>NC_090934.1:684325010-689325010 GCF_040938575.1 Ambystoma mexicanum | reverse complement strand
TAATGTATTTATTTATAACGAAACATCTATCAAAAACACTATGGTACTATCACGGCAAACAAATCAAACACAGTTACTCTACGAAGAAGAAACGATCAATCCCCCTAGCAATATTTCAACAAGTCTAGGTTCTACCGGCACCACTTATTTACAGACAGAGGTGTATGCCTCAGCCTAGATTGCACTCTAATATTAGTTAGGACGGGAGAGAAAAATAGGCAGGTTAGGAAATCAACACAGTTCAATACTTCACGGGAAAAATGCAAGGCAAGAAGCAAGAACCACAATAGATCATAAAGTTCAGAGGCCAGGCCCACTCGGAGAGAGGCAAGGCGATATGTCCCAAAAAGTCTCTTAGTGGAAATGCGTTCGAGTCTTTGTAGCAAATTGTTATCGGCAGATTGAACTAGTTCAGAGAAATACGTGAGAAAGCTTGGAGGCGACCCAACGGAAAGGAGAGGATTAAGACACCTCACTCGAACCGATCGAAAGGGAAGCAGGCGGACACGGTACCTTGTTGTGGGGGGCAGCTCCGGCGGGGGCAGTTGTTCCTGGTGGTGGATGCACGTCGGGTCTTTGCCAAGAGTAGAGATGATCTCGTCGTCGAACAAAAGTGACGTCCGGTGCACCACCAGGGAAGAGACCAGCCGCGGAGTGCTCCGTCACAAGGCACCACCTTTTGGTCGCGGTACAGGGGTAGTGGCTATCCGGTTGCCGAGGTGCTCTGCACGGGCAATTCGACCACTGCGTCCTGAGGCGAATAAAAATTAAAGGGGACTGGTTGTTCCCACCAGCCAGGGGAAGAGACTCTCCGGCAGGGAGATCTCCTCTGTCGTCGGGAAGTGGTGAGTCGGTTCCGCAGGGCTCCACCGGAGGTGTCGTCGTGCAGGTCGGCTCAGCGTTACCCTCGTTGGATTCTTAGGTCCTGTGGCGACTTCTGAAGATCCAGTCCCAAAAGCCCTGCTTTTATGCAGAAAACCCCCATTCATTCAGCCTAGCTGTCAATCAACACATGCTAAGTGGTGAGTGGGGAGGCTCACCACTTGGGCCAATCACTCCAGAGTGCGACCGGAGTTGGCAAGGCAACTCGGTCCAGGGTGCCTAAACCCCCTCCCACACCCCTGGGGTAACCCAGACAGAATGGCACCACTTTGGAGGGTCTCTGTTCAGAGCCCGCCAAAAGTGGAACAAAGGGCTCGACCTTTGGTTTAGGAGTCACAGAGACGAACACAGACGCCATTTTACAAACCGAGTTCTGGCAGAAAATACCATCCGATAAACCTATTTAAGATAAGTAGATCGGTGGTACGTTAGAGATTAACGAGAAAAAGTATCAATCTCTAACAATGGGACGAATCCCATAGGGTTATGTTCGGGGTCGAACATAACAAGTAGTTTCAACTGCCACCAGCCAAAACTCGACGAGGGGGGACGGGACAGTGCCCCCTCGAATAACAGATCCAGGAGTAATCGAATTACTGTTAGTTCTGTTAGTTCTGTTAGTAAATTTAGGTCTAGTAAAGCCAATGGTGACTTTACATGCCCGGGGAGACAGTAGTCAGTCCCCGGGTATGGAGTCTATGGAGGAGGTCCGCTAGGACGCCCCAGAGTTACGGCACGTAGGGTGCGGTGTAACACACATAGAAAAACATATGAGACCCTATGGAGTAAAAGACCCAATACCCCATAGAACACATGGATATACAAAGGAATTACACACATTCATGTCCAAGAGTGGGAGGAAAAGAGTCTCACTCTTGGCAGGATGAAAAAAACAAACTCCAGAAATCCAGCAAAGCTGCTGGGGGACTCACTAGGTTAGGAAATTCAGCCTAAACAGAGAATTCTCCCTAACACTCTCCCCTCCCAGACTAAGGGACAGGAGGATTTAATCCTCTCCTGGATGAATCTCATACCTCTAGTCGGTGACATACATCCTAGAGAGACCATCAGCATTTTGGTGGTGACACCCTGACCTGTGCTCAATGGTGAAATCAAACTCTTGCAGGCAGATCGACCATCTCAATAGTTTTGGATTTTCCCCTTTCATTTGCATTAACCATCTCAAGAGTTGGTGGTCAGTCTGAATGACAAAAGTAGAACCATACAAGTACGGCCTAAACTTCTTCAGAGCCCACACGATAGCAAAGCACTCTCTTTCGATTGTTGCCCACCTTGTTTCAGGATCCTTCAGCTTGCGGCTGATGAAGCAAACAGGGTGCTCCCTACCTTTCCCATCCAGTTGACTGAGTACAGCACCTATTCCTACATTTGAAGCGTCTGTCTGCACAATGAAGTGTTGGCGGTAATCAGGAGCTCTGAGTACTGGGGCTTGGCAAAGAGCCTTTTTCAGGTTTTCAAAAGCCTGATTGCACTCCTCGTTCCATCTAACCTTTTTAGGAAATTTGGGCGAGGAGATGACATTCAGTGGAGAAGCTATGGTCCCATAGTTCTCTATGAAATTCCTGTTATACCCAGTGAGGCCTAGGAAGGCTCTCACTTGGGTTTGAGTAGTCGGTGTTGTCCAATTTTGCACAGCTTCAATCTTACTGAGCAAAGGCCTTATTTCTCCACCTCCTACCTCATGTCCAAGATAGACTACCTTACTCTGTCCAATTTGGCATTTACTCGCCTTTATGGTCAGATTGGCTCGTCCAAGAGCCTGCAAAACATCTCTCAGGTGGGTTACATGTTCTTCCCAGGAATTGCTGAACACTGCGATGTCATCCAAGTATGCCATGCAGAAGTCCTCCATCCCATTCAGAACCTGGTTTACCATGCGTTGAAACGTAGCAGGTGCATTCTTCAATCTGAAAGGCATTACCTTAAACTGGTATAAGCCAACGGGGGTCGAAAATGCAGTTTTCTCCTTGGCATGGTCTGTCAGGGCTATTTGCCAATAGCCTGACGTCAAGTCAAATGTGCTGAGGAACTTGGCGGCGCCAAGTTTATCCACCAACTCATCTGTTCTTGGCAAAGGGTGGGCATCAGTCTTGGTGACTGCATTAAGAGCTCTATAATCCACGCAGAATCTAAGTTCTTTAGATCCGGCCTTTGGTACTAACACAACTCGGCTAGACCATTGACTAGTAGAGGGCTCTATTACCCCGAGATCGAGCATCTTGCTGACCTCACCTTTGATGTGGGTTCGTACGTTCTCTGACATTCTATATCCTCTGCTTTTGACTGGCAGACAGTCACCCGTGAGTATGTCGTGCTGGCCCCAAGTGGTCAAGCCTGGTGAAAGCGAGAACAGAGAGGCAAACTGATTCAACATAGATTTTCACTCTTCTTGATGCTCGGGTGTCAGATTGGAGGAGAGATTTACTCCTTCAATTTTTCCATCTAAAGGTAAGCCTCTGAGGAGATCCGGAAGAGCTTCACTCTCTTCTTCTTCCTCGGATGATGCTAGAAGCAACGCTCCTACATCAGGTCGTGAGACATACGCTTTAAGTCGGTTGGTGTGGAAGACCATCAGGGCCTCCTTGGGATTGCCCAAGTCCACCAGATAGTTGACCTCTCCGAGTTTACCCACAACTGTGAAGGGACCCATCCACTTATCTTGCAAGGCCCTCTGCCTTGTTGGGATCATAACGAGAACGAGCTGGTCTTGAGCGAACTCAACCAGGTTAGCCTTTTGATCGTGCCAGTGCTTGACCAATGCTTGTCCAGCTTTCAAGTTATCGCTTGCTTCCGTCATCATGTGCGACATTCTCCTCCGGAGACCTATCACGTAGTCAGTCACTCTGACTGGCTTGGGGGAAAGGGCACTCTCCAACCCCTCCTTAATCAGGGCCAATGGACCTCTGACGGGATGACCATAGAGAAGCTCGAAGGGAGATTAACCTACTCTCTCCTGAGGGACTTCTCTATAAGCAAAGAGAAGGCATGGCAGTAGAAGGTCCCACTTACGCTTAAGGGGTTCTTCTAAAGCGCCTATCATGCTCTTCATGGTTCGGTTGAACCGTTCTACCAACCCATTGGTTTGTGGGTGGTAAGCTGTTGAGAACTTTTAAGTAACTCCACAGGTTTTCCACATGGCTTTCATGTAGTGGGACATAAAGTTTGACCCTCTGTCAGAGATTACTTCCTTAGGAAACCCGAACTTAGTAAAAATACCAAGGAGGGCCTTAGCCACAGCCGGAGCTGTAACAGTCCTCATAGGAATTGCCTCAGGATACCTAGTAGCATGGTCTACTACAACAAGTATAAACCTGTTGCCTGAGGAGGTTGGAGGATCAAGGGGACCAACAATGTCAATCCCTACTCTCTCAAATGGGACTCCCACGACTGGGAGAAGCAGTAAAGGTGCCACATTCTTGGAGCCAACCTTACCAGAGGTCTGGCAGGTGTGGCAGCTCCTGCAGTGTTTTTCCACTTCGGCCCCCATCTTCGGCCAATAGAAGTAGAGAGAGAGCCTTTCCTTAGTCTTCTTGAAACTCAAGTGACCAGCCAAAGGAATCTTGTGGGCTAACTGCAAGAACTGTGGTCTGTTCTCTTGGGGTACTACGAGTCGTTTGTAGTCTCCAGGTGCAGACTCGGTCGGTTCACTGTAGAAGAGGCGATCTTCCCAGTGCAACCTGTATTTCCCAGGCTCTTGCCCTTCAGCCTGAGCTTCTGCCTGGTGGCGAAGACCTTCCAGAGTTGGACATTCCCTCTGTCCCTTACTGAAGTCTGCCCTGCTGGGTCCACCTTCTGCCAGTAAAGACTGCAGCTCAGGATGGTCAAAAGGATCCAGACCTCCAATGAGTTCCTGGCCTTCCATTAGCTCTTCCTCAGAGTCTAATTCTACCACACAGGGTTGTACCTCCCTCTCAGCCTCGGCTGGAGGTGGAGTTACGGGTGTAACTTTGGACAACCGCGGGGAAGTCCGTGTTGGCTGCACTGGAATGCTGGCTGCTGGTTTTGGGATAGAAGTCTTAGGTTGCCCTTTCGCTTCTGATTTCTTGGAGACAGCGGCCGACAATTCCAGTGGAGCAGGAGTGATTTCTTTCTTCATCATCTCCTGGAGAGTACCGCGCATGGTCCTCTCTCTTGCGGGTCTGGTTAGCTCCTGTAACCGTTTACTAGGAGGTCTGGGAGTATGCGATACAACTCCGAGAGTTTTCAAATCGTTACCCAACAGTACGCGTCCTGGTACCTCACTCTGTATGCTGACAGGTATCTTCACAGTCATGTTGTTACACTGGATGAGAACTGGTAATTGGGGAAGCATCTGCACAGGCCCTCCAGCTAACTTGGTGAGGCGTTTGGGTGCCTTAGCAACATCCTCAGCCTGAAAAAACGATTTATCCACCACAGTTATGCTGGCCCCAGTGTCCCTAATGGCAGGAGTCTCCTGACCATTCACCTGGACACTGTCCTTATAATACTCTTTAGTATTATCGGGGATAGAATTATAGACATCTAAATTCTGCTGTTCCCACAACCCCAGAGATACTAAAGAAACGCTGGCTGAGACTCCAATGGGTTCGTCAGCTAGAAGTAGAATGTTTCCACTTGCCATTTGGACTTCTTCCTCTGGAGCGAAGGCTAAGGAGACAAGCTGGACCCCTGAAGGTTTACCCTTACATCTGGGATCTCCTTTCACGTGGTCAGTCGAGCCACAAACAAAGCATTTACTGAATGCTTTCTGGAAGGGTGGCTTGTTCTGACCTCCTTCTGGTTTGGCACCAGAAGACACACTATTCTACTGTGGTTTTCCTTGTGACTTACCCTTCTGGTTTTGTTTGGGGCCCTCTTTGGAATTTGAGTTATTAGAATTCTCTTTTGAGTCTTTTTTAGGCTGTTTTCCCTCATCCTTTTTCTGAGTTGCCCCAGAATACTTATGAGTAGCCCTGTTGGCAACCCACAAGTCAGCAGCCTTAGCTAGCTTCCGGGAATCCAATTCCTTCGAATCAGCCAAGTGCTGTCTGAGCTCAGGAGAACAGGCATCATAAATAGACTCCAACATAAAAAGATTCCTCATACCCTCATAAGTGTTCACTTTGTAACCCTTAATCCATCCCTCTAAGTTTTTCAACCCTTCACTCACCCAGGTAGCCCAAGGGGTACCATCATGCTTTTTGAGGGTTCTAAACCTCTTAAGATACTGGGAAGGGGTCTTCCCGAATCTAGCTATCAAAGCTAGCTTCACACTTCTGTAATCCGTTTTATCCGCCTCCCCCAATTCCATTACCACATCAGTCGCAACAGGAGGGAGCCTAGAGAACAACCAGGGAAGTAAATCATTCCCGGTGATGTCCTGGAGCCCATGATTGTACTCAAACAGTTTCAACCAATCCAACACATCCAATCTCGGTTCATACATACCCACTAATTCCTTCGGCATCCGGGGTCTTTTGGGACTGGAGCTCCTAGAGGAACCAGAGGAGAGAGAAGCATTTTCTATAGACAACTTTTTCATCTCTAACTTGTGATTAAGTTCTATTTCCCTGAGTCTTAACTCAGCTTGCTTCGGCTCAGCCTGGGCATTCATCCCTCTGAACTCGAGCTCTTGGTTTCGTTCAGACTGAGCCAAGAACCGTTCGTATTCTAATTCGAGCTTCATTTTTTCAAGTTCAAAATAAGCAGGGTTACTTGTGGGACCTGGTATGGGCCCCGTAGGCACAGCTGGTAAGCCAGGTAGAGGAGCAGGGGAGACAATTTCGTTAGCCTCTCCGTCCTTGTCAGCCTCTTCATCGCTATCATCAGAATTACGATTCAGATCAACACCATCACTGTTATCTACATTTGCTGGAGAAATTGGTTCCTCTGAACCAGTACCCAGACTTTGGTTCGCCAGCAATCTCTCTATTAATTCTAACTTCTTGCCTCTTACAGGAAGATTCTCTTGCCTACAGAGAGCTCGCAAACTCTCAGTATTTTCACCTGACAAGGACTCTTGACTGTAAGTTTCCATCGTAGACATGTTTCTGAAAGTTGCTTTTTAGTGCTAAGTTTTGTGGTTAGTTATCCTAAAGTGTCGAAAAGCACTCTAAACTGTATACTCGATACAAATCCCACTGCTGTACACCAGTGTTAGGCGGAAACCTGTGCAGTTCCCTCTGGGACCACTGCAAAAGATTTAGGACTACAGGTGTTTGGCAGTAAACCCACTTGGTAGCAGTCTGCACCACACAGATTCACTGTTGGTAGCTGTGGCTGAGCAGTCAGACTTCTCTCAAGAAGAGTTAAGCAGTATGTGGAGTATACAAGATAGGGCAATTCTTCACAGCAAGACAAGCAAACACGCAACGAGACTCAGTGTAAAGATATTAAGGTATTTATTTATAACGAAACATCTATCAAAAACACTATGGCAGTATCACGGCAAACAAATCAAACACAGTTACTCTACGAAGAAGAAACGATCAATCCCCCTAGCAATATTTGACAAGTCTAGGTTCTACCAGCACCACTTATTTACAGACAGAGGTGTATGCCTCAACCTAGATGGCACTCTAATATTAGTTAGGACGGGAGAGAAAAATAGGCAGGTTACGAAATCAACACAGCTCAATAATTCACGGGAAAAATGCAAGGCAAGAAGCAAGAACCACAATAGATCATAAAGTTCACAGGCCAGGCCCACTCGGAGAGAGGCAAGGCGATATGTCCCAAAAAGTCTCTTAGTGGAAAAGCATTTGAGTCTTTGTAGCAAATTGTTATCAGCAGATTGAACTAGTTCAGAACAATACGTGAGAAAGCTTGGAGGCAACCCAACGGAAAGGAGAGGATTAAGACACCTCACTCGAACCGATCGAAAGGGAAGCCAGGCGGACACGGTACCTTGTTGTGGGGGACAGCTCCGGCGGGGGCAGTTGTTCCTGGTGGTGGATGCACGTCGGGTCTTTGCCAAGAGTAGAGATGATCTCGTCGTCGAAGAAAAGTGAAGTCCGGTGCACCACCAGGGAAGAGACCAGCCGTGGAGTGCTCCGTCACAAGGCACCACCTTTTGGTCGCGGTACAGGGGTAGTGGCTATCCGGTTGCCGAGGTGCTCTGCACGGGCAATTCGACCACTGCGTCCTGAGGTGAATAAAAAGCAAAGGGGACTGGTTGTTCCCACCAGGCAGGGGAAGAGACTCTTCGGCAGGGAGATCTCCTCTGTCGTCGGGAAGTGGTGAGTCGGTTCCGCAGGGCTCCACCGGAGGTGTCGTCGTGCAGGTCGGCTCAGCGTTACCCTCGTCGGATTCTTAGGTCCTGTGGCGACTTCTGAAGATCCAGTCCCAAAAGCCCTGCTTTTATGCAGAAAACCCCCATTCATTCAGCCTAGCTGTCAATCAACACATGCTAAGTGGTGAGCGGGGAGGCTCACCACTTGGGCCAATCACTCCAGAGTGTGACCGGAGTTGGCAAGGCAACTCGGTCCAGGGTGCCTAAACCCCTTCCCACACCCCTGGGGTAACCCAGACAGAATGGCACCACTTTGGAGGGTCTCTGTACAGAGCCCGCCAAAAGTGGAAGAAAGGGCTCGACCTTTGGTTTAGGAGTCACAGAGACGAACACAGATGCCATTTTACAAACCGAGTTCTGGCAGAAAATACCATCCGATAAACCTATTTAAGATAAGTAGATCGGTGGTACGTTAGAGATTAACGAGAAAAAGTATCAATCTCTAACAATGGGACGAATCCCATAGGGTTATGTTCGGGGTCGAACATAACAAGTAGTTTCCACTGCCACCAGCCAAAACTCGACGAGGGGGGACGGGACAGTGCCCCCTCGAATAACAGATCCAGGAGTAATAGAATTACCCCTACTAGTACGTCCACAATAAGATGGTTTGTACTAGTTCTGTTAGTAAATTTAGGTCTAGTAAAGCCAATGGTGACTTTACATGCCCAGGGAGACAGTAGTCAGTCCCCGGGTATGGAGTCTATGGAGGAGGTCCGCTAGGACGCCCCAGTGTTACGGCACGTAGGGTGCGGTGTAACACACATAGAAAAACATATGAGACCCTATGGAGTAAAAGACCCCATAGCCCATAGAACACATGGATATACAAAGGAATTACACACATTCATGTCCAAGAGTGGGAGGAAAAGAGTCTCACTCTTGGCAGGATGAAAAAAACAAACTCCAGAAATCCAGGAAAGCTGCTGGGGGAATCATTAGGTTAGGAAATTCAGCCTAAACAGAGAATTCTCCCTTACAGTGGGGGAGTTGTGGGAGGAGGGGGGCTGTGGAGGGCCAATTTACTATGCTGAAATATACTGTTCAATACAACCGTTGTGTTTAAAAAATATATCACAAGTGGACATTGGTTTTTGGCATGTGTTCATTCAATGCATTACAGTGTACAGTGTCCATCTACCACCACACCCTGTGTCCATATGCACACGATCCCAGTGCCCAGAGTACAGCCACCATTCCACCCTCTGCATCCCTGTCTCTCATGAGAAATTGTCAAGCACTGATTGGCGCACCGCACATCCATCTGGTGCATGGCACCCTGGCCGTAGTGCAACATCTACTCCCTTCTCATCCACACCCGGTGCTTGCTGGTCAATGTCTTGTGACAGAGGTACGTTCGGCCGGATGCACATGCTGTGCAGCATGACACAGACCATGATGATCTCATCCAGCCTCTCAGGCCCGTAGAGGAGTGTGCCAACAGGCCTGCTGAGGCAGCAGAGCCGTGCCTTCAACAGGCCAATGGTCTGCTCGATCACAACACGGGTACGGGAATGAGCCCGATTGTAGTCCTCTTCGTGCCTGTCCTGCGGATACCTGACAGGGGTGAGGTGACACAGATTCAGGGGATAGCCATTATCACCTGCATGGCAGCACAATAGTGTATGAGTGGGGGTATCCCCTCCATGACATCTGTACTTAGGCTGTACATTGTTTATGTTGGTACGCAGGATATCACCGTTGTTAGTCACTGGCTACACATATGTGTAACTATCTGGCCTGTTCACTACTTGGCGCCGACATGGTGTAGGGCAAGTGTGACATGCAGGACTGAGGGGCCTTGATATCAGACTCACCACACAACCAGATGGAGTGAGAGGGACCATGACGAGGGTTGTGTGGTAGGTGATGTCACAATATTCAGGTCATACAATGTTCGTAGCTTTAGGATGATGTGTACCATGTCACATGTACTTTGCACTCTCATGCTTGCAGCCATTTGATGACGCCATGCACATGTCCGTGACATATTCACACATTTTGTTGTGCTACTATGTGTTTGGTGTAGTGCGCCACAAGTGTAGGTAGAATTCCCCTGATGATGCAGGGTGTCCACTTGCATGCTGGTGCTCATGTACTGTGAATGGCTACCACTGCAATTGCACTCATATGGGTGATGTTGACTACTATGTAGGTGTGTTTATGTGCAGTGGTGGTACAAGTTTGTATTTCATTTTGCATGTGCCAGTTCACTTTGCCATGTTGGCATGCAGCACTACTGTGGAGGAGGGCCAGTGACAATCAGTGGATTCCCTGGTTGGAATGTATTCATGCGCACTCATGGATGCATTACCAGTGTGTTGCAAGGGGTACGGTCTGATGATGTGCAGTGGACACGTTGAGGGGTGTGGCACTGCTTGCAAGTCTGACATATTGGCATTGTTGTGCCGCAAGGGTGAGTGGTTTGACATTTTCAGTGTCATGTTTAGGTTAGGATGTTTAGGGGAGAGTGTTTTGCAGTATGGGCGGTGTCCAGTCACCATCCCATTCTCACCCAGGTGGAGTATGCATCTCACCCCCCAAACACTGCCATGGGCCTGTGTGCAGACTCACCCAGCAGCCAGGCATGTCGTG
The DNA here is from genome assembly GCF_040938575.1 of Ambystoma mexicanum. Lineage (NCBI taxonomy): Eukaryota > Metazoa > Chordata > Amphibia > Caudata > Ambystomatidae > Ambystoma > Ambystoma mexicanum. The sequence continues at coordinate 689,314,260 of NC_090934.1, read as the reverse complement.
CAGCCTGTTGCTCCATGTGGCGGGGTAGCGAGTAGTTCCACAGCACCTTGACATCATGTGTTTATCCCGGAAATCATGCACAGCAATGTGTGATGAAATTGCTGGAGTCACATGCCATCTGCACTTTCATGGGGTGGTATGACTTACGAATGCTGCACACCACCTCCATGGCATGAGGGGCCACCAATTCCACATGGGTGCAGTCGAGGGCACCGATACGATGTGACATGCCTGCCAGTGCATGCAAGCACATTTTTTGTCATTCACCTCCTGGCCAGTGCGTGCTAGGAATATGTAGTCCCTTGCGTGCTTCAGGAGGGCATCCAGCAATTGGTTCAGCATGCGTGTTATACATGGTTGTGATATGCCATGCAGCTCCCCCACTGTGTGCTTGGAGGTGCCTGTGGCCAGGAAATGGAGCACAGTTACTACCTTCAGTAGAGGGGGGATGGCGGTGCGGATTTCAATCAGGCTGACTATGTCGTTATGTATCATGTCCACAATGGAGGTGATGGTGTCCCGGTCCTGGCGGTACTGGGTGTGGATCTGCACAGGGGTTAGGTTGTAAGGATTGGCCCTGATGCGAGGAATTGGTGGATGCCTACATGGAACCAGTGGCTGCATTGGTGGAACTTGCTGGGCCTGTCTCACCCTCCTCCTCCTGCGTCTCCTTTGATGTGCTGGTTGTAGCTGTTGGTCATGGAGTGGCAATGCAGGCATGTCCTCCAGCCACAAATTTCAACCGGCAAGTGTGATCATTTTGGTGTAGGAAGGGGTGTGGTGTGTGGGTGTGCTCCTTTTGTGCTGGGCCAGGCTCCATTGCCTCCACCTGTGCTGATTGTGTGCACCTGTGGCAGTTGGGAACACAGCAGTTTGCTTTTAATGTGTGTTCCGCGATGCCAGTGATGCTGGCATCGTGGTATCCCTAATTACTGCCTTCTACATGCCAGTACGAGCATGCTGTTGTGACTTGTAATGTCGTCCTGTTAGCGGCATGCTGGTATTGCCGGCCCGAAGGGGCACGTGCCCGCGCACATGCCGGTATGGAGGGGCACGGTCTCAGCGTTGGCGCTGATACCGGGATGTCTACTCGTAATAGGCCGCAGAGGTAAGCGGTGCCGGTATTCCCTGACCGGCATCATTTTTCCATTGCCGCGAATCTCGTAATGAGGCCCAATGTCATTTCACAGCCTGGATCCTGTAAGGTGCTGATCTAAAGTGCATAATAATGTGCAACATCAAGCAAAAGCCAGTACAATACTGGTCTGAAGTGCATCATGATGTGCAACATCAAACAGAATACTAAAGTGCTAAAGCAAAGCCATATGTGATCAGAATATCAAATCCTACACTGTGTATTTCACACTAGGAATGACTAAAAACACCTGTTATCACAAACCCTACATGTGGGCTGACAAATACACAATGCATCAGGACATATATGCCTATGACATATAAAGACATGGCATCATTGAGAATACATGTGATGCACTGCACAGTATCTTGTATTGGCTTAGGACAAACCAAAACTGTTGAGGCCAATAATTGGCTCCACTTCAGAGAAACAAAGCCATGCAACATAATGGCCAAAACGACTCCTATTGCTAACACCCAGGGCAAATGTATAGAAAAAGAAAAAGAAAAAGGCTAACCGAAAAAGAATGGAGACTCAAAATGAAAAATATAGTCAGTAAAATTAGACCATTTAGAAAAACCGAGGAAGAAGAAAGCCGAACAACCAAAAAACAGACATCTACCGTAAACAAAACCAAAGTGATGAAACCAAAAAAGTAAAAAAAATATTAATATTAACCCCAATTTTTCAATCATGTGTGAGTGTAAACAAAACTTTAAAGAAGAATAAAAGAAAGAAAAATCCCTCTTTCTCATCACCATAATAAAACAGAACTCGGTCTAAGACTAGAACAGAGGAAAAGAGGAGGAGAGAAACAACTGAATACAGTTACATTTAAAGCTCAAAGTAAATAAGAAAGGGAAAAGGGAAGGGAGATCAAACCATTTCAAATATTCAATCTAACGCTATCCTGAGATGAAGCAAAATAGTCATAGGCCAAATCAATTAGAATGAAACAAAGAAAAACGGTTAAAACACAGATGCAGGAAAAACAGAATCACTGCAGGTGAAGCTAATATAATTGCCCTAAAAATGTATATAGTTCCTCGTCTATACTCTGTCCATTGGGATTTTTGCTCCCCAGGTCCAAGATGCGGCGTGTTTCCTGTTTTCTAAACGTCCGTTCTCTATCCCCACCTCGTTGGCCAACTTCAATCCTGCATATGCCAAAAAGGCCGAAGCCTTCCAATTTCCCTTTGTGGAAATCAGCAAAATGTTTGGCCATGGGGTAATTAATATCGTTCTTAACAATGGCTCTGACATGTTGCTGTATACAGACTTTCAACTTCCACTTGGTACTCCCCATGTACCATTTTTTACATGTGCATTGCAAGACATATACCATATCGTCTGACTCACAAGTTATCTTATCAAGTATGGGAATGCTCAGTCCCAAAACCGCATGTGTATAAAAACAACACAATGCCAAGAATATTTTCACATCCTACATCTGGTGCACTTGGAGAATCCCTTTCCCTGATCTTGGAGCCACATTTGAGTATGTAACATCTTTTCAGGTTTCATGTAACTACTAACAAGTGTACAGGGGCGTAGGAGACACATAAAATCTGGGGGGACAGGGGACATCTGTGGGACTTTGCTTTATTTATTTATTTATTTATTTATTTATTTTGTTTTAGTCAAAGAACTTGACTTTTCACAAAATTAGAATTAAAATAGCAGTACGTATTAAATTACAAATATCACTGTATAAAACAAGAGAAAAGAAGAATAGAAAACAGAAGAAAATTAAAGGATGCAGCAGCAAAGAACATGTCTTTGTATGTTGCATTTCTGGATTTATCATCTGACTATGAGCTCATGGTAAGCAAGAGGAAATAACAATTACTTTCAGTGGGCCACAGCTAGGACGCCAGCTCGTTAAGAGGCAGATCACCTGTAAGTGGACTCCTGCCAAATAAAGGAGTTGCAGCCTTTTCTATCAACTGCAAGTTGCTACTTTTTTGTGTGGGGCAAGGAGACGTGTGGGTCTCTTGGAATGGAAGGATGGTGGTTTCAAAGAAAGAGGAAATCTTGTTTGTGCCTCTGAGTAAGCCCTGTTATGGGAGTAGAGGGACCAGATGTGGGATGTTGCTGCTTTGACCGTCCTCCGGGGGGGGTAGAGCAAACAAGGAGGATGAGCGATCGCAAGCCAACCCCCTTATAAGCACTCCGTGGTCCACAGCCGGATGTGTCGGACCCGGGGGATGCCTAGTAGGTGGGGTGTATGTGGACCCAGGGGGGTGGCCAGAGGGGCAGGCCGCTATGTGGGCTGCCCCTCTAGCACCCCTGCGAGGGCCGGGCCAGCCTCTCACGATGAGTCTGGTCCATCTTATTCCATCTCATGCTGGCTTCAGAGCCTAGCCTTTCTTTGCCTTTGTTATTCTGAATGCAGAGCTGGACTCTGTTCCTTTCTCGTTTAACATTTGCTGCAAAGCCTGATCTATTTGATTCTCTCATATGTTACTAGGACGGCAGAGCATGGGTCCTCTGCTCTGCTACATTATTCAAAGAGCTCCTCTGGCCTTTCTTTTCTTGTCCCTTGTCTCACTGCTTGCTTGCTTAATACATACCTCCTAGCTTGAACACCCAACATATTCCCCCTAACACAGCAATGGCAACTGCCGTGAGTCTTAACTTCTATTTGTTCTGTATCTTGAATTGGCCTCTTATTTCCGCTTTTCTGTCTGCAGCGGAAAGGCATTTGCCAGTCACTGCCATGATGGTTATACCTGGCCATAAGAGGGCAACAGCTAGGCAGTATTGGAAGTGCATGGGCATATTATGCCAGAGGCTGGCAACTGCCTTCATAATGCCTATACAAGAGACAACTCTTGCCTTTGTTTCTAACAGTAATTCAGTGGATGAAGAAACGCAAGAACAAATATATTGCTTATAATTGAAGGGGATGATGTCACACTTGGTTAAGGCATTTTGATCATGCCGGGAACTAATTTCCAGCTGCAATTAAGCAATTACCTTTTAGACTTCTGGCTTTAAATAACGTTAGTATCACCTGGAAAGCCCAGAGGTTGCTCAACAGGGTTCCTGGAGCACGAGGGGTACCCGACTCGTGGGCATGATGATTGGAGGGCATTCCTGCCCTGGTTTGGAGCCTGGCCCCTAGAGCCATGATGGGGGGATGGGCCTATTACTTTTGGTTGTACGTACCCTTTGAGGGTGAGCAGACATTGCCTCCTGCTTTAGCCCACTAACAGCTCTGCTTTGCAACTTTATCACACATACCTGTCAGGTGGCATGTAACTCAATGCTACTAATGTTATAAGCCTCAGAAGTCTGGAATCCTTTGCCACATCAACTAGGGTACAGGCTTGCCAACTGAGACTTACCCATGTCTGAGTCTGCATCTGTCGCCCTGTGGGGAAGACACACGCAGAAAGAGCAGGGCACAGTGCCTTGTGGGATTTTCACACTTCTTCCTCAGGGTGGGCACAATTCACTCCGCAGAGAAAGTGGCACATGCTGGGCAACATTCTCCCACTTTGACAATTTCACCCAAAGAGCGAAATCGGCCATTTGAAATACCTCTGACGACTTATTATTGCACAATCCACACTGATGGGTTTAAGCACCTGCTTAATGCGAGATGGCAATTAAGGGCATTTGCCAACGCATTCAAGAAGCACAGGACACCCTCTTACCAACGACATGTCATGCTCAATCATTCTGATCACGAATTGCCATTTATCTGGGGTCATGTTAAATGTATTTATTGATTTTATTTATTACATGTGTAGCATCACACAAAACCCCCAAGCATCAAGGCACAAAGTAAACTGCATGGAGTGGACCACTTCCGTGGGCGCACGTTTTTACTTTTCGGCCATAAAATGAAACATTTTAGTGTAAAAGGCAGGTGAAATCACATTGCTTTTGCACTTTGGAGGAGTTTAAATACCTTGCGCAATTAGCAATTGCTGGCAGAATTGACAATGGCTTCCTCTGGACTCCGCCTGCTTTTACCAGGTTTCATTTCCAAGCAGATCCCAGAGGAATCCCTTTCCTTATTACCAGCATGAGAATCCATGCTGGTAGTAAGGCCACATTTGCCTGGTGGAGCGGGAAATACAGGGGATCCTGGTTTGTCCACTCGGCTCCTGAACTCCACCCAGAAAATGCACGAAAATCTGGCCAATTAGAAAAAGCGACAGTAATAGTGTTTTCCGTCACTTTTTCTGAACCAATTGACCTGGAAAATGATGTGTTGCATCGGAAGCTGAATGCATTCACTCTGCCTATTATACCACTGGAAGATTAAGCCAGGAAGTGAACACAGATGTTACATATTCCTGTGCACAATCTGCATTTGGAGCATTAATTAACTGAGCTACCTTACAAATGATATCTCCTCTGGGGCTTTACCGTCTTAACCCCTTAACTGCCATGGGCATTTCCCCCCAGTGCCAAGGCCTTTTTTAATGATCTCGGTATGTCGCCATTCAATCCCTTGTAACTTCTTTGTCACATGAGATATCTCAACCAAAGTTGGCCCCTTTTTTCCCACATGTAGGCGTTCGTAACGCCACCCAGGAATCCTAATTTGCTGTAGTGGGGTGAGAGAAAATAACCAAAAAGCAGAACATTTGTTTTTTTTTCAGAAAATGCCAATAAACTGTTGTACAAAGGAGCCTGTGGTGTTTTCCTTATAAGAGCTAGGAACACATGGTTTGCTGTGCTGGATTTGCCATTTTCCAGGCTTTCAAGACCAGATTGAGTGGAAACCAAAATAACATATTTTGATATGCTAATCAGCTTTTTTGTGAGCGGTAGGCGATTTTGGCATTTTTTTGTCCAATAGGACATGCGTGGACGGAATGGAAGAAAAGGGTAGGAAAGCTGAATGGGAAGCCAGAAAGGCATACATTCCTGAAAAGTAGACAATATTCAAAGTTTAGGAAGGGGTGATTTGTGCAGGTCAGGCAACAACTATGTAGGGAAAGATTCGATAGTTTGGGGGGAAATCGGGAAAATGACAGAAAAAGAAAAACACAATTTCCACACATTTCACTCTAGTCACCCACCAAAACACGCAGCCAACAACACATGGCCTACCTTCCAGCATTGCCACAGGCTTCCTGACAGAAACGGTACCTCACATGTGTGGGTGCACCTACCTGGGTGCAAAGGGAAAAGCCTAAAACACTGGTAACCCCAAGTCTTTTCGCACAGCAGATTTTCAGGAATTTCGCTCATGTGGACAACCTACAGATTTGGGCCTAGGGTGTCTAAGCCATGAAGGAAAACAGGGAACCCCATGCATTTCCAAAAAGAAAACACCCGTGGGAATCCACAGAGGTCTGACGTGTGCAAATCTCCCCATAATTTATGACCTACAATCCCTGACAAAGTCTGAAATTTGGTGACAAAAAACACAATTTTCACTTTGTCTGGGATTGTGGGTATTAAATTCTGGGGCGATTCATGCAAGTCAGACCTCTGTGGATTCCCATAGGTGTCTTCTTTTCGGAAATGCATGGGGTACCCTGTTTTCCTTCGTGGCTTTGACACCCTAGGCCCAAATCTGTAGGTTGTCACCACAAACCCTTTGGTGGTTCCCAGTGGTTTAGCCTTTTCCCTTTGCGCCCAGGTAGGTGCACCCACACATGTGAGGTACCGTTTACGTCGGGACACTTGTGGGAATGCAGGAAGGTAGGACATGTGGAGTTGGCGGCGTGTTTCAGTGGGTGGCAAAAGGGAAATGTCTGAAAATTGTAGTGTTTTCACTACATTTCAGACTTTGCCGGGGATTGTGGGTAATACATTCTCTGGCGATTTGTGCAAGTCAGACCTCTGTGGATTCCCACGGGTGTCTTCTTTTTGGAAATGCATGGGGTTCCCTGTTTTCCATGGTGGCTTCGACACCTTAGGCCCAAATCTGTATGTTGTCCACATGAGCAAAATCTGCTCTGCCGAAAGGCTTGGGGTTACCAGTGGGTTAGCTTTTCTCTTTGCACCCAGGTTGGTGCACCCACACATGTGAGGTACCATTTTTGTCAGGACACCTGTGTGAACGCAGGATGGTAGGACATGTGTTGTTGGCGGTGTGTTTCAGTGGGTGGCCAGAGTGAAATATCTGAAAAGTGTGGTTTTTTCCACCAAATTTCAGAGACATTTCCCTCTGCCCACCCACCGAAACACGCCGCCAACAACAGATGTTCTACCTTCCCACGTTCCCACAGGTGTCCCGACGTAAACGGTACTTCACATGTGTGGATGCACCTACCTCGGCGCAAAGGGAAAAGGCTAACCCACTGATAACCCCAAGCCTTTCGGCAAAGCAGATTTTGCTCATGTGGACAATTCACAGATTTGGGCCTAGGGTGTTGAAGCCACCAAGGAAAACAGAGAACCCCATGCATTTCCGAAAAGAAGACACCGGTGGGCAACCCCCTTTCCACTAAAAACATCCATGGTGGTTTAGTGACCACCACACCCACTCAAAACAAGTTATCATTTGTTTTATTTTAGTTTTAATTTTGCCTCTTTCCTAGGGGCAGATTGTGCTAGCAATCTGCCTCCAGGGAGGGCTACATGAGATGTCCCCATCCATTTGGGGTGGGGGTATGGCCACCCCCATTTCCACTAAAAACATCTATGGTGGTTCACTGGCCCCCCCACACCCACCCAAAACAAGTTATAATTTGTTTTATTTTTGTTTTGCCCCTTTCCTAGGGGCAGATGGGCACATGTGTGTGGCCATCTACCCCGGGGGGGGGGGGCAAAACGTACTGCCCCAGGCTTGGGAGGGGTGGCTCTTTCAATATTTGCAGTGGCCTCCCCCCACCCCAAATGGATGGGGGCATCTCATGTACCCCTTCCTAGGGGCAGAAATCTGCCCCCAGGGAGGGCTACATAATGTGCCCCCATCCACTTAGGGTGGGGCGATGGCCACTCCACTTTCAAACACAAGAAATCCTGGTGGTCTAGTGGCCCCCCAACCCCCACCCAAAACAACATATAATATATATATATATATATATATATATATATATTTTGCCCTTCCCTAGGGGCAGATGGGCCATATGTGTGGCCATCTACCCCCGCGGGGGCAAAACGTTCTGCCCCAGGCTTGCGGGATGGCTCTGTCAATATTTGCAGTGGCCTCCCCCACCCCAAATGGATGGGGGCATCTCATGTATCCCTTCCTAGGGGCAGAAATCTGCCCCCAGGGAAGGCTACATAAGGTGCCCCCATCCACTTAGGGTGGGGGGAGAGGGCCACCCCCTTTCAAACACAACAAATCCTGGTGTCTAGTGGGCCCACCACCCCCACTCAAAACAAGTTATAATATATATATATATATTTGTTTTGCCCTTCCCTAGGGGCAGATGGGCACATGCGTGTGACCATCTGCCCCCAGGGGGGTGGCAAAATGTACTGCCCCAGGGTTGGGGGCGTGGTGGCTCTGCCAATATTTGCAGTGGCCTCTCCCCTCACCCCAAATGGATGGGGGCATCTCATGTACCCCTTCCTAGGGGCAGAAATCTGCCCCCAGGGAGGGCTACACAATGTGCCCCCATCCACTTAGAGTGGGGCGATGGCCACTCCACTTTCAAACACAAGAAATCCTGGTGGTCTAGTGGCCCCCCCAAACCCCACCCAAAACAACATATAATATATATATATATATATTTATTTTGCCCTTCCCTAGGGGCAGATGGGCCATATGTGTGGCCATCTACCCCCGCAGGGGCAAAACGTTCTGCCCCAGGCTTGCGGGATGGCTCTGTCAATATTTGCAGTGGCCTCCCCCACCCCAAATGGATGGGGGCATCTCATGTATCCCTTCCTACGGGCAGAAATCTGCCCCCAGGGAAGGCTAAATAAGGTGCCCCCATCCACTTAGGGTGGGGGGAGAGGGCCACCCCCTTTCAAACACAACAAATCCTGGTGTCTAGTGGGCCCACCACCCCCACTCAAAACAAGTTATAATATATATATATATATATTTGTTTTGCCCTTCCCTAGGGGCAGATGGGCACATGCGTGTGACCATCTGCCCCCAGGGGGGTGGCAAAATGTACTGCCCCAGGGTTGGGGGCGTGGTGGCTCTGCCAATATTTGCAGTGGCCTCTCCCCTCACCCCAAATGGATGGGGGCATCTCATGTACCCCTACCTAGGGGCAGATATCTGCCGCCAGGAAGGGCTACATAAGGTGCCCCCATCCACTTAGGGTGGAGCGATGGCCACTCCACTTTTAAACACAAAAAATCCTGGTGGTCTGCTGGCCTCCCGAACCCCACCCAAAACAACTTATAATATATATATATATATATATATATATATATATATATATATATATATATTTATTTTGCCCTTCCCTAGGGGCAGATGGGCACATGCGTGTGGCCATCTGCCCCAGGGGGGGTCAAAACGTACTGTCCCAGGCTTGGGAGGTGGTGGCTTTGCCAATTTTTGCAGTGGCATCTCCCCCCACCCCAAATGGAAGGAGGGCACCTCATGTACCCCTTCCTAGGGGCAGAAATCTGCCCCCAGGGAGGGCTACATAAGGTGCCCCATCCACTTAGGGTGGGGGGGAGAGGGACACCCCCCTTGCAAAAATCCCTGGTGTCTAGTGGTCCCACCCATATATTTTTTGTTTTGTGTGCCCCCTTCCCTGGTGGTAGATGATCACCCATCTGCCGCCAGGGTATTGCCCCCATGCTTTGGGGGCCAGGGGGGAGAGGGCAGCTTACATAGTAAGCAGCCCCTCCCCCCACTTCAAAAACAGATCCCTGCACATCACACCAAACACATATTCTGGGGGGGGGGATAAATTGTATTACATCCCCCCCACTTAAAATTGTGGGGGGGATTTGTTCCCCCTGTCCCCCCATGTCCTACGCCCATGCAGTGTATCTTTAATGGAACAATTCCATCTAAAACTGATATCAGGATTTACATTTGCAGGCCGATTCATGGAATCAATGTGCGCAGAAAAAACAGCGCACATCAATTCATGGAAGTCCGTGCACGCGCAAAATGTGGGGTGTGCGCTGAAAAAGTGCGCGGCGCACGCTGGCGCACAGGTCATCGAACGCCGTGCGATAAGGCAACAGCGAATTCGCACATAGCGCGGCGCACATAACAAAAGTAGGCGTAACACGGGGCGTCACACGCAGAATGGGGAACAACTCGTGAAAATGTGGGCGTCACGGGGGAAGTACAGGAGGCAAGTGCGCAGAACGCCCACACGCTCGCCTGCAACACGTATTCATGGAATCGAATAGGGAAAAACAGCGCACGGCCAAAGACACGCACAGGCCCATACATGTCCGCCACACAAAAGCAGGCGGTAGCGTCCCTGCGCAGGAAAAAAATGTGCACCAGAGAAGGCCCACACGCGATTGGGCCTGGGGGAGCGTGTGCGTGTATCTCAGAGGTGCGCGAGAAGTTTCACACGCGATCGGGCCTGGGGGAGTGTGTGCGTGTATTCCAGAGGTGCGCGAGAAGTTTCTCACACGCGATTGGCCTGGGCGTGTGTATTTCAGGGGTGCGCGAGAAGTTCCACACGCGATTGGCCTGCGCGCGTGTATTTCAGGGGTGCGTGAGAAGTTCCACACGCAATTGGCCTGGGCGCGTGTATTTCAGAGGTGCGCGAGAAGTTCCACACGCGATTGGCCTGGGCACGTTTATTTCAGGGGTGCGCGAGAAGTTTCACACGCGATTGGCCTGGGCGCATGTATTTCAGAGGTGCGCGAGAAGTTTCACACGCGATTGGCCTGGGTGCGTGTATTTCAGGGGTGCGTGAGAAGTCCCACACGCGATTGGCCTGGGTGCGTGTATTTCAAAGGTGCGCGAGAAGTTCCACACGCGATTGGCCTGGGCGCGTGTCTTTCAGAGGTGCGCGAGAAGTTCCACACGCGATTGGCCTGGGCGCGTGTATGTCAGGGGTGCGCAAGAAGTTTCACACGCGATTGGCCTGGGCGCGTGTATTTCAGAGGTGCGCGAGAAGTTTCACACGCGATTGGCCTGGGCGCATGTATTTCAGGGGCTCGCGGGTGTTTTCACACACGATCGGGACTGGGGGAGCGGGGTACGTGTATTTCAGGGGCTTGCGGGTGTTTTTACACGCGATCGGGCCTGGGGGAGCGGGGTACGTGTATTTCAGGGGCTCGCGGGTGTTTTCACACGCGATCGGGCCTGGGGGAGCGGGGTACGTGTATTTCAGGGGCTCGCGGGTGTTTTTACACGCGATCGGGCCTGGGGGAGCGGGGTACGTGTATGTCAGGGTCTCGTGGGTGGTTTTACACGCGATCGGGCCTGGGGGAGCAGGGTACCACTCACCGTCTGCCTTGCGTGTAGAAGAACGCGTAGCCAACACCCACCCGCTGTGAAGCGTGTGAAGCCCAACGCCTGCAAAACACACGCACCGCACCCCACGAAAAGCAATGCCCGTGCGCGATACGTCACAGACACGCATACGCGCTAAGGGCCTTTGGTCCAATGGAGTCGCGTATGCGTGCTGACGCGCTTAAGCGCTAAGGGCCTTTCCTCGATTCGCACGCTGACGTGCAGAATTTTCACGTGCCAAATCACTCCGTATCAAGCTGGCCACGCGTAAGCACACGGAAGACCACACTCCTGCCCAAAAGGCCGAATTACTGTCCCCCGGAGCCCTGAGCAGCCTCCCACGAGCCATCTGCTGCTGCCTGCCTGCCTGCTGCCACCGTGTCTGCCATTTGGTGCCTGCACATCAGCCATCTTCAGGGGTCCAGTTGCTGTGTCCACCCCTGCTGGAACAGAACACTCCCAACTGGGATACCATCGCTCCACAGCCCAGCCCCAGGACCCAGTTGCCCACCCACGCCTGCCTCGGGGGTCGCCATGTCGGGGCAAACACCATCCGAGACCACTGGCAACCCCCAGCCAGAGGGGCAGAGGGCCACCAGCTTCAGTCAGAAGGAAGTTGGTGTCCTGGTGGAGCTTGTCCTGGGGCATTATGATGCTCTCTTCGGATCACCACGCGCCGACAAGGAAGGACGGGACAGGATCTGGGACGACTTTGTGGTTGCCATCAACGCGGAGGGGGTGGCAACCCGCAACATCAAGCAAGTCAAGAAGCGCTGGGAGGACTTCAGGTCCAGGACCCTCATAAAGGCCTGGCGCCTCGTGGAGGGCGGCCGTGGCAGCATGAGTACCATCCAGCTGAGGGTCCTGGAACGCGTACGCCCAGCGCTCCATGCCCAGATCCTTGAGAGGCAGACCCGTCTGGAGTCGAGCGGTAAGTGGCCACGCATTGCTGTGTGAGAGAGGGCATGTTGCAGCGTGCTGGTTGTCTGATACTTGCCTGTATGTGTGACATAGGCCATGTACGCGTGTGTGTGTGTGCAGGGACATCATGGTCATGCATGTGAGACCAGTAATGTGTGAAGCACACGGTTGGTGTATGTGTTTAAATGTAACATGGGGAGCCCTATGCGGAATGGACACATGAGAGCATGCCAGTCTCTGTTCCTGGACATGGGTGTGGGTGAGGGATGGGTGCTGATGCCATGTACATGTATGGTGTCCATGTCTGTGTTTCTGACCTGCGTGTCTGTGACTTGTGGATGCCATGGATGCATGACACATGTCTGTGACAATGTTCAGATTCACTGATGAAGCCTAGTTATCCTTGCATCCACTGTGTCTGGGGTGTACGAGTCCAGATGGATGAAAGTACGTTGAAGTGTGTGCATGTGATAGGCATGACCCATGATGCATGTGAGTCCAAAAACAACATTGTATGCTTGAAGAGTCCCTTGGACATGTTTGCTTATGTCCATAGCATGCGCCATGCCTGTTACTGCATGTGTTTTGCCTGCACTGACCCATGTGTTGTGGAGGGACATGATGGAAGTGATCTTTGACAGTGCCACTCATCTGCTATTGCTTCCTTTCTAGGGGACCATTGTACAGTACCCTGATGCTTGTGTTCTATGTCTCCCTCTACACAGCGCAAAGTGAAGAAGAGGGAGGAGACGGCGCTGTGGAGCTAAGCGGCGGGGATGCCCCCACGGCTGCAGCGGAAGGGGTGGGTGAGCCCCCACAGGGGCTTGCAATGGCGGAAGACGGTGTGGAGCCATCCAGGTTGGTGGTTTCCACAGAGGAGGAGGAGGCCGCTACTGAGCCGCACATGGGGCCTGGTGGGGGCATCCCTGCTGGTGCAAGTGGTGCAGTCCAGGGGCAGGGGCAGGAGGCAGCACAGGTCGCCGTGGAGGTGCCTGTGCATGTCACTGTCCCTGACACTGTGACTGCACCACCATGCACCAGCAGGGATGCCCCATCCCAGGCCTGTCCGCAGGTAGGGGGGATGTCCATGTCATCTGACTCCCCTCCACCTGCGGACGAGGGGACCCCTGGCCGTATGGAGAAGGTCCTGATTGGTGTCGCATTGCGCACGGCTGTCATTCGTGATGAGGTGCGTGCTTCCCAGGGGGAGCACGCACGTCATCACGAAGAGCACTGTGCCAACGTGGCCCAGTTGGGAGCGGTCATGGTCGGGGGTCTCGTACATGTGTCGGGCACTCTGGCGACCCTCTCCTCCTCTGTGGAGGCTATGCGCCAGTCGTACTCCATGCCGTCTTCCAGCCCAGATGCCACCAGGGCCCCCTGTGGACCTGCCCCGACCAATGCAGCCACCTCGGTGGGGATCCCATTCCTGCCACAGTCGGGAGTCGGAGGTCCAGCAGGGGTGGACACACCAGCAACTGGACCCCAGCAGATGGAGGATGTGACGGCATCATCGGGCAGGGCATGTGCACCACGGCGTCAGTGGTTTCCATCAGCCTGGATGCCGTCATGCTGGCACAGGCAGTTGCGTCGGAGGCAGCGGCAGGCTCGACGTGGGAGGCATCATGGCTCGGGGCCATCAACATCAGGGGTGCAGGCATCGGCCGGAGGGCAGGAGAACCATGGAATGGGAGTGGCTTCCATGTGGGAGCGGTTGGGCCAGCAGATAGGTGCGGAGCGGCAGCGGGCAGAGGAGGAACGGCTCACAATGGTCAGGGCGGAGAACTCCATGCGGAGGGCGCTGAGGCGGGCTGAGTGCCTCGAGGGTCTTCGCAGGGAGTTGGAGCTGGACACTGCATTAACCCTGCGGGACCTCGGGGCCAGGGAACATGCCCGCCTCCAAGCCATTGAACAGGAGTTCGATGATGCCCTGGCCCATGACAACAACCAGTGAGCCGTCGGACTAGCCCACTGCCCTTGTAAATAGTTATGTAGTTAGTGTTAGGTTTCCTTTGCTTTTTTATTTATTTTGGACCTTTTGGACAATGGGCCACATTTTTGTATATAGTTTTATTTTATTAGGTAGTATTTTTATGTAGGTTTCATTTCTTCAGTTGGGATCATGGACCCTGGTTTGTTTATCTGTATATAGTTGACTGTTGTATTTTTTTATTTTTTTTTGATTTACCCATGGAGCAATGGTTTTCGGTTTTGTTTTTACCTTGGATTTACTTTCTTGAACTGTGACTTTGGACACCTTTCCTTTGGATTATGATTTGTCGTTTTTCATTATTTTACGAACATGCTGCTTTTGGTTTTTGATTCCCATTGTCATTTGTTTATTTTTAATTCCATTTATGCTGTTATTAATACATTTTTTTCATCAAACTTCAATGTGTAGTATCATCTCTTTGGTATCATGCATATCATGATATAGGTTTTGAGATTCACTGACAACCCATTGGGTGTATGTGAGGGCCATGTGTTCATTTCCAAACTTGCTATTGGGGTTCTATCATGTCATTGCCATTTCTAAGTGGGTGGATGCAATACTCGAGTGGGTGTTTTGCATTTGGAGGCTGACCATAAGGGCCAGGGATCTAGATTGTGATGACATGTTGGCTGGGGGACATGTGTGGGGGCCTGCTGGCAGGTGCCCCACAATGCTGGGGGGTGGGGGTGCAGGGGGACATGAGTGGGACATGAGTGGGGGCCTGCTGGCAGGTGTCCCGCAATGCTGGGGGGTGGGGGTGCAGGGGGACATGAGTGGGACATGAGTGGGGGCCTGCTGGCAGGTGCCCTGCAATGCTGGGGGGTGGGGGTGCAGGGGGACATGAGTGGGACATGAATGGGGGTCTGCTGGCAGGTGCCCCGCAATGCTGGGGGTGGGGGTGCAAGGGGACATGAGTTGGTGATCAGTAGTTCAAGGAGACATGTGCCTTTGGTGGGGGGCATGCCCATGTTGGGTGGGCTGCCTGCGGGACATGACCAGGGATGCAGGGTAGTCCCCTGTGGTGTGGGCTGCCTGCAGGGGCCGTGGAGGGTGTACAGGGGACACCTGGGAGCACCCACACTGCCAAATCACATGTAGGACTCCCCGGCACCCCTGAAATACACGTACCCTGCTGAAATCGCGTGTGAAAATTCTCGTGCACCCCTGAAACACACGTACCCTGCTGAAATCGCGTGTGTAAATTCTCGCGCACCCCTGAAATACACGTACCCTGCTGAAATCGCGTTTGAAAATTCTCGCGCACCCCTGAAATACACGTACCCTGCTGAAATCGCGTGTGAAAATTCTCGCGCACCTCTGAAATACACGCGCCCAGGCCAATCGCGTGTGGAACTTCTCGCGCACCTCTGAAATACACGCACACGCTCCTCCAGGCCCGATCGCGTGTGGAACTTCTCGCGCACCCCTGAAATACACGCGCACAGGCCAATCGCGTGTGAAACTTCTCGCGCACCTCTGGAATACACGCGCCCAGGCCAGTCGCGTGTGGAACTTCTCGCGCACCTCTGAAATACACGTGCCCAGGCCAATCGCATGTGGAACTTCTCGCGCACCTCTGAAATACACGCACACGCTCCCCCAGGCCAATCGCGTGTGGAACTTCTCACGCACCTCTGAAATACACGCACACGCTCCCCCAGGCCAGTCGCGTGTGGAACTTCTCGCGCACCTCTGAAATACATGCGCCCAGGCCAATCGCGTGTGGAACTTCTCGCGCACCTCTGAAATACACGCGCCCAGGCCAATCGCGTGTGGAACTTCTTGCGCACATCTGAAATACACGCACATGCTCCCCCAGGCCAATCGCGTGTGGAACTTCTCGTGCACCTCTGAAATACACGCACACGCTCCCCCAGGCCCGATCGCGTGTGGAACTTCTCGCGCACCCCTGAGATACACGCGCCCAGGCCAATCGCATGTGGAACTTCTTGCGCACCCCTGAGATACACGCACCCAGGCAAATCGCGTGTGGAACTTCTCGCGCACCCCTGAGATACACGCGACCAGGCCAATCGCGTGTGGAACTTCTCGCGCACCTCTGAAATACACGCGCCCAGGCCAATCGCGTGTGGAACTTCTCGTGCACCTCTGGAATACACGCGCCCAGGGCAATCGCGTGTGGAACTTCTCACGCACCTCTGAAATACACGCGCCCAGGCCAATCGCGTGTGGAACTTCTCGCGCACCCCAGAAATACACGCACCCAGGCCATTCGCGTGTAGAACTTCTCGCGCACCCCTGAAATACACGCACACGCTCCCCCAGGCCCGATCGCGTGTGAGACTTCTCGCGCACTCCTGAAATACACGCACACGCTCCCCCAGGCCAGATCGCGTGTGGAACTTCACGATCGCGTGTAGTACTTCTGGCGCACCCCTGAAATACACGCGCCCAGGCCATTTGCGTGTGGAACTTCTCGCGCACCCCTGAAATACACGCACCCAAGCCATTCGCGTGTAATACTTCTCGCGCACCCCTGGAATACACACACACGCTCCCCCAGGCCAGATCACGTGTGAAACTTCTCGCGCACGCGTGTTCCCGACACCTGTAATACTCGTTCCCCGCTTTGCGTTTGCTGTTTGCCAGTCCAGTAAACTGGTACAGGGTTGGCCCAGCCCTTTGCGATGGTTTTGCGATCTTGATGGCTTTTCCTTGCGCGACGGCGTTCTTGGGGGTGTAACTGGCGCTGCTGCAGGGTCGCTGCGCCACTCTGCGCCACGTCTGCTTTTGGTGGCGAGAATCCATGAATACTCTGTGCGCGGAAATTGATTTTATCGCAAGCGGCTGGCGCAGACATTCGCACGGGCACGCTGTGCGCCAGCCGCGTGCAACACTTTTGTGAGGAATTACATGAATCGGCCTGTAAGTCTTTTCGACAAATCAGTATCTGCCAGTAAAACCTTCCAATGTCTTTTAATTATGTGACAGATGGATACACACATATGTATACATCCTACGCTCTTTTAATTGCTCCACAAACCTAGATGCTATCTTAAAAAAGATTACATTTTCTACAGCTTGCCTCCATACTGGATAT
This sequence comes from Ambystoma mexicanum, assembly GCF_040938575.1. Lineage (NCBI taxonomy): Eukaryota > Metazoa > Chordata > Amphibia > Caudata > Ambystomatidae > Ambystoma > Ambystoma mexicanum. Next base: position 689,296,835 of record NC_090934.1, on the reverse strand, counting down.
TCATACAAAGACCGTATTAGCTATATGGGCTGCCACCTATATGAATTTGTAACATGTAAGGTCAAACTTTATTTGCAGGATATTTTTGATTTTTTTTCTATTGTCCTAAATGTATTTCCATCCAGGATGTTCTATTGTACATATCAACGTCTTCAGTTTCCTTCTTCTGAAAGGTTACTTTAGAGGGCAGCCCTAAAGACTTTCCTGATTATACAAAAAACCTCTCTGCTGACTATGACAATTTCAACGCATTCTGGAGCCTCGTTGTTATACGGGACAATAAAAAAAACATTACTCTTTTTGTTCACAACCAAAAACCTCAATATATATTTGTCTCCCTTTTAGGGATTGTAGCATGGCTATGTTGTCTGCGCCGAACATGACACTTGCTTCTCCTACGATCAGTACTATGGCTGTTGTAACATAATCAGGACATGTCTGCTTTTGTTAGGTATTCTCAATGACATGACAGTGTCATGCTGAAGCATGCCAAATCACAATCTGGATAGAGACAAAACAACACTGAGCTCCCTGTTGTGTTATTGAAGGTGTTCAGTAGTAGAACAATTTATTCGGCCCTAATGATACCCCATTACATTTTGATGTGGGATTACACCCATGAAGTTAGGCCTCTCAATACACAGTGAGAGAACCCCAAAGATCTCCTCATCTGAAAGAAAAAGGCGCTTTTGTGGGATTCTGAAAATGTATCCCACCCGCGTATCCCAGAAGTAACTATCACAGCATTATTGACCCTTGCAAGGGCTGGGAAGGCCAGTAAGGGCTATCTGCCAGCCAAGATAGGCCTGAGTGAGGGCCTCAGTGATGTCTCAGGGCCGTTGCAGACTCAGCCCGCACTAGCCAGGGATGTAATTTCACCAAAAAGTCTGGGATGTAGAGGAAGTTACATCACACGACCCCACCCCAAAATGACATCACTGGAAGTGATGTACCATGACCTTTCACCCATTGACAAAACAGGGTGTGGCATCACATAGCATTGTTCCTAAGTACACTATGACAAATATGGCTACGATATCAATGTAATGTGATATACATTTCACACAAGAATGGATCACCATATGTATCGTTAATATCAGTGTTTATAGGCCCATATTACCAAATTACTGTGAATGCAAGCAGACGTCCAAGGCCAAATAATAATGATCTATTGTTTTATGGTAATTATCCTTAAAGGCATGGTCTAGTAAAAAATTGTATTGTCCCAACGGGACGGCCATGTTTTTTTAAGCCTAAATGGCTTGATTTTAGAAAACTTTCCTATGGACCTTACCTGAGTTTTCGTCCATTAAACGCAGGCGAAAACAAGCACCAGGGAGCCGCCATTTTCTGATAATCCTATCTTTTCCCCGATCGCCCTGGCTGACCTGCTTTTGCGGCACTAAATCAATTCCCCCGCCCCTGAGCCTGTCATCAGCAGACTCGTACCGCCCATTTCCCAACGCCAAAGCACGTCTCGTGTCAACATTCGCTGCGCTTCAGCTAATGACGTGTCGCCATGGAAATGGCAGGACGCCTCTCTCCTCAATAAGTACAAACAGACCGTTTCACAACACACAGCAGCCGATTTTCGATTCCATTCCTCTCTCTGTGTTACTTTGAGTATTCTGTGACTCGTTTCAGTGCTCTGGTCAGCTACCTTCGCCGCTTGTAGCCCATGTGAACAGATACCAGTACCACAGCTATCAATTATTTTAGTTTGTTTAACACACAATGGCTACAATAATGCCCTACATGTACGAGCCCGAGTATACCGAGGAGGAACTACTGGAAAGGGAAGCACGCGAAAACGATGGGGATTCGGACGGCAGTTGGCAGGACAAATCATCAGATGAAAAGCCTGGGCCTAGTCGAATGGACGGCGTCTCCACCTGGTGCACATGAAATCAGTGCGAGCTAATGCCAACTGAGGACGAGAACTGCTGCTGCCGAGAAAACTCGGGGTGCCTGGCCTACATTTCGGAAGGCGAGCCACGACCGCAATGCATCACCGAGCTGCCAGACTTCAGGGCAGCCTGCCTCACACGGGCTGTGTTGAGAATAATGTGGGTGCTTATGCACGAACTTCGAGCAACTGTTCGTCCTCGTAATTCGAGTAACGAGTAAGTATACTCTGCTTGTTATGCCACTCCTATTTCATGTTCTTCTACTATATCCAAAATTACATCTACATATCATTGTAACGCATGTAAGTCATTCAATAGTGTGCATTGTCTAGATAGCATTTGTCCGTGTAAAATGCCATTAGTTACAAGAATTGTCATTGACAACAAACGTTTATTAAACTTATCTGGGTCATTTAAAAACAGTTTGTTTCATTCCTTTTCACAGGTGGTACAGGCTGGTGGCCTATCGTTCCTTTACATGGTGGCTTCACGGGAGGCTTGGACACCGCGTTCGAAGAGTGATACCCGCCTGTGCCGTTCGTGCCATTAGAGAAACGTTCCCGAGTGACAGCGGTCAGTACAGGGGATTTTCTCTCGCTGTGCTGCAACCTGACCTGTATAATCTTTAAAGTCTTGTATTTTTGTTTCATGAAAATAAGATATAAAATAAAACACCACATATATTTTAACAACGTTGGTCTCCATTTTTTAAATGAATCAAGTGTGTCTCCATTCAAGGATGGACGTCAGACATCTGTGCTCCGAATGGGTGAAGGTCTGGTTGCTGTGAAGCAGGGTGGTCACTATCTATCTAAGCTAACATAACATATTCTCGATAATGCATGCACTAAATAACACTTGTTGAAAGTCTTTCAGTAGGTTATGTCTCTATAAAAGTCACACATATATCTATACTAACAATTACCATTGGATTATACAGGCTTTAGGGTCTTGGCCACTATAATACACCGGTTGAAGTGCGGGTCTGTGCTCACAAGAATCTCCGGTATGTGGCATTTGTTATTGATAAGCAACGATATACTATCATTGGTATAAAGGCGATATACTGTATATTGATATAAAGGCGGTTCGCGCCGGTGGATGCGCGCTGGCATGGGGGGCTGTGACGGGCGCGAAAGGCCAAGGTGCCAAACTGCATGTACAATTCAAAAGGTGAATTAATTGGCAAGGGGGGAGGTTTGAGGTTCAGCGCAAGGATCTAATGCATTTAGTTGGAGTGAATAGAGCTGCAGGTGAATGCAGGAGGCGGGATTTGCCGAATCTGCCGCCAGGTAAGGAACCACAAGAGCAATTGTTTTGCAACCACACTGCGCGTAAACACTAGTTGAGTCCAAAGTGGTATAGTAGATTTTAATTGACACTGAGGTAGCCTGACACGTGTTTCGGGCACTTGCCCTTCAACTGAGGCTACAGAATTATTTGTATATACACAATATTGTGGTACAGAGTTAAACAGAAGCAAAAATTGGGGACCCAAGGTAGCAGGGCAACCAAGGCAGAGGGCCACAAACACATACATTAATGGCATGAGATCGCAAGATTTTGGTCCATAGTATTAAGAATCAAATTCAAATTTTTGAACAATTTTCAAAGAACCAAGACAACATAACAGAAGACAACCAAACGTAAATGCAAATGAAAAACCATACCATATATATAAGCGAAATTCATCAGGTCAAGGTGAAGGGGGAAAGAAAATAAAACAGACAACCATTAGCTGGGAGGTTCTAGGTGGGCCACACACCATGGAGGCTAATGGTGAAGAGGGAATCTTTTTACCTGTGAGTCAGGTGTGTTCAGTTTGGGCTGAGGGAAAATAACCAGTAGATCTGATTAGGGCAGCACATGGATTGCCATTTTAATAAATTGAAGCTTACAACCATATTGGGAATTCATGTATTACCGAAATACTTACCCTGAATAGGGTAAATGATAAAAGATAATTTCTCATGCGCTCCACTGAAAAACAATTATGGGCGCAAGAGATTAGACATGTACTAATCTATAATGGACTAACATTTGAAAGAGGGGCAACTGCCAAAATAATACCTGTCACATGCAATTGCACTCAATTATATGTAGAAGCGTTTCCGCGTGTCTTTGGAGTAGAAGATGGAAGGGGGAGCCGTCCAATTGGCGTGTGTCCAAGATGAGAGGGAAAGAGGAAGGATAGAGAGACCAATTAATTGATTGCAGATGCGTGTCTGGCTAAGTAAATGCGAGCCGCGCAGACCCTGCCAGCCTAGGGGTCTGCGTAAAAGTATTGGACTCACCAGCGTCTCCGCTGAGTAAACCGAACTGGAGCCTGCCGGCCGCGGCTCATACTGTCATTGTTATGGCAGCTGGGAGAACGCACAACGACCGCAGCCGTGCGTAAAGGGACGTACGGCCGCCATCTTGGTTGTATATATCTTAGTGCGGCCTAGTGGATGGGAAAAAAGTTAGAAAAAGAACGGAGGCCGGGTGCGTTGCCACTAAGAGGGGAGAGCGATGCACATGTGTGCTCGAATTAAGCCGAGCCAACAATTGCACTTGATTCAGTCCCAGTGAATTATCAGTGCAAATTAAAACGGCATTACAATGTATGTTGAAATAATTCTAAATGATAATTAGCCCAATTAGGTAAGTTTGACAATTTAGAGTTGGAATTAGGGGGGCAATAAAAAATTGGCCCGTATCAAGACCTGCCAGTTGCGCAAGCGAGATAATTAAGAATTCATTGTCCAATCATAAGGAAGTTGATACATAAGGCACTTGATAGTTCAAAAAACGTAAAGAGAAGGTCATCCCTTCCTAACCCTCTCAGTTGGGCACTTTGAAAACAAAGAGTAGGGTGAAGATTTACGGCAGCTAAGTGTATGGCACAAGGAGAACCTCCAGCATGGGAAGGAAAGTGAAGTGTATAAGTTACATACGAGTTGGATTTAGACAAACCATTTATATAGTACAATTCACTCATAAAAACACAGAAAGTTCATGATCTGTATTGAGGCCATGTGTGACCGTGCGAAAGCGGCAAATAAGTCGCGCTTCTAACTGGCGTAGTTTCAGAACCAAATTGCCACCTCGTTGTGGTAATGAGACCTTGGCCATCCCAGTAAATCTAATTTCAGCTTTGTTATCCATTTGGTGGATTTGTTGCCAATGTACAGATAATGGGTATTTGGAGTCTACTTGAGAGATGGAGGCCAAGTGTTCCCTGATTCTAATCTTCAAAGGCCGAATTGTACTGCCGATGTAGCGCTTCCCACATACACAAAGAATGCAATATACACAGAATTTGGTATTGCAGTTCATGAAAGAGTTAATTGTATATCTGCCCAAATGGCCAAATTCTAGTTTCTTAGTTTCAAGTGCGAATGTGCACTTAGAACATCCCCCACATTTACGAAAACCACTTGTGCTTGCTGACTGTAACCAAGTTAGTTTAGATTGCGGATTAGACATAAATGAAGGTGAGAGGATGTTTTTGAGATTGCTAGCCTTGGTGTAGATGAAATTTGGCGAATCATCTACCCAGGGAGTGATATCTCTGTCCAATTGTAAAATGTGCCAATGTCTCTTGACTATACTGTACAGTTTTGAACTCTCTGTGTTGTATTTGGTAATAAATTTCAATTTGTTGCTGTGAGTACTCTGAGGGCGTACTTTAGGAGTGAGTAAATCCTCTCTCTTCAGAGATTGCACCTCCTGTAGAGCTTTGTCAAGGAGGTGACTGTCGTAACCTCTTTCCAGAAAGCGGTTGCGGATAAGTGAACATTCGGTTTTGAAATCCTCATTTGTTGAGCAATTGCGTCTAGCACGTATAAATTCTCCTTTGGGAATGTTGCGTGAGACCGATTTCTTGTGGCAACTGCTCGCGTGAAGTAAAGAATTAACTGATGTGGATTTGCGATAAGTTTTGGTTATCAGTTTACCATCCGAAATTGTAATAGTTAGATCAAGAAAATTGATACTACTGAGGCTGACAGTCTGTGTAAACTGAATTCCCCATATGTTAGTATTGAGATAGTTCACAAAATCATTAAGGGTGTCACAGGAGCCCTTCCAAATCAGAATCACATCATCTATATATCTCTTCCAAATATAGATGTATGGTGAGAACATAGCATTTGTGAAGACAACCATTTGTTCAAAATGATGCATGAATATATTTGCAAGAGCTGGGGCATAGTTTGCTCCCATTGCTATTCCAATAAGTTGGCGGTAGTAGATATTGTTGAACAGAAATACGTTGTTAGAGAGAGCACAAGACAAGAGTTCTTTAATCATTTCAATGTGTTCATAAAATGAGGCAGAGTGTTCCCGAAAAATGTGATCAACACTAATAATTGCTTTCACATGGTCAATGGAGGTATAGAATGCTTTAACATCAAGTGTCACTAGTAACATGTTGGGTAGTACAGGTAATTGATCCAGTAATTGATCCAGTATATGTAAAATGTGCATGGTATCCCTGATAAAGGTGGGGATAGAAGTCACCAGAGGAGCAAGACATTCATTGATGTACATAGAGATTGGTTCAAAAATCCCACCACCCCCACTCAAGATTGGTCTTCCTTCTGGTATTGTGGTGAAAGGTTTGTGGATATTGGGCAGGAAATAGGCAGTGGGCATGATTGGGCCATCTACAGTGAGAAACCGTTTTTCAACATCTGTTAAGAGGCCTCTGGTGTACCATTTGGCCAGAGGTTGGCTGACTGTTGCCCTGAGTGTACCAATTGGGTTTGAGGGCAAAGTTTCATAACAGCCAAGTGAGTTTAAATGTTCTAGGCCCATGGCAATGTAGTCCCTCTTATTCATTATTACCACATTGCCACCTTTGTCTGCCTCTTTAAGAATCAGGTTCTCATTGGAAGCCAACTTTTGCAAAGCTATTTGTTGTTGGCGCGTCAAGTTACATTTGCGCCCTTGTTTCGTATGGGTGGAGTCTTGCAGTTTGTGTATGTCATTTGTGACTGCTTGATGAAATGTATCAATCAAATTGTCTTTCGCAAAAGTAGGCACAAATTTAGATTTGCTTGATAATTCTTTTATTTTCAGATTTTGCTGTTGTATGCTGAGGTCATGCAGTAGATCTATCACATTAGTGTTAGGATCATAGTCGCATTCGTCCAGTGACATAAGAACATGTGTACTTAGCATGGTCTGAAGCGTGACATCTGAGGGGGCAGGCTGCTGTGGTTTGGACTTGAAATACTTGATTTGAGTTGCAAAATATTTTTTCAATTTTATTTTCCGAATAAATTTGAACAGGTCAATCTGAATTTGAACAAAGTCATTACGGTTGGTTGGAGCGAACGAGAGTCCTTTGTTCAGGAGTACACGTTCATCTTGAGAGAGAGAGGATAGTCACTCAAATTGGTAATCAGATCTAGTTTGTCTGATTCCTGAGGTTTTGCTGATACTGTGATCGAGTCATTCTGCGTTGCGGGAGAGGGGGGGCGTTTGCGCCTGTGAGGTTGGCCGCCCCTTGTGCCCCGAGGCTTGGGTCTGGGGTTGTGGTACTTGTAACTGGAGGTATTTGGAACCTGACTTTTTTCATGGCCGCAAGTGCGGCTTGGCGATTGCCTTTCTTGTAAAGGCGAATCTGCTCTAAAAAAGGGGTAGGTTGAGGTTGTGTAATATGGGCACGATTGCCCGTGGAAACCTCAAAGTCATCAGAGAGATTAGACTCAGTATGACTGGGCCCCTCTGAGGGGTCTGTGTCTATATCTGCTTTATCAGCATCACTATCTACTTCAGAACTCGCTAGTGAGGAGGCTGCACTGGTTGGTCGTGAGCGTGAGACTTCATCATATTTCGGTTGGTATGTGTATACCCTATTATCCCGATAATCTCTATCATCACGGGAAAATTTACGTGATTTGCGGAGTTTAACCTCATCTTGATGTCTTCGCAGTCGGGTATACAGTGTTTTGTAGTTATTGTCTATAGTTGCACTAGGTGCATCAAAATGTGCAATCTCCTCCTTTAATACATCAATTTGAGTTACGATACGATCATGTTCTCTGCTTGCATGTTCAATAAGAAGTTTAAGCATTGTATTTGAGCTGGCCGATAGATTTGCTTCCCAATCGATCGCTAGGTCATTGTCAGCCGGGTCTTCGAAGTCTGGCAGAATAAGAATACGAAGACCTCTAGGAATTTTATTTTCTTTTAGGTAATGTGTTAGGGTAGTTTTTTCCCAAAATTTATTAATCTCTCTGATGCTAAGACGTTCTAATTTCATAAACTTGCTCGCATTTACTTAGCCAGACACGCATCTGCAATCAATTAATTGGTCTCTCTATCCTTCCTCTTTCCCTCTCATCTTGGACACACGCCAATTGGACGGCTCCCCCTTCCATCTTCTACTCCAAAGACACGCGGAAACGCTTCTACATATAATTGAGTGCAATTGCATGTGACAGGTATTATTTTGGCAGTTGCCCCTCTTTCAAATGTTAGTCCATTATAGATTAGTACATGTCTAATCTCTTGCGCCCATAATTGTTTTTCAGTGGAGCGCATGAGAAATTATCTTTTATCATTTACCCTATTCAGGGTAAGTATTTCGGTAATACATTAATTCCCAATATGTTTGTAAGCTTCAATTTATTAAAATGGCAATCCATGTGCTGCCCTAATCAGATCTACTGGTTATTTTCCCTCAGCCCAAACTGAACACACCTGACTCACAGGTAAAAAGATTCCTTCTTCACCACTAGCCTCCATGGTGTATGGCCCACCTAGAACCTCCCAGCTAATGGTTGTCTGTTTTATTTTCTTTCCCCCTTCACCTTGACCTGATGAATTTCTCTTATATATATGGTATGGTTTTTCATTTGCATTTACGTTTGGTTGTCTTCTGTTATGTTGTCTTGGTTCTTTGAAAATTGTTCAAAAATTTGAATTTGATTCTTAATACTATGGACCAAAATCTTGCGATCTCATGCCATTAATGTATGTGTTTGTGGCCCTCCGCCTTGGTTGCCCTGCTACCTTGGGTCCCCAATTTTTGCTTCTGTTTAACTCTGTACCACAATATTGTGTATATACAAATAATTCTGTAGCCTCAGTTGAAGGGCAAGTGCCCGAAACACGTGTCAGGCTACCTCAGTGTCAATTAAAATCTACTATACCACTTTGGACTCAACTAGTGTTTACGCGCAGTGTGGTTGCAAAACAATTGCTCTTGTGGTCACTTCAAAAGGTGTCCCACGCCAAGGGGCCATCGGTCACATGGCCTCCTCAGACCCCGTGTCTCCAGGCAGGCCTCCCCTGAGGCAGGCCGCCCCCCTGCAATCCACATAAGTGTGTCTCCATTCAGCAGTCTTCCTGTGCCTTATCTGTACGCCCCAGGGCCATCCAACCCACCCCCCTCTATCAAAGGCGGTTCACACCCGGGGATGAGCGCTGGCATGGGGGGCTGTCCGGGGCGCGAAAGGCCAAGGTGCCAAACTGCATGTACACTTCAAAAGGTGTCCCACGCCAAGGGGCCATCGGTCACATGGCCTCCTCAGACCCCGTGTCTCCAGGCAGGCCTCCCCTGAGGCAGGCCGCCCCCCTAATACCACGACATACATACGTCATTCATTCACAAACACACCCCAGTTTCTAATACTTTAAAAACCACTCGATATGTCTCATGAGAACATCTTTGTGCTTTGCAAGTCAACTCTTGAACGTGCTACCTGGGAACCACTGAGATCTATGCTAATCTGCTCGTCGTCGTGCTATCCGTGAACTTCTGTGACCGCTTCGAGCATACCCATCAGTGCGCTACCTGTGGCCATCCACCTATTCTCCAGCAACATACTGCTCTGCTTGCTGAATCCAAATGTTTGTTGGTCAAGGTAAGGCCATGTATCCTGGTTATATTTCGCAGATTTTTAAATTTCTATCTATTTTTGAGTAGAGTACACAATAGTGCTATGTTCATTGGTCTCATTGTTATTGACTTGAGCTTCCATTGCAATGCTATCAATAGATCTATTTATTTTCATCTGTGACTATTGTGAGTGAATTGCATCCTTCGGGGGTCCAGTCAATAATGTTAGCATGTTTCCTTCTCGTGCAAGACAGAACATCCAAGGGACGAGTCACATGTTCAGATTTCAGTCACATCAATTATACATTTCTGCAACTTATGCAAATACTAAGCAGCACATAATGAACTGGTATAGTTCCTGCGACCAAAACAAACCTTGCATTGATCATTGTATGATTCATTTACTTTTGTATCAAATCTTTACTCTCGAAGATTGTATAATAATGTCGATATTTACTTTTCAGATTTATCAACAATGCCTGCCTGTTCGATTAGAGGTTGCCCTTCGAAGACCCATGCAAAATCTGAAGGAACTACAATGCATGTATTCCCGAAAACTGTTGATCGAATAAGAGAATGGGTCAGACATTGCAGATACCCACTGGATGAGCTGGAAAGTAGAGTCCAACAAGTCTTAGAGGACAAGAGGGGTGATCGATACCGCATCTGGAGCTGGCACTTTTCCTTGGACATGTACACAACTTCTTGGGTAATAAAGAAGAATAAACGGCGAACGACACGGAAATTGCACAAAAACGTTATTCCCACTCTATTCGTCCACATTCCGCCACCAGTGAGTCAAGTGTCCGGATTTAGCTTTAGGCCTTGCTGTAGTGTGTAGCAGAATGGATTAATAGATATTGTAGGTGTTCTATCCCTTGTAATAATTTCGATATTGATATGAGTGTATAGTTTTTTGAATAATGACATTTATCAATATATTCTTTTTCGATTTCATAACCCACAAACGCAATGTATATATCTATGGGGACAGGGAACTGTGCTGTATTGAGCATTTTTCAAGTATTCTGTCGGCTTACATAGCTATTTTTAATATTGGCATTTCATTATCAATCATTAATTGACCTTTACAACTTCTTGACTATCCCTTGAATCTGAAGCAAGAACATTCTACATCCTTGACGTGGTCGCAGTTATCAACCACTTCTAGCGTGTATCAGGTAATCTTACTAGGCTAATCCGCTACATACTTGTTTTATGCATGGCAAGTAATAGTTTTATTCTATTGTGTAATTATTTTACCGAATGTTTGGTTACTGCTTTCCAATTAATATACACCTTAGTTATCGTCCACTGGTGTTTGTTTTCAGTTATAATTAGTGTTATCCATACTAATGCAAGTACTGTCTTTCAGGGAGATGCTGAAGCGTCTGCCACATCTACAACATTTCTAGATGTTTTTCAACATCAGGAGGTATGGTTACTGACAGCTCCACCGAGCGTCATCATCAGAGCTGGAATTCTTGTCGTTTGATCGTTCTACACAATGTTTCATTCGTGGTTAGCCATTGATATGTACCTGTGCTGTCGACCCCAGGTGTATGTTATGTTTTCACAATTGTAATCCTCACTAATGCAAGTACTATGTTTCAGGCAGTTGATGGAGCGTCAACCCCTGCACTTGATGCAGAGCCTGACATTCAAGTATACGAATCGGCGCAACAGCTTTCGGAAGTGCGCACTACATTTGCAACATCCATAGATATTCTTCAGCAGCACGAGGTATGGATAATGACAGCTCCATCATGCGTGATCATATAACGTGATTCCATTTGCTATACTTTCTTCCCTATTAACGCAAGTGCTGTGTTTCAGGGAGACGACGGAGCTTCCACCACAATCATAACATCTCATTTAGATGATGCAGATGTAAAGGAATCGTTGAAATAAATCGATGAAATGTGATCATATTTGGATTTTCCTTGATTCTTTTGGACAATGCATCTTTCGCGGTTATCTCTTTATATGTACCTGTGCGTTCGACCCCAAGTGTGTGTTATGTTTCCAATATTGAAAACCATACTAATCCAAGTACTGTGTTTCAGGGAGACGATGGAGCTTCCACCACAATCACAACATCTCATTTAGATGATGCAGATGTAAAGGAATTGTTGAAATAAGTCGATGAAATGTGATCATATTTGGATTTTCCTTGATTCTTTTGGACAATGCATCATTTGCGGTTATCTCTTTATATGTACCTGTGCCGTCGACCCCAAGTGTGTGTTGTGTTTCCAATATTGAAAAGCATACTAATGCAAGTACTGTGTTTCAGGGAGATGCGGATGCCTCCTCTCCAATACAACCATTCATGGCAGTCCATGCAGAGCCAGAGGTATGGATACTGACGGTTCCATCGAAATAGATCATCACTGGTCGAATACTTGTCCTTTGATTGTTGCACACAATGTTTAAATCGTATTTGGCTATTGAGATGTACCTGTGTGTTCGTCCTCCCGTGTGTTTTATGCTAACAATATTTTGATACATAGTAATGAAAGTACTATGTTTCAGGGAGACGATGGAGCCTCATTCCGTGCTGTCTATGCGGATACAGAAAATATAGTCCTTGCGGCGCAAGAGGAAGGGAGGACATGCGGAAACGAATCGGAGCTACAGTGTGCAGAGATTGAAGGTCGAGTCAAAAAAGTTGCAAAGAAAAAAAAACAAAAAAAGGTTAGTTATTAACAGTTCATAACTTTAAAAAAATGTTTGTGCTGGGGACTATATTATGTTTTTTTCCAGTCAATTCTACTACATTCCATCTTGTGTTTAAACTGAACATCCCTTTTCCAATATCTCCTCCAGTTACCCGTGGGTGTCAGAACTATACACACAGACAGTGAAGCGAATGAGAGATGTGGCTTGCCAGACCGTGTACACTATGGAGGAACTATTAATTGAGGCGAGGCGTGTTCAGGCTCGAGATGCTCAAGTCCAATGGCCAGAACATGAATTAATTGTGTTTGGAGACTACAGCAAAGTTACATTGGACCATAGCTACAGTGCGACCGCACCACCACAAGAAGATGTTATTGAATGTATTGAAGATAGCTCCGAAGTAGTTGCAGATCAATTACGCAATCTACACCCGGCAAAAATTTGCCACCAAAAAACCTGTCGACATTGTTGTGTTCTCCCATCAATGTTGAAGTAATAGATGTTGAAATGACAGTGAATGAACCAGCCGCAGCATCCATAGACGCATCAGAACTTGATATCAGCGATATTACTTTCCAATGTGTTGAAATCTCCACAACGTCAAAGGCCGAAACAACATTGACGCAGGATGACAGTCTAATGAAAGAGAGCAAATACATTGTATTCGACAGTTGTTTGATGGAACTTATAAGTATGCTGAAATGTGTGCATTCCATTAGAGGGAAAGTATGTGGGAAGCCATTGATTAATGTGACTCGTCAAATAAAAGGCAGTAACGTCAAAATAAATGCCGACTGTAGATTAAATCATAGGTTCTCATGGTCTGCACAACCAATGCTGGGAAAAATGCCAGCAGGCAATCTACTGTGTGCAGCTGCATCACTTTTTAGTGGCTCCAGTTTTAGAAAGTTAGAGGCTTTCTTTCAGTTTGTGGGACTCCATTTCATTTCTAAAGCGCTGTACTACACATACCAACGTGATTATCTGTTTCCGGCCATTAGTGATGCTTGGAAAATTGAACAATTGTCTCTAGCAAGTACATTCGAAGGCAAACGATTCAGGCTAGCCGGCGATGGACAGTGCGACAGCCCTGGATTTTCTGCCAAGTACTGCACCTACCACTTTCAGGACATGGATAGTAAGAAAATTGTGAGTTCGGTGGTCGTGCAGGTAACACAATGTACATCGTCAGTGGCCATGGAGAAACTAGGTTTTATAAAATCAGTGGAATATCTACAATCGAGGGGAATGCACATCGACCTCATAGCCACGGATAGACATGTTTCAATTGCCAAGACAATGAGAGAGCAGTTCCCACATATTAAACATCAATTTGACATATGGCATCTTGCTAAATCAATCAATAAGAAAATCTCGGCTGCAGGAAAAAAAAAAGGTTTTGAAAGTATTTTGCAGTGGTCACATTCTATCACCAACCATCTTTGGTGGAGCTCAAAAACTTGTGAGGGGTCAGTGGAAATACTAGTTGAATAATGGCAGTCACTGATGCACCACTGTACCAACGTTCACCGCTGGACAGCAAATGAACATTTCCACCAATGTGAACATGGCCCTTTGTCCCCAGAGGAGACACGGAAGAAGAAGTGGTTGATTCCATCTTCACCGACACACAAAGCCATTGAGAAGATTGTTTTCGACAAAACTCTATCAAGAGATTTGAGAGGACTGACAGAATTCTGTCACACAGGAGATTTGGAGGTGTTCCACAATATGTGCCTAAAGTACAGGCCAAAGCGCTTGCATTTTAGCTTTCGGGGCATGAAACATCGCACTCTACTAGCGGTCTTGGCCCATAACAGCAATGTCGGACGTGAACAATCTAGGACTAGGGGTAAAGTAAGGATGCCTCGCTACACTAAGGTGTTTTCAAAACGAAGTAAGCAATGGGTGATCAAACCAGTCTATGATGAAATGCAGTTCGACTTTGTGAAGGGCCTTATTGTTGCTGTGTTAGAGAAGCACAGATATGGAATTTTGGACATTTCTGTGCAGAGCAGTGATCCATTGCCACCGAACATTGCGACTGTGCCATGCCCACCCGATGCACAGCTGATTGTGAAGTACAAATCCCGGTTTAAATAATTGCAATACGATTGTCTTTTTGTAAATAAATGTTATTGTACAGTGTACCTGTAAACCTAACCCCTACCTTCACCATCATGGGTGGCGAACAAGCTGGGTGTCATCTTTGAATTCTCTCTATTCACCTCACATATGTGTATGTATATATTTTTCTCATGTCTCTTCTCATGTAAATGTAAATGCTGCGCACTGTTAACGGAGGGGAGGCTTGCGTATTGAAAATAATAAAACAAACAAACAAACAATAAATCTCACTTTTAACTCAACTCCTGTGGTACTTTATACTTTCCCTGACCTTCCGCCAAAAATTAAATGTCTCAATTTGGGCTGCAGAGCTGGCAGACAACGGGGACAAAATTGGGGCACTTAGAACGCGCCAGCCAAGCGGCCCGTGGCATTTGGGAGAGAAGCCAGTTCGCATTTGCACATTGAGGCGCACTACATAGACGGATTCTAAACTTCAAGTTCTCATAGATGCCTATACTACGTGATGTTGCAAATAAAGAATGCGAAGGACAGCGCCCAGATGAGGCCCACAAGTCGCACTGGAAGTATAAGGGTCCATTGTTTTTTGACCTTGAGACAGGGACCATGCCGAAAGAACTACATTTGAAGGGAGTGCGCAATAACGTAAGAGACGATAAGGCAGAAAATTCAGAAACTAGACCGAGTTTCAGTTTTAGGTCAGTATACGAAAAATCATTGTTAAGAGCACGGTCCGTTTTACAGACTGCATTACGAAGAGACACAATGGAAATTTCAAATATAATGTAAGTAAATCTTTACACGCTTTTATACCGGAATGAAGATTCAATGAATGGATGCATGAATAAATGAATGAATGAAGAGCTAGGAAAGGCAAGTAAAACTGTTCGTAGTGGGCACTTGGGCATGCAGGTCCACTGGTCTCACCGATCTCGCTCCTTGGCCCAGCCACTTTTCCCTGCACTACGGGACTGTCTCTGTATCCTTCAGCCCCTTCTCCCGGCATTTACCTTGCACTTGCCACCAGCTGGCCCTATTATTTAATTTGTATTCAACTAACCTTGTACAGCCCATCCCCATGCGCGATCAGAAAGACACCTAGCCTAGTAGGATCGTTGTCTGTCTGCCCTTGTTCCCCACCTGCCTCGTCACGCCTAGTAACACTTGAGTATAGGTGTGTTACAAATGCCATATCATATATCATATCATTCCTCACGCATGTAGACTGTCGTTTATCATTGTGTGTTGGCCTCGATTTATCTCGTTACTTTTCGCATTGATTTTAGAGACGAACATACACCATTGAACTACCCTTGCAAGCAAATAGTTTCTGATCGGCCGTAATAAATAAAATGAGTAATATTAATGAAGTTCGGCTAGCGAGACTAATTATAATTTTTTTGTTTTCATAACAGGTATTTGATCCCTAACTGCCACTGCCATCTGTTTGAGACACCGGCGGATGGATTCTTCAGCAGACACCTGCAGCTTTGTGTCAACAACTGGAGCACAATCACCATATTATGGGACAATCGCCAAGGGCCCACATGCCCTTACGCTGTACTAGTGGCTAGAAGCAACATATCAACCTTTAGGGTGGACTAGTGCCTAGTTGATGGAACAGCCTTGCGGTTCACCGTGCTTCCAAAGTGATTCTTTTTATGAAAATTAACACCCTGTGTACCATAAAGGAACAGCGCGTGACTCAAGATGAAACGGAACAGTTATTGCGGATACAGATAAAAGAAAATAAATGGCTTCCGGAGTTCATATGGCAATTGCTGAATATTCTCTAAACATTTAATGTCAAATAAATGTACTTTACCAAATGTACCGTGTTGCTGTTTCATTTTAAAGTACAGTTTCATATTCCGAATTGTGGCGCGCTGTGTTGTGAGTTGATCTGTGTTGGTTTCCGGGTTCTGTGTGGAGTCGCGCAGAAGATGACTGGGCGCGTTTGCCTACGCAGCACAGTAACGTCACGGGGAGAGGCGGGGAATATGAATGTTTTGATAATGTCAGGGGCGGGGGAATTGATTTAGTGCCGCAAAAGCAGGTCAGCCAGGGCGATCGGGGAAAAGATAGGATTATCAGAAAATGGCAGCTCCCTGGTGCTTGTTTTCGCGTGCGTTTACTGGACGTAAACTCGGGTAAGGTCCATAGGAAAGTTTTCTAAAATCGAGCCACGTAGGCTTAAAAAAACATGGCCGACCCGTTGGGACAATAAAAATGTTTACTAGACCATGCCTTTAAGCGCTTTAGATAGAACAAATATACATACGATATCACCCAACCTGTGTACCTACTCATTTATCAACCTCAGAAGGATGAAAGGCTGAATAGGTCTTGCCGGGGTTTGAACATGAAACCTGCAAATCACACACACATCGCAGCAGCAAACACTCAACCCACTGAGCTATCTTACCAGCTGTAGTAAACTGAGCAATTACATGTCTGAATGTTCTCAAAGTCAGAAAGCAAATTACACTCTGTAGTGAATACCATAAAACTGGTAACTGAGATTCAACAGCGGGCCAGTTCATCTGCAGGTCTGGTGCAAAGTTGGCCACATGTTAAGCCTGCGTGGATCTACTTTTCAGGCTTCAGAGGTTGTCAATATACATACCATTGGGAGGGTTCATAACTGTGTATTAAAGAATTTAGAGAAGGGCAGGGAAAGCAGCTCACTCACACTGCATCTCATACTATGGGCACTCATTACCTCATACATGCAAAGAAACATCATGAACAGCATACCATGGAAATAGGAAAGATAGACACAATCCAACAAAGCATTAATTGTGGCACAATGAAATCAAGGGCCCTTCCATGGCCTATGGTCAAGCATTTTTACACTGTACACAAGCTTTTAGGTACACACATTTTGTCAAGTGGCCGAGGATACCGAGATGGAATGTCTTGTGATGATCATAACAGAGTCAACCGCGGTTAAAAACATGGTATAACTGCAGCTTGCGAAAAGCAAAATACATAGGGCCTCATTACATGTAAGGCGGTAAGGGTTAACGGTCACCGGTAATGCTACCGGTGACAGTTAACCCTTACCGCCTTATTACGAGGTCCCTTTGCGGGTTGGTACTTTAACGCCTGCTTTTAGCCTTGGTGCTAATTACAGTACCGCAATGTGCGGTACCGTAATTAGTGCCTTCCACATTCCCATTATGCCCTATGGGGGCAATAATGGGAATGGGGAAGGGCCTTGGTGAATGGGGAATTACTGCCCTCGCTCACCTTGGAGTAGGGCGGTAATTCCGCATACACCAAGGCGGACACGGTAAAATACCGGCGGCAACTATGGTGCTAATAGGGCCATGGTTACCGCCTACCGTGTAATGAGGTCCATAGTCCGAAATTAATGCTTATTCTACACTAAATGTTTTTTGGACGTTTTGCCCGCCTTTTGAATTTGAGGTGTTTAAGAACAAACTAAATCAGTGACTCACCCCCTGAAGTATGACTGAAAGAAACATTTAATGAGTCTAGCTATTATTGTATACAATTCCAGAAAGACAAAGTATTTGTCATTCCTATTCTTTGTAATTTAGGGTCACTGCTAAAAGTGTTACACTTGTGGAACCCACCTGAACAAGAAAGTTAGTCACTCCAGAAACAAAGAGCCACGTGATCCTGGCCACAACCCAGGAGCTTAAAAAAAGAAAACACTTTTTTTAAGGGTAGCAAGGGAGACCTCAGGGGTCGCAGGTGCGACTCCTGGTGACCCCCAAATGACGTTCCTGGCACTATTTGCAACCCTGGGCTTTCATTCTGGTGTGCTATTATTTTTAAAGGAAATGGAAATGCATATTTCACGTATGCCATATTTCCTATAAAAATACTAGAAGCAAGATGGTAGGTGGAGGAAAGAGTAAAATAGGTCACTCCCATTACTGTATCCATTGCCGGGCCAACAGGAGAGTGATGAGGAGAAAGGACTGTGGCAGATTCTGTTTACAGGCTGGGAGAGCGTGGGGTTCAGAGGCTGGAGTAGATTTGGTGACAAGGCAACACAAGACTTGGGAAGTGGCTGAAAGGATACAAATGGCAGACGCGAGAAGAGGCTGATGGCTAAGAGAGGCATATACAACATACTTGCAGGCCACCTGATTGGCTGTAGCCTCTCTACAGGTGCTAACAAGACATATATCATCATAACCTACCATGCAGAAAAGAGAGGAGCCCCTCTTTCACATAAACATATGAGGATTACGACCAGAGTATCAGGCATCCTGTGTCTAGATATCAAAAGCCCCACAGAGCTCCTCATCCCATCCCAAAAGTGTTTACATGAGATCTGGTTCACATAATTAATACCTTCCACAGTGCATCCAGTATCCTCAAGGTTATAACAAGATGTTTGTACCAGTAGCTGATTAGGATCACAGTGTATGCCTGTACGCTGCATATTTGTTAACACACACTCAATACAATTCCCTATTTTAATTGCATCTCCTCCTCATTAATGCTGTTTTGTAGACCTCATAATAGACCAGATATCCTTTGACCTCACCAAGCATATTAAAAATAAAGTACCATAACCATTTTCAAGTCGTGATCACAACAGGAAATGCGTTTCATGGATGACAAAATGAGCCTGAAGCTTCACCCTGTCATGGCCTACCCACAGTCCCCATTTGGCTGTCACCATTAGAACTTGTCACTCTCCAGCCTATTCATTGGGCATCATTACGAGTATGGAGGAAGCCATGCCCTTAACAAGGGCATGGCTGCCTCCATACCGGGTTCCAATACCGGGTTCTGTGAATGAGGAATTACCGGGTCATTCCGACCTTGGAGGACCCGGTAATTCCTCATGCACAAAACCATTCCCCATTCCCATTTGATCCCCCATAGGGCTCAATTGGAATGGGGGTGGAGCTAATAACGGGCCCGTTAATAACGGGCCCGTCGTTAGCTCCTTGGTGCCCTCACGGGTCCCGCTAGGGGGCGTCTTATTCAGGCATCCCGTAATGAACAGTGCCGGTCCGGTACCGGTACCGTTCATTACCGGACAGCCAGGGTCGTAATGAGGCCCTTTGTCTGTAAATATAAGTGGATGTGGCTGGAGAGCGGATTCCCTCTACCGTTTAAAAGTATGTGTTAAAATCCTTCAAATTCAGCTTAAGCATGTGACCACGTATTCCAGATTGGAAGCATTCTGTCCAATGCACCCTATGGCAGCCCACACTTTTCCCCCCAAATGGTCCCAAATCTTCAACTAATTTAAAATGCCATAACCCTCTCCCAAATAATCGGTCTTATCAGCCATAAAGGGGGAAAATAGATGGGTTGTGAACCTGCACATCAAATGTTCTGAAAGTGAATCTGGAAACGGGCTGATTCTGATGAACACAAAATTGTGGGAGCCCCTTTACTGTGCTGGTTCAAAGAGCCCATTTTTGGGGGCGTTCCCGTTAAGGAGGGTCTACCATTCTTGTTCAGAGGAGAATTGCCTAGCAGTTCAATGCTGAACTTCCATGGTTGGTGGGACCAGACGGATGTGCAAATGGATATTTCTCCTTTGTGAAAGGCAAGGTGAGCTAAAATGTGGTTGGAGACCCTCCTGAGTGGTAAACCTTCCATAGAACAATGTATATATTAGCTGTGTTCATTCTCAACTCTCGTTATTAACGGGCCCGTTATTAGCTTCTTGGTCCCCTCGCGGGTCCCGCTAGGGGACCTCGTAATCAGGCATCCCGTAATGAATGGTGCCGGTCCCGTACCGGCACCGTTCATCACGGGACCGCCAGGGTCGTAATGAGGCCCATTGTCTGTAAATTTAAGTGGATGTGGCTGGAGAGCGTATTCCCTCTACCGTTTAAAAGTATGTGTTAAAATCCTTCAAATTCAGCTTAAGCATGTGACCACGTATTCCAGATTGGAAGCATTCTGTCCAATGCACCCTACTGCAGCCCACACTTTTCCCCCCAAATGGTCCCAAATCTTCAACTAGTTTAAAATGCCATACTGTGCTGGTTCAAAGAGCCCATTTTTGGGGGCGTTCCCATTAAGGAGGGTCTACCATTCTTGTTCAGAGGATAATTGCCTAGCAGTTCAATGCTGAACTTCCATGGTTGGTGGGACCAGACGGATGTGCAAATGGATATTTCTCCTTTGTGAAAGGCAAGGTGAGCTAAAATGTGGTTGGAGACCCTCCTGAGTGGTAAACCTTCCATAGAACAATGTATATATTAGATGTGTTCATTCTCATTAGAGGGTCCTCACATTTTTGCATAATTCTGATATACGCTGCTTCATAAGTGTGACCAGAGTGCTGTAAATGCAACCAAACATGTTCAAAACGTGGCCGTAAAACTCTTTGAATGTGTCCCAAGAAATGCTTCACATCTGGTTTCCTCCCATATAAGCTCTTGGGGATGTTTCGGTCCGATGTCCCCATTTGGTGCTTTTTACAGCATCTGGAGACATTTGCTCATTAGTAGACTACCCTACCAAACACACTCACAGTCTCCCTCTCACCCTGCCTTCCATCTTTCCACCCTAGCCCCCTCGCTCTCTCACTACCTCTGCCCACCCATGCAATGGGCACGGGTAAGCCAGCACTCTTGCCCAGGCTCTGAATATACTCTGGAAATTCATAACGTTTGCAAAGCTTCCTTCATCAAACCCTATGCTCTTTGCCCAACACGTACATTTCCCACCTTCTGATACATATATCAGCATAATCCCTAGCTGCCTCTGAATGTGCCTCATTTCACAGATGGCGGTAAGGGTTTACCGGTACCATTAAGGGTACCAGTGCCGGTAAACCCTTACCGCCTTACTACAAGGTCCCTTTGTCGGACCCTACCTTAACGGCTGGTTTTACCAGCCGTTAAGGACGGGACCTGCAAAGGGACCTTGGAGGTAATTACGGTACCGCAATTTGCAGTACTGTAATTACCGCCTTCCCCATTCCCATTGAGCCCTATGGGGGCAAAAATGGGAATGGGGAAGTGCCATGGTGAATGGGGAATTACCGATCCCACACACCTTGGAATAGGACGGTAATTCCGCCATTCACCATGGCAGACTTGGTAAAAAACCGGCAGCAACCATGGCGCTAATAGCGCCATGGTTACCGCCGTCCATGTAATGAGGCCCAATGTCTTGATTATGATAATGATACCCTGTGTAGTGTGCAAACCTTGAATGACAGGGTCCCTCATAACATTCCCAATACTCCTGGACTATACAACACCCTAAGTTATTGTGGGGCTATTCTTATTTCTATCACATTGTGTTGCATTGTATATTGCATTACATGGTGCTGTGCTATAACCACTATGCATCACTGTACACAGAGAAGTAAAACTATATGATACCTTTTAGTAATGTTGGATGGTCAAATGTCCCACTGCAAGTACAGGGCATGTGAGGGATGAGAAAAGTTCCTAAAACAAAGGAGTTGCTATACTTGTGGTAGCCAGTCATTTCTGAAATATAATTGTCACAATTGATCCTTTCAATGCAAAACCCTTTAAAAAAACAGGCAATGTTAACAAGGCTTGTGAGTCTTAGGCCCTCATTCCAAGATTGGAGGTAGCCATGGCGCTATTTGCGCCATGGATGCCTCCAATACTGGTTCCGGTACCGGTCTGGTTGAATGGGGATTTACCGGGTCATTCCGACCCTGGAGGACCCGGTAAATCCCCATTCAACCAACCATTCCCCATTCCCATTTGAGCCACTATAGGGCTCAATGGGAATGGGGAAGGCTCTAATAACGGGCCCGCTAATAGCATGCCCGTTATTAGCGCCCTGGTCCCTTAGCGGGACCCATAAAGGACGTGTGGTCAGACCACATGTCCTTTACGGTTCCCGCTAAGGGACCTCGGAATTGGGCGGTAAGGGATTACCGGCACCGGTCTCCTTACCGGTGCCCGGTATCCCTTACTGCTCAACTCGCAATGACCCCCTTAAACTCTAAGGGCCTCATTACAAGTTTGGCGGTATTTTGGTGATAAATCTGTCAAAATACCAGCAAACAGATTTACGATTACTGCCACTTGGTCCTGCGAATTTACTGAGGGATTACAAGTGGTGGTAGGCTGTGTAAGTCCCCATATTTTGGAGACGATAGGACTCCATGGGGAGTTTGGTGGAATTACCCCCAGTTGTAATTCCCCCAGCTGTAATTCCACCCATGTTTGGCAGTAAAGTGGTGGATTTCCTTCGAGCTTTTTGCTGGAGGAAAATCCTCCACCTCACCACCACAACTGAATCCGTACGGCGGTGCAGTAATGCAGCAGCAACAGAATTACCGCGATGTCTCAGTTTTTAACCGCATCACTGTACTTGTAATGAGGGCCTATGTCTTATGCAACCAATACAACTTTAGAGCATTGCATTACAACTTTTAGAACATTGCATTGAACGAGCCATGGATACTTGCATCGTTTAATGTGAATTACAAACAGAGTGGTCTGATACAGGATAGCCCTCTCAGTCCTTTTGGAATGGATCTCATATTGGATAGGTTTGCATATGCAATCATCTTTTAACATGTGCAGATAATAAACAAGAATAACATTGTATTCGTTATATGAAGTCATAAACCAGACTTCATCACTGTTGGTAGGGATGTGTACAAAAAATGATAGTAGGTGTGGTAGAATGTTGTAAAAAAAAGGGCCACTGACTTGGGGCGCCTTTTAATTCGATTTGCCAGAGGTAGTGTCCAGCGCAGTTTAGGGGGCGATAAATACCCGGCTGTCTCCTCAGTGATCCTATTTCCCAAAGCCAACAGGGTGACAGCTCCAAGAGGCCGTGGCGATCATGTAGAAGCACTCGATAAATCTGTGCAGCACGATGACGCACATCATCAAATATAGCATAACATGGGGACAGGAAGCCGCCTGTCTAGTCGCTCCCCACTTAGGCAACATGAAGAGGATAAATATTCGCATTAAAAATAATCTCTTCTTGCAGAAATGGCCTTCTCGCCATCGCCGATCCGCAGACTTTCGCAAAGCTAACCGTGATTCACGCGACTGCTGATCTGTGGCTAAGGTAATGAACTAAAGAGGATTAGCACTTGCATTGCCTGTTTATTGCTCATTGTGATGCAGCAAGCCACCTTCGCCTTATAGTATCACTGCCCTTTAATTATAACTACAGTATTGCCTGAAATGCGCATTGCTCCGGAAAGCTCATTGATTTCAAATCTTCAGTCCCTCAAACAAAGACATAAAAGGATTAGAAAATGTGCTGCGCGCTCGACTCCAGACTCCAAGCGACAGGGGTGCGCTACCTTCGCCGCGCGACCCGCTCACTGCTGGCCTGGGAGAGTTTGCCAACGGATCCCTCCGCCACCCTTGCATATGGAGGGCCTTTGCGCGGTTGCCAGGGCTGCCCCGTCATTACGGGAACATTTGTGCTGCACCGATGGGCAGTTGGAAATCGTCTGTCAGAACAAGAGCACCTGCTCGATTACCTCCCCCTCCCACACTACTCCATTTAAGCATGTTGGCATTTTTCCCCCGCCGGCATATGGATTTGATTTTTAAAATGTGCCACAAACTACCGCGGTTTAGAATATTAAAAGCATCCCACAGACTGACATTTTCGTATTGTGAATGGAACAGTAATAACGGTAACGCATTTGACGTTTTGTCCCAATTAATACCCCAGGAAGTTTCTAATGCTGACAACACTCTTCAGATACTTCAGTAAAGCTTCAATTTGTTAACACCTGTATGATATCTGTCAACAAACATTAATAGCAGCATTTGTTGTGGCGACACTGAAAAATGTAGGGCCTGATTCACAGGTCGTTTTTCATTGGTATTGCGCCATTATAAAACACTTTTGTGAATCAGGCCCTTAGTAACAAACGCTTTTTTTAATTGAGTTAGCTGAAATTAAACAACTTTTTCAATTATTACAATATGCATCAAAAAAGGAAAGACTGAACATAATAAAACACTTCACATAATAGATGTCAAATTAGTTAACAGCGTAATAAAACAACACACTTAAAAGAAAACAACAATCTTAAAAGAAAACAAACGCTATAGCTAACTTGAATTGCCATAAACCTTTCATTACCCCTTCCGAACCTGAGGGAGCCGTGTATGGTTGGTTATCACTGAAGTCCCCTGCTCTGCCTGGGAGCTGAGGCCTTGACATCGTGGTCCTGCCATCAGCAGAGAAGGGACCAAGGCGCCTCCAGTGGTCAATGTGCAAAACTGTTGACCTGCCCTATGACTGAAATAATGTCATGCAGAGAGGGGCCACCAGGGGTCACTGATGTACCCAGAAACTGAAGAAGCGGCTGCAATCAGAATTTAAAAGCCCAAAGACTGATGAGAAAGGCAGACTGAATCAGCACGATAATGCACAACATTTGCTCGTGTTCCTTGATGGCAAACGTTTTGCTGGAAAAACAGTCTTGCTTGCAAAAAAGTCAGTATTCCAAGCCTTTCTCAAATAGATCAAAAATGATGGTAGGTTCCTTGGGTCGATCCTGGAAATTTGAATCTACATTCCTGTCAGGTTCGTGTGTCGGAAAGAAGCAGTCAGGGGGACCTTCCTTCAAATTGGATCTTCACTCACAAGCAGGGCTGGCCTTAACTCTGGAAGTGCCCAGGGCGAGTCTACCAAAATTGGGTGCAAAATGTTTCGTTGCTGCATTTATTAAGTGCTTAACTCCCCACTCCCATGCTGGAGCGGGAGTTAAGCACTTCAATACGTTTGCTGCCCCATGCTGGTTTGACAGCCATGCTGTATTGCAAGAAAAAGCACCCCGCTCTCCTGCTGGCGCGCCCAGCACGAGCAGGTTAGCGGGTGCATTTTATTAAAATAGGGCGCCTGCAACGCCTTCACCCATCACAGTATGTCGAGGGAGCCATTGAAAGACTCCCCCGCGCTGGTTCGGTACGTAGGTTAATGTGGCGCCCTGGCCGGGGGCCTGCTCAGAAGGCACTGACAGTTAAAATCTATTTGGAAAAGAAGATACACGACTTAATATATTTGGAAATTAGTCTTAAAGAACATGTATTTCTTTGCATTTTAAAAAAGATATCACTTTCTTCACATCTCTAAAAATGGCATTCTGATATGGTCCTTTCATAACTGTATGTATGCATGGGATTTATAAAGCGTGAGCCTAGCTGGTAAGCAACAGAGCACTGTACAAAGGAGGCACATCCACGGGTTACAAGTAGGGTGCAGGGGTAGCAAAGGAGCTGGGATGGTCAGGTTCGAATGAAAAATGTGGCTGGTGATTGATGTGGAAGAGTCTGATGGGCTCTACCCTGTAGCTAGTAGTGGAGATCAATTGTACCAGATTCTATCCATCCTTACAAAAAACATATATATGGGACGTATTACAGAACATTTTCACTGGTGCAAACATGTATTGAAAAAGTATGCTTTTTACACTTGGGCAATGTTTGCCCTAGTGCTAATTGTACTGGGTCTGGTGCACAATTTCTGTATTGCCATCGTTACTTGTTTAAGGAGTTATAGGTTATGAGATGTTGATTTATACCATGCACTGCTACCACCCAGGGGCAGTCTCCAGGCACTCGCATGTCTCTGTAAGAAATGGAGGTGGGGAGGTTAGTGAGGGTAGGATGAGAGGATAGGTTTAGAACCAGGAGGAAGTGGTGTCTGTGGGTGTTGTATTGCATGTGGGGGTTGGTGTAAAAGTACCCCATGCGTTGTAACCGTATGGGTAGGACTCGGTGCCTTGGGTTTGTGCTCGTGTTTGTGTTTGTTTGTTGTGCGGTGTTACTTGGGTTGTGGTTGGGCGCACTGGCAAGCTAGTGTCCATAAGTGATCCAGAGTGGCGGGAGGCCGTGCTCTAAGACTATCTGGTGTCTTGGTGTGTGCTTTCGTTGTTGATGATTTTATGGAAAATGTGGGGTGGTTCCCTCTAGGTGCGCTTCTAGTATCTCAGAGATGGTGGGTGCAAACAAGCAACCGATTCTAGTTTTTTTTATGTGTGGTGTGGCTAGCCCAATGTCTGGAGTAGTGGCATTGGTTATGTCGGAGGAGTAGGAAGGAGAAGAGGGCTAGTAAGTCTGTCAGTTTTTTTGGAACTTCTGGTGTGACTCTTTGGTTGCCTAACGCTTGATGGTATCTACCCCGGTTTTGCTTTGAGGTTCATTAGCCAGTCTCACCTCCTCTCTAGTTGTTTATCTGTGATGTTATTGCTGCTGGTGTCTCTTTGTAGCTGTCATTGTTGAACAATCTGGTTTCCTGAAGGCAAGGTGGTCTTCTGTGGTTCTAATTTCTTTTGGCATGGTGTTCCAGAGGGTGGCATTTAGACGTGAGAATGCTGTTCTGCCGAATTTCCTTTTTTTGTGAGATTTTGCCTCAATTTGTAGGTTGTTGCTGCATATTAGGTCTCTTCTTATGCAGTAACCGGCTTATCTTGTCTTGGAGGAATTCAGCTTCTTGTCTATGGAAGGCTTTGTGGGTGATGCAGAGTTCTTTGACTTTGATGCATTTATTTACTGGTAACCAGTGTAGACTTTTCGGTGCTGGCGTGATGTGGTCTCTTCTGTTTAGTCTTAATAGGATCCTGGCTGCTGTATTTAGCACCCTTTGGAGTTTCTTAGTGAGTCTTTCTAGAATTCCTAGGTAGAGGCTGTTTACGTAGTAAATTCTTGTGACTATCATTAATATGATTGTGAGGGAAGGAGAGGTAGGTGAGTAGTCCTCTGATTAGTCTTAGGAGGAAGAAGCATTTTTTGGTGATTGTATTGACTTGCAGTTCTGGGGATAGTCTGTTGTCCATTAGTATTCCTAGGTAATTTACTACATCGGTAGTCCCTGGTTGAGTTCCGATGCTGGCTGGCCAGTTGTGTGTTCCCTCCATCGAATCCTGCAGGTAAGACCATTATTTCCATTTTTGCCAGGTTTAGTTTAAGGTTGTTCATTTTCATCCAATTGTAGAAGTCTGTGAGACAGTGGTTGAGGGAGTTATTTTGTTCCTGGGCTCTGTTTGTTTTCACAATCGGTCGTGTGTCATCTGCAGAGTTGGAGGCGGTAACTCTGCACGTTTGAATGATTTGCATCAGTGGGAACATGTAGAGGTTGAAGAGCAGAGGAGAGAGGCTGGATATATTTTTGGTGTTTGAGGTGAACGGTGGTAGGTAGGTACTTTTGGTTCAGTTTGTTAGGAATGAGGTAAGCCACTTTAGTGCGGTTCCTGTATGCCGCATTCCGTCAATCTTTTTATTAGTGTTGCGTGGCTGATTGTGTCAAATGATGTTGATGTGTCCAGTAGCATGAGGGCTGATTGGGTGTTGTCATCTGCGTTTATTTTCATGTCATCCTACATTTATAGGAGTGCTGATTCTGTTCCTCTCTTTGGTCTGAAGCCAATTTGTGACCAGTCGATCGGAAAGGTTTCTCCTTTAGCAACTTTCCCTCCATTGTCTGTGGACCCCCATACTTTTTATTTAGCTTTTACACCATGTCCTGACTTTTTGCAGTGCATCTTCACTCCACTGGCCGTTTTCTCACTTGTTACGGGGAAACAGACTAGTCCTTCATACTGTCAGTACTCAGAAACTACGTTTCACTTAGTATTTTGATTTTGTGATCGGATAACATTATCATGTTGCACACAGCACCTTACTGTGCAATGGGGATATGTTTGTATCACTCCTATCAAAGGGATTGTTGGTTACTTGCAGATGTGCCTAAGGACAAACTATTAGCAGCAATGACTTTCCCTGTACTTTTATTTAGCTTTACTGCGTTTACAGTGTTTGGCTACTAAACGACTAGTTTCCTAACATGGCCGTGCCACAATGTTTTTCATTTGTTCCTTGGTCATCGTGTCTTGTTGCCCACTTCCTGCTTTGCCAGTTCAGAAAAATCCTGTTTGGTCATGCATTCGCCTGAGAAAGCAGTGCTTTTCGCAGGCTAGTGCGGCCATGTTAGTCGCAAGACAGGAAGTGGGCCGGGACTGGCTATTCCCAATCCTCAACCTGGTTTGTGTATGTCTGGAGTGTGAGCTCTAGGTAATTACAATTAAACCAGTCAATACATTAGCCCAAATAAACTGTTACACCCTGAAAGGTATAATAAAATATACATTTATTTTATGTACACAAGGAAGGTAAGTGAACACTCTTCTAGACTAACCAATGCACATAGGAAATGTCAACAATACTTTTAAAAGGTGACTGCTTCAATAGTAGTTAATCACACTAACAATTGTTACAGAAAAAGACTGTAATGACATGTCTACCGTATACATAGTAGTGCCACGCACCTGCATTTGTTACAGAGAAATAACAGTTATTCATTTATAAAGCCACATAGACAAAGTCTGTATAAAGGAAAAGGAGGGGTTTTCCACACCATTAGCAGTAAGATATTTCTCAGCAAAAAGTTTCACGGCTCCTAATACTTTAACCGTCCAATTGCTAACTAGTCAAGAGTTCATCAAAGTCAGTGTAGGATGGGAGCAAAAGTCTTATGCAGCAGTAGAAAAGGCAAAGATCCTTGGGACACTAGTTACTTAAATAAAATGCTTTAGTAGATAACGCAAGTTATGGGGACCCTGCAAAGGACTCCCCAACAAAGCACAAGCTTTTAAGCCTGGGCCAGAGGTATGGGTGGACTCCCGAACACCTTATAATGCACTCCAGTCATACCGGAGTGACTATTCGGCTTGAGGTAAGTTGTATCTTGAGCCCCACAGTGCCTAAGGGTGGTTGATGAAAATGCAGCTGTACTCTTTCCCATGCCGTAGCGATGGACTCGGTCTCCTGATTCCTCGGTCTGGTGACGAAAGGAAGGACTCTGAATGGGATGTCACAGCAGCAGTTGCGAGAAAGGACCCACAGCAAGGGTTTCTTCAGTCTCCCACGTCGGTCTGTGGTTTTGGTGCCTTTTTATCAGCTCCAACAGTGAATGGTTATCGCCTGTCGATCTTCCTTGATTCTGCAGTCCTGCACTCGGGCGACAGGACTTGGATGAGTCATATCGTGGCTCTGGAGGTCCACCTGGATCGCACCAAATTTCTGGGAGGATTTGTTCACATAAGGACATTGCACTGTAAATGGGTCAGAGGTCCCTTGGTATTTGTGGTTTGCAGCGCTTGACGATCACAGAACCTCAGGGGATGGCTCGATCTACAGTTGGTTTTGGGGCTGGCTGGTCCCATCAGCCAAAGCGAGGAGTCTCCCTAACACCAAGCATCCAAGCGTCCAGAGATAGAAGGTTTTCTTCAACCGCAACATCTGTGATGCCTGCTGTCTGTCGCCGTGCATCGGTGACCGTTGCTGAAACCAGCTTTCCCTACATCTGGTCAAGTCCCCAGAGGAGGCCTGCATCGATGTTTGATTAATTCATCCACCAGAGCAGGTTGCAACAGGTCCTGGACTCAACTGGTACTTCTCTTGCACCTGCAGCTTCTGGGCATCTGTGAATGGTACAAACGGTGGGAAAATAGACTTCCGGCAATCCTCCAAAGACGTGCCTAGACTGAAGAAAAATCAGAGTATAGTGGTAAGTCACAATGGTACTTACCTGCACCCCTATACCCACCCTTTAAAAGTTTTAACTTTTAAATTGTTTTGTAACTATTTGCTTTGGAAATACTTGTTACCGACAGTCATTCAAAAGGTAGAAAAATGTTTTACTCACCAGTGAACCTCTTCATCTGTCTTCTGAAACCTTCTTCACATTCACAGGACCCTCCTCCCAACTTTTTACCACTACTGAAGGTTATTGAATACTGGACTTAGTAGAGCAGCAGTGTTCTCCTCCTCTGGGGAGTACTCCATTCCTCGTTGTGTAAAAACAGAAGAAAAATTAAAGTTGGGGAGGCCACTGGCAAATTACACAGGTGTTTGGAAAGGAATGAGAGGACATTCATCTATCAACTTCACTACATGCAAAAAGAAGGGCCGGCACACTATTAAGTCTTTTCATATTGCATAAAATCATGAGGTTTACTGGGCTCCTTAATTGTTTTTTTCTGTGTGCTTGGTAGATGCAATCATGAAAGTTGAACTGTGGGTGGGGTGGGTATGCCCAGACGTGGATCCCGATATTGCTGTGCTTAGAGATCAAAGCTATACCTCACTGATGATAGCCAATGAGGCCGAACCATGTCACAGGTTTACTGTGGTCGTGTGCAGAATGAATGTGGCCTAGTAGTTCCAGCTGGACTACACTTTTTGGGGTGGGACAAAGCCTGACTTGCATGTAGTATTTCGAGACCAAAAAATATTTTCCATTGGTTTTTGACTCATTCACAACATGAAGTGTTGCATTAGCTAGAAATATCCACCACCTATGTGATACAACCCCTGGTGGTGGTATATAGTTGGACCTTAAGAGCTCTACAAGTCTCCCCTTAGGGAACTGCCAGATACCCTGCTGTCACCCTTCAGGGAGATTTCCCTATTTATACCATCAGGAAACATATTACATAAGAAAAGATGGAAGGTGCCCGTAATACAATATTCAGAGAAGAATCATTCTTATGGGGAAGACCCAGAGAATATCAGCCCCTGGGAGTGCGTGCAAAAGATAACATTTACTCTGCTTAAAAGACTCTGAATCCAAACTCAATCTGTGTGTCTGCTCGTGGAGCAGCAGTTTGCACCACGCGCACCTTGCTTGTGCAGGCCCCACAGCGAATCATGAATGCCTAGTGAAAAGCAGTAGTCAGTGAAATGAGGAATACAGACAGGATATATGCACACCATGCAAACTAACCCTTAGTTTAGAGCGTAGGGAGGTTTAGATTTACCCCAGTCTGAAAAATTCCCATTTAGGAGGGAGAAAACCCTAACCAATACAACCCCAAGGGCAAGGAGGGAAAACGGCATGGTCTTGCCATAATAGACGTTCAAAGAGAAACTAGGCAATAGGTAGGATACTGTCCAGTCTTACCCTGGTTGAAGTGTGTTATACGGTTATAGATTCCTGGAGGACAACGCATCTGGATCATCTGCCAAAGCTAAATCAAGATTAACAGCACTTTAAAACTCCCTGACAATTAATGCGGTCACTCCGGAACTGTGTGGATTAGAATAGGCAATAGAATAGATTAAGGACATAAAAACCTGTCAGTTTAAGTAGAATTGTGCGAATGGACCGCAGCCAAATGTTCGCATGGACAAAAAGTCCTAAAATGCTACTACCAAAGGTTCGAACTGTGTGGTACAGTGGGCGGGGTGTTGCGGGGGACACCCTCGCAGCACACCCATAAAAAAGAAAAAAGGGGACTGCAGGGGTGTCCCCCGCAACTCCCTGCTCACTATACTGTGTGGTATAGTGAGTGGGGTGTTGCAAGGGACACCCCTACAGCACACCCGAAAAAAGAAAAATCAGCATGAAGAAAAAGGTAAGTAGGGTATGTTTATGTTGGGGGTGGGGGTGTGTTGAGGGTGAGGGTGGGAGGTGTGTGGTGGGTTCGTTGTGGGTGTGGGTGGGGAGTATGGGTATGTAGGTGTTGTGTGTGTGCGTGTTCGCATGGGAAATGTGCAAACCTTTGGTGGTTCGCACAATTCTCATGCAAACTTTCCGGCCGTGGGAAAATCAGCCGCGGTCGGATCACGCAGATCCGTTTAAGCTCCTTTCACTTGATTTGATTCCTTGATCCTGACATTAGTACTTGAGAATCTCCCTTTTTGTTTTGGTACCTCAACTCTTGTCGGTGTTCCTCCAACTGCTCCCAAAGGTGTTGAAATATTCCTGTATTTTGTATGACCTGTTCACCTCGTGATGCAACATAATGTGTATTAAATATAGGTTAAAATTAAATGTTAGCATTCCCAAAGTTTGTAGATGTTAACGTTCCACAAGTTGCAACCTTAACTTCATTTTAAGTTAAGGGATACCCGCTTGTGACACACTAGAGTATCAGATCTGCCATTAGACTCATACTGTATTCATTTGTTTATTTACTACAATTTTATTTGGCTTTATGTGTTTTTATTTTAGTAAAGCACACTGGTGTTCACTTTTAAAAGACTTCCAAAACACCACTACGGCTTTAGAAGGATTGCATTTTAACTCTTGCCGGAACGTAGTTTACTGGTTTACTTTATTGAAATATCGTATGCCTTTTTATTGGCTGCGCTTACTGAAGCCGTGAGGGTGCCTGCCTCACGGAAGCTGGCTCCTCGGTGTAACGTAACCCATCCTCAGTCTCCGAATGCTGATTGATTTTCACTCAGACAGCCTAGCACTTGAGAACGGCAGTCTGTTTTTCATTTCATCCCACAGCCTACCAGGGATTGTACTAGTCTGGTACGCCCAATACATGATGTGACGACATGTAATGGGTAGATCCCACTGTACCCGCAGCAGAAGTGTGCTGAAGCTGTGCCAAAGTTAAGCCCACCTATGACTGTTTGGGTACTGGTTGGGCTGTGGGCGTTAGATGCGTATGATCGGCCTAAAGAAATTCATGAATAAATGGCTAAGCTTAACATCAGCTTGTACACCCGATTCTCCCTTTTTGCGTTAGCACCACGCAAACCTATTTGGCCTAAGTCTTGGACTCAAGATTCCCTTGATTTTAATTCCTCATTTACATCACCCACTTTGTTTGGTGTGTTGCTTAGTGCTCGCTCATTAGTGTACCACCAGCTAGAAATTTTCAAATGAACCTGCTTTTGAACCTGCCATACCGATACATCAGCGCCCAATCTTATAGAAGCACTGTCAGCTGCCTCCTTGCATCCCCTTCCTTGCCCAGTTTCCGCCCTACTGGTGCACTTCATTCAACCTTTTCCTTTATTTCTGGGGAACAGATTAGTAAAATCATTCTTCAGTTGAAATCCTGTTGTCAATTGAATCCCATCCCCCCAGACATATTGAAAAATGTTAGTTCTGAGATATCCCCTCTTGTGACCTCAGCTGTAAAGTCATTATTAACACAAGCCGTTATTCCATCTACTCTTAAACAGGTCCTGGTGACTCCATTGTTAATTTTATTTTTACTTTGGACCCTACCTACCCAGCCAATTTGCACCCTACCTCACTCCTTAGATTTCCCTTTAAAGGCGCTTGTTGAGGTAGTTACACCTCAGTTAAGAATATTTTTAGAGAAAGTCTCTACCTTAAACCCTTATCAATCAGGCTTCCGACCTTCCACAGGTACTGAAGCAGTGCTGATATCAGTGCTGGTATCAGTCACTGATGATCTAGCCAGAATTCGGGACCAGGTCTAATGATCATATTTGATTTATCTTTGGCGTTTGACACCTTTGACCATGCCATCTTGTGTCACTGCCTTGAGTAGGTGGGAGCTACGGGCGCAGTTCTTAAATGGTTTGGGTCCTTTCTCTCTGAGTGTACTCAGGCATTGTCACTCCCTCCGTTTAGATTGGCCCCCTCTACTCTATGCTACAGGGTCCCTCTGGGGTCTGCTATGTCTCCCATCCTTTTTAAGATCTATGTTCATTCTTCAGCCAACCTGATACAGTATCACAGGTGTTAGTTTTATGCCTATGCGGACAATACCCCTTTTATTTTAAGAATGGATCATAATCTGAATGAAGCTACATTACGTCTGTGTGATTGCTTAGCAGGCATTGGTACCTGGATGTACAACTACTGGTTAAAACATAACAATGATAACACCGAGGTCCTTGTAGTTTGTCCCCAGGTAGGTCGGTTCCTTTAGATAACAGACTTTTGGCCCTCTTCGCTAGGCGCACTCCCTACTCCAGTCGATGTTGTCAAAAATCTGGGGATTAAAATGTTGGCTTCTCTTTCCCCTGACCTGCAGATTAGTGCTAGATACAGTTTGGGTAATTTTAAATTAAACACTTCAAAATAAGTGCTGCCTTTTCTACCATCTGACCTAAGAGCACCTGTTGGGGGAATCCTGGACTATTATAATACTACTACCTTAAAAGACTCCAGATTTTAAGAAATTCAGCAGCACGATTGGTGGCTGGTCTATTGAGGTATGCCCCCTGTTTGGTTCATTGTGCACTTCATGTACAAGGAGCTTTCTATCTTTGTGAGAAGATAGTTTCATATGTACCCAAGAGACATCGTTTCTCCGCTAACCGCCATCTTCTCCTTGTCCCATGGGTCAAGAAGTCAACCATCAGGCGCCCTTTCTCTGTCACAGCCCCCTCACTCTGGAATTATCTTCCCTTTTGCTCTTAGGCTCATTGATTATCACTCTAGGTTTCGTAAAGCTCTCAAAACATTTTTTTATCCTCAATAGTTGTATTTTTTTCTGCTTCATTGTTCAGTTTTTGGGACTTCTGCTTTGTAGCGCCAAGATACCTTGAGGTGGCGCTCTACCAAGTTCTGTTTACATAACATAATTTAAAGGACCAGATTCTCAAAAAATAGTGCCAGTAAAAAAAGAACAGAGGAGGAATTTTATTTTACTTGTGCAGTGCAAAAGGTAAGCTAGCCATCCACATTACATATATTGTGTCAGAAGCGCACCCCTAACCCTAGTATACAACCAGTTTCCAGCACCAAGCTAGGTGCTGCAAACGCATTTCACAGTAACACAACCTTAAAGGGCCAGTCATTGTGAAATGTAATAAAATATATAAAAGCCTTTCTTTTCCCTTAAGAAAAACGCCTGGTAGGGTCCGAAATGTGTATATCACCTGAGCTGGTTGACATTTTAGTTGTATTCCCAAAGCTCAATTGGAAACAATTCATGTTCATTGTCTTTAATATGTTTTTTCTTTGTGTTTGAAATTTGCTTATTTGAAAGTATTTGCTTGTCATGTTGTTTGTTTTGCACTGCAGTTTAGATTGATTTAAGATGGGATAGGTGTTATAATTTGTTTTCTTGAGTGTTTTCTTACATGTATTTGATTTTGTATATCCGTATGTGGTTCTATGTAGTAGGTTTTCATTTGTGAAGTGATATAATTACATTATATTATGTATAGATGAGTGTGTATGTTTGATCGTATTCACCCCATCATGTAGTCTGGATTTATTATTAGTTCTATATTGAATAGTTATGTATGCATATTTGGATATAAAGATGTATTTTAGAACAGACTGTTATTGTTAATCAATGGCATGCCCCTTCTGATGCCAATAAAATAATCCGAAAGAACCAAAAAACGAGATGCACCAGTAACACGAACAAAAATGTATTGCAATAGGCTGCCGGGTAGGGAATTATATGACAGACATTCACATTTTGAATGGAGTGAGTACATGCTTATATTATGTTTTCAGAAAGCAAAAAGCAATACATTTGTAACAACTCGCTCTATGGCAATTGGCTAGTAAGCGTTGCACTATACATGATTGAATTTTACTGGCCTATTCTGAACATGTAGCAGGCTAGGTAGCTCATTGTGCAGTAATATAATCACCCTTATATTGGACAGAAGCATTAGAAAAATGTATCATTTTTATCATTGGCTGTTCCAGGGTGAGTGGAAGTGGAATGAACCATTAGACCACACAGCTTGGTTACAATAAAATATAACAGTTGATTTTCCTTCCTCATGGAACTTTACGCAGTTGGCACTAGCAATATGTTCTCATCATTATGAACTGTACCTATCAGTTTATTTTGTAGCCTCACTTGGTGGGAAGATTACTTCAGATGCATGATCTCATGTGTCCTGTGTGTAACCTTTTGTTTCAAGGCTTTGCTGCTTGCAAGCAGTGCTCTTTGGCAGTAAAGCTAATATGAATATGCAGAAATGTTTGTACATTATGATGAAAAGTGGCTGCATTCAATATTATCTGCAGGTAATATTTACTCATTATACTGGTTTCAGGGTCTTAAGTAATTCTATTGTGGGGCAGAGGTACTCATTGACAATGGCATGAATGTGTATTTGCTCCTGTAGTGCATGTTGCCATAAAAGCGGCTTTACGTTGCTAATACATTACAGATAATGTTGCATGATTATATATAGCTATATTAATTCATTAGTTCCTATGGAGTTGTATTGAAATAGGCAAAGGTGCTTATGCAAGACGAGTGCCTGCAATGGCTATGTTTTCTATTTCTTAATTAGGGCTGAGCATTAAATACGTGTTTCTGCATAACTGTGTATGTTTGGCACAAAGAAAGCTCTCCAAATGTGATCTGCCCTTTGGTTGGCAGTGCTGTATGGTTCTCATTCTATCTCTATGAACATGTCTGGCTGTTCACTTTCTGACAGAGCGCGACCTTCATGTTTTTATCCTAAGAACACAAATTGTTATATTTGATCTGAAAAATGTCTGTGCAAACTTGGTAGGCCTGCGTCATCCTGGCTAATTAATGTACAGTATTTTGTCTTTAACCTCGGGCTTTGCATCTTTTTAAGTTGCAATTGTATGACTCACTGCTGTGAGATAATCTCCTGGGGAAGCTTTCACTGCCCTCTCACAAACCTATCAGTGCATGGTATTCAACTTCTGGCTGTGCAAATTGTTGCAATCTTTGGATTGAACTGCCTAATATTCTACTCTGAGAGGAAGGTTTTGGCTTTGAGAAAAGCTGACTGAATTCTGCCCTACACATGCTGCATTTAGCTAGTGTTCTGCAATTGTAATTATTTGTCCATTAACAGAAGTACCTTGCCTATATGTTTTCTTAATTAACACTAATGAAGCTGGGTCAGGCTACGTAACATTGTGTGTGTGTTTGTGTGTGTTTTTCCATAAGGACCTGCCTGATATTTTATGCTCAGAAGTGGGGGGGTATTCTCTTAGTGAGCAAGGCTGATTAAATCTGGAATTCTTTTGTAATGTGTTTAAATAATGGAAACTAGTGGCACACCTTTATTTTATCACTCATAACACCTCTTCTATATTTCTTAAGCTGATGCAGACTATGGCGGGTTTATGGTAAAAGTACATGGGTGCTTGGCTATAAAAGGTATCTGCAAGTATGTGTTGGGCCCGCATGCAATATATGACCATAAATGGGCTGCTTTGCTTCACGCTGCGTGTGGTGTTTCTCAGAATGACATTCTCACCTAATATATGTGTGCAGGCTTGGAATGCTCAACAAAGGTATGCACCTTTTCATACTCCTCTACATTCCCTGTTTCATTTCTTGGGGGAAGAATGTTTCTCTAACTTCTTCTAGTTTTCATTTTCTTCCTCTGGACATTCATAAACACTACTCGGCATCCATATTTTTCCTTACATCTCTTAGATTCCCATCACACATGATGTAGTCCCAAGGTGTGCATTACAAATAGCTATGGGGCCATCCTAAAGTGGTTTATATGTAACATTCAAGATGCTCAGTAGCATTGGGTTGGGATCAGAGGGCATTGCCAGGGTAGCTGTGTATGTGTGTTGGGGTACCTGCTTAAGTTTCTCCCTGCCGGTCATGACTTATCTGTTTGGCAGCTTTCATCTTTCCACCGAGGAGTTGCCTTTCCTATCATTACTGCAAAGAAAATATTTTTATTTGGGAGGGATGCATAACATGTAGCAATTGCTTGGTATTTTGCAACAAAATAATATCATGAAAATGAGGATGGTAAATGAAGTATGCTAAATGTGGATCAGATAGCGGAGCATCTATGAAGTAAACATCACCAGCCAGTCATTGTCTTCACCAATTCCTCCTTCTTCTTCCATGTCCATTGTTAAATGTGCCATCTATTTGATATCTATGGGGTTCTGAAGTTCCATGAGCCTAAGCGCTCTGAGTTCTTTTCAATAACATCAAGTGAAATATCGGAACCCAAGTTTACTCACACTTGATTTATAGCAATGAACACAAGTATATGTGCTTCCAGGTAAATATAGGAATTGTATGTATGACAAATAAAGTCAGCAATGCAAAATCCTCATTCTTGAAAGTACTGCCATACTCAGAATTTGTCAGCCGAGAACCCAAGTTAAATCAGAAGATTTAATAGCAAGTCCAAAACAACTGAGGACAAAAAAGAGGAAGAGGGGTCATTCCAATTATAAACAGTACTATATGGCTAGAACATTTGCTTGACAGTCTTATAGCTTTAGAGGCTGATACATGAATGATGCATTAATGAATGTGTAGTTTCTGATGAAGCTTGTGAGTAAACCCTTAATTTGACTAACTGAACCCAATTGACAAAATCAATAAAATAAATTAATTAACCATATTACTAAGCCACATATCATAATCATAATGTTTGTGCACCAGTTGATGCATGGTACCAATGAATTGAAAATGACAAGAGTGTCCCTACACAAGATATAATGGCAACTTAGATAGTCTCAATATAGAACCTTAAGTTAGTGAAAGAGACGTGTCCTTACTCAAAGACATGATATTCATGTTCAGTATTCAATCCATATTGGACAGTCCGATATTTGCAGATGCAGCGTGATTCCAGTTGACAAAGTTTTAGTTCTCAATCTCCTGCCCAGGCATCAATGTCACCTGCGCAAATCCCACACATTTTTCAAATTTGTTTTATCTTCCAACTGGTGCCAGGCCTGCCAATGTGCTGCAAGAAGTAATTTTAGATCCTGACTCACGATGAGGCTCAAGTGCTCTAGAATCCTGGTTCTTAGATCACAAATGGTACTGCCAATAAACACAAGGTTTCAGACACACACAATTGCATGAATGACACATTTTGTTGAACAATTAATAAACTGTCTGATATAGAAAGCCCCAAATGTACTAATAGCCGGATAATTGTTTTTTAAAGCATACATGCACATAGAGCAACATCCACATTCGTCAAAACCCTAAAGCTGGGTTTTTAGTAACCAATTGCTGTGGGACTGGGTTGTGGGTTCCATGTATGACGGACTGAGCAATGATCTCAGAGTTGGAGCTCTGGTGTATGTAATCATAGGAAATGTATTGAGTGCACCTCGGATAATGAGCCGAGCAACAGTATGTACCAATGTTTTGGGATAATCCTGTGAGTGTTAAACCTATCCACATTATACCTTGTGATAAATTTCACCTTCTCACTTAGATTGGTGGAAGCTTTAGTTTTAGGGATTAGTAAGTCACTTCTATTCAGTGGAAAAGCCTTCCTTTCAGCTTTACTGAGATTGGTGAAGTCGTAGACCCTTTCCTGAAATGTTTGGAAAGCATAACACATTCTACCTTGTAAGTGGACTCCTGACTACAATTCAGTCTAGCTCTGATGTATTCACCTGTTGGGATATTGGTAATTACTGATTTTCAGTGGCATCTGGAAGCATGCAATGTGTAGTTTACTTCCCTTGGTTTGTGAAAACATCTGAGTAACTACTTGATCCCGATTGATAGAAATGTTAATATCTATGAAGTCAATAGATGTAGTACTGGAGGTATATGTCAGATTTATTCAAAACCGACTAGTATTTAGGTATGCTATGTATTTCTCCAAGTGATGTTGAGGACCATGCCGGATCATTAGGACATCATGAATGTATCAGTGGCACATTATTATATGTTTGGAACATTCTGATGATGCACATGCATGTATTTTTTCAAATTATCCCATAACAGGTTGGCAGGAACTGGTGCATAATTGGACCCATGGCCACACCCTTAGTTTGTTGATAAAAAAACTCCACTAAAACAAATGTTTTTGTGTGAGAATACTAGGAGTCCTTTCATCATTTGTACTTGTGTATAGAAGGATGCAGAGGCTCCAAAATCAATACTCTCCAATGCTAAATGATGTGCTATTGAGGTGTAAAGAATGTATTGTAAGCAAAGATAATATGACAGCCAGTTAAGGTCTTTCAGTATGTCTAAAACATGCATAGTGTTTCTAATGTAATATGTTAATTTCAAAACTTCTTTCTATATGATATTCTTAATGGGTTTCGTGCCCCACCTGATGCCACTGACTATAGGTCTTACTTCCAGAACCATTTCAAAGGTTTTGAGCACTTTTGGTAAGAAGTAATTAGTCTGGATATTAGGATGTTCAACATTTAGGTAGTCTTTGTCCGTCAATAGTCCCCTTCTGTACCACTGTAAAGTTAAGGTCTTAGCGTGAGCTGCAATCTCTATGGTAGGATTCTGCGTAAGCATTGAATAGCATTGTGGAGTTGTCAGATGGTTCATGGCCATCTGATTATAGCCACTTTTGTCCATAATAACTATATTCTCACCCATGTCTGCTTCTGTGATGACAATCTCAGAATCAGCTTGGAGATTATTCAAGGATAACATTTCAGATCTTGTGAGATTGATCTTATTTCTCCCTTGTAAGGCAGACCCAAAAACTGATTGATAAAAAATCACTCTGAAGGGGGTTAAACATGAGTGCACAGCTTGTAAGAAAAACAAAGTTTTATTACATGGAAATACGGTCGGAATTGTCAGTCAGTCCCATAGAACTGAAAACTGAAATCACGTTCAACACACCTAGTCTACATTACAGCTTTTATAATGGCAAATCGCACATTAGCATAAGCAAAATATATCAGATGCAACATCATTTTACATTTCCCATTGTCTAACACCTATGCAAACATCTAAACATCCCCTATAGTTCATTTCCCCATTGGCCGTGCATATGTAAAACAACCCCTTACAAGATAACCTAATTGTGCAGTCAGCAGAAAACACTGCAATGTGATTGGTTCATTATGCTGAGGTAAATTGTTGCAATAATGTACTCTCCTTATTGGTCAAGAAAGCTTTGGACAACTTGTGTTGTAGATATCCCTGTGAGGACACAATCAGGGAGCTTGTGCAAACAATGAGGTCAACCCCGCCTGGTAATACAATGGCTTCCTCCTGAGACCAGACAATTTTACACACCTGAATGGTTTCTGTGACCTTGCATCTGTATTCCTTTGGTATCACCTCTTGCGTCTCCCGTCTGAGAACATGTTGCTCCCCTAGCAGGCCTCCTACTGTAACTCTCTCTGGAACCAGGTGCATTATAAAAAACATAGTTGAGTCACCATTCTTGGGGATGATTTTCTCATATTTATTTGTTCTACCTGCTCAGGAACCTGTAGTTCTAAGGGACCGGCCACTTTTCAATGGGGCACTATTGCTCCAAACCTAGCTTGACTTCCTGACAGTGTCCGATACCCTGCCCTTCACACCTGCAATGCTAATCTAATCATCTAAAACCAAAATTCCGTTCCCTGCTCCTGTGTGCTGCTCAACCTGGCAAAATTAACTTGCTATTTGTGCTGCACGTCTCCCTTCTTCTTCCTTAAAGTTGGCCATCTGATCACTTGCTAGGGGAAGGATGCTTAAATTCAAAGCAAAAGCTCCAACGGGCAGCCTAATCCTTCTAGCTACTGAGAATAACAGCTTCAAATGAGTTCTAATCTAAAATGGCAGAACCCTTGCTACCACGACACACAGCCCTTTCGTTACTAAAGTTCTATATGTTACCCTATCTTGCTTACCAGCTGCCAAAGGCTGTTCTAAATATAAAATAAAACAGCATGTTGTTAATACAACCAAAACACAATATGGTCACTACTTATAGCTACAAACTATTAAACAATGCCCTGGCTCTAACCTCTAAATATAGTGAGCAATGTTATTACATTGTTCCTCCCTTTCATCGTGTAAGGCTCTGTGATGCTTTCTTAAGTGTCAAAGCTTAACTACAAATAACACATGTGCAGAACTGCCAAACCAAATGGCAAAATACTAACATTAAATGAGCAGCTCTCTTTGCTAACACAATTTGTGCAGTCTAAACCTCTTTCCACAGTTGGGACCTTGCACTTGCATCCTAACACTCCCCCTTTAGTTAATTCATTAACTAATCTTCCTTCTAATTCTGTGTAGGAATCGTCCTTGGGCACCTACCTACACCTTAGACACATGACAGATGCTTTATACATGCTGGCCATATTTTTCTGGGGTAAAGGTCATGGTACCGGTTGTTATGGCGATGAACCATCAAGCACAGATTTGTGTAAAGGTTGAAACAATACAACAAAAAATAATTTCAATAATTATAAAGTCAGCATTTATCCAATAAGGTGGAAATCAAAATCGAAACCGACACAACATTGGTAGAAAAAGCAACAATACATAAAATAATCAAAATAATTCTAAATAAAGTACATAACATTTAAAGTGGAGTGTGTCGGGTCCTAAACATATAATCTAGGAGCAATCATATGAACATGATAGCAAAGAATCAAATAAAATTAACAATTACAGTAATCTTTTTAACATAATGGCAGAGAATCATTCAAATCACAGTCTACTAGAAGAGACAATCCATTTGCTTAATAGAAAAATTGTCTTCTGTATATACCACACAGTTAAAGGGCAAGGATGGGAACTAGCACTTTTATGGCTTGACCCAACCAGGAAGGAGCCCATGAGAACAATGAATCCAGCAAATCGTCTTCTCCCACCCCACTTCCTTTCCTATGGCAATGCGCAAATTGTCCAGGGCCATTATCCGTGTCATTGGGGGAATGCAGGTGCAAAAGGAACTTCCTATCTTCTTACAGACACCCCCCTCCATGGCTGAGAGGAGGTCCAAAATGTACATGTTCTGCAATGTCATCAATCGAATGTCCTGCAACTCTTCGATCGAGTTGAGGCCATGCTCCATTTTATTCACCATATGCAGCATTCCCCACCTGGTGATCTGCAACTATTTACAGGGTAATTCATAGAATTTCGCAGAAAAGTGTCGCAAGCGGCTGGCGCAGAGTGTCCGCGTGCGATTGTCTGCGCCAGGCACGTGCGCTAAAACCGATTTCCGCGCACAGCGTATTCATGGATTTTAGGCTCCCAAACCAGCCGTGGCGCAGAGTATCGCAGCGACCCTGCAGCAGCGCCAGTAACGCCCCCAAGAACGCCCTCGCGCAAGGAAAAGCCATCAAA
Source organism: Ambystoma mexicanum (assembly GCF_040938575.1). Classification (NCBI taxonomy): domain Eukaryota; kingdom Metazoa; phylum Chordata; class Amphibia; order Caudata; family Ambystomatidae; genus Ambystoma; species Ambystoma mexicanum. The sequence continues at coordinate 689,253,601 of NC_090934.1, read as the reverse complement.
ATCGCTAAATCATCGCAAAGGGCTGCGCTAACCCTGGACCAGTTTACAGGGCTGCCAAACAAGGAACGCAAAGCGGGTAACGTGCATATCAGGGGTACGCGTGAAGTTATACACGCGATTAGCCAGGGTACGTGTATTTCAGGGGTGCGCGGGAAGTTCCACACGCGAATAGCCGGGGCGCGTGTATTTCAGGGGTGCGCGGGAAGTTCCACACGCGAATAGCCTGGGCGCGTGTATTTCAGGGGTGCGCAGGAAGTTCCACATGCGAATAGCCTGGGCGCGTGTATTTCAGGGGTGCGCGGGAAGTTTTACACGCAATTTCAGCAGGGTACGTGTATTTCAGGGGTGCGCGGGAAGTTCCACACGCGATTAGGCTGGGTGGGTCCTCACAGGTGTTCCCTGTACACCCTCGACGGCCCCTGCAGGCAGCCCACAAAACAGGGGACTACCCTGCACACCTGCTCATGTCCCACTGCACCACCAACCCCCAGCAGTGCAGGGGCAGCCTCCACCAGGCCCCCACCCATGTCTCCCACCACCCCCACCCCCCAGCCACCAGGGGCACCCTCCACCAGGCCCCCACTCATGTCTCCCACCACCCCCACCCCCAGCAGTGCAGGGGCAGCCTCCACCAGGCCCCCACTCATGTTTACCACCACCCCCACCCTCCAGCAGTGCAGGGGCACCCTCCACCAGGCCCCCACTCATGTCTACCACCACCCCCACCCCCCAGCAGTGCAGGGGCAGCAGGCAGTCAGGCAGCAGCAGATGGCAGGTGGGAGCGTGCTCGGGGCTCTGGGGGGCAGTAGTTCGGCCTTCCGGGCAGGAGCGTGGTATTCCGTGTGCTTACGCGTGGCCAGCTTGGTACGGAGTGATTTGGCACGTGAAAATCCTGCACGTCAGCGTGAAAACCGAGGAAAGGCCCTTAGCGCGTAAGCGCGTCAGCACGCATACGCGATTCTATTGGACCAAAGGCCCTCAGCGCGTAAGCGCGTCTGTGACGTGACCCGCACGGGTGTTTCCCACACAGCACGTGATGACAGAGCACACGTGGAAAGACTGCATGTCAGAGTGTAATCGCGTGTGATTGGTGGAAATGGCCCTACACGCAGAAGTGACAAAGCGTGTAATTGGTGGAAATGGCCCTAGCGCGTACACGCCGCGTAAGTGACGCTGGACGTGTGGGCCTGTATAAAAGGTACGCGTAGAACACCATTTCCTTGTACGTGCTTTTCGTGGAGAGCGAGTGGGTGAATTCTGTACTTCTTGTCGTTTCACACGCGATTTACTTCACGGCGTTTCAAGTTCGTATTCCCTGTTACCTCTGACAGCTTTTTCTCTTTTTTCTCTTTTACTGGTTTACCTGGGCCTGTTCCCTCAAACAGTGTTCCCTTCTACTGTTGTCCTGTCTCCTCAGACAGCGTACAAATCTTCTTTTGGCGGGGGTGTTGCTCCTTTTTCACGCTCTTTTACCTGGCAGACGGTGAGTCACGCACGTATCTAACATCTGTGCTTGCCCCGTGTGTAGCCTACCCCTTCAGAGGTCATTCTAGGCTGCGTGTGACACGCATACGTTCATTCTTGTGTTACTGGGTGCCACAGCGTAGTGGAGGTTTTTCTTTCTGCACACGTGGTCTAGGAGGGGTTGCGTGCACGTCATCTCCATTTTTTGGGGCTCCTGTGCGCAGCGTGACCCGTCATCTTTCCCCAGGGGTTACAATCAGCCTTGCAAGAGCACTAGGGTACAATTACCATCTGGTACCCAACCCCTTTGACCCCCAATTGCCCAGGACAATATTTTACAGCCACTCCCATACGCACATTAACATCAGTGCCATGGCTGGGAGGCGAGGATTCCGTAAGGGTGGCAAAGGTGGAAGAGCCACAAGTGGTGGCCGTGGTGGATCCGGTAGGGGACGTGGTCATTACTTGCAGGGTGAGCCTGTCCCCCCATGTGTGGAGGACCAGTCAAGGGCACCCATAATCCCCCCCCTCCTGTTGAGGCTGATGTGGGTGACACCATCCATGCTCAGCCCTTGTTGGACCAGCCCATTGTGGCACCAGACCTGGCTGACTCCATGGCTGACTTCCAGGTCAGCAGGCCTATGACACGTGCGCTGGTGCACGTTGATGTCACCATGCCACGTGCATCTGGGGCAGCAAGGTCATCTGCTGCACCAAGTAGGCAGGGCGGAGAGGCTGCAGGGGCAGCTGCGGCTCCATCCACCCCAGCCCTCACACACCCAGCCCAGACAGTGTCGGTCCTAGTCCATGCTGCTGACATTCCCCCTGACACCATCACACTAGAGCCAATGCCTGCACCAACTCCCATGCTGAGTGTGCAATCCCACACTCCTGATACAGAGTCCACCAGGGCTCCTGCCCCTAGTGTCCAGAGCGGCGCAGGACACTCAGGATCACCACCACCTTCCAAGCGGAAGAGGAAGAGTGCTCGTCCGGCACAGGCTGATGCCCCAGACACGGCTACACAGTCCGGCCCATCCAGGAAGCCCAGCTTCACGGATGACGAACTGAATGCACTTGTCGAGTATGTGTCCGCACATGACAACGAGATGGTCATTGTTGCAGGATCCAAGACCACACCTGCACAACGCCAGGCACACTGGCAGACCATTGCGGACATCGTAAGTGCCCTTGGAATCGTGAGGCGCACAGCCAATGATTGCTATAAGCGCTGGAATGACCTAAAGCGCAGGGCAAAGAGTAAGCTGGCCTCAAGTCATGCCGCAACTCTAGTGACTGGAGGTGGGTCTCCAGTAGTAGACATGGAACTCACTCCACATGAGTCAGTCGCTGGGACCTACGTCACGGAGGAACAGATCCAAGGCGTGGGAGATCTGGCTGATTACGAGGCATTGTCCGGTGAGTGCACATGCATGTGTGTGTCATCCATGTGCATGGTGTGTGTGAGGGCTTCTGTTTGTGTGACAGGTGAGAGTGTGTGCGCCTGAGTCATATGGGTCAGCCATGTGCTTCATGCAATACATCCTGCGCAGCTGCATTTGGCCATAGCAGTATCCCTTCTGCCAACAGTAGACATCTAGCCCAACTGTACGCCAGTTGCCCTTGAAGTGTCACCTTGCCACAACATTGTTGCTTGATTTTTCACTGTTCATTTAGTCAGATTGTTTGCATTCCACCACTATTACTAGGCATGTCGCAGTCCTCTAGTCACATGTCTGACATGGCTATGGTAAAGTGGAGTGACTTTGTTACCTGGATATCATTTGTACAAACATGTCCCTGTGCAATTGCACCATTTCGGACTGGCAGCTCCAGGTGAAGAATCTGACCTGTTTGAATTAGAAAAGCTATTACATGCGGGAACTGGACTGAATGAATAGGTGCTGCCCTCCTCTCCATCTTCACTCAATAGCAATGGTGCATGCCATCTGTGTGATGGAATGTGTGTTTCACCTGCCAATCACAGGCCAATGTGTGATGCCACTGCCAGGCAGCATGCAGAAAATGTGTTCATCTTCCATCTTGGTGTCATCAGTGTGTGCCATTTGCCTGCCCTTCATACGCAGTGAGGGTGCATGCATGGGAGGGTTTTAGTCATGTGGGACATGTGTCAAACAAGTACTGGTTCTCTTGCTTCTCAGCCCTCATTGTGTGCCATGGTGCTAATGCCTGTTTCCATTTCTTTGTTTTAATGTCTTTGCAGGGGAAGACGCACCTGATACTGCTGGGGTTGTGGAGATGGTGCAGACCCAGGAGGGGTCCGAGGGCCGACCAACCACCAGTGAGGGACGTGGTGTGGTGGTGGATGAGAACCCACAAGTGCTGCAGGTCCTGCTCTCAAGGGGTGTCTCTGGCTGCACCTCCCCCGAGCTGTACTCAGGTGTTGATTCGGATGAGACCTACGTGCCGTCGCAGGTGAGTGTTCCAGGGAGGGATTCTGTTCTGTCTCACCCACCTGCACCAGGGTCAGAACCCTCAATGGGGATGTCAGTGTTGGCAGCTACGCCTTTGGTGGTTACGGATGCAGGGTCACACTCCGCGACATCTGATCCTGTTCCTGGGCCAGCAGATCAGAGGGGGAATGCAGTCCTGCAGCCTCAGGCAGTGCCGGCACAGCAAGGCGCAGTTCGCCTTGCCCCAGACAGGTGTGGTGCCCGCCAACGTGGTGGCCGTACGCCACCTGGCAATACCGCATGGGAGCAATCCATTTACGGTATGGCAACCCAACAGGCAGCATCATCCGAGATGATGGTTCAGGCCATGGATAGGGTGGCCACTTCCATTGTCCCCCCTGAAAGGCTGATGGAGCGACTAGAGCAGGCAACCGACTCCATCTGCCAGTCACACAGGGAGGACATGTTGGGGTCCAACAGGGACAGGCGGGCGGCACTGGCGACTCTGCAGGAGGCCATCTCCATTGAGTCCCAGGGCCACAGGGAAGCCCTGAGGCAGGAGCTCCTTCACCTCAGGACGACTCTTGTTGAGCTTGAGGCTTCAACACACCAAAGGACAGAACAGCAGCTGGAGCGTCTCACCCGTACACTCTCAGCTGAGATGCAGGCAACGAGGGCGGAGGTCCGGGCATCCCGTGAGTTGTTGCATGGGGACCTCCGCACACTCATCCTCCAGAACCAGACCTACCACACCCGCATGCTTGCAGCCATGGCGGAGCAGACTAGGGCCTTGCGTGGGCTGCCTCCCATAGTGCAACCACCTCCGGATGCAGCTGCACAGGGTGATAATAGCGACAGCAGTGATACTCCCACAATAGGGTAGCCGTGTGGGCCATGAGCCCATGGAGGTGTTTTTTTTTCCCCAGGATCCACGCAGGTGGGTTCTGGTGTGCATCCTGTCCTCGGACCTCCTGGGTGGCCTCCCCAACCCCCCCGGGCCCTTCAATGGCCATTTTTTTTTTTTTTATTTTTTTTTTTTTATTTTTTTTAATTTTATTCCCTATTTTTTTGGGACGATCTGTTGGCTTCCGTGGTTCCTGTGGGCATACGCTGCATTGTGGCTGGGCACATGCAGGCTTGTAATGTATTTGGTTCAGATGCTTGGGTTTGAGTCACACACACCCCTCCTGCTTCCCGTTTCCATGGGCTTGCAAAGGGTGTGCCCAAGTGACAGTGAATTACACAGTGACGTTGGACTCCCATGAGCTGTGTGGGCAGTCTGTAGTCAATACTGTGTATACATTCCTAGTGCATATTGCTGTTGTGTTGTACACTGCATGTTGCATTGATGTGTAACTCATCTTCTGTGTCTACCTCCCAATTTGCAGGTCCCTTCCTCATGTCTACACAAGGACCTCTAGTCTGGAGATGTGGTCCATGTTGGCAGCAGTGCACCTACAACTCTACATGGCGCCAACACTGCACAGTTGGTAGTGGTGGGAGTGCAGGCATTTCCAGGTGGTGAGACTACTAATATTTAACATTAGTGATGTCATGTTAATGGTAGTATGTGCTCAAGTTTGTTGTTGGTCCGGCATTACTGTGAGCATTTCAGGTGTTGCAAGTATCTAATAGGGACACTGTACATTGTGACACTAGTGTCATGTTGTGTGGATTACTTTGTTTACCTGCAAATAGCATGACATGGCACGGTGTGTGGTGTGGCGGTGCTGGGGTTGGGTTGGCTGACATGGCACTGTCCTCTTGTTGCATTTTGCAAGTGGGTATTCATTTTAGCTGCTTGAATGTGCAACTTCACAAAACTGCATTGGTGGTGTCTGTGTGGGTAGGGATGCACACATTGTGACACTTCCAGGTGAACAATCTCAGGCTGATATGGTTTTCACGGTTCTTTCTCCAGACATTCAGGGTCAGTGTCAGGTTGAGTCATCATTGATTGTCAGATGGAATGTGGCAGGGCAGTGTGCACTCCACAGGGGTGTGATTTCTATGTGAAGTAATTAGCCACTAGCTGTGTACGGGCTGCCTCCCCCCGTGCCCTTTCCCCTCCCATGCGCAGCGGCTGTGCATGTGGTTGGGGATGGGGGGGCACCACCATGTCCACGGCCAGGCCCCGGCGTGTTGCAACGTTGTGCAGGACACATGCTGCCACTATGATCCTGCACACTACTGGGGGAGCGTACAACAGCTGCCCGCCAGAACAGTCAAGGGAGCAAAAGCGTGACTTCAGCACTCCGAATGTGCGCTCCACTATGCCCCGGGTTGTAATGTGGCCTGCGTTATATCTTACCTGGGGTGGCGTGGTGGGGTTCCGAATTGGCGTCATCATGTGGGGGCTGAGAGGGTAGGCACTGTCCCCTGTGGAGGTGGTGATTGGTATCATTGGTGGGGTTGTGACCTTGCTCAGTATCTGACATGCATGCATGTGCAGTGGCATTCATACTCACCAAGCAGCCATGTATCGCCATGCCGCCCAGCTTCTAGGTCCCGGCTTAGGGTGGACATTCGGTAAATGAAGCTGTCGTGGGTGGACCCGGGATAGTTGGTATATACTGAGGTGATGATTCCCTTGGCATTACATACTACCTGCACGTTGATGGAATGCCAGTGCTTGCGGTTCCTATAGATGTGCTCAGATGCCCTGGGGGGACGTAGAGCCACATGGGTGCAGTCGATGGCACCTAGCACTTTGGGGAATCGTGCCACAACGTAGAAATCCAGGGCGGCAGCATGCCTTTCTGCAGGGGTTCTGGGCAGGTATATGTGCCTGCGGACTGATGGGCGTGCAGTGATGATGTTCAAGACCTGGTGTGGGCAGCGTGACTGGGTGGCCTGTGATACACCACCCACAATGGCACTTGTCCGCTGAAATGATCCAGTGGCTAAGAAGTGCAGTACATTGAGGACCTTCTCCAGGGGGCTGAGTGCTTGGGAGCACAGGGTGGGTGATGTGAGGTCATCCTCCCACTCACTCACCAGGTCCAGTATGATGTGTGGTGGAAACCTGTACCTCCCATGCACCTGGTCATCAGGCATCCCGAAAAGGCTGGTTCTGGGTGTGAATATTCTGGCCCTGACTATCCTCCTCCACCTCCTCCTTTGGTAGGCCACGCCCACTGCTGCTAGGAACGGTATGTTCATCCTGGGTCTGAGCTTGTTATTTTTTTAGCGCGCAAATTAATGCGTCGCGCGTGTAGTAGGCGAGCGTGTGACCCGCGCACCCCTGAAATCCAGTACCCAGTCCAATAGCGTGTGGCAATTCCCGCGCACACCGGGATACAGGTGCGCTGACGTACTTGCATGTGTAAGTGTCCGCGCACACCTGATATACACGTACATAGGACAATCGCGTGTATGCGCACTTTTGTCCAATTACACGCGATGACACCCTGACGTGCTGTCCAATTACACGCAATGAGACTCTGCCGTGCTGTCCAATTACACGCGATGACACTCTGACGTGCAGTCTTTCCACGTGTGCTCTGTCATCATGTGCTCTGTGGGAAACACCCGTGCGGGTCACGTCACAGATGCGCTTACGTGCTGAGGGCCTTTGGTCCAATAGATTCGCGTATGCGTGCTGACGCACTTACGCGCTAAGGGCCTTTCCTCGGTTTTCACGCTGACGTGCAGGATTTTCACGTGCCAAATCACTCCGTACCAAGCTGGCCACGCGTAAGCACACGGAAGACCACGCTCCTGCCCAGAAGGCCGGACTACTGCCCCCCAGAGCCCCGAGCACGCTCCCACCTGCCATCTGCTGCTGCCTGACTGCCTGCTGCCCACGTACACTGCCATTTGCTGCCTGCACATCAGCCAGGGGTGCTGTTGCTGTGACCACCCCTGCTGGAACCGAAGACTCCCGACTGGAATTCCATCGCTCCACAGCCCAGCCCCAGGACCCAGTTGCCCACCCACTCCTGCCTCTGGGGTTGTCATGTCGGGGCAAACACCATCTGTGACCACTGACAACCCCCGGCCAGAGAGGCAGAGGGGCACCAGCTTCAGTGCCACCGAAGTTGGTGTCCTGGTGGAGCAAGTCCTGGGGCAGTATGATGCCCTCTTCGGAAGTTCCCGCGGCGACAAGGAAGGACGGACTCGGATCTGGACTGACATCGTGACTGCCATCAACGCGGAGGGGGTGGCAGTCCGGGACTTACAACATGTCAGGATGCGCTGGGAGGACTTCAGGTCCAGGACCCTGAACAAGGCCCGGCGCCTCTTGAAGGCAGCGGATGCCCAGGGGCGCCGGGGCTACTTGTCGGAAGAACAGATGGGGGTCCTGGAACGCATATCCCCAGCCCTCCACGTCCAGGTCCTAGAGAAGCAGACCCGTCTGGAGTCGAGCGGTGAGTGTACATGCATCCTGATTGTGAGCAGTGCGTGTGGTGATTATTTCGGCATTGTGCCGGTTGCACATCTGTTTGTATGGGGTCGAGTATGGGTGGGGGTGTACAGGGCCGTGACACATGCGAGGGCTCTAATGTGTGAGACATGGATGGTGCTTGTGTGTGTGGGCTTGCATGGCAAATGCATTTGTGCGTGCACACATGTTTGGATGAATGTGTATGTAAGTAGACATGTCCGTGATGTCAGGCATGTATGTTGTTTTCGGCTGCATGTATGAGCACTGTGTACATGTGCATGTGTGTGTATTTGTCAAGGGTGCAACAGTGATGCAACATGGATGCATGTGACAGCGGTATGTGGAAGCCTGATTGGCAGATGTGACATGGATGCCCGTCTGAACAGTGCAACACTTGGCAGAGGTGTAGACATGCATGCAAGTGTGGTGCTGTGTGTACATGTGTGGTGCACTTCCTGTGTTGCATGTGATGTCTGGCTCCCCTTTGGCTGCTGATGCTGTTGTATGTGTAGGGATGGTGGTGGCAGTTGCGATATGGCTGTGGTATGGCTCATGTGTGTGAGTTGCAATGACATGTGTGTTGGGGATTGTGATAACATGTCTGAGGTTTGCCAATGCCACTCATGTGCAACTGTCATGCGTGTATGTGTCCATTGTACAGTGCCCTGATGCCTGTGTTTTGTTTCTCCCTGTCTGCAGCGTCAACTGATGAAGAGGGCGGAGAAGGTGCTGTGGAGCACAGCGCCGGGGATCCGACCGCCAGCCGGAGACGCAAGGCCCGGCTCCCCTCCCGTGTTGTCATCTCGTCGGGGAGTGAGGAGTCCGGTGCCGCGTCCCAGGCCGCAGCTGCCGGGAGGAGGTCCAAGAGGCGGAGGTTGCAGTTGGACTCCTCGGCAGCAGAAGGGGCAGCTGGGACCCCACAGGGCCCAACAGGGGAAGATGGCACGGAGTCATCCAGGTTGGTGGGGGTTTGGTGGAGGAGGGGGCCGTGCAAGCACCAGAGACGGGGTCTGGAGGTGGGGATCCCACTGGTGCTAGTGGTGCAGTGCAGGACCAGGGACAGGAGGCAGCGCAGGCGGCCGCGGAGGTGCCTGTGTGCAATCCTGTCCCCGATCCTGTCCCTGCATCATCTTGCACCAGCAGGGATGCCTACGTCCAGACCCATTTTCAGGCAGGGGATGAGCTGACGTCAACTGGCCTTCCTCTGCCTGCGGACGTGGCCATCCAGGTCCGGGTTGAGCCTGTCCTGGCTGGTGTGGCGTTGCGTCAACGGGCCATGCGAGGTGACCTGCAGTCTTTTCATGGAGAGACTGCACGTCATCTCGAATGGCTCGTTGACCACGTCAGCCTGCTGGGACAGGTCACCGAGGCCGGATTCCTCCATCTGATGGGGCTTGCTCCGACCCCCTCCTCAACTGGACCCCCTACGCACCAGTCATCCTCTGTGCCATCTTCCCACCCATCAGTCACCTGTGTGCCCTGTGGAGCTGCCTCTGACGGTGCGGCCAGGCTGATGGAGGAGGCATCCCTGCCACAGTCGGGAGTCGGAGGTCCAGCAGGGGTTGCCACATCAACAACTGCACCCCAGCCGGCGGAAAATGTGCAGGCAGCAGGAGGCAGTGCACGGGCAGAGGCAGAGCAGCAGCAGCAGCAACATGGTGGGAGACATGAAGGCTCGGGGCTTTCGACATCGGAGGGGCAGGCATCGGCCGGAGGGCAGGGGGACCCAGGACAGAGAGTGTCTTCCGTGTGGCAGCGGTTGGGCCACGCCTTAGGTGCGGAGCGGCGGCGGGCGGAAGAGGCGCGGCTCACAATGGTCAGGGCGGAGAACTCCATGCGGAGGGCCCTGAGGCGGGCCGAGTGCCTCGAGGCAATCCACAGGGGGTTTGAGGAGGACACGGCGTCGTCCCTGCGGACCCTCGGGGCCATGGAACTGGACCGCCTCCGGGACATCGAACAGGAGTTCGATGATGCCCTGGCCTGGGACTCCACGGAGTGAGCCGCTGGACTTGCCCGCCGCCTTTGTATATAGTTCTTTAGTTTTAGGTTTCCTTTCTTTCTTATTATGATTTGGAGTCGACGGACACTGCTCCACTTTTTGTATATAGTTGATTTTTAGGTAGGTTTTTTAGTAGGTTTCCTTTGTTCAGTTGGGCTCATGGACCCTTGGTAGTTTTTTACATAGTTCTTTATTGCATGGAGATTTTTTAACTTTTGACTTTGGGCAAATATTTTTTGGATTCTGATTTTCAGTTTTGTGTTTTTATACGGACATGCAGCTTTTTTTTCTCATTCACATTGTAGTTTGTTTTCTTTCTTTAGCATTCTTTATTTTTTTCAATACAATTTTGTTTCCATACTTCACTGTGTGGTATCATCTCATTGGTTTCATGCATGTCATGTTGTGTGTTTTCCCATTCAATTGCAAGCATTGTGTGTGACGGACATGGGTTCATTAGCTTAATGAACATTGGGGGTGTAACATGTGATTTCCATTTCCATGTGGGTGAATGGGTTACTTGGTAGGGGCTTTTGGCTGTGGAGGCTGTCCATTACGCACATGATTGGGGATTGTGAGGACTTGGTGGGGGCTGCCCCTGCACTGCTGGGGGGTGGGGGTGGTGGGAGACATGAGTGGGGGCCTGGTGGAGGGTGCCCCTGGATGGTGGGGGGTGGGGTGGTGGGAGACAAGAGTGGGGGCCTGGTGGAGGGTGCCCCTGGTGACTGGGGGGGTGGGGGTGGTGGGAGACATGGGTGGGGGCCTGGTGGAGGCTGCCCCTGGTGGCAGGGGGGTGGGGGTGATAGGGGACATGAGTGGGGGCCTGGTGGAGGCTGCCCCTGCACTGCTGGGGGGTGGGGGTGGTGGGAGACATGGGTGGGGGCCTGGTGGAGGGCGCCCATGGTGGCTGGGGGGTGGGGGTGGTGGGAGACATGAGTGGGGGCCTGGTGGGGGCTGCCCCTGCACTGCTGGGGGGTGGGGGTGGTGGGAGACATGAGTGGGGGCCTGGTGGAGGGTGCCCCTGGTGGCTGGGGGGTGGGGGTGGTGGGAGACATGGGTGGGGGCCTGGTGGAGGCTGCCCCTGCACTGCTGGGGGGTGGGGGTGGTGGGAGACATGAGTGGGGGCCTGGTGGAGGGTGCCCCTGGTGGCTGGGGGGTGGGGGTGGTGGGAGACATGGGTGGCGGCCTGGTGGAGGCTGCCCATGGTGGCAGGAGGGTGGGGGTGGTGGGAGACATGCATTGTTGATCAGTAGTGCAAGGTGACATGTGGGTTGGCTCGGGGGCATGCCCATCGTGGATGGGCTGCCTGCGGGACATGAGCATGGGTGCAGGGTAGTCCCCCGTGGTGTGGGCTGCCTGCAGGGTCCGTGGAGGTTGTGGAGCGTACACCTGGGAGGGCCCACATGGCCAATTCACGTGTGGTACTCCCCAGAACCCCTGAAATACACGTACCCTGCTGAAATCGCGTGTGGAACTTCCCGCGCACCCCTGAAATACACGTACCCTGCTGAAATCGCGTGTGGAACTTCCCGCGCACCCCTGAAATACACGTAACCTGCTGAAATCGCGTGTGGAACTTCCCGCGCACCCCTGATATACACGTACCCTGCTGAAATCGCGTGTGGAAATTCCCGCGCACCCCTGAAATACACGTACCCTGCTCGCACTGGGCCAATCGCGTGTGGAACTTCCCGCGCACCCCTGAAATACACGTACCCTGATGAAATCGCGTGTGGAACTTCCCGCGCACCCCTGAAATACACGTACCCTGCTGAAATCGCGTGTGGAAATTCCCGCGCACCCCTGAAATACACGTACCCTGCTCGCACTGGGCCAATTGCGTGTGGAACTTCCCGCGCACCTCTGAAATACACGTACCCTGCTGAAATCGCGTGTGGAACTTCCCGCGCACCCCGGAAATACACGTACCCTGCTGAAATCGCGTGTGGAACTTCCCGCGCACCCCTGAAATACACGTACCCTGCTGAAATCGCGTGTGGAAATTCCCGCGCACCCCTGAAATACACGTACCCTGCTGGAATTGCGTGTGGAACTTCCCGCGCACCCCTGAAATCCACGTACCCGGCCAAATCGCGTGTGAGACTTCCCGCGCACCCTGGTATACACGCACACGTATTTTTTGTCAGCGGGTGTCCGTGTTTGTGGGTACCCTTTGCAGGTCATTTGTCCTGGAGGGCCACAGTATAGGACATTCATCATGGCAGTATATAGGTGCTATTTGTTGGCGCACCTTTTGGCGCACATTTCTTACAGCCGCAGAGACGCTACCGCCTGCTTTCTTGTGGCGGTCGTGTTTGTGCCTGTGCGCTGGTTTGAGCGTGCGCTTTTTTGCCCTATTCTATTCCATGAATACGTGTTGTAGGCGAGCGTGTGGGCGTTCCGCGCACTTGTGCCCTGTACTTCCCCCGTGACGCCCACGTTTTGGCAAGTTGTTCCCCATTCCGAGTGTTACGCCCGTGTTCCGCCTACTTTTGTTGCGTGCGCCGCGCTATGTGCGAATTTCGCTGTGGCCTGTGCGATTTTCGCTGTGACCTGGCACACGCTGTTAGATGGCCTGTGCGCCAACGTGCGCCGTGCACTTTTTTATCGCACATCCGCTGGTTTTCTCGCGCACGGACTTCCATGAATCGACGTGCGCTGCTTTTCGTGCGATTTTCGCACTTGCACTGCGATTTTCGCTATTCCACTGCGATTCACACGTTTTTGCCCACTTGCGCCGCGCTAATTATTCCATGAATCGGCCTGTTAGAATTGGCTGCAGTTTGGATACCTGGAGTGAGCAAGGACGTGGAGAATGTTTCTGTTTTAGTGAAATTGGTCCAGTATTGCCTTAAGCTTGTTGGCAGATTCTTGAGAGAGATTATTTGAACATGTTTACAGCGAGGGGAGCTTATAAATCGATGTGCATGCTGGTGGGGAGGGGGCAAAGTTGTAACTCGGGGTGGCTGTGTCACATTTATGATGGTTAGGTGAGCATTGGGCATGATAAGAACAGCAGAATGTAATGTCGACAGGGAGCACAAACCCTTCCAAAATGGCAGAAGGTGGAGATATGCAAAGCTCCCCCAGATCCAGACGACATCCATGAGCGCTGGTGTCCCTCCAGTCAAGACTGGTATATATAGTGTCCTGTTGTAGCACTCATGGGTGCCAATAGGCATGCTGTCATTGCCTCTAAAACACAAGGAGAAATGTCTAATTATCTGTACTTTAACAGACTGTTCATTCATCTGTATCCAGACCTTTGACACATATTTATTCCATACATCATAGCAACTCTCACTTATGTGTGCCACTACATCCTCTGAAAATCCCAGTAGTCCCCCTGCTCTGCAGTTCACCAGCCCCTCCTCCCACTTGTTGTTGGTGAACACAGCATCTTCCAATTTTAGTTGTGGTCTGAGTTGACACTGCACTTGCTCCTTATTCTGAAAACACCTGCTGCTGTCTGGTTGTAGCACGGTGGCTTGTACATTGTGTCCTTGAAACAACCCTCATGCACTACATAGGGCTACGTGCACTAATCATTGTGCTATCAGAGGTGGCATTTGTTTGGGAATAAATAATGTGGGAGAGCCATTTGTGTGTGGAATCAGGGACCAAATGTTGCAGGAATCCATTGACTTCGCCCCTACTTCCTGCATATGATTTGCCAGAGGTTATGCGTGTCGGGGCGATGCAGAATTGCAACAGTGTCCAAAAGAACCCCTTGATATTCAGTGTCCCCATAACCAGTTTCTCTTTGTTCAGTGTCTCCTTTGCCCCTGAACACTAATACACTTTTATTTGCTACCACTCATATTACATCATTATCATTCTACCCCCCTTTGTTTGTCCCCATCATTTAATTTTTGCCAAAAGAAAGGAAAGAAAGTGAATTAAAAATATCCACTACATATCATTATATTCTTGATGTGCAGTGCTGTTCCTGTAGGCTGTGCAGGCAAGTTCATATTTCTTTGTCCAAAGGTATGCATTGTTCATAGAAATTTAAAGACCCGATGGGCCAAACTCATCTTTTAGGGTTGTTCCTCCTGTGCATCCTGAGGAGGAGGGCTGGTACTTATGTCCTTTCTGATGTCCATAAGGTGAATACAGTGTTTTAGTCCTTCAACTTTCACTGCTGGTGGCATACAGTAGACAACCTTTCGTTATCTGGTGTCATTCCGTTTCCTCACAAATGATCTAATAAACACAAATCTCCAATGAATAGTTGAGGTTGTTGCAGAGACGCTGAGTCAATTGTGTCCATTGAAGCCAACTGTTGTGAGTGAGGTGCAAGTTGTTGAGACATAACTTTAACAAATGTGGTTAAATCCCTAAAATAGCCCTGAAATTCTTCCCCTAATATGTCAGCTCATTTGTGAGTATCGTAGGCTGTGCGTGCAGGTGTGAGTGGTGTGTGCATACTTCTTCCTGTCACGATTTCATGATAGCTCAAATGATGTTCTTTCCCTGGCTGATTTCTGAGGATGAATAAAGCAAGCAGAAGGCAATGAAGCCAATCCTGCCCCAGAGATTGTCACATCTTTGAAAAGTGCTGCTTTAACTGGACCATTTAATTGCTCCACAATTCCTTGTAGGTGGTAAACTGAGCATAGCTTGTACTCTATGCCCAGTAGGGAGGTGATTTCATTGAATAGCTAATTTAAAACATGTGTCCCGTTATCTGATCTCAGGATATTACATATTCCCCTGTGAGGAAATACCTTGCACACCAACATTGTGGCTGCTGATTTGGCATCAGAGTGGGCACAGGGTCCTATTTCAAGCCAATGAGAGAATGGCCATACAGCAATCAAATAACTATAGTTACTGCACCTGTTAATCATGTTGACATAGTCGATGTGGAGCTCTCAAAAAGGCACTGAGGGTCAGGGCAATGTTCCCCGTAACATTCTGAGTGCATGTCCTGTACTGTAAAGGCAATAGGTGGCAAAAGTAGCTACAAAATGATCTACATGTTTTTGGAGATTGGGGACAAACCAGTCCTCCCTCAATATCAGCAGTAATATATTGCTTAGATGTATGTGTAGCATAGTGCAATTGCTTTAAGGCCACTGTAAGCAATTCTTGAGGCATTAATATTTTACCTGTATTATTTTGTCTCAAATTTAGATCCATGGGTGAAAGGGAACATCCTCTTTTGACCCACAAATCCTTCTCTTGTTGTGGTGCTTGTCCCTGCAGTTCTATTATCTGTGTTAAAGGGGTTATGTTATATGCGCTGGCAGCTGCACCTGCTGAAATGTTACATCAGCGTATTCCTTTATATTGGGTATGTTTCGGTATGCTACTTCTTTTGCTGCTTTGTCTGCTGCATCATTACTATAAGAAATTGGGTCTGTATTATTAGTGTCGGCCGCACATTTTACCACGGCAACTGCGAGAGACCAGTTACTGCATCAATTAATGTAGCTAACAATGTGCCATGCTGCACAGCTGCTCCATTTGATGTTTTAAGCCCTCTCCTGTGCCATCTGGACTATCCTGAATGCACAGTGGAGGTAATATATGCTGAATCAGAATAAATGTTTACTGAGGCACCTTTTGACATCTTCAATGCCTCTTTGTGCATTATGATCTCTGCTGCATGTGCGGAATAGTATGCAGACAGTCTCTTTTTTATCATGACCTCCTATTTCCCATCTACAAGGCTAGCCACTGCTACACCCATTTGTCTTTGTCCCATCTCTTGATCAATCGTCGATGACTCATCAGTGAAAAGCACCTCCCCCTCCTCAAGTGCATCCTCTCTGACCTTTGTTATGTCATATTCAGGTGCTTCATATGTCACACAATTGTGTACTTTCTCCCCTGGCTGTATTGGTTCTGCAATAAATGTTGCTGGGTTCACTGTGCAACACCTGGCAATGTGAATGGAAGTGTTGGACAATATAACTTTGTAGCCGGATGCTCTCTGTGTGGTTAGGGTTGATTTGGACCTCCTTAGAATATCATGTGTGTTCTACATATAAAGCTACTGAGTAGCCCATGGTGATTGTCAAACTCTTTTCATTTGCAAAGCTGCTGCTGCTAGAGCCTGTTTGCATGGAAAATTACGCTGGATTACTGGATCTAAAAGCCCACTGTAGTAGGCCAGGTGTTTGTGTCCCATGGATGTGTGCTGCATAAGAACAGCCGACATTACTAGGCCATTAGATTGTGAGAACAGGAAAATCGTTTTGCATAATCAGGTGTTGCTAACACTGGGGCATTGATAATCGCAGTTTTGAATTCCTAAAAACATGTGATCATGTCCCCTGTCCAGGTGACCATTCCCTTAACCATCTGTGCTTCATTCACCCCTTGTAACGAGGACTTGGTGTAACTGAAATAGAAACTGTTGCATTTGTTTGACCATAGTTGGTTGTGGTGTGTTTTGCACCATTTCTGCTCTCTCTGGTGTTACTCTCCTTCCTGCTGAGGATATTATTTGCCCCAAGTATACTACCTCTCGCTGGCAATACTGTAATTTTTCCTTATCTACTTTGTATCCCTTTTCTGCAAGTAATGTCAAAAGTTTCACAGAGTCTTTTCTACATTGTTCTTCCATGGCTCTGCAGACCAAAAGGTAATCCACAGAACAAATGATTGCACTTGGTACTCATATGATACCTAAATCCATTTGTAAAGCTCTGTTAAAAATACTCGCTGACTCACAGTACCCGTGAGATAATCTTTTGTGCTGGAACCTTTGCCCACGGTAGGTAACCGCCGTGAGATATTGGGAATCTGGATGCAGTGGAATGGAGAAAAATGTGTTCTTGAGATCTAGCACAGTAAAGTGTAAAGTGGGTATATTACTAAGAATTGTGTTGGGATTAGTTACGCATCACTGGGAGTACTGTCTCTACAATATTGTTCAACAGGTGTTGGTCCTGCACCATCCTCCATGACAAAGCCTTCCCTTTTTTCACAGGACATATAGCCATGTTACATGGGGACTCTGATGGCTGAATTATGCCTTTTTGCCTTAATGCTACATTGGTGTCATGGATCCCTTCATCTGCCTCCTTTGGCATTGGGTATTGCAATAGTCTGGTTAACACTGCGCCAACCATAAGCTTGATGTGAACTGCCCCCATACTTTTCAACAATCGTACATCAGCGGGGCTACTGGTCCGTAAATTGCTGGGTACCCTCTCCATTTCATCTTGAAAGTGTGATGGCAGTGTTGTGGTAACAAGCATAGTGTGGGGTACCTCGCTATTTTGAATCATAACTTGACAGGGTATGCACATTTAAAAAATAATGTCTCCATTGTCTTAATTTTCCTCGAACAACTGTTTGTCAGATAGGTCTTGCAGTTGTTGTGTTGGGTCAATGCATAGTACTGTGCACCATTCATCCACTCCCTCATCCGTTACTAATGGAATTACTCTATCCTTTTTCCTGATCACTGCTTCCAAATCTAAGGTGATGATGGTGCCTGGGGCATGTTCCTAGTGACAGCCAGCCAGCACAAAAACTCTGCAGGTACACGCAACGTCTTATCCTTGATTCCCGGTACCCATCCTAACAAAACTGTCACCTGATAAAGAAACAAATCTATTTGTAATGGCTCTCCTCTTGTGGTACTGTTACTGTAAAGTGCTTGTATAAACATGGCAGCTCTAGCATCCTATATGCCTGGTGTTGAGCACACCAGGCCTTCCTCTGTAAATGCCATGGTCATATTTAGTTTACTTAGGAAGTCCCTGTCCAAATGATTCACTTGGGTATCTTTTAGATACAATAATGGAGCTGACACCTACTGTGTGCCTACTGTGATTGGTAAATCGTCAGTGAAAGGAACTGACATAATAGACCCAGAGAATCCCTGCATGTCCATTATTTTACCTGGCAAGGGAAACCATACTTGCCTAATACAGGACTGTGTAGCCCCTGTGTCAACCCTAAAAGTAAATGTTTTGTTTCCTATCTGCACTCTTACCTGGCAGTTACTGACATAACTGGGTACATCAGAGCTCTTTGTGGGCTGACCTATGGGTGGGCGTGTGTTCCCAGAAGTGGGTTTCCCTTAAGACGCTTGCTCCAGGGTACTGTGCTACAGTACCTTGTGGCAAGGGATTTTTATCCCAGGGATGTGAGGGCTGTGTAGGTTGTAGTGGGGCGTTATTATCCCATGGTTGTGTAGGGGGTTGTGGTGGTGGTTGTTGTGCATATGACTGTGTGGCATTCAGTGTTTGGTACTGAATTGACTGCATGGGAATTGGGTACTGAAACTGCTCTTGTTGTGATGGGGTGGGCATGGAACCTGGACCGTAGGGTGTAAGCAGAGGCAACATCTTTGATGGTGTGTGATAGGTGAGGGCAAATGCTGGTCCACTAGGGAAGTGTGAGAAACCTGAGGGTATTCTCACTCCTATTCCCCATGGATACTCTAAGTAGGTGAAACAAGAAAAGTGGCAGAGAAAGGACCCTACAGGGTGCAGCGCATGGATGGCGAGTTTGGATGCTTGCTAATGGGCTGCGGCTGAGAGCGGTAGCGGGAACCTGCCAAATTACCCACAGAGTGAAAGATGAGGGAAGTCTGGGTTTGCTCGCACACTGCACACACAATATCAAATAGAAAGCACAATTTGCTGATTGTATTAAGTGATTTTAATCAACAACGTTGCAGCCTGACACGTGTTTCGAGCTTCATGCTCTTCTACTGAGGCTGCTTGGACATAATTTTGAAAAATAATTGTTGCACAAAACCAGTTATCAAAACAAAAATCAATAATAAAGGTAGAACAAAAACCCAGACCCAAAACACATAGAGCAGGTAGGGTGTACCAACCAGAATAAAATCATAACAACCACAATGTCGTGGCAATTGAATAAAAAGTTACCAGAAAATACATTTGAATTAAACATAAGGTAAAAAGCATATTACCAATGGAGTGCGGCATTGTTTGTCAAAGGATATCAGGTTGATAAAGAGAAATAGAAAAATAAATAAAAAGCAATTAATTGAGGAAAGAGGATTGCAGTGGTGATCAGCCAAAAAATACATGGGTAAAGCCCAAATTGCATAGGAGTACCTTAATCTTGGTTAATCTGCAAATCTTGTGCTATGGGAAATAATTGTGCCATGAAATGAATTGAAAATAAATCAAGGGTAAGGTGGAATTCCATAAAATGCATTAAATGCGAAAAGACTGTGCCAAGAGTAAAACGCTTACCAGGTATTGAACCTTAATTAGAAATGAAAAGTAATACGTGGGCTCCCTATAAAACAAGAAGACTTGTGAGCGCCTGTTAGCAGATCTGATGAGCAACAATAGCACATCAATAAAATTAATAAGTAAAAGCAACATACCAATACCTTGCAGTTGCACGGAGAACGTTTTAGTAAAATAGAGCAATGCTGAAGTATGGCCGGAATCCAAGTGGTAAGCATCCTGTAATGAAAAAGAAGAGCAAAAGAGAGACATCAATGTCTCTCTTTTGATGTGCTATTGTTGCTCATCAGATCTGCTAACAGGCACTCACAAATCTTCTTGTTTTATGGGGAGCCCACATGTTACTTTTTATTTCTAATTAAGGTTCAATACCTGGTAAGCGTTTTACACTTGGTACAGTCTTTTCGCATTTAATGAATTTTATGGAATTCCACCTAACCCTTGATTTATTTTCAATTCATTTCATTGCGCAATTATTTCCCATAGCACAAGATTTGCAGATTAACCAAGATTAAGGTACTACTATGCAATTCGCGCTTTACCCATGTATTTTTTGGCTGATCACCATTGCAATCCTCTTTCCTCAATTAATTGCTTTTTATTTATTTTTCTATTTCTCTTTATCAACCTGATATCCTTTGACAAACAATGCTGCACTCCATTGGTAATATGCTTTTTACCTTATGTTTAATTCAAATGTATTTTCTGGTAACTTTTTATTCAATTGCCACGGCATTGTGGTTGTTGTGATTTTATTCTGGTTCGTACACCCTACCTGCTCTATGTGTTTCGGGTCTGGGTTTTTGTTCTACCTTTATTATTGATTTGTGTTTTGATAACTGGTTTTGTGCAACAATAATTTTTCAAAATTATGTCCACGCAGCCTCAGTAGAAGAGCATGAAGCTCGAAACACGTGTCAGGCTGCAACGTTGTTGTTTAAAATCACTTAATACAATTAGCAAATTGTGCTTTCTATTTGATATTGTGTGCAGAGTGTGAGAGCAAACCCAGTCTTCCCTCATACTCTCAGTAGGTGGCCAGGGAAAGGCAATCACTTTTGGATCCTGACCCTAGGGGTGGACAAGCGAGGGAGGATCACCTGGGTGTAGGGTCCTTGGCGATTTGGAGTGGGGTGCCCTTGGTTGAGACATGGTATCCACCTGTCGCTACTGGCAACATCCTAACCCATTTCCAACATTTATGGGTTAATATAAGCCATTTGCCCTCAACTCTTCCCATATAACAGTTGACAGTACTGAGACAATGAAGCTACAACTAAGAGGAATAAAGTTGACCCTTTTACACCACTTTGACACTAGGATGAATAATAAGACTGCAAGGAACTGTGAGGGTTAGGCATGTCCTGGTAATCGTGGTCAGGCGGAACTAATCAGAGTTCCACACCTG
The DNA here is from genome assembly GCF_040938575.1 of Ambystoma mexicanum. Taxonomy (NCBI): domain Eukaryota; kingdom Metazoa; phylum Chordata; class Amphibia; order Caudata; family Ambystomatidae; genus Ambystoma; species Ambystoma mexicanum. The sequence goes on along the minus strand of NC_090934.1, from coordinate 689,232,735 downwards.
CAGCATGTCAAGGGGCTCGGATTCGGGAACAAATTCCTCTATATCTTGCCATGCTACCTGTGGATTGGGATTTCTTACTCCCCTTTCCAAATAATCAAGATCGCGTGCTCTCTGTCTTCTTTTGCATTCCATGTCGTCATCGACTTTCTGCGTTTTCTCACTTCTGCTCTTACTCTATTTTCCTCTTTTTTTTCATATCCCTTCATTCATATGCCCTCCTTATCTCCTCATCCCTTCATCTCTGTATTCTGTTCTCTCTTATCCTCTCCTGTTCATCATCTTCTATTATTTTTCTATTGTCATGTTTTCCTTGCTCTTCTGCTTTTTCCTGTTTTTTAGCTTGCTCCTCTTGATATAACTGCTCTTGTCTTTGTCTATCTTTTCTTTTCGCTCCTTTATCTTTCAATTGTTCCTCCTTCTCTTTGTCATTTCTGTCTTGACCTCCCCTTTGTCTTACATCCTTGATGCCTTTACCATCGAGTTTAAGTAAAATCAGACCTCACATCCATTTATTCTGTAAAAATGCTATCTCATCAGTTTTATCCTTGTCTCCTTTCCACCTCTTTATTTCTCTCCTTGTACCTAGAGATGTACTTGCTCAATCACTTCCCTCCTTATCGCGTCTCTTCTTGTCCCTCGGGAATTTGAAGGTTGTATCTTTCTCTGGGCCCTTGTCACTACTTTGCGTAGGTGACTCATATGAAGGATTGCTATATCCTGTCGCTGCTTTAAGTCCCCTTAATGGGTTTTATCCTTTGTTATCTTAGTTTTGTCTTTTATTTCAGATGGGGCGGGCGTAGCTGAAGGCTCTTCACCCCTCCTTTTGTATATATTGAGTATCCAATCTAGAGGAGGCTCCTCCTCCTTTTCGTGTTCATACATTTTCCAAAGTTCTAGACTCGCTAGGCGCTTTTCTAACTTTTTCCCTGTGTACGCAGCATGCAAACATGTCGTTATATGCTGCAGAACTGCTCTCGATAATGATCTGCCTTGTGGCCATGGCATAAACATTTTGTCTGTCGTCCCCTTAACCCACTCTGCATTGTATTGTTTAAGTTCAAGCGCATGCTTTGGTAGCTGTTTGCAGAGATGCACTAATGGCGTAACTTCTTCCATTTATAACCTTCACTTTTCTCTTTGCTAACCCTTTCTTATGTTTAGTTGCCGTTTCCAATTTATGTCTCACTCAAAATACACTTATGAGCGAGCACCAATCGTTGCAAGCTCCAATCCCGTCACAACACAATTTCTTTCTTTAATCTTGCTAAAAAACAACCATCAACAATCAATTATAAAACAAGCAATTCTTGCGTTTCAACTTCACGCTTCTCTTTTACATAACATTTTTTTCCTTTAACTCTGACATCATTACCCCTTTCAATCACATAAAACAAACAGACAAACTTGACCGGCCACGCGTAGTGTTCCACGATCTTCTCCTTCTCGTTTTACCCTCTAAATCTGCTCCGATTGGAACTTAAGCTAATTCCTTTAAGATTGTCTTCAACCAGTCTCGTCTTCCATATGTCCCGCTAAGGAGCTCTGAATTAAAGCTTCTGCAAGCACTCTTTAAAGTCTAGGAACAGGGCGTAATCTCTTGTCGCAGCCTCACTCACGACTATTCTTCTTTTTATTTTGCTCGGCCACACTCAAGTCAATATCTTGATTCCCATAAACATGTATATATTACACTCTTACTCTTGCGTTATATTTTATCCCACTTCCCTCCGTTACTCTCTGCTATTCACTATGCATGCATCCCTTTGCCACATCCTTTGCCTAGTCACTCACCGTTCGCATGTTTTTCGTCTTCGGACCCTCATGATCACTGCCTTTGTTGTCGCCTCTTCGAGTCGTTTTTTAATCCGCTTTGCATAGATGTGGGAGTGGTTTCTACCTTAAAATTGGGGTCCTGTCAAACCGTCCCTTGCAAGGTGTTGCCTATTCTAACCACTTTTATGGGGAGCTTCACGTCCTGTCCGCTGAATGGCAAAGGTTGTGCGATATTGCCAAGACTCTAAAGTTACTTATGTCGACGGCCGATGGTTTGTCTTATCTAACCATCTAATCTCTGCTATCAAGTGAACTGGAGGCTCTTTCCAGCCCTTTAAGATGAGTAGTGGTACTCTGGAGATAGATGGGGATGCAGATGTTATTCATACATCAATAATCAAGACAACACAAATAGTTTGGCAAAGTTCATCTGTTTTAATGTCAAGTATCTAAAACAGGGAGTACAACGAACATCAGCCATCACTCGATACTCTGACTATAACTACTTCATAAAAAAACTGGGTTCTTATACCCATAACTGGTCATCATCAACATTTTGACCTTCGTCATTACCAACGTCATCCTACGTGGCAGACTACAAAAACTTAACAGGAGGTGGGATTGGTTCTAAGTGAATAACTAAGCATAGGTTCTGTATCTGTATGGAGTAACAGAAAGAGGTAATTGGATAGTTAACATCAGGTGTTGCAACTAAGCCCTCCCTTCAAAATGGCCACTATGAACGTCACTAAATGTACAACGTCCCATTGGCTACACACGGTTGCCAGACATTTGGTCGAAAAAAATTGGTCGACCAGACAAATGGTCGAACCAATTTGGTCGAAAACCAAATGGTTCATGTCTATGGAATTTGGTGATTTCCTCAAGAAAAGGTCCATCAGCCACATAACAACATCTTTGTACCATCCGATTTCCAACGGACTTGTGGAACGCATGAACAGGCTCGTGAAGAGCGTAGTTCAACTGGCCACGGCCAACAACCTCCCGTGGAGAGAAACTCTCAAGGAAGCTTTGCAGGCGTATAGAACAACCCCACACACCACCACAAACATAGAGCCCTTCACCCTCATGCGAGGTAGAGTTGCAACTAGCCGATTTAGACCGGCGTGGATGTTCCTATACACGGGAGAAGCAAGGGTGAACATGGATCTACTTCAAAAGACAGTAAGAGAAAAACAAGCAAAATACAAAAGACAATACGACTCCAGACATGGAGTAAAAGAGATGCTGGTTCGTGAAGGAGACTGGGTATGTGTCAAAGAACCGAAGAAAACTCTCAAGGGTGAATCCATCTTCAGACCTCCACAGAGAATTGTGAGTTGCCATGGGAAGTCTGTCATCCTCGATGATGGAAAGAGATGGTCTGGAGATGATCTCATAAAAGTAACAAAAGACATCCAAGAGACCAGCATATCTAAGGACAACAGTCCTGACAGACCATCACAACACACCTCACATTCCCTAAGAGAATCCCTCTGTGAACATGTGGACAATAATAGACCTCACTCCATTCATCGAGGAGTCCCCACTGGAAGAATGTCCAGAAGGAACCGCAAAATCATCCAAAACTTCAACAATGACCATGTCTATTACTAATGTACCCCAGTTTACCCATCTTCCCTCTGCCTCTCCCACTTGACCCCCCCTTTTTTCCCCTTTCACTTTCCTGTTTTTTTTTCTCCCCCCCTGTCTTTCCTTTTTTCTTTTGCCTCATGTGAGGGAGATGTTATGGTAATACATGCACGGGTCTCTTTAGAACCTCGTGCATGTATGTTCCATTTGAGAGTGCCTCGCCAGTTGGTGCTTCTACTGCGACAACCCCGGGGGCCTCGAATAAAGCTCTCAAACTCCTTCAATTTGAGTGTGCCTCTTTATTACAGTCCTTGTGCAATGGAATTGAGAAAAACACATTTTTCAAATCAATCACTGTGAAATATCGCTCTTCTACTGGGATACTGCGTAGTATTGTCGCTGGGTTAGGAATTAAAGGAAACTCTGCCTCTACAATCTGATTAATCAATCAAAATCTCCACAACCCTCCCTTTCATTTCTGGATAGGATACACGGCAGTATTGCACAATGATTCTGATGGTACCAGGATGCCTTAAAAATGCCTTCATCTGCCTCTCAAGACATGGGGTACTGTCTTGCTTGAGGTCAAATTGCTACTGGTTTAAGCTTAATGTTAACCTCCCCTAACCCCTTCAATAGGCTTACGTCATAAAGGCCTGTAGTCCATAAGGCGCGTGGCACCTTCTCCAAGTCTTCATACAAAAATGCTGGGTGCTGCCACATTATCACCATGTGCTGTGGGAGCTGTGGGAGCTCTCTTTTCTCAATTTTAATCCAATATGTAATGCTTATAAAGAACACTACTTCATCGTCTGATGGGTCTTCTCTAAACATGGCATCGTCAGTGACGTCAGTCAATCTGCACCCTTCCCCAATGGCAATCACTGTTCTCATGGCCTGCCCTCATCATTCATTTTCCCCTCGTACTATAGCTGCATCTAACTCTAGGGAGATGGTCTGTCCCCCCTCTTCGTCCATAGGTATCTGTGGTCTAAATAAAAATTCATCAGGTATTCTCATAGTCCTTCCTACTAAACCAGGTAGCCATGTTAACAGAATGCTCACCCCGTAAAGGAAAACTTCTTGTTCTATTGGCACACTTTGCAGAGCCATTTGCCCTGTAAATGCTAATATAAACTCACCCACATTCATATAATGTATTCCACGAGTGGAACACACTATGCCTTCTTCAGTAAAAGAAATTGTCATGTTCAGTTTTGTCATTAAATCTCTTCCCAAAATATAAACTGATGTCTGATATGAATACAACAATGGATCCGACATGTCATACTCTCTTTTAGATACTGGTAATTCATCAGTAAAAGGAACTCGACTTGTAGCTCCAGAGAACCCTTGAGCATTCATGGCAGTTCCCGAATATTTTCCCTCTCATATACATGAACGAGTTGCACCAGTGTCTACTAGAAATGAAAAAAAAATTGCATCCTATCGTCACATCAACCCTTGGTTCCTCTTGGGGGTCTGGTGTCACACATAGTACTGGACACATCAAGTTGTTCTGTGAGTTGCACTCTTGTGGATACAAGCATACCCCTGTTCCTGTGAAAGGATTCCTTCCCACCATAGTGACTCGCCCTATTGTAGGTGTCAATAGTTGTCCTGTGTTTGCATTCTGTTGTATCTGCATGGGTGCATGTTGTGGCTGTCATTGCGGTGGATTCAATGGTGCTTGCTGTAGCTGTTGTGCCTGTTGCATTTGCGTCGCTTGTGCCTGATAGACCGTCTGATCTTGGGCGAACCTTCCCTAGCTTGTGAGCTATATGCTGGAGGATAAACTGTCCGGCCTCTAGAGAATTGACCATTCTGTACATACCCTTGGCTTCCGCATACATGCACAATGTGCCCTGTCACCCCAGATGTCCAACATATAGGGAGAGCCTGTCTGACTAGTCCCCCTTGGTTGAACCCTCCTTGCATATTCTGATTCCCATTCTGTATGTTCTGAAACCCACCTTGATTATTTTGGAATCAGCCCCTTCCCCTGTAGCCCATGCATCTACCTCGTGGTACAAACGCATTCCCTCCTTGGTCCATCGGGTGCTGATTATTCACCTGCGATGTACCCACTGCTTGCTGTGTTCCCAGTCCTTCTCCGCTCATCAATACTGCTCCTTCTATGGTGTATTTTGACAATTTCTAATGAATTAGCTTGGCTTCCTCAAGCCTTCTAGCATCATCTTTATTCTTGTTTTTCTCCTGTAGCAGCCAACAGTGATGCACTATACTGAACTGTATTTCTGCAAAATGAACATCAACAAATTTGCTCGATCCTCTTACTCAACGAAATTCATAAAACGCTGTACTTTTATATTCAAAACTTGTCGTCGTTGATGTTGAGCTGTGTCACTACCAATGTCATCCTACGTGGCAAACTACAGAACCTATTACTAACTATGATAGGCTCAGAGTGAACATCTACATATATACGATTTATACTAGTATGGGATAGTAAGTAAAAGTTATAGGTTTCTTAACATCAGGTTTGTACTCTTACTGTCTTTAAAATACTATTTTTTAATAGACCTCTGACGTCTTTCGTGCGTTGTTCATGCTCTCTGAATAGGAGCTGTTCTTTCACACGATTTTGTATCCACTGCTAGTTAACTTCATCCTGATAAGACCGTGGCTTCTTGGCTTGACTTCATGGTTTATTCAGCCTCGTCTTTCTGAGATTCACTTTTAATTCATGTGTTTTCTTACTGCGCCACACTGAAGATGAGGCCTTCCATTTTTAGTCCAATTCTAAATATAACATGTAGTGGAAACATCCATTGTTTATCCTTAATGCATATATATATATATATATAATTGTGCATGCCGCAATCTATTCACCATAAAGCTAGCCTTAAGAATACTTAGTCTGCTTGTGTTTCTTTTGCATCTGTACACATGTAAACTATTTGGATTTATTCATCCATTTTATGGCATAAGCTTCTTTACCTTGATCCCAAGATGTCACTTATCCTTGAAACTTTCTTGATTCCTCATAGAATATCTGCATTCTCTAGTCTCTGCATCTGTTTTAGTCACGTCAACTCTGTTCTGTGTGACGTTAAGATTCATCTTGACCATTCTTTTTTTCTGCTTCTACCAGGATTTCATTCAAACGGTCATCATATTTTATTGTATGCAGGTATGGTTTTCTCAATGGGATCCTTGACTCCAGGATTCTCATAGGTGTAGGTATTTTCAATGGTACTGCACGTATCTCACATCCTGGCTCCCAACATATAGGCAATGCAGGTGAGGTGGTTGAGGTGGGTTACTTGGCTCCTCCTCCTGCACTCCTCCTCTAGGTGATTTATCGACCACTCTCTCATCATCTTTCACATCCAGACATCTTGGTCTGAAGAAAAGCTTCTTTGGGATCCATATCTTTATGACTCCCTTCAAGTATCCTGCTGTTTTCACGTGCTCATCCTTGTTCCACGTCATGAGACTGTACTGTCCATTTGGACTACAATAGATACATCTTCCCACATACTTCTTATGATTATTTGGATACAGGAATGTTGCTCCTTCATGTGGATGAATACTGGCCTTCACGAAATCTCTGATATCTTCGTTTGTCAAGTCTTTGGCTTTCCATCCTGGTTCAACATCGATCATGGTTTTCACCCCTATGGCTTTCTTGGCTGTCTTCTTACAATGGGAGATTATTATATTGATCACACAGAATCCAAGCAATATCATTAGTATCAGGGATCCAAGGAATTCAGAAATGTCTGCCATCCATTGTGGAACCCAAGAGAAGAGCGATCCAAACCAACTGTCATCAATAATGTCTTCTACTTCATCGATCATCTGGCCATGATGTTTCGTCAGCATACCTATCAAGGTTCCATTCTCGTCATCATGAGAAGTTATAAATGTGCAACATGCATCTCCGATTTTCGCACAAACACCTCAATCCATAGCTGTGATCATGTCCAAAACATATCTATTCTGAAGAGTTATCAGAGGTATGGCTCTCAATTCTTCCTTAATAGCATTGAATCCCTTTATGGTAGTGTTGATTGTTTGTAGCAATTCCCATCTGGTAATCTGCAGCCATTTGGCATTTGCTCCAACCTGGACACTCGGCATGAAGATCAATGAAAACACTGAAGCTGTCTGACTAAATAGTCTGTGCTCATAACATATAGCATCAAAAGCTTCAATCTATTTTGCTGAGAAGTAGTTCTCTCTCTTCATTCTTCTTATCAGCTTCACAGATCTCTTCTTCCTCAGTTGAGCATCTGCTTTTGGGAAACTGTCAAGGTTTAAGTCACTTTTCGGAATCACCAGTGCTGGAACATGAACATTCACTAGTGAGCATCGTCCTCCCCAATCCTTGGGTAGCATCTTGTAGGATCTGGATCCACAAGTCCAATAATGATCCATGATTACTGCTGTTACATGTATCATTCCTGGTACATCAGAGATTCTGAAAGATTAGAAATATCAAGGCTTACTACCACATAATAGAAATACGCCAGTCACAAGGTCAAAGTTACAATTGTATTTATTAGCAAGTGGCCACTTGGTTCTCAACACCCCACAATGTGTGCAAGCAGACACTGTGAGATGAGAGATTACTGAACATTCCACAAGTACACATATTTATACAAATTGTTCACAGCCTTGGACACATCGTCCATCCCCTCTTGATATAATACATAACCTAGGGTTTGTGACCTAACTACATAACTAATTCATATTTAAACATCATTGCATAGTTTGCTGTTTTACATCAAACAATTCACATGTTTTCCAAATGCAAGACACAAGGTAACATTCCTCATTTTACTCGCTTATATGTGTCTACCATTTGTTCTTGAGCTTAAAGTCAGTTAGTTCCAAGGAGAGAAAACAAGGATTTCTGCAGAAGAGCATGTTCAGCTATTCATTATTCTACTTTATTGTTTGAACAGAGAAGGCACTGTTGGGACAGATGGCATCTAAATCACTGATTAGTACAGCTTTTGTTTAGCTTCAGAGTTCTTCAGTGCAGGTTAAACAATCCACCGTAGCAGCTTCAACATTCTTATCTAAGTTAACATCATAAAGCAGCACAAAGTTCATCTTGCTCTGTTGAAGCCGAAAACACAAGTTCTGAACAGGGAACAGAAAGGAGGAGGCGATCGAAATGGTGAACAACTCAAAATGTCGGTGTAGTCAGCCTGTTTCAGGTTCATTCAATGCAGCATTACAGTCTGTTGCTAATGTGCTAATGTGCTTAGGTGTCATGGCCACAGGCCCCAGAACACAAAAACCACACCATCTAGTGATGGTGGCAATGGGTCCCTTGACTCACTTATGTCCCTTTGGGACCCATAAACACAGGGCCCTGGCTGGGCTCAGTCCTGGTTCCTTTGGCGCCAGGCTCATATAGAGATGTGAGCAGGAACACTTTATTTCAGTGCAGGAGTGCTTTTACTTTATTTTAGTGCAGGAGTGCTTTTATTTTACAAGACCTTTCCAGGAGGTGAAAGCCTTTATTCCAGAGAGCATCCTTGTGTGCTGACTCATCGGGTGTGGCTCCCTAGGCCTGGTCTTCATGTGCTGACTCATCGGGTGTGGCAGGGTGTGGCAGGCAGGCTGAACCTGGTGGGAGTGGCTTCAGAAGCTCAGCTCTGTAAGATGCTCCATCCTTAAGGCAGGTGCTTCGCGTTACTGTGCACTCGCGCGCAATGTGACGCTCACCGCCGCTTGGACCAGTTTACTTACATTTGAATCCAGGCGATCTCCTGCATACTCACCACCAGGAAATCGGTGCTTCATCGCTTCATCTGCAGACTCATCTCCTGACATCCAGTGATCTTGATCCCGATGCTGCAGCACTGCACTCTACGTCCATGGAAAGACAAGCTTAGAACATCTGTCCTACGCTGCACCGCATTTGAACCCTGCGCGCCCCCTAGTTAATGACTTACCAGCTACTGTACCGCTGCAGCTTCGTTTCTCATTCCCACTGGCTGCCGCCTCGAGCTCCGCAGCTTCTGCCGGGCCGGTAACATCACCTGCAAGGGAAGAAGCAAAAGAGCAAACATCAAAAGTGGAACGGACAGCAATACAAGACAACAAACTTTATAATACAACAAAAACAGATGAGGAAAGACAAAGGCAAACAGGAACACTTCCCTGAAGTATAGTGGCTTAGTCGCAGCAGGACTGGACTACCACGTGCAAGGGACCAGTGAAGGAACTCGGTCCAAATCATACAAACGACCCTGCCAGAAGCAGCAGGACGGAGTGCTGGCCAAAACTAATCAACAGGTGAGCTTTCCAGGGACAGCACATCCCACGGGTGCCACTGTTTGGGAAAAGGGGTCTGGAAGGGGATCAGGCACACAAGCTGGCATACTCACGCCCCCTATTCTCCACGCAGGAGCAGTCCCGAGCAGTATCACCTATTACCACTAGTCACCACATAAGTGCAGAGGGTGAAGTTGAACCCGAGCGACCTCACCCCGGGAGGGCTGCAACCGTGCCTCAATGCCTCTGCAGAGATCAGGTGAGCGTAACATTAGGCCAACATTTACTATCAGGCGGTATTATAGAAAATACATTTTCACAAACCCTCCTTTTGGCCTAAGGACCACGTATCATCATCAGAACATCCTGAATCGTCATTTTCATAAACATTTATTGCCATGAATTCCTTTATGGTGACATCCTGCATTACCAAGGTATTAGTAACATTTTCCCGTGGATGTGTATTAGTTTCTAGTTTACCAATGGCTTGTGCACAGCTCCCCCCATCATGGAACAAAATGGCAGGAAGACATTGTATGCAACAACAACAAAACTGTACAATGCCAAGGATCACCATCAGAACTGCAAATATTTTCCAGGCCCAAGTTTGTAACAGGTCCCAGGTCCATGTGCCAACCCAGCAGTCTGTTTTATTCAAAATGGCATGTGTAGCATTCATAATCATCAAGAGGGTGTTGTTATGATAACCCCCTCTATGTAGGATGTCTCGAGGCCCAAGAGTATGCAAATGCACATATAGTGGAGACATGGTAGATAAACTTGCAGTCGGCAGTAGAGTATCAAGTGGGCGCATACTTCCCAAATACCAAAATACAAGTGTCAATGTAATTGCAATACAAGCTGTTATTGTGATCATTGTCCATTTGGTCCTAAGGGACCATGGTCCTTGATAGACAGGACCATCATCAGCAAAACAGTCAGTGTCATCATTAGTACGAGCGGCCCCAAACACAGGCATAGTTCTGTGTCCATCAAGAAGCATCACTGATAGGCTTTTTCTTTTCATCCATTGGTGCCACTTCACCACATGGCCAATCTTGCTTGAAAGTAACTTTGCCGGTCCCTGCCTCTTATTTTTTTATTTTTATTTTATATGGTTTATACAAACCTTTAAAATATTTACAAACAATCAACAAAACAACAAGCAACATACATCAATTTCCTCCACTCCTCCCGCTCCCGCCAACGTCTGTAAAGTCCTGCCCTCCATTTGGCCAGTGCCTACGTCCTGCCATCATCAACCAAGCTAAGACGCACTTCAATTATTCGTAAGAAGTTCGTCAATGGAGTTAGCAGTTTTGAATCAGTTCCATTGAACATATGACCCCACCAATCATCCGCGCACAATGTTGGATGGCACGCGCTCCATGGACCCAAGTGCAAACTTCTTTCATTGCGAAGATTTTTGCAAAAAAGCACCAGATGCTTCAATGTTTCTGGGGCTCTTGAGCAAAATCTGCAAGAAAGATTTGCGTTTTTGTTGCATTTCCACATCTGTAAACGATCTTTGGTTTTAAATAGATTCATGCAAAATAACATGAAGCGCCTACGTGCGTTGGGATCCGGGAATAAACTGATGTAGCGTTGTGCTGTATTAAAGGCACGAGCTTCAGCTGGTACATCTGTCATCAGTTTCGCAGCTGCTCTTTGTGCGCAAGTTCTCTCCTAATCTATGCGCCAGATTTTTATTTTTGCCGCGTGGAGCATATCAGTCTTGATGTCAAATTCAACTAGTATGCTTTCGCATCTTTGGATCCACATAGCCACTAAGTTCTGTCCTTCGGCCGTTGCGGTATGCAGGATTTGGAACTGGTGGATTTTTTCTCGCGCACGTGTCTTACGAAATAAGGATAACAGGTTCCAAGTAATTCTAGCTTGAAGAGAAATCAGGGATAATTCATATCTAATGAAATATGTAATCGTTCCTTGTGGAAGGCCCAGTACTTTTGTCCAAAATGGTTCTCTAAGGAGGACCATACTTCATGAGAGCAGCCCAGGGCGTTTTCTGCCCCGTAAATTAGAACTGGAGTGACCTTCTGTTGATAAAATAGTCTTAATGGTTCGTGAGAGAACTTTCCAAATTTCCTTTTTATTATTAAGGCTTGGCTGGCTAGCTGAGCACATTTCCTTTTGGCTTCGGCTCTCCAGGGACCATCATTGACACAGGAACTTAAGACCATTCCCAAGTATTTCACACTTTGTGATCTCTTCAGTATTGCTCCCCCCAGAGTCCATCTAAACTTTTTCATTGTTTTCGAGGACCCTCCTTTCAAGTTCTTAAATGTTAGGATTTCGCTTTTATTTGGGTTGATCAACAGCTGGTTCTCACTCACATAACGCTGAATAGCATCAAGTTTTCTTTGTAAGCCGATACCTGTTAAATCCATTACGACGAGATCATCGGCGTAGAGAAGCCATCTTATGTGTGATTTATTTATTTTCAGCGGGAATGAATTCACTTCCTCTATCGCAATGCCAATGTCCGAGATGAACAAGCTAAATATAGCTGCGGCAAGCGGACAGCCTTGCTTGATGCCCTTGCCTGTGGCTATTGCTGATGACAATGTTCCAGCTTGGTCCAAACAAATCTTTATGGATGTTTCTGTATGAAGCTCCTGGATGGCAGATACAAGATCTTCCGGGCAGCCCCATCACCGTAATTTTACCCACAGAGGTCGCGATCAACGGTATCGAAGGCACTTGAAAAATCGATAAACGCTAGATGTACTACAGTGTTGGTTTTGATGGCCTCCATTTTTGCCAAGTTAAGTAATTAAAGATTTAGGGAGCAACCAACTTGTTTGACAAAACCTGCCTGTCTGGCGTCAACATGTCCCGTGTTTACAGCCCACTGAACCAACTTCTGGTGGAGTGTGGTAGCGTAAACCTTGCCCAGGACATCTAATAATGCCACCGGTTGATAGTTTTTTGGATTTGATCTGTCCCCTTTTTTATAAATTGGTATTATGATCGCCGTTTTCAATGATTTGGGGGATTTACCTGCGATATTTATTCTTTCGAATAAAGCTACACATATCTCTGCCCAAATCTCGGGATGCTGTTTCAAGGTGAAGTTCGTTAAGCCATCTGGACCCGGTGCTCTTGAGTTATTGGCCCTTTTAATTATTGCTACGATGTCATCTTTACAGTAAGTGGTGATTCGGGGTGAGAATGATAGTTTGAACTCTTCACCCATGGTTTTGTTGCCCCTGTATAGCTCCTCGAAATGAGCAGTCCATTCCTTTTCAGACACCAAACATGTTTGTAACAATTTTTGTGGCGCCTGCATGTCGTTCATAATCCTCCAAAACTCTCTTGTATTTTTGTTCCTTAATATGGATAACATTGTCTCAGCGTCGTTTTGAAGAGTTAGATGCATGTGGCTCTTCAACCAATTTTTATAGGACTGTTTCGCAGCTCTTATTTGTGTTTTCCTAGTAATCATTTCCAATGACTGGGCCTGTCGAATGTTCAGTCGCAGCAGCCGTCTTCGTTTCTGAATTTCACGGTCAAACCAGTGTTTTCGAACCAAGATTGTATTCTTCGACCCCGCGTTCTTGGTCTTAAATTGAAACAACAGTTGGTTGTATTCTAATTGTGTGGAATCCTGACAATAAGCTGTTGCCAACTGGGCGACCTCTTGTTCTTCTAAGCGGAGTCTCACCCTATTTGTTGCAACGGAGATGTTATGCTGCCACCTCGGTTGACCTTCCTCTAATGATGTATTAAAATGCGTTATAAGCATCTTATGGTCGCTAGTTGTTTGCTTCTTGATCACGAAGGAATTTATACGGGCCTGCAAATCAGTTGACACAAAGACATAGTCAATCGTAGAGGCTGAATCTGCACGCTGCCACGTCGCGGCAGGTGGCATATCTCTGGTTGTATTCCCATTCAGCATTTGCTATTGTCTTATTTCCATTTCCTCTAGCCACTCATTAGCTAGCACTTTTTTATCTGCGGTGACAAGTTTAAAGAAATCAATGTTTAAGTCCCCACATATCAGTATCTTGGCCCTTGGCTTCCCTTCATACAGAACATCCAAAATGTCCGCGATTTTCTCTATGAACACCTTTTTACCTGCCTTCTGGTGATTCCAATAAACGTTTAGAAATGTTATTTCCTCGTCATACCCGGGGGCCCAGTTTCTGCTTGGTAATTGTCGTTTCCTGGATAAATGGGGAGTGATTGTAGGACTTAGAAATCCTAAAGCCCGAGGCCCTGTTTACTAGAGTTAACAAACCTGCCATTGGATGACCTTTTGACAGTTTTATGGCTGGATTCAGGGCCACCTCGTAATTAATCACAAATGGCATTTCAGAAAGCCAAGTTTCTTGCAAGCAAATGACCGACAGGCCGTCCAACCAGTTTGTATTGAAAAGATGTATAAATCCACGCGTGTTCCAAGATGCCACTAGGCACCTATTTAAGGTTGTCTTTTCCTGGCATTATTGATGATCTTTCGTGTTAAGCGAGGCTGCCAACCAGCCCCAGTCGTTGTTCACCTCAGCAGTGCTAGTACAACAGAGTGCTTCGGCTATCAGCAATTGCTTGCCTTGGGTTCTACTTATGGTGATTCTGATCTCCGTTTTGGGTTCCACAGATCCACTTGTATCGTTATACATCATAGAATTAGATGTTTTGTCTTCCATCTGGGGGCCTTCCCGTGATGTCATAGTATTAGATTTTAAATCTTCTGTCTGGGTGCCTACCCTTGACAGGCACGGGGGCTGAACCTCGTCCGTGGATCTAACATTGATACTTTTAGATCTGAGAAACTCATTTTTGTTCATAGAGCGCAGCACAGTGCTCTGTTGCCAGCCGCTTAGCATCTCTTCATTGTCTCAGGCATCCGAAGCATGGTGGTTCGGGCTGAGTGTTCCTAATGAGTAGACTTCAAATCCCAACGAAAATAGCGCAACGTTTGCTTCAATGATTGTGTTGGCTATCAATGAAGAAGATACGTGAAGGATTACTTTATCATTCCGATTCTCATTAGGAAATTCAACGATCTTTAGATCCCTGGACGTGATAGCACGCAAACTAGGAATCAAGTCGAATAGCCTGATGATGCTTGCATGGTTTAAGATCAACTTGTCCTTTGAGTCGAGCCTTTCAACCATCACCTTAAAGGCCAAATCGAGGTCGTTCTCTCTTTTGGTCTTGCCACCGTCTCTTCCGTGGGAGTTCACTCGTGATTTGAGTCGTTCCAGTAGGCTGTTTGGAGAAGTCACGTTTGCTTTTTTGTTGTTGGAGGCTTCGTTGTTTGAAGCCATACTTCTGCTAGTGTCTTCGTTAGGTATTTTCTCCAGATTGCACATACTGGTTTTAGAATTCTCTCTTTCGCCCAACTGAACTCCTCGTAATCTGTTACATAGTTTTGACCTTTTTTCTTTCATGGTCATAAACGGTGGACTTCCTGAGATCTTCCCATTCTCCTCAGAAGTTACTGGTTTGTTGACAATGTGACAGGTTCTAAAGACCTTGATACTCGCCAATTCTGAATTTGCCTGGTCTGAGTTGCGTGCACTCAAGCTCAGAGCTCCAGAGGAGTCTCCCTTTGTTTCGGCAGGGCAAACCATAGGCGTGCTCTCATCGTTGTCTGCAGGGGTTATTTGAGTACACTTCTTTGGTTCTTGTGTGATTTCCACTTTTTCTGTATTGTCATAAGTGGACATGTTTAAAAGATCTTCAGAGATGTCGGCAGACAATTGGTCTACTGCGATCGCTGGAAGGAGAGGAACAGTTTCCTTTGCAGGCTCCGATCCTTTTCGATTTTCTTTCAGGTTAGATTTATTTGTGTCTTTTGTCACAATTTGAACGAAATTTATGTTCCTCAAAAATTTCCGTGCTCCAGTGTTTTTATTATTTCTCTTACTCGGTTGATTCTTCAATTTCTTTACCGTCTTTGTCGATTTATCATGAATTACCACTGGATTCTTGCAATTTCCTGTTGTGCCTTCAAAGATTGAGAATACATTTGGCTTCTCTGTGCCTTTGCAGGTTGTCTGCACGTTTTCCACAGTGTTAGGTTGGGGGGCCATAGTCGACGTAGGAGGTGTTTGATCGACAAGGCCCCTCTGCCTCTTATAGGCTCGCGCCTGTTCGAAGGCCATGTTAAATGAAACGTCGTCAATTGTTTTGCTCCCGAGAGAGGTACTTACTCCTCGATTGTATGGGCTTGTTACGGCGCTCGCCGTTTTTGCATGATCTGAACTTGCTTGTACCCAATCTTTACTAGTAGTAAGATCAATCACTTGGACCTGGTCTGACGGCACACGAACTTCAGACCCTTGATTGGGCTTCTCTATTACGTTTACAGACGCTGCCATAGAGCCTCCAATAACTAGTGGCTGATGCTCGGGGCACGCAGTTGAAGGTGAAGTCCCTGCCTCTTATCGTATGCAGAAGAGGAATGACGAGTGACTGGATCAATGTTGGTTTCTTTTGGGTTTCTTGTGGGTGCAGAATCCTAGCCACACCTTCCTATTCTATTACATTAACGTAATGTCAAGCCCTAAATCTAAATCCTGTTTCGTGGATTGTACCTTGAAACACCAGGTACAGAATGGTCAGCAAACAGTGCTTTGTTGCTCTCTGAAAAGGATGAAGAAGCAACGTCGGTCGATGATGAAAAAGAAAATGACGAAGAAGCTGCAGTCTCCTCAGGCTCCACGGGCTCAGGAAGCAATTTTGTAGCACACTCGATCTCCTTGGTATTGATCAGAGCTGGCTCACTTGGAGCACCGAGATCATCAATTTCCTTCTCATCCCCTTTATCATACGGCAAAGGAAGAGGAATTCTTTTCTCATGTGTCGCGTGAATCCAGTGTCAATTGCCGTTTACTTGTACAGCTGTTTGTGTAGCCAAAAGGATCTGGTAGGGCCCCTTCCAGTGAGGTGCAAGGCAGGTGCCCCTTCTAAAATTCTTCACCAAGACCCACTTGCTGTGTTGGAGTCGGTGACCTGGACCCTCATATTGTACAGGGAGTGCTGCTGGTACTTGTTGGTGAATCAAACACAAGATTTGAGTCACCTGATGACAATAATCAAACAAAGGCGGACATTCGATGTCCCTTAATTGTTTTGGTATTGGTGCATTCCATACAATGGCTGGTCTCCCCATGACAATCTCATAGGGGAGAGCCCTGTTTTTTGACTCTGCGGTAGTCTGCATCGATAGCAAGGCTATTGGTAAAGTTTCAGGCCATTTCAGATTGCTGCGTGCACATACTTTAGCAAGTTTATTCTTCAAAATAACTACCCTTTGGTTTTGGTGTACCCTTTCCGATGTTGCGGTGTAAACATATCATACGACTCGCAACCAAGCGTTCAGCAGCTTTCTGGATATTCACATTATGCCAGACAGGATCTAACTGTTGACAAATCTTTTTAGCACATGTGTGTTGGGCCATGAGCCATGGTGACTATAGCAGAGGCATAGTCATTGGGCAGCATCGATCTCTATTTCTCATTGTCCACCCAACAACCCTCATCATCTAGACCCGCTGGACCCTCAGCCCACTGTTTGATTTCTTGTGGAGTAGCTTCAGTCTGAATCTCTTTTACACTGCTAATCCCTTCCTCCATCATGCAAGTATCAGTAACCCTTCTTGATGAATCGAGTACATACATTTTTGAGTGCAGATCAGTAGCAGTCTTTTTGGCTCTTCTGTCAGAAAAAGTGTTTCCTTTTCCTACATCGTCCGTCCCTTTCTGGTGAGCGGCGCACTTCGTTATTTCTGGTTGTGTAGGAAGTGCAAGTGCTGATAGCAACCGGACTATCAGAGTGCCATGTTGCATTTTTGTTCCATGTGATGTCAAGAATCCCCTCTCAACCCATATTCGAAATTATGAACCATCCCAAATGCATACTGGCTATCTGTATATGTTTACACTAAGGCCTTCTCAAATTTCACAAGCTCTAGTTAATGCAATAATCTCTGCAGCTTGCGCAGAATTGTGCGGAATTCGTTTGCTCTTTACAATAGTGTTTAGCGTGGTTATCGCATAAGCAGCGGTAGATGTACCATCCGGTAGCTTAACAGGAGCCATCACAAAATAGCTCCCCTTGTGGACTCTTTAAGGCTATATCAGTTAGATCAATTCTGCCCTTGGTTTCTTGTCCTATAACATAAAGGCAATCATGTGACACCTTGTCACTGCAGTCTGTCTCTTGTGGAGAAGGCAATAGTTCAGTCGGATTCAAAGAACAACATCTCTTAATTTGGATATGTGGATCAAATAGAATCAGCTTGTACCTTGTTAGTCGAGCTGATGTGAGATGTTGAGTCTGCGTTCTGTTTAATAGAACGACTACAGAGTGGGATACCATCACGGTTAAAGAGTGACCTAAAACCATACGCTCGCTTTGTTTTACAGATGCAGCGGCAGCAGCTACAGCTCTCAAACATCTTGGCAGAGCACATGAAACAGGGTCTAACGTGGAAGAAAAATAGCTGCACTGCCTATTCTTGCCCCCATGTTCCTGTGTTAAAACAGCCAAAGCACACCCGTCACGTTCATGCACATACAAACTAAAGCCCTTTTCGTAATTTGGTGTGCCCAAAATGGGTGCTGAATACAATGCAGCCTTAAGGAAATCAAAAGTGTTCTGGCAATCCATGTTCCACGGTAAAGGCAAAGAAATGTCCTTCTTTGTCAATCCCAACATAGGCTTTATCAACAACGAAAAATTTGGAATCCACTGTCTACAATATGAAGCGATGCCAATTAAAGCTCTGACCTCCTTCTGTGTATTTGTAACAGACATATCAGAGATGCTTTGTATCTTTTCAGGTGTCAGCCTTCTTCCCTCCTTCGACAGAAGATAGCCCAGATAGGTGACCTCCTGTCGACAATACTGACATTTATTCAACAAAGCCATATGTCCATGCTAAATGAATGAGTAGCAACACAGTGCTCTCCTTGCAAGCATCCTCAGAATCAGCAGCTAGAAGTAGATCGTCTACGTATTGCAACAAAGTGCACATGGAAGGCAATTCAAGCATATCAAGCTGTTCTTTTAATGCTCTACTGTAAATACTTGGACTCTCAGTGTATCCCTGCGAGACACAAGTGAACGTGAACGAGCATCCCCCTAGGGTGAACGCGAACAGGTATCTGCTGTCAGCATGTACAGGAATACTAAAGATAGCATTTTTCAAATCCACAACACTAAAATGCGTAGCCGAAGCTGGAATCATAGTCAGAATAGTGGTGTGGTGCAACCACCTAATTAATTGTGAGTAAATCAATAATGAAACGAAAAGGAAGCACATTATCCCCTTTCTTGTAAACTGGTAAGATCGGATTACACATGCTCCCTGCAATTTCTTCAATCACTCCTCGGTGTAAGGAATCTGAATCAATACTTTTCAAGGCCTGTTCACACTGGACCGAAATCTTATACTGCAGAATACGTGGCAATATAACACCTGGTTTCAAAACAATTATAACTGGCTCAACCTGTAAAATTCCAATGTCATTGTCATTAACTGCCAATAAACATGAGAGAACCTTATTCAATTCAGGTGGTAAAAGCATAGACAAAAATTGTGAAACAGGAGTTTGTTGGGGTGAAATCGTCAAGTACACTCCATCTGGAGAGCAATGAATTACAGCATTCAATTTCTTCAATAAATTCAATCCCAATAAATTTCCGCCACAATTTGTCGTCAACAGAAATGGACAAGAATGAGTGAATGGTTTCAATTAAATTGGTAACGGCTGAGAGACTGGACTAACCACTGGCATACCAGAGAACCCTACAGAAATGTTGCTCTGGTCTGACAGTGGAATATCTGGAACCCGCATATGATCAATAGAACACTTCTGTGCCCCTGTATCTATTAAAAAGAGATGCTGCCTAGTCCCCATCTTCATTTAAACATAGGGCCCTTTCTGATCGACGGGAATAGGTATTGGTTCCAGACCCTGTTTCGGGCTGTCCTAATAGAACAGTATATCGTCAGATATAAAATCTTCAGAAAAATAGGCATTCAAAGGATTATCAAAAATGTTCCCACTATTAACATTCTGTTGCTGATTATCTTGTAGTAGTGCCTGTTGGCTCTGTGCAAACTGATTTCTACCAGCACCCCCTATCCCAGGACGGCCTCTGGATCGTCTACCCATGGTGCCATACGTACTATTCGATATCTGCTGAAGGAGCGGGCATTGTGCTCACCAATGACGTTCCTGTCTACAATATGCACACTGGTTTATGTGTACGGGACCCAGTTGTACGCCACCCTGTGGTATAAATTGGTCTCTGGGCTGTGTATTCCCACCTCTGGCTCCTCTAGCTATTTTCTGCAATAACACTCTAGTCTTCAAGTCTCCCTTCTTCTTTTCCACCTTCTCCTTCTCCGTATTAACCCTGTTTTCATAATACTGAGCCATGTGTAACACTTCGGATTGTGATTTCACTTGCCATAAGTCATAATCTGTGATTGTATTTCAGACAACAACCCACGCACAAACTTGTCAACAAACAGCCTCCTTCCTGGCTCTGTACTTAAATCTTGACCACTAAAATCTGAAAATACTTGCTCAAATCTGTTAAAATACCCTGTCGCACCCTCTGTCTTCCCTTGCATGCAAGCTGTAAGGTAATCCCACATAATTCTCTTTTTGGGTACCAGAGTCTTTAATTTTGTCACTATTCTATCTGGCAACATCAGTATCCCCTGTGGCGTTTTCTCAATGGCTTTCCTTTCCCCATATGCTTATACTAAGGCATCTCATGTATCACTCATCCCTGCCTGATCATCTACATTTCTAATCTGCTTCCATAACTCAGCAGGAAGGATCATGGGAAACAACAAATCTATACCACCCAGCGTGAAAACTGACGAATGCAAGACAGATTCTATTTCTTTGTAAAATCCTGTTGGATTCCTCCTAATATCTGGAATTGATTGCTTAATGGTATTCACTTCCTGTCTAGAAAACGGGACATGTACAAACTGTGAGATATAATGTGCTCGAATAGTGGAGGCAGCTGTTCCTGCTGCTGAATCAGCAGGAATGTCTATTCTCTGAACAAATGTCAGAGGAACCTCCTACATTGGCAGTTGTAGAGAAGGCAAATCTGAACGTCTATTAAGTAGTAAGGCCAAATCAAGTGACAAAGAAGTCCATGCAGTATCGGGTGAGAATGCTCTTTTATAAATAACCATCAAATCTTCAGGACAACATACCTTTTTCTTCATACATTCATCCAGTAAATACTCAACCATCACCTGTAACACTTTCCTTTGCATTGCCGGAGCATACTGACTAAACGTGTCATGCACTTCAATGGGAGAAATTGAAACATCTGAAATCCATCTAAAAGTGTCTCTTGTGCAAATGCGCATTTCTTCACTCATTGGTTTCAATGGACGAAGAAATCGCTTCTGCACATATGAAGCCTGCCGTCCATTTTCATCCATCTCATCTTTCTGTAACCGATATAGCTCCATTTTAATACCTTCGCTACATGCTCATATACTTTTTCTGCAGTGTCCCTTCAGCGGGCAAGGACATTCAAATCCTGCAACCCCTGTGGGACATTCATGTCTGCCAAATCACTTCATATATCAACTAAATACGTTCCCATCCGTTCTATCAATATATTCTGTTCAGGAATATACCCTTGGGAAGAAATCGCAACCGAAGTAGCCATTTCATCACCTTCTTCTATGTACTTTTCAGCCCACTAATACAATTCTTTCTTCCTCTCTTTAGTTATCGTACTACGAGTCACTATTCTTGAATCAGCTCTCGCCCCTTCAACCACTACATGTGGAGCAGAACCACATGGCAATGAGAGTTCATGCACATCTTGTTCAGTAGATGGCAGAGGAAATACTGCTGCCAGTACAGACAGAACTATGGGAATGGCAACTGTTGGCACAAGTGCAGGTGCAGGAAGAGGAACAAGAACGGGACGAAGAAGAACAAGAACGGGAGGAGGCACATAAGGAGGCGGTGCAGTTGAATCAGTTCTACGCTCATTCAATAATTTATTAATTAACTTGTCTGATGCATGCAAATCATGAGAGGGATATATCTTTTGCATTTCTAGTTGGAAAGCCCTATCCATACCTCTAATGGATTCCAACTGTTTCTGCTGATCAGGCAACAATGCTTTCTCAGCATTCGTCATGTGTCTACGCACATGCTTTTCTCTACTTTTGAGTCGCTGCATAGCTTCCTTCCTCCAATCCCTAACAGCGTCAAATGCTGCAGGCCTAGCCTTTTTTCTCAACAATACAGATTCCACATGCTCTAAGCGGGCAATTTCAAAAGTACCATAATCTGGCCACTGAAGCTCGGGAATATGTCTGGTCTGTCTGTGCTAAATAGCATTAAATATGATAGCTCCCAGGCTGCACTTACAATATATTTGAAAAGCCGGCGACCCTTCGGGTGGCGCCAGTTGGCCATGTTTCAAAGAATGTCTTTCCCTGCAGAAAAATACCGCAAAGCAGGATGACAATTACCAAGGCATAGTTAAATCACAATCTTACCTGGCAATGTTTGTATTTGCAAACACAACACTTACAACCAAACAAATATCAGGACTTTTATGAATTTGGTGCATGACTCACCTGATTTCAACCAACAAAGGTCCAAACGGACATCAATCATCCTGGCTGGCGCTTTCGTCAAACAAGCCTCGACATCAGGACCCTCGTCATGATGCCCTCTAAATGCTGCACACCGTCCAGGGATCAGGCGTGCGGTACTGCAGAGGAATCACGTCTCAATTTGCAGGGCGCCCCGTCACTCTCCGATCCCGGTCTGATGGCCTCGTCTTCGTCCAATCTATGTGGCATCAATCCTGAGGGTCCCTATTCGGGCACCATCTGAAAAATTAAAAATATCAAAAATATCAAGGTTTACTACCACATAATAGAAATACACCAGTAACGAGGTGGAAGTTGTAATTGTATTTATTAGCAAGTGGCCACTTGGTTCTCAACACCCCACAATGTGTGCAGACACCGTGAGATGAGAGACTACTGAACATTCCACAAGTACACATATTTATACAAATTGTTCACAGCCTTGGAAACATCATCCAGCCTCTCTTCATATAATACATAACCTAGGGTTTGTGACCTAACTACATAACTAATTCATATTTAACATCATTGCATAGTTTGCTGTTTTCCATCAAACAATTCACATGGTTTCCAAATGCAAGACACAAGGTAACATTCCTGATTTTACTCGCTTATATTTGTCTACCATTTGTTCTTGAGCTTAAAGTTAGTTAGTTCCAAGGAGAGAAAACAAGGATTTCTGCAGAAGAGCATGTTCAGCTATTCATTATTCTTCTTGTTTGCACAGGGAAGGCAATGTTGGGACAGATGTCATCTAAATTACTGATTAGTACAGCTTTTGATTAGCTTCAATGTTCTTCAGTGCAGGATAAACAATCCAGCATAGCAGCTTCAACATTCTTATCTGTCTGACATGGAACAGAAAGCAGGAGACTATCAAAATGGTGGACAACTCAAAATGGCGGTGTAGTCAGCCTGTTTCAGGTTCATCCAATGCGATATTACAGTATGATGCAAATGTGTTTAGGCCAACATTTACTATTAGGCGGTACTATAGAAAATACATTTTCACAGTTCGACCACAGTTCTGATTCTCTCCAACCTTTCTTGTACCATTATTTCTGAAGCACAGCTTTGAACTTTCCAATGGCACTATCTGCAAAGGTCCTCCTCTGTCTTAGACCCAACTCGGTAGCTTAGCAAGTCTTGGCCATAGTTGCTTACAGCCATTCTGTACAATGTCAATAGCGGGTTTATTACAACCAATGACCACACAGGCTCTGCAGATCACCACTCCTTCTTCCCATCCATCTGGTCATAGCACTGATCCCCAGATCTGCATTTGACCTCTGTTCTTCCATCTACGGATTTCTTCTGCAGATTTTCCTGGACTCTCCAGTTTTTTTGTTTACTTCCCATCTGATTCCAGCTCCTTTCACTCCAGGCTTTTCGTATCTGATCACATGATTCTTCGTGTGCGCTCTATTTCTTGTCTTTGTATCTTGGACATAGTAATCTTCATATGGATCTGTCCATTCAGTTGCCCATTAGAGATATGCATATCGTCCCATGAACTGGCCTCTGGTTCTGCAAAGTGCTATGTGTGAAAGACAATGTGCTCTCTGGACGTCTATTTCAATAGCTATGAAGATCTTGGACTTCCCCATACTATAAGGCAGGAGTGCACATACAAAGCATTCCTCCTTTGAGGTTCTTCTTCCCACTTCCCTCATATGTTGATACCACATGTCATTCCCCAAGTGTGCAGTCCTATCCAGGTAATCAGTATTTCTTGTATGTCTTATTCATCTCTCATGGTCTGCCAAGATTATCTCATACAACATGTCAGCATATCTCATTCTAACTGGAACAATCTTAGGAACAATCATCAGTGGACTAGGTGTAGTTGCCTCCATTAACTGAGTAGGTTCATTTTTCAACATCCATTTCTTTTGTCTCCCTTGTAAAGCCTGTCCCTGGCATCCAGAAATAATCTCCAAAATGCTTTTAGCATGTGACGGACTGTCAGTAACATTTAGTTCAGACTTAGGTGACTCCTCATTCTTCTTTGGAACGGGGATAACTACATAGGGTCTTCTTTGCTGGTAATTGCCACGTTTATACCTTCCTACTGTTTAGGAAAATTCTCATGAGCTTTTGCTCCATTCAGGTCTAAGTAATAGGAAGTTTGTACAGAGAGTGCAATATTTTTATGAACAAGATGCAAGCATAAATAACACAGAAGTATGTCATTGTACAGCATCGATTTGTTAAACAACGTGAACATCTCTCTGGATCTGTCATGATAATTTTGCTACTAATACTTCCCATTTTATTGTCTAAGGAAGAAAAACATAAACTTTAATGTGACACCATGATGTACTGCTTTGGAAACTGCTGATCTCACCCTTCTTTAGACAGCCGACTGCTTACTGGATGATGAATACATAGTCACGGTGAACTCCTCGAATCGGCCTTTCACTACATGACATGATGATTTCCTTTCAGCATGAAACAAGGGTTCTTTTAAGCCAACAATTCCTCAATCTGTCCCTCGAAGAAAAAAACCTCATTCAGATCTCAGAGTTCTTGCCGGGTAGGCATTTACTTCGAGTATGATGTCTCTCAGAATCTCCTTTAATGCTGCATTGTTTCTCAGATCCCTTAGAAATGTACACACATCAGTGTGTCTTCCGACAAGTTGTGGACACTCTTCAACCACCGACACTGTTTGACTGGGTAAGCGTGCTGCCATCTAACTTTATAGCCTTTCCCATGCCGTTCCTGACATGAGTCATTTATCGAGGCTCTCACTGTATCACCGCTTGTTTCACTGATCCCAGTTCCACTCTGTTTGAATCCACACAGCTCTCTTAGTCAACGTGCAAACTCCTACCCCACCCACTTACTGCTACGGCCTACAAACTTTCAAAACTGCCCATGGATGCAATTACAACTTATTAGCATTGTGCATATGCTGTAAATAGGGAAACTAAAGTCGTGCTGCATTTAAATACGCCACCTGCATTTAAGGTATGACCTAGACCTGCAGTCTTGGCTAGTGCCATACTTGATTCTGCGCATTCTGATCCCTACTCATTGCGTTATTTAGACCCCTGACACACCAGGTCTTTTATATCAATGTTCCTTTGATACCCTTCCACTGTGCGTCTTAATCTTAGACCATTTCCACAGTATTGTGCTTATGTACCCACTGTATTTAGAGTCCTGCTGCATTGAGCCCAAATTCATGCCTTTCAGGCCACTTTGTATTACTGCTTCATGATTCCTTTCCATGGGGTTATCCAGACTCATGCATCCTGAATACAGCCACCTTAGTAGGTATATATCCCCATCTGTATACCCCTGTAGCCAATGTTGAATCTGCTTATTTTTGTGCACCTAGCCAAAGTTGAATCTGACTATTTGTGTGCACCTAGCCAAAATAGAATCTGCCTATTTGTGTGCACCTAGCCAAAGTTGAATCTGCCTATTTGTGTGCACCTAGCCAAAGCTGAATCTGCCTATTTGTGTGCACCCAGCCAAAGTTGAATCTGCCTATGTGTGTGCATCTTTAACTTTTATCGAATCTGCCTATCCTAGCCCTACACCCTAGATCACACCTTAGCCAAGACCATGCTCACCTGGTTCACACTCATCATGTTTCCTTTTTGTATCATGCAAGATAGTGTACCTTGCAGCGGTAATAACTACATAGCGTTCAGCAACGGCTTAGCCAAACTTGGATGCCTGAGACATGCCCCATTCCATGCCCCACACCCTTCCTGCCCACCAGATCACCCTTCCCACCTAACTACCTCCATAACCACATCACCAAAGACAGTGACCGCCCAACTGACACCCTAACCAACATTATCTCTGATAGAACTCTGTGTCACCCTAGACCAAGTGTTCCATGTTTGACAAATGGTGCCAATCTTAGTATTAAGCCCAACCACACCAAACCTAGCACTAAGCCCTTCTCTACCAAGCCTCCAGGAAACACATTCATAGTCAACCCTAACCTCACAGTCCGGAACAACAGACTAGTTACCAGACTCCCCCCTATGATTAGTAAGCCTTTTGGCAAACCCCACACTAAGACTAATAAAAAGGATGCAGCCTCTAACAAACCCAAATCACTCCCCCTAAAAGGAGCACTACTAAATGTCAGGTCCCTTGCTGCCCATCCTACAGAAATCGCTGACATCATCCTGACTAACAATCTTGACTTCCTCGCCATAACAGAAACTTGGCTACATGAGGCAGCAGGACCTTATTTAACCTTAGCTATTCCTGACAAATACTCCATCCTCAGAGCCGACACACCCAATACTCGGGGAGGAGGTATAGCTATCATCTTTAAATCCTCTTTAGATCTCAGATCAGTCACCTCCTCTCCACTAAAATCATGTGAGCATCTTACAATTAAGTTGCAAACCTCCCCCAATAGCACGATCTTCTTTCACTTAATATATAGACCCCCAGGTCATCCTGGTACCTTTCAGGAAGACATCACCTATCTAATAGCTGGGAACTCTAAGCCACCAGCACAAACTATCATCCTCTGAGATTTTAACCTTGGGTACAATGACCCCAATGACTCTCCAGCCTCCTCCTTAGCTAACACTCTAGCTGAGCATGGTTTCACATAACTTAGCTCTCAACCCACTCATCAGAAAGGTAGAATCATCGACTGGGTAGCTGCTCTCAATTGCAATATTACCCGCAAAGCCCCCCAACCTCTCACATGTACTGACTACCATCTCATCCCATTAGATATTAATATCAACAACCTATATCCAAAAAAGTGCCCTACTGCACAAGCCTGTCTGACCAGGAATAAGCGTAACATCCCTGCTGAAGCCCTAACACCTTTGGTCCTTTCCACTCTCAACGCACTTCCGGCCACTGTCAACCTTAACCTATTGGTCAACACCTACAATGATTCCATGGCCAATGCCATTGATACCATTGCCCCATTGAAATTGTGCAAAGGAAAACCTAGAGCTCATTTGAACTCTTGGTACACCCCCGAACTCAAACTATTGAGAAAAAGTAAGCTAAGCTAGAAACACTTCGGAAAATGGCACCATCTGCTGAAAACAAAACCGATCTTATGAATATCTGCTCCTTATATAAAAATGAGATAATTCACACCAAGAAAGAAGCCTATGACATTATGATAAATCAGGCACGATCCTGCACCAGAGAACTTTTCAATATTCTAAAGGAATTAGAAAATCCGAATCCACCTACAGATACTTGCACGAAAGACAAACCCTGGTGCACTAGTATCCAGAAGGTTCTACGTGATTTCGCCAACCTATTTTTGGTCGTGGTACTTTTCATCGCCGGATTTTACATCGCCAGAAACCCCGTTTTTTTTTTTTTTTTTTTAATTGTGGGGAGGGTTCCCCCCCAGAGCCCTCCCCTTACTGTTATAATAATACCCCAACCCCAACAAAACACCCCCAAAATAAAAAAATAAAAAAACAGGATTTCTGGCAATGTAAAATTCGGCGATGAAAAGTACCACGACCGAAAATAGGTCGGCGAAATGCGTGTATACCATCCAGAACACCCTTGCCAACAAAATCACTGGGCTCCAAACCAAAATAGAGTGTAAACGACAACAACTTACCAGTAGCAAGTCTACCAGCCCAAGTACACCACCGCCCACTAACACTCTTTAGATTTCACATTCAAAAAGGTTACTATACCTTAAGTACAAAACATTATAGCCTCTCTAAAACCGTCCAACTGCAAAGGGGACAGCTGCCCTGCCCAGATAATAAAAGACGCAGCCAGAGATCTATCCCCTTTCATCTCCAAACTAATAAACCTGTCTTTCGCTAATTCTAATTCTGTCCCTAGCAACTTGAAACAATCATGGGTTCTCCCAATTCTAAAAAAACAATCATTAGACCCGGGCCATACCCACCAATTACAAACCTATCACCACGGTCCCATTCTTGCTAAAAATCCTTGACAGAGTTGCCTACCTGCAAATTCAAGACTACCTAGAGACCAAACCAACTGTTAGGAATATGTTATCTGGCTTTAGACCTCAACACGGAACAGAAACTGCCCTTGTTGACCTCAAAAGTCAGATTGATGAAATCAAAGATAAAGGTAACGCTGCCATCCTACTCCTCTTAGACCTCTCAGCAGCATTTGACTTGTTCGATCACAAAATCCTTTGCAACCACCTACCTGTTACGCTCACCTGGTATCCACGGGGACGCCACCCAGCCAGTTGGTCGTTGTTGCCCTTTTCAATGATTCCCTGGTGCGGTTCTCGGTGGAATTCCACCTGGAAATGAAGACTATGGCCCTCATCAGGAGGTTGGAGGTAACCATGTGGCTTTTAGCGGCATGGTTGCCTCCTTGCCGCATTCCGGGCACGGGTTCCTCAAATGAGGATTTACCGGGCCATCGCAACCTGGGCGGACCTGTTAATTCCCCGTCCGAGGAACCCGGACCCAGTCCATCCCCATTCCCATTCGAGCCCCCATTGGGCTCAATGGGAATGGGGATGGAGCTAACAACGGGCCTGTTAATGACCGGCCCATTGTTAGCTCCCTGGTGTCCTCGCAGGACCCGTAATGGACGCCTTTTTTTTCCAGGTGCCCATTACGGGTCCTGCAAAGAGACCTCGTGGTAGGGTGGAATGGGTTTACCGGCACTGGCACCTTTACCGGTGCCAGTAAACCCATTCCGCCAACCTTGTGATGAGGGCCTATGTTTAGGACTGTACAGCCAAGGTAAGCCTCCCCACCTCCCTTGTGATTTCAGCCCCTCCCGGTTCTCTTCTCACCTTGTTATCGAAGTTGGTGGGCTCTCCGTCCTGCTTTCTGGGCAGGGGCGCATTGTCTTTCGTGGGCGCGTGCGGTCCAGTTACTTGACTGACAGCAGCCCACGTAATGTCTTTCAGGTAGGTCTTATTGCGGTTTATGGAGTTGTTATTCTTGCATGCCTTTTCTCTGTTCGGTAATGTCTCCTTTGTTATCTCACTTAGGTGCGAGGAGCGTCCGCTTGGCAAACTGGGTAGGCTGGTTCTCGCCAGTAAATGATGGTGCACAATAGCGCTATAATGTGGTAAGTAGGCGCTTTGCGCAGCGCGGCGATGTCTTGTCTTCACTGACCTGTGTTTTCTCTTTTTTGTAGGTCACGGTGTGCTCCCAGCGTGGATGGAGTTCCGGAGCTATACCGGTAGAACAACCACCAGCCAGGTAAGTCTCTAAGCAATTCGTGGTTGAAATGTCTCTACTACCTTCTCTAAATATGTCTTTCTTCCTTTCTCAGGTCCTTCGATTCGGGTGGCGAACCATCCACACGGAGCTGCCCAGGAGCTGTGAACAGTGAAGGATGGAGATTGCAGGTAAGATTCTGCTGCTAACAATGTTTTCTGTTCTTTTCTGCAGGTCCGGATCTTGCCTGGCTCGTGAGAAGCTGGACACGGTGAGCGTCACGTTGCTAGTAGCAAAGTAACGCAAAGGTTGTTGTCTTGTTCGGGTGTGGTTTAAATAGTCTCTGCAAAGTAGTCCAGGTAAAGTAGTCCCTAGGCCACCACACCCAAAACACTATCCCGCACAGCTTGGTTCTAGGAATCAAGCTATGTGGAGGCCTCCATGTTGGCTGAAAGCCTGAATAAAGTAATTCCTTTAGCTAATGTCTTTCTTTCCCTGTTCATGAGCCTGGCGCCAAAGGCACCAGGACTGGCCCCAAGAGGGCCTGTGAAGCGGATGCCAGGCCTTATTTGCAATCCAAAGTCTGATTCCACCTGGCCAATGGGCTTGCCAGTGGGGATCAGGGCTGAGGGTCGTGACACTATCTTCCGCAGCTCGCTTCTCCTCCTCTGCTGTCATGTGGATACAATCCTTCCTGGTTAACAGAACCATGAGGGTCTTCTCACCAGTAGCGGCAGCTAACCCTATACCTATCACATGTGGTGTCCCACAAGGCTCATGTGTTTCGCCCACTTTGTACAATATATTTACAAAGCCACTCTTTGAGAAACTGGACCATCTGGGTGTCACCTACACCAATTATGCAGATGACACCCAGATACTCCTTACCATTTCAGGTAACTACAATACTGACGTCATCCGGATTAACGAAATCTTTTCCATCATTCAGGCATGGATGGCCACACACGGCCTCTGCCTGAACGATGTGAAAACTGAACATCTCCTTATCGGTTCACCCAATAACCTACTGAAATTTAGCCCCAATTACAACAGCATCATCATCGATGGTAACACTATTCCCATTGTTAAAAGTGTGAAAACCCTTGCCTTTTATCTTGATGCCAACACTAACCTCTCCAAACAAATTAACATGACTGCCTCAGCCACTGCCTACACTGGTAAACTGATCAGGGCCTGCAGACCTTTCTTGTCCTGTAATAGCTGCTTCACATTGGCCAGGACTTTTATACAGTCCAAACTGGACTACTGTAACAGCCTATACCTAGGCGCAAACCAATCCATAATTTATAAATTACAGGTACTCCAAAATAACTCGCTACGAGCAGCACTAAATATCCCCAGGTGAGAGCACATCTCTACCACCAGAAAAGCATGCAAATGGCTCTCCATACAACAAAAAATCTACCTAAAAACCATCTGTCTCACATACAAAGCCTTAAACCATCTAGCCCCTTCCTATCTCACCAACAAATTTACCTTGAAATCTGCTGCCAGAATTACTAGATCCTCCAACACATTATGCCTAACGGTGCCCAGATTCACCTTAAAAAGTGCTGGAGGATCCAGATTCACTGTCCTTGCCTCCCAACTTTGGAACAACCTAGCACTCAACATCAAATCTATCGAGTCCTTTCAGTCATTTAGGAAACAGGTCATTAGATGGTTACTGAATAAAGACTAGCATTCATCTTCCCTCCACTATGTCTGTTGATATTGCCTCTGCCGTAACTGTGCTTTGTACTTACAAACTGTATAAATGTATAACTGTATACTGTATAATGTACTATGTAACCATGTACCGAAGTGCCCTTTTACCTCTGGGTCCGGAGCGCTATATAAATAAATAAAACAAACAAACATAAAACAAGCCAGATAATAGAAGACCAAAGTGACCAGTCTATGTGCATTGTCAGTGGATAGGGACATTTGTATTTTCCCCACTGCACTCACTAAGCTGTAGAATCTGTTCAGTGATAAGTATAAGCAATCTTCCCACAACTGGGCTATTATTAGGATCTTGCAATAAAACAGGAATACTAGTAGTTCTCCCCACAATCGAAAGGGTATGCATGCAATACGAACACAAAATAAGCAAGAATAATCATTGTAATGTTGTCATCAGGCATCACCATAAGTAAATCCAAAACAGGAACTCAGTGAGCAATGAATCAGGGTACTATACCCTCTTCCAATTGTTGAAGACAAACTCAAGATCTGGCATATTTTCTTCTTATCAAGACTTAAGCACGCCTCAGTCCAATGTCACAAACTCCTGTGGCTCAATAACAAATATCTTCCCTTAACCCTGAAATGATGGCACAGAGTGTTCAAATCAACATCCCTTAACTCTTTTATATGTGACTGAAAAGAGTGTCCTGAAACAAGCCACAGTCCAATGAACTCTGTCTTTACACAGCTTCTGCGTCCTTCCTTGTCGTAGACCTTGTCTGCATGTGCTGAGGTCCTTCCCCGATGCTTGCTTCCAATGGGGATGGAGGTGGAGGGTTTTCTCCAGCATAAATCTTTATGTGACCTAGAAAAGTCCAAGCACGTCTGCCCTGCACTCTGACTGCAGATGGCACACTCGACCGGTCACATATATCTCTTATGATCTTCTCTCTAAGACTCGTCTTACCCTCTAATCAATACTCCATACAGAGTTTAAATCAACCTCTTTCAGTCTGTCTTTAACCAGAACTCGTCATCTTTGCATCCACTATGGGACTTTAGGCTTAAGATTTCTTCTGATCCGTTCTTTAAAATGCAGGAACAGGGCGTTTCCTCTTATCGTGGCACTCTCTCCTCACCAGACCTCTATTGCTTGTCCTTACACAAGTCAATTTCTATTCACTATTTAACACTCTTATTTAACACTCTTATTCTGAAGTTATATTCGCCCCACATCCCTCCGTTACACTACTTTCCCTTATCACCCAGACATCATTTTACCAATTTGCTCGGTTCCTAATCACCATTCGCATGTTCGTCTTCCCAATCCCGGGATTGTACGCCTCTTTTACTACCTCTAGAACTTCCCATTCGTTCAGCTTCTCGTGGACCGTGGGAGGGGATTCCGTTTTAAATTGACGGGACCTGTCAAGCCCTACTTGCAGGATTTTTAAAATTTAAACTACCACTATCTGCGAGGAGCTTCACGTCCTGTTAGCCGAATGGCAGAGGTCATGCTATATTGCCGGGACTCCACAGTTTACTTATGTTGATGGATTTTAAACCTTCCTCTCCGCTATGAAGTGAACTGAATAACCTCAGCCCTTTAATACGAGTAGCAATTACCCTGAAGATGGATGGGGATGCAGTATTTACTGAACATCAATAATCAAAATGACTCAGTTAGTTGGTAAAAAGGATAACTGTTTTATTTTCAATTGTCTAAAACAGGGAGCATAACGAACATCAACCAATTGGCTCGATCCTCTGACTCAACGAAATTCATAACAATCTGTACTTTTATATTCAAAACTTGCCATCATTGACGTTGACCTGCGTCACTTCCAATGTCCTCCTACGTGGCAAACTACAGAACCTATTACTAACTATGATAGGCTCTGAGTGAACATCTACATATACGATCTATACTAGTATTCGATAGTAAGTGTGAAAGTGATAGGTTTCTTAACATCAGGTGGGACAACTAAGGCCTTCCCTCAAAATGGCCACTATGAGCATCACTAAATACACAACGTCCCATTGGCTACATGAAATATAGGACCCTAATTACGCGGTCCCCTACAATTGGTTGGTACTCTAACCTTTGTCAGTACTTTTCCAACTACGTCTAGCAGCACGCAGATTGGACTTCCAGGTGCTAGGGAGCTCGTTTTACCCCAGCTTCCCACCAATTAGCATATCAATCTATCATCATTTCAGTGGTCAGCGTAGTTAATTAGGCTTTGTAGCTCGGCCTTGAATTTGTTCTGTACTGTGGAGAATAAGGGGAGTGAAGGCATGCTCTGCCCTCATGCGTAGGTGTGACAATCATGCTTGTCCAACTTCATCCTTCCACATGACGGAAAACCATGATTTTGAGCTCTTACTGTCTTTAAAATACAATTTTTTACTAGACCTCTGACATCTTTCGTGTGTTCTTCTGAAAAGGAGCTGTTCTTTCACATGATTTTGTATCCACTGCTAGTTAACTTCATCCTGATAAGATCTTGGCTTCTTGGCATGACTTCATGGTTCATTCAGCCTCGTCTTTCCGAGATTCACTTTTAAATCATGTGTTTTCTTACTGCGCACACTGAAGATGAGGCCTTTCATTTTTAGTCCAATTCTGATATAACACGTAGTGGAAACATCCATTGTTTATTCTTAATGCATATATGTATATAATGGCGCACGCCGCAATCTATTTACTATAAAGCTAGCCTTAAGAATATTTAGTCTGCTTGCGTTTCTTTTG
Organism: Ambystoma mexicanum; assembly: GCF_040938575.1. Classification (NCBI taxonomy): domain Eukaryota; kingdom Metazoa; phylum Chordata; class Amphibia; order Caudata; family Ambystomatidae; genus Ambystoma; species Ambystoma mexicanum. The sequence goes on along the minus strand of NC_090934.1, from coordinate 689,198,896 downwards.
CAACTGTACACATGTAAACTAACTGGATTTCTTCATCCGTTTTATGGCATAAGCTTCTTCACCCCAAGATATCACTTATCCTTGATACTTTCTTGATGCCTTATAGAATATCTGCATTCTCTAGTCTCTGCATCTGTTCTAGTCATGTCAACTCTGCTCTGTGTGACGTTACCATTCGTCTTGATCATTAATTTGTTCTGCTTCTTCCGGGATTTCATTCAAACGGCCATCATATTTTCTTGTATGCAGGTACGGTTTTCTCAATGGGAACCTTGCCTCCAGGATTCTCTTAGGTATAGGTATTTTCACTGGTAACGCACGTATCTCACATCCTGGCTCCCAACATATAGGCAATACAGGTGAGGTGGTTGAGGTGGGGGTACTTGGCTCCTCCTGTACACATGCGTTTCAAGCGTCCAGCATTCCTGAATGTCCTGAATGTAAGCAAGCAGATCCACGTCCTCTTTCATTTCATGTGTCATTATTGCACCCATGTCTGATGTGTAAGGATACTGCACCATGAAAGCTCTCCAGACATCTGCCCTACAATTTTTAAATGGCGCTCCATTGTGTGCTGTCTTTTGTGATGTGACACTTGAATAGCCTGCTCTCTTCCAAATGTCATCAGCTCTTTCCCCAAGAATGGCTGCTAGGAGACCCTTAATGTCCCCTATTGCCAAGGTATTTTCTCCTGTCATTCTTTCTAATTCATAAATACATTTTCATGCACCCGCCATTAAACTGGGAAGTTTGCACCTAAAATTATCCTTATCCATCTGTGGCCATGGAATATACTGTGGTCTCGCTCCTCTGTTTTCATTTTATTTCAAATGTAGTTCATTGGTGACACCGTGTACTTACAACATATTAAGACTGTATCAAGAACTTAGTTACATCAGAAGTACTTAGTTACATCAGAGCACCCTGCTGATTTTAAAAGATTTTCACCCCCCAATATGAAATGCAAACTTCCCCAACTTCCCATCCCCCCTCCCCAACAGTCTTTGGGGGTTCCGGAACTGCCACACAATTATCCTCTGCGGGTCTAAGGTCCTTATTCCACCGGGTGCATCAGACGAGCCGTTGGTCTTTTCCATGGGTTGTCCCTGGGGCACAACTCTGTCCTCCATTCTCTTCCCTTACGTTGCTGGTGTGGTTTTTCTCTCTGCAGGTCTACTCATTCCGTGGGCGCGGGGGTTTCCACTCGGGCCAATTCCTACCCATTCCCCAACTCTCCCGTGTCCTTTTCCCCTTGCGTTCTCTCTGGATCATATTTGGTTAATAATGCAGCCCACTCTGTGGCCCATGTTGATGTTTTATCGTGCAAACATCTAGTGAGGTCTTCCATTCTATACAAGTCCAATGCTTTAAGTGAACATTCTTTCTCTGAGGGGAGCTTCTCTCTCTTCCAACCCCCCGCCAGGCACGCTGTGGCTGCCAGAAGGAGGAAGTGAGTCATTTGTGGGAGTTTCACCCACTCTCTCTCTATTGTATCCATTCCAAACAGTACTAGTGTGGATCCCATCTCCCTGTCAATCCCCTCTAGTCTTTTGATCCATCCCAGGACCTCTTTCCAGTACCTTTGTACCTTCTGACAACCCCACCACATGTGTCAGTAATCAGCTATTTGTACACACTTCCTCCAGCAGTGAGGTCCGCCCCAGAGAACATTTTGGCTAGTCTTGCAGGGTCCCACTGCCACCTATATAAAAGTTGCAAACTGTGCTGCTTGTAGTGACATGCCACCGATGTGCGGCGTACATTGGTGCATAGTTTTTCCCATTTTTGTGCCCCCAACTCCTGTCGCAGGTCTCTTTCCCACCTCCTCTTGGTTCCGCTAATGTCATCTCCCCTCGCCAACTAACAGAGCCTGGTATAGCCTGGATATAACCCCTTTAGTCACCTTCTCCTAGTCCAGCAATTTCTCTCTGCTTGTGAGGTCTCTCTGTAGCTCTGTCTTCCAGTCACCAGACATAAGTACCCGCTTCAGCTGCAGGAATTGAAACACGGACAGGTTCCCAATTCCCAGGGATAAAACAAGGTCTGCATACTCTATGAAACTATCTCTCTTCAAGACCTGCCCCACTCTCTCTAGTCCCGCCTCGAACCATTCCTGAAACCTTCCATGCTCTGGTATACGGTGTCTCTTATCGGGGATGCCCAGATATGGCTCAGGGGCGAGGGCCAAGTGGTGACTGCGGTTATTTCCCTCTTGACTCTCCACAGCCTCCAGAGGGGGCTAACAATCTTATGGGTATGTACCCTCCTCAGAGATGTGGTGGCTGTTGCCCATAGCCATTCCCCCAGCGTCACTGATCTGAATAAGTAGTTTTCTATACTCACCCATTGCTTGTCGCTCTCTAATCGCAGGTGAGGTATCAGGGCTCTGAATTGAGCCACTCTGTAATAAGTGAGCATCTCCGGTTGTCCCACTCCCCCTTTTTCCTTGGGCTGCACTAGTATCTTGTATGCCACTCTTTCCTTCCTACCCTGCCATGTGAATCTTAGTATTCTTTTTTTAATCCCCACAAAGTGTGACTCCGGGAGCTCTATCGGGAGTGCCTGGTATAGGTAAAGTACCCTAGGGAGTAGCATCATCTTAATGGTGTTAATTCTCCCTAGCCAGGAGATCGTCAGTCTTGACCAAGTCTCCAGGTCCTCGAACACCCTGTGTATCAGAGGGGGGAAGTTATAGTCATATAATTTATCGAGGTTGCTCAGTATTCTTACCCCTAGGTACTTTATATCGTTCCTTTGCACTGGGATTCCAATGTGGCATTGCCCATCTAGGGGGGCCTCTATGTCCCCGTGGAGTGGAAGGAGGGGGGATTTGGTGACATTGACCTTGAAGGCCGATACCTTTCCAGATTCCTCCGGGGCCCTGAGCACTCTCTGTAATGATTCCCTCGTATCTGAGAGGTATGGAAGCACGTCGTCAGCATACATGCTGAGCTTGTGAGACTGTGTCCCCACCTGTATTCCATTTATCTCGTTGTCGTATTGCACCCTCTCCCCGAATGGCTCCATAGCCAAGGCAAACAGTAGGGGCGATAGAGGGCATCCCTGCCTAGTGCCTCTGCTGAGTTTAAACTCCCTGGATTTGGCTCCGTTCACCACCACCCACGCGGTCTGTCCTGAGAATATTGCACCTATTGCTCTGTGCATTCTTTCACGTCTAGGGTCATGGTTACCATGTCATGATCTGTCCATCCCACCGGCCTGATGCGGCTCCCTAACACCCTCGCTCCTTGCACCTTATTAACTAACAGGTAGTCGATTCTCGAATATGTCTTGTGAAGTGCAAAGTAGAATGTGTAGCCCTCCTCTCGTGGGTGCTGACCCCTCCACACATCTACCAGGGCTCGTTGCTCAATGGCCAGTCCCAGGTGCCCCAATTTGTCCACTCTCCTGCTCTCTGAGTCCCCCCTCTCTTCCTATCCCAGCTTTTGCTTGGCCAGGAGTTAAAATCCCCACCCATAATGTACAGGTCCACCTCGTACCCCTGTATTATCTCGAACGCCTCCTTCAGGAAATTCCTCTGGCCTTGGCTAGGAGCGTATATTGGTGCTAGTAGGATTTTCGCTCCCTCCAGGGTATCCTGCAGAATCAACAGTCTCCCTTCTAGCTGGGGCGTGGCCTCACATTCTTGCAGTCAACACTGTCTGTGGAGTACTATGCCGACTCCCCCTTTTTGGTGCTCCTGGATCCCCAGAACACTCGTCCTATCCCCCCTCTTAAAGCCCGTTCCTACCCCTGTATTAGGCAGGTTGCTTCTAAGAAGAGCGTGTCTAATGAAGCCTTCCAAAATTCCTGCACTGTCAGTGACCTTTTCGTAGGTGAGTGGAGGCCCTTCACGTTGAGTGTACCCACAGTTAGACCCATTCTCATGTCACCTTTCCCCATGGCTCGTGTGTCTGTGCTTCCCTCTCTCATCTCCATGTCCGGGGTTGGTTCCCAACTGTCTAATTTTTCCAATGTTATGGTGACCCAGCTCATTTTCGTGCATGTATATGCTTCTGGTGCCTATCCCGTTAACGAGTTTGTAACTAAACATTTGAACTAGGGAAAATCCCAACTTGATTTGGTGTACTGTGGTCCTAGAGATGCCCCTTCTCTCACAAGGGGCCACTTTGGGGTGAGCATGGTCGCCCCCGTCAGTGAATCTCCCAAGGTACTTGTGGCATTTTCCCAGTCTACAGTTTATGTGCTGTGGTTTTACTCACTGTTTAGACCTCTAAATCGATGTTCGGTTGTTAATTCTACGTGGAGGGTGGCTTTCGGGGGGAGGTCCCGTTGAGTCTCATGTATTTCCTCCTAGATTGCCCCCTCCTTCTCCTCTGGGGGGCCAGGGCAGATTGTGCCCCTTCTCTCTGTGAGCCCTCTCAAGTCGCACAGATTTACCTCCTTTTGCCTCAAAGAGCTGATTTATCAGGCTGATGACTTTCTCCTCCACTTGCCTCAGGGTTTCCCTTCCGCTTTCCTTTAGTCCAAGTATTCTTATATTATTACGTCTCTCCCTATTTTCAAGATCGTCCATTTTAAGCAGTATTTCTTCTTCTCTAAGCTCCAGCTCCGACATCCTCGCATCTAGTTTCATCTCGACTAGGTGTGTATTTAACTGGTTGTGTTCAAGGCCTTCCACTTTGACCTCTATGGTTGTCATTCTGGCTGTCAAGTCTATCAGGGAGGCTTGTACGTCTCCTCTGAGGGCTTTGATCTCTGCCAGGATGTGTCCTGTGTCTTCTTTTGTGGAGAACTTGGACATGTCCATTCCCATTGCCATTGTGGTACTGGGGATCTCCCCTGTCATTTCTGTTCTTCTTTGCGGGCGTCGGGTCCCTGGCACTTTCACCACTGTGACGGCTGCCCCTGACGCGGTTACCTCCTTTCCATTACAGGATTCCTGTGGTCTCTGACTTGGGTTCTGACGGCGGGTTGCCTCCACCTCCTGCTTTGTGTCACTTGTGCTTTGCGGCTTGTAGCTGCCTTGTCTCAGCTCCCTTTGTCCTGTATCTCTCGAGTCTGACTTGGTGTGCTCCTCTCCAGGCCTTGGCTTACTTCAGGCTCGGTTCTTCTCTGCTTGGGGTTCTCTCCCTGTATTTGGAAGCAAGGGTGGGTGATTATTGTCAACTCCCATTCTGCTGGGTTCCCCCCCCGACCAAACACCTCACTCTTTCTGTTTATATGCTCACAGACTCAGTCTGCGTGTCCCAGGAGCAGTGAGAGGAACCTCCGGGCTATATCTCTGTGTGCTAACATCCTGTCTGGCCACTACCTTCTCCAGCTTCCGTTGTTGTGAGGCGGTGTGTCACTGCTGGGCTTGCTGCCCTGCCCAATCACTGGGTGTCCCTCCTCTGGTACAGCCACACCTAAGCACTGTATTAAACGTGGGTCCCCTATTGCGTCTTGCCATGGGGTGCAAACTCACCTGTCTTCGATACCACGCACAGTATCGTTGGCTTCTTTGGTTGTGTTGTGCAGGCCGCGCAGGGAGTAGCCCGCCGTGGGTACACAATTGGTCCGGCTATGGTTTCTTCCACCCCGTTTGTGTTAAGTTCCCACCCGGGGCCTTTCCGAGACCCCTCTGCCCTCTGGACTATACTGGCGGGCCTCAATTCCTCCTGCTCTCCCTCGTGGTTCGTACTGTCCTTTGGTGCCTCTCCCTATTGTGAGTGGCATGAGCAGGGCCATCAGATTCTATAAGGTCTATGCATTCTCTCATTCAGCCACTCTCCTCAGTGCATCACGCTTGCTTCTTGTGATGGCACCAATCTTCTCTTTCATTCATCTTCATACTTCTTCAGGGATCTACTTCAGGGGTCTGCCATCTCTTCGGGGATACATCTTTTAGGGTTTTCACAATGGATACCTTGTCTGAAAGGCTCTTCGTGGTATAGGCATCATTACTGGCATTGCGCATGTTGCAATTTATGGTTTCCAACAGAATGGGGGAGGGACTTCCTGCAGAGGCATGCAGCTGCTCCTCTACAGATGGTATTGTAGTCAGGAGTCCACTTACAACGAAGAAAGCGTTACGCTTTCCAAATGTTTTGGGAAAGTGACTACAACTTCACCATTCTCCGTAAAGCTGAAAGGAAGGCTTCTCGACTGAATAGATTTACTAAGCCCTAAAACTAAAGCTTCCACCAATCTAAGTGAGAAGGTAAAATCTATCACTGTGCATAATGTGGATAGTTTTAAAATGCACAGGATTATCCAAAAACATTGGCACAAACTGTTGCTTGACTCAGAGATCTGAAGAGCTCTGAATGAATTTCCTATGCTTATATTTAACAGAGCTCCAACTCTGAGATCATTACTCAGACCGTCATGCATGGAACCCACATCCCAGTCCCACAGCAATTGGTTACTGAAAACCCAGCTTCAGGGTTTTTACAAATGTGGCTGTTGCTCAATATGTGTTTATGCTTTATTAACCAATTCTCTGGCCGTTAGTACATTTGGGGACTTTTATATTTCAGACAGTTTATTAATTGTAAGGCAGAATTTGTCATTTATGCAATTTTGTGTGTCTGCGACCTTGTGTGTATTGGAAGCACCATTCGTGAACTAAGAACACTAGGGCTTGAGAGCACCTCAGCCTTATCGGGAGTCAGGATCCAAAGTTACTGCTTGCAGCACATTGGCAGGCCTGCCACCAGTTGGAAGATAAAAAGAATTAGAAATGTGTGGGACTAGCAGCAGTGACATCAGATGCCCAGGGAGGAGATTGAGAACTGAAACTCTGTCTCAACTGGTATCCCGTTGCATCTGCAAATATCAGACTGTCCAATACAGATTGAATACAGAACATGAATATAATGTCTTTGTTTGAGTAAGGAATCTTCTCTGTCCCTAACTTAAGGGTCTATATTGAGAATATCTAAGTTGGCATTATATTGTGTGTATGGACTTTCTTGTCATTTTCAATGTATTGGTGCTATGCATCAACTGGTGCACAAACTCATTACATTATGATTATCAGATCTGCCTTACTAATATGGTTCATTGATTTGATTGTTTTTGTCAGTTAGGCTCAGTTAACTAAAACAGGAGATTGCCCCAAAAGTGGTACAGCTATGGTGGGGGTCCAAAATATAACAACAACAGGAATTCCAAAAGCTGTAAAAAATAAATGTAACCTAATTTCTTTAAGAACTCATTCATAATAGGTATCAAAGATATCCAAAAATTATTTGGTTACCCTGAAAAACTCAAATATATAATCTAACGAGGTAAGTAAGAGAAAAAAAAGAAGGAAGAAAGGTGTTTGTGTTAAAATAAATAGTGTGTTTTATTAAATAGATAAAAAACACACAAATTTTGCAAAATAATGAAAAAAGATTTTGAGGTTGAAAATCAATATAAAAGACAATACATGAACAAAGAATTCCCTACAAATAGACAATATGGATAGTGAAATACATGTGAATGAACAAATCACCACAACAAAGAAGTGAATGGAAAACAACAATAAAATACAGAGTAATGAATACATGTATTTTCACAATACTGTAATTTGTCAGGTCTGCCTACATAAAATTGCACATTTGCTTAATTCAAAGAAGGTCTTGAAGAGCATCAACTGTCATCAAACAAAGACTTAAATACGTTTCAGCTGGCCACCTGGGAGACCATCAGAATCAAAGAAACGCCTTCCTCAGGGCAGAGTATGAGTTAATAATCCCTGCAGGAAGCAGACAAAAAAATAAGATGTTTTAATGCAAAGAATTTTTTTCTCTTATGTATAAACCGCTTTATAGATTATATACAGTTAGCAGGGTAGTGTAGCATGTTATTAAATGAATATATACGACTACTGGTTCAAATTGTTCCAGAAAAGAGCCTTACCCAGGCCAATGCTGGGAGGATTTTATGGACAAAATTCCATGGCGCAGACCCTCGTCCTTGCAGGCAGCTGCGTCAAAGTACAGCTCGAGTTAGACGACCGTGTTCGCCCGTTGCATCTGTGGAGTAACAGAGTAATCCACTATGATTTTTGAAGCGGTAACTCAAATAGATGCTCTGTGTATGTGAATTGGTGGAGGACCACCTATCTGGTGTTCAATTGGGTCTAACAATCCAGGCAAAAGAGGAAAAAGTGTGCAGCTGAAGGAGCCATCAAGTGCCAGAAGTTGCTCGATAATATTCAGTCTCGAGGGCAATGGGTCTGGTATTAATCACTCAATTATACAAGGAATAGAAAATAGATGAATAAATAAATGAATACAGACGACAATGTAATAATGCTTACTTGTTGGAATGTAGTTTTGAATTCGCTGCTTGGTCAGCTGGATTAGATTGATGTTTACACGTGTAGAAAGCACGTAGTGGTAATGTATTACTGGTGGGGAGCAAGTTTCTTTTGTTTTGTCTGCTTTCCGCAGGGATTATTAACTCATACTCTGACCTGAGGAAGGTATTTCTTCGATTCTGATGGTCTCTCAGGTGGCCAGGCGAAACGTATTTAGGTCTTTGTTTGATGACAGTTGATGCTCTTCAAGACCTTCTTTGAATCAAGCAAATGTGCAATTTTACGTAGGCAGACCTAACAAATTACAGTATTGTGAAAATACATTTATTCATTCTCTGTATTTTATTGTTGTTTTCCATTCACTTCTTCGTTGTGGTGATTTGTTCATTCATATGTATTTCACTATCCAGATTGTCTATTTATAGGGTATTCTTTGTTCATGTATTGTCCTTTATACTGATTTTCAAGCTCAAAATCTTTTTTCATTATTTTGTAAAATGTGTGTGTTTTTTATCTGTTTAATAAAAACACTATTTATTTCAACACAAAAACCTTTTTCCTTTTTTTTTCTCTTACCTCGTTTATATATTTGGGTTATTCAGGGTAACCAAATAATTTTTGGATATCTTTGATACCTATTATGAATGGGTTCTTAAAGAAATTAGGGAAAATGTATTTTTTACAGCTTTTGGAATTCCTGTTGTTGTTACAGTTAGGCTCAGTTATTCAAATTAAGGATTTACTTACAGGCCTGATCAGGAGCTACACATCTATGTATGTTTCAGCCTCTAAGGCCGTCAAGCAAATGTTCTAGCTATATAGTACTATTTGTAATTGAAATGACCCCTCTTCCTTTTGTGTCCTCTGTGTTTTTGGCCTTGCTATTACTACTTTTTATTTAACTTGGGGTCTCGGATGACAAATTCTGAGTATGACAATACTTTCAAGAATGAGGATTTCAAATTGCCGACGGATTTTTGTCAGACATAAGATTACTATTTTTGCATGGAAGCACATATACTTGTGTCCATTGCTAGGAATCAGGTGTGATTAAACATGGGCTGCGTTATTTCACTTGATGCAATTGAGCTTTCTGGTGTTTGCAGAGAATAACGCTACCACAGTACTACGTTGATGCAACACTGACTCATCTAGCAGAGATTTAAATTCAATATGGCGACGTCATTCCTTATGGAGCCGGTTAACGCTGTTTGCATGTCAAGGACGATCAAGGTAACGAGACCCTTGAATTAGGTGAGCGTTTGATACTTGGAACAAGTAGTGTTTGTTTAAGATTTTTTTGGGGGGTGTAACTAGCTTGTGCATCTTTATTTTTTTATATTTCAGGTGCATGTATCCATTTATATGTATATTGTGTTAGGATCCCATCACATGTTTTCCATGGAAACTTCACTTTTCTAAATGTATTGAATGTTATTTGTGGTGAGCGACATGCACTTTGGCAATAGTGTGTATTTGATGTGGCTTTCAGACCCCGTGTAACCTCCCTGTGTAAATTGCCTTTCAGATACTATGGTTGGATTGGTCCGTTCATTCAATAACAGTGCTGCTTATGCTTTGCTCAAGTGCTGATGAGTTGTTTGGAATAACGGAATACATTTCAATTGTATTTCGGTATATGTGGATGAACATTTGTTTCACGCATGATGGATAGACATTTTCATTACCTCTTCCCTTTCTTACAGAATACAGGCCTATGCGAATGTTGTCACTGCCTTACTTAGTAAACCATTCAAGGTGACTTAAGAATGATACGTAATGTTAAGGTACTTATCTCAAAACGTTTTCACTGATGCATTGCACGAGGGTGGATTATTAGATGTTATACTCAGGAGTATCACACTAGAATCGAATAGAATGTATCACTGTGAGCACTTCCTTAGCAGCTAAGTCATATTTTAATGGTTGCTTGAAGGTCTGGCAAGAACTTGACCATGAGCACAATTAATATAATGTTATAATGTATGTTTTAAGGTTTTCCTAGAACCTGATGATGGGCACAAGTATTTTACTGATACAGATGTAACGTGTTCTTCAATGTCTCCAACCTGGTTTTCTTCTTTTCCTGTTAGGCCCTTCCTTCCCTCGCCTTCCTCTGTCCCCCATCACCTTTGCAGTGATACAATTCTTTGAACGTTATTTGGTTAAGATTGTTGTGACTTAAATTGCTCTAATGCATTGTCAGCAGCCTTGAAAAATACCTGGTTGTGTTAAAACACGTGTTTGCTCTACTCGATGCATATGCGATTTCGATGCCTGTAAAAGTTAGCCGTGCTTACTAAAAATTCAAGAATTTGTTATTTAAGCTTCTCACCTTAAGTAAAGGCATTCATATATATGTTGAGTTATAACACGTTATAACATTATTTACACGTACTGTGACCCTGGCGCTTTTGGTGTATGGCACACTTTGGTTCCTATTGCATATATTGTGGTTTCAAAATGTTCAAACTTCTTGGGGCAATTTATTTTACGGTTCCTGTAACTTCAGATTTGCTCTTATTCAAATCGCTTAAAGTGACATTACTCCCCAGTGGCAGCATGCGACAAACCTCTTCTCCCTGTCCATAGCATGTTGCTCGGCATCACACAGTGGGAAGCAGTACTCAGCTTTCTTCCTTGACCCACTATCCATCATTAGGATTATGCAGAGGAATTAATCATAGGGTGGTATGGTAACTAGCTGTCGGTACAAAGGCTGCTATTGAGGTCTTGTGAGTTCCTACCACTCTTGTGCATGATGAACAGCTAAAATGCAACATGTTCATCTCAGAAATGGGATGGTGTTATACCACAGAGTCTCACTACTCCAGTCAGGGCAATCTCAGTTCTTCAGCCTTCCAAGGTTGATAAGTCAAGTGGGTAATAATAACATTGATTATTACAGCACTAAGCTGTCCATCTGCATTAGGTGCTATGTAAGTCACCGAAATTATCATTATTATGATGTGGGTCTGCAAAGATATTACACCCATGTTGGTCCAAGACCTCCTTAGCACAGAGCGTTCTTGCAGAGTGTAGGTGGCAAGATGTTTGTCCTGGATGAAACAAGTGCACACTTTGGATTTTCAGGGCCGGCTAACATATTTCCCACTATATTCCTCTGGTAATAAAGGTGGCATTGGTGGGTGTGGTGTTGGTATCCTGGCTTCCACATGCGGACACTGTGCAGTTTCAGATCTTCCAGGCTCTATTTGAAAGATGCCATACACAGGCAGAGAAGTAGCTTTATCTAACCCTCTGCTTCTACAATTGTGGCATTGACCTCATTCTGTTCATCCTCCTCCTCAGTATCAGTGCTTTACAGACTCGTGTGTTGCAGCCTACAGTCTGACGCTTCATAATCTTTATCTTGCTCATCCTCATTATTCTCAGATTCACTCAATCTGGGTGCGGACGGAGGCCACACATTTCTCGTATCCAGCTGCTCTACACTGTGTGTTGTTTCTCCAAGCTTATCAGTAGATACAATTCTTCACCTCTTTCCCTTCTGCCCAGAAAAACCCACCTGAACCTTATCTGCTTCCTGCTGCAAAAATCTTAGCATACATTACTTTATCATGCACACCAGAGTGACATGAGGTAGATGGTGCTGCTAAATGTGCGATCAACGCTTCGAAATAGTATGCACAATGTTGCCATTTCTGGTGCACACAGTAGCTGCTCTGGCTTGGGTAAAACACCCTCTAACCGCGTGTCTTTCCCTACCTCTGACTTATGTAGGTACTCTAGACATATTTGCCCTCCTGAAGGTTATTACTCCACCTTCGTAACTGACAAGCAGATCAGGGAGGACAACTTGAGCTCTGATCATGAATTGATTCGTAACTTAAAATATATTATCACACAGTTCTATAGTATGAGAAATGTGGTTTATTCCACGTATTGACACAGCAATACTGAATTGCACATCTGAATCCACCACCCATCTCTATTTTGAAATGTGGTATGTTTGGGTCATTTGTATTTTCTTTTCTCTTGTTTTTCAAAAATCTAATTATGAACATATCCATATACATTGAATATGGACATGGATATGTTTTGATTATGAGAATATTTATGCTCTATGTTCTGTTACCAATTCTTTTGTACTATCACAATGGATCGAAATTTTGAACAGCCTTGAAAACGACCAGGAGGTCGAAACACGTGTCAGCGGTGCTGCTGTGTCAATACGTGGAATAAACCAAATTTCTCATATTATAGAACTGTGTGATACTATATTTTAAGTTACAAATCAATTCATGATCAGAGCGTGAGTTCTCCTCCCTGATCTTCAATTACATTATCTAATCTATTGCAAATCATAATGGGGGATTTGTGGGGAGTGAGAGATAAAGGTAAAGCAGGCATTCTCATGCTGCTCGACTTAAGCGCAGCCTTTGATTTGGTGGATCACCATCTCCTTCAGAAGGCACTGGCTAATATTGCAGGTTGTTCTCCCAAGGCGTTGGCTTGGTTGTCATCCTTTCTCAAAGATCGGAGTGCCAGAATACACTGGGGTGACAATTTCTCTAAGGACGCTCCCATTTTTTACAGAGTCCCGCAGGGAGCTAGCCTATCACCTCTTTTGTTTAATTTATATCTGAGAAGCCTTTGTGAACTCTTGGAACACATCAGCGTATTCTTTACGAATTATGCCAATGATACGCAGCTCATTTTTGAACTCATGGGTGATTATATCACTGACAGTGTGAACATTTCAGAGGGTTATCATATCATAGACCACTGGATGCAACATCACTGGATGTGTTTAAATAATACCAAAACGGAACTGCTGATTTTCGGCACGTGACAGGCTAGATACAAGTTGGGGAACGAATATAGGTCCTTCACCATCAAGGACGCCATCATCCCGGTGATGCCGCATGTTAAAACTCTCGGGATGATGGTGGAAGCCTCGGTGGGCTCGGAGGTACAGGTAAGCTACCTGCAGAAAAATAACGCCTACTATCTATGCCTCCTGAGAGCAATAAGACCCTTCATTAATGAAGTCAATGCTGCAACAATTGCCAGAGCTATCATCTTGTCGCGGCTTGACTACGGCAACGCTCTTTTGCTAGGAACCACAAAAAGGGAAATTCAAAAGTGCCAAGTCATACAAAACGACGCAATTCGCATAGTCAAGAATATAAAGAATAGAGAACATCTGTCAACAGGGAGAAGAGCACTACATTGGTTAAGAGTGGAGGATAGAGTCAAGTTCAAGGCTATGACAATAATCCATAGATGCCTATATGGAGAGGCCCCCAGCTATTTCAAAAAACATTTCTCCTTCTATTCACTTGGAAGATGCCTAAAATCAGCCGACAGGGGCACCTTGAATACTCCCGGGCCAAGCGTGCATTTAGGCAAGGCAAATCCTTCCCGGTGAAAGCAGTAGACCTCTGGAACAAGCTGCCGATGGCATTACGGCTAGAAGCAAACTACCAGAGATTCAGGAAATTGCTTAAAACCTCGCTGTTTCAATGAGAGATAGAGTCCCTATCTCTAGGATTTCTATCCAACTTAATGAGGAGAATGACGTGTTTTTGATTTTCTTGGTTTCCCGCGCCCTGATGCCTGCGGGCTACCGGCGCGAAATAAGCAAGCACATAACATGACATTTTATAATTAGCTATATTTTTTAGGGTGGTCAAGAGCACACAGGAATCAATACCGATCCCACCCTTTTGTATTCTTCACATAAGGTAGTTATTTGGATTCTGTCCAGCTCTTATATGGATAGTAGCAGCAGGAAGATAACATGTGTGTTGTACACTCAGTTATAGCCACTGAATGTAATCTCCTGTTTCCAAAAGATTCTATGTTGTTCTCTTTGCTAGTGTTTTTTCTCATCACAGGATTATGGCACGCACTGTTACAGGTATTGAACGTAATCTCCTATCTGCCTCCTATCCATGCTGATATTTTCACTTCCTTCCCTACTAGTCAGAGACTTAAAAATGGCACATATGTTCATGTCATGCAATGGTCTCACTCATATTCTGGTCACTCAGAGCGGAACCCTCCTTCTGTAGCTTTAGAAATCATGTAATAACTTGGCTCAAACTGAATGAACCTGTACTTTAATTGCTTTACACTTTGTCAACGCTTTCATATTCTTATTCTGTAAATACTGTCTGTGATTACCAGTTATGCATGTGTAAATACTTCCGTATGCAACTGTGAATTACTTATTATATGCATCTGTAAGAAATGCGCCTAGATGCCTTTAGGCTTGGTGCGCTATATAAATAAAATACAATACAATACAATACAATACTCAGTAGTACAGTAGGAGACACAAGAGGAATGCACGTGTTGCACTCTCAGTTATAGTCGCTGAATGAATCTCCTGCTACCACACGGTTCCATTATTTTCCCCTCCCTACTAGTCACTGGACTGGACAAGCAAGGCAGTGACACTGGGATTCTTGCCTCCCTAGTAGTCACAAAATGATGGCCTATCCTATTTGAATGTTCCTCCTCTCCCTCAAGTACCCTAGCAACCGCCTGACTTGGCCTACAAGATATATCATAAAGACCAACCGACATGCCAAAGTCACCTGAACCAACTCCCCTAAACCTTAGAAGAAATGTGAAATCTTGTGAAAGTTTAGCTGATTAGGTTTGCAGATGCTTAGCTAGAGGTGAGAGTGGAGGCTGGGTTCACTTGAGAACAGAGATAGACATGAATGCAAGAGAAGCTGAGAAACAGGATGTGTTGATAAGCATAGTGGCATAGCAGGAGATGATGAAGGACAGGATTGTTGTGCATTATTGAAATGATGCGCTGGTCATATTATTTAAGTATCAAGGGCTACTGGGGGCCAAGGTTGAAGTTCATTGGCAAACAATGTGGGCCTAAGTACTGGGACGATGAGGTGCCAAATAAGACGCAGGGGGTAGAGGATTTCTCAAGAGCCTGCACTTCACACTGGCTCTTGGTCCATTTCTGCCTTCTTTGCTCTCATTAGGATCAGGTGTGAGGGGGGTCGACATTATTTCTTGGAGGGTCAGTTTATCAATCCTTGTACCCTGTCCAACTAACATCAGTAAACGTGCAGGTTAGGACACTCTGCTAGCTATCAATACTAAGAATAAAAGATGTTTAGCTGGGGGGGTCGCAAACGATTAAATATGACACGGTTCTAGCAGTATTTTGCCCTCTTACTAGTGAGAGGAGAAGGAAAAACGATGAACTTGCAGAATATGCACACGTTGTTATGTGGAGGAAGCTTTTGAAATAAAGCACAGGTAGCTTCCTGCACGGTCCTCAGAGAAAGCGTGTCAGTGCTTCTCAGCGAGACCCTTTAAAATTATAATGCAGATACTTTTAACCAGTCACATTTTCGAGGATAGTGGGGATATTGCTTTGCTGACATTTCGCACAGTTCTGCAATGTCTTCCATACATTTTGTAGCTAAGGTTTTCTTTGGTCACTATCCAAAGCAAAAGACCCTCAGCCACAAGATTTTGGGTGACTCGGAGTGCCAAAAGTCATCCAAATGGCAGTGAGCATAGTACGAAACCCAGTAACTCATACGAGTTATGATATGATAGGTTATGTATAGCGTGCTTAATACCCGGAGGTTTCTAAGCTCGGAACCAGGGATCAACCCTGTGTTGCTTCGTGTCGTCTTGCCTCCCATGCCAGCACGTTCCCACTGGGCTATCTACCCGAGATAAGTTTAGCGACCTCAAGCCTGGGTCCTGCACCTGCCCCCATTGCTCATATGAGAGCTGTGTCAGACACAAATCCACAGGTAGCTCCTGCATGCACCAGAGCTGGCTTCTTGTGTGCATGTTAGTGACATGACTTTGCTATCGTGTTGCTGCTTACAGCATAAAGGCCATGGAAAACCCTTGCACGTGCCCCACTGACACCTTGGGTGAGATGTGTGTGCAAGCTTAAGGTATTCCATGCACAATATCACTAAACAACTTACCCGTGTATCATGTCGCTTGGCATGACAATGTGCGTGTCATGACAGTTATGTGTGTCCTGTGTCATGGGTGTCTGTCATTTAGCTCTTGCTGTCTCCACATCTACATTGTGATTTGAATAATGTGTCCCATTACGTTACCCACTCAAACAATTGTAATCTAAGTATTTCACTTTTGAGGTCCCTTTGCCTCCCTTGCCCGCGGCCAGGTTGTTTTTTTATGGTTACATTTTTCCATCCTAATTCTCCCATCTCGCTGGTCACCAAGCTGGTTGCCAAATTCTGCCAGCATTCCTGCGCAGACGAAAAGCCTGTCCCAATCTTTCCCTCATGGAAAGTTGATGACTTGGCACCCTGAATCGCCTAACCCGCCATCCACTAACTTCAGAAACTCCCGTTTGGGGAACACTGTGCTATCTGTCTTGCCAGCTACACACTCGCTCTGCAATTCATTACAGAAACCACCCATCATTTGTGCACTCGGTGGTTTTTATTTTAACAAGTACAATAGATTTCCCCACAGTCAATTCCAGGGTATTTATTTAGACCATAAACTATAAATGCATCTGCCATGCAAAATAAGTATTTTCTGAGTAATCTCGTTGTAAAGTTACTCAAACCTGCCAAATTAAACATTGCTCGCTGGTGAACGTGCGGTGGAGTTTGATTCCTATTATCCCTCCGCAGATTAATCCCCGGAGGATAGCTCAGCGGTAACGTGCTCGCCTGGCAAAACGGCACGGAACACCACAGGTGCGATCCCGGCTTAGAAATCTCTGGGTATTAAGCACATATAAATAACCTATCATATCAAACATGCCATCTTTAAAATGCTAGTTACATTCCGCTGAGGATGGTAAGGATTAAGGGAACTGTTTAAAAAATATTCAGCTAACCACTCAGTCGCGGAAAAAACCTACAAGCATCCCTGTTGAATAAAAAAAAGAAATTCATTGTTAATTTATGGTGCACAGAACAAAGTTTGATCTCTTAATATTTTATCATCTGCAAATGTAATAATGAATAATTAAGACCGCTCTGTATCAGTTTAAGTAGCAGCTTTTAATTAGTACGAAACCAAAAATACAAGGTTGCCGGATAAAAGACACAATGAAAAGTTCGACATTCCAAAGCAGTGGTATTCAAACATGTTTATGCAGAGCCCCCCTGAGTAAAAATATTGACCCCCATTGAATACAAATGTCGTTGCCGACCCCCCTAGATCTGCTTATATTCTCTATTGAAAGCAGTCACTATAATTCCTATTTTAAAGAGCCTCGCCTCCCCCCGGCCACCTCATTCGGGCCTACCTAGGGGCCCCCCACTTTGACGACTACTGTTCTAATGCAAATTCTTTGGGCTTTCAGCAATGCCTTTGCGAAATGTATATATATATTTTTTTTTAATTCTAATTAGAACGTTCTGACTTTCTTCACCCTTCAATACTTCCAGTATGCATTTCCGTTATGTACCCAATTAAGAGGACCCTGAAAGGGCAGTTCAGAGTTTAAATACTCTCCTATCCTGTTATGTGTTATAAACATCGTAGAAAGACTACCTGTTGCTACCCCGAAAGCAATATATAACAGACAGTAGCTTTTCTTCCATTTTCTTCTAGGTTACTGGGAGACGCAACTTCCTGCAATCCTCACCCTTGAATTGTAAACCACAAACAAAAGGACAAATATTATGCAAATAACTTGAGTGACAAAGCCATCCCTTCCATGATCATATGAGGAATGCACAGTTCATAACATAAAACACGTCTTTTTTATACTCACAGCCTATAGACATAGAAGACGTTTGTGCTGCTATTGTTTATAGCCGGAGTGTAGTGGAAGCGTGCTTAACTCCGGTATACAAGTAGCAGCCTTTCCATTGTGTTAACAGAGAAAGAGGACTATGCTTTGTCATAGCAGAAGGTCCCCTTTCTATGATTATTATAGCGCAAGTTGAAGCAGAATTTTCAAAATACTGCCCGAGGGTGTGCTCGCCCTCTCTACAGGGAGTTCAATATTTAGAAATAGCTGCCTTGCAATACAAAACTATGAACCACATGGCAAGACAAACATTTCAGATTCATACACAAAAAAACTCGGCACAAGCTAACCCACCCCAGAGAGTAGTAGGTGTGATGTTTACTTCCATCGCGTGTAATGTAATGGAAACATGGTTGTTCCATGAAGTGGATACCACCAATCATGCAACACACAAGGATATTTCAACCCCTTTTTTTATTCTCGGCCCCTAAGAGGTTGGAGGAATGCCCATCAGTGGTGGAAGCATCTCAAAAGAAAGAAGATTCTCAGGATGCAGTGTGAAAATGGAGGGATAAATACAATTAAGTGAAATGCCTTTGATAAGGACCTATATTCTGCACCCAATGTCCATTCTCTATTCTAATTGACGAAACTCAATAGTGTTCAAAACCAGGAAAGTGTAACATGCTTTAACAGTCACAGAGTGTTTTAAGTGCCAAAGTACACTTCTTTACTTCACTTGGCAGGTGATCCCAAGGAGGAGTAGTCTTTCGGAACTCTAGACATGATGCACTCCTACCACGCAAGACCTGCCAGATTACCCCACAAGTCCTAGAGGCCTCATAGTGCTCTTTACCATTGCAAAAACTTTTTGTTACCCCCTTTTCCCATAGAAATCGTCTGGGTAGGATTTCCAATCTCACCTGGGTCCTCAGACATCTATGATTCTTGAGTTCTTCTTCTGCTGGTGTTTTTAGCATGACCACCTCTGTTTCTTCATTTCAGTCTCCTCTCACAGCTATACCACCAACTCTCTGGAACACCATTCAACCCCCATACTACTGACTTGTTTCTGTCTTATTTTATGTGTCCTCTTGGAAAACAATTGTTCCATTGAGCATTGGAGTTGGTGGGTCCATTTCACCTTTAGGCCCTGTGATGAATTGCGTTATTCAGTCATTGTTCCTAGGGGGGAGACTTTCCTTGTGAGGCTACGAAGGTGAGCCCACTACGCAATATTCACCCACAGGGTGTTGGCAAGCAGGACCTCACAAGGAGAGGCTTCCCTCCTGGGGTCAAGAACTCCCAATCCAAAGCGAAACTCCCGTCCCCTCTCACTCAGAAGTCTGATAAGAGCAAATCAGTTGGCAGAAAATTAGAAGAAACCTCTTATATCTGCTATTGTGATGTGTCACATGATGATAAACATGTACCTGGTACTGAAACGAGTAAACTACAGAAATACAGCAGAAGTAACTACTAGGTACTGGGACAAAGACGCCCAAAGGAGTCATAACGATAATGGCTCAAACATCAAAAAAGGACTAGCAAGAGAAACTGATGCTTCCCCAGTACTGCATCATAAAAGAAAGAGGAGCAAGAGAGCGTGAGAGAGAGACCCAAGGTTTCAAAATAGCTGGGTCAAGAAAGCTGGAAACCTGTGGGGAATGCTGATTTGCAAATTGGCAAGCAGCTGTGAGGAAAAGCTGTCCAATGTGGGCTGCAGAGAAAGCATACTAACGAGAGTCTGTCAATGCAAAACAAGACCCAGAACGGACGTTCGAGGAGGGCTGGTGGAAGGCAGCTAGAATAGTGAAGGCCGCAAGCTACACAGCATCAGCAATAGACCAGTGGGAATCCATTCACTGGTGGAGAGTCCCAGGAATTGGATCCCCTTCTGGGATCCACAGAGGACATCATGGGGAGACGTGGTATTTCCAACCCCCTCACTACTCTTTCCCACCTCCTTCCCTATCTTCCTCAATTCTAGTCCATTCTTCTATATATCATTGTGCCCCTAGTTCTGTGCTGAGGAAGAGTAGGGACTACCTATGTGAGTCATATTTGAACAATGGGACGAAGAAGAATCCAAGTATCCCAGTTGAGAATGATAACATCAGTACCAAGACGAAGAAGAGGCGTGGAGTAATGAAGAGCGCTCTGCTGAATCAAAACCAGCATTCTAGTCAATATCGACAATGTGTGAGCAAGTGGAACATAAACATGGAAGAACGACTGAAAATGGTGTTCAGCCCTCCTTTGAGGAGCCGCAAGCAGGTCGGCAGTGTGGCGAAGGGAAGCCTGGGAAACCGAGACGTGAAGCAAGAAGGTGAAGACTCCGAAAAGGGTTGGAAGAGAAAGGACCCTTCTCCTGACTGGAAGCAGGCTGCTGATACTCATGGAAGAGAAGAGACCAGAAGACCCAAATAAGAAAAGCAGCCCAGTGAGGAGCAGCAGCTAAGGAGATGCCGTAGGTGGAGCGGACCACGCAGAAAGCGTGGGATGGAAGAGATCAAGTCCCAGAACCGGATGGAGCTCAAACAGAAGCTCTCTGGAGGTAGGGATGTGCCAGGGCTAGCTGGTGGGGACAGAAGAAGGGCCTGAAACTCTATTAAGAAGAGTGACAGTCTCCTAGAGAACAGGGCTGAGTGGAAATCCTGGGAAAGAGACTTTGAATTAATAATTGCACCTGAAGTAAGGGCCTGTACAACAATTTTATGAACAGTAGTAGTACTTGGCAGGATAGTGAACCGGGTCTGCTATATAATCAGCAAGGTCATTATTCTAAATATTCCCCAATAAATCAGGCCTTGCAGCAGGGATGCATACTGGATCCCATTGTTTATAATGCCTAGACAGCTGACTTGGAACCTACTTTACATCACATACGTAATTTCCCGCCAATGATAAACGGTACCAAGATCGTCATCATGTCCTATGCTGACAATATCATTGTATTCAATCAGACTCGTATCGGTCTACAGCGATCAATAAATGCACTCGCTGAGTACGGAAGGGATAACAATATGGTTATTAATAAACCTAAGACCAAATTGATGTGCCTTGGTGGAAGACAAACAGCGATAGAAACATTGAAATGGCAAGTGGAAAACATTGTTTTGGAAAATGCACAGGAATTCATATATTTGGGCTTTCCAGTAAAAATTCGGTGAAGCCCTTCGTATTATGAGGCATTTGGTCGTGAGAAAACTTGGAATAGATGGCTAGTGATTAAGAATTACATCGAGCGTCGTGGAGGGCGTAATATTGGGGGGTTTGTTAGAGGGCGATCCAAGATGGCCGCATTGGTTTAAGCTCCCGTCTTAGCCCCGCATTAATCCTTCACAATCCTGCCTTTACCTGTACAGTTCCAGTCCTGATCCCCGACTCCTGGTCTCCCGAACTGCCCAGCTGCCTGCCACCGAAATTTTAGCGAAAATCGGCCTCTCCCTGCTGAATCGGGCCCAGCGTGGCCTTGAATATGTGCTCGGCCCATTCTGCCTGCTGAGACGGCCGACGCAGCGGGGTGGACCCCCCTCCCTGGCCCGTGGGCCTCGCGCTGGGAGCGATTGAAGTGCGGAGGTCGACCGGCGCTGTGCCGGTGTGGAGACGCCCCCGCTCCGCTCTGGAGCCTGACTTGTGGAGTGGCCGGGTCCAGGACGCCGCCCGCCGGCATTGCAGTGAGCCGCGGAGTCTCGGCGGAGGAGGGGGCCTGGTGCTCGTCCCGGAGCGCCGCTGTCACCGGAGCTCGCCTCCCCCTGCCCAACAAAGCCCCGCAGCACAGAGGACGGCCGTGACCGAGGAGAGGCCCCCCCGACGCCTGCAGACTTCGACGTGAGGCGGACGGAGCAAACGGGACTCCAGGTACGGTGGAGGGAGGGGGGGAGTGGCTGAGCTCCGTGTTAGTGTTGGGCCTCCTCGAGCCAGCCCATCCCCCCTCCCCGCCGGCCGACCTGCCGCGGCTTCTTCAGCGGCACCTGCCCGTGGCTCCAGCTGTCGCCGCGCGGTGCCGGTCCCGCCTGGCGCGCAGGGAGCCCCAGCTCCATTGCGGGAGGTGCGTAGAGACTCCCATCCCACCCAGGAGCGCCGTAGGTCCCCCGGGGCCCCTCGCCGGATGAACGTGGCTAGTGTCCCTCCACCTCTAAATCTGGCACCATAATAGGAAAGACACACGCTTTTTTGGAGGGGTAGCCCCCCTACACCCTTCTGGTTTCCCGGCCGGAGTCTGTCCATCACACCGACGTCTGGAACACATGTAAAAAGCACAGTGACACCAGGAACAGGCTGTGCATTTAAAGCTCATAGAACGAACCCCCCCTGGGTCAACATCACCCTAGGCGGAGTCTACTTATCAAAGCATTGGGCACCACAGCAGGGTGACAACCCCCCCCCTAATCAACCAAAGACTGCCCCCACGGTGCGCGTAAAGCACAGTCCGACGGTGTGCAACTACTCCGTAATACAGCTCTGATCCCCACCAAACCCGACAAGTGGGACCATTCCTGGCTCCCCTGGGTGGGCACACAGAGCACCCCTGGCTCATCAGAGTACAGCTGAACTCTTACTGCTAGCAACAGCTCCACTTTAGAAATGGGGAAAAATGATAAATCCCATAGGAAATTAACCTTTGAGGGCGGTGCGACACCTAAAGCCCCTATTCAGCGTGAGGTCCAGATACCCACCCCTAGCCACTCTCTCCAGATGGAACCAGAGGGCAGCCCTTCAGAAATCAAAGAACTACTTTTGGAACTGAAAGCGGGTATTGGAAATCTAAATAATAAAATGGACGGCCTCGCTTCCAAGGTCGACCTCCTTCAACACCGCTTGGACACTCACTCAGAACGGTTAAACGAGGTTGAGCAGAGAGTGTCAAATCTAGATGATGGCACAGCTTCCCTCTCAACCAAAGTCTCGCAGCTGGAAGCTCAAATGAAATCAACAATAGCCAGATGCGAGGACTTGGAGGGGCGATCAAGGAGGAACAACATAAGAATCATCGGGGTGAGGGAACAGCAGCCACAAGGTAGATTGGAGGAGTTCGTGGAGTCCCTCTGCACAACACTCTTCAGCAGGGAATCATTGTCCACAGTATTTATAGTAGAGAGAGCACACAGGATTCCTTCTGCTAGACCTGCCCTCGGTGCTCCGCCAAGGCCAATTATCGCTAGGCTGATTAACTACAAGGATCGCGATAGCATCCTCCGACTAGCTAGAGAGAAAGGAGAACTTCTGATTGATGGAGACAAAATTCACTTTTATCCTGACTTCTCTCCCACAATACAAACCCAGAGGAAATCCTTTACCGCCATAAAACAAAGACTCAGAGCCAATCAACTACCCTACTCGATGCTCTTTCCAGCACTGCTCAGAGTACAACAAGGGGAGAGGGTCCATTTCTTCCATTCGCCAGACGAGGCAGGCATGTTTCTGGACCGGATGGGCTGCCCTGACCCGGCTCCCAGCCAGCCCAGGCCCCACAGAGACAGGATCCTCAGGAATCCACCATAAATCGGAGCAACCAGAGTCGTCCTTTAAGATTGCAACACGAAGCAAAAAGTACAGGTATGGGTCGATGTGAATGTGGCGCGGGGCAGGGAAACTTGAGGGCTCCAGGTGCCCCTAGCACAGCACCAGTTCCCTATCCAAGGTTAACTCAGTTGCCAGTTGGCTTTCATGCCGGGTTCTTTCGGGGTACAGTTTACGCAGCGACATGGCATCCACATGTTCGCTTTCTGTTTCATTTGGTTAACGAGGGATCTCCCTGTGGGCCAGTTGGGGGTTGTCCACCTAAAAGGAAGAAACACCACGGCCAGTTGGGGTTAGCTCGTGGACGGTTCCCTCAGAGTGCGTTAAGGAAATTCAGCGCCACCAGGTCTCCACCATCTCCCTGCTATCCGTCTCACAATCACAGATCGGTGTCGCCCTGTCAAGCTACGGTCCACTCTTTAAGCAACAAATCTTGCAGAACTCATCCCGATGCCACACATGAGCTAACATCGAGTATCGAAATGCGGCTCAATAGAGAGTTTCTCCCGCCCCATTCAACGTTCTGACATGGAACATAAGAGGAGGCAATCTTCCAGCTAAAACCAGGAAAATATTCCAATACCTTAGACGTCACAACGTTGACGTGGCCATGATTCAAGAGACGCACCTTCTCCTGGGGAAAGACCATCAGTGGGCCAAGAGCTGGGGTTGCCACAGATACTACTCCTCTTACTCAACCTATTCCAGAGGAGTCGCCATCCTCATACACAGGAGACTGAGCTTCCGTTTGATCCACAAAGCGAAAGACACAGAAGGGAGAGCGATCTTGGTGAATGGTATCATAGCAGGCCAGAAAGTGACCTTCGTCAACTCCTACGCTCCAAACACAGACGGTCCAGACAACTTTGGATGGGTGCTTACACAGCTCTCCACGCTAGACCCAGCAACCATAATCTGGGGTGGGGATATGAACACTGTACTGGATCCAATGAGAGACAGATCGAAAGCCTCTCAACAACCCCCTACCAAAGCTGGACTTCAAATAAAAGAAATATGCAATGCTTTCAATCTACTAGACATATGGAGTGTCGCAAATGGTGAGGAGCGAGAATTCACTTTCCACTCATCGGTACACAACACAAGCTCACAAATCGATTACTTCTTCATCTCAGCGAGCGGTCCACTATCAAGTAGACGTTGTTGTATACACCCAAGAACGCTCTCCGACCACTCCCCTCTCCTTCTTGAAGTTAAGCATTCAGCCCCCACTCCGCCACTGCAACGATGGCGTTTCAAGCCTGGCTCGCTGAGAGATGAGATGTTTGCCACTGAACTGAGGAAGGAGATCAACGTGTTTCTCGAAGCCAACGTCGGATCAGTCCCCTCCGCAGGCACAATCTGGGAGTCCCTAAAATGCTTTGTCAGAGGAGTATGTCACGCCAAGGAAAACGGCATCCTCAGGCTCATCAGGCGCGAGCTCACAACCAGCGAGGAGAAGCTAAAGATGCTGGAACTCAAAGCCACAAACGCATCAGATCCCAAAACAGCGGCAGCTCTGAAGGAAGAATTACTAAAATTCAATCAAGCAGCAGACCGAGAGGTCAAATTTCTGAATCTCAATACCCAAGTCCGTCAATACAGGGAGGGCCAAAAACCAGGCGCCCTTCTGGCAAATTTAATCAGAGCTGATAACAAACTAGCCCAAATAGAACGGATTCGGACCAAGCTGGGCACTACAGTACATACCGATGAAGAGATAGCGGAGGAGTTTGGGAACTTCTATCGGGAACTCTACAGTGCCAAACTGAGCACATCATCGACCGCCCCATTGGAGTACCTGGAGGACACAGAACTGTATTGGGTCGAACAAGCGCTCCGGGAACCTTTAAATGAATTGATTACGCAAGAGGAGATTATAGAGGCCATAAAGTCCCTCCCCAGCTCTAAAGCACCGGGCCCGGACGGTCTGACGGGAGAATTTTACAAGTCATTTGCGAGCATCCTGGCCCCCCTCCTGGCGGCTGTTTATGAAGAAGCGCTGGAAAAGGGTTACCTCCCTCCCACTACCTGTGAAGCCAACGTTATCCTGTTGCACAAACCAAGTAAATCTCCGGAGGAATGTTCATCCTACAGACCAATATCCCTCCTCAATCTTGACAACAAAATACTCACCAAGGTGCTAGCGGGTAGGTTAATGCCATTGATGCCTACCCTCGTATTGGCAGACCAAGCCGGCTTCATACCAGGCCGCAACACAACTTTTGGAATCAGGAGAATGTTCGGTGTCATCGCTGCATTGGACCCCTCGCTGTAGGCTGTGGCGGTACTTCTCGACGCCGAGAAGGCCTTCGATTCGGTGGAGTGGCCATTTCTGTTTGCGGTTCTCGCCAGGATGGGCCTGGGAGCCCGTTTCATCAACCTTGTTTCACTCCTATACTCCAAACCACGTGCGAGTATTGTCGTTGGCACATCCAAATCGGCCCCAATTGATCTACAAAGAGGCACGAGGCAGGGCTGCCCACTATCGGCCCTCATCTTCGCCTTGGTGATGGAACCACTGGCCTCCAAACTCAGGGAGCAACGACATCATAGGGGTCTCATTATAGGCCCTCACAAGCTCATCATTTCTCTCTACGCTGACGACGTTGCTCTGTTTATCCGTGACCCAGAAGACAATCTGAATCCAGTTATGAGAGAAGCCATCAAGTTTGGAGCAGCCTCAGGACTAAAAATCAACCAGTCAAAATCCATTGTATTCCCACTGACCCCATCCACCAAACAGTTTCCAGACGACTTCCAACTTACATGGAAATCCTCCAAGGTCCGGTACCTTGGGATACATCTATCACTAAATTGTCAGGAAGTGTTTTGGGATAATTACAAAGAGGTGACCAAATCTATTCAAGATAAGATTTCTCGGTGGAAGGGTCTCCACTAACCCTCTGCGGAAGGGTCTCCCTGGTGAAGATGGTGATTCTACCAAAACTATTATACTTATTCATCAATATTCCTTTGCTGCTGCAACAAACCTTTTTGAAAAAATTGAAAAGCCTGGTCCTCGAGCTACTCTGGGCGGACAAACCAGCCAGAGTGGCGCACACCACACTGACGCTCCCGGTCACCAATGGAGGTTTGGCGCTGCCTGACCTTGAGAGATATTTTTGGGCAGCTCAAGCACAGTACCTCAGCCACTGGTATGCCTCTCAAGCTATCCGACCACATGTAGAAGTGGAGCGGGCCCTTGCAACACCCAACTTCCTAACCACAGTCATCCTGAGCCACACGCCGGTTCCCAGCTCCACGATGAACGTAATGCCCACGACGTACAAAGTCTGGAAGACCCTGGCCCAGAGACTCGGAGTGGAATCACGATACTCCCCACTCCTACCTGTCAAGTTTATCCCCGGAGTCCCACTGACCTCAGAGACGGTGTTCCACCGCTGGGTTGACAAACTGAACATTCAAACCCTAGGGGATCTCTTCACGGAAGAGGGCTTCCTAACTCCAGATCAAGCCAGAAGTAGAGGGGGCAACACTGCTCTTGACGTATTCCTTTACTTCAGGACTCGCTACACCGTTCAGGCCTTGCTACCAGACTTCCGGCGTCAACCACCAACTTGGCTATTGTTACACAAAGTTATTCAAGCACAAGGCGAGGGCAGCCTGGTGTCTCAGATCTACAAATCTCTCACTCCTACCACAACCCCCGCCATCACTGGGGCCAAAGCTAGATGGGAAAAATCATTACATATGAACATATCGGATGAGGACTGGAACTACAGCCTGAAACAGACTCAAAAAGTGGCGCTTAATTCACGCCTAAAACTTATCCTTTTCAACTTTCTCCATCAGACATATCACACACCAGCGAAATCCAACAAACATCACCCAGATGCAGAAGCCAAATGCAGCAGATGCGGGATAATCTCAGCAAATTTTGTCCACCTAGCTTGGGAGTGCCCTGAGCTAACCCCTTTCTGGAAACAAGTACTCGAGACGACAGCTGCAATTGTGGGAGAACCGATACAGCCGAGCTCCACAGCAGCCCTGCTGGGCATGACCAGACTGCTCTCGCCCCCGATAAGGAAACTGGCCGGGGTTCTGTTGACTCTGGCTCGGAGGAGGGTTGTCATCGCCTGGGGCCGAGGCCCCCCCCCCCAACAGTCGCCGCATGGCGCAAAGACTTGCTTTATTACCAAGATATTGAATCAGACTTCATTAAACTCCTTCCTCTGCACGCTCGTCCACCGGACATCTGGGGACCTCTGACACTATTCCTGTTGCGTGAGGCAGCGGAGCACTCCTCTGACTCCTCAGACTCGGAGAAATCCCCTCGGTGAGGGTTGGCACTCGATGTCACAGCATCCTTGGAGCGTGAGCTGGAAGAGACACATACTCAGCTAAAGAGGACATGGTATCAGGGAGACGTGGTAGCTGGGGGGGTGAGGGTGGGACAATGGGTGGGTTCTGGGACAAGGCGCAACGTTTAAAGTCCGCCCTAATGTGGGTGTGAAGTTGTATTAAGGTTTAAATACCTAAAAATAAAGGTTTCAAAAAAAAATATTGGGGGGTTTGTAGAAAACCTATAAAGTAAGTACTAGCCCCTCAATGCTATATGCATTGGAAGTTTTGTCAACAGTGCAGGTCCAATGGCTGGGGAAATTTGAAGCAAAATTATTGCAATCAATCATTAATCTCCCTGGGCCGTTACTGTTGAAGCTTTGAGGCTTGAACACGGTTTTCCATCTCTATACACTTTGTGGAGTGTAAGAAGAGTTTTGTTATATGCCAAACTGCGCAAACTAGATTGTAGCTCAAATGCTTTTGTTATAACTGCTGGGCAAAGGGATACATTTAGATTGTCATAATGCGTTTATTGTTGAACTACAAAGGTTCACTAAAAGTCACCTGTTAGACCTGGGCCTTGAATTGGAAATTCTTGAAATTTGCCTCGATTATGAGTGAAAAATTAACTTAAAACCCAGCAATGGGATTTGGCCTCCAAAATTGAAAAACTTTATGACTATAAAAGATACAAAGAAGACTCATATCAGAATTTTAAGGGAGGTAGCCCACATAGTTACTTGACAAAATGCTGCAGCTTAGAGTTAAAGCGATTCATTGTGCATCTTCGCCTTAATATTCTTCCTACTAAAGAATACACTAGTTCTTGTCAAAATTCTGCAACACAAGATGATCTTTGCAGATGTTACAGTACTGAGGTTGAGTCTTGTCGACATCTGTTAACTTCTTGCTGGGTCTTGAAGGATCATTATTTGAGAAGATATGGGACCTTTTGTTAGTTGCATAACTAACATATGAGAGGACCAGTTTTGGTCCACATTGTTGGGGGCCCAATCTGTTGTGATTAATGCGGCTGCTTTCACGATTTGGAATCTTGTAATAAGTGAAATAGAGCTCTGACAATGTACATTTGAATCATTACTGTGTTCATACGATAATGACATTTTTTATTAGGATGTAAAAATCGAATTTGTATGTTTTTAATACGGTGATTGAATGCTAAGGAGATTTAAAATTAAGTTTCCTATCTTTTTCCTCTTAATTTTAATTTTGATATACAGAAATGTGCTTGAAGTTTTTCTTTTTTGTAATTAAACTTATACACAATAAATATAAATATGTATATCTGTATACATGAGAGACAATAACCTACAAATCAACAAACAAAAAAAAAAATTCTGGTCCTATCCAAAACAACAAACAAACACCAGCCAAACATCTCCTGGTTTCTTGAAAAAACGAAAATTGAAGTGAAGTGGTCAATGAATATAAATACCTGGGAGTGATGCTAGACAACACATTGAAAGAAAATTCTCTCCAAAATTCTCTTTGGGCAAAAATGAGAAATCTGACAGCACAAACACGAGCAGTCGGCAAAAGATTTGGGAAATTTTCATGGAGCCCAGCTCTGCAGTTCTATAAATCGAAAGTAGTTCCAGCGATTACTTATGGGATGGCGGCAAACTTAACTCTGCCAGCTGAGTTCTGGACCTAGTTGGAAGGATTTCTATGGAAATCGGTGCTGGGCTTGCCTAAATCAGCTCCAATTCCAGCGATCAGGCGTGACCTGGGCTTAGCATCCCTAGCCTCTGTGGTGATGCAAAGTGCCTCCCAACTTTACAGAAAAATACTGATGCCAAATTCAATTCCTATTTTCCAGATCGTAGCCTCTGAAATCAACAAAGGGTCCTGCAAACCTCTAACTGACGGGTCAAGAAAATCCAAGCCAAATTAGAAGAAGTAGCTTGCAACGAAGAAACCCTGTTTTCAAATCCGAGCCGAGTAAAAACTAAACAAGAACAACACGACTAGATCAACACAAAAGCTAAAATCGAACTGTACAAATCCTTAAAGCACCTCCCTGCTTCTCACAACCAGTTAAAGGAGCCCCTAGAGTACTGCAAAAAATTCCCAGAGAAAGACTTAAGAAAAACTTACATGCGTGCTTGTCTGAACTTGCTCCACACGAGGGAAAGTTTGGCTACCAGAGCGCTGTCGGCTACATCAAACTGTCGGTTGTGTGGAGTCCAGGATCAAATAGAAACACTCTGCCACCTCCTCATGTCGTGCCCAGCTCTAGCTTTCGAAAGACAAGCTTACATGACACCACTCATCGAGCAGCCGCCGATACTGGAGGAAGAAACATACTGGCTCAGGCTGATAGCAGGGGACTCCGCCAGATGGTCCAGGACAGCAGCCAAATTCTTGACGGTGGCCTTGAACAAAGCAAATGCACCAGAAGCCAGTGCGCTTCCCGCTGTCCTCTTGTCTGGGTCCTTAGAAAACCAGGGAATTTCGCAAAACCCAACAAAGCAACTCAACTAGAAGTGGTGTCACTAATGTAGCTTATAAACAGTAAAAAAGAAATACTTGAATTAATGCAGGAACTTGATTTTTGTAAAAACCATACAGGTTAAAACAATAAAATAAAAAAAAAAATATATATATATATATATATGTAAATATATATATATATATTGTAAAAAACGTGGTTAGCCTTTTTGGTGTTCTTCCTTCATGTAGCTGTTGCTTAAGGACCTGAAAGCTGGCTTGCTTTCTTCTGATATGCAAAAACACATGCAGGACGTCCTATAGTCTCTTCCATCGGCAGCCTTCTGTAACATACCTCTAAATATTTGGATTTCTTTCTTTAACCATTTGTATCCAGTTTGAGTTCATTTTTATGAGACGCATCAGATCTATTAACTAAGTTGAATAACATCAATTGGGAACCTAATTACATTCTGGTATCCCTTGATGTAGTCTCTCTTTATACTTCTATTAGGCACACAGCAGGCATTGCTGCTTGTCGGTTCTTTTTAGAGAGCAGATCGATCAGCTTTCGGGAACACAATGCTATGCTTTTGGAAATGTTAAAATTTTGTTTAGAGCATAATCATTTTCTCTATGACAATCACATTTTTACCCAAACTCAGGGAACAGCGATGGGGTCATGTATGACCCCAACCTACACAAACCTCTATATGGGGTGGTGGGAGACTCAACAAGCATGGACAGAAGAGATGGAACTTTTCACAGAGCACATTTTAGGGTGGTATTGTTTAATAGATGCTTTATTTATCATATGGGACGGTACAGAGTCAGAGTTCAATGAATATTTTGGGATTTTGAACACTAATTAACTGAATTTGGAACTTACAACAATCGCCAGTAAAATAGAATTGTTTTTTCCAGATGTTAACTTTAAGGTAGTTAACAATGTATTAACATTGAAATTATATAGAAAAGCCACCAGTTCCAACTCTACGCTCCATGCCAAGAGCCACCACCCGAAACCTCTTATAAATTCAATTCCGTATGGTGAATTTCTAAGAGCCAAGAGAGCATGCATCAGCAATTCTGAGTATCAGGCAGAAGCTAAACATATTTGTCAGAGGTTTATCACAAGAGGATGCAACAAGAATACGGTAGCTAAATGTTATGAAAAAGCAGAGAAGGTTGACAGACAGAATTTATTTAAGTCCAGGAATGTTGAAAATGATAATATCATAAGATTCATCACTGGATTTAATCATCAAGCTAAAAACATTAAGGCAATAATGAGAACACATTGGAAAGTATTGCTCACTGACTCCGACCTATTTCAGATGCTAGATCGGACTCCAAGTTTAGTTTAGTTTAGTTTATTAATTGTATAGCGCCACCTGGCCCTGGGGCATCCAGGCGCTTGACATAGTTACAACGTAGCAAAGAGTTGCGAGCATAGTCAATAGGTAAGCAATACAGATAGTATAGACATTAAAAGACAGTTACAGGTAATGTACATAATATGACATAATTTACAAGGATTGCAGTTGTGCAGATTGTGCAGGCAGTAAGTATATTTGTGAGGTAATGATTAGCGTTCTAAACTTCTTTGGCCAGTAGCCAGGTTTTGGCACTATGTATGAATCGTTGAATGGATGGTTTGGTTCTAAGATCGACTGGTAGTGAGTTCCAGAGTTTCGTGGCAAGCACAGGGAAGCTTGAGCCTCCTGCTTTTTGGAGTTTGTATCTGGGGATATTCAGGCAGTGTGTTTGGGCTGATCTGGTTGGGCGAGATGGGGTGTGGTGTGTGAAGTTGTCTGAGAGGTATCTGGGTGCTTGGTTGGATAAGCATTTGTGAGTGAGCGAAAGTGTTCTGTATTCGATTCTTTGAGGTATAGATAGCCATTGGCAGGATCGTCTGGCGTCAGAGATGTGTTCGTGTTTGGGTATGTTCAGAGCTGCTCTTAGTGCGTTATTCTGGATAACTTGCATCTTGTTGATATTCTTTTGGCTGGTACCCAAGTAGAGAGCGTTGCAATAGTCGACAGAGAGAACTAGTGCTCTGGCTAAGGTGGTGCAGTTGGAAGATGAGAGGTAAGGTCTGCTGGCATTGATGAGCTTACATGTGTAAGCGGTGGCGGATGAGATGGCGTTGATCTGTCTTGTCAGTGTAAGGGAGGAGTCAAGGTAAACCCCAAGAGTTTTGACGCTGTTGGAGACTGAAATGTTATTGCGTCTATGGTGAATGTCTGGTAATGTGTTTGTCAAGTTTATTGAGTCTGGTTTGGGAGCCTAGGAGAAGAAGCTCAGTCTTGTTGTCATTGAGGCACAGGCCGTGTTTGGCCATCCATTCTTGGATAATGGAATAAATGAATAAATGTTGTTGAGTACTGTGTTGTCTGTGGAATAGTCGCCTGTTAGTGGGATGAGTATTTGGGTGTCATCTGCGTAATTCCTATAGATGACACCCAAGCGGTCCAGTATGTCGAAAAGGGGTTTTGTAAATACATTGTATAGTGTGGGGGAAACTCAGGAGCCCTGGGGGACGCTGCATGTGACTGGCGCTGGTTTGGCAGAGGATGTGGGAGCAAAGACCCTCATGGATCTGTTGTTCAGGAATGACTGAATCCATGCATTAGCTTTGTCGGAGAATTTGACTGCTGAAGTTAAATGTTTGCAAAGGATGTCATGGTTGACCAAGTCGAAGGCGGCTGACAAGTCGAGGAGGAGAAGAAGGGCTAGTTTGCCGTTGTCTTTGATGTTGTCCGAAAAGCTCCCACAATAAAAACCTCATTATCTCCTAGTATGGTGATTACTGAAAAGGATGCTCTACAAAATCTACGGGTAGAGGTGTCAAAGCCAGGTTTCCGAAAGTGTGCCAATTGTAAAATGTGCAGCTTCACAGCAAAAAAAACATTTGTGAGCTGCAATGGACTGACTTGGAAATTCAAACACAAAATAACATGTCTAACTAAATTTGTTGTTTATGGCATTACATGCACATGCAATTTACATTACATTGGTTCCAAAATTGGACCTCTTAAATTGCGCATTTTGCAGCACTATAGGGCAATCAAGAATGGGGATCTAACCTATCCTTTAACAGGACATTTCCTCGAAAAGCACCAAGTAACATTAATAAAATGTCATTTTTGGGTTTAGCCCATGAAACCCCAACACAAGAGGCTGGGGAACAGAGAGCTTAAGTTGCAGCAATTGGAAGCTTCTCTGATCTGTCAATTTGATACTCTTAGGCAATATAGTGGATAATGAAAGAGTTTCTATACATATATACAAAGAAACAGGCATTTGCACTTTAATGTTATGCACTTGCACTTTAGCAAAGACAACTGTGATGGCCATTAGACTGGGCATATTTAAATATGAACATACATTTGCACTTTGGCACATGCAACTTTTTATGATCCTCACATCAGCACTTTAAATGGAAGGATGATGATCCCCATATATCTAATATTATATCTATAGTTATCCCTAACTAGGTCTAGTAATCCCATATGTCTCCCATCCCAATTTATTGTTATCTTGTGAATATGATTACAAAGGGTCGTCCTTTTAAAGATATTAAGAATCTGGCTGCAAATTTAAGGTGACTGTTTCTATTTTGAGATATAAGAAATATACCTTCATCCAATGCTGCCTGTGGACATAATGCACTAGCATGGTTTTAATTTATTGAAGGATGCAAATGCTATTGGATCTGTATTCTTTATCGACAGGTACGAGTCCATTCTATTGTGATGTGAACAGTAAGGCTACTATACCCACTTGAGCCACAAGTATTATCATTGAAGAGGAGACGTGCTTTGCCACCTGCCAGGCTTGATCAAGCGCCTCTCCTTGGGTGAGGATTTGTGAGCTGCAATTTCATTGCATAACACAAATCCCATAATGACTAATACGGCGCACTAGAGCAAAATCACAGATATTTTTAAACTTTATTGGGAATAAACAATAAGCCATCAGAGCGAGGTGCACTCACCCAGGGGTTCCCATTTGCCAATCAACAGCAGTTGCAAGGAACAACTAGAGTGTGTTCCATGGCTGGGCCAGATACTCCAATATGGATTGAGTTTTAGGAGGCTATTAGCCGACGCCAGGCGATCACGTGACTGCGAGGTTGGGAATCTCGAGGGAGGAGCTTACCACATTTGATGGCTTGTTGGTTTGTAAATACTCTCATGAGTGTTTGAAAAGGATGTGGATCTTTAACTGCTTGACAAAGCCTGATAGACAGGCGGAACTCATGGCGCTAATCCACCCAGGAGAGTGAGGGGCTTTTTCATACTTGTCTGTCATGGAATATTTTTAGCAAAATATGCTTTTGCTCACTTTTATGTGTTTTGCACGTTGTTATTGAAATAAAGATTATTATTTTTTAACAGAAAGGTAGCAGGGTCTTGTGTGCTTGGACATTAGATGCACTTTTGTGTGTTTTTTTTATAGTTCTATAACCATAGAGGGGGTGCATGTGTTTTTGGATATATATATATATATATATATCTATATATATATATATATTACACGGCCACGGTAGTATTTGTATTTGTATTTGTTTTATTTGTATAAAACAAGGCCCAAAGGCAACCGGGCGCATATCTAGTAGAACATTACATGACAGGTAGTGGAACATTACATTACAGTAGTAGACATATCATCACAATAGTCCCAACAGGTTGTACACAGAGTATACAAATGACGTTATAAATCAAGGCAACAAACAGAACGGAGCAGAACAGAGCTAGGTCCCAGATGGCCTGTCCAAAAACAGAAGAGCGGTTGTTAGTGGGATGTTGCTAACCAAAGCTTGGCTTTGTGTTTGAATTGGTTAAAAGAAGGTAGCGTTCTGATCATGAGTGGTACAGTGTTCCAAAGCTTGGCTGCCAGGACAGGGAAGCTAGCGCCCCCAGCAGAATCAAGCTTGAATCTAGGGATCGCAAGACCTTGAGTTTGTGCAGATCTGAGTGCTCGTGCTGGAGTATATTGAGTGAATCGCGAGGCTAGGTATGAGGGGGCCTGGTGGTTAACACATTTGTATGTGAGGGCCAGTGCTTTCAGGGAGATCCTTTGGACAACTGAGAGCCAATTGAGGTTCTTCCTGGTTTCTGAGATGTGGGCTGATCGGGGGATGTTAAGGGCTGCTCTAATGGCATTGTTTTGGGTCGTCTGAAGTTTGTTGAGATCACCCTGGTTAGTGCCTTGGTACAGTGCATTGCAGTAGTCCAATTTGGACATAACCAAGGTCCTGGCCAGGGTAATGCAATTCTGGACAGTAAGGAATGGGCGACAGGCCGAGATCAATTTGCAGGTGTATGCAGACGCAGCGGCAACTGCATTGGTTTGTCTGGTGAGTGTCAAGGAGGCGTCCAGGTATATACCCAGAGTTTTGGTGTCTTTAGATAATTTAATCAGATTACCGTCAATGTTAAAGGAGCCAAACAGGGGACTCAGTTTGTTAAGTCTCTGTTGCGTGCCTAAGATGAGAAGCTCAGTCTTGTCATCGTTGAGGCACAGTTCGTGCTGGGCCATCCAGGCTTGTATGACAAGGTAAATGTCATTAAGGGCTTTAGAGTCAGCAGTGTAGTCACCCGTGATGGGTATGAGTATCTGGGTGTCATCAGTGTAATTCGTGTAGGTGACACCCAGATAGTCAAGCACATGAAATAGAGGTTTGGTGAAGACATTGTAGAGGGTTGGGGAGACACAGGATCCTTGCGGGACTCCACAAGAGACTGGTGTGGGATCGGCCGATGCCGTAGGGGAGAAAACTCTCATGTGCCTGTTGTCAAGGAATGACCTAATCCAGTTGGAAGCGTTGTCAGAGAAGTGGGCCGCTGACTTCAGGTGCTGACAAAGTATTTGGTGATTGACCAAATCAAAGGCAGCTGATAGGTCCAGTAGTAGCAGAAGGGCCAGTTTACCGTTGTCTTTAAGGTCCTCAATTTGGGTTTTGAGATCAAGTAATGCTGTTTCAGTCCCGTTCTTAGGTCTGAAGACAGATTGTCTTGAGTCGAGGAGGTTATTGGTCTCTAAGTAGTTCTGAATCTGCAGGTATGCTGCTCTGTCAAGTATTTTGAGTAGGAACGGTACGGTGGTAATCGGTCTGTAGTTAGTTGGTGTTTCAGGGTCTAGAGTTGTTTTTTTTAGGAGAGGGATAACCCACGCGTCCTTTAAGTTGTTGGGTACCGTTCCAGTTAGGAATGAAGAGTTAATGAAGGTGGTTATAAAAGGAGCGAGGTCATGTGCTGCTTCCTTAATGATAGATGCTGGGCAGGGGTCACCGTGGCAGTTAGAGGGTTTTAAATTGCGAATGATGTTTTCGACCTCAAGGATGGTGAGTGGGGTGAAGCTAAAGGGGGTGTGAGTAAAGGAGGCCGTCGGAGTATTGGAGGGTTTAGTAGGGGGGTTGGTGACTAAGGTAGTTTGTTTGGCATTAATTTTCGATTGCAAGGTGGTGATTTTGTTGAGGAGAGCGTTTTGGATGTTGTTACACCATTTAATGTCTTTAATGCAGGTGTCAGGCACATGGGATGGGGATTCCAATTCTTTAAGGATTTTAAATAACTCCTTAGTGTTAGATTCCGCTTGTAAGATGCGTTGGTTGTAGGTCTCCTTTTTGGCTTGAAGAATCGCTTCCTTGTAATTGTGGGTGGTGATGATGAGGCGATCTTTGTTAGAGTCACATGGGTGGCTCTTGCAGAGTGATTCAGCCTTACGTTTTTCTTTGCGTAAAGTTCTTAACTGCGGGGTGAACCAGGAGTTCAAGTGGGCTTGTTGTTTGGCTTTCCGTAATTTGAGCAGTGCTATATTGTCAATGGCTTTAAGCAGTGTTTGATTGAAGATATCTACTAAGACTGTGGGGTCGTTATGTTGGGACACGCATTTATTCAAGATGGGAAGGATGAGAGGGAGGAGTTTATCCCTGGTGATGTCTTTTTTATTCCTTGTGGGAATGGCTGGAGCTATCGTGGGAGTAGTGAGAGGGTTGGTCGCTGGTGAGTGGAAATGATGATGTGGTGGTCGGACGAGGCACAGGCGTCATTGGAACTTATGGATGTGTTGCAATTAAGTCCAGTAATCCAATCGATCGTCCTGCCCTTAATATGGGTAGGTTCGTCAATGCGTTGTTGGAAGCCTAAACTAATGTGGTAGCGACCTCAGAGGCCAAGTGATCCTTGGTGTCGAGAAGGCCCAAGTTAAGGTCACCTAGAAGCAATGCCTGAGAGTTGGGTTTGGTATTGACGGTCAGGATGGCCGTGATCTCATCTATGAAGGAGCCAAGTGGTCCAGGAGGTCTATAGATAAGGTGGAGAGTAGCAGTGTTAGTTGGAGATAGGGTGAGTTTCACTGAGAGGGATTCTGCGAAACTGAGCTCAGTGTTGGGGATGATTCTGAGTGTAATGTTATTTCTGTGTATGAAGGCGACTCCACCTCCTTTGGAAGTTGATTGACGGTCAGCTCTAATGATAGAGTAGCCATTGGGGATGGCAAGGGCAAGGAGTGGGCCAGAGGCTGCGTGTAACCAAGTTTCAGTAATGGCTATGAAATCGAGGTTTTGAGTGGTGATGAGGTCGGAGATGTCCAACGCGTGGGCCGTGATAGATCTAGCGTTGATGAGGGCACCCTTGAGTTCTTTGGCGGAAATGGTGCTGAGGGATGGTGGTAACTGCTGTGTAGTATTGATATTATGTGTGTGCTGAGTGCCAGAGGCACGAGGGGCACGTGGCAATCTGGATCCAAGTCTAAGACTCCTGACTTGGAGCGTGCACGGTTGATTGGGTGTAGGTTTGGTGGTGAAGTGTTGGAGCCATAGGACAGGGTCATTGAAGTATGGGTTACTAATGGGCATTGTGGGAAAGTGTGGGGTGGAGTGACGAGGGTCGGTCTTGGTGGTGCTAAGAGTGGGGTGACAAAGCAATGTGGCAATGATGAACCCTACGATGGTAGCAAGAATAAGGTGGCTAACAGGTGGCAGTGGCCGCATATCGTGATCCAGGTGTCCTAACCGTCTGTGCGCTGAGGTGGGAGTGCACTGGAAGGTGCGTAGAGGGGTTCTGCGCTGGGCAGAGGTGGGATCAGCCAGGAAGTGGCAGTCCAGGTATAGTTTGCTGGGTAAGTACATGTGCAGAAATGCAGTCGATGACTCAGGAAGTAGTGGTTCAGCTAATCTGGGTAGGTAGGTACAGGTGCAAAGTGCAATCAATGACTCAAAGGCAGAGATTCAGCTAATCTGACTAGGTAGGTACATGTGCAAAATGCAATCTTTGACTCAAAGGCAGAGATTCAGCTAATCTGACTAGGTAGGTACATGTGCTGACTAGGTAGGTACATGTGCAAAATGCAATCAATGACTCAAAGGCAGAGATTCAGCTAGTCTGACTAGGTGAATGCAGCAAGTAGCGAGCAGTTGGATTAACGACAAGCGCTGTGCGGATACTGAGCAAGGAGGATGGTGTGCGTACATATGAGCATTTAGAGGAGGCGGTGATTCATAATGTTAATAGAGAAGGTGATACTCAATTGGTGAGTGCGCTCCCAAGCAAAAAGAGGTGAGTGTCCTTAATAACCGGTCTGGGCGACAAAGGCGGCAGGCAGGGTGACTTCAACCATATTAGGTACTGCTAGGTTAGTGTGACAAAGAGTCTTACCGCGTTTCTTTATAAGCGAGCAAGTGTTCTGTACGTGTTCTGTGGACAGAAGTGTTGCAGCAGCCGGGAAAGCGTGTGATGAGGAGGTGCTGCGGAGCAGTGTCCAGTGCCGTAGCTGACCGGTGTGGACAGGGGCAGACAGGAGGGGCCTTTGGCTCATGGGCCTTAGGCTGATAAGGGCCGGCTTCTGCCTCTGTTCCTCGTCACTGGAGAATATGCAAAAGTGGTTGCTAGGCAACCGAGGTGAACGCTCTGAGTGCGTTCTTGGTGGCGGCCATCTTGCGGCAACGCGGCTCGTCGGATTTTCTTGCTGCTAGCGCCGGATAATGTGGGGAAGGTGCGGGCACAGTGGTGCAGGCACTGTCGTGGTGGGGGCTTCTAGCACGAAGCTGGATGGCTCAATAAGGTCGGGCGGGTGGGCGGGCTGGCTGCTGTGCTTTGCTATCGGCTGCTCCTGCAGCCTGGTGCGACGCCGGCACACGGTGCTGCCTCAGGGAGGGTGTCACAGGGCTCCTGCCCATGTGGATAGTGGGCTGAGGGGCAGACAGGAGGGGCCTTTGGCTCATGGGCCTTAGGCTGCTAAGGGCCGGCTTCCACCTCCGGTCCTCGTCACTGGAGAATATGCAAAAGTGGTTGCTAGGCAACCGAGGTGAACGCTCTGAGTGCGTTCTTGGTGGCGGCCATCTTGCGGCAATGCGGCTCGTCGGATTTTCTTGCTGCTAGCGCCGGATAATGTGGGGAAGGTGCGGGCACAGCGGTGCAGGCACTGTTGTGGTGGGGTCTTCTAGCACGAAGCTGGATGGCTCAATAAGATTGGGCGGGCTGGCTGCTGTGCTTCGCTATTGGCTGCTCCTGTAGCTTGGTGCGACGCCGGCACACAGTGCTGCCTCAGGGACGGTGTCGCAGGGCTCCTACCCATGTGGATAGTGGACTGAGGGGCAGACAGGAGGGGCCTTTGGCTCACGGGCCTTAGGCTGCTAAGGGCTGGTTTCCGCCTCCGGTCCTCGTCACTGGAGAATATGCAAAAGTGGTTGCTAGGCAACCGAGGTGAACGCTCTGAGTGCGTTCTTGGTGGCGGCCATCATGCGGCAACGCGGCTTGTCGGATTTTCTTGCTGCTAGCGCCGGATAATGTGGGGAAGGTGCGGGCACAGCGGTGCAAGCACTGTCGTGGTGGGGGCTTCTAGCACGAAGCTGGATGGCTCAATAAGGTCGGGCGGGCGGGCGGGCTGGCTGCTGTGCTTCGCTATGAGCTGCTCCTGCAGCCTGGTGCGAAGCCGGCACACGGTGCTGCCTCAGGGAGGGTGTCGCAGGGCTCCTGCCCATGTGGATATTGGGTTGAGGGGCAGACAAGAGGGGCCTTTGGCTCACGGGCCTTAGGCTGCCAAGGGCCGGCTTCCGCCTCCGGTCCTCGTCACTGGAGAATATGCAAAAGTGGTTGCTAGGCAACCGAGGTGAACGCTGTGAGTGCGTTCTTGGTGGCGGCCATCTTGCGGCAACGCGGCTCGTCGGATTTTCTTGCTGCTAGCGCCGGATAATGTGGGGATATATATGGGCCACTCTGTTTTTGTTGCCAAGTTTGGTGAGGTTTGGTCCAGGGAGGTAAAGTCATAGGGAGGTCCCAAAACGTCTTTTTTTCCCATAGACATAATGGGGAAAAACTTTGCTCACGCCTACAGCCCAAACAGGTGGACGGATTTTTTCGGCAGGAGCAGCGGCTTGGTCCCAAAAGCGTGCTTTTGTTAATTTGGTGTAAATCCGTCCAGTAGTTTTCTTTAAAATGACCAAAACGTAAGGCACAAAATTAGTGATATCTATGTCCGCTCCGCGGACACACTTCCCTGTTCACTCCGCGGACAAGATAATGATTGGCTAAGGGGCTGCCGTCATGACCGCGGACACGCGACGTCTCTGCCGATTGGCTGCAGTGAGACGTGTTCTGCGTCAGATTGTTTGGATGCATCCGACATCTTGGATCCGCCGACAGCGCACTGGCCACCAGCAGGCAACATGCTATTTCGAAAACTATTTTGTTGTGTGAGAGTGCTTGGGGAGGTTCAGGCAGTAAGAGATGGGTGAAAAACAACTGAATTTGTTCAGGCGGTAGGTGTTAATGATGTATTCCTTATGCCTGCCTTGTTTGGGATGTTTGTAAGTACAGAAAATTAGGGGTCTCATAAGGGTAGTATTTCAGTCCGTGCTGTGCGCAGGCATCTTGAAACTGTTTTAAGGACACGCATGGTGTTAGCGAACATTGAAATTGAGTACATGCTATAATTAAATTATTTTTTCCCTATGAGTGTGCTATTCATTTGTACGCCGCCATGGGTGTGACATGCTGCAGTGGTTGTGGCCAGGGCATACAGCCATTGGTGTGACATGCTGCAGTGGTTGTGGCCAGGGCATAGAGTCTTGGATGCATGGCAGTAGGCTGAAGGCCATACCTCCAAGATTGTACGCCCTGGCCACTACCACCGCCGCATGTCACAGCAATGGATACACCTGTAGTATTGCTTATCGATCAGATGGTTGTGGGGAGTGTGTAGAGTCTCAGGCACTGGAGGTATAAGCCACTGCACACACATACATTGTAAAATCTGGGGACATACAGCTAGGAGTGTAGCCTCTGACCACAACCACTGAAGCATACCACACTTATAGATAGATACACCCGTATTACCGCACATCACTCAGGTGGTTGTGGAGAGGGCCTGCAGTCTTGGGTGCATGTTGGTTTTGGGCAGGCTTCCTGCCACCAAATTCATATGGTAAAGTGGAAGTTGGTGCTCAATGTACGGCAAGCAATGCCTGCATCTGTGTTGTAATGTTTTCAGATTAATATTGAAGGCGCCCACCTGGAGTCTTTGATGGGGATTTTCATCTGTTGTTGCAAAGTGAGAATGTATGTGCTTTCTGAGTGAAGGTCAGTTAATTTGCTTTTTTGGTTGCAAGCTCAGTAGGCCCACTCATTCAAGTGGATTCATAAGGGGCTATTGTTTTTTGACCTTGAGCGAAAGTGAAACTTTAAAAGCTACGCAAGGAATCAAAGTTTGAAAAAAAATACTATTTGATAAGGTTATAGTTTAAAAACACTTGGAAGGAACATGAAATATCAGTTCACGAATATTCTTTGATGTGAACAGTTTGCTGTCTGACTTTGGCAAAAATAATGGAGGCTGTGAAGATGATGTAAGTTTAATGTTGACGACTGTACACTAATTGTGACAATGTAACTAAAGTATTATATTTTTGCGGAGTTGTCATTTTCCTCCAATACCAGAGAGTGTACATTGTTCGCGTTTGCAAGCTAAGACTAGAGTCACCGTTGGTGAACGTTATTTCTTTTTCTTTGAAATGTTATGCTTGCCCACATAGCTTTATGTATCAGTTTGCACATTCTTTTGGTCTTGTTACAGTTTGCACGTTCTTTTGGTCTTGTGTAACATTACGACATGTAATTTTTTCTTGCTTGTCCATTCATGCTGCATCCATAACCGAATTACCATGTCACTGTATAGTTGTCCTTTTTTTAACCCTTACGGCGAGTGCTGTTTATCTGCGTTTGTAGGGTGTCATTATATGTCCCCATGGTGAACTCTAATACTTCTTTAAAATGTCATGTTTGGCCACTTGCATTTGTGTAGTATTTTCCACAATCTTTGTGTCTGTTTTTGAAATGTTTCCTAAAGGTTGGGTATTGACACACATTTTGTCTTACGTTTTCCGCCTAGCCACATTTTGCCGTACTGTGAGTGCCACGGTTTTCAGATGCCGAGTGACGGCTTCGTTCCATGCCAGATGCAACTGCTGGTGACCGGGTGCCTGTCCATTATAATGTTATGGGATGACAGGCCAGGGCCGCTCTGTCCCTACGCTGAACTAGCGACAAGAAGCGACTTATTATCATTTATGGTGGTGTAAAGCAACGGTGATGCCGCCATGTTGGAAATACCTGTGCAAACAAATGGAGTGCTTCAACAGAAACGCATACTTTGCGTATACGAAATGAACTGCATGTGCCTCTCCATGAACATTTTCACTGTTGGCCCTTGGAGTCATTGCTACAAATTATTTGCAAATGCAATTAGTCTGTTCATCTCTGACAGTTGTTTGTTAAATAAAAGTACTTTCCAAATTCTAAAATGTAACCGTTTTCTTTTAAAATCATATGTATCATTTCAAAATGTAAAGTACCACGTTATACCTCGCTGTACGTTTATTTACATGTTTTGCGTCACGGTACATACTGTTGCTTTTTCTTTGCTGTCATGGAAAGCGAAGAGGGGCTATGTATAGAACAACCGCCTTTCCTTTCATCAATGACATTTGTGATCTCATCTTTGATTTCCTGGGTGTTAGTCTTAGCAGTGCACGGTGGTGGCGCAAGTTATGGTTGCTTAGCTTACCATAACATGTGATGTCATTAGTGATGTCATTAATGACATTTGTGATGCCATCTTTCATGTCCTGGGTGTTAGTGTTAGCAGAGGACAGTGGTGCGGGCAGTTATGGTCGCTTAGGCTACCATAACTGGCGAATTTCAGGTTTTTTTTTGGTTTTACTTTGAACCATAATGGCACGTTTGAAAAGATTTTTTAGTGAAGTGCACAGGCTTTTGGTAGGGCAACTTAACCATAACGTCCCCTTAACAAAGTTTTTTTTTGTGAATATAGCACTTTTTGGGCGGCGTATAACGCTCTCCATGGATGAATTCTCACCAACTTTGTAAAAACAGTATATAGCCCACTCTGAATTTTTTGCAAAATTTGGTGAGGTTTGGTCTAGGGGGGCCAAAGTTATAGGGGGGGTCACAAAACTTATTTTTTTCCGTTAGACTGAATGGGGAAAAAACTTTGCTCACGCCTACAGCCCAAACCGCTGGATGGATTTTCACCAAATGTGTGGCAGGAGCAGCGGCTTGGTCCCAAAAGCGTGCTTTTGTAAATTTGGTGAAAATCTGTCCAGTAGTTTTTTAAAAAATGACCAAAGAGTAGTGTGAGGAAAGACAAAGGCAGAGGTGAGTAGGAACTTGAAGTTTAATGAAGCGGGGCCAGCCGTATCAGTCCACTCACAACAACTTCTAACGGCTCACTTCACGCTCTGTTGTCACGCGAACCAAACTCCGAACGGAACAACAAGGAGAATGGTTCACGTGCCACAGCATAAACTCTACATATCTATCTCCAAAAATATTAGGCAAATACAAATGGAGAAATAAGAAAAGAAGATCATCAGATCATACCACTAATAAAGTCAAAACGAAAAAACATACCTGCCTGAATAAATATAAAACACAAATATCTCCTTCACAAGTGGCATGCTGAGATAAACAACTTAAAAAATTTCAAAACAGAGTTCTGACAGCTCGACACAA
Organism: Ambystoma mexicanum; assembly: GCF_040938575.1. Taxonomy (NCBI): domain Eukaryota; kingdom Metazoa; phylum Chordata; class Amphibia; order Caudata; family Ambystomatidae; genus Ambystoma; species Ambystoma mexicanum. The sequence goes on along the minus strand of NC_090934.1, from coordinate 689,154,612 downwards.
ATCCAGATATTTCAAAACAAAGTTATGAACACTCATGACACATAGCCCTTCATCCAGATTGGCTTACACCTGGATCTCTGAAAACTACCAGAACTGTTTTGAACACTTCCATCCTCTTCACCCCTTATCCCACCATTATCATAAGGCTCACTTGTTTCCACTCTACCATCCATACCATAAGCCTTAGCAATTTTCCCTTTAGACCAGACCTCCCCAACTTCTAATATAACCACACTCTTCCTAACTGCAGAAATTCTCCTAGGACCCATACATTTGCTGTCCAAACATTTGTTCACCAATCTAGGATTCTTCACATACACCATCTCTCCGACCATCCAATCCCGATCCTTCACTTTCTCACAAGCATCAAAACCAACTTTATTCCTCTCCTGGCTCTCCTTGATACATTTCATTATCTGTTCCCTATCTACTTGAACCACTGCAGCCATTCCCAACCACCCTGGACACAATTCCCTGGTTCCCTTCCCTTGATAGATACAAAGGGTGAGATTTTTGTCACCGAATGCGGTGTAGTGAGATAATTCCACGTCATGATCCTCAATATCTTCCTCCATGGCTTCCTCCATCATAGCTAACTGCAAACCTTCCTTCAAAAAACGGTTGACCCTCTCCACCAGGCCATTTGCCCTGGGGTGATACAACGCAGTTCTGACATGCCTAATGCCATACCCACTGAGAAACATCTTCATCGCCAATGAGACAAACTGAACCCCATTGTCTGGGACAAGCTCAGTGGGTACCCCCTCTTTAAGGAAAACTTTCTCTAGAAATCCTATGAGTTCCCTAGCCATGACTTCCCTCACTGCCTCCCATTCAATCCACTTCATATGAAAGTCAACTAAAAAAAACAAAAACTTCAACCCATTACCTAGACCCATAATGGGTCCCATGATGTCTATAGCAACCTTAGACCACGGTTGTTCCGCTACCACATTAGGAATCAAAGGAACTTCCCTTACCACTTTCGTCTTGTCGCTCGTTTGACACTCCCTACACTCCTTCACCCACCTTTCAGCCATTCTGTCAATACGTGGCCATCAGTAATTGTGACAGAGTTTCCTCTTCATTGCCCCCTCCCCTGGATGCCCCTCATGAGCCAAATCCAACAGACTCTCTCTGATAGCTTCCAGAGGAACCACACATCGTCCCCTCCTTAATCTGTCTCCCTGCAAATTTAGCTCTTCTTTGACCTCCCACCATATGTCAAAACTCTTATCCAAATTTTTCTTCTGCGGCCAACCCATCACGGTCCACTCTTTAATAAGCTTAAGATCTTCATCAGAACTTTCAGCTTGCAACCACTTCTCTTGAGCCACCGCCACACCGACTTCAGCCACCACTGATTCCTCTATTCCCTCATCCTCAACATTTCCTGTGTCAGCCAAAGGCATCCTAGAAAGGCAATCCGCCACTACATTTTTCTTTCCAGCCAAAAAACTCAGGTCAAAGTTAAATCCTTGAAGTCCCAAACCCCACCTGCTAATCCTGGGTGAACCTAAAGCCCATCTTCCACTCTCAAACAACTGAACTAATGGCTTATGATCAGAGCGAACCACAAAGCTTCTGCCCCACAAATAATACTTGAAATGTAAAACGACCCAGAACATAGCCAAAGTTTCCCTCTCAATAACTGAATATCTGGGTTCCGCCCCTCTTAACGCCCTTGATGCAAAAGCAATAATTCTCTCCTTGTTCTCTTTGTCATACTACACTAGCGTTGCCCCCAAACCCAATAAACTGGCATCTACAACCAAAACAGTTCTGTCCGTGGGATCAAACCTTCCTATTGAAGGCGCCTTACTGATAGATTCCTTAATGTTCTCAAACGCTGTATTACACTGTGCGGACCACTCAAACCTTGCCCCTTCTTAAGTATCGATCTTATGGGAGCCGACACCATGGCAAAATCTTTAATAAACCTGTGTTAATATCCGGCAAGGCTCCGCGCAGCCCTCAGACCTTCAGAGCGTGAGAGGCCCGAGCGGAAGGGCTAGAGTGGCACTGCGGCTGCTGCCGCTGTGTCGTCCGATGACTTGCTGCAGGTGGAGGTCTGCGTATCCCTCGAAGCTACCGTGGCGGGCCCCCTAATCCTCGTCGCCAATGTGAGGAAAGACAAAGCCAGAAGTGAGAACGAACTTGAAGTTTAATGAAGCGGGGCCCGCCGTATCAGTCCACTCACAACAACTTCTAACGGCTCACTTCACGCTCCGTTGTCACGCGAACCAAACTCCGAACGGAACAACAAGGAGAATGGTTTGCGTGCCACATCATTCTAAATGCATAAACTCTACAAGTAGGTCACAAAAAATTAGTGATATCTATGTCCGCTCTGCGGACACATTTCCCTGTTTGCTCCGCGGACAGTGTCCTGATTGGATAAGCGGCTTGCGTCATGTCCGCGGACATGCAACGTGTTCATTGATTTGATGGTGAAGAGCGTGAATTGCATCAGATTTTTGGAAACGCCCGCCATGTTGGATCCGCGGACATCCATGGACAGCGCAGTGGCAAATGGTGGAGAAATACAACTTTGGCAAGTGTGTTGGTGTGTAAGAGCGTTTGGCGAGGGTGGGGGAGTAAGAGATGGGTCAAATGCTGTATTTATTTAGGTGGCAGGCACCACTGTTTTGTTTGTCTTATCTGCGGACAACCGCGCTGTCCGGGATGTCCGTAATTAGCCAAAAATCGGGGTGTCCTAAGGACACTATTCCAATCCGTACTGGCCGCAGGCAAAGTTGAAACTGTTCTAAGAACAGGCGTGGTGTCCGGGATGTCCACAATTACCCAAAATGGAGTTGTCCTAGCGGCACTATTCCTGTCCGTACTGTCCACAGGAAAGTTGAAACTGTTCTAAGAACGGGCATGGTGTCCGGAATGTCCACAATTATCCAAAATGGAGGTGTCCTAAGGACACTATTCCTGTCCGTAGTGTCCACAGGCAAGTTGAAACTGTTCTAAGGACATGCGCGGTGACCGGGATGTCCGTAAGCAATCAAAATGGAGGTGTCCTAAGGACAGTATATCTGTCCGTGTCCGTAGGCAAGTTGAAACTGTTCTAAGAACATATGCAGGGACCGGGATGTCCGTAAGCAATCAAAATGGAGGTGTCCTAAAGACAGTATATCTATCCCTGCTGTACGCAAGCAAAATAAAACTGTTCTTAGAACACGTTAGGTGTCCGCGGACATAAAAATGCCCATACTGTATAGTTAAAATATTTGATTCTATATATATGGGTGTGATATTCTGAGGTGGCTGTGGCCAGGGCCTAGAGACTTGGGTGCATGGCCTTGGCCATGCACCCAAGACCGAAGTTATAAGCACCGAAGTTATAAGCCACCATGGGTGTGATATGCTGCAGTGGTTGTGGCCAGGGCCTAGAGTCTTGGGTGCATTTCCGAAGGCCATGCACCCAAGACCGAAGTTATATGCACCGCAGTTAGTGGCTTATAACTTCGCTCTCACGGGATGAATCCTCACCAAACTATGCAAAAAGTGTGATATGGGTTGGCCCATATAGAGAGTTAAAATGTTTGATTCTATGGGTGTGATCTATGGGTGAAATGCTGTGGTGGTTGTGGCCAGGGCCTAGAGTCTTGGGTGCATGGCCTACGGCCTTCGGCCATGCACCCAAGACTCTAGGCCCTGGCCACAACCACCGCAGCATATCATACCCATAGATCACATCCATAGAATTTAATATCTATCAAATATTTGTAAATCTACAGTTTATGTACTGTTTGATTTGTAGAATTTGTATGTGAAGTTTTGGCTATGTCATGTCATTAAGATTGTAGAGTTTGATAACAAGCACTGCAGTATAACATATCCATGGAAGTAAACATTTTGCATTGTGGTGTACGGTTGCATGTTTGCTTCAATGGTTGTGTTATGGAGCAATATTTAAGAGTTGTACTTATTATAATATACTTACTGTTTGGTTTGGTAACTGGAGCACATATATTCTTTGTCAATTTCTGTAATAAAAGAAAAGATCATGTTAGTGTTGGTAGTTTATAAGGACTTATTACAATGCAAAATAGACATTTCAGGTTTTTTTCGACCCTCATATTTAGTAGTTTCAAACCAGTGTACTGTGCAATTTGCTCAGTTTCTGTGTTTGTCGTTAAATCATTGGGTCTTTGGGTCTGTGGGAAAAAAATCCATGTTGGATTAAAAAAAAACCTTTTTTTGTTTTGGTACAGTACATTTATTTTTGTGTTTTCAGTGTCTACTTGTTGTTTCTGACTAATGTTGGCTTGTTGCAGATTGTTAGATACTTGTTGAATTGTATCTGATTATACTTTTTATTTATATTTACAAGTTGTTAATCTATCTGTTTGGTTGTTGCAAAATCTTGGGGCAGTTAGATACCTGTTAGTGTATTCTAACTGTTTATTTCTTATTATTTTTAGTGGTAGTGATTTATCTGTTTGGTTGTTGCAAAGTCTTGGGGCAGTTAGATACCTGTTGAAGTATTCTAACTGTTTATTTCTTCTTATAATTAAGTGGTATTGATTTATCTGTTTGGTTGTTGCAGAATCTTGGGGCAGTTCGATACCTGTTGGCGTATTCTAACTGTTTATAGTTTTCTAATTGAAGTTTTATTAATGTTTATGCACAGATTCGTTATTAAATTTTGGTTTTAAGAATATTAAATAAGCATTTACAAGATTTGCTGGTAATCTTTGCTTTAAAGTAATGGTACTATCATTACATTCGAACCATCCACAATTCCTTTTTTATATATGCAGTGTAGTGACCTGCATTGGTTGTGGTTCCTGCATGATAGATTATACCTATGGTTTTGAAGGTTTTCTTACCAAGTGATGCTTGACCATGTGTGAATCCAGTCAGCTTGCAGTTGTTTTTAGTACCATTTGCATTGTAACGTAGAAGCATTAGTATTACGTATTTACTTTGTGTTTGTATTAGTAAGGTGGAGCCATCATCTGAATTGCAGGTAGTACATAATCTGCCATGGTTTGCATTTTGTATAAGTTGCTGAAATGGAATGGATTCACAGTTAGGTATGGATACATACACAAAACGTTCATTAGGGATTTGGTCACATTGCATATTGTTGCACAGAGTGCATGTATGTTTCCACATGTATGAAATCTGGAAGATTTCATTGATAGGTATGTTTTTGTTTTCCAGTACTTGTAGCAAGTACATTATAAATTCTTGTGGATCTTCTTGTGAGATTATAGTGAATTTCACCATTCCAGCACAGTAGTCCAATTCTTGTCTTATTCCATGAACACTATATGTGTTGTCAGGATTGTTTGTTGCATTTCTTTGAAGGACTAACATTTGCAAACACAATTGGTCTGTACTGTATAAGTTAATTTCAACAATTGGTGGCAATTGAAATACAATATTGATTGCTATATTTGCGTAGCCACTTACACCAGTTATGTTTGAAAATTTGAATGGACCAGATAGTTCTGTGTGCAAGTCATTTTTTCAGAGTGTGTGTTGCTTCTTTGAAGAAGTACCTGAGTTACTTTGAGTAATAGGTTCTTCTTTGGTTGTGGTAATTGATGAAGTATTAGCTTCTTTTACTCTCTTTGGAGGATTTGCAGTGAGATCCTGTTGCATTTCTGTTTGAATTAGTTTTCTTTAAAACGTTTTCCTTTTTGTGGAACAGGATATGTTTTTAGATGGGGGTGTTTAGTGAACGTAGTGTATTGTATTCTAAAATGCAAGAAATAGCAGCGTTTACTTTACTTGCATCAAAGTTGATTAGAAATAGACCGTCACGTGTACATAAGCGTGATAGTGCTACGTAGATCATGCCTTCTTTAGAACTGTGTTCCCAATATCTATCAATGCTTTATCTAGGGTAAGACCTTGTGATTTGTGAATGGTGACTGCGTATGCTAGAGTTAGTGAAAATTGTTCTCTGCGTACATACATGTCTTTGAAGAGAAGGAATCGAGCTGTTGAGCGCCCTATCCTTTTTACTTCTGAAAGTTTGTCAAACATAATATTGACAAACTGAATGTTGTTGTCACGTGGGTATGTTTGAAAGCCAACAACTGTACCCAGTGCTCCATTAACTAGTCCTTGCTCCACGTCAAGGTTACGTTTGAGCATTACTCTACAGTTTAAAGATCATTTAATATTTTCTCCAAACCAGCTGTGTTGGAGATAGAATTTTCTAAGGTATTTAGTCTTGTTGTGGCTTGTTGACACATGGGTAGTGTCATACCATGTACAGCCAGTTTATTTCAATTATTGGTTGCATTTCTTTTTTCAACATTGTTTCATTGAATTTGGAACAGCTTGCAAGAGTTGGCATCAAGGACATCCAATTGACATTTTTGTGTGCTAATTGTTCCATGACATCAGTAGCACATGAGTTATGGCCATAAAGTGCATGGATGTGCCGGGTTTTTAATATTGCTTGTGCTTCTTGAGATAGTACACCAGCTCTAATACTTTTAAAAATGTTGGCGTAGGTGAGGTCTGCAGACTGGCACATGTTTTTTGTTAATTCTCTGTATTGGAAATGTTGCCAAAGGTTGACATTTCCTATGCTGCCAACAGTTTTACGGCAGAGTTTGTGTCCTAAGGTTTTAAAAATAGGTTCACCTTTCACTGGTGTCAATTGAAGAAGATCTCTGAAAACAATAATGTGTTTTCCTCCAAAGAGCTCTTCGTAGTTTGTTTTGAGTACTTCTTGTAATCTGAGGTGAATCAAAGCCAACATTAGGTTGGAGACCATGCCCACTTCATCTATTAGTAGCATTTTCATTTGTTTTAACACTCTGCGTAGTTCCATTGCAGCTTCTGTAGAAAGTTTGTAATATTCTAATTTGTTTTGGTGTTCTACTGGAAGGAATAGTAATCAGTATAAAGTGACACCGCCTATGTTGTAGGCAGCTAAACCTGTGGGGGCAGTTACAACAGCTGACAGTTTGTTGTTTGTCAATTGTTGAAGGAACTTGCTGATGATTTTGATTAAGAATGTTTTGTCTGAACCAGCTTCACCACTGACGTATAGTAGTATAGGTTTGTAATTTTGGCAGGTACATTCTTTATTTTCATGTTGTACACCATGTGCAATTTCTTTTGTTACTTCTTGAAAAATGCTACGCTGCTCATTGTTCAGTTTTGATTGTAGTACAGTTAAGTCTTCTGTATCTTCATAGTGACACATGGTGTTTTCTACTTCTGTCATAGCTAATTCTGCCTCATTTGCTATTAGTGGCTGTCCGAGTGGTTCTTGGCTTCCTGTTACAGAAGGTTGACTACTTTTGGGAGTGTCCTTATCTAGTTGGGCCTGGAGTTCTTCTTCCTGTTGCTGTTCATTGTGCAACATTGTTTTGTACTGTGAAAAGTTTACATCGGTTATAGTGCTTTCATTTGCTTTGAAACCGTCTTCATAGGAGTCATAGTTATCTAGTATCTGTTCTTCTTTTCTCCATGGTTTAAAGAGTTGTAGCAGGGACATGTAATATAGTTCTGTATGTTGAGGAGTTTTTAATGACAATTTGATATGATTAATTAAACTTGGTTTGGTAAGTTTTACTAAGCTGCCTTCACAATTTGTCACTCTGTATCTACCTTTTTTTTCATTAGGTTTTATATTATTTTTGTATGTGAAGTTTTGGGCTATATGGTATAGACACATGGTTTCCAAAGTGGTACTTCTGTTTGGGTGGTATGTGACCAGTAAATTGTTTTTCAAAATGTCTTGGCTGTTGGGATCATCTTTGGCTATTGTTTCTATGTCATCATATGATTTGAGAACTCTTTTCTAGATTTAGCAGGACCAAGACTTAGCCATACTATATTTTCAGATTTTCCATACAAAGCAGTACCGTTTAAACGATCTGCAGCTTCATAGCAGCCACATTCTCTATGGAAGAGCATTTTTATGCCCAAGCTGTACAATTTCTGAGACAGTATTTTGTCTGATGATAGGTCATTCCAGAGGTCTTGAAGCTCTGTTTTTTCTGCTTTGGTTAAGTAGGCTGTAACATATTGTGCAACTGCAGTGGAATTGTCTGCAATGTACTGCACATCTATGTTTGCATTCCATAATAGGGCAATGATTGCATTGTAATCATTGATATATTTTGCTTCTTCTGTTCTTTTTATGTAATATGTGTTTTTAGGTGATTTACCTTTAACACTATGTCTAACTGAAGACAAAAAGTTGTTCACTTCACCTGTTTCTGTAACCGGTCTAGGGAAACCAAAGCGGAATTTGCTGTAGTATTTCCCTTTGTTTTTGTATTTGAGACGACAATATTTGCCACATTTGTGTCTTTGAAATTGTACATTTTGTGCATGAAGATCACTATTTGTTGCTTCTGATGGAATTTCACAAGTGACATATTTTTCGATAAACTGTAAAACAGTGGCATCACTATCTTGACCAAATTTAGGAGCATCTTTAATCCATAAAAGCATGTGGATAGGTGGTGCTCCTCTGGCTTGCTATTCTTTTCTCCAAAAGAAGTGTTGCACTTCTCTGAGGGGAGGAACAGTTTTATTACAAATGAAGTGTAGCATAGTAATGAAGCGATGATGGAAATATCTTGAAACATTAACAGGATCTAGAGAGCAAAGTTCTCCAGGTGTTAGTATATCTATGTTTGTTTTTTATTTTTTATTTTTTTATTTAATTTTTTTATTTATTTATTTTCAAGATTTTCAAATAATCAAACTATACATCACCAGAAGTTCAACAGAGTATAAAACATAACACTCTGCATTACTTAGGTAAGTAAATAAAAGCAATCCGAAGTATGTATGAATATTGAAACATCACAGACAACTTAAAACACATTTTTAACCTTTCTCAATATATAATGCCTAATCACAGCCTTACATATCGAAAATTTCAACACAGAACAATACAAAAACATAAAGACATCTCACAGACTGCACAAAACAGAACAAAAACAAGACTGGGGAATCCTCAATAAATGCACATATACATTATCGGGTAGTCAGGCCCAATGGGAGCAACTAATCCTCAGGTACACAGTCACAAAATAAATCAGTAAACGGCTTCCAAAGAGCTTGATACTTATCTTCCTTACCTTGCCTCACAAACATCACCCGCTCAAAGTTCGATAATACTAACAAATCATTAATCCAATTCTCTACTCTAGGCTTCTTCCTCGTCTTCCACACCATCAGTACTTGCTTCACTGCAACTACAAGTGCTTTATCAACCCATTGTCCATATCGATGAGCAACCACACAACGCCCCTTACCTGATAAAAGCAACACCTGCACAGGCATCCTGTGAAAACGTATAGACAAGATCGCATCCAGTCTATCTAACATTCCCACCCAAAATTCTAACACCCGAGAACAATACCATAACATATGAATCAACGTTCTCTTCTCCTTTCCACATCCCCAACACAAATCATCACCAGCCAGCGCTAATTTATACATACGTAGTGGAGTCCAATACAGATGCCCTAACACTTGTATCTTTGAAATTGTAAAATTCGTGCATGAAGATCATTATTTGTTGCTTCTGATGGAATTTCACAAGTGACATATTTTTCGATAAACTGTAAAACAGTGGCATCACTGTCTTGACCAAATTTAGGAGCATCTTTAATCCATAAAAGCATGTGGATATGTGGTGCTCCTCTGGCTTGGTAATCTTTTCTCCAAAAGAAGTGTTGCATTTCTCTGAGGGGAGGAACAGTTTTATTACAAATAAAGTGTAGCATAGCAATGACGCGATGATGGAAATATCTTGAAACATTAACAGGATTTGGAGAGGAAAGTTCTCCAGGTGTTAGTGTCATGGGTTTTGACCCGTGTTCGAGCTATTATGCTGCAACATTTGGTGCTGTGGGCTTAGAAAATCCAAGATGGCGGAAAAGCCCACATTGCGCCAGAATCCAGGAAAACCGCGCAGTTTTGGCGCACACCAAAATGTTCCCCTGAACTGCCACCCACCAGTGCGAGCGTGATGGGCCAGGAGTGCCATGGGTGAAATGTGTGCCAAAGGAAAAACAGCGGTGCCGGTTAGATCAGAAAGCGCTTTGAAATCACCTTTGTTTCTCTGAAATGCAAGCTAAAAATGCCTATTTTAAACATTGCAAGATATTCAAAAATCTCAATGAACACCAGCAGACATTTGGCAGAAGGTAGACTTGTGTGCATACACAATCTGGAAAGAGAAAGAGCCCAAAACAATCTTTATAACAAAACTGGCTGAGCTGTGGATGTCAGCAGCTGAAGTGAAATTGGACTGAAAGACACTAAAATCTAAATGTTTAAAATAAATGAGTGACCTACTGTTGAGTGTCAAATAGTTTGCAACTGTTAAATGTCATAGTTTTGAACTTAGAATCAGCGTTCTAGCTGCATGTTTAAAAATTGTAAGTTTGATTTGGATGAAGAAAAACTGGGAACAAAAGTGACATTTGGCTGAAGCCTGACTTTAAGAGAGTGAATTCTGCCCGGCAACTACCCCCGACAGGAGTTGAAACTTGATCAGCAGCTGTGTTCCCAGGCCTGGCTGCATTCTGCTGCCCCTGCCAAAAGGAGATAACACATCTCTGATTGAATTAGGGGAGTGGCACCTGGGGACTGCAGGAAACTAAACAAAGCACTATCCTTGGCCCAGGCAAATGTTAAATTAGGGGGGTCGTAAATGGCTTCCTCTTGGAAGGAAACGGGGAGGGGCACTGCATCTGTGAGCAAGCTGAGCTTGGGGGAAGTGGACAAACCAGAAATTCCACCATGTGCTTTGGAAAACCACACCCCTCGGGGCCAGAGCATAATTTTAAAAAGATGGATAATTCATAGTGCGGACTTGTAAAAATTATATAAATAATATCATCATTCTTGTGATTTTTCTGTGCACATTTTAAGAGGTGTTAGAACTCTCTACCATGTTCTGAGGCAAAACCCCATTAATTATGGAGATTGCAGACACGGGGTTCACGCTAGAAAAATGAAAAGTTACTGGAATATGTGTAGAAAGGCGGTGTACATGTGTGCCATTTTTGGTAAACGTCCGATATTGGTAACCAACTAAAAACGAAAATAAGTTGTCATTTTTTAATGCAAGCTCTTAGAAACATCAGAGTTGGAACAGAATGTACCATAAGTAATCTGTAATATTTACATGTAATGTCAACCACTTGTGTATCTGGGAAATATGTATTTGGATCAGAAATAGATTTGTGTGCAATTTGACAAGGGGAGGATCCTCTGACCATAAACCTACCTCATCACTCTGACTCACAACTCAGTTCCCCCAATCAAGGGAGAAAGGAGAACTGGGCCAATGATAAGTTGAGAGGGGCAGGCTCAGTTATGCTACGCACACACCCACTTTCTAAAGACATAAAAAGAGCCACTGGAAGCCAGACAGGGACATTCAATTTCCATTTCCTTGCGGAGCACGCTGACAGACGACTTCACATCCAGAGACTCCAGACTTTAAATCCATCAATCTCCAGAGACCAGAGATCCAGAGAGACCAGAGATCCAGAGAGGCCAGAACTGTGCAGTGCTGAGAGCTGACCCAGATCGCTGTGCACAGAACCATTACCAAGTGGCGAGAGAACCGCAGCCAATCCTGACCCGATCCGTGACGAAGTCGCATTCCTGTCCATAATATAGTGTGAGTACTCGGCCAGAACTGTGCAAAACCAATCTCTTAGTTTAAAATAATCTAATTCAAACTATTTTAACCTATTGAGAACTGCATCATAGAAATTGTGTGCCTTCTTTTGATTCAAAGGTGCAAAACTGTCATCTGTCATTCTGAAACTTTAAAATTTAATTTCTGAAAAACTACCTTCCCAAAATCGTCAGTATCTCTTGAACCGTTTGTGATAGAAGCGTGATTTAACTTTAATTTTAAAGCTGAGATTCTAAGCTTTCTAACAAGCTCTAAAGTAATTGCGCTCCACGCACGCGTCTAAATTGCCGCGATTTGACATTTTGCTTCATTCCAGCCACGTGTAAAAATATTTGTCTTTTGCTTTCATTACGGAATTCCGTTTTCAACCTGGTAACCATCCCTGAATCATTGATAGGGCTGCCTGAACTGATTTAAAGTATCTCTCACTCACCCTGAACCTCTAGAGGGAATTAAAATAATTTCGCATATTTTTCCCTTCTTTGCATACCACCTTTAAAGTACTTTGCCTGTGTTTAAAATCATCCCTGTTTCTCTAAGCTTGCTAGGGGGAACTGAATTTGTATTGTACTGTGATTGTATTCCTGAGAACTGTGTGCTCTCTCTTCCATCTTCTATTGCATAGGGTGGGGGTGAGTTGCCAAAAGGGGAAAAGTGATTCTATTACCTTTTGCTGAAATCATATCAAGTTTATTCCTGTGTTGCTTCTTTTCCACCTTGCATTTCCTTGTACCACATAAAGCATTCTCAGCTACCTTATCCTCTATACTACTCCTAAGTAATTAATCCAGTGTGCTAGTGTAACATCATCCATTGTTGATCACTCACTGTCATATGTCTAAGTGTGATATCAAATATTAATTTATTATAAAAGTGTGATATATATCTATTGTTTAATTTTTTAAATAAACCTTTTCAATTTGCAAAACAAACCTACTTGTTGGCTCAGTGGGATCAGGGGTATTCTCAGAGAGGGGCGTGATACAAGGGTTCATCATCCAGATTATAACTTGTCATAAAAATATACAAATTATGGCTTCCCTTGAGCAATCCCAGACAAGGCACTGACCTAGTGGGAATGCTTGATTGGAGTCTTTAACATTAGTATATCTATGTTTGTTTTGTTTTTGTTTGATATGCGTAGGAAATCATGTAAATCTCCCCATTCATATTCTGCACAACTTAATGTAACACACCAAGTGGGTGGACCAAGGTTTCTTATCATACAACGTGCATCTCTGTGACGTCGGAACCAGTACTCTTTAGTACCACACATGTTTGCTAACAGATTTGTAATGCTTGATTGTAAAACCTCATCTTTTTCTTGCACTTTTTGTAGTAATTGCGTAGCTGACATATTTTGAAAGTGGGTTCCTGATTTTAATGTGTGTGCAACTCCATAACATAGAGTTGCTAGCTCACTTTCAAAAAGTAGGTGGAATATATATTCCACATTTTGTCTAAATCTGGGATCTTCAGAATACATTCGTAACAAGTGGTATTCTGATGCTGTTATCTGAATAGGTCTATCATCGTACCTTCCTCCTTTGCCAGTAGGAAAGAGTAGAGGAAAAGCATGTGCTTCTATACTTTTTTCCCATATGCTGATTGGTGATCCTTTGGTTTGTCGCATTTGGTACGTTTCTAGTGCATCATCTATGGTGTTGTTAGAGTGTAATGGATCAATTGTATAATGGTCTAAAATATTGGATACTGTAGCAGGATCTAGAAGTTCAAATGGACCAGTTTCTGGTGACTCTTGAATTATTTCAGTTGTTTACCTTAATTTTTCTTCAATATTTATTTCTTTGCAGTATTCATTATTGTCTTTTAGATATTGCAAGGCTTGTCTAACTTTATGTAAGTCTACGAGTTGTTGCCAATTTTTTTTGTCTTTTGTAGGTACACCATTTACTAAGACAATTAAAGATTGCGCTATTGGATGTTGCACTCCCAGAGTGTGCACATTTTCTTTTAGATCTAATGGTAAATAAACTACTTTGCCACGAATGCCTTTCACCAATTCAGAGGGAGGTAATTTTACTGTTTTTGGTTCAAGGCATATTATTGATTGAAATTAGTGCACTGCTTGAATTATGATGCTCTCATATAAATTAAGTTGTTGCAGGGGTTTTGGTAGTGGGAATAATTCCAAGTTATTTGTGATAGCACATGAAGGAGTTTGATTGTTGTCAAGTTTTGTAGGGCAATAACTACAAAGTATTAAGGGGTTAGTTATTTCGTATTTGTTTTCTGCTACAAGGTAGAGAGCTAATTCAAACCATTTGGAATCTTCATTGTTTTCTATTTTGAATGTTACGTCTATAGTTTTTGAGTTACTTTTATAAAAAGTTCTGCAGCAACACACACACACATGGTTTGGTACTTCAGCGGATGTACTTTTAAATTTTAGTATTTCTTTTTTGTATGTGTGTAGTAGAAGATTGCCATCTGTGCAATTGTTGCTAGTCTGTTGTACAGCTACGGTATTTTGTAAGTGGCTTTCACTTCCAAAATATTTTTTCTGGATATGCTCTATTTATTCCAGTATGTCTTTGGCTGTACCATGTAGAAGATTGTTATTTAAATTGGCTAGTGCTAAAGCAGGACTTTTAGCATAGTAGAGTTTATAGACTAGATTTCTATTCTATTATAGTTGAATGATGTGTTGATAACATTTTGATATGATGGAAGGTGCTTTTGCAAATAGGTCCTGAAATGCAGGCCAATGAATGTCCTTGTAGTCCTGTGTATTTGCGTACTGGACAGGTATCCATATTTTGCAGCATTTTCATTTTGATTTTGTCTTTGCCTTTCACATATTGATTGAGGAACTGGCGTAAAGATTTGATTTTTTTTTTGGCAATGTTTGACGTGCCTGGCCATTTGTATACTGGACGTTCTGGTTCAGTCGAATGGAGAGTTGATACTGAGTTTTCTGGGGATATTTTTGTAAGCAGTATTTCTTGTTGCATTATGGTATTATTAAGATTTTCATAACCTCGTCCACTGCTATGGATGGCAATTGTGTTTGTTTGGTTTTGTTTGTCTGCTTCTTCATTAAAATATGGTTCTGTGCTCGTGGTGTGACTCCATTCACCTCCACAGATATTTAAGAAGTTATTTTTGTTGACATTCCGTTTATTGAGAAGTCATTTTTGTAATTTAGTAGTTAGTTTTTTTAGTGGTTTCATTCTGTTTAACACTAAAATAAATAACTTTCTTTTGAGAAGGATTGCACTGTCTATCAAAGCTTCTAAGATTAATTTTCTACGGTAGGTTTTAAGGGTTGTGCATGATTTGTCTCCTGTTTTTATAAGATTCTGAAGGACTCTATGGCGGAACATTTTTGCCTAAATACTTTTTTGGTATGGTTACTTGCCACTATATCAAGATTTATAGGAGCAGTTTTAGCAGTAGTGGTAGCTGCATTCTTGTTAATCATTTTCTGTTTTCTTTTACATTTTGATAGAGGAGGCAAAGTTTCTGTACTGGAAGATTGTTTTGTTTTGCTAAATGACTGTATTAGCTGTTTTGTTTGAACTTTTTGAACAAACTCTGCTAGAGATGGATGCTTATTTTGAACACTTTTATTTTAATTTCCTCTATTTCTGCATTGCTTTCTACGGACTTGCTTTCTGGTAGGCATTCTGTGGGGTCTGTTGAAATAAAAAAGAAGGTATGGGTTGGGCTGTTGTGCAATGTATGTGTGCTGTATGCATGAGTGTCTGAGTATGATGGTAAAGATGTATGTGGTGGTGTGTAATTGTGCATTGGGCAGCTACAATTAGTTGGGAAGGCTATTCTTCTATTTGTGTGTTACTACACTGCGGTTCAGATGACAGTAGAAAGTGAGCTAGTGGTGAGGAGAAGCACTAATAGTAAATTTAATGGTATAAAATTAAAACAGTTCTTTGTTTTGTAATACTAACATTCTAGGGGCTGAGTTATGTTATTTGTGTTCCGAAAAACGGGGATTTGTGTGTCATTCTGCCTGCTAATCCCTGTTTAATAAATGCTGATTTGTGGGCAGAATGGTGCACAAATCTTCGTTTTTTTGGTGCACAAATTACATGAATCAACCGCACAACAAAACAGTAAGTACAGCAATTAAACTAAAGGGGCGAAGGAGAGTAGTGCAGTAGAACTGAGAGAGAGAGGGAGGGGTGGGGAAGAGGAGGAGGAGGGAAACGGATGGGGTAAAGGGTGAGAATGGGGGAGGGGTGAGGGAAGGGAGATGATCAAGGAGATACGGCAAGGGAGGAGGGGGGCAAAGGCAGGGGGAGGGGTTTCATGGCGGGAAAATGGAGAAGGAGAGATTTGAGGGAAGTGTGGAATGAGGAAAAGGTAGAAATAGAGCAGAGTGAGAGAGATAAGGAGTTCCAGTACAGGGGGGCTAGGAGATGGAAGGAGCGGAAATGGGATGTGGCACAAGGGGAAGGAGGAACAGTGAGAAGGAAGTGGTCAGCAGAGCGAAGGAGTGGGAGGGAGTGTAGAAAGAGAGAAGGGAGGAGAGATAAGGGGGAGCAAGACCGTGGAGAGATTTAAAGGCTAGGCAGAGAAATTAAGGTTGTATTGTGCTTACTCTTTTTTTGTGGAATGAGCAGGTTTCTTTGGAGTTGTTGTTTGTAGTTCAGATGCTGCTGTTATCCAGGAGAGTGGTCTTCACTGCAATTGTAAAAGAAAGAAGTTAGTAATTTTGTGTGTTTATAGCACTGATGTTAATTGAGACGTTGATTTTTTATGTTTTTGTCGTAGTATTCTTGTTTGATATCTGAACATAGTGTAGGCATGCAGTTTCATTTGACTATGTGCAGCATTTATATTTTATTTACAATATTTTAGTTCAACATGCTTTGCAAATGAGTAGAATATTAACTGTATGAAACTCACTTGTTTTTTTAAAGCTATGTTATAGGATGTTAAGAGAAAGAAGAAATAATATATTTATTTTGCAATTTTTATAAGGTAAATGGCAGAAACTGTATAGAATATCATGGAATGTATGCATTTGTGAAGGTGTGGGTAATAAAGCAGAAGGATGTGATTTACAGGTAGTGGTGTTATTGCAGCTGGGAGCTTTTCAATGATAGTGTCTATGTGTGTGAGTGTGTGAAGATGCATGACCATTTACTTGCTGTGTGTAATTTTATAATGGACTACTAAGTGTTTTTCCACAATTATATTGTTATTTCTCCCATCTTCTAATATTATAATTTTTTAGATAGGTGTGTTTGTAAAGAAAAATTAGATTGCAGACAGTACGTTCATTTTAAAGGTTATACAGGTTGAGTGGCAGTTACTCTGTTTATATGCATGTATAAGAGTTGTACATGTACTGTGCAGAAAATATGCATGCCTGTAGTTTGTATTCATGCATGTGGATATGCATGCAGCTGCAAGTAGAAATCTTGGAGACTTGTAGAGTAGTTTTTCTAGTAGGTGCTTTCCAATGATATGAGACTTGTTCTCAGGGTGATCAACAGTGAAGTGCTGAACTCTGATGATGGAGTTAGATGTAAAGGTCTTGCATGTGATTGGTGGATGGTTGTCTGACTGGTTAGCTGTATCCAATGAGGGAATGGCACAGAGAGTGAAGTGGAAATGGTAGAACGGCTGTCAAAGTTACGATATGTCCGCAAACATGGCAGTAGTCTGCGGACACCACGTGTTACATACAGGGATTTTGGGGTGGAGAGGCATGCAAATGAGAATGAGCAGAGCAAGGGATTGGTCAGTAAAGTTTACTGGGTGTGTTGTGTAAAAAGAGAGTTTGTCAGAAAGTCTTTTTCCTGAGAGAAAAACAGTTAGCTATGGCTGTGTGTTTCAGAAAACAGATTATCTGGATTTTGGGAGACTCATGGATACATTGGTTGGAGGTGCATGCAGAACGCTGTGGAGTAGCTGCAGATCTTGTATTCCCTCATGTGGAAGTGCACTGGCATGGAGTTTGTGGAATTAAGTGGTTGGACTTGATACCTCTCTGTGCTAGATTGGAGACAGAGCTTCATCCAGACATAATTATAATTCATCGTGGAGGGAAAAGTTTAGGACATGTGTCAGGAATTTCTTTGCAATTTGTGATGAAAGAAGGACTTGGGAAGGTCATGGACATGTTTCCAAATTCCCAAGTAATTTTTTCTCGTATTGCGCAGAGACAAATGTGGCTGTGTTCTTCTTCATTTGGTCCACAAATGAAGAAAGCGAGGCGGAATGTTAATAAGGCTGTTTGTACCTTTCTAAGAGATGTTGGCATGTCCTCTTTCCACAATGAAAATATTATGTTTCATAGCACATACATTTTTCGCAGAGATGGTGTTCATCTTACTTATGCTAGTAATCAGATTCTTCTGAGAAATGTACAAAATGCATTGGGACCTTTTGTGGAATTACAGCCATCCATTTTGCAGTAGGTGTTGACTATTTAAGTTTTTCAAACACAAAACAACACCCCCAAAAGGCTCTTTTTAGAGCCACCACTTCCTCCTACAGAAAAATGCAATGGTTTTGATAGGACAGCACCCCAAAATTGTAGTTGTCCGCAAACTGTCAGATTTCTAAAAAATGCACAGGGCCCTGCTCCATCCATTTATTTGTCACTTCTATTTTTTAGAGTGTGAAAGGTGGCTCTGAAAAGAGCCTTTATTTTTGGATTTAAAAAAAAAAACTTGGTGTTTTACACAAGACACACCAGGAGAGGAGGGGAATAGAGGGTAAGGGGGGACATCAACCCCGGGGATAAGAAAGTGCAGGTGGAGAGAGGAAGATGTAGGGTGGGCCTTACTTAGGTAGTGGGCAGGTCTTCTCGTGCTCCTTGACCGCAGTCTCGAAAGCACTTCGAAGTCTCTCCCCCCTGCAGAATACTGCATCGCAGTACATACACAAAACTGTGACACTGGAAATGTAAGGGTCATCAGCATCATGGATGCCCTGTGAGGCAGCTGGAGGGATGCGCTGTCCCACAGGAGTGTCTCTTGTGGTGACAGGAGTGGAAAGAGAGGATGTGGTAGAGGAACTCAACCTACTACGTTGATAACAAGGTACAACCTTGCGAATGGCCTCACTGGGGAACGACCTTAGGTGTCGCTTCATAGATGTCGTACCAAAGCTTTACGAACGAGGCCTCCCATGACTCAGCACCATTTTGCACTAATTGCAGGTGACCTTGTTCGCACATGCTTTTGGTATGTCACCTTGAATGGTAAATAAACGCCACACCCAAGATTCACGGCGAGCCCTGGTAGTAGGGATTTCCACTACCTCATCCTCTTCCTCCTCTTCATCCTCCTCTACATCCTCATGCCTGTTCCCCTCTTCAGGCCCTTGGGGAGGTGGTGGTGGATGGGGTAGGGGTGGTGCTGAGACAGATGTAGCACCAGCTGGAGCAGCAAGCATTGATGCCATCAGGTCTGATGGAAAGCAGCAAAATCTGGAAGATTACCAGCCAAAGTAGACAACTGTCTGTCAGATAGCCAGAAGCACAATGAGGATGAACTCTGGGGTGTGGCCTTTTATAGGGGTGCGGGTGCATGCTTCGCTGACACCCGCGCTGTCCGCGGACAGATCGAACACCCCAAAAGGGCTCAAAAAGTTCAAAAAAGTATGTAGAAAGTCAGGGGCATTGTCTGGGACATGTGCTATGGTGAATGTTTACTATAAAATACTTTGGATTGCCTGAAAAAGTACTTTTAAAATGTTTGGGGACCCGGACAGTGTCCGCAATTCAGGACACACGCTCAGTGTGGGTGCGGTCACATGATGACATTGCGAACACGTCCGCGAAGGGAACGGGTGTCCGCAGGACACCAAATGTACAGGAACGGCTGTGCGCATGCACGCGGGTGTTCTACGGACAGTGTTTGGGTCCTGAAACTAATTACAAGTGCGACACAAGTGAGATGGACAGCTACGGACAGGCAAGATATTCGTAGGACTTATGCATGTGGTGCGCATGTGCGTAGATGTTCTACAGGCAGTACGGACAGGCATAGTGTCCTTAGAACACCCCCATTTTGGTTAATTACGGACAACCCGGACACTGCGCATGTTCTTAGAACAGTTTCAACTTGCCTGCGGACATTACGGTCAGGTATAGTGTCCTTAGGACACATCCATTTTGGTTAATTGCGGACATTCAGGACAATGAGTGTGTTCTGAGAACAGTTCCATCTTGCTTGCGGACAGTACGGACGGTATAGTGTCCTTAGGACACCTCCATTTTGGTTAATTATGGACAACCCGGACACCGTGCATGTTCTTAGAACAGTTTCAACCTGCCTGTGGACATCACGGACAGGCATAGTGTCCTTAGGACACCTCCATTTTGGTTAATTACGGACAACCCGGACACCGCGCATGTTACTAGAACAGTTTCAACTTGCCTGTGGACATTACAGACAGGCATAGTGACTTTAGGACACCTCCATTTTGGTTAATTACGGACAACCCGGACACCCCGCATGTTCTTAGAACAGTTTCAACTTGCCTGCGGACATTACGGACAGGCATAGTGTCCTTGGGGCACCTCCATTTTGGTTAATTGCAGACATTCAGGACACCGAATGTGCTCTGAGAACGGTTCCATCTTGCTTGCCGACAGTACGGACGGGTATAGTGTCCTTAGGACACCTCCATTTTGGTTAATTACGGACAACCCGGACAGGCGCAAAAAGTTCCAAAAAGTATGTAGTAAGTCAGGGTCATTGTCTGGGACATGTGCTGTGGTGAATTTTTACTATGAAATACTTTGGATTGCCCAAAAAAGTACTTTTAAAATGTTCGGGGACCCGGACAGTGTCTGCAATTCAGGACACATGCTCAGCGTGGGTGGGGTCACATGATGACGTCGCGAACACGTCCGCGAAGGGAACGGGTGTCCGTAGGATGCCAAATGTACAGGAACGGTTCTACGAACAGTGTTCGGGTCCTGAAACTAATTAAAAGTGCGACACAAGTGAGACGGACAGTTATGGACAGGCTCGATGTTCGTAGGACTTATGGGTGTGGTGCGCATGTGCGTAGATGTTCTACGGGCAGTATGGACAGGCATAGTGTCCTTAGAATACCCCCATTTTGGTTAATTACGGACAACCCGGACACCGCGCATGTTCTTAGAACAGTTTCAACTTGCCTGCGGACATTACGGACAGTCATAGGCCCTCATTACGACCCTGGCGTTGGACCATGGTACTATTAGCACCATGGTCCATGCCGGTCTCCGCCATGGTGGATGGCGGAATTACCGCCCCCATCACAAGGTTGGCGGGGGCGGTAATTCCTCATTCACCATTTGCCCTTCCCCATTCCCATTTTGCCCCATAGGGCATAATGGGAATGGGGAAGGCGATAATTACGGCACCGCTAATAGCGGTTACCGTAATTATCGCCAAGGTCCCTTTGCGGCACCCACTTGAACGGCTGGTCTACACCAGCCGTTCAGTACGGGTCCCTCAAAGGGACCTTGTAATCAGGCGCTAATGGTTTAATGGCGCCGTCGCCTTTTACGGCGCCGTTAAACCATTAGCGCCTGGATCGTAATGAGGGCCATAGTGTCGTTAGGACACATCCATTTTGGTTAATTGCAGACATTCAGGACAATGATAATAATAATCAAACTATACATCACCAGAAGTTCAACAGAGTATAAAACATAACACTCTGCATTACTTAGGTAAGTAAATAAAACTTACTTACTTAGGTAAGTAAATAAAAGCAATCCGAAGTATGTCTGAATATTGAAACATCACAGACAACTTAAAACACATTTTTAACCTTTCTCAATATATATTGCCTAATCACAGCCTTACATATCGAAAATTTCAACACAGAAAAATACAAAAACATAAAGACATCTCACAGACTGCACAAAACAGAACAAAAACAAGACTGGGGAATCCTCAATAAACGCACATATACATTATCGGGTAGTCGGGCCCAATAGGAGCAACTAATCCTCAGGTACACAGTCACCAAATAAATCAGTAAACGGCTTCCAAAGAGCTTGATACTTATCTTCCTTACCTTGCCTCACAAACATCACCCCCTCAAAGTTCGATAATACTAACAAATCATTAATCCAATTCTCTACTCTAGGCTTCTTTCTCGTCTTCCACACCATCAGTACTTGCTTCACTGCAACTACAAGTGCTTTATCAACCCATTGTCCATATCGATGAGCAACCGCACAACGCCCCTTACCTGATAAAAGCAACACCTGCACAGGCATCCTGGGAAAACGTATAGACAAGATCGCATCCAGTCTATCTAACATTCCCACCCAAAATTCTAACACCCAAGAACAATACCATAACATATGAATCAACGTTCTCTTCTCCTTTCCACATCCCCAACACAAATCATCACCAGGCAGCGCTAATTTATGCATACGTAATGGAGTCCAATACAGATGCCCCAACACTTGTATTTTTGAAATTGTACAATTCGTGCATGAAGATCATTATTTGTTGCTTCTGATGGAATTTCACAAGTGACATATTTTTCGATAAACTGTAAAACAGTGGCATCACTGTCTTGACCAAATTTAGGAGCATCTTTAATCCATAAAAGCATGTGGATATGTGGTGCTCCTCTGGCTTGGTAATCTTTTCTCCAAAAGAAGTGTTGCATTTCTCTGAGGGGAGGAACAGTTTTATTACAAATAAAGTGTAGCATAGCAATGACGCGATGATGGAAATATCTTGAAACATTAACAGGATTTGGAGAGGAAAGTTCTCCAGGTGTTAGTGTCATGGGTTTTGACCCGTGTTCGAGCTATTATGCTGCAACATTTGGTGCTGTGGGCTTAGAAAATCCAAGATGGCGGAAAAGCCCACATTGCGCCAGAATCCAGGAAAACCGCGCAGTTTTGGCGCACACCAAAATGTTCCCCTGAACTGCCACCCACCAGTGCGAGCGTGATGGGCCAGGAGTGCCATGGGTGAAATGTGTGCCAAAGGAAAAACAGCGGTGCCGGTTAGATCAGAAAGCGCTTTGAAATCACCTTTGTTTCTCTGAAATGCAAGCTAAAAATGCCTATTTTAAACATTGCAAGATATTCAAAAATCTCAATGAACACCAGCAGACATTTGGCAGAAGGTAGACTTGTGTGCATACACAATCTGGAAAGAGAAAGAGCCCAAAACAATCTTTATAACAAAACTGGCTGAGCTGTGGATGTCAGCAGCTGAAGTGAAATTGGACTGAAAGACACTAAAATCTAAATGTTTAAAATAAATGAGTGACCTACTGTTGAGTGTCAAATAGTTTGCAACTGTTAAATGTCATAGTTTTGAACTTAGAATCAGCGTTATAGCTGCATGTTTAAAAATTGTAAGTTTGATTTGGATGAAGAAAAACTGGGAACAAAAGTGACATTTGGCTGGAGCCTGACTTGAAGAGAGTGAATTCTGCCCGGCAACTACCCCCGACAGGAGTTGAAACTTGATCAGCAGCTGTGTTCCCAGGCCTGGCTGCATTCTGCTGCCCCTGCCAAAAGGAGATAACACATCTCTGATTGAATTAGGGGAGTGGCACCTGGGGACTGCAGGAAACTAAACAAAGCACTGTCCTTGGCCCAGGCAAATGTTAAATTAGGGGGGTCGTAAATGGCTTCCTCTTGGAAGGAAACGGGGAGGGGCACTGCATCTGTGAGCAAGCTGAGCTTGGGGGAAGTGGACAAACCAGAAATTCCACCATGTGCTTTGGAAAACCACACCCCTCGGGGCCAGAGCATAATTTTAAAAAGATGGATAATTCATAGTGCGGACTTGTAAAAATTATATAAATAATATCATAATTCTTGTGATTTTTCTGTGCACATTTTAAGAGGTGTTAGAACTCTCTACCATGTTCTGAGGCAAAACCCCATGAATTATGGATATTGCAGACACGGGGTTCACGCTAGAAAAATGAAAAGTTACTGGAATATGTGTAGAAAGGCGGTGTACATGTGTGCCATTTTTGGTAAACGTCCGATATTGGTAACCAACTAAAAACGAAAATAAGTTGTCATTTTTTAATGCAAGCTCTTAGAAACATCAGAGTTGGAACAGAATGTACCATAAGTAATCTGTAATATTTACATGTAATGTCAACCACTTGTGTATCTGGGAAATATGTATTTGGATCAGAAATAGATTTGTGTGCAATTTGACAAGGGGAGGATCCTCTGACCATAAACCTACCTCATCACTCTGACTCACAACTCAGTTCCCCCAATCAAGGGAGAGAGGAGAACTGGGCCAATGATAAGTTGAGAGGGGCAGGCTCAGTTATGCTACGCACACACCCACTTTCTAAAGACATAAAAAGAGCCACTGGAAGCCAGACAGGGACATTCAATTTCCATTTCCTTGCGGAGCACGCTGACAGACGACTTCACATCCAGAGACTCCAGACTTTAAATCCATCAATCTCCAGAGACCAGAGATCCAGAGAGACCAGAGATCCAGAGAGGCCAGAACTGTGCAGTGCTGAGAGCTGACCCAGATCGCTGTGCGCAGAACCAGTACCAAGTGGCGAGAGAACCGCAGCCAATCCTGACCCGATCCGTGACGAAGTCGGATTCCTATCCATAATATAGTGTGAGTACTCGGCCAGAACTGTGCAAAACCAATCTCTTAGTTTAAAATAATCTAATTCAAACTATTTTAACCTATTGAGAACTGCATCATAGAAATTGTGTGCCTTCTTTTGATTCAAAGCTGCAAAACTGTCATCTGTCATTCTGAAACTTTAAAATTTCATTTCTGAAAAACTACCTTCACAAAATCGTCAGTATCTCTTTGTGATAGAAGCGTGATTTAACTTTAATTTTAAAGCTGAGATTCTAAGCTTTCTAACAAGCTCTAAACCGACTTGCTACTCTCGACGCAAGTAATTGCGCTCCACGCACGCGTCTAAATTGCCGCGATTTGACATTTTGCTTCATTCCAGCCACGTGTAAAAATATTTGTCTTTTGCTTTCATTACGGAATTCCGTTTTCAACCTGGTAACCATCCCTGAATCATTGATAGGGCTGCCTGAACTGATTTAAATTATCTCTCACTCACCCTGAACCTCTAGAGGGAATTAAAATAATTTAGCATATTTTTCCCTTCTTTGCACACCACCTTTAAAGTACTTTGCCTGTGTTTAAAATCATCCCTGTTTCTCTAAGCTTGCTAGGGGGGAACTGAATTTGTATTGTACTGTGATTGTATTCCTGAGAATAGTGTGCTCTCTCTTCCATCTTCTATTGCATAGGGTGGGGGTGAGTTGCCAAAAGGGGAAAAGTGATTCTATTACCTTTTGCTGAAATCATATCAAATTTATTCCTGTGTTGCTTCTTTTCCACCTTGCATTTCCTTGTACATACTACTCCTAAGTAATTAAACCAGTGTGCTAGTATAACATCATCCATTGTTGATCACTCACTGTCATATGTCTAAGTGTGATATCAAATATTAATTTATTATAAAAGTGTGATATATATCTATTGTTTAATTTTTTAAATAAACCTTTTCAATTTGCAAAACAAACCTACTTCTTGGCTCAGTGGGGTCAGGGGGATTCTCAGAGAGGGGCGTGATACAAGGGTTCATCATCCAGATTATAACTTGTCATAAAAATATACAAATCATGGCTTCCCTTGAGCAATCCCAGACAAGGCACTGACCTAGTGGGAATGCTTGATTGGAGTCTTTAAAATTAGTATATCTATGTTTGTTTTGTTTTTGTTTGATATGCGTAGGAAATCATGTAAATCTCCCCATTCATATTCTGCACAACTTAATGTAACACACCAAGTGGGTGGACCAAGGTTTCTTATCATACAACGTACATCTCTGTGACGTTGGAACCAGTACTCTTTAGTACCACGCATGTTTGCTAACAGATTTGTAATGCTTGATTGTAAAACCTCATCTTTTTCTTGCACTTTTTGTAGTAATTGCGTAGCTGACATATTTTGAAAGTGGGTTCCTGATTTTAATGTGTGTGCAACTCCATAACATAGAGTTGCTAGCTCACTTTCAAAAAGTAGGTGGAATATATATTCCACATTTTGTCTAAATCTGGGATCTTCAGAATACATTCGTAACAAGTGGTATTCTGATGCTGTTATCTGAATAGGTCTATCATCGTACCTTCCTCCTTTGCCAGTAGGAAAGAGTAGAGGAAAAGCATGTGCTTCTATACTTTTTTCCCATATGCTGATTGGTGATCCTTTGGTTTGTCGCATTTGGTACGTTTCTAGTGCATCATCTATGGTGCTGTTAGAGTGTAATGGATCAATTGTATAATGGTCTAAAATATTGGATACTGTAGCAGGATCTAGAAGTTCAAATGGACCAGTTTCTGGTGACTCTTGAATTATTTCAGTTGTTTACCTTAATTTTTCTTCAATATTTATTTCTTTGCAGTATTCATTATTGTCTTTTAGATATTGCAAGGCTTGTCTAACTTTATGTAAGTCTACAAGTTGTTGCCAATTTTTTTGTCTTTTGTAGGTACACCATTTACTAAGACAATTAAAGATTGCTCTATTGGACGTTGCACTCCCAGAGTGTGCACATTTTCTTTTAGATCTAATGGTAAATAAACTACTTTGCCACGAATGCCTTTCACCAATTCAGAGGGAGGTAATTTTACTGTTTTTGGTTCAAGGCATATTATTGCTTGAAATTAGTGCACTGCTTGAATTATGATGCTCTCATATAAATTAAGTTGTTGCAGGGGTTTTGGTAGTGGGAATAATTCCAAGTTATTTGTGATAGCACATGAAGGAGTTTGATTGTTGTCAAGTTTTGTAGGGCAATAACTACAAAGTATTAAGGGGTTAGTTATTTCGTATTTGTTTTCTGCTACAAGGTAGAGAGCTAATTCAAACCATTTGGAATCTTCATTGTTTTCTATTTTGAATGTTACGTCTATAGTTTTTGTGTTACTTTTATAAAAAGTTCTGCAGCAACACACACACACATGGTTTGGTACTTCAGCGGATGTACTTTTAAATTTTAGTATTTCTTTTTTGTATGTGTGTAGTAGAAGATTGCCATCTGTACAATTGTTGCTAGTCTGTTGTACAGCTACTGTATTTTGTAAGTGGCTTTCACTTCCAAAATATTTTTTCTGGATATGCTCTATTTATTCCAGTATGTCTTTGGCTGTACCATGTAGAAGATTGTTATTTAAATTGGCTAGTGCTAAAGCAGGACTTTTAGCATAGTAGAGTTTATAGACTAGATTTCTATTCTATTATAGTTGAATGATGTGTTGATAACATTTTGATATGATGGAAGGTGCTTTTGCAAATAGGTCCTGAAATGCAGGCCAATGAATGTCCTTGTAGTCCTCTGTATTTGCGTACTGGACAGGTATCCATATTTTGCAGCATTTTCATTTTGATTTTGTCTTTGCCTTTCACATATTGATTGAGGAACTGGCGTAAAGATTTGATTTTTTTTTTGGCAATGTTTGACGTGCCTGGCCATTTGTATACTGGACGTTCTGGTTCAGTCGAATGGAGAGTTGATACTGAGTTTTCTGGGGATATTTTTGTAAGCAGTATTTCTTGTTGCATTATGGTATTATTACGTTTTCATAACCTCGTCCACTGCTATGTATGGCAATTGTGTTTGTTTGGTTTTGTTTGTCTGCTTCTTCATTAAAATATGGTTCTGTGCTCGTGGTGTGACTCCATTCACCTCCACAGATATTTAAGAAGTTATTTTTGTTGACATTCCGTTTATTGAGAAGTCATTTTTGTAATTTAGTAGTTAGTTTTTTTAGTGGTTTCATTCTGTTTAACACTAAAATAAATAACTTTCTTTTGAGAAGGATTGCACTGTCTATCAAAGCTTCTAAGATTAATTTTCTACGGTAGGTTTTAAGGGTTGTGCATGATTTGTCTCCTGTTTTTATAAGATTCTGAAGGACTCTATGGCGGAACATTTTTGCCTAAATACTTTTTTGGTATGGTTACTTGCCACTATATCAAGATTTATAGGAGCAGTTTTAGCAGTAGTGGTAGCTGCATTCTTGTTAATCATTTTCTGTTTTCTTTTACATTTTGATAGAGGAGGCAAAGTTTCTGTACTGGAAGATTGTTTTGTTTTGCTAAATGACTGTATTAGCTGTTTTGTTTGAACTTTTTGAACAAACTCTGCTAGAGATGGATGCTTATTTTGAACACTTTTATTTTAATTTCCTCTATTTCTGCATTGCTTTCTACGGACTTGCTTTCTGGTAGGCATTCTGTGGGGTCTGTTGAAATAAAAAAGAAGGTATGGGTTGGGCTGTTGTGCAATGTATGTGTGCTGTATGCATGAGTGTCTGAGTATGATGGTAAAGATGTATGTGGTGGTGTGTAATTGTGCATTGGGCAGCTACAATTAGTTGGGAAGGCTATTCTTCTATTTGTGTGTTACTATACTGCGGTTCAGATGACAGTTGAAAGTGAGCTAGTGGTGAGGAGAAGCACTAATAGTAAATTTAATGGTATAAAATTAAAACAGTTCTTTGTTTTGTAATACTAACATTCTAGGGGCTGAGTTATGTTATTTGTGTTCCGAAAAACGGGGATTTGTGTGTCATTCTGCCTGCTAATCCCTGTTTAATAAATGCTGATTTGTGGGCAGAACGGTGCACAAATCTTCGTTTATTTGGTGCACAAATTACATGAATCAACCGCACAACAAAACAGTAAGTATAGCAATTAAACTAAAGGGGCGAAGGAGAGTAGTGCAGTAGAACTGAGAGAGAGAGGGAGGGGTGGGGAAGAAGAGGAGGAGGGAAACGGATGGGGTAAAGGGAGAGAATGGGGGAGGGGCGAGGGAAGGGAGATGATCAAGGAGATAAGGCAAGGGAGGAGGGGGGGAAAGGCAGGGGGAGGGGTTTCATGGCGGGGAATGGAGAAGGAGAGATTTGAGGGAAGTGTGGAATGAGGAAAAGGTAGAAATAGAGCAGAGTGAGAGAGGTAAGGAGTTCCAGTACAGGGGGGCTAGGAGATGGAAGGAGCGGAAATGGGATGTGGCACAAGGGGAAGGAGGAACAGTGAGAAGGAAGTGGTCAGCAGAGCGAAGGAGTGGGAGGGAGTGTAGAAAGAGAGAAGGGAGGAGAGATAAGGTGGAGCAAGACTGTGGAGAGATTTAAAGACTAGGCAGAGAAATTAAGGTTGTATTGTGCTTACTCTTTTTTTTGTGGAATGAGCAGGTTTCTTTGGAGTTGTTGTTTGTAGTTCAGATGCTGATGTTATCCAGGAGAGTGGTCTTCACTGCAATTGTAAAAGAAAGAAGTTAGTAATTTTGTGTGTTTATAGCACTGATGTTAATTGAGACGTTGATTTTTTATGTTTTTGTAGTAGTATTCTTGTTTGATATCTGAACATAGTGTAGGCATGCAGTTTCATTTGACTATGTGCAGCATTTATATTTTATTTACAATATTTTAGTTCAACATGCTTTGCAAATGAGTAGAATATTAACTGTATGAAACTCACTTGTTTTTTTAAAGCTATGTTACAGGATGTTAAGAGAAAGAAGAAATAATGATATATTTATTTTGCAGTTTTTATAAGGTAAATGGCAGAAACTGTATAGAATATCATGGAATGTATGCATTTGTGAAGGTGTGGGTAATAAAGCAGAAGGATGTGATTTACAGGTAGTGGTGTTATTGCAGCTGGGAGCTTTTCAATGATAGTGTCTATGTGTGTGAGTGTGTGAAGATGCATGACCATTTACTTGCTGTGTGTAATTTTATAATGGACTACTAAGTATTTTTCCACAATTATATTGTTATTTCTCCCATCTTCTAATATTATAATTTTATAGATAGGTGTGTGTGTAAAGAAAAATTATATAGCAGACAGGTTTGGAAGTGACAGTTGATTATAGCAGATGGGCAAAATGACAGTACGTTCATTTTAAAGGTTATACAGGTTAAGTGACAGTTACTCTGTTTATATGCATGTATAAGAGTTGTACATGTACTGTGCAGAAAATATGCATGCCTGTAGTTTGTATTCATGCATGTGGATATGCATGCAGCTGCAAGTAGAAATCTTGGAGACTTGTAGAGTAGTTTTTCTAGTAGGTGCTTTCCAATGATATGAGACTTGTTCTCAGGGTGATCAACAGTGAAGTGCTGAACTCTGATGATGGAGTTAGATGTAAAGGTCTTGCATGTGATTGATGGATGGTTGTCTGACTGTTTAGCTGTATCCAATGAGGGAATGGCACAGAGAGTGAAGTGGAAATGGTAGAAGGGCTGTCCAAGTTACGATATGTCCGCAAACATGGCAGTAGTCTGCGGACACCACATATTACATACAGGGATTTTGGGGTGGAGAGGCATGCAAATGAGAATGAGCAGAGCAAGGGATTGGTCAGTAAAGTTTACTGGGTGTGTTGTGTAAAAAGAGAGTTTGTCAGAAAGTCTTTTTCCTGAGAGAAAAACAGTTAGCTATGGCTGTGTGTTTCAGAAAACAGATTATCTGGATTTTGGGAGACTCATGGATACATTGGTTGGAGGTGCATGCAGAACGCTGTGGAGTAGCTGCAGATCTTGTATTCCCTCATGTGGAACTGCACTGTCATGGAGTTCGTGGAATTAAGTGGTTGGACTTGATACCTCTCTGTGCTAGTTTGGAGACAGAGCTTCATCCAGACATAATTATAATTCATCGTGGAGGGAAAAGTTTAGGACATGTGTCAGGAATTTCTTTGCAATTTGTGATGAACGAAGGTCTTGGGAAGGTCATGGACATGTTTCGAAATTCCCAAGTAATTTTTTCTCGTATTGCGCAGAGACAAATGTGGCTGCGTTCTTCTTCATTTGGTCCACAAATGAAGAAAGCGAGGCGGAATGTTAATAAGGCTGTTTGTACCTTTCTAAGAGATGTTGGCATGTCCTCTTTCCACAATGAAAATATTATGTTTCGTAGCACATACATTTTTCGCAGAGATGTGTTCATCTTACTTATGCTAGTAATCAGATTCTTCTGAGAAATGTACAAAATGCATTGCGACCTTTTGTGGAATTACAGCCATCCATTTTGCAGTAGGTGTTGACTATTTAAGTTTTTCAAACACAAAACAACACCCCCAAAAGGCTCTTTTCAGAGCCACCACTTCCTCCTACAGAAAAATGCAATGGTTTTGATAGGACAGCACCCCAAAATTGTAGTTGTCCGCAAACTGTCGGACTTCTAAAAAATGCACAGGGCCCTGCTCCATCCATTTATTTGTCACTTCTATTTTTTAGAGTGTGAAAGGTGGCTCTGAAAAGAGCCTTTATTTTTGGATTTAAAAAAAAAAATTGGTGTTTTACACAAGACACACCAGGAGAGGAGCGGAATAGAGGGTAAGGGGGGACATCAACCCCGGGAATAAGAAAGTGCAGGTGGAGAGAGGAAGATGTAGGGTGGGCCTTACTTAGGTAGTGGGCAGGTCTTCTCGTGCTCCTTGACCGCAGTCTCAAAAGCACTTCGAAGTCTCTCCCCCCTGCAGAATACTGCATCGCAGTACATACACAAAACTGTGACCCTGGAAATGTAAGGGTCATCAGCATCATGGATGCCCTGTGAGGCAGCTGGAGGGATGCGCTGTCCCACAGGAGTGTCTCTTGTGGTGACAGGAGTGGAAACAGAGGATGTGGTAGAGGAACTCAACCTACTACGTTGATAACAAGGTACAACCTTGCGAATGGCCCCACTGGGGAACGACCTTAGGTGTCGCTTCATAGATGTTGTACCAAAGCTTTACGAACAAGGCCTCCCATGACTCAGGACCATTTTGCACTAATTGCAGGTGACCTTGTTCGCACATGCTTTTGGTATGTCACCTTGAATGGTAAATAAACGCCACACCCAAGATTCACGGCGAGCCCTGGTAGTCGGGACTTCCACTACCTCATCCCCTTCCTCCTCTTCATCCTCCTCTACATCCTCATGCCTGTTCCCCTCTTCAGGCCCTTGGGGAGGTCGTGGTGGATGGGGTAGGGGTGGTGCTGAGACAGATGTAGCACCAGCTGGAGCAGCAAGCATTGATGCCATCAGGTCTGATGGAAAGCAGCAAAATCTGGAAGATTACCAGCCAAAGTAGACAACTGTCTGTCAGATAGCCAGAAGCACAATGAGGATTAACTCTGGGGTGTGGCCTTTTATAGGGGGCGGGTGCACACTTTGCGGACACCCGCACTGTCCGCGGACAGATCGAACACCCCAAAAGGGCTCAAAAAGTTCAAAAAAGTATTATGTAGAAAGTCAGGGTCATTGTCTGGGACATGTGCTATGGTGAATGTTTACTATAAAATACTTTGGATTGCCTGAAAAAGTACTTTTAAAATGTTTGGGGACCCGGACAGTGTCCGCAATTCAGGACACACGCTCAGCGTGGGTGCGGTCACATGATGACATTGCGAACACGTCCGCGAAGGGAACGGGTGTCCGCAGGACACCAAATGTACAGGAACGGCTGTGCGCATGCACGCGGGTGTCCTACGGACAGTGTTTGGGTCCTGAAACTAATTAAAAGTGCGACACAAGTGAGATGGACAGCTACGGACAGGCAAGATATTCGTAGGATTTATGCATGTGATGCGCATGTGCGTAGATGTTCTACAGGCAGTACGGACAGGCATAGTGTCCTTAGAACACCCCCATTTTGGTTAATTACGGACAACCCGGACACTGCGCATGTTCTTAGAACAGTTTCAACTTGCCTGCGGACATTACGGTCAGGTATAGTGTCCTTAGGACACATCCATTTTGGTTAATTGCGGACATTCAGGACAATGAGTGTGTTCTGAGAACAGTTCCATCTTGCTTGCGGACAGTACGGACGGTATAGTGTCCTTAGGACACCTCTATTTTGGTTAATTATGGACAACCCGGACACCGTGCATGTTCTTAGAACAGTTTCAACCTGCCTGTGGACATCACGGACAGGCATAGTGTCCTTAGGACACCTCCATTTTGGTTAATTACAGACAACCCGGACACCGCGCATGTTCTTAGAACAGTTTCAACTTGCCTGTGGACATTACAGACAGGCATAGTGACTTTAGGACACCTCCATTTTGGTTAATTACGGACAACCCGGACACCACGCATGTTCTTAGAACAGTTTCAACTTGCCTGCGGACATTACGGACAGGCATAGTGTCCTTAGGACACCTCCATTTTGGTTAATTGCAGACATTCAGGACACCGAATGTGCTCTGAGAACGGTTCCATCTTGCTTGCTGACAGTACGGACGGGTATAGTGTCCTTAGGACACCTCCATTTTGGTTAATTACGGACACAGGCGCAAAAAGTTGCAAAAAGTATGTAGTAAGTCAGGGTCATTGTCTGGGACATGTGCTGTGGTGAATTTTTACTATAAAATACTTTGGTTTGCCCAAAAAAGTACTTTTAAAATGTTCGGGGACCCGGACAGTGTCCGCAATTCAGGACACATGCTCAGCGTGGGTGCGGTCACATGATGACGTCGCGAACACGTCCGCGAAGGGAACGGGTGTCCGTAGGATGCCAAATGTACAGGAACGGTTCTACGAACAGTGTTCGGGTCCTGAAACTAATTAAAAGTGCGACACAAGTGAGACGGACAGTTACGGACAGGCGCGATGTTCGTAGGACTTATGCATGTGATGCGCATGTGCGTAGATGTTCTACAGGCAGTACGGACAGGCATAGTGTCCTTAGAACACCCCCATTTTGGTTAATTACGGACAACCCGGACACTGCGCATGTTCTTAGAACAGTTTGAACTTGCCTGCAGACATTACGGTCAGGTGTAGTGTCCTTAGGACACATCCATTTTGGTTAATTGCGGACATTCAGGACAATGAGTGTGTTCTGAGAACAGTTCCATCTTGCTTGCGGACAGTACGGACGGTATAGTGTCCTTAGGACACCTCCATTTTGGTTAATTATGGACAACCCGGACACCGTGCATGTTCTTAGAACAGTTTCAACCTGCCTGTGGACATCACGAACAGGCATAGTGTCCTTAGGACACCTCCATTTTGGTTAATTATGGACAACCCGGACACCGCGCATGTTCTTAGAACAGTTTCAACTTGCCTGTGGACATTACAGACAGGCATAGTGACTTTAGGACACCTCCATTTTGGTTAATTACGGACAACCCGGACACCGTGCATGTTCTTAGAACAGTTTCAACTTGCCTGCGGACATTACGGACAGGCATAGTGTCCTTAGGACACCTCCATTTTGGTTAATTGCAGACATTCAGGACACCGAATGTGCTCTGAGAACGGTTCCATCTTGCTTGCTGACAGTACGGACGGGTATAGTGTCCTTAGGACACCTCCATTTTGGTTAATTACGGACACAGGCGCAAAAAGTTCCAAAAAGTATGTAGTAAGTCAGGGTCATTGTCTGGGACATGTGCTGTGGTGAATTTTTACTATAAAATACTTTGGATTGCCCAAAAAAGTACTTTTAAAATGTTCGGGGTTCAGGACACATGCTCAGCGTGGGTGCGGTCACATGATGACGTCGCGAACACGTCCGCGAAGGGAACGGGTGTCCGTAGGATGCCAAATGTACAGGAACGGTTCTACGAACAGTGTTCGGGTCCTGAAACTAATTAAAAGTGCGACACAAGTGAGACGGACAGTTACGGACAGGCGCGATGTTCGTAGGATTTATGGGTGTGGTGCGCATGTGCATAGATGTTCTACGGGCAGTATGGACAGGCATAGTGTCCTTAGAACACCCCCATTTTGGTTAATTACGGACAACCTGGACACCAGGCATGTTCTTAGAACAGTTTCAACTTGCCTGCGGACATTACGGACAGTCATAGGCCCTCATTACGACCCTGGCGTTGGACCATGGTACTATTAGCACCATGGTCCATGCCGGTCTCCGCCATGGTGGATGGCGGAATTACCGCCCCCATCACAAGGTTGGCGGGGGCGGTAATTCCCCATTCACCATTTGCCCTTCCCCATTCCCATTTTGCCCCATAGGGCATAATGGGAATGGGGAAGGCGATAATTACGGCACCGCTAATAGCGGTTGCCGTAATTATCACCAAGGTCCCTTTGCGGCACCCACTTGAACGGCTGGTCTACACCAGCCGTTCAGTACGGGTCCCGCAAAGGGACCTTGTAATCAGGCGCTAATGGTTTAACGGCGCCGCCGCCTTTTACGGCGCCGTTAAACCATTAGCGCCTGGATCGTAATGAGGGCCATAGTGTCGTTAGGACACATCCATTTTGGTTAATTGCAGACATTCAGGACAATAAGTGTGTTCTGAGAACAGTTCCATCTTGCTTGCGTACAGTACAGACGGGAATAGTGTCCTTAGGACACCTCCATTTTGGTTAATTACGGACAACCCGGACACCGCGCATGTTCTTAGAACAGTTTCAACATGCCTGTGGACATTACGGACAGGCATAGTGTCCTTAGGACACCCCCATTTTGGTTAATTACGGACATTCCGGACATCGGCGCTGTCCGCGGACATCTTAACTGCCTTTTTTAAAAAAATAAGACACAAAGGACCAAATTAAAACACATATAATAATTTTTGTATTATATACAGATATAAAATGTATGCAAGAGAGGGGGAAGCAGAAACTGACACAAAAACAAGGGAATTGGGGGTTTGGAGAGGATGGATGGGAGGAGATGAAGGGATGGATGTCTCATCGTAACGTTTTTCTTGGTGGGGAAGGTTTGGGGATAGTTGACTGGGACATGGAGAGGGGGAACAGGTACATGTGGGACAATGATATTTAATTTTTTCTTTTATGTGGTCCTCCACAAAATGTTTCAAAAGATTGAAATGTTCCATTAGCATGTCCATTTTTTCTTCCATGCGCTGCAGAGTATGTTCTAATGTGTCTTTAGGTGTATTATTCTCAATGTTTGTATGGTCTGTTAAAAAAGAAAAAAATGTTAAGTACACATAAAGTTATGATTATTCATTTGGTTATAAAGAGAAGTGTCTACCATTAGTATCACTATCTTCAGTCATTTCCTCACGTGGAAAATTTTCCTCAAGCCATTCCAAAGTACTGACCATTTCCGTGTAAAAAAATATATATATATTACTTTTAGTGTACCTAATACAGAAAGTTTAGAAATATATAAGAAAAATGAAGTTTACTTACTAGCTTCTGGTAAATTGTGTTCTTACTGTTGTGTAGGTCTGCTGTTGCTCCTAGCTGTGCAGTTTCTGTGAGGTAATTATGTTGGAGGCATAGCTTTTTTGTTTTGGTATATTCCATTGTAGTACATATGGTATTTAAATGGATGGTTGATGTGTTACATATATATAGGTTCCACTTCTTATTTATTATGACATATAATGTGTTTATATGCTGCTTTTTGAACTTGTGCAGTGTTTAAATGACTTGATAGAACAATTTAAGAAACCCCCTGAGTTTTTGGGTAGTCTTGATGTTGTCCGCGGACATACGCACAGTCCACGGACATCAAAATCACTAGCTAGGGGTTCAGTATGTTACATGTATATAAAGTCAGTGAATCATATAAACATCTATCAAATTCACAATATGAATATGTACATTCAATCAAATAAAAATTGATAAAGGAAGGTTATGGTCCAGTTGCGCTATTAAAAACCTATGAAATTCAGTAACAAAACGTTGTTAAAGGGACGTTATGGTTAAGTTGTGCTACTATTACTGGTCAAGATATATCACTAAAGGAAAAAAGAGCGAGTCAGACATGTGATGGCATCAGTGATGTCATCAATGACATTTGTGATGTCATCTTTGATGTCCTGCATGTTAGTCTTAGCAATGCACGGTGGTGGCGCGAGTTATGGTTGCTTAACTTACCATAACTGGCAAATTTCAGGGGGTTTTCAGTTTTACTTGGAACCATAACGTCCCTTTAACAAAGTTTTTTACTGAATTTCATAGGTTTTGTAGTAGCGCAACTTAACCATAACGTCCCTTTAACAAAGTTGTTATATATATTACATGGCCTGCGGTAGCGGCCATGTAGTTATAGTTAAGTTGATAAACCCATAGGAAGAGCACTTTTTGGTCGACTTATAACTTCGCTCCCCCTGGACGCATCCTCACCAAACTGTGCAAAAATAGTATATGGCCCACTCTGGATTCTTCTGCAGAGTTTGGTGAGGTTTGGTCAAGGGGGGGGCCAAAGTTATAGGGGAGACCCAAAATTTATTTTTTTCCCATATACATCATGGGAAAAAACTTTGCTCACGCCTACAGCACAAACCGCTGGACGGATTTTCACCAAATTTGCAGCAGGAGCGGCAGCTTGGTCCCGAAAGCGTGCTTTTGTTAATTTGCTGTAAATCAGCCCAGTAGCTTTTTTTGAACCAACCAAAATGTGAGGCAAAATAATTTGTGATATCTATATCCGCTCCACAGACAAACTTCCCTGTTCGCTCCGCTGACAGGACTCTGATTGGCTTAAAGGGCAAAGTGGTGTCTGCGGACATCGGACGTGCCTGCTGATTGGATGGTGAAAAGTGTAAGGTGCGTCACATTTTCTCAATACGCCCTCCATCTTGGATTCACGGACATCGGCCGGTGTCCACGGACATTGCGGTAAAAACATACAAAAACACAACATTGCACTTGTCAAACTTATCAAATAATCTCTGGGGAGGTGAGGGGCGATGAGGATGGGATGGGATATTGCTGCAAGAAGCAAAAAAAAGAGTATATGGCCCACTCTAGATTTATCTGCAGAGTTTGGTGAGGTTTGGTCAATGGGGGTCAAAGTTATAGGGGGGTCCCAAAATTTCTTTTTTTCCCATAGATATAATGGGAACAACTTTGCTCATGCCTACAGACCAAACCGCTGAATGGATTTCCACCAAATTTGCGGCAGGAGCGGCAGGTTGGTCCCGAAAGCGTGCTTTTGTTAATTTGGTGTAAATCAGTCTGGTAGTTTATTTTTAAACAGCCAAAACGTGAGGCAATCAAATTAGTGATATCTATGTCCACTCTGTGGACACACTTCCCTGTTCGCTCCGCGGACCGGACTTTGATTGGCTTAAAGGGCAAAGTGGTGTCCGCGGACATCGGATGCGCCCGCTGATTGGATGGTGAAAAGCGTGAGGTGCGTCACATTTTCTAGATACACCCACCATCTAGGATTCGCGGGCATCGGCCGGTGTCCGTGGACATTGTGGTAATAACATATAAAAAAACTCAACATTGCACTTGTCAAACTTATCAAATAATCTCTGCGGAGGTGAGAGGTGATGAGGATGGGTTCGGGATATGGCTGCAAGAAGCAAAAAAATTGGCGTTTTTCACCGTGAAAGTCAGCGAACAGTCCGGATGTTCGTGAACAGTCCTGTGGAGTTCGTGGACACCTCTGCATTACAGGGTTGGTGAAAAGAAGTTCCTGGATGGCTTATAACTTTGGCGCCAATTAATTAAACTGCATTAAATTTTGCACTTATACTTGTGACCTGATTCCGAGTGAGTATGTTTGGTGAGATTCTGTCAAGAGGGGGCGAAATTAGAGGTGGTTCCCAAAATAATATAAAGGCTTATACATGAGGTGCCATTTGATGAATCTACACTTAAGTAGGGGAACTGATAAAAGATCTAGGTATAAATGCTTTTGTGAAGTTTGGTGGGATTTTGTAAAGAGGGGGCAAAATTAGAGGGGGGTCATATATTATTTTAAAGGCTTATAAATGTGGTGCCATTTAAGGAATCTACACAAAGGTGTGCAAAAACATTATAGATCTAGATATGCATGTTTTTGCAATGTTTGGTGGGATTTTGTCAAGATGGGGCAAAATTAGAGGGGGGTCCCAAAATATTGTAAATGTTTATAAATGTGGAGCAATTTCACGAATCTACACAAAAATGTTAGATCTAGCTATAAATGTTTTCATAAAGTCTATATGGATTTTGTCAAGTGGTGGCTAAGTTATATGACTATTGTATGGGCATACATTTGACACTTTTGAAAAAATAAAACATGTGTGGATTTCCAGCAAACTTGTGGAAGGAGCATTGGCAAGGATCTGAAAGCATGGTTTTGCAAATGTGCCCGTGTATTATTTTTGAACAAGTGTCATAATGTAGGTACAAAAAATAGTGATATACCTTTTTGATGACTGAGGTATAGCCGGTAGCCATGGGCAGGGACTAGATTGTCCGGGTCATGGAATAAGGTCATGATCCGGACAATCTGGTTACTGGCCATGACCACGAGGAACAACACATGGGGTTAAAGTGGCCATGTCCACCTGGGACCCGCTTTGTGGTAAAGTTGTTTGAAATTGGGATAGGTTTCCAAGGGAAGAAAAATGTGCTTGTTGTAATATGGTCATAGGGTTTTCTCTTCACCTTCTGCAGGCTGCCATGGAAAGTGAAGAGGGGCCCTGTATGGAACCCCACCTTCCCTTTCCATGGTGGCCATCTTGGAAAATTCTTTTTTGGCACCCTGGGTTCCCGCTATGGGAACCTAGGGTGCTAATGGCCTTCATCCCTCATTACAGGGGCTGGAATGGGGGGATAATGGTCCGGAGACCTAGTTATTCACCCTTGCTTCACTTGGGCTGATAACTTGGGCTGCTGGGCCGGTATCCACCGTTCCAGTCCCTGGAATGAACGCAACAATATTTCCATTAACATAACACAAGATGAAAATGGAAATGTTGGAAAATCTTATTGAGTCTATGTACTTTACTGAGAAATGTAAAGTAGATGGAGTCTATACGTTTTTTTAGTTCTATTTTTTAACTGTGAACTGTGGTTCCTAAAGGAACATTTCTTTTGTTGTTTTTGGATGTATTCCTTTTTTGACAGGAGAGCTAAGAACGAAAGGTGGGGAGGGAAATGAGGGAAGAGGCACCAAACACTAATATGGAAGGACAGGTGGACAGGGGAAAATTTTGAAGTTGAAAGTTCCTAGATCAGTAGAAAATGCAGTTCCGAACTATCCACGAAGCACAGATCTTATCGTGAAGTGCGGACGGGTACTCGGACACGTCATCATTCCGTGCGCCAGCGTAGGGTCATGTGGCACTGTCCGGAAGGTCCGCAATGATGTCAGATGTTCGTAGATGTCTACGGATGCAAAACTAGTTGAAATATATGCAAAAAGTGTATAGAAGTGTTCAAAATGATTCTAGAAGGTGGGAAATGGCAGAGTTTTAAGGTGACACTTTGTAAATTGTACACAAATATTGTTATATTGGGTAAGTATGATATTAGTAAGTTGTAGGAAAATAGCATGCATTGGTAAAAACCCATGAAATTCACTGAAAAAATGTTGCTAAAGGGACATTATGGTTAAGTTGGACTAATAAAAACCTATGAAATTCAATGAAAAAACGTTGTTAAAAGGGACGTTATGGTTAAATTGCACTAATAAAAACCTATGAAATTTTATGAAAAAACTTTGTTAAGGGGATGTTATGGTTAAGTTCCACTAATAAAAACCTATGAAATTCAATGAAAAAACTTTGTTAAGGGGATGTTATGGTTAGGTTGCACTAATAAAAACCTAAGAAATTCACTGAAAAAACTTTGTTAAAAGGGCATTATAGTTAAGTTGGACTAATAAAAACCTATGAAATTCAATGAAAAAAATGTGTTAAAGGGACGTTATGGTTAAGTTGCGCTACTAAAAACCTATGAAATTCATTAAAAAACGTTGATAAAAGGACCTTATGGTTACAAGTAAAATCGAAAAACCTGTGAAATTCCCCACTTATGGTAAGCCAAGCAACCATAACACGCGCCACCACCGTACACTGCTAAGACTAACACCCAGGACATCAAAGATAACATCGCAAATATCATTGATGACATCACTGATATAACACTAAATACATCACACAGATCCCAGTGAGGAAGCAAATAGAAGACTATAACAGTAATAACAAAGAAAGCTTATACAACTAGCAGAGTTGATATCAGAAGGAGAAAGACTGTCAACCACTGTTGAGAATAACCAGGTAAAAGAGTATCTAAGTACCCAATTGCCCACAGAGAGGGATTTAAGAAACCAAAGAGAAATAAAGAAGGGGATGTGGAGAAGTCCCCAACGGGAACTGATTTAACTGATACAAGAAATAGCTAAGTGCTATTTGAATATTCAATATTAAAAAGGACTTGCTGGAAAGCAATACCAAGAGAAGGGAGTCATTCTCCTGGTCGTTAGTTATTCAGGATAAGTGGTAAGGTCACTGTAGACTAGTTTTGGACAGAGGACAGACTTTTACTTTGAACTTTAGAACAGACAAGCACCCTAGTTTAGTAATGTTAGATAGGGAAACCCTTAGAGTAGGGAAAGTCAGGTCTTTACTTATTATTTACAATAAACACATCTTGCAATGACAAATCCTGGTCTGCCTTCTTCTTCTGACCTACCACATCCCCTTAAGCCCCATCAATCCTAAAACCTTGGGCCTATGTGTTGCTGTGTCTAATGACTAATTGTGTCCAATGCCTCAGCCCCACGAGTGGATGGCCAAAATAGCCTGTCACCCAATGTGGCATACAGGGCTCAAGTCGCGGGTACATGCAGATGGACGGAGTCCACCCACTTTATTCTGAGGGTGGACTCAGTCCGCCACCAGCTAAAATGAGAAACATTACATTTAATGTCCTTTGAATTTATGAATTTAAGCCGCCCTCTGGGATCAAACCACAGTCATCAGGTTTGTGGGCCAGACACTTCACCACTGCAGTATATAACCTGATCAAAAATAGCAAACAACTAAAGGTGCAATGTCTGATTTTGGTACTGCAAGTCCAAGGGAAAACATTTGTATTGGTTCTTGTAGTTTACAAATGCACACATTTTAACGTTTGGAAAAACACTATTAGACTATTAGAATTAAATATCCTCTCTTGGTTTTGTGTGTGTACTGATTTTATCAAAGGCAAATGCCATTCGCCCTGTGCAATTTGGGTGGTTATGCAAACCCAATTTAATGAAATGTGCATATTTCACCTTGATATGCTCATTTCTGGCGATGTCACATCCCATTGTGTTTGTTGATGAGTCCCCCCCCACTTAAATATTTAGGACTTGACACCTGGTGGCCTCAGTGTTATGGCACCCAGGCAGTCCAGCTTTACAGCTGTCACTATGTACACTCACTAGTTCTTAGCATATGTGCACAGAGCGCATGTGCTTGGTTGCTGTTGATTCAATTACAAACCCTGGAATCTCATAGGGCTCTGTTTTGCGATCCAGTTCTATGGATGTGTGCTCGAAAGTGGACCTTCACCACTTATGGACTCGCATACAGAAAAGGGAGGAAGCTAATAGCAAACTCTTGCTGTGATTGATTTTCTCAGGGTTTCTACTGCCAATAGTGTTCCCCACAGAGGATCTAGCCCTGGCCCCAGGCATGCTCCCTCATTTAGCATATAATAGATTTGTATTGTTTCTTGGTGGGACTTAGTACATATATTTCTATGAAGTAGTGACAGCATAGGGCATGCCAGGGCACCAGAGATGACACTGGGTGAGCACTTGGGGATCTCCGTATTCCACCCCCAGAAGTTGTGTCATGTAGCTACTAGATTCCCATGGAACCCAGAGTTCCCCAGTTTCTTGTGATGGTCTTCCTATAGGTAATTTAGTCATAGTTGTCGGAGGATTTAGCAAAGCAAGGGAAAAGAAATATGGTGGGGCTACAGCCCCAATATGAAATTTTAGATCAGTCATCACTCTTTCTCATCACCTCTATGAGTTTTTCTCCACCTAGTCCATCATCCCATGCTTTACCTTCTTCTATACCTTACCATCCCCAATTCTCCTCTCCAGTTCTCCTTACAATACATTTGCTACCACAGTTTTGCCATTTCCTAGAAGAGTGAATAACAGCCTTTACTATTTACTAAAACACATATCTACCTCTGAAGGATGAAAGACTGAGAGGGTAATTCATAGAATTTCGCAGAAAAGTGTCGCAAGCGGCTGGCGCAGAGTGTCCGCGTGCGATTGACTGCGCCAGGCACGTGCGCTAAAACCGATTTCCGCGCACAGCGTATTCATGGATTTTAGGCTTCCAAACCAGCCGTGGCGCAGAGAATCGCAGCGACCCCGCAGCAGCGCCAGTAACGCCCCCAAGAACGCCCTCGCGCAAGGAAAAGCCATCAAAATCGCTAAATCATCGCAAGGGGCTGCGCTAACCCTGGACCAGTTCACCGGGCTGGCAAACAGCAAACGCCAAGCGGGGAACGTGTATTGCAGGGGTGCGCGGGAAGTTCCACACGCGATTTCAGCAGGGTAGGTGTATTTCAGGGGTGCGCGGGAAGTTCCACACGCGATTTCAGCAGGGTACGTGTATTTCAGGGGTGCGCGGGAAGTTCCACACGCGATTTCAGCAGGGTACGTGCATTTCAGGGGTGCGCGGGAAGTTCCACACACGAATGGGCCAGTGGGAGCAGGGTACGTGTATTCCATGGGTGCGCGGGAAGTTCCACACGCGATTCCATCAGGGTACGTGTATTTCAGGGGTGCGCGGGAAGTTCCACACGCAAATGGGCCAGTGCGAGCAGGGTACGTGTATTCCATGGGTGCGCGGGAAGTTCCACATGCGATTTCATCAGGGTACGTGTATTTCAGGGGTGTGCGGGAAGTTCCACACGCGATTGGCCCAGTGCGAGCAGGGTACGTGTATTTCAGGGGTGCGCGGGAAGTTCCACACGCGATTGTCCCAGTGCGAGCAGGGTACGTGTATTTCAGGGGTGCGCGGGAAGTTCCACACGCGATTGTCCCAGTGCGAGCAGGGTACGTGTTTTTCAGGGGTGCGCGGGAAGTTGCACACGCGATTTCAGCAGGGAATGTGTATTTCAGGGGTTCTGAGGAGTACTACACGTGAATTGGCCGTGTGGGTCCTCCCAGG
This sequence comes from Ambystoma mexicanum, assembly GCF_040938575.1. Lineage (NCBI taxonomy): Eukaryota > Metazoa > Chordata > Amphibia > Caudata > Ambystomatidae > Ambystoma > Ambystoma mexicanum. The sequence goes on along the minus strand of NC_090934.1, from coordinate 689,111,089 downwards.
TGTACGCTCCACAACCTCGACGGCCCCTGCTGGCAGCCCACACCACGGGGGACTACCCTGCACCCCTGCTCATGTCCCGCAGGCAGCCCATCTACCATGGGCATGCCCCCCAGCCAACCCACATGTCACCTTGCACTACTGATCAACAATGCATGTCTCCCACCACCCCACCCCCCAGCACTGTGGGGCACCTGCCAGCAGGCCCCCACTCATGTCCAACTCATGTTTCCCACCACCCCCACCCCCCTGCACTGTGGGGCACCTGCCAGCAGGCCCCCACCCATATCCAACTCATGTACCCCTGCACCCCCACCCCCCAGCATTGTGGGGCACCCTCCACTAGGCCCCCACTCATGTCCCCCTGCACCCCCACCCCCCAGCATCCAGGGTCACCCTCCACCAGGCCCCCACTCATGTCTCCCACCACCCCCACCCCCCTGCCACCATGGCCACCCTCCACCAGGCCCCCACTCATGTCCCCCTGCACCCCCACCCCCCAGCATCCAGGGTCACCCTCCACCAGGCCCTCACTCAGGTCTCCCACCACCCCCACCCCCCTGCCACTATGGGCAGCCTCCACCAGGCCCCCACCCATGTCTCCCACCACCCCCACCCCCCAGCAGTGCAGGGGCACCCTCCACCAGGCCCCCACTCATGTCTCCCACCACCCGCACCCCCCAGCAGTGCAGGGGCAGCCTCCACCAGGCCCCCACTCATGTCTCCCACCACCCCCACCCCCCAGCAGTGCAGGGGCAGCCTCCACCAGGCCCCCACCCATGTCTCCCACCACCCCCACCCCCCAGCAGTGCAGGGGCACCCTCCACCAGGCCCCCACTCATGTCTCCCACCATCCCCACCCCGCTGCCACCATGGGCAGCCTCCACCAGGCCCCCACCCATGTCTCCCACCACCCCCCAGCAGTGCAGGGGCACCCTCCACCAGGCCCCCACTCATGTCTCCCACCACCCCCACCCCCCAGCAGTGCAGGGGCAGCCTCCACCAGGCCCCCACTCATGTCTCCCACCACCCCCACCCCCCAGCAGTGCAGGGGCAGCCTCCACCAGGCCCCCACCCATGTCTCCCACCACCCCCCAGCAGTGCAGGGGCACCCTCCACCAGGGCCCCACTCATGTCTCCCACCACCCCCACCCCGCTGCCACCATGGGCAGCCTCCACCAGGCCCCCACCCATGTCTCCCACCACCCCCACCCCCCAGCAGTGCAGGGGCACCCTCCACCAGGCCCCCACTCATGTCCCCCTGCACCCCCACCCCCCAGCATCCAGGGTCACCCTCCACCAGGCCCCCACTCATGTCTCCCACCACCCCCACCCCCCTGCCACTATGGGCAGCCTCCACCAGGCCCCCACCCATGTCTCCCACCACCCCCACCCCCCAGCAGTGCAGGGGCACCCTCCACCAGGCCCCCACTCATGTCTCCCACCACCCCCACCCCCCAGCAGTGCAGGGGCAGCCTCCACCAGGCCCCCACTCATGTCTCCCACCACCCCCACCCCCCAGCAGTGCAGGGGCAGCCTCCACCAGGCCCCCACCCATGTCTCCCACCACCCCCACCCCCCAGCAGTGCAGGGGCACCCTCCACCAGGCCCCCACTCATGTCTCCCACCACCCCCACCCCGCTGCCACCATGGGCAGCCTCCACCAGGCCCCCACCCATGTCTCCCACCACCCCCACCCCCCAGCAGTGCAGGGGCACCCTCCACCAGGCCCCCACTCATGTCTCCCACCACCCCCACCCCCCAGCAGTGCAGGGGCACCCTCCACCAGGCCCCCACTCATGTCTACCACCACCCCCACCCCCCAGACACCAGGGGCACCCTCCACCAGGCCCCCACTCATATCTCCCACCACCCCCACCCCCTGCCACCATGGGCAGCCTCCACCAGGCCCCCACTCATGTCTCCCACCACCCCACCACCCTGCCACCATGGGCAGCCTCCACCAGGCCCCCACCCATGTCTCCCACCACCCCCACCCCCCAGCAGTGCAGGGGCACCCTCCACCAGGCCCCCACTCATGTCTCCCACCACCCCCACCCCCCAGCAGTGCAGGGGCAGCCTCCACCAGGCCCCCACTCATGTCTACCACCACCCCCACCCCCCTCCCCCTGCCACCATGGGCAGACTCCACCAGGCCCCCACCCATGTCTCCCACGACCCCCACCCCCCAGCAGTGCAGTGGCAGCCTCCACCAGGCCCCCACCCATGTCTCCCACCACCCCCACCCCCCAGCAGTGCAGGGGCACCCTCCACCAGGCCCCCACTCATGTCTCCCACCACCCCCACCCCCCTGCCACCATGGGCAGCCTCCACCAGGCCCCCACCCATGACTCCCACCACCCCCACCCCCCAGCAGTGCAGGGTCAGCCTCCACCAGGCCCCCACTCATGTTGACCACCACCCCCACCCCCCAGCCACCATGGCCACCCTCCACCAGGCCCCCACTCATGTCTCCCACCACCCCCACCCCCTTGCTACCAGGGGCACCCTCCACCAGGCCCCCACTCATGTCCCCCTGCACCCCCACCCCCCAGCATCCAGGGTCACCCTCCACCAGGCCCCCACTCATGTCTCCCACCACCCCCACCCCCCTGCCACCATGGGCAGCCCCCACCAGGTCCTCACAATCCCCAATCATGTGCGTAATGGTCAGCCTCCACAGCCAAAAAGCCCTACCAAGTAACCCATTCACCCACATGGAAATGGAAATCACATGTTACACCCCCAATGTTCATGAAGCTAATGAACCCATGTCCGTCACACACAATGGTTGCAATTGAATGGGAAAACACCCAACATGACATGCATGAAACCAATGAGATGATACCACACAGTGAAGTATGGAAACAAAATTGTATTGAAAAAAATAAAGAATGCTAAAGAAAGGAAACAAACTACAATGGGAATGAGAAAAAATAAGCTGCATGTCCGTATTAAAAAAAAAAACTGCAAATCAGAATCCAAAAAAATGTTGTCCAAAGTCAAATGTAAAAAACTACCAAGGGTCCATGAGCCCAACTGAACAAAGGAAACCTACTAAAAAACCTAACTAAAAATCAACTATATACAAAAAGTGGAGCAGTGTCCGTCGACTCCAAATCATAATAAGAAACAAAGGAAACCTAAAACTAAAGAACTATATACAAAGGCGGCGGGCAAGTCCAGCGGCTCACTCCGTGGTGTCCCGGGCCAGGGCATCATCGAACTCCTGTTCGATGTCCCGGAGGCGGTCCAGTTCCATGGCCCCGAGGGTCCGCAGGGACGACGCCGTGTCCTCCTCCAACCCCCTACGGATTGCCTCGAAGCACTCGGCCCGCCTCAGGGCCCTCCGCATGGAGTTCTCCGCCCTGACCATTGTGAGCCGCGCCTCTTCCGCCCGCCGCCGCTCCGCACCTATGGCGTGGCCCAACCGCTGCCACACGGAAGACACTCTCTGTCCTGGGTCCCCCTGCCCTCCGGCCGATGCCTGCCCCTCCGATGTCGAAAGCCCCGAGCCTTCATGTCTCCCACCATGTTGCTGCTGCTGCTCTGCCTCTGCCCGTGCACTGCCTCCTGCTGCCTGCACATCCTCCGCCGGCTGGGGTGCAGTTGTTGATGTGGCCACCCCTGCTGGACCTCCGACTCCCGACTGTGGCAGGGATGCCTCCTCCACCAGCCTGGCCGCACCGTCAGAGGCAGCTCCACAGGGCACCCAGGTGACTGATGGGTGGGAAGATGGCACAGAGGACGACTGGCACGTAGGGGGTCCAGTTGAGGAGGGGGTCGGAGCAAGCCCCATCAGACGGAGGAATCCGGCCTGGGTGACCTGTCCCAGCAGGCTGACGTGGTCAACGAGCCATTTGAGATGACATGCAGTCTCTCCATGAAAAGACTGCAGGTCACCTCGCATGGCCCGTTGACGCAACGCCACACCAGCCAGGACAGGCTCAACCCGGACCTGGATGGCCACGTCCGCAGGCAGAGGAAGGCCAGTTGACGTCAGCTCATCCCCTGCCTGAAAACTGGTCTGGACGTAGGCATCCCTGCTGGTGCAAGATGATGCAGGGACAGGATCGGGGACAGGATTGCACACAGGCACCTCCGCGGCGGCCTGTGCTGCCTCCTGTCCCTGGTCCTGCACTGCACCACTAGCACCAGTGGGATCCCCACCTCCAGACCCCGTCTCTGGTGCTTGCACGGCCTCCTCCTCCACCAAACCCCCCACCAACCTGTTTGACTCCGTGCCATCTTCCCCTGTTGGGCCCTGTGGGGTCCCAGCTGCCCCTTCTGCTGCCGAGGAGTCCAACTGCAACCTCCGCCTCTTGGACCTCCCCCCGGCAGCTGCGGCCTGGGACGCGGCACCGGACTCCTCACTCCCCGACGAGATGACAACACGGGAGGGGAGCCGGGCCTTGCGTCTCCGGCTGGCGGTCGGATCCCCGCCGCTGTGCTCCACAGCACCTTCTCCGCCCTCTTCATCAGTTGACGCTGCAGACAGGGAGAAACAAAACACAGGCATCAGGGCACTGTACAATGGACACATACACACATGACAGTTGCACATGAGTGGCATTGGCAAACCTCAGACATGTCATCACAATCCCCAACACACATGTCATTGCAACTCGCACACATAAGCCATACCACAGCCATATCGCAACTGCCACCACCATCCCTACACATACAACAGCATCAGCAGCCAAAGGGGAGCCAGACATCACATGCAACACAGGAAGTGCACCACACATGTACACACACCACCACACTTGCATGCATGTGTACACCTCTGCCAAGTGTCGCACTGTTCAGACGGGCATCCATGTCACATCTGCCAATCAGGCTTCCACATACCGCTGTCACATGCATCCATGTTGCATCACTGTTGCACCCTTGTCAAATACACACACATGCACATGTACACAGTGCTCATACATGCAGCCGAAAACAACATACATGCGTGACATCACGGACATGTCTACTTACATACACATTCATCCAAACATGTGTGCACGCACAACTGCATTTGCCATGCAAGCCTACACACACAAGCACCATCCATGTCTCACACATTACAGCCCTCGCATGTGTCAGCCCCACGGCCCTGTACACCCCCACCCATACTCGACCCCATACAAACAGATGTGCAACCTGCACAATACCGAATAATCACCACACGCACTGCTCACAATCAGGATGCATGTACACTCACCGCTCGACTCCAGACGGATCTGCTTCTCTAGGACCTGGACGTGGAGCGCTGGGGATATGCGTTCCAGGACCCCCATCTGTTCTTCCGACAAGTTGCCCCGGCGCCCCTTGGCATCCGCTGCCTTCAAGAGGCGCCGGGCCTTGTTCAGGGTCCTGGACCTGAAGTCCTCCCAGCGCTTCCTGACATGTTGTAAGTCCCGGACTGCCACCCCCTCCGCGTTGATGGCAGTCACGATGTCAGTCCAGATCCGAGTCCGTCCTTCCTTGTCGGCGCGGGAACTTCCGAAGAGGGCATCATACTGCCCCAGGACTTGCTCCACCAGGACACCAACTTCGGTGGCACTGAAGCTGGTGCCCCTCTGCCTCTCTGGCCGGGGGTTGTCAGTGGTCACAGATGGTGTTTGCCCCGACATGACAACCCCAGAGGCAGGAGTGGGTGGGCAACTGGGTCCTGGGTCTGGGCTGTGGAGCGATGGAATTCCAGTCGGGAGTCTTCGGTTCCAGCAGGGGTGGTCACAGCAACAGCACCCCTGGCTGATGTGCAGGCAGCAAATGGCAGTGCACGTGGGCAGCAGGCAGTCAGGCAGCAGCAGATGGCAGGTGGGAGCGTGCTCGGGGCTCTGGGGGGCAGTAGTTCGGCCTTCTGGGCAGGAGCGTGGTCTTCCGTGTGCTTACGCGTGGCCAGCTTGGTAGGGAGTGATTTGGCACGTGAAAATCCTGCACGTCAGCGTGAAAATCGAGGAAAGGCCCTTAGCGCGTAAGCACGTCAGCACGCATACGCGATTCTATTGGACCAAAGGCCCTCAGCGCGTAAGCGCGTCTGTGACGTGACCCGCACGGGTGTTTCCCACACAGCACGTGATGACAAAGCACACGTGGAAAGACTGCACGTCAGAGTGTCATCGCGTGTAATTGGTGGAAATGGCCCTACACGCAGAAGTGACAAAGCGTGTAATTGGTGGAAATGGCCCTACACGCAGAAGTGACAAAGCGTGTAATTGGTGGAAATGGCCCTACACGCATAAGTGACAAAGCGTGTAATTGGTGGAAATGGCCCTAGCGCGTACACGCCGCATAAGTGACGCTGGACGTGTGGGCCTGTATAAAAGGTACGTGTAGAACACCATTTCCTTGTACGTGCTTTTCGTGGAGAGCGAGTGGGTGAATTCTGTACTTCTTGTCGTTTCACACGCGATTTACTTCACGGCGTTTCAAGTTCGTATTCCCTGTTACCTCTGACAGCTTTTTCTCTTTTTTCTCTTATACTGGTTTACCTGGGCCTGTTCCCTCAAACAGTGTTCCCTTCTACTGTTGTCCTGTCTCCTCAGACAGCGTACAAATCTTCTTTTGGCGGGGGTGTTGCCAACCAAACGCGCTCCTTTTTCACGCTCTTTTACCTGGCAGACGGTGAGTCACGCACGTATTGAACATCTGTGCTTGCCCCGTGTGTAGCCTACCCCTTCAGAGGTCATTCTAGGCTGCGTGTGACACGCATACGTTCATTCTTGTGTTACTGGGTGCCACAGCGTAGTGCAGGTTTTTCTTTCTGCACACGTGGTCTAGGAGGGGTTGCGTGCACGTCATCTCCCTTTTTTGGGGCTCCTGTGCGTAGCGTGACCCGTCATCTTTCCCCAGGGGTTACAATCAGCTTTGCAAGAGCACTAGGGTACAATTACCATCTGGTACCCAACCCCTTTGACCCCCAATTGCCCAGGACAATAGTTTTACAAAGGTAGCGGGCGCCCCTCTCTCGCAAGAACAGACATGATAACCTGTTCAGTGGTTATTAACCACTTGAGAGTTCGCAGCCACTGCTTTTACTCACTGTGCCTTTCACAGATGGGAAATATCCATTTGCATATCAGTCTTTGTCCTGCCCAGGGGCAGTCCAGCACCGAAATACAATGGCAATTCCAATCTGAACGAGAGTACCACCAGCAACCCCATGCACGTGTTTCACCCTTGTTGGGGATCATCAGTGAGGTGAAGCTGATGCCTCTCTAAGCACAGTGAGAAGGAGACCACGTCTGGTTGCCCCCAGGAGACCCAGGGTTACCAATCCCAGGTTCCTTAAAAAATAGTTTTACAAAGGTAGCGGGCGCCCCTCTCTCGCAAGAACAGACATGATAACCTGTTCAGTGGTTATTAACCACTTGAGAGTTCGCAGCCACTGCTTTTACTCACTGTGCCTTTCACAGATGGGAAATATCCATTTGCATATCAGTCTTTGTCCTGCCCAGGGGCAGTCCAGCACCGAAATACAATGCAATTCCAATCTGAACGAGAGTACCACCAGCAACCCCATACACGTGTTTCACCCTTGTTGGGGATCATCAGTGAGGTGAAGCTGATGCCTCTCTAAGCACAGTGAGAGGGAGACCACGTCTGGTTGCCCCCAGGAGACCCAGGGTTACCAATCCCAGGTTCCTTAAAAAATAGTTTTACAAAGGTAGCGGGCGCCCCTCTCTCGCAAGAACAGACATGATAACCTGTTCAGTGGTTATTAACCACTTGAGAGTTCGCAGCCACTGCTTTTACTCACTGTGCCTTTCACAGATGGGAAATATCCATTTGCATATCAGTCTTTGTCCTGCCCAGGGGCAGTCCAGCACCGAAATACAATGGCAATTCCAATCTGAACGAGAGTACCACCAGCAACCCCATACACGTGTTTCACCCTTGTTGGGGATCATCAGTGAGGTGAAGCTGATGCCTCTCTAAGCACAGTGAGAGGGAGACCACGTCTGGTTGCCCCCAGGAGACCCAGGGTTACCAATCCCAGGTTCCTTAAAAAATAGTTTTACAAAGGTAGCGGGCGCCCCTCTCTCGCAAGAACAGACATGATAACCTGTTCAGTGGTTATTAACCACTTGAGAGTTCGCAGCCACTGCTTTTACTCACTGTGCCTTTCACAGATGGGAAATATCCATTTGCATATCAGTCTTTGTCCTGCCCAGGGGCAGTCCAGCACCGAAATACAATGGCAATTCCAATCTTAACGAGAGTACCACCAGCAACCCCATACACGTGTTTCACCCTTGTTGGGGATCATCAGTGAGGTGAAGCTGATGCCTCTCTAAGCACAGTGAGAGGGAGACCACGTCTGGTTGCCCCCAGGAGACCCAGGGTTACCAATCCCAGGTTCCTTAAAAAATAGTTTTACAAAGGTAGCGGGCGCCCCTCTCTCGCAAGAACAGACATGATAACCTGTTCAGTGGTTATTAACCACTTGAGAGTTTGCAGCCACTGCTTTTACTCACTGTGCCTTTCACAGATGGGAAATATCCATTTGCATATCAGTCTTTGTCCTGCCCAGGGGCAGTCCAGCACCGAAATACAATGGCAATTCCAATCTGAACGAGAGTACCACCAGCAACCCCATACACGTGTTTCACCCTTGTTGGGGATCATCAGTGAGGTGAAGCTGATGCCTCTCTAAGCACAGTGAGAGGGAGACCACGTCTGGTTGCCCCCAGGAGACCCAGGGTTACCAATCCCAGGTTCCTTAAAAAATAGTTTTACAAAGGTAGCGGGCGCCCCTCTCTCGCAAGAACAGACATGATAACCTGTTCAGTGGTTATTAACCACTTGAGAGTTCGCAGCCACTGCTTTTACTCACTGTGCCTTTCACAGATGGGAAATATCCATTTGCATATCAGTCTTTGTCCTGCCCAGGGGCAGTCCAGCACCGAAATACAATGGCAATTTACAATGGCAAATTCCAATCTGAACGAGAGTACCACCAGCAACCCCATACACGTGTTTCACCCTTGTTGGGGATCAACAAAGACAAAGACAAAGACTGATATGCAAATGGATATTACCCATCTGTGAAAGGCACAGTGAGTAAAAGCAGTGGCTGCGAACTCTCAAGTGGTTAATAACCACTGAACAGGTTATCATGTCTGTTCTTGCGAGAGAGGGGCGCCTGCTACCTTTGTAAAACTAATTTTTAAGGAACCTGGGATTGGTAACCCTAGGTCTCCTGGGGGCAACCAGACGTGGTCTCCCTCTCACTGTGCTTAGAGAGGCATCAGCTTCACCTCACTGATGATCCCCAACAAGGGTGAAACACGTGTATGGGGTTGCTGGTGGTACTCTCGTTCAGATTGGAATTGCCATTGTATTTCGGTGCTGGACTGCCCCTGGGCAGGACAAAGACTGATATGCAAATGGATATTTCCCATCTGTGAAAGGCACAGTGAGTAAAAGCAGTGGCTGCGAACTCTCAAGTGGTTAATAACCACTGAACAGGTTATCATGTCTGTTCTTGCGAGAGAGGGGCGCCCGCTACCTTTGTAAAACTATTTTTTAAGGAACCTGGGATTGGTAACCCTGGGTCTCCTGGGGGCAACCAGACGTGGTCTCCCTCTCACTGTGCTTAGAGAGGCATCAGCTTCACCTCACTGATGAGCCCCAACAAGGGTGAAACACGTGTATGGGGTTGCTGGTGGTACTCTCGTTCAGATTGGAATTGCCATTGTATTTCGGTGCTGGACTGCCCCTGGGCAGGACAAAGACTGATATGCAAATGGATATTTCCCATCTGTGAAAGGCACAGTGAGTAAAAGCAGTGGCTGCGAACTCTCAAGTGGTTAATAACCACTGAACAGGTTATCATGTCTGTTCTTGCGAGAGAGGGGCGCCCGCTACCTTTGTAAAACTATTTTTTAAGGAACCTGGGATTGGTAACCCTGGGTCTCCTGGGGGCAACCAGACGTGGTCTCCCTCTCACTGTGCTTAGAGAGGCATCAGCTTCACCTCACTGATGATCCCCAACAAGGGTGAAACACGTGTATGGGGTTGCTGGTGGTACTCTCGTTCAGATTGGAATTGCCATTGTATTTCGGTGCTGGACTGCCCCTGGGCAGGACAAAGACTGATATGCAAATGGATATTTCCCATCTGTGAAAGGCACAGTGAGTAAAAGCAGTGGCTGCGAACTCTCAAGTGGTTAATAACCACTGAACAGGTTATCATGTCTGTTCTTGCGAGAGAGGGGCGCCCGCTACGTTTGTAAAACTATTTTTTAAGGAACCTGGGATTGGTAACCCTGAGTCTCCTGGGGGCAACCAGACGTGGTCTCCCTCTCACTGTGCTTAGAGAGGCATCAGCTTCACCTCACTGATGATCCCCAACAAGGGTGAAACACGTGTATGGGGTTGCTGGTGGTACTCTCGTTCAGATTGGAATTGCCATTGTATTTCGGTGCTGGACTGCCCCTGGGCAGGACAAAGACTGATATGCAAATGGATATTTCCCATCTGTGAAAGGCACAGTGAGTAAAAGCAGTGGCTGCGAACTCTCAAGTGGTTAATAACCACTGAACAGGTTATCATGTCTGTTCTTGCGAGAGAGGGGCGCCCGCTACCTTTGTAAAACTATTTTTTAAGGAACCTGGGATTGGTAACCCTGGGTCTCCTGGGGGCAACCAGACGTGGTCTCCCTCTCACTATGCTTAGAGAGGCATCAGCTTCACCTCACTGATGATCCCCAACAAGGGTGAAACACGTGTATGGGGTTGCTGGTGGTACTCTCGTTCAGATTGGAATTGCCATTGTATTTCGGTGCTGGACTGCCCCTGGGCAGGACAAAGACTGATATGCAAATGGATATTTCCCATCTGTGAAAGGCACAGTGAGTAAAAGCAGTGGCTGCGAACTCTCAAGTGGTTAATAACCACTGAACAGGTTATCATGTCTGTTCTTGCGAGAGAGGGGCGCCCGCTACCTTTGTAAAACTATTTTTTAAGGAACCTGGGATTACCCTGGGTCTCCTGGGGGCAACCAGACGTGGTCTCCCTCTCACTGTGCTTAGAGAGGCATCAGCTTCACCTCACTGATGATCCCCAACAAGGGTGAAACACATGTATGGGGTTGCTGGTGGTACTCTCGTTCAGATTGGAATTGCCATTGTATTTCGGTGCTGGACTGCCCCTGGGCAGGACAAAGACTGATATGCAAATGGATATTACCCATCTGTGAAAGGCACAGTGAGTAAAAGCAGTGGCTGCGAACTCTCAAGTGGTTAATAACCACTGAACAGGTTATCATGTCTGTTCCTGCGAGAGAGGGGCGCCCGCTACCTTTGTAATGCCCAGGACAATAGTTTACAGCCACTCCCATACGCACATTTACATCAGTGCCATGGCTGGGAGGCGAGGATTCCGTAAGGGTGGCAAAGGTGGAAGAGCCACAAGTGGTGGCCATGGTGGATCCGGTAGGGGACGTGGTCGTTACTTTCAGGGTGAGCCTGTCCCCCCATGTGTGGAGGACCAGTCAAGGGCACCCATAATCCCCCCCCCCCTCCCGTTGAGGCTGATGTGGCTGACACCATCCATGCTCAGCCCTTGTTGGACCAGCCCATTGTGGCACCAGACCTGGCTGACTCCATGGCTGACTTCCAGGTCAGCAGGCCTATGACACGTGCGCTGGTGCACGTTGATGTCACCATGCCACGTGCATCTGGGGCAGCAAGGTCATCTGCTGCACCAAGTAGGCAGGGCGGAGAGGCTGCAGGGGCAGCTGCGGCTCCATCCACCCCAGCCCTCACACACCCAGCCAGGACAGTGTCGGTCCTAGTCCATGCTGCTGACATTCCCCCTGACACCATCACACTAGAGCCAATGCCTGCAGCAACTCCCATGCTGAGTGTGCAATCCCACACTCCTCATACAGAGTCCACCAGGGCTCCTGCCCCTAGTGTCCAGAGCGGCGCAGGACACTCAGGATCACCACCACCTTCCAAGCGGAAGAGGAAGAGTGCTCGTCCGGCACAGGCTGATGCCCCAGACACGGCTACGCAGTCCGGCCCGTCCAGGAAGCCCAGCTTCACGGATGACGAACTGAATGCACTTGTCGAGTATGTGTCCGCACATGACAACGAGATGGTCATTGTTGCAGGATCCAAGACCACACCTGCACAACGCCAGGCACACTGGCAGACCATTGCGGACATCGTAAGTGCCCTTGGAATCATGAGGCGCACAGCCAATGATTGCTATAAGCGCTGGAATGACCTAAAGCGCAGGGCAAAGAGTAAGCTGGCCTCAAGTCATGCCGCAACTCTAGTGACTGGAGGTGGGTCTCCAGTAGTAGACATGGAACTCACTCCACATGAGTCAGTCGCTGGGACCTACGTCACGGAGGAACAGATCCAAGGCGTGGGAGATCTGGCTGATTACGAGGCATTGTCCGGTGAGTGCACATGCATGTGTGTGTCATCCATGTGCATGGTGTGTGTGTGAGGGCTTCTGTTTGTGTACCAGGTGAGAGTGTGTGCGCCTGAGTCGTATGGGTCAGCCATGTGCTTCATGCAATACATCCTGCGCAGCTGCATTTGGCCATAGCAGTATCCCTTCTGCCAACAGTAGACATCTAGCCCAACTGCACGCCAGTTGCCCTTGAAGTGTCACCTTGCCACAGCATTGTTGCTTATTTTTCACTGTTCATTCAGTCAGATTGTTTGCATTCCACCACCTTTACTAGGCATGTTGCAGTCCACTAGTCACATGTCTGGCATGGCTATGGTAAAGTGGAGTGACTTTGTTACCTGGATATCATTTGTTCACACATGTCCCTGTGCAATTGGACCATTTCAGACTGGCAGCTCCAGGTGAAAAATCTGACCTGTTAGAATTAGAAAAGCTATTACATGCGGGAACTGGACTGAATGAATAGGTGCTGCCCTCCTCTCCATCTTCACTCAATATCAATGGTACATGCCATCTGTGTGATGGCATGTGTGTTTCACCTGGCAATCACAGGCCAATGTGTGATGCCACTGCCAGGCAGCATGCAGAAAATGTGTACATCTTCCATCTTGGTGTCATCAGTGTGTGCCATTTGCCTGCCCTTCATATGCAGTGAGGGTGCATGCATGGGAGGGTTTTATTCATGTGGGACATGTGTCAATCAAGTACTGGTTCTCTTGCTTCTCAGCCCTCATTGTGTGCCATGGTGCTAATGCCTGTTTCCATTTCTTTGTTTTTATGTCTTTGCAGGGGAAGACACACCTGATACTGCTGGGGTTGTGGAGATGGTGCAGACCCAGGAGGGGTCCGAGGGCCGACCAACCACCAGTGAGGGACGTGGTGTGGTGGTGGGTGAGAACCCACAAGTTCTGCAGGTCGTGCTCTCAAGGGGTGTCTCTGGCTGCACCTCCCCCGAGCTGTACTCAGATGTTGATTCGGATGAGACCTACGTGCCGTCGCAGGTGAGTGTTCCAGGGAGGGAATCTGTTCTGTCCCACCCACCTGCACCAGGGTCAGAACCCTCAATGGGGATGTCAGTGTTGGCAGCTATGCCTTTGGTGGTTACGGATGCAGGGTCACACTCCGCGACATCTGATCCTGTTCCTGGGCCAGCAGATCAGAGGGGGAATGCAGTCCTGCAGCCTCAGGCAGTGCCAGCACAGCAAGGCGCAGTTCGCCTTGCCCCAGACAGGTGTGGTGCCTGCCGACGTGGTGGCCGTACGCCACCTGGCAATACCGCATGGGAGCAATCCATTTACGGTATGGCAACACAACAGGCAGCATCATCCGAGATGATGGCTCAGGCCATGGATAGGGTGGCCACTTCCATTGTCCCCCCTGAAAGGCTGATGGAGAGACTAGAGCAGGCAACCGACTCCATCTGCCAGTCACACAGGGAGGACATGTTGGGGTCCAACAGGGACAGGCGGGCGGCACTGGCGACTCTGCAGGAGGCCAACTCCATTGAGTCCCAGGCCCACAGGGAAGCCCTGAGGCAGGAGCTCCTTCACCTCAGGACGACTCTTGTTGAGCTTGAGGCTTCAACACACCAAAGGACAGAACAGCAGCTGGAGCGTCTCACCCGTACGCTCTCAGCTGAGATGCAGGCAACGAGGGCGGAGGTCCGGGCAGCCCGTGAGTTGTTGCATGGGGACCTCCGCACACTCATCCTCCAGAACCAGACCTACCACACCCGCATGCTTGCAGCCATGGAGGAGCAGACTAGGGCCTTGCGTGGGCTGCCTCCCATAGTGCAACCACCTCCGGATGCAGCTGCACAGGGTGATAATAGCGACAGCAGTGATACTCCCACAGTAGGGTAGCCGTGTGGGCCATGAGCCCATGGAGGTGTTTTTTTTCCCAGGACCCACACAGGTGGGTTTTGGTGTGCACCCTGTCCTCGGACCTCCTGGGTGGCCTCCCAAACCCCCCCCGGGCCCATCAATGGCCATTTTTGATTTTTATTTTTATTATTGATTTTTATTTTTATTTTTAATTTCTAAATATTTTTTCCCAATTTTTTTGGGACAATTTGTTTTCTTCCGTGGTTCCTGTGGGCATACGCAGCATTGTGGCTGGGCACATGCAGGCTTGTCATGTATTTGGTTCAGATGCTTGGGTTTGAGTCACACACACCCCTCCTGCTTCCCGTTTCCATGGGCTTGCAAAGGGTGTGCCCAAGTGACAATGACGTACATGGTGACATTGGACTCCCACTACATGTGTGGGTAGTCTAGTCAATACTGTGTATACATTCCTAGTGCATATTGCTGTTGTGTTGTACACTGCATGTTGCATTGATGTGTAACTCATCATCTGTGTCTACCTCCCAATTTGCAGGTCCCTTCCTCATGTCTTCACAAGGCCCTCTAGTCTGGAGATGGGGTCCATGTTGGCAGCAGTGCAGCTACAACTCTACATGGCGCCAACTCTGCACAGTTGGTAGTGGTGGGAGTGCAGGCATTTCCAGGTGGTGAGACTACTAATATATAACATTTGTGATGTCATGTTAATGGTAGTACCTGCTCAAGTTTGTTGTTGGTCCTGCATTACTGTGAGCATTTCATGTGTTGCAAGTTTCAATTAGGGACACTCTACATTGTGACACTAGTGTCATGTTGTGGGGATTACTTTGTTTACCTGCAAATAGCATGACATGGCACGGTGTGTCGTGTGGCGGTGCTGGGGATGGGTTGGCTGACATGGCACTGTCCTCTTGTTGAATTTTGCAAGTGGGTATTCATTTTAGCTGCTTGAATGTGTTACTTCACAAAACTGCATTGGTGGTGTCTGTGTGGGTAGGGATGCACACATTGTGACACTTCCAGGTGTACAATCTCAGGCTGATATGGTTTTCACGGTTCATTCTCCAGACATTCAGGATCAGTGTCAGGTTGAGTCATCATTGATTGTCAGATGGAATGTGCCAGGGCAGTGTGCACTCCACAGGGGTGTGATTTCTATGTGAAGTAATTAGCCACTAGCTGTGTACGGGCTGCCTCCCCCGTGCCCTTTCCCCTCCCATGTGCAGCGGCTGTGCATGTGGTTGGGGATGTGGGGCCACCACCATGTCCACGGCCAGGCCCCGGCGTGTTGCAACGTTTTGTAGGACACATACTGCCACTATGATCCTGCACACTACTGGGGGAGCGTACAACAGCTGCCCGCCAGAACGGTCAAGGGAGCGAAAGCGTGACTTTAGCACTCCGAATGTGCGCTCCACTATGCCCCGGGTTGTAATGTGGGCTGTGTTATATCTTACCTCGGGTGGCGTGGTGGGGTTCCGAATTGGCGTCATCATGTGGGGGCTGAGAGGGTAGGCACTGTCCCCTGTGGAGGTGGTGATTGGTATCATTGGTGGGGTTGTGACCTTGCTCAGTATCTGATATGCATGCATGTGCAGTGGCATTCATACTCACCAAGCAGCCATGTATCGCCATGCCGCCCAGCTTCTAGGTCCTGGCTTAGGGTGGACATTCGGTAAATGAAGCTGTCGTGGGTTGACCCGGGATAGTTGGCATATACTGAGGTGATGATTCCCTTGGCATTACATACTACCTGCACGTTGATGGAATGCCAGTGCTTGCGGTTCCTATAGATGTGCTCAGATGCCCTGGGGGGACGTAGAGCCACATGGGTGCAGTCGATGGCACCTAGCACTTTGGCGAATCGTGCCACAGCGTAAAAGTCCAGGGCGGCAGAATGCCTTTCTGCAGGGGTTCTGGGCAGGTATATGTGCCTGCGGACTGATGGGCGTGCAGTGATGATGTTCAAGACCTGGTGTAGGCAGCGTGACTGGGGGGCCTGTGATACACCACCCACAATGGCACTTGTCCGCTGAAATGATCCAGTGGCTAAGAAGTGCAGTACATTGAGGACCTTCTCCAGGGGGCTGAGTGCTTGGGAGCACAGGGTGGGTGATGTGAGGTCATCCTCCCACTCACTCACCAGGTCCAGTATAATGTGTGGTGGAAACCTGTACCTCCCATGCACCTGGTCATCAGGCATCCCGAAAAGGCTGGTTCTGGGTGTGAATATTCTGGCCCTGACTATCCTCCTCCTCCTCCGTTGGTAGGCCACGCCCACTGCTGCTAGGAACGGTATGTTCATCCTGGGTCTGAGCTTGTTATTTTGTTAGCGCGCAAATTAATGCGTTGCGCGTGTTGTAGGCGAGCGTGTGACCCGCGCACCCCTGGAATCCAGTACCCAGTCCAATAGCATGTGGAAATTCCCGCGCACCCCGGGATACAGGTGCGCTGACATACTTGCGTGTGTAAGTGTCCGCGCACCCCTGATATACACGTACATAGGCCAATCGCGTGTACACGCACTTTTGTCCAATTACACGCGATGACACTCTGACGTGCTGTCCAATTACACGCGATGACACTCTGACGTGCAGTCTTTCCACGTGTGCTCTGTCATCACGTGCTGTGTGGGAAACACCCGTGCGGGTCACGTCACAGACGCGTTTACGCGCTGAGGGCCTTTGGTCCAATAGAATCGCGTATGCGTGCTGACGCGTTTACGCGCTGAGGGCCTTTGGTCCAATAGAATCGCGTATGCGTGCTGACGCTTTTACGCGCTGAGGGCCTTTGGTCCAATAGAATCACGTATGCGTGCTGACGCGTTTACGCGCTGAGGGCCTTTGGTCCAATAGAATCGCGTATGAGTGCTGACGCGCTTACGCGCTGAGGGCCTTTGGTCCAATAGAATCGCGTATGCGTGCTGACGCACTTACGCGCTAAGGGCCTTTCCTCGATTATCACGCTGACGTGCAGGATTTTCACGTGCCAAATCACTCCGTACCAAGCTGGCCACGCGTAAGCACACGGAAGACCACGCTCCTGCCCAGAAGGCTGAACTACTGCCCCCCCAGAGCCCCGAGCACGCTCCCACCTGCCATCTGCTGCTGCCTGACTGCCTGCTGCCCACGTGCACTGCCATTTGCTGCCTGCACATCAGCCAGGGGTGCTGTTGCTGTGACCACCCCTGCTGGAACCGAAGACTCCCGACTGGATTTCTATCGCTCCACAGCCCAGCCCCAGGACCCAGTTGCCCACCCACTCCTGCCTCTGGGGTTGTCATGTCGGGGCAAACACCATCTGTGACCACTGACAACCCCCGGCCAGAGAGGCAGAGGGGCACCAGCTTCAGTGCCACCGAAGTTGGTGTCCTGGTGGAGCAAGTCCTGGGGCAGTATGATGCCCTCTTCGGAAGTTCCCGCGCCGACAAGGAAGGACGGACTCGGATCTGGACTGACATCGTGACTGCCATCAACGCGGAGGGGGTGGCAGTCCTGGACTTACAACATGTCAGGAAGCGCTGGGAGGACTTCAGGTCCAGGACCCTGAACAAGGCCCGGCGCCTCTTGAAGGCAGCGGATGCCAAGGGGCGCCGGGGCCACTTGTCGGAAGAACAGATGGGGGTCCTGGAACGCATATACCCAGCGCTCCACGTCCAGGTCCTAGAGAAGCAGACCCATCTGGAGTCGAGCGGTGAGTGTACATGCATCCTGATTGTGAGCAGTGCATGTGGTGATTATTCGGTATTGTGCAGGTTGCACATCTGTTTGTATGGGGTCGAGTATGGGTGGGGGTGTACAGGGCCGTGGGGCTGACACATGCGAGGGCTGTAATGTGTGAGACATGGATGGTGCTTGTGTGTGTAGGCTTGCATGGCAAATGCAGTTGTGCGTGCACACATGTTTGGATGAATGTGTATGTAAGTAGACATGTCCGTGATGTCACGCATGTATGTTGTTTTCGGCTGCATGTATGAGCACTGTGTACATGTGCATGTGTGTGTATTTAACAAGGGTGCAACAGTGATGCAACATGGATGCATGTGACAGCGGTATGTGGAAGCCTGATTGGCAGATGTGACATGGATGCCCGTCTGAACAGTGCGACACTTGGCAGAGGTGTACACATGCATGCAAGTGTGGTGGTGTGTGTACATGTGTGGTGCACTTCCTGTGTTGCATGTGATGTCTGGCTCCCCTTTGGCTGCTGATGCTGTTGTATGTGTAGGGATGGTGGTGGCAGTTGCGATATGGCTGTGGTATGGCTCATGTGTGCGAGTTGCAATGACATGTGTGTTGGGGATTGTGATGACATGTCTGAGGTTTGCCAATGCCACTCATGTGCAACTGTCATGTGTGTATGTGTCCATTGTACAGTGCCCTGATGCCTGTGTTTTGTTTCTCCCTGTCTGCAGCGTCAACTGATGAAGAGGGCGGAGAAGGTGCTGTGGAGCACAGCGGCGGGGATCCGACCGCCAGCCAGAGACGCAAGGCCCGGCTCCCCTCCCGTGTTGTCATCTCGTCGAGGAGTGAGGAGTCCGGTGCCGCGTCCCAGGCCGCAGCTGCCGGGGGAGGTCCAAGAGGCAGAGGTTGCAGTTGGACTCCTCTGCAGCAGAAGGGGCAGCTGGGACCCCACAGGGCCCAACAGGGGAAGATGGCACGGAGTCATCCAGGTTGGTGAGGGGTTTGGTAGAGGAGGAGGCCGTGCAAGCACCAGAGACGGGGTCTGGAGGTGGGGATCCCACTGGTGCTAGTGGTGCAGTGCAGGACCAGGGACAGGAGGCAGCACAGGCCGCCGCGGAGGTGCCTGTGTGCAATCCTGTCCCCGATCCTGTCCCTGCCTCATCTTGCACCAGCAGGGATGCCTACGTCCAGACCCGTTTTCAGGCAGGGGATGAGCTGACGTCAACTGGCCTTCCTCTGCCTGCGGACGTGGCCATCCAGGTCCGGGTTGAGCCTGTCCTGGCTGGTGTGGCGTTGCGTCAACGGGCCATGCGAGGTGACCTGCAGTCTTTTCATGGAGAGACTGCACGTCATCTCGAATGGCTCGTTGACCACGTCAGCCTGCTGGGACAGGTCACCCAGGCCGGATTCCGCCGTCTGATGGTGCTTGCTCCGACCCCCTCCTCAACTGGACCCCCTACGCGCCAGTCGTCCTCTGTGCCATCTTCCCACCCATCAGTCACCTGGGTGCCCTGTGGAGCTGCCTCTGACGGTGCGGCCAGGCTGGTGGAGGAGGCATCCCTGCCACAGTCGGGAGTCGGAGGTCCAGCAGGGGTGGCCACATCAACAACTGCACCCCAGCCGGCGGAGGATGTGCAGGCAGCAGGAGGCAGTGCACGGGCAGAGGCAGAGCAGCAGCAGCAACATGGTGGGAGACATGAAGGCTCAGGGCTTTCGACATCGGAGGGGCAGGCATCAGCCGGAGGGCAGGGGGACCCAGGACAGAGAGTGTCTTCCGTGTGGCAGCGGTTGGGCCTCGCCATAGGTGCGGAGCGGCGGCGGGCGGAAGAGGCGCGGCTCACAATGGTCAGGGCGGAGAACTCCATGCGGAGGGCCCTGAGGCGGGCTGAGTGCCTCGAGGCAATCCGCAGGGGGTTGGAGGAGGACACGGCGTCGTCCCTGCGGACCCTCGGGCCATGGAACTGGACCGCCTCCGGGACATCGAACAGGAGTTCGATGATGCCCTGGCCCGGGACACCACGGAGTGAGCCGCTGGACTTGCCCGCCACCTTTGTATATAGTTCTTTAGTTTTAGGTTTCCTTTGTTTCTTATTATGATTTGGAGTCGACGGACACTGCTCCACTTTTTGTATATAGTTGATTTTTAGTTAGGTTTTTTAGTAGGTTTCCTTTGTTCAGTTGGGCTCATGGACCCTTGGTAGTTTTTTACATAGTTCTTTATTGCATAGAGATTTTTTTACATTTGACTTTGGACGACATTTTTTTGGATTCTGATTTGCAGTTTTTTTTTTTAATACGGACATGCAGCTTGTTTTTTCTCATTCCCATTGTAGTTTGTTTCCTTTCTTTAGCATTCTTTATTTTTTTCAATACAATTTTGTTTCCATACTTCACTGTGTGGTATCATCTCATTGGTTTCATGCATGTCATGTTGGGTGTTTTCCCATTCAATTGCAACCATTGTGTGTGACGGACATGGGTTCATTAGCTTCATGAACATTGGGGGTGTAACATGTGATTTCCATTTCCATGTGGGTGAATGGGTTACTTGGTAGGGCTTTTTGGGTGTGGAGGCTGACCATTACGCACATGATTGGGGATTGTGAGGACCTGGTGGGGGCTGCCCATGGTGGCAGGGGGGTGGGGGTGGTGGGAGACATGAGTGGGGGCCTGGTGGAGGCTGCCCCTGCACTGCTGGGGGGTGGGGGTGGTGGGAGACATGAGTGGGGGCCTGGTGGAGGCTGCCCCTGGTGGCTGGGGGGTGGGGGTGGTGGGAGACATGAGTGGGGGCCTGGTGGAGGCTGCCCCTGCACTGCTGGGGGGTGGGGGTGGTGGGAGACATGCGTGGGGGCCTGGTGGAGGCTGCCCCTGCACTGCTGGGCGGTGGGGGTGGTGGGAGACATGAGTGGGGGCCTGGTGGAGGCTGCACCTGCACTGCTGGGGGGTGGGGGTGGTGGGAGACATGAGTGGGGGCCTGGTGGAGGCTGCCCCTGCACTGCTGGGGAGTGGGGGTGGTGGGAGACATGAGTGGGGGCCTGGTGGAGGCTGCCCCTGCACTGCTGGGGGGTGGGGGTGGTGGGAGACATGAGTGGGGGCCTGGTGGAGGGTGCCCCTGCACTGCTGGGGGGTGGGGGTGGTGGGAGACATGGGTGGGGGCCTGGTGGGGGCTGCCCATGGTGGCAGGGTGGTGGGGGTGGTGGGAGACATGGGTGGGGGCCTGGTGGTGGGTGCCCCTGGTGGCTGGGGTGTGGGGGTGGTGGGAGACATGGGTGGGGGCCTGGTGGGGGCTGCCCATGGTGGCAAGGGGGTGGGGGTGGTGGGAGACATGAGTGGGGGCCTGGTGGAGGCTGCCCCTGCACTGCTGGGGGGTGGGGGTGGTGGGAGACATGAGTGGGGGCCTGGTGGAGGCTGCCCCTGCACTGCTGGGGGGTGGGGGTGGTGGGAGACATGAGTGGGGGCCTGGTGGAGGCTGCCCCTGCACTGCTGGGGGGTGGGGGTGGTGGGAGACATGAGTGGGGGCCTGGTGGAGGCTGCCCCTGCACTGCTGGGGGGTGGGGGTGGTGGGAGACATGAGTGGGGGCCTGGTGGAGGCTGCCCCTGGTGGCTGGGGGGTGGGGGTGGTGGGAGACATGAGTGGGGGCCTGGTGGAGGCTGCCCCTGCACTGCTGGGGGGTGGGGGTGGTGGGAGACATGAGTGGGGGCCTGATGGAGGCTGCCCCTGCACTGCTGGGGGTTGGGGGTGGTGGGAGACATGAGTGGGGGCCTGGTGGAGGCTGCCCCTGCACTGCTGGTGGGTGGGGGTGGGGGTGGTGGGAGACATGAGTGGGGGCCTGGTGGAGGCTGCCCCTGGTGGCTGGGGGGTGGGGGTGGTGGGAGACATGGGTGGGGGCCTGGTGGGGGCTGCCCATGGTGGCAGGGGGTGGGGGTGGTGGGAGACATGAGCGGGGGCCTGGTGGAGGCTGCCCCTGGTGGCTGGGGGGTGGGGTGGTGGGAGACATGAGTGGGGGCCTGGTGGAGGCTGCCCCTGCACTGCTGGGGGGTGGGGGTGGTGGGAGACATGAGTGGGGTCCTGGTGGAGGCTGCCCCTGCACTGCTGGGGGGTGGGGGTGGTGGGAGACATGAGTGGGGGCCTGGTGGAGGCTGCCCCTGCACTGCTGGGGGGTGGGGGTGGTGGGAGACATGAGTGGGGGCCTGGTGGAGGGTGCCCCTGCACTGCTGGGGGTTGGGGGTGGTGGGAGACATGGGTGGGGGCCTCGTGGGGGCTGCCCATGGTGGCAGGGTGGTGGGGGTGGTGGGAGACATGAGTGGGGGCCTGGTGGTGGGTGCCCCTGGTGGCGCTGGGGTGGGGGTGGTGGGAGACATGGGTGGGGGCCTGGTGGGGGCTGCCCATGGTGGCAGGGGGGTGGGGGTGGTGGGAGACATGAGTGGGGGCCTGGTGGAGGCTGCCCCTGCACTGCTGGGGGGTGGGGGTGGTGGGAGACATGAGTGGGGGCCTGGTGGAGGCTGCCCCTGCACTGCTGGGGGGTGGGGGTGGTGGTAGACATGAGTGGGGGCCTGGTGGAGGCTGCCCCTGGTGGCTGGGGGATGGGGCTGGTGGGAGACATGGGTGGGGGCCTGGTGGGGGCTGCCCATGGTGGCAGGGGGGTGGGGGTGGTGGGAGACATGAGTGGGGGCCTGGTGGAGGCTGCCCCTGGTGGCTGGAGGGTGGGGGTGGTGGGAGACATGAGTGGGGGCCTGGTGGAGGCTGCCCCTGCACTGTTGGGGGGTGGGGGTGGTGGGAGACATGAGTGGGGTCCTGGTGGAGGCTGCCCCTGCACTGCTGGGGGGTGGGGGTGGTGGGAGACATGAGTGGGGGCCTGGTGGAGGCTGCCCCTGCACTGCTGGGGGGTGGGGGTGGTGGGAGACATGAGTGGGGGCCTGGTGGAGGGTGCCCCTGCACTGCTGGGGGTTGGCGGTGGTGGGAGACATGGGTGGGGGCCTCGTGGGGGCTGCCCATGGTGGCAGGGTGGTGGGGGTGGTGGGAGACATGAGTGGGGGCCTGGTGGTGGGTGCCCCTGGTGGCGCTGGGGTGGGGGTGTTTGGAGACATGGGTGGGGGCCTGGTGGGTGCTGCCCATGGTGGCAGGGGGGTGGGGGTGGTGGGAGTCATGAGTGGGGGCCTGGTGGAGGCTGCCCCAGCACTGCTGGGGGGAGGGGGTGGTGGGAGACATGAGTGGGGGCCTGGTGGAGGCTGCCCCTGCACTGCTGGGGGGTGGGGGTGGTGGTAGACATGAGGGGGGGCCTGGTGAAGGCTGCCCCTGCACTGCTGGTGGGTCGGGGTGGTGGGAGACATGAGTGGGGGCCTGGTGGAGGCTGCCCCTGGTGGCTGGGGGGTGGGGGTGGTGGGAGACATGGGTGGGGGCCTGGTGGGGGCTGCCCATGGTGGCAGGGGGGTGGGGGTGGTGGGAGACATGAGTGGGGGCCTGGTGGAGGCTGCCCCTGGTGGCTGGGGGGTGGGGGTGGTGGGAGACATGAGTGGGGGCCTGGTGGAGGCTGCCCCTGCACTGCTGGGGGGTGGGGGTGGTGGGAGACATGAGTGGGGGCCTGGTGGAGGCTGCCCCTGCACTGCTGGGGGGTGGGGGTGGTGGGAGACATGAATGGGGGCCTGGTGGAGGCTGCCCCTGCACTGCTGGGAGGTGCGGGTGGTGGGAGTCATGAGTGGGGGCCTGGTGGAGGCTGCCCCTGCACTGCTGGGGGATGGGGGTGGTGGGAGACATGAGTGGGGGCCTGGTGGAGGCTGCCCCTGCACTGCTGGGGGGTGGGGGTGGTGGGAGACATGAGTGGGGGCCTGGTGGAGGCTGCCCCTGGTGGCTGGGGGTGGGGGTGGTGGGAGACATGAGTGGGGGCCTGGTGGAGGCTGCCCCTGCACTGCTGGGGGGTGGGGGTGGTGGGAGACATGAGTGGGGGCCTGGTGGAGGCTGCTCCTGCACTGCTGGGGGGTGGGGGTGGTGGGAGACATGAGTGGGGGCCTGGTGGAGGCTGCCCCTGCACTGCTGGGGGGTGGGGGTGGTGGGAGACATGAGTGGGGGCCTGGTGGAGGCTGCCCCTGCACTGCTGGGGGGTGGGGGTGGTGGGAGACATGAGTGGGGGCATGGTGGAGGGTGCCCCTGCACTGCTGGGGGGTGGGGGTGGTGGGAGACATGGATGGGAGCCTGGTGGGGGCTGCCCATTGTGGCAGGGTGGTGGGGGTGGTGGGAGACATGAGTGGGGGCCTGGTGGTGGGTGCCCCTGGTGGCTTGGGGGTGGGGGTGGTGGGAGACATGCATTGTTGATCAGTAGTGCAAGGTGACATGTGGGTTTGCTGGGGGTCATGCCCATGGTGGATGGGCTGCCTGCGGGACATGACCGGGGGTGCAGGGTAGTCCCCCGTGGTGTGGGCTGCCTGCAGGGGCCGTGGAGGTTCTGGAGCGTACACCTGGGAGGACCCACACGGCCAATTCACGTGTGGTACTCCCCAGAACCCCTGAAATACACATACCCTGCTGAAATCGTGTGTGGAACTTCCCGCGCACCTCTCAAATACACGTACCCTGCTCGCACTGGGCCAATCGCGTGTGGAACTTCCCGCGCACCCCTGCAATACACGTACCCTGATGAAATCGCGTGTGGAACTTCCCGCGCACCCCTGAAATACACATACCTTGCTGAAATCGCGTGTGGAAATTCCCGCGCACCCCTGAAATACACGTACCCTGTTCGCACTGGGCCAATCGCGTGTGGAACTTCCCGCGCACCCCTGAAATACACGTACCCTGATGAAATCTCGTGTGGAACTTCCCGCGCACCCCTGAAATACACATACCCTGCTGAAATCGCGTGTGGAAATTCCCGCGCACCCCTGAAATACACGTACCCTGCTCGCACTGGGCCAATCGCGTGTGGAACTTCCCGCGCACCCCTGAAATACACGTACCCTGATGAAATTGCGTGTGCAACTTCCCGCGCACCCCTGAAATACACATACCCTGCTGAAATTGCGTGTGGAACTTCCCGCGCACCCCTGAAATACACGTACCCTGCTCGCACTGGGCCAATCGCGTGTGGAACTTCCCGCGCACCCCTGAAATACACGTACCCTGATGAAATCGCGTGTGGAACTTCCTGCGCACCCCTGAAATCCACGTACCCGGCCAAATTGCGTGTGAGAGTTCCCGCGCACCCCGGTATACACGCACACGTATTTTTTGTCAGCGGGTGTCCGTGTTTGTGGGTACCCCTTTGCACGTCATTTGTCCTGGAGGGCCACAGTATAGGACATTCATCATGGCAGTATATAGGTGCTATTTGTTGGCGCACCTTTTGGCGCACATTTCTTACAGCCGCAGAGACGCTACCGCCTGCTTTCTTGTGGCGGTCGTGTTTGTGCCTGTTCGCTGGTTTGAGCGTGCGCTTTTTTGCCCTATTCTATTCCATGAATACGTGTTGTAGGTGAGCGTGTGGGCGTTCTGCGCACTTGTGCCCTGTACTTCCCCCGTGACGCCCACGTTTTGGCAAGTTGTTCCCCATTCCGAGTGTTACGCCCGTGTTCCGCCTACTTTTGTTGCGTGCGCCGCGCTATGTGCGATTTTCGATGTGGCCTGTGCGATTTTCGCTGTGACCTGGCGCACGCAGTTAGATGGCCTGTGCGCCAACGTGCGCCGCGCACTTTTTTATCGCACATCCGCTGGTTTTCTCGTGCACGGCCTTCCATGAATCGATGTGCGCTGCTTTTCGTGCGATTTTCGCACTTGCACTGCGATTTTCGCTATTCCACTGCGATTCGCACGTTTTTGCCCACTTGCGCCGCGCTAATTATTCCATGAATCGGCCTGTGAGTTGTCTTTAACAGTCTTCTAAATATGAGCAGTCTGCATATTTTCTGACACAAGGGATAAACCCGGTTTATTGCCAAAATAAATGTTCCTCTTTGTATTATAATTATTATTGTTCATTTATAACGCGCTTAACACCAGGAGTGACTTCTAAGCGCATGACCGGAATTCGAACATGTGTTGTGCCCCGTTGTCTGCATGCAAGTTAACTGAAGAAGAATGGTCTGATACCCATTGAAGATAGAAAGGTTCACAATCTACTGCCTACATTTCTCATCTAAAGTCACAACTTTAGCCATAATTCATGGAATCAAGCACAGAAGTGGCGCACGCGGAGTGTGCGTGCAGCGGCTTGCACCAGCCGCCTGCGCCAAAACCCATTTTGACGCACAGCGTATTCATGGATTTTTACATCCATAACCAGCCGTGGCACAGCGACCCTGCAGCAGCACCAGTTACGCCCCCAACCCCACCCTGTGCGCCAAAAACATCGCACAAATCCTCTACATGGCGCAAACCAGTATACAGTCCCCAACCACGAAAACGCACTAAAAATGCCACACAGCCCTCACGTGCCAGCAAAATCATGTGTAAAACTCCCTGCGCCCCCCCCTTGGAATATGCGTACCCCACTCGAGCCAGCGAAATCGCATGTAAAACTCCCCACGCACCCCTAGGAATACGCGAAACCCGCTCGCGCCAGCGAAATCGCGTGTAAAACTCCATGCACACCTCTCGGATTATGCGTACCCCGCTCGCGCCAGCGAAATCGCATGTAAAACTCCCTGCGCACCCCTCCGAAAATATGCATACCCCGCTGGCGCAAGCGAAATCACGTGTAAAACTCCCCGCGCACCCCTCGGAATATGCGTACCCCGCTCGCGCCAGCGAAATCGCATGTAAAACTCCCTGCGCACCCCTCCGAATACGTGTACCCCGCTCGCGTACGTATACGTAGAAAAAGTCTCCCCTGTGGTGTGGGCTTCCTGGGGGGCATGGGGAGGGTGGATGGGCTGCCTGCGGATCATGGACTGGGTTGATGGGCTGTCTGCGGGCCATGGACTGGGGTGATGGGCTGCCTGCAGGTCATGGTGGATGTGCTGCCTGCGGGGCATGGGGAGGGTGGATGGGCTGCCTGCGTGTCATGGTTATGGTGGATGGGCTGCCTGCGGGGTATGGGGAGGGTGGATGGGCTGCCTGCACGTATTCCGGGGGTGCGCGCTGACTTTTACACGCGATTTTCCTGGCGCGAGTGGGGTACGTGTTTTCCGGGGGTGCGCATGGACTTTTACACTCAATTGGCCTGGCGCGAGCGGGGTACGTATATTCTGGGGGTGCGCATGGAGTTTCACACGCGATAGGCCTGGCGCGAGCAGGGTATGTTTATTCTGGGGGTGCGCGTGGAGTTTCACACGCGATAGGCCTGACGCGAGCGGGGTACGTGTATTCCCGGGGTGCATGGGGAGTTTTACACACGATAGGCCTGGCGCGAGATTGGTACGTGTATTCTGGGGGTGCGAGGGGAGTTTCACATGTGAACGGCCTGGCGTGAGCGGCGTACGTGTATTCCGGGGGTGCGCAGGGACTTTTACACGCAATAGGTCTGGTACGAGCGGGTACGTGCATTCCGGGGGTGCGTGGGGAGTTAAACACGCGATTGGCCTGGCACGAGCGGGGTTCGTGTATTCCAGGGAGTTGCGGGGAGTTTCACTTGCGATTGGCCTGGCGCGAGCGGAGTACGTGTATTCTGGGGGTGCATGGGGAGTTTCAAATGCGATTGGCCTAGCGCGAGTGAGGTATGTGTATTCCAGCCGTGTGCGGGGAGTCTCACATGCGATTGGGCTGGCGTGAGCGCGGTACGTGTATTCTGGGGGTGCGCAGGGAGTTTCACATGCGATTGGCCTAGCGCGAGTGGGGTATGTGTATTCCGGTGGTGCGCCGGGACTTTTACACGCGATTTGGCAGTGTGGGCCCTCCCGGGTGTGCACCCATGACTGAGGCAATGTTCATTGAGACATGCACTAAACCAATGATAAGTCCTATGAATAAAAAACTATATACATAAAGTGAAGCAAAGTCTGTGAACTCCAAATAAAAATATAAAGCAAATGAAACCTAACCCTAAATAACTATTTACAAAGGCGGTGGGCTAGTCCAACGGCTCAATTTTTGATGTTCAGGGCCAGGGCATCATCGAACTCCACGTTGATGTTCCGGAGGCGGGCCTCTTCCCTGGCCTCGAGGTCTCGCAGGGATGCAGCATGGCCTCCTCCAGCTCCCTGCGATTTTCCTCGAGGCACTCAGCGTGCCTCAATGCCCTGTGCATGAAGTTCTCCGCCCTGACCATTGTGAGCCGTGCCCTCTTCGCCCACCGCCGCTCTGCACCTATCTGCTGGCCCAACTGCTGCCACACAGAAGACACTCCCAATCCAGGGTCCTCCTGCCCGCCGGCCGATGCCTGCCCCGATGATGTTAATGGCCCCAAGGCCACATGCCTCCTACGCTGAGCCTGCCGCCGCTGCGTTTCTGCTGCCTGCCGCCACCACCACAACTGCCTCCGGGTAGATGGAAACACAGGGGCCGTCGTGCAGGTTCCCTGCTTGAATGTGCCTGCACATCGTCCGTTGCCAGGGGACCAGTTGCTGGGGTGACCAGCTGTGCTGGAGCTCCGACTCCCGACTGTGGCAGGGATGTGATCTCCACCAGCCTGGCTGCGTTGTTTGGGGCAGGTCCACAGGGGGCCCTAGAGGCATCTGGGCCCGGAAGACGGCATGGAGAACGACTGGCGTATAGTGTGCACAGAGGAGGAGAGGGCCGCAAGACAGAGCGACACATGGAGGAAACCCCGACCAAGAGCCCTCTCAACTGGGCCACGTTGGCACACGTCTCTTCATGATGACGTGCGTGGTCCTCCAAGGAAGCATGCACGTCATCACGAATTACACGTGTGCACAACGCAACACCAATGAGGAAGGACTCGACCCTGTCACGGGTCCCCACGTCTGCAGGTAGAGGAGTGCCAGATGACGTGGACCTCCCCCTCCTGCGGACGGGCCTGGGACGCGGCATCCCTGCTGGTGCATGGTGATGGAGTCACAGCGTCAGGGACAGTGACATGCACAGGCCCTCCGCAGCGACCTGTGCTGCCTCCTGCCCCTGCCCCTGGACTGCACCACTTGCACCAGTGGTACCACCCCCACCAGGCCCCATGTGAAGCTTAGATGCGGCCTCCTCTTCCTCTATACACATCACCAACCTGGATGGCTCTGCACCGTCTTCTGCCATTGCAAGCCCCTGTGGGGGCTCACCGGCCCCTTCCGCTGCAGCCGTAGTGGCGGACGCGGCACCAGTCC
Organism: Ambystoma mexicanum; assembly: GCF_040938575.1. Taxonomy (NCBI): domain Eukaryota; kingdom Metazoa; phylum Chordata; class Amphibia; order Caudata; family Ambystomatidae; genus Ambystoma; species Ambystoma mexicanum. Next base: position 689,081,942 of record NC_090934.1, on the reverse strand, counting down.
CCTCGCTCCCGGATGATGGAATTTCCTGGGAGGGTGACTGGGCCTTGCATCGCCGGCCCGTGGAAGCATCTCTGCCGCTTTCTTCCACAGCGCCGTCTCTGCCCTCTTCTTCACTCACTGCTGTGTAAAGGGAGACATAGAACACAAGCATCAGGGTACTGTACAATAGTCCCCTAGACACAAAGCAATAGCACACGAGTGGCACTGTCAAACATCACTTCCATCATGTTCCTCCACAATACATGGGTCAGTGCGGGCAACACGCATGCATAAACAGGCATGGCACATTCAACAAACATTTGCATCCATGTTCAAGGCAATGTAGAAACATCCAATGGTGGGTTGAAACTCACAAGCATCATGGGACATGCTGATCACATGCACACACATCACCGGAGGGTCATGCATCTGGGCCCGTATACTCCCAGACACATTGGATACAAGGATGACTAGGCTATTTCAGTGAATGAACACATCGTCACGGACATGTGTCATGCATGCATAGCATTTACAAGTCACTCACACACTACTCAGACACACGGACATGTACATCATGCATGTCCATGACAGCAGCACCCATCTCTCACACCCCGAACATGCCCAAGTACAGAGACAGGCATGCATACATATGTGCATTCTGCATGCTGCTGCGCATGATGCATTGTAACACATACCCCATCCATGTGGTTCATGCCTGACTGGACTCACATGCAGCACCATCATGTCCCTGCACACACACATCCATACATGACCCATGCCACACATACAGCCAAGTAGCTAACTACCACCACATTGCAACATGCACTGTTTTACATGGGAATGCATGGGCGCTTACCGCTCGACTCCAGACGGGCCTGCATCCTGAGGATCTGGTGGTGAAGCACTGGGCGAATGCGCTCCAAGACCCTCATCTGCTGGGTGGTAAACTGGCCCCGGGCCTTCTTGAGGGTCCTGGACTTGTAGTCCTCCCAGCGCTTCTGGACGTGTTTGATGTCATAGGGTGCACCCCCTCCGCGTTGATGGCACTCACTATGTCCGTCCAGATCCTCCTCCATCCTTGTCGGCATGCGATGGTGAGAAGAGGGCATCATAATGCCCCAGGACTTGCTCCACCAGGATGCCAACTTCATTGGATGTGAAGCTGGCAGCCCTCTGCCTCTCTGCTGGGGGGTTGCCACTGGTGCCAGATGGTGTTGGTTCGGACATGGCCACCCCCGAGGCAGGTGTGGGTGGGCAACTGGGTCCTGGGGCTAGGCTGTGGAGTGATGGAACACCAGTCGGCAGTCTTCTGTTCCAGCAGGGGTGGTCACAGCAACTGGACCCCTTCAGATGGCAGATGTGCAGGCACCAAATGGCAGGGCACAGTTGGCAGCAGGCAGGCAGGCAGGCAGCAGCCGATGGCTTGTAGGAGGCACCCCTGGGCTCTGGGGGGCAGGTAAATGGCCTTCTGGGCAGGAGCGTGGTCTTCCGTGTGTTGTTGTGTGGCCAGTTTGATGCAGAGTGAATAGGCATGTGAAAAAACAGCACGTCAGCGTGTAATTTGAGGAAAGGGCCTTGGCGTGTAAGCGCGTATGTGACGTAACGTGTGCAGGCGTTTCCTCCCATGGGTGCATAGTGATTCAGCATGTGAAAAACCTGCACGTCCGTGTGTTAATGCGTGTAATTCGAGGAAAGGGCCTGAGCGCGTAAGTGACGTGATGCGCACAGGCGTTTCCCTTTGCACGGGTTAAAGGTGAGCGGGGCCAGCAGTTCACTGTATGTGCTTTTTGTGGAGACCGAGGTATTTGTTGTTACTTCTAGTTGTTTCACGCGCCATCACTACTTCAGAACGGATCAAGGATGTATCTCTTATTTTGGCGGGGTATTGGCTACTCATGTTTTTCATTACCACGCTAGTCAGACGGTGAGTCGCGCACGCTATTTTTCCCACTGCGGGTCCCCCTGTGTATTGCGTACTCGTTTTCAAGGTCATAGTAGCCTGCGTGTCCCGCGCGTATGTGTTTTTTGTGTCCCTAGGTGCCACCGCAGACAGCAGGAGGTTAATTCCACACACATGGGTTACCGGGGGTTGCGTGCACGGTTTTACTGCAGTTTTGGGGTGTCTGAGCGTTGTGTGACCCGTTACTTCATCATCGGGGTCACATATAGCCTTGCAGCCGCACAGGGGTGCTGTTAACATCTAGTACCCCACCCCCTTCACCCCAATTGCCCAGGACAATTGTCGTGTACACCTCCCATTGGCACTACTACTACATCTGTGACAGCACTACTACATCTGTGCCATGTTTGGGAGGCCACGAAAGGTGAGGGGTGCCTCAGCTGGGTGTCCTCCACATGGCAGGCATGGTCAGGGATGTGGCCAGGGTGACCAGGGAGTAGGGGGACTCCAGGGTGTCCAGGGTGGCTGCAGAGGGGTAAGAGGCAGGGGTGCACCACTTCGGCAGGATTTTCTGCCATGTGTTGGTGCAGTCATGCCACCACCCCCTGTAGTTCCGGGAGATGCAGCTCTTGCATCTGGCACTGGCGCCCATGTGACCCAGCAGTCCGTTTCATGGACTGCCACGGGCCCAAGGCTAGTGGTAGCTGCAGGTGCAGCTGTGTCCACCACCACCCAGGCTCAGGGTCAGCCAGTGCATGTTGCGTTGGCACCTGAAGAGTCCCAGGATGATTTCCAGGAGGTCAGGAGGCACGTGGTAAGTGCACGCAGGGCTGCCCTGACCGAGGCACATGTCCCCGGGGCAGTATTGTCATCTGCTGCCCCGAGCAGCCGGGTGTTGGCAAGTGCATGGGCAGACAAGCCGACACCGCCCCGGGTGAGAGTCTACCATACAGTACAGTCCCGGTCAATGACCTTGGCACAGCGGATGTTGCTGCACAGGGTCCAGTCAAGGGCACCCAGCAGCCACTGACCAAGTCAGGGCTTCCGTCCCAGTTCCACCTGCCACTCCCTCGGTTTAATCCTCCAGCGCCACTGCCCCTACTGATCAGGGCGGCATTTGCCAGTCAGGGTCCGGATCACTGCCCAAGAGGAGGAAGGTTGCACCTGCACAAATGGCTGGGACCCCACACACGGCTCTGGCTTCTGGCACATCGAGGAATAAGCCTTTCAGCAACCAGGAACTGGACTTCCTTGAGGACTACGTGTTGGAACACAAACGTGATATGCTAGTGGGCCCAAATTGTCACACTGCGGCTGCCCAGCGTTGGGACCACTGGAAGCATGTTGTGGAGAGTGTTAGTCACTTCGGACATGAGGTGCGCACAGCTCAGGACTGCAAAAAGCATTGGGATGACCTCTGACGCTGTGCTAAGCTAAATTCTGCCCCCAATTATGCCATGACTGTGGTGACTGACGGTGGGCCACCACCTCAGGAGGAAGAACGCACTCCGCACGGGTTGATCGCTGCAGAGTTCATACTGGCAGATTTGGTCGAAGGAGTGGGAGAGATGCTGGATTTTGACGCCCCGTCCAGTGAGTGTTTTTGCATGTTTGTCCAGGCCATGTGTGGTTTGCTTGTGCGATGTATTGTGCTTGACTGCCAATACATGCTTTGTGTTCATGGTTCTCATGTGCAAGTCATGCAATGCTTCACTAATGCGTGCCTGCTGTGCAGCATGCTGGACATGTAGTGCAGACAGGGACTGTCCTCATCACCACACTTGCACCCTACTCACATGCTAGTCACCCGCCTGCCCCTCCGGTACAGGTTCCAGCTCACTGGCCCTTCTGCATGTAGCCTGGGGTGTCTTTCCACTCAGCACTCGGACTATGACATCAGATGACTGACATGCATGTGTCTTCTGCCTGCATGCTGGTACTCCACGTAGGCATGCTCCCTTGCCCCTCCACCCCCTGCACCACTATGACACCCTTGCACTGGTGAGTAACATGTTGGACTACTGCAATGGCCTGTTCAAGGATCCTGTGTACATGCACACTTCCCCCTGCCAACCTGCCAGACACATACTGTGTGGTACATCCTATGTCCTTGATGCAAGGTGTCTCACTCGGACTGTGCAGATGGCAGATGCTCTGCAGGGACATGAGTGCCCATTCATGCTCCATGTGCATTACATGCATGCCCCTATGTGTCCTTTGCAGGAAGATCATTGTAGTACGTGTCCAGGATCATTACATGCTCACTGTGGCTCAGTCTGGCATCACGCACATGTTTAGGGTGTCATAGTCTGTGTGGGGCACAGGCCTCCCCCTGTCTCAGGCCCCCAAACTGCTGTAGTGCCTTCTGCACAAATGGGTGTACTACAGAGGGTTCATCATGTGTCCTGCTCACTGTCCCATTCTCATCGGTTGTGTTGTCAGTTGACTCAGATGATGCAATTGACGCTACTCAACACTGTCTGCCAATACACAGTTATCTGGTCAACCTTTCACTGCCATGCAATGCCTCCTTGCATTTTCACTAAGGGGGCAGGGGGTGCCTGTATCCATGCAACCCATTGCATGCACATTGCATGTGATGCCTGACCTTGCACTTACACTGCCTTCTTGTTTATTGTTAGACATCCTAATGTACTTGTTGATGTAGATAGTCATAACGTGCACATGCTCTGCACTGCACCAACCCACTACTGAGCTATGTTACACCATTCTACATGCCTACTCACTGATGCAATGTCAAAGCGACCTGGCATGTATGGTCAGATTGCCATCCCTTCACTGTCATGAAAGGCACAGGCACAGGTGCATCCTGTGACACATGTACTCAGTATTGGAACACCATAGTGGGTGTTTAGTGAAGTTGATAGGTCAATCTGCAGCCTATACTAACCGGAATAGGCCGCAGATTGGCTGTATTCTGACAATCGGGTTGTAATGACTTTGGAGCTGCCTGCACGTGTGTATGTGTACACTTTCACATACATCAAAGGAAGCAGTGTTGTAGATGCTTGCTTTGCTGTATTGGTTGTTGTTCATGTTCACAATATGGGTGTATAGGGAAACTGGTGTTTTTGAACACTTTCACATGTACATATGCAAGCAGCTTCAACGTTGTGTAGTGCAACATTGCGGCTACTCACTTATGTGTGTGTGAAAGTGTTCATTTACACATGTGTCTTCTGCAGCTTTTTTGTTGACTGACTAATATGTAGTTGATTGACGTTAATGCTGGTGAGATTTCAGCTTTGCGCCCGTTATGTTCAACTGGCACAATCCTGAAGGTGCACTGTTGTGCAGTATGTGTATGCCCGGGCCTACTTAGCGAATCTGGTGGGGCCTGGCCGTGATGATTTGACACACTGAATAATGGTTTAGGGCAAATTCATAGCACAATGTGCTCAATCAGGCCCTGAGGGGTGTTCTGGAGGCTTCATGTACGGCAGCTCGGACCGTACTGGGCGTTATGGTCCCTCATGCCTATTTGCAGGCCCTCGTTTGCTCGGGACATTCACTATGGCTACATGGCCCATGACACCCGGTACGGGCCGAGCTGCAGATGGATGAAGCAATATTGGTGATGATGATTTAGTGATGCATGTGTACATGCATATTACGTCAGTTATGGTCTGTCTGGATTCACTTGCAGCTGTGGCCATTTGGCAGATCGACATGCTTATGGTATGTGCCATCTCTTTGTTGCCATCTGTCATTTCTGCCTGTGACATGTGCCTGACAGAGGTGGTGTGTGATGGAGGTGATATACTACATTCAGTACATGTGTAGGCTTTGCTATTTACACATATCCATTTCTGCTTTTGGGATGTGTTTGCATATTGATACCACTGGATGCATGCCAAAATTTCATTTGTGTGTGACATGTCTGCTTCATGTGTTGGCTGTCGATGTGATGTCTGTGTGTGTGTGCATTATGTGCATCTGACATGTGTACTCATGTTTGTTTTTTCAACATTACAGATGATGACGCAATGGAGCCAGAGGATGGTGATGTCAATCCTGACACAGGGTTGCTATTGCATCAGCAACCCGGCACAAGTGGGGTTCGTGGGGTGGTAGGCCACGAGAACCCACTTGTACTGCAGACAATCGTGTCTAGGGCTGGCAATGGGTCTAGCTCGGATGATCACTCTGACAACAATGTTGAGTTGGAGGCGCTTCATGTCCATTCGTCGACGGTGAGTGATTCTGATGTGGACGATCCTATGTCTGTGACACCTGCACTGAGGGGCCAGACGGTGTTGGAACATCTGCCTGTGGTGGATCAGGACACACGGTCACACACCACACCAGTTGCTGATGTGCCTGGGGCATCACATCAACGGAGGGATGTAGCCCTGCAGCCGCGGGTGGTGCCAACCCAACGAGGACCGCGGCTCCTTGGGCCCCGCAGGTGTCAGGCCCAGCAACAAGGTGGCCGTGTGCCACGGGGGTATACTGAGTGGGAGCAAGCCATGGTTGCCAATTCCGAACAACAGGGGGCAGCAATTGATAAGATCGCACAGAGGATGGAACGTGTGGCCCAATCCGTGCTCCCCCCTGCTAGGCAGGTGGATCTCCAGCAGCGGGCAGCACAGTCCACGGCCCGCTCGCTCAGGCTGGGCATGTCGGCCTCAGAAATGGTGTCTCTGCGTCAAGCAATTGCTGCTCACGCAGAGGCAAATAGGGAGGCCCTGAGGGATGACTATAAATCCCTCAGATCTACTCTGGGTGTGCTCAACATGTCCCAGAGGCAGCGGACGAGGAGAGGTTGTAGCAGCTTGAGAATACCATCTCGGCTGAGCTACGTGCTTGCCGGGAGGTGCTCCAGATGTCATGCCAGGCCATGCAGGAAGAACTCTGTGTTACATGTGCTACCTTGCAAGAGGAAGCACGCGTATCACGTGAGGTGCTGCATGCTGACCTACATGTCATCGCTGCACAGGACCAGACTTACCAGTCCCGCAGACTTGGTGCCGACGAGGGACAAGCTGCACATAGACGTGGTCAGGGTACTTTGCCACGTCCACCTTCTGCTTTCCATCCAGAGGGTGACTCGGGCGACGACTTATCTCTCATACAGGTCGGGCCATCCAGGCATTGAGCCCATGGAGTTTTTTTTTTATCTCAACATCATCGCATGTGGGTGTTGAGGTGCATCCTGTACCTCCCCCCTCCTGGGTGCCTCCTCCCCGGGTCGTATGTGGCCATTTTTTATTTTTATAGTTAGTTTAATTAGTTCATATAGTTTAAAATTGTTTGTCTATTGTGCATTCATGTGACGGTGTGGTGCTTTGTGGCTTTTGAAAGCATCCACTGTCTATTCCAGCTGGGCCCATTCAAGCTTGTCTCGTGTATGTGTTTGCAGCTTGGGGTCCTGACTCACATATGCCACTCCTGCTTCCCCTATCCATGGGCTTGCAAGGATGGTTCTGTATGACAACCATTTACACAAAGGCATTGGACTTTCGTCATATCTGTGGCCTGTCTGCTGCTATACTATTTGTGTTAACACCCCTAGTGGGGATTATGGATGTTTTCTCCACGGCATGTCTGCAATCAATTTTGGTGAGTACATTATTGAACATTGGTCATTTATTGATGTTGATTGGGATGTATGTTCATTTCTTGCCTGTATACATGTTTGATGCACTTCATGCTGTAGACGGTAGCCTGCACCCTTTAGCTGTCAAAGTCACACTGATGCTGGGAGGGGGCCGGGTGGTGACAATGTGAAGTTGGTACATGTTGAGTACAGCCCCTGGGGATTGTGGCAAAGGAGGATGCATTAGTAATTTGACCCAAGAGGCACCACTCACGGTCCAGTCCTGACCTGAGATGTACGCCTATACTACAACTACACTCCGTTCTGTTTGGATGCCACGTTGTGTCTGTCTTCCCTCTACCACTTTGATGCTGCCTGACAGCACAGTTTTCCTACTGGACTATGGCTCTTTTACTTGTTTTCCACACTCTGGTGCCTTTAGTCCCTGTTCTTCTTCATGCTACTGTCCTTGTTGCAGATCTGTCCACCTGTCTCTCGGGCAGTTCTTTCCACGTACTCTTACACTGCCTCAGTTTGCCTCAGTACACTCCTGTTCAACTGCTTCTCTCTGTCGCTCCTCCTGTCTTTCATCTATTACAACCATGCTTTTATGTTGACTGTTGGCTTTTACCAATGCTATTCAACTGTTGTGGCTCTTAACTTGCTGTCAGCTGTTTCCGGCTATCTTGCATTCTCTGTGCCTTTCCAGACTTGTGCTGTCTCTGCCTTTCTTTCTTCACGCTATCAAGGATTGATTGTGTTTCAGCTCAACCATCCAGTTGTGCCAGCCTCCTTGGTTATTTTCTGCTCAAGTTCCAGCTCTACCTGTGAGGGTACAGAACCTGGGGTTGTGTGGGAGGAGATCAGATGTAGGTCTCAGACATGGCCCAGTAAGAAGCAGCATGAAGACACACACAGAGAACACTTTCCTGCCTTATTAAAGGCGTGTATGCCCTTTCTGCAGGTAAAGGAACCTCCAGACTACCTTTCTCAGCAGACACCGGGCCAAGAACTACAAAACCCTTGCCACGTTGGGTGGGGCACACGTGCGCATGCGTGCGCGAGCTGAAGCACGGGGCTTGTGCTCAGACGTCCGACAGAAGCAGATGTGTTTCCAGGATCTCAGAGCAAGGTGAGCAGCATGAGGGGCCACGCCCCAGCCAACCTTCCTCCAGGCCCCTCACACATGCAAGCTAAGTCACACCAGTGCTGGGGAGTTTAGCCAGGCGTTGGAGAAGATGCGCAAAGTATAGCTCAGCCGTGCTGAGGAGTAAATGCCAAGAAGCTTTCCAAGTTGTCAGGGGCACACGCAGGGGGCATCACCCATATCCTGGAGTACACCCTGATCCATAGAAGCTAAGTTATTAGAGCAGTAGCATTCATAGCCACAAACTGATACAGCGCAAGGGGGGCACTCAACGACGCACAAACTCGAGTGCAGTGCATATCATTAGCATATGCAAATTGCCACGTGCGCTACCTATAGGAATCCGTGGCTGGCAGGACGTGACTTGTACTGAAGTCGCACCTCGCCACACGCATCTAGCAGCTCACCCAAGGCCCATTCTATCATGTGTGTTTCTTAACACATGGTCTTCCATTTACCACGGGGCCACGTGCAGCTGCCTTACCGCATTAATGGTGTATGAACCATCACAGGGACAAGCAAAAGTATATGAACAAAGCAGCAGACAGAAGTGCTTGTTTGGGGAGGAGTCCCGAAGTTCGAGGCATGAATGGTGTTATGTGTGTGTGGGGAAAACACACACAGAATAGTAACTCACACTCTCTTTGCAGCATTGAACTGCTTCTGTTACCGGACCTGAGAGTGCGCAGGCAGGGGGCCAGCACTCACCCCAGAGATAAGTCTCTCTTTGGCTCACCTTTGAGCCATTTTGTACAATGTGCATGTAGTACATGGTTTCTCTGATTGAGTATGTGTAATTGTCAATAGTTGTATTTTGTATTTTCACTACTTTCCCTTGCCCATCCACCTCCTGACCCTCTTTCCGGTTATCCTAAATACTGATGCCTATCCAACCAATGGATCCCTAACCCTCTTTCCCCACTGGGGTCTGGGAGGCCTGTGTAAGTTTTACTTTGCAGGAACCCAGACTGCGGAGGGGGTTGTTGGTTCATGCCACTCCTGCACCTGGAGACCGGAGCTGTGATACTACCCATCAGTTGTTGCATCCTCATTGATTGTTGTGTACTGAAATAGCTCCCCATCCTGTTGAACCATTGTTCAACTGTGCTACCATGGTAGTTATTCTATCATTCTGCTTGGACATGTGCTTGGCCATATTCAGCGACTTCAAGTCATCTACTAGAGACTCTTCCAGGGTTTCTTTGTGGCTACAGGTTTTTTCCAGGTTTGGGGATTTGGCTCCTTGGAGTTCTCTGCGATTTGGTATTTTTACCAGTCAAGGTGGCCTCTGACGAAAGGTGGAACAAGGACACCAAGGAGTAGGGGATCCTGAAGCCAGGTAGACTAGAAGGAGGAAGCCAACGGACCCCAGACACAGTTCTTGTGAAGGTCATGGTGATGAGTAAATGAGCGAGGGCCTTTTGTTGTCGGCCAGTACCCTTGGGCTACAGTGTTTGGGCACTCTCTGACATTGTCATTGTGGGGTACTATGTACATGATGTGTTCTGCTGGTCAATGGCTGTTCCTGTGTTGTGTTTACTTTTCAGGTGTCAAGGGATTGATGTGGTTTGACATACTGGGGTGTACACATGGCCAATGTTCACATGTGATGTGTACAGAACACAGAGGGTCACTTGATTTCACATGCATGTATTGAGTGCATGTCCCTACTGACACACACACTTACACAATGTTCCACCACACATACAACCACCCTTCCATGCCCACAAGTGCACACAGATTGCCTTCTCTGGCATGCTGTGACCCTGCAGCGCATGATCACTTACCATTTGGGGATCGTGTACATGCGTCAATAGGTTAGTTTTGTTGCTTGTCCTTTTTATATGATGCTCAAGGTGTATCCCCAACACAATGGATGCTCACTGTGCTGTGTGCTGAGCAGTGTGTTGCAGGAGACACACACAGCAAACGGGTTAGGGATTTGTGGATTTGGCTTGGCCAATGTGCATGCCAACAGACATTCTGTCTTTTGTTGATGGTACCGCTGGTGGCATGCATTTGTGTATGGCTTTGTATATGTGGGAGGTTGTTGGCCAGTCATGTCATCTGATTCCATGTCAGGTGTGATTGTGTCAGGCCTCTTTCCATTTATCACGTGTCACTTCATATGTAATTGGTCATGTGTTGTGCTTTTGGTTTGCTCTTTTGCTGTTGCATGCCATGTCATGGTGTGGCGGTCAAGGGTGATGTGGGTTGGGAGGGTTTGGGTGACATACCAGTGATTGTCATAGCCTGTTTTGCAGGGGGGTGGTGTGATATACACCTTGCATGTGTTCCTTTTGGTCACACAGGTTTGGTTATGTTTAAGTAGCTAGGGATGCACACAATGTAGCACTTCTGTGGCAACATTCTCAGGGTGGTAAGGTTGTGACAGTTGACTGTCTCTTTGTCATCATCGATTGTCACCTGGTATGTGCCAGGCATGTGTGCACTCCGCAGGGGTGGGAGTTTAGGTGAAAAATGTGACCACATGCTTGGTCCGGGCTGCCTCGCCATGTGCCCTTTCCCCTCCCATGGGCAGCACCTGTGCCTGTGGTTGGGGATGTGGGAGAACCACCATGTCCACCGGTACGCCCGCCATGTTGCAACATTGTGAAGGACACATGCTGCCACAATGATCCTGCACACTACTGGGGGTGCATATAGTTGCTGCCCGCCAGAGCGGTCAAGGGAGCGGAAGCGTGACTTGAGCACTCCGAATGTGCGCTCCACTATGCCCCTTGTTGCAATATGGGCAGCGTTGTATCTTACCTGGGGTGGTGTGGTGGGGTTCCGTATTGGCGTCATCATATGGTTGCTCAGAGGGTAGGCACTGTCCCCTGGGGAGGTGAGGATGGTTGTCATTAGTTGGGTTTGTGTATTTGTCTGTGTGTGACATGCATGCATGTGCACAGACATTTGTACTCACCAATGAGCCATGTGTCGCCATGCTTACCAGCTTCCAGGTCCCGGCTCAGAGCGGACATTCTGTATATGAAACTGTCATGGGTAGACCCAGGATAGTTTGCATAGACAGAGGTGATTATTCCATGGGCATCGCATACAACCTGTATGTTGATGGAATGCCAGTGCTTGCGGTTTCGATCGATGTGCTCAGTGGCCCTAGGTGGACGTAGGGCCACATGGATGCAATCTATGGCACCAAGCACTTTGGGGAAGTGTGCCACCCTGTAAAAGTCCTGGGCCACGGCCTGCCTTTCTGTGGGTGTTCTGGGCATGTATATGTGCCTGCGGACTGAGGGGCGCGCAGTCATGATTGCCAACACCTGGTGTAGGCAGCGTGACTGCGTGGCCTGTGAGACACCCCCAACTATGGCAGTTGTCCGCTGAAATGACCCAGTGGCCAAAAATGCAGGACATTGAGCACTTTTTCCAAGGAGCTCAGTGCTTGGGAGCACAAGGTGGGTGATGTGAGGTCATCCTCCCACACAGTGACCAGGTCTAGGATAATACGAGGTGGAAACCTATACCTGCCATAGACCTGGTCATCAGGCATCCCAAAAAGGCTGGTCCTCAGAAAGAAAATGCGGGGTCTGGCTATTCTACTCCTCCTGCGGTGTCCCACGATCAGTGCTGCGAGAAATGGGACATTCATCGTAGCTTTATATACGTGTTTGTTGTTTGCGCGCACTTTTATACTCCACGGGGACGCTCCCGCCTGCCTTCTTGTGGCGGACGTGTTTACGCCTGTGCTCTATTTTCCAGCAGTACTTCCCCAGTTACGCCTTCATTTTCACGCGTTGTTCCCCATTCCGCGTGTTCCGCCCCCTTTTTGTTGTGTGCGCTACATGTTGTGTGCTTTCGCTGTGCGTGTCGCACATGGCGTTCGGGATGTTGAAGTGACGCGTGCACCTGTGCGCGCCAGCCACGGATTTGGCGCACATCCCGGGGAAAACACGCACAGGGCCTTCCATGAAACGCATGCATGCGCATGCGCTTGCTTTTAGACTCTTGCGCCACTAATTTCGGCGCACATTTGTTCCATGAATCGGCCCCTATATTTCTTATACAATATCTCAAAGATACCCAGTAATACATCTCAAGTAATGTTCTGCAAGACCCGACTTCTTAGCAGGTTTCCTTTTGTATTCCTATACAGAAATAGCAGCTCTATTTGCTCATTATACATTTAGCACTGCAAGTAATGAAATTTAAAATGATGTAAATCTGCATCATCTCACACCTGTCATTTGACATAAGATCTCTGTAATCATTCCTCTGACTTTTGTATTGTAGTGTCAATTCCTAAATACACACCTCAACAGAAGCTGATGTGTCACACAGTGTGAGACACTGTTTGACACAGGAATGCATCGTATAGTTATGCAAGATGTGAACTAAATATAAAGTCCTACTTAAACGTAGTGCAAGTACGTATGTGCATGCGTATATACGTTGTTTCACATATCAAACAAGCAGATATAATAGGGCAGGAATAGACAGTGCCAGAGAAACACATTAGCAATTTCCCAGTGGCTGGTGGACGCTTGTTGCCAGCACTCCCTTGGTTACTAAAGCCATCACTGGTGAAGAACACTAGGACAACCTACCAGAGCTTTTTTTACTTTTTTTAAAGTATTTTTGTCATGATAGTAGGAAGTATCCATTGTTTTCCTTTGAGTCACTGTTGGAATAGATTGGGCATTTGCGAGAGACTTGGAACGCTGTGTTCATCAACCGGAGACATATGGCAACAGTGAAATAATGTGTTAATTTGGCAAAGTGAGGACGCAAACATGCAATAATACTTGTCTTGTGAAGAAGCCTTATTGTAGTGATGGATATGAAAAGGTGCAACCTAACAGCAAGAGATCTTTGCATGCCCCGAAAGTGGGAAGGTGCTTGAAGAGACAGGGTGGAATCTATTTTATTTTTGGGCTGTTTTCTCGTCTGCATTTTATGGCGCTTTTTGGTTTGGAGAGCTGGTACTTCACTTCAGAAAAGACCATAAAGGGATTCTGTTAAGATACAAGGTAAAGTTCTATGGACACTGGTAGTGTTATGTCTTTGCAGATCACAAACAGATCAAGAGGGGAAAAGGGTCAGGATGGTAAACTGTATTAAAGGAAAAATTATATTTGAATGTTGAATGCGTTGCTGCATGTTGGTCCATTTGAAAACCAATGTAATAAACTTTGCAACTTGAATTTGAGTGTGTTTTACAAGAAAAACGACAGAACATTAAGTCATTTACAAAGTTAGAATATTCATTACAAATCAGGGCATAAATATAGTTTCTTTTCATAGACTCACATACTGTCGTATTACAATTAAAAGTAAACATTGTTTTGATTGCACATTTTACTGTTACACGGGACAGAATATACTTATTATGCTGCATTGACATTCTGTTAACTCTAATTCACCTGAAACCACGTGTTCATGCAGGAACACACATTAATTAAGCTCTTTGTGAAACAAGACTCCCCCAAAACCCTTAGCATACTGCTTACATCAATGTATCAATATAAATGGAGCAGCTGTGTTCACCAAAGACAACAGGCACTGTTTCTCAAACGTCAACATGCAAGCTATATATGGAAAATTCACATCAAAGCATGGTCTTGCTTTTGAGCTGATCCGTAAACCCACACTAGCATTGATTGATAAGTGGTAGATCATTATGTGTATTCTCTGGAATATATTAAGGTTTAATGGAATGATCCTTTGTTCAACAGAATGGTTTTCTAATAAATATGGTTTACATATATAGTGAATATACCATACATACTAAATTCACACACGTTTTGATGTCTAACAAAAGCACATTTAAATTATGCACAGCACAGATAATCATTGAACATATAATACCAGCTCTAATTTCTGAACCAGTTGTCTCCCTGAAAACCTGAATACAGATCTTAATTCTGCCTAAATGGACCAACACAATTCATACCATGAAGTCATTAAAAAATGTATTTTGCATGCGCAATTTACATTTTTTAATAACTATCATGCATGAAGTGGCATAAACATAAACAATACCTTTTTATTCAGAATATTCTTATGGATCTGAGTATGTTATTTTCACCAATAGCACATGTCCATGTAGTGAATTATTTAAAAAGTGATTAGACCAGTTTAATATTAGTTTTACTTCAAAGGAGGGGGCTAGTTTTGTAACTGACACATCCCGTTATGACACATCAAAAATCAATGGAACAATAGAAGCAAAGTGGAAGGCCCTGCTGGCTGTGAGAAAGTAAAGCGAACCTATCACAGGTTCTGTCCAATCCAAAATAATGTGTGACACTGCATGTTTGGAGTCTTTTGGGCATTTCATCTCAAGCATATATAAAAAAGAGGGAATTTTTCAGAAAACAGAGAAGCAAGAGGGACCATTCAAAAGGAGAGAAGCAGATTTGGATCCCAATTGGATGTAGCTGATGGGGCAATCACTTTAAAAGGGTCTTATCCAGACTGGTCTGGATGCAGGGACCTTTATCAAAATCAGGAGCAGTTACCTGAGAGATATTTTGGTAGCAGATCCACAGACTGAACAGAGATCTTCCCTGGTGGAATGGTCTGAGGTGAAGTCAGACTCCATACCAGTTCTGGGCTATTGAAAGATAAGCAAAAAGTGGGTACTTGTGACCCTAGAGTATTTAGACATTTTCCCCATGAATTAATTTAATACCAGGTAGCGTTACAACTATTTTGGGAACATTGTTAAAAGTAATATTGTTTAAAGGGGGAATGGGCTTTGTGATCTGTGACTAAAATCGAAAACTTAGGAAGTATTATATTAATAGGGTTCTCTCTTAAAATATGGGATCACAAATTGAAGCGTGGGACAACAGGTCCTTTTATTGGTGTCTTCCATAGCAAATAAAGTAAAGTAAATGAAATCTATTTGTAAATTAACATTTGAATGAACTTGAGTGTTCTTAGGGTGAACCTGATTCCTTGAAGCAGTTAGGCTCCCTTGTCTCAGCATTACAAAAGCAACATAAATCCTGATAAACCCAAGCATGTACAATTATTTACAACAAATCTAACATCAGAAAAGATTAAATCAATTAGTGTCAATGAAAAAACTGAGAACCAATAACTTTTAATAGTGTAGAACATTTTGGTTTAAATCAGTCTAAGTTGATCAGTGTAAAATTAACGTGCCTGTATTACTGTATACCAGTATGTTTCTGCACTGGCCAACTACAAGTTTGCCGGTGAGGTACCAGGAATAAACCTCCAGCTAGAAGGATTTAACAGCAAACATCGCCAGTAATACCGGCAAATCCCCCTCATGGAATTCAATGGGACTCCATGGAATGGGAATTTACCACCATCACTCATAATCTGGCAGTAATACCACCGGACTGAGTGCCGGTAACGGTATTACCATTTGCTGGTATCCTTGCAGAATTACTGCCAGGATACTGGCAAACAGGTAATGAGGGCCTTTAAGACTTGGAGAACCATTTGTTAAAGCAAGTATATTTCTTTGCTGCCAATACTTGCTAATGGGTTGAGAGAAAAGTAAGTACATTGGGCCTCATTACGAATCAGGCGTTAAGGGGTTAACGGCACCGTAAACGGCGCCAACCCTTAACGTCTGATTACAAGGTCCCTTAGCGCCATGGTGAGTTTAACGCCTGCTTTTTGCAGGCGTTAAAATCCATGGCGCTAAGGGACCATGGTGCTAATGACGCCACCGTAATTTACGGTGGCGTAATTAGCGCCTTCCCCACTCCCATTATGCCCTATGGGGCAAAAATGGGAATAGGGAAGGGTAAAATGGGAAATGGGGATTTACCGCCCCACTCACCTTGGAATGGGGCGGTAAATCCGCCATCCACCATGGTGTAAACATAGTTTACACCATGGTGGTAAGGGTATGACCCAGGCGGTAAATTACCGCCTGGGTCGTAATGAGGCACATTGTTTTGTTTTAAACGTTATTCTGAGAAATGCTTCACCTTTTCATTTCAGGGGTGTGGCCTTATCAGGTCTGGCTGCAGCTGCTGTCCCAGATGTCAAAGGTCCAGCCCTGTTGTTTTCCATGGTCTGTGTGCCTTTTGGGAAGAGACCAGCATGCTGTTAATCATCTGGGAGCTGTGTCTGCGGGCCTGCATTATACTCATGCAACATACTGTGTGTTCTGATCTTTTGATTTGGCTTCTTTGGTGTGTTGGCTCTGATGTGTGCTCCTACGTGTAGGTGGTGGAAGAGCACATTGCATGTTGGTCAGCCAACATGCCTTGTTGTTGTGTGTGCAGCTGGCCCAGGCCTCAGGGCAGGGCTACTGGTCCATCACAGCCACCATCAGCCCCACCACCATCAGTTGCATGAGCCCCACCACCAACAGCTGCATCAGCCCCACCACCATCAGCAGCAGCAGCCCCACCACAATCACCACATCCACCATCACCACACACCACTGCAAGTGGCACACCAGCAGTGCCTGTGGCTGCCGCAGTCCCCACATCAGTGTGCAGCGGTACCACCACCTACCAGTGGGGAGATGATGCGTGCCAGTCATATTGCCTGTCACAGCGGCATCTCAATGGCCAGTCTGTGCTTGCATGTCTTATTTCTCATTTTGCCACACTGTTTCACATTCCGGTCCTTGCATGAGTATTGTACTGCTCAGGGTGGTGTCCAGTCTGACATGGTCATGCTTGCACACTGCTCACGCCCAACACTCATTGCTTTTTGGTATTTGACAGAGAGGGGGCATGCCATGGGGGGGTCGCGGCCTGTGCATTGCTACCATGCCTGGTAGCTGATGGGAGTCTGGGTTACATATGCAGGTGGTCTGTGTGGCATCCATGATGGTGTGCGTTATTTCTGGTGAACAGCATGCATGCCAGGTCAGATTGCAGGGTAGTGGCCCTCAGTAGTTGTTTGGCAGTGCCTCATCCCATGTATGGGTGTATAATTGGGTGCCTAGTCTTATGGCGACACCATGGAAAACATTGTTGTTGTGGGCCCTGCACCTAGTCTTAGCCCGAACCCCACAGCTTACACCAAGTGTGTGTGGGGCTGGGCACCCTGGTCTGGTTATGTGCCTGTCATTTGATAGGCACAGCTAATTGTGAATCACTGTACTGCGTTGTTTCATGTGAATGTACACCAACCTTGGTCATTGTTGTTGTTGATGTTGCTTTAAATCATCTTCGGTCTTGTACCTTAGGTTCTTGGAGGTGCCCCTCAACACACATTTGCTGCCTCTAGGTGGCCATGTCAACTGATTAGTTCTATGTGATTTCATAAAGGAGATTATTTGGTCGAATCCAAATCCATTGTTATTTTTCTTCTTTTAAGCCATTTGGCTATAAATATATGTAGGGGGAGACCCCGCTGTAGCACCCCCTACCCGACCTTAATTATTACCCCTACCCACCCCCACATATATTTGCAGCCAAAATCAGCCAAAATAATTTGATGGATTTGGCTTTGACCAAATCTCCTGCTATGAATCTTCCATATCAAAACCAATTCACTGCCATTGCATGTTGAGGGGGGAGGGGTGGGTGTTGCCTTCTGGTACCTATCTATCTATCTATCTATCTATCTATCTATCTATCTATCTATCTATCTATCTATCGCAAAAGACAGACAACAAAAAACAAATAAAAGAGTCTGCAGGAAATAAGGCAAAGGGATAACGTACAGATTAGCCTATTCCTCTATCAAACAGGAATGTTTTTAGATGTTTCCTAATTTGGGCAGTCGATACACAACCTCTAAGATCCGTAGGAAGAGTATTCCAGAGACTGGCTGCCTAAGGATTAAAGCTTGCACCACCAATCTTTTTAAGAAGAACTCGAGGTTGATGTAGTGTGACATTTTTGTTAGAACATACGGTTCGCATTAAAGGGGTCTTGTTGACTCTTGAAGAAAGACATACAGGAGCTTCTCCTATAAGACACTTGAACACCATGACAGAGCCCTTAAACCCAATTCTCTGACCAACCGGGAGCCAATGCAATTTTCTTACGGGCCTCAGACCCCTGAGATCGATGACCCAAACTACAAACAGGCTGCACTGCTCCATTTTGTGTCACCTGCAGCTTTCTATTGTTGGTTTGAGAAGTACCTACTAACAAGCTGTTACAGTAGTCTAATTTCATATTAATAATTGCAGCACCAATCAAGGCTCTATTTACCTCTGACAGATAGGGGCGAATCTGCCATAGCAGGTGAATATAATAAGAGCAAGAGGACTTAAGATAAGAAACATGTTTCTTACAAGATAAGTGCGAATCAAAAAGAACTCCTAATGTTTTTACAGAATCAGAGACTTTGTTGACATTACCAGCAATTATAAAGCGTTTATACTGTCAGTCATGTTTTTTTTCAGTTTTTGTTGGAGCTCCGTTTTGGAATGATTCAAGCCCAAAGAGTTTGCAGCCATCCATGACTGTATGGCCTGAAAAACGTAATTGACTCTCTCCAAATTGTTGTTTTAGGAACCAGATAGCTTGATCACAATCTGAGTGTCGTCCGCATAATTTGCAAACTGTACCCCCAGAGAAGCCGGAAGGTCGTATAAAGGCCTAGAATATATGTTGAAAAGTAAAGGCGACAAACAAGAACCCTGCAGAACACCACAAGTAAGAGACGTTCTTAGTGATTGAGCATTACATTTAACTACATTCGCAGTTCTAGGACCAAGAAATGATTTTAACCAATGAGCTGCAGCAGGATCACATCTACCCTCCTTGATCACTCTTGACGTCTATAAAGCGTGGTCAACTAAATCAAAGGCTGCAGAATGATCCGGTAGTAAAATTAATGCCACGCTACCTTTCTCAATTATTCCTGCAATGTTAGATTTGAAATCTGAAAGTATGGTCTCAGTCCCTTGATTCGCACGATAACCGGACTGTCCAGATGCAAGGACATCTTGTTGCTCTACAAATGGTTGATATTGACAACACGCAATTCTATTGAGTATGTTTAGCTCGAAAGGTACATTAGCAATGGGCCTATAATTATTTGAAACAGCTGGACCAAGATTCTCCTTTTTCAAAAAAGGAGTAAACCAAGCCTCTTTAATGTTATCCGGGACAAAAGCTTCATGAAAGGAGAGATTGATAAACCTGATGACCCATGGTACTAGGGTCCTGAAAAAGTCCTTGAACAAGGAGACAGGAAATATGTCCCCCTTATATGATGTAGGTTTCATCTAATGTACAATATCTGTAACCTCTCTTTCTGATACCTCTTTGAAAACAAATAGAGAGGTCACATGATTAATTTTTCTACTAGAGTGGGACATTATCTGGTCTGTAATCTGTACCAATTGTACTTGGTCTAGGATGCGTGGCTGGTTTTGTAATGTTTTCTGAGCAAAACCGTCATGCATGCGTTCACACCAATTATTGTCAATAAAAATAGAAGATTCAACCACAGTCCCCTTTAGCTCCGGTAGGACTGCAAACAATTCTTCTGGTCTTGATTTTGATGCTTCTATCCTGGCATTAAGGCTGATTTATTTGGCTTTAAACACTGGAGTCTTAAAAAGCCTAGCCGCATGTTTGTAGACATCAACGGTAAGATTGGATGGATGTTTTCACCAATTGCGCTCTGCCTTGCGTTTAACTGTCCTAGCACATAAAACATCTGGAGTAAACCAAAGATTATATTTGACCAATTTATTCTGATTAACAAGTCTAATGGGTGCTAATGTGTCAAAAGCCTGGTTAGTTGCTGATCTAAAGTAATTTAAAAAATCTGCGAGGGTAGTATTATCTTCCAAGGAAGGGAGTAGTGGAATGACTAAGGAATCAAAGCCTCATGTGAAACATTTCGACAGTTCCCGTTAGGAAGTGGTAGCTTAACCAAGTCAGAGTTTTTATTTGGAGGGTAAGAGAGGGGTACCTCGAAAGAAAGAGAATGGTGATCAGATGCAATTATTCACTGCGATAGGAGACACCATCTGATTCTTTGATCCAATCCAATCCATTGGATTATCACCCTTATGTGTTACCTGGAATGCATTGTGTATGGTTGTCCTGTTGGGGTTGAAATGGCCTGGTCACTGACTGATGCATTTCCAGTCATGTGCTACTCCTGCATATTGTTGCCTGTCAATTGAAGGGTGCGCAGCCGTGTCCTGCATGTACAGGGACCACTGTAGACCTGCATTTGTGACATTGTTGCTTACCCCCTTTTGTCTGTCACTCATACGGCAAGGTAGGTGGGATTTTACATGTACTCACCCAACATTCAGGTCCTTTGTGACACTCCATGTATGCCGACATTTGCTGTTTGGCAAGACCATTTTCTCATGGGTTGATCCTGGGAAATGGGCACAGCAGTGGGTGATTGTGAGGTCAGCGTCACAGGTGACCTGGACATTCAGGGAATCAAATTGCTTCCAGTTTCTGTAGACCTCCTTTTAGGTGTGGGGGGGCACCAGCTTGATATGCATGCAGTCCAATGCTGCCACCACATTGGGCATGCCTGCAAATGTGTAAAAGTGGGCCTTGGTGGCATTTAGCTGTGCTTGGGTGGTGGGGAGGGCAATCTGCTGGCCCACATGGCGCAGGAGTCCCTCCAGCACCAGCACTTTGGAGAAGGCAGGCTGTGAGATGCCAGGCAGCTGGCTCACAGACTCCTGGACGTTCCAGTGGCCAGGAAGTCCAGGACCGACACCACCTTTACCAGCAGTGATATGGCTGTCGTGATGCTGATTCTGCTCCCAATGTCCTCCTGGATGTGGTTGAGGAGGTTGAGTATTGTCTCTATGTAGAGGTTGTACAGGGTAAGTATTTCCCTGTCTGTGAGGGCCCATGGTGTGGCCCTTGCATGGGAGATCTCTGCATGCCTTGCGTGGAGTTTCCTCCTCACCACCCGCATCCCCGTCATTCTCCTCCTTCTCTCTATGGCCTCATGTTGCCTCTGCTGGTACTCCAGCCCCTGCAGCTGTATATTGGCATGGAGAAGCTCGAGGTCCATGTAGGGAGCAATGTGTGGCAGCATGGTTGTGCTGGGAAGTGTTTTTGGGGACGGTGTAGCCCTTCCTGTCTGTACTGGGTGCACCTGGGGGATTGAGTGCACCTGTGGCCTGTTTACCATCACCTGTGTCCATTTACTGGCTGCTTAGAGGTGTAGGAATCTCTGCCTGGGATTTGCCAGAATTATAGGCAATAATTGATGGCATTACCGGCAGATCCAAACTCGTAGGATGCTGGTGAAACTGTTGTGCTTGTAATACCAGCACCGGAGTCTGGACCATCTGATATTCCATTGCTGGTATTACCAGCAATGAAAATTCCAGAAGGTCCGGTCTCCGGCACCGGTATTACCGGCAATGATGTTTCCTCCAATTTGTAGTTGGCCGGAATAGTAAAAGTGGCAGCAAATGGGATTAACAGCACTTTTACCATATGCCGGCAATCTAGTAATGAGCCCCACTATCTAGAATAGTCAATCATGTTTGTCTTTACATGTATGGACGTTTGTGTGAAGATGCAAAATGGACTGGATATTGTAGGTTAAATGAAAATGTTAGTGAGACAAAAGAAGTTAGGCTGCAATGTATTCATTTTCATCGTAGTCTACTGGTATGTGCCCTGTTTTTAGGGAACTTCCCCAGCATTGGAAGTTAGGGAACCACCTGCATTTCCATGATTTGTTATGTTAAATAAACCAAAATATATGGTTAAAATAGTATTGTTCTTTTTCCAGTTGTGAGGTGCAATTGAACTAGTGCAGAGTATTAGAACATGGTTATTTATCCATAGGAAAATAGACAATTCTAAAAGTAAATGTACATTCCTTTTTTATTGTTTTTTCATTACAGAATGAAATTGCACCAATTACTGCTAAAATTCCCAGTTAAGACTGTGGGCCTCATTACGACCCTGGTGCTAATGGGTTAACGGCGCCGTAAAAAGCTGCGGCGCCGTTAACCCATTAGCGCCCGATTACGAGGTCCCTTTGCGGGACCCGACCTTAACGGCTGGTCTACACCAGCCGTTAAAGTAGGGACCCGCAAAGGGACCTTGGTGCTAAGTACGGTACCTATGGGGCAAAAATGGGAATGGGGAAGGGCCATGGAGGAAGGGGGAATTACCTCCCCGCCAACCTTGTAATGGGGTGGTAATTCCCCCTTTCTCCATGGCGGAGTCGGTAAGTTACCGGCATGGACCATGGTGCTATTAGCACCATGGTTTTCAGCCTGGGTCGTAATGAGGCCCTGTATCTGATTTTTTAGTGGTAAAATCAAAGAGGTTAAGAGCGCTCCTTTTTGGTGCAGATAGACGGCTCACCTGTATCATGATTTCAATATAGCAGGGTGATAAGTAGGGTTTTATAGGCTGCAAGGCTGGTCAGGATGGTTTCTCATCCCACTCTTTTCGGGTTGGGCAATGACATTGGCAGATGGCATAGGTATGGGAATTGTGCAGATGAGGATTTGACATTGGAGGTCCAATTGTTTCCAGTGGTATATAAGACAAGAGTGAATGTGAAAGGATGGATGATGTATTACTAGATATGTCAGTCTGCCTTGTGATCTGTCTAACATTTACGGTCTTAAGTTAAAAAACTTTTTTTCAAAAAAAGATTTTTAAAAAGACAGATTTAGAAAGACTCGGAAGTGCCGTTGGGGGACAACGAAGTGTTTGTGTTGCGTGTTCATGTTTGTGTGTGTTGTGTGTTCATGTTTGTGTGGGTTTTGGTTTACGGTGGAGTCTTGGGGAGGGGCAGCGGCCAGGGCTAAGGGAGGCTAATTATGGGGGTGAAAGCCCCCAATTTTGATCAAATCCCATAAGAAAGGGTGGGGGTGGGGGCGAAGCAATGTTGTTTTTTTGCTTTTTGGAGGCCACCTAAAATCAGCCGAAAGAAATCGGTCTTTTTGTTAGACCTACAAAAATCGAAAAAATTACATAAAACCACATTTCCTTGTCATTGATTTTTTTTTAGAAGATTGCTCGTTGCTGGGTGGTGTGGATCGTGGGGCATTCTTTCCTCAAGCAAGCACTAAACTGTATACAGAATTGGGGGTATGTAAAAGCAGAGTAGTTGAAGGATTGGCCCTTTTTGGATTGGTGCTGGAGAAATGCGATTACATCAGGTGTGGGGTGCAGTAATGGAGACCCGTAAGGGCGATAGGCTTCCTGTACAAGAGTAAGTCATTGTCAATTTGGGCGGAAAATGTTTGGCATCATTAGAGTGGCAGCTCCTTTGTGAAAACCGCACGAGAGATCATCATTGGTGGCAGAGTTAATTCTTGGGGCAATTGTGGCATGGTTACACATGATTCATGTATGTATTTATTTATTTATTATTTAATAGCGTGATAACAAAGCCCGCAGGGATAGGGCGCTAAAACATAACAAACACACACTCAAACAGATAGATGGAGCCGGACAGAGACCATGGAAATTGGGGCATGTGAAGAAGGTCACCAGAACACGCACATGCTCACAAATCAGGTGGTAGGGCATTCCACAGTACCAGGCTGCATGTGGAAAAGACCCATGAGCAACACAGTACAATTTAGTACGTGGGGCGACCAGTAGGCAAGTGTTATTAGACCGTAGAGCTCTACGGGACAGAAGCCAAGAAAGATGTTTAGCCAAATATTTGCGACCTTGTCCATAGATGCAACGATCGGCGATGCAATTGACCCGAAACAGAATGTGCTTGCTCACATGGAGCTAATGTAGGGCTCTGCGAGCAGCGAACACATGGTCTGTTCTAAGAAGACCTTCAGCTATGCGCACTGCATTGTTCTGAATAATCTGGAGCCAAGTTAGATCCTCATTAATGATGCCTAGCAGGAGACTGGCAAAATAATCGAGTCTTGATCCTATTATGGCACGTGCCACCATAGCACAGTTGATGACATTCAAGAATGGCCGTACTTGTGCGAGAACCTTCAAGTGCTATGAGGTGCCCGCCACCAGGCTATTTGCCTGAGCTCTCATTGTCAGATTCTGATCCAGGGTAACACCCAACGTTTTTACTTTGGGTCGCGTTTTAATCGGACAGCCAGCACCATCAAATTGCTCATATTTTTGCCCTAGTTTCCTAATTTGGGGCCCAGTACTGACCACCATGAGCTCTGTTTTGGAGTCGTTCAGTGCTAGCTTATTCGCCAGCATCTATGTTTGGATCAGTCTGTAAGTGCAATCGAGGGAAGAGGAGTGAACATTGTAATCACCAGACAGTGGCACAAGGCACTGCATGTCATCAGCATAGTTTGCACAAACTATGCCCACGGCATCCAATTGGTGAAAAGAAGGAGTTAGGGGACTGGACCACCAGCATGGCAATTTAATGTATTGTCATAGAACATGAACAATGAAATGTCACAGTTGACACCTAGTCTCTGCCATTTGCAGAGTGTACATTATAGACTCATCAGGTGTCAGCACATGCACCACAAGGATGAGGTGCATTTGTCTAAGGCTGGAATGTGTCTATGCATTGATGAAATGAGATAGTTTACAAAGCGTACCTTCCCATGAGCAGAATACCATGTAGTGAACTCTGGCCATACATGTGGGGGGCATGCTCCCGACCAGTAAGTTCTGGTGCACTGTGTCAGTTTTTTAACACATTGACAAATATTGCAGGCTGGACTCCAAACATTGGGGACATTTTTGAGGCAGGATCATTTTGCTCCTAGCCGTGGGCCAAGCCTCAGTTGCCATTGGGTTCCTCACCAGCCGGTACTGATCCAATAGGTTGAAGGGGCTGTGGGAGCTAGAGGCCAGCTTATTTCCCCCAGGACCATTCACAGGTACTGGGCCATGGAGGAGTGCATGCCAACTCCCCACATCCCTACAAATACCCATTCAGGATGATTGCACAAGGGCTCCAGGGTTTGCAATGAACATTGTGTTATTAGAATATTCATTTGATTAAGAAATGTTTTGCAATGTATTTTAAGTATCATTCTTTATTGCTGCTTTTTCTCTAATAAATGCAGCCAATCAATTCCCCCAAAAACAGTGTGGTACTCATCCCATTGATCTTTGCACTGGTGCCTCCCATAGCCGTACCCCGTACCCTGGGTAGCATGCCAGGAGCATCATTATTGGGCAGCACAGGGGAGCGTGTTGGGAATGTAGAGATTGGCGTGTACGGCTCCGAGTGGCATGAGGCACAATAGGAACATGGGAGCACAAAAGCAGAATATAAAGGGTGCTCTCCCTTTTTGTTCCAGCTGCGTTCGAATCCTCAGGTGTTCACTCCACCATCACTGTGGATCTTCTTTTGCCACTCTACAATCAGTACGGTTTTAGGTTTAATGGGTGTGTATGGTGGTAGGAGGCGTAGCAGTGTGTATAACACACTGAAATATATTTAGGGTGGTCTCTAAAAAATGGGGACATTTTTTAGGCAGGGTTTCCGTGGTTGTAGCTGAGGGCCTTACCTCCGTGAAACCAGGTGAAGTTGCCCTGGGAGCACTTTAGTGTTGGTCTGGTAGGTGTGCAGGGTCCGTCGAAACATGTATGGGGATATGTTGGCTCACGGGAGTTCCCCTAATTACAACCAGGGACATTTACATGGTATTGAGGGCTCCAAGGCTTGCAATGAAAACATTCCCCCGAAGGAATGCAACAATCCTCATTGTCCTTGACAATAAGTGGGCCCATGTAATTTGTGACACATCCAGCCAGCACTTTGCATTCTGTGTTTTACAGTTTGGGTATTGTTATAAATGGGGTTGTTTGTATCAAATGTACATTCTGCTGGTGGAATTGGATACAATTCATAATAGTTCACAAAATTGCCATTTTTTAAACATTTATTTCCAATTAGTCTGAAAATAATCCTGCGAAATGTGCAAGATTTTATCAGCAAGGAAAGTGAAAAACAGGATTAAAGAGCTTTCACTTAAGTTCCTGAAAATAAATCGGGGAAAAAAAGATGTTTCATGTTTTCTATCGGCAAAATATATGGAAAACTAATGATGCGTTTTCACTTAGTTTGCTGAAAAGAGATACTGCAGAAAAACTAGTTTTCAGGATTTTTTATTGGAAGCTAATTGATTGGTCCTACCATACGTTGTGCATTTAACAAATCCTGGTCCAAATGCATCACACCACCCTGGTTTCCACAGTAACCAAGTTCGGCACAGACAAGGGTAGAATCAGTTTGGACCCGTTAGGGCCTCGTAAGACATAAGGCCTCCATCTTGATCAACCAAGCTACACTGAACTGTATTGCAAGTTAAGTAAGTTAAAATCTGCAAAGTCTACTATATATATCTTTTTTTTTACCCATTTCAGGAAAATTTGTTCTCTTCTGATTACACGTCCCTGTTATATGTCTAAGTCTTATAATGCCTGGGTACATTTAAATTATGTATTATGATCTGTGGCACTAGGCACTAAGACCTTACACCTTTTTGGGTGCATTTCAAAATTAATCTCGACCTAAACTCCTGTTTTATTATTACCTGTGCATATGGATTGCTTTTGACCTGAATTTTAAATAAAAATGGCCTATAAGGCCCTATATTAATATTGCCTGTGGAGTTGTATTGCACCTGACATGCATTTAAAAAATTGAGTCTGGCCACTAAGGTCATGTATTACTCGGGGTGCATCTCATCTGCATATGAGAACTAAATCTGACCATTAGAGCCCTGTATTGTCGCTGTCATCCGCATCCCATACTCACCTGAAGAATCTCAGGGATTATCATTGGTTGAAATGGTTAATAACCCCCACGGTATCCAGTCATTATATCAAAAGGAAAGAGCATCGTTGGGTAAACAATATCTTTTCTCACGGAATATCCAGCACTTTCTCCACATATTCTAGGACTGGAGGTTGTTTATTAAATTATGCCAGTCCTAGATTGCTGTGGCAAAAAAAAATATTGTTGGGCCCAACAATTTATTTTTTAGGGTGTAAAGACTCAGAACCAATCACATCAAAAAATGGGTGTTAAAAAACTTCAAAATGATCTGCCTCCATCTCCATAATAAAACAGACATCCCTTATGCTGACTGCTATTAGGGCTATCACAACAAAGAATGGTGCACTGACATCCTTGTTTTTTCCTAATAACCTACGTCTCTGGCAGAAGACCCTAAAACATTTTCTAATTAACTTTCTGGAGCCCTTAGAAATGCAGGACTACACTGGGACGCAACAACCTACCTGCACAAAAAACAAACAAATAAACACATACCATGATGAAGGCTTTGTGTTACAGGCTAAAAACTCTACCTTGGTTCAACTTGATAACAAACTAACCAGAGTTATCAGATGACTGAAGAACAGTAAGAACCTACAACTAAGCCATAATCCACAAAGCACGTTACCCCTAATTAAACACTGAACCAACCAACTTTGGAAAACACCCAAGGCCAACTACATAGCACGAGTTCCAGAGCACGGCTGCATGGAGGATTGTACTTAATGTATACTAGGGTTCCGATCGCCCAACATCGCAGGTTAGCCTTACCCACTATACCATACCCTACTCCGGGTATCAGCCAGAGCCCCCATCCATAAACCCACACTCTCTTCCACACCCAATAAATCAAAAATCACATCTCTAAAATTAGGTGTAGTTAAGCGCAGATCAGCTATCAAAAATGCAAACAATGTCTGCCAATGCATAAAAGAGTTCAATGTGGACTTACTAGGCTGGGCGGATAGTTCAAGGGAAACACGCCTGTACTGGAAGCAAGAGAACACAGATTAACACAGGTTTGAATCCTGGTCTCTGGTGTTAAACATTTTACAAGAGATGAATTCATTTATTACTAGGAACCACAGAAACACGGTTCACTGGCAATTACCAACAGCTCAGGAAAAACATGTCTCAAATAATAATTTAGTAATAAAACAGGATAAAGAGTAGCCATGGCTTATCCAGAGAGACTAATGATATCTTTGGTGGATGCACATCCTTCTCATAATTTTGAGAAAATGAGTTTGCAAATGCTAGATCAACAAGAACATCTCCATGACAGTTATTGTGGACTACCACCCTCGAGCCCATCCTTTAGCCAGAAATATTCAGAGATATTGTCTAGTATACAAGTCATCTTCAATAAAATCCTTGTAGTTATGGATATTACACGATTGTTCAACCAAATAGATACTCCATATTCGGAACAATTCTCCCAAACTACGAATCATCTAGTTTTCAAACCCTGGATTAACAAATGTGCCCACAATGGTGGACATGCCTCTGATCTAATCTTATTTGCATTAGACTCCAAACAAACCACACGTGGAACTGTCATGGTCTGATCATAACCTGTGAACGAATGAATCGGAGAGCCACAGCAATTACATAAAAAATCGAACGAAAAAAGGCAACCTAAAACAGCATAGTCTTATAAAACAGATGAATAAACAAAGGGCCTGATTCATGGATTATGTGCGCCAAAAAAAACGGGATTTGTGCGCCATTCTGCCGGCAAATCCCCATTAGTTAAACAGGGATTTGCGGGCAGAATGGTGCACAAATCCCATTTTTTTTGGCGCACATAATCATGACTAATCATGAATCAGGGGCAAAATGTTTAAGAAAATATCACACTACCGAAGAAGGACGATAATACTAGCAATGTCCCCTCACTAGTGCTAGAAAAACTGAACATAGAAACCATAAATAGTTGAGGGGCATCTGTCACAATAACCTAGTCTGTAGGATTTTGAATGAAAGGAAGGTGTGCCTACTGGGGATGCCTTGATAATGAAACCCATAATCATGTACCACCAGGTGTTTTGTCTGAATTTGTGGAAAAGGGCCTGCGTGACATCATTAATCCAAGACGGCCACTGTTACGGATACTCATTTTGTTTTTCAGCTGTAAAAGCTTTTATGATGGTTCTATGAAATATGTGCTAAGTAGGCTTTTTGTTAAACAAGATGAAAGGAATAGAATAGTTCATATAAGGAATTCTGTTATCTCTTTTACCATTTCTGAGATGTAGCCTAGTAAATTATTGATATTTCATCACAAACCTTCGACTGTATGCTCACTAAAATTAAAGGTAGGAAATAATTCACAACGTTCTCGTTGAAATATACTATTTATTGAAACTACAATAGCTATTTACATTTGAAGAGAGAAATTAAGATTTTACAGGTCATCTTCTGAGTCCCAGATTTTCATCATTTACAACATCGTTGTTATCACTGAGCTCTTCATCGCCATCACACTTACACAGTTCTGTGCACTTTAGTGACAGAGCTCAGCATTTGCAATGCACAGTACACGTCCTTTGATGAGTGCACACCATACCAGCTGTATGAATGATTGTGGTACACATAGAAGCATACTGTAAGGTTATGGAAGTAGGAGACCAACACAAAAGTGGTGAGTTGCTTGGTATAAACTTTTGTTGTAAGTAAAAGTATTAAAAGGGGGGGTTGGAAAACTCCTAACTTTCCCCAAATCTAAGAGGGGGTTCCCTGTCTCAACAAAACTAGCTAATGTCTGTGTCAGAATGTCCACAATAATACAGTTTTCTGTCCTGTGTCCAAAACCTAATCCGACCCTGTGATGCTGGAAATGTATCGGAGGGACAGGGCCTCCGTATCCTTGTCCTTTACTGCTTTTTATCGTGTGTTCTGTCGTGTTTTGCAAGCAGGAATTCTGGTGGGACTGGCGCTGCAGCTCTCTCTTTTGGTTTTGGTGAACAGACCCATGGGATACCCTTATGGCATCCATGGGTAGGGGTACAACCATGTGCCCCTAGTGTATGTTTTTGTGGGTGGTCCACAGAGCAGGGTACGGGCTGGTGGCATCTCCGTGCTGAATTGACTGGTGCCCTGAGCGTCCTCCATTTTGAGATGCCCAGGCCCTGTCTTTGGAATCGGTAGATTCCTGATGGAGAGAAAATGTCCCCCGTGGCCTCTTGCCTTCCATCGCCTGTTACCTTGATCTTCCGGAAGTCCCGGGATGCCCTGACTCAGTCCCTTACTGTTGGGTGGAAGTTCCATATATGGTAGTGTGAGGGAGTGCTGACCAGACTGGCTGGAGCCTACCCAATGACCGTATGTTGTGGGTACGCCTGTGGGTGGGACCTGGGTGAATGGAGTGTGTGACAAATATGCATTCTATGTTGTGGGTGTCTAGTATCTGGTGTTTGACACAATGGCTGATCACCTATAGCCAATAGACTAACATCCAGATACATATAGGTTTTGCCCTCATTATGTAAGGACAAGCACCTTTTCTACATGCTTGTACCAAAGAAAAGCACCCATTAGACATGTTCTTGCTTTACTACAGTCTATCACCGTACTTCACTGCACTTAACTTTTTGTAAATGAATTTTATGTTTTCTTTTGTATTTAATTGTTTGTTTTTTCTATTTTGCATTTATACTCATCAGTTTACAACTAATGTGATGTTTTGATGGAATATATATATCTGTGAACGACCTATACTTCTGTAAACTTTTCGCTGCAGAAGGTTTTGTAGGTTTTTTGTTCCTAGAAAATGTTACTTGATTACTCTTGTGAGCATCCAATTCTTTTACCTTGATTAAACCCTGGTGAATATATTTGTTGTAATAAACTTACACCATGTACAAATTTTGTGTCTACATGTACGAATGAATATGCATTGTACTCTTTTCCCTGTTGGGATCCTTTAGACTTTGACACAAGTTCAGAATAGTGGTGACCTTTGTAAACACCAACTTATCCCCGTGTGTTTTGAATAATGGCATACAGCATTAAAAATATGCATTAACTATCATCAGGCGGCTACCCCTGTATGTGATATGCTGACACAATGACTGAGACAGCCCTGCCCGAAACCGGTATGAATGCAGTGTGGAGTGTTGAATGGCTGGGTACTTGTCCCAATACACATAACCTGTTGTGAGTGTCTGGAGAGAAGTGAATGGCCTGAATGCACTGTGTGCCTGATTGGCTGCCTCCATGAATGCCCTTCGCCGTGATTGGATGCTTGAGTATGACCCAGCGGAATGAAAGGGAGATCAACAGTATATCTGGGGACCTCTCACTGCTAGGAATCGTGTTCAGAAGCTGAAGTCCACTACGACGAGTAACTGGAGTAACTGAAGCTTGACCTTGAAGCCCTGCTGGATTGGATGAGAAGAATTGCTGTTGCTCTCCTTGACAATCTGAAAGCTGCTGTGTCCCCCCAAGGACTGACCCAGAAAGGACCTGGTAAGGCGCCCTCTTCCCGAGCTACGAGGGACCATCGTGCACCAGCTGATCTTTGCCAAAGCTCCCTCGTAGACAGACTTTTAACAGGCTGCGAACTGGAGACGGGGACTGCTGAGGAATCCCAAAGAGAAGCGCCGGGACTGTTGTCCACCACTGTCGCCGACCGCCGTGCTCCCGTTTGCTTAAGAACTTTAGAATCCAAGGACGCTCTTGTCCGCATCGTCGCCGCTGTATCCCGCTGGAGAAGGCCTGACTGTCGATGCACCGAGGAGCATCCACCGGTAGGTTTCCCACCACCCAAAGACCACAGAGACGCCGACGACTCAACGCCCTTGCTGGGACACAGTTCTTCAAACTCTTTGTGGTCCAGAACTATCGACACCAAGGTGCCCTGCATGCCTCTTCCTTGCAGGACGTTTACGCTTCCCCGTCAATGAGCACTGCTAGGAACAAAGCTGCCACTTCACCGTCGTAGCTCACCCTGTTCTCCGTCGGACGTTCGATGACCCGTGACTCCTGCCTTAAAGGGAGGGCACTCAAGAAGAGCCGTCAATTCCCCGACGAGGAACGCTACAACGCCAGGTACTTTAGGGTTGCAGAACTATTGGGAAGTCTATTGTGAACAATACATGGACTGGGCTTGTATCTTTATTCTACAGGTTGCCCAGGTGTGGGGATATCCACACACAAAGCTGTGTTTAACAGTAGTGACCAGTATTTCTGCCAATTGTTCTTATCAACGGCTTTCCTCTTTTCTCTACTGTTGGTTTCCTTTATGACTTGATTTGTGTGCCAGTTAACCGTACAGTTGATGCACTTTAAAGAGATCTAATAGTAATTGTGGTACCACGTAGAACTGTGTATATTTGCCATTATAGATAACCGAGTACAAAGTGCGTTATCGTGATATTGTATATAACCTTGAACATTAATTATATAAAGACTGTGTTTTAACCGATACAGTGTGCGGATATTCCTTTGTGGGTGCTTGGGGACTATACTGTACTTAAGAACCAGCCCGCATCACCTCCTGAGAAGATAGGCCTGGATTGCTCGTCCATTGCTACCTTATTGAAAATCTTGGCAGGGGTCCTCTGTGCCTCTCCTCTACCAAATAGAGAGCGGAAGTACAGACGCCCCCTTCAGTCCCTCACACTGGTGGTAGCGGTGGGATGCTTATGGTTTTAAGAATCAGTTTATAACCGTGCCACTTACGAAAGATATCTGCACTTTGTTAAATTAAGGTTTAGTTGTGTACAAGATAACTGCATTACAAGCAATGGAATCTATTGCGAATGGTAAATTGAATCGGATGAGCTTAGAGGCTCTCCAGAGTGCTTGTGAAGCCAGGGAGTTAGACTTTGTGGATAAGTCTAGGGCTGAGCTGATAGCTGCCCTGGTGGACTACCAGACTGATTGTGAAGATCTTGAAGGGGGGGTGCAACCAATGAGGACTCTACTCCGAGGGTTGTCACTGAATCTGATTCTGGGAATGCCACCATTCCTGCTGCCTCTGTCCCAAACCCCAGCACTTCCTTGAAGCTTGAGTTATTAAGGATGATATTGGCCATTGAATATCGCAAGTTGGAAATAGTGCTGAGCTTAAGAAAGAGGAGTTGGCCCAGCAAGTGGAACTCAAGAATAGGGATCTTGAACTCAAAGACAAGGACACTGAATGTCAGCGAATCCAGTTAGAGAAAGCTTGAGTGGAGACTTCAGCTAAACCAGTTGAGAGTGTCAGGTCCCCAGCAACCAAGTTTATGAAAGATTTGGTTGGTGTGTATGCGGAGGGTTCTGATATCCTCCAATGGATTGAAGCATTTGAAATAGCTTGTGCAATTCATGATGTTGATAAGAGAGATTGGGCTAAGTGTTTGTTAAGCAGAGTGCCTCAAACTGGATATGACTGTATTCTGAAACTGAGTGTGGAAGAAAGGGGTCAGTATGAGTGCATGAAGTCTGCTTTAATTGGCAAGTTTGGCAAGACACCGACCCAATACCTTAAACGGTTCAGGGAATTTAAGAAACGAGAGACTATGTCTTGGATTGACTGGGTGAGTGCTGCGCACATGAACATGATGGGGTGGATTGATGGTTACAAAGTGAAAACGTTTGTTGAATTGTGCCACCTTATTTTTTTAGCATTTTTTCAGAAGCCTGTTCACCAGAGCTGCATCAGTATGTTGCTGACCAGAACATTTTAGACCCCTTTAAGCTGGCTAGGTTGGCTGACAAGTGGGTCTCTCACCGGGTGTCCCCTAAGGACTCCAGTGGGAAGGACAAGGACAAAGAAAAGGGGGCCACTCAGAAAGCTGAGGAGTCCCAAACGAAGTCACAGTCGTGTAAACCAAAACCTTCCTCTCCGAAGACCCAAAAACCTAGTGTGGATAAGTCTGTTGTGGGTGGGAGTTAGAGTATTGGATTAGTCAATGTCATGATTGACGTGTAGATCTGTTGAGCCTCTTCCTTTTGCCGTGTTCCTTTGGTTGCTGTTAGGTGGTGATGTTTTGACCGTTCATAATCTGTGATTCCTACAATTATTTGGCTCCTATTGATAGTCTTGACAGCTCAGGAGAGGGTAAAATGAATCATGCTTGAGTCTGTTTCTTTTAAGTGATATTAACCACACCACCAAGAACTTGCATTGCCCTGTTTTGATGTTCCAGAGCTTCATCTGAAACAAAATTACAAAAGGGTATGTTTACCTTGTTTACTACCTTTTCCTCTCTGCCTGTGGTGTTCCCCAGGGGTCTAACCTCTCACCCTGGCTTTTCAACCAATACCTGGCAACTCTTGCCCACTGCATTGCCATTTCCTGCTAAAATTTCCAGTGCTACGCTGACGACACTCAACTCATTTTCAGGCTGCCTCGGCCACCTGCTCTCCCTCTCTCATCTCTGGTTGCCTAACTGCCATTCAAAATTGGTGTGCCGCCAATGATCTTTGTCTGAATGCCAGCAAGACTGAGCTCCTCCTCATCGGCATACCTTCACCATACTTTCCCCTCACTCTCTGGCCGGCTTCCCTTGGCCCTCCTCCTACCCCCACCTGCAAGGCTAAGAACCTCGGGGTCATCTTTGACTCCACCTTTTCCTTCTCCGCCCACATCTCTGAGGTCTCTAAAAAGTCAAACTTCCGACTGCACCTCCTCAGAGGTACTCTGCCTTTCCTCTCCTTCCCCCAGAATCTCATGGTATCCCAAGCTCTGGTTCTCTCTAGGTTTGACTATTGTAACAGCCTGTTTCTAAATCTTCCTGCCTCTACTCTCCACCCTCTGCAACTAATCCAGAACTGGACTGCAAGACTTGTCATTGGCCTCAAGCCCTGGGATCGTATCTCTCCAGCTCTGAAATCTCTCCATTGGCTCCCAGTGGATGCAAGGATTAAATTCAAAACCCTCTGCATTGTCCACAAGGCTTTCTGGGGCCTGGGTCCAAAATACCTTCAGCTATCCCTCTGCAAATACCTCCACTCATGAGCTCTTTGCTCCTCTTCCTCTAACTCCTTCGGGGTCAGTCGTTTTTCAAAGAAACCAGCTGGGGGTAAATCTCTGTCTTCGGCTGGGGCCTCCATCTGGAAGAGCCTTCCTGCCACTCTAAAACTTGAGGAGAACCATCTCCTGTTCCGGAAGCACCTTAAGACCTTCATCTTTGCTTCTGCCTTCGCTCCCCCTCTCCCCTGCTGATCTGTTCTCTCTTTGCACTGTGCACCTGGCCGCCCTCTATCCTCCAGGCCCAGGTACCTGCTGACCCTACCACCCTCCCGCAGTGTCTTCGGGCCACTGCTTGCACTGGGGTCTGTAGCTGTACCCATACAGCCCCCCTTTTTCTTCCTACACTTATCAGACCTACCCTGTCTGCTGCCTTAAGGCTAGCACTTGCAAATTGCTGGCTGCACTACCACTATTTGTTGCCTTTATTATTTATTTATTTATTTATTATTATTTGTCCGTTTCTCCTCTGCTTTGCACATTCCACTTCTCCCCCTTCCATGCACTTTTCCCCTCACCCTCTCCCATGCACTTGCGCGTTCTCAATGTCACTGGGCCAAGTAAGATCATTGTTTTGTTCTCCCCTGTTCCCCTCCCTTGCCTTGTTGTGCTGTGAAGCATTTGTGTACGAGCACAATAGAAATAAAATATCAATATCAACATCAATACCCAATTCTCCTTAAAGAATCTCACACCACAAATCTGGGTGATTTCTTTCAAGCCGTTTCATTTCTGCTAAGCACCATGCTATCATACTTAAGTAGTTTATCAAATTAAGGGCACAAAGGTACTCAACAAACTCTTAAAGTGATGCAAGGTGTAAATCCCAGTTTTCAGCTCGGACAGATCTGATAAATAAAAGCATTGTGTCCACCATATGAATGTTCCTAAGAGCAACTCTGAGTGTTGATTTTTCTTGAGATTCTTTAGCCTCAAATGCTTCCATTTTGGCCATCACATTCAAATTTGTCAGACCTGTGACATCGTAATTATGAACTGATTTTGTTTCTTGAGAATCATGCACTTGCAAACTTTTAAGTAACTTCTTAAACTCAGGTTCCATCCTTTCCTTGATTTCAACCTTCTCTTTGTAGAATTCATTGATGATGCATTTGAAATGTACGAGCCATAGTGACGTGTGTGCTTCAGCTGCTCTCCTTATGCATTTCCCTGATAGAATCTTTGATACAACATTTGCCTCAATGCTTGTACCATCCAAGAAATAACCAATACTTCGAAGCATCACCATTATTATATTTAGCTCGCCTGTCCTGAGCATCCAGTTCTTTGACAAGTCTTTTTTAGCCATACCTAATTTTCAAACAGGTTTGAAAAGTCTGCAATCCAATGTTATAACTGTTTTGGATTCTGGGGTGATAACAGATGTTATTTTCTCCAATTCCTTCATGAATGTGAGCTTTGTTTGTGTGCTGGTTGGGTTGGTATCTATGAGTGTACGAGTTGGGCTGTATTCCCGGCTGTAATACAGCCGACTGTAATAGCCCTAACACCGACCAGTCTGGTGGTATTACCACCGGATCACGAGTTGGGCCTTAACGGTAAATCCCCATTCCTGATTGGGTCCATTGGATCCAATGGGGGATTTTCAGCGCTAATTATGCGGGCTAATACAGCCGGCTGTAATACAGCCGAAAACAGGGATTTTCACCTCCAGAAAAAAGCTGGAGGTAAAACAGTCGATTTAGCGCCCAACTCGTGATAGGGCCAGCCCTTAAATGCGGCCATAATACCGTTACCACCGCATTTAAGGGCTACAGCCAAACTTGTGATGAGGCCCTCTAGTTTCTTTAGTTGGAGGATCACTTATAATGGAATTGTATTTTGACAAAGTCGGAACTGTAGTGATTGGTTCTGACTCTGTCTCACATTCATCAGTCTCGGTTTCTTCAGAGAGATTAAAATGTGTATCTAGTAACACTTCATCAGAACATTCTTGAAAATCACTCAATGGCAAGACTTCTGCCATCATCCAAAGTAGGTTCTTAAGCCTTTTGGAATCTAAAATAACCTTATTACTCTCTGTATAACCAGTGATTTGACTGTTTGAAGGATTATGTTGTCTACAACTTTTGGAAATGTTGCAAGACATGACCTCAGACAGGGACTGAGGAATCTTCTACAGTGTCCCAAGTGATGAGGGTCCTGATATTTTAAGATCATCCACACTCATCCATGCATTTTATTACCTCTGTGGCTATCTGTGTCTCAAACTCTAGCGTAATCTATAGAAGCTCCCATGCTATGCAGAAATTGAATAATGAATTTGCTGCAGGTAGCTGTGCACATTAAGAGCACAACTGCCACTTGCAAGGGTATTTTCATGTGTATGCCGAGTGGTAGAAGTGCTCACGTAGGAAGCTTGTCATTGTGATAGTATTTTGTATGAAAACATCTGTGTCAATTTATGAGCCCTGTTGATTACAGTGGTATCCCACTTTTCCGTATTACTTTTCATATCCATCGGTTCTTGACAGCACCACTTGTAAACATCTGCCAAATTCACTTCTACAAAACTTCCAGTCAACTTCAATTTTTCACAAGTTAGTACGGCCCTCTGTAAAATCGTAGCTGAGTCAAGAAGGGTTCTCATATTTTTCTCAATATCCTCAAATTCTTCATCTGCATGTTAATTTCAGTGAGACTTGTGGTTCATTTAACATTTTGGGACTACTAAAAATAATGCCAATAAATTAAAGCTCTTCTTCTATGAAACCTTTGATTTGTTTTCATCTGTCCTTCTTCTAAACCATTGTTACCTGCAATTTTCCTGTAAAGCTTTTCAATTTCCCCCATTATTGTTACGTTGTCTTCAAGGAGAAAATCACTGATTGAAGATACAAATTCAACATTTGTTGCTTCATAAAACAGTGAATTTGGCTGCTTCTTTATGCTTTGTGTAGGCTAACGTTGTAAGACAATCACTACATGTGTGTTCCAACATAGCTTGTGATATGCAATTTCCCTTGCATGATGGTGTCCAGGAACTGTATAATCTGTAAGTATATTGAAGAAGGATGCGGACACAATGGTGGCATTCTGATTGGCAAATACTTGTATTTATCAAGAAAAGAAACCCTCAGTATCCCTATCTTCTAAGAGGGGTTTATCTGCCTAGAACTAACACTAATGTCTGTTGAAATCAACCTCCACTGGCCTATGTCATAACCTACTTCTATCCCTTACACTACAACTAAAGAATAAATCACCAGAACGTTCCTTCTCCAGGAGAATGACTCTTTATTCTGCTGCTCGGGTGGTATTCCCACACATGTTCTTAGGTAAAAAGATGCCAGGGGATTGACTCCATTCCTGGTGTCTCTTGTTCAAAAGGGCAACTCTCAGGACTAGGAACAAGACTCCCTTCTCCTGGTGTTGGTGCACACACTCCAATATAGTTCACAGAAAAGCCAGGGGGAATGACTCCCTTCCCCTGGCGTCTCTTGAACAAAAAGACTTTCAGTTTATTCAACTTTCAGTACCAGGAGAATGACTCCCTTTTCAAGACCTCAGTGAACTTTTCCCTGCCACTGTGACAAGGATGCTTTCCTCAGATACTTATTACACTTATGTCGGGGTCCCAGACCCTTCTCTAGTGGTCAGCAGGATTGTTGCTTCCACTGCGATAAGGAGGTTGTCCACTGAGGCTTACTTCACTTGTGTTAGGGTTCCAGACCCTTCTCTGATGGCCAGTGGGCTTCTTGTTGCCACTGTGACAAGGACGTTCTCCTTGGATACTCGATGCACCCTTCCAAAAGGAAGGAGCACCTCTCACGCCTGCCTCTCTTCCAACTGTGTGTCCCCTCTGGGTCTATCGTACCTCCCATCACCTTCTTTGGGTACACCATCAAGGCATCTTGGGACTGGGGCACATCTCTTCGGCTCTTCTGGCTTCTCCCCCACTACCTCTGCAGCAATGAAGTGGCTCTGCGCTCTACTCGTCTGCTCAGCTCTCTCTTTCTGCTTCATGTTTGGGTCACACTCCCTCAGCACTTCACCATCTCCTCCACTCTTTGGCAAGCTTGATTTTTTGCCCTTGTGAAGAGCTTCCGATGTATAAAACCAGATGCTCTACCCCTTCATATTCTTGGGATAAAATGGCTCCTTTTCCCACCTTAAATGCAACCATCTGAAGGATGAATTCTTCATTAAAATTGGGAACCTTCCAGATGGGCTCACTGCACAAGATCTGTTTTAGTGTATTCACGCTGGCTTGATCTTCCTTTTACCAGCAATGTTTTGTGGCTCAGCAATCTTTAATTTGTCACTGAGGCAAGATGTTATGGCTGAATAATTAGAAATGAAAAGGCCCTCAGGTCTCCCTTGGACTTTGGGGGAGGTGTTTCCTGCACAGCCCTTACTTTTTCCAACTGGGTTTGCACTAATCCATTTACCAAACAAAATCCAAAATATTTGATTGCCGACTGCTAGGTGACACTTTTTGGGATGAGCGGTAAGGTTATCTTGCCGCAGAGCATGGGTGATTTCATATAAGTGAAAAAGGTGCTCCTCCCAGGTTTTTCTGTGGGTCACAATGTCATCCAGATATGCACTGCAGAAGTGGGGAAAGGGGCGCAGTATCTGGTCCCTCAGCCACTGAAAGGCTGCTGGGGCCCAGAGAGTCTGAAGGGAAGGCATTTGAAGTGAAATAGTCCTCTGTGGGTGGATTAAGCCATCTTCCCTTTATCAGAGGGGTTCAGTGGCACCTGCCAATAACCCTTCATTAGATCAATTGTGGAGATATAGGCAGATAATCCCACTCTGTCGATGAGGTCGTCAATTCGAGGCATCGAATAACTGTCAAACTGAGATACGGCATTCAACTTCCGGAAGTAAAAATAAAACCTCCACAACTGATCTGGTTGGGCCACAAGGACTATTGGCGATGACCACAGACTCTGTGATGGTTCAGTTATATTACAGTTAGCATTTTCTTCACCTCGTGGAGGACCACCTCCTTCCTTGCCTACGGAATTTGGTATGGCTTCGGGTTAATCACCTTACCTGGGGGTGTGTGAATATAATGTTTATTTACCTTCACTCACCCTGGTCCACTATTAAAGACATCCAGGAATTGATATACTGGATCTTGAATGTCCTGCTGCTGTTGTTCGGGAAGGTGAGAGGAGACCAGTCTATGTTCAGAATTCTCCTCGGCTAATAAGGTGGCCATTAGGACAAAGGAGGACCCACCTGGTGTTCATTCCATGCCTTTAAAAGGTTAATATCATATATTAGGGTTCTGAGTCTTCTGTCAAGCTAGGTGACCTTATAATTATAGGGAACTGTCCTCTGTAAGATTTCATAAGGTCTGGACAATGTAAGTGATTTCAATCCGGCACATCACCTAAGTCAATGCCTAGCGTGCAATGCACAACTGAAATCCTTGTTTATTTATTTATGTCTAAAAGTTCTTTTATTCTGAACGATGTACCACTTATATCACGCCCCTCTCTTGAAACCCCCCCGGTCACAATGAACCAGGAATCAGGCGGTTTTGCAAAGCGAAAATATTTATTTATATATTCACAATATAATCACAGTATTTCTAATGGGGATACAATAATCACCAATGGGGTGATGTCACACTAAGCAATCTCTTTAATCACAAGGAGTAATAATGATCAAAAACAATGCAGCACAGCAATAATACTTCCGTGGGTGGGTGTTCAAATCAAATAGCAATGTGGTTACTCTTTCCCCCTGCACACCCCTCAATAGGAGGAGAGAGAACAGGTTTCAGGAATGCAGAATTCAAACACATATATCAATCCCAATTCCCCCCCCCCAGCAAACACAAGAGAGAAACAGAACTGATTCGCAAACTGTCAAAATGGTTCTAAAGTTGGCTTTGAATGGAACGGGTAAAACACTAAATATGGGCAAAATCACTGAAATTGTTTAAATTCTAATGGGAGCCGCTTTATATGGTTGCAGACAAACACTAGCAATGATTTGACACTAATAAGCAATGTGCAAACTGAAATTTGAATTCGGGTGCAATGAAAAGCTGTTTTACACGTGTAATATTTTGCCAACAAAACTTTGCGCTTTCAAAAGACAAACAGGATTTCTTTACACTAGGGAATGACTATGAAGAAGCAAATACTACACGGGAGCACAGCCACTAGACCAGGACGCCTCTGGATCAAGTTTTTGCCTCCCGAGGAGCTTGCCTTGTTCAGATGAAATATATCAGCACAAGGATATGTTTAACAATACTATTACAGAAGGAAGGTAGTAGGGATAGGACAAAGAGTTCAGGCAATTCAAAAACATTTCTAACAATATCAGGTTCTAAATACAAGAGAGGATGGGTTTGAGCTAGGGATTACTATGGACAGTACATAGGGTAGTGACAGTCCTATACTGTGGATACTCACTATATATGTTTGAACAGAACTGTCAGGAATTCTGGTCAGTCAAGATTTCTGGACAGGAATTCTGCTGGGCACACCGGACTGGACAGGGTCTGCAATCAGCAAGGTGCTCTGGTCACCGCACGACAGGATAGGATCGGCACAGCACGGCACAGGATTGGGTTTAATCTTCCCTGGTTCTGCAGATAATTATTTGGCAGGCAAGCAGGTGCAGCACAGCCTGGCTGTTTTCTTTGATATTCCCCTTTGAGTTTGTGGGATTCTGGTTCTAGACGTTTAAGGCCTAGCTGAGAATGGTTCAGCTATAGAGTGGGCCTTTCTGCTTTACCAAGTTTCTGGAGTATGGAGCAAGGAATATGATGGTTCTTCTGCAGGGTGCTTTGCCAGGTTCAGGATAGTGTGTGGATCTGTGTGTCTTTCTAAGTCCTCAGCTGTCTCTTTTTATGTATTTGGTAAAGGGGTGTGTATGCTGGATTATCCTAAGCACGCCCCCTAGGCTGGCTATAGGTTAGAATCTCCCCTCTCCCTTGATTGGAGAAGAGAAGAGGGTGTCACCATGAGGATGTGGTTTTATGAGTCAGAGTATCCTCCCCTTGGCTTTTGAACATGAAGTCTACTTTTAGGATAATACATATTTACAATTTTGCAAACTTTATAACAATAACATATCTAGATCACATATTTTGTGGAGCAAATGCTCTTCCAAGCCAATCATCGTAGGATCTTATGTCAGCTTTTGATAGAAAATTGCCCCTTTTGGGCCAGAACACGATATCTAGTTTGTCCAAACATGTGTACAACTGTGCGCATTGTATCTGGGCATAAGCGTGTGAAGTTTCATGCTTTTGACATAATTACATTTGGTATAAAACCACAATTTCTACTGTTGCTTCCCAGAACATAGCACAGAGTTCTGGCTCCTCTTAAAATGTGCAGCCAAAAATTAGGTTCAGAAGTCCGTGGTTTACATATTTTTTTACAATTGTACACAGTAAATTATCAGTCTTTTTAGAAATATGCTTTTTGTCCATTGTGAATCATCAAAAGGCTGTCTGTCCCCGCCTCCTTCTCCTTCTTGCAGCCCAGGAGCAATCTCTGCCCTCTTCCTTCTGGCAGAGGCCATTTACGATTCTTCCTGATTAGCATCTCCTTGCCTTGGAGGAAGCCCATTGTGCTCTTTCCACAGCAGCCCAAGTTCTCCTCCCCTATTAATCAACCCAAGGGTGTGAGTTCCTGGTCTAGAGAGCAGAAGGGAGGTGCCTGGCTCCTGCGGGAGAAGTTGTTTGTGGTTTGGTTTGGAGTCAGGCTTAATTTTAAATGTCATTTTGTTGCATTTCTTTTCTTGGTTTAAATAAACTTGTAATTTTAAAACAAGCAGCTAGAACACTAATTCCAGACTGTAAACCATGAAGTTTAAATAGTTACAACCTAGGTTACACTTGATAACAGGTCACTTAAATTTCAGACATTAGATCTTAATGGTACAAGTTTACAGTTTTAATGCAGGGTTTTGAAAACAGTCATTCAGGCGGCTGCTGGTACTGCGCCCAGATTTTGACAGATCCCACAGGCAGGCAAACTTGTGCTGTGGGTGTTTTGATGACCAATTCAGTTTTCCAGGATATTGCAATTTTACAATGATTTCTTGAATTCAGTAAAATGTGACACCCAGCAAGAAGATTGGATGTTTGTCGGTGTTTTGGACCAGCTTCTGTATTTTCAACAACCAAGAAAAGATTTAAAAACAAGATTCTGGATTTCTTTCAGCAAGCACTGCTTTTCATGCAAGCTCCATTTTTACTGGTTTTGCAGCCCAATGACATGTTGCAGGACTGAGGTCTCCGTTCCACCACTGACAACATGTATGGTAGATTTGGCAGCCATCTTTTTGTGCTTTGTAGAGCGCCATTTTCATAGGTTTTGGCACACATAGGGGTTTTGTGGCCATTTTGATGATTCTGGCACCATCAGCACACAGTGATGCCGCAGGGCAGAGCATAAGTGGGGTAACACATCCCAAAACCATTGTGAAAGCATTTTGTGCTGTGAGGTGGATAAGAGGACAAATACTTGTTGTCCAATGGAAAAAGACCAAGGTATTGGGCCTCATTACGCGTTATGTGGTAAGTAACGTTCCTTACCGGCATGGAGCAAATAACGTGTCTGTGTAGTAACCAGCCCGCTAATTTCATGGCATCACGAGTACGCGGGCACAAGCTTTACGCCATGCCGGTAAGGACACTACCGCCATGCCATTAAAGACCCCAAAAAGTCCCTTTACGCATCAGGTAAAGCGCTTGATACCGGCATTAGCGGGAACCGCTAAAAGCAGTGACCGCTACAAACGGTGACCGCTAATAGCGGTGACCGTAAATAAGCAGAACCGGAAGTAGCGTCATCGCACAGGAATGGGAAAGAGCACGGCGGCCATCATTAAAAACACAATCCATTGCCATCCTCATCCCCCAGGACCTGCAGCAACACCACAGCTGTCCAAACCTCATCAAATAACACTTGACAATGCCCAAGGCCCTAAAGAAAGGTGCAGCGCGCTAGCGCAAGGCACGTGTCTCCAATGAGGAACTATCCATGCTTGCAGACACACTAGCTGCAA
Source organism: Ambystoma mexicanum (assembly GCF_040938575.1). Lineage (NCBI taxonomy): Eukaryota > Metazoa > Chordata > Amphibia > Caudata > Ambystomatidae > Ambystoma > Ambystoma mexicanum. Next base: position 689,037,748 of record NC_090934.1, on the reverse strand, counting down.
ATGCAGAAGTTGTGTTTGCTCTGGACATGCGGCGTCCCGCCCAGATTAAAAAAAGGAGATCTGGGCCGAGGTGGCACAGAAAGTCACTGCGGTGGGCACCCCCCCCCCCCCCCGCACTGTAAAGGACGTCAGCAAGCACTGGGATGACCTGTGCCTCTGTGTCTGGAGCATACTTGCCACCAACAGGAGCCTGGCCACAGGTACACGAGGCGGAGGGGGATCCCCAATCAAGATACAAGTGTGGGAGGAGACATGTGCCAGCACCATTGGCATCGAATCAATCGAAGGAGTGGGGGACATGGAGCACAATGTGCCATCATCGGCAGATGGAGGTGAGTGTCCACATGAAACACTGCAATGCAAAGCATGAAGTTCTCCCCCAAATGTGACCTTGTAACTAGCTAATGCATGGGCCATCACATACACATTTACACAACCATGCCCATATGCTGTGCACATCCCCACACAACCCCATGCATGCAGCACCTCAGACATGTGACGCCCAGACTCATGCCTGTATGACCCACCCATATGCAAGCAACCTGCATGTCCGATATCGAAGTCAAAATGCACAGAACTGCAGCAATAACAACACATGCATGACGCACGTTGACCCATCACCGATGCTATCTCTCTCTCGTCCCCCACAGGCTCACAATCTGACAGTGAGGAGCAGGACTCTGCGGCGCAGGCCCCAATACCAAAGAAGAAGGCCAAGGGCATGGAGGAAGGCACCATGCCACCACATCGAGGGGCACAGGGAAACCTGGACTGCCGCAGAGGGCCAAAGCCACACATGCAGCCACGTCACCAAGGCGTGAAAAAGTGGCTGACAATGTCGTAGCACCCACACCCGCCACTCTCACCACACAGGAGCCAGTGGCAGAAGACTCACTGTCCGCCGCCAACAGCTTGATTGGAGAAGCTGCTCCGACGGCCCCCCTGTCTGATGTCGAGGAACCATGCATTATACCCGTGGTACACCGCACACCCAGCTCGCAGCTGTCAGCCCTGCACAGCCCATGCCCCACATCCGATGCCAGCAGCCATGAGTTGTCTGGTGGTGACTCCTTGGCAGGGAGATGTGGTCCCATGGAGTTCTCCCCTGATGGCAGACACATGCTGCAAGCTGTGTCAAAAACCACTAAACGCAGGCCCAGAGACCAGGGAATCAACATCATACAACAGCGCCAGGAGGAGCTCACTGCGCTGGTTGGCCAGCACGAAAGCGAGGGTGCCCTGGCGAGGGAGGAGTGCCAGGAATATGCCAAGGGAATAAAACAAGCTATAGAATCCAGCACTACACACATTTGTGACGAGTTGGCAGCTATGAGGCAGGTCCTCACCCGCATCACCGATGCAATGGGGTGACAGCATCCCGCACAGGGACAGGACCAAGCAAGCACCTCCTCCTCTGCCAGCTCCAGGCAGACCAGCCCCCTACGCAGGTCCGCGCGGTCCATGCGGTGCCCGAACTTGCAACCACCCAATGCTGGCAGAGGAGGTGGGAAGTAGGGGCAGCCTGATGTTGGTGACTCTTGAACACTAATGCTGCACTGAAGTGCATGCCATGTTTGGGGCATTTGTGGGGGGAGGGGGATAGGGTGTTCGGGGCATTTGTGGGGCATTTGTGGGGGTAGGAGGGATAGGGTGTTTGGGGCATTTGTGGGGGAGAGGGGATAGGGTGTTTGAGGCATTTGTGGGGGGAGGGGGGATAGGGTGTTTGGGTTGAAGGGTCCGTGCACTTCAAAATCACATTATGCTTAATACACCCGTTGTGTCAGGAACAATCACATGAGTGGACATTCTTTATTGTGTATTATGTTCATTTACCCACAACACCAAGTGCCCTGAGTCCCACATCCAATGCACCCTCTTCATCCATGTGTATTAGAAACATTGGTCTATCAGATGCTGGCGCACAGCACGTCCCTCCTGTGCATCGCCACCGGCATGACGTGCTGCCCCATCTTCTCCCTCCTCCTCCTCCTCCTCCTCACCAGGTGGTTGCTGTTCAATGTCAGGGGGCATAGGCACGTTCCGTCTGATGCACACATTGTGCAGCATGACACATGCCATGATGATCTTGCCCACCTTCTCATGGCCGTACAGGAGTGCCCCACCCGACCTGCTGAGGCAGCAAAACCGTGTCTTCAAAAGGCCAAATGTCTGCTCGATCACCACACGGGTACGGGTATGTGCGCGATTGTAGTCCTCTTCGTGCCTGTTCTGTGGGTTCCGGACAGGGGTCAGGTGCCACCTCTTCATGGGATAGCCAGCATCACCTGCATGGGTGCAACAATGGTTATGTGTACGTGATTTCATCAAATGGAACCTGTACCTATCACACACAAGCCAGCATTGTTTCCTTGATCACATCCACATATCCCTGCATGCATAGAGGTAATCAGAGTAACTGCAATGTGTGAAGGTGTCCTATTCCTTGCGAGTGCTCATGTACTGTGCATGCCTATGGCAGTTGTTGACATGATCTAGGTGTTGTGTAGTCATTCGTATCCTTTGGTCCTGTCACCGTTGGAACCAGACTCTTAGTGATCTGCCATTCCACGCTTGATGTCCCCATGCTGGCATGCTGCACTTCTGTGGTGGTGTACGAGTGAGAATCCGTATATTGGCTTAATGTGATTCCTTTGTAGCCACTCACTGACGCATTTCCGTTGGGATGCTGTTCAGCAGTCATTTGCATTGGCCAAATTGGCAGCATGTCGCTGCATTGTGTTGTTGTGTTGTAGAGGGTACGGTGTGATGATGTGCAGTGTACATGTGGATGGATATGGCATGGTTGCAGTAATGGCTTGTTGTCATTGTTGTGCAGCTTACGTCTTACATATGGTTTTCATGTGTCAGGTTCAGTCTGGCCTGCTCTGGTGGACGGTGTATTGCAGTATGGTCATTGTTCAGTCTCTCAACTGATCTCACCCAGTTGGAGTATGCACCCCCCCAATCTCACCCAGTTGGAGTATGCATCTCCCCCCCCCAATCTCACCCAGTTCGACTATGCATCTCTACCCCCCAGTCTACTCCCCACATCACACTGCCATGTGCTTGCCATTCAACTCACCGAGTAGCCAGTAAGGTTGTCCGGCATGTCGCTCCATGTAGCGTGGTATCGTTGAGTTCCGCAGGACCATTGAATCATGGGTTGATCCGGGATATCGGGCACAACAATGTGTGATGATCTTGTTTGAGTCACATACCATTTGCACGTTGATGGAGTGGTATTGCTTTCGGTTTCGGTACACTACCTCCATGGCATGTGGGACCACCAATTCCACATGGGTGCAGTAGAGGGCACCGATGCAACTTGGGATGCCTGCCAGTGAATGGAAGCCAACTTTGGTGTTGGAGATCTCCTGGCCAGTCCATGGTAGGGATATGTGTTCACTTGTGCTTCAGGAGGGCATCAAGCACTTGGTTTAGCGTGCGTGAAAATAATGGTTGTGAAATGCCATGCATCTGCCCTACTGTGTGCTGATAGGTGCCTGTGGCCAGGAAGTGGAGCACTGACACCACCTTCAGTAGAGGGGGGATGGCGGTACAGATGTCTATGAGGCTGACGATGTCGTTGTGTATCATGTCCACAATGGTGGTGATGGTATCCCGGTCCAGACAGTACAGGGTGTGGATCTGCTCAGGGGTTAGGTTGAATGGACTGGTTCTGATTCTAGGGATTGGGGGCTGCCTCTGTGGTACAACTGCCTGCACTAGTGGGGCATGCTGTGCCTTTCTCATCCTCCTTCTCCTCCTGCGTCTCCTCTGTGCTTCCTGTTGGTGCTGTTGTTGCAGTTGCAATGCAAGCATGTTCTCCAGCCCCAGAATTGCTACTAGTATTGGTATCATTTTGGTGTGGGAAGGGGTGTGGGAAGGGGTGTGGTGTGCTCCTTTTGTGCTGACCCAGTCTACTGCCTCCACCGGTGCTGATTGTGTGCACCTGTGGCAGTTGAGAACACTGCAGATGGCCGTTTATGGGTGGTTCGCGATGGTGGTTTTTCCGCCATGCCGGTATCGACTTTTTTCCCCTGATTCATGGTGCTATTTGTATGTCCACCTGCCTTGTGATGTACTCCTATTTCCGCCATGCCGCTATTGCCGGCATGTAGGGTTGTGTGCCCGTGCCCATGCCGTTGTTAGAGGCATCGTTCTTTGCGGTGCCGCTAATAGCGGGTAGGCGGGTAGTGATAGGCTGGAGCGGTAAGCGATGCCGGGGATCCCTTACCGGCATTGTTTTTCCCTTACCGCATACATCGTAATGAGGTCCAATCATAGTGGTACTTTTGGCTTTTTTGGGCCTGCCCTAAATGTTTTTGGACTATGTCCTGAATGATAACCATGTGCTCTTTAAGCCATTGGGCTGTTTGAGACATTGGTAACCCTGCCTCTTCCCTTTCTTCTCAGGTCTCCCAGAGCATGTCCAATACGTCTCGAGGGTCGCGTCCATAAAGGAACTACTCAAAAGGAGAAAACTCTAAGGAGGCCTGGGGGAATGTCTGATGGCAAGAAGGGCCCATGGGATCATTGTGTCCCAGTTGCATCCATCGGCTTCCACAGGTTTTTTAAGAATGTTTTTTAAGGTTGTATTAAAACATTATACTAAGCCGCCTGTCTGAGGGTTGTAAACAGACGTGTGTAGGGTTTTGATTTGTAAGATCCATTTCACTTCTGCCATTAATTTTGACTTAAAGGTACTTCTTTGATGGGTCAATATTTCTCCCGGATAGCCCACCCATTACAGAAAAGGGATTAGGTGTCTAAGAATCTGTTGTGAGGTATAATTTTTCATCTGGAAGGCCTCTGGATACCAAGTTGCATAATCTAGAATTACTAGAACAAACATATTTGCTAGTTTGGATGGTTCTACTGGCCCCACTTTGCCCATATCAATTTTAGAAAAGGGTACCTCTATTATAGGGAGATGTTGCAATGGGCTGGTGGAGGGGAGGGTGCAGCGGTTTCCTGGCATAGGGGAAACATGGCTATGAACTTCGTAAGGTCTGTATAACTCCCTGCCCAATAGAACCTATTGACAATCTGCTCTAGAGTCTTTTCTGTTCCTAAGTGTCCCAAAGTCAAATGGGCATGAACTATCTCCAGGACAACCCTCCTACGGCTCCTAGGAATTGCAATCTGGGTCCTAGCTACCCCTTCTGGTGTGAGATCTCCACAATCGAGAAGGCCTTGTTTTAGGAAAATGAATGGCTCATCCTTACACCTTCCTTCCTCTTCGGGAACTGCCTTTAAGAAAGCTAGTTAAAAAAGCTAAGTTGAGAATTATGTTGGTTTCTTCACCCATCGTTCTCAGGGTTAGTGGGGTCACAATAGATGGAGGTTCTTCATCAGCCTCACCAAAACCCTTAGTACCTCTTTCCTTGAGCTCTTGATCCGGAACCTCTACATGTTTGAGAAAGAGGACCCCTTCTAAGATTCTGTGTGTGAGTTTCTCCCCACTTTTCACATAGTATGTTTGTTTCCTATTGTTCTGAATTAATATTTTTACATCACACCTGTAGTCTGGGTCTGTTACTCCACCCATTATGTCCAAGCCGCATCAACAAGCTAGACTGGACTTGGACTCTACGCGGATGTAGATGCCCTGGGGTGGTGACAGAATTAGTCCTGTGGGGATCAACCAGCGTTCTCCTGCCTCTATAGAGATATCCCGACTACTCTGTAGGTCGAAACCTATAGACTCACTAGTAGCTACAGTGGGACCAGTGGTTTGGTTTCTCAGTTTGGAGTATTTCAGGGTTCCCCAATGTATATCAGTTGATTCAGATCCCACTCTGGCACCATATGTAAGGTTGTAAGAAGAAGGATGCTGACACAAGGGTGACAATTTGATCGGCAAAGACTTTTATTTATCAAAAAAAGAAACCTTCACTGACAGTATCTTCAAAGATGGGTTCCCCTGCCTCAAACTAATACTAAGGGATCTGTCAGAATGTCCATCAAAATCAAAAACTCCACTGTCCTGTGTCATAACCTACTACTAACCCTTACACTGCAACTAAAGAATAAGTCAACAGAAAGTTCCTTCTCCAGGAGAATGACTCCCTTCTCCTGGTGTGTGGGTGGTGTTCCCAGAAATGTTCTTAGGTAAAAGAATGCCAGGGGGAATGACTCTGTTGCCCTGGCTTGTGGTTCCAACAAACCTATGTACTGGTCAATTTTCGTAAGAAGGAGAGTGACTACCTTCTTCTGGTATTGGTTTTCACAGTCCAATAATTTACACCAAATCCAGAAGGAATGACTCTCTTCCCCTGGCATCTCTTCCTCAAAAGGTCAACTTTCCGGACCAGGAAAATGACTCTTCTCCTGGTCTTGGTTCACACACTCCAATGTAGTTCACAGCAAAGCCAGGGGGAATGACTTCCTTCCCCTGGCATCTCTCGAACAAAAGAGCTTTCAGTTTCTTCAACTTGCAGTACCACTAGAATGACTCCCTTCTCCTGGTATTGGCAAAGTTCCAAGTCCTTTTCGTGGCCTCAGTGGACTTTTCTGTGCCACTGCGACGAGGATGCTTTCGTCGGATACTTATACTTATGTTGGGGTCCCAGACCCTTCATTGGTGGTCAGTGGGCTTGATCCTGCCCCTGCAATGAGGAAGTTCCCCTCTGATGGTTAGTTCACTTGTGCTAGGGTCCCATAACCTTCTCTGGTGGCTAGTAGGCTTATTGTTGCCATGTTGATGAGGAATTTCTCCTCGAATACTCGATGCACGCTTCACAAAGGGCCAGCAGAGACCCTCTCAAGCCTGCCTCTCTTCCACCCCTGTATCCCCCCTGGGTCTCTCATACTTCCCGTTGGGACTTCCTGGAACTGGGGAGTGTCTCTCTGGCTCTGCAGACTTCTCTTCTCTGCCTCTGAAGCACCGTGGCAGCTTTGCGCTCTACTGGGCTGCTCGGCTCTCTCTTCCTGCTTGGTGATCGGATCTGCTCCAGCTGCAACCATGGAGAATTCCCTCAGTGCTTGACTGGGGCCCTCCGCTCTTCGGCATCAGTCGACAGGATTTAAAACTCCCGCTGTGGATGGTTTCCACACCTGCTTGCTCTACCTTTCTGGGTTTGATGAAATATTCAGTCCCTCTTCTCTTCTTATACAATGGTGCCTGTCCCACCCCGGTGGATTGTGAAAGTCCTCTGTTGTTATTGGTGGATTGATCTTTATACATCCTCAGGGCCACCTAACAACAATACTAGCACAGACAGTCATCTTCATGTCTCCTGTGCTCTTCTTTGTCCTGGTACTTTCTGTTGGGGCTGTTTCTCCTACACTACAGAAATATATGGGTCTACTCTCAAGGACGTTGTTGGGGAAGAGGGGGGTAGGGAAGTTTGGTGTCGTAGGTTGGCCAATGGACTATACCGTAGATGATTGTCCTTATCCACAGTGGGAGAGTCTCTCCCCATGAGCTCCTCCGACATTATACCACCCCTAAGGGGAGTATTGGGTAGCGGCCGCACCTCCCTATCCTCATGGGAAAGGGCTCCCCGTTGGGGAGAAGTGACAATACCTTGCAAATCTTCAATGGGTCATTGTTAGACAGGTCTACTGCTCTCTTCAAACGGATGCCTGTTGAATCAGTTGCTATCAAATATAATGTATTTCTTCTTTATTACAAAAGAAGCATTTATTTGTGTTTTACATAGGTGTGTTTGATCTTATAGTGTAGCTTTGTTCTACTTCTTCCTCTTCTTCATAGCTAGAGATATACTGCTTCGGCTCACATAATTGCTCTCCATACAATCTTCTGCTTCAATCCATGTTTGCGTTAAGAGTACATTGCTTGTAGAATTACGAATGCCATGATGCATTTTCATTTTTCAATTCTTCAGGTGTTAAGTTGCCTAATCGTAGACTTATGTTCAAGTATTCATTATTGTTCCACTGTACTCTCTCCTTGATACACTCTAAATCCGTGTCATATCATTTTGGATTAACCAGGGGAGATTTCTTTCTTTGTTGACATAAGATACAAAAGCAAAGGTTTGTTATCCATTTTCTTTTTTTGGCTGATGGTGAAAGTTCTAGTTTTAAATGACTTGCGATATCTGGAGGTATTGACATTTTTAAAAAATTGATTTTACTGGAAGATATAATCAAATGTCATGCTCAACTGCTCTTAGATCATTTTCAAATGTTCTTGCCAATCACCAGATCCTGTAACAAAAGAGAAGGAGAAAAATGTTAGAAATCATAACAAACGAACTGTGAACCGAAACTTCTAAACAATAGGAGATTTCAAATTCTTTTAAGGACCTTTTTATTCAGTTTTTATGGTGAGCAAAAAAGGTCCTTAGAACTATTTGATAGGATCACTCTGAAAGGAGTTATGGATCAAATTCTCATTAATAAATTGTAGCTGCAGCCATTTTGGATTAATGACATCACACCGTCCCCTTGCTACAAATTCAGACAAAACACCTGTTAATACATAATTATATGTTTCATTTGTAATGCACCCTCAGTATTTATAACTTCCTTTCATTCAACGTCCCATGGAATTACATATGCCCCTCAACAAAAACACTGGCCATTATTTCAGCAAAGGAACAGAAACAAATAAAAAACATAACCATTACTAAACCCAGCAACAAATGGATTGGTGAGGAACTGGCCTCCCATGAAAGGGACTAGCTGCAATTTTGTACATGCATGGAGGAAATCAAAGTCAGCCAATGACAAAAGGGTTGACTATAGAGCCATGATAAAAAAGAAAGAACTAAACTATAAAAAGCTTATCTTTTCTTTTCTTTTCAATGATCTAATCCTCCCGCAACAAATTAATAATCGGCCCAAACCATCAGAGAAACTGGCTCTTGTGCAAGGGCATTTCAGGATACATTTTAAACCAGCATTGATCACCAGAAATTGTCAGATTTAGCTGCCAGCATAAACCATGCCAATCTGTCTACATTTATGGAATTCAAGTACACCAGACCAGAGGAGTGGATTAATATCACTTAGAAACTAAATGCCTCAGCCCAGCCACCCAGAAAAGTAAAACATAGCTTACCTGGTAGAACTACTGACAGAAATGTTTAACGGTTCACTAGCTTCTGCAATTGTTCCATGTCCCTAAAGTCTGTCACCACAACACCCCTCTTTAAAAAATGAGTGCAGGCCAGAGATAGCAAAAAATGACAGACGCATATCTAACATTCCATTCATTGTTAAAATCCTGAAAACGTCAACTATCATACCACTGATCCTCCATAGGGAACAGAACCTCCTATTGCATAACAAATTATTTGGTTTTCTCTCCAACAAGAGTACAAACGCAAGTCTCCCTTTCATGAAAGAAAAAATCCTGAAAACACTCTACAATAATGCATCTTATATTTCCCTCTTGTAGAGGCCTGCCTACTTTTTAGGTTCTTAAACAATGCACCAACGGCACAACCCCAGGACTCCTTGGTGTGTTGACTTCTAATGATACCACTAACCATCAGACACTAATAGAAGGATTAAAAGTTCATATGGGACTAGCTGCTACTACCTTGAAGTGCATCATCAACTACCTTAATGATCCCACCGAGAGGGGTCAAATTGGCGACTTCAACTCAACAATGTTCCTATTAAAGTGAGTACGGCAGACCCCCATCTTATCCCTGTAATTATTTAATGTTTACATTAAGCACCTAGCAGACATGATCAAACTCTTGTCAAAATCATTACAATTATACACGGGTACATCTCAGGTGCTACTGAACCTGGAACCAGAGAAACCGGACTAAACCATAGATAATAATAATAGTATTTGCCATAATACCACTAAAGCAGAGATTATATTCTTCTTATGATTACCTTCCAGCAACAATTCCTTTAAAATGGTGACCTCTCATATGAGCAGGTAAAGAATATATGCATCATTTTCAACACAAACCTCCCACTACAGTTCAAATAAAGTCCATAGCCCAAAAAGTGCCTTTCCAGCTCCAGATTCCTCCGGCTTTGGAGCGCTGTATGAATAAATAAACAAACAAACATCCTTAGACGTGTCCCATACTTCAAAATGACAAATAACATTGAGGTTCTCAAAGCCCTTGTGCTCCTTATCTCAGACTACTGTAATGGTCTGTATCTGGGACCAAACAAAAACCAAGCATTTTGTGATTCAAGTACTGGCACCATATCGCACCAGGTCTGAAAATCTCCACTAGCTCCCCATTGCAAAGAGACTAAAGCACAACGCTGACTGTATTATTTTCCGAATCCTCCATAAGATTGCTCTTAAATACCTCAAATATTACATGGACAAATGTGCACCTACAAGACTGCTAAGATTGTCACAGCATAATAACATAAATATACACACATGGTTCACAAGATTGAACCATGAGCAGAGATCCCACACCGTATTGCGTCCAAAATTCTTGAACAAGCTTCCCACAACCCGGAAAATAGAATATAGACTCGAGGTTCAAAACAAATGTGAAAACTTGAATCCATGTACATAAGATCTAACTCAGATATGCTGTGTGCATTAACCAATCCCCCTCCTATAAGCCCCCTGTGACTATTATACTTGACTCTGCTGCATCTTTACACTGTTGCTAGCACTTCCACCCCATGGCTTCATTCAGCCATTACTTATCATCCCATAATTTGCCTGCCTTGGCCATGTGAGAGGTTACTTGACTTGTTCCTACGTTCACTTGTTTTATGTTTGTTCTAATATGAACAACCTGCAAACACCAGACTTTCTGTAACCCATGGTGCCTGAGCCAACGCTTTACCAACATTATGTAACCAAACTACCAGCTCAGATCTTGAACAACAAATGTAACTAAGCAGACTACTTGGACTTGTACCCTCATCCCATGCTTCTAGAAGCGGGTCCCTTCCCCCAGTGGAGGGGCCTCAAGGTGGGCGGGGCGGGAGATACCAGGAAGGCTGGGGAAAATGGTGCCTGCAGTAGTAGCAGCCACCAGGAACTGGCCGGGATGTGGTGACACGCCCTTGGTTAGAACAATGGGAGGGAGCCACAGGGACAGGCGAACAGCGCCAAGAGGCGCCATTAAAAAGGTTCAGGGGAGTGGGTAAAGAGCAGAAGGTCTTCCACTTTGCCATCATGACCCTGATGGTTTTTCTGGATCTTTCTTTGCCTGGATTGCCGCCGCCACCGGGTAACCTCTGTTGCAATCCTCTGCAAGTTTTTCTTTACCTCTGGTCTCCGGCCGGCGCCAGACTGCTGCAGGGAAGTGCCACCGTGAGTCGGCTTGCCACCTCTGCACCCAGGACTCTGGCGGGCTGTGGGCTCCAGATCCAGACTCTGTTGAGGGATTTCTTTCTCAGGTCCCAGACTCGTTGGACTCCAGGTGTGCAGGTAAGGAGGTGGTAGGTGTTGGGCCAGGCTCTCTCCATGCTGTGAGGTCTCGTGGGGATGGGTTGGGTGTCTGCGGGCTGGGGGAGGGAGAATGGGTGCAACGTGTGGCAGGGGTTGTAGCCAGTGCACGGTGAGCGGAGAAGCTGGGGGGCAATAGGCGTGCAGAGTGTTGTGAGTGCGAGTGGGGGGCTAGAGGCACTCTTAGCAAAAGCAGATTTTTAATACACATTTAGACTGCTGCCAGTCCACCTGGCTGACTACAGGCTACTTGGTTTTCAGGCGGGAGGAGAATTCTATTTCGACAAGTGTATGCCAATGGGGTTCTCTATTTCATGCAGCTACTTCAAGGCATTTAGTTCTTTGTTGGAATGGGTCACAAGGTGAAAAAGGAAGGGTGCCAGAGTGGTGCACTACCTGGATGACTTCTTCTTCCTAGGTCCCCCAGATTCAGGGCAGTGTGCAGAAATGCTGGGGGCTTTTAAACAAATAACAATAAAATTAGGGGTGCCATTGGCGCGCGATAAAACAGAAGATCCAGTGACCATTATCATATTTTTTGGTATCGAAATTGACTCAAGGCAGGGAATATGCCACCCCCCAGCCAGGAAGGTAGCAGAATTCAGGAAATCCGTGTAGATTTGCCTTCAATCCAAAAAGGTGACTTGGCACAGCTGCAGCTGCTAGTGGAACAACTAAATGTTGCACTGAGAATTATACCAATGGGGTGCCCATTCTCACATGTCATAGCTGGGGCAATGTCCGGTCGCACAGAAAACCTACACCACACCAGACTGTCCGCTGCAGTAAAAGGAGATCCGAGGGTTTGGAACAGCTTCTTGTCGAATTTCAGTGGACTACAAATATGGCCAGAGAAAGCACGACCCAACCAAGAAATGGGGCTGTACATGCATGCTGCAGAGAGTGTGGGGTTTGGGGCCATTTCGGGGACCAAGTGGTGCAGGAGGAGATGGCCAGAGTAATAGGCCGACAGAGGTCTGACCAGTAACATCATATTTCTGGAGCTGTTTCCTATCGTGGTATCCCTGAAAATTTTGGGTGGGTGCCTGTGGGGGAAACATGTGATATTTTGGTCAGACCGCATGTTAGGGAATCAGCCAAAATGACTGATAAAAAATGACCGAATGCGTGATTTGGGTGAATTTCGGCTGTTCAAAAATTCTGAACGCTTGAAAAGCTTGATCAGATCACGCATTCGGTGCTGGGGGATGCGTGGGTGTCCCCTGCACCTTTGCTCTCTATATTGTGAATGGGGGTGTGGGGGTGTCCCCCGCAGGCATCCCAAAAAAACTAAAAAAACAACCAAAAAAAGGAGGGCTGCAGGGTTGTCCCCTGCACCCTTGCTCACTATATTGTCTATATTGTGAGGAAGGGTTGCGGTGGTGTCCCCCGCAGCCATCCTGAAAAAAATAAAATAAAAATAAAACAAAAAAGGAAAGGACCTTGCGACACTGGTTCCCGATCACAGAAGTGAAAGGGAACAGGCGTCGCAGGGACAAAGCGAGTCGGAAGCAAGGTAAGTAGGGGTGTGGGGGTGTGTTGGGGGTGTGGGTAGAAGTGTGGGTGGGGGTGTGGATAGGGTTGTGGGCCAAGTCAGAAATGTTCAGGGGAGAAAAGACCAAAGGTTATTTCAGAAAAATAATCTTCGTCTTTTCTCCCTCCAACATTTCTACCTCAGTCTTTCAACCCCGATCCCATGTCAGTGGTAATGGCCATTAACAACCAAAGGACATAGTGCCCCATGGTACTTGCACTAGTGAAACATATGGTGTTGATTTGCTTAAGGAAGGGAGCTCATTTTCAATCTAAACATGTCTTGGGGTGCACAATAACACTGCCGGAGCATTATCTTGTTGTAAGATGCAGGAATTCCACAGATGGTTGGCCCTGGCAGAGAGGACAATGACCCACCTGTCACAAGGAAAACTAAATGGAAAACTAAATGTTAATATGATTGATGATTTATGTTTAAACATACTGATTAAGATTGAGAATTTGGGGTAAACTATTTTGGGTCGTGTTTAATGATTGTAATGCAGTGATGATGTTTAGTAATGTCAAAGGATTAAACATGGCCAGTTATAATTACAAACAAAGTGGTTTGTGTCTTTTCGCTGGTGGGGTCGTCTATGCCCCCCTGCTGAGCCCATGAGAAAGCATGGCAGGAATACAGGGAGTTCTGAGGGGATAAAGGGAGAGGGGAGATATTCCACAGGGACTCATTGATTGCCAGGGATGGCAAAGAGTAAGGTGGCAGCGATCAGGTTAATGGCGAGGATTACATGGGGTAGTAAGCCCACCTAAGATTTTGCAGTAAGAAAGGCATTAGCAGGATCTTAGATAATGGGGGCCAGGCAACCGGACTCAAGGTGGCCATTGGACCCTCAGAAATTGGAAAGAATTATGTTATCTCTAGGGGGGATATAGAGGTATGACTACGAGGGCACTCTTGTTAGGGCCGCGTTCGTCAGGTCTTTCGTTGGAGCTTTCGAGTTAGGGAAATGGTGGGGGCTGCCAAAATGGATACTAGAGTACTAGCGCTCTCTGACTTTCATTTTAGGGGACTTCTCAGGGTGCAAAGATATGTGAGTAAATCAAAGACGGATCAAGGGGAAGTAGTGGACTTTGCCAGGAATGGGAACAGATGAATTTGTCCAGTAGCAGCACTGGGGGATTTCATCATGCTCAGAAGAGCAGCAGGGGACCTCTGTTCAGACACCATGATGGGTCCTGCACTTCAAAATTCCAATGAAGGGTGATTTTCCAGAGGTTTATTGTGGCTGAGAGCTTGGGGATAGGTTTTGGGCCCCTACTTCTTTTAGATAGGAGCAGCCACCACTGCGGCAGGGCAGGGAATGCATGAGGTAGACATCATGAAACTGGGTAGATGGAAGTCGGGGGCCTTCAAGGGGTACTTACGGCATCACTTTGCCTGTTGAGGACTGGAGAGGAGTGGTAGCCAGTGAGATGAGAGGAGGAAAGTGAGGGGGGTTCTAGGTAATACCAAGGAGGATGATGAGAGGGAGTTTTCTGTGTTATTAATTTTGATGGTCCATAACATATTCTCTTCTGTTGTTCATAGAGGATGCCATCTGTGTGTGTGATAAAGGTGATGGATCACTCCTCCATAAAGGCAGATGGAAAGGAGAGTGAGAGATCGACCTGGGGGGCAGAGACACACAGAGGTGGCGATACAGTGGATCAGAAAAGGTGACATGCGATTAGAGCAGGTGCGCACCATCATAGCGGAACACAAGGAGAAACATTGCTTCCCTGAGCAGGATTTGGTGATGCTGCACATAGGGGGAAATTACCTAGTGCTGATGGGGTGGAAGGAACTGCGTCTCCCCCTGGTCTCCCTGTTCGTTTGGTTGGGCAATTTCTTACTGCAAGCAGAAATCACATGGTCTCAAATCATCCCAAGGACAAAATGGGGAGTGCCCGGATCAGCAAGGCATCTAAACATCTCGGCAAGAAAATTGAACAATGAACCAGCCCGTTTGGCAGGAGACCGGCTGCAGGTGGTGGCCAACGGATTGGTGGGAGGGGCGGACAATATGCATTGTGATGGAGTGCATCTATCAGTCAAAGGAACAGACTTGCTTTTTGAAAACTTTATGGCTGTGATACGTATTAGGACTGATTTGCTATACTGCGGCCTGGTGTATAAAAAAACAGTTATTTATTTATGGCCAAATATTACTATGAAAAATTGATTACTGACATGTGGAAATATCAGACAACACATAGATTGCATATATACAGTCACTAGAGTAGGGTATAATGGAAAGTACAGATTTATTTATGCACTACAGGACAACAGAGAATTGACCCTAACTTCAAAAGTCCTTCCCTGAGTTGTCTGGAGCTCTATGCCCAAAAGTTCAGGAAAAGTTCAGACACAATTTGTGATGCAGGGACAAATGAAGGTAGGGTTTCTGGGGTCCAGTGAACGGTTCCAATGGTTAGAAGACAGTTTATTCTAACTAACAAAAGTGTCCCCAACTTTCAGAAGGCTTGCTCAATCAATCAGGTTAGCAAACCTTTTAAAGGGAGTTTAGGGACAGGTAAGAACCACTGTAACTCACCCACCCTACTTTGATTCTTCACAGGACTTGGCAGGTCACTGGAAGACGGTCCGAGGTTGCTTTTTCCTTCGTCAGTCTCAGTCCTTGATTCACAGGGGTTGCAGGTTCGAGCAGATCCCTGGTCAGTGTCTTTAGCTGATGCAAGGACTCTTGGATGAAGAATGCAGAATAACACTATGCAGGACCCCTCTCATGACTGGACTGAAGTACACTGTTCAGGACAGTGGTCACTACAGCACGGCAACACAAAGAGACTCACTTGTCACGGTCAGACTTTCCCTCCTATTTTGGGTTCTCTTGATGCTAGGACTCTGATATTCCGCTGAGGTAAGTCTTGTAGGACAAGCTGAGGATCCCCTAAATTCCGTGCCTCAACACCAAATGTCGACATCGGCAGTATAGTAGCCCAAACTCAGAGCTGGTCAGCCACAGGATGGTCCCAGGACACTTTCGACAGCTCTTCTTTGCAGGGTACCGAGCAGACATCAGGAATAGATGTTCCCTCCACTCCATGGGTCGCAGCTCCCTTGCAGACTGCTGAAGATCAACAGCAAGACAGGGCTCCTCCAGGACAGAAGCAGAAGTTGGTCACCAGGCCTCCTTCAGACGGGTCTCTGGTCTCATCACAGGTGTCACAGCTGGACAGGAGTCTTGGCTCCTTCGGGTTATTCCAGAATCTCTCTAGAGTGGGTGCAGGTGTCCTCGCCTATCCTAAATGCCAGGTAAGAGTCAAAACTCCCACTAGCCAATAGCAGAACTAGCCCTACACACACCCCAGCAGTGGTCCAGTCAAGACCACTGGGGGGAACACTCATGCATAACACTCAGACACACTGAAACCAGTGTGTAGATTGGGACCAGACAGTCCCAGTCCACATCCAGCCAGCAAACACACATAGCCCTCCAGTAGCCTGCCAAAATTCTCTGCTTTCCTGGGCACTGGAGGTCCTCACGGGCCAGAAAGAAGGCTAAAAAACAAGATGGCCAAAGGACAAGCGAAAAACCTTGTGGCATGGCCATGTTTGGTCACTAGCCACAGCTAATCGCAAAATGCGGTAAACACAGGAAACACTGTAAGGCTAAAATGAAAAGCACCACAAAATGGTAAAAAGTCACTGCTGCTACCAGCTTCTCCATTTAGCACATCTAGAGTAACCAATAAACCTCTGATTGTTAGTCTAGGGCAAAAACAAATGTGTACCCCATTGTACTGCATGTTAAGATGCATTGTACAATGATGAAAGTTACCACAAGTGATAACAAGTGGTTACCAGACATTTGGTCGAAAAAAATTGGTCGACCAGACAAATGGTCGAACCAATTTGGTCGAAAACCAAATGGTCGAATTTTTTTTTTTTTTTATTTTAACCCTTTTTTTTTTTTTTTGGGGGGGTCCCCCCCAAACCCCCTTTTTTTCTCTAAAAACCCCTTTTTTTACAAAACGAAAACCCGAAAATAAATATATAAATAAAAAAAAAATTCGACCATTTGGTTTTCGACCAAATTGCGTCGACCAAATTGCAGTCGACCAGTTTTTTTTCGACCAATTGACTGGACACCAGAAGTAATAACAAAGTAACTAGACTAAGGAAAACAATGTTTCCCAGTACTGACAGCCTGAAGGACATGTCAGTCCCGCCCCCTGTTGGAATTGAAATAATATTATGCCTCCTATCGCAGTATTTGAATGTGTGTTGGCCTACGCCAAGTTGTCTAAAATATCGTGTAAATAGATTCCGCGGCAAGGTCTTGACCTTAACGAAAACTGTGTAAGTCGCCATCTTGGATTTAGCCGCCATTTTAGGTTCTCTTGTAATGTGGAAGTCACCCTGAACATCAAAATGGAGGCCGAATGACATTCCGAGTGAGATTCTGGCCGTTGTGACCTCCGCACACATGAATAAGTAATATGCCTGCAGGCCACTTGTTGGGGTCGCGAACTGAGACCTTGCCCTATCCCTGACCTATGTGTAAATGAACAACTGTATCAGCGGAACTGATCAAAATGCATACATTATGGGATTGACCTGGCAAGGAACCCTAGGCCTGGTCTTAAGAATGGTTAACCCGCGAGGGGGTTGGCCAGGGCTTGATAAAGAGTATAAAAGCACAAATATTCCAATGTACGGTCTCTCTCACTAACGCAGTGAACTCTCGTTGAAGTTCGTTATGTTACTCTGAGAGCCGAATAGCTATCCGTTTGTCAATAGACTTTTTGGTAACTGTTGTAGCTTTTAAATAAAGCACTTTGTATGTTCTTTGTAACCTGTGTTGGTGTGTTTCCTTTGGGCTTCCCAGCCTCATATCAATTTCTTTGTTTTCACAGTTGGCGCCCGAATAGGGACCCTCAAGATTGATGCCAGATCATTGAAGGTTGACGCAGACTATCGAACCGGGATCGGACGGTGTGATTCTGCGGGCCCAACCGATCGAGATGCGATACCTCGGCAGCGCTGCACGATCCGATCCTTGGACGATAGTCGTGTGGTCTGACACGGCATCTTGACGAGGGTCCATTTTTGAGGCGGGCAGATTTGTCGAAACCACCAAACACAAGGCAATGTTTGTTAGGTAAGTTCTTTGATAAACTGTACGGTCCTCCTTAGGTTTGGTCAGGTGCAGTCGTGACCCGGCTCTTAATTTAACCCTGACAATTTGAATTTGGCGTATTGTATCTGCAGACATAATTATTGACCAGGTAACACCAATTCTTTCTGAAATGTCTGGGAAATTGTCTAGCTGCTTTAGGGCTCTGTTCTGCAGCGATCGACAATCCTTGGAATTTAGCCGCCCTGCACGACAGGAGGGGTCACAGGCATGTACTATGTACTGTAAGTATGGCATTGGTAGTATAGTATTTAATGATATTTGGCACAGACAGACCAGACATGCCTCCGAATTTCAGTGGCCAATCAACGGTAGTTTTGAGATCCCCCGTATTGAATACCTAGAATCAGTCTTGTTGAAAAAGAAGGCTAGACTTGCAGCCTTTGATGTTTTACAGAATTGGAAAAAAGAAGCGTTACAGCAGCTTAAAAGTAGGGACAAACATGCACGCCGTCATAAAACAAATGCCGAAAAGGCGTTGTTATATGATAAAGAAAAACGTTCAGAATCAGTTAAAAATATGGATAGAGCTTTTTCACTTGGAATCCAGAAAATGTACCCCTCTAAAGATTTCCATGTTTCCGAGGAATTTATTGAGAAATTGTTAAATGAACGCATGCCTGATGCCTCTGCGCCACCTCCGTATGTTCCTATTTTGGGCACTTTGCCCATTCCTGCTGCTGTTCCTGCCGTTATTCCTGTTCCTCCTGTACACCCTATTGTTCCTAGTCCCATAGTTGTTGTTCCTCCACCTATCGCACTGCCCCTCCCTTCTGCACCGATAGTTGCACCTTTATTAAATTTACCTACACCTCCGCTCCCAAGTGGCCCCGTATTGACTGAAGTTGATCCAGGTGCAGGATCGAAGATTGTCACTCGTAATACTGTTTCTGCAGATAAGAAACAGGAATTGTTTGCATGGGCTAAGCATTGTATGGAGAAAGGTGATCAAGTTAATGTTTTTTCCACATTATCTAATTTGAATAGTTTTCCCGAGAAAAATGTTTTTATCGAAGGTTTGGGGACTCATTTATGTGTGATTGTGGGGTAGATTACAAAATTCGGATCTTCCACAAGGGGTGAGAGATCTGAATGCTTTGGCACTTTCGAGGGACACAGAGCAGAAAGTATACGGGCACGTTGAAAAATTGTTTGAGTTTAGGAAAGACTTTGAAAAGTCACAAGATGAGGACGACGAAGACGATAGAATATATGTACAGAAACGATTCCTTCCGTGTCGTAGATCGACACCTGAGGAAATACGAATTTGTATTAAAGATGCGGTTCGATGGATCTCGGATTCATCGATTCCGCCAGATGAAGTATATGACACGTATAGTCAGTAGACAGTAGAAATGCAAAGAAAGGTAATTCAGGTAATGGTACAGTACCTGCAAGAAGAATGTGTAAGAAAGAAGGTTAGTTGCCCCATAGAATTATTGGGGATTTGTAAAAGGGCTTTTTCGCCCGACACTTCTTCAGCTGCCTTAGCGCTCGACCTGGCTCTGTTGCTTAGTAAGCGGCCAGAGGTACCTATATCTCAGTTGCCTATGAGAGAGGTCCCTCCGACCTTTGTCCCAAAAGTTGAGATCCCCGCCAACGCTGGGACTGGTGCCCCCGCTGTGGATATCCCTGCACATTATGTATCGCAATTCGTTCACGTCCCGTTTTCACGACAGGAAGTGAACACAATTAGACAATCAGTTCCCGATATCAGGAAAAACCCGACGGGGTTTTACAAAGAAATAGAGTCCGTCTTGCAGTCTTCTGTGTTCACCTTGAGTGATATTGACTTGCTATTTCCTGTACTCCTACCCGTAGATGTATGGAAACAGGTTCAGACAGTAGACGATGTGCCAGGGTTGGGAGATACGTGGGCTAATATGATTAGGATTGATGGGGAAAGACCAGCTGGTGAGAAACCACCACAGGTAATACTTACTTTGCCTGATAGAATTGTCGCAAAATTAAAAACTATAATTCCAGAGAAAAGAATTATTTGGGACAAGCTTACGGCCTGTGTCCCAGGAAAAACTGAAGGCGCCACCGAATTTTTTAATAGATTCGAGCAGGTATTTTCTGACTTCAGTGGATAGGATTTAGGTACAGAGTCTGGGAAAAGGTTGTTTGTGGACAAATTTGTACGTGGATTGTTTCCTGACATCCAGTCACAGATTATGTCCTCTGAGAGCGCTTGGCAGGCAAAATCTCAATCTGAGGTTTTGCACATGGCTCAGTATTATGAGAACCGTGTTAATAATGAGAAGGAAAAAATTGAAAAGAGGAAAGGAGATTTGAAAACCAAAGTATTATTACAGCAAATTGTTAGAAACCCCAGAGGAGGCACGACACAGACTAGAGGTCAGTATGTCCCAAAAGGAAATGCTCCTTTGGGTCCTGTGAATATTAATCAATGTGCTTATTGCCGCCAGGAAGGTCATTGGCGAGCACAGTGCCTTCTCCTTCGCCAAAGGTCGAACAGTGCGTTTGGGGGTATGGGTAAACGACCTAGGGGCCGCCCTGGAGCAGGGGGCCCTGATAGAGGTCAGTTTTTACAAGATCCTCAGCAACCTTTTTCACGGGAAAATCAGACCTCGAGTGTGGACTCGAGGAACATATTTGATCACCCTTCTGCTGCCTACCTTTCTGAAGAGCTTCCTTCTAACGATACTCTATTTCATTAGGATTGCCCTTAGCAGGGTTTGGAACCTTCATCTTTTCCCGTTAATCAGAAAGGCCCCTACGTTGAACTATTAGTAGGTAATAGGAAACACCAGTTTTTGATAGACACTGGAGCGCATTCTCGGGTTCCAAACATTCCACTGTCAGGGCAAACAAATGTTTCCGTAGGGTTTTCTGGTATACCAACTGTCTGTCCGGTTTCTGCACCGGTGTCTGTTTCTTTGGGTCCCTTTACGGACCATTGCCCTTTTCTTCTCACTTCAAACTGTGGAGAGAATTTGCTGGGGTTGAATTTGTTAATGAAATTGAACGCAGTAATTCATTGTTCTTCTGATGGAGTACAGCTGACGGTTTCACCACAGCAACTTCCTAATTCTCAGTTCTTGATTCGACCTTTTCCTCCTGAGTTTAGCATTGTCCCGGAATGTTTATGGGCGGTAGACGACAATGATGTCGGGGTATTACAGATCGAGCCTGTTAAAATAGTCCTGAAACATGGAGTGAAACTACCACGCATTCCGCAGTATAAAATATCAGTTGAGGATGAACGTGCTTTGAAATGCATTGTCTCTGATTTTGTGCATCGTGGGGTGATCAAAGAGATTACAGGTAGTTTGTGTAATAGTCCGATCTTGCCTGTATATAAGAAAGGCGACAATGCAATTCCATACCGGTTCATAATTGATCTTCGTGCTATTAACAGAGTGGTCGCCCCACAATTTCTAATTGTGCCCGATGTGACGACGATATTGACAATGATCCCTGCTACGGCTACGCACTTCAGCGTTGTGGATTTAAAAAACGCTTTCTTTAGCATTCCTATACATGAGGAAAGTAGATATCTGTTTGTGTTCACCTTGGGGGGACGCTCATTTACATTTACCTGGGCACCTCAAGGGTATACTGAAAGTCCTAGCATTTATAGTAGAGCTTTGAAAGAGCAGCTCGACACCCTTGAATTGCCACCTACTTGTACGCTGCTTCAATATGTTGATGATTTGCTTTTGGCTGCAGACTCTGAGAGTGCTTGTAAAGAAGGCACTGTACTGTTGCTTGTTCATCTAGCTAAAAATGGTCATAAAGCTTCGCTTAAAAAATTTCAATATTGTTGTCAGGAGGTCGCTTATTTAGGCTACCTCCTGTCAAAGGAGGGGAGAAGATTGACACCTGAAAGAATAAAACACATTTCTGGCATGTCTGTTCCAAATACACAGAAGGAAGTCAGAGCCTTAATAGGTATGGCTTCTTACTGTAGGTTGTGGATCCCGAACTTTTCGCTAGTGATAAAACCGATGTTGGCTCTGACGAAGAAGGGCATTTCTCTGCCACTGCCATGGAAATCGGAACATCAACGATCATTTGAGCTTCTCAAAACCGCGTTATGCTCTGCACCGGTTCGGGGTACTCCAAATTATGACAAGGCCTTTGTGTTGTTTGTGCATGAATGTGATGGATGTGCTTTGGCTGTGTTAACACAGGAACACGGAGGGAAGAATAGGCCGTGCGGCTACTACTCCTCCGCCCTTGATCCTGTCGCATGCGCTTTGCCAAGATGTTTGCGCGCTGTCGCTGCTGCTGCCGCGTCTGTAAAACAGAGTGAGGGAATGGTCCTAGGCCATGATTTGATTTTGATGGTACCTCACTCTGTTGATATTCTATTGAACAAAACCCAAACCCAACACCTCACCTCTGCGCGGTTAACAAGGTATGAACTAATTCTGTTTGCCCCTCACATCCAAATTAAGAGATGTTGTGTTCTTAATCCAGCTGAACTCTTACCTTTCCCGCAAAATACTGTTTGCGGTGACAAAGAATTACATGACTGCCTGTATACCACTGAACAAGAAACGAAGGGCAGGATAGATCTCATAGATACTCCTTTGGATAATGCAGAAGGGGAGCTGTTTTGCGATGGCTCCTGCTTCAAACTTTCGGATGGTACATCTACAGCTGCTTATGCAGTTACTACATTGAGCAAAGTTGTTGAAACTAAGAGAATTTCGCATAACTCCGCGCAGGCCGCAGAGATTACAGCGTTGACCCGAGCTTGTGAACTCTCCCAAGGGTGTATAGTAAATATATATACTGATAGTCAGTACGCATTTGGGGTGGCTCACAACCTTGGAAGGCTCTGGTCGGAAAGAGGGTTCCTGACCTCACATGGGACCAAGATCCAGCATGGCCCCTTGATAGTGCAATTACTCTTGGCACTCTCACTCCCCAAACAGTTCGCGATCATAAAATGTGCAGCACATCGTAAGGTCATAGATGATGTGGGCAAAGGGAACGCCTTAGCGGACCTGATAGCCAGACAAACGGCCACAGACCTTAGCACGGACATGTATGCCTTGAGGGAAATGAGAGATGCTTACATAATGGATGAAGGTATTGGGTCTGTGCGAGATATTCAAACTGATGCCACAATAGAAGAATCTAAAAGGTGGGCTGAAGGAATGGGGAAATTGGATGATGAAGGGTGTTGGGTGGATACATCCGAAGGAAAATGGTTGCTCCCTGATTCAAATGTATTGGCAATGGCTACGATGGCACACGGTCCTACACATGTGTGTGCCCAGCAGATCACGAAAATGTTAGAACAAGTTTAGGTGAATAACAAGATTCTGGAGACTGCGAAGAGGCATGTCCAGAACTGTATGATCTGCTTACAGCACAATGTGGGTAAGGGGACAGTAACTGCAAGGGGAAGCTTTGGGCCCCCTTCTGTTCCCTTCGAGGTCATTCACTTTGATTTTATTGAGATGGAACGATGTAATAATCTGAAATATGTACTTGTAATTATTTGTGCCTTCAGTAAATGGGTTGAGGCTTTCCCCGTTAAAGATACTATCGCCATGACCACTGCAAAGATTATGGTAAAATAATTCTTTCCTCGATTTGGGCTCCCGAGGGTAATCTGGTCGGATAATGGTCCCCACTTTATTGCAGCAGTAATTTTGCAGATATGCACAGCTTTATGTATTGAAAAACGATTTCACTCAGCTAGACATCCTCAAAGTGCTGGGTTGGTGGAAAGACACAATGGTATTTTAAAGAATAAGCTTGCAAAAACATGTGCTGATACCAAACTGAAATGGCCAGATGCCTTACCTATTGTATTATTAGCTATGCGTACCACACCTCAGACTAAAACCGGGCTTTCTCCATTTGAGGTAGTGATGGGGAGACCTGCTAACATTTGGGGTCTCCCGAAATCTAAAGCCCTGAGAGAGGTGGAAAATGTATTGCTTGTAGACTACTGTAACCAGTTAACTAAAAACCTGTATTTCATTTATCACCAGGTGCACTCGGCTTTACCTGTACGGTTCACGGGCCCAGGACACAATATACAGCCTGGAAGTTGGGTCCTAGTGAAGGCCTACGAGAGGTCTTCCTGTCTCGCGCCTCGCTGACGGGGACCCTACCAGGTGTTACTGGTCACCAGGACAGCAGTGCAGGTGGCTGGAAAGAAGAACTGAATCCACGCGACGCATGTCAAGAAACTTCCTCACCCGACGCCACACGTTACAGAAGAAGCAGAACCCCTCGCTGATGCTACAGTCTCTGATCCTGGAGTAGCAAACAGCGCTGTGAGTGCGTCGGAGAATTTCTCTAAGCCTGAGGAGCTTGGGGAACAGTCCATTTCGTCTCCGCACTCTCTTAAAAAATCACGTCCGGAAAACACTGTTTCAAGCTCTGCGACTTCCGTCGACTCTGATACGTCGCTTTCCTCAGGAAGTGACGACACTTTATTTCTGGATCAGACAATTCTGGGTACCACCAGGTACAACCTTCGACGAAGGAAATAGAACTACAGCACGGGTTTTTCCGTGCATCTGGAAAAAAGGAAGTGATTGGAAGTTTTCCTTTTTTATAAGAAAGTTCTGTTGAACAAAAGGGATTCTGCTGGCTAGGGTTGGGAAGGACTAAGAAATCGCGTGACCGTAGCGTCGCCTGCAACGAACATTGGGGTCGTCGATTGAGGAACTACAATGCCTGCACCTCCGCTGCTGCTCCCCGCACTGGACTTGTGAATAAGGGGGTGACCAACTTGGACAATGAACAATGTGCCTGGGCCCCGAAAACGTACTGCTGTGTTTTGATCATGATAATTGTTATTTTTGCAACTGCTGCTGTAGGACTTTGGTATTTTGAAGAAATCTATCCTCTGAAACCTTTACTACCGACCGAGATTGTACCAACTGTTTTGACTCCCTCTGTACACCTTCACACTCTGTCCCCTAGAGACTCCCAACATAGACAAAAGTATCATGATAACACTCTAATGATAGTAATGAATGCAACTCATGCCATTTTTAATAAGAGTAATTGTTGGATTTGTACTCATTTACCGCAACATGGGAACAAGGGACTGGGATGGTATATACATCCCTTACCTTTAACAACTGCCTTGCTATGCCTCTCTTAGAGCACTATTCTTTGGCCGATGGAATGATAGCATCTCAGGGAACTTTGATGGAACTAATCTGAATGATTTCGAGAAACGTGAATTGACTCCCCTGTGATGCTCGCTTTTTGCAAATAGAAGTAAACCTAATGTCGCTTCTATTAGGCCGTCTGATAAACTATCTCTTCCTTTTCAAACTCTCATTTCCTTTAAAATGGCTCCGATAGGCAATAAGGACGCTGTACCTCCTTCTTATTCTATAAATCATAGCCCTGACTCGGTTCCCTTTTGTGTACAAAGAAATGGCACTAGGCCAATGGGAGATTTTGAAAGTTGTAAGAACATTGTAAATTTGACTGGAGAAAACAGGCCTCTGTATGTAGGGGGGCCTGTTTATTTTGTTTGTGGTAGTTTAGCATTTCCCTGGTTGCCCAAGGATTGGCAGGGAACCTGTTATTTAGGAATATTATTACCCGCGGTATTTGTAGCTAGAACATTGGAGGTTTCTAAGGCTCACCCAAGGCGGGACAAGAACGGAGATACCCCTGGGCAAGTATTGGGAGATATAGCGAAATCAGTTGTGCCCTTTCGTGGACAAATAACAAACTCTGAGAACATTAGGGGATTAGCAAGGGTACTGGAGAGAACGATCAACCGGACAACGGACATACTCTACAATATGACCTTAGAGCAAAAAGCAATAAGATTGGTAGCACTCCAAAATCAGATGGCATTAGATGTCATTTTGGCAGAACGAGGTGGAGTATGCAAATTAGTGGGGTCCGCTTGCTGTGTTTTCGTACCAGATTCCTCGCCAACAATTTTTAAAGCAATACAGAACTTGCATACTCTTAGTTCTGAAGTACATATCCCTGTAGGAGATTGGAATCTTAGCACTTGGTTCTGGGATTCTTTACGATCTTATGGTTGGAAGGTGCTTTCTGTTATTCTGGTTATTTTGGGGATCCTGCTATTCCTTTGTTGCTGTTTCCAATGTCTTCCGAGTATATCTGGAATGCTAGGGGGATGTTGTGCAATGAGCACAATAGGGCATGAAATATATGCCCCAGATACAGCATCTAAAGAATTCATGCTACAAGAGGTTTTTATGAACGACCTAATGGCTATAGATATTACAGACAATGATTCGGGATCTATGGACGACAATACATGGAGTTATTTTCAAAAGTATTAGAAATGATGTTAGCACTTGGCATAGGCCAAAAGGAGGGTCTGTTGGAATTGAAATAATATTATGCCTCCTATCGCAGTATTTGAATGTGTGTTGGCCTACGCCAAGTTGTCTAAAATATCGTGTAAATAGATTCCGCGGCAAGGTCTTGACCTTAACGAAAACTGTGTAAGTCGCCATCTTGGATTTAGCCGCCATTTTAGGTTCTCTTGTAATGTGGAAGTCACCCTGAACATCAAAATGGAGGCCGAATGACATTCCGAGTGAGATTCTGGCCGTTGTGACCTCCGCACACATGAATAAGTAATATGCCTGCAGGCCACTTGTTGGGGTCGCGAACTGAGACCTTGTCCTATCCCTGACCTATGTGTAAATAAACAACTGTATCAGCGGAACTGATCAAAATGCATACATTATGGGATTGACCTGGCAAGGAACCCTAGGCCTGGTCTTAAGAATGGTTAACCCGTGAGGGGGTTGGCCAGGGCTGGATAAAGAGTATAAAGCACAAATATTCCAATGTACGGTCTCTCTCACTAACGCAGTGAACTCTCGTTGAAGTTCGTTATGTTACTCTGAGAGCCGAATAGCTATCCGTTTGTCAATTGACTTTTTGGTAACTGTTGTAGCTTTTAAATAAAGCACTTTGTATGTTCTTTGTAACCTGTGTTGGTGTGTTTCCTTTGGGCTTCCCAGCCTCATATCAATTTCTTTGTTTTCACACCCCCCCCCTGTAAAACAGTAGCAAAAGACAGTGTAGTGAAGCTTAAGGCTTCACAGTACAGTAAAAAGTACAGGTCAGGATCAAAAATAAAAGCAAAAAGTTTGGGGGTCCATAAAAATGGAAGGAAAGGTGCAGTAAAGAGAAATATTTCTTAACAATATGCACAGCACAAGCTGGGGGAGTACCCCGACCGGTTGGTTGAAGGTCCTATGGCAGGTGGGGGTGGACCATGTGGTCAGTGATTTGCCGCTCCTTGGGAACCAAGGGGCTGGTTAGGTGCAATGGTGTGGGCAGGGTGAGCATCTCACTGGGATGCTTGGGCCCGGCAGGAGGGTCCGATGGGAAGGTGGATGGATAAAGGGTTAGGGGGTGGGGGCAGGAGGCAGAAGGTGTAGGACAAGAGAAGGGTACCTCCTGGGATCACCCCCCCAACATAGGGTATGTTGAGGAGGTCTGCGACAGAGTAGGGAGGACCTCACTGATGTACAACGCTGAAAGGGGGTGGAGCTAGCAGTTCCTACTGGACTGCCTGTCACAAGGAGGAACCACTGTGAATATATGGATGTGATTATGTACCGGTTCGGTTATGATTATGCTGTTTTGTATTGTTCTCTGTTATAGTTGGATGTGTTGGTTCTGCTTAGTAATGTTAAACATGGACATATTTTCCCAAAAAAGAAATAAGTCTGTGTGGTTTTCTCCGGGACGACTGGTACTGCCTCCCTGCTGTTCCCATGGCAGCGGGTCCCCTCCCCCAGTGGAGGTGCGGCAGGGTGGGCAGAGTGGGCGGCATCAGGAAAGCTGGGGGAAATGCGTGGCTGCAGCAGCAGCTGCCAGGAACTGGTCGAGGGTGTGGTGACAAGCCCCTTGGCCAGAACAATGGGAGAGAGCCACAGGGGCACCGGCAACTGCACCAAAGGACGCTGTTAAAAAGGATCAGGGGAGTGGGTAAAGAGCAGCAGCTCTTACAC
This sequence comes from Ambystoma mexicanum, assembly GCF_040938575.1. Lineage (NCBI taxonomy): Eukaryota > Metazoa > Chordata > Amphibia > Caudata > Ambystomatidae > Ambystoma > Ambystoma mexicanum. Next base: position 689,009,714 of record NC_090934.1, on the reverse strand, counting down.
TTCGCCATAGTAACCCTGACGAGCGCCCTGTGGATCTTCTGGATCTTCCTTTGCCTGGACTGCCGCCGCAACTGCCGTACCTCTGCCACACTCCTCTGCAAGTTTCCATCCCACCCTCTCTTTTTCTTGAGAAGCTGCAGAGAGGTATAGGTTGGCAGTCAGGGGTGGACCATGTGGTCAGAGATGTGTCCCTCGCGGGGGACCCTGAGACCAGTTAGGTGCCGTGGTGTGGGCATGGTCTGCCTCTCACTGGGATGGCTTCGGCCCGGCAGGAGTGTCTGATGGGAAAGTGGGAGGATGGGGGGGCAGGAGGTTGAAGGTGCAGGACAATAGAAGGGTGCCTCCTGGTATCACCCCCATTCCCCAACACAGGGTATGTTGGGGAGGTCTGCCACAGAGTATGGAGGACCTCACTGATGTACAATGCCGAAAGGGGGCGGAGCTAGCAGTTCCACCAGTAATGCCTGTTGCAAGGAGGAACCACTGTGAATATGTGGATATGATTTTTTAAATGTACCTGTTATTATTATGCTTTTGGTATTCTTGAGGTCACATTTATAGTTGGATTTGTTGATTCTGCTTAGTAATGTTAAGGATTAAACGTAGCCATATAGTCCCAAAAAAGAAAGGGGGCTGTGTAGTTCTCTGGTACCTCTGGTACTGCCTCCCTGCTGAGCCCACTATTCCCTCTGCATATGTTGCCCCTCTGTATTGGTCCTGAGGTCCTATTTTGTTTTTCCCCGGCGCATTGATGGGTCACGCTCACAAATTAGCACATTATGAAACTCAAGAATAATTAAATAAAATAGGAAGACAACTCTAGTTTAAAAATACTTGCTTCAGTGTATCCACTTACTTTGCTAGAAGAAACTACAGGTAAACTTGTGTAGACGTTTTTTTTTTATCAAAAACTAACCTAAACTTGTCACTTACTTTTCTATGAAATCTCCAACCATGGTTCCGTTGCTGACTTTTTTGGACCAAATGTGCATGTTTTGAATTCCTCAGAACTCATTTTTTTCAGGATATAACGCAGACCTACTGAGTGAAATGTATTTTTATTTTGCACATTTTGCGAAACTGTCAAAATCTAATGCACGATTTCACAGAACAGCCGAAAGCCAACTTGTAAAATGTCCCACATCCCCAATTATAAATATGAACCTATAGCGTCCGAGAATGTACAGTACAGTGCTCTTAAAGGCTTGTGCTCAGTCCAGATGTCCAAGAAAATGGGCTACTTGGCAGCAGTGCATTCATTGTGTAAAAAGATACATATTTGATTAGTTGACGTTGATTATTGCTTGTTTCTACAAGTGGAAAATCAGGTTGTGTAGCAGAGAGCAGGCCAGCAGTGTACTCCTCTGGAGGGATTTTCTATTTAAATATAAATATATATATATATATATTCTTGGAAATTGCTCGTTTTCTGGGTGTGCTATTTCAGATAAGAAAGTGGCTGTTATTTAGAGTGACGCGTTGCTAGGGTCCAGTGTGGTCAGGCAAAGGGCTGGAGCGTATGGTTGTCTTGACCTCACTCCTTGACAATCGTGCTACAGTATCTGGCCACACAGCTATTCCTGTTGCAATGAAACAAGCGGAGTTGGAACTCGTTTGGGGGCAAACTGGTAGCGTTAGGCGGCTTGGAGAGATCACAGTGGAGGTTTTTGTCTGCCCGAGATTTACTAGGACAGGAGCGTTCAGGCGACCGGTTTATGAGCCTTACTTTACATATGTATAGAATACCCTTGCTGCAGAAGCTCAGGGTCTGTTTTCCCCCGTGGCTTTCACATTTAAAATTTAAGCCTCCCCCGAATTCTCTAATGCAATACAACATGGGAAGGGGGAGGGGGGGTAACTCTTCTTTTTAAAGGTTGGCGGAGGGTAACAATTTCGGTGAAAAGAAAGGGAGACCTGACAGCGTTCCTAGTTTATGACTGAGGAGATAAATCTATACCTCGACCAAGAAAACAGTGCAAAGCAACAGGGTTCTACTTTTCTTTTTGTGTGTTAATGTTGGAGAGGAATCCAGGCCCTGTTGCACCTTAACAATTAGGATATGAAAATAAGGACCGTTACCACTTTGGCATCTCATCTCATCAAGTGGGGTTCCGCAGAGATGCTTGGAGGTGCCCCCATCTTTCCGCAAGAAAGGGGGCATTGTGGGCAGCATCTCACAAAGGGCAGAATGCACCCACTTTCCTGGCATCCCGAGGACCGCCCTCTCTGCATATCTTGATTTATTACGCGGGACGATGTATTAAAATGTAATCAATATTGCCCAAACAGTGGGCTCCATGTCATTTAAATGGCACCCAAAATTGCTCTTGCACTTACGAGTGGCAACGTGCTTGGCTGTTGCTGGTGAAACCTTCCCCCATCTGTTAAGTTGTGCTAGGAACCAAAGACACGCAAAAGGCCCAGCTTTTAAACGCTTCCAAAGCTCTCGTATCATTGTTCGGAAATGGGCAAGGACATATGATTTCTGTTTGCATGTTTGCCCCCTTCTCCAGCTAATCATCCACTTGTCTCGTCCTCTTCTCTCACACCAACCCCTCCCCTCTGCCGAAAAACACCCTCGAAAGAACAAAAGTGCCTCTAAAACTAATCTACACGCTCTCCCAAATAAACTGTACATCACAGGCAAAACCAGAGACAATCAGGAGAAGAATGAGGCCGTGCTCCCTTAATTCAATAGGCTTTCATGTTTAAACTGTACTAATTACCGCCTCATTGTGTCAGTAATTTAAAATAAAGTGGCAGGCTTTACCTTGGAAGCCGGCACCGTTCACGGGCACCGAGGGGGGTTGTGCTGTGGGTTTTTCAGGTGTTGGTCCCCTGGGGGCCGAATACGAAGCTCGTTCACCCCCAGGAAGAAAGCTGTGTGGATTGGGTCTTAAGGGGGTGGGGTGGATTAGCCCCTAGAAGGAGTTGCCTTTCTCAATGAGCAGGTAATTATCCCAGTAGGTCCTCTAATAATTGGGATCATTTGTTCTCGAGGTTTCTCTCCGCTCCTAACTGATTCCGTGTCGGGGGATGGCCTGTGAATCGCATCTTGCTGTGCCAATTATCTGATAAGCATCGGGTGTAAACAGAGATGACCTAATTGAAACTATTCACCAGTTTGTGCCTGCTGCTTGTCACAACTTCACCTATTTTATTCAACTAAAATACAACACTGACTTTAGGTTAAGCAGTGGGGTGTCTGAATGGCTTGTGCACCACAACCTGCAAGGCACACATGCCGTTCTCCCCACTCATACCTCTTTTCAGAAGACCACGACGAAAGACCTGTGTAACATAACACACCAGTCCCTTGTAAGCCAAACTGACCAATATCAAGTTTGTGTTCTGTGTTGTTATTTGCGGTCTGGGAAAAACTGTTTTACTATCTCTTTAAAAAAAAAAATCAGACAGAGAGAAAACAAACATGCAAAGAAAAAACACTGAAAAAGTCAGTGACACTGAAGAAGTCAGTGATACTTGAGGCAAATTGAAATTTCCAAACCATAGCTGTCCAACTGGCCCCATGTCATGAGGGGAACCTTCTGCTGTGAATCCCAGCTGCACGTTTTTCATTACAAGGGTTGGCCTACAAGTCCCTAGTGTAAGGTCAAGCCTGGAAAAAGGTGATCTTCCTCAAATGTCGTCCGTGTAAACATGACACATAGCAATCTGGAGATACGGATCCAGCCCGGTGTTTTCTTTGTATTCTGACACCAGAGTTCCTCCATGCATAATGGCAAAACCAAACCTCCAAGTACTAGAAGCAAAGATGAAATCCGGACTGGACAAATATCTCCCAAGTTTTCATACCGAAGTGTCTTTCCCGATGCTATTACAATCGTGCCATGTAAAGGAAGTTACTGCTGCAGAAACGTTCAGCACCTTCCCTTATCTCATACGCCAGTAGTCGGTGCATGTGCCGAAGGTACAGGGCGTAGGCGAAGTCCCCTTACTATTTTTAGAGGGGGGCCTCAGCCCCCTATAGCCTAGCTATGGAGAAGGGTGCGGATGGTGTCCTATTTGGTGGGAGTCTGTAGGCGGGTCAAATCAACGGAGTCTCATGCTAATCTGCAATTACATATCAGCCTGTCTCAGCTCATTCTGGGGTGAATTTTTTATCGATACAACTGCACTGCAAAGACAAACCCTCACACTACCCACAATTAGCTGCTTAGCATTGGTGGCTCCCATTCTGAAGGAGTGAGGTGTGAAACCTAATCCCCTTAGTCCTGATGCCGAAATGGCTCTCTGAAATGTTGCCCTGAATTGGGACTGTGAGGTACTGGATCCATTTCGGTGCCTGAACAACGGAACACTCGCGCTTCCCCTGAGTGCGATGAAGTGCCTCACTGCCGCACCACTGGACAAATGATTCTATATCCATTGCTGACTAAGTCCACTAACACCCCTTTTCCTTCCTGGTCCATTTTTGATTTTCTCACCAATATCTGGACCCCAAGCAGCACCCTAAAATGTATGTCAGATATGTCTCACCCCTCTGAAATGTCTGACTTGGCAGCTCCCACCATTTACTCCAACAGGAATGCCCCATAGAAGGCTGTGACAAAGCTTGCCCTAAAACGTGTGCTCTCGTTATTATCCTTACATACTTCTCTTAGAGATAGAACCAATTGTTCCAGTTTCTGTGGGTCTATCGGATGCCGAGAGTCCGTCTGCCCTGCCCCCATTCTCCCCCATCTTTTCAGCACCTTTTTTTTTTTAGCAAAGTCGTAGGTTGGACTATCCCGAACAACCCAGCCATAAATCTGATAGCCGCCACCTTTACTTTAGCTATTCTTGCAGACACCCTTTGCTGTAAAGGTATCCAAGAGTGCTATTAATGAGTTCCTGTAGAACATGTTCCCTCTCCCTTTGATCCAACAGAACTCCTGATATTCCTGCCATTCTTTCTCATATGCTGCTTTGATCTTCCTCGTCAATGACCCGTAATCATGGGTGCTAATTCGGGGCACCAAGACTTCAGAGTTTGTCAGGTAAGGGGCTCATTGTCATTTCTGCCTACAGCAACCAACTGCAGAATTCCGGCATCTTAAAATGAGATAATGCATCAGCAGCGTTATTGAGCACACCTGGGACACGTTTAGTCTGAAAATGTACTCAATTTCTGAAGCACATCAGCAGCATGTGCTTCAGGAATCTGAGCACCACAGGGCCTGATGCCCTCAGACTGTTAATTGCCATTACCCCTGAAATGCTGTCAGACCAAAATATCATGTGTCTCCCCCAGAGTCCCTCCCCTCACATTGTCAATAACACCACGATAGGGAACCACTCCAAAAATGTGTTGTTTCTGGACGGGCCCCAGTTGTCCCGTTCCTCCGGCCACCTCCCGTTGCACCACTAGCTTCCGGAGATGGCCATGAACCCGAGGCTCCCTGCGGCATCTGTATGAAGTCCAATGTCCTGGTTAGGTGACGCTTTCTCTGGCCCTTGTGCAACGAAACATAGAACAGGGGCGACATACTGGTCTTGGAAGCCAGACCACGCAGAGCAATAGAGGTTCAAATCCTGGATCCGCGTTTAGAAACTGAACTCAGTATGGTATTAGGTGTGTTATTAAAAAAAAAAACGTAAAAAAACATACCTGTAGCCCATTGCACTCTGTCAGGAAACTGTCACACTCCCTGAGATCCCCCTTAACCGAAGCAGATAGCCTAGTATGGTGGTGTTTTTCTGTGAGACAGGACATTGCCCCTCCTATGGAACGTGAGAATGAGCGCCCCATCGGGAAAATTCTCAACACGAAGTTGAGTTGCCCTACTAGGCACTGTAGTTGCACCAGCATTACCTTCTTAACCTGCAGACAATCTCGGAATTCTGCCACCTTCCTATCCGTAAGGCATACAGTGCCCTGCCCTGAATCCATTTCAATACCTAAAAAAGTGATGGACACCGGGCCCTCAGTTTTTTCCTGTGTCAATGGCACCCTTAGCTCCTTTGTCATTTTCTGAAACACCCTCAGTGTGTCTGCGCACTGCCTTGATTGTGGCAGACCCAGGAAAAGGAAGTCGTCCAAGTGTGGGGTGCATTTAAAGGCCCAAACAGAAGTTCCCTTGACATGAATAGCAAGATTTTAAACACTGAAACAAAAACGAACTGGCCTTTGCACATGGCTTTACAGAGCCATGTGCAAAGGGGCCTACCTGTCATTACCAATACATAAGCAACAATTTAATTTACAAAAGACGGAGGAATCAAAGATCCCTGTCACATGGAAAACAGGATTTGTACACGTTGAAAACAAAAGAGGCCTGCACGTGTGTGCGCAAATAAAAACGGTTTGAAAAAGTAAAAGTGGAAAAAAATATCACTGCCCACAGAAAAATGTAAAGAAAACAAAACATGATGTGTGGGTTGACAAAGAGCAATGCATATTATGTTTCATGCACACAACTCCACTGACATTTGAAGAGCCACTTTATCTTCATGAAACAAATGTCAGCCCAAGGTAGACCCTTTTGCTTGTTGTGGGCAAAACCTCACAAGGAAAACTCCCACTCCCAGCCTGGATGTCACATCTCCCATCTAATGACAAACCACAATAAAAATGTCCTGCTAAAGGCGTCGAAATTCAGTATTCTCAAGACCTGCTGGCTCTGAAAGCAAAAGTTACCCTTGGCTGAAGCATGATTAATATGTGTGAAAATGGGGGCACCCACTTCAAAGAGCAAGCTTCCAACACAAATCAGATTGATAAAAAAAAAAAACTGTGGGCACAGACTTACCCAGTGAAAACAAATTGCCGGAAGCAGGAGCACGACCATGTGTCCCAAATGAAGATTCACAATTTAGTTAAAAGGACTGTTATCATTTAGGCCTTTTTCTCAGCCTTCATAAGGTGGGTGGATTTTATCTATGTACCATTTTTTAATGTAATTTCCAGGCAATTGTGGGGTTATAAAATTCATCTTCCTGTGACTCTGCAAACTGTAATGGCAGTTAACTAGGTTTCTGGCTGATCTGAACATGTTCCAAATGTGAGAATTGGTGAGTGGGTGGAAAATGAAATTAGGAATATGCTTAATAACTTACATTCATAAATGTTGTCCTATTTATGGAAACGGCAGAAAGGTGCCACATGGCCATGCTACATCATACAGATGTGGTGGTTGGCTTATCTAATTCCCCATGATTAACCGAAACAGAAAATATGTTTAGTCTGGCAGTTGCTAGTAAAATTATGAAGTTGTGATATATAACTAGTTTTTGCCAAAAAGTTAAAAGGAGAGCAAAGGATGGTGACAAGTGGGAATTGCCATATGTTGCTCCAGACCCCTAAACCAATCCTGACTTGAAGGCTGCGTTTAGGAGGAGAGAGAACGGTAACTGTCCAATCATAGAGGCAGGAATTATTGCTGGTTACGTACCCAAGATTGTAAAATTGGTGGTTTCATCACTGCTATATAAGGGGGACAGCACTAGGACAAATGACAGAACAAGGAGAAAGACAGGCGGGCAGAGAGAAGAGACAGACCATCAGGAAGGCTGCTGAAACATACCATCTGACAGCTGTAAGGAGACACCAGAGGAGATTGCTGAGAGTGCATCTGGGTGGAGCTGTCTATATCTAGGAAGGCCTCAAAGCTGACTGGGTCCTATGGTGGAGATCAGTAGGTCATCTTTGAGAGTGGAGTGACCAGGCCCCTACCCTATTTTTCCAGAGTGTCCTGAGATGCAGCTGGCTTTCCTGAATCTTAAACAGAGGCTTGCTATAAAAGTATAAGTGAGCCCTGGGAAACCAAATGGCGGGATAGTCTGCTTGCCTTGAATACTTTCCCTTTATAGTGGATGAGGGGGGAAAAACTGTGTAGATCATTAACAAAGCTCATTTCCCAGTATGCACTGAAAACTATAGCCTATAATTTAATTGGCTAATTCTTGTTGTCCGGCTGACCCCGACTGCTTTAAGGAAGAGGGATGTCTTTGGTCTTAAATCAATCCAACCTTTTTATCTAGCTTCCCCAAAACAGGCCTTTCAGTAAGGGGGGTCTGAAATCCAGAATTCCACAAAGCATTCCAATTTTCCTGCCTGGCTTCCCAGCATAAACCAAAGCAAGCAGAGGTCTGAAAAACAAAGCTATGAATCACCCTGTGTTTATTTTAAACCAAAAGTGTGGGCGAAATAATTGCCATATGTATTTTTACCAATCTTGAAATCCTACTGCTACCTTTCTAAGCATGCAGGAACATCAAAATTGCATGACATTACATACGTGCCTTTGTTATTGATCAGTGTAATTATTGAGTGAAGGGAAATGTGCAGAAAGTAAGAATTGTGATTGTGTTTTTTTAAACTCACTTTTGTGATTTATTTATGCTGAGGGACGTTGATAGTGTTGTGTCATGGTTAAAGTGGCGTTTTGGCCTTTTTGGTGCTAATTTCTATTACATTTAATTTAAATAAATACCAATCCATTTCCCGTACACCGGCCTGGTTCTTGGCTCATTGTTAGCTCCGGGAGAGGGATCCAAGGGGCATGATATGTGTCTGATATAGGGCTAAACAAAAATAATCCCTTAAACAGTTTGTTACATAACCACGTGAGTGGGGAGGGAAGGAGCTACCCCTGTTGAGGGTGGCTTCTCAATAAACTGTTACACAAGTACTGCATTACTCTTGCCCCTTTCAGCTCCCTCTTTGTGACCCATTCCAGGAATGAGCTAAATGCCTTGAAGTAGCTGCATGAAATAGAGCACCCCATTTGTAAGTAATCGAAGTAAAACTTCCCTAACCTGGAACCTTAGAAGACAGTAGTGGTTCGGGTGAGCTGGTAGAAGCCTAAATGGGGATTCAATATCAGCTTTGCTTGTAAAGCCCCCTTTCCCTGCTCCCTAAACTGACCCAGGGCATCAGCAAATGATGCATACATTACAGAGCATATATCCTCATTGATTGCATCAGAAGCCTTCCTTTCGAAAGGACAAGTTGTGGATCATCCTGAATTTTCCTTCCTCTTTTTTGGGCACGAATCCCACTGGGCAGCAAATGAACGATAGGTGCGGGGGGTGCACAAAAGGCCCCCCTATTCTCCCCAATCTCTTTTCTTTCTCAATTTTTTTCATTAGTACTGCATTATTGCTTGCCACTGATGCCTGTTTCCTTGGCACCTCTGGCGGTATCTGCCCCTTTACTGGAATGTGAAACCCTTCTGTGAAACCCTTCACCAGTAATTGTGCAACCGCTCTCCTAGGATAGCTGTTAGCCCACACTCGGAGTATATCCACCCTGATTGGTGTGGGCAATGGGGTATTTTGTGGTGGCCCCTTACTCGCTTTTCTTGAACTCTGTCCCTCCCTCTCTTATTGCATCTCTGCTCAGGGTGCCCTGGTAGCCCGCAACATGAGCATGCATGCTTGAACCTGCACACTGCCCTTGTGCATGTTTTAGAGATGTATGCCCAACATGTACCTTTCTTATCTCCCCTATCTCCCCCTTGCATGGGGGGTCCGAAAAGGATGCCCCTGTATAGGTGTCAACCCCCCCTTGTGCCCAGATCCCCTGTGGACTCCCCTCCCTGTTGCCTAACAATGGTGCAACTGGCCCATAAATCCATAACCCTTGTGCCCCAGTCCAACTGAACAGTCACTGGCTTTGAACTCCTGAATCTTTTGTGACAGTTAAACCACACACCAAAATTGCATTCACGATACATGGTCATTATTAGATGTAAATATGAAGAAATAAAATTGGTGCAATTCAGGGTATTTTTCCACCATTACCGCCGCAACTATCGTAAACCCTGTTGTCCAAATTACAATTGATTTTTCCACTTGCACACTTTTCTCCTTTCTTTGCCCCATTCGTCTCCCTGCCCTCCTCTGACACAGTTTAATTCATCAATGAAAATAAATCCACAAATGTATCTTTCCTTTAATTCTAGTGGCATATGCCAAGTGAACATATCTGAAGAGTTACTGATGGGGGCTGCTGATGCCCTCATATCTCCCCGGCAGTTCCAGCTGACGCCATCCCCAGTGTACTTGCCTTTCCTGACATGCCCACTGGTTGCCCCATTCCCTGCTTGGACCTGACATTGTTATATATGCTGGGATTGGTGTCCCTGTTGCTACCCCTATCCCTCTGCCTGGTGTTCACAGCATCCCACCTTGCCCCCTTTCCAGCCTAACACTCCCATGTCCTGATGCCCATTGCCCTGTCACGGGTCCGCTAGACCCTGACCCCGTCTCCCTTGTCCCCATTGCATGACCTGTGCTCTGTAGCCTGCCCCATGTGACCAGGTCTGTTATTACATACCCTTGGTCTATTACCTGCACATTCCTTTGGCTAGCGATGTTGCCCCCCTATCGCTGCCATCTGTGATACTGCCTGCAGCCTGGCTGGGTTGGAGCCTGCTGCCCCCTCTCATAAAAGCCTCCCCTAGCTGTCCCTGCACTACCCTGCCCTAAACTGGCTGAGTGCCCTGTGTCCTTTGTGTTACAGCTCCCTCAGTCACTGCCCATGCATCTGATGCACCCCTTGTGGGGTCTCTCGTGATTGATGTCCTCTCTGATGGGAACCCACCTGTTGATAACTGGGCAGTTTCCGGCCCCACCCTTTTCTCTATGGCTGTCTTTGCACCTTTTCTTAGCTGGAGGGAATGCAGCTCTTGAAGGTACATACTTTCTTCTGGGTCTGCTTGCCACCCCCACCTCTTCCCACCCTCCTGCTGCTGGCCCACTCTGTTCCCTGCCACTCCCTCATTCAGCCAAGCCATTACCAAATCAATCCACCAATCTCCCTTCCCTGTGCCTCAGACTTTATCCTAGTATAAGTTTAGCCAGTGTATCTCCCTTTCCTTAAATATACAGGCGCGCGCATGCTTCCTTTCCCTTCATGAAAATTGCCCTTAGTGTTCCGTTTCTATTTAATCCCTTCCCCTCAATAATTTTTGTGATGTCATCTTTGATGTCTTGGGTGTTAGTCTTAGCAATGCACGGTGGTGGCGCGAGTTATGGTTGTTTAGTTTACCATAACTAGCGAATTTCAGGGGTTTTTCGGTTTTACTTTGAATCATAACGTTCCTTTAACAACATTTGTTTACTGAATTTCATAGGTTTTTAGTAGCGCAACTTAACCATAATGTCTACGAACATCTACTTCATTGCACACCTTCCGGAGAATGCCACATGACCATATGCTTTTGCACAGCATTATGAAGTGTCTGAGAACCCATACGCACTTCACAATAACATCTGTGCCTCATGGACAGTTTGGAACTACATTTTCTACTGATGTAGGAAGTTGCAACTTCAACATTTCCCTTGCACAGCTCCAACACCTATTCATACTCATCCATTAACAATCTAGAACACAGTATATACTTTTGGCAAAACAGCTATTTACATTAAAATGACACCAGCTAACGCCATCCCTCCTCCCCAAGAGACACCACCACTGCTGTAATCAAGCAGCATGAGAAACACTGCCCCTAGGCTGGCCAACTCTTTGATATTCTGTCGCTGGACACTTGGCCACAAGGCGGTTATGATGTCACTTCATTCACGTTTGGCCCGGCTCTTTTTGAATTTTTTTTTTTTAATGGCTCTTAATTCCTGGCTTAATTTAAATACAAATGCTTTGTCCTGGGGAGGTGATGGTCACGTTTTTTAACTGCAAACATGACCATCATGACCCCAGGAACAAAGCATTAGCATTTGAATTAGGGCAGGTGTCCGAGCGTTACAGCTCGACCTGTAGGCTCAAAAGGAGCCAGGCCTGTAGAGGTGCCCAGAGAAAAAAAGCAGCAGGCAGCAGCGCCATGCTGAGCAGATGGCCACTTTAGTTTGCAGAGTGGCTGTGCTGGTTGTCCGATGCAAGTCGGGACAACCTACGTCCCGCGCAGCCACTTTGATAACCGCGGGACGGAGTCCCTAATTGCGGGGCAAACATGCAAAATCGGGTACACTTGGCCACCCTACTACCCCCTACCTTAGAAATAACACACGCACAACATTTACCCCTTTTCCATCTGCCCCTCCATATTAGTGTTTGGTGCCTCTTCCCTCATTTCCGTCCCCACCTTTCGTTCTTAGCTCTCCTGCCAAAAAAGAATCCATCCAAAAACAAAATAAATGTTCCTTTAGGAACCTCCTTTCACAGTTAAAATATAGAAGTAAAAAAAAACACATAGACTCCATCTGCTTTGTATTTCTCAGTAAAATACATAGACGCAATAAGATTTTCCAACATTTCCATTTGCATTTTTTGTTTTAGTAATGTGAATATTGTAGTGTTCATGCACCGTTCCAGGGACTGGAAAGGTCGATGACGGCACATTAGCCCTAGTAATCAGCCCAAGCGAAGCGAGGGTGGATAATGAGGTCTCGCGACCATTACCCCCCATTTCAGCACCTAAATGGGTGATGAACGCCATTACCAGCCTAGGTTTCCAAAGCCGTAACCCATGCTACTAAAAAATAGGATTTCTCGTACTATATTGGGACGCGGCATCCCCGTTTAGGAATAAAATCCTTTTCCAAGATGGCCACCATGGAAAGGGAAAGCGCCAGTTCCATACAGGGCCCATCTTCCCTTTCCATGGCAACCTCCAAAAGGCAAAAAAAAATCCTTTAACCATATTAACATAAGCACATTTTTCTTCCCTTTCAAATCTATCCTAATTGCGAATAACTTTACGACAAAGCCAGTCCCAGGTGGACATGACCAATTTAATATTATGTTGTGTCCCTTCTGGTCATGGCCAATAGCCACATTGTCCGGATCTTGACCTTATAACATGACCCCGACATTCGGGCCACTGCCAATGACTACATCCTACCCCTCAGGCACTAAAAAAACCATGCTTCTCGATCCTTGCCAATGAGCCTTATGCAAATTTGCTGTAAATCCACCCACGTTTTATTTTTTCAAAACTGTCAAAATAATACACAAATCAATCGTCATATAAGCTGTGTACAAAATTCCAACAAACTTTGTAAACTCATTCGAAATTATGTCTGAAATATTCCAACCATGATCATCACCCCTCACCTCCCTCAAACATTATTGCATATGTTTCACAAGTGCAATGCTCACAAAATATTATTGTCCCGAGGGTTTGACCATGTATTTTTGTACATACGTTGATTTATCGCAAACATTTCAACATCAGCTTACTGTATTTGTCCACTTTGAGAAACGTACGAAATCTGGCAACACGGCGTGTCCATCTTGTGCTATTGTTAACCATTGCTGCATCAGCCTAAGTTAAACTGGCCGGACATCACTAAATCATATGCCCCACCCCTGACCCTCACATAACCAACCCTAGTGATAATGAACACCTTTCTTTGTGACGTTCCTCTTCAGCGTAGCCAAATGCGCCCATAACCACCTACGTGACGTGAAGCAGAACCCAAAAATCAACACACAGCGACTAACATACTATGTCACAATTCACATTATTAAACCGCTCTTTAAAAGAAAACAATAACAGTATACAATTTGTAAAGTACTTTTATTTCACAATAAACTCTCAGAGAACACCCGATTGTTCCCATATTCAATCAAATTGCAAATTTGTTTCTTCGCTTATGATCGAGAATGTTAATTGTTAGACACACGTTGTTCTTTATCCATACACAAAGTGTTCGTTTTTGATGAAGGAACCGCTTGAGTCCCACAGTGAATTCCAGGGCGTCTGCATCAACTTACACCTAGACCACCATAAAAGATGTTATGTTACTCCTAATCGCTAGTGCAGCGTACGGAAACGTGGGCCCTGGCCATTCGTCCCACAAAACAGTCACAGTAATCCACCCGTTCATGACTACGTGCACCTGACGAATGAAGAACCCATCAGTTGGCATCTGGAATCTATGGCAATTGCAGTAAGGCAGCATGTAGCTATTTGGAAAACATAACAGAAAATATGTATCAATACCTGACCTTTATTACACTTTATTGCAATATATGCATTATTTTCTTAATTCGGCATAGCGTTTAAACTAACGATTAGCACACACATCAAACAATCTCAAAACATACAAAAAGAACCTAGAAACTGATGCACAATTCCATATAGGCATACATGACATTTTAAAGAAATATTAGCATTGAACCTGGGTGAATCTAGTTATAGTCGACAAACGACTACATTCTGCACTTCCCATAACCACATAAAAAAGACAACCACACAGAAAAATAGTACTTGAGTTACATTGGCAAAATACATTTTCAGAGAATAATAGTTTAAAGCTCGTTCCGGTATACAGTCGTCAAAAGCAAACTTACATAATATTCACCGTCTCCATTGTATTTGCGAAAATCAGTCCGTAATGCTCAATCCGCTTGCATCAAAGAATCTTCATGAACTGAATTCACATGTTCCGTACACACTTTTGGAATGCATAACCTTATCAAATGTTCTTTATTACAAACCTCCTCTCACTGACTCTTCATGAAAAAAATCCCTTTCTCTCAAGGTCAAAAAACAATTGACCCTTCTACTTTCTGTCCCATGTGTGGGTTGGCTTAGCTCGCAACCAAAAAATCAAAGTTGCTGACCTTCACTCAGATCTAAATACATTCTCACTTTGCAACAACATGGCTCAGCGCACCCATGAGAACTCGTATTGTCATACACGTGCACGGCCACTGTTTCCATCAAACACTGCAGGTGGCTGCTTCAGATGCCAAACTCTAGGGGGCACCAATGTGACTCCAATATTATTTTACATACATTGTAACACAGACACATTACTCCTTCACCGGTAGTTTACGCACAATATATTGAGGAATACCTCCAAATAGGGTGGCCAACTTTATCACATCCCTTTGCGGGACAAAGGTGGTGATGACGTCACAGCGTCATTCACCTGGCAGAATGAATGCATTGCACCCAAAGCTACTGACATGACCAGCCTGTAAGCCTGTCACGTCAGTAGCTGCGGTTGCAATGCAATACAATAGGACTCTTATTTACAGATTAGCTGCCACTTGCCCGCCACTGTTATTCCCATTCGCGGGAAAGGTATGTATATGACCCCCTCCCCGCTCGGCCCCAACCCCCAGCATGACTAATTGGGACTCCTAACTTACTCTGTTAGATCACAAATTGTGCTCGAACAGAGCAAGTCGGGACAACCCACGTCCCGCAGAGCCACTCAGCAAACTGCGCAACACAGGTGCCAATTGCGGGACCATCGCCAAATTACGGGACAGTTGCTCACCCTACCTCCAAATATACCGTATGACTTTTGTGACAAAAAAACACCACTTTTTTGCTTCTTGCTGCCACATCCCGTCCCATCCTCATCAACCCTCTCCTCCCCAGACAGTATTTGATAAGTTTAACAAGTGCAATGTTGTGGTTTTTTATATGTTTTTGCAGCGATGTCCCCGGACACCAAAACTCAGATCAAAGATGGCGGGCTCATCGGAACAATCTGATGCACTTGATGTCCTTCACCATCCAATGAGCGAATGCGTCACATGTCCGCGGACATGACGTGCCCGATTACCCAATAAGTGTCCTGCCCACGGAGCGAACAGGGAAGTGTGTCCGCGGAGCGGACATAGATATCACTAATTTTTTAGACCTACTTTTTGATCGTTTAAAAGAAAACTACTGGATGGATTTTCACCAAATTTACAAAAGCATGCTTTTGGGACCAAACCGCTGCTCCTGCCACAAATTTGGTGAAAATCCGTCCAGCGGTTTGATCTGTAGCTGTGCGCAAAGCTTTTCCACCTTCAGTCTATGGGAAAAAAATAAGTTTTGGGCCCCCCCTATAACTTTACCCCTCCTGGACCAAACCTCACCGAACTTTGCAAAATAATTCAGAGTGGGCCATATACTTTCTTTGCAAAGTTTGGTGAGGATTCGTCCAGGGGGAGCGGAGTTATAAGCCGGCCAAAAAGTGCTCTTCCTATGGAAACAGCAACTTAACCATAACTACACGGCCACTACCGTGGCCGTGTAATATATATATTGGTTTGGTAATATATATATATATATATAATATATATATATATATATATATATATATAATATACATATATATATATATATTATATATACTTATATATATATATATATGGTTTTGGGGGTTGCGCTGGATGGGGGGTTGCGGGGGGTTCCCCCCGCATATATGTTACAATTGACTTCACAATTCAGTCAATTGTGAAAAGGTCAATTGTAATTCGAACAATTGTAAAACGAACAATTCGTATTTAACCTGGAACCCCACCAGCCGATAATCATGTGGATGCATTGGCAGGAGTCTGAAAGCAATCTCGATATCTGCTTTGGCCAACAGTTCCCCCATTCCCAACAGCTGCAGCTGTCTGAGCACCTCGTCAAAGGATGCATATCTTACTCTGCACGCCTCCTTGCTGATTACGTTGTTTACTGATGCTCCCTTTGGGAAGGACACATTTTGTAACATCCTGTACTTGCCTTTTTCCTTTCTGGGAACAATGCCCGCCAGGGAGCACAAAAAGGATGGGAATGGGGGTTGTGCAAACAGACCCCCCACTGTCCCCATCTTCCTCTCTTTTTCTATTTTTTTGCATCAGCACCACAGTGTTACTTGAGACTGAGAATTGATTATTTGGAACTGACAGGCATTTGAACCCTTGTACTGGAATGCGAAACCCAGCAGAAAACCCTTCTACCAATAACCATGCCCCCCCCTTGGTTATCTGTTCACCCATAGGTGTAACACAGCCACCCACATTAGCATGGGCAGTGTGCCCCGCCATTCGAAACCGCCTTCATTCTATTTGTGCTCCCTGTCCTTTCCTCTTTTGTTGCAACTTTGTCCAGGTCTACCTGCCAGCCCACAGAAAGGGCATGCATGCTTAAATCTGCAGACTGCCCTGGTAAAAGGTTTTGAGTTAAACGCCCAACACGTGCCTTTTTTATCCCCAGATTGGGGAGAGGTCTGAAAGGACTGCTCCTGCCTCAGAACCCATACCTGCCTGTGGGGCAAACCATGGTGCCGCTGGCCCACAGGCCCAGAGCCCTGATCCCCCAATCCAGCTGGACACTCCCTGCCTTTGATGTTCTGAACCTCTCATCATAATTTAGCCATGCGCCAAAAGTACACTTGTGGTACATGGAGAGTATTAGGTGCAGGTACGACCGTACCTTTTGATGCAGCTCTGGGAACCTTTCCAACACCACTGCTGAAAAAATTGCAAAGCCCGTAGCCCAGTTAACAATTGTCTCCTCCATTTGCATCTTCTTTTCCTTGCCCTCCCCATGTGCATCCTTAACCTCCTCAAATACTGTATAATTAATCAAGGATAATATATCCACAAATGTGTCCTTACAAATCTTATCCTTCCACTCTGGTGATATGTGCCACGTGAGCATACCCAATGGTATGGTGATGGGGCGACAGGTGCCCTCGCATCCCCTATGGAAGTGTTTGCTGAAGG
Organism: Ambystoma mexicanum; assembly: GCF_040938575.1. Lineage (NCBI taxonomy): Eukaryota > Metazoa > Chordata > Amphibia > Caudata > Ambystomatidae > Ambystoma > Ambystoma mexicanum. Next base: position 688,992,301 of record NC_090934.1, on the reverse strand, counting down.
ACGTCCTGTTGTCCCTTGGGTTCCCACCATGCCCACCCCTATTGCTGAAGTTCCCAACTTAAGTAGATTCGGCCTAGGTCCCCTGGTCGTGCCAAGGTAGTGTTGGGGACGGTCTCTAGGGTACCCCGACCCCAGCTGTTGCCCCTGGCCTGGAACAAGGTGTGGTGGGCGAGTATGCCTGCCCTGTACCGCCACACCGTGCACCCTGATGCGCCACGATACCCCTGCCCACTGCTCCACGGGCCCCCAACTGAGCCGATGCTCCCATGTCCTGTGGCCCAATACCCCGTCAAGGGAGCACTACTCCCTGGGATTGTGGTCCACTGTCCTTCCTGGCCCCCTATCGCCCCCGGAGAAGGTGACCCATTGGAGCCTGCATTCCCATAACCCTGTTGTTTCTCCCCTATTCCCCCAGGTTGGAAGGGAGGCTGGATCCCACCCATCAGGCTCAGGCATGCGCTTGTAGTAACACATGCATAAACTCCCTGCACTGCTTGCAGCCCCCAATTGCTGTTTGTTACCCACAACTGGGTAGGGACAATATGCGCCAGCCACACCTGTGCGAGCCCACTAATAGTCGGGGGACCCATCATCCCCAATGTGCCCATGCCCCAGAAGCCCACCAGCACCTGGCGAGGCATATTGCCTGATTGAATCTTGGGGAACTGCTACTTGTCCTCCTGAGGGGACATGAGTTGCTGCGTGCACCCCCACACCTTCGAAATATTGGGCAATGACTGCCCCCTGTGTTACCACTGCCACCACATTACTTGCCACTGTGTTCGAGTTGCATATTGCTGGTGCTTGCGGGGTCACTACACTTGCTGTTGTGCTGCCCAAACCAGCCTTACTAGAGGGTACATGCTCCGTTGTGTTTGTCGGCGCACCTTCACCTCCTTGCCACCTGCTCCCTTTCCTCTTTTTAGCTGGCGGGAATGCCGCTGTCGGGGGGAAATTCTGCCGGGGTCGGCCGGACTGTCCGCAGACCTCCGGGCAGTGAGGCCCCAACTCCTCCCATATATCCCAAAAGAGATAGAGTATGAGACACACGCAAGAAGCAAGGTGACTCTTCTGTTTATTAGACAAGATTAGATTGTACTGTTAAGAAAGTAGATAACTAACTAATTCACTGCCCAGGAGTAGATGGTACCCTCAGACGATAATTACCTGGAAGAATTGTCACACAATTGTCCCAGGGATGGGTCAAGGAGCGTACGCGTCCGTCCTGACACACACACAATCGTGGGGCTCGCAGGCCCTTTTTACCTTAGTATGACACGCTACTTGCGTCACTTGGAAAGTTTAGCAAAAAACCTATCTCCACTCTGGATTGGTTACTCGAGTGGCAGGGTTAGTATAGCGCACATATAGAGAACGGTGTTAGTGGCTGAGGGTTAGTCAGGTGGTATACCTGGGCTGTCCCTTCAATTTGATACATGAAAATTGTTACATGAAGATCTCTGAGGATTGGTCAATGTGAATGGCGTCAGTGATAAGAGCCCCATGTTCTAATTGGTCCGCTCGCGAGCCTCTCAGTCTGGGACTATCGCTGTTCCCAGCTCGCGGTGCACCTGTCATTTGCAACAATGTTTTAATATGGGTAGGTGTAAACAATGTGAGGATTTATTCATATGTTGGGAGGTCGACTACTCACACTGCTGCAGATGTCCAATGAGTCTTTTAATTGTATCTGCCTGTGTCTTGAAACGTGGGATTCAGGCGTCTTCTTCCTCCTGGGCTTGGCATCTTGTCAGGTTTGGCTTTGTCACGTGAGGTGGGACCGTGTTTGAGGCAAAATTCAACACAATTAATATTGTTTTTCCTACTGTGCGCCTGGTTTATCTTGCAGGTGTGACCTTGGTGTTGGCTTGCAGCGTGCGAGATTGCACAATCGTGCCCTTGGCGGTGTGCCTTCGTCGGGCTCAATTTGCAGGGTCAGCAACCCAGTTTTTGTTCATTCAATGTTCATGGAAGCTTTTGCCTGCGGCCTACTTGGGCCTGGTGCATAGGTGGAACCGTTTGATGCAGGGCGCTTTAGGTTACGGTATCATATTGCTTTATCCTCAGTATCGTGTCCCCGTTATATTCTTCATTATGGTACATGACTCTTAGAAGAAGCGTAAGCAAGCCTTTTTTATATAAGTTCATGATGCGTCTTGCGTTTCTGCATTTTGAGAGCCTATGTGGAAAATAATAAAGATGTACATCCATGAGTATGTCTGCCCCCTACGTCATAGCACTGAGTATATTCTTCATGTAGATTGGTGCGGGAGTGTCCGGTGTGTGTATTTGCACAGGTGTGCTGACCGTTGGCTAGGTCGTCATGGCATCTCTAATGACGTGTAGGTTTAGTCGAGTTGGTCCGTGCCGCAGGTGTCGGCATGGACAGGGCGGGCTGCTGGGCAGGTAGATGGGCACATCCGTATGTTCCTGTAACAGGGTATTTGGTCGTCCGGTAGATAGGCAAACTCCTCTCGTGGCGGGTGTCTGGGCCGTGATCCTCTAGGCCAAGCGCGAGAGGGGAAGGGCGGGAGCCTGTTCTTCCATTCTCCCACTTCAGTCCCCCCTCTGGTCGACTTGTCGACCACAAACATATCCTTTTCTTTATCTCCTCTTACTCTCCATATTTTAGTTATTCCTCCCAAATGTCCATAGTGGTTAACATGGTCTTCAAATGACCAATACATATATTCACATGTTCCTCCAGGAGTGCAGGATACCCATTTCCCTATGTAGCTCCTTGGGTTTCTTGGGTTTTCGAGCTTCACAGATGGTGGGTCCAGGTGGTTGGTGATGATCTGGTTGCGCAACTTCTCTCTCTCCTTTATTATTGTGCCTGTGTGTTGGCCGTCATCTGTTGGCATCAAGAGGTGTATACCAACCATTTCGATCATCTCGTCTGTGGTGCGTGCCTTCCGGGCCTTCCAAAATCTTATTATGATCAGTGCAGCTCCAGCCAAAATAGTGCATCCAACTATAATCTTCAGTCCATCTGACAGCCAAGATGGCATCCATGACCATAATATTGAAAACCAGCTCTCATCCTTTTTCACACCTTTACTTTCATCCATCATTTTTGAGTGCATCTGGGCCAATTGTGACACAGCTTCCGTGAGGGTACCATTGTCAGCATCGTTAGCAGGAATGAATGTGCAGCATGATTGTCCTATCTTTGCGCAAACTCCTCCTTCCATTGCTGTGAGGAGGTCCAGTACATATCTGTTCTGTAGTGCAACCATTCTTACTGCTCGCAATTCCTCTTTTATTGCGTTGAATCCATTTACTGTAGAGTTAATTGTCATCATTAGTTCCCACCTAGTTATCTGGAGCCATTTCGCGTTTGCGTAGGCCTGCAGTTCAGGATGTATTATTGAGGAGAAGAACATGGCTGCTCTGCTGAATAGTCTGTGTTCCGGCGGAATTGAGGTGAGTGCTGTTTCCGACCTTCCCCACAGGTAATTTCCTGTCAGGGGTTCTCCTTGTCTTTTCCTTCTGTTGAGGACAGTGTTGTTACCGTCTGTTCTCTGGCCCTTTCCGAGGCTGTGCAGATCTCTTCTTCCTTTTGTTTCCTTCATCCATCTTGGGGAAATTTGCCATATTCACATGCTTCTGGGGTACCACTAGTGATGGTACATTAACGTGTACTATAGTGCATACACCATTCCACAAAGGGGGCAGTGTGTGATACGCCTTGTCTCCGCAGGCCCAGTAATGGTCCATTACTACTGCTGTTCCTGCTCCCCCCTCAGGTAACTCCATCACGCTTTCACAGTTGGTGTTGTATCCTACATCCACCTCTCCTTTATGTTGGTAGCATACCTTAGGCGCAGTTAGCGGCAATATTGTTATTGGGTCTTCATCCTTCTCCATCCACGTAAGCATGGGTACGTACTTGATCCAAGTCATCCAACATCTATGGTTATGTCCATCAATAGTTGAAATATTTTCTCTTGTTACCATGTTGCTGCCAACCACTCCTATGTCCCATTTGTTGTCCATGTACACCTTCCCTGTTATTATCATCAGTGGTCTTTCCCAACATCCGTTTTTACCAGGTACTTCAGCGGCGTACCAATCACATGGTAGGTACTGCAGTGTTACCTTCTTTGTTTCTCCTTTTTCAGGACCACTTGTTATGTATCTGAATCCTTCAGCATGTAGGCTGCTCTTGTGGTAACTCAAATAAGTCTTAAGGAAGTTGTTTTCATATGGATATGTATCTCGTGTTTTCCACACCAGATGCACCACTGTCCCTTGAAATCTTCCTTTCGTCTGGAACAGTGCCAGGTATATTACACATCGTGCTATTTTTCCATCTATCTCCGTAGCAACAAATGTTCGAGAAGCGCTCATGGCGTATGGGATCAATGAGCAAACGTAGCAGCTGCCTTCTGTTGTCTGCTTGCCTATTTTGGTCATGTGTTGGTACCACATGTTGTTAGAGACGTGTGCTGAATCTTTTACATAGTTGTCAATGCCTTTATTATCTGAGTATGTGCTGCGTTTAACTCTATTTTCCTGGTGTGGGGTTTTACTAGTACCACCTGACGTAACACCTGTTGCAGCTGGGGGTGGGGGTATATTAGGTTTGGGTACAGCAATAATATCAATAGCATAGCTGTACTGCCATACAGAGGCAGCCAAGAACCCGGTGATCATTAAAATCCCTATCAATTTTATTACAAATGCTAATTTCACCGGCATTTTGCTCTTACCTTGCTGCAGTCCGGCAGCTTATTCTTGCGACGTTACAGTTGCCCGCCTGAAAATTCTTAATATGCTCGTTATTAAGGTTAGTTATTGTTATTAAGCTCTCCCTATCAAGTAGTCATTCAGTGCCCAGGCGAAGAGCTGTTCCCACGCCAATCTAAGCGATCTATCTCTTAGGGCAGGCAAGTATGGTTGGAGGTGGGGCATTGAATGTTCTATGGCCAAGAGGAATGCTGTGTAGTAGACACGTACCCTCCTTCCTTTCAAGTACGTTGGCCGTTTTATTTCATATACAAATTGGTGTGACAATACTTCCAGGTAATTATCGTCTGAGGGTACCATCTACTCCTGGGCAGTGAATTAGTTAGTTATCTACTTTCTTAACAGTACAATAATACGCTTTACCTGCATGTGCGAGAGAAAAGAAAGAGAACATTCAGGTGTTTGCATGTGTATATGTGCAAAAACAATGTCCTTCAGTTCAGTTATTACTACAGTGGGTAGAGGGTCAATGGGCAGAGGGTTTGGGGCTCAGCTGGCAGCAGTCTCTTTACCCTTTGATCGTGTAACCATGGGGTGGGCGGTATGGGGATCACCCCTTTCTTTTCTAATAGTTGTCTCTGGGGAATCTGGGGGGTGGCAGGGTATGGGGACACTTAAGCTGTTAGTTGTGGGAGAAGTCTCTTCCTCCGTTGGTGACACTGTTGTTGTTCTTCCTGTGGCCCTGTCGGTGGCGCTGGGGCGGGTCTGGAGTTTGTAGATCTTTACGTCGTGTAGGTGGTTCCAAGCACGTTTGTCCTGTAACTTTACTGCTCTCGGTGATATCTCCTCTACCAGGTGGGGGCCAGTGAATCGTGGACTGTTCCACTTTCTGTTGAAATTGCGAAGTAGTACGTGGTCACCTTTAGCAACTTTGCACAGTCTTTCCTTTTCCAATTCTTTATCCACGTCTTCTTGTTGGTCGCTGTTAGACCCGCCCCGCGTGCGCTCGAGCTGTTGAGACACAAACACTACACTAGTAATCAAAGAAGACACATATTGGTACATTTCATCACCAAGAACACTCGCAGTACTTTCGTGGTCAGTAAATGCTCTTGATGTTGGCGTTAGGGGAAGGCGCATTTGTCGTCCGGTAACCACCTCGTGAGGGGTGAGGTGGTGGTCGGACCCTGGTCTATTCCTTAGCTCAAATAGGGCTAATGGAAGGCAATATAGCCAACTCTTCTTTGTTGTTTGCTGTATCTTTGCAATTGCCTCAGGCGTTCACATAGACCGTTGGCCTGTGGGTGGTATGCACATGCAAATTTATGCTTGATGTTCAGCAAGGATGTAATGTGCTGGAACATTTCGTTTGCGAAATGTGGGCCATTGTCTGACCTTAATACCTCACACACTCCCCACCTAGGGAAGACCTCCCTCACTAGGAATTTAGCTGCTCTAAATGCATCTGGGTGTGAACAGGGCCCTGCTTCAATCCACCTTGAGAATGGGCATACTACTACAATCATATACCTATTTCCTTGACATACGTTGATCATATCAACATAGTCAATATGGAGATGTCGGAACGGTCCATCTGGCCGGGGTATAGTACCTCTTATCACCTTTAGAGTGTGGCCGGCCGTAAACTGTTGACATGTGAGACAATTGCTGATGAAATTTGACACATGAGAATTTAACTCGGGGCAGAACCAGTCTTCCCTAATTCGTGCTGCAATTACTTACTTGCCTGTGTGGGCTGGGTAATGTAGTTGGCTCAGGGCGGTGTTCAAAAGTGCCAATGGTATTACAACCTTTCCAGTGTCACCCTGGCGCCATAGTGCGTCGGTTGGTGACATTGTGCATCCTCTTTTTACCCATATTTCTTTTTCGGCCATTGGTGCAGCCGCTTGTAGCTCCATAATCTGTGTGGCTGGGAGATGGGTGTACCCTTCTCTTATCAACATCTCCTTAGCCATTCCCCTCCCTCTCCCTCTCTGTGACTCTGGGGGGTTCCATATCTCACCAAAGTATGCAGCATACTTCGCATGTGCGTCTGCTGCTGCATTCCCTTTTGAGATGTGATCTTCACCATTGATGTTTGCGGTGCATTTCACTAAAGCTAATTCTTGGGGGTCATTTATTGCTTCAATTAGTTCAGCCAATAGGAGGGCATGTTGCACTGGAGTGCCATCAGCTCTCCTTACCCCTCTTCTTCTCCATTTCGACAGCCCTGAGTGGACAGTGGATGTAACATACGCGCTGTCGGAGTATATGGTCACTCGTTTGTCAAAGCTTTCCTTCAACGCCAAGATCAGTGCAACTAATTCCGCTGCTTGAGCGGAGTAATGCTGTGGTAATTGTACACATTTCATGGCCACACACACCGGTACCTCCATCATTTTTACCACTGCTGCCCCAGTCCTCCTTACACCATCCCTTTGGTCAATAGTTGATGACCCATCAATGAACAAGAGCTCACCTCCCTCTAGCACGTTTTCTTCAACCTTTCTAGTACATGAGTACATTTCAGTTATTTGCGTACAATCGTGGGCATAATCTCCTTCCTCAAGTACTTCTGCTAGGAACCTTGCAGGGTTGACCGTGCTACATCTAACAATTGATAGTTCAGCTCTGGATAGGATGATCTCATAACCTGATGCCCTTTGCGTGGTTAGGGTGGACTTAGGTTTATTCAATATGGCAAATAGTGCATGTTCCACAAACAGTGTAGTTGGGCACCCCATGGTTATTGCTGATGCTTTCTCTACCCCAAAAGCAGCTGCGGTGAGACCTTGTTCGCAAGGGAAATGACCTAGCATCACAGGATCTAAGTGGCCGCTGTAAAATGCTACTGGTTTGTAGCCCATGCTTGTTTTTTGGGCCAACACTGCTTTCATTACTGCTGAGTCGCAATGTGAAAATATAAAAAATTGCCGCTCATAGTCTGGGGGTGCCAGTACCGGAGCAGTTGATATCGCATCTTTCAACTCATCAAAAGCCTCTTTCATTTCCATTGTCCATCCCAGCTTTTTCTCCCCTTTATTAGCTTCCTTTAACCCCTCAAGCAGGGGTCCTATGTATGAACTGTAATCAAATACCCATGCTCTACAGTAGTTGCACAGCCCCAGGAACTGCTGCAGTTCCCTCACTGTTTGTGGTACTGGAGTGTTTGAAATGGCCTGTGCTCTTTGTGGTGCAATCTTTCTTCCATGTTGGGATATGAGCTGACCAATGTAAAGTACCTGTTCTTGACAGTACTGTAACTTTTCCATGTCTACCTTGTAGCCTTTCTCAGCCAATATTGTCAACATCTTTAATGAGTCCTCTCTGCATGTCCTTTCATTTGTACTGCAAATTATTATGTCGTCGACATACTGCAACACTGTGCTCTTCACTTCAATGTTACCCAAATCCATCTGTATTACTCTGTTGAAAATGGAGGGTGATTCACAATACCCTTGTGGCAATCTGGTGTGTTTCCACTTTGTGTTTCTGTAAGTGAAGCTAGTCAGATCTTGTGAGTCTGGGTGCAATGGTATTGAGAAGAATGCATTTTTAAGGTTGATCACTGTAAATCGTGATGCTTCTGCTGGAATGCCACACAATATTGTGGCCGGGTTTGCTGCTATGGGGTATTCTGCTTCTACTATGTTGTTCAAAGGCCTGAGATCCTGTATGAAGCACCAAGAACCCCCTTTAGCCTTGCACACTGGGTATACAGCCGTGTTACATGGTGATTCTGAGGGGACCAATATGCCATTATTTATAAGGGCAGTTATAGTTTCATATATGCCCTCATCTGCCTCTTTTGATAGTGGGTACTGTTTCACTCTGGGGAGTATTGCACCTTTTTTCAAACTTATCCTTACTCCCCCTATACTTTTTATGCACCCCACGTCATAGGGGCTAGTAGTCCACAGTGATGTGGGTACCTTTGTCATGTCCTCCTTAAAGAAGGGGACTGGGGTGCATGCGGGTGCCTCAAGTGCCATTGCAATTTTCTGTGCTACTTGTTTGTACGCCACTCTTAGCCATATTTCCACACTCATCATAAACACCATTTCACCTTCCTCCTTTTCTTCTGAGAACAGCTCCTCATCTGACACCTGGGTGAGTCTACATCCTTCCGCTAGTGCTATCACTGCCCTCCATGCCCTTCCTTCTCTGTCTTGGGCATGTACAGCAATGTAATCAGCTGTTGCTATAATGCTCTCAATGTCCACTAGAACCACCTTTCCTTCTGGTTCATTTACTGGTGTTTCTGGTCTGAACAGATAGGCTGCTGGCCTCCTCCACATTTTTCCCTCTATCCCTGGCATCCATGCAAATGCCATGTCTGTCCCGTACTGGAAGAGCTCGCCATCTACTGGCTCCACCCTAATCGCTGTTTGTCCGCAGTATGCTTGCATAATCTGTCGTGCTGTGAGCATGTTAATCCCTGGAGTGGAGCAAATTATGCCGTCCTCAGTAAATGAGATCGTCATATTCAACCTGTTCATTATGTCTCTCCCCAGTATATTTACTGGTGAGGCACTATAATATAGAAGTGGGACTGACAGGTCATAATCTCCTATAGATAAGGGAATGTTATCAGTAAAAGGAACCAACCCTTTAGCCCCAGAGAATCCTTGGGTATTCATGGCTTCACCTGACATCTTAAATTTACCTTCCCTTATGCAAGACCGGGTCGCCCTGGTGTCAACAAGGAATGATAACTTTTTGTCACCTATCGTTACCTCTATGCGTGGTTCCTCCGCACTATTAGGTGTTACTGACAGGATGGGACACACCAAGGCCGTCTGTGGGCTGTCCTATTGAGGGTACAACGATTGACCATTTCCTGTGTAAAGGTTGTGTCCCAGGACCGTCACCCTACCCAGTTGTGTTTGTTGTACTTGGGGTTGTTGTGTTATCGCTACCTGTTGTTGTGGCAGTGAATGTGTCTGTGGCTGTTGTTGTGTTATTAGTTGTTGCTGTTCATTTCCCTGTTGCAACGTCTGCTGTTGCTGTTTGCCCTGCTGTTCCTGTGTGAGCCTTGGTTGTCCATGTTCACTCCATGATGGTGTTCCTGGTCTTACTCTACACATGTGTGACATGTGCCCTAATAATCCACAACTCCAACACACCGGTGGTTCCCTACTCTGCCATGGAAAGCTCCCTGTGTTGTCCTGGTATACTGGTTGCCCTGTGGGGTAGGAATTTCTAAGTCCTCCCACCTGCTGTTGGGTATTATATCTGTATCCTCTCCCTCTCATAATTCCTCCTCTCCCCCTGTTGTAATTATAATACCCAGCTCCTGGCATTGGGTATCCTCCTCCCATGTTGGTCGTGTATGGTTGGAGTGGCGGCACCTGTTGTGTTACAGTCTGTGAAGGTGGTATTTGGGAGGGATCTTGTGCAGCCACTACTTGTGTGGGGCTTTGGGTCATTGTTGTAGGCGTAGTTATTAGTGCCCCTTCCATTGTGTATTTAGTAAGCTTTTTCTGCACTAGTTTAGCCTCTTCCGTTTTCCTGTCCTCTTCCTTTTGTTTCATTTTTCCTTGCCATGTCCTGCAATGATGCACTATAGTCAGTTGTATTTCTGGCCATGCTTTTGCTTCCATTCCCACTACTTTCTTTAGTTGTTTCTGAACTCCTTCTGGGAGCCCTTGTACTAGTATATGATAAAATATTGCTGGTGTTTTGTCCCATTGTTCTCTAGTTTCCATGCGCCACTTCTCTTGGATTTCCTGGATATAATCAACAGGATCTTCGTTCTCACGCATCTTGCGGGAGGTAATTGCTCCTATGTCTGATGTGTCTGGGTACTGTACCCTCAGTGCCTGCCATAGTGCATGCCTGCAGTTTGCGAATGGTGCCCCATCATGCGATGTGTTTGTTATTGTTACCCCAGGGAATCCCGCTCTCTTCCAAATGTCATCCGCTGCATCCCCTAATATTGATATTAGAAGGCCCTTCACATCTCCTACTGCCAGTTTCTGTCCTGCGGTGTGTTTTTCCATTTCATATATCCACTTACCCGCACCTCCACTTAATGATGGGAGCCTGCATTTTATATTTTCTTTGTCTGTATGCTTCCAAGGGACATACTGTGGCCTAACCCCTCCCCTCTCCAGAAGTGGCATTAAGTTATGTCTTGTTTTACCCTTTGTGTTCCATAAAATCGAGTCCTCACACCCTTCCTCTTCTTCCCTTTCTTCTACATCGTCAATTTCATCCGTATTTCCCCTGCTCGTAACTCTTTCTTCTCCATCTTTTCCCCTTCTTCCATCATTTCCTGTATTTAATGTGGGCATGTGTATTCGCCTTTCCTGCCTGCGTCTAGGGAGGTCCCTAAGCCGACATGCATAGGGTGTCAGTTTGTCTGTGAAGGGCGCAAGTTTATTGTGCGTAACGAGCGTGAGGTGGTTCAGCATGTAGGGTGCGATGGGAGAGGGCGTGATGGGGACGGTGCGGCCTCATGTGTCTGTCTTTCCGCTATTCCTTGCTCTCCCTCCTCACTTCTCTCCAGCTCATCCTTTCTCCTACGGATCCATGGTGAGTCTGTGTTGGTCCGGGTGATGTATTGTTTATCTAGGCTTTCCCTTTCACTGTTTCTTCCTTCCTTCTCCACTCCTTCTTCTTCCTCACTACAAAAGTCAGTCATAAATGGCACCCCCCACTCGGTCTTTTTCCCCTTTATTGTTACTGTTTGTAAGTCTATTAGGTCCAGTTCTCCTTTTTCTCCTTTATCAACCGCTCCCCTTTGCGCTGATGTTGTTGCTACTTCTGTGTCTCTATATACATCCCCCCATACTTCACTCTCCCTTCTCCTATCTTCTCTTTCTCCTTCATTTCTCTCCTCCATCTCCTCACCATTTTCCTCCCTTTTCCTTTTTAATTCCTCCATTACTTCACTACTCATCTGTTCCAGTATTCTTTCATCCTCTTTCTTCCTTTCCCATTTCTCCCTTTCCCTTTCCAATATGCTCTCTATCACCCTCCCTTCTTTGTATTTCTTAGTCGTTTCTGATAGTAATCTCCTCTTCCACATTGCCATTTCTTTTTCTTTCTCTTCTTCTTCCCTTTTCTTTTCTCGCAGCACTGCTCTTGATACCCTTTCTGCTGCTGCTTTTACCCTTTCAGCTTCTCTCCTTTGCTCCTCGGTTCGTTCTCTTATTTTTTCCAATTCGTTCTTACCTTCTTTCCTTTTCCTCGCTCTCTCTCTTTCCTCCCTCTCGAGCTGTTTGATCAATTCATTCTGCTCATCCCTTAATTCTGCTAGTCGTTCCTCCAAAATCTCTTCCTTTTGCCGTAACTGCTCTTCCCCTCTCATTCCACTCTCCCTGGTATTATCCTCGTCTGTTTTCCTTACTACCTCCTTCTCTTCTCCTGTTAATGAACCTCGTAATTTTAATAGTATCTCTGCAGCTACCCACTCATCATTTCCTATTTCCACAGTTTGTTCTTCTCCAGTCCTCCCCTCCCCTGCTGGCATCTTCCTATGAGCCACATATGGTGGAGGGCTGTATGCCGGGTTCGAGTACCCCTCAGCCGCCCTTAACTGACCTCTTTCTATTTCTCCTAACTCCCTTAAAGGGTACAACCCCCCTCCCTCTGTTTTCACTCCCTTTGCTAGGGGTATATCGTTGCTCGGTTCCTTTTTTATTTCATTTGATGTATTATTCTTTTCTCCTCCCTCTTGTCCGTTCCCCGTGTTCTTTGGGTCTTCACTCCCCTTTTTCCCATCCTCTCCTTCCTCCTTAATCTCTTTTTCTTCCGGTATTTCCCCCACAGTGAACATTCCATTTGGTCCTGGTCGGGACCCTTGGAACATCCTCCATAAGTTAAACACCTCCAGGTGGTTTGCCAACTTCTTCCCTTTGTATGTTTTGCAGATGGTTTAGTAGTGAATGTTGGGCATATGGATCGAAGCTACCATTAGGCGGCCACGGTGTTATCATTTTGTTGTCCGTCCCCTGGGTCCATTCTATGCTATACTTAATCAGTTTCTCCCTATGGGGTGACAGTGTTGTACATATGTGTTGTAGTGGGGTAGTGAGGGTGTTCCCCCACCCTCTCGATCCTGTCCCATATGACATAGTAGCGCTCCACTTGTTACCCTTCCCCTATTCGGTAGCGGTTATCTCACTAGCAGTTTACAATATACAGCCTTATATCGTTACCTGTCCCCGTAAGTTTGGGGACTTGCGATAGTCCGCTAAGGAAAATTATAAAAATATAGTATTTACATATGTATATTTTCTTCTGTCTTTCTTCCTTTACACGACACCCTTACGGCCCCCTGCGGCCGAGGCGCACGTAGCCCCCTGCGGCTGCGTACCCCTTATGACGTTCTTATACAGTCGTCCTATTTTCACTTGCTCCTCCTCCTTCTTCTACACTTGCCGTGGCCGGCGTTCTCCGTGCGCAGCCACGTCCCCGTTTCACCTTTCCCCGATCAACTCATTACCGTTTATCTCCGTTTCCACTCTCTTACCACAGTTCTCTTCCCCACCACTCTCAGAAAGAAAGATGCCTTGTGCTCGGGATATCCTAGGAAAGCCCTACTGGTGACGTCACCGATCTCTTCGAGCTACTGGTAAGTTCTTCATATATTCTTTAATTTCAAAATACACTTGCAATCTACCCCCGTTAACCTCACAGCTGTCTTCCTGTCACTCCTGGAACAAGGTAATCAATAATATAATCGGACTGCGCACACTGCGTCGCCTCGCGTGTGATACGCCCCTCGACACGAGGGCTTAACCAGCCAATTATCTTCCGTATTGGGCAACTAACTAGCTACCGCCTACAGGGAAACGTCATCTACCTATCGAGTTTCTTGCTCGAACAATAGGGATCCTCATCTACTCATTGATCAATAAATGCCAAATCGTAGGAAACCACACACACACATACCCTTACATGCAGTCGCGACCTAGGCCAATCAGTGTCTACGAGCGGCCGCACGTGATGTTTTCGTGCTCCACCCCCCTTTCTCGCGCAACGTAGCCGACTACTCTTGCACTTGTTCGGCTACCATTCATTCCACTGCCAACACTAAATTGCCAAACCTTCGCCGCGCACCTGTGCAACACCTCCCACCTCCCGCACTTAATTCCTCCCCCCTCCCTCACAATTTCACATTGCTTGTTGTGCGTGGCATGCTCACCAAGTTCTCTTGATGTGGGGCCGCTCCACTGCGTGCACCCCTCCAAGCGGCTCGCCACCTCCCCTCGTCTGGACCACGTCTGGACACTCGCCAACCGCGGGCGGGATACTTCTCAACCGGCTCCCGAGGGCCAATATCCGGATTGCGCTGTCCGGTCTTCTCGCAGCTCCGCGATGGTCCTGTAGACCTCAGAAGGGGGAAACAGCAGAGGGGGCCGCGCCGCCGGGCCTCCTCGCAACGCGATTACCTGGAAAAAGTAAAAATAAATAAGCAGATTTTAAACAGATCTCACCAGTGCCTCCAACTTGTCGGGGGGAAATTCTGCCAGGGTCGGCCGGACCGTCCGCAGACCTACGGGCAGGGAGGCCCCAACTCCTCCCGTATATCCCAAAAGAGATAGAGTATGAGATACACGCAAGAAGCAAGGTGACTCTGCTGTTTATTAGACAAACGGCAGGGATGGGTCAAGGAGCGTACGTGTCCGTCCTGACACACACAATCGTGGGGCTCGCAGGCCCTTTTTACCTTAGTATGACGCGCTACTTGCTTCACTTGGAAAGTTTAGCAAAAAACCTATCTCCACTCTGGATTGGTTACTCGAGTGGTAGGGTTAGTATAGCGCACATATAGAGAACGGTGTTAGTGGCTGAGGGTTAGTCAGGTGGTATACCTGGGCTGTCCCTTCAATTTGATACATGAAAATTGTTACATGAAGACCTCTGAGGATTGGTCAATGTGAATGGCGTCAGTGATAAGAACCCCATGTTCTAATTGGTCCGCTCGCGAGCCTCCCAGTCTGGGACTATCGCTGTTCCCAGCTCGCGGTGCACCTGTCATTTGCAGCAATGTTTTAATATGGGTAGGTGTAAACAATGTGAGGATTTATTCATATGTTGGGAGGTCGACTACTCCCACTGCTGCAGATGTCCAATGAGTCTTTTAATTGTATCTGCCTGTGTCTTGAAACGTGGGATTCAGGCGTCTCCTTCCTCCTGGGCTTGGCATCTTGTCAGGTTTGGCTTTGTCACGTGAGGTGGGACCGTGTTTGAGGCAAAATTCAACACAATTAATATTGTTTTTCCTACTGTGTGCCTGGTTTATCTTGCAGGTGTGACCTTGGCGTTGGCTTGCAGCGTGCGAGATTGCAACATCGTGCCCTTGGCGGTGTGCCTTCGTCGGGCTCAATTTGCAGGGTCAGCAACCCAGTTTTTGTTCATTCAATGTTCATGGAAGCTTTTGCCTGCGGCCTACTTGGGCCTGGTGCATAGGTGGAACCGTTTGATGCAGGGCGCTTTAGGTTACGGTATCATATTGCTTTATCCTCAGTATCGTGTCCCCGTTATATTCTTCATTATGGTACATGGCTCTTAGAAGAAGCGTAAGCAAGCCTTTTTTATATAAGTTCATGATGCGTCTTGTGTTTCTGCATTTTGAGAGCCTATGTGGAAAATAATAAAGATGTACGTCCGTGAGTATGTCTGTCGCCTACGTCATAGCACTGAGTATATTCTTCGTGTAGATTGGTGCGGGAGTGTCCGGTGTGTATATTTGCACAGGTGTGCTGACCGTTGGCTAGGTCGTCATGGCATCTCTAACGACGTGTAGGTTTAGTCGAGTTGGTCCGTGCCACAGGTGTCGGCATGGACAGGGCGGGCTGCTGGGCAGGTAGATGGGCACATCCGTATGTTCCTGTACCAGGGTATTTGGTCGTCCGGTAGATAGGCAAACTCCTCTCGTGGCGGGTGTCTGGGCCGTGATCCTCTAGGCCAAGCGCGAGAGGGGAAGGGCGGGAGCCTGTTCTTCCATTCTCCCACTTCACCGCCTTTGCGGGTAAATTATTTTCTCCTAGGGCGGGTTCCCACTTCTTCCACTGTAGCAGCTGCCTGCTGCTGCCCCCCTACATTCGTGCCCCCTAACGGGTCCATGACCGACAAAGTCTATTCCCCTGTCTTTCAGTAAGGGTTGCCACTTTAGTTGGATCCATCCTTTTCCCCCAATGATCTACTATTAGTTACCTAATTGCAACACTTCAACTATGAGGAGCAGCTTAGCCGATGACTAGTACACCTGTACACCTGTAATACAAATACGTCCACCACTCTAACAAATAAGTCCACGGCTCTTCCCTGCTTTAACCAAATGTATTGCCTACTGGGTTTTGCTCCACCGCTACAGCAATCAGGAGCATCTTAGTCTGTGCCCAGTGCACATTTTCCTTTTACTTTTTCGCCATGCCTAGTAAACCTGCAGTGTAAGTGAACCCTCTGCACTATACAGAGTGTTGCACCAAAGTCGCCAGTAACCCCCTTTCCTCGTGCCCGCCGCCATTGCAGGGCACAAGAATTTCCCCTCTGCTTGCTCAGCGAACAAAATATATCACACACACAGATCCTCGCTCCACACAAACTGAGCAGTCCCTCCTGCCTACAGTCAGACCAAACCCCACCGCCAAACAAACCCATACAGTTTTCTCCCCTCCACTCCCCAGCAATTAATCACCATCCACCCCAGGTCTGCACGCTCGAAACGGCCTGCAAACAATCCTCCCACAAAACCTCCCTCCTTACATCTTTGGGCGTTTCCCTCGAGCCCAGGGCCATACCCACATATGCGCTTGACCCGCGGCCCACAGGAAAGGTCCAAAGTGGTAGGAGAGTGTGAGTCTCCCTCGGCAGCAGCAGCCCGGTGATGTTCTGATGAAACTGAAGTGAGAATGCAGCAGGCGTGGCTTTTAGTGGCAGGATCAGTGGCAGCGGCAGTCCAGCGGCAGCGGCAGTCCAGCTGATCAGCAGTGGAGGGTCAGCGAGAGGACCAGATGAGCATGTGCTCTCCTGCCCTCCTCTGCCTCCTTTTAAACTCAATCAGGTGCTTTTGGCCTTCCACCACTGCCCGCCGCTCCACCATTGCTTTTCTGGGAGGGCGGTAGACTGCCCCCAACCAATCCTGTATGGCTGCTTACTGCAGCCACAAGTCCCCCCCTGTTTTGGTGCCAACCCGCCCCACCCACCCAGTGACCGCTCCACATTCATTTTAGACCGTCTCAATCACAGGTGTGCCACCTTGTTAAAGTCACATTTAGGTTGTTTGATTATGTTTTGATGTATAATAAAATGTGGCCAGAATGGCATCAAAATTAATGTGTCAGGATTGTTCACTCTTCCTCTGGTAGCCCACAGAGGCAAAGGACCTGCCCATTGCAGGGATGCCGGGTTGAGCGGGCCGTGAGGTGGCCAGGGGCCATGGTCGGCCGGCGAATGCCCGATTGAGCAGGACAGCTTTGTGGGCTTGGGCTAGGTGGGGGCAGGGGGCAAAGTTGAAAACAGAGAGGGGGAGAGAGAGGTGAGATGGATGGATAGAGAAACACCGGGTAGCCATATGTTGTGGTGCTGTAGTTCCATTGATTTGTTATTGACATGATAAACCACAGGTCTCAAGGGCGAGTGGTTTGGCAATTTCAACAGATTCCTGAGGTTTCATTATAGGGCCACAACACTGGGCAATGCAGGAGCGAGGGCCAGTGAGTGACACCATTCACAGATGTTCTTTGGAATGCATGAGGCCGGATTTATTACATTTATTACATCACCAAAATGTGATAAAGCCATGCATGAATGACATCATATGAACTGTTACACCATAAATTACTTACTTGAGCATGGGTAGTTGCTGAGGCCATTGCCCCAAGACTCTGGGGATGGGCCTGAAAGAAACAGGTGACCCTGTAAACCAACCAGACCCCAGTCCCTTTGCCCCTTTGCATGGACCAGTGAGTATCGCTCAATGAACGCCTGACATAACACCTCACCATTCTTCGCTGAACCTTGGATCATAACACAAATCACAAATAAATCTCTCTTACAGTGACCAGAATTATTGAGCCATAACTCAATTCAATAAAGCGTTTGTGGGGTACCTAGTTTTCGGTGCGCTGAAGGGCTTCCCTGATTACAAGTTCAAAATATTGGTTAGAAAATAGCCCGTGTGCGAAAGTGAGTGTTGGCTGCGGTACAGGTAGAAATTATGGGTTGCCCCAGCCCACCCCTATAAAGTGAAATGATTTAACTATTCTCCTCCTCCATGCTCTACACTCCTCTTGAAGAAATAAGAAATGAGATAGTACTAAAATTTGGATTGCCTGCAAGCAATGCAATATTTTATTGGCATTAATGCCAGTTTCAACACATATTAGCTCACCTCCAATTTGATAAGAAACTGAGAATGTGTGGCATTGATATCAATTCATCATCTACAGGTTCAATTCACCGAATTTCAAGAGCAAAAAGTACACTGCATGTCCTAATGTGGAAATTCACCAAAACACAAAATTGTCAAATGATCTAATGTAGGAGTTCACAAAATTGACAAATGCAAAATTGACCTGGAAAGTCCAAAAAACACAAAGATGACAAACACAAGATTACCAACAGGTGTTTCGACCCGCTGGGTCCTCGTCAGGGCACACTTTAACAATACAACTCTTGAGTTTAAATGATGCACTGTCCATACAATCACTTGAACACATTAGTAATCTAATCATCAATCATAAATATGAATGGCAGCACGCTGTTAGAGCAGAGGGGAGGTGGAAGGTGGAAAGACAGGAAAAAACAACTATTACAATATTGCAAAATTTCCAATAGAAATCAATTTGTTCAATCTTGGAATATGCAATTGTTTTCATAAATAGTTTGACTGCCTGAGTACTATGGTCTAAATACCCCCACAGCTTAGTTAGATGGCAATCGCAAATAATCCTCATTTCAATAAGAAAACAACATCACATGGTAGCGCAAGGGAGCCACAGTGCAACTGAAGATTTCTCAAAAAGGCACGTGTTATATGAGGTTATTTTAGCAAATGAATAAAGATTAATGGGTGAAGGTGAGTGCAGTACCTGTATAGTGAATGGGGTGTTGCGGGGGACACCCCCACAGATCCCTATTTTTTTTTCTTCTGTAGAGTGTGCTGCGGGGTGTCCCCTGCAACCCCTGCTCATTCTACTGTATAGTGCAGTGAGCGGGGTGTTGCCTGGGACGCCCCCGCAGCCCCTGGCTTTTTAAAAAAATGTACTGACCCAAAACACATACCACAATAAGTTTGAACTTTTGGTAGTTTGAACTTTTGGTATGTGTTTTAGGTCTGTTTGTAAGGTTGGTAAATTCTATTTGGAAATTTAGTCCTAACCCGGAATTACAGCTATGTGGTTGCTTATGATTCGCTTTCTCGTACTGGGTGTTTACCTGTCTGTTAGATAAAATTGCACTATTAATTTTGTGAAACTACAGCCGTTTGCACCGTCTAATGAGTGAGACACCACTAATATTTCTAATCAATGAATTCTTTTTATGATCACTGTATCAACAATCAAGGCTGGTACACTTCTTACCTATTTTAAAGCCGTACCGTAGTTCCCATGTTTGCAAAATGCACATCTCTGGCCGTGATCTACTTGGACCACTCAATCGCAACGTTATTGTCAAAGACAGAGCCTTTTGTAGTCTGTCTGATATTGTATGCTCTATTACGTGCTGCAACAAGGTCAGAACATTTTCTATTTACTATGGCGTGTGGGCAGAGGGTTTCACGCTGCTACGTGTGCTGTGAAAAATGCAAAGAAAAATGCTTCGCACTCCTCTTACCTGATTTAGTAATTGGAGTCAGTAAAAGTCTACGCGTAAATGCGAAATTCCTGCCACTGCTCTGGCAAAGGCAGGTCTATACTTTGTGCACTCAATTTGTACGTTTGAAGAGAAGTCATGTGACCAATCATCTGACCCTGTTGTCCGTCACTTGTGAATGACTAAATCTAGTGAGTGTTATGTTCCGGCCCCGCACGGAGGCAGAACGTGGTAGGCCTCGGAGGTAGGCCTCAGTGACACAGCTCCAGCCGGAGTGAAAGAAAGACACGACACACGCTGCTGGAGTCTGTGCCCGGAACTGCCTCCCTTTCGCGGGGGCGGGGCTTTTATTAAGACGCCCTACGAAACCGCGGGGCGGAGGGCAGATATAACAGTGAGTTGGTTTTAATGTCTCAAATACATAAATAATCAAATATATAGCGCTCCTTTTCTTACGCACAAATGTTGTTAATGTAGATTTGCTAACTTAATAAAAAATTAAGTGAAGTCACTTGGTTGAATCCTGCTGACAACGTGTGCTCTGATAATATTGAACGTTGTTATTATTCCAATGAAACCCTGCTGCTCCTCCGTTCGCTTTTAATTTGAGTTGGAGTAAGTTGAGGCTGAATCTTTGCTGTCTAATGTTGCTTTTGGACCAAACCAAAAGGGCGTTGTTTGTGTTTAATAGGAACCCTACTATTCTTCCGTTCGGTATTGAATAACATAATGGTTGCCTGAGGCCATTTACTAGTTTAATACATTTATATCAATCAGTAATGGATAGCTGCTCATGTTGGAGGCTCCATTGTGCTCCCCACCTAATATTGGTTTGGGAGTAACTGTGAACTTGTGTTGCTCACTTATGTATTACTCTTATGTTCAATGGTGACATTCATTGGGCATATCAAATTAGCTACCACCTTGCCACTTGCAACATCTTGGATGTCATAGTATCCTAGTCTAATGCCACACTTGCATAGATGAATACATATTCTGGTTTCATGCCGTGATACTTCCTGTCTGTTATTATTGTCCATAAGTAAAACAGATTAGTACATTTCACCACAGATATAGACATGCATTTTCACAGTGTCACAGACTTAGTTAAAGAAATACAATTAGCTCAGGCTCCTTGTTAAGTCCAAGTTTTAAACATCTGAGTTTACAGATGGTCCGGGCTTCTAACTGCCGTAAATATAGTTGGAGGTCGCCTCCTCCGACGTGTGGTTTTACTTGCTGTAGGCCCACAAAGCGAATAATTGCTATACCTCTTTACCTAATCTCCATTAGGCCGTCTTTGGCCTTACAGATAGTGTGCAGGGGACGTGGCTATCCTCATTGGGTTCCTCTCTTGTTCTCTATATTTGATCCTCCAAGCCCTGCTAAACTGAAATGCTATTGTTAGAGTGACTGTCAGGCATGGAAATACTACCTGTGTACGAAGCTTCCACAGCATGGCATTGTCTTTCAGGAAAGACCAATGGGAGTATGGCAAGATCTTCCTGCACCTGCAGGCGAGCCTCTTAGCCCCAATATGGCATTTTAATAGGGTCATTTGGCTTTCCAGGCTAGAAAGCACTCCGAATGTTATCTTGTGTGCCCCATGGTTACTTGTCTTTATTCCCAAGTAATCTTACTGCTTCACCCACTGGGCCATAAGGTTTTAAAGAATGTTGTCACTCACAGCTATACATATAAGATGAAGTGATTTGACCTTGGGGAATGAAGAGTTCCTGATGACCTTGTGAAATGCATGCAGTATCCAGCTTTCACCAGTATCGGAGATGCCAGAGATTGGCCTGTGATGTTTCATCGAGCGCTGGTCCACTGGGAAGGAGGCTTTTGGTTCTGCTGGTCTGATGTTGCGCCGTCATTAGCCGTTCAAGATGCCGTGGGTGGCATGAGAGAGGTTAGTGGATGCGATCAGGTTGAAGCTGGGAATGATGTAGGCTGGCTGACAGCTGACACCGCTGATCCCGGGCCCTGGGGGAGGTGAGGCAGAAGTTATTGATGGTGTGCAAGCGGGAAGCAGTGGATGAGAGCAGCGAGCAAAAGAAACAGGTAATTTACCTCGCAGCAGAAATTGACATATGGAAGCAGTGCCAGCGTTTGACAATGTGATTGAATATTTAGGGGAGCAAGCAGATGGCGGGAAAGAGACAGCTCCTCTTTATGGCACCAAGAGATTAAGTTGTGTAGCGGGGAATGCAGTCTCTAAAAGTACATTATGGATGATTTGTTTTTCTCAAAATCATTTCCTACAATGAGGCCATCACCACAGGCAGCCTTCTCACTGTCAACATTATCAATACAGTGATACCTATATAGGGAATATGAAAATTGAAAAATCGCCTAGTGTTTTCAAAGAGTCGGGAAACCAACATTGTTCATGAATGTTTTGGATAATTTAATCTTTAACCCAACACCTGTCCATGGGATTGAAATGTTTTATTGAATTGGTTTTTGTGTCGAACACATTTATTTGGTTGCCTGTGTCAGTTTTAAATATTGCTCTGGTTATCTGCAGCTGCTTCCTCCTGTACACAAGAAACACTTGTGTAAAGGCGTGTTGTGAATGACTTATATCATATTATATCAGGACATAAATATGCTGTGTGCTTTGAGAAGGAAGATTCACAGGCACTGTTTTACAGAAACATGCAATATATCATTTGTATTCTCCTTATAAGGATTATATGCCAATGTGCCTGAGTACGTCAGAAATGGTGCTAAACAATTAAGCGCATGCCAATTTGATATGACGCCAACGAAACTGTCTTCTCATAAACTCCACCCCGTATACGAAAGGTGCACACCTTGCGGTTTGAGGAGTGCATCCTGGCTGCTATCCCAGAACGCGGATCACCTGCGTCGCACATGTGGCAACCCGGGCCAACCTTAACAGTCATAAGCGATTCATACTGGTCACGTTGGTATTGAAGAACCTGATTTGTGCACATCAGTTTTTTCAGACTGTGATCCAATCACAAATGAGGTCATAGTTCAGAAAGAGTTCAATAGAATAAAACGTTGGTATTGCAGAACCTGATTTGTGTACATCAGTTTTTTCAGACTGTGATCCAATCACAGATGAGGTCATAGTTCAGAAATAGTTCAATAGAATAAAACATGCACGAATTAACATGATAAACGAGTACTACTTTTTGTTAAATCATTAATTGACAGAAAAGAAATTTTAAGAGGCACACACACAGAAGCGGGCAGACACACAGATGTGCAATAATTCCAAGAAAAGTGATCCCAGTAACTAGGCATGCACAGATACATGTTGAAACCTGTGTTAGTAACGAGAATGACACCATTTGTAACATGAGCATAACTGATAGGGCCTCCATTCAAAAGAGCTACAGCTATTTGGTATGATGAGGGTACGTCCCACCAGCTGTAACCATGTCAACCCGAAAAATAGTTTTTGGGAAGTTTGTCACCGCGAATCAACTAGCAACTAGTAAACAGGTGAGGTGCATAGGACCCCCTGAATTTCACGAGAGTAAGCAAAACATGGAAGTCTCACTTCTCTGGGAGAGGTCTTATGAAGTCTCCCCTATTAAGAAATTCGTTTAAATAATGGAATCAAATGGTGAAATTTACAGCACAATTTCCCATGGAAATTGGATAAAAAGATGTATGATTTACAGGCAGCTCTGCGCGGGGAAAGGATGGCATAATCCAATTCTACAAAGGTCAGGTTTGCAACAGTAAATTAATCATTTCTTTTAAGCAACAAATTACACATGTGCTTATTAGAATATTGAGTGAACCTATGTGGGCCCTTTAAAACGAGGTAACAGTATCTGAGATGGATGGTGATGCAGACCTTACTCATAGATCAATAATCAGACCGACTCTGGAAGTTATGCAAAATCTTGACAGTTTTAATAACATTTGTTAAAACAGGGAGTGCAATGGGCATCAATGGAAATTGAACAGCTCGCTCCACGAGTTCTCGAAAACATTTAATAAAAAACATCCTTTCATAGCAAAAATTCCTCTTAAGTGACGTCATACTGCGTGGCAAAATAAGAAAACCTAAGTGGGATTGTGGTTGGTCTACGGGGAACATCTACATATACTTTATATGGGGTTTTGATTGGCTCTCTAAAGTCGGGTGGACAACTAAGCCCACACCACTGCAAGTCATCTTCCGTGTTGGACCAATACACAATGTCCTATTGGCTTCTCAAACTATGGGGCTCTTTGATACGTGGCCCTCTATAATTGGTTGGCACACTTGTACCCTTTTGGAATTTTCCGCTCGCTAGCAGTGCGCAAGCTGCTACCCGAGGTGCTGGGAGGTTGGCCTAGTCATGCCTCCCCACCCAATTAGCCCCAAATCTATCATCACTCCTGCGGTCTGCCATTCAATTACTATGTTTGAACTTGGCCTTGTGCAGGCTCTCTGTGCCTGGGGAAAAAAGGGAGTGAAGGCATGTCCTTATCTTCTGGTCTCGGTATAGCTCGCCCCAAAGTCTATTTTCATCTGACCATGTGACTCGAGAACATGTTTTGATCTCCTTGGTTGCATTTTATTTTATTAAATGGAGAAAAC
This sequence comes from Ambystoma mexicanum, assembly GCF_040938575.1. Classification (NCBI taxonomy): domain Eukaryota; kingdom Metazoa; phylum Chordata; class Amphibia; order Caudata; family Ambystomatidae; genus Ambystoma; species Ambystoma mexicanum. Next base: position 688,968,264 of record NC_090934.1, on the reverse strand, counting down.
CTGGCACTTCTAGTGTTTTTCCATTACACCTCAAACAGGAGCTCAGCCAACTTCTCAAGTTATTGTATCCTTTCGAGTACATAACCAGGCTCTCGACAGCCTGACTCTTGACACTGGATCAGGCAGGCCTTCCCGAATCTTCCTTCACCATCAGCCATTTTATTCTGCTGCGCAACACATCCAACCCTTTCATTCACGGGGTCCAAGTTTACTACAATGCGTTGTGGAACATCCAGATTCTATACATTCCTATACATATACATTGGCACATCACCTGCAATCTATTTACCACATAGCCAGCCATATGATTACTTTGTCTAATTGCGTTACTGCATCTGTACAATTGTAAAATGGTTTGACATTTTCTTCAGTGCTTCTCCACACGTGCAATCTTCATTTCGCTCCGGAAATGTTGCTTACTTCGCTACTTAACTTCATCGGCATCTCTTCTGGGTGCATCATTTCTGCTTCATATGATGTCACAAGTCTTCTCTTTCATTTTCTTTCACACTTCTTCTGGAACTTCCTTCGGAAGACTGTAATTTCTTCGTGGATACATATAAGGTTTGCTCAATGGACTCTTCGCGGTATAGATACCATTACTGGCCTTGCGCATGTCGCAATTTCCGGTTGCCAACATATAGGCAGGATGTGGTGGGACTTGTGGTAGGAGTACTTGGCTTCTCCTCTACATGAGTGTCTGATAGAAACATAGGAAGTAATCGATGCATCTTTTAGCATTTCACTGATACAATGCCTTCCCCCACCAGGAAAAGTGGCTGTCAAAAATTAACTGATAATAGAAATTAACCAGTTTACATCCTTGCGCCAGTAGATTAAATGAGGTGCTGGGAGAATTTTTGATCATCGTTAATCTTTTGCTAGGCAATAAAACAATCTGATTCTCCAAAAGGTACAATGGGGATCATGTTCCTTATGAGGCAGATCGGCAAAAATGGGAGTAAATGTAGTTACAACCATTTTCACCCTACCGCCTCACTTTGCAAAAGTTGTCTGGCAGAGTTGGGGAGCAGAGCGGACATAACATATCCACCTCCACTTAATGCTCCACCATACAAATGTGGGTGCATAAACGCTAGCATTAATGCAATAAATGACTAGGGATTCCACATGAAAATACCACTTGGTAAACAGGCAGAGTCTATAGGAATCCTTTGTAAATGCCTCCCTCAATTTTAAGTTCTCAAGAGCTCAAAAATGAGCTCCATAGTGTTAATTACTATGGACCTCATTTTTGAGTTTGGAGGTATTCGACGCCGAATATTACTCATTTGCATGGTGGAGTAGAAAAGGGGAGGGCAATAAGACAGTATACACGCTAGTAGGCTGCCATTTTGCACTCCGCTGTGTATATTGAGTAAATGCTGTCCGCTATGTACGCATGACAGGCAGAGTTTGCAATGGATTCCTATGGATTCAGTCAGGCTCCTTGGGAATCCACAGCATTTGTGCTGGCATGAAAATCCTTACTGGCGCAAAAGCTGGAGTATTTGTATAGAGGAGAGGAAGGGAGCGGCGGAAACGTACGTCTGTCCCTCATTTCCGCCATAAAAATCAATGAAAATGGGGCATACCAGAAATTAAATGCATAAAAGCATTATGCAAGGATTTTACACATTTTCTTTCCAGTACGCTATGCTCAAAATTAGCTCTCTATATTCAAGTGTGTTGCTACCATACGCCAGGTTCTTCCAATGTATAGCTGTCTGTTGCTTATTTAATTCTGGTTGTTAATAATACAATTATGCTCAATTTGTGGCTCTGCTGATGCCATTAGTCAATTCAGTTTCATTGTGATGTCAAATAGGCCACAGTTCAGCTCAATGTGCCACATTTTCTGTTTCCATTCTAATGGTTTATGTAACGGCCACCCTCAACACAGGAAGTTCTTTCCCTCCCCAATCAAGGTGTCACACAACAAACTGTTTAATGCCAAATCTTTGTTCAGCCCTATTTCAGATTCATCTCATGCCCCTTGTATTTCTCCCCAAGTGCCACCAATGAGCCAAGAACAAGGCTGGTGTGCAGGAAATATATTATTTTTTTTTTCGGATCACAGGTAATGGAGATTGCACTAAAACTACACATGCAACCTTCTTTGTGGCTCACAATTAAACTTCATTTTACACACATAAATCACACGAGTTGGTTGGGGAATATACAAACCGCAATACTTTTCTTTGTCCCAATTTCAATTCCAGAAGTAATCAACACTTGTCAAAGAACAAAATGAATTTACATATGCAGTCCTGTACAATTTTGATTTTCCTGCATGCTTATCATGCTATCAGTGTGGTTTACAGATTTGTCCAAATGCATATGCAAATTATTATTTCACCCACACTTTTGCTTAAAATAAACACAGGGTGATTTAACAGTTTGTTTTTCAGACCCCCACTCCTTTGGTCTGCGTTGGTGAAAATTGGAATGATTCAAGAATTATGGATTTCAGACCCACCTCCACTTAAAGGCCTGTGTTGGGGAAGCTGGACAGAAAAATTGGATTTTTGCTTAGGACAAGGACACACCCCTCTTCCTAAAAGAAGCCCTGATTAACAGGAAAATAGGATTACCCAATGACATTACAGGCTATAGTTTTTAGTGTACACTGGGAATGAGTTTTGTTAACTTTTGAATGTTAACAAAAATCACCTTTTCGTGTTTTTCTGAAGTAGAACTAATTAAATGAATATTCATTCAAATATGTTAAGAGTTTACATAGTTTTGCAACCACCCCCCACCCACTATAAAGGGAAAGGATTTAAAGCAAGCAGATCCCACCACATTTTGGTTTACAATGGCTCAATTCTACTTACATTGAAAACCTCTGTTTAAAGTTCATGAAAGCCAGCTGCATTTCTGGGCACTCTTTGAGGGTTCTGATCACACCGCCCTCAAGGATGGTCCCCATCTCTTCACCACAGGGCCCAGTCAGCTTTTAGAGCTTCCCAGCAACAGACAGCTCCACCCTTCTTCCAAGCTCCACCCAGATGGGATTTCAGAAAATCTCCTCTGGTGTTTCCTTGAGGCTGTCAGTTGGTAATTTTTACCAGTTCTTCTCCTCTCTCCTAGTGCATCCACCTTATATCCTAGTGATGACACCATCAAGATTTCAATATTGGGCAATGCCCTGCAAGAATTATCGCAACCAGGATCAGACATTTACCCTTCTCTCTCTCTCTCCGCCAAGTCCAGGCTATGCCTAAGGATTGGTTTAGGAGTCTAGAACAGTAATAATGCAACTCCCATTTGAAATCCCTTTTTCATTTCAACTTTTTAGCAACAAGTAGTTATGTGGCAAAACCTTCTAATTTACTAGTAACTTCCACAATGAATATGTATTCCACTTCAGCTAATCATGAGGAATTCCATTAAACGGCAGCCGGGTCAGCACCATATTGCATGGTGTGTGGCAATTTTCTACTATTTATATAAAAAAACATAATAGTTATGAACATGGAATTTACTCCCCACATACCTACTTTTAACCTCCATCAGCATGCCAATTTTTATATTTGGGACCTTTTCAGACAGACAGAAACACATTTTAGCTTTCCATTATGATTCCCCAAGTCGCAGGTGGATTAATTGGATTTCTGCTAAATTGCCCAGAATTTATCTTATAAATGACACATAATTGAATGCAGTATGATTTGTGGTTGCTGAGAAAAATGTATTAGTTATAATAGTCCTTTTAAACTAATGGGAGATCTTCATGTATTTGCACATTGGAGCTCTCCAGTCTCCAGGCCATTTGCCATTCCTGACCAGCATGTGATTGGAGCTTTCTCAACTGTTTTGTTACTAGACTCTTTGTTGTTTGAAGTTGGTAGGCTGTAAGTACTTGGGATGGCTCAGCTACACAGAGATCTCCCACTGCAGATAATGAGCTAGTGATGTCACAAGGCCCTGCTGACATCTGGCATCCTGTCCTGTAATCTGAAGTGGAGCACCATTTTGATCTGAAAACCTTATATTTTCTTGTACTTTATTTTAGAGTTCAGCATTCCCTTTTTGCAGCGGCTCCCCACGTTACTGTCATGCACTGGCTAGGCCATTTGCCCTGCACTGAAATGAGCCTTCAGAGATAACAGGTCTGAGGAAAGTTTGTTTTCAACACCCTTAAGAGCAGTCCACAGCTTCTCGCAGTTGTAAATAGCTGGGATCCAAGAGCGAGACATGAAGTGGGAGAAGCCATTTGCAAATTCTATCCAGAGACCTACCGATTGTCCTTGGCTGAAATGAACTCACATATTGCATTTTCGATCATCAGACTTTATTCTTTGACATACTGTGTGGTTTACTAATCAGGGTTCTGTAAGAGATTTTGTCTTATTGGGGAGAATTCAGGATTTGGTGGTATTTTCCTTACCTACTATTTTGGTGGTAAATTGACAGTAAATTGGCCTTACACTTAGAGTGGGTTTGGTGTTACTCTATTTTGGTGATTATATATTGTTAGCTTGTATCGTTGCCAATTTTAGTGGTATCTTAATTTGTGGTATTTTCAGAATTACCTTATTTTCATGGTATAGTGGTGAACATGTTTTTTATTATACTACAAACCCATCATATAACAAACTTTCCTTTCTATTAGAATGTCTTCTAGTCACCTGTAGAGAGACCCAGACTTAGGACACTTCAGAGAACCCAGTGAGTTTATTCAGAGCTCCACCTATCGTTTGTGGCTGGTATTACTGGCTTGTGTACATCCAGTAATCTATGTGTCTAATCTGGCACTCCTTCTTTTAGCATGCAAAGACGACATCACATGCAACGCTTACACATACTTTTCTACCTTGCAGATACTTTTCCACTCTTCCTTGCTTGTTATTTTAACTACAGTGGCAAATTGGTAAATACACTACTTCTGTGATATAAACAACACACCGCTGTGATTTCCCTGTATAAAAGTTACCCACAGACGCTTGAATGACACCAAAATACCAACTTTTGTTTTTCAGTATATTCTATATTAAATGACCATTATAAACAGCAATACATCTTACCACATGATCATAGCATCACCTGCAAAATATAAAAGAGAGCAGAAACAAACAGGCAAATTGCAAAAAAATGAATATAGTTTTTATCACTTTACATAGAGAAATAAACCTGCAGTATGTTTTCTCCCTGCACTGCCAATAAATTCTAGCAACACACGTACATCATTCTATTTTCTCCTCACTTGGCACTAATCTTACCAAGGCCAGTGAAATCTGTAGTCCCCGCATGACCTTGCTGTCTTCGCGGACCCAGACCCAGTGCCAAACTCCCTCATATGTGTGAGGAGCTGCCAGCTGATTAGGTTCGTAGCCAGCGCTCAACCCACATAGAGTTCAACAGATATGGCACAGTGCATCTCTTTGTCCCAGCATGAACTGCCACCTCCCTTCTCTTCATTCCTTAAGAAAACTCTAATTCAGCCCACTTTTGACGTGGCTTATCCACCTACAATCCCTACCAATCAAAACAACAAGAATGTGCCCTGTGCCAGCCTTCGTTTTTCAAGAAAATGAAGACTTCATTTGCAGAGCAGCTGTTTCATTTTCCTTTCCTGCATTTTACATATTTCTGTTCTCCACAAGATGAAAACAAACAAAAAACGCTAGTGTGCACCTCTTGATGGAAAAATGAATACAGCATTTCATTGTGCACAGAAAACTGCATTATAATGTTAGAGAGGTTGACATTAGTACTTTAGTAAGGCAATTAGTACAGAGTTAATCATTTAGGTATTCTAATGCAGTTTTCACACATGAAACATCCAATATAAAATTGTGCACCTCTTTATTTTAACCTGGCTGCACACTATGCTAAAATGGTTTTATTTTTTTATTTTTTTTACTAAGTATTCTGAAAGCTTGCCTGCTGGCTGTTACTGGCTGATACTGAAATAATGCCTGCAGTTTGAAAAACTGGGCCTGGCTGTATTTCTATGCTGCATATTGTATGCTGGCAATAAAGTCCCATATATGTCCTTACACATTCCCTCCTTTTTCTGACAATTCTGGTTAACAAACCCATAATTGGAGGAAACCTTTTAAAATGTACATCTCTCTTTTTCCATCATATGAATCACAATCGAAATAATAGCATCTTAATAAATGAATATTTAAACATTTCACAACAAACCATTGCTTAATCATAAAAAAGTAAAACAAATCCCAAATAGGACCCATCAGTCCTCAAAGACATGTGCATGTATAACGGAATATTGTACACATATTTTTCAACTGAAGTGTCCACGTATGTTTGAATGTCTTCTCAATTATAGTCTTTATATACGTGTACAATCAACATTTCTTATGACAATAAAATAATAAAATAAAATAAATAAATAAACAAATGATTAACATAACTAACTAAAACAATTAAATAAAATAACAAGTTTGTGCGTCTCCATCACCCCCACTTTTAGTCACGTAAGATGATACTATGCTCCACCAGCAACGCTGCAGAATTCAGTTCAAATCACTACTGTTCCATTGATGGCATTCACCATCTTCATGATGGCAACTCTGAGATGTCCTGATCACCAAATTTTCATTACATCGTTCGTTCGGTGGAATTCTTTCATCCTGGCGCTCTTGGGTGTTTTTCCACAGAAATCACCTCTTTTGGCATCCCAGTCTCTTTGTCTTCACCGCCATACTTCATTCCGGAGGCTTTACTTGGGCTTCATCCCGTGGACTCCATGACTCCTTTATCTCTTGCGTCCTCCGGTCCTGCGACCTCTGACCCCAACCAATATGTTAGTTATTTGTTTCTAAATCAAATAGAAAAGGAACAGATTAAGTACATAGCACAATACCAATTTCACCCTTTCTACTACTTTGCCAAAAACAAAATGTGGCCCAAAACATTATGATCTACTCTTCCGAATATCTGCAACTAAGCACATGTTAGAGTGAAAACAATAATATATACATTTCACATTATTATACATCAAACAATTTTCATGCAGAACATTTTAGCATATCATACCATAGTAAGTTAACCTGATTCATCACCCTACATCAATGCATATTACCACACGTTTTCCAAATATGATACCTTCATTTGCATTTATCTTCACACTAAACAATATATCTGGTTTTTCATGGTGTGAGACAATAATTAACTGCATCTTTCTTTTTCAAGAAATCAGTACACTTAACCTGTCTCTACCTACACAAGTCTGCTGACTTCATGTTTAGGATGACAGGGCTTAATTTGGTTAACATAAACAAATTGTTCTGTCACCATTTCACCCTCTGTCTTTAATATTGTCTAGACTACCGGGGACACTTTATCCACTATCTCAAATGGACATTGCCCTGCCACAAGAAATTATTTGTTTTTATGTTTACCTTTTCCAAAATGAAACTTATATACCCGATCACCTACTTTATACTCTTTCACAGAAGTCTTTTTATCATAGTATGACTTTGCACTATCAGCAGCTCTTTCCAAATTTCGCTGCACAAATGCAAATGCATGTTGTAAATGCTTTCTCAGTTTTTCCAGATATTCATGAACTGTAGATGCACTTGTATAATAAATGTTGTGGCAGTACCATTTTCCTTCCTGTCAATACCTCATGAGGACTGATACCTGCCGCTTTAGCAGGAGTCGATCTAATGGCCATCAATACCAAAGGTAATCATAAATCCCAACTAGAACCTGCCTCCGCTACAAACTTCTTTAATATCTCCACGACAGATCTGTTGCAAAGTTCAACATTTCCAGAAGAAGCGGGCCAATATGCAATATGTAATTTCCTTTTTACCCCCAATATCTCCCACACCTTGCTAATTAAGGTGCTTGTGAAATGACTTCCTCTGTCTGACTCTATTCTTTGTGGTAATCCAAATCTTGAAAATATATGATTTACCAGCAATTTAGCTGCTGTTTGCCCACTACATTCTGGTGCAGGAAAACATTCTACCCATTTCGACATTACACATACCACGGTCAAAAGATAACGGTTTCCCCTACTCGATCTCTTTACAGGCCCTACATAGTCAATTTGTAAATCTGACCATGGAAGAGTTAAACCCCTTTTCATTAATGGAGCTCTATGCATTGGTGAAGCAGGTTTAAATTGTGCACATACCAGACACCCCCTGGTATATAATTCCACATCTTGGGACATGTGTGGCAAGTAAGCATAATCTTTCAGTATCTCTAAAGTTTTTTGGGAACCTCTGTGTCCTGCAGTTATTGCATCATGTGCATGATTTAATATTAGCCCTCTAAATGAAAGAGGTACCACCCACTGTGTTTGCCCTGTTATGGATTCTCTGATCATCAGACCATCCTGTAGTTTAATTCATTTTTTGTTCTTTAATAACACTCTCAACTCTTCTTTGCCTGTAAAATCATTTTCAGTTAAAGGATTTTGTTCCGGGTCCATCAAATAATTATAATCGATCCCCAATATTGGATCATCTTTTTGTGCCTTAATCAGATCTTGATCTGGTGTATCATAACTCCATTGCACTATGGGTTGTTCAACTTCTTTTGGAGCTTTAGAGCGTGTAACTGCATCTATTTATATGTCACCAATGAAGTGTTCAATGGGCAACAATTCTCCCATAACAGCCCCAATCTTGGCCAATTGATCTGCTTTATCATTTCCCTCCTTATCTTCTCCTGGAGTTTTCAAATGTCCACGAATGTTCCTCCAGTATACAGTTAAATCATTCTCTGACACTAATTTGTCTATCGCTTGTATCATTTTCCCATGTTTGAGGGTTTTTTTTGTTATATGTGAGCATGCCTCTTGCTTTCCAGGCAGGCAGATATTCTATAAAGCTATTTTGTGCATAATCAGAATCAGTCACCAGGACAATTTTACTGAAGTTGTTATCAACTGCAGTAGTAATTGCTTTATAAATGGCTGCTAACTCTACCACCTGGCTACTTCTAGAACCAATTCTCATTCCTATACTAGGAATGTCCTCACATCTCAACCAGACATTTCCTATCCCTGACACCAACTGTTTATCACTGTTATTTTCAATGTGAAAAGCACATCCATTGACATATACAGTTGGCAATTCCTTGCATGTATTTTCATCAAAAGCTTTGTGTGGTGATTGTTCAAACTCCTGCAAACAGGAATCCACCTCTACTTCATCTGATACACATTCAGCTGCACAGTCATGTAAATCTGCTAACCATTGAGCAATTGGGCTCTTTTTATTTTGGCCATATCTTACTTCCACAGGGCAGGAAAGCCCTGTAATGCCAATGTCCATGAAGTAATTCTGGACTGTGCTAGATTGCCTGATCTAATCCTTTTACTCTGTAAGAACTGCAATGGTTGATGATTTTTCTCAATGATTACCTTCTCCCCTTGGACAATGGGACGAAAATGTTGCAATGCCCACACAGTGGTCAGAAGAGCCTTTTCACATTCACTGAATTTAATTTCAACTTGAGAAAATGCCTTACTTGCATAAGCAATAGTTTTATGGTTCAAATCATGTTCTTGAGATGACACTGCTGACATACAATGCTCAGTGAATCCTATTTCTATAAAGACATCTCTGTTCTTTATGGGATACGCCAAGCATGGTGCCTTTATGAGGCATTCTTTCAATTTAGCAACTGCCCCAGATTGCTCCTTTTCCCATTTCCAGGGTGCATTCATCTTTAATAGTTTAGTCAATGGTTGAGTGATTTCAGCATAATTTTCAATAAATTTGCTGTTATATCCCATCATTCCTAATAAACCTTTTAAACCTTTCATGTTTCTAGGATCTTTCCATTTCTGTATGGCCTCCACCTTTTTCTTTTGTGGATTTAACCGTGTTCAGTTACTTCATGACCTAGGAAATTCACCTTTTTCTTGCACCATTGGGCTTTCTGTAAAGATACTTTGTCACCTGCCTTTTGCAATTGGTCAAGTACATGTCTAATTTCATCAAAACTACTTTTTAAGTTTTCATTTCTTTATCAGGACATCACCTACATAGACTATAGTCCCTCTTTCCGCTGCTTCTGGCATAGCTTTTCTCAAAAACATGCCAAATTCGCTCCCACTATTGACATACCCAAATGGTGTTCTGGACCAAGCATATTGCGTTTTATCAAATGAAAATGCAAATAAATTCTGAATGTCTTCTGCAAATGGCACACACCAGTACCCATATGTGAGATCTAATGTGGTAAATACCTTTGACCCATGTACTTGAGCAAGGCCTTGATCAATGAATGGCAGCGGTCATCTAGACACTAGCACTCTTTTATTTAATTCCCTCAGATCTGCACACAGACGCCATTGTCCTTTTAGCTTTAATACATCCAAAATAGGAGTCTTGGAGGTACTATGACTGGGTCTGATAATTCCCATAGACTCCAAGTTTTTAAATACCTCTGTCAATGACTCTAAGCATGCCAGTGGCAATCGATATTGGCGCACAAATACTGGATTTCTCCATACCCCTCTGGTAATGTGGCAACATGTAAATCAGTTAGTCCTGTAAGGACATGTATAGCATTTTGCCAGCATGCAATAGCATTTTGCCAGTATGTAATATAGCATTTTTTTTGTCAGTATAATATATAGTGTTAATGGTAGCATGCAAAGTACAGGATTTATAAAACATCCAGGCCCAATTTGAAACTGCAGATATTTAGAGCACACATAGAAAAACTTAGTGTGCTGCCAGGTTCAAATAATGAGATGCACCATGTATTTTGGATACTTCATGTATGAAGACTACATTAGAATGCATAACCGATTAACAATATTATCATAATTACTAAGTGCTAACTTTTAACATGAGAATGTAGTCTTCTACGCAAAATGAGGTGACATCCATGTTTTGGTGGTATTAATTTTTAAATGCACACTAGCGTTTTATTCAGCTTGTGAGAACAGAAAATATGCAAGATGCAGGAAGCAAAGTGAAACAGTAACTCTGTACCTGAAGCTTTCATTGTTTTGAAAATGAAGGCTGGCACAGGGAACATTCTTTTTACCCTGATTGGTAGAAAATGTAGGCAGACAAGCCACATCAATAAATGGATGGGTAAAAGTTTTCTTGAGAAATAGAAATGAAGAGAGCAGTTAGTTCATGCTGGGCTGAGGAGACAGACAGACAGAGTTTCCAGGGGTAGAGCGTTGTCTGAATAATCAGTTGGTGCTCCCCCACACAAGTTTACGGAGGAGTTTCACGCTGGCACTGGGACTGCAAGAGACAGCAAAGTTGTGCGGGAATCAGATTATTACTGGCCTTGGTAAGGGATTTGTGCCAAGTGAGGAATTTGTATGCTGTGCGTCTGGCTAGGAGTTTTGCAGTGCAGAAAAGTTAGAAATCATTGCATGTTTGTTTTTCTCTATATGCAAAATGTGGGAACATTAATCCATGTTTACAAAATGCCTGCTTGTTCTGTTTGTTCTTTTATATTGCAGATGCTGTAAAGAACACATGGTAAGATCTGGTCACTTGTAAATGATATGCAATACAAAAAGCACATATAAAAACAATTAAGATTTTTGTGTCATTCATGCATCTGTGAATTATTTACATAAGTGAAGTACAAAGGGGATGTTCATATCAGTGCAGTAGTGCATTTACCGATTTACCACTGTAAGTAAAATAGCAAACAAGAGAAAGTTAGTAATAAACAGCTACAAAGTAGAGGGTTGTGTGCGGTGTGATGAATGTTTCTTTCCCTGCAGGCTGATGGGAAGGGGGTGTCTAATTCGACACATAGGTTACTGGGTGCACATAATCCAGTAGCACCAGCCACAAACTGTAGGTGGTGCTATGAATAAATTCATTGGGTTCACTGAAGTGCATAAGTCTGGGGCTCTCTACAGAGAACTAGAAGGTATTCTAATAGAAAGGAAAGGTTTGTTTTATGATGGGGTTATAGTATAAAAATAAACCATGCTCACCACTATACCACAGGAATAAAATACCACAAAACAAGATACCACTAAAATTGCCACCAATACAAGCTAACAAGGTATGATAACTAAAATAGTGTGATACCAGACCCACTCTAAATGTAAGACTAATTTACCGCTAAATTACCACCAATATTTTTACAGTAAGAAAATACCGCCGAATCCCAAATTTTCCCCAAGAAGACAAAATCTCCTACAAATAATGGTGCGTTGGCCGGGAAAGTGACCGTAGACCATCTACTGGGCGTGGCAAGTGTATTCCACACTACCATACTTGCATTAAAGTGAACCATTTTATGAAAGCAGTGTGACACTGGAAGTGAATCTCAGAATGTCTCAAATGGAAGCCACATTCCCAAAGTTGGTACAATATCTGGAGGCAAAATTATATGCACATGGGACATGGTCCTCAAATAACGCCACAGAGTGGCATGACCATATCTGGGGAAGTGCAGAAAGAACCATTGGACAACATTTTTGCAGAAGGTAGCATAATTCAGGTCTGTCTTTTGAGATTATTAAATGCTGCTGATAAACATGCAGAGAAGGATTGTCTGATACGGCTATGTGCCAAGACATGGTTCATTTTAAATAGATCTCTGCGAATGAAAGAAAATTATGCCAAGCTGATTAGCAGATTAAAAGTTGAACTAGATGGAGCTAGTGAACAGTAGGAAAAGTTAAGAGTTGAACTGGTGGTATGTCAAAAGGACATGCACTCAAAGTGTAAAGAACTCGACAATCAATTGTCCCAAAGGAAGAAACAGTTTGAGGATAGTGAGCAAGAATGAAAACACTTGAAAGGATTGGTAGATCATATTAGACAAGATAAAGACGAGGTTATTTTGGAAATGCAAATTTTACAAAAAGAACATTTCGAGAAAGAAAGTGATCTTCAAAATGCTGAACAAGGGATAGTTAAAATGTTTCAAGAAAGAGACAGACGAGGCAAAGAGTTCAGTGAATGCCAAATGCAAATAAGCGATATGAAAAATGTGATTAATAAAATGGGTGATGAAAACAATTACTTGCATGAGGAGGCAGATCAGCTCCTTAAAAAGTGCAAGGATTTGGAACAGAAAATATGCACTTCCAGGTCCCAGGACAAATGACAGGGCACCACATTCAATGGAATTGAGGTGAATTATATTTGTACATGGAGAAGTAGTGCCCCAGTGACTGTGCCGATGTCTGAATTTGGTTGTAGCGCCCTTGGGGGGTTTGACACACCCATTGGGGGCCGCCACCAATCCCATACGCCTGAAACAAGGGTTGAATCACAAAGTAGTGCAATCCCAGACCTGGTACCAAGTAGTCCTATCAAGATAATGAAATCAATCAAGGCTCTGATGAAACCGTTCAAAATAAGAGGAGAGTGCTGTACAAAGGACCACTTAGAAGCGGTGCACAATATATCTAAAGCCCTCCATATACCTAAGAAGTAATATAGACACGACTTTCACTTAACTCTGGATGCTCCCACAGCCAGTATCATCAGAGGATTAAATGAACAGCAAAACAAAACATGGGCAGAATTTGAAAAAGAGATTAGACGTCATTTTTCTCCATTGCAATCATTACAGGAGGCAAAGAAAGTTGCACACATGATTATGGCTGGGCCAAATACGTCCCCTCGCCAGTTTTTGCAAGACTTAAAAAGAGGTTTTTCTCGCTTTGATGTATCTTTTGATCCCAATTCCAATGAGTTTAAAACTGCCTATTTCTTTCGGTTGCAGAAAGACATTATATCACAGTTAGTCCATGAATTTGATCGTGACAAGTCCCTTGAGTGGATTATGCACCAAAGTGCAAAGCTATATGAAGTGCTATACTGTCAGGGCAGAGAGAGTGATAAAATTAAAGACACTAGACCAAAATCGAAAGAATCCTCGGCAACAGTAATGGAGATCAGGTCAGCTAAAATATCACTTGAGTCCGCTCAAAGTCCAGGCAAAAGTAATGTGACACCCGAACAGAGGGGTAATCAACTGAGGTTGCCACTCTCTGCGCCAATGTTTCAGTCACGGTGTCCGCTCATTTGGTCGAAAAAAAAAGATCGAATGACCATTTGGTCGAAACCAAATGGTCGGAAAAAAAATGGTTGAAATTTTTTTTTTATTTATTTATATATATATTTTTGTTTGGTTTGGTTAAAAAAACAAATTATTATATAAAAAGGGGGTTTGGGGGAGAACCACCCCCAAAAAAAAAAATGTAAAAAAAAAAACAACTAAATTCGACCATTTGGATTTCGACCATTTGGTGTCGACCAAATGGTCATTCCATTCGACCATTTGGTTGTCGACCAAATGACTGGTAGCCTTCAGTCACATGATCCTACTAATAGGGAGAGCTACATTAGCCCTAGGTACTTAGGAGACAGGTCCCGGGCAGGATATCGACTTGATATGTCAGGTATGAACAATAATTAGAGACAAAAACAGGATCAAAGAAGTAATGGTCTCTTTCAGATATTGGGGACACAGAGCAGATATGACCCCAACACCATGATATATGGCAACCAGGATAGACCCTGGTATGTTGATTGATTTACTGAAAATGGGAATCAGCATAGGGGACAATACTCACAAAATGAGAGACAGACCACGAGGCAGAGTATGAATTATGCCCCACGTCAATACAATCAATCACCACCACCAGGGGATTACAACCAAAGAATAGGTACACCACACTCCCCGCCCCACGACTCAAGAGTTCAGAAATAACTCCAATAGGAATCAATCTCCTGAGAGATATCAGAATAGATTTAATCAGGGGGAGAGTAACCAATATCGGCATAGGCCGCAGAGAGAAGATTCTAAAGAGATGGAAAGATTCCAGTGTCTCAAAGCCCAAGTGAAAATGTTGGCTGAACAAATAGGAAAACTCTGTACAGCCCAAAAACAATCATCAAAGGAGCGGGCAGAAGGCCATAGTAGTGACTGTGTGGCTTCTGATAATAAGTGACTAAATCTTCATGATACCTGCAATGACAAAATGGCAGATTGGTCTGATCTAGTTTTGCATAATGACTCTGAGCTGTTTAATGATTTAAAAATGAAAATACCTGCAAATGAACACGAGGCAGAAATTGCAAATACATTTCAAAAAGAGGTTTGGTTTACCCTGGAGTTAAATCAAATGTTGGAAATCTGCACAAATGAAAAAGGAAAACAAGAAAAACATGAAATTCCAAAAGAACAAAGAGACAGATTTAAGAAAGACAACTCCTGCATGGGTAAAATAATTGATCAGGGAGTAAGTGTGGATGTTAGAACGCCCTCCCTAGACAATCAAGATGCTAATAAAATACAGGCAGGAAGAATAAGTACTCAAAAGGAGGGTACAGATCAGTCACCTGAGTTCTTTGAGCAACAGATTTTTGAGGAAGTTAAAAAGATTGGTATCATGCCAAATACCCACAAATGCCCAGAATTAGAAAATGACAAATTATCAGGTGATGTTCATACGCATGTTCAGTTGGAGAATTGCAGTGTGAACTTTGATGATCTTGCATGGAAGGACGAACAGTGGCCACACTCCAAAGGACCCCTGAATATGGGGAGATGAATAAGGTTTCTCAAATAGAAAAGGACAGAAAGGAGGGAAAAATGCCCTTTCATTTACCAATGTGCTTAGCCAAAAGTGAGAAAGGTCTGAGAAAAGTGAATCCTGAAATCAGTAAAAATTCACACTTTTTGTGTGTGTTGGAGGAAGTTGAAGACAGATATTATGCTCCCATTACTGTGGAAGAGAAATGCAATACATTTGCAATGATTGACACCGGCGCACAGACCACAATTATGTCCAAAGAATTGATAAAAAGTATCAATGAAGGGAGATCTCCACAGAATCAGATCACAGTCAGGCAGAGTGAAGGCCCAGTACATAACTTTAAAGTGAGGCGGTGCCTATCGTGGGTGTTACCGAGGTTGACATAAAGATAGGAAAACACAGAATGAAACAGGAAGTATTGATCACATCTTTTTGTGAAATTCCATTTTTGATGGGGAAAGATTGTCTGAAAAGATTGTCTCCTCTCATAGATGGGCTAAATGGGGTAGTGTGGTCTCTAACAAAAAAAAACATGAAGACCTAAGAAAATAAAGTCACAAAACAGCAGTGTAAATGAATACCATACTTTTGCCAAATTGAATGATGCAGTGGAGGTGTACCTACAGAATAGCTGTGTGCCTAGTGTCACTGTCATATTGATGTGTCAGGATAAAATGCAAAGTAAAAAAGAAAAACAATCTGTGCAGATTTCTTTGGACCCTAGGAAGAAATGGCCAACTGAAAATAGATGAACACACATTGCGCTTCTATTTAAAAGAGAAGAAATGCAAACAGAACACTATTCCTAAAGCAGACACAGAAAAATACATCACCACCCTTGCTGAAATACACATGGAAGATGAACAGCCATGGATTCACATTGGTATAAATGGCCATTCTAAATGATAAAAGCCACGTTGGTGCTTGAACAGGAAAGGAGCTTTATTATTGAGAAAGTACTGCAGAGAATAATGGAAAGGGAGGAGATCCCAAAATTAGAATTAAAAACCAATATGTCTTTGGTTTGGATAATCCAGATTTTGAAAATCGAATTGCAGGAAGGTCCATGCAAAAGATCAATATTGGACAAAAAACCATCTACCACAATGTGTGGATAGTGAGAGGAACACAAAATGATTTTTATATGGGCAATGATATCATGCACAAAATGTACATGGTGTTAGATTTCCTTAACCAAAGAAATATAGTCCTGGCTAGGCGAGCCTGTGCCCGAATTTGAAGACAAGAGACAGGCTTATCATTGCACACAATTGGTACCATATGCAATTGAACTACAGCTGAAGAAGGATATTACTATCCCTGCATTCACCAAGCAGGTTGCTATAACACTAAAGTGCAAGAATGCACAGTAAACAAAGGATTCTGATGCATTTGTGTGCTTGAAGGAATCCATAAAACAGCAAGGGCTGGATTATGAATATACCCCATTGGTAGATGTTGGGGAGGGATCTGTTAAGATCATGGTGGATAATAAAAGATGTCAGGATATTCAATTGGAAGAGAAATCCTTATTAGGAATGGCCATACAAAAATCACATTATACTGCAGATTTCAATAACATAGTGATTGGAAATATCCCTGAGAGATATGTAGATGCACAGGGTGTGTTGCCAGAATATCTGGATTCTCACCCCAAAGGAATCTTTAAAATTCAATCTGTGTACCCTAATGATTCCAATGAGACAGTGTGCTGTCACCAAGAGAATTGTATAGTATTTGACTTAAATTAAAATAAAACAGAAAATCAGCATATTGAAATGGAAACTGATATGCTAAACTATTTAAAAGTGGCAGTTTTACAGAGAGATACAGCCACATAGTTGGAAGAAAGCACAGAGGTTCCTCCACTGGAGGATTTCCCAGAATTTTCAAAAATGGTAGAGGAGCAGATTCTGTTAGCAGATGCATGTGATAGCGAAGAGGATAAGAATGAGTTGAGAAAAATATTTATGGAATTAAAAGTAGTATTTGCCAAAGATGCATAAAATTGTGCCTAACTAATTTACATGTTGCCACATTACCGGAGGGGTGTGGTAGAAATCCAGTATTCGTGCGCCAATACCGATTGCCATTGGCTTGCTTAGAGTCATTGGTAGAGATAATTAAGAACTTGGAATCTAGAGGAATTATCATACCCATTCATAGTACCTCCAAAACTTCTATTTTGGGTGTGTTAAAATCCAAATGGTCAACGGCGTCTGTGTGCAAACCTGAGGGAATTAAATAAAAGAGTGCCAGTGTCTAGATGGCCGCTGCCATTCATTGATCAAGGCCTTGCTCAAGTGCATGGGTCAAAGGTGTTTACCATGTTAGATCTTACATCTGAATATTGGTGTGTGCCACTGACAGAGGACATTCAGAATTTATTTTCATTTCATTTGATAAAACGCAATACGCGTGGGCTAGAACACTATTTGGGTATGTCAATAGTGGGAGCGAAGTTGGCATATTTCTGAGAAAGGCGATGCCACTGAAAGAGGAACTACAGTTTATGTAGATGATGTCCAGATAAAAAATGAAAACTTAAGTCATTTTGATGAAATTAGACATGTACTTGACCAATTGCAAAAAGCCGGTGCCAAAGTTTCTTTACAGAAGGCCCAATGGTGCAAGAAAAAGTTGAACCTCCAGGCCATGAGGTAACTGAACATGGGCTAAATCCACAAAAGAAAAAGGTGGAGGCCATACAGAAATTGAAAGATTCTAGAAATGTGAAAGGTATAAAAAGTTTTTTAGGAATGACGGGATATAACAGGACATTTATTAAAAATGATGCTGAAATTACTCAACCATTGACTAGACTATTGAAGCTGAATACGCCCTGGAAATGGGAAAAGGAACGATCTGAGGGCGTTGCTGAATTGAAGGAAGGTCTCATAAAGGCACCATTCTTAGCGTATCCCATACAAAAACAGAGATTTCTTTATAGAAATAGCATTCACTGAACATTATATGTCAGCAGTGTTATCTCAAAAACATGATTTGAACCACAAAACTATTGCTTATGCAAGTAAGGCATTTTCTCAAGTTGAAATTAAATTCAGTGAATGTGAAAAGGCTCTTTTGACCACTGTTTGGGCATTGCAACATTTTCGCCCCATTGTTCAAGGGGAAAAGGTAATCATTGAGACAAATCATCAGCCGTTGCAGTTTTTACAGAGTAAGAGGATTAGGTCATGCAATCTAGCACAGTCCAGAATTACTTCATGGACATTGGCATTGCAAGGCTTTCCTGTAGAAGTGAGGTATGGCTAGAATAAAAAGAGCCCAGTTTCTCAAGGATTAGCAGATTAACATGACTGTGCAGCTGAATGTGTGTCAGATGAAATAGAGGTGGAATCTAGTTTGCAGGATTTTGAACAATCACCACACAAAGCTTTTGATTAAAAGACATGCAAGAATTTCCCAACTGTATATGTTGATGGATATGCTTTTCACATTGAAAATGACAGCAGTAAACAGTTGGTATCAGGGATAGGAAATGTCTGGTTGAAATGTGAGGACATTCCTACAATAGGGATGTGAATTGGGGCTAGGAGTAGCCAGGTAGCAGAGTTAGCAGCCATTTATAAAGCAATTACTACTGCAGTTGATAACAAATTCAGTGAAATTGTCCTGGTGACTGATTCTGATTATGCACAAAATAGCTTTGTAGAATACATGCCTGGCTGGAAAGCAAGAGGCATGATCACATATAATCAAACGCCCCTGAAGCATGGGAACATGATACAAGCTATAGACAAATTAGTGTCAGAGAATGATTTAACAGTATACTGGAGGAACATTCATGGACATGTGAAAATTCCAGGAGAAGATAAGGAGGGAAATGATAAAGCAGATCAATTGGCTAAGGTTGGGGCTGTTATGGGAGAGTTGTTACCCATTGAACACTTAATTGGTGAAATACAAATAGATGCAGTTACGCGCTCTAAGGCTCCAAAAGAGGTAGAACAACCAGTACTGCAATGGAGTTATGATACACCAGATCAAGATCTGATTAAGGCGCGAAAAGATGATCCAATATTGGGGATCTATTATAATGATTTGATGGATTCCGGACAAAATCCTTTGACTGAAAATGATTGTACAGGAAAAGAAGAGTTCAGGGTGTTATTAAAGAATATAAAATGGATTAGGCTACAGGATGGACTTATGATCAGGGAATCCATAACAGGACAGATACAGTGGGTGGTACCCCTTTCATACAGAGGCCTAATGCTACACCATGCACATGATGCAATAACTGCAGAACACAGAGGTTCACAAAAGACTTTAGAGATACTGAAAGATTATGCTTAATGGCCACATATGTCCCAAGATGTGGAATTATACACTAGGGGTGCCTGGTATGTGCCCAATTTAAACCTGCTTCACCAATGCATAGAGCTCCACTGACGAAAAGAGGCGTAACCCTTCCAGTGTCAGATTTACAAATTGACTATGTAGGGCCTGTAAAAAGGTCGAGTAGGGGAAACCGTTATCTTTTGAGCATGGTTTGTTTGATGTTGAAATGGAGAGAGTGTATCCCTGCACCAGATTGTAGTACACAAACAGCAGCTACATTATTGGTAAATCATATATTTTTAGGATTTGGATTACCACAAAGAATAGAGTCAGACAGAGGAAGTAATTTCACAAGCACCTTATTGAGTAAGATGTGGCATATATTAGGGGTTAAAAGGAAACTGCATATTGCGTACCGGCCCACCTCTTCTGGAAATGTTGAACGTTGCAACAGGCCTGTTGTGGAGATATTAAAGATGTTTGTAGCGGAGGCAGGTTCCAGTTGTGATTTACGATTAGCTCTGGTATTGATGTTAATCAGACCGACTCCTGCTAAAGCAACAAGTATCAGTCCTCATGATGTGCTAACAGGAAGGAAAATAGTACTGCCACAAGATTTATTATACAGGACACATGAGCAGACACTTGTGAGTGCATCTACAGTTCACGAATATGTGGAAGAACTGAGGAATCATTTACAACATGCATTTGCATTTGTGCAGCGAAATTTGGAAAGAGCTGCCGACAGTGCACAGTCCTATTATGATAAAAAAAAAATGTCTGTGAAAGAGTATAATGTAGAGGATCAGGTATATAAATTTAATTCTGGAAAAGGTATACATAAAAATTCTAAATTTCTTGTGGCCTGGCAAGGGCCACTTCAGATAGTGGATAAGGTGTCCCCAGTAGTTTACAAGATATTAAAGACAGAGGGTGAAATGGTGACAGAAAAATGTGTTCATGTTAATCAAATTAAACCCTGTCACCCCAAACATGAAATCAGGAGATTTGAGCAAGTAGAGACATACTTAAGTGCCCTGGGTACATGGAGAGAAAGATGCAGTGACTGTTTTATAGTGTCCCATGCCATAAAAATAAAAATAGATGTAATGTTTATTGTGGCGATAAACGCAGATGAAAATACCACATTTGAGAAAGGTGCACTAATAAAATTGATAGAAGGTGTGAATCAGGTTGACCTACTACGATATAATGCTGAAATGTTTTACATAAAAATTGTTTGTCATATGTATATTATTGTTCTCTATGTAACATGTGCTTGGTTGCACGTATTCAAATCATATTTTGAGCCACACTTTTGCTTTTAACAAAGTAGTAGAAAGGGTAAAATTTATATTTTGCTATGTACTTTCAGGCCGATTCATGGAATTAATGTGTGGCGAAAATTTCGGCGCAAGCGTGCGAAAACGTGCGATTCACAGTGAAAGAGCGAAAATCGCAGTGCAAGTGCGAATATCGCAGGGAAACAGGCGCACATCTATTCATGGAAGTCCGTGCGCAAGTAAAATCAGGGATGTGCGCTGAAAAAGTACGCGGCGCACGCCGGCACACAGGTCAGCTAACGGCGTGCGCTAAGGCCACAGCGAAAGCGCACATAGCGTGGTGCACATAAAAAAAGTAGGCGGAACACGGGGCGTAACACTCGGAATGGGGAACAACTCGTGAAAATGTGGGCGACACGGGGGAAGTACAGGAGGCAAGTGCGCGGAATGCCCACATGCTCGCCTACAACACGTATTCATGGAATCCAATAGGGCAAACCAGTGGACGTGCAAAGATGCACACTGACCCAAACCCGTCGGCCACATGAAGGCAGGCGGTAGCGTCCCTGCGCTGGAAGAAAATGTGCGTAAAAATGTGCGCTAACAAAAAGCACGAATATACAGCTCTGATGAATGTCCCATACTGTGGCCTCCTAGGACAAATGACGTGCAAAGGGGTACGCGACAAACAGCGACACCCGCTGTGTGAAAAATTTGCTTGTGCGTGTATTTCAGGGGTTCGCGGGAAGTTTCAAATGCGATATGCCCTGTGAGAGTGGGGTGCGTGTATTCCTGGGGTTTGCGTGAAGTTGCACACACAATTGGCCTGGGTACGTGTGAATCTCGGGTTCACGGGAAGTCTCACACACGATAGGCCCTGTGCGAGTGGGGTGCGTGTATTCCTGGGGTTCGCGTGAAGTTTCACATGCGATTGGGCTGGGTACGTGTAAATCTGGGGCGCGTTGGAAGTTTCACACGCGATTGGCCTTGGTCAAGCGGGGTACGTGCATTTTGGGGGTGCGTGGGAATTATCATACGCGACAGGCCCTGTGCGAGTCGGGTACGTGTATATCTGGGGTGCAGGGGAGTCCTAAACGTGAATTGGCAGTGTGGGTCCTCCCAGGTGTTCCCTCTATACCCTCCACAGCCCCTGCAGGCAGCCCACACCACAGGGGACCTCATGTCCCGCAGACAGCACATCCACCATGGGCATGCCCCTCATGCAAGCCACATGTCAGCTTGCACTACTGATCACCATCGCATGACCCCCTCCACTCCCGCCCCCCAGCAGTGCAGGGCACCTGCCAGCAGGCCCCCACTCATGTCCCACTCATGTCTCCTTGCACCCCCACCCCCCCAGTAGTGCAGGGCACCTGCCAGCAGGCCCCCACTCATGTCCCCTTGCACACCCACCGCCCAGCAGTGCGGGGCACCTGCCAGCAGGCCCCCACTCATGTCCCCTTGCACACCCACCCCCCAGCAGTGCGGGGCACCTGCCAGCAGGCCCCCACTCATGTCCCCTTGCACACCCACCCCCCAGCAGTGCGGGGCACCTGCCTGCAGGCCCCCACTCATGTCCCCTTGCACACCCACCGCCCAGCAGTGCGGGGCACCTGCCAGCAGGCCCCCACTCATGTCCCCTTGCACACCCACCCCCCAGCAGTGCGGGTCACCTGCCAGCAGGCCCCCACTCATGTCCCCTTGCACACCCACCCCCCAGCAGTGCGGGGCACCTGCCAGCAGGCCCCCACTCATGTCCCCTTGCACCCCCACTCCCCCAGCAGTGCGGGGCACCTGCCAGCAGGCCCCCACTCATGTCCCCTTGCACCCCCACCCCCCAGCAGTGCAGGGCACCTGCCAGCAGGCCCCCACTCATGTCCCCTTGCACCCCCACCCCCAGCAGTGCGGGGCACGTGCCAGCAGGCCCTCACTCATGTCCCCTTGCACACCCACCCCCCAGCAGTGCGGGGCACCTGCCAGCAGGCCCCCACTCATGTCCCCTTGCACACCCACCCCCCAGCAGTGCGGAGCACCTGCCAGCAGGCCCCCACTCATGTCCCCTTGCACCCCCAACTCCCAGCAGTGCGGAGCACCTGCCAGCAGGCCCCCACTCATGTCCCCTTGCACCCCCAACTCCCAGCAGTGCGGTGCACCTGCCAGCAGGCCCCCACTCATGCCCCCTTGCACACCCACCCCCAGCAGTGCGGGGCACCTGCCAGCAAGCCCCCACTCATGTCCCCTTGCACACCCACCCCCCAGCAGTGCGGGGCACCTGCCAGCAGGCCCACACTCATGTCCCATTGCATCCCCACCCTCCAGCAGTGCGGGACACCTGCCAGCAGGCCCCCACTCATGTCCCCTTGCACACCCACCCCCAGCAGTGCGGGGCACCTGCCAGCAGGCCCCCACTCATGTCCCCTTGCACACCCACCGCCCAGCAGTGCGGGGCACCTGCCAGCAGGCCCCCACTCATGTCCCCTTGCACACCCACCCCCCAGCAGTGCGGGGCACCTGCCAGCAGGCCCCCACTCATGTCCCCTTGCACACCCACCCCCCAGCAGTGCGGGGCACCTGCCAGCAGGCCCCCACTCATGTCCCACTCATGTCCCCTTGCACCCCTACACCCCAAGCAGTGCAGAGCACCTGCCAGCAGGCCCCCACTCATGTCCCCTTGCACACCCACCCCCCAGCAGTGCGGGGCACCTGCCAGCAGGCCCCCAATCATGTCCCCTTGCACCCCCACTCCCGCAGCAGTGCGGGGAACCTGCCAGCAGGCCCCCACTCATGTCCCCTTCCACCCCCACCCCCCAGCAGTGCAGGGCACCTGCCAGCAGGCCCCCACTCATGTCCCACTCATGTCCCCTTGAACCCCCACCCCCCAGCAGTGCAGGGCACGTGCCAGCAGGCCCCCACTCATGTCCCCTTGCACACCCACCCCCCAGCAGTGCGGGGCACCTGCCAGCAGGCCCCCACTCATGTCCCCTTGCACACCCACCCCCCAGCAGTGTGGAACACCTGCCAGCAGGCCCCCACTCATGTCCCCTTGCACCCCCAACTCCCAGCAGTGTGGAGCACCTGCCAGCAGGCCCCCACTCATGTCCCCTTGAACCCCCAACTCCCAGCAGTGTGGTGCACCTGCCAGCAGGCCCCCACTCATGTCCCCTTGCACACCCACCCCCAGCAGTGCGGGGCACCTGCCAGCAAGCCCCCACTCATGTCCCCTTGCACACCCACCCCCCAGCGGTGCGGGGCACCTGCCAGCAGGCCCACACTCATGTCACACTCATGTCCCCTTGCACCCCCACCCCTCCAGCAGTGCAGGGCACCTACCAGCAGGCCCCCACTCATGTCCCCTTGCACACCCAACCCCCAGCAGTGAGGGGCACCTGCCAGCAGGCCCCCACTCATGTCCCTTTGCACACCCACCCCCCAGCAGTGCGGGGCACCTGCCAGCAGGCCCCACTCATGTCCCCTTGCACACCCACCCCCCAGAAGTGTGGGGCACTTGCCAGCAGGCCCCCACTCATGTCCCCTTGCACCTCCACCCACCAGCAGTGCGGGGTACCTGCCAGTAGGCCCACACTCATGTCCCCTTGCACACCCACCCCCAGAAGTGCGGAGCACCTACCAGCAGGCCCCCACTCATGTCCCCTTGCACACCCACCCCCCAGCAGTGCGGGGCACCTGCCAGCAGGCCCACACTCATGTCCCACTCATGTCCCCTTGCACCCCCACCCCTCCAGCAGTGCAGGGCCCCTGCCAGCAGGCCCCCACTCATGTCCCACTCATGTCCCCTTGCACCCCCACTGCCCCCAGCAGTGCAGGGCACCTGCCAGCAGGCCCCCACTCATGTCCCCTTGCACACCCACCCCCCAGCAGTGCGGGGCACCTGCCAGCAGGCCCCCACTCATGTCCCCTTGCACACCCACCCCCAACAGTGCGGGGCACCTGCCAGCAGGCCCCCACTCATGTCCCCTTGCACCCCCACCCCTCCAGCAGTGCAGGGCCCCTGCCTGCAGGCCCCCACTCATGTCCCACTCATGTCCCCTTGCACCCCCACCCCCCCAGCAGTGCAGGGCACCTGCCAGCAGGCCCCCACTCATGTCCCCTTGCACACCCACCCCCCAGGTGTGCGGGGCTTCTGCCAACAGGCCCCCACTCATGTTTCACTCATGTCCCCTTGCACACCCACCCGCCAGCAGTGCAGGGCACCTGCCAGCAGGCCCCCACTCATGTCCCCTTGCACACCCACCCCCCAGGTGTGCGGGGCTTCTGCCAACAGGCCCCCACTCATGTCCCCTTGCAGCCCCACCCCCCCCAGCAGTGCAGGGAACCTGCCAGCAGGCCCCCACTCATGTCCCCTTGCACCCCCACCCACCCAGCAGTGCAGGGCACCTGCCAGCAGGCCGCCACTCATGTCCCACTCATGTCCCCTTGCACCCCCACACCCCCAGCAGTGCAGGGCACCTACCAGCAGGCCCCCACTCATGTCTCTTTGCACACCCACCCCCCAGCAGTGCGGGGCACCTGCCAGCAGGCCCCCACTCATGTCCCTTTGCACACCCACCCCCCAGCAGTGCGCGGCACCTGCCAGCAGGCCCCCTCTCATGTCCCCTTGCACCCCTACCCCCCAGCAGTGCGGGGCACCTGCCAGCAGGCCCCCACTCATGTCCCCTTGCACACCCACCCCCCAGCAGGGCAGGGCACCTGCCAGCAGGCCCACACTCATGTTCCACTCATGTCCCCTTGCACCCCCACTCCCCCAGCAGTGCAGGGCACCTGCCAGCAGGCCCCCCCCAGCGGACAAGTGCCATATTGGGGGGGGTGTCACAGGCCACGCAGTCACGCTGCCTACACCAGGTCTTGGCAATCATGACTGCACGCCCATCAGTGCGCAGGCACATATACCTGCCCAGAACACCTGCAGAAAGGCAGGCTGTCGTCCAGGATTTTTACGGGGTGGCACACTTCCCCAAAGTAAGAAGAAAAGTAAGGTAGTATTACCTTACTAAAGGCTAGAGCTCTCAGTTGACCCTTGGCAGGGTTGCAATATTCTTCTGAATATACAATCCAGTATTATATGTTGATTCCAAAATCTCAAATAATTGTAGTAAATTCTTCAACAAGAAATGTTTTATTCACATTCCTTAATTTAGTATCACCAGTTAAATTTTCTTATAGTGAGGCAACTTCGAAAAGCATAAGTTTGTTTTATCAATAAGCACATATGCCAATGCATTTCGGTCTACGACCTTCGTTAGGGCCATGCTTTAGTGAATATACCACCAACTAATCTTCCATAGAGCCATATAGCATTTCAACACAAAACATATATTAATGATTCAAGGATAATTCAAAAACAGATAAAGCACGTACCCCCAAATGGATCCGTGTGATTGAATAAGGGAAGAAAACAAACAAAAAGTATGTCAATATTGTTGAACAACTGTACGTTTCCAGTATTTAACTATTCCCAAATAACGGCAGTCTATACCTGCTTTAAATTGGTTGTCCTCTCGTATCAGTATTCTCAATAGTTGTCTCCAACATTCCTGTTGATTAATGATAAGAGAGTCTAAAAACTTCTATCTATGCATTTGTACATACCTAATACCTCTATACTAAAGGATATCTTACCTTTATGCGTAGAGCTCGCACGCAGAACCGATCGCGTTGGAAGTGAAAGTGTAATGCGCGCGAATTCAGACGCTATCAAAGATCGCCATGGGAACATGGGTGGGGCGACGTAGAGCAGCGCAAGCGATGCTGTACGTACGCCTCGGGTCCCACCCCTCTACATTGCTGCAGGTGGGCGGGATTGTTGCCACGGCGATCTGTGTCATCGAACTTTGAAAAAAGTAGATTTTTCTGTGCGTAAATCTTAATGTATATATAATCATTTCACTCTTCAATCTTAGATCATAAATCTAGTAATAAAAAGACATACATACCAGATAAGTAGAAGAATAAAAATAAAAATAAAAATGTAGATACTTAAACCATATATAAATGTAAAAGGAACATCTCAATTAAGGAAAGAACATGTAGCCATTTCAGGAATACATCAACTGTACGTTATCATGATTTCCTTATGATATATATGGAACACGAGACCACCACAGAAGAAGAAGAACACAGAACGAATAGGTACTTTCCCATGTTTAAACTGCAGCAACTGCAGCTATATCATGAAAGGAGAAACAATTAACCATCCATATACTGGAGAGAAGATAAGATTAAAAAGCTATGCAACATGTGACACTCCAGGTATTATATATGGGATCAAATGCCCATGCGGATTGTATTACGTTGGACAAACGCAACATACAGCTAAAACAAGGTGGAACGAACACAGATCGTGTATTAGGAACAACATTGCAAGTTCGGCGGTGGCAAGACATTGGCAGAATAAACAACATAATTTGGCACAGATAAAATTTGTGATCTTAGAGAGGATCCAAAGAAGAGAGAAATATGAAGATTTACAGAAAAGACTGGATCAACGTGAGACATTTTGGATAGATAGATTAAGTTCTCTCACCCCAAAAGGAATTAATGAAGACATCAATTATATGTGTTTTCTGTGATGAACATAACCTGATGAATGTTTTGGGATGGACATTTTTGGAATCAGTATCAATCACATGTGTTTTCCTTTATTCAGCGTACAAATATTGCGAATCAGAATAATGTGGACGTAATTTTTTGCAAAGGGATTCTGTTCCATATATATCATAAGGAAATCATGATAACGTACAGTTGATGTATTCCTGAAATGGCTACAAGTTCTTTCCTTAATTGAGATGTTCCTTTTACATTTATATATGGTTTAAGTATCTACATTTTTATTTTTATTTTTATTTTTATTCTTCTACTTATCTGGTATGTATGTCTTTTTATTACTAGATTTATGATCTAAGATTGAAGAGTGAAATGATTATATATACATTAAGATTTACGCACAGAAAAATCTACTTTTTTCAAAGTTCGATGACACAGATCGCCGTGGCAACAATCCCGCCCACCTGCAGCAATGTAGAGGGGTGGGACCCGAGGCGTACGTACAGCATCGCTTGCGCTGCTCTACGTCGCCCCGCCCACATTCCCATGGCGATCTTTGATAGCGTCTGAATTCGCGCGCATTACACTTTCGCTTCCAACGCGATCGGTTCTGCGTGCGAGCTCTACGCATAAAGGTAAGATATCCTTTAGTATAGAGGTATTAGGTATGTACAAATGCATAGATAGAAGTTTTTAGACTCTCTTATCATTAATCAACGGGAATGTTGGAGACAACTATTGAGAATACTGATACGAGAGGACAACCAATTTAAAGCAGGTATAGACTGCCGTAATTTGGGAATAGTTAAATACTGGAAACGTACAGTTGTTCAACAATATTGACATACTTTTTGTTTGTTTTCTTCCCTTATTCAATCACACGGATCCATTTGGGGGTACGTGCTTTATCTGTTTTTGAATTATCCTTGAATCATTAATATATGTTTTGTGTTGAAATGCTATATGGCTCTATGGAAGATTAGTTGGTGGTATATTCACTAAAGCATGGCCCTGACGAAGGTCGTAGACCGAAATGCATTGGCATATGTGCTTATTGATAAAACAAACTTATGCTTTTCGAAGTTGCCTCACTATAAGAAAATTTAACTGGTGATACTAAATTAAGGAATGTGAATAAAACATTTCTTGTTGAAGAATTTACTACAATTATTTGAGATTTTGGAATCAACATATAATACTGGATTGTATATTCAGAAGAATATTGCAAACCTGCCAAGGGTCAACTGAGAGCTCTAGCCTTTAGTAAGGTAATACTACCTTACCTTTCTTCTTAATTGTCTATTGAGATCCGTATGCCACAGGATCTTTTTCAGACTGGAAGCTCCAGGTTAAAACATCTATAAATATTACAGAACAAGTAATATATTGACATTGTGAGAGAGAAATCCCTAGTAGTGCCCGCCGAAACTCTGTACACTTCCCCAAAGTGCCAGGTTCCATTGACTGCACCCATGTGGCTCTACGTCCCCCCAGGGCATCTGAGCACATCTATAGAAACCGCAAGCACTGGCATTCCATCAACATCCAGGTAGTATGTGATGCCAAGAGAATCATCATCTCAGTATATGCCAACTATCCAGGGTCCACCCACAACAGTTTCATTTACAGAATGTCAACCCTAAACCGGGACCTAGAAGCTGGTCGGCATGGCGATACATGGCTGATTGGTGAGTATAAATGCCACAGCACATGCATGCATGTCAAATACTGAGTAATGTCACAACCCCACTAATGATACCCATCACCACCTCCCCAGGGGACAGTGCCTACCCTCTGAGCACCCACATGATGACGCCAATTTGGAACCCCACCACGCCACCCGAGGTAAGATACAACACAGCCCATATTGCAACCCGGGGCATAGTGGAGCGCACATTCGGAGTGCTCAAGTCACGCTTTCGCTCCCTTTACCGTTCTGGCGGGCAGCTGTTATACGCTCCCCCAGTAGTGTGCAGGATCATAGTGGCAGCATGTGTCCTGCACAACGTTGCAACATGCCGGGGCCTGACCGTGGACATGGTGGTGCCCCCACATCCCCAACCACATGCACGCACGCTGCGCATGGGAGGGGAAAGGGCACGGGTGAGGCAGCCCGTACGCAGATGGTGGCTAATTACTTCACCTAAAATCACACCCCTGTGGAGTGCACACAGCCCTGGCACATACCAGCTGATTATGAATGATGATGAGTCAAGTGACAGTCAACTGTCACAACCATACCAGCCTGAGATTGTTCACCTGGTAGTGTTCCATTGTGTGCATCCCTACCTACACAAACACCACCAATGCTGTGTCATCAAAAGAACACTTCTATGCTGCTAAAATCATTACCCCCTTGCAAGATACAACATGACAACAGTGCCATGTCACCCAACACCTCTCCAGCACCGCCACCCAACACACCATGGCATGTCATGCTATGTGAGAGCAAACAAAGGAATCCCCAAAACATGACACAAGTGTCACAAAGTACAGTGTCCCGAATGGAAAATGGCCACACACAATATGCTCCCTTTAATGTAGAACTGACAATACACATGACCAAAGACTTACCACAATACAATGCAGCTAGCCACCCCAAACATAGCATGCACATGACAGTACTAAGTTAAAGGATACGTAGTCTTACAACCTGGTGATGCTAGCACATCGACCACTTCCAACTGTACAGTTCTGGTGCCACGTAAATCTGGAAGTGCACTGCTTACAACATGAACTCCATCTCCAAAGTAGACGGCCTTGTGAAGATATGAGGAATGAACCTGCAAATTAGGAGGGAGACATGGATGCACAAGCACACATCAATACACCATGCAGTGTACAATACTACAACAATATGCACTAGGAATGTATACAAAGTGACTACAGACTGCCCACACATGTCATGGGAGTCCAACGTCACTGTGTAAGTTACTGTCACTTGTGCACACCCTTTGCAAGCCCATGGTAACGGGAAGCAGGAGGGGTGTGTGTCGCACGAACCCAAGCATCTAACCCAAACTCAGGACAAGCCTGCATGTGCCCAGCCGGAATACAGTGGATGCCCATGGGAGCCACACAAGGCAACACACTGTAACAAAAACTCAAAAATCAAAAACCAAAAATCAAAAATCAAAAATCAAAAATGTGTGGGCCACGGGGGGTGGGGGAGGCCACCCAGGAGGTCCAAGGACAAGGTGCACACCAACAGCCACCTGTGTGGATGTTGCGAAAAAAAAAAACACCTCCATGGGCTCATGGCCTGCACGGCTACGCTATCGTGACAGATTCAGAATCGCTGTGGTCGCTCTCATCACCCTGTGCTGCTGCCGCCACAGGAGGTGGTGGTGCTATGGGATGCTGCCCACGCAAAGCCCTAGTCTGGTCCTCCATGGCAGCAAGCATGCAGGTGTGGAAGGTCTTGTTCTGGAGGAATATGGTGCAGAGATCCCCATGCACCACCTGACGTGATGCCCAGACCTCCTCCCGAGTTGCCTGCATCTCTTCTGAGAGTGTACGTGTGACCCGCTCCAGCAGCTGTTCTGTCCACGTGACAGTGGAAGCCTCAAGCTCCACAAGAGTCTGCCTGAGGTGACAGACTTCTACCCTCAGGGCTTCCCTCTGGCCCTGGGACTCTGAAGAAATGGCTTCCCGCAGAGTGTCCAGGTCCGCCCGTCTGTCCCTGTTGGACGCCAACATGTCCTCCCTGAGTGATTGGCAAATGGAGTCTGTTGCCTGCTGTACTTGCTCCATCTGCCTTTCTGGGGGGACAATGGAAGTGGCCACCCTCTCCATAGCTTGAGCCATCATCACAGATGCTGCTGCCTGTTGGTTTGCCATACCGTATATGGATTTCTCCCATGCGGTATTGCCTGGTGGCATACAGCCACCGCGTTGGCGGGCACCACACCTGTCTGGGGCAAGGCGAACTGTGCCTTGCTGTGTCAGCACTGCCTGAGGCTGCAGGACTGCATTCCCCCTCTGATCTGCTGGCCCAGGAACAGGATCAGATGTTGCGGAGTGTGGCCCTGCATCCGTAACCACCAAAGGCGAACCTACCAACACTGACATCCCCGTAGTGGGCTGTACCCCTGGTGCAGGTGGGTCGGACAGAACAGAATCCCTCCCACAAACACCTACCTGCGAAGCCACATAGGTCTCATCATCCGAATCAACACCCAAAAAGAGGTCTGGGGAGGTGCACCCAGTGACACCCCTGGAGAGAACGGTCCACCACCACACCCCGTCCCCCACTGGTGCCCGGTCGTGCCTGAGATCCCTCCTGGGTCTGCACCATCTCCTCACCCTCAACAGCATCAAGTGTGTCATCCCCTACAGAAACATGAAAGACAAAAAATGGAAACAGGCATTAGCACCATGGCACACAATTAGGCCTCACAAGCTACAGAACCAGTACTTGATTGACACATGTCCCACATGACTATAACCCTCCCATGCATGCACTGTCACTGAGTTAGAAGGGGAGGAAAATGTTAGACACTGATGACACCAAGATGGAAGAGCAACACATTAGCTGCATGCTGGCTAGCAGAGCCATCACACATTGGCCTGTGAGTGGCATGTCCAATCCACATACATGACACATGCCATCACACAGATGGCATGTACCAAGGCATGTCACATATCGTTTTACAATAGGGCTGAGAAATGCGTAGTGAAAGTGGGGGGATCGAAACAATCAGCCTGAATGAACAATGAGAAATACAGAACAATGTTGTTGCAAGATGCCACTTCAAGGGCAACTGGCGTGATGTTGCACAAAAAGTCTACTGTGGGCAGAAGCGATACTCTAATACCCATATCCAGGGGCGCAGAATGTTTTGGATGAAGCACATGGGTGACCCAAACCACTCAGGCACACACACCCTCACCTGGCACTCAATCAGAGCCCCTCACACTCACAACATACACATGGATCACACACACATGCATGTGCACTCACCAGACAATGGGCCTCATTCCGAGTATGGCGTTAAGGGATAGCGGCCACCGATAACGAGACCGGTGGCGGTGATCCCTTACCGCCATACTCCGAGTTCCCTTTGCGCCCTCGCCCTTAACGCCTGGTTTGAGCAGGTGTTAAAGTCGAGGGCGCAAAGGGGCCTCCAAGCCAATAACGGTGACCGTAATGAACGGTCACCGTTATTTGCATCTTCCCCATTCCCATTGAGCCCTATGGGGGCTCATTTGGGAATGGGGAAGAGCCTTGGTGAATGGGGAATTACCGCCCCGCCAACCTTGGAATGGGGCGGTAATTCCGCCATCCACCAAGGTGCTGCCGGTCCGAGTGCGGCGTCAACCAGGGCGTTAATAGCGCCATTGGTTAGCGCCGTACTCGGAATGAGGCCCAATGCCTCGTAATCTGGCAGATCTCCCACACCTTGGATCTGTTCCTCTGTGACGTAGGTCCCAGCAACAGACTCATGCACAGTGAGTTCAATGTCCTCTTGTGGAGACCCACCTCCAGTCACCAGAGTAGTGGCATGACTTGAGGCCAGCTTTTTCTTTGCCCTGCGCTTAAGGTAATTCCAGCGCTTGTAGCACTCACCAGCTGTGCGCCTCACTAATCCAAGGGCACATATGATGTCCGCGACGGTCTGCCAGTGTGCCTGATGTTGAGCAGGTGTGGTCTTGCACCCTGAAGTGATCAACATTTCGCTGTCATGTGCGGACACATACTGCACAAGTGCATCACGTTCGGCATCATTGAAGCTAGGCTTCCTTTGCGTGCCGGACTGCGTAGCCGTGTCTGGGTTATCAGCCTTTAGTGGACGAGCACTCTTCCTCTTTTTTTTGGAAGGTGGTGGGGATCCTGAGTGGCCTACGCCGCTCTGGCCACTAGGGACAGGAGCACCGGTGGACTGGGTAGTTGGAGTGTGGGAATGCACACTGAGCATGGGACTTGGTGCAGGCATTGGCTGAAGTGTTACGTAGTCAGGCGGAACTTTAGCAAGATGGACTGGGACCAACACTGCGCTGGCATGGAGAGTCAGAGCTGGGGAGGATGGAGCTGCAGCTGACCCTGCAGCCTCCCCACCTTGCCTACTCGGGGCAGCAGATGACATAGCTGCCCCTGATGCACGTGGCCTGGTGACACCAACTAGCACCGCCACACGTGGCCTAGACTTGGCAACCTGGAAGTCAGCCTGGGAGTCACCCTCTGCCAGGTCAGGTGCCACAATGGGCCGGTCCAACAAGGGCTGAGCAGAGATAGTGTCAGCCACGTTTCCCTCAACTATGGGGGGGGCATGGGTGTCCCTGACTGGTCCTCCACACATGGGGGGCTAGGGGTACCCTGCAAATCCCAGCCACGTCCCCTACC
Organism: Ambystoma mexicanum; assembly: GCF_040938575.1. Taxonomy (NCBI): domain Eukaryota; kingdom Metazoa; phylum Chordata; class Amphibia; order Caudata; family Ambystomatidae; genus Ambystoma; species Ambystoma mexicanum. The sequence goes on along the minus strand of NC_090934.1, from coordinate 688,934,288 downwards.
GCGCCCACCACGGCCACCTCTTGAGGCTCGGCCACCTTTGCCACCCTTACCGCTTGGTCGCCTCCCAACCATGGCACTGATGTTGTTGTGCGTATGGGAGTTGCAGTAAACTATTGTCCTGGGCAATTGGGTGTCAAAGGGGTAGGGTACTAGATGGAATTCGTACCCTAGTGCTCTAGCAAGGCTGTATGTGACCCCTGGGGAAAGATGACTGGTCACGCAATGCACAGGCACCCCAAAAACAGAAAATAATGTGCACGCAACCCCTCGTAGACCACGTGCGTGGAAAAATGAACCCACACTACGCTGTGGCACCCAGAAACACAAAAATGAATGTACGCGTGTTACACACAGCCTACAATGACCTCTGAAGGGGTACGCGACACACGGGGCAAGCACGGTTGGTAAATACGTGCGCGACTCACCGTCTGCCTGGAAAATGTGCGTGAAAAATATGCACGTGTGCGCGTTGGCAACACCCCCGCGAAAAGAAGAATTGTACACTGTCTGAGGAGACAGGACAAAAGAAGAAGTGAACGCTGTTTGAGGAAACAGGCCCAACAGAAAATCAGAAAAAAGCTGTCAGAGGTTACAGGGAGTATGAACTAGAAACGCTGTGAAGTAAATCGCGTGTGAACCGACAAGAAGTACAGAATTCACCCACTCGCTCTCCACGAAAAGCACGTACAAGGAAATGACATCTTACACGTGCCTTTTGAACCGGCCCACACGTCCGTCACTTCCGCGTATACGCGCTAAGGCCTTAACCTCCAATTACTCGTGCTGACACTTGCCCTAGGTGGACGTAGGGATGGGTGCAATCTATGGCACCGAGCACTTTGGGGAAGTGTGCCTCCCTGTAAAAGTCCTGGACCACGGCCTGCCTTTCTGCGGTGTTCTGGGCATGTATATGTGCCTACGGACTGAGAGGCGCACAGTCATGATTGCCAACACCTGGTGTAGGCAGCGTGACTGCGTGGCCTGTTAGACACCCCCGACTATGGCAGTTGTCCGCTGAAATGACCCAGTCGCCAAAAATGCAGGACATTGAGCACCTTCTCCAAGGGGCTCAATGCTTGGGAGCACAGGGTGGGTGATGTAAGGTCATCTTCCCACTCGCTGACCAGGTCTAGGATGATACAAGGTGGAAACCTATACCTGCCATAGACCTGGTCATCAGACAACCCAAAAAGGCTGGTCCAGGGCAAAAAAATGCAGGGCCTGACTATTCTCCTACTCCTGCGGTGTCCCACGATCAGTGCTGTGACAAATGGGGCATTCATCGTAGCTGTATATACGTGTTTATTGTTTGCGTGCACTTTTATACTGTGCGCGGGGACGCTTCCACCTGCCCTCGTGTGGCAGACGTGTTGATGCCTGTGCGCGTCTTTTGCCGTGCGCGGGTTTCCCTTATTCGATTCCATGAATACGTGTTGTTCACGTGCGTGTGGGCGTTCTGTGTATTTCCCTGAAGCACTTCCCCAGTTACGCCTTCTTTTTCATGCATTGCTCCCCATTCCGCGTGTTCCGCCCCCTGTTGGCCCACTTTTTGGTGTGTGCGCTAACGTTGTGCGCTTTCCCTGTGTGCGTCGCGCACGGCGTTAAGGATGTTGCAATGACGTGTGCGCCTGTGTGTGCCACACACGGATTTGGCGCACATCCTGGGGTAAACACGCACAGGCCCTTCCATGAATCGCACGCGTGCACGTGTGCTTGCTTTTTCATGCTTGCGCCACCTTGTGCCATGATTTTCTGTGCACATTTGTTCCATGAATCGGCCCCTATATGTGTTTGGACAGTCAGATTTGTTCCTTTAAATACAATTGTTAGTTTTATTTTGAATGAATATATAGATTGTTCTTACAAAATCCTGACTGTGCTGCATTGTCTTCTGGTGCATTGTGTTCAGCTATATTCTCTTCAAAAAAGAAGGTATGTTGATATGTGTCTGAAAACCGACGAGTTCTTATGACAAAGGGTACATCTGTTACTCCAAATTTCTCTTATAAATCTTAAAACATCTTTTTATTAAACACATCGATAATAATACTCATAAAATGATCACATTACATAAAAGCTCCATGAAAAAACACCATGACAAACCATGTAAAGCAAAATTTTACACAAAGCAAAAAGAAAGACACAAGAATATATAAATATTGTGGATTAAGTCACTTGGTTACTCGATCGACACCACGTGAAACTTCACATTGGAGTTGTATTGCCTTTTTTCCACACTTATTCAGATTGTTTACTAGACCCAACCCAACTTGCACAAGTTTCTGTCCTTAAACACACAATCGATGTAGGACATTCATCAGGGGTATATTGTTGCTTGTGTTCTATGGTGGTTATAGGGTCTTCTTTCCTACCACTTTACTCTTTGTCAGGTATATTTAAGTGGTTTGCGAACGCTTCCAGACTGTGGTGACTAAGTTCCACAGGCTGCAGAATTTCCACCGAAAGGTAAATAAAATGGGACAAAGATTTCCATTTCTTAGGGAATATCTCTCCAGATGTCTTCTATTCTGCGTTGGATGGAGGAAAAGAGTTAAGTTTCCTTCAATGCTTCCACTGATCCTTTAGGGCGGGGAAAAAATGGCTCACGCTCAGGTCAGAAGGCAGTATTAGGCTGCTTCTTTGGTCTGTGTTCTATGACTGATCTTCTACAGTTGCTGCAAAGCTTGTATAGAATTCCATGTATCTGTCCCGGTGTAGATCCAGCCGGTGGCGAGATCTCGACGCCTGGATCCAGCAGAACCCTTGAAATGGAGAAGTGCGATCGGGGCAGGGGTCTTCTCAGCTGATCCCTGGTCTGCGGGAGAGCTGCGATCCGAGCAGACAGGGAGGGATCTTCGCCGCCGATCTCTCCCTTGCGGATCCGACACGAAACAGCCCAGTAGCGGAGCTTCCTTCCCCTTCGATTCTCCCCCGCCCGGCGCCGGAAACTCTACTGATAGTAGGCGGCGGCTGCAGATCTCCTAATAAGCAGCCTAATACTGCCTTCTGACCTGAGCGTGAATAGACGCAGAATAGAAGACATCTGGAGAGATATTCCCTAAGAAATGGAAATCTTTGTCCCATTTTATTTACCTTTCGGTGGAAATTCCGCAGCCTGTGGAACTTAGTCACCACAGTCTGGAAGGGTTTGCAAACCACTTAAATATACCTGACAAAGAGTAAAGTGGTAGGAAAGAAGACCCTATCACCACCATAGAACACAAGCAACAATATACCCCTGATGAATGTCCTACATCGATTGTGTGTTTAAGGACAGAAACTTGTGCAAGTTGGGTTGGGTCTAGTAAACAATCTGAATAAGTGTGGAAAAAAGGCAATACAACTCCAATGTGAAGTTTCACGTGGTGTCGATCGAGTAACCAAGTGACTTAATCCACAATATTTATATATTCTTGTGTCTTTCTTTTTGCTTTGTGTAAAATTTTGCTTTACATGGTTTGTCATGGTGTTTTTTCATGGTGCTTTTATGTAATGTGATCATTTTATGAGTATTATTATCGATGTGTTTAATAAAAAGATGTTTTAAGATTTATAAGAGAAATTTGGAGTAACAGATGTACCCTTTGTCATAAGAACTCGTCGGTTTTCAGACACATATCAACATACCTTCTTTTTTGAAGAGAATATAGCTTAACCGTGTGGTAAGAAGCGTATGATCCCCCATTACACGGTGCAGACCGTTTGATAATAGTGCATTGTGTTCAGCACCTTCTTTTCATATTATTTACTCAGGGGGATAATTGTCCTCAAGCCATTGCATGTATTTTCCCATGTTGGCGTGGCAAAAAGAAATACTGCTTGGCAGTTCAGATATTAGAATTAGTATTAGTACCGCGGCGAGAGACAATCAGAATGCAACAAGCATTCTGATTGGCTCTCGCCAGGTCCCTACCCGGCCGGGAATCTCTCCGTCGGGATTCCACGGCCTCTTCCCGCTCCAAGCCTCCCCACGGTGGCTGCCTTTGCCCCCCGCCGGGGACTCGGGTAAGTCTTTTATTTTTTATTTTTTTCCCTTCCCTCCCCACCCTCCCACCCGCCCCCCCAACTTACCGTCTTGATCCTGCATCCACGGCGGGGGATGAGGGAAGCCTCCAGCCGCGTGGAGACTCGGAGCGGGGCCATCCCCGCTCTGCGCCTCCACACAGCTGGGGGCTTCCCTTGTCCCCCGCCGGGGACGCAGGTACTTTTTTTATTTATTTTTTTCCCCGTCCCACTCCTGCCCTCAGAACCCCACTTACCTTTTTTTTATCCTTTTTCGGGAGAGGACGCTCTGGGAACACTTGTGTTCCCAGCGCGTCCGCTCCCGATGGCCACCATGGAAAGGGAAAACGGACTCCGTTTTCCCTTTCCATGGCGGCGGCTATTTTCATGGTCGTTTTTTTTCTGTCCCAAAACGCTGCAGCGTTGAAACGCCGCAGCGTTTCGGGACAGAAAAAAATTGCTTTTAGTACCCCAGTCACGCAAATATTGCGGGCCGGGATACTAATAGCAATAGAACCCTTGCCCCCGCCGCTCGGGTTCTATTGCTTAAGTAGAGGAAGAGTACATGAGGAGAGAAGGTGTAATGTTTGTTTTTACTTTTTCATTGGTTGTTCATTGTCTGTGTGGTGGGTGGTTGCCAATAGGATGTCAAGTACCTCACATGATGTTAAATTGTTGAAACTCGTAGAGAATGTATTTTCTGATTGCTGTTTTAATATGTCAATGAAATTATAGATTATATTGTGTCATTGTATTAAGAGCCTTTGTACATAGTACATTTTTGTTGCTTGAGATTTAGATGTGGTTGTAGTAGATCGGTGTTATGTTAATTATGTATTGGATATTTCAAACATGGAGCCAATTTCAGAAGGAAAAAATTTTGATTGTTCAAAAGACTGTAGTCAATTTGAGAATGGGGTTCATAGTGATGTTTAGGATATAGTTGATGTGTTGGGAAAGCATTGGCTTACAAAGTTTTTTCTGTTCTATAATTATATTTTAGATAGAGTGTTTGAAATGAGAAGTTTATGCTACAATTGTTGGCCCTTTTTTTGACAGGGAGCACAGGGTTTTTTTGTATGGGAAAAGACATTTAATTAATCATCTCAAGAAACAGCATAGAAAAATGTTTGACATTTTTTGGAATTGTAATAGAGTTGAAGAGTATTTTTCTGATTGAAAATATGTTTGGGTTATATATTGGTTAAATCACCCAAAGGCTCTTCTAAGAGCCACCCAGAGAACTTTTCAAGTATATTCAAACAGGGAAATACCTTCCATCTTTTTGTTTTTTTATATAGCCACAGCTACAAAAGCAATCAATGAAATGTTGTGCCAAGTCAGGTGAATTGCAGCCGCGGTTTTCATACGTAATCACAGGTACCTGAAAGTCAATGGGACAATATTTTTTTTTGGTGGGTGTAGCCGTAGGTGACATATTCCCTAAGGGGGGTACAGCTGCGGGTAACAGCAAGACATTTAGACAGCATGTATTTTGCCGAGAGTAGCTGCAATCATGATATTTTTTGGTCATGTGTAGCGGCGTGTTTGGCAATTTCAATTTCTGTTTAGTGATCATGGTGTTCCCTTGTTTTTACATTACACAATTTCACATGTGTTTCTGATTTCATGCTGTTGTGCGTACTGTTACGTTGTTTGAATTGTTACAGCTTGTTTTATGTCTTTATTAACGTGTAAACATTTTACGGGTAGTTGTGGCTACTGACGGTTGACTCGAGCTTTCATTGCTGCAATCGTACTTCGAACTTTGTGGCAGGCTTTGTAGCGATTGCCTGTACCTGTGGTTATAACCGTTTGTGTTTTGGTGCAGTGATCATATTATATGATGGATGTTCTCACCTGATGGCATGTGTGAATTCAATTTGAAACCTTTGTGATATGTGTTTTTCGGCATATTTGAAAAATGTACATCTAGCCGTGTCTATAGGTGGGTTTTTGTCCTGTGACCGGGGTTATAGCCGCGGTTATGTAATTTGACATATTTAAAAAACAAAAAGGTGTGTAAATGTTATTCAAGGTATTCTTTGGAAGGATTTGTTGGTGTTTACGGATTGAAATATGTTATAATAAAGATGTTTTAGTCATGTACTTATTTGCTTTGTACAGTCCTCTTTGTGTGCTAATAATTTCTGAAAGCTGTTAAAATGACCTTTCTGTGAAGTTTTGACATTCTGATCCCAGAGCTTAGAGTGTGCACAGTGTGTGTTGGGCTATTGTGATGATAAGGTAAGTGATTTTGTGTTTTCTATATTTTATGTACATTATGAATTGTAGGAATTTTAGGATACATTAAGTATGTTTCGTTGTCTGTTTTAGTGAAGTGTATAAGCTATGTTTTCTATATTTTACTTAATTCCACTTAGGAGAGTGATGAAGCAGTATGACATGTTATTATGTAGTTATGTTACAACAAATGTATTTGCAAGGAAAGCTTGTTTCTCATTAACTTTGGAAGATTTGATATGCATCTGAGTGAATAAGAAACCCTAGTGTGAACTAAGCAATATAATTCTAGCTTTGTTCAATATAGTGGGAGTGGGTGTGTGTGTGTGTGTGTGTGTGTGTGTAAATGGCATTTAAGGTGTGAGAACTGCCGCTGGATGTAGCAAGTAAGTGTCAGTGAGTTTTCTTGCAGCTCTGTTCTATTACCTTACTTATTGATATGATATGATAACTCATTTATAACGCACCTGTGCACAAGTGTTTCTAGGTGCGACAAGACAAGGTAGTGGGGATGGGAGAGTGCAAGTAGCTAACAAGTGCTGCCAGGAAGTGGCTCATAAGTACAGAGAGTTAGGGAACTGTAGGATTGCAGATACAGTCCCTTGAGAGGTTGGGAGGCCTGTAGGCACTGCAAAGGCAACTGGTTATGCAGGAGCCTGGTCCCTTAAATTCAGTGGGTGGCCGTGAAAGACCAAAATAAATATCGAGGCTTAGTACCACCAAAATGAAATACACCAATCACGGGTTCAGAGTTATAACTATACTTTTTAATCAAAGTACAGACAGTTATCTGGCTATCAAGCACATCGCAGTGTGTACCAGCAGACACCATGAGGGGAGAGAGTGCTGGACATCACAAAGCATGCATTATTTATACACATTCCCGGTCATTGTCCAGCCCTTCTCCAAACTAATAAGTTACAAAAAGGGTTCATGCCCAGTTCACATGACAAATATGACAATATTGTCTTTAGGTTTAAGACATGTGTTTCTATACATAAAGTACAATGGTGGCAAACTTTGTTCTGTTCGGCCATGTAGATCTTTCCTAGTTCTTGAGCTTAAAGTAAGTCCAGTTTCAAGAAACTAATTCAATGGGTTTCTGCGAAGGCACATAGTTTTAGTTGTTCAACATTTAGTTCCAGTGTTTGTATAAGGATGAAGCTATTGGTGCAGACAACACTTGAATTGACGTTCAATTGGATTCCAAGATCCCTTAGAATAGGAAAAAACGTTCTGCTAGCAGCAGCCTCAATGTTGACATAGTTCAAAGTTAATTTAGCTCTGCTGCAGCTGAAAACACAATTTACCATTTTAGGACAGAAAGCAGGAGGTTATAATCAAAATGGCAAATGGTTCGAAGATGGCGGCAAAGTAAACTCTATTCAGGTCTGTTTAAACACGGTTTTCAGTACAAATGCGAATGCGCTTAGGCCAATGTTCATAATCAGATGATATTATGTGAATATAGTTTGACAGCCGGTACCAGGTAACCAGTATGTGCATTAGTCAGGGGTATCAGCAAGGGAGAGAGAAAGCAGAAGCAAAAAGGAAGGTCTTGAGTTGCGTCTGGAACTCTAAGTGGTCCTGCCCAAGTTTGAGAGAGGCAGGGAGGCTGTTCAATAGGGAAGCCCCAGCTGAGGAAAGAGATCTACCCCCCATTCTCTGTCTGGAGAAGCATCTGACCATCAAAGAGTTGGAGGTGGATGATTTGAAGGCTCGAGACGGAAGATGCTTAGGAAGAGAATGTTGGATGTGGCCCCCGGCTCCAGAAAGCCTTGTGGACGATGCAGAGGGTCTTCAAAGTGATCCTTGCAGCTGCAGGGAGCCCGTGGAGAGAGTTCAGGGCTGGAGAGATGCGATCCCTTGGCTTGAGGCCAAGGACAAGTCTTGCAGTCCTGTTTTGGATAGGTTGTAAAGGGTGAAGAGTAGAAGTAGGCAGATTTAGAAAGAGGCTGTTGCAGTAGTCCAGCCTAGAGAGGACAAGGGCTCTGGAGACAGTGAGTTTCTGGGTAAAGTGAGAAAAGGAAGAATGCCTCAGAGTAGGTGCAGCTGACAGTGTGATTTTGTAAAGACATCAGAGATGTGAGGAGACAAGGAGAGGGTGGAGTTGAAAATGACACCAAGATTTTTAGCCTCACAGGAAGGAGCAATTGAAGATACAGCAGAGATGCATGAATGGTAGGTTGGTACATGAATGTAAAGATGTGTAACAGATTATCCTGGAACACCGTCATGACTGTGTAATATGAAATGATGGTACTTTATGCCATGTGTATTGTGTTTAGGCTTAAGATGCTCACTTTGTACATTCAGTTTGTAATGATGAATTAAGGTAGAGCGAGAAGAGCATGTATTCATCTTTCATATTTTTGGTAAAGGAATGCTTTATGGCCTATATGGTGATATTTCTCATAGATTATTGTTATATGATTGGAGGAAGTGTGTGAAGCATTATATGTATTGTAAATAAGATGTTCAAAGTAGACTTTGAAAGTATGGAAACTGAGTTTTTCAGTTTGTTATGTATTTATTCTTGGAACAGTTTGTTGAATTAAATTTGAGATCATTACATACTTGATAGTGATGTTTTGTTTTACAGGCTCAGCGTGAAAGTTATATTACATAATGAAAATATAAAGAAACGTAATGAGTAAAATTAACATCATAATTTCTTTTAAACAGATTTTTTGTAAGATGCAAACAAAAAAACAACTGTGTTATTAGGATGCATTTGCTGCAGGGAAGTAGTAGTGTTGTTATATCTTTAGATACAAATAGTGTAGATAGTACAATAGTACCTGTTATCAACAATACATGACGAAAGCTGAAAAGAGATATCTAGCTGAAGTATGGGCAGATTTATCTGCAGATAAAACTCATAGTCAGAAACTTTATTGCTTTGGTCTGAAGATTCTTTCACATAGAGAGTGTGGTAGCTACGAAGCCACAGATCGGCTAACTAGTTTGCCTCTCCATGGATGTAGAATCAATGTATTTTGGTTAAGTCTTGGACCAGCTAGTACTAGAAATCGGGTACTGAAGCCTTTGAGTGAAATTGAGCAGTAAGCTGAAGCAGTACCTGATAATACAGAGATTCTGAAAACCAACTTGATTGATACATATTATCCAAATCGATCTGAAGTGTTGGAGTATCTTTGATTATATGAAGTAGCACAATGCTACACATATTGAAATATTGAAGCAAACAGTGACAGAGGACGGTTTAAAGTACATGGATGTACTGTTTGTCTAGTGAGACATGAAACGGCAAGTCTCATTAACGGCATGAAACTGTCTTGCCAAACTGCAGAGAAAAAGGATTTTTTTTTGTCTTTTGCAATTGTTCTTCCGATGGCTTGCAGAGTGATTTGCTTGGAAGTTTTGAAACTTTTGACAAATCTGTTTATGCTATAAAAAAAAGCTTAATTACATATAGGAAATATCACCAGTACTCGGAGTTACTGGAGAAAGAACTATGTCAAGAAGAACTTTTGGCAGCTGAATTGGCAAAAGAGACTGCTGAGAGAAGTCAAGATTCTGCAGCAGGAAGTCAAAAAGTCTTTTATGAGCCAATTATTAAAACTAATGTTGAGCTTGCCATAGGGGAAGTAGAAAGTGCAATGGAAAGTAAAGTTGCAGGTGTGAATATATATGAAAAAGGATACTAAACTTAATGTAGAGCAAAAATAACTTTATTAGAAAATTGAAGATCGGTTCTTGAATGGTTTATAACATGGCAAGCATGAATGTGCTTGTGTGCAATAAAAACCTGTATTGTTGTATTTCAGTGGTCAAGCAGGAACAGGTACATCTTTTTTAAATCATGCAATAATAGGTATGATCCAAAATGTTACGGATACCACTTTGTCATGTATTTTAACTACTCCAAAAGGTTTAGCAGCATTTAATGTCAGGGGTGTTACTTTACATCACCTGTTGATGTTACCAGTGGAGCATGACAACAAACTAGAGTATTGAAAACCTATATCAGGTGCAGCACAAGAAGTAGGAAAGGTGCTTAGAAAATTGAATACCTTGATTGTCAATGAATTAAGTATGATGCTAGCTTTCATTCACTTGCGAAAAAGTGACTACAACATTTGGTTTGGAGGTAAACATGTTTTGGTTTTTGGAGACTTGTTACAATTAACTCCTGTTAAAAGTCAACCAGTTTTCAAAATGCTGAAATATAAAGATAGTAAAAATGTATAGGAAGTATTGGTCATTTTAACCTTTGGAATTGTTTTGAATTCCAGGAACTTACCATTAATGTGAGGCAAACTGCAGACTTGGAGAATGCAGAAATGCTTAATGAAATTTGTATAGGTATTCTTAAGGAAAATGTGGAAGCAGTCTTATAGGGAAGACTGCTTTCTAACATGTTTCATGCAGATTACAGTCCCGCTGATGTCATGTTGACTCTTAAGGAAAGAAATATTTCTTGTGTTGCTTTGATGTGCACACTTGCAGAGTGTAACAGGTTTAACTCTACAATGCTACTGTCAGAGAAGCAAAATATTGGGGAGATAAATTCGGGTGATGTTTTAGATGGTCATGTTATGCCTTTAGAGTTGGATAAGAGAGCAAAACTCAATTAGGTCAACTGGAAAATTCAATTTCTAAAACAGTAGGTCTGGAAGGAATTTTAAAACTGTGCATCAATGTTAAAGAAGAACTTGAATGTATAAATTGGTCTAGTTAATGTAGAGATGGGAAGAGTGATTGTATTTCATACTTTTCCTCACAGTACAAACATTCAACATTTTAAAGTGAAGTTTGATCATGTGGAACAAACTCATTTGATTTCTCGGACCTCTGCACGTTTCATGCTTTTTAAGGATACATTTGTGAAAAGAGCACAGTTTCCATTTTGCTCTGTTTATGCTAGAACTATTCATAAATCACAAGGGTTGACTTTAGAAGCAGCACTTATTGACATTGGTCATACAGTATTTAAAGAGAGAATGTCATATGTAGCTTTGTCACGTGTGTAAAATATGGATATCACGTGTGTAAAATATAGAAGGTTTATTTCTAAGAAACTTTGATGAAAGAAAAGTGACAGCTGATATTTCTTGCATTCAAGAATATTATAGGTTACGTGTGCTGTATGCTCCTCACCTGAGCCTTATACCTGTACCTGCTAAGCCCTTAGCTAGGAAACATAAGGATTCAGGGAAACTGCAGTGTAGAAAAGTCATTCCTCTCAAGCATAAAAAAGAGCAGAATCTGCTGGAGTTGCAGAGTTGTTCAACTATGAAATACTCTCATTGCAGATTTAGAAATGAAACAGGAATTAAATGCTATTCTAATGCAGCTTTGCATATGTTGTTTCAAATGACACCATTATGCAAGAAATAGCTTCCACGGCAGAGAAGCAGCTATATGTGGAACTTTCATTTCTTAAAAAATCAGTAGATGAAAAACCACACAGTATGCATTTGGCAATGTAAATTCAAAATGTAGTAGGTGTTGCAAGTGGAAATCAACAATTTTCTCAAAGTACTCAGATAGGTATGTAGGAATTAGTTATGAGTGGAATCTTATGTGTCCACTATATAATAAACTTGAATCTACTCCAGATCTTTTTGAAAGATTAGTATATGTGCGTATCCATGATCAGAAAAGTGTAACCTATTCTGATCTTGTTAGTAAAGCATTCCATGACATGCAATGCAGTAACTGTGGTTGTAATTTACAATCAACAGTGAAAAATCTAGTTTTTAATAAGTATGCATTGATTATGTTTCAAAGATACAGTATAAAGGTAGGAAAATGAACACCTTTATAATGAATTTTAAATATGGCCAAGTTTCTATTAGTAAGAAAACCTTTAAAATATGTGCAATAATTTTTCATGAAGGGGCAGCCATTGATTGTGGACATTTCATAACATGGCTGCGTACAGAAGTATATTGTCTTGTTTGTAATGACTCTATAGTCACACACCAAGCTAGATTGCCAAAGGGTTTAAAGAATGCTTACTTAATTTTCTTAGAACCAAAGTTTTAAAATATGTGTGTAACATTCTTTGTGAATATAAACATGCAAAATAAATCTTTAAAATGGGAAAATAGGGTAATATTTCTTTTATGTAAAGTAGTAGATGGATTGTTATATGATGCACTTTAAAAATAGTATGTGATAAATGTACAGGTAATATTCAGAAGATTATATAAATTAGAAGAGAAAACAGCATTGTGCAATTTTCTACTTCTTTTTTATTGTGTAAAACACTGTATATTTTAATATGTACAAGTGTTCCCTATAAATTCTAGGTTACGAGAATTGTTCCATGTATATTATTTTGAGAGTGAGGGAGTGTAGAAAGGTTATGACTGTTTACAACTGAAAAAGTACACTTTAGGTTGTAGACACAAAAAACAGATATAGTGTAATTTTTGAAAAATGAATGAGATGTTACTACTAATTACAGATTTACTGAAGAATTTAGATTGTGTTTACTTAGTGTGTCTATAGATGGTGAAGTTAAGTATGTACACAGCATTTTCTAAAAAGTGTTATAATTGAAATATCTTACTGAAAGGGTTAGTTTGTTAAATGTATAAATGTGTTTTAAATGCAGTGTGAAGTTTTAGAAAAGCCATATAATCGTTTTAGTCATTAAACTGTACCTGTACATGTTTTTTAGTTTTGTATGGTAGGTTTAAGAAAATGGTCATTATCTTCTTAGGTGTGTAGGTGTCCAGAAAAAGGATGCACATCCAATTATGAAAGAAGTTATGAAATGGCAGGGAGAAAATATAATTTCTATAATTTAGAATGAATTTTGATATAGTAAAAAAAAGGTATTCCACACTGTGTAAAAGTATCAGTTCTAACAGAAGTGTATATAATAATTAGTAGTTTAAAAAAAATATGTGTACAATATGAAATGTCATTATGAACTTTGTATGTGTGTAGTTGGCCAAACAATTGGTGCACACAGATTTTATAAGAAGTGTGGAAATTATATTTGTTAGGTTATTAGTGTAGTTTTGCTAAGTGTTAATATGTTTACTCACAACATTTTTCATTGTCTACCTATTATTTTTAATATAGGTATGACTATGCTTTAAAAAGATGAATACTCAAAATAATGTTACACTCTTGGCATGCCTTTTTTTTTATTTGTAAAACTGAAGACATAATGTTACACCGTTGGCATGTCTTCCTTTTTATTTGTAAAACTGAAGACATAGTTAGGGTACTGAAATGTCTTCATATGTGTACCAACTATTGACTTTGTGGACAATTCATTTTAGAATTTGCTGATGCAAAACCAAGTTTGTGGTTACATAAATGGCTAGTATAGTTCAGGTGATAATACTGCAGTTATTACTTTTGGAAAGTGTTATTTTGGAAAGAGTGTTTCATTGATACAATTTTTATTTCATAAAATTGTTGATATTTTTATTTTACATGTTATGTTAGATAGAGTATAATTTTTATATATATTGTAGTCGTGGACCTTTAGCTCTGCCCCTTTATCCAAACTAGGCACACCTCTAAAATTAGTAAGTGTGCCTTTTGTCCATAAAGCAAGTTTATTGTACAACAGCCAGGTGGGGGTTTAGATGACATCTAAGAGTCAAACTAATCCTGGTCTCTCTGAACCACGCAAAGAACACATATTGCATACAGTTTGCAACCATTAATATAGTCCCCCAGATACCTTTACAAAGGCATCCCCCGAAACATGATTGGTTGCGCTCTACAGAGAAATCTAAAACCCCCATAGTTCCTTGGACACAGATATTATAAAACACAATCCCCTACAACTTATAATTGCAAGGTTTGCATTTTCAACCCACCGCTTCCCAAAAACCTCTCTATATTTGGTGGCAGCCTTGCCTCTTAGTTACAAAATAAAAGAATTCCTATTAATAATGCACACGGACCTGCCCTAAAAATACCTAAGCACATGAAGATGAGAGAAACAAACCTAGATTCCCTTTGACCTATTCGTGTTTGCAACCGCATTGTCCAAACCTGTCGGGTGTCCAATTTATATGACCATTGACCCTTCCTATTCACACGAGTTCTGCCCACGCTCTGACAACACAATAGCTCTCCTGAAATGTATTACTACTGATCTCCGTAAGGGTCCTGGGTGAAGCCATCTGTACAAACAATCCCGTTGGTTTCATAAACAAGCATCCTCTCTTTGGGTGGAGAGGGCAGGAGCCCCCACCCCTCCACCACAGGAGCCATCATCCGGAGCAGCCTGCTCTTCGCCCTGTGACTGTCGCACCCAGCAGCACCGTCCGTGCTTGCGCGCATCCGTGTTGATGTCCCATTGTCTCCAGTATGACTGCCACAGAATACTTGAGCATTTATCCTATTCTCACTGAAGCACCCTGCAATCTCTAGCCTTCTGTAATCTTTACCTACTTACAGAGTACCATGAGCTTCAACATGCCTGTTATTTCATTATTCCGATCCGCCTGTTCTCAAAATGGCGGGCGCTAAGTGGGGCCAAAAGGCTGCTATTGTCCCATTGCCTAGCAACTGAGATACCTCATTAGGCAATCCAATCCGCCGGCAGGCGGAAGCGCCGGGCCACGAAGAAGGCAAAGGAAAAGGCCCTGTTTGCCCCCAGATGACCACAAGCATCCTCTTTTCGGGTGGAGAGGGCACGATCCCGGACCCCACCACTGCAGGAGCCACCATCCAGAGCAGCCTGCTCTTTACCCTGTGATCATCGCACCAGGCAGCACCATCCGTGCTCGCGTTGATCTGTGCTGATGCCCCCATTGGGTCCAGTACGACTGCTATGGTGAGGCCAGAGAATACTTGAGCATTTATCCTATGCTCACTGAAGCACCCTGCAATCTCTACCTTCTGTAATCTTTACCTACTTACAGCATACCGTGAGCTACAATGTACCTGTTATTTCATTATTCCGATCTGCCTGTTATCAAAATGGCAGGAGCAACGCAACGACAAAACAAGGCTATTGTCCCATTCCCTAGCAACTGTGACGCCTCATTAGGCAATCCAATCCACCAGCAGGTGGTAGTGCCGGCCCACAAAGAAGCGTAAGAAAAAGGCTGTGTTTGCACCTGTTCGCCACGGGAGGCATGCCTGAGAAACTCGTTTTCATTAACACACATTACAGCCAGCTACTCTGCCATCGTACCTGTGGTACTTCTCAAATTCCAGGTATGTGCTCTTCGCCCACTGTGCCCCTCATCCCATCCACAGACCCTGCATATCTGCGGCCAGTAACAGTCTACCACCACTGTTAGCCACACAGTGTTCCCGCGATACCTACACACTCTATGTTCAGTGTATGGTGCACGCCCCATCTCGCTCCACTCACAAAGCGCAAGGAGCCTGCTGCAACGTCTCCCATCAACCGGGACTTTCAAGTGCGTCAGATCCCAATCCC
Organism: Ambystoma mexicanum; assembly: GCF_040938575.1. Taxonomy (NCBI): domain Eukaryota; kingdom Metazoa; phylum Chordata; class Amphibia; order Caudata; family Ambystomatidae; genus Ambystoma; species Ambystoma mexicanum. Next base: position 688,918,645 of record NC_090934.1, on the reverse strand, counting down.
ACCGGTCGAACATTGATGCACAGCCCGACAACCTTCTGTTGCATTGGCAGCCCTCCAAAGTGCATAGTATCACTTATTATGTACAGCACCACTATAAATAGCATTTGACTTTTGCATAATAGTGTTGCCAATATCTATATGCCATTCCATGGTATCATTTGATATGTACAGCACCACTCTAAATAGCATTTGACTTGCATAGTATCATTACCAATATCTATTTGCCAATTGCATGGTATCATTTGATATGTGCAGCACCATTCTAAATAGCATTTGACTTCCATAGTATCGTTGCCAACATCTATTTGCCAATTGCATGGTATCATTTGATATGTACAGCACCACTCTAAATAGGATTTGACTTACAAAGTTTGTTGCCAATATCTATTTGCCAATCAAATGATAATTTGATTAGTACAGCACCACTCTAAATAGCATATGACTTGCACAGTATCGCTGACAACATCTAATTAAGTTTATTTACTGTGTATAGTATCATTTCATTAATATGCAGCATGTATAGGAGATTGGGACATGTACATCACCTAGGCCAATATCTGATGTAGCTTATTCACGAGAACGAATGTTTGAGCCTTTGGCCTCCGGTGGTGATTTGTACATTAACTACAAGGCTCAACCTCATGTACACTTCATTACCTCGCTAATTGTTGCATAAACCAAGGTAAGCCCTGCACAATTAATGCTGGAAGCCCGTACCCACTCACCCTGAAGCCTGCAAATATGAATGTCACTCTTAGTAATGTTTCACGTTTGTTTAGCCTTCTCGCCATTGTCTACCTTCCCAACATTTTCATTGACCTAACAAAATCACAGCCCATTGGCATTAGGACACCTACCCATACTTACAGATTCCCTATTGCTATGGCTAAGCATAACAACAACGAAGGTGGCATTAAGCCTACCAAGTTTCTTCTACCTCTGCTCTTCCCGGTCTGCATTAAGCCCACCCTACTCCTGCCCCCGCTGAAACCTATTACCAACACCATACCTATCAGAATTGAAGCGAACACCTTCAACAATCACATCCATTCAGTTGGTAACACTCAACATGAAACTGTTAGCAGCCCTGACACCAGACCAACAGCCCAGCCAATCAACCCCACACCCTCCCACAATCTCCCATGCCTCACAGCAGTGAGAAATGCTAGGCTTGGAGCTAGACTTGGTAAATCGTACACTTGACCCACAGCCTACTAATAGACACACACAAAGCCCAAAAACTATGCGCCTAAAACGCTCAAAGCCCCTAAGAGAGCTAAGTCATCAACCATAAATCCTGACATTTCTACCCAAAGCATTAGCCCCCCTCCCATCCATGGTACATTGAGCAATGCCCGATCCCTAGTTGCCCACGCAGTGGACATTGCCGACCTGATCATAGATACAAAATTGGACTTCCTAGCAATTACCGAGACCTGGCTAGATGCTGCAGCAGGTCCATCCCTCCTCACTGCTGTTCCAGACAACTATACGATGCTCAAATCAGATCGAGAAACCTCTAGAGGAGGCGGAATTGCCTTTATCTCTAAATCCACCATGGGTCTGAGAATCTCCCCTCATACCCCTAACAATTAATGCGAATTGATGACTGTTAAACTTCCCTTTACCAACTCATGCACCATAACGATGCATTTGATTTACAGACCCCCGGCACCCATCGGCTCCTTTTAAGAAGAAATCACTACCCTGCTATCTACTAACACCAAACCTTCCTCGCAGCTCCTTATATTAGGCGATTTTAATTTAGGCTTCAAAGACCCCGCTGATCAACCCGCAACAGCCTTGGCTAATTCACTATCTGAACTAGGCCTCACTCAGAGAGCTCAGCTCAGCTCCCCACTGAAAAAGGAAGAACTCTAGACTGAGTAGCGGACCTCAACTGCATAACCACCATAACATCCATCAAACCTTACCCCTGGACTGACCACTTTCTGCTCACTTTCAACATTGAAGACTGGGTACTACTCAATAAGCAAAACCTTATTGCCCCATCCATCCAGACCAGGAACAATAAAAATATCACAGTGGATAAGCTCAAGCCCTTTCTCAAACCACTACTTAATCCCCAACTTGCTTTCTCTGATCCTGCAGAACTAGTGGAACTCTACAACAACACTATCACCTCAGCCCTTGATAGCATTGCACCTCTAAAAGTGCATAAAAGTAAACCGATAGCTCATCTGAACTCCTGGTTCACGCCCAAACTTAAAGCCCTATGCATTGAAAAAAGGAAAAGGGAAATAACCTGGAAAATCAACCCTATCCCAGCCAACAAGGACAACCTACTTGAAATCTCTGCTAATTACAAAGCAGAAATCCATACAGCAAAACGAGACACCTTTAAGGACAGAATTGACAAAGCAACTTCAAGCACTACAGAGGTTTTCTCCATACTAAGAGAATTGGACTCCCCCACCCCTTCAACAGATAGCTGCACCAAAGACAAAACGTGGTGCACCAAAATACAAGAGGCACTAGCTAATAAAATCACCCTGCTCCAAAACAAAATAGCTGCATAAAATGGTAACCTCCCGACTCAAGCCAACAGCTCCAATTACAGCCACAATCTCCCCAAACCGCTCGGAATTTAAATTCACTCCAGTGTCCACTCAAGAAGTGGAAAACATTATAGTCTCACTCGAGCCCTACAACTGCCAAGGAGACACGTGCCCAGTATTTACCATTAAAGAAGCTGCTAGTGAACTGTCACCTTTTATAACCTCACTTATCAATTCCTCCTTCCGTATATGCTCCTTCCCGACAACCTAAAAAACTCATGGGTACTTCTGAAAAAAAAAAATTGTTGGACCCTACTATCCCAACCAACTTTAGGCCTATCACGACAGTCCCCTTTCTATTAAAGATCATAGATAACGCTACTACACACAGATATAGTCATATCTGGAGGCTAAAAGCTACTAGGACTCAGACAATCTGGTTCAGAAACCAACAAAGCACTGAAACAGCCCTGATCGACCTGAAGATCAAGAATGATGACTTGAAAGATAAAGGGAAATCCACCCTCGTGTTCCTGCTGGATCTGTCAGCCGCCTTTGACCTGGTGGATCACAAGGTGTTATGTAAGCACCTTACAACATTGCCCCTTTTTTCAGCAGAAGCAACAGCATGGACCCAATCCTTCTTAAACAATAAATCTATGAGAGTCTTCTCATCATCATCAGCAACTGATCCCATCCCCATATCCTGTGGAGTCCCACAAGGATCTTGCGCTTCGCCTACTATGTATAATGTGTTCACCAAACCTATGTTTGATGAGCTAGACCATCTGGGTGTCACCTACACTAACTATGCAGATGACACCCAGATTCTCATACCTGTGACAGGCGACTAAAACAAAGATCTTGCTCTGATTAATAACATCTACCTCCTCATTCAGACCTGGATGGCCACACATGGCCTGTGTCTGAATGATGAGAAGACTGAGAGCTGCTCCTCTTAGCCACACCTTCGCAACACAAAAAATTGAGTGATTAATACGTCTCTTTCAAGATTGATGGTAATGGCATCAAGGTGGCTCAAGAGGTAAAAAACCTGGATTTTTACATAGACTCCTCCTTAAGTCTGCGCACACAGGTCAGTGCTATGGACTTGGCTACAGCATACACATGTAAGCTTATCCACACCTGTAAACACTTTCTTTCTATAGAAAGCTGCACCGCACTGGCCAGAGCCCTAATATTGTCAAAAATTGACTATTGCAATGACATTAAAGCAGTTTATTGTGAATACCATAAACTTCTGCTGTGATGTCAGAATAGGAGGCTGCTGCATTCAACATTTAGTAATGAAAATAATTGTGAAAGGACTTCCATTTGAAGCCAAAGGGATTGGCAAACAGATTGTATACTGCAATTTGTAGGACTCTACATATAATTGTATTTTGCAAAGTGGAAGTGTACTATAACAGTAAACTGGGGGTATATTGTGATTCTGCAAACTATACGTTGTCATGAAGCCGAGCAGAGTCAAGGAGCAACAGACATAGAAGATGATCCGATTTAAAAGATCACATTTTTGTGGATCGGCACAAAATGTTGGCCAACTAAACAAAAGGCAACATGAACACAGTGTAGCTTCTCCATGGCATCAAATCGGACTGGTCTCCAGTTTGAAGCACACCATAAAAGATTCATGAATTTATTAAAATCAGACAAACATCCGTTTGTGCTATTAAATGTTCTCTTGGTGTAACACAATGTTTCTTATTTGGGGGATCAATCCCAGAGGTATCACAGTCACTCACAGCTTTGGGAATTTGAGAGGCCCTGCACTTTCTTTCTTGTTTTTGGATCTCTTCGATAGGGCTTTGGTTCTTCTTGTCCTGGGTGTTTTCTAGTTCTCAGGAGACCCATTTACCCGGTTTGCAGAGCCAAGGTATTCTGGTCCCCCAGGCCTTGGTAGCCACACGTAAGAGGTCTAAGCCCCAACATTTCTGCTAGGTGCCGCACCACTTAGAATGGTCTGCAGGTTTGGTTTGATAGTCCTACCTGGAGGACCTGTCTCTGTTCCCCAACAACCAACTTTCCCCTGCCGCCTCAATGACCAGGAAAATAATTTTCTTATAGGAATCTCTTTCCTCTCATCTCTTCTGATCTTCACTGTACTCTCCATCTAAATATTATAGCACCTCTTTGACATTCCCTCTTGTGCTCATTCTTCCCAGCCTCATTACCTCCCTTCTCTAAGGCATATAGTGTACCTATCTTCCTGTCTTCGTCCTTCACACTCTCCTCCCTCCTCTTGTATCTTTCTTAATTCCTTTCGCAGCACCTCCACCTTTGTTCTTAACTCTTTCCTGCCTTCTCATTCTGTGACTCTCTGCCTCTCTCTAGCATCCTGCTAACCTCTCCGGTTTGGCCGCCTGCCCTCTTCCCTCCTCTTTTCCTCCTCCTTTTTTTCCTTTCCAACTTTGCTTCCTATTCTCTATCCTCCTTTCCTCAGCCTCCTGCACCATCCTTCCACTGTCCCCATACCACCCAAACCTCTTTGTACAGCCTCACAGCTTAAATAGAGCCCTCATCACATGCCTGGGCATTGCCCTCAATCAGCATTATTTCAGGCGTGGAGGATTCTGTTTACACAAGAATGATTGGTTGCATTGTACCTGACGGTATTAGCCTTCTTGTTCGAAAAACATTTGACCTTTTACTTTTGACCGAATTTCTTTGATCGTTTTCTTGGTCGGAATTCAGTCAAATTTAATTAAATATATATATGGGGTGGGGTAAGGGAATAGGGGAGGGTTGTGGGGGGCCCCAATCCGCATTTCTGACCAAAAAAACAACCATAAATAATTTGGTCAAATGTGAAAAGGTCAAATATTTTTCGACCAAGTAGACATAAACCTACATGACTACACCACTCTGTGGGCCAACACTCCTGTTTGCTTGGCCCAGCGGAACGACAATTTAACCTCAGCTTGCCTCCATCTTGGATCCTCGCTAAAGCCATGTTCGAATGAAGCCAACATAGCAGAGCGTTGTGGTCTGTAATAAAAATGCAAGTTCTGCACTGTGAAAAGGTGCACACATATCAATTGCGAGAGTAGCACTTTAAAAAGGGAGGGGGCTCCTTTTAATTGTTACACAAGTGAAGCCCAAAATAAAAAGAATTTACATGTAACAGAAATGTAGGGGCACCATTAAGTATAACCAAACCTAGAGGTAGGCTAAAACGCGGTAGATAGGACTTGTAGCATGCTTTTACAGTCAACGTGCATTCACTTTTATTAATCTGCAACAAAGCTGCAGCGGCTGGTAACACATCGCAGGTCACATGATCCCAGGCTTCTATGGTAAGAAGCAAAACAACAGTTGTTATTTTTTCAAGGTCACAGATTAGAACCCATGAGTCTCATCGACAGGCATGGAGAGCAAAACCATTTCATAAATCAAAATAATTTGCAAAACATGATTTTAGATGGATTTAAGAGAAACATGGCACATTCAAATTTCCCCATAGCCCATTTTTCCTGGGAAGAATTCTGAAGAGTTCTTAATATGCAACATTTGTATAGCAGTACGTCCGTGGTTCAAGGCTCTGGCAGTGTCATGGTAGGGACCACTTCTCACGAGAACGTAGATGAGATGACCGGGGCAGATGAATAAAGGTCTGCTGGTTATCTGAAATGTTTCCATAAATTCTCATTCTGATATGGGAAGAAGGGGTTGGATTGTGACATCACATATTGTAATTGTCAACGGTGTGGGAAGGTTCAACGGTCCAATTACAGTACATAATGCATGTTTTTATAAGGGTCTGATGTGCAAGCACCAATCAGCTCAACATGTGGAGATTTGTTCATGTTGCAAAGTTACTAATGCTAATTCGTTCAATTATTATAAAAGTTTTAGACAGTGCCTTTTTATGCAGTTCTGTTCCATGATCTGTTTGAATCTAGCTGTCCCAGCTACGTCTGGCCCCTGAATAAACCTGTGTTACTTCTTGCCTGCGTACACTTCTTTTTTGACTACTTTTGTAATTTTTATTGGTTAGTTCCGAGGTGATCCCTGACACAAATTTGGAGGCCCCAGCAAGATATCACAACCTTTCAACTGAGGCGTGGGAATTCCTGCCGTGCTCCCAAAGGAGTGCGGGACATTGTCCGTAGACCAGTACTAAGAGCTTGAGCCAGAGGAGGTCCATGGATGCCACTTTCCCAAAGGTCTGCCTAGTCCGGCACTGCCTTCACTCTGACTGAAGTGCAGGCCTTTAAAGGGAGCCTATGAGGTCGAGAGAAGTGAAGAATCTTCTTTGGCGAAGAATTCTTTTGAGGGACATGCGCGCATGTTTTTTGTGAGTAGAGGCAGGTTGTTTTTTAGTGTTGTGGAAAGTGGTCATAGTATTCGTTTCATGTGGCTATGGAGATGGAGATGACGGAAGGGCCAGAGCCAAAATAACATATAAAAATTTACAGAGCTACACAGCGCGAGCTAAAGGTTCAGTCGAGTGAAGGGAGAAGTAACTGTCCTTTTAATGTACTAATGTAGGCCATTTCTTATGGTGTTCACACTGGAGAAGTAGGCCATTTGTGTACTAATATAACCTAACAAGATTGGCCTGTGGCAGTGTATGCAAGGGTGGAGTGCATGGTATGAAAGGGGACGAGGTCTGTGGAGAAAGCCAGAGTAAATGAAAATAGGCCCAACAAGTATGCAGTAACTATAACATTGAGTGAGTGGGATTTATTGAATAGGGGTTTGATACATTAAACGTTTAATTTATAAAGGAGAAGAGGAAGAAGGAAGGAAAGAGTATTGCAACAATAAAGATGAAGGTGTGATAATGAGGTCCTATTGGATGGACGCACCACTTAATCACATGTGTAGGCAACTGCCCCAATATCGTGACAAAATAGCAAAGTACCATTTTGAGTGGGTACATGACACAGTGGGGAAGTGTGACATGGAATGGCTTGGAGAGGGAACGTTCGACAAAAACATTATTGACAGTATGTATTCCTATTTGACAGCTACCCACAAAGGTGCAAAGCTTAAAAGAGGCAGGACATGTTAGGACTTTGGAAGTTATACGATGAAAAGGATAAAGAGACAGAGAAGGAGAAAGATCAGGTGGAGCAGGGTGCCCCGCCCCCTCCACATACGATCTACCCATTGCTAAAAGCTGCTACAAGATATACAAATTCTAAGCGAGTGTCTGTAAATAAGGAAGGAACACATCAAAGGAAAGATGAGGGTGAAGCAAGTGCCAGTAGTAAGGATGCATAGGGAAGGCGGAAATATTTAATGGACATTAAAAAGAGCACCCAGCAAAAACATGACTCTGTGTTCAAGGAAGCCGAGAAAGTCATGGAAAAGGTGATATAGAAAAAAGGAAAAGAACCAGGAAAGGCAGCTGTTGAACAGGGTCGGACAGCGGGATGCATACAATTTAGAATCAACAGTTTGGGACAGGACTCAGACAATGGTGAAGATGAAACGACAGAAGGTGTGCATACTGCATCAAATTGGGAGGACAGTGGCTACAGCGATCATGGGGATGACGAGTTAGAGACATGCAATTTGACAGACATGAGCAGGGGAAGGAGACGAACTGAGAGAGAAGAGGAGGACAGAGAGAAGATATTGGAAGATTGGGGAAATAGGGTTCAGAGTAGAAAAATGAGAACTGCTGTAGTGACAAGACCACAACGTGGCAATAAATGCAGAACTCGCACACAGATGCCCCTTTTGCAGAAATTGAGGGGCGAGATTCACTACATACCATGGCAGACAATGTATAGGAACAATTTGGCTTACAGTCTGTCCTCATTAATGGCGAGGGCGAGCAAGTAGATTTATGTTGCTTGAAAAAGAGTCCTCAGGAATCCCATTGGCTATAGGAGATATACACATTTTATAGGCGGTGTCCAGGTAAAGTATTCTGTCACTTCTCTCCCCAACCAAAAATGCCTATAAAGGTTGTAGGTCAAAGGATCGAAACAAAAGGATCAAATGGTCAAAGGATCGAATTGAAAAAGGATTGACGCAGTAGGATCAAATCTTTTTTTAATTATATATATTTTTTTGGGTTTTCATTTAGGTAAAAAAAGTGATTTTACCACAAAAAAAAAATGTAAAAATAAAATAATAATTTTCGATCCTTTTGTTTTTGGTCCTTTTGATTCGATCATTTGACCATTTGATCCTTTTGTTTCGATCCTTTGACCTACAACCTTTATAGGCATTTTTGGTTGGGGAGAGAAGTGACAGAATATGGCAACAGGGTGGATATGCTGGGGTAAAATTAAGCTCTAGCATGCATGATGGAGCACCCTTTAATAACTATCGAGAACATGTTTGGAAGGCACTAAGGGAGATGCTGTATCGATAGACGTGGGTTCTATATTGTCTTGTAAAATGAACCCTAATGAGGACTATATACAGTCATGGGACTACAAAATACCTTTGTTTTATCACATCTTAGTTAGGGGGGGTCCCCGCAGATGTGCAGACATCTTTAGAGGAGATAGTGGGAAGTGAGGCAAAAGGGTGGCCTGAGATACAGGTGACAATTGTACATTATTGCAAGAGAAAGCAAGAGAAGGCTAAGGAGACAGCTGACTATGCAACAAAAGCAGAGAACAAGTTAGTTCAGAAGAAACTGGCAAAAATAAACATGGAGGCAGTACTCACAGGGCCAGTTTTCGTGCCACAGGCACAGCAGGGGGATTCCCAGTGACAACGGTAATGCAACCAGGAGGGTACACTCAGGTACCACCCAATCAGCACTGGGGGACGGTGCAGATTCAGCAACAACCTGCATTTGTAAACGTGCAGCAACAATCAGGGATTGTGCAGACAGGTCGTGTAAACGGTTACATGGGATCGTATCAAACAGGGAGAGGATATTACACACGAGGATTGGGAATGGGGTATAGGGGCATGGGACCACGGTTTGGAGGAAAATGTTTTTGCATGTGGAAATGTTGGTCATTTTGCACGAATATGCCACTAATAGCACAATCAGGGCACCAACAGCAACCTTATACACCAGCAGCACGGCAAGTACAGGTGATGCTGCAGCAGCAATTACAGATGCAACCCACACAACCACAGGGTATATCCACCCAGGGACAAGTACAGGTTCAAGGTGGGATGGAGGCAGGAACCCAAGGTACGGTAAGAATACTACAGGCACTAGTACAGATATAAGTACAGATATAAGTATATGAAGAGGTCACACTACTGGGCCAGAATACTGTGCCTCAATACACCAGAGTGAGAGTGGTGGGTGGTAATCCATTTCCATCATCTGCCAATACGTTAACCAATAGGGGGGCCCACCGAAAGTGCAAGTGTGTCCTGTTCTAGCAGTAACTGAGGACCCTGAGGAGGAACCGGTGGTAGCAGTTCAAATAGGACAGATTCATTTCTTACAGAGACTGGAGCAACCAGAACATGTGTAAAGGAATAAGGATTTCCATTATCTAACAAAAGTTTGGACACACAAGGCTTTTTCAGGGACAATTTCGAAAGTTCCTCTGACAAAAGATTTACTATTGACAATAGGGACACAGAATTTTGTTGCACCACCACTGTATTCAAAAGTTACTCCCATCAACATTCTGGGAAGGGACTTGCTCACCAAACTGAATGTCAAAATTTCTTTTTCAGAGAAAGGGACAGTGTGCTCCACACCCGGAATGTGCCCAGCTAGGGTGGCAGTCTTAATCCAGGTATACGATGCACACAGCACAATGAAAGGGCTACCCACATGATTAGAGGTGTTTTTGTATGGAGTGCACGTGTTGTTGGAATGGTTACCAGGAGTTGGCGGAAGGGAGTTTTGACTGTCCAATGAGTTTTTTGTTCAGGCAATGGTGTCCTTCCTCTGTTAGTCCAGGCACACACACACAGCTCTACCTAGAGGAAGTAGTGGTACAGAAAGGCATGATCATACTGGTTGCCACTGGTTAAGACAACTTGGAATGGTGTTCAATATTATGTATTGAGTCCACTTTGACATTAAAAGGAGTAAGTGGCACAGAATTGTTTGCAACAAAAGACAATGAGGGAGGAGAGGTAGTGTTTGAACTGAGCATACCTTGTCCAGTACACATGAAAGAAAGCGCAGTTTCCTAGATGACTCAGATAGCAAAAAGGAATGCAAAATATTTGCAGGAAGATTTGTAAAAAGTGCCAAAAAGCTTATGAACAACAAGACCCTATGATGTAGGGATACTAAAAGTGGCTGGAGCAGTACACATAAAATTAAAAGAAGGGGCACTATTGCCATGAGTAAAGCAGTACCTCCTTTCCCGAGAAGCAGATGAAGGCATTTATGAGACAGTGCATGCCTTATGGCAGCAAGGCATAATACAGGAAAGCACATAACCTTGCAACAATGCTATCTATCCGATCAAGAAAGCAAAAGGAGGGGCATGGCATTTTATGCAGGATTTACACCCTCTGAACAATATTTTTGAGGCAGAGAATCCATTGTCCCAAATCCTGTGATGATTTTTTTTGGCATTCTAGCGGAGGCACACTTTTTACTGACTGTGGTAGATTTGAAGAATGCTTTTTTCTCCATTGCACTACACTCAGACTTCAGGTTTCTCACTGCATTTACTTGTCGCAGGACCAGATTCGAACACTGTAGAATGCCACAAGGGTACTGTGAGGGGCCTAGCATCTTTAACAGAGTTATACAAATGATTTGAGCAATTTACAGGTTGCATGCACAGTGATAAAGTATGTTGATGACTTATTGGTATGTAGCACAGCAGAGGAGGAGTGTAGAAAGGACTCTGTGACACTACTGACTTTGCGAGCTGACAAAGGATATAAAGTGGATAAAGAGATATTGCACTACTGTCAGAAAGAACTGGTGTACCTGGGTCAGATTGTGTCAGAAGACGGGAGAAAAATAACACCAGGAAGAGTAGAAGCCATGCATAAAACTGCACGATCAAAAACAGCGAAAGAGATGCAGCAGTTCTTAGGCCTATGCAACTACTGCAGGGCATGGGTTTTTGATTACTCAACTTACACCAGGCCATGGCTGCAGGCATTAAAAGAAGCTCAGAAGCACAAAACACACATAACATGGACAGCTGATATGGGCAAGAGCTTTGACAAACTAAAGCCCGAGTTAGCACATGCACCAGTACTGGCTATACCCAATTACAAAGAGAAGTTTCATCTATTTTCCCATTCAGGTAGAAAGGTAATGACAGCTGTGCTGACACAGAAAAAAGGACAAGGACACAAACCACTTGCATATTAGTGTGGATCCCTAGATGCAGTGATGGAAGGACCTTTCCCATGTGAGCAGGCACTTGCTGCTGCTGCATTTGCAATTGAGAAGGCTTCCACCATAACTATGGGGTGCCCCGTAATTTTATATGTGTAGCATGCACCATTCCCAATACTGGAAAAAACAAAATCAGCATTGCCAACTCAGAGATGTTCAGAGATGTTCAGGATATGAGTTAATACTGACAAACCCAGCAATAAAAGTGGTGAGATGTAGGACTATAAATCCAGCAGAATTAATTGCAGAAGAAATTAAGGAGGGAGATTACATACATGATTGTGTAGCATGCATAGAACCCCTAGATAAAGAAGAAGTGATTGAAGGGAGCACATTATTTTCATTGTTGGAAGCTCCAGTACTGATCAGACAATGGGACAAAGACATTCAGGTTCTGCAATGGCGGGGTACAGACATGGAGTACACAAGGGGGAGGAGTTGATGGTATACTCACAGACACAACTACCGGACCACTATTCTGCACAGGCAGCAGAACTGGTGGCATTTATTAAAGCACTGAATATGTCAGAGGGCCAGGTAGTAAACATTTTCTCTAATTCAGCCTATGTCACTTCTGCAGTGCACTCAGCACTAGCAAGATGGTAGAGGAGAGGGTTCAAAAGAAGTGATGGCACACCTGTGCAGCATGTAGGGTTACTCAGTAAATCAGGTTCCATGTAATAATGCCGCCACAAAAATCTCTCCATGCAAAAATATTGCTGAAAAATGGCCATTTTTTGTGGCGACATTATTGCATGGAGCATGCGGGGGACACCCCCGCAACCCCCAAACTTTTTTTTTTCTTTTTAAATTTTTTTTTTGCCCATGTCCCCATATATATGGTCACCCATATAATATCGCCGCAACCTTTTCCCGGCGATATTATTTACAGCGACCATATATACGGGGATAATATTACCTGATACCGTAACTCATTAGAAATGTTGCCACTCCGAGCAGAACTAGCTTTAATACAATTCAAATCCCACACAGGTGGGCAAGATTGTATTTCAGTAGGAAACAAAATAGCAGACAGAGCAGCAAAAGAAGCAGCATATCTAACAGAAGGAACACGTGTGCTGTTCCCTGGCAAAAAGGAAAACATACCCCTACTAGCAGTATTAAAGGTGAGCAAAGAAAAAGATGCATTACCATACATTCGTTATGCAACCCCAATCATGCAAATAATAGAGTTGCAGGGAAAAGCATCACATGGGGAGAAATATATGTGAAAGAGGAGAGGATGCTCATTATCCCCAACTGATTTTGTATGGCGGCATGACTGCACAGGAAAAGAAATTATTGCAGGTGGCATTGAAACTGCTTCACTACCCCGCCCATGTATCGCAAGAGCATGTGGCTGCGAGGATAAGTGAAGACTGCTTCCTGCTAAATTTGCATGAGAGTGTTGTGGAGTTGTGTAAATAACTGCATGGTATGTCCGAAATATTTGCCAGGTCACACATTGAGAGTTGTGCAGGGAACATTGCCACGGCCAGAAGGCCCTTTCCGGCACTTGCATATTGACTATGTTGATATGCAAGAGAGATGTACCTCATACAGGTATCTGCTTATAGTGGTGTGCCATTCTCACGTTGGCTTGAGGCTGGTCCCTGTGCCCATAATGACACCTGTTCTGTGGCCAAATTCCTGAGGAGGGAGGTGTTCCCAGGATGGGGGATTTCAGATGAAATTTGTTCTGACAATGGTCAACATTTTGCTAAATATTTAATAAAGGAAGTAACAACACTTCTGGGAAATGTTTGGAAAATTCTGGGTGAACTGCTTGCCTCTTGCTATGATTGCACTGTGCAATACGCCTGGAGGAGATCACCACTTGACTCCTCATGAGATTGTTACATGGTGGAGAATGCATGCGTCTATTCTGCAGTTGCGTACAATCTCTGATGCGTATTTCTCTTCTTGCACATTGGGGGAGGAATTTGATACGTATCTCAATGAACTCACAAATCTCTTTGGTACATATCCTTGCAGAGGAGGCCAAAAACTGAAAGCAGACAATCAGGTCAATTCCCACAAGCTACACATCTTTAACCGGGAGAGAAGATATTCGTAAAGAATCACATCCGTAACTGGAAGGAGGAGCGCTTCACCGGCCCACATAGAGTGATCTATTCAACAACCACAGCCATGAAGATAGAAGGGTGGTGGGGATGGGCCCACATCACTGATGTATGCAAAGACAAGAGCTCTGTCTCCCCAAGCACACCATGATGGGAAGTATATGGCAAATGTCTTTAAATATGTTCTCTGCTTTTATACTATATCGAAAACCAGCAAAAGAAAATTATGAACATGTCTTTAAAGAAAATGTCTTAATGAAAAAGAAACAGATGTTTTCAGTGTTTTGGAGTGTGATGATATTAACATGTTTTGTATAGGATTAATGCTTCTGATATATTTGGTTTTAAGAGAAAAAAGTGGAACACAATTAAATTAAGAAATAAATAGGGAAAAAGGAGTTCAATGACTGAGGTAGGTTTTCATCATGGCACTGCAGAAGAGTCATCAACTGGAAATGTTTGGTATGAGGAAATGTTATGTGTGGGAGAGAGAGGGCTAATGGCACATGCTACATTTGCTCGCTCATCCCACTCATGCTAGGAATGCGCAAGTGGTTAACTCAAAAGAAAAAGGTTTGGATGCAACTAAAAGAGATGAGGGAGCTATGCTTGGTGGCACTCCAAAACAGGCAGGTGTTAGAACTGTTAACGGCTATTGAGGGAGGGGTCTGTGCTAAGCTTGGGAGCAGCTGTTGCACAATGACACCCGATGGGGCGGCTTTGAATGGAACATTAAAAGCAGCCATAACAGATATACGGACACTGCATGAAAAGATGACCAGCAAAGTTAATGGAGTGCAATCAAGTGGTTGGGTGGACAGCATTTTTGCATGGGTACCCACCTGGCTTTCCGGGCTGTTTCGAGTTACTGTTCCCACATTGGTGCTCATTCATCGCCTTCTGCATCATTAAGAACATTAATATATAGATTATATGATTATATTTTAGTAAGAAAAAAGGACAGTTGATGTTACCTTTAAGGGTTGATAAAAAGGATACCGAAAAGAAGGGTGGTAATAAAATAATTGAGGAACATGAAGCAGGGGATCCTGAAGGGTGGGTCTTTACACAACCAGCATACTTGGAGAATTATCAACAATTTCAAAGATCATGCCTAGAGGATGGCACAAGGTGTATATGGGTGGGGGAAACTCTGGATAGATGTGAGGAGATTAGGGGAGATATGACAAACCTGGGAAACAATTGGATTCACAAAGATAAAATACAAGAAAGGCAATGTGAGACACAAAAAGAGTTAAAAGGGAATATAATGTAATAATATAATATAAGTTCTGTGCAGTGAAAAGGTGCGCAAATATCAATTGCGAGAGCAGGACTATAAAAGGGAGGGGGCTCCTTTTAATCATTACACAAGTCAAGCCCAAAATAAAAATAATGTACATGTACCAGAAATGAAGGTGCACCGGTAATAATAACCAGACCTAGAGGTAGGCTAAAATGCTGTAAATGGGCCTTGTAGCATGCCTTTGCAGCCAACGTGTTTTAACTTGTATTAACCTGCAATGAAGTTGCAGCAGCAGGTAACACAATGCAGGTCCCATGATCCCAGTCTGGTATGGTAAGAAGCAAAATAACAGTTGTTATTTTTCGAGGTCACAGATTAGAACCCATGAGTCTCACCGACAGGCATGGAGAGCTTAACCATTTCATAAGTCAAAATAATTAGCAAAAGCATAATTTTTAGATGGAGTTAAGAGAACCACAGTAGTTTTAAATTGCCCTTCAGCACATTTTGCCTGAGAAGAAGGCCAAAGAGTTCTTAATATGCAACATTTGTATAGCAGTACGTCTGTGGTTCAAGCTCTGGCAGTGTCATGGAAGGGAGTGCTTCTCACTAGAACTTAGATGAATTGTCATTATGATGTGGGAAGAGGGGGTTGCATTGTGATGTCACATATTTTAATTGGGGGTAGTGTGTGAAGGTTTGTGGGTCCAATCATAGAACATAATGAATGTTTTTTATAAGGGTCTGATGTACAAGCACCAATCAGCTCAGTGTTGGTAAATTTGTTCATGTTGCAAAGTTACTAATGTTAATTTAGGTCGATTATTATAAATGTTTTAGATTCAAGGGCGTTTCTTTGACAGCGCCTTTTAATGCAGTTCTGTTCTGTGATTTGTTTGAATATAGCAGTCTCAGTTGCGTCTGCCCGCTGAATAAACCTCTGTTACTTCTTGCCTGCTTGCACTCCTTTTTTGATTGCTTTTGTTATTTTTATTGGTGAGTTCCGACCCAACCTCCGACACAGGTCCATGGTCTCATCTTGCGTTCACAGTGGCAAACTGCAGCTGGTTAATGGAACAAACACTTGGTGCATTGTCTTGCACAAAGCAGTTTTCACGGTTTCTTGGTTTTCTTGATTGCATGCTTCCTAAATGAAATCCATCACAATAACACATTTGGGTGATCCGCTTCTTTACAAGACCTCCCACAGACCCACTATAGATGTACCTTGGTCTGGCAGAGTAGGTGCAGGATTTACTAGTTGATATAAATCATGGCTTGGGGTTTGCCCACGGGGTGAGGTCATATGTTCATTGCATGCCTTCTATTCATGGGTGTCCCTTAAAGGAACATGACCACCAGTTGGTTTCTTGTGACAACCCCTGGCACACCAGCCAAGGCCCAGTATCATGTTGTGTGCAGTGGTACCTGGCCCCCTTCTCTTACCCTTCCTTTACCGCAAGAGTCTGAAAGAGGACTTGATAAAAATGTAAAACTGAGAATATACTTTGATTGATCAAAATGGGACTATACAGAGATTATGCAAACAGAGAATAAATTAGTACTCCCCAAATTTGAGTATAACATGATTGTCAAACTGTAAGTATACTGAACATATACTGGGGTTTTCAAACTGTAAATATACTGAAATGCTTCTATCTGTAAATATACTGTGGTTGTATAACTGGGATTATATTTGGCTTGTCCAAACTGGGAGCATGGGTAACTTTAATGTACCCTTAAGAGAAACCTTCAGAGAGCTATTTGATTAATAAAGCAGTTACTATGAGTAACTTTGATTTACTCCTGACATATTCTTCATCTTTCTTCTACACACTCCTCATCTGCCCCCCCCTTCCCACTTCATGCTCCCTCACTCCACTACCTACACCTCCATCTCATATATCGGGAACCTCTCTGGATCTCATCTTCGCTTCCATTCCCATTGATTCACACATCTCGTTTACAATGATTTATTACTGTGACCACTTTCATATCTCTTTGCCACTCTATCTACCTATTAACTGTGCCCCTCCCCTGTGCCCTGTGAGTTTTCTACATCACAACCTATGAACCTTCTCACCTCCCCCTTACTTTCTTCACTTTCTACCATTCTCCACTCTCCTGAACTTTATTCTACTTTTTCTCTTCACCACGCATCCTCTTGTCTCCATAATTGTCTAGCAAACTCTCTCAATCGTCTCCATCCCCCATACCTTACATCCTTCTAACAAACCCCCCTTAGCCCTGGTTGACCGCTGAGCTAAGCACACTTCATTCTATCTGTACAGTGGCAAACGATATTGGAAGAAAAATCCCATTGACCTAGCCGCTCTATCTGCTGTCCACTCCTTCTACGATTCTTTGCTTCTTAGCGCTAAAAAGTGTTACTTTAATATCCTTACATCTTCCCTTTTCCAACACCCTTGCAGCCTCTATCAATGTATCAACTGCTTGATTTGCACTCCTTCCCTAGATCCTTCAGCTTCATCAGTCCTATCCTCTTCAGACATTGCCGACTTTTTCAACTCTAAGGTCTCTTCAATTCATTCTTCATTTCCTTCTGTTACCTCTTCTCCAGGTCCTCCCACCGAACAACCCTTTTCCCCCTCCGGATCAATTCGTGCACCCTCTTCACCTCCTGTGTTTCCTGCCTTTTCAACTCTCTCTGACATGCCTTCTATCCTTGCCCAACCCCATCCTACTGCTTCTCCTCTGGATCCCATTTCATCTATTCTTATTCCCTCTTTAACCTTTCCTTGTCCACCTTCCCTGCACTCTTCAAACACCCCACTATTATCCCTATACTTAAACAGCTTTTCTGGACTATTCTGTGTTGTCCAGTTTCAGACCTATTTCCCTTCTCCCTTTTCTTTTTAAATTACTCAAAAGTGCCATCCACATGCATATTTTTCAGTACTTGAATACACACTCCTTTCTACCACTACACTAACCCAAACTGGTTTTCATTCTGCCCACTCGACTGAATCTGCTCTTATACACATCACTAACTCACTCCTCATGGACCAACACAATAAATCATCTTCTATTCTCATCCTTATGGATCTTTCTGTGACTTTCAACACTGTTGACCGCTGCCTGCTGATTACTTCTTTCACTGCCCTGGGATTTTCTGACGCAGTCAGGGGCTGATGTCACTACTATCTCTCTGGATGCACCTACTTAGAATCTTGGGCTGCTTCTTACTCTTCTTCCTGCCCTCTCTCTTATGGTGTTCAGCAATGTTCAGTTTTAGGTCCCTGCTCTTCTCCATTGACTATTCTAAGCTTTCTTCTCATTTCTACGCAGACGATAACCAGATCTTTTTCCACTTCATCTCTTTTTCTGACACTGTCCATTCCTCTGTCCTCTGTCGTTCAGTCCTGGATGTCATCAAGACTTTTGCATCTAAATCCTTCTAAAATCAAGGTTCTCTTCTTACATCCTTCTGCTCGAAATCTAGATATTGACTTTTATCCCTCACTTTCATTTACCTCTCACATCTCGCAAACGGCTCATAACTGTTGTTTCCACCTTTATAACTTTTGTCGTATTTGCCCACTTTTGTCTTTCCATACTGCAAAACATCTCATCACACCCTCTATTTTATCTCACCTTGATTACTGCTCAGCTCTCCTCTACCCTTACCCTCTTCTCACCTTATCCCATTAAGCTGTCTTTAACTCTGCTATTTGTTTGCTTTTTCTGCACTCTCCTAGTTTCTCTATTACCCCTCTCTTCACTCTCTCTTTCTTCTCCCCTATGAGTCTTGCCTCCTTTTCCACCTCCTATATATTTTATTTAAATCTTATCATGGTCTGGCCCATCCTTATCTTTCTGCTCTGATCTCCCCCTATTCCTCCTCTCATCTCACAACATCGGTTTCTATTAACTTCACTGAAACCCAGCTGAGCACCTCTCGATTTTGTTCATTTGTTCTTCTTGCGTCCAATCTCTGGAACTCTCTCCCAATCGAAGTCTGTTCCTCTCCTTCTCTTAACATCTTCCACCACAATCTAAAAGCACATCTTCGTTCTACTCTCTACTAAACTGTTCTCTCGTTTCCATTCCTCTGATGATTACTCCAAATCATTGTGTACTGCTTTTTTGGTAAACTGTTACAGCTCTTTGGCCGAAGCAGTATAGAAATATCAATAAAATATAAAGTACAAATACAAATACAAATGTTCCTGGTTTACAAGATGTAAACCAGAGTTAAAAATAGAAAAATCATTGTAAATCAAATAGGTCTTTGCAGTTTCACGTTAAGGGTAAATCAGAGGTATTGTTTTGTGAATCAGCCCCTAAATACATACTTGTGATTATCAAACTGTATGTTTTTTGGGAGTGGGTAAACTAGCAGTCGACTCTAATTGGGAACATAACAGGGTGGTAAAGCAAACTGGGAATGGCTTTGATTGTGCACACTGAGATTTCCTATGTGGGAGTATAATTGTGTTGTGAAATTTGTACATACACTGGGATTTTGCAAAGTCGGAACATACTGGAATTGTGTAACGGTACACTGGGATTCTTCAAACTGGATTAGTACCGGACGAGGGACAATCAGATTGTAGGATTCAATCTGATTGGCCCTTCGCCGGGGCTTATCCCGACCGGAATCCCTCTCTGGTCTTGTTTTCCTTTGTCCTTGGCAGGGGGGTGTGGCAGCCCCTCAGCCAATGTGAAAGCTCGGAACGGAGTAATCCCTGTCCCGAGCCACCACAAGGCTGGAGGCTGCCATTGTCCTCCTCTGGGGATTCAGGTAAGTGTTTTGTCCCATCCCTCCGTGGCTCCATCCCACCCCCCACACCTCCATCCAAACAATCCCATCCCTGCTCTTCCAAACCCACTTACCTTCTTTTTGGTCCTTTTTTGGGAGCGAACGCGCTGGGTACACTTCTATCCCCAGCACCTCCCCTCACAATGGCCGCCATGGGAAAGGGAAAGCTGACTCATTTACTTATTAGTATCCTGTCTTGAGGCCGGGGTACCAATAGCAATAAGCCCCTCGCTGCATGGGCACTACCAAGTCAGGAAATGCCACGGGGCCTATGTTGTAACTATGGGCCCCGGGGCATTACCTGACTGGGTAATGCCCCAGTGGCTCGGGCCTTATTGCTTAATTGTAAAATGAGGAACATACTCAAATCATACAAACTGGAAATATTATTTGAGAGTGAAAAATTGGAATATGCATTGATGGTGGTAACTAGATATACAGGGGTTGGTAAACTAGGAATATACTTTTGTTGTCAAAGTAGAATCTTAATTGAATTGTCAAATTGCCAATATGATTTTACTGTGCAAACTCTCAGTAAAGTACAATTTGAAAACTGGGATTCTATTGGCATTATTAAACTGGCAGCTTTCTGGAATTGCAACACTACTGGTACACATGGATTGTGCAAGCTGAGAGTATACGAGGAGTCTATAATTGGGAACATAGTGAGACTTTGCAAACTAGCAGTATGCTCAGACTGTCAAACTGAAAACATACAGAGATTGTTGAACTCTGAGCACACTGAGATTGTGCATACTAGAAATATATTTTGCAAACTGGAACAGTACTTACAATGTGTAGAATAGCAGTTTAATGAAATGCTATGGAGTGGCACATATACACTGGAGCTGTGTAACCCCAATCATACTGGGAATGTCAAACTCAGAGTATACTAGGGATGTAAAAAAGAGAATTGGCAAAATCATAATATTCTGGGATTGTGCAAACTTCAGTACATATAGGATGTGCAAATTTGGAGCATATTGAGATTGTCAAACTGGACATTTTCTGAGATTGTTAGATAGGGAGTATGCAGTGATTGCCAAACTGGAACTTTGCAAACTGGGTGTTGTGACAGAAACACATATCGGAGGAGTGTGAAAGAGGATGGAGGACGCGGCCGACCGACAGAGCCACCAGCTACATATTGCAACCCATAAAGTTTGCAAATGGGGGAATCCCACAGAGTTCACCTGCCTCCCCAAGATGTACGCAGGGAATTCCGAAACCACATGCTTCAGGGAAACCGCACCCCTGCTAACAACAAGATTATTAATTATATATTTAGTAATAGCGGTTTGTGGATCAAGGACAAAAATCAGAGAAAAGATCATTGTGAGGATGAGGTTTCATGAAACACAGTACAAGTAGTGAGTATACTTGCCTCGTAATGCCAATCCGCTCCCTCACTCACAGAATGACAAACAATCTCAGCAGATATCAGGTAGGACACTCAGAAGAGGACTGTGGATGGCGAGCAGTGATTCTTGGGCAGAATCATGCGAGCTGGTTGCACGTGCACATTTTACCGAATGACATATCAAGAGAGAGCGCCCACCAGCATCCCATGGAGCCAACACACTGAGCCATCCAGCGTCCATGATAGGTCTGCCATATTCAAACATGAACTTCTTCCAACATTTACCTTGCAAGAATTTATTTTTGATGAGGGAGGAATTTTTCCTAACAACTATCTTGCAAGTACTCCTCTTCGACAATCACTTGACAGTAATTCATTGTTTTCAACAAATTAATGGATGACTGACAGTGTTAGAATACAGTTACATCTGCCCTATAGTTAAGGTGAGTCGGACTCCCATAGGAACCTCTTAAAATTCTATTGTTAATAACATTTGATTTGAGTAAAGGATTTGGCTGAAATTATGAACGTGATTAGTGACCCATGCCCCCCCGTCCTGAAAAGTTTGGTAAAGATTTGTTAAAAAATAAAAAAGTTATTAAGAAGAAAAAAATGTTTTGCCAAATTTGTGGCCTACTTCCCATTCATTTTCCCATAGACAAACAAGGTACATATTTGCCAAAACCACACAGCCCAAACCGCTGCACGGATTCGGACCAGGTCTGATACAACTTGGGCATGAAGCGGTTAAAAGAGGCCCTTTTGTGCTTTGGGGTTATTACGTGTAGTCGTTTTTTAAATATTTGATGGAGAAGGGGGTGCCCCCTTTTCAAAAATAGAGAACTATATCTCAGGTAACTTACCAAAACCAGTGGTTTTAAAAACGAAACGGCCGCCATCTTCTTTTTTTCCTCAATGCGAGAAATAGCCAGGGCTACAGCTGAGGATGTACAAACATGAAAAGCAGAGAAAAAGCCATTTTCAGGTCAAAATAACTACAAATGTCATTGGTCTAGGGATGAGCGGTTGGCTAGAGGTCACCAAGTGAAATTTGGGAGTTGAAGGGGTCTAGGGTCTGAGCTTTTCTGTAATCTCGGCTTTAACCTTGAATAGCCGACATCTCAAAGCAAACTGCGTCACAGAAACAGCCGGTGTTGTGGGGGGAAAGGGAGATGAGGTGGCATCTGGGGAGTGGGAGGAGCTGGCACAGTTGAGGGGGGCACTTGATAAATTGTTTGCCAATTGATTTGATATTTAAAGCTATAATAAACTACAGATAACCGCTGCTATATGTAGTTTATATATAAAATGACTACAGATAGCCAAAGTTATCTGTAGCTCGTACCCACCGCTATAGAAAAAAAAGTAAAAAATAAATAAAAAATATATTTTGACAGGTACAGTGATGTCAGGGAAGCATAAACACTGGCCATCGCCCACAATAGACATCTGGGAGTCTCATCCAGAGAGTAACTGGGACTGACCCTGCTTAGTTTCAAAGCAAGGTAGCAGCTGGCACCTTCAGGCCATGTTGCTTAACAAACAAGCATAATTTAAAAGAGCACTTAGAGCAACATGGGCTGAGGGGAGAGGCACCTTCCTCACTTTAAAGATAAGCAGGGTCGGCCGCAGTTATTGCATGGATGGGAAACAGTGCACAGTTCCAGATAACGTGTCTTTTTTTAGTTTTAAATATCTCATAAAACACTAAGAAAACACATGGCATTCACATTCCTTTTAAAAACATGTTAATGTCAGTCCTCGAAAGTATTGCACTTAGAGACCATTCTTTTGACTTTTTCTGAATTGCATTCTGGTATTGGTAGTTTTCCAGTCAAGAAGTCGGAAATAATGCCACAATTGTATACTTTTTGACTAACATAGTTCGAATAAGGCTTATATATTTGAGTGACAATATGATATGTATACGTTTAAGTTATCTATATAAAGCTCAGTATTGTGGAAGGCCAGACATGTGATTGATGAGGGAAAATGAGAAGGCAAGTAAGTCATGAGTATTTTCCCACGATGTGGCAAGAGAGTTTGCAATCCTGGACAGTGGTGCAGTTATTCTCCCCTGATTGTGGCTACTTTACAGGGCACAAGTATAGGACACATGTGGGTGGAGAGCGTAACATTTTTTCAGAGGGCGAGCGCAAACTATTGGGGTTTTTTGAGGTTGGCAAGCTTGCTCAAGTATTTGGCTACCAGGATTTTACTCAGGTTGTCATGTTCCCATTGCAGACGCTTACACACAAGACCAAAAGCACTTGTTTCCTATTCAGAGATTATTTACCAGGGAATATTTCATGACAGATTGCTGGTTTTAAAAAGGGGAGCACCTTTTATACTTTGCCAGCCTATTTATTTAATTGGGTAAAAATCCACACAATTTGAAATCAGGTTTTTGTATGGAGCAAATTAAAAAATCCATTAGGTGCCAGTCCCCAACAATACACAGGAGCATGTTGCAATGCATTTTCAAAAGGCCTTTCCCCACAATATATGCCAGTATAAAAATCATATTCATGCTGGCGGTGCCCATACATTTCAATGCAGGCTGCTTCAACAGATGCTAGTATTACCATGTAAGAATTTACTTCTGTTGACTTTGGCAGTACAAAATGATATGCCAAAGAAAGAAAAGAAATGTGTTCAGAGTTGCTGAACCAATGTAGGCCAGTCTAGCCATGTCATAAGAAGGATGTTTGCTTTACCCTTGATGCCCGGTGAAAATTAGGAAATTATATCCAGACTGGCTATACCAATGTAAGCCAGTATAGTTGCGTAAAAATGCCTATCCGGTTTGCTTTAACCTTGTTGACCAGTAACAAATGGCATGACACAGTAAGCAAGTATATCCATACTGGCTGTACCCACATTTGGCAGTCTAACCACATATTAACCCTTACCATGTTTTATTTACCCTTGATTCCCAGTAAAATGCCTTACCACAGTGACAAAACATGGCCAGATGTGCTGCATCAATGTGATCCAGTCTAGTCACATAATAACACTTCTCATGTTTGCGTTACAATTGATGTACAGTACAAAATGCCATTACACATTACGAAAGATGGCCAGAATCAGTATATAGGTGCACTCTAGAGTTTTTG
Organism: Ambystoma mexicanum; assembly: GCF_040938575.1. Classification (NCBI taxonomy): domain Eukaryota; kingdom Metazoa; phylum Chordata; class Amphibia; order Caudata; family Ambystomatidae; genus Ambystoma; species Ambystoma mexicanum. The sequence continues at coordinate 688,894,257 of NC_090934.1, read as the reverse complement.
GACAATAAAGTAAATATGATCTTATGGGTGTAAGAGGGTGTGGAAGAACTCTAACGACACCAGAGTTCCATACACAGTGCATTGTAAAGTCGCGCCTTTTACACCAGACAAAAGGTGATGACCATTCATCCACGGTCCCCTATCCACCTCTACTTACTCCTATTTACACAGAATCCCCATGAGTATCAAGTTACGAATCCCCCACTGAGTACACCACGATGAGAGGCCCTGCGAAGGACTGGGTTGACAGCAGCGGTCGCGACTTTCTTCACCTGAACTTAGAGGAAATATTCTCCAAAACGTCACTCCCGCATTGTTTGGAACTAAGGTGGCAGAATCAGATCAAGTAGATTATCATCCCGGACATGTCTTGGAAGGTCCTTTAGCTGACCTCCCAAGCAATCAAGAACAGACGATTTCTTCCCCGAATTTCCTCTCTGAATTTCCTGATCTCTACTAGATCACAGTGAAGGTTGATAAAAGAAGCACAGTGGAACTTATGCTCCTGATGAAGGGACGGTTGTCCTGGAATGTGTAGAGCAGTAATTTATCTATGTAAAATATATTTCCTGATAAATATTGATGGATCAATTGTAATGTGATTTGAACATGAATGTATAAACCTGATGTTATGTATATCTTCAGAATAACATTCTTTTGTATAAAACTTCATGACTGATCTTATTCCTTAAGTTGTCGATATGAATACATCATAACTAAGGTTTGTATTACTAACACAATAGGTGTGCAGGGGATGCAAGTGCTCCCCGGCCAGTGGACAACGGTTTCTTTCACATTTAGAAACATGGCCAGACTGGCTGCATCAATGCAGGACAGGCTAACCACCTAATAACACTTATATTTGCTTTATACTTGATGCCCAGTAAAACAAATACAATGTCACAGTTAGAAAACATGGCCAAACTTGGTGCACCAATGTGGGTCAGCATAGCCACATAATAATGCTTATGTTTGTTTTACCATTGATGTCCAATAAAACAATGGCATGATAGACATTGCATATATGACAATACTGGTGCCACCAGTGTGGGCCAGTCTAGCCACATAATAACACTTCTCATGCTTGCTTTATCCTTGATGCCCAGTAGAAATGCCATGCCGGCAGTAGACACCCTTCCCCCTAGAATTAAGAGCCTGCAACCCTTCATGCAAGCATACTCACCCAGTCAAACATACAGCACACATGACGCATTCACACATACACATTCAAAATACACTCTCTCTTTCAGTGCACATTCAAACAGCATTTAGGCAAATCTTTGCATGCACACATACATACAAAACACACAAACATACACACATTCATGCCAGGACACATTAATACAAGCAAACGCATACAACACTTCTTGCATGCATGCAAACCGACAAACACATTACACATTAATACTTAACCTACCTACTTTCACCCTCAACACACCTTGCCAGGGCCGCAACGCACAAGACATGACTGGGTAGCACACCCTCGCTGCAGAACACTCTGGCTTACAGACTTCCGATGCTCTGCCAGCCTCTCATTATTGGGCTTTACACTAGAATAGAAAACAATACATAATGGGGGAACATACCCGGGACAGGCAGCAAATTCCCCAAGCCAAAAAAGCACAAGGGTGGACTGTGCTGTCAAGCACTGTGCTAGTTATTTATTTATTTATTTAGTTATTTATTTATTCATTTATATACAGGAGGAACAATGCTCTTTTGATCATAAAAAAGGTACAAGAGGTAAGAAATCAGATTTGACACGAAGAAGTAAACTTCTTACAATGGAGTGAGTTTGAGGGACATTCTGGCCAGGTTGTGGAGGGATTAAGCTGAACAGTCACTGGGGACAATACTTAAGTGGACATACATAGATTAAGGACAACCAACATTGGACATGTTTAAGTGCAGGTAGATAGTGCAGCCAGCTGTGCTCAAGATGTGACCATGATGGATGAAGTGTTAGAGTAAAGGCAGAGGAAGTGAGGGACAGAGGCAGGTTATAGATGAGGGAAACATGTTGGCTAGCAGGCAGATTAGAGATAGGTCAAGAGGGTAACTTAGAGGCGAGGAGGTCGCTTTTAGTTTTATTTTGAACAAATCCGTGTGGACTGCTTTTTGGAGGCCCAGGGGAAGAGCATTTCATGCAAGTGGAACAAGAAGAAAGAAAGAGCTGAAGTGAGAGGAAGTACAGGGAGGGAGATGAGCCACAAGGGTATTTGAGGAGGCAGAGCTGAGATTACAAGTAGGCTTGTAGAGTTGGATAGAGGAGTATAGATACAGTGGTGCCTTACCGTGGATAGATGTGTGTACTAGGAGAAGACATTTAAATCTGGCCCTGTTTTGCATCATCAGCCATCCAGCCTGGTGATGGTACGCGAAAGTAGGTGTGAAGTAAGGGAGTTTATAGAGAGTCCTGGTAGCGAATGTAATGATCTTGTCGAGAGGACAGAAAGCATAGTTGGAGACCAAAGAGAATGCTAGTCCAGTTTAGATAAGACAAAAGTGGTTAAGAAATGCTTGGCAGTGTTGAAAGGAACGGGTGCCTCATTGTCCTAATATTTAGGAGGTTGAGGCGAACTGCTGTTTCAATTTTGGAGATGAAAGAAGAGAAGGTGTGAGAAGGATCTTAGATGACGCTGAGATTTGTAGCTTCAGAAAATAAGGGGAGACTGTCAGCTGGGAACTGGATAGGCAGAGGAAGAGATAAGAGAGAGCTTATGGCAGAGAGGAAGAGCACCTCTGTTTTGGTAGAGTTTAACATCAGAGAGTGTGAAGCCATCCAATATTTAATGTCAGAGAGAGAGTTGGAAATGTTTATAGAGAGATAAGAGGAGATTTCAGGAAAAGAGAAGAAGATGATTTGAGCGTCATCCGCAAAGAGTGGGTACGAGAGCCCAAAGCAGGAAATGAGTGCACCAAGAGCAGAGGTGTATAGTGCAAAGAGGAGCGGAGCCAAGACATAGCCTTGTGGAACACCAAAAGTTAGGAGTGAATTGAGAGGTGGTGTTGCTCCAGGAGACAGAGAATTTGTGAGGTGCAGGGGTAGGATTCAATCCAGACAAGGGCTTGATTGTGAATTCCAAGAAGAAAGAAAGTATTAAGGAGATCAGAGTGATCGACAGTGTCAAAGGCAGTAGACAGGTCAAGAAGAATTAGGATAGAGAATAGGTTGAGTGCTTAGGAGGGCAATTAAGTTGGCCACATTCATGAGAGTGTTTTCCGTGGAGTGACAGTAGCAGAAACCTGCTTGTAGGGAGTTTCAAAGATTGTGGATGTCTAAGAAATTGGTAAAACGTTGAACACAGACCTTTCCAGCAGTTTAGAGTAGTGCAGAAGGAGAGGCACAGGGTGAATGTTAGCTGGTATGTTTGGGTCAGCCCCTTAAAAACAGAGGGAAAAGCAATCAGAGTTTAAGAACAGTTTGAAGAATTCAGGGAGGTGAGAAGCCACTAAAAGGGCAATAGGCTTGACTAGCTGAGGAGCGAGAGGGTATGAGGGGCACAAGAGGGGTTAGCCTTCATCACTACAGAGAACACTTAGTATTAGTGTGTCTAAAGTGGGAGATTGAGCAGAGGATGATTGTAGACTAGGCAGAGCGGAAAATATAGGAGGAGGGAGTGTGAGGAAGGTCAGAAGAGTCTCTAATTTTGGAAATGTATGCAGTAAAGTATTCAGCTATGTCATTAGCTGTAAGAGTGGGATTGATAGTCATAGACTTAGGAGGAGTGAGGAGTGAGTTTAAGGGGCCCTGGAGCCAGTGAGGATGGTTGGAGTGTGAGCTAATGAGGGTTGGGTAGAATTTCTTTTTCACTCTATCAAGAGTGGACTTGGGAGAGTTCACGGTAGAGATGTAGAGTTGCAGGTTCTCATGCGGGTGGGTACACTTCCTTTTGGGCAGCAGCTGATGCAAGTCTGTGCTGAGAGAGCATATGAATGGGGTGACCCATGGTTGAGGATGCTGAGACTTACGGGTGAAAGTAAGCAATGGGAAGTGAGAGAAGAATGAGTCATATAGTAGGGATTGGAAGCTGGAGAAGGCAGTGTTGGTGGAAGAGGCATCGGTTGTGAAGGAGGGGAGTGATAAATGTAGGGCGGAAAGAAAGGGGAGAATGGCAGACAGTTTAAATTTCGTTTTCATAATAGGTGAAGCAAGTGGTAAGGAAAGGTCAGAGGGTGGAAAGGAGATGGTGGTGGAAACAATTGAGTGATCAGATATGGAATGTCTGACAGTAGTTTTAGAGAAGAGGAGATGCATAAGAGATCCAAGGAGCTACCCCCAGTGCCAGTAGATAGGTTATGGATAGAGTGGAGAGGAGAGTGTGGTCACTAAGACTGAAGTTCAGATTTCTGAGAAGTGGTTGGAGAGGGAATGTTAAAGTCACCTAACAGAATGAGGTGATGTTTAGTGGAAAGAGAATCAAGGTTTTGCCCAAGATCATCAAAGAATGGCCCTGTGGGACCAGGAGGGCGATAGATGGAGATGATATGAACCGAGTGAGGCAGAGTAATAGTAAAGATGGTGAATTCGAAAGAGGTAGGCGAGGATGTAGCATTAGAGATTTGTGAGGCATTGACGCGGGAAGAGAGTAGGTGTCTGTCACCTCAAACTCTGCCAGTCAGTCAAGGAGAGTGAATAAAGGATCGTTTGGAAAGTCTGGAGTCATGTAGGGCTGCCAGAGTGGCACCGTCTGATGGAGAAATCCAGGTTTCAATGATAGCAAGAAGGTCTAGGGGAGGAGAGCTGAAGGGAAAGTAGTCAGTAATAAAGAAAGTTGTGTTGCATACAGACTGAGCATTCCAGGGTGCAATGTTCAGATGATGAGGTAAGGAAGACTAGAGAAGTTGAGTCTCAGAGGAAGAGAGGCAAGGTGGATAGGTGTTAGTGGAGGTTAGGTTAGCTCGCTGGCTTTGTATGTTCGAAGGAGGTGGAAGAGAGATGGACTAGTGGGAGTTTCGAGTTATGAGTTTTCTTATAGGGATAGGAAAGGAGGAAATTGTAGCATGATCAGAGAAAAAATAGGGAGAGGTGAGTCGAAGGAGCAGCAGGAGGAGCAGGGTTGAATGAAGTATAGATGAGTAGCACAGTATGACAGTGCAGTAATTATGAGACTTGGGGTACTCGCAGGTGCAAAGGCTCATAGGTTAAGAGGCAAAGAAGCTTGTTAATGGCTGGTGTTCACCCTTCACTGTTCTCCCCTTAACTCCGGATGCCCCTGGCTGGAAGCCACTCGAAAATTCAGGAGGGATGACACACACCCTTGTCACCTGATGACCTAGTCCATCAGTGGTTGGTCTCTCTGATATTGTCCATGATGTTGCTGGGATGAGGGGATTTCCTCTTGATTGGTGTTCCCAGAGGAGATGGCCTTTGGCTGGAGATGGGGTTGATTCAAGATGGCCACAGGAAGTGATGTCAGTCACCAATTCCAGATGGCCACTGGCAGGGAAGTTCCAGACAAAAAGTGAAGTAAAACACCAGGAGGGAGGACCACACTCTTGTCATCTAGCCCACTATTGATTTGGATTGTGAGTCACAGTCCAACGCAGTATCACAGTGCCAGAAAGATGTACATAATGTGTACAGCTCTCACACAAAGTGACGGGGTGGTACCCTCAATCCTAATAAAGGACCTCCCTCTGAACACGACTGCCTATGCACCTCTCATTTGCTCTTTTTTGCAAAACCTGTTTGAGAGCATATTCCATGCTCCCCAATCTCTTAGAGGAGAAGGAAAAGTCATGGGACATGGCATCCATGGCTTCTCAAATCTTTTGACTTTCCATGGTTGCAGCTGCCACCACTTTCCCCCCAGGCACTGCTAGGCACTTTCACATGGATTAGAGTTTGCAGGAAACGAATGCGCTTTGGTGGGCATGCAGTAACTTATAGCAATTAGATGTATGGCAGTGCGTGTTTGGTTTGCATGCCTTGCATCTGGCCAGCATGGTATGATTCTTGTACAAAATGAGGGAGTTATTGGGCACAGCTCATTGGCCTGCCAATGTAATGCATGTTACAAGCATGTCTCCCTGTGTGTCCATGGCTACGTTGTCGCCACACACATACACACACACACATTGGATAATGTATATGAGGGACAATTTAAATGTAAAATGTGAAATACACTGAAGAACATTATTTTCATTAGACTGTACAACAATGGTAAGTACAACAAGTACACTTCCTTTGGAGGGACAATCCCCCCTCCCCCACCCCGCACACACACGCCAACTCTTTTCAGTTATGAGTCTCTGAGGTGATTTCTTGAAGGAAGGAAGGAAAGAAAGAAAGAAAGAAAGAAAGAAAGAAAGAAAGAAAGAAAGAAAGAAAGAAAGAAAGAAAGAAAGAAAGAAAGAAAGAAAGAAAGAAAGTCTAATGTACACATGTTTGTCAGAATACATGCATGTAACCAATTAGGTAAAGCATTCAGATACATCACTATACACCTGAACCATACTTTATATACAACTAGAAGAGTTGTATATCTAAGCATAGATATCTCAGAAAAGAATAGAAGAAAGGGTAGCTTAGATGATTCAATACTAATACATCAATACGCTTATTTAGCTCAGAAAAAAAGAGTACATTTATTCACATGGAAGCATATGCTTCAGAAGATTCCTATTCAGGTACTGCTGCTGAGTGTACTACTGAATAAAATAGCTTTGCTTGCATTGTATTTCTCTGTTATACTTATGATACTCAACTCAAATTCCAAGAATGATCAAACATTGTGCACTTCCTTAATTACACTTAAATCTTGTTTTAACGTTTGAACACGTGACAATGTGTTGCTAATAATAAACCTTAATCCATTTCTTTTCCAGTCCATATATGAACTTTCACAAAGCTCTGGTGGTGACTTCTGAGAACAACCCAATGAAATGAATTACCCAAATTGGGAAGACATATTATCAAGTTCACTTTCTTTTAGTTGCCAATTTTCCACGTGTTCCGTTTCATGTTTCATTTCTTTATTCAGAACCATTGCCCAGCACGGTTTCACACACAGAGCTACATTGATCCCCTTTAAATGCCATACAAGTCTAATGTATTACTAGAAAAATGTGTTGTGAGTAAGCCCAGGCAAAACATTTCCAACATCAACCACATTACCGGAATATTGTGCAGTTTTGGCTGATCGAGTTATTCTGAACATCATCAGGGGTTTGGCTAAAATGATTTGGGTGGCTCACGCTAAAATAGTATCAATACGTCAAGTGTTTAACATTTTGGAATCAGTCTTTAAGGCAACGGATGAGTCAGGAAATTGCTAGAGTATTTGAGAGGAGAGGTAGGAAATGTATGTGATTGAGAAAAGGTAGAAGGAGAAGGTTTAAATAGGTTTCACGTAAAAGACAGGTAGAAAATTAAAATAAGATGTAGCTGAGGGACTGGTAGAACATTGAAATACTAGATTGTTGAGTGTCACAAATGCACGAAAAATCACTCTGAGGCTTGGGAACGGTTCAATGTTTTTTTTAATTTTTTTTCAGTAGTGTAGGCTGTAGGGCTGTCCCTCTCTCTCGCCTCCCTTGGTACCTACTCCCTAACCCAGGAATCCATAAACACTGCTTATAGTGCTACCGAACAGTAACGCCTGCTGTCTACTCTCTGTCTTAGGCCAATACGTTGGTCCTGGGATTCTGGATGTCTAATCTCCCTCATGGAGTTTCTGGCTGTCCAAACTCTGTCCAGTCGTTAGTATTCGACAGGAGAGTGTTGTGCCTTGCTGATGCCCTGTAGGACTTTATGTTAACTTTCATGGTCACTCTCTCCTCTCCATTCTCCTTCCCTCTCTTTACACTCAATCTCCATTCCTCCCACTTATACTTTCGCCTCCCTCTCCTGTCCCTCTGATGTCTATCACACAATCTAGTCCTTGAGTCCACGCTTTGATGTCACTCTCCTCCCACTCTACCACTGCTCTTCTTCACCACTCTTTCTACTTTTACCCCTCTTCCTCCCACTACCACTCCTCTCCTTCCACTAGCACTGCTCCTTTCACTGCTAAGCTCCTTCACCCCCACTACTGTACGCCACACCGACCCCATCATACATTGTCCTTTCACTCAGTATCAAATCACATTCACTCCTTATACTAACGTCTCTACTCACTCACCTCCCAAACGTGCACACTCACACTGCAGAATCACTCCTATGCAATCCCTCACCTTCTCCATAAATCTGCTTCTCAAGCCAACGCTCCCTTCTTTTTCCTGCTTGTCTCTTGGTCCAACTCTACTTCCATTGCTGACCTCATCAGAATAACCCACACTTAATGCTTCCTGTGGACCCTTCATATAGCCCACGTCCTCTGGTAATTGGTTTATGTTCATTAGCCAATATGTCTGTTCTTTCCACACAATGAACGTGTAACATTTGACAAAGGCAATAAATAGGTGGCTAAGCAGTGTCCACCTTCTACACGCGGGCTTGTCGCAGCGTACATTGGACAAGTCTGAGTTGACGGCCAACTGTTCATGCTCCCCTAAGGTTAATAAAGTCCATATCGGGGTGTCCCTCTTTTGGTTCTCTCCCTGGTGGTCTAGGCAGCCTGCAGTGTGTTGCTTATCGCCGAGCTGGAGATCTGTGTGTGCTCGTTCCCTCCACTGCATGAGAGCGTTGTTGTTGGCTCACCTTCTCCCGCTTGGTGCTATGTGGTCTTATTGGCATTGCTCGGTGGCTCTATGAACTTTTTCATGTGGCCGTGTATGGCTGTTGCATCTTGTTCACTTGCTTGTGCAGCACCAGAACCTTTGCTATGTGTCCCCAGTGTTGTTTCCCCTTCTCTTCCTTTTGGCGGAAATCTCTCTACAGTTTGGGGCTCCACTGGGCTTATTCCCATCTGCAATTCAAGAGAAAACACTAGCAAGTATCTGTGTGAGGAGGTAAAACTGCAAATAAGGTTCTGCACACTAGAACACTGGCACCCAAGGGGGCTCTGGTGATGGAGCCCTCTCATTTTCCATCTTTCATTTTGGGATCAGGACTGGTTCTGAATCCCCCTTTTATAGACCTCCCCCCTTGGCTATGAAGAGATGGGTTTCCACCCCCTCTTGACAAGGTCAGGTTACTGGTCTTGTCAGATGAGGGAGAGGAAATTGAAATAGGATAGGCCATCTTTTTGTCACTTGAAAACTCCTAATTCTAATACCTCCCAGTGACCAGACCAATTTGCATGTGTAGGATTTATTGGGCAACAATTAATGCAGGGAGTTTCTTCCCCCCAATCAAAAGCACCATGCCAATATAGCTGTTGAGATCGCTTTATCTAGCCCTGTCTATGAACCATATAACACCACTATCGGCACTTACCCTTTAGTAATAGGTAAGCCAAGAAGCAGGCCGGTGCGTAGAAAGAATATATATTTAATAATGAATAGGAAAATCAATATTTGTACAAAATCACACAAGTCACGCCACCTCACTCCATGGCCCAAATGCTTTTCTTTCCTAACAATTCACTTTTTACACACATGGAAAACACCAGTTGGTTTAAGATAAACCAGATTACAGACTCTTTAACCCGACAACATGTATAGTTTTCCGTCTTTGGTTATTTCCACCCTGGTTGCATGGAAACACAGGTCTATAGAATACTTTAGATAACTGGGGCACTCACAAAATACTCTTAATGTACAGAATTGTGCAGAACACTGGACATGACAAAACAATTGAATACTTTTCTGTTGGTAAAAAGAAATTTGACATGTGCAGCGCTCTTTATTTTAATCTACCTGCGCACTTGGAAATGCTTGTGGTGTTATAGCATAACCAAATTTTAAGAACAGCACATTTTTATAAATATGAAACCCTCTCTATTTCACCTCTATGCAATGAACAATCTCACTTCATAGGAGTCACTTTCTCACTTTCTGCAGAGATGTGCTTTTAAATCGGTGATTTCACTCTGTTTAACTTTGGGAAGACACTTTTGTGACCCAGCACACACCCAGATATTATGTTTACTATGGTAACCCCTCTGTTATAAGGCAGGGTCTGGGGAATAGGGAGAAGTTGGGAATTTTGTTTTTATGCACCCCTCCCTTTAGGGAAATGTTGAGGTTGGCAAAAGAAATAGGAGCACTCAATTACTTTAACAGACTATATTTGTATCCACACTGGAAGCAATATTGTTTATTTTGAATTCCAACAAAATCACCCTGTGTCAGCTGACTATGGGGGAATTACTTAAATTATGACTTGGTAAGAAAATGCTAGGGATCTGCTTCCATACCCGACCCACTAAATAAGAGTAAGGTATTAACTCAAATAGATCCCAGCAAGACTTGGTTTGGTTGAACAAGATACTTACATAGAATATCTCTGGGTTTTGTGCTCATGAAAAGTCACCTGGGCTCCTGTATCATCTTGTGGGCTGCATAGGGATTTGGTTAGATGGCCTCTCCAGGTTCAGTCATGGATACCTCTAGAATCCATCACTTTATTTGCCCCTCCACGTATGTGTCCCAGCTACTTTCTTTCCCTGGTTTTCCTGGTTCTGCAGCAATTTTTCCCAGCAGTTACCACTCAGTTCATATCAGACAGCCCTCCCTTTTTACCATTGTGCTTCTCCTTAAAAATCTTTAACCACTCCCCATATTATCTAATTTATCAGGTGCCAGCTTATTGGCTCTTGATCTAGAATGGACATTTATTGTCCTCCCCTTGTCCCTTGTCCATTTTAGTTACAGGTTATCATCCCTTGAGAGTTTTGACTCCATCCCTACGAAATTGCATTTTGACCACTTCAGTTATGACCTGAAAAACTACAACATGGCAAAAGAATTTAATTTACAAATACGAGTCACAAACTATCTGTTTCTGAAATGGCCTAATTATGCCAGACTTAATGAAATGAGTCTCATTTCGACACAATGTTGCAGGTTCGAATGACAGATTTTCTTGAGTTATTCAAACAGGAGAAAAGTCAATGTCACAAGATATTATATACAGGTATCAATTGAACAAGCTATCATCTCCCCGAATCTTCACTTTGTAACATTTTCCAAGAAGCTATCATCACATTTCAGCTTTAACTCTGCTTCCCAAGGACAGATTGTTAGGGGAATGGTCTAATTAGATGGGCCTATTAATAAGTATTTAAATTATATTTGTCTTATTTTTGGAAGTGACATGGTTCCAAAGATAATCAACAATAATTATTTTCTCATAGCACCTAAGGTAATTTCAAGGCATCTGCATAATTTTTAACTTCAAGTGCACATTATATTTCTTTAAGAGTGTCACTTGTAATTCAGGCCATTTACTTCTTTGTTTGTTTGGCACGGTGTAAAGTGAATGATTTTAGTAGTGAGGAGTTATTTGAGGGATGAGATGCTAAGGAGGGGGGGCTGAGGGTGCTGCCACTTCCTGGATTGAGGTATGGACCAGTGTCACAAAGCAGAGGTTCCATTAATCAAATTGGTTTTCCACATATGGTAGTGCCAAGAGTTTCAAAAATGACTTGTCGTAAATCAGCCAAGTTTGCGGTGGTTACTATTATTTTCATTTCTTTCAAAATGGTCAGTTGAAAAGCCAAGTCTTGAGCTGTTTCGTGAAAGTCAAGTGTTTTACTTGCAAGCAGAGAGGTTTGGGTAGGGCGTTTCACAGTTTCGTGGCAGAATTTGTGAGGTGCAGGGGTAGGATTCAATCCAGACAAGGGCTTGATTGTGAATTCCAAGAAGAAAGAAAGTATTAAGGAGATCAGAGTGATCGACAGTGTCAAAGGCAGTAGACAGGTCAAGAAGAATTAGGATAGAGAATAGGTTGAGTGCTTAGGAGGGCAATTAAGTTGGCCACATTCATGAGAGTGTTTTCCGTGGAGTGACAGTAGCAGAAACCTGCTTGTAGGGAGTTTCAAAGATTGTGGATGTCTAAGAAATTGGTAAAACGTTGAACACAGACCTTTCCAGCAGTTTAGAGTAGTGCAGAAGGAGAGGCACAGGGTGAATGTTAGCTGGTATGTTTGGGTCAGCCCCTTAAAAACAGAGGGAAAAGCAATCAGAGTTTAAGAACAGTTTGAAGAATTCAGGGAGGTGAGAAGCCACTAAAAGGGCAATAGGCTTGACTAGCTGAGGAGCGAGAGGGTGTGAGGGGCACAAGAGGGGTTAGCCTTCATCACTACAGAGAACACTTAGTATTAGTGTGTCTAAAGTGGGAGATTGAGCAGAGGATGATTGTAGACTAGGCAGAGCGGAAAATATAGGAGGAGGGAGTGTGAGGAAGGTCAGAAGAGTCTCTAATTTTGGAAATGTATGCAGTAAAGTATTCAGCTATGTCATTAGCTGTAAGAGTGGGATTGATAGTCATAGACTTAGGAGGAGTGAGGAGTGAGTTTAAGGGGCCCTGGAGCCAGTGAGGATGGTTGGAGTGTGAGCTAATGAGGGTTAGGTAGAATTTCTTTTTCACTCTATCAAGAGTGGACTTGGGAGAGTTCACGGTAGAGATGTAGAGTTGCAGGTTCTCATGCGGGTGGGTACACTTCCTTTTGGGCAGCAGCTGATGCAAGTCTGTGCTGAGAGAGCATATGAATGGGGTGACCCATGGTTGAGGATGCTGAGACTTACGGGTGAAAGTAAGCAATGGGAAGTGAGAGAAGAATGAGTCATATAGTAGGGATTGGAAGCTGGAGAAGGCAGTGTTGGTGGAAGAGGCATCGGTTGTGAAGGAGGGGAGTGATAAATGTAGGGCGGAAAGAAAGGGGAGAATGGCAGACAGTTTAAATTTCGTTTTCATAATAGGTGAAGCAAGTGGTAAGGAAAGGTCAGAGGGTGGAAAGGAGATGGTGGTGGAAACAATTGAGTGATCAGATATGGAATGTCTGACAGTAGTTTTAGAGAAGAGGAGATGCATAAGAGATCCAAGGAGCTACCCCCAGTGCCAGTAGATAGGTTATGGATAGAGTGGAGAGGAGAGTGTGGTCACTAAGACTGAAGTTCAGATTTCTGAGAAGTGGTTGGAGAGGGAATGTTAAAGTCACCTAACAGAATGAGGTGATGTTTAGTGGAAAGAGAATCAAGGTTTTGCCCAAGATCATCAAAGAATGGCCCTGTGGGACCAGGAGGGCGATAGATGGAGATGATATGAACCGAGTGAGGCAGAGTAATAGTAAAGATGGTGAATTCGAAAGAGGTAGGCGAGGATGTAGCATTAGAGATTTGTGAGGCATTGACGCGGGAAGAGAGTAGGTGTCTGTCACCTCAAACTCTGCCAGTCAGTCAAGGAGAGTGAATAAAGGATCGTTTGGAAAGTCTGGAGTCATGTAGGGCTGCCAGAGTGGCACCGTCTGATGGAGAAATCCAGGTTTCAATGATAGCAAGAAGGTCTAGGGGAGGAGAGCTGAAGGGAAAGTAGTCAGTAATAAAGAAAGTTGTGTTGCATACAGACTGAGCATTCCAGGGTGCAATGTTCAGATGATGAGGTAAGGAAGACTAGAGAAGTTGAGTCTCAGAGGAAGAGAGGCAAGGTGGATAGGTGTTAGTGGAGGTTAGGTTAGCTCGCTGGCTTTGTATGTTCGAAGGAGGTGGAAGAGAGATGGACTAGTGGGAGTTTCGAGTTATGAGTTTTCTTATAGGGATAGGAAAGGAGGAAATTGTAGCATGATCAGAGAAAAAATAGGGAGAGGTGAGTCGAAGGAGCAGCAGGAGGAGCAGGGTTGAATGAAGTATAGATGAGTAGCACAGTATGACAGTGCAGTAATTATGAGACTTGGGGTACTCACAGGTGCAAAGGCTCATAGGTTAAGAGGCAAAGAAGCTTGTTAATGGCTGGTGTTCACCCTTCACTGTTCTCCCCTTAACTCCGGATGCCCCTGGCTGGAAGCCACTCGAAAATTCAGGAGGGATGACACACACCCTTGTCACCTGATGACCTAGTCCATCAGTGGTTGGTCTCTCTGATATTGTCCATGATGTTGCTGGGATGAGGGGATTTCCTCTTGATTGGTGTTCCCAGAGGAGATGGCCTTTGGCTGGAGATGGGGTTGATTCAAGATGGCCACAGGAAGTGATGTCAGTCACCAATTCCAGATGGCCACTGGCAGGGAAGTTCCAGACAAAAAGTGAAGTAAAACACCAGGAGGGAGGACCACACTCTTGTCATCTAGCCCACTATTGATTTGGATTGTGAGTCACAGTCCAAAGCAGTATCACAGTGCCAGAAAGATGTACATAATGTGTACAGCTCTCACACAAAGTGACGGGGTGGTACCCTCAATCCTAATAAAGGACCTCCCTCTGAACACGACTGCCTATGCACCTCTCATTTGCTCTTTTTTGCAAAACCTGTTTGAGAGCATATTCCATGCTCCCCAATCTCTTAGAGGAGAAGGAAAAGTCATGGGACATGGCATCCATGGCTTCTCAAATCTTTTGACTTTCCATGGTTGCAGCTGCCACCACTTTCCCCCCAGGCACTGCTAGGCACTTTCACATGGATTAGAGTTTGCAGGAAACGAATGCGCTTTGGTGGGCATGCAGTAACTTATAGCAATTAGATGTATGGCAGTGCGTGTTTGGTTTGCATGCCTTGCATCTGGCCAGCATGGTATGATTCTTGTACAAAATGAGGGAGTTATTGGGCACAGCTCATTGGCCTGCCAATGTAATGCATGTTACAAGCATGTCTCCCTGTGTGTCCATGGCTACGTTGTCGCCACACACATACACACACACACATTGGATAATGTATATGAGGGACAATTTAAATGTAAAATGTGAAATACACTGAAGAACATTATTTTCATTAGACTGTACAACAATGGTAAGTACAACAAGTACACTTCCTTTGGAGGGACAATCCCCCCTCCCCCACCCCGCACACACACGCCAACTCTTTTCAGTTATGAGTCTCTGAGGTGATTTCTTGAAGGAAGGAAGGAAAGAAAGAAAGAAAGAAAGAAAGAAAGAAAGAAAGAAAGAAAGAAAGAAAGAAAGAAAGAAAGAAAGAAAGAAAGAAAGAAAGAAAGAAAGAAAGTCTAATGTACACATGTTTGTCAGAATACATGCATGTAACCAATTAGGTAAAGCATTCAGATACATCACTATACACCTGAACCATACTTTATATACAACTAGAAGAGTTGTATATCTAAGCATAGATATCTCAGAAAAGAATAGAAGAAAGGGTAGCTTAGATGATTCAATACTAATACATCAATACGCTTATTTAGCTCAGAAAAAAAGAGTACATTTATTCACATGGAAGCATATGCTTCAGAAGATTCCTATTCAGGTACTGCTGCTGAGTGTACTACTGAATAAAATAGCTTTGCTTGCATTGTATTTCTCTGTTATACTTATGATACTCAACTCAAATTCCAAGAATGATCAAACATTGTGCACTTCCTTAATTACACTTAAATCTTGTTTTAACGTTTGAACACGTGACAATGTGTTGCTAATAATAAACCTTAATCCATTTCTTTTCCAGTCCATATATGAACTTTCACAAAGCTCTGGTGGTGACTTCTGAGAACAACCCAATGAAATGAATTACCCAAATTGGGAAGACATATTATCAAGTTCACTTTCTTTTAGTTGCCAATTTTCCACGTGTTCCGTTTCATGTTTCATTTCTTTATTCAGAACCATTGCCCAGCACGGTTTCACACACAGAGCTACATTGATCCCCTTTAAATGCCATACAAGTCTAATGTATTACTAGAAAAATGTGTTGTGAGTAAGCCCAGGCAAAACATTTCCAACATCAACCACATTACCGGAATATTGTGCAGTTTTGGCTGATCGAGTTATTCTGAACATCATCAGGGGTTTGGCTAAAATGATTTGGGTGGCTCACGCTAAAATAGTATCAATACGTCAAGTGTTGGAATCAGTCTTTAAGGCAACGGATGAGTCAGGAAATTGCTAGAGTATTTGAGAGGAGAGGTAGGAAATGTATGTGATTGAGAAAAGGTAGAAGGAGAAGGTTTAAATAGGTTTCACGTAAAAGACAGGTAGAAAATTAAAATAAGATGTAGCTGAGGGACTGGTAGAACATTGAAATACTAGATTGTTGAGTGTCACAAATGCACGAAAAATCACTCTGAGGCTTGGGAACGGTTCAATGTTTTTTTTTATTTTTTTTCAGTAGTGTAGGCTGTAGGGCTGTCCCTCTCTCTCGCCTCCCTTGGTACCTACTCCCTAACCCAGGAATCCATAAACACTGCTTATAGTGCTACCGAACAGTAATGCCTGCTGTCTACTCTCTGTCTTAGGCCAATACGTTGGTCCTGGGATTCTGGATGTCTAATCTCCCTCATGGAGTTTCTGGCTGTCCAAACTCTGTCCAGTCGTTAGTATTCGACAGGAGAGTGTTGTGCCTTGCTGATGCGCTGTAGGACTTTATGTTAACTTTCATGGTCACTCTCTCCTCTCCATTCTCCTTCCCTCTCTTTACACTCAATCTCCATTCCTCCCACTTATACTTTCGCCTCCCTCTCCTGTCCCTCTGATGTCTATCACACAATCTAGTCCTTGAGTCCACGCTTTGATGTCACTCTCCTCCCACTCTACCACTGCTCTTCTTCACCACTCTTTCTACTTTTACCCCTCTTCCTCCCACTACCACTCCTCTCCTTCCACTAGCACTGCTCCTTTCACTGCTAAGCTCCTTCACCCCCACTACTGTACGCCACACCGACCCCATCATACATTGTCCTTTCACTCAGTATCAAATCACATTCACTCCTTATACTAACGTCTCTACTCACTCACCTCCCAAACGTGCACACTCACACTGCAGAATCACTCCTATGCAATCCCTCACCTTCTCCATAAATCTGCTTCTCAAGCCAACGCTCCCTTCTTTTTCCTGCTTGTCTCTTGGTCCAACTCTACTTCCATTGCTGACCTCATCAGAATAACCCACACTTAATGCTTCCTGTGGACCCTTCATATAGCCCACGTCCTCTGGTAATTGGTTTATGTTCATTAGCCAATATGTCTGTTCTTTCCACACAATGAACGTGTAACATTTGACAAAGGCAATAAATAGGTGGCTAAGCAGTGTCCACCTTCTACACGCGGGCTTGTCGCAGCGTACATTGGACAAGTCTGAGTTGACGGCCAACTGTTCATGCTCCCCTAAGGTTAATAAAGTCCATATCGGGGTGTCCCTCTTTTGGTTCTCTCCCTGGTGGTCTAGGCAGCCTGCAGTGTGTTGCTTATCGCCGAGCTGGAGATCTGTGTGTGCTCGTTCCCTCCACTGCATGAGAGCGTTGTTGTTGGCTCACCTTCTCCCGCTTGGTGCTATGTGGTCTTATTGGCATTGCTCGGTGGCTCTATGAACTTTTTCATGTGGCCGTGTATGGCTGTTGCATCTTGTTCACTTGCTTGTGCAGCACCAGAACCTTTGCTATGTGTCCCCAGTGTTGTTTCCCCTTCTCTTCCTTTTGGCGGAAATCTCTCTACAGTTTGGGGCTCCACTGGGCTTATTCCCATCTGCAATTCAAGAGAAAACACTAGCAAGTATCTGTGTGAGGAGGTAAAACTGCAAATAAGGTTCTGCACACTAGAACACTGGCACCCAAGGGGGCTCTGGTGATGGAGCCCTCTCATTTTCCATCTTTCATTTTGGGATCAGGACTGGTTCTGAATCCCCCTTTTATAGACCTCCCCCCTTGGCTATGAAGAGATGGGTTTCCACCCCCTCTTGACAAGGTCAGGTTACTGGTCTTGTCAGATGAGGGAGAGGAAATTGAAATAGGATAGGCCATCTTTTTGTCACTTGAAAACTCCTAATTCTAATACCTCCCAGTGACCAGACCAATTTGCATGTGTAGGATTTATTGGGCAACAATTAATGCAGGGAGTTTCTTCCCCCCAATCAAAAGCACCATGCCAATATAGCTGTTGAGATCGCTTTATCTAGCCCTGTCTATGAACCATATAACACCACTATCGGCACTTACCCTTTAGTAATAGGTAAGCCAAGAAGCAGGCCGGTGCGTAGAAAGAATATATATTTAATAATGAATAGGAAAATCAATATTTGTACAAAATCACACAAGTCACGCCACCTCACTCCATGGCCCAAATGCTTTTCTTTCCTAACAATTCACTTTTTACACACATGGAAAACACCAGTTGGTTTAAGATAAACCAGATTACAGACTCTTTAACCCGACAACATGTATAGTTTTCCGTCTTTGGTTATTTCCACCCTGGTTGCATGGAAACACAGGTCTATAGAATACTTTAGATAACTGGGGCACTCACAAAATACTCTTAATGTACAGAATTGTGCAGAACACTGGACATGACAAAACAATTGAATACTTTTCTGTTGGTAAAAAGAAATTTGACATGTGCAGCGCTCTTTATTTTAATCTACCTGCGCACTTGGAAATGCTTGTGGTGTTATAGCATAACCAAATTTTAAGAACAGCACATTTTTATAAATATGAAACCCTCTCTATTTCACCTCTATGCAATGAACAATCTCACTTCATAGGAGTCACTTTCTCACTTTCTGCAGAGATGTGCTTTTAAATCGGTGATTTCACTCTGTTTAACTTTGGGAAGACACTTTTGTGACCCAGCACACACCCAGATATTATGTTTACTATGGTAACCCCTCTGTTATAAGGCAGGGTCTGGGGAATAGGGAGAAGTTGGGAATTTTGTTTTTATGCACCCCTCCCTTTAGGGAAATGTTGAGGTTGGCAAAAGAAATAGGAGCACTCAATTACTTTAACAGACTATATTTGTATCCACACTGGAAGCAATATTGTTTATTTTGAATTCCAACAAAATCACCCTGTGTCAGCTGACTATGGGGGAATTACTTAAATTATGACTTGGTAAGAAAATGCTAGAGATCTGCTTCCATACCCGACCCACTAAATAAGAGTAAGGTATTAACTCAAATAGATCCCAGCAAGACTTGGTTTGGTTGAACAAGATACTTACATAGAATATCTCTGGGTTTTGTGCTCATGAAAAGTCACCTGGGCTCCTGTATCATCTCATGGGCTACATAGGGATTTGGTTAGATGGCCTCTCCAGGTTCAGTCATGGATACCTCTAGAATCCATCACTTTATTTGCCCCTCCAGGTATGTGTCCCAGCTACTTTCTTTCCCTGGTTTTCCTGGTTCTACAGCAATTTTTCCCAGCAGTTCCCACTCAGATCATATCAGACAGCCCTCCCTTTTTCCCATTGTGCTTCTCCTTTAAAATCTTTAACCACTCCCCATATTATCTAATTTATCAGGTGCCAGCTTATTGGCTCTTGATCTAGAATGGACATTTATTGTCCTCCCCTTGTCCCTTGTCCATTTTAGTTACAGGTTATCATCCCTTGAGAGTTTTGACTCCATCCCTACGAAATTGCATTTTGACCACTTCAGTTATGACCTGGAAAACTACAACATGGCAAAAGAATTTAATTTACAAATACGAGTCACAAACTATCTGTTTCTGAAATGGCCTAATTATGCCAGACTTAATGAAATGAGTCTCATTTCGACACAATGTTGCAGGTTCAAATGACAGATTTTCTTGAGTTATTAAAACAGGAGAAAAGTCAATATCACAAGATATTATATACAGGTATCAATTGAACAAGCTATCATCTCCCCGAATCTTCACTTTGTAACATTTTCCAAGAAGCTATCATCACATTTCAGCTTTAACTCTGCTTCCCAAGGACAGATTGTTAGGGGAATGGTCTAATTAGATGGGCCTATTAATAAGTCTTTCAATTATATTTGTCTTATTTTTGGAAGTGACATGGTTCCAAAGATAATCAACAATAATTATTTTCTCATAGCACCTATGGTAATTTCAAGGCATCTGCATAATTTTTAACTTCAAGTGCACATTATATTTCTTTAAGAGTGTCACTTGTAATTCAGGCCATTTACTTCTTTGTTTGTTTGGCACGGTGTAAAGTGAATGATTTTAGTAGTGAGGAGTTATTTGAGGGATGAGATGCTAAGGAGGGGGTGCTGAGGGTGCTGCCACTTCCTGGATTGAGGTATGGACCAGTGTCACAAAGCAGAGGTTCCATTAATCAAATTGGTTTCCCACATATGGTAGTGCCAAGAGTTTCCAAAATGACTTGTCGTAAATCAGCCAAGTTTGCGGTGGTTACTATTATTTTCATTTCTTTCAAAATGGTCAGTTGAAAAGCCAAGTCTTGAGCTGTTTCGTGAAAGTCAAGTGTTTTACTTGCAAGCAGAGAGGTTTGGGTAGGGCGTTTCACAGTTTAGTGGCCAGGACTGAAAATGAGGACTCTAAAGGATCTACAATTACAATCCCCTTCTCCTTCATTAAATCAAGCATTGCTATCCATTCCTCCCCAATCATATCCTCGACTTTTAGCATACAAACCGATTGCATCAGACCTGCCTCCTCCACCATTTCTGATTGTGGCAGTGGAAATCATTCTGCTATTGGCTTCCATATCTCTTCTCCCATCTCCTCCTCCTGTGGCAATGGGAGACACTCCTTCAGCCCTTCCTCATCTCTTCTTCCTGAATCATCCCCAACGACTCTACCACATCAGTCAACACCTGCTCTAGCTGTGTGCCTCTAGCACTTAGAGGTCCCAGACCCACAAGAGGCACACAACCCTCCCCAGAGGCCTCCATCTGTATTTTTACATCAGAAGTTAATCTCCTCTCCCTCCTCCTCCTCCAATTCCCTTCCCCATCTTATCACTTCAATTCACTTTTCCTTGCCTCTATACCTCTAACACAGGTATGGCTTACATTTACAGTTTAACATTCCACCGGGATAGCACTCTCATAGTTGTGTCCTTCTGAAATATGGGTGCATATCTTAAATGCAGCCTCTGAGGTACAGAGACATGGCTATCACTTGCAGCTGTCAAATGGGCACCTGTGTCCTCTGAATCTGCTCTGTGCCAGTGTAGAGCAAGCGCTGCAGGTCAGGCTACTGATCCAGCAAGGCACTGATGTCCACTATAACTTTGGCATGGAGCTTGTCTAAGAGGAATCTGATTAGCAGATTATCCTTTCTGAGATGGAATTATCCACATCAATTATTAATTGATAAAAGACAAAACATCCAGGGCTTTTACACCCTTGCCAGATGGCAATCTCTCACCCGCCTCCAGCCCAGAAGGTTGAGAACCACCCTTCTCATGGTCAGTCTCATCCTCAATGCAAGATGATATCTGGTTCTCATCTGTATTAGCCTGTTGAGATCCATACTTGGGCATAATGTTCATTTCTACTCTGTTTAGAGAGAAGGTTCAATGCCCTGGATTCTTCTCAATTATGGCTCGATTTTTCTCTGATACCATCAGCCACCTGTGACGGTTGGCAGTGGCCTGATCAGCAACTCCCAAGCTCAGCTGCAATGAGCCTACTTCTATACAAGATTTATAGGTGCCTGTCTGGCTTTTATTTCACTGCCCATAGTCTGGGAGCCGTAGAACTTCTGCCCTACACAAACCAGTCTTCCAGCGTTGGAAAGGTGTTTGGCAGGCAGAGACTTGCTGAGTTTTCAGTGGTATCTGCACAGCCACAGATGTGATATGAGTTCCCCTGCCCTTATAGCAAGACCGCCTAACCAGTGGTAGTGGTTTTAAAGGGATCTTGTATGCCTCTCTTGTCCTGTCATTGCCTAAGAAAGACTGGACATAGTGCACAATTTTCATTTTTAAATCCACACAGGGAATGTAAAAATGGTCTGACAAACTGTCAGATGTCACCACAGTCACATCTAAGTTTCCAGAACGTGTGTCAGAAGCCATGTTCAGTAGGAAACTCCTGAGGCCTGGGTGTATAACCAACTTCTGGCTGTGCCCTGCACCAAAATTCCTGGGCTTTATGTTGTTTGAACTGGTTAGGGGTTTAGCTTTACACCGGTACCTGGTTTGGGAATAGGCCAGTACTCTTGTACTGCACCTGTTCCACTTTTTGAAGTGACTTAGGACCTCTGCCCTGCAGCTGATTTTCTGTATGCCTCAATGGACTCACTAGGACGTGACAGACTCTCTGTAACCAGCAAACGTCAGCCTGACAAGGGCCTCAGCTGAAGACAATTCACTCAGCTCTGGCAGGTTGTTCCGGTCTTAAAATGTCATTCTCTGCCATCTCAGGTTCCTCAGGGGACTTCAGGCCTGGACTAGGAGTTACCGGTGAGACTGGTCTCTCACATTGCCCAACTGAGGAATCCTGCTGTGTTTGGAACAGGCAGGGACATTTATGCTGGGCCTGATCTTATTGAAATGGTTCAGGACCAAAGTCCTGTACTTGCTCCAAGGCCTGCTTTAACAGATATGCTAGAGTGGAACAGATCGACTGTTCCTGGCAAAAGTTAACCTAACCTGGGAGCCCAGCTGAAGACAGCCCACTTGGTCCTGGTGTGCCCTTCAGTCTTGAAACTACACTGTCTGAACCTGGTTCTAACAGAATATTCACCTCAGTGGCCACTGAGCCCTCTCTCACAAGTGTATGCACCTCCGATTACTTCAGGCTGGGATGGGGTGCTACTGGTGAGATTGGTCTCTTGTGCCTCAAGAGCTCCTCCTGTGCTGCTCCCACAGATTTTGCTCCAGTAACTGTTGTGACTATCTTTGGGTCATGGAGGTCATTAACTATTAGACACCCTACTGGAATAGAGACTGTGGGCCTCATTACAACTTTGGAGGTAGCCATGCTCCCTGGTGCCCTCGCGGGACCTGCTCTGGACGTCTGGTAAATAATTGAATTCTGCCCTGCAGCGGTACAAGGATGAATAGAGGCTAAAGCACATACTCAGCCCTCACATTTCTACAAGCCAAGAGTGAACCCAATCATAAAGGTAAAACAGGCACATTTAGAGATATACCTCCTTTGCCTTTTGTGGCAATGCAGGTTGAGGGAAGGCTGGACTCTAAAGAGGGGCATGATTGTGATTCATTCGCGACCTACACAGAAAAGTACAACATTCCAAAATAAAGGAATGTCCAAGCAAGGTTCAATAAAAATATATATACTTTTATACAAATTCACACTGCATCCATTGGACAATCTCAATTTTTTGGTGTCAAAATTACAAATTCTATGAATGTGACGTTAATGAACCGAGCATGTGTGAACAAATCCTATCTGCTTTGTCAGCATCAGGCTAGTGAGGGAGATGGTTCTTGGCCTATTATTCAACCTTCAGTGTCTCATGTAATGAATGTCTCTAAATTTCAAAGTGTGACTAGAGGATCAACTCAATCCATCTGGTATTATATGGTCATGGTAAAGATAGACCATTGTGATTGCATAACTGGGTACCATCACCTTCTTAAATCATCTTTCTGCCATCCAGATGACATCCCAGTTCCCTAATTTCTCAAGAGAATCAGCTATTCGATTAGCTTAGCACAGGCAATATTGTCCGGTAGGGGAAAGCAGGAACTGTCTGATGTGATGTGGGACGGAGTGAATACATCCCTTGCTGCATGGAGTACGTATAAAGGCCAGTCACATAATGGCCATCTTGGTCAGCTCAAATGAGCTGCAGTGTTCAATATTGGGGCACAACTCATGAACATTGATACCAATATAGGACAACTTTGCATTTTCCACAGTCTCAGCTCAACTACAGAGAAGCCCTGATGAAACTCGTTTGGAACATCACGGCTTCAGGATCAGTACACAAATCAAATTTGCCCGAGCTAAGGCTCAGGACTTCCTAAACAGTCACCTCATAAGCATCCAAGAGGATGTGCAGCATCAAGCCTAACCATGGGAACTTGGTAATGATTCTGGTGTTCCAAAGGGGTATCACGCCTTTACTTTGCCTAAAAACATCTCATAAACATACTTCTTACCTTTACTTCGTCTTCATCTTTACATTGTCATGGTGTCAATGGATATGGTAAGGTTAGCTGTAAAGTTTGGGGTGGGAT
This sequence comes from Ambystoma mexicanum, assembly GCF_040938575.1. Classification (NCBI taxonomy): domain Eukaryota; kingdom Metazoa; phylum Chordata; class Amphibia; order Caudata; family Ambystomatidae; genus Ambystoma; species Ambystoma mexicanum. Next base: position 688,870,389 of record NC_090934.1, on the reverse strand, counting down.
AAAGAGGATGAGAGGGGAAAGAATACCGGTGAGAAAAGAAGGGAGTTACAGAGGTTTTCCACCTGCAATGATGAAGTGAATATTAGAAGAAGTGAAAGGCAGAAGAAGTAGAGGTATGAAGAGGTAAACGTGACCAAGTGAATGTATGGTGAAATGAATGCAGAAGAATACATACATACCCTAGAGGGGCTCTGGCGCTGCAGGAACATGTGAAAGTATAGCAGGTGGAAATGCAGAGGGCTGCTGCTCTCCTTTCAGGCCAATGGTCTAATCCGCAGCGTATGGGCTCCAACCAGGCAAATTATACCAGGTCCATTGACAGACTGTGATTGGGACTGGGTAACCCATTATGCAGTGTGGGAGGTACAACTGTCTGGAAGTCTAATTTGATATCTGACAAGCGCATCAGGAGTAACCCCTGATTCGTGGATAGGATTAGGTGCCAAATGGCTATTGTGGCCCCTACACCCTCGACAGCTACACTATCTTAGCAAGCTAGCTAGAGGTCAGGTCCTGTTACTGGCCAAACCTTTATGCTGGGAAGGATTTGCAGAAGGCACTACTTTTCACGAAATCGTTATGTTTCAGGCCAATTGAAGCTGCAGACACATGATTTAATTTTCTTCAGATAATAGTCATTTCCTGCCCTGTATTAGTGTTCATAATGTGTATTGGCCATCTGAAAGGTACCAAGTTGTGAATCTACACCCCAAATTTGAACAAGATTGGACCCAATGATTCCGTAGAGATTTGAGAACCGTGTAGAATGATTGCCTCAAGTGAAGAAAATTGAGCAGGTTAAAAGTTAGATTCATATTTTAGAGATTGCTTTTGATTAAAACAAGCATTCCATAGAGCACACTGGCATGCCACTGTGTGCACCGCCTCAGATGTATTATGTGCTCTGATAGAAAGTGCCAAAGAGAAAACTTTAGTTACCACCAGCTTCAGCTTTATAGCGTTCTCTATTCTTTTGGCAGTTATCTTGTTATGAAAAAGTAGTGGCAACCCTGTAACCGTGGTGACCTTCAGACCCCATCAAACATCAGCTGGTAAAAAGTTTTATTTCATTATAAGATTTGAGGATGATATATTCGATTAACAAGATGAAGCAGAGAAAGGCATTGATTCCCTGATGAATATTTAAATGTATGTTACTATGTAGCAGAGATATTAAAAGGTCTGTTTGCATACCAGGCTCCCATAAAACCTTTACTTTTGTAACAGTGCAACGGACTGCTGTAATTCTGAAATACAATTGATAGTATGCCTGATTCATATATGTTGCACTCTAGCGCAAGATGGTGGAGAGTTGAGTATAAAAATGTCCTTGGTTCACCCCTTCACTTGGTCCTATGTAATCTCCTCATCTCTACCATTGTTTCCTTGCCAGCACACTTCATCACGTTGTAATGCTGTTTAATAGGTTGGCATGAGGCAATGGTTGTTTCCTGTTGGGCTCTTGAGCATTCACATAAGGTGGGACTGAAAAACGCTGTCTGACAGAAAATAGAGCCCAGCTCGTTTGGGCTCACGTGACTGTATAAACTAGTTAGGTCCAGTGGTGACAGGAACGCTCAGAGCGTGAATGGCAACAACGGAAGGGTGTGTACGCCCCTTGTAAGTGAAGGACTAAACCTTAATGAAAAGATGTATTATGTTTGCTGGAGGCAGGATCGTTTTTCCAGAAGGCGTAATGATGTTTTTCAGAAAATTATTATTACGTTTGAATCTGTCAGCTGACTAGTGACATATAAAAAGTGAGGGGTGTGAAGGGTGGGTTAGGTTAGAGCAATCAGTTACACGAGACTAAGGATGCTGTCTTTCTTGTCTTGCAAGACAACGATAAAGCTTTCTCTGTCATTACCCGAAATGTATGCGGGAACCGCGGGAACCTGGTTTGTAGGACAGTGGCCCTCATTACGACCCTGGCGGAGAACCATGGTGCAATTTGCACCATCATCCATGGCGCTAAGCTGCCAACTCCGCCATGGTGGTTGGCGGACTTACCGCCCCATTCCGACCTTGGCGGGGCGGTAAGTCCCCAATCCCCATTTACCCTTCCCCATTCCCATTTTTGCCCCATAGGGCATAATGGGAGTGGGGAAGGCGTTAATTACGCCACCGTAAATTACGGTGACGTTATTAACAACAAGTCCCGTAGCGCCATGGATTTTTCCGCCCGGAAAAAGCAGGCGAAAAAAGCACCATGGCGCTACGGAACTCGTAGTAAGGCGGAAAGGTACGCCATGCATTACGCCGGCGTAAACCCCTTTCCGCAAGGGTCGTAATGAGGGCCAGTGTGTATTATGTGAACCTGAGAGCATCAGAGTCAGAATCGTCAGTGTACGTCATCCATCTAACAAGTGTACGTACATAAGAGCACACTGTAGGTGTAGCATGCGGTTCTGAGAGCATTGCATGTATGATAGAACAGTATCCTTAAGAGTGCATGTATCAATGTGTCATATTATAAGAAGGACATGGTATACGTATGTGACTCTGAGAGCAAACTATTGAATGCAGTTATTGATTCTGGCAGTAATGCATACAGCGTAAACCCCTGAATGTCACGTGCAAGAGTAATGGAAAGTGCAGTCTGTATTTCTAGCAGACCTATGAGCATCAGACGGCACAACTGTCCTTAACAATGATGCAGGGGTTTAACCTGTGTGTTAGGTTTGCACATATCTAATATCTAACTGTGAAAACACGGTATATAAGTAGCATTTGCTCCCATCAATTGGGAGCGCATGTTATCCTGACAAAACTGCTGTCATGTATCTTTTGATCCTGGTAACGCTGCAGTATGTGGCATTCAAGCCTGATTGTGCTCCATGTTTGCAGCATGTGATACTTGCAGCTTGTACATGTATCATGTGTGTGTGGCACAAATGTACGCATATTGATTGTAAATCTGTAATATCGCATGTCTGTGGTGTGTCATTTTATTTCTTTTTTATTTTTGTGTTTCTCGGGCACAGTATTCTTCTATGTGTCTACAGGTAGAAAACAATCACAGGGAGGGTGAAAATGACTTCCTTGTCGCAACATTTTAACCACACAAAGAAGCATTTGTTGTTTCTAATGGTGTGGGATCTTGGTTACAGCTCAAGCTGATGTTGCTAATTGTGAGAGAAGTTTCAGTCTTCTAAAACTGTTTAAAACATACGCTCTTTAATGGCTAGAGAGAATATTGGCTTTTCTTTTTGCTTGCAATTAAGAGATATATTATCAAATAAACATAATGCTTGTGCATGCAGCAAAATCTAGGAGGATGATATTTATTTAGACAATGAATAAGAATAATGATAATGAAAGTCCATTTCTTGCAATATTTGTGTCTACTTTTTCTTTGTCTACTAGTTACTTTCAAGTGCAAGGTAATAAAACCAGCTTTTATTTAAAGTGCAATGCTCTTGCAATGCTGATGCAGGTTTTGAGGTATGGGGGAAGGGCTGCAATCTAGTGTTTTTTCGCCGGGGAGCCATATTGTCTAGAAACCGCCCTTCATCAAAGCAACCTCTGACACATAAGGGAGAAATTGTGGGGGCATTTCTGGTGCGAGGAGAACAAGTATGAGTCCGACGGCCTATGATTCGTCGCACTGCATTGCCCCTGTTTTTAATGAGAGTATCGTTTTGGGGTGTTTGAGCAGGACGTTATGCTTTGAATAAGTATACACCATCTAGCATGCTTTGTGTGTAAGTGCACGCTGCGGTTCAGACCGCCACGAGAAATTTTCAGATGCTGCCTTGTCTTAGCATTTGTCAGGTATAAACCTAAATCTAGGTCAGGCTCCGCTGACGAAGCTCTGGGACCATGTGCAGCCGGCTCATCCATTAGGAATGAAGAGGGGGAGGGGCGGGAAGAAGACAGTCTCTTGACGCTCGGCAGTGTGTGTACCTACTATATATGTTAACGCTGCACAGTACCAAATTAATACTCTCGAGCCAACTGAACCAGAGAAAGTCGAAAACACGGGAACTAAACTGAATTATTCAGTATACATTATATTTCAAATGCCTTAACCTCGTTTAGGACACACGTGTGTGGGTCGAAACGAATTTAGCCGAATCAATTGCCTATGTGCTAATGACTGATCTTTCGGAAGGGTGGGTCTAGATGGCAAAAGTCAAACAGATAACCGAAGGGGACCCTCCAAAGTACAACGGACATCATTACAAGTGTGGAGGGAAGTGTTAAAAATGGCAGTAACTCTGTTACCGCTACACCAAATTACGACGTACAGGGAATTTGGTGGTAATTCCCCCTGCGGAATTACCTCCGGCGGTAACTCCTCCAAGAATTGGCAGAATTAGCACTGGACCATGGACACTGACTGACAGCCAGTTAGTGACCCTATACCGACTGGACCGTCCCACCATCACCAGATTGCTCACCCGATACAGATAGAACTGCAGGGTGACATTGCCATCAGAACTGCCACCTCCCCTCCCCCCCTTGCTGAAGCTTGTGGCAGTCCTACACTTCTGTGGCACGGGTGGATTCCAACACACAGTAGGGACACTGCATGGAATGTCACAGCCCACCTTTTCCAAGGTGCTCGACCAAGTCCTGGATGCGCTCATGAGTCATGCCCATCTGCACATCTACCTGCCCATCACCCATGCACAAGTGCATGCAGAAAAGGCACGGTTCTACAGCATTGCCCATTTCCCCAATACTGTTAGGAAAGATTTCTTAATTGTGGGTAATTTTCCTTCCATGTGGCAATCCCTAAACTTTTTGCTGTTGTTTTCACCATGATCTAGACTTTGCCAGAGAAGTGCAGCCTTCTGCCGTGCTCCTCTGGGCTTTCGCTCCATTCTTACGGGGAAACTGACATGCCCTTAAGACAGTCAGTACCGGGAAACGTTGTTTTCCGTAGTCCTTTTATCATGTTGCAGCTTTCGCGCAACATGGCACAAGAGGGCACTGTAAGCTAAGTTACTGCTCTCTTGGGTCTCTAGTCTTCTACAGGCCCTAGATACTCTCTTTGGATTGTTAACGAACGGTGCAAGTGAATCACAGACGGGACTGGTGGCAGCAATCGTTTCTTTGTGTTTTTGAGCTCCTTTTGGCGTTTAAGCGTGTTTCTCGCGCTTAGCCCAAAATGGTGGCCTGGCTCCCAAAATGGCCAGACCACAAGGCTCTTTGTCCTGTCCGCTGACCGTCTTGCCCCTTCACCTTCCCCAGGTGGAGCCGACCTGGGTCCTTCCTTATTTGGGCATGTACTTTCCCGCGAAACACAGATGCTTTCGCGGGCTTCTACAGGCCTTGTGTGTGCCTCCAGGATGTGGGCTGGGATGTCTGGTCCCAATACACATCCTGGGTGCCAGAGAGTCTAGTGTGTCATGAATGCCTGGGACCACCGTGGTCCATGATAGGTCCACGTATGGTGTGAGTGTTTTGTGACCAGATCTCCTATTGGGTCCCCTCCGTTTTGGTGCGAAGGGAACTGTGGATAAGAGGGGGCTGGAAACACCACTACCATGTCGATCTCCTGAGTTCTCACACACGAAGGAATACAGGAGCCAAGTATTCTGCAACTACGAGGCTGAACCGAGGAATCGCTGGTGACCCACTGAAGGACTGCTCCTCTGCACTGCTGTCGCTTTGTGAAACCCTTTCTTCCTCTGATCAAACGAGAAGGCCTGTACTGGTACTTCGACCCTTGGAATAGTGGGAACAACTATTCTCGGCATCTTCACCATCTCCTGCACGTAAGCCTTCGGAAGTGTCTCTGGGCCATCCAGCAGACTGACCAGCCTACCCAGGAGTCTTGCTCTGTAACCGCCGTAAGGTTGTGTTGTATTACGAGTCCTTGCCACTCTCACACGATTCGTACACTTGGCATTCCCAGGTCTGATGTGAGAAGTGTACATTGGGCTGAAATACACACGGCCGCTCCGTCGCCCTGCTGTGGTGACAATCTGTGCGGGTTCACTGCGTTTGGGACATCCTCAACTCTAACTTCTGCTGCTGCGGAATCTACACGACGACGAGACGTCCCCTGCTCGTATCTGAACCTGCCAGCACTGAAACTGACGCGGAGAAGCCTGGGTCTGCCTGCATCAGGGACCGGTGAGTAGCATCACTAGGAACTGGTCGCCCTCCTGCAGTAGCACATAGCTTTTCCCCGCTTTGTCTAACAGCACGCCTTTCCGTACTCGCACTCTGCTTCTGCCCCCAGTGGAGGCTGCGCTTGATTCGCGGAGCTCTGTTAATCTTCATTTGTTCATCGAACTAATCTGCCTGATTCCCTTGAAGAGACTCCCCTTTGCCCGTTGGCACCAGCGTGTGCAGGTACTTTTGAGCACAAGGCTCCACTCTTCATAGGGCTTGGACTTCCTTTTAGTTAGGTGCCTCTGAAGGCGGGCTGGGTTTAACTATTATTTGCACTGCCTGTTTTCCTCCCCATCTAGGTGGTCTACACATTTCGTGCATCTAACTCGTTAGACTCGTTTGTATTTCTATATATATTGTATTTGATTGTGATGTGTTGGTTTACTTGAGTTTTATTGTGATTTCTCGCTACGGTCAATGTTACAAAGGCCTTGTAATAAATGTGTCTATATTTTTAATATAACACCTGCTTGGAGTAATTTGTAAGTGTCCTTGCTTTGTGTGCTCATTGCAGGCTTTCAGTCACCCTCACCCCTCTTGAGACCTAGTCTTGACCGCCGTGATCGCTACCCTGATTGGTCTGGCTTGTCCAGAGGTTACCCTGTTCCAAGAAACTAGGCTGGCCTTCTGAACCTCTGCCCCTCCAGGACAGAGTTCAGAAATCCATCTTAACAAATACCATAGTGGCATTGGATTGCACACATGTGGTATTGGTACCCCACTCCCCTCAGGCAACAGAACAGGCATACAGGAACAGGAAACAGCACCATTCTATGAATGTGCAAATGACCTGCGATGCTGACCTCACAATCAGCCACTGCTGTGCCCGATACCCTGGGGTCACACATGACTTGATGATACTGCGGAAGAGCACCTTACCTGCATACATGGAGAGGCACAGAGAACGGCTCACCTGGCTTGAGTGTAAGTAACACCCAGACCTGACTGCCAAAATCTCTGACACACACCTGGGGTACATAAGCATTAGCAAAGTGAAACAATTACAAGTCCCAGAAATGCACAGAACAGGCCCTGAACCCTGGCTGACCCCCACCCCAGGACACAGACTTGGACCATGTGATGACACAGGGCAACCTGCCATGAAATTCAGCACAATGCAATCAGGGCAGCATACAACCAATGCAAGCATTGCCATGGACACACATTTTCAAATGACACTATGGTGGACTCAGTGCGATTTATCATTGCTGAGAAAATTACCAGTTATGTTAGTCCATTTAAATCAATGGAAATGCTCAAACAAATAAGCAAATCCTCAATTCCATTGCACTATGTAGGTTTAATTTCTCTTGAAACACATGGGAGGTCATTATGACCCAGGCGGTAAGTACACCAACTTTACCACCATGGTGTAAACTAGGTTTACACCATGGTGGATGGTGGATTTACCGCCCCATTCCAAGGTGAGTGGGGCGTTAAATCCCCATTTCCCATTTACCCTTCCCCATTCCCATTTTTGCCCCATAGGGCATAATGGGAGTGGGGAAGGCGCTAATTACGGCACCGTAAATTACGGTGCCATAATTAGCACCAAGGCGGTTTAGCGCCATGGATTTTAATGCCTGCTAAAAGCAGCCGTTAAAATTGGAATCAGGCGTTAAGGGTTAACGACGGCGTTAACCCTTACCGCCTGGGTCGTAATGACCTCCATGGTCCCGGCCTGTGTGCTGCAATGTTTATTCAGCATGGAGTTAAATACTTAATCAATCCTGCGAAGTCAAAAGGGCCAAGTCAATGGATGCTGAAGAGATTTTATCTCTCAAGCCAGATGGGTCTCTGACATCATGTGACACTCTTAATTGCAGGCCATGCCCAGTCAGGCCAGGGCTAGTGCATGCAATTTCTTGAATTTGGGGTATTTTACAAAGTTCATTCCACTTAATAGACAATTCCTGTAACGCAGGATCCAAGCCCCTCTGCTCTGGCCTAGAAGGTTCAAAGCAATCGTCTTTCAACGGGACAGCAGAGTATAACATCTAATGGGGGAAAGTGGCTTTGAGTCTGAGTGTGGAAGTCAGCTCCAATGACCAAAATTATGTAATTTGCATGTCACAATATCTTTCTTTAGACATGAGACCTTCCTATTATTTTTAGCATGTTTGCACATCACTGTTCATTGTATCATCATGATAGGTTAATTATTAGCAACATTTTTCCCTGTGTCTTTATTATTTCAGCTTCATCACATGCAAGGTCCCATCAGAAAATATATTTCCTTTTGTTTACAAACAACCTTTCATTTTAATGTGGCAGATGCAAGTTAAATGCTTCTGTTTCCAATGCCTCTCGGTAATCGGGCTTCACCTTTCACATTCTCCTTGTTTCAACTGCAGAAGTGCATGTATTTAAATTTGGTTGGCACATTCGCAGTGTTGAAGTTTCAAGGCTGGTTTGTCACTCTGTCAGTGTGCCTTTCCATAAGATGCATTCATTTTGTATCAGAGACCCAACCTGGCCTTTCTATTCATTTTCCTGAGGCTGAGACTGTCATTGAACCTACAGACCCCCTCCACCGGCTCTTTTCCCTGATTACCCGTGGGTAGGAGCAGGGGAGAGTGGGGTTTTCATCACTGTACACTTTTTGATGCAGCATGTTCTGCTCCTTTCCTTCGTTAGGGAGTGGGCGCTCTGGCCTCCACCTCCTTGTTTTACATTCTAGGGTATGGTCATGGAATCCGTCCCTCTCTTTGGTTTCCTCGTTATTTTCCCTGAGTCCCTGGGGTCCTCCCTGGACTCCAAGCCAGCTGTTCCCCGGGATAGAAGGTAAGGACATACATTTCTATAGATAGAAATAAAAGGAGAGCTTCAGTATTTTGTCCAAACCTCTTTCCCCAAAATACATTGCAAACAATTATGGGACAATAGCACTAATTATAATATGAAACATTTAATAGAATGATTCGACCTTCATTGCAGTTTCCAAACCATATTTTGTTTTCATTTTTAATGAGTATTAATTACATTACTAACTGTATACCATTATTAATTTCCATCCAGGGTTTTCATTCTTACCTTTCGCTTCTCAGATGGTTCCTTGGTTCTATCTTCATTAGGCTCCTCAATCAGTCGTAAAGCTTGTCTGTGATGACAGCTTTTCAACTGATTGATATGGACCTATTTCTCTTCTGGCTGTTCTCCTTTTGGAATGTGGATCTTATAGGCAAAAGGTGATATTTTGTCTACAATTTCAAAGCTACCGCAATAAGATGGAAGAAATGTCTGTACCTTGGTCGGATTCCTCTAAAAGTTGTACAGGTAAACCTTGTCACCTACCTTGTACTCATTCTTTAATGGTCTTTAGACTGTAGTAGGATTTCATTCCTTCAATTGACTTCTCTAAATTGCATTGGGCATAAGCAAAGGCATGCTGGAGGTGCTTCCTTAAATTTTCATTGTGCTCATTAATGGTGAATGCATTAATCAGGGTCTGCTCCTGAGTTCTATAGAGCAGATGCTGAGTTAACAAACGTTTTTGTCTGGTCTTAAGCTGAAATGGAGACATTTTAGTTGCAGACGCTGGTGTAGGTCAAATAGCCAACAGGACATGCGGTAATGAAATGTCCCAACTGGGCACAGAGTATGCCACAAACTTCTTAAGATGTTCACAATTGTCTTGTTGTATCTCTCAACCCTCCCACTCAATGCCAGGTGGGAGGAAATGTGGAGTTTTCTTTTTACCCGTAGAATCGTCCATGCCTTGGCAAATCGCCTCACTGGTAAAATGACTTCCTCAGTCCAACACAATCATCTGCGGGAGGCCAAAACGAGAGAAGATGTGGTTGATCATTAGTGCGGCAGATCAAGACCTTCTACCCACTTTGTAAGCAAGCATGTTACTGTGAACATGTACTTGTTTCCTCCAGAGGAGCGCATCACTGGCCCAATGAAATCGACTTGCAAATCAGACAAAGGCAGTGTCATTCCCCTTTTCTGTTGGGGAGCTCTGTGTGTGAGTGAACTGGGATGAAATTGAGCACACACAAGACAACACTTTAAATAAATGTCAAGGTCCTGTATGCAACCTTGTGCTAGATTTCCAATGTTGTATGAAACCCCCTATAACTGGCAGTGGCTGCATCAAGGGTGTTATTCAACATCAGGCTGTGGAATGAGGTAAGTACCACCCACTGATTGCATCCAGATAGAGATCTCCATACCAACAAAACATCTTGGATTTAAAACATTTTGGAAAATGTCATCAACACCACTGTTAGAAGAAAACTCACAGGGTCTTCAATGTGTTTATAGAATCTTCCAATAATTGGGTTGTCTTTCTGGGCAGTGATCAAATCTGCATCTGGGGTATATTTACATGAGTTTGTGACCTGGTGACAGTGGTGACTTGGATTGCACCCAGTAGGGATTCTTTTTCTATGAAATACCCCTACAGAGCTCTGGTTTTAGCCAACTGGTCAGCCAGGTCATTGCCTGACCTTGGGTATCCCCTGACACATGTCTTCTTTGTAGACCTTGTGCAGGGAAGTTAAGCATGCCTCCATGCTGTTTTTGATCATGTGACTTGTGTACTCAAGACAATTTTCATGAGCACAATCATGCAAGTCAGCCAATCCTTGTGCTACAGGACTCTTCTTGTTTTGTCCATGTCTGACCTCCACAGGAAAGCCTTGCATGGACAGAATCCAGGAAGTAATTCTGGAATTACTTACATTCCCCTCCCAGATTTGGTCACTCTGAAAGTATTGCAAGGTTTGCTGAGGAGTGTCTATGATGATGTGCTCCTGCTGGATAAACGGACGGTAGTTTTCAATACCCATACAATTGCCAGGAGTGCATTTTCGAGTAATTAAATATTTCCTCCACAGAGGACAAAGTTTTGCTCGCATACAAGATACATTTGTTAACCTTGTCATGCTTTTGGTAAAACACCGCTGTTAGCCAGGTATCCAAGAACCCATTCTCCAAGAGTAATTTGTTGCACCTGATGGGGTAAGCCAAACAAGGTGCTTTCAAAAGGCTTACTTTCAGTTGTTTAACTGCCTCAGATTTTTCCAGACCCCAATCCCACTTTACTCTGCCCTTTAATAAATGGACCAATGGTCGAGTGACCCCTGCCTAGTCTTCAATAAACTTTTGACTATAATTAGTGAGTCCAAGAAGGCTTCCTAATTCATGCAGAGTAGTAGGGTCTTTCAATTTCAATAAGGCTTCTACCTTATTATACTGGAGCTCGAGACCCTCACGGGTGATTTTGTGCCCTAAGAAGTTCACTCGGGTCTTACACCACTGTGCCTTCTAAAAAGGACAGTTTCGGTCCGGCTTTCTGCATCTGGGTCAAAACCTGGGTCATAACTTAGCAGATTTATGCTATATGTTCCTCCACAGTTGAGCTCTTGAGCAGACCATCATCCAGATAGGCCAGGTTTCCCCTTTTGCCCAAATAGGGCATGGCCTTATTCAGAAAGATGTTGAACTCATTGCCTCGTTTATGTATCCAAAGGGGGTTCAGATCCATGTGCATTGCTGTCTCCGGAGCTAAAGGCAAGCTTGTATTGGTCTTCCCTACTCACAGGTACTGTCCAGTAACCGTTGGTCAAATCAATGGCCATGTACATTTTTGATCCTTGGATCTGTGCCAGCCCTTTATTGATGTAAGGAAGTGGCCATCTTGAAATGTAGACACGTTTGTTCAACTCCCTCAGGTCTGCACATACTCTCCATTGAGAGTTAGGTTTTGGTATCCCCAGTTACAGGTTGTTAAAGGTGCTGTGGATCAGATGAATTATTCCACAGGATTCTAAGCTCTTAACCATCGCTGTGAGTGACTCTATGGATGTGATAGGTAACTGGTATTTTTTAACAACTACTTGAGCCATCTCTGGCTCCATGGGTCTGATGGTTGAATGAATTGATGTGCGTCCACAGTCATATGAGTCCACCGAAAAAATATCCTGGAAGTCCAGGAATACCTGTTTCGGCTTTTTACTTTGCTCCTTGGTCTCACAGGCATCAGCCAGATTAATCTGTTCTTCGTCTATCTGCTTGAAACCTGGAAAAACCTTGAGCTTGGCAATATCAGCAGTATTCTCCAGTTTGGTGGAGAGATATGTTTTATGGTTTTATTCTGGACAGGAGGTTCCATGGATTCCAGGTTGCTGTTATTGACTCAGAATACTACCTCATCCCTCCAGATATCACAGGTCTCCTCATCCACCCCATAAGGGCAGGAAGTGTACATCAAGATATTTCCCCCATGCCTGGTAAACATCTTTTCTGAGGGATTCCGTTGCTGGTGTTGAAACAGTTGTTTGGAATTGGTCCGATGATTTCATTACCTAAATCAACAGAGTAATGTTGGTCATCAACCGCCATTCCAATAAATGTTTCTGCACCCAAAGTGATACTTTGATGGTGGTTGTTATCACCAATTTTCAAATGAAGTTGTGTTCTAGACTTACTGGAGGGGGTCGGATGTAAATACAAACCTTGTTGTTGGAGATGGGAATTCAAATACATATAGGTGTCCTGATGTTTGAGGTTCTGTCCTCGCTTAATTTGGAGGGGAATAGTGAATTGTTGCACCTGTACTGGGATGGTAGCCTTGGAATTCAATCACATAAGGCAGTAATTGAGCTGGCCCGAATGCTTTTTCAGTGTTGTGAAAGCCCATGGGGTTACCCCCCAGTTGTGACCAGATTTTATTATTAATTAGATCCAAATTGATTCTGAATCGGTTGAGAATGTCACAACCCAAATAAAAGGTGGAAGGGACATATCTCAAGACCCAACAATTATGTTTTATGCTTTTTTTTGCCAATGGAAATTTTTAGCATCTACCTGCTAGGCAGGAAATATTTGGAATATAGGGTTTCCAGACCAACTGCCTGGAACCTGATTATTCAGGAACTACAATTCCACATTCTCAGAACGTCATTTGATTAAATGGCAGGCACTATCCAAACTTACATATTTGGTACTCATTTTTGGTTTTATAGGCCACTTAGTATGGGTCCAGAGGACCTTGTTTACACAGTCAATCAGAGGCGATAACCTCCAAATGAGATCATTCCCCAGTAAACCAGGTGTGCCCTCTGGAGTCACGACTATCACCGGATGTTTTAACTGATGTTGCCCAATTTTGATTTCCAGATCATTCCCATCGAAATTTTGGAGTTGTCGGGAAAGAGGTATGAGAGGAATTTGGTGACCCTCCCCTTCCTGAGTTTAGTTGGTCAAAGGCCTTTTTTGGCAAGAGGGTGGCTTGGGTTTCAGAATCCACCAGAGATGATAATTCCCAGTGACACTGCCCTCAAGGGTGCAAAGAAAGTGTGAGTTATTTGCCAGCTTGGCGGTCATTTTCTTGATATTGAAATCCACCACTGGGTGCTCCGGAATCTGTATGAAAATGTTTACATTTGGCAATTTGTGTTGTTGGTGGATCCTCTTTCTCCCCTGATTATTTGCTGTCCCCTTTAGACAGTCCTCAGAACCTGTTTGGGGGAGGGAAACCTCTTAATTTTCAGTATTATCCGGCTCACATTGTGGGGGGTTCTTAGAATTTCTTGATCTGAGTCGGGCTCCATGGTTACCCTTTCCAACTCAGGGTCTATAAGGACCCATTTCTCTTTGGGAAGGATACTTCCATTCCTGAATGAGAAGATGTGCTTACTTGAATCCTCCAGGGACTCTTTTCTTAAAAAGAGGACGATCTTGTGTTCCTCCACAAAGCAGGGGTTTCTTTGCCTTCTCCTACTTACCATCTGTTCTTTGGTTCTAACTTCCCAGGTGTAGATGATTCACTTTCAGACTGAGAGGTGTCCAGGATTTCTGTCCGGTTGAGAAAGGAAGCTTCCTCTAGGGCTTGGCATCTCCCCTCTACCTGGGCCCCCTCCTCAATAATCTGTGGCTTGTTGGACGTTTCCTCCCATCATTTTCCCCGTGGGGCATCACACCTGGGTGTTGGGGAATTCTGAGAAGCAGGATTATGTTGAGGGTTGACTGATCGCTCAGCAAGCACCCTAGGTCATCGGTCAGTTGCTGGACCTGTCGCTACAGCTGTGAGACTTCTTCTGGGTTATAGGGAGGTCTCAATTCATAACTCTGCTAGTCCTGAAAAGGGTAACTGTCCCTTCTCCAGGAGTAGCTTGGGAACTGGAAATTTCCCCCATAATTTTCCATTCTGATTCTTCCTTCTCCCTGGTTCAGGGATCTATTGTACTGGAACGAGGGAGAAAGAGAAGGATTGGTCAGGAAGTTCTGATTCTGAGGGTACCGGTTGAAGAAGCACAGGTTGGGAGGTAGAGTGGTACTTCTCTCCTCAGGGAAGTTTGAAGGCAAGTTCCCCAGGGAAGTACTTTCCTGTTTGCCCCCCCTTTGCGCCAGGAGGTGTACAGATACCCAAGGATTGGTTTTGTACCCTTATACCCATGGCTTACATAGGTGGCAGGGTCAGAGGGGTCATTGTTCTGGGCTCCTGCCTGACTAGCATTAGATTGGCCTGGGGTAGGTGTACCCTCTGCCTTTCATTCTCCTTGTTGGCAGGAGGAGTATTTTTAGGCCCCCCTCATCTCCCGGTCCAAAGCTGGGGTAGTTCTCGCCTCGGCCATCTTTGCAGTGGCACGTGTGGTAGATGGTTTTGGGGATTCGGGGGTGTTTTTAGTTTCAATGGGCTTCTGCACCTCATATATCCTGGTGGCTTGCTCAATTACCCAATCCAATGTTCTGCGCTAATGTAAATCATGCACTAATTGAGTAATTTGTATTTGGGGAGAGCATGGGAACATGTGGTCACAACCTACCTACTATTTGTGTTCACCCACCTGGAAGTCTGTGCAAATGCACATTTTAATTCCTGCACAAACTCCCTGGGCACCTGATCTTCCCCACATTGCAAATTATATTCCACCCTATGGGCCTCTTGTGGGTTCCTGTGCATGTTTTTTTTTCAAAATGGCCGCCTTATAGGTGGAGCATTTATAATGATCCTGGTCCTCCAGTTCTGAGAAGAAACTGGAGTATTTAGGTGAGAATGTCCCTTTGGCAAATGCCATGCAATTTACATAATGCTTGCTCTCAAAAGATGACATAATTTTCTCATAAAGTTCCAAGTGCTCCCACACCGAATACTTGGCATTCTTATGGTATGGGGTCAGGAATCTCTTTATGCTCTTGATCTGTCTGATCATGCCTTTAACAAAACCCTTTATATGTTTTGCTGTGTGGTTTTTCATTGAGTCCATTGAGCTGCTATTTGGACTCCATTACCTTTCCCCCAGGCGCTCGTTATCTCCTCTCGCCTGGGCCACCGTGAACTCTCAGGGTCACTTTCCCTGTTGCCACTTTTGGGCATTGAATAAAGCATAGTCTCTTCATCCCAACTTCATGGTAGTCAGGTAAAATCCCACCATTCCCCTGAATGTATGGAGGTTTTTAGTATACCCTTCAGAAGCTGAAGCTCTGGCTTTTCTCCTCAGTGAAGAGGGCTAGGTTTGTAATTTCATCTTCTGTAAGCCTAACTCCCTGATTTTCTCATCATAGGAGGTTACAGGGTCAGATGTAATCACAGGATTCTTTTTAGTCTCCCAGGACACACAGGTCTGGCCCCTTCCCCTTCTGTGTGGTGGAGATAAATACTCATCAATGTCAGACAATGACTGGCCTTTGTGATCAGTTTGGCTAGGCCTCGGTAAGTCCATCTGCCTCATGTTTCCCTGTTCTCTCTAGGTGGCATGCATGAGGTCAGTTTCCATTTGTACATGGGAGGTTGTGGATAACTGGCATGAGGCCCCTGGTGGGAGTGGTATTTCTCCATGATCATAGAGCCCTTTCCCATACCCTGATTGGTCAGGTTTCCTCAAGGCCTGTTTATATTTCTCAATTTCATTTGTTAAACTCTCACATCTGTTTCTCCCTGTCCTTATTTTCTGTTGATTTTCAGAAAGATGAATTTTTAACTCTGACACCAAGGCCTGACTGGCCTTGAGCACCCTGCTCTGACCCCCTAATCGACCCTTCATTTCCCGTAGTTCACCCTGGAATGTTTAATTTTCCCCTCTGTGAGGTCTGTATTATGTGTGCTTATTCAAGGTGCTTTTCTTTCAAGAGACCAAGCTCCTTCTCTTTCATGTTTCCACAATGTGCTGACCGTGATAGGTCAGCTTCTGCTTGCTTCAGCCGCTTCACAAGATCTATGTTCTCTTTCTTAATTCTGGTAGGTTCCTGAGAAATGGACTGACCCATTTCTGCATTAATTGTCAATCTTTATGCCGCTTGGTCTTGGCTGTCATTTCTGTTGCTTCAGAATATTTAAATCCTAATGCATTTTTTTATCAAACTCCTGTTGTGAGTCAATCACTTATATTATGAAATTAATCTTTTCCAGTTTCAACTCATGTATGGTCTGTTTAAAGGCCATTATGTCATCCAACAAGTCTGTATTGTAAATTATCTGATCCTTGAAAGCGGCTCATCATTTCTGCACTCTCTTTGCGTGTATCTTACAGTCCAGCAAACTCTATCTCTCGATCTGCACTGGCCTGTAGGTGGGTTTTCTCTGCATTTTGAAGTTACTCAATAAGTTTTTCTTGTCTTAATTAAAAAATGTGACTCTGCTGTGCTTTATCTTCTAACTGTGTGAGTGCTTTCTGGGACTCTTTCAAGGCCTCAGTCTGATTCAGCATTCAAGCCTCTTTATTTTGCAATCGCTCTTTCATTAATTGCAAATGGAAATATAAATGAACTGTGAGCTGAGCCATTTGAATCTGCTCTTCACAACTCATTTGGGTCATGTAAACTGCCTCTAAAGCTGTGTGTAAGATCCCACCTTCAAGCCAAAGGTCAGTTCTTACTTGCCTAAACTCCTGCATCAGTCTAGTTTGCCAGTTCCCAGATTCATTCTCAAGCCATTCTCCTCGAATAAATAACTTACCTAGGAGATGCTTCCTGGACTCATCAACTTACATGGTAGTCATTTTAAGGATGGCCTTTTGCACCCTTCTGCACCTTTTCTGCACATGGTCAAAATCACTCTATTCCTGATTGATTTCCACCATCAATGCCCAATCAAAAGTCAGTTCAAATTAATTTCCTTTTTTGCACTGGTAATCTTCACAATTGTATTTCTCTATACCCCACCCTGGTACTCAGGGGTCAAATCACAGTGGTACTTTAACAACGCATGAGCAACTTGCTATCCACCTCAATGCGGCTACACCAGAATGAATAGTCTATTACAATGCACTTTTCATGAATCAAAGACAGTGCGCTAGATTGTGGCAAATGAGCCCCCACTTTGCAATGATATATTGAGAGACCACGCTTAACATGGGGAGTTCCTTCCTCCCCAAACA
Organism: Ambystoma mexicanum; assembly: GCF_040938575.1. NCBI lineage: Eukaryota > Metazoa > Chordata > Amphibia > Caudata > Ambystomatidae > Ambystoma > Ambystoma mexicanum. Next base: position 688,852,933 of record NC_090934.1, on the reverse strand, counting down.
AGATGGCCCACAGCACATTGATTATTTTGTTCAGCTAGCCCTATCTATGACTCATATAGAGCCGCATAGATCCCTCCCCCTCTGGCAACAATAAGCCAATGACCAGGCCAGGATACAGAAGAATATATATTTATTTAAATGATAGGTTGCAGCAATCTTTTCACCTTCTCTGTGGCACAAAACAAAGCTTGTCTCAGGTAGAGGGAACACAGGCCAAATAAACAGGTCAAAACTCTTAACCCACAAACCTCTTTTACGTCAAAATTAAATAATACCATGGCACATTACTAGAGCATGAATACTACTTGATAAGGTTTAGATTTAAAACAACTGCACAGTTTTGGTTTTCAAAGCAAATTACACATGCAGCACTTAGATATTTTAGGTTCCCTGCATACTTAAAAATGCTAGCAGTTTTAAAATCACACAGACTTTTGAGAACACGTTTGATTAATAGAACCCTTCTTCCTTCTTCACCCAAAAGCAATTCTAAATCTTTCTGCTATCAGGGTCATTTTTCAATGGAGAATTACACTTGGTTTCAATTGGCAAAGCACTTCTCTCCACAGCACAAAACACCCAAGCTTCATTTATATTCAACACCCCTCTGTTTAAAGGCAAGGTCTGCGGAGTGGGGACAGTTAGGAATTTTATTTTTGGACAAGGGCACCCCTTTTCTTTAAATATGTCTGGGGTTGAGAGGAAAAATAGATGCACCCAATTACTTTGAATGACTTAACTTACCACTCGGAAAGAGGGTGGAGGTTTCGAACTCCCCCCGAGCTCCCCTCTGCATCAATCTATATGGATGTTAATTAAATTATTATTAGTAAAATATGCTAAGAGTCTACACAGTTTGCCCCACCAACCCACTATTAAGGGAAAATATTAAGACAGGCAGGTCATCCACATACTTGGTTTTGATTGGATGAATCTACTTACATTGGATTTCTCTGTTTTTGGGGCCCAGGGAAGTCAGCAGGGCTCCTTTTTTGGGGAAGCACATGGGTCTGGTCAGACCTTTCAGTCAAAGAAAGTCACCAGCAGCCATCCCTCATTTGGCTCTCCTTATTCAAAGGACCCAGTCAGCTTTTAGGGTTTCCCAGTTGCTCTCTCTGGGGTAGAATGTTCCTGCAGAAGTCTACAGTCCTTTCCAACCCAGGTAATGTCAAGCAGCTTTGTCAGGATTCACCCAGATGTCTTAAGGTACGTCTCCTTCAGGATTTGTAGGCAGCTGTCCTCTCTGGCTAGTGCAGCCACTTTTTAATGCCTAAATCCCACCCGTGAAACATTAAGATCAGGAGGTGTTAACTTATTAGCACTGAATTTGCATTGGACCTTTACGGTTCTCTCCTCCTCCAAAGATAAACCCCTCCCTCCTGATAGGCCCTTGGAGTTCTATGATTGAAGTGATGAAAAAAATGGATACACCCATCTGCCTGATGTTTTTTCACACATGTAATTTTGCACTGAAAAGGTCCTAAGTGACAACTTTCTGCATTTTACAAATACACATAATAAAAAATAGATATTTTTATACTCCTCTAATCCTTCCACACGTCCAGTTTCCGCAGGATATTGCATGTGCAAACTGATGTTTTTTTCGCCCTTTAGGCAAACATGATAATAGTTAGGAATGTGAACTTTTCTACCCAGATATCTAATTTAATAAGCCACCAGCTCCCCAACCTTTATGGGAAGCTAGAAACACATTTTTAGTTGTAACAGGGTTTTCAAAAATCGGATTGTGTCAGTATATGGCTTATCTTCACCACATTTTCATACACAGTTTTAATTATTATCACTGTTTCATCCACATACGCTAAGTTCCCTCTTTTTCTTAGTTGAGGAATGGCCTTCTATAGGAATATATTACATTAGTTCCTGCTGTTCATGTACCCAAAGGGCAACCACTCAATGCATACTGTTGCCCCCAAAAGTAAAGACAACATTATGTTGCTGTCAAGGAGTACAGACAGAGACAGTCCACTATCCATTAGTCAGATAAGGCCACAGTGTACTTTAGAGCCCTGTATGCTTGAATGATGTAAGAGAGAGGTCACCTCGACATGTGTACTCTCTTATTCGGTTCCCTTAGGTCCACACAGAGGCTCTGTTGCCATTTGGATTTTACTATTCACAATAATGTATTGTTAAAAGTTTGTGAATTGGATTAACGATCATGTGGAGGTCCACATTTTTGAGGGGATTCCCTGCTTCAACAAAACTAGCTGATGAAACTGTCTGTGTTAGAATGCCCAAATTAAGATTTGCCGCCCTTGTCCAAATCCTAACCTATCCCTCACAAGCTGAACTCAACAAAAGGTGCAAAGGGAAATGTCTCTCTGAATACCGATCTGCAGCCCGACTTTGTAGCTCAAAACTAAGTTCCAAAAGAGTGCAAACAATAAAGTAAATGTTACACAAGACTCAAGGGGTTGATTCCCTTTCCACTGTGTCTCGAGAGTACCAGAATCTTGATTGGCAGACCCGTCTCCCAGGTACTTAGGGGAGGAAGAATAGCCTGGTTTCCTCTCTCAAGCTGTGCTGATGATCCCTGAACATTTTCTCAGTACCCCCACCTTGGCCCACTCACCTTCCAAGTAGGGTACTCAATGAACTTAGAGTCACAATTCTCTCTCTCTGTCTTCATTTCCACCCACAGCCTTTGTTTAATTGCCAGCCAAAATCTATGAGTGTCCTCTATGCATTCAAAGTTCATATTCCCCTTTATCATTAGTTGAGGTGTGTCTTCCTCAAACGGATCCCACACCAACATCACTTGGTTGTTCACAGTGTTTTCTTTGGCTGATCTCTCTTTGATCCACAGCCTTGGTTTACTCTCCTGCCAAGGTCTGGGCATGCCAAGTTTGTACTCCCATTTATTATTGGTCAGGGTTTGTCTTTCTGATGTGCGTCCCAGACCCCTTTCACTAGGTCACTCTGCCCATGTGTTTTCCTTCTGTTCTTCACTGGGGTCTTCAAGCACTCTTTGGGTCTCCCCAATCCTGGGGCTAGCCACATTTGTACCTGTAGTCTCTTGGCCATTCCCCTCCAGTTGTTTGGGGGGGTCTCCCAAGAGCTTCTTTGGCTTTCCTGGCTCACCGGGACCTTCCCCAGTCTTCCGTGCATTTTGCCTGCAGCTTGCCTGAGGTTTGGAGGCACTCCAGCAGCTTTGGCCACCAGCGTGTGTTTTACCTCTCCTCCAGTCTGCTTTCCATGTTGCAGGCCCTCCGCGAATGTGCTTCCATCCAGGGCACCGTCTGCCTCTCTGCTCTGTGGTCCTGCATGTGCCTTGGCATTCTGTTGACTCTGGCCGAGCCGACAATGAAGACGCCAACAAAGACACCATCCTTCTCTTTGCTCGCTGCCTTTGAATGACAGCTGACCAATAGGATCACTAAAAAAGCTAGAGTTTCAGCACTAACATCAGTGAATTCCAACCATTACTTTTTCCCTAAGTATACAGAACAACAGTCCGTGTGGAGTGGGGCGCACTCCAGGCAAACCTCCCATGTACTACACGTCTGAGTCTGTTTCTGGATCCTCGTCCCTGGCCATATAGCCCCTGAAGGGGCCCAGTAGTCCTTAGGTTTGCTGTTGGAAGGAACCATCAAGTTAGTGACCTTGCGACCACCGAAGCCATGCTTACAAGGCGATTCTGGCAGACGGAACCAAAGTCCACCAGTGCTAATAGCCAGCATTCGGGGGTAAGAGGGATAGGGATGTCGATCATACTCGACATTGCCTCAGCTATGCTCGACCATAGAGTGAAGACCTGGGGGCACAACCACACAGCGTGGAGGAAATCGGCAGAGGTTTGACATCCCCTCTTACACTCCGGGGGCTGGAGAGGATACATTTTGTGCAATCTAAGGGGGGAGAGATACGTCTGATGTAAAAATTTAAAGTGGATCAAACAAAATCTACTATCGACAGAGATGGCCTTGGTCTGGGAGCAAATCAGGCTCCACTGCTCTTCAGACACCGCTTTCCCCAGGTTGTCCTCCCATCTACCCCTATAGCAGGTGCGGGGTGAGGTCTTGACCACCCGAGCCATACCGTACAGGGTCCAGACTAGCTTCTTAGTGGATGCCGGCGCAGAGGTATATGAAATGAGGGGGAGGGGGTTGGGGCGCTCAGAAAATCACTCCACCTGGTTCTCAGCACTTCCCTCAACCGGAAATATAAAAGCTGTGTTATGGGGTTCCAAGTGCCCCTCGCCTTGAGGACCTCCCAAGGTAGAAATTTACCATCCGGCGCAACATTACCCAGTGTATGAATCTGGAGGTTAGAAAAGTGTTGTATAAAAATAGTCTTGTGTGTGAGTGGAATACCCCGGACGTGGAATATGGCCATCGCGGGGGAGTACCATTGGGACAGACCGGCCCGCGCTGCGAGTTGATACCAAGCTCTAATGGTGATATCAACAGGTTGAATTGCAGTTCTAGGACAGTTCTCCCGTGGGCCCATAGGAGATCCCTAGGATCGTCAGGATACATGATGGCCCTCTCCAAGCGGGAATGAGGTAGATCGACTGAGGGGGACCACCACCACACGGCATACTGCGCCTGTGCTATCAGAAAATATAACTAGAGACCAGGTACATCCCCCCCCTGGGAGTAGGGACGACATAGAATTTCCAAGAAGACGCGAGGATGTTTCCCAGCCCAAATTAGTTTGGTCATCAAACTCTTAACACGTCACCAAAAAGATGCAGGAGGCCAAATCCGGACATTATTAAACACATATAACAACTTAGGCAGGACCACCATCTTAGACAGCGAAATGCGAGCAGCCTGAGAAAGGGGAAGGAGCACCCAAGTGTTCCAAGAGTTTTAAGGCAGAGAGGTAATTCTCCTCGTAGAGCCTATCGGGAGATGTCGACACACAAATGCCCAAATAGCGGATGCTTTGCGCATGCCACGCGAAGGAGTCCCCGACGTCTAGGGGAGAAACACCAGGGGTGAGCAGAAGCACCTCAGATTTGGCTCAATTGATACAGATGCCAGATAAAGTCTGAGACCTCCTCTACCACGGGGTTCACATTAGTTTGCGGGTTTTTATGTATATTAACATATCGTCCGCATATAATGAGACAATAGAAGTATGAGAGCGAAGTGTGACCCCTCTATGGGCATGATATTCCCTAAGAGCGTAGGCTACTGGTTCAATGGCCAGAGAAAATAGGATAGGGGAAAAGGGACAGCCCTGCTTGGTGCCCTGCGTTGGATGAATGCGGTCGGACTGGATACCATTAGTATACACCAAGGCCCGCTGGGCTGTGTACAGCAGGCAGAGCCACTGTAAGAACATGGTACCTATACCTGCCTGCTGGAGGACCTCGAACAGAAAGGGCCACTCGACCGAGTTGAATGCCTTTTCCGCATCGTGTGCTGCCACTGCTATAGGAACCTCGGGGTTAACATTGTGCATCAGAGTGAACAGTCTTCGTAAGTTATTCTGTGTAGAACAGCCCAGTATCAAACCAGCCTGGTCCGGAAGAACCAGGGCTGGCATAAGGGGTAAAAGCCTATCTACTAATAGTTTGGCAATGATCTTGTTATCAGTATTCACAAACAACAGTGGCCTATACGATGCACAATGTCTGGAATCCTTGTCTGGTTAAAGCAGGACAGTCACCAAAGCCGTCCTAGTGGTCTCGGGGAGAACCCCGGACAAGGTGGATGCTTCAAACATTTTACACAAATGGGGGACTATTAGTGATGGAAATGCCTTATGTAGCTTGGCGGTGATGCCATCAATGCCCGGGGCTTTTACCGTTAGGAAGAGATTGAATAACTTTAAGCACTTCTTCGTCCGTAGGAGGGACGTTCAGCAACGCCCCCACTTCCGGATCCAGCTATCTCAGCGCCACCCTATGTAAATACAGTGTGATGTCGTCATGGGACGCTGTAGACTTACAAGTATACAGTGTATCATAGTACTGCCGAAATATTTTGTTTATCCTATGGCTATCCCTAGTGGATTCAACCCCAGCAGTCACGATTTCTACTATAGGTTGTAGGTGACGTTCCTGCCGAATGGCCCACACCAGAGTTCTGCTCGGACGGTCCCCCTCCACGAACCTGGCAGCTATAATCAGGTCTCCCAAAAATCTGTCCTCATTGGCCAATAGAAGGAGGATCTCCCGTTTCTTGACCTCAATGCTATCCTGGGTTTCAGGGGAATTATTCTGGGCCAGGCACAACTCCAGCTCCTTCAATTCCTTTTCCTTTGATGAAATGGCCCTACGAATACACCTGAGGATTCCCCCCTCCTGAGAAATACACCAACCCCGAATGAACACTTTAAACGTTTCACAGACCACCCTAGGATCTGGAACGGAGTCAGCATTTATTAGAAAGAATTCGGAAATGGCCTGGCGGATATCCTCGTGGAAAGCTAGGTTCTCCAGGGCTCGAGCTCTTAATCTCCACCGACGTTGTCTAGAGAGAACGGATGGGCCATCGAATTGGACTAAGACAGGGGAGTGATCAGACAGGGTGCGGGGTAATATCAGAGATTTGGAGGAACCACGGGACAGTTCAGGGGACAAAAGAATGTTATCTATTCTGGTGGAGCTTCCGTGCACACTCAAATAAAAGGTGAATTCTCAGCTGTTCGGGTGTTGAAGGCACCAGATGTCAACCAGGGAATAGTCCGAAGCAATGGAGGACCATTCGGTAGCCGCACGAGAGAGGGATGTCTGCATTGAGGAAGATCTATCGAGTGTCAGAGGCAAAGCCACATTGAAATCCCCCTCCCAAACCACCTCATACCCCGGAAACGTATGTATGTGCATAGCACAATTGTGAAAAAATTCTGGGCAATCACAGTTGGGACCATATACGTTTACAAATAGGACAGACTATCCCGCAATTTCCCCGGCTACCAGGAAAAAACTACCCTCCGCATCCGTGAGTGTTTTATGCAGTTTAAAGTTTAGTGAACGGTGAATGTAAATTGCCACACCCCTGGAATGGGAAGAGTAGGATGAGGCATATCTATGTATTCCCCAGCTCGCCAATGCCGGCAATTTATGCTCCAACCCCAAGTGAGTTTCCTGGACACATAACATGTTGGCGCGATGGCTCCCCACATAGTTCACAAGGAAGCAAGTCTTCTTCCCTTTAGTGAACCCCCGAATATTCCATGTGACCACGGTGAGTGTCGTGTTAGAGAGTGCATCAGCCCCTCGGCGCTGAGTTACATCAAGTGGGAACTAGGACTGTGAATAAAGGTAGCTAGTTTGTCATTAAGGGTATATTCTGAACATAGTGGACACAAAATGGAATCCCAAGGTGCAAATAATTTCAATGACATGGAAGAGAGTAAAAACAAACAATAGTACGTCTCATACAACCATCAATACCCTCAGAACTGGAACTCCCACCCCTCCCCTCACCCACGCCAGAAACCCCAATCTACCAGCTGACACATCCCACTCCTCACCCAAAAACCCTATACCAAACACACCAAGCAAGAAAGCAGTGCCACTGTGCATGGGGGGTGCTGGAGGCCGCTGCAGCTCCTTCTGTCCGGAGGCTATACCATATCTCCTGAAGAAGATACAGTAGCCATATTACCCAATCATATTCATCAAGAAAACTTAAACAGACAAATACACGACCCTGTAAGGGCCCCAAACCATACAAGATAACGAAGCATTACACCCAGCGTCCAGATCAGAGGGAACCCCGGGGGGATTCATCTGGACCTGGAATTTCAGTTGCAAATCTCTCTGCCCCATTGGAGGAGGTGAAGAACAGAGTCTTGCCATGGTGCACCATCCTAAGCTTCGTGGGGTACAGCATTGCATAGCGCACAGCCTTTTTCCTTAGAATGTTCTTAGCATTTTGAAACAGTTTCCTTTGGTCCTGTACTTGCTGACTGAGGTCCGGAAATAAATGTATCATTGTGAAACCCCATCTCAGAGTTTTCTTCTCTCTCGCCGCCCTCAGCAGCGTGTCCCGGTCTCTATAATTGAAAATGCGGGCAATGATGGCCCTCTCAGGAGCGCCCGGGGGCTGTCGGTTTGCCAGTGATCGATGAACTCGCTCCACCTTGAAGTGGTTTGTGACCAGCGGGTGGTGGAAGATCTCCATCAATATCCTTTCCATGAACTGTTCCATATTGTCTATCTGGGTGGATTCTGCCACCCCCGTAATCCTTAAGTTGTTCTGCCTAGATCTCCCTTCAAGATCTTCGTTCTTGGCCACCACTTTCCGTACCATTTGTTGGAGGGAGGCGACCTCCCACTGGAGCGACACAATTTTGTCCTCGCCATCCCCGATTCTATATTCCGCTTCGGACATTCTGCTACAAAGCTTGTCAATCTGGACGGCAGATATGTCCACCTTAGAAGATAAAGTGTCAATTTTTGCACCAAGACTGTCTGTACTCCCCTGCAGCGCCAACAGGGTTTGGTTAAGAGCCCCAATGTCAATCTGAGAGGAGCTAGAGCTCAGCTCGGTCCTGCCTGCCAAACTGCTCCATTCTGGATTGCTTTTTCCGATTACCCTTGCCAGGCAGACACCACGAGGACTATTTTGGCGTTTAAGTGCCAGCTTTAAGGTGAAGAACCGTGGGTTAAATTAATATGTCAGCTTCAGATGAATCCCAGCCATCACTGGCCCAGACCTCCCCCTGCTGCGCTCCACAAGTAGGAACTGAAGCCAAGTGTGAAGAGCTGCGGGGGGGCAATAACAGGCCATCCAGTGGACCCAGGCAGGCGCGAGGGGCCACAACCGAACCGCGACACCCCGCTTCGCCTGGAGCACCCAAAACCCAGACCAAGGCTCCCAGAACTCAGCACAGGCCCCCACACAGGGCCCCCAATCAGGCACCGGCACCAGTTAGAGCAGATTCAGGACCGGAGGGTGCCCCCCGGTTCAACCACAGGAGCAGGCTCCAGCGGCGCCTCCAGGGTAGACAACACCCCAGGGGGCCCAGTGCGCCAGCCCAGGCCCATATGCCACTCCTCCCCCGACTCACCGCCAATGTCAGAGGCACCGAACCTGAAGAGTGTCCCAGCAGCCCTTCCAGCCCCGAATGCAGAAGAAGAGAGGTCCTCCAGTATGGGCCTGGGAGGCAGATCCACCGGCCACAACAACAATGAAGAAACAGTGGCGAAGGTTCAGGACAATGGGCCGGCCCTCCTCGGGACCCGGCTAGAGGTATGGGGTCCAACTGAGACTGCCGTGGCTCCAGGCCCACAAGACCCAGAGCCAAGCCACCCCAGCACAGAGAGAGGCCACAGACCACCAGGGCAAACCCCCAGCAGTAGATAGGAATCCATATCCAGGAGCAACCGGATGGGGGAGACAGTGGGGCCAAATCGCCGTTTCACTCCAGATCCTTCTCCCTGGCCCCCAACGAGCACCCCAGAGTATCACACCAACACTCACCTCCAAGCAGCATGCTACAGCGCTCCACAGGCGGGACTCCCTATGCAGGCTCCAACTTCAGCCCAAGCACCACCTGTGCAAGCCGATGCAAACCCGGGCGGCGCCCAGTGCACCAGACCGCGCCACAGCCGTTAGCGCTGGGGGATGGGCTGCACGCCGAGGATCACAGGGCCTGATCCTCCAGAGCACCCAAGCCCAAGGCAAATGCGAGAATCACCGACCCTCCGGAGCTGCCACCGCTCCCGATGATACCGAGTACCTTCCACCGCAGCTTAGACTGAGGAACGCGGCTAAGCGCGATGATGAAAGGGCTAATTTTGTCCGTATATCATAGCCTCCAACGGAGCGCTTTCAGGCTGCGGCCATCTTGCACGCTGTGTCACAGCGCCCCCCCCACCAAAGGGATTTTCTAACTTCTATGCAAGTGAACATGTATTTCTGTTAAAATATGTATTTCATAAATTACTTAATTTCTGTTAATGAAATATGATAGAATACTATAACTGAATGAAAAATGGCTTTGTTAATATTTAATAATTACATGGAGAAATATACACTTTCTAAACAGTTATATATATTCATTTGATCTGGCATTTCCTCACAAATGTAAACAGGTAGGTCGTAATTGGTTGGTGCACATGGTATCAAAGTTATGAAAATCTTTGTAAATAAATGCCCCTTTAAAATGTAAGCTATTCTCTACATTTTTAACAAGTTAGATTTTAAAATATTACTTTGGAGAGTTGAATTTTAGAGATCAGGGGTCATGGAACAGATGATATATAATAGCCATTAATAGTTCATCTGATTACTAGAATTTCTATGGCACATCAACTTGAAAAGAGAAACGTGTTTGATAAATGGTTTTTCCTTCCGTTATACCAGGCATGTTTATTGTTTAACCCTCCTGAAATAGCCATTACTAATGGTGTGTAAGCCAAATGTTAATGTGGTCATCTGCTTATTAAAGACCAAAGAATTGACAGCAGTCATTGTCCATCTGCTTAAGAGTGCACTTAGAAGATTTATAACACTTTTTGGAACATGGTTTCTTAAATATTTCATCATTGTTCTGTATGTTGTTAATGAAGTAACTGAACATATTCCATTCTTAAACATAGGTGGTTTTGTTTTCTATCAAGATACATCAGTCTTTTATAAAGATCAACTGAAGTTCACTGTCTCCTACTTAAATATATCAGATACTTCCCAGCAACATTTAAAAACAGTATCGTTTAGTTAGCTTTTCTTTAATGATAACAAATGAGACATCTTATGAATGATTTGAATGGCATTTGCAAAATAATCATCTGTTACTTTATAATTTAGTGTATGTATTCTGAGTAACATAAACGGTTTACTCCTAGGAAATGCAGTGGGATCCAATCTGTAATTTTTCTCACATGTGCAATGATATGATATGATATGATCGTTTATTTATATAGCGCCTGTACACAATGTGTTTCAAAGCGCTTCAAGGCAAGGGAGGGAACAAGGGAAAATACAACCACATTCTTACAGGCCATGAACAGTAAGGATGTGAAATTAACTATCATACTCGGCCTGACGACATTTCAGATAGTGCAAGAGCTAAGACATAGATAAGGAAGGGAGGGGGAGAGTGGGAAGGAAATGGAAACAGACAGGCGACTACCGTACTAGGCCTGATGACATTTCTGGTAGAGCCAGAGAAAAACAAAAGGTGAGGGAGAGGGGTGCAGAAAGGGAGGGGAGGAACAAAACAAGCGACTATCATACTAGGCCTGACGACATTTCCGATAGTGCTGGAAGGATGGTGGGGAGGAAAAAAACAGTAATGGGAGGGTGGAGGAAACAGACGAGGTTGCTATCATATTAGGTCCAGGGACAATTCTGATAGAGTAAGTGCATAGAAGAAATGCTAATATATGTTCATTATTTTCTTAATTAAAAACCTTACAGTAGGACGAAAAAATGAAGCTCACCAGGAGGAGAATAAAAGAGCAAGAGGAGAGGAAGCCTGAGCGAAGATGCAAGTAGAAGCCCAGAATGGGTAGAAGAACAAGCATGAGATGAAGCCTTGAGGAGGATCAGGAGAAGCATGAAGAAAAAGAGGGCAGGAAGGATGAGAGGGTTCATGGTGAGACATCAAGGCAGGGGGAAGGGTTCAGTTAGAAAGGCGTTCGATAAGAACCTCTGGAGAGAGGGGTCAAAAGAGGCCTAGAGCTGACCCTTCACACAGCCTCCTGTTTTTCTGTGCCTTTGGGCCTTAACTGTACAAGAACATCACAAAGAAAGCTGTAACTACCAGAGGCTGAGACTTTGTTTTGAAGAGAAACTACAAGATCATGAGAGACATCTTTCTTGGAACTATTCATGCTTGATGTTAGATACTCAGTACCTAACCCCACATTTGCTTTTTGTTATGTTAATCATCCAGGAAGGACCAAGACCTCTCCTCACAAGGAATGAAAGAACTTTGCTTTGGCCTTTTTGCCGTCTTTCTGAGAGACCCTTAAGCTTACTTTGGCAGCCTTCATCCTGATCACAATTCATTTACTCTTATTGTATGCATTCTTGATCCCAAAAGACTTGCTTTAGCTTATCCTAAAAAACGTATTAAAGTTCTTTCAGAAAACAAATTTCACATCTGGCTCATGTCTGACCCATCTATGCTTTGTGACAGAATATATGCTTAAGGATAGTCAAACTAGGACTATCCAACCAGTGACCTGAATACATAAACTGGCAGTCAATGTACTGTGACAGGAGTTACAATATTTGCACTGAAAACCGGAAAGGATATATATTTCTTAACACTCTATGTAAAACACTTTGTGCCTCATTATAGTTTAGCATGGTGGTTAGGTGATCTAATTCCCCATGATTAGCTGAATCAGAAAATATGTATATTATTGCAGTTGCTAGTAAAATTATGAAGTTGTGATAAATAACATATTTTTGCCAGGAATCTGAAAGGAGAACAAATGGCAATTAAAACTGGGAATTGCCATATGTTACCCCAGTCCCCAAATCAATCCTGACTTGGAAGCTGGGTTTGGGAGGAGAGAGAAGGGCAATTACCAAATCCTAGTTGCAGGAATTATTGGAGGGTCCTTCCCTAAGATTGTAAAATTGGTGGTGTCACTAGGAGGAGAGGACACACAGAGGGCACACAGACAAGATACAGACCATCAGGCGGGCTGCTGATCTGACAGCTGTAAGGAAACACCAGAGGAGATTGCTGAGAGGGCATCTCGTGGAGCTGTCTATTTCCAGGAAGTCTGGGTCCTATGGTGGAGAGTGGGAGGCCGTCTTTGAGAGTGCCCTATCTTTCCAGAGTGTCCTGAGATACAGCTGGCTTTCCTGAACTTGGTGGGGTGTCTGCTTGCCTTAAATCCTTTCCCTTTATAGTGGTCAGGGGGGGCAAAATTATGTGCATCCTTAGCCTATTTAACAAAAATAATAATTTAATTAATTCCCCATTGGCAGAACACTATGGGTAAGATTTTGTTAAAATTCAAAATTAACAAAGCTCACTTCCCAGTGTGCGGTGAAAACTATAGCCTATAATTTTTTATTTTCAACTTGAATTTTATTAATTTTGGCATTGGATGCAAACATACAGGTGGGTACATATTATACTTTAGGAGCTATATCAAGAAATTGTTCCAGTCCACCTTAACAATATTTGACAACATTAACATTCGATGTTCCAATAAAAGGAAAATGAAAGCCCTACCCCCCTCCATCCAACCCTCCCTCCCGGATCCTGAGTCTCCTTTATCCATGGCGTTGCTATGTTGAATCGTAGTGGGCTGCGTGACGTTCATCTTCAATCGTCTCTAGATCATTGATCTCCTGTATGGTCTGTGACAGGCATGGGCTGTTGGCGTTGGGTCGTTCACCATTCCGCCAATGTTGGCGTGGGTTGAGTGCTGATTTCATTGCTGCGTTGAGTCATCCGTAGCTGAGCGTGGAATATATTGTTCAGCAAAGTCGCACCAGGCTTCCTCATGTTGTGCGGCCTTGTTATGGAGTATTGCCGTTATTTTTTCCTTCGTGTAGATGTTCGTGGCGATTTGTATCCAGTCCTTTTTTCCAGGTAAGCTTGAAGATTTCCATTTTATCACGAGGGCTGCTCTCGCCGCAAGCAACAAGGGGAATACTAGGCCTTTTACCCTGATCAGTTCGTCATCGTCTTCTTCAAGGCCAAAAAGAATCAGGAGGGGTGACAGTTCCCTCTCTATGCCGTCCAGCTGTTTGATCCATCCCAGAACTTCTTGCCAATGGATGCGGACCGTGGGCCAATTCCACCACATGTGCCAGTAGTCAGCAGTCATACCACATTGTCGCCAGCATCCGGGGCTGGAGTTCTGGAACATTTTGGACAGCCTGTATAGATCGTACTGCCATCTATGGAGCAATTTTATAGCGTGTAATTTGTACTAGGCTGCAATTGATATTTTGGATGGCGTCTCACAAATTTTGTCCCAAGCCTGCTGGTCGAACTCTCTGCCGAAGTCTCTTTCCCATCTTGCCTTGAGGCGAAGACTCGGCGCGTCCATTCTTTTCTGGATAATACGCCTTTCAGTCGTAAGTACAGGAAGACTGGTATTGGGTGAATTTGGAGGGCCTCCTCTAGTTCCGTTATTGAGATGAATTTCCCTTTTCTCCATAGCTGACCGACTTTCTCGAGACCGGCATCGAACCAAGATATAAGGTATCTAGCGTGTTCTGGGATTTCTTCTCTGATCCCGGGGGACCAGAGATGGCTCAGGGGCAAAGGCCACGTGGTAACTCGAGCATCGCCTTCCCCTTCCGTATGTCCCACATTGTGACCAATATTGGGTGGTTGCGCAGTCTCCTCGTAAGTTTCGGTCTGGGGGCCCATAGCCATTCTGCCAGGGTTATGTTGGGCAGAACGTTGTTGTCCAAGTGGACCCATTGGAGGTCCGTCCTATCCCGCAGGTGTGGGATCAGAATTCTAAGCTGTGTGGCTTGATAATAGCGTTTGATGTCTGGTAAACCTACCCCTCCTAGGTCCTTTGGCAATATTAAGACATCTTAGGGGATTCTGGGTTTCTTCCCATTCCATAGAAAGTCTGGAATGGCCTTTCTGACTTGTCTGAAGAAATGTTCTGGGATTGTAATGGGCAGGATCTGAAAAGGGTATAACGACCGTGGAAGGGTCACCATTTTGATCACGTTTAGGCGTCCCATCCAGGAGATTGTCAATGGTTTCCATTTCTTAAGATCCGCCTTGAGGGCTTCGAGAAGCGAAGGGAAATTTGCTTCATAGAGGTTATCAAGATGTCGCATTAAGTTAATTCCCAAGTACCTCAGTGTTGGGCCGTCGATGATCAGCCCGAGGCGCTCCAAGGCGATTTGGTGTTCTGGAGTTGGATCATGGAGCAGAAAAAGAATGGATTTGGCTTTGCTGATTTTGAAACCTGAGAGTGTGCTGTATTCCTCTATCAAATGGATCGCTCGTGGAATGGAAGACGTCGGGTTTGATACGTGAAGCAGAATGTCATCCACATACAAGGCAAGTTTATATTCTTTGCCATTCACCTGAATCCCTTCCACTGCAGGATCTGCTCAAAGCAGTACGGCAGGAGGCTCCAGGGACAGCTCGAAAAGTATTGCCGAGAGTGGGCAACCTTGTCTCGTAATCCTGCTGAGGGGGAACCTACGGGAGAATTGAGAGTTCACCGTAACCAACACCCTTGGGGTTGTATAGATTGCCTTGATCCCTCGGCGGAGTGTGGGGCCCAGGCCTATATTTTTTAGCGTGGCCCCCAGGAAATGCCCTTCGACTCTGTCGAACGCCTTCTCGGCATCGATTGAGAATAACGCTGGCTTGTTCAATGATGTTTGGGCCCCGTGGATTAAGTGCAGGGTTTTCCGGGTGGAGTCCACACCTTGTCTGCCCAGGATGAAACCCACTTGGTCATTGTGGATTATAGCGGGCATGTGCGACTCCAGTCTTGCAGTAAGGACTCCCGTATAGATTTTCGCATTGATATTTAGAAGGGATATTGGACGGTAGGAGGCACACAGATTTGGGTCCTTACCCTCCTTGGGGATGACTGTTATCAGTGCTTCAGGAAAGGATTCAGGCGCCACACCAGATTGAAGGATGCTGTTAAGTAGGTCAACCATGAATGGGAGAAGGGCATCTTTGAAAGTCTCATAGAACTCCGCTGTGTACCCATCATTCCCAGGGGCTTTCCCAGTTGGGAGTCTTTTGATTGCTTCTTCAATTTCTTCTCCTGTGATGGGGGCTTCCAAGGTATGTGCTGTGCCGGGCGGGAGAGTGGGCAAGGGTATTTTGTCCATATACTCAGTTATCGCTTCTGGATGCGGAGCAGCGCGTGACGTGTATAGCTCCTCGTAGAAGTCGGCAAAGGCTTCCGGGACACTGAGGGGATATAGTTCGCAAGAATTTCCATCTGTCTGGATCGTGGGGACCCACCTCTCCTGGCGTTGACCACGGAGTCTTGCGGCTAATAGGACGCCTGCTTTGTCCCCATGTTCATAATGCTTCTGCTTCAGATATTGAAGCTTGCATGAGATGCTACCCACCTCCAGTTGTCATAGTTCCTCCCTCTTGTCGTTGGCCTCCTTAATCTTTTGCATTCTATCTTGGTCGGGTAACTGTGCCAATGCGATCAAGTCGGGTAATTTCGTTTCGGAGCCTATTTTCTATCAGTTGGTGCTCTCTTTTTTCACTGCTCCCTCCTTAATAAGTAGACCTCTCCAGGTAGCCTTGCCAGCTTCCCAAACTGTGTTCATGGCAGTTTCACCCGTGTTGTTAAGCTCAAAGTATTGAGTGCTGTCCTGTTCAAGTTGTTCCTGAAAAATTGGGTCCTTAAAGAGAGTCTCGTTCCAACGCCATTTAGAGCATCTTCGAGGAAGAGCAATTTGATCAAAGGTGACCGTGACCATATTGTTGTCTGACCATGAGATTGGGCTTATGATGGCTTCAGTCATTGCCGTGACGAGGTCTGCAGTTAGGTATATATAGTCTATTCTGGAAAAGGTTGCATGCGGTGCTGAGAAGAAAGTAAAGCCAGTTCGGGTGGGATTGTTATGTCTCCACGCATCGGTGAGACTGTAGGCATCCATCATATCTGCGGCCGATGGGCGTCCAACGCCCGCCGAGGGGGGCGTAGAGGTGCATCCTGATTGTCTATCCTGTTCCGGATCCATCCACGTGTTCAGATCACCTCCCAGTATTACCTCGCCCTCTGCTTCGCTCATGACTTTTGGGATTATCCTCTGCAGGAATCCAGCCTGTCCTGTATTGGGGGCGTACACTGACACCAGGGTGATGACGGTGCCTTGTATCTTGCCTACTAGGACTAGTGCTCTGCCGCTGATGTCCATCCATGACTTCAAGAGTTCAAATTGAATCGCTTTACTGCCTAATATGCCGACTCCCGCTTTCTTCAGTGGGCCAGAGCCCCACTATTCGGAGCCTAGCTTGGCATATAAAACCCTCCTCTCTTCTCCCTTGCTGTATCGGGTTTCTTGTAAAAAGAGTATATCTAGTTTGGCTCTCTTGAACTCTCTTGTTACTAGCGATCTTTTGGTGGGGGAGTTAAGTCCCTTAACGTTCAGCGTGCCAATTTTGAGTGTGCCCTGCCTGTCACTTGATTCGTTATATCCGCGGAACATTGATATGTTCGTAGAACTCAGTTGGAACGTCGCACTGACCATTGCAGGAAATTGCCATGATGGAAGTAATGTAATAGCTGCCCCTGCCGAGCGGAGGCTTCACGACTCAGTGTTCCCTCCTCCCCCCACCCCCCCAGGGTATTAAGCCTCGTACCCATTGTCCCCAGATCCTGTTGTTGACTCCTCATTATCTTCATGGGGGTTTGTGTCCCAGGTTGATGGCTCCGATTTGGACCAGATGCGTGCAGCCGGTCTACTGTCGGACCACCAGTGAGGGTCGTAGCCGCATGACCCCAATCGCGGCTATCATCTGTATAACTTCCTGAGCCCCCCCCCTTTTTTCATTCAGTCCCATTCTGTTCCCAACAGCATATTAACAAAACAATGACAACTGTTACCGTTAACTTGATTAATGCATCGATGCGTGTAGTTACCAGAGTCGACCCCACCAGTTGTTCGTCTCTGTGCTTCGGGTGGCTGTCACTTCACGTATGTGAAAAGACCAAGTGACTATACCAAGTTCTAAAATGCTGGTAGATGCTGGACAATGGTGTCAGGCCATGCTTTACCGCGATGGAGGACTACCCATTACTATAGCATTTGTTGCTATCCGGTGTGTCATTGGGCCGTCTGTACTTTCTTGATCCCTTGACTTTTTTCCTTCTCGCACCTTGTGGTCGCCATCTCGCTCTGTTCTGCGATGAGTCCTCCTGCATTTCTTTGCTTGGGTGGTTCCAAGAATGTCTGCAATGCACTCACGGATTTCTTCCTCAGAGCGGAGGGTTACCTTCCTGCTTCCTTGCTCAAACCCAAGGGAGAAGGGGTATCCCCATCTGTATCTGGTCCCTTGATTCTTAAGCCATTTCGTTAGGGGGCTACAGAAACGCTGCAAGGCCAGGGTGAGCGAGGATAGGTCCTGAAAAATAGTTATCCGGGCTCCCCCCAGGGTGAGGGCGTCGCAGAACCTGGCCTTCGTGAGTATCCTGGCTCTATCTTGGTATTTATGAAATCTGACAAGGACGGATCTCGGGCCGCCCGGGGGACCCCCGGCTCTGTGTATTCTCTCTATTGTCGGTTCATCAATGTTCTCATCCGCTGCTAAGATTCTGATGAAGCCGTGTACCGTTTGCTTGAGATCTTCCTCTGTTTCCCCCTCACGTTCCGGAATTCAGAAAAATCGTAGGTTATTTCTCCTTTCCCTATTTTCCAAATTGTCAATTTTTAGGCAAATTTCGTCCTCCCTCCTCTCCATGCTATGCATTCTGAGATCCAGCTAGGTTTCTAGTGTGTCTATTGAGGCTTGATTATTTACGACACCCTCCGGACTCTCTTCGATTTTGTCCACTCTTTGAGTCATTTTATCAATTTTGTCGCCAAAATTCGTGCCCATGTTTCGAATTTCGCTTAGGAGGGTGGCGATGTCCCCCTTCGTGGCTGCCACTCCCATCTCCGATGCTTCCCCTGACATCGTGGCTTTTATCCTGGTTCCAAGTGTGGAGAGGCGTAGGTGAACCTGGCCAGCTTGCTTTGGATGTTCATATGATGCTTGTATACGAGAAGGCACAGTCCCTAAAATGGGGGTCTTACCCTCTGCACTGATGTAGTATGGAGGCCTCAAAGTGCGTAGAGGAACGTGATGCCGGGGGTCCGGGATAGTCGGACCGCGGTGGTGGGAGGAGGCACACGCCCTGAGACCAGGGGCCGTACCCTCCGCTTGTGTCGTTTACGGACCTAAGGCCGGTGTAATGTCTGGGGGCCAATCTCGTCGATGAGTCCAAGAGAAGACTTAATGAAGGGGTGCCTGGATAACGTATCCGTGGCTGGGGCGACCACCTTCGGGCCTTCAGTTCACTGTTTGGGGGCTGGCCGGGCCACGGTAGAGTGGGGGATGCTGGTGCAGGCCCCCGTGGGGGGGTCCCCATGGAGGAGTGTGTCTTGAAAGGGCCATGCGGTAACTGACGCCGCTCCTGGCCCGTGGTGTGGGACAAGGCCCAGATCACTCTGCGTCCCGTTCCCAGCGGAGAGCAGGCTTGCGTAACGTTCCGAGGTGGAGGGCGGGGAGGCACCTACCCACTTAGCTGCACTGCTTCCTCTTCTGCAGTGCCAGCCTCTGCCACAGCGCAGGCAGGGAGACGGGGATAGTGCATGGGTCTCCCCGTCGCGCACCAGTCAGCCTCCGTAGAATACTCGGTGCAGGCGGGGAGATTCCAGCTGCTCTGGGGAACCATGGCTAGGTCTGCGTTCCACCCGCGCCGATGATGGGAGGGGCCGGTCACTCCAGGGCCCGCATCCACGATGTCGAGTCTTTTCCTGCTACGCGTGTGTTTGAGGAGGGGAGGCTCCTGCCGCGGGTCTTTTCTTCCCCCTGGAGACACCGTTTTTCGCCAAAACTTCGCTCCGCGACGGAGGACAGGGGCATGGGGGACCCAATATTCACGTGGGGGGGTCAAAAGTGGGAGCTCAGGTCACTTTTCTGGGCCCGCGTGTTGGAGCTCACACGGAGGTGCTGCTCATCCGTGCGCCCCCTGGTGGCCAGTTATAGCCTATAATTTAATTGGGTGATCCTTTTTGTCCTGCTGACCCTGACTTCTTTAAGGAAGAGGGGTGTCTTTGTTCTTAAATCCAAACATTTTATCCAGCTTCCCCAACACAGCCCTTTCCATGGAGTGGGGTCTGAAAACCAAAATTACCCAAATCATTTCAATTTTTCTGTCTGACGTCCCCCAACACATAGCAAACTGGGAGGGGGGTGGGTTCTGAAAAACAAACCACTAAATCACCCTGTGTTTATTTTAAAACAAAAGTCTGGGCAAAATCATAATTGCCATATGTATTTGTACCAATCTACAAATCCTACTGCTAGCCTTTTAAGCCTGCAGGAAAATCAAAACCGCACTACATGATTATTGCTTTCATTATTGATCAGTGTAATTAGTTCTTGAAGTGAAATCTGCAGAATTGTGATTGTGTTCTGTTCAAATCACTTTTTTGTTTGTGTTGTGCCAAGGATAAAGTGGTGTTTGACATTTTTGTGCTAATTTCTATTACTTTTATTTAAATAAATACCAATATATTTCCTGAACACCGGCCTGGTTCTTGGCTCATAGTTAGCTCAGGGGGAGGGTTCCAAGGGGGATGATATGCGTCTGAAGTAAGGCTGAAGAAAACAATCTGTTAAATAGTTTGTTGCATGACACCTTGAGTGGGGAGGGAAGGAACTCCCCGTGTTGAAGATGCTCTCTCAATAAACCGTTACACGTACTATAACTTTGGTGATAAGGTGGAGGATTTTCCTGCAGCAATATGCCGGAAGTAAATACCCCATCTTACCACTAAAAATCCACAAAATCATTACAATGTCCTCCACTGGGGATTCTGCCGAAATCCCCATGGATTCCTATGAACTCCACAAAGGGGGACTTACAATGCCAATCACCACTTGTAAATCCATTTGGTGGTATTTCAGCAGAATACCACCAAGCTTGTAATGAGGCCTACTGTCTCTCATGACTGTAAATTAGTGCCAAAATAGTGGTTAGATGTGTAAGAAGCAGTTGCTGCCAATAAACAAGAGCAAGCTGTCCAAACGTCACTCTCTTGTGCAATGTGTTTGATTTAATTAACACCCACATTGAATTCCGGGGTAGGGCCCAGGTGTAGCATTCTAAAGGTTGCCTCACCCTACAGGTTATTAGCAAAGAAATGGCCCTGTGCCAGCCATTCCTGTATTTGTTGAAGCTGGGTGAATTGAATTTACACAGTATAACCTCTGTGAGAGTACAATTTAGGAATTAAATGTCACCAATCTAATTTTGACATTTAGTGTTTTATAAAATCTATATATACCCCTGAATACCATCCGCCAATATTTGGTACTTTTTAGAGGAGCCACCTCGGGGATCTGAAACTATGCATACTGAATCAGAGGTTTAAATAGCAGAGGGTGAGCAATCATCACCGTTGACATATACAGTAGCAGCACCTAACACAAAGCAGATATATGGAGAAATAAGATGTCTGCCTGAGTCTCTTTTAAAATAAACATATTGCACTCAACAGATTAAGGGCCTGGTCCACTTAAAAAGATGTAGACGAGACTGAGCCAAACCAAACAGTGCAGGTCAAAATGCAGTGTCCAATTTTTAAGGGATTGCATAGAGTCAAAATGAATCTCAAAATCACTGATGAAAAATAATATTATATTACATTTTTCAAACAAATGAGCGAGGGTGACTTTTTGACATTTGATATATTTAAGACTTCTTATGAGTATGTGCCTGAAAATCCATGTGATCTGAAGCACGGTTAAAATAAATGCGTACCACTGGTGGTGTTTCCCAGCCAGCAAACTCAAAATCAGTTTCAGAAAATAACTAGGATCATCATTGGTCTGAAGAAAACATTTCCCAAACAAATGCTGAAGAAGGGCAATTTACCCTCACATCAGATTTATTTCTAGTTATTTGCATTCATCACATTAAAATAAATGCAAGAACTGTGCCCATCGGTGATGAATAACCCTGCGATATGAATTTCAGAAACTCTCTTAATCTTCAACGCTTTCTATTTCCAGTGATCACATGGATCTTGTGATGACGCGTTAGATCACACCTAACCACCTTCAAATAAACAAACATTAGGGATAGTGTGGAATGCAAATGTGAGGTCTGGCTGTTACATTCCTGGTGCTTTTCTTTAAGGTATTTTTCATTGTAGGGTGTGTTACTTATGGTAAGTCAAAGGTTCAAACACTGGTCCGTGTCACACAGGATTTTCGCTATGGAATA
The DNA here is from genome assembly GCF_040938575.1 of Ambystoma mexicanum. Lineage (NCBI taxonomy): Eukaryota > Metazoa > Chordata > Amphibia > Caudata > Ambystomatidae > Ambystoma > Ambystoma mexicanum. The sequence goes on along the minus strand of NC_090934.1, from coordinate 688,831,074 downwards.
ATTCTATTGCCAGTTGGGCCATACGCGCTTCACCAAAATGAATGTTTTATTATGTTTTCCCATGAAAAAAAGAGATTAGGCGAGTGAGGAAGTGACTGAGCCAGTCAGGCAGTCATTCAAGGATCACTGGAAGGAGGTTGCTTCAAGGAGCAAGGTTATAAAGAGTGGGTCATGAAAGCAGGAAGGAGTCCAGTCGGGCGACATAAAGATTTGTTAAGAAATGGCTGCACTGTGTACTTCAACATGTCATAGTGATAACATGGGCATAAACATGCATTGGGATCTTGTGCAAGCTGCCTTTAAACCAATGGTTCCAATTAATTGCTATTTCTTTTAATGGTAGTCAGTGTGTACATCTCTAAGTTCGCACTGTACTGACAGAGCCTCCCTTTTTAAAGAAACTATTGAGAGACATACATTTGGCCCCCCATTGACAAAACTGCATGCACATTTCCACAAGTTTAACCAGCTAACTCATATTTTTTGTGGAAAGGTTTGCGAGGTCTCTCATGATGCTAGGGACATTACATGGTGTTCTGAAAAATATCACATTCCATTGGCAATTGTTGCCAATGAATAGCGCAAAATACACTTGACTAGTTGACACTCATTTTGTGTTAGTTGTCTGAGAATAGATTGTGACCCAAAGTTCAAATGGGAATGCTGGCACATAGTTGCTGGTAGAATAGCGTGAAATAACAGGAGGGAAAGCAGAGCCTGCAACTTACACCACCAGGGCTCTCAATTCCCACCTAGCAGAATTCTTAGTATTTTACTCCCCTATCAACACCGATGGAGCAAGAGAAAATGTGATTGCTCCTTAAGTGGTCAACGAGTTCTGGTCACCTGATTTGCTGGGATAGAGAGCATCCTGGACAATCAGCGAATGCTGATTATTCGGGTCAACTGATCGGCAGAGATTTGTGAATTCCATGCTCTCCTGATGCTTCTTTGAGTGGGTGGATTCCCCCCACTCCTTTATAGAAGCAGGATGGGCCTAGAATTCTATGGATGGGAAGAAGTCGATAGCTTCACCACCCATTCCGCTGCCCACGTGTGCAGTACTGGTGCATTGACAATATTTTAATACCCTGTTTGGCAGAGCCAGACCTCCACTCTAGAGAGAGTCATTAACCATGCCTTATACTGGGGCAGGTTTTGTGGCAGAGGACAGTGATTTAACAGGTGCAGGAATTGAGGGATAGTTGGATCACTGCGTTTTGTGGCAGGGCAACCCTCTAACATTGAGATCTTGTCTGGTTTGCTATAAGTCAGCAAAACTGTCGTCGGGCCACCACTACTCTGAGGAACCCTTTTTTATTATCTTGGTGTACATGATCAAGTGTTTCAAATGCAGTTGGCAGCAGTCAGAAGCATGAGGGGACTGCATTTCAGCTGCTGGGTAGTGTCAGGACTCAGACCTGCACTCAGAAGACATGCCAAAGTGCACAAAGGGCATTGAGCAGCATGAGGGAACTGTCTATCAGCTGCTCAGTGGCATCAGGACCAGGAAGCCACTTCAATCCAGTGCTTCTGCAAAGCTGTCGCAAAGTGCACCAAGTGCGGTATGAAGACTGAAGCCACAGTATTGAAAACCCTAAAGTCAACAGCAGCCCATGGAGAGGCCTTCATACGACTTGTTGAGGTCTTGTGTGGAGACCTCAGAGATCCCTCAAGGATTCCTGTGTAAAGTTGTATGACCCCTTATTCTCTTTTTCTTTGTGGGCTCTACCACCACTTATCTTCTGTTCCACCCGGGATTCACTCATGATGGATACACATTATCTTCTGGTCTATGGCTGGCCTGTACTTGATAAGTCTTGTTAAACCTCTACAACTAGTTTATGGGCAAGCTGGGTGAACACCATGGGCCCGATTCATGGAATATTCTGCGGGGAAAATCTGGGACTTGTGCGCGAAATCGCATGCAAATCCCTGTTTGTCGATTCTGAGAAAGCAATGCGCGGGGCTTACCTGGGACTTGCGAGGAATACACGCCGGTCGACCACGTCACTACGACAGGACGAATGCCTTGCGCAAGACTCCAAGAAGAGGGTGGGCCGGGCCTGCGCAGCCACCTAAAAAGGCGACGGAACACACGAAATGAGGAAGAACAGGCAAAAATGTGGTCATTATGAGGGACGTTCCATCGTCAAACAATTGCACCGCCCATACCCCCAAAACAAACGTATTCATGGAATTGAACAGGGAACGCCGGGTCGCAAAAAAGCACGTGCAAATCCTGAAACACCTATGCCACATGATAGCAGGAGTAAACATCAATGCACACACTAACAAATGCATAAAAAGCATGTGCGTACAACAAAAGCACGGATACAGCCACGATGAATGCACCATTTGTTGCAGCAATCATCCAGGAACACTGCAGGAGGAGGAAGCTGGCAAGTGCCTGCATCTTCCACCCACGGAGCAGCCTTTTTGGGATGCCTGATGACCAGGTCTATGACAGGTATCAGTTCCGCCCATATCATCCTAGACCTGGTCACGGAGTGGGAAGATGACTTCGCATCACCCACCATATGCTCCCAAGCACTGAGCCCCTTGCATAAGGGGCTCACTGCTTTGCATTTTCTGGCCAATGGGTCATTCCAGCGGACCACCGCCATAGTAGGTGGCATCCCCCAGGCCACGCAGTCTCACTGCTTTCACCAGGTGTTGGTAATCATAACTGCATGTTCTTCTGTCCACCTGTATATCTATATGCCCGGAACACTGGTAGAAAGGCAAGCAGTGGTCGAGGATTTCTATGGGGTCGCGCACTTTCCAAAAGTGCTACGTGCTATTGATTGCACCCATATTGCTCTATGTCCACCTAGAACAACAGAGAACATCTACCTCAACCGGAAACATTGGCACTCCATCAATGTTCAGGTTGTGTGGGATGCCAAGGGCATCATTAATGAAGCGTATGCCAACTATCCTGGTAGCACACATGACAGTTACATCTCCAGGATGTCCCTGCTACACCGGGCCCTGGAAACTGGGAATCATGGCAACTCATTGGTGAGTATGAATGGCCATGCACATGCATGCATGTTGCACACAGACCAGTAGACACTGTCAACAAATGGCAAAGAAATCCATTCTCAACTCTAAAGGGGACAGTGCCTAACCTCTGAGTGCATACATGATGATGCCCATACGCAACCCGAATACATCTGCTGAGGTAAGTTACAACACTGCCCATATTGCAACTCGGGGCATAGTGGAGCGCACATTCAGAGTGCTCAAGTCACGTTTCCGCTCCCTTGACCACTCTGGTGGTGTGTTGCTATATTCACCACCAGTAGTCTGCAGGATCATTGCGGCAGCATGTGTCCTGCACAATGTTGCAACACTGCATGGCGTCCGGTGGACATGGTGGTTGCACACCATTCACACCCACAGACACACTGCTTGCCTATGGCTTGGCAAAGTGAACTTGGAGAAGCTGCACGTACCCAGCTTGTGCAATATTTTTTCACCTAAACTCCTTCCCCTGTGGAGTGCACACAAGCCAAATCCCAGCTGCTATTCAAGGATGACAATGGGCCAATCCACTGTGTCCACAAAACCACCCTGAGAAAGTGCCATTGGAAGTGCAAATTTGTGTGCATCCCTTAGAACTAAAAAGACATTCCATTTTGTGTTTCTAAAAGAAATACATTGACGAGGGAGGACACCACTACCACCGTGCCAACTATTGAAGGAAATCACCGCTTTGGCACCAAAAACATCCATATGACTTACTGACATACTTCAAATCTGCAAGCAGCAATAAATCATGAAACTCATCAAACATCATGTCTGAGCTGCAAGCCATACATGGCCTCCAAAAGTAACATGTCCACAAAATACAAGAAGTACAATGGCATATTGCTGCACACATGTCCGAGAATGTGCATGATGCGCACAAACATGTCCCTATTGCAGTGTGTTGAAAACCAGTGCAGTAAGGATCCACATGTGACAGATCCTGGCAACATGACCACAATATACCCCATCCCGAAAGAACCAATGCCCAAGATGTAATTGACAATTGTGACAAAGAGGGTGACACACCAGAATGGCCACATCCAGACATGACTCAAATAATGTAGCCATTCCATAAGGATCAAGGTAAAGGCACATCTTACCTGTTCCCTGGGCATGCAGTCGACAGTCACAATTCATGACATGAAATAGCAATCATTCCCTGATGGAAGGATCTGCAGACAATGAAAGAAATGAAACTGAGTCCAGACAACACATCCATGCAACCACGGTGGTCTGTTTCCCTGTCTGCCCACATGTTGAAATCACCCCCCAACAGAAGGAGGCCCTCTGTCCTATTCAATATCTCGCCCATGGCTTCTCTCAGGAATAGCATTTGCCTTTGTTTGGGCAATAGAGTGATGCAATGGTTAATTTGGAGTGTTCAAGGAAGCACGAGACCACCAGTGCTCTCCCATCTACTTGATTCTAGACTACTGGTTCCACCAGTTTAATCTTCCTATTGAGTATGATTGCCACCCCACCTTTCTTAACTGCCCCAGATGCCCAAAGGGACTGGGCGATGTGTGCATCAGTGATGCACCTCTCCTCTCCCTGTATCTACAGAGTTTCTTTCACCAGGAGAACATCCAGTTCGGTGTTCCGCATCTTCCTCCCCACCAGTGAGCGGTTTGTGGGAGAGTTCAGCCCCTTCACGTTCAGGGAACCTATCCTGAGGACGTCCACCCGGCCTTTATTCTCATGGTGTGCCATCGAGACCCCAGATGCCCCTTCGAGCCCACTTTGTTATCAATGATACCGCATCTTCTTTTCGTGCTGTATCTTGGCCTGCCTCTGCATGGCTGCATGTCCCCTCCCACACCCTCCTAACTTCTCTCCCTCCCCCAAACAGTGTCTTGCCTGAGACGCCTACCTTGCTGTGGGCCACTGGGAGGAAGACTTGCCTCCTCTGTTGTCCTTAATAACACCTCATCTCCCCCCGGTGGGGTTTCTGAGCTTGTAGACACCACTTTAAAACCAGGCTGCACATCTCTGTGCTTTATTCCTTCCCTTCATTCCCCACGTGTGGGGGGGTGTTAAGCTTCTTGAATTTTCTGCCACCCTGCATTTTTTTCTTCATGGCCTGTAGGCCTCGCAGACCCAGCAGTTTCGATGGGGTTGTCATGGCTCTTTCTTGAGTGCCCAATACCTCCTCTTCTTTGATGACCTGGAGTACCTGTAGTGTTTCTTGACCGCCAGTTATTCGGTAGTCCACCTCTCTGTGTTCAAAAGTCAAGGAAAAGGGGAAGTACCACCGGTACCTGATGCCCTTGTTGGCAAGCCATTGTGTGAGGGGGCAGCATTCCCTGTGATGGGCCAACATCAGGGCAGACAGATATTGAAAGACTTTAATGGTGTCCCCTTCATAGAGAAAGCTTCCCAAACACTTTGCTTTTTCGAGGACCTCCATCTTTTCTCTGTATCTGAGGAAGCGGACCACTAAGGACCTCAGGCCCTTTGCACCACGACCACCACCTCTGTGTGCTCCTTCTAGCTGCACCTCCTTTGCCTCCCTCCAGAGCGAAGAGTTGGTTTATCAGGCCTTGCACCTTTCGTCATACTTCAGATGGTGACTCTCCCTTCTGTTCACTCACTCCCAGAATACGTAGGTTGTTGCGCCTCTCTCTGTTTTCCAGGTCATCCAGCTTCAACACATTTTCTTCCTCCCGCATTTTTGGAGGTCCGTCAGTCGTGCTTCATATTTCATAGCCAGGAGGTCTATTTGCAGGTGGTGGTTCTCAAGACCCTCCATTTTGTCCTCCAATTTGTCTACCCTGCCCTTGAGATCACAGATTGATGCTTGAATGTCTGTCCTAATTGCGTTGATCTCATTGAAGAAGTCCTTCAGGTCATCTCTGGTCAGGGTGGAGGCAGGCATGCCATGTCCAGTCGCCATCTCGTTTAAGCTTGAGAGAGGATTCCTCGTGTGTCCCAAGATGGTCTATGGAACTGTTGTAGTTCAGGACCCCAGTGGGAGTTCTTAGTGTGGCCTTTAGTGGCTCTTTTGTCACCTCCAGGGCAATGCCCCCTTACACCAGTGGGGGTGGGCCTCCTTCTTCTGTGGGCTACTTGGTAGTGGTTCAGCCGGTGATGCACTCGTTCCTCCCTGACCTTGTATATCGGGGCTCAGGCTACTTCGCGGTCCGAGACTGCGTTGAGCGTGTGCGCTTAAGTTATGGCCTGCTATCAGGCCTGCTATCAGGCGTCCGCTCTTCCTTGTGCATGGGGTGCTTGTGGTATGGCCTCCTTCTCAATTGTTCTGGATTGAGTCCTTGAGGAGGGCCTTTCTGGAGCTCACTTCAATCTCAGGGGTATGTCATATACAGGATACATGTTTATCCTGTTGCCTCTTATGCCACCAGTTGGGAGGCCCTTCTGGGTCATGTGCAGCTAGGCTCTTCGGTCGGGTGGTGGCCGCACCCCGGTTCGCACACTTGGGGGGACTCCAGTTAGTTCCACTCCGGGGTGTAGCTGTTCCTCATGCCAGCTCTTCAGGCTTGAGCTGTGAGATGGATGGGCTTGCAGTGCCCCCGACCCCGGGGTCGGGTCTCCTTACTTGCTCTTCCCTTGTGTCTCTCCCCCTGGTAACGGTGGCTGGGGTTGCTCCAGGTTTGCCCAACGGACGTGTCTTTTGCTACGGCATCTGAAGGTGCCTCCGCGTTGGGGCGCTATGTCCCTGCCGCTGGTCCGTTGGGCCTGAGGTGGACTCTCTAGTCCCGCTGCCACCACAGCTACCCTGGTCCATTCAGATCTTTTGGCTTCCAACTCCCCTTGCAGTAGCTCTGCTTCCTGGGTCCCTGCTTCGCTAAGGGGTGGCAATCAGGTGCTCTACCCTTGGGTGTAGGTCCTGCAATGCGGCTGGGCCCCGTTTGATGGAGGCTCTGGAGTGGGCTGGGCCTTCCCTGGCTGTGGTCACCTGTTGGTCGGTGCTGCTCCTAGACGTGTGTTGCACGGGGGGATGGACGGAGCCCCCACACTCAGTTCGAGCGAGAGAATGCCTCCCTTTTTGTGTGACCCCTGTGGGATGCAGGTGCCTGTTTATTCGGCTGGGTGGGTGCTGGAGCAGCTTCTCTGTCTCCCTTCCAGATCCTCTCCCGTGTTATGCCCTGGCCGTTGTGGGAGCCCTCGTCTAACGGCAGCTCTGATGGAGGTAGAGGCCTCCACTCACTGGCTCTTCGATGTTGTGCTGGGGTCCAGCCCACCAGCCAGGTGCCATCCTTTGGGATGGTCTGGTGGGCCGGACCACTCAGTTTGTGTCTCCCCACGTCTCTGGTAGTCGATGATGTGTGCTTATATTTTTGTTTAATTTTTATTTTAGTGTGCTGGAATGTGAGCTGGAGTGTGCACGGGTGACCTTCCTGTCCCGCGGAGGTCCGAGGGGTCCGCTCCGGTGTTTTGCTCTTGCTTCGCCTCACTCCCCTGTCTCTTGGGGATGATGGCGAGACAGGGTGGCGCAATCCTCACTGCGGCGTGTGCTGGGTCCCTGTGATTGTCTGGAGGTTCTCTGGTCCAGGTGCGGGTCCTTCAGTCCTGTGGCTGCCGGGTCTCCAAAGTCACCGCGCACCTCTGCATTCTACCTCTAATAATGGCCCAGTCAGGGGGTCCAACTATGGGCTGTTCTGTGCGGGCCACGGTCGCACCAGGGCGGTGTGGAATCACTGGCGTGCCACTGGAGGGGGACTAAAATCACAAGGCCCAACATCGTGGAGCGGAGAGACATCTTCACACGCCCATCCTTGTCCATGCCACCTATCGGTCCACTTTTAATGAGTCCACGGACAGTACGCCTGCTCTACGGACACCGATGCGCATGCGCATTGCGATTCCCGCCTGATGGGCGTTCACGGACAGGAGTTGTGGCCCTGGACATCCCCAGACTTCCCCATTTGACTGCACCCGTGCAGCGTGATGGCCTGACCACGAACAATGTTTGTGCTCCGCAGACATTTTGAAAGTGCATTTTCTGTCAATGTACGGTGTCTGAAACTGAAAATCTACCCTTCAACAGTTCCCAGACCCATTCTTTGTTGATCTGGCAACTTTTTACAACTTTTCAAGGCCTATTTGCAACTCTGCAGTCTGCGGACAGCATGACTATCTGCGGACGGTTCCTCTAAAGGGACCCATTACATTTCCTCATTCTCAATCTGGCTTTCCAGGAGAGAGCACATGCTTTGCTGCTTTGTAGATCTGTTTTGTAGAACTCCTTGGAGACCATCACGGCATCTGTTATGGCCATCCCCCCTTCCCAGCCAACCCCACCACCACCTCAACAATAGGGGAACAGGTGCAGAGATACGGATGATGAGGATCAAGAGGAACATGAAGATGAGATGGAGGAAGTCCCTATCTCCAGCACCCGTAGTGAGTCCTGTTGTGGTGGTTTTTCACCACCGTTGAGAATGTACCAAAGGCTCCTGCAGTCAAGGCTCGATGCACTGAGTACAAAGTTGCACTCAGTCGTGGGAAAGCAGGGCTGCATTCCTAAGGGACCACCTCCATGCGGTGCCACACCAGGTCCAACCACCTGGGTGCTCTGAGGAAGGTAGTACTTTACTCAGGGAAAAGTATGCTGATGCCTTCTACCCCATCTTCTTCAACTGCTCCTGTTCCCGCAAAGGATACTCCTTTGGGGCGGCAGAGGATCCCAGCTGTGGACTCAAAGGCATTACATAACGCTATTGAACCTTACCTTTTGAGGGTCCTAGTACTATGCTTGTGATGTGAAGCACTGATCTGTAGGGGGAGCAATTTCAGAGTGGTTTCGAGGCCACGGTCAAGGAGTATGGGAAACACTGCCACCTAAATTGATTAAGGCCCACCCAACATCTTCCTCTGTCCACCTGCCCCTTCGTCTTTGTGGTTGGTGCCCCTTAAATCTCTTTCCTCCCTTCCCTCCCCCATCTTACCTTGCCTCTTATGGAAAAAATCACAAAAAAGCCACAAAAAAATACAAAACCAAATAAACACAAAAAAAGGTTCCTTCAGGAGCCACCTTGCCCAGTTATAAAAAGAAGTGAAAAAAGTCACAAGCCCCTTGCAGCCTGCATAGTCAGCAGAATCTTGAGAATTCTAGGCATGGGGTGGGGAAATTGAAATCATTTTGTTTTTCACACGAAAATGGTGGCTCTTAAAAGCACCTTTTAAATATTTTTATTTTATTTATTTATATACTAAACTAACAACGATTCTACACAACGTAATTATTACGTGTTCACAAAAACTGCTTCAATGCATTTTGAACATTTTCCCAAAAAATCTGATTCCATCTCTCCAAATAATTTTGACAATATCAAATTGAATGTTCTCATTATGAAAAGATGTCATGCCAACATCTTGCATAAAAAAGCACACACAGCTTTATTCCGGTTGTGCCTTTTTTCCATTTGCAGACAAAATAAATTTAAACACATCCACATTTGTCTCTGAGCAATCCGAGAAAAAATTATTTTGGAATTTGGAAACATTTCCATCAAATTTTCAAATGTCTCACTCATTGCAAACTGCAATGAAATTCCAGTAACATACCCCAAACTGTTCCCTCCACAATGAAGAGCAGTGATGTCTGGATGTTTTAAGTGAACCATATTCTCAAAAAACAGGAGCAAGTTTGCCCACTTCATCTCTCACACACCATACCATGACACTTCAAATTCAGGCAATCCAAGATTTTCAGCCAATTCAGTGCTCAACATAGACTTTCAGCCAATGGATCCAAGAGTTCCCCAAAATCCATACACTCTGCCTCCTCAAAGACATAGCCATGGCCATTTTTAGTGCTCTCAAAATTCTTGCAAACAAACCTCCTGCTACACTCTCTTCCTGTACACCACACCCAAGAAACCTGATTGGTTAATCCCCACAGTGCCCTTTCCATGCCACGCATCGTTAAAAGACCCAGATGTGCATGGGCCATCCGCAGACTACGGGGGTAATTTTCTTACTGGAACTTTTTCAATGCATTCCTAACATTGTAAAGAAAAATTGCATTTCCGACCCCTGTAAAATGAACTCCATCTTCACAAAAACAATTCACACCATCAAACCTTATATTGTCATTCTCAAAAGATGACATTTCTGCAGCATATATAAAAGCTTACAGCTTTTTTGACAAGCTGCCTCGATTCTTCCATTTGTGGACTGAAAAAGTTTGGACATCTCCATTTTTGCCCCTGATTAATTTCTGAAAAAATAATCTTTGCAGCAGGAAACAGTTCCATTAGGCTTTTTTCAAGAAATCCTTGTGGGCAACCTACAAATACATTGGAGTCACATACCCCAAACTCTCCCCTCCACAATGCACAACTACAATGGCTGGACATTTAAAGTGAGCCATACTCTGACAGAATGAGATCAAACTTGCTCAGTTTAAGCCACAAACTGCATGCCACAAAACATCCACTTCTGCCAATCCAATACCTCCAAAAATAACATGATGATTTTCGGCATACACCTTCAATGACTGATTTGAAGAATCTCCTAAAATCCACACACTCTGCTTCTTAATAACCAAAGACACATCCATCTTCAACTGCACAGAACAAACAAAAAACCTGCTACCCTCTCTTCCTGTAAACCATAACCAGAACACCTCATTGGCTAATCCCCACGGCCCCCTTTCTTTGCCAGGCATCCTCAAAAGGCCCGTACGTGGCACATGCCATCCGGGGACTACTGTGCTGTCCGTGGACTTTGTAGCAAATGGGCAGCCCTTCTCTCCTCTCCACTTTCATATTCTCAATACTCCCTCATTGGCTGCTTTCAAAGAGTCAAACATCCATCCCCCAATCACATACAAAAACTCTACACCTAACCCTGTCATCTCAGTTCAACACTTCAGATGTACACTTGAACTCTGAGAGTACATATCTCCGGTTAATCAAAGACATCTGCATCAAAAACGACTCTGAAACTGTTGACGATTTCTATTTCCAGATTCAACAAGATCTGCATCTAACAAGACATAGGGCCTCATTACTGGTCCGGCGGTAACCCTGTTGGTACTACTGGCGTGTTGTCGCCGGACCCGTAATAATTTACCAGTGCCTGGCTTCCCTGTGCCATCAGCTCAATACGAGTCCGGTGGCCCAAGATGTTAGGCGCCAGCAAATTGTAAGTCCCCATTCCCATAGAGTGCTTTTGGACTCTATGGGATTGGGGACATGGACCAGTCTGCCTACCGTGGCCACTGTGCCCAGCATGGTCAGACCTGTCAGGCACAGCGGCCACGGCAGGCAGACTCAGAGTTTGCCAATCCGGAAACAAGGTTGCCGGTGAGTTTACCGCCACCCTTGTTTCCGGACCAGCAAACTCATAATGAAGCCCATAGTACAGGTATGCTTATATTTTAAAAAATATTTTCTTCAACTCGTTCACAAATATATATATATATAAATATATATAGACGGTTCCTGCTACTTACCCTGTAATAAGCTTCTCAATAAGCATATTCTCTTTTTTAACCACTCTAGCAAATGCCATGCATTGCATCATTCAGCAGCTGCTCACACGAAGCAGAAAATAATTACAATGCTCAGCGTTTAAAAATGTTTCTTTTTAAGAGCAATTTCATGAAAGTTAAAAAATTCATATATTCATTTACAGCAGCACTGTGTGTCACTTTTTCATAAAAGAAAGAAAAAGCAGATAGAATAGATTTGTAGACCATTTTTAAGTGGCACTTAGTGTGTGTCTGTTGAATATGTGGCCAGCACATGTGTGCATCCCAACATCACCCATTCCAATCTGTAGGTGCTTATCAAGTCTTCATTTTTTCCTTTGCATTCTGGGACTTCCAATTCCACTTCTCTGATTATAATACTCAAACTACAAGTCCCAGAATGCAAAGAAGAAAACAGGACTGGAAGTCAAGGTGTAAAACTGTGACATAGTGAATGAAACATATAAAAAGCTGTGGGTTTCAATATATTTCATTTTAAAAGCATTTTGATGAAAGGAAAAAATGCATATGTGAATTTATAGCAGCACTGTGTCACTTTTTCATTAAAGAAAGGAAACACAAATAGAATGGATTTGTAGAGCATTTTAAGTGGCAGGTAGTGTGTGCCAGTTCAATATGTTGGTAGTACATGCATATATCCCAACATCACCAATTCCAATCTGTACGTGCTTATCCAGTCCTGATTTCTTTCTCTACAATCTGGGACTTGTACTCCAACTGTTATAATGGGAAAAGTGGAACTACAAGTCCCAGAACACAAACATAAAATCTAAGACTACATAAACACCTACAAATTAGAATGCCTCATAATGGCAATTATGCAGATACTCTTAACATATTAAACTTCAACACAGCAAGTGCCATTTAAAAGTGTACCACAAATCTTTTTCATCTTTTCTTCTCTTTTAGAATGAATTCCACAGAGAGCCTCTATAAATGCACATATGCATTTCTTAACTTTCATGAAAATCCTCCTAAAACAAACATTTTTAAATGTCCAGCAATTTCATGAACTCTTTTTCCCAACAACTCCTACCTTTATAAATAACAACCTTGCTTACTAAAAATACTTAACCATTACCACATATCCCCACTAACTTCCTTTTACAATTACAGGAAAGAAGCACATTGCTGAAGACAAGTGATAAAAAAGAATACCCTTCACATCCTGCAAAGTAAGTATATTAATGTACCGTGTGTATGTGTATCATTGCAACAGTACAGTTCCACTATATATAACTGCAGACTACTCTTTTTTAACCAACATTTCCTTCAATCTAACTCCTTATATTGCACCATCCACACTCTTTCTATTCCCATCCAAACACTGCAATTGCAACACCAACTGCTTTCCTGAAAACATCACAATTTCCCTACTGATTCAATGACACCACCACTCCCTTACTCAGTAACCCAACACCATCACACCTCTACAGACTCTTACTCACACAACCTTCCTAGCCACACCTAGTATGCCACCTCACAATCAAACAGCACTATGTCAAAGTTTCCAATGTAACCCACAAACCATTTGCAATACATGCATATACATTCCACGGCTTTCAAACCCAAACATTTCCTTTTCCCAACAGACACAACAAAATTCCTACTAAAAAGCAACTCTGTAGATAAGAAAGGAAAAATAGGACAAATAAGAATAAAAGCAAACCATATAGTCATACACCTCTAAAACAATGTATAGAAACCATTAAAACAAAAGAGCTGGTAACCGCAATCAACAAAACTAAACCAGCCACAACAATAAAAGGTAAGGCGCCTCTTGCAAAAACAAAAAGTACAGAAATATGTGCAAAGAAAAGCAGACCTACTAATGAACCTTACACTGTATCTACCAGTGTCAACGTAGTCACGGTAAAGCAATCCAAAATATTAATGTTACAAAGAATGTTCCAGCGGAGATGATTAATGGTCACCCATACCTTTAAGTCCTGACAATAATGGACTAGGATGTAACACAAATTTAACATTAGATCTTTTAATTTTCATATATTCAAAATTCAATAAAGCATTGTTAGAACAACTTGTTTAAAAACACTTTGTGCCGCCCAAGATTATGACCCACATGGTGGGTATAGCACCAATCTACTGGGAAAATTATGCCACAAACAATTTACAACATCAAAGATTTCACAGACACATAACAATTAACATCCGCTAAACATTTACACAACGTGTCGATTATCAACATATCCCGATATGTTTCTGTTCTTCAAGCTTCCAAATGCTAGAACTTTCTTCAGGGGAGAACCTTATTTCATCACCATGTGATCCTGAGTAACCTGGAGCGATAATCCAAGCAGGGAGTCACCTGCAAATGACATCCAAACAACAAGCATCAGACAGTGAGCCATGAGATTATCATTATCCAAAGAGCCCGTCTAGACTGCACAAGTGCTGCCCAAAGTAAGGGCTTACAGAGGAAAACCACAAAATTGAGTCTTCCCTTAAACACCACTAGCTACTATACCTCTATGAGTGTTGGTGAGTAGCGCTAGGGACGCCGTCCCATCAAATAGCATCAAAACTTCTTGTATCAAGTTTTCTTTTAGTCACTGGGCACTCCAAATCGCCCTTCTGGATTTACGACCTGCACATCAAGTTTAAAACAAACATACCATATAGTAACTACCACCGTTGCACCAACTGAAATAACAAAGCTACTACAGGAAACCACACCATGTGCTCCTAAAATGCCATCTTTGAGAGATGTGTGCCACATATTGACACCCACTTTGTGAAACTTTTGAAACTTTCAAAACCAAATTGGAACAACATATGAAAGAACTTGTAGATTTTAAGAATTATACAATTCAGGAACGTGTAAAAAGAATGAAAAAAGATTTGCAAAGTTATAGCCATGAGAAAATCTTTCCCTACACAGTTGAGGACTATAAATTTGCTAATGTTTTTCAAGGACCAACTAATTTTAATAAGAAAAGGGTACATTTTCGCAATACCTCATATAGCTCTAGCGATGATGACAGTACAGGTTCTGGCATTTCAGCCAATCAATCAGCCCCAGGGAGGGGCAGAGGACAACGTTTTCCTAACCGTCAGAGACAAGGATGTCCTTTTTTAGGACAAGGACCCGGCCGTGGAGACTGGGGCAACCAAATACAAACACGTAGCAGAGCCAGGAATCAGTGGTAGTGAATCTTTCTAACCATTCCCTCAGCTATAGTGAAGAAAAAGTACTAAATATGGGCCTTAATTTGGTTACGACTACTAAATATCATGACCCTTTTGAATTTAGGTCTGAATTTCAGGTCTTTATGCGTAAATTACATCTGAATGAATTTTTTGATTCAGGGAATGAGTATATCAATCTCAACCGCACTGGCCTGAGGAACAAATCCACCTTTAATGCTCCGTCCTCAAGTTACACGGCAGAGTCCCTTGTCTTTAAAAAACAGGTCTTGTCAGATCTTTACAAGCTGGAACAACAAGGAATCCCTCATCACTCTAACTTTAGCACCATACAACGCACAGTAATATCCAAGTTAGCCAAAGACCATGACATTATCTTGAGACAGGCGGATAAAGGGGGAGCCATTGTTCTCTTAAATCGCTCTGACTATGTGAAAGAATGTTTGAGGTTGTTGAGTGATGATACAAGTTATTGTCGCATTCCCAATGATCCGACCAAAGAAATGATGGATATCATAAAATCCAGGGTATCAAGGGCCTTTGAAATGGAAATGATTAGCAAACAAGAACATGATTATCTTATCCGTGATCAAGGTAGAGTGCCTGTGTTTTATATCCTGCCTAAAATCCATAAAGGTTTGGAAAATACCCCTGGAAGACCTATTGTGTCAGGAGTTAGTTCTATACTTGAACCACTCTCCAAATTTGTGGATTTCTATTTAAGACCGTTTGTCCTGAAGATGGACAGTTACCTCAGGGACACCACAGAGGCGATCAGTAAGATAGAAAATCTGCCTTTTATTAGGGGCGAAACTTTACTGATCAGTCTTGGCATCCAATCTTTGTATACTGTGATTCCACAGAGAGCCACTTTAGCTGTTATTGAAGAGATTTTGACTAACAGGGTAGATGGACATCCAGTTAGCAACAGTTTCATCTTATGGTGTGCAGAGTTTGCCCTCACAAAAAAAGAATTTCAATTTCAAGGCGACTTTTACAAACAGATAGAAGATACGGCTATGGGTGCCGCCATGGCACCAAACCTAGCGAATCTGTATGTTGAATATTTTGAAAAAAGTTTTGTGTACACAGATAATAATCCATTCAAAATCAAGGTGCTGAAGTGGTATCGCTACATAGACGATATGTGTGTGTTGTGGCAAGGGACCAAGGAAGAGGCTGGTTTCTTTGTTGATTGGCTGAATCTATGTGAGCCCATTCTCAAATTCACACGTGAAATTAATGAAGATGCAATTAACTTCCTGGACATCACCATTTTTCATCATGGTGGAGTTTTGAAGGTCAAACCATACAGTAAAGGCACAGATAAAAATGCACTTTTGCACTTTAACAGTCATCATGCTAATTACATCAAAGCCAACCTCCCCTTTGGTCAATTTCTGAGATTAAAAAGGAATAGCAGTAGAAAAGAGGACTTCATTGATAGCGCTTCTAAGCTCTCTGACAGACTCCTGAGTAAGGGGTATCCGGCTAAGTTAATCAAACAATCATCTAAAAGAGCTTTTAATAATAACCGTGAAGCGTTATTGGAAAAGAAAGAAAGAAAGGACAAAAAAGAGAGTATTGTGTTTGTCAATACCTTCTCAAACCTGTCTTATAAGATTAAGAGCATTGTTAAAAAAGCATGGAATAAAGGTTACAGAGATGGGTCTACCCCCCGCCTATTTTAGCCTTTAAGAAAAGTGAAAATATAAGGAACATGCTTCTCTCTCCCTCTCCCCTGCTAATCCTGCTTAACTCCCCACTGAACTCAGCTCAAACCTGCATCTGGGCCACTCTCAGCAACCTCGGTCCAGGGCCCAGCCACTCTCCACCTGCACTGCCTCCCCGGCTCCCCCTGCACTGTGGGACTGTCACTGTATCCCTACAGCCCCTTTCCCAGCACTTGCTCTGCACTTACCTCGCACTTGCCACCAGCTGGCCCTTTCTATTTATTATTTATTATTATTTTATTTTATTTTATTTTATTTTTTTTTTTTTTTACGCTACTTACCTTGTACTGCACTTCCCCCCCACCTCCTCCCCCCTGCACTTCCTCCTTTTCCCCTTACCTCTGCACTTGCGCGATCTGAATGACACCTGGCCTAGTAGGATCGTTTGTCTGTTTTCCCCTTGTTTCCCTCCCTCCCTGCCTCGTCGCGCCTTGAAACACTTGTGTATAGGCGCGTTACAAATACCATATCATATCACAAATACCATATCATATCATATCATATCATATCATATCATTATCAGAAATGATATTACTGTCAAGCAACCTGTGGTACCTAGACAAACCACTTTGTGGGGACTGCCTATTGTGAATGGACATTTTCCATGTGATAATTGCTTAATGTGTAAATATACAGCAGAGACCAAACAAATCCAGTTGAATACTTCAAAAGTATGGTTTCTTAATGAAATGACGAATTGTAATTCTGAAAATGTTGTGTATTTAATTACATGTCCATGTAAGCTACAATATATTGGTAAAACCAATAGGAAGTGTAAGACCAGAATGACAGAGCATCAAAGCTGCATTAAAAATAAAGTTATTGCGGCTCCGATGGTTAAGCACTTTCTAGAGAAGGGACATACACATGAGGACCTAAGATGGGTTATTCTCAAAAAAATCCATGATTCAAACAAACAAGAGACAGACAGGAGACTTTCTACCTTTGAACAGAAGATGATATTCGAATGCCAGAGCCACATTAAATGGCTTAATGAGGATGTTGAGTGGCACCATGTACATCTGTGAAACGTTTGATTAATCTGACATATTTTTTTATAGAACTTATATTATTCTGCTGTTCTCATACTGTGCAAACGTTTTCAAGTGGACATAATAAGTATGTCTAATTTTCATGTGGTCCAGGTTTACTGAATTTTTGACATCTATAACTGCACATTCTGTGATTAAATATTTGTTTGGAATTACAATGTGTACACAGACATGTCATTATGATTGCTGCTCTAACACTTTTCACCACCATGTGACTAGGATGTAGTAAGATGCCGCATGTTGGGCTCCTTCGAAGTTTTACATCTATAACTGTTCACCGTGTGTTAACACACACTGTTGTCTGGATGCTGTGCTCTATCCATATCCTTCTTATCGCACATTTATACCTTTTTAGTTGTGGTTGCACTTTTTTCACCATCATGTGAACAAGATCTAGGAAGAGGCTGTGTGTCTGGCTCCTTTGAAGTGTTTTCAGGTGCCTGTCGCTGTGAGAGATAAGTGTGGACAGCGATAGTCCTTTGTTTGTGTTGCTTGCTCCTCACGCGAGTGTCTTTTAGTCCTATCTTAGTGTCGGCTTTTGGAACCTTTGTACGTCGGCGTGAAGACGACGTAACGTAGCTTACGGACATTAGTCTCGACTGGTATAGCGATGGTTAAGCAAGCTTTTCCGTGTTACTTAGAAGTGTATTTGGACACATTTCACATGTATTGAGCGGTACCTGAGACTTTAAGCAAGCTCACGTCCCACGTGCTAGGTAAGGGGCATGTGCTGAGTATACCTGCGTAGGCGTTGCTTGATTTGATGCTACTTGGACAATTATGTCTTTTGTATGTGGACTACGGCTGATGGGAATGGTTTTCTTTTTCCCTTTTGCCTCCATGTTTCAGTTTAAGGTTATGCTGGACTCCTTTGCGGTCTCCCGTATGTTGACATTAAGAACTGGGTGCCATAGTAAAGACTAGAGGTAATATATGTGTATCTCTATGGGTGATGGTGCATACACGGGTGCTTTCACAAAGTGGGTGTCAATATGTGGCGCACATCTCTCAAAGATGGCATTTTAGGAGTACATGGTGTGGTTTCCTGTAGTAGCTTTGTTATTTCAGTTGGTGCAACGGTGGTAGTTACTATATGATATGTTTGTTTTAAACTTGATATGCAGGTCGTAAATCCAGAAGGACGATTTGGAGTGCCAGTGACTAAAATAAAACTTGATACAAGAAGTTTTGATGCTATTTGATGGGACGGCGTCCCTAGCGCTACTCATCAACACTCGTAGAGGTATAGTAGCTAGTGGTGTTTAGGGGAAGACTCAATTTTGTGGTTTTCCTCGGTAAGCCCTTACTTTGGGCAGCACTTGTGCGGTCTAGATGGGCTCTTTGGATAATGATAATCTCATGGCTCACTGTCTGATGCTTGTTGTTTGGATGTCATTTGCAGGTGACTCCCTGCTTGGATTATCGCTCCAGGTTACTCAGGATCACATGGTGGTGAAAACTTATGAAATAAGGTTCTCCCCTGAAGAAAGTTCTAGCATTTGGAAGCTTGAAGAACAGAAACATGTCGGGATATGTTGATAATCGACACGTTGTGTAAATGTTTAGCGGATGTTAAATGTTATGTGTCTGTGAAATCTTTGATGTTGTAAATTGTTTGTAGTATAATTTTCCCAGTAGATTGGTGCTATACCCACCATGTGGGTCATAATCTTGGGCGGCACAAAGTGTTTTTAAACAGGTTGTTCTAACAATGTTTTATTGAATTTTGAATATATGAAAATTAAAAAGATCTAATGTTAAATTTGTGTTACAATCCTAGTCCATTATTGGCAGGGCTTAAAGGTATGGGTGACCATTAATCATCTCCTCTCAGACAGATGAGCAATCTAATAGACTAAGGTTTTACACTCTTCCTCCTTTGTGTATACGTATTTATGGTCTTCCTCGAACTGTGGGGTTAGATTTTGTACGGGGTACAGCGATCTTATGTATAAAGACAAAGAATGTTCCACCATAGAGTTCTTCGCAATCTTATAAAAACAGCTCAAAAGTCACGATCTACCCTTAAAAACTAGTGCAGTAGACTAATCCTCGAAGCTCTAATTGACAGCGCATTTCTGCTAGAGAGAACATTGTTTTAGATTAATTTTAAACATAATGAAACCACTAACTAAATGAATCAATAAATTACAGAAAGTACTTTGAAACATACACTATGTCAATATAGATACCTTTCAACTTCTGTGAAGCTGAATGGATTCACAGAAGCAGCACAGGACCATATTTCAATTAAGAGGCTTATAAACAAGAACAACACAAAACAATTGCAATGACATTAATGGTCTATGGTATGAAATGGTAGAACAATTTTCTCTATCTCTTGCATATGTTGTCACTATTCACAAATTGCAAGGTCTAACCTTAAATCATGCCTTGATTGACATTGTCAGCAAATCTTTAAAGAATGTATGAGTTAGTAGCACTTTCACTTCTGCATACACTCAATGGTCTATTCCAAGTTAACTCTGATGTAAACAAAGCCAACACTGACATTAGTTGCATCCTAGACTATAACAGGCTATGTGCACTGTACACCCCTATCTACATATGTACCCTATACCTTAAAAAAGAAAACCTTTAATAAAAAACTAATGCAAACAGAACCAATAGCAGTTCTCCCAGCAATACCGCTAAAGAAAAAAAGAACAACTGCTGCTGCATCAAATAATACAACCTGGCCTGGCAATTATCCTTGTGAGGAGGGCCCACTGGAGTGTCTTTTAAATCTGAGCCGTGTATGCCAGAGGTGGCCAGCCTGATAAGGCAGCAATGTGGGGCAGGCACTTCAGAGAGTATATTGTAAAGAGATCCATCCCGAAGAAAAGGATGCAGAGAAAAGTGACAATTTACAAAACAGAAATGTGAGCCTCAGCCTATGCACAGCATTTAAATAACACATGTGCGGGTAAATTTGCAATGTTTACAGCCCTTCTAGAATCAGAATGTATGTCCTAAGTAACTGACAAGGCACAAGATAAATATTTCCAAGTATCAGAAGGTATCCTGCAACTTTTATCAAAATGGAAAATTGTACAATTTGAGATTAAAAGCTCAGCATTTATTAGCAGAGGAAAAACGGAATTGGGTATGCAATTTCCCGCTGCTGTGTTTTTATTTCTTTTTCTGTATTAAGAATCAGTATTCTGAAAACTACAGATGCTGAAAATGTGGACCTTTGATAGGATTTCTATTGCAAAGAAATGTATAATGATGCCTTTTTTGGAAATGTAAAATCAAGTGTAAAAGAAAATGTTTTTTATATGTTACTTTTGTGAATGAAACCTGCTTTTGGGCCTTAAAGTCAAATGGTATTCCATCCCCATCACATAGCAACAAACTACTGGAATGGGGATGACTGACTTTCCCAAGGAAAAGAAACTCAAGGCTTTTGAGGCTGATTCATAAACCTTATGGCTGGGCCTGTAGTTGCTTCACAGGATTCAGACCCAGCAACTTGTATCTGTCTCTGATCATGGGCTAAATTCCTTAAATATACATTGAATTCATTCGGAGCAGTGGTCAGTAATGGTCTCTTCTCAAATAATGATATCCCAAAATCAGCCATGCCTTTCCTGAAGGAATATGTGACTTCACACCTGGGAAGACTGAATGTCTCATCCAAGGGGCAGCCAGATCCTGGAATCATTTAAGGAGATGTGACTGAATCGTAAATGGCTCTGTTAGCACAAATTCAACGGACTTGCATCATGACAAAAACACTCTGTGGGTCATAAATGCCCCACTCCTCAGCTCCAAGAGGAACTGACACCATTTGACTGTTCCAGCCAGGAAATGTACATAGGAAATCCTAATTTTCTTTTAACTATTGAATGAAAGGCCCTAGAGACATACAGGCTGATTCATGGAATTAATGTGCGCTGAAAATCACTGCGCAAGCGTGCGAAACGCAGCGCAACCGCATAAATCGCAGCGCAAGCATGCGAAAGCCGCTCACATCGATTCATGGAAGTCCGTGCACGTGCAAATCCTAGGATGTGCGCTAAAACCGTGCGTGGCGCACGCGGGCGCACATGTCATCAAACGGCGTACTTTATGCGCACATTGAAAGCGCACATAGCGCAGCGCACACAACAAAAGTGGGGGTAACACGGGGCGTAACACGCGGAATGGGGAACAACGCGTGAAAATGTGGGCGTTATGGGGGAAGTACAGGAGGTAAATGCGCAGAACGCCCACACGCACGCCTACAACACGTATTCATGGAATCGAAAAGGGGAAACGGGTGCGCCAAAAAAGACGCGGAGGATAGCCAGGCCCAGAATTTTTACACCCAGGACCAGCCTTTTTGGGATGCCTGATGACCAGGTGTATGGGAGGTACAGGTTCCCACCACACATAATACTCGACCTGGTGAGTGAGTGGGAGGATGACCTCACATCACCCACCCTGTGCTCCCAAGCACTGAGCCCCTTGGAAAAGGTGCTCAATGTACTGCACTTCTTGGCCACTAGTTCATTTCAGCGGACAAGTGCCATAGTGGGGGGGGGTGTCACAGGCCACAGGCCACGCAGTCACGATGCCTACACCAGGTGTTGGTCATCATGACTGCAAGCTCTTCAGTCCGCAGGCACATATACATGCCCAGAAAACCTGCAGAAAGGCAGGCTGCCATCCAGGACTTTTACAGGGTGGCACACTACCCCAAAGTGCTAGGTGCCATTGATTGCACTCATGTGGCTCTACGTCCTCCCAGGGCAACTGAGCACATCTATAGAAACTGCAAGCACTGGCATTCCATCAACGTGCAGGTAGTATGTGATTCCAAGGGAATCATCACCTCAGTATATGCCAACTATCCAGGGTCCACCCATGACAGTTTCATTTTCAGAATGTCACCCCTAAACCGGGACCTAGAAGCTGGGCGGCATGCCGATACATGGCTGCTTGGTGAGTATAAATGCCTCTGCACATGCATGCATGTCAGATACTGAGTAATATCACAACCCCACTAATGATACCCATCATCACCCCCCAGGGGACAGTGCCTACCCTCTGAGCACCCACATGATGATGCCAATTCGGAGCCCTACCACACCACCCGAGGTAAGATACAACACAGCCCATATTGCAACCCGGGGCATAGTGGAGCGCACATTCGCAGTGCTCAAGTCACGCTTTCGCTGCCTTGACTGCTCTGGTGGGCAGCTGCTATATGCGCCCCCAGTAGTGTGCAGGATCATAGTGGCAGCATGTGTCCTGCACAACGTTGCAACCTGCTGGGGCCTGCCGGTGGACATGGTGGTGCCCCCACATCCCCAACCACATGCACGGCCACTGCACATGGGAGGGGAAAGGGCATGTGGTGAGGCAGCCCGTACGCAGCTGGTGGCTAATTACTTCACCTAAAATCACACCCCTGTAAAGTGCACACAGCCCTGGCACATACGAGCTGACAATCAATGATGATGACATAAGGGACAGTCAACTGTCACAACCATACCAGTCTGAGATTGGTCACCTGGAAGTGTTACATTGTGTGCATCCCTACCTACTGAAATACAACCAATGTTGTGTCACAAAAAGACACACATTTATGCTGCATGAATGACTACCCCCTTGCAAAATACAACATGAAAATAGTGCCATGTCACCAAACCCCTCCCCATCTCAGCTACCCAACACACCATGGCATGACATGCAATGTGAAAGCAACCAAATGAATGCACAACACATGACACAAGTGTCACAAAGTGCACTGTCCCAAATGGAAACAGGCCACAGACAATATGCTCCCCATAATCAATAACAAACAGCACACATGAACAAATACTTACCAGCAACACAATACAGCAACACAGTATGAATCAGTGGCAAAACAATGATAGTACAAAATCAAAGTAGTGCAAGTCTTACAACCTGAATAAGCCAGCACATCGACCCCTTTCAACTGCAGAGTGTTGCTGTCAGGCAAATGTGTCAGTGTACTGCATACAACATGAACTGCATCAGCAAAGGAAACGGCCTTGTGAAGACATGAAGAAGGTACCTGTGAATAAGGAGGAAGACATGGATGCACAAGCACATATCAATACACCATGCAGTGTTCAATACAACAACATTCCCCACTAGGGATGTCCACACAGTTTTGACTACAGACTGCCCACACAGCTCATGGGAGCCCAATGTCACTGTGTAAGTCACTGTCACTTGGTCACACCCTTTGCAAGCCCATGGAAAGGTGAAGCAGGAGGGGTGTGTGTGTCATGAACCCAAGCATCTAACCCAAAGACAGGACAAGCCTGCATGTGCCTAGCTGGAATACACAGTGGATGCCCACGGGAGCCACAAAAGGCTACACCAATGTGGGAGAACTGCTGTCGCTCTCCTCACCCTCTGCTGCTACATCAGGAGGTGGCGGTGCTATGGGAGGCAGCCCACGCAAAGCCCTGGTATGGTCTTCTTCTGGAGGATGATAGTACGGAGATACCCATGCAGCACCTCACGGGTTGCCTGCATTTCTGCACGCATGGCCTCGCGTGATGCCCGGATCTCCTCACGAGTTGCCTGCAGCTCAGCTGAGAGCAAACGTGTGAGCTGCTCCAGCTGCTGTTCGGACCTAAAATTCCAGGAAGCCTCAAGTTCACCCAGAGTCTCCCTGAGGAAATGGAGTTTTAACCTCAGGGCTTCCCTGTGGCCCTGTGACTCTACACGTTTGGCTTTGCGCAGAGTCTCCAGTGCCACCCGTCGGTCCCTGTTGGACGCCAACATGTCTTCCCTGTGTGATTGGCAAATGGAGTCTGTTGCCTGCTGTTGCTGCTCCATCTGCCTTTCAGGGGGGAGAATGGAAGTGGCCACCATCTCCAATGCCTGAGCCATCATTTCAACCGATGCTCCCTGTTGTGCTGCTATACTGTACATGGAGTTTTCCCATACAGTATTGCCTGGTGGCGTACGGCCACCGCGTCAGCGGGCACCACACCTGTTTGGGGCAAGGCGATCTGCACCTTGCTGTCCTGGCACTGCCTGAGGCTGCAGGACTGCATTCCCCCTCTGATCTGCTGGCCCAGGAACATGATCAGATGTAGTGGAGTGTGACACTGCATCCGTAACCGCCAAAGGCGGAGTTACCAACACTGACATCCCCATAGAGGGGCCAACCCCCGGTGCAGGTGGGTTGGACAGAACAGCATCCCTGCCAGAAACACTCACCTGCGACAGCACATAAGTCCCACTGTCCGATTCAGCACCTGAATCATAGAGGTCTGGGGAGGTGCACCCAGAGACAACTGTGGACAGTATGGTCTGCAGGAGGATAGGGGTTTCACCCACCACCACACCACGTCCTCACTGGTGTCCGGTCGTGGCTGAGATTCCTCCTGGGTCTGCACCATCTCCTCCACCTCAACAGCATCAAGTGCGTCATCACCTGCAAAAACATGAAAGACAACAAATGGAAACAGGCATGAGCACCATAGCACACACATAGGCCTGACAAGGCAGAGATCCAGTACATGAATAACACATGTCCCACACGACTATAACCCTGGCATGCATGCACTGTCAATGAGTTGGAAGGGGAGGCAAAAAGCTGACACTGAGGACTCCAAGATGGAAAAGCAACACATGTGCTGCATGCTGGATAGCACTGGCATCACAGATTAGCCTGTGAGTGGCATGGGCAATCCACATACATGACACATGCCAGCACACAGATGGCACGTACCATAGCCATGGTACATTTGACAAGTACAGCCATATGTCAGTGAATGAGTACTGTCACCCATCCATGTGAAATGGACATGATGAGATGAAAAATGCAAAATAGTGTGACAAAATATGCATGTGCCACACACTGCAACACATCCAGTGTGCAATAATACAGTGATGGCAGGCAGATGGTTACATCAATGGTTGGTCACTTCAACATGACAGGAAACAACAATCATGTTCCACATTCAAACAGGCCCCAAAAATTAATGTGAGCAGGCCCTTACTCAATCAGCTTGAACGGTCAAATCATTCCCATAACAAGGTAATAAATGTGGGCCAATGTGGGTTGTAATCTATGACAGAAGCATGTCACATATGTGGCATTAGGGCAGAAAAATGCGTTGCAAAAATGGGAGGATTGAAACAATCAGGCTGAATGAACACTGGAAAATCAGAACAATGTTGTTGCAAGATGACAGTTCAAGGGCAACTGCAGTAATGTGGTGCTAATTGGCTACTGTGGCCAGAAGGCATACTGCATACCCAAACCCAAGGCCGGTGAATGGTTTGGAGGAAGCACATGGGTGACCCATACCACTCAGGAGTACACTCCCTCACCTGGCACTCAATCATTACACATCACGCAAGAAACATACACATGGATTACACACACTTGCATGGGCACTCACCAGACAATGCCTCATAATCTGGTAGGTCTCCCACGCCTTGGATCTGTTCCTCTGTGATGAAGGTTCCAGCAACAGACTCATGTTCAGTGAGTTGGTCGTCCTCTGATGGAGACCCACCGCCACTCACCAGAGCAGAGGCATGATTGGAAGCCAGTTTAAGGTCATTCCACCGCTTGTAGCAATCATCAGCTGTGCGGCTCACAAATCCAAGGGCACTAATGTGGTCTGCGATGGTCTGCCAGTGGGCCCTACGTTGAGCAGTTGTAGTCTTACAGCCTGCAGTCACCAACATTTTGCGGCTATGTGCCGACACATAGGCCACAAGTGCATCAAGTTCGGCGTCATTGAAGCTAGGCTTCCTTGACGTGCCGGAGTGTGTAGCTGTGTCTGGGGTCTCAGCCTGTAGTGCAAGAGCACCCTTCTTCTTGGAAGGTGGTGGGGATCCTGAGTGGCTTATGCCACTCTGGTCAGTAGGGGCAGAAGCACAGGTGGACTGGGTACTAAAAGCCTGTAAAGGCACAAAGACCATAGGTATTGGTGCAGGCATTGGCTGCAGGGTGATGTTGGCAGGGCCAATGTCGGTGTGATGGACCTGGACCGACACTGTCCCAGCTGGGAGACTCGGAGCTGGGTGGATTGAGCTGCAGCTGCCCCTGCAGCCTCCCCACCCTGGCTACTTGGGGCAGCAGATGACATTGCTGCCCCAGATCCACGTGGCCTGGTGACAGCAACTTTCACCGCCGCATGTGGATTAGACTTGCTAACCTGGAAGTCAGCCTGGAAGTCATCCTGTGCCGGTTCAGGTGACAAAATGGGCCGGTCCAACAAGGGTTGAGCTGGGATGGTGTCAGCTACGTTTCCCACAACCATTGGGGGGGCATAGGTGGCCCCGATTGGTCCTCAACACACTGGGCTCTAGGGGCACCCTGCAAATCCTGGCCACGTCCCCTACCGCGCCCACCACGCCCACCTTTTGGAGGTCGGCCCCATTTGCCTCCCTTACTGCTTGGGCGCCTCCCAACCATGGCACTGATGTTGTTGTGCGTATGGGAGTTGCAGTAAACAACTGTCCTGGGCAATTGGGGTGAAAGGGGTAGGGTACTAGATAGAATTCGTACCCGAGTGCTCTAGCAAGGCTTTATGTGAGCCCTGGGGGAAGATGACAGGTCACGGAACGCACAGGCACCCCAAAAACAAAAGTACACGTGCACGCAACCCCTGGTAGACCACGTGCATGGAAAAATGAACCCGCACTATGCTGTGGCACCCAGAAACACAAAAATAAGCGTATGCGTGTTACACGCAGCCTACAATGCCCTCTGAAGGTGTATGCGACACACAGGGGCAACCACAGTTGGAAAATACATGCGCGACTCACCGTCTGCCTTGAAAAAGAACGTGAAAAAGACATGCGTGTGCGTGTTGGCAAAACCCCCGCCAAAAGAAGAAAAGAACGCAGTCTGAGGAAAAAGGGAGTACGAACTGGAAACGTTGTGAAGTAATCACGTGTGAACAGACAAGAAGTACAAGAAACACCCGCTCACTCTCCACAAAAAGCACGTACAAGAAAATAGTGTGATAATCGTACCTTTTAAGCCAGCCCAGATGTGCAACGTCACTTACGCACTTACGCGCTAAGGACCTTTCCTCCAATAGCATGGTGACATGCAGTTTTCTCACGTGCTGATTCACAATGCACCCGTGTTGTGGGGAACGCCCTGCGCGCGTAATGTCACTTACGTGCTTACGCGCTAAGGGCCTTTCCTCGGATTTCACACTGACATGCACTTTTTTCACGTGCCAAATCACTCCGTATCAAGCTGGCCACGCGAAAAAACATGGAAGACCACGCTCCTGCCCGAAAGGCCATTTTCCTGCCCCCAAGAGCCCCGAGCACGCTCCCACCAGCCATCTGCTGCTGCCTGCTGCCCACGTGCCCTGCTATTTGGTGCCTGCACGTCAGCCATCTGCAGGGGTCCAGTTGCTGTGTCCACCCCTGTTGGATCATAAGACTCCCGACTGGGATACCATCGCTCCACAGCCCAGCCCCAGGACCCAGTTGCCCACCCACGCCTGCCTCGGGGGTCGCCATGTCAGGGCAAACACCATCTGAGACCACTGGCGACCCCCAGCCAGAGAGGCAGAGGGCCACCAGCTTCAGTGAGAAGGAAGTTGGTGTCCTGGTGGAGCATGTCCTGGGGCATTATGATGCCCTCTTCGGAACATCACACGCCAACAAGGAAGGACTGGAGAGGATCTGTGAGGACGCAGTGGTTGCTATCAACGCAGAGGGTGTGGCAACCCGCGACATCAAGCACGTCCGGAAGCGCTGGGAGGACTTCAGGTCCAGGACCCTCTACAAGGCCCGGCACCTCGCGAAGGCAGAGGATGCAGAGGGGTGCCGGGTCAGCATGAGCAACATCCAGATGAGGGTCCTGGAACGTGTAGGCCCATCGCTCCACGCCCAGATCCTTCAGAGGCAGACCTGTCTGGAGTTGAGCAGTAAGTGGCCAAGCATGAGACAGGGCATGTTGCAGTGTGCTGGTAGTCTGATACTTGCCTGTATGTGTGACATAGGCCATGTATGGATGTGTGTGTGCAGGGACATCATGGTCATGCATATGAGAGCAGCAATGTGTGAACCACATGGATGGTGCATGTGTTCCAATGCAACATGGGGAGCTGTATGCGGAATGCACACATGAATGCATGCCAGTCTCTGTTCTTGGACATGGAGGGGGGGTGAGGGATGGGTGCTGCTGTCATGTACATGTATGGTGCACATGTGTGTGTGTCTGAGAAGTGTGTGTGTGACTTTGAAACGCCATGGATGCATGACACATGTCCGTGATGATGTGTAGATTCACTCATGCAGTGCGGTCACCGTTGTATCCACTGTGTCTATCCACTGTGTCTGTGGTGTACAAGCCATGATGGATGACCCTCCGGTGATGTGTGTGCATGGGATCAGTGTGAGCCATGATGCATGTGAGTTTGAAGGCAACATTTTGGTTAAAAGAGGCCCTTGTACTTGATGCTGATGTTGATTGCAGGTGCCATGCCTGTTTCTGCATGTGTGTTGCATGCATTCACCCATGTATTGTGGAGGGACAGGATGGAAGTGACATTTGACAGTGCCACTCATGTGTTATTGCTTCCTGTCTAGGGGAATATTGTACTGTACCCTGATGCTTGTGTTCTATGTCTCCCTCTACACAGCGTCAAGTGAAGAAGAGGGCGGAGACGGCGCTGTGGAGCCAAGCAGCAGGGATGCCTCCACCGGGCGGCGAGGCAAGGCCCAGCCACCCTCCCAGGAATTGCCATCATCCGGGAGCGAGGGGACTGGTGACGCGTCTTCCACTACTGCTGTAGCGGAAGGACCGGGTGAGCCCCCACAGGGGCTTGCAATGGCGGAAGACGGTGTGGAGACATCCAGGTTGGTGGTCTCCACAGAGGAGGAGGAGCCCGCTACTGAGCCGCACATGGGGCCTGGTGGGGGTAGTACCACTGGTGCAAGTGGTGCAGTCCAGGGCCAGGGTCAGGAGGCAGCACAGTTCACCGCGGAGGGGCCTGTGCATGCCACTGTCCTTGACCCTGTGACTGCACCACCATGCACCAACAGGGATGCCAGGCCCATCCGCAGGTAGGGGGGAGTGCCACGTCATCTGCCTCTTCACTACCTGCGGACGAGGGGTCCCATGAATGTATGAGCTCCATCCTGATTGGTGTCGCGTTGCGCACGCGTGACATTCGTGATGATGTGCGTGCTTCTGGGGTGGAGCATGCACGCCATCACGAAGAGCAGCGTCGCGACGTGGCACTGTTGGGAGGGGCCCTGGTCGGTGGGTTCCTACATGTGTCGCGCACTCTGGTGGACCTCTCCTCCTCTGTGGAGACTATGCGCCAGTCGTTCTCCCTGCGTCTTCCAGCCCAGATTCCACCAGTTCCCCCTGTGGACCTGGCCTGACCAACACAGCCAGCTTGGTGGAGATCCCATCCCTGCCACAGTCGGGAGTCGGCGGTCCAGCAGGGGTGGACACCACAACAACTGGAGACCAGCTGATGGAGGATGTGCATGCATCATCGGACAGGGCACATGTACAGCAGCAGCAGGCTCTAGTTGGGAGCAATGATGGCTCGGGGCCATCGACATCAGAGGGGCAGGCATCGGCCATAGGGTAGGAGGACTTGGAATGGGTGTGTCTTCCGTGTGGCTGCGGTTGGGCCGGCGTATAGATGCGGAGCGGCGGCAGGCAGAAGAGGCACGGCTCACAATGGTCAGGGCGGAGAACTCCTTGCGGAGGGCACTGAGGCGGGCCAAGTGCCTCGAGGCTATTTGCAGGGAGTTGGAGTCCAACATGGCATCGCCCCTGCGAACCCTCGGGGGCATGGAAGAGGACCGCCTCTAGGACATTGAGCAGGAGTTCGATGATGCCCTGGCCCGAGAAATTGGAAAGTGAGCCGTTGGACCAGCCCGCCGCCATTGTATATAGTTTTTAGTGTTAGGTTTCATTTTCATTTGTTTTTATTTTGGGGTGTTTGGACTTTGCCCCAAACATTTGTATATAGTTTTTTTATTAGGTAGTTTTTTTCATAGGTTTCTTTTCTTTCGTTGGGCTCATGGACCCTTGACAATTGATTGTACATAGTTGGACAATGGATTTATTGGAACTTTTTCTTTGGATTTCACCATGGATTAATGGATTTTACTTTTTACGTTTCCTTTGGATTTGCTTTGGTGGAGGGAGAGTTTGGACTATTTTTCTTTTGGATTTCTTTGGATTGGTTATACTTTTGATGTACTCATCTTTTGGACATGCTTTTCATTTCATGTTTGCAATTTTTTATGCCTTAATTTCATTGCTTTATTTTTGTCCAGAATACATTTTGATATTTTACTTCCATGTGTGTAATTTGCTCTTTGAGTTTATGCATGTGAAAATCTGGGTTTACACAATCAATGCCAACCAGTGGGTGTGTGTGACGGACATGTGTTGATGTACATAGTTGACTTTTGGTTTGTGTCTTGAGATAGGCATGTCAGTGTGGGGTGGATTGGGAAATCATTGCGTCTCAAGATTGGGGTGGCATGCTGTGGTATTTTGGTGGAAATCTGGGCCATGATTGTGCATCTTTATGTCATGTAGGGTGGGGACATGATTCGGGGCCTGCTGGCAGGTGCCCGTCAATGCTGGGTGGGTGGGGGTGCTGGGGGACATGAGTCGGGACCTGAGGCTCACTGCTGGGTGGGTGGGGGTGCTGGGGGACATGAGTCGGGGCCTGCTGGCAGGTGCCCCTCACTGCTGGGTGGGTGGGGGTGCTGTGGGACATGAGTCGGGGCCTGCTGGCAGGTGCCCCTCACTGCTGGGGGTGGGGGTGCTGGGGGACATGAGTCAGCGCCTGAGGCTCACTGCTGGGTGGGTGGGGGTGCTGGGGGACATGAGTCGGGGCCTGAGACTCACTGCTGGGTGGGTGGGGGTGCTGAGGGACACGAGTCAGAGCCTGAGGGTCACTGCTGGGTGGGTGGGGGTGCTGGGGGACATGAGTTGGGGCCTGCTGGCAGGTGCCCGTCAATGCTGGGTGGGTGAGGGTGCTGGGGGACATGAGTTGGGGCCTGCTGGCAGGTGCCCGTCAATGCTGGGTGGGTGAGGGTGCTGGGGAACATGTGTCAGGGCCTGAGGCTCACTGCTGGGTGGGTGGTGGTGCTGGGGGACATGAGTCAGGGCCTGCTGGCAGGTACCCCTCACTGCTGGGGGGCGGAGGTGCTGGGGGACATGAGTCGGGGCCTGTTGGCAGGTGCCCCTCACTGCTGGATGGTGGGGGTGCTGGGGGACATGAGTCGGGGCCTGCTGGCAGGTGCCCCTCACTGCTGGGTGGGTGGGGGTGCTGGGGGACATGATTCGGGGCCTGCTGGCAGGTGCCCGTCAATGCTGGGTGGGTCGGGGTGCTGGGGGACATGAGTCAGGGCCTGAGGCTCACTGCTGGGTGGGTGGGGGTGCTGGGGTACATGAGTCAGGGCCTTCTGGCAGGTGCCCCTCACTGCTGGGGAGTGGGGGTGCTGTGGGACATGAGTCAGGGCCTGCTGGCAGGTGCCCCCTCACTTCTGGGTGGGTGGGGGTGCTGGGGGACATGAGTCGGGTCCTGCTGGCAGGTGCCCCTCACTGCTGGGGTGTGGGGGTGCTGGGGGACATGAGTCAGGGCCTGAGGCTCACTGCTGGGTGGGTGGGGGTGCTGGGGGACATGAGTCGGGGCCTGAGGCTCACTGCTGGGTGGTTGAGGGTGCTGGGGGACATGAGTCAGGGCCTGAGGCTCACTGATGGGTGGGTGGGGGTGCTGGGGGACATGAGTCGGGGCCTGCTGGAGGGTGCCCGTCAATGCTGAGTGGGTGGGGGTGCTGAGGGACATGAGTCAGGGCCTGATGCTCACTTCTGAGTGGGTGGGGGTGCTGGGGGACATGAGTTGGGGCCTGCTGGCAGGTGCCCCTCACTGCTGGGGGGTGGGGGTGCTGGGGGACATGAGTCGGGGCCTGCTGGCAGGTGCCCGTCAATGCTGGGTGGGTGGGGGTGCTGGGGGAGTTGGTGATCACTAGTGCAAGGTGACATGTGAGCTGGCTGGGGGGCATGCCCATGGTCGATGGGCTGTGTACGGGTCATGACCAGGGGTGCTGGGTAGTCCCCTGTGGTGTGGGCTGCCTGCAGGGGCCATGGAGGGGGTAGAGGGCACACCTGGGAGGACCCACACTAACAATTCACGTGTGGGACTCCCTGCGTACCCCACTGGATACACGTACCCCACTCTGACAGCGAAATCGCGTGTGAAACTGCCCATGAACCCCCAAATTACCCCGCTCGCACAGGGCCAATAGCGTGTAAAACTCCCTGCGAACCCCAGTAATACACGTACCCCGCTCGCACAGGGCCAATCGCATGTGAAACTCCCCGCGAACCCCAGTAATACACATACCCCGCTCGCACAGTGCCAATCGCGTGTGAAACTTCCTGCGCACCCCCGAAATACACTTATCCCGCTCGCACATGGCCAATCGCGTGTGAAACTCCCCGCGAACCCCAGTAATACACGTACCCCGCTCGCACAGGGCCAATCGCGTGTGAAACTCCCCGCAAACCCCAGTAATACACGTACCCCGCTCGCACAGGGCCAATCGCGTGTGAAACTTCCCGCGCACCCCCGAAATACACATACCCAGCTCGCACAGGGCCAATCATGTGTGAAACTTCCCGCGCACCCCCGAAATACACGTACCCCGCTCGCACAGGGCCAATCGCATGTGAAACTTCCCACGCACCCCCGAAATACATGTACCCCGCTCGCACAGGGCCAATCGCGTGTGAAACTTCCCGCGCACTGCCGAAATACACATACCCCGCTCGCACAGGGCCAATCGTGTGTGAAACTTCCCGCTGACCCCCGAAATACACGTACCCCGCTCACACAGGGCCAATTGCGTGTGAAACTTCCCGCGCACCCCCGAAATACACATACCCCGCTCGCACAGGGCCAATCGCATGTGAAACTTCCCGCGCACCCCATTAATACACGTACCCCGCTCGCACAGGGCCAATCGCATGTGAAACTCCCCGCGAACCCCAGTAATACACGTACCCCACTCGCACATGGCCAATCGCGTGTGAAACTCCCCGCGAACCCCAGTAATACACATACCCCGCTCGCACCGGGCCAATCGCGTGTGAAACTTCCCACGCACCCCCGAAATACACATACCCCGCTTGCACAGGGCCAATCGCGTGTGAAACTCCCTGCGAACCCCAGTAATACACATACCCCGCTCGCACAGGGCCAATCACGTGTGAAACTCCCGCGAACCCCAGTAATACACGTACCCCGCTCGCACTGGGCCAATCGCGTGTGAAACTTCCCGCGCACCCCCGAAATACACGTACCCCGCTCGCACAGGGCCAATCGCGTGTGAAACTTCCCACGCACCCAAGAAATACACGTACCCCGCTCGCACAGGGCCAATTGCGTGTGAAACTTCCTGCGCACCCCCGAAATACACGTACCCCGCTCGCACAGGGCCAATCGCATGTGAAACTTCCCGCACATCCCCGAAATACACGTACTCCGCTCGCACAGGGCCAATCGCGTGTGAAACTTCCCGCAAACCCCAGAAATACACGTACCCGGTTCGCACAGGGCCAATCGCGTGTGAAACTTCCCACGCACCCCTGAAATACACATACCCTGCTCGCACAGGGCCAATCGCGTGTGAAACTTCCTGCATACCCCAGTAATACACGTACCCCGCTCGTACAGGGCCAATCGCGTGTGAAACTTCCCGCGCACCCCCGAAATACACGTACCCTGCTCGCACAGGGCCAATCGCGTGTGGAACTTCCCACGCACCCCCAAAATACACATACCCTGCTCGCACAAGTCCAATCGCATGTGAAACTTCCTGCGCACCCCCGAAATACAGGTATCCCACTCGCACAGACAGGGCTAATTGCGTGTGGAACTCCCTGCGAACCCCAGTAATACACGTACCCCGCTCGCACAGGGCCAATCTCTTGTGATTCTCCCCGCGCAGTGGGGTACGTGTATTCGGAGGGGTGCGCAGGGAGTTTTACTGCTGTTTTCGTGGTTGGGGGCCTGTATGCTGGTCCACTGGCCTGTGCGCCATGTACGGGATTTGTGCGCTGTACATGGCGCACATGGGAGGGGTTGGGGTCATAACTGGTGCTGCTGCAGGGTCGCTCTGCCACTCTGCGCCACAGCTGGTAATGGATGTTAAAATCCATGAATATACTGTGCACGGAAATGGATTTTGGCGCATGAGGCTGGCGCAGACTGCCGCACACGCACACTGTGCGCCAGCCGCGTGCGCCACTTGTGCGCTGAATTCTATGAATTACCCCCTTATTCTTTTGAAAATAATTTTCAGGGTGAATGTTCTATTGGCGGCTGAATGTAAAACAAAATTTAGTTTGCAGTTAGTTTCATTATGCAAATTAGGCACATTTGGATATTTTCAAGCAGAAATTGCGCATGCCAGGGAATAACATATCCTAGCATCCATGTTGGCAAGCCCGTTATTCTAAGCTGGGGAAAAGAAGTTTTGTGTAAAGGTATCAGTGTGTAGAATGCTAATAATTGTAACACAAACATCCCATGTCGTACTGAGATGGAAATTGCATTACTTGATTCACCTAACTGAGAAAAGTCTGATGAACCGATTAGTAACATGATCACATGTGCGAAATATGCTGTTTTAGAAAGTTACAATTGTTTTTGTTTTGTTTTTTAAGTCTTTTAAAAACATTTTTATTGAATGTTTAAACAAACAATACAAACCAAACTTGCAGTGTATACGATAACATTTCAATTGTACATCATTCAATCGCGTTCACTGCATCCCTTATCCCACCCCTCATTACGAGCCTACTTCTACTAATGTTCTATTCCTGCATCTTGTGATAGGGTATTTCTTTCCGTGGGATCCGATAGGTCTTGCATTGACCCAAATAGTTCTGCTATCAGTAACTTCCAAGCCATCAGGGTCTCAGTCTCTTCCTCCCCCCCAGCGCTGCTAGCTTCTTGCCATACCATGGTTTCCGCCTCCGCCCATTTCTGCAGATCCTTCCACCATACCTCCAATCGTGGTTTGTGGCATGTCTTCCACCCCATAGCAATTCTCCTCTTCGCAAGCGCATATGCCAGATCCTTCAGTTTGCTTACATGCCTAAGTTTCCATGGCATAGGGAGCCCCCCTAACAGGCAGGCCCACACAGTATCCACCATAATCTTAATACCCTTTTCTGCCAGTTTGTGTGCGACCTCACCCCAGAAGCGCTCAATAACCAGGCATGACCAAAACATATGCACCATGCCTGCGTTTTCCTCATCACATTTAGGGCATGCCTGCCGTCCCGCATTTTTGAACTTGGCTATCCTCTGGGGTGTCAGGTACGCCTTATGTGTAATATACAATTGCATCTGTTTAAGTCTTGCGTTCCTCGACACCTTCTTGTGATACCCTTGGACTCGCTCTCACATCCCATCCTCCATCGGGGTTCCTACTTCCTCCTCCCATTCCAGTCTCAATTGCACCACCTCCTTCAGCACTATGGACATCATCATCTCATATATTCTGGATATCTCGTGTCCCCCCTCTGCTATGTCATACATTGTATCTATAGTAGCATCTGGTTCTTCCTCAAGCACCGGTTTGGGCCACGTTCTCTTAATCTTCCGCACCAGTCTACGGTACGTGATATACTGGCCAGTGTGTAACCCAGTTTCCGCCCTCAACTCCCCAAAGTCTGTTATGGTCCCGTCCTGCCAAATATCCCCCATTGTCACTATACCAACCGGCTCCTGATTATCATCCTTAACTGCTCTTCTCCAGCCGCCAGTGCAACCAGTGGTACCTGAGGGGAGCACGGGCATGGGTTCCCCATCAGTTGACAAGCCCTTCGCCACATCTTCCATCCTAGCACCATCATCTTTGGGCGCCCATCCATCACTGCTAGGGGCAACCACATAATCTCCTTCAGGTAAAATGGGGCACAGTCCCTCCTGAACAGCCTGGTTTCAGAGGTTTCGTCCTCTGAGAGCCATTTGGCCACATATTGCAGCTGACTTGCAACATAATAAAGTTCATAATTAGGCAACTTTATACCCCCCTTCTCATAAAAATTCTGTAGCTTCCAGAGCACCACTCTATTTCGTGCGCCATGCCACAGGAAGTCCCTACACATGCTGGCCAGTCTACTAAAGAACTTCTTTGGTATCATATACGGGATATTCCCGAAGTAGTGTAGGAGCCTAGGCAAGACCACCATCTTCAACATTGTACTACATCCCAACATTGCTAAGGGCAGCTTTACCCAGAACCGCATGCAATTCTCAATTTTCTTAATGGCTACTTCTGTATTGTGCTTATGCTCTTCCTCCACTGCGTGGTATATATCGATTCCTAGATAGCGAAATGTACTAGCTTCCCATGGTACTTGTAACACCGGTAATTGTTTCAGGGGGATACCTTTATATCCACCCAATAGGCACATGCTAGACTTCTGAGGGTTCACCCCTATACCAGACATTCCCGCATATCTTCCCATCACCTCCAAAACATATTGGAGGTTTTCCTCTGGGTATCGCAAATACAATAGTATGTCATCTGCATATAATGATATCAGGTGTCGTTCACCACCCACAGGGATGCCTATCATGTCATATTGTTGCCTTAAATAGATCGCTAGGGGTTCCAGGGCCAATATGTATAGCATAGGGGACCATGGACAACCCTGTCTGGTTCCCCTACAGAGTTTCCACCTTTCCGATATCACTGACCCTGTTTTAACTCTGGCCAGCGGTTCACTATATAACATTTTAGCCCACTGTAGATATCCTGGACCCATCCCATAGCCAGCCACGGACACCAACAACCATGGCCATTTGACCGAGTTGAAGGCCTTTATTGCGTCCAACGACACAATTGCCAATTCGTCCTCGCTTTCGTTCCCATATTCAATGACTCTATGGAGCCTCCTAAGGTTAGGGGATATGCTCCTATTAGGGACATAGCCTGTCTGGTCCAGATGTATCAATTTGCCTATGACTTTCCTTAACCTATTTGCCAAAACGGCAGTCAGAATTTTACTGTCTTGATCCAACATCGACAGAGGTCTATAAGAACTACAGCTATGCCCTGGCTTATTAGGTTTGGGAAGTGGTATTATAATCACTTCTCTGAGTGACTCTGGCAGTCTGCCTAGCTCATACGCCTCATTCAACATTTCTAACAGTGGGGGGAGCACCTCATCTTTAAATATTTTATAAAATTCACTTGGGAGTCCATCAGCCCTCTGGGTCTTACTAGTTGGCAACTTTCTCACCACCTCTTCTAGCTCCTCTAAGGTAATCGGTGCGTCCAGCTCCTCTCTTTCCTCAGCACTGATCTGTGGCAATCCTATGTCCTCCATGGTTTCCACTATCATTGCGCGATTCTCCTCCCCATCATCCCCATATAGCAGCCCATAATAGTTTGCAAACTCCAGATTAACTCCCTCTTGGGTGTCCACCACCCTTCCGTCTTCCCTTATTATTGATCTAATCGGGGGTCTAGGGGTTTCACTCTTATATAGCCATGCCAAGATCCTTACCGGCCTATCACCTCCCGCATGCTGCCTCTCTATGTACTTTCTATAGTTAAGGTTACACAATCTTTCCCAGTGCCCTGCGCACTTTTGCTGCAGTCTTAGTATCAAATCAGAGTCTTGGTTGGTACTGTTTTCTCACTTAAGTGCCCTTTCCAGTTCTCCCTCGGTTTCCTGCAGGTCCGCCAGGATCCCTCCCTGCAATCCTTTAGATTTTGCAATAGCCACTCCTCTCATCACAACATTGAAGGCCTCCCACAATGTGCCCGCCGAATTCACACTGCCCGTGTTCGTCTCAAAGTAGCTAACAATCTCTTCCCTCATGTCCTCCCTAAAAAGGGGGTCTCTGAGCACCTCCGCCCTGAGGCGCCACGTTGGGATTCTTGCTCTCGGGGGACAACATTGCCATCTAAGGATCAGAGGCGAGTGGTCCGAGAGGACTCTTGCTTTATATTCGACTTGCGTGATCTCTGTCAGTATCTCTGGAGTGACAAAGACATAGTCCAGCCTTGTGTGTAGTTGGTGCTGGGCAGAATAATGCGAGTATTGCCTCTCATAAGGATGGCACGCCTTCCACACATCTTCCAACCCAAAATCATTCAGCAGCGTCTGTAACACTTTGGCCGTTGGGGTAGGCCTATCCATTTTTCCATCTGACCTGTCCACCCTAGGATTTAATACGCAATTAAAGTCCCCCCCCCAGGTCACCGCACTCCCCACGCACATGCTAAGATTGTTACACAGTGTTTTGAATATGCCACAGTATTTTGGTTCGGGGCATACGTGTTTACAATACTTATTTCCCTATTTTCCACCAATCCCCTCACCACGGCCATCCTCCCGTCCGTCTCCACCAGTGTCTGTAGCAGCTGAAACGGGACATGTGGCGCCACCCAGACGATCACTCCCCTAGCATAAGCCGAATATGGCAAACCCACTACAGTTCCCTTCCATTTCCTTCCAATCATCTCCATCTTGTCTCGCGTCAGGTGCGTCTCTTGCAATAAGGCAATATCTATCTTCTGTCTCCATAGCTATAGCATAACCTTGTTTCTCTTCAGGTAACTATTAAGCCCCCTGACGTTCCAAGTGACTATTTTAAGATCCCCCATGGCATGTTAGAGTCCCTCTACCTCCCCGACCTATGCAGTCCAACTCCAGTTGCTTAACTTGTCTATGTAGGCTCATACCCCAACTTCAACTGCCCCTAACTATAAACACAACGAACCTTCCCACCTCCCTCCCACCCTCCTCCCTACCTTCCCCCAACAACACCCTCCCCAACTGTTGCCCAGGCCCATCCCTGGATCTCAGGCACCCCCGCATCTAGCCCTTTCTGGCAAAAGCCTATACTCGCGGCTCAGCATGGTAAAGTTGCCCTAGTGGCCGCCTTACTAATAACTCTTGGGGTAGGTTGCCTCCATACTGTTGCTCCTGTTTGTTTCAAATTTGCTACGCTTAGCGCTACCCATTTCACTAGTGCAGTTTGTTCACTATATTCCAGTCCAACAGGGTCATAGAGTCCAAAAGCTACATAATACCGATCAAATGTTCCAAAGCTTCATACTAGGATCCCCGCAGTGTTCATGATACATTCTCCTCACTTATCGTGCTCCTGGCGATCTTGCTCCTCATCTTGCTCCGGGCAGCCCTGCAAGTCCAGCCATGACGCCGCTTCCTCTGGGGCATGGGTGCACAACATACGGCCCGCGGGCCAAGTGCGGCCCGTGATGCTGCTGGATGCGGCCCGGCAGGGTTGAAGACTTTCCTAATGGAAGGCGGCCCGCAAGCAGCAAAGGTTGCCCTCCATTAAGAAAGTCTTTGTTTTCCTTGCCGTGCCGTGAGTCACATAGTGTGTGTGTATGCTGCTGAGGGAAGCTGGGGCTCGGTGACCTAATCTGCCCTGGCAGGGGTGCAGAGTACGGGGGGGGCTGCGGGGCCCTCCCCCCCCACGCCCCGGCAGAATGAAGTCGGCGCTGAGCCGC
The DNA here is from genome assembly GCF_040938575.1 of Ambystoma mexicanum. NCBI lineage: Eukaryota > Metazoa > Chordata > Amphibia > Caudata > Ambystomatidae > Ambystoma > Ambystoma mexicanum. The sequence goes on along the minus strand of NC_090934.1, from coordinate 688,791,121 downwards.
CCCCCACCCACCCACGGGCCGCACAGAGGAGAGGCAGTATGGATGGCCCTTTGTTCCATCCATACTGTCTCTCTCTGGCGGCCCGGGTAAAAGCCAGGGGAAAAACGATGTTTAAAAATGGAGGGACGGATGCAAAGCAAGAGGCTCTTGTTTTGCATCTGTCCCTCCATTTCTAAAAATCGTTTTGGGTTGGGTATACTTCTACATCTGTGCAACGGGGTGCACAGATGTAAAGGTACACTGAACCCAAAACGATTTGGGCAGTGCCAGAAGCCTCGCCAGCGTTCCAGCACGTCTGGGTAAGTACATGGTGGGGGGGCTGTAGGTTTGTGTGTGTCTGTCTCGGCTCCGTCCTGACTGTGTTTTTTGTTTTTGTATGTATGTTGAGATGCGGAGGTGGGGGGGGGTGTCGGGTGTGTATGGGTACGTTTGTATTTGTATGTCTGCATTGTATGTTGAGGTGGGGGGGTGTGTCGGGTGTGTATGGGTGTGTTTGTATTTGTATGTCTGCAGTGTATGTTGAGATGCGGGGGTAGGGTGTGTGTCGGGTCTGCTTGAATGTGTTTGTGTGCAAGTGCAGTGTATGTTGAGATGCAGGGGTGGGGTGTATGTCGGGTCTGCTTGAATGTGTTTGTGTGCAAGTTCAGTGTATGTTGAGATGGGGGGGTGGGGTGTGTGTCGGGTCTGCCTGAATGGTTGTGTTTGTGTGCAAGTTCAGTTTATGTTGAGATGCGGGGGTGGGGTGAGTGTCGTGTCTGCCTGAATGTGTTTGTGTGCAAGTGCAGTGTATGCTGAGATGTGGGGGGGTGGTGGGGTCTGGTCTGCCTGAATGTGTTTGTGTGCAAGTGCAGTGTATGTTGAGATGCTGGGAGGGTGGGGGTGGGGGGGTGTCGGGTCTGCCTGAATGTATGTTGTTGTTGTGTGCACGTTCAGTGTATGTTGAGATGTGGGGGGTCCGGGTCTGTATGCGTGCATGCTTGTGAGTTTGTTTGATGAGTTGGGGGTGGGGGGTTCGGGTCTGTATGGGTGCATGGTGTATGCTTGTGGGTTGTGTGCTGAGTTGGGGGGGCTCGAGTTTGTATGGGTGCATGGTGTATGCTTGTGGGTTTGTGTGCTGAGTTGGGGGTGGGGGGTTCGGGTCTGTATGGGTGCATGGTGTATGCTTGTGGGTTTGTGTGCTGAGTTGGGGGGCTCGAGTTTGTATGGCTGCATGGTGTATGCTTGTGAGTTTGTGTGCTGAGTTGGGGGGTGGGGGTTGGGTCTGTATGGGTGCATGGTGTATACTTCTTAGTTTGTATGCAGGGGTGGGGGGGTTGGGGTCTGTATGAGTATGTATGCATGGTGCATGCTTGGTGGCATGGGGCATAGTGTTTGCATGAGGGGTGGGTGTCTTGGGGGATAGTGGTTGCATGAGGGGTGGGTGTCTTGGGGGATAGTGGTTGCATGAGGGGTGGGTGTCATGGGCATAGTGTTTGGTTGAGGGGTGGGTGTCTTGGGGCATAGTGTTTGCATGAGGGGTGGGTGTCTTGGGGCATAGTGTTTGCATGAGGGGTGGGTGTCTTGGGGCATAGTGTTTGCATGAGGGGTGGGTGCCATGGGGCATAGTGTTTGCATGAGGGGTGGGGGCCATGGGGCATAGTGTTTGCTTGAGGGGTGGGTGTCTTGGGGCATAGTGTTTGCATGAGGGGTAGGTGTCTTGAGGCATAGTGTTTGCATGAGGGGTGGGGGCCATGGGGCATAGTGTTTGCATGAGGGGTGGGGGCCATTGGGCATAGTGTTTGCTTGAGGGGTGGGTGCCTTGGGGCATAGTGTTTGGTTGAGGGTTGGGAGCCATGGGGCATAGTGTTTGCTTGAGGGGTGGGTGTCTTGGGGCATAGTGTTTGCATGAGGGGTGGGGGCCATGGGGCATAGTGTTTGCTTGAGGGGTGGGGGCCTTCGGGCATAGTGTTTGCATGAGGGGTGGGTGTCATGGGGCATAGTGTTTGGGGGTGGGAGCCATGGGGCATAGTGTTTGCTTGAGGGGTGGGGGCTATGGGGCATAGTGTTTAATAAAAATTGGGGGTTGAAAAAACCTCCTGCCACACCACGCCCCACCGTGCCTACCGCCTCACCCACATTTACTTTTTGGCCCACTATAGCCATCATGTAAGGTACTTTCGGCCCTCTGTCAAAATCAGTTGTGCATCCCTGCTCTGGGGTATCGAAAAAGAGCGCTCTGCTTTTGCGCAAGACTTTTAGCTTCGCAGGGTACAAAGCATGTACTTGATGCCAGCTGTGCGCAGTCTCCTCTTGACTGCCACATAGCTGTACCGCTGTCTTTGCACCAGCATAGTATAGTCAGGGTATGCAGTGATAGTGGTGGATGCTCTTTCTATCGTTCCGCCTTTATGAAAATACTCCAGGATCTTCTACCTGTCCTTATAGTTCAGATTATTTCGCAATTATCGGCCGCGGTGGGGCCCCAAGCCGTGGTTTCCTCATCAGGGCATGATGTGCACGTTCAACCGTAAACCCTTGTGAGAGCTTGTCTGCCCCTATCTCTTGCAGGATCACGTTCTCCACATAGTCCGTGGGGTCTTGGCCCTCTTCTCCCTCTGGCAGGCCGACCACTCAGATGTTGTTCCATCTCGCCCTTCCTTCCGCCTCTTCCACTCGGTTTTCAAGGTTAGCCACCTGTTGTTTTAGTACGTGGACCTCTTTTGCATTATTTGTGCTGACATCTGTGTTAGTCTTCACCGCGCTCTCCAGGCCACTTGTCCTTTCTGCCAGTGCCCTAACGTCTTGTCGCAGCAGGGTGACTTCGATTCCTACTGCATCAATTTTGTTCTCCAAGGCCATCCGTAGATCTGCCATTGCTGTACCCTATTAAGCGCTCAGTTCTGTTATGGCTGCTAGGACCTGGTGGTTTTCTCCTTCTGGGGTACCATCCGCGGAAGCTGCCACTGCACTTTGTGCCGGGGTCGAGGGGGTCTGCTGTGCCTTTGCAAAGGTCTCCATTGTCGGTTTTTGCTCTTGGCCCTCATCCTTTTCACTGACATCATGCAATCCTCCCTGAGTGTCTGGTTTAAGCTCTTCAGTGTTGTTGTGACGTCACCAGTTCAGTCAGGAACTGGAGTATCTACCTCAACGGGTTGCATTGTGTGGTGGCGTGAAAGTTGTGGTGTTTCGAGTGGGCTGTGTCCTCCCACGTCCCTCCTTTGACTTCTGTAATGTGTTCCTGGAAGCCAATAAGTGCTTTGGCCTAGTAACAGTCTGTAATTTCCCCCGTGATGGGCAGGATTCTTTTCAATTTTGTGTTCAAACCAGCTCTCCCCTCCACATAGCACGAACCAACTTGCTGCACTATTCTCCTAGTATGCGCTTCCCAGTCGCTTGCCCACTACTTTCTTGCCCGCCACAGCTTGCATGCACCGCATCGGGTTCTGTGTCCTGCAGTGTCCTCATGGGCTTCCGCCGCTTGACGGTCGCGTAATGTGCATAATACCGGCTGCTTCTCACTTCAGGGGAGCCTGATCCGACTCCCCAGCTCGCTAGCAGCTCCTTATGCACCTCCTCCGCCCTGTGTGCAGTCCCGGGTCTATTTCCTCTGGATGCGCTTTCACTCGCGTGATACGGTCCTTTGTATCTGCCAAACAGTTCTGAAAGCATATGTTCCCGGATCAGATGCCCTTTATTTTCCACTCGCTGCAATTAACTAAATATGCCATGTGCGCTTCGGGCATCTGTGTTCATTAGGAGATGTGCACACAGGGAGGGGGGCTCTGAGTGTTTGTTCCTCTGTACATCATTTCTGGGTCATGGGAGCAAACGAAACCTACGTCTTCTGTACCTGACTGTAGGCCACGCCCCTTTCCCAGCTTCCGACACTTAGTAGCAACATTGTTTTGATCCACTTGTTACCAGCAGTGCCGAGGTGCCATTACATACGTGCTGGCCTTGGGTCGCATGCAACAGTGTAGCACAGTGCGATCCACGCCCCCTCAGTGCACTCGCGTGTCCAGCTTAGATTAAGCCTGGGGCTTCTTAGCATCCTATGCGCTCCCACTGCGTGGCTGTAAGTTTCAGTTTGGGACGCTCCATATGATCCGATGACACGGCGCACACGGCCGGTTCCGTGCTCCGTTGCGGGCACTCCCAATGCAGCGTTTCGCAAGGGTGCAGGCACCCGATTCCGATCTGTTTATTGTCCTGCCTTTGTGCTATGGGCGGCGGCTATCTTTTTTAAACATTGCCTCCAAGCTTCTGGATCTCATGGAAGAGCTACTATCTCGGCAATTCCTTGGCGAGTCGGCTCCAGCTTGTGTCAAATCATGCCCTGTAGCTTCGCAGCCCCATGCTTCAGTTTATGAGGCATATGCGCAGATTTTCACGCAGTTTCGGTAGGATGATTGCATGATCGATGGGAGCTCCAGTATAAACACGTCCTCTTACATGGCTTGCTTAGCCACGGCCCAGAAAGTTACAATTGTTTAATGTAAAAATCTCCAAGATGACATGACGTCAAATGGGAGTGAAACTGTGTTTAGAAGTCACTCCTATTAGACTGTCCCCTTCATGAATATGACCAATGACTTTGGAGGGGTTGGTGTAGTGTTATGTCACTTTTGGAATGCTGTCCAATCACAAACATTGGACAATTAGATTAGAGAAATGCTCTGCTCTATAAAAAAACGAAAACCCATAGATTCTGGGACTCACTCACTCACTCGCTCACTTACTGATGATTGGAAGATTGAAAGAAAGCAGAATTGATAACAACAGAAAGGAGAATGGAATTGATTGCTTTCTCATTGGACCCATTGTTATGTTTTACAAACAGGACACTGTAAGAGAGGCCTACCTTGAGTTAAAGACCCAGGCCTTCTTCAGTGGATGAGACAGCAGACATGTCCCAATACAGAAAGAGGAAGAGGATGTTTGGAGGAAAGCTGACCCCATCTTGCTAACTGATGCCCGCTTGTTGTTAGAGTGGGAGAAGAATAGTACCAGTACTTGAAAGGGCACCCACCTGTCTGTGAGACAGCCAAAAAAGATTCCTATGTAAGTGTAATGCCAAGGAAAAGTATGCTCTAAAGGGAATAGACTAAGTCCCAGCCCCTGTTATTTGTGAAAGTACTCAAGTAGCCCGATATATAAACTGACTGTACATTCTGGTGAATGTCCCAGTATTTCAGATGTGTATGTGCTTCTAGAATTATAGATTGTATAGAATAAGTCTGATGGTGTGTATTCAAGGAGATCCCCTCACTCCTTCTCTGTGTAAGGTGCCTGGCACAGAAGAAGTATTTGGGGAGTCAAATGGACATCTCACTGTGTGCATACCTAGATGAATACTGTAACTGAAGTCCTGTCCTGTTACATCCGCAAGCAGACTTATGTTACTGGTGCTGATTCACTCAAGATTAAGGGGAAAGGGTGATTATTCGCTGCCCAGTTTTACACCTTTAAGGAGCCCATTGAAAATGAGAAATGTAAACTTTTGTACATTGATGTAATATAGACATTACTAAAGGGAGTTTAGCAAACATACTGTAGAGGAGTAGCCAAAAGCCTCTACAGGAAGTCCCACCCCTAAATTGCCTATATGTTGGGAACCGGAAAGATTTCTTAATTGTGTGTAATTTTCCTTCCATGTGGCAACCGCTAAACTTTTTGCTGTTGTTTTCACCATGATCTAGACTTTGCCAAAGAAGTGCAGCCTTCTGCTGCACTCCTCTGGGCTTTCGCTCCATTCTTACGGGGAAACTGACATGCCCTTAAGACAGTCAGTACCGGGAAACATTGTTTTCCGTAGTTTCTTTATCATGTTGCAGCTTTCGCGCAACATGGCACAAGAGGGCACTGTAAGCTAAGTTACTGCTCTCTTGGGTCTCTAGTTTTCTACAGGCCCTAGATACACTCTTTGGATTGTAAATGAACGGTGCAAGTGAATGACGGATGGGATTGGTGGCAGGGATCGTTTCTTGTGTTTTTGAGCTCCTTTTGGCGTTTTAAGCACGTTTCTCGTGCTTAGCCCAAAATGGTGGCCTGGCTCCCAAAAGGGCCAGACAACGAGGCTCATTGTCCTGTCCGCTGACCGTCTTGCCCCCTTCACCTCCCACAGGTCGAGCCGACCCGGGGCCTTCCTTATTTGGGCATGTACTTTCCCGCGAAACACAGATGCTTTCGCGGGCTTCTACAGGCCTGGTGTGTGCCTCCAGGATGGGGCCTGGGATGTCTGGTCCCAATACACATCCTGGGCGCCAGAGAGTCTAGGGTGGTGTGAATGCCTGGGACCCCTGTGGTCCGTGATAAGGTCCACAGATGGTGTGAGTGTTTTATGAGCGGATATCCAATTGGGTCCCCTCCGTTTTGGCACAAAGGGAACCATGGATAAGAAGGGGCTGGAAAGGCCACCACCAGGGCGATCTCCTGAGTTCTCATGAACAAAGGAATACAGGAGCCAAGTATCCTGCAACTACGAGGCTGAACCGAGGCATCGCTGGTGACCCGCTGAAGGACTGCTCCTCTGCACTGCTGTCGCTTTGTGAAACCCTTTCTACCTCTGATCGAACGACACGACCTATACTGGTACTTCGACCCTTGGAATAGTGGGGACAACTATTCTCGACATCTGCACCATCTCCTGCATGTAAGCCTTTGGAAGTGTCTCTGGGCCATCCAGCAGACTGACCAGCCTACCCAGGAGTCTTGCTCTGTAACCGCCGTCAGGTTGTGTTGTATTACGAGTCCTTGTCACTCTCACACGATTCGTACACTTGGCATTCCCAGGTCTGAAGTGAGTAGTGTACATTTGGCTGAAATACACACGGCCGCTCCGTTGCCCTGCTGTGGTAACCAACTGTGCGGGTTCACTGCGTTTGGGACGTCCTCAACTCAACTTCTGCTGTTGCGGAATCTACACGACGACGAGACGTCCCCTGCTCCTATCTGAACCTTCCAGCACTGAAACTGACACGGAGAAGCCTGGGTCTGCTTGCATCGGGGACCGGTGAGTAGCATCGCTAGGAACTGGTCGCCCTCCTGCAGGAGCCCATAGCTTTTCCCCGCTGTGTCTAACAGCACGCCTTGCCATACTCATGCTCGGCTTCTGCCCACAGTGGAGGCTGCACTTGAGTCGCGGAGCTCTGTTCATCTTCATTTGTTCACCGAACTAAACTGCCTGATTCCCTCGAAGAGACTCCCCTTTTTGCCCGTTGGCACCAGCGTGTGCAGGTACTTTTGAGCACAAGGTTCCACTCTTCGTAGGGCTTGGACTTCCTTTTAGTTAGGTGCCTCTGAAGGCGGACTGGGTCTAATTATTATTCGCACTGCCTGTTTTCCTCCCCATCTAGGTGGTCGACACATTTCGTGCGTCTAACTCGTTAGACTCGTTTGTATTTGTATATATATTGTATTGGTTTGGTATGTGTTGGTTTACTGAAGTTTTATTGTGATTTCTCGCTATGCTCAATGTTACAAAGGCCTTGTAATAAATGTGTATATATTTTTAATATAACACCTGCTTGGAGTAATTTGTAAGTGTCCTTGCTTTGTGTGCTCATTGCAGGCTTTCAGTCACCCTCACTCCTCTTGAGACCTAGTCTTCACCGCAGCGATCACTACCTTGATTGGTCTGTCTTGTCTAGAGGTTACCCTGTTCCAAGAAACTAGGCTGGCCTTCTGAACCTCTGCGCCTCCAGGACAGAGTTCAGAAATCCGTCTTAACAAATTGGTGGCAGCGGTGGGATACGACTGAAGGTATCCAGTGTTGCGCACGAGCGAAGGCATTTCAAGTTATTCCTACCACGACACGTAGTGAATTGTTGTAGTATAACTTTTAAAAGGCCATAGTCCTATCTAACAGTATGGAAACAAATACCTTGATTGGTCTGGCTTGTCCAGAGGTTACCCTGTTCCAAGAAACTAGGCTGGCCTTCTGAACCTCTGCGCCTCCAGGACAGAGTTCAGAAATCCGTCTTAACAAATTGGTGGCAGCGGTGGGATTCCAGTGAGCATTCAGAGAAACATCCCAGGAAAGGTCTTGTTAGGCAATGATCTCAGAGCTTTAGGGCTCGTAGGAGACACTGCCGACAGACCTTGCACACGGTCTCAAACACGGGCAGCATTGGCCAAGACCAATACGCTGCCCCAGCCAAAGGGGAAACCCAAGGCGAAAGGAGTAAGCAAGTCAAGACGAGGGAAAGAGAGCATTCCCCCGAACTCGCCTACCACTGTAGTGGAGGAAGTTGGTCAATCGCCCAGGCCTGACGAGGAGGTGGCGATGCCTGAAGTATTTAACCCCAACGACCATCCGGAACTAAAAGACTTGTTAGTAGAAGGTGGTCCTGACAGGGAAGAATTCAGTAAAGGCCAACGTGAGTGCCCATCTCTGGAAGGCCTAAGGAGACAGGCCTGCTCCCAGCTCGAGGGTGAACCTCCTGGGACGCATCAGATTTATTGGGAAGGTGGACTCCTGTATAGTGAGCCCACAGAGTCTACAGAAGGAGACCATAGGAGGTTGGTGGTTCCCCTTTCTGTAAGACCCTTCCTCCTGAAGTTGGCGCATGAAGTACCCCTTGCTGGTCACCTTGGTACTAAGAGGACCAAGCAAAGGTTATCCATGCACTTCTACTGGCCAAGATCGGGGTGCAAGTAGAAAGTCACTGCAGGAGTTGTGCCTCCTGCCAGTTATCTGGTAAGAGTGGCTCAATAATCCAAGCTCCATTGGTACCACTCCCCGTAGTGAGAATACCATTCGAAAGGGTAGGGATTGACATCGTTGGTCCCCTTGACCCACAGACATCCTCAGGCAATAGGTTTATCTTGGTGCTAGTCAACTATGCTACCAGATATCCTGAGGCCATCCCATTGAAAACTTTAACTGCCAAGTCAGTTGCAAAAGCGTTACTTGGCATCTTTACTAGGGTTGGCTTCCCTAAAGAAGTTGTGTCTGACAGAGGCAGCAACCTTATGTCAAAGTATATGCAGGCTATGTGGAAAGAATGTGGGGTCACCTACAAGTTCTCTTCTGCATACCACCCCCAGACCAATGGTCTGGTGGAACGTTTCAACAGAACGTTAAAGAGCATGATTGGGGCTCTGGAAGAACCTCAGAGAAGAAAATGGGATCTTCTTTTACCATGCTTACTGTTTGCCTACCGAGAGGTACCACAGGAGGGTGTTGGCTTCAGCCCCTTCGAACTTCTGTTCGGTCATCCTGTACGGGGACCCTTAGCCGTAGTCAAAGAGGGATGGGAGATGCCTACTCCCCCTGTTACTACCAACGTAGTAGATTATGTGCTGGGGCTCAGAAAATGGATGGTACTCCTGATGGGCTTGGCTAGTGATAAATTGAAGGCAGGACAAGCGCTGGTGAAACATTGGTACGACCAGAAAGCTTCCCTCATCAACTTTACACCTGGTCAGCAAGTCCTGATCATGAATCCCATGAGGCCTCGAGCTTTACAGGACAAATGGTCAGGCCCTTACACAGTGGTGGAGCCCCTGGGTGAGGTTAACTATTTAGTGGACCTTGGAAGGCCTGGACAGGCTCCAAAAGTGTTCCACGTAAATAGGCTGAAGGCTTTCATCCCAAGAGTCGAAATCGCAGCACTGCTACTGGCTCCAGATGTTGAGGAAGAGGAGTCTGAACCTCTCCCCAACCTGTTCCAAAGCGGTCCTTCAGATAGCTCCTTTGAGGGTGTCCGAGTGGCCCCTCACCTGACTTCTAATCAGCAGGCTGAGGTGAAAAGTTTGCTTAGGCAGTTTTCCCCCCTGTTTTCACAGTCGCCTGGTTTGACACCTTGGTGCAAACATAACATAGACACAGGAGACAGTGTACCTACCAAAAGTAGGGGATACAGGATGTCAGACAAAGTACGGTCTTACATTAAGACCGAGGTCAACAAGATGTTAGACCTTGGGGTGATTGAACCCTCTAGTAGTCCTTGGTCCAGCCCTGTGGTTTTGGTTCCAAAGGCAGGTACTTCTGAATTGAGGTTCTGCGTGGATTACAGGGCTCTGAATGCTGTCACCAAGACAGATGCACACCCCTTGCCTCGAACAGATGAGCTGGTGGATACTTTGGGTGCCTCCAAGTACCTCAGCATGTTTGACCTCACTGCGGGCTATTGGCAAATAGCTTTAGCAGAACATGCCAAGGAGAAGACAGCGTTTTCTACTCCAGACGGCCTTTACCAATTCAGGTTAATGCCGTTCGGGTTGAAAAATGCACCTGCCACTTTCCAGAGGCTTGTGAATCATGTGTTGAATGGGTTGGACAAATTCTGTCTTGCATATCTGGACGATATAGCAGTTTTCAGTGCCACCTGGGAAGATCATGTGAAACACCTCGGGATTGTGCTCCAGGCTCTTCAGAAAGCACACTTGACCATAAAGGCTAGTAAATGCCAGATTGGACAAGGCTCAGTGGTTTACCTTGGACATGAAGTAGGTGGAGGGAGGATACAGCCTCTTCCCAGTAAAGTACAAGCAGTACAAGACTGGCCTACCCCCATTACACAGACCCAAGTGAGAGCCTTCTTAGGACTCACGGGGTATTACCGCAACTTCGAGGCAGACTATGGCACCATAGCTGCCCCTCTGACTGCCATCACCACTCCAAAGAAACCCAAGAAGGTAACTTGGACCGACGAGTGTGAGAAGGCCTTCAATGGCTTAAAAGACTCCTTGTGCCAGGCCCCTGTCCTCAGGGCCCCTGATTATCAAAGACCTTTTATTGTGCAGACGGACGCCTCTGACACTGGGATAGGAGCTGTACTATCGCAAGTAGATGAGAAGGGTAAGGAACACCCTATTGGTTTTATTAGTCGCCAGCTTAAGGACAGAGAGCTCAGATGGTCCACAGTGGAGAAAGAATGTTTCTCTGTTGTGTGGGCCCTACGGAAGCTGAGGCCCTACCTCTATGGGACCCACTTCACTGTGCAAACTGACCATAAGCCCTTAAAGTGGCTAATGAACATGAAGGGAGAGAATCCAAAGTTGCTTAGGTGGTCCATAAGTCTACAAGGCTTCGACTTCACTATTGAGCATAGGCCAGGTGTCCAACATAGCAATGCTGATGGGTTGTCCAGAATGTTTAACCGACCTGAACACGAGACTCATCCAGGGGTGGATTAGTTCCCCCTGTCCATAGTCTGGGAGGGGCGAGTGTTAGGAAAGATTTCTTAATTGTGGGTAATTTTCCTTCCATGTGGCAACCCCTAAACTTTTTGCTGTTGTTTTCACCATGATCTAGCCTTCTGCCGCACTCCTCTGGGCTTTCGTTCCATTCTTACGGGGAAACTGACATGCCCTTAAGACAGTCAGTACTGGGAAACGTTGTTTTCCGCAGTTTCTTTATCATGTTGCAGCTTTCGCGCAACATGGCATAAGAGGGCACTGTAAGCTAAGTTACTGCTCTCTTGGGTCTCTAGTCTTCTACAGGCCCTAGATACTCTCTGTGGATTGTAAATGAACGGTGCAAGTTGATCACGGACGGGATTGGTGGCAGCGATTGTTTCTTGTGTTTTTGAGCTCCTTTTGGCGTTTTAAGCGCATTTCTCGCACTTAGCCCAAAATGGTGGCCTGGCTCCCAAAAGGGCCAGACCACGAGACTCTTTGTCATGTCCACTGACCGTCTTGCCCCCTTCACCTCCCCCAGGTCGAGCCGACCCTGGGCCTTCCTTATTTGGGCATGTACTTTCCGGCGAAACACAGATGCTTTTGCGGGCTTCTACAGGCCTGGTGTGTGCCTCCAGGATGGGGGCTGGGATGTCTGGTCCAATACACATCCTGGGCGCCAGAGAGTCTAGGGTGGTGTGAATGCCTGGGACCCCCGTGGTCCGTGATAAGGTCCACAGATGGTGTGAGTGTTTTATGAGCGGATCTCCCATTGGGTCCCCTCCGTTTTAGCGCGAAGGGAACCATGGATAAGAGGGGGCTGGAAACGCCACTACTAGGTCGATCTCCTGAGTTCTCACGAACAAAGGATTAGAGGAGCCAAGTATCCTGCAACCACGAGGCTGAACCGAGGAATCGCTGGTGACCCGCTGAAGGACTGCTCCTCTGCACTGCTGTCGCTTTGTGAAACCCTTTCTACCTCTGATCGAACGAGACAGCCTGTACTGGGACTTCGACCCTTGGAATAGTGGGGACAACTATTCTCGGCATCTTCACCATCTCCTGCACGTAAGCCTTCGGAAGTGTCTCTGGGCCATCCAGCAGACTGACCAGCCTACCCAGGAGTCTTGCTCTGTAACCGCCGTCAGGTTGTTTTGTATTACGAGTCCTTGTCACTCTCACACGATTCGTACACTTGGCATTCCCAGGTCTGAAGTGAGTAGTGTACATTTGGCTGAAATACACACGGCCGCTCCATTGCCCTGCTGTGGTAACCAACTGTGCGGGTTCACTGCGTTTGGGACGTCCTCAACTCAACTTCTGCTGCTGCGGAATCTACACGACGACGAGACGTCCCCTGCTCCTATCTGAACCTTCCAGCACTGAAACTGACGCGGAGAAGCCTGGGTCTGCTTGCATCGGGGACTGGTGAGTAGCATCACTAGGAACTGGTCGCCCTCCTGCAGGAGTCCATAGCTTTTCCCCGCTGTGTCTAACAGCACGCCTTGCCGTACTCACACTCGGCTTCTGCCCACAGTGGAGGCTGCGCTTGAGTCACGGAGCTCTGTTCATCTTCATCTGTTCACCGAACTAAACTGCCTGATTCCCTCGAAGAGACTCCCCTTTTTGCCCATTGGCACCAGCGTGTGCAGGTACTTTTGAGCACAAGTCTCCACTCTTCGTAGGGCTTGGACTTCCTTTTAGTTAGGTGCCTCTGAAGGCGGTCTGGATCTAATTATTATTCTCACTGCCTGTTTCCTTTTAGTTAGGTGCCTCTGAAGGCGGACTGGGTCTAATTATTATTCGCACTGCCTGTTTTCCTCCCCATCTAGGTGGTCGACACATTTTGTGCGTCTAACTCGTTAGACCCGTTTGTATTTGTATATATATTGTATTGGTTTGGTATGTGTTGGTTTACTGAAGTTTTATTGTGATTTCTCGCTACGGTCAATGTTAAAAAGGCCTTGTAATAAATGTGTATATATTTTTAATATAACACCTGCTTGGAGTAATTTGTAAGTGTCCTTGCTTGGTGTGCTCATTGCGGGCTTTCAGTCACCGTCACCCCTCTTGAGACCTAGTCTTCACCGCAGCGATCACTACCTTGATTGGTCTGTCTTGTCTAGAGGTTACCCTGTTCCAAGAAACTAGGATGGCCTTCTGAACCTCTGCGCCTCCAGGACAGATTTCAGAAATCCGTCTTAACAACCGGAAATAGTGACAAGCAAGAAACCTGTAATGATGCCTATAACAGGAGCAGCCTTTGAAGCAAAGTATCCATTAAGGAAACCATTCTTTATGTATCCACGAAGAACTGACAGCTTCTTTGGAAAGATCTCTGTTGTGAAGACGGATGAAAGACGAGACAGGTGCGGTTACATAAAGCAAAGTGACACACATCAGAAGAGATGACAAGAAAGAAGATGAATAGACCATATAGAATCTGATGACGAAGTAAGATTCAAGTAAACTTTCATACATGGGATGATCATCATACATGTAAAGAGCACGGAAGAAACAGACACCCATTTTATAATTGTACAGATGCAGTAACGCAAGTAGACAAAGTAATCATAAGGCTGGCTACGTATTGAATAGATTGCGGCGATGATCCAAGGTATATATATGCGTAGGAATCTGGAAGTTCCACACTGTATTTGGGCAAACTAGGCCCCGTTAATAGAAGGGCTGGAAATGTGTGGCACAGCAAAATAAGCCTGACTGTAGATTGAAGAAGAATCAAAGAGGCCTGCCTGGCCCAGTGTCATGGGATGAGGCAGCCAAGATGCTAATTAATTATAATGAAAAGATACAATGGATGAGAAGGCAAGAGCCGAGCTCCCATTAAAGGTGCGGCCAAAGGACATTGAGGGCCAGATTTTATTCATTTAATATTATTAAATACAATGAGTACGCTCAAAACATGGTCTAGAGTCACACGAGCAGGTGAAAATAGACTTTGGGCAGGATACATCAAGACCAGAAGATAAGGTTATGCTCACACTCTCTTTTATTCCCAGGAGCAGTGATACTTTGCAAGGTTGAGCTCAAACGGCTAGTCTCATGGCAGAGTTGAGTAATGATGGATGATGGGTTAATTGGGTGGGGATGCATGATCAGGCCAAAACCACCAGCACCTGGGGTATCAGCTTTCATGCTGCTAACAAGTGGAATATTCCAGAATGGTACCAGCGTGCCAACCAATTATAAAGGGCCACGTACCATATAGTTTAGAGGTTCAATGAGACGTTGTGTATTTTATGATGCTCACAATGACTTGCAATAGGGGTGGACAGAGTTGTCCACCTGACAGTAGAGTCCCAATCACAAAACCAACCATCATAGAAAGTATATCTAGACAACCTCTGTTACCCAATCACAGACTTACATACGTTTTCTCAGTTTGCCATGTAGTGTGACGTCAATGATGATGAGTTTTTAGTATATAAATGTGTTTTTTATGTTTTTCACTGAGATCTTGCTGTCAGACATCCCATGATGTCCGTTGTACTCCCTGGTTTAGATAATTGATATTAAAATAGACCAGGTCTTTTGCCAACTTCCTGAGTCAGTTTTATTATTGATGTTTTAGTAATTTCTCCATCCCCACCCACCCTGTAGAGTGTTACCTCATCTTAAAAAGCCCTAAGGTTTCAATACACTTTCATTTTACAAGCAATTTACATGCAGGAGTGTTAAGTATCTTCTTTCAATTAAGTTATCTAGAATGCTGTTTAAGATCCTGACATACATGAAACTAAAAGAGAGAGCTGCCCGCATTATCCTGACAGAGTTGTGTGGGCAACAACCTATAGAGTAAATTTCAAGAAGCCCTGTCAGTACAGGTAACTGCCTTATCATTGAAACAATAGGCAAAATTAAACATTCCTTATGTTCCGGAAAAAACAGTGCTTCTTTCTCTCCTACGAAATAATGCGATTTATTCACGAAGCATAGAACATTACATAAAATTGCTAAAAAGTGAACATGTGCAATTTTATGACGAACAAATGCAATTCTTGGAATCAATTAATCAAAAGATGCCACAAAATCAAAGTGATCTAGTGCAATTTTAAATGTAATAGCTGTGAAAAAATACAAAATACATCAGAACACCACAGGACACAGATAATTGGGAACACCTAAATTCTACAATAATGAGAAGTGGGTCTGCAAAATGTCTTGCATTTTAGTGTTAAATTTCATGGACCCTAATCAATGGCCGACATGTTTTGATCCCACGGAATAATTGACAGGATCATTCCCAGGGGCAACAGCAATTATGTGGTGGTTGACATCTAAAAAAATTATTCAAGGAGTAGTTAGACTGGGATTGGCAATCATGCCAACAAATTCTCAAATGTTCAAAAGTACAAGGTAATGACCACCTTGTGATGTGTTACCAATCTCTCAAAGTGAGGTAAGCCATTAGCAAATATTCATACCATTGTATTTCTTCCAAGGTAAACAAAATCAGGCAGCAAAGAACAGCAAAGAACGCTACTGCAGTCACATCAGAATGTGAGCACCATGGTAGGGGAACTATTAGAGCCACTTTGAAATGAATTAAAAACAGACACCAAGTGCCGAAGATCCTGACACGCCCATTGATTGAAGGAGGGAAATGTTAATTTACAATGAACAAGAAGTAGAAAGATTTAGATGGGCTAGGATGTTGTAATTTAATTTGGTTTTCTATAAAAATGACAATTTTATCCTGAGCCCTCAGACACTGTTCAACGTATGTTGGATGTACGCTCAGGATAATGCAAATGTACACATGGTGATGAGTGTGCTTTAAAAGGTCCCTTTGATAATAATGTCTTTTTGGCCATTGAGGTTGGCATATCATAGATGTATATAATTTGTGTATATTTAAATTGATTCAATATATTTCTATTTTATTAATAACTACAACTTCTGTGCTTCCCTGTGTGTTTCCTGTCCAGAAAGGGGAAGGATGTTGTAGGGAATCAAAACTGTTAAATTGGAGGGTCACATGTCATAAAAATAACTTAATACAATAAACAGAAATTGTGTGTGTTTGGTTTGGGGTAGGTGGAAAACTCCCTCGAATTAGATGCCGCCTGGATAAAACACCCTACAAAACTGGAGGTGCCACCAATATATGATTTTGGTAATTACTAGTGTCATTGCAACTGAAACCTTTTAACTGAATTTGTGTGGAAGCTTTGTGTTGCATTGAATGACATCATATTGATACCACAGCCTCATTGGGAGATTCTAAGGTATGTACATAATTCTAAAGGTGCATAGAAAAGAATTAGAGATTTGAATTTGGATTTGTAAGTGACTGAGTGACAGTGGTAATATAGGAGTAAGAAAGGTATCCATTTTTGTTTAGCAAGAATTGTGGAGGTAGATTGCTACATTTTAAACATAGATATGTGGTTAAAGCCCATTCTCTTTCAAACTTATATGATGGACAGAATGGCCTCTGTGGGTTCATATATATGAAATAAAAATGACCTATTAAATCAGTCCCTACAGAATCTATATATGACTACAACAGTCAAAGAAGAACACTTTACACTCATATGCGTCTCTGCAGACCTGTAATTTTACCTTCAGGTGGTGGAGGGCAGCTCTGCTGAAATTGAACAGGGCCAAGGAGCGGCTCATAAAGGTTCTGACGAGCTGCTGAGTAGCAAATAATTGGGTAATGACAAATTGGAAGACATTCTGTGTGTGCAAGAAACCCTGAAAGAAAGCCAGGTTTCCGCATTACAATAGCAAAATGTAATTGATCAAATGCAAGGTGTAAGGAAGGCATGGTATCCAGTACAGTCAGACACAAGTGATCACAGGTCAAGGGTGTTTATTAAACTGTATAGGTAAGTTGGAAAATGCCTAATCGAAAACTAAATCTAAGATGGGAGCAAGCTACCACCATCAAATAATAATAAGGCAGTCCTAGTGGCATTGTGTCAAAATAAAAGGGCCTATACTAAGAATAACCTATTGCCACTCCTTACGCTAAATACAAAAGAGTGTGGGATGGGGTTCACAAGAAAGAAAGAAGTGTTCACAAATGATAGGTCAGGATGTGTTAGCCGGGGTTCTCCCTTCCCCACATTTTGAGCACGGGACAAGGCGGGAGTCCTGAGCACAGCACACCCTCAAGCTTTCCCAGCACGAGACAACAGTTCCGGTTCACGTATCAGGACCTTTGGTGGTTGAATCTCTTTTGTACAAAAAGTCTCTTGTCCCCTCAATGATGGGTTTCAAAAATAACAAACAATGCCCAGAGAAGGAAAACATCAACCCTATATAATCTCTTAGAGAAGGGGGATCCCAATAAGAAGGGGAACGATATGCTCAGATGGGAAAGGGATCTGTGGAGAGAATTAGAAATGGAAGAATGGGGGTGCATCTGGACCTGCACACACAAAACCTCAAAATGCATTACAAACAAGGAGCGAGCGATGAAAGTATGATACAGGTGGTACTTCACCCCAGAAATACTGAACAAATGCAACCCAGGGTACTCCCCACTTTGCTGAAGGGGATGCGCAGAAACAGGTTCACTATTCCATCTGTTATGATCATGCCCAAAATCAAGATTATTTTGGAGAGAGGTCTTGAACCAAACTAAATCGATCACGGGCCTGACAATTCCATGGGATTTGGGGATTGTGTTACTGGGCAACACAGGTGGGGGGACGTTCCCACTCAAGGGTTATATGGTAGACTTGGTTACCCACCTCCTCACTGCAGCCAAAATCACGATCACCCGGTTCTGGAAGCACCCAAAGGTCCGGCAATCACCATGTGGTGGGTAAAATGCTGGGCTAGAGCAGTGGAAGAGAAAATAACAGCCATTCAACTGGGACTCTTGGGGAAATTTAACAGCACATGGGCCCCCTTCATGGACTATGCAGAACAATTCCCGAGGATAGTGCACCAACCACAAGCATCCCGATGGTGCACAAAACAGTGAACACTTAATTTCACCCATGTCACCCGCCCATGTTAATGGAACTCTCCCAATGTTCGAAAAGCAGCGCATGCATGGCCCCATGCTATGATTGTCTCACATTACTAAACACATGTGCCCTGAGTTGACTCGATTGTATGTTGTAAAAAAACAATTCAATACAGTGTTGAAAAAAAAAAATAACAAACAAAAAAAGTTCTGTTCCAAATGTACGCTGGGTGATGGTTTCACCCCTAGGTCCCCCTCTTCCGGGCACAGACACCTCTCGAATATCAGCCTCCTGTCAGGTTCACTCTGGCTTATTTCTAAGATATCTTCTCCCGGGCAGTCACAAATCTTAATGTCTTTTTAAACAGTGCTCTTTGGACCTCCCTCTGCCGGGTTCACTTTCATCAACACACTGTTTCTTGGGACTTTAGACTTTGCCCCTCTATATTGGCATCCCTTCATCGGGTTCACCCTTGTCACTTCACAATTCGTCTTGCTATGGTATTGACTTTCCATGCATTTCTCAATGGTTTGTCGGCCAAAGACTTTCGATGTACAGGGATTTTGCTAGACCCCTGTATGACCACTTTGACCTTTCTTGGAAGCTCTCCTATGGCCTTCTGGTAACAGTAGTTTTATCATCATGGAATTAAACCAGAGTTTTTTGAGTAAGCACCCACATCGTGCTTCTCCCCTCTGCAGCTGGTCTCCCCATCAAATGTAACAATTCACAGTTCTTTGAACTTTTCTCAAACGTAACAATTCAGTTCATTGACTTTTCTCCATGTGCCACTTTGCGACTTTCATTCAACACAGCTTGATATCCTATCGGCTCTCCCCTCAAATCACTGGCTGTGATGAACCACTTGGCTTCCTTCTCTCTGTAGTCAAGGCCGATACCACAGTAGCAGGCGTCTTCCTTGGTCCTGCTTATCAGCGTAGCCACGCTCTGTGTACCATTGATGTTGCAACTCAATTGAGCTATTGTCTGCAGTCTTACGATTCCTTCTGCAGAGGTCTCACGGGCTGAGCTTGGAAAGAGCAAGGTTTCTTCCCTCCTTGTTACCCTCTCGGTTCGAGCCGTCTTTCTCCTCCTCTTGAACTGCTGGATCGCGATAGCTGTTGCATCATGTTGTCTGCCTTGCTCGTACTGTGCTCTCATGCTCCAGCTTTTATCCAGGAGAAAGGGCCGTCATGTGTGTGTAATTCTGGTCAGTTGTCTGACTCTACCTGACCCTTGTATTGGGACATTTCAGGTAAATGGCTCTGTTGTTAGTCTGTTGTTTTACGAGATGTGTGAAAGTGTTTGTGTGGAAAAAGGGGGGGGGGGCAGAGTCTCTGAATGTCCTACGTGGAAGGATGGGAAAAAGGTGTTGGAAGAAGGAGGATACCGTGTCTCAGCCTTCAGTGTCCCACTTCCACTCCCCAAGGACATCCATCCAGGTGATCCTCCCTCACTGGTCCACCCCCATGAACTGGATGCAATAGCGATGGCCGTATCCTGGTCACCTGGGTGACAGATCCCCGGGGACTAGCTAGGGAGACACCTTCAGGTTTCTCACAAAGGTGAAATCAAAACCTGGTACGATGAGCTACAGAACTTAGTGACACAGTTTTTGAGGACACTTATAATCAGTGTTAGAACACCAAAATAAGCTACAAGGAAAATATAATGACAAATTAATTCTCAAAGAAGTTGAGTTCCAATCTGAATTTGATCAAATTAATCATAATTTAAGTGTCACAGAAAAACAGATATCAGCTCAAACAAATACGTGATAATCTAATTCCTGAGAAACAGTAAATGTTTTAAAAATTAAATCAGGCGCATGAAAATGAGGTGTTGAGCCACGTATCTTCCCAAGAACTAACCAATGTGAAAGATGCAAACATGTGCCCACAAGATTAATTGGGATAAATAGAGGATGACCTGCAGCGGGCATTCTGACAGAAAGAGTTCTTTGAAAAAGAAATGCTGCACTGGCAAGAAAGAATTCATAAAAGGTCTAGTGTAATTTCTACAGCAGGAACTGCAAGCTAAAAAGGACGTGTTAACTTGCCTTAGGAAAATGCTGAAAGCTAATAAGGACAGTATATGTGATTTGAGAGAAGAAATTAGCCCAGCATAAGCAGAAAATTATTACTGAAATGGAAAAAAATTAAAACTTATGCCAGGAAGTAAGAGACCATAAAATGGCCTTACAACCACACAACAGACAACTACAGACAACAACAAGAGATAGGTGCTTTGGACAGGAGGGATATTTCCCTTCTGCCAATGGCCTCATTCCACCTACCTAAAACCTCCTTTGCACACGCTGAGTGACATAATATGTCTGATCCCTCTAGAGAACGAGGAGTTGAGAGGTGTATCATGTCTCTTCTCCCAAATATTCCAAATATTTCTGGCCAGGAAAGAGAGCACTCCTTATGAAACATAGATGACTTCTCGCCTCTACCAGTGAGAATGGGGAGGGTGCCCTATTCAGCATGTTAGGAAGGGATAGGAGTGGAAGTGAAAATATATCTGGACCTGAGAAGAAATCATCCAGTCCATTTGTCTGAGATAGGAAGACAAAATAATTTGCCCAAGAAGGATGCCCAGGAAAGATCTCTTGCCATCAGGGAGATGTGGGATTCATCCAGGCCATCTAGGTGAAGAGATTGGCTATCATTACAAGTGTGGCAGTATGGAAATAACGTTCTGGTTATCCCGATTACCGGCACACATTCCGGACCATTTCACTACGAGATTGAATGACGGTAACAAAGATTCTAGCAACAGCATACACTGTGCTACTGTTGCCGGTAGCAAGGGCAAAGGAAACTACGGTACCCACATGAAGCAATGCCGGAACCTCCTGCAACGCTTAAAGAAGGCAGCATTACAACCGTGGATTTCCCAGAAACACTGGAACAAAAATGCCAGTGTCACTGGGAAATCTGTGCTGGAAACACTGGCACCATGGAGCAGGCGGTAACCAGGCAGAGGTGTGCAGGAACAGGCCACAGGTGCACCAAATTGACCGAGCTGCACACAATGAGCAGAAGGACTGCAGAGAAGGACCACAGCCACACAACAAACACCCTCCAACACAACCATGCTGCTACTCGTAGCAGCACTCATGGACATGGAGGTACTGCATGCAGGAGTGCAGCACTATGAGCAGGAGGTGCAACAGTGGCAACAGGCAAACAGGCAGCGGAGGAGGAGGAGGAGGATGTAGATGCTGAGGAAAAATGGGCAGCAGGTTGTGCCCCGGAGGCAGGCACCCATACCCCACACAAGGGCCACTCTGTGGTCCTTGACTGACAGGCAGATCCACACACTCTACCAACTGAACAGGGAGACCATACTTGCAATTGTGGACCTCATGCAGGATGACATGCAGAGCATCATTGGCATCCGTACTGCCATATTCCCCCTGTTGAAGGTGGTGTCTGTGCTGCATTTCCTTGCCACTGGCACATTCCAGCACACAGACAGGGAGAGGCATGGAATATCGCAGCCAGCATTTTCAAAATTGCTCTTGCAGGTCTTAGATGCCCTCCTGCATCATGTGTCGCAGCACATTGCCCTTCCAACGACACAAGCACAGGTGAACTCCACCAAGGTCTGCTTCCATGCCCTTGTGGGCATGCCTAATGTATTGGGAGCATTGGACTGCACACACATAGAGCTAGTGGTTGGCCACAGAGGAGGTGTATCAGAACAGAAAGCTGTACCACTCCGTTAATGTTCAGGTCATCTGTGAAGCAGAGTTGACGATCACAGACTGCTGCGCACGTTTCATGGGATCAGCACATGGTCCTGCGCAACTGCATGCTGCCTGGGTACATGGCGCATTGCGGTGGACAGCGGACCTGGCTATTGGGTTAGTCAGAGGATCAAAACACAAACCACATTGCATGTGTACTGGGGCAGAGGGGTGTTCACTGTCACCAGTGCATGATCCACAGGCACCATGCAAATGCAGGGACCGCAATATGCATACTACAGTGGCTGCCCACGACTGGCATGTACCAAATGAGTACACGGAAGGACACATCAGCACAATCTTACCACGGATGGACAGGCACATGTAATGCCCCACTGGTACCAGAATGCATCCCTCCCATGTCACAAATCAAAGGCTATCCTCACTATGCCCCACCACCACCACCCCATCCCCGGGAGTCAGACACCACACATGCCCCGACCAGCATTACCTGACACACGGTACACCACAGTGATTGATGGGCTACAAGTGCACAGAGCAAGATGAATGTGTCACACATCCACATCACAACATGCATGCACTTCCCCATCACATCAATGACATGGCCCACCCTCCTGTGTCCCTCTCCATGCAGGTGATTCTGGCTACCCTTTGCTACCATGGCTGATGACCCCTGTGAGACATCCACAGAGCCACCAGGAAGCAGCGTATAATCGTGCCCACATCAGAACAAGGGTGTCTATCGAGCAGACCTTTGGACTGTTTAAGGCACAGTTCCATTGCCTTCATCACTCTGGTGGGGCACTGATGTACAGGCCCATGAAATTGGGGAAGATAGTCCTGGCCTGTGCCTTGTTAAACACTATGTGCATCCTGGGTAACATTCCCCTGCCCCTGGACATGGACATGCCGCCGGCGGACGATGATGATGACAGGGAAGAGGATGCAGCTGCAGACATGCAACTACACCATCACAGGAATGACAGGGATGGGCGTCAGGAACGCATACAGAACTACTTCTGAGCAAACAGCACCTGCACATGACCCACTGAACACATTGCATTAGAATCAGCACACAAATAAAGCACCCCTATACACATAAAGAATGCCCAGACGTGAATTCATATGCAGAACCATGTGTATTTTTGCATGAACAAACATGTGGCCCATCACCCCCTTCCCAAAGCCCCTACCCAACTTTCCCCCAGCTACCCCTTTCCCAACTTCCCAACTACCCCCTCCCCAATGACCCCCTCTCCAACAACCCCCTCGCCAACCATCCCCCACACACTAACCCTCCGTGAATAAGCGTCCATAAACAAACCATCCAAAAACACCCCTTAGGTAGCAACAGTGTCACATCATGTCTGGAACCGGCTCAGTTTAATGGCTTCTTAACAACTTTCCTGCCCTTTTGAGGTAAACCTGACAGAGGCAGGGATATGTGCCTCGGGCTGCTCTGTTGTGGTCTGGCAGGCGTGGTGACATTTGAGGGTGGGTCTGAACCTGTCATGCCCCTGCGCTCCAGTGCCACCTGCAGGGAAAGGGTTAGGGACTCTGCCAGTGCCAATATGGCCTCATTCCCCTCCCAGACCTTCTGTGTGAGCAGGACCATCACGCATGATGATCATCCCAGGGCACATGCACAGCGTTGCCCATTGGCCTGCAAGCTCTCGCAGATTAAGCTGGTCTCCTCCCACATTAACATGGACTCCTCCAGGTGCTGGGGCATGAGTCCCGCCATCTTCTCATGCCATTCCTCGATGCACCATAGGCGTGCATCCTTGTCTCGTGGCTGGGGATGGGTGGTGGAGGTGGGTTGTTGATTTTGGAGGGGCTGAACAAGGGACGGTGATAAGGGGTGGGTTCAGATGTTCCCTCCATTGTGTCCCCAGCATCCTTTCCAACATTGTCATCCATAAACGCGCCCATGTACATGGGAGGCAGTTGTGGGGGGGGTAATGTCCATGCTGTTGGCGCCTCTGTTGGGGCAGCAGGAGTTGCTTCAGGGGCTGCAAGCTGTGCCTCTATTGGGGAAGCAGGAGTTGCAACAGGGGCTGCAGGCTGCGCCTCTGTTTGGGCAGCTGGTGTTGCAACAAAGCCTGCAGGCTGTGCCTCTGTTGGCGCAGGCAGCATGCTCACCGGGCCTGTGCTTGCGTACCTGGTGCTGATGTCTCCTTTGCAAAAGTTTGACATGGCATGTCTCTCCTCCTGTGTGTGCTTTTCCATAAGCTGTTGGGTCCACCTTGATCGCTGTCAGATGATGTGCCTGTGGGTTTGATATGCGCATGCTGTTAGTCACCTCTGTGCCATCCGATGGCCTTGCTACATGCAGCTCAGACAGCGTGTGACACGATGCCGGTGTATGGTGTCTACAGTTCATGCAAAATCATATGGCGCATATGCACAAGTGTTACCAGGTGCCACTAGCAAGCAGGTGGAGGACAAATCAGGAGATTCAGCCGTACTGGGCCTTTTGTCATTGTTACTGTGCATGTGCAGGGAACGGTGTTGTGCAGGGGAGTGAGGGTAGCGGGATTGGTGGGGGTGTTTTGCAGGGGATAGGAGCCACAGGGGGCTGGGCATGTGATGATGTGAGCCACTGGGGCAGGTACAAGTGATGTGTGTGGGGGAGTGGAGTACAGTGCGAAGGATTGGGTGGTCAAGATTGCGGTCTATTCCAGGGAAGGGTGGCCGTGACCAAGTGCTGGTGAGGGATACTAGGGGTGACTAGTAAACGATGGGCTGCCACCAGTGTGGCTCATGGGGGACAAGGCACCAGACAGCCTTGTGTTTGGGGCACGGGATCTTGCAATTGGACCTTGCAGTCACAGGGAGCCTGTGCAGTGATTCCAGGGCTGGAGGCAAGCGGTCCCAGGGCTTGGGCCCTAGGTTGAATCATGCAGCACTGTTCTGGATTTGCATGAGGGGGCGAAGGGAGGTAAAGGCAGAGTGAGGGAGGGATGTTGCTGTTGTCAGGCCCAGTGGAAAACTGTGCACTGGAGACATTGGGGTTTTGGGGGTAGGCAAGTTAAGACTGGGTGCCTCTGAGGTGGTGGTGCTGTATGACGGGCCATTTGCCATGGTCTGTGATGTGTGGATGCAAATTGTGAGATGAGTCAAAGGTGACTCAAGGTCAGTGGGCTCTCAGGTGGGGCGGAAAGGGGGCCCATGGAGGGTGGCCAGGGAGTGGGTGCGTTACAGGGCACAAGCATCATGATGAGGGGCAGGTCTGTCTTGCTAGGATTGAGGCGGGGATTGTCAGC
Source organism: Ambystoma mexicanum (assembly GCF_040938575.1). NCBI lineage: Eukaryota > Metazoa > Chordata > Amphibia > Caudata > Ambystomatidae > Ambystoma > Ambystoma mexicanum. The sequence goes on along the minus strand of NC_090934.1, from coordinate 688,766,087 downwards.
AGAGCACGCTGCATGGTTAGCAGTCATTCACTCATGTATGAGGGAGGATGGAGCGGTAGTACAGGATGGGAGTTTATAGTTGGGCAGTGTGTCATAAGCATTACACTGGGAGTGGGGTGCAATGGTGGTGATCACGTTGGCGAGAGGGGCAAAGTAGGTGTTGGGGGGTCATGGTGATTGAATGATACCCTGACGGAGGAAACAGGTGGGGTGAGGTAGAGGTGTGGGAAGGGCACTATTGCACTTGGGGGTGTAGGTCTGAAAGATATGGCAGTCAACCATGCCAGGGCCAGGTCCGTCAGGATGGATTGGTGGCATGCATGCACGTGAGGGTGTCACGGGTGCCCATTGCACATGGTGCATTCATGCCACCTGGCGGGCGGTGTCTTGTGTATGTGTTGGTTCTCATGCCATCAATGTCTGCACATGTACAGTCTTATGTGGGCATATATGTGTTTGGATGTTTGTGGGGGCAATTTTTGTGTGCCCTTGGCCAATGGCCATGGTTCATTGGCCACTGTATGGGTTGCATGTGGTCTTGTGTCATGCAGTTGGGCATGTCTGTGTGTGTTGTGCACTGCATTTGCTTAACCGCTGTGTTTGTTTTGGTGTGGCATGTTATACTCACCGCCCTCTCAAGGTGTCCCTACACCATCCTCCGCTGCTGGAACTCCCTCACTCCCTTCAATATGCAGCACATGGCATGAGTTTGATAGGTGAGCTTGTCCCACCACCAGTGGCCAAGCATTCCTTACTGTTGGCTGACAAAAGGTTGTGCACCCTCAGGCAGATGTCATCCCATCGCGTATGGCAGTCACGTACTGTACATCGTACAGGTCCCACAGCTGACACCTTCTGGAAAGCTTCCTCCCAGATGGCATTCTTTCAGATTTGTATGCTGCAGCGGTGGTCCGTTGCAAACAGCTCTCCAGCATGTTGTACAATGCAGTCTGTAAGGATGGTTAGCTCCTGCTCAGTGAAGTGGGGCTTCCGCTGTCGTCTCTCAGGGATGTGCGATGCCATGCCTACTAGTTCAATGCTGGTGTCTGTGTGTCCGGATGGCAACAGGAACTGTGTGATTTTAAGTGGATTGTGTTTTCCAAAATGGCTGCCTGGGGTTTTCCTGTTCCGGCGGTGACATTGTTTCCGGTGCTGGTGTTTCCATTGCTGTTGTTTCCAGGAATAGCATGCTGTAAATGGTGCCACCAGCATTGTTGCCAGCGGCGCCATTGATTTTACACTAGCTTTACAGTGTTTCCGTCATGCCGGTCACACCGTTACGGCTGCCCGGGATGCGCACTCCCACAACGTTGTAATGTGCCGGTGATTCTGTGGTTACGGTTGCTGGAAACAATGCCACCGTTTCCATAGAATCACTGGCAAACTACTGCAAGACTTGTAATGAGGGCTATAGTGTTTATTTTCAACCCTCAGAGGAGGAAAACCACTAATATCCAACCTCTAAAAAGGTATCCTGATTAAATAACCCTATGAAGTCCCAGAGAACCCAAATGACAACAGGGAATGGGGTTCCAGCCGTAGCACTGATTCTGAGGCAGAGAGGACTCAGGTCCAGAGACGTAAAAAGGGCAGATCCCAAATGAGTTTCCTAAAAGACACTATAAAATGAATAAAAGTAATCAAAGGTTGTATGACCCATCACAAACATGCATAATTATTCTGTGTGGGAACACATAGAGATGTATGAACAAATGATGTCCTCATTTAGAATAAAGAGTGACCTCGATAGAATGGAGTATGCAAAATGGGCGTTCTCTCCTGAGTTTTCTAGCTTCTTTGTAGTGCTCGAGGGCCAAAACCACTATAAATGGTCTACTTATAAGGTAGCAATTTTAAAACATTTTTCTACTCACATAAACTCCCAAGAGGCCTGCAAAGCTGCGTACAATATGGGGTATGGCAAGGACCAATCTCCAAGAGAGTTTGCCCAAGAGTTGAAGTGTTCATTCGCCCAGACTTCTCGGCAGGTAAACACCAAAAGTAGTGAGTTCTTTACCACATTTTTTCACACCCTTCCAAAATACATGGCCACCCAATTAGTGCACCCACTATTATCCAACCTATTAAAAGTCATCCTGGGGAAATAATCCTAAAATACCCAAGAGAGAAGAACAAAGGGATGAGTGAAATCTCAAATGGGTGATTTCTCAAGCGGTAAGGATTTATTAAGTCCAAAAGCCTACAGAAACCACTCTCAAACAATCCACAACACCTACCACTATGAAGATGGCAGAGGTGAAGAGTGTTCTTCCTTTAAATCTGCAGTCAGGGGTGTCGAAAATTGATCCTATTACTACCAAAAGAATGACCAACAGAGGAGGCCCAATCGAGCTATAATCAACCCATGTTCCATAATATAGACCCTGCACCAGTACATATATACATCCATGGTGTATGGGTTTCTCAGCCCATCGTGGGCTGCAGATACACTCCCCCACAGCAGGGGAGAATCGAAATCAAGAAACAGTTCCTTTGGAAATTCCTAATCAGAATCTCTCAAGGGAAAGAAATCCGACACCCCCTCAAAATCAACATTTCCAAAACAACTTCCCTCCTTCTCCTAGATTGTAGGACAATAGTGACCAGAATCAAAGGGTTTCTAGACCCAGAAATGAAGATTACAGTAATGTTCAAGAGTACCCAAGTTACCTTGCCAGGAGGGAAAGTTACCCCTCCATGGAGAAACAAGGGTATGAACAAAGATCCACTACAGTTTAGAGCGGGGGAGATTTCTCAACTTTAGCGACAAGTTAAGCAATTGACAGAGAACATTGGACAGATTTTGAGGGCCCATCAGAACCCCCAGACTGCCAGCGTTCTACAAAATGCCCCAATGACCTGGTCATGTGTCCCGAGGGGACAATGATAAGAGGAAAACTGTCCAAATAAAAGTGTCCTAGTGGAACAAGAAAAATGGGATATATGGAGAAAAAGATATGCCAAGCCTTTGAAGCAGCTTCCTTTTGAACCCATGAAGATACCCCTGAATTGAATAAATAAATAAATGCCACAAACTGGTTGCAACACCTCTTTCCACTGGAAACCAGAACCAAAAGAAAAAGAGAAAAACAGTAACATTTCATGAAAAGAAAAATAGAAGAGTCACCAATGAGAGAGAGGAGAACCACAAAACCCAGAAAAGAAAGTCTTCTCTTTCAGCAATGATATGACACCGCCTAATGAAATGCGGGTCAAAATATAAAACAAGAAAACAAAAACTGCAAATTAACCCCTATATATGAAAGACAATCTGATCAAATAGAAATGACCAACCAAGCGGGCCCAGAAACAGTAGCAGTACCGTCTCTCCAAAAGGCAGAAGATTGTCCTCTGAAAGGAGAAGACAACAAAGAGTCTGTGAAAAGGGGAGAAAAACCTACTCCATATTGTATCTTCAAATGCATTTTCACTCGACAGGTTCCCAAGCTAAATCATGTGAACTTGATCTCAAGATAGAAAATACACACAAAATGGTGACCCAAAATAATGACATCAAGAATTCATGCAGAGCTGTCCAAAAACTCACAACACTTTCTTTGTAAACTAGAATCTAAAGAAGGTAGATTATTTGGTTCAGATACAACTTCAATGTGATTTATCAGGTCTGGTAGACACAGGTTCATAGGCAACCTTGATTTCAATACAAGCTTTTTATGAACTCAACCTCGGAAAGGGGGAGAGTCATAAAATCCATCTGAAATCTCTTCTAGGAGAACGCAAAAACTTTGACTGAAAGGATATTTCAACCAATGGGATTACGGAAATGGAGATCAAAATTGGGTGACACTGTCTCAAGCATCCAGTGATCATTGTGGCTCAAGAAGGCACAACCTGTTTACTGGGCAACGATTTCCTTCGGATGCTGTCTGCTCTGATTTACTGCATGAACCAAGTTCTCTGGACCCAAACTAACCCTCCAATGAAGCTGAAGAGGAGTGCCAATTATGTCAGTCTGAATGTCACTTGTCACTTGATTGAACAACACCCCAGTCAAATAGAATTTCATTTTCAGAATAATCAAATTCCCAAGATCACCATTATCTCAGTAGGAGAACAGTGTAATCTTGCTCCCAACAAGTGGTCATCCATGTTGGAAGGGTATACCTTGAAGTTCAATACTCAGGAGTACCCTATAGAAATCCAAAGTTCCCCTAAAAGAAGTCTAGAAAAACATATTGATAATTTGACTGACATCCAAAGAAAGGGTGAACACACAATATTCCCCATTCAGGTAAATGGAGGGAAAGATCTGTTGCTAGCCGGTGTCTGTCTAAACAATGGAAACATCTTCATAAGCTAAGTACTGTTTTGGCGATTCCAAAAAGATCAGACCATTCCCTACTTTATTTGACAAATAATTTGAAATTCGTTCTAGAAACCAAGATTCCAAACATGTACTACCTAGCAGGTGTATATTAAAAATGTCAATTGCCAATAAAACTATTGACCATAATTGTTGGATTGTTATAGATGCCACTTCAGAATGTTATCTTGGTAGTGATATCCTGCACCGGTTTGCAATTAATTTAAATTTTATTAATAACATAGTTTGGTCCAGACTAAGGGATAACCCAATGGGCTTTGACGATGTTGATAAATCATTTCGGTCAGCTGTTGGCTTTGCTGTTGAAGTCCAACCAAAAGAAGCAGTTACTATCCCAGGACACGTGCAACATTTTACAGTAACAATCAAAATAAAAAGATGGCAAATTTCTTGGCGTATTCTTCATGCCCTTACGGGGTGGAAGATGTTACCTGTGACATCTTGAAAGATGAGCTAGTATTCAAAGTTAATAATAACTATCCCAAATCCATGGAAACCCCTGTCCAAGTAAACACCATTACAATAGATCCCTCCACCCAACTGGAGGAGATTCTGAAATATAAAAAGAGGGAGTTCTCGGTTTCCAGCAAATGGTGAGAAGACTCTTATGGTTCGATCAATCTAGCTGATGCCTGTGAGACCGATAGAACAGCGACATAGATGGAGACAGGTATTCCTGGATTTCCAGAGTGTCTTCTCAGTTGACTCCCATACAACTATTCACTCAACAACAATACCTACAGACCCTGAAATGGCTGCTGGGTTTGTTAGACAATACTGGTTCCCTCTACCATCCATGGAATCACTCACAGAGGTAACCAGAAATCTGTAATATGGTGGCATACTTCGTCCTACCCCCTTTACCTTTAACAATCCGGTACTGGGGATCCTAAAACCAAATGGACAATGGAGACTTTGCGCTGACCTACGGAAGTTGAATAAATGGGTTCACATGTGAAGGTGGCCTTTTCCCTATGTTGACAAAGGACTTGCTCAGATTCAAGGATCAAATGTGTACTCAGCCCTTGACTGGACAAACGGTTATTGGATAGTTTTCCAAAAAAGGTAGCAGGCGCACCTCTCCAGAAAGAACATGGCATGATAACCTGTTCTGTGGTCTTTTCCCACTACGAGAGTTCGCAGCCATTGCTTTTTGCTCACTGTACCTTTCACAGATGGAAAATATCCATTTACATTTCAGTCTTTGCCCCGCCCACATGGGCAGTCCAGCCCCGAAATGCTATGGCAATTCCCTTCTGAACAAGAGTACTAACAGCAACCCCATACACGTGTTTCAGCCTTGTTGGGCCTCATCGGTGAGGTGGAGCTGTGCCTCTCTGAGCACAGTGAGCAGAGAGTCCACGTATGGGTTCCCCCTGGTAACTCAGGGGTACCATCCCCAAGTTCCTTGCAATCATTTTTCAAAAAAGTTAGCAGGCGCCCCTCTCCAGAAAGAACATGGCATGATAACCTGTTCTGTGTTTTTTCACACTATGAGAGTTCGCAGCCATTGCTTTTTGCTCACTGTACCTTTCACAGATGGAAAATATCCATTTACATTTCAGTCTTTGCCCCACCCACATGGCAGTCCAGCACTGAAATGCTATAGCAATTCCCTTCTGAACAAGAGTACCAACAGCAACCCCATACACGTGTTTCAGCCTTGTTGGGCCTCATCAGTGAGGTGGAGCTGTGCCTCTCTGAGCACAGTGAGCAGGGAATCCACATCTGGGTTCTCCCAGGTAACTCAGGGTGACCAACCACAAGTTCCTTGCAAACATTTTTCAAAAGGTTATTGGATAGTACCTGTAATAGGGAATATCAGTATAAGCTTGCCTTTACCTTTGGGGGACAACAATACACTTGGACCATACACCCTTTGGATACATCATTTCAGGAAATGAGTTCAACATTTTCCTTCAGAAGGCTATGCCTGATTTGAGCAAAAGAGAAAACTTGGCCTCTGTGGATGATCTGTTGATAAAAAGCTCAACTGTGGAAGAACATTTTGTGGAAATCTGATACGTTCTTGCCCATTTGCCAAAAGCTGGTGCACAATTATATTTCCAGAAAACACAATGGTGCAAAACCAGAGTGAACTTTCTGGGGCATGAAATCACAGCTGAGGGTCTCAATCCTCAACCCCACAACTCTGCGTGAGTTACGAAGCCTCCTTGGGCTGACTATACTCAAAAATGCATTGTGAATTATGCAGAGATCGCTCGACCTTTGGTCCACTTATTGAAGGATAAGGCAAAGTGGGAGTAGGGTGAAGCACCATTTGTGGCAATAAAGCAATTGAAAAGAAGCCCGTCACAAGCTCCTTGTTTGGCTTACCCCACCAAGCATAAGGAGTTTTTCTTAGAGACATTTCTGAGCTTGTTTAAGATTCATGATGGACTTTTGGTGAGGAAACCCAAATTTGGGTATGACAGGCAGCGTGGTTACCTACCTTATTCCGAAGCCTGATGTTAAACCATGCCCATGACGCAGCTACCGCAGGTTATAGGGGATTCAAAAGACTTTAGAGATACTGTGAGAAGTTGCTTACTAGCCACATATGGGCCAGGATCTCAATAATATTTACGGTATGCCTTGTGTGTGCTCAGTTCCAGCTGAACTCTCCCACACACAGAGCCCCTCTATAGAAGAGAACAATTACCTTAACATGGTCTGATTTGCAAGTAGACTTCATTGGACCAGTAGCCTGTTCTTCCAGAGGAAACCAATAAATGTTCACAGTAGCATGCCTCTTCACAAAGTGGATTGAGTGCCTTCCTGCCTGAAATTGTAAGGCAGAGACAGCCGCCACTTTGATGATCAACTACATCTTCTCTCATTTCGGTTTTCCTCAAAGGATTGAGTCTGACAGAAGTAGTTATTTCACCAGTTATGTGATGACTACGATATAGAAAATCTTAGGAGTGAAAAGAAAACTCACATGGTCTACCAATCAGCATCAAGCAGGGTATAGAAAGAAACAACAAAGAATTGTGAGTGTCTTGAAGAAGATTGTGGTTGATTCTGGACCAAGTTGAGTGATCCAATAGCTTCTTGTCCTGATGGCCCTTAGATCTACATCTTCTTCTGCCACCAAGATGTCTCCATTGGAATAAATGGCTGGATGGAAAATGGTATTACCTCCACCCCTGCTGTACCGAACTCAGGAGCAGATGTTGATAACTGTCTCAAATACTCAGCAATACAATTAGAATTTGATGAAGCACCTGTGGCGTGCTTTTTAATATGCCCAGTGGAATCTGGAGAAGTCTGTTGAAGGAATAAGGATATAATACAATCTCATAACAAGAAAAAGGGAGTGCAAGGAAAGTGACAGGCTTTAAAGCTATGATTTTGAAATAAACCAATGCAAGGAAAAGAGGTTTTCACCTTCTTGGAAAGGTAATTTTGAGTAAAGAAAGAATTCAAACACTGACAGGTGCTCCAACATGAATGTTTTATTAGTCTTTTGTTGTAGAAAAATGTCTGTACTGTTTGTACAGAATTCGAAGGAATCATCTTTGCTTTTTTTTTGCCCTCAACACGTGTTTCCCCACTTTACTTTCAGTGGTTCTTCAGGAGGTAAATGTACATATATAGCTTTTGTGAAGAAGAAAAAAGAAAAGGAGAAAAAGAAATTGTTTTACAATTGTTTACAAAAATAATCAAGATATAAGACTGGTCAGTTAATATGATCAAAAATGTCTAGAGGTTCCTTAATATTAGGAACAGACCAGGCGCCTTAAACATTTTGCATCTGATTAACCAAGATTGAACCACATTTTTACAAGTGAATTTCTCATTCATAAACATAATTTGCCAAAGGAAAGGATTTTGAACAAGAGAGAATATATAACAAAAATGTGTCTTACTGGTTAATGTTTTCTTGTGACTTGTAGGTTGTAATTAGAATGGTAAATTCCTGAGCATCTGTAGATTTGTTTTTTTGCTGAAGTTTCTACTTCTTGTGTAGTACAGGGCAGTTCCTATTTAGTTTAGAGAGAGAAACTTTATTTATCAAAGGATTGGGGTAAACCATCCTGATTATTTCCAAAAATATATGTGCTGAAAATAAGAGAATGGCCACTGAGGCAGATTGTTCCCAGATTTGTCTTACCTGGATTTCTCCTAGAATGCGATTCCGCCGGATTCTCGTTTGTAGCTGGAACTGCTCGTTTTTACCATCTAAGATGGCCGCTTTTTATGTGCGTGAGATGACTTCATGACTTCATAACTACCTACAATACAGAGGCAATCTCTTTGAGAAAAATTCTTTAAAAACTTTGGAATATTTTAACCACAGACCAAAACTTGAGACCTTATCTATCTGAATCTCCATACCTCACGTGCAGAAAGGCACCAAACCTGAAAAATATCCTGTGTCCATCTCACTTTGTAGAACACAAAGAAACCAAAGGGCAACACCAATTATGGGCAACAGAGAACTTGTAAGGATTTTACAAATGCGGGACATGAAAGATGTGCAACTTTTTTAGAAGAATATTACAAGCACGGACAATGGAAAACCAACTATCCTCAAAGCAAAACAAATCTTTCCACAAATGGAGGCCCATCAAAAGGGGTAGACGAGGCAGAGGAAGCATTAGAGGAAGACGAACCATCAAACAGAGTCAAAACAAGATCGAAAGAACAAAGGAAAAAGAAGATCTGATTCTAAACCTATCCAACAAAACATGTTCAGCCACATTATGCTCTGCTCTTAAAAAAGGTTTATCCTTTTGTCTCACAAACAAAATGGATTATTTCCAAACTAGAGTAGATTTATTCAAGTTCAGCAGAAACCTTAAATTAAAAAAATATTTTGCTACAAGCTTTAAACAACATCAAACCAGATCAGAAGAGGAACCTGTCCCTTCAGATCTAACCATTGCTCATTCATTACAAACAGTTAATCTACTTAATCTCCCGGAAGATGAAAATATTCACACTTTGGAAACCTTCACGGAGGATCTGGGCATCACCATGGACCACAGTGAAACAACACATTTGAAACCAAAATCAACTTTCTATCCACATCTATACAGTGAGAATGCAATAGACCTATTTGGACAAGCAGTATCAGCCGATCTGAGATCACTCTACTTCAAATCATCCAAATCTAAAAATGTACACCACAATCTAACAATCAAGGAAAGAGAATCCCTACTTGAATTACAAAAGGATGAAACAGTAACCATAAAACAAGCAGACAAAGGGTGGAAATTGTATTGCTAAACACAGCAGACTATATCAAAATGGCTGAAAAACATCTGAGTGACAAATTAACCTATGAGAAACTTACCAACAATCCACTTGCAAATCGTATTACAGAATGGCATCAACTCACTAGACATTATCTGGATGAACAACTCATAACGGAAGAAGAATATAACTACATGAACAATCAACCTCCGATACTAGCAAGCATTTATTTTTTACCAAAAATTCATAAAGGATATCATCATTTTCCACCGAGTAGACCAATAATCAACAGCATTGGTTCTCTAACGGAACCCTTTTGATCGTATATTGACAAACACCTACAACCTCTGGCAGCTAACCTTGCTTCCTTTATCAAAGACACAACAGATGTCATTAATCAATTGGAACTAATTGAATGGGAACAAGACTTCAGATTAGTAACCTTTGACGTGTCCAGTCTCTACACCAGCATACTGCATCAAAAGGGAATTGAAACAACCAGAGAATTCCTAGAAACAAGATCTATCTCATACAAAAACCAAAATTAAATAATATTAGAGATGCTGAACTTCACACTCAACAACAATATCTTCCTGTTCAATGGTGACATCTTTAAATAAAAATGAGGAACAGCCATGGGGGCAAAATTTGCACCACCATACGCTAATCTATATATGGGTGCTTTTGAATTGCATCATGCATGGCAACACCGATCTTTCAGTAAATTTAACCAGATAATCTACTGGAGTAGATTCATAGACGACATCCTAATCATATGGAAAGGAGACAAGCAATCACTTAGTGAATACCACCATTTTCTAAACAACAACCAATTCAATTTAAAACTAACCATGGAAGAAAGCGTCAATAAAATCAATGTTTTGCATTTAGAACTATACATCAGTAACAATAAAATCAATACAACCTTATATACAAAACCGACAGCAGGTAACAGCATCCTGCATGCAGCAAGCTACCATCACCTCACAACATCCCATATGGGGAATTTTTGAGAATCAAACGCAACTGCACAGAAAATCATGAAATGCATAAACATCTGAAAACAGCAAAAGAAAAAGTCTTGGCAAGAGTTTATAAAATTGACCTACTTACCATGGCTAAAAACAAAAGTCAAGAACGAAATAGATCAGACCTTCTGAGTCACAAATCACGGAAACACAACAAGGAGGTCAACGCAAGCACATCAACTATCACATTCATAACTGATACCCTTTTTAAACACAGGTACAATTATTACAGTTTTCCATGAAATCGGTGTTGCACATTCAGCTGTGATATTCCTAAACAAGGTGTAGCAAAACTCGGCCCACATCTCAGGATTTTCTTTGAGTGTAAATTTTGTGAGCCCGTTCGGTCCGGGAGCCTGCAATGTACTTAGTTTGTTGATTATCTCAGCAATGTCCTCTTTTGCAAAGTTCAAATCCCAATGCTCTAAAATAGGCATCGGAGGATCTTGCACTGAGCTTTTTTTCATATATAAGAGCTTGTAGTGGGTTACCCAATCATTTTCAGTTACCATATTAGTTTGCAATGCGGCTTGTGGGCCAGCTAAATCGTTGATCAGGCACCAAAAGTCACGAGTATTGTTATTTTTCATTTTGGAGAGCATGGCTTCTGCATCATTCTGTGTCATCATAATTTTGTGCCCTTTAAGCCAGTTTTTATAGGCTTGCTTTATGAATTTAATCCTATGAACTTTACCAACATCTTGCGTTTTGCAGCATGCTCTGATATCATGTCTCATTTTGCGCTTTTTTTGAAGGACCTCGAGGTCAATGGCATGAGTATTTTTAAAACTGCGATTTTTGAGACCCTGTTTGTTTTCCTTATAGATTTCCAAAATGTGTCGATATTCAAGATGGCAGTTTCCATTCTAATAGGCAAGGTTTATCGTTTTTATCTCTTCCTCGGTCAATCTTAGACGAACGCGGTTTGATTCAACAACTATGACATGACTCCATTTCTTCTTTTCATTCCAAGCTGGGCAGTAATGGATAGTAATACCAGATTGTGATCACTTTCCACCATGTGCTTTACTTGTAAATTCTGGACACGTATATGCACACTTCCCAAAGCGAAGAAGTAATCTAGGATAGACTCCTGTGTATTTCTTTTCCATGTAGCTCTTGCTGGTATGTCACCTATGGTGTTCCCATTCAGCATATACATATTTCTGCTTTCCATCTCTGTAGACCATTGTTGAGCAACATTCGAGAGGGCTGAGATGTTTTGTGAGTTTATTTTGTTCACCTCAAGGCAAGTTATGTTTAGATCTCCACATGACTACATTTTGGCTGTCCCTTCCCTTTCATAAACAAGATCTATAATGGTTGTTATTTGATCTATAAAGGCGGAGACACCAGTGGCCTTGTGTTGCCAATATATGTTGATGACATACAGATGGTCCTTCTTCTCTTTATTAGAACCTTCAGTCTGCAGCAATATCATCTGAATGTAGGGTGTAGGGTTATAGGCTTCAATGATTTTATAACCTGAATTTTTGCGCACTAAGGTCATAAGGCCGGCCATGGGTCTGCCCTTAAGTTTTTTGATGGCAGTGTTAAAGGCAATTTCAAATGCTTCTATAATTGGACAGACAGACAGCCAGGTTTCTTGTGCACACATTATATCAATGTTGTCCAGCCACTTGGATTGGAGCAGATGTACATGCCCCCGAGTGTTCCAACTAGCGTCAGTGGTAGAGGCCTTGGTGGGCATATCATGGCATTAGCTTTGCTTTTGGTCTGCCAAAGCTTTCGACAACCAGCTCCAATCCTGTAGGCTATAGGAGCCCTGCTTGGATTGTTCGTAGCAAAGGTGATTTTAATTTGATCGATGGGTTGAGACACTGTGGGTTTTGGATTGAGAGGCATTTCTTCCACATGACGCCTCTGGAGTGGATTTCTTTAGACATGCACGACGGACGTCGTTTTTTATGCATAGCTGTCAATCATTCGCTTTGTTTCCTAGATAGATTTGCTCCGTCGTGGACATGTTCTCTTTATAGGAACTTGTCTTCAAGTGCGTTTCCGTGATGTCAAATCCCATTGAGATTAAGACTGGGGCTGCCTCTAATAGGATATTACATACAATTTGTGAATCAATGTGTAGTCGCACCGCATCATTTTGTTTGTCGTTAAAGAAGTCCACAAATTTTATGTCATTTGTCTCAACCATTCGCAGGGTCGGTACATAGTGTAGTAAACGCAGCACATTTTTTTTTTATTTAATATCAAATCATCATTACTATGTTCAATACATTCCAATACTAAATGATACTAATAGTGCTTAGTGTCCGATGTTTTGACGTTGGAAGAAGATGTGCCGGGCCCCCGGCCATCCAAGTCACTGCCCACTTCTTGCGCTGGGTCCACAAAATTTCTATTTTGTTTACTTGATCTTGTAGTACTCGCAAAATCCACATTTTGTGGTAAGGACATATTTGATTTTGAGACTCTCGGGGCGGACCGTAAACTCTGCTAGGAGAGGATCACGCCTGCAGTGCTAAAGGCATCTACTAACTTTTCTCATTTTTGACACATGGTCATAAACAAGGTACTGTCAGGTGTCTCAGTGGTGGAATCTACAGTAGAGAGTGCCGCAACTAGAGTACACACACGAGAGGTTGAGGCAACACCTAATGTCAGGGGTGCAGACACATGTAGTGACTCTTAAGTCTAGTCAATCGGAGTATCTAGTACTGAGGGTGGATCAGTTATCTCCTCGTAGGTTGAAAAGTCAAGTAAATTAATTGAGTTTACATTGTTGGCAGTTGGTACAGCGACAACTTTTGCTGGCATTTGGTCCACTGATTCAGGTTCTTTTGAGCGTGCCCTCTTATTTTGGTCCCCAACTAGCTCAACAGGCACTAGTTCTTTTGAGGTTAGACTTCCATTTTGATCATGTGCTGACTCAGCCTGTAAGGTCATGCATACAGCTTTAATATTTCAGAGAACATTTCTTGAGTCATTGGACATTCGTCCTTTTTTTGCTTTGATATTTTTAGATTTTCTTACTTGGACTACTTTTGGTCCAGCTAGTTTTACCCCTTCTTTAGCTTTACAGTTAAAGATTGGAAAGACTACAGCATTTAGACTGTCTGATGTAGCAATCTCAGAGCTAAAGTTTATTACACCACCATTTGGTTCTATACATTCTTCCGAAGAGGTGGGAGTTGCATGTCTATGTTTGTGTGGTTACTTGCAGATTGTACACTTTTTAGGGCGTCAGCAAAGGACACTATTTCATCTTCACAGGGAGGCTGACGTTCCTTTCCTCTCGAGGTTTCCGTGGGTTCAGTCGTAGTCATGATGGGTGTTAGAGCGGTCAACTCTCATTCATTCTTGTCTAAATCCAGAACTTGGGGACCCCGCTGTACATCATTGGCTCTCAGGGCTTTTGATGGATCTATCAAGGTCGTAGGGGCCTTAATAATAGATGGTTGTTGTAGATTTATGTTTTCATCCTGTGTTGAGGTGCCCTTACTTGCTTTACTGGCAGAGTTGATAAGGTTCGCCGTGCAATGGGGCTCATAGTTACCGGCAACTGACAGCACATTGCAATTATGAGGTTTTAAAAGACTCAGAGCTTCTTTGGCTACCTCGGTCAGGAGTTTTTTATCATCACTGTTATTCTGTTTTTGGTCTGCCAGTGCAGCAAGAGAAGAGTCAATTTTGTTTGTTGATTCGGAAATTGTTCCCCTTTATTTGCTCATGAATTTTAATAAATGGGCAAATCGTCATGGACATAGATGATATCAAGACTGATTGCAGGTCATAAATAGTTTTTTTGACAATGTCATCAGTAGTAAGGGGGGCTTCAGGCCTGCGAAAATGTGTCTTGTACTGTAGACGTCTTATTTTTGGAAAGTCTCTTTCTATGAGGGATGACTCGTTGGATGAGACTTCAGTTGACGATTCTCGCTGGGCAAAAAGGTTTGGCCAACTTTCGGTAATTCTGTATTCTGTTTTTTTGACGCTCGTTGGTGAGAGCAATTTATCCCAATAATAGCAATCTGCCTTTAGAGGGGCCACTGTAACACTTTTTTTCCAGGAGGGTTTTTCATTGTATCTCCCACACAGGTTTCACAGTTTGCCGTGTTCACTTCTACTGGTTCACCAGCTTTTTTCCCAGTTTGTGATTGAGTTTTGTTAGATCTTGTAGTCATGTATTAACCACTTCCAGTGAATTTTTCCTTATAGGTTTTTATTTGGGAAAGCAAACATCTCTGGATGTCATCATCAATCAGACTGATGGGAGCTGAAGCAATGACACCTTCGCCTGGTTGTTTACTACAGGATTGGCTGCAGTAGATTGAGTTTGCATAGAGATCTGGGACACAGTCTTACATTTTTCCTGAATAATGCTCTGTGAGTTATGTACTATCTGGTCGAGTTGACGTGTGTCCATATACGGAAAGGGTGACATAGGACTTCTTGTGTCTTTTAGGGTTTGAGGTTTTTTTGAATATTAAAACACATCCTCCTGCCCTAACTCAAAGTGTGAGTTTGAAGCCGTAATGCATTTTAGTTTGTTTACGATTCAACAATTCTGTGTGTGTTCCTTTTGTAAAAGATACGTGAATTTTGGCATGACGTTGTTCATTCTCATTGGAGTTGCACCAGAGTGTTCCAATGAGTCCTCAGCCCAACCTACGGTTGTGCACTGAGGCATGCACTGAGGCTCCCAATTAGGCGCTAGAGCTTCTGACGCTGAAAAAAAGGTGTTTTGGAAAGTGAAAAGGCCATTTTTTTCAGTCACCATTAGTTGAATCGGCACATTACAGGGGCTCAAAAACACGCCATGCAAGCACACGCAGCGGGGGAATACACGGATGATCAAGTGTACATGGCACCGGCCGGCTCACCCCCGCCCCGTTGTTGGGGGAGTGGCAGTGGGGTTTCTGGCTGCTGCAACTATCGGGGTGCCGTTTTGTATCATGTCTGTGGCATAGGCCACAGGAACAACTGATTGTTTACTAGTCTCTGGTTGAGGAGTGTCATTCGCATTAATTGCATTAGAGCCATTAGCTGTGCTGTCATGATCCGATCCGGCAGAATATGTCAGACATGTACTTACTTGGAATTGTTGCACGCTACCACTGACGAGCACTTTTCCTGCTGTAACGACTGTAACGGCTCCCAGCGTGCCTCTCCGTACTTGTAGCCGTGTTTGGGGCAGCTGTAGCTGTGGCAGTCTTGCCTTGGAGAGCGTAGCCAGTCGAGAGGTTGAACGCACTTCCAGCATCTTCGAGGCAGCTGGTGTTACGCTCACCTGGCTCCCACAGGGGCGTCGGTCGGACCCGGACTGCTGCGGCCTCCACCCACGTGATGCGTAGTGCAGCGATGACTGACTGGATCTGCCCTCCAATTCTTGTCTGCTTGACCCGTAGAAATATTCTCCTACAAGTGGAGAGATGGATTTAGCCACTTGTGGATTCAAGTGATAGCACCCACACTGTCCTCCCCTCTAATCACCACTGAAGTGCCCTCTCAGCAATCTCACCTTATATTCTTGAAGGATGAGCCCTCCATCCTGCGAAGTACGCAGAGGAGCGTTGATGACCAGTTACTTCACTGGCCTGAATATATTGGAAGAGTTGTAGACGAATCCTGACCACAAAAGGTTCTGGCAAAGAGCTGTAAGTATATAGTTCGTAAGAGTTCAAAATGTCTGGAATTCACTCCTGTCCAATTCCTCTTTTATCTTGCAGCTTTGAGCCAGTAAGAAGATTGACAGCTGAAAGCGCTCCGATAAAAGTCTGTGTTACCCAACACTGTCTGGTAAATAATGCCAAGGGTTAAACTTGTGGCTTTCTCCTTTTCTCACAGGTGCGGCATAAGAAGATGTGGCGTGCTGATGAATAATACCTCCAGCGGTAAAATCAGGTATGTATATGGCGGCTAAAGAGATTGTCTCTGTCTGTTCTCTCTGCTCATCTTGTTGTTTCTTGTCCCCCTTAGGTGCCGGAATTCGGCGATGTAAAGATGGAGACAGCGCCGGATCGAAGAGATGCTGTGTGGAACGGTGAGTATGGCCCGGCGCTGCTGCTGGCGATGCAACGCGTTTAAAACAAAGTCTTTCCTCAGGATTGAAGATGCGATGAATCCGGGATCAGGTAAGAAATAAGGTAATACTCTTGTTCTAACCTTTGCTTCTTTCCTTCTTTCTAGGTGCTCCAGGTTCTAGGCGGGCGTGGCAGAAGGCTGGATGCTGCTGCTGGCATGGTGAACGTTACGCTGCTGGATGCAGAATAACGCAAAGCGTGTGCTGCTCTTCGGGCGTGGTTTAAATAGCCTCCAAGTGGTCCCAGGTAGGTATTCCTCCCCGACCACACCCGAGTAACAAAATAGTCCCTAAGGTAAAGTAGTCCCTTCCAGGCCTCACATGGGCTTGGATCTTCTTG
The DNA here is from genome assembly GCF_040938575.1 of Ambystoma mexicanum. Taxonomy (NCBI): domain Eukaryota; kingdom Metazoa; phylum Chordata; class Amphibia; order Caudata; family Ambystomatidae; genus Ambystoma; species Ambystoma mexicanum. Next base: position 688,749,114 of record NC_090934.1, on the reverse strand, counting down.
CAGCATGGTCTGCATCAGGTAAGTGTGCGCTTATGAGCCTGGCGCCTATGGCACCAGGACTGATGTCCCACATGAGCCTGGCGCCATTGGCCCCAGGACTGAACCCAGACAGCCCCTAGCAGGGGTTGCTGGGTTTTCCCAAGGCAACATTATGCCTGCTCCCGGGGCTGATGGACGTGGTCTGGATGCCCGGGGGTATGCATCATGACAGCAATCCCCCTCAAGGCCCCTCCTAAAGTCGTTCTTCCCCATGGTCCTGGTTTGTCTGGGAGGTCCCGATGGAATCTCTTCACTAATCGAGGTGCATGTATGTGGTCACTAGGCTCCCATGACCTTTCCTGTGGCCCGTAACCTTTCCAATCGATTAAGTAAAAAAGTTTTGATTTAACCGCCTTGGAGTCCAGGATGTTTTTCACCTCGAATTCAGGTTCTCCATCTATCATGAGGATCTGGTGGTTTGGTTAATCTTGTTCCTGGTTGAACTGATTTTAAAAGTGAAACATGAAAGACAGGATGAATTCGCATATTGGAGGGTAATTCCGGTTTGACGGCCACCGGGTTGATAATGGCCTTAATGGTGTAAGGTCCTAAATATCTAGGATTAAAAGTCTGAGTTCCTTTCAGAGGTATGTGTTTTGTAGCTAGCCAAACCTGATCTCCAATTTGGTACTGTGGAGGTTCACTTCTATGTAGATCAGCATTTTTCTTGTATTTCTCTTTTGCTTGCTTCAAATGTTCTGTTGCTTCCTTGAAGGCTTGTGTAATAGTAGAATGCAAATGACTAACTGCGGGCATTTCTAAGTGCTGAGCCGAATCAAGTTCTGAGGTTCAAGGGTGGTGTCCATATATGGTATAAAAGGGGCTTTGTCTGGTTCCTGAATGTACAGAGTTATTGTATGCATATTCGGAAATCCATAAAATATCTTTCCAATTGCTTTTGGTCTCGTGAAGCATGCAACGTAGGTACTGTTCAAGGGTCTAGTTGGTCCTCTCCGTCTGACCATCGGTCTGGGGATGGTGACTGGTTGATAACCTTACGTCGATTTGCACCAATTGGCAACATTTCTTCCAAAAATGTGAAATGAATTGACTACCTCGGTCAGAGACCCATATGGAAGGAAACCCATGTATTCGAACGATGTTTTCGAGGAACTCCTTGGCCAGAATTGAAGCAGTAGGTAATCCCTTCAAAGGAATAAAGTGGGCCATCTTGGAAAAAAGATCCACGATAACTAGAATGGTGTTAAATCCATTACATGGAGGTAGATCAGTAATAAAGTCTAAAGACAAGGTGTGCCATGGTGTAGGTGGAATATCCAAAGGTTGTAAAAGGCCAGCTGTTTTTTTCTTCTGACTTTTGTTTTGGGCGCAAATGCCACAAGACATCACAAATGGCTTTATATCTTTTCGCCAGGTGGGCCACCAGAATTGTCTCTTAATTTTAGCTTCGGTTTTTGCGATACCTGGGTGACCTTCCATCAGGGTATCATGATAATTGGAGATGACAAGTTCCTGTAATTCCTTGTGTGGTAGAAATAGTCATCCTTGATAGTAGGGTAGATCATTGATGACTGAGTAATCCGGGCCTTTCTTTACCTAGTCCTGCAGGGCTGCTGGATCGAAGAGTTGTTGGATTTTTAAATGAATTTCTTCTAGTGTCTGTAAAGTAGTTATGCCAAGAATTCTTTGTTCAGAAATTATAGGCACGGGCTCCGGGTTCGCATATGCTTCTTCCATTCCTTTTTAGGATAAGGCATCTGCCTTGCCATTTTTACAGCCTGGTCGATAAGTGATCACAAAATCGAATTCGGCAAAGAACAATGCCCATCGAAGTTGGCGCGATGATTGGGCTTTGGCTGTTTTTAGATACTGCAAGTTCCGGTGATCAGTGATTACAGTAATGGTATGCCTGACACCGAGAAGATAGTGTTGCCAAGCCTTAAAGGTGGATTTGATGGCTAATAACTCTTTATCGGTAACCGCATAGTCTAACTCGTGTGTCGAGAACTTTCTGGACCAAAATGCCACTGGGTGAAATTGACCAGTTTCAGGATGCTTCTGGGACAGGACAGCTCCCATGGCTAAACTGGATGCATCAGTTTCCACTATGTACGGAAGCTCTGGGCGTGGATGTCTTAAGACAGGCGCAGACATGAATTTCGCTTTCAGCTCTTGGAAGGCCTTTTCAGCCTCTTCGGTCCACAAGAAGCGTTTGTTCTTTCGCAAAAGTGCTGTGATGGGATGTACAACATGTGAGAAATCCGGAATGAATCTGCGGTAGAAATTGGCAAATCCGAGCATGCTTTGTACCCCTTTAACTGAACTAGGTGATGGCCACTTGCGAATTGCGTCCACCTTTCGCGAGTCCATTCGGACTCCTTTGGTAGTCAGAATAAAACCAAGGAAATTCAACTTCCGTAACATGAAAAAACACATTTTTCCAATTTTGCATATAACCTGTGCTGGCGTAGGACTCCAGGACTGCACATACGTGCTTAACATGGTCTGATTCTGAAGAGGAGTACACTAGAATATCGTCTATGTATACGAAAACACAGACGTCAATGAGTTCACAAAGGACATCGTTCATAAAATACTGGAAGGCTGTTGATGCATTGCACAACCCGAAGGGCATCACCTGATACTCGAATAATCCGTACTTGGTGCAAAAGGCCGTCTTCCATTCGTCGCCTTTCTTTACACGTACCAGATGATATGCCCCTTGGTGATCTAACTTGGTCTAGATACAAGCATCCTTCACTTGGTCTAGTAGTTCAGGGATCAGAGGCAACGGATATCGGTTCTTAACAGTTATCTGATTCAATGCGCGGTAGTCTATGCACGTTCTGAGGTCACCTTCCTTTTTGGGTATGAAGAACAAAGCTGAAGATGCAGGGGACTTGGATGGGCGAATAAAGCCATTGGCAAGGTACTGGTCTAAGTATTGTCATAGGTGAAGGTTCTCAGGTTCCGTAAGGGCATAGATCCTGCTACAAGGGGGTTGTGCACCAGGTATGAGATCGATTTGACAATCGTACGATCTGTGAGGAGGTAAGGTGTTGGCTTGTTCCTTTTGGAAGACATCCTGGAATTCTTGGTATTCTGGGTGTAGTTGCATGACTGCTGTGGTTATTGTGGCCAGGCCTGCGTTCTGATTTTTCTTTGGGTAACAGGTTTGCGCACAATCCGGGAAGGTTATTCTCTTCTCTCGCCAATCAATACAAGGATTATGTGTTTCCAACCAAGGTATCCCCAGTATTATTTGGAACTGTGGGGCTTTGATTAGATCAAACACAATAGTCTCGATGCCCATCCTGACCCAATAGTTTCATCTCTGCGGTGGAGTTACAGGTCCAGAGGCAATTTCAGTTCTATCGACTGTGGTGATGACATCCGAGGTGGTTTTTGGGCAGAGAGGTAGATTCATCCTAGAAGCCAATTCATAGTCCACATAGTTTCCTATGGCCCCGCTATCAATGTATGCCCTTACTGCGTGCATACGTGATGGCTTCCCTGGATCTAGGAGGACCATTGGTATGATGAAATGCGAGGTCTGAGTATCCTTCTTCAAGCTCGGCAAGCGGACCTCTACGCTTGTCGGGCGTAGTCATTTCCCGAGTCTGACTCCATATGGCTTTTATCAGCAGCTCCTACCACCTTCTTGGGTGGCTTTACAGGGCAATCCCGTAGAAACTGTCCAGAAGTTCCACAATATAGACACAATTGCATTTGTTGCATTTGCCGCCTCCTTTCTCTTTCATTCTGGGTTAGAGGTCCTTTAACCCCTCCGATTTGCATGGGTTCTGAAGCCTCTGCTCCTTTGGGGTTAGAGTTTGTTTTGACCAACACCCGATTCTCAAACTTGGCTCGATCAGCCTTTCTGTTCTGAAGTCTGTGATCTAAGTGGACCACTAAGTCTATATATTCAGCGCAGTCTTGAGCTGGGTTCACGACTTGAACCAAGACATCCTTGAGTTCTCCTCGAAGCCCTCGATGAAATAACGTGATTTGTTTTTCTTCAGGCCATCCGGTTTCCACCACCAATCTATTGAGGTTTGCGATATAGGTTAGCAGATCCTGGTTACCCTGTCATAAGGATAAGAGTTTGTTATCCAGGGCTTGTCCCTGTGAATGTCTGGCGAATAGTCTTTCCATGCTCATTTGAAAACCCTGAAAATCCCGGAGAAGAGGGTCATCCTGGTTGACTAGCGGAATGGACCAATCCGCTGCGCTGCCACTAAGATATGATAATACAAAGGCTACTTTAGCTTGGTCATTTGGAAAGGCTCCCGGTCTGCATAAAAAGTGTAAGCGGCATTGGTTCATGAACACGGCAAACCTCCTGGGGTCCCCAGCAAAGCGTTCGGATGGAGCTAACGGAATATTTCCTGGCAAAATCAATTGGACAGGATTGCTTGATGAAACTGGGGCTGGATTCCCCCCAAACCCAGGTAGGGGTGTTTGTCAAGCTTGGTTTTGCAGCAGTTGTCTGGCGAGATCATCTGTGCGCTCCTTCGATACAATTAGTTCTCTTCTGAGGGCATTAGTCTGTTGGCGAGCGGCGTGCACTTCCGCCCTAAGTTCCCCCAATAGTTGGGCCAGTTGGTCGGTTTCTGAAGTTTCCATAACGCCCGGGTGGGGATTTGTAGATAGGCTTTGCGTTCTGTTACACTCACCTGGCTCCCACAGGGGCGTCGGTCGGACCCCGACTGCTGCGGCCTCCACCCACGTGATGCGTAGTGCAGCGATGACTGACTGGATCTGCCCTCCAATTCTTCTCTGCTTGACCCGTAGAAATATTGGATTCAAGTGATAGCACCCCCACTGTCCTCCCCTCTAATCACCACTGAAGTGCCCTCTCAGCAATCTCACCGTATATTCTTGAAGGATGAGCCCTCCATCCTGCGAAGTACGCAGGGAAGCGTTGATGACCAGTTACTTCACTGGCCTGAAGATATTGAAGAGTTGTAGACGAATCCTGACTCCAAAAGGTCCTGGCAAAGAGCCGTAAGTATATAGTTCGTAACAGTTCAAAATGTCTGGAATTCACTCCTGTCCAATTCTTCTTTTATCTTGCAGCTTTGACCCAATAAGAAGATTGACAGCTGAAAGCGCTCCGGTAAAAGTCTGTGTTACCCAACACTGTCCGGTAAATAATGCCAAGGGTTAAACTTGCTGCTTTCTCCTTTTCTCACAGGTGCGGCATAAGAAGATGTGGCGTGCTGATGAATAATACCTCCGGCGGTAAAATCAGGTAAGCATATGGCGGCTAAAGAGAGTGTCTCTGTCTGTTCTCTCTGCTCACCTTGTTGTTTCTTGTCCCCCTTAGGTGCCAGAATTCGGCGATGCAAAGATGGAGACAGCGCCGGATCGAAGAGATGCTGCGTGGAACGGTGAGTATGGCGCGGCACTGCTGCTGGCGATGCAACACATTTAAAACAAAGTCTTTCCTCAGGATTGAAGGTGCGATGAATCCGGGATCAGGTAAGAAATCAGGTAATACTCTTGTTCTAACCTTTGCTTCTTTCCTTCTTTTAGGTGCTCCAGGTTCGAGGCGGGTGTGGCAGAAGGCTGCATGCTGCTGCTGGCATGGTGAACGTTACGCTGCTGGATGCAGAATAACGCAAAGCGTGTGCTGCTCTTCGGGCGTGGTTTAAATAGCCCCCAAAGTAGTCCCAGGTAGGTATTCCTCCCCGACCACACCCGAGTAACAAAATAGTCCCTAGGGTAAAGTAGTCCCTTCCAGGCCTCACATGGGCTTGGATCTTCTTGCAGCATGGTCTGCATCAGGTAAGTGTGCACTTATGAACCTGGCGCCTATGGCGCCAGGACTGATGTCCCCGCCAGGACTGAACCCAGACATCCCCTAGCAGGGGTTGCTGGGTTTTCTCAAGGCAACATGATGCCTGCTCCCGGGGCTGATGGACGTGGTCTGGATGCCCGGGGGTATGCATCATGACAGCTGGCTCCTCCATTCGTCCCAAGACTCCAAGACTCTGCTGACACCGCATTTGCTCTGCGAAGGGTCAGAGTCTTAATGGTGAACATAGCAGGTTGCTCCGCCTCCGCCTCCAGGTAAAAGCAGTAGAACTGGAGCACAGGAATACAATGAAAGGCTGGCAGCACTGCACAGGTACAGAAAGACTCCAAGACTCAGTTGACTCTGCGTTCACTACGCAAAAGGTCAGAGTCTTAATGATGAACACAGCAGGTTGCTCCGCCTCCAGGCAAAAGCAGTAGAACTGGAACACAAGGATACAATGAAAGGCTGGTAGCACTGCACAGGTACAGAAAGACTCCAAGACTCAGCTGACTCCATGCTCGCTCCGTGAAGGGTCAGAGTCTTTATGGTGAACACAGCAGGTTGCTCCACCTCCGCCTCCAGGCAAAAGCAGTAGAACTGGAGCACAAGGATACGATGAAAGGCTGGTAGCACTGCACAGGTACAGAAAGACTCCAAGGCTCAGCTGATTCTGTGATGATTTCAAATCCGACAATTCAGATTGTGAATCTTTAATGGTGATGAAAATTGGGAAAGACCGTGGAGGAGAGTAAACTGATTGTTGTCTGGGTCCTGCAGCCAAATACGTAGAACACTGTAAAGTTCTGGCAGGAGAGTACCCCAGGCAGAGGGAAGGTGAAAGTTCAAGGAAAGTCTCATGCCCCTTAGAACAGACTGTTGTGAAGAACTGACAGGAGAGTAATCCAGGCAGTGTGATTGCATGTCTTGGATGTGCACACAAATAGAGAGAACATTGTAAAGTCCTGGCAGGAGAGTAAACCAGGCAGTATGATTGCGAGTCTGGGACCCACACCCAAATCAAGAGAGCATTGAAAAGACCTAGCAGGAGAGTAAATCAGGCGGTGTGATTGCGTGTTGGGGTGCCGCACCCAAATACAGCAAACATTCAAAAGTCCTGACAGGAGAGTATACCAGGCAGGCCTATGGGAAGTCAGACACCCTAAGGGAAGGGAACCATACCTCTTGGGTTGGAAAGGTGAATAACATGTGCAAAGCATGGAGTAGAAAAGAACCCTGTAAGTTTGTGGAATCCAGGAGAAGGGAGACATACCACCTGGACTGGTGAATGAAAAGAAAATGTGGCTTTAAGCTGGGAAAGAAAATGTGGCTTTAAGCTGGGAAGAAGCTGAGAAACTCAGGGGAAGGGAAGCCCCCCCTGAGGACTGTGGAACTTTATAGAACTTTGATCATTTGTTTGTCATATGCCTTTTTTGGAACTTTGTGTTGGAACGTTGGAAAATCTGCAGATGGTGAGCTGAAAGACTTTGGGCCTTATCACAAGTTGGGCCTTAACCCTTAAATGTGGAGGTAACGCTATTTAAGGGTTGGTCCTATCCAACGTTGGGCTTTAAATTGGAGTTTTACCTCCAGCTTTTTGCTGGAGGTAAAAATCTCCATTTAATGCCCATTTTTGATGCTATTAGTGCGGCTCTAATTGTGCCAAAGCTAATAGCACCATGAAACCCCCATTGGGTCTTATGGACCCAATGGGGAATAGGGATTGACCGCCCAACCGCTACTCGTGACCCGGCGCTAATAGCGCCGGACCAAGTAGCAGTAACACTAATAGCATTGGGTGATATCCCGGCGCAATTAGCACCGGGATACCGCTCAGCTCGTGATGAGGCCCCACATCCCTTTACACATTTCTCTGAGTTTAGCTTGTAAGGGTCAGGATAGGATTTTGGACACAGAACAGATAACTCTTTTATTTTGGACATTCTGACACTGACATCCTTTAGTTTCATTGAGGCAGGGAAACCCCTCAAAGTGATAGGGCGATATAGGTATTTTTCCAGCCCTTCTTTTACTTTATTAATAAAAGTCTATAGCAATCATCCTAAATCTTGTCTGAGTCTTACTCCTGATTCCTTACAATTGCTACGTGTTACTTGTCCCGAAAGGGGAGGGATGCTGCAGGAAATCAATACTGTTAAGTTGGAGTTCCCAGATTCATAAAAATAGCTTGCTTCAATAAACAAAAATTGTGAGCACCTGGTTTGGGGTGGGTGGATAATTCCCCCAAATTAGACATCTCCTGATTAAAACATGCCCAGGCCAAATATGCCAGCAGAGGTCTTCACCATGGGATATATTGCTGGAGCGGCCCAGGAGTTTTGCCACCAGGACCACCGGCAGAAAAGAGAGACCCAAAGTGGGGCATCACATCAGTGAATGGAGGTCTGGTCCAGGCAAACAGTGATTGGAGAACCCCTCCTGGACAAGGGGTGCCATGTGAAAGGCAGGATCAACAAGGTATTTGGTTTTAAAGGAGGAGTGAAGTGCATCCTCAACACTCCTTGGTGAGGGTTTTGCAAACTGTGTTAAAGGTGCTTGACTCACATGCCCTATGCAACCTTATTTTTGTTTGTGTTTTAAGGGTCACTCACACAGCACATGCACTGGAAGGACTATTCACTTTGGTGCAGTAAGGGGCAATCCCAAGCTATACTATTAGCCATTTGTTTTACATGTGCATCTTTTATTTACTTTTTATTTATTGCATTTGTGTAACTCGAAGACCTGAGGATATCATGGCGTTTGGACATAGAGGAGTAGAGAATACATAAGGAAGTGTCCTGTACCATAGAGGTTATTTGTTATTCATATTGGTTGAATAATCAGATATTCACCAGTCTCTTGAAGATGGGGTAGGATTGTGTGTTTCTAATGGTGAGAGGTAGCGAGTTGCAGAGGGAGTGAGTTGTGACACAGAAGCTTACTCCTCCTGCTATGGACTTTTTGAAGCATGGTGTGACCAGCGAAATACAATTGGAGGATTGTAGTGGGTGCAGGTGCAGTTTATGGGTGATGCTATTGTTCAGGGAGAAGGGGGTCTCTTTGTAGATGCAATGCTGAGCCAAAGTGAGTATTTTGAAAATGTTGCAGGCTTTGATCGGATCCAAGTGGACTTTGTGCCGGGAAGCTGAGATGTGGTCAGAGCGGTGCAGGCCCAATGCTGGGTGCAAGGCCTGATCGTGGAGGAGTTGGAGCTTGGCAAGGTTGGATTCTCTGCCTGCTGGATTTTGCCACCACTTTTTCTCCCCCTCCTGCTCCTCTGGCTGACTCACATCCTGACACAGCCCTTTTCATGCTCCACTCTTCTATCTATGATTATCTTGATGTTCTTGCCCCTGTCTTGAGGATTCGCTTGAAGCCCAAGTGCAACTCCTGGTATGACTCTGACCTTGTCACCCTTAAACACAAGTGCAGTGTGGCTGAGAGGAAATGGCTAGCTTCTTGCGCATCCTGGCAAACTGGCCTGCCACCTGTTTCAAAGGCAATACCGGCTCCCTGTCCACACTAAGAAGAGAGCCCACATCCAAGCCTGCATCAATGCGGCATCTAACAACTCAGCCAAACTCTTTAAAATCTGCAAGGAGCTGGCCAATCCGGCTGCAGTCTATACCTCGCGTGTCCCCTCCCAGGCCCTCTGCACGGCCCTGGCTTCTCATTTTATCTCTAAAACCCAGAACATCCTGTCTACCCTCTCGTCCTCTCTTCCTCCTCCCTCTACTCTATCCTCTACCTTCGCCCTCCCCCCCCACCCGTGGCCACCTCTCCTCCCTCTTTCTCTTCCTTTTCCTTGTTCTCCCATGATGAGCTTTCAAGACAGGTCCAATCTATGAAAGTCTTGCCTAAACAGGTACTTCCCTGTTCTTCCAAAACCATTGAGGACCACATTGACAACCTTTATCCTGCCCTGGCTGACTTCTGCAACCACTCTTTTGCCACTGGAGCCTTCCCTTCCCCCTGAAACATTCTCTTGTGCACCCTCTTATCAATAAACCCTCAGCCGACCCCTCCTGTCCGGCTTACTATCGCCCAATCTCCATAACTCCTTTCCTGGGCAAACTCCTGGAAAAGCTGGCCATCTCCCACCTTAATCTTCACACTGAATCTGTTGGTTGTCTTTATGACCATCAGTCTGGCTTCAGAGCAGCCAGAAGCACCGAAATTGCTCTCCTGAACATCTGTGAAGACCTGCTCTCTAACCTTGATTCTAATCTCCCCTCTGTCCTCATCTTACTCAATCTCTCTTCTGCCTTTGGCACGATCAACCATGCCATCCTGCTCAATTGTCTCTGTAACAACCTGGGTATCACTGATCAGGCCCTGGCATGGTTGACCTCGTTCCCCTCTAATCGACCCTCCCAGATCCAACTTGGGTCCTTCATTTCCTCTATCACACTCTCTACTTGTGGCGTTCCCCAGGGGTCTAACCTCTCTCCCTGGCTGTTCAACCAATACCTGGAACCTCTTGCCCACCACATTGCCGCTCTCTGATCCAACTTTAAGTGCTATGCAGATGACACTCAGCTTGTTTTTAGGCTTCCCTCTGTCACCTTTTCTCCTTCTTTCGTCTCTGACTGGCTGTCTGCTATCCAGGAGCGGTGTGCTGGCAACGATCTCTGTCTTAATGCCAGTAAGACAGAGATTCTCCTCACTGGCACACCTGCACCCTCCTTACCTGCCACTCTCTGGCAGGCCTCCCTTGGCCCTCTTCCTGCTCCCACCTGTGAGGCTAAGAATCTCAGGGTCATCTTCGACTCCACACTCTCCTTTTATCCTGTCATCTCTGACATCTCTAAGAAGTCAAACTACCAGCTGCACCTCCTCAGAGGTATTCTTCCTTTCCTCTCCTTGCCCCAGAAGCTCACTGCCTCTAGAGCTCTGGTTCTCTCTAGGTTGCACTACTGCAATAGCCTCTTTCTAAATCTGGCTGCTTCTACTCTTCGCCCCTGACTTTTCCTTGGCCTCAAGCCCATGGATCCTATCTCTCCAGCACTGAATTTTCTACATTGGCTCCCAGTGGCTGCAAGGATTAAGTTCAAGACCCCCTGCATTGTCCACAAGGCCTTCTGGGGCCTGGGTCCTCAATACCTCCAACTCTCTCTTCATAAATACCTTCCTGCTCGAGCTCTTCGCTCCTCCACCTCCAACTCCCTCAGGGTCAGTCGCTTCTCCAAGCAATGAGTTGGTGGTAGATCTCTTTCTTTGGCTGGGGCCTCCCTCTGGAACAACCTCCCTGCATCTCTGACACTTGAGGAGAACCATCTCTGGTTTGGGAAGCACCCTAAGACCTTCCTCTTTGCTTCAGCCTTCTCTCTTCCTCTACCCAGCTGACTTCCTGTATGATACTGCATTGGTTACCTGGCTACCCTCTGATTTCGGGCCCAGGTCCCTGACCACCCATTTGCACACCCGCACTGCCTGCTGGCAACCGTTGCACTTGGGTCTGTATCTGTAACCCTACAGTCTGCCTACCTGCACTTTTGGACACCTGCTGTCTGCACTTACCCTTGCACATGCCACCTGCTGGCCGCACTTCTTGTTATTGTTTTGATCCCATGTACAGCACTGCCCCCTCCCCTCTACCCTGGCACTTTTCACCTCCCTTACACTGTGCAATCTCAATGCCACTTGGCCTAGTAAGATTGTTGTCTCTGTGCTCCCTCTGTTCCTCCTTCCTGGTCTTGTCGTGCCTTGAAACACTTGTGTATAAGGGCGTTACAAATGCAATATCATAATAATATATATATATATTACATGTCCACGATAGTGGCCATGTAGTTATGGTTAAGTTGCTGTTTCCATAGGAAGAGCACTTTTTGGGCAGCTTATAACTTCGCTCTCCCTGGACGGATCCTCACCAAACTTTGCAAAGTTTGGTGAGGATTCGTCCAGGGGGGGGAAAGTTATAGGGGGGGGCCGAAAGCTTTTTTTTTCCCATAGACTGAATGGGAAAAAACTTTGCGCACGGCTACAGCCCGAACCGCTGGACGGATTTACACCAAATTTGGACCAGGAGCAGCGGCTTGGTCCCGAAAGCGTGCTTTTGCAAATTTGGTGAAAATCCGTCCAGTAGTTTTTTTTAAAATGACCAAAAAGTAGGTAAAAAAAAATTAGTGATATATGTGTTCGGTTTGCAGATACACTTCCCTGTTCGCTCAGCGGAAAGTGTCCTGATTGGCCAATCGTCTTGCGTGATGTTTGCGGACATGCAAAGTGTTCGCTGATTGGACGGCGTGGAACGTGAAGTGCGTCAGATTTTTCGGTAGCGCCCGCCATATTGGATTCGCGGACGTCCCTGGACGGCGCAGTGAAACTTTGTTCAAAATGTGTATTTTGTAGAGTGTGTTGGTGTGTAGGAGTGTTTGGGGAGAGTGGGAGTGTATGAGATAGGATGAAAGTTGTGTTTTTTATGTGTTAGACGTTCTTTTTGTGTTCGATTTGTTTGCGGCCATCACGGGTGTTCTGAAATGTTCTAAATAAACTGACTAGGGGGTGTTCTAAGGAGTCAATATGTGTCCGTTTTGTTCGCAAGCAAAGTGAAACTGTTCTAAGAACACTCGCGGTGTCCGGGGAGTGTTCGTAGGTGGTGTCCTGAGGACGCTGTCCGTATTGTTCTCTGTCAAGTTGAATGTGTTCTAAGAACACGCGCAGTGTCCTGAAATGTTCGCAAATAAACAAAATGGGGGTGTTCTGAAGACGTTTTTGAGAACCCTCCCGGTGTCCTGAAATGTTTGTAGGGGTTGTTCTGAGGACGCTGTCCGTATTGTTCTCAAGTTGAATTGTTGTCAAGTTGAATGTGTTCTAAGAACACTCGCGGTGTCCTGAAATGTTCGCAAATAAACAAAATGGGGGTGTTCTGAAGACGCTTCTAAGAACACTCGCGGTGTCCGGGGAGTGTTCGTAGGGGGTGTCCTGAGGACGCTGTCCGTATTGTTCTCTGTCAAGTTGAATGTGTCCTAAGAACACTCGCGGTGTCCTGAAATGTTCGCAAATAAACAAAATGGGGGTGTTCTGAAGACGCTTCTAAGAACACTTGCGGTGTCCGGGGAGTGTTCGTAGGGGGTGTCCTGAGGACGCTGTCCGTATTGTTCTCTGTCAAGTTGAATGTGTCCTAAGAACACTCGCGGTGTACTGAAATGTTCGCAAATAAACAAGATGGTGGTGTTCTGAAGAGGCTTCTAAGAACACTCGCGGTGTCTGGGGAGTGTTCGTAGGGGGTGTCCTGAGGACGCTGTTCGTATTGTTCTCTGTCAAGTTGAATGTGTCCTAAGAACACTCGCGGTGTCCTGAAATGTTCGCAAATAAACAAAATGGGGGTGTTCTGAAGACACTTCTAAGAACACTCGCGGTGTCCAGGGAGTGTTCGTAGGGGGTGTCCTAAGGACGCTGTCCGTATTGTTCTTTGTCAAGTTGAATGTGTCCTAAGAACACTCGCGGTGTCCTGAAATGTTCACAAATAAACAAAATGGTGGTGTTCTGAAGACGCTTCTAAGAATACTCCCGGTGTCCGGGGAGTGTTCGTAGGGGGTGTCCTGAGGACGGTGTCCGTATTGTTCTTTGTCAAGTTGAATGTGTCCTAAGAACACTCGCGGTGTCCTGAAATGTTCGCAAATAAACAAGATGGTGGTGTTCTGAAGACGCTTCTAAGAACACTCCCGGTGTCCTGGAATGTTCGTAAGGGGTGTCCTTAGGACGCTTTCTGTATTGTTCGTTATTAAGTTGAAAGTGTTGTAAGAACTATCGCGTTGTTCTGAAATGTTCGTAGGGGGTGTCCTGAAAACGGTGTCCGTATTGTTCGCTGGCAAGTTCAAAGTGTTCTAAGAACACTCACATTGTACGTGGACATTAAAAGTTTCCCATAGATCATAGTTGAAATGTTTGACTCTATGGATGTGATATGCTGCGGTGGTTGTTGCCAGGGCATAGAGTCTTGGGTGCATGGCCATTTGGCCATGCACCCAAGATTGTATGCCCTGGCAACAACCACCGCATCATATCACATTCATATTTGCTTATAACTTTGGGTGAAAAACAAATGTATAAGGAACAAAGGTATTAGATACTATGGATGTGATATGCTGCTATGGTTGTCCTTTTATTGTATACTTACTGTTTGGTCTAGTAATGGGAGTCCATGTTTTTCTTCTTCATTTCTGTGATAAAAGAAAATAGCATGTTAGTATTAGTATTTTGTAATGACTTATTACATTGTATAAGCAATATACTTTTATTTTTTTTCGACCCTCATATTTAGTAGAGTACAAATCAGAGTACTGTGCAATTTGCTCAGTTTCTGTATTTGTTGCTAAAATCATTGGGTCTGTGGGAGAAAAAAAAATCCATGTTGGATTAAAAAAAAAAACCTTTTTCTGTTATGCTACAGTTTATTTGTTTGTTTGTTTTCAGTGTTCAGTTGTTGTTTCTGGCTAATGCTTTATACTTTGCTTTGTTGTATTTTTTTTGGAACAGTAACAGATTCTTCATTTGTTTTGATATTATAAAATTTTGGAGCAGTTAGATACCAATTGGCATATTCTAACTGTCTATTTTTTTAATATATTTTAGTGGTTTTGATTTACCTATTTGGATATTGTTAAATTTTGGGACAGTTAGATACCAATTGGCGTATTCTAACTGTGTATTTTTTGGCCTAATTTAGTGGTATTCATTTATCTGATTAGTTGTTGTAGAATCTTTGAGCTGTTAGATAGCTTTTGAAGTATTCTAACAGTTTATATTATTTTAACACAAATTTATAATTTTGGGACAGTTAGATACCAATTGGCGTATTCTAACTGTGTATTTTTTGGTCTAATTTAGTGGTATTCATTTATCTGATTAGTTGTTGTAGAATCTTTGAGCAGTTAGATAGCTTTTAGAGTATTCTAACAGTTTATATTTTTGTAACACAAATTTACTTAAAGGTTTAAATACAGTTTATTTATCAAATTTTGGTTTTAAGAACATCAAATAAGCGTTTGTAAGATTTGCTGGTAATCTCTGCTTTAGAGTAATGGTACTATCATTACATTCAAACCATCCACATTTCTTTTTTATGTATGCAGTGTAGTGCCCTGAATTGGTTGTGTCTCCTGCGTGGTAGATTATACCTATTGTTGTGAAGGTTTTCTTACCAAGTGATATTTGACCATGTGTGAATCCAGTCAGCTTGCAGTTGTTTTTGGTACCATCTGCATTGTAACGTAGAAGCATTAGTATTGCGTATTTACTATGTGTTTGTATTACTAACATGGAGCGATTATCTGAATTGCAGGTAGAGCATAATCTACCATGGTTTGCATTTTGTACAAGTTGCTGAAATGGAATGGATTCACAATTTGGTATTGATATATATATGAAGAGTTCATTGGGGATTTCTTCTTGTGTCACATTGTTGCAGAGAGGGCATGTATGTTTCCACATGTATGAAATCTAAAAGATTTCATTTATAGGTATGTTTTTGTTTTCCAGTACTTGTAGTAAGTACATTAGAAATTCTTGTGGATCTTCCTGTGAGTTTATAGTGAATTTCACCATTCCAGCACAGTAGTCCAATTGTCGTCTTATTCCAAAACACTATATGTGTTGTCAGGATTGTTTGCTGCATTTCTGTGAAGTACTAACATTTGCAAACACAATGGGTCTGTACTGTGTGAGTAAATGTTGTCAACAATTGGTGGTAATTGAAATAGAATATTCATTGCTACATTTGCACAGCAATTTACACCAACTATATTTGAGAATTTAAATGGTCCAGGTAGTTCTGTATCTAACTGCTTTTTTTGGAGTTTGTCTTCCTTCTTTAAAGAAGTACCTGGTTTACTTTCTCTAATTGATTCTTTTTTGTTTGTGGTACTTGATGAAGTATTAGTTTCTTTTACTCTCTTTGGAGGATTTGAAGTGACGTCCTGTTGCATTTCTGTTTGATTTAGTTTTCTTTTACAACGTTTTAGTTTTTGTGGAACAGAATATGTGTTTAGATGGGGAGTGTATAGTGAGCGAAGTCTATTATATTCTAAAATGCAAGGAATATCAGCGTTTACTTTACTTGCATCAAAGTTGATTAAAAATAGACCGTCAAGTGTACGTAAGCGTGATAGTGCTACGTAGCTCATGCCTTCTTTAAAGACTGTGTTACCAATATCTATCATTGCTTTGTCTAGGGTAAGACCTTGTGATTTATGAATTGTGAGTGTGTATGCAAGAGTTAGAGAAAATTGTTCTCTGCGTACATACATATCTTTGAAGAGAAGGAATCTAGCTGTTGAGCATCCTATCCGTTTTACTTCTGAAAGTTTGTCAAAGAGTATATTGACAAACTGAATTTTGTTGTCACGTGGGTATGTTTGAAAGCCAACAACTGTACCCAGTGCTCCATTAACTAGTCCTTGGTCCACGTCAAGGTTACATTTAAGCATTACTCTGCACTTTAAGGATAATTTTAACATCTTTTCTAAGCTTGCTGTGTTTGAGATTGATCTTTCTAAATGATTTAGTCTTGTTTTGGCTTGGTCACACATGGGAAGTGTCATACCATGTACATCTAGTTTGTCTGTGGCGCTAATTTCCACTATTGGTTGCATTTCTTTACTTAGCATGATTTCATTGAATTTGAAACAGCTTGCAAGAGTTGGCATTAAGGCCATACAATTGACATTTTTGTGGGCTAATTGTTCCATAACATCTGTAGCACATGCATTATCGCCATAAAGTGCATTAATGTGCCGGGTTTTCAATGTTGCTTCTGCTTCTTTAGAAAGTATACCAACTCTCAAACTTTTTAAAATGTTGGCATAAGTTAGATCTGCAGATTGGCGCATGTTTTCTGTTAATTCTCTGTATTGGAAATGTTGCCAAAGGTTGACATTTCCAATGCTGCCAACAGTTTTACGGCAGAGTTTATGCCCTAATGTTTTAAAAATAGGTTCACCTTTTACTGGTGTTAATTGAAGCAGGTCTCCAAAAAGAATAATGTGTTTTCCTGCAAAGAGCTCTTCATATTCTGTTTTGAGTACTTCTTGTAATCTGTGGTGAATCAAAGCTAACATCAGGTTGGAGACCATGCTCACTTCATCTATTAGTAGCATTTTCATTTGTTTCAATACTCTGCGTAATTCCATTACAGCTTCTGCAGAAAGTTTGTAATAGTCTAATTTGTTCTGGTATTCTACTGGTAATAGTAGTAATCGGTGTAATGTAACACCATCCTATGTTGTAGGCAGCTAAACCTGTGGGGGCAGTGACAACAGCAGACAGTTTGTTGTTTGTCAATTGTTGAAGGAACTTACTAATGATTTTGATTAGGAATGTTTTGCCAGAACCAGCTTCACCACTGACGTACAGTAATATAGGTTTATAATTATGGCAGGAACATTCTTTATTTTCATGTTTTACACCATGTGCAATTTTTTTTGTTACTTCTTGAAAAATGCTACTTTGCTCATTGTTTAGTTTTGATTGTAGTATAGTTAAGTCTTCCTTATCTTCATACTGACACATGGTGCTTTCTACTTCTATCATAGCTAAGTCTGCCTCATTTTTTATTAGTGGTTCTCCCAGTGGTTCTTGGCTTCCTGTTACAGAAGGGTGACTACTGTCAGGAGTATCCTTATATAGTTGGGCTTGGAGTTCTTCTTCATGTTGCTGTTCATTGTGCAACATTGTTTTGTACTGTGTAAAGTTTACATCAGTTATAGTGCTTTCATTTGCTTTGAAAGCATCCTCATATGAGTCATAGTTATCTAGTAATTGTTCTTCTTTTCTCCATGGTTTGAAGAGTTGTAGCAGGGACATGTAATATACTTCTTTATGTTGAGGAGTCTTCAATGACAATTTGATATGATTAATTAAATGTGGTTTAGTGAGTTTAACTAAGCTGCCTTCACAGTCTGTCACTCTATATTTACCTTTTTGTCATCGGGTTTCAGATTATTTTTGTATGTGTAGTTTTGGGCTATTTGGTATAGACACATGTTTTCCAAAGTATTACTTCTGTTTGGGTAGTATGTGTCCAATAAATTGTTTTGTAAAATGTCTTGGCTGTTGGGATCATGTTTGGCTATTGTTTCTATATCTTCATATGATTTTAGAACTCTTTTTCTAGATTTAGCTGGACCAAGACTTAGCCATACTATATTTTCAGATTTACCATACAATGAAGTACCAGTTAAACGATCAGCTGCTTCATAAGATCCAAATTCTCTATGGGTGAGCATTTTTATGCCCAAGCTGTATAATTTCTGAGATACTGTTTTATCTAATGACAGGTCATTCCAGAGGTCTTGGAGCTCTGTCTTTTCTGCTTTAGTTAAGTATGCTGTGACATATCGTGCAACTGCAGTAGAATTGTCTGCAATGTACTGCACATCTATGTTTGCATTCCATAAGTGGGCAATGATTGCAATATAATCATTGATATATTTTTCTTCTTCTTTTCTTTTTATGTAATATGTATTTTTAGGTGACTTTCCTTTAACAGTATGTCTAACTGAAGGCATGAGGTTGTTTACTTGACCTGTATTTGTAACTGGTCTAGGGAAACCAAATCGGCATTTGGTGTAGTATTTGCCTTTGTTTTTGTATTTGCGACGACAATATTTTCCACATTTGTGTCTTTGAAATTGTAAAATTTGTGCACGAAGATCACTATTTGTGGCTTCTGATGGAATTTCACAAGTGACATATTTTTCAATAAACTGTAAAACAGTGGCATCACTGTCTTGAACACATTTAGGAGCATCTTTAATCCATAAAAGCATGTGGATATGTGGTGCTCCTCTGGCTTGGTATTCTTTTCTCCAAAAGAAGTGTTGCACTTCTCCAAGGGGAGGAACAGTTTTATTACAAATAAAATGTAGCATAGCAATGAAGCGATGGTGAAAATATCTTGAAACATTAACAGGATCCAAAGAACAAAGTTCTCCAGGTGTTAGAATATCTATGTTTGTTTTATTTTTATTTGATATGCGTAGGAAATCATGTAAATCTTCCCATGCATATTCTGCACAACTTAATGTAACAAACCAAGTGGGTGGGCCAAGGTTTCTGATCATACAACGTACATCTCCATGACGTTAAAACCAGTACTCTTTAGTACCACGCATATTTGCTAATAGATTTGTAATATTTGATTGTAAAACCTCATCCTTTTGTTGCACTTTCTCTAATAATTGTGTAGCTGTCATATTTTGAAAGTGTGATCCTGATTTTAATATGTGTGCAACTCCGTAACATAAAGTTGCTAGTTCACTTTCAAAGAGTAGGTGTTATATGTATTCCACATTTTGTCTAAAACTGGGATCTTCAGAATACATCCGTAATGAGCGGCATTCTGAAGCTGATATTTGAATAGGTCTATCATCATACCTTCCTCCTTTGCCAGTAGGAAAGAGTAGAGGAAAAGCACGTGCTTCTATACTTTTTTCCCATATACTGATTGGCGATCCTTTTGATTGACGCATTTGGTAAGTTTCTAGTACATCTTGTACGGTGTCATTACAGTGCAAAGGATGAATTGTATAATGGTCTAAAGTATTTGATATTGTAGCAGGATCTAGTAGCTCAAATTGACCAGCTTCTTGTGTTTCTTGAATTATTTCAGTTGTATCTTTCAAGTTTTCTTCAATATTAATTTCTTTGTAATATTCATTATTCTCTTTAAGATATTGGAAGGCTTGTCTAACTTTATATAAATCTACCAGCTGTTGCCATATTTTTTTGTCTTTTGTAGGTACTCCATTCACTAATATAATTAAAGATTGCTGCATTGGATGTTGCACTCCTAGAGTATGCACATTTTCTTTTAGATTTAATGGTAAATAAACTACTTTTCCACGAATGCCTTTTACCAATTCAGAGGGAGGTAATTTTGCTGTTTTTGGTTGAAGGCGTATTATTGCTTGAAATGGGTGTACTGTTTGAATTATGATGCTCTCATATAAATTAAGTTGTTGTAGAGGTTTTGGTACTGGGTATAATTCCAAATTATTTGTGATAGAACGTGAAGGAGTTTGGTTGTTGTCAAGTTTTGTAGTGCAATAACTGCAAAGTATTAAGGGCTCAGTTATTTCATATTTGTTTTCTGCTAGAAGGTAGAGAGCTAATTCAAACCATTTAGAATCTTCATTGACTTCTATTTTGTATGATAGGTCCACAGTTTTTGTGTTACTTTTATAAAAAATTCTACGGCAACATACACATACATGGTTTGGTACTTCAGCTGATGTACTTTTAAATTTTAGTATTTCTTTTTTGTATGTGTTTAGCAAAAGGTTGCAATGTGTAGAATTGTTGCTTAATTGGTTTAAAGCTATTTCATTCTGTAAATGGCTTTCACTTCCAAAATATTTTTTCTGGATATAGTGAATTTCTTCAAGTAGGTCTTTTGCTGTACCATGTAGAAGGATGTTATTTAACTTTGCTAGTGCTAAAGCAGAACTTTTAGCATAGTACAGTTTATAGACTAGATTTCTTATAGTTGAATGATGTCTTGATATCCTTTTGATATCATGGAAAGTGATTTACAAGTAGGTCCTGTAATTCAGGCCAATGAATGTCCTTGTAGTCCTGTGTACTTGCGCACAGGACAGGTATCTATATTTTGCAGTAATTTAATTTTGATTTTGTCTTTGCTTTTTACATATTTATTGAGGAATTGGTGTAAAGATTTGAAACATTGTTTGGGAATGTTACACATTGACGTGCATGGCCATTTGTACACTAGACGTTCTGATTCAGTTGATGGAGGGGTAATTCTAAGTTTTCAGGGCATATTTTTGTAAGGAGTACTTCTTGTTCCATTATGGTATTATTCACTTTTTCATAACCTCGACCACTGCTATTTATGGCAATTGTATTTTTTTGCTTTTGTTTGTACGCTTCTTCATTAAAATATGGTTCTGTGCTCGTAGTGTGATTCCATTCACCTCTGCAGATACTTAAGAAGTTCTTTCTGTTGACATTTCGCTTATTGAGAAGTCTTTTTTGTAATTTAGTTATTAGTTTTGTTAGTGGTTTAATTTTGTTTAACAGTAAAATAAATAAATTTCTTTTGAGAAGAATTGCACTGTCCATCAATGCTTCTAAGATTAATTTCCTACGATAGGTTTTAAGCTTTGAACCTGATTTCTCTCCTGTTTTTATAAGTTTTTGAAGGACTTTGTGACGGTATATTTTGGCTAAAATACTTTTCTTGGTATGCTTACTTTGCACTATATTAAAATTTGAAGAAGTAGTTTTATCTGTACTGATAGCTGATTTTCTGTTAATTGTTTTTTGGTTTGTTTTACATTTTGATAGAGGAAGCGAAGTTGTTGTACTTGAAACTTCTTGTGTTTCACTAAATGATTGTATTAGCTGTTTTGTTTCAACTTTTTTTACAAATTCTGCTAGAGATGGATGCTTATGTTGGACACCTTTATTTTCATTTGCTCTAATTTTGCGTTGCTTTCTACGGAGTTGTCTTTTGGTAGGCATTCTTTAGGGTCTGTTGAAAAAAATAAAGAAGATATGGGTTGGGGTGTTCTGGAATGTATGTGTGCTGTATGCATGAGTGTTTGAGTAAGATGATAAAGATGTATGTAATGGTGTGTGATTGTGCATTGGGAACTAAAACTAGTAGGGATAGGTATTCTTGAATTTATGTGTCACTAAACTGGGGTTCAGATGACAAAAAAAAAGTAAGCTAGTGGTGTGGAAAAGTACAAATAGTAAATCTAATGTATACAATTAAAACAGTTGTTTGTTCTATAATATGAAAATTGTAGTGGTTAAGTTGGGTAATTTGTGTGTCCAAAAATAGAAATTTGTGGGCCATTCTGGTTGTAAATTGATGTTTACGACATGGACATTTTTGGACAAAATGGTACAAAATCTCTATTTTAAGAAACCAAAATAGCTGGTATTAATGTTATAGTATATTTGATTAATAATATAAATATTATGGTGATATTTTACTAACTTTCTTTTAAAAATTAACAGGTAACTTCTTAGTTTTTCTTTCTTCTTCGAATTCGGCTGCTTCTTTTCAGGAAACTGGTCTTCACTGCAACTGTAAAAGCTTAAAATTAGTAACTTTGTTTGTATATAGCACTGTTTTTAATTTAGATATTGATTTTTTTAATTGAAATCCTATGTGCCTTATGTAAAACCATTAAACTAATTTATTTACATAAGATACATTGCATCAGTTCAGTACATATGATATGTTCTTAATGAACAAATTGTATTGAATGACTAACTGTAGCAAAAATAAAATATCTTTACTATGTCTTGTGAAATGTATAATATATTAGTGAATACCACTATTTCTGTAAGTAAACTGTTCTAGGTAATAGCGCCTCAATGTCATGTCTAATTTAAAGTAATTAAGTAAATAAATAAATAAAAACAAAAAATATTAAATTGTATAAGTATTTTTATAAAGGTTTAAACATAGATTGTGTTTGCATGCAATTTTGTTTGAATATATGTAGTCTATATATTTCATTTAAAAAATGTTAGTTTAACATGATTTGAGTATGTGTGTATAAAGAAAGTAAAAAGTATAAAGGTGTATAAGTGATAGTTGATTTTAGGAAATTGAAAAAAGTACAGTAAATTCATTTTACAGATTTTACAAGGAAAAAGTCTGTTTGAAAATGTGTTCATCTACCATAGCTCTCAACTCACACGCTTTTGGCGGGTGTCACACGCCTTGTAAAGGGCAGACTCACCCGCCAAGCCTCCTGCACGCCCATTCATTCCAATGGGCGTCTCACCCACCAAAAACAAAATCGGGTGATTTCACCCGCCTGTAAAACAAAAATGTTGAGAGCTATGTCATCTACTATACAGAAAATATGCATACCTGAAGTTTGTGTTCATGCATATGGATATGCATGGAGCTGCAAGTAGAAATCTTGAAGACTTGTACAGTATTTGTGGTAGATGCTGCTTGCCAATGATATGACACTTGTACTCAGAGAGATTCAGAGTACATTTGCAGTGCTGATCTATGATGATGCAGTTAGATGTAGAGGTCTTGAATGTGATTGGTGCATAGTCATGTGATTTTTGAGGTACATCCAATGAGGGAATGGCAGAGAGAGTGTAGTGGAAATGGTAGAAGGGCTGTTCATGTTACGATATGTCCGCGGACATGGCGGTAGTTCCCGGACATCGGGAGTTACATCCGGGGATTTTTGGGTTCAGAAGTCATGCAAATGAGAATAAGCACTGAAAGGGATTGGTCAGGAAAGCTTGGTGGGTGTGTTGTGCCAGGAGAGATTTTCTGAGATACTCTTTTTGCTGAGAGAACAAAAGATAGCTATGGCTGTGTGTTTCAGAAAACAGATTGTTTGGATTTTACGAGATTCGTGGATACATTGGTTGAAGGTGCATGCAGAAAGCTGTGAAGTAGCTGTAGATCTTTGATTCCCGCATGTGGAAATACACTGGCATGGAGTATGTGGAATGAAGTGGTTGGATTTGCTACCTCTCTGTGCTACTTTGGAGACAGAGCAACATCCAGACATAATTGTAATTCAATGTGGAGGGAACAGTTTAGGGCATGTGACTGGAATTTTTTTGCAATTTGCTATGAAAGAAGGACTGAGGAAGGTTATGGACATGTTTCCTAATTCTGAAGTGATATTTTCACGGATTGCGCAGAGACAAATGTGGCTTTGTTCTTCATTTGGTCCACAAATGGAAAAAGCAAGGCGCAATGTTAATAATGCTGTTTGTGGCTTTCTAAGAGATTTTGGCATGTCTTCTTTTCACAATGAAAATATTATGTTTTGTAGTACATACATTTTTCGCAGAGATGGAGTCCATCTTACTTATGCTGGTAATCAGATTTTTCTGAGAAATGTACAAAATGCATTGCGACCTTTTTTGGAATTACAACAACGATTTTGAAGTAGATGTTAAGCATTTACAATTTTTGACTTACAAACACCACCCAAAGGCTCTTTTCAGAGCCACCACTTCTTTCCAGAGAAAATTACAATGTTTGTGATGGAGTAGTAACCCAATTTTTTTAATGTTCGCGAACTGTCCGCGGACTTCTAAAAAATACAAAGAGCCCCGCTTCATTTATTTTCACTTCTATTTTTTAACTGGGAAAGGCGGCTCTGAAAAGAGCCTTATTTTTTTTTGATTTTTGTAATTTTGTATTTTTTTTGGTTTTTCAGACACGACACACTAGGAGAGGAGGGTAAAGGAGGGTAAAGGGGGGGACACCAACCACCGGGATAAGAAAGGGCGAGCTGAGAGAGGAAGATGTAGAGTGGGTTTTATTTGGGTAGTGAGCAGGTCTTCTCGTGCTCTGAGACAATAGTTTCAAAAGCACTCCGAAGTCACTCCCCCCTGCAGAGTGCAGTGTCACAGTACATACATACAACTGTGACCCTCGAAAGGTAAGGGTCATCAGCATTCTGTATGGCCTGTGAGGCAGCTTGAGAAAGACGCTGTCCCACAGAGGCGGTCCTTGTGGTGACAGGATCAGAAACAGAGGATGAAGTAGAGGAAATCAACCTGCTACGTTCTTCGCAAGGTACAACCCTGCGAATAGCCCCAGAGTGAAATGACCTCAGGTGTCGCTTCATAGTAGTGGTCCCAAAGCTGTAGTTACCGTGCTTCCCGCGACTGAGTATCAGTTTGCACTCATTGCAGGTAACATGGTTCGCACGAGCCTTAGGACCATTCCCATGAATGGTAAATAACCGCCACACCCAAGACTCACGCCTAGTGCGGGTAGTAGGGATTTCCTCTACCTCATTCTCATCATCCTCTTCTTCCTCCTCCGCATCCTCAGTCCTGTTGCTCTCTTCAGGCCCTTGGGGAGGTGGTGGTGGTGGAGGGGGTGGTGGTGGTGCTGAAGCAGGTGCAGCACCAAGTGGCAGTTCAGCAGCCAAGAATGCCATGTCGATGATGGTGTAGTCTGTAGGTGGCAGCAAAAATCACTGTGTTCTGAAGAATAGCCAGAAACACAATGGGAATAAGCTCTTGGGCATGGTCTTTTATAGGGGTGCTTGTGCGCGGTCCGCGGACATGCGCACTGTGCGCGGACAGATCGAACACAAAAAAAGGATCGGAAAGTTTCAAAAGGTATATAGAAACTCAAGATTGCTATGTGGGACTTGTGGCATGGTGAGATTTTATTGAAAAATATTATGGATTAACTGAAAATGTACTTTTAAATTGTTCGGGGACACGAACAGTGTCCGCATTTCAGGACACACGATGAGCGTGGGCGCAGTCATATGATCTGTTTGCGAACTAGTCTGCAAAGGAAGCGCCTGTCCGCAGGACACCAAGTGCACAGAGATTGGTTAGCGCATGCGCATTGATGTCCTAAGGACACTGTTCGGGTTCTGAAGTAATTAAAAGTGCGTCACACGTGAAACAAATATTTCAGGACACCGCGTGTGTTCTTAGAACAGTTTAAACTTGGTAGCGAACAGTAAGGACAGATATAGTGTTCTTCAGGACACGTGTAATTTAGTTTATGTACGAACATTTCAGGACACCAATTGTGTTCTTAGAACACTTTCAATCGGGTAGCGAACACTACGAACAGTTGTACTGTTGTTCAGGACACATCATTTTGTTTATTTACAAACATTTCAGGACACCAATTGTATTCTTAGGACAGTTTTAAGTTGATAGCGAACATTACGGACAGATATAGTGTTCTTTAGAATACTTTAATTTCTGTTTCTTTACGAACATTTCAGGACACTACGAGTGTTCTTAGAACATTTTGAACTTGCATGAGAACATTACGGACAGATGTACTGTCCTCAGGACAGTTACATTTTCGTTTCTTTACGAACATTTCCGAACAACCGCGGTGTCCGTGGACACCTAAATTGGTTTTATTACAAGGAACTGAAAGTAATTACAACACAATATAAAAAAGTAACTTTATTTAACATATATAAACAATTTATGAGTGAGAAGGTGGGGCAGAAACGGAAACAAAACAGGAGAATTAGGGTTTTCAATATTAGTGGGATCAGGTGAAGAAGGGATGGAAATCACATCAAAACTTTGTGGTCCATGGAGAGAGTTTGGGGATAAATGAATGGGATATGGTGAGGGGGGACAAGTACAGGTGGGACAATGGTATGTTGTTGGTGGTTTTAGGTGGTCTTCCACAAAGTTCTTTAAATCCATAAAATTTGCCATAAGTTGGTCCATTTTGTGGGTAATGTGTTGAAGAGTGTTATCCACCACTTCTTTTTCTTTGGAAGTTGCAATTTTTGTAGGGTCTGTAAAAAAAATGTATATGTTGAATGTATACAAAATAATATTTATCAATTGGTTTATACAGTAAAGTGTGTACCATTAGGTGGACTATCTTCTAACATTTCATCTCGTGGGAAATGGTCCTCTAGCCAGTCCAGAGTACTACACATTTCTGTGAGAAAACAAAGAAGTAAAATGTTTTTTTTTCTAATATAGAAAGTTTATAAATATATGAGTAAAAAGAAGTGCACTTACTATGTCTGGTGAGATATGTAATCAGTAGTGTATACGTCTGGTCTTGCTGTTGGTTGTGGAGCGTCTGTGAGGTAATTATGGTGGAAGCCACTTTATCTTCTTTTGGTATATTCCATTTTAAAACATATTGTATTTACATGAATGGTTAGTGTGTTACATATATGGGTAACATTTTTTAAGTATTACTACATATACTTTGTATGTGTGCTGCTTTGTGAATTTGTTAAATGTTCCTATGTTATGATATAACTATTACACATCATACCTCTCCAGAGTTTTTAGGTGGTGGTACTGTTCTCTGAACATGTCCGCGAACATTAAATAAGTTTGCGGACATCAAGTTCATAAGAAGAGATCTAGTCAGTTCCATGTGACATGTATATAAAGTCAAAGTCATTATTGTTAAGTTGTGCTACTAAAAACCTATGAAATCCAGTGAAAAAACTTTGTTAAAGGGACGTTATGGTTCCAAGTAAAACCGAAAAACCCTTGAAATTCGCCAGTTATGGTAAGCTAAGCAACCATAACTCGCGCCACCACCGTGCACTGCTAAGACTAACGCCCAGGACATCAAAGATGACATCACAAATGTCATTGATGACATCACTGATGACATCACATGTGTATGTACTTCTCATGAAGTATGTGTAGAAGGGATTCTTATTATATTGCGAAAAAAGTGTCAAGAATCATTGCAAGAAATATACCCTAATAAGTGCATTGAACGATGCATTGATATAAATAGCATCCTATTATGGGGTTCTATCTAGTATACTAAGCTATTCATACAGAAACATAACATTGTGTGCAGCATACAAGATGAAGGTATGATATTCGTAATGTTAATATGTTGAATAATGGAATGATAATTGTTTTCTTAATAGATTTTTGTGTACTGTGAAATATGTAATAAGTAGCTAATAAAACCCATGTATTACATAATTGCATTACTATAGACAAAACACAAAGACACAAGAACACATACCAATATGGGTATATACAGGGAAAGTGAAGTTAGCAAAAAAGCACAAGTAGTAGCAGAAACAATTCATAACTTAACTGATTAGTTTCATGCAAATAAATTATTGCTCTGTTTCAAAGCTGCTATTTACCCTATGTATATGTATCACTTGATGTGATTGGACCCTAAGGAAAGTAGTGTGAGTACAATATATACAAATATGACCATATACAGGGAAAGTACAGCCATAAAAAAAAACAACAGAAATATCAGAAAGGGCTCATAGGTCTAGTGTTTATCTTTGTGCACAAAAAGGATTGCTGTCTTTCAAGCTTGTGTTTTCCCATATGTATATGTTTCATATGATGTGACTGTACTCTAAGGCAATTACTGTAAGAACCTACTAGAAGGATACGTCTACAAATAAAATAAAATTCTTAGTTTCTGACTGTTACTGAAGAAAACCATGTGGCCTAGATATGTCAGCAAAAGAAAAAATAGTGAGCGAGACATGTGATGTCATCAGTGATGTCATCAATGACATTTGTGATGTCATCTTTGATGTCCTGGGTGTTAGTCTTAGCAGTGCACGGTGGTGGTGCGAGTTATGGTTGCTTAGCTTACCATAACTGGCGAATTTCAAGGGTTTTTCGGTTTTACTTGGAACCATAACGTCCCTTTAACAAAGTTTTTTCACTGAATTTCATAGGTTTTTAGTAGCGCAACTTAACCATAATGTCCCTTTAACAAAGTTTTTTTCACTGAATATATATATATATATATATATATATATATATAATATATAATAACAGTACAAACAGCCAATTGTTGTATCTGCTCCCCTTTGTCTTGGATTCCACTTATGGGTTTTGGAATGTTATGTTAAAGGTATTTGTACTGAGCACAGTCACTACCGGAAGTGGCCCAGAGGGGGCTCTGGCGGATCTGAAAAAGGAGGGGTGCGGTTAGTCGGGAGTAGCAGGAGCAGGATAGTGATAGCTGTGATGTCCTGTTGGCAGCTTCAGTTCAGTTTTCACTGTGCGATGAGCTTGAGTGCAGTTATCAGATCGGTGAGAGTTCCCATGTGATGTTGAAACGGGTTATGTGTTCTTTTTCTGTTGTTGCAGTGTGGTGAAATACATGCAGATTACTGTTCGGTGAAGTGGTTGTGTGGGTTTCCGTGTGAAAGTGTATGCGAAAAGTTTAGTTATTTCACATTTTGGATTAGTAGATATATTTTTTTTATTACCTCATTAATCGTTGCATTTCTGTTCTTTGTACTACATACAAGGTATGGTGGGGGTGGTATTCTTCCTCTGTGTTGCTTTATTGGTTTGTGTACCTGCTTTAGACCGGCGTGTTCCCCCAATCTGGTGTTGGGATTTATGTTTTACAGGATTCAGCTCCCTTCCTGCTCATTTCCATGTTGCTGGTGTCATGATGCATACCCCCGGGCATCCAGACCACGTCCATCAGCCCCGGAAGCAGGCATCATGTTGCCTTGAGAAAACCCAGCAACCCCTGCTAGGGACCGTCTGGGTTCAGTCATGGCGCCTATGGCGCCAGGCTCATAAGGGACATCAGTCCTGGCGCCATAATCGCTAGGCTCATAGGTACACACTTACCTGATGCAGACCATGCTGCAAGAAGATCCAAGCCCATGTGAGGCCTGGAAGGGACTACTTTACCTTAGGGACTATTTTGTTACTCGGGTGTGGTCGGGGCAGATTACCTACCTGGGAATACTTTGGA
Organism: Ambystoma mexicanum; assembly: GCF_040938575.1. Taxonomy (NCBI): domain Eukaryota; kingdom Metazoa; phylum Chordata; class Amphibia; order Caudata; family Ambystomatidae; genus Ambystoma; species Ambystoma mexicanum. The sequence continues at coordinate 688,720,096 of NC_090934.1, read as the reverse complement.
GGCTATTTAAACCACGCCCGAAGAGCAGCACACGCTTCGCGTTATTCTGCATCCAGCAGCGTAACGTTCACCATGCCAGCAGCAGCATCCAGCCTTCTGCCACGCCCGCCTCGAACCTGGAGCACCTAGAAAGAAGGAAAGAAGCAAAGGTTAGAACAAGAGTATTACCTGATTTCTTACCTGATTCCGGATTCATCGCATCTTCAAACCAGAGGAAAGACTTTGTTTTAAACGTGTCGCATCGCCAGCAGCAGCGCCGCGCCATACTCACCGATCCACGCAGCATCTCTTCGATCTGGCGCTGTCTCCATCTTTACATTGCCGAATCCCGGCACCTAAAGGGGACAAGAAACAACAAGGTGAGCAGAGAGAACAGACAGAGACAATCTCTTTAGCCGCCATATGCTTACCTGATTTCACCGCCGGAGGTATTATTCATCAGCACGCCACATCTTCTTATGCTGCACCTGTAAGAAAAGGAGAAAGTAGCAAGTTTAACCCCTGGCATTATTTACCGGACAGTGTTGGGTAACACAGACTTTTACCGGAGCGCTTTCAGCTGTCAATCTTCTTATTGGGTCAAAGCTGCAAGATAAAAAGAGGAATTGGACAGGAGTGAATTCCAGACATTTTGAACTCTTACGAACTATATACTTACGGCTCTTCACCAGGACCTTTTGGAGTCAGGATTCATCTACAACTCTTCCAATATCTTCAGGCCAGTGAAGTAACTGGTCATCAACGCTCCCCTGTGTGCTTCGCAGGATGGAGGGCTCATCCTTCAAGAATATAAGGTGAGATTGCTGAGAGGGCACTTCAGAGGTGATTAGTGGGGAGGACATTGGGGGTGCTATCACTTGAATCCACGAGTGGCTAAATCCATCTCTCCACTTGTAGGAGAATATTTCTGCGGGTCAAGCAGACAAGATTAGGAGGGCAGATCCAGTCAGTCATCGCTGCACTACGCATCACGTGGGTGGAGGCCGCAGCAGTCGGGGTCCGACCGATGCCCCTGTGGGAGCCAGGTGAGCGTAACAGAACGCGAAGCCTATCTACAAATCCCCACCCTGGCGTTATGGAAACCTCAGAAACCGACCAACTGGCCCAACTATTGGGGGAATTTAGGGCGGAAGTGCACTCCGCTCGCCAAGAGACTAATGCCCTCAGAAGAGAACTAATTGTATCGAAGGAGCGCACAGATGATCTCGCTAGACAACTGCTGCAAAATCAAGCTGGACAAGCACCCCTACCTGGTTCTGGAGGAAATCCAGCTCCTGTGTTATCGAGTAACCCTGTGCAAATAGACCTATCACGAAATATTCCATTAGCTCCACCCGAACGCTTTGCCGGAGATCCCAAAAGGTTTGCCGTGTTTATGAACCAATGCCGCTTGCACTTTTTATGCAGACCAGGAGCCTTCCGAAATGATCAAGCCAAGGTAGCCTTTGTATTATCATATCTCAGCGGCAGTGCAGCTGATTGGTCAATTCCACTAGTTACTTAGGATGACCCAATTCTTTGGGATTTTCAGGGCTTTCAAACGAGCATGGAAAGACTATTTGCCCGGCACTCCCAAGGATAGGCCCTGGATAACAAACTTTTGTCACTACGACAGGGTAACCAGGATCTGCTAACCTATATCGCAACCTTCAATAGATTGATAGTGGAAACCGGATGGCCTGAGGAAAAACGAATTACATTGTTTCATCGTGGACTTCGGGGAGAACTTAAAGACGTCTTGGCTCAAGTTGTGAACCCACCTCAGGATTGTGCAGAATTTATAGACTTAGTGGTCCAGCTGGATCATCGACTCCAGAATAGAAAGGCTGATCGAGCTAAGTTTGAAAATCGGGTATTGGTTAAATCCAACTTTGCCCCCAAAGGAACAGATGCATCAGAACCTATGCAAATCGGGGGGGTCAAAGGACCCTTAACTCAAGAGGAAAGGGAAAGAAGAAGACAGATGCAATTGTGTCTGTACTGTGGAACCTCAGGACATTTTCTACGGGATTGCCCTATAAAACCACCCAAGAAGGTGGTAGGAGTTGCTGATAAAATCCCAAAAGAGCCTGATTCGGAAAACGACCACGCCCGACAAGCGTAGAGGTCAGCTTGCTGAGCTTAAAGAAGGACACTCAGACCTCTCATCTGATCATACCAATGGTCCTAATTGATCCTAGACAACCCTCACGTATGCACGCAGTAAGGGCATACATTGATAGCAGGGCCATAGGGAACTATATGGACCACGAATTGGCTTCAAGGATGAATCTACCTCTTTGCAAAAAGACCACTTCGGATGTCATCACCACAGTTGATGGAACTGAAATTGCCTCTGGGCCTGTAACTAATTCCACTACAGACTGTAACTAATTCCACTACAGAGATGACACTGTTGGGTCAAGATGGGCATCGAGAGACTATTGTGTTTGATTTAATCAAAGCTCCGCAGTTTCAAATAATACTGGGGATGCCGTGGTTGGAAACACATAATCCTTGCATTGAATGTCGAGAAAATAGAATAACCTTTACGGATTGTGCACACACCTGTTACCCAGAGAAAACCCCGAACAAAGGCCTGGCCACAGTCATCAACCCAATTGTGCAGTTACCTCAGGAGTATCAAGAATTTCAGGATGTTTTTCAAAAAGAACAGGCCAATACATTACCACCTCACAGATCATACAATTGTCAAATTGACCTTCTACCCGGTGCGAAACCCCCATGCAGTAGAATCTGCGCCCTCACGGAACCTGAAAATCTTCACCTATGGCAATACTTGGACTAATACCTGGCTAATGGCTTTATTCGCCCTTCCAAGTCTCCTGCATCCTCAGCTTTGTTCTTCGTGCCAAAAAAGGAAGGTGACCTTAGAATGCGCATAGACTACCGCGCACTAAATCAGATTATGGTAAAAAAATGGTTCCCATTGCCTCTGATCCCCGAATTACTAGACCAAGTAAAGGATGCTTGTATATACACTAAGTTAGATCTCCGCGAGGCATATCATCTGGTACGTGTAAAGAAAGGCGACGAATGGAAGACGGCCTTTCGCACCAAGTACAGATTATTCAAGTATCAGGTGGGTTGTGCAATGCACCAGCAGCCTTTCAGTATTTTATGAACGATGCCCTTCGTGAACTCATTGACGTCTGTGTTGTTGTATACATAGACGATATCGTTGAGTACTCCTCCTCAGAATCAGACCATGTTAAGCACGTACGTGCAGTCCTTGAGAAACTATGCCAGCACAAGTTATATGCAAAATTGGAAAAATGTGTTTTTCATGTTACAGAAGTTGAATTCCTTGGATTTATCTTGACTCCAAAAGGAGTCCGAATGGACTCACGAAAGGTGGACGCAATTCTCAAGTGGCCATCACCTAGTTCAGTTAAAGGGGTACAAAGCATGCTCGGATTTGCCAATTTCTACCGCAGATTAATTCCGGACTTCTCACATGTTGTACATCCCATCACAGCACTTTTGCAAAAGAACAAACGTTTCTTGTGGACAGAAGAGGCTGAAAAGGCCTACCAAGAGCTGAAAGCGAAATTCACGTCTGCGCCTGTCTTAAAGCAGCCACACCCAGAGCTTCCATACATAGTGGAAACTGATGCATCCAGTTTAGCCATGGGAGCTGTCCTATCCCAGAAGGATCCTGAAACTGGTCAACTTCACCCAGTGGCATTTTTGGTCCAGAAAGTTCTCGGCACCCGAGTTAAACTATGCGGTTACCGATAAAGAGTTATTAGCCATCAATACCGCCTTTAACGCTTCGCGACACTATCTTCTCGGTGCCAGGCATACCATTACTGTAATCACCGATCACCGGAACTTGCAGTATCTAAAAACAGCCAAAGCCCAATCATCGCTCCAACTTCGATGGGCATTGTTCTTTGCCGAATTCGATTTTGTGATCACTTATCGACCAGGCTGTAAAAATGGCAAGGCAGATGCCTTATCCCGAATAGGAATGGAAGAAGCATATGCAAACCCGGAGCCGGTGCCTATAATTTCTGAACAAAAAATTCTTGGCATAACTACTTTACAGACACTAGAAGAAATTCATTTAAAAATCCAGCAACTCTTCGATCCAGCAGCCCTGCAGGACTGGGTAAAGAAAGGCCCGGATTACTCAGTCATCAATGATCTACCCTACTATCAAGGACGACTATTTCTACCACACAAGGAATTACAGGAACTTGTCATCTTCAATGATCATGATACCCTGATGGAAGGTCACCCAGGTATCGCAAAAACCGAAGCTAAAATTAAGAGACAATTCTGGTGACCCACCAGGCAAAAAGATATAAAGTCATTTGTGATGTCTTGCGGCATTTGCGCCCAAAACAAAAGTCAGAAGAAAAAAACAGCTGGCCTTTTACAACCTTTGGATATTCCACCTACACCATGGCACACCTTATCTTTAGACTATATTACTGATCTACCTCCATGTAATGGATTTAACACCATTCTAGTTATCGTGGCCCACTTTATTCCTTCGCAGGGATTACCTTCTGCTTCAATTCTGGCCAAGGAGTTCCTCGAAAACATCGTTCGAATACCTGGGTTTCCTTCCGTATTGGTCTCTGACCGAGGTAGTCAATTCATTTCACATTTTTGGAAGAAATGTTGCCAATTGGCGCAAATCGACGTAAGGTTATCAACCAGTCACCATCCCCAGACCGATGGTCAGATGGAGAGGACCAACCAGACCCTTGAACAGTACCTACGTTGCTTGCTTCACCAGACCGAAAGTAATTGGAAATATATTTTATGGATTTCCGAATATGCATACAATAACTGTGTACATTCAGGAACCGGACAAAGCCCCTTTTATACCATATATGGACAACACCCTCGAACCTAGGAACTCGATTCACCTCAGAACTTAGAAATACCTGCAGTTAGTCATTTACATTTTACTATTACACAAGCCTTCAAGGAAGCAACAGAACATTTGAAGCGAGCAAAAGAGAAATACAAGAAAAATGCTGATCTACATAGAAGTGAAACTCCACAGTACCAAATCGGATATCAGGTTTGGCTAGCTACAAAACACATACCTCTGAAAGGAACTCAGACTTTTAATCCTAGATATTTGGGAACTTACACCATTAAGGCCATTATCAACCCGGTGGCCGTCAAACTGGAATTACCCTCCAATATGCAAATTCATCCTATCTTTCATGTTTCACTTTTAAAACCAGTTCAACCAGGAACAAGATTAACCAAACTACCAGATCCTATCTTGATAGATGGAGAACCTGAATTTGAGGTGAAAAACATCCTGGACTCCAAGGTGGTTAAATCAAAACTTTTTTACTTAATCGATTGGAAAGGTTACGGGCCACAGGAAAGGTCATGGGAGCCTAGTGACCACGTTTATGCACCACGATTAGTGAAGAGATTCCATCGGGACTTCCCAGACAAACCAGGACCAAGGGGAGGAGCGACTTAAGAAGGGGCCTTGAGGGGGAGTGCTGTCATGATGCATACCCCCGGGCATCCAGACCACGTCCATCAGCCCCGGGAGCAGGCATCATGTTGCCTTGGGAAAACCCAGCAACCCCTGCTAGGGGCTGTCTGGGTTCAGTCCTGGCACCTATGGCGCCACGCTCATATGGGACATCAGTCATGGCGCCATATGCGCCAGGCTCATAGGTGCACACTTACCTGATGCAGACCATGCTGCAAGAAGATCCAAGCCCATGTGAGGCCTGGAAGGGACTATTTTACCTTAGGGACTATTTTGTTACTCGGATGTGGTCGGGGAGGAATACCTACCTGGGACTACTTTGGAGGCTATTTAAACCACGCCCAAAGAGCAGCACACGCTTCGCATTATTCTGCATCCAGCAGCGTAACGTTCACCGTGCCAGCAGCAGCATCCAGCCTTCTGCCACGCCTGCCTCGAACCTGGAGCACCTAGAAAGAAGGAAAGAAGCAAAGGTTAGAACAAGAGTATTACCTGCTTTCTTACCTGATTCTGGATTCATCGCATCTTCAAACCAGAGGAAAGACTTAGGTTTAAACGCGTTGCATTGCCAGCAGCAGCGCTGTGCCATACTCACCATTCCACGCAGCATCTCTTCGATCCGGCGCTGTCTCCATCTTTACATCGCCGAATCCCGGCACCTAAGGGGGACAAGAAACAACAAGGTGAGCAGAGAGAACAGACAGAGACAATCTCTTTAGCCGCCATATGCTTACTTGATTTTATCGCCAAAGGTATTATTCATCAGCACGCCACATCTTCTTATGCCGCACCTGTAAGAAAAGGAGAAAGCAGCAAGTTTAACCCTTGGCATTATTTACCGGACAGTGTTGGGTAACACAGACTTTTACCGGAGCGCTTTCAGCTGTCAATCTTCTTATTGGGTCAAAGCTGCAAGATAAAAAGAGGAATTGGACAGGAGTGAATTCCAGACATTTTGAACTCTTACGAACTATATACTTACGGCTCTTCGCCAGGACCTTTTGGAGTAAGGATTCGTCTACAACTCTTCCAATATCTTCAGGCCAGTGAAGTAACTGGTCATCAACGCGCCCCTGAGTGCTTTGCAGGATGGAGGGCACATCCTTCAAGAATATAAGGTGAGATTGCTGAGAGGGAACTTCAGAGGTGATTAGTGGGGAGGACAGTGGGGGTGCTATCACTTGAATCCACAAGTGGCTAAATCCATCTCCCCACTTGTAGGAGAATATTTCTACGGGTCAAGCAGACAAGATTAGGAGGGCAGATCCAGTCAGTCATCGCTGCACTACGCATCCCGTGGGTCGAGTCCGCAGCAGTTCAGGTCCGACCGACGCTCCTGTGGGAGCCAGGTGAGCGTAACAGCTGGTCCTTACCTGCCCATGATTCCTCTGTAGACTAGCGGTTGTCGATATGCCGTACACTCTCTGCCCTTAGGTCCCTCCTTGCCCATTCCACAGCAAGATCCTAGTCTTCCTACGTTTCCACTTTGGCATAATATTATGCCTTAATTGCATCCTCCCCCCACCCTGTGGTTAGGAAAGACAAGTTAGGAAGTTATGTATGATGGGTTCGCTCTCTGGGTTCTTGTTTCCCCATGTGTATATGCTTTCTAATCGTTTCCTTCTTGTTCTGGATTAAAGAAGCAGGTTTTGAGTAACTTTCTGAATTGAAGATGATCTCTTGTGTTACATATGTTTATGGTAGCTCATTCTTGGTTATTGGTGCCAGATGAGAGAAAGAGGATCCTCCAAATGTTCTTTTGTTGTAGGGTTTTGGTTCTAGGCAGATGTCGTTGCTTGATCTGAGTATATATAATGTTGAGGCATGTCATGCAACTTGAGGTATGCTTTTAAAGTGGTATCCCTGTGTTGGGCCTTTCCTGCAGCTAATTGTATGTTATCATTATTGAAATACACATTTTGTTTACCTAGGAGATGAACTTATTATTGTATGCTTAAGGCAACAGCTGCCTCTAGCGGTGATAACAGGTGAAGCGGGCAGTCTCTACTGCGCATGGCTGCATTGGACAAACATACATCTAGCCTTTTACTATATAGATTGTTTCAAATAAACATTTTACATGTCATATACATCACATAAATACATCTGTTAAAATTAACAATTTGGAACCTGATTAATAAAAGTTAAAACAGCAACACATAATGAAATTTGCGGGAATTCAAAATACGATGCCAAAATTGGACTGTAATTAACGTATTTTCATGGTGAACAAATCTTCTAACAAATGCGAAGGCATAAAGGTTACACAACCAACTAGTAATTGTTTTAAAGTTTCTAATTCAAAATGGCAATAATGACATGTTGTCTGTCAAATCTTATTGTCCTGTTTCTGGCACCCATTACCTCCATTGTTAAAAACTGTTTATAAAACTTCACAAAATTTGGCATGCATACTGTGATATGCCAACGCTGTCCAAATTTGGTACGTGTGCATCGATAAGATCAAAAGTTACCAATAAAATAGATGTTACAGTTTATTCTACATAATGTTTCACATAACCTTAATTGTGGCACATCTATAAACAGCACCTTGCAGCCTGCAATACCAGCATAAAAACCTGTAAATATCTGTTTGTGTATCGTTGAGACATCATTTCTCACCGGTAATACAATAACGAAATCATTAATGAAAATGACATCATTGTGTTAATTTATGGAACTATAAAATATGCTAGGTGGTCATTTACCCCATACATATGTAAATATCACCAATATTAACTCTGTAGAGTTTAGTTAAGTTGGGCTCCCGATAGAATGAGAACTAGTTAAGATGTTAACAACTTTGGCAACATTTAATGAAATTGCCAGGGAACTTGCCAAACAAAATTAGCATCGAAATTTGATCATTTTGTGGTGTTCCACCCAGGAGTGGAAAAGTTGTGGGGGGTTCCTAAAGGTTTCACTTACCATGCAAAGTCAATAAAGTAATGTTTGCTCTCCCTGACAGTAAAAAATGTAGGATAGATTTACACCAAATATGTGCAAGAAACTGAATTCTAGTTCAACCCTTGATCTTCATTTGATATGGTGAAATTCCATCCAGTGGCGCATTTAAAATAAAAGAGAAATTGGGTGAAGAAATGACAAAACTGGCTTATAGATATTTTGGGCCTTGGACAGTCGAAGACCCAATTGATAAGAATCCAAAATGTGATTGGTTGAAGCTAAGTTTAACATGTGTGCTTTGCTGCCAACTTGACTGCAGATACAGCACGCACTGAAAATATGATTGCAATGGGCATAAAGCAGCCCCCGTGTTCAGGAGGGTACAACCACTCCCACTCTCTGGGCCTTGGCATCTTTGAGGTGAAGAAGAGATTCTGGAGCACATCAACAGGCTGAGGCAGGATTTTCAAGTTAGCAAGTTGTAGTACCTCCAGAAGACATGACACAGGATACACGGGATACATCATCAGAAACATCTCTGGGACTCTGCTCAAATTCTGAATAAAACCCTGCATTTTATACACTCTAGGGAGGTGAGGTAATGGCCTGATAAAAGGAACAACCCCTTTCCTATCTGTGATTCGTTGATTTATATGGCATGATAAATGCGCTGTTCCTTTTTCTACTTGTGATTCGCTGGCCTATCTGCCTCTCTGACCTATTCTAGACCGGTTCTACTCACTCATTCCCCCCACCATTGTCCCCTGGTTGAAATTTTATAAAAAAAACACTGTCCAGTGAGGTCATAACGAGTTAGCAAAAGTCGACCATTTAGTCTGCTTAAACAAGTATCCATTTTGAAGTGCCTGACCTTGTCACAAAACCCAAAATGGCGGATCAGTTACAAAATGCCTGACCAACCCAAATTTTGCCTAAACCTTGGGACCTGCTCCGATTTGGATCTAGATTCTTTGATAATATATCATAACATTTACTACCTGACACATTCTCTACGGTTCATTACATTCTGACTCCATAAACTAACTCATCATTTAAAGCACTTTCCTGCGGAGCACCATAATTCTAATTTCTACAACATTTAGAGTCACTGATCACCCCAATAGTTTATCATCAATCGGTTTGAGGTGAAGCAGGTCTATCTCCACTACATTCAGTTTTAGGGGGAGTGGATACTCATTCCTTTACACCCGGAACATGTCTTCACCCTGGGTAGGGCAAGGGCATACCCCAGAGAGCCACAGTATGCCCTTTTTAAAGAAGAGAAATACAAAATTTTGGCCACAGTGTTTGTGAGCCTAGAGGAAGCCCAAGGGCCAGAGATGGTGGGATATCCATATTTTTTCATCCCTGACAAACTTGAAGTGACACCAAACCATAAAAAACCCAGGAATGAGAGGCGTATAACATTATCCCACAATGGATAGAAAAGCATACAAAATAAACATATACCCTACTTCAAATATTTTTGGGAGGTTTTGTGAGGTTCCATACAGGGAGGGCAGGATACAACAGGTGTCTCAGAAAAGAATGTCAGGCCGATTCATGGAATAAATGTGCGCCGAAAATTCCGGCGCAGAGGGGCCTATACGTGCGCTGCGCCGAAAAATAGCAAAAAGCGCAGGGAAACCAGCGCACGTCGATTCATGGAAGTCCGTGCGTAAGAAAAGCATAGGACGTGCGCTGAAAAAGTGCGCGGAGCACGCCGGCGCACAGGTCAACCAACGGCGTGCGCCACGGCCACTGCGCTATCACTCCGAGCGCAGCGCACAGCTCTAAAGTAGGCGGAACACAGGGCGGGACACTCGGAATGGGGAATAAAATGGGGCACAACACTCGGAATGGGGAAGAATGTGGGCGGCACGGGGAAGTACAGGAGGCAAGTGCGCGGAACGCCCACACGCTCTCCGGCAACACGTATTCATGGATTCGAACAGGGCAAAACAGCGCTCGATCAAACCAGCGCACAGGCCCAAAAACGTACGCCACAAGTAAGCAGGCGGTAGCGTCCCGACGCACTTAACGAAAGTGCGCCAAAACCTGCGCCAACAAATACCACCCACATACAGCAATGGGCCATACCGTGACCCCAAAGGACAAATGATGTGCAAAGGTGTACGCCATTTACACGGACACCCACTGTTCAAAAAATCGCGCGTGTGTGTACAACGGGTTGCGCGAGAAGTCACTCGCGCGATTGCCCTGGGTACGTGTATCCCGGGGTGCGGGGAAGTCCCACACGTGACTGCCCTGGCCACGTCGATATCAGGGGTGCGTGTGAAGTTCCACACGCGAAAAGCCAGGGTACGTCATTTACAGGGGTGCGCGGGAAGTTTCACACGCGAAAAGCTAGGCTACGGGAATTCCAGGGGTGCGCGTGAAATCCTACACGCGAAAAACTAGGGTACGTCATTTACAGGGGTGCGCGGGAAGTTTCACACGCGGCTCTGCTGGGTGGGTCCTCACAGGTGTTCCATTCACACCCTCCACGTCCCCTGCATGCAACCCACACCACAGGGGACTACCCTGCACACCTGCTCATGCCTCCCACCACCCCCACCCCCCCCCCGCAGTCAGGGGCACCTGCCAGAAGGCCCCCACCCATGTCTACCACCACCCCCACCCCCCCAGCAGTCAGGGGCACCTTCCAGCAGGCCCCCACCCATGTCTACCACCACCCCCACCCCCCCAGCAGTCTGGGGCACCTGCCAGCAGGCCCCCACCCATGTCTACCACCACCCCCACCCCCCCAGCAGTCAGGGGCACCTGCCAGAAGGCCCCCACCGATGTCTACCACCCCCCCACCCCCCCGCAGTCAGGGGAACCTTCCAGCAGGCCCCCACCCATGTCTACCACCACCCCCACCCCCCCCCCCCCCGCAGTCAGGGGCACCTTCCAGCAGGCCCCCACCCATGTCTACCACCACCCCCACCCCCCCAGCAGTCAGGGGCACCTGCCAGAAGGCCCCCACCCATGTCTACCACAACCCCCACCCCCCCCGCAGTCAGGGGCACCTTCCAGCAGGCCCCCACCCATGTCTACCACCACCCCCACCCCCCCGCAGTCAGGGGCACCTTCCAGCAGGCCCCCACCCATGTCTACCACCACCCCCACCCCCCCAGCAGTCAGGGGCACCTGCCAGAAGGCCCCCACCCATGTCTACCACAACCCCCACCCCCCCCCCCCGCAGTCAGGGGCACCTTCCAGCAGGCCCCCACCCATGTCTACCACCACCCCCACCCCCCCAGCAGTCAGGGGCACCTGCCAGAAGGCCCCCACCCATGTCTACCACCACCCCCACCCCCCCGCAGTCAGGGGCACCTGCCAGAAGGCCCCCACCCATGTCTACCACCACCCCCACCCCCCCCGCAGTCAGGGGCACCTGCCAGAAGGCCCCCACCCATGTCTACCACCACCCCCACCCCCCCCCCGCAGTCAGGGGCACCTTCCAGCAGGCCCCCACCCATGCCTACCACCACCCCCACCCCCCCCGCAGTCAGGGGCACCTTCCAGCAGGCCCCCACCCATGTCTACCACCACCCCCACCCCCCCAGCAGTCAGGGGCACCTGCCAGAAGGCCCCCACCCATGTCTACCACAACCCCCACCCACCCCCGCAGTCAGGGGCACCTTCCAGCAGGCCCCCACCCATGTCTACCACCACCCCCACCCCCCCGCAGTCAGGGGCACCTGCCAGAAGGCCCCCACCCATGTCTACCACCCCCCCCGCAGTCAGGGGCACCTACCAGAAGGCCCCCACCCATGTACCATCCATGTCCACCTTCACCTGGGTCACAACCCCACACAATCATGACCGTAATGGACAGTCTGCCCTGCAAGAATTCCCAAACAACTATCCCATCCACCCACATATCAAACACAATGACATGTGACACACCCAATGTAAATCATATGAATGAACACATGTCTGTCACACACAGATGTTGCAAGTGAATGTCCAAACACCCCACATGTCATGCATGAAAGCAATGAGATGATACAACACATTGAAGGATCAAATGAAAATGTATTAAAAATAAACAAGGATGGTAAAAATAAAAAATAACAATAAACATGCAATGCAAACTAAATAATAAAAAAGCACAACCAAAAAAATCAGGAACACTAATTAACAAAAATTAAGTAAAATAGGGGTCCAAAGTCAAAGTCCAAAATCAAATCCAAGTACAAATGAAAGAAGAAACACATTGCCTCATGTGAAAAATTCAAACAAATATTAACATCCCTCAAACTATCAACATGATGATCCGGGTCCATGAGCCCTAATAAATGAAATCTAACTATTTACACTAAGTAAGAAAATGTCTATATACAAAAATGTGGTGCATTGTCCTTTGGCAACCAAATAATAACATTAAAACAAAGGAAACCTAACTACAACTAAACTACAGAACTATATACAAAGGCGGCGGGCAAGTCCTGCGGCTCACTGATTGTTGTTCCGGGCCTGGGCATCATCGAACTCCCGCTCGATGTCCCGGAGGCGGCCCCGTTCCACAGCCCCGAGGGTCCGCAGGGACGCCGATGTACCCACCTCCAACTCCCTGCGGATGGCCTCGAGGCACTCGGCCCACCTCAGGGCCCTCCGCATGGAGTTCTCCGCCCTGACCATAGCGAGCCGCGCCTCTTCCGCCCGCCACCGCTCCGCATCTATGGCATGGCCCAACCGCTGCCACACGGAAGACACTTGACGTCCAGGGTCCTCCTGCCCTCCGGCTGATGCCTGCCCCTCTGATGGTGATGGCCCCGAGCCATCAAGGCTCCCACCTTCTTCCTCCTGCTGCTGACGTGCTGGTGCCGGTGCCCTGACACCTGCTGCCTGCACATCCTCCATTGTTTGGGGTGCTGTTGTTGTGGTGGCCACCCCTGCTGGACTCACGACTCCCGACTGGGGCAGGGATGTGTCCTCCACCAGCTTGGCCCCATCGTCAGAGGCAGCTCCACAGGGCACCCAGGTGACAGGTGGGCAGGAAGATGGCACGGAGGACGACTGGCGCATAGGGGGTTCAGGTGAGGAGGGGGTCGGAACAAGGCCCAGTGTATGGAGGAACACAGCCTGGTCTCCCTGAGAATGGGTCCGGACGTGGGCAACCCTGCTGGTGCAAGATGATGCAGACACAGGACCGGGGACAGGATTACACACAGGCACCTCCGCGGCGGCCTGTGCTGCCTCCTGTCCCTGCCCCTGTGCTGCACCACTAGCACCAGTGGAATGCCCACCTCCAGAACCCATCTCAGTCCCTTGCACGGCCTCCTCCTCCACCAAACCCACCACCAACCTGGATGACTCCCTGCCATCTTCCGGCGCGGAACCCTGTGGGGTCTCAGCTGCCCCTTCTGCTGCCGAGGAGTCCAACTTCCTCCTGCGCCTCCTGGACCTCCCCTCGGCAGCTGCGACCTGGGACACAGCACCGGACTCCTCACTCCCCGACGAGATGACAACAGGGGAGGGGAGCCGGGCCTTGCGTCTCCGGCTGGCGGTGGCATCCCTGCTGCTGTGCTCCACAGCACCTTCTCCGCCCTCCACATCAGATGACGCTGCAGGCAGGGAGAGACAGGAGACAGGCATCAGGACACTGTACAATTGACTCACACACATAACAGTTGTACAAGAGTGGCATTGTCATACTCCAGACCTGGCATCACAATCCCCAACACACTTGTCTCCTCAACGCACACACATGAGTCATTCAACAGCCATATTGCTACAGCCCGCTACATACATTCACATACAGCAGCATGAGCAGACAAAGGTGAGCCACACATCACATGATACACACGGACTCAAATACACATGCACACATGCAAAGCACACATCCAAGCATGTGTACCACTCCGCAAACTGTCAGTCATGAGATGAACATCCATGTCACATTTGCAATTCACTCTCCAACATGACAGTGTCACCTGCATCCATGTAGCAACACTGTTGCACCCTTCACAACTACACACACGCACACGCTGCAGACTAATGCACCTGGAATCAACATCCATGTGTCACACCACAAGCATGCCAACTCACATGCACAGTCAAACACATGTGCCCACACACAAGCATTTGCACTGCAAGCACACACACATGCACCATCCTTGTCTCACACATCACAGGCACACATGTGCTTGTCTCACAGCCCTGCACACACACATTTATACATGGCCACACAAAGACATGTGCAACATGCACACTCCTGGCACACCACCACACACACAGCTTACAATCAGTATGCATGTACACTCACCGCTCGACTCCAGACGGGTCTGCCTCCCAAGGACCTGGACATGGAGCGCTGGGGATATGCGTTCCAGGACCCGAAGTTCATCTTGCGACAAGTGGCCCCGCCGCCCCTTGGCATCCACTGCCTTCACGAGGCGCCGGGCCTTGTTCAGGGTCCTGGACCTGTAGTCCTCCAAGCGCTTCTTGACTTGATGGAATTCTCGGACTGCCACCCCCTCTGCGTTGATGGCAGTCACAATGTCCGTCCAGATCCTGGTCCGTCCTTCCTTGTCGAGGCGCATCCGTCCGTAGAGGGCATCATACTGCCCCAGGACTCGCTCCACAAGGACACCAACTTCGGTGGCACTGAAGCTGGTGCCCCTCTGCCTCCCTGGCCGGGGGTTGCCAGTCGTGCCAGATGTTGTGCTCCCTGACATGGCAACCCCAGAGGCAGGAGTGGGTGGCCAACTGGGTCCTGGGGCTGGGCTGTGGAGCGATGGTACGGCTGTCGGGAGTCTTTGGTTCCAGCAGGGGTGGTCACAGCAACTGCACCCCTGGCTGATGTGCAGGCAGCAAACAGCAGGGCACGTGGGCAGCAGGCAGTCAGGCAGCAGCAGATGGCAGGTGGGAGCGTGCTCGGGGCTCTGGGGGGCAGGATTCCGGCCTTAGGGGCAGGAGCGTGGTCTTCTGTGTGTGAACGCGTGGCCAGCTTGATACGGAGTGAATTGGCACGTGAAAATCATGCACGTCTGCGTGGAATCCGAGGAAAGGCCGCGTAAGCACGTCAGCACGCGTACGCGATTTCATTGGTCCAAAGGGCCAGGCGCGTAAGCGCGTCTATAACGCACGGCCGTTTCCCAACCCGCGTGATTGGTCCAAAGGGCCAGGCGCGTAAGCGCGTCTATAACGCACGGCCGTTTCCCAACCCGCATGATTGGTCCAAAGGGCCAGGCGCGTAAGCGCGCCTATAACGCACGGCCGTTTCCCAACCCACGTGAAAAAAATACACGTGCCGCACGAGCGCGTCAGCACGCGTACCCGATTTCATTGGTCCAAAGGGCCAGGCGCGTAAGCGCGCCTATGACGCACGGGTGTTTCCCAACCCACGTGAAAAAAATACACGTGCCGCGCGAGCGCGTCAGCACGCGTACCCGATTTCATTGGTCCAAAGGCACACAGCGAGTAATCGCATATTCAACAGCGCGCGTGAAAAACGCCCGGTTACCATTTACATCTGAATACAATTACAATATTAATAACGTACATTTAACCTGGTAAACCTCGAGCATGTAGTCACACACACTCGGCCACGACACGTGCAAAATTACAACAGGCAATACGGAAAGACGTACGCCTGCAGGAAGCAGGCGTACGTGACCCGGCACGTCTAAATATTCACGTGAAAACATCCTACAAGCTCAGTGCAAAGATGAACATACCGTTCCTAGCAGCAGTGGCTGTGGGTTACCAAAGGAGGAGGAGGAGGAGAGTCAGGGCCAGAATTTTCTCACCCAGAACCAGCCTATTCGGGATGCCTGATGACCAGGTGTATGGGAGGTACAGGTTTCCAGCACACATCATACTGGACCTGGTCAGTGAGTGGGAGGATGACCTCACATCACCCACCCTGTGCTCCCAAGCACTCAGCCCCCTGCAGAAGGTCCTGAATGTACTGCACTTCTTGGGCACTGGATCTTTTCAGCGGACAAGTGCCATAGTGGGTGGTGTGTCACAGGCCACGCAGTCACGCTGTCTACACCAGGTCTTGAACATCATCACTGCACGGCCATCAGTCCGCAGGCACATATATCTCCCCAGGACTCCTGCAGAAAGGCGGGTGTGCATCCAGGAATTCTATGGTGTGGCTCAATTCCCCAAAGTGCTTGGTGCAATTGACTGCACCCATGTGGCTCTACGTCCCCCCAGGGCAACAGAGCACATCTATAGAAACCGCAAGCACTGGCATTCCATCAACGTGCAAGTTGTATGCAATGCCAAGGGAATCATCACATCAGTATATGCCAACTATCCCGGGTCCACCCACGACAGCTTCATCTACAGAATGTCTACCCTAAGCCGGGACCTAGAGGCTGGCCGGCATGGAGATACATGGCTGCTTGGTGAGCATGAATGCCACTGCACATGCATGCATGTCAGATACAGGGTCATGTCACAACACCACTAATGATACCCATCACCACCTCCGCAGGGGACAGTGCCTACCCTATCAGCCACCACATGATGACCCCAATCCGGAACCCCACCACGCCACCCGAGGTAAGGTACAACACAGCCCACATTGCAACACGGGGCATAGTGGAGCGCACATTCGGAGTGCTGAAGTCACGCTTTCGCTCCCTTGACCGTTCTGGCGGGCAGCTGTTATATGCTCCCCCACTAGTGTGCAGGATCATAGTGGCAGCATGTGTCCTGCACAACGTTGCAACACGCCGGGGCCTGCCCGTGGACATGGTGGTGCCCCCACATCCACAACCACATGCACGCCCGCTGCGCATGGGAGGGGAAAGGGCACGGGGGAGGCAGCCCGTACGCAACTGGTGGCCAACTTCTTCACCTAGGAATCACAGTGCTGGCTAGTGCACACTGCTCTGGCACATACCATCTGACGATCAATGATGACACTACCTGACAATGTCACAAAATTTCTTGGCAATAAACTGTCAGAAACACATCAGCCTGAGATTGTTAACATGGAAGTGTCACTATGTGTGCACCCCTACCTACACATACACCAGCAATGCATAACTATGAAAAGACACAACTCCATTCATCAAAAATGCATTGGCACAGGCGAATTGCTACATTACAACATTGCCATGTCACCCAATCCCTTCACAGTCCCGCCACAGAGGACACCATGTCATGGTATGTGAGAGCAAACAAACTGACCCTCACAACATGACACCGGTGTCACAAATTGCAGTGCCCCAAATGGAACATAGCCGCACTTGAACAGCTAACCGTGATGGAGGCACTACTACACACCTGTGTAAGAGTCATTTCAATCAAATTACACACCAACCCACCCTGAAGCCCACCAAAACAAGACACAATGCATGTAATCAATGGTAGTCTCAATACCTGATTGTGCTGGTATGTCCTCACCGTCCAGATGTACAGTGATGGCGCCACGCAAAAGTGTCACTGCACATCTACCGACATGTAGTCTGACTCCAGAGAGTATGCCCGTGTGAAGAACTGTGTGAAATACCTGCAAAACATGAGTAACATATGTAAGTTGAGGCACATATCAAACCATCATGCATAGTTAGGTGCAACAACAATGTACACCATGAATGTCTACACAGTATTGACTATGGACTGCCCAACAGCTCATGGGAGTCCAATGTCACCGTGTAATTTGCTGTCACTTGGGCACACCCTTTGCAAGCCCATGGAAACAGAAGCAGGAGGGGTGTGGATGCCAGGTACCCAAGCATCGAAACCAAACTCAGGATAAGCCTGCATGTGCCCAGCCACAATACAGTGTATGCCCAGGTACCCACACAAGGCAACACACTTGAAAAATAAAAATATGATAAGAAAAAATGGCCATGAAAGGGCCGGCGGGGAGGGGGGGGCCACCTATGAGGTCCGAGGACAGGATGCACGCCACAATCCACCTGTGTGGATCATGGGAAGTAAAAACACCCCATAGGCTCGTGGCCCACACGGCTACTCTGTTGTGGGAGATGAGTCGCTATCGCTCTGGCCAGACCCTGCAGCTGACTCAGGAGGTGGGGGAGCTGCCTCAGAAGATGGTGTGACAATGGGAGGCAGCCCACGCAAAGCCCGAGTTTGCTCCTCCATGGCTGCAAGCAGGCGGGTCTGGAAGGTCTGGTTCTGGATTATGATCATGCGGAGGTCCCCATGCAGTAACTTCCGGGATGACCTGACCTCCGCACGAGTTGCCTGCATCTCGGCCGAGAGCGTCCGTGTCAGACGCTCCAGCTGCTCCTCTGTCCTTCTATGGGATGAAGCCTCAAGCTCTGACAGGGTCGACCTGAGGTGATGGAATTCTTCCCTCAGGCCTTCCCTGTGGCGCTGGGACTCCATGGAAAGTGATTCCCGCAGAGTCGCCAGTCCTGCCCGCCTGTCCATGTTGGACGCCAACATGTCCTCCCTGTGTGCCTGGCAGATGGACTCTGTAGCCTGCTCCAGTCGCTCCATCAGCCTTTCTGGGGGGACAATGGAAGTGGCCACCCTATCCATGGCCTGTGCAATCATCTCGGATGATGCTGCCTGTTGGGTGGCCATACCGTAGATGGATTGCTCCCAAGCGGTATTGCCAGGTGGCATACGGCCACCACGTTGGCGGGCACCACACCTGCCTGGGGCAAGGCGGACTGCGCCTTGCTGTGCCGGCAAAGCCTCAGACTGCAGGACTGCATTCCCTCTCTGATCTGCAGCCCCAGGAACAGGATCAGAGATTGTGTGGTGTGGCCCTGCATCCGTAACCACCGGAGGCTGAGCTGCCGACACTGACATCCCCATTGAGGGCAATAACCCGGCTGCAGGTGGGTCGGACAGAGGAGATTCTCTCCCAAGAACACTCACCTGCGACTGCACATAGGTGTCATCCTCCGAGTCTACACCTGAATACTGCTCGGGGGAGGAACCCCCAGAGACACCCCTCGACAGCACGACCTGCAGCACTTGTGGGTTTTCACCCACAAACACACCACGTCCCTCACTTGTGGAAGGTCGGCCCGGGTTGCCCTCCTGGGACGGCTCCACCACCACATCCCCAGCATCAACAAGTGCGTCGTCCCCTGCAAAGACATGAAAGAGAGAAATGGAAACAGGCATTAGAACCATGGCATACAACAAGGGCTGATGAACAACAGAGCCAGTAGTTCAATGACACATGTCCCACATGACTGGGAAACCTCCTATGCATTCACCATCACTGGGTCTGGAGGGGAGGCTCAGGGCACACAATGATGACACAGAGAATGGAGAGCAACGCCTGCTCCCCATGCTGCCTAGCACTGGCATCACACATTGGCCGGTGATTGCCATGTCAAATGCACATGCCATCACACACATGGCATGTGACATAGCCACCAAGTGAAGAGGGAGAGGAGGGCAACTAATTTGGATTTTGGCCACTCTGGTCCTGACATTGCTTCATCACATCAAGAAGTTAACATGTTGGACATGGATCTGCTAGTCCCAATTGGCCACGATGCACAGTGCCTTGTCAACATTAACAAAATGCAGTAAACAATGAGATTCCACCTCCCCATCACCTGTAATGGAATCATATAGCATTCGTGAAGCACCTGTACAGAAATGTATGAAGGTACAGCGGAGCACTGAGGGGTGGTGGGCCAGAAGGGGATGCCATTCAACAATCCTACTGGTGCTGGTGTCATTCATGTAACGCAAGTGCAGAGGTGGGTGGCACAATGAAGTGCAAGGGGAAGTTGCGGCTGGTAGTGCTGTACAAGGTAAGTAGGACTTAACGTCGAGGGCAGATGGTGGTAGACGCAGACAAGTGCTGGGGGGGTGGCCTATAGGGGTACAGAGACAGTCATGCAGTGCTGTGGGCTCGGAGGGGACAGGGGAGGTACACACTGCATCTGGCTCGGCAAGGTCCTTGCAGATTTCAATGTGTCCTGCAGAGTTGTCAGATGCCGCAGATATGTGCCCTTGGATTGGGGCTCTCATCTTGGTGAGAAGGGTGAGACGCTATTGCCTTTGGAGCAGGCGGCAGGCCAGTTTGCCAGAGGATGAGCATGATGCAGGCCATTTCCTCTCTGCCACCCGGCACCTGTGTTTTGGGTTCACAAGATCCGAGTCATGCCAGGAGTCAGCATTGGCATGGGGCTTCAGGCGGATTGTCATGACCGTGGCAAAGACATCCAGTGTACCTGACATAGAGTGGAGCATGGAGTGGGCCCTGTCAGGATGGGAGTGAACCTAAGGGGGAGCTGGATGGGGGGGAGATTTTGGCAGCATAAGCCTCGACTGACACACACTTCATGGGTTGGAATACCAAGAAGGTGTGTGACAGTGGTGAGGGTGGCTTTGCCTGTGGGGTGGTGAGGGTGAGGTGGGAGGAGAGGAGAAAGTGATCACTCCAGGAGAGAGGAGTGCAGAGAGGGATGGAGAGGGGAAGGTCAGATGAGATCAGAGCATCAAGAGTTTGCCCTGCAGAATGAGTAGGGACAGACGGGAGTTTAGAGGGTGATAGGGAGTTGCTGAGGTCACGGAAAAGTCACGTGGGGGGGACAACAAGCATGCAGGTGGATGCGTACATCACCAAGGAAGAGGATTTCAGTGTCTGGGGACATGAGTGAGGAGGAGAGGTGAGGCCACTCAGAAAGGAAGTAGTACATTTGACCATTTTTCCGATACACAGTACGCACAGTTTGTGAATGTCGAGGTGAGATGGAGAGAGACGTCACACAAGCCATTCCAGAGGGGAGTAGGTCTACGTAGGAGTGACAGTGGCAGGAATACCCTC
Source organism: Ambystoma mexicanum (assembly GCF_040938575.1). Lineage (NCBI taxonomy): Eukaryota > Metazoa > Chordata > Amphibia > Caudata > Ambystomatidae > Ambystoma > Ambystoma mexicanum. The sequence continues at coordinate 688,698,965 of NC_090934.1, read as the reverse complement.
AGGGAAGGCAAGGGCACACCCCCCCCTGCACAGTAGTGCCGGGCCAAGGAGAGGATCTCCTGAACGTCAGGTAGGAGTGTGTCAAAGATGCAGACAGAGCTGGCCGTCAGACATGTTTCCATGAGACCAAGGATGTCAAGGTGCATTACCTCATGTAAGTGACATATATTGGAGGAATGCCTGATGCAGCGGCAGAGTAAGGAGTGTAAATGTGGAGGAGGTTGACAGCCTTGTAGGACTTACGGGGAGTGCTACAGATCAGAGGTGCAGCATGTGTAGGAGTTGGAGTGGGAGGCGGAGAAGGATCATGGGAGGGTGCAGGGAGGCAGTGCAGGATAGATGAGGAGAGAGGAGGGGGGACAGCAGGAGAGGAAAGGAAGTTGATGAGATGTGGGTAGCATTTGTCAAGGAGAATAAGGTTGGCCTGAGGTCCTTGGACTGGGATGCTCCCATTACCATACACATCAATTGTGGCCTCTGAGGATTGGAAGGAGGCCAAGAGTACACCCCAACGGGTCACACCATTGATGGTGGAAGAGGAGCAAGGAGAGAGGACTGGGACCATGTGAAGGGTCCATGGGACAGGCAAAGGCATGTATGAGCAGATGTCAGTGAGAGTTAACCTTGAGTAGGCTCAGATGTACTTGTCAGCAATAGGGTGGGTCGCATTGGAGGGCAGGGTGCCCTCATTTGACTGTTTGCAAGCAGGTGTCGTGAGTAGGGCACGATGGTCTGAACAGTAGAAGTCAGGGAAGATAGACCATGAAGAGCAGCATGGAGTGTGAGGGAATGGGGCTTGAAACCAGACGGAACAAGAGCACACAGGTAGGAGGTGGGTGTCAAGGCGAATTCCAGAGTATGACAGCATGTTGAGTGCCATGTATATACAGAGGACGCATTAGCATGTGGTATCATTGCATGTCAGGCATGTGACGATGGAACTTGAATGGCTGGGGGAAAGTGTAGGAATGGTATGTAAGACATAAGATGAATAGACAGGGGAGAATGAGCAACAATGTCGTGACAAAATGACAATTCAAGGGGAACTTCCATGGTGTAGGGCCATATGTGCACTGTTGGCAGTAGGGATAGTGGTGTGGGCACATGGTGTTGCACTGAACATACTGGATGAGGCACATGGGTGACACTATCAACTCTGCCACACACCCCCTTGACAGGCACCCAACATGAAGGCTTTGCACACACACCATGCACATGGATATAACACACATGCATGTGCACTCACCGGATGATGCCTCGTAATCAGGGAGATCTCCCACACCTTGGAGTTGTCCCTCGGTGACGTAGGATCCAGCTACGGACTCGTGTGGTGTGAGTTCTATTTCCTGTGCTGGGGACCCACCTCCAGTCACCAAGGTTGCGGCATGACTTGAGGCCAGCTTATCCTTTGCCCTGCGCTTAAGGTCATTCCAGCGCTTCTGGCAATCACTAGCTGTGCGCCTCACTACTCCAAGGGCACTTATTTTGTCAGCAATGGTCTGCCAGTGTGCCTGGCGTCTGGCATGTGTGGTCTTGGACCCTGCAACGATGACCATTTCCCTATCATGGTCTGACACATACTGAACAAGTGCATTCAGTTCGGCGTCTGTGAAGCTGGGCTTCCTTGATGGGCCGGACTGTGCAGCCGTGCCTGGGGCATCAGCCTGTGCCGGACGTGCACTCTTCCTCTTCCGCTTGGAAGGGGGTGGGGATCCAGAGTGTCCTACGCCGCTGTGGACACTAGGGGCAGGAGCCGTGGTGGACTCAGTACTGGGTGTGTGGGATTGCACACTCAGCATGGGAGTAGGTGCAGGCATTGGGGGTAGAGGGATAGGGTCAGGCCTGATCTGAGGTGCATGAACTAGGACCGACACAGTCTTTGGCATGGTGTATGAGAGGTGGGGTGGATGGAGCCACACCCTGCCCACGGGGGGCAGCAGATGACCTAACTGGCATAGATGCGCGTGTCCTGATGACACCAATGTGCACCGGTGCACGTGCAGTGGACCTGCTGACCTGGATGTCAGCGATGGAGTCACCCTCGGACAGGTCTGGTGCCACAATGGGCTGGTCCAACAAGGGCTGATCAGGGTTGGTATCAGCCACATGACCCTCAACCTGGGGGGGGGGGAGGGGGGGGCATGGGTGTCCCTGACTGGTCCTCCAGACTGGGGGGGACAGGGGCACCCTGCAAGTCACAACCACGTCCCCTAGTGGATCCTCCACGGCCACCACGTGTGGCTCGGCCACCTTTGCCACCCTTACGGCTTGCACGCCTCCCAACCATGGCACTGATGTTATTGTGCGTATGGGAGTGGGTGTGCGCAATTGTCCTGGGCAATTGGGTGTCAAAGGGGTTGGGTACCAGATGGTATTCGTACCCTAGTGCAGTGGCAAGGCTATATGACACCCCTGGGGAAAGATGACGGGTCACGCAACGCACAGGCACCCCAAAAAAGTTAAGGAACGTGCACGATACCCCTCCTAGACCACGTGTGCGTATGAAAAACCCTGCACTACGCTGTGGCATCCAGTAACACAAGAATGAACGTATGCGTGTCACACGCAGCCTAGATTGACCTCTGAAGAGGTACGTGACACACGGGGCAAGCACAGATGATAGATGCGTGCGCAACTCACCGTCTGCCAGGGAGAAATGCGTCAAAAAGACGTTGGCAACACCCCCGCCAAAAGAAGAATGGGACGCTGTCTGAGGAGACAGGACAACAGTAGAAGGGAACGCTGTGTGAGGAAACAGGCCCAGGAAAAAGAGCAAAAGAGAAAAAGCTGTCAGAGGTAACAGGGAGTACGACCTTTGAACGCCGTGAAGTAAATCGCGTGTCAACTGACAAGAAGTACAGAATACACCAACTCGCTCTCCACGAAAAGCACGTACAAGGAAATGGCGTTCTACATGTACCTTTTATGCAGGCCCACAGGTCCTGCGTCACTTCCGCGTGTAGGCGCTGAAGGGCCAGCCTCCAATCACACGCATTGACACTGGCTTGTGTTTCTTTCACGCGTGTTGGGAAACGGCCGTGCGTTATAGACGCGCTTATGCGCCTGGCCCTTTGGACCAATCACGCGTGTTGGGAAACACCCGTGCGTCATAGGCGCGCTTACGCGCCTGGCCCTTTGGACCAATGAAATCGGGTACGCGTGCTGACGCGCTCGCGCGGCACGTGTATTTTTTTCACGTGGGTTGGGAAACACCCGTGCGTCATAGGCGCGCTTACGCACCTGGCCCTTTCGACCAATGAAATCGGGTACGCGTGCTGACGCGCTCGCGCGGCACGTGTATTTTTTTCACGTGGGTTGGGAAACACCCGTGCGTCATAGGCGCGCTTACGCGCCTGGCCCTTTGGACCAATGAAATCGCGTACGCGTGCTGACGTGCTTACGCGCTGAGGGCCTTTCCTCGGATTCCACGCAGACGTGCATGATTTTCACGTGCCAATTCACTCCGTATCAAGCTGGCCACGCGTTCACACACGGAAGACCACGCTCCTGCCCAGAAGGCCGAGTTACTGCCCCCCAGTGCCCCGAGCAGCCTCCCACGTGCCATCTGCTGCTTCCTGCCTGCCTGCCTGCCTGCTTCCACCGTGCCCTGCCATTTGGTGCCTGCACATCAGCCATCTGCAGGCGTACAGTTGCTGTGTCCACCCCTGCTGGAACTGAAGACTCCCGACTGGAAGAACACCACTCCACAGCCCAGCCCCAGGACCAAGTTGCCCACCCACTCCTGCCTCTGGGGTTGCCATGTCGGGCACTGAAACATCTGGCACCACTGGCAACCCCCAGCCAGAGAGGCAGAGGGTCCCCAGCTTCAGTGTCACCGAGGTTGGGGTCCTGGTGGAGCGAGTCCTGGGGCAGTATGATGCCCTCTTCGGAAGTAGCCGCGCCAACTATGAAGGACGGACTCGGATCTGGGACGACATCGTGACTGCCATCAACGCGGAGGGGGTGGCAGTCCGCGACAACCCACATGTCAGGAAGCGTTGGGAGGACTGCAGGTCCAGGACCCTCTCAAAGGCCCGGCGCCTCGTGGAGGGGGGCCGGGGCCACATGAGTTCGATCCAAATGAGGGTCCTGGCACGCATACACCCAGCGCTCCACTCCCAGGTCCTTGAGAGGGAGACCCGTCTGGAGTTGAGCGGTAAGTGTGCAGGCATTGCTGTGTGAGACAGTGCATGTTGCAGTGTGCTGGTTGTGTGATGCTGTATGTGTGGAATGGGCCTTGTAGGCATGTATGTGTGCAGTGTTGTCATGGCGATGCATGTGCGACCAGTAATTTGTGGATCACATGGTTGTTGTATGTGTTGCTATGCAACCTGAGGAGGCCTATGCAGATTGGACACATGTGAGCATGCAAGTGTATGTTCGTGGACATGGGTGTGGGTGAGGGATGGATGCTGATGCCAGGTACATGTATGGTGTCGAGGTCGGTGTGCTTGACCTGCATGTCTGTGACTTTTGAATGGCATGGATGCATGACACATGTCTGTGACACTGTACAGATTCACTGATGCTGCCTAATCATCCTTGTATCCACTGTGTTTGTGATGTACGAGGCCACATGGATGTGACAGAGGTGAAGTGTGTGCGTGTGATTTGCATGACCAATGATGCATGTGAGTTCCATGACATCGTACTTTAGAAGAGTGCAGTGGACATGTATGTTGATGTGCATGCCATGGACCATGGGTGTTGCGTGTGTGTATTGCCTGACCCATGTGTTGTGGAGGGACATGATAGAAGTGTACTTTACCATTGCCAGTCATCTGATATTGCTTCCTGTGTAGGGGACCATTGTACAGTGCCCTGATGCTTGTGTTCTATGTCTCCCTCTATGCAGCGGCTAGTGATGGAGAGGGCGGAGACGGCGCTGTGGAGGTAGACGGCGGGGATGCCGCCACGGCTGCGGCGGAAGGGGTGGGTGAGCCCCCACAGGGGCCAGCTACAGCGAAAGAGGGCAAGGAGCCATCCAGGTTGGTGGTTTCTACAGAGGAGGAGGCGGCCGAGACTGAGGCACACCTGAGGCCTGGTGGGGGCATCCCTGCTGGTGCAAGTGGTGCAGTCCAGGGCCAGGGGCAGGAGGCAGCACAGGTCGCCGTGGAGGTGCCTGTGCATGTCGCTGTCCCTGACCCTCTGAGTGCACCACCATGCACCAGCATGGATGCCCCGTCCCAGGCCCGTCCGCAGGTGGAGGGGGTGTCTATGTCATCTGACTCCCCTCCACCTGCGGACGAGGGGACCCGTGGGTGCATGGAAAAGGTCCTGATTGGGGTCGCGTTGCGCACGGGGGTCATTCGTGATGACGTGCGTGCTTCCCGGGAGGAGCACGCACATCATCACGAAGAGCACCGTGCCGTCGTGGCCCAGTTGGGATCTGCCATTGGCGCGGGTTTTCTGCAGGTGATGGCCAATGTGTCGGGCATCTCCTCCTCTGTGGAAAGTATGCGCCGGTTGTTCTCCTTGCCGTCTTCCGGCCCAGTTGACACCAGGGCCCCCTGTGGACCTGCCCCGACCAATGCAGCCGGCTCAGTGGGGATCCCATCCCTGCCACAGTCGGGAGTCGGTGGTCCAGCTGGTGTGGACACCATGGCAACTGGACCCCTGCAGTTGGAGGATGTGCCGGCATCATCAGGCAGGGCACGTGCACGACGGCGTCGGTGGATACCATCAGCCTGGATGCCGTCGTGCTGGCAGAGGCAGTGGCTGCAGAGGCAGCGGCAGCGACGTGGGAGGCGTCATGGCTCGGGGCCATCAACATCGGAGGGGCAGCCATCGGCTGGAGGGCAGGAGGACCCTGGACAGAATGTGTCTTCCGTGTGGCAGCGGTTAGGCCACGCAATAGATGCGGAGAGGCGGCGGGCAGAAGAGGGGCGGCTCGCTATGGTCAGGGCGGTGGACTCCATGCAGAGGGCCCTGAGGCGTGCCGAGTGCCTCGAGGAGATCCGCAGGGGCTTGGAGGTGGACACTGCGTCAGCCCTGCGGGCCCTCGGGGCCATTGAGGAGGAACGCCTCGGGGAGATAGAAAGGGAGTTCGATGATGCCCTGGCCCATAACATCTCTCAGTGAGCCGCAGGACTGGCCCGCCGCCTTTGTATATAGTTATGTAGATAGTAGGTTTCCTTTATTTTTATTTATTATTTGGGTTGATTGGACAATGGCCCACGTTTTTTGTATATAGTTAGCATTAGTTAGGTTTTGGGTAGGTTTCATTTTATGGTTTTTAGTGATATTGGACCCGGACAATCATCTTTGTACATAGTTTGTGGATATTTTCGATTTTATTATTTGGACCATGGGGCAATGTGTTTGTTTTTGATTTCCCTTTTGATTGACTTTGCACCCGTTCTTTTGGATTTCACCTTTCATTAGATTTTTTTTTTTTTTTAAACTTCCAGCGCACCCCTGAAATGGACGTAGCCTGGGATTTGATGTGTGACACTTCCCGCGCACCCTTGAAAATCGCATGGGCCGCTTGCCGTGATGGTCCAGGGTTAGCGTAGCCCCTTGCGCTGGTTTGTGATTTTTATGAGATTTCCCAGCGCAAGGGGCGTTCCTGGGGGCGTAACTGGCGCTGCAGCGAGTCGCTGCGCCACTGTGCGCCACGGCTGCCTGGGGAAGCTAAAATCCATGAATACGCTGTGCGCCGGATTCGGTTTTGGCGCACGCGGCTGGCGCAGACTATCGCACGCGCACGCTGTGCGCCAGCCGCGTGCGCTACTTGTGCGCTGAATTCTATGAATTACCCTGTGTATGTTTTCACTTTGCAAACCCATGGAAGAACAGATTTGAACTTTCCAAAGAACATGGTCAGTTGACTCTGATTATTGTTGGAAATCTTTGCAAAGTTCCATCCAGGGAGGGGAATTTTGTAGATGATTAAATTAAAGCATTTACCATTCAATTTTCCATTCGATGGAGAGTAGGTAAGAGGGATAAAATAAGAATTATGATGAAGGTATACATGAAGATATAAAAGAGCCAAAGATGGAGTTATATGACTTCTTGTTTCTTGTGGTCCTCTGCCGACGTACAAACCTCCTCCTCTGCCTCTTCAGTATGACATTGCAGGTGGTAGTAGTTGCTCCTAGGCCTCTCATCTTGCATTTGTGCTTGATATTTGTGGTGGCTTATCAGTTTGCAACTACTCTGATTTGAAATATTGTGAGGACCAGGTACAGCATCATGCGCCTGATAAGCCACCAAAAATGCCAGTTAGCAGAAGAGAAGTAATAAAGGAAGAGGAGCAGAAGGGGGAGGAAGATTGCAAAGAGACAGGGAAGAAGCAAACCCAGTATGATCAAGCATTGAAATTTCGCAAAGGGGAAAGCAGTTCATTAAAATACCAAACCATAGAAAGGTGGCATGGCGAGTAACGTCATGGAATATAAATGGATCCTAAACATGAATAAATGACCAATGGTACTAAACAAGATTAAAGCGGAAGGAAGTGATATTTATCTCCTCTGGGAGATGCACATAAGAGAAGATCATATAAACTTCCTCCTAAATCCCTGGATATCTGAGACTGTCTTCAGTCACAGAAGAGTGCAATTTATGTGGTAAGTGTCTTAGTTATAGGACATGCAAGGCTTAAGACTCTGTAGCGTTATATTGAGAGGCTACTCTTAACCTGGAGAGTCCCCCCACCACTCAGGGAGCCCTACTATACTTTGCTTAAGTTTTCTTTTAGCGATGGCCTTATTGAAGATACATATAGTGCCACATAAATCCCCCCGCCCCCATGCCGACAGTGAACCAAAATCCAGGCCGGGGTATGGAAAGAATATATATTTATTTTAATAATAAGCTTTATGAATAATAATTTTGTTCAATCACAGCCGCCACCTTCTTTCAGGCAGAAAACACAGCTTCAATTACAAAACACGCTTTTTCTACATTTACCTTTGTCTCACAAACATGGAACACAGGTTAAATAAACTGGTCAAAACTCTTTTCCTACAAACCCAATTGAATGTTGAATTTCAAAAATAATAATATGGCACAATACTAGAAAATAATCTTCACGTTTCTGGCTCAATGTTTTTATTGCGGAAACATAGGCACAATTTTCGTTTTTATGAAAACTAGTTCACTTTCAATGCTTGATATATGGAGTTCCTTGCACACTGAAAATGCTATCAGTTGGAATTACAGATTTGTAAAAATGCCTGTGGCAAATATTACTTCAAAATATATCTTGGGAATAGACACAGGGTTGATTTGAAAACAAGAAATACATCACACGTTCAGTGTTGGATGCATGAGGTCTTACTTTTACAAAGCACTTCTCCCCGCCCCAAAAACCCATTAATCAATGACATGCGGCACGTTTCTGTTCAAAGGTCAGGTCTAGGGAGTGGAGACAATTTAGAGGTTTCATTTTCCAGACCGCTCCTCACTTAAACGTCTGTTTTGGGCAAGTTGGACACTTGTAGATTTTCGTTTGTGGGACCAAGGGCACCCCTTTGTTAAATGCAAGCTTGAAAGAGTAGTGGCACTTTGGAATTTAATTTAGTTTTAAGATATGGATACTTTTTATTTAAAAGCAGGCTTTTGGGAAGTAGTTTCAGTTGGGAATTTTCATTTTAGGGACAAATATCTTTTGGTTTGAAAGGCAAGGTTCAGGATGTTGCCAATTATCAATTTCGTTTTGGTGGCAAATATATTGTTTCTTTAAAAACAAGTTTTGGTAGGGGTTCAGTTGTGAATTTTTGCTTTAGGAAGAGACATCCCTTATCATTAGAGAAGTCAGAGGTAAACAGGAAAATCAAGGCACCACAATTACTTTTGAAGAGGAAGTGTCGAGTATCGTCCCCACTCCAGTTGCCCCATGCCATTACCTATTGAGTTCACACCAAAGTATGTGACGTATGAAGAGCAGTTAAATCAGCAGAGAGCAGCACATGTGCTCTGCCCAGTACCTATCAGAATAACAGCACCCTTGAACATACCGACATCTAAGAAAACCTGGACAGTAAGGTACCCATTAATAAAGCCATACCTACATTTTAAACAATATGACGGTTGTTTGAATAAAATACCCGAAGAATCAAAGAAGATAATGAAGGAAGATGAATGGTGACGTCATAAGAAATCAGACTGATGCACATATAGAAGATATAATGACTTAAGAATACTGACAAGAGATGAAATATAAAGAGGATACCATGGATAAGTGACATCTTGAGCCCAAGGTGAAGAAGTGGATGTCAGGATGAAGAAACATATGCCACATACATGATGAAGATATTTAATTAGTTTAAATGTGTACAGATGCAAGTAACTGCAAGAGGCAAAGAAATCGTGAAGCTTGCTTATGCTTAATAGTAGTAGCTTGCGGCAAGCGCCAACGTTTACAAGTATATACCTCAAGAAGCATGAATGCAAGTCCACTACGCATATGAGCAGAATTGAACAAAGGTTACAAAAGGCCTCAGATGGAGTGTGTCGCAGTAAGATAATCGAGAATCAAGACAGAGCAAAACTTAGCTAAGGATGACCATGCCAAGAAGCCAATGTCTTATCTGGCTGGAATAAGCCAACATTGGATACAATTAAGGAGAGAAGAGAACAGACGATCCTATTCAGAAAGGTCAAGATAAGCCACAGATGTCAGAGAACTGGTAGAATTAAATCAAATATATGAAAAGACACAGAGAAAAGCCAATTTCACGGTGTCCAGTAACGTGGCAAAGGCAGGCTGAAAGAAGGAAACTTTCACACCTACGCATGGATCCCCGCCATGCCCATACTAATTAACAGTTCTCAGAGCACAGTACAGACACAAGGCAAGCAGTAATTGACACATGACCACTGAGGTGATGATTGATTGTAGCATAATTGGTGGGAAGCTGGGGTGCACACAAGCTTTTTTGCACCTGGATGGTCTTTTTGCGTGTTGCTAGACGTAGGTGGAAAAGTATGAGTGGGGTTGATGCCAACCCAATCATAGTGGACCAAGTAATCTAAGGTCCTATAGTGAGTAAAGCCAATGGGATGCCATACTTATAGTGACGGTCATAGTGGCCATTTTGAAGGGATGGCTTAGTTGCCCCACCTGACACTTCTTATCCAATCCCCTCTCCCTGTTACCATATACAGATATAGTACCTATGTTAAGTTAACTTCCTATAACCAATCACATTGCATGTTAGGTTTTTAAGATTGCCACGTAGGATGACGTTAGTACTTGTGCAGGTTGTATGTCAGCAATGATGAGTTTTTGCTATGAATATTGTGTTTTTTCTAAAAGTAAAGAGAGCGAGAAGATCGAGTGATTGCTGATGTTTGTTTTACTCCCCATTTTATGAACTTGTCATTAAACGGACTCACTTTGCCAAACTATTGAGTTGTCTTAATTTTTTGATGCATGAGCATGGATCTGCATCCCCATCTATCTTGAGGGTACTGCTACCCATCTTAAAGGGCTGTTTGGAGATCATCAAGTTCACTTGGTAGCAGAGTTAGATGGTTAGGTTAGATAAAGATACCCATCGACCGTCGACATAAGTAACTTCGAGTCCTCGGCAATATCACAAGTCCTTTACCATCTGGCTGATAGAACTAGAAGCTCCCCGTAGATAGTGGTTAGATTCATTGAAAAACCCTGCATGTTAGGTGTGATGGGACCCCTATTTTGAAATAGAAAACCCCTCCAACATCTATGAGTAGCGGATCGAATGAGTGGCACAGAGAGACGGTAATGAAGGTGGTGATCCTGAGGGTCCGTAGATGAAAGACATGCGAACGGTGAGTAAACAAGACTGAGTGCTTTGGCAAATCATGCATGGCTTAAGAAAACAAGTAAGGGAAGGTAACGGAGGGAGGCGGGATAGCAAATAATGTCAGAATAAGTGCAATATATGTAAGGGGAAAGATATTGACTCGAGTGTGGCCAAGCAGTATAAAGAGTTATTGTGAGTGTGGCCACGATAAGAGTATACACCCAGTGCCAAGGTTTTAAAGAACGCTAGCAGAAGCCCTTATGTAAAGTCCTGATTAATAGAATGACGTAGGAGCCGGATCGATTAAAAGCGATCCGAAAGAGATAGGCTAAAATTCCATGTCGGAATAAACATTAGGGGTAAAATGCGTTTGAGAGAGCAGACGGCATAAGATTCATGTGGCTGGCCAGAGTTTGCCTGTTTGTTTTATGTGTTTAAATAAAATTGTGACGTCATAGTCGAAAAATAGTTTTTATGTGAAAAAGGCATGAATATTGCACGATTATAAAAGGAAATGATTGCATGACATGAATTGATGGTTGTTTTTTTAGCAAGATTAAAGTAAAAAAATATTGTTGAAAAAACGGGATTGGAGCTTGCAACGATTGGTGCTCGCTCATATTGTTGATTGTTGTGACGCAATTGTAATAAAGTGTGAAGTGAAAAAATAAGCAAGTGTTATATGAAAAAGGGACAAATGAGTTAAGCATGGAAGACATCACTCCGTTAACACACATGTGCAAACACTTGCTGAAACACGCACCTAAGCTTAAATAGTACAGTGCGGAATGGGTTAAAGGGACCGCAGACAAAATGTTTATGCCATGGCCCCAAGGCAGATCGCTATCTAAAACTGTCCTGCAGCACATGACGACATAATTACATGCCACGTACAGTGGCAAAAAGTTAGGCAAGCGCTTGGCTAGTTTATAACTTTGGAAGATGTGCCAAGAAGAAAGGGAGGAGGAGCCGCCCTTAGATTGGATACTGAATATATGCAAAGAGGGGGGTGAAGAGCCTTCTGCGCCACCCGCCCCGTCAGAAATAAAAAACAAAGCCAGTAAAGATGAAGGATTATACCCACTAAGGGAACTTAAAGCAGCAACGGGATATAGCAACTCGTCAAATGAGTCACCTTCGCAAAGTAGTGATGAAAGCCCAGAGAAGGACAGGGAAAACAATGGTGCATCCGAAGTCCCAAAGGACAAGGATAGACGTGAAAAGGAAAAAAGTGATCAAGCACAAGCGAGTACATCTCTAGGTACAGGAAGAGAGGTAAAGAGATGGAAAGGAGATGAGGATAGAAATGATGAGATGGCACTCACATAGAACGAATGGATGGGAGGGCAGATTTTATTGAAACTCGATGGTAAAGGCATTGAGGACATGAGACAAATGGGAGAACGAGAAAAACAAGAGAGAAAGGATAAGCAGAAAGGACGATTGAGAGATGAAGGGGTGAGAAAAAAGGATAGGCAGAAACGAGAGCAGTTATTTCATGATGAACAGGCAGAAAACAGGAAAAGGCGGAAGAACAAAGAAAACGCGATAATAAGCAGAGAACAGCTGATGATCAGGAAAGAATAGAACAAAGGAGAAAAGAAGAAGAACAAAAGATATGAGAGAAGAAAATAAAAAGACAGAAAGATGAGGAAATAGGAAGGGCAAATGAACGAAGAGATACAAGGAAAAAGGAGGAAGACAGGGTTAGAGAGGAAGCGAGGAAGTGTAGAGAATTTGATGACTACATTGAACACAAGGAAAGACATAGAACGTGTGATCTCGAGTATCTGGAAAGCGAGGTTAGAAAACCTGTTGCAGTGGTAGAATGGGAAGATATAGAAGGGCAGTCTCAACAGTGCCTGATGCAAATTTCACAGACTAGAGGTACAGGACAAGTATTGAACTCTAGAGTAGGAAATGCCACTGGTGATGGAGGAAATCCATTCACTCACTATGGGACGAAAATGTACAGGGACTAGGACAGCTCACTGGGAGACCTGGTGTGTTCCATTCTATCAGTGACACCAAACCCTCACGAGGAACCAAGGGTAGATGTCACTATAGGGCATAAAGAATATTTGTTCCTAGTGGACACGGACGCTCGTGTATACGTGAAAGCAAGTTTTCTTTATCTGGCGACGCCATGAATACCCAAGCTTTTACAAGATCTACAAGACGTGTTCATTTCACAAAAGACCTTCCAGTTTCTATAGGAGAATGTGGCATGAAAGGGCCACTATTATATTCGAGACAGACGCATGTCAATATGTTGGAACGAGATTTGTTGACAAAGCTAAATATGACAATCTCGTTCCCCGAAGTAGGCATAGTGTGTTCAGCTCCAGGAATGCATTATTTGAACATGTGCGAAACGATCAGAGCATATGCAGGATGAATGGCTATGAGAGCTATTTCATTAGAACCCGAGATATTTGCATATGGAGTGCGCATATTAATGTCATGGCTATCAGGCCTTGCAGACAGAACCATGAGAACCCCATATGAGTTTTTGTTCAGACCAAGAATACCTATTCATGAGGAAAAGGGACGAGTGTTTCCCTTAACAATACACGCAGCCATAGCTCAAGGAGAGATGGCTTTGCTTGATGGCTGTGATGATGAAGGCAGACAATGGTGCGCAATAATCGCCAATGGAGAAGATTACAAATTGACTGACGTCACTGATGACGATCTGTTTGAAGAACAACTAGGTGAGCATGAGATGACATTTGAGGTAAACCTCATTTATTGGGTGAAAATGATTAAAAGAGAGGTGCCCCAAAGGATGATGCTGGCGCAAATGCGTCCTGAATATTTTGATGACGACATGGAAAAGGTGCCTGTCTCAGTATGCACTACAGGCCCTCATGAATTAGGCTTATTGAAAGTAGTTGGAGAAGTGAAGATTAAATTGAAACCATGAGCAATTTTAATAAGAGCACGACAATATCCCATGTCTAGGGAGGCAGATGAAGGGATTTTCAAGACAATTTCTGCCATGATGGAGCAGGGCATCTTAGTGACGTCAGAGTCGTCATGCAATACTTCGGTTTATCCAATAAAAAAACCAAAGGGAGGGTCTTGGAGGCTAATACAAGATCTTCACCCGATAAAGCAGATAGTAGAGGCAGAGTTCCCTCTAGTCTCTAATCCATCTACAATTCCATGTAACATAGCTGTTGAGGCACGCTATTTCACAGTGATTGATTTAAAAAATGATTTTTTCTCAATCCCATTGCACAAAGGCTCGCAAGATTTGACATCTTTTACGTTCAGACAAGTTCATCTGAAAAGTACAAGGCTGTCTCAAGGTTACTGTGAGTCTCCTTCGATTTTCAATAGAGTCCTGCAGATGGATTTAAGCAACATCGCATTAGAGAGTGTTGTTCTGCGATTCCATTCATCTATTGACTATACTTGCTGAGAAAGGATATAAAGTTGACAAAGAGAAGTTACAGTATTGTCAACAAGAGGTGTTGTACATAGGCCAATTGATTTCACATGAGGGAAAGAAGGTCACTCCTGAAAGAGCTGGAGCTATTTTGAAAACAGCCAAGCCACACGCGATAAAACAAATGCAAAGTTTTCTAGGATTATGTAATTATGTCAGGGCATGGGTCTTTGACTACAGCTCTTATACCAGGCCATTATTACAAGCCTTAAAGAAAACACAGGCAACAAAAGAAAAAATTGTGTGGACTAAGGTCATGGAGGAAGGGTTTGGTGAACTAAAAAAAGCCATTTGCACAGCACCAGTTTTAGAGATTCCCAATTATGCAGAGGAATTCTACCTGTTTTCACATACAGATGGTACTGTTATGACGGCAGTCCTTACGCAGAAAACCACGTTGGGGTACAATTCCCCTGGTGTACTACAGTGGGATTTTAGACCCAGTGATGAGAGGTCATTTCCCATGTGAACAAAGTTTGGCTGCTGCCGCGTTCACCATAGTGAAAGCTACAACCATTGTAGTGGGGTGCCCAGTGATGGTATTCATTGAGCACGCATTATTTGCCATTTTGGAAAAACCAAAAGGTACATTGACATCACAAAGAGCTTCCACATATGAAGTGGTCATATCAAATACAGCGATTAAAATAGTTCAATGCAGAATAGTGAACACTGCTATGTTTATAGCAGAGCCAGTTACTGAAGTAGAGCCAATACATGATTGCGCGAACAATGAAGAACTCTATGATGAGATCCTCAGAGTAAAAGAAAATGCATTGGCAGGGGGAGAAATCTTCTTCATTGACAGTTCTTCTAGGATCGATCAAAATGATGGACAAAGATATACAGGTGCTGCTATGGTGAAGCACATGGCAAATGGGGAATTTCGAGTACTTATTAGTGCATGTTTACCCTCTCATTATTCAGCACAGGCTGCAGAGTTATTGGTGTTGATACTCACGTTTGAGAATCACACAAACCAGGAAGTAACAGCGTACCGTGACTCTGCCTATCTGACGTCAACAGTGCACACATTCTTAGCGTGCTGGAAAAGGAGGGGCTACCTCCGAGCAGACAGCACGCCAGTACAGCACGCCGCCTTATTGGATAGGCTGATTAAGGCACTACAACTCCCAGTGGGCATAGCAGTTGTGAAATGCGCAGCCCACACGAAAGGGACAGATTTTATCTCACGCGGAAATCAAGCAGCCGACGCTGGGGCCAAGCATGTGCAACTGAAGATGAAATAATGTTGGATGTGGGAATGCCTGATGTGCATGAGAAAATGATTGTTGTAAGGAGTGAGCCGGAAAGCTATAGGAATATGCCAAATACACAGTTAATGGAGCGCCAAGGGGAGGCACCACAGGAAGAAAAGAACCTTTGGAAGCGAAGAGGGTGTTCTTTAAACCCCTCTGAGGCTTTATGATGACAGGACAGCACTGGTAAACCAGTAATGCCTATAGCCCTACTGAAAATAGCACTGGAACAGTTACACTATCCAGCGCATATAACAAGAGAGAATCTAGCAGCAGCCATTGCCGAAGACTGGTTTGTACCAAACCTAACAGAGCATGTTGCATTTTTATGATAAATTGCATAGTCTTTCAGAAATTTACGGCTGGGCATACACTACGTGCTATCAGAGGAGTCATCCCAAGTCCTAATGCTCCTTTTCAGCACTTGCACATCACCTATGTTGATATGATTCAAGTATGTAACGTGTACAGGTATCGAATTGTTGTGGTGTGTCCATTCTCTAGATGGATAGAAGCAGGTCCATGTACACACCCAGACTCTACCTGTGAGGCCAAGTTTTTGGTGAGGTAAGTGTTTCCCAGATGGGGAGTTTGTGAAGTGATGAGGTCAGAGAACGGTCCTCAAATTGTTAACGCAGTATTTGAACAGATCAGCTTGTTGGTTGGTATAAAGCACAAGTTTTTGTCAGCGTATCATCCGCAAGGAAATGGGATATGCAAGGAGCTCAATGGCTTGTTAAAGGAAATAAAAGCCAAGTTGAAGCTTACTCTGAAGAAAGGATGGTTGCACTGCCTTCCAGTGGCATTGTATGCACTCAGAAACCAGCCTGGTTCTGACCACCATCTTACGCCACATGAAATTGTGACGGGCAGAAGAATGTGGATGCGGTTAATGACTTGAACTAGAGCTAGATGTGATGCTCAGCCAACATGAGAAGCGCTAGGATGGGAAATGCAAAACTACCTGAACTGTATGACTTCCAGTTTTTCTGTAATTTCAGGACAGCTGCAGCGACGAGGAGGGTGTAGGGCAGTACAGAACACAGAAGGAGATACTACAACAGACAAGGTTCCGGAGTTACGTGTACCTCAACTATACCCTGGGGATACCGTCCTAGTTCGGAATCAGACATGGAAACGGTGGGACATGCCAAGGTTCAACGGCCCTTTTACTGTGGAGGACATTACACCATCTGCAGTCAAGTTACAGGGAAGAAGAGCTTGGATCTTCCTCAGTGATATCAAGCCATTTATCGGAGAGACCCCTATGCCCGTACCCCAACCCGGACAGACTACAGACAATGGGGAAGAACCACAACACGAGCAGACGAGATGTATGATGAGGAAGAAGGATGCATAACCAGTCAAGTGAAAGAGCAAGGAACATTGCATCCTAGTTGCAGAGTAGAAGAAGAAAATTGCATTCATCTGAGCCACAAGAAACTTGTTGACTTTGGACTGAGGCACATTGAAGCTTTGATAGGAAAAGTTATGCTGAATTATGATTGAGGATATATAAATTGGAAGAGAATACAGTATCCTGAGTCATTCAATACAGAGTCTTTGTTTGGACTTACTCATGGTGTTCCTGGTGATGTCACACAATAGTGACCTCACCAGGAACATACTGATCTATTTCAAATTGGTTTTGAGGTCCCATCCCTCATTGGTGGGGAGACTGACAAACATAACAGAATTTCTTCAAGATCATGACAACGAAAAAATAATAAGATTGCTCACAGTGATCGCAGAGCAGTTTCTTTTGCTTCCAGAGTACAGAGAGGACAAGACAAATGTCCCTATCACCAGAGAATCAAAGACTGGCAAATGCAGTGTTCTTTCGTTTAATTGAAGACTTTCCAGATCTTGTTGGGGGACATGCTAATGTTGACGTACTTACTTTACTCCATCACCAGCTAGCACTACAAACCTGAGTATGCGTCCACATAGTATAATAGTGCAGGTAGCACTTTCTTCTCATCAAAATAACAGAACAGTGTAGAGACTTTCATTCGAGGGACAGATCGTGGAAGTGTTGACAAGAAATACACTTTTGCTGACAGGGAAGCAACATGTCATCTGGAGTGAAGCAGATTCGAGGTATAGACTGGGAACTAGTCTATATGGAGCATGTATTATAGACTTGCCGAGGTCATTGTTCATTGTTGGAACATAACATTGCAAAACAGAACTGTTTCCAGGGACAAGAGACAGTTCATTATCCAGATTCAGAGGACAACTGGTCCAGAACTATCGATCTGTGAAACAGAGACAGCAGAATCCAGACGAAATCCAGAAAAAAATCCAATAAAATGTATTAAAAAAACAGTTTTTGCTTCCTTAGATGATCGAGATGGGGAGCCAAAGTAGCAGCATTATCATCCCTCAGGAGGAGAGATATTCATATTTCCAAGAACAAATGCTGTAAGCTCACATATCGATGCATTATCTATGTATGCATTATATTCATAATCATGTTGCTGTCCTTAACAATCAGAACTGCATTTTATATAGGTCCACAAAGTGGTGTTCCTGTGCACCCACCTGAGGATGTACTCATGATACCCACAAGAGCGCCCATACCTTATATAGTCCTTCCTGTTCGAAGAGGAATGATAGAGTGACTGAGCTTGAAATGGATGTTGTAAGCAATGACACACACACAACACTTGTTTTAGCAAATGAGTTGAAGCGCCGGAGACAGGATCTGCAAAGTAAACCAGACAAGGGATTGATGAAAGTTACACCTACACAGATAATGAGTACAAACACACCTGGTCTAGTGTCAATGATTTCAGAATCACATTTCATAGAATGGGGGAAGTTTGGACAAACAACGATGAGAGGTTTCATACCAAGAGAAGTTGAGAGACAAATGGAGACAACACCTGCAAGCACACCAGATCCTGCGAGACATGATATCAGGGCAGTGTCTGGAGGGAAGACACAGACAGAAATGATAAGAGACATTTTTATGCCTAGTTGGTATATTGAAAGGATGAAGCAAATTGCACAATCTCCTACTCGAACAGTACAAGTGGAAACACCCGGATCATTGATGGAGATGTCTGTGAATCCTCCAGCAAGAAGGAGCTATACAGAGGTTTTACTTAAAATGCTTGTGGAAGCTCATATCAAATGAATAAGTGCCAGAAGAAGCACACAAGAAGACAATAATGAATTGAATGATTACCTGGATAGCACAGCACATTTGGGAAACAACATATTGTACCAACACATGAAGGAGGTTGGAAGACAAACATTGGATGAGAAATGCTTTGTATGTGCCCTTCTGCCCCACAGCATGGGAAAGTCAAAAATCTTTGTATCTATCGAGATAGATGTTCAGACAGCAAACTATCTGTCACATGTAGCAATGTGCAAGACCAGAGGTCAGTTCATGGGAAGTGATGCTTCTCTCAAATGGGCAACTGAAAAAACAGATACAAATGAAGATGATTATGTTCAAGACATGTTTATGTTTATTTATTTGTATTGCGCACCGGACCCGTAGGCATCAGGGCGCATAGCATAAGATAATTCACAGCTTAGTTACACATCAAAAGTAAACAGTACATCTGAGACACGCAGTACAGAAGAAAGGGGTCATGTGGGCAAAGGCAGGAGGCAGGATCAAATACAATACAGTCAAAAGTAACTCTAATATCTAATGTATTTACATAGGTTGAGTCGATAAACAAGAATCAAATACAATGAGGTCAAAAGTAATTCTAATATCTAAAGTATTTACATGGGAGCAGAGTAAGTTAATTCTGGTAGCAGGTGCATATCTAATTGTCAGATTCTTTGAGCCATTTTATAGTATTCTGGTGGAATTCTTGATAGGGTTGGTCAGCTCTGAGTGTGGCAGATAGGGAGTTCCACAGTTGGGCTGCCTTAACTGGGTAACTACAACCTCTGATTCTGGAAAGATTAAATATGGGCACAGTAAGGTAGTTGGTATTAGATAGTCTAGTAGTCCTTATTGATTATTTCTTAGTAATTCTTTCTGTCAGATAGCAGGGTGCCGCATCATTCAAACATTTGTATTTAAGTGAGGCAACTTTCAGTTTGATTTTGTCTCGTGTTGAAAGCCAATTGTTAGATCTTCTGATATCGAAAATATGTTCTCTCCTGGCAATTCCTAGAGCTGCTCTAAAGGCGTTGCTCTGCAGGATTCAGATTTTCTTGATGATTTGTTTATTCGCACCTATGTAGAGCGCATTGCAATACTTCAACTTGGACAAAATGAGCCCACGGGCCAGGGTGGTGCAACTGTTGTTCGATAGGAAAGGTCTACCTGCTCTGATCAATTTGCACGTATATGCTCTGGACGAGGCCATGGCTTTGACCTGCCTATTGAAGGATATGGTAGAGTCCAAGTAGAACCCCAAATTCTTCACCTCCCTGGCAACGGTGATGATATTGTTGTCAATGTTAAAGGAAGAATATTTGGAACTCAGTTTGTCGAGGGTTGAGATAGTGCCTAGGATGATGATATCAGTCTTATAATCAATCAGGCATAGTCCGTGGGTGGCCATCCATGCCTGGATGATGAGATAGACACTATTCACCAAGGCCAAATCCTTGTCATAATCACCAGTAAGTGGTAGGAGGATCTGAGTATCATCTGCATAGTTGGTGTAGGTGATACCAAGATGATTCAGATCATCGAAAAGGGGCTTAGTGAAGATATTATATAGGGTAGGTGAGACGCAGGATTCCTGAGGCACTCCACAAGTAACAGGGATAGGGTCTGCAGCTGCGGTGGGAGAGAATACTCTCATAGTCTGGTTACTCAGAAAAGATTGTATCCAGGTTATGGCTTCTGTTGAGAAGTGGGCCACAGAATTCAGATGGCTATATAGGAGCCCGTGATCCACCAGATCGAAAGCTGCAGATAAATCCAGGAGAAGAAGAAGGGCTGAGTTTCCTTTGTCTCTGAATTCATCGATCTGGGCCTTCAGGTCTATTAAAGTTGTTTCGGTCCTGTGCTGGGGCCGTAAACCAGACTGACGTGAACCCAGTAGGCGATTAGATTCCAAGTGTTTTGGGATTTGTGAGTAGGCCATTTTATCTATGATTTTCAGTAGAAATGGCACTGTGGTGATTGGTCGATAGTTAATGGGTATCAATGGGTCTAAAGTCTGCTTTTTTAGTAGTAGGAGCACCCATGATTCCTTGAGGTTAGAGGGGATGTTCCCTGATGAAAAAGCGGCATTGATGAGTTTCGTGATGAAGGGGGCCAGGTCTCTGGCAGCATCCTTTATCAATTGAGCAGGGCATTGATCACCCTGGCAGTTAGATGGTTTGAGAGATAGGATGATTTTTTTGGGTTTCAATTATGGTGACTTTAGTGAACTTGAAGCAAGGGGGGTCATTGAGGTTATTAGGTGGTGTGGCGGTGGGAGTAGGTTTGGTACTGGTTAGGGAGGTTTTTTTCTTAACAAGTTTAGTTTGTAGGGTTGTAATTTTATTGGCTAGTGCTTGTTGTATACTAGCACACCAAGGTTTATCTTTTATAGAGTTGTCCGGTATTGGAATAAGGGTTTCTAACTCTTTCAGGATAAGAAAGAGTTCCTTTGTACTGGATTTGGCCTGTGATATTCTGGAGTTATAGGTTTCACGCTTTGCTGCGAGAATTTCGATTTTATAGAGAGCAGTTATAGCACTAAGGTTAGTTTTGTTTTCCTCAGATGGTAGAATTCTCCAGGATGTCTCGCATTATCTTTTTTTTAGTCACAGAGTTTTCAGGTATGGCGTGTACCAAGAATTGAGGTAGGCCTTTGGTTTACTTGGTCTCATTATAAGTGGTGCAATAAGGTCTCGGGAGGCGGACATGACTTGATTATATTCTTTAACCAAAGCGTCAGATCCCAAAATATCCAGGAGTGCATTGAGCGTAGGGAGAATGAGAGGGAGTAGGTTGACATGGGTGATATTCTTTTTATTCCTGGTAGGAATGGCAGGAGCTGGTAAAGTCGGCATAGGGGTAGGTCTTTCAGTTGTTAGGGAGAAGCTTACAAGGTGATGGTCGGTCCAAATCTGAGGGGATATGTGGGAGATTGAGGCATTACAGTTGTTGTCCCCCACCCAGTCTAGTATTCAGCCTTTGTTGTGATTGGGGAGAAGCACTCTCTGGGTAAAGCCTAATTCCATAAGTGTCTTGGTCACACTAGCCGCATGTAGGTCTTTAGGATCGTTGAGTCCAAGGTTCATGTCCCCAAGGAGAAGTACTTGTGTGGAGTTTTTTAAGTTATTAGATAAAATGTTGGCAATGTCGTCCTCGAAGGTACCGATGTGGCCTGGAGGTTTATATATCTGGTGGATCGTGAGAGTCTGTAAGTTGTTCATAGTAAGTTTGGCAGTGAGAAGCTTGCAGGAATTGGTATCGAGGGGTGGCGCTAATCTGATTTGTAGGTTCATTTTAGCAATGAGGGCAATGCCTCCACCTCATGCATCGTTTCTGTCTGATCTTAAGATAGTGAGACGTAGGGTATAGCCAGTGAGAGGGCTGGGCCTGCAGCCACATGTAACTAGGATTCGGTAATAGCTAGGAAATCGAGATTTTCTAGTTGGATAATGTCTGATATCTCGACTGCATGTGCAATCAACAATCTTGTATTTATCAGTGCGCCCTTGAGGGTGGGGTTAGCTGATGCTGATAGAGGTGAGGCTTTAGAACTTTGGGTTTTAGGTGAAGTGTGATTAAATGATGAATATGCTGAGTGGGATCTCATATGGCATTTTCTTATAACATTAGGAGTGTCAGAATATGGGTTAGTTATTTTGTTAGGCACAGTAAGAGTTCTAGTTAGGGGTTCAAATATTTTAGCGAGTCTAGCGCGGAGTCTTTTATTTCTTGCAGTCGTGTTGCAAGGCTGGTAGTGAATCGCATATGGTTATTGAAGGTCCATGTTAGAATTGTCTAGCTGTTTAGTACAGGTTGGGTTATTAGTGGGTGAGATATTTTGGGTTGTACTGTAGTAAGAAATGGTGTGGTGGTATGGTACTGGGAGAAGAGTGTGTATACAGGTTAAGTCTAATAATAAACTGAGGAAGGGGAGAAGCATTTTAAATATTAGTATGGCGCTTGGTGGGAATAGTCAGTTTGAGCTCAAGGCAGTTGACCAAGAAGGACTAGATCAGGTTATCATTGGGTAAGGTGCCTCCACTCTGCATATAGTAATCTAAATCAGGTGGGTACAGGTGGCCGGGTCCAATTGTGGAGTGTCCAATTGGACACTGAAGGAAAGACTTCAGAAGAAGCGCGCAGATGGAAAAACAGAGGTCAAATGCAAATCTGGGGAACAGCGCTTTCACCTGTGGATGGGAAAATGGAGTAGTGATCTGCAGAGCATGGGTAGTGATTGGTTGTTACCACGCTACCATTGACATAGTGCAAAATGGATGCAAGCCATTATGGCCAAAGCTTGCTAAACTACTGACATGGGTCAAGGACAGAGGAGGGCCCTTGCAGATAATACCATTTAAGAGTCCAAAATTCTGTTTCAGAAATAATGGCACAAGAAAAATGTGAGAGAATCACAATTGTGGTCGAGTCTTTGACGTTCCAGGAATGGTGCATGGTACTGCAGTGATCATGGATCACTATCGGGTGTGTGGATCCCAGGCATACATGAGAATGTTGAAAACTGTGGCAGTATATGTACATTGGGGAATGTCCATGTTCCTGCGTTGGTGATTCCAAAAGTTGATGTGAACATTGACAGTTTCCCGAAAGCAGATGCTCACCTTAGGAAAAAGAGATATGTGGAATTTATGAAGAGAACAAAGAAGGAACATTATTTCTCTGCAAAATCCATAGAAGCTTTCGATGCTATCCCATACGAACACAGGTTGTTCAGCCTGACCTCATCAGTATTCACAACGATCCTGATGCCAAGAATTCAGGTTGGAGCAAATACTAAATGGTTGCAGATAACCAGATGGGAGTTACTGCAGACCATCAACATGGCCATAAAATGATTGAATGCAATCAGAGAAGAGTTGAGAGCAATCAGACTGATAACACTCCAGAACAGATATGTCTTAGACATGATCACATCTATGGATGGAGGTGTTTGTGCAAAAATTGGAGAATCATGTTGCACATTTATACCTTCACACAATGACAAGAATGGAACCTTTACAGAGGCCATAGATATGCTGAATAAACGACAGAATCAGATGATAGATGAAGCTGACGAAGTTGATGATGACAGTTGGTTTGAAGCACTGTTTTCATGGATTCCACAATGGATGGCAGATGCATTCAAATTCCTAGGAGCCCTGCTGGTGATGATATTACTTGGATTCTGTGTGATCAAATTAATAATCTCACAATGCCAGAAGACTGCAAAGAAAGCCATAGGGATGAAGAGCATGATTGATGTTGAGTCAGGATGGAAGCCCCAAGACGTAACTGATGAAGAAATAAGAGACTTTGCGAAGGCCAGCATTTATGCATTAGAAGGAACCAAGTTCCTGTATCCAAGGGATCATAGAAAATATGTGGAAAGGTGGATCTATTGCAGTCCAAGTGGAGAATTCCAATTGATGACATGAAACAAAGATGAGCATGTGAGAAGAGCAGGATGCTTG
The DNA here is from genome assembly GCF_040938575.1 of Ambystoma mexicanum. Taxonomy (NCBI): domain Eukaryota; kingdom Metazoa; phylum Chordata; class Amphibia; order Caudata; family Ambystomatidae; genus Ambystoma; species Ambystoma mexicanum. The sequence continues at coordinate 688,674,909 of NC_090934.1, read as the reverse complement.
AAAGGAGTCATAAAGATATGGACCCCAAGGAAGCATCTCTTGAGACCAAAATGTCTGGATCCAGAGGACGAAATTAAAGTGAAGAATGAAGAAAAAGTGGATGAAAAGAAAGAAATGAGAGTGGTCGATGAATCGCCCAGAAGGGGGAGTGAAGAGAAAGTGTCGAGTATCGTCCTCACTCCAGTTTCCCCCTCCCATTACCTATTGAGTTCACACCAATGTATGTGACGTATGAAGAACAGTTAAACCAGCAGAGAGCAGCACATGGATTCTGCCCAGTAGAAAAGCACCCATGAATGTATCGACTCCTAAGAAAACCTGGACAGTAAGGTATCCATTAAAAAAGCCATACCTACATTCTGAACAATATGACAGTTGTTTGAATAAAATACCCAAAGAAGCAAAGAAGATAATGAAGGAAGATGAATGGTGACGTCATAAGAAATCGGACTGACGCACATATAGAAGATATAATGACCTAAGAATACTGACAAGAGATGAAATATAAAGAAGATAACATGGATAAGTGACATCTTGAGCCCAAGGTGAAGAAGTTGATGTCAGGATGAAGAAACCTATGCCACATACATGATGAAGATATTTAGTTAGTTTAAATGTGTACAGATGCAAGTAACTGCAAGAGGCAAAGAAATTGTGAAGCTTGCTTATGATTAATAGTCGACAGATTCCGGCAAGCGCCAACGTTTACAAGTATGTACCTCAAGAAGTACTTTATGTATGAATGCAAGTCCACTACGCATATGAGCAGAATTGAAAAAGGTTACAAAAGGCCTCAGATGGAGTGTAACGCAGTAAGAAAATCGAGACTCAAGACAGAGCAAAACTCAGCTAAGGATGACCATGCCAAGAAGCCAAGGTTTTATCTTGCTGGAATAAGCCAACAGTGGATACAATTAAGGAGAGAAGAGAACAGACAATCCTGTTCAGAAAGGTCAAGATAAGTAACAGACATCAGAGAACTGGTAGAATTAAATCAAATATACGAAAAGACACTGAGAAAAGTCGATTTCACAGTGTCCATTCACGTGACAAAGGCAGGCTGAAAGAAGGAAACTTTCACACCTACGGATAGATCCCCGCCATGCCCATACTCCTTAACAGTTCTCAGAGCACAGAACAGACACAAGGCCAAACTGCAAAGCAGTAATTGACACATGACCACTAAGGTGATGATTGATTGCAGCATAATTGGTGGGAAGCTGGGGTGCAGACAAGCTTTTTTGCACCTGGATGTTCTTTCTGCGTGCTGCTAGATGTAGGCAGAAAAGTATGAGTGGGGTTGATGCCAACCCAATCAAAGTGAACGATGTAATCTAAGGTCCTATAGTGAGTAGAGCCAATGGGACATTTTACTTTTAGTGACATTCAAAGTGGCCATTTTGAACGGAGGGCTTAGTTGCCCCACCTGACACTTCTTATCCAATCCCCTCTCACCGTTACCATATACAGATATAGTCCCTATGTTAAGTTACCTTCCTATAACCAATCACATTGCATGTTAGGTTTTTAAGATTGCCACGTAGGATGACGTTAGTACGTGGGCAGGTTGTACATCAGCAATGATGAGTTTTTGCTATAAATACAGTGGCGGTCATTACAACCTTGGTGCTAAGTGCACCAACTTTACCACCATGGTGTAAACTATGTTTTCACCATGGTGGATGGCAGATTTACCACCCCATTCCAAGGTGAGTGGGGCGGTAAATCCCCATTTCCCATTTTCCCTTCCCCATTCCCATTTTTGGCCCATAGGGCATAATGGGAGTGGAGAAGGCGCTTATTAAGCCGCCGTAAATTACGGCAGCGTAATTAGCACCATGGCGGGTTAGCGCCATGGACTTTAACGTCTGCCAAAAGCAGGCGTTAAAGTGGGAATCGGGCGTTAAGGGTTAACGCCGTCGTTAACCCTTAACGCCGGGGTTGTAATGACCTCCATTGTTTTTCTAAAATTAAAGAGAGCGAGAAGATCGAGTGATTGCTGATGTTCGTTGTACTCCCTGTTTTATGAACTTGTCATTTAAAGGACTTACTTTGCCAAACTATTGAGTTGTCTTAATTATTTTATGCATGAGTATGAATCTGCATCCCCATCTTTCTCGAGGGTACTGCAACTCATCTTAAAGAGATGTTTGGAGATCATCCAGTTTATTTTAAATAGCTATCTTGTATCTTTCCGCTAGGAGGGAGGGTGAACGTTTTAAATTCTTCCAAGCTCCCCCCCTGCATCAATCTATTTGGGAATTAATTCAATGAATACACAGTCAAATATGCTAAGGGCCTACACAATTTCCCCCACCCACTAATGGAAGAGAACCCACCATCAAAGGGAATGGGTTGATTAAATAGATCACCAATCACCATGCTGACATTTGGTTGGAAAATCTACTTACTTTTGGAAATCTCTGGGCTCTGCACTCATGGAGACTGAGCAGGACTTCGCTCTTAGGGAAAAATAGGATTCTGGCCAGTACTTCAGTCAATGGAATTCCATGTCAATTCTCCCTCTATGGTTCTGAGGAAGCCTCACAGACACTCTGTTCAAGTCTCCCCAGCAATATTTCCACTCAGATTCCATTTAAGCAGCTGTTCTTTGGTTATTTTTGGCAGGTGTCCAGGTAATCTTTTAGCAGCTCCCCACATTTGGGGTTCAGCCAAAGGCCCAAACAAATCTCAAAAGATCAGACCATTCACACATTTAAATTGATTGACAAAAGGGAAATAGGTCTGGAAACTCCTAACTCCAATCATGTCCTGCATAAAAGGTGTATGCTAAAAATGTCCATTGGCAACAAAAACATAAAGAATATAATTGTTGGGTTGTGAGAGATGTCCCATTCGCCTTTTATTTAGGCAGTGACATTCTCAATCGTTTCGCAATCAGTTTGGACGTAATTAATAATAAAGCCTGGTCCCAACTGTGTGGGTATTCCGATCAGCGAATTTGTTGCCTTATGTGGTTGAAGTACTGTTCCCCTCAAAATTAAGCGAGGATGGAACCTCAAACATCAGGACGCCTATATAAATTTGAATTCAAATCTCCAACAACAAAGTTTGTATTACAATCCGACACCTCTAGTAGACGTAGAACACTACAACATTCGAATATTGGTGGATAACAGCGTCCCTCAAAGTACCAACTTGGGTGCAGACACCTTTATTGGAATGGTGATTGATGCCTAACATTATTCTATTGGTTTAGGCAAGGAACTCAATCCTAAATGACTGTTTAGACATCAGTGATGGTATTCCTCCAGAAAGTATTTTTACTAGGCATTGGCAGAATTACTTGGTGTACTCTTCCTGCACCTATGAGGTGGAAGAGGTGACCTGTGACATTAAGAGGGAGGAGGTAGTGTTCTGAGTCAAGGACCACTACCTAGAATCCCCGGAACCTCCAGTCCAGGTCAACACCATCAAAGGAGATCTCTCCACCCAAATGGAGGGTACCATTGAAATTGCCAAGCGAGAGGTCTTTCCAGGTTTCAAGCAGATGGTTCAGGAAAGCATCAATCGTGCTGATGCCTATGAGACTAAGGGTCTGGGCATACTTTCATTTCATTCAGTTCAGCAGCATTGCACAGAGTTCCGCAATTTGGAAGCAGTGAGAGAGTGCATCTGGCACTGGCCACGATATACTTAATTGGTTAGGCTAGCTCTTGACACTTTCAGCCTCAGATGAAGAGTTGGTGAGGACTCGAAACACGTGTCCGGCTACTTCGTTATTAAACTCATTGGACTCATGAGAAATCCCTCCTTCTTTGAATTACTTGGAACACCTGTCACTATTGCACTGTACAGCGCAGTGAGACTGAGAACTGTCTGTGTTCATTTAGGGTCTTAATTGTGGATGGCATCTGGCAGTGCTCCCACACCCCTCAGCCACCTGCAGCTTTAGTGCTTCCCTAATTTCTTCAGTGTACAAGCGCTGTGGACTTTGACTTGTTCTGCCAAACCTGTAAGGAGCAAATACAACAGCTGAAAAAGGTCTTCCTGGAATTCCAAGATATATTTTCAGTGGACTCAAACGACTGTGGATGCACATCCATTCATTCAACCACCATATCCACAGACCTTGAAATGGCTCTCGTATTTGTCAAACAATACCGGTTACCTCTTGCATCCATGGAGTCACTCACAGAGATTATTAAGAACTAAGAATCCTGTGGGATAATTTGTCCAATCTGCAGTACCTTCAACAACCCGGTACTGAGGATACTCAAACCAAATGGCAAATGGTGACTATGCGCAGACCAGAGGGAATTGAACAAACAGGTCCACATGTCAAGATGGCCACATCCCTACATCGAGCAGGGGCTTGCACAGATCCAAGGGTCAAAGGTGTACACTGCCATTGACCTTACCAATGGCTGCTGGAGAGCACCGGTGAGTAGGGAAGACCAGTATAAGATTGCCTTTACCTTCTGGTGTCAGCAGTACACGTGGACCCGAACCCCCATTGGATATATAAACTACGGCATTGAGTTCAAAATCTTTCTAGATAGGTTCATGCTGATTTGGGCCAATGGGGAAGCGTGGCCTATGTAGAAGATGTTCCGATCAAGAGCTCAACTGTGGAGGCACATATAGCAGAAATCTTCTATGTTCTAACATAGTTTCAGAAATCTGGAGAAAAACCGTCCTTTCAGAAGTCACAGTGGTGTAAAACCCAAGTTCACTTCTTAGGGCACAAGATCACCCAAGAGGGTCTGAATCCCGAGGTGAAGAAGATGGAAGCCTTAATGAAATTAAAAGACCCTATTACTCTGGGAGAATTAAGAAGCCTTTTGGACTCACTAATTATAGTCAAAGGTTCATTGAAGACTACGCAGAGGTCACTCAACATTTGGTCCATCTATTAAAGGCCATACTCAAGTGGGAGTGAGGTTCGGAACAAGCCAAGGCAGTTAAACATCTTAAAAGAAGCCCTTCTCATGCTTCTTGTTTGGCTTAACCCATAAAGAACATGAAGTTCTTCTTGGAGACGGGTTTCTCAGATACTTACCTAACAGTGGTGTTGTATCAAAAGCATGCCAAGGTCAATAAAGTTATCGAATATGCAAGAAAAACGTTGTCCTCTGTGGAGGAAAAATTCAATGACTGGGAAAAGGCACTCCTGGTAATGGAGTGGGTGTTGAAATATTACTGCCCATTTATCCAGGGGGAGCTCATCATTGTCGAGACGCCTCACCAACCCTTATAATATTTATAAAGTGACAGAATTGAGTTGGGGAACGTCAATAATTCCAGAGTTACTTCCTGGATTCTGTCCATGCAAGGATTTCATGTGGAGGTCATATAGGGGCTAAAACAAGAAGAGTCCCCTAGTACAAGGGTTGGCAGACTTGCATGATTGTGCTGAAGAAAACGTTCTCAGGAACGAAAGTCTAATGACCTACAACAACATGGAGGAATACTTAACTTTCCCACACAAGGTCTCTGAAGAAGACACGTGTTAGGGAATACCCACAGTTTATGTGGATGGGTGTTCCTACCATGTTGTTAACAATGGGGAAAAAGAACTGGGGATGGCACTGGAAATGCCTAGGTGTATGATACCCTGGAACACTCTGCTGGTTACATAATATGACCCCGAAGTAGTGACGTTGCAGAGTTGATGGCCATTCATCAAGCAATCCTAACTGCAGTGCACCACCAACTCAAAAGACTGGTCATAATCACTGGCTCTTATTATATCAGGAATGGGTTTGTGGGGCACCTGCTTCACTGGAAAATGGATCCAGTCAATTGATAATCTGGTGACCTCCGATGAGATGACGATCTATTGGAAGAAGATAAGAGGTCATTCCAAAATAGAGGGGCCAGAAAAGACAAAAGAAGAGCAGACAGAAGACAAATGGGTCCACATCAATCAGTTAGAAAGCTGTCATCCTGACAAGATTTACAAATTATTGAGGAGCCAAATGAAAGTTGAGCAGTGAAAGGAAAGGGTGAAAACCCCGGATGGAGGTGTGTAGCAGGTGAGTATTTAATTAATAATCTTTGAAAATGTTAAGAAAGAAAATATGTGTTGAGGTTCTGAAACTTTATATCTATTTCTATGTAATGTTTTTCTCTCAAATACAATGGGCCTCATTACAACCCAGGCGGTAAGTTCCCTACTTTACCACCATGGTGTAAACTCTGTTTACACCATGGAGGATGGCGGATTTACCGCCCCATTCCAAGGTGAGTGGGGTGGTAAATACCCATTCCCCATTTACCCTTCCCCATTGCCATTTTTGCCCCATAGGGCATAATGGGAGTGGGGAAGGCGCTAATTACGGCACCGTAAATTACGGTGCCGTAATTAGCACCAGGCGGGTTAGCGCCTTGCGTTTTAATGCCTGCTAAAAGCAGGTGTTAAAATGGTAATCAGGCGTTAAGGGTTAACTGCGCCCACGGCGCCGCTAAACCCTTAACGCCTGTGTTGTAATGAGGCCCAATGTCCTATCTTCCAGGGAACTATGTTGTGTAAAAAGTACTGAACCTTTCTTTTCTTTGTATTGCTAGATAACTAACTTCCTTCACTTCCAGCCTGGGGGCAGGAAGGGAGTACGGGGAGGACCCAGTGACCCCGGGTACAAGGAAGGAAGGGGGTTCCGTTCTACACCCCACAACCCAAAGACAGAGGTGGAGGCCGGAGTGCGCACTCCCTAAGGAAGGAGAAGGAGTGGGTTCCATTCCACAAAACCCCCAACCAAAAAGATGGAAGTGGAGGCCGGAGTGCCCACTCCCTAAGGAAGTAAATTTTGCCAGAACGGTGCCAACAAAACAAATATATAAAAAATTAAAAAAGAAAGACTTTGGAAGAAAAAATCCCTCTCCCCTGCTGTTCCCCACTAAAGAATCATGGAAGAACCGGGGGGACATATGCGTTTTAATGAAAGGCCCAAACAAACATAAATGAAAGGCCCACTGGAAAAATTACCTGCCAGCCTTCAAAAACTTCTACACTGAAAATTGGCCTATAAATGCAAACTGTGTGTGTTTCTGCAGGTAACACACAGAAGAACTATGGGAATGGCCAAGCACTGAAAATCAAAAGCCCTATCTTTCATTACAAAAAGAAAGGTTGAACTGAAAAAAATTCCGCTTCTACATGAAAATCAGGTTTTTCAAACACTGAAAATAAAATAGCTTTCCATGTGTGTTTTGGAGTTTTAACGCAAGACATGAGAAAACATTTCCCCAGGTAAAATAAAGATGTCAGGGGAAAAACTTGGTGTGTAGTGTCAAGATGCAATGTATAAAATATATATTAGGCTTCACATGCAAAATACTGGCAACAATTCAAAAGAAAAGGCCACTTTGCTTCCAGGGGTCACATGTAAATTTAATTTAGGCCAGAGGCTGACTCTTTTGCTGGTTGTTGGGCAGAATTCTCAAATGACTTCTCCGCTGCGGCCTGTTGGCTTCCTGAGCTGGAAAGGGGATCTCTTTGAGGCTCATGCATACCAGTTATTTACAACTTCAATAAAGTGACTATCAGCCATGCGTGGAGAAAAATAACAGGACAAAGTGCCAGATTTCGACATGGCCTTACGGCATCACAGGGCAGAGGTGAATTGCCTGCTGTATGATAAGGATCACCTCAGCCCATCAACTTTCAAACAACAAAGAGGCTAATGGCTTTTACGCAGGCAAAAGTGAGACTGGCGTTGAGAAATGAGAACTAAGATTTGCATACATGTGAAGATTTCCCATTAGTTTAAATGGACTATCATAACTAGTTATTTTCTATGCAACAATATGTCACACTGCGTCTATTCATAGGTCATTTGAAAGCTAGTAATGAGCTTGTTATTCTGATGTAAATTTGACCCACATGCAATTTTTGGAAATCATGTTATCACCTAAATTATGTTTCTGGCTGTTCCCCCGAAAATGTCTCGAATTTAAGAATTGGCGAGCTGATGGAGGATAAAATTAGGTAGCAAATAGCATGTTCATAACTTTAATACTTTAAGTATAAGCAACAACAAATTGCCACACGCCCGTGCAACATGGTGCAAACAAGGCTATCGTATTATCAAATCCCCCATGATTAGCTGAAGCAGAATATACATATATATATGTATATATATATATAGTTATGGTTAAATTGCTAATCCCATAATCCCATAGGAAGAGCACTTTTTGGGCGGCTTATAACTTCGTTCCCCCTGGACAAATCCTCACCAAACTTTGCAAAAAAAAAAGTATATGGCCCACTCTGAATTTTTCTGCAAGGTTTGGTGAGGTTTGGTCCAGGGGGGGGGCAAAGTTATAGGAGGGTCCCAAAATTTCTTTTTTTCCCATAGACATAATGGGAAAAAACATTGCTCACACCTACAGCCCAAACCGCTGGACGGATTTTCACCAAATTTGCGGCAGGAGCGGCGGCTTGGTCCCGAAAGCATGCTTTTTTTAATTTGGTGTAAATCCGTACAGTCGTTTTTTTTTTAAATGACCAAAACGTAAAGCAAAAAAAATAGTGATATGTATGTCCGCTCCGCGGACACACTTCCCTGTTCTCTCCGTGGACAGGACACCGATAGGCTAATTGACTTGCCTCATGTCCGCGGACACCCAAAGTGTTCGCTGATTGGTTGGCGTGAAGCGTGAGGTGCGTCAGATTTTTGGAAACGCCCGCCATCTTGGGGCATCAGCCGGTGTCGGTGGACATCGCAGTAAAACATATTAAAAAACACAACATTTGCAAAAGTGAGACTGCATGTATCCAACACTGAATGTGTGATGTATGCCTTGTTTTTAAATCAAACATGTGTCTATTCCTAAGCTAAATTTTGAAGTAATATTTGCCACAGGCATTTTTCCAAATCTGTTATTTTAACTGCTAGCATTTTGAGTATGCAGAGAATTCCATATATCAAGCATTGAAGGTGAACTAGTTTTCATTAAAAAAAAATTATGCCTATATTTGCACACTAAAAACATTCAGCCAGAAGCGTGACGATTATATACTACTATTGTGCCATATTAATATTATTGAAATTCAACCTTCAACTGGGTGCATGGGAAATTAGTTTTGACCAGTTTATTAGCCTTTTTTCATGACAAATGTAAATGTAGAAAAGGCGTGTTTTGTGATTGAAGCTGTGTTTTCGGCCAAAAAGAAGGTGGTGGCTGTGATTGAACAACATTATTATTCATTGATCTTATAATAAAATACATATACATTCTTTCAATTCCCCGGCCTGGTTCTTGGTTGACTAGGGGCACAGGGGTAGGGGTAGGAGATTTATGTGGCTCTATATGAGTCTTTAATAAGGCCAGCCCTAAAGGAAAACTCAAGCAAAGTATAGTAGGGCTCCCTGATGTGGGGGAGCTCCCCAGGTTAAGGGGGTCGCTCAATATAACATTACAACTACATTAATAAATAGAGCTATGGTGGCAAGATGGGTGGTAGTCAGAATGGAACAGGAAATAGAGACAGAACAGGGAGTGCCAATTGGAGGTTTGTCCATTCTAATTTGGATAACCCAAATGAATCATCAAATTTTTCTCAGGAGTTTGCTCACATCCATCGATCCTATTGCAAGGCGGTGACTTAAATACAGAAATAGATACAGAGCTTGACACATCATAAAGGCAGAAAGCTAGCCCACCTGCTGTGCATAAAACAAGACAGTCTTTAAGAATTGATAGAATATTTCTGATTGATAGATTTGTGGCATTTGAAGAACCCCACAAAGAAATGTACTGCTTCCTTCAGGAAGACACACGTATTTCCAGATAGATCTTTAATTAACTTCTTTGTCATCATTGAGAGGAGATTCTTTCGAGAGGGAACAAAGGAAGATATCGTACTATGTTGCAATTAGCGTTATGCTGGCAAAAATTACTAATTATTTGAAGGCTCAAAGGTGGACATAAAACAAAGGCTTACAGTCACACCATGCCTTTTACCCCATTTATAGATGGTCTAACCCAGTAATGTATGAAATGTAATGGAGGTGCTAGGATTTAATGATTCTTTCTACACACAATAACCAGTAGCGAGAGAGTAAATAATATCCCACTCATTTCCCTAGCAAAAAGAGTAAAGAGAGCACACAATAGAGCTAATGAAAAATAAGATTTGGAGAGAAGCATATGGAGTCAATAAATAACCAAAATAATAAAAAAAGAGCAGTGATGGAGGACCAAGATGGCAGAAAAAGTTCAGAATATAGATTAGATATGCCTGGAGGCTGACGGGTTTGAAAAAAAATGCAATAGTATAATTATGAACAGTCAGACAAAGAAGGGAAATGCTTGACCCCACAGTTTAAGAGCAAGAAAAGGAAATGTATTGTAAGAAAACTAAAAGAGAAACTCCCTGAAGAAATTTTTGTACAACTAGAAATGATTGCTACATGTTTATCAAAGGGTCTAACAGTAAAATCCAGAAATATATTAGAGGGCATTGGGTATTTCTTAGTTCAATTAATCATGCCTGGGTTATGACAAGCTAAACTTTATAAGGGTACCTTATACAGTCTTTATCACCCAGGTGAAAACCGTACTATAAGAAGAACAAAGATTAAGGCCATAAGTGAAATACAGAACTGATTAGAATACATTATAATCATACAACTTAGATCCTAAGAATAAATAATTGTATTTCTTGTCAATATATATTACTGCCAAATGAGAGAGATACAGGAATCTTTGTTCTTCCTTTTCTGTTCTCTGTATCCTTGTGCCATTAGGTGGGTTCATTTTCAAGTGATGCAGTCGCCTGAGCATGAAGAATTATAGTTGGGTTATGACACGGGCATGATGTGTTACTGGAAGGGGAGCTACTGATAAAAGACATGTAAATAGTTATTAAGGAAATCAAGAATGGGAAAGCTGATACGAGATGGCTTCCTGATAGAATTTTATAACAAAATGCTAAGTAGTAATCAGCCAATCCTGGGTGAAACAAATACTAAAGTCACGACAATGATTGTCATTTGGGCCTTATTACAAGTTTGCTGGTGCGGAAATAATGTGCAGGTACTAACGTTTACCATCACGTTTCCACACCTGCAAACTACAAGTTTGCCGGTGGGTGGCCTGATTTCTGTCCACCCAAGAGCTGAAATTAAGTCAGGCACCCCACAGACATCCCACTGGCAAAAAACAGCCAGTATTACCGGCACCGGTATTCCCAGTGCCAGTAATACCAGCTACCCCCACCCTTCCCACCACTTTTCCGGAGACCAAGTGGCAGGAACAGTATTACTATTTGGTGGTATCACACTAGATTTACTGGTGGGATATCACCAAACTAATAATGAAGCCCAAAGTGCCTACATTCCTTCTTAATTTTTATTTGTAAATGTTTTCAATGATACTATCAAATAGACTGGTGACAGTACCCCTGGGTTATTTAGCCCAGAACAACAGGGCTTCATGCAAAGGGTGGACATATTCCAGCAGATTTATCTTTTATCATTGATTAAAGATATTTGCAAAACCGGAAGACAAAATATTTCAGTAATTAGTGTTGATGCTGAAAAAGCATTTCATAGGGTGTTCAACCAATTTTGTGGGAAATGATGGGAAGAGTGAGATTCAGTGACAATTGTGTAAGATATATGAAGGCACTTTAATAGGGGCCTCAGCAAGATTAGAAGTAAATGGTGTGCCATCTGAAGAATTTCTAATAACAAGGGGGAACAGTGAGGAGTGCCCCCTTTCTCCCTTGATGTACTCGCTGTATACAGAATCTCAGACACAAGCAGTGTCACAACTAAGGGACACAAAAGGCTTTTATTTTGAAGCATTTCAAGTGAAGTCACTTCTTTATGCAGATAACCATCAGTTCCCATCCCAATAATACACAAAAGAACCATGTTAGGCAAGAGCTTTAAAGTCCACTCTGGGATCTAAAGCCATTTATTGAATGAAAATAAAACTGTTTATGCATTGAAATGTGGGACAGGAAACTGACCCAGCAATGCTAATTATTCGCTATAAGGATATCCATGTTTGCAAAGATGTGGAAGATATGAAAAACAAAATTAAATTAAAGCACACTATTAAGGATTGTAGACAGCATTGTAACCTAAAATGATCAATGCTAGGAGGATACGTTTTGATTCCATACTCTACCCATTTATGTACACCAGACTTGTTTCCAGCAACTTCAAATCAATACGAATATCTTTATCTGGTACAAGAAAGGGCACAGAAGAGCATGGAAATTGCAGGCAAAACCAAGAATTAGGGGGGAATTGGAGCTCACAGATTTTAAGAGCCATTACAAGGCAGCAATCTTAAAAGGTGTGTGTCTACTGATTGATACACGAAATCGAACACACTCGAAGTAATGATATCCCATTGTACCTCCAGAGACATTGTAATAAAATTCACTTGGACCATTTGTATTACACAAGACAAAAGAGAGACAATGTAAGACCTAATTAAAAGCTAAATCCCAGTTTGGGGTAATCTCTGAGTTCCCTCATGTTTTTAAGAAATGAATGCCCTTGGATGGAGGCAGCTAGGTTTAAAGGATTAGGAGACTTAATAAACAATTAGGGGGTGGGGGGAATTACTGCCCCCCCTCCCTCCAGCACTATCTGAAACGTTGTCAGGCCTAGTATGATAGTCGCTTGTTTTGTTCCTCCCCTCCCTTTCTGCACCCCTCTCCCTCACCTTTTGTTTTTCTCCGGCTCAGAAATGTCGTCAGGCCTAGTACAGTAGTCGCCTCTCTGTTTCCATTTCCTTCCCACTCGCCGCTCCCTTCCTTATCTATGTCTTAGCTCTTGCACTATCTGAAATGTCGTCAGGCAGAGTACGATAGTTAATTTCACATCCTTACTGGTCATGGCCTGTGAGAATGTCATTGTATTTTCCCTTGTTCCCTCCCTTGCCTTGAAGAGCTTTGAAACACATTCTGTATAGGGCTATATAAATAGACTATCCTATTATAGCATATCAATGGGAAAGTAAGGACAATGGAGGAGGTAAGAGAGAAACTGCAACCCTTGAAATGATGCTTCCACTACTAAAGGATACATTCCTTGGTAAAGATCAAGGTTGGCAGTCATGATTGGAGATACAGACGCAAGGAAAACATTAATAGCAGATCAGATTAGAAAAACAACATATCTAAACAGTGTTCTATCCTGTAATACACACAAGCTGATGACAATTAATACAGTACAAACCCGGAAAAGAGCTCTGTGGCAAGAACAAGATTGCATTTGTGAAACCCCACTCTTTCATAATCCATAGACTGTATTAAATGTCAGAACTACTTACTAGCAAAGATAAAAGGTAACACAAAATGAAAATCCCACAGATAAGAGGATGAAGGAAAAATAATGTTCATTTTGACAACTTGCCAGGTGAGACAAGATTTCTGGCTGGAAGTGTTGGGGTTGATCCTGACGTAGAAAAACTGGGACAATATTCAGGTGATGATTTTTGTGGGTGGATCACAAAGGATGCGCCAATTTATGTTTTCGTTTTCATAGCAATCATAATTTCAAGAATGCAGAGTTTGGAGAAGCGGAAGGAACCATTATCTCCTTTGGCTGGAAAATGGCGAGAAGCACTGATTAATTGTTCACAAATGGAATATAAAAGCTTCATCTAAGAAGCCATGGGGCATATTACAAGATCTCGGGGAAATAAGATAATTCTGAAATAGGAATAGGAATAAAAATGGAATTCTAAACATCTAAGGACAACACATGTTGATAATATACCAGTTGAACTTAAGAAAATCACATGCTGACATTTTGTGGAAATAGAATGCAACAACTGCTGAACAGATTGACATTAAACTTGGATGAGATGTTGGAAGGTAGCTATGCTGCTCGTGGATCATGGCTGAAAGCCATCCCCTGGGCACAATGCACACTGGGCCTGGCTGCATGCAATGCACAGTGGACAAGGTGCCCACTGGGTATGGCCAAAGGGTGCTTAAGGTGCTAGTGGCATGGCCGAAGTGGGCTCTGTGTGTGCATTCACAGTATCCTGTAAAAAGGCTCTGGGCCTCATTACGACCCAGGCGTTGGACCATGGTGCTTTTAGCACCATGGTCCATGCCGGATTCCGCCATGGTGGATGGCGGAATTACCGCCGCATTACAAGGTTGGTGGGGCGGTAATTCCCCATTCAACATGGCCCCTTCCCCATTCCCATTTTTGGCCCATAGGGCACAATGGGAATGGGGAAGGCACTAATTACGGCACCATAAATTACGGTGCAGTAATTAGCACCAAGGTCCCTTAGCGGGTTGGGTTTTAACGCCTGCAAAAAGCAGGCGTTAAAGTGTGAATCGGGCGTTAAGGGTTTAACGGCGCAGCAGTCTTTTACGGCGCTGTTAACCCCTTAACGCCAGGGTTGTAATGATTGTCCACTGACCATGCCCAGTTACCACTTTGAGTGTATTGTCAGTGCCCTGGGGCGCGGGTTCAGTTTCCACTTGACTTGGCTATAGGCATTACCCGCAGAGCACTGTGGGTTTGTTTCTGGTGCATGGGGCAATGTTTACTCAAGGTCATGCCCATTGGGCATTTTTTGGTTTGTTAGTGTACATCATTAAATATTCAAGCAATTCACTGAAACCCTTTTGTTAAGTATGTTTCTGGGCATACTTCTGTGCCTGCGAGTGCGTGTGTGTGTATATTTGTGCAAACGTTCTATACGTGGATTTGTTGTCAACAAGTCAACGTAATACTTTTCCTCCAGTGACCTTCTACCCTCTGACTGTGGAAATCAATAACGCATTAAAATCTAGACGGTTTTGACATCACACCCACCTTTCTTTGAAAGCACACACCCATGAGTTCTTCTACTGTCTGTTGTTTTTTAAGAGGTTATCTCGTAAGCCCTCTGCGGACAAGTGACATCAGGGGCTGCACCCTGGGTGCAGGCCAAGTGAAATAATTAAGAAGGCCCCAGCCTCTGAGAAAGCCGCAGCAGCCCTGTTTTTAGAGACGCTTTATTAAAAATGCATTTCTTCCTTTGGTTCCTCGCCTAGGCCGTGGTCATGTGCTCGCCTGTCATGTCTGGCCCCGTCGCTGCTCATACTCGAGTTATGCCATCACGCTAATGTATTGTGACCGGTCCTCTCTCCTGTGACAAAGCCTCGCAGCTGCCTCCGAATCAATAGATGTCAAAGAAATATGAAAACAGCCATGACAGAGAACTTAAATCCTGGCCGGAGCCCGCAGAATCCAAAATGTGCTTCTGTTCTCAAGGCAGCGAGGATTAATGCCTGCAAAGTTTAGGCGAGTGTTGACTCGGCTGCCTTGTTCCCAGCAGATAGTGCGCTGCATCTGGTGAGCTCGCAGTGTAATTTGTAATTACTGCCCTTCATGTGGTCCAATGGCTTGAACCGTCTTTAATTAAAAGCATAATTAAGGGAAGAACCGAAGGAGGACAATTACCAGATGGTCTTTTTTACAGAAATCCTAGTCATGTCTTCATTGCATCAGTGCTTTTCTCATACCTTTTTGGTTTGAGGTGACATTGTCTTGGGAATATGAGCTGTGGAAAAGAAACTTGGGGTCTGACCTACAGCTTGCCTATTAGCGCAACATTTAAAATACATAATAGTGTTCAGTCTCCTAATATGCATATGTCCTGGACTGGAAAGGGATTTATTATTTCTAACCTGGCATGGAATGGTTCGACTGAACTACATCAAAGAGGAAATAGGAAATGTGAGAGGGAAGAAGGAAGGAAGGAAGGAAGGAAGGAAGGAAGGAAGGAAGGAAGGAAGGAAGGAAGGAAGGAAGGAAGGAAGGAAGGAAGGAAGGAAGGAAGGAAGGAAGGAAGGAAGGAAGGAAGGAAGGAAGGAAGGAAGGAAGGAAGGAAGGAAGGAAGGAAGGAAGGAAGGAAGGAAGGAAGGAAGGAAGGAAGGAAGGAAGGAAGGAAGGAAGGAAGGAAGGAAGGAAGGAAGGAAGGAAGGAAGGAAGGAAGGAAGGAAGGAAGGAAGGAAGGAAGGAAGGAAGGAAGGAAGGAAGGAAGGAAGGAAGGAAGGAAGGAATGAATTCTTTTCTTCTAAAATACCGTTCCTTGACACTGTACAGTCGTTATTTAATAGCGAACTATTTATGGTGGCCTGATTATTTTTTGCACTGATGGAGTTTAACATATGAGAGCAAGCAGGTATATGCATGTTATCACTGACTTTAAATGCATTTTATTGGTGAATATATTAACTGAAAAAAAACCTTAGTTAAGGTGCAGTTAGGTTGTGCAAATTTAACGCAACAAAACCCTTGAAATTCAGCAGATGTGTGTAGTCATGACCAGTTTTACTCAGCTTGCTCCCGTTGATGCCCCCATAATGTCATTGTGTATGCCATTGTGAATCCCTTCTTTTATAATATGTATGTGCTCATGGGCTTTGCAACGGGAACGCACCAAGTGAAGCTGGTCATGACTTCCCACATCCACTAAATCTCATGGGTTTTGTTCGGTTAAATCTGCACAACTTAACTGCCCCAATTTTTTCAGTGAATTTCAGGGGTTTTATTTAAGCAATAAGCCCTGAGCAGGTAATGCCGCAGGGCCCATAGTTACAGGCCCGAGTAAAGCAAGGGCATTATGGAAGGCCCGGGGTATTACCTGAAGTGGTAATGCCCCCCTGCCAGGGGCTTATTGCTATTAGTACCCTGGCCCGTAAGGCCGAGGTACTAATTGTTTTTTTTTCTGTTCTGAAACAAAAAGTTCAAAAAATGGCTACCGGGGAAGGGAACACAAAGTCTGTTTTCCCTTTCCATGGCAGCCATTGAAAACAATAAAATAAGGTAAACAAACAAAATGGTCACAATGGAAAGGTAGAAGGGACTACACATAGTCCCTTCTCCCTATCCATGGCAGCCATTAAAAAAAAAGAAAAGAAAATGAAAGAAAAAAATGGCCACCATGGACAGAAGAAGGGACTACGTGTAATCCCTTCTTCCTTTCCATGTAGGTGTGTCGCAGATCGGGAGCAGGATCGCTGGAGACAGAGGAGCAAATAAAAAGTGGAGGGAATGGGGCAGGGAAGGGAAATCTGTAGAGGGAGTGGGGGAAAGGGGGTAGAGCACTTACGTCATTCCCCAGCGGGGGAAGCTGGTAGCCTCAAGCCATGAGGTGGCTCAGAGCAGGGGGATTACCACAGGTAATTCCCCAATGCCAAGCCTCCTTATTGGCTGAGAGGTTGCCACACACACACCCTGCCCGTTACTAAAATACTATAACGGTTTATTGCGAGACCACCCTCAACACAGTGTTCCTTCCCTCCCCACTCAAGGTGTCATGCAAAATACTATTTAACGGATTATTTTCTTCAGACCTACTTCAGACTCATATCATGCCCCTTGGATTCCTCCACCTGAGCTACCAATGAGTCACGAACCAGACCAGTGTACAGGAAATATATTTGTATTTATTTAAATTAAAAGTAATAGGAATCATACTGAACTAAATGTGCCACCTTCTTTGTGGCTCACCATTAACTCCTTGTTACTCAAATCATTTACACAAATTAGTTAAGGAAAACACAAATCACAATTCTTTACTGTCTACAAATTTCACTTCAAGATGTAATTAAACTGATCAATAACCAAAACATTTAGAAATATAGTATTGTGCAATTTTTGTTTCCCTGCGGGCCTAAAAAGGTTAGCAGTAGGGTTCCAAGATTGGTAAAAAATACATATGGCAGTTATGATTTCACCCACACTTTTGGTTTAAAATAAACACAGGGTGATTTTGCGTTTTTTTTGCAGACCCCGCCTACTTTGGTCTGTATTGCGGAAGTCGGACAGAAATATTTGAATAATTTGGGGAATTTGGGATTTCAGACCCAGCTACACTGAAAGGCTTGTCTTAGGGGAAGCTGGACAAAAAGATTGGACTGATTTAAGAACAAAGACACCCCTCTTCCTTAAAGAAGTCATTGTCAATAGGACAAAAAGGATTACCCAATTAGATTATAGGCTATCGTTTTTCAGCGCACACTGGCAAGTGAGCTTTGTTAATTTTGAATTTTAACAAAAATCATCCCGTAGTGTTCCACCTAATGGGGAATTAATTAAATAAATCTGTTTAATTAAATAGGCATAAGGATCTACACAGTTTTGCACCCCCACCCACTATAACCGATTTAAGGCAAGCAGACTCCCCACCTTTTGGTTTCCCAAGGCTCAGTTCTATTTACATAGAAAGCCTTTGTTTAAAGTTCAGGATAGCCACCTGCATGCCAGGACCCTCTGGAAAGATAGGGCAGGGGTCTGGTCACTTCTCTCTCAAGGATGGTCTCCGCTCTCCAGCATAGGACCCAGTCAGCTCTTAGGCCTTCCTAGAAATAGACAGCTCCACCAAGATGCACTCTCAGCAATCTCCTATGTTGTTATCTTGCAGCTATCAGATGGTAAGTTGCAGCAGCATTGTTTTGATGGTAAATTTCAGAAGCTCTGTCTCCTCTTCCTAGTGCAGTCCCCCTTATATAGCAACGATGACACCACCAATTTTACAAGCAGGGAAGTACCCTGCAAGAGGTCCCCAAATAGGATTGGACAATTACCCTTCTCTCTCCTCACAAACCCACCCTCAGAGTCAGGATTGGTTTGGGGGTCTGGAGCAGACATATGGCAGCTTAATTTTCAAACCCCCTTTGTTCTCAGTTCAAATGTTTGCAAATGTCTAGCTATATGGCAAAACTTTATAATTTTACGAATAACTGCCATAATATTGATATTTTCTGATTCTGCTAATCATGGGGAATGAAATAAGATGGCAGCCACATCCGTACCATATTGCACGGGTGTGTTGTACTTTTCTGCCCATTTCACAAAAAGTATAACAGTTATGAACATGTACCATATTACCTATAGTCCCCAATTTCACCCTCCATCCGTTCACCAACTATCACATTTAGAGAATTTTCAGATCAGCCAGAAACACACCTTAGATGGCCATTTCAGTTCCCTGAGTCGCGGGGGATGAATTATATATATTCAAAATCACCTGGAAAACACCTAAAAATGGTAAACAAATGAAGAAAATCCACCTTATGGTTGCTGGGGAAAAGGCCTAAGTTATAATAGTCCTATTAAATGAATTGTAAATCTTCATGTGGCATAAATGGCAATTCTCCTGCCTTCAGGCTATGTGGTCTCACTGGGTCAGCCTGTAACCAGAGTCTTCTCTTTGTGTTTGCAGCTGCTGTTTGAAGTTAGTTCCCGTTTTGAAGTTGTAGCCCCCAGTCTTCACACCTTTTAGTCATGGTCCAGCCAAGGGGAACTTGTTCTGCCATAACTGCCTTCAAAACCAGCAAGTCTGGAGAACACTGGGCTTGCCACACCTTTAGCAGGACACCCTTTATTGCAGTTGTAATTAGATGGGGGTGTCACCTTCCAGTGGGGGAGTTTGTGGTGACATGTGTCCAACAGCCAGCAAAAGGGTTTGCGTAGAGACAATATTTCATGAAAACAAAGTGGCTTTTGAAATGTCACTGGTATTTTGTATGTGAAACATAATATAGATTACTTTTTGTCAACAAGTACCCTTTTCCCTGACATTTTTCCTGTTAGCAGTTGTACATTTTGGCATTTAAACTGCAGATACACATGTCAAGCTAGTTTTTTAGGGTCAGTGTTTAAAAATCCTACTTTTCATGTGAAAGGGACCTTCAGTTTTCACGTGCAGCCACAAGCGAAGTGGTTTTTGTGTTAGTATTGAGAAATCAAGCTTTTCCCACTCCAGCCCCCCTTCCATCATTGGGTTGGAGGGTGTGCCACAGCCCCCCATTCTTTCTTCATTAGGGAGAGGGCACTCCAGCCTCTGTTTCCCTCTTTGGGTTGGAGGGTGTGGCTCGGCACCCCATTTCTTCCTTCTTTCCAGGGTCCATAGGGTTCTCACCAGACTCCACTCTCTCCTCCAGGCCGGAAGTTAAGGAGGTTAGTTCCCGAATAAAAGAAAGAAAAAGAGTTTCAGTACTTTTTACACACATATTTCCCCAGAAGACTTAAATAGAATTTACAACAACATACAATTATAACATGACATTTTACCATTTCACAAAATACATTTTATTTTCTTCAGTGGTACAATAACACCAAGTAAATTACTCCCTGTTTATATATCATGGCCTGTGGTAGTGGCCATGTAGTAGTTATGGTTAAGTTGCTAAACCCATAGGAAGAGTACTTTTTGGGCGGCTTATAACTTCGCTCCCCCTGGACGAATCCTCACCAAACTTTGCAAAAAAAGTATATGGCCCACTCTCGCAAAGTTTGGTGAGGTTTGGTCTATGGCGGTCAAAGTTATAGGGGAGTCCCAAAATTTATTTTTTTTCCCATAGACTGAATGGAGAAAAACTTTGCGCATGCCTACAGCCGCAACCGCTGGACGGATTTTCACCAAATTTGTGGCAGGAGCGGTGGTCTCGAAAGCGTGATTTTGTAAATTTGGTGGAAATCAGTCGAGTAGTTTTTTTTTAAAACGACCAAAAAGTAGGACTAAAAAAATTAGTGATATCTATGTCCGCTCCGCAGACAGGGTACCGATTGGCTAATAGACTTGCATCATGTCCACGGACACATAACGTGTTCGCTGATTGGTTGGAGTGAAGCGTGAGGTGCGTCTGATTTTTGGAAACACCCGCCATCTTGGATTCACAGACAGCGGCCGGTGTCCGCAGACATCGCTTTAAAAAGACAACATTGTACTTGTCAAATTTACCAAATAATCTCTGGGGAGGTGAGGGGTGATGAGGATAGGATGGAATATGGCTGCAAGAAGCAAAAAAAAGGTATTTTCTGCTGCGAAAGTCCGCAAACAGTTTGGATGTTCGCGTACAGTCCTGTGAAGTTCACGGACACCTCTGCATTACAGGGTTGGTGAAAAGCAGTTCTTGGATGGCTTATAACTTTGGCTTATAACTTTGGCACCACTTAATGAAACTGCATGAAATTTTGCAATTATATTCCTGTTTTTGCAAAGTTTGGTGGGATTCTGTCAAGAGGGAGCAAAATTAGAGGGGGGTCCCAAAATTATGTAAAGCCTTATAAATGAGGTGCCATCTGATGAATCTACACTTAATTTGGCAAACTGGTAATAGATCTAGATATAAATGTTTTTGCGAAGTTTGGTGGGATTTCGTCAAGAGGGGCAGAATTAGAGGGGGGGTCCCAAAATATTGAAAGGCTTATAAATGTGGTGCTATTTGACAAATCGACACAAAGGTTTGCAAAAAGATTATAGCTCTAGATATACATTTTTTCGTAAAGTCTGAATGGATTTTGTCAAGTGGGGGCTAGGTTATATGACAACTGTATGTGCATACATTTGACACTTTTGAAAAAATAAAACATGGGTGGATTTCCAGCAAACATGTGTAAGGAGCATTGAGAAGGACCTGAAAGCATGGTTTTGCAAATGTGCCCGTGTTTTATGATGTCATCTTCATGTCCTTGATTCCTGGGTGTTAGTCTTAGCAGTGCATGGTGGTGGCGCGAGTTATGGTTGCTTAGCTTACCATAACTGGCGAATTTCTGGGGTTTTTAGGTTTTACTTGTAACCATAACGTCCCTTTAACAAAGGTTTTTCGTTTAATTTCATAGGTTTTTATTAGTGCAACTTAAACATAATGTTTAATAATGTTTTTTCATTTGTATGCAGTTAGATATGCCCTAGGGCGTCCTGCCTCTGTTGTCTTTGTTACTGTCCAACTACTTGACAACTATTTTTTAATAATAAAGCTCGTAATTTATTACGAGGTGAGTCAGGGTTTTTTTTACTCTCTGACTCAATACAGTGGAGATTGCGTCTCGCCTGAAGTGCAGTTTGGATTCCTTCTTTTTTCGTACGTATATGCATATATTCATCTTAGTTTCTATCCTATTTTTTATCCTTCCTTTTCATTCTTCAGATGGTTCTTCAGCTTGACTTTCATTAGGCTCATCAATCAGTCGTGAAGAGTGTCTGCAATGACAGCTTTTCAACTGATTGATGTGGACCCATTTTTCTTCTGTCTGTTCTACTTTTGGAATATGCATCGTGTAAGCAACATGTGATATTTTATGTAAAATTTCAAAGGCACCCCGCCAAGATGGAAGGAATGTGCGCTCATTGCACTGATTCCTATGAAAATTGTGCAGGTAAACTGTGTCACCTACTTCATTCTCATTCTTGGTGGTCTATCATAATAGGTCTTCCTTCCATCAGCCGACTTTTCTAAATTGTGCTTAGCATAAGCAAAAGCATGCTCGAGGTGCTTCCTTAAATTTGAAATGTACTCGTGAGTAGTGGTCACATTTATCATATCAGTGTTGGCTTTTGAGTTCTATAGAGCAGATGCTGTGGTCTGATCATGAGCTCAAATGGACACATCTTTATTGCAGAAGATGGTGTAGCCCTAATAGCCATCAGAACAAGCGACAATCGGATGTCCCAACTGTTTCCAGAGTCTGCCATGAACTTCTTCAAGGTACTCAGAATTGTTTTGTTGGATCTCTCTACACCCCCCGCTTGAGGCCAGGTGGTAGGCAATGTGGAGTTTTCTTTTTACCCTTAGAATCTCCCACATCTTCGCCATCACCTCACTGGTAAAATGTCTTCCTCAATCCGGCTCAACCCTTTGTGGGAGACCAAAATGAGAGAAGATGTGGTTGATAATATTAGTGCAGCAGCTGTCTCTGCCTTACAATTGGCGGCTGGACGATATTCTACCCACTTTGTGGACAAGCATCTCAACATGTACTTGTTTCCTCTAGAGTAATGAATCACTGCCCGATGAAATCGACTTGCAGATCTGACCAAGGCAGTGTCATTCCCCTTTATTGCAGAGGAGCTCTGTGGGTGAGTGAACTAGGTTGAAATTGAGCACACACAAGACACCCCTTGAGGTAAATGTCGAGGTCCTGGCCCACGTGTGGCCACTAGGCAACCTCACATAAGATTTCAAATGTTGTATAAAACCCCTTATGACCAGCAGTGGCTGCGTCATTGGCATGGTTCAATATCAGGCTTCGGAATGAGGTAGGTACCATGCATTGGTCACAGCCAGATAGGGATCACCTTACCAACAAACCCTCTTGGATCCCGAACATCAACACCCAGAGATCCTCTTTACCGGTATAATCCAACTCTGTTAAAGGAAAGCTCACAGGGTCTTCAATGTGTCAATAAAATTTCCCAATGATTGGGTCCTCTTTCTGTGCAGTGATCAAATCTGCATCTGGGGTATCTTTACTCCACTGGGCTGTCGAGAATTTGCTGTTAGTATGAGTTTGTGACCAGGTGACAGCTGCCATTTGGATTTCACCAAGCAGGTATTCAGTTTCTATGAAATCCCCCTGCAGCTCTGGTTTTAGTCAGCTGATCAGCCAGGTCATTCCCAGTCTTAACTGACCCCTTTATTTTGGAATGACCTCTTGTCTTCTTCCAATAGATGGTCATCTCATTGGAGGTCACCAGATCATCAATTGACTGGATCAGTTTGGCGTGCTTTAGGGACTTATTGTTAGAACAAAGCATTCCTCTATTCTTCGAGCTAATTAGGCGCTCCACAAACCCGTTACTGACATAATCAGGGTCAGCGATTATGACTAGTTCATTTAGTTGGTGGTGCACTGCAGTGAGGATGTCTTGATGAACGGCCATCAACTCTGCAACATAACTACTTTGGGGTCCTATTTTATAACCAGCAGAGGGTTCCAGGGTATCATTCACCCAGGCATTCCCAAAGCCAGCCACCAGTTCTTTTGTCCTATTGTTATCAACATCGTAGGCACACACATCCACATAAACTGTGGATATATCCTGACACATGTCTTCTTCATAGACCTTGGGTGGGGAAGTTAAGTACTCCTTCATGTTGTTGTTGGTCATTAGACTTTCATCCTTGAGACAGTATTCCTGAGCACAATCATGTAAGTCAGCCAGCCCTTGCGCTACGGGACTTTTCTTGTTTTGGCCATATCTGACCTCCACAGGAAAGTCTTGCATGGGCATGACCTAGGAAGTAATTCTGGAATTACTAACATTCCCCACCCAGATTCTGTCACTTTGGAAGGTTTGTTGAGGAGTCTCGACAATGATATGCTCTGCCGGGATGAATGGGAAGTAATTGTTCAACACCCATCCCGTTGCCAGGAGTGCCTACTTGCAGTCATTGAATTTTTCCTCCACAGAGGACAAAGTCTTACTCATGTATAGGATGACTTTGTTGACCTTGTCATGCTATTGGTACAATACCACTGTTAGGCGAGTATCTGAGAATCCAGTCTTCAAGAAGTACTCCTTGTTCTTTATGGGGTAAGCCAAACAAGTAGCCTGGGAAAGGTTTCTTTTCAGTTGTTTTACTGCCTCTGATTGTTCCAGACCCCACTCCCACTTGACTCTGGCCTTTAATAAATGGACCAAGGGTTGAGTGACCTCTCCGTAGTCTTCAATGAACTTCTGACTATAATTGGTGAATCCAAGAAAGCTTTGTAATTCTCGCAGAATAGTTGGGTCTTTTAATTTCAATAAGGCTTCCACCTTCTTCCTTCGCCTGGGGATGAAGACCCTCGGGTGTGATCTTGTGCCTTAAGAAGTTCACTCAGGACTTACACCACTGTGCCTTCTGAAAGGACAGTTTTGTTCCGGCCTTCTGAAACTCGGTTAGGACATAGCAGATTTCTGCTACATCTTCCTCCACAGTTGAGCTCTTCTACAAAACATCATCCGCATAGCCCAGGTTTCCCCTTTCACCCAAATCATAGGAAGATGTTGAACTCATTGCTGGAGTTTATGTATACTGCTGGAGTTTATGTATACAAAGGAAGGGGGTTCAGGTCCACATGTACTGCTACCCCTGAAGGTAAAGGCAAGCTTGTACTGGTCTTCTCTGCTCACAGGTACTGTTCAGTAACTGTTGCTCAGGTCAATGGTGATGTACACCTTTGACCCTTGGATCTTGGCCAGCATCTGATTGATGTAGGGAAGGGGCCATCTTGAAATGTAGACCAGTTTGTGCCCTCAGGTCTGCACACAGTCTCCATTGGCAGTTTGGTTTCAGTATCCCCAGTACCAGGTTGTTGACTGTGGATCGGAAGAATTATCCCAAGGGATTCTAAGTTCTGAATAATCACTGTGAGTGACTCCATGGATGCGAGAGGTAACCAGTATTGTTTTACAAATACTGGAGCCATCTCGGGGTCCGTGGGAATGGTGGTTGAATGAATGTATCTGCGTCCACTGTCATATAGGTCCACTGAAAAGCTATCTTGGAATTCCAGGAAAACCTGTTTCAACTTATGTCTTTGCTCCTCAGTCTCATAGGCATCAGCAAGATTGATAATTTCCTCGACCATCTGTTTGAAACCTGGAAAGACTTATGGCTTGTCAATTTCAGTGGTATCCTCCAGTTGGGTGGAGAGATCTCTTTTGATGGTGTTGACTTGGACAGGAGATTTGATATAGTGTTCCTTGACTCTGAATACTAATTCCTCCCACCTAATGTCACAGGTCACCTCTTCCACATCATAGGGGCAGGACGAGCACACAAGGAAGTTCCCTCCATGCTTAGTAAGAATCTTTTCTGGGGGAATACCGTAGCTGATGTCGCAACAATTGTTTGGGATTGGTACCCTCTTCTTGCACTTGGATCTCAACAGCATAAGTCAGCACATGAGCTGACCGGAATGCTCTTTCAATGTTGTCAAAGCCCATGGGGTTACGCCCCAGTCGGGACCAGACTTTATGATTAATTAGGTCCAATTGATTGTAAATCGGTTGAGAATGTCACTTCCCAGATAAAAGGCAGAAGGGACATCTCTCATGACCTAAGAATTATAGTCTCTGGTTTTGTTGCCAATGGACATTTTTAGGATACGCCTAGGCAGGAGATGTTTGGACTTTGGGGTTTCCAGGCCTACTTCCCATTTGTCAATCAATTTAAATGTGGGAATGGTCTTATCTTTTGGGAGTTTCTTGAATAATGCTTTGCTAATGAAGCTCCTACCATTATTCAGCCATACTCTGAGCACCGAAGCCTCCCCCTCGTTTTCACTGAATAGGGAAAAACAACTCTTCCCCCTTGTTCTGAATGTCTGTCAGGCTTTGAGCAGGCTCTTCTTTGTCGGGTTTCATGGGACTAAAGGTTTCTTCTGATTTTGAACTGGTGTAAAATGTTTGGGTGTTCCCTTCCAGGGTGGATTGCCACTTAAAACTGGGAGGAAGGTTGATTTTCAAAAATGGAGAAGGGTTCCCAACACCAGTTTGTTCTCCTACAGAGATAACAGTCATGTCTGGGACTTGGCTATTCTTGAAAGGGAACTCTACACTCTGAGAACGTTGATCATTTTCATGAAAGGTACCATTCTTGATAACATAATTGCTACTCATTTTTAATTTTATGGGGTGGTTAGTTTGAGTCCAGATGACCTTGTTTACACAGTTGATCAGAGGTGATAACCTCCTCAGGAGATCGCTCTCCAGTAAACAAGGCGGCCCGTTGGGAGTCACGACTATCGTGGATGTTTAGCCGGTGCCATCCAATTTTTATTTCCAGATCTGCAGTCCTTTGACAGAAATATCATTCCAGTGTTAATTTTGGAGTTGTCCAGGAAGTGGTTTGAGTGGAATTTGGTGGCCCCCCTGTCCTAAGTTTAGTTGGTCAAAGGCCTTTTTGGACAGGAGTGTGGCTTGGGATCCAGTGTCCACCAGAGCTGATAATTCACACTGACCCTGCACCTTGACTGGTGCATATATTCGGCCTTCTTTCGCCTGCGAGGTGCAAAGAAAGTGTGAGTTATCTGACAGCTCAGTGGTCATGTTCTTAATTTTGAACTCTGACACTTTGTGATCTTGGGCAGTTTTCTGTGTCAGAGTTTGGGAATCTGTAACCAAAACATTGCAACTCCCAATGGGAGTTGTTGGGGAATCCTCCTTTTCCCCGGCTCCTTGGCTTTCCACCTTTACCTGGTGACAGATCTCACAACTTGTTTGGAGAAAGGACATCCCCTCCATTTCCATTTGGTCTGGCGCACTTGTTTTAGAATTGAATAGATTCTGGTTCTGCGTCAGTCTCCATACTTACCCTGTCCCACTCAGGGTCTTTTGTGACCCATTTCTTTTTGGGAGGGATCCCTCTGTTTTTGAAAGAGAAGGTCTGCTTACCTGAATCCTCCAGGGAGTCTTCTCTCTCAAAAGGGGATAATCTGGAGTTCCTCCACAAAGTGGGTTCTTCTTTGGCCACTCCTAACCCTTTGCTCTTTGGGTTCTAACATTTCGGGGGCAGAAAAGACTCTTTCAGGCTGAGAGGTTTTTAGGGGTTCTGTTTGGGTGAGAAAGGAGGTGTCCTGTAGGGCTTGGCATCTCCCCCCATGCCCGGGCCCCCTCCTCAGGAATATGTGGTTGGTCGGAGGTTTCCTCCCATCATTTCCACCCTGGATCATTAGACCTGGGTGTTGGGGAATTCTGGGAAGCAGTGTTAAGTTGAGAGTTGGACTGTGAAATCAGCATGCGCTCCAGATCATTGGTCAGTTGCTGAAACTGTCACTCCAGTTGCAACAGCTTGTCCGGTGGGGAGGGAGGTCTCGAGTCATACCGCTGCTGCTCCTGAAAAGGGTAACTGTCCCTTCTCCATGAGTCACTCAGGTAATGGACATTCCCCTCATAATTTTCCATGCTGAATCTCCCTTCTCCCAGTTTCAGGGATCTATTGTCCTGGAACAGGGGAGAGAGAGGATGATTGTTTTGGAAGTTCTGATTTGGGGGATATCTGGGGAAAAAGTTCTAGATTGGGTGGTGGAGTAATACTTCTCTCCTGAGGGAAGTTTGGAGCAAAGTTTCCTGGGGCAGAACTTACATAATTAGTTCCCCCCTTTGGTCTGGGTGAGTGTATACATACCGCAGGATTGGTTTAGTACCCTTGTACTGAGAACTTATATAGGTGGCAGGGTCAGAGGGATCATTGTTCAGGGCCCCTGCCTGACCACCATTTGATTGGGCCGGATTGAGGTGTACCTTCTGCTTTCCACTTTGCTTGTTAGCAGGAGGGTTACATTTAGGCCCCCATGTCTCCAGATCCAATGGAGGGGAAGTTTTTACCTGAGCGACCTTTGCAGCAGCAGGGGTGTTAGATGGTTTGGGGGTTTGGTGGTATTTTTGCTCTCAGCTGGCTTCTGGACCTCATAAATCCTGATTGCCTGTTCAATCACCCAATCCAGGGTCCTATGCTCGTGAACATCACACACCAACTGAGTCATTAGGTATTTGGAGATCGCATGGAAATATGTAGTTATGAACTCCCTACTATTGGTGTTCACCCGCTGGGAAGTCTGAGCAAATGACTGCTTTAACGCCTGAAAAAACTCCCTAAGTGCGTGATCTTTCCCACACTGCAATTTACATGGACCCTCATGGGCCTCTTGTGGGTTCCTATGGG
Source organism: Ambystoma mexicanum (assembly GCF_040938575.1). Lineage (NCBI taxonomy): Eukaryota > Metazoa > Chordata > Amphibia > Caudata > Ambystomatidae > Ambystoma > Ambystoma mexicanum. The sequence goes on along the minus strand of NC_090934.1, from coordinate 688,646,528 downwards.
TGGGAAATGTTTTCAATATAGCCGCCTTATAGGTGGACCATTTATAATGATCCCAGTCCTCCAGTCCCACAAAGAAACCGGAGTACTCAGGTGAGAAAGTCCATTTTGCAAATGCTATACAATTCACATCATTCCTGATCTGAAATAATGCCATCATCTGCTCGTAAAGTTCCAGGTGCTCCCATACTGAATACTTGCCATTCTTGTGGTATGACGTCAGAAAGCTCGTTATGGGCTTGATCCGTCTGATTGATTGTTTGACAAAACCCTTGCTCTGTTTCCCAGTATTTCTCTTCTTATACACCGGAGCCCATTCACCTTCTGACTCAGAACTGCTACCGGTACTCCATTCCTTGTCTTCTAGGCTCTCCCTATCTCTATGAGACTGGGAATATTTCCCAGAACCAGGGGGTCTGGACTCCTCTTACTTGGACCAAAGTGAACTCTCATGGTCACTCTCCCTGGAGTTCCTTTTAGACCCAGGATGTAACCCAGTTTCTTCATCCTTTAGAGGATGATTGTTTTGGAAGTTCTAATTCGGGGGACATCTGGGGAAAAAGTTCAGATTGGGTGGTGGAGTAATACTTCTCTCCTGAGGGAAGTTTAGAGCGAAGTTTCCTGGGGCAGAACTTACATAATTAGTTCCGCCCTTTGGTCTGGGTGAGTGTATACATACCGCAGGATTGGTTTAGTACCCTTGTACTGAGAACTTATATAGGTGGCAGGGTCAGAGGGATCATTGTTAAGGGCCCCTACCTGACCACCATTTGATTGGGCCGGGTTGAGGTGTCCCTTCTGCTTTCCACTTTGCTTGTTGGCAGGAGGGTTACTTTTAGGCCCCCATGTCTCCAGATCCAATGGAGGGGAAGTTTATACCTCAGCCACCTTTGCAGCAGCAGGGGTGTTAGATGGTTTTGGGGGTTTTGGTGGAACTGCTGTGGGTGGTCAACTATGTTTTGGGTCTAATTTAAGTACACCAGTGCTCCCATGTTTTCCTAACATCATTGTTGGACAATTTGCTAACTTCTCTTCCAACATTCCGTCCAACTCTGCTACTATGGAAAAACAGGAAAAAGTGACTCCTGTAAACACGACTAATAATGAGGTTTACACAATCTTTTCAAAAAAAGATCATGTAACAAAGCAAAAAGGCTCTAAAAAATTGCCAAATATTGTGACAAAGAAAACAAAGAACATCAAAGGTACCAAACAATCGATGTCTGCTGCTTCTAAGCAGTTCATAAAACAACTCAAAGTACCAAACTCAAATTCACAATTAGCATCTTCAACCGTTGCAAAAAAATACTTATTACTGGCGCAAGCCCGCAAGCAACTTGTGAATGCTAATTCTCTCTCCAACAAAAAAGTGACTTCTCATGAACCTCTGGATGATTTAATAAATGCAGTGAATTCTCATGCAGATATGCATAAACAACTACCTTCCAAAACAATTACCAAATTGCTCAGCTCAGAATTGAACACAAATCTATCTCGCAATGAAAAAGAAAACTTAACTCTATTGCGCGAGGAAATTAGAAAAGCAGTTGATGCCTATATGACTCAATGTTCAGCTCAGAAAGACCTCAAGGTTCCTGAATCCATTAGCAAGCCCTTTCTGCGTCCATCATCGTGTATGTGTCTTGATAATGCTGGAGAAGTAAACAGGTGCGATTCTAGGCAACAACAAGCGTTTTCTAATATCACAAACAAACATACAAACTTGGCTATTCAAAATGATAATCACAGGGCTGAAATAGCTCAAATGCTTAAATCTCTGCTACCCAACAAACCAGTAGCTGAAACACGTAAACCATCTTCGATACTATAAAAGAAAAATGTCTCAGTATCCCAAGAGTAAACACAAACTAAGCCCAATTATCATAATTTGGGATCATTACTCTTGAGCTGTCGCCCCAAGCCACATACGCAATATACCTTAAACCGTCAGAGCATTTTGGAAATATTCTCTGACATTGATTCTTTGAATGACATCATTAGCTCAGACATAGAACAAGTTGAATTCATTGCTATGCATCAACGAAGCACAGTGAGACTATGGTTCCGGTCAAGAGTGATCAAGAATCTTGTCTGGCAAGCAAAGGAGGTGTTATTCTCAATGGGTTTTCTTGTCATGTGTGAATCACAAAACGAAGTTGAGTCAAACTCACTCATGAAAGAAGGCCCCAAAAAAAATGTTAGCTGGTTCCTTAGTGACGGTAACCAAGAATCTGCAATGGATGTAAATCAACAATGCCAGTGTAATGCAACCAAATGTTAACTAGAGCACAGAGATGACAAAGTTGCAATATCCCTTGTCTCCTGGAACACATGTGGTTTCAGTCACTTAATTGGCAATAAGCACAATGGATTATTAGAATTAGATATTGTAATGTTACAGGAGACGTGGATTACTAATTCAATCTTATGGGATAATCATGACATACATGCAACTCCGGCCTTAAAAGGCCCTATAGGCTGGCCGATGAGTGGCCTTCTCACTGCCACAAAAATTAGTGCTAATATTACCATTATCCATAAATACACTCCAAATCATTGCTCCCAATTGACTATTATTTCTGTTAACACCATCCTCTATGCTCTGGTTAATCTTTACTGGAATCCTTCAAACACTGATGAAATTGAGTTTGTTACCAATGTTTCCACGTTGTCGGATTATATTACATCTGTTTCCAAAATTGCCCATACTATCATAGCTGGTGATTTAAACCTCCATTGTTTAACTAAGAAAATGACCACAGAACACAAAAGGAGAACCCTATGGAACCACTTAATCAAATCTACAGGCTTTATCATGATGAATGGGTCAGGCCTCGAGGATTCCCCACCTCATAATACTTGGTCTCAAAGAGGATCCAGTGGAATCATTGATTATGTATATGTAAGCAGCTCGCCTTTTCAGTACTCATCTAAATTTAAAATTGAAGAAACAAAAACGAGTGACCGCAACCTGCTTTGCCTCCAATGGCTTGCTCCACAATGACAATTACCATCTGTAAATACAAAATGGGGTCATTCTGTTATTGCTAATAATAGCATTAACAGATTACGATGGAACACACATTCCATCATACAATTTGGGATAACGCTTGAGCAACATTTAATAGATCTACACCGCACCCATCATCCAGTTCTCCTTATCAAGATATTTTACACAAAATGAGACAACCCATGAATAGGGTAAATCAACAAAAGCCCAGAAACCATGTATTTGATCTTAAAATAAAAGAACAGAAAGCACTATTTCGGAAGGCTAAGCGGCAGGTGGCACTTCTTCCATTATGCATTCGTTATCAAAAACTAAAGACTTTAAAAACTAACTATAGGAATTGGATTCGACATTATAAAGAACAAATGTTACAAGCAGACGGAGAACAAATGCTTGATTACATAAAAGACAAGAACACAACACGCATATGGAAAGTCTTAAATGAGCTAACTTCTACCCAACAGCACTGTAAACAAATTCAACAAGTAACAGAAGCTACATGGGTAGAATACTTTCAGAAAATCCTAGCCCCGCCCATGCAGGAGGGTGCTGTTCACATCAAATCCAAAAATTGTCCTTTTTTTCTTTACATTAATAAAGTAAATCCAAAAATTGTCCTTTTTTTCTTTACATTAATAGAACAGACATATTGTACTTCATTCAAACTATTAGTGCATCTAGAGCCCCTGGGCCCGATGGGCTGTCGAACCATATATTCAAACAACATCCCGAATTATGGTCTAACATCCTATTCTCTATTTTTCAACAAATCAATCATTCTCAGACAATTCCCTGTTCATGGAAACATTCCATCATTGTGCCACTTTACAAAAAGGGCGATCGAGAGAAAACATAGAGCTACAAGCCTATCGCGCTATTAGATGCGCCGGGTAAAATCTAACTCCCGGATTGTTTAGAAAGAACTGAATATATGGCTCAATTCATCTAATATGCGGGACCCTTTTCAAGCAGGGTTTGTGTCTGGCGTTGGTCCTATTCCAAATATGATAGTTCTGAAAATGTTAAAAGCCAAATACACTGATCGAAATCAAAACTTATATATGGCTTGTGTTGATTTTTGCAGTGCATTCGACTCCGTTGATCGAAATCTGCTTTTTGCCAAACTAACTAGGTATGGTTGTCCCTACTCACTTCAAAGATTAATTGAAGACCTTCACTCTAATACAACTGTCCAGATTAGACTTACACTAGATGGGCAGTTATCTGGGAGTGTTATCTCAGAAAGAGGTGTTAAACAAGGCTGAATTTTAGCCTCAACAATCTTTACCCTTTTCCTATTAGATCTGGGAATCGAGTTTGATAACACAGAAAGTGATGCACCAAAATTGGGAACACAAAAGATTAAATGGATTCTTCACACCAATGATCTTGTAATTGTATCACAGACCCCAGATCAAAATTTGCTCAAATGTTTAGAAAACTATAGTAGAGCAAATAATTTAATAATTAATACAGAAAAAACACAGGTGGTCATATGTCAAAAGAACAAAAGCAAGAAAAACATCAAACGGTCTAAATGGACACTTGATAAGCAAAACCTTGACGTGGTTGACAACTATAAATATCTAGGCTTATTTTTTTCAAGTTGTCCAAGTAACAAAAGAATCCTCTAATTCTTAGCGCAAAAGCTCAAACCCTGGCTTCCCAAGCATCAATTCTAATGCGCAAATATGGAAAGTTTACCATCAATCACATATTGTTGTTTTACAAACAAAAAGTTATACCTGTAGTCTCATACGGGGCAGAATCCCAAACACCAAAAACGAGACAGTACTGGGATTGGTATGAAAGTCTGTTCTGGAAATATGTTCTTAAACTACCAAACTGTGCTCCAACTGCTTTACTGAGACTGGAACTGGGAACTTGTTCGATTTATTGTAATGTAATTTGGAAAATGTGCTGTTTCTTCAGGAAGTGCTTGGTAGGTGCATCAGAGAAGAATGTGCTGAACACTATTGCACATTACTTACTAACATCAAATGATAAATTCCCTAAATTGTGGTACAATAGTGTACTTAAAGCTCTAGCTGAAGCCGACATACCTCTATAATTGTTAATCTTGAATCCGTCAAAAGCCAAAAAAATATTCTTTCAACATGATTGGATTGTGAAACAAGATCTATGCAAAAAATGTGTTGATTACTCCCCTCTTATTTTTCTTCCCAAAAAATGGGCACAATGGAAAAATACCTGCAAAAATGTCTATCACAATTTGTGAGACAGCAATTACTCAGAATGCGTCTAAATCTTTATCCTACACATGCCATTATGGCCAGAAGGGATAGTAAATTAAAACAACATGATTGGTGTCGCTTCTGTAAAAACCTTGAGCAAACTGAGTCTTTAACTCATTCAGTTGTGCGTTGTCCAGCGTTGGTCCATTTATGACAAATGTACTTTAAAAACCAGTTACAGCTTTATTGCCATCATTCGGATGATGAAATTTGGGGATTGTTAATCAACAGTGAACGTCTGTTTATATATATTGCTTTAGTCAAATTTCTGTCAGTTATTCTGTAGTTATATGTTTGTACAAAAGGTCTAAGAATGGTGCTTTCCATTTTGATGAAAAATGTAATTTTATTGTGTATCTATGAACAATACTGATTGTAAATTACGAGTTATTTTTGTACCAAATATTTGAAAGGTTGAATTTCAGCCAAACAAATAAATTTAAAAAAAAGGTATTTTGCTCTCAGCTGGCTTCTGGACCTCATAAATCCTGATGGCCTGTTCAATCACTCAATCCAGGGTCCTATGCTCGTGAACATCACACACCAACTGAGTCATTATGTATTTGGAGAGCGCATGGAAATATGTAGTTATGAACTCCCTACTATTGGTGTTCACCCGCTGGGAAGTCTGAGCAAATGACTGCTTTAATGCCTGCAAAAACTCCATAGGTGCCTGATCTTTCCCACACTGCAATTTACATGGACCCTCATGGGTCTCCTGTGGGTTCCTATGGGTGGGAAATGTTTTCAATATAGCTGCCTTCTAGGTGGACCATTTATAATGATCCCAGTCCTCTAGTCCCACAAGGAAACCGGAGTACTCAGGTGAGAAAGTCCTTTTTGCAAATGCTATACAATTCACATCATTCCCGATCTGAAATAATGCCATCATCTGCTCATAAAGTTCCAGGTGCTTCCATACCGAATATTTGCCATTCTTGTGGTATGACGTCAGGAAGTTCGTTATGGGCTTGATCCGTCTGATTGGTTGTTTGATAAAACCCTTTGTCTGTTTCCCAGTATTTCTCTTCTTATACACTGGATCCCATTCACCTTCTGACTCAGAACTGCTACCAGTACTCCCTTCCTTGTCTTCTAGGCTCTCCCTATCTCTATGAGACTGGGAATATTTCCCAGAACCAGGGGGTCTGGACTCCTCTCACCTGGACCAAAGTGAACTCTCAGGGTCACTCTCCCTGGAGTTCCTTTTAGACCCAGGATGTAACCCAGTTTCTTCATCCTTCCTACCAGGGAGTCTGAGGAATTCCCCCTTCCCTTGAATATACAGAGGTTTTTTAGAATGCCCTTCCTAGGCTGAGGGTCTGGCTTTTCTCCTTCAGCAAAGCGGCACAGAGGTCTGTTTGTAGTTGCATCTTCAGCCAATCTAACTCCCGTTCCCTTCTGTATGGTATAGATGCATATTCATCTTTATCAGACAAGGACTTGCATTCTGGATAGGTCAGGCTAAACCTGGGTAAGCCCAACTGCCCCATGTTCCCCTGTTCTTTATCAGTGGCATACACTAGGTAAGCTCCGATGTGTACCTGGGAGTTTAAAAATGACAGGCCTGAGGCCCCCAATGGGATGGGAATCTCACATTGATCAGTGGGTCTTGTCCCATATCCCTTGTCAGGGTTTCTCAGAGCCTGTTTATAATTCTCAATTTTGTTTGTGAGACTCTCACACCTGCTTCTCTCTATCCTTATTTCCTTTTGTTATTCAGAGAGCTGGCTTTTTAATTCTGACACTAAGACCTAATTAATCTCATGCACCCTGCTCTGAGCTGCCAACTGATCCTTTGTTTGCTGAACCTCATGCTGAAGTGATTTATTCTCCCTCTGTGAGCCTTGTATGCTGCATGCATATTCAAGGTGCTTTTCCTTCAGGAGACTAATCACTTTCTCTTGCTCATTCCTAACATTCGCTGTATCTGATAGCTCAGCTTCTATTTGTCTAACATGCCTTTCTAGCTCATTCCTTTCTTCTCTACTTCTGGTCAGTTCCTGAGAACCTGACTGTTCCTTTTGTACCTCCTTTTCCAACTGATTTATTCTCTGTAACAGGACACTGTTATCCTGATTCAAGAGGTATTTTTCCGGAATCAGCTGCGTCCTTTGTTGTTTCAGAGTACTTATACCTTGGTGCATTTCATCAAACTTCTTTTGTGAGTCCATTTGTTTAATGATAAACTGACTATTTTCCCTTTCTAGGGTCTTGATTTGTGGTTTGAGGGCCATAATGTCATCTAACAACCGTCTATTATGAATAGTCTGATTATTAACCTTATGTCGCAGTGTGCTGAAATTTTCCACACACTCTTTATGTGCATTTTGCAGTGCAGAAAACTGTGGTTCACACTCTGCACTCTCTTGCTGATGGGTTTGTAACTCGTGTTTTAGTTGTTCAATAAGATCCTGGGCCAGGTCTGCAGCCTTATTCATCCTACTAGCCTCACTATTCTGCCAATGCTCTTCTACTAAGAGCAAATGAAAATGTAACTGAGCAGTTAGCCGAGTCATTTTGATCTGTTCATCACAAGCAGTTGTGGTCATATAAAATACCTCAAGTGCTTTGTGCAATATTACACCTTTTAACCAAATATCATTGCTTACTGAGGAAACCTCCCGCACAATTCTGTATGCCTATTTCCAGCATGGTCCTCAACCCATTCTCCTTTAAGAAATAATTTAGCTATGAGATGCTCCCTGGCCTCACCAATTTGTACAGTAATCATTTTCACAATGGCTTTTTTGCACCTTAGTAACACTTTCTTTTATGCATGTGCAAAGATCACCCTGTTCCTGTTTGATTTCCTCACACAAATCAATTGTTACACAATCTTTATTTTTCACCAAATCACCTCCCTGGAACTCAGGGTCAAGTCCTTGTGGCACTTAAAAAAACAAAAATGACTTTCCCTCATCCTTAACGTAATTGCATCAAAATGAATAGTCTGTCACAATGCACTTGTCATGGGTCAGAAATAGGTAGCTATATCCCAGCCATGAGCCCCAATTTCTAACAGTTTATTGAGAGACCACCTTCAACATGGGGAGTTCCTTCCCTTCCCACTCAATGTGCCACGCAACAAACTGTTGATCAGATTTTTTTCTTCAGCACTACTTCAGACGCATATCATTCCCCTTGCATCCCTCCCCCTGAGTTTCTGATGAGTCAAGAACCAGACCGGTCTACAGGAAAGATATTTGCATTTATTTAAATTAAAAGTAATATAAATCATACTGAACTACACATGCTACATTCTGTGTGGCTCACCATTAACTTTGTGTTACTCAAATCAATTACACAAATCAGTTAAAAAAATACAAATCACAATTCTTTACTATCTAAAAATTTTACTTCAAGAAATAATTAAACTGATCAATAACCAAAACATGTATAAATGTTGTGTTGTGCAATTTTGATTTTCCTGCGGCCTTAAAAGGGCTAGCAGTAGGGGTTCAAGATTGGTACAAATACATATAGCAATTATGATTTCACCCACACATTTGATTCAAAATAAACAAAAGGTGATTTACTGGTATATTTTTCAGACCACCCCCCCCCCCCACTTTGGTGTATATTGGGGAAGTCAGACAGAAAAAATGGAATTATTTAGGGAATTTTAGATTTCAGACCTCCCCCCCTTTCCACTGAAAGACCTGTGTTAGGGGAAGCTGGGCAAAAAGATTGGACTCATATAAGAACAAAGACACCCCACTTCCTTAAAGAAGTCAGGGTCAACAGGACCAAAATTATTACCCAATTATATTATAGAACAACAGAAATCCCCCTCAGTGTTCCACCAAATGGGGAATTCATTAAATTAATCATTTTAGTTAAATAGGCTAAGGATCTACACAGTTTTGACCCCCCCCCACTATTAAGGGAAAGGATTTAGGGCAAGCAGCTCCCCACCTTTTGGTTTCCCAGGCCTCGGTTCTACTTACTGCAGCCTCTGTTTAAAGTTCAGGACAGCCAGCTGCAATTCAGGCCACTCTGAAAAGATAGGGCAGGGATCTGGACACTCCACTCTCAAGGATGGCTTCCTGCTCTCCACCATAGGACCCAGTCTAGGCCTTCCTAGAAATAGACAGCTCCACCCAGATGCACGCTCAGCAATCTCCTATGGTGTTCCCGTGCAGCTGTCAGATGGTAATTCGCAGAAGCACTGTTTTGATGGTAAATTTCAGAAGCTCTGTCTCCTCCTAATGCATTCCCCCTTTTATAGCAGCGATGACACCACCAATTTTACAATTTTGGGGAGGTACCCTGCAAGAGGTCACCCAAATACGATTGGACAGTTGCCCTTCTCTCTCCTCCCAAGCACAGCCTCCCAGTCAGGATTGGTTTAGGGGTCTGGAGCAGACATAGGGCAGCCTAATTTTCAAGCCCCATTTGTTCAAATTTTAGCAAAATCCCAGTCATGTGGCAAATATGTATAATTATTCTAATAGCTGCCATGATATTCATATTTTCGGATTCTGCTAATCACAGGGAATTAAATAAGACGACAGCCAGGTCCACACCATTTTGCACAGCCGTTTGGCACTTTTCTGCCCTTTTAAAAAAAAATGTAACAGTTATGAATATGGACCTTATTACCTATATTCCCAATTTCACCCTCCACCCATTCGCCAACTCTCACATTTGTAACATTTTCAGATCAGCCTGAAACACATCTTAGATGGCCATTACAGTTCCCTGAGTCGAAGGTGGATGAATTGTATATCTCCAAAATCGCTTGGAAATTACATTAACAATGGTACATAAATGAGGAAAATCTGCCTTATGGTTGCTGGGAAAAAAGGTCTAAGTTATAATTGTCCTTTTAAATTAATTGTAAATCTTCATGTGGTGCAAATGGCAATTCTCCTGCCTTCAGGCCATATGGTCTCACTGTGACAGCCTGTAACCAGAGTTTGTATTATTCTCTTTGTGTTTGCAGCTGGCTGTTTGAAGTTGGTCCCTTACTTGAAGTTGTAGCCCCCAGGCTTCACACCTTTGAAGGGGAACTTGTCCTGCAGTAACTGCCTTCAGAGCCAGCAAGTCTGGGGAACACTGGATTTTCCACACCTTTTGCAGGACACACTTTATTGCAGTTGTAATTAGATGGGGGAGTTTGTGGTGATATGTGTCCAACAGCCAGAAAAAGGGGTTGCTACAGACACTTTTTCATGAAAACAAAGTGGCTTTTCAAATGTCACGTATTTTGTATGTGAAACATAATATACATTACTTTTTGTCAACACGCACATGTCTTTTTCCATGACATTTTTCCTGGTAGCAGTGGTATATTTTCACATTTAAACTGCATATACACATGTCAAGCTGTTTTCTTGGGTTCAGTGTTTACAAAGCCTGCTTTTCAGGTGAAATGAAACTTCAGTTTTCACTTGCAGCCACAATCAAAGTGTCATTGATGTCAGTGTTGAAAGATTCAGCTTTTCATGTGAAAGGGACTTCTGCTAGGGGCCTTTGAATGCACCCCACAATACCATAGTTATTTTACACTTCACTAGCCACCGTCTTTGGCACTGTGTTCCCCCAATGTTGTTTTTGAACAACTAGGTGGCCACAGCTTTTGGCTGTGGTCACTCTATGTCTTTTGGGCTCACTAGCCAAGGCCGAACTGGCCAGTGAGCACGGCCTTCGGCCTGCCCCACTGTATATTCTAAAACACATCCGGGCCACTATCCATGGCCTTCGGTCATTTCCAGTGTAAACATTCCCCCAATATGTTTCTTTTGTGGCCACTCAACATCTGGCCCACTAGCCAGGGCCTTTGGCCCTGGCCAATGAGCACGGCCTAGGCCATGTTCACTGTATATTTTAAAATGCTACCTTTCTTTCTTACTCACTAGCCATGGCCTTTACCCATGATGATCGGCCCGGCCTTTGGCCGCGGCCTCTTTACATGTTACCCCAATAGCTTTCTTTTGGAAAGCTACTGGAAAGTCGTCAGCCATGGAAATTGTACATATTGTTCCAATAGGTTTCCTAAATGGGCCCTCTAGCCATGGCCTTCAGCCGTGGCCACACTACTAGGTTTCTTTTGGGCACACTGCCGATGGTCCACTTTTCATTTTGCATCATTTGGATCCTTAAAGAAACCCTGTACCCACATCCTTTGGCCACTGCCATTATCCCCCATCTTACTGCAGCTGTAAAATTCCTCTTTCTTTTTGTATTAATCTAATTTTGTATCCCTCTTTTTTAAACATTTTCCCCATAGTCGCGGATATATTTCCAATGTACTGCAAATAACCCAGGTTATCTGTAAATGCCTGCAAAGTACAGCGTTATTTTCGTGTGACACACTTTTGATCCTGATCCCATTTTCTACTATAACCCCGGTTATCCCCTCTATAATCCAGATAATGTGAAAATGTTCTTGCTGGTGCCCACAAGGGATCACTGCCAGCATGGGATGTCTTTGTATTAGCACAGTGGATTTTATATACTGAGATGGCTAGAGAACCCACTAGGGAGTATTTGTCTGGTGCTAGTAGGGCACTGACACCCGCAAGGGTTCACTGCCAGTGACCCTCTAACCAATGTTTGAGGTATATGTTGACCTCATACCAGCACATTACACTTTATATACCTAAATGGCAGGTGAACCCACTAGGGAGTACTCTATATTTATATTCCTATTTATATTTGCGTCTTGCACAATGGTCCGATAACACACTGCATTGCGATGTATCATGCTTCTAGTCCATTTTTACACCAGGTTTGGTAGTTTTGGCCAAACATATTATTTTAAAAACCTTACCATTGAGCATTAGAGCGGGCAAGGTATTAACCCTGTTAGCCATCTGCACTCGATACATTGCACTTTATAACTCAAGGTATTAACAATTCAATATATCAAGAGCCATATGCATATATCATGCAGCATATGCCATCTCTTTATTTTGCACTCAGCACACCGCACTTTATAGATCAAAACATTTGTTAGATGCTATATTGCTAGGACATTGCTCAGTACCGATGTTTTATCGGTGCCACAACATTTACATAATACAGCAGGTTCAATAGATAGCCACTAGGATCAACAGTTTATGTTGCTTGTTTGAATTCACTGCTGTATTTATTTGCTAATCTTGGTGAGGTGTATAACACATGTCAATGTCTAATGCATCGTACATCTTGTTGTATTCCCGTATTGAAATTGCCAACAATTTAGCCTATTGGGGCATAACAAGTGTCTATAGGAGGGAGCTATATGCTTTGAAACAAGATACAACAATGTAATTTAGGATATTCAAAGATGGCGGTATGCACGGATACCATGTTCTCACTGAGCTTTAGCATGCTAGCAGTCACTGTCAACAACACTATTGTCCTATTTTCTCTACACTTAACCCTGACAAAGCCTGTGTAGGGTAAAACACGTAGTTTTCCTGTCTTTGCTGCTGCCCTTTTTTTCCATAGATAATGCTTTAATAAAGCACTCTTTTGCACAGCAGTGTCGCCTGGGATCAAGTTTATTTATCAATTTCTATCTCTGTCTGAGTGTGCTGCACACGGGACTGTGTAACAGTCTGATTCCTTCCTCTCATATATATATACTACAGGGCCTTCAGGGCCCTACGGTAGCAGCCCTGTAGTTATGGTTAAGTTCCTCAACACTTTTTGGGCCGTTCATAACTTTGCGCCCCCCCGCCCCCCAGTGGTATCGTCACCGCACTTTGCACATAAAGTATATGGCCCTCTCAGAATAATTCTGCAAAGTTTGGTGCGCCTTTAACCCAAAACACTGGATGGATTTTCACCAAACTTGCGCCAGTAGCGGCGGCTGGTCCCGAAAGTGGTGTAAATCCATTCAGTCATTTTTTTTAAATGGCCAAACAGTAGGTCAAACATTTATTGTGATATCTGGGTCTGGTCCGCTGACTCATTTCCTAATTTCGGGTCCGTGGACGCCTGTGGACCAATCATCAATTGCAAGCATAAGTATCCCAATAGTCTTAACTACTTGGATATACAGTTTGCATTACTCATGTCAGAAGACTGTCATATATATCCATTGGGGCCAAAGCTCATTTGGTTACTAATCCTGGGTTAAATGATATGACCGTTGTAACATTTGGTATCAATTGATACATCTTTGCACACAATACTACTAACCCACAACCACCTGTAACTCCGAACAGGTTGTCATGTATTTTGTGTTTCTAATGTTGACAATTCACACCAAATAGCCTTCACAAAGCCCGCAGCAGGGTGCAACATTAGCACGGCCACTATCAGGTTAATGCTGGCTGTAACAGCGAGGCTTAAATAGAAATAAACAAAACCTAGGACTGCCTGGAATGCTGATACTGACCCTTTGGATACAGCCTTTAATAAATACTTCTATATATATAATCTTGTGACGGAATACTTCTTGGCCGTGGCGCAGAACGACCCCTAACTAACAAACAAATGTTATCTTTACCTTGACTGATTAGGGGAATATCAGCTACAGTTAAGTCACTGCAGCCGGCTCGGTATGCAGTGATTATATCGAATCCAAAACAAATCATGAAAAAATACTGAATGAAAAAAGAACTAATTCCAAAATAAATCATTTTGCATAAAACACAAAATGGGGTTGTGACTGTGAATAGTGGTTTTGGTGGTGGGGGAAAATTACTATTATTTTTAAAAGGGGGTTTGGGGGGAACCCCCCAAAACATTGAAAAATGAATTCGTTATTTTGGAATTAGTTATTTTGTACTAGTTATTTTTGCATTAGTTATTATTTCATTAGTTATAATTACATGTAACCAGCTGGCTCACCTATACCGAGCACCAACCCTAGACAACGAAGATAGGTGCACAGATGAACAATTTTTCCTACTTTCTGCAATTCATAGAGTATTTGTAATATGGGGAAATTATATAATTGAAGTGTATAGGGTATTTAGGATTGTAGTACAATTGAGGATAGTAATGATGGAATCTGTATTTGTTTCTTTGTGAAAATAATAAATAGGATTATTCATTGTATGGTTACTTTGTTGCATATGGTAATAAATCTGGGATCTCTGATTCTTTTTCTGTGAAAAAACACCATAATTTGTTAAGAAAGTTTAAACCCTTTAATTGCATACAATTTTACATATAAATTAACTTTTTAGACCCTCATAAATACTACATTCTATGTACCAAATTTGGTACAACATTAGTGTGTGCTGCACTGTTGTTGTATTGACAGAAAATAATCATTGGGTCATTGGGAAAAAATCCATAGTGGATTAAAGAAAAACTACCAATGTAAATAGTTTTAAATAATGTACATGTTACAGAATAGTTGTGTGTGGTAGCATGTGGTGTCATGTGCATAATAGCTTTGACAAAGCATTTGTGTGCATTTGCCGCCATGCAACATGTGGCTGGCCCCATGCATTTGCCTACTGATCTTACCCTGCATCTCTGTGTAGTTGCCACTATGTAACATGTAGCTGGCACCATGCTTTTGCCTACTGATTTTACCCTGCATCTCTGTGTAGCTGCCGCTATGTAACATGTGGCTGGCACAACGTACTTGCACAACTATTATCTTCAAATTTTGTATTTTGTGCCACCTACATTGGCTCTATGCATTTGTATGTTGCTGCCACCCTTCACGATGGGGTTGGCCATCATATGTTTGCCATCTATACTGACTGTATGCATTTGTATGCTGCTGCCAGCCTTCAAGATATGTTTGTGCCTTCATGTTTGTGCCACCTATACTGACTCTATGCATGTGTGTGCTGCTGCAGCCCTGCAAGATGGGGTCAGGCAAACCGTATGTCTTTGCTAGCACTTATATAACTAAGTCAAGCCGCCCCTTGCAACATGGATTTGCCAACATGTATGAATGCCTGTCTCTCACAAGCACCTATGTAACTAAGTAAGCCTTCTTAACAGCGCTACAATGCCACAGGGCTGTTGTTTCGCTTACAAATGCAAATAAATAAAAAATAAAAATAAAGCATGGACTTTACAAGAAGTTTTGCAGTAAGAATACCTATGATGGCATATTTGAAGGGTATTAAAATGAAGGGTGGTTTTAATGTAGTTAGATACCCGGTGGCGTATTCTAACTGTCTTTGATATTAAAAATACTATTATAGTATTTTAGATGTAGTTAGATACCAGTTCGCATATTCTAACTGTCTATTGTACTATACATTAGTGAGTACATTTTCGGTGAAGGAATATTAAGTAGGCATTTGTTAGATTTGTTGGTAACATTGGCGTATTGTATTCATGGTGGATTTTACAAGAAGTATTGCAAGTAGTAACAAGTACTGTGATGGCATAGGTGATATGTAATGCAATGAAGAGTATTTCTGAAATAGTTAGCTACCCGTTGGCATATCCTAACTATCTTGAGTTTAAAAGTACTATTGTAGAATTATGGATATAGTTAGAAACCCGTTGGTGTATTCTGTTTATTGTGCTATACTTTAGTGACTAAATTTGGGTTGAAGGAATATTAAGTAGGCATTTCTTATATGTGTTGGTACCCTATGTTTTGAAAAAATAGAAGTGTTATTACATTCAAATCAACCACTCATTCATTTGACATATGCAGCATAATGGTTTGAAGTGGTTGTGACACCAGTGTGGTAGATTATGCCCTTTGTTGTGAAGGTTTTCTTGCCAAGAGATACTTGGCCATGTATGAAGCTAGTAAGCTTACAGTTGTTGTTGGTACTATCTGCATTGTGCCTTGGAAGTATTAGTATCACATATTGGCCATGTGAATGTATTTGTATGCTGGAACGATTTTCTGAATTACAAAAAGGGCATAATATGCTATGGTTTGCATTTTGCAGAAGCTAGTGAAATGGAATGGATTCAGAATTTGGTATGAACACATACACAAGTCGTTCATTAGGGATGTGCTCTTGTGAAACATGGTTGTAGAGAGTGCATCTATGTTTCCACGTGTAGGAAATCTGGAGGAATTCCTTCATAGGGATGTTTTTGGTTTCTAGTACTTGTAGGAAGTACATGAGGAATTTTTCTGGATCTACCTGTGTGTTTATGGTGAATTGTACCATTCCTGTACAGTAGTCCAATGTTTGCCTTATACCTGAGACACTGTAAGTGCTGTCAGGATATTTGTGGCATTTCTATGATGGATGAGCATTTGCCAACACAACTGGTCCATGACGTTTGAGTAAATGTTGTGAACAATTGGTGGCAATTGGAAGAGAAGATTGATTGCTACATTTGCATAGAAATTTACTCCAGTTGTGTTGCTGAATTTAAATGGACCAGAGAGTTGTGCCTCTGTATCCATTGATGAGCCTGTGGTTGCTTTTTGCAAGGAGACATTTGTCTCTTTGTCTTCTCATGTACATGCAGTTGTTTTTGATCTAGACAGATTTGTGGTTGTATTATTTGTTGCAGCAGCACTTGTTCATTGTTTCTTTAGCAGTATTGGTAGGAGATCTGCTATAGGTTCTGTTTTCTTTTTTAAGGTATAGGGTACATATCTAGATGGGGGTTTACAGTGTATGTAGCCTGTTATATTCTAGGATGCAAGTAATGTCAGCGTTGACTTTGTTTGCATCAGAGTTAACTAATAATAGACCATCGAGTGTACGCAGAAGTGAAAGTGCTATATAACTCATACCTTCTTTAAAGACTGTGCTGACAATGTCAACCAATGGGTGATCTAGGGTTAGACCTTGCAATTTGTGAATGGTGAGAGCATATGCAAGATATAGAGATAATTGTTCTGTGCCTACGTACATGTCTTTGAAAAGAAGGAAACGTGCTATTGTGCGGCCTATTTCTTTAACCCTGCAAGTTTGTCAAAGTGGATGTTGACAAACTGAATGTTGTTGTCATGTGGATATGTCTGGAAGTCAACAACTGTGCCAGTTGCGCCATTAACTAAACCTTGTTCTACGTCAAGGTTATGTTTAGGAATTACTCTGCAGTTTAGACACAGAGTTCATAATTTTTCTAATCCAGCTGTGTTGGAGATACATTTTTCTAAGCTATTTAGTTGTTCTGTTGCTTGTTGACACATAGGGAGTGTCATGCAGTGCACTTCAAGTTTGTCTGTGGAGCTGATATACAGTATGGGTTGCATTTCATTTTTCAACATTGGATTGCTGAATTCACTACAGCTTGCTAGGGTTGGCATTAAGGAAATGCATTATATATTTTGTTGAGTTAATTGTTCCACGACATCAGGAGAAAATGTGTTTTACCCATATAGCTCATGGATTAGTGTAGTATTTAAGATGGACTTAGAAGCGCTGATGCCGCTTGTGTGAAACCAGTGGAGAGATAATCTGCAATGGTGGACAAAACACTGTTTGCTGTGCATGAACTATGAAACAATTAGGACCTTGGGATCTAACCCGTATATACAAGTTGGAGGAATCCTCAGGAAGAATGGATACACAATTTAGAGAATAATTGTAGAATGTGATTTATTTGAAAGGAGACATTGTTTTTGCAAAAATTAAGCCGGTTTTGAGACGTGCCTTGATGGATGAAACACGTGTCGACATAGATGGGCATATATATGAAACTGAACGTGGTCCTTGAGACCCTAATTAAAAAGGAGTATTGATTCAAATTGAGACTTGTAAATTCTTTTGAGGTGCCTGGCGCAACATAACAGTATAATACCTCAGAAATTGTATAATAAATAAGGTGTGGGTGTACCTTACATACTCTACAGGTGCAATTGGCACACTTTTCTTTGGAGATTGAGATATGTCGCAGGGGGATAGTTTATGTACCCATCTAGTATGTTAGATGGATTTTACATCTTTAGTGAGCAGACCAGTTCTAATGCTTTTTAAGATGTTAGCATAGGTGAGATCTGCAGACTGATGCATGTTTTGAGTTAGCTCTTTGTCGCGAAAATGTTTCCAGAGATTTGCATTTCCGATGCTGCCGAGTGTGTTATGGCATTATTTGTGTCCTAATGTTTTGAAAATAGGTTGTCCTTTTACTGGTGTTAACTGTAGGAGGTCTCCAAAACAATAATGTGTTTTCCTCCAAACAGTTCTTCGGAGGTGGTTTTTAGGACTTCTTGCATTCTGAGGTGAATTAAAGCCAACATGAGGTTGGAAACCATTCTTACTTCCTCTACCAGATGCACTAACATTTGTTTCAGAATTCTGCATACTTCAGTAGCAGCTTCTGCTGATAATTTGTAGTATTCTAATTTGTGTTGGTGTTCTACTGGGAGGAGCAGTAGTCAGTGTAATGTTACACCTCCTGTGTTGTAGGCGGCTAATCATGGGGGGGCTTTACAACAGATGAAAGGTTGTTGTTTATTAAGCCTTCATTTTAATTAAGAACATGTTACCAGAACCAGCTTCATCACTTACATACAAGAGTAGAGTTTTATATTTTTTACAGCTAATAGTTTCAGTTTCAGGTTTAAAACCATGTTCAATTTCTTCAGTGACTTTTAAATAAATGGTGAGTTATTCGTGATTTTGCTGTGATTTGAGCACAGTCTTCTTCAGATTGTTAAGTTTAATGCATGGTATGTTCTACCTCAGTCATGGCTATTTCTGCTTCAACCACTTATTCATTTAGAATGAGTGGTTGTCCAAGTGGTTCTTGGCTTCCTGTAAGGGAAGGTTGACTGCTCTCAGGAGTGTCTTTATCTAGTAGAGCTTCGATTTCTTCCTCTTGTTGGTGTTCATTTCCAACATTTGTTTGCATTGTTTGAAATTGACATTTGTTATACTGCTTTCATTCGCTTTTAATGCAGCTTCAAATGAGTCATGGTCACCTAATCATTTTCTTCCTTGCTCCAAGTTTTAAAAAGTTATAGTAGGGCCATCTAATATAGTTCTCTATTTTGCAGTGATTTAAATGATAACTTTATTTGATTAATTAGGGTGGGGTTTGTAAGTTTTACTAGGCTACCTTCACAAGTTGAGACTGAAAATGTGCCAGTCGTCTCATCTGGTGTGACATTGTTTTTGTAGGAGTAGTTTTATGCTATGTCATACAGGCACATGTTTTCCAAAGCAGTACTTCGGTTTGGGTACTATGTGTCAATTACATTTTTTATTAAATGTCCTGGCTGTTGGAATCATTTGTGGCTATTGTTTCTATCTCTTGGTAGAATTTTACTACTCTTTTTTGGGATGAAGCTGGACCAAGGTTTACCCAGACAATGTGTTGAGATTTTCCATATAAGGCTGTACCTGTGAAACTATCTGCGGGTTCGTAGCACCCGCATTCTCTATGGGAGAACATTTTTATACCGAAAAAGTACAATTTCTGGGACAGTGTTTTGTCTGATGATATGTCATTCCAAAGGTCTTTTAGCTCTGTTTTCTCAGCTTTGGTGTGCATATCTTGACACTGCAGTGGAATTGTCTGCAATGTATTGTATGTCTATGTTTTCATTCCACAAGAGAGCAATGATTGCACTGTATTCATTGATGTACATGGATGTTTAATTCCTTTTAATGTTGTATGTGTTTTTAGGGATTTGCCTTTTATACAGTGTCTAACAGAAGAGATCATGCTATTTACTTGTCCTTTTGCGCATACTGGTCTAGGGAAGCCAAAGAGACATTTGGTATAGTATTTACCTTTGTTTTTATATCTACGTCGGCAGCATTCGCCACATTTACGTTTTTGGAAGCGTAAGATTTGTGTATGTAGATCACTATGTGTGATTTCTGAAGGGATGTCGGAAGTAATGTATTTTTCAATTAACTGTAAAACAGTGGCATCACTGTCATGGCTAAATTTGGGAGCATCGTTTAGCCATTAAAGCATGTGAATGTGTGGTGCTCCTCTGGATTGATATTCTTTTCTCCAAAAGAAGTGTTCCACTTCTTTGAGTGGAGGGGTTGTTTTATTGCAGATGAAGTGCAGCATGTCAATGAAGCGATGGTGAAAGTACCTTGATACATTGACAGGTTCAAGAGAACAGTGTTCTCCTGGTGTTTTTATACCTACTCCCTCATTATTTTGGTTTGCAGTGCGTGAGAGGTTGTGCAAGTCATCCCATGCGTATTCTGCACAACTTAAAATAACAAACCATATGGGTTGGCCTAGGTTCCTTAGCATACAATGTAGATCAGGGTGGCATTGGAACCAGTATTCTTTTGTACCACGCATGTTTGCCAAGAGATTTTTGATACATGACTGCAAAACTTCATCTTTGTCTTTTATCCTTTTGTAAATCGTTGGGAAGCGGAGATGTTTGAAAAATTAGAGCCTATTTTTAATGTGTATACAACTCCATAACATAGCGTTGCTAGTTCACTTTCGAACAAGAGGTGGAAAATGCATTCTACATTTTGTCTGAATCTGGATTCTTCAGACTATATTTGTAAAGAGGAATATTCTGATGCATTAATTTGTGTGGATTTTTCACCATATCTTCCTCTTTTTCCTGTAGGAAAGAGTTGAGGAAAAGAATGTGCTTCTACACTTTTCTCTCATATGCTCATTGGGATCCTTTGACTTGACGCATTTGATATGTTTCAAATGCATCTTCTACTGTGTCTTTGGAGTGTAGTGGGGGAATTGTATAGTGGTCTAAAATTTTGGCTGCAGTAAATGGATAGACACGTTCAAATTGGCCACTTGGTGTTGAATCTTGCATTATTTGGGAGGTTTCTCTTAAGTTTTCCTCTATGTTTATATCTTTGAAGTATTCATTGTTTTCTTTGAACTATTGTAGGGCTTGTCTAACTTTGTTTAAGTCGATTAGTTGTTGCCACTTTTTTGTCTTTTGTTAGCACACAATTAACTAGTACAATCAAAGATTGATCTATTGGCCGCTGTACTCCTAGAGTTTCTACATTTTCTTTAAGATCTAATGGCAAATATATTACTGTGCCACAAATGCAATTTAGTAACTCAGATGGAGGCAATTTGGCTGTTTTCCGTTGGAGGCGTATCACACCTTGAAGTATGTGTAATGTTTGGATTATAATGCGCTCATACAAGTTAAGTTATTGGAGAGCCTTTGGAAGTTGGAATATTTCTAAGTTATTAGTGATAGCACATGATTCATTCGGTTATTGTCAACCTTTGTATTTCGGTATGTGCAAACTATTGACAGGTCAGTTATTTTGTATTCTTTTTATTCTTTTTCTTGTTCAGAGGAGAATTGCTTAGCATTTCAGTGGGACTGCCCCTAGGCAGGACAAAGACTGATATGCAGGGAAATGTCTTCTCTGTGAAAAGAACAGTGAGCTAAAGACTTGGTTGAGAATCTCCCAGGGGCCACTCACCCAAGAACAAGTCAATGGGCTGCGTTCGTGCTGGTAGAGAGTTTCCCAGGACCCCCTTTGTTTTGCATACCAAGTAACTTTGGGTCTCACCCTAAATTACCAGGGGAATCCAGACATGGACCCCTTGCTCACTGCTCTTAGAGAGACACAGCTTCACCTCACTGATGATGCCCAACTAGGCTGAAACACGTGTATGGGGTTGCTGTGGTACTCTTGTTCAGAGGAGAATTGCCTAACATGTTGGTGCTGGACTGCCCCTGGGCAGGACAAAGACTGGTATGTGGGGAAATGTCTTCTCTGTGAAAAGAACAGTGAGCTAAAGACTTGGTTGAGACTCTCTCAGGGGCCATCCACCCAAGAACAAGTCAATGGGCTGTGTTTGTGCTGGTAGAGAATTTCCCACCCCCCCTTGTTTTGCATACCTAGTAACTTTGGGTGTCACCCTAAGTTACAAGGGGACTCCAGACGTGGACCCCTTGATCACTGCTCTTAGAGAGACACAGCTTCACCTCACTGATGATGCCGAACTAGACTGAAACACATGTATGGGTTGCTGTGGTACTCTTGTTCAGAGGAGAAATCCCTAACATTTCGGTGCTGGACTGCCCCTGGGCGGGACAAAGACTGATATGTGGGGAAATTGCTTCTCTGTGAAAAGAACAGTGAGCTAAAGACTTGGTTGAGAATCTCCCAGGGGCCATCCACCCAAGAACAAGTCAATGGGCTGTGTTCGTGCTGGTAGAGAGTTTCCCAGACCCCCCCTGTTTTTATATATATATATATATATATATATATATATATATATATATATATATATATATATATATATATATATACATACATATATATATATATATATATATATATATATATATATATTTCTTTTTTGTAAAAGTGATGAAAAAATATTTTTTTAAATATAAGCATACCTGCACTACGTCTTGTTAGATGCAGTTGTTGAATCTGCATATAGAAATCTTGGAAAGTTTCAGAGTACGTAGTTTTTGTTGCAGGTGGCTGTGAGTAACAGGAGACATGTACTCTGAGGGTTCAAGAGTACATCTGAAGTGTTGAAATTAGATGACAGGGTTACATGTAGAGTTTTTCGATGTGATTGGTGGATGGATGTGTGACTGTTTGAAAGCAGCCAATAAGGTAGTGTTAACATAAAAGTGGCATCAGGGTCCTTTAAGCATGCCAGGCATGGAAAGGGGACTGCAGAGACTGCAGACAGTCGTAGATGTCCGCGGACACCGGGGGATCAACCAATTAGGTTTTGTGGGTGTGGTTTGCAGGAAGAGTGTGTAGCAAGAGTTATCTTTGTTGTGTTCACTGAAGATGGCTATGGCTATGGCTATGGCTTTGAGGAAGAATTTGACGTTTCCTGATATGGAGTTTGAGGAAAGAAGTGGGCGGACTTGCTCCTGTTTTGTGAAAGAACAAGTTACTTACCATATCTGGTAACGTTCTTTCGATGGGATGTTCCTCCGATATATTCCACATCTATGACAGGTAATGTCCACAGCTGTGCTGCTTCAGAAATTTTTCGTCAGAGGGTGTCCTGAGTCAATGGCGTTGATCCGTTGTCCCTCGAGGGCTTCCGTCAAGGGTCAACGTCACCGGATGTTATACATAGGACGCACAGTGCCCGTAGCCTCAGTTGTAGTTTTTTCCCAGAACAAGTGGCACCAATCTCCTGCCAGTATGACTGCAGAAAGCCTTGTGGAAACATAAGCTGCAATCGCATACGAAATTCAGTAGAGGGGCAGGCTGGGAGGGCGATGTGGAATACGTCGGAGGAACATCCCATTGAAAGAACCTTACCAGATATGGTAAGTAACTTGGTCTTCGAGCAATTGTGTCCTCCGACGTATTCCACATCTATGACAGACTCCCAAAGCAGTACGAACTTATGGAGGTGGGAAAAGAATTTACAATTTTAGAATTTTAGAATGCCCAATCAAATGGCTGAATTGAGGACTGCCTTACCAATGGCCAAATCCTGCCCATGGATGGAGTCCAAGGAATAGTGTCTCACTAAGTATGGACAGAGGCCCATGTGGCTGCTTCGCAAATATTGTGAATAGGAACGCCCCTTTGTAGAGCAGTGGAGGCAGCCACACCCCTAGTAGAGTGAGCCCATAAGCCTACTGGAGGGTCCTTTCCCACCAAACGGTAACACTCAGAGATCGTCAAAATGATCCATCTGAACGAGGTCTGCTTGGGAACAGCCTGACCCAAGCGCCTTCGAGCATAACCAACAAAGAGCTGATCGTCCACTCTGACCCGGGACATCCATGAGAGCTAAAAACTCAAAGCTCTCCTAGGACCCAACCTATGGAGCCTCTCCTCTTCCTTACCAGGATGTGGAGGAGGATAAAACATAGAAGAATCACCTTCTGGCTCAAATGGAATGCCGACACAACCTTTGGAAGAAAAGAAGGCCGCACCCACAGGACAACCCTGTCGTTATGGAAAACAGTAAAGGGTGGCTTGGCGGAAAGTGCCTGCAACTCACTCTGTGTGCGGAAGTAACCGCAACTAAAAACACAGTTTTAAAGGACAACAGTCACAATGGACAAGAATGTAAGGGCTCAAACGGAGCCCCCATTAGGAACTTTAAAACCAAATTCAAATCCCATCCCGGCACCTGGAAAGGTGACGGTGGAAACACATTAGTTAGCCCTGTTAGAAACTGGGAAATCAAAGGAATCTTAAAATAAGAACATTCCTCGGACGAGAGCTTAAATATGGACAGCACCGCCAGGTAACCCTTAATGGTACCCACTTTTAGGCCCTTGTGGGCTAAAGAAAGCAAAAAGGACAAAACCAAAGGAATGGAACATATGAAAGGATCCACATTCTGAATCCTGCACCATTCACAGAACTTTCTCCAACGGCCACGGTACAGGGATTTCGTTGCAGGCCTTCTGGACGAAAGCAACACCTCCATCACGTCTTCGGGGAGGTCCCAATCTTTATACCTCAACCTTTCAGACACCAAGCATGAAGGCTGAGAGACTTGACCTCTCGATGGAGAACCCGACCCCCCCTCCCGTGAGAGCAGATCATCTCGGTAGGGAGGGCAGATGGACATGTTTAGAAGGTCCGGGTACCACGCTCTCCTGGCCCATGCCAGAGCAATGAGGATCATTTGGGAACCGAACCTCCATACCCTCCGCAACACTTGCGGAATGACGGGGACTGGAGGAAACGCATACAGCAGTGGGAAGGACCACTCGACTACGAACGCATTCCCTAAAGCTCCTCTTTGGGGAAATTCACGCGAGCAGAATCTCTTGCACTTCCGGTTGACACTGGTGGTGAAGAGATTCACTTGTGGGGTTCCTCAAAGGGTGAAGATCTGCAAAAGAACTTACTGAGCCAGCTCCCACTCGTGAGAGACCATGCTCTGCCTGCTCAGAGCGTCCGCCACTGCGTTTTCGTCTCCGGCCAGATGAACTGCCGAGATCGAAATTTCCTGCTGGATGGCCCAGAACCAGAGCTGCATCACCTCCCAGCCCAACGGGGTGACCCTGCCCCCCCTTTTTTGTTGAGGTAGTGCATGGCCACTGTATTGTCCATCATAATCAGGACATTCTTCCCCAGCACAGACGGCAGAAAAGCCTGCAGGGCAAGCCTGATGGCCCTCAGCTCTAACAGATTGATGTGGAGTCTGGACTCTGACGGAGACCAACGTCCGCTGGCTGTCAACTCGTTGGCATGAGCACCCCAACCTGTGAGGGATGCGTCCGTCACGATCTCCACCTCCAGCCATGGTTGCCAAAATGGTGCTCCCTTCATCAGATTGCCTTCGTCGGCCCACCACAGAAGATCCTGGGCAACCGAGGTCGGAATCTGAACGGGATCCGACATCCTGCCGGAGAACTGCAACCACGGCATCTTGAGAGCCCACTACAGGGATCTCATCCGCAGCCTGGCCTCTGGCACCAGGAAAATGCAGGATGCCATGAGGCCGAGCAACCTCAAGAATTTGAACACCGGGAGACTCTGGGCATGTTGAAACTTGTCCACCATCTGCAGAATGTGATGAGCCCTCACCTGGGGAGTCGAACACTGCCCCAGGGATGTGTCGAGCACTACTCTGATGCATTGGAACCCCTGGGTAGATGTCAAATGTGACTTGTTTAAATTGCGGGAGAAGCCCAGCTAGTGAAGGGAGTGGCAGGTGACAGACAGATGATCCAGGGCTTGCTCAGGCGAGCACGCCCTGATCAACCAATCGTCCAGGTAGGGGTAGACGTGAATCCCCATTTTTCCTGAGATACGCTGCCACCATCACCATCAGCTTGGTGAAGACACTCGGGGCAGAGGTCAATCCGAAATGCAGGACCCAAAACTGAAAATGCGAGTCGCCAACCGCGAACCTCAGGTACTTCCTGTGCTTGGGATGAATCGGCGCATGAAAGTAAGCATCCGTGAGGTCCAGAGACACCAACCAATCCTGAAGTTGAAGGGCCTGGAGGACTTGAGAAAGAGTTACCATCTTGAACTTGTCCTTCCTGAGGAGCTTGTTCAACCAACGCAAGTCCATGATGGGTCTCAATCCCCCGTCTTTTTTCGAGATCAAAAAATAAGGGGAATACCATCCCTTGTTTCTCTCCGCTACAGGCACGAGCTCTATGGTGCCTTTCTCCAGCAGGGATAGGAATTCCTGCGCAAGGAGCAGATCCGGACGCTTCAAAGAGAGCTTCCACGGTGGATTGTTGTGAGGCCTCTGCCGGAAGGGAAGACAGAAGCCATGGGCTATGATCTCCAGAACCCACACATCTGAAGTAATGGCGCGCGGTTCTCCAAGATGCTGTGCAAGTCTGCCCCCCAACCGACGAGCCATGGGACATGGCCTCATGACTGAGCGGACGCGGCTGCGGCAATGCCTGAGGGCAAAGAGGCAACTGCCTGAGCGGCTTTGGCACCCCAAGTACCTTGCTTTCCACCCCGGTACTCCTACGGTGGCCCCTTTGACTGGCAGCTCCTCTCAATCTACCAAAGGAAGAGTAGTACTGAAAGGAACCTCCCCTCCATTGCTGTCCCCTAGGATGAAAAGGCAGAGGTTGAAGTACTGCAACGCTCAAAGACTTGGCTGCAGCTTTGGAGGTCTGCAACCTCTCAAGGCTCTCGTCAGCCTTGCTGCCAAACAGATGAACCCCATCAAAGGGCATGTTCAGAAGACGGGATTACACATCAGGAGCAAACCCTGACTTCCGCAACCACGCAAACCTGCGTATCACGGTGCTCACAGCCATGGACCGGCTGACACAGTCTGCCGTGTCCAAACCCGACTGAAGGGATTCGCACATGGCATCCTTGCCATCTTGCACGAGGGCAAGAAAACCATCCCTTTCTTCCCCTTCAGTAATATGCTCAGCTGCCAAAGACGCACAGTTCCAGAGTGTGTGTGTAAATCTCACTAAAGCACAAGTGGAATTGGTCGACTTCAACGCCATACCCCCAGCCGAAAATACCTTCTTCGCCCAACCATCAAAGCGCTTATCGTCCCTATCAGGAGGGATGGTAGGGTACGCAGCCTGCTTTGAGGAGGCCGTAGCCACCTGCACCACCAAACTCTCCGGAGTAGGGTGCGTCGATAAGTAGCAGGGGTCACTACTGGATGGGCGGTATTTCTTCGGAAGTGACTTACTAACTGCCGGTAGACTCTCCGGAGCAGTCCAAGCCACCACCACCCACCTTTGCAAAGCCATGTGAAACGGCAACACCGGGTCAATGGGCGGACCTTGATCCAGGATGTCCATCAAATCATCCTGAGCAAACTCACCAGGTGGAGCAGACCACCCCACGTATTCTGTCACCCTTGACATGAGATGCCGATAGGAGGAATCCGCATGCGCCCCAGGCTCAGGTTGGCCAAACTCCACCTCCGGAGAGGTGTCAAGGCCACTGGCACCATGCAATGACTGACAGAGTTCCTCCATCTGACTTTGCTCAGACAAAAGGTCATCAGGGACATCAGGAGGCACAGGCGAGGCCATCTCCTCATCAGACAGTTCATCAACCTCTGAAATATCATGTAAAGGTTGGAAAAACTCCAATCTAGGAGGAGGAACAGAATAGGGCTCAAAAACAGGTCTCATATACTTACTGGCAGCCTTCCTCAGAGGTTCCACAGCCCTCAGGGGCACCTCCGTCAAATCCTCCACAAACAGCGTTGAGGGCGCCGAAGGAATCGGCATCGACGTCGACCGAGGAACCGACGGCATTGAAGACTTCTTCGAGGACGGAGCCCCGAGAGTGTCCCTCGACAGACACGGCCCCGATGCCGTCGATGACTTCTTCGAGGCCAAAGCCAAGAGAGAGCCCCTCGACCTACACGGCGCTGAAGCCATCGACGCCTTCTTGGAAGGCTTCACAGATTCCGACCGTCTCTATGGCGTTGACCGGGACCTGGATCTGGCACGGCTATGGCAATCTCCCTTGTCCGAGCAGGATCTCGATGGCTCCCTATGATCGCGCCGACCGCCAGAGCCCGAAGGCATGTGATTGGTGGACCTAGCCCATTCCCCGCCGGCTCCTTTCGAAGGTGCGGCCGGAACTTTGCCTTGCGACTCAAAAATTGCTAACATCTGCTGGTGGAATGCATCCCAATCGGCCGGCGATGAAGACTTGGTGGGACAAGTCAACCGTCAGTCAGAGTCCTCCTCCGATGAGGACGGGGAAGGTGACCGTTAACACCGCTTCCTAGAAAGCCTCGACGAGGCAGCGTAATGGTGGGAACCACTCCTAAACTGAGACCCCCAGGATTTTCACTGACACAGAGAGTCGCCCCTCAAGTCATCGGTCGAAAGCCCAGCGGACTTCGATTTACGGGGCTTAGACACCCTACCTACCTTCAATTTCCCTTACCTTCCCGCAAGGCCTTAGACATCAGAGACTGCCAATCCTCTGAGTCGTCAGTGGCGTGGCTTTCGCCGACGCACCAGAGGCAGATGTCGTGCGGGTCCGTGATGGACATCTTCGAACGCAGTCCCGACATTTTTTAAAGCCCAACTTCAGGGTAGTAGAAGTAGATGAAGTCATCATACACAAAGAAAGAATCGAGTGTGCCGAGATTCCGAAGCAAACACATTTGCGGAAAAAACAGAACTGAGGCTACATCCGGTGACGTCGACCCTGGACGGAGGTCCTCGAGGGACAACAGATCGACGCCATCGACGCAGGACGCCCTCTGCCAAAAATGTGTTGAAGCACCACAGCTGTGGACATTACCTGTCATAGATGTGGAATACGTCGGAGGACAAAATCCCCTCGAAGTATGGTTACTTTGAAGCATCCAGACATAATTGTAGTTTACTGTGGAGGCAACAGTTTGGGCTATGTCACCAGAATTCCATTACAGTTTGCAATGAGGGATTCATTTGCAAAGTTAATGGAACTGTTTCCATGTTCGAAGATTGTGTTTTCCCGGATAGCTCAAAGACAAATGTGGGAACGTTCTAATTTATTTTGTCCACAAATCGAGAAAGCAGGGCGCAATGTGAACAAAGCTGCATGTGCGTTTTTGCAGGATTTTGGAATTACATCTTTTCATAATGCAAATATCAAGTTTGATATTGTGAATATTTGTCGAGGAGATGGAGTGTATTTGACTGATGTCAGAAATCATATTTTTCTTTTGACTATCCAAAATGCACTGAAACAATTATTGTGAACTCTGTCATGAAGTGTGATTTTAGTAGTTGTTATAAATAAAAAACAAAAACAGAATCCGTTTCTGTGAAAGTTAGAAAAAATAATTACGTTCAATAGAACATTTGTTAGTTCAGTATATAAAACACCCAACAAAAAGGTCTTTGTATTCTTAGTTCTATTTTTTAACTCTGAAAAATGGCTCCTAGAGGAACCCTTTTTTGTAGTTTTTGATTTTGTATTTTTTGGGATTTTTTTTGTTTCTTACAGGAGAGGCAAGTTAAGGAGGGGGAGGGAGGGCGGGGAAGAGGCACCAGCCACAGATACGGAGTGGCATGTGGGCAGGGGAAGATGTTGGGTAGGCCTTAAATTTAAGGTAGGTCACAGTGTTTCTCATGCTCCTTGACCGCGGCCTCGAATGCACTTTGAAATTTCTTCCTCCTGCAGATTGGTGTGTCGCAGTACAAACAGAGCACTATGACCCTTGAAAGGCGAGGGTCAACAGCATCCTGTATGGCCTTCAAGGCATCCAACGGGATCCTCTGCCCCACAGGAGTAGCCTGTGTGGTGGCAGGAGTGGTCGAGAAAGATTGGATAGATATTCTCAACCTGCTTCTTCCTGAGAAAGGAACAGCCTTTATCAGAACACCTGGGTGGTTGGATCTGGTGTGGTGGTGCATGGAGGTGGTCCCATAGGAGTGCAGCCCATGCACTCGGTTTATCTCACATTGGCAGCCCTAGCCTTCGGTACACTCCCAATGGTGGTAAAAAACTGCTACACCCATGACTCATTATGGGTGCTGGAGGTAGGCACTTCCTCTACCTCATTTTGCTCTTCCTCCTGATCCTCTTCTGCATCTCCATGCCTGTTCCCCTGTCCAGACCCCTCCAGGCGGTTGTGGTGGTTGTGCTTTTGGCCCCTGAGAAAGAGGAATGATGGCCCTGACAGATGCCATTCTAAGTCTCCTGCAACAAGCAGCTCTGAAAAGATGCTCTCTCCTGGTCTGCCATATTTAGAATGACTAAAAGTGGGTGGGTTCCTTCAGAGGTACCATCCACAGAACATGCAACTGTCCATGGACCATCGAATCAAAAATAGGCCATGGAAATTTGTAAAAAGTTGACAGATCAACTAAGAATGACTCTAGGAGCTCTGCAAGGGTAAACTCTAAACTTGAAACATCCTAGATTGGCCGAAACATGCAGTTTCAAACTGTCCACGGTAACTGACACTGTCCGTGGACAGGCTGTCACACTGCATGGGTGTGGTCACCTGATGATATCCAGAGAGTGTCTGCAGCGCTGACGGGTTTCTGCGGACATCATCAAATGAGAGACACCAGGTTAATACGCATGGATGTCCGCAAATGGGTGCGCTGTCCGTGGACTAATTAAAAGTGCATCATGCTAGACCAGACACCCTATTGCATAAACGGACACCGCCGAACAGTCTTAAAGTCCACATACTATTATTTGGGGGTTTCATCACAGAGTAATAAGCAAGATATTTATAGTATAAAAGAACAAGTTACTTACCAACTGGTAACGTTCTTTCGATTGGATGTTTCTCCAACGTATTCCTCATCTTAGATGAATTCCATCCAGCTTTAGCTGCTTTGGAAAAATATTTCGGCAGAGGGCGCCGTGCGTTGATGTCGTCGAATCGATGGTCCCTCAAAGGCCTCCGTCGAGGGTGACATCATCAGCTGTTATAAGTATCACGTGTGGCGCCTGTTGGCCTCAGTTCTGTTTTTCCCCCTTTTACTATTGATTTTGCACTGTGTAGATTGTGCCCGCAGACAGGTATTCGCCTTGCGAGAGTTGAAGTGGCCATAACCCGGCAAAATCTGCAGAGGGGTAGGTTGGGAGGGCGATGAGGAATACGTTGGAGGAACATCCAATCGAAAGAACGATGCCAGTTGCTAAGTAACTTGTTCTTCGAGTGGATTGTGTCCTCCAATGTATTCCTCATCTTAGATGGACTCCCAAATCAGTATGGAAATTTTCTCTGGAGGAGGGGTAGATTTTTCGATACTCTTAAATGGCTGAATATAGTACTGCTTTACCAAAATTCAGCTCCTTAGACTGGGAAGCATCCAGGCTATAGCATTTTGAAAAAGTATGCAGCGAAGACCAAGTTGCTGCTTCACAAATGGACCTTATACAAACACCGTAAAAGCTTAAAGCTCTTTTTGGATCCAACCTGTGTAATCTTTCCTCCTCCTTACTAGGATGAGGTGGAGGATAGAATGCGGGTAAAACAATTTTCTGACTTAAATGAAAATCAGACACCACTTTAGGTAAAAATTAGGGTTTAACCTTCAATACAACTCTGTCCTTATGGAACACAGTATAGGGTGACCCAGAAGACAGTGCCTGCAATTCGCTCACTATTCTTGCAGATGTTAAAGCAACTAGGAAAGCAGTTTTCCATGTCAGTAATCTTAATGGACAAGTGCAAAGGCTCAAAAGGAGCACACATTAAGAATTTTAGGACCAGATTGAGATCCCAAATTGGCACTTGAAATGGCTAAGGAGGAAACACATTAGTGAGTCCTTTTAGGAATTGCACTACCAAAGGAATTTTGAAAAAGGAGCATTCTTCCGACGAGCGCTTGAAGAAGGAAAGCGCCGCAAGGTAATCTTTAATGGTTCCAACATTTAGACCTTTATGTGCTAGGGACAGGAGGAAGGACAGTACTTCTGGAATAGAACATAGAAAAGGATCGACATTCTTTTCTCTGCACCAGTTACAAAACATTTTTCAATGGCAACGGTATAGAGACTTTCTGCTGCCCTTCTTGCCGAAAGCAACACCTCCATGACGTCATCTGGAAGGTCCCAATCCTTGTATCTCAGCCTTTCAGATACCAAGCATGAAGGTTGAGCATTTTGACCTCTGGATGGAGAACCTGACCCTCCATTTGTGAGAGAAGGTTCTCTCTCTGAGGAAGACGTACTGGGGGACAGATGGACATGTCTAGAAGGTCCGGGTACCACGTTCTCCTGGCCCAATCCGGGGCTATTAGGATCATGCGGCTCCCAAAGCGTCTCAGTCTCCTGATGACCTGAGGAATGACGGAATCGGAGGTTATGCGTACAATAGTGGAAAATTCCACTCCACCATGAACGCGTCCCCTAGGGCTCCTCTCGGGGGAAATTCCCTTGAGCAATACCTTTTGCACTTCTGCTTGATTCCGGTCGCAAATAGGTCCACTTGAGGGGTTCCCCAAAAGGCAAAGATCTCTTGAATGACTTCCTGAGCCAGTTCCCATTTGTGGGACACCGTGCTCTGCCTGCTCAGAGCATCTGCCATCATATTCTCCTCCCCAGCTAGATGAACTGCTGTTAAAGCGATTTCTTCTTGAATTGCCCAATACCAGAGCTGCATTGCCACAGAGGTAGTGACCCTACACCTCCTCTTTTGTTTAGATAATGCATGGCCACTGTGTTGTCCATCATTATCAGGAAATGTTTTCCCCTGACAGACGGCAGTAAAGCTTTCAGCGCTAGTCTGATTGCTCTCAGCTCTAAAAGGTTGATGTGTAGTTTGGACTCCAATGGAGACCAACGACCGCTGATTGCCAGATCGTTAGCATGAGCTCCCCACCCCATGAGTAAGGCGTCCGTCACTACTGTGATCTCTGGCCATGGTTGCCAAAAAAGTTCTCCTTTCAGGATATTTTCTGAACAAGTCCACCATAGAAGATCTTGTCGAACCTTGTTCGGAATCTGGAGAAGATCCGTCATTTGACCTGAGAACTGGGACCATTGAGTCTTTAGAGCCCATTGAAGGGATCTCATCCTCAGACGCGCCTCCGGCACCAGGAAGATGCACGATGCCATGAGGCCGAGTAACCTTAAGAAGTCGTGAAACCCACCTCACTAGGGAGAAGATGGAGGTGGTCCAGAGAAAGTGGAGAGGGTGTACCACGAGAGCCACATAGTCAGCCTACGTGAGGGGGGTCATCACGTGGGTGGCACCGCACATACCATTCCAACTGCTCCAGACCTCGATAGACCCAGAAGGCAGAATGACAGTGATGAGGGGGATGCTGGAAAACAGGGAAGTGAGCATTATTAATCTATATGCCCCTAACCAGGATACGGCGGCCTACTTTAGGACCCTATATGTCAAAATTGGCCCTCTATTGGGTGGTGCGATCTTATGGGGTGGGGATTTTAACTGTACAAATGGACAGATCAGGCAGTAAACCAGACAGACCCACTCCAGCTGCGAAGGCACTGCAGGCCTTACTGGGAAACATGGGACTCGAAGATGTCTGGAGACAGTTACACCCAACAGATAGGCAGTATTCACACTACGCAGCTCCACATAACTTGCACACAAGGTTGGACTACATCTTTGTTGACTCAGAGCTGGTGGGAGAGATGACGGGTGCGGAATATGAAGCTAGAGTGCTATCGGACTACTCTCCCTTGGTCCTGGAGTGGCGACACCAGCCCCCCAGAGCGAGAATCCCAACGTGAAAGCTCAGAGCTGAGGCCCTGCAAGACTCTGGATTCCAGGAGGACTTGAGGGAGGCGATCACCGAGTATTTTGATATTAACACGGGTAGTGTCCAATCGGAGGGAACCTTGTGGGAGGCGTTCAAAGTAGTAATACGAGGAGCAGCCATTTCAAAATCTAGAGGGCTCCAGGGGGCGTGGAGCGGGAGTTGCAGGCAACAGAGAGGAAGCTGGAAGACATAATGCGTAAGGGGGCACCTCACAGGAGGACGTGGACAGGATAAAGCTGCTGCACCAGGCTAGCAGCGAGTACTGGGATAGATTGTGTAAACTGAGCTACAAGAAGTACGTTGAGAGGCAACACGCAAGTGGAGACAAGCCAAGTAGGCTGCTGGCATGGTTATATAAAAATGAAGCGCCTCGGCCAGTGATCAGGGTAATCAAAGGGGACGAGGGCCAGTGCTGGGACACCCAAGAGGGAGTCAATGAGGGGTTCCTTAGATATTATAAAAGTCTTTACGGAGACGTAGGGGAAGCGATGGCTCATAACATTCAGGAAACACTAGAGGACATATGCCTGCCCAAATTAGATGATCGGGAACGAGAGGAATTGGACGCCCCAATCACGCTAGAAGAACTGGAGATAGTGGTTCAGCACCTGCCCACGTGCAAGGCCCCAGGGCCGGACGGGCTTCCCAGTGAATTCTATAAAACGTACAAACAGGAGGTGCTGCCCCCGCTGTTGGCCATGCTAAATGAGGCGTTTAAGCATGGCAGACTGCCAGAGTCCCTAGGAGAGGCGGTGATCATCCCACTTTTAAAACCGGGAAAGCCGGATACAGACTGTGGGTCATACAGACCCCTATCGATGCTTAATCAGGATGGCAAAATCCTCACAGCAGCACTAGCGAACAGGCTCAAGCGAGTTATTGACAAATTGATACATCCTGACCAAACAGGTTATGGTCCCGGCAGGAACATAACCGACAATCACAGGAGACTCCACCACATTATTGACCAAACGAAGAAGAATCCCGGCGAACTGGCAATAGTCTCGCGGGATGCTATTAAGGCCTTTGACTCGGTGAGATGGCCTTGGTTGCTGGCGACCCTGAAAGAATATGGGATGGGGCCAGGGTATCTGAGATCGGTCAAAATGTTATACAGTTCCCCAATTGCTAGGGTCAAAACGGGTGCCACTATCTCTGACAAATGGCAACTCACCCGGGGCACTAGACAGGGCTGCCCCTGGTTGCCCATGCCGTATATCCTTGCACTGGAGCCGCTGGAAATCTGCCTCAGACAACAATACGGGGAGATAGGGATCCGACTGCGGGGGGTTTGCACCTCATATCATTGTACGCCGATGATATACTCTTATATCTCCGCTTCCCAGAAGAAAATTTACAATTTGTCCTGGAGGTGATGGAACATTATGCCACCCTCTCGGGCCTAGCAGTTAACCCCAAGAAATCGAGCATATTCCCCCTAGGGAGGTACAGACGCACCCGGCCTGTGAACCTACTGGTCTTGCCGATACCCTGGCAGACCGAGACATTCCGGTATTTAGGAATCAACATATATCACTTGACGGAACAGGAACACAAACATAATACAGTAAAAGCAGTTGATGCCATTAAGAAAAGCATGGGGTTTTGGTCCAGACTGCCCTTGGCTATGATGGGTAGAGTGGCCCTGATTAAGATGGTAGTCCTTCCCAGACTGTTGCACTTTTTCGCGAACATCCCGTTTGCGATCCCTAAACGCTTTTTGTTAAACTTCACAGTCTGTGTAGGGCTTTTTGTGGCACAACTCCAGGAATAGGGTGGCCCTGTGGAAACTACAAAACTCGTGTGACAGAGGGGGTATAAACCTGCCGAATTTTGAGCTATATTATTTGGCGGGACAGCTGCAATACGTGACCAGGTGGTTGTCCGAAGAAGAAACGACAGAAACCAGGCTATTGTATAAAGACCCTGCCCCTTCTTCCTTAGAGAGACTGTGTGGCTGCCTAAACCAAAGGTGCTGGGAATGGCGAGATTGCTGGTGCTAGGCTGGGAAATGTGGCACAGGGCATGGCAAATAGTGTGAATTCCAACCCCCTTTTCCCTGCAGATACCACTAGTGGCACTATGTGGGGAGGACTCCCAAATGATAAAAGGGATCCGTAAATATTGGGAACCGATGGGTTTGGAAACCCTTGGAGATTTATGGCAAGGAGGGGGTAGCACTGGACTTCCAGGGACTAGTGGAAGACATCAGGTTGCATAAAAGCCAACATATTACTTACACTAGAATCACCAAACGGGTGCGAGAAAGCTGGCCCGGAGGCTGTGCTCACAGAACAACCTGATGCAACCATTGAGACGATGTATGATATTTCGGAGGGTGGGCATGAGATATCTTGTCTATATGAGCTACTGGGGACCAGGGTTGGGAAAGAGCTGCTCCAACTGAGGCGAGACTGGGAGGAGGAGGTGAGAGAACCCATGCTGGATGGGCAATGGGACAGAGCCCAAAGGTATCACAAGAGGGTGTCCCGAAACGCGAGGCTTCAGCAAATTCAATTGTATGTCACTCATAGGGCATACATGACCCCCAACAAGATAGCTAAGTTTGGAGGATCGACAGTACAGAAATGCCCATAGTGCGGGGAGGAGGGAGCGGGTATGCTATACATGTTTTGGGCTTGCCCGGAGGTGGAGAGGTTTTGGACGGACCTGAAGGCCCGCCTCACTAAAAAAGGAATTACTTTTGAGGCAGAGTCAGCTTGGGTATGCATGCTGGGGAGTTTTACTAGGCCACGGAACCTGAAGCACATTAGTAAAATGAAAGACCTGGCCTACATTCTGGCCAAACAGAGAATTGCTATGGGCTGGAAGGCAGCCCAACGGCCCAGAATTGAGATGTGGTGGCCGTACCTGATGAAATGGGCAGAAGCAGAAACGGCAGCTTGGTATGAAGCAGTTAGCAGGGGGGGGGAAGAGGTGGGACCCCTGATAGCATGGAGGCAATTGGTGGCCTCAATGATGGGACCCTCCCAGGCCGACCACAGTGAAGATGGTACGGAAGAGATAACTGAAGTAGACACGCCTGAAGACAAGTAGGATAACGACACGGAATCAGGAGCTTGAGTTAAGGGGTCGGGAGTGGGGGTGGACCGAAATATTTAATTTGTAATATTATTATGCAAGCATATTTGCGAATCTCCTTAAAGTTTGTAATGTTGGGAATTTGTTTTGAAAAAACAATAACATTTTCAAAAATAAAAAAACCTGAAGAAGTCGTAGGCCTGAAGATTTTGGAATTTGGAAACCATCTGAAGAATGTCTTGAGCCCTCGACCTGGGAGGCAAGCTCTTTCCCAGGGATGTGTCTAATACAGCCCCTATATATTGCAGCTGTTGAGAAGGTGTCATTTGTGAATTCTTGAAATTGAGGGAGAAGCCCAGTCTGTGGAGGAAGTGACAGGTGACTTTAAGGTGATCCAGTGCCTCTTCAGCAGAACATGCTCTGATCAACCAATCGTCCAGGTAGGGGTAGACGTGAATTCCCCCTCTCCTGAGGTGCGCTGCCACTACTACCATGAAGATCCTCGGGGCGGGGGTCAATCCGAATGGCAGGACTCGAAACTGATAGTGTGAGTCGCCAACTACGAACCTCAGGTATTTTCTGTGCTTGAGATGAACCGGCACATGAAAATAAGCATCCTGGAGGTCCAATGGCACCAACCAATCCTGAAATTGAAGGGCCTGAAGGATCTGAGAAAGGGTAACCATCTTGAACCTGTCCTTCCTGAGGAACTTGTTCACGTTTCTTAAGTCCAGAATGGGTCTCAGTCCTCCGTCCTTTTTGGGAATAAAAAAATACGGGGAGTACCATCCCTTGTTCCTCTCCACTTTCTCGAACACCTCCATCATTTTGACCCTGAATGCTTCCCATTCTTCGGATGACAAATGTTTAGTGGAACATTTCATCCTTTTTGGGGTTTTGTCCGAGGTGGAGGGGGACCTGTGTAGTTGTTTCTTCGATTTCTTTGTCGAAGATGACGAGCGATGGGAATCGCTTTGGGACCTGGACCGATGCCTTTTGCGTCGAGGAGACTTCTCCTCACGGGACCTCGACTCGATGCTAGAGGCTTTCCAGTCGGATTTACGACCTACCTGTAGTTTTCCCCTCCTCTCTCGCAAGGCCTTCCCCATCATCACCTGACACTTCGTACAGGCCTCCATGTCGTGGTCTTCTACGAGGCACCACAAACACTCTCGGTGCGGGTCTGTGATAGACATTTTTTAACTGCATGACTTGCACTTCTTGAAACCCGATCTCGGGGTCGTGGTCGGCGTCGATGACGAAGACATATTCATCATATTTGGTTTATTCTCACAGAACACGAGGTGCGCCGAATCTCCGAAGCGATGTATACTGCAGAAAAATGAACTAAGGCCAACGGGCGCCACGCGTGCTACTTATAACACCCGATGACGTCACCCTCGACGGAGGCCTTCGAGGGACCATCGACTCGATGACATCGACGCATGGCGCCCTCTGCCAAACAAACCTTCCGAAGCAGTTAAAGCTGGATGGAATACATCTAAGATGAGGAATACATTGGAGGACACAATCCACTCGAAACACATTTATTTATGAAAGGGGTGGGTTATCGGAATGGGAAACATAAATGGGAGAATTTGGAATTTCTATATAATGATCATAATGGAAGGGAGGGAGAGAAGTTTCATCAAAGAGTCTTTCATTAATATTTCGGGAATTTGGTGGGGGTGATTTCTGGGGGTAAGCAGGACAGGTACAAGAAGCACAGTGATAATCAACATTTCTAATAACATGATTTTTAACATAATTTAAAAGTTCCTTGAAGACCTTACTAAGTTCATCCAATTTTGCAGACAAGATCATATTTTCATTGTCTACAGTTGGGCATAGGGATTGTCTTTGTGATCCATAGGATTCTCCATATTTAATTTGGGGTGTTGTTTCTTCATGTAAAGTATGTAGTATAGAACAAATTATTATTTCAATGAACGGTGAATAAATTACATTATTTCTTTATATTGAAAGATGTACTGTTTACATAAGAGATGTCATCATCACTCGTTTCTTCGTTTGGAAAGTTGCCTTGCAATCACGTGTTTGCCATTTCTGTTCAAATAAAGAAATAGTGATATTTGCTTATACCAAATGTTCATATAATGAATGGCAATAATAGAGAAATAAATACAGTGTGCTTACTATTTGGTAAGAGGTTGTTTTGAATTGAGTTCCTGGTGTATTTGAGTCTGTATGAATAGTGTACTGAGGTCATAATGTGAGGTGTACAGTTATGCTTTGTGATTCGTGCATTCTATTTCATTGTGTGCTAAATGAAGAAAAATAATTACATTGTGAAATGATGAATTGTTCAAAAAGGTATATGTGTACATATAAGTAATATTGTTTCATGTATATGTTTTTGTTGGTTGAAGGGTAGAAAACTTTCTGTTGTCCCCTGTGCTTCTGTGTTCTGTTGATGCTACCTGCTGTCCACGAACTTTCATTCTGTCCGTGGTCTCTAGAGCTGCTACATTGGGGGTGAGTATAATATAAGGAAATTGTACCAAATTAAGGGTGCACTGCTACAAATCTATACAATTCAGTGAAAAATCTTTGTTAAAGGGACGTTATGGTTATGTTGCACTAATAAAAATCTATAAAGTTGAGGGAAAAAAACTAAAAAGGACATTTTGGTTAAAAGTAAAAACGAAAAACTCCAGAAATGTGCCACTTATGGTAAGCTAAGTAATCATATCTCACGCCACCACCATGCAGTGCAAAGACTAACACGCAGGACATCGAAGATGATATCATTGATGAAATCACTGTGTCAGAATCCGAGTCCTCGGGTGACTCACCTGTTTGCTTCTTGTGGATTTCTTCTTTGAGATCGCGGGTTTCTTTTTCCTGGACGAGCGTGCCTTATAAAGGTAAGCTCTAGTGTCTTCTGAATCCAGTCTGCTGGGCTTCGGTGAGCGCGCAGGTCAGTGACTCCCGGTCGCGGCGGCGCCGGGGCTCGGGTTATGCTCAATGTTCCAGGAAGGGTCCAGGACGGAACCAGGATAAGGAAGACAGGGCAACTAGGTTCCGAATTGAGCATGCAAAAGGAATAGGAAGGGGGGACAAGGAAGGATGGATGATGGTTACCAGGATTCACAAAAAAAGGGGGCTTGGTACTAGAACACAACTTGCCGGGCGAGGCGCAGGCAAGCAAAGCGTTGAGACGCGCGGAGGCGCAGGGGCGTGTCTGTTTTCAAGGGACCATGTGATCCACACAGACTAGACCGCACCGAAGACATGGCGTCGGCCATGTTGAAGGTGAAAGGAGTAGTGGCTATTGATTGAGGGACCAGGCAGACCAGAAGGGTCGATATCGCCGATTCATGACAGCATGACCCGGCTTGCCTGGATGAGCCCGATGAAAACGTTGCAATAGGCGTGGTGCATTCATATTGGAGACTGGTTCCCAAGTTCGTTCGCTAGGTGGATAGCCTTTCCATTCCACCAAATATTGGCGACAACCTCTTCTGTATCTGGAATCACAGATCCGGGACACTTCGAACTCGATTTGACTGTCAACAAGGAGTGGAGGAGGTTGAGGACTTGGCTTGGTTGACTGGTGGAAGGGTTTCAGCAGTGATGTATGAAAAACAGGGTGGATCTTTTTCCAAGTGATGGGTAATTGGAGTCGAAAGGTGACTGGGTTCATAATCTCTATTACTGTGAAGGGTCCGTAGAAACGAGGAGCCAACTTGTTGGGTCTCAGATGTCTAGGTAGATAACGCGATGAGAGCCAAACTTTATCTCCGACAGTGTAAGAAGGCCCGGGACGCCTTTTGGTATCAGCAAACCTCTTTATGTCCATCCTGGCCTTTTCTAGATGTTCCTTAACTTGCTTGTGAATGGAGATTAGTTGAGCAATCCAAGCGTCTACTTCAGGAGTCAATGTGGGTGGTGCAAAGAGTGTGGGTAATACATCGACCATGTTGAAGCTGAACGGAGTAGTGGCCATTGACTGACGGACCAGGCAGACCAGAAGGGTCGATATCGCCGATTCATGACACACTGATGACATCACAGATCAAATTAATTCTGATGAAAAATGTGTACAAGGGCTTGTGTTTTCAATGTTGGTACCAATATATCAGGGATGATCGGGAGTGGTCTCATGAACTAATTAATGTATTAAAAAATTTACTAATTTAAAGAAAATGTTATATTGGAATGTTCTTGTTAATAAAATAAAATAATAATATATACACACAGGAAATGGGTGCAGCATGCACCACAAAGTACAGTATTTTTAATCTGGTAAATTTGGCTAGTAAAATAATGAATGCTACTTTATCAGAGTCTTGAGTAATGTTAAACATGGAATGAATAGCTAATAATTGAAGACTTACTACATACTTGTGTTAGTGCAAAAGATACATATGAAGATCCACAATGTATAAAAATCTGAGGTACATACAGGGAAACTTCAGTAAGGAGGACAGAAACAAAACCACAAAAAATGACAATAACATTAGACTTCATCATCATGAACACAAATTAATTGTGTGTTTGAAGCTTGGTTATTTCCATATGTATGTACACAATAAACGGAGGCTGAATCCTAAGGGACGTACCATAAGAACATAAAACAAGGTTAATGTCTATGTACATGTTATTTCTCTCTATCACTGAACAAAATCACGTGGCCTAGATATGTTTATGAACAAAAACAAGTGGCCCAGATATGTGATTTCATCGGTGATGACAACAATGACATTTGTGATGTCATCTTCGATGTCCTGGGTGTTAGTCTTAGTAGTGCACAGTGGTGGTGCAAGTTATAGTTGCTTAGCTTACTATAACTGATGATTTTCTGGGGGGTTTCGGTTTTGCTTGTCACCATAACGTCCCTTTAACAACATTTTGTCACAGAATTTAATAGGTTTTTATTTGTTCAACTTAACCATAACATCCCTTTAAAAAACTTTTTCACTTAATATATATATGTATATATATATTTATACATATACATATATATATTCAGTGAAAAAACTTTGTTAGAGACATTATTGTTAAGTTGTGCTACTAAAAACCTATCAAATTCACTGAAAAAACATTGTTAAAGGGACATTGTGGTTCAGTTGCCCTAAGAAAAACCTATCAAATTTTGTGCAAAATGTTTTTTAAAGGGACATTGCAGTTACTCTGTAGTAATACCAATCTATCCATATTATAGCTACATGTAAAACCGGAAAACCCCAGAAATAACTTGCACCACAACTGTGCACTGCTAAGACTAACACCCATGACATGAAAGATGACATCACAAATGTTGTTGATGACATCACTGATGGCATCATATGTCTGGCTCCCTCTTTTGTTGTTCACTGACATATCTTGGCCAGGTGGTTTTCTTCACTGATAGTCAGCAACTAAACAGTCAAAAGGTATTATATTTGTAGAGCATACCCTTCTCATATGGTCTTACACTACTTTCCTTACGGTTCAGACACATCTTTTGATACATATACATAGGGTTAAAAGCAAGCCTGAAACACAGCAATTATTTCTATGCATGAATATAATCAGTTAGGTTATGACCACTTTCTGAGAATAGTGCTGCTTTTTTGCCTACTTCACTTTCCCTGTGTATGCTCATATTTGTATGCATTGTGGTCTCTTTAAGGTTTGTGTGTAGTAGTACAATTATGTAGTAGGTGAGGCATTGTTAGCTACACATGTTTACAGTATGCAAAACTCTGAAAAGAAAGCATTCATCATTTTACTATCCAACATGGCAAGATTTTGAATATTGCACCTCTATGGTGAATGCTGCAGACAATGCCTACGTTTCTTTTTTTCTTTTTTCTTTTTTTATTGTATTTGGTTCAAGAAAAAGAATTAACATTTCGTTAGAACCTTTACAATTGTTAATCATAATACAGATTAAACATTCACAGAAATGGGGAAAATAAACCAATAAAAGAGAAAATGAATAAAAAGAAATCAATAACCATTAAGAAACAGTAACTTTAATAAAATAGGTTCATTCTCCCCACTTCTTAAAGACCTCCTTGAGACAAATTCATCTTTCCCTCTATTCAAAGGTTGCTTTCCAATCAGCATGAAAATACATTTGTCCTTCCCATTTTCTCAATACGCATCAGCGCCATTCGCGTGATGCATTTTTCCTTAATATAAATGACAATTACCCCTCTTCCCTACTTGCCCTAACCAGAGCATTTCTCATCTGAGCTAATTTAACAGATTCAATTTTTCCAGTATATCGCCAACTGTTGCGGTGAGCTGAATATCATGGCCTGCAATCATTCTTTCCAAAAAATGTTCTGAAATTAAACCCTCCTCCTTATGGGTGAATCTTCTTAATTTCGCTAACCTCAGGGACCAACTCTCTTCACACTCCATAAGGATGTGACGGAGTGATTGGAGTCTTGGTTTGGAACATATTTTGCATAGTTTGATTGCAGATTCTTCTTGATTTCTTATTACCAGTTCCTCCGCTGTGGGGATCAGATTCAATCTCACCCGCAAAAAATTGGATCTTATTCTGGGGTCAGGGTATTTTACTAGATAAGGCGGAAGCTCGCCAACATTTTTTTCTGCGGTCAAGAACTCATTACGAAGCTTGGAGCTTCCCACCAAAAAAAATGTTTTATTCCAGTCTAACTGCTCCAAATCGCGTTTTACCTTAAGAGGGTTGGTAATTAGAATTTCAAGATCAACATCTGCTCTTCCTAACATGTTTTTTTACTTTTAGATCCAGCCCTCTCAAGATCCTAGACTTTGAGTCTTTCAGGTGGCCTCCGACATCTTCAGAAATAACAAAAGGAACGAACTAGTAGACAAATATAAGGATGACGGGATACACAGACAAATTTTTAGCTTGGTTTCAATTCCCAAGACTTTTTATTTTATTCAAAAA
The DNA here is from genome assembly GCF_040938575.1 of Ambystoma mexicanum. NCBI lineage: Eukaryota > Metazoa > Chordata > Amphibia > Caudata > Ambystomatidae > Ambystoma > Ambystoma mexicanum. The sequence goes on along the minus strand of NC_090934.1, from coordinate 688,602,909 downwards.
AATACACTATATCTAAAACAAATATTAAACATTTCCTACAGCACTATGGCCCATTCTTTTTTCATTCATTCACATTCATACTATCATCATCAGTCTCTCTTCAACAATTCATTCTTTGAAAAATGGTCCATATATAAAAAAACAGTCATATATCTGTTATGTTTTTATATGATTACAATTCATTATGAGGCATCCCCATCAATTTGGGGTATCAAAAAATCTGTGTTCTATTGTTCCCACAGCTCTCACGTCGACACGTGTTTCAGTTGCTCTCTGCGAGCATCATCACTAGTACTCTCTCTGTACGGCAGCCTTCTTCAGGACAAAACAACCCATTTTTCAGGCACATATATTAACTTGGGTCACACCATTTATAAAAATACATAAAATCTGCATCAGTATTGTGTATTCCCATCGATCCTTTCAGAGTTATTCAATTGTATATTAATATGGTGTGCTCTATGATTTATAGAGCAACATCCAACTCACTTCCTATCCAGTGGAATCAGGAGTGGCAGGATGTAGTATTCTAATTCAGCACATCTTAGTTGGAATCCGGAGGATAATTGTCCTCTGATCTAAAGGTTAAAGGCATATATTTATTACCATTTATTATACCCATTGCACTTAATCGCAAAAAAGAAAAAAAAATGTTTTTTTAACTTTGCGAAAAACGCAGGTGCCCATCAGTGGATGGGAACCAAGTTGAAAAGTTAAAAAGTTAGAAAGGGGGGCTATATCACCTACTCAAAGAAGAAACAGCCACTATTAGTGTTGATTCGTTTTTGTTCGTTTTATTCTGTAGAAAAATCAAAGAGGGCTTCTATTTCCCAACACCTTCCTTCTTTGGTCACCTTTCTTACAGTTCACGTAGTGATTGAGTTTAGCTGGTACATCAATCTGTAAAAATATACAGATGACTACATTAGTTATGTATATTCCAAGTAACTCGTACTACACAGAAAGTGTTTTAATTTTTCATGTCAGACATTCTCCCCCTTTATTTAACGTTTATACCGGTGTTTATGCTTTTCAAATGGACGTTGAATCATTGTATACAGCTATACCCCAGCTTGAATGCCTGGATGTTTTGGGTATATTTCTGAATACCCGGGCCATACCGCAAAACCACCAACACCATTTATACTAGAATGTGCCAGGTTGGCGATGACTGAAAGTTTTTTCTTACATAAACAACAGCTATACAAGCAAATCAGAGGTGTAAGCATGGGGGCAACATTTGCCCCTGATGTGGCGAACCTGTATACGGCAGATTTCGAGGATAAATTTGTAATAGGACATCTAAACGCACTCTAAGCCATCCCTGAACTATGCCAACACCTGATGGGTTGGCACAGGTATATTGACGATATTTTTATTACATGGACAGGCAATGCGGAATCTTTGAAAATGTTCCATCAGTGGTTAAATAGACAGGATACCCACATTAGGTTCACCATGGAATCAAGTATGGTCGCGGTAAGCTTTCTAGAGTTGATTATCAGAAAAACAGGAGTCAAACTGGAGACGACACTCTATAGAAAGCCAACGTAACACTCATTTGCACTATACTAGTTTTCACCCTGCAGGTCTATGGTATAACTTACCGTATGGTCAATTTGTAAGAATATGCCGTAATTGTAGCACCAATCAAGAATTTATGGAACACTCGAAACAGTTACAAGACAGATTGGTGGAGAGGGGCTATCCCGCACGACTGGTCAAAAATAATTTGAAGAGGGCAAAAAATACCAGCCGAGATGTATGTTTAACTCACCATCCTAAAGAAAAAGAAGAGTGATTGGTCTGTGTTACCACCTACAATCCAGTAAGTAACCAGATCAAGAAGACAGTGAATCATAATTGGGATTTAGTGAAACAAAATGGGACCCTACACCAGAGACCGATGTTCGCCTTCAAAAGAAATCAAAATCTCGGGCAAAAACTAGTACACACATATGTGGAGCCAAAAAACAACCAGACGATACTAAACCAATGGGGGCTGCCCCCGGTGATTGGTCATCATAAATGCGGAGGATGCGTAGTATGCCCTCTGGCAGAAGTGAGAACGCCATTTATGTAATTAGATGTCTGTGTGACCTGCTATATGTAGGTAAAGCCACCAGGGAAGCACGACAGCGGATTTCGGAACACAGATCGTGTATAAGAAACAAAGTGGCAGATAAGCCGCTCATGGAGCACTTTGGGAAATACGGGCATAAAGACACAGACCTTACATGGTTTGTTTGCAAGCAATAAAGCCTTCCAAGAGAGGTGGTGACATGGGCACTCTCCTACATCAGAAAGAACAACGTTGGATACACACCCTGGATACAGTTAAACAAGGCCTTAATCTATCCGTGGAATGGAACCATCTGGTTGCCAATTTGTAAAACATCTCACACTTTGTAGTAGGTACGAAACAAATAGCAAGGGGCCCAACCTAATACTCCCTATGCAGTTGCGTGATTAAATGGTTTTTCTAATAAATACGCTCCTTCACAAAGGAAAATATATCCTGTATAGACACTCTTTAATATGTATTATAATAAGTCGTATTTTCTAAATAGAAGAACTCCTTAATACGATGATGGCTACAAAGGAAATCGGTAATAGACACTCTAACAGTCTTTCTTCTGTGTCTATGATTAACATGAGAATTGTATACAACCTGATATTTGAGTTTAGGTAATAATAAAATATATACAACATGTGTTTTAGTTCCAAGGTTAGATTGTCACCTAAAAAATGTAAAGCTGAGCGGATCAAATAGTGTTCGAGAAATGAGCAGGTCCAACATCACTACATGCGTACGAGCGCATAATAGTCCTCTTTCTACTGCTACCAACACGAGAAGTCGCATTTACGATACAACGCTACTGCGACGCTGCCGGCTGCACTGCATACGCCGCGGTGCATACAGAAAAGAAAACCACAGACGGCTAGAGAAAAGGTAAGTATTCATATATGCAGCAGCCGTGAAGTTTTTTCTCCAATATGAAGACTAACTAAAAATTATGCCGCCTCAGAAAGAAGGGGGGTTCGATCTGGGTCGAATAAATGAATGGAGGTTTTTACTCCCCATTTGAAAAGCATAAACACCGGTATAAACGTTAAATAAAGGGGGAGAATGTCCGACATGAAAAATTAAAACACTTTCTGTGTAGTACGAGTTACTTGGAATATACATAACTAATGTAGTCATATGTATATTTTTACAGATTGATGTACCAGCTAAACTCAATCACTACGTGAACTGAAAGAAAGGTGACCAAAGAAGGAAGGTCTTGGGAAATAGAAGCCCTCTTTGATTTTTCTACAGAATAAAACAAACAAAAACGAATCAACACTGGAAACCGTGGCTGTTTCTACTTTGATTAGGTGATATAGCCCCCCTTTCTAACTTTCTAACTTTTTAACTTGGTTCCCATCCACTGATGGGCACTTGCATTTTTTGCAAAGTTACAAAAACAACATTTTTTTACTTTTTTTGCGATTAAGTGCAATGGGTATAATAATGGTAATAAATATATGCCTTTAACCTTTAGATCAGAGGACAATTATCCTCCGGATTCCAACTAAGATGTGCTGAATTAGAATACTACACCCGGCCAGTCCTGATTCCGCTGGATAGGAGGTGAGTTGGATGTTGCTCTATAAATCATAGAGCACACCATATTAATATGCAATTGAATAACTCTGAAAGGATTGATGGGAATACACAATACTGATACAGATTTTATGTATTTTTATAGATGGTGTGGCCCAAGTTAATATATGTGCCTGAAAAATGGGTTGTTTTGTCCTGAAGAAGGTTGCCGTACAGAGAGAGTACTAGTGATGATGCTCGCAGAGAGCAACTGACACACGTGTCGACGTGAGAGCTGTGGGAACAATAGAACACAGACTTTTTTGATACCCCAAATTGATGGGGATGTCTCATAATGAATTGTAATCATATAAAAACATAACAGATATATGACTGTTTTTTTATATATAGACCATTTTTCAAAGAATGAATTGTTGAAGAGAGACTGATGATGATAGTATGAATGTGAATGAATGAAAAATGAATGGGCCATAGTGCTGTAGGAAATGTTTAATATTTGTTTTAGATATAGTGCATTTTTTTAAATAAAATAAAAAGTCTTGGAAATTGAAACCAAGCTATAAATGTGTCTGTGTATCCCGTCATCCTTATATTTGTCTACTAGTTTGTTCCTTTTGTTATTTCTGTTTGAATGACCTGTAGAACTAGGGACGTTAAAACAGGTACCCCTCTTTTTTTGCACTCCAACATCTTCATACAGTGAGCCCAACATAGGGGACATAATCTCTCTATATATTGCGACTAGTTTGCATTCTGCGCAACATTCTAAAGAGATAAGTCCCAATTCAAACCGCAAGTTCCAGCCTGATGTGCTCATGAAGGTTAAAGGAGTCCTTCCAGATTCTACCTTCTATTCTGGCCCAGTTTGTATTCCAAAGTGAGGGTTTAGCTTCTAGGCCATATAGAATAACCGGTATTAGTTTGGCTACATAGTATTTGACCATTGGCAGGATAGAGAATTTGCAGTATTTAGTTTTGATTTTTTTCATGTGAGGTATCATTTCATAAGCCTTGGTAAGGATATCATGCTCTTGATTTCTCGGGCTGGCGTAGATCTTATAACCGAGATAGATTAACTCTGCCACGCGTAGTATAGCCTGCCCATTCAATAACCAGTTTTCAAAGCTAATTTTCTTACGTGGATGTTTAAACACAAGAATCTTAGATTTTAACAGATTTATTGTTAAACCGTTTTTCTCTGCATAGCTACCCAGTTTGGTCAGCAATCTTTGAAGGCCTATAGCTGTTCTGTCCAATAGGACTATGTCGTCCGCATAAGCCAGCCAAAGGATCTTACTCCCATTAAGGTTCGGGCTGGCCAATGCGGCCGGTTCTAGATCTTGCCCCATATCGGACAGGAAAAGGTTAAAAAACAAGGGGGCCCCCAGACAACCCTGTCTTACCCCTCTTTCTATCTTCACTTCCTCTGATAGATGTCCCTTGTCATCCAACCTTACTCTTACTGTTGTATCCCTATGCAGCTCTATTAGCATAGCCAGCAGGGATTCTGGGACTCCCTTTTGTTTAAGTTTTGCCCAAAGCAGACCTCTGCTGATCTGGTCAAAGGCCTTCAAGAGGTCTATCAATGCCCCATAAAGGGGCAACGCTCCTTTCTCAGCAGTAGTCTCACATACTAAGCTCAGAATGAACCTATTTAGGGACGTGGAGAGACCCTTCCTGAACCCTGTTTGGAAATGAGACAGAGCACCCACACTGTCCACCCAATGTGTGAGCTCCTTGACTATCAGCCTCATAAAGATCTTGCTTTCGATATCCAAAAGCGCGATTGGGCGATAACTTGCGGGGTCCGTCCTACACCCCCTTAAAGAATGAAATAATCAACACTGTTTTCCAGGAGGGTGGGAAGTGCTTTGTAAACAGGATCTCCTCAAATAACTTCCTCAAGAACCTAGCCCAGATCTCTGGTTCATTTTTGAGAACTTGATACGTCAACCCACTCAGACCGGCGGCCTTAGATAACGATGAGCTCCTAATTATCTCCACGATTTCTTCCACTTCCAAGGCTAGGGCCCAATTTGTCTCCAGCTGCATTGGATCCCCTTCCTCTCCTGATTTCTGAAAAATGGCTGACAGATGGTTAACCCATTTAGTTTCTGTAACCAGGTTACACAGGGAGCTGTTTGCTTGCTGATCCAATTGCCCCACTTTTGACCAGAACACTTGCGAGTTGGTTTCCCCCACCAACTTTATCTGTTCTCCATCTTTTTGCAATCTGGCCATTCCATGGTTTTTTGACCAGTGCCTATAGTTGTTCCTGATACTATTTGCCTCCTTAATGGATTTATCTGGAGCCATATTCTGTTTTTTTAAGCCCCGAAGTTTGTTCCTCATTTCTCTCTTTCTGGTCATAGTTTCCTCGTCAAACTCATGCAGATGGTGCTGCTTGTCTCCTCTTGATGGCATTTTAGGCGGGACAGTTGACCAGATAAAACTAATATATTTGTGTGGGTGGCAGTGATCTAACAGGGAAGGGTTTGAGATCGATTTCAATGCTTTATTTAGTTTCTCCCCTCCTTGACCGTATTTAACTAATCTAACTCTACCCCCTCTTCCCTCCAGTTCTTGCTTATGTAGCCACTGCTGATGCCCCCGAATATCTGGGAAAGATAATTCCAGCCTGGCATGGTCGCTGCCCCCCTCTTGATTCACTGTCAATGTGGATGACCTTGAAAAGAGGCTCGCACTGACAAAGATGTAGTCGAATATAGATGTTGACTGTCCTCGGCTCCATGTGGGGGACGCTCCTTTGTCTCCCTCTGAGCTCCCATTTAGCATTACCAGATCCCATGAGCTCATAAATGCTAACCATTTCTGCCCTCTACTAGAGATTTTTTTTCCTCTTACTCCCTCCTTTTCATTTAAACACTCAGCGCATATGGAATTGAAGTCCCCTGCCACGATAATATTAGCCTTCCCTGAATCTGACTTCACTCCAGACAACACTCCCCCTAACATATCCAAAAATGTAACAAGTGTGGAAGAGGCCAGGTTCCAGGTACCACCACCACCCATGGATTCTGGATGTCAAAATTAAGTTTAATTTCACTGGCCAGGATGCCAATTTTGTTCCCAAAGAGCACCATGGCATTCTTCACTGAGCTGTTTTTGAATGCTATCAGAAGTCCACCAGCTGGTCTACCCAGCGGTTTTTGTCTTGCAGAAAGGCAATGAATGGTAAAGCCTTCTATTTCTATTGCATTCACCAGCCAGGTTTCCTGGCGTATCAGAATGTCCATCTTATCCTACGTTTTTACATGAGTAGGTTCATGTAATGGAAAGAACTCTGTAATGCAATGGTCTTTATAGCAATGCATTGCTTAATGAACTATGTATGTCATCATAGTTCTCCCGATAGTTTTCTGCCAATATCATAATGACAATCCCTTGTGGAGGCTTTTCATGAAAACTAACTGCACATGTGATGTCATCAGTGATGTCATCAATTACATTTGTGATGTCATCTTTCCTGTCATGGGTGTTAGTCTTAGCAGTGCACAGTGGTGGCATGAGTTATGGTTGCTTAGTTTACCATAACTAGCGAATTTCTGGTTGCTTTCAGTTTTACGTGTAGGCATAATATGGATAGGTTGGTATTACTACAGAGTAACTGCAATGTCCCTTTAAAAAACTTTTGCACAAAATTGCATAGGTTTTTCTTAGGGCAACTGAACCATAATGTCCCATTAACAATGTTTTTTCACTGAATTTGATAGGTTTTTAGTAGCACAACTTAACCATTACGTCCCTTTAAGAACGTTTTTTCACTGAATTCATAGGTTTTTACCAGGTTACCCTTAATTTGTATAGATGTACAATGGAGCATACCAAATGGATGTCTGCATGTCGATGAGCACACTAACCGCGGGCTGTGTGTCTCTTCACAGATAGCGGCTAGCATTCAAATTGCTGAAAGAGGCAGGGGTTCTCTTACCTAGTGGAAGCATCCAGCAAAGAGAAGGCACATGTAAAAAGAGCACCATGTATGTGCATTGCAAGAAGAAATGGAGTAGGTCTGCAAACTCTGTACTTATGAAACAAACAGAGCAGAGCAAAAGCATAGGGTGTACACCATAATAGAATGCACCAATAGGCAAAGTGACATTCTGCGTCCAACAATATTACTGCACTCCTGCTTTACATGGAAACGAAGGAGGAAATGGCAGAGTAAGGACTACAAAGTATTAAGAGAAGAACGTCACCACAACGTGGTAAGTACACCGAAGCTTCTCCTATAATTGCACAGCTTGTGCAGTGTACAACAGTGAAAAAACATGATTTTTTTTGCATGCAGCAACGCAAAGCACCCCAAAATGGCTGGAAGAGAATTTCCCTCTTCACGAAATGAGTAACAATAGTAACGCCGCTGGTACGTAGCACAGTCTGAAAAGTAAGACAGTTAATATGTATTGCTTCATATACACCTAACAGATATTTTTATCTTTAACATGGCATACTGAAAATGAAAGCAATGCATCAGAAGCGGCACCTCTTGCACAACAGCATATGGCCACATGAAATGAAGGAAACGCTTTAAAAAACAATTTAGCCCCCTTAAAAGATGTTGTACAAGGACATATTATTGGAGAAATGAAATACCACTGCCCTACCTTCACGTCTAACCTTTCCCCATTTCCCAGTCCACCATCCCCAAGAACATCCCTGTGAGCAGAGATGTTACGATGAGACCTCAATCCTTGGCTCCCCTCATGACGAACTTGTTAAAATCCCAAATTCCCCTGTGTATGTATCCATTTGTGCTACCACTTCCCTTTCCTAATAGGGTCTATGTATCGTACACATTAAACAGGTATATGTAAAGTGTTGGTGAGTGTGTAAGTGGCTTTTCCTTTTGTGTTAAAATTGCATGGTGTGTCTGTGGCACACAATACTGTCCGAGACAGCAGCAAGTAAGCAAAATTGAGGTTTCCTAGGGAGACTGCACCCGCTCGGCGTATGCGCAATCATAATACAGGTATCCATAGGACTCGCGTACTGGCTGCATGCCCGTATCTTCTAATGCACTTTTAATTAGTTGTAGGAGCGCACATCTGTCCATTCCACAGCTATGTGCATACATATTTCATCCTCTGTGTCCTGGTAACACCGCCCCTGTAGCCAATCCTACCGATTCATGCGGTAGGCTACCGCATTTAAAACAGTCGTACCGCCTATGTATTTTGCTGTCCAAACCTACCGATTTATGGATGCAGCAGGCCTGGCTGCCTGAGGCCCAATGGGAGCAGGGAACAGCATCTTCCAGTGTACGGTGGGCTTGTTAAATGGCCCATTAATATGATTAATATGCTGCTTGCCCTTCCATGACCCGTTAAACAGACACAGCATCTCTGCACTGAGCACTGTGAGGTAAAGTGTCACGTTCTCGCCTACGGTTTGTACAGTAAGAGGACAGATTTCACTGCAAGTGTGACAGTATGTAGTCAGTCTGGAAAAGGGCATCACTGATGCTGCTTGGTTATTCCCATACAACTAAATGTACGGACAACTAAGTAAACAGCAGAACCTTCGGATCTCAATGAATATCAGTGGTGGTGTCAAAGGTACTGTGGCCATGCAGGGCTGCCTGAATAATTATGTTCCTGCTCCACGTAATGAAGCTGCGTTTCTCCTTGTTGAAAGCATTCTTGTATTTCACAATTTACTCATCTCCGTGACTGCTGGTGCTACGACTAATGCCATACCATCAAGTGACCATATTCCATGCGACAACACCTCAAATCGAAACACAAGGCAGCAGTGCACAGGGTACTGCCCTTCCAACAATGCAGCAGGTTACTTTCCTCTACACCATTCTCTGCATCTGCTCCTGCCAACTCCAGGGACACTCCTGTAGGGCAGCGGAGCCCTAAAGCACCCTTGCAGACCATATGCTGTGCAGCAGACCATTACCTGCCAAAGGTCATTGTATTGTGCAAGTACTGCAATGCAGTACTGTGCCGGAGAGAGCAATTTCGAAGAGCTTGGGAATGTTCGGTCCGGGAGCATGACAATGACTGCCGCCTACTTAAGGCAAGGCCACCCAACATCTTCCTCTCTGTGTACTTGCCCTATCTTATCCTTGTGGGTGGTGGCCCTTCTGTACCCTTCCTTTACTTCTGTGTTGTGTGTTAGAAGTCAAAGAAACATACAAAACAACAGAAAAGGGAAAAAAGGGAATACAACTGCTTTCAGAGGTAAAAATGGAATTGCCAATGAAAGGATGCAGGCCGCAGTGCAGTCTATATGCTCCACACATTGTGCGGCAAATAATGGGAGGCGTGTTTCTGTGAAAAACATTGCAGTCAGTTTGGGTAGTAAGGGCTGGCTCTAAAAAGATGCTTCTTCTTAGGTTTGTTTGCATTTCGAAGGGTTGAGGTGCGCAAGACCTACTAGAGAAATGCTTTGTGTACTTCCAAAAAGGGCAGCAATGCATTTTGTATAGGTCGCAGAAAAACCTGATTGCCAGGATGTGTGAAATGAATGCCATTGCTGCGAAAACTCTCGGTGCTATGAAACGTAATATTTCCATTCTGGAAGAAGGACAGGGTCACATGGCGGAAAAAGGCACAAATAGCCTACTTGACAATGTGGGTCACTTTCTACATTTGTGGATCAAATGAAGAAGAACACAGCCACATCCATGTCTGCCTAATGCTACAAAATATTATGCAGCAGTTTGGGAACATATGCATGACCTGGCCAAGTGCGTCCTTCATCGCAAAGTGGAGAGCAACTCCGGTAACATGTCCTAAACTTTTCCCTCCATAATGAAAAATAGTAATGTCTCCATACCAGTGCACATCCACATGATAGAATCATAAATGAACAGCCAATGCACAATGTTTTGCATTCACTTTCAACCAATGTATCTAGGACTCCCCCAACATCCATACAGTCTGACTCCTGAAACACACAGCCATAACCGTAAGCTTCTGCATTCCTCTCTACAAATACACCTTCCACCACAGTCTGTGTGTACACACCACACCCAGAAACCTTATTGAGCAATCCCTTAGCCTCCACAGTCCCATGTCCACCATCCTCAAAAGCCCCAGATGTGGCATGTGTAATCCTGGACCTACCGCAATGTCCGCAGTCTTTTTGTGCTGTGTGCCGGAGTGGGTGGATACATTTCAACCTGGGTAGGGGATTTCATTTTAGTGGTGGCTCTTAAAGGAGCCTTTTTTTAGGTGCGTGCAAAGAAACACCTTTTTTTCAGTTTTTATAGTTGTTGTTGTTTTCCTCTCCTCTCACATTCTTACAATAATTTCATCAAAGCAGCCTGTAGATTGTAAAACAAAGTAGCATTGCCACCGGTGGACAAAGAAATACCATTTCAACAAGGCACGAGACCCAAATGCAAGGCCCCATAGTGCACCACCACAACATGAACATTTGCGACAGTGGCCACTTCTCTACAACATGCAAACACAATGCCGAAACTGCACACATTGACACCATACCACAAAGCCGGCGGCTTAGCCCTTATTGTTAAATCTAACTTATCTACCAGGCTAGCTCCATCTAACGACACTAAATCCTGCGAAAGCCTAACAGCTAAATTAGCTATTAACAACTCTCAAACCCTCACCATCCAACTTATTTACAGACCTCAAGGCCCTATTGGAGCCTTCGAGGAGGATATCTCCACCATTCTATCTCATAACCTAAAACAATCATCACAGGTTATCCTGTTAGGGGACGTTAACCTGGGTTTCAACGACCAAAACGACCCACATGCAAGCACAGTGGCTAACCTACTCTCTTAACTAGGCTTTCACAAAGGGTACTTCACCCTACCCACAACAAAGGTTGAATACTCGACTGGGTGGCAGACCACAACTGTAACGCCTCCATCTTATCGATTTCCCCCCAAATTTGGACAGACCACCACCTTATAACATTTGCTCTAGAAACAGACAGACCTACTCCTACCTTAGCCCAGCCAGCACCGACCAACTCGACAAGGGATAAGAAAAACATCACCCCAGATAACCTACTCCCGCTCATCCTCCCTACACTCAATTCACTACCAGATAACTTGGAGCCTGAAATTCTAGTGAATGAGTACAACAAAATTATGTCCTCTGCTCTGGACTTAATTGCACCACTTAAATTGAGACAAAGCAAACCCAAAGCCCACCTTAATTCCTGGTACACCCCCTACCTAAAAACTCTTTGCACTATAAAAAAGACAATGTGAGGTTGCAAGGAAACTACAACCCTCCGAAGAAAATAAAAGCACTCTGAGAGACATATCTACCCTCTACAAAAAGAAAATACTGTCGGCTAAATGGGAAACCTACAACGCTAGAATAGCCCAAGCCAACTCTAGCATGAAGGAACTCTTCATCATCCTAAAGGAAATAGAATCTCCCCTCCCAGTGCCAGACAACTGTGTCAAAGATAGAATATGGTGCACCAATATTCGGCAAGCCCTAGCCAACAATGTGACAACTCTCCAATCCAAAATTGCCAAGAAAAAATCCTCACTTAGTCTGGATACTAAGCCCAAAACAACTATCACCCCTCCCAAAAATAACATCGACAGTTCTCTAAAGTAACTATTATTGAGACTGAAAAAATTATACTGTCACTCAAAGCATCAAACTGCCAGGGGGATCAATGTCCGGCCCAACTGATAAAGGATGCAGCTGGAGACCTGGCTCCCTTTATCTCAAAACTCATTAACACCTCCTTTGCAACAGGGTCTATACCTAATAACCTAAAAGCATCATGGGTACTCCCACTGCTTAAAAAACAGACACTAAACCCAGCCATACCAACGAATTACCACCCAATCACCACCGTGCCATTCCTCCTAAATATCATAGATAAAGTGGCGTATTCACAAATTCAGAAACACCTTGAAACTAACAACTTGCTAGGAGTACGGCAGTCTGGCTTCCGTCCTCAGCACGGGACCGAAACAGCCCTCTTAGACCTAAAGGGGCAAATTGACAAGCTAAGGGATCAAAGCAAACCAGCCTTACTCCTCTTCTGGACTTATCAGCTGCATTCGACCTTGTTGACCACAAGGTCCTTTGTAGGCATCTGGATATGGCCGCGCACTTCTCTGAAGAAGCCACAGATTGGATCCAATCTTTCCTCAACAATAGGACCATGAGAGTCTTCTCCACCACTGCGGCAGCAGACTCCATCCCCATCACATGCGGCGTCCCCAGGGATCCTGCGTTTCTCCTACACTCTACAACATCTTCACAAAGCCCCTTTTCGATGATCTGGACCTTCTTGGTATCACCTACACTAATTATGCAGATGATACTCCGATTTTCCTACCACTTACTGGTGATTACGATAAGGATTTGGCCTTGGTGAACAGGGTGTATCTTATCATCCAGGCATGGATGGCCACTCACGGACTATGCCTGAATTATGACAAAGCTGAAATCATTATCCTTGGCACGCCCTCTACCCTCAAAAAGCTGGGCCCCAACTACTCCTCTTTTAACATTGATAATAACCAAATCACAACCGCCCACACAGTAAAAACTCTGGGTTTCTACCTGGACTCCATCCTCTCTTTCAACAAACAGGTCAATCCAATGGCCTTTGCCACCGCCTACACCTGTAAATTGATAAGAGCAGGCAAACCCTTCCTATCGAGCAACAGCTGCATCACACTTGCGAGAGCGCTTGTGTTATCAAAGTTGGACTATTGCAACTCACTCTACATTGGGGTCAATAAGGAAGTTATCAAAAGAATTCAAATATTGCCGAACAACACGCTTAGAGCAGCACTGGGTATACCCAGGAGAGCCCACATCACCGAACTCAGTAGAGCCAATAACTGGCTTTCTACCAGTAGAAAGTCCAGCTAAAAGTAGCCTCACTTGTCTACAAATGCCTAAACAATTGTGCACCACGTTACCTTTCTGCGAGAGTCATGAGAACAAAACCAACAAGACTCACCAGATCTGCTAACTCCAACAACATTTCTACACCTAGATTTAAACTGTTCAGAGTCAATGGCTGTAGCTTTCAGGTGAAAGCAGCTCAACTTTGGAACTCCCTACCATCCACCCTGAGGACAGATCAACCATACCTCACTTTCCGACATAACCTCACAAGGTGGATCATAGACGCAGACATACAATAGACCACCCATTGACTGGACCTACCCCGCACGTCCCTCCACCTTTTGTACTTTGCACACACCTACTTCCTAGCAGTTTCTGCCTGTCTGATTAGGACTGTAAATACGTGTATCAACATTTTTGCCTGTTGTATATTTTTGTATATTTCTTGTTTCTCTATTTGCCATGTGCTCTTGTAACTAAGCTGTAAGTTGTCATATAAAATGCGCCCAGTTACCCCTGGGTCTGGTGTGCAATTCAGGTAATAAAACAAACAAAACAAACAAACAAACAAACAAGCCATGAAAGCCTCTTTCCATGGCATATCTGTGCAGATCTAGCACAAAGGCATCACCCACGATCAACACTGTGCGTCTCTCCATCTCTGCCAGCCTCACTATGCAGAGTAATAAAAAAAATGTTACTGCCCCTTCCTGTGAAGCTACCCTCAGCATCTGATTGGATAATCCCCACAGTCCCATTCCCAGCATGCTGAGAAGCGCAGGATGTGGCACGTGCGCTTCCCCAAATACTGCGAGGGCTCTGCCCCAGAAAAGCAGTCCTTTTTCCCTTTCCACTATTTTTTGTCCAGCACTACCTCATTGGGTACTGTGAAATATCCACACATGCATATACCAATCACATCCAAGACCTCTGCATCCAACACTATAGTTTCTGTACAGCACTCTATATGTACCGTTAAACACTATGGGCCTCATTACGACCCTGGCGTTAACCATGGCGCTATTAGCGCCATTTTGACGCTGGTAAATTACCAACTCCGCCATGGTGAATGGTGGAATTACCGCCCCATTCCAAGGTTGGCGGGGCGGTAATTTGCCATTCACCATTGGCCCTTCCCCATTCCCAATGGGAATGGGGAAGGCGGTAATTACGGTACCGCAAATTGCGGTACCGTAATTACCTCGAAAGTCCCTTTGCGGGTTCCTTCCTTAACGGCTGGTAAAACCAGCCGTTAAGGTCGGGACCCGCAAAGGGACCTCGTAATTAGGCGGTAAGGGTTTAACGGCGCCGACACCTTTAACGGTGCCGTTAACCCCTTACCGCCTGGGTCGTAATGAGGCCCTATGATTACACGTTGCGTGTGCTTCCAAAGCACCTCCAATAGAAAGTTCTGCAAAAGAATCCACGATTTCAGAATCCAAAATCATCCAGAGCAGCACCCATCACGACTTTGGCCATGCACCCAAGAGTCTAGGCCTTGCCCACACCCAGCACAACATAATGGAGCCATGCATGCGAACATGTGGCCAGGTACCACAATCGAGAAATGTAACATACCCAGGGGCACTTATACCGAACCCCTGCACCATAACAAAGAGATACATGGAAACATGTAACAGTTAGCAGAATCCACAAACATACCACAGCCTCCGGCACCCCTACCCATTTCCATTCACAAAGTATGGTGTCACTGCCAACCAAACCACAAAATCTTCACAACATTGGGCCTACTCCCAGCAATCTGTACAAAGGAGAGTACCCAAGCACATAGAAGATCCAGTTCAACCCTACCCTCTTCTATACTAACAGTATTCCAACACTGCACCCAGTGGGCACACTGCAGGACTTGTTACTACAGCATCTCCAGTCATACACCAAAAACTGTAGGATGTTCTAACAATCACCACACCCATATAACCAACAATATACGCATGTCAGCACACTTCTGGTGCTCTACCAAGTCTAAAATGTGCCCCAAAACCATTATTTAAAGGTCACCACTGGTACTCACCGGTGAGCTGAGTGCGTGGAACCGGGGAGTATCCGAAACCCAGGAAGTTGCTTGAAGAGCTTGGGTAGGGCCTCTACCCAAGCCTCCTCTCTGTGAGGGAATAAGACCTTCGAAATGATATGACCACTTGCTGTATTTAACCAGACAAGGGGACTGATCACCCAGAAGGGCGGGGAGAAAGCGCACCGCCACGAACCAGGCTGTAAAGGAAGAATAACAAGTGAGTAACACGAAGGTAACAGTAGTCCCCTGTAAGCCTTACTAACTGATGTAATACCTGGGCTTTTTCCCCCCGTAGGATAGAAGAGCAGCACAATTCGGGAATCACCTAGGAATATAATAAGACTTAGTATCTAACTGGCTTAAATTAAGACACAGCTCAAGAGGTGGACAGGATCTTACCAGTGGAGACTGAATGGAGGCTTGGAGTAGCTTAGAACACAACGACAGGGATAAAATAAGAAAAAGGGAATGTTAGTAGGAGGATGCTAATACCCGGGCGGCACGAGGGTCGCACTGGATTCGGGATGGTGCACAGCTGCAGAGCGTCCTTGAGTGCACGGATTAACCAGGGGCTTTCCAAGTGTTCCGTTTGTGAAGCAAAAGTCTTACCACTGATCAACGAAGGATGATGACAGCAACCAGTCGGGATGGTAGTTCCAGGGAAGGTATGTGGAAGGCAGGTAAAGTTTGGCGCGATGCAGAACAGCCAGTCGGGATGGCTATTCCTGAGATAGGAAGTCGAAGGCAGGCAAGGTCTGGTACACTAGCGGACAATAACAAAGACAAACTTTTCTAGCGGGGTCCGTGAAGCAAAACAGGTTCGGTACACGGGAAGGCAGTTCAATAAGGGTATTCCAAATAGAAGGTCCAGTAAACAGTCCGAGTCGAATCCGTAAGAACAAGGAGGTTTTCAGCAATTGAAGATGGAGCTTCTAAGTGCCGGGAGTAGCTGTAAACAGAAGCGGCGCCCTGGCTATCTCCATGGACTACATCAGTGAGAGAGGCGGGGCAAGCCAATACGAGGCTCTACCGGCAAACTACCGTACGGAGCCAGGTTTGCTGGGGAATGTAGTTTTCGATTCGCTAACTTCCACGGCAGCTGCCATCGTGCACGAAATGGGGCAGCATAATGCCGAATTCTTTTGGGGAGCGCCACAAATCTCCTCTTCATTCTGATAGTTGCACTAGGGAGTCGAAGTGCTAGAGGTGCAGGAGGCTGGGTTTTGCGCACAGAGGGGGGTGAACGACGACCCATAACAACCACCCTCTGAGAGATGCAGAGTGAAAACGGCATGGCTGCGGTGGGTGTGATCAAGGCATAGGCTCTTAGGTGCATGGCCTACGGCCTACAGTCTTTGGCCATGCACCCAAGAGTCTGAGCCTTTGCCACACCCACTGCAACGTAATGAAGCCAGGCATGGGCACATGTGACCAAGTACCACTATCCAAAAACGTGCCACAGCCACCGGCACTCCTTCCCAACCCCTGCGCCATAATACAGCTATGCATTGAGACATGCAACAGTAAACAGAATCTACAAACATAACACAGCCTCCGGCACCCCTACCCACTTTCATTCACATACTATGGTGTTACTGCCAACTGAACCACAAAATCTTCACAGCAGTGGCCCTGCTCTCAGCACTCTATTAAGTGCACAAAACCAATACTTCATAGTGCAGTACAGTAGTCAGCACTCCGCGCAATGGACACTACCCAAGCCGATATGCAGTTGAACCCTATCCACTTCTATGCACACAGTATTTGAACATTGCACCCAGTTCACACACTGCAGGAGTGTTCATTCTATCAGCTCCAGTAATGGACTAAACACTGTAGGATGTGTTAACAATCATCACACCCATGGAACCAACAATGTATGCAATGCTGACAAACCATACACACAAGACAACAATGTCAAACCTACTGGCAACCAGGGCACATAGTTGTCGGTGCAAGGCCTCCAGCCATGTGTGGAAGGGGCTACGGGCTTACCACATGCAACACACCATAATACACAGTATGTTAAAATGTTCATGTCATGTGCAATGCACTCCCCTCTGCAATTGACCTACCACCAGTCACCACGGAAAGAGGTCGCTGCGCAAGCTATTTTGCCGTAACGAAGGCTACCTGCATTCATCACACATTGTAGTCCCCTGTGGAGGTACCCCCGAATTGGCGCAGTACTCACGGGTACTGCAGGACACCACCGTCTTCTTCCACCTAATGAGATATATCAGACGAACCACTTCTCACTTCCCCACCCTTTCCATCCCTTCTTCTCACCACCACATGACGTAAAGTATGTTTGCCAGGCCCTTTCGGCGCCGCACTGTCCTCGGATAGAACATGTCGGGGTCACCCAAAATTGTGACACACAGCACGCCTCCCTCCAGTCAACCATTGCCGCATCCAATGTTCACCTACAACATGGCATACTCCAGGCCAATGAGCCTTTTGGTCATGGAGCGAACAGGAAAATGGATCTGCGGAGCCAGAGAGCACACATTTTTGGAGCTGTACATTTCAGTTCTTTGGAACAAAAGTACTGGTCGGATTTCCACCAAACATACAAAAACACACTTTCGGAACCAAGCTCCTGCGGCAAATTTGGTTACAATCCATGCAGCCATTTGGGCTGTAGGCGTGCACAAACTTTTTGCCCATTCAGTCGGTGAAGAAAAAAACATTTTTGGGACCCCCTATAACTTTGCCCCCTTTCCATGAAACCTCACTCAACTTTCAGAGTAAATTGACAGTGGGACATATACTTGCAAAGTTTTATGAGAATTCGTCTAGGGGGAGCAAAGTTATAAGCCTGCTAAAAAGTGGTCTTCCTATGGGTTGAGCAACTTAACCATAACTACACGGCCACTACCGTGGGCCGTGTATTATGTATGTATATATATATATATATATTATAGGGTGTCGGTCACCGCCCTATAGTTAAGGTGAGTCAGAGTCACATAGGAACCCCTCACATTTCTATTGTTAATACCTTTTGATTCGAGTAACGGATTTGGCTGAAATTTCGATTATAAGTCTGCGGGTCCCTCCAGACTACAAAGTTTTGTAAAGATTTTTACAAAAATAAAAGTTATTAAGCATCAAAAAAAATATTTTTCCAAAAGTGCGGCCTACTTCCAATTCATTTTCCCATAGATAAAAAATGACAATTTTTGCCAAAGTACACAGCCTAAACCGCTGGATGGATTTGGACCAAGTCCGAAACAACTTGGGCACGAAGCATTGACTCGCGATCGATGTCTGGTTTGTGGTTATTCCGTGCAATAGATATTTTAAAATTTGACAGAGAACGGGTTGCCCCCTTACCCAAAAATTACAGTTATATCTCCCATGGGGCATTGCAGGATCATGGTTATAGAAATGAAATGACCGGTATCTTGTTTTTCTCTCGATGTGAGAGATATTTGCGGCTACAGCTGAGGTTATGGGAACATGAAACGCAGTAAAAATCTATTTGGAAAACATACAAATGCCATCTGGGTAGAGGTGGGGGGATGCCTAGAAAGCACTGAGTGAAATATGGAAGTTGGAGGGGGTCCAGGGACCACGTTTGCAACACAAAGCTTTCAGTAGCCTTGGCTATAGTCATGATTAGCTGACATCTGAAATCAAACTGCGTCGCAGAAGCAGCGTGTGCTCTGGGGTGAAAGGGAGAGAGCAGGGGGGTGAGGAGAGCGTCTAGGTAGCGAGGGAGCTGGCACAGATGAGGGGGCACTTGGTGATGGCCTGGGGGGCAGTGAAGCATTTTTTTTCTGGCAGTTTTGTCGATATTCTCGGCTATATCTGAGGTGACAAAGGACTACAGATAACTGCGGGTATGTGTAGTGTGGTACCTGTGGTTACATTTGTTGATGCTTTTTATTTTTAAAGATATTTCTATAACTATAGTTGACGTCAGGGGTGGAAAATCACTGGCCATGGCCAAAGGCCATGGTTGGTGACGCAATTGCATACCAGGTGTCCCATTCATGCAGTAATCAGGACAGACTCTGCTTATCTTGAAAGTGAGGAAGGGGCCGGCCTCCTCAGGCCATGTTGCCTGATAAATGAACCAAACTTACAAAACAACTTAGAGGAATGGGCGGCCCTTTTCTAGCTTTGAAGCTAATCAGGATCAGCATTGCTTTGAAGCTAAGCAGGGTGAGTCAGTGTCACTGCATGGATGGGTGACTGAATGGGCATCTGAGCTATTTACTTTGTTTAAACCGTGCTACTGTCAGACCTTGAAGGTTTTACACTCAGAGAATTTATTTTGCCTTTTGCTGAATCGCATTCTGGTATTTTTAGTCTCCCAGTCAATAATAATTTTTAAAAAAAAGGTATTTTTTACAGCAACTGTGGGTTTCCTATCCTGCAGTAAATGGGACAAACAGTGCTCAGCATCAAAGTGAGGAAGGGGTCAGCCCACTAAGGCCATGTTGCCTAATATATTCCCCCCCCTTAGAAAAACCGTTAGAGAAACATGGCCAAAAGGGGCTGGATCCTTCCACGCTTTGAAACTAAGGAGGGTCACTCCGGGTTACTTCATGGATGGCAAACAGTCAACGGTCCTGAATGTCTTGTGTTTTCTTAGTTTTAAATATCTTATAACAAATGGCATCTGCATTTTTATAAAAGAAGAAAAAATGAAATTAAAATAAACCACATTTATGCTGAACACTGCTATCAGAGAACCCTAGCCTTAAGGAGTTTGAGACGCAGCACTTAACCATTATTCTACAATGATGTTATTGTTTGAATTTTCACAAGTTTCATATCTAGCCTTTTATCATTGAACATATTAAATTATAGGGTAAGTATGAAATGTATGCCACATGAAGCACCAAGCCATTGTGGCCTAGTGGTTAAATGCTGCACCATGAACTCTGGCAAACCACGGTTCAAGGCTTAACGAATTTCATTTAATTAAAATAAAAGCAATGCAAGTGGGAGGTGGCGAGGTTTGTTGCAGTGCAGTCCTGTGATCTTATTTAGCATGAGGGCATTTAGATGTGATTGCAATGTCAGCCACGTCCAAACATCCCTTGCCCCAAAATGGCTTTTGTGCTGAAAAGGGAGCACCAAAATGACTGCTGCGGTGGAATGGGCATGCAAATCAGCCTGCGCCAAAATGATACCCCCTGAAAAGGGCTGTACCGCTTGGAGAACACTGCTTAACCAAAGTGTGTGTGTAACGCTCACCTGATTCCCGTAGAGGCGCCGGTCTTGACTGGGCGTATACCGTATCTTCAAAGGTGATGTGTAACACACGGCTGGCTCTTTGGGCTGGACCTCTGTGCACTGTATGTCTGACTCGAAGGGTAAGATGTCTGCAGATAGAAAATATGGGATTAAGGAACTGGGTTATTGAATGTCTCTCTCTTCTTCCCTTTCTCTTCTCCTGTAGAACCCCAAAGGTTAACGCTCTCACCTTAGGTAAGTGAACGCCGTGCTCTCCATCTGCCTCGGGGCAGGGTGCTGTAACCAGTTTCTTCACTGGATAAGGGGAGCAGGCCTCTTGACTTCAGAGGACTGCTGTCCGTCGTTTACTGCACGAAGGGTAAGTTTCGAGTAATTCTAATGTCTTTAAAGTCTTTAGTAATGATGTTTCTTGTTTTGCAGGGTTCCGGCGATGGCGGATGACGGGCTGAAGTGAGTTGAAGATGGAGCCCGTGTGATGAATAGAAGCGCCTGGAAGCACGTAAGTAAGCGCTTGTTGCCTGCTTCATGATGCGCTCTAACTGTCTTTTTATTTTGCAGGTACAAGTTCGGAGCGGCTGCAGGGTGCCGGAATACCCACTGGGTTAGATGTGGAAAGGAGTAATGGCACGTGAGTATTAAAGTTCCCCAATGTCTTTAAACGCACCTTGTTTTGTCTTTCAGATGCGGGATGCAGCGCCGAAGGCCTCCGGAGCGTGCGAAGAGTTGGTAAGCTTTTGTCTTTCAGATGCCGGAATGCAGTGTGAAGACCTCCGGAGCGCACGAAGAGTAGGTAAGCCTTTGTCTTTCAGATGCCGGAATGCAGCGCGAGGCGTTGGTGACAGCCGATGGACCAGGTAAGTGAAGAGCTGTCACTGAAGACCGTAATGCTAACCTGTTCTTTCTTGTCTTTATAGGTGTTGCTGAAGACTGGATTCAGGATGGTAAGCCTTTTTCCTTAGGCCCAGGATCAGATGCAGAAGACACGATGAGCGTTCTGCTGCAGAGGATACAGAATAACGCAAAGCAAGATTCATCCATCGGGTGTGGTTTAAATAGCCTCCTGTAGTGCTTAGGTGTCTCCTTCCACAGCCACGCCTAGGTAAGAAAAGAGTTCCTGCTTTCCAGAAGAGTTCCAGTGTTCTGAATCTAGGGAGTGGCTCCTGCCCCACCCAACAGGAAAAGTAGTTCCAAACAGAAGAGGATCAGAGGCTCAACTGGCAGGCAAGTAAGCAGCATGGTCTGCTGCAGGTAAGTCCACCCAAGCATTATGAGCCCGGCGCTTCCAGCGCTGGGACTGGGCATATTTATGAGCCTGGTGCCACTGGCGCCAGGACTGGGTCCAAAAGGTCCCAATTGGGACTGGTTGGCACTCGGAACCTGGGTTATGGATCTGCTTCCAAGGGAGTTGGGAAAACCCTGACCTTTTGGAAGCAGAGATCATGACAGTACCCCCCCTCAAGGCCCCTCCCAAACCGGGCTTCTCCGGGGGTTTTGGCTTGTCAGGAAATGTTCGGTGAAATCTTTTGATTAGGCGAGGAGCTTGGACATATTCAGCAGGTTCCCAGGATCTCTCTTGCGGGCCGTAGCCTTTCCAGTCAATTAGGTAAAATAGTTTAGATTTGGAGATCTTGGTGTCCAGAATGCTTTTGACTTCAAACTCGAGTTCTCCATCAACTAGGATAGGTTTTGGAGATTTAGTTAGTCGGGTTTGAGGTTGCACGGGTTTTAATAGAGAGACGTGGAAGACCGGATGTATCTTCATGTGCGGGGGCAAGTCCAACTTGACCGCTACTGGGTTTACTATGGTAGTGATGGAATAGGGACCAAGGTATCTTGGGTTGAATGTGCATGGCCCTTTTAGAGGTAGATATTTGGTGGATAACCAGACTTGATCCCCTACTTGATATTGAGGGGCTTCCTTCCGATGTTGATCTGCTCCTTTCTTGTATTGTTCTTTAGCCCTTTGAAGGTGAGAAACAGCTTCCTTAAAGGCTTGGGTGATTGTAGAATGCAGGTAGTCTACTGCTGGTGTTTCAAGATCTTGGAGGGGATCCAACTCTGAAGTTCGAGGGTGACTGCCGTACAAAAGAAAAAACGGGGTTTTCCCAGTTCCCGAATGGACAGAGTTATTGTAGGCATATTCGGCTATCCAAAGGATGTCTTTCCAAGTTTTTTCAGTTTGTTGCAGCATGCAGCGTAAATACTGTTCCAGAGTTTGATTGGTCCTCTCGGTTTGTCCGTCGGTCTGAGGGTGGTGACTGGTCGATAGTCTCACATCAATTTGAGCCGACTGACAGCAACTTCGCCAAAAATGAGAAATAAATTGACTACCTCGATCCGAAATTAGAACCGAAGGAAAACCGTGCAGTCGGACGATGTTTTCGAAAAATTCTCGGGCCAGAGTTGCTGCTGTTGGCAAGCCTTTGAGCGGAATGAAATGCGCCATCTTGGAGAATAAGTCCACGATTACTAGAATCGTATTGTATCCGGAGCATGGAGGTAGATCGGTGATGAAGTCCATAGAAAGCGTATGCCAAGGGCGAGGTGGGATGTCAATAGGGCGCAAGAGGCCTGCTGGTCTTTCCTTTTGACTCTTGTTTTGGGCGCATACTCCACAGGACATTATAAAGTCTCTGATATCTTTTTTCCAAGACGGCCACCAGAAGTAGCGCTTGATCTTTTCTGAGGTCTTGGCCATACCGGGATGTCCTTCCATTAAAGAATCGTGATAACAAGAGATTACTTTTTTCTGTAAATCTGTGCTGCGTAGGTATAATCGTTCTTGGAAATACAATAAGTTGTCCTTTACTGCAAAGTCCTTTCCCTGCAGATGCCAATTCTGTATGTCTGCTGGAGTTACAAGTTGCCTGGCTTAATCCTTAACTTCCTCTATGGATTCTGTGGCGATTACACCCAGAATTCTTTGTTCGGGAATGATTGGTACAGGTTTAGGGTTGATCAAGTGTTCTTCCACTCCCATCCGAGAAAGGGCATCGGCTTTACCGTTCTTTGTACCAGGTCGATAGGTAATTATGAAGTCAAACTCGGCAAAGAATAATGCCCAACGGAGTTGTCTAGAGGATTGGGCTTTTGCGGTTTTCAAATATTGCAGGTTTCGGTGATCCGTAATCACAGTAACGGTGTGTCGGGCCCCCAACAGATAATGCCGCCAAACCTTAAAGGCAGACTTAATAGCCAGAAGTTCCTTGTCAGTAATCGTGTAATTGATTTCAGGAGGCAAGAATTTGCGGGACCAAAATGCCACGGGATGCAATTGATTGGTTACCGGGTCCTTTTGTGATAGAACTGCCCCCATGGCAAGGCTTGAAGCATCAGTTTCCACGATGTAGGGGAGTTCGGGGCAAGGGTGTTTTAAGATTGGTGCAGAGATAAATTTAGTCTTCAAATCCTGGAAAGCTTGTTCCGCCTCGGTAGACCATTCAAAACGTTTGTTTTTCTTTAACAAGGCAGTGATGGGCTGGACTATTCGAGAGAATTCGGGGATAAACCTGCGGTAAAAGTTAGCGAAGCCTAACATGCTTTGCACACCTTTTACGGAGGATGGTGATGGCCATTTAAGAACTGCATCGACCTTCTTTGAATCCATATGCACTCCGCCAGGTGATAATATGAATCCCAAGAATTCAACTTCAGTCACGTTGAAAACACATTTTTCCAACTTAGCGAAAAGTTTGTGTTGACGCAATCTTTCGAGGACCATTTTCACATGTTTCCGATGTTCAGATTCCGATGAAGAATAAACGAGGATGTCGTCAATGTAAACAACAACACACACATCTATGAGCTCTCTGAGGACATCGTTCATAAAATATTGAAAGGCGGCCGGGGCATTGCAAAGTCCGAAGGGCATGACCTGATATTCAAATAGCCCATACTTGGTGCGGAAGGCCGTCTTCCATTCATCGCCCTCTTTTACTCGTACCAAGTGGTAAGCTCCTCTAAGATCCAGCTTTGTATATATGCATGCTTTTCTGACTTGGTCCAGGAGTTCAGGGATCAAAGGTAACGGATATCTATTCTTAACAGTGATCTGGTTCAGGGAGCGATAATCTATACAAGTTCTAAGGTCTCCTTCCTTTTTTGGAACGAAGAACAAAGCTGAAGAAGCAGGGGACTTGGAAGGACGAATAAACCCATTTGCCAGGTATTGATCCAGGTATTGTCAAAGGTGAAGGTTCTCAGGCTCGGTGAGGGCATAAATTCTACTACAAGGAGGAGTAGATCCAGGTATCAGGTCTATCTGGCAGTCATAAGACCTATGAAGAGGTAGAGAGTTAGCCTGATCCTTCCGGAAAACATCTTGGTATTCTAGGTATTTGGGAGGTAACTGGGGAGTCTCTGAAGAAATTGCTGCCAGTGCAACACCAGGTGGAGGGTGACAAGTAGAGACACATTCTGGAAACTGGACCGTTCTTGCTCGCCAATCGATCAGAGGATTGTGTTTCTCTAACCAAGGTATTCCTAGAATAATCTGAAACTGAGGGACCTTGATCACATCGAACACGATCTTCTCATGGTGTCCATCTTGACTTACTAGCGTCACCTCTTGAGTGGTATGCGTTACTGGCCCGGAGGCTATCTCCGTACCATCCACCGTAGTAATGACGCCCTTTACAGCCTTGGGACAAAGAGTTAGATTCATCCTCAAAACCATTTCATGATCCACATAATTGCCGATGGCACCGCTGTCGACGTAAGCTTCAACTGCATGTAATCGATCCGGATTATCAGGGCTAATGAGGACCATAGGTATCACGAAATGCGAGGTCACGGAACTGGTTTTCACGCTCGGCAAGAGGACCTCTATTCTTGTCGGGCGAGGTCGTTTCCCTGCTCAGAGTTTGTAACTTTGGTAACTGCAGCTCCTACTGCCTTCTTGGCAGGTTTCACCGGACAGTCTCGAAGAAAGTGCCCTGAGTTTCCGCAATAGAGGCATAATTGCAACTGTTTTCTCCTTTCCCGCTCCTTTTGTGTTAGAGGACCTTTCAGACCCCCTATTTGCATGGGTTCCCCGGAGTCTACTCCTTTGGAAGGAGTTGGCGGTTTGGAAAATACTCGAGCATCAAACTTGGAACGATCGGCCTTCCTGTTCTGCAGTCTGTGATCTATTTGAACGACTAAGTCTATATAGTCCGAACAATCTTGTGGGGGATTCACTACTTGGGCTAACACATCTTTGAGCTCTCCACGTAGACCTCTATAAAACAGCGTAATCCTTTTGTCCTCAGGCCATTGAGTTTCCACTATCAGTCTGTTGAAAGACGCAATATAAGCCAAAAGGTCTTGATTACCTTGTCGCAACGAAAGAAGCTCATTGTCCAAGGCCTGCCCATGTGAATGTCTTGCGAACAGTTTTTCCATACTGAGCTGAAAAGCTTGAAAATCATGGAGGACCGGATCATCTTGATTTACTAGAGGGATCGACCAGTCTGCCGCATTGCCACTAAGGTACGAAAGCACGAAAGCTACTTTAGCTTGATCAGTTGGAAAGGCTGCTGGCCGGCATAAGAAATGCAACCGGCACTGATTGATAAATACTGCAAACCTCTTTGGGTCACCAGAAAATCGTTCGGGCGGAGCCAGAGGTACATTCCCAGGTAGGTTGATCTGCACTGGATTCATAGAGGATGTAGAAGTAAGATTTACCCCAGATGCGGGTAACGGGGTCTGTCCGGCTTGTGACTGTAGCAATTGTCTAGCGAGATCATCTGTTCGCTCCTTGGAAATAATCAGTTCCCTTCTTAGAGCGTTCGTTTCCTGACGGGCTTCATGCACTTCTGCCCTTAGTTCCCCAAGTAACTGGGCTAGCTGGTCGGTATCCGAGGTTTCCATAGCGCCTGGACGGGAGTTTTGTGGTAGGCTTTGCGTTCTGTAACGCTCACCTGATTCCCGTAGAGGCGCCGGTCTTGACTGGGCGTATACCGTATCTTCAAAGGTGATGTGTAACACGCGGCTGGCTCTTTGGGCTGGACCTCTGTGCACTGTATGTCTGACTCGAAGGGTAAGATGTCTGCAGATAGAAAATATGGGATTAAGGAACTGGGTTATTGAATGTCTCTCTCTTCTTCCCTTTCTCTTCTCCTGTAGAACCCCAAAGGTTAACGCTCTCACCTTAGGTAAGTGAACGCCGTGCTCTCCATCTGCCTCGGGGCAGGGTGCTGTAACCAGTTTCTTCACTGGATAAGGGGAGCAGGCCTCTTGACTTCAGAGGACTGCTGTCCGTCGTTTACTGCACGAAGGGTAAGTTTCGAGTAATTCTAATGTCTTTAAAGTCTTTAGTAATGATGTTTCTTGTTTTGCAGGGTTCCGGCGATGGCGGATGACGGGCTGAAGTGAGTTGAAGATGGAGCCCGTGTGATGAATAGAAGCGCCTGGAAGCACGTAAGTAAGCGCTTGTTGCCTGCTTCACGATGCGCTCTAACTGTCTTTTTATTTTGCAGGTACAAGTTCGGAGCGGCTGCAGGGTGCCGGAATACCCACTGGGTTAGATGTGGAAAGGAGTAATGGCACGTGAGTATTAAAGGTCCCCAATGTCTTTAAACGCACCTTGTTTTGTCTTTCAGATGCGGGATGCAGCGCCGAAGGCCTCCGGAGCGTGCGAAGAGTTGGTAAGCTTTTGTCTTTCAGATGCCGGAATGCAGTGTGAAGACCTCCGGAGCGCACGAAGAGTAGGTAAGCCTTTGTCTTTCAGATGCCGGAATGCAGCGCGAGGCGTTGGTGACAGCCGATGGACCAGGTAAGTGAAGAGCTGTCACTGAAGACCGTAATGCTAACCTGTTCTTTCTTGTCTTTATAGGTGTTGCTGAAGACTGGATTCAGGATGGTAAGCCTTTTTCCTTAGGCCCAGGATCAGATGCAGAAGACACGATGAGCGTTCTGCTGCAGAGGATACAGAATAACGCAAAGCAAGATTCATCCATCGGGTGTGGTTTAAATAGCCTCCTGTAGTGCTTAGGTGTCTCCTTCCACAGCCACGCCTAGGTAAGAAAAGAGT
The DNA here is from genome assembly GCF_040938575.1 of Ambystoma mexicanum. Taxonomy (NCBI): domain Eukaryota; kingdom Metazoa; phylum Chordata; class Amphibia; order Caudata; family Ambystomatidae; genus Ambystoma; species Ambystoma mexicanum. The sequence continues at coordinate 688,575,199 of NC_090934.1, read as the reverse complement.
TCCTGCTTTCCAGAAGAGTTCCAGTGTTCTGAATCTAGGGAGTGGCTCCTGCCCCACCCAACAGGAAAAGTAGTTCCAAACAGAAGAGGATCAGAGGCTCAACTGGCAGGCAAGTAAGCAGCATGGTCTGCTGCAGGTAAGTCCACCCAAGCATTATGAGCCCGGCGCTTCCAGCGCTGGGACTGGGCATATTTATGAGCCTGGTGCCACTGGCGCCAGGACTGGGTCCAAAAGGTCCCAATTGGGACTGGTTGGCACTCGGAACCTGGGTTATGGATCTGCTTCCAAGGGAGTTGGGAAAACCCTGACCTTTTGGAAGCAGAGATCATGACAGTGTGCTCCATGGCAAATAATGTCATCTCACTGTGCATTGCCTAAAAATATTGTGAGTTCCAAAGCCTCCAATCTGAAGACCATGGCTAGTGGTCTGGTAGCATTTAAAAAATCTATGCAATAACAAAACCCTTGAAATTCAAAGAGAAAACGTTATTTGCAGGGACATTAAGGTGAGCAATACTTTGTAACAAAACCTTTGAAATTCAAGGAAAAAAACTTTAGTTGCATGGATGTTAATGTGAGCAAAATATTGTAACAAAACCTTTGAAATTCAAGGGAAAAATTTTAGCTGCAGGGACATTAAGGTGAGAACTGAATGCAACAAAACCCTGGAAATTCAGCTAAAGCCACCTTAACTTTGCACCCCCTGTTGCACAGACTATGACCAAAATAATGACATTGCAGATCACATGACTGATGACTGTTTGGCCGGAGGCAACGCAATTCACCATATTCAGATGAGGCCTTCAAGAGGATCTCAGAGATGAGTTGCTTCATACAACCCGTCCAAATACTCTGTAAGAGCTGTTTTCACTGGTGCTCCAGATCGATTTCCGCCTGTCAGAGAGGCGGACGGAACGAAGATGAACTCGGACTCCTATTTCATCTTCTACTTCTTCTACTCCAGTTCTGATTTCCCAAGAGAATGCTAATATCTAAGAACCCATGCAGATCGGAATGGCAAGAGGACCCTTAACCCCTTCTGAAAGGAAGAGCAGAATGGATAGGTGTCTTTACTGCACTTCCGAGGGACAAATGTTATGAAATTGTCTGGAGGTTCCTCCTCGGAAGCCGGGAAACAAAAGACCCGGGTCCTAGGTGGGATCACTAGCCGGGGTTTGAAGTCAGGTCCCAGTTGTGCTAATGAAGCAAATGAAGCAAGTCTTGACTCCTGTCTCATGGTTGTAAGAATCATATTACAATGGTATAGCCAACAAAGAGGGGAAGTTTTGGCATTGCTGGACAGCGGAGCAACCAAGAAATTTGTGTATATCCATTGGGCAAAAACAGAAGGAGTTCCACAACTTCCCAGATCTGACAATCAACCTGTGGAAGGAGTTGATGGAACACCTCTTTGTTCTGGTCCCATTATGCATACCTCAGTACCTCTACAAGTATCCATATTCAATCACAATGAGAGGATTACTTTTGACATTATTAGGGCAGCTTACTTTCCGATCATACTAGGAATACCTTCGATTTGTCTACACAACCTTCTAATTGATTGGTCCTTAACTCTGAATTTTGCAAATCACATTGCCTCACGACTCCTTACAAATCCAATGCCCCAGATACTTATTTGTCTCCTGGGGTTATTGTGGTGCACTGCATTCCTCAGCAGTATAGGACATTCTCCGATGTCTTCAGGGATACCATCCCCAGAGAGTAACCTCCACATAGACCAGAGGATTTTGCCATCGCTTAATTCCAGAGGCCATGGTACCTTTTAGACAAATGTACTCCCTTACCATACTGGTAAAAGGGTCCTCAGTGACCACCTAGACAGCAACCTTCAAAATGGTTTGATCCGACCCTCTAAGTCACCTGCAGGAGCTTCTTTATTTTAAATCCCTAAAAACGAAACTCATGAACTTCGGCCCTGCATCGATTACAGGGGCCTCAACAAGGTCACTATACAGGATTGCTACCCAATGCCTTCAATAAAAGACAAACTGAAACAAAAAAAGTGATGGGTGGAAGGTTTTGAATTAATCTGAACCACTGGCATTTCTCTGGGCAACCTACCACACCACCGTTTTTTAGCCCGTCTGCACCATTGCAAAAGAGGTCCAGTCATATGCAAATCAGCCAGATACTGCGACAAATAGGAGCTGCCCTGCCCAAACTGCTAGGCCAGGTCCCCTGTGCATGGAACCACAAGCAAACCCAGACATGTTTCGGGATAGTTGGGCTTCCTCAGGGAAGTGCAGCTTGGTTCCCTATGGGCAGCAAGCAAGGGACCCACGTCTGGGCATATCTTCTCTCATATAGGGAGACACCCCATGTTTTTTTAATAAAAGACATACTTGAAGCTGTGCAAGAGGTAGTTGTATTGAGTAGTTTGGATTTAAGAGGAGACTCTAATTTGCTTAGGATATGTGCAAGGGACGAATGGAAAACAGCTTCTGCACCCCGTTTGGGCTTTTCGAGTACCAGGTGATGCCTTTTGGCCTCGTCAATGCTCAAGCTGTTTTCCAACGGTTCATGGACAGACTATTTGCTGATATTCTCTACTTGTACGTGATAATTTATAGGGATGATATTTTGGTCTTTTCCCCAAATTTACAACAGCATAAGAGCCATCTTTCTGAGTCTTGGAACGTCTTCGGTCCAATCATCTCTTGGCCAAGCCAGAGAAATGTTTGTTTGAAGTCTCCTCGGTTCCCTACCTTGGCTTTATTCTGTCTAACAAGGGAGTAGAGATGGATCCTAGAAAGGTCTCCTCCATACTAAATTGGCCTTCCCCTTCTTCTGTAAAGGACATACAAAGATTTCTAGGTTTGGCAAACTTTTATTGCAAATTCATAAGAAATGTCTCCAACATGGTACTTCCCATGACTGCCTTGTTAAAGAAGGGCGGGACCGGTAAGGCAGAGGAGGCCTTCAAAGACCTGAAGACCAGATCCTGCTACGCTCCCATCCTCAAGAAATCGGAGCAGGAGTAAGCTTTCATAGTGGAGATGGGCGCATCGGCCGGTGTCATCGGGCGGTGTTGAAACAATCAGTTGTGGGAGAGTTGTATCCAATAGCTTATTATTCCAAGACTCTTAACCCCAGCAAAACAAACTACTCAATTATAGAATGGGAGTTGTTGGCCATACAAATTAGCATGTACCGCGAGGAGACATCTTCTACAAGGCTTGGTCCATCCTTTTCAAATCTGGACCGACCACCGCAACCTATGTGTCTTACAACAGATGGACTGTTTTAATGCCTGTCAGGCCAGGTGGGCCTTTTTCTTTGCCCAGTATGACTTTTTTGTAACTTACATTCCTGGAAGAAAGAATTTAATTGCAGATACCCTATCCTGATGTCCTTCATTACGTGTGGAATCTTCTTCTCCTGATGTCCTTCATTATGTGTGGAATCTTCTTCACCAGGAGAGCGCATGTATAATTCTTTTTTGCAAGAAGTCAAAGAAGCCACACCCAGAGGATTCTCGACTCTTGCTTCAATGAATCACTACAGGTTAACAAGGAAGGACAGGTTGTCCTTTCTATGGAACCGTTTATTTGTGCCCAGCCACGCACTCCAACTGCAGATTCTTTCTTGTGGACATAATGCCCAGATTTCTGGACATAACGGAGTGGCCGCTACCACTGATCTTATAAACCGATCCTTTTGGTGGCCCTCCATCAATCAAGATGTAAAGAATTATGTTTTGTCATGCCCTGTGTGTACCTGGAACAAATATTCCACGGCTAAATCCATTGGGGTTTTGGTTCAACCGACTACCTACTGAACCCTGGACACATACATTTGCTACTATGGTAACTATTGACAGCTTCAGTAAGGTGGCCCTTTTTTTCCCTTTGAAGGGAGTTCCTACTGCAGCCGAGATGGCACATATCTTTTTACGAGACGTATTCCGCTTGCACGGTCTTCCCAGTTCTATCATTTCTGATCTAGGATCACAGTATACCTCCTTGTTCTGGAAAACTCTGTGTCGGTTGCTTGGTATCGAACGGGCTTTGACGTCTGGATACTACCCTCAATCCAACAGTCAGACTGAACGTCTTAACCATACGATGGAACAATATCTTAAATGCTTTACCAACGCTGAACAAGACAACTGGGTAGGCCTTTTATCAACTGCAGAATTCACCTACAATAATTCCTCTCATTCAGCTATCTGAATAAGCACTTTTTTCTGTCTTTATGGAAGACATTCCAGGTTGTTTCCCTTCAATTCTCTAATGGCTTCCAATCTGCCTTCGGTTGATTCACCTTTGGACTCTATTTAGGTATCCGAGAAGGCGGCTAATAAGAATCTGGAAGAGAGCATACAAAGATACACATGACAAACCGATGTCCGCAGGAGGGAAGTGCCAGACTAGAAGGTGGGATCGCTTGTCTGGTTGTCCACTAAATACCTTCGTAGGTGGGTTCATCCCTCCAGGTTATCACCTAGGTATATTGGTCCATTTCCCATCTTGGCTCAAATCAATCCTGAGAGTTTCAAGTTGAAACTACCCAAGGGTCTTCAACGTGTTCATCATGTTTTTCATGCCTCTTTGCTGTGCACGTTAATCCCTGATGTATTTCAAAGGACGAGGCAAAGAAGGGTTCAGGACAATGATCCCTCTCCTGAGGAGTATGAGGTTCAAAGGATTTCTGATTCCAGATATCGGAAGGGGAGACTGCAGTATCTGTTCTGGTGGAAGGGTTATACATCATCTGAAGACTCTTGGGAACCTGTGTCTAACATCAAGGCTACGGGATTTATCCAGCCCTTTCACAGATTTCACCCGCGTAAACCCAGCATCGGTACCTGTAGAAGGGGACATATTGTCATGATCCCCCCAGAAGCTCTGGAATCAATGGAAGCACTGCCATTAAGTTGTTCCACAAGCATGTTCTCTGTTGCGTGTGCAGCAGTCTAGTGTTCTTCAATATGGGCCCCGTCCATTCTATATACTGTCCTGACTCCGCCTTCCTGGTGCGTTGCAACTGGTGCCTCTCTTTCAAGTAAGACGCTGTGCCTTCTGCTTTCCTTTCCTTGTCCTAGCGACGGAGGGGGCAAGGTCAAGGAGAGGGACAAGACACATGAATCATTTTGGAAGGCATTTGGCCGCATTCATATACAAAATGCAACAAAAGTGACATGCATGGCAAATAAACATAATTATCATCTCGCAAGTCAATCCTAAGCCATACTTATGTTTGAGGGAGTAGTTCTGCCTAACTTCCCCACACCCAAACAATGATACCAAGGGAATGAGAAGAACCCTGTGAACTGGGCCAAACCCACAGACATGTTCTCCATATGCCTGTGCCTCAACCAGTTATGAGCCGCTCAGTGAGCACCTGCCATGACCACCTCAACATACAGCACTAAGCCTTGGGCCCCGATTAGGAGGAAAAACTCTCTACTAGTGTCCCCAAATGTTTGGTAGAAGTGTAAATCCAGTGCAATATGTTAACCCTACATCTCACCCCCTGGCACTATCTGCACCTGACCGATCCAGTTGGTGGGTGACAAAAATCAAGCTTTAATAGCCATTGCCTCTTGTCCCAAGTATCCCTGTGTGAGAACAAAGAGGGGGAGCACCCCTCTTATGGGCCCACGCCGTGACCCTGCACACCTAGGGACTTCCTGGTGCCAAGCGACAGCACCGAGTGATGACATCACCTTGCCGCCTGGTGCCAGTTACTCCCCCTTGACCCCTCAGCAGCTTTCCAACAATGCTGTCCCTCTAGGTTGCCGGGGCTTGATGTCCATTTCTGTACATTAGAGTAACAAATTAAGAATGAGCGAACATCCTGCAAATAAGACACAGTTGTGTTTATTGAGCGAACTGGTTATAACATTGTTTGTCTTTTCTTTGATAGGTGGAATGCACAGGGCACCTGATTTGGGAAGGATAGGCCCGAGCCATTTATAAAATGCCATTCTGGGTTGGCGCGGTGACCAGAAACCTTCATTTCATCTGATCTGAGAGAGGCATGATAACTACTCCCTATAATATTGGGTGGGGAGTCGGGATGCAGGTTCCAGATTTCTAGACATGCAGAGTTATAGAAATGCAGGTTTTGAGTGTGTATTTAGAGATGCAGGTTCCGACTTTGCAGTTAGAGACATAGTAGTAGGTGCAAGTTCATGGTGTACAGAGGGGGATGCAGATCCAAGAGGTATAGGAGATGCAGGATCAAGGTTTATAGTTGGAGGTATGGGTTTGATGTGTATAGTTGGAAATGCAAGTTCAGAGCGTAAAGGGGCAGATGAAGGGTCATAGTATATATATTAAGGTGCAGGTTAAAGAGGTATAGATGGATATGCAACCTCAATGTGTATAGTTGGATTGGCAGTTTCAATGTGTTGCAGTTTCAAGATCATTCAGAAATGTCAAGGCCTAAGAATGACTCTGTATTCCCCTGTTCCCTTCCCACCTAGAAGCGCTTTGAAACACTTCACCTGTGTTTAAGTGCTCTATAAATAAACAATTACAATTACAATTTAAAGTTGGGGTGCAGGTTTTAAGGTGTATAGTTGAAGATGCGAGTTCAAGGTGTACAGTTGGAGAGGCAGGTTCAAGGTGCATAGTTAGAGATGCAGACATAAGGTGTTTTTTGGAGATGGTGTATTATTGGAGATAGGGGCTCCAGGTGTATAGTTGGGGGTAAACTGCAAGGTTTAATCGCTGGAATGCAGGTTCAGGGTATATAGTTGGGAATGCAACCATAATGGTTATTATTGGAGATAGGGGCTCAAGGGTATCAGATAATATTATCCCCACCAAAAATATCGCCGTACATATGGTCGTCAGGAACGGCCATAGGCGATATTTTTGGTGGGGAGAATTTATGGGGTAAATGGATGGGGGGTTGAGGGGGTGTCCCCCGCTCCCTTTTAAGGGGGTTGCGGGGGTGTCCCCCGCAGGTTCCATGGGGTAATATCGCCGCAAAAATATGGCGAAATTTTTGTATGGTGATATTTTTGCAGGGATATTATCACATGGAACCGGCTCAAGGTGTATAGTTGGGGGTGAAAAAACAAGGATGAAAAGCTGGGATGCAGGTTCAAGGAGTATCGTTGGAAATGCAGACTCTTGATGTTCAGTTGGAAATGTGGGTTCCCAGAGTGTAGTGGAGATTCAGATTCAAAGTTTATATTTGGAGGGGTGGCACGAGCTGTATAGTTGGAGGTGCAGGCTCAAGCAGTATATTTGGAGGTGCAGGCTCAAGCAGTATAGTTGGAGGTGCAAGCACAAGCTGTATAGTGGGAGAAGCAGGCACAGTCTGTATAGTTGGAGAAGCTGTCCCGAGCTGTATAGTGGGAGAAGTGGACTTAAGGTGTATAGTTGGAGGTGTGGGATCAAGCTGCATAGTTGGAGATGTGGGCTCAAACTGTATAGTTGGAGGTGCAGGCTCAAGCTGCATAGTTGGAGGTGCGGCCTCAAGCTGTATAGTTGGAAGTGCAGGCTCAAGCTGTATAGTTGGAGATGTGGGCTCAAACTGTATAGTTGGAGGTGCAGGCTCAAGCTGCATAGTTGGAGGTGCGGCCTCAAGCTGTTAGTTGGAGGTGTGGGCTCAAGCTGCATAGTTGGAGGTGCGGGCTCAAGCTGTATAGTTGGAAGTGCAGGCTCAAGCTATATAGTTGGCGGTGCAGGCTCAAGCTGTATAGTTGGCGGTGCAGGCTCAAGCTGCATAGTTGGAGGTGCAGGCTCAAGCTGTATAGTTGGCAGTGCAGGCTCAATCTGTATAGCTGGCGGTGCAGGCTCAAGCTGCATAGTTGGCGGTGCAGGCTCAAGCTGCATAGTTGGAGGTGCAGGCTCAAGCTGTATAGTTGACGGTGCAGGCTCAAGCTGTATAGTTGGCGGTGCAGGGTCAAGCTGCATAGTTGGAGGTGCAGGCTCAAGCTGCATAGTTGGAGGTGCAGGCTCAAGCTGCATAGTTGGAGGTGCGGCCTCAAGCTGTTAGTTGGAGGTGTGGGCTCAAGCTGCATAGTTGGAGGTGCGGCCTCAAGCTGTATAGTTGCAGGTGCAACCTCAAGCTGTATAGTTGGAGGGGCAGGCTCAAGCTGTATAGTTGGCGGTGCAGGCTCAAGCTGCATAGTTGGAGGTGCAGGCTCAAGCTGTATAGTTGGAGGTGCAGGCTCCAGCTGTATAGTTGGCGGTGCAGGCTCAAGCTGTATGGTTGACGTTGCAGGCTCAAGCTGCATAGTTGAAGGTGTGGCCTCAAGCTGTTAGTTAGAGGTGCAGGCTCAAGCAGTATATTTGGAGGTGCAGGCTCAAGCAGTATATTTGGAGGTGCAGGCTCAAGCAGTATAGTTGGAGGTGCAAGCACAAGCTGTATAGTGGGAGAAGCAGGCACAGTCTGTATAGTTGGAGAAGCTGTCCCGAACTGTATAGTGGGAGAAGTGGACTTAAAGTGTATAGTTGGAGGTGTGGGCTCAAGCTGCATAGTTGGAGATGTGGGCTCAAGCTGCATAGTTGGAGGTGCGGCCTCAAGCTGTATATTTGGAAGTGCAGGCTCAAGCTGTATAGTTGGAGATGTGGGCTCAAACTGTATAGTTGGAGGTGCAGGCTCAAGCTGCATAGTTGGAGGTGCGGCCTCAAGCTGTTAGTTGGAGGTGTGGGCTCAAGCTGCATAGTTGGAGGTGTGGGCTCAAGCTATATAGTTGGTGGTGCAGGCTCAAGCTGTATAGTTGGCGGTGCAGGCTCAAGCTGTATAGTTGGCGGTGCAGGCTCAAGCTGCATAGTTGACGGTGCAGGCTCAAACTGCATAGTTGGCGGTGCAGGCTCAAGCTGTATAGTTGGCGGTGCAGGCTCAAGCTGTATAGTTGGCGGTGCAGGCTCAAGCTGCATAGTTGGAGGTGCAGGCTCAAGCTGTATAGTTGGCGGTGCAGGCTCAAGCTGCATAGTTGGAGGTGCGGCCTCAAGCTGTTAGTTGGAGGTACGGCCTCAAGCTGTTAGTTGGAGGTGTGGGCTCAAGCCTCATAGTTGGAGGTGCAGCCTCAAGCTGTATAGTTGGAGGTGCGGCCTCAAGCTGCATAGTTGGAGGTGTGGGCTCAAGCTGCATAGTTGGAGGTGTGGGCTCAAGCTGCATAGTTGGAGGTGTGGGCACAAGCTGTATAGTTGGAGGTGTGGTCTCAAGCTGCATAGTTGGAGGTGTGGGCTCAAGCTGCATTGTTGGAGGTGTGGGCACAAGCTGCATAGTTGGAGGTGTGGGCTCAAGCTGTATAGTTGGCGGTGCAGGCTCAAGCTGTATAGTTGGCGGTGCAGGCTCAAGCTGCATAGTTGACGGTGCAAGCTCAAGCTGCATAGTTGGCGGTGCAGGCTCAAGCTGCATAGTTGGCGGTGCAGGCTCAAGCTGTATAGTTGGCGGTGCAGGCTCAAGCCACATAGTTGGAGGTGCAGGCTCAAGCTGTATAGTAGGCAGTGCAGGCTCAAGCTGCATAGTTGGAGGTGCGGCCTCAAGCTGTTAGTTGGAGGTGCGGCCTCAAGCTGTTAGTTGGAAGTGTGGGCTCAAGCTGTATAGTTGGCGGTGCAGGCTCAAGCTGCATAGTTGACGGTGCAGGCTCAAGCTGCATAGTTGGCGGTGCAGGCTCAAGCTGTATAGTTGGTGGTGCAGGCTCAAGCTGTATAGTTGGCGGTGCAGGCTCAAGCTGTATAGTTGGAGGTGCGGCCTCAAGCTGCATAGTTGGAGGTGTGGGCTCAAGCTGCATAGTTGGAGGTGTGGGCTCAAGCTGCATAGTTGGAGGTGTGGGCACAAGCTGTATAGTTGGAGGTGTGGTCTCAAGCTGCATAGTTGGAGGTGTGGGCTCAAGCTGCATTGTTGGAGGTGTGGGCACAAGCTGCATAGTTGGAGGTGCGGGCTCAAGCTGTATAGTTGGCGGTGCAGGCTCAAGCTGTATAGTTGGCGGTGCAGGCTCAAGCTGCATAGTTGACGGTGCAGGCTCAAGCTGTATAGTTGGCGGTGCAGGCTCAAGCTGTATAGTTGGCGGTGCAGGCTCAAGCTGCATAGTTGGAGGTGCAGGCTCAAGCTGTATAGTTGGCGGTGCAGGCTCAAGCTGCATAGTTGGAGGTGCGGCCTCAAGCTGTTAGTTGGAGGTGCGGCCTCAAGCTGTTAGTTGGAAGTGTGGGCTCAAGCTGCATAGTTGGAGGTGCGGCCTCAAGTTGTATAGTTGGAGGTGCAACCTCAAGCTGTATAGTTGGAGGGGCAGGCTCAAGCTGTATAGTTGGCGGTGCAGGCTCAAGCTGCATAGTTGGAGGTGCAGGCTCACGCTGTATAGTTGGAGGTGCAGGCTCCAGCTGTATAGTTGGCGGTGCAGGCTCAAGCTGTATAGTTGACGGTGCAGGCTCAAGCTGCATAGTTGGAGGTGCGGCCTCAAGCTGTTAGTTAGAGGTACGGCCTCAAGCTGTTAGTTGGAGGTGTGGGCTCAAGCCTCATAGTTGGAGGTGCAGCCTCAAGCTGTATAGTTGGAGGTGCGGCCTCAAGCTGCATAGTTGGAGGTGTGGGCTCAAGCAGCATAGTTGGAGGTGTGGGCTCAAGCTGCATAGTTGGAGGTGTGGGGACAAGCTGTATAGTTGGAGGTGTGGTCTCAAGCTGCATAGTTGGAGGTGTGGGCTCAAGCTGCATTGTTGGAGGTGTGGGCACAAGCTGCATAGTTGGAGGTGTGGGCTCAAGCTGCATAGTTGGAGGTGTGGGCTCAAGCTGCATAGTTGGAGGTGCGGGATCAAGCTGTATAGTTGGAGGTGCGGGCTCAAGCTGCATAGTTGGAGGTGCGGGCTCAAGCTGCATAGTTGGAGGTGCGGGCACAAGCTGCATAGTTGGAGGTGCGCGCACAAGCTGCATAGTTGGAGGTGCGGGCTCAAGCTGCATAGTTGGAGGTGCGGGCACAAGCTGCATTGTTGGAGGTGCGGGCACAAGCTGCATAGTTGGAGGTGCGGGCACAAGCTGCATAGTTGGAGGTGCGGGCTCAAGCTGCATTGTTGGAGGTGCGGGCACAAGCTGCATAGTTGGAGGTGCGGGCACAAGCTGCATAATTGGAGGTGCGGGCTCAAGCTGCATAGTTGGAGGTGCGGGCTCAAGCTGCATATTTGGAGGTGTGGGCTCAAGCTGCATAGTTGGAGGTGTGGGCACAAGCTGCATAGTTGGAGGTGTGGGCACAAGCTGCATAGTTGGAGGTGTGGGCTCAAGCTGCATATTTGGAGGTGTGGGCTCAAGCTGCATAGTTGGAGGTGTGGGCACAAGCTGCATAGTTGGAGGAGTGGGCTCAAGCTGCATATTTGGAGGTGTGGGCTCAAGCTGCATAGTTGGAGGTGTGGGCACAAGCTGCATGGTTGGACATGTGAGGTTAAGAAGTATAATTGGAGATACAGCACAGAAAGTGGTGCTAGAGATACCGGCTGAGGGGGGAAGTTAGAATTGTGGGTTTGGTTTGGTGTGGGGTGTTACATAGGTAGGCTTAATGTCTTGCGTTTCAGATATGGGTTGTGATTGGGAAGGAGAGTGGCACAGACTTGCAAGGTGGATTTCGTGTTGTGTGCTCACGATGTGAAACAGGTGGCCTCGCCCTAGATGCACGTGGTCTTAAACCCGCATGTGGAACCTGGTCGCACCGTCAGCACCAGTGCCAATCAGCACCCGCCTCATGTAGAAACCGTTAGTGCAATGAAAAGTACCCACATGGCACATGCGGTTCAACATTGAATTAAGCATTCATAAAAACTTGGAGATTTAATCGTAGGTGAGCAAGAATGGGTACAAAATCAGACCTCAGTGACACTGACATGTAATCCCCCCACCCGCTCTCCTCCAATTCTGACTGAGCACATTGAAAGTGCGCGCTTCGGCGCTTTGTAATCGTGTCAATTATCCGCAAGACACTTTCCCCGGGACACGAGGAGTCAGAGCTAAAAAAAAAAAGTCCCTTCTTGCAGCTCCCCGGGTCCATTTTCCGGACGGTTTCTCCTTCCTGCTGCATGACTTCTCCGGGCTCCCCGTTTGGTGCACCCTCGGTTTCGCGCACTGACTGTGCCGCACCGTCCGCCTCCCATCTGCTCAGATCTGCCCAGACACCAATGCGTGGGGGCGCCTCGCGCTTCCCTTCATCTCTAATTGGCACAAACAAACAATCCGTGGCATTCCTGCTGTGGTCATTACATCCTATCTGAATAATGCATGCTCGGCGACCTACTCATATCTCCAGACGCGGGGAAATAATGCATGGAAATTCGTTATCTGCGAGTCTGGCGCCGCTCTGTACCTTTGCTTTCGCGCCTGGGCGAAGGGTTCTGTCACTTTCTGCAGCTGGGGGTGCACTCCGCTGGCGAGGAGGCCTGGCTTCTGGGCGCTGTTTTCCGTGCTGACGACGAAGTCCAAATTTTCGCACCTTGTCTTTTAGTTCCCGCCTCTTCTGATAACCTGGAGCTGTACTCTTTCTCTTAAAAAAATGAAAAACAACATCCTTAGCGGTGTGTGCGTAATGGACCCTGGAGGCTTCTGAATATATAACAGTGGTAGATGCTCGCTAGGATGCAGCGATTAACTTGTTCATCGGCACGAATAGTAAATGTGTACAAATGGCAAACTATTAAATTGTAAAATATATATATAATATATATATATATATATATATATATATATATATATATATATATATATATATCAACAAATCCGTGTACTTTATTAACTGTATAATAATTAACTTAGATATAGACCCCGAAAATCGTGCATAAACTTGATATGTTAACTTGGCGCATTAAAAAAATCACCCTCATTCATTTCTAAAATATTACTATTCTTAACTTGGAAATTCAAGCAAGAAATCACTCAACATAAAAAGGATGTAATTTGTAATATGTAAAAAAAAAAAAAAAATAAATACTGGATTTGCCTGTACATTGATGGGAAGGGCAGATTGAAACTCAAAATACCGCAGGAAACCTCAAGTTGTGGTAGTGCGACGCTAGGCTGCAGCAGAAAAGTGCTCCTGGCTGTTTCAGAATTCCTTGAGCACTCGTGAAGGTCCTACGGCCAGCACATATGATCCGAAAAGCTGGGCGCCAAAAATATTTCAGCGTAAACACGGTATCGGCACTGAAAGATCGCGTTATTTTCATTTTTTTTAACAAGCTGCACTAAATAACTCACTAAACTAGCAAAGACACCTTTAGAAACGTGCATTGAGTAACGGCCTTTTCAGCGTTTTGAAACGAACGATTGGAAATGTAAACGGTAACGGGTGAAGCATTCGCAATCCTCTACATTACTTCAGTATAGACGTGTATAACAACCATTCCGAATAACGTGTACTTCTAAAACATCGGAGCGATTCCTGGAAACGAAACGAGAGATTTTGCATGATAATTATAATAAGACAGCGCGCCCAGATACCTGAGGGTTTATTTCGGTGCGCTATACAGATAAATAAACAAACAAACAAACAGTGCATCTGATGAACATGTGGCACACGTGGAAAATAAGAGTATCCCTAGTGTGTGTGTCTATAGATAGTTAGATATATAGAAATAGAAAGAGGTACACTTGCACTATTGGAAAATAGACGTCGAAGAGGTTAACCGGTGAAATAACACCGATCTGAGCTTAGTAAACTGGAAAATTGTTAAATGAATACTTTCTAAACCCAGATACACTTATTAACGTGGACAATGTGTACGATAGGAAATAACACCATCAGTGGCTATTCAATTATTGATACTAATAAGTTGGGCCACTGTCTGATCAATAGCTTCTACTTCTGATCAAATGTTTGTAAAATAAGCGTGCGTCCATATTAACTTGTAGCATCAGCAATGCGTGGGGAAAGTGCGAGTGACGGGGTGAGCGCCGGAATCCCGACAACGATGTGATTGGGTGTTTGCGGCAAACGACCCGGGAAAGCTTGTTAAAGGGTTACATTTGGAAGGTGGGCACCGTCAGCCAAAGGAACTTTTGCATAATGAGTAAATGGAAAATAGATCTTTATAAGCCAGGGACTTCTTACGATTATTATAAATCTGGCGAATGATAGAACGAATACCGTGTCCAAATACAGTTATAAACTATCAGAGGGAACGTTGACAGCAGGGGCGCCTCTTATTACAGTAACATCCGTAACTCGGGACACTGCATAATAACGCTTGCAATTGTAATGTGGGGTGTGATATGTTATTTATAACGCGCTTAATAACCAGAGGTTTCTAAGCGCGGACCCTGGGATCGGACCTGTGGTGCTCCGTGTCGTCTTTCTTCCAAGGGGAGCACGTTGCCCCTGAGCTATCCTCCCTAGTCTATTAGACACTTCTTCTGAAAGTTGGTGAACTTGGCGACCTGGAGATCCGGCATACAGAGTATTCGCTGGCACCGCCCTGGACGATGGCAGCATTCGTGTCCCTGCCTGTCTCGGGACACGACGATCCTTTTTTGGCCGCCCTGCGCGGGAGTCACACCTGCGTGAGAAAAATTAGGGGGGACGCTTCATTGGGCACACTCGGCCCTGAACATGTGGATTTCAAAACAAAATGATGGGGGTAACCCAGTCCCTTCCGCTGCGAGCGCAGGGCCTCTCCGAGGGGCCCCGAGAAGCAGTCGCCCGACGAGGGCCGCGCCGGTATCACACGTGTGAACCCCGCGTGAAGCGCGGCCTTTGTGGGGCGCGTTAACACCTCCTCAGAACGAGTCAGTCGCTCCTTTCTCCCTAATTCTGACAGACAATTAGGCATCGAGCCTACGCCCGTTGACTGTAACGGAGCATTAAAGGGGCTTTTATTTAAGTTTAATTTACCATGGCCGCTTTGTTTAACTTTGCTATATAAGGGCCAGGTTCCGCGGCGCGGGGAAGGTGTAATTTTATGAGCCCCCCCTATACTCAGCCAGCCCTCCCCTCGGAGTCGCGCGGGCTGTGGGGGTGGGGGGGGACCCGGCACCTGGAGGCTGCGGGCGGATTTACATGGATATGAAGTGCGTGGCAAGACCTAATCCCTCGACTCGCGCCAAGATTCGCGAGGGGTAATTACACTTTCCCCCGCCTCGCCGGGGGTCAGCGTCCCAGAGGAGCGCCTTTACTAACACCACCGTGAAAAAAACAAATGTTGCTCAAGATTAGACATCCCGCGGGAGGTGCAACTCATTTAGAGTTACTTTTTTTCTCGTTATTCTATGTAAATCACGCTCGGCCTTTCTGTGATGTGCGGGGATGAGCCGGGGTTTAATTATTGACCAGCGGGTGAACTTTCGCTCTTTGAGTGCGCGGTGTCCGCTTGGGGTGAGGCGTAGAGATGAGGGGTAGCGACGTGGCATCCCGTGTTCTGTCAGATTTGCAGGTGAACATTTATTTAAGTAAATGGGAATTGTTATGGATTATTTCAAGCCACCCGGATTCCCATATTGTCAATACGGCGAGCTGTAAATGAACACACCGGATGCGGCGCAGAGTCTGCAAGAAACTGCGATTGCGGGAATGGGGCGAGAGGGCAGGGCGGAATATATGGGAGTAAGGCCACTGAAAGGATACGAATACCCAGGGCATAAGGTGGGTCGCCTTATTGTACTAAAACAATATTTCCGGACCGTCCCCCCATACGACTACCTGGCATAACCCCAGCACATGCAAGGTCTCGCAGAAGCAGCTGTTTTAGTGCTTAGTAAGTACGAGAGTAGAACTACGAGGTGTAACATAAGCACCTTGATGCCTCGTGCTATCTATCACGCTATCGCAATAAAAGTCTGGCTGCTTCTGTCACTTTCTCACTCGATGAGCATGCGTGTGTCTGTGTGCGCCTTGGCCCTCAACAGAGCTCCGGTTGCCCTCGTTCTGGTGCCCCCCTCTCTCCGACCCCCCCCCCCCCCCCCCCCCACACACACACACACACACACACCTTGGTCTCTCTCTCTCACGCGATTCTGCCTCTTTGGTGCCTCTCTGTTGGCCCCCTCTATCTCCGCTTGCCTCTATCCACTCTCTCTTCCGCTGTGGCCAATATCCATTCCCGCGTTACTGTCCCCTACCTCTCGCTGGCTCTCTCTTCGCCCTCTCTTTCTTCAGCCCTTCTCCCTCTATCTCTGCGTTTCTCTTGCTCCCTCTCTCTTCTCGGTGTGCATTCTCTCTTTCGCCGGGTCCTCTCTCGTTCTCTCCATCTCTCCTGCTCCCCACCTCCCCTTCTCTCTGCGTGTCAAATGTCATGTCAGGCGGATATGTCACATTGATGGGAAGACATACAGACTACGCTGCTCTGACGCCGCACGGCGAGCACTCGAGCAATGCGATATAGCACTGTCTAATTGTGCATATGTTTTTTTTATGATTGGGAGGGGACGGTTCACTGCCCCAAGCGGGAAGGGGAGAGGGTGTGGCTCGGTGGCTAAATTCCCGATTTTCCAGCCTAGAGGCCAGGGCTCCATGTCCACGCTCACTAACACGCGTTGTGTGATCCTCTGTACATGTATACTCAGAATGTTAGTCCGGAATTGCGCAGCGCCATTTCTCGCCTAACAAAGGTATAGCCAGTATATATACTAGCAAGATTTAGCAGTAACACAAATCAGTGCGGTTAATGTGGTGTGAGAATTCTAACTATAGCGCCCACAGAATAATGTTTAGAGATTTGAAACTCTACACAAACGAAGTCTCACCTGCAATCACTACTTTACATTATATAATAGTGTTTGTTATTGGGTAAACGTTATGATTGTAAGTATTATTGTTATTAAGAAGTTGTAATTTCTTAACGTAGTTATTTAATTGGGGGGTTGCATACAACCAAGGAGAACATCGGCAAAAAAGTCAGCAAAATATGGGGCGATATCCTAGCGAAAGACGCCGGGCGAGAAGGCACTGGACGGGGGCGGGGAGTAGATGGTGTACGCGTCCATGTGCGTTTGAGAGAAAGATGACAGTTACAGGGCGGGATGTGAACGGAGCGAGTTAGAGTGTGAGCGAGACCAGAGAAAGAAAGAGCTGAAAAAAGAGGGAGAGAAATGCAGAAATAGAAAAGGGGAGGAGGGGGGAAGGAGGACGAGATAGATATACATACAGGTAACGAATGAACGTAAGCACTTCATTTTAAACGACGAAATTGCGTGGGGCGTGTTGTGATAAACTGCGTATCGGGCTGTGTTCTGCGCTAATATTTCAAATGATCACACACACTATAAAAAGCATCCCCTCCCAATCCCGCTCTGTGTATTTGAAAACGAATCTGCGAACTTATTTGGGAATTAGAGCAAACGTAGGCCCTGTGGGGTGCTTTATGAAAATTGTTTCCTAAACAGGCTTCCCGGGGCTCCAAGGACCACATGAGGTGCCTTATCTGGACGGTTAACCACCACGAAGAGCGATCAGAAACATTAGGATCTACTAACGACGGCTGCAGGCCGTCCTCCATTTCCACTCACTGGTCTCTTGGCGGCCATATTGCTTTGGTGTAAACATAGCTCAATGCGAACACAGATGTGTAGCTATTCTGACACACATTTTATGACGAAACTCGCTATCTCAGTTGCTATGTTTATTTTCTAAGACAGTCTGCGGAATCCAGGCTTGGCTAGAAGGTAATCCGCCCAATGGCTGATAATGGCCATTTAAAAAGATTACGTTTTGACAACGTAAAGAGGTTCGAAAAAAAAGTCTGGCTATCAAATTATGATTGACATTGTCAGATGCAGCCCTCGTAGGGTGCTGGGGTATGGGGTGTTGGGGTATTTGTTAAGTATGTACTTGTCTCCTTTCAACTCCACAGGCATTGAGAAACTACACAGCCCTGGACGAACAAATTCGATTTGTGCTTATGTGTCAATTTAAGTGTGCTCCATAAAATCTGAATTTATTAATCTCCCACCCCTCCTTCCAAAATGTGCATCTAAATAGCAAGAAAGAACGGGTCCATTGTAATTACTATACGTTTTAACAGATCATGATATCTCCTTAAGCGCACATAAGAAGAAACAAACGTTTACCTGTAAAAGGGGTTTGTTCATTAAATATCCCTGAAAGCTTTTCTGGCTGTGGTCAGCAAAGGACTTTAAGAAAATGGGTGAAACCCCAATAAAGAGCACAAATGTTGATACCAAAAGCATCACTGGTGAGATAACCTCAAGTGGGCCTAACTCTCTGGGGCAAATGCCCATCACTTCCCTGTGTCCATTATTTGGAAGCCTCGCTACTGAAAGGGTCAGTTAAAGTGGGCGCCGCAATCAGCAACTTGTCATGGTCGTTGGTGTGTGTTGGGTGGCCACCTGGCCTATGTTTAGGGATGGCCGTGCGCAAGGCAAATATTATAGAGGCCTGCCTATAGCTCAGAATTAGCCACAGGTAATTAGTTCATGCAAGATTCACCTGCATTACAACTCATGACAATGAAGTAGCTCCCCTGCAGCAAACCCACACTCATGTGTGACTTTTGCCCAGAGACCAGGCCCAAAGCTCAAGCTCCACGAACCCCAAATATTGGAGGCAAGGAGTAGCGTGCCTTCTTTGAATGAAACCCTCTGTTTGTGGCAAGAACCTAGGTCACACGATCCTCAATGTATAGATCCCATCCACAGCCCAGGGACTACTGAGAATATCAGGGAAGGCGCCTTATTCTAGCTTTTGGAACGAATCATAGATTATCTTGCTTTACAGCCTGACATGTGAACCCTCCCCCCCTGCACCAAGCCCTGTGTTGGTGCCAAGAGCCTGAGTGGCTTCGGCCAATCAACGTGCACACCGCCCCCCACTGTGCGAGGTGCATGCGTAGAGTCAGCCCATCAACGTGCAGAACACCCCCACTGTAAGAGGCGTATGGGTGGAGTCAGCCCCTCAACGTGCAGAACACCCCCAGAGTGTGGGTCCCGTGAACCCTTAATGTTGAAGCGGGTACCTTTTACAGTTTGTGCCAAGCCATGGGCAGCTTCAGCCCATCCCAGTACAGACCACTGCCATAGTTGGTGGTAACCTTTACCCTACAATCCAGATGGCGTGCCTCTCCCTTCCAGCGAACCCTCTGATTGTGCCAGTGACATACACACATCAGTGCACACCGACAGCTCAAGGTCCACTTACCCTGAGAATTACTGGGAGACACCGTCACCTGAATTGGAAAATAATCGGAGACCCGCTAGCCCCTTTTTCCGGCATTATTGGAGTGACCCCATTCCACCCAGCCCAGTTGGCGGCATCCGCACTTGCATTTTCAGCTAACAATGTACACTGCGCCCCCAAAGCACTGCACCTCCAAGGCCTGACTATTGCAGAAAGACAGCAAGCGCCCTTTCCACTTCAGACCCCCATATAGCAACTTCCTTATACCATGCACTCTCTCGGTGGCAACTGTCCGAGCGACATCGCCCTCCCAAGATGGGAGCGGGCCGGGTACACCATAAAGAAAGGGGGTGGGGTTTGCGGACCCCCGACTTATGCATGCTATTGTTGTGAGCCGCTCCGATCCTATATGTAACAGCAATATATATGTTAATTGGGAGCTTATGAATTCAAAAAAGGGTTGTGACAAGTTGTAATTTGTCCTGTCAGCGCACGCAGCCCCTGCCTGGCTCGGGAGCTCGCCACATTCTGCCGAGGCTGTCAGCCCAGCAGCAGCCCGCCTAGCGCGCCGGCGTCCCCCCTCTCCCAAACTAGGAAACCACAACGGCGCCGCGTTATCGCTGCAATTTGTGTCATTATTGCGGCCAGCATGACGCATTACAATCAATCATGAGCGAGTCCACTTGGCAGGTGTCAATCTCGGCCTTCCGCTCGGAAGTCTCCTTGAGTATTTAATCAAATTACAGGGGTCACGGAGTGAGCACAGCCCCTCTTATTACAACTCACTTCTTATTCATGTTTTTAATACAAAAAAATAAGCTTGGTGCAGTGAACATGGCGCCTGTCATACGTATTTTCTAGTCGGGTGATTTGTTTATATGCAGCTGTCCTGGCAGCCTTGCAAAACGCCTGCCTGGGGTTGATTAAGCTATATGTAAAGTAGCACTGCCCTGGAAGACAAAGACACTTTCCTGGAGAAAAATGTTTGCATTTGGGCTAATTTGCATACCCACAATGCCTTGCTGATGTGGATTGGGACTGGAAGTGCATTTCCAGAGATGGCTACTAGGTGGCGCTGTGGAATGTGTAACTTGTCTCAAATGGACGAATGGATTCTATATATATATATATATATATATATATATATATATATATATATATATATATATATATATATATATATATATATATATTCGTTTTTGTTGGTTGGAGGTGCAGTGTCGGTGCTTGTGTGCAAGTGGCGTTTTCTTGTTATTTTGTGCAGCGGGATGAGATAGGGGGCCTAATGGCCGAGGATATTTCCGCTCATTGCGCTTTCAAATACCATTGTGGATCGAAGTCAGCCTTGTCACGTTGGGCACAAGTGCGCTTGTAACATCCAGGACGTGCCTGTCGACTTTCTGCTGACTGCCTCCCATCACCCCCGGGGAATCCAGCTAATGTCTCCGTCTGAGGCAGGCTCGAGAAGGGGAGGGGACCGCCCCCGCGCTTATTATGAAAATGTTTCCACGGAACGACAAGGCAAAGTAGGCGAGCGCCAGCCCCAGACACGACGCGGAAAGTTTTAAGTGGCATTAAATATCGCCAGGGTTATTTTTAGGGTCCTCTCAGGGGGAAGTCAAGTTACCATCGGTTGTGAGTGAAGATATCTCACAAATATCTCACAAATTCGGATTCGATTTTTTTCCCAGGCGACGCTTTTACCTCCGCGCATTTGGTAAGAAATGAAACCGAACAACCTGAACAAAATGGCACATGTATCTTCAAGGCAGCCATTTGGAGTGCATATAGGAACGTGGCGGGACAGCTTTCCCCGAATACTTTCTATTTAGCACAGGCACGCTTTCATTCCGATGGCCGTTTGTATTCCATTTCACGCCATTAAAAGTGCACTTTGTGTGCAAGTATCGCAGAATGTCAAATTAAAGGGAAACAATTGAATAATGTTTAATTACACTACTTCTTCAGGGTAATGTGTATACAACTGCCTATATATATATATACACACAGCTAACACCCGCTTCTCCCGTTTCTATGACATACAAGGGAGCCTGTGCACAGTTACATAACGTGATTTGCCCAGGGCCACACCATTTGGTCAAGTGGGACATCAGGGTTCAGCACCTGCCACAACTGTCTGCAATTGCCCCACTAGCCCAAAACCCAGTCTCTATCTTCAGACCTCCACGACAAGAACAACACACTATAACATTCTACGTGACTATTTTTTGTAATATATATTTAAAAGAAAAGCAGTTGATATAAAAAAAAGCGTTACCTTTCGGAGGTGTCGCGTTTCCACGCGCAGTGCTCGCGGGGTGCCGCCCTGCTCCCAGTTCATCACTCCATCCCGCTTCTTGCTCGCTGCCGCCGAACTGCTCGCGCCGTGCAGCGCCACAGTAAACACACGCTTCTAATGCGCGTATTATTATTGCCCAGGTTCTGCTTGGGTAGAGAATTAAAGCTCATTATTACTGTGTGTGTTGAGAATTGCTCAATCTATGAGAGCACACTGGGGTCCGGGCAGCCTCAAAACTCCCTGTGACCGTGAAATTAAGCGAATGCAGTGAGCCTGAATCCGGAGTGCGATAAGTGTGTGTGTGCGCTGACACAGAGATACTTCAGTGTGCAGCCATCAAACACACCGAGGGAACAGCGCCAGTCTTTCTTGCTAAAAGTGAGCTGAACTGACCGCAAACTTGCTCACTCAGAAGGCGAGCATGTTTATTTAGTTTTACGGTATTTCGTAAAGCAGTCCATCGGCCCTGTGCTTTGTTTTTTTCTCACCACGGGCAAGGTTGCTTTAGGTGTAAGGGAATCGCTATAAAGAGTCTTCAGGGGCCATCTTCCTTAGCGCAGCGTTCTTCACGGGAAAAAGCGACCAAAATAATGCCTCACACAATAAGGTCCCTCGGTAGCTGTTCCCGAGCGCGCTTCAAAGACTAGCTCCGAAGAGCAGAAATCAGATGTGTTGACCATGGACAGAAACGGATGTGCTGTGTCGTTGGGATGTGCGGGTTGGTTGAACATCTGATCACAGTGTCAACTAAACTAAAGCACTGAGCGATTGAAATGAAAAGTATGATGTGACATGCACTAGGAAATAGGGCACTGACGGTGTAAATGGAGTGACTCTGACGCCAGCGAAACAACATAAATAGGAAGGATGGAGGTAGCGATGAGTGGATAGGTTTGAACAGATGGATGGATGAACAGGTGGGCAGACTGTTGGATAGAAGGATGGAGGGTTTTACCTTACAGAGAATTGGATGGATGAGCAGATGGGTAGGTAAATGCATGGATGCATTTTTACCAGCTAGTGGGTGGTTGTGTGGGTGGATGGGTGGACAATGTAGGGATGGACGGGCGGATTTGGGTCACTAGTTTTGGACGGATACACAAGTGTGGCAGCAGGAGGACGGGTGGATGGTGGGATTTGGCTTGAGTGATAAGTGAGTGGATGGGCACATGTATGGATGAATAGATAGATAAGTGAAAGTAAGTAAAGTAGTTGGGGAAAAGGAATGGGGATAGTAGATCAGTACATAGATGTATGACTTGAATGGGTGAATGTATTTGTGTGGATTCATGGATGAGCCGACATGTGTACATGGATGGACTAAAATGGACAGGTGGATTGATATCTAGTGAAAGGCTGAAGGGACTGAGTGGTGGACAGATGCATTAATAGACATGGATGAATGGATTGGTTTGGCCAGAAAAATTGATTTAGCTGGATGGTTAAATTGATGGGTGGAGGAACAATTGAGTAGGTGTATGGATGGAGGGGCAGGTTTGGAGAATGGATCAACAGGTGGGCTGCAGGTGGATGGATGAATGAAGGGATTTGGCTTGGCACATAAACAGTCAGATGGATGCATTTGGATGAGCAGGTAGATGGATAATGTACAGGTTTGGAGAGTAGATTGTGGGGGTGTAATCAAAGGCTTGAAACCAATGGAATGAATGGCCCACTGAAAAAAAAATGACATTCCAGCATTTATAACAAAACCTTCACACTTACAACGGGCCTATTGAGGCAGACTGTGGGGTTTATGCAAGTAACATAAGGAAAGGCCATGTGAAAATGGCCTACCTGTCATTACAAAAGGAAAAGCAGCATTTTAATTCTTGTGGCAGAAGAAATTCAAACGTCCCTTTCACATGAAAAACAGGAGTTTCAAACACTGACACACAAAACGTCTTTGCATGTGTGATTGCAGTTTAAAGCAAGGCATGAGAAAAAGGTTCCCATGCTAACATAAAGATGTCAGGGAATAGATATGGGGCCTGATTCACAGAGTGTTTTCCAATGGGGTTTTGCCATTATAAAATGCTTCTGTGAATTAAGCCCATAGTGTGTGTTGACAAGATGTAATGTATATTATATGCTTCACATGCAAAATACAGGCAAACATTTAAAAAGGAAAAGCCCACTTGGTTTCCATGAAAAGTGCCTGTAGGCCCGAGGCAGACCCCTTTGCTGGTTTGGGGACAAATGTCACAAAGGGCTCTCCCACTACAAACCTGGTTTGCATCCCGGTTGTTTGCAACTGCAATAAAGTGTGGCTGCTAAGGGTGTTGAAAATAAACTTTCCCCCAGACCGGGAGTCTCTGAAAGCTAATTTCTGTGCAGGGCACATGACCTAGCCAATTCAAGGCTGGAATGTAAGGGAGCGGTGTCAAAGCAGGGGCTGCAATCAAGGGTGAAATCTAAAAAAAATAGAGGAAAATAGAAGCTTCCTAGATCAAAATGATGGTCCACTTTAGATTAGAGGACAGGTTGGCAGATGTCCACAGTGGGGGATCTCTGGTTGGCCGGTGCATACCAGGTATTTACGATCTGCAGCCTACACTTCAAACAACAAAGAGAGTAATACAAAAAACCTCTGGTCACAGGCTGGCCCAGATCAGCAAATGGCCTGGAGACCAGAAAGCTAGCATTTGCATAACAGGAAGATTTGCTATTAATTTGAAAGCACTATTATAATGTAGTCATTTTTCTCTGCAACCGTAGGTCATACTGCGTTCATTATTGTGTCATGATTTAGATAATCTCCAGGCGATTTTGTTGGAATTAAATTAATTCAACTGCGACTTAGGAAATTGTAATGGCCAGCTAAAGGGTGTTCCTGACTGCGCCTAACATGTCCTGAATTTGAGAATTCGCATGTAGGTGGAGGGTAAAATTAGGAATGTGGTGTATAGGTATGCCAGAGAGGACCAGGGTCCACACCACGCATTCACCATTCGGAGCACCCAGGGCCGAACGAACCCCGGCACACAAACGGAGGACTCAGCCAAGGGCAAGTTAAAACTGTCCTTTATTTTCCATAACAGAGAGGGATCATACAGGAAGAACAGAATTCTCCAACAATCACATCTCCTGAGCCCGTGTCAGGGGCTGTGATTGCTGGAGAATTATGTACTTCCTGTATGATCCCTGTCTGTTATGGAAAATAAAGGACAGTTTTAACTTGCCCTTGTCTGAGTCCTCCATTTGTATGCTGGGGAGGGTTTGATGGGCCCTGGGTGCTCCAAACGGTGAATGTGTGGTGTGAACGCAGTTCCTCTCTGGCATACCTATACAAAGTGGTAGCAGAGGATGGTTCACTAAACTCGTTCGGCATAGAGCCGCCTCTTCCGTCGCAGTGCCTGGAGGACTGTGAGGCACCCGATGGAGCGTGAAACCACATGGGAAGTGAACCCCATGCAGACGCTGTTAGAAGCCGTCTTGGGAAATATCCCGTCAGTGAGGAGCCCAGCAGACCAGAAGGGCGTTGTGGCAGTTCTGGGGAGAGCCATTGGCCGAGCAGCATCAATGGATCACAGAGTTTAGGTATTGACTCAGCCACACAGCAATTAAAGGGGGTGATACAGAAATGTCGGGTGGCGATAAGTATTGTTGAGTATCAGTGTAGTATTGTCACGTACTGTTGAAGTATTATCGAGTATCATGAAGTAAGTTTGGGAAAGGAGCAGAGGTAGATGTCATTTGTTCGTGGTTAGGAAATATTTGATTTTTTTTATTTTTGAGGTAAAATGTTCATGTGGTTAGCCTAGACTATTGACTTAAAGGTACAGATAACAGAAGCTATGTAAATATTTCATATCCTGTGGATTGGGCGTTTTAGTTTGGACCATGGATGATGGTATCCCAGTATATAGGGCTTCCTCTGCTACCCCTTTGTGTAGGTATGCAAGAGAGGACCAGGGTTCACACCACGCATTCACCGTTCAGAGCACCCAGAGCCCAATTAACCCTCCCCTGGCATACAAACGGAGGACTCAGCCAATCGCAAGTTAAAACTGTCCTATATTTTTCCATAACAGACGGGGATCATACAGGAAGAACAGAATTCTCCAGCAATCACAGCTCCTGAGCCTGTGTCAGGGGCTTTTGTTACATTCTAACATCACAAATCAGGGTTCTTCCCCAAAAACCTAAAAGCATGTGTGATCTGTTGATTGGAGAAGTATCAACTATAGCCGGCACATATAGATGTTATCTGACTGGCCCTCTCATGTCAGATGGATTTCCTGACCCTTCCCCAGAAACTATCTTTTGCATTGTTGCAGGGTCACAGGATTACCATTGGCCCTTGCCATCTTCCATCCACCCCTGGATTTGTGTTCCCTGATTGGCTGGAGCTGATCTCCCCAGGCCTGGGACCAAGCTCTATTTGCAGTGCTCCATATACCTTCTAAAGGTGATGAGAAAGACTATGGGCACAATCTATGGAATCATCTGCGCTAAAAATAGGGTACTTGCGTGTGAAATCGTGCGCACGGGCACACATCCTCGTTCGTCGATTCATGGAACACAATGCGCAGGGCTTACCCGGGACTTGTGAGGAATCCCTGACAGTCCACCACGTCATTGCGACCTGTTGAACGCTTTGCGCAAGTCTCCAAGATAAGGGCCGGCCAGGCCTGCACAGGCAACTAAAACGGGGGTGGCACATGGGGAATGAGGAAGAACAAGCAAAAATGTGGGCGTTACGAGGGAGGTTACACCGTCAAACTATTGCACCGCACATAGGCTCACAAAACAAACGTATTCATACAATTGAACAGGGAATTCCGGGTCGTGAAAAAGCAAGTGCAAATCCAGAAACACCTAAGCCACGCGATAGCAGGCATAAACGTCAATGCGCACACTAACAAATGCATAAAAAGCATGCACGCTCAACAAATGCATGAATACAGCCACATTGAATGCACCATTTGTTGCAACATTCATCCAGGGACACCGCAGGAGGAGGACGATGGCCAGGGCCCGGATGCTCCACCCAAGGACCAGCCTTTTTTGGATGCCTGATGACCAGCTCTATGGCAGTTATAGGTCCCACCCCCATATCATCCTAGACCTGGTCACGGAGTGGGAAGATGACCTCACATCATCCACCGTGTGCTCCCAGGCACTGAGCCCATTGCAAAAGGTGCTTAGTGGTCTGCATTTTTTGCCCACTGGCTCATTCAAGTGGAACCCCACCATAGTAGGTGGCATCTCCCAGGCCACACAGTCTTGATGCTTACACCAGGTGTTGGCAATCATAACTGCATGTCGTTCTGTCTCCCGGCATGTATATATGCCAGAACACCGGCAGAAAGGCAAGCAGTGGTTCAGTAATTATATGGGGTGGCGCACTTCCCAAAAGTGTTAGGTGCCATTGATTGCACCCATGGTGCTCTACGTCCAGCTAGTCCAACAGAGCACATCTACTGCAACCAGCAACATTGGCACTCCATCAATGTTCAGGTTGTGTGTGATGTCAAGGGCATAATTACTGATGTGTATGCCAACTATCCTGGTAGCACACATGATAGTTACATCTTCAGGATGTCCCTTATACACTGGTCCCTGGAAGCTGGGAAGCATGGCAACACATGGCTCATTGGTGAGTATGAATGGCCATACACATACATGCATGTTGCACACAGACCAATAGACAATGTCAACAAATTACAATGTGAACCATTATCACCTCTACAGGGGACAGTGCCTACCCTATGAGAACATACATGATGCCCATACGCAACCCCAACACACTTACCGAGGTAAGGTACAACACTGCCCATATTGCGACTTGGGGCATAGTTAAGCGCACATTTGGAGTCTCAGGTCACGTTTCCGCTCCCTTGACCACTCTGGTGGTATGTTGCTATATGCACCACAAGTAGTCTGCAGGATCATTGTGGCAGCATGTGTCCTGCACAATGTTGCAACACAGCGTAGTGTCCCAGTGGACATGGTGGTGGCAAACCATCTACACCCACAGGTACACTGCTTGCGTATGGCTGGGCAAAGGACATGTGGAGAGGCTGCACATACCCAGCTTGTGCAATCTTTTTTCACCTAAAACCATTCTCCTCTGGAGTGCACACGATCCTGCAAAATCACAGGTGCCATTCAATGATGGAAATGGGCCAATCCACTGTGCCCACAAAACCACCCTGAGAAAGTGCCCTTGGAAGTGCACATTTATGTGCATCCCTTAGATCTAAAAAGACATTTCATTTCGTGTTTCACAAAGAAACACATTTAAGAGGGAAGACACCACTAACACCATGCCAACCATTTCATAAAACCACCCCTTTGGCACCCAAAACATCCCATATGACTAACTAACATACCTGTCAATTGTGTAAGCAGCGATACATCCTGAAACATGTCCGAGCTGCAAGACATAGATGGCCTCAAAAAATTAACATGGACACAAAATACAACAAGCACAATGGCATACCGCTGCACACATGTCCTAGAATGTGCATGATGCACACAAACATTTCCCTATTGCGGGGTATAGAAAAGCAGTGCAGCATCGATCCACATGTGGCACAATCTGGCAACATGACCACATTAAACCCCATCCAAAAACAACATTTAACAAGAGGTAATTGACAATTGTGACAAAGAGGGTGACACACCAGAATGGCCACATCCAGACATGCATCAACTAATGTAGCGATTCCATAATGATCAAGATAAATGCACATCTTACCTGTCCCCATGGCATGCAGTCGACAGTCAAACTTCATCCCATGAAAAAGCCCTAATTCCCTGACGGAAGAATCTGCAGACAATGAGCAAAATGAAACAGAGTTCAGCTAACACATCCATGCACCCAAAAAACTCAAGCCCTACAGGCCCCCTCAGTGGGATACAACACATGCAAACAACAACTTACAAGACAACCATCAACATGTGTCCCAGCACACATGAAGCAACACCTGCACACTGCATGCAAATCAAACACACAAAACACAAACTCTGACAAACAACAACCCCCTGTTACGCTCACCTGGTATCCACAGGGACGCCACCCAGATGGGTTACTCGCTGATATGCTTCTCAGCTTTGCCCTGATGTGGTCTGCGGCAAAGGTTCTGCCTGAAAATACAGGAGCACTGTGTTCAAGGCTGACCGACCGGGGTAAGTATCCTCCCTCCACCCCCGTATGATTTCAGCCCCTTTGGGACCCTCTCCTCACCTTGTGGTAGAGTTAGGCATGCACTCCGTCCTGCCTTCTTTGCAGGGGTGCGTTGTCTTTCATGGGCGTGTGCGGTCCAGTTACTTCACTGATGCCGGCCCGTTTGATATTGTTCAGGTAGGTCTTATTGCTGTTCTTTAGTTTTGTTGCTATCCTGCATGCCTTTCTTTGTTTAAAAATGTCTCTTTTTTCTCCCTTAGGTATGCGGAGGTTCAGCACGGCGAACTGGCTTGGTTGAGCCCCGCTGGTAAATGATGGCGTATTAAGAGAGCTATGATGCGGTAAGTAAGCGATATGCACAGCGCTGCAAAGTCTTGCCTTTGCTAACCTGTGTTTTCCTTCCTTGTAGGTCACGGTGTTCTTCAGCGCGAGTGGAATGTCCGGAGTGGTGCCAGCCGAGAGGCGACCAGCCAGGTAAGCCTTTTGAGCAGTTCATAACTTGCAAATGTCTGTACTGCTTTCTTTAATGTTGCCTCTATCTTCCTCTTTCAGGTCGTTCTGTCCGGGAGGCGTGCAGATTCGAGGAAGCTGTTCTCAGTAGCTGCGAGTGGCTAAAGATGAAGACTGCAGGTAAGATGCTGCTGCTATTGATGTTCCTTTTGTCTTCTTGCAGGTTCTGCTTCTCCGAGGTTCGAGGGAATAGCTGGACACGGTGAGCGTCACGTTGCAAGCTGCAAAGTAACGCGAAGCGTGTTGTCTTGCTCGGGTGTGGTTTAAATAGCCCCAAAAAAATAGTCCAGGTAAAGTAGTCCCTAGGCTGCCACACCCAAAACACTAGACCGCATAGCTTGGCTCTTTGGAACCAAGCTATGTGGAAGCCTCCATGTTGGCTGATAACACATTAAGTAGTTCCCAAGCACGTGTTTTTCATGGTGTATGAGCCTGGCGCCATAGGCGCCAGTAGTGGCCCCAAGAGGGTTTTGGAAAAGGATGCCAGGTTCTAGAGGCCCGAGTCCTGACTTCACCTGGCCAAAGGGTTTGCCAGAGGGGGTTTTGGGCGAGGGTCGTGACACCCCCACACTGCCTGTCCGCCTGAATGACATGCAGCAAATGTGCATGTCACATATCCCTATTCACAAGACAATGGCACATACACAACACACGCATCATTCAACATGCTGCATGAAAAATAGAAGACATCACATATGCAGATAATTGAGACCCCCAAAAAAGCAGGGACACCCCTGGAAGACTATCAATGACATGACAAGGCATGCCATCATCTGCGTAGTATTGGACAGTGTACTGAACACAGTCATGGGAGCCCATGATGCAAAGCACAAGACTGCAAGTACAGAAATATTCACCTCTTGCACTCTAGGCAGGATCATGCTTGGCACAGCAATTCACAGAGGCCGATGTCAGACTGGAAGGCTGGCCACTGAGCCAACTGCCATGGAAGACATAAGCAGACAAGACAAAGCTATGCGATACTGCATGCAAGGATGAATGCATGCTAAACGTAGGATGCAAAGTAAAACTGCAAGGTCAATGCAGACTACATTTGGAAAGCATACAGTTGGTCTAATTGTGCATTCAATTAAATTCAGCAGTACCATGCACCCAGCTGCGGTCAACTTGAAGCTGCAAACACCATGGTGTAACATGCATGGGACATGCATGTGAAAACACCATCACCGCACAACGTAATGTGCTGGCACACCATGGTGCAGCATGCATGGGACATGCACGTGAAAACACCAACACTGCACAATGTAATGTGCTGGTTCACAACATAGCATCAAAAACATTTGCATCAATGGTTCCATGGTTGTGGCTCGTAACTGGGGATGCATACCATAATTGGGGAACCCTAACCAAGGGAGGCCAAATGTGCCATAGAACCATTGCCCCACAATCATTGCAAGGGATGTGAAGTGTCACTCAGTACACATGGTCAAAGTGCAGTGAGACACACACCAGCACAACCATCAACACCTGTCACGCCACAAAGAGCCAGCCCTGCCACCGACTCCCAACCACCCAAGAAAGGCCCAAACAGTTGGAACTCCCATAATTTAGAATATGAAACCAGTGGCCTCACTAATTCATACGAACACCAAGCCCAGACCTATCATCACAACCACACCCTGTGAAACATGCACCCCTGAAGTAGTACTGATGCCCCACAAGACAAGTCAATCCAAAGTGATCACACACAGTGCAAGACTCCCAGCCAAACAGCACAAACACATCTGAAAATGTCCTTCACTTACCTGCACAGGGTACCCATCTGCCTTGCATACGATACAATCCATCAGGAGACGCATCCCCTAAATGCAATGACATGCATAGTAACAACAGAAAGAACATGCACAACCATGACAACAAATGAATGGATCCTGAAAATATGCAGAGACCATCCACTGAGGAAGCACCAGAGGGTGCAAGAGGTTGACAAGACATAGATTGTGATCTGCCCATGAGTGCACCGTAGCACAACAGAGAGAGGGAAAGAGAGTGAGAGTGAGAAAGAACGCTAAGTTAAACACACATCAAGGAGTACACGGCCTGGATTGTAGATTGGCAATGCCATGCACTACACCACAGTAGGTGCGGGCATAGATGAGTTGACCGAGGGAGGTAACACAGTGACACAAGTACCACTTAAAAAAACATCCTGGCATGGTAGCATGCAAAGAGCATATAAGTAAAGTTACACATGCAGCAAACATGGGGAAAAATGATGCATGCTCAACATGCAAGACAGTGCTCCTGCTTACTCTTTGCTCTGGCATGGTGTGAATCCCACATCATCTTTACCAGGAACTGTGTCTCCAAATAAGTGACAGGAGGGCCAGTGCCTGGTGGAGGGCATAGGGAGCATGGACACCAAAGGGTGCAGGGTGACAGCAGTCACCGCCACATCCAGGATTACTGAAACAACATGGGAGAAGACATTACAACAGGCATAGTGAATTAACATTCACACAGCACACATGTGCGAGGATACACTGAATCCATAGTTACCTGCACATGCCATTCTGTGTACCACCATGCAAACATACAAGTTGAATTCACTATGCATGCCTGCATGTCCACCACTGCAAATGTCATGGCCTTGAGAGGGCAACTGCACATCTCAAGGTAAAAATAGAAAATAAATAAAAATAAAACCTGCAAAGAAAGGGCAACTCAAAAACAACATGCCAACATCCAGGCATGGGGTCTGCAAAAGCATCAAAACATTTATTTTTAAAATAAAAAATGTCCATCATGGACCGGGAGGTGCACAGCCTCACGTAGCGCATGACTACAGTGGACCAGGAGGCATGTCTGTGCTGGCACCCTCATCCTGCGTTGAATCTGAGGGTGGAAGTAGTGCTGGAGGCTCACCACACAGTGCCCTGGCCTGGTCCTCAGTGACAGCCGGCATGCGTTACACTGATGAATGCACCAGCAGACTGAGGGCTTGGAGGTCACTATGCACAACCTCACGGGTTGCACAGAGTTCCTCCAAGAAGGTCTGCCTCACTGATAACATCTCTTGGCGGAACAGCCTTCTGCTGTCTGCCTCTCACTCATGGATTGCAGCTCTGTGGGCCAACAACTCACACCTCATGGCTTCCCTGTGTACCTGACCCTCTGCAAGCAGGGATGCCTGCATACACTGCAGATCTGCCTGTCGGTCCCTGATGTTGGCCTCCTTCAATCCGTAGCCTGTGGGAGCAGCATGTGGACCTCATGACCTACAGCTGTTGCTCCACCTGTGTTTCTGGGGGGATCATGGAAGTGGCCACCCTATCCATGCCCTCAGCCAAACTCTCACAGGCAGCCTGTTGGTGTGCGGAACGAAACATTTGCTGCTCCCACTCTGGCTGCCGAGCCTGCAAATGTCCCCCACGTGTGCAGGGTCCACGCCTGCCTGATCCAAGGGAGCATGGCCCTTGCTGTGATGCACCTGTCCCTGGCTGCAGGACTGCAACACTCCCTTGGACATCTGTCCCAGGACCAGAAACCAATACATGGGAGCATGCCTTGCAGCCGTTACCACTGCAGATGGGCGTGCCACCACTGACTGGCCTTGTGAAGGCACCTGACCCCTTGCAGACTCACAAACACCAACTGCTCCTCCCATTGGTGCACTCACCTCGGCCAGCATTGAGGACTGCACATCCGGTTCAGCATCAGAGCCAATATAGTCCAAAGAGTCAGAAGTGTCTGCATCACGGCTCAGGATGGTCTTTAGCACCAGTGGGTTTTCACGGCCTGCCACGCTGCATCCTCCACATGTGGTCTGAAGCAAAAGAGACTCTTCTCCATCCTCCTGCTCTGCATCTGGTGCCCCCTCACCTGCACATGGACAGATAAAGATATGTGGAGCCATGTGCAGTATGTCTACAGTAAACATGTGTATCATATTGCTGTCATGCAACTTAATGCAGGGCATGTCACCATAAGAAATACAGCATCCACACACTATGGACAACAAGGTATCTGAGCATGGCATATGCAGACTTGCAACAAAATCCGCTACTCAGGGCCATGCTGCCAGTGGATACATTGCCAACAAACAGGGTCTGGGAAGCGGAGAGAGTAAGTCAATGGAGTTGTATATAGGAACAAGGTACAGTGACCCACAACAGGGAGAGGGGCATGGACCGATGGAGTGTGGGCTAAGTGTGGGAGAGTAACAGGGAGCAGGCCTAACAACAATTTGCCTCTGGAGTCATTGCCAATGTGGCAGCAGGAATGTGCGCACTCTAGCCTTATGCACACTCACCCAGGGCACACCATAAGGTGTGTTGGTTGTCATCTTGGATGTTCTATGTAGCATGGAAGCACATATGTGCATGTGTGAAAAGAGATTCTATGCCCTGCAGGGCATGACGCGTAACTCCTATTTCAGACACATGGACATGTCTAGCAGAGCAGAGTCACTGACATCAAGGATGCAGCAAGCTGTGCATGTTGTGGTATCATTTTGCAGATGTTGGGTGTATGCTAGTGGGGAATGAGCCCTGTCATACAGACATGTTCAACTGATGTACAACACATTGTTTATATCCACTCTTGTGTACACTGGACAGGAGTCAGTACACCACATGACATGGTACACCCGGGGCAGTCATTCCATTGCAACCAGATGTGCACCACAATCACACATCTTGGTGATGCTTTACTTCACGTACTCAGGATGCACAATGTTGGGCACTCACGGGATGTGTCCTCGTAATTTTCCAGACCTCCCATGCCTTGCACTTGTTGTTAAGATGGATTTCTGAACTCTGACCTGGTGGGCAGAGGTTCAGAAGGCCAGCCTAGTTTCTTGGAACAGGGTAACCTTCTGGACAAGCCAGACCAATCAAGGTAGCATTGGTGGCAGTCAAGACTAGGTCTCAGGAGGGGTGAGGGTGATCAAAAGTCCACAATGAACACACACAGTAAACAACACCACAAATTACTAAGTAAGTGTTGCACGTACTCACCAACCCTCAATGCACTCCGGACCAAACTTCGCCAGTCAAGTCCAGTTTGCTTGCAGGTTCGAGTCCAGCAGTTGCGCGTCTCTCTGGCTTTCAGGGGCTGCGTTCCAGGACCTCAGTCCATGGTGGGACTGTGGCATTTTCTCCGCTGCTGGGGAAGGGATAGGGCTAGTTCTACTGCAGCTCAGTTTAGGGCACAGGTGGGCACAGCATCAAGGCACCCTGTTAGGGAGAATTCTCAGAAATGTGCTAATTTCCTTCTACCTTAAAGACCCCAAGCTCTTTTGCTGGACTTTAGGACCTTTAATTTATTTTATCCTGAGAGAGTGAGACCTTTTTCCCACTCTCTCATGTATTGTCCTGTGATTTGGACTCTGTGTTTCTTTTGGTTTTAGAGTCTGACAAACTCCATAGGCATCATCATGTTACATTGTGACACCCAGCACCTTCAGTGCAGTGGCACAGGGAAGTCTTACAGATTTTCCAAAGGTTTAAATACCTTCTCTTGGTTAAACTACTGTTTCCAAGAGCAGTGAAGTGAAATTGACTTTGCTTGTGTATGTAACATTCTAGACCCAGCATACACTATCTTACAATAGAGTGCTGGAGGGGTTACTTAGTATCCCCTTTGTCTAGTTTCTCATGTAACATTTTTATGTTACCCTTTCCACAATTAATGGCTAGTGGCAGTGGATTACTTTTTACTGCCATTGAGTGTTTCTACCGTGGGCTGCAATTGCAGCTGCAGTAAATCACCCATGGGTTCCCATTTTGTCAAAACAGCCCTGTTCTTCTTGTTTTGCCATTTATTGTTGGAAAGGTCCTTCTTGAAATTTACTCTGTGCGCTGAATCAGGTTGGGTCCATTTGTTTGTTTTGTCTTTGGTGGGATTCACTGGTGAAGCCCACCACTGGCTCCAGTGTGTTAGGTAGGGCAGGAAGTGAGGGAGTTGCCTAAAACTCTCTGTGCTTAGTCTCCTTGGTTACAGGAATGCACCCAAAGTTGATTGACCAGCTGGCTTTCCTTGAATAACAGCCACCCTGCTGTGTGAGTGACAGCTAGGCTGCAAATGAATGGAAGAAACCTGCATAAAAGGCAAGGTCTTTTGGACAGAAGGCAGAGTCGACAACTGGATGAAGGAATCCGAGGAAGAACTTGGAAGAGACGTTTGCTGCAACTCCTGGACCGTTGCTTTGCCTGGTGAAGCCCTGCTGCAGTGCTGAAGCTCTGAATTCGCCTCGACTAGAGAAGCCCTGCAAAGGACGACCTCTCTCCTTGGGTTTGTGGGGCCAATTGACCCCAAGATGAACTCATCTGGAAATCCTCTTGGAGATGGCTGTACTTCCATTGCTGCTGCAGGAACCGCTTGCCAAGGAGAGGAACACCAGAATCGAGTGCATTGTCTTTATGTCAGACTTGAGCTCCAGGAAGATCCTCCAGACTCCCTCGAAGAATGACTAACCAAGCCTAAGCCACCTCAACAGAGTGCTGGACCCCAGAAGCGAGGAAAGCCCATAAGGTATTCGAGAACTGCAGTGGTGCTATTCGTAAGAAGCTGAAACCGCAAAGTGCTGCTGATCTGAAGTTTCCCATTGCTGCCGCCGACCTTCGAACCATAGTGCAGGAGTCCCCAGACGTCCTCCCTCTTGTTCCCACGACTGAGGCTCCTGGAACAACAGGATCTGCAGGACCTACAATAGTAACAGACGCCAGCTGGAACCAATTTCTTCAGACCTAAAGTACTGTGAACTAAGGGGTACTAATCTCTTGTTATGTAGCCTTGCTAGCTCTCAGTTGACACTTGCCTTGGCTGTCCTTTGCAGAGTTGCTTGCAGCTTTGCCCTTCACAAGCCTCCCAGCTTGTGGGCCAACAGTGATTTTATTTTCTACAAAGATTTCTAAAACATTGTGCAATACTTTTTACTTACCTTCAAGAAGCGCTTAAGCTCCCCTAGACTGCTCAAGTGATATTGGCTGTCCTGGCTCCCTGAAATACTCTTCTATCCTCTGACTTTGTGTTTTAACTATCCCTTCAAAAAGTTATAGATTCTCTACTTGCATAGCTGGGAAAGGGTTAATCTACATTGCACTGGGGGGCTCAAAAGTACTTACCTGCTAAAGAATATCTGTTAACCATTGTTTTATTCCCTAACCTTTTTCTTTTGACACCAAACTCAGTATTGCTCTAAATGTATCAGAGATATATCAATGTCCACAGTATCCTCGTTATTAAAGTAACCACAAGGTGTAGGAAGCGTCTGTGTGCCATCCCAAATGGGTATCTACTGATTTATTGAAACTGAGAGTGTGTATTTTTGAAGTGTATTTTAAGTGTTACATATTTGCACTCTTCTAAAGAAGGTTTATTCAAACCGACTGTTAAATTAATAAATAATTGTTTAATCAAGAATCCTTGAGTGTAAGTGTTTATTTGGATACTTGGCACTGTGAAACTCTATGTTACAACCCTTCATCTCACATTGACCCCTCTTGAGATAAGCCTGGCTGCTCAGTCACTGTACCAACCTGTGGAGTACATACTTATACCAAAGGGTGGGTTAACTATTGTGAAGAGGACAAGGCTGGTGCAGTCTCCCACAGGGTACTGCATACAATCTTGCCTAACTCAACCACAAAGCTCGTCACCACAGTGGGGTGACACGGGTACCCCATAGGCTCGGGTTCAGACAGACTCTCCTAATTCCAGACCTAGGAATGCTAGGTGTAGGAAACTCAGCGGGATAGGGCCTTTTAACAAGAGTTTACGGTTCCCAAAGTCTCAAGTTGAAACTCGAGATGGCAGCGGTTCCAAGGCAAAGGTCCCATATGTGCTGGTCAGTTCACTGGGCTGTCCAGGAGCACTTCTGAAGCGGCTCGTTTGCAGGTTAAGCAGGAGGTGTCGAGAGTAGTTAGTCCCACTACTCCAATGGGTTGAAGCGTCCTTGCAGGCCTTCTGTGATCAATCGGAAACAGGGGCTCAGATGGGACAACAGCAGGGTCAGGGTGCCAAACCTTCCAGGGGGTAGCCAGCGGTTTCACAGATCTGCTTCTTCCGGCTCAGGATACTTGGCTCCTTTACTAGGTTTGGTGGGAACTCAGAAGATCGACCTAGAATAGGTTTAGAGTGCCTTCTCTTATCCAGAATCTCTTTCGCACCAAAACGAAGAGAAACCAATAGGAGATATTCTTGCATTCAACCATTTCAGACGTGGACCAATCACAGACCACATTGGTCCCAGTCATCCCAGCACACCTTACATCCTGGCACCCAGGATGTGTATTGGAACTAGGCAGCTCCAGCCCACATCCTGAGCACACACACACAAGGCATGCAGAAACCCGCGAAAGCCTCGGTTTGTGTGGGGGTTTGCATTACCAAATAAGGAATTTCCCAGGTCTGCTTGACCTGGGGAAGGCAAAAGGACAAAATGGCAAAAGGACAGACCAAAAGACCTTGTGGCATGGCCATTTTAGGCACTGGCCACTGTAATGGGCCAAATGAGGTAAACGCGGTTTGGACCATTGAAAAGAGTCAAAAATGCTTTAAAATTAACTGCTGCCACCCGCTCTGTCCTGGAAAACACTTGTACATTCACCAAAAATCCTTCAAAGGTGTCTAGGTCCTTAAAAATGAAAAAGAGACCCAAGCACTCTGTACTGGAAGGTGCATTGTGCACTGATAAAATGTTGCCAAGAAATGGCAACAAAGTGAAAGACTAAGGGAAACAAAGTCTCCCAGTACTGACAATCTGAAGGGCATGTCAATCTCCTCTTAACAAGATGAGCAAACGCCCAGCGGAGTACAGCAGAAGGCTGGGCTCCACTGGTAAAAGTCAGGCTAGGATGGTCAGACAAAAGCAAAAACTTGGGGGGTTCACAACTGGAGGGAAAATTACCCATCAATGGAAATATTTCCTAACACCTGTTCCAGTAGAATGAATTGGCTTATAGCCTTTTCATGTGCTGTCAGCTCCTCCTCCTCTGGTGACCCCCCTCCAGCTGCCAGAGCAGCAGTGAGGTTGGCACCCAGCTTGGACTTGTTGCAACGGGTGAGATTATTCCAGTGCTTCACTACCTGTGCAGCAGTGCTCTTCTAAAACCCTAAGACGTTGATCTCATCCGTGACATGTTGCCAATACACCATATGCTGAGCTGGTCTATATGTGCTCCCCTGATCCTGGCACATTTCACAGTGGTAAATGGTCACGTAGTCCATGAGGATCTTGAGTTATTTATCATGGAAGTTCTTCTTCCTCAATGCACCAGTGTCCTTGCCATGTCATGGGGCTGAGCCTGTTCCTGCTGTGCAGGCCTTGCCTTCTTGCCACAAGGCGTGGGTGCCACCCCTGTGTGGCTGGGACCACCCTGAGGTCTAGATTCCAGACCACAAGTGGGCTGGGGCATGGCATTACCCCCAAGGGCTGGGACAGCTGCTTCCACAGCATGTCCCTTAACCTTTCGGGCTGGGACAGCTGCTTCCACAGCATGTCCTTTGCCCTTTCGGGCTGGCACAGCTGCTTCCACAACACGTTCCATAGCCTTTCGGACTGAGACATCTGCTTCCACAGCACGTTCCGGAACACCTGGGGCTGGGACAGCTGCTTCCACAGCACATCCCGGAACCCCTGGGGCTGGGACAGCTGCTTCCACAGCACATCCGGGAACCCCTGGGGCTGGGACAGCTGCTTCCACAGCACGTCCCTGACCCCGGCCCCATCTGCCTCCTTTCCCTTTTGGGGCCTTTCCACTCATGATCCAGGTATAGTTATGTGGTCCTGCAAGCCTCAATTGTACTGCAGGTGTGAAAAATATAGTGTGCGTAACGCACAGGCACCCCAAAATAATAATAAATGCATACGCTATACCAGGATAGCTTCTGAAAAAAGCAGTACGTGATACGCAGTGGTACCCAGCTACACAATAAATGCATACAAGAAACCCCTGAAAGCTACCAGAAAGGTCAGAATAGTGGTACGCCATACACAGGGGCACCCAGAGTTGGAATAAATGCATACATGACTCACTGTTAGCCTCGCGAAAATCAAAAGAAGATGCGCGTATGGGCAGAGGCAAATCCCCCATCAAAATAAGAAGTTTGTATGGTCCCTGAAGTGACCGTCTCCTCCCCCTCGCACATACATTTGGAGTTGCTTCTACATTTATTAATGTATCCCCAAATATTGCGTGCTGAATGCTGCACGCAGAGCGTGTCACTTAAGTTCCGTGCTGAGGGTCTTTCCTCGGATTTCACATATCCACATTTTTCTTATTTTTTACGCGTAAAGTCCCTTAACTCTTTTTCTGGCTATCTACATGGAAAGACACAGAAGGCCCATGCTCCTGCCTCCGTGCCATTTTACCTGCCTCCTACTGCCCTGTGCTGCCTCCAACTTTACCATCTGCTGTTGCCTGTACAGGGTGGGTGCCTGCTGCCCACCTGCACTGCGTTTGGAGTGCCTGGTGTCCAACCATTGCTGATGCTCCTGTCTTTGGCCCTGTGACCACCTGAGCTGTTTCATTGGACTCCCACCATGCCATTCCACCATCACTGCTCCACACCCCAGCTGCAGGATCACTTTGCCCATCCCCACCTGCCTCGATGGTTGCCATGTCAGCACCATTATCCTCTGACCAGAGTGGCAACCCCATGGCAGCGAGCAGAGGGCTGTCAACTTCACCACCAGGGAAGTTGACATCCTGGTGGAGAAGGTCCTGGAGCTTTATGATACCCTCTCTCACCCTGTGATGCAACGCGGCAAGGAAAGACGTCAGCAGATCTGGGACGGTATCACAGATGCCATTAACACAGAGCACCCTGCACCTTCAAGACCGTGCACAACCACAGGGAGGACCTGAAATCCAGGACTCATGGCAAGGCCCTGTGCTACATCCAGGCCGGTGCTACAGCGGATGTGCACAGTGCACGCAGGTGCCGGATGTCAGCTAAAAACATGCAGGCCCTGGAGAAGTTCTGCTTGGCACTGCACTTCCAGGTCTATGAGTTACATCGACATCTGGAGTCGACTGGTGAGTAGCCATGTGGTACAATGCTCTATGCTGCATGTGCTCTGTGCATGTACCTGCATGTTGGCAGTGACCCCCTTAGGCTTGCAGCAAGTATGTTTCTTAGACGGATGTCTGCATGCATGGCCCAGACATTGCTCTCCATTTGTGCATTCAGGCCTATATGTATTTCAATTTGCTCTCACTTGCATTGTGTCTGAGAAGTGCCAGGGTGACAAGAGTGCCAGTTGAGGTAGAGTTGCCCACGTAATGTGCATGCATGATGCTCATGTGTATGTGCCAAAAATTGGAATGCGTGACTGGGCATCACTCAAGCTTGGATGCAACACGTGCATTTGGATGTCTGGCTTAGTCACGTAGAGGCATTGCAGTTCAAGGGACTCTGATGTGATTGGTCATCTCAGTGCTTGGAGCCTCTCAGTTGATGTGTGTGCATGACATGTGTATGTGCTTGTTTCTATGGCATGCTCACAGGTGCATGTGCAAATGATGCATGTGTGTAAAGCATATGCAATTGATTGGGTGTGACAGTAGCAAGTAGATTGATGTGATTGTGTGGAGCGATGGCCAGGTAGGCGTCTGCATGGATGTGGATTGCATGTCTATGTGTGTGGGTGTGGAGGTTGGTGGTTGTTCCCTTGACAAGTCATGTTCATGTGAATGTTGGTGATGCCATGCCGGATTTGGCGCAGGACACTGATTTTTCTGTTCTGTGTCTCCTTTTCCACAGTTGCATCTGATGAAGAGAGCGGAAGCAGTGCTTTGGAGCATGACTACAGGGATGCCTCCACCAGGCAGAGGCGCAGGCCCCAGCCACCCCCCATGCCAGCTCATCTTTGGGGGGCGATGTGGCTGTGGCAGTGCCGGTGACATCGGGCATTGCTGCTGGGGGTGAGTCCAAGAAGGTGAAGGTGGGAGGGGACTCCTCAGCAGTGGTCAGCACAGGTGATACCACACAGCAGCCATCCATGGCAGAGGACGCCCCGGAGTCATCCAGGTTGATGGAGGGAGAGGTGGAGGAGGTGGCTGTTGGAGCCTAGCCCATGGGGTCAGAGGGGGGGGGTTGAGGTGGTCGTGCCTAATGCAGTCCTGTCCCAGGGGCATGAGGCTGTGCAGGCCACAATGAAGGTACCTGTGCAAAGTCCATGGACCATTGGATGCAGCAGTGTGCGCCTGCCAGGATGCCTCCACCCAGAGCCACCACCTGGTGTCGGCTGAGGTGTCCACCCAGACCGACACCCCCTTACCATCTGGTATGGCCATCTGGGATTATGTGCAACCCCTGCTGGCTGGGTTGACGAGGCGGACAGTTGTCATTCGTGATGATGGGCAGGCTACTCGTAGTCTGATTGTCCATCAGCACAGTGAGCTATAGTGCCTCGTCGGCTGGCTTGCAGCATGCCTGTTCCGTGGTGTCCTCATGGGATGTTCACTGTTGTGACCACCTCCTCGTTTTCCTCCTCTGTGCACCAGTCCTCCTCCAGGGTGCCTCACGGCCCAGATACCAACAGGGCCCCCTGTGTACCAGTCCCTCCACAATGCCCTGTCTGGTGGAGACAACATCCCTGCCCGAGTTGGGAGTCCAAGGCACATCAGCTGAGGTGGTCACCATGCTTACCCATGCAAAGACATGGTCACCGGCAATGGAGGGACAGCAGACACCCATCAGCAGTGCAGGTGCCATACGCCCCCATGTATCATCATCAGCTCGAAGGGCATACCCACATAGCAGGCATCGGGCAGTGTGGCAGCAGGTGGCAACGAAGAAGAGGATATTTGTTGCAAGGCAGACCACCGAAAGGAGGCAGGTGTGAAGTGTGAGGCAGGAGGCACACATGGACCTGAGGCACAGGATGTCTTCTGTGTTTCGAGGATATGAAGATCAGATTGGAGCAGAGAGGCAGCAGGATCGGGAAGCAAGGGTAGTGATGGCCAGGGTTGAGATTGCGCAGCGTTGAGCAAGGAGGCGGGCTGCCATCCTCGAGGCCACTTGCAGGGACTCCCGAGTGATAGCAACACAAATTCTGGAGAGCCTGCAAGCCCTCTAGGCAACAACGGAGGCCTGCCTGAGGGGGGAGGACATGGTGCTGGAATCAGCCCTGGTGGAGAAACTCAGTAAGATTGGAGAGAAGGACTAGCCTGCTGCCTTTTTAAATAGTTATTTAGCTGTAGTTTCCCTTTTTTTAGAGTTCCATGGTCACATTAATAGAACGTTTGTTTGTCATTGCTGTGTAAAACCCATGTTGTGCAGACACACCCACCAGCATGTGCAGTCACACACTGCCTTCTCTCATGTGTCGCTCAACCTCTACCACACGCCTTATCACTGGGGTGCAGCCTGGCCTTACGAGGGATGGTATGCATTATTGCTAGAGGGCGGCCTGGGCTTGTGAGGGGAGGAGCGCGATTCCGCTGGGGTGCAGCCTGGCGTTGCGAGGGAGGGCACAAATTTATGCTGGGGAGCGGCCTGGACTTGCGAGGTGAGGCATGCAATGTCACTGGGGTGCAGCCTGGTCTTGTTAGGGAGGGCATATGTTTTATCGCTGGGGTACAGCCTGGGCTAGTGAAGTGAGGTGTACGAATTTGCATGGGAGCAGCCTGGGCTTGCGAGGTGAGATGCCTATTTCGCTGGGCTGCAGTCTGGGCTAGTGAGGTGAGATGCGTGATTTTTCAGGGGTGCAGACCGGGCTTGCAGGGTAGGGCGCACCTTCTCACAGGGGTACTGGATGGTGGGCCAGGGGTGGCACGGAGGCTTGCACTGTGTTTGTCCTTTTCCTTGCTTTTTGGTGTGCTTGGGGCGTGTTCCTTGCGTAGCTTGTTTTTACTTGTGTGACGGCTAGTAATGCGTCTTTAAATCCATGAATGCATGTGGCGCCCAATATTTTTTCGGCATCACAGTTCGCGCAGGGTCCTTTTCGGTTGGTGGACATTGAGCTATTCCTGCACTCCATTCCATGAATCGGGCCCTATGTGTCCCCATTGTTGCCATCAGTAAAAGTGCCTGTAGGGTTGCAACGTTCTAAAACAACGTATGTATCACTTTGTATCTGTTTTGCTGGGAACTGCTCCTCTTCCCACCATGAGTAAATGGCCATTGTTCCACTCGGCTGCACCACGTGGGTGAAGACCGCAAAATTGAGCTTTCTGGTCTGCAATTAATGAGAATCTATTCTGCTTTTCTGCAGGTGGCTCCTTGTCTCTGAGGCTTAGGAATGTTCTTCTCATCTCTGACCTTGGCTGTGAGCCCTGGCCTGATGCTTTGTGCAGCCTAAATCTGCTTTTCTTCACCTCTCATCCTCAAGCCTGTGGCTTCATGTAATTCAGCTATAGTTATGCTATAATTGCTATGTGTCTATATGGTGCTATTCTTCTTATAAATTAGTAGTAGTTTGGCTCTTCCAGGTTCCTTATACGATCCTGTAGTTCCATATGGTTAGTTTGTAAGCTTGCTCGGCCTCTATTGCTTCCTTGCATTTCTGCATTGCTGCATTTGGCTAACTAAAGACAATAATAAAGGCTTTAGACAGTATGTATATGCATCTGCCCTCTATCTACAGAACTGTGTAAGCCTGTTCTTCAAGTGTGCATGTGTGTGTCTGTGCTTCATGGCTAATGTTACTATGTCATGGTGTCTCTAATGACATCAGCACAGTCAGATATTTGTCATTAGTCGATCAGGTCTAGTGGGGCACATGGATCAGTGTTGGGGCACCAGGCGCCATGATGACGTTAGCTGGATACGTTTGAATGGTTGTCTGAGAGAATATCTGTTCACATATGTATTTGTCACTTGCCCTCCTGGGGGCTGGCCAAACAGCGACTGGCATCTTGCATCTCTGACTCTTTGGGTCGTCATGTTTATAGTGGTGAAGTGGGGCATTCCAGGTACCATCTCTTCAGTGGGGAATAAAATGCATGTTCCTAACTATTATGCTTTTGTAAAAACGGCAGAAAATTGCCAAATGGCTGTATAACATAGTGCGGACCTGGCTGTTGTTTTATCAAATTCCCCACGATAAGCAGATTCAGAAAATATATAAATTATGGTAGTTACTAGTAAATCACAAAGGTTTTGACACATAACTAGATTTTTGCCAAAAGTTGACATGAAAACAAAGGGGGATTTCAAATGGGAATTGCCTTATGTCTGCTCAAGACTCCTAAACCAATCCTTAGAGAGAGGCTGGATTTGAGAGGAGAGAGAAGAGTAACTGTACACTCCTGATTGTGAGAACTCTTGTAGGGCACTGCTTAAAATTTAAATCTTGATGGTGTCATCACTGGTATATATAGTGGATGCACTGTGTGTGAGGACAGAGCTACTGAAATGTACCATCTGACAGTCGCAAGGAAAAACCAAAAGGAGATTTTGCTGAAATTGCTTCTTGGTGGAGTGGTCTATTGCTGGGTAGGCCTAAATAGAATTGTGTCATTTGAAACCAAAAGGTGGGGGAGTCTGCTTGCCTCAAATCTTTTCCTTTATAGTGGGCGGGGGCAGGGGGCAAAACTATGTAGATCCTTAGCCTTTTTAACTAAAAATATTAATTTAATTAAATCCCCAATGGGTGGAACACCACGGGATGCTTTTTGTTAAAATTCTAAATTAACAAAAAACTCATTCCCAGTGTGTTCTGAAAACTATAGTCTGCAATTTAATTGGGCAAACTTTATGTTTAATTCCCCTAACACAGGTATTTACGTGGAGGGGAGCTGAAAATCCAAAATTCTCAAATCATCCCGATTTTATGTCCAGCTTCCCCAACACAACGCTTTAAATGAAGGGGTGTCTGAAATCCAAAATTCTCAAATCATCCCCATTTTTCTGTCCAGCTTCCCCAACACAGGCCTTTAAGTGGAGTGGGGTCAGAAATCCAAAATTTTCAAA
Organism: Ambystoma mexicanum; assembly: GCF_040938575.1. Lineage (NCBI taxonomy): Eukaryota > Metazoa > Chordata > Amphibia > Caudata > Ambystomatidae > Ambystoma > Ambystoma mexicanum. The sequence goes on along the minus strand of NC_090934.1, from coordinate 688,530,346 downwards.
TCATCCCAATTTTTACTGCACAACTTCCACAACACAGACCTTTCAGTGAGGGGGGTCTGAAAACACACCACCAAATCACCCTCTTTTTATTTTAAGCCAAATCATAATTGCCATATGCATTTGTACCAATCTATAAACCAAACCGCTAGACTTTTAAGTGCACAGGAAAATCGAAATTGCACGGAACTATAGATGTACATTGTGTTCATTGACCAGTTTGATTATTTCACAAAGTGAAATTTACATAAAGTATTGTGATTTGTATTTTTCCCAACCAACTTCCGTGATTTATTTGTGTAACAAGAAGTTTCATTGTGAGCCACGAAGAAGGTGGTGTGTGTCGTTTTGGTGTGATCTCTATTACCTATCTTCCAAATAAATATAAATATATTTCCTACACCCCAGCCTGGTTCTTGGATCACTGTGGGCACAGGGGACAAATTTGTGCGACTCTATTTGAGTCTTCAGTAAGTCCAGCGCTAAAAAATGTAAACAAGTATTGCAGGGCTCCTTGATTGGGATGCAAAGGAACTACCCAGGTTAAGGGTGGTCTCAATAAAATGCAACAGGATCAACAGGTCGGCTGCAAGTTGGCAGAGGAATTTGAATGGGAAGATAGTTGGATGAATGGATGGATGGATAGATGCATTTCTATGAGCAGATGGATTGATGGATGGGTTTATGGATGGATATATGAGTGGAACAAAGGAAGTCAGTTGGGGGTGAGGAGAGGAGACAGTGGGTCAGTATAGAGATTGACAATTTGGATGGATGTATGGACTTGGGTGGATATATGCATTGGGTTGATGGGTGAACTAGGATAGATAGGTGGATGATTTTGTGGTGAAAGGCCAAAAGGACCAAGTAATCAGTGGCGGCTGGTGACTTTGAACAATGGTGGGGCGTAAATTTGCCCGGGTGAATTTTGAAGCGAGCGAGCGCAGCTCACGAGCCCAACCCACATCATGGATGGTGCAGGGGGTTTCCCCCGGGAACATTTTGGAAAAATGGCTTACAAAATGTGCAATTTTCTGTCCAAACCCACACAAATATGGCTTAAAAAACATTAGGTTGTAGGTACTGGAAAAATTCAAACTTTAGGAACTCTGAACTGGAGATAAACTTCAGGGATTGGTTACTAGTCTAGGTGGCACTGTGGCATGTGTGACTTGGCTCAAATGGATTGCTCTACTTATATGTACCAATAAATATATATATTTGGTAGTTTGCAGCTACCATGAGACTAAGATGGAGATTAAAGTCTGAGACCTTAACCATGGCTAACCTAAAACCTAAAAGGTTGGTGGCCACCTTAATGAAACAGGTGTGTGTAAACTGTTCTTATTGTGAGAATTGGAGATAACATCCTATCTCTGAGGAACTAACTTTGGTATAACAATATTGTAATTGGGGGGGAGGGGAGTATACGCTGTTCTGCACCGTCTTCATTTTTTGGCTTTCTAAAGCAATATGGTGAGAGGGACATATGATATGTCCCTCTCACCATGTCACTTTAGAAAATATGGGCAATATTTAGGGAATATGAAGTACCTGGTGCTCAGTCTTGATCTGAAGGACTATTATACACAGGACTACTTAATTTTCAAGAACTGAAAAAATGCACACCTAGTTGACCAATAAAAATCATACTTTATTTCTCAAGATTGAAACATAATAGGAACCTATCCATCTAATTACATGGGACAGAGTGAACTGCACAGACCATTTTGCATGTCATTCCAATAAACAATGCTTCCTGCCACTGCAGAATCTATGCACTTCTGCACTATGGATTTTCATCTCTACCTCAATCTTTGCGACTTACTGGCAGTGCACTCTCTTTTACGGACGGTGGTAAATTGCAGCTCGGCCCTGAAACGATTATTCCCAGCCTCACAAATATAAATTGCTATGAAGGTCCCTGAAACAATGTGAGTAGTGAACACAAATGTCACTATACTCACAAAGCTACTCTCTAAGGCACCTTTCACAATGGCGTATCACATGGCGCTATGCTTGAAAAATAATGGTGCCTCCTGCTTCTTGTGGAGTACGTGGGCTAGGCCAATGTTAACTCCTGCAGTTATAGTCTGAAACGTTGAAGAAAGGGATCTTGCATGTTGACCCGGTGTTACTATGTGCTAATTTGCAGAATTATGCCCATGAAATGTGATTTGGTCTTTGTTTGCTGTAATAGGAGAAATGCCATTGCTTAACGTAAGGCCTTGGATTTAACAATTCAAGGTAATCGACATCTACACATATTCTCAGAATACTGTCTGCAGTAGCCGCATTGAACAAGTTACACACCTTTAATTTATGGCTTTTGTGCAGACAATCCTTGTTTACATTGAGCAGAAAATAAAGGAAAATGCACAGTTTATTTAATAAAAATAGTACAGTACGAGGCACAAAAGGTTGTGTTTGGCAGCGTCTCATGTAAATCAGTGACATTAAGGCAATAGTGTAAGTTGTTATTTATTTTGATACTTATGTCAGGCTATTACAAACTTTCCTCGCACAGTCAACATTGCACTAAAAGAGGCTACCCTATGTATGCTGGGGTTGATATTTGTGGTAGTCTTGAAGCCGAGATTCTTACAATACAGCACTGGCTCTTAACTATTCTTATTCAAGGAGAGAGTGGGGCTACTTGCATGTGGAGCTGCTAAAGCTCAGAGAAACATGATTACAGTGTTTGAAGCGGTCTTTCAATCCTCATGTACATTAATCATAATGTCAAACTATACTGTTGAACTGTTTCTCACACTTTTTGTGCACATGATTGCATTTTATTACATGATGTGGAAATATTTCAGAAGTTCCACATTTCGAAAAGATTAAACACAATGGTGCCTCCACTTTGAAAATCATCAATTTAGAGGAATATTACATATTCAAATCTTAGTATAACAGATGTACTCCAGTCAAATTGTTTTCATCCAACAATTTCATAATTTGAAAAAAGCAGTCTTAAAACAACATAATGAATACTAAATGCAGACAGGTCATTGAAATGGCCTGATTTGGACCAGAGTGCTGCAGTTAAAAGAATAGTCTGGGATATTGCAGGAAACACCAGTTGGCACATAAAACCTACAAAAAGGAGAGCGAGCAGGATGTACCTGCAAGCTGCTGCCATGCCGCGCCTTCAATGCCACTTGCTGTCACTTGTGAACATAATCCCATTGTTAACACTGTTTTGTTTTTTTAACCTGATTTTTCAGGATTGCTAAAGTAAGGTACAGGAGAGGTGCTTACTGCGTACAATTGATTGTGATTAATTTACAATCTGTGCGTAACTTGTTTATATAGAAGGTTTAGCATGCAACACAAGAATCACGTTTACAAATGACCATGAGCCAGTTCAAAACTGTCTAGTACATTCTAAGGGGTATCTGCAATTTACAGTCATCCTGGTTACGATTTTGACTATTAAACCCTTGAAATGTAGACCGTTATATGATATACGTTTTGCACAACAGAGGTCTTGTCTCAGACGAAACCTCCGCTGCACAAAACTTATATAATTAGCATTATTTGAGCGAAATGGGCTTATGGGCATGAGCTTGGATTTCGGCAAAATGAAATCCAAGCTCATGCCCGGCCGGGATGCCCCAAATGCAAGTCTTGCTGCAAGACTGGCGGCTGCAGCCAGCAGCAAGAGCGGTAACAACAGCCTAGGTGGTGAGCTCTGACCCTTCCCTTCTGTCAGGGCCTCGGCAGCCCAGGCCCTGGCAGCGGGAAGCTCCAGAGCTCACCACCTTAACTTCTGACTCGGGTCCGTACCGTTCTTCAACTTTACATTTCTTAAGTTACTACTAGCACTTACCAGCCAGATGTAGTCAGACTCGGGTCCACTCCACAAGTAAAAGGCAACGTAGGCAAGGCCACACTACATGACCCCACCCTTGCTCTCCCGACTTCGGCAGCAACGACGTGAAGACAAGTGAGGTAGCAGGTGTGCACATTCACCCACACTCTCTTTATAACGATTTTCATTGGCTGAAAAACAGCCAATGGATATCCTGTTACTATGCTCTGACAGAAAGAATGTACTGACAGTGCTGTTTGCGCACAAATTATTACTGGCGGGGCTGCAGCTCTAGCGCCCCACCAGCATCCAGTCACAAAATCATTACGTAAACAGCGTGAGCCTTTGAGCTGCATGCTGTTTACTAATAGAAAAACTGTGTGATCTGGGACGCGCCCCTCAGTGTAAACCTGTCAAGCCTAGCCATAACGTGACCCAGCTAAGGCTGTGAGATAATTATTTATTTATTTAAAAGTAAGCATTGCAGTTTTGCTGCGCTGCTTGGGACAAATGAATGCACCCATAAGAAAACATGTTTGCTCTCTGCACTCCTGTTGGGAGGGGGGGCGGCGCCCCCACCCTAAATAAGCAGCCGCCACTGTAAGTAAGGTAGACCTCGGGACAACCAGACAAAGAAAGAAACAGTCCTCTAAGAAAAAAAGCTTGGTGCACCTCCTAGCAAGGAAAACAAATGTACTTTGTATACAAAAAGGAAAAAGGTGACAGAGGCTGCCATAGGACCCAACTGCCACAGACATCTCTGTGTTAGTTCAAAACAGTCACAACATTTTAAATAGAAGAATCTTCATATAATGATATATTGGGAGACCCTGCCCAACATAGGGATCCCCCCCGAAATGGAGAGAGGCCCCACAATAGACCATTAATCTTTTGGAATTCGTTAAGCACTATCCATGACCCATATAGGGCCATGTAGATCCCTCCCCCTGTGCCAATAGTGAGCCAAGAACCAGGCAGGGGTATAGGCTGAATATATATTGAAAGCATATGTTCAATGATTCTTTAATGGTACCACATGCCACCTCCTCTGTGGCACAAAACAAAGCTTCAACACACAATGAACTTTCCTTTTCATAATAAACAGGCAAATATTATAGTTTTGATTTTAAAACAAGTTACACATTGTACATTTGGTCCTTTGTTTAATTTCCTGCACACTTGAAAGTCCTAGCAGTTTTGGAATTGCACAGATTTGTGAGAATACATGTGGCCAATAGCACCCTGTTTCCTTTTCATCCAAAAGCAATGTAAAATCGTTCTGCTATCAGAGTCACTCCCTCACTCTAAGGAGAGAATGTATATTGTTCAATGGAAATTGCACTAGTTTCCTTTTGCAAAGCATGTCTCCCCCCAGCAGAAAAACCCAGGCATCAGTGATATGCAGCACCCCTCTGTTTAAAGGTCATGTCTAGCAAGTGGGAACAGTTTAGGATTTCTGTTTGGGACCATGGGAACCCCTTTGTTTAAATGCAATGTGTAAGTAGTGGCAACAATTCTGAATTTTGTTTTGTGGCAAAAACACCTTTTGTTGAAATACAATGTTTAAGGTAGTGGTATCAGTTGGGGATTTCGTTTTTGGACCAACACCTTTTTGTTATAAAGGCAAAGTTTGGAAATGGTGCAACCACCTTTTTGTTTTAAAGGCAAGGTTTGGAAAAGGTCTCAAACACCTTTTTGTTTTAAAGGCAATGTTTGGGAATTATGTCAGTTGGGAATTTCTTTTAGTGTATGGGGCACATCTGTTCATTAGAGAAATCTGGGGTAGACAGGAAAAATAAAGGCACCCAACTACTTTACGTTACAATAATGTATTTCCTACTAGGAAAGAGGGTGGAAGTTTTGAACTCTTCCAAGCTCCCCCTCTGTCAATCTATTTGGGAGTTAATTAAATTAATATACAGTAAAATATGCTAAGGCTCTACACAATGTGCCCCCACCCACTATGAAGGGAAGGTAGCACGGCAGGCAGATCCCCCACACACTTGGTTTCAAATGGATCAATTCTACTTACATTTGACCTCTGATTTGGGGTGCTCAGGGAAGACAGGGCTCCTCTTTGGATAGCACAGGGTCTAGCCACTTCAGTCATAAATTGTCACCAGCGTTCATCCCTCATCTAGCTCTCCTTAAGAATCAGTGCCCAATCAGCTGTTGGCTTCCCAAGGCAAACATTTAAGGTGTCTAAATGTTAAGGCCTCTCCACCCAAGATGGTTTTAGGCAGCTGTCTGAGGATACCTCAAGGTGGATTAAGGGTAGTTCTCCTTCAAGATGTTTAGCAGCTCTTGTTTTTCTCCTTCTCTGTCTTTCCCTATCTGTGTCCCCCTTTCTGCATAGAGCAAGTGCTTTTTAATCCTAAATCCCTCCCACAAAATATTAAGATCAGGAGCTGTCAACTTATTAACCTTGAATTTCCATTGGACCTCTACAGTTCACTTCCCCTCCCAAGGTTCTACCCATGTCTATGACAAAGTGAAGCGGAGAGATACACAACTTCTATAATTTACAATTTATTCATGATAACATTTTGCCTAAAAAAGTCCCTATATTGCACATTTTAATAATTTACTAATAAATGCCATACTATATAGATATTACTGTTCCCTTCACCATGATGGATCGGTGGAGCTTACTTTTGTTTTGGCATGTTATTTCACGGGTGCACTACGGTTATAAACCCTTTTTGCAAAAACTAACATTGTTGGGAATTTGAAACATCATAGTCAGATATCTTATTTAAACAGCCAGTAGCTCCCCAACTTTGAAGTTTCTAACATTTTCAAGGCAGTTAGAAACACCTTTGAGGTTGCCCCAAGGTTATCAAAAATCAGATTCAGATACAAATGGCATCAGCACCATCGCCTTGACCGCTTTAATAAATGTGATCTGCCACAACTCTGTACGTATTATGATCTCAAAGTTATTTGAGAAAATGACCTTTATAATGTAAGTCAATGGCCATATATGTATACATATAAGTAACAGTTTCATTTGTGGTTCTGAATGTTGATTAAAGGGTGGGGTAAAAGCATTAGCCTTCTGTTCTATCAGAGTTGAGGGGCTGAAGAGATTCTTATCCTGCAGCAGATGACTTACCTCTGCCCTCTGACATCATGAGTCCCTGCTGGCATTTGCTATTTATTCTTTGTAATCTTGAGTTGACCACAATGCAGATCTAAAAGTGTATTTAAAAAAAGAAACATTTTCATCCACCCAGGCTGGCACTGTGTTCAAACACCCTGTTGTAAACACTTGGTATGCTTGAGCCGAGGTCTCACAGAGATCTGGCTTCTAGATAGGGAGCCAAAAGACATGCAGTGGGGGGAAGTAACTTGAGAATCCTGCTAAACAACTAGAAGCATTGGTCCATCTTGAGCTCATAAGAGATTTGCATGTGGCCTCTGAAAACAAAATCGCATTTTCAATGATTGCATTTGTTTCCCTATGCAGCATTTTATTCATTAAGGTGGCAAACTGAAAGTGAAAGGCTGCTGTTCATTTTGATAATTCACAATGGTCATTTTTATTTCTAATAATGTCAGTTTCTGTGTTGAAAAGTGGGCCTTAGTAGGGGCGCTGTTGAGCGCCGAACAAGATGGCCGCCTGAGCGTATCTCTCCGTGGCTTGCAGATCCCACAATCCTTTTTTGGGAATCTTCCCAATCTGGTACCTCACCCTGGAGGGCACGACTCATCCTCTGAGGTGACCTGGCACCACTTGATCCTACTCCTGTCTGGATTGGAGCTGGGGATCCTGAGATCCGGGCGCCCCTTTGCCCTTCCCCCATCGTCGGTGCGGCTTCGCGCCAATACCTGGCCTGGCTGGGGGAGACGCGCCTGCCTCCCTGCACTCCGGAGACTGCGGTCCGCTCTGGAGAGGGCCTGCGGTACACCCCGGGGCCCTGGCCCCCATCGCCTGTTCCTGCTTGGCTCTACCGTGTGGGACCGTGCCCCCCAGGGCCGTGGACCCCTCGCTTGCCCCGTGGCCGCTGCTGCTGGGCGGCTCTTCGGCTCCCCTGGACTGGTGGCCCTCCCCCCCTGCACATCGTGGACTGCCGACCGCTCTGGGGGGGACCGGTGTTGTGATCCGTGGTCCCGGCCCCCACTGCCTGCTTCCACCTGGGCCCATCCTGCGTGGGCGGACCCCCTGAGCCGCGGCCCCCCGCTGGCCCCTGGACCGCCTCCGGCTGCTGCGGGGGTGTCGCGGCTGCGGCCGCTGCTGAGTGGTGGCTCGGGTCTCCCAGAAGGACTCCCTCGGCTCTGCCGTGGCCGGGCCTCCTCCGGTCTTGGGTCGCATCCTGCTGGTGCCCCCCCGTGGTTAGGCCCCGGCGGCGGGGTGGTGCTGCGGCGCGCCCTTGGACGCCAGGTGCCGCGCTCCCCTGCAGGCTTATGTGACGGAGCCAGGAGAGATAAAGGTACGTCAAGGAGGGGTGCTGTTGCGCGCCCCCCCCTGCTTGGCTCTGAGACTCTGGGGCAACCACAGACACTGGCCCTTTCCTGTGCTGGCTGTGCTCGGGCTCTGGGCCCCCCTGCTCTCTGGTTCCATTTTCACCGGACCGCCCTACTGGAGGAGCCCCAATCCTTGTTGGCCGCCCGCATCTCTGCACTGGGGGGTCTCCTATCTCCTGGGTGGGCCGTGGCGCTCCTGGAGCCACCACTTCTTGCAGGATCTGTCATTTACCTAGGGCCTGCCTTACCCCACATCGCTGACCTCGAGGCCGCGGACATCGCCACCCCCGCCCCTTGGGTCTCCTGCATCTGTGCTCCCCTGGCGTTGTCCCCCAGGTCTCCCTGGGCTAGCTAAGCTTCCACATTCTGCTCTGGCAGCCGCAATATCTCATACTCATTAACCCACAGCCTCTAGTTTCTTCGTGCTACCTCCTGTTCCATACCATACTTTGCACACTGTGCTACGAGGTACAAAGTCCGAGTTCCCCTCGCCTTCTCCTTGGGCTGCTGGGGATCCCCCCTCTCTCAGCCCGTCCTCCGACACCGCCAGGATGACCAAGGGGGGCACGAGGAAACAGAGCTCCATCAACATGTTTGCAAAGGCGGCAGTGAGATTGCCGGAGGAGGCTGCTGGGCAGGCCCCTGCTACCTCATCTGACGCAGCTACGGAATCCCAAAATATGATGGACTTTATCCGGGAGGGCTTGACCGCACTTCACTCAAAATTAGATGACATGAACGGCACTATATCCTCCATTAAGGCCCACATCGAGAGGACTGACAGCCGAGTGTCAGAGGTCGAGACACGGGTCGGCTCCGCTGAGGATGCGCTGGATGCCCTGCGCTCCGAGGTTGTCGCTCTCTCCAGCCGAGTCCTCGAGGTGGAAAAGAAGAACGAGGACTTGGAATCCCGCTCAAGGCGCAACAACCTCTGCATTATCGGGGTTCCCGAGAATGAAGTCCACGAGCCAATGGAAGATTTTGTTGAGCACACATTGCTTTCGCTCCTCGACTCACCCGAGCTTTCCCCGCACTATGCTATTGAGCGGGCACATCGCGCCCTGACGGCTAAACCTAAGCCCGGTGCTCCACCTCGGCCCATCATAGCTTGTGTGCTGAACTACCGTGACCGTGACGCCCTCCTCAGGGCTGCAAGGCTCAAGGGTGAGCTACTACTGGGCGGCACAAGGATTCACCTTTACCCGGACTTTTCAACAGCCGTCCAACGGGAACGCAAGACTTTCCAAGCGGTGAAACGAAGGCTGCGAGACCACTCAATCAAATACGCTATGCTCTATCCCGCCAAACTTCGCATAGAACACGCGAACCAGGTGTTCTTCTTCACGATCCCTGAGGAGGCCTCCAAGTTTATGGACAAACATTTCCCTGGCTGATCCCCCTCCTCCGACCACGGTTCTACAGTTACCCTTTGTGCCCGACGGGGAGAGGCCAGGCCCAGCCGCCTTCCTGTATCGGGGCCATACTGATCCTCTATCCCGTAATCTACTTGTTCTGCTCATCTTACAAATACGTGCCATACCACCATGTGCAAGTACTTTTCCCAAGTTACATGTTATTCCTACTGTGGGCACCTTTTGTTCTACTGGATCTGCCGTAGCCCGGAGTGACGCGGCCAGTCCGGCCTGCAGGCCCCCAGGCGCTGATGCCTCTGGTTTGGTTTTGGTTGAGGGGGGTTGGGATTGTCATCCCTCTGTTTGGGCGGGGGATGTGAGTGGGGGTGGGACATGTTTGGGGGTATTTTATTAAAAAGTTGGCGCTGGCAGCGAAGGCGGACTGTGGTGTGGCACTCAGGAACTGTTGCCGCAGGGCTGCGAATCTGACCCACTGGTTATTGACATTTTCTCTGCTTCAAACGCCACTGCTTCTGTGATCAAGAGTGACTTGACCTTTATGAGCTGGAATGTACGGGGGTTGGGTAATTATAAAAAGATGAGGCAACTCCAGTTGCAGGCCGAGCGCCATGGGTCCAAGATTCTTTTCTTACAAGAGACACATGCTCGCACGGAACAGTGCATGTGCTTCGCCAAAACCTGGGGCCCCCATAGATTTTTCACTGACTTCTCTACTCAAAGCCGTGGGGTCATGACCCTCATTCATAAGAGTCTCAAGTTCACCCTCATTTCCTCACAAATTGACCCCCAAGGCAGGTATGTACTGCTTCATGGCACGCTCCATCACAAGGAAGTGGTTCTGCTGAACATTTATGGCCCTAACATAGATGACCCGGATGTTTATGTGCAGGTCACGTCCCTCCTTGAAGGCTTCCCCCTTGTCCCCATCCTCTGGGGGGGGTGATTTCAACACAATCTTTGATGTAGCCCTCGATAGATCTGGCTCCAAGCCCCATCATCTCTCCAGGGCAGCTTACGCTGCACTATCATCCCTACCCCGCCTGGCCATGGTAGATGCATGGAGGTTCTTTTACCCGGATTCCCGCATTTACTCTTTCTACTCCTCAGTCCACGATTCCTATTCCCGCATTGACACATGGGTGATCTCCAACGAATTGGTTAAGAACGTTACACGGTTAATGATCCTTCCCAGAACCCTGTCTGACCATTCTCCAGTTACCGTTACCATCGGTTGGGGTCCTGATTCCGGCCGGACTCGTAGCTGGAGGTTGAAACCCCTCTCCCTACTGGACCCGGAGTTCTGTTCCGAGCTCGAGGTGTCGATTGAAGAGTTCTTCGAGACAAATACGGGCTCGGTAACATCTCAGGCCACTTTATGGGAGTCCTTTAAGGCTTATATTACAGGGATTGGGCTGTCCAAGGAGAATGGGGTCCTTAAGTCGATCCGAAGAGATCTTGCCGTGAGCGAATCCAGACTTTCGACCCTGGAAGCTACATGCTCACTTCACTCTACCCCGAGTAACCTGGCGGACATCGGGAGGGAATTGGACACGTTCCGATCCCTTGCGGAGCGTGAACAAAGGTTTTTGGATAATCCTGGCATGGCGAGGAGATACGGGGAGGGTGAACGCCCTGGTCGATTTCTGGCGTGACTGATCCATCACGAGACGGGGTCCCCACACATACTTGGAATTGAGAGGCCTGACGGCTCTATGGCTGTCTCCTCGTAGGACATCAACAGGGAATTTTTCACATTCTATGAAACCCTATATTCTAACTCAGATGAGGTGTCAGTGGCGGGGATCGATTCCTTTCTCGATGCCCTTCCTCAGTCAACCCTATCTCCGGAGACCGCGGGTTCCCTTGACTCCCCACTCACACTGGAGGAACTGTCAGATGCTATTGACTCCTTATCCTCGGGGAGAGCCCCTGGCTCGGACGGTACCCCAGTCGAATTTTACAAGCATTATAAGTCACAGCTGCTCCCTCACTTGCTGGCTCTTTGGGAGGAGTCGGTGGAGGCTGGTGTATTTCCCCCTTCACTCCGTGAGGCCACAATCACAGTATTACTTAAATCTGGTAAATCCCCCTTGCAATGTGGTTCATATCGCCCGCTCTCACTTATAAATTGTGACGTCAAAATATACGCCAAGGCTCTGGCGCTCCGGTTGGCTCCCTTTTTGCCATCTATCATCCATCCAGATCAGGCGGGCTTCATCCCAGGTCTCTCCACCTCCCTGAACCTGAGGCGTCTATTTAACATAATTAACAGAATCAGTCCCAAGACGCACGCAGTGGCCGCCACACTCGACATGCAAAAAGCATTTGACTCAGTTTCATGGCGGTATCTATGGCGGGTTCTCGAGAGTTGCAAATTCGCACCCTCCTTTCTCTCCTGGGTCAGATTGCTTTACTCAGCTCGTGGCTAGGGTCCGCACCGACGACCGTTGCTCCCCTCTCTGAGATCGCCAGGGGGACGAGACAGGGGTGCCCCTTCTCTCCCTTGATCTTTTCTATAGCAATAGAGCCCTTCGCTGATATGCTCCGCCAATTCCACGCTAATAGAGGCCTCCGCACTGCGGGCCAGGCGGACATAGTGTCCCTATATGCGGATGACGCATTGTTGTTTGTATGCTCTCCTTCCATCAACTTACCCCCAATACTGGAGGATATCATTCAGTTTGGCCGAATCTCGGGCCTTAAAGTGAATTGCTCGAAATCCACTCTCTTCCCACTCACGGAATGCACTCTCCCCCCTCCTGACACCCTGGGTTTCACATGGGCTCAATCCACGTTTACCTACTTGGGGATAGAGGTAACGTGCCAGCAAGCGCTGACCTTCAAGGATAACTATCAGAAGTATCTTACACACCTGACGGCTAGGGTTCGGGTCTGGGACAAACTCCCGATTTCCCTCGCAGGCAGAATAGGGCTGTTGAAGATGGTGGTGTTGCCCCAGCTGCTTTACAGGTTCACTAATGTACCCTTGTGGCCAGGGGGGGGGCTTCTTCCAGGATTTGGCTCGTACGGTTAATTCCTTTCTTTGGCACTCGGGTGCGGTCCGCCTAAAAATCGATACCTTGTCTACCCCCATGACTAACGGGGGCTTCGGTGCCCCCGACTTTCTTAAATACTGGCTGGTATCCCAGATCCAATATACTTCCTACTGGTTTAATACAACGGACCCTCCCCCGCATGTCCGACTTGAGAAACTTGCGGTCTGTGACCACGACATCCGCTCCTTAGTGATACAACCCGCTCCCCTGGCACTGGACTCACAGAATCCGGTCGCCTGCACGTCCCTCGCTTTGGCGAGAATGTGGAGGCTGACCGGAACTGCTCACGCCTTCCATGGCAACCTCCCTCTTTGGAATTTCCTCCTGGGGGTCCCACGGATTCCACCAGGCACGGTTCGTCGCTGGGCTGATGCGGGCTACGAGTTGCTGTGTGATGTGTTTGACCAAGGTATATTTGTTGAATGGCCCGATCTCCCATTGCCCTTGAGGAGCGACCAGAGTGTATGGCTCCAATATTCATCCCTCCGCAGGACCCTTAAGCGTAATTACCAAATGTTCCCCGCATTACCACCAGACAACCCTGCCATCGAGGAACTCACCTCCCCCTTGCCCACGAGGGGCAAAATTTCCAGGTTATACACTATGTTGCAATCCAGATCTGTCCCAGACTTTGTTAAACTGAAGCGTGCGTGGGAGGTAGACCTTGGTGTTGAAATGTCAGATGAGCGCTGGGCACACATATGCGAGCGCATGCATCGAGTGTCCTTCAACTCCCGGTTTAAACTTATTCAGTTCAAAGTATTACACAGGTTCCATTACACCCCGATAAGATTGCACCGCATGTCCAGGGATCACCTTTCTAGCTGCCCTAGATGCGGTCAAGTTGATGCCGACTACATTCACATGATTTGGTCATGCCCCCGCCTCTCACAGTTTTGGGAGGCAGTTTGCACGACGGTGTCTGCTGTGCTCGACCACCCCATTGTTCCCTCCCCGGTGTTATGCCTCTTCCATGACCTCCCAGGCCTCTCCCGGAACTCCAAAAAACTAGCTGGCCTCTGCTTGCTTCCCGCGGTGCGATCCATCCTGCTCTGCTGGCTTCGCCCCTCACCTCCCACACACGCCCAATGGCTAAGAGCAGTCACGTGGGCCTCGGACTCCGAGGAAGCCTGGTCTCATATGCAATCCACCCACTCCAGGCCTAGGAACATCTGGCTCAGGTTCCGTTCTTACATGTCCGACCTCAACACGACACTGGATGCCTCTCCCCCACCTGCTTCCCCCCACCAGCTCGGGTCCTCACCCCTATCATAGTTCTCTGTTACCCTCCCCATGCTGTAAATGTGCCTATTGATTGTGTTGTTACGTGAAGCAACCTCTGCGCACCTACACTGTGTACATTGTATTCATATTGTAATTGCCTGACGCTGTTCGCCTGTGTTTTGCTGCCACGCTGAATAATAAAAAGAAGTTTAAAAAAAAAAGAAAAGTGGGCCTTAGTCCCACGACATGAAGAATACAAATGTGACTTTCACTTCACCTGCGAGGCCCAGTTTGTGATTTTTACTTCTCATGATGCATAGCATTTTGAGGTATGATAGTTCCAATGAAAAATGCTGCTTTGTGTCTCTCAGCCAACAAAATAATGTGTCGTTCCATCTTGACATACTTCATTGTGGCATTTTCAGCTGGACACATTTTTTCACTCAATGGGCCCCTTCGCTTATGTTCCGGTTTTAGGCCTGTGTTTGTATTTGTGTGCCTTGCCCTATGAACAATGTATTTCAAATCAGAGGCCTAACCTGGCATTTCCTTTTATGTGCTGGAGCTATCATTAGACCCCACACATATCTGTGATGAAAACATCATACAGTGTTAACCCCCAACCTCTTTGTCTACCACCTATATATATACTACCAGTCCCATTTAGTCGCTTGACCGATTGGCCACAATCTAATCTACCCCTTCCCTCTAACACGTGATATTCTGCTCCGTCACCTTGGGTTCCTGCTACCTGATTGGCAGGCCTCTAAGAATGTTACCCTCCCCATGGCCTAGTGACATGGTGTGAACTTGGTCATTAACATGAGCCAAGTGGATACCTCCAAGGATAAAAATTGTACCTCTAGAATAGGAGAGCGATACCTTTAATCCCAGAACTGCAGGTACCCCCGCCAAGGCTCTCTGTCACAAGACTACATTTGTTGGTATCACCTCTTGCTTCTCATAGTACAAATCACGGGATGAATCACTCCTTACTCCCCCCTTATCAGCTGCCCCTCCCTGGAGTTTCTAGTGGGCCTCTCGAGGACCACACTAATCAGCCAATTTCTGAAAGATTTTGATGTTCTGTTTGTGGGCATCTGGCAGTTCAAATGGGATAGTCATTATTCTGGGAGGCGCTAGTGCCATAAAAATCTACGCCAGGCCTTTGTCAGCTCAAGACCTCTGCCCAGGCTTCCATGGGTTTGTCCTTCAGGATGGGCGCAGCCCTACCCGTGCTCGGCCATTCACATTCCTGCAAAACAATACAATTGTATTTTATCTATCAAGCCTGAAGGCCTCTATGCTCATTGCCATGCTATGCGGCTACTTTCACCATGGCCCACGGCAGACTAGGCCTCACTTTAAATATGGCTGTGCTTCAGTATTACTTGCAGTGGGGACCAGGGCCTACGTTTACATTATCATTCGCTACATTTCAACTATTGTATTCTAATTTCGCACATGCACTGTACCAGGGCCCACCCACATCTCCACACCTGCTACAAAATGCTGTGGCCTTGATTCAGATAATTATTTATGTGTAAAACAGGGATTTGGGTGCCTTCTGCCTGCAAATCTGCATTCACCAAATAGGGATTTGCGGGCAGAATGGCACACAAATCCCCATTTTACACACAAATAATTCTAGGACTCAGGGCCTATGCATGTTCCACTTATTTAGCATGTTTCACCCCTCTGTAGCAGTGCACGTTTTTATTTCTCATGGATTAATATACCTTCCTCAGCCTAAATCATTTGGGGAGACATGGGAGCGGGACATGCAGCCCAACAACAGATAGACAGATTGATAGACATGGATACATAGATTGATTTGGCTAAAAGGATGGATTTAGTTGTATGGGTAAGTGAATGGATGGAGGAACAAGAACTTAGATTGGTGGGTAGTTTAGTTTAGTTTAGTTTAGTTTATTTATTTGTACCGCGCACCGAACCCTGGGGTAGCTGGGCGCCGGAGACTTAAAAACAGTTACAGCATGGCAAAAATATACAGTACAGATTGTGAAAAAACAACAACGGCTTAGTAGACCGGGTTACAGGTGGTCAACAGAGGCAAGCAGAGAGAAAGTGCATTAAACGGCATTTTTGTTGGAAAGCCATGTTTTTGTTTTGGCTCTAAAAGTCCAAAATGAGGGTTCTGCTCTAAGGTATGGTGGCAAAGCATTCCATAGTTTGGCAGCTAGGACCGGGAAGCTGGCGCCGCCTGCTTTTTTTAGGGAGAATTTGGGAACAGAGAGGCAGTGTGCGTATGGAGTTCTAGTTGGTCTAGTTGAGGTGAGATTGTGGAACTTGTCTGCCAGGTATTTGGGTGCGTCGTTAGAGCGGCATTTATGGACGATGACGAGGGATCTGAGGGAGATTCTGTCTCGTACTGGGAGCCAGTGAGCATCTTGTCTGAAGCTGGAGATGTGGGCGTTTCGTGGGATACTGAGGGCTGCTCTGATGGCATTATTTTGAAGTACCTGTAGTTTGTTCAGGTTGTGTTCTGATGAGCCAAGAAAGAGGGTGTTGCAGTAGTCAATTTTTGAGAGCACTAACGCTCTGGCTAGTGTAATGCAGCTAGAAGGTGATAGGAAAGGTTTGCAGGCGTTGATGAGCTTATTGGTGTAAGCGGTTGAAGAGGCAGTTGCGTTCACCTGTCTTTTGAGCGAGAGAGTAGAGTCTAGATAAACCCCAAGGGTTTTAATTTCTTTGGCTACTGTGATTAGGTTACCGTCTATGTTGATGGACGCGTAACGGGGGTCTAGTTTGTTTAGCCGGGGTTGGGAGCCGACAATGAGGAGCTCAGTTTTCTCATCGTTGAGGCATAGGCCGTGCTCTGCCATCCAGGCTTGGATCTCTAAATAAAGGTTGTTGATTTTGGTGGAGTCCTCGTCGTAGCACCCTGATAGGGTGATGAGAACCTGGGTATCGTCAGCATAGTTTGTGTAAGTGACACCTAGATTATCTAGGCGGTCAAACAATAGCTTTGTGAAGATATTGTATAGGGTCGGCGAGACGCACGAGCCTTGAGGAACGCCGCAGGTGATGGGGACAGGGAGTGCTGATGCCCCTGGGGAGAAGACTCGGGTGGTTCGGTTGGTTAGGAAGGACTGGATCCAGGCAGTCGCCTGGTTAGAGAAGGCCGCTGAGGTCATCAGATGTTCTGTGAGGATCTAGGTGGTAGGTGGTAGGTGGGTGGGTGGATGGATAGACAGATGGTTGGATTAATGCATTTGGACAGACAGGTGAGTAGATACATGGATGGGTGGATGATTGGCTAATTGGATGGATAGATGGACATGTGGATGAAATAAAGCAGAACTGCTGGAGCAGTTAAATTGCTACACTGACATACATGGGCGGGTGGATGCATGCATTCAAGCATGGATGGATAGACAGATTTAGGTGGCGAGGCTTGTATATATGGAATGAGTTGGTCTGATACATATAGCTGGACTAACTTGGGTCGATTGTCGGAATTGGATGGATGCAGGAGTAAATGTAAATTAGTTGGAGGGTGGATGAATGGAAGAAGAGAGAGACTTGAGTGAATGGGCCCATAAGCGCAGATGGTATAAGGTTTGTGTTTGTGGACTGACCAGAACAAGCAGCATACCTCCTCCATTATGTCAGCCGGATGTTTGTAGCAGGTAGACTAGGCCCACAGATTCTCCAATGTGCTCAATGGAACAGGGTGACAAGGGGTGGGTGCTCTGTGGGCCAAGCTCAAAGGGAGAAAAATAACTGTAAAGGGATCAAACCCTCATCTGCAACATGCAGAGAATGATGGTAGTAGTATTGCTCGTGGATTACAGTTGGTTACGTTGTGAAAGCAGCCTCCGGCAGGAACGTAGAGTAGACTGTGCAATCCAGTAGAAAGACCGCCAAGGCAAGGGGGTCGGAAGGAGAACAGCCAACAGAGGATACAGGTAAGATCCAAGCATGGATCAGAGAACCCAGAAATGGAACGGAACAGAGGAGAGATGGTAGGAGGCGCCAGAGCGTGGCTGTGACTCTTGAGGCAGAGCGAGTCGAGGGCAAGGGAAACAAGAAGCAGGAAAAGGTACAGCAACACAGAATCAGTGCTTAGAACAAAGAAGAGACGCAAGGAGCTCACCTGTCAACTTCTGTATATGCCGGTCCAGTGAAGGATTCCAGGCTGATCCCGGGCCGATTCTTGGAAAGCGCTAGACCTTTGCTGCAGCTCCAGTTGATAGTCCTGATCCGTCACCATCTTGGATGGTACAAAATGCAGCGGGATGTCGCCTTCCCCACTGATGTACACTAATGAAAAGGAATCCCGGTAGACACTGAACCACTCGGAGGTGGAAACAGTGTCTACTCTGTCTATACCTGGGAGGGGGAGCGAGCAATCAATATATAAATGAGACAGAGCTCAAAGCACAGGTAGCACAACAAATAGGGTCCACAATTAAACCGAATCCTTATAAAGTCACTATATACATTTTTAATCAATACATTAAAAAAAATATTAAATCACTCAATTTGTAACATTCATCACAAAAATCTATATAAATCATCACATAAAACATAGGACCTTTCAATCACAATCAATTGTGAGTTCATAAAAATGTATGGACACATTCAACACAAATCAGGCAATGCATCAGTTTCTTATTATTGTCAGATAGAACAAATTATCTCTGTGTATATATCCAGGAAGGTGTCTCGACATGTTTCAGTTCTTGGGGAATCACTCAGAGAACATTCATCAGGATGGTTGTAAAAGTCACGAAAATCACAATAAAACAATTGTGTCCTTTGTAAGGAAAAAGGAGAGCTGTACACGTGCAACCTGTGGGTTTAAAATAAGGGGGAACAAATGGTAAGCTCAAACAGTAGCTATATTAATTTGTTATATTCCCTAAAGAGGTGAATAAGAGGACCAAAAGAAGGACTCATATTACCTTCAGTGGTGCCTGTGGGGGCTCACAACTTAAGTAGATCAGGTTGTGGTTGGCTGGTAATTAGCTCCTAACCTGTAACTAATACATAAAAACGCTCTTTAATATTTTTCGAATGAGCTCAAAAACAATACTCAACAGAGATAAACTGGTACAGAAAAGTAATTAACAGAATGGCAAGTGAGAATCTCACAATGAGAATCGCCATCTAGATCACCTGTATGCCAACAAAACCCTGCTCACTCAATGATAGAATAGGGCAACCACCCCAGAGCAGTGTCGCCGCTAGGTAGTATGCTGCTATAAGTGGTCTTCAGGCATCAATAAATGTGTATGTATGCAGAAAAACAACAGCCCCAGCAATGACAAATGAGGTAAAGCCACTCTCAATGGAACAGTAGACACTCCCTCATAATGGACATCAGGAGAGTAAAGTATGGCAAAGTTGTGTCCATATTAAAGATGAGGCGAGGAACGCAAGATGAGTACCACAAAAAGTGGCATCCAGTACGGCACCAGACCCTCCACCTGAGCGTTTCATGCTGTGAGAGCGCGAGGAACCCTGTCTCGCCAGGAAAAGGTACTAGTAACTCTCCGGGCTGTGAACAAACTGCCTGTTAATGGGCGGGTGAACACCAAAGACCCAATCAATCATGTATCTATTCCACAGTGAAAAAGGGAGTGCATAATAATGAATAACAGAAACTCACACATCCTAAAAATATGGCAAAAGCTTCACGCATCCGAAATGGATCGAGAATCAGCTTGTCAAATAGTCAGCATTAGCTCAACACTGACATTCTTCACTGTTCGAAATACACGTCCTGTGTACGTGTCTGTATCGGAAAAAAGTGGGGAGCAAAAGTAACCTCCACTGTATAAACAACAGTTTGCCGCAAGGAAATCGGCGATGGTGATACACTAAGGCAAAAGTGGCTTACCTAAGGTCATACCAACGGGCGGACGGAGAAAGCGCTTACTGCTGAGTCAGTGCGGGCGGGCGGGTTAGACCTCTGTGTCTAACTAGCGAGCACACGCCTTGTCAGCTTGTGTATACACGCTGTCATGGTAACACGACGCACAGGGCCAGACAAGTTTGGAATCACTCTATGGACCTCAATTGTACGTGGCCACCATCTTTGAATGGAGAGGAGCTCCATGGGCATCAATAGCATTCATAGATGGATGGAGGGTTCACCAAGTGGACAGGTGAATGGGTGGGTAGTCAGATAGATGGGTTGATGGATGTAGTGGTGAATGAAAGGATGGGTATTTAGATGTGTGGATGGCAGGGGGCAGAGGGGTGGAGTAGCAGCATCCATAGATTGACATGAATCGAAGAAGGATGCATGGATGGGCAACTTTATGATCACTACCATCAATAGACCAGGCACTGGCAGAGGTCCTAACAGTATGCCCCCTCCAATGGGTCAAGGGGCCTGGCTTCCACGGATATAACCTATGAAACCTTTAAAGGAGCCTGGGAGCATGAACTGCAGAGGCGGGTTGCCAGGTACGGTCAGGTCCATAGCCTTTCCAGTCCAGCAAGTATTGTAATTATCCCCTATGGTACCTGGAGTCACATATGGTCTTCACTTCATACTCTGATCTAGAGGTGGTGTCGATCGGGGCTGGAGCTCTCTGGTCTTTTTTGTGAAATGGATCTGGAACATGTGGCTTCAGCTGAAAAATGTGAAAGACAGGATGTATTCCTGTCCAGGACCTAGGTCATCTTAACTTGAATGCAACTGGACCCACAAGTGGACATATCTTAAAGGGACCAAAAAAGCCTGGGGACAATTTAGATGGAACTAAATGTATTTGCAGAGACATGATGAAAGCGAAACAAGGTCTCCAACGGCTAATGCAGGTGTTTGCAGACAACTTAGATCAGCTTGTTTCTTACTAGCAGCTCTGGTATCTGTTGAAGTTTGTAGCACTGAGGTATGGCCTGCTTGGATTTTGTCTATGAGTTGGTTTACCGAAGGACCTTTAGTATCTGCAGAGTCGATGGTAGGAAAGCAAGTAGGATGAAAGTCATAAGTACATAAGAATGGACTGACTCTGATGGAGGTATGAATTGAATTGTTATACGCAAACTCTGAAAATGGGAGTAAGTCATACCAATTGTAATACGAAGCTGTGGTGAAGCATCTAAAGTACTGTTCCAGGGACTGATTTAGCCACTCCATTTGACCGTTGGATTGTGGATGATATCCAGAAGTCAGAGCCAGCCAAAGCCTGGCTCATCATGAACAAAAACTAACCTCCTTCACCGTCTCAGCTTCCCCTTGTATATATGCTTTTATTTTTTACTATGTTTTACCCTGCAAATTATATATCTGTGTAAATGGAAATGTTATCATCCAAATGTCAAAGTATGTACAAATACTCTTTATGTAACTGTGTAAATATGTAACTGCAAGAAATGTGCCCAGATGCCTGAGGGCTAGGCACGCTATATAAATAAAATATAATCCAATATATAAATACAATACAATACAAGAGACCTTTGAATTCCAAGTTTTTGACACAATAATTTCCAAAAATGGAGGTGTACTGTGGTCCTCGATCTGATAAAATACTGTTTGGTTAGTCGTGGAGGCAAAAGATGCTTTGTAGAAATACTTTGGCCATCTGTTCAGGTATGCAAGGGAGTGCCACAAAGTGAGGCAACTTCGTGAGTGAGTCTATAGTCACCATGATTGTAGTTTGATTGAGAGAGGTAGATCAACTAGGAAGTCGGTAGTAATATGTTGCCAGGGACATGAAGGTAGGGAAGGCTGTGTTAATTTCCGAAAAGGCAACCTGCAAGGGGTTTTAACTTGTTGGCAAACAACGCAGGCACATAAGTAGTTCTTAACTACTTCTTGAAGGTTTGGCCACCAGAAGTATCTCTTGATGCTCTCCAAAGTCACACGGACTCCGCAATGACCTGCTGTCTTGGCATCATGACACAAATGCAATATCTCATGTTACAAGGCTGAGGTGGGTATGTAAAGATTCTTGCTTCTAAACAATAGACCTTGTTCCTCAGTCAAGACATACTGCTGGATGTTGAGAGCTATGGTTGGATCGTGGAGTATGGTGGCCCTCCATATCCGCTGTTGAAAAGTAGTTACAAAAAAGAGGAAAGATGCTTTAGGTTATATTTGGTCCCGTTGGATTGAGACTCCAGCAGTGGAATCCATATTAGATAGTGCATCAGCCATTTCATTTACAATCCTGGGAAGGAATGTAAATAGAAGATCATATTGGGAAGAAAAAATAAGCCCAGCAGACCTGTCGGCTATTCTGACATTCTTGTTGTTGGAGCCCTTTCAAGTTACGATGAACCATTCTAATGGTTACATTATGTTTCGATCATAGAAGACGATGTCGCCACTGCGTAGAGGCCTTTTTTATAGCCAAGAGTTCTTTCTTCAGGACTGTATAGTTCTGCTCATGTGCGGTCAGCGTCTTAGACATATAGGCAATGGGATGCTCACAGCCATTCCACAGTTGTTTAAGAACAGCTCCAACCGCAGCATTAGATGCATCTGCCTCCAAGAAGAATGGTTTATTTTGGTCTGGAAGACACAGTATGGGAGCTTTCGTGAAAAGTTCCTTAATGTCTTGAAATGCCTTATCAGCTGAGTCATTCCATAAGAAGATAAGCTTCTTTTCGAGAAGGGCAGTCAGGGGTGGGATCTTCAAGAAAACGTTTGGGATACATTTCCTATACAAATTGGCAAATACCAGGAATCTTTGTATTTCTCTCACTGAACTGGGTTATTTCCAGCGAATAATAGCTCCAACCTTTGCTGGATCTATAGCAGTTTCTTATGCAGACAAGACAAAGCCTAGATATGTTACCGATGGTTGGTGAAAAATGCATTTTTCCAGTTTAGCATAAAGATGCTTCTTCAGAAGACATGAGAGCACTTCAGATACATGGACACAATGTTCTTGTGGTGAGTTGGAAAATATCAGAATGTCATCAAGGTATATAACAAGGGAGTGTAACGTGAGGTCTGAGAAGATATGGCGCATTTACCGTTGAAAAAAAGCAGGGACATTGGCCAGTCCAAATGGCATGACCCGGTATTGGTAGTGGCCGAAGGGGGTGCGGAATGTTGTTTTCCACTCATTGCCACTGTGAATCCGGACAAGATGGTAAGCACCTCAAAGGTCTAGTTTGGAAAATATGGAAGCCCTTCTGACAGCTTCAAGGATATCAGGGATCAAAGGAAGTGGATACTTGTCTTTCAAGGAAATTTTGTTCAACCCTTTGTAATCTATACAGGGCCGTAGTTCAGCCAGGCCTTTTTTGGGAATAAAAAAACATAGAGGCTCCAGCTAGGGACTTAGACTTGGTTATCAAACCATTTTGAAGATTAGACTGCAGATAGGAGCGTATGGCTTGCTTTTCTGGTTCAGACAATGTATGCATATGCCCAAAAGGTACTGGCATGCCAGGAATGAGGTCTATCAAACAATCCTCGTTCCCGTGAGGAGGGAGAACCTTAAATTCCTCTTCCAAAAATACCTGATGATAGGCATGATATTCCTTGGGAAGTATTTGTAGCTGACACACTGATTTGTTCTCTTGTCTTTCCAGTTGTGTGTGGAATCATATAGCTCCCTTGTATAAACAATTTGACAGACAATATTCTGAATCTAGGAACATAGTCCCAGCTATCCAGTTTACAAAAGTGTTGTGCTGACGAAGCCATGGGAGTTCCAGAATGATCGGATAATGAGCTGCCCTTATGAGGACGAACCGGATGGTTCCAGTATGAGAAGAAAGATGCATTATGAGTTCCGAAGTCTGATTTTTAATGGGTCCCGAAGACAAAGGAGAACCGTCTACCCCTTCCACAGGGATAAGAACTGAAGTGGGTTCATGAGTAATAAAATGTTCCTTGGCCCAACGATCAATGAGGAAATTCCCTGTTGCCCCAGAATCTATGAGAGCAAGAACGTCAGGTATGATAGTGTCGTGTAGCCGTAGATCAATCTTCAGCACCAGCATGATGTTATCCTGAGTATTGGTATTTTGGGAACATACAAAGCCCCCTACCCATATATACCGAGCCGTGGTTCACATTATGGACAGGGTTTGGCGTTTCCCGACTGTCTTGGTGGGACTATTGGAAAGTCCTTCAGCAGATATTTGTTCGATCCACAATACATGCAAAGACCAAGGGTCTCATTCCGAGTTGGGCGGTAAGGATTAACGGTCACCGGTAAGGAGACCGGTGCCGTTAAACCCTTACCGCCCAATTCCGAGGTCCCTTAGCAGGAGCCGCAAAGAACTTGTGGTCTGACCACACGCCCTTTGCGGGTCCCGCTAAGTGACCAGGGCGCTAATAACTGGCCCGCTATTTGCTGGCCCGTAATTAGCACCTTCCCCAATCCCATTGAGCCCTATGGGGGCTCAAATGGGAATGGGGAATGGTTGGTTGAATGGGGACTTACCGGGTCTGCACAGGTCGGAATGTCCCGTTAAGTCCCCATTCAACCAGACCAGACACGGACCCAGTTTTGGAGGCAGCCATGGCGCTAATAGTGCCATGGCTACCTCCAAACTCAGAATTGCTCTTCAGGTGACAAGGGTCCTCTGGCTAAGCCGATTTCCATGGGTTTTTCTTCCAAGGGTTGATGAGTACAAGGATGGGTGACTTCAGTGGTTCTTGACTGACAATACTTGCGCTTCTCTGACAAACGTTCTTGATGACGGAAATCCAACTGCAACACCAATGCTATAATTTCTTTCAGATTGGGTGGTTTTGACACCCTTGAAAGCTCATATTTAGGTTCCTCCAATAAGCCACGCCATAAAAGCGTAATTAAGGCATCATCCGGCCAGGCTGTCTCTGCCGCCAATTGCTTGAAGGTGGTGATATAGGTCAAAACATCAAAAGAGCCTACTCTCACTTCTAAGAGCTGTTCATGAGCCGAAATGGTCAGTGCTTGCCGATCATACATGGCCTGAATACTGTCAGCAAAGGCTGAATAGGAATCCAGGATTTGGTTGTTGGTTACTACTAAAGGGGTAGCCCATGCTAGAGCTCCTCCTACCAAATTGGAGACCATAAAACTAACCTTAGAACAGTCTGTCAGGAAAAAGGAGGGTTTTAATGTAAATTGTATAATACAGGACTCCAAAAACTCCTTAAGTCTCTTGGTATTGTCATCGAACTTTCCCGCTATCGATGGCATGGTAGGAAACTCAGACATGGCAGGGATAGCTGCAACCATTTGGCGTAACATTGCATTTTAGTTTTTTAAGTGTTGGGCCTCCTGAGTGAGATCTTGAAGAGCCGCCATTGCCTGTTGCATTTGATCCGTAGTGAGGGAGTCTTTCGGGCGTCGCTTGCTATAAGGTTTGTGTCTGTGGACTGACCTGAACAAGCAGAATACCTCCTCCACTATGTCAGCAGGATGTTTACAGTAGGTAGACTAGGCCTATACAGTTTCCAATGAGCCCAATGGAACAGGGCGACAAGGGGTGCTCTGTGGCCAAGCCAAAGGGGAAGAATCCTGTAAAGGGAAAAACCCTTGTCTGCGATATGTAGAGAATGATGGTAGTAGTTTTCCTTGTGGATTACAGTTGGTTACGCTGTGAAAAGCAACCTCTAGTAGGAACGTAGAGAAGACTGAGCAATCCGGAAGAAAGACAGCCAACGAACGTCTCTATATGCCGGTCCAGTGAAGGATTCCAGGATGATTCCGGGTGCCATCTTGGAAAGCGCTAGACCATTGCTGGAGCTCCAGTTGAAAGTCCCAATCCACCGCCATTTTGAATGGTACAAAATGCTGCTGGGATTTCGCCTTCTCCACTGATACCAAATAGACCAGGTGCAGGCAGAGGTCCTAATAGATGTTTGGATGGAGGGTTGACCAAGTGGACAGGTGAATAGGTGGGTAGTCGATAGATGGGTTGATGGATGTGGTGGTGAATGAAAGGATGGGTATTTAGATGGATGGATGGCAGGAGGCGAGGGGTGGAGTAGCAGCATCCATAGATAGACATGAATGGAGGAAGGATGCATGGATGGACAATTTGAGGAGCACTACCATCAATGTGGTAGTGAAGGTGCTTCGATACATGAATTGGCAGACCTGAATGGGTTGATTGTTTGATTTGTGGATACTGAATGAATGGCAGCATGAATGCATGGGTCAAGGGTCAGTAGGACTGATGAGCGATTGTATGGGATCAATGGAGGACAGATGTAGGACTAAAGGACAGATGGATAAAGGATTTTGTACTCACCAAATTGTGTGAGTACGCTTGACTTCAGATCACACTTCCAAAATTACACACGCTTGTAAGTTTTTGACAGGCCCCCTCCTATGAGGAAAGATCTATTTTATGGCCGTTGGAATGGGGGTAACACGGGGTGCTTAAAAAAAGTATTTTCCTTCATTCAACACGACGCCATGGCGTCCCATTGAATGTGCCGCCATACTTATAGAAGACGGGGCTCTGTACAAAGCCCCTCTTCTATGACCATGGCGGCCAAAAAAGGGACGGTGCTGCCGCTGCAACGGTCAGATAAGTGGGTAGGGGGAAGGGATTTAAAAAAAACAAATTACAGGAGGGCAGGGGAAGTTGGGGGGCTGCGGCGTGGGAGGCAGCCTGCAGGTTTCGGGGAACGCTGGCTGATATTACAGGTTTCAAGCCCGTGATCCGCAGACTGCGAATGGCTGCGCCCACCACCCCGGGTGCTAATATATATTTTCATGAAACTGGTATGGGTTATAGAAACTTTCACAGTGTAAATGTCCTCTTCTATGACATTAGATATGGCCCAGCAGAGAGGTGTCGACTTCTGCAGGGCATGAGGGAGGGGGCAATTTGGTGGCGCCGAACTCAATCTCCGCAATTTACGGACTAACATGATGAGAAATGAGTGGGCCTCTTCAGTTCGTATTGGACTGTATAGATGGCCGAGTGTCCCTTCTTTATTTATGATCTATGTGCAAAAGACATGCACGGCCCTCAGCCACCGCCCATTGCCCTGTCAGCCCATTCCCGCTCTGTATTAGTGTCTACACAGCGCTTCAAACAGTTTGCTGTAACGACCACCTCCCCTTCCAACAGAACTTTAAAATGTGCGCACTGCCGAGTGACGCACACAGTGCGGGGTCGAACCCTTTCTCACACCCGGAAGATTGCCTCTGAAGAACATTCCTGCATGCTTGAGGGCAAATGGCGGACATTCCTTCTCCGATGGCTACAAGTGAACGCAATGATTTGCATCTCATATTTTGACAGCACTTAAGAAAGACAGCGCTATGGCCCGATTCATGGATTTTTTCGCACGCTTCAAAGTGACTTTGCACTGCTGAAAAGTTACTTTGCATTGCCGACACAAACCCTGATTCATGGAATGAAAGTGTATTTTTGCAGTGCAAAGTCCATGCAAAGTATTTTTGTAGTGCAAACCTGACTGCACAGACTTTGCACTGCAAAAATATACTTTCTATGGAGCAGGGTTTGTGTCGGCAGTGCAAAGTCAATTTCATCAGTGCAAAGTCACTTTGAACCATGCAAACAATTCAATGACTCGGGCCCCATGAATGTAAGTGTCAATAAGCAATGCGAACTGTGTCACACAATACTGCCTTTTGCTAAAAGGAAAACTAATCCAACAGTCTACACTTCTTACCAGATTATGACATGCTGTCTATCACCATAGAGGAATTCAAAAAATACGATTGTTTAACATAGTAGTACATCGCATGTATAAAGTAATTGCCCAAATACATTCAATAAACATATTTTTGATATAAAAGAAACAATTACTCCTAACAAGTTGATTATGCTAGTAGTCAAATAAAAGTGGGCAATCACTCACTCCGATAACCCTACAGTACAAGGCATTGATCCCCACTTGTGAACGGGGCGTTCGGCTGTTCACAGTGAAACACCCGCACTCCGGGCGATGGTGATTTTAGTCGCGAACGGCACTGCCACGCTTCTCAGAAATGCTCCCGGTAGAGTGCGCTGTGCGCCACACAACCGAGAACCGCCATCCCCCAATGCTAAGAGAGAAGTCGCAAAGGGTACCTTCAGCACAGCACACACCAAAGCGAGGCTTCTGTCGGGCCCCCTCACACGCATTGCCCACACAGCCATGTTATCCACGAGAGAACATAATACACCCGTGCACAGGGGCGTGCTCTGCCATAGTAGACTATTTGCTGGTCTGCTTCTAGGCGTTGCTTTTATTGGTGTCTGCTGCAGCCAGCAAAGGCATGACGCGTCACTGCGTATGGTGGTTTATTACTACTTAACCCGAATGTATGCGGCTTCGGCAAGGGCTGCCCGTCGCAAACGAGACACCAAGAGAGACCCTGCAAGTATGCATTTTGGGTTACTCAGCCTGATCAAACAGGCCTTCTTCTCACACAGGGCATGATTTGCTAAATGTTTTACATGGGACTGCGCCATTGCAAAACGCTTTTGTAAATCAGGTCCCCAGTCTGCACGTTGTAAATATATATATCTGACTCACTTTGCAAATGTATAGCTCAGTGTGGGTTTCTAACTATTTTGCATAAAATCAAAAAACATTTTGAGAACGCATGAATGACCACATATTTTAATATTGGACAAAAAGGTAGGTTTTAGTGATTCAAGCATGCAATCCATCTGAACAAGCAACGCACACAGCAGTACTCATCACCACACTCACCTTAAGAAACATTTCTGCAAACCACCAACCTTGTATATGCATTTGAACGGCCTCAGGTCTCTGATTCTCTGATGTGAGGCTTGAGCTGCCCTGCCTCAGCAAAGGATGCCTTCCCCTTTTACTAACGACTCACCCCTTGTACATTACTTGCTGTGTGCTTTTAGTTCTCAAGTACCTGCTGAACGGGCACAACAGAGAAAATGCAGAAGGCTGCTTCTTAGTGGGGGACTGGGAGCACCCCAGCCCAGAAGCCGTTTTTGGAGAATACCAGGTCCCTGCCCTGGTTAGCTCTACCCCACTTAAAGCCCTGGATAGGCATACCGAAAGCAAGAGGCAGAGATACAAGGATTGAGGATGAATGTCTGCATAAGAATGCAGAAGAGAACAGATTTGCGGACAGGGGCTTAAAGATAGACAGACAGAAAATATACTTGTGGAATTAAACGAGGATGAGAAAGGACAAGGAGCAGTGTTTCTAATATGTAATTTGATATAAAGTGCCATAAAATGGTGCACTTCTGCCAATAATGTTGTTCTCGGTGTGCATAGTGAGCATATGTGATGAACTGGTGTGCACATAGGTTAGCATCTGGAGGCATTTAAACCATTGAGTGTGCCATTTAAACCATTGAGTGTGCCAGACACTCAGAAGGCAGCTATTGATTTGTCCTAAACAGGAGCATCTTGTGTGTCTGATCTCATCCAGTATCCTCAGGCAGGACACACTGAGGAAATCGAGCATTCTTGGGATAACTAGTGCAACAAGGTCTGGGCCATCTTTTTACATTTACAGGCGAGAGCCCATCTTGAGTAGTGTACAGAAGGCTAACTAAATGGTGCCCCTCTGTAGCCTAACCTTATATAGACATATATGAGACAATATGCATCTGCAGTTTGGCTCAGAAGCGTGGGGGCGGGGGGGAGGTACGAGGCAATAATTAAATACCCCAACATTGGGTGCAAATCATGTGCAATTTGCACATTTGCACTAGAATGCACATAACACCCAGACTCCCTTACAGTGGAAAAGGTTGCTTTAATGGGACAGGCCATAGCTTACAAAAGCCATGTTAACCTGGCTCATCGGCCTTACAAAGTTCTAAAACATTAACAAAAGTATATATACAATGAATTCATTAACCCCCCTTTAACCCCCTCATCCCTCCCTTCCACCTATAACTCTCCTCACCATCTTTCCCACCTTTCTCCCCATCCTCTCTCTGAGCCAACGCCCATACCTCTTCCCTATTCTTGCACCCCTGAGCTAGTCTGTCCAAACAGTGCTAAACCCTCCTTTATTGCGGTAATAACCCTGTTGGTTTCCCCCAACCATCCTTCAAAGGACCGTGTCCTTGGGATACATATTACTCCTCCCTAGAGGTGTTCTTTCTGCCCCACCCACTTAACCCTCTTCACTTCCAACCCTTCACTACCTCCTCTACCACTATCCTAATGTCCAAAATGTAATATTTGTTCCCCATCATGGACAGGTGACCACTGCCTTCTCTAAACATGTAAAACTCTTCATATCTAATATCCGGGTGATTCAACACCCACAACCCCCAAACTGCACAACATTTCCCTGTATCCTTATTAATTTTCTTCCTTGTTTTCTCTACTGCCTCTTCTCTAAACGCTCCTCTCCAACAGCTCTGTTAAATATAACTTAACCTCCTGCCATTCCTTCCTCAAAAACATTAGGCTTCTTTTTAGTTTCTTTATTGGAGCCACCCCAGGCTCTTTAACAAGATCATTCGCCCCCACATGAATTACTACTGCTGCTGGAATACCATGATTCCTCTGCAAACCCACCATCATGGGCAACAATTGGTTTCACCGTAAACTGCCCAACCCTGACCAGATACTAACACATCCTCATAGCTGCTTCCTAAACACCCTCTTTTCTGCTTTTATCCTTGCCCATTTCACCAGAGAGTGGCTGCAAATCCATATCTGAGGAACATCACCATGATAGCGTACCACATCTGTGAAAAAAGAAAATCGTCAGATCCATGCCATACTTCTCAACTCCACTACCTCTTGTCCTCACTTCTCTACACAGGTCCCTAATATGAGCTTTGTACTTCCCAGATTTCCAGCGCCCCAATATCTTAATGACCTGTTCACTAATTGCTAGTCTTTTCCCTTCTATTGCCGCTCATATTCTGAATGAATGTGTCCCAAATGCTCTACCACCCTCCTCTAAAGTTGGCAGAGCTTCCCTCATTACCTTCAAAACCTGCCACGCAGTTAAACCTTCCACATACTCACGCCTGAAAACAGGGCCCTCACTAAGGCCACACTGCTCTCGACCATGCTCTCCCTACTTCCACCGGGCACAAATACACCTCCACTCTGTCCAGTTGCACTCAAAACCATCTGCTCTGCTGGTCTGTTTTTGACCTCTTAAACCTAATCTCTAAACTAGTCTATGACAAAATCACGTCTTCCCACCTCAAAGCCACCCAATTTCCCCTGTCACCAATTCTGATAAGCACCAAAAAACAACATTTAACACCCCTCCTTCCCATGTCGACCAACAAACCCCGTCCAGCACCCCACATAACCTTACTAATAAATCCACCATCACAGCCTTTCTTCTTCCACCCCTGTTCCCCCTCTACATTGCCGACCCCTCAAGTATCCTCTTCACCATTTCTCCCCCACTTGCCTTGAAACCTCAAAACCACTCACTATAAAACGTTATTCCCGACAGTTTGCCCGCTGTAATTACCCTTGACAAAGCTTTCTCAATCATATTCTTGATGTAGTTCACCACGTCCTCCCTTCTTTTTTCACCCTCATCCACTCTCCCAACCCAACTGCGTGCCCCTCTCCCAAATTCCAACCATGCCCGCCTATAAATTGCCCTTGAACCTACAGCCAAAGATGTCTCCACTAGTTGCAGGGTTGTCAATCTCCAAGCTTCCACAAGTCCATTGGGATCTGGTGCTCTTCTTGATCCACTTCTGGTGCCAGCCCACAAAACCTCTGCCACTGTGAATGAGACAAGGCATCAACAATGCCATTATCCTTCTCTAGGACATGCCTTGCTCCGAACAAAATATGGTGCTGAAGGCACTGCAGCACAAACTCTCTTAGCAGTCTGGACATCCTTTCATCCCGAGAGGACTATCTCTTCACCACCTCCACCACAGGTTTGTTATCCACATTGAAATTCAATTTTGTGTTTTCAAGTTTTCTCCCCCACAGGGCCAATACCACCAACAGTGGAAAAAAATTCCATGAAGGCAATACTCTTGCTCCCTCCTCACTGCACTGGCCACTCCTCAGCGCACCACCTACCTCGCCAGTACACACCTTAACCTCCCCATTTTCAAATGAAAATACCTACACCTCCCAACAAACAGAGGTGTAGACAGGGTAGGGCCTGAGGGGCAAGGCCCACCCAAAATCTGTAAATGCCCGCTCAGCAACGCTGTGTGGGCATTTACATATATTTTTGTCAGTGCAATAGGCCCAACTACATTAGCTTCAGGCCCCATTTGCTAGACAATCCTGGCTACGCCTCTGCCAACACAATGGGTCAACTGGAAGCCACATGGACACACAATTGAAACTCTCCAAAAACTGTAACCACACCTTGAAATCTTCTCTCAGGGTGCCCAATAACCATATTCTGTGGTGCAGCTGCTTAGCCCTTGATATGGAAGGTGCCATATTCCTGCAAAAAGTGTGCCCTAGAGCTATCACCCTGCATGTAAAATTCCAGTTGCCCAGCAATTTCTGCATCTCTTTCGACACCATCTTCCGTGCTCTTACCGTGCTCTGTAACAACACCACTAGCTTGCCTATTTGTACTCAAGCAATCGGATGTCATCTTTACCAAATCCAGCTCTATTTCTAGAAACGTTATTAACATTGCTGGCCCTCCCTTTCCTCCTCTGCCAGGGGAACTCTCAACTCAGTCATTAATGCTTTAAACACTGTCAAAATATTTTTGCACTCCTCTTCCTTCCCAAGCCCTCCAATAAAAATAAAATCGTCCAAATAATGTGACACCTTTTGGAAACTCGATCTGTCAGAAAACATCAATACAACAGTGAGCTAAATCTCTCAAATGGAGCACAAGCTATTTCACACCCCATGGGCATTGCATTGTTGACAAATATTTGGTCCCTAAACTGCACACCCAGTAGCCACAAATCCACTGGATGCACTGGCAATAGCCTAAAAGCAGATTAAATCCCACATTTGGGACCACTCTCCCCCACTAGCTCAATCACCTGGTCAACACTGGCATATGACACTGCACAATATTCTTCCTCAAGGAAGCCATTCACAGGCTTCCCCTCAGGTCATGACAAATAATGAATTAACCTGAACTCCCCTTCCGTCTAGTTGGGTTCAACGCCCAGTGGTGACACCACCAAATCCCCTTCCAACTCTGTGAATGGGTCTGCTACTCTCCCTTCTACAACTTCTTATGCCAGCTAACTCTCAACTATCTCTGGTCACTCCTTCGCTGACCTCAAGTTCTGCGCCCATCTTCTCACTCTAGGCCCCTGATACCTCAACCAAAATCCCTTCCGAAAACCAGCCCCCAAAATGTGCGTTCAGCCATTACTCCAATTGTACAATTGTGACTGGCATGTAGGCCCTTTCTCATAACCCCTCTACCCACACCCCTTCCTATCCCTCTCTAATGCCGTGAAACATTGAGCTACTGGGTGCAATCCTGCACACCTGCTACACTCATGTCAAAATGTACAAATTGCCCTGAAACAAGCCTCTTCATTGAAAGGCCAGCATGCTGATGATGACTGCCCCCTTACTCTTGCCCCCACCATGTCGTGGGTGGGGTGACGATGAAAGGGCCGTTAAGGCACAGCAAGCCACTCGCTGCGTGCAACACATCAGAGCCATCCATTGTAGCCATAAATCCATATAAATGCCCCCCCACACCACACTCTGGTGCTCTCGTAGCCTTGCTCTAAACTCCTCATCATATCTTACTCAGGCAAAACCCCCGAAACACACAAAAGCTTTCCTAATAACGTTTATGTACTTAAAACGTGCAATACTCCTCTCTGGATATTTCTCGCAATATACGCTGCCATATGTAATAAATCATGATGTCCAATTCTCAATAGTGACCGGTACCATGGGTCTTGATGCCAGCTCCTTCTTCTCCTCCTTAGAACCTTCCTTTACCCTCACCTCTCTATGCAGCAGCTTAAACATGTTTTCAAACTCCCATTCCATGTGTTCTCTTTTGTTGATGTCATTAGATGGGTCCCTAATTCTTTAGTTATGCCCATGTATGTTCAGTTCTTCAATTTCTCCTCACCTTTACCTTCCTCCTTCTTTTGCTCCCCATCTTTCATCTGTCCACATTTCTCTGGGGCTACCTGGTCTGTTTGTACCTCAACTATGTTTTGTCCATCCCCCCAGACGTGCCAGTGCACCCTCCCTTCCCCCATGTGTCATTCTGCCAGCCCCAAACCCCCATCCCCTGAGACCCCCTCCTCGCCCCCAACCTTACCGAGGCTGCGACCATTCTCTACAATGCTCACCGCTTTACGGATGTGCCACCCCATCATCCTTCACCATCCTGGTTGCATCAACTTCTTTTCACCTATCCCATCCTGCGATAGGACTCCTGCTGCGGGAATAAAACACATCAGCACACCTCCTCGGCTTGTTAGCTTGACACTTAGGCCAAACCTCCTCCATTTCTTCCTGCTCCTGTCCTCTCTTACGCAACCTCTTGCTCCACCACTTCCCCTTCTTTTCTTTCATACTCTTCACTTCCTCCCACTCCCCAAGAGCCCCTTCCTCCCACACCATCCACTCCTCTCCCCAAAACCTCTCCCTTGCCGTCCCAAACCACTTGTTTCTGGTTGATCGTCTTAATCCCAATGTGGAGTGTCCACTCCAACGCTCCTAAATCCTCTACCAGGGGAGCCATCTGAACTACCTACCTGGCTGTGCATATGGGTAAGGGCATAACACCCACTACCCCACCGTCTGTTGCAATGGGGGCTGTACCACACCCTTTCCGCTGTCCTTTTTCCAGCCTCCCAATTCTACCCGCAATGCGGCTTGTCGATGGGGATGGCGTCCCACCCCTTACCCCATGCTCTTATGCATGAACTTTATCCCTTGCCCGTTCTTTGCCACTGAACGCTGCTGGGATGTCCCCCTAAAGCCTCTCTCTACCTATTCACCAATATTATCCCTGCTCCCCACTTTCTCGCCCCTACCTCTGCCATCTAAAGTACCCATGCTGCAAACAGTTTCCTCCCTATTACATTGCCCCCTGGTAATACTGCTCGCACTTAAGCAGACAGGAACTTACATGTTACTTATAGTGCCTTGATGCCTCTGGGTTTAGTGTGCTTTATAAATGCATGAATAAATAAACAGAATTTATACTCAGATTCTAATATTACAATCAGGCAGGTCTGTTGATAAGGAAGGGCTCTAGTGATTCTCAACTCATTAGAGTATGACAGAGAAGGCAAAAGATAACTAGAGGACAGAAAGGTGTACATGCCCCTTGATCCTTGTCCACTAGAAGAAATATGTAAACATTTGAAAACATTATTATATGTAGCTATGGAAAATTAATGGATTAGCAACAAGACAAGAACATTTCTTAATAAAACACATCCAACGACTCCATCTTTTACACGCTACCAAATAGGCATAAGAGATTCAACAACCCACCAAGCCGAACTATAGTGTCAACTACAAACAGTATTTCACAACCACTTGAAGTATACATAGATAACTGTTTACAACCCATAGTACAGACAACAGACACCTATATTAAGGACACAACACATTTTCTGATGACACTTCAAGGATGGAAACCAAATCAGGAGGACATTTTCTTCACAATAGATGTTAAAAAATGTATACACATTGATACCGCAGAATTTGGGTCAAGAAGCCGTTGAGTGGCATCTGTTACAAGAAGCAGAGATTGGGGCTTCAAAAACATTCCTAATGGCTTTATTAGACTTTATAGCTCACAATTCATCTTTCAGGTATGAGAAAGAGCTCCATATGCACATTTATGGCACCTCCATGGGGACATAATGGCACCAGGTTATGCAAATGCATTTATGTATGTATTTGAGAGAGATCAGGTTCTATCGCATCCCATATGGCATAAAAACATAATATACTTGTGGAAATACGTAGATGACATTTTTGGAATTTGGCAAGGAACAAGAGAGGAAATGAGTCTATTTCTAATGTACATGAATGAGATTGGTGCTCAGATACACTTGTGTACGAGCATGATAGAAATAAAATATCAATACCAATACATTTCGCAGCAGAAATTGGCAATAAGAAAGTCAATTTAATTGTAGAATTTAAAGAAAAATGACTTACTATCAAATTGTTTCATAAACAAACCAATCGAAACAACCTATAGCATTGTCGATCCACCCAACAGAACCATACAGCCAACTATAAAGGGTTAAGAGAAAAGTGTCTGAGATTGGTGACAGTGATAACCAACTAGATGAAATGGAACTCAAATTTGAGGAACGAGGATACAATGCAGAGGAGATTGGAGAAGCCAGACTTCAAGTCAATGAACAAACTAGAGAAAAAGTGTTACATAAGAACAATAACCCAAAGACTCCTGATTTGGCATGCATTTCCAAATACTCGATGCAACGTTGCATAGTTAAAAACATAATCAACAAACATTTGTCCATCCTATCAGAAAATGAAAAATTAGGTAGTCTGTTCAGAACCAGACCTACATTTGCGCACGCTAGAAGTACACATTTTTAACACATCATTACCAACTTAGGAAAGGGGAAACAACAAATAGAACTGGGACATTTCCATGACTCCAATGTGTGAATTGTGGGTATGTTACTAAGGCCACTGTAGTTGTTCACCCTCATTCAGGAAAAAAGATCAAACTGAAAATCTTTGCAAGAGTTGAAACATCTAATATCATGTACAGCATCAGATGCCGATGTGGATTGTACTATGTATGCCAATCTACACACAAAGTTAAAGTCTAGTGGAGCGAGCATCGATCAAACATACGCAATAAGAACATGAAATCACCAGTGGTGTGACATTTTCTGGAAGATGGACACCAAATGTAACAAATGCGCTTTCCAATTTTGGAAGTGATCAGAAAAGGAACACGAGACACAGACTTCATCAAACTTCTGAATCCAAAAGAATGCTTTTGGATAGAGACATTGAACTCCCTCGTCCCAGGAGGGATGAATGAGGAGTGCCATTTGAACTGTTTTGCAGTTTAACAACACATGGTGCCACAAGTGACTGCACAAAGTACAAGATACACTGTCCAAATGGATGTTTTACCTCCTCTTGTTTATGAAATGAGTTATCAGGTTTTAAACAAATTATATCTTCTGTGAAATATGAGTTTTTAGGTAACTCTCTCATTAATGGTCCCATGTACTAGGATTAGGAAAATATTTTTCACAGAGGTACAAGATTTTTTTCGAAAATGTTTGTTTAGGATGTTATGACTTAGTCCTTTATAAGGTATTTTTTGCTACACATCACAGATACTATAGCAATTGCATATAAAATCAAGTGTTTGTGGAGATCAATTTGGGGCATTGGAACCATTCTGTGATGAATCAACTGCCAGTGTTCCAGGGATGAATATCGGTTTCTAAACCATCAATCTGCCCCACACCTCTACTACACCAGAAGGGATCCAAATAGATTGGAAACACAAGCAAATGATAAACCTCCTTGGCCAATTTTGGTAACGTGGATGGAACAGCAGGCTTATCTCTGAAAGGTCATAGATCGTTGGTTAGTTACAACACAGCAAACAATAACATTTTACCCAATGATAAAAAGCATAGTCCAGTCAAGGTTGTATAAACATATCTACTTTATTATTAACACAACAGACAGTTCTAGCACCCTACACAATTCAACTGACCCTGTAAACAAATGCAGAGGACAGATAGTTTCAAAGAAGAAAGAGGGATGGTAGTGACAGGAAGGTAGTCAATATAATAATTAATCACAATAGTTGAAGGATACTTGGTTTCAACACAAAGGGAACAATGGGTCGTAAAAATGTCACTAGGGGCCTTCCGAGAAGGATCATGGGGACGGAACCACAATGTACCTCATGATGTTGTTGGGTCTCGAACATGGTCAAGTCAGTTTCAGGGCACTTTGCAGCTTCTGCAACAGAGACGGGAGACAGTTGCTGGTATATGACGGCATTCAGTTCGGCGAGCGAGGCTGGATGGACAGCTGCAGGCTGCAGGCTGGCCTACACAGCGGCTCAGGGTCAGGAATCGTCTCAGTGCTGGTCGGTGGTTCTGAAGCACTGGTTGAGGAATCTCAGACGGTGTTAATGACTGTGGCATAATAACAGTCAGCAGTACAGTCAGTTACAGCTCGAAGGACTCGACTGGCTCAAAAATGTCTTTAAGGCTGATGTTGGTAGATGCTCACTGGGCTCGTGTTGTCCTTTAAGGCAGATGTATATATATATATATATATAGTATTTGTAATATATATATATGTATATATATATATATATATATATTACATGGCCACGGTAGTGGCCATGTAGTTATGGTTAAGTTGGTGTTTCCATAAGAAGAGCACTTTTTGGGCGGCTTATAACTTCGCACTCCCTGGACGAATCCTCACCAAACTTTGCAAAAAAAGTATTTGGGTCACTCTGAATTTCATTGCAAAGTGTGGTGAAGATTCGTCCAGGGGGGGCAAAGTTATAGGGGGGGTCCCAAAACTTTTTTTCCCCATAGACATAATGGGAAAAAATGTTGCTTGCGTCTACAGCCCAAACCGCTGGATGGATTTACACCAAATTTGTGGCAGGAGCGGCGCCTTGGTCCCGAAAGCGTGCTTTGCTTTATTTGGTGTAAATCCGTCCAGTAGTTTTTTAAAAAATGACAAAAATGTAAGTGAAAAAAATTAGTGATATCTGTGTTCGCTTCGCGGACACACTTCCCTGTTCGCTCCGCAGACAGGACGGTGATTGGGCAAGCAGCTTGCGTGATGTCCGCGGACATCTGACGTGCTCTCTCATTGGCTGCAGTGAAAGCGTGCTATGCGTCTGGCTTCAGAGACGCCCGCCATCTTTGTTCCTCGCCGCCTGCACAGTAAGTCTTGTGTCTGTCTCTTGTTCCTCCCACCCCCGCTCATGCCCCGTGTGTCCTTCTTGTCCCCCCCACCCCCACTCATGCTCCGTGTCTCCCCTGTTCCTCCAGCCCCCCGCTCACGCCATCGGCACACAGTGGTGAGCGGAGGGCCGAGGAGCGGGATCTGCCGCCTGCACACGAATGCCGTGTGTCTGTCTCCCTACCCCCCACCCCCGCTCATGCCCCGTATGTCTCTCTCCCCTTCCCCCACCCCCCGCTCATGCCCCGTGTGTCTCTGTCCCTCCCCCCACCCCGCTCATGCCCCGTGTGTGTCTCTCTCCCTCCTCCCACCCCCCGCTCATGCCCCGTGTGTCTCTCTCCCCTTCCCCCCACCCCCGCTCATGCCCCGTGTCTCTCTCCCCTTCCCCCCACCACCCGCTCCTGCCCCGTGTGTCTCTCTCCCTCCCCCCCACCCCTGCTCATGCCCCGTGTGTCTCTCCCCCTCCCGCCCACCCCCGCTCATGCCCCGTGTGTCTCTCTCCCCTACCCCCACCCCCCGCTCATGCCCCGTGTGTCTCTCTCCCTCTCCCCACCCCCGCTCATGCCCCCTGTGTCTCTCTCCCTTCCCCCCACCCCCGCTAATGCCCCGTGTGTCTCGCTCCCTCCCCCCACCCCCGCTCATGCCCTGTGTGTCTCTCTCCCTACCCCCCACCCCCGCTCATGCCCTGTGTGTCTCTCTCCCTCCCCCCTCCCCGCTCCTGCCCCGGGTGTCTCTCAACCGCTCATGCCCCGTGTGTCTCTCCCCCTCCCGCCCAACCCCCGCTCATGTCCCGTGTCTCTCCCCCTCCCGCCCACCCCCCGCTCATGCCCCGTGTGTCTCTCCCCCTCCCGCCCACCCCCCGCTCATGCCCCGTGTGTCTCTCCCCCTCCTTCCCACCCCCCGCTCATGCCCCGTGCTGTGTCTCTCCCTCCCCCCCACCCCCGCTCATGCCCCGTGTGTCTCTCTCCCTCACCCCACCCCCTGCTCATGCCCCGTGTGTCTCTCTCCCCTTCCCCCCACCCCCGCTCATGCCCCGTGTGTCTCTCTCCCTCCCCCCACCCCCGCTCATGCCGTGTGTCTCTCCCCCTCCCGCCCACCCCCCGCTCATGCCCCGTGTGTCTCTCCCCCTCCCACCCACCCCCGCTCATGCCCCGTGTGTCACTCCCCCTCCCGCCCACCCCCCGCTCATGCCCCATGTGTCTCTCTATCTCCCGCCCACCCCCCGCGTGTCTCTCTCCCTCCCCCACCCCCGGCTCAAGCCCCGTGTGTCCCTCTCCCTCCCCCCACCCCCGCTCATGCCCCGTGTGTCTCTCTCCCCTCCCCCCACCCCCGCTCATGCCCCGTGTCTGTCTTCTGTTCCCCCCGCTCATGCCCCGTGTCTGTCTCCTGTTCTCCTCACCCCCTGCTCATGACCCGTATCTGTCTCCTGTTCCCCTCATGTGCCGTGTCTGTCTCCTGTTGCCCCCCACGCCCCCGCTCATGCCCCGTGTCTGTCTCCTGTTCTCCCCACCCCCCGCTCATACCCTGTGTCTGTGTCCTGTTCCCCCACCCCCCGCTCATGCCCCGTGTGTATCTCCTGTTGCCCCCCACCCCCCGCTCATGCCCCATGTCTGTCTCCTGTTCCCCCCACCCGCTCATGCCCCGTGTCTGTCTCCTGTTCCCCCCACCCGCTCATGC
Organism: Ambystoma mexicanum; assembly: GCF_040938575.1. NCBI lineage: Eukaryota > Metazoa > Chordata > Amphibia > Caudata > Ambystomatidae > Ambystoma > Ambystoma mexicanum. Next base: position 688,489,969 of record NC_090934.1, on the reverse strand, counting down.
CCCGTGTCTCTCTCTTGTTGCCCCCCACACCCCCGCTCATGCCCCGTGTCTGTCTCCTGTTCTCCCCACCCCCCGCTCATGCCCCGTGTCTGTCTCCTGTTCCTCCCACCACCCGCTCATGCCCCGTGTCTGTCTCCTGTTGCCCTCCACCCCCCCGCTCATGCCCTGTGTCTGTTCTCCCCACCCCCGCTCATGCCCCGTGTCTGTTGTTCCCCCCAACCCCCGCTCGCGCCCCGTGTCTGTCTCCTGTTCCCCCACCCCTCGCTCAAGCCCATGCCTGTCTCCTGTTTCCCCCAACCCCCGCTCATGCCCCATGTCTGTCTCCTGTTGCCCCCACCCCCCGCTCATGCCCCGTGTCTGTCTCCTGTTCTCCCCACCCCCGCTCATGCTCCGTGTCTGTCTCTTGTTGCCGCCCACCCTCGCTCATGCCCCGTGTCTGTCTCCTGTTGCCGCCCACCCCCGCTCATGCCCCGTGTCTGTCTCTGTTGTTCCCCCCACCCCCTGCTCATGCCCCGTGTCTGTCTCCTGTTCCCCCCACCCCCCGCTCATGCCCCGTGTGTCTCTCGTCCTCCCGCCCACCCCCGCTCATGCCCCGTGTGTCTCTCCCCCTCCCGCCCAACCCCCGCTCATGTCCCGTGTGTCTCTCCCCCTCCCGCCCAACCCCCGCTCATGTCCCGTGTCTCTCCCCCTCCCGCCCACCCCCCGCTCATGCCCCGTGTGTCTCTCCCGTTCCCGCCCACCCCCCGCTCATGCCCCGTGCTGTGTCTCTCCCTCCCCCCACCCCCGCTCATGCCCCGTGTGTCTCTCTCCCTCACCCAACCCCCGCTCATGCCCCGTGTGTCTCTCTCCCCTTCCCCCCACCCCCGCTCATGCCCCTTGTGTCTCTCTCCCTCCCCCCACCCCCGCTCATGCCGTGTGTCTCTCCCCCTCCCGCCCACCCCCCGCTCATGCCCCGTGTGTCTCTCCCGCTCCCACCCACCCCGCTCATGCCCCGTGTGTCTCTCGCCCTTCCGCCCACCCCCCGCTCATGCCCCGTGTGTCTCTCCCCCTCCCGCCCACCCCCCGTTCATGCCCCATGTGTCTCTCTATCTCCCGCCCACCCCCCGCGTGTCTCTCTCCCTCCCCCACCCCCGGCTCAAGCCCCGTGTGTCTCTCTCCCCTCCCCCCACCCCCGCTCATGCCCCGTGTCTGTCTTCTGTTCCCCCCGCTCATGCCCCGTGTCTGTCTCCTGTTCTCCTCACCCCCCACTCATGCCCCGTATCTGTCTCCTGTTCCCCTCATGTGCCGTGTCTGTCTCCTGTTGCCCCCACACCCCCGCTCATGCCCCGTGTCTGTCTCCTGTTCTCCCCACCCCCCGCTCATACCCTGTGTCTGTGTCCTGTTCCCCCACCCCCCGCTCATGCCCCGTGTGTATCTCCTGTTGCCCCCCACCCCCCCGCTCATGCCCCATGTCTGTCTCCTGTTCCCCCCACCCGCTCATGCCCCGTGTCTGTCTCCTGTTCCCCCCACCCGCTCATGCCCCGTGTCTCTCTCTTGTTGCCCCCCACACCCCCGTTCATGCCCCGTGTCTGTCTCCTGTTCTCCCCACCCCCCGCTCATGCCCCGTGTCTGTCTCCTGTTCCTCCCACCACCCGCTCATGCCCAGTGTCTGTCTCCTGTTGCCCTCCACCCCCCCGCTCATGCCCCGTGTCTGTTCTCCCCACCCCCGCTCATGCCCCGTGTCTGTTGTTCCCCCCACCCGCCGCTCACGCCCCGTGTCTGTCTCCTGTTCCCCCACCCCTCGCTCAAGCCCATGCCTGTCTCCTGTTTCCCCCAACCCCCGCTCATGCCCCATGTCTGTCTCCTGTTGCCCCCACCCCCCGCTCATGCCCCGTGTCTGTCTCCTGTTCTCCCCACCCCCCGCTCATGCTCCGTGTCTGTCTCTTGTTGCCGCCCACCCCCGCTCATGCCCCGTGTCTGTCTCCTGTTGCCGCCCACCCCCGCTCATGCCCCGTGTCTGTCTCTGTTGTTCCCCCCACCCCCTGCTCATGCCCCGTGTCTGTCTCCTGTTCCCCCCACCCCCCGCTCATGCCCCGTGTCTCTCTCCTCTTGCCCCCACCCCCTGCTCATGCCCCATGTCTGTCTCCTGTACCCCCCACCCCCCGCTTATGGCCTGTGTCTGTCTCCTGTACCCCCCCACCCCCGCTCATGCCCGTGTCTCTCTCCTGTTGCCCCCCGCTCATGCCCTGTGTCTGTCTCCTGTTCCCCCACCCGCTCATGCCCTGTGTCTCTCTCCTGTTGCCCCCCACCCCCCACTCATGCCCCGTGTCTATCTCCTGTACCCCCCACCCCCCTGCTCATGCCCCATGTCTCTCTCCTGTTGCCCCCCACCCCCTGCTCATGCCCCGTGTCTGTCTCCTGTACCCCCCCACCCCCCGCTCATGCCCCGTGTCTCTCTCCTGTTGCCCCCCACCCCCCGCTCATGCCCCGTGTCTGTCTTCTGTTCCCCCCACCTACCGCTCATGCCCCGTGTCTGTCTCCTGTTCCCCCACTCCCTGCTCATGCCCCGTGTCTGTCTCCTGTTGCCCCCACCCATGCCCGTGTCTGTCTCCTGTAGCCCCCCACTCTGCGCTCATGCCCCGTGTCTCTCTCCTGTTGCCCCCCACCCCCCCGCTCATGCCCCGTGTCTGTCTCCTGTTGCCCCCCACCCCCCGCTCATGCCCCGTGGCTGCCTCCTGTTCTCCCCACCCCTGCTCATGCCCGTATCTGTCTCCTGTTCCCCCCCATCCCCGCTCATGCCCCGTGTCTGTCTCCTGTTCTCCCCACCCCCGCTCATGCCCAGTGTCTCTCTCCTGTTGGCCCCACCCCCCGCTCATGCCCCGTGTCTGTCTCCTGTTGCCCACCACCGCCCGCTCATGCCCCGTGTCTCCCTCGTGTTCCCCCCACCCCCCGCTCATGCCCCGTGTTTCCCTTGTGTTACCCCCCACCCCCCCGCTCATGCCCCGTGTCTCCCTCATTTTCCCCCCACCCCCGCTCATGCCCCTTGTCTCTCTCCTATCCCCCCACCCCCGCTCATGTCCCGTGTGTGCCCTGTACCCCCCCGCTCATGCCCCGTGTCTCCCTCGTGTTCCTCCCCACCCCCCGCTCATACCCCGTGTCTCCCTCATGTTCCTCCCCACCCACTGCTCATGCCCCTTGTTTCCTTTCTTTTCCCCCACCGCCTGCTCATGCCCCATTTGTACCCTGTTCCCTCTCACCCCCTGCTCATGCCCATGTGTCTCCCCTGTTTCCCCCCACTCCCCGCTCATGCCCTGTTGTGTTCTTTATACACCCCGCCTTCCCTTTCCATGGTGGCCATCTTGGTAAAAGATTTTCCTTCCTACACCGGGACGCCGCAGGCATCCCGGTGTAGGAAGGAAAATCATTTAGTTTTTTTTACCACCCGGCGTTCCCACTTTGAGGACATAAGATGTTAGTGGTCTTCATCTATTGAAAAGGATGTTATGGTGACGTTGCACTAATAAAAACCTTTAAAATTTAGTAAAAAAAAATGTTACAGGGACGTTATGGTTAAGTTGCACTAATAAAAACCTATGAAATTCAATGAAAAAACTTTGTTAAACGGACGTTATGGTTAAGTTGCCCTACTAAAAACCTACGAAATTCAGTGAAAAAACTTTGTTAAAGGGACATTATGGTTAAGTTGCGCTACTAAAAACCTATGAAATTCAGTGAAAAAACGTTGTCAAAGGGACGTTATGGTTCCAAGTAAAACCGAAAAACCCTTGAAATTCGCCAGTTATGGTAAGATAAGCAACCATAACTCGCGCCACCACCGTGCACTGCTAAGACTAACACCCAAGACATCAAAGATGACATCACAAATGTCATTGATGACATCACTGATGACATCACATGTCTGGCTCACTCTTTTTTCGTTTGCTGACATATCTAGGCCACATGGTTTTCTTCAGTAACAGTCAAAAACTACAAATGTTATTTTATTTGTAGATGTATCTTTCAAGTAGGTTCTTACAGTAATTCCCTTAGAGTCCAGTCACATCTTATGAGGCATATACATACGGGAAGGCACAAGCTTGAAAGACAGCAATCCTTTTTGTGCATAAAGATAATCAATAGACTTATGAGCACTTTCTGATAGTTCTGTTTTTTTTATGGCTGTACTTTCCCTGTATATGGTCATATTTGTATACATTGTACTCACACTACTTTCCTTAGGGTCCAATCACATCAAGTGATACATATACCTAGGGTAAATAGCAGCTTTGAAACAGAGCAATCATTTATTTGCATGAAAATAATCAGTTAAATTATGAATTGTTTCTTCTACTACTTGTGCTTTTTTGCTAACTTCACTTTCCCTGTATATACCCATATTGGTATGTGTTCTTGTGTCTTTGTGTTTTGTCTATAGTAATGCAATTATGTAATACATGTGTCTTATTAGCTACTTATTACATATTTCACAGTACACAAAAATCTATTAAGAAAACAATTATCATTTCAACATATTAACATTACGAATATTATACCTTCATCTTGTACACTGCACACAATGTTATGTTTCTGTATGAGTAGCTTAGTATACTAGATAGAACCCCATAATAGAATGCTATTTATATCAATGCATCGTTCAATGCACTAATTAGGGTATGATATTTATTGCAATGATCCTTGACACTTGTTTCGCAACATTATAATAAGAATCCCTTGTACACATATTTCATGAAAAGTACACACACATGTCATGTCATCAGTGATGTCATCAATGACATTTGTGATGTCATCTTTGATGTCCTGGGTGTTAGTCTTAGCAGTGCACAGTGGTGGCGCGAGTTATGGTTGCTTAGCTTACCATAACTGGCGAATTTCAAGGGTTTTTCGGTTTTACTTGGAACCATAACGTCCCTTTGAAAAAGTTTTTTCACTGAATTTCATAGGTTTTTAGTAGCGCAACTTAACCATAACGTCCCTTTAACAAAGTTCTTTCACTGAATATATATATATATATATATATATATATATATATATATATATATATATATATATACATATAAAACCGTTTTTCCTTCACCAGCATGCAATGAAAAATCTCTCTCCTACTAGCACAAAACCCAGATATCCAGTTTACATTTAGCTCCCCTCTGCTTTAAGACAGGGTGTGAGGAATGGTGAACAGTTGGGAATTTCGGTTTTTAAGTACCTTGCTCTTTAGGATATTTTGGGGTTGGCAATGAGAAACAGGAATCCCCAATTACTTTAACTGACTATGGGGGTCATTCCAAGGTTGGAGGTAAGTAACTGTCCTTACCGGCATGGAGCAAATAGCGTGTCCGTGTAGTCAAGACCCCGCTAATAGAGGGCTATTCCGACTTTGCGGGCACGAGCTTTGCGCCATGCCGGTAAGGGAATTACCGCCATGCCGTAAAAGGCAGGAAAAAGGCCCTTAGCGGCATCATGCATAGCGCAGATTGCACTACGGGCATGAACCAATGTGGCATTAGCGGCCACCGCTAAAAACGGTCACCATAAATAAGCAGAACCGGAAGTAGCGTCATCGCACAGGAACTGGAAGGAGCACAGCAACCATCTTTAAAAACACAATCCATTGCCATACTCAGCACACAGGACCTGTGGGACACTGCTGTTCGTGGAAACTCATCCTCTAACACACCACAATGCCAAAGGCTATTAAGAAGGGCACCTCCCGCCAGAGCAAGGTGTGCTTCAATGAAGATGAGCTGGACATGCGAGCTGGGACCCTGCAGGAACATGCTGACATCGTGTTCGCCCAGAGCATGAAGAGGGAGGCCATCATTCGCAAGAAAGAGATCTGGGCACTTGTGGTGCAGAAAGTAAGTGCAGTCGGGAACACCACATGCACTATAAAAGACTGCAGGAAGCGGTGGGATGACTTGCGGCTGCGAGCACGGAACATACTCTCTGCCAACAGGAGCCAGGCAATGGCAACAGGTGGAGGAGCCAGCTCCCCCATCAAGCTGTCACAATGGGAGGGCATCTGTGCTAGCCTGATTGGCATTGAGGGCATAGAAGGTGTCAGAGACATGGAGTGTAGCACCACAACATCGGCGGATGGAGGTAAGTGTCCTAAGAAAACACTGTAATGCAGAGTCTGATGAAAGTCCACCAATATGTCTGCCCAAAGAGACAAGCCATGGCCCAACACACACACATTCCCAGCAAAGTTGTCGGACGCATCACAGACAAATGCAGTTTCCTGCAGCAAGGCAATGCCATACCTGACACATACCACACAAAGATGTAAATGGCATAAGTCACACTGCATGAAGGCCCCAACAAATATGCATGTCTCATACCATACGTCTTCCCCAACATGAGTGACCCCGACGTATGCCTGCATCACCCACCCATGTATCAAACAACATGATCATCCAAACTGAAATGCCTATTACCCTTGATTGTGTGGATGATAAATTGTACAAATGTATGTATGATGCCTATCAAAACATCACTCATGCCGTCCCTCTCTTCAACCCCCACAGGCTCAGACCATGACAGCGATGCCCAGGACTCACCCCCACAGCAAACCACACCCCAGAAGAGGGCCCGGGATGAGGCCAAACGGCCTTCCACCTCGAAGGGCCAACCCAAGGCCCGCCGTGCACCACCATTGAAAACACCTCAAGTTGCCAGGGCACCGGTGCTGCCAAGGGCCGTTGAGGCGGAAGCGCCAACACCTGTTGCACAGCCACAGGAAACAGCTGAGGCTCCACACTCGGCAGAGTCCAGTGTGGCTGGAGAGGTGGCAGCCACAGCACCCCAGGCTGAGTAGGAGGCACAGGAAGAGGTATGGGTACCAGCGGAGGACGATTCCTCAGAACTGCCCCGCACGCCCAGTCCACTGCCATCCCCCCAAATCACATCTCTTGAGTCAGACCATGGCACCACCCCGGAGCTGTCTGGGGGGGAGTTAATTCAAGGGGCCATTAGTCCCATAGTGGAGAGCAGTGAGGGTGGAACATGAGACCCAGGCACCGTCCACCTCCACAGGTGCACCCGCAGGGCCGCAGCGTCATGAGCAGCTGACTGCCCTTGTGCGGCAGTTCGTGGAGGACAACGCCCAGGCTAGGTAGGAGTGGCAGGAGAACATTGCCTCTCTAGACAAGACAATCACTGACAACACCGCCTCCATAGGCAAGATATTTGCAGAGAATACTAGCCGCCTGTGCGAGGAGGTATCCGCCCTGCAGCAGGTACTCAGCCACATAGCCGATGCCATGGAGTCAGAACGTCCGGCAACCCAATTTTAGCAGGCGGCCACACCATCCTCATCTAGCTCTGCCCAGACCAGCCCACTCCGCAGGTCATCACGCACCCTGCACCGGCCGGACATGCCGCCACCAAGTCCAGGGAGTGCAAAAAAATAGTCTGGCCAGCCTCATGAAGGCATTAGAGACTTGTTGGGACATGTGTGGGGGAGTGGTGGGGGGAGGAGGGTGAGGGTGTGTGGGGGAGTTGTGGGGGAGGGGGAGAGGGGTGAAGGTGTGTGGGGGAGTTGGAGGGATGGGGATGAGAGTGTGTGGGGGAGTTGTGGAGGGAGTGGGAGGGGGTGAGGGTGGTGGAGGGTTATTGCACTATAGTTTTCATTGTTATTTTCAATACACCCGGTGTGTCAAAAGCAAGACCTGAGTGGACATTCATCATTGCACATGTGTCATTTATTCATATACAGTGCATTATGTGCATGTATCCCCACACCCAGTGCCCTCTGTCGAACTATCATGTCACCCTCTGCAGCCATGTGTATCAGTAATATTGTGCAATCACTGACTAAACCACAGCACATTCCTTCTGTGCATCGGCACCGCAATGATGTGCAGCCACTTCTTCTTCATCCCCTTCATCATCACCAGGTGGCTGCAGTTCAATGTCAGGGGGCAGGGGCATGTTGCGTCGGATACACATGTCGTGCAGCATGACACATGCCATGATCGTTTTGGCCACCTTCTCATGCCTCTACAGGAGTGCCCCACTCGATGGGCTGAGGCAGCGAAACCATGCACTCAACAGGCCAAAGATCTGCTCAATGACCACACGGGTACGGGCGTGGGATCGATAGTAGTCCTCCTCATGCCTGTTCTGTGGGTTATCGGGCAGGGGTGAGGAGCCACGTCATCAAGGGATAGCCACTGTCACCTGCGTGGAGGCAAAAAAAGAAGGTATATGTCCGTCGATTCATGATGGACAGCTGTACTAGTCACACATGCCGGCAGATTATCGTTGGCCACATGTCCCTGGTTGTATGCACGCCATTTTATATGCCCTCAATGTGTCCTGTGCCATGGAATAATGGTGTGGGTTGCATCTTCAAGATGATACATGGTGTGCGCTGCTGTCTTGTGCTCATGCGTTGTGTACGCATACAGCTATGTCCGTGTCCATTTAGTGATGTGTAGCGTTCTGTAGGATTTTCTGATGGGGAGCATTGGCAGTAGGCTCTGCAATGTTAAGCATTCTGCGCTGATCTTTCCCATGGTGACATGCAGCATTCCTGTGGTTGATCCGGGATATCGGGCACAACAATGTGTGATGATCTTGCTGGCGTCGCATACCATCTGCACCTTGTTGGAGTGGTATTGCTTGCGATTGCGGTACACCACCTCCATGGCATGCGGGGCCACCAACTCCACGTGGGTGCAGTCAAGGGCACCTATACAATTTGGCATGCCTGCCAGTGATTGGAGGCCATCTTTTGTTTCAAGAATCTCGTGGGGAGTGCCTGGTAGGGATATGTATTCCGTTGTGTGCTTGAGGTGGGCATCCAGCACTTGCTTCAGGATGTGAGTGAATAAGGGTGGTGATATGCCATGCATGTGCCCCACTGTGTGCTGGTAGGTGGCTCTGGTAAGGAAGTGTAGCACCGACACTACCTTCAGGTGAGGGGGGATGGCGGTGCGTATTTCAATGAGGCTAAAAATGTTGTTGTGTATCATATCCACAATGGTGTTGATGGTGTCCCGGTCCAGACGGTACAGGGTGTGGTTCTGCTCCGGGGTTGGGTTGAAAGGACTGGCTCTGATGTTTGGGATTCGGGGCTGCCTGTGTGGTTACGCATGCTGCACTGGTGGGGCATGCTGGGCCTGTCTCACCCTCCTTCTCCTGCTGCGTCTCCTCTGTGGTGCCTGCCGTTGCTGTTGGTGTTGTTGCTGGTGTTGCAATGCAAGCATGTCCTCCAGCTGAAGTATTGATACTACTACTGGATTAATCTTGGTGTGGAAAGGGGTGTGGTGTGTGGGTGTGCTCCTTTTGTGCAGGCCCAGACTCCATTGCCTCCACCTGTGCTGGTGGTGTGCACCTGTGGCAGTTGGGAACACTGCACATAGCATTTTAGGGTTGGTCCGCGATGCAGGTATTTACGGCATGCCAGTATCCACTTTTAGCACCTTCATGATTCCCGTATTTGCATATACGCTTGACTTGTGATGTCCTCCAGTTTACGGCATGCCGGTATTGCCGGCATGAAGGGTCACGTGCCCGCGCTCATGCCGCTATTAGAGGCACCGTTAGTTATGTTGCTGCTAATAGCGGTTTGGCAGGTCAGAATAGCCCAGAGCAGTAAGCGATGCTGGTAATCCTTTACCGGCATCGTTTGTCCCTTACCTGCAACCTCGGAATGACCCCCTATGTGTTTTTTAATTCACACTGGAAGCAATATTGCTGATTTCGAATTTCAACAAAATCACCCCATGCTAGTTAGCTATGGGAAGTTAATTACATTATTACTAGGTAAGAAAATGCTAGGGGTCTACTTTGCCCACCCAATCAATTATAGGAAGATATGAAATCATGCAGATTCCCACAAGACTTGGTTTGGTTGGACACGTTTACTTACATAAAATATCTCTGGGTTTCTTCTGATAGGGAAAATTGTTCAAGGTTTCTGGACACTAAGAGGAAACATCAGGACTTGGATAGAGGTTGTTCCAGGTTCAATCAAGAAAGACCTTCCACATGAATCCCTTTATTTGCTTCTTCTTGTCTAAATCCTAGCTTCTGTCTCTGCTCCTTTTTAACTCCAATTCCTTTCTCGCAGGCAATGTTCTTTTCCAGCAATTCTGCAATAGTCCCACTCAGATGAAATCAGGCCCATTGTGCAACACCTTATAACACCTAAACCACACCCCAGAAATGTTTAAATTATGAGATGCCAGCTGCTTGGCGCTTAATTGGGATTGTACAAATATTATCCATTCCCCGCAAGCCCCTTTTCATTGATTGGTCCCTTTTAGTTAGTAGACATCATCCCTTTGAATGAATGATAACCCCACCCGTCTGGGATTGCATTTTCATAGGTTCAAATATGCACGAAAAAACTTCAACATGGCGAAAAACTTTAATTTACAAATAAACATCCTCTAATATAGATATCTGGCTTTTTCTGACCATGCTGGCTTTAATGCACTGAGTCCTGAGACTACACAAGGTTGCAGGTTTCAATGCCAATTTTTTGTGAATTATTGAAAAATTATGACAGTTATCAACCAGAAATTTTCTATACAGATATCAAATTTAACAAGTTACCATTTGCCCGAATCTCTGCTTTGAAACATTTTTGAGGGAGCTAAAAATAACGTTCTAACTCCTGTTTTCAAGGTTGAATTGTTATGAGAGTTAAGTCAACAAATAGGCCTCTTTATAAGTTTTAAAGTTATGTTTGAATGATTTATGTGCGCCTTATAGTTGCTGAGAAAATGAACCCCATGGCAAAATAATGATATACATATATTTCCTCAATTTCACACTATATTTGATATTAATATTGATATTGATATTGATATTTTATTTCTATCGCGCTCATACACAAGTGTTTCAGAGTGCGACAAGACAAGGGAGGGGAACAGGGTAGAACAAAACAGCGATCTTACGAGGCTCAGTGACATTGAGAATGCGCAAGTGCATGGGAGAGGGGGAGGGGAAAAGTACAAGGAAGGGGGGAGAAGTAGAAAGTGCGAAGCAGAGGAGAAACAGATAAATAACAATAAATAAATAATAAAGGCAACAAACTGTGGTAGTGCAGCCACCAATTTGTAAGTTCTAGGTTTAAGGCAGCAGACAAGATAGGTCTGATAAGTGCAGGAAGAAAAAGGGGGGGCTGTATGGGTACAGATACAGACCCCAGTGCAAGGGGTGGCCCGGAGGCAGTGCGGGAGGGTGGCAGGGTGGGCAGGTGCCTGGGCCCGGAGGACAGAGGGTGGCAAGGTGCACGATGCCAAGAGAGAACAGGTCAGCAGGGGAGAGGGGGTGCGAAGGCAGAAGAAAAGAGGAAGGTCTTGAGCTGCTTCCGGAACCGGAGATGGTTCTCCTCAAGTTTTAGAGTGGCAGGGAGGCTGTTCCAGAGGGAGGACCCAGCCGAAGACAGATATCTACCCCCAGCTCATTTCTTTGAAAAATGATTGACCCTGAGGGAGTTGAGGAGCAAAGAGCTCGAGAGGGAAGGTATTTGCAGAGGGATAGATGTAGGTATTTTGGACCCAGGCCCCAGAAAGCCTTGTGGACAATACAGAGGGTTTTGAATTTAATCCTTGCAACCACTGGGAGCCAATATAGAGATTTCAGAGCTGGAGAGATACGATCCCAGGGCTTAAGGCCAAGGACAAGTCTCGCACATTTGTCTTCTTCATACTGAACATGTGATTTGTCTATTTGCTTCCTTTATTGGTTTTGGCCCGGTGTAAATCCATTAACATTCTTGCAAAGTCAATGACCGTATCCTGGGTCAGCTTATCTTCTGATACAGATGAAAGCACTCCACCCCTGACTCATAAAGCACTTTCTGGTGTCTGTCAAATGTCATTAGCTCTGGGAGATAGACCATGAATTTGAGTTTTAAATCCAAGTATTCTAGAAAGGTCAACCCATTAAGGGCTGCCTTTAGTTACCCAGTTGCTGCCCTCAATCCACCATACATTCCTTTATGGTCACTGCTTTGGCTTCAAAATACTGTTTTGGATAGATAGAAGATGGGGGACGGGGGGGTGCAGTCCTTGACCTGTGAACCTCCTGAGACAATAACATTTTTGGGCTGAAGTCAGCTTTTCTTCATGCACAGAAAACTTGCACTTTTAAATGTTACAATTTCTTTTACACATGAGACCGTTTAATATCTCGCATGAGGTGTGCAATGATCTTCTACGCATCCTGATAAATATTCACATGACTCAGGCAATGGAGATTCGTTTTCCCATATGTTCATTGTTCTAAGCTGCAAATGCACACTTTCTTTGCTCTGTGTGTTAGCAAGGCTGCACAGTAGACACCAGTCACATGTAATGGAAAGTAGTTTCAGACCTATGGCGTAGACACCCAAACTCAAGGCTCATTTAGGGTTTGTATTTCTCTTGCTCTGAAAACAGCATTCTGATCTTTGCCATTGGCAAATGAAATACTGCCTTTTTGTCTGTCAGCCAAGAGTGTGACTTTGAATTCTCTTCTGCACTGTAGTCTAATATTTCATGTTTCTGGTTTTCAATTTGCACAAGGCCCACATCTCCATGGTCTCTCTGTTTTATCCAACGATGCAGTGTTTTCCAGTTTTGCAATTTGAGAATGTATTGCTTGCCTCTTCTCTGCTAGTCCACAATGTGTTCAATGATCTACACTTTTAGGCTCAACGTGGCCAGGGCTGTCACACTTGTCTTGGGGCTGAATCTGAACCCCACAGACTCGCAACTGTCCTTTATTCTTACAACATAGCTAAAATGAAAGGGCAAAGGAGAGTGGGTTTGTCTTACAAGTCAAATTCTTCGATGGATCATGTCTCACTCTCTCTTCTTCCTCAGGGTCTAGGGACTTGGTCTAGTCTTTACTTCCTGATTTTGTATTTGAGGGATACGGAAAGGACTCCTCCTTTTTCCCCCCTGGTTCCTCTCCTGGGGGTCAGAGGTCCTCCCAGGACTCCACTTCTTCTGGTTCCCAGGATGGATTTAATAGAATTTGTTTTCTAAAGAGAAGAGTAAAAAGAGTTGTTAAGTATTTTTGTTTAAATCTTCATTCCCCGGATAACATTTCAGAAGAAGACATTACTTTTTTAGTCACAGACAATATTCACTAACAATCATGACTCATAAATTGTTATTTGAATTTTATTGCTCACGTGTTATATATTTTAGTTTTCATGCAGGGTTTTGATCTTACCTTCATTCCTTAGATGGTTCCTCGGCTCTGACTTCAGTGGGTTCCTCAATCACTCTTTAAGCCAGTCTGGGATGACAACTTTTTTAACTGATTGCTATGGACCCATTTTTCATCCATCTGTTCTGCTTTTTGGAAGTGGATCTCATAGGAAATGGTGATATTTTGTCCACAATATGCAAAACTACTGCACCACAACAGAAGAAATGTCAGTTCCTTGGTCTTGTTTCTCTGGAAATTGTACAGGTAAACCTTGTCACCTACCTTGTACTCCTTTTTTGTGGTCTTTAAATCATTATATTATTTCATCCCTTCAGCCGACTTCTCTAAATTGAGCTGCGCATAAGCAAGAGCATGCTGGAAGTGCTTCCTTAGGTTCTCAATGTAATCACGAGTGGTGAACACATTTATCAGCTTCTGCTGTTTATTTCTATAGATCAGATGCTGAGGTAACACAATCTTTCATCCGATCATGAGTTCAAATGGAGACATTTTAGTTGCAGAAGATGGTGTAGACCTACTAGCCATCAGGACAAGCAGTAATCAAATGTCCCAAATGAGTCCAGATTCTACCACAAACTTCTTGAGTATGCTTACAAGTGTCTTATTGTATCTCTCAACCCCTTCGCCTGATGCCAGTTGGTATGTAATGTGGAGTTTTCTCTTTACCCCAAGAATGTCCCACATCTTGGCCATCTCCTCACTGGTAAAATGGCTGCCTCGGTCTGACTCAATCCTTTGCGGGGGGGCGAAATGAGAGAAGATGTGGTTGATGATTAGCATGACAGCTGTCTCTGCCTTACAATTCAGGGCAGGAAGACATTCTACCCACTTCATGAACAAGAATGTAACAGTCAACATGTCAACATGTACTTGTTTCCTCGAGGGAAGTTAACCACTGGCCCAATGAAATCGACTTGCAAATCTGACCAAGCTAGTGTCATTCCCCATTTTTTCTAGGGGAGCTCTGTGTGTGGGGGAATTTGGCTGAAATTGTGCACACACGAGACACCCCTTTAGATATATATTGAAGTCCCGGCTCATGTGTGGCCATATGCAACATTTCACAAGATTTCCAATGTCGTGTGAAAACCCCTATGACCGGCAGTGGCTGAGTCATGGGCATGATTCAACATCAGGCTCGGGAATGAGGTAGGTACCACCAGGGGTCAAATCCTAAAAGTTAAAGTGGGCTGACTCATCAACAAATGCAATGGGATTTGATGTCGCCAGAATAACCACCCAAATTGCAAAGGACAGATGGCATTTGCCTCTCATAAAAATAAAAATCAATACACACACAAAACCAAGAAATTATATTTTCTTCTAATAGTGTGCATGTTTTAAACTCCAAGAATCAATACAAAAGTTTTCTCTGGAACTTGCAGTACCAAATTGAGACTTTTAACATTTAGTTGTTTGTTATTTTTCATCAGGTTATGTAGTGTTGAAGCGTCCAGCCTTCAAACCTGACAACTGCAGTTTGATCCCCGAGGTCAGCTATAATTCGTAAATTCAAGGAGGACATTGAATGGTTCTCATTTTAGCTGTGGGGGGACAGAGTCCATCCTCTGTCCACCCACTTGTACCCTCGACTTGAGACCTGCTGGGTACCACCCGCTGGTAACACCCAGATAGGGATCTCCGTACCAACAAATCGTCTTTACCAGCATAATCTGATTCTGTTAGAGGAAAACTCCCAGGGGAAAATTCAATGCATCGAAAGAATTTTCCAATTTTCCAATGGGTCCTCTTTTTGTGCAGTGATCAAATCTGCATCCGGGACATCTTTACTCCACTAAGTAATGGAGAGGTTTTGGTTAGGAAAAGGTTTTGAGAACTAGTGGCAGCTGTGATTTGGATTTCACCCAGCAGGGATTCTGTATCTATAAAATCCCCCTGCAGAGCTCAGGCTTTAGCCAGCTGGTTGGCCAGGTCATTCGCAATCTTATACAGCCCCTCTATTTTGGAATGACCTCTAATCTTTTTCCAGTCTATGATCATCCCATTGGAGGTCACCAGATCATCAACCAACTGGAAACCTTTTCCATGTTTTAATGGTTTGCTGTTAGCACATAGCATACCTCTATTTTTCCAATTTATCAGGTGTTTCGCACATCCATTCCTGACACAGATATAATCTGTGATTATCACTAGTTCTTTGAGTTGGTGGTGTACCACAGTGAGGATGGCTTGATGAACAGCCAACTCTGCCAACCAACTACTTTGTGGTCATATTTTGAAACCAGCTGAATGCTCTGGGGAATCATTCACCCAGGCATTCCCAATGCCAGCCACTATATCCTTTTCCCCGTTATTTCCGACATGATAGGAACACCTGCCCAGATAAACTGTGGGTATCTATCCCCTGACAAGTGTTTTCTTCATAGACCTTGTGTGGGGAAGTTAGGTATGCCTCCATATTGTCTTTGTTCATTAGACTTTCATCCTCAAGACAGTTTTCTTGAGCACAATCTTGGAAGTCAGCCAGTCCTTGCGCTAGAGGACTCTTCTTGTTTTGCCCATTTCTGACCTCCCCAGGAAAGCCTTGCATGGTAGAATCCAGGAAGTAATTCTGGAATTACTTACATTCCCTGCCCATATTCTGTCACTTTGTAGATACTTCAACGGTTGGTGAGGAGTCTCTACAATTATGTGCTCCCCTAAATAAACAGGCAGTGATGTTTCAATGCCTATACCATTACCAGGTGTGCCTTTTCACAGTTGTTGAATGTTTCCTCCACAGAAGATATTTTTGCTTGCATAAGAGATAACTTTGTTGACCTTGTCATGCTTTTGGTACAATACCACTGTCAGGCAGGTATCTGAAAACTCCATCTCCAAGAAGAACTCATTAAAACTGATCTTTATGTGAATGCTTTCCACAGACGTCAAAGGTGAGCTGTCAAGCATAATTTGCATTTTGTCACTTGTTTTAACCAAGCAGACAGGCGCGTAACAACTGCCTCGAATAATGAATAACATATATATTAACATCCAGGGGCGCAGCAAAACCTACATTTCGGGGGAGGGGCCTAAGTTGTGATGGAAGGGGCCACTTCAGAAACTAGGTGGGGCAAACTTGAAGGCTCTGCCCCCACTGTTCTACCCCCTGCTCCCCATGGTCTGGTGTGGGGACCAACTATCAAATAGTATATTTTAAAGGGCAATATGCTGAGATGCGATGGAAGGCTTTCTTGAAAGTAGCAGCTTTAAAGTTTTACTGCGTTTGTTCAAGTACATTTTTCTGAACAAACACAGTAAAACTTTAACCCCGCCAGTTTGAGGGAAAGGCTTACCTTGCCTCTCTGCCTAACGCAATGCAAGTGTGCACTTCCACGGGGGCACCTAAGCTAAAATTTAGACGGGGGCTAACCCTTCAAATGTTGGGAGAGGCGCTAACTTCAGAGATGGTGGAGTAGTGGCAAACTTACTTGTGTAGGGGCATCTAATTTCATTACTCATTATAATGAGACTATTCTAGTGCAGCTTCAATGTTACAATCAGTTAATTCTCTCCTTTAAGTCTGAAACACCCACTTCATGCAGATCCAGAAGGTCCTAGAAAGTGTGAAAATGGCAGATGATGTGTAATAAAAGACTCAATATCATAGCATAACAGGACATTGCAGAGTGTGGGACAGTACTCTGGGCGGCCCAAGCAACTTCTGCAGCTGGGAACAACAGGGGAGAAAATGTAATGTTGATTCGACCACAGTTAGTCCACGTTTCTAGAATCTCTGGTACACTGACTGGCTGGTGAGACTATGGGCCTCATTACGAGTATGGAGGTAGCCATGGTCCTATTAGCGCCATGGCTGCCTTCATACCGGGCTCCAATACCGGGGTCTGTGAATGAGGAATTACTGGGTCATTCCAACCATGGAGGACCCGGTAATTCCTCATGCACAGAACAATTCCCCATTTCCATTTGAGCCCCCATAGGGCTTAATGGGAATGAGGATGGAGCTAATAACGGGCCTGTTGAAAACGTGCCTGTTAGCTCCTTGGTCCACTCGCGGGACCTGGAAATGACGTCTGGTTTTACCAGACGTCTATTGCGGGTCCCACTAGGGGACCTCGTAATCAGGCAGCCCATAATGAACGGTGCCGGTCCCGTTCATTACGGGACCGCCAGCCTCGTAATGAGGCCTTATGTCTGCCTGTCAAATCAAGTGTTATGAGACTGGCAGAGGGCCAGTGCAGCAATAATGCAATTCTATGTGGCAGTATTGGAGCCACTAGCACAGGAGCACTACGATACACCTATGTGTCCCTACACTTATTAAAACCTATTATGAGGTTGTAAACGTAATCACTTTTAAGCAGTTGAAGTCAGGGTGAGATTTTCATTACTTGCCCAGGATCACACACTTACGCTAAACAGCGAAGCAGGGATTGTAACCCACTCTTTCAATATGAGCACAGCCACCTTCTTCCATGCTTTACTTGGAACAAATATTTAAGTTTTGGGTGTCAGGACCTACAATAATACTGCCCTACACACTTTATGGAGGATAGCACAGGGGCAACAAGCTGGTCTTGGAAGCAAGACCGCACAGAGCCGCAGAGGTTCGAATCCCAGATCTGTGGTTAGAAACCAAACTCATGTACAGTATTAAGTGCGTTATAAAAAACCAATGAAATAAATACACAAACTGCACAGTAAAGCATCATGGCAAGATGTAAATCCTTATAGCAGCATGTTGGGCCAAAATAATATTAGAGTACCTTTATTTTCCACATCCTGAATGGAAACTATAAGATGCAACAGGCAAAATATCTATGTATCTACTTCATTTTCAGCACTTTAGGACACAAAATAAAATAAATTGTGTCGTAAACTCACTTAGGATTGGAGATTCGTCAGCGTGTTGTTATGTATGGTTTAAGAACATTCAACTAAAGACATCAAAGCAAACTTCACTTTTTAGCATATCAAGCTATTAGACGTTATGGCTAGGAACACATTTTCAAAGGGTGCTTTATTGTGTTGCTCGATTCACTGTCACAGATTTGCAAGGTCACTGATGGTCTTTCAGTTGGAAATTCACCATCATGCATAAGAAAGGTTATGGTGCTGGTGACAAAAGAAACGTGTTGTCGAGTTCATCCGAGATGCAGCCTGTGTGTCTCAGGGGAGCTGGGACTCTGGGAAACAGGCAATGCCTCATCATCCAACACGAGCAGATAGTAGATTTGCCTCAGAAGAAACAAAATGCACCCATAAGCATGTTCCTGATCCTTGGAACTGTTAAAGGGCACGGAAGCCCCGCCCCTCAGCTAACATTTGGGGGATGGGGGCTTCTGTTATATGTGTCACTGGCATGTTCAAAATGGCTTCTGTTACAGAGTCAACCTATTCTGGCTGGAAGGAAGGGCCACTGCGAAATGCAGTTGCAACTACTTTGATCTGCGTCCATGTGACGATAAAGCAAACACAAGTTTTATATGGGAGAGTCATGCTGTGCAGAAAATTGCATTAGTACATCTTAAAGGTAAATATCCGTCACAATAGTCCTGTTATGATGATTTGTCACTTTAATATGGTAGGCAATGATAAACCCTCGAATTACTGTAACACGCATCAAGCAACAATATATCAACGTGGAATGGTAACAGTAGTGGTGGCTGAAGTGACCTATACTGCACTCATGGTGCTTACTCATGAAACTCATTGGATCTCAATAACACAGACAAAATGAAGATTATCAACTACTGTAACCTCATCTATCCCTTACGAATACCTCTTGCGGGCGCTGTCTTGGATAACAGTCTCTGTATGAGCATAACCTCTGCATCAAGTAGACTATTAAAACACTGGTAATGTTGGTTCCTGGATCAGAAAGTTTACAACCCTGTATAGTAAGTTCTAACATACGGAGCCTGTATGTACACAAAAAGGAAAGTTATCCATGGATCATATTTTGTACAGTCAACAGGGCTGCCAATAACAAACATGGCCTGTATATACACTTACATGACAGTTATTCCTTCATGGTGTGGTGTGGAATCAACAGAGCTGACCATTGTAGACCTGTATAACATCATCCATCCCACTTAAATGCGTGTATGCTCATTGCATAGTACAATATATGAATCAACAATTCTGTTGTAAATGATGACATAGGAAATAACTATTCTTGGATCACATTATATTGTTCTGAAGCTAACAGTGCTAACAGTCAGCGAAACTAGAAGGCAGGGTTATTCATACTTTGGCACATGAATCCATGTTATTTTTAGTCTTCAGAACTTAACGGTACGTGGGGCATAATGACATGATAAAACAAGTTGGTTGATTAGTGAACACACATTGCCTATCCGAGTGTAAAGAATGTTCGAGACATATGTAAGGTATGATAAGGCATTACAGTGTATTGGTGAAAACATTTGATCCATGTTGCCATCCCTCTATAAGTCACAGAAAACAATGAAAGTTAACTTGCTGTTAAGACAATTTGGAATCAGTGTATCTATTCTGTCTATCCAATATGTTTCTCTTTGTTCATGTCTCTTGTTAATGCTCATTCTGAGGTCCTTGTCTTTAACCACTTCCAAGATCTTAAACCTGATTTATGACAACTGGTGTCCCCATTCTGAAAAGTGTCTAGTGACTGATGAGCTGAAATTATGTGCGCAGAACTTTGACTTATATTCATTCCACATTATTGACGCTTTCCTGGATGTTTGGCCTAAATATAGGAGGCCGTAAGGGCATTTGATGGAATATACTGCATTCTTGGAATTATAAGTAAAGAAATGTCTTAGTGGATTTTCTTCACCTCACCTAGGGTAAATAACATGCTTGCCTTTTATGGTGTTTTTGCATCTATTGCAATTTAGGCATGGAAATGTACCTATCTGTTTAGGTAAATACTGCCTTTCTGTTCTTGGTGTTGTTCTTACTAGAATGCCCCTTAAGGTCCCTTAAGTTGCTTCTCCTGCCGTGGGCAAACATTGGTTTTCCCTAAGGAATGGCTGCATCTTGACATCACATGTTAGTGTGGACCAGTGTTTGAGAATAATCTTTTTAATCCGTGATGATTGTGTGCTATATTTATTGATAAAAATAAGTAGTGTATCTTTTTGGTCACTCAGTGCGCTCATCAGAATCAGTAGGGTGGACCGATTTCTTTGTTCTGCCTTATCCCATCCTGCGAGCAACTCATCCTGATGATAGTCCCTTTTTTAAAATTTACTCGGAATCTTGTTTAACTCTATTTTATGCTTATCATCATTGATAATTCACTTGATCCTAAGGAGCTGACTGTGTAGTAGTCCTCTCATTGTGGATGGTCGATACAAGCTCATCATATGCAATAAGTATTTACAATCTGCCCTATGCCTGAATGTCAGTCATACTTTGGGCTCGTTTTCTGCCTTCCTCTTTCAAGGAATTTGGTGTTTCTTCTGATTTTTGACTAGTTTACCATTTCAGACGGTTTCCTTCCAGTGAGGATTGACACTTGCAACTGCGAGAAGGGTGGATTTTCAAGAGTTGAGAAGAGTTCCCATCAGCAGTTTGTTCTCCTACAACCTCCTTGGTTGTTCTGGAAATTAAATTCAAATTGATCAGAACGCCGGTCAATATGATGGTAGTTCCTATTCAGACACACATAGTCTGTACTTTTCTTGAGTTTGTTGGGGCGGGTAGTCTGGGTCTGGAGGACTTGGTTCACGCAGTTAATCAGTGGTGATAACCTCAGAAGGAAATTGTTCCCCAGTAAACAAGGAGTACCCTCTGGAGCCACAACTATCACCCGTTGTTTTAAACAATTTTGCCTAAATTTTATATCTAGATCCACAGTCCCTTTGACGGAAATCTCATTCCCATAGACATTTTGAGTTGTCTGAGAAGACGTATGAGGGGAATCTGGTGACTCGCCATCCTTCCTAAGTTCAGTTGGTCGAAAGGCTTTTTGGACAGAAGAGTAGCTTGGAGACCAGTATCCACCAGAGCCGATAATTCACACTGAACCTGTACCTTGACCGGGGCATAATATCTGCCCTCTTTTTCCTCAGGAGTACAAAGCAAGTGTGAGTTATTTGCCAGCCTGGTAGTCATTTTCTTAATATTGAACTCCGTCCCTGTGTGATCATGGATGATCTTTAGTGTCAGAGATTGGAAATCTGTAGGAATGAAAGACCATTTCAAAATCGTGTCTGTGTAGTAGGGAGATCCTCTTTCTTCCCAGCCAGATTCTTGGTTGTCCCTGGGTATTTGAAGATAGTTCTCCAAACCTGTTTGTGGGGAGGATACCTCTACAGTCTCTATATGATCTTGATCGCACGGTTGGGGTCTAGTAATTTCTTGATCTGGGTCGGTCTCCATATGTGACTTGTCGAATTCAGTGTCTTTTGAGAACCATATTTCTTTGGGAGAGATCCCACATTCCTGAAAGAGAAGATTTCCTTATGTGAATTCTCCAGAGATTCCTCTCTTTCAAAGCGGAGGACCTGGTTTCCATTCTCCACAAAGTGGGTTTTTGCTTGACCACTCCCACCTACCCTGTGTTCTTTGGGTTCGAGCTTCCAGGGGGTAGACGATTCACTAACAGGCTAACTGGCTCCCAGGGGTTCTGTTCTGGTAAGAAAAGAGGTTTCCTCAAAGTGTTGGTATCTCCCTTTGACCTGGGCCCCATCCTCGGGAAGCTGTGGATTGTCCAAATTTTCCTTCAGTCAATTCCCCCCCCAGGGCAGCAGACCTGGGTGTCGGTTCTGGGAAGCATGGTTAAGTTGAGGGTTTGACTGAGCCCTCAGCATTCACCCCAGGTTGTCGGTCAACTGTTGGACCTGTCACTCCAGTTGGGTAACTTTCTCTGGGTTGTAGGGAGGTCTCTGCTCATACATCTGCTGCTCCCTAAAAGGGTAACTGTCCCGTCTAGCAAAGTAGCTGGGGTATTGGAAATTTGCACCATAGTGTTCAGTCCTGATTTTCCCTTTTCCTTGGTTCAGAGATCGATTGTCCTAGAGCAGAGGAAAAGGAGGAGTATTGTTTTGGATGTTAGGATTTTGAGGGCACCTGTTGGAAAAATATAGGTTAGGCATTGGAGTGGTAATTCTCCTTTAAGAAATTTGGATGGAAGTTTCCCGGGGAACTACTTACCTGATTTGACCCCCCCCCCTCTCTTTGTATCAGGGGAGTGTACACATACACCAGTATTGGTGTTGTACCCTTGTATCAAGGACTGCCATAGGAGGCAGGGTCAGAGGGTTCATTTTGATGATGACCTGCCTGGCTACCATTCAATTGGGCCTGGGCGGAGGGTCTCCAATGCTTCTCATTCTGCTCATCAGCTGTAGGAGTATTTTCTAGGCTCCCCCACTCCAGGTCCAAAGTAGGGGTAGTTTTCCCCTCTGCCACCTTTGCAGTGACAGATGTGGTTGAGGGCTTTGTTGTTTTAGGGTTGTTTTTGCTGTCAGTGGATGTCTGGACCTCATATATCCTGGTGACGTTCTCTATTACCAAATCCAGTGTCTTGCGCTCATGGAAATTGCAAACTTGTTGGGTAATTATATATTTTGGAAGAGCATGGAATTATGTGTTCACAAATTCCCTGCTATTCGTATTCACCCACCTGCAAGTCTCTGATGTTTTAATTCTTGTGCAAACTCCCTGGGTGCCTGATCTTCCCCACATTGTACATTATATGCAGTCTTGCATTGCATGCCTCTGGTGGATTCCTGTGAGTGGAGAAGTGTTCTAAAATGGCTGCCTTATAGGTGGACCATTTGCAATGATCCTGGTCTTCCAGTCCTGCAAAGAAACTGGCATACTCCATGGAAAACATTCATTTCACAAACTCCATGCAATTGACATCATTTTTAATTTCAAACGATGTCATCATTTGTTAACAGAGTTCCAAATGTTCCCACACCGAATACTTGGCGTTCTTGTGGTATGGGATCATGAAGCTCTTTATGAGCTTAATCTGCCTGATTGGGTCTTCAACAAAACCCATTCTTTGTTTCGTATATGTGTTTTGCCCCTGAACCTGAGTCCATTTACCTTCAGACCCAGTGCTACTATTTCAACTCCAGCCCCAGTCTCATAAGCGCTCCCTATCTCTATGAGATTGGGAATGTCTTTCAAAATCATGGGATCTGGACTCCTTTTGTGTGTACTGCTATAAGTTCTCAGGGTCACTTTCCCTGTTGTCACCTTTTGATGCAGGAGAGAACACAGTCTCTTCTTCAGACTGTTGCCAATGTGTACTATCCCTTCTTCCAGGTAGTCTGGGCCAATACACCCATATGTGGAGGTTTTTAAAATGCCTTCCTATGCTGATGTTTTGGCTTTTCTCTTTCAGCGAAGCGGCTAGGGGTTCTCTTTGCAATAACATTTTCTGTAAATCGCTGATTTTCTCATCAAATGTGTTTTCAGGGTCAGAAGTACTCGCCGGACTATGTTTGGTCTCCCATGACACACTAGTCCAGCCACCTTCCCTTCTGTTTGGTACAAGTGAATATTTATCAATGTCAGATAAGGACTGTCCTTTCTGATCAGGTTGGCTAGAAATAGTTACAGACCCCTACTTCATGTTTACCTGTTCTCTATCAGTGGTATAAACGAGGTCAGTTGCACTCTGTACCTGGGAGTTTGTAGGTAACTGGCATGAGGTCCTTGATGGGGGCGGGGCATCTCTCCTTGATTATAGAGTACTATCACATAATGCCAGGGTGTCTCAGTGCCTATTTATATTTTCAGATGTCAGTATTTAATTTCTCACAGGTGTTTCTCTCTGACAGGAATTTGTGATTATATTCAGAGAGCTGAGCTTTCAACTCTGGCCCTAATGTCTGCTGGCTTCAAGCACACTGCTCTGAGCCACAAATCGATCCCTCACTGTTTGAACTGCTTCTTGAAGGATTTCATATTCTCTCTGAGAGTGTTGCATTATGCGTGCATGTTCCTGGACTTTTCTTTTAAAATGACAAGCTCTCTCTCTTCAGTGTCTCTGCTATGCGCTGCTTGTAATAGGTCACCTTCTGCTTGTCTCAAACACTCCATACGCTCTATCTTTTCTCCCCAGATTCTGGTCAGTACCTGTAAATCTGGCTGACCCTTTTCTGCATCTGTTCAACTGATTCATTTTTTGTAAGAGGATACTGTTATCCTGGTTTAAGAGGTCTTTCTACTTAATCAGTTGCATTTTCTGTTGTCTCAGAATATTATAATCTTGGTGCATCTGATCAAATTAATTTTGGAAGTCAACCCCTTTTATAATTAACAGACTCTTTTCATGTCCTGGGAGGATAGCTCAGAGGCAACATGTTTGCCTTGGAAGCAAGACAATACGAAGCAACACAGGTTTGATCCCCGGGTCCACGCTTAGAAACCTCTGGGTATTAAAGCACATTATAAATACATAACTAAAACCAACAAAAAAACAATTATGCAACAAACAAAAAGAAACAATTCCTATAACAGCGCCTCGATGCCCACGGGCTGTGTGAGCGCTTTAAAAATGCAAATATAGGATATAGGATGTCCAAGCTCCTTTATGGACTGTTTAGAGGTCCCAATTTCATCCAATAACACTCTACTGTTACTAGTCTGGTCACTCAATTCATGTTGAAGGTGGCTTATGGTTTCGGCACTCACTTTATATGTATCTTGCAGTTCAGCAAACTCACTTTGTTGCTCTGTGCTGGCCTGAAGATATGTGTTTACCCCATTTTGAAGTAGCTCAATGAGGTTTTCATGTTTCAATTTCATGTTTTAATTCAAGAAAATCTCTCTTCGATTAATTGCAAATGAAAAACGATCTGAGCCGCCAGTTGAGCCATTTTAGTCTGCTCCTCATGCGTATTGTGAGTTGTGTAAAACTCCTCTAGAGCTTTATGTTAAATCCCAACTTCAAGTTAAATGTCACCGCCCACTGATGTAACATCTTGTACCATTCTAGCCTGCCAGTACCCAGCCTCCATCACTGGCCGCTCACCAAGATTCAGGGGGTAATTCATAGAATTCAGCGCACAAGTGGCGCACGCGGCTCGCGCACAGTGTGCGCGTGCGAATCCCTGCGCCAGCCGCGTGCGCTGAAATCCATTTCCGCGCACAGCGTATTCATTGATTCCAGCCACCAAAACCAGCCGTGGCGCACAGTGGCGCAGCGACCCTGCAGCAGCACCAGTTACGCCCCCAAGAACGCCTCCCGCGCAGGGAAAAGCCATCAACATACCCAATCCAGCGCAAAGGGCTGCGCTAACCCTGTACCAGCACAGCAAGCGGGCTACGTGTATCACTGGGGTGCGAGGGAAGTACCTCACGCGATTGGCCCTGTGCGAGCAGGGTACGCGTATTTCAGGGGTGCGCGGGAATTTCCACACGCGATATCAGCAGGGTACGTGTATTTCAGGGTGCAGGGGAAGTTTTACACGCGATTCCAGCACGGTACGTGTATTTCAGGGGTGCGCGGGAAGTTCCACACGCGAATAGCCTGGGCGCGTGTATTTCAGGGGTGCGCGGGAAGTTTTACACGCGATTTCAGCAGGGTACGTGTATTTCAGGGGTGCGCGGGAAGTTCCACACGCGAATAGCCTGGGCGCGTGTATTCCAGGGGTGCGCGGGAAGTTCCACACGCGAATAGCCTGGGCGCGTGTATTTCAGGGGTGCGTGGGAAGTTTTACACGCGATTTCAGCAGGGTACGTGTATTTCAGGGGTGCGCGGGACGTTTTACACGCGATTTCAGCAGGGTACGTGTATTTCAGGGGTGCGCGGGAAGTTCCACACGCGAATAGCCTGGGCGCGTGTATTTCAGGGGTGCGTGGGAAGTTTTACACGCGATTTCAGCAGGGTACGTGTATTCCAGGGGTGCGCGGGAAGTTCCACACACGAATAGCCTGGGAGCGTGTATTTCAGGGGTGCGCGGGAAGTTTTACACGCGATTTCAGCAAGGTACGTGTATTTCAGGGGTGCGCGGGAAGTTTTACACGCAATTTCAGCAGGGTACATGTATTTCAGGGGTGCGGGGGAGTCCTACATGTGATTTGACAGTGTGGGTCCTCCCAGGTGTTCCCTGTACACCCTCCACGGCCCCTGCAGGCAGCCCACACCACAGGGGACTACCCTGCATCCCTGGTCATGTCCCGCAGGCAGCCCACCCAACATGGGCATGCCCCCCAGCAAAGGCACATGTCTCCTTGAACTAATGAACACCAACTCATGTCCCCCACCACCCCCACGCCCAGGCACTGTGGGGCACCTGCCAGCAGGCCCCCACCCATGTCCAACTCATGTCCCCCACCACCCCCAACCCCCAGCATTGCGGGGCACCCTCCACCAGGCCCTCGCCCATGTCCCATCCATGCCCCCCTGCACCTGGGTCCCCACAATCCCCAATCATGTCCGTAATGGCCATCCTCCCCTGCCAAAAGGCCCAAGGAAACTATCACATCCACCCACATATCAAAGGCAATTACATGTTACACACCCAATGTAAATAATGCAAATGAACACATGTCTGTCACACACAATGGCTGCAAGTGAATGTTAAAACACCCAACATGACATGCATGAAAGTAATGAGATGATACGACCCATTGAAGGATGAAAATAAAAATGTATTGAAAATCAACTAGAATGGAAATGAAATTAGAAAAACCACAAAGCAAAACAACAAAAAGAAGATGAATGTCCATGAAAAAAATCCAAAAAATCAAAAACTCCATAGAAGAACTATATACAAGACAATCCCGGGTCCATGAGCCCAACCAAATGAAACCTAACTATGTCAACTAACTAAAAACTGAACTATATACAAAAAAGTGGCGCATTGTCCAATCGCAACCAAATAAAAAAGAAAAATAATTTAAAGGAAACCTACCACTAACTATATAACTATATACAATGGCAGCGGGCAAGTCCTGCGGCTCACTCTTTGATGTTGCCGGCCAGGGCATCATCGAACTCCATGTCGATGTCCTGGAGGCGGGACTCTGTCCTGGCCCCGAGGTCTCGCAGGGATAACCCCATGTTCACCTCAAACTCCCTGCGAGCTTCCTCGAGGCACTCGGCCCGCCTCAACGCCCGACGCATGGAGAAGTCCGCCCTGACCATGGTGAGCCGCTCCTCTTCCGCCCGCTGCCGCTCCGCACCTATCCGCTGGACCAACTGCTCCCACACGGAAGACACTGCCATCCCAGGGTTCTCCTGCCCTCCGGACGATGCCTGCCCCTCTGATCTTGATGGCCCCGAGCCATGATGCCTCCCACGTCGAGCCTGCTGCTGCCTCCGACGCCACTGCCTCTGCCAGCACGACGGCATCTAGGATGATGGAAACCACCGACGCCGTCGTGCACGTGCCCTGCCCGATGATGCCGTCACATCCTCCACCTGCTGGGGTCCAGTTGCTGTGTTGTCCACCCCTGCTGGACCTCTGACTCCCGACTGTGGCAGGGATGGGATCCCCACCGAGCTGGATGCATTGGTCAGGGCAGGTCCACAGGGGGCCCTGGTCTCATCTGGGCCGGAAGACGGCAAGGAGAACGACTGGCGTATAGTCTCCACAGAGGAGGAGAGGGCCGCCAGATTCGCCGACACATGCAGGAAACCCCCGAACATGGCCGATCCCAATTGGGCCACGTTGGCACGGTGCTCTTCGTGATGACGTGCGTGCTCCTCCTGGGAAGCACGCACGGCATCACGAATCACAGCAGTGCGCATCGCGACCCCAATCAGGACCTTCTCCTGGGGTCTCCTCGTCCGCAGGTGGAGGGGAGTCAGATGACATGGACATCCCCTCTACCTGCGGACGGGCCTGGGACGGGGCATCCCTGCTGGTGCAAGGTGGTGCACCCACAGGTTCAGGGACAGCGACATGCACAGGCCCCTCCACGGTGACCTGTGCTGTCTCCTGCCCCTGCCCCTGGACTGCACCACTTGCACCAGCAGGGATGCCCCCACCAGGCCCCATGTGCGCCTCAGTGGCGGCCTCCTCCTCCTCTGTGGAAACCACCAACCTGGATGGCTCCTCGCCGTCTACCGCCGTAGCAGGCCCCTGTGGGGGCTCACCCACCCCTTCCGCTGCAGCCGTGGGGGCATCCCCGCCGCCTTGCTCCACAGCGCCGTCTCCGCCCTCTCCTTCACTAGCCGCTGCGTAGAGGGAGACATAGAACACAAGCATCAGGGTACTGTACAATGGTCCCCTAGACAGGAAGCAATAGCAGATGAGTGCCACTGTCAAAGTACACTTCCATCATGTCACACCACAACACATGTGTCAGTCCAGGCAAAACACACACAGTGACAGTCATGGTGCGTGCCATGGACATTTCAATGCATGTCCAATGGACTCTCGAATCATACAATGTAATGGGACTCACATGCATCATGGGTCATGCCTATCACATGCACACACTTCACCTCAGTCACATCCATCTGGCCCCGTACACCCCAATCACAGTGCATACAAGGATGACTAGGCTGCATCAGTGAATCTGTACATTGTCACAGACATGTGTCATGCATCCATGGCACTCACAAGTCACAGACACGCAGGTCAGGCACACAGACATGGATACCACATATGTATCTGGCATCAGCACCCATCCCTCGCCCCCACCCATGTCCAGGAACAGAGACTGCCATGCTCTCATGTGTGCAATCTGCACAGGGCTCCACATGTCGCATTCAAACACATGCAACAACCGTGCGGTTCACACATTACAGGTCGCACATGCATTCCCATGATGTCCCTGCACACATACATGCGGACATGGCCTATGTCACACATGCAGGCAAGTATCAGACAACCAGCACACTGCAACATGCCCTGTCTCACACAGCAATTCTTGGCCACTTACCGCTCAACTCCAGACGGGTCTCCCTCTCAAGGACCTGGGCGTGGAGCGCTGGGTGTGCGCGTTCCAGGACCCTCAACTGGATGGAACTCATGCGGCCCCGGCCCCCCTCCACGAGGCGCCGGGCCTTCATGAGGGTCCTGGACCTCAAGTCCTCCCAGCGCTTCTTGACCTTCTGGATGGTGCGGGTTGCCACCCCCTCCGCGTTGATGGCAACCACACAGTCGGCCCAGATCCTATCCCGTCCTTCCCTGTTGGCGCGGGACGATCCGAAGAGGGCATCATACTGCCCCAGGACTTGCTCCACCAGGACACCAACTTCGGTGGCAGTGAAGCTGGTGCCCCTCTGCCCCTCTGGCCGGGGGTTGCCACTGGGGTCAGATGTGGATGTGCCCGACATGGCAACCCCAGGGGCAGGAGTGGGTGGGCAACTGGGTCCTGGGGCTGGGCTGTGGAGCGATGTTATTCGAGTCGGGAGTCTTCTGTACCAGCAGGGGTGGACACAGCAACTGGACCCCTGCAGATGGCTGATGTGCAGGCACCAAATGGCAGGGCACGGTGGCAGCAGGCAGGCAGGCAGGCAGCAGCAGATGGCACGTGGGAGGCTGCTCGGGGCACTGGGGGGCAGTAATTCGGCCTTCTGGGCAGGAGCGTGGTCTTCCGTGTGTTTTCGCGTGGCCAGCTTGATACGGAGTGATTTGGCACGTGAAAATCCTGCACGTCAGCGTGAAAATCGAGGAAAGGCCCTTAGCGCGTAAGCGCGTCAGCACGCGTATGCGATTTCATTCGACCAAAGGACCTTACAGCGTAAGCGCGTCTGTGACGTTTTGCGCACGGGCGTTGCCCTGGCAGGGCTTGGAGATCCCGTGTGCCTTTATGTTCTGTACGTGCTTTTCGTGCAGTGCGTGTGTTTTCCATCCGTTGGGGTAGCACGCTCCCCCAGGCCCGATCGCGTGAGAAACTTCACGCGAACCCCTGAAATACACGTAGCACGCTCCCCCAGGCCCGATCGCGTGAAAAAGTTCACGCGAACCCCTGAAATACACGTAGCACGCTCCCCCAGGCCCGATCGCGTGAAAAAGTTCACGCGAACCCCTGAAATACACGTAGCACGCTCCCCCAGGCCCGATCGCGTGAGATACTTCACGCGAACCCCTGAAATACACGTAGCACGCTCCCCCAGGCCCGATCGCGTGAGAAACTTCACGCGAACCCCTGAAATACACGTAGCACGCTCCCCCAGGCCCGATCGCGTGAAAAAGTTCACGCAAACCCCTGAAATACACGTAGCACGCTCCCCCAGGCCCGATCGCGTGAAAAAGTTCACGCGAACCCCTGAAATACACGTAGCACGCTCCCCCAGGCCCGATCGCGTGAGAAACTTCACGCGAACCCCTGAAATACACGTAGCACGCTCCCCCAGGCCCGATCGCGTGAAAAAGTTCACGCGAACCCCTGAAATACACGTAGCACGCTCCCCCAGGCCCGATCGCGTGAGAAACTTCATGCGAACCCCTGAAATACATGTAGCCCGCTCCCCCAGGCCCGATCGCGTGAGTTAGTTCACGTGAACCCCCGAAATACACGTGCCCCGCTCGCACAATTGCTGTATGTTGCCACTTTTGTAATGCGCAGGGACGCTACCACCTGCCTTTGTGTGGCGGACGTGTATCGGCTTGTGCGTGTCTTTCGCTGTGCGTGGCTTTGCCCTATTCGGTTCCATGAATACGTGTGGTTCGGGTGTGTGTGGGCGTTCCCTCTGCTTCCCTGCAGTACATCCCCAGTTACGCCCTTGTTTTTGCAAGTTGTTCCCCATTCCGCGCGTTACGCCCCGTGTCCCGCCCACTTTCTAGTGTATGCGCAGAGGTTGTGCGCTTTCACTGTGCGCGTCGCGCACGTCTTTCGGGATGTTGCAGTGACGTGTGCGCCATGCACGGGTTTGGCGCACATCCCGAGGAAGACACGTGCACGGACTTCCATGAATCGCACGCGTGCGCGTGCGCCTCTTTTTTTCCGCTTGCGCCTGCTTGCGCCTGCTTGCGCGTAGATTTTCGGCGCACGTTTGTTCCATGAATCGGCCCCTCAATAACTTGGCTATGAGATGTTATCTGGCGTCTTTCATTTCAATGGCACTCATTTCAATAGTGGTATTTTGCAACCTTATAGTCTCTCTCTACACAGGAACAAAAACCTTGTGCTTTATTCCTGCTAGATTGCAAAAATCAATACCAAACCAGATTATTTTTGCATTACTCTGCACAATCCTATTCCTCTGTACACCTCCCTGACTCTCAGGGGTCAAGCCCACAGTGGTACTTTAACAATGAATGAACAACTGCCACATACCCTACTGACTTTGCATGAGACTGAATAGTCTGTTAAACAATGTACTTGTCATGATCCAAAAACAGAGAGCTAGATCCTGGCCAAAGGCCCTCATTAATATGCTGGAGATATTTATGTGGCAACAAAAAAAACAGAGAGTTCAGTTCCCCCCATCAACATTGCCACACCAATATTCCTTTTAAGTTCAATCTAGCCCTGTCTGTGATTTATAAAGAACTACGTAGGTCCCTCACCCTTTAGCAAAAAGTAAGCCAAGAACAAAGCTGCTGTTCATAGAAAGAATAGATATTTATTAATGAATGGGAAAATTAATATTTGTACAAAATCACAAATCACGCCACCTTGCTCCGTGGCCCAAATGCTTTTCTTCCCAGACAATCTCTTTTTACACAAATGGAAAACACTAGTCGGTTCAGAATAACACAGATCATAGACTCTTTAACCTTACAACAAGTACAGTCAAACACTTTGCATGGGGCTCACTTTTAATAAAATGTAGCACCTTGAAACATGACTGGATCATACACTTGGTGCTATACTTTGCATGAAGTTCACATATGCAGCGCTCTGTCTTTTTAAACCCCCTGCGCACTTGGAAATGCTCACAACAGACATTTAAATACATAACACCTTTTATGTACAGAGAACTCTTATTCCTTCACTAGAATGCAATGAAGAATCTCTCTCCTACCAGGAGCCACGTTCCCACTCTCAGTAGAGAGTATCCTTTTCAATCAGAGACTTCACTTTATTTAATTTTGGCAGGAGACTTTACTGCCGCAGCACAACACCCAGACATTCAATTTACATTCAGCTCCCCTTTTCTTTAAGACTGGGTCTGAGGAACGCTAAACAGTTGGGAAAGTTGTTTTTTATGCACCCCTCCCTTTAGCGAGTTTTGGGGTTGGAAATGAGAAATAGGAGATGCCAATTACTTTAACTGTATTGACACTGGAAGCGATACTGTTAATTTCAAATTCCAACAAAATCACCCCTTGTCAGTTGGATATTAGGGAGGGTATGGGAGGATAGTTCCAAGGGACCCCCCTCTCCTGCAGATCCCCCCCCCCTTGTGAAGTCCATGGCTCGTCGGGGGTCCCTTCTGCCACCAGGGCCCAGGTGGTGGGTGGGCCACTGGCTGAAACATTGACCAAACATGCTGTATTACGCTAGGCCCGGGAAACCATTTTGTGAAACCAGAATGACAGGAGCCCCTGTGCGCCGCAGCGTGGCCCTCACCCTTGGAGAGTCCTCACTTGTCCCTGCGGCCACAGCTCCCTGGTAGATCTGCTGAGAGCCCGTTCCCACGAATAGACGGACATGAGCTAGTGCTAGATGCAAACACTGTAACATTCACCTTCCGCAGTGTATCACTGTCCTCAGTATGACCCGGCCAGCAGGGCCGGGGTGGAAAAGAACTGTAAAATGGTCCCCCGACAAAAGTAGAGCCCCCAAATACTAATGAGCAAACTGCCTGTGATGAAACTCTTCTCTCCATGACCTTTTTGATAAAACATGTAACCTCCATCAAGATGGCAGAATGTGTGTTCATATGGTATCCTGGTTGAAGTACCCACATCCCCGTAGCTATGCGCAAATGGTAAAAGTGTCCCGGGGTTTTTATGTTATATGTTTCGCCGAGAAGAATGTACTCCAAGGTCCTATGCCATAACTGAACTAATGCTGCTAGAGTACAAAGGAAGACAAGTGCAACCACATTGGGAGCTCATGTAAATTGTGTACGAAAATGCACAGAATGTATTTGAATGTCAAAGCTCACCATGTGTCACTGCCATCAGTCTCATTGGCCGGTTGTTCCTGCGTGCTGCACCAACCTTAATACTACCTCGCTTACCATGCATGCATAAAATGTAACAAAATGTCGTGGTTGTTAAATACTTAACATATAGTTATCAATCACAAAATGGGTATAGGTAACGCATTTGAAATAGCCATGTAAAGGCACTAACAATGTAGAAACATAAGCTTTGAAAAGACTCAATGGGTATTGTACATTATATGAATGTTTATGCCTCTCACACATAATCTGCAACACACGAGGAAAATACCATTGTGGGCATATCCAAGGCCATTCCCCCTTCCTCCCCATTGAAGCCTGCCAGACGGAAAGCAGAGGCCTGTGCTGCTCTGCCTCACCTCCCCCAATTCGGCTGGAGCCGCTTCAAGCATTCACGTCCCCCCGCAGCTCCCAGGGCCGCGGCCAGTCACCTGAATTATTTACAACCCAGCAGTAAACCTCGGCCATAAACGCAGGCCAAAAGGTGCCCTTTCTTAGGCTCCACGACCCACCAGCTCACCCAAAGTTAATGGCCCCTGTAAAATTAGGACACCCAATGTTATAGCAACACTGTAGGAACACATTCATAATGACTTCTAACGAGACATGATAACTTGGACAGCTCGCCCCTTGCCCCGAGACCCAACCTCGTGACCTATGATACCCGGTCAACAGGATGATGGTAACCATTTATTGATATATTACCAAAGGACCCCACTCTAAGTGCATTCCTCCTGTGTTGCATTAACCTGTAGAATAACCTATTGGAAGATTTACCAGGGAGGATAATATTGCAGTATTGAATGAATGCGGTGTGCGTGGCCTTAGGGCAGAAAGCCAAGGAAGACGTTCATCAATGACACTGGCCACGCCTGGCACACCAGCACCGCCCGGATGAGCCCAGCTGACCTGCCCGGCCCACGTTGGCAACCAGTGACGTCCGCCAACCACGGCGCACCACATCACAGATGCACCTATAGTTAGTCATCGCCACCCAATCCCCACGAACATGTGCCCCCTATAGTGTTTAGGTTCTTATGACGTATTTTGCAAATATATATGCCTGTCTTTGCTAATGTCAGACAGAGCGCTCTCGGAGTTTGCAGAGTCCTTTGCATGCCCTATTTTGACTTATATAAACCCCCATTAAGCTCACCCGCATTTTGTCTTAGCCTTATTCCCATCTCGGGAGAGTCCATTATTGTCTCTCATAGTGGGGAGGATCGTGCTATCTGGGGACGCTCGCCTTCAGTGGTGACCCCGACAGCGTGATTATTTTTCCTTAAATATATCCCTACCGTCCCCTTTGGCACAAAAATCTCCGGTCGAAAAGGGATACGCACGGTGCGCCGGCTCCGGAAGGCTGCCCGCCAACGGCGACCGGTACGCTCAGACGTGTGCACTCAACAGAGAGAGGGTACGGGATCCCGGTTGAAAAATCCCCTTTGAGTACCGCTCGCCGGAGCAGGGGCTGACCGTTGAGTGTACGGCAACACTGCCTGGACGGACCCAGTTCGGAGACTCTCGGTCCAAGACGGGCACGTGAGTATTAAGTGCGAGCGACCATAAAGGGAGCAGGGGAGGAAAACAGGACAGGGAATGAGGTTGTTTGAAAAGAGACACTTTGGGAATACTAAGAACCACTCTAGGCTTTCTTTACTTTTTCTTTGCATATGGCCATTAGGATCAAGAGGGGAAAAGAGATAAAGAGACGGGAACCTAGCTCCGCGAGGGGGTAGAAGGAGGCGCCGCATAGTGCTATCTTGACTAGTACTGGGAATATATAAAGAAGTGGAAAATGAGATAAAGGTGTCTGGTAAAAGGAAGACACGGTGAATACATTAGTAACTGCTATTCTTTCTATCCTTCTCTCTGGGTTTATGGGGAAAAAACAGGGTTAGTACCAAAAAAAAAAAAAAAAGAAAAAAAGAAGGTAACCTAAGTAAAAAGACGAATTTACATCAAAACTACAAGACGAATTCATATCTGATTAAGAAAGAAAGGGACAGCTAGCAAGGGAGGAAAGGGATTACAAATTGAGCTGTGAATAGAGTGTTGCCTATTGGTGTGTACGCATCACATGTGAGAGAACATATTTGTCAAGATGAATGTGTAAAAGTGGTAAAAAGTGCATAATTATGGTGTGGTCATGGTAAGTGTGACCAGAAGAAATTTTACGGGAAAGAGCCCGATGCAGTAAAGTGACTGTATTTTTTTAGAATAAATGTGCTGAAGATATTGGTGGTGTACAAAGGGTGGTTTGCTTTTGTATGTGCCCCCTAAATTATACGGAATAGAGGCTGTGCACGCCCATTCTCTTATTGCCCAGGTGGCGGAAACACACACAGGTCCCTACACGCAGAGATACACAAATACATAGATATATTTGGTGATATATATATACATATATATCTATATCGAGCAACCACGAACCATGGGGGCAGAGACACCATTGGCCCATATTTGTAAGAATTTACCTGGGTACGCTGAGCGTATTAAGAAATATCACAATCAGTGGATTACAGAACTAAAGGGGGAAGGGTTACCCAAAATATGGCCAGAAGGGGGATCGTTTGACAAGAGTGTCCTAGATATGGTAGCTACATGCATTTGTTTAAAATACAAGGGGAAGCAGTTACATAATAGGAGAGAAATATTAGATCTATGGAGATTGTTTGAAGAAGTACCCCCTCCCAAACAAAAAGAGCTAGGTACTGATTTGCCATCTACTACTGACAATCCATTGCTGATACCAAAAGACGACAATGTGTTGCAAGAAGGGGAACCACCGGTAGAGGTAACTAAATTGTACCCAATATTAAATAAACCAGTGCCCGCAGAAGGATACAGTGATCCCACATACGTGCCCCCAACATCAGCCACCGCGACTCAAGGGCCAACGGCACCCCCACCGTATGAGAGCCATAGAGAGCGCAACCAGGTAAGTACACCAATAGTAAACATAGAGAAACTAACAGAAGACCTACAGTCTAGGCTCTCTGTAGCAAAAGACGAGCTCTCGAGGATAAAAAGCATATGTGAACAGACTGGGGCTAATGCTGCTCGGTCAGAGCTGACATCAAGAGCACAGAGTCATGATAAAACAATTGAGGAAGGGTGGAAGAAGGGGGAGATATTGTTCAGGATACAAGAAGAACCAGCTCGAATAATTGAACTGGAGGAGAGGGAGGAGCGTACTAACAATGAGATAATGGCCACAGGAGGTAGAGAGGAACTATTGTGTGATATAGAAGAAGATTTAGAGGAAAGTGAAAGATTAAGCATGGCGATGGGAGGAGGAAATGAGGGGTTGGATGGCGCATGTTCGGGAAGAACAATGGAAGAAGAATGGACTGGACGACTAAGGAATAGGTTGGGGAAAATGGCGCCACTAGGAAAGAACGGAATGAAGGTGAATACAGATAAGACAAAAAAGGGGAAGTTACAACTCGCACTAATACACAGGGGAGGAGGGAGGCCGATTTGGACAAGGCCAATTTGGCTCAGATGGACAAGGCCAATTTGTTAAAAATATTACAACCACTATCAGGAGGGGCAAGCAAGTGGATATATGCATTTGAGAAGCACACAGCCGGGGTACCACTAGCAATAGGTGACGTAAAAAGTCTGCTAGTATCGGCAGTTGGGGATCAAGCTGACAGAGTATGGGTAAAGGCTGGCTTCCTGGGAGTAACGTTGGACTGCGATTGCCATGATGGGGCCTCTTTTAACACAGTACGTGCAAGGGTGTGGGACGCATTAAGAGAGACATTCCCAGACACACCATATTTGCAGTCAGTCATGCAGTGTACTGTGAATGATGGGGAAGATGCTATGGATTACATTTTTCGGGTCCAGGAGATGCGGAGAGCGGAAACGGGCACGCCCTGGTATGAGTCAACCTCATTATTTTACTTTATAATAAAGAGAGGGCTCCCTAAAGAGGTACAAAAGGCACTTGACAAAATTGCAGGTATTGAAGCAAAAGGGTGGCCCGAAATACAGAGCCTAATAGTTCACCACTGTAAACGAATAAAGGAGAGGGAAAAGGAGATAGCGCAAAAAAGATTGGCAGACGAGGCAAAGTTAGTACAAACAAAACTGGTGAAGGTCGCTGCAGCAGTAGCCGCGCTCCCACACAGCAGGGAGGGAGAAGAGGAGGAGGAGGGGCTGGTAGCAATACAGGGGAGGATGGCAACGAATTGGGCAGAAGCAGGGCAACTACAGTGGAACGAGCAGGAGCAGAATGGAGGTCCGCAGTGGCAGGATTGGGCCCCTCGAGCGGGACGAGGTGGGTACAGGGGTCACAGAGGGGGTGGACAAGGGTACGGGGGAAACGGAGGAAATGGATGGCAAGGTCCCATAGGTGCGCAGGGAAGCTGTTGGAACTGCGGGAGGTGGGGGCACTTTTCCAGAGAGTGCAGGAGTAGATCGAACAACGGATTTCAAGAGATGGAACACTATGGTAACCCTCACCCGGGAAGCCCATACGGTCTTCCAATGGGACGACAACAGAGGGAACAAGAACAGGGGTACCCAGAGCAAAGGCAAGCGCACCATTACAGAACACAGAATCACCCACACAACAACGATAATATGCACTACACCCTAGGCAACCCTTTCGCAACGAATGCCAATGGAGCACCAGCCTCGGCCCCCTATAGTGGTGTGTCAGTAGTTTCAGGAAACGTCTTCAGCCAGGGGGGGACAATGAGACAACCAGCATAGGACATCCCACAGAGAACACTTGCGTGCCCTGTACTATCTACCACCTACGATGCAGCGGAGGAACCATTGGTAGGGGCGCAGATAGGAGACAAGCAGTTCATATTTATGGTAGATTCGGGAGCCGAGAAATCATGTATCCGTGAGGGCCGGTTTCCGCAATCTAACCGGAAGTTAGAGACGCAGGGGTTCTCTGGGGCTGTAATTGAAGTTCCTTACACAGAAGATTTGGATGTGACAGTGGGGGGTAAAACGGTAAAGACACCCTTACTGTATTATGAACAATCGCCAATAAACCTGCTCGGAAGGGACCTTCTTAGCAAGCTTAACATGACAATATCATTTACAGAAAGAGGGATAGTGTGCTCAACCCCAGGAATATGCCCATTACGCGTAATGCTGGTGGTACATGCCCGGGCAACAGCACCAGAAATACGTGGCATGCCAGTGGACGAAAGAATGTTTATCGAAGGATTAAAAACACTGGCCCAAGTAGTTCCCGAGCTAAAAAGGTTAGAGTGGAGGATACCAGCAGAATTCATCTTCCGCCCAATGGTACACCCAGACATAGCACCAGGTTCAGTGGTATCCTTAGACCTGCATGCTGTACAAGTATCAGCAAAAATGATTGCAGTAATTGGGATGGACATAGACGGGTGTGAATGGCGCACTGTACTGTGCATCAATGCTGATATTGCCCTACGAGACTTATCTGATGAGGATCTCTTCTCTGATTCGGAGAGTGATGGCGAGATAATAATGGAAATAGCAATACCCTGTGACATTTTAATTCAAACAAGACAAGTGCCCGTCCAGTTGATGGCAGTGGTGGGAGCATCACTGTCATTTTTTGATGATGACAAGCGACTGGTGCCAAACAATTTGTGGACAACGGGCCCCCATGATGTAGGCTTGTTGCATGGATGACACCAGTGGTAATAAAAATCAAACCAGGGGCAAATGTGCCTCGAGTGAAGCAATACCCATTGTCCCGCGAAGCTGAGGAAGGAATAAAAGAGACAATAAATGCATTGCTAGCACAAGGGATAATAGTGCCCTCAAACTCCCCATGTAACACCTGTATCTATCCGATTAAAAAAGCAAAAGGAGGGGCTTGGAGAATGATCCAAGATTTACGCCCCCTAAATGACGTCATACAAAAAGAATTTCCTTTGGTCCCGAACCCTGCACCCATACTGTGCAGTATCCCAAAAAACGGCATCACATTTCACAGTGGTTGATTTGAAAAATGCATTTTTCTCCATCCCCTTGGCGGAAGAAAGCAGATACTTGACAGCATTCACACTAGGGGGGAAGAGATACGAGCATTGCAGGCTACCTCAGGGGTACTGTGAGAGTCCAAGCATATTCAACCGCATACTACACGAAGACCTGGGTAATCTATCAGTTGAAAGCACGATCATTCAGTACGTGGACGATTTGCACGTCTGCGCACAGAGTGAAGAGATGTGCAGACGAGACCCAGTTACCCTCTTGACGCTGCTGGCCAATAAAGGGTACAAAGTGGACAAAGGGAAACTACAATACTGCCAGTCAGAAGTGCTGTACCTGGGACAGCTGATATCAAAGGACGGGAAAAGAATAATACCTGACAGAGTAGAAGCAATAAGGTCAGTAAGGGAACCAACCACAGTGAAGGAGATGCAGAAATTCTTAGGAATGTGTAACTATTGCAGAGCATGGATAATAGATTATGCAGCCTACATCAGACCATTACTGCAAGCACTCTAAGAGGCCCAGCAAGAGAACATGAAAATAGAGTGGTCACAAGAAATGAGTGACTCGTTTGGGTCACTAAAAGAGCTGATCTCAAGTGCTCCAGTACTCGCTAATCCTGATTATGAGCGCGAATTTGACCTGTTCTCACATTGCAAGGGGACTCTTATGACGGCTGTACTGACACAAAAGACTTCCCTGGACACAAACCTTTGGCCTACTATAGCGGCACATTAGATGCAGTAATGCAAGGCCACTTCGCGTGAGAGCAGTCTCTCGCTGCCGCCGCGTTCGCCATTGAGAAAAGTGCCACAATAGTAATGGGGTGCCCTGTCACGTTTGTGGAACACTCATTGTTCGCAATACTGGAAAGATCAAAAAGTACACTGACTACACAGCGAGCAACTGCCTATGAGATAATATTGTCCAGCGCCAATATTCATGTAGTGAGGTGCAGGACAGTAAACCCAGCAACATTCATTACA
This sequence comes from Ambystoma mexicanum, assembly GCF_040938575.1. Classification (NCBI taxonomy): domain Eukaryota; kingdom Metazoa; phylum Chordata; class Amphibia; order Caudata; family Ambystomatidae; genus Ambystoma; species Ambystoma mexicanum. The sequence goes on along the minus strand of NC_090934.1, from coordinate 688,449,898 downwards.
GAACCATGCACACTAGAGGACATGCAAGAACACAATTGTGCAACATACACAGGAGAAACAGGGGAGGGCACGGTGGTGTGTGAAAATGCTCTGAGCGTAGGAGAGGTGTATTTTGTAGATGGGTCAGCATCTATTGATATGGAAACAGGAGAGAAACATGTGGGTCTAGCAGTAGAGAGGCTAGAAGAAGGTGAGTATGACGTGTTATTACAATACCGCCTTCCATCCCATTTCTCAGCCCAAGCAGCAGAACTTATCGCCCTAATAGAAGCATTACATGCAGCTAAAGGATGTGCAGTAACGATATACACAGATTCAGCCTACATGATGACCACCGTACACGGAGGTCTAGCCCGGTGGGGGTGGAGAGGGTTTCGAAGGGCGGACGGGACCCCAGTGCAACATGCCGAACTATTGAAGGAATTGATTGAGGCCCTGAAGGGTCCAACAATGGTAGCAATAGTGAAATGCCAAGTACATACGTCTAACACTGATGTTGTGTCTTTGGGGAACGCAGCAGCAGATGCTGCTGCCAAAGAGGCTTCGTATTTCGAAAGACATGGAGCAGGTGAGTACCTATTGCAGCACCAGACGAACGAAGAGCTTCCATAAAGATACAATGCCATGCCCATATCGCAAATACTAGAGTTACAGGAAGGTGCAAGTTGTGAAGAAAAGATGGTGTGGGAAAAAAGGGGGTGCAGCCAATCGGCCACAGACTTATTGTGGCGCCAAAATAACTCAGGAAAATGCCCATCAAACTGTTAGAGATAGCATTCCAGCAATTACACTTCCCAGCGCACAATACTAAACAACACATTGCGGCAGGGATACAGGAAGATTGGTTCGTGCCATGTCTCCAGGAACACATATCTAGATTGACAATGGAGTGCACAACTTGCCAAATATATATCTCCGGGATGACCCTACGGACACTCAGGGGGACAATTCCAAAACCAGCAGGGCCCTTCATAGAACTGCACATCGATTATGCAGACATGGGGGAGAGGTGTAATGGGGCACGCTACATGATAGTGGTTGTATGTCCATTTTCCAGGTGGGTGAAAGCGGGTCCATGTGCGCGACCTGATGCTAAGAGCGCTGCAAAGTTCCTAGTGAGGGAAGTGTTCCCGCGCTGGGGAATTTGCGACGTAATTCGATCAGACAACGGCACTCATTTTGTGAACGAGCTCTTCAAAGAAGTGTCTGCATTATTGGGGATAAAGCATAAACTCTGCTCGATTTATCATCCTCAAAGTAGTGGCGTTGTCGAAAAGTTGAACGGCCTGTTGAAAGGAAGATTGTCTAAATTGTGTTTTTCATTAAAGAAAAACTGGATCTACTGCTTACCCCTTGCACTGTTTGAGCTGAGGAATCAGCCGAGCAAGGATCATCATCTGTCCGCGCACGAAATCGTGACAGGGAGACGGATGCACACAGCACATTTCCCACTGCGCCAACACTCAGATGCACACAGAAGCACCACAATATTAGGAGATGAATTCACAGATTACCTGAAGAAGCTAACTAGGGCAGCACATGCAATTTCAAGGCAGCTCTCACCACCATTCACAAGGGAAGAAGGGAACACAACGGTGTCCTTTGTGGAACCGGACACACAAGGACAACTAATGCCAGGAGAGTTCATTTATGTCCGGAGCTTTGTGCGCCGGTGGAATGCCCCAAGGTTCCATGGGCCATACAAAGTGGTGTTTTGCACACCCACAGCTGTAAAGGTGAAAGGACTCAGTTATTGGATAATTTGACAGATGTGCGGAAGGCATATACCAGTGTGCAGGAAGAAGTGGATGGGGAAGTACAGACAACAGCAAACCAACATAATGGAAATGATGAGTGAACATGAACAGATGAATGGATGAGTGCAACTGATAAATAAAGCTGTTAACGAAAAATATCTATCACAGGTTATTGATCAAGATAAATGCAAAAAAAAAAATGTGTTCAATTGAAAATAACAGTGTAAAATATGTGTATTTTCTGCACCCTTCTCTGTGTAACCTTCCCCTCCCTTTTTTACCTCCTGGTACATAGAGTGCCAACAAAAATGTTTACATGCACGTACTTAATGCACTTTTATATCTCAAACAGGAACTACCATGGCAACAAACGGGCAGCCTGCAACGAATAGATTGATTAGATGTAGGGATGCTTTAGCTGAAAGGTGTAGCTATCCGTATGAGTGTGGATTGTCTGTATGCATTACATTATTTATTGGTTACTTATTGGTTGATAGCGTTCATCTCTATCGAGATGAACGAGGGGGGTGGGAATAACGGGATTAATGCAACAAATAAAACTACATCTGCAGAGTCTAAAGAAGGTGATTTTTTGAGGTGGGGCGGATCTAAACTTGCATGGGGATATTACACAAAACCGCCCAATGTTGTTACCCCGCCAAATGAAAGAATGCAGGATATAATGCAAAATAGCACAACTTCCCCGCCAAATGCCTCCGATTACAATGGCCGCAGTTTAAATGATCGCAACCCCTCTGTTATATCATGGCTGTACAACACCCCCACCAGCGTGCCCACACATGTAACCACCTCCACAATAGAGAACACACTACCCGATAGAATAAAGAAAGAGAATGAAGAGATGGCAGTGAGATACACAACATTATATGATGAATGGGAAAAGGGGGGCGGAGGGGAGAAAGGGGGACATAGGCTGTTCCTAGCCCATTAAGCTGGGAGATATCTTAGAAATAATAGGAGGAAAAGGGAGGTGGGGAGGAGAAAATACGATGAATATTACGGGTTGGGGCTGGACAAGATGGAAGACCCACGACACCCCCACCAGACAAATAAATGGTATGCAGACATGAGTGCAACTGCAAAACAAACAACAAATGAGAGTTGCTATGTCTGCTCCCTTATTCCCCATGCTTCAGGCACACCCAAAGTATTGCTGCCAAGAGAGTTGCCTATTATGGATGCCCAATGCCTCCTTCATCTCACGTTGTGTAGAATTAAGAACACCTTCCAGGCACACAAGGTAATTTTTAAAATGCTGCAGAATGAGAAGACCTGCTACCTGAAAGTGGAAGGAGTGATATGTTTGGAAGAACCATTTTTTATAATAAAAGGGACATTATTTTTAGAAAATAAGTGGAAAGATGAAGAGATAATGTGCAAAGCTTAAGCGATGCGAGGTGTGGCACCAGAGAAACTGCAGTGGATAGAGAAGACATGCACACCAGTATGGAAAGATCACATCTCAAAACTGACCTGGGTGACTGCCATTGAAAAGCCCTTCAAGCTACAGAAAGAAATAAACTATGAACTGTGTTTCATGGGAGACGGGAAAACTATCATGGGGGAAAACAAAAACTGCAACAAGACCCTCACCATCCCGGATATGAGAAAAGGGACAGCAGCCCTCATGGACACTTATTGGGTATGTGGCAACCAGGCATACCTGCACCTCCCACAATCCTGTAGTGGCAGCTGCTCATTGGCCACCCTACATTCTGCACTAATGGTGATACCGGAGAGCCACATTGATGGGAGCAAGAAAACGCGAGAGACACCTCAGAAGAATGAGGCCCAACCAACTGCAGAATCACAATTATATGTCCTGTCTTCCGGCAATAAGGGGGAGATGCTGTCTCGGAACAGACGATCGTTGAACTACATATTAAAAGCATCCTCAGAACTACTGCCACAGATCCCAGACAGATATCGATTGTTCAGCTCTGCAGAGACTTTCTTCGCTTCACTCATCCCCAGCATCCAGGCCAGGGCAAATGCAAAATGGCTCCGAATAACACGATGGGAGCTGATCCAGCTGGCAAATGACACTGAAGAAGGATTTAACATAATAAAAGTGGAACTGCGAGCGCTGCGGCTAATGACCATGCAAAATAGGTATGTCTTAGACCTGTTAACAGCGATGGACGGAGGTGTTTGCCTAAAAATTGGAAGTGCCTGCTGCACTTTCGTACCTTCCAAAGATGCAGATAATGGTTCCTTATCCCATGTGATCGAAGCCGTACATAACCTAGGAGAAAGAATGAAAATGGAAGGTGGAGCAGAAGCAAGCACTTGGTTCGACAAAATCTTCTCCTGGGTCCCGTCATGGCTGGGAATGACTGTTAAATTACTGATGCCGGCAGTGGTGGTCCTCCTTTTCATTTTTTGCGTGTGCCAGCTGGGTCTTCGATGTTGTGCAAACGCAGTACCAAATGGTGCAATGATGATGGTGACAATGGGCAACGCTCGTGGTACAATACAAAATATGCAGGAGGTAGAGGTCCAAACAGGAGCAGAAAACACACCAAGATTCCAGATGGTGCCCATATACCACAGCGGGAATGTAGTAGACAGGCTATGGCACACTACGATTAAAGAGCCCCGTGAACTCGAGTGGTATGAGGAGGTGTGGGTGGATTTGGAAGGAGACGGAGGTTGCATATATATGACCTGCACACCAGACGAGTATGCTAGAAGGGGAGAAAGCCTGCGACGGGTATGTAGGGCACGGATGCCCATACAAGGCACCCCTGCATGGGATGAGGCAGTAGCTGAAGAAGAGGAACGCCAGAGGTTGAGGCAGTTACAGTATTTGTTACTTAAGTAACGAAAGGGGGGAAATGTATGGGAGGATAGGTCCATGGGACCCCCCTCTCCTGCAGATCTCCCCCCCTTGTGAAGTCCATGGCTCGTCGGGGGTCCCTTCTGCCACCAGGGCCCAGGTGGCGGGTGGGCCACTGGCTGAAACATTGACCAAACGTGCTGTATTACGCTAGGCCCTGGAAACCATTTTGTGAAACCAGAATGACAGGAGCCCCTGTGCGCCGCAGCGCAGCCCCCACCCTTTGAGAGTCCTCACTTGTCCCTGTGGCCACAGCTCCCTGGTAGATCCGCTGAGAGCCCGTTCCCACGAACAGACGGACATGAGCTAGTGATATATGCAAACACTGTAACATTCACCTTCCGCAGTGTATCACTGTCCTCAGTATGACCCGGCCAGCAGCGCCGGGGTGGAAAAGAACTGTAAAATGGTCCCCGACAAAAGTAGAGCCCCCAAATACTAATGAGCAAACTGCCTGTGATGAAACTCTTCTCTCCATGACCTTTTTGATAAAACATGTAACCTCCATCAAGATGGCAGAATGTGTGTTCGTATGGTATCCTGGTTGAAGTACCCACATCCCCGTAGCTATGCGCAAATGGTCAAAGTGCCCCGGGGTTTTTATGTGATATGTTTCGCCAAGAAGAATGTACTCCAGGGTCCTATGCCATAACTGAACTAATGCTGCTAGAGTGCAAAGGAAGACAAGTGCAACCACATTGGGAGTTCATGTAAATTGTGTACGAAAATGCACAGAATGTATTTGAATGTCAAAGCTCACCATGTGTCACTGCCATCAGTCTCATTGGCCGGTTGTTCCTGCGTGCTCCACCAACCTTAATACTACCTCGCTTACCATGCATGCATAAAATGTAACAAAATGTTGTGGTTGTTAAATACTTAACATATAGTTATCAATCGCAAAATGGGTATAGGTAACGCATTTGAAATAGCCATGTAAAGGCACTAACAATGTAAAAACATAAGCTTTGAAAAGACTCAATGAGTATTGTACATTATATGAATGTTTATGCCTCTCACACATAATCTGCAACACACGAGGAAAATACCATTGTGGGCATATCCAAGGCCATTCCCCCTTCCTCCCCATTGAAGCCTGCCAGACGGAAAGCAGAGGCCTGTGCTGCTCTGCCTCACCTCCCTCAATTCGGCTGGAGCCGCTTCAAGCTTTCACGTCCCTCCGCAGCTCCCTGGGCCGCAGCCAGCCACCTGAATTATTTACAACCCAGCAGTAAACCTTGGCCATAAACGCAGGCCAAAAGGTGCCCTTTCTTAGGCTCCACGACCCACCAGCTCACCCCAGGTTAATGGCCCCTGTAAAATTAGGACACCCAATATTATAGCAACACTGTAGGAACACATTCATAATGACTTCTAACGAGACATGATAACTTGGACAGCTCGCCCCTTGCCCCGAGACCCAACCTCGTGACCTATGATACCCGGTCAACAGGATGATGGTAACCATGTATTGATATATTACCAAAGGACCCCACTCTAGGTGCATTCCTCCTGTGTTGCATTAACCTGTAGAATAACCTATTGGAAGATTTACCAGGGAGGATAATATTGCAGTAGTGAATGAATGCGGTGTGCGTGGCCTTAGGGCAGAAAGCCAAGGAAGACGTTCATCAATGACACTGGCCACGCCTGGCACACCAGCACCGCCCGGATGAGCCCAGCTGACCTGCACGGCCCACGTTGGCAACCAGTGACGTCCGCCAATCATGGCGCACCACATCTCAGATGCACCTATAGTTAGTCGTCGCCACCCAATCCCCACGAACATGTGCCCCCTATAGTGTTTAGGTTCTTATGACGTATTTTGTAAATATATACGCCTGTCTTTGCTTATGTCAGACAGAGCGCTCTCGGAGTTTGCAGAGTCCTTTCCATGCCCTATTTTGACTTATATAAACCCCCATTAAGCTCACCCGCACTTTGTCTTAGCCTTATTCCCATCTTGGGAGAGTCCATTATTGTCTCTCATAGTGGGGAGGATCATTCTATCTGGGGACGCTCGCCTTCAGGAGTTAATTACATTATTGCTAGGTAAGAACATGTTAGTGGTCTACTTTGTCTGCCCAATCAATCAATTATGGGGGAAGATATTAAATCAAATAGATCCCCACAAGTCTTGGTGTCGTTGGACACATTTACATACATAAAATATCCTTGGGTTTCATCTCATATGGAAAAGTCCTCAATGCTTCTGGTTACCCAGGGGAAACATCAGGACTTGGTTAGAGGCCTCCCCAGGTTCAGACAAGAATGGCCTACAGCATTAATACCTTTATTCGCTTCTCTTTGTCAAGATCCCAGCTTCTTTCACTGATCCTGGTTAACTCCAATTCCTGTCTCCCAGACAATGTTGTTCTTCTAGCACAATTCTATTTTGCAGTAGCCCCACTCAGATGAAATCAGGCAGGTCTCCCTGATTCCCATTGTGTGACACCTTATACCATCTAACCCACACCACAGAAATGTATAAATGATGAGATGCTAGTTCATTGGCACTTAATTTGGATTGGACAACTATTACTCATTACCTTACCCAGGCCTAGCTCATTTTCTTTGATTGGTCCCGTTTAGTGGCTAGGCATCATCTCTTTGAATGATAACCCCTGTGCAGATGGGCCTTTAATCACCTTAACCCAAAAAGGCCCACCACTTAGGAAGTGAGTGCATGCTTGTACATACAAGTTTATTGTGCACTTTTCTGGGGAGCAGTTTGATGGTGTTGCAGGACCGATCTGACCCAAGTCTCAACAAACCACATCAGTTTAAATCTTTTATACATTTCTGCAACAGTTAAAACAGTCCCAAATATTTTATTGCAATCCACCCGCCAAACATAATTGGACAAAACCCTCTACAAAGAAAACCCATCTTTTCCCAATTCCTACATTTTAATTGGGCAGTTTTAACTTAATAGTCTTCTTCCAATGATATTCATAACACACTTCTTAGGATTCGTCATAGTAGGTCATGAGGTCATCACATGGTTAAACATTGGTATTCAAACCTACTTAATTACTAGCAAAAACTGATCTAAGCAGTTTAAACCCTAACTCTTGATTTGCACATAGCTCCCATGAATATTCCCAGCGATATGAAGAAGGCTGGGTGAATGATTTCTCTTTGAGTTAGTGATGCTATGTCATTCCACAGGTTACTGTTCCATTGAAACTTTCCAATCTACAAAACTCCCACTTCATCGCATAATTGAAACTCCTGAATAGCCTTAGGCACTGGCTTACACTGTGTTTTATTACTGACCAAAATCAATAATGAAACCCCTTCTGTCATACTCTCGGGCATCATAAGATTGCATCTGCCATCTACAATACCTATCAGACCATAAAAACCCATGGCTATTTTCTACAGCTGTACTGACCATGAAGGTTGAAGTTACTCATTCACCTGCATTCTGAAAACCTGGCAAAGTCAGTTTAAAAGTCAAAGTACATTTTGCAAAAAAGGGTCCCAACTACTGTGTTTCTGATTCATTTGTGAAATTCATAGATTCCCTATGTATTTGTATTCTATTGTACATGTATGTTTTTACATTTGGTGGGTTTAACATTTTATCTTTCTGCACGCATGCATGCTAATATGAATCAATTTCTAGACCAACATGGTCACTAAACTAACATATCCAATCCATAGACTTTGATACCTATGGAATTGCAACATGGCACCCAGCTTGCCACCATTCCCAGTTAGACAGATGGTGTGCGCAACATGAACCCCTTTTAATAACAAGGACCTTTCCTGACCACCCAAAAGTCCCCCTCTAGTTAATATTTTAACTAACAAATCATAATCATCTTCTTGGAGAACTACCCTGCGACCATTTTTCACACCAGTCTTAATATGGACATACTCCTCCACCGAACAAACCCAACTCGTTCTCCCACCATTCCAGCAATCTACCCACTGCTCCACACAAGCATGCCACTTTGGTGGAGAACACAAAACAACTTCAGTTTGTGTACCTGTATGGGAGGAAGTAGTGATTGCCCTATGCTTGGGGAGCATTCCGGTCATCATGGCAGCAACTGTTGGTACCTGGGCAGAGCAACTAAGTAAGAGCAATTGACAAGAACAAAAAAGAATGAGAAAAAAGACAAAAATAGATTACATGATCTTTGCAGTGAGGCTCAACCAAGAAGGCATCCACGAGAACAGAGAATCGATCCATGAGTCGTTTGTGATCCAAACCTCTATTTCCATGATCACTTTCAGTTCATGCAGGGAAGCAATAGTTCTGCTAAGTACCATTTTCAGTATCATTGGGAGGCACAAATGTGCAGCAGGCACTCCCTATCTTCTGGCATACCCCACCTTCCATTGCTGTTAGGGGGTCGAGCGTACACCGGTTTTGCAAAGTCATAAGCCTGGTACCCTCAATTCTTCCCTATTGGCACTGAACTCTGACTCAAACACGTTCATAAAGAGTAAGAGTTCATACCTGGTCACCTGGAGCCATTTGACATTGGCCACTGCTTGGACGCCAGGTGGCAGGAGTGACGCAAAGAAAATCTTGGTGTGGCTAAATAGCCAATATCGATCAGGAATGTCTGCTAAAGCCTGCAATGATGCTGCTGAAAGATAGTTTGATTGTTTCCTGCTTTGCAATTGTTTGTGATTTTCACAGTCAATCATAGTATTTAATGTTTCCATTTAAGGTGGTGAAAGGGATGCAAGGAGCACAGGGTAAAAAGGGGGCACAGATGTTACTTGGGGCATTGAATGGGCCAAAATCAGGTGCTCTTCACGGATCATAAGGAAAGGCACATGAAGGGTAGAGAAACTGCACACACCTCGCCAGCCAGGAAGGAACTGCCTGTATGCATTCTGCATTTTGGCTTCTCACTCGCATCTCGGAGTAAGCAATGTCTGCTTGAGTGCTTTCCTTTACATATGCAACATAGAGACCCCGCTACATGAGTTACATTGACTTTAAGGAGCTCTTATCTATTCTTCTATTGAGCTTTTCTCTCCGCGAGTAGCGCGGTTTTTTCTTATTCTTTTTCTTTAATGTTTGGCTACTCATACACATAGGCCGTTCCTATAACAACGGTGACATCTCCTGATGCCCACACCAATATGGCTGACTCCCCGGCTGGACTAGCGCGCACGCGCGTGGTCACCGGGACAAAAACAAATGCCTACCGCAGTTGAGCGGCTGCGCTTACAGCGGTCGACTCACTCTGTGTTCTTCTGCAGCCTTGGTAAGTCTTTAGACGCATTTTGGACGGCGCACCTGCGTTTGTATTTTATTTGCACCCGCCTCTCTACATTTGGCGTGATGCATTGAATTTCATATATCTCGTAGCGAGATACTAGGCTTGCGCTCCTATATACATTAAATATCTGCTTCCATCGCCTCGGCGGATATCTCAGACATAGCTCGTAGAGTAAACTTTTTTATGACCGTCTAGATGACTCGTGACTGCTTGGTCTGATCATTATCCTATTACTATCCCTTATAGGGTGTCCCGGCCGTATCCTGTCGCTTCCCGGCCTCCGGCGTATCACAGCTGTTGACTGGGTAAGTGGGCTGTTCTGGCATATTATTTAATATCGGAGTTGGAGCGACTTGCTCGTGTACGCTAGATATTGACTCAAGTCAATTTTATGTTTCCCACATGTTAGGTCCGAATTGGAACTTTATCAGCCTCAGATTGAGGTTAGTACCCATTACCTCTCTACTTATTTCGGTTCAAAATCACATTAGTTAACCTCACTGATTATCATAAATGGTAATGTTTATTCTTTTTGAATTCCCCGCAGGAAAGGCTTTTAGAATGCATTTAACAATCACTACCATACTACATACAGGAACAGTGAAGTCCCCACCCTGCAGATGGATCATTTGATCCGAAACGCGTTGGTTACCTATGTCACCCACTAAAAGGGGCTTCCCTGAATGGAGTCACTTCATAATACAAAATCCCAAGAGGGAACTTATTGCTGTTTGACAAGTTTATATCGCTGGTTTGCAATTGGTTAATGAAATGTACACATGTCCCTTTGAACATTTACAGGATGTAAACAGTTATGCTAGGCTTTGGGCTACTTGCTTACTGCTTTTGTTGCATTTATGTACCTTCATGAACTAGGATATACCCTGTTTGTTAATTGGAATAAGAATTCCTGGATGCTTCACCATTGTCTGTGAATAATTCTTTTGCACATTGTTCTTTTGTTTATAAAAAATAGACCTGGAGAGGTCTATCAAAAAGTATTAAAAAGTATTAAAAAGTACCAGCTCTGCCTATTTGATTACAAAAGTGATCTTACATGCTCGGTTGACCCTTTATCGATGTTATTTATTTTCTATTTTGCAATTTGTTAAAGTCAAGACTCAATTCTATATGTGATTATCAATTGATCAATTAAGAGTCAACATTTAACTTCCGAATGAAGATTCGGTAGGAGTGCATTTGGGCTTTCTGCCTAGCAATAGGTAGTTCAGGTTTGTATGCATTCTGTCCACAGGTCCAACAGTTGTCTAGGAGAGCACCCGTACATCCAGCCGGGTCTGCGTTGTGAAGCGTGCAGCTGCAGTTCCCATTCGTGCCAACAGGCACAGTGCCATCACCCTTATAACACAGAGAAAAATGGGTAAGTGCCTGTATCTTAACAGGGTTTTCAGGCTCTTTGAGCCATGTCAGACATTGCAAATGATTTCTCTATCCTGTCGTGCACTCTTGATTTATTTGAGAATCCCCTCATTCCTCCATCTCTGAAACTCTTCAACCCTTGCTCCCATTGATTTTTTGAAAAAATAGCTCCTTCCAAGATCAATTGAACTCATTGAACACATCTAATCCTTTTGTGTTCTGCACGCTCAGCAATTGAACAATCATCATCCCTTGGTATTATTGGTGCCTTTAAACTGCCCTTGGACCCTGCAGAGGGCTAGGTGCAGCAGGCATATTGCATCTGCTATCTCTACCTCACTCGGGATAAATACCTTGGCAAAGCCAGAAGAATAGGGGATGAGAGAGCAGATGTAGCAATATCCTATGGATCTCTCTATCCCCACTTTCCTCTTATGGCTATATCATGTTATCCACTGCAAAACCATGTGCATTCATTGTAGGATCTAATTCATCAATGTCATTATCAAAATGGTATTTATTGATATTTCTTTTCACTCAACATTTTCTCCTCAGACTTCATAAAACAAGAACATTTAAAATGTCCCCATTTTATACTAATTGTCATCTTCAGCTATTAGCGCCATGAGTACCTCCAATACCGGTTCCGACTCCGGTTTGGTGAAAGGGGGACTTACCGGTCCAGTCTGACCTTGGCAGGACTGGTAAGTCCCCATTCACCAAACCATTCCCCATTCTCATTTGAGCCCCCGTAGGGCTCAATGGGAATGGGGAAGGTGCAAATAACGGTACAGCAATTTGTGGTACCGTTATTTGCTCCCTGGTCCCTTTGCGGCTCCCGCTAAGGCCGCCTGGTAAAACCAGGTTGCCTTAGTGGGACCCGCAAAGGGACCTCGGAATAGAGCGCAAAGGGATTACCGGCACCGGTGTCCTTACCGGTGCGGTAATCCCTTTGCGCCAAGGTCGGAATGAGGGCCACAGACAACAGATTCAAAGTTCAAACAGAAATGATTTATTAACTCAAATGTCATGATGGTGGAAGGCCTAACTTGCCCTATGCTAAAGTGTGATTTCCCTACCTGAAAGAAACTAAGGAAAGTCTGAGTCACAGAGTTCAACTTAAAAATCTGTCTGTGTCTAAAACCTATACTTGCCCTCACAACTAAAGCTAAACAATGTGTAGGGATGTCAATAATAAAAGAAATGGTGATTAACACAAAGTTCTGAGCTTATTCCAGCTCTTCGCTACCTTTTTAGCTCCCCTTCTCCAAGTTCAAGAAAGTTCCACAAAAATCTCAAGATTACCTTTCTCAAGTGTAAAGCAATACAGTTCCACACAATCCTTGAGGTTCCCTCCCCAAGTTCAAGGCAACACAGTTAAAAAGAAAAGGGGCTTGAGGCTCCGTCCTCAAGACAGCATCTGCAATTCATCAAGTCTCAGGATTCCCTTCCCCAAGACTTTAACATAGCAACTTGTACGTGTCTTCGGTTTTCAAAGTTCAAGACAACTTCAGGTCAACTTGACCCTCCTTGTGGATTGCATCAACAGTTCACTTACAGTGCTCCTTCTTGGTGTATTTCACAATGTTTTTGGTTTTCACAATTTAGGGCTCCCTGGTCTAGGTGCAGTTGTGAGACCACATGGTCCACCCATCACAGGCTACAAACCCAGACCCCTAGGCTCTTCAGCCCACACAGGTTCTTCTGCATTTGTCCTGTGTCCCAATTCACATTCACTTGACTTCCCTTTGTTGACCCCCTAGTTTTATGTGCAGCTTCACACTCTCCTGGCTTCTCCTGGTCAGTCTCTTTGCTTTTCCATAATGTGTTGCACGTCTTATGCCAATCTTTGGCCTTGCCACACTGTCTCCATTCATAAATTTCAATTTGTGATGATCTTCTTAATTTCCCAACTTTCTGTTGCACTCTTTCACACTTGTGCTCTTTTTCGTAGGTTGTTTTCAAATGGGCACTTTCACTTTTAACTTTCATCAACTAACCGCTTTGCCCTCAAAGTTTCGCTCAACTTGCTATTCAAGGCACGTGATTTCGCTTTACTATGGGTTTTCATTCATTTCAGTATTCAATATGCTTAATTTAAGTTTGCTTCAAGTTTCACTCAGTGCATGATTCAATTTTGCTTCATACATCACTTTTTAACTCATGCGTCGCCCGTAGGAGCGCCCTGGCTTCGAGCGCCATTCCCCTGCACTCACCAGCACTCGGCTTTCCTCTCTGGTGGTTGTGATGCTTCTTCTCTGGTTTGCAGGCTGGCGGGCTGGTATCTGCGAGCCCCGCTTACACTCCGGGTGCTTCACAGCACTTGGCGGCAGATCTGCTCTTCTTCCCCGGATGCGGACGGCATAATTTCGTCTTCCTTCCTTTCCTTTCTTCTGATCATGAGGCTCCCACATCTGTGGCAGTCTAGTGCCCACATCGCTCTGGGCTCCATTGGTCTTCTGGGACTTCTGACAGCACCCTATCTTCCTCTCAGGTCCCACCATGGCTGCCTCCTTATGGTCTCCCTGTGGCTCTCTGTGTTGCTCTTTTGGTCTCCTTTTATACACCTGAAACCACGTGACAAGTTTCAGGTGTAAGCTCCCAATTGGACTTGCCTGACCATAGTTAAAGGGACATGCCTGAACTTCACAGTACTTTGCAGGCATCTTCCTTGTCCCAGCACTAGAGTGGCGAAAGGAGTTACTGGTGTTCATTGTTCCTAGTTGCCTCCTCCTCATCCCAGTACTGTCATAGGCAAAGTGCAGGAAAATGAGAGGAGATGTTGTACAATAGCCTACAAAGGCTGGGGTAAGGTTAGGTCGATCTTCAATAGGGGAAGGGGATACCACGTCTCACCTACTTTACCCTTAACATCTCTCTTCTTCACCCTCTTTCTAGTGTTTGTAGATGGTAATATCTCCTGGCGTGTTCTTGGTCAGTGTGACAGGGATAGCATAACTGCCTCTGGGATAGAAGGTTCTTCCTGAAAGGGAAAGGCAGAATACTGAGTCCCACCTGAGGACATCTCTTCCCCAATCCCCAAGGACCCTCTATCCAGTTGATCCTCCCTCGCTCCTCCACCCCCAGGGTCAGGATTCAAGAGTGGTGGTCTTTCCCTGGCCACCTCAGAAGAGGACGCAAGGGGAGTAGATTTGAGAACGCCCTTAGGTCCCTCCCAGACTGGTTTTGTAAATAGAATAGTGCCAGTGGAAGACACACAAACCATAATTTATGTAACTCTTCAAATAGCTTAGCTAAATGGGCCTTAAGGACTCAATTGAGCATCTCCACAAGTCTGTTGGCCCAAGGGTGGTACACCGAGCACAACCTATGCTTTATTCCTAGCAGTGAAGTGATTTCTGCGAACAAGGCATTAAAGAAGTGGTTCAGTTGTCAGATTTTACGAAGTCAGAAATTCCCCATCTTGAAAATACCTATGTCACCATAAATCTTGCTGCCGATTTAGCATCAGGATGTACGCAGGGACCAACCTCAAGCCACTGGGAGAAGGGAGAAGCCACGAGAATTAGATATCTGAAGTTATTGTACCTCATTATCATGTCCTCAAAATGAATGTGGATCTCCTGGAATGGGTCAGAGCACCTGGGCAAGACCCTCCTCACCAACCTCATGGTATTTCCAAGATTGAACACCTTGCACACTACACACTTCCCGACAAATCTACATACCTGTTCCTGTAAATTAGGGATAACACAGTCCTCCTGCAGCTCTGCTGCGATCTGTCATTGAGAAGTATGTAATGGGTAATGTAGTTGCTCTAGAGGCAAAAGAAGCAGCTCTACAGGCATTACCTTCCCCATCAACTCCCGTCTCCAAAGCAAATCTGTGGGTGAGAGAACACAGCCTCTCTTTTTTCAGAGCTCCTGTTCTTCTCTAGGGGCTTTCTCTGGCATTTCTATTATCTGGAGCACCGGGACTGCCGTGTAAGCGCCTGGTAACTGTACATCTGTGAAAGGACAATACATTGCTTCCTTTACCACCTTGTCTGTGGCATAATTTCCGAGAGCTATTGAATTAGTGTGGTTAGTATGGGCAGTGCACCTTACTAGACCTATGTCTGCTGGCAAAGTTAACGCATCAATTAGCTGGGATAGCAGCACATCTTGCTGGACAGGGGACTCGTCAGGCCTCCTAAAACCTCTTCTCTGCCATCTTCATAATCCAGAAAGGACGTTAGAGGTGATGTAAACTGAGTCAGAATAAACAGTGACTGCATTCCCCTTACTCATTTCTAGCACCTCTATAAGTGCCACTAGTTCCACCATTTGTGCAGATTAATAAGAAGGCAACCATTGCTTCAGTCTGACCCGTAACGCCCCATCCACAAGACCCATGACAGCTGCACCCGTATGCCTCTGTCCCGTCTCCTGGTTGATGATTAAAGACCCATCAACAAAAATCACCTCATCCCTCTCCAGGGCATCCTCTTGCACATTCACCCTCTCTTCCTCTTCTCACTCATACATGGCACAATCGTGAACAACATCCTTAGGCTGCAATGGCTCTACTACAAATGTTGCATGATTTACTAGGTGACACGGGATGATTTGATGCTTTTTACAAAATTACCTTATACCATGACACTTTCTGAGTTATTAACGTGGACTTCTAGAATTGCAAAAACCGCATGCTCCATCCACAGTGTCACCAGGCAACCCACAGTAATTGTTGAAGATGTTTGAATCGCAAAAGCAGCTGCAGCTTGAGCTTGCTCATATAGGAACTGTCCCATCATCACTGGGTCTAGGAGTCTGTTGTAATACGCTAAATGTTTGTGGCCTAGCGATGTTTGCTGGATCAGAACTGCTGTCATTATCTGTCCATTTGAATGGAAAAATATAAATAATGGCTTTTTGTCATTGGGAGGTCACCAAGACTGGAGCATTGCTGATGGCAGCCTTAAGTTCCTGAAAACAAGTCCCTATTTCCTCAGAAAATTCTATCATACCTTTCACCTTCAGTGCTTCCTTAAGTCCCTGCAGTAAGGGCCTTACTTAACTAGTGTAATCAAAGATCCACGATCTACAATAGTTGTAGAGCCCTGAAACCTGCTGCGTCTGTTTCACTGTGTCTGACAGAGGCGTGTTCTGAATTGTTGTGGCTCTCTCCAGCATTTCCTTTCATCCTGCAGGCGATATTACTTCTCCAAAATATACTACCCCTGTCTGACAGTACAGCAATTTTTCTTTTTCCACTTTGTACCCCTTCTCCATGAGCAGGGTGGGGAGCATTACTGAGTCTCCTCGATACTGCTCCTCTGAAGTGCTGCAGACTAAAAGATTGTCCACTTACTGAATTATGGTACTGGACAAATGTGAATTACCCAAATCCATCTGAACCACCCTGTTAAAAACACTCAGAGATTTGCAGCACCCCTCCGATAACCTTGTATGCTCAAATCTCTGACCACGATTCATAAACGCTGTGAGGTACTGAGAATCAGCATGTAAGGGAAGAGAGAAACATGTATTTTTTAAATAAATTACAGTGAAGTGGATTGACCCAGTAGTTATGTTACAGAGAATGGTAGCAGGTTTTGGTACCACTGGAAATCCTGCATCAACAATATTATTGAGGGGGTACAAATACTAAACCATCCTCCAACTGGACCCCTTTGCTTTCTTCACAAGGTAGATAGCTGTATTGCATGGGGACACAGAAGGTTGTATTATGCCTTGCTTTAACGACACCATAATGGTCTCATAAATTCCGATGTTCACTTCCTTAGACATGGAGTACTGCTTAACCCATGGTAATATCGCACCAGGTTTCAATTTTATTCTCATCGCTCCAACACTCTTTAGCAGCCCAACATCATGAGGACTGCTGGTCCAAAAATGGTTCAGCACTTTTCCCAAATCCTCCTTCCAAAATGGCAATGTATTTTTGATGATGAGCATGGTCTGTGCTACTTCCCTGTGCTCTGTCGCTCTATGTCAAGGTACCCCAATTTCAAAGACCATCACTCCTGTGTCTTCAGACAATTGCTCATCAAACATGTCCTTTGGCGATAAGGTTGGATCGATGAACAGAAATGTGAGCAACTATCTGCCTTCCTCACTGTGCCTGAGATAACCACCCTGTTCTTCTTGATCAATACAGCCTCTAAGAGAATCATAACAATGAAACCTGGTATTACTTCACGTGGCACATAGCCCAAAACCAGAATGCAAATGGTACCCGCCAGGCCTGATCCTTGGGCCCCAACTCAACAAAACCATCACCCCATAAAGATACAATTCTGGGAACCCCTCTAATTGTGATGTCGCTACAATAGGTCTGATAATGCACTGCTTCCCTTACCAGATACAACCCTGGGGTTGAACATACTTTACTCTCCTCTGTGAAAGCATTCAACACCTGTAACTTGTTCAGGATGTCCCTTCCCAAAAGATTCACTAGGTGTCTGTACAATAGAACAAAGGGGCTGATTAATTTTGATTATCCACCTTGATACAAAGATCTTCAGTATAAGGAACCTACAGGATAGCCCCAGAGAATCCCTGTGTGTCCATTGTTTTGCCTGACAAGGATAACTTGTCTTCCTTGAAGCAATAATCTGTAACCCCTTTCTCAAACATGACATTCAGTCACCTACCTGCACACCTATCCTCTTCCAGAATGGTGGTAATGGACAGGACTGGACACATCAAAGACTCCTGTGGGCTGTCCTATGTCTGGTGAATATGAGCACCTGGTAGAGAAAAGGGATTTCCCCCCAAAACAGTTGCTCCAGTGTAGTGAGCAACTGTTCCTTGGGGTAAAGGATTATTGTGCTATGTCTGCATTGATGCTTGTGCTATCATTGTCAGTGGGATCCCAAAGGTCTGTGCATCCCCAATGACTGGGTTCTGTTCAATCCGGCCTCCATCTGTTGAGCTACCATGCTGAAATGCTGTGGTCTGCCACGACAATCTCATGACATGTGTCGCAACCTCTCACATGACCAACACTGAATCAGGGGACCCGATCCTATGACCCTGCCAAATGAACCACTTCTCTGTGGAAATCCTCCCCTGTCCCTCGGAAACCCTCTCATCGGCCTTGGACTGGGAGCATACCCATCCATCTGCCCCTCTGTCATACCCAATTCACTATGGCCCTGTTTTCCTGTTGTCCTGATTGCCCCTGCTGTCCCTCCATAGAATTTGTGATTACTGCCCCTTCTAGCCAAATATTTGCCAATTTATTTTGAAGCTTAGCCTATGCTTTATGCACCTGCTCTACACTCTCTCTTTATTTTTCTTGTCTTCTTTTGCAAACATGCACAATATGTGCCTGAATCTCCTGCCAACCCGTGGCCTCCATCCCTACCACTTTGTTTAAATGGTGCTGGACTTCTTTGGGATGTCCCTTCTTCAGCATGTGGAAAAAAATTACCACATTCTTGTCCAATGCTTCTCCCATTTCTGCCCTCTACATCCCCTGATTTAACTGGATGTGTTCAGCAGGATAATCATTCAATTTGATTGTCTTATCTAAAATTGAATTGATATCAGGCATATTGGGATACATAATTAGCAAGGCCCCCCATACCTGTGCCCTAACATTATTAAAAGTTGCTCCATCATTGGTATTTGTATCCAACTGAACTTCCAGATAAGCCCGTCTGACCGCTCCCTCATTAGGGCTGTGAATAAGCTCTTCATGTACCCTATGACCAACATGACACCGGCAGTGTGTTTCTCTAATGCATAAACCCACTTCTCCGCCCTTGCAGTGAGTGAAGGGAGTGTCTTCATCAAGTTACTGCGGTCGCTGTGTGACCATGGGACAAAACACACCTGTTCCAGACCATTCAGAAACAACAGAAACTGAGCTATCTCTTTTTTTCTGGGGCTTCCCCATCTCTCCCCTAACACTTGCTACAGACATGCGAGTATCCTGGCATGTCCTGTGGCTCCACGCTGTTCTTTCCATCAATGCAACTGGAGCGGGAGTTAGGGTGACTACGTGCTAGCATAATCAGCACTACCCTAGGGTGCCATCTCCTGTCCTCCCTGCTCAGCCCCTGAATCTGTGGCAGCATTTCTGTTCCCCACAGCAACCTCAACTGTTCTGATAACCGAATAGTCCAATCTAATAAGAACCTGCCCTGCTCCACCTTCCTTCTTCTACATACCTTACCTGTCTTCTCACTTCCTCCCACTCTTCATCTCACCGTAGCAGCACTACCTCTTCCTCTGCTACCCTTAGCATTTCCTTCATCTTTTCCTGTTCTTACACATCTACCACTCTTTGCAGCTTATCCTCTATCCTAGCAGCAACAGGCCTAACCTCTTCTTTCTCTCTCATTTTCAATACTGCCTCCACTCTTCTGACTACCGGCTTCACTCTTTCCTGCTCTTCCACCCTCAATCTATATGCCAACCTCATAGTTGGGGGAGTTACCACCTTCCCGCTCTGTTTTCAACCTCTCTTTAACCCTAACCATTGAAGGAGTTATCCATCCACTTTCCTCAAAATCCCAGCTCTTAGAAATCGTAACTGATGGAGGCGACATCTGTGTCCGTCTCGCAAGCACTGAAGTAGCTGCTGGAGAAAATGGTGGTCTGTGTAGGCCTCTGCAGGCAATAAAAGATAGCACCCATATGGGAGCAAAGCAGAAGGAATTCCTGCACTCACATTTTTCAGCCGTCCCCCAACAATTTCAACATTTTGGCCCTTGCCGCCTTTTTCATACATCCTCCATAATTTCAGGGTGTTTAACCGCTTCTCTAACTTCGAGCCCTTGTATTTTGGAGTTAAAAAAGTATGCAGGTTCTTCAACATCCTGTATCATAGGTTCCCTTAATAGGCCAAGAAATTATATTTTTCCCCTTTCTCTCCCACAACCATTCGATATGATTGACACTTTCAAATGTTTGCCTTATAGAGGGGCAACACATGGCACAAATGAATCAACAGAGTCTCCATACTCCAACCCAAGCTATCAAAAAATTGTTTCACAAAAAATCTGATACTCAGCTGAACCTGCGGCACAAATAAATAAATAAATAATGTTTTACCCAAAGCTCCCTTTTTACCCTTACCCATTTCCTTTGTTGTACTTCACACTCATTCACCGTACTCGTCTATACTGCAATTACCTCACTCAGCAACTTACTTCAATTCTACTTCTCACTTTTACACAAAAGACAGTGGGCCTCATTACGACCCAGGCGGTCCGGAAATAACGGTGGCGGTAAACCCGCCGCCACCGTTGTTTCCGGACCGCCTGAGTCCAACCCCTGCAGGCGGGAGGTGATGTTCCCGCCAGGTCTGACCTGGCGGGTTTAACACCTCCCGCATGCAGGCGGACGAGTAAACACTGGCAGCATTACAAGATGCTGCCGGTGTTTCCATGATCCCCATTTCCATCGCGTCCCATAGGACTCAATGGGAATGGGGATTTACACCATTCCGCCTCCGTGATTCCTGGAAAACCGGGGTTGTAATGCCCCGGTAATTCCGGGAATCACGGAGGCGGAATGGTAATACGAGTCCGGCGTTAACCAGGCGGTTTTACCGCCTCGGTTAACGCCGGACTCGTAATGAGGCCCAGTATCTTAAGTAAAACACTTGCCGGCCATTGTTTCCGAGATATCCCCACCACTTGAGCATAGGCGGGGTGCAAAGCTTTCTACTACAGCACCGCTGCTGTCGCTTCTCTCTCTTTTACTAGTACGACCTGTACTACAAGATCGTCTTTTCCTCACTACAGGAAGTTTCCCTTTCACTACTTCGACTAAACAAGAAGATTAAGGCGAGGGTTACACCTGCACAACTAATGCAAGGGAATGTCAAGAGCCTACTTCAGAAAAGTATTTATCGTTGGACTTACCATAACCACCCCACCCTTAAGCGAGGGCTCCAGCCAACCAGAGAAGCAAACTATAGGGCATTGCCATGTATCACCCTGCTTTACGATGGCCCTTTTGGCTCAAGTGGAGATATTGCCCTTGTAAATCTGTTAGTTCCATATGGCGCCCGGAACGTGCCGTGTGTCTCGCGCTCCCTGGTTTAACTCCAGACATCAGAATTCAGTGTCATCGACGGACGCCGGAACCGCGCATTCCACACAGCATTGCACAAAGGTAAGCACGAGCTGAGGATCCCTGCATCTCAACGCTAAGGTGTTTGTTAACTTAGCTCAGCGCTCCTTTTCCTTCTGTGTGTTCATATATGTTTTTCTAATTTTTCCATCCCGCTCTGTTTTTCCGTCTGGATTCCCCCTTACCTGCTACCATTCCTGACTTTTGTTTTTAGTTTTGAACTATTACCTGCATTGCTTTTGCTTCCTGGATCCTGCTTGCTGCTACTTATTCGTGCCCTGCTTTCTTCTTATATGCATTGGACTTTTGTTTGCTGCTGACCTTCTTCATCCTGTCACTTTATTTTCAGTGACTGACACCTGCTTTCCTTCTGACTTTTTCATAAACAGAACTTGGATTACAAATTCATCTCTATAATCTGTAAAAGTTTTATTTCCCCTTTGTGGGTTTTCCCCTTTCTTGGAGTTCACTCCGGCGGTCATGCTGTCTGCTGCACTTGTTGCCGGATGGTGTGGCTGCCAGAGAGGATCGCCCTTACCTGCTGGATTCCCATCTGGGGCACACACACATAACCGGATCCTCTACCACGCCTTCTCATTAACATCAAGTAAGCCATAACCCTGACAGTTTGAGATGCCAAGAGGTGCCCACAGACATGGATGCAGGATTTAATAAGGGCTATGCAAGATCTAACTGTTGAAGTGCACGTTCTAAAAGCATAAAAAAATGTTTTAAAGCAAATGGTTTCCTATAAGGGATGTTTTGACCCAAGAGAACTGTTCTCTTGGTACTGTATTGGAGAAGTTTGATGGGTCCCCTAGAAAATTACAGCAGTTCCTAGATTCTTGTAATATCCATTTCACTTTCAGACCTTTATTTTACGCCTCAGAAAAAGCAAAAGTGGGGTTTCTTATCTCACATTTGACCGGTAATGCTCTTTCGTGGGCTGCCCTTTTAGTCACGGGGTAAAATCCCATATTGGAAATTATGCCGGTTTTGTGGCAGCCTTTAAAAATATTTTCGATCGGCCTGACCTGGCTTTTACTGCACAAGAAACACTCCTAGATCTACAACACGGTTCTATGGGTCTGATGACATATACCAGCAAGTTCAGACAACTAGCTAAGGAAACAGGCTCGCAAGATGATACATGCTTTACCTTGTTTCTTCGTGAAGATTTAAAAGAAGAGTTGGCCCGTGCTGCCTGTCCTTTGAACTTTAATGCCTTGGTTGCGTTACTCTTACAAATTGATTATCATCTCCAAGAAACACGCAATACTAGGAGTTATTCCTACAAACCAAACATGATACTGTCTGGTGCCTCCTTCAATTCTAGGACCATGGAACCTGAATCCATGCAACTGGGAACAGCCAAGAAACCTCTCACGCCTGAAGAAAGCCTAGGACCACTCAAGGTTTGTGTATGTATTGTGGTTTTTGTACACACCTGCTCTGCAAATGTCTACTAGAACCACCACAGCGTTTGGGAAACGCCAACTCACGGTCCTAAATGGAGCCATGAATCGGAAGAAGTTAGAAGGCTCCTTTTGTTCTACCGTGTCAAGACCTTCACTGGTGATCCTGAATATTTTGATAACCCCCTGTGATCAAAATTCAATTAATGCACTGGCGCTTTTGTAATTGTGGGGCCGCCTTTATATTTATGGACATTTCATGGGCTCAACAGAACAACATTACTACAGTGATGAAACCAATATCGCAAACTGTGGAGGGTATTGATGAAAGGCGCCGGTCCTCTGATCCCATTTCAAAACAGACTCAGCCATTGAGAATTGAAGTGGCTCATCACTCAGCGGAAATATGCTTCAATCTCATCAAAGCTCCCAACCAACTTCAAATGCCTTCAGGTAAACAGGAAAAATAAAAAAGGAGGAGGCCTTGCATTAGCATTCAAAGGGCACCTGAAAATAAAAACAGACAAACCTCTCAACATCATCAACTGCGAAACCATGGTCATACACCTATCAGCGAACCCAAAAACCAACATTGCATTCATTCTGGTGTATGGACCATCGACATATGATGCAACCTTCGTCGATAACTTCATAGAAGCCGTCACCAACATAGCCATCAAGCACGAACATCTAATTATCCTGGGGGACTTCAACATCTGGTTTGCAGAAAGACACTCCCAAAAGTCACTATTTGGACAGATTCGAACCATGAAACTACAACAGCTGGTCAAAGGGAAAACACACTCAGCAGGACACACCCTCAACGCAATCTTCGCCAAGGAAAAACTTACCACCACGGCACCACTGATACAAGTACTGTGGAGCGACCATCTCATCATCCCATTTGTGATCAGACTACCGACTCAAGTCTGCATCCAGCCCCCAAGCTCACAACCGTCACAAAAAGAAACTGGAAAACCATCAAAGCAAGCAACCTTTTTGAACAACTGGAGATGACCAAACCCTCAACTACAGAACTCGAGCTGGTTGACCTAGACAGGAAAGCAGAGCTAATGCACAAATTAATTGCTGACACAATTGGAAACATCGCCCTGGAAAAACCATTCACCCCCTCAAAAAAAAGGGCAACGGCTAAATGGTTCACTCCACTAAAACCAGCCGGCCTTAGTGGGACCTGCTAAGGGACCTCGGAATGCGGCGGTAGGGGGTTAACGGCACCAGCATCTTACTGGTGCCGTTAACCCCTTACCGCCAGCCTCGTAACACAAATAAATGCAATAATCAAGAAATGCATCTTCCTCCTTCACACAACAAGAAGAATCTTACCTTTCCTCTCCTTCACCCACAAGACACTCACAATCGTCGCCGTCATCATGTCAAGAATCGACTATGCAAACAGCCTCTATCTCAGGATGCAAGAATACCTCCTGAAGAAACGCATCCAAAATACAGCAGCCAGACTACTCAAACTATCCAGAAGAGACCACATCACTCCAGCACAAAAACAATGCATTGGCTCCAAGTCAAACATCTCTTCACCTTCAAAACAATGTGCATAACACACAGGTAAATCGGTGGACAGGGAGCTGAATTCCTACAAAAGAAAATAACAATCTGCAAACCAACGAGACTCCTCAGATCAACCAACGAAATCCACCTGGAACAAAAACCATACCTTAAGAAACAACTAGGGGGCTCCTCCTTCTCCCACCTTGCTGCAAAAACCTGGACCAACATACCGAAAGACATAAGAAACACCAAAGACCACCTACAATTCAGAAAACTACTAAAAACCTGGCTCTTCAACATCACAGACTCAAATTGAAAGAACTAAACACCCAAATGGGTAACACAAACAACAGGATGACAAAATCTAGGATGACACTGACAAACATCCAGATCCGACTAAGGAAAACTCCTATTATAACAAGAGGGACGATGCTAGGGCGAATAGGACACAAGCAACACCCCATCAGGACAGAATCAACATTCCTAGCCAACTCCAGCCAACAACCTCACCGGCTCCTATAATCGCTACCAGCTATAACAATTGAATAGAGTTGTGTGAATGGTATCGGCTATCACACTTGAACTAAGCGTTGGACATCGACATGAGCCGAGCACTGATGTAGTTGTGAATGATGACAGGTGCCGCGCCTGGACATGAATGCAAGCATTAGCATGTGCCCGCTTCAAAGGGGCAGTGAGCGGTAGCCTGAATGAGCAACTGGATAAGATGTTGAATGCCAAACACTGCCACATATATATGGAATAGCGCTGGCTCACTGATGCAGCGTACCGACTGGATTGGGAATGCTATCCAAGCCAGATTTAGTTGGACTCACAAATGCCGGCTTGCCCCACATACAGACAGGTTGGACGCAGGTGGCCAGGGCCAAACTTGGACAAGGTTATGAATGTGAGGGGGCGTCATGTGTGGAAGGGACTGTGAATGTCGGCTGGTCCCAGATCTGGATGGAGATGCAGAGAGGCTTGTGTGCCCCAACTGGAGAGATTATGAAGGTTTACCACCTCACTTCCAGACAGCAATGCCAATTAACCAATCCACTAACAATTTTACCCCTCTGCATACACATCTCAAACTTTAACCAAAGACAACCACAAGCCTGTACCACAACCATCTGCACTAACTTCACTACACTGCAACAACAAAACGAACCACACATAGACTTGCACAACAGCACACAACAACTACTGACCGGAAAACACCCCAAGCCCAGCCAACGGAGTTTAGCGGGCTGAGGCAGCCAACAGCACATCACTGCTCTCTTGCACTTTTCCAGCTTATTCGCCATTAACTCACCCCCCTCCTTTTTTTCCAGACCCGCCAGAGCACCAGGGGACCACTCCGGTGGTGATAGTGTGCAGAACAAATATCCTTTAGCATTAACATTAACATTAACACTTCCCACTTGTCCTTGCAATCCTGTGGCTCCAGCGACACAGCCCCTATATAAATTGGGCAGCAGGGACTTTATTTTTGGGATCAGAATATTGTATTCAACATTGTTCCAAATATGAAGAAAATATCTTGGTTGATTTCACAGATGAACGGACCAATTGTTCTTCTCTACCCATCACCCATCTGCAGTTGGTTCCTCCGGAGTATCAAGAGTTCTTCAAGGTTTTTTCAGATGATAAAGAAAGATCCTTACCCCCACACAGACAGAAGGATTGTTAAGTCAAAACTATCCAAAGGAACACCCACTGGCTACTACTGCAACCTACACAACTCTCCAGAACTTGGGATAAAAATGCCACCGATTTTATTGCAGAATGACCAACTTTTGAATGGTTACACCACTGTTATGGTAACAATCGATTTGTTGACATGTATAGCTCTTTCTCCTTTTCCTAAGGTACCCACCACTGGTGTAATTGCAGCAGTGTTTTTACTAATGTTTTTCGCTTACATGGTCCCTCCACAATGATTAGGTGAGATAGAGGAAGTCAGTATATTTCCAAATTATGGTCTTCCTTGTGTAAGAGTGTTGAAGTAAAAAGAGCATTGTCATCGGGAGACCACCCTCAGTCCAATGGAGTAACGGAATGCATCAATCAGACACTCAAGCTTTACTTACGTTGTTTTTCTTTCCAAGTACAAGAACGCTGGGCCTCCTTACTTCCTATTGTGGAATTCAGTTATAATAATACCTTCGTTGCCCCTTTGAGGAAAAGCCCATTCTTTTGTACTTATGGATTCTATCCAACTGTTTTCCGCTCTGTGTCTCCCAACCCCAGTCAAGTTCCAACAGTAGACAGCTGGATAGCAGACTTACAAGAGGGACAAAAGAAGCCAGCTGAAATCCTATCTCTTGCTCTGGAAAGGACACAGTCATACGCTGACAAGAAAAGAAAAAAGAAACCTATGTATTTTGTAGGTGACAAGATCTGGTTATCGACTAAATACCTACCTAAACACCTCACTCCATCAAAATTGTCACCCAGGTTTTTTGGACCTTCTGCCATCCAAAGGAAAATTAACCAGGTTGCTTTGCGTCTGTTTTTATTGTTTTTACTCAAGCCATATCTGGGTTGAAACAGAAAGAACAAAAAACCACCTGTTTAAGTTTTCTTTGATCGAACTCTCGAGTATGAAATAGAACAAATATGTGACTCGAGATATCGCAGAGGCCATCTGCAATATCTCATACATTGGAAAGGCTACTCCATATGGGAAAGAACCTGGGAATCTGCTTCAAATGTTCACTCTACATCTTTGGTTCAGAAGTTTCATAAGCCCGGGGATGTCAGCACTGGAAGAGGACATACTGTCATGTATCACCCTGCTCTACGTTGGTCATTTTGGCACAAGTGGCGATATTGCCCATGTAAAGCTGTTTGTTCATATGGTCTGCATTTATTTCCTCACCCAATATGGTACCTGGAACATGCCGTGTTTCTCGTGTTCCCTCGCTTAACCCCAGACATCACATCACAGTGTCATCGACAGATGCTGGAACTGTGCAGTCCACACAGCATTGTACAAAGGTGATAGCGGACTGAGGAACCCTGTGTCTCAACGCTAGGGTGATGGTTAACTTAGCAAAGTACTCCTTTTCCTTATATGAGTTAATTTCTGGTATCCTCGTTTTTCTATCCCGCTCTGTTTTTCTGTCTGGATTCCCCCTTGCCTGCTACCATTCCTAACTTTTGTTTTGGTTTTGAATGATTACCTGGATTCCTTTCGCTTCCTGGATCCTGCTTGCTGGCACTTATTCCTGCCCTGCGTTCTTCTTATCTGCATTGGACTTTATTTTCTGCCGACCTGCTTCATCCTGTCCCTTTATCTTCAGGCACGGATCTCTGCTTTCCTTTGGACATTTGCATCAACAGAACTTGGATTACAAATTAATCTCTACAATCTGGTAAAGGATTTCTTGACCCATTGTGGGTCTTTTCCCTTTCTTGGAGTTCACTCCAGGGGTCACGCTGTCTGTTGCACTTGTTGCCGGATGGTA
This sequence comes from Ambystoma mexicanum, assembly GCF_040938575.1. Classification (NCBI taxonomy): domain Eukaryota; kingdom Metazoa; phylum Chordata; class Amphibia; order Caudata; family Ambystomatidae; genus Ambystoma; species Ambystoma mexicanum. Next base: position 688,422,176 of record NC_090934.1, on the reverse strand, counting down.
TGGCTGCCAGAGCGTATTGTGGGCACAACAAAATGAATAAACTCAAGTTCATAGAGTTTAGTAGATATAGTGAGGTGTAGAGGTATATGCTTCAAGGAACTGCATGGTATTGGGGATCATGTGACACATGGATCAAAGTACAAATGAGCAAATAACTGAGTGTAACCACTAAGTTAGCCAGGTGCTCACAGAGTGCTCTTGTAGAAAAGCTTTAATAGTCTTATGTTTTGTTTCCCATTAATTGGTCATTTATCAAATCAGTACATCAATGTTTTTTGTGAAATGCCCAAATCAATATTTATTTCATTATTTTTCATGAAGGCGAAAAGCATTCTCAGCCTTATTATCTCATAAGCCAATGCATTTCGGAAAGGGATTCCATCATCAGGGCTGAGCTTTTTATGATAACAGCACTTACATTTACAAAAATTGTGCAAATGTACAAAATATCATACATGAATAACATATAGATTTAATGCAAATGGGCATACATACCACAATATAGGCAACTGCAATAAAGAGAAAAGAAAAAAGAAAAAGAGAAAAAAAGAAAATAGAAAAACGGGTTAATATTAGTGATGGGGTCAGTGACATACACGAAGGTAATATTCAGAAGGATGGAATGGTCAAAATACCTTACCAGGTGGCTCCGTGTATCTTTGGACATAATAGTGTAGGTTATGGTGTGTTAACAGAGATAGACAGTAATGATGGCGGGATAGGAAACGCCCTTACCTGTGCTATGTTAAATATGGTCCTCTGGTGAGTTCTACAGTATTCCAATCTAGAAAGAATGGAATCTGCATGTTAAGCTTGAGAGTGAATAAGTAGGTGAGACTAGTGCACAATTACCATCTAGTGGTACGGACTACTTACCAAATGAAGAATATGGGCACATTGCAAGAGAGAGAACCTCTCGTGCTAACACCAGATTCATTGTTAGTTCTGTTTCCCTGGAGACCTGGGGGGTCGTGATGTCAGGCGTATGGGAGAGCGATGTCATCGGCGCCTCTCGTCCCATACTCTCTGGGGGTGCAGAGAGGCCGGGATGGGGGTAGCCGTTTGGTCGATCAGTAGTTTACTTGTGATGAAATTACTGGAGAAATATCATCAATTAATAGTATGGTGCTAATCTAACAATTGCATTATGGTTGCAACATATGTCAACCTATTAGAGCACATTTCAACATATTCCATAATCAAACAAAAATTTCTTTGATTAAGCAAAACAAAATAAAAAAAATAATAACTTTAGTGGTATGAATAAAGTACATTTGGACGTAATACATCAAAACGCTGAAATGCGTTTGATGATAAATCAAATTAGCAGGTCCTTGATGCAACAGCACTGGCTTCTGGAGAATAAACAGTGCGGTGAATGCAAAGATAATCTATATGAGCATCTCATTAAAGCAAGCAAATTAATACAATAAACAGGTTCTTGTTGTAACAGCACAAGTAGCTAGAGAATAAGCAGTACACTTCATGGAATACTCCTGTATGTTGTGAAGGCAGAATGGTTTGAGTTCTCGTACTAGCCGCTCAGGTGGCCAGAAGGTACAAAATACAGTTCATGAAATGATATGTGGGAGTATTTTGTAAAGGCAAGATGAAATATAGGCAGGTACATCAGGGCCTGTAGAAGGCGCTGTTGGTACAGGGGGTGGCCATATTGAGGAAATAGACCTAAATAAATAAGTGAATAAAGAACGCATGGTTAAGTAATGAAGCAAAGAAAATAAAGCATGGTAAAGTTCATCTCTGGGTTGTGTAGTTTCTGTGGTGAAGTTAGGAACATCTCGGGAATAAGGGTCTCTGTTACTGATGAGCAAGCAGTAATTTGAAGCACGTATAGTTTATCTCTTTGTTGATGCCATTAGGTGTCACTGTGCCAAGGGCGTTCGATCCAATACGTTTCCCTCTGATCTAACTTCTTGTTTATGTTTTCGTGTGGGTTATATGTGTTCACTGCTTTGATGAATTGAAACCGTATCTGGGAGATGGTGTGCTTTATTTCATGCCACGGTCTTGCTACAGCTGAATTTGGATTCTGGTTTCTGATGCATGATCTATGTTCATTCCATCTTAGTTTAGCGGGTCACTTAGATTGTCCAACGTAATATTGCCACATGGGCTTTTGATGGAGAATATGATGTTTGGCGTGTCGCATGTGGCGCAGCCTCGCAATTTGATTTTCTCTCTTGTGCGAGGGTAGTTGATCGTACTTCCTTTGGTGACGAACCAGCAGTTAGTGCAGTGTGGGCATGGAAATGTACCGATATGTGTCGTGCTCTGCTTCTGTTTGGGAGGGGTCTGGTGGTGACTAGTTGGTCTCTAAAATTCTTACTTCTTTAATATGCGAACACCGGTGGTTCTTTGTAAAGATGTTCATCCCTGTGGTCGCAGGTAAGTATCCTTCAATTTCTTTAAATGGTAGATTTGATCCTGTTACTTTGAATGGAAATTTTCGATACACTAGTGGAGGTGTGCTTATTTTTTCCTTTGTCCGTGAGAGTAAGTAATTCTGTTGTACCCTATTAGCTTTAGCGGTGGCTTCCTCAACTTCTTATGTCTTGCATCCACGGGCAATTAAGGTCTTCCCCATTTCTTTTGTCTCACAAGTATAGTCTTCTGGATTGCTCACAATTCGTTTCACCCACAGCATTTGACTGTAAGGCAAGATTTTAATAAGACTTGATTGGTGAAAGCTAAGTCTATGCAGTAGATTGTTGTGACCAGTTTGTTTGCGGTAGATGTTCGTAGTGAACCCATTGTCTCATGTCTTGATTGCAACGTCTAGAAAGTGTATTACATCACGTGACATTTCATGGGTGAATTGCATCCGAAGATCGATCGAATTGAGATGTGTAAAGAAGTGGCTCAAATTTTCTTCTCCTCTTGTTCTTATCCTGAAGATATTTTCAATATATCGTATCCACGAGCTGTTGTAATTATGCCATACCGCGTGGTTGAGTACATTACCTGTTTCCTACTTGTACATAATGCAATTAGCATATGTGGGAGCCATAGTTGCACCCATACATGTTCCTGATACTTGGAGGTATTACTGGTCCTTAAATTGAAAGTAAGAGTTCTCAGCAATTAATTGTAGCAATGTGAGGATGCTTTATGGGCTCTGATGTCTTCTTCAATGAGTACCATTGATTCAATAGCTTCCATACCAAGGTTGTGTGGTATGGATGTGTAGAGGCTCTTGACATCCACTGTGAACATGATGCTGCTGTTGAGATGTTGTAAGAAATGGGTGGTATCTTTGACATATGTCATTGTTTTCTGCATGAGAGGTTGCAAGAAATAGTGAATATATTTGCTGAGGGGCTGTAAGATACTGTCCATACCTGCCACAATGGGCCTTCCTGGTGGTTTTGTGGGATCTTTATGTATCTTGGGGAGCGTGTAGAAATGTGGAATCTTTGGATGTTCAATCTGTAGAAATGTACATGTGTGGTGGTTGATCCAGCCTAAATCTTCTGTTTTGGCAAGTAATTCATCTAAGTTTATCATTATCATCAGAGTGGAGTAACTGTCCAATTTTGCGTACACGCTCACGTCATTGAGCTGTCTTATACATTCAATATCATAATCTTTCTCATTCATTATTATGAGGGCTCCACCTTTATCAGCCGGTCTAATCGTTATGTTCTTCTCGCTGCAGACATTACTGATGAGTGTCACTTCATGTGGTTTAAGATTCTTCTGTTGTGGGTGTTTGACTGTTATGGCTTCCAGATCTTTAAACACTTGTTTATGGATTTCTTTTTTACTGATGGCATGTGGATGGGTGACATGAAGGTACTCTTGCTTCTGAATTCTTACAATTCTATTTCTTCTTCTCCTCTGTTAGATTTCATACTGCCCTCTATTTCATCGAAAAAGACCTTTAGTTTAAGTTTCCCTATGAACCGGAACAGTTCAACTTTGGCATCAAATATCGTGGTGCTATACCTGGGCACAAAACTTAGACCTTTTTGTAGAGTTTTTTTTTCAGAATCTGACAGCAGTTTTGTAGAGAGGTTAACAACTAAGTTTTCTTCTGTTGCATGGTTATCCGTCCTTCTCTTAGGTTTCCTCTTCCCCCTCCTTGTTCTTTTTGTCTTAGTCCTAAACAAGGTACTGTTGATGTGGATGCAGTTGCTTCTGTTCCTCTTTTTCCGGGTGTAGGGTTAGTTGAGTCTCTGCGTTGGTTGGCTGATTCTCCAGTTGTTTTGGATTCAGAGCTAGATGTGTTACTTGAATTGTCTTGTCATGGTTTCCTTTGGGGAGGTGTGTATTTGTTCATCCATGTGTAGACTTCTTCATTCAAATAGTCATAGGTTTCACGTTTACATCTCCTTACTTTCTTAGCTTCCAACTCTGTCTTGTAGCTCTCTATTTTATGACTAATATCTCTTAAGATACCTTCCAAATCCTCTTTGCCAAGGTTTTCAGTCCGTTCCCATTCAATTTCTTGTATCTCCGTGTTCAAAGTGGTCAAGTTTTTTGCTAGTTCTTGAATGGTCAGGAGGATCAAGTCTAGCAAACATTTATTAAAGATTATTTCCCATTTGTGAACAAATATCTTGCCCTCTTTACATAAGGTGGGTCGTAGTTGCATCCTGAGGCCTCTGGGGATCCGCTCGTTTTTGTAGGATCTGCCCAGGGTTATTGCGTGCAATTTCCTGTTTATCTCCTTATGGATCAGGTACTCGAGTTGTTTGATCTGTCTCGAGGGATCTGGATTGGTAACGTAGGCTGATTCAAGAGTGGTGCTGCTTATAAGACCTAAAATGGCATCTGCCTCTTCAAGGGTGAAACCTAAGGTTTCAGCCCATTTGGTGGTCAATGATTCCATGTCCTCAAATGGCATGTCAATTGCTTTTTGATCATGTTCCTCCACCTGATGTGTCTAGAGGGAGAAAACCGTGGCTGGTAGGTGGGCACAACAAAATTAATAAACTCAAGTTCATAGAGTTTATTAGATATAGTGAGGTGTAGAGGTATATGCTCTAATGAGCTGCCTGGCATTGGGGATTCTGTGACACATGGTTAAAAGTACAAATTAACAATAACTCAGTGTAACCAGTAAGTTAGCCAGGCGCTGGCAGAGTGCTCTTGTAGAAAAGCTGCAATATTCTTATGCTTTGTCCCTCATTAATTAGTACTTTAAGAAATCAGTACATCAATGCTTTTTGTAAAATGCCCAAATCAATATTTATTTCATTATTTTTCATGGAGGTCAAAATCATTCCCGGCCTTATCAGCTGATGATCATGAAAAACATAGATGAATTACTTGCCAAAGCAGAAGACCACCACACATGTACATTTCTACAGACTGAACATCCAAGGATCCCACATTTCTACACACTCCCCAGGATACATAAAGAGCCTGCCAAACGACCAGGAGGGCCCATTGTGGAAGGCATGAACCGTATTTTACAGCCCATAGGCAAATATATTGACAATTTCTTGCAATCTCTCGTATAGAAAACTAAGACATATGTCAAAGATATCACCCATTTCTCACAACATATTATCAGCCCCATGTATAATCCCGCCAACATCATGTTCACAGTGGATGTCAAAAGCCTCTATACATCCATACCACACAACCTTGGCATGAAATCTACTGAATGGAATCTACTCAATGAATAAGAAATCAGAGCCCATAAATAATTCATCCTCACATTGCTACAATTAATTGCTGAGAACTCTTACTTTCAATTTAAAGACCAGAACAACCCCAAAGTATCAGGAACATGTATGAGGGCAACTATGGCCCCCACATATGCTAATTGCTTTATGTACAAATACAAAACAGTCAAGGGACTCAACCATGTAGTATGGCATAATTATATGAGCTTGTGGATAAGATATACTGACGATATATTTGGCATATAGACAGGAACAGAATACAATTTTAATGATTTCTTTACAAATCTCAATTTGATCGATCCTCAGATACAATTCACCCATGAAATGCTGTGTGATGTAATACACTTTCTAGAGATTGCAATCAAGACAGGAGACAGTTGGTTCACTACTAACATCTACCACAAACAAACTGACCGCAACAATCTGCTGCATAGACTTAGCTTGCACCAGCAAAGTCTTATTAAAAACATGCCTTACAGTCAAAGTGTGCAGGTGAAAAGAATTGTGAGCAATCCAGAAGACTACAGTCATGAGATAAATGAAATGGGGAAGACATTCATTGCCTGTGGATAGCAGAAGTTGAGTTGAGGAACCCACCACTAAAGCTAATACGATACAACAAAACAACTTACTCTCACAGACTAAGGAAACAATAAGCACACCTCCACTAGTGTATGCATCCAAATGTTCAATTCAGAGTAACAGGATCAAATCTATCATTAAAAGAAATTGGAGGACACTTACCTGTGACCACATTATTGAACATCTTTTCAAAGAACCAACGGTGTTCGCATATCAAAGAAGTAAGAAGTTTAAGACCAAGTAGTCACCACCAGGCCCCCCCAACACAGAATCAGAGCACGACAGGTATCGGTACATTTCCATGCCTACACTGCACTAACTGCGGGTGACATCAGCAAAGGAAATATGATCAACCACCCTTGCACAGGAGAGAAATTCAAATTGTGAGGCTGCGCCACATGCGACACTCCAAACATCATATTCTCCATCAAATGGCCATGTAAGCTATATTACATTGGACAATCTAAGCGACCCGCTAAACTAAGATGGAATGAACATAGATCATGCATCAGAAACCAGAATCTAAATTCGGCAGTAGCAAGACATTGGCATGAAATGAAGCACACCATCTCCCAGATACGGTTTCAACTTGTCGAATCAGTGACCAAATATAACCCATATGAAAACATAGCCAAAAAGTTAGATCAGAGGGAAACGTATTGGATCGAAACGCCTGGGCACACCAACAGCTAATGGCATCAAGGAAGAGATCAACTATACATGCTTCATATGACTGCATCCTCATCAGTAACCGAGACCCTTATTCCTGAGATGTTCCTAACTTCACCACAGAAACTACACAACCCAGAGATGAACTTTGCCATACCTTGTGCTTCATTATCTTTGCTTCATTACTTGACTATGCGTGCTTTAGTCACTTATGTATTTAGGTATATTGCCTCAATATGGCCATCCGCGTACCAACCGTGCTTTCTACAGGCCCTGCTGTACCTGCCTATATTTCACCTTGCCTTTACAAGATACTTCCAAATATCATTTAATGAACTGTATTCTGTACCTTCTAGCCACATGAGCCGCTAGTACGAAAACTCGATCCATCCTGCCTTCACGACATATAGGATTATTGCCTGAAGTGTACTGCTTATTCTCTAGCTACTTGTGCTGTTACAACAAGACCCTGTTATTAATTTGCTTTCTTTAATGAGATGCTGGTATAGGTTACCTTTCCATGCACCGCACTGTTAATCCTCCAGCAGCCAGTACTCTTACAACAAGGACCTGCTAATTTGATTTATCATTAAACGCATTTCAGCGTTTTAATGCATTACGTCCAAATGTACTTTGTTCATACTGCTACAGTTTTTATTATTTTTTGTTTTTGCTTATTCAAATATTTTTTTGTTTGATTATGGAATATGTTGAATTGTGCTGTAATATGTTGACATATGTTGCAACCATAATGCAATTTTTAGATTAGCACCATATTATTAATTGATGCTATTTCTCCAGTAATTTCATTACATGTAAACTACCGATCGACCACAGGCCCTGCCCCCTTTCCGGCCTTTCTGCACCCACAGAGAGTACGGGGCGGGAGGTGTCGATGATGACAGTGTGCTCCCCTGCAAGTGACATCATGACACCGAAGGTCTCCAGGGAAACAGTAAAAACAATGAATCTGGCGTTGCACAAGAGGGTGCCTCTCATGCAATGTGCACATATACTTTATTAGGTAAGTAATTCCTACCACTGAATGGTAATTGTGCACTGCTCTCGCCTATAACTTATTCACTCTCAAGCTTTACATACAGATTCTATTCTTTCTAGATTGGGAATACCGTAGAACTCACCAGAGGACCGCATTTAACATAGCACAGGTAAGGGCGTTTCTATCTCGCTATCATTACTGTCTAACACAACGTAACCTATACCATTATGTCCACAGATACACAGAGCCACCTGCTAAGGTATTTTGACCATTCCGTCCTTCTGAATATTACTTTCGTGTATGTTACTGATCCCATCACTAATATTACCCCATGTTTTCTTTTTTTCAATTGTTCTCTTTTTCTTTTCTCTTTTCTCTTTATTGCAGTTGCCTATAGTGTGGTATGTATGTCGATTTGTACTGAATCTATGGGCCTCATTACAACCTTGGTGCTAAGTGCACCAACTTTACCACCATGGTGAAAACTCCGTTTACACCATGGTGGATGGCGGATTTACCGCCCCATTCCAAGGTGAGTGGGGCGGTAAATCCCCATTTACCATTTTCCCTTCCCCATTCCCATTTTTGCCCCATAGGGCATAATGGGAGTGGGGAAGGCGCTAATTACGCCGCCGTAAATTACGGCGGCGTAATTAGCACCATGGCAGGTTAGCGCCATGGATTTTAACGCCTGCTAAAAGCAGGCGTTAAAATCAGAATCAGGCGTTAAGGGTTAACGGTGCCGTTAACCCTTAACGCCTGAGTTGTAATGAGGCCCTATATGTTATTCACGTATGATATTATGTGCATTTTCACAATGTTTGCAAATGTATGTGCTGGTATCTTAAAGAGCTCGGCCCTGAAGATGGAATCCCTTTCCGAAATGCATTGACTTATCAGTTAATAAGGCTGAGAATGCTTTTCGCCTCCATGAAAAATAATTAAATACATATTGATTTGGGCATTTTACAAAAAGCATTGATGTAATGATTTAATAAATTACCAATTAATGGGAAACACACAATAGGATATTGCAGCTTTTCTACAAGAGCCCTCTGCGAGTACCTGGCTAAATTAGTGGTCACACTGAGGTTTTTGCTCATTTGCCAGAGAGGATCACCCTTAACTGCTGGATTCCCATCTGGGGCACAGGCACAAAACTGAACCCTCTACCACATCTTCTCATAAACCTCGGGTAAGCCATTACCCTTACTGGTATCAGGCAGGACAAGCCTCACTCTGGCTGTGTGGGGTAAGATACCACCCACACCTCTAAATTAATAAACTAGGTTATGAAATATATACAAGGAAATCACAACACAGAACAATTCAATCACTCGGTCAACACATACACTTTTCCAATCCCTACAACCTCAACTAATTTCACACCCCCAGTCCTAAACCACTCTTACCAAAATCCCTTAAATCAAAGAAACAACCCCTTTCTTACCCCTATTTCCCCCTCGTTTTACTCCCCAAACATGCACTTACGTGAACCTGATGCACTCCAATGTGGTGCTCTGTCAAGTTGTCCTGCACAGCTCGGCCACGGCACCACATCTCTCGGAAGTAGACGGACCTTTAATCAATATGGTGTCCACAGACCTCATTTTCACCGTGCATGGAAGACTGGTCCCCGTTGTGAGTTGCTGCAGCTGAGAGGTGTGGACAGAAGACCCCCAACGTCTCGGAAAGCCTGGACTCATACACTGGCTCACCAAATGTGAAGAAGGGTCTTTAATCACCTTAACCCAAACATGCCCACCACTTAAGAAGTGAGTACACAGTTGTACATAAAGCAAGCTTATTGTACTATTCTCTGGAGAGCAGTTAGATGGTGTTACAGGACTAAACTAACCCAAGTCTCAACAAACCACATCAGTTCACATCTTTTATACAGTTTTGCAACAGTTAAAACACTCCCAAATACTTTATTGCAATCTACCCCCCAAACATGATTGGAAAAGTCCCTCTTCAAAGAAATCCCATCTTTTCCCAATTCCTATGTTTTCATTGACCAGTTTTATCTTAATAGTATCTTCCAATCATATTCATAGCACACCTCTTCTTAAGATGTATCCGTAATAGGTTACAACATCAGCACAGGGTTAGACATTGTTATTGAAACATAATACATTACTAGCAATAACTGGCTTATGCCATTTAAACCTTAACTCTTGATTTGCACATGGCTCGCATGAATATTCCCCGCGATATGGGGAAGACTGGATGAATGATTTCTCTTTGCGATAGTGATGCTATCTCATTCCCCAGGTTACCGTTCCATGGAAACTTTCCAATCTACAAAACTCCCACTTCATCACACAGTTGAAACTCCTGAGTAGCCTTAGGTACTGGCTTAACCCGCGTTTAACTACTAACCAAAATAAATAACAATACTCCTTCTTTCATACTCTCAGGCATCAGGAGATTACATCAACTTTCTACCATACTTATCAGACCATAAAAGCTCATAGTTATTTTCTACAACTGTACTGACCGTGACGGTTGAAATTACTCATTAGCCTGCCTTCTGCCTATTTGAAAAACCTGGCAAAGTCAGTTTAAAACTCAAAGTACATTTTGCAAAAAGGGTCCAAACTACCATGTTTCTGATTCATTTGTGAGTTTCATGAATTCCATGTATATGTACATGTATCTTTTTACATTTGGTGGGTTTAACATGTAATCTTTCTGTGTGCATGCAAGCTCACATGTATCCATGTCTAGACCAACAGGAACACGAAAGTAACATATCCCATCCATAATGAACTACACTTTGATACAAAATGAACCCCTCATAATCACGGGGACCTTTCCTGACCACCCAAACACCCCATCCATCTAGGATAGCATTTTCATAGTTTCAATATACAGTGAAAAACGTTAGCATGGTGAAAAACTTTAATTTACAAATAAGCATCCTCTTAGATCGATTTTTGCCTTTATCTGATCATGCTGGATTCAATTAAATGATTCTTGAAATGGTTGCAGAATCATTTTGTTTGAACGCCAATTCTTTGTGAATTATTCAAAAATGATAATAGTTATCAACACAAAATGTTCTATACAGATATCTAATTTAACAAGCCATCATCTCCCCAAATCGCTGCTTTGTGACATTTTCTAGGGAGCTAAAAACACTTTTTAACTTGTAAGTGCTATTCCCAAGATCTAATATGTATGTGACAGATAGCTATATAGTGATATTTAAATGATTTCTGTGCACCTTATCGCTGCTGAGAAAATTAACAACGTATGATCCTCTATGTAACCCTATGGCAAAATAATGATATACATATTTCTCCTTCAATTTCACATTATATTTCTCTTCTTCAAACTGCACCTGTGATCTATCCATCTACTTATTTTTACTGGTTTTGGCCTGGTGTTAATCCATTAACATTCTTGCAAAGTCAATGGCCCGACGCTAGGTCTGCTTATCTTCTGATCCAGATGAAGACATTACGACCCAGGCGGTAAGGGGTTTACGCCAGCGTAAACAGCGCCGACCCTTACCGCCTGAGTACGAGGTCCCTTAGCGCCATGGCGGATTTAACACCTGCTTTTAGCAGGTGTTAAAATCCATGGCGCTAAGGGACCATGGAGTTAATTACGCCACCGTAATTTACGGTGGCGTAATTAACGCCTTCCCCACTCCCATTATGCCCTATGGGGCAAAAATGGGAATGGGGAAGGGTAAATGGGGATTGGGGACTTACCGCCCCGCCAAGGTTGGAATGGGGCGGTAAGTCCGCCAACCACCATGGCGGAATTGCAACCTTAGCGCCATGGACCATGGTGCTAATAGCACCATGGTCCTCCGCCAAGGTCGTAATGAGGGCCACTGTTAGGGAGAATTCTCTGTTTAGGCTGAATTTCTTAACCTAGTGAGTCCCCCAGCAGCTTTGCTGGATTTCTGGAGTTTGTTTTTTTCTCCTGCCAAGAGTGAGACTCTTTTTCTCCCACTCTTGGACATGATTTGTGGTGTTCCTTTGAATGTTGTGTTTCATGCTCTATGGGGTCCTTTACTCCATAGGGTCTCATGTGTTTTTCCTATGTGTTACACAGCAGCATCCGTGCAGTAACACCGGGGTGTCATAGTGACCCCCCACCATAGACTCCATACCCTGGGACTGATTACTGTCTCCCAGGGCATGTAAAGTCACCATTGGCTTTACTAGTCCCAAATTACTAAAAGAACCAGTACAAGCCATCATATTGTGGACGTACTGGTAGGGGCAATTCGATTGCCCCTGGGTCTGTTGTTCGAGGGGGCACTGTCCCGTCCCCCCGCATCGAGTTTTGGCTGGTGGCAGTGGATACTACTTTTTATATTCAACCGCAAATATATCTCTATGGGATTTTCACATTGTTCGAGGCTAATACTTTTTTTACATTGCCTCTAACATACCGCCGGTTTATTTATTTAATATTAATTCACCGGTTGGTATTTTCTGCCAAAACCCGGTTTTAAAATGGCGTTTGTGTTCGCCTCTGTAACTCCAAACCATAGGTCGAGCCCTTTGTTCCACTTTTGGCGGGCTTCTACACAGAAGCCCTCCAAAGTGGTGCCACTCTGTCTGGGGAGGGGGTTTAGGCACCTTGGACTAAGTTGCCTTGCCAACCCAAGTCGCACTCTTGCGTGATTGGCCCAAGTGGTGAGCCACCCCGCTCACCGCTTAGCATGTTTGATTGACAGCTAGGCTGAATGAATGGGGGTTTTCTGCATAAAAGCAGGGCTTTGGGGGCTGGAACTTCAGAAGTCGCCACAGGACCTGAAAATCCGATGAGGGAGAAGCTGAGCCGACCTGCTACGACGACACCACCGGTGGAGCCCTGCTGAACCGACTCACCACTTCCCAGCGACAGAGGAGATCTCCCTGCTGCAGAGTCTTCTTCCCTTGACTGGTGGGCACAACCAGTTTACCTTCTTTTCTCGCATCCCAGGACGTCTCATGGTCGAATTGCCCATGCCAAGCACCCCAGCAACCGGATAGCCACTTACCACTGGACCGCGAATAAAAGGACCGCTCCTTTTAATTGAGAACTCTGCGGCTGGTTTCTTCCCTGGCAGTGCAACGGACTCCTGTTTTCCTCCACGACGAGATCCTCTCTTCCCCCGGATGAAGCACCGACTTGCACCCACTGCCAGGAACAACTGCCCCCGCTGGATCGTGCTCACCATTTTAAGGTACCGTGTCCGCCAGGCCACCCTTTCTAAAGATTGCTACAAGGTAACAATAACCCCTTAACCTTCTGGACTGGGCTGGCCGCCTTGACCATCTAACTGGTCCCTTTCTTTTGGTCCAACTCTTTCTGAACCTTTTGCGAGACTTTTGGGCACTTTCAACCGTGTGACCTTGGACACATTTCGACCAGAGCCTCTTAAAGTGGGTCCGGCCTTTTTAACTTTGACTGTATGGTTTTAATCTGCCTTCTTCTCCTACTGTGTTCTCCGAAAGTGTTGGGATCTGTTGCTATCTTTGCTCTGCCTTCCCCTCCCTCTTAAACCAAGTGATTAGAGTGCCATCTTTATTAAGCGCTCACCGCTGTCTGAAAATAAGTGTTGCTTTACTTAAGACTTGTCTAGTAATCGTTGAAGGGAGTGTATATCTTTTAGTGACCGTGTCTTTGAACTGCTTGATATTAGTGCCAGTGTGTTTAACTAGATGTGTTTTTAAATAAATAATGATATCTCTTTTACACCAACCTCTGGTCAGTCTTTGCTTGTTCTACTGTGTTCTATTGACCTATTGTGAATACTCTATATACTGCCTAACTCTTCTTGAGAGAAGTCTGACTGCTCAGCCACAGCTACCAGGTAAATCTGGGTGGTACAGACTGCTACCAATTGGGTTTACTGCCAACCACCTGTAGTCTTAAATCTTTTGCAGTGGTCCCAGAGGGAACTGCACAGGTTTCTGCCTAACAGACACTCCAAACCCTGAGTCATTAAGCACCTTGTGGTGTCTGTCAAATGTCATTAGCGCAGGGAGATGGACCATGCATTTGAGTTTTACATCCAAAAATTTTAGAAAGGTCAATCCATTAAGGGCTATCTTTTTTTACCCATTTGCTGGCCCTAGCCCACCATAAATTCCTTTCTGGTCACTTCTGTGGCTTCAAAAATATGTTTTAGATAGACAGAAGATAGGGGGGGTGCAGTCTTGGGCCTGTGAAACATTGAGACAATGCCATTTTGGGCTGAACATAGCCTTTCTTCATGCACAGAAAACTCACGCTTTTAAATGTTACAATTTCTTTTACACATGAGGCATTTTAAAATCTGGTATAATGCCTTCAATGTTCATCTTTACATCCTGATATATATTCATATGACTCAGCAATGGAGATTTGTTTTCCCATGTGTTTATTGTTCTAAACTGCAAATGCATACCTTTGTTGCTCTCTATGTCAGCAAGGCTGCATATTAGATATCAGTCACATGTAATGGAAAGCAGTTTCAGGCCTTTTGCCTAGTCACTCAAATGCAAGGCCCATTTAGCATTTGTATTTCTCTTTCTCTGAAAACAGCATTCTGGTATTTGGCAGTAGCAAGTGAAATATTGCCTTTTTGTCTGCCAACTAACAGTGTGCCTTGGTATTCCCTTCTACAGTGTAGTCTCATATTCCATGTTTCTGGTTTTCAATTTGCAAAAGGCCCACCTTTCCGTGGCCTGTCTGTTTTATCCAAGGAAACAGCATTTTCCTGTTTTGCAGTTTGAAAATGTATTGCTGGCTTCTTCTCTTCCAGTCCACAATGTGTTCAATGCTCTGCACTTTTAGGCTCAACATGGCCAGGGCCGTCAACTTTTGTCTTGGAGCTGAATCTGAACCCCACAACAGTAAGGACGTCCATGATGTCAGAGCACTGTGATGTCATCATGTAATGCCGGCGGAATGCCTACTCACGGGAAGACAGTATATGAAGTCGGCTATCACATTGAGTTAGGTAGGAATGCATAACAGTGTCTCTGGACCATGGGACTGCATCAAATTTGATGGCTACACACTTGAAGACAAGGTAAAACATAGAGCCACTCTATACACTGCACATTCAGATTTGTACCTAATTTTATGAATATAGTTGCTCAGGAGTGACTGTTTTGACTATGCTGCATACTACTTTGTATTACAGTGTGGCCAAGCTAGAAGAAAGCAATTTAAGCACAATGTCCAATTGTACACAAACAACCATGGAACTATGTAAAGGTTTGTTTAGTTTTTTTTTATGTGAAACCACATAAAGGCCGAAATGAGCTAACAACATATCATACATATGTCTTTTTCTTCTTTCTTTCTTTTTTTAGGACACAGCTTAGTTGAATGTGCAGGCAGGTACAGAACACCATATCTACATTTAAATGTATGCCAAATAGAAATGTAAACATTTGGATTCTTTTTATTACAGTTATTTGTGTCTCCCTTTTCATTCCAGATCCATGAGAAAGGACGTTCAGTCCGAAATGCATCGGATCAACAAAGAATAAGCACCTTTTTCTATTTTCACAATTGACATTTGTGCAATACCTTACAATTGAAATAAGGAAATACAAAACTATGATTCAATGATTAAGATTGATACTATAATGCTACAAGGTAAAACCGTGGGAGGTTCAACCATTTTCTAACAGTTCCTCTGATAGCTTTTGAATAATGCTTGCAAGGCCCTGTAAAGGCTTTCGTCCCCTGTATGCCCTCCACAGAATATCCCCCCTGCTTTTTCTGACCCCCATCACCTCCTTGTCTCTACATTTTTCCCTGCCCTCATCTGGGTTACATGCCACCATCGGCCACAAGGGCCTCATCGGAGGCCACCCTTTGCTGGGGTCTTCCTCCTCCAACCTCCCTTCCTCATCCTCTGTGATGTCTAACACTGCCTCTGACAACTGTCCTTTGCTTGCTCCACTATGCAACCTAAGGGCGTCCCTGAGCGCCTTTTCATCCACCCTCTCCTTTGCCATTTTAGGTTCGCCCTACCCTTACCCATACCACCTGGCCCCAATTACTGAAAACGAGCCCAAATTCTGTAACATATTATGTATTAATGAATTGAATTGATATTTAATTTCTATCGCGCTCGCACACAAGTGTTTCAGAGAGAGGCAAGGGAGGGGAACAGGGGAGAACAAAACGGTGATCTTACTAGGCCCAGTGACATTGAGAACGTGCAAGTGCATGGGAGAGGGGGAGGGGAAAAGTGCATGGAAGGGGGGAGAAGTGGTTTAAGGCAGCAGACAGGGTAGGTCTGATAAGTGCAGGAAGAAAAAGGGGGGGGGGCTGTATGGGTACAGATATAGACCCCAGAGCAAGGGGTGGCCCAGAGGCAGTGCGGGAGGGTGGCAGGGTGAGCAGGTACCTGGGTCTGGAGGACAGAGGGTGGCCAGGTGCCACAGTGCCAAGAGAGAACAGATCAACATGGGAGAGGGGGAGCAAAGGCAGAAGAAAAGAGGAAGGTCTTGAGGTGCTTCCAGAACCGGAGCTGGTTCTCCTCAAGTTTTAGAGTGGCAGGGAGTCTGTTACAGAGGAAGGCCCCGGCCGAAGACAGAGATCTACCACCAGCTAATTTTTTGAAAAACGACTGACCCAGAGGGACTTAGAGGGAGAGGAGCGAAGAGCTCGAGAGGGTAGGTATTTGCGGAGAGATAGCTGAAGGTATTTTGGACACAGGCCCCAGAAAGCCTTGTGGACAATGCAGAGGGTTTTGAATTTAATCCTTGCATCCACTGGGAGCCAAAAGAGAGATTTCAGAGCTGGAGAGATACAATCCCAGGGCTTGAGGCCAAGGACAAGTCTTGCGGTCCTGTTCTGGATTAGTTACAGAGGGCGGAGAGTAGAGGCAGGTAGATTTAGAAAGAGGCTGTTACAATAGTCCAACCTAGGGAGAACCAGAGCTTGGGATACCATGAGCTTCTGGGGGAAGGAGAGAAAAGGCAGAGTACCTCTGATGAGGTGCAGTAGGACATTTGACTTTTTAGAGACCTCAGAGATGTGGGCAGAGAAGGAAAGGGTGGAGTCAAAGATGACCCCGAGGTTCTTAGCCTCACAGGTGGGGGTAAGAGAAGGGCCAAGGGAAGCCAGCCAGAGAGTGAGGGGAAAGGATGGTGAAGGTGTGCCGATGAGGAGGATCTCCGTCTTGCTGGCATTCAGATAAAGATCATTGGTGGCACACAAATCTTGAATGGCAGTTAGGCAATCAGAGATGAGAGAGGTGTTACGCTCACCTGGTATCCATGGGGACGCCACTCAGCCTGGGTTGGTTTCCAGAATCTTCTTCCCAGTATCCCTGGATGTTGTCTACGGAGGATGTTCAGCCTGAAAACACAGGAGGGCTGGGTTCAAGGCTGGCCAACTGAGGTAAGTATCCTCCCACCACCCCTTTTGGCTTCTGCCGCTCTGGGCCCTCTCCTCACCTTGTTGTGGAATTAGGCGTGCTCTCCGTCCTGCCTTCTTAGCAGGGGTGCGTTGTCTTCAGTGGGCGTGGGCGACCAAGTTACTTCACTGGCATGTGCCTGTTCAATGTCTCTAAGGTAGGTCTTATTGCAGGTTCTGTGCAGCGCTGTTATCCTTGCATGCCTTTCTTGTGGTTAATAATGTCTTTCTTTCTCCCTAGGTGTGCGGAGCTTCAGCGTGGCAAACTGGTCAAGTTGGGCCTCGCTGATAAATTATGGTGCGTGATGAGCGCTGTAATGCGGTAAGTAAGCCCTATGTGCGGCGCTGCTTTGTCTTGCCTTTGCTAACCTGTGTTCTTTCTTCCTTACAGGTCGCGGTGCTTCTCCAGCGTGTGTGAAACTCCGGAGCGACCCCAGCTGGGAGGTGACCAGCCAGGTAAGTTTCTTGTGCTATTCGCAGCGTAGCAATGCCAGAGTCTGCCTTTTCTAATATTGTCTTCTCCTTTTCTCTTTCAGGTGTTTTCGATCCGGAAGATATGCGATGTCCAGAGGAAGCCGTTCACTGGAGCTGGGAGCGGATGACAGGATGGAGATTGCAGGTAAGATGCTGCTAACAATGTCCCTTTTGTCTCCTCTTTAGGTTCTCTTCTCCGAGGCTCGTGGGTATCACAGGACACGGTGAGCGTCAAGTTGCATTCTGCAAAGTAACGTGAAGCATGCTTTGTTGCTTGGGTGTGGTTTAAATAGCCTCAACAAAGTAGTCCAGGTAAAGTAGTCCCAGGCCACCACAGCCAAAACACTATACCGCTTAGCCTGGTTCCTAGGAATCAAGTTATGTGGGTGCCTCCATGTTAGCTGCAGGCCCAAATAAAAAAGTAGTCCCCTTTTGCGCACGTACTTCAAAGAGTATGAGCCTGGCTCCAGGAGGGCCTTGGGAGTGGGTGCCAGGCCTTTAAGGCCTTAATGGAGCCCCGAGCCCTGATCCTACCTGGCAAGTGGACTTGCCAGTGGGGGTCTGGGGTAAGGGTCATGACAGCACTCCCCCCTAAGGCCCCTCCTATGGTGGTTCTTCTGTTCGGTCCAGGCTTGGTTGGAAAGTTCCGATTAAACTCCTTGATCAGACGTGGTGCATGGATGTTCTCGCTGGTCTCCCAGGATCTATCTTGAGGTCCATGCCCCTTCCAATCGACTAAATAGTATAATTTGGACCTAGTGTACTTATAGTCCAGGATTTCCTTGACTTCGAATTCTGGTTCTCCATTAACAATTATGGGTTTTGGTGGTGTCATAACCCTTGTACCGGGTTGCACCAGTTTCCACAGTGAGACATGGAATACCAGGTGGATTTGCATATTAGGTGGTAATTCCAGTTTGATGGCTACTGTGTTGATGATTGCCTTGATGGGATAGGGTCCCAAATATCGAGGACGAAAAGTCTGGGTCCCCTTGATGGGTACATATCTTGCTTCTAACCAAACCTTGTCTCCTACTTGATAGGCAGGAGCCCTTCTTCGGTGTTGATCGGTGAATTTCTTTTGTCTGTCCTTGGTGTAAGGTGTTCTTTTGCCTTAGAGAGGCCTGAGAGATTGTTGCATGAAGAGTCTTCACTGCTGGCATTTCCAAGCTGACTGGAAGGTCTAGTTCGGAAGTACGTGGGTGTCTGCCATAAAGGGTGTAAAAAGACGGTTGTCCCGTGCAGGAGTGTAAATAATTGTTATAAACTTATTCTGCTATCCATAGTAAGTCCTTCCAATTCCTTTCCACGTGGTGCAGCATGCACCGTATGTATTGCTCAAGAGTTTGATTGGTTCTCTCTGTTAGGCCGTCCATTTGGGGATGGTGACTGGTGGATAGTTGGATGTCGATTTGTGCCATTGAACAACATTTCTTCCAGAAATTGGACACAAACTGGCTGCCTCGATCAGAGACCAGAACTGATGGGAAGCCATGTAGTTTAGCAGTACCTTCTAGGAACACTTTCGCTAAACTGGATGGATCTGGGAGACCCTTGAGAGGAATGAAGTGGGCCATCTTCGAGAACAAGTCGACGACTACTAGAATGGTGTTGAACCCTTGGCTGGGAGGCAGGTCGGTGATGAAGTCTAGGGAAAGGGTGTGCAATGGAGCAGGAGGAATGTCCAGTGGTTGCAGGAGACTAGCCAGTCTCTGTCTTTGCGATTTGTTTTGTACGCATACACCGCAGGACTGGATATACTGGATGGTGTCCTTATGCCAGGTAGGCTACCAAAAGTGCTGTTTTATCTTAGCCAGGGCAATTCCAGGGTGACCTTCTATCAGTGAATCATGATAACCTGAAATGATTTGTTGTTGTAGTTCCCTCTTGGGCACGTATAGACAGTCCCTAAAAAAGGGCAATGAGTCCTTGATGGAGTATTGTTCTCCCTGAGTATGCCATGCAAGTAAGGCGTCGGAATTCATTGCCCGTTGGATTTAGTTTCAGAGTTCGGGTTTGTGTCAAGGCTGCCGTGAGACCCAAGAGTTTGTCTTCGGGAATAATGGGTACTGGATCGGGAGTTGTATACACCTTTTCATCAATGCCCATACGGGATAAGGTATCAGCCTTCCCATTCCGGACTCCTGGCCGAAACATGATCACATAATCGTACTCAGCGAAGAAAAGGGCCCACTGTAGTTGGCGCGAGGACTGGGCCTTTCCTGTTTTTAGATATTGCAGGTTTCGGTGGTCCGTGATTAACGTAATGGTGTGTCTGGCCCCCAAGAGATAGTGTCGCCATGCCTTAAAAGCGGATTTAATGGCCAGAAGTTCTTTGTCGGTGATGGCATAGTTGATCTCCGGAGGTGAGAACTTTCTTGACCAGAAGGCCACAGGATGTGATTGGCCAGTTTCAGGGCCCCTCTG
The DNA here is from genome assembly GCF_040938575.1 of Ambystoma mexicanum. Lineage (NCBI taxonomy): Eukaryota > Metazoa > Chordata > Amphibia > Caudata > Ambystomatidae > Ambystoma > Ambystoma mexicanum. Next base: position 688,401,995 of record NC_090934.1, on the reverse strand, counting down.
TGAAAGGTCAGCCCCCATTGCCATGCTGGAAGCATCAGTTTCTATGACGTAAGGGAGGTCTGGACGAGGGTGTCGCAGGATAGGAGCAGAAGTGAACCTTTGTTTGAGTTCTTGAAAAGCCTTTTCCGCCTCTTCGGTCCAAACGAACTTCTTGTTGTTTTTTCGTAATTGTACTGTGATCGGGTGTACAATCTGAGAGAAGTATGGGATGAACCGGCAGTCGAAGTTCGCAAAGCCCAGCATGCTTTGGACCCCTTTCAATGACATCGGTGATGGCTATTTAAGAATGGCGTCTACCTTGTGCACGTCCATTCTGATGCCTCCCGGGGTAAGGATAAAACCAAGGAATTCTACTTCGGTGACGTGAAAAAAGCATTTCTCTAGCTTTGTGTATAAGCGATGTTGACTGAGTTTGGCGAGGACAGAGCGAACGTGCTTGACATGGTCTTGCTTCGAGGCCGAGTACACTAAGATGTCATCTATATAAAGCAAGGCACAAACGTCGATTAATTCCCTCAGGACATCATTCATGAAATATTGGAATGCCGCGGGAGCGTTGTATAGCCCAAAGGGCATGACTTGGTATTCGTACAAGCCGTATTTGGTACGGATGGCATTTTTCCACTCATCTGCGCTTCTGACTCGGAACAGGTGGTACGCTCCTCGAAGGTCCAATTTGGTATAAATCTGGGCATCTTTGACGTGGTCTAGCATTTCAGGGATAATTGGCAAGGGGTAACGGTTTTTGACGGTGATCTGGTTTAATGCGCGGTAGTCGATGCAGGTCCTCAAGTCCCCTTTTTCTTTGGTATGAAGAACAAAGGACTGGCTGCCGGGGACTTAGACAGACGGATAAATCCATTTGGCAGGAACTGGTCTAGATCGGATTTCAGGTGGAGGTTTTCTGGTTCTGTGAGTGCATAGATTCTGCCGCAAGGGATTTGTGCCCTGGAATGAGGTTGATCTGGCAGTCATAGGGCCTGTGCGGCGGTAATGTGTTTGCTTGGTCTTTTCGGAACACATCCTGGAAATCATGGTATTCACTTGGTAGGGTATTAGTCACTGCCAGTGTTGATATTGCCGTTCTGGGAGTCGTAAGGGCACAGAAGTCGGGTCTCTGCTCTTGGTAATAGCAGGCAGGGGAGCAGTCGCCGGCAAAGGTTAATTTCCGTGCACGCCAGTCTATCAGAGGATAGTGAGCAAGTAACTTGGGGTAAGGGTCGTGACAAGAGGAAGAGGAGGTGGCAGAGGGCAGCCTGAAAATGAGTTGAGTGTCGTCAGCGTAGCACTGGAAATTTGAGCAGAAAATGGCAATGCTGTGGGCAAGAGTTGCCATGTATTGGTGGAAAAGCCAGGGCAAGAGGTTGGACCCCTGGGGAACACCAAAGGTAGAGAGGAAGATAGATGATAGGAAGGACCCCAGTTGGACCTGGGAGGGTCAATCTGAGAGGAAAGAGGTCAGCCAGGCCAGAGCCTGATCAGTGATACCCAGGTTTTCACAGAGACGGTTGAGCAGGATGGTATGGTTGACCGTGTCGAAGGCAGAAGAGAGATCAAGGAGGATGACGACAGAGGGAATGTTAAAGTCAAGATTGGAGAGCAGATCTTCACGGATGTTCAGGAGAGCAGTTTCTGTGCTTCTGGCAGCTCTGAAGCCAAACTGGTGGTCATGGAGACAGCCAACAGAATTGGAATGAAGCTTAAGCTGAGAGATGGCCAACTTTTCCAGGAGTTTCCCCAGAAAGGGAGTAATGGAAATTGGGCGATAGTTAGCTGGACAAGAAGTATCAGCTGTGGGTTGCTTGAGAAGAGGATGCACAAGGGAGCACATAAGTAATGTATTTATTTATTTATTTTAAATACTATCCATCTATAACTAACTATATATAAATACATGCATAATTCCCTGCCAAATAACAACTGCTACTGCTTCAATACACCCCTAACTGCAGGTTCCAGACCCCCTATAAAGGCAGCAAAAAGAGACAGAAAAAGGCCATGGTGGCAGGCCCTGCTGGCCCCTGATGGAATACAGGCACAAATTGCCTTAATGCTGCCTGTGGACCTGAAGCCAGCTACGGGCTGCCCTGCCCACACAAGAGGGGCCTGGCACCCAGCAGGGGGGCTGTGTGGGGCAGCAGACATACCCGATGCTCACTGCTATCCTTAAAGTGCCCACCCAAACTGGCAATTCAGCCCAGCATACAACAACTTTATTTTTACAACATTTTCTGTTCCTGTCATCGACCTGCCACCTGAACGATGCTAGGGGAGCCCTGCTGCTTCACGTAAGAGGCTATCCCAAATTCCTCCCACTGGTAAACCACACTAGCCCATACTCCCACTATCCCTGAAGGCCCAATGAAGGCTCAGGAACTATGGCTCATTAAACCAATGCCCTTTCCTGAAACTTTCCACAACCTTCTTTTAGGGAAGGGGCGATCTATACCCGTAATGCAGCTCACTGGCTTTCCAGTGCAGCGCTAAAAAATCCCCCACAGGGGAATGCATCCCCCATGCCTCTGGCACCCTCTATCTCCTAGCAAAAGGTAAACTCGAAGACTGAGTGTGGAGAGTGGATTCTGGAAAAAATCACATAACCCCTGCAGCACCATCAATGTGGACATAAGAAAGTAAACACAGATCAAAGACAGAACCATTATTAGTGTGAGCACTGTGCTATTTGATATGATATGATATGATATGATATTTTATATTGCGCCCTTACACAAGTGCTTCAGAGCGCGATGAGGCAAGGTAGGGGTACAAGGGAGGAACAAAATAATGATCTTACTAGGCCCAGTAACATTGAGAACGCGCAAGTGCAGGTGAGAGGGTGGGTGGAAGTGCAAGGGGCAGGGAAGGCATGGAAAGTGCTGAACATGTGCTCAACAACAACAGGTAGTGCGGCCAGCAGGTGGCAAGTGCAAGAACTAGGCTCAGACTGCCGGTGTCTGATAAGTGTCAGAAAGGGACTTTAGGGTTGCAGATACAGACCCCAGTGCAAGGGTTGCCAGAAGGCAGTGCAGGTGTGCGGCTGGGTGGGCAGGGATCTGGGCCTGAAATCAGAGGGTAGCCAGGTGCCCATGCCGAGACAGACAGAGATCAGCAGGGGAGACAAAGAGCGAAGGCAGAAGCAAAGAGGAAGGTCTTGAGGTGCGTCCAGAACCAAAGATGGTTCTCCTCGAGTTTCAGAGAGGCAGGGAGGCAGTTCCAGAGGGAAGCGCCAGCCAAAGAAAGAGATTTACCCCCAACTCTTTGCTTGGAGAAACGACTGACCCTGAGGGAGTTGGAGGTAAAGGAGCGAAGAGCTAAAGGAGGAAGGTATTTCCGAAGGGAGAGTTGAAGGTATTGTGGACCCAGGCCACAGAAGATCTTTTGGACAATGCAAAGGGTCTTGAACGTAATCCTTGCAGCCACTGGGAGCCAGTGAAGATATGTCAGGGCTTGAGAGATACAATCCCTGGGCTTGAGGCCAAGGATAAGTCTCGCAGTCATGTTCTGGATGAGTTGCAGAGGACGGAGAGCAGTAGCAGGCAGATTTAGGAAGAGGCTGTTGCAATAGTCTAGCCTAGAGAGTACCAGGGCTCTAGCGACATTGACCTTCCTGTGGAAGGAGAGGAAAGGGAGAATACCTCTGAGGAGGTGCAGGTGGTAGTTTGACTACTTAAAGACATCAGAGATGTGTGGAGACAATGAAAGTGTGGCATCGAAGATGACCCTGAGGTTCTTAGCCTCACAGGTGGGCACAGTGAGAGAGCCAAGGGATGCCGGCCAGAGGTTGACAGGAAAGGAAGGTGTAGGAATGCTGATGAGGAGGATCTCTGTCATACTTGCATTAAGGCAGAGGTCATTGGTGGCACACCACTCCTGGATTGCAGACAGTCAGAGATGAGTGAGGGAGAAGAGGTGGCAGAGGGGAGCCTTAAAATGAGCTGAGTGTCAACCACATAGCACTGGAAATTGGAGCAGAGAGCAGCAATGTGGTGGGCGAGGGGTGGCATGTATTGGTTGAAAAGCCAGGGGAAGAGGTTAGACCCTTGGGGAATACCACAGTGTAGAGGGCCTGATCAGTGATACCCAGATTATCACAGAGGCAGTTGAGCAGGATGGCATGGTTGACCGTATCAAAGGAAGAAGAGAGATCAAGTAGGATCAGGACAGAGGGGAGATTAGAATCAAGGTTGGAGAGCATGTCTTCACAGATGTTCAGGAGAGGTGGCTGCAGGGGGGGTGGAGGAAGCAGCGAGAGAAGAGGAGAGAGGAGTAGAGGACGAGAGGGTGAACCGGATGTCCTGGTTTTTAGAGATGAAGTGAGAGGCTATGGCAATGCAGAGGGCCTGGGAGGGGATAGGAGAAGTGGAGACTGCAGCAGGATTGGCCAGCTCCTTGCAAATTTTAAAGAGTTTGGCCCAGTTGCTAGATGCCGCAGAGACACAGACTTGGATGTGGGCTCTCTTCTTATTGCCGACAGAGAGCTGGTATTGCCTTTGGAGCAGGCGGCAGGCCAGTTTCTCAGAGGATGCACAAGATGCCTGCCATTTCCTCTCAGCCACCCTACACTTACATGTAAGGGTGACTAGGTCAGAGTCATGCCAAGAGTTGCATTTGGCTTTTGTCTTCAAGCGGATCCTCATAACAGGGGCAAGAACATCGAAAGTATCAGAGCTAGCAGAGTGGAGCTTGGATAGCGTAAAGTCAGCATGAGAGTCAGCCAGAGGTGGAGGAGGGGGAGAGAAAGTGGCAGCGAAAAGCCTCAACTGACGCACGCTTCATGGGCCAGATGGCCGAGAAGGTTGCTGAGATAATTGTAACCAGCAGCACAGCCAAGAGTGGACTGGGAAACAAAAGCAGCCCTGAATTTCTTTTTCAAAGGGGACACATATTACACTGCGTGAGAAAAAATATCATATTAATTGTGTGTGCTGCATACAGCAATATAACAGAATTCAGAGTTCTCTCAGAAAAGAGGCCCACCAGGTGCTCTCCAGACTTCGCTGTAGGCCAGTGCACCACTGATCACAGGGCTGCCTGTATGGAAGGGTAATTTTTGCAGCACCACTGATCAGAGTCCTGCCTGTATGGAAGGGTCATTTTGTCAGCATAATTGTTGGAGAGATATTATTATTATTATTATTATTATTATTATTATTATTATTATTATTATTATTATTATTATTATTATTATTACTATTAGTGTGGTATTTATTGAGTGTGTACCTAGCTTTGAGAAGCAATGGAGCGCTTTACAGAGATATACACTAATACAGATACATAACGGAGCACTTTACCAGGGTGTACAACATTACAGATGCATAACGGAGCGCTTTTCAATGGTAACAAAAGAAGAGATATACAGCAGGGGTTAGGATACAGAGGAGGGGTACAGCTGTACCAGGTGGTGGGGAGGAGAGGGGCGGGCAGCATCTAGCATGTCAGGTGGTGCGAGGGGTGGCATGATGGCCTAGGTGTTGAGGAGGAGAGATTCCTTGAAGAGGTGAGTCTTGAGTTATTTTCTGAATTGTAGGAACATGGGTGTGAGTGCTGATAGTGGTGTGAAATGAGTCAAAAGCAGGGCTAGTGAACAATCTCATAAATTGAGTTATTGGTGTGGAGCGTTATCTATGGAGCAATAATAATGCAGAAAATTCTTTCCCTCCCCAATCAAGAGCACTACATCAATAACTCAATTTATCCGATTTTTCACTAGCCCTGCTTTTGACCCATTTCACAGCAGAATCAGGCTGGTGTGTAGAAAGAATATATATGTATTATTTAGTAGACAAAACCATTATTGCACAGGAATGATGACTAGACATGCCACCTTACTCTACGGCACAAACGGCAATACAAACAAGTTGAACACTGTTCACGTTTGATAATAGAAATTCACAAAATATACAAAATACAGAATGTCTACTTTCAATCCTGCTCTCATGTAAATAGACACACAGGTCGAATAAACACTTCAAATGATGGGGCCACAAACAATAGACCTAATGTAAAGAATTAAGCAGCACCCTGCACATGAGGAACAATTTGACTTTACTATATATTTTGCATGGGGTTTACTTTAAATAACATGAAGCACTTTTCAATTGGCAAATCACTTTTCATGCGCAGCGTGATTCAGCTCTGACATCCCTGTGCGCTTTCTATTTCTAACAATGTTCAAATCGCCAAACATTTAATAACAAAACACTTTTCTCCATATATGTCACTCTTTTTCTTTACCAATAGACAATGAAAATCTCTCTTCCATATGGAGTCTATTTCACACTCTGAGTAGAGGGAGTGCCCTTTCAATCAGTAATTTCCCTTTGTTTAACCTGGAAGACGCATTTCTGGCCAGCACAAACCCAGATGTTCTGTTTACAATTTGCAACCCCTCTGCTTTAAGGCATGGTCTGGTGAATGGTGAAGAGTAGGGAATTTCATTTTTTAATGCAATCCCCTTCCTCCCTCGGTTAGGGGATTTTGAGGTTGGTAAAAGGGATATAAGTGGTCCCAAAATGACTTCATAGGACTGTACTGTTAGTCACAAAGGGAGATATGTTGTAGATTTTGAACTTTCACAAAATCACCCCATGTCATTTGGCTAAAAGGGAATTAATTAAATGATTACTTGGTAAGAAAATGCTAGGGATCAACATCCGTATGCCACCCAATAAATAAGAGGAAGGTATTATTTAAAACAGACCGCCAAAAAATGTGGTTCTGTTGGACCAGTTCACTTACATTGACCATATCTGGGTTTTGTACTCAGGAAAAGACAACAAGCTTCTTGGATCATCTCCTGGGAAAGGACAAGGACCAGGTCAGACTCTGTAAGTGATTTCAATCCGGCACTTCACAAGCTGTTTTACACATGTAATATTTTGCCAAAATGAAAAATTGCCGCAAACTTTTCTGCGCGCGTTAATCGTGATCACAGGAGAACTATATGGATTTGGAATGCGGTTATTGGTTCTATGGAAATCTGATAGCTAGAAGCAGAAGTTGAAATTCGTTTCTAGCATAACATTTGAGAAAGTTATGGACTTTTTGTGGAGGTCGTTTTTCTGAAATAGGCGCAAGAATGGGAAAACAGGGATGCACTTTTCAAAGACAAATGGGATTTCGTTTACACTAGGTTATTACTATAGAAAAAGAGAATGCCAGACATGAATCTCCATCAATCCTGGCCAGGGACCCTTCACGTGGTGGATAATCAATTTCTTTCTGGGATTCAATTTATTTATTCACAACACTATTAATTTATGATTTTAGAAAACAAATGAGAGAAACTCAGCGCAAGGAACACTCTGACAATTCAAACTACTTGTAACAATATCAGGTTCTAAAGACAAGATAGGATGGATTTAGATAGGGATTGGACTAAGCCAGGTACATAGGCTAGTGACACAGTTCTATTCTATAGATACTCACTATATGGGTTTCAAACAGAACCGTCAGGGATTCTGGTCTGGCATTCTGGTTCTGGGACAGACTGTTGGGCACACCGGGCTGGACTGGGTCTGCAATCATCAAGGCGCTCTGGTGACCGCACGACAGGACTGGACAGGATCAGCACAGCACGGCACAGGATTGGGTTTAATGTGCCCTTCTTGGTTCTGAAGATAATTATTTAGCAGGAAAGCAGTTACAGCGCAGCCCGGCTGTTTATTTTGTTCCCCTTAGCTTTGTCGGATTCTTTCTGGTTCTGAAAATTCAAGGCCTACTTGAAAATGGTTCAACTAATGGAATGGGCCTTTCTGCTTGCCAAGTTTCTGGTGTCTGGAGCAAGGAAAATGGATGGTCCTCTTGCAGGGTGCTCCGCCAGCAATCGGTTAGTGGGTGAATCTGTGTGTCTTTTTCAGTCTGAGATTTCTCTATTTATGCTTTTGATAAAGGGGGTGTGTGCTGGTTTATCCTAAGCGCGCCTCTTTGGCAGGCGATTGGCTGGAGTCTCTTCTCTCCCTTGATTGGAGGAGAAAACAGGGTGTCACCATGATGGTGTGAGTTTATGAGTCAGAGAATCCTCCCCTTGTCCCTTTGAACATAAAACCTACTTTTGGTACAATACATATTTACATGGGTGCAATCTTTATAACAATAACATATATAAATCACATATTTTGTGCAGCAGATACTCCCCCAAGTCTCGTCGGCGTGGGATCTTGTGTCTGCTTTTGACAGAATTTTGCCCTTTTGACCGGAACACAATGTCCAGTTCATCCGAACATGTGTACAAATATGCGCGTTAGCATAAGGGTATAGCGTTTCATACTTCTGGCACAAATACATTTGGTGTAAAACCACCTTTTCTGCTGTTCCCTTCTAGAACATGTCACACGGTTTTGCTGCCTCTTAAAATGTACAGTCAGAATTTAAATAGACAAATATGTGATTTTTGTCATTTAAACAATTTTAAGTGGTGAGTTATATGTCTTTAACAAAATGTTTCTTTGTGAATGTCCAGCCCCAAATGGCTGTTTGTCTCTGCCTCCTTCTGGCTCTCTGCAGTTAGAAGCAGTCTCGTCCCATTTCCTCCAGAGGCCCAGGCCATTTACGACCCTTCTCACTTTGCCTTCCTTTGACTGGAGGAAGTCCATTGTCTTCTTCCCCTGGCAGACCAAATTCTCCTCCCCTAATCTAATCATCACAAAGGTGTGATTTCCTGGTGGAGTAAGCAAAGGGGAGATGCCTGGCCTCCGTGGGTGGAAGCTGTTGGACTGGTTTAATACCTTTCAGTCAGGCTTAAATTCAATGTCATTCTGTTACATTTTTTCCTTGGTTTAAAACAAACTTGCAATTTCAAAACAAGCAGCTAGAACACTGATTCCAGATTCTAAACTATGGGATTTAAATAGTTACAACCAAGGTTACTCTGAGTAATAACAGGTCACTTAGTTTTCAGACATTAGATTTCAGTTGTACAAATTTACAGTTTTAATGCAATCTACTGACAGCTGTCATACAGGCGGCCACGGGTACTGCACCCAGATTTTGACAGATTTCACAGGCAGGCCCATTTTTGCTGTGAATGTTTTGATGAGAAATTCAGCTTTTCAGGACATTGTCTGTTCATAATGATTTCTTGAACTAAGTGACTTGTAACACCCAGCAAGAATATTGGATGTTTTATGGTGTTTTGTACCGGTATGCTGCAGTTTTAGCCACCAAGAACAAGATGTAAAAAAAAGATTCTGTATTTCTTTCAGCAAAGCATTGCTTTTCATGCAGGCTTCATTTTTACTTGTTGGGCAGCCCAGTGACATGTTTGAAAGTGAGATCTCCTTTCCACCACTGACAACATGCATGGTAGATTTGGCAGCCATCTTTTCATGTTTTAAAGTGCGATTTCCATAGGTTTTAACGCGCACAGGGGTTTTGCGGTCATTTTGATAATTCTGGCACCATCAGCACACAGTGATGCCGCAGGGCAGAGCATAAGTGGGTTAATACATCCCACAAAGCCCCCCCTCACGACTTGAATTTGACCACCCGTCAAGGGGAAGTTGGGAGATTGGGATGTCATTCTTTCTTTTTGGTCCAAGTGGAAAAATGTGTATGCTTCTCCCATCCGTGTTGGATCGACAGGTTCTCCTTACCGGTTCTGGATGGGAGTATGGAGCGATACTCCGGGCCCCTTGGGTCTTTCCTCCTGGTCCCCGAGTGGTCCTCCTTGGTGCTTAGAATCTATGATTTCAGTACTATGATGACAGAACAGAGCATGGTTACAGACATTTCCCCACCACTATTCATGTAGTGGGGCAGATGCATACATTTGACATACAATTGACAATCTTTCCTGTCTGTAATTATTACTGATTTTAACAGGTGGAATGGTTTTTAATAGTTAGAATTTTCTAGGGATCCGGAATGTCCCCCTCTGGGTTTCCAGATGGCTCCTCTAGCTGCCACAGAGTATGCCTAGGATGGCAACACTTCAGCTGGTTGATGTGGACCCACTTATCTTCCCCTTCTGCCAAACTGCCTTTGGGGATACGGATTTTGTAGTGGGTGATGGGCTGGTCACCTCTCCTCCATTTCTGAAATTCCATTAATCAAATTAATATCAAGTTGGTTGAGGAGGTCCCTGCTCATAGAAAAGGCAGAAGGAACACCTCGCACAACCCAACAAGTATTGATTATGCATTTGTTATTACTTGAGATTTTAATCATACAGCTGCTAAGCAGAGGATGTTTAGAGTGGGGTGGTTCCAGATTCCGTATCCATTGCTGCACTGACTCTATGGCAGGTAGGGTCTGCTCTTTTGGGAGTTTGTTGAATAGTGCTTCGCTAATGAAGCTTTCTTCGCTATTCAAGTCAACTCGGGCGAGGACAGACTCATTCCCGTCATTTAACTAAATCGGGAGGAAGCGCTGTTCACCCTTTTTCAGAATGCCAGCTAAGTTCCGTGCTGGTTTGATGTCAATTTTGGATATGAACTTGGGGTTTTCGAATTGTGCATCAGTGTAAAATTTCAATGTATCTCCCTCCAAGGTGGACTGCCACTTAAGATTGGAGGGGAGGTTGATTTGTGGAAATGGAGAAGGGTTCACCTCACCGTTGGGTGGTCCCATAGCTATGACGGTGACGTGGGGTGCATCATTGTTCTGAAAATAGAACCTAACTAGGTCCGGTTTTTGCTCAACCATGTGGCATGTGCCATTTAGACTCACATGATTGACGCTTTGCTTTAATTTAATTGGCCTGTGGGTCTGGGTCCAGAGGACCTTGTTCACACAATCTATGAGAGGAGACAGCCTGCGGAGGATGTAATTCCCTAATAGACAGGGGGTTCCCTCTGGCACCACAACCAAGACCGGGTGCTTCATTTTGTGTCGCCCAATTTTTATTTCCAGCTCTGCAGACCCTTCAACAGGAATTTCCTTCCCGTCAACGTTCTGGAGCTGTCCAGGTAGAGGGGTGAGAGGAATTTGGTATTTCTGCCCCCTTCCCGAATTTAGATGCTCAAAGACCCTTTTGGACAGCAAGGTGGCTTGGGATCCAGTGTCCACCAATGCTGGAATTGCGCATTGCCCTTGCCCCTGGACGGAGGCATAGAATATACCTTCCTTCTCCTTCAAGGGGCAAAGGTAATGGGTGCTCTGGGCAAGCTTAATGGTCAATTTGCTTATTTCTGACACTGGGATGGTTGGGTCAGGAGACGGTGTCGGAGTGGGAGAATCTGGCACCGGAGTCTCACACACTGCTATTTGGGGAGTCACGGGCTCCCCTTGCTCTGTTTCTGGGCTGCCTCCCCTACCTGGATGCAGTCAATGGAAGTAGTTGGTGAGGTTTGGGGTTCCTCTTGGACTGTTTCGGGGTTGTTCCCCCCTTCTAGGAGGTGGTCCCCAGAATGGAGTGGGATAATTTGGGTATCTGAGCCCCCAGTATCATGCTCAGTGATTTGAGGAGTCTCAGACTCCTCCCTTTCTGATTCAGGGCTGCCCCCCTTGTTGGAGACAGTCCTCAGAGAGGCTTTGGGGAGCTAGGGACTCTTCTTCCTCTGATTCTGCCCCCCTTGTTGGACTCAGTCCCCAGAATAGGTTTGGGCATGATCCTGTGGAGGATCTTGGGGATCTGTAAAGAAAACAGGATAGTTGAATATGGGGGGAGTTTTGCGTTACCCTGGTTCTGATTCTGGGCTGCCCCCCCTTTTTGGAGGCAGTCACTAGGATGGGTTTAAACCAGAGGATTTTCGTGCTGGTGATTCTGGGGTTTGATCATGGGCGGTTTCAACTCGGTCCCCACATCTACCCAGTCTGGATTTGCATCCTCTGGGACCCATTTTTCTTTGGGAGGAGTTCCCCCATCCCTGAAGGAGAAGAGCGTTTTCCCAGGATTATCTAAGTATCCCTCTCCTTCGAACTGGAAGATTTGTACCTCCTCCTCAAAATGGGTCTTTTTGGGCTCTTTATTTCTCCTACCCGCCCTCTGCTCCTTGGGCTGCAGACTTTCGGGGGCAGGAGATTTTGGTTCTGGTTCCTGGGTTTCCAGGGGCTTTTCACAATAGGGGAAGGAAGCTTCCTCCAAGGCTTTACACCCCCTTCCCCTCGTACCTCCTCCCTGGGAACCGGTGGGTTGTCGGGGTTCTTCCCCGTCATTGCTCTGGAGCACCAGATCCTGGATTTGAGGCATTCTGAGCCGCTATGCTCATCTGGAGGTTCTGTCGAGCCCTCAGCATGTGACCCAGATCCTGTGCCATGTTCTGGACCTGGCACTCTAGTTGGGACACCCGCTCTGGCTGGTACAGGGTCCTCATGTCTACCCTGGGTTGATCCCGGGAAGGGTAGCTATCCTTTCTCCCGAAAATACCCTGGGTTATGGGAGTTTGGGTACCCCTCCGCCCTTGGCCTCCCCTCTCCCAGATTGGGCTGTCTGGGCTCAGAAAAGTGGGGAAAGAAGGATGGGTTGTTTTGGGGGTTGAAATTTGGTGGGTACCTAGGAAAGAAATTTTGTCTGGTATTTGGGGGACTACTGCCCTCCTGAGGAAAGTGAGGAGGGAAGTTCCCTGGGTTTCCTGCTGTTTGGTTGGATCCTGCCCCCCTTGGGCTGGAGGAGTCCACACATAACCCAGGATGGGTCTATTTCCCTTGTAGCGTGGGCTGATGTAGTCAGGGGAGTTAGGGGTCCCATTTGTGGGGTTACCTCCCTGGGTCCCTGTTTGTGATTGGCCCGAGGGCCTTCTGGGTTTGTTTGGATTCTGTGCGGGAAGGTTTTTAGGTCCCCCCATCTACAGATCTAAAATGGGGGCAACCTTTACCTCAGCCAACTTAGCAGCAGCAGGGGTGTTGGTTGTTTTGGGGCTTTTTCCACTCATTTTATTTTCCAATGGCTTCTGCACCTCACAAATGCACGTGGCTTGTTCAATGACCCAGTCTAGTGATCTTTTCTCGTGAAAGTCCTTCACTAGATGGGTCATGATATACTTGGGGAGAGCATGAAAGAAGGTGTTTACAAATTCTTTACTGTCAGTACGCACCCTTCTAGTGGTCTGCGCAAAGGCGCGTTTTAATTCCTGAACAAATTCCTGTGGGTCCTGATCTTCCCCACATTGTAAATTGTAGGTTGCCTTGCGAGCCTATTGAGGGTTCCTGTGAATGGAAAAATGTTTCAGGATGGCCGCCCTATAGGCGGATCATCTGGAATGATTCTGATTCTCCAGCCCCGCAAAGAAGCTGGAGTACTCGGGAGAAAATGTCACCTTCACATACTGAATACAGCTTTGGCTGTCCTTCAAATGGAAAGAGTCCATCATCTGTTCAAATAGCTCAAGGTGCTACCAAACCAAATATTTTGCATTCTTGTGATAGGGCATAATGACGCTCCTAAGGGCTTTTATTTGTTTCAAGGGATCCTTGAGCAAGGCCCTTTTGACTTTGTTGGCTTTTTTAGTTTGGGTCACCCTAGTCCACTCATCCTCTGACTCAGAGGCACGGCTACCAGAGGTGGCTGTCTGGTCTTCTAGGCTCTCCTAGATTCTGTAAGCTTGGGAATGGCTGGCAGAATGTGGGGGCCTAGTTTCATAGGTCCTGTGGTGCTCAGAAGAGTCTTCTGACTCTTCCTTGCTCCCAGGATTGGCTGAGTACCCCATTCCCCTACTGTCCTAGCTGGGAAGAGGTTTTTAATATACTCTTAGTGGGCCTGCCCTCATGGAATTCCCCACTAAATTGTACCACCTGATCTCTGGATAAGTGATATTCCTGAGGATCCATTTTTCTGATTTTCCCCTCATTGGAGTCTCCCTGATCAGAGAAGATGGCCCTAGCACTTGGGAACCCATACATAGATGCCCACCCATCCATTTCTGGGAGGCGCTGACCTATTGGCCCCATATTTCCCCTTGGGTTAAAGTCTACCATCCCCCTGGCCTTGGTTTATGTGAGCCGGTGGACATGGGGGTGGCAAAGTCCATTGAGTTGAAGAGATGAAAGTCTCTGGTCCCAGGGCTCCTGAGGTTATGCTCAGGTGTTTCCTTCTCCCAGCGGATCTCATCTCTCTCAGCCCCTACTGCCTGTTGCCATGCAAGAAACTGACCCTTCTCCTTCTACTCTTCTATTAAGGCCTTACTGGTCTCTATTAATTGTTCCTGCATAGCCACCTGTCTGTGGAGCCTGTCATTTTTCTCACAGAGAGCCTCATTGTCTATCTGTGCTTCCTGTCTAATTTTGGAGTATTGGGCCAAGGGTCACCTCCTGAGTCTGATCCTTCCCAGCCTGATCATTCTTTGCTAGAGCATCTTCCACCCTCCTGGTGTGCTCTAACAGTTTTTCGTAGTCCTTTTTGAGCTCACCCAGTCCCTCAAGGGCCAGGTGATTTTCTTCCATCTTGGTTTTTAAATAACCGACTTCCTGGCCTAAGAAGGAACCCTACTGCACCCAGATTTTGACAGATTTCACAGGCAGGCACATTTTTGCTGTGAATGTTTTGATGACAAATTCAGCTTTTAATTACATTGGGGGTCATTCCGAGCATGGAGGTAAGGTCTAAACCATGCCGGTAATGATTTACCGGCATGGTTTTCCGCTCCATGCCATTCCGACCCCTCAGACCGTAAATTACGGCACTGTAAACTACAATGCTGTAATTTACGTTCTTGGGTCGCGCGCGCGCCCCTCCATGGCGAAATTAACGGCATGGCGTAAACCGGAGCTGATTCCAAGTAAGGAGCACACGTAAATTACGGCCTCCTCAAGGCCGTAAAGTACCTTACCGGCATGGAGTACATACAGGCATCTCAGAGAAGGAGTAAAGAACGCTGAGCAGTGGGACCCAGAGCCACAGGTGCACACATGCAACATAGACGGAGGCCCGGAGTCTGCCACAGCAGAAAAGGGACACACCCACACACCACTCCCCTCCCACACCAAGATGACACCAATCGAACAAGCAAGGCCACAACCACACAAACCCCTGCAACAACAACATGCCCCCCCACTGAGGAGACGCAGGGAATAGAAGGAGGGGGGAGCCAGGCCCTGCATGCAGCACCAGTGCAGCCTCCGTTACCACCCCAGCAGCCCCCATGCACACGCAGCATGTCCGGCTGCTCTAGGAGAAGTCCTACCAGATAGACACCCCTGACCACCTAGACTGTGACACCGTCACCACCATATTGCGCCACAGACACAAGAAAAGCGAGCACCATACAAATTTACAGTGCCAACCCGGCACAAGTGATGGTGTTGCCTGTGCCCCACACCCATGCCAAAGGCACCCACCAGCACACAGTGGCATGTCACAACCGTCCATTATGCGGCCACATATACAAGTGCCGTTACACCTCCCCAAGCACACAAGGGTCCACCAATCCCCAACATGGACCACCCATGAGATACACAACAGTAAAGCTGGACCTAATGCAAATGGAGGCATGCCAAATGACAATGGTGCCCCTGACAGCACCCACAGGTCGTATGTGGACCAGCTTGGCATGCACGTTGCGGACAGCAACTGCAAACAATACCACTCCCCCTACGTGCAGATGGAATGCAACGCTACCAAGAACCGCACACATGGGTGGGCCCGACACCAAACAACCACACATGACTCAAATGGCCAGCTGATCACCACGCCACCGCGCCACATGGCCCAACATGCAGGATGACCTGTCTGGCTGACTGTTGAGTCGTCTGACTGTGTCATGCAAGTGCACTGGTGCCACGGGGTGGGTGCCTGCATGAACCAACTGCGTTGAAACGATGAAGCCACTGTACGGAGTTCACCCCAAAAACAAACCTGCCACAGAACCAGTGCAACGGCACCTGTGAACAGATTCCCACTTTGCCAGGATAAGGCACCCACATCACACTACATCTCCACCAACTGACAAAGGGCTAAGCACACTACACCAGCACCACTCATTGGCGGACACCACAACCGCAAGCGCATATCGGAGGACACACTGCACATGCACAATGTGGCATCCCCCAGCCTTGCACCACATTGGAGACCCATCCCTGGGAGTGGAATTCACGGAGGGCAGCAGGGGTACGAAAACATGTCACTGTCATGGCACCCCCATAGGAGTGTTGGGAATCACCATAGAATGGATCAGAGCAGGATGAATACCATGCTCCACAGACTACAGCCATCCCACCCAAATAAGAGTGAACACAGTACACAGCACCACAATGATCCGACATCAGGACACCAGCATGCAACAAAGGAACATGTACCTCAAGATGTCCACACCATCGTTCACGGACCATCATGTATACACAACACCCCACTGCATTACATTGCATTGCATCGGACACATATTTGTGTCCCTGATGGTGCCCAATACATCCATGGACATGTCCAGATGGCCATCATTGGAACCCTGCCATGACAGCCAAGTACTGTTCTCCACCATGACAGACCACACACCCACCTCATTTGGCGACACATGCAGCTGTTGTTGGCTGTCCCTTGACAGCAAGCCACATGACCCCTGTCATGAACCCCCTGAACAGGCCCATGGGGCAACCAGACTATGGCCATACCCGTCCATGCGTATAGATGAAGCAGTCACAAGACTTGCGTGATGCACATATGTGCCGGCGGACCAGGACTGGTGGCTGACCCCTCCAATGATATCTGGTGTCGAATGGGCCCATGCCATATGTGCAGATGGACAAAAAGTGCATCCCTACGTGAGCGGCTATCACCCCTGACATGGTACTGCTACAACCACAGGACGATGCGGTGAAGGCGGAGGGTGCAGTGCCAACAAAGGTCCATTGAGGCTGTGCACTTGAGGGCCATGTAATGCTCTGTACTTACAGTGATAATGAAAAAAAAATAGTGCTTACATCAGAAACTGCCCATGCCCCCTCCCCCCTCCCCCCAACTCCAGAACACACCATCACCCCCCTCTGCCCTCCCCCCAACTCCAGAACACACCATCACCCCCTTCCCTCTTCCCCCTCCCCCCAACTCCAGACCACACCATCACCCTCCTCCCCTCAACTCCTGAACACACCATCACCCCCCTCCCTCCTCCCACCAACTCCAGAGCAGTCAACCCATGTAGGGTGTGGGGCCCACATGTGGCAGGAATGGCTAATGTCTCTTGCCCCCCTTGTCTGGGGGAGGCAAATCCCGGTGACGCAAGGAACGCCGAGTGCATCTCTCCGGGCTGCATTGCGTGGCCTCACTTGTCGCGGAAGTGTCCTCCTGCTGTGGCTCCGTATTATGTTGCCCTGCCTCAAGGACATTCGCAATGCGATTCAGGACATGGCATAGCCGGGTCGTGCTGTCCGTCAGGGAGTCACACAATCTGGTGGTGCAGTCGGTGAGGGACTGCCGCATTTGGATTAGTTCCTCATGTAGTTCTGCCCTGGCCTGGCGATTGTCCTCAATATAGTTCTCAATGAGATCGCTCAACTGGCGCACCCGGTGCTGGTCATGAGAAGGGAGACCATCTGAGGATCCACTTGCACCAGCATGCTCTGCAGGGGGTGGTATGGGTGGACTTGGGGGAACGACGTCATACCCCTGCGGGTCAAGTGCAAGACTGTGCACGGGTGATTGTGCATCCCCGGAGTCGCTGCATGACGCCAGGGTCACGAGGCATGGCTCCGGCATGTGCATGCTGTCTTGTTCGTCCTCTGACATGGGCCCCTGGATGGGTGGCGGGCTGGGCTCCCACTCATCCAGCGCGGTAGCTGCAGCCTCACCTGAGACGCTTGACTGTGCCGAGCTAGGGGTTAGCACAATTGCTGCCGCCGAGGCTGTGTGGGTTGCTGGTCTGCCAGCTTCAAGTGGCCTTTCCGTAGGCTGGGGGATGTTTTTCTTTCCCGCTGGCTTCGGCCTGACCCTGCCAGTACCCGCAGAGGTGCTTGGGCGGCTTCCTTGGGGCTCTGTGCTGTCATGGTCTGTGCCTGTGGGGGTAAGAGAGAGGGACAACATTAGTGTATGTGCAATGTCCTATTTGCATACATGGTTGCATGGACATTTCGGTCATTTGCGGTTTGTTCGGTTTGGGGGGTAGCTATAGCAGTGGTACATGTGCATGGTGATGACATATACACATGTTTGGGAGTGATTCTTTGTGCCCTGGTCATGTACATTTTGGCCGGTACCATGCCTACCACGCTGGACAGTGTGCATGATGGGCTGCGCAAGTCAATGCACTATGGTTGATGTGCGTTATGTATTCGCACTTGGGCCAGCATTAGGCGGCACTTGCCTCAGCATTTGTTGGATGGGGGGATGCATTGGATGGGGGGAGGGCAACACGAGAGGGTGCCTTCCATGGCCCCTGGGTCAGTTTACATCATGCAATGGACATTGCCAGTGTACACTGTCGACACTCACCTCCTTCTGCAGAAGTCGTTCCCCCGCACTCCATGGTCCCCACTCCCTCAATCAATTCAGTGCCAATGAGCTCCGCACAGGTCTCCTCCCACGGCTCGAGTTGTACTGGGGTACTTGGCCCACCTCCCGTCTGCAGGGCCTGGCTGCGGTTGCTGGAGAGGAGGCCCCGCACCCGCAGGTCGTCCCACCGCTTGCGGCAGTCCCTGGGGGTGCGGGGGGTGTTGCCAACAGCGCTCACCCTCTGTGCCTGTTCCGCCCAGATGGCCTTCTTGCGGAGGGTCGATTCCTTGCGCATGTCGCTACTGAAGACTACATCGGCATGCTCTGCCAGGTAGTCCACCATGGGCTGGAGTTCATCGGGGCAGAATCTCTGCTTGCGGATGCAATCCCCTGCCCTTTTTGGTGCTTTCGGCATGTCCTGCGGTGCCTGGTCCGGTTCCCAACTTTAGTTTCCTCACAGGGCTGCTGGCTACTGAGGATGGCAATAGATTGTGTTTTTAAAGATGGCCGCCGCTCTCCTTCCCGTTCCTCTGCGATGTCGTAATTTCCGGTACCTTTTTTTTTGGTGACCGTAATTTACTGTCAACGTAAATTACAGTCACCGTTATGCACTGGCGCGAATGCTTACAGGGCGGTGTTGTACTTTACGTGTCGCTGCATGCCGGTAGAGCTTTTTCGGGGGGTTTTGCGGCAGGCCGCGCGGTCCTTTTCCGGCATGGCGGAAAGCGCGTGTCTGTGAGCTCGGAATGGGCCGTAATTTTCGGCCTACAACCAGCACAGTGTCGTACTTTACGCCATGCTGGAAAATACCGATACTTACCGGCATGTCTCGGAATGAGGGCCATTGTCTGTTCATAATGATTTCTTGAACTAAATGACTTTTAACACCCAGCAAGAATATGGGATGTTTGATGGTGTATTGTACCGGCATTCTGCAGTTTTAGCAACCAAGAACAAGATTTAAAAACAAGATTCTGTATTTCTTTCAGCAAAGCACTGCTTTTCATGCAGGCTTCATTTTTACTTGTTGGGCAGCCCAGTGACATGTTTCAGGAGTGAGATCTCCGTTCCACCACTGACAACATGCATGGTAGATTTGGCAGCCATCTTTTCATGTTGTAAAGCGCGATTTACATAGGTTTTGGCATACACAGGGGGTTTGCGGCCATTTTGATAATTCTGGCACCATCAGCACACAGTGATGCCGCAGGGCAGAGCATAAGTGGGTTAATACATCCCACTACTCCAACATCATTCATGGATAGCCTCCAGCATCAATCCCTCTATTTGCCTCTCCTGGTTATGGATACCCAGCATCAGTCTCTTTTTCCTGGTTTTCCTCATGCTCCTTCTGTCTCCCAGGCAATGTTGCTTCTCCAGCAATTTTTCAGCCATCCCACTCATCATTTCACACAGCTTTCCCCAAATAAAAAAATACAATTTCTGTGATTTTTTTTAGATGGATGGTTTACCGTAAAATATCAATTGAAAAAGATGTTTTAGATAAGATCACAGTGAACCATTTAGCCAGCTCCTCATTTTGGACAGACAATCCTCATTTTGGCAAGACCCCCTTTTCCCATTTTGCGTCTCCTTTTAAACCCCCACTCAAACCCCAAAATATCTAATTTATCAGGTGCCAGCTTATTGGCTGATGATTTGGATTGGACATCTATTTGTCCTCCCCGTTTAACAAAGCTTCGCCGCTTCTCTTGGATTTGTTCCTTTTAGTTACTAGGCGACATTTCTGTGAGGTGTAACACAACCCATTTGCAATAATCTTTCTGAACAATTTTACAGTTGAAGCTAAAATCTACAATGTGACACTTTTTTTCAATTTACAGATATACGTCATAAACTATATATTTCTGAAATGATCTGATCATGCCAGTCGCACTGCAAAGTGTCCCATTTCGGCATGTGGTTGCAGGTGTGAATGGCAGATTGTTTCAATTTCTTCATAAAAATATAATAATTATCATCACAAGATTTTACAAACAGATACCAAATTTAATAAGCTACCATCTTCCCAACTATATACTCTGTAACTTTTTCTGTGAAGCTATAATGACATTTTAGCTTGTACCTCTTGTTCCAAAGGTCTGAGGGGAGTTGCACCATCAGATGAGGGCTTTCATAAGACTTTCAAGCATATTTGAGCCATTTTTGTAAGTGCCCCAGTTCAAATGTTAATATACAAATATGATCCTCCATATAAACCTATGGGAATCTCTAATGATATACATTTTTTGAGCTCCATAAACAGCACATTTCTTTTCTCCATTAAGATGTAGGTCCAGCCATCTGTTTCTTTGTTGCAATACAAAAATGTAGCATTCTTTCCAAGTTAATGGCCGGTCCCTGGGTCTCCTATTCTCCTGATGCAGATGGGATAACTCCACCTCCTGGCATCTTGTGGCAGTCTTCTGTTGCATGTTGTCTGTCAGTCAGTCCAGGGAGGGACCACAAATTGAATTTTAATTCTGTTGTTGAGAGGCAGATGAATACACCATCTGTAGCTTCTGCCCCTCCCCTGACCCAATGCCGCACAGGTGAGAAACATTACTCACTGAGGCAACCGTACCGCCCTTATCCCAGGCAGGTAAAGCAAGACATAGACACCATTTAGGCAGAAGATGGCAAACGCAGTCAAACTACTGTTGTAACAATACATGTGTAGGCATTAGACATGAATCACACATGCAATCCACATGAATAAATGCAGACACTAGGTAAACTATGCATTTATACATGAAGAATATTAACATAGCATCCATAAGACATGGAGAACACTAACAGAAGCCATGTACAAGTTATATGCAACATGAACAATGAGTGAACATAGAAAGAATAGTCTAATTAGGCAGCCATCACTTTAAAATGGGAACTTAAGCATGCTTTTAGCTGAACAAAAGGCCTCAAGACTTCAAGAGAACTCACAACACTGAATCCACAGAAATACAGATCCATGCAGAGCTCAGACAGAAGCTAGCAACCCAAGCCAAGGTTGCCAAGAATAAGGGAGGATAGGAAGCCAGGTCCGACTTGGTGGGCAGAAAGGCACCTATGAGCACAGCATGTCGGATGCACTGGCACCGTTTATAAAGGTGCCGGTGCGTCCGACCCCCCCATTCCCCCATTTGGTTGCAGGTGTGAATGGCAGATTGTTTCAATTTCTTCATAAAAATATAATAATTATCATCACAAGATTTTACAAACAGATACCAAATTTAATAAGCTACCATCTTCCCAACTATATACTCTGTAACTTTTTCTGTGAAGCTATAATGACATTTTAGCTTGTACCTCTTGTTCCAAAGGTCTGAGGGGAGTTGCACCATCAGATGAGGGCTTTCATAAGACTTTCAAGCATATTTGAGCCATTTTTGTAAGTGCCCCAGTTCAAATGTTAATATACAAATATGATCCTCCATATAAACCTATGGGAATCTCTAATGATATACATTTTTTGAGCTCCATAAACAGCACATTTCTTTTCTCCATTTAGATGTAGGTCCAGCCATATGTTTCTTTGTTGCAATAAAAAAACGTGACCCATCATTGGAAGACATTGGGCCTCATTAGAAGTTTGGCGGTAGCCTTGCCGGTAAACGCGGCAGGCTGCCTCCAAACCTCAGAAAATATCTGGCACCCGCAAATGGGCAATTATTGGGTCATTAGGGCCCTGCCGGACCAGTAATTGCCCTTTCGTGGGCGCCAGAAGGGAATGCTCCCCATTCCTTTTGAGCCCTATAGGGCTCAAAGGGAATGGGGAGGTCGGATGCACCGGCACCTTTATAAACGGTGCCAGTGCATCCGACATGCTGTGCTCATAGGTGCCTTTCTGCCCACCAAGTCGGACCTGGCGGGCAGAAAGGCACCCGCAAGCACAACTCGTAGTTCCCAGACTGGCATACTTATAATGAGACTCATTGTCTATTCATTAGAAGTTAACAAAGATAAGACACCTGCCATACCCCTACACATACACACAGACATGGGACTCCGCACAAGGCATGTACAAACAAATCCCCCTGGCTCATGGCCTAGGAATGAAGGATGGTAAATGTTTTAATGAACAATGAACAGTCCAGGGGCCCCTCTCCCCCTACTACTCATCTGGCTCATGTCTTGATGACCTGTCAAGTGCCCAATGTTGGTCAAGAAGAAACCAACCAATTAGAAACTCCAATGTTAGGCCACCCATAAAATAGCTTGCCAACCAATCACTTGGTGTAGGGATGATGTATTGGTGCCTTTATCAATTAGAGGTGTTCCATGTGGAGCTACCATATATACGTGGCACAATCAAACATTTAATGCATATAGAGTGTATATGTAGCCACCACCACTAACCAATCGACGTTCCCCGTAGACTTTTGTAACTAAGATTATGTTATAACATCAGTGATGACTAATTTGTAGCAGTTTGCCAATTGTTTTCTATGTATCCTTTGAGATAAACAAGATGTGAATGCTTGTATGATGTCCCTGCTTAATTTGGATGATAATAAAGCTGGATTTTTCCTTGCAGTTTGTCTGCTTCGTCTTTGAGTCCGATTTGGATTGACTCTAAATCCTCTGTGTAATTTGTGACTTTTCTGGGCCGTCTTAACACTGTGCATTTTTCTAGTTTACATCCATCGTCTGGGTCTTTTGTTTTCACAGTGTGGGTTAAATCACCACCATAACACTTTGATCAGGCACAAGCATTATCCCTTTCCTGGCTCTGTGAGCCTCAAAAGAGATTTCCACATAGAGGGGGAAGGCAGAGCTTGACCCTTGCATCTGATAGGGGAAGGTCACAGGGATTAAACCCAAGTTTAAGTCAACTTCTTATGCCCATAAACTAGCATTTTTGAATATTGCAATTTCTTTATACATGAGGCCTGCTTGAATACTCCACATCCTTTCACATATACATTTTGCTCCTGCCCCATGCCAGCAGTGTCCCACTTCACATAATAAAATCTGCATTTTACTTAATCTGGTAATGCAGTTTCCTCTGTAAAGAGTGCCTTTCAAATCAAGCAGCAAAAATGTATCCATGTCTCCAAGGCAGCTTTCTTTTAGGAAAAGTCTATTTCAGTGTCTCAATAACCTGTAATAGAAGGTAGGCCTAATTTCCTTTCGACATTGTCATTCGAACCTAGGGCACTCTTAATGTTTCCTTTTAATATTTCTGAAACTAGTATTCAATTACTTGATAGTTCACAATTACATGCTGACATGTCTCTGTCAACAGTGCATTTTCAATATTTTTGCACTTATGTGCCCAACGTGGCCGGAGACAGTTCATTAAGTGCTGAGGCTGACTTTAAACCCCTGTGAAGTGCCAGAGTAAGGAGAGGCACACCGTCTTAAATGGTTCACAACTACTTTATATAAATAATAAGAAGGTTGGGAAAAAAAATGCCTCACTATCGCTAACTCTATGAGGGGTTTCCCCTGCCTCAATAAAATTAACTAAAGAGATGCTCGTTAGGATGCCCAAACAAAATGTGCTCAAACCTGTGTCAAAGGAAAATAAATAATATGTTGGCTGTCTCCCTGCAGCCTGTCTTCTGTTGACGTTGCCTAACTGCTTAATACATTTAGTGATCCCTGTGTGTTCTTCTTTATACCATGAATACCAGGCGCCCACACCCTTCCCTGGGGCTTTGTGTTCCATGGGAACAACCCCTTCCCTGGTCTTAGAATGCCAGGGGCACAATGCCCTCCCTGGTCTTTGTGTGCCAGGGGAACAAACCCTTCCCTGGTCTTGGAATACCAGGGGAACTAAGGCCTTCTCTGGTCTTGGCAAATCGTTCCTTTTCAATGTCTGTTTGGGGCCTTCAGCGATTTTTGTCCTAGCTGCTTCCTGTTGCCCTTCCTGAGCCGGCCACTGCTGCTGGTTTCCACTGTGTGCACCGGCACCCACAGCTTTGTTATACATAAACAATAGTTTATGTCTAGTGTTTTCCCTCGAGTCTCATCTGTCGGTTTGCTCTTTTCCCCTCTGCTTCCCTATGTTAGTACTCTGGGTTCTCCTGATGGGAAGAGAGAGGGGTGGGCCAAGGTGGCTGTTTTCTCATACTTAGGGCCCTTCTAGAGATCTGTCCAACATTGGTTTTCGGGATAATTCAACTCCTCTTGCCCTCTTTGATAGTTGTTGTGAGTTTGGTTTTTGCTGTTATCCTAGCATCTGCCGATGCGTCCCTCTCCCTCCCTCAGCAACACTTCCTTGCGTTGTTGATACCAGCCAGTAAACCTCGATCTTCTGTCCTTCTCGGGATTTGGAGTGGTCAATCTACCAATCTTGGTGAGGACTGGTGCGCAACCTTTCCCATTCTCGGGTGTCTGTCTCATGTCTGTTACCGCCACTTCTGTTGGGAAGTATTTTCTGGGCTTAGCCTTGGTGCTCAGGGGTTAGTTTCTCACTCCTCAACTCAAAGGACATACTCACCCCACTTCGGGCCTCCTTCTGTGGGTGTGCATTGCTCCGGTGCAGGTCCCCTCTGTCCCCCAGACTTAGTTCCCATGGTCTGGGTTTTCTTGACCCTCTGCGTCTTATTTCTCCTTGATATCAGCTGGCGGTCGCCTCACTGGTCCGCTCCCTTACTTCAGGGTTTTCTGATGTGGTGCCCAGCCTTTCTTCAGTTTGTTCCCTGTAGCAGGATAGTCTCTGTCACTTTAACTTCTTCTTTCCTCTCCCTCAATTTGCGTCTCCTCTGCCCTCATTAACAGTCTCTTCCCCTCTCATGTTTTTTTTCCTCCAATGGGACTACCCTGACAGATGTGATACTCTGTACCTTTTACCTCTGGATAGCGCTTCATCATCTCAGTGTTTTTGGAAGTCCACAATACAGGGGAGATGCTGCAAACATACATATAGCCATAGGGTATGTTTGTACTTTCTTCATATGTTGTTGGGAAGCTTGCAATAGTTTTGTAGGTTTGGGGACAGGAACGTGGTTATGTTTTCTTATTACGGAGCAGTGTCCTCAGGCTCGCCATATACCCTTCCCTACAAGACTGAAGCCCCACCTTTCATATCTAAGGGGCTTTCTGTGGGTATACTTGCTGAAGATTCTCCCC
This sequence comes from Ambystoma mexicanum, assembly GCF_040938575.1. Taxonomy (NCBI): domain Eukaryota; kingdom Metazoa; phylum Chordata; class Amphibia; order Caudata; family Ambystomatidae; genus Ambystoma; species Ambystoma mexicanum. Next base: position 688,376,623 of record NC_090934.1, on the reverse strand, counting down.
AGGACAACGTGGGCATATCAATATCCAGTTATTCTTCCTCCCAATTATCAAACGGTGAATATGAGGTTGGTAATGGGTTGAAGTTTTGAAAAATCTTATTAAAGTTCTGGAAGTCTGTCCCTATCATGGTTTCTTCTGGCAGTCCGGGCATGACTGCCATATTGATTCTCTCTTTGTGGTTGCAGATCTTAATCACTACTGGGGTCCGGTGATATACTTCTTGGTCCCAATGAACGCCAAGTTATTCTGACTGGGTCCATCCCTTTGAATTCCTCGTGACATATGAAGTCAGGTTTGACTGCTGTTTGTCTGCTGCCAGAATCCACCATATCAATCAACTGTATGCCATTCAGTGTGGCTTTTTCATGGGTCCTTACCGTAACAGGTACAGAAAAACAACTGGTAATGTTATCTATCTCATCCTCATCCTGTTCATGTAGCTCGACCCAGGGACTTCCTGACGCCCCCCTGTCTTCCATCGGTTCTTCCTTGCTGTTCTTTGGGCAATGCCTCGTCAGGTGCCCTTTTTCACTGGAAGCAAAGCACAGCACCAGTGGAGGGCGGTGTTCTTCGGGTTTTGTCATTCCCATATCCATTGGGGGAAAAACCCTCCTTTCTTCTGTGTCTTTAGGTCTTGACTTAAAGGTTTGGGGAGTTACTTCCTGTGAGAACTATCTCAGCCATGAGTTCACCTCAATGGATGGGACAGAGCGAGGACCTGTTTTTATTTCTGTCCTAACTTCTTCTGTTTTGTATATGGACCTTAGCTGTTTACCAGCTTCTATAAAGCTTTGAGTTGTCTCTTTGGCAACCGTTAGGGTTGGCCTAACCGGTTGTAGCACTGATACTTGCAAGAATGGTGGTAGACTATCTATAAAATGTTCTAGAGCAGGGGCTTCAATAACTTCATCCCGTGTTTTCTTTCCCAGCCACAAGGACAATGTTCTGTCCCAGGCTCCTAGCTCTACTGGGGTTTCTTTTGTTTATGTTTATGTTTAATAATTTATAATGTGCACGAAGGTACTCGAAGGCTGACAGGCGCAACAAAAAACAAAACACCATCAATACAGACAGATGGTACAGAGTAACAAAAAACAAACAACAAAGTCTATAGCACAATCTACGGGAAAGTGTAAACCAACATCCCAAAGGATGGTAAGCATCAAGGACTTAATAAAAGAGCATTAAGAAAGCTACATAAATGAGTGATTCCCATAACATAAATATACATCCGATAATTAGATTGCACCTAGATGACCCTTTGGGGAGATATTTACATAGCCTAAGGAACATGGGTAAAGTACTCGACCCACAGCCCAATAGAACACAGTTGTTATTGTAATGCGAGCACCATTCTTTAAGGTCAACCCTCCGAAGAATCTTTAGGGCTGATAATCGGACCACCCCCGGACCTGTCCTTTGTCTTAGCCATGCTAGGACCTTAAATCGCAAAACTTCTCTGGATTCCGGCCCTTCCGCCTTGCGAATGTTGGTGATGAAAATGTTTCTTTGGTCTATAACAAAATCATGTGTACAAGTGTCCGCTATTTTAGGCATTTGACACTTTCTAAGACTCAGGTTCTGTGAGGATCCCAACTTGCAGAAGGCATTCACCGATGCGGATTGTTTAAGCATTTTCTGACCCGTATTCTGAGCGGATGCCGGGGAAGAAGAAGGTAATTCCGGTACATAGCGGATCAAGTCTGTATTAGAAATTTCAAACCTGTTTTTGACTGCTCTAATGGGACTGATAGGCACCACAGTCTCCCTACTGGGGGGATACATTTGTGATGCTTGCCCCAGCAACTAATTTTGGAAGTTAACTTGACAAGCCTTGTCCCATTTGGATGATTGAGTCCCGTCAGTAGGAACAGGGGGCTCGTTGGTTTGTGGAGTGATGTTATCTCTCGGAGAATGTAGTTCCGCCACCCAATCATTTAAGGAGTCCACCAATAATCCAAGGTCAAATGGAGTGGAACATAGAAGTAGCTCTTTGGCTATAATGGCCATAAAACCTGGCCATTGAGCAAGAACTGATTTTTCTGGTTGAAGAGGGTTAAGCAAAACTCCCTCTTGCAAGGCAGTGTTAGATGGCATAGGGGAAACTATATTAATGCCTGTATGTTCCTCGGACCCTTCCAAGGCTAGGGAAACATCAGGAATAGGGGCCAACTCCATATTATCTGTATTATCATTTCTTGCAGTATCTCCCAAGGATATGGGTACTGCAGAAGAAGAAAGCAGGAGGGAATTATCATGGAAATTATCATGTTCTTGGGATGGATATATGAGCAAAGCGGCATCATAATCAGCTCTGTGCAGTTCCAGCTCGGAAATGTCACCCTGAAGTCTCTGTCTCCTACGGGAGCTGAGAGTCAAGACCTCCAGAACATGGTCTCTGGTAGGTGAACCAGCAGAGGTCACTAATCCTGCTGATCCCATTTTCATCTGACTCACAAGATACTTGTCAAGCGGCGCAGGAGTATCAAATATATACTCCTGGTCCCTTGATCATAACCCATAGGCCCCTCCCTTTCTACTAACAGCCATGGTTATAGCTGTGGTCAAGATCCTTAAGTTAAGGTCACTGATGATGACTGTCAATTACTGGTGGTCACTAAGAACACAATTAATAGTAGAGAAAGCAGTGACCTTGCTGTCACTTCGTTGACCATGCAGGGAAAGAGGGTGGATTCAAAGCAGGAAAAGAGCGCTTACTGCATTAAACGGTACTCCGCCATGAGAGCCGTGCCACTCTGGAGCTCGTCTCCCCCAAGCATTAGGGGGCAGCTGAGAGACTTAAGGGGCAGCGAGGCTAAGGCGTCCACAGCCCCTCTTCTGCAGAGAGCTTCAGGTCCCAGAACTTATTCCAGCAAAAACGTTCAATTTGCCCGACCCTCTGAAGCAAGCCCTTCTTGATCTCAATGCTCAACGAAGATCGTGGTTCCCAGGGGGTTTTGGCTTTGATACGACATTTCGTTTGTATCTCTCCCTTCAGTAAGGGTGCCAAGTATCAGGCTTTTAATTCCTCACTCCACCAGAATTGTTGCGCCACACGTTTGAAGTTCAGGAAGAAATTTCCCAACTCCTCCCCTTCCTGATAGGGTTGGAAAATCCTACGGGGTAGGACGGGTTGTTGGTAAGTGACTGACATTCTCTTGAGATCCTCTTAGAATATGTGGTCGGCTTTAATTTGGTGGCATTAAATGCCAGAATCCACCATATCAATCAACTGTATGCCATTCAGTGTGGCTTTTTCATGGGTCCTTACCGTAACAGGTACAGAAAAACAACTGGTAATGTTATCTATCTCATCCTCATCCTGTTCATGTAGCTTGTCCCAGGGACTTCCTGACTCCCCCCTGTCTTCCATCGGTTCTTCCTTACTGTTCTTTGGGCAATGCCTCGTCAGGTGCCCCTTTTCACTGGAAGCAAAGCACAGCACCAGTGGAGGGCGGTGTTCTTCGGGTTTTGTCATTCCTAAATCCAGAGGGGGAAAAACCCTCCTTTCTTCTGTGTCTTTAGGCCTTGACTTAAAGGTTTGGGGAGTTAATTCCTGTGAGAACTATCTCAGCCATGAGTTCACCTCGATGGATGGGATAGGGCGAGGACCTTTCTGTCCTAACTTCTTCTATTTTGTATATGGAGCTTAGCTGTTTACCAGCTTCTATAAAGCTTTGACTTATCTCTATGGCAACCGTTAGGGTTGGCTTAACCAGTTGTAGCACTGCTACTTGCAAGAATGATGGTAGACTATCTATAAAATGTTCTAGAGCAGGGGCTTCAATAACTTCATCCTGTGTTTTCTTTCCCAGCCATAAGGACAAAGTGTTATGTCCCAGGTCCCTAGCTCTACTGGGGTTTCTTCTGTTTATGTTTATGTTTAAGAATTTATAATGTGCACGAAGGTACTCGAAGGCTGACAGGCGCAATAAAAAACAAAACACCATCAATACAGACAGATGGTACAGAGTAACAAAAAACAAACAACAAAGTCTATAGCACAATATACGGGAAAGTGTAAACCAACATCCCAAAGGATGGTAAGCATCAAGGACTTAATAAAAGAGCATTAAGAAAGCTACATGAATGAGTGATTCCCATAACATAAATATACATCCGATAATTAGATTGCACCTAGATGACCCTTTGGGGAGATATTTACACAGCCTAAGGAACATGGGTAAAGTACTCGACCCACAGCCCAATAGAACACAGTCGTTATTGTAATGCGAGCACCATTCTTTAAGGTCAACCCTCCAAAGAATCTTTAGGGCTGATAACCGGACCACCCCCGGACCTGTCCTTTGTCTTAGCCATGCTAGGACCTTAAATCCAAAACTTCTCTGGATTCCGGCCCTTCCGCCTTGCGAATGTTGGTGATGAAAAAGTTTCTTTGGTCCATAACAAAATCATGTGTACAAGTGTCCGCTATTTTAGGCATTTGAAACTTTCTAAGACTCAGGTGCTGTGAGGATCCCAACTTGCAGAAGGCATTCACCGATGCGGGTTGTTTAAGCATTTTCTGACCCGTATTCTGAGCGGATGCCGGGGAAGAAGAAGGTAATTCCGGTACATAGCGGATCAAGTCTGTATTAGAAATCTCAAACCTTTTTTTGACTGCTCTAATGGGACTGTTAGGCACCACAGTCTCCCTACTGGGGGGATACGTTTGTGATGCTTGCCCCAGCAACTCATTTTGGAAGTTAACTTGACAAGCCTTGTCCCATTTGGATGATTGAGTCCCGTCAGTAGGAACAGGGGGCTCGTTGGTTTGTGGAGTGATGTTATCTCTCAGAGAATGTAGTTCCGCCACCCAATCATTTAAGGAGTCCACCAATAATCCAAGGTCAAATGGAGTGGAACATAGAAGTAGCTCTTTGGCTATAATGGCCATAAAACCTGGCCATTGAGCATGAACTGATTTTTCTGGTTGAAGAGGGTTAAGCATAACTCCCTCTTGCAAGGCAGTGTTAGATGGCATAGGGGAAACCATATTAATGCCTGTATGTTCCTCTGACCCTTCCAAGGCTAGGGAAACATCAGGAATAGGGGCCAACTCCATATTATCTGTATTATCATTTCTTGCAGTATCTCCCAAGGAAATGGGTACTGCAGAAGAAGAAAGCAGGAGGGAATTATCATGGAAATTATCATGTTCTTGGGATGGATATATGAGCAAAGCGGCATCATAATCAGCTCTGTGCAGTTCCAGCTCGGAAATGTCACCCTGAAGTCTCCGTCTCCTACGGGAGCTGCGAGTCAAGACCTCCAGAACATGGTCTCTGGTAGGTGAACCAGCAGAGGTCACTAATCCTGCTGATCCCACTTTCATCTTACTCACAAGATACTTGTCAAGCGGCGCAGGAGTATCAAATATATACTCCTGGTCCCTTGATTGTAACCCACAGGCCCCTCCCTTTCTATTAACAGCCATGGTTATAGCTGTGGTCAAGATCCTTAAGTTAAGGTCACTGATGATGACTGTCAATTACTGGTGGTCACTAAGAACACAATTAATAGTAGAGAAAGCAGTGACCTTGCTGTCACTTCGTTGACCATGCAGGGAAAGAGGGTGGATTCAAAGCAGGAAAAGAGCGCTTACCGCATTAAACAGTACTCCGCCATGAGAGCCGTGCCACTCTGGAGCTCGTCTCCCCCAAACATTAGGGGGCAGCTGAGAGGCTTAAGGGGCAGCGAGGCTACAGCGTCCACAGCCCCTCTTCTGCAGAGAGCTTCAGGTCCCAGAACTTATTCCAGCTAAAACGTTCAATTTGCCCGACCCTCTGAAGCAAGCCTTTCTTGGTCTCAATGCTCAACAAAGGTTGTGGTTCCCAGGGGGTTTTGGCATTCATACGACATTTCGTTTGTATCTCTCCCTTCAGTAAGGGTGCCAAGTAGCAGGCTTTTAATTCCTCACTCCACCAGAATTGTTGCGCCACACGTTCGAAGTTCAGGAAGAAATTTCCCAACTCTTCCCCTTCCTTATAGGGTTGGAAAATCCTGTGGGGTAGGATGGGTTGTTGGTAAATGACTGACATTCTCTTGAGATCCTCTTAGAATCTGTGATCGGCTTTAATTTGGTGGTCTACGAGACATTGGATTAGCGCTTCCAAAGTGGCCATATCCTCCTGACTTGGTTTCTACCAGTACTGGACTCGGTATTGGGGTGAACGAGAAGATCTCAGACTCGAATTGTCTTACGAGTTCACTGATTTTGAGGTATCCTTCCAGTAGGTTCTCTGTATGATCCCCTTTTATTTCAGTGAACCCAAAACTGAGGTCTTCACTTCTCTTGGATGGTCTTAGTAGACTTGGTTTTATCCCAAATAGCCCAATAGGGGGCCGATCATCTCACTCGGTTGAACCACCAAAGTTAATCTTACTATTGAGGCTTACAAAATGAATCTTACTATTGAGGCCTATGGCATAATCCGAATGTTGGTTATTATCCACGAAGGGTAGTCCTTTAAAGAGAAGTCTCTGTTGGGAGGTAGGAACTTGGGTTCATAGCAGCACCAGGTGTTTAAGGTTCAAATAATAAAAGCAGGTGGCTCCCTACATAATTGATTGCTTTGGGATATCTACTTACATGGGAGCTCTATGCTCTTTGCTCAGGGAGCCTGCCAGATTTTTAGCACCCTATTTTGGTAGGAAGCTCACAGCAGGCCTCTCCCACATCAAGGTCCCTCCAGACAGGCCTCTCTCAGATAGGGCTCCCAGGTTTCCAGGCAAGACAAGGTTTCCCTGATGGGCTTGATGGCTCCCCTTGCCTCTCTGCTAGTGGTTCCTCGCTATAGACCAGCATCAGGCCGTCTCCTGGAATAAAGTCCAAAAAGCATAATTCCCTGTTCTGATGCACCCCTGTCCTCTTATAGCATGGATGACACTGCAATATGGTCATAATTCCCGCTCACTTCATCTCCCACCAAGATCCCCCCTGGCTGCCAATAGGACCAGAAGTTGGGAGATATGTATGACGTAGGTTGAGGGAGGAGAATAGATACATCATTTCAAAATGACAGGGAGTTTCTAAATCTTTTGTTCTGAAAAATCACATAACGTAATAACTCCCATGGTCTTTCAGATAACCCCATAATGATATATATATTTCTGGGTTCTATATTTTATGGTGAATCAGACCATACTAATTTAATTTCGGAATGCCCTTCCTGATCGCAGCTACCATTTTTAATGTTTTCTGTTGTGCCGAAATAGCTAAAAATGGGACCATTTCCAATTTAAACCTTATTTTCATGATCTACCCCTGTGCCAACTTTCCCATTTCTCAGGTGTATGAAAATGGCAGAATCATAATTTCCCACATAACTTAGATCATGTAGATCACAAAAATGTCGTTTTTACAGGATCCAATTGTTTTTTTCTTCTTGTCTAATTTGAACCCTGGGTGGGCTCTATAGGACACACGCTTCTCCGTTTATTTAGGAAAAACTTTATTTACGTTTAATCAATAGCAGGGCATAACATGTGTCAGTAAGTTTAATTTCTTCTTAAAACATGTGACCAGCGATCTGGTTTATCTGTGTTTATCTTAACGTTTTCTTCTGCTTGGCTTCAAAGCCTTGCTCAGTGCTTAATGTACAGTTTATGGGAAGCTTGACCTTAAGGTCCCTTCTGCAGGACATGTTATCAGCAACTAATTGACAACTAGACATTCCTCTTGGTGGGCCCAGCCCCAACAGGTCTGAAGTTCAGATTTCAAAGGTTCTTTGTTCAGAGCTAAAGGCACTTTTTAATGGGGAACCTGAAGGGCTGTGGGGTCCGGATACAGACAGCTTATTCAGTTCACAGGTCAATGGGGGATTTCAGCTTAGAGGGAAAACAAGGGACAGTTTAGCATTCTGAAGGGCTAGCATATTACCTTTAACCACTGTGTGCCTGCAACCTTCCATGCTGCACCAGGACCTGTTGTCCAGACAGCCGATCTTTTCCTTATACAATATTAGAACAGAGGTCAATGAAACAATCTCCTGCATAAAAAATAGGCCATAGTTACATAAGGAAGCAGTATTCAAATCTACACTAAACGAAATAGGCGTTTCTTTTATCTAGGCTGTCATTTTATATGATGAAATCAGGCCTTTTTCCTCCTGATGAATGTAATCTGTCCTTCACTTTATTTCTGAATTGCAGAGGCGTTGTTCCTTTTATTTGGCTTCCAAAAGCACAACAATTTTTTTTCATCCCATAGGCATTGCTGCAGTTTTTAAATCTGTCCATGTGTAATGTGTTTCTTTAATATTACAGTAAGTGTCTTTCTCCACTTGCGCACTTGTCCATTTTAATAGAGTTTAACTAGGCCCATTTCTTTCCATGTCACTTGGCCTTAAGTCAAAAATTGAGGTGTTTTGGACTGGCCTGGCCTCTTTATTTCTGACATTCAGGGGCTATATTTTAACCTGCACATTCCATTCCTGACACCATAAGTGAGGTACCAGAATAAGACAACAGACACAGTCTTATGTGGTTCACAACTACTTTAAATAATAAGAGGGTTGGGAAAAAAAGCCTCACTAAGATCCTTGCTGGTAAAGTGCGGGTCGGCTATCCAATCTACCGCTCTTGGTGAGGACTGGTGCACAAACATTCCCGTTCTCAAAAGTCTGCCTCCAGTCTGCGACAACCACTTCTGTTAGGAAGTATTTTCCAGGCTTAGTCTCGGCACTCGCGGGGCTAGTGGGTTAGTTTCCCACTCCTCCAGGGGAGCACTCACCCCACTTCCGACCTGCTTCTGTGGGTGTGCTTTGCTCCGGTGCAGCTCACCTGTGTTCCGCAGCCTTAGTTCCCAAGGTCTGGTCTTGACCCTCTGCATCTTATTTCTCCTCGACCTGCGCTGGTGGTCGCCTCGCTCGTCTGCTCCCTTACTTCAGGGTTTTCTGATATGGTGCCCAGCCTTTCTTCGGTTCATTCCCTGCAGTGGGATAGTCTCCACCACTTTATCTTCTTCTTTTCTCTCCCCCAACTCACGTCTCCTTCGCCCTCATTAACAGTATCCTCCCATCTCATGTATCTTTCTTCTCTGTTGTTCATTGACAAGTTCCTTGAAACAAAAAAGGGACTACCTTGATAGATGTAATACTCCATTCCTTTTACCTCTGGACAGCGCTTCCTCATCTCAGTGATTTCGGAACGTGGAAGGTGCTGCAAACAGACATATAGCCATAGAGTATGTGTGTACTTTCTTCATATGTTGTTGGGGAAGCTTGCAATCGTTTCCTAGGTTTGAGGACGGGAACATGGTTATGTTTTTTTAATTACTGGGGCGATGTTGTCAGACTAGCCACACCCCTAATGTGGCTTTCAGAGCTCATAATCAGCAATTTCATCAATAGTGTGATATGGAATACCAACAGTGTAGTCATACATGGAGTCTTGAGCAGTACACAGAGTGGGATGAGAACTGCATAGCTACCTGGGACGTGCCAAGGTCAGTGTTTTTGCCATCAGAGATAGATTCCCCTGCTTACTAGATAACCATAATTACCAGTCAACTCAATTAAAGTATATAGTGCTGTCAAAAGGAGGCATTGCACGGGTCAATGCTTGCTAAAAAGTGGATAGAACAGCTAAAGGAATTCTTTTGCAAACAAAATCCCCACCAAGTGATGAGTTCAGTGGTGGCGCAGTCGGATGTTTGGTGCCCCGTCCTATCAGAAAGCAAGCCAGTGCCCTACTTCTGGTATCCTGGCACCATGGAAACACAAACCCCTGTGTGGTCCAGCATGACTCCGGAGTTAGGGTGTCGGCTCTCCTGAACCCTGGACCCACATGGAAGTGAGGCCACAGTTGTATTGCTCTTTCCTAGTGGCAAAGGATGACAAGAAGACACAAGTAAGCAATTTCCCAACCTCCTTTTCCTTATTGTATTCTGAGTTAAATCTGTGTAGTGCTAGATTACTGTAGGGTTTAGTAATTTTCTAGTTTTTATTTTTTGTTGTTAGGTGATGCCAAAATACTACCTACAAGCCAAAACTATTGCACTGGGGTACAGCTAGGAGAGAGATGACACACAGCTTTTGGGTGTTGTTTGTGTTATTTACCCACCCATTGACTACCCAAGACTATGCTAATCCCCGTGGCAATTCCCACCCCTTACCTAATCCTCCCCATCCAAAACACAACCTACTGGGATCTCTTTGATCTAGCTCTATCAATCAGTAATGGCAAATTATGGCCTGCAAGTATTATTCCTTAGTAGTCTGACGAGAGTTAATGGCTTAATTGCCGTTGTAAATGTATTGTTGATGTAATAAACATTTCTTTGCCATCATGTTAATCTGTGGTGCAAATGAAACACCCGAGTGGAAGATAACAGAGGGTTTTTAAGCGTAGTTAGTTGGATGTTGCCAAACAGAGAAATTGGAACTCTGCATGACACTTGAAGTAATATGTATTGACCACATTTTCCAGGATGTTTAGAAGAATGTTTGAGTGATGGGTTTTAACTTTATTGTTAATAATTTTGTAAGATAATTTGTTGAAATGGTTGTCGTCATAGTTGACGACACGTTTTTTGACTGAATTTTCTAGGAAGTTTTGAAGAATATTTGGGTGATGGGTTTTACACTTTATTTTAATTATTTTGTAATATAATTTGTTGAAATAGTTGTCACATTTTGTTTTCTTCCTTTCTGTAAATGCTGAGTGCAACCAGTTGGCTGAAAATAAACATGGCCAATGCTAAACGTTATGGGTGGTGTGCATTTTTGTTTGTAGAACTGGAGCACCAGTGCTGCCCAAACATGTATAAAGAGGCAGCACCAAATGTGGGGACGTTAGATGTAGGGCAGCATAGACCATATTGCAAGGGAAAAACGTAAAACATGTCAATACGTTGATTGATCAGTCAAACATTAAAGATACATTTTAGAAAAGCCTTAAAAACAGCAATAATTGTAACATTTTTATATCACGAGTAGAGGGGTACACTAAATGGGAAGCAAAGGTCACTGGCTGAATGTTTGCACTTTTATCAAGTAGGGCAGTCCCTCAATAGTCCGGAAGAAACGTATGTTAAGAATGAGGCACTATCCGATGATGTATGTTAACGTCGAAAGAGGAGTGCCAACAACGCACACTGTGACAAAAATGGAAATTGGGTCAGTGAGTTATATATTTTCATTTTCAGGTAAGAGGGGTGAATAGCTTAGTTAGTGCACACTATCACTTCTGGTTTCTGGTTACTTAGTTTATGATTGTTCCAACAATGTGAAGGCCAGTAGCTTCATGGCTACATAGAGACTGGTATCCACCGACCAGTCCAGGGATCAGTAAATGCAACTTTAAACTTGTTGGTTAAATTTGCTAGTTACAAACAACTTAGTAATTTATTCAGTTCCTTAGACATATTCAGTTACAATTTTTGTTATTGATGTACAATTGTTCCTATTAATTTCAAAGTGGTGCCCATATTCAGTTACAATGCTTGTTATGTATTTACAATTTTTCTTATCTTATTAATTTGCCAACATAACTCCGCTAGGAGGCACGTGCATGTGGTTTGCCCTTCCTCTGGCTTTTCAATGCACAAATGAAGCAGTTCATCAAACAGCTAAAGGTTAATTTTTAACCTACAACTTTTGAAATACTGTTTGCCTTATTTGACATAATATTCATATTGCAAAAAACACAATTTTGTAAATGTAAATCAATAACAAAAATTGTAACTGAATATGGGCACCACTTTGAAATTAATAAGAACAATTGTAAATCAATAACAAAAATTGTAACTGAATATGTCTAAGGAACTGAATAAGTTACTGAGTTGTTAGTAACCAACAAGTTTAAATCAACTCATTGAAGAGGCAACCCTGTAAGTAGTTTAATACAAAGCACACTGGTCTACATAGAACCCACAACTTGCATTTATATACTTTCATGTTACAATTTTCAGTGCAAAATATATACACATTATCCCTGATAGGATATCAGGCACTCATTATGCAGTTGAAGATAAGGTTAAAATACAAACAGTATTTTTAAATATTGTTTGCTTTACTTTCTGCTTGGTTATGAGATATGGGGTGTTTATTCCAGATAGACCAACCTGCTCACACTCTTGAAACTCTCAAGAGACAAGTTACCATCACCAAGAGAACCTGGAAAATCCTTGACATAGAGGACTCTAATTTACTGAAGGACTCCAGGCCATGCATAAAAGCATCACACCAAAGTCTCGAAGTGCAAAAAGCAGAGACACTGCACAACTGGAAAATGGAAGCTCTGGCATCCTCTCACCTATGAAACAATTCAGCACATCAGCAAAAACAGCTGCAAGGTGGTTAACATCTGAACTATAAACCCTGGAGAAAACCAAAAACTCTTGAATAAGCATGAACAAAATAAGCCCTAAACAGATAAGATGTGAAAAACCGAAAGCATTGCACTTTGGACCTATGCTCTTCATCATATCTATTGTCCCACCCATGAGAATCATCAAAGACATGGGCTCGCTTGCGACAACTTCAAAGACAACTACGAAGATGTTCCATTAAAGAGAAATGGAGATGGGAAGGTGGGCTGAGGATCACCACCTGCTCTTTGATTCAGGCCTCAGAAGGTGAATATGGAAGACCTACAGACTCTGCAGGACATACCTGGCATTGTAAATAAGGCAAGCCTTGCTGTCACTAAGACCCTTATGCACCCTAAGACTTTTCTGTGTGCAAAACACAGAGAAGGGGGAAGTGACGCACGCTATCCACAGACTGGCGTCCACAGGCAGCCATGAGTCACACAATTCAACTATGGAAGATTGGTTTGTTCAGAGAGAGACTTTTGCGAGTGATGTTTGCAGCACAATCCACTTGTTCTGCTTTGTATCCTAAGTGCCATGTACTTTTAAGAACATGCTAATATGTTAGCAGAAAACCTTTCCAAACAGCTGCAGAAACAAAGGATCCGCAGACACATTAATTCCTAAATGGCATCTGCAGGTCTTGTAGCCTAAGCTAGCGCAGCTGAGGGGCAGTCTGCTGGCCAGTTGTGGTAACCTGGGTATTCTGTAGCTGCAAACCTGGCACCTGAAGTATGCCTATGCAGCTAGCACAGCTGACTCTTCGAGGGTCCAATCTCCCACCCTCCCTTGAAGCGTAAAAAGTGGGCGGGCTAAGAGGGAGTGTGGAAGTTAGGAGTACAGAGAGAGAGGTGCAAGTTATAGGGTGTTGGTGCAGCAAGGAGCCGAAGAAGGAACAAAGGAATGGGAACGAAGACAGGAGAGAGATAGAGTCGAAACCTGGAGAATTTAGGAGAGCATGGCGAGGAAAATGAGGAAGAGAAGACGGAGAAGTACGAGATGGAGTAGAGAAGAGTAGGATGAAAGCAGAGTGGAGTAAGAGAGAAAAAGCATAGAGGAGGAGGAAGATATAGAGAGCGGATAGGAGGAGAAGGATATAGAACAGAGAGGAAGAGAGGGGAAGCAGAGAGGAGTTAGAGCCAAGGGGGTGGGGGAGAGACAAGAGCATAAAGGAAAGGTGACAAGAGATAAGGAGTCTATGAAGGAAGAAAGAAAATTGCAGGAGACAGACAAGAAGAATGAAGATACAGATAAGGTCAAAAAGATGTACAATTAAAAGGGGAGGGGAGTGAAGATGAGAGCCACAAAGGGGTGAAGGAGAGTGAGAGAGAGAGCGGGTGGTGGTACACCCATATTGGGTAGGTGCGGAAGGAATACCTGCAACTTCCTTTTTTTCAGCCCCTCCTCTGAGACTTCAACACTATGGGCATGCCTACCATTTTAATACATCCTACATAGCTCTAAGAAGTTTAACCGCTTATTTGACTTTGAGCCATTGTGCTTTGTAGTTAGAAAAATATGCAAGGTTTCCAATATTCCCTTATCATAGGTCCCCTAAGTAGGCCAAGAAATGAGCATGTTACCCTTAGTTTCCCGCAACCATTCCTGATGGTATTTTAAAATCTTCACCTTATAGCCACTAAGTACCTGACACAAATGATTCAGTGGAGTCCCCATACTCCAACCCTGTTTACCCAAAATAATTTCACAAAGAATAACACAGAATCCTAACCTGCAGCACAACATTTCCACCCAAAGAACCCCTCTTTTTACCCTTTCCCGGTTTCTTAGTGCCACAATCACTCACCTCATCTGCTTTCACCGCTATCACCTCACTTATATCTTCACTTTAATTATACTTCTCACTCTTAGACAAATGACAGTATCTTTATCCAAAAAACACAAGCCGGACAATATCTCAGAGATATCTCCTTCACTCAAGCAGAGAAGGAGTGTAATGTTTTCCACGACAACACCACTTCTCTCATTTTCTTCATTACTAGTGTGGTATTCTTGACTACAATGCTGTCTTTTCCTGATTACAGGACGAAAACCTTAACTACTTTGACTAACTAAGAATATTGAGGTGAGGGCTCCGTCTGCACAGTCAATACAAAATGAAGGGTGCCAAGGGTATACTTCAAGAATGTATCTATGGATGGGCTTACCATAAGATACTACCTCACCACTAGGTGAGGGCTCCAGCCAATCAGACCAGCACACTGAAGAGTATCAGGGCAAACTACACAATGGACATGCTGGGTGGGATAATGCCCTACACCTCTAAAATATAAAACTACGTAAAAATATATACAAAGGACTTTTAACATAAAACAGTTCACTCACTTCTTCAAATCATTCACCTTTTCAATCCGCGTAACCTCGGCTAACTCTTCGCACGCACTCTGATTCTACCCTTACCAAACCCCTTAAATCAAAGTAAAAGCCCTCTTTATCCCCCATTTGCCCTCTTGCTTTAACCCCCAAAAGTGCACTCACGTGAACCTGAAGAGCTCAGACGTAGTGCTCCTTCAAATTGACCTTCACAGCTGGACCACCGTACCACACCAGCGGAGAACAGACATGCCTTTAACCAATATGGCACCCATAAACCTTTCTTTTTCACTGTGCGTGGAAGACTGGTCCGCACAGGAAGGCTCTGCAACTGAGTTGTGTGGACAGGAGGACCCGATCATCTCGGAAAGGCTGGGGTCCCTTCGTGGCAGCAAATGTGCGGATGGGCCCTAATAACCTTAACCCAAGGCAGGCCCACCACTTAAGAAGCGAGTGCACATTTGCACTTACAGCAAGTTTATTGTACAATCAACCGGGGAGGGGCTAGTTGATGCTGTAGAGTCTAGCAAACCTGAGTCTCTCAAAACACATAAGTTGGCACACTATATATATTTTTGCAACAGTTAAAACACTCCCCTATATTTTATTACAATCCACCCCCCCACACATGATTGGACAAGACCTTTACAAAATAAATCCAGTCTTGCTCCAATGCTCCCATTCTCATTGGACATGATCCTCTTAACTACCATCTACAGCTCATGTGTCCAACACATCCCTTTTTTAGGATTTGTCTGTAGCAGGTCATGACATCACCACACAGTTAAACATTCACATACAAACATAATTCATTACAAGTGCCAGCTGGCCCGAGAACCTTTAATCCTAAACATAATTGTGCAAATACTCCAAACAACATGAGGAGAAGGAGAATAAACAGGTTACCTTTGAACTGATGATAAGCATCTCACCCGCCCCAACTTACTGGTGTCTCCAGAACATTCTAATCTTTACAACTACCATTTCGGCATGCATGGCACATCCTAAGAAAACAATGAAAACACATGAGTATTGTTCACTGTCCTCGAGCGTTGCTTCAACCCAATTGTTGGTCAAAAGCAACAATACTACCAGGCCATAAAATGCCTGGCCGGTTCGTTAGCTGACCATCTGCTAAGGTCGTAGTTACTCATTACATCTCCTCTGGCCTCTGAAACCCTGCAAAACCAGTTCTTCTCAGATGCTCAGAATTCACCTGTGAATTCACTGCAGAGTTTAATCCATTTATAAAAGCTCACTACATGAAGATTTATAAATTGTGCATTTATATAAGTGTGCATGTATGTTTAATAACTATCATCTGTTCTTTACAGTGGGTTCTTCATGACTAGTCCCCTTCCTCGCATGAGCATTAGGAAACTCATCATCGCCCAGCTTTTAGGCACTTCATAGCACACCATATCTGGATCGTGTTTATATTTAATTTGGTGATTTTGGCATTTTTCTTTCTACGTGTGTTCAAATCTAATATGTATCAACTTGAACACAAAGTAACACTTGAAGTAATACATCCCCTTCACATTTAACTACACTGCATACATATAAAATTGCACCATCGTGTCAATTTTGGCACACCCCCAGTTACAAATATGGTGCGCACAACTTGAGCCCTTTTTCATCATTGGGAACTTTCCTGACCAGTCCAACATTGTGTAGTAACGACTTTCTTCAAGATTTTGGCAATAAATGGGAGGTTCACAATGGGCCGGTAATTGGCTAGGTTGTCTGGATGTAAGGTTGTTTTTTTCAAAAGAGGTCATATAAGACCAGGTTTGAGGGTGTCCAGGAATGATCCTTCTGTGAGGGAAGCATTAATGATACTGAGTAGCGTGTTGAGGACCGAGCTCATCAATTGTTTAATGATGGAGGCCGGAATTATATTGTCAAGAGTAAGAAGTAGGATTGAGGGAAACAATCATTTTTATGAGATCTGTGGGAAAGAGAGGAGATAATTCAGTCTGCATGGGCAGTGTACATGCCAGGGTGCAGAGGATGCTAATGCTGTAAGAGGTTGATTCGATGGTCTCTCCGATTTTGTCTATTTTTTCAATTAAAAAATATGTTGAATCCATTGCATTTTTCCTGAGTTGCTGGTACCTTGGGGTTGGGTGAGCGTTTGGTACAATGGTTTACTACTTTAAAGAGGGCTTTGCTCCTGTTGGAGGATTCTGCAATGGTGGTGGAGTAATAAGCTGCTTTGGCCTCAGTAATCAGAATCCTATGGTTTGCACACAGAGATTTACAATTGGTGATATCTCCTGAATTATGATTTCTGTACCACCATTTCTCTAGGGCTCTGATTGAGCATTTGTTGGAGGCTAGCTTGGGGGTGTACCATGGGGTGGATGGCTTGGTCTTTGGCCAGTTGTATTGTAGGGGGGCATGAGTGTCCACCAGTTTCATACCAGAATTGCTGAATAATTCAAGGAGGCATGAGGCATTCCCTGTGGTGCAGGAAGTCTGCAAAGTTTGCTTCCAGCTCATTGACCGGGAAGGTTTTGAATGAGAGGACATTGAGAGAATGGGCCCTTAGCCTGAACTTTGTAAGCTGTAGTTGAATGGATAAATGATAATGGGATGGCGGCGCTGTCAGACCAGTCAAGTGGGATAGGATATGCACAGGTGATGATGTGTAGACTAAGTCTAGGGTGTTGCCTTTGTTGTGCGTGGGGAGAGCACAATTTGCTTAAGGTCCATGAAAGCAGTCAGTGCAAAAAGTGTGCTTTGAGTGTGGTTGTCAGCCTGTGACTCTGGGATGTTAAAATCACCAAGAAAAATATAATTAGAATGTGCTTATTCGTCAGAGGGTTGTAAATTGGAGATGTCTGCAATGAAAGAGTCACTCCTGTGAGGTGGTCTGTAGATGAGGTGGAAGGTGGTGTATTTGTTGTACGATACAGGGAACCAGCAGGTGAGTGATACAAATGAGCTAGTTCTGGGACAGGGGATGATGGAGCATGGCCAATCAGTCCTGTGTTGCCACTCCACCCCCTGCCCTTCCTGGCCAGTCGACATGTTGGATGCAGTAGCCTTGAGGTAGGAGAACATCAGAAGCATGTGGGAGGATCAGGTAAACCATGTTTCAGCAAAGAACAGGGAATCATGGTCGTTGTACAAGATGAGTTCAGTGATTTCTGCAGTGTGAGTGACTGCTAAGCGAGCATTGATCAACATGAGAAGGCATGTGCATGTGGTTTGTGGTTGTTCAGTGGGGGCAAGGTAAATATTGATGAGATTCGCTAGGATATCTTGCCCGGGCTGCCCAGGGCACTTGGCCATTCGAACTCTGGTAAGAGTGGGGATTGGCTATGAACGGAGGAGACACATTGTGATGTCTTTTGGTGAGTGCCAGTATTAGCGATTAGTTTGGAGGTGAAATGCAGTTTAGCAGGCCAAGCCCTTGGCCCGATCAGGCACAAACAGGTGAGGTCCTCGTTGACGCCTGTCCTTTGCTGAGGACACCTAAGGAGGACTGATTTCATAGGTGGTGGGCGGAGAAACTGAGTGGCAGGGCCTGGTCACGTGACCAGCAGCCTACTAAATGCTGCCTGCCTGCAGTTGGCCTAGAGTCCTTAAGGAGACGCTTGGATGGCGCGAAATCTGGTGCTTATGCATTGTAGAGAAACAACATGTTCACCAAGTACCCTTAAATTGCACAATAGTTTAGGTGGTCATTTTTCCTTTACAGAGCCAAAGGAAGTCACTGCATTGAGTTACGTTATTGTCATTAATTTCTTTACAGCATGAATATAGCAGCATCCGGCAAGTTAGCTGGTTTTGATCAAAGGTTAGGTAGGCTAAGTATTTTCTCCAGCCAATCTGGCAGAGTGTTGCAAGCCCAATGAAACATCACCTTATGTTTGGTAAATGATTGGCAAGACCTTAGATGTGGAACCACATATTTGGTGCATGGTGGACACAAAAAGGAGCAATTGAGAATGTTCTGTTCACAAAAGACCTAGAACATTCAGTTAAATAGAGCATAGCTTGGAATAAAGACATTGGGCAATCATGACCCCCAAGGTGGAGTAGAATACATCTGTGGACATTTAGAAAAAAACCATGCTCACCCGATTGATGCTACCCAATTAAACATCTCTCAGAGCCTGATGTGGTTATCATTACAAAGCCCCACTATTTATTCTGCGTTGTTCCCTGGACCCTTCAAGTGATCTTTAGCAGTAATCATTGCCAAATGACTATTGTTTGGATAATGTGGTGATTCCAACAAAACGTTCAACACAGAAGTGCATTATAAATCTTTCATTAGCTTTGCCAGGAACGTTAGGGGTGATTTATCTACAACTAAAAGGGATATTCCCCTATCAGAACACTGTAAAAGAATAGTGTTGTGATGGATTAAATTATAAAGGGTCAGAGGGCTCTATCATAGCCTTGGCGGTTTCCAGGCGGTAATTGTGCCAGAATACCGCCAATACAAATGGCGTTACCGCTACTCGGTCTGGCACAATTTGCACTGGATCCTGAGTAGTGGTAAGGCTGTAAATGCCCATTTTTGAAAGAGTCCATAGCACTCTAGGGGGATTTTTGGCACTATTACTGGCAGTAATAGTGCCGAAAATTGTCAAAAACTGTCAGAAAGTGTAGATTTTGAAATCCAGCGAAAAGATGGAGGTAAAACTTAAACGTTCTGCTCAACTCGTGATTGGGCCAGCCCTTAAATGGGGCAGTAATAGCATTACCATTGCATTTAAAGGCTACCACCCAACTCGTGATGAGGTTCATAATCATATAGATATTCTGGTCTCCCGCAGGTTCTTCATTATCCGGGATATAGCCCCCAGTATGCATCTTGGCTTCAATTAAACAGATAGGAAGGGGTTGGAATAAATACCTTTAGGGTCTATGGGTTTATCAACAACAGAATGGGAATTCCTTCATAAGAATTGGTCTAATTCATTGGTGTCAGGGAAGAACAAATAATATGTTTTCAGGGTTTCCACTGTTGTGGCGATATTGGCCTCCCCAGGGTCTCTAAATTCAAAACAGTCTCAGGAATTAAAGAATCCAGAAGCTCTTTGGCTCAACGCTCACAGTCACAGGGTCACAGTGAAAAAACAATTCTCATCGCAAGTTACAGCCGCAGGAACATTGCACCAAGGCCCTTCTTTGTCACAAGTCCTTATCACATGGATAAAGAGACCAGAACACCATTTGTTATCCCCCCCAGAAGCACCACAAATGCATCACGGTGAGGGAAATTAACCCCCAGTTGCACCCAATGGACTCAAACAGTGTATGTAAGAGACACATCTTCCCCAAACACACTTCCAAGCACCATGCAGCCCATGGCAGTTGCTAAATTAGACATCCAGTGGCTCGTACTCTACATCAGCCTACAGAGAATAGCACAGGCGCAGCAACAAAGGAGCCCACCAAGACCTAAGCGGAGGAGGCACGCGGCAAGGAGGGCGCCAATTCCCAGAGTCACACCATCACATTGGGTACTGACAGATGCACAGTTGATAACACTGTACAGCCTCAACCAACAAACCATTACAGACCTCCTCACCCTTACACAGCCTGACATTGAGAGTGCCAATAATATACAAACAGCCATAGCACCACTACCGAAGTTGGTATGGGTCCAGCACCTTTGTGCCGCAGGCACATATCAGCACACCGTTGGCATGCTGCAAGTCATGCTGCAACCAGCATTTTCTAAAGTGCTGGGACAAGTGATGGAGGCAATACTGTAACATGTGCACCAGCACTTCTCTCTGGACAGCACCTTTGCAGAAGTGCATGCCACGAAGGCCAGATTTTACCCTACTGCTCACTACCCCAATGTAATAGTAACGTTGGTGGTGCCCCAGGCATCAGAGGCTTCAGAGCATGTGTTCTGAAACAGGAAACAGTACCATTCCCTTAATGTGCAATATACATGCAACACAGACCTCACTGTGACCCATTGCTGCACGTGCTTCCCTGTTTCAAGTCAATATGCCATGGTAATAGGAAGAAGCACACTGCCTGCATACATGGAGACCCACAGAGGACAGCACACTTGGATCTTGGATATGTATCCACAAAGGTGAATGTTTAAGTTATTTGGGGGGTGGGAGGGATACGCCATGCACATGGAGCACAATACATCCTGGGGCATGCTCCACATGGCATTGTAAACAACCCATGTTATGCCCCCTCCACACTAAAGCAGTCAAGCTGAACCACAAGCCCCAAAATGCACAAGACAACATAAATGAACATTATTTTTAGTGGTAGAACGCCCCCCTCTCCTGAACGTCAGATTTAATGAAGGTCACAGGAGGCCAGCGATGGAAGCAGAAAGGAAATCCGTCCACCATTCCCAGCAGCACACAACTGTCCCAAGAAATACAATACGCCAATCAAACACACTACCATAGGCACACATTAAATACACCACAATGATCAGGTAACACAGGCTGCAATAAGCCAAGTACCTATTGGGATGGGGTTGGGGAAATGCAGACTATGGGGGTACATGCATGTGCTGCAGAGCAGGATGGGCACAAGTCATTGTGCATCACCAAATGCAAGGGAAACGCACCCCAATGGCACTAGAGTATACTAAAATGACTGCATGGAAGTGAAAAGCATACACCACTTAGTTAGGATGGGGGAAGTACGACCGTACCTATGTGCAAGTTACCACTTCTCATTCCATTTGCAGGTGACTCTGGCTACCCACAACTACCATGGCTCATGACCCCAATAAGGAACTCTGGGATGCCACAAGAGATTGACTACGGCGAGGCACACAAGGACAAGGGTGTGCATAGAGCAAACGATTGGGCTCCTGAAAGGAAGGTTCCGGTACCTCCACTGGACTGGAGGGACACTTATGTACAGTCGGGAGAAGCATGGTAAGATAGTCCATGTATGTGTGATGCTGCATAATATGTTCATCAGGAGGGATGTTCCATTGCCTGTTGAGGAGGACATGGCTCCGGCAGACTCAGAGGAGGAGGATAACAAAACATGGGCTGACAGACCAGCACAGGATGGATGTGCAGTAGGAAGGGTTGGGTGCTTATGGTGACAGGAACTGATAGACAGATTTTCCTGAACTATAAATGTACAGTGCGCAATGTAAATAGTGAAATCACTGTAGTAAGATCTGTGACACAACCCAAAAGACTACCTGATCTTTACTTGTAATGCAAATCACATTTATTATGTGACACCCATGTCCTCCCTCGATGCTCACCCCCCAACGCCCATGTCCTCCCTACACCCTTTCTCCCCAACACCCATGTCTTTCCACCACCCCAACTCTCATATTACCCGTGTCCTCCCTCCACCCTCCACCCTCCACCATCAAACAGAACTCAGTGCCCACTGGCAAGTGCATTACTTCTTGCCACACTTCTCCCTGCTCCAGGTGGCACCTTGAACTCCCAGCAAGGTATCTCTCTGTTGGGGTGACAGAGATTGAGCTAATGGAATAAAGTCCAAGGATATGCTTCAGTGTCAGCATCAGACCACACTGCAAAGATCCATTGCCTGCACTCTCTGGCAAACCACAGTATTAGAAGCAGTGGCCTCTGTGAGGTGTCTACACTGGTGGACATGTTGCCTTGCCACCCAGCGAGATGCACCCTGCACTGCTGCCCGCATTACTAGGGCATGCTGCAGTTGCAGGTCTGTAAGGTCCTCCCTTTTTTTGCTGCAGCTGCTATATTCTTTTGAGCCTTCCCAATAAGGCTGCCAGTGTGTCTTGTGAGTGGATGAGGGAGGGGGTATCAGCTATCATTACACTTCGATCATCCCCTTAAGCTGCAGACTCTTCATCTTCTGTGCTAATATCTCTTGTCATATGGGGCTGTCATAGTCGATCCCAAGCAACTGAGGAACATGGAGAAGCAGATGTAGGGGGTTCAGCTGTGGTAAGGAGTTCATGTGCAGGCAAGCCATCTTGCAATGATGCCCCACCAGTGTGCTGGCAATGAAGCTGATGACCAGAACAGTCTGATGAGCGTATGTGGCCTGACTGGCAGCATTGGCATTGTGTCTGTTGGATGCAGCAGTTGGAGTATTGGTTGATGTAGTGGGAACCAGTGTCATGGTAAATGCAGGTTTCTTGGCTGGTGTATCCTTTCAGGCTGGCAGACTATGCACTGTATGGGGTGAAGAGACACTTTTCCTGGCAGTTGTTTGCTGAGCATCAGTAATAGCCTCAGCCTGTGAAGGACTAGCTGCACTGCTGTTGACATTATCTGCCTGGCTGCTTTGGGAGCCTGTTGTGGGAATTCTGAACACTGCTCCGTGATATGCTAAGTAGTGGGTAACATTCAATCTAGTGGCACTTGCACATGCATCTAGTATGGCTTGGCTTAACATGTCTCTAGAACTGAATACAAATGATGACTCAATTGTGCTCTCCCACTGGACAGGGATTTTCCCTACTTCATTCATTTGGACATGGATGCTAGTCCCCTTAAGATGGCCACAGAAAAGCGGTTTGGTTGCCTCAAAGGCACTTTGATATTTGTCAATATAATGATATAGGACTATTCTTGGGATTGAGATGAGGAGTTAGTGCGATAGACATCATCAAAGTCCCTTAGAGCCATGAAACACCCTTTTTTGGGTGAGCATGCAGTATGTTTTGGAGCTATAGTTCTCATTGCCCAAAGTGAGAAACCTGAAGGTGTCTCCCTGTCTAGTCCCTGGGGATCTGTCATCCAAGTGGCCAGGACATGGCCATTGCTTTTGGATCCAGTTCCTTGAGGGTGGACCAGTGCGGGAGGATAACCTGGATGGGGGGGGTCCTTGGGGAGTGGGACACCGACGGGTGAGATGCAGTATCTCCCTTCTTCCAACACCTTTTACCCAACCTACCATGTAGGATATTCCAAAACACTGGCCCCCCCTTTTCCAACACGAACACCTTTGCACAACATGAAAGACAATGGACTAACACCAAAGCCATTTACCTGACATGTCCCAATACAAGGGTCAGGCAAAGTCAGGCAATTGTCCAGAATCACACACACCTGACAGCCCTTTCACTTCACCACAGGGGTAAAAGGTGGAGCACAACAGCACCCTACGAGCCAGGCAGACAGCACGATGTAAGAGCTAACTCAGCACGGCAGTTCAATATTAGGAGAAAGACGGCGCAGACCGAGAGGGTGACAAGGAGAGAGTCGATCTTGCCCTTTCTGACCAAGGCCCATGAAACCTCTGTAGAGGGAAGGCTAAGTCTGAGAACAATATCCAGCGTGTCTTGCACCAGATGTCAACGGTACACGAGACCCTCCTCCGCTGATTGCCACGCCGTGGAGAGACACTTATCTCTGTGGTACCAACCTTGACTCGAAGAAGAAAGAAAGCAAAGCGGTTCATCACAGCCAGTGAGTCGAGGGGAGTATCAATAAGAATCTGAACTGTGTTAAACGAAAAGTACCCAATGGCTAAATTGAACTTTGAAAAGCTAAAGAGGGGGCAAACCAGCAACAGAGGAGGTCAGCAACACAGGGGTGCTCAAGCAGGATTACTCTGGGTGATTATCCGATGGTAGAAAGACTACCATAGCCTGAAGCCATTGGGAACAGGTGAGAAGAGCTCAAAGTGGTCATTCAGGGATCTTGTAAAATCCTCTGTACCGTTGAAAGTCTTTGACCGACAGAAGATTGAGAAGCTACGGAAAATTAATCCTGCATGATGAAATGAGTATATGAACAGTGTTGCAAAGGTTGGGAAGAGTGTACTCAATCGAAGGAGGTCAGGGCAAGTGAACTGTCCTCCTTGTCATTTGGGTCTGAGCCCGGCAGTGGGAAATCCAGAGGTGGAAAGTCATCATCCAAAGTTCATTGAAAAGGAACTGTTGAATCGATTTGTTGAATATGATTTTTTGTGAAGGGTTTACGCCAGTAAGAGGGGAGCCCAAGTGTGAAAACATCACCCAAGGTATACGTGAAGCAGAACTTTGTGTTTGTTTGTTTGTTGGATACATCAGGCCTTGAAGGCAAGAGACTTTTTATTTGAAAAGAGACTTGGCCCTTGAAGAACCTGACAGCTGATGCAGAACTGTTGGCTCGTGCTGGGAAAGCTCGAGTGTATGTTGTGCTCAGGAAAACTACCTTGTCCCGTGCTGAAAACGTGGGGAAGGGAGAACCCTGGTAATCACATCCTGACATTATTTGTGATCACTTCTTTCTTTATTGAAACCCTATCCCAGACTCTTTCTGTAATTAGTTGTTAGGAATTGGCAATAGTTTTTTTAGTATAGGCCTTTTATTTTGACATGACGCCACAAGGACTGCCTTATGTTTTATTTTATGCTCAACGCTTGCTCCCATCTTAGATTTAGGTTTAGGTCAGGTGTTTTTCCACACTGCATTTATTGTTCGATAAACACCCTTGAACTGTGATCACTTGTGTCTGTTTTTACTGTTGCCACCATGAGTTCCTTACATATAATGGCAGGGTGGGATGTGACTCAATTTAAACAAATTGGGGAACCCTAACATTTCAAAAACCTAGTCAGAGAGCCTCCAACCGTTCCATCGTCACCAAGGAATCAATAGGGTTTGAGATCTGTAGGGAAGCTATTATTCCCCCTGGGAAAGGAGGAATGATTCCTATGGATTTAGTTTTGATACCCCCTCTGGGGTGCTACATCCAATTAGCCACAAAATCTAGTTTAGCATGGAAGTTTGGGATAGATATCTTAGCAGGCCTTATTGATCATGTCCTCTGGGGATATGTAAAGGTTCTCTTACAGAATCATGGGGAAGTCCCTTTTGAGGTACGTCGAGGAGATCAGATTGCTCAGGGAATTTTGGAAAGAGCTCTATTCCCTCAATTATAAGAAAGTGAACCAGATAAAACATAGAGAGGTAACTTAGGCTTTGGGGAAGGTGATACATTTATTGACATTGAAGAAAGGAGGGGAGACAAACCTACCATCTACCCTGACCTGGCCTTTGCCCAGCAAAATGACCCTGCCCTTCCTGAAGCTCTTTTACAAGCAATTCCGGAGGAAGAAGGCAGAGAAAAAGTCAGTCCATTTTTCTTCTTAAAACAAGGGTTACTTTTAAGTAGAGAAACTTCCACCGAAGGTCTGGTAAAAACCCAATTAGTGATACCCAAGAGTCATTGAAAGGTTGCGCTAGAGATCGTGCATTGCCATCTTACTGAAGAGCATTTAGGACAATTTAAAACACAGGCTCACATTAGTGGGAAATTGTATTGGCCGGGTGTTCATGCCGATATATAAACTTTCATCCAGACATGCGAAAAATGCCAAAAGACCAGCACGCACATCCCATTACCTGCCCATCTGAACCCATTCCGATCATAGAAGGCACCTTTTCTAGAATTTGTATGGGCACAACAGGACCTCTAGAGACCTCTAAATTGGGCAATAAATATGTACTAGTGATCGTATACTATGCAACCCGATGTTCCGAGGCATTCCCAATGCGAAATAACACCACCCAGGAGATCCTTAAAGGATAGTTCCGGGACTTTTTTTTTATTGTTCCTATGGTTCGGCCATGTGTTTTTAAGCATAAATCGGTAGATCGTAGAAAACTTTCCTATGGACCTTACCC
The DNA here is from genome assembly GCF_040938575.1 of Ambystoma mexicanum. Classification (NCBI taxonomy): domain Eukaryota; kingdom Metazoa; phylum Chordata; class Amphibia; order Caudata; family Ambystomatidae; genus Ambystoma; species Ambystoma mexicanum. Next base: position 688,350,385 of record NC_090934.1, on the reverse strand, counting down.
GACTTTTCGTCCATTAACGCACTCGAAAACATCCGCCATTTTATGATAATCCTATCATTTCCCCCCATCGCCCTGGCTCACCTGCTTTTGCGGCACTAAATCAAATCCCCCGCCCCTGAGCCTGACATCAGCAGACGCGTACCGCCCATTTCCCGTTTCGTGTCAACAATCGCTGCGCCTCAGCTAATGAAGTGTCGCCATGGAAATGGCAGGACGCCTCTTTCCTCAATAAGTATAAACACACCGTTTCACAACACACAGCAGCAGACTTTCGAATCCATTCCTCTCTCTGTGTTACTTTGAGTATTCTGTGACTCGTTTCTGTGCTCTGGTCAGCTACCTTCGTTGATTGTAGCCCGTGTGAACAGATACCAGTACCACCGCTATAAATTATTTTACTTTCTTTACCACACAATGGCTACAATAATGCCGTATATGTACGAGCCCGAGTACACCGAGGAAGAACTACTGGAAAGGCAAGCACGCGAAAACGATGGGGATTCGGACGGCAGTTGGGAGAACCAGTCAACGGATGAAGAGCCTGGACCATGTCGCATGGACGGCGTCTCCACCTGGTGCACGTGCAATCGGTGCGAGCTAATGCCAACTGAGGAGGAGAACTGCTGCTGCCGTGAAAATTCCGGGTGCTTGGCCTACATTTCGGAAGGCGAGCCAAGTCTGCAATGCATCACCGAGCTGCCAGAGTTCAGGGAAGCCTGCCTCTCACGGACCGTGTTGAGGATGATGATGGTGCTTATGCACGAACTTCGCGGCACTGTTCGTCCGCGTAATCCGAGTAACGAGTAAGTATACTCTGGTTGTGATGTCAGTGATACCACTACTATGTCATGGTCGTCTCCCACATATAAAATTACATCTACATATCATTCGAATGCATGTAAATTGGTTCCATATTGTGCATTTTCTAGATAGAATTTTTTTCAAAGCAGAATGACATTTTTTACCTCAATCGACAGTGATAAGAAAGTTTTGTCATTTTAATACAGTTTGCATCTTTCATTTTCACAGGTGGTACAGGCTGGTGGCCTATCGTTGCTTCACTTGGTGGCTTCACGGGAAGCTCGGACACCGCGTTCGGAGAGTAATACCTGCCTGTGCGGTACTTGCCATTAGACAACATTTCCCCAGCGACAGTGGACAATACCTCAGATTTTCCCTGGGTGTGCTGCAACCGGAACTTTACAATGTGTAATGTTTATTATTTATGTTCAATTGAAATTAAGATCTAAAATAAAACCCAACATATATTTTAACAATGGTTGTTTTGATTTTTTAAATGAATCTAGTGTGTCTCCATTGAATAGTCTTCCTGTGCCTTGTCTTGTCACACCACATGTCTCCGGCCAGCATCCTCCCTCACGCAGGCCGCCCAATAAATCATCCTTTTGGGCACCGGGTACAGAGATGACCCCCTCTGGCCCGTGCCGCCCCGTGTCTCCTGCCAAGCATCCCCCCTCACGCTGGACGCCCCCCTGCAATCCACATAAGTGTGTCTCCATTCACGAGTCTTCCTGTGTCTTGTCTGCACGACCACCGCCCCAATCCACCCCCCGCCCTATCAAAGGCAGTTCGCACCGGGGTACTTGCGCTGGCAAGTGGAGCTGTCAGGGAGCGATAAAGGCCAAGAGGTGCCAAAGACCATGTACACTTCAAAGTGGTCTATAGAGCATGGGTTGTTGTTCCCATGTCTACCCCCAGACCCCGTGTCTCCTGCCAAGCATCCCCCCTCACGCTGGACGGCCCCCTGCAATCCACATAAGTGTGTCTCCATTCACGAGTCTTCCTGTGTCTTGTCTGCACGACCACCGCCCCAATCCACCCCCCCCCCCCCCGCCCTATCAAAGGCAGTTCGCACCGGGGTACTTGTGCTGGCAACTGGAGCTGTCAGAGAGCGATAAAGGCCAAGAGGTGCCAAAGACCATGTACACTTCAAAGTGGTCTATAGAGCATGGGTTGTTGTTCCCATGTCTACCTCCAGACCCCGTGTCTCCTGCCAAGCATCCCCCCTCACGCTGGACGCCCCCCTGCAATCCACATAAGTGTGTCTCCATTCACGAGTCTTCCTGTGTCTTGTCTGCACGACCACCGCCCCAATCCACCCCCCCCCGCCCTATCAAAGGCAGTTCGCACCGGGGTACTTGTGCTGGCAACTGGAGCTGTCAGGGAGAGAAAAAGGCCAAGAGGTGCCAAAGACCATGTACACTTCAAAGTGGTCTATAGAGCATGGGTTGTTGTTCCCATGTCTACCTCCAGACCCCGTGTCTCCTGCCAAGCATCCCCCCTCACGCTGGACGGCCCCCTGCAATCCACATAAGTGTGTCTCCATTCACGAGTCTTCCTGTGTCTTGTCTGCACGACCACCGCCCCAATCCACACCCCCCCGCCCTATCAAAGGCAGTTCGCACCGGGGTACTTGTGCTGGCAACTGGAGCTGTCAGGGAGCGATAAAGGCCAAGAGGTGCCAAAGACCATGTACACTTCAAAGTGGTCTATAGAGCATGGGTTGTTGTTCCCATGTCTACCTCCAGACCCCGTGTCTCCTGCCAAGCATCCCCCCTCACGCTGGACGGCCCCCTGCAAACCGCATAATGCCACGACATATACACGTCATTCATTCACAAACACACCCCAGTTTCGAATCCTTTATAACCCACTTCATATTTCTAATGAGCACTTCTTTGCGCTTTGCTAGTCAACCCGTGAAGGTGCTGGTTATCTGCTCTTCGTCTCTGTGAACTTCCGTGACCACTTCGAGGAAACTCCTCAGTTTGCAACCTGTGAACTGCTCCCTGTTCTATGACAAGAAACTACTCTGATCCCTGCATCTAACTGTTTGTTCGTCAAGGTAAGGCCATGTACCATAATCATTTTGCGTCCAATTTCTTTTCGTTCAAGACAGTACATGCAAGGAACTAGTCACATGTTCTGAGTTTACATTGGTATTCATAGAGAATTGTTGATCTTTACTTTTCAGAACTTTCCACAATGCCTGCCTGTTCCATTGGCGGTTGCCCTTCGAAGACCCATAATAAATCTGAAGGTACTATAATGCATGTTTTCCCTAAGACAATAGATCAGAAAAGAGAATGGGTCCGATATTGCAGATATCCACCGTCTGAGCTTGAAAGTAGAGTCCTAGAAGTCTTTGCGGACAAGAGGGGTGATCGATACCGCATCTGCAGCAGGCACTTTACCTCTGACATGTACTCCACCTCATTGCTAATAAAGAAGAACACACCGCGAGCGAGGCGAAAATTGCTCTCAAACGCTATTCCCGCTCTATTCGTCCACATCCCTCCACTGGTGAGTCAAGTTTACGTATTTATCTCTCGGCCTTGTGGTAGTGTGTAGCATTAGCTAACAATAATTTCCCCATTTATGTATCCACTCAATATGAAGGTGGAAGATTCTCCATCCGTGTCGTTATTGCAGTCATCAGCCACTTCAAGCGCCTATCGGGTAATCTTACTTGGCTATTCTGCCACTGACTTGTTTTAGGCATGTAAATCAATAGTTTTAATTTATCGTGTAATTATTTTACCTAATGGTACACCCTTGTACTCGTCCTCTAGTCTTTGTTTTCAGTTATAATTATTGTTATCCAAAATAATGCAAGTACTGTCTTTCAGGGAGATGCTGAGGAGTCCAACGTATTGACGACTACCGTTGATGTCACTCAGATGCTCGAGGTACGTTTCAGGACAGTTCCATCGATGGAGATCATCAGATCTTGCATTCTTGCAGCGTGATTGTTACACACAATGTTTCTTTCGTTTTTAGCCATTGATATGTCCTTCTGTCGTCGCCCTCCTATGTGTCTTCTTTTTTCAATATTGTGTTCATTACTAATGAAAGTCCTATGTTTCAGGGAGTCGATGGAGCATTAGTCCAAGAAGAAGGGGGAGCATGCAGTCACGGGTCGGCGCAACAGCTTGCAGAAGTGTGCACCGCAGTTACATCGTCCCTTGATGTTCTTATGCATTTCGAGGTATGGATACCGACAGTTCGATCAAGCGAAATCATATGACGTGATTACATCCGCTATACTTCCTTCTTTATTAACGCAAGTACTATGTTTCAGGGAGATGACGGAGCTTCTTCTACAAGAACATCACCCCTAGTAGTTGATGCAGATCTCTGGGTAGTGACACTTCCAACGATCGAGCAAATGGAATCATATTTACATATCCATTATTTATTTTAGACAACTGATCATTTGTGCAGGTCTATTTAGATGAGCCGTTCACGCCTACACAAAGTTTGTGTTCTTTTTATCAAAATAGAAAACCATACTAATGCAATTACTGTGTTTCAGGGAGTCACTGAAGCATCATCTTCAATAATATCATCAATGGAAGTCTATGAGGAGCCCGAGGTATGGATCTTGACAGTTCCATCTAACTAGATCAACAATGCGTGAATAATTGTCGTTTGAATGTTCTACACAAAGCGTTCATTCGTGTTTTGCTATTGAGATGTACGTGGGTATTGGTCCCCAAGTACATTTTGTGTTTTCGATATTATTATACATACTAATGAAAGTTCTATGTTTCAGGGAGTCGATGGAGCGTCAGTGCGTGATGGATGTGCTTATCATGAAAATATAGTCGTTGCAGCGCAAGAGGAAGTGGAGACATGCACACACGAGTCGGAGCAACAGCGTCCTGATGTTGAAGTTCGAGGCAAGAAAGTTTGAAAGAAAAGAAAGCAAAAGAAGGTTAGTGTCCTGGTCACTATATTATGTTGTTTTTCACTGTTAATAGTTCAATACTGTAAGTTGTGTTTAAACTGAACATCCCTTTTCCAATCTGTCCTCTAGTTGCGAGTGGGTGTACGAACTAGATCTACACAGACAGTGAAGCGAACGAGAGATGTTGCTTGTCAAACCTTTTGGCAGGGACTTGAGACTGGAGATGCATCGTGCCAATGGGAAGAATATGAAGTGATTGACAACGGAGCTATAACACATCCAGCCATTGATAGTGAATGTCCTCCTGGTAGTTCGGATGCAGTCGGAGATAAATTCACAGAATCCACACCCGCAAAAACTATGACCGCGAGAAAGTTGAAGAAATTGTCCTATTCACCCATTGCCGGAGAAGGAACAGATGTTGCAATGGAAGAGAATGAAGTGGACTACAATGAAACACCTTCAATATCACTGAACATAGCGGAAGACGATATCAGAGATTCTACCTTTCATGTGAGTGACATGTCCTCAACGTTACAGGCCGAACCAGCTGGGATGCAGAGTGACAGTATAAGGAAAGAGGCCAAATTCATTCTATTCGATAGTTGTTTGATTGATATTATTATTCGGTTGAAATGTGGGCATTCGGTAGGTGGGGAAGTATGTGGGGAGCCATTGATTAATGTGACTCGTGCAATTCGAGGCACTAACCTTAAAATACATGCCACCTGTACAAAATATCATCCTTTCTCATGGTCTGCACAACCCATGCTGGGACAACTGCCAGCAGGCAATCTACTTTGTGCAGCGGCTGCACTTTTTAGTGGTTCAAGTTTTAAAAAATTAGAGTCTTTCTTTCAGTTTGTGGGAATCCATTTCATTGCGAAAACTCAGTTCTACAAATACCAAACCGATTATCTATTTCCAGCCATTAGCGAAGCTTGGAGAATGGAAAAAATGTCTATTGATAGTACATTCGCGGGCAAACGGTTCAGGCTAGCCGGTGATGGACAGTGCGACAGCCCAGGATTTTCAGCCAAGTACTGCACTTTCAGGACATGGAAAGTAAGAAAATTGTGAGTTCGGTGGTCGTGCAGGTGTCACAAAGTACATCCTCAGTGGCCATGGAGAAAGTTGGCTTTGTAGCATCATTGCAAGAACTACAATCGCGGGGAATGGTGATCGACCTGATAGCCACGGACAGACACGTTTCAATTGCCAAGACAATGAGAGAAGAGTACAAAAATATAAATCACCAATTTGACGTTTGGCATCTTGCAAAAACAATCAATAAAAAATTGTCGGCTGCAGGTAAAAAAAAAAGATATGCAAGGTATTTCACAGTGGTCCAAGTCAATCAGCAACCATCTTTGGTGGAGCTCAAAAACATGTGGAGGGTCGTTGGAAATTCTACTGGAAAAATGGCGGTCAGTAATGCTACACTGTACAAACGTTCACCGCTGGAACACGAACCAACATTTCCACAATTGTGAACATGGCCATTTGTCCACAGAGGAGGCACGGAAGAAGAAGTGGTTGATTCCTTCATCACCCACTCACAAAGCCATTGAAAAGATTGTATTTGATAAAACTATAACAAAAGCTTTGAGGGGACTCACGGAATTCTGCCACACAGGAGATTTGGAGGTGTTCCACAATATGTGCCTAAAGTACAGGCCAAAACGATTGCATTTTGGCATGGAGGGCATGATAAATCGGACTCTTTTAGCGGTCTTGGCACATAACCATAATGTTGGCCGTCAACAAAGTAGGACGACCGGAACATTAGGGACGCTTCGCTACAATAAGGCCTTCACTAAAAGAAGTAAACAATGGGTGATCAAACCAGTGTTTGAGGATATGCAATATGAGTTTATTGAGAGACTTATTGTTGACGTCCTAGATAGGGACATAAATGGAGTTGTGAACGAACCTGTGCAGGGGACAACTGCATTGCCACCCAACATTGCCTCTGTTCCATGTCCACCTAAAGAAGAGCTCATTGAGAAATACACATCATGGTTTAAATGATTGTAATTTGATTGTCTGTTCTCTCGAGTCTCCTCATGTCACAGGCCCATTGAATATGTGTATCTATCCAACCTTGTTCAATTAAAATTAAACCAAACAGTAATATAAATCATTTTTCAAAAAATATAGAATGTCTCCGTATTTATGGTTCTGTGGGGCTGCAAAGCACGCAGACAAAATGCAAAGATGGAGTGTAAATTTCAAGTCCTGTGAGATGGCCTTACACTGAATGTAGCTAATTAGGAATGTGTGTTCGTTCAAAGTGAAGGTCAGCTGCTTTGATTTTTTCTCGGGTGCCAGAATGGCCCACGACTCAGTATAAGGTTCTATTGTTATTTGACCTTGACAGGCCGGGACCACATAAGAAACGATAATGAATATAATTTCAGAAACGAAAGCCATTTCATGTTCGTTCATTAGAAGAAATAACGTCGGCATAGAAGGAGTGGTATTTCGGGGCTGCCCTACGCACAGACACAATGGAAAATGCAAATATAATGTAAGTAACTCTTTAGATGAGTTTATATCGCAATTTAATTACCATACAGTAGCTTTAAAGACGGGTTAAGTTGTACTTGTTCGTTCTATGTGGCATATTGTTTTGTACCGCGCACTATCTTGGGGAGAACCGTCTCCTTTTACGGAAGCACCTCAAAACCTTCCTCTTTGCTTCTGCTTTCTCTCTCCCTCTCCCCTGCTACAACTGGTCCACTGTCTGCGACCTCGGTCCTGGGCCCTTCCACTCTCCACCTGCAATCCCTGTCAACCCCTGCACTGGGGGACTGTCTCAGTATCCTACAGCCCCCCCTTGACGTATAAAACCCAGTTGCACTGTCCTAGCTATGAAATAATTTCCCGACCTAATATATAAAATGAATAATTTTAATAAAGATCTGATGGTGAGACTAATTTCATTTTTTATGTTTTTCAAACAGGTACATCATCCATTATTGTCTGTGTCACGAGTACCAGACACCGGCGGATGGCTTCTATAATCGCCAATTGCTTCTCCGCGTGAACAACATTAGCACCCTGACCATTTTGTGGGACGATCGCCAAGTACAAGTATGCCCTTACGCGGTACTAACGGCTAGATGCAACATACAGACCGTTGTGGTGGCCTAGTACCTCGTTGTTGGAACAGCCATGCAATTATCAGTGCGACCGAAGAGCTTATTTTATCGTAAACCAACACCCTGTGTACTGCACACGAACATCGCTTGCCTCAAGACGAAATATTTTGGATCGTGAGCAAATAAAAATTCATTGATCTAAGACCCTGTGTACAGCAAAGGAACATCGTGTGCCTCGAAACAAACTTTTTGGAACGTGAGCAAATAAAAATGCAAATCGCTGAATATTCTCAAAACATTTGATGTCCAATAAATGTACTTTGCCAAATGTACAATCTTGCCGTTTGCTTTTAAACCACAGTTTCATATTCTGAATTGTGGCGCTGTATTGTGAGATGATCTAAGACCCTGTGTACAGCAAAGGAACATCGTGTGCCTCGAAACAAACTTTTTGGAACGTGAGCAAATAAAAATGCAAATCGCTGAATATTCTCAAAACATTTGATGTCCAATAAATGTACTTTGCCAAATGTACAATCTTGCCGTTTGCTTATAAACCACAGTTTCATATTCCGAATTGTGGCGCTGTATTGTGAGATGATCTAAGACCCTGTGTACAGCAAAGGAACATCGTGTGCCTCGAAACGAACTTTTTGGAACGTGAGCAAATAAAAATGCAAATCGCTGAATATTCTCAAAACATTTGATGTCAAATAAATGTACTTTACCAAATTTACAATCTTGCGGTTTAATTTAAAAGTACAGTTTCATAATCCCAATTGTGGCGCGCTGTGTTGTGTGAGCTCACCTGTGTTGATTTCCTGGTTCTGTGTGGAGTCGCGTAGAAGACGCCTGGGCGCGTTTGCCTACGCAGCACAGTCACATCACGGATAGAGGCGGGGAATATGAATGTTTTGATCAAGTCTGTTTCAGGGGCGGGGGATTTGATTTAGTGCCGCAAAAGCAGGTGAGCCAGGGCGATGGGGGGAAATGATAGGATTATCATAAAATGGCGGATGTTTTCGAGTGCGTTAATGGACGAAAAGTCGGGTAAGGTCCATAGGAAAGTTTTCTACGATCTACCGATTTATGCTTAAAAACACATGGCCGAACCATAGGAACAATAAAAAAAAAGTCCCGGAACTATCCTTTAAGCATCTTCTACCGTATTTCTCTAGGGTTGGATTTCCCATAGAAATACTAACAGACCAAGCCAAGGTTCAAATTTTATTAGTAAGCTTATGGCTGAAGTCAAAGATCTACTCTGCATCACAACCATGCAAACCTCTGTGTACCATCCACAAATCAATGGCCTGGTAGAAAGAATCAGCAAGACCCTAAAACAAATTTTACAGAAATTAGTAGACAAGGACGCGAAGGACTGGGACCGGATGATTCCCTGGGCATTATTTACCATAAGAAACCACCCTCCCATGCTTCCACAGGTTTCTCTCCCTTTGAATTACTATACAGAAGAGAACCCAGAGATGTCTTGGACATGCTCCAAGGAATTTGGGAAGAACAAGAGGAGGCCCCATTCCAATCTCACTAACCACCACTCGAATGCAAGAACACATGAAAATGGTCTGCAACTTGGTTTGTACTCACTTGGGGAAGGCACAGAGTCAACAAAAGCATGCTTTTGATAAAAATAGTAGATTTAAGATAATTCTCCATAGGACAGAAAGTACTGCTCCTCTTCTCCACCTCAGAAGACAAACTTGTCTCTAAGCGGCACAGACCTTATGAGATAATAGAATGGACGGGGGCCTGTATGTACAAAATAGCCCAACCAGACCGAAAACAGAAAGTCCACTTATACTATATAAACCTCTTGAAAGAATGGAAGTAGAATCTGTGAGCCACCCATGACAAAGTACTAGCCTGTTTGGCTCCTGAGGACATAGACAACTTTTACTTAATTCCTTCCGAGTTAGTCCAAGAGTGAGAGGATCTAAAAGATGTAGTGATCCCATTTCCTGATGTATTCTCAGAGAAACCAGGAAGAGTAAAAGGTAAGACGTCAGTAAAATGGAAGCCACTAATTCCTAGTGGCACAACAAAGTTGTTTGTCTTTTTAAACAATGTATGATTGTTTTACGTCAAGTGAATGGGACTGACCCACTGGATTTTTAAACTAATATGTGTTTTTTCATCGAAATGAATATTAAAAACTGATTGAATTATTTGTTTTACAGTGCTAATTTAATGAAGTCTGTCTGTAAGCTGTTGATAAAAACTAACTACCTCTCACTTCTAACAATATTGCCTCCCCGATAAAAGGTAGAGTTACTACTCACGTAGTAAAAATTGGGTTTCCCCCTTTATAGTATATTACCACTATATCAGAACACCTAAAGGTAAAGTGGTTCATTTAAAGCCATATCGACTACCAGAAGCCCATAAACAGATAGTGATCGAGGAAGTCAACAAAATGTTGAAAGCCAATAACATTGAGCCCTCCTCAAGCCCATGGTCCTCTCCTATCATGTTAGTCACTAAACCTGACCGTTCCTGGAGATTTTGCATAGGCATCCTTCAAGTCATTACCATCTTGGACTTCGATGCCTATCCCATGCCACACATCGATGACCTAATTGATAAACTCAGAACAGCCCCCTATTTATCCACCCTAGATTTCACCAAAGGGTACTGGCAAGTTCCTGTATATGGGCCAGATAATGATAAACACGTGTTCTCAATGCCTTTAGGACTATTCCAGTTTAAAGTCCTCCCCCTTCAGTCTACACGGTGTACCGGCCACTTTTCAACGCCTCATGGATAGGATCCTACAGCCCTACTCCTATTTCTGTGGAGCCTATATTGACGATATTGTCATTTATAGCAAAGCTTGGGAGGACCATCTCTTCAACCTTAATACCATCATGAAAGTCCTCAGAAATGCTGGCCTAACTGCTAATCCAGCTAAGTGCAGATTGGCCCAATCAGCTGTAAAATATCTTGGCTTCTTTAAAGGGAATGCGAACGTACAACCCCAACATGAAAAGGTAAGCGCCATCTTGGATACACCCACCCCTAAAACCAAAAGAGACCTTAGAGCTTTTTTAGGATTAATAGGGTATTACTGTAGGTTTATCCCCAACTTTTCAGACAAAACAGCTCAGCTGACCGATAGACTTAAAAATGCTTAACCACAGAAACTTCATTGGAATGACATAGACGATATATGCTATAACATCCTGAAACAAACTGTGTCAGAACCCAGTCCTGAAGGTAGTCGACTTCTCAAAGGAATTTGTGTTACAGACGGATGCCTCCCTTACAGGGTTAGGAGCCATCCTGTCACAAATTTGCGATGGACTAGAACATCTTATACTGTACACCAGTTACAAGTTATTCCCACATGAGAAAACTACTCTGTGATAGAACTAGAGGCCCTAGTCATCAATTGGGCTATTATGCATCTCAGGTACTACCTAGTAGGAAAAAGGTTCACGCTTGTCACCGACCACTCACCCCTAGATTAGATTAGCTAGCGCCAAGATTCCAACCCTCGGGTCATGCAATGTTTTGTAGACCTACAACCCTATTGTTTCACAGTGGAACACCGAAAAGGAAAAGACCAACGAAATGTAGATTTTCTTTCCCCATTCACCTGTGAAACAAATGTGACTACATAGCATGGAGGAAGGGAATGTGAGAAACCTGAAGGTGTCTCCCTGTCTAGTTCCCAGGGATCTGTCATTCAGGTGGTCAGGACACAGCCATTGCTTTTGGATCCAGTTCCTGGGGGTGGACCAGTGCGGGAGGATCACCTGGATGAGAGGTCCTTGGGGAGTGGGACACTGACTGAATCCCCCAGCAATCCAATGAAAAAACACACAATGAGACTATTCTACCTGGCGTTCGAAACCTCCGATCCAACCCACAGGATAGGATGGAATGGATGGAATGGATGGAATGGATGGAATGGATGGAATGGATGGATTTGATGGAGTTGATGGATGGGATGGATGGAATTATGCAGTTGATGGAGTGGAGGGAATATTGGAGCAAATGGAGTGGATGGAGCAGATAGAACCCGAGGAGTGGATATAATTGGATGGTGTGGATGGAATGTATGGTGTGGACAGACTTGGATGGAGTGTATGGAATATATGGAGTGGATCGAATGAACAGATGGAAGTGCGTGGAGTGGATGGAATCAGATGGAGTGGATGGAGTTGGCTGGAATTGGAGTGAATGTATGGAGTGGGTCGAGTGGAATGACTCGAATGAGTGGAATGAGGTGGGTAGAGTGCAAGGAGTAGGTGAGCAGATGAAGCCGATGGAGCGAAAGGTGTGCTTGGAGCAGATGGATCAGATGTATTGAGTGGAGTCGATGGAGTAGATGGAGTGGATAAAATCAACAGGAACTGGATGGAGCGATTGGAATTGGATGAAGTGGATGGCGTAAATGGAACAAATAGGCTGGGTGTAACTGCTAGAGTGGTTGGAATGGATAGAGTGGGTAGAACAGATAGAACGGATGGCATAAACTGAACTAATCAAAGGAATAGAACGGATGGATCGGATAGAACGAATATAACAGATAGAGTAGAAGAAGCAATCAGAATGGATGGAGAAAATAGAATTGATGGAACAGATAGAGTTGACAGAACCGACACAGTGAATGGAACCGAAAGAGTAGATGAACAGACATAGGGAATTATTTTTCACCAGAGGGCGCTGCGTTTGAGGCCGCGGAATCGAAGTCCCTCGAGAGCCGCCGTCTGGCGTTGACGTCATCCGCTGTATAAAGGGCTCGAGCAGCGCCCGTTACCTCAGTTCTGTTTTTATGGTGTTCATGGTAGCATCAACTGATCAAGTTTAAAGTCTTCAGGCTCTTAAGGAAGTTAGAGTGCAACTGGTGTAAACTGTACGGAGGGGTAGGTTGGGAGGGTCGATAAGGAATACATGGGAGGAACATTCAATCAAAAGAACGTTACAGTTGGTAAGTAACTTGTTCTTCGAATGGATTGTGTCCTCCCACGTATTCCTTATTTTATGATAGACTCCCATAGCAGTGGTCATTTTGGAGGTGGGTGTACTAGAAATTTTAATTATGGACTGAATGAAGGACAGCTTTTGCAAATAGTCCTCCTTGATATGAAGTAGAGTCCAAGCAGTAATGCTTTACAAAGGTGTGCATTGACGAGTGGCCGCAGCACAAATATCCTGCACCGGGACACCCCTCTGAAGAGCCGTGGAAGTTGCCATGCCTCTGGTTGAATGAGCCCTTAATCCATCTAGAGGCTCTTTCCCAGCTAATTTGTAGCATTCAGAAATTGCTTGAATTATCCATCTGGATAGAGTTTGTTTAGACACTGCAAGGCCCAATTTGTGCCCAGTATACCCGAAAAAATAGTTGGTCACATTGTCAAAGATTTGCCAACCTGGAAATGTAGAAACGGAGAGCCCTTTTTGGGTCCAGTCTATGCAATCTTTCCTCTTCCTTACTCGCGTGAGGCGGAGGATAAAAGGAAGGTAAGACAATTTTCTGTGACAGATGAAAATCAGAAACTATTTTGAGGAGGAGGCTTACAAGACAGTGCCTGCAACTCAATTACCCTGTGGGCTGATGTTATAGCCACTAACAGAATTGTCTTAAGAGTGAGAAGTCTTAATAGACAAGAATGTAAAGGTTCGAAAGGGGCACACACATGACATTTTAAGACTATATTTAGATTGCAGATGGGCACCTGAAAAGGTGTTGAAGGGTATACATGTGTCAGCCCTTTCAAGAATTGAATGACTAAAGGCATTTTAAAGTAGGACGCCTCTTCCGATGAGCGCTTAAAAATAGATAGCGCTGCCAAATATCCTTTTATAGCACCAACTTGGAGCCCCAAATTGGCTAAATGTAAGAGAAAAGAAAGTACTGTTGGAGTATTGCAAAGAAATGGATCCACATTCTTATCCCTGCACCAGTTTCTGAACTTGTTCCAATGACACCGATACAGGGATTTTGTTGCTGGCCTTCTGGCCGAAAGCAAAATCTCCATTGCGTCATCCGGGAGGTCCCAATCCTTATATCTTAGCCTCTCAGAAACCATGCGTGAAGGCTAAGTGTTTTGACCTCTAGATGAAGAACCCGACCTTCCTCTTGCGAGAGAAGATCCTCTCTTTATGGAAGACATATTGGAGGGAAGATGGACATGTCCAGAAGGTCCGGGTACCAGGTCCTCCTGGCCCAATCCGGAGCAATTAGGATCATGGTTTTCCTGAACTTTCTCAACCTCCTGATTACCTCAGGAATCACGGGGACTGGAGGAAACGCATAGAGGAGTGGAAATATCCAGTACACGACAAACGTGTCTCCTAGAGCTCCTCTCGGAGGAAATTCCCTTGAGCAGTACAGTTTGCACTTCCGGTTGGCCCTGGTTGTGAACAGATCCACTTGAGGGGTTCCCCTGTGTTCAGCTCTCCGGCTAGGTGAACTGCCGATAGATTCCTTCTTGCATTGCCCAGAACCAGAGCTGCATTGCCTCTCTGCACAGTGGGAGTGATCCTACGCCTCCTCTTTTGTTGAGGTGGTACATAGCCACTGCGTTGTCCGTCATTATCAGGACATTCTTTCCTTGTACAGAGGGCAGAAAGGCCTTCAGTGCTAGTCTGATTGCACTCAGCTCCAAAAGGTTGATGTGTAGTTTGGACTCCGATGGAGACCAACGACCACTGATTGTCATATCGTTTGTGTGGGCTCCCCGCCCCATGAGTGAGGCGTTCGTCACTACCGTTATCTCCGGCCATGGTTGCCCAAAAGGTTCCCCCTTGAGGATATTCTCCTTGCAAGCCCACCATAGGAGATCTTGAGCCACTTTGGTCGAGACTTGCAGAAGATCTGACATCTCCCCCGAAAATTGGGACCATTGAGTCCTGAGGGCCCACTGAAGGGATTTCATCCTCAATCTGGCCTCTGGCACCAGAAAAATGCAGGATGCCATAAGGCCTAGCAACCTTAGAAAGTCAAATGCCGGTAGATGTTGGGCATTTTGAAACTTCGTTACCATCTGCAGAATGTGGTGAGCTCTCTAATCGGGAGGCGAGGGTTTCCCTGAGGAAGTGTCCAGGACTGCTTCGATGAATTAAAAGTTTTGGCTTGGAGTCATTTGTGACTTCTTGTAATTAAGGGAGAAGCCCAGACTGTGTATGAAGTGGCAGGTCAAGGCCAGATGTTCCTGGGCTCATTCGGGTGAACTCGCCCTGATTAGCCAATCGTCCAACTAAGGGTAGACGTGAATCCGCCTTCTTCTGATACCCGCTGCCACCACCGCCATCAGTTTGGTGAAAACCCTTGGGGTGGAGGTCAGCCCAAATGGTAGAACGCGAAACTGATAATAAGAACCACCAATTGCGAACCTCAGGTACCTTCTGTGCTTTAGATGGATTGGCACATGAAAGTAAGCATCCTGAAGGTCCAATGAAACCAGCCAGTCCTCAAGCTGAAGAGCCTGAAGGATCTGAGAAAGGGTCACCATCTTGAACTTGTCCTTCCTGAGGAACTTGTTCAAGCTTCTCAAGTCCAAGATGGGTCTCAATCCTCCGTCCTTCTTGGGGATGAGAAAATAGGGGGAGTACCAACCCTTGTTCTTCTCTGCTACAGGTACATGTTCTATTGCACCTTTCTCTAGCAGGGTTAAAATCTCCTGCACAAGGAGCGGGACTGGAACTTTTACAGAGTTGGCTCCCGGTGGATGATCATGAGGTCTTTGAGGAAAAGGAAGACAGTAACCATGGATCACTATCTCTAGTGCCCAGGCATCTTACGTAATGCCCCGCCATTCGTCCAGATACCGAGTGATCCTGCATCTCACCAGTGTTTTGTGGGTGAAGACCTCAAAGTGGCTTTGCAGCGGCTGCAGCAGTGGCTGAGGAGGTATTAGCCGCTGCTGTGGTTGATCTAGCACCTCTCCCTTTTCCACCACGAAAGGGTTTTCGCTGTTGGCCTCTCTGACTGGCCTGCCCCCTCCCTTTTCCAAAAGAGGAATTGAAGCAAAAAGGGCACTCTTCCAGCAAGATGAGCCTGCATAAGAGTGTTGTTAAGGTTGCCTTATAGCGGCACTAAGTGATTTTGCTGCCGCTTTTGAGGTCTGCAGCTTCTCCAAGCTTTCGTCCGCTTTGCTGCCAAACAACCTCAAGCCATCAAAGGGCATATTAAGTAATCTAGATTGCACATCAGGTGCAAAGCCAGACTTCCTTAGCCATGCAAACCAGCATAGGACTGTGCTAGATTCCATGGACCTGCTTAAACTATCCGCAGTGTCCAGTCCTGACTGAAGGCATTCCTCCATAGCCTCTTTACCATCTTTTACTATAGCCAGGAAACCATCCCGTTCCTCACCTTCCGTGATGCGTTCAGCCGCTGATGACATGCAGTCCCACAGGGTACATGCAAATCTAGCTAATGTGCAAGTGACATTAGTAGATTTAAGGGCCATACTCCCCGAAAAAAAAAACTTTCCGGGCCCAAGCATCAACTTTTTTATCATCCCTGTCTGGTGATACCAATGGGTAGGCTGATTGCCTAGTGGAGGTTGCAGCTTGAACCATTAAACTTTCAGGGCAGGGAGGTTTAGATAAATATTCTGGGACTGATAAAGATGGTCTATATTTTGGTACACATTTGTTATTTACTGCTGATATAGAATCAGGAGTATTCCAATTCACCATCACCCTTTTTTGCAGTGCTTTATGGAATGGAAGCACAGGATCCTTTAAAGGACCTTCACTCAGGATATGAGTCATGTCATCCTGGTCGAAAGCTGGGGTAGCTGCCTTCCAACCCATAAAATCAATGACCCTTCCCATAAGATTCCTATAACTAGTATCAGCATGATCTGTAGGGTCTGGTCTTTCAAAATCCACTTCAGGTGAAGTGTCTAAGCCACTGGCATTTTGGAGACAGTCATAAAGGTATGTTATTTTAGACTGTGGGTCCACTAACTCTTCAGGGACCTCCCTAGCTCCAAACCTAACTCCAGCTGAAGTGACATCCTCTTCAGATGAATGTTCTTCATATATAGATGACATGGATCTGAAAAAATCCTGTCTAGGTTGAGGGTGGAAAGTCTTTACAGGTAAAGAAGGTGGAATCGACCTAGGTATGGACAATGGCATCGACTTGGGTCTTGGAATCAAAGAAGGCCTCGATAAAGGTGTCAAAGGCGTCGATAGAGAAGACGCTGGCTTTGACGGTGTCAAAGGAGGCTTCGATGCTGTCGAAGAAGGCTTCGATACAGCCAAAGATGGCAACGTCATTTTAGTCAGCGGTTTCGACGCTATGGTCGTCAACTATGTCGAGTTGAGTTTTGGCTTCGACTTCAATCCCGCTAGCCCCGATTTATGCACCAGAGGCTTTGTTTAGCACGAGGCGTCTGGGAACTTTCCCTTGAAGACACTCTCGACTCCTTTTCAACTCTCGCGTGTTTAATTCGAGATTTTCCTCTGTCACTTTTAGAGTGGGTAGAGGCATGATCACCACGCGGCAACTTTGAGGGGGTCTGGGCCGCTTTCTCGAATATTTTAAGCATCAAAGCCCTAAAGGCCTCCCATTTTTATGGGGAATCGTTTTGATGGATAAGTTACTCTCCTCTGAGAGGAGGACGAGGAGGAAGAAGACCTGGGACGTCGCTTTTTTGACTTTTTAGTCGAAGACAAGGAAGATTTCCCAGAGCAACTCTTTGATCTCGGCCTCCTCGACTCATGATGAGATTTTCAACTGGATTCATCCAAATCCTTTTGTCTTTTAGAAGACTTATACTTCTCCTCCCCCACCGCCAGCTTACCTCTATGTTCCCTAAGAGCCTTGTTAGACATGGCCTGACAGGACCCGCACTCGTCAACCGGATGGTCTGGGCTGAGGCACCAGAGGCAATTCCCATGGGGGTCAGTTATCGACATTTTCCTACCACACTTCTGACATTTTGTTTAACCCTGTCTTGGGTGTGGTGGGAGTAGATGATGAAGACATTGTCGAGGAAAAATCTGATGCGCCATCTGTAACACGAAGCAGTTGCGTCGGAAAAACGTAATTGAGGTAACGAGCGCTGCTGGAGCCCTTTATGCAGCGGATGACGTCGACGTCCGATGGCGGCTCTCGAGGGACTTCGACTCCACGGCCTCGAACACAGCGCCCTCTGGTGAAAAAAAATTTCAGAAGCAGCAGAGCTGGGATACGAATATCATAAGATGCGGAATACCTGGGAGGACACAATCCATTTGAATGGATGGAACAGATAGTGTGGATGGAACAGATAAAGAAATGGAACGGACAGAATGTATGGAACGGATTGAGTGGATGGAACGAGTAGAGTGGATGGAACGGATAGAATAAATTAAACAGACAGAATGTATGGAACGGATAGAGTGGATGGAATGGACACAGTGTATGATACGGACAGAGTGGATGAAACAGATAGAGCGGATAAAATGGATAGAGCGGATGGAATGGATAGAGCAGACAGAATGGACAGAGCGGATGGAACGGATTGAACCGATGGAATGGATAGAGTGGATGGAATGGATGTAATGGATGGAATGGATGGAGTGGATGGAACGGACGGAGTAAATGGAGCGGACAGAGTGGATGGAGTGGATGGAACCGATGGAGTGGATGGAACCGATGGAGTGGATGGAACGAATGGAGTGGATGGAATGAATGGAGTGTATAGAGCGGATGGAGTAAATGGAACAGATGGAATGGATGGAACGGACGGAGAAGATGGAGTGGACGGAGTAGACGGAATGGATGGAACAGATGGAGTGGATGGAACGGATGGAGTGGATGGAACGGATGGAGTGGACGGAGCGGACGGAGTGGATGGAGTGGATGGAACCGATGGACTGAATGGAACGAATGGAGTGGATGGAACAAATGGAGTGGATGGAACGAATGGAGTGGATAGAGCAGATGGAGTGAATGGAACAGATGGGGTGGATGGAAAGGATGGAGTAGATAGAATGGGTGGAATGAACATGGAACCGATAGAGCGGACGGAACAGATGGAGTGAGTGAAACGGATGGAGTGGGAGAAACGGATGGAGTGGATGAAATGGATAGTGTGAATGAAACGGATGGAGTAGGGCGAAACGGACGGAGTGCATGAAGCAGTTGGAGTGGATGAAACGGTTGGAGTGGATGAAACAGATGGGATGGATGAAACGGATGGAGTGGACGAAACGGATGGAGTGGACAAAACGGATGGAGTGGACAAAACAGAGAAAGTAGATGAAGCAGATGGAGCGGATGGAGCGGATGAAATGAAGTGGATGGACTGACGGAGTGGACGGAGTAGATCGGATTGGATGACTTGAATGGAACTGACGAAATAGATGGAAATGGGTGGTATTAGATGGAATTGGATGAGGCGAATGGAGTGGATGAAGTGAATAGAGTGACCGAATGGATGAAGTGCATGGAATCGGATGAAACCGATGGAACTGGATAGAGTAGATGGAACTGGGTGGAATAGATGGAACTGGACAGAATGGATGGAGCTGGACAGAGTGGATGGAACCGGACAGAGTGGATGGAACCGGACACAGTGGATGGAACCCAGACAGAGTGGATGGAACCCAGATAGAGTGGATGGAACCGGAAAGAGTGGATGGAAACGGAAAGAGTGGATGGTAACGGAAAGAGTGGATGGAAACGGAAAGAGTGGATGGAACCAGACAGAACAGATGGACCTGGACAGAGTGGATGGAACAGGACAGAGGGGATGGAACCAGACAGAGTGGACAGAACGGGACAGATTGGATGGATTTGGACAGAGTGGATGTACCACACGTTGTATCAATGTGCACCTGTTCCCATGTTGTTGCCATATATATGTATCCCCCTATATATGCTATATATCTGTATCCCCATATATATCTGTATCCCCATTGGAGTGGATGGAACCGGACACAGTGGATGGAACCCAAACAGAGTGGATGGAACCCAGACAGAGTGGATGGAACCCAGACTGAGTGGATGGAACCGGAAAGAGTGGATGGAACCCAGACAGAGTGGATGGAACCCAGACAGAGTGGATGGAACCCAGACTGAGTGGATGGAACCGGAAAGAGTGGATGGAAACGGAACAAGTGGATGGTAACGGAAAGAGTGGATGGAAACGGAAAGAGTGGATGGAAACGGAAAGAGTGGATGGAACCAGACAGAACAGATGGACCTGGACAGAGTGGATGGAACAGGACAGAGGGGATGGAACCAGACAGAGTGGACGGAACGGGACAGATTGGATGGATTTGGACAGAGTGGATGTACCACACATTGTATCAATGTGCACCTGTTCCCATGTTGTTGCCATATATATGTATCCCCCTATATATGCTATATATCTGTATCCCCATATATATCTGTATCCCCATTGGAGTGGATGGAACCGGACACAGTGGATGGAACCCAGACAGAGTGGATGGAACCCAGACAGAGTGGATGGAACCCAGACTGAGTGGATGGAACCGGACACAGTGGATGGAACCCAGACAGAGTGGATGGAACCCAGACAGAGTGGATGGAACCCAGACTGAGTGGATGGAACCGGAAAGAGTGGATGGAAACGGAACAAGTGGATGGTAACGGAAAGAGTGGATGGAAACGGAAAGAGTGGATGGAAACGGAAAGAGTGGATGGAACCAGACAGAACAGATGGACCTGGACAGAGTGGATGGAACCGGACAGAGTGGACGGAACGGGACAGATTGGATGGATTTGGACAGAGTGGATGTACCACACGTTGTATCAATGTGCACCTGTTCCCATGTTGTTGCCATATATATGTATCCCCCTATATATGCTATATATCTGTATCCCCATATATATCTGTATCCCCATATATACCTGTATTGACCCCTGTCGCTATATATTTGTATCCCCATATATATCTGCGTCCCAATATATACCTGTATCGACCCCTGTCGCCATATATCCATATGTCGCTATGTATGTCCCCACCGTCCTGTTCACATGCCTGTTCTAAGGTCCAAGGTGCTTTTACAGATAACCACCATATCACACCACTACGCTTACTCTCTTCTATACACCATCATTCAACTAGAACACAGCTATACCCCTGATAATTTGGCTTAGCTGTTCACATATGAATACGACCCCATGAACACCTCATCACCCTAATAAAATGCAGCTGGCTGAGCACATTCCGGCCTAGCTGTTCACATAGGCGTTCCTCGGGCCTAACGCAGCCAGAACCACTCTGGGTGTCCACCCACCAGACTGCCCACATCCAACAGGTATCCTCAGCACCACACCTATAGCTAGGAAGCAGCTATCATCAACAACTACACCAGCTGCACACATATCTGGTGCACCCGCGCACCACACCACACTATCTCTCTCTACTAACTTGAACTATGGTTCCCAAGGGCGTTCAACCTACCAGCGCTTTGAGGTCATACCAATGATATATAAAGCACTGTATAAATGCCAAGTAACATAACATAACATAACTGACGGTGCGAGATAAGGTATCCCCCTTCTTCCAACACCTTTTCCCCATTCTACCATGGAGGATATGATATGATATGATAGGTTATTTATAACACGCTTAATACCCAGAGGTTTCTAAGCGCGGACCCGGGGATCAACCTGTGTTTCTCTGTGTCGCCTTGGTTCCAAGGCAAGCACGTTGCCCCCTGAGCTATCCTCCCAAGACCAAAACAATGCCCCCCCGTATCGACACAAACACTTTTGCACAACATGAAAGACAACGGACTAACACCAGAGCCATTTACCTGACATTTCCCAATACAAGGGTCAGGCAAAGTCAGGCAAGTGACCACAATCACACACACCTGATGGCCCTTTCCCTTCCCCCACAGGGATAAAAGGTGGAGCACGACAGCACCCTATCAGCAAGGCAGACAGCATGACGTGAGAGCTAACTCAGCACGGCAGTTTAAGAGGAGGAGAAAGACGGCGCAGACCAAGAGGGTGACAAGAAGAGAGTCGACCTTGCCCTTTCCGACCAAGGCCGTGAAACCTCCATAAAGGGAAGGATAAGTCTGCGAATAATAGCCAGTGTTTCTTGCAGCAGATGTCAATTGTACACGAGGCCCTCCTCCACTGATTGCCAAGTCGGGCAGAGATGCTTGTCTCGTTTGTACCAAACTAAATTCGAAGAAGAAAGAAAGCAAAGCGGTTCATCACAGCCGGTGAGTCAAGGGGAGTATTGATAAGAAACTGAACTGTGTTTAGCCAATGGCTAAATTGAACTTTGAAAAGCTTAAGAGGGGGAAAACCAGCAACGGTGGAGGCCGGCACCATGTGGATGCTAAAGTAGGATTTCTCTGAGCGGTTACCCGATGGTTAGAAAGACTAGCGTAACCAGAAGCTCTTGTGAAGAGGCAAGAAGAGGTCAAAGTGGTCATACAGGGGTCTTGTAAAATCCTCTGTACTGTCGAAAGTCTTTGACAGACAGATGATTGAGAAGCTAAGGGAAATGAATCCTGCATGGTGAAATGAGTATATGAACAGTGTTGCAAAGGTTGGGAAGAGTGAACTCAATCGAAGGATGTCCAAACTGGATTGTTTGAAAATGCAATAAGATTTGTGAATACAAGAAGTATTAGAAGACAAGGGGAAGTGAACTGTCCTCCTTGTCATTTGGGTCTGAGCCCGGCAGTGGGAGATCCATGGGTGGCAGTTTACCACCCAACGTGCATTGAAAAGGAACTGTAGAATCAATTTGTTGAACACAATTTTTTGTGAAGGGTTTAAGTCCGGAATAGGGAGACCCTGGGGTGAAAATATCACCCAAGGTATACGTGAAGCAGAACTTTGTGTTTGGTTGTTTGTTGGATACATCAGGCCTCAAAGGCAAGAGAAATTCTATTTGAAAAGAGACTTGGCCCTCAAAGAACCCAACAGCTAATGTGGAACTGATGGCTCGTGCTGGGAAAGCTCGAGTGTGTGCTGTGCTGAGGAAACCCACCTAGCCCCGTCCTGAAAACGTGGGGAATGGATAACCCTGGCAATCACATCCGGACTTATTATTTGTGAACACTTCTTTCTTCATTGAAACCCTATCCCACACTCTTTCTGTAATTAGTTGTAAGGAATTGGCAATCGTTTTTTTTAGTATAGGCCTTTTTATTTTGAAAACTCCACAAGGACTACTTTATTTTTCATTTGATGGTGGACGCTTGCTCCCATCTTAGATTTAGGTTAGGGGTTTTTCCACCCTGCATTTATTGTTTAATAAACACTGTTGAACTGTGATCACTTGTGTCTGTCTTTACTGTTGCCACCATGAGTTCCTTACACCAACACTTGCTTTAGTTGGAGTTATGGTGTTTTTACTTAGTTATGTGTTGTCAGCCAAATTCATGGATACAGAATGTACTGTGAAATGACGGTAACGGCACATGTTATGTCATTCATGATGGTAGTATTCAACTGGAAGCTTGGATTTCGCATTGCCATCATGTAGATTGGAACTAGTATGGTCCTTTGGGACTCGTTCCACACTGTAGCAAGCATTAGGAGTTGCTGCCATATGTATTGGTGCAACATGCTTTTGGGTCCTATGGCCTGCTGACTTCATATGATAGTGTATTGTTGGATGACACCAATTACATTGAGGTGGCAGGTCATGGCGTAGGAGGTGCACCGGCTCACATGATTACATAAGAGGGACACTAATACAGGGGCATGGAGCCATTCCATTTATCCCTGTCAGGTTAATCAGTGCTTTGTGCAATGTGTTCACTTGCAAATTCCCGTGGAAATTCTGAGCTAATCTCCCTTCCATCTATAGGGTAGCTTGCCATGTTTGCCACTAATACTGTTGTATTACTGTGGTAATGCTGACAAACTAGGTTGACATTACTACCACTCAAAATGGACCACATATTCTCTGACATTATGGTGGTGGGATGTAAGTGTTTCTCCCCATTTCAGGGCCCATGGCACTACATTGGTGTTTGGGAAGTGTTTCTGTGTGGGGGATTTCCGAAACCCTGTGTTTCGACCTGATTTCTACATTGAAATGAAGGGTATACTAGACACTTGCGGTTTCATAATGTAATTATTATGGGCACATTCATGGTAGTGCTGACTATACTGCCATTTCCGCCCACCTCAGCTTATTGGGGGACAACATTGTTTCATCCACCATGTGGCGTGCAGCTGCATACATGAACACTCATGTGTTTTGTTCTTATATGTGCCCTGCATCTTCATTTGTGCTCACCTTGGTCAACTTGACTGCCGACTCCAGACTCCCCCAATGTCAGCCATGTCTATGATGCTCGTGAGGGTGTGCGATATAACAGCTCTACAGTTCGTCCTCCTATGGCTGCTGTCTCATGGCGGGGGTTGGCAGAGTCCACACACGTCCCTTCAAGTCAGTTCCTGCCGTCTTTGACATCATCCTACACTGTGCCCACCGCCACCACCTTGTCCTAATGTCATTCCAGGTGGCACTCTTCCTTTGTATGGAAGTCTTTCATTGATAGCCACCAAACAGCCACATTATTTTTGATTCATGTGACTTACGAGCTGAAAGTGTGCTGGAACTACACTTCCCACCTTTCCCTGCAGCCTTTCCATTTCATTGGCAGCGCATTTGCGCTGGCGCATTTGGCAGGCCTGTTTGTGCCGGTTCATGTAGTTACATGCAACGTGGCACATTGAAAACGCTGCTGTATAGCAGTAAGCTGTCTTTGTGATCTTCCTTCTGTTTTTGGCACTGTTGTTGGGACCATACGTGCCAGCCACCATAGACAGTAATCTGTTTACGTTCCCAGCTGAAATGCTAATAATTTCGATCCCAACTAGTTCAGCATGGGCTGCCGCCATACTAAAACATTCCATGTTCATGGCTTTTACTGCCTGTGGAAAAAGCCGTTCGGACCACTGAGCCATATGAGAGGAATGAACGATACATGTGAATCTTTCCCGATAAATGGCATTGCAGATCAAGCCTCAGATAGAACAAACTGAGCGAACACAGATAAGGTCGTTTTTTAAGGGTAAAATTAACATGACTCAAGTTGATACTTCTAACATGAAGGGCCAGGCCCAAGAGATGGTTTGAAGCGATACTCCAATAAGCTTGGATCTAGACTCAATGAGCGATCACCTTCGACCCACTAGGTCGGTAACACGCCCAGAGCTAGTGTACCAGTACCCACTGATCCTGCAGCATCAGTTTTAACCATTATTAACTCAGGTGTCTTGAATATCTTGGACATCAAGAACGAAATAAAACAAGATATAGATACAGACAATGGAATTATAGTCAGGATAGATAATCAGACTGACAAAATAGCAAGGAATAATCAGTCAATATGTCCCGTAATGTCGCCAATCTAACTACGGCGGGAAACTGTTACTGTAAAAATGAATCACTCTTCCTTGTAAGTTTGTTCTAACAAAGCAAGACAACATGACCTCTGCTATCTATGTATCCTTTTAAATACACTCTCTTTGGTAAAGCATGCTACTGAGGTTGTGGCCCTCATTACTGAATCCAAGATTGACATACTGTTCTTAACCAAGACATGGCTTCATTCAGCAGCCAGTCCCTCTCTCCCCATTGCCATACCAATTATTCTCTAGCAAGATCACCAAGATCGAGTTAGGGGTGGGGTTGCCGTCATTTATTCAAAAGCGCTTAACCTACACTCACTACAAACCCTAGGTATACCAGGATATGAAGTACTACACATTAAATTGCAAGCTAATCCCATTCTGTCATACAGTTGTTCATGCTTATATCATCCACCGGAAGATATGCCAGACTTTAAGAACTCCCTTATCGAAGCAGTCGAACGATTCATGACCACAAACTCAACCAATATCAATCTAGGAGACTTGAATTTGGGATACATGGGCTCTAATGACAAAGAAGCTTTAGATTGCCTGACCTCTCAGAAAGAACTTAACTTCTCTCAATTAGTGAGGGCCCTTCACACAAAAAAGGGTGAACTATTGATTGGATGCTCACAAATTGTGATGTCCACACTCAGATCTCCCTTTCTAAATGCCCCTAGTCCGATCACATGGTACTCAATTCTGATCTAACTATACATGGAAAAATGACAACTTCCAGGGTTGACGCAACAAAAGTTTTGTATCGGAATCTTCATAAGATCTCCTCTGAATCTATGACCCTTTTGCTCCTGTCATTACAGGAAGACTCCTTTCTAGAAAAAGCACTGGAACAAAAAATTTACTTTTATTACTCCTACTTGAAGGATGTCCTGGATCTCATCTCCCCAATTAGACCTAAAACGGTTAGAGCACAGACAAACATGGTCACTGATACCCCCACTGTAGAAAACCTTCAGAGGATTAAGCATCAAGCATAGAGAAAATGTAATAAGTCTGGGCTCAGTGAACATAAGCAAGAGTGTAATTCTGCAGAAGCCCGATATAAAGCAACCTTACTACTTTCTTATAACAAAAAAATCTCTACGGCACTAACTCTTCTAGAGAACTGTTTAACTTACTGCGCAACTATGTGGTGTAATAAACTAATGGATCACTTTATATCTTAAATCCAAAAGATCAGAGATGTGATTGAAGCTAAATTTCCAACAAGACACTCCTTGAAGGAGTCTAAACATCCTGAAGAGTTATCAAAAAGAAACAGGTCTATTCCTAAATTCTCATTCTAACCCATTTCATCTAATAAAGTGGAAAAAATTATGCAAAGGCTAAAAGTCAGTAACTGTACAAGCAACATTTGTCATGTAAAGATCTTTAAAGTATGTTCCCCATGTCTGGTTAATGCAATTACCACAATTGCAAATGATACCTTCACTACTGTCCTCATTCCTGACTCACATAGTTCCTTCTCCCTTTCCATGGTGGCCATAAAAAAAATTGGAAAAAATAGTAAATAAAAAGATTTCCACCATGGATTGGGATGAAAGGACTACAGATAGTGCCTTCTCCGTTTCCATGACAGCCAGACAGAGAAAGGAAAGGAACAGAGGGGCATGGCAAAGTTAAGCCAGGTAACGACTCGGCAAGGGGCAGTCAGATTGATTGTAACAAGCTGATTGTCCTTCCACAGGTACTAATGTAGAAGAGGAACATTTACATAAATAATTAAGTGAACAGGAAGGTGTTCAGCTTTTTTCCTGAAGGAAGAGGGAGAAGAATCAAATCGCATGCAAGTACGTAGCTTGTTCCATAGAGTAGGGGCAAGAAATTGAAGGGATCTGTCCCCTGTAGTGGTGTGTTTGATGAATTTGCTGAACACTAACTTCTGAGAGCTGGAACGTAAGGCGCAAGTGGGATTGTGCTATTTAAGGGGTTCTTTAAGAAAGTCGTATTCTTTGTCATACAGGCATTTGTGTGTGACAGTTAATGTTTTGAATTTAATCCTCTGCGCGATTGGGAGCGAGTGGAGTTTTTCAATATTGGCGTAATGTGGGAACACCTGTCAGCATTGGACACTATTCTAGCAGTCGCATTTTGCACCACTTGTAGTCGAGCTACTCCATAAGCAGGGGCCCCCAATAGTAGGGCATTTCCAGAGACTTGTTTGCTTCCCACGGTTGCTCTGGCAATGATGGCAGCATTGGTATTCGTTATAAATGGCTTAATCTGTCAGAGTAGCCGGATGTAATAATGGCAAGCACCAACAGTGGCCGAAATATGAGCATTCATGCTCATATCCAAATTAAGGTAGATGCCTTTTTCATGATGGGGATGGAGTAGGATTTTCTAGCAATAAGTCCTGAAGTGGCATGATGTACAAATTAAACAACAGGGGAGACAAACATGCTCCCTGTGGAACTCCTTGCAAGACAGCGTGAGCTTTAGATGACAATTGACCCAGCACTACCTGGGCTGATCTGCCCCTCAGGAAAGAGTTAATCCAATTGAAGGACTGTTGACACAAGTTGAGATCATTAGCCAGGCGTGTCATAAGAATGTTATGATCCAAAACATTAAAGGTGGCTGAGAGATCTAAAAAATAAATATCCCTGCTTTGATTTCATCAAGGATGTCCAGAATATTAGATTGAGAGTCCAACATGGATGTTTCTGTACTATGCATCGGGCGGAAGCCCGATTGGTATGTTCCAAGAAGATTGTGTGAAGCAAAGAATTTCTGAAGTTGAGAATATGCAATTTTGTCTAATATTTTTAGAAGGAAGCTCACATTTGTGATTGAGCGGAAATTCCCAGGATCGCTACGTTCGGGTCTTTAACTCGGGCCCGGTCGTTACCACCCAGACCAGTCCTTGGAATGGGCAGTTATTGCTTAAGTATCTTTCAGCTCTGTGTAGAATGTATCTTTACTGAAGTTAGCCATATCCCTACAGTGAAAGGAAATATTGTAGAGCGATACAATCATAGGGAATGATGATGTAATTACCATTACCATATGGTCATTTATATTGTGCTCTAGTGAAACTGACCTCAGGCATACTGTATTAAAACATGGGGGACACCAGGTCAGTAGGTGTGGACTAGATATGTGAATCCTGGAGTTTTCTGTGTTGCACCCTTCATGTACCAATGACATTGGAAATCCATAATGTTAACAGAATTTTGATGCATGTTTCTCCTTCCATCTAACCCTTACTAATTAACCGCGTGTTATGAATGTCCTATAGAAAATGAAACAAAATCAGTACACGTATGTTATTTTCAGCATAGTAGGTTTCATCACATGAACGTATATATACATGAATAGAAGAATGAAAAGCTACATATGCCAGCAGTGGGCTGCCGTTACCATTTAAGATTTTGGGGGTAACTCATAGAATTTCGCGCACAAGTGGCGCACGCGGCTAGCGCACAGTGTGCACGTGCGAATGTCTGCGCCAGCCGCGTGCGCTAAAATCGATTTCCACGCACAGTGTATTCATGGATTTTAGCCTCCAAAACCAGCCGTGGCGCAGAGTGGCGCAGCAACCCTGCAGCAACACCAGTTACGCCCCCAAGAACGCCCTCGTGCAAGGAAAAGCCATCAAAATCCCCAATCCAGCACAAAGGGCTGCGCTAACCCTGGACCAGTTTACAGGGCTGCCAAACGGCAAGCGGGGAACGTGTATTACTGGGGTTCGCGTGAAGTTTCACACGCGATAGGCCCTGTGCGAGCGGGGTACGTTTATAACTGGGATTCGCGTGAAGTCTCACACGTGATTGGATCCGGGTACATGTATTTCGGGGGTGCGCGGGAAGTTTCACATGCGGAAGGGCCTGTGCGAGTGGGGTACGTGTATAACTGGGGTTCGCGGGAAGTTTCACACACAATTGGAGCCAGGTACGTGTATTTCGGGGGTGCGCGGGAAGTTTCACACGCGAAAGGGCCTGTGCGAGTGGGGTACGTGTATAACTGGGGTTCGCAGGAAGTTTCACACGCGAAAGGGCATGTGCAAGTGGGGTACGTGTATTACTGGGGTTCGCGTGAAGTTTCACACGCGAAAGGGCCTGTGCGAGTGGGGTACGTGTATAACTGGGGTTTGTGGGAAGTTTCACACGCGATTGGCCCTGTGCGAGTGGGGTACGTGTATTACTGGGGTTCGCGGGAAGTTTCACATGCGAAAGGGCCTGTGCGAGTGGGGTACGTGTTACTGGGGTTCGCAGGAAGTTTCACATGCAATTGGCCCTGTGCGAGCAGGATACATGTATAACTGGGGTGCGCAGGAAGTTTCACATGCGATTTGAGCAGGGTACATGTATTCCTGGGGTGTGCGGGAAGTTTCACACGCGATCTTGCTGGCAGAGTGGTGTACTGAATTTCAGGGGTGCGCGGGGAGTCCTACACGTGAATTGGCAGTGTGGGTCATCCCAGGTGTTCCCTCTACACCATCCATGGCCCTTGCAGGCAGTCCACACCACAGGGGACTACCCTGCACCCCTGGTCATCTCCCGCAGGCAGCCCATCTACCATGGGCCTGCCCCCCAGCCAAGCCACATGTCAGCTTGCACTACTGATCACCCACTCATGTCCCCCTGCACCCCACCCCCCAGCAGTCAGGGGCACCTGCCAGCAGGCCCCCACTCATGTCCCACTCATGTCCCTTTGCACCCCAACCCCCCAGCAGTCAGGGGCACCTGCCAGCAGGCCCCCACTCATGTCCCACTCATGTCCCTTTGCACCCCCACCCCCAGCAGTCAGGGGCACCTGCCAGCAGGCCCCCACTCATGTCCCCCTGCACCCCCACCCCCCAGCAGTCAGGGGCTCCTGCCAGAAGGCCCCCACTCATGTCCCTTTGCACCCCCAACCCCCAGCAGTCAGGGGCACCTGCCAGCAGGCCCCCACTCATGTCCCACTCATGTCCCTTTGCACCCACACCCCCAGCAGTCAGGGGCACCTGCCAGCAGGCCCTCACTCATGTCCCCCTGCACCGCCACCCCCCAGCAGTCAGGGGCACCTGCCAGCAGGCCCCCACTCATGTCCCAGTCATGTCCCTTTGCACCCCCACCCCCCAGCAGTCAGGGGCACCTGCCAGCAGGCCCCCACTCATGTCCCACTCATGTCCCCCTGCACCCCCACCCCCCAGCAGTGCCGGGCACCTGCCAGCAGGCCCCCACTCATGTCCCACTCATGTCCCCCTGCACCCCCCCCACCAGCAGTGCAGGGCACCTGGCAGCAGGCCCCCACTCATGTCCCCCTGCACCCCCACCCCCCAGCAGTCAGGGGCATCTGCCAGCAGGCCTCCACTCATGTCCCTTTGCACCCGCACCCCCCAGCAGTCAGGGGCACCTGCCAGCAGGCCCCCACTCATGTCCCTTTGCACCCCCACCCCCCAGCAGTCAGGGGCACCTGCCAGGAGGCCCCCAATCATGTCCCTTTGCACGCCCACCCCCCAGCAGTCAGGGGCACCTGCCAGCAGGCCCCCACTCATGTCCCTTTGCACCCCCACCCCCCAGAAGTCAGGGGCACCTGCCAGGTGGCCCCCACTCATGTCCCCCTGCACCCCCACCCCCCAGCAGTGCAGGGCACCTGCCAGCAGGCCCCCAATCATGTCCCCCTGCACCCTCACCCCCCAGCAGTGCAGGGCACCTGCCAGCAGGCCCCCACTCATGTCCCACTCATGTCCCCCTGAACCCCCACCCCCCAGCAGTGCAGGGCACCTGCCAGCAGGCCCCCACTCTTGTCCCACTCATGTCCCCCTGCACCCCCACCCCCAGCAGTGCAGGGCACCTGCCAGCAGGCCCCCACTCATGTCCCCCTGTACTCCCACCCCCCAGCAGTGCAGGGCACCTGCCAGCAGGCCCCCACTCATGTCCCACTCATGTCCCCCTGCACCCCCAGCCCTCAGCAGTGCAGGGCACCTGCCAGCAGGCCCCCACTCATGTCCCCTTGCACCCCCAGCAGCGCAGGGCACCTGCCAGCAGGCCCCCACTCATGTCCCCCTGCACCCCCACTCCCCAGCAGTGCAGGGCACCTGCCAGCAAGCCCCCACTCATGTCCCACTCATGTCCCCCTGCCCCCAGGTCATGACGATCCTCAATCATGGCCGTTATGCCCAGCCTCCCCAGCCCAAAGACCTAACCAAGTATTGCATTCACCCACATAGAAAAGGCAATTACATGATGCAACCCCAATGGCAAGTATGTAGATGAAAACATGTCCGTCACACACACACAATGGGTGCAAGTGAATGTGAAAACCCATATCATGACATGCATGAAACCAATGAGATAATACCACACATCGAAGTATGAAGAAAAAATGTATTAAACACAACATGAATGTAATTAAAATCCAACACACAACAATGAGAATAATAAAAGAAAAGCTGCATGTCCGTAAAAGAATAAAAAACAAGAAATCATAATCCAAAGAAATCCAAAAGAAATGGTGTCCAAAGTCACAGTCCAACAAAGCAAATCCAAGGGAAAAAAGAAAGTGAAAACCATTGCTCCATGGTGAAAATAAAAAAAAGAGAATAATCCAATGGTGAACTATGTACAGATGAACAATCCAGGGTCCATGAGCCCAACTGATGAAATGAAACCTATCAAAAATACTACCTAATAAAAAACTATATACAAAAACGTGGTGCATTGTCCAAGCGCAACCAAAATAAAGAAAAAGCAAAGGAAACCTAACACTATCTAACTATATACAATGGCGGCGGGCAAGTCCAGCGGCTCACTCTGTGGTGTCCCGGGCAAGGGCATCATCGAACTCCATGTCTATTTGCCAGAGGCGGGCCTCTGTCCTGGCCCCGAGGTCTCGCAGGGAGGCACTCATGGCCTGTTCCAACTCCCTGCGAGTTGCCTCGAGGCACTCTGCCCGCCTCAAAGCCCGACGCATGGAGAACTCTGCCCTGACCATGGTGAGCCGCGCCTCTTCCGCCCGCCGCCGCTCCGCACCTATCTGCTGGCCCAACCGGTGCCACACGGAAGACACTCGCATTCCTGGGTCCTCTTGCCCTCCGGCCGATACCTGCCCCTCCAATGTTGATGGCCCCAAGCCATCATTGCTCCCACCTAGAGCCTGCTCCTGCTGCTGCTGTCCATGTGCCGTGTCTGATGGTGCCTGCACATCCTCCATCAGCTGGTCTCCAGTTGTGGTGTCCACCCCTGCTGGGCCGCCGACTCCCGACTGTGGCAGGGATGTGAGCTCCACCAAGCTGGCTGTGTTGGTCGGGCCAGGTCCACAGGGGGCACTGGTGGAATCTGGGCAGGAAGACGATGTGGAGAACGACTGGCGCATAGACTCCACAGAGGAGGAGAGGTCCGCCAGAGTGCGCGACACATGTAGGAACCCACCAACCAGGGCCCCTCCCAGCAGTGCCACGTCACGACGCTGCTCTCCGTGATGGCGTGCATTCTCCGCCCAGGAAGAATGCACTTCATAACGAATGACACGCGTGCACAACGCGACACCAACCAGAACGGAGCCCATACATTCGTGGGACCCCTCGTCCGCAGGTAGTGGAGAGGCAGATGACATGGCACTCTCCCCTACCTGCGGACGGGCCTGGGACTGGGCCTCCCTGCTGGTGCATGGTGGTGCAGTCACAGGGTCAGCGACATGCACAGGCCCCTTCGCGGTGACCTGTGCTGCCTCCTGACCCTGGCCCTGGACTGCACCACTTGCACCAGTGGTACTACCCCCACCATGCCCCATGTGTGGCGCAGTAGCAGGCTCCTCCTCCTCTGTGGAGACCACCAACCTGGATGTCTCCACACCGTCTTCCACCATTGGAAGCCCCTGTGGGGGCTCACCTGGCCCTTCCGCCTCAGCTGTTGTGGCAGACGCAGCACCAGCCCCCTCGCTCCCAGATGATGGTAATTCCTGGGAGGGTGGCTGGGCCTTGCGTCGCCGCCCAATGGAGGCATCCCCGCCGCTTGGCTCCACAGCGCCGTCTCCGCCCTCTTCTTCACTTGACGCTGCGTAGAGGGAGACATAGAACACAAGAATCAGGGTACAGTACAAAATACCCTAGACAGGAAGCAATAACACATGAGTGGCACTGTAAAATGTCACTTCCATCCTGTCATTCCACAACACATGGGTGAATGCACACAACACACATGCAGAAACAGTCCCGGCGCCTGCAATCAACATCCATGTAGAAGGGCCCCTGTAAACCAAGATGTTGCCTTCAAAGTCACATGCATCCATGGCGTTTCAAAGTCACACACACACTTCTCAGGCACACACGCACACATGTGCACCATACATGTACATGACATCAGCACCCATTCCTCACCCCCCCTCCATGTTCAGGAACAGAGACAGCCATGCTTTCATGTGTGCATTCCGCATAGAGCTCCCCATGTTGCATCAAAACACATGCACCAACCATGTGGTTCACACATAACTGGTCTCACATGCATGACCATGATGTCCCTGCACACACACATCCATACATGGCCTATGTCACACATACAGGCAGGCATCAGACCACCAGCACACTGCAACATGCTCTGTCTCACACAGCCAAGCTTGGCCACTTACTGCTCAACTCCAGACGGGTCTGCCTCTGAAGGATCTGGGCGTGGAGCGCTGCGCCTACGCGTTCCAGGACCCTCATCTGGATGTTACGTATGCGTGCCCGGCCCCCCTCCGCGAGGCATCGGGCCTTGTGGAGGGTCCTGGACCTGAAGTCCTCCCAGCGCTTCTTGACGTGCTTGATGTCGCGGGTTGCCACCCCCTCCGCGTAGATGGCAACCACTACGTCGTCCCAGATCCTCTCCCGTACTTCCTTGTTGGCGAGTGATGTTACGAAGAGGGCATCATAATGCCCCAATACATGCTCCACCAGGACACCAACTTCGGTAGCAGGGAAACTGGTGGCCCTCTGCCTCTCTGGCTGGGGGTTGCCAGTGGTGCCAGATGGAGATGTGCCCGACATGGCAACCCCAGAGGCAGGAGTGGGTGGGCAACTGGGTCCTGGGGCTGGGCTGTGGAGCGATGGTATCCCAGTCGGGAGTCTTCTGTTCCAGCAGGGGTGGACACAGCAACTGGACCCCTGCAGATGGCTGATGTGCAGGCACCAAATAGCAGGGCACGTGGGCAGCAGACAGTCAGGCAGCAGCAGATGGCAGGTTGGAGCGTGCTCGGGGGTCTGGGGGGCAGGAAAATGGCCTTCAGGGCAGGAGCGTGGTCTTCCATGTGTGTACGCGTGGCCAGCTTGATACGGAGTGATTTGGCACGTGAAAAAATTGCACGTCAGCGTGTAATTCGAGCAAAGGCCCTTAGCACATAAGCGCGTCAGCATTCGTACATGATTTCATTGGACCAAAGGCCCTTAGCGCGTAAGCGCGTCTGTGACGTCTCGCGCACGGGCGTGCGCTTGCACCCCACCCCCCAGCAGTCAGGGGCACCTGCCAGCAGGCCCCCACTCAGGTCCCCCTGCACCCCCAACCCCCAGCAGTCAGGGGTCCCTGCCAGCAGGCCCCCACTCATGTCCCCCCTACACGAAATAAAGATGCACAGTCATGGCTCACTTCTACACCAAAAAATACCATTTCACGCCACCCCATTCTTGAGACGCAACGATTTACCAATCCACCCCACACTGACATGCCTATCTCAAGACACAAACTAAAACTCAACTATGTAAATCAACACATGTCCATCACACACATACACTGGTTGGCATTGCTTGTGTAAACCAACAATTTTACATGCATCAACCCAATGAGCAAATCCCACACATGGAACTAAAATATGAAAATGTATTAGGTACATAAATAAATAAATAAAATGAAAGCATACCAAAATATCAAACATGAAATGAAAAGCATGTGAAAAGAGATGAGTGAATGAAAAGGATAAGCAATGCAAAAAAATGTGAAAGAAAAACAGTCCAAACTCTCCCTCCACCAACGCAAATCCAAAAAAAGGTTAAAAAAAAGATATCCATTGTTTCATGTTCATAATGATAAATAAAAATGCAAAATCAATCCATAGTCCAACTATTTACAATACATTGTCCTGAAAAAAAAAACATTACTCCATGTCCATAATGAAAAAAAAAATATCCAAATGAATCCATGATGTAACTATATACAATCCATTGTCCAAAATAAAAATCCATTAATCCATGTGCAGAAATCCCACAATTAAATCAATCCATTGTCCAACGATGTAAAGGGTCCATGAGCCCAACTAATCAAATGAAACCTACCTAAGAAACTACCTAACAATATAACTATATACAAATGTGTGTGGCATTGTCCATTGACCACAAATAAAAGGAAAACGAAAAGGAAACCTAACTCTAAAAACTATTTACAATGGCAGCGGGCTAGTCTGACTGCTCACTTTTGGATGTCCCGGGCCAGGGCATCATCAAACTCCTGCTCAATGTCCTGGAGGTGGTCCTCTTCCATGGCCCGAGGGTTTGCAGGGACGATGACATGTTCTCCTCCAACTCCCTGCAACTTGCCTCGAGGCACTCGGCCCGCCTCAGGGCCCTCCGCATGGAGTTCTCCGCCATGACCACCGTGAGCCATGCCTCTTCTGCCTGCTGCCGTTCCGCATCTATAGCATGGCCTAACCGCTGCCACACAGAAGAAACTTCCAGTCCTAGGTCCTCCTGCCCTCTGGCCGATGCCTGCCCCTCCGATGACAAAGGCCCCGAGCCATCATGGCTCCCAACTTGTTGCTGCTGCTGCTGTGCCTCTTCCTGTGACCTGGCTCTTGCTGCCTGCACATCCTCCTCTGGCTGGGGTGCAGTTGTTGATGTGGTCACCCCTGCTGGACGTCCGACTCCCGACTGTGGCAGGGATGTGTCCTCGACCAGCCTGGCCGCAGGGTCAGAGGCAGCTCCACAGGGTACCCAGGTGATACATGGGTGGGAAGATGGCACGGAGTACAACTGGGGCATAGGGGGTTCAGTTGAGGAGGGGTTCGGAACAAGGTCCAGCAAATGGAGGAATCCGGCCCTGGTGAGCTGTCCCAGTAGGTCAACGCGGTCAATGAGCCATTCGAGATGACGTGCAGTCTCCTCATGAAAAGACTGCAGGTCACCTCGCATGGCCCGTTGACGCAACGCCACCCCACCCAGGACAGGCTCAACCAGTCCCGGATAGCCACATCCGCAGGGAGAGGAAGGCCAATTGTTGTAAGCGGATCCCCTCCCTGAAAACGGTTCTGGACGTAGGCATCCCAGCTGATGCGGGATGATGCAGTCACAGGATCAGGTACCTCCGAGGTGGCCTTTGCTGCCTCCTGACACTGCCCCTGCACTGCACTACTAGCACCAGTGGAATCCCCACATCCAGACCCCGTGTCTGTCCCTTGCGCGGCCTCCTCCTCCACCAAACCCCCCACCAACCTGGATGACTCCGTGCCATCTTCCTCCGTCGGACCCTGTGGGGTCTCAGCTGCCCCTTCTGCTGCCGAGGAGTCCAACTCTGACCTCCACCTCTTGGACCTTCCCTCGGCAGCTGCGGCCTGGGACGCGGCACCGGACTCCTCACTCCCCGACAAGATGACAACCTGGGAGGGGAGCTGGGCCTTGCGTCTCGGGCTGGCGGGATGATCCCTGCCGCTGTGCTCCACAGCACCCTCTCCACCCTCTTCTTCAGTTGACGCTGCAGACAGGGAGAGATAAAACACAGGCATCAGGTCACTGTACAATGGACTGATACACACATGACAGTTGCACATGAGTGGCATTGTTTAACTACAGACACGGCATCACACTCCACGACACACATGTCATTTTAACTCACACACATGAACATTTCAACAGCAATATGGCCGCCGCCTTTGCTGGGATGCGAATGCTTTGCCAATGACCACTGAGCATCTCAACTAACCAACTGGGTGACCGGCTGGTTTTAGCCGCACCCCCTCAACAAAGGCCCACTTTTGTAAGGCCCTGTCTGCTTCCTGGTCGGGTCTGGAAGGTCTTCCTGCACCCCTCACTACTGCATTGGGGCCGGCGCTCGCACACTCCTCAGAGAAGCTGAATCTTTCATGTGAAATTAATTCACCATGGGTTAGCCACCTCTACCTATAAATGCCTCCAATCCCTCAGATTCCCCCATTGTCACTCTGTGTGACCTGCACTCCCAAACTTATTGCCTCCAGCTGTGCCCAGCGGTCGCACTGTGTTTCACCCTGTTTGCCAAATTTCAAATCTAGCAGGCAGCACCATCCATACACATACAACAGCATGAATAGCCAAAGGTGAGCCTGACACATGAAACACAAGGAGTGCACTAGACATGCACACACGCCACCACACTTACATGCATGTCTACATCTACTCCAACTGTTGCAGTGATGAGATCGCCATACATGTCACATCTGCCATTCATCCTTCTACATATCAGTGTCACGTGCATCCATGTTGCATCACAGTTGCACACTTGTCAGATACACATACATGCACATATACACAGTGCAGATACATGCATTATGAACCACCATCCATGCCACAACCATGCCAATGTACATACACACAAATTCAAACATGTGTGCCCCCACACCTGCATTTGCCCAGCATGCTTACCAACACATACACCATCAATGTGTCTCACAACTAAGAGGACTCACATGTGGCAGCCTCACGCCCATGTTCATACACATCCCTACATGGCCCTACATAAACACATGTGTATTTTGCACACTACTGGCACACCATGACACGCACAGCGTACTATCAACATGCATGTACACTTACCGCTCGACTCCAGACGGGTCTGCCTCTCAAGGATCTGGATGTAGAGCGCTGGGCATATGCGTTCCAGGACCCTCATTTGATGGTTCGACATCTGGCCCCGGCGCCCCTTGGCATCCGCTGCCTTAGCTAGGCGCCGGGCCTTGTTGAGGGTCCTGGACCTGAAGTCCTCCCAGCGCTTCTTGACATGATGTAAGTCGCGGACTGCCACCCCCTCCGCGTTGATGGCAGTCACGATGTCCATCCAGATCCTGGTCCGTCCTTCATTGTCGGCGCGCAAACTTCCAAAGAGGGCATCATAGTGCCCCAGGACTTGCTCCACCAGGACACCAACTTCGGTGGCAGTGAAGCTGGTGGCCCTCTGCCTCTCTGGCTGGGTGTTGCCAGTGCTGTCAGATGGTGTTGTGCTGGACATGGCAACCCCAGAGACAGGAGTGGGTGGGCAACTGGGTCCTGGGGCTGGGCTGTGGAGCGATGGAATCCCAGTCGGGAGTCTTCGGTTCCAGCAGGGGTGGTCACAGCAACTACACCCCTGGCTGACATGCAGGCAGCAAATGGCAGGGCACGTGGGCAGCAGGCAGTCAGACAGCAGCAGATGGCCTAATTCGAGGAAAGGGCCTAAGCGCGTCAGCACACGTACACGATTTCATTGGACCAAAGGCCCTTAGCGCGTAAGCGCGTAAGTTACATTACGCGCACGGGCGTTTCCCTCATAGCATGTGATGACAGAGCACACGTGGAAAAACTGCACGTCCAAGTGTCATTGCGTGTAATTGGAGAAAAGGGCCCGCGTACACGCGTATCTGACGTGTACATGTGGGCCGGTTTAAAAGCTACGTGTAGGACGCCATTTCCTTGTACGTGCTTTTCGTGGGGAGCGAGTGGGTGAAATCTGTACTTCTTGTCGGTTCACACGCGATTACTTCACAGCGTTTGTAGTTCATACTCCCTGTTACCTCTGACAGCTCTTTTCTGATTTTTTGTTGGGCCTGTTTCCTCAAACAGAGTTCACTTCTCCATTTGTCCTGTCTCCTCAGACAGCGTACAATTCTTCTTTTGGCGGGGGTGTTACCAACGTGCACACGCGCGTATTTTTCACTTTCTTTTTCCAGGCAGACGGTGAGTTCCGCACATACTTAGAAACTGTGCTTGCCCCGTGTGTTGCGTTCCCCTTCAGAGGTCATTGTAGGCTGCGTGTATTACACATACACTGATTTTTGTGTTTCTGGGTGCCACAGCGTAGTGCGGGTTCATTTTTTCACGCACGTGGTCTACGAGGGGTTGCGTGCACGTAAATTTTTGATTTTGGGCTGCCTGTACGTTGCGTGAACCGTCATCTTCCCCTAGGGGTCACAGACAGCCTTGTTAGAGCACTAGGGTACAAATTCCATCTATTATCCCACCCCTTTGACCCCCAATTGCCCAGGACAATAGTTTACTGCAACTCCCATACGGACAACAACATCAGTGCCATGGTTGGGAGGCGACCAAGAGGTAAGGGAGGCAAAGGAGGGCGACCTTGAATAGGTGGGCATGGTGGGCACAGTAGGGGACGTGGCCGGGATTTGCAGGGTGCCCCTATACCCCCATGTGTGGAGGAACAATCAGGGACACCCATGCCCCCCCCACGGTTGTGGGGAACAAGGCTGACACCATCCCAGCTCAGCCCCTGTTGGGCCAGCCCATTGTGGCACCTGACCTGGCACAGGATGACTCCCAGGCTGACTTCCAGGTCAGCAAGTCTAGGCCACGTGTGGTGGTGCAAGTTGTTGTCACCAAACCACATGGATCTGGGGCAGCTATGTCATCTGCTGCCCCAAGTATGCAGGGTGGCGAGGCTGCAGGGGCAGCTGCAGCTCCATCCGCCCCAGCTCTGATTCTCCCAGTCAGGACAGTGTCAGTCCAGGTCCATCAAACTGACGTTCCCCCTGCCAACATTACCCTGCAACCAATGCCTGCATCAAGACCTATGGTCATTGTGCATTCCCACACTCCTACTCCCCAGTCCAACGGTGATTCTGCCCCTACTGCCCAGAGCGGCGTAAGCCACTCTGGCTCCGCTCCACCTTTAAAGAAGAGGAAGAAGGGTGCTCTGGCACGACAGGCCGAGACCCCAGACACGGCTACACACTCCGGCACGTCAAGGAAGCCTTGCTTTAATGACGCGGAACTTGATGCACTTGTGTCCTGTGTGTCGGCACATAGCCGCGAAATGTTGGTGACTGCAGGGTGCAAGACCACACCTGGCCAACGTAGGGCACACTGGCAGACCATCGCCGACCGCATAAGTGCCCTTGGATTTGTGAGGCGCACAACTGATGATTGCTACAAGCGGTGAAATGACCTGAAACGCAGAGCAAAGAACAAACTGGCCTCAAATCATGCCGCTACTCTGGTGACTGGCGGTGGGTCTCCACAAGAGGACAACAAACTCACTGAACATGAGTCTGTTGCTGGGGCCTTCGTCACAGAGGAACAGATCCAAGGTGTGGGAGAACTACCTGATTATGATGCATTGTCCGGTGAGTGCCCATGCATGTGTGTGTAATGCATGTGTATGTTGTTTGGGTGATGGGTTCTGATTGAGTGCCAGGTGAGGGTGTGTGTGCCTGAGTGGTATGGGTCACCCATGTGCTTCATCCAAAACATTCAGCTGCCTTGGATTTGGGTGTGACAGTATCCCTTCTGCCCACAGTAGTAATTTAGCACAACATTACTGCAGTTGCCCTTGAAGTGGCATCTTGCAACAACATTGTTTGTATTTTTCAGTGTTCGCTCAGGCTGATGGTTTCAATTCTCCCACTTTTGCTACGCATTCCTCAGCCCTATTGTCACATTTGTGACATGCTTCTGTCATTGATGAACCCCACATTGGCCCACATGTGTTACCTTGTTAGGTGAATGATTTGACCATTCAGGCTGATTGAGTATTGGCCTGATCACATGAATTTTTGGGGCCTGTTTGAATGTGGAACATGATAGTTGTTTCCTGTCATGTTGAAGTGCACAACCATTGATGTGTACATCAGCCTGTAATCACTGTATTTTTGCACACTGGATGTGTTGCAGTGTGTGGCGCATGCATATTTTGTCACACTATGTAGCATTTTTCATCTCATCATTCCCATCTCACATGGATGGCTGACAGTACTCATTCACTGACATATGGATGTACTTGTGGAATGTACCATGGCTATGGTACATGCCATCTGTGTGATGGCATGTGTCATGTATGTGTATTGGACATGCCACTCACAGGCCAATGTGTGATGGCAGTGCTACCCAGCATGCGGCAAATGTGTTGCTATTCCATCTTGGTGTCATCAGTGTCTGCCTTTTGCCTCCCCTTCCAACTCAGTGACAGTGCATGCATGGGAGGGTTATAGTCATGTGGGACATGTGTAAATCATGTACTGGTTCTGTAGCTTGTCAGGCCTATTTGTGTGCTATGGTGCTAATGCCTGTTTCCATTTTTTGTCTTTCATGTTTTTGTGGGGGATGACGCACTTGATGCTGTTGAGGTTGAGGAGATGGTGCAGACCCAGGAGGAATCTCAGGCACGACCGGGCACCAGTGGGGGACGTGGTGTGGTGGTGGGTGAGAACCCAATCTTGCTGCAGACCATTCTGTCCAGGGATGTCTCTGGGTGGACCTCCCCAGACCTCTATTCAGGTGCTGATTCGGATGATGAGACCTATGTGCCGTCGCAGGTAAGTGTTTCTGGCAGGGATTCTGTTCTGTCCAACCCACCTGCACCAGGGGTAGAACTCTCTATGGGGATGTCAGTGTTGGTAAGTCCGCCTTTGGCGGTTATGGATGCAGGGTCACACTCCACAACATCTGATCCTGTTCCTGGGCCAGCAGATCAGAGGGGGAATGCAGTCCTGCAGCCTCAGGCAGTGCCAGCACAGCAAGGCGCAGATCGCCTTGCCCCAAACAGGTGTGGTGCCCGCCGACGCAGTGGCCGTACGCCACCAGGCAATACCGTATGGGAACAATCCATGTACGGTATGGCAACCCAACAGGCAGCATCAGTTGAGATGATGGCTCAAGCAATGGAGAGGGTGGCCACTTCCATTGTCCCCCCTGAAAGTCAGATGGAGCAACTACAGCAGGCAACAGACTCCATTTGCCAATCACACAGGGAACACATGTTGGCGCCCAACAGGGACTGACGGGCGGCACTGGAGACTCTAGGCCAATCGATATCAATAGAGTCCCAGGGCCACAGGGAAGCCCTGAGGGTAGAACTCTATCACCTCAGGGAGACTCTTGTTGACCTTGAGGCTTCCACTAACTTGAGGACAGAACAGCAGCTGGAGCGGCTCACACGTTCGCTCTCAGCTGAGATGTAGGCAACTCGGGAGGAGATCCGGGCATCACGTCAGTTGCTGCATGGGGATCTCCGCACTATAATCCACCAGAACGAGACCTTCCACACCCGCATGCTTGCTGCCATGCAGGACCATACCAGGGCTTTGTGTGGGCTTCTTCCCATAGCACCACCACCTCCTGTGGCAGCAGCAGAGGGTGATGAGAGCGACAGCAGCAGTTCTCCCACATTGGCATAGCCGTGCAGGCCATGAGCCCATGGAGGTGTTTTTTTTCCCAACATCCACACAGGTGGCTGTTGGTGCGCACCCTGTCCTCGGACCTCCTGGGTGTCCCCCCCCACCCCCCACATGGCCATTTTTTATTTTTTATTTTTTTTTACAGTGTGTTGCCTTGTGTGGCTCCCGTGGGCATCCACTGTATTCCAGCTGGGCACATGCAGGCTTGTCCTGAGTTTGGGTTAGATGCTTGGTTTCGTGAGACACACACCCCTCCTGCTTCCCGTTTCCATGGGCTTGGAAAGGGTGTGCCCAAGTGACAGTGAATTACACAGTGACGTTGGACTCCCATGAGCTGTGTGGGCAGTCTGTAGTCAATAATGTGTATACATTCCTAGTGGATATTGTTGTTGTATTGTACACTGCATGGTGTATTGATATGTGCTTGTGCATCCTTGTCTTCCTCCTAATTTGCAGGTTCATTCCTCATGTCTTCACAAGGCCGTCTAGTTTGGAGATGGAGTTCATGTTGTAAGCAGTGCACTTACACATTTGCGTGGCAGCAACACTGTACAGTTGGAAGGGGTCGATGTGCTGGCATAATCAGGTTGTAAGACTACCACTACTTTAACTTAGTACTGTCATATTTTTGCTATGTTTGAGGTTGTGTAGCTGAATTGTACTGTTGGTAAGTATTTGGTCATGTGTGTTGTTAGTTCTACATTGCTGGGAGCATATTGTGTGTGGCCAGTTTCCATTAGGGACACTGTACTTTGTGACACTTGTGTCAGGTTTTGGGGATTGCTTAGTTTGCTCTCACATAGCAAGACATGCCATGGTGTGTTGGGTGGCGGTGCTGGGGAGGGGTTGGGCGACCTGGCACTGTTGTCATGTTGTATTTTGCAAAGGGGTATTGAATTTAGCAGCATAGAAGTGTGTCTTTTGATGACACAGCATTGGTGGTGTTTGTGTAGGTAGGGATGCACACAATGTAACACTTTCAGGTGACCAATCTCAGGCTGGTATGGTTGTGACAGTTGACTGTCCCTTATGTCATCATCATTGATTGTCAGCTGGTATGTGCCAGGGCTCTGTGCACTCCACAGGGGTGCGATTGTAGGTGAAGTAATTAGCCACCAGCTGCGTACGGGCTGCCTCACCCCGTGCCCTTTCCCCTCCCATGCTCAGCGGGCGTGCATGTGGTTGGGGATGTGGGGGCACCACCATGTCCACGGGCAGGCCCCGGCGTGTTGCAACGTTGTGCAGGACACATGCTGCCACTATGATCCTGCACACTACTGGGGGAGCGTATAACAGCTACCCACCAGAACTGTCAAGGGAGCGAAAGCGTGACTTGAGAACTCCGAATGTGCGGTCCA
Organism: Ambystoma mexicanum; assembly: GCF_040938575.1. Taxonomy (NCBI): domain Eukaryota; kingdom Metazoa; phylum Chordata; class Amphibia; order Caudata; family Ambystomatidae; genus Ambystoma; species Ambystoma mexicanum. The sequence continues at coordinate 688,306,546 of NC_090934.1, read as the reverse complement.
CTATGCCCCGGGTTTCAACGTGGGCTGTGTTGTATCTTACCTCGGGTGGCGTGGTGGGGTTCTGAATTGGCGTCATCATGTGGGTGCTCAGAGGGTAGGAACTGTCCCCTGGGGAGGTGGTGATGGGTATCATTAGTGGGGTTGTGACATTACTCAGTATCTGACATGCATGCATGTGCTGTGGCATTTATACTCACCGAGCAGCCATGTATCGCCATGCCGCCCAGCTTCTAGGTCCCGGTTTAGGGTTGACATTCTGTAAATAAAACTGTCGTGGGTGGACCCTGGATAGTTGGCATATACTGAGGTGATGATTCCCTTGGCATCACATACTACCTGCACGTTGATGGAATGCCAGTGCTTGCGGTTTCTATAGATGTGCTCTGATGCCGTGGGGGGACGTAGAGTCACATGGGTGCAATCAATGGCACCTAGGACTTTGGGGAATTGTGCCACCCCATAGAAATCCTGGACGGCAGCCTGCCTTTCTGCAGGTGTTCTGGGCAGGTATATGTGCCTGCTGACTGATGGGCGTGCAGTCATGATGGCCAAGACCTGGTGTAGGCAGCGTGACTGCGTGGCCTGTGACACCGCCCCCCCCACTATAGCACTTGTCCGCTGAAATGATCCAGTGGCCAAGAAGTGCAGTACATTGAGGACCTTCTCCAGGGGGCTGAGTGCTTGGGAGCACAGGGTGGGTGATGTCAGGTCACCCTCCCACTCACTCACCAGGTCGAGTATTATGTGAGGTGGAAACCTGTACCTCCCATGCACCTGGTCATCAGGCATCCCAAAACGGCTGGTTCTGGGTGTTAAAATTCTTGGCCTGACTATCCTCCTCCTCCTCCTCCTGCGGTATCCCACGACCACTGCTGCTAGGAATGGTATATTCATCCTGCCGTCTGAGCTTGTTTGTTGTTTGCGCGCACTTTTATGCTGTGCGAGTCCACGTACCGTACGCCTACTTCCTGCTGGCGTATGTGTTTCCGGATTAGTGCGTCTTTTTTGGCACACGCGTTAGCCCCATTCGAATCCATGAATACGTGTTTTGAACGTGCGTGTGGGCGTTCCAGGCATTTGCCTCCTGTACTTCCCCTGTGACGCCCACATTTTCACGTGTTGTTCCCCATGCCACACCCCCTGTTCCTCCTACTTTTGTTGTGTGCGCTGCGCTATGTGCGATTTCGCTGTGCGCGTAGTGCACGCTGTTTGGAGACGTGTGCGCCAGCGTGCGCCACGCAGAATTTTGGCGCACATCCTGGGATTTACATGCGCACGGACGTCCATGAATCGCTGTGCGAGGGTTTCATTGCGATTTTCGCACTGGCAATGCGATTCGCACGCTTGCGCCGAAAATTTCAGCGCACGTTAATTCCATGAATCGGCCTGTTTGTGAAGTGAAACATAAATAGCATGTTCAAAATATGCACCTCAAATTGTGAATATGAATCAGATGTGTATTATTATTTTTGTTTAAACACATATGCACATGCAATTGACTTTACTAGAAACTAAAATCAAACATTTCATTTTGCTCAATTTGTTTCTGATATGCCTGTTTGAGATACATTTCGTTTTGCACAAACTGTGAGCCAAGTAGAGGTATAAACAATGTGGGTCAGCACATACCCGAAGCTCTTATCTCTAGAGCATTATTAAATATTGTTTTTTAAGCTTAGCAAAATAAAAATCTATCAGAAAAGGCCATGAACCTCCCAAGTCTTGAAAAGCTATTTTTACATTACACTTGCTAAAGACTTGATGAGAGGTTTCAGTTTAATTAACACCTCATAGATTATTTCTACCTGTTAATTCTAGGTGACAGGATATTCTTCACTTTTAGAGAACTGATTAATAATTGAATATTTCAGTCTTTACCCACACTGACCAGAATATCTGTGACAGTGTGCCACACAACCGTGGAAGTTGGAAGCGCAATGTTATGCTGTCTAGATGGAAACTCTGCAATTAGTAAAGAGACAGCTTGTATCTTATCTGGGCGACTTCCAGGCAGTATCTTGCACTCGAAAAGCAATGAAGGAGTAATAATGAATTGTAAACTGGTGAACCCATTGGAGATTGTGGCTGATGAGGCTCAAGAGATTAGACTGCAGTAGGCGATCAGACAGCAATCAAAGGGACAAGACTGGGAGACAAGACTGAAGAAAACAGAAGGGAGTGGAGCTTCCATACTGAAACATGATTTTGCATTAAATCACTGGAAAGGTTTCAAATTCTAAGAATAATGCTGTAAACACATACTATTTTCAGCAGTGAATACAGCCAGAGAAGGACCAATTGATGTCCCTTTTAGGACTCAGGGAGAACATGCGCCATCATTGATTATCTGCTAAACACCCAAGTATATTGGCTGTGGTTTAATGAGACACAGATAATGAGAAGATTAGACAGAAACTACAGTTCCCTGAGGCGTGCATTAAATTGGTTGGAGAAAAAGATATTGTAAAAGAAGGCACGGAAACTGAATTAATTATTTTAAAAAAGGATGATGTTTAGATAGCATGGGTACATTTGGATAAACTTGATGAGTGGATAGTTTAGCCAGACCAGCAAAGGTTGAGGGAAATAGTGGTTCAGGATCAAGGCTGAATTGCAGTTAACTGGCTAAATAATCACTGGCTCACAGCCACTAAGGACTTGCAAGCTGATTTCTCACAAAGTGATTCAGATTTGGCAGGCTACAAAGTTCTGCTAGCAGCCTTCTCCATTGAATTTTGAAAAAAAATCCTTATTTAGAGAATAGGTTATAAGCACAAAGGAGCACTATCAAGCTGGAGTTACTTCGGTTTGGAAATTAATGTTATTATAAAAAGAAAGCCCTAAAATAAAATAGTGAACACCCAGAACACAGCAATAATCTGGAATTTGAGGCAAAATGTAAACTGATATTAAACGAAAAAAGCAAGATTAATTGAATAGTACATTGGATGAGGAAAAGAAAGCAGTAAAATAAAATAACCCAGGCATTTTGGCCTATCGTGGAAAAAGGAAGGAGCTCAGCCTCAGCAAATACCAAAGCTAAAAACACACCAGCAACCTGTATTTCACATTTACTGCAGAACTCCTTAGAGAAGGAGGAGACAGAGGCCCTGGACACCACTGAGACAATGATAGACATGCAGGGGTGTAGGGGACACATAAAATCTGGGGGGGACAGGGGACACTTTGTGGACTTGTAGACTGTGTTCCCGTCCCGAGTCACACTCAGCTAATCTTGGGTAAATAAATTAGTATTGTAGTGGTTTGTTGTTAATTGGCCAAAGGAGCAAGCTCTGCTCGCCAGTTTTTGCCAACATTGCACTTGCTAGTAAGTTGCTACGAGTTCGGCATCATCATGACATTTTGTAACTTGAGCGGCAAGCATATATATCAAAAAGCTCCACCAGGCAGCAGCCACAGAACCAAATGCCCTATTATACATTACTGCACCTACATTCCCTTTACAATTTCTCTTGCTCATAATCAGGACTGAACATTAAACACAATCTGCATCCAATGGTTTAATTTTTATCGTAGCACTAGAAGCCAAAGTGCTGCTAATATATATGCATCATGCCCGGGTCAGGACATCAGTCGCTTATGCAAGATTCTATGTAGTAACCCTGTGGGAGACTACACCAGCCTTGTCCTCTTGACAATAAGTAACCCAACCTTTGGTATAGGCCTGTACTACACAAGTTGGTAGTGTGACTGAGCAGCCAGGCTTATCTCAAGAGGGGTCAAAATGAGCTGTAGGGTTGTAGCAGAGAGTCAAAGTGACATGTCATGTCTTCAAATAAGACTTACTGTCAAGATTTCTTGATAAAATAATCATTTTATTAATTTAACAGTCAGTTTTAAAATAAGCCTTCTTAATAAGGGAGCAAATATGCAACACTTAAATATACTTAAAAAATACAGCCTCTGAGTTTTAATAAATAAGTAGATACCCTTTTGGGATGGTACACAGACACTTCCTACACCCTGAGGTGACTTCAATTGTTTAGGACACTGTGGACATTGATATATCACGTGTACATTTTAAGCAATACTGAGATTTGTGGCAAAAAGAAAAGGTTAGGGAGGGAAGCAATGGTTAACGAATTTCTCACACAGGTAAGCACTTTTCAATCCCCCAATGCAATGTATGTTAACCCTTTCCCAGCTATACAAGTAAAGAATGTATGACTTTTTGGAGGGACAGTTAAACACAAAGTCAGAGGGTAAGAAGAGTCTTCAGGGAGCCAGGACAGCCAATGTCAATTGAGCAAAGTCTAAGGGAGTTGAGGCACTTCTTGAAGATTAGCACACAAGTCTTGCACAATGTTAAAGAGAGTTTGTTGCAAAAGATATCACTGTTGGGCCACAAGCTTGGAGGCTTGTGAAGGGCCAAGCTGCAAGCAACTCTGCAAAAGGCAGCAAATGTAAGTCTAAACTAAGAGCTAGCAAGCTACACACAACCAGAGGTAAGTACCCCAAGTTAACAGTAAGTTGGGTCTGAAGAAAAGGTTCCAGCTGGCTTCTGTTCCTGTTGTGGTTCCTGCAGGGCCTGTTGTTCCTGGGCCTCAGTCGTGGGGACAAGAGGGAGGACGTCCGGGGGCTCCTGCACTAAGGTTCGAGGGTCGGCGGCAGCAATGGGTTCAATTCAGATCAGCGGCACTTCGCGTTTTCAGCCACTCGCAAATAGCACCACCGTGGTTCTTGGACAAATGGTGGGCTTCCTTTGCTTCTGGGGTCCAGCACTCCTTTGGTGTGGCTCAGGCTTGGGAAGTCCTGCTTTGAGAGAGTCCGGAGGATCATCCTGGAGCTCGGGCCCGACTTAAAAATGATCAACTCGTTTCTGGAGGTTCTATCCACTGGCACTCAGTTCCAGCATCCGCAAAGAAATACAGTCAGCAGGATTGTCTTGGGTCACCAACCCAAGGGGAGAAGTCGCCCTATGCAGTCTTCTCTAGTCGATCAGAATTCAGAGCTTCAGCAATGCAGCAGGGCTTCACCGGGGAAACCAATGGTCCAGGAGGTTACAGCAAGCTCCTCTTCCGAGTTCATCTTCGGTTCCTTCGTTCAGTGGTCGACTCTTCCTTCCTTGCAAAAGACCTCGCCTTTTATGCAGGTTTCTCCCATTTATTCCCTGCCTAGCTGTCACTCACACAGCAGGGTGGCTGTCACAGACAGCCAGCCAATCACCTTTGGGTGCATTCTAGTAACAAAGGAGACTAAGCACAGGGAGTTTCAGGCACCTCCCTTGCTTCCTGCCCTTGCCAGTAACGCTGAAGCCAGAGGCATGCTTTACCAACCAGTGAATCCCGCCAAAGACAAACTAACAAAGGGACCAATGCTGGTTTGGCGCTTAGAGTAAATTTCAAGAAGGACATTTCCAACACGAAATGGCGAAAAAAGAATACCGGGACCATTTTGACAAAATGAGCATCCATGGGTGCAATACTGCAGCTGAGGATTCAGCCTGCGGTAAAAACGCACAATGGTAGGAAAAATAAACCACTGTCACCAGCCATAAATTGTAGAAAGGGTAACATAAAAATGTTACATGAGAAAGTAGACAAAGGGGATACTAAGTAACCCCTCGAGCACTCCACATAACATTGGTGTGCTGGGTCTGCAAAGTAACAAAAGGTAAGTAAAGTCAATTTCACTTTACGGCTCTTGGAAATAGTATTTTATCCAAGAGAAGGTATTTAAACCTTTAGAGAAATCCAAAGGACTTCTCTGTGACACTGCACTGAAGGTGCTGTGTTTCACAATACAAAAGGTGATGCCTATGGAGGTTGTCAGACTCCAAAAGCAAAGAGAATACAGAATCCAAATCAAATAACAATGCATGGGTGAGTGAGAAAAAGAGCTCACTCACTCCGAGGTTAAAATTAAAAAGTCCCAAAGTCCAGCAAAAGAGCTGGGGGTCTCTAAGGTAGAAGGGAAGTAACACATTTCTGAGAATTCTCCCTAACATCGCCGCACCGAAGGAGCAGCACTTGTTTTGTGTGCAGCGACAGCCGGGCACGGGTGCTGCACCATTCAGCCCATGTGGCCATCCAAGAGCAGATTAACAATGATTTTAACCAGGCAATGCAGCTTTAATGACTAGTGTGAAATATGCACCTGCAATTGCAAGCCCATCGCTTCTGGCCACTGCTGCCAGGGAAGCATTGTGATGGTAATGGACGGCCGCTCACCAGCAGAGGCATCTTCAGGCTAAAACCTAACAAAACGCAGTGAGTGTACACTGAAATCGAATACAAGCCCAAAACTAATTGTTAATAATGTTGCTTAGCTTGCCTCAAAACGATCAGGTACTATAATAAAGTTGTTTAAATGCAATTTCAACTGTAATGGTTCATACTTTCAAAACTACTAGCTCAGTTGTCTGCGCTGCATAAAAAATCATTTATTTGCCCATCAAAGCCTGGACTCCTTTAGGTATAGGTATCACCTCCAGCCTGCCCATGAAGCAAAATGCTGGTCAGATAGCACAGTGAGTAGAGCGCTCCCTTTGACATCAATGCAGCGCCTGCCAACGCAGGTTCAAATCCTGACAGGGCCAAACTAAGTCTTTTATCCTTCCGAGGTAGATACATGAGCACCACACACTGTTGCTAATAATAAGCAGCTCTCAGAAGCATGAGGGTTCGTAGCACTAAATAAATGTGAATTATTATTATGATCAGTCTATATCAAGTCTCTCTTAAAGTATGCAGCATCAAAAGGACATCAACGTTATATAAGAGTTAGGGATTTTGCACATTGTCAATCGAGAGGTAGACTGAAGCTGGATAAAGTTGTTTAAATGTAATTTCAACAGTAATGGTTCATACTTTCAAAACTACAAACTCAGTTATCTGTACGCCATAAAAAATCATTTATTTTGCCATCAATGCCGGACTGCTTTAGGTATAGGTGCCACCTCCAGCCTGCTTATTAAGTGAAATGCCTAGAATTTCATCCAATCAAAGAGGTGGGAACTGTTATGCTCACAAGCAGAAAAACCCCAGGAGCACGAGCAGATAGAAAACAATTATGTGCGTGGTCCGGACCGGTGCACCAGGCAGTCACCCACATACAGCCAGCCAGTGTGACTGTCTCTGAGCAAGAGACACTGTTTGAGCAGAGCTGAGTGAACATCCGCTCATACAGTATCTAGCTTCAGCCCTGATTTTAAATTAATACAGGCAGCCTTGCTAAATTAAACCCCTGCTCCTCGCCTTGCTTCTGATTGTGGGGGGGATAAATGGCATTATGTCCCCCCTGCCTAAAATTGTGGGGGGTCTTGTCCCCTCATGACCCCCATGTCCTGTCCCCATGTAGGTATGAGTTATTAATAACAAGAGTAGATATGCAACAAACTGAAAAAGACCCAGGGAAGAAACCTGGCATGATTCGATGAAGACCTGGTTCTCCTTGAAGGATGTAGAGGATGGCATTGCTTGTTTAAAACTAAGAAGTGCCAGAGCAGAATTTGCTTTCAAGTGAAGTATTCAAACAGTTTAAATTAGTGTGGTTGCCTGTGCTGCAGAAATACTTCCTGTATTGTACAACAGAAAGGAGCTTTTCTCCGTCTTGGTGGGCCAGTCCGATGGTGCCACCCTAATGAAGGGCACAACATCAAAACATACGTCTTATATATGGTCCTTAATCTCGTCCATATTGATGACAACATTTTTACAAAGATTCTGTTAAACAGCTTGAGTACCTGACTGTGTGATGTCAATGTACAGGAAGACTTTAGGAAAAGAGTATCCACTATGGTCCAGTCCTTCATATTATACCATATGTGCGCTGACTGGTTGCCTGGCTACCCTCAGAGTCTCACTGGGTACCAGGCTCCTCCACAACCAGTAGCCCCTGCACTGCCTCTGGGCCTACCACGCACTTAGGGGCTGTAGCTGTAACCTCTACAGTTCCCTGTCTCATTGCAATTACCCAGAGCAGTGCTGCCTGGCTGCACTCCCCCCTTACCCCTTGGCGCTTCCCCTCTGCCTCCACCCCTGCACCTGCATTATCGCACTTGAACGATCTGAATGACACAAGGCCTAGTAAGATGGTTTGTTTTGTCTCCCTTCTGTCTCCCCCCACTTGTCTTGTTGTGCCTAGAAACACTTGCGTACAGGCGCGTTATAAATGACATCATATCATATCATATAGTTAAAAAGTATATTAGCCAGATGCATGCACCACTTCATGCAGCCTTTGTAGATGTCAACTAAGTAGTTCACCTAATTGATAGGGTAATACTTTGGCTTAAACTCCAACCAACAAAGAAATGCCAATGGTTGGTCCACCTGCTAAAAGAATGGTATGCCAACTCCAAAAAGGTGAGAGAGATATGGCCTGTTGCACTTAAAAGGTATGTTTTTTCTTCTTTGGCTTTAACTGTGGGTCACTTTAAAGCAGAGCAAAACATTAAAAAGCAAACAAAAGAAAACGACAAACAGACAAAATGAAAGAGAAATATGAAGACACAGAAAGAACTCTGGCAACGAAAAGATCAACTGATGAAAAAATATGGCACTCAAGCCATGCACCAGATCAGTCACGGAGCAGCTACTCAGTCCCTTGTAGCTAGGGCTGTTGTTCTGCACAGGTCTCAACAATGTATGCCAATGTACCTTGCTGGAAATGATACTGACGTTGACTACATCATGAGGATCAGTAGTTGCTTTTTCAACAGATAAATACATTGTACAGAAACAGTCGGAGGTGGGCTTTTCATCCAGTTGGACCAGTTCCAAAGCGCGATAGGTCACTCTACTGAATTAATTAAATTACAGCCTGGTGTTACCGAATCCAAACTCTTCAAGAAAGGAAACAATCTGAAACAAAACATCCCGTGACAACCACTACCAGTACAAAATGTGGCTATATAAATGAGAAATAAACATATCATAATCACAAAGAAAGACATGTGATAAATATTTACCTATATGTGCCTGCCTTGTGTGTGTCCCAATAAATACTTTATTTGTATGGATGGGTCATGGCCTACGAAAGAATCATGTGTATTCTAATGATCCCCAGACTTTTCCATTTCTACCCGCCTACATTTTGAATTTGATCAATTGGATTGCACTACTCTGCATTGTGTTGCTCTAATGTGGAGTGAGGAAGGATGGCTCCGGCGCAACGTGTGTGTCTTGGAAGCAAGACAACGCAGCACAACACAGGTTTGAATCTCGTGCTTAGAAACCATTCGCTGTTATTAAGCGTGTTATTAAAAAAAAACTATTATAATTCTAATGGGTCATTTTGTACACATGTGTCATTGAGGGAGCGTGCCTACTTTGTCGGGGAAAATAACTATCTAACATACCTACTATTCTCAAATATCCATACGGCCAATAGGTACATAAACACTTCCCTCATAAACCAACTGTAAATCTGGAACAGTCATTTGTTATAAAAACATGACATTAAGTGACAAAAAGTTGATTGTGTATCTATGCACTGTTTTACATAGAACAAATCTAGCTGTGAAGCAGGGGAGCACTGTACAAAAAGAAGATAAAGTAATAGGCTGCAACAAAATGGATGGACTACGGGTACACTTAGAAGGACACGGAGTCAGAGGGATATAGGTTAGTCAGGGAAAGGCAAAATGATTAATCTGTTAAAATGGTCTGGAAACTCACAAATTACACAGAGGTTCTGAGGCCAGCTCAAACCAGACTCAATAACGTAAATAGACAAAGTGCAAGGCAAAACCCATTAAGATCAAAATAAAACAGGGACCGCATACAAGCATCATATTCTTGGAGCTCACCCTGGTGACATAAAAAAACAATGGTTTATATATCCTACATTTGTCATAACTGACATCATACCATAATCTTAGTTACCAAAACCTACTGGGAACTTACATTCTATAAGGGTTACATTCTACAAGGGTTACATTTCTAATTGGGTAACGCTTGTCTGATGGCTCCTTCTGTGATCACCTCCAGACTGATAAAGGTAAAAAAGACATAGGGGGCCTCATTACAAATCAGGCGGTCCGGAAATAACGGTGGCGGTAAACCCGCCGCCACCGTTGTTTCCGGACCGCCTGATCCCGACTCCTGCAGGCGGAAGGTGATGTTCCCGCCAGGTTTGACCTGGCGGGTTTAACACCGCCCGCCTACAGGCGGACGAGGAAACACCGGCAGCATTACAAGATGCTGCCGGTGTTTCCATGATCCCCATTTCCATTGAGTCCCGTAGGACTCAATGGGAATGGGGATTTACACCATTCCGCCTCCGTGATTCCCGGAAAACCGGGGTTGTAATGCCCCGGTAATTCCGGGAATCACGGAGGCGGAATGGTAATACGAGTCCGGCGGTAACCAGGTGGTTTTACCGCCTCAGTTACCGCCGGACTCGTAATGAGGCCTAGGGGGTCATTACGTGTTTGGAGGTAGCCATTGTGCTATTAGCACCAGGGCTGCCTCCAAAGTCGTGTCCCGGTCCGGGTTCTCTGAATGGGGACTTACCGGGTCATTCCAACCTTGGAGGACCCGATAAGTCCCCATTCAAGAAACCCTTCCCCATTCCCATTCAAGCCCCCATTGGGCTCAATGGGAATGGGGAGGGAGCTAATAACGGGCCTGTTTTACCAGCCGGCCTTAGTGGGACCTGCTAAGGGACCTCGGAATGCAGCAGCAAGGGGTTAACGGCACCAGCATCCTTACCGGTGCCGTTAACCCCTTACCACCGCACTTGGAATAACCCCCATAATCTCTGCAATATGTAATTGGTTGGCACCTTGCTTCATGAGCCGTGTACATTAGAGATTTTCATTGGTTGGCTTCTTACTAACAAACCTTGGACAACTGACAGGCCGTCAAGACCTGAGCCAGACAGGAGTAGGAGGAGAGAGGTCCACAGACTGTTTTCTTTTCAATTAAAGAAGATACCAAACCTCATTTCTAGGACATGAGCCAGGGTGATTGCTTTGTATTTGACCTTGTGTGGCGTCTCGTAGCTGAGTTATGTGCAAACAGTAAGACAGGTGTCCTATCTTTGTTGCTAATGAATAGACAGTGTTCCTTTTATTATAGGTCATGTGTGGGGGGACTGTGTTTCAAATTGTTTCACCCTTCATTTATTGGAAGTTTAGCTAATATTGATATAAGTATTATGCAAGTATTATGTTTTCTCTTGCTACAGGGGACACTCTTGAGTTATTCTTCATGGAGTCTTTTGGCCTATAGTTATCCTGCACTTGGCTTACGAATGCTGGTTGTACTCTTATAAGACTTTAATTGATCTTGTGGTATTTTTCTTGGATCCTGGGAATTACAATCTTGTGCTTTCACTGCAACGTTCTGACCTTCCCTTAATTTGTGTTAACCTTGGCTGTAGTTTCCAGCTTCTGCCTGAGCTCTGCACAGACCTGTATTTCTGTGGTTTCAACCTTTTGTGTTCTGTTGAAGCCTGGAGGACTTTCGTTTAATTAGAAGCATGCTGTGGCTTCCATTTTGGAAAAGATGGCTGCCCATTACTGTTGCGTTTCTATGTTAGTGAGCTGTATTTGCATGTAATTCATGTTGCATTCAGTTTATGCATTCCTTATGTTAGTATTCTTCATGTCGTATGGATGCTATGTTAATATTCTTCATGTATAAGTGCATATGTTACCTAATGTACACATTCTTCATGTTAAGTGCACATTTGCTTCATGTCTAATGCATGCACATGTATTTTTGCAACATTAGTTGTATTACTCTTGTCATATTTAGCTCAGACTTGGTCAATTTCCTGCTGTACCTGCCTGGGATAAGGGTGATATGGTTGTCTTAGTAAATAACATTTCTCACCTGTGTGGTATTGAACTGGGGTAGGGGCAGAGGATATGGATGACATATTCATCTTCCTCTAAACTTTCCCCCTCTGGTCGAGTCCTCGACAACACTCTTCCTTCTGCTCTCTCACGGAAAAGGCTCTTTGAGTATCCATATTTTAGTCACTCCCCCTCAAGCAGCCTGTATGTCTAACATGTTCGTCCACACTCCAGGTCATATAGCAGCATTCCCCATTGGAATCACAATATACCCAGTGCTCAGTGAGATTGTGAGGGTCTGGAGGACGAAAACATTTTGATCCGGGGGCTGGGGGTGATAGGGCTTTCCATTGCTTGGGCACAGGGTCAACCTTCTGTCTGGGTATACTCGTGTACGTGAGCATCCAAGTTTATTACTATGTTCATTCCTACTGCCTTTTTGGCAGTCTTTTTGCATTGGCTTATTGCAATTCTTAGAACACAGAAGGCAAATAGTACTAGTACTAAAATGGCCACCAGTACTTTGAATGCATGAGCCAACCAGTAGGGGATCCATGAGAACAGGTAATTAAACCAGTCATCATCAGCAATTTAGTCTAACGCCTCCACCATTCTTGCATGTATTTCTGTTAAGGTGGCTTTGGCCTCTCCGCTGGTTTCATTCTCCTCATTGTGGTGTATACGGGCAGCAAGTAGGCCCAATTGTTGCGCACATGCCCGCCTCCATGGCTGTAATCAGATTGAGAATGTACCTTTTCTGGAGGGTCATGAGTCTTATTGCCCTCTGCTCCTCTCTTATGGCATTAAAGCATTTTACTGTTGTGTTTAATGTCTGCAACAGCTCCCAGTGCAAATTTTACAGCCATTTTGCATTTGTGTTGGCTTGCAACCCAGCAATAAAGAAGGATGTAAAGAACATCTCTGTTAAGCTAAGCAATTTATGGTTATCTGGTATGGCGTCATGTGCCTTTTCCATTTTCATAGAATTATAAATGCTCCCCTTCATGGGTGAAAATGTCTAGGACCTCTTTTGTCTAATATGTGTTTTCATTTTGGAAAAATCGGCAATCTGTACTTCACTCTGGGCTACTACCAATGCTGGTGTACTTATTACCACCAGGGAGCACAATCATCCCCAATTTGGAGGGAGCTGCATCTAAGCCCTTGCACCACATTCCATTAAAGTGGTCCATTAATATGGTGGTGCCTATTTTCATGCCTGGCACATCAACAATGCATTTGCACCCTTTGTTTCCCCTACTTTCACGGGACCAGTATTCCTGAAACATAATGTGTCATGCTTCACGGGTATTATGGGTAGGGGGCCTGCTTCATCCTCTACCCATGTGAGCGATTTTGAATGTTTAGTCCATTCTTTGATGCATATATCATTTACATTCAGCACCACCTCTACTGGTACAGTCAGGAGTGCTTTGCACCACATCATCCCTTTGCTCCAACCTTCTGACGTAAATACCTGTCTGTATTTTAATAACTGGGGTCTTTCCCAGCACTCTTTCCCTGCAGCTGCTATCAGTGTGCTCTTTGGCTTCTGCAGTATCGCAAAGAGGATGTGCTCCACGTAAAAAGTGGTGGTGCACCCCATGGTTATTGCTGCTGACTTCTCCACTGCAAATGCAGCAACTGCCAAAGCTTGTTTGCACTGATAGTGTCCTCTCATTACTGGGTTGAGTTTCCCACTGTATTAGGCAATTGGTTTGTGCCCCATGCTTGTCTTTTGTGTCAGTACTGCCTTCATCACTACACCGTCAGTGTGAGAGAATAGAAAAAATATTTTTTGTAATCTGGGATCCCTAGCACTGGCACTGTGCTTATCGCTTTCTTCAGTTACTCGAAAGCCTCAGTCATATCAGTGGTCCATGTCAGTGTCTTGTTCCATTCTGTGCTTCCTTCAGGGTGCCCAGTAGTCGCCTTGTGGATGTTCTGTAGACAAAGACCCATGCTCTGCAGTAGTTGCATAACCCTAAAAACTGTTGCATTTTCCTCACTGTTATAGGCTTGGGTGTCCTATGTATTGTATCTGCTCTCTCTGGGCTGATCTGTCGGGCATCTTGGGATATTGTCTGTCCAAGGTATAGCACCTCCTTCTGACAGTACTGTAACTTGCCTTGTCCACCTTGTATCTCTTGTCAGCTAACACAGTCAGCATGTCTACTGAGTACTTCCTACACTGGTCTTCTGTCATGCTGCAAATCGAAATGCCATCTACGTACTGTAAAACTGTGCTCTCCATCTGTATGCTGCTTAAGTCCATCTGTATCACTCTGTTAAAGATAGATGGTGACTCACAGTACCCTTATGCGAGACGAGTATGTTTCCACTTCTGGTTTCTATACATAAAACTGGTCATTACTTGTGAGTCTGGGTTTAGTGATACTGAGAAGATTACATTCTTCAAATCTATGACTGTGAAACAGGCAGCTTCTGCTGGACTCCCTCACAAAATTGTCGCTGGATTTGCAACTAAAGGATATTCTGCTTCTATAGTATGATCAAGAGGTCTTAAATCCTGTATAAAACACCAAGAGCTCCCTTTCGCTTTCCTCCCAGGATACACTGCGGTATTGCATGGGGACTCTGATGGTACTAGGATGCCTCGCTCAATCAGGACTGTTATTGTCTCATAAATGTCCTCATCTGCTTCTTTAGTTAGGGGGTATTGCTTCACTCTTGGCAAAATTGCTCCTGGCTTCACCTTGATCTTCACTTCCCCTATTCTCTTTATGTGACCCATGTCAGAGGGACTTGTGGTCCATCGGGTGCTGGGTACCTTGGCCATATCCTCCTCCCATAATGGGGGTTGCACCTCAAGCACCATTGCCATTCTCTGTGGTACTTCCCTGTAGTGTATTTGTAACCAATAGGTCACACTCATCTCAAACACCATCTCTATTTCTAGTCTTTCTTCCCTGAATAGCTCCTCATCTGTCACTGTGGTCAACATGCACCCCTCTGCCACTGCTATCACTGCTCTCCATGCCTATCCGCTGTCATCCATCCCATGTATTGCTATCCATTCCTCTCACGTAACCACTGCCTCTATTTTATTGGCACTATGGTTCCCTCCTCCTCGTCCATTGGTAACTCAGGCCTGAAAAGGTACTCGTTTGGAACTCGCCACATTTTCCATGCAATTCCTGGAAGCCATGCAATGGCAATGTAAATTCCATACTGGAACATTTCTGCGTCCACTGGCACAACCCCTCTGTACTGTGTGCCCACAATATGCTTGAACAATCTGTCTTACATTGAACATGTGTATTCCTTGTGTGGAGCACACTATTCCCTTGTCTGTGAATGAGAGGGCCATGTTCAGGCTGATCATTATGTCTTGTCCCAGTATGTTAAACAGGTGTCTGTTGAGAGTAAAGTAAAGGCAGAGATAGATTGTGATCTCCAACAGAAAGTGAGATGTCGTCTGTGAAAGGAACCACTTTCCGAGACCAAGAGAATCCTTGAGTGTTCATGGCATCACCTGACAATGTAAATGCTCCTTCCTTAATGCAGGACCTAGTCCCCCCTGTGTCAATGTTAATGTTAATGTTAAAGGATATTTGTACCACGCACTATCACCACCGGAGTGGTCCCCTGGCGTCTCTAAAAAGGAAGGGGGTGAGTTAGTGGGAGTAAGTGGGAAAAGTGCAAGAGAGCAGTGATGTGCCATTGGCAGCTTCAACACTTTTAACACTGTTCCCTGGGCTTAGGGCGTTTTCCGGTCGGTAGACGTCGTGTGCTGTTGTGCAAGTCTATGTGCAGTTTGTTTTGTTGTTGCAGTGTAGTGAAGTTTGTGCAGTTTGCTGTGGTATAGGGTTGTGGTTGTGTTTGTTTAGAGTTTGAGAGGTGTATGCAGAGGGGTGAAATTGTTAGTGGGTTGGTTATTGGCATCGCTGTTTAGAAGTGATGTGTTAGATTTCCAGTTTCTTACTAGATGTGGCATGTGAATATTTAAGTATTTCTATCTAGATCATAATAGCTAATATTCACAATCCTTTCTATATGTGAGGCCTACCAAAAACTTAACATCTGTATCCAAATGTGGCACTGGCCCACCTTCGAAATCCTATCTATGTGTGAAGCAAGCTAGTGTTTACAATTCTATTGGAATTGGAATTTGGGTTTGATAGTATTCCCGATGCACTCTAGATGAGACACTGGCTAATAATCTTTATTCTATCTAGATGTGGCACTAGCCGACATTCACAATCCTTTCTAGTTGTGATGCAGACCATTGTTCACAGTCCCATCCAAGTGTGGCACTTGCAAACATTCACTATTCCATCTGGGTGTGGCATTTGCTAACCTTGATAATCCTATCTAGATGTGACTCAGGCCAATGTTCACTATTCCATCTAAGTGTGGCATATGCTAGCATTCAAAATTCTATCCAAGTGTGGGGTATGTAAACCTTCACATTTCTATCTAGATGTGACGCAGGCTAATGTTCATGATTCCATCTAAGTGAGAAACATGCTAGCATTCAAAATTCTATCCAAGTGGGGCACATACTGACATTCACGATCCAATCTAGATGCGGCGCAGGCTAATGTTCACAATTACATCTAAGTGTGGCACATGCTGACATTTACAATTCCATCTATGTGCGGCATTTGTTAACATTCACAGTTCTATCTAAGTGTGGCTCATTCTGACATTCACGTTCCTATCTAGATGTGATGCAGTCTTATGTTCACGATCCTATCTAAGTGTGGCACATGCTGACATTTACAATTCCATCTATGTGCGGCATATGTTAACATTCACAGTTCTATCTAAGTGTGGCACATGCTGACATTCACCATCCTATCTGGATGCGATGCAGGCTAATGTTCATGATCCTGTCTAGATGCCATGCAGGCTAATGCTCATGATCCTATCTAGATGTGACACAGGCTAATGTTCACGAACCTATCTAGATGCGACGCAGGCTAATGCTCTTGATCCTATATAGATACGACAAAGGCTAATGTTCACGATTACATCTAGATGTGGCACATGCTAACATTCACAATTCCATCTGAGTATGGTACATGCTAACTTTCACAGTTCTATCTAAGTGCGGCTTTTGCTAACCTTGATAATCCTATCTAGATGTGACTCAGGCTAATGTTCACTATTCCATGTAAGTGTGGCACATGCTGAAATTTACCATTTCAATTATGTGTGGCATGTGCTCACAGTCACAGTTCTATCCAAGTGTAGTACAAACAAACTATTCACAATACTATCTAGATGCAACGCAAGCTAATGCTCATGATCCTATCTAGATGCGACGTAGGCTAATGTTCACAATTACATCTAGGTGTGGCACATATTAACATTCACAATTCCATCAAAGTGTGACAGATGCCAATATTCACAATTCCATCTATGTGTGGCATGTGCTAACATTCACAGTTCTATGTATGTGTGGCACATACAAACATTCACAATCCTATCTAGATGCAATGCAGGCTAATGCTCATGATCCTATCTAGATGCGACATAGGCTAATGTTCACGATTACATCTAAGTGTGGCACATGCTAGCATTCACACTTCAAAGGTAGGGTAATGTAGAGTGGCAGGTTTGTTTTGGAGTAGAGTAATTGCTCTACTCCCCACCCATGCTACACTTACTTTGGTGGTCGGTGCAGGTTGATGGCTGGCCACTGGCTTCCCCCGGCGGCTCCAGCGGACACCTGCTGACACTTTCAGGAGATGCCTCTGTTGGAGCCGCACTTTGCCTTGGGGCCCTTAGCCGAAGGGGCTGCCGGGCAGGGGGCTGCCCTGGAAAGGTGTGTTAAAGCGCCTAGGCAGCCAATCAAGGATGGTGGGAGGGCAGGGAGGGTGGGCAAAGGACGAAACAAGGAAGTCGAAGCGGGAAAGGGGAGGGAGCGCGCAGGGTGCGCGGCAAGGAAGGCTGGGGAGGCCTCATTTTAAATTATAAAGCGGGAACAAGGGCCAGGAGGTCCAGGGCGGGCAAAAAACAATCACATGGACAAATTTGGGAATGGACATGGGTTCGTGCAGCGCTGCTCGTTAGCCTACTAATACAGCTATGGGGCAGCCAATCAAAGACGGTGGAAGGCAGGACAAAGGACGAAACAAGAAAGTGGAAGCGAGAAGGGGGATGAAGTGGAAGCGGGAAGGGGTGGGAGTATGGAGGGTGCGCGGCAAGGCTGGGGGGGCTACATTTCAAATTATAAAGCGGGAACAAGAGCCAGGAGGGCTATGGCAGACAAAAAAAACACCCAACTGGACCAAATTTGGGAATGGACATGGGTTCGAACAGCACGGCTCGCTAGCCTACTAATACAGCTATGGGACAGCCAATCGGAGACAGTGGAAGGCAGGATAAAGGACAAAACAAGGAAGTGAAAGCAGGAAGGGGGAGGGAGTGCCCAGGGTGCGCAGCAAGGCTGAGGGAGGTCAAATTTTAAATTATAAAGCGGGAACAAGGGCCAGGACGGACAGGTCGGGCAAAAAACGCTCACCGAGGCCAAATTTGGGAATGGACATGGGGTCGAGCAGCGGGGCTCGCTAGCCTACTAATACAGATATGGGGCAGCCATTCAGAGATGGTGGAAGGCGAGACAAAGGACAAAACCAGGAAGCTGAAGCAGGAAGTGGGAGGGAGTGCGGAGGGGGCACAGCAAGGCTGGGGGAGGCCACATTTTAAATTATAAAGCGGGAACAAGGGCCAGGAGTGCCAGGATGGAAACAAAACACTCACCTGGGCCAAATTTGGGAATGGACATGGGTTCGAACAGCGCGGCTCGCTGGCCTACTAATACAGCTATGGGGCAGCTAATAAGAGACGATGGAAGGCGGGACAAAGGACAAAACAAGGAAGTGGAAGCGGGAAGGGGGAGGAAGTGGAAGCGGGAAGGGGAAGGGAGTACGGAGGGTGCGTAGCAAGGCTGGGGGAGGCCAAATTTTTAATTATAAAGAGGGAACAAGGGCCAGGAGGGCCAGGGTGGGCAAAAAACACTCACCTGGGCCAAATTTGGGAACAGACATGTGTTTGAGCAGCACGGCTCGCTAACCTACTAATACAGCTCTGGGGCAGCCAATCAGAAACGGTGGAAGGCGGGACAAAGGACGAAACAAAAAAGTGGAAGGGGGAAGGGAGAGGGAGTGCAGAGGGTGTGCTGCAAGGCTGGGGGAGGCCAGATTTTATATTATAAAGTGGTAACAAGGGCCAGGAGGGTCAGGCGGGCAAAGAACACTCACCTGGACCAAATTTGGGAATGGACATGGGTTCGAGCAGCGCAGCTCGATAGCCTATGAATACAGCTATGGGGCAGCCAATCAAAGACGGTGGAAGGTGGGACAAAGGACAAAACAAGGAAGTGGAAGCGGGAAGGTAGAGGGAGTGCCGAGGGTGCGCAGCAAGGCTGGGGGAGGCCACATTTTAAATTATAAAGTGGGAACAAGTGCCAGGAGAGCCAGGGCGGGCAAAAACACTCACCTGGGCCAAAATTGGGAATGGAAATGGGTTCAAGCAGCGCGGCTCGCTAGCCTACTAATACAGTTATGGGGCAGCCAATCCGAGACGGTGGAAGGTGGGACAAAGGACGAAACAAGGAAGTGGAAGCAGGATGGGGGAGTGAGTGCGGAGGGTGCGGTGCCAGGATGGGGGAGGACGAATTTTAAATTATAGAGTGGGAGCAAGGGCTAGGAGGGTCAGGACGGGCAAAAAACACTCACCTGGGCCAAATCTGGGAATGAATATGGGTTTGAGCAGCGCGACTCACTAGCCTACTAATACAGCTATGGGGCATCCAATCAGAGATGGTGAAGACGGGATAAAGGACGAAAAAAGGAAGTGGAAGCGGCAAAGGGGAGGGAGTGTGGAGGGTGCGCGGCCAGCTTGGGGGAGGCCACATTTTAAAGTAAAAAGTGGGAACAAAGGCCAGGACGGCCAGGAGGCCGTAAAACACTCACCTGGGCCAAATTTGGTAATGGACATGGGTTCGAGCAAGACGGCTCGCTAGCCTACTAATACAGCTATGGGGCAGCAAATCAGAGACGGTAGAAGGCGGGACAAATGATGAAACAAGCAAGTGGAAGCGGGAGGGGAGAGGGAGTGTGGAGGGTGCGCGGCAAGGCTGGGGGAGGAACATTTTTAAATTACAAAACGGGAACAAGGGTCAGGTGGGGCAGGGCGGGCAAAAAACAGTCACCTGGGCCAAATTTGGGAATGGACATGGGGTCGGCAGTGCGGCTCGCTAGCCTACTAATACAGCTATGGGGCAGCCAATCAGAGACGGTGGAAGGTGGGACAAAAGACGAAACAAGGAAGTGGAAGCGGTAAGGGAGAGGGAGTGTGGAGGGTGTGCGGAAAGACTGGGGAGGCAACATTTTTAAGTATAAAGCAGGAACAAGGGCCAGGAGGGCCGGGGCAGCCAAAAACACTTCCCTGGGCCAGATTTGGGAATGGACATGGGATCCAGCGGCGTGGCTCGCTAGCCTATTAATAAAGCTATGGGGCAGCCAATCAGAGATGGTGGAAGGCGGGACAAAGGACGAAACAAGGAAGTGGAAGCGGGAAGGGAGAGGGAGGGTGGAGGGTGCGTGGCAAGACTGGGGGAGGCCACATTTTAAAGTATAAAGCGGGAACAAGGGCCAGGAGGGCCAGGGCAGGCAAAAAACACTCACCTGGGCCACATTTGGGAATGGACATGGGTTCGATCAGCGCATCTCACTAGCTATGGGGCAGCCAATCAGAGACGGTGAAAGGCGTGACAAAGGACGAAACAAGGAAGTGGAAGCGGGAAGGGGGAGTGAGTGCGGAGGGTGCGAGGCAAGGCTGGAGAGGCCACATTTTTAATTATAAATTGGGAAAAAGGGCCAGGAGGGCTGGGGCCGGCAAAAAACACTCACCTGGGCCAAATTTTGGAATGGACATGGGAACGAGTGGCCCGGATCGCTAGCCTACTAATACAGCTATGGGGCAGCCAATCAGAGACGGTGGAAGGCGGACAAAGAATGAAACCAGGACGTGGAAGCGGGAATGGGGAGGGAGTGCAGAGGGTGCGCTGCAAGGCTGGGGGAGGCCACATTTTTTATTATAAAGCGGGAACAAGGGCCAGGTGGGATAGGGTGGGCAAAAAACACTAACATGGGCCAAATATTGGAATGGACATTGGTTTGAGCCGCGCGGCTCGGTAGCCTACTAATACAGATATGGGCCAGCCAATCAGAGACAGTGGAAGGCGGGACAAGGATGAAATAAGGAAATGGAAGGGGGAGGGAGTGCGGAGGGTGAGAGGCAAGCCTGGGGGAGGCTACATTTTACATTATAAAATGGGAACAAGGGCCAGGGCGAGCAAAAAACAATCACCTGGGCCACATTTGGGAATGGACATGGGTTCGAGCAGCGTGGCTCTCTAGCCTACTAATACAGCTTTGGGGCAGCCAATCAGAGACGGTGGAAGGCGGGACAAAGGACAAAACAAGGAAGTGGAAGTGGGAAGGGGGAGCGGGAGGGAGTGCGGAGGGTGTGCGGCAAGACTGGGGAGGATACATTTTTAAGTATAAAGCGCGAACAAGGGACAGGAGGGCCTTGGCAGCCAAGAACACTCACCTGGGCCAGATTTGGGAATGGACATGGGTTCGAGCAGAGCGACTCGCTAGCCTACTAATACAGCTATGGGGCAGCCAATCAGAGACGGTGAAGGCAGGATAAAGGAAGAAACAAGGAAGTGGAAGCAGCAAGGGTGAGGGAGTGCGGAGGGTGCGCGGCAAGCTTGGGAGAGGCCACATTTTAAAGTATAAAGCAGGAACAAGGGGCGGGAGGGCCAGAGCGGGCATAAAACACTCACCTGGGCCAAATTTGCTAATGGACTTGGGTTCGAGCAAGACGGCTCGCTAGCCCACTAATACAGCTATGGGGCAGCCAATCAGAGATGGTAGAAGGCGGGACAAAGGACGAAACAAGGAAGTAGAAGGGGGAAGGGGGAGGAAGTGGAAGTGGGAAGGGGGAGGGAGTGCGAAGGGTGCACGGCAAGGCTCGGGAGGTGAAATTTTAAATTACAAAGCGGGAACAAGCGCCAGGAGGGCCAGGACGGGCAAAAAACACTCTCCTGTGCCAAATTTGGGAATGGACATGGGGTCGGCAGTGCGGCTCGCTAGCCTACTAATACAGCTATGGGGCAGCCAATCAGAGGGTGGACGGCGGGACAAAGGACGAAACAAAAAAGTGGAAGGGGGAAGGGAGAGGGAGTGCGGAGGGTGCGCTGCAAGGCTGGGTGAGGCCACATTTTATTTTATAAAGTGGGAACAAGGGCCAGGAGGGCCGGGCGGGCAAAGAACACTCACCTGGACCAAATTTGGTAATGGACATGGGTTCGGGCGGTGCGGCTCACTAGCCTACTAATACAGCTATGGGGCAGCCAATCAAAGGCGGTGGAAGGTGGGAGAAAGGACAAAACAAGGAAGTGGAAGCGGGAAGGTAGAGGAAGTGCCAAGGGTGCGCAGCAAGGCTGGGTGAGGCCACATTTTAAATTATAAAGCGGAAAAAAGTGCCAGGAGAGCCAGGGCGGGCAAAAACACTTACCTGGGCCAAATAGGGGAATGGAAATGGGTCCGAGCAGCGCGGCTCGCTAGCCTACTAATACAGCTATGGGGCAGCCAATCAGAGACTGTGGAAGGTGGGACAAAGGACGAAACAAAAAAGTGGAAGGGGGAAGGGAGAGGGAGTGCGGAGGGTGCGCTGCAAGGCTGGCGGAGGCCAAATTTTATATTATAAAGTGGGAACAAGGGCCAGGAGGGCCGGGAGGGCAAACAACACTAACCTGGACCAAATTTGGGAATGGACATGGGTTTCAGCAGCGCAGCTCGCTAGCCTACTAATACAGCTATGGGGCAGCCAATCAGAGATGGTGAAGGTGGGATAAAGGACGAAACAAGGAAGTGGAAGCGGCAAAGGGGAGGGAGTGCGGAGGGTGCGCGGTCAGCTTGGGGGAGGCCAAATTTTAAGGTATAAAGTGGGAACAAAGGCCAGGAGGTCCAGGAGGGCGTAAAACACTCACCTGGGCCAAATTTGCTAATGGACATGGGTTCCAGCAAGACGGCTCGCTAACCTACTAATACAGCTATGCGGCAGCAAATCAGAGACGGTAGAAGGCGGGACAAATGATGAAACAAGCAAGTGGAAGCGGGAAGGGAGAGGGAGTGTGGAGGGTGCGCGGCAAGGCTGGGGGAGGAACATTTTTAAATTACAAAGCGGGAACAAGGGCCAGGTGGGGCGGGGCGGGCAAAAAACACTCACCTGGGCCAAATTTGGGAATGGACAAGGGGTCGGCAGTGCGGCTCGCTAACCTACTAATACAGCTATGGGGCAGCCAATCAGAGACGGTGGAAGGTGGGACAAAAGACGAAACAAGGAAGTGGAAGCGGTAAGGGAGAGGGAGTGTGGAGGGTGTGCGGCAAGACTGGGGAGGCTAAATTTTTAAGTATAAAGCGGGAACAAGGGCCAGGAGGGCCAGGGTAGCCAAAAACACTTCTCTGGGCCAGATTTGGGAAAGGACATGGGTTCGGGCGGTGCGGCTCACTAGCCTATTAATAAAGCTATGGGGCAGCCAATCGGAGATGGTGGAAGGCGGCACAAAGGACGAAACAAGGAAGTGGAAGCGGGAAGGGAGAGGGAGTGTGGAGGGTGCGCGGCAAAACTGGGGGAGGCCACATTTTAAAGTATAAAGCGGGAACAAGGGCCAGGAGGGCCAGGGCAGGTAAAAAACACTCACCTGGGCCACATTTGGGAATGGACATGGGTTCGATCAGCGCAGCTCACTAGCTATGGGGCAGCCAATTAGAGACGGTGAAAGGCGGGACAAAGGACGAAACAAGGAAGTGGAAGCGGGAAGGCGGAGTGAGTGCGGAGGGTGCGAGGCAAGGCTGGGGGAGGCCACAATTTTCATTATAAAGTGGGAAAAAGGGCCAGGAGGGCCGGGGATGGCAAAAAACACTCACCTGGGCCAAAATTTGGAATGGACATGGGTACGAGCGGCCCGGGTCGCTAGCCTACTAATACAGCTATGGGGCAGCCAATCAGAGACGGTGGAAGGCAGGACAAAGAATGAAACAAGGAAGTGGAAGCGGGAATGGGGATGGAGTGCAGAGGGTGCGCGGCAAGGCTGGGGGAGGCCAAATTTTTTATTATAAAGCGGGAACAAGGGCCAGGTGGGGTAGGGTAGGCAAAAAACACTGACATGGGCCAAATATTGGAATGGACATTGGTTCGAGCCGCGCGGCTCGGTAGCCTACTAATACAGCTATGGGGCACTCAATAAGAGACAGTGGAAGGCGGGAGAAAGGATGAAATAAGGACGTGGAAGGAGGAGGGAGTGTGGAGGGTGAGAGGCACGGCTTGGGGAGGCTACATTTTACATTATAAAGTGGGAACAAGGGCCATGGCGAGCAGAAAACACTCACCTGAGCCACATTTGGGAATGGACATGGGTTCGAGCAGCGTGGCTCTCTAGCCTACTAATACAGCTTTGGGGCAGCCAATCAGAGACGCTGGAATGCGGGACAAAGGACGAAACAAGGAAGTGGAAGTGGGAAGGGGGAGGGGGAGGGAGTGCGGCAAGACTGGGGACGATACATTTTTAAGTATAAACCGGGAACAAAGGCCAGGAGGGCGACTCGCTAGCCTACTAATACAGCTATGGGGCAGCCAATCAGAAATGGTGAAGGCTGGATAAAGAACGAAACAAGGAAGTAGAAGTGGCAAGGGGGAGGGAGTGCGGAGGGTGCGTGGCAAGCTTGGGGAGGCCACATTTTAAAGTATAAAGCAGGAACAAGGGGCAGGAGGGCCAGAGCGGGCATAAAACACTCACCTGGGCCAAATTTGCTAATGGACATGGGTTCGAGCAAGACGGCTCGCTAGCCTACTAATACAGCTATGGGGCAGCCAATCAGAGACGGTAGAAGGCGGGACAAAGGATGAAACAAGGAAGTAGAAGCGGGAAGGGGGAGGAAGTGGAAGTGGGAAGGGGAAGGGAGTGCGAAGGGTGCGCGGCAAGGCTGGGGGATTTGAAATTTTAAATTACAAAGCGGGAACAAGCACCAGGAGGGCCAGGACGGGCAAAAAACACTCTCCTGTGCCAAATTAGAAAATGGACATGGGGTCGGCAGTGCGGCTCGCTAGCCTACTAATACAGCTATGGGGCAGCCAATCAGAGACGGTGGACGGCGGGACAAAGAACGAAACAAGGAAGTGGAAGCAGGAAGGGGGAGGGAGTGCAGAGGGTGCGCGGCAAGGATGGGGGAGGCCACATTTTTAATTATAAAGCGGTATCAAGGGCCAGGTGGGGTGGGGCTGGCAAAAAACACTCACCTCGGTCAAATTTGGAAATGGACATGGGTTCAAGCAGTGCGGCTCGCTAGCCTACTAATACAGCTATGGGGCAGCCAATCAGAGACTGTGGAAGGTGGGACAAAGGACGAAACAAGGAAGTGGAAGCGGGAAGGGAGAGGGAGTGTGTAGGGTGTGCGGCAAGGCTGGGGGAGGCCACATTTTAATGTATAATGTGGGAACAAGGGCCAGGAAGGCCAGGGCGGGCAAAAAACACTCACCTGGGCCACATTTGAGAATGGACATGGGTTCGATCAGCGCGGCTCACTAGCATACTAATACAGCTATGGGGCAGCCAATCAGAGACAGTGGAAGGCGGGACAAAGGACGAAACAAGGAACTGGAAGCGGGAAGGGGGAGTGAGTGCGACATGTGCGCAGCAAGGCTGGGGGAGGCCAAATTTTTAATTATAAAGCGGTATCAAGGGCCAGGTAGGGTGGGGCGGGCAAAAAACACTCACCTCGGTCAAATTTGGGAAAGGACATGGGTTCGAGCAAGACGGCTCGCTAGCCTACTAATAAAGCTATGGGGCAGCCAATCAGACACGGTAGAAGGCGGGACAAAGGACGAAACAAGGAAGTAGAAGCGGGAAGGGGGAGGAAGTGGAAGTGGGAAGGGGGAGGGAGTGCGAAGGGTGCGCGGCAAGGCTGGGGGGGCTGAAATTTTAAATTACAAAGCGGGAACAAGGGCCAGGAGGGCCAGGACGGGCAAAAAACACTCTCCTGGGCCAAATTTGGGAATGGATATGGGGTCGGCAGTGCGTCTCGCAAGCCTACTAATACAGCTATGGGGCAGCCAATCAGAGATGGTGGAAGGCGGGACAAAAGACGAAACAAGGAAGTGGAAGCGGGAAGGGGGAGAGAGTGTCGAGGGTGCGCGGCAAGACTGACGGAGTACACATTTTTAATTATAACCGGGAACAAGGGCCAGGGGGGCGGGGTGGGAAAAAAACACTCACCTGGGACAAATTTGGGAATGGACATGGGTTCGAGCAGCACGGCTCGCTAGCCTACTAATACAGTTATGGGGCAGCCAATCAGAGATGGTGGAAGGCGGGACAAAGGACGAAACAAGGAATTGGAAGCGGGAAGGGGGAGGGAGTGCGGAGGGTGAGGTGCTGTTAGGGAGAATTCTCTGTTAAGGCTAATTTCCCAAACCTAGTGAGTTCCCCAGCAGCTTTGCTGGATTTTTGGGGTTTATTTTTCTCCTGCTAAGAGTGAGACTCTTTTTCTCCCACTCTTAGACATGGTTTGAGATATCCTTTGACTTTGTAATGTTTTTTTTGGGCTATGGGGTCTTTTACTCCATAGGGTTTCATGTATTTTTGGTAAGTGTGTTACACAGCACCCTCAGTGCAGTAACACAGGGGTGTCATAGTGGCCCCCAAACATAGACTCCATACCCTGGGACTGACTACTGTCTCCCAGGGCATGTAAAGTCACCATTGACTTTACTAGTCTTAAATTGTGAACAGAACCAGTACAAACCACCATATTGTGGAAGTACTGGTAGGGGTAATTAGATTGACCCTGGGTCTGTTTTTCGAGGAGGCACTGTGAAGTCCGCCCTCGTCGAGTTTCTGGCTGGTGGCAGTGGTTACCACGCAAAATATTCCACCGGAATATTTCCTATGGGATTTCCCATTCATTTTAAACGCACCACTTTTTTGGTGCAATGTTAAAGATACCGCCGGGTTATTTATTTAATATTTATTCCCCAGTTGGGTCTTTTTGTCAGGACTCGGTTTTAAAATGGCGTTTGTGTTCGCCTCTGTAACTCCAACCCAAGTCGAGCCCTTTGTTCCACTTTTTGGCGGGCTTCTACACAGAAGCCTCCAAAAGTGGTGCCACTCTGTCTGGGTCTACATGATGTGTGGGAGGAGGGTTTAGGCACCCTGGACTGAGTTGCCTCGGCAACTCAAGTCGCACTCTTGTGTGATTGGCCCAGTGGTGAGCCACCCGGCTCACCACTTAGCATGTTTGAGTGACAGCTATGACTGATGAATGGGGGTTTTCTGCATAAAAGCAGGGCTTTGGGGACTGGAACTTCAGAAGTCGCCACAGGACCAAAGGATCCGAAGAGGGAGAAGCTGAGCCGACCTGCAACGACGACACCACCGGTGGAGCCCTGCTGAACCGTCTCACCACTTCCCGGCGACAGAGAAGATTTTCATCCCGGAGAGTCTTCTTCCTCTGAACTGGTGGGGATAACCAGTTCGCCCTCTTTTTTGCCTTCCTGGATCGTCTCGTGGTTGAATCGCCCGTGCCAAGCACCCGGGCAGCCGGATAGCCACGCTTCACCACTACCGCAAATAAAAGGGTAGTACCTTTTAACCGGGAAACTCCGCGGCTGGTTTCTTTCCTAGCAGTGCAACGACCTCCAGCTTTCCTCCACGTCGAGATCTCCTCTTCCCCTGGACGAAGCACCGACTTGCACCCGCTGCCAGGAACAACGACCCCCGCTGGAGCTTTCTCACCATTTCAGGTACTGTGTCCCACCTGGTCTCTCTTGCAACAGACTGTTCAAGGTGTCCCGTAAATCCTTGACTTTCTATCCTGGGGTGACTTGGGACCTGCAAACTAACTTTTCCTGACTTGATCCAACCCTTTTTGAACTATCTGAAAAGACTCTTTAAAGTACTATTCAACTGTGTGATCTTGGACGCATTCCGCCCTGCTCTCTCCAAGAGTGGGCCTGGCCTATCACTTTCTTGCTCCTCAGTAGACTCTGCCTTTTCTGGCATGCTCTGGTTCTCTTAAAGTGTTGGTATTGTGTATTGTCCTAATTCTGCCTTTTTCCCTCCCTTTTTAACTAACTTATTGGAGTGCCATTTTAGGTTAAGCGCTCACCTCTGTCTGAAAATAAGTAGTGTTTTAACTAAGAATTGTTCAATAAGTAATCAGGGATGTATATATATTAATAGTGATTGTGCTTGAACTTGCTTGCCATATTAGTGTTAAGGTATATTACAAAGTGTGTTTTTAAATAAATAATTATATACTTTTATACCCAAGCTCCGGTCAGTGTTTGCTTGTGCTACTGTATTTTGGTACCTATCTTGTATACTCTATATACTGTCTAACTCTTCTTGAGAGAAGTCTGGCTGCTCAGCCACAGCTACCAGGTAAATCTGGGTGGTACAGACTGCTACCAATTGGGTTTCCTGCCAACACCTGTAGTCCTAAGCCTTTTGCAGTGGTCCCTAAGGGAACTGTGCAGGTTTCTGCCTAACACTGGTGTACAGCGGTCGGATTTGTATTGGGTATACATTTTAGTGTGCTTATAGATACCTTAGTGCAACTAACCACAACGCTTAGCACTAAAAAGTTTATTTTCTAACCTGTCAACTATGAAAAGTTATAGTCAAGAGCCCCTTGCTACAAAAACTCCTGATTATTTAAGAGTTCTCTGTAAGCATAAGAATCTCCTGACTAAAGGCAAGAAAATGGAGCTAATAGAAAGGTTGTTAGCAAACCAAAGTCTGGATGGTGGTTCAGAGGAACCTACCACTCCAGCAAATGTAGATAACAGTAATGATATTGATATTGATCCTAGTATTGATAATCCTGAGTCAGAACCAGAAGAGGAGGGTGAGGATGATGTAGTTGTCCCCCTTATGCCTCTACCTGCTCTGCCACATGTACCTACTGGAGCTTTGCCAGGTCCCACAATTAGTCCTCAATGTCTGGAACTAGAGAAAATGAAACTTGAATTGAAGTTTAAGAGACTTAATGCTCAAACAGAACAAAGGCACCAAGAACTAAGGCTCAGAGAAATGGAGCTCAAGCATGAGCTAGAGATGAAGAAATTGTCTGTTGAAAATGATTCTCTCTCCGGATCCTCTAGGAGTTCCAGTCCCAAAAGACCCCGGATGCCTAAAGAGCTTGTGGGTATGTATGAGCCTAAGTTGGATGTGTTGGATTGGTTGAGTTTGAGTATAATCATGGGCTCCAGAACATCACAGGAAATGAGTTACTTTCCTGGTTGTTCTCTAGGCTCCCCCCTGTTGCAACTGATGTGGTAATGGAGTTGGGGGGGGGGGGATAAGAAAGATTATGAATGTGTGAAGCTAGCTTTGATAGCTAGATTTGGGAAGACCCCTTCCCAGTACCTTAAGAGGTTTAGGACCCTCAAAAAGCATGATGGTACCCCTTGGGCTACCTGGGTGAGTGAAAGTTTGAAGAACTTAGAGGGATGGATTAAGGGTTACAAGGTGAACACTTATGAGGGAATGAAGAATCTTGTGATATTGGTGTCAATTTAAGATGCCTGCTCTCCTGAGCTCAGACAGCACTTGGCTGATTCAAAGGAATTAGATTCCAGAAAACTAGCTAAGGCTGCTGACTTGTGGGTTGCCAACAGGGCTACTCACAAGGACTCTGGGGTAACTCAGAAATAGGATGAGGGGAAACAGCCTAAAAAGGACTCCAAAGAGAATTCTAATAATCCCAATCCCAATCCCAAAGAGGGTACCAAACAAAACAATAAGGGTAAGCCACAAGGGAAACTGAATCAGGCTAGTGTACCTTCTGGTGCCAAACCAGAAGGAGGTCACAGCAAGCGACCATTCCAGAAAGCATTTGGAAAATGCTATGTTTGTAGCTCGCCTGACCATGTGAAAGGGGATCCCAGATGCAACCTTCAGGGGTCCACACTGTCTCCTTTGCCTTCGCTCCAGAGGAGGAAGTACAGATGGCCAGTGGAAACTTTCTGTTACTAGCTGATGAACCCATTGGAGTTTCAGC
Organism: Ambystoma mexicanum; assembly: GCF_040938575.1. Lineage (NCBI taxonomy): Eukaryota > Metazoa > Chordata > Amphibia > Caudata > Ambystomatidae > Ambystoma > Ambystoma mexicanum. The sequence continues at coordinate 688,276,672 of NC_090934.1, read as the reverse complement.
TAGTGTTTTTTTAGTGTCTCTGGGGTTGTGGGAATAACAGAATTTAGATGTATATAATTCTATCCCGGATAATACTAAAGAGTATTATAAGGATAGTGTCCAGGTGAATGGTCAGGAGACTCCTGCCATTAGGGACACTGGGGCCAGCATAACTGTGGTGGATAAATCATTTTTCCACGCAGAGGATGTTGCTAAGGCACCCAAACGCCTCACCAAGTTAGCTGGAGGGCCGGTGCAGATGCTTCCCCAGTTACCAGTTCTCATCCAGTGTAATGACATGACTGTGAAGATACCTGTCAGCATACAAAGTGAGGTACCAGGCAGGGTTCTGTTGGGAAATGACCTGAAGACTCTTGGAGTAGTGTCACATACCCCCAGACCTCCTAGTAAAAGGTTACAGGAGCACACCAGACCTGCAAGGGAGAGAACCATGAGAGTTACTCCCAAGGAGATGATGAAGAAGGATAACACTTCTACTCCACTGGAGTTACAACTTGCTATCTCTGAACAACAAGAAGCAAAGGGGAAACCCAAGACTTCTAGGAAACAGCCAGCAGCAAGGACTCCAGTTCTTCCAACAAGGACTTCCCTGAGGTTGTCCAAAGTTACACCTGTAACTCCACCTCCAGCTGAGGCTGAGAGGGAGGTACAACCCTGTATGGTTGAGCTAGACTCTGAAGAGGAGCTAGTGGAAGGCCAAGAACTCATTGGAGATCTGGATCCTGTTGACCATCCTGAGTTGCAGTCTTTACTGGCAGAAGGTGGACCCAACATGGCAGACTTCAGTAAGGGACAGAGAGAATGTCCAACTGTGGAAGGTCTTCGCCGACAGGCAGCTTCTCAGGCTGATGGGCAAGAGCCTGGGAAGTATAGGTTGCACTGGGAAGATGGCCTCTTCTACAGTGAACCGATTGAGTCTGCACCTGGAGACTACAAGCGGCTTGTAGTACCTCATGAAAACAGACAGCAGTTCTTGCAACTGGCCCATGAGATTCCTTTGGCTGGTCACTTGAGTTTCAAGAAGACCAAGGAAAGGCTCTCACTCTACTTTTATTGGCCAAAGATGGGGGCTGAGGTAGATAGGTTTTGCAGGAGCTGCCACACCTGCCAAACTTCTGGTAAGGTTGGTTCCAAGAATGTGGCACCTTTAGTGCCTCTCCCAGTTGTGGGAGTCCCATTTGAGAGGGTAGGGATTGACATTGTTGGTCCCCTTGATCCTCCAACCTCCTCAGGCAACAGGTTCATCCTTGTTGTAGTAGACCATGGTACTAGATACCCTGAGGCAATTCCTATGAGGACTGTTACAGCTCAGGCTGTGGCTAAGGCCCTCCTTGGTATTTTTACCAGGGTTGGGTTTCCTAAGGAAGTAATCTCTGACAGGGGGTCAAATTTTATGTCCCACTATATGAAAGCCATGTGGAAAACCTGTGGAGTTACTTACAAGTTCTCTACAGCCTACCACCCTCAGACAAACGGGTTGGTAGAAAGGTTCAACAGAACCATGAAGAGCATGATAGGTGCTTTAGAAGATCCCCTTAAGAGAAAGTGGGACCTTCTACTGCCATGCCTTCTCTTTGCTTATAGAGAAGTCCCTCAGGAGGGAGTAGGTTATTCTCCCTTTGAACTTCTTTATGGCCATCCAGTCAGAGGTCCATTGGCCCTGATTAAGGAGGGGTTGGAGAGTGCTCCTTCCCCCAAGCCAGTCAGAGTGACTGACTATGTGATAGGTCTCCGGAGGAGAATGTCACACATGATGGCAGAAGCTAGTGATAACCTGAAAGCTGGACAAGCTTTGGTCAAGCATTGGCATGATCAAAAGGCTAACATGGTTGAGTTCACTCAAGACCAGCTAGTTCTAGTTATGATCCCAACAAGGCAGAGGGCCTTGCAAGATAAATGGATGGGACCCTTCAAGGTTGTGGGTAAACTTGGAGAGGTGAACTATCTGGTAGACTTGGGCAATCCCAAGGAGGCTCCCAGAGTCTTCCACGCCAACCGACTAAAGGCGTATGTCTCCAGACCTGAAGTAGGAGCCTTGCTTCTAGCTTCAACAGAAGAGGAAGAAGAGAGTGAAGCTCTCCCTGATCTCCTCAGAGGCTTACCCTTGGATGAAAAGATTGAAGGAGTAAATCTCTCTTCAAATCTGACACCTGAGCAACAAGAGGAGTGCAAATCTATGTTAAATCAGTTTGCCTCCCTGTTCTCACTTTCACCAGGCTTGACCCCTTGGGGCCAGCATGATATACTCACTGGTGACTGTCTGCCAGTCAAAAGCAGAGGATATAGAATGTCAGAAAATGTAAGGACCCACATCAAAGGGGAGGTCAAGAAGATGCTTGATCTCGGGGTAATAGAGCCCTCTACTAGTCCATGGTCTAGCCCAGTTGTGTTAGTACCAAAGTCAGGATCCAAAGAATTGAGATTTTGTGTAGATTATAGAGCTCTTAATGCAGTCACCAAGACTGATGCCCACCCTTTGCCAAGGACAGATGAGTTGGTGGATAGACTTGGTTCAGCCAAGTTCCTCAGCACATTTGACCTTACGTCAGGCTATTGGCAAATAGCCCTGACAGATCATGCCAAGGAGAAAACTGCATTTTCTACCCCAGTTGGCTTATACCAATTTAAGGTTATGCCTTTTGGACTGAAAAATGCACCTGCAACATTCCAAAGGATGGTAAATCAGGTTCTGGCTGGGATGGAGGTGTCATGATGCCTACCCCCGGGCATCAGGACCAAGCCCATCAGCTCCGGGAGCAGGCATCCAGATACTTATTAAAACCCCAACAGCCCCGGCTGGGGGCTATTTGGGTTCAGTCCTGGCACCTTAGGCGCCAGGCTCATCATGGAAATCAGTCCTGGCGCCATAGGCGCCAGGCTCATAGACTTTACTTACCTGATGCAGACCATGCTGCTAGTGAGTCCAAGCCAAGGTGAGGCCTGGATGGAACTATTTTTCTACAGGGACTATTTTTTACTCGCCGTGGTCCTAGGGAACTTCTTACCTGGATCTACTTTGGAGGCTATCTATTTAAACCACGCCCGAACAACAGCACACGCTTCGCGTTATTCTGCATCCAGCAGTGTAACGCTCACCGTGCCTGCAGTCTGCATCCAGTCGTCTGCCACGCCCGCCTTGACTCTGGAGCTCCTAAAACCAAGATGAAAGAAAAGGACAAGATTAGAAAACAAACTATTTCGAATTCCTCACCTGATTTCGGATCCATCTCGCCTCCGGACCTGGAAAGAACATCATTTCTGTACGCGTCGCATCTCCAGCTGCAGCGCCGCGCCATACTCACCAGTCCTCGCAGCATCTTTCGATTCGGCGCTGCCTCCATCAGTTCTTCGCCGAACTCCGGCACCTGAGGGACAAAAGAAAACAACAAGGTGAGCCGAGAAAACCAACAAATAAACCACTTTTCATCATAGACTTACCTGATTACCACCGGAGGCATTATTCTATAACTCTCCACATCTTCATGTGCCACACCTGCAAAGGGAGAGAAAACAACACGTTAAACACCGGCAACATTTACCGGACAGCGTCGGGTAATACAGACTCTTACCTGAGCGCCACCAACTGCCACGAGGGGTGTCTTCTAACGATCTTAGTTGCAAGGCAAGGAAGGAAGGGGGGACAAGAGTGAATCATCAGACATATTGAACTCTATGAACTTGATACTTACCGAACTTTGCCAGGAAACCTCAGAGTCAATACTCTCCGGAACTCTCCCACGCCTTCAAACCAGTGAAGTAACTGGCATCAAAGCGCCCCTGCAATCCACGCAGGATGGAGAGCTCATCATTTAAATACATAAGGTGAGGTTCCTAAAAGGGGATATTGGAGGTGACAAGAAGGGAGAACGAGAACAGTGGGAGGGAGCTATCACTCATATCCACGGGTGGCTAAATCCCTTTCTCCACTCGCAGGGGAATACTTCTACGGATCAAGCAGACGAGATTAGGCGGGCCAGTCCAGACAGTCATCTCGGCACTACGCATCACGTTGGTGGAGACCGCAGCTGTCCGGGTCCGATCGACACCTCTGTGGGAACCAGGTGAGCGTAACAGAACGCGAAGCCTATCTACAAATCCCCACCCGGGCGTCATGGAAACCTCAGAAACCGACCAACTAGCCCTACTGTTAGGGGAACTTAGGGCAGAAGTGCACTCTGCGCGCCAAGAAACTAATGCCCTCAGGAGAGAACTGATTGTGTCAAAAGAGCGCACTGATGATCTTGCTAGACAATTGCTGCAAAACCAAGCTGGGCAAACACCATTACCTGGACTCGGGGAGAATCAAACTCCTGTTTCATCGAGCAATCCTGTGCAAATGGTTCTACCAGGGAGCATTCCTTTAGCTCCACCTGAACGTTTTGCTGGGGACCCGAAAAAGTTCGCCGTGTTTATGAACCAATGCTGATTGCACTTTTTATGCAGACCTGGAGCTTTTCCGAACGACCAAGCCAAAGTAGCCTTTGTACTATCATACCTTAGTGGCAGCGCAGCGGATTGGTCGATTCCACTAGTCAACCAGGGTGACCCTCTTCTTCGGGATTTCCAAAGGTTTCAATTGAGCATGGAGAGGCTATTTGCCAGACATTCACAGGGACAGGCCTTGGATAACAAACTCTTATCCTTACGACAAGGTAACCAGGATCTACTAACCTATATCGCAACCTTCAATAGGTTGGTGGTGGAAACCGGATGGCCAGAGGTAAAACGAATTACATTATTTCATCGTGGACTTCGGGGTGAACTCAAAGATGTTTTGGCCCAAGTTGTGAACCCACCTCAGGATTGCGCAGAATATATAGGGCCTCATTACACAGATGGCGGTGAACCATGGCGCTATTAGCGGCATGGTTCATGCCGGTAAAATACCGGCACCGCCTTGGTGGAAAGGGGAATTACCGCCCTATTCCAAGGTTGGCGGGGCGGTAATTCCCCCTTCCACCATTGCCCTTCCCCATTACCATTTTTGCCCCATAGGGCTCTATGGGAATGGGGAAGGTGCTAATTACGGTACCGCAATTTGCGGTACCGTTATTAGCTCCCTGGTCCCTTTGCAAAAAGCAGGCGTTAAATTCCCCAACTCGCAAAGGGACCTCGTAGTAAGGCGGTAAGGATTTACCGGTACCGGTAAAACACCAGTACCGGTAAACCCTTACCGCCTTCCGTGTAATGAGGCCCATAGACTTAGTGGCCCAGTTAGACCACCGACTTCAGAATAGAAAGGCTGATCGAGCTAAGTTCGAGAATCGGATATTGGTTAAACCCAATGTTACCCTCAAAGGAACAGATGCACCAGAACCGATGCAGATCGGGGGGGTCAAGGGACCCTTAACTCAAAAAGAAAGAGAAAGGAGACGGCAGATGCAATTATGTCTGTATTGTGGGGCCTCAGGACATTTTCTATGGGATTGCCCTATAAAACCATCCAAAAAAGTAGTCAGAGTTGCTGATAAAAATCAAACAGAGCCTGATTCAGGAAACGACCACGCCCGACAAGCGTAGAGGTCCACTTGCCGAGCTTGAAGAAGGATACTCAAACCTCACACTTCATCATACCAATGGTCCTTGTGGATCCAAGGCAGCCATCACACATGCACGGGCATACATTGATAGCGGGGCCATAGGAAACTATGTGGACCACGAATTGGCTACTAGGATGAATCTACCTCTCTGCAAAAAGACCACTTCGGATGTCATCACCACAGTCGATGGAACTGAAATTGCCTCTGGGCCTGTAACTCATTCCACCGCAGAGATGACATTATTGGGTCAAGATGGGCATCGAGAGACTATTGTGTTTGATTTAATCAAAGCCCAGCAGTTCCAAATAATACTGGGGATACCTTGGTTGGAAACACATAATCCTTGTATTGATTGGCGAGAGAAGAGAATAACCTTCCCGGATTGTGCACATACTTGTTACCCGAAAAAACCCTTGAACCAAGGTCTGGCCACAGTTGCTACTCCAGTCGTGCAGTTACCTCAGGAATATCAAGAATTCCAGGATGTTTTCCAAAAAGAACAGGCCAACATCTTGCCACCTCACAGATCATACGATTGTCAAATCGATCTCATACCCGGTGCACAACCTCCATGTAGTAGGATCTACGCCCTTACGGAACCCGAAAACCTTCACCTGCGACAATAGTTGGACCAATACCTTGCTAATGGCTTCATTCGTCCATCCAAGTCCCCTGCATCTTCAGCTTTGTTCTTCGTGCCTAAAAAGGAAGGTGACCTCAGAACGTGTATAAACTACTGCGCATTAAATCAGATCACGGTTAAAAACCGATACCCATTGCCTCTCATCCCCGAATTACTAGACCAAGTAAATGACGCTTGCATCTACACTAAATTAGATCTCCGAGGGGCATATCATCTGGTACGTGTAAAAAAAGGCGACGAATGGAAGACTGCCTTTCGCACTAAGCATGGGTTATTCGAATACCAGGTGATGCCCTTCGGGTTGTGCAATGCACCAGCAGCCTTCCAGTATTTTATGAACGATGTCCTTCGTGAACTCATTGACGTCTGTGTTGTCGTATACATAGATGATATTCTAGTGTACTCCTCCTCAGAATCAGACCATGTGAAGCACGTTCGTGCAGTCCTTGAGAAACTACGCCAGCACAAGTTATATGCAAAATTAGAAAAATGCGTTTTTCATGCTACGGAAGTTGAATTCCTCGGATTAATCCTGACTCCAAAAGGAGTCCGAATGGACTCTCGAAAGGTGGACGCAATTCTCAAGCGGCCATCACCCAGTTCAGCTAAAGGGGTACAAAGCATGCTCGGATTTGCTCATTTCTACCGCAGATTCATCCCAGATTTCTCACATGTTGCACACCCTATAACAGCACTTTTGCGAGAAAAAAAAACGCTTCTTGTGGACCGAAGAAGCTGAAAAGGCCTTCCAAGAGCTGAAAGCGAAATTCACGTCTGCACCTGTCTTAAAGCATCCACGCCCTGAAATTCCATACATAGTTGAAACTGATGCATCCAGTTTAGCCATGGGAGCAGTCCTGTCCCAGAAGGATCCTGAAACTGGTCAACTTCACCCAGTAGCATTTTGGTCCAGAAAGTTCTCGGCACCTGAATTAAACTATGCGGTCACCGATAAAGAGTTATTAGCCATCAAATCCGCCTTCAAGGCTTGCAGCATTATCTTCTCGGTGCCGGGCATACCATTACTGTAATCACCGATCACCGAAACCTGCAGTATTTAAAAACAGCCAAGGCCCAATCGTCGCCCCAACTTCGATGGGCATTGTTCTTTGCCGAGTTCGATTTCGTGATCACTTATCGACCAGGCTGTAAAAATGGCAAGGCAAGTGCCTTATTCCGAATAGGGACGGGAGAAGCATATGCGAACCCGGAACCGGTGCCTATAATTTCAGAACAAAGAATTCTTGGCATAACTACTCTAGAGACACTAGAGGATATTCAGGTAAAGATCCAACAACTCTTTCATCCAACAGCCCTGCAGGACTGGGTAAAGAAAGGCCAGGACTACTCAGTCATCAATGACCTACCTTATTTTCAAGGGCGACTATTTCTACCACACAAGGAACTACAAGAACTAGTCATCTCCAATTATCATGACACCCTGATGGAGGGGCACCCAGGTATTGCAAAAACTGAAGCTAAAATTAAGAGACAATTCTGGTGGCCTACCTGGCGAAAAGACATAAAGTCATTTGTGATGTCTTGTGGCATTTGCGCCCAAAACAAAAGTCAGAAGAAAAAAACAGCTGGCCTTTTACAACCTTTGGATATTCCACCTACACAATGGCACACCTTATCTTTAGACGTTATTACAGATCTACCTCCATGTAACGGATTTAACACCATTCTAGTTATTGTGGATCTTTTTTCCAAGATGGCCCACTTTATTCCTTTAAAAGGATTACCCTTTGCTTCAATTCTGGCCAAGGGGTTCCTCTAAAACATTGTTCGAATACACGGATTTCCTTCCGTATTGGTCTCTGACCGAGGTAGTCAATTCATTTCACATTTTTGGAAGAAATGTTGTCAATTGGCGCAAATCGACGTGAGGTAATCAACCAGTCACCATCCCCAGACCGATGGTCAGACAGAGAGGACCAACCAGACCCTTGAACAGTACCTACGATGCATGCTACACCAGACCGAAAGTAATTGGAAAGATATTTTATGGATTTCCGAGTATGCTACAATAACTCTGTACATTCAGAAACCGGACAAAGCCCCTTTTATACCATATATGGACATCACCCTCGAACCTCAAAACTAGATTCGCCTCCGCATTTAGAAATGCCTGCAGTTAGTCATTTGCACTCAACTATTACACAAGCCTTTAAAGAGGCAACAGAACATTTGAAACGAGGAAAAGAGAAATATAAGAAAAATGCTGATCAACATAGAAGTGAAACTCCACAATACCAGATTGGGGATCAAGTTTGGCTGGCTACAAAACACATAACTCTGAACTCGGACTTTTAACCCTAGATATTTGGGACCTTACACTATTAAGGCCATTATCAACCCGGTGGCCGTCAAATTGGAATTACCCTCTAATATGCAAATTCATCCTGTCTTTCATGTTTCACTTTTAAAACCAGTTCAACCAGGAACAAGATTAACCAAACCACCCGACCCCATCTTGATAGATGGAGAACCTGAATTCGAGGTAAAAAATATCCTGGACTCCAAGATGGTTAAATCAAAAAAAAATTATTTAATCGATTGGAAGGGCTAAGGACCACAAGAAAGGTCATGGGAGCCTAGTGACCATGTTCATGCACCTCGGTTAGTAAAGAAATTCCATTGAGACTTCCCAGACAAACCAGGGCCAAGGGGAAGAACAACTTTAGGAGGGGCCTTGGGGGGGAGTGCTGTCATGATGCCTACCCCCGGGCATCAGGACCAAGCCCATCAGCTCCGGGAGCAGGCATCCAGATACTTATTAAAACCCCAACAGCCACGGCTGGGGGCTATTTGGGTTCAGTCCTGGCGCCTTAGGCGCCAGGCTCATCATGGAAATCAGTCCTGGCGCCATAGGCGCCAGGCTCATAGACTTTACTTACCTGATGCAGACCATGCTGCTAGTGAGTCCAAGCCAATGTGAGGCCTGGATGGAACTATTTTTCTACAGGAACTATTTTTTTCTCGGGTGTGGTTCTAGGGAACTTCTTACCTGGAACTACTTTGGAGGCTATTTAAACCACGCCCGAACAGCAGCACACGCTTCGCGTTATTCTGCATCCAGCAGCGTAGCGCTCACCGTGCCTGCAGTCTGCAACCAGTCTTCTGCCACGCCCGCCTCGAATCTGGAGCTCCTAAAATCAAGAGGAAAGAAAAGGACAAGATTAGAAAACAAACTATTTCGAAGTCCTCACCTGATTTCGGATCCATCTCGCCTCCAGACCTGGAAAGAACATTATTTCTGTACGCGTCACATCTCCAGCTGCAGCGCCGCGCCATACTCACCAGTCCTCGCAGCATCTTTCGATACAGCGGTGCCTCCATCATTTCTTCGCTGAAGTCCGGCACCTGAGGGACAAAAGAAAACAACAAGGTGAGCCGAGAAAACCAACAAATAAAACACTTTTCATCATATACTTACCTGATTACCACCGGAGGCATTATTCTATAACTCTCCACATCTTCATGTGCCGCACCTGCAAAGGGAGAGAAAACAACACGTTAAACACCGGCAACATTTACCGGACGGTGTTGGGTAATACAGACTCTTACCTGAGCGCCACCAACTGCCACGAGGGGTATCTTCTCACGATCTTAGTTGCAAGACAAGGAAGGAAGGGGGGACAAGAGTGAATCATCAGACATATTGAACTCTATGAACTTGATACTTACCGAACTTTGCCAGGAAACCTCAGAGTCAATACTCTCCGGAACTCTCCCACGCTTTCAAACCAGTGAAGTAACTGGCATCAAGGCGCCCTTGCAATCCACGCAGGATGGAGAGCTCATCATTTAAATACATAAGGTGAGGTTCCTAAAAGGCGATATCGGAGGTGACAAGAAGGGAGAACGAGAACAGTGGGAAGGAGCTATCACTCATATCCACGGGTGGCTAAATCCCTTTCTCCACTCGCAGGAGAATACTTCTACGGATCAAGCAGGCGAGATTAGGCGGGCCAGTCCAGACAGTCATCTCGGCACTACGCATCACGTTGGTGGAGACCGCAGGTGTCCGGGTCCAATCGACACCTCTCTGGGAACCAGGTGAGCGTAACAGGAGGACTTCTGCATGGCATACTTGGATGACATTGCAGTATTCAGCCAATCCTGGGAAGAGCATGTTAACCACCTAGGACATGTTTGCAGGCTCTCGGACAGGCCAATCTGACCATAAAGGCAAGTAAATGACAGATTGGTCAGAGTAAGGTGGTCTACCTTGGGCATGAGGTAGGAGGTGGAGAAATAAGGCCTTTGCTCAGTAAGATTGAAGCTGTGCAAAATTGGACAACACCTACTACTCAAACCCAGGTGAGAGACTTCCTAGGCCCCACTGGGTATTACAGGAATATCATACAGAACTATGAGACCATAGCTTCTCCACTGAATGTAATCTCCTCTCCAAAATTCCCTAAGAAGGTCAAATGGAATAAGGAGTGCAATCAGGCCTTTGAAAACCTGAAGAAAGCTCTTTGCCAAGCACCAGTACTGAGAGCTCCTGACTACCACCAAATTTTCATTGTGCAGCCAGATGCTTCTAATGTAGGTATAGGTGCAGTCCTTAGCCAACTGGATGAGAAAGTTAGGGAGAACCCCATTTGCTTCATCAGCAGAAAGCTGAAGGATCCTGAGACAAGGTGGGCAACAATTGAAAGAGAATGTTTTGTTATTGTGTGGGCACTGAAGAAGTTTAGGCCATACTTGTATGGTTCTACTTGTTTCAATCAGACTGACCACCAACCTTTGAGATGGTTGATGCAAATGAAGGGGGAAAATCCAAAACTATTGAGATGGTCAATCTGCCTTCAAGGGTTTGATTTCACCATTGAGCACAGGTCAGGGTGTCACCACCAAAATGCTGATGGTCTCTCTAGGATGTACGTCATCGACTAGAGGTATAAGATTCGTCCAGGAGTGGATTAAACCCTCCTGTCCCTTAGTCTGGGGGGGGGGGTGAGTGTTAGGGAGAATTCTCTGTTAAGGCTAATTTCCCAAACCTAGTGAGTCCCCCAGCAGCTTTGCTGGATTTTTGGGGTTTATTTTTTTCTCCTGCTAAGTGTGAGACTCTTTTTCTCCCACTCTTAGACATGATTTGAGATATCCTTTGACTTTGTAATGTGTTTTATGGGATATGGGGTCTTTTACTCCATAGGGTTTCATGTATTTTTGGTAAGTGTGTTACACAGCACCCTCAGTGCATTAACACAGGGGTGTCATAGGGGCCCCCAAACATAGACTCCATACCCTGGGACTGACTACTGTCCCCCAGGGCATGTAAAGTCACCATTGACTTTACTAGTCTTAAATTGTGAACAGAACCAGTACAAACCACCATATTGTGGAAGTACTGGTAGGGGTAATTAGATTGCCCCTGGGTCTGTTTTTCGAGGAGGCACTGTGCAGTCCCCCCTCATCGAGTTTCTGACTGGTGGAAGTGGTTACCACGCGAAATATTCCAACGGAATATTTCCTATGGGATTTCCCATTTATTTTAAACGCACCACTTTTTTGGTGCAATGTTAAAGATACCGCAGGGTTATTTATTTAATAATTATTCCCCGGTTGGGTCTTTTTGCCAGGACTCGGTTTTAAAATGGCGTTTCTGTTCGTCTCTGTAACTCCAACCCAAGTCGAGCCCTTTGTTCCACTTTTTGGCAGGCTTCTACACAGAAGCCTCCAAAAGTGGTGCCACACTGTCTGGGTCTACAGGATGTGTAGGAGGGGGGTTTAGGCACCCTGGACTGAGTTCCCTCAGCAACTCAAGTCGCACTCTTGTGTGATTGGCCCAGTGGTGAGCCGCCCGGCTCACCACTTAGCATGTTTGAGTGACAGCTAGGACTGATGAATGGGGGTTTTCTGCATAAAAGCAGGGCTTTGGGGACTGGAACTTCAGAAGTCGCCACAGGACCAAAGAATCCGAAGCTGAGCCGACCTGCAACGACGACACCACCGGTGGAGCCCTGCTGAACCGTCTCACCACTTCCCGACGGCAGAGAAGATCTTCATCCCGGAGAGTCTTCTTCCTCTGAACTGGTGGGGATAACCAGTTTGCCCTCTTTTTCGCCTTCCTGGATCGTCTCGTGGTCGAATCGCCCGTGCCAAGCACCCCGGCGGCCGGATAGCCACGCTTCACCACTACCGCGAATAAAAGGGTAGTACCTTTTAACCGGGAAACTCAGCGGCTGGTTTCTTCCCTGGCAGTGCAACGACATCCAGCTTTCCTCCACGTTGAGATCTCCTCTTCCCCTGGACGAAGCACTGACTTGCACCCTCTGCCAGGAACAACTGCCCCCGCTGGAGCTTTCTCACCATTTCAGGTACTGTGTCCTGCCTGGTCTCCCTTGCAACAGACTGTTCAAGGTGTCCGGTAAATCCTTGACTTTCTATCCTGGGGTGACTTGGGACCTGCAAACTAACTTTTCCTGACTTGATCCAACCCTTTTTGAACTATCTGCAAAGACTCTTTAAAGTACTATTCAACTGTGTGATCTTGAACACATTCCGCCTTGCTCTCTCCAAGAGTGGGCCTGGCCTATGACTTTCTTGCTCCTCAGTAGACTCTGCCTTTTCTGACATGCTCTGGTTCTCTTAAAGTGTTGGTATTGTGTATTGTCCTAATTCTGCCTTTTTCCCTCCCTTTTTAACTAAATTATTGGAGTGCCATCTTAGGTTAAGCGCTCACCTCTGTCTGAAAATAAGTAGTGTTTTAACTAAGACTTGTTCAATAAGTAATCAGGGATGTATATATATTAATAGTGATTGTGTTTGAACTTGCTTGCCATATTAGCGTTAGGGTATATTACAAAGTGTGTTTTTAAATAAATAATTATATACATTTATACCCAAGCTCTGGTCTGTGTTTGCTTGTGCTACTGTATTTTGGTACCTATCTTGTATACCCTATATACTGTCTAACTCTTCTTGAGAGAAGACGGGCTGCTCAGCCACAGCTACCAGGTAAATCTGGGTGGTACAGACTGCTACCAATTGGGTTTACTGCCAACACCTGTAGTCCTAAGCCTTTTGCAGTGGTCCCTAAGAGAACTGCACAGGTTTCTGCCTAACAGGTGCCAGGATGGGGGAGGCCACATTTTTAATTATAGAGTGGGAGCAAGGGCCAGGAGGGTTAGGGCGGGCAAAAAACACCCACAAGGGTCAAATTTGGGAATGGACATGGGTTCGAGCAGCGCGGCTCGCTAGCCTACTAATACAGTTATGGGGCAGCCAATCAGAGACGGTGGGAGGCGGGACAAAGGACATAACAAGGAAGTGGAAGGGGGAGGGAGTGCGCAGGGTGCGCAGCAAGGCTAGCAGAGGCCAAATTTTACATCATAAAGCTTAAACAAGGGCCAGGAGGGCCAGGTTGGGCAAAGAACACTCACCTGGGCCAAATTTGGGAATGGACATGTGTTTGAGCAGTGCGGCTCGCTAGCCTACTAATACAGATATGGGGCAGCCAATCAGAGACGGTGGAAGGCAGGACAAAGGACGAAACAAGGAAGTGGAAGCGGGAAGGGGGAGTGAGTGCGGAGGGTGCGGTGCCAGGACGGGGGAGGCCAAATATTAAAGTATAAAGCGGGAACAAAGGCCAGGAGGGCCAGGGCGGGCATGAAACACTCACCTGGGCCAAATTTGCTAATGGACATGGGTTGGGAATAGTTTCTTACCTGTAACTCCATTTCTCCAGCATTGGTATCTTTCATGGATTCACATGCTTAGAATATTCCCCGTCGTCGGGCTGGGAATCCCCGGTACATTATATAGACCCTTTCCCGTAGGAAAACTTTTTCGACGCTTATGCGTCCTATCCACCTCGTTTTGTATCATGCGTGCCCGCACCGTCAGGACGTCATGATATAAATACAGGACCCGCCCCCGCGCTCCCTCAGATTTCGGCCCCCAAAGTAGTGGGGGAACCGGTTTGCATGTTCAGGGGAGGCAGGTGGGCGCATGTGAATCCATGAAAGATACCAATGCTGGAGAAATGGAGTTACAGGTAAGAAACTATTCCCTTCTCCAGCATTGGATCTTTCATGGATTCACATGCTTAGAATAGATTACATAGCAGTACCACCCCCAAAGAGGAGGCGTGCATGCAAACCCATATACTTTCTTCGCAAAGCCCGTTCCCTATGATCGTGCATACATCAGTAATCGTTAACATAGGAAAACGAACCACATACAGTCATAAATTCCACAGGATGCAACCCCTCAGCCGGGGCTTACCTTATTGGAATAGGTGTCGAAGCACCGCCTGTCCCATCCGGGTATCTTCGGCATGTTGCTGCGACAGGCAGTAATGGCGGGTAAAGGTGTGTGTAGCCGCCCAGGTAGCCGCCATGCAGATGTCCCCCAGAGGGACTCCGGCCCACAGTGCCGTCGACGATGCCGGTGCTCTAGTTGAATGAGCTCTTGGCCGTCGTAGAAGAGGCGTCCCTGCCCTGGAATGGCAGTACGAAATGGTAGATGACACCCATCTTGACAGTCCTTGCTTTGAAATGGCTTTTCCTCTAGCACCCAAACCATAGGCCACGAACAGCTGTCTCGTTTCTCTGAACGGTTGCGTACGATGAAGATAAAACTTGAGAGCCCTTTTTACATCCAATGTGTGTAACGTGCGCTCCGCTCCCGAGCATGGCTCCGGAAAAAACGTAGGCAACACAATAGAGGAGTGTTTATGGAACACCGAAGGAGCTTTTGGTATGAACTGTGGGTTAGTGGCTAGGACTACCTTGTTCTTGAAAAATCGTAAGTATGGTGGGTCTACCATTAGAGCCTGAACTTCTGAAATACGTCGGGCTGAAGTGATGGCCACCAGGAAGGCCAATTTCCACGACAAAAACTTTAGAGACGATGATGACATTGGCTCAAAAGGAGGCTTCATAAGAGATGTTAAGACCAGATTGAGGCTCCACTCCGGCGGAAATTTCTTCTCTGGAGGGAAACTCCGAAAGAGGCCTTTAAGGAAGTGCTTAATCAGGCGGTCGCTGAACAATGGTGCCGAATGCCGTTGACGAGTAAACCTGGAAATGGCGGCCAGGTGTACTTTTATTGACGATACCGATAGGCCCTTTTGAGCTAAGAACAGCAAGTATGGAAGGAGCTGTTCCGGCTTAATCGATTGCGGAGCCAAACCTGGTTGATCCTCACACCACTGACAGAAACTTCTCCATTTCTACGCGTATGAGGCGTTTGTGGAAGGTGCTCTTGCCGCTTGCAGGATACGCCGACAGTCCTCCGGAATCGTTAGCCGACCAAATTCGGCGAAGTCAGGAGCCAGGCCGTCAACTTGAGGCTGTCCGGGTCGTGATGCCAAACGAAACCCTCCTGTCGAGACAGAAGGTCGGGGGTCTTCTGGAATCTCATCGGTTCCGCCACCGCTAAGTGTAGCAGGTCTGAAAACCACACCTGTCTGGCCCAGTACGGGGCCACCAGAATTACCCGACATGGGTACCTGAGGATCCATTGCAACGTCCTCCGGACAAGGGGAAATGGAGGGAATGCGTACAGGAAGTTGTTCGTCCATGGGAAGGAGAACGCATCCCCCAGTGAGCCCTGCTGAGGCCATCTGCTTGCATACTGATGGCATTTCCTGTTGTTCTTCGTCGCGAACAAATCTATGGAAGGATGTCCCCATTTCTTGAATACTTGTTGTAGTTGTTGGTCGTTCAGCACCCATTCGTGAACTTCGTTCATTTCTCTGCTGAGGGCATCGGCTTCCACATTTCTCACGCCTGGCAGGTGGAACGCCAAGATTTGCATGTTGTGTTGCAGGGCCCAATGCCAGATTTTCTGTGCCTCCGTCGATAGGGACCTGGAACGTGTCCCTCCTTGTTTCCTCAAGTAGAACATCGTAGTGGTGTTGTCCGTCATGACACGCACCACCGAGTCCCTCAGTTGAGGAAGAAAAGATTTTAGAGCCCATCGCACTGCTCTCAGTTCTAGCAGGTTGATATGCAGGGAGGACTCCTGCAACGACCACTGGCCTTGTACCTGTAACATATCCAGATGAGCTCCCCATCCGCTCAGCGATGCATCCGTCACCACCGTCTTTTGGAACTCCGGTTCCAGTAGAGGCATTCCTTTCGTTAGATGAGTAAACACTCTCCACCAGCAGAGTGCTTGTACTAGTTGTTCGTCGACGACCAGTCTGTCGGACCAGCGACCTTGGCTCTGCGCCCAACGGTCCGCTAGAAATTCCTGGCAAGGCCTCATAAACAGACGGCAGTTGCTTATCAACGGAATGCAGGACGACATGGTCCCTAGCAGGGACATGTATTTGCGCACCGACACCTTGGTACCGCATCTCCATTCCGACGCCTTGCTTTGAAGTTTCTGAATTCTTTCGCTGGATGGTCTCACCAGGCTTGTGTGTGTATGAAACTCCACTCCTAGAAAGACCAAGGTCCTCGAAGGCTCTACGGAGGACTTGTTGAAGTTTATTGCGAAGCCCAGTTCCTGTAAGAGGGACATTGTGGCCCTTCGACTGTTTCGTGTTTGTTCCCTGGACGAACCTCTGACCAGCCAGTCGTCTAGATATGGATAGACATGGTGACCATCCTTCCTTAAATGGGCCGCTATAGGGGCCAAGCACTTGGTGAACGTCCTGGGGGAGGACTTGAGCCCGAACGGGAGGACCTTGAACTGAAAATGCTTTCTCCCGACGACGAACCTTAAATATCTCCTGTGTCGTGGGCGTATTGGGATGTGAAAATAGGCGTCTTGAAGGTCTAGTGACGATAGATAATCCATGGGTTGCACCGACCTGATAACCTCCTGGAGCTTTAGCATTTTGAATTTTAGGCTCTTTAGCCATTTGTTGAGTACCCTCAGGTCGAGAATGGGCCTCCATTTTCCATTTGGCTTCTTGACAACGAAGAACCGGGAATAAACTCTGTGTCCTTCCTGTGCCACAGGAACTCTCTCTACCGCTCCTTTTCGCAACATAAGCGCCGCCTCTTGTCGTAGGATTCGGAGGTGGGGCTGGGTCGAAAATACAGGCGGAAGACGTGGAGGCTTGTCTTTGAATTGTAGCGCATGACCCATGCGAATCGTGTCCAGAACCCATCGATCTGTGGTGATGCATTTCCATTGGTCGAAGTGATGAGAGACTCGGCCCCCCAGGACGTTCCGAAGGCCGTCATTGGTTGCTGGTTTGCTTGTTCTTCGTCGACGAGGGACCCGAGCCTCGCCGCCTGGAAGCTTGATAGTCTCTGCTTCTACGTGCCGACTGGGACGCTCGTCTGAACCCTTGTGAAGAGTACGAGGGCCTGTTAAATCCACGGTCCCTAGAGGCTCCAAAGCGGGAGTTTCCAGAAGCACCCCTAAAGGGGCGAAAAGAGCGAAAGTTTCTACCCGTTTGGAAGGCGCCGAGGGACCTAGCAGTATCCGTGTCTTCCTTCATCCCCTTCAACGCTTCATCAACCTTTTCTCCAAACAGGTGTTCTCCTTCACATGGCATGTCAAGGACTTTGTACTGGACTTCAGGACGGAAAGTAGTACATTTGAGCCACGCTTGTCGACGAAGTACTTCGCCATGGTTGATTTGTTTGAAACCAGACTCTGCTAGGTCAACTGCAATATTAATTGCGTGGTTCGAAGCCTCTTCGCCGTCCCGCACCAGTAACATGGCTGCTTTCCGGTGTTCGTCTGGCAGATGTTCTAGGATAGGGGCTAGTTTGTGCCACATTTCTCTATCGTATCGTGACACGATCGCTAAGGAATTGGCTGCTCTTACCGTCGTCGTGCCGACCGAGAGCACCTTTTTTCCAAAGGCGTCTTGCCTCCTAGCCTCGCTTTCTGGTGGAGTTGAACATTTTTGCTGTACCCTGGCCTTCCTAGCCGCTGCCGCCGACACCACCGAGTCTGACAGAGGTTGTGATGTTAGACATTTTGGAGTGGACTCCGGAGCTTTAAACTTTTTCTCAATCCGCCCCTTTACAGCCGGCTCCGAAAACGGATGGCGCATCGTCTTGAGACCTTCTTGCCACACGTGGTCCAGAATTGGGATGGCAAATACCGATTTCCTCCTTTGACCCATATGGTCAAAAAGGAAACAGTCTTTCTTCTGCTCCTCAGGAATCAAGCCGAACTCGGAACACGCTTTTCCATCATTGCATGGAAGGTTCCCACATCATCCGGAGGAGATGGCTGTGTCTGGCTCCTCGTAGACTCTACCTCTACATCCGAATTCCATGTTGGGTCCCTCGACGGTGACAGGGAAATGTCTGACCCTGAGTCACCCAGTATAGAATCGGACTCCGACAACTCACCCTCCTCCTGCGCTCGAGGACGATCTTTTACCGCCTGGGGGGCTGATGGGTTTTTAGTCGTCGAGCGAGCCGCACAAGTTTGCTCGTCGACGGAAGGTACAGAAAAAGGTGACGATGAAGTCCCAGGTTGAGGGATCTGCGTATCCAGCCGCTGCAGGAGCTTCTGAAGAGTATTAAGCACATCCAGAGACAAAACTGTCTGGGGGGTCAGTAACGTCGATGATATAGGTACCATACCCCCACTCGCACTCGTCGTCGTCGCCGACGTGGAAGGCCGTAAGCCCAAATCCGATGGCTGCAGAACCATGCCACCTTCTCCTTCCGCCGAGCAGGCCGTGTCTGGCTGCAGTAAGACTTCAGGGGGGATCGGGTCATAGACCTCTGGCAGCCAAGCCATAGACTGAGTCTCCGTCGACGAAGGAATCCCAACCGCTGCTGCCTGAACGGTAATAGGCATCGTCAATGACACCGAGGTCGACGAGCAAGTAGTCGGCGTCGAGCCCTTAGACTTCGTCGCCGATTTCGATGCCGACTTCCCGGCTGAAGCGTCTCGACTCACGGAAGACCTAGGACGGTCCCCTGAGGAGGATTTTGACAGCGCTTGCTTCTCCGTCTTAGATGATGAGGAGGAGGAGGGCTTTTTATGTGATGAGGAAGACCCAGCATGCTTCCCCGTATGCTTGTCCTCAGCGCGGTTTTCCGCCGGCCGTACCTTCTTCGATGGAGGTTTCGACTTGCTCCTGGAGGCCGTGGAGCCAACTTCCGAAGCCGGGTAGGCACCCGCTCCGTCATTAAGCCAGTCGACCAGCCTTCTTTTACGGTCCTTAAGGGTTTTTTGGGAGAAACCCTGGCATATCTCACATGTATCCGCCGTGTGGTGCGGGTGGAGACAGTAGATACAATCCATGTGGGCATCTCCTTCATAAACTTTTTTGAGGCCACATGTCGCACAAGGGTGAAATAACGCTTTTCCAGACATAATTCTCCAGAACTTTAACGTCGCCAAAGCGAAACAGAAAAAACAACCTAGTTTCCACTAGCAGTAATCACGAGGATCCCACTACTTTGAAAGACGGTTGAAATCTGAGGGAGCGCGGGGGCGGGTCCTGTATTTATATCATGACGTCCTGACGGTGCGGGCACGCATGATACAAAATGAGGTGGATAGGACGCATAAGCGTCGAAAAAGTTTTCCTACGGGAAAGGGTCTATATAATGTACCGGGGATTCCCAGCCTGACGACGGGGAATATTCTAAGCATGTGAATCCATGAAAGATCCAATGCTGGAGAATGAGCAAGACGGCTCGCTAGCCTACTAATACAGCTATGGGGCAGCCAATCAGAGACGGTAGAAGGCGGTACAAAGGACGAAACAAGGAAGTGGAAGCCGCAAGGGGGAGGAAGTGGAAATCGGAAGGGGAGGGAGTGCAAAGGGTGCGCGGCAAGCCTGGGGGAGGCGAAATTTTAAATTACAAAGTGGGAACAAGGACCAGGTGGGGCGAGGTGGGCAACAAACATTCACCTGGGCCAAATTTGGGAATGAACATGGCTACAAGCAGCACAGCTCGCTAGCCTATTAATACAGCTATGGGACAGCCAAACAGAGACTGTGGAAGGCGGGACAAAGGACGAAACAAGAAAGTGAAAGAGGGAAGGGGAAGGGAGTGTGAAGGGTGTGCGGCAAGACTAGGGGAGGCTACATTTTTAAGTATAAAGCGGGAACAAGGGCCAGGAGGGCCGGGGTGGGAAAAAACACTCACCTGGGCCACATTTGGGAATGGACATGGGTTCGATCAGCGCGGCTCACTAGCCTACTAATACAGCTATGGGGCAGCCAATCAGAGACGGTGGAAGGAGGGACAAAAGACGAAACAAAGAAGGGAAAGCGGGAAGGGAGAGGGAGTGCGCAGGGTGCGCGGAAAGGCAGGGGGAAGCCAAATTTTAAATTATAAAGTGGGAACAAGGGCCAGGATGGCCAGGGCAGGCAAAAAACACTCACCTGGGCCAAATTTGCTAATGAACGTGGGTTCGAGCAAGACGGCTCGCTAGCCTACTAAAACAGCTATGGGGCAGCCAATCAGAGACAGTAGAAGGCTGGACAAAGGACAAAAAAAGGAAGTGGAAGCGGGAAGGCGAAAGAAGTGGAAATGGGAAGGGGGAGGGAGTGTGAAGAGTGCGCGCGAAGGCTGGGGGAGGAGAAATTTTAAATTATGAAGCGGGAAAAAGGGCCAAGAGGGCCAGGGCGGTCAAAAAACACTCCCCTGGGCCAAATTTGGGAATGGACATGGGGTCGGCAGTACGGCTCGCTAGCCTACTAACACAGCTATGGGGCAGCCAATCAGAGACGGTGAAAGGCGGGACAAAGGACGAAACAGGGAAGTGAAAGCGGGAAGGGGGAGGGAGTGCGGAGGGTCCGCAACAAGGCTGGGGAGGCCACATTTTTAATTATAATGCGGGAACAAGGGCCAGGTGGGGTGGGCAAAAAACACTCGCCTGGGCCAAATTTGGGAATGGACATGGGGTCGAGCAGCGCGACTCGCTAGCCTACTAATACAGCTATGGGGCAGCCAATCAGAGACTGTGAAGGCGGGATAAAGGACGAAACAAGGAAGTGGAAGTGGCAAGGGAGAGGGAGAGCGCAGTGTGCGCAGGAAGCTTGGGGGAGGCCAAATTTTAAAGTATACAGGGGGAAAAAGGCCACGAGGGCCAGGGCGGGCAAAAAACACTCACCTGGGCCAAATTTGCTAATGGACATGGGTTTGAGCAAGACGGCTCGCTAGCCTACTAATACAGCTATGGGGCAGCCAATCAGAGACGGTGAAAGGCGGGACAAAGGACGAAACAGGGAAGTGAAAACGGGAAGGGGGAGGGAGTGCGGAGGGTCCGCAACAAGGCTGGGGAGGCCACATTTTTAATTATAATGCGGGAACAAGGGCCAGGTGGGGTGGGCAAAAAACACTCGCCTGGGCCAAATTTGGGAATGGACATGGGGTCGAGCAGCGCGACTCGCTAGCCTACTAATACAGCTATGGGGCAGCCAATCAGAGACTGTGAAGGCGGGATAAAGGACGAAACAAGGAAGTGGAAGTGGCAAGGGAGAGGGAGAGCGCAGTGTGCGCAGGAAGCTTGGGGGAGGCCAAATTTTAAAGTATACAGGGGGAAAAAGGCCACGAGGGCCAGGGCGGGCAAAAAACACTCACCTGGGCCAAATTTGCTAATGGACATGGGTTTGAGCAAGACGGCTCGCTAGCCTACTAATACAGCTATGGGGCAGCCAATCAGAGACGGTAGAAGGTGGTATAAAGGACGAAACAAGGAAGTGGAAGCCGGAAGGGGGAGGAAGTGGAAATGGGAAGGGGAGGGAGTGTGAAGGGTGCGCAGCAAGGCTGGGGGAGGCGAAATTTTAAATTACAAAGCGTTAACAAGGGCCAGGTGGGGCGAGGTGGGCAACAAACACTCACCTGGGCCAAATTTGGGAATGGACATGGGTTCGAGCAGTGCGGCTCGCTAGACTACTAATACAGATATGGGGCAGCCAATCAGAGATGGTGGAAGGCGGGACAAAGGACGAAATAAGCAAGTGGAAGCAGGGAGGGGGAAGGAGTGCGGACGGTGCGGTGCCAGGATGGGGGAGGCCACATTTTAAATTATAGAGTGGGAGCAAGAGCCAGGAGGGTCAGGGCGGGCAAAAAACACTCACATGGGCCAAATTTGGGAATGGACATGGGTTAGAGCAGCATGGCTCGCTAGCCTACTAATACAGCTTTGGGACAGCCAATCAGAGACGGTGGAAGGCGGGACAAAGGACGAAACAAAGAAGGGAAAGCGGGAAGAGAGAGGGGGCGTGGAGGGTGCGCGGCAAAGCTGGGGGAAGCCAAATTTTAAATTGTAAAGTGGGAACAAGGGCCAGGAGGGCCAGGGCAGGCAAAAAACACTCACCTGGGCCAAATTTGCTAATGAACGTGGGTTCGAGCAAGACGGCTCGCTAGCCTTCTAATACAGCTATGGGGCAGCCAATCAGAGACAGTAGAAGGCTGGACAAAGGACAAAAAAAGGAAGTGGAAGCGGGAAGGGGAATAAGTGGAAATGGGAAGGGGGAGGGAGTGCGAAGGGTGCGCGCGAAGGCCGGGGGAGGAGAATTTTTTAATTATAAAGTGAGAACAAGTGCCAGGAGGGCCAGGGCGAGCAAAAAAAACTCACCTCGGTCACATTTGGGAATGGACATGGGTTCGAGCAGCGCGGCTCGCTAGCCTACTAAAACAGCTATGGGGCAGCCAATCAGGGACGGTGGAAGGCGGGACAAAGGATGAAATAAGGAAATGGAAGCGGGAAGGGAGAGGGAGTGAGGAGGGTGCGCGGCAAGGCTGGGGGAGGCCACATTTTTTATTATAAAACAGGAACAAGAGCCAGGAGGGCTGGGGCGGCCAAAAACACTCACATGGGCCAGATTTGGGAATGGACATGGGTTCGAGCAGCTCGGTTTGCTAGCCAACTAATAGAGCTATGGGACAGCCAGTCAGAGACGGTGTAAGGCAGGACAAAGGACAAAACAAGGAAATGGAAGCGGGAAGGGAGAGGGAGTGCGGATGGTGTGGGCCAAGCCTGGGGGAGGCCACATTTTTAATTATAAAGCGGGAACAAGGGCCAGGAGGGCCATGGCGGGCAAAAAACACTCACCTGGGCCAAATTTGGGAATGGACATGGGTTCAAGCAGTGCGGCTCGCTAGCCTACTAATACAGATATGGGGCATCCAATCAGAGACGGTGGAAGGCGGGACAAAGGATGAAACAAGGAAGTGGAAGCGGGAAGGGGAAGGAAGTGGAAGCGGGAAGGGGGTGGGAGTGCGAAGGCTGTGCGACAAAGCTGGGTGAGGTGAAATTTTAAATAACAAAGCAGGAACAAGGGCCAGGAGCGCCAGGGCGAGCAAAAAAAAAAACTCACCTCGGTCACATTTGGGAATGGACATGGGTTCGAGCAGTGCGGCTCGCTAGCCTACTAAAACAGCTATGGGGCAGCCAATCAGGGACGGTGGAAGGCAGGACGAAACAAGGAAGTG
This sequence comes from Ambystoma mexicanum, assembly GCF_040938575.1. Lineage (NCBI taxonomy): Eukaryota > Metazoa > Chordata > Amphibia > Caudata > Ambystomatidae > Ambystoma > Ambystoma mexicanum. The sequence goes on along the minus strand of NC_090934.1, from coordinate 688,253,144 downwards.
GAAGCGGGAAGGGAGAGGGAGTGAGGAGGGTGCGCGGCAAGGCTGGGGGAGGCCAGATTTTTTATTATAAAGCGGGAACAAGAGCCAGGAGGGCTGGGGCGGCCAAAAACACTCACCTAGGCCAGATTTGGGAATGGACATGGGTTCGAGCAGCGCGGTTTGCTTGCCTACTAATACAGCTATGGGGCAGCAAATCAGAGACAATGGAAGGCAGGACAAAGGACGAAACAAAGAAGTGGAAGCGGGAAGGGGAAGGGAGTGCGAAGGGTGCACGGCAAGACTGGGGGAGGAGACATTTTTAATTATAAAGCGGGAAGAAGGGCCAGGGCGGGCAAAAAAGCTCACCTCGGTCAAATTTGGGAATGGACATGGGTCCGAGCAGCGTGGCTCGCTAGCCTACTAATACCGCTATGGGGTAGCCAATCAGAGAATGTGGAAGGCGGGACGAAGGACGAAACAAGGAAGTGGAAAGGGGAGGGAGTGCTGAGGGTGCGCGGCAAGACTGTGGGAGGCCACATTTTTTATTATAAAGCGAGAACAAGGGCCAGGAGGGCCGGGGTGGCCAAAAACACTCACCTGGGCCAGATTTGGTAATGGACATGGGTTCGAGCAGCAAAGTTCGCTAGCCTACTAATACAGCCATGGGGCAGCCAAACAGAGACGGTGGAAGGCAAGACAACGGATGAAACAAAGAAGTGGAAGTGGGAAGGGGGAGGGAGTGCGGCATGTGCGGAGCAAGGCTGCCGGAGGCCTCATTTTAAATTATGAAGCAGAAACAAGGGCCAGGAGGGCCAGGCTGGGAAAAAAACACTCGCCTGGGTAAAATTTGGTAATGGACATGGGTTCGAGCAGCACGGCTCTCTAGCCTACTAATACAGCTATGGGGCAGCCAATCAGAGACAGTAGGAGGCGGGACAAAGAACGAAACAAGGAAGTGGAAACGGGAAGGAGAGGAAGTGGAAGCGGGAAGAGGAAGTGCAAAGGGTGCACGGCAAGACTGGGGGAGACTTTTTAAATTATAAAGTGAGAACAAGTGCCAGGAGGGCCAAGGCGAGCAAAGAAAACTCACCTCGGTCACATTTGGGAATGGACATGGGTTCGAGCAGCGCAGCTCGCTAGCCTACTAAAACAGCTATGGGGCAGCCAATCAGGGACGGTGGAAGGCGGGACAAAGGATGAAATAAGTAAGTGGAAGCGGGAAGGGAGAGGGAGTGAGGAGGGTGCGCGGCAAGGCTGGGGGAGGCCACATTTTCTATTATAAAACAGGAACAAGAGCCAGGAGGGCTGGGGCGGCCAAAAACACTCACATGGGCCAGATTTGGGAATGGACATGGGTTCGAGAAGCTCGGTTTGCTAGCCAACTAATAGAGCTATGGGGCAGCCAATCAGAGACAATGGAAGGCGGGACAAAGGACGAAACAAAGAAGTGGAAGCGGGAAGGGGGAGGAAGTGGAAGCGGGAAGGGGGAAGAAGTGGAAGCGGGAAGGGGGAGGGAGTGCGAAGGGTGTACGGCAAGACAGGAGGAGGCAACATTTTTAATTATAAAGTGGGAACAAGGTCCAGGAGGCCCGGGGCAGGCAAAAAACACTCACCTGGGCCAAATTTGGGAATGGACATGGGTTCGAAAGCGCGGCTCACTAGCCTACTAACACAGCTATGGGACAGCCAATCAGAGACGGTGGAAGGCAGGACAAAGGACAAAACAAGGAAATGGAAGCGGGAAGGGAGAGGGAGTGCGAATGGTGTGGGCCAAGGCTGGGGGAGGCCACATTTTTAATTATAAAGCGGGAACAAGGGCCAGGAGGGCCATGGCGGGCAAAAAACACTCACCTGGGCCAAATTTGGGAATGGACATGGGTTCAAGCAGTGCGGCTCGCTAGCCTACTAATACAGATATGGGGCATCCAATCAGAGACGGTGGAAGGCGGGACAAAGGATGAAACAAGGAAGTGGAAGCGGGAAGGGGGTGGGAGTGCGAAGGCTGTGCGACAAAGCTGGGTGAGGTGAAATTTTAAATAACAAAGCAGGAACAAGGGCCAGGAGCGCCAGGGTGGGCAAAAAACACTCACCTGGGCCAAATTTGGGAATGGACATTGGTTCGAGCAGCGCGGCTCGCTAGCCTCCTAATACAGCTATGGGGCAGCCAATCAGAGACAGTGGAAGGCAGGACAAAGGATGAAACAAGGAAGCAGGAAGGGGAGGGAGTGCAGAGCGTGTGCGGCAAGGCCGGGAGAGCCCACATTTTAAATTATAAAGTGGGAACAAGGGCCAGGAAGGCCGGGAGGGCAATAAACACTCACCTGCGCCACATTGGGAATGGACATGGGTTTGATCAGCGCAGCTCACTAGCATACTAATACAGCTATGGGGCAGCCAATCAGAGACAGTGAAGGCGGAATAAAGGAAGAAACAAGGAAGTGGAAGCAACAAGGGGGAGGGAGAACGGAGTGTGCGTGGCAAGCTTGGGGGCTGCCAAATTTTAAAGTATAAAGCAGGAAAAATGGCCAGGAGAGCCAGGGCGGACAAAAAACACTCCCCTGGGCCAAATTTGGGAATGCACATGGGGTCGGCAGTGCAGCTCGCGAACCTACTAATACCGCTATGGGGCAGCCAATCAGAGACAGTGGAAGGCGGGACAAAGGACGAAACAAGGAAATGGAAGCGGGAAGGGAGAGGGAGAGCGGAGGGTGCGCGGCAAAGCTGGGGGAGGCCACATTTTAAAGTATAAAGCGGGAACAAGGGACAGGTGGGGCAGGGCGGGCAAAATACACTCACCTGGGCAAAATTTGGGAATGGACATGGGTTCGAGCAGCGCAGCTCGCTAGCCTAATAATACAGCTATGGGGCAGCCAATCAGAGACGGTGGAAGGTGGGACGAAACAAGGAAGTGGAAGCGGGAAGGGAGAGGGAGTGCTGAGGGTGCGTGGCAAGGGGAGGCAACATTTTTTATTATAAAGCGGGAACAAGGGCCAGGAGGGCTGGGGCGGGCAAAAGACACTCACCTGGCGAAATTTAGGAATGGACATGGGTTCGATCAGCGCGGCTCACTAGCCTACTAATACAGCTATGGGGCAGCCAATCAGAGACGGTGCAAGGTGAGACAACGGACGAAACAAAGAAGAGGAAGTGGAAAGGGGGAGGGAGTGCAGCATGTGCGCAGCAAGACTGGCGGAGGCCTCATTTTAAATTATAAAGCAGAAACAAGGGCCAGGAGCGCCAGGACGGGCAAAAAAACTCACCTGGGCCAAATTGAGAATGGACATGGGTTCTATCAGCGTGGCTCGCTAGCCTACTTATACAGCTATGGGGCAGCCAATCAGGGACGGTGGAAGGCGGGACAAAGGACGAAACAAGGAAGTGGAAACGGGAACGGAGTGGGAGAGAGGAGGGAGTGTGGCAAGGCTGGGGGAGGCCCAATTTTAAATTATAAAGCGGGAACAAGGGCCACGTGGGACGGGGCCGGCAAAAGACACTCACCTGGGCCAAATTTGGGAGTGGACGTGGGTTCGAGCAGCGCGGCTCGCTAGCCTACTAATACAGCTATGGGGCAACCAATCAGAGACAGAGGAAGGCGGGACAAAGGACGAAACAAGGAAGTGGAAGCGGGAAGGGGGAGGAAGTGGAAGCGGGAAGGGGAGGGAGTGCGAAGGGTGCACGGCTAGTCTGGGGAGGCGACATTTTTAATTGTAAAGCGGCAACAAGGGCCAGGAGGGCCGGGGCGGCCAAAAACACTCACCTGGGCCAGATTTGGGAATGGACATGGATTCGAGCAACATGGCTCGCTAGCCCATTAACACAGCTATGGGGCAGCCAATCAGAGACGGTGAAGGTGGGATAAAGGACGAAACAAGGAAGTGGAAGCAGCAGGAGGGAGAACGGAGTTTGCGCGACAAGTTTGGGGAGGCCAAATTTTAAATTACAAAGCAGGAAAAATAGCCAGGAGAACAGTGGAAGGCGGGACAAAGGACCAAACAAGGAAGTGGAAGCGGGAAGGGAGAGGAAGTGCGGAGGGTGTGCGGCAAGGCTGTGGGAGGCAACATTTAAAATTATGAAGTGGGAACAAGGGCCAGGAGGGCCGCGCGGGCAAAAAACACTCACCTGGGCCACATTTGGGAATGGACATGGGTTCGATCAGCACGGCTCACTAGCCTACTAATACAGCTATGGGGCAGCCAATCAGAGACAGTGGAAGGTGGGACAAAGGAAGAAACAAGGAAGTGGAAGCGGGAAGGGGTAGTGAATGCGGCATGTGCGCAGCAAGGCTCGCGAGGCCACATTTTCAATTATAAAGCCGAAACAAGGGCCAGGAGGGCCAGGGCGGACAAAAAAAACTCACCTGGGCCAAATTTGGGAATGGACATGGGTTTGAGCAGCGCAGCTCGCTAGCCTACTAATGCAGTTATGGGGCAGCCAATCAGAGATGGTTGAAGGCGGGACAAAGGACGAAACAAGGAATTGGAAGCGGGAAGGGGGAGTGAGTGCAGCATGTGTGCAGCAACGCTGGGCGAGGCCACATTTTAAATTATAAAGCAGAAACAAGGGCCACGAGGGCCAGGGCGGACAGAAAAAACTCACCTGGGCGGAATTTGGGAATGGACATGGGTTCGAGCAGCGCGGATCGCTAGCTTACTAATACAGCTATGGGGCAGCCAATCAGAGACGGTGGAAGGTGGGACGAAACAAGGAAGTGGAAGCGGGAAGGGAGAGGGAGTGCTGAGGGTGCGTGGCAAGGGGAGGCAACATTTTTTATTATAAAGCGGGAACAAGGACCAGGAGGGCTGGGGCGGGCAAAAGTCACTCACCTGGCGAAATTTAGGAATGGACATGGGTTCGATCAGCGCGGCTCACTAGCCTACTAATACAGCTATGGGGCAGCCAATCAGAGACGGTGCAAGGTGAGACAACGGACGAAACAAAGAAGAGGAAGTGGGAAGGGCGAGGGAGTGCGGCATGTGCGCAGCAAGGCTGGCGGAGGCCTCATTTTAAATTATAAAGCAGAAACAAGGGCCAGGAGGGCCAGGACGGGCAAAAAAACTCACCTGGGCCAAATTGGGAATGTACATGGGTTCGAGCAGCGTGGCTCGCTAGCCTACTAATACAGCTATGGGGCAGCCAATCAGGGACGGTGGAAGGCGGGACAAAGGACGAAACAAGGAAGTGGAAACGGGAATGGCGTGGGAGAGCGGAGGGAGTGTGGCAAGGCTGGGGGAGGCCCAATTTTAAATTATAAAGCGGGAACAAGGGCCACGTGGGACGGGGCGGGCAAAAGACACTCACCTGGGCCAAATTTGGGAGTGGACGTGGGTTCGAGCAGCGCGGCTCGCTAGCCTACTAATACAGCTATGGGGCAGCCAATCAGAGACAGTGGAAGGCGGGACAAAGGACGAAACAAGGAAGTGGAAGCGGGAAGGGGGAGGAAGTGGAAGCGGGAAGGGGAGGGAGTACGAAGGGTGCACGGCTAGACTGGGGAGGCGACATTTTTAATTATAAAGCGGGAACAAGGGCCAGGAGGGCCGGGGCGGCCAAAAACACTCACCTGGGCCAGATTTGGGAATGGACATGGATTCGAGCAACGTGGCTCGCTAGCCCATTAACACAGCTATGGGGCAGCCAATCAGAGACGGTGAAGGTGGGAGAAAGGACGAAACAAGGAAGTGGAAGCAGCAGGAGGGAGAACGGAGTGTGCGCGACAAGTTTGGGGGAGGCCAAATTTTAAATTACAAAGCAGGAAAAATAGCCAGGAGAACAGTGGAAGGCGGGACAAAGGACGAAACAAGGAAGTGGAAGCGGGAAGGGAGAGGAAGTGCGGAGGGTGTGCGGCAAGGCTGTGGGAGGCCACATTTAAAATTATGAAGTGGGAACAAGGGCCAAGAGGGCCAAAAACACTCACCTGGGCCACATTTGGGAATGGACATGGGTTCGATCAGCACGGCTCACTAGCCTACTAATACAGCTATGTGGCAGCCAATCAGAGACAGTGGAAGGTGGGACAAAGGAAGAAACAAGGAAGTGGAAGCGGGAAGGGGTAGTGAGTGCGGCATGTGCGCAGCAAGGCTCGCGAGGCCACATTTTCAATTATAAAGCCGAAACAAGGGCCAGGAGGGCCAGGGCGGACAAATAAAACTCACCTAGGCCAAATTTGGGAATGGACATGGGTTCGAGCAGTGCAGCTCGCTTGCCTAATAATACAGCTAAGGGGCAGCCAATCAGAGACGGTGGAAGGCGGGACGAAACAAGGAAGTGGAAGCGGGAAGGGAGAGGGATTGCTGAGGGTGCGTGGCAAGGGGAGGCCACATTTTTTATTATAAAGTGGGAACAAGGGCCAGAAGGGCTGGAGCGGGCAAAAGACACTCACCTGGCGAAATTTAGGAATGGACATGGGTTCAATCAGCGCGGCTCGCTAGCCTACTAATACAGCTATGGGGCAGCCAATCAGAGACGGTGGAAGGCGGGGTAAAGGACAACAGAAGAAACTGATAGCGGAAAGGGGAGGAAGTGGAAGCCGGAAGGGAGCGTGAGTGCGAAGGGTGCACAGCAAGACTGGGGAGGCGACATTTTTAATTAAAGAGTGGGAACAAGGGCCAGGAGGGCCAGGTCGAGCAAAATAACTCACCTCGGTCAAATTTGGGAATGGACATAGGTTTGAGCGGCGCGGCTCGCTAGCCTACTAATACAGCTATGGGGCAGCCAATCAGAGACAGTGGAAGGCGGGACAAAGGACGAAACAAGGAAGTGGAAGCGGGAAGGCAGAGGAAGGGCGGAGAGTGTGCGGCAAGGGTGTGGAAGGCCACATTTAAAATTATAAAGTGGGAACAAGGGCCAGGAGAGCCGCGTGAGCAAAAAACACTCACCTGGGCCACATTTGGGAATGGACATGGGTTCGATCAGCACGGCTCACTAGCCTACTAATACAGCTATGGGGCAGCCAATCAGAGACGGTGGAAGGTGGGACAAAGGACAAAACAAGGAAGTGGAAGCGGGAAGGGGTAGTGAGTGCAGCATGTGCGCAGCAAGGCTGGCGAGGCCACATTTTAAATTATAAAGCAGAAAAAAGGGCCAGGGCGGACAAAAAAAACTCACCTGGGCCAAATTTGGGAATGGACATGGGTTTGAGCAGCGAGGCTCGCTAGCCCACTAATGAAGTTATGGGGCAGCCAATCAGAGATGGTTGAAGGCGGGACAAAGGACGAAACAAGGAATTGGAAGCGGGAAGGGGGAGTGAGTGCGGCATGTGCACAGCAAGGCTGGGCAAGGCCACATTTTAAATTATAAAGCAGAAACAAGGGCCAGGAGGGCCAGGGCAGACAGAAAAAACTCACCTGGGCCAAATTTGGGAATGGACATGGGTTCGAGCAGCGCGGATCGCTAGCCTACTAATACAGCTATGGGGCAGCCAATCAGAGAAGGTGGAAGGCGGGACAAAGGACGAAAAAACGAAGTGGAAGCGGGAAGGGAGAGGAAGTGCGGAGGGTGCACGGCAATGCTGAGGGAGGCAACATTTTTTATTATAAAGCGAGAACAACGGCCAGGTGGGGCGGGTAAAAAACACTCACCTGGGCCAAATTTGGGAATGGACATGGGTTCAAGCCACGCGGCTCGCTAGCCTACTATGGGGCAGCCAATCAGAGACGATGGAAGGCGGGACAAAGGACGAAATAAGGAAGTTGCAGCGGGAAGGGGGAGGGAGTGCGGAGGGTGCGCGGCAAGGCTTCGGGAGGCCACATTTTTAATTATAAAGTGGGAACAAGGGAAGTGGAAGCAGGAATGGGGAGGGAGTGAGGAGGGTGTGCGGCAAGCTTGGAGGAGGCCAAATTTTAAAGTATAAAGCGGGAACAAGGGCCAGGAGGGCCAGGGCGGGCTAAAAAACAACCCCCTGGGCCAAATTTGGGAATGGATATGGGGTCGGCAATGCGGCTCGCTAGCCTACTAATACAGCTATAGGGCAGCCAATCAGAACAAGTGGGAACAAGGGCCAGGATGGCCAGGGCGGCCAAAAAACACTCACCTGGGCCAAATTTGGTAAATGGACATGGGTTCGAGCAGCGCAGCTCGCTAGCCTACTAATACAGATATTGAGCAGCCAATCAGAGACGGTTTAAGGCGGGAGAAAGGACGAAACAAGGAAGTGGAAGCAGGAAGGGGGAATGGAGTGCGGAGGGTGCGGTGCCGGGATGGGGAAGGCCACATTTTTTACTATAAAGTGGGAACAAGGGCCAGGAGGGCCAGGGCAGGCAAAAAAAAATCACCTCAGTCAAATTTGGGAATGGACATCGGTTTGAGTAGCGGGGCTTGCTAGTCTACTAATACAGCTATGGGGCAGCCAATCAGAGACGGTGGAAGGCGGGACAAAGGACGAAACAAGAAAGTGGAAGCAGGAAGGGGGAGGGAGTGCGGAGAGTGCGTGGCAAGACTGGGGGAGGTCAAATTTTACATTATAAAGCGGGAGCAAGGGCCAGGAGGGCCATGGCAGGCAGGAACAACCACCTGGGCCAAATTTGGGAATGGACATTGGTTCGAGCAGCGCAGCTCGCTAGCCTACTAATGCATATATGGGGCAGCCAATCAGAGATGGTGAAAGGCGGGAGAAAGGACGAAAAAAGGAAGTGGAAGCGGGAAGGGGAGGGAGTGCGGAGGGTGCGGTGCCAGGATGGGGGAGCCCAAATTTTAAATTATAGAGCGAGAGCAAGGGCCAGGAAGGTCAGGGCGGGCAAAACACACTCACCAGGGCTAATTTGGGAATGAACATGGGTTTGAGCAGCGCGACTCTCTAGCCTACTAATACAGATATGGGGCAGCCAATCAGGATGGTGGAAGGCGGGATAAAGGAGGAAACAAGGAAGTGGAAGCGGGAAGGGGGAGGAAGTGGAAGTGAGAAGGGTGAGGGAGTGCGGAGGATGCGCGGCAAGGCTGGGGGAGGCCACATTTTTAATTATAATGGGAGAACAAGAGCCAGTTGGGGCGGGGTGGGCAAAAAACACTCACCTGGGCCAAATTTGGGAATGGAAATGGGTTTGAACCGCGCGGCTCGCTTGCCTACTAATACAGCTAAGGGCCAGCCAATCAGAGACGTTGGAAGGCGGGACAAAGGACGAAATAAGGAAGTGGCAGCAGGAAGTCGGTAGTGAGTGCGGAGGGTGCGCGGCAAGGCTGGGGAGGCCTAATTTTTAATTATAAAGCAGGAACAAAGGCCGAGAGGGCTAGGGCAGGCAAAAAAAACTCACCTCGGTCAAATATTTGAATGAACATTGGTTCCAGTAGCGTGGCTCGCTAGCCTACTAATACAGCTTTGGGGCAGCCAATCAGAGACGGTATAAGGCGGGACAAAGGATGAAACAAGGAAGGGGAAGCGGGAAGGGAGAGGGAGTGCGGAGGGTGCGTGGCAAGTCAGGGGGAGGCCAAATTTTAAATTATAAAGTGGGAACAAGGGCCGGGTGGGGCGGAGCAGGCATAAAACACTCACTTGGGCCAAATTTTGGAATGGACATGGGTTCGAGCAGCGCAGCTCGCTATCCTACTAATACAGCTATGGGGCAGCCAATCAGAGACGGTGGAAGGCGGGACAAAGGACGAAACAAGGAAGTGAAAGCGGGAAGGGGAGGGAGTGTGTAGGGTGCGCGACAAGACTGGGGGAGTCCAAGTTTTAAATTATAAAGTGGTAACAAGGGCCAAGAGGGCCGGGGCGGGCAAAAAACTCACCTCGGACAAATTTGGAAATGGACATGGGTTTAATCAGCGCAGCTCACTAGCCTACTAATACAGCTATGGGGCAGCCAATCAGGGACGGTGGAAGGCAGGACAAAGGACCAAACAAGGAAGTGGGAGGGAGTGCGGCAGGTGCGCAGCAAGGCTGGGGTTGGCGACATTTTAAATTATAAAGCAGAAACAAGGGCCAGGAGGGCCAGTGTGGGCAAAAAAAACTTACCTCGGCCAACTTTGGGAATGGACATGGGTTCGGGCAGTGCAGCTCGCTAGCCTACTAATACAAATATGGGGTAGCCAATCAGAGATGGTGGAAGGCGGGACAAAGGATGAAACAAGGAAGTGGAATGGGGAGGGAGTGTGGAGGGTGCACGGAAAGGAAAAATGTTATCACCTATCTCCCCCCCATGCGAGGTTCCTGCGCAGGGTTGGGTGTGATCGACAGGATGGGTCACATCAAGTTCTTCTGTGGGTTGTCCTATTGAAGGTATAGGGACATCCCATTCCCTGTAAAGGGGTTCTTCCCCACCATTGTAACTACTCCCAGTTGTCTGATGGGAATTGTCGCCATTGAGTCGACGTGTGCTGCTACATCATTGTTCTGCATCTGTGCTAATTGCTGTGTGTTCCTTCGAATCTGTGGTGTTTGTGCATACTGCGGTACTGGTGCTGGCATCTGTGGTACCTGCATTTGTGCGTGTGGGACTTGTACTTGTGCTTGTGGCATCTGCTGATGTGTGCCCTGCATCTGCCCATGCTGTTGTTGGTCCTGTGCATAGTAATAGTCCTGGTCCCCTTGATAGAGCTGCTGGCTATGCGCTCCCCAATTCTGCTGGATCTCCCTGTACCTACACACACTCAAAATGTGTCCTAACTGTCCACACGTACAACACTGTGGGGGCTCCCTCCCTTGCCCTTGGAAACCCCCTGAAAAGTCCCCTGGGTTCTGCTGCACCTGTTGCTCATATCCTCAAAACACCCCTTGGTTGTGATGCATCTGTGGTCTAAAGCCACACCCTCTCTTAAGACTGCCCCTTCCATCGCTTACTTCGGTAGCTTTCAGTGTACTAGTTTCGCTTCATCTATCTTCCTGTCCTCTGACTTTTTCTTAATCTTCTCCTGCCATAGTCTACAATGATGAACTACCATGAGTTGTATTTCTGGCTACCCCGTTGCTTCCATCCCTACCCATTTTCTTAAACTCTTGTGAACATGCTTTGGTAGCCCCTGTACTAGTATGTGATAAAATATTGCTACTGTTTTGACCCACGGCACGTGAGTTTCAATGCACCAAAGCTCTTTAATCTCCTGAATGTACTGCGCAGAGTCTTCATCTTCCCTCATCTTCCAAGACATAATTGCCCCAATATCTGATGTGTCTGGGTACTGTTTCCTCAGTGCTTGCCATACTGCTGCCCTGCAGTTTGCAAACGGCGACCCGTCGTGTGCTGTATTTTGTGTCGTCACCCTCGGGAACCCCGGTCTTTTCCATACGTCATCAGCTGTATCTCCTAAGATTGACACTCAAATTTCCTTTATGTCTCCCACAGCTAACCTATGCCCCGCTGTCATTTTCTCCATCTCATAGGTCCACTTTCCAGCCCCTGCAATCAACGAATCAAGCCTATACTTCACATTCTCCTTGTCTGTATGCTTCCATGGGACATACTGTGGTCATACCCCTACTCTCTCTAATAAGGGCATCTGTGTGAGTGCAGGCTCCTCCTCATGCATCCTACTAGTCAGCCTCACTGTTGGTCCCCTCGCTCGCTCTCAATGTCTGCACATATATCTATTCGCTCTAGTATGGGTACTATGGTGCTGTCATCATATCTCCTTGTTAACCGTCCCCTTGAACAAGCCATTGCCATCTCCCCTTTCCTTCTTCCTGGGAGGTCTCTAAGCCTATGAATATATGTAGTGGTGTCCTGTTGGTGTGCAAGTCGGTTGCTAGTTGTGTCTGCTCATTCGACCTTCCCCCTCCTTCTCCCCTTTGTGCGTCCTAAACTCCCATGACACCCGATCGTCTGTTCCCGTCCCTGTTGATTGGGATTGTAACTGTTCCCCCCTCTTATCCCCACTGTACCTGTCCTCATTGTCAGACCCTGTATCCATGTTATTACAGAATCATCTTTGAAACTCAGTGTCCTTGATGTCAAGTCTGTGTTAGGTCTTGTGCTAAGGTCAAAGTCCCTCAAGCAGTACCTGCTTCTTCCCCCCAGTCCCCTAGGCCTGCTCCATCCCTTTTTGTGGTGCTCCTGCCTCATGAGCTTCTGCTGTCTGGTTCTGTCCATCTGTCATCCTCGAGTCTGTCTCTTCCCCTGTCTAGAGCACCTTGTGTTTTTACTGCTCTTATCGCTCGCTCGTCCTCCTCCATGCACGCTCATTCCCTTGCCAATCTATCCAACTGCAACTTCCTCTGTTCCCACTCAGCTGACTTGCATTTTTCCCGCTCTGCTACTCCTCTTCGCCTTTCGATCTCTCACACTTCCCTTGTCTTTCTATCACGCTGCTCTTGCTCTGCTCTCTGCCTTTCCTTGAGGTTCCTTTCTATACGCTCCTTCTCCTACTCCTTCCTTCGTTCCCTATCGACCCACTCCAGCTTCTCTTCTCTCCTCCTCTCACTGTCCTCGCATTCTAGTCTGCCCTCACGGGCCTTCTCCTGCTTATCCTCCTCATCCATTATCTCTGCCCAGTCTGCTTCTCTTCAGAATTAGTCACCCCTTCTGCCCCTCCATCTGTTTTCACTTCCATCTTCAGGAGTATCTGTTCTCCTATACACTTGGTCATGGCTTTGCTCCCAAGCCCCTCCCTCACACCCTTCTGTGCCTCGTTGCTTGCCCCTTGGTCTATAGCTGGCTGCCCTGTGCCTTTCGGCCCCTCCTCCTTGGTATATGATGTGGCTTATATGTCGGATTTGAGTAGCCCTCTGCTGCCCTTAATTCTCACAATGGTGCATCCCTTGCTCATCGTCTGTGTCATTGGATGCTACACTTAAAGGAACATGAGAAGGTGCGGATGGATGAGCCCCTGACCCTTTACCTCCTGCTGGCTCAGCATCCACTGACGCCTCAATGCATCCCTCTTGCCCTCCTGAAACATGCGCCACAACTCAAATATGGGCATGCATTTCGTTAACTTCTTTCCCTTATGGGTACCCTGTATGTGTGTCAGAAGTGATTGTTGTACGTCTTTGGAGAAACTTCTACAAGGTGTGTTACACTCACCTGTTATCCACGGGGGCGCCACACAATACTGGATGGAGGTCCAAATCCTCTCCCTTGGGGTTATTGCTCACCTTAGGTTTTTGTGCATTGAATTCTCCATCCTGCGTCTCTTTGCAGGGGTGCATGGTTGGTGCGGGTGTCCCAATGGCCCTAGTTGCTTCACTGGTCCATGTGCCCTTATGTCGGGCCCAGACCGGCTGTGACTCTGACTCTGCTTGCTGTCTTCCAGGTGAGTTATAATGTCTTTTCCGTCTTTTTTCTGTCTCTTTCTTTCCCTCCGTTTTTTCTGTCTTCTCGGCGTCTTGCTCCACTACACCCTAACAATGTCTCTTTTTGTTTTCACATGGATGGTTGTGATCTCGGAGTTGCCGCGCTGATGGCGAAGACCACAGTGAGTTATTGATGTGCGGAGCGCTGCTCTGTTTATTGGTGTTAATTGCTAACCTGTGTTCTCTTCTCTTCTTTGTACAGGTTGCGGTGATGTTCTGGAGTGATGAGCGATCAAAGCGCTGCTTGCCCAGGTAAGTTCTTTGTTAATGCTGACCTTGTTCCTTCTCCCTTACAGGTTGCGGTGAAACCCGGAGATGGGCGAGGTAAGAGAAGCACAGGGTGCTGCCAGGACTTGCTGCTTGCCCAGGTAAGAATTGTTATTAATGCTGTCCTTGTTTTTTTACCTTTGCAGATTGCTGGAGATGGGCGAGGTAAGCGAAGCGCAAGATGAATTCAAGGCCGGTTACTTCAAAGGTAAGTGTTCTTGCTCGCTAATGCTGTTCTTGTTCTTCCAGGTTATTAATGGAATCCGGATCTAGGGCTTTCAGGATCGGGCCACCAGAGAAGCAGATGAGCAGGAGCTGGACACGGGGAGCGTTACGCTGCAGGAGTGCAGAATAACGCAAAGCATGTTCTGCTGTTTGGGTGTGGTTTAAATAGCCTAGGTAAAGTAGTTCCAGGCCAAGTAGTTCCAGGCCAAGCCACACCCAAAACACTAGACCGCATGGCTTGGTTCTAAAGAACTGAGCTGTGTAATAGGCCTCCATGTTGGATTAAGGTCCAAAACTGGTATTGCTTTATTCCTGATAATGAGCCTGGCGCCAAAGGCGCCAGGACTGACTTCATGTATGTTTCTGATGGAGTTTTAAGGCCCTTGGCGCCGGTGTGAAGGGTTTTAGCCCCACTGCTGCCAGGGGGCTGTTATACCTGAGGTGGTCAGGGGCATGGATCGTGACAGCTTGCCATGGTTTAGTTAACTTCCCTTCAGTACTTTTGGACCACTCAAAGCAATACTTGCAAATATTCTCCCTGTAACGCAGGAGTGCCTTACACAGGTGCTGAAGGGGCGTGTCCCCCCTGCACTTCTCCTGATATGTATTCAGTACCTTCACCTGACCTCAAGTCGAGGGTTTCGATAGTCCACTTTTTAAGGAAAAAGGTACAGTATAATGGCAACAGTTTCTAAGAGCCTCTCTAGCTCCACAACTTATCAGGTGTGCTCCGCGCACTGCCCCTCCTTCACAATCACTGCCTCCTCAGGAACACCCAAAATCTGGCACATGCGCCTTCCGTGCACTGCCACTGGTTCACCTCATCTGCCAATCCAAAGATTCCAATACTAGCGCCTCAGCATCTCATGCTCTCTGTGTCCTATGTGCAAACCTACGGGTGACGTCACCAATCTATTGACCTAGGAAGTACAGAAAAATAAAATACTGCGCACACATTGTAATAGCTTGTTACTCCCAAACCAAACAATAACCCGTAGCTGTCTTCCTGCCTCCAGGCACAGTATACCAATATTCTCTTGTGATCGAACTGCACCCGCGGCGTCGCCTCATGTGCAAACGTCTCACTCCAGGAGACTTAATCAGTCGACTCACCTTCCGCAATCTAGGCAAGCTCCCTTTCTAACACTTATGGGGATACCGTCATCTATGACCCGATCTAAAACACCCAACCCACAGGAAAACCACTTATTTACATATCTTCTGTCATCCGTGCCCTTGAGTCAACAGTCTAGGTTATTCACCAGAACCGCTTACCTCTAAAACCGAAAGTGCCCTAAGCATAGAAGGACCTCTACCTCCGCTCCTTTTCGTACTAACTTTGACAATACTTTACGATACTAAACAATACTTCACAATACTCAATACCCTCCATCACACCCAGAGTTGCCATTACACTGCGTCAATACTTACACTCTGTGGTCTGCTGGTGCTGCTCAGCTGCTGACTCCTCCAGAAGGCGCTCACTTCCCTGTCCTGGTCTGCCTGGATTCCTCGCTGACCTTGGGCAAGATGAATTAAAAAGGGCTCCTGACGGTCTATCCATGGGCATGCATTTTCCTGTCTTCTCGAAATATGCGAGGGTCCAGCAGCCTCTCAGTTTCGGCAGTGGAGGAGACGACCTGGTGAAAGGTTGGCACAGTCAACCATTCTCTCTGCTACCAACTTGTTGGGGACGGACCCCCAGGTATGCCAGAGGGACACTGGAAGTCTGCGGACTTGCAGGGCCCAACACCCTACCCCAGGATACACGGAGGACTCAGTCAACGGCAAGTTCAAACTGTGGTTTACTACAGACAAAACCAACAGGGATCAGCACAGGAACAGAAAATATTCATGCACATCTCGTTCTTTCTCAGCTCGCAGGCCAGTTTTACTCCCAGATGGCGTCAGCACTTCGTCACAACTTGGGCCCTTCTCCAGAAAACCTATCAGTCCAAGTGATTGGGTATAGAGTATTGCATTACCTATATTGGACACTATAGATGTTATTCTACTGGCCCTCGCATGTCAGGTGGCTGACCTGTTCCATCTCCGAGTCACTAACTATAACATTGTTTCAGTGTTGTGGACTTACCATTGGTTCTTGCCCGTTGCTACCCACCCCTAGGGTACTGAACCGTGATTGGCTAGAGCTGATGTTCCCAGGGCTGGGATTCGCAAAGTTTTGTAGAGGAAGTCCCAAATAAGGCCTGCAATCCAGCCACCCATTTCGAGATACCAGAAGCATACTCGCCAAGATACGTGACGTATAAGGAGCAAATGAACCAACAGAGAGACACAGTGGGACTCTGTCCAGTACCCATCAGAAAGACTTGTATACCTATTGAAGCGCCAATAACCAGACAACAATGGACTGCAAGGTACTCATAAAGACAACCATACCAGCAGCTGACGCGAAATGAAGACCACTTACAAACTGTCCCTGAAGAGACCCAAAGGGCTCTTATTGGAGGCGAATGGTGACGACACAATGGCCTGGACAGATGGTCAGATGAAAGAAATGACAACCAAAAAGGAGATAAAACAAAGACGAAATGTTGCAAACCATGATGTAATGGACATAGAAGAAGAAACAATGCTGAACTTTAAAGAAACGTAACCATTGAGAGCAGGATGGAAATGTGTAACTGGCCAGATGCTTGTAAATAGGATTGGAACGCAAGAAGCAAAGGAAACGGTACTGCTTGCAATGCTTAGTAGGAGGATAGAATGGCAAGCGCCAACTATATGTCTACCTCAAGAAGCACATTATACAAGTGCGACTCGATTTTACGAAAGTAGAATTAAGCCCAGGATGGTAGGGGCCTAACAGGCCAGGATTCATGTACCAGCACAAAGTCGGACGAAAAAGCGGAAACGAAATTTAGCAAGAAGCAGCTCATGGCTAGGAATTCGAGGTCAACACAAGGAAGGGATGAGAGCATTAACTCAAAGAATTGAAACCTAAGAGCATAGAAGCCTGCGCTGTGAAGGTCGAGATAAGGAGACCCAGGAAGGTGACGAGGACAAACAAATAATCAAATACGCAAATAGATGGAAAAGGAAGCAGCTTTGCAGTGTACCGACACGTGACCAGCCAAGCGCGAAGAGGTCCCAATGTCTGAGGTCACCCAAAACCGGAGGATGCCATAACTTTCCCCGATAAGAAGCTACAGTTTCGAGGCCACCCTCAGCCAACTAATTGACACATGGGCCAGAGGGTAGTGATTGATGGAAGGGAGGCAGGGTGAATCTTGGGCCATCCCGCACCTGGGTGACCATTCTGCATGCTGCTAATTAAAGTGAAGATTTATGCTTAGGGGTGTAACCCACCCAATCACAATGGACCAAATAATCTAGGGTCCTCTAGCTAGTAGAACCAATGAGGCATCGTACTTTTAGTGACGTCTACGTCTATCACAAGTGATGTAGAGGGATGGGCATAGACGCCTACCCGATAAGAGTTATCCAATCCCCACACTCTGTTACCATATACAGATATAGTACCTATAATTAAGATACCTTTTCCAACCAATAGAATTGCATGTCAAACTTATGAGTTTTACACGTCAATCATGAGAATTTGCTATAAAAGTTACTGTTTGCATAAAGAATGTGGAAGCGAGACAGGTGATCGCAGCTCTGATGATTTCCATTTGTTTCGCCGTTTTTTTGTACTTGTCATTAAACAGACTTCCCTTTGCCAAAACACTGACTTGTCCTTATTGAGTGGTGTTGGAGTAAGAGAATCCTGCACCCCATCCTCCTCAAGGTGCAGCTATCTCGACTTAAGGTGCCGGAGGGCGAGCTCTGAATCTCATGGGCCCGTTCAGAGGTTGCTCCGCCCTCCAGTAGACTTGGTAGCGGAGAGGATAGTTTTGACCATCAACTATTGAATTTTGATTATTGATAAGACACCTTTTGACCGTAGACACAAAGTAACTCTAGGTCTTCGGCAATATCACAAATACTTTGCCATTTTGGCCAAGTAGACTGTGAAGCTTCCCGTGGACAATGATAGCATAATACTGTTCAAAACAACTGGTTGAAGGCACATGTTTTAAAAACATAAACCCTTCCATTAATACGGGCAGTGAATCAGACGAAAGACCAAAAGAAGGCGGTATACGAGGCGGTGATCCCGAAGACACAGAGAGGAACGATGCGAAAGAGAAAGGTAGCGGACTGAGGTGGAGAAACAAAATAATCAGAAGTAGAGAAGACTGTATGTAGATATAGGGGGATAATGACTCGGGAATAACTGAATAGATAAAGAGAGAGGATACCGGGGAGGACACCCGAGATAAAGGGAGAGGATACCGGGGAGGACACCCGAGATAAAGGAGAGAGGATACCGGGGAGGACACCCGAGGTAAAGGATACGCCTTGTTCCTGCGCTTTAATATAGCGGTCAGAAGAAACGTGAACTCATAGTCCCACATAATAGGGAAAGATTAGGCTACTACGACAATTAAAGACGTCTTAAAAGGAGTTTGTTTAAACTCCATGTCGGGGTATTGATTAGAAAGTAGAGATATCTGTGTCCAGCTGGTGTCTGTCTAGTCTGTTTAACGTTTGTCATACATGTTCTGTTGATGTATTACATGTAAGGAAATTTGTCTCCTTGTTGTTTGAAATTGATCAAGGGATTTTACGCGATTCTATAGTTGAGAGGGAATCGTACATGAATTGATGTTCTTGAGTAAATTGGTGATATAAAATTTGGCTGGAAAAGATTGGATTGGAGCGTGCAATATTTGGTGCCCGCTCATATTGTTGGGTGTGGTGAAGTTGCATGAAAGTATTGCTAGAACAGATTTAAGCATGGAAGATATTACTCAACTAGCACTCTTATGTAAACAATTGCCTAAACATGCACCTAAGCTTAAGTAATACAGTACAGAGTGGGTCAAGGGTACCGCCCACAAGATGTTCATGCTGTGGCCACAGAACGCGTCCTTATCTAAAGCCGTCTTGCAACATATGATGGCTTATTTGCATGCCACATATACAGGCATGAAACTAGAGAAACACCTCGCTGTTCTAGAACTTTGGAAAAGGTTCTAACAGTCGGAGGGTGAAGAGCCACCCCCAGACTGGATATTAAATGTATGCACAGAGGGGGGTGAGACGTCTACCGCGCCACCTGCCCCACCTGAAACAGAAACCGAGGGAAGTAAGTCAGAGGGACTCTACCCATTAAGAGAGCTCAAGGCAGCTGCAGGGTATAGCAACCCTGCATATGAGTCACCTACGTACAGTAGTGACGAAAATAAAGGGAAGGATCAGGATAAGAATCTCACCTCCGCAGTCCCGAAGGACAAGGAGAGACGCAATGATGAGAGGAAGGATCAGGCACAGACAAGTGCACCTCTCGATAAGGAGAGAGAGGGAACGAAATGGAAAGGAAGCAAAGACAGAACTGATGAGATAGCATTCGCGAAAGACGAATGGATGGGAGGACAGATACTGTTGAAACTCGATGATAAAGGAAGTGACGATGTGAGACCGAGAGAAAAGTCTGATGAGACACAGAGAAGGGAGAAGGAGAAGGAAAGGGAAATAAGGGACGAAAGAATAAGAAGCAAAGATAGTCTATGGAGAGAACAGCTATGTCACAAAGAGCAAGGAAAGCAGCTCAGTCGCAAACAGAGCGCAGCCTATGACCAGTACAGGCAGAACCTGGAAAAACTGGAAGAAGAGCAAAGAGCAAAGAGCATGTGAAAAAAGGATAAAGAGGCAAAAGGATGAGGAAGTTAGAAGCGCAAGTGAACGTAGAAATGAAAGGAGAGGGGAAGAAGATAAGGTCAGAGAAGAAGCGAGGAATCGCAAAGAATTCGATGATGATATTGAATGTAAGCGTAGACAGAGGGCACGCGATCTCGAATATCTGGAGCAGGAAGTTAAATAACCCAATCCTGTCCTAGAATGGGAAGACATTGAAGAATTTTTCGCTGTGCACGAATCAGTACCAGGCAATAGTGGGATGAATATTGAGGATGACTTCAACACCAGAAGCATCAGGGAAACGATTGATAAAATATATGATGAAATGGGGTTAGAACCAATATCCCAAGAGGAAGACAAGCGCTTGGAAAGCACGCAGCTGTATGACACTGAGGATGTCACCCGAAGTAGTGGGAGCAGGAGACTATCCCTGGGTAGGCTAGAAATCAGTAAGAACGACGATGACGCAAGAAGTTGCGTGAATTGGGAACAATCACTGTCCGACTCCGGAGAGGAGATGGAGTGCGAGACAAATGAAGAAGGGAGGCAGCCCGAAAAGCGGCTCCCAAGGGACAAAGGGGTAAGATGGTCAGATGCTAGCGAGTCCGCACCAAGGGCATCTGAATCTACATTGAGAGTGTTTGACCAACACAAAGGAACACCCCATGGCCAGAGGGGGGTGCCGGCGCCCACCTATGTGGACAGGTTGAGGACGTTGCCAGGCAGACAGTGATGCAGGAATGTTACTCCAGCGATAGACAGAAGAACTATGGGGAAGGAGAAAGAAGGCTGCGCATTCCAATTTCCGCTGCTAGAAAAGGGGGGAGCAAGGCCGCAATATATTCCATGGCCACACATGGATCGTGAAAACCTGAAGAATAAGCTTCCAATGCTGACATCGGGAGCCAGAAAGTGGAAATACGAGTTAGAAAAGATGACAGGGGGTGTAACGTTAGCTATAGGGGACATTAAAGGTCTCCTGATTGCCATACTGTGAGAGAGCAGATGATGTATGGGCAAGGCCTGGGTACCCTGGTGTTACCATAATAAACACTGCTCACGACGAAGCACCATTCAACAATTGTAGAGCAAAAGTATGGAAAGTGCTACGAGTGCTTTACCCAGACACTTCCGAAATGGGAGCTATAATGACTCGCAAAATGAAGGAGTCAGAACATCTGTTAATTTATATCCAGAATTTCCAAGACGCGTGGGTGCTCGAAACACATGAATCTTGGACAAAATCCATACCTGTGTTTTACCACATTTTATGCCAAGGATTGCCAGAACCAGTGCAGAAACAACTCAAGAAATTGGTAGGAGTTGAGGCCAAACCTTGGGCTGAAATACAGCTAACTATTGCACATTACTGTAGATTGTTGCAAGAAAAGAATCGGAAAAAGGAGGCAACGCGGAAAGGTGAGGAAGCGAAGATGGTGCAAAAGAAATTATCAAAGTATGCTCTTGAAGGAGCCATGCTGACTAGCCCAGCTAAACAGAACGTACAAAACAGGTGACTAACCCACAGCAGAACAACCAGGGTAACGTAGAATTGTACCCGAGGGAAAGGGGATTTAGAGGAAATGGATGGCAGATTAATCAGGGAGGTTTCCAAGGGAATCAAGGAGGTTTTCAAAACGTGCAAATGGGCAACACAGATATGGCGAATGGACAAAAAGCCCGACCACCGCCGGTGTGCTGGCTGTGTGGAATGACGGGGCATCTGGCGACTTGTGCAGAAGCCTAGGCGCATGGTAAAATAGCCAAGGAATGGGAGCAGGCACAGTGAATCCGCCTGCAATCTCCCAACAGGGCGGTGCACAGAATCACACAGTGCAGCAGCAAGCACCAGGTATGCAGCAGGGTGCGCAGCAGGGGGTTCAACACCCGAGCATGGGGAACTTGCAGCAAGGGCAATTCCAACAGGCACCAGCGCAAATGTCTCACGGCACAAACTCCGGAAGGGAAGGCAACCCTGGAAATGGAGAGAATCCACAAGTGTACAGTGGACCGAACTTATATATGAACTAGGACAGCTCACTGGGAACCCTGATGTGCTCTATCCTATCAGTGACAACAGACCGTAATAGCGAACCAAGGTTGAATGTCGCAATAGGGGGTAAAGAGTATTCCTTCTTAGATGACACGGGGGCAACACGCTCGTGCATACGAGAAGGCAAGTTTTCCTTGTCCGGCGAGGCTATAGATACTCAGAGTTTTACAGGAGCTCACAGTCCAGTTCCTTTTACAGACGCACTCCCAGTCTCCATAGGGGAATGCAAAAATGAATGTACCTTTGTTGTATTCAAGTCAGACCCCAGTAAACATTCTGGGTCGAGATTTAATGACAAAATTGAATATGACCATCTCGTTTACAAAGGAGGGCATAGTATGCTCTACTCCGGGAATGCATTATTCAAACGTTTGCGATATGATCAGGGCCTATTCAGGGCACAGAGCCATGAGAGCTATACCGCTGGAACCTGAGGTTTTCACATATGGCATACGTGTACTTATGGCAGGATTACCAGGCCTTACAGACAAGGCCAGGAGAACCCCTGACGAATTTCTATTCAGGCCGAGAATACCAATGCATGAAGAGAAGGGACAAATATTTCCCTTGATGATACATGCTGCAGCAGTGCGAGGTAGGATAGCCTATTTGAATGCTACGATGACGAAAGCAGACAATGGTGTAAGATTATCGCCATTGAAGAAGGGTATCGAGTGACTGACATCACTGATGACGATCTGTTTGAAGAACAACCAGACTCAGAGGAGACAATGGTGGAAGTGAGTCTCGTATTTTGGGTAAAAGTGATTAAAAGAGAAGTGCCTCAGGGAATGATGTTGGCACTGGTACGTCCTGAATACTTTGATGATGACATGGCCCAAGTGCCTGTCTCAGTATGGACTACAGAAGATTATGACGTAGGCCTCCTGAAGGGGGTGGGAGAAGTGAAAATTAAGCTGAAACCAGGAGCAATTTTACCAAGAGCAAGACAATATCCCATGTCCAGGGAGGCGGATGAAGGGATCGCGAAGACCATTTCCGCCATGATGGAACAGGGCATCCTAGTGACGTCAGAGTCACCATGTAATACAGTGATTTATCCTGTCAAGAAATCAAAGGGAGGGTCTTGGCGTCTAATCCAAGATTTAAGAGCATTAAGCGATATTGTTGAAGCTGAGTTCCCTCTAGTCCCTAATCCATCTACAATTTTATGTAATATAACAGTCGAGGCAAAGTATTTCACAGTGATTGACTTGAAAAAATGCCTTTTTCTCAATCCCGTTGCACCGTGATTCACAAGATCTGACGTCGTTCACATTCAGACAAATGCATCTGAAAAGCACGAGGTTGCCACAGGGGTACTGTGAGTCCCCGTCCATCTTTAATAGAGTCCTCCAGGTGGACCTGAGCAATATTGCAGTAGAAAGCGTCATCTTGCAGTATGTGGATGACATTCTAATCTGCAGCACAACAGACGAACAATGCAGACGCGATTCAGTTCAGCTACTGACTATACTGGCTGAGAAGGGTTATAAGATTGACAAGGAAAAGCTGCAATATTGTCAACAAGAGGTGCTGTACATAGGCCAGCTAATTTCGCATGAGGGGAAAAAGGTAACCCCAGAAAGGGCGCAAGCTATCTTGAACACAGCAAAGCCACTCACGGTAAAGCAAATGTAGAGCTTTTTAGGCCTGTGCAAATATATTACAGCATGGGTCTTCGATTACAGCTCATATACCAAGCCCTTGCTCCAGGCCCTAAAGAAGGCCCGGGTGACAAAGGAAAAGATTGAATGGACTGAGACAATGGAAAAGGGGTTTACAGAACTTAAGAGAGTGATTTGTATGGCTCCAGTTCTCGGAATTCCTAATTATGCAGAGGAATTCTACCTGTTCTCGCACACAGATGGCAGCGTTATGACGGCAGTGCTCACTCAGAAAACCTCGTTGGGGTACAAGCCCCTGGCGTATTACAGTGGGAATCTGGACCCAGTAATGAGAGGCCAGTTCCCATGCGAACAAAGCTTAGCTGCCGCAGCGTTCACCATAGAGAAGGCGACAACCATTGTAATGGGATGTTCCATGACGTTATACGTCGAGCACTCATTATTTGCCATCTTAGAGAAACCAAAGGGTACGTTGACATCTCAAAGAGCTTCTGCCTATGAGGTGATTATATCTAATCCATCGATCAAAATAGTTTGATGTAAAACAGTAAACCCAGCTACGTTCATAGCTGAGCCAGTCACTGAAGGAGAACCGATACATGACTGTGCAAACTATGAGGAATTCTATGATGAAATCCCCAGGGTGAAAGAAAATGCCCTAGCAGGAGGAGAGATCGTTTTCATTAACGGTTCTTCAAGAATCGACCAAGAAGATGGACACAGATACACAGGCGTAGCTGTGATGAAACACATAGCAAACTGAGAATTTCGAGTACTCGTCAGTGCACGAATACCATCTCATTACTCAGCACAGGCTGCAGAGTTATTGGCGTTGATACTCGCCATCGAGAATCACGCAGACCAGGAAGTAACGATGTACAGTGACTCCGCCTATGTGACATCCACAGTGCACGCAGGCCTAGTGCGCTGGAAAATGAGGGGCTACCTCTGAGTGGACGGCATGCCAGTGCAGCACACAGCCTTATTGGACAGGTTGATTAAGACACTACAGCTCCCAGTGAGCATAGCGGTAGTGAAATGTGCTGCCCATACCCACGGGACAGATTTTGTGCAGACACAGAAGCCAAGCGTATGGCATCCAAAAATAAGACAATCATGGAAGTGGAAGTGGCGTGCACCTATGAAAGGATGATGGTAACACAAACCACACAAGAAGCCTATAGTAAGATGGGTCAGACACAACTAATGGAACTTCAAGCGGAGGCACCTCAAGATGAAAAGAACCTTTGGAAACGTCGAGGGTGTTCTTTAAACCCCTCTGACAGAATGTGGTGGCAATACAGCACTGGTAAGCCAGTCATGCCTGTAGCTCTACTAAAAATAGCATTGGAGCAATTACATTACCCCATACATATGACAAAGGAAAACTTAGCAGCAACGCTTGCGGAAGACTGGTTTATACCGAATTTAGCAGAGCATGTTGCATTCTTTATGATGAACTGCATAATCTGCCAGCAATTCACCACTGGGCACATATTAAAAGTAGTGAGAGGAGTCTTCCCCCGGCCAAATGTCGACATGATCCAAGTGTGTAACGGGTACAGGTACTTAATTGTAGTGGAGTGTCCATTCTCTAGATGGATAGAAGCAGGACCATGTGCACACCCAGACTAGGCCTGTGCAGCCAAATTCCTCGTGGCTCATTTTGTTAACGCAGTTTTTGAGCAGATCAGCTTGTTGCTTGGTATAAAGCACAAGTTCTCGTGGGCGTATCATCCGGAAGGTGATGGTATTTGCGAGAGGCTCAATGGCTTGTTAAAGGAAAGGATAGCCAAGTTGAAGCTTACACTAAAGAGGGGATGGTTGCACTGCCTTCCACTGGCATTGTATGCTCTTCGGAACCAACCAGGCTCCGACCATCATCTTACGCCGCACAGGAATGAGAATGAATACCCCACTTACCCCACGAAATAGAGCTAGATGCGATGCCCAGCCAAGCCGAGAGGTCCTGGGAACCGAGTTACAAGAGTATCTGAACTGCATGACATCCAGCCTTACTGTAATTTCAGACCAACTGCAGCAACGACGAAAAGGGTGCAGCACAGCACAAAGCATTGCAGAAGACACTGCAACAGACCCAGCTCAAGGTCTTTGTATAACACTAATTTTCCCTGGAGATGCAGTCCTAATCAAGAACCACACGAGGAAAAGGTGGGACGAGCCGATATTCAATGGTCCTTTCATCGTAGAAGACTGCACTCCATCAGCAGTAAAATTGAAGGGCAGGAGAGCATGGATTATTCTCAATTACATTAAGCCCTACATCAGAGAAAGCCCTCAAGCTGCACCCCACTGCGAAAAAAATGCAGACAATGGGGAATAACCTCAGCAACATGCAGACGAGATCCATGACGAGGAAGAAGGACGCATGAGCAGCAAAGACAAGACAAAGAACTCTTTTGCAAGTTGTGGCTTAAACTAGACAGTTTCTCTAAGCAAAAAAGGTGATAAAGACATAACGGACCCACTATGCATCTTAGTTGTAGGGTGAAGAAGACAATTGCGCATCTAAGCCACAACATGCTTGTTGACACGAACTTGTAAATCAAACACACTGAAGCATTGTTGAGAAACAAGACTCTAACAGACATTGATCCGGGACTTCTTTTACCTTAAGAGCTGAACACAGTATCCTGAATCATCAATTATCAAGACCTTGTTTGGCAGCATTTATGGTGTCCCTCAGCAGAAACATCACAGAGGACGTACTCACTTACTTCCAGTTAGTGTTGGCATCATATCCGTCGCTGGTAGGGAGGGTTACCAGTGTCACAGACTTTATCCAGGATCCTGCCAACAAGAAAGTAATCTGGCAAATGCTCACTGTCATCGCGGAAGCCTTCATTGCGTTGCCAGAATACAGTGATAAGGACACAAATGCTTCCACCACAGGCAATTATAGTGAACTCACTTATACACTTTTCTTTCGCATAATCGAAGAGTGCCCAGCTCTTATCGGGAGAACCACAGACACTCTTACATTCATCAGAGATCCAACGAACACTGAATATTTGAACCAACTGTGGACTAAGCTGAACTACTTGGTCGCAATCCACGCGGCAGGAAAGTGTAAGGACTGTAAACGTCAAAAGAAGGGCTTGTAATCTTGAATCCAACAAAGCAAGACAAATGTCCCTGTCGCACAAGGACAGCCGACTGGCACAGAACGTCCTGTTTCGCCTAGTCACTGACTTTCCGGAAATGGTGGGGAGACCTGTCGAGGTTGACGTCCTCACTTTCATCAGAGATCCAGCTAATGTCGTACAGATGCAAACGCTCCTCCACGGAATCATGCTGCAAGTGTAGCTGTCCAACTTTCAGAGAGACTACATGAGAAGATTCCAGTGAAACCATCCGCCGTGGGACAGATTTAGAAGACAGAGTCAAAGCACTTCATCTTTTCGCCGAGGGACAGATCGAGGGAGCAGAGACAAGAACTTCACCTTTATTTGTTTTGATTGCCATTTTTCCCATTTCTTCATATTGAACAGTGTCCAGCATGTCTTCAGGACTAAAGCAGATTCAGGGGGTGGACTGGGAACTTACCTATTTTGAATATATAAAGTAAAAGTGACTTATCTAAGGGTTAGTGTAACCTATTCTCCATAGTCTAGCGGGCATACAGAATCCTGTATCAAGAGACAATCGTCACCCGCAAGAGGGGGGACACTTGTGAAGCACCAGACACTTTATGATACAAACTGTTCGAGAACAAGTGATTTGGGGAAAAAACAATAAACATTGACATTTTGTGATCATTGAAATGGGGGCCCAGAACAGTAACCTGGTCATCCCACCAGCAGAGGGGCGCCCCAGCTTCCCTGGAAGGAAATGCTGCCACCTTTCATACTGCGCGATTATATGTATATGCATGGTGATTATCATTGTCTTTCTGTCATTAACAATCAGAACTGCATTCGTTATTGGTGCAAGAAACGGTCCAATTGCAGTGCATACACCTGATGATGTACGCATGAGTCCCACAAAGGCACCCAGACCCTATATAGTCATTCCAGTCCCAAGAAAATCTGATGGTAAGGTAGATGAACTAAAATTGAATGTAATTATCAGGAATACACACACGTAAGGTAACGAATGAAGAGAAAAGCTGGAGACAAGGTCAGCACGGAATGAATGAAAACATAGCACTAACTACTACACGCACCCATACACCGAATGCACATGAACTAGGGCATGTGTCAATGGCTGCAGAACCTGAAGCAAAGGCAGCAGAGAGCACAAGACTGCCTACCGAACAATCAGCCACAGAAAACAAGGAGAGAGACCGAAAGGAATCTAATGGAAGGCTGACTAATGCAGACATAGCAAAAGCCGTCGAGAAGACAGAAGCGGCAACGAGGGGATTCACTGCAAGGACACAAATGTTGATAGATCATTTATTCCCGTTCATAGCTAGAGTGAAGAAACTACACGAGGAACTGAAAAAGAAACCTGCAGAGATTGTACTGACAATCACACAAGTTCCAACACAAGGAACAAGTACCAGGCCCATGATGCAGTCATACACGGGGCTGGTGACAGGCTGGTGGCTAATAAAGACACTTATAGAGGGCAGGAAAAGTAAGCAAGAGAAGGAGAGAATTGCAAAACCTCCACCTACCACATCGATGCAGAGAAGGAAACCTGCTCCATAGACCAGAATGCCCGAGAATCCCCCAGCAAGGAAAAGCCACACAGATGCGTTTAGAGATGTAGTTATAGCGAACTACAGGAAGACACTAAAAATCAAGAGAAGCCTGCATGAAGATAATAGTGAACTTAACGACTACCTAGACAGCACAGCACATCTAGGAAACAACATTTGGTACCAGCACATGAAAGAAGTTGTGAGAAGGAAATCAGAAGCACAATGCTTCGTTTGTGCACTTCTACCGTGCAGTATGGGGAAATACAAGAACTTTGTGGCTGTAGAAATTGACGTTCCGACAGCACACTGTCTTTCACACGTAGCAATGTGCAACACCAGAGGACAGTTCATGGGAAGAGATGCCTCATTGATATGGGCAACTGAGAACAATTACCCAGATGAAGATGATTACATACAGGACATTAAGACGAGAAATAGAGCCCATCCAAGGAATCATGTGATCAGGTACGAGAAGCCTGGAGTTAAAGGAACAGCAATCAGATGGGAAGTGAACCCAAAGTTAAATGTCCAAGGAAAAACTCCAGAAGAGGCAAACAATTGGAAGAACAGAGGCCAAATGCAATTTTGGGGAACAGTGTTTTCACCAAACGGATGGGAAGAAGGAGTGGTGATCTGCCGAGCATGGAAGGTCTATGGAGCCTATAAGGAAGCAATAGAGAACTCACAGACGTTGTGCAAATCTTTATGGCCAAAACTCACAAGACTACTGACATGGGTCAAAGACAGAGGAGGACCCTTGCAGATGGTGCCGCTGGAAACCTGAAATTGTGCTTCAGGAACAATGGCACGAGGAAGATGGGAGAGAATCAGAACTGCGTACGAATCTTTGAAGCTCCAGGAATGACTCACGGAACTGGAGTAATTATGGATCATTACTGGGCGTGTGGATCCAAAGCATACATAAGACTGCGGAAAAACTGGGGAGGCATATGCACAATAGTGAACGTCCACGTTCCTGCACTAGTGATCCCGAAGAGTGACCTGAATATCGACAGTTTCCCGAAAGCAGATGCTCACTTGAGGAAAAGGAGATCTGTGGAACTGGTATCCCGAATAAAGAGAGAGAATTACTTTTCTGCCAAATCAGAAGAAGCATTTCATGCAATCCCATATGAGCACAGGCTGTTTAATCTTACCTCATCAGTGTTTGCAACAATCCTCATGGCAGGATTCCAGGTTGGAGCACACACTAAATGGTTGCAGATAAGCAGATGGGAGTTATTGCAGACCATTAACACTACCATAAAAGGATTCAACCCGATTAAAGAGGAACTAAGAGCAATCCGATTGATGACTCTCCAGAACAAATATGTGCTTGACATGATCACAGCGATGGATGGAGGTGTTTGTGCAAAAATCAGAGAATCATGTTGCACATTCACACCGTCGCATGATGAAGAAAATGGAACCTTAACAGAAGCCATCAGTATGCTGACAAACATACAGAACCAGATGATCTACGAAAATGACGAGATAGATCATGACAGCTGGTTTGGAACATTATTCTCATGGGTCCCACAATGGATGGCAGATGTATTCAAGTTTCTGGGAGCCTCACTATTGATGATACTATTAGGGTTTTGTGTTATCAAGATAATCATCACACAATGCCAGAAAAGTGCGAAGAAAGCCATTGGGATGAAGATCATGATCGATGTCAAACCAGGATGGAAGCCAGAGACCTGACTGATGAAGAAATAAGACATTTTGTGAAGGCCAGCAAATTTGCGCCAGAAGGAACAAAATTTGTGTATCCCAGAAGACGTAGACATTATGAAGGGAAATGGGTCTATTGCAGCCCAAATGGACAATGTCAGCTCATGTCCTGGAACAAAGGCGAACATGTAAGAACAGCAGGAAGCCTGAAAGGAGTGCTAAAAATATGGACTCCAAAGAAACACACGTTCACACCATCATGTACAAACCCAGAAGACGAAGAATTGGATATAGAAGAACCAAATAAGAATAATTTAAAGGAGGAAGAAGAAGTGGTCAATAAACCGACCAGAGGGGAGTGTGTAGAGGAGGTCCGAAATAAGGCCTGAACTCCAGCCACCCATTTTGAGATACCAGTAGCATACTCGCCAAGATACGTGACGTATAAGGAGCAAACGAACCAACAGAGAGCCACAGTGGGACTCTATCCAGTACCCATCAGAAGGACTTGTTTACCTATTGAAGTGCCAATAACCAGACAACCATGGACTGCAAGGTACCCATTAAGACAACCATACCAGAAGCTGATGCGAAATGAAGACCACTTACAACAAACTGTCCCTGAAGAGACCCAAAGGGTTCTTATTGGAGGCGAATGGTAATGACACAATGGCCTGGACAGACGGTCAGATGAAAGAAATGACAACCAAAAAGGAGATAAAACAAAGACGAAATGTTGCGAACCATGATGTAATGGACATAGAAGAAGAAACAATGCTGAACTTTAAAGAAACATAACCATTGAGAGCAGGATGGAAATGTGTAACTGGCCAAATGCTTGTAAATAGGCTTGGAACGCAAGAAGCGAAGGAAACGGTACTGCTTGCAATGCTTAGTAGGAGGATAGAATGGCAAGCGCCAACTATATGTCTACCTCAAGCAGCACATTATACAAGTGTGACTCGATTTTACGAAAGCAGAACTAAGCCCAGGATGGTAGGGGCCTAACAGGCCAGGATTCATGTACCAGCACAAAGTCGGACGAAAGAGCGGAATCGAAACTTAGCAAGAAGCAGCTCATGGCTAGGAATTCGAGGTCAACCCAAGGAAGGGAGGAGAGCAGCAATTCCAAAGAATTGAAACCTAAGAGCATAAAAGCCTGCCCCGTGACAGTCGAGATAAGGAGACCCAGGCAGGTGATGAGGCCGAACAGAGAATCAAATACGCAAATAGATGCAAAATGAAGTAGCTTCACAGTGTACTGACACGTGAACAGCCGAGCGCAAAGAGGTACCAACGTCTGATGTCACCCAAAACCGGAGGATGCCATAACTTTCCCCGATAAGAAGCTACAGTTTTGAGGCCATCCTCAGCCAACTAATTGACACATGGGCCTGAGGGTAGTGATTGATGGAAGGGAGAAAGGGTGAATCTTGGGCCATCCCGCACATGGGCGACCATTCTGCATGCTGCTAATTAAAGTGAAGATTTATGCCTAGGGGTGTAACCCACCCAATCACAATGGACCAAATAATTTAGGGTCCTATAGCTAGTAGAACCAATGAGACGTCGTACTTTTAGTGACGTCTATCACAAGTGATGTAGAGGGATGGGCATAGACGCCCACCCGGTAAGAGTTACCCAATCCCCACACTCTGTTACCATATAAAGATATTGTTTTTTGTTTTTGTTTTTTTTGTTTTATTGGTTAAACAAAGTTAAACCTTTAACATTCCTTTAACAATCCCCGCTCAAAGAGGTGGATGCCCCCCAAATTAGGTTCAAGTTCAAAATCCCTAAATGATCGCCCCTAGGCCAGAATCTCCAGTTGTTTGGGTGGCGTCCACCTCAGACTCCCCCTCCTCCTGCTCCAGTTTTAAGGATTCAACAAATTTCAACGCGTCCAAAGTACGGCCCACTTTCTCAGCTGTGATGAGCCTTTCCCAATACTCTTCTTCGTTCTCCTCCGAGATCAGGCTCGTATAAATTCCCATGTACATCAGGCGATTCAATATCAGGTTCGGACAAGTTAGCATCACATGCCTTATAGTTTCCAGTTGGTCCTTCTTTCTGCAAAATCTACAGTATGCTAGTGATTTGTCAATTTGCCTTCTTCGCCACCTTATTTCTCTCGAGTGCCAGATGTTAAATCTACAGCGCATAAGCAGATCTCGGTAGTGCTGTGAGGGAAATTTCATCAAATAATGAGGTAACATGTTCAGAGCTTTGCGTTCCCAGATGACATTATGACATAGGTCTCGTGTTAATTTCTTTTCCTGTGTTTCCTCCCAGTCTTTTTCCCGATTTGTTCTTTTAGCCTTATCTGGGTTATTTTTCAGGGGGTCTTCAGAGATCGCCAGGTATTTTAAAGTTTCTTCACATCTCATTTTCCAGTCTTGGAGAATTGAATCACTACTGAAGGCCCCTGGCTTTGCTAGGATTCTAAATGGCACGGGTGGATTGTCCAAAATACACTTTCTATAAAGCGATAGTGATTTCCACGTCGTGATTGAAGTGATGGATTGCAGTCTTAGTTCCGATCTTATAAGTTCCAAGGGTAGCGAATTTGGAAGGCGCAAGATCTTTCGCCAGAAATAGGCTTCGCATAGGTTCCAGACCTCTCATCTTAGGGCTATAAGGGCCTCGGCTCCATATGTAATGACGGCCACTACCTTTTGCTTATAGAAGGTTGTAATCGGCAACAGAAAATATTTACCGTATCTACGATGTAGAAGTAGCCCTTGGTTAACCAGACTTTTTAGTTTTTCTCTGATCAGGTTATAATGGGCCTGCTCATTGCAGTTCCTATTAATTCTTATCCCGAGGTAGATCGTAGTGTCGACTACTGCCAGTTTTTCTTTTTCCAATGACCGAGTCTGTATTTTCCCTGCTAGTTTCTTTCCGCGGCTTGATTTCATAGTCAAAATCATAGATTTTTTTGCATTTACTTTCATGTCATTGGCTTTAAGATAGTCATTAAAAGCCTCAATCCTGCGCTGAAGACCTATCGGCATCTGGTCTATGAACACTGCGTCATCAGCATATAGCATCCATGTAATCTCTATGCCATTTACCTTCGGTGGGAAGGCCCGGATCTGATCTTGTGAAAACTTCATATCAGCCATATAGAGTATGAAGAGAAAAGGGGCGAGGGCACATCCCTGCTTGATGCGTCGGGATGTCTTGATCCGCCTTGATAGACCTCCATTTGCAGTAATTAGAACCTGGATCGAGGTATCAGTATACGGTGCCTGGATTGCCTCCAATAGGTCCACAGGGCATCCCCAATTCCTCAGTTTTGCCCACAGCCGTTCTCTATTAATTCCATCGAACGCCTGTTCGAGATCTATAAAGGCCAAGTAGATCGTAGTTTTTCCTTTTAGTACCCATCAGAAGGACTTGTTTACCTATTGAAGTGCCAATAACCAGACAACCATGGACTGCAAGGTACCCATTAAGACAACCATACCAGAAGCTGATGCGAAATGAAGACCACTTACAAACTGTCCATGAAGAGACCCAAAGGGTTCTTATTGGAGGCGAATGGTGATGACACAATGGCCTGGACAGACGGTCAGATGAAAGAAATGACAACCAAAAAGGAGATAAAACAAAGACGAAATGTTGCGAACCATGATGTAATGGACATAGAAGAAGAAACAATGCTGAACTTTAAAGACACATAACCATTGAGAGCAGGATGGAAATGTGTAACTGGCCAAATGCTTGTAAATAGGCTTGGAACACAAGAAGCGAAGGAAACGGTACTGCTTGCAATGCTTAGTAGGAGGATAGAATGGCAAGCGCCAACTATATGTCTACCTCAAGAAGCACATTATACAAGTGTGACTCTATTTTACGAAAGCAGAACTAAGCCCAGGATGGTAGGGGCCTAACAGGCCAGGATTCATGTACCAGCACAAAGTCGGACGAAAGAGCGGAATCGAAATTTAGCAAGAAGCAGCTCATGGCTAGGAATTCGAGGTCAACCCAAGGAAGGGAGGAGAGCAGCAACTCCAAAGAATTGAAACCTAAGAGCATAAAAGCCTGCCCCGTGACGGTCGAGATAAGGAGACCCAGGCAGGTGATGAGGCCGAACAGAGAATCAAATACGCAAATAGATGCAAAATGAAGTAGCTTCGCAGTGTACTGACACGTGAACAGCCGAGCGCGAAGAGGTACCAAAGTCTGATGTCACCCAAAACCGGAGGATGCCATAACTTTCCCCAATAAGAAGCTACAGTTTTGAGGCCATCCTCAGCCAACTAATTGACACATGGGCCCGAGGGTAGTGATTGATGGAAGGGAAGAAGGGTGAATTTTGGGCCATCCCGCACCTGGGCGACCATTCTGCATGCTGCTAATTAAAGTGAAGATTTATGCCTAGGGGTGTAACCCACCCAATCACAATGGACCAAATAATCTAGGGTCCTATAGCTAGTAGAACCAATGAGACGTCGTACTTTTAGTGAAGTCTATCACAAGTGATGTAGAGGAATGGGCATAGACGCCCACCCGGTAAGAGTTACCCAATCCGCACACTCTGTTACCATATAAAGATATAGTACCTATACTTAAATTACCTTTTACAACCAATAGAATTGCATGTCAAACTTATGAGTTTCACACGTCAATGATGATGAGAATTTTCTATAAAAGTTACTGTTTGCATGAAGAATGTGGAAGTTGAAGTGAGACAGGTGATCGCAGCTCTGATGATTTCCATTTGTTTCCCCGTTTTTTTGTACTTGTCATTAAACGGACTTCCCTTTGCCAAACCATTGACTTGTCCTTATTGAGTGGTGTTGGAGTAAGAGAATCCTGCACCCCATCCTCCTCAAGGTGCAGCTATCTCGTCTTAAGGTGCTGGAGGGCGAACTCTGAATCTCATGGGCCCGTTCAGAGGTCGCTCTGCCCTCCAGTAAAGGTTCTCACCTCACTGTGTACCTCTTCAAGTTAATAAGAACGATTATGTGTCTGTATTGTAACTTGTATGTACCACCTTTGCTTATGAGAGTGCATGCCTGACGGCGCAACATTTGTTACACATTGTTGCATATTGGTTGCATCAGTGTCTGGTTGCCTGGGGCCAGCTCTCTTTTCCCACCGCAGATCGCTGTCCATTGTCTGCTTCGGCTGCATCACATGTTTAGAGGCCACAAATTTGAGCTGTGCAGCTCTGAATTATAAGGATTTATTAGTATTTGCTGCAGCTGGTCCCTTTGTCATCTAGGGATTGGAATATCACCTGTATCTCATGGCCTTGGCAGCTATTCCTGTCTCACACGTCTTGCTCTCTGTCTAGCCTGAATCAGCTCAGCTCAGCTCGTCTCTTGCTCAGAGGCCTGAGACCTGCTGTAATTTTTCTAAACCTTATAATGTGGTTTCTATAGCATCCATGCTATACTACATTTCCATAGGTTAATCACACTTGGCTCTGTCAGGTCCCAAAGGTGCTCCTGCAGTTCCATAGGGTTATTTGCGTGTAAGCATCTGCAAGCTCTGCTCAGGATCTCTTGCGCCTAGCAGTTTCTGCGTTGCTGCAACTAGCTAATGGCAAAATATGTATATGTCCTCTAACTATAGAACTGTATGCTTATGTTCTTCATGTATTCAAGTGTGTGTTTGTGTCCCGGAGTGCGGATGGCACATGTGCTTCATGTCTAACTCTACTATGTTGTGGTGTCTCTAATGATGTCAACAACATGGCTTCTTGGTGTTTAGTCCAAGCTGTCCATACAGGTGTCCCTTATCATGGTGTGTGGCTCTTCATCCACGCGTGGATAGATCTGTATGTCCCTTGATCAGTAGGGCTGGCTGAGGGGATACCTCTCGATGTACTTATCAATCATGGGTCCACTAGAATTCTGTGTGAAATAGAATGGGTGATTTGGGTGTTTTCTGGCCTTCTTCGTTGTCATGAATTTAGAAGGGGGGGGAGGAAAATAACAAACAGACAGTGTGCCCTAATCTATGTCCACAAGGAGTCTGGTCTCAACATCTGCTGCTGGTAATTGTGTGACCCTTGGATACCCTCCTCCCGGTCGTGTGAGTTTAGAACGTGCTTGTAGCTCTCCTAGGTGCTGAATGTTGACCCTGTTGGTCAAGGTGACCTCATTGCCAGGTGAGGCTGCTGCTTTGTAGGGCTTGACATCAGCCAAGTGGTTCCAGACCAGCTTCCCCTCGAGTTAGACAGCACAGTCGGCCACTCTCTCCAAGTGTGGACTGGTGATCATTGGCGCATTCCAGCATTGGATGAAGTTTCTGAGGAGGACAATGTCCCTCACACTCACAGGGTTTTTTAATTCAGAGTCTTTTGGTGTGCTGTCACAGTTGCTCTCTTCGCTGTATTCTTGGCCTCCCCGGTGTAGTTGTATCTGATGAGAGATAAAAGAAGCCCTAGCTACCGAGGAAGTAACATAGTCATTCATCTCTTGCCCTAACACATCTGCACTATTCTCACAATCCTTCAGTGCTTGTGTGGGAGGAGCTAGGGAGAGATGCATGTACCATCCCGTCACCACCTCATGGGGCATTAAATGGTGATCGGACCCAGGCTTATTGCGCAATGCAAACAGTGCACGTGGTAAGTAGTGCAGCCATTTGGTACTCTGCTGTGTCTTGGCTATGCACTCTTTTAGGAGGCCATTCAGGCGTTCACACACCTCATTTGCTTGTGGGTGGTACGCACAGGTAAACTTGTGTTTAATGCCCAACAATGCTGTGATGTGCTGGAACATCTCATTAGCGAAGTGAGGCCCATTGTCAGACTGCAGGACCTCACACATGCCCCATCTTGGAAACACTTTCCTGACCAGGAACCTAGCCACTCTAAGGGCATCAGCATGCAAACAGGGGCCTGCCTCAATCCACCTGGAGAATGGGCATACAACCACTATCATGTATTAGTATCATTGACAAACCTGGATCATGTCTACATAATCCACATGTAAATGCTGGAATGGGCCTACTAGCCTCAGTATGGCTCGTCTCACAACTCTCAGAGTATGCCCTGATGTAAACTGCTGACAAATCAAACAATTGCTCACAAATTCTGCCACGTGTTCCATCAAATTAGGAGAGAACCATGTTTCTCCAGTGCGTGTAGCAATGACCTTCTCCCCTGTGTGTGTTGGATAGTGCAATTGTGTCAATGCAGTGTTCAATAATGTAAGTGGCATCACCACCTTTCCTGTGTTATCCTGCTGCCATAGGGCATCGGTCGGAGACATTGTGCAACTCCATGATCTGTGCTTGCTTCTGGCAGTACATTGTATCCCTCCTTGAGTACCATATTCCTGGTGCACACTCTCTCCTCCTAGTTCCCATAGCTGCCCAAAATATGCAGTGATTTTGCTTAGTTTCCCCTTGAAATGCGATTTTCCCCTTTCCTGTGTGCTTGGCACTTCACTATTACTATCCGTCATGGATAAGCAATTACTTCAATAAGTCTGCATAATACAAGTGCATGTTGCACTGGAGTCCCGTCGCCCTTCTGAACCCTCTTCTAAACCATTGTGACAGTCCAGAGTGTGCTGTGGACATTACGTAGGCAGAGTCAGAATAGATTGCCAACTCCTTCTCTATGCTGTGTTCCAGTGCTAGTATTAGGGCCACTAGTTCTGCTGCTTGTGCTGAGTAATGTGATGGCAGTCACGCACTGGCTACCACTTCACATGTCCCGTCTTCCTTCAGTCTTACTACTGCAGTCCCTGTATGCCAGACCCCATCTGTCTGACCAATTGTAAAAGACTCATCAATGTAGAGCATGTCTCCCCCCTCAAGTGCATCCTCCTCTACCTTGCAAGTGTCACTGAACATTTCGATGTGTGCTGTACAATCGTGTGCATAGTCTCCTACCTGTAGGACATCTGCTAGAAATGTTGCTAGGCTGCCACTTCTGCACCTCACTATTTTCAGTCCTACATTCAATAGCATCACCTCGTACCCTGATGCTCTTTGTGTTGTCAGTGTGCTCTTTGGCTTCTGCAGTATCGCAAAGAGGGCATGTAAAGAGTGGTGGTGCACCCCACGGTTATTGCTGCAGACTTCTCTACCGGAAATGTAGCTGCTGCCAAAGCTTGTTCACACTGATAGTGTCCTCTCATTACAGGGTTGAGTTTCCCACTGTAGTAGGCTATTGGTTTGTTGCCACATGCTTGCCTTTTGAGTCAGTACTGCCTTCTTCACTACACCGTCAGTGTGAGAGAATAGGACAAATTCCTTTTTGCGGTCTGGGATCCCTAGCATTGGTGCTGTGCTTATCGCTTCCTTCAGTTCCTCGAATGCCTCAGTCATCTCAGCGGTCCATATCATTGTCTTGTTTCCTTTTTGTGCTTCCTTCAGGGTACCCAGTAGTGGCCTTTGTGTATGTGCTGTACTCAAAGACCAATGCTCTGCATTAGTAGCATAACCCTAAGAACTGTTGCATTTCCCTGACTGTCGAGGGCTTTGGTGTCCTACATATTGTCTTTGCTCTCTCTGGGGTGATGTGTCTGCCATTTTGGGATATTGTCTGTCCAATGTATACCACTTCTTTCTGACAGTACTGCAACTTGTCCTTGTCCAACTTGTATCCCTTGCCAGCTAACACAGTCAGCATGTGTACTGAGTTCTTCCTACACCGATCTTCTGTGGTACATGGACACGGTAGTTCCTTCAGGGTAAGGGTAATATTCTTTGTTTCTCCTTTTTCAGGCCCATAAATTATGTACTGCATAGCTTCATCTAGCTGCCAGTAATTGTTCATCATGTCTAGAGTCTTTATTTAATAATCTTCATATAGGGACATTGCGCAGGACATCCATCATCTCAGCGTGGCTGTCTTACCTTGAAATCTTCCTCGAGTTGTCACCATCGAGAGATACATTAGGCATTGTGCTCTTGCCGCTGGTTTTTCAGTTGCTATGAACATTCTGGAGGCACTCATTGCATAGAGGATTAAGGAGCAGACATAACAGACATAACAGACATAACAGCTCTCCCGCTGGTGGTTTCCTTTCCTACTTTGGTCATGTGTTTGTATTGTTATTAGACACTCAAGCACTGTTGGTGAGATACATGTCTACCCCCTTCATATCTGTGTCAACACTGCACTTACCTCTCCTTACCTTATCAGAAGTGTACTCCTGTCCACCTGACATGGTTGTTCCACCTGCTTGTGCTGGGGGAATGTTAGTAGAGGGTACACCGGTAGCACTAGCACTAGCAAGTAATTTTCCAAAATACAAATATAATAACACTGCTAGGATTAAGTAAGACCAACAGAACCATCAAGTTTTTTAATATGTCATTAATTTTCTCTTATGCTGCTTGATCTTTGCAGCTTGAAGATATAGTTGCCCACCTGAAATGCACGAAGAAATGTGTTACTTTGTTCATATTGTAAATGCTCTTAAGCCCCATGGACCAAATAATCTCTTATTGCAAATGCAAACACTACTTCCCACAATATCCTTATTGATGGGTATCAGTGTGGTGAGGATGGGAGGATTGCCATGCTCAAGCTGTGGGTATGTTTTGGCCAAATACTCTATAAAGGCAAGATAGAACACTCCAGGGCATAGGGCTCGGAAACTGCTGGGTATCCTCACAATATGGACAAAAAGTATTTGAGAAAGTGTCTGGGTGATGGGCAGAGGACACTATTACATTGATTTTCACATTGCTTATGCGCGGAAAAAAAAAAAGACAGACAGTTTGCCCTGATCTATGTCCACAAGGAGCCCGGTCTCGAATTCTGCTGCTTGTTATGTTATGTTATGTTATTGTGCTTATACCGCGCCAAAGCCCGTAGGCATCCAGGCACTGAGAGAGCAGAGTACAGAGGACAGAGACTACCGCAGAGGATTACTCTAATAAAAGAGATGCGTTTTCAATTGTTTTCGAAAAGCAATAAGATCTGTTGTCTTGCGCAGGGATATGGGCAATGCATTCCATGCCTTAGCTCCCTGGGTGTAAAAGGCCCTTCTAGAGCCTCGGGAGCGTTTAACTCGGTGCTGAACCAAAAGATAGCCTTCAGCTGACCTGAGGTTTCTCTTGGGGTGGTAGATGCCAATGACATCCTTGAGGTAAGCAGGACACTGCCAAAGATGCATTTATGGCAAATAGTTAACAATTTAAATTGAATTCTGCGTTCCACAGGAAGCCAATGCAATTTTTTTCTGGCTGCAGTGGTGGGTTCTGAACGCTTCATTTGAAAAATAATGCGAATAGCTTTATTTTGAATTTTTTGTAACTCTTGGATTTCTGCTTTACTTGCACCACCTAAGAGTGCATTGCAGTAATCAATACGAGGCAAGATAACAGCTCTCACAAGCTTAATACGGTTTTTGACCGAAACTAGAGGCGCAAGGCGCAACTTGCCTAAGCACTTTGAGGTGGTAATTAGTGCTAACAGTAATGGCTGCAACATGTGCTTCGCAGTCTACACTGCTGTCCATGTATGTGCCCAAGGTTTTTACTTTCTGCACAGTGTTGATGAAGCTACCATCTATCGTAAAACCAGTATATTCCTGCCCCAGCTTGATTTGTGCCTGGCGTGGGCCAAAGATCATGAGCTCTGTTTTTGTAGCGTTCAGACATAACCAGTTGGTGGACATCCACTGTTTAATCAGTTGATAAACCGCGTTTACTGCACATTGATCTATGTCATAATCGCCAGTGATGTTAAGGACCAGCTGGAAATCATCTGCATAGTTACAGAAAAAGGTCTGGAAAAGATCTAATTCGTAGCAAAGAGGAAAGATGTAGATGTTGAACAACAATGGGGAAAGACATGCCCCCTGGGGCACACCACATGTTATGGTTTGTGACCCAGAGGAACTGTCTCCCCAATGCACCTGTGACCGACGACCTTCCAGGAATGCTCTCAACCAAGTTATGGCATTATCGGAGAGGCCTCCAACAGTCTGCATTCTGTCGAGTAGGATTTTGTGATCTAGCAGGTCGAAAGCTGCCGATAAGTCTAACAACATCAGCAGCCCCGACTTGCTATCTTCTAGTCTAGTCTTGTGAGCGTGTGATCATTGGATGCCCACCTCTGGGTTGTTTAAGTTCAGATCGCACTTGTAGCTCTCCTAGGTGCTGAACGTTGGCCCTGTTGTCAAGGTGACCTTGTTGGCAGGTGAGGCTGCTGCTTTGTAGGGCTTGACATCAGCCAAGTGGTTCCAGACCGGCTTCCCCTCGAGTTTGACAGCACGCCACTCTCTCCACAACATGCAGTCCCGTGAACCTTGGCGCATTCCAGCGCTGGATGAAGTTTCTGAGCAGGACAATGTCCTCCACACTCACAGGGTTTTTAAATTTAGAGTCTTGAGGTGCACTGTTGCAGTTGCTCTCTTCGCTGTCTTCTGAGCCTATCCGCTGCCGTTGTATCTGGCGAGAGATAAAAGAAGCACTAGACACCAAGGAAGTAACATAGTCATTCATCATTTATCCTAACAGATCTGTACTATTCTTACAATCCTTCAGTGCTTGTGTGGGAGGAGCGAGGGGGAGATGCATGCACTGGCCCTCATTACGATACTGGCGCTAAACCATGGTGCTATTAACACCATGGTTGGTGCCGGTATCGTAACGAGTCCGCCAATGTTCAATGGGGAATTACCACCCCATTCCAAGGTTGGCGGGGCGGTAATTCCCCATTGAACATTGGACCTTCCCCATTCCCATTTTTGCCCCATAGGGCTCAATGGGACTGGGGAAGGCGCTAAGTACGGTACCGTACTTAGCACCAATGTCCCTTTGCGGGTCCCTACTTTAACGGCTGGTCTAGGCCAGCCGTTCAGGTCGGGTCCCGCAAAGGGACGTCGTAGTAAGGCACTAATGAGTTGACGGCGCCACAGCCTTTTATGGCGCTGTTAACCCATTAGCGCCAGGGTCGTAATGAGGCCCACTGTCCCGTCACCACCTCATGGGGTGTTAAATAGTGGTCGTACCCAAGCTTATTGCGCAATGTAAACAGTGCAAGTAGTAAGCAGTGCTTCCAATTCTGTTTGGGACTCTGCTGTGGTTTGGCTAAACACTCTTTTAGGAGGCCATTCAGGCATTCACAAAATTCCTTTTGCTTGTGGGTGGTATGCACAGACAAACGTGTTTAATGCCCACCAATGCTGTGATGTGCTACAACATCTCATTGGCGAAGTGAGGCCCATTGTCAGACCGCAGGACCTCACACATGCCCCATCTTGGGAAAACTTCCCTGACCAGGAACTTAGCCACTCTAAGGTCATCAGCATGCGAACAGTGGACTGCCTCAATCCACCTGGAGAATGGGCATACAACGACTATCATGTAGCAGTATCCTTGGCACACCTGGATCATGTCTACATAATCCACATGTAAATGCTTCAATGGGCCCACTGGCCTCGGTATGGCTCCTCTCACAACTCTCAGAGTATGCCCTGCTGTAAACTGCTGACAAATCAAACAATTGCAAACACATTCAGCCACGTGTGCCACCAAATTAGGACAGAACCATATTTCTCCAATGCATGTAGCAATGACCTTCTTCACTGTGTGTGTTGGATAGTGCAATTGTGACAATGCAGTGTTCAAAACAGCTAGTGGCATCACCACCTTTCCTGTATTATCCGGCCAACATAAGCATCGATTGGAGATATTGTGCATCCCTTCCTTGTCCACAGTTCCTTCTATTCCAGGGTGCGACTCGTTGCAACTGCATGATCTGTGCTTCTGGCAGTATTTTGTAACCCTCCTTGAGTACCATATTCCTGGCGCACTCTCTCACATTTCGAGCTCCTCCTAGTTCCCATACCTCCCCAAAATATGCTGCACATTTTTCCTCAAAGTCTGCTGCTTCATTTCCCCTTGAAATGGGATCTTCTCCTTTCGTGTGTGCTTGGCACTTCACTATTGCTATCTGTCTTCCCGTCCGCCCTTCTGAACCATCTAATGAGCCATTGTGACTGTCCAGAGTGTACTGTGGATGTCACGTAGGCGGAGTCCGAATAGATTGTCACCTCCTTCTCTATGCTGTGTTCCAGTGCTAGTATTATGGACACTATTTCTGCTACTTGTGCTGAATAATCGGATGGTAGTCGCGCACTGGCTACCACTTCACTTCTCCCGCCTTCCTTCAGTCTTACTACTGCAGTCC
Organism: Ambystoma mexicanum; assembly: GCF_040938575.1. Lineage (NCBI taxonomy): Eukaryota > Metazoa > Chordata > Amphibia > Caudata > Ambystomatidae > Ambystoma > Ambystoma mexicanum. The sequence goes on along the minus strand of NC_090934.1, from coordinate 688,210,583 downwards.
CTGTATCCCTGTATGCCTGACCCCATCTATCTGATCAATTGTCAAAGACCCATAAATGTAGAGCACGTCTCCCCCCTCAAGTGCATCTTTCTCTACCTTGCGAGTGTCACTGAACATTTCTATGTTTGCTGTACAGTCATGTGCATAGTCTCCTACCTGTTGGGCATCTGCTAGAAATGTTGCTGGGTTGACAATTCTGCATCTCACTATTTTTGGTCCTATATTCGATAGTATCACCTTGTTACCTGTTGCTCTTTGTATTGTCAGTGTGCTCTTTGGCTTCTGCAGTATCGCAAAGAGGGCATGCTCCACGTAAAGAGTGGTGGTGTACCCCATGGTTATTGTTGCTGACTTCTCCACTGCAAATGCAGCAGCTGCCAAAGCTTGTTCACACTGATAGTGTCCCCTCATTACAGGGTCGAGTTTCCCACTGTAGTAGGCCATTGGTTTGTGCCCCATGCTTGTCGTTTGTGTCGGTATTGCCTACATCACTACACCATCAGTGTGACAGAATACTAACAATTCCTTTTTGTAGTCTGGGATCCCTAGCATTGGTGCTGTGTGTACCGCTTTCTTTAGTTCCTCGAATTCTTCAGTCATCTCAGTGGTCCATGTCAGTGTCTCATCTCAGTGGTCCATGTCAGTGTCTTGTTTCCTTTCTGTGCTTCCTTCAGGACCCCCAGTAGTGGCCTTGTGTATGTGCTGTAGTCAAAGGCTCATGCTCTGCAGTAGTTACATAACCCTAAGAACTGTTGCATTTCCCTCACTGTTGTAGGCATATGTGTCCTATGTATTGTCTCTGCTCTCTCTAGGCTGATCTGTTGGCCATATTGGGATATTGTCGGTCCAATGTATAGCACCTCCTTCTGACAGTACTGTAACTTGTCCTTGTCCACCTTGTATCCCTTGTCAGCTAACACAGTCAGCATGTCTACTGAGTCTTTCCTACACTGATTTTCTGTCATGCTGCCTATCAAGATGTCATCTACGTACTGTAAAACTGTGCTCTCCATTGGTATGTTGCTTAAGTCCATCTGTATCACTGTGTTAAAGATAGATGGTGACTTGTATTACCCTTGTGGGAGATGAGTATGTTTCCATTTCTGGTTTCTATACATAAAGCTGGTCAGGTCTTGTGAGTCTGGGTATAGTAGTACTGAGAAGAATGCATTGTTAAAAGCCATGACCATGAAACAAGCAGCTTCCGCTGTAATGCCTCACAAAATTGTCACAGGATTTGCAACTAAAGGATATTTGGCTTCTACAATATGATTAAGAAGTCTTAAATCCTGTATAAAACACCATGATCCCCCCTTTAGCTGTCCTCCCCAGATATACCACAGTATTGCTTGGGGACTCTGATGGTACTAGGATGCCTCTTTCAATCAGGGCTGTCATTGTCTCATAAATGCGCTCATCTGCTTCTTTAGTTAGGGGTACTGTGTCACTCTTGGCAAAATTGCTCCTGGCTTCAGCTTGATCTTCACTCTCCCTATGCTCTTTATGTGATCCACATCATAGGGACTTGTGGTCCACAGGGTGCTGGGTACCTTGGCCATATCCTCCTCCCAGAATGGGGGTAGCGCCTCCAGCACCATTGCAATTCTCTGTGGTACTTCCCTGTAGTTTATTTGTAACCAGTAAGTCACACCAATCTTAAACACGATCTGCATTTCTAGTCTCTCGTCCCTGAATAGCTCCTCATCTGTCACTGTGGTCAACCTGCACCATTTTGCCACTTTGATCACTGCTCTCCATACCTGTACAGTGTCATCCATCCCATGTACTGCTATACAATCCTCTCTCGCAACCACTGCCTCTATTTCTATTGGCACTATGGTTCCCTCCTACTCATCCATTGGTAACTCAGGCCTGAATACGTACTCGTTTGGAACTCGCCACATCTTCCCTGCAATTCCTGGAAGCCATGCAATGGCAATGTCAGTTCCATACTGGAAAATTGTGTGTCCACTGGCATCCCCTCTGTACTGTGCTCCCACAAAATGCTTCAACAATCGGTCTTACCATGAGCACGTGTATTCCTGGTGTGGCCACACTATTTCCTTGTCTGTGAATGAGATGACCATGTTCAGTCTGCTCATAATGTCTCGTCCCTGTATGTTTACAGGTGTCTGTCAAAAGTAAAGTAAAGGCAGAGATAGATTGTGATCTCCTATAGAAAGTGAGATGTTGTCTGTGAAAGGAACCACTTCCCGAGCCCCAGAGAATCCTTGAGTGTTCATGGCATCATCTGACAATCTAAATGCTCCTTCCCTAATGCAGCATATAGTCGCCTCTGTGTCAACAAGGAAGGAAAATGTTTTGTCACCTATCGCAACCCCTATGCTAGGTTCCACCGCAGGGTTGGGTGTGATAGATAGGATGGTACACATCGAGTTTATCTGTGGGCTATCCTATTGAGGGTATAGGGACATCCCATTCCCTGTAAAGGGGTTATTCCCCACCATGGTAACTCCTCTGATGGGAACTGTCGCCATTGAGTCCAAGTGTGCTGCTACATCATTGTTTTGTATCTGTGCTAATTGCTGTGTGTTCCCTCGAATCTGTGGTGTTTGTGCATACTGCGGTATTGGTTCTGGCATCTGTGGTACCCACATATGTGCCTGTGGGACTTGTACTGTGCTTGTGGCATCTGCTGATTTGTGCCCTGCATCTGCCCTTGCTGTTGTTGGTCCTGTGCATAGTAATCATCCTGGTCCCCTTCATAGGGCTGCTGGCCCTGCGTTCCCCAATTCTGCTGCATCCCCCTGTACCTACACCCTCTCAAAATGTGTCCTTGTGGTCCACACGTCCAACACTGTGGGGGCTCCCTCCCAAGCCATTGGAAACCCCTAAAAAAGTCCCCTGGGTTCTGCGGTACCAGTTGCCCATATCCCCAAAACCCCCATTGGTTGTGATGCATCTGTGGTCTGAAGCCATGCCTTCTCTGTTGGCCCCCCTTCCTCTGAACCCTTGCTGTTGACCCCAGTGCCCAATGAACCCTCCCCCATGGGCTGTGCAAATTGCTCTTGTTGTCACGGCTGCTGCGGCTGCTGTGGGATGGGGGTGGTTAAGACCGCCCCTTCCATCGAGTCCTTTGATAGCTTTCTCTGTACTAGTTTTGCTTCATCTAGCTTCCTGTCCTCTGCCTTTATCTTAATGTTCTACTGCCATAGTCTACAAAGATGAACTATCGTGAGTTGTATTTTTGGCCACCCCTTTTCTTCCATCCCTATCAATTTTCTTAATCTCTTCTGAACAGGCTCTGGTAGCCCTTGTACTAGTATGTGGTAAAATATTGCTACTGTTTTGTCTCACTGCTCTCGAGTCTCAAGGCGCTAAAGCTCTTGAATCTCCTGAATGTACTGCACATGGTCTTCATCTTCCCTCATCTTCCGAGACGTAATCGACCCAATATCTGATGTGTCTGGGTATTGTGTCCTCAGTGCTTGCCATAGTACTGCTGTGCAGTTTGCAAACAGTGACCCGTCATGTGCCGTGTTTTGTTTCGTCGCCCCTGGGATCCCCACCCTTTTCCATACGTCATCAGCTGCATCTCCTAAAATCGACACTAAAAGTCCCTTTTCATCTCCCACAGCTAACCTACGTCATGCTGTCATTTTCTCCATCTCATAGATCCACTTTCCAGCCCCTGCACTCAACGATCGTAGCCTACACTTCACATTCTCCTTGTCTGTATGCTTCCATGGTACATACCCAGGTCGTCCCCCTCCTCTCTCTAGTAAGGGCATCTCTGTGAACGCAGGCTCCTCCTCACGCGTCTTTCTAGTCAGCCTGACTTGTCGGTCTCCTCGCACACTCTCAATGCCTGTACAAACATCTATTGGCTCTAGTATGGTTACTCTGGTGCTGTCGTCATATCTCCTTGTTAACCGTCCCCTTGAACAAATCATTGCTGTCTCCCCTTTCCTTCGTCCTGGGAGGTCTCTGAGGCTATCAATATATTTAGTGGTTTCCTGTTCAGTGTGCAAGTCGGTTGCCAGTCGTTTCTGTTCATTTGAGCTGCCCCTCCTTTTCCCCCTGTGTGGGTCATAAACTCCCATGACACCCGCTTGTCTGTACCCATCCCCATTGACTGGAATAGCAACTGCTCCCCCCTCTCATCCTCACTGTACCTGTCCTCATTGTCAGACCCTGTGTTCATGTTGCTACTGAAATCGTCTGCAATACTCAGTCTCCTCGATGTCAAGTCTGTGTTAGGCCTTGTGCTGAGGTCGACGTCCCTCAAGTCGTACCTGCTTCCTCCCCACAGGACCCTAGGCCTGCTCCATCCCTTTCTGTCCTGCTTCTGCCTCGTGAGCTTGTGCTGTCTGTTTCTGTCCGTCTGTCATCTTCAAGTCTGTTGCTTCCCCTGTCTAGAGCCACTTTTGTCTTTACCGTCCTTATCGCTCGCTCGTCCTCCTCACTGCGCACACGCTCCCATGCCAATCTATCCAACTGCAACTTCTTCTGTTCCCACTCAGCTAAGTTGCATTTTCCCCGCTCTGCTACTCCTCTTCGCCTTTTGATCTCTTCCACTTCCCTTGTCTTTCTATCCCTCTGCTATTGCTTTGTTCTCTTCCTCTCCTTGAGGTCTCTTTTGATCCTTTCCTCCCACTCCCTTTTTACACGCTCCTTCTCCTCCTCCTTCCTTCATTCCCTATCCTCCCTCTCCATCTTCTCTTCTCTCCTCCTCTCTCTGTCCTTGCATTCTTGTCTCTCCTCCTGTTCCTTCTCCCTCCTATCCTCCTCATCCATTATCTTCGCTCAGTCTGATGCTTCGCTGCTTCTCTTCAGACTCTCCATTGCCTTAGTCACCCCTTCTACCTGTCCATCTGTTTTCCCTTCCAGCTTCAGGAGTATTTGTCCTCCTATCCACTTGTTCGTGGCTATGCTCCTGAGCTCCGCCCTTGCACCATTCTGTGCCTCACTGCTCACCCCTTGATCCATAGCTGGCTGCCATGTGCCTTTCGGAGGTCCAACAAGGCCGAAACATGTCTGGGGTTGCTTGGTTTTCTGTGCAGAGGGGACCTGGCCTAGCAGTTCGGGCTGGGCTGCTACATTCGGTGGCGGCAGCTGCTGACTGATTTGCACATGGCTGGTCCCCTTTTGCAATGGTGCAGACGGGCTAAAAAACGGTGGTGTGGAAGGTTGCCCAGAGCAATTGCCAGTTGTTTAGATTCATTCGAAATCTTCCACCCATCACTTTTGTGGTCAGTTTGTTTCTCCTTGTGAGAGAGGGTATGCCCAGACGTGGGTCCCTTGCTCGCTGCGCCACAGGGAACCAGGCTGCACCTCACTGAGGAGGTCCAACAAGGCCGAAACATGTCTGGGGTTGCTTGGTTTTCTGTGCAGAGGGGACCTGGCCTAGCAGTTCGGGCTGGGCTGCTACCTTCAGTGGCGGCAGCTGCTGACTGATTTGCACATGGCTGGTCCCCTTTTGCAATGGCGCAGACGGGCTAAAAAACGGTGGTGTGGAAGGTTGCCCCGAGCAATTGCCAGTGGTTTAGATTCATTCGAAACCTTCCACCCATCACTTTTGTGGTCAGTTTGTTTCACCTTGTGAGAGAGGGTATGCCCAGACGTGGGTCCCTTGCTCGCTGCGCCACAGGGAACCAGGCTGCACCTCACTGAGGAGGTCCAACAAGGCCGAAACATGTCTGGGGTTGCTTGGTTTTCTGTGCAGAGGGGACCTGGCCTAGCAGTTCGGGCTGGGCTGCTACCTTCGGTGGCGGCAGCTGCTGACTGATTTGCACATGGCTGGTCCCCTTTTGCAATGGCGCAGACGGCTAAAAAACGGTGGTGTGGAAGGTTGCCCAGAGCAAATGCCAGTGGTTTAGATTCATTCGAAACCTTCCACCCATCACTTTTGTGGTCAGTTTGTTTCTCCTTGTGAGAGAGGGTATGCCCAGACGTGGGTCCCTTGCTCGCTGCGCCACAGGGAACCAGGCTGCACCTCACTGAGGAGATCCAACAAGGCCGAAACATGTCTGGGGTTGCTTGGTTTTCTGTGCAGAGGGGACCTGGCCTAGCAGTTCGGGCTGGGCTGCTACCTTCGGTGGTGGCAGCTGCTGACTGATTTGCACATGGCTGGTCCCCTTTTGCAATGGCGCAGACGGGCTAAAAAACGGTGGTGTGGAAGGTTGCCCAGAGCAATTGCCAGTGGTTTAGATTCATTCGAAACCTTCCACCCATCACTTTTGTGGTCAGTTTGTTTCTCCTTGTGAGAGAGGGTATGCCCAAACGTGGGTCCCTTGCTCGCTGCGCCACAGGGAACCAGGCTGCACCTCACTGAGGAGGTCCAACAAGGCCGAAACATGTCTGGGGTTGCTTGGTTTTCTGTGCCGAGGGGACCTGGCCTAGCAGTTCGGGCTGGGCTGCTACCTTCGGTGGCGGCAGCTGCTGACTGATTTGCACATGGCTGGTCCCCTTTTGCAATGGCGCAGACGGGCTAAAAAACAGTGGTGTGGAAGGTTGCCCAGAGCAATTGCCAGTGGTTTAGATTCATTCGAAACCTTCCACCCATCACTTTTGTGGTCAGTTCCTTTCGGCTTATATGTCAGATTCGAGCACCCCTCTGCTGCCCTTAATTCTCCCATTGGGTACATCCCTTGCTCATTGTCTGTGTCATCGGATGCTACACTTTGAGGACGATGGGGAGGTGCAGAGGGATGAGCCCCTGGCTCCTTCACTCCCTGCTGGCTCAGCATCCACTGATGCCTTGCTGCATCCCCCTGGCCCTCCTGAAACATGTGCCACAACTCAAATATGGCCATGCATTTAGTTAAAATTCTTCCCCTTATCGGTACCCTCTACGTGTCAGAAGTGATTGCTTCACGTCTATGGAGAAACTTCCACAATGTGGCCATGGTTTAGTTAAATTCCCTTCAGTACTTTTCGACCACTCTATGCTATACTTGAAAATCTTCTCCCTTTAAGGGGCGTGTGTCCCCACACTTCCCCTGATATATATTCAGTACCTTTACCTGACCTCAAGTCGAGGGTTTCGATAGTCCGCTGTTTAGGGAAAACGCTACAGTATAATGGCAATACTTCTCAGTTTCTACAAGTCTCTTTAGCTCCACAATTTGTCAGGTGTGCTCCGTGCACCGCTAGTCCTTCACAATCACTGCCTCCTAAGGTACACCCATAATCTTGTGCATGCACCGCCACAGGTTCACCTCATCTGCCAATCTCAAGTTTCCAATACTAGCTCCTCACTGTCTCATGCTCTCTGTGTCTGATGTGCAGACCTACGGGTGAGGTCACCAATCTATTGACCTAGGTAGTACAGAAAAATGAAATACCATGGCCCTCATTACGACTCCGGCGTTAACCAATGGCGCTAATAGCGTCATGGTTAACGTCGGTAACTTACCGATTCCGCCAATGGTAAATGGAGAATTACCACCCCATTCCAAGGTTGGTGGGGCGGTAATTCCCCATTTACCATTGGCCCTTCCCCATTCCCATTTTTGCCCCACAGGGCTCAATGGGACTGGGGAAGGCGGTAATTACGGTACTGCAAATTGCAGTACTGTAATTAACTCAAAAGTCCCTTTGCGGGTCCCTACTTTAACAGCTGGTCCAGACCAGCTGTTAAGGTCGGGAGCCGCAAAGGGACCTTGTAATCAGGCGTTAAGGGTTTAACAGCACCAACACCTTTCACGGGGTCGTTAAACCCTTAACGCCAGGGTCGTAATGAGGGCCCATGTGCACACTGTAATAGCCTGTTACTCCCAAACCACACAAAAACCCCACAGCTCTCCTCCCACCTCCAGGCAGAGTACACCAGTATTCTCTTGTGATCAAACTGTACCCGCTGTGTCGCCTCACGTGCAAATTGTCTCACTCCAGGAGACTTAATCAGTCGACTCACCTTCCGCAATCTAGCCCAGCTCCCTTGCTAACCCTCAGGGGGATACCATCATCTATGATTTGAGCTAAAACACCCAACCCACAGGAAAACCACTTATTTACATGTCTTCTGTCATCCGTGCCCTCGAGTCAATAGTCTAGGTTATTTACCAGAACCGTTTACCTCTAAAAACCAAATGTGCCATAGACATATAATAAGGACTTCTACCTCCGCCCCTGTCCCTACTAACTTTGACAATGCTTGGTGATACTAAACAATACTTCACAATACTCAATACCCCCCTCACACCCACAGTTGTTGTTAGACTGCGTCAATACTTACACTCCGTGGTCTACTGGCGCTGCTTGGCTGCCGACTCCTCCAGAAAGTGCTCACTTCGCTGGTCTACCTGGACTCCTCGCTGACCTCGGGCAGAATGATTTCCAAAGGGCTCCTGATGGCCTATCCATGGGCATGCGTGTTCCCGTCTTCTCGAAATATGTCAGGGTCCTGCAGCCTCTCAGGTACGGCGGTGGAGGAGGAGACGATCTAGTGCCGGGCTGGTGCAGCTAACCATTCTCTCTGCTACCAACTTGTTGGAGACAAACCCCCAGGTATGCCAGAGTCACACTGGAAGTCTGAGCAGTTGGAGGGCCCAACAGTCTCCCCCAGGATTCATGGAGGACTCAGTCAACAGCAAGTTCAAACTGCGATTTATTACAGACAAAACCAACAGGGATCAGCACAGGAACAGAAAATATTCATGCACATCTCGCACTTCCATGGCTCGCAGGCTGGTTTTACTCCCAGATGGCCTCAGCACTTCATCACAACTTGGGCCCTTCTCCAGAAAAACTATTGGCCCAAGTGATTGGGTATTGAGTATTCTATTAACTATATGGGACACTATAGATGTTATTCTACTGGCCCTCACATGTCAGGTGGCTGGCCTGTTCCATCCCCAAGTCACTAACTACAACATTGTTGCAGTGTTGTTGTCATGATGCCTACCCCCGGACCTCAGAATCGAGTCCATCAGGGCTGTTTGGATTCAGTCCTGGCGCCTTAGGCGCCAGGCTCATCGACTTTACTTACCTTATGCAGACCTTATGCAGACCATGCTGCAAATGAGTCCAAGCCAACGTGAGGCCTGGATGGGACTATTTTATTACAGGGACTATTTTTTACTCGGGTGTGGTTCTGGGGAACTTCTTACCTGGGACTACTTTGCAGGCTATTTAAACCACGCCCGAACAGCAGCTCATGCTTCGTGTTATTCTGCATCCAGCAGCGTAACGCTCACCGTGTCTGCAAGTCAGCATCCAGTCTTCTGTCACGCCCGCCTCGAATCGGAGCTCCTAGACAAAAGGAAAAGAAAGGAGAAGAGGTTAGATCACGGACATTATTTGATTCCTTACCTGATTCCGGACCCAGCACATCTCCGAGCCATGAAAGGACATTATTTCAGGACGCGTTGCTTCGCCAGCAACAGCGCCGCGTTATACTCACCAGTCCACCGCATCTTTCAACTCGGCGCTGCCTCCATCATTTTCTTCGTCGAAACCCAGCACCTGGGGGAAAACAAAAGGAATAACAAGGTGAGCCGAGAAAACCGACAAAGACAATCTCTTTGCCACCATAGGCTTACCTGCTTTACCACCGGAGGTATTATCCTTTAATTCGCCGCACCTATAAAGGGAGAGAAAACAGCAAGTTAAACTCATGCTACTTTTACCGGACAGTATTTGGTAATACAGACTCTTACCTGAATGCCATCAGCTGCCTCGAGGCACTATTCTTTTGGACCCAGCTGCAACCTAACGAGGGAATGGAACAAGAGTGAACATCGGACATATTGAACTCTTTGAACTTTATAGACACTGGAGTCAATATTCCTCCGGAACTCCTCCAGTACCTTCAAACCAGTGAAGTAACTGGTATCTACGCGCCCCTGCATGCCATGCAGGATGGAGAGCTCATCATTTAAAAACATAAGGTGAGGTTACCAAAAGGGGATATCGGAGGTGATTAGTGGGGAGAACGAGAACAGTTGGGGGGCCATCACTAAAGTCCACGGGTGGATAAATCCCTTTCTCTACTTGCAGGAGAATACTTCTACGAGTCCAGCAGACAAGATGAGGCAGGCCAGTCCAGACTGTCATCTCTTCACTACGCATCACGTTGGTGGAGACTGCAGCTGTCCGGGTCCGATCGACGCCCCTGTGGGAACCAGGTGAGCGTAACAGTTGTGGATTTACCATTGATTCTTGCCCATTGCTACCCACCCTTGTGTACTAAACTGTGATTGGCTAGAGCTGACGTCCCCAGTGCTGGGATCCGCAAAGATTCTCAGCTCACTTTGTACCTCTTCGGGGTTATGAAAACGATTATGTGTCTGTACTGTAACTTGTTTGTACCACCTTTGCATCTGAGAGTGCTCTCCTGACCAGCGCAGCACATGTAACATATTGTTGCATATTTATTGCAGTTAGTGTCTGGTTGCCTGGGACCAGCTCTATCTTCCCACTGCTGACCCTGTCCATTTTCTGCTTTTGCCTGTTCAGAGACCACGAATTTGAGCTCTGCAGCTCTGAATTATAAAGATGTATTTGTATTTTCTGCAGCTGTTCCCTTTCTCGTCTGGGGATTGGAATGTCACCCGTATCTCTTGGCCTTGGCTGTGGGTCCTGTCTCACACGTCTTGCTCTCGGTCCAACCTGAATCAGCTCAGTTTGTCGCTTGCTCAGAGGCCTGAGGCCTGGTGTACTTTTCCTAAACCTTATAATGCGGTTTCTACAGTGTCCATGCTATACTACATTTCCATAGGTTAATCACACATGGCTCTGTCAGGTCCCATAGGTGCTCGTGCATTTCCATAGGGTTATTCAAATGTAAGCCTCTGCAAGCTCTGCTCAAGGATCTCTTGCGTCTTGCGATTTCTGTGTTGCAGCATTTGGCTAATGGCAAAATAAAAAAAGCAATGACAGTATGTACATGTATCTGTCCTCTAACTATAGAACTGTACGCTTGTGTTCTTCATGTATTCCAGTGCGTGTTTGTGTCCCAAAGTGTGGATGGCTGAGGGGATACCTCTCGACGTACTTATCAATCATGGGTCCACTAGGAATACGCCCGAAATAGAATGAGTGATTGCAGTGTTTTCGGGCCTTCTTCCTTGTCATGAATTTAGTAAAGTGGGGGTTATGGGGGGTGGTGGCAGGCTTCCCCATCCCTCTCCAGTGATTTATCCCCAACTATTCCACCTTGGCAGCTAAATTCACGGATAAGTATAAAAACTCACAGCAACAAAAGCTGAACTCGGACAAGAGGGATCAATCCAGCTTCGAAGGCCTAAAACATATCCTCTGACAGAAGCCTATATATATATTACAAACCAACGCCTCCGGTTTGGGTGCAGTGTTATTGTAATAAACATGGCGGCATTGAACATCCAATTCTTTATACCAGCAGAAAACTCTTTCCTAGGGAACAGTCTTATGCCACTGTGGCAATCAATTGGGCTGTTGTCCACTTAAGATACTACCCAACGGAGCAGAAATTTAGATTAATTACCGATCACTCACCTTTGACCTGGATGAGCCTGAGGAAAGATACTAATCCAAAGGTAATGAGGTGGTTCCTAGATTTACAACCCTTCTGTATCTCAGTGGTACACAGAAAAAAAGGAACATGGAAAATGTGGACTTACTGAGCACATTCCCATTAACACCAGATGAAGAAGCCACATACTGAAGGGGAACGGTATGTGAAGACTGTAAGTAAGTCATGGAATCAAACAGTGAAGACAGACACAAGTGATCACAGTTCAATGGCGTTTATTGAACTTCAATGGGTTTGTTGAACGCCTATCTAACCCTAAATCTAATGATGGCAGCAAGCTATGACCATCAAATAATAATAACGCAGTCCTAGTGGAGACTCTGTCAAAATAAAAGGGCCTAACTAAAATAAAATATTGTCAGTCCTTACCTCTAATACAAATTGTGTGGGAAAATTATATATGTAAAAGAAAGAGTGTTCAAGAAACAAAATGTCTGGACCACTGGACAATTAGCTTCCCTTCCCCATGTTTTCAGCACAGGGCAAGGTGGCACATTCGAGCTTAGCACAGACTCTGGCTTCTCCAGCATGAGGGTGCAGTTCAGGATATGAACCAGGGCCTTCTGCAACAAAGTCTCTTTCCGTTCAAAAGTCTTGCAATTGTAGAATGCTTTGGATACAAAACACAACATCAAAGTTCCTTTCTCTTCAGAAGTCTCACGCTTACAAAGCCTCAGGTGCACTGTTCACCATGGGTCTCCCACAGCTGGGCTTGGACCCCTTTTTTACAAAAATTCTCAATAGGTCTCCCATGATCGGGCTTGGACCTTGCACTCTCGCTTTCTTCTTATTTCATAATCTAAGACTTTCGACTGTGTGATGGATTTTACGTATACCCTTGCAGGACCACTTCGATTCATTCTTACTTGATTTCTAGTCTTTGTATTTACATTCACATTTTACAGTTCCCTTTGCACTTCTTTGGGGGATACATCAGTCAGAGATCTTCGATTGGGCACACACGCAGTGCCGGACCACTCTGCTATCTTGTATCTTAGATCACATCAAATGTTCAAACAATTCATCAGCCGTCTGGCCTTTACCTGCGTCTTTCATCAAATGCTTCAATGCTCACTATTTTGTGTACTGATGTTGCCACTTGCAAGCTTCACTTCAACACAGACCGGCCTCGTACAGTTTCCTTCAACTCACCGGCTGTGTTGATTTCTCTGCTTGGAGCTTTGATCTTGGAATCAAGGACAATACCACGGCGGCTGCTGCTCCTCCCTTACTTGGCCAGTCATGCAGAAGTACCCGAAATATCTTGGGCACACAATGGAGGATTCTTCCGTTTCCCTACTTGGCCTTACACGTGCTGCTTTCAAGTTCCGAGGAGTATAACGAAGACTTGTCGAAAAGGTCAAGGGTATCTCCTTCCTTGTTCTCCTTTCTCGGTCTGTCATCTCTCTCCATCGGCTCAGCTGCTGCCTCGGAAGAACTGCTCCTTCATGTGCTTTGCTTTGCTCAGAGTGTACTCTTGTGCTCTGCATTTTATCCATGTGGGGAAGTTCAATTGAAGTCAGGTGCGTGTAGTCACAGGTAATTGCCTGACTCTGCCTGACCATGGTAGTGGGACAGGTCAGGTGCACTGCTTGGGGGCTAGTCGGTTTTCTCCCAGGGTGGGCTGTCTGTGTAGCAGTGTTCATGTAGGGAAGAGGGGGGTTAAAGTCCCCCATTATCCTACCTGTTTAGAGGGGTTAAAGGGAAAGGGAAACTGTGTCTCGCCATCAGGTGTCCCACTCCCCAAGTACCCCCCACCCAGGTGATCCTCCCACACTGGTCCACCCCCAGGGTCTGGATCCAGTGGTGATGGCTGTGCCCTGGCCACCTGAGAACATTGTCCCAGGGGGCTAGTTGGTGAGACACCCTCTGGTTTTTCACAAGACTCATGAGTATTCGTCCCTTCTCCTCAAGGGGGAGCCACCCACTGTGAGGCTAGGTAGGTGAGCCTACTATGCAAGTCCCTCTCTAGGAGTTTGGGCAAGTGGGACCTCACTGGGAGTGACTCGCCCTTAGGGCACAAGGACTCCCATTCCCAAGGGGAACTCCCTTTGGAAGACACATTTTCCTCATATATAGAACTGCCTTATATCAAAGCCAATGTGTCTTACTCCTATTTTGATGCAGACAATGCTGGCTCAAGCTAGATATTGGATAAAGAGGGGCACACCCCTTTAAGAACAAATCACTATGAAAGTAGGATGAGGAAGCCCAAAAGGAGGAGAGAGAAGAGTGCGCACAGGAGACATCTTGCGTCAGAGCACCTTGGATCGGTGGAGTCAAGCAAGGCTGCGAAACCTGCAACACTCAGGGAAGTGGAGTAGACCCACCAGAGACACCGGTGGGCTGGAGAGGTGAACAGCGGGGAAGCCATTGTCTGAGCAGACAAGCCAGCAGTGTCCGAAGTAGTGTCCTGATCACGGACATCCCATGGTGGGCTGGGTGCCCATATGATGCAGAGACCACTAGGGCTGAGAGTGGCACCAGCTCTCAGAGATCACCATACTGTGAAGGCAGCAGCCAAGAGGCACGCCGGATCATGGGCGGGTGAGAAACCAGACTGGAGAGAGGCAAGCAAGAGACCAAAGCAAACGGACGGTCGAGAAAGCCAACCAAGGAACGAGAGCGAGTACCGAGCCCTGCAAGCGTAATCCCAAGGAAAACGGGCACTGGGGTGTGCTGGAGTGGCAGCAGGCCACCGGGAACAACTGCATTACTGAGTTGGAATAATAAAAGTCATAAGGGTGATAAAGGAAAAGAAACCCAAGTAATTGAGACATCAGAGGAAATGTTCGAGAAAGACATTTGGGGTTAGAAGCACCCCAGAAAAGCTTAAAGAAAGTTGCTTGAAGACTAGTGGATAAGCCACTTAATTAAAAGTGATTAGGCAGAGTGTATAATAAAAGTGTTGAGTGAAAAATAGCAAGACAGACAGGATATACTGAAGAGATCCCAATAGTGAAGAAATCTCAAAGTTTATCAAAAGCTTGAACCATATACAATAAGAGGAAGAAGGTTGAGTGCATATGTGGAACAGATTAAGGACAAGAGTCATGTTAATAGGAGCCTCAGATATAGTGACTGTTGGAAAGAGTTACAGGAACTCATAGATCAGACCTGCCGGTCTTATTTCAAGAGATCACCGTAAAGAGGCCCATTGAGAAAGAAAGACATTTGTGTTTGTAAGAACATTGTTAAAAGAAAAAACCCTAAGAATAAGCTACAAGAAAAGAAGGCAAAGAGGAGGTCATATTGCCCAATTTAGTTATCAGTTATTAGTGCTAAGGATAAATAGAGATAGGTTTGAACAGAGGGCATTTCCGTACCTGACTTCCTGATGACAAACGAGTACCTTTAGTTTAGTTGGTGAGGCGGAGAACTACCCCATAGCAATAAGGAGAGTTAGGTCTGTTTTTCTGCATCATGTAAATAAAATAGGTGAACATGTCCACCTTTTGTCCATATTCTTTTTCTAAGACACCACAGTTGTTCTAACCCAAACCTGCAGAAATAGATGAAACCCATTATAATCTGAATTCAAATTGCATGCACATGCTAGAAGCCGACAACCTCATGTTCACACATTTGGGGAAAACTGATGTAAATATGTGTACATAAATGTCATTGTTCCATTAAACCTTTCTCTGTTACCAATACTTGTTTTTGATACTGGAATAAATACAATGTTCTAAACTTGCTGATTTATTATATTGAAACTAGTTTTATATAAATGTTAGCTGAAGAGAGTTTGAATATACTGACCGATAAGCAGCAAGCAGTATAGAACTGAGAATACTGCTTAATGGTGGGATTGTATCATTTAGGATTATAAATGTTAAACATATATTTCCTTGTTATATGGTGTGACTGCATATGTGTGCCACCTCTAAGTGAGATTGTCACATGCAGCAAAATTCTCATTGTATAAACAAATTATCAAAGTTTAAGTGTCTTATTTTGGTGACTTCCCCTGCAAAGTAAGTGAACCACCTTTGATTTTCTTTCATTTAAATACATTCGAAATTCAGTAATACGCACACTTTGTTTCTTGTCCCAGAACTATGGGTGGCATTACATATCAAAGAACATTGAATAAGGTATTACCACTTAGTCAAAAGATCAACATATTGTTAAATATCTCAAGAGATAGGGGCTTGGTCGGGATGCTAGGTAGATGACACCTATGATGTCGACACACCCATGCATTGAGCAACACAAAATGTGTGCAAGATCACAGATGTAACTGAGGTTGCATTAGCACATGGAATTAGATGGGTCCTGCTGTATAGTCTCAGAGTATACAGGTTGTGATTGTAACTTAGAATCTTTGGAATTGTAAATAGTGGATTTTGAAGTGGGAAAAATAATTCATGTCGTTCGTTTAATTAATTGGAGATTAGTGACCGATATATATTGTGGCGGATTGGAAGGATTTCGAACCAAAACACACACATTTTTAAGTGCTTTATTTTAAATTACAGAAAAGGCCTAGCTTGCACTATAGCTATAGGGGAATTGCCTACATAACTAGATTAATCTACGGTGCTCGTCTGTTGACAGGAAGTCGAAAAATCTAAAATGTCCTCAGTCCAAACCTAGCCCTGTCTAACCCTACCACTAATAATACTAACTAAACTGGGCCCAAAAGATTCTTTCTCTTCTGGCAGCCTTCCCTTTGCCTTTTTGTCTTGCGGCTTCTCCCAGGGTCTTCTAATTTCATGCAAGTATATTTAAATATCTCTTGTATTACAAAAATCACTCCCTAGGATAATATCCTCTCTTAATGTACTCCCTTTCATGAGCTCCTGCAGCTCCTCCCAACTGTTGGTGGGCCCTGTTTTCCTGCTCAAGAGACCCTTAATATTGTTCTTTTGGGTACAGTCTCCTAAACACCTTCCTGTTGCTCTGAGTTGTTCCTCTTACTTATTAGTTTTGAAAGTTCCCCATCTCTCAGATGGCTTTATCAAGTTCCTTCTTTCTTGGTGTACTTCACTGTGTACTCCCAACTCACAATATGTTTCCCAACTTTTCTTGAAGGAGTCTCCCCGCTCTTCAACAATTGTCTCTCTTGAAATTCCTTCTTGGGTTTTTCTCTCTTTGTAGACACAATGTTTAGATCCCCGAATGGGTAAAGACATGGGCATCATGCATGGCAATTTTGGATGTCAGAGCAGAAATTATTGGTACCCATCATTAAAGAAGAGGCATGCCCAGCCAACAGTCATGTGTGGATTTTATGCAATTATAACCTCTAAGAAGGATTTGGCCCTGATATTCCAGGCTTCTTTGCGCAACCTGGGACATCCATTAAGGAAACTGGGGAACTGTCCTTCCAATAAGTAGTTGTATGGTAAGATTAGGGATCACTGCCACCTTGTTCCAGATCTCTTTTCCCAGGATATTAACAGGAACTTGAGTGTGGGCTATTTCACCCTATGCCCATGGACACCGTTGTTTTTTTCTGTGCCTTCCATCTTCCAACCTTTTAGGGAGCAAATCTGATCAGATAGCTCACCCCTGGCTTCCACTATCCAACACAAACTTTACAGGTATTCTGATCCCGAGTACAGTAAAAGTATTGATGCTCATTTTGTTTCTCTGGCCCTACTGTTGGATTTCCCCAGATTTCTGTTCCCAACCAGAGTCTACTTTGTGGGGTTTGGCATACAATATTTAAATATCATAATCCCTGCAGGTCTGAATGAAAAAAGGAGCTTTTACAGCTTTTTCCTCTGGCCAGGTGGCATTGTGATTTCCTTCACCTATTAGATTACAGGGTATCTATAGCGTCAGAGGACATGGTTCATTGGGATGGCTAAATTCTCTGCATGAATAAAAAGGGTATTCTTGGTTGAGCGGTACAAAAGAAGGGCTGTCATTCTGTCTCTCTCTCTATCTAATGGTGGTGGAGGAGGTGAGAAACTCTCACTACATACTCTGCACAGGAAAGTCTTCTCACAGCAACAACACTGAGGTTTGTCGGTAAGAGATGGGTAAAAAAGAAGTGGTGATTGGGTTCTCTATTACTAGGAGTTCATAGCCTGATTGATCCACCTTCTCTGATAGTAATGGAGTTCTTGGGGTAATTTTTAATGGAGAGAGAGAGTGTCATTGGGGAAACAAAAGGACCAATGCCTACAGTGGTGGGCAACACAATGAGGATTTTCCTGCTTTGGGACGGGGTCTTAGTGTTGTTCTCCAGTGGTTCAGTTACTTTCCACTTTGGCCCTTCGATTCTCAAGGGTTGGTTTCTACTTATTGTTTCTAAGTCTCATATCGTGTTCATTCTTTTCCCCCCTTCCCAATGGGGAACTGTCTTCACTAAAATGATGGACCTTGTGCTTCTCATGATCACTGAGTAGAGTAACTGGTTTGCTCATCTTATTCTTTTCTTGACTGGGCCAAGATTCCTATGCCCTCTGGACTCCTCGAGCTTACGATCTGGGGAAACAAGGGTCAAAACACGATGGTCGAAAAACCCAGTGTCTGATTTTTCTGGGGGATTGGTACCTCCCCAGTAGATTGGAGAAGTTGGAGGGTTATTCGTTTCTGGAGAAAATTATTTTTGGTGTCTATCAGGGTTCTCTCCCAAGCCGCTTTTTGCCTCCTCATTTAAGGGATCGAAAAACGTTTATTGGGTCTTGGGGGAAGGAAATTCTCAAAGGGCTTCATACACCAGACTACCCACTATTTCTTCCCTTTGGATCTTCATAGAGTCTGGGGAAAAATGTAAGAGGATCAACATCACCTCCCTGCTGTGTGACAGAAGGGTTAACCATTTCTGCCTTCCCTTGGTGTCCCTTTCTTTTGGGGGTATGATGTAAGTAACCCACCTAGGAGAAGGATTGACCCGTAGGTCTAAGGAAATGATAGCCTTGCCTCTTAGTGGATGATGTAGTCTTGGGGACAGAATAGATTATAACTGCTCTCCTCTATTGAATTTAATTGAATGTATTGTTTATTTAAATAGCGCCTATACACTATGTGTTTCAAAGCGCTTCAAGGCAGGGGAGGAACAAGGGAGAATACAGTGACATTCTTACAAGTCCGTGATACATTCAGAATGTGAACATGTACTATCATAATCAGCCTGGCGACATTTCAGATAGTGCAAGTGCTATTGACAGTGATAAGGAGGGCAGGGGGTTGGGAGGAAGAATGAGACAGACAAGCGGCTACATTACTATGCCTGACGACAATTGAGGTAGTGCCGGAATTTAACAAGAGAAGGGGGGGTTTCTGAATAGAGTAAGTGCCTAAGGATACAGTGAAGGGAGGGGGGAGAGGGTGGGACAGCAAGAAGAGGGATTCAAGTAGGCAGACATCTCAAGCCTACGGGGGACCTAGAGGATGGGTGGGGGGCACACAGACATCACCGGGGAACAGAGGGGTGGGTGGAAAGGAGTGGAGAAACAAGAGCGGAGAGTGAATAGAGTCAGAAATAACACATAATACCGTTAGAGAACGATCAAATGCAAACCAGGATTCAAGATGAGGAAGGTCACAGCATGATTCAGGGTCACCATGAGTACGAGATGCGGTGGAAGTCCAGCATGAAAGTTGAGAAAGGGTGAAGCACAATGAGTCAATGAGTCCATAAAAAGTAAAATCCCAGTATTGGACACAAGACGGTGGTGGTGAACGAAAATGTATTAAAACAGCTCCTGCATAGGGGGATGGAGGGCATGGAGGAACAACACAGGGGACCGGAGGGGCGTGGGGGCACAGAGGAACACCAAAGTGGGCCAGAGGGGGTTGGGGGGTACAGAGGAACAACACGGGGGACCAGAGGGTGTGGGGGGCACAGAGGAACAACACAGGCAACCGGACGGGGGTGGGGGGCACAGAGGAACAACACGGGGAACCAGAGTGGGGTGGTATCAAAAAGGAACAACACAGGGGACCAGAGGGGAGTGGGGGGCACAGAGGAACAACACAGGGGACCAGAGGGGTGGGGGTACAGAGAAAAAACAAGGGGGGCCGGAGGGGGCTGGGGGGCACAGAGGAACAACACGGGGGACCAGAGGGGGTGGGGAGCACAGAGGAACAACACAGGGGACCGGAGAGGGGTGGGGGGCACAGAGGAACAACAAAGGGGGCCAGAGGGGGTTGGGGGGTACAGAGGAACAACACGGGTGTCCAGAGGGTGTGGGGGGCACAGAGGAACAATACAGGTGACCAGACGGGGTGGGGGGCACAGAGGAACAACACGGGGAACCAGAGGGGGGTGGTATCAAAAAGGAACAACACAGGGGACCAGAGGGGAGTGGGGGGCACAGAGGAACAACACAGGGGACCAGAGGGGTGGGGGTACAGAGAAACAACAAGGGGGGCCGGAGGGGGCTGGGGGGCACAGAGGAACAACACGGGGGACCAGAGGGGGTGGGGAGCACAGAGGAACAACACAGGGGACCGGAGAGGGGTGGGGGGCACAGAGGAACAACACAGGGAACCAGAGGGGAATGGTATCAACAGAGGAACAACACAGGGGACCAGGGGGGTGGGGGGCACAGAGGAACAACACAGGGGACCAGAGGGGGTGGGGGCACAGAGAAACAACAAGGGGACCAGAGGGGGTCAGGGGCACAGAGGAACAACACAGGGGACCAGAGGGGGGCGAGGGGAGAAGAGGATAGCGGTACAGTAGCAGACAGGGAGCAGACAGTGGCCTTAGGAGTGGCCTTTTGATGGGGGCCGGCAAGCCTGCCAGCTGCAGATAGGCCAGAAGAAATTATTTGTCACGACCAATCACAGGCCACCTCTTCAGGCACTCCTGGGCTGTGAATGCGGGCTGCCATCTTGGTATGGCCGGCACGCATAAGCAACATGGTTAAATGTGCACCTTTGCCAGTGAGAAGCGGGTGCACAAACCCACACAGTCCACCCTCATGGTGCGTGGCAGTAGCAGAAGACATGGCCATAAATTAGTAAAACTTTTGCACAAATGCACGAGCGAGCACGACAAAGTAAAACCCAGAGGGGGGGGGGTTAGCAAGCTCCGATGTGATCATGGAATAGAGGGCGGGCGCTCAGGAGTCCAGGAGGGGCCCTGTTGCCCGCACGCAGCTGCTGCTCAGGCCATCAGAAAGGAAACAAGATGATCATCAGAAGGAAACTCTACAGTTTGTCTCAGTGGAAAAATGACCTGGTAGCTCAATAGCTGGAATGTAACCCCCATTCTGAGGTGTTGGTGGCTGTGGGGTACAAGGTCTCTCAGCCGAGTCTGACCAAATGGTCCTGACCCACTGAAATGGGTTGGGTTGGTTTCACTAGCTGGGATAGATTACCCATTAAGGGACTGGATTATATTAGCCAACTCGTTTCTTAATGTAGTAACCAGCTAGCTATCTATTTATTGATAAATGTTTTATATAGCGCCACACACCCAGGGGCCTTAGAGCATTGACAAGACAGACAACAAAAAACAAAAAGGCTCCAACTCACAGAAACCAGACCCCCTAAACCCAATCTCTTTTCAAAGAGGAATGTCTTCATACTCTTTTTTTAACAAGAGCAGTGGTGGTGTCAACCTCATTGACAGAGGCAGGGCATTCCACAGCATAGGGGCCCAGACATCAAAACCAGTGCCTCCATTTTTCTTTAGTTGATAATGTGGACAGAGCAAATGTGCCTCCTTATTTGATCGCAAGGTTCATTTTATGGGTGCCCTTTTAATGCGAAAGATGAGATACACAGGGCCATCACCAGAGAGACACTTAAAGAAAAGGGAGTTTGATTTGTACTGTACTCTCTGATCTATGGGTAACCAATGTAACCTCTGCTGAGCCTAGGACACATGCAATCGCTTCCAAAGCCCATAGACTTCTTGAACCACTCCATTCAGAATTGTTTGCAATGTATTCATATTGTACTGTGAAGTACCGACCAACAGACTATTACTATTGTCAAGTTTGTCTTGATAGTGGCAGATGACACTATTGCCCTATTCTCAATGGATAGACATGGTTGAATCTGCCAGAACAGTCTGGTCACATATAAACATGAAGAACTCAAGTGTGCTGCCTGCTTATTTGAAGTTAGAGCGGAGTCAAAATAACATGCTGGGTCACTTTAATAACATTACAAGCAATCATAAATTGTCTATCTTGCGGGTCCATTTCCTTTATTCTTCCACTGGTTCCAATAATCAGCAGCTCCGTTTTTGTGTTAGTCAAAGCTAGGGAATTATTGGCCATCCAAGATTGGATTGCCAAGAAAACCTGATTGACCCTTGCTACATTCTTCAAGTACAGTCCAGAAAGTTCAAAGAGGATCTGGGTGTCAAAGCATAATTGGTAATTTAATGTATATATTGAACAGTAAGGGGGGTAGACAGGATCCCTGCTGAACACCACAAGTCAGCACAGAGGAGGATTGATGACCATTTTTAAAAACCTTAGCTTGTCTAGGCTCAAGAAAAGATCGGAACTACTTAGCCGCATCATCTGAGCATTTCCCTGTTTTAGTAAGTCTCTTAATAAGCAGCTCATTATAAACTAAATCAAAAGCAGCCGATAGGTCAAGCAGCATGAGAAGTGCTGTCTGACTCTTGTCAATGATTTTTATGCTATTTGAATTAAGGTCTAGCAAAGCCGTTTCCATCCCATGATTTAAACGAAAACCAGACTGTCCTAGCCCCAGTATGTTATGTTGTTCATCAAACTTACAGTATTGGCGATATGCAATTTTGTCTAACATTTTCAGCAAAAATTGTACATTAGTTAAGGGACGGAAATTAGCAGCTACGGACAGATCTAAATTATCCTTCTTTAAAAGAGGAGAGGTCCAGGCCTCCACCAGACAGTTTGGGACCTGGGATTCAGTGAAGGACATGTTAATTAATGTTGTCACCCATAAACAGAAGGAAGACACTCTTTAAACATTGCGGCAGGTAAGATATCACCCTTACATGAGACAGGTTTTATGGCTTCAACCATATTTTTAATCTCAGTTTCAGATAGTTCCTTAAATGAGAAGGATAACAATTAATCTTCCGATTCTCCTAGAACAGGCTGAACCTGAGGTTTAGACAACTGATCCCCCAGCTGAATAGCACACTCCGCAATAGTATCTTGATGTTGTGTCACTTTCTGAGAAAACTCATCCTGGATACTCTGACACCAACTGTTATCAACTACACAGTTAGAATTTATGTTTTTTCCTTCCAGTTTATGAAGAACCCGGAAAAGTTCATGCGAGCTGGGACTAGCTGTACTAATTCTATCATTACAATTTGCTTGTTTGGCCAGGAAGATGGCCTCTGTATTCTTTCAAAGCCAATCTATAAACCACCAGAATTGAAACACAAGAGTTCTTCTTCCAGCTGCGCTCAGCTGCACGTTTACTCTTCCTAAATGTCACAGAGCAGCAAGAGAACTAAAGTTATCTGTTATGGCTGAAGCACTGTCCCTACCTGGAGTCTGTTCACTGTTTTTACTCAGGAGGCGGTGCTATCCTGTGTTCACCATTGGAATACTATATAGCCTCACTTGTAGCCCGTAGTCCTGCACAGAGGAGCAAGTGGGCTCAAGTGGTCTGTCGTGGCTAAATGTCACTATTTCTGCAGAGAACCAATGATTATGTCGAGAGGCCTTTATTGGCTTAACAAAGCGTAGAGGTGCCAAAGCATCAAACGCACTATTAGGGAAAATTCAGAAATATTTTGTGCGATTTTCTAGAGGCATGTCAGCAGGTAGGCAAGCCAATTGTGGAAGCACTATCGATGGCAATGCCTCAGATGTCACTTTCCTGCTATTTCTCACCATCACATGGTCTAGTGCATCAAGAACAGGCAGTTAAAGAGCAAGGTGGGCATAAGTTAAAAGTAAATGTTCGGACCAGGCACAAATGTCCAACATAACAGATGAGCTATTAACGTTTCTGGTCACTACCCAGTCCTATATGTGTCCTCCAATATGTGTGGGGGTCTTCACATATTGTGTAAAACCTACAGCATCCAGCAGCGTCGACAGTGACATAGCTTCTGGATGGAAAGGATTATTGGCCTAAAAATATTAATATCCTATTATATGAACATGAGATGATGATTTCATTGTGGTGCCTAGGATAGCCATGAGTTGCTCTTCAAATTCTGCCATTTTATTGGGTGGCCTATATAATATTAAGATACTCAAGGTGGACGTTGCATCAAAGTTCATTTTAACCAGCTTAATTTCACAGTGATCTAGAACCAGTACAGTTGTACTATGAATCTTAAAATGATCCTTGAAAAGGAGAGCAACTCCATCCCCTCTAAGAACCACACAGTCAGAACGGAAAATATTATATCCATCTAGGGTAGCAGCCAATGCAGCATGTGTAGCCACATCTCCGTGATTGCAAAAAGGTCAACCTGCTACTCCGCTATATAGTCAACACGTTCTGCTGCATGGCATGCCAAAGATTGTGTGTTTAATAATGCCATCTTTAAAGATTGCCAGGAGTCTAATACAGGGGAGCATCAGTTACACCTTTAAGATCTACTTGTGTCTGAACGTACCCTTTCATAGTAGAATGATCAATTAGAACAGTAGGCAAGCCCCTAAACAGTTGATTGTAAGACATAACCACAACAGGTGGTTCATTAGTGTTACAAGAATCCTCTGCAATAGAAACAGAGGAAACACAATCCACTGAGTTTACTTCCATAGTTTGCCTACAAACTGAGAACCAGTTAAAGTGATAGTTTTCATCATTAGACACATCTGAGGCCACCGCAAAATGCATGGCTAACAATCTTGCCACTATTTCCTGACTTTTTCGCTGTTTTCTTTGAGATACATTTATCAAATAATTTTACCATTGGGCCATATTTGAAGATACCATAAGATTGTAAACTTGGTCCTCAGTGTTGGTAGTCTTAAGGGACCCCCGGCGTGTGTAGGCTGAGTCACATCCCACTTCTAACACTATATATAAGGGATGAAGAGTAAGAATTGGACACAGCAGCATTATGGTGATTGTTAAAAACTTTTATTGATAAACTTAAAAAGCGGGTTGGGGAAATCCTACCTATCCCTAACTCTAGGAGGGTTTTCCCTGCCTCAACAAAACAAAGGAATGTCTGTGCCAAAATGTCCAAAACATCAAGTGCTCCACCCTGTGTCCAAAATCCTAACCTTACCCTCTCACACTAAACTCAATATAAAATGATGGGAAAATGTCTTTTAGCTTATCACCTGAAGCTCCTTTCCAAAGTTCCAACATAGTTCCAACATGTAAAAGAACCCAACAAAGTTATACCAGTTAAAGGGGTTATCCCCTTCCCCTGGAGTTCACTATGTTTTCAATGTTCTTCACTTTCACATTACCATACTCCACAATCTCAAGGGGGATGGCTCTTCCCTTTAGTTACCTCTGGTTTCCACAGTTCATCATCTCAAAATATACAATTTCTCTCTTGAGCTCCTTTTGGGGTACCATTCCACAATCTAAACGGGTATGACCCTTCCATTGAGATTTTCACAGTTCAGCAATTCACAGGCTCAAGGAGTAGGCCTCTACCCCTGAGCTTTCTTAGCTTTTCCGCAGTTCACAGATTTCACAGTTCCACAATTCATAGATTTCACGATTATGCTTCTTCCTCTGAACTTTCTTACCTTTTTCACAGCTCACAGGTTTCACAAGTCACTGGCTAAAGAGGTATGCGTCTTCCCCTGAGCGTTCTTGATTTTCCACAGTTTACAGACTTCACAGTTTCACAATTCAAAGCTCAAGAGGTGTGCTTCTTCCCCTGAGTTTCCTTGACTTCCCCACAGTTTACAAACTTCAGTGTTTCACAATTCACAGGCTCAAGGGTATACTTCTTTTCCTGAGTTTCCTTGACTTTTCCACAGTTTACAGACTTCACAATTTCACAATTAACAACCTCAAGGGGTATGCTTCGTCCCCTGAGATTTCTTGACTTCCCCACAGCAAAACAGGGAGGGAGACTCTCTTCCCCTAGATTCCACACATTTGGCAAACTGCTTTCCCACATTCCAAGGTTAGCTATCTTAATTAGGTGTGGGTCCCAAACTCGCTGTATGCCTAGTTTACTCTGCTGCCAGGACTTTCTTGTTTGGTCAATTGGGTGCAAGTCCCAGACTCACTATATGCCTCGTTTACTCTCATGCCAGGGCTTTCGTATTTCGCCACATGGGTGCGGGTCCCAGACTCGCTGTATGCCTGGTTTACTCTCCTGCCAGGGCTTTCTCATTTCGTCACCTTGGTATGAGTCCCAGACTCTCTGTATACCTAGTTTACTCTCCTGCCAGGACTTTCTTAATTGATTTCGTATTTAGGTACGGTTCCCAGACTCGCACTTCTCATCAGTAATCACTGTTTCTTTCATAAAGTTCCACGATTCTTTAATTATACTTTTCATATATTGGGTCAGCGACCCATCTTCATTCTTCTTAGTCTCTGCTCAATCGCCCCGATGTCCCAGATCCCTTGTTTGGCCTTAACAGGTTCATCAACGGTATGTGGCATCTGCCATGAATCACCCCGGCATCCCAACCTCATTCTCTGTACTCACCGGTTTCCATCAGCTGCTTCGACGTCCTTTGCATCTCACTGTTCTCACTGTGGCGTGCTTGCAGGCTGGGAGGGTGTCCCATCTACTCTCCAGTTACCCCTTTGCCTCCTTCTTCCTCACGGGACGTGCCTGCTGTCCATGGCACAAGCGCGGCAAACCTTCAGCTTCCAGACTTACCTGGACGGCACCTCCAGCAGTTTCTCCGCACTGCAGCCTGTGACCAACATTGGGAGAAGTGAGTCTCTCACGCTCTCCAGGTGTGGTATTTTCAAATGTTCCAGCATCTGTTAAACTTTTCCAACAACTAGAGCGCAGCGTTTGCTTTCCGGTTCTAGTGATCTTCATTACTCCAGTCCTCTTCCTCATCTCAGTGTTATCAAGCAAAGGGGAACGTAAATACAGTTGGTGAATGGTCATGACTGAAGGTTCTACATCCATACTAAAGTATGCCATACAGGAATGAGGAGGTAAGTGGGTGTTATCAGAGACTAAGGAAACAGGAAAATGCCTCCCTAAACCTATGAGTCTATTACAATCCAATGAGGGTTATCTCCCCATATGTGATCCTCACTCATATAGCAGCCCGCAGTTTGAGGATCAGGTAGCAGCCGCCTCACCCTGGCCACATGAGCAGAGATTTTCTCTGGGAAAGTAGTGACGACATCGCCAGATTAGTCACAGTGTGTTTTATTTTGCTTCCCATGTATCTTGTATTACCATATGATTAAGAGGTCACTGGGACTTCAAAGCTTACAGAACCACCATCATCTGAGCACACTATTTTGTTTGCCCAACAAAAGGTACCAAAACTTGGATTTTGCTTGATTTTACAACTGGACTAACACAGAGCCAAACCTTTTCTCGAACATTCTAATGGATACCGAAATGCACCCGAAAACAATGACACATCTGCTAAATGAGGAGGAAAGAAGCATAGCTGGACACTGACATTTCGACTGCTTGCAAGAAACAGAATGTGATACGAAAAGGACTCAGAATATTGCATATGCTGAACAGACATGCAGAAAAGCATCAGAAAAATTAAGGAATCATCTCGTACACCAGCTCTACTCCAAGAGAACCTGCCTGAGGATTGATATAAGCAACCTCAAAACAGAGCTGGGAGAGGAAACAAATGGTCCATCACCCCAACTTGACTATGAGCTGAAAAAGAACCATAAAAAAACACTGATTGATTGATTAGTTCGTAAAAAATAAGAAACGCCACAATCTGTAAGGAATGTTGAAGGTTTCTTTCAGAGACAGGTAGGGTTTAAGCACCCCCGACTGGCAGCCATTATTAATGAAGCCGCATGCCAGCCAACAGTGGAAATGTCACCATTGGAACAGTGGTAAAGTATTCTTGTAATTGTCACTTTGTATGCGAGTCATTATGACACTGTAAAATATGAGGCACAACTAGGATACATTTGGACATAGCACCTTGGAAGCTTAGGGAATATTTATGAATTAGTTCCACAATAGACATACAAGTAGACCTACGCAACTCATGTTAACCGATTTAACACCTTGCACAGCATGGAGGCTGCAGAAACATACAGCCACCTCTGACCATATTTTAGTCACCACCCACTGGTGCACAGTGTTTTTCTTAGTCGGGTGGGGCATTACAATCACTGCAAGAAATAATTTGGCTGTGACTGCCACAAAGCTGCTTATACACATTGTAATTAGAAAAAGGTGAGTCTGCTTATAACATTGGAATATGCATACCAGAGTACATGTTTGAGCACATTAAGAACTGCAAAACATTTGCTTGAAATGTAACTTCTCAAGCAGGGGAAATTGCCTCTCAGTGTTTGAGCATATGTCTGATTTTCGTTTCCAATTTATGGCAGCAAATGGAGTTTAAAGTGGGAGAATCCCTTGCTTTTGTTTCCCTGTGTAAAGGTGATGTCCATCTCTATGTGCGTTTTCTTTTGTTTTCCATTTGTCTTTTAACCGCATATGATTAAGAGGTCTCTTGGACTTCGAAAGCTTATGGGACCACCATCTAAGCACAATATTTTGTTAGTATAATAAAAAGGTACCAAAACTTGGATTTTGCTTCTCTTTTCCACCACAATAGTTGTTTCCCTTCTCTTAACTATTCACAACCTCTTCCTTGCTTTAGGCTTTTGAATATCGCCTCAGAAATCAGTTTCTACTCATTCGTTATTCTGCTCCTACACAATCATGGTCTTTTCACCTATTTATTCACTCTCCCGGTGGCCGCCACTCCTCCAGCACACCCCTCTACCTACATCAGCCACAGGTGACTTTGCAGGGCTCGACTCACCCTTGGGTAGGTCAATTTCCTCTGTTTGCCTTTCTCTCTCAGTTTCTGGGTTGCTCTGGTTTTGACTTCTGTGCCTCCCATTGCATTCCCTCAATGACGGTTTTGGAAGCTTTCCTTGCTGCCCGTCATCCACATTTCAGCGTAGTTAGGAGGGCCCCAGGTCCACCAAGACACTTCTTTGGTGATGCCACCTCTTAGGATGGTTCCTCTGTTTCCGACCTGCCAACGGTTCTCCCAGTATCTGCTACACCAATCCTCTGGTCTCTCCAAATTGCCTTCTCTGCTCATCAGGGTGCCGTGGGCTCTGCGGCTGCACTCAGCTCCACCTTTCTTTGGTGTTCTGACATCAGGGGGTTTCCCTTGCATACCATTCTCTCTCCCCGATTTGGAGACAAGATGTATACTCCTGACTCGTCACAATTTTTATGAAATTATACTTGTAATCAGAGATACAATGTAACCAAATCATCACAGGATAGCAAAGCTGATTTGAATGCGGTTCTTGACTATACATTGACTAGATCTTTCCTGCATGGGCAATGACTGATGGATGATATTGAGTCATGAAAAAACAAAAATGAAAGAAATGGTGCAAAATGTGGAATAGATATTTGTGCACCAGACGTCCTGCTAAATAATGCATTACAGAAATATCTAAATTCCACAGCTAGAGAGGAGGAACACATGATTGTGAATCTTTCTGCCCATCATCATCATCTCTTCTTGCACCTTAAACTGGTAGACAATAGACAGAGAATGTACAATATTTGCATCCATTTACAGAAAATGCTCAAAAGACTTCAGCAGAATTAACACGAATGCAACAAGTTAGTGAACAACGTGAACACGAGATTAAACAATTGAAACAGTCGTTGAGTGGCAAGAAAGTGTTACTACAGAAACAATACAGTTTAGTGGGGGTAACACAAGACAAATGATGTGCAAAGAAGGCAAACAATGCCTATGAAGAGAACTTGTAAAGATGAATGGCATTCATAGATAGTGCCTACAGACACATGGTAATTTAAAGGCCAAAATAAATGATCAAGCCACTTACAGCAATGGATTACTAGATGATATGAGGAATATTGAAATGCAATTGAAAGAGAGTAAAGCGATAGCTGCAAAATGTGTTATGAAGTCGGTACATGTACAGGCTCAATTTGGGCATGTACAGAATCATGTAAAAATCATTAAGTAGCAAAGGAATACGTTTGCATGTTCACCCAACATGTGAAACAGGCATAAGAACAGTGTGATCAAAGAAAGGTGACTGCACAACAGTTAATGCAAAGAATAGAAGAAAATGTGACATTGGGAAGGATGTTAGACGCATTAATGAAATATCTTAATTATGCAAGCAATGTCAAAGATTGAGTACCTGAAGAAAGAATTAGCAAGCTGGAAGTCCATATACCAAGAGTCAGTGAAAAAAAAGAACAAGTTACTTCTTACGTTGTAACGTTCTTTCGATGGGATGTTCCTCCGACGTATTCCTTATCTTAGATATCACCTTCCAGCTCTGCGGGCCTCGGAAAACATTTTCTCTAGAGGGCGCTGCGTGTCGACGTCCGCCGAGTCGATGTCCCTCGACAGCCGCCGTATCGACGTCGACGTCATCCTGCCTATAAAGGCCGTGCGCAGCGTCTGTTGCTCAGTTCCGTTTTGTAGCCCACAGTATTTCTGTCTGGACTAGACTAATCACCCTGAAGGAGCGTAAGCTGCAACAACAAGGGAAGTAGAACTGCAGGGATGGATGGGAGGGTCAATAAGGAATACGTCGGAGGAACATCCCATCGAAAGAACGTTACAAGGTAAGAAGTAACTTGTTCTTCGAAGGGATTGTGCCCTCCGACGTATTCCTTATCTTAGATAGGCTCCCATAGCAGTATTCTATTAATGGAGGTGGGAGTACTGACTTCACGCTGTCTTCTATTGATGAATAGAATGCAATACAGCCCTTCCAAACCTAGTCTCTTGATTGGAGGAGGAATCCAAGTTGTAAAATCGTGTAAAGATATGGACAGACGACCATGTGGCGGCCGCACAAATGTCTTTAACCGGCACACCTCTTTTGAGGGCCGACGAAGCTGCAATACCTCTGGTCGAATGAGCCCTAAGGTTTTGAGGGGGCTCTTTTCCTGCCAGTTTATAACATTCCAAAATGGCTAGAATGATCCATCTGGAAATGGTCTGCTTAGTTATTGGTAACCCCAGCTTGTGACCTGTGTAGCCTACAAACAACTGGTCTGCTTGTCTTATCCTGGCAAGTCTACTGATGTAAAAACTTAAAGCCCTTCTAGGGTCTAGCCTGTGTAACCTCTCTTCCTCTTTCCCCGGATGAGGAGGAGGATAGAAAGATGGCAGGGTAATCTTCTGAGTGATATGGAATTCAGAAACCACCTTTGGGAGGAAATTAGGCTTCACTTGCAGGACAACTTTGTCTTTGTGAAAGATTGTATGAGGGCGTTTACAAGAAAGAGCTTGTAATTCGCTCACCCTTCTAGCAGATGTAAGTGCTATTAATAAAAACAGTTTTAAGGGTAAGGAATCGTAACGAACAAGAATGGAGTGGTTCGAAAGGTGTGCCCATCAGGAAAGTTAGGACTAAGTTTAAATCCCATAGGGGAACCTGGAATGGTGTTGGGGGATAAAGGTTGGTTAACCCCTTTGGAAACTGTATTACCAAGGGTAACTTGAAATAGGATGGTTCTTCCGCAGTGCACTTAAAGATGGACAGCGCTGCAAGATAGCCCTTAATGGTGCCAACTTGAAGGCCTGAATTCGCCAAATAGAGTAGGAAGGACAAAACCATTGGTCTACCACATGAAAAGGGGTCGATATTCTGTTCTCTACACCAGCTGCAAAATCTGTTCCAACGGCAGCGGTATAAAGACTTTGTTGCTGGCCTCCTTGCCGAAAGCAACACCTCCATAACATCATCAGGGAGGTCTCAATCCTTGTACCTCAGCCTTTCAGAAGCCAAGCGTGAAGGTTGAGGGTTTTGATGTCTGGATGGAGAACCTAACCTCCCTTCTGTGAGAGTAGGTTCTCTCTGAGTGGAAGTCGAATTGGAGGGCAGATGGACAAGTCTAGAAGGTCCAGGTACCACGTTCTCCTGGCCCAATCCGGGGCAATTAGGATCATGGTTCTCAGGAATCTTCTCAACCTCCTGATCATTTGAGGAATGACAGGGACCGGTGGGAATGCGTACAGAAGCGGAAACTCCCAGTCCACTATGAACGCGTCTCCCAGAGCTCCTCTCGGGGGAAATTCCCTTGAGCAGAACAGATCGCACTTCCTGTTGACACTGGTGGCGAACAGATCCACCTGAGGGGTTCCCCAAAGGGCGAAGATCTCTTGAAGGACTTCCTGAGCTAGTTCCCACTCGTGGGAGACTGTGCTCTGCCTGCTCAGAGCGTCCGCTGTCAAGTTCTTCTCTCCGGCTAGGTGAACTGCCGATAGAGAGATTCCTTCTTGGATTGCCCAAAACCAGAGCTGCATCGCCTCTCTGCACAGGGGTAGTGATCCTACGCCTCCTCTTTTGTTGAGGTAATGCATGGCCACTGTGTTGTCCGTCATTATCAGGACATTTTTCCCTTGTACAGCTGGCAGGAACGCCTTCAGCGCAAGTCTGATGGCCCTCAGCTCTAACAGGTTGATATGTAGTCTGGACTCTGATGGAGACCAACGACCGCTGGCAGTCAAGTCGTTGGCATGGGCTCCCCACCCCGTGAGTGAGGCATCCGTGACTACTGTTATCTCTGGCCAGGGTTGCCAAAACTGTTCTCCTTTCAGAATGTTCTCCTGACAGGCCCACCACTGAAGGTCTCGAACCACCCTGTCGGGAACCTGAAGAAGATCTGTCATTCTCCCTGAGAATTGTGACCACTGAGTCCTCAGTGCCCACTGGAGGGATCTCATTCTCAGGTGAGCCTCTGGCACTAGGAAAATGCAGGATGTCATGAGGCCTAGCAACCTCAAAAAGTCGAAGGCTGGGAGACGTTGGGCATCTTGGAACTTGGTAACCATCTGTAGAATATCTTGAGCCCTCACCTCTGGTGGCGAGGCTTTTCCCAGGGAAGTGTCCAGGATCCGATGAACTGGAGTCTCTGCGATGGTATCATTTGTGACTTCTTTAAATTGAGGGAGAAGCCCAGTCTGTGAAGGGAGTGGCAAACGTGATTTAGCTGGATCTGAGCTTGTTCCGAAGATACAGCCCTGATCAACCAATCGTCCAGGTAGGGGTAGACGTGAATCCCTTCCCTCCTTAGACTTGCCGCCACTACCGACATTAACTTGGTGAAGACCCTCGGGGCGGAGGTCAGCCCAAATGGCAGCACTCGAAAT
Organism: Ambystoma mexicanum; assembly: GCF_040938575.1. Lineage (NCBI taxonomy): Eukaryota > Metazoa > Chordata > Amphibia > Caudata > Ambystomatidae > Ambystoma > Ambystoma mexicanum. The sequence goes on along the minus strand of NC_090934.1, from coordinate 688,177,937 downwards.
TGATAATGAGAGTTGCCAATTGTGACCCTCAGGTATTTTCTGTGTTTGAGATGGATAGGCACATGGAAATAAGCGTCCTGAAGGTCCAGAGATACCAACCAGTCCTGGAACTGAAGGGCCTGAAGGATCTGAGAAAGAGTTACCATCTTGAATTTGTCTTTCCTGAGGAATTTGTTCAATTCTCGCAAGTCCAAGATGGGTCTCAGTCCTCCGTCTTTCTTTGGAATGAGAAAGTAAGGGGAGTACCAGCCCTTGTTCCTCTCCGCTACAGGTACCGGTTCTATGGCACCTTTCTCTAGCAGGTCCAAAATTTCCTGCAAGAGGAGCGGATCTGGAGCTTTCTGAGAGCTGATCCCCGGTGGATGACTATGAGGTATGCGTAGGAGAGGCAGGCAGTAACCTTGGGCAACTGTTTCCAATGCCCAAGCATCTGACGTGATAGCCTGCCATTTCGCCAGATGTTGAGTTAACCTGCCTCCTACAGGTGTCCTGTGAGGAAGTCCTCAGAGTGGTTTTGGGGCGGCTGATGCAGATGCCGATGGTAAAGAGGCACCTGCTGTTGCTGCAGCTTTTGAATATCTACCCCGTCCACCTCGGGTAGTTCTTCTTTGTCCCCTTTGAGCCGGTCGTCCTCTACCTCTTCCGAATGCGGAGTAGAAGCGAAAGGACTTGCCCCTCGCAGAGGTTCCTGTGGGACGAAAAGGTGTCTGACGGATTGCAGCGCCTAGGGATTTTGCTGCTGCTTTTGATGTTTGCAGTTTCTCTAAACTGTCATCCGCCTTTTTACCGAACAAAGAAGAGCCATCGAATGGCATGTTCAAGAGCCTGGCTTGCACATCTGGGGCAAAACCAGACTTTCTCAACCAAGCAAATCTCCTGGTTGTTGTACTTGCCGCCATTGCTCTGCTGATACTGTCAGCCGAATCAATGCCCGTCTGGAGGGATTCGCACATAGCGTCTTACCCGTCCTGTATGATATTCAGGAACGCCTCCCTTTCTTCTCCCTCCGGGATGCAGTCAGCCGCTGTAGAAGCACACTCCCAAAGTGTATGACTGAATCTAGCAAGGGTGCAAGTAGCATTAACAGATTTTAACGCCATGCTACATGCCGAAAAAACTTTCTTTGCCATAGCATCATATTTCTTATCGTCCCTGTCCTGTGGGACGGTAGGGTAAGCAGTCTTGACGTCAGTAGAAGATGCTGCCTGTACCACCAGACTTTCTGGGGATGGGTGTTTTGACAAAAACTCCGGGTCTGTAGAAGATACCCTGTATTTTGTAGACAGTTTTTTATTTACTGCCGGGACGACATCTGGGGTTTCCCAGTTCGTCATAATCTTCCTCTGAAGAGCTTTATGAAAGGGCACTACAGGATCCTCCTGTGGACCTTTGTCAAGAATATCCGTAAGGTCATTGTTGGAACAAGTGTGAAGGTGCAGACCACCCCATAAATTCTGTGATCCTGGCCATTAAGGCTCTATAGGGGGTTTCAGCATGCTCCCCTGGGTCTGGCCTAGCAAACTCCACCTCAGGGGAAGTGTCTAACCCACTTGCCTCATGTAAGGAATCATGAAGATCCTTTAACCTGCGTTCTTCAGAGGATAACTACTCTCTAACTGGGGTTGCAGGTCCCTGCAACTCAAATGTGTCTTCCTGTTCAGATAGTCACCCTCTTCCATAATTGAGGACATAGTTCTCAATTGTTCTGAACTCATAAAGGGTGTAAACCCCATCTCCAAGGCAGAGGGTGCCAAACTTGTCATAATCGGCCTCGAAAACGTCGATGTCGTCGACGCCGACGTCAAAGGCTTCGGGCGTGGCGTCGAAAACAAAGGCGGAGGCCTCGATGACCGCGACAGAATTGGGATTCTGCTCGAGGAAGTCGACAACCTCGACGCCATCGAGGACCTGGGGATAGCCACTGGGTGCGTCGTAACCGTGACTTTTCTTGGCGTCGACGCCGGTGTCGAAGATGGCGTCGAGTCGACAGACCCGTGTGTCGAAGGTCCCTTCAACAACGGCGTCGAAGACGCCGACCTCGGCGTCGACGGAACCTTCGTCTATGGCGTCGACGGAACCTTCGAAGAAGGTATTATGGTCATAGCCTTACTCGAGGTTCGAGACGTGCTCAAGAAGCTTCCTTCGCCGGGTACTGCGACTCGCTGCGTTTTTGACCTTCGGGTCTTTCGACCAGAGCATCGCTCTCGGCAGTCTTCGAGGGGGTCGAGGCCGCTTTCTCGAAGACGCACATCATATTTTTGTGGAATTCCTCCCATTCAGCCCAGGAACGATGTTTCGTGGGGCAAGGGATTCTCTTTGGAGAAACAGAGGAAGAGGAGGACGGAGAAGGGGATCTTCGACGTCTCCTCTTCGAGTGCTTCGATCTCGAGGAGTGATGGGACCCACTCTGAGACCTGGAGCGCGAATGGTGACGAGGAGACGAATGTCTCGACTTCGTCGAGGAAGAAGAAGCTTTAAAAGTCTTACCTTTCTCCAGCTTCCCCCTACGCTCCATCAGGGCCTTAGCTGTCATGGACATACAGTCCTCGCACTCCGAACAATGGTGTTCAGCTCCCAAACACCACAGACAAACTCTGTGGGGGTCAGTCAGCGACATCTTTTTCCCACAATCTCGGCACTTTTTTAAGCCGGACCGAGGAGTTGTCGGTTCCGACGAGGTAGCCATCGAGTACGGATCGAATATCTCGAGGTAAATAGGATTAACTTGACAAAACTGAGCAACGGTATTCCGAGGCACTGAGTAAGCGCAGAAAAACGGAACTGAGCAACGGACGCTGCGCGCGGCCTTTATAGGCAAGATGACGTTGATACGGCGGCTGTTGAGGGACATCGACTCGGCGGACGTGGACGCGCAGCCCCCTCTAAAGAAAAATGTTTCCCAGGCCAGCAGAGCTGGAAGGAGATATCTAAGATAAGGAATACATCGGAGGACACAATCCCTTCAAAACATATTTATCAAAAAGGAAAAAGATCCCTGGCACAAGTAGCTAGAACACATAAAAGAAAATGGGCTTCCAAAATGACAGCATTAGATTCTAGTCAGGCAAGTCTGAATTAATCTAAGGAACAAATGGTACAGGCTAAACAGCAGACAGCAGATGATAATGAAAATGAACCATAATGCTAGACTGAGAAAAGAAATCAAATATATTTAGTTGAGTTCAGAATCACACACTTAAACCTGCAGATGAATGCATTTCATGGAAGAAATTAGATCATCCACAATTCCTGAGACTGTGTGCGTGGCACGCCCAGCCATAATCAGGACATAGGCGGTGCAAGGCATACCATTTCCTCTTCCCAAGCTCAACCATACACACAAGAATACTTAATTTCCCTTTCAGATACATAGGATAATAGGGAAAATCAGGTGAGAGGAGTGACACACTTAGTATATCATGGGTGGACAGGAGAGGGAATTAGAGCACTCATAAACAGGGAATCAGTGAATGAAGATATGAAAATTAGTTAAGAGAACAAGAATTACAGCATATGATCCAATAGAGAGACCATTGAGCCTGTTTGGCTGACATTGAAAGACAGAGCATGTACCCTAAAAAGAGCATTTAAATAAAACCTATATATGCCAAGGATCATGAGGATTACCTCAGAACCCTTAGGTAGATAGGGAAATACTAATTCTGGGCAACAATATGAATACATACCATACTATCCTACCCCTTACAAGGATTTGAGACCTGTAAACCAGACAGACAATCAATGCAAAATATATGAGAGGATCCCCATACCGTAGACATAGGAAACCTCCGTACAGTCATTATGACAGAGGGGTCGGGAGGCAAATATGCAAGCTGAGAACATATGGTCCCTTCTAGGGAAGAGCAGAGATATGACCAAATACCACCCTATAGTGGGAGAGTGCAGAACAAATGTCAAATCCTGGGAAACAATTTAAACATTTGACAGAGAGCATTGGTCAAATCCTGAGATCCCAACAAGGAAATCCGAATTCTAATGCTCACAGAATCCTTGGTCAGAATAAGTTGACAAGTTAAAGTGGACAGTGACAAGAGGAAATTATTCTAACTTAAAATACACAAGAAGAGGCCGAACAATTGTCAAAGGCCAAAGGTGAGCCCTCTTTATTCCTTGAGATAAAATCAGATAAAAAATAAAACAGTGAGGTTTAGTGAGTAGAAAAATGTGACAAGTACATTTGAAAAAGAGGAGAACTCTGTGGAGTTCTCCAGTGTTTCTTCTTTCACAAGTGTACTGCCTTCTCCAAAACAGCAGAGAATCTGAGTTAAGATAAATACAACAATTTACCTGAAAGAGAAGATAGATATTAGCCAGGAAACCCCTAGGTGCAAGACAGAAGGAGAACAAAAAGCCAACAATGTCAACAGAGATACAACAAAAGGATTTTTCTTCTGCTACAGGTATTTCTAGGTCTTACTTCTACGAAACAGCAGTGACCTGAAACCTGAGGAAGGGGGAGGAAGAACTATCCAATTATGATCTCCAAGTGCACTTTCATGCCTAAATAGTCCTTAACCAACCCACATGAACTTGATCCTGAGGAGAATGCCCCTGAGGAAGCTGCCCAAGTTCAAACGCATGAAATCCCAAACATCAACAAAATGCAATCTGAATATGCACTTACTCACACTTTCGCTGTAAGTTGGAGATGAAAGTTGTCAAATTGTCCATGCCTTTTCAAGTTCAAGGACTTTGTGACATATTGGCTCTCATAGATGAAGTTTTTCATGTGAAAATATATCTTGAGAAGCAGGTGAATATCTAAATCAAAGCAGAGGGGAAATTAATTGTATTACACCCCTCTTTGGGAGCTACATACTTTTGATGGAAAGGAAATCCCGGTAGATGCGGTTACTGGAATAGAAATCATAATAAGGCGACAAAGATTCACCCATCCGGCGTTAGTAGTGGCTCCTCACAGCATACCTGTTTTACTGGGAAACTACTTACTTTGAAGACTTTCAGCTTTGATATATTGCATGAATCAGGTCTTCTAGACCCAAATTTGCTGCCCGATCAAATTAAAAAGAAATGCCAATTATGTCAGTTTGAGTGGCACCAGTCACTTGTTTGAAAAGCATCCAGACTGAGTAGAGATTAATTTCCAGAACACTTATTTCCCAGACATCACTATCATATCTGTGAAAAGAACAAGATGACAGTGAAGGGATTCCCACAGAATGTTTGAGAATAAATCTTCCTTCAAATAATAAATGGTTCTCCACTTTGGAGGGAAATAATCTAAAATTCTATCTGCGACAGACCTGTATTGAGAATCAAGGTCAAACGGTAGATAGCTCAGTAGATAAAATCATCAGTTTATCTACTGTGAAAAGAGAACTCACAGTCCTTCCTATACAACTCAACTGAGGTAAGGAATCAGTTTTCTCCAAAGTTTGTTTAAAGAAAGAATCTTCATCAGCGAAAGATTGCTTAGCTAAAGCAATTACATAAGGATCAGAACATTCCCACATTTAGTCTGATAAGTAAATGTGTATCTGGATGTGTTGTGATGGATTCAAAGCACATGCTTACTAGCAGGTGTATGTTGGTTGTCAGAATTGGAACCAAAATATAAATCATAATTGTTGGGTCATAAGAGATGTTGTTTCTTATTTATATCACTAATGACATGTTACATTGATTCACAATTAATATGGATTTTATTCACAACAATATCTGGTCCAGAATCAGGGGAAACCTTATGGTCTTACTATGACCAAGTATTTAGGTCTGCTCAATTCCTGCCTTATGCTGCTGAAGTTCAAATAGAAGAAGCCACTATCCCAGAAAAATACTCAACAAGACATGCCAATAAAGATCAGAAAAGGACAGACGTTGTTTAAAAAGGAATGCTTTTATTAATCTCAATAATATTCTTCAGCAACAGGGCCTATTTCTACACTCAACTCCATAAGTTGACCTCAAAGATAATACCATCCAAATATTTGACAATATACCCAAAACATAGTTGTATCCCAAGATACCTTCATTTAAATGGCAGTTGCTTTCAGACACTTTCATATGAAATTAGCCAATCCAATCATTGGTCCCATCCCTAAAGATTGTTATAACAATAATGATGGTAGCAGGCCAGCAACTCTCTATAACCAACAAAGGGGAGGATTATGATGTACTCCATGTTCTCTTATATAATGGAAGATCTTACCTGTGACATGCTGGAAGATGGGATAGTATTTAGAGTCTCTTGTAACTACCTCGACAATAAGGAATCAATCACCGCCCTTAGTAAAGACTCATCCAACCAATTAGAAAATACATCAAAAATACCTACCCCCAAAATATTCCCAGTCTTCCCTCAGATGGCAGAAGAACACATCAGCATTGTTGATGCCTTTGGGACAGAAGAGCAAAAACAAAAGTCAAGACAGGTATTTTAGGACTTTCAGAAAATGTTCTTTGGCAAATCTAATGAGTGTGGACATACATTCCTCCATTGCACAACTATTCCTGTGGACCCTGTATGGTGCCACCATTTGTTAGACAATACCGGTTACCTCTAGCATCCATGGAATCAATCACACATATTATCAAAAACTTGGAAACCCATGGTATTATTCAACCAATTCAGAGTACCTTTAATAATCCAGTACTAGGAATATTGAAACCCAATGGACAATTGAGACTCTGCAGACCTAAGAGAATTGAATCAGACGGTACACATGTCATGGTAGCCTCTCCCATATATCAGACAGAGGTTATCATAAGTCCAGGGTTCTAAAGTATACTCTGCCCTCAATGTGTCCAATAGATACAGCCTCTGCTGCCATTCGTATGCTGAGGACACTAAGATCCTGGTTCATTTAGATCTCAACCAGGCTGAGGGGTTGTCACGCTTGTGTCAGTGCTTGGTGGCCATGAGTGGGTGGATGGGCAACAACTGGCTCAAGCTAAATTGGCACACTATGGGGGTGTTGGTGGTGGGTTTCTCTCTGAATCCCAGATTTTCGACGCCCTCCTTTTGGCCTTCTACTTTGGGTGACTTTCCTTTGCCAGCGATGGTGGTTAAAACATGGTGGTGTATCTCTCCTCCTCACTCTCGATGGCCTCTCAGGTCAAAGTGGTCTGTAAAGATGGCCATATCCATCTGAAGCTACTGCACAAAGTGTTGTCAATCTTACCCACTCATCTGTGGCCCTTGGTAGTTACAGCTTTAGTCTTAAGTCGGATTGACTATTGCAACACTCCGTCACTAGCTCAGCCCCTAGGCCTTATTCATTGGCCGCAGTTATTGCTAAATCTAGCTGCCCAGGTAGCCACTAATTCTCCCTTTGGAGGGCCTATTACTCTGGTACTGTGCTCACTCCACTGGCTTCCCATGACTAAGAGGATTGAGTTTAAGGGCCTCATCATGAGTTGGGCAGTATCTCAGCTGGGATACTGCCCAACTTTATTAGTGTTAATAGCCACCTTTCCAGCAGTATTTCCGCCGGATCACAGGTTGGGCGCTAACTGTAAGTCCCCATTCCCCATTGGGTCCATTGAACCCAATGGGGAATTTCCAGTGCAATTATGGCACAGTAATACCGCCAGCGGTAATTGCACCCATTGGCATTTTCTCTGTGTGTTTACCCCCAGCACTGAGCTGGTGGTAAATACGCCAGACTTGTAATAGGGCCAGCCCTTAAATGCAGTGGTAACAACGTTACCACTGCATTTAAGGGCTAACGCCCAAATCGTGATCAGGCCCTAAGTCTCTTTGCCTGGTACACCAGGCCTATTATGATCTGGGGCAGACTACCCGCAAGACAAGTTTGTCCCTTATCATCCCGGGCGGACTCTCCAACTCTAGGGTGCGGGTTGTGCATTTTCAATTGCTGCTGGCAAGTTGTAAAATGCCCTGATCTCGGCTCTTAGGTGTACTCAAAATCACTTTGAATGTGGACAATCATTGAAGACACTGTTGTTTTGTTTTAGGTTATGGTTGTGTTCTCCCTTAGTTGTCTGTTTCCTAGTGTCAAGATGCCCTTGAGTGAACGTGCGTGGTATAAATGCTGCGAACATAACATAACTGTTTTAGTACTCTGTGACAACACAAATATAAACATTTGTGGAGCACATTATGCATGGACCCAAACTCAGGTTGGATAAAATAGCGGAAATTAGTTAAATATATTCTGACATAAAGCCATACATGGGGGGTCATTCCGAGGTTGGAGGTAAGGGATAAACGATGCTGGTAAAGGATTACCGGCATCGTTTAACGCTCTGGGCTATTCCGACTACCCAAACCGCAATTAGCGGCACCGTAAATAACGGTGCCTCTAATAGCGGCATGGGCGTGGGCATGCGGGCCATCATACCTGCAATATCAGTATGGCGTAAAGTGGAGGACATCACAAGTGAAGCGGACATGCAAATACCGGCATCATGAAGGTGCAATAAGTGGATACCGGCATGCCGTAAATACTGGCATCTCTGACCAACCCTAAAATGCCATGTGCAGTGTTCCCAACTGACACAGGTGCACACCATCAGCACCGGTAGAGGCAATGGAGTCTGGGCCTGAACAAAAGGAGCACACCCACACACCACACCCCTTTCCACACCAAGATCGATCCAATAGTAGTATCAACACTTCAGCTGTAGGACATGCATGCATTGCTACACCAGCAACAACACCAACACCAACAGCAGGCACCACAGAGGAGACGCAGCAGGAGAAGGAGGGTGAGACAGGCCCAGCATGCCCCACCAGTACAGCCACCGTAACCACGCAGCCAGCCCCCAATCCCAAACATCAGAGCCAGTCCCTCCAACCCAACCCCGGAGCACAACCACACCCTGTACCGTCTGGACCGGGACACCATCAACACCATCGTGGACATGATACACTATTGTCAGCCTCATTGAAATACGCACCGCCAAACCCCCTCTACTGAACGTAATTTTGGTGCTCCACTACCTTTCCAACGCCACCTACCAGCACACAGTGGGGCACATGCATGGCATATCATCACCCTTATTCACTCGCATCCTGAAGCAAGTTCTGGATGCCCTCCTAAAGCATACAACGGAATACATATCCCTACCACAGACTCCCCAGGAGATTCTTAAAACAAAATGTGGCCTCCATGCCATGGAGGTGGTTTACCGCACGCAAACAGGTGCAGATGGAAGGTGACGCAAGCAAGATCATCACACATTGTTGTGCCCGATATCCCGGATCAACCACAGGAATGCTGCATGTCACCATGTCAAAAATTGGCACAGAATGCCTAACGTTGCAGAGCCTACTGGCAACGCTCCCCATCAGGAAATCCTACAGAACACAACTCATCAATAAAATGACACAAACACAGCTATATGCATACACAATGCATGAGCTACAAGACGGCAGAGCACACCGTGTATCATCTTGAAGATGCAACCCACTCCATTATTCCATGGCACAGGACACATTGAGGACCTAAAAATGGCGTGCATATAACCAGGGACATGTGCATGTGACCAACGATAATCTGCCGGCATGTGTGACTAGTACAGCTGTCCATCATCAATCGGCTGACATATAGCTTGTTATGCCTCCCATGCAGGTGACAGTGGCTATCCCTTGATGCCGTGGCTCATCACCCCTGTCCGAAACACACAGAACAGGCATGAGAAGGACTACAGTCGATCCCACACCCGTACCCGTGTGATCATTGAGCAGACCTTTGGCCTGTTGAAGGCATAGTTTCGCTGCCTTAGCCCGTCTCTACTCACCTACAAGCTAGAAGCTATCCCAAAAGACAACTTGCACATGCCAGGAAACGAGCCCGCAACTCCAATCGAGACAATATCATTTATCCTGAACGGGAGGGTCCCCTGCCCACTGAGACTCGCATTACATTTGTGGTCACTTTCAGGCACACACACGGCACAACTAAAGAACATTGTCAACAAACATTGGCATATTGCACGTCTGAACCTCCCGGACGAACAACCCCTGAGGTTCGCTTACAAACGTGCCAAAAACATAAAAGAACATCTGGTACACTCTCTTTATCAACAAGATACAATGTACGGCAGTTCCTGCACACTCCGTCCCCTACAAGGTCACCATCAATGCGGCTATTGTGTCGCCTGCAAATTCACCAAGAAGATGAAAACCTTTTCCATCGGTGAACGACAATGGACCCTTAGAGATCTCTCTAATTGCAGAAGAAAAAATGTGATTTACTGCATCGAGTGCCCTTGTGACCTTAGGTATATAGGCCAGACCACTTGGGCAATCAGTACACGCATCTCGGAACACCGTTCAAAAATTTGATGCAAAAACCTGACAGCTCCCTTAGTGGAGCATTATCTTACCATGAACCACACCCCCAACGACATCCTGTGGTGGGTGGTGGAAAAGATTTAAGGCGGGCCAGATATCCAACACAGCCTCTTGAAAAAAAAATCTAGGTGGATCCACCGTCTAAACACATATCACCAAGGTCTGAATGAGATTTTCCAGCCTCTCACTTAAACCACCCACACCATGAGGAGCCTGCTGCCCGGACCCCAACAATGCACCCCTGCCGACTGCATCATTCCTGAGCATTCGGACACATTGAATCATCACAATTGCCCTTTGTCCCCGAAGGTCTTTTACACAGGTGCCACAGCACATTACACACAATTATTATATGTCACATGCCCTGACATTACTACAGATCAGCCTCTGTTGCCCCATACACCAATTGTTCATCCAACAGAGAATTATGCGTGGACTCCGGCACTCAGGTCACATGCACACCTGCACAACTACGTGCAGGTTTGTATTGACATATACTAACCTGCCACGAGGGACGATCCCCAGGCTCCACTTGAGCAGCGGTTCAGATCCTGCAGACCCGTGCCTTCCACGGGTCGTCATGGCTACCAGCATATCAACAAGCCTGTGAGAGCGCGCGCCCGTACTCTCACACGACTACACTTCCTGATCACACAGGATTGGCTCGCGTCATGGAGCTTCGAGCTCCACGCACGCGTGGTCGTCAGGGACGCCTTTACTTTTACAACGGCATCCAGCACTCGCGCCACTACTGACAACGCGCAGATGCGTTCCACGCCAGTCGGCCAGCGCGCTCCATGTGCTTGAGACGGACCAATTGAGCCTCCTGACCAGGTACTGAAACCCACCCTTTTTCTGTATTCCCAGCAGTATACTAACACACATCGGGTGACGTTGTTACATAAGTGGATATGCATTTTTTCGGATCGTACCTTTCAGAACCCACTTTTTGAATCTCTGCAAAGGGGCAACGGGTAAAATGCCTGCCCACGCACAGCAAGTATGCAAGAACGCTCAGCGATTCCTTGTCACCTGCACAATACTAACGCCACTCTTGCATCTCACCAGCCTGCATCAGATGATAACAGTACCCCCGGCGAGATTTTGATTTTTCTTCTCGCACTCGTTTTTCATTTTGCACAGCTTGGAAAATGTTTGCAACAAAGTCTTTTAGTTATAACATCTACGGCTACCATTGACCGTCCATCTCATCCTGGGTTTTTCCCTTTTAGTGATCCTGACCTATCCAGGAATCGTTTAAAGCAAATAGTCAGCTAACTAGAAGAAATAACACTGCATTCTCAACCCACCCACCTCCCAGTGAATCATTATCACCCGACAAGCAGGTACCCCCCTCTCATTTTTTCTTTTACCAACTATCAGAAGTTTTATTATGACTATGCACTGACCCCACAGGATGCCACTGCAAGCAGTGCGGGCTCTTTCAGCAGCTCCTCTTATATCACTACACTTCCTTTCTGTTCTCTACACAGAATCATCGCGTAGATTACACCCACCACTGTCCGGGTCCGCAATTTTTCAGCAGGAGCAAGGTTGAAGAACCCCCATGCTCAGCCACTGGCCTCTTAGTGAATGAAAACCGAGAACTTGGGATATACAGCACCGGCAGGTAAGCTGCCAGCACAGGGTTTCGAGAACTTGTGTATTATTAATTTATGCCCTATGAGTATCGGCATTCCATAAATATACTCACTGGAGTTTTCTATATACATTGCAGGGTCGCCCCCACGGAGCCCTGATGAAGGCGGACGCAATTTCATGCAAATCCGCCGAAACGTGATACGAATTGGGAACACCTGTTTTTAATGGTTCCCTGTTGTACCAGACTCTGTACATTCAGTTTCTGCCATGTTGGCTTAAAAGATATCTTGTTTTCCCTATTATCCTGGAACATTTATTGTTATAATAAGAAGGAATATGAAACATAAATAAGCAATTATCCACAAATTAGGACCCTTTTTGAAATGTGGGCGACTTTACAGCCCCCCTTGCTTCTATTTTTACTTTGGATTTATTACAAAATACTCATGCATTCATATTAGCATGTACATTGTCATATAATAAGGAAACAACTATTGAGATCTATCTGTATACTAATCATACAGTATTCTATGTTCACTCTGTTGTATATATTACACCTCTCTTGTTATTTGATGTCATTGTGAATTGTTATTGTTTTTGCAGATGTATGTTGCATTTTCCAGCATTTTCTTAAATTTGATGCACTATATGTTTGTTTGTATTAGCAAATAAATCATTGCTTTCTAATCTTTGTATTCATTAACACAGTGGGCCTCATTACGACCCAGGCGGACTTCGCGGTGCTAAATGCACCGCGAAGCATGGCGGAAAGCCGCCGATAGCGCCATGGGGGTTGGCGGATTTACCGCCCCATTCCGACCTCGGCGGAGCGGTAAATCCCCAATCCCCATTCTGCCCTTCCCCATTCCCATTTTTGCCCCATAGGGTATAATGGGAGTGGGGAAGGAGTTAATTACGCCACCGTAAAATACGGTGGCGTAATTAACAACGAGGTCCCGTAGCGCCATGGTTTTCTCCGCCTGGTAAAACCAGGCGGAAAAGGCCGCCATGGCGCTACGGGAACTCGTAGTATGGCGGAGAGGTACGCCATGCACTACGCTGGCGTAACACCCTCTCCGCCAGGGTCCTAATGAGGCCCAGTGAGCGGTTTGTACATTTTGATCCCGTCATTGGATCTGCCACTTAGCAGACCAACCCTCTTATTAAACTTGTGGACCGACCTAAACTCCTGTATCGGTCCAACTAAACAATTGCCTTGAGCATTGTTCTCTAGTAAGGGTACATTCATTTGTTTTCATGGGGCACTCCTCTAGAGGCATGAGAAGGTGGCCAAGATCATCATGGCATGTGTCATGCTGCACAACATGTGTATCCGACGCAACGTTCCCCTGCCCCCTGACATTGAACTGCAACCACCTGGTGATGATGAAGGGGATGAAGAAAAAGTGGCTGCACATCATTGCGGTGCCGATGCGCAGGAGGGACGTGCTGTGCATCTGTCAGTGATTGCACAATATTACTGAAACACATGGCTTGAGAGGGTGACATGATATTTTGCAGAGGCCACTGGGTGTGTGGGTACATGCGGACTATGCACTGTATATGAATAAATGACACATGCGCAAGGATGAATGTCCACTCAGGTCTTGCTTTTGACACAACGGGTGTATTCTATTCCGTGGGTCCATCTCTTATAAGTAGGGGGTCACGTGCCAGTGGGAGGGCTCTCAAAACAAGGCTGTGAAACAACTGAAAAGAGTTTTCTTCCCGAAGTTCAGTGTTTGGCTTATCCTAGTGAAAATAAAGATATTTTCCAGGAAAAGAGAATTTTCTGACACCAGTTTTACTGCAATCTTATGTCATAAACAAGACCAGGTTAATAAAGTAATCATGTACATGAGCAAACCTTTATCACTTGTTGAGATCAAATGTAATGAATGTGAGAAATCACTCCTGGAAATGGTATGGCCATTTAGAAAACGATTGCCCATTAATCTATGAGCATATAATAGTAGATAACTTCCACCAGCCCCTGCAATATTTCCAGAGTGATTTAATACAAACTGGCAATGTCTTAAACTTGAGGATTACTTTCTGGATTTCATCAATTCAGGGTCACAGTGTAGAAAACAGATGTGGTCAAAACAAAAAGACTCTGGTGGCACAAAGATTAGCCGATCTACATGATTGTATCCAAGGCAACTGTCTAGATGAAGAAGAATTTAAAACAAAAATAATATAAAGGCATATCTAGCATCCCCTCATAAGGCGTATGATAAAAGCAACTGTCAGGGAATGACCATAATGTATTTGGTGAAGCCCGCGTCAGTAAAGGGCGCACGACTTGGACTGTTGGCTGTTTGCTGCGAGCTGAGAGCAGACGGCAGCCACCACTTGTGGCGAGGACCACCGCTTAGATACACTCAAACGCTCACCAACTGCGATTAGAGAATGCGGCCAGACGTTGGACCACAAACAAGGGGTAAAACCCTGCAGCAACGCCGGTTACTAAACCCGTGGACCAGAGCATCACCAGTAGATCCGACAATCAAGGTAAGCCAACTGAATGTATGTGAAAACAACATGAAGCCGCTTAAAGATTCAGTTCAAAATCCGTCCGTAGACGGGTTCCCAAATGCCATACCTACCCCCCCCAAAACAACAGGCACAAATTCCATCTTTATACACTATAGCAGCTAAGGCAGCTGGGCTTTTGGAAAAAGTAGTGCAACACGCTGGTCAAAATGAGGAATTACCAATACGTAAACTACTGACTTTACCAAACCATGCTGAAACCCATCTGCTCTTAGATTTAACGCAGACTGAATTTTCGCCACTGAATGTGAACACAGTCGAAATAAATCCAGCATTATTTATATCACCTTTTGAGGTGACAGACTTTGAACTGTTGAATGCTACAAATCAGTCAAACAACACAAAGATTGATAACATAAATAATGAAAGCTCGACCTTTGTTCCAAATGTATCCTGCATCATCGCGGAACCAAAAAAAAGTAAATATGGACGCAACAAACCCTTATGTGGTAGACTGCAACATAACTAGCATTGGTTTATCCAAATACCATAAAAAGGCAGGCTTTCAAGCAGAGGAACATCTGCATCACAGTAGGGTCACAGAAATTAAAGAACTAAAAATGGCGTTGTCCACTAACAATATAAATAACTTGGAGTCTAGTCGCAAAGCATTGGCTCAAAGTAGCGTCTTACAATGGATCCCGACAGAAAACCTTACAGATTCTCTGACAAAGTTCAACTTTGACCCTGCACTAAGCCAAAGGGGAAAGTCACAAATAGAACAGGCGGGTTGTGACTCCCGCCTGACAGAAAGACTAAAAGCTGACTATCTCGTAGTTGAAGCAAAACTAAGTGCAAGTTTTCAACTTGAGCAGAAAAAAAGACAAGAGGCGAAAAACCAGACGCAAACTGGAGGAAAAAAGAGCAGCCCTGTAGTTGGACGACAAACAATCACCAGCACCCCAATTATAAAATTTATGGAGAAGAAAAATCTGGAAACAAAATTTGTCGGCATGTAACCTGCCCAAAAAAGTACCGTCTTCACACCAGCCTAAAAATAAAGAGACACAATGCGACCAAGAAGACAGCCGATTGTCGTGTGAATCAGATGGCGACTCCAGCAGAGAAAGCAGAGCCAAATCTAACTTATCAACTGCAGCCGCAATTCAAATTTACAATAATGCCTTGGCAGCTTCATCCACGGCTTTAACCCCGTTCATAAAACTGTATCAATCCTTACAGGATACCATAGTTAACCAAGCTTCCCTGATGACTAATGCTTTTTCTAAACTAGCAAACATCGAAGAATTCATGGAGTCCCTCCAGTCAAGGATCGAGAAGGAAGCAGAGCAAGCGGTGCGCTAGCAGTCGCTTCAACAGGCCCAAATTGAAAAAGATCAATCATCCAAAGACGATCTGATGGCTGCACTACTTGAATCTGTAAAATAGGTGCAACATAATGATATTAATCAAACAATACAACATCAATGTTCATGCAAAACTGCAGGTCTCAAGATATTGTCAAATTCTTCAAAGAGTGATGCGCGACCACCAGAAACTGGGCATATACAAACCACATCGCCCGCCGGATTATACCCACCCGTTACAATTACAATGGCAACCACAAATAATGTGAATCTATGCGAGCTTAAAGACAGCCCGACAAAAAAAAAACATTAATAAAAATGGAAACATCGAAAATCGTCTCAAAGAAGGGACACAAAAAGCAAACTTTACTGACAACAAAGCAATAATAATAAATCGTCATTGGACAAAAATAAAGGCGCCACGGATGATGGATCAGTGCTCCCCTCCAGAAGTAAAACCGAAGAATCTGACGGGGTAAGTAAAGGAGTGTTAACAAACCCTTTCTCCTCATTTGGAATCTCTACTGGGCCAGTGAAAATTGGCAACTTGAATGCCAGCAAAAAAAAAAAATTACCACTGAACACTCAAAAAGAGAGACACATCTGGCAGAGCTTAATAAAGAGAAAAAGAAATTGACTCGACAGACTGCAAAGGCATTTATAAGACATTTGACCACGCCGTCTAAGACCCTAGTGTTTGAACGCGCAAAGCTCCATAAAAGAACTATTGCAACACAAGAAGGAAACAGCATTCCAGATAAATTCTCGTCTGGCCTCTTTTCCAAAAAAGAACATAAACCCAATGAAACATCGAAGAGTAGAGTCTGAGGAACAGGAGTCTATCCGATCTGCCACTCTATCTGTTTTATGCGACCTATCCACATACTCAGATGAACAGACTAATGAATCAATTGCCTCAACATTGAAAAAGGAATCAACGAAACTCGACAAATCAAAAGGAAAACATATTGCAAAAGACAAACCCTCAAAACAAACTTTGTTGCGTCTTAAAAATATGTCAAGGTACTCATTACAAAATAAAGACACAAAACCTACAGAACATTGCAAAATAAATCCGAAATTAACGCTGCTGCAGAAGCACAAACTCTCTGATACAAGTGCAAACTACGACTACAAAATATCCATTCCGACGATCTTGAGGTTAGCTTAAACCACGGAAACATAATGAAGCTGTTCAAATGCATACCAGCACTACGAACAGTTATGTCCGATGATATAAAAATTGTGCAATATGCGACCGAAAGAACGTCCGACCAAGTGTTGCTGCATATAAATTCTAAAGCGGTCAGAAGAACACTCTTGGATGCAAAGGATGATCTACTATTCTATGGATTCGAGCTCTCCTTAGAACCACATGGCGAGATGAGTGTAGACAGCATTTCCGAAAGACTCCCTAACATCATCGACATGTAATGAACAACGAAGAGACATGTTCAGGAAATAATTTGCTGTGAAAAGACCAGAAGAACTAAATCCAAAGCAGAGAGTTCCTTGTAAGAATCTGAATAAATAGATATGCAATGAACCACGAGTAAAGGCGCGGAACTTGATTTCATGGTACACAAGGGGCTTCGTACATCTGTTGAATGACTTTCCAGTGAAGTTAAAAGATAACTTTGCACTATGTTTACAAGAAACATGGCTCCGAGATCCACCCACAAGAGATGGCTATACAATCCTGCTAAACTCGGCTGGAAAAAATCACAAAGGTCGCCCTTTCTCTGGCCTTCTTATGTTGATAAAAAACGCACCGGATCGAACTATTAAAGAATTACCTAATCCAAATCTATTTGTTCAAAGAGCTTTAATTAACTACTCAAGCAAAGAGAACATGGGAATATCCAATCTATTGCTGATAAACACCTACTGGAACTCTGCCATGATCAGTGCCTTGAAATATATAGATGCAGTGACTTCTATGATCGACCCACACTTGACGTCTGACCAGAACCTTGAAATTATAATCTGTGGCGATTTAAACAACACATGGTTTACATCAAACAAGTTTGGCCAAAATCAAAAGCCAATATCGTTTGAAGATCTGTCGCCAGAAGCCAGATTGTGGCACTCCGCAATGCGGAGTAGAAACTGTGCTATGCTCAACGGGCACACACAGGGTGACACTCCTGCCAACCCAACATGGCACCAACAGCAGTGCCACAAAACGCTTGACTATATTTGGGCGTCCCAAAATTTAATTGAAAAGGTGACAAAATGAAACATCATAACAGTAAGTAGCAGTGACCATAATCCACTAAAATTGACATGGAATGAGGTACGCCAACAGATGCCGTTAAAATACACTGCCGTCGTAACTCCAAATGCAAGTGGAAATCGGCTCCAGATAAACGGGACTCAGATCGGAACTCTGACTCTACATTTGGAATACACATGCCACAACATGACATCAATTATGTCCCACTGTTAAAGAAATTTATAGTGAAATCCAATACAAAAGGAATTGTTGGTTACCAACATCAACATAAATTCAGCAGACTTCTAGCCTTAGAAAAGAAATCTCTTTTGCAAGATATAAGAAGGCTTCGAAAAATTAAGAAACTCACTGTCACCGAACAAATTCGTCACCAACGCCAACGTTTCAGAAATTGGGTTAAATCATTTGCTACGCTAAAACATCAAGTACGTGCAGAAGTAATATTAAAATTGTTCCAAAAACATAGTACATGAGAAATATGGTCAATTTTAAATGCTGGCAACTCAAAAAGTAATCCACCAATAATAAATGAAATGGCTCCCAATATTTGGGAGAGCCACTTTTTCAAATTATTTAATGACTCTCACGATGAGCAAAAGGAAACTCAAGTGTGTAACAGCGTACAATGGAATATTGTCGAATCTTGTTCAGACATCGAAAAAGCAATAAAGATTTTAAAAAACTCAAGTGCAACCGGCCCAGATAACATCAGCAACGTGATGTTAAAACAAGAGCCCGAAAGATGGGCGCGGTTTATCGAAATTCTATTTAGAAAAATATCAATCAGGCAAGTGGTCCCTCCATCCTGGCTAACTGCGTTAGTCGTCCCAATCCACAAAAAAGGGCCACGGGATGATCCGGCAAACTACCGGCCGATCGATTTGTTAGATCTGATTGGTAAAATGTTCGCTTCATTCCTACAAAAAAAACTAGCCGCAAGGGCCACACAAACTGGGGTAGGCAATTGTCGACAAACGGGGTTTACAAAAGGTGTAGGGACAGAAGTCAACTTGTTGCTACTAAACCTTCTAAAATTGGAGAACCTAAGAGGAAGCAAAAATCTTTTCCTCGTGTTTGTGGATATGCGGCAAGCATTTGACAAAATAAATTGACACCTGCTGTGGCAGAAACTTTTATCCTGGAAATGTCCGGCAGACATTTTGAACCCTATAAAAGCATTGCATAAAAGAACAACCATCCGAATTCGGTTGAACCACGAGGGCGATCTGACAAACCCAATATCGACCGCAAAGGGAGTAAAACAGGGTTGCCCGTTGGCTGCCCTGCTATTCAAACTGTTCATATCCGACCTGCCAGCCGACTTAAAAGATGTCAAGTGCTTCCCACCGAAAATACATGATCAACCAATTAACTGCATCATATATGCTGACGATTTAGTGTTAGCCAATCGGACCCAAATAGGCTGACAGCGATTGCTGGAGAAATTAAACAGCTATTTGACAAAGAACAACCTTGAAATAAACACCTCCAAAACAAAAATAATACAGATGGGTTCTTTAAAAGGAGCAAAAAACAAAAACTTTAAGTGGTATGTTGCAGAAGACCAAATTGAGATAATCTCATCGATACGGTACCTTGGAATCATTTTCAGTACATCAATTCGAGAATGGCCATGGTATCAAGATCTGAGAAATCGAATTACCACATACGCATAATGAATATGGCAAATTTTCACTCCAGCCGATACTAATGTTCTACCAGAACAAAGTATTGCCAGAAATAACATTCGGGGCTGAAGCAGCATGGAATCTTAGCTTCAAATTCTAGGAAATTCTCAAAGGCATGTTTTGGCACAAGGTGTTGAGACTTCCACGTCATGTATCAATGACGACACTGCGATATGAATTGGCTATAAACTCCCTCCACTGTGCAACAGTCTGGAAAGCTTGTTCAACCCTACGTAAAATGAGAGAAAACCCTGGAGAACCTGCATACAAAATCTTTAAGCCATCTAAAGATGGGAGTTCTTCAAACATGTTAAAAGTTTGGATTAACAAAATCGACCAAATCCTTCTGGCCGCCAACATTGACAAAGCGTCACTGCAAAAACATCCTCAATTGGCAAAGAAACGTTTCCAAAAGTGGAGTTGGATTTCAAACTTAGAAAGAAGAGCGACTCTGCGTTCTGCTCTCCCGTTTGGGAATGCAAGAAATAAACTAGAGATACAACCTAAATACCTAGTAAAATGCGCATCTCGCCATCATCGTGATCAGTTCTTGCGATTACGGTTAAATGCATTAAAGACCAAAGATATGCGCTGGCTAAGAAAAGAAGCCGACCTCACAGACAATCTTTGTAGAAATTGCAAAAAGGATATAGAATCGCTCCATCATCTGACCGTTATATGTAGCGCAATAACGGACCAAAAGACTTGTCACTTAGGATTCTCATTCCCACTAAAGAAAAATATTGATGAATGGTGGATGCGCGTGACATCAGGTAACAACATGAAGATAACATGTGCAATTTTTGAACGAAACTTAGGAAAGGCAGTACTTAGCCAACTAGAATGTTTTACAAAGTAAACGACATTACGTTTTGTTCTTTTTTAGGAGTCATAATGGAAGTAATATTGTGATAAAAGTTTGAATAAACTAAAAAAAAAAAAGAAAAAATAATAATAATGTATTTGGATGATTGTTCTTATCATATTGAAGAAAATGATGAGAAGGAATCAAGGATGCTTGGGTGAACTACATCCCTTAACCATCAGTCAGCTGTAAAACGGTAGCCCAGAGTAGTCAGGTGGCAGAATTGGGTCCCATATATAAAGCTGTCCTTAAGGCTGTAAACCATCAAATCCAAGAAGTAGTAATGAAAACCGATTCAGACAATGTTTGAAATTGATTTTTTGGGCACTTAATAAACTCGAAATCCAGAGACATGCTTTGTACGAACAAGAAACCTCTGAATCACAGGAAGTTAAGCCAAATGATAGGTGATTTAGTGACATCAAACAACATGACCCTATTTTGGATGAAGATAAAAGGGTACTCAAAAGTTGAAGACCCTGATAAGATTTGAAATTATTTGGCCAATCAACTAGCCAAAACTGGAGCAATCCACTGGGAATACTTTGATATGGTACATCTCGTTGGAGCAATACAATAACAGCAGTAACTTGATTACAATTTCAAGCTGAAAGTGAGCTTTGTTCTCTTCAGTGGAGTAGGGAGACTGCAGATAAAGACCTAATTAACTGCCAAAAGGAAGACCATATTATTGTAAAATTCTATTAATACCTAGAATATCCAGAAAAGTTTCCCTTCTGAACAAGAGTGTCAGGGAAAGGAAGATCTTTGAGTCTTAATTAAAATGTAAAAAATTCAAGATGGACTTTTCATTAGGAAACTTCAATTCAACACACAAATTGAATTTATACCTTACACAATATGGTATCTATTTCTTGCAGAGATCATCGTACGCCCCATACCTGATGAAGGCCCCTATGCCCGAAATGCGTAATATGTACACAAGGAGCACCACTGTACTTTACTGATCTTTGTCAGTGCCAAATGCCCCTTGTAGGAGACAGTAGTGTTATTTACTTCTGTACTATTCATATGTCTAAGTGACTTTGTATATTTACTTATGTTTGATGACTACTGTATAAACATGTACAAACCACTTTCATTGTTTAACTTTGATGGTGATTATCTAATGTATTTTATTTCAATTAATTCATGTTGAATTCATGATTGATACTCAATAATTTTGTTTTATTAAATCGATTTTACTTAGTGAAAAACTCTATTTACTTTATTTACACAAACTAACATTGTCAGCTTACAGTGTGCCTTGTAGTTGACCCCAGACTCCGGTGGACCCCTTCTTTCTATTATATATCTTTTATCTTGTAGCCAAGATTAACTCAGGAGCACCTGAAACATTTTTTTAATTTACCTTACCAATTGTTATTACTTATCTTGTGAATTTTGGCAATTTGAGAGTGCACCTCAACACCATGTGTTTCCTGTATTTACTCTTAGAGGCTACTCTTCTTCTTAAGGTTGCACCATCAACTTATTTGTAGTAATGACATTTTCAAAAATAGAAGCTCTTACGTCCAATCGAGCAGAAACTCTTGGCTTCTCCCAGGAAGAAGCCGCAAGAATCCTTAATCTAATTAAAGACACTGATCACGACCTTTGTTCCACCAGTAAACTCGAGGAGCTAGTGAACCAACTAGAGAGACTTATCCGCAGGGAAATCAGTCACAAACGTCATGCCACAACACTGTCACAATATTATACAGCCCACCGTATTCCCAGACTTCCCAGAATTGATCTAGAACCAACACTGTGTAAAGATAACCTTGAGTTTGTGAAGAGGTGGAGACTCATCTTAAATAAATGCTCACTGGATCTAATTATTCTTGCAATTGAAGAACATTTGAAATCATTAGACTGCACTGAAATCGAGCTTAAAACCACCAAGACACATCTTGCATCGCTAATTTCTAAAGAAGAACTCACATTACTATTAGAAGACATTGGGTCTCATTACAGGTATGCCGGTACGAGTTGCGATGCCGGTAACACCAGCATTGCAAGAGACCCACCGCATGCGGGTATCTGCGGAGACAAGCGACAGCCGTGCCTGAGATATCGACATGGCGTAAGTGAACATTCCGAGATGCATGGACACGCAATAACCGGCATGGACATGCCGGTAACAACATGAAAACGATGCCGGAAACTTCAGCATCACAGACCAGGCGCTAAGTGGATTCTGGTGTGTAGAAACATGCCACAGATGCTCAAAATCAGCACAGGTGGACCCAATGGGCTGTGCCACAGCGCAAAAGGACCACTCCCACACCCCTTCCGCCACCACAATGCTAGCAGTAGCTGTAGCAGCACTGGAGCTGGAGGCCATGCCTGCAGAGCTACTCATTGAAAAGGCAGTGAGGCGGAGGATGCAGCGGAGGCACTTGAGGAGAAGGAGGGCCATCATGGCCCATCATATCCCCAATGTCCAGCAGGTTGCAGCCTGCAGGCAGGCACCAATCCCTCGCTTAAGGGCCACACCATTCAACCTCAGCCCAGGTCAGATCCACACCCTGTACCGGTTAGACAGGGACACCATCAGCTCAATAGTGGACCTGATCCATGACGACCTGGCCAGCATCATCAATATCTGCACAGCGATCCCCCCTTGATGAAGGTAGTGTCTGTGCTACACTTTCTGGCCACAGGCACATACCAACACACTGTTGGTGAGATGCATGGCATTTCACAACCATGTTTCTCCCGTGTACTATTCCAGGTGATTGATGCACTCCTATGTCACGTACGAGATCACATCAGCATGCCCAGGACTGCTGACCAGGTAAATACCATACAAATTGCCTTCCATGGCCTTGCAGACATGCCTAACGTCATTGGTGCCGTGGACTGCACACATGTGGAGCTGGTGGCCAGGCATGCTGTGGAGGCAGTGTATCCAAACAGTAATCTCTTTCATTCACTGAACGTGCAGATGGTGTGTGATGCCCGCCACCTCATCACCCATTGCTGTGCAAGATATCCCGGGTCAACACACGACTCCATGGTGCTGCATAACTCCACGATGCCTCGGTGCATGGCACGACACACTGGACAGCATACCTGGCTGCTGAGTGAGTGTAACTTCTAGGCCATGTGCAGTGTTGAATTGGGGGGGGGGGCAGTAAACAGCATAGCATACCTGCCTGCTGGGTGAGTCAATCTACTAAGCCATGTGCAGTGTTGACTTGGGGGGGGGGCAGTAAACAGTATAGCATACCTGGCTGCTGGGTGATTCGAACTACTAGGCCATGTGCAGTGTTGAATTGGATGGGGGGTCAGTAAACAGAATAGCATATCTGGCTGCTGGGGGAGTCTAACTACTAGGCCATGTGCAGTGTCGTATCATGGCACAGTATGCCAGCCATTACCAATGGATGTGCACACTGCATGCATGAATCCATCATTAATCCCACAGCAATTACCCAAAACTATTACAAAACCTCCATGTAAGTACACAGAGGCCGGATAGGGCGGCAAAAAGGTAAGGCAGATCAAGAACAACAGCAAGAAACATTATTACCGATAACTGTAAAACAAGTACACCTCATTGAATTGGAGAGGATCCCACTCAGTGTTGGGTGTGCATGAAATGTGCAAGTGTGTAGGAGTTTCTCAAGGTGCAACACAGTAGTAGCATCGCAGAGTACAAGTCCTTGGCAGGTGTGTATCCATGTATGAAAAATACCCAGTGCATA
The DNA here is from genome assembly GCF_040938575.1 of Ambystoma mexicanum. Lineage (NCBI taxonomy): Eukaryota > Metazoa > Chordata > Amphibia > Caudata > Ambystomatidae > Ambystoma > Ambystoma mexicanum. The sequence goes on along the minus strand of NC_090934.1, from coordinate 688,153,667 downwards.
CATAACCACATCTATCCTGTACAGCGAAAAACAAAAGAACTACATGCACCAGAATGCACCACACCTTAGTGACAATGACAGGCACAAACACAGTGAAGCAAAGCCACAACTCATGATGCACAGCCAGAGAATACTGAAGCACCCACCCACAAAAAAACATGTTGCTGCACACAAATTGGACAGGTACACTGCCTGTCACAACCACACAATCACACATGCATATCCTGGAAATGCCAAATGTACCGTCGTACAAGGCCATATAGCTGGAATTAATTTGTCACACATTGATGACATTTCCATCCATTTCATGTGTCAGTTGTACAAAAAGGGTCAGAGGTCATGTTGTCTGTGAATGACCCATGTGAATGCCACTGCACAACACCCACCCACTGCCACGCATTATGACAAAGTGCAGTTCTAGTACCAGAAAATTGACATATGCTAGGTAATCTCATTTATGCTTGTGTTTGTTTGACTTCGCAAATGAACACTATACAGCCTGTGCCAACATGAAATGACCAGTAACTTTTAGTTACTTACCTGTTACTGTATTTCTCCAGCATTGGTATCTTTCATAGATTCACATGCTCGAATATTCCCCGTCGTCAGACTGGGAATCCTCGTTGATAAAAATAATGATTAAAAATGTTTTAATATACATTCATTTTTCCATAGAGAATGCATGTAAATACCCCATTGTGGCCTATGAGCCATTCTATTGTGTAGTTCCTCCACCTCACCTTGGTCCTTTATGGCCCTAACTAATGAGGTGACAGGGCTTAAGCTCCGCCCCAGTCAGCCATGTACAGATTTTGAACCATAGGAACTACAGTATGATGGGTGCTGAACGTAGGAGCAGCCTTTCAGGGGAGGCGGGTGGGTGCATGTGAATCTATGAAAGATATCAATGCTGGAGAAATACAGTTACAGGTAAGTAACTAAGACTTCTCCAGCATTGGATCTTTCATAGATTCAGATGCTTGAATAGAATACCAAGCAGTTAAAACGTGCCACCATCATGTGTACATATATAAGCATAAATGCAGAAAAGTATTTCTGACAAACCTTTGCCATACAGCAACCCAACGGTTACATACTCAGGGAAAGGCGGGAAAGGAAGCTGGTCCCACCTTATGCAAATAGGTGGCAGATCACTCTCTGTCCAACTGCAGATTCTTTGTTGGTATCTTCTGCCAGGCAGTAATGTTTAAAGAACGTGTGCAGAGTGCTCCAGGTAGCGGATCTGCATATGTCTTTCAAGCCACCCCTGTGTGGAACACTACTGATGCCGCTCTCTTCCTCTGGTGGACTGTGCCGAAGGCGGCTTGGTGAGGGGGTCGCCCTTCACTTAATGACAGTGGGTGATACATAAAGAGATCCATCATGCCAAACTTTGTTTGGAGATATGCTGTCCTTTTGTGTGACCAGAAAAGGCAATGAACAGTCTGTTTGAGGAACGGAACTCCTTAGTTCTTTGTAAGTAAAATTTAAAAACTCTAGCCACATCAAGAAAATGCAATGCTCTTTCTGCTTCAGAGGTATGATTCTGGAAAAAGGATGGCAAGACAATGCGCTCTGTGAGTGACATTTCCGATAAGACCTTGGGAAGGAATTTAGGGTGTGTTCTCAAAATGACTCGGTCCTTCTGAAACAAGGTAAAAGGAGGTTCTGAAGACAAAGCTTGCAATTCACTGATCCTCCTGGCCGATGTAATGGCTATCAAAAAGGCTTTTTTTCAAGAAAGGAATTTCATGTCACATCTATGAATGGGCTTGAAAGGGGGTTCCATGAGAGCCGTTAACACTGTGTTTAGACTCCAGGTAGGGACTGGTGAGGGCGTAGGAAGGTAAGTACGCATCATCCCTTTCAGGAAGACCTTGACATCCGGAAGAGAGAGAAATTACTATGTTTCTGGAGTCGACGTGTATGCTGATATGGCCGATAGGTGAACTTTGATGGAGGACAGTGAGAGCCCTGCCTTAGCCAAATGTAGTAAGTAAGGTAGTATCTGTTCTACCGAAGCTGTAAGTGGGTTAATTGTAGACGTCTCACACCACTTAGAGAAACAAGTACATTTCCAGATGTAGGTGATTCTCGTTGAGGGGGCTCTGGATGCCCTGATTATGTCCCAGCAGTCTGCCGGGAGATTCAGATTCATAAGTCTACGCTGCTCAGGAACCAAGCCTTGAGGGAGAGGCTTGCTGGGTCGTGGTGCAGGACTTTGTGGTTCTGTTGCATCAATAAGTATTGATGCGCTTTGAGGCCAATTGAAGCCAATTGGGATCAATGCTGTAGAGTCGGGTACCAAATCTGTCGCGCCCAATCCGGCGCTATTAGGATCATGGAGCAATTCTGCTCCTTCATTCTGCAAGGAATTCTCGCTATGAGCAGAATGGGGGGAAAGGCATACAAGAATTTCCCTGTCCAGTCCACTGAGAAAGCATCTCCTGCTGATTGCTGTTCCTGGTACCTTGAGGCGAATTCTTGGTATTTTCTGTTGGCTCTGGTGGCAAAGAGGTCTATCTGTGGATGTCCCCATATGGAGAAAATTCACTGGACTGCCTTCTCATCTAGCTCCCATTCGTGGGATGACATGTACTCCCGGCTCAGTTTGTCCGCTAGGACATTGTCCACTCCCGGGCGATGTTCTGCCCTGATTTGAACTCTGTGGTGTAAGGCCCATGTCCATAGCAGTTGAGCTTCTTGTGACAAGACCTCTGATTTCGTGCCCCCTTGCTTGTTTGTGTAGTGCATGGATGTTGTATTGTCTGTCTGGACTGTCAGTACCTGTCCAGCTACGACTAGAAGGAAGGCTTTCAGGGCCCACCGTATCGCCCTGAGCTCTAGGACATTGATGTGGAGCTGTGACTCCTGATCTGACCAAGTCCCTTTTGCTTGGAGGTCCTCTAGTTGAGCTCCCCAGCCCGAAAGGGACGCATCTGTCCTTCAGAGAAGAGTAGATGTTGGTGCCTGGAATGGCATTCCTTGTAGCAGGTTCTGCGGAGTGTTCCACCACCGAGGTGCTTTGTGTACTGTCGTCGGTATCTGGACTACATCCTCCTATGAGCCTGTAGCTTGTTTCCATTGGTGGTCAAGGGCCTCCTGGACTGGTCTCATGCGAAATCTGCAATTTGGTATGAGAAATATACATGAGGACATCATGCCCAGGAGGGATTCGAAAAAGTGTACCGTGGTTGCCATTTTTTCTAGTAACCATGAGGTGAAGCGGAGGATAGCTGTTACTCTGTCCGCCTATGGTCTTACCCTGGGAATGCTGGTGTCAAACTCGGCCCCCAGGAAGAGGATTGTCTTGCTGGGTACTGGGCAGGATTCTATGTTGTTTATCGAAAAACCTAACCCTTTTAGAAGTTTTATAGTTTTCGAAACTGCCAATCGAGCCTGACTGGGGGAGTTCGCCCTTATCAACCGGTTGTCCAAATATGGAAAAACTTCTGTTCCCATCCTTCTGAGTTTTGCTGCAACTTGCGCCAGGCATTTGGTAAATACTCTTGGTGCTGACTTTAGGCCGAATGGCAGCACACGTAATTGGAAATGCAGATCTCCTACTGCAAGCCTGAGGAACTGTCTGTGGGCAGGATGAATTGGAATGTGGAAGTATGCGTCCTCCAAGTCTAGGGTGGCTATGAAGTCATTTCTGTTTAGTCACAGTAGGACGCCCTGCAGGGAAATCATCTTGAATTTGATGCATTTGATGCATTTGTTGAGCACTCTCAAATCTAATATGGGTCTCTACTGTCTCTACTGGCTGTTTTTCTTCTTGATTAGAAAGAAACGGGAGTAGAAACCTTTTCCCTTCTGAGGGTAAGGAACTGGTTATATTGCTGCTTTGTGCAGTAATTTTTGAACTTCGGACATGACTTGCTTTAGCATATTCACTTTGCAAGGTGTGGGAGCAAGGGATGGAGGTTAGTTTAAGAATTCTATGGTGGGACCCTCGCAGACCACCTGTAACACCCACTTGTCCGATGTTAGCGACTGCCAGCGTTGGAAAAATTGGCTTACTCTTCCCCCAACAGGAGTGTGACTTACAGTGGGAAGAACCGACCTGTCAATTTTGTTTGTTCTTGGCTTTACCTTGGGTAGAGCCGTGCCTTCCTCTTTGGGAGTACTTGTTGGAGGATTGGTATCTGTTGCCCTGAAAAGTGTTTCCTTGCGTCTTTTGAACATAGGAAGATCGATTATATTCTCTGTCTTTTGACGAAGAGCCTCGAAAATGGGGAAAAGACCTACAGTCTTTATATTTATCGTTTAAGGAACTGATGGCTCGAGCTGTGTCCATGTCCATTTTTATTCTTTTTAGGTGGTCATCGAGCTTCTTACCAAATAACTCTTGCCCATCAAAGGGCATGTGCAGTATTTGTGCTTGCACCTCAGGTCTGAAATTTGTGGCTTTCATCCAGGCTTGTCTCCTTAGTACAGTACCGTGAGCCATCTGCCTGAATCCTGACTCAGCCACATCGACTTCAGCATCGATCATGTGATCTGAAGTAGCTTCTACGTCTGCAATGATCGACTTGGCTTCTTCCTGGAGCTCCACAGGTAGATGCTTGGTCAGCTTGGACATGCGAAGTCAAAGCTTGCGATCAAACCTAGCGGTCATGGCCAGCGCGTTGCCCGCTCGAATAGTGAGGGATGCTGAGGAAGACACTTTTCTACCAATGGCTTCCAATTTATGACCTTCCTTGTCTGGAGGTGCTGACAGTGGTGATGAAGGGTTGGCTAACTTTTTTCTGGTTGCTACAGTGATAACAGAGTCTGGCTTAGTATGACCTCTTAGACAAAGCGGTGCTGAGTCTGACGCCTTGTATTTCTTTTCAGGTCTTGAAACCAGAGCAGGTGTGGATAGTGGCGTGGCCAGTATATTTGACCCAGACTCCCATATGGTGTCGAGAGGAGGGATGATGGTAACCGTTCTTCTGCGCTTGTCCTTGGGCTCATAAAGCACTGATTTATTCTCTTCTGATGCAACTTGTAATTTGAACAAGTCCGCAGCTTTTCCGATAAACGATACTAAATCGTCCGGTGCCAAAGAATCACCTGGAGAGTATTTCATTCTGGGCTTCTCAACGATATAATCCTCCCATTCGCTGGGAGCATCAGGCTCCTGTATGATCTCCCCTTCTTCAGGGTCTGAGAAATCCCTGAATGGGTCCTCTTGCCAATCAGAGACTGAGACAGACGATGGTACCATATTTGGATCTCGAACCGGAGATCGAGGTCTATGTGACAATGCTAGAGACAGGACCCTTGTCGGTGAAGCACTGAGTGTTCTGCCCCCGGATCTATGTGGAGGGTCAGGTGATCTTGCTCTTTTCTGTGGTCTGCCACTGGAAGGAGAGTAACTTGGTGTACTATGTCAAGGTGAGATGTCCCTCTGGTGGGTTCTCAACTCTTTCGGCATAGATGACCTATTCTTTTCCTCTTGTCGTCTGTTGAATTCCTCGATGATCCTTCTCATCGGTTCCATGAGCACAGGGTCATAAGGATCTGCAACGGCCTCAGTAGACGGCTGCCAGGGAGGACTGTTCTCCTTGGGGGTGAGAAAAGGTTGCTTACCAAGAAATTCTGTGTCTGACAACTCCTCTTGAAGAATGATTTCAAGGAGTTCTGTCATTTCTTTTAAAGGAGATAATTGTGCTCCAAGTGGTTCAGGAGACGCTGAAACCGGAGGCATTGCTCCCCTAGGTTTAGGGAGACTGCTCACATTGGATGGTTTATCCGTGATGTCCACGAGTGGCATTTTGGGCCTTACTTCTTCCATAGACAAAGGAGTGTTAGGGAGAATTCTCTCTTTAGGCTGAATTTCCTAACCTAGTGAGTCCCCCAGCAGCTTTGCTGGATTTCTGGAGTTTGTTTTTTTTCTCCTGCCAAGAGTGAGACTCTTTTTCTTCCACTCTTGGACATGATTTATGGTGTTCCTTTGACTGCTTATGTGTTTTATGAGCTATGGGGTCCTTTATTCCATAGGGTCTCATGTGTCTTTACTATGTGTGTTACACAGCACCCTCCATGCAGTAACACAGGGGTGTCATAGTGACCCCCCACCATAGACTCCATACCCTGGGACTGACTACTGTCTCCCAGGGCATGTAAAGTCACCATTGGCTTTACTAGTCCCAAATTATTAACAGAAACCGGTACAAACCATCATATTGTGGACATACTGGTCGGGGCAATTCGATTGCCCTGGAGTCTGTTAGTCGAGGGGGCACGTCTCCGTCCCCCTGATCGAGTTTTGGCTGGTGGCAGTGGATTTCCCATTGTTCGAGGCTACCAACTTTAATTATTTAATTCTCATAGCCTCAAACATACCGCCGGTTTATTTAATTAATATTCATTCTCCGGTTGGTATTTCTTGTCAAGACTCGATTCTAAAATGGCGTTTGTGTTCTCTTCTGTGACTCCAACCCAAGTCGAGCCCTTTGTTCCACTTTTTTGGCGGGCTTCTCCACAGAAGCCTCCAAAAGTGGTGCCACTCTGTCTGGGTACCACATGGGGTGTGGGAGGGGGTTTAGGCACCCTGGACCGAGTTACCTTGGTAACTCAGGTCGCACTCTTGTGTGATTGGCCCAAGTGGTGAGCAGGCCGGCTCACCACTTAGCATATTTGAGTGACAGCTAGGCAGAGTGAATGGGGGTTTTCTGCATAAAAGCAGGGCTTTGGGGACTGGAACTTCAGAAGTCGCCACAGGACCTGAGAATCCGACGAGGGAGAAGCTGATCCGACCTACCATGGCGACACCACCGGTGGAGCCCTGCAGAACCAACTCATCACTTCCCGACGACAGAGAAGATCTCCCGGCTGGAGAGGCTTCTTCCCCTGACTGGTGGGCACAACTAGTTTTCCTTTCTTTCTTCGCACCCCAGCCTGGTTTGTGGTCGAACTGCCCGTGCCAAGCACCCCGGCGGCCGGATAGCCACTCACCACTGAACCGCGAATCACCGGACAGCTCCTTGTACCTGAGAAACTCCGCGGCTGGTTTCTTCCCTGGCAGTGCAACGGACTCCTGTCTTCCGCCACAACGAGATCCTCTCTTCCCCCGGACGAAGCACCGACTTGTACCCGCTGCCAGGAACAACTGCCCCCGCTGGAGCGTTCTCACCACTTTAAGGTACCGTGTCCGCCAGGCCTCCCTTTCTAAAGATTGCTACAAGGTAATAATAACTCCTTAACCTTCTGGACTGGGCTGGCCGCCTTGACCCCCTAACTGTTCCCTTTCTGTGGTCCAACTCCTTTTTGAACCTTTACAAGACTTTTGTGCACTGCAACCGTGTGACCTTGGACACATTTCGTTTGGATCCTCTGAAAGTGGATCCGGCTTCTGGAACTCTAACTTCACGGTTTTACTTTGCCTTCCTCCCTTGTTGTGTTCTTGAAAAAGTGTTGGGATCTGTTCCAATTTGTTCTCTGCTTTTCTCTCCCTTTTTAAAACGAACTATTAGAGTGCCATCTACGTTAAGCGCTCACCGCTGTCTGAAAATAAGTGGGGCTTTACTTAAGACTTGTCTAAAATTCTTTTAAGGGAGTGTATATCTTTTAGTGCCAATTTGTTCTCTGCTTTTCTCTCCCTTTTCAAAACAAACTATTAGAGTGCCATCTACGTTAAGCGCTCACCGCTGTCTGAAAATAAGTGGGGCTTTACTTAAGACTTGTCTAATATTCTTTTAAGGGAGTGTATATCTTTTAGTGATCATGTTTTTTAATTGCTTACTATTAGTGCCTGTGTGTTTTTCTAGATGTGGATTTAAATAAATAATTATATCTCTTTTACACCAAGCCCTGGTCAGTGATTACTTGTTCTATTGTGTGCTCTTGACCTATTGTGAATACTCTGTATACTGCCTAACTCTTCTTGAGGGAAGTCTGACTGCTCAGCCACAGCTACCAAGTGAATCTGTGTGGTACAGACTGCTACCAAGTGGGTTTACTGCCAAACACCTATAGTCCTAAATCTTTTCAGTGGTCCCAGAGGGAACTGCACAGGTTTCTGCCTAACAAGGAGTTTGTGGTGTCGCCGACGGTGGCTTTGTGGACGACAGCTTCGTCGATGGTGGTTCCGTGGACGAGGGCTTTGAAGGTGTATGGTGACCCTTGTCTGTCGACGGGAGGTTTGTGGACGAGAACTTTGTCGACGAGTGATGAGCTTCCTTCGTCGACAACTGCTTTGTAGAAGTTGACATCGACGGCGAGGATTTGGTTGTGGACGATGACGCTTAGAGTGTCGTCGTCGTCAATGGGGGTTTCGTCGACGGTCTGGTCGTCGGTGGGTCCCTATCCTTACTGCCGTTTGTAGATGGCTTCTCTGTGGACAACTACCCCCCCGCCCCGGTTTTTTTAAAATGCCTCCTTAGCTTTGGAGGTGTTTTTTTCTTCATGATGCCATATCTTGTGGCATCCAGAACCCAAGAGAGGCATGGAAGAAGTGGTTTGCAGCTTCCTCTTACTCTTTAGAGTCGGAGAGGAACTCCTTTCCACTGAAGAGGCCCTTCCTTAGAAGTTTGTCTCTCAGATGACTTAGTAGGCAGTACAGGAGCTGTTTTGGCAGACTCCTCGTCAGAGAACAGACCTTTGGCTTCTAGGTGTAACAGAAGTCTCCTGTGTCTGTCTTGCAGTTTTGGTGGAAAAAGACCTGCAAATGTCACATTTATTGATGTCATGTGGACATAGGCAGTAGATGCAGTAGTTATGTGGATTCTTCATATAGACTTGTTTTTTCCTGCACCTCATGCAGTCCCTGAACAGGGAAGGCTTCTTGGCAGCCTGAAGCTCAGCCATGCTGAGGAGAAATTCAAATTTCAAAAAAGATTTTCGGAGCCCAAAAGTTCAGAATAGATAGCCCCTACACTACACAGAAAAGGAGAAAAATATTCAAAAGCTCAGAGAGCTGGAGGATTCCCTCTGTCTGTTAGAATGCGGTGAAAAATCTGAAGATGGCTGACTGGGGCGGAGCTTAAGCACTGTCACCTCACTGATTGGGGCCATAAAGGACCAAAGTGAGGTGGAGAGACTACACAATAGAATGGCTTATAGGACACAAGAACAAGTTACTTCTTACCTTGTAACGTTCTTTCGACGGGATGTTCCTCCGACGTATTCCTCATCTTAGATATCTCCTTCCAGCTATGCTGGCCTCGGAACATTTTTTCTCTCTAGAGGACGCTGCGTGTCGACGTCCTCCGAGTCGATGTCCCTCGACAGTCGCCGTATCGACGTCGGCGTCATCCTGCCTATAAAGGCCGCGCACAGCGTCCGTTGCTCAGTTCCGTTTTGTAGCCCACAATAATACTTTCTGGACTAGACTAATCACCCTGAAGGAGCGTAAGCTGCAACAACACAGGAAGTAGAACTGCAGGGATGGATGGGAGGGCCGATGAGGAATACGTCGGAGGAACATCCCGTCGAAAGAACGTTACAAGGTAAGAAGTAACTTGTTCTTCCAAGGGATTGTGTCCTCCAACGTATTCCTCATCTTAGATAGGCTCCCACAGCAGTATTCTATTATTGGAAGAGGGAGTACTGACTTCACGCTGTCTTCTATTGATGAATAGAATGCAGTACAGCCCTTCCAAACCTAGTCTCTTGACTGGAGGAGGAATCCAAATTGTAAAAACGTGTAAAGGTATGGACAGACGACCATGTAGCGGCCGCACAGATGTCTTTAACCGGCACGCCTCTTTTGAGGGCTGATGAAGCTGCAATACCTCTGGTCGAATGAGCCCTAAGGTTTTGAGGGGGCTCTTTCCCTGCCAGTTTATAATATTCCAGAATGGCTAGAATGATCCATCTGGAAATGGTCTGCTTAGTTATTGGTAACCCAAGCTTGTGACTGCGTAACCTACAAACAGCTGATCTGCCTGTCTTATCCTGGCTAGTCTACTGATGTAAAAACTTAAAGCCCTTCTAGGGTCTAGCCTGTGTAACCTCTCTTCCTCTTTCCCCGGTAGGGTAATCTTCTGAGTGATATGGAATTCGGAAACCACCTTTGGGAGGAAATTAGGCTTCACTTGCATGACCACTTTGTCTTTGTGAAATATTGTGTGAGGGGGTTTACAAGAAAGAGCTTGAAATTCGCTCACCCTTCTAGCAGATGTAAGTGCTATTAATAAAACAGTTTTAAGGGTAAGGAATCTTAACGAACAAGAATGGAGTGGTTCGAAAGGTGAGCCCATCAGGAAAGTTAGTACTAAGTTTAAATCCCATAGGGGAACTTGGAATGGTCTTGGGGGATAAACATTGGTTAACCCCTTTAGAAACTGTATTACCAAGGGCAATTTGAAATAGGATGGTTCTTCCGCAGTGCGCTTAAAGATGGATAGCGCTGCGAGATAGCCCTTAATGGTGCCAACTTGAAGGCCTGAATTCGCCAAATATAGAAGGAAGGACAAAACCATTGGTGTACCACATGAAAAAGGATCGATATTCTGTTCTCTACATCAGCTGCAAAATCTGTTCCAACGGCAGCGGTATAAAGACTTTGTTGCTGGCCTCCTTGCCGAAAGCAACACCTCCATATCATCATCAGGGAGGTCCCAATCCTTGTACCTCAGCCTTTCAGAAGCCAAGCTTGAAGGTTGAGGGTTTTGATGTCTGGATGGAGAACCTGACCTCCCTTCTGTGAGTGTAGGTTCTCTCTGAGTGGAAGTCGAATTGGAGGGCAGATGGACAAGTCTAGAAGGTCCGGGTACCACGTTCTCCTGGCCCAATCCGGGGCAATTAGGATCATGGTTCTCCGGAATCTTCTCAACCTCCTGATCATTTGAGGAATGACAGGGACCGCTGGGAACGCGTACAGAAGCGGAAACTCCCAGTCCACTATGAACGCGTCTCCCAGAGCTCCTCTCGGGGGAAATTCCCTTGAGCAGAACAGGTCGCATTTCCTGTTGAGGCTGGTGGCGAACAGATCTACCTGAGGGGTTCCCCAAAGGGCGAAGATCTCTTGAAGGACTTCCTGAGCTAGCTCCCACTCATGGGAGACTGTGCTCTGCCTGCTCAGAGCGTCCGCTGTCAAGTTCTTCTCTCCGGCTAGATGAACTGCCAATAGAGAGATTCCTTCTTGGATTGCCCAAAACCAGAACTGCATCGCCTCTCTGCACAGGGGTAGTGATCCTATGCCTCCTCTTTTGTTGAGGTAATGCATGGCCACTGTGTTGTCTGTCATTATCAGGACATTTTTCCCTTGTACAGCTGGCAGGAACGCCTTCAGCGCAAGTCTGATGGCTCTCAGGTTGATATGTAGTCTGCACTCCGATGGAGACCAACGACTGCTGATGGTCAAGTCGTTGGCGTGGGCTCCCCACCCCGTGAGTGAGGCATCCGTGACTACTGTTATCTCTGGCCAGGGTTGCCAAAAATGTTCTCCTGTCAGAATGTTCTCCTGACAGGCCCACCACTGAAGGTCTCGAGCCACCCTGTCGGGAACCTGAAGAAGATCTGTCATTCTCCCTGAGAATTGTGACCACTGAGTCCTCAGTGCCCACTGGAGGGATCTCATTCTCAGGCGAGCCTCTGGCAATAGGAAAATGCAGGATGCCATGAGGCCTAGCAACCTCAAAAAGTCGAAGGCTGGGAGACGTTGGGCATTTTGAAACTTGGTAACCATCTGTAGAATATCTTGAGCCCTCACCTCTGGTGGCAAGGCTTTTCCCAGGGAAGTGTCCAGGATCGCTCCTTTGAACTGGAGTCTCTGCGATGGTATCATTTGTGACTTCTTTAAATTGAGGGAGAAGCCCAGTCTGTGAAGGGAGTGGCACACGTGATTTAGTTGGATCTGAGCTTGTTCCGAAGAGACAGCCCTGATCAACCAATCGTCCAGGTAGGGGTAGACATGAATCCCTTCCCTCCTTAGACTTGCCGCCACTACCGACATTAACTTGGTGAAGACCCTCGGGGCGGAGGTCAGCCCAAATGGCAGCACTCGAAATTGATAGTGAGAGTTGCCAATTGCGAACCTCAGGTATTTCCTGTGTTTGAGATGGATAGGCACATGGAAATAAGCGTCCTGAAGGTCCAGAGATACCAACCAGTCCTGGAACTGAAGGGCCTGGAGGATCTGAGAAAGAGTGACCATCTTGAATTTGTCTTTTCTGAGGAATTTGTTCAATTCTCGCAAGTCCAAGATGGGTCTCAGTCCTCCGTCTTTCTTTGGAATGAGAAAGTAAGGGGAGTTCCAGCCCTTGTTCCTCTCCGCTACAGGTACCGGTTCAATGGCACCTTTCTCTAGCAGGTCCAAAATTTCCTGCAAGAGGAGCGGATCTGGAGCTTTCTGAGAGCTGATCCCCGGTGGATGACTCTGAGGTATGCGTAGGAGAGGCAGGCAGTAACCTTGGGCAACTGTTTCCAATGCCCAAGCATCTGACGTGATAGCCTGCCATTCCGCCAGATGTTGAGTCAACCTGCCTCCTACAGGTGTCCTGTGAGGGAAGTCCTCAGAGTGGTTTTGGGGCGGCTGATGCAGATGCCGATGGTAAAGAGGCACCTGCTGTTGCTGCGGCCTTTGAATATCTACCCCGTCCACCTCGGGTAGTTCTTCTTTGTCCCCTTTGAGCCGGTCGTCCTCTACCTCTTCCGAATGCGGAGTAGAAGCAAAAGGACTTGCCTCTCGCAGAGGTTCCTGTGGGACGAAAAGGTGTCTGACGGATTGCAGCGCCTAGGGATTTTGCTGCTTCTTTTGAGGTTTGCAGTTTTTCTAAACTGCCATCTGCCTTTTTCCCAGACAAAGAAGAGCCATCGAATGGCATGTTCAAGAGCCTGGCTTGCACATCTGGGGCAAAACCAGACTTTCTCAACCAAGCAAATCTCCTGGTTGTACTTGCCGCCATTGCTCTGCTGATACTGTCAGCCGAATCAATGCCCATCTGGAGGGATTCGCACATAGCGTCTTTACCGTCCTGTATGATATTCAGGAACGCCTCCCTTTCTTCTCCCTCCGGGATGCAGTCAGCCGCTGTAGAAGCACACTCCCAAAGTGTATGGCTGAATCTAGCAAGGGTGCAAGTAGCATTCACAGATTTTAACGCCATGCTACATGCCGAAAAAACTTTCTTTGCCATAGCATCATATTTTTTATCGTCCCTGTCCTGTGGGACGGTAGGATAAGCCGTCTTGACATCGGTAGAAGATGCTGCCTGTACCACCAGACTTTCTGGGGATGGGTGTTTTGACAAATACTCCGGGTCTGTAGAGGATACCCTGTATTTTGTAGACAGTTTTTTATTTACTGCCGGGACGACATCTGGGGTTTCCGAGTTCGTCATAATCTTCCTCTGAAGAGCTTTATGGAAAGGCACCACAGGATCCTCCTGTGGGCCTTTATCAAGAATATCCGTGAGGTCATCTTGTTGGAAAGATTGCGAAGTTGCAGACCACCCCATAAACTCTGTGATCCTGGCCATTAAGGCTCTATAGGGGGTTTCAGCATGCTCCCCCGGGTCTGGCCTAGCAAACTCCACCTCAGGGGAAGTGTCTAACCCACTTGCCTCATGTAAGGAATCATGAAGATCCTTTAACCTGCGTTCTTCAGAGGAAAATTCCTCTCTAATTGGGGTTACAGGTCCCTGCAACTCAAATGTGTCTTCCTGTTCAGCCAATTCACCCTCTTCCAAAATTGAGGACATAGTTCTCAATTGTTCTGAACTCATAAAGGGAGTAAATCCCATTTCCAAGGCAGAGGGTGCCGAACTTGTCATTATCGGCCTCGAAAACGTTGATGTCGTTGACGCCGACGTCGAAGGCTTCGAGCGTGGCGTCGAAAACAAAGGCGGAGGCCTCGATGACCTCGACAGAATTGGGATTCTACTCGGCAATCTCGAAGCCATCGTCATCGAGGACCTGGGGATAGTCACTGGGTGTGTTGTGACCGTGACTTCTCTTGGCGTCGACGCCGGTGTCGAAGCTGGCGTCAAGTCGACAGACCCGTGTGTCGAAGGTCCCTTCGACAACGGCTTCGAAGACACCGACCTCGGCGTCGACGGAACCCTCGTCGACGGCGTCGACAGAACCTTCGAGGAAGGTTTGGAGGTCATAGTCCTACTCGAGGGTTCGAGACGCGCTTGAGAGGTTTCCTTCGCCGGGTACTTCGACTCGCGGCGTTTTTGACCTTCGGGTCTTTCGACCAGAGCATCGCTCTCGGCAGTCTTCGAGGGGGTCGAGGCCGCTTTCTCGAAGAAGCTCATCATATTTTTGCGGAATTCCTCCCATTCAGCCCGGGAACTATGTTTCGTGGGGCAAGGGATTCTTTTTGGCGAAACAGAGGAAGAGGAAGACGGAGAAGGGGATCTTCGACGTCTCCTCTTCGAGTGCTTCGATCTCGAGGAGTGATGGGACCCACTCCGAGACCTGGAGCGCGAATGGTGACGAGGAGACGAGTGTCTCGACTTCGTCGACGAAGAAGAAACTTTAAAAGTCTTACCTTTCTCCAGCTTCCCCCTACGCTCCTTCAGGGCCTTAGCTGTCATGGACATACAGTCCTCGCACTCCGAACAATGGTGTTCAGCTCCCAAACACCACAGACAAACTCTGTGAGGGTCAGTCAGTGACATCTTTTTTCCACAATCTCGGCATTTTTTGAAGCCGGATCGAGGAGTTGTCGGTTCCGACGAGGAAGCCATCGAGTACGGATCGAATAACTCGAGGTAAATAGGTTTAATCTGACAAGAACTGAGCAACGGTATTCCGAGGCACTGAGTAAGCGCGGAAAAAACGGAACTGAGCAACGGACGCTGCGCGCGACCTTTATAGGCAGGATGACGTTGACATCGATACGGCGACTGTCGAGGGACATCGACTCGGAGGACGTCGACGCGCAGCGCCCTCTAGAGAGAAAATTTTTTTTCCGAGGCCATCAGAGCTGGAAGGAGATATCTAAGATGAGGAATACGTCGGAGGACACAATCCCTTCGAATGGGGTATTTACATGCATTCTCTATGGAATAATGAATGTATATTAAAAAAAAATGTAATCATAATTTTTATCACAGAGGATTCCCAGTCTGACGACAGGGAATATTCAAGCATCTGAATCTATGAAAGATCCAATGCTGGAGAAATTGCCACGTACACTTACTGTTGCTCCTGTGCAGGTGATGCTGGGTATCCCCTGATGCCATGGATGATGACCCCCATCAGGCAACCCACAACATCCACGAGCAGGCATACAACCGTGGCCATGTACCTACTCGCTGCACCATTGAACAGACTTTTGACTTGTTGAAGGCCCGGTTCCGCTGTTTCAGCAGATCGGGGGGAGCACTCATGTACAACCCTGAAAAGGTTGGGGAAAGGATGTTGTACAACATGTGCATCATGCACAACGTCCCACTGCCCCCTGATATGGACATGCATCCACCAGAGGCTGAGGACGACAGTGATGATGAGCTGGCTATTGCACCTTGCCACGATGGCATGGATGGACGTGTCACACATGACGACCTCATACACCACTACTTCTGAGCACCTATAACACACATGGCACAGGCCATCCATCACACTGGGCATTGGGCACTGTACATGAATAAATGCACTCACACTGAAAGATCAATGTCCAGTCATGATTTCTTTTTCAACACCAAATATATTGTGACAGAAACTATTATTTACATGAGTGAAAAGACATAACTTCCTCTACCATCCCACCCAACTATCCCTCCCCACACCCCCAGGCCAACTATCCCCACACCCCCTCCCCAACTATCCCAACATCCCCTCCCCAACTATCCCCACACCCACTCCCCATCTGTCCCTCCCCACACCCACCCAATCAGTGTCCTATTTCTGTCTCCTTTTAGGTTCAAGGGTGTGGCCTTCTGCTGGCCGAGACAGCTGCTAAGAGCGACACCTTAGGGCTACTCTGAAGGGAACTCCCTATAGTGCAGCTTGTGGAGGGAACCAGTGGCATGGGCATGTGCCTTTGGTCCATGAGGGCCTGCACTAACATGGAAATTGTCTCAACCAGGGAGGACATCACACTGTTCCCCTCCCTCACATGCCAAATGCAAAATGGCACCTGTGGCTCTGCACTGTGACTGCACGGACCTCCTGGAGATGGGCTGAGGACCCTGCCGCTTGAGCTCGGCTTCATGCAGGTGTTGTTGGACCATTGAAGCCAGGGAATCCTGACGTCCCTCCATTCTGGACAGGCACCCCGCAACATCCTTGACATTGCATAGGGGTGGGGGTTGTGAGGGTTGGGGACTCATTAGGCCCACAGGACTGAAGCCCCCAGCCTCCTCATAGCTGTGGCCTGTTTCCAGGCTTCCTACTCCACCGTCATGCCCAATGTTGTCATCTGTATCCCTTTGTGGACCCCCTTTCGGAAGGGGTGCAGGTGCCTCCTGGCTGGGAGGTTGCTGGGGTGCAGGTGCCTCCTGGTTGGGATGTGGCTGGGGAGCAGGTGCCTCCTGGATGGGTGGTGACTAGGGTGCAGGTGCCTCCTGGATGGGTGGTGGCTGGGGTACAGGTGCCTCTGGGATGGTGGGTGGCTGGTGGGATGCATGATTTGTTTGCCTCTCACGGCTGCCGGAGGATGCAGTCGAGTCCTGTGTGGACGTGTTGGTGGACCATCGCCGACATGGCCTGGTGACCTGGGATGTGCTCGGCTGTTCTGCCTCATTTGCAGGTGATGTGCCTGTTTGGGTCAGAAAGGCAGGGCACCAGTGATGAGTGTGGATTCATGAGACAGACATAAGTGCAAGTACTTTCAGGTGACATGTTGTGTCATGGACATGATGGTGGACATAGCATGGTGCACACATGCCTATGTCAGGGATGTGCTGCGGGTTCATGTGTGGTGTGGCAACATGGTGTGTGCAGTGTCTGTTGTGTGGTGTACTGGTGATTCCCGGTTTGGGTGTTATGGGTGTGCCACACAAGCTATATGATATGGTGTTGTGGCTGGTTGTGTTACACATGGGACTGCTGCCTATGGCACTTACTGCGTTGGTGTGAGATTTGCGGGATGGGCCGTGGTCGATGGGACAAGTGGCCCACATGCATCATTGATGTGTGTGGCTGGCCATTTGCTGTTGGTGGAGGTGCTTGTCACTGACGTAACTTTGGCCATGTGCTAGCATGGTGGTGACAATAGAAGTTGGGCTGTGTCAAGGGTATGTGTGTCTGAGTGCCAGTAGGTCATCTTGTGAGGGCGATACAGGGGGCCTGTGTGATGTGTGACTGGTGTGTGAATGTGGTCTGGCAACAAGGTCTATTGGATGTGCGCTACCAGGTTGAAGGGGTGGTGGCAGCCAGCAGGGCTGTACTGGCGATGGGCACTACATACTTGACATGTTTGCCTACTCTATTGTATACAAGGTACAAGATGTATTAACTGGCATTGGGCTTACGGGTACTCACCAGCCTCATCAGATGTCATACCTCCATCCTCCACTGCACCTACTCCTTCAATGGCCTCGAGGTACAAGATGCTTCTGCATGTCTCCTCCCATGGCTGCAGGTGGATGGGAGACGCAGGGTGGCCGCCTGTGCCCATGCCCTAGGTGCGCCGTGCTGACAGCAGGTTTCTCACCCTGAGACGTAGATCGTCCCACCTTTTGTGGCAGTCCTGGACTGGTCTTGGTGTTGTCCCGACTGCTGTGACCTTCCGGGCCACCTCATCCCAGATTGCCTTCTTGCGCATTTGTGCCTGGTGCCGTAGGTCACTGCTGAAATCCTTATCCTCATCATGTGCCTGTCACTCCTGTGCACAGAGGATTGCAATGGATTGTGTTTTGTTAATGGCCGCCGGTCCATTTCCTATTCTGGCAATCACGTTATTTCCGGTCACGGTAATAACGGCACCGATAACAACCGTGCCAGTGAGTCCAGTAACTTACAGCCAGAATCGGAGTCACTGGCACCGAGTGTGCCACTGTGGTTTTTTTTGGGGGAGTTTGGTGGTATTAAGAGCATGCCAGTGCAACCGTTTCCGGCATGCCGGAATGCACGTTCACGCTGACACAGAATCAACCATTGATTCTGACAGCAGTGCCACATGGACACGGTAGCAGCGGCATGCCGTAATTGCAAATTCTTTCCGGCATACTTGTAATGAGGCCCATTAACTCCGAACTTGACGGATATAAGGAGATTGAATCTAAAAAGATTAGAAAGTTCAGACGAGACACTTTAAAAATTAGACATTGGGCCTCATTACGAGGTTGGATGTAGCCATGGCGCTATTAGCACCATGGCTGCCTCCAAAACCCTTCCGACTCCGCCCTGGTGAATGGAGCATTTACCGGTCCATTGCAAGGTTTGCGGGACCGGTAATTCCCCATTCACCAGGGCCCTTCCCCATTCCCATTGAGCCCCTATAGGGCTCAATGGGAATGGGGAAGGTGCTAATAACGGTACCGCAAATTGCAGTACCGTTATTAGCTCCAGAGTCCCTTTGCGGGTCCCGTCCTTAACGCCTGGAGAAACCAGGGAACTCGTAGTAGGGTGGTAAGGGATTACCGGCACTGGTGCCCTTACTGGTGCCGGTAATCCCTTACGCCCACCTCGTAATGAGGCCCATTGTCTACACTTGGAAGGAACATTACCACCAAAAAGATAAAACTAGAAGTGGAAGAATTCAGTTTTCTAAAAACAAGGGAATACCTAATCCTGAGATTTCATCTTCAGACCATCCAGTGGTGAAATAGAAGCACCTGCTCCTGAACAGGAATCCACCACCATATCGGACACTCAGGTGGTAACCACATTGAAAAACACTAACTCTTCTTCCACTGCTTCTTTTTTAGACCACATCAGACAAGAAGAAGCAAAAAGAAAAAATCCCACTTTCAAAGTGACATTTATTAACATCTCCAGTCACACACGCACGGAAATCGAACGATCAACTTTACAGAAATGCATTTCATTTGTACCCCACTATAGCAGTTATTTACTTTAAGAGAAAATCAGTTTCGTTAAACTTACTTGGAAAATTAAACTCAAGTTACTTTTTGACTCGAGCGGTTTTTCGGATACGACCAGAGCAGAACCAGAATTCCACGAAATGAGACCAAAAAGTACATTTATTCCTTCTGTTCACAACTCAATTTTGGGCGCTTTTTAAAAACAAGTATTGAATGACTTTCGGAAAATCACTTTAAAAAAACGGTCATGATCTAACTTCACTCACAGAGAACAACAGGGGCTTGATCACCTTTGGAAAAATCCTGAACTCACCATTAAACCAGCAGATAAAGCCAGAGCCCTTGTACTAATGAATATGATTAAGTACAAAACTGAAATTGAACACCAACTATCAGACCAAGACACCTACTTTTTCAATGATCCAACTGAACAAGAACGCAACATCATCAAAGCTGTCCTAGAGGAAGCTGTAGCCGAAGAGTTTATCACCCATCAGACCAAACATTTCCTTACAAATGTACACCCCTCTATGCCTGCAATTTATACCCTCCCCAAGGCTCACAAGAACCACAAAACCCACCCGGGAGACCGATAATTACGGCTAACAATAGCCTTCTGGAACCACTGGCATGATACGTTGACCGAGCTATCCAACCCCTCACACGTGGGTTTAAAAAATATATCAAAGACACCAATGATTTCCTGTTAAAGTCTTTACACCAACATCACACATCCCGGCGGCATTGAGGCCATTCAATGGCTGCTTCTGACTACCAAAGAAATCTGCAAGGCTGATCGGCAACTAATTCTGAAACTACTTAACATTTTTCTAAACAATAATTTCTTCATGTTCAAAAACAGATACTTTGTTCAAATCTCTGCAACCTCTTTGGGTTCTGCCATGGTGCCCAGCTATGCCAATTAATATATGTCATACCTAGAAGAAAATCATATCTTACATAATCAGAAATGGAAAAGTCACTTACAATTTCTAGTCAGATAGATAGATGACAAGTTCGGCATTTGGAAAGCCTTCCAGGAAGATCTAGTTGATTTCTTTAAATTCATGCACTCAATGGCGCCCAGAATTAAATTTGCTTCCAAAACCAGCAGGACCTCAATTGAATTGCTTGATGTAAAAATTTACTTCAAAGCAGGAGACTTACACACCACGATTTTCACTAAAACTACAGACAGAAATAACTTGTTACATGCATCACGCTTTCATCTTAAGAAGACCTTTGAGAGCATTCTGCTCAGCCAATTTCTAAGATACAGATGAATCATCTCTGACAATCAAGATTTCACACTTAAGGCAGAACTTTTGACTGAAAAATTCCTCCAAAAAGGATTTGACCCTGATTCTGTAAACATTGGGCCGAAAAAGTAAAAAATGTAACTAAAACTGATAGCCTCACACCAAAACAACATCAGACTGCAAAGAATCTGGTATACTTAACCACCTATTCACAACAAAGCACAAAGATTAAGAAAATTATTAAGAAAAACTGGAATATGCTGTTATTGCACCCAACACTGGCAAAACTCTTTCCAAATGCTCTCTTATTCGCTTACAGCAAAAGCAGATCAATAAGAGACCATCCGATTAAGGCAGTCTTTTCAACTAAGAGGGTGAAAGATCAAAATCACAAGGGTACATTACCTTTTAACAACTGCAATAACTGCAATAATCTAATTAAAGGAAATTCCATTGCCCATCTACATATGGGTTATAAAACTGCCCCTCGTCACACTTCCACCTGTGACACTAAAAACATTATCTATGGAATTATATACCTCTGTGGGCTGTATTATGTTGGCATGACAACAGGAAAGGCCAAAACCTGTTGGTCCGAACATAAATCAAACATCAGGCTGACTTCTGAAAGATCTCCTGTGGTCCAACACTTCACCAAAAAATTACATTCAATAGCACAAATTAAATTTATTATACTTGAGCATGTACATCCTCCAAGAAGAAGCGTCAATCTCACCAAATTGTCACTGCAAGAACTTTTTTGGATAGATCAGTTGGACTCCAAGTCACCTAGAGGGATGTATGTGGACTGGGATCTCAGCTGTCACCTGTGATCTCATATGCACTCAATTACTTACCGTCTGAAGTGTACCAACAACATGTGTACACTCAAGCAAACTCAGTTGTGCATCTTCATTGATGTATAATATTTATACCACATTTCCAGTCTAGCGCCAGTCCATTTCCACATACACCATACCATAGTGCCCCCCCGCCAATGTTTTTAAGTGGCGCCCCTTGCCTCCACCATCCAAGGCGCTTCAGCCCACAAGTTTCATTCATGTTCCCAAATGTACTGTTCATCGCTACCTTTTTTTATTATCCTCATTAATTTCACCAGTTTTATTCCTTTTACTGTTTAGTGATGTTCTTTTTTCCTTTTTCTTAATGATCAAGGTGTTTCTGACTATCAGTTAAACCTAATTCCCAATCTTATCAACCTTATTTCACACAGTTATGTATTCCACTGGCACCTTCAGGGATTCACTGCAATTAATGTTAACTGAAGAGAGTTTGAATATGCTGACCAATAAGCAGCAAGGTTGTCATGGAATTGAGATTGGTGCTTAGCAGTGACATTCTATTATTTAGGAAAATATATGTATATAATTTCATTGGTATATGGTGTAACTGAAAAGGTGTCCCACCTCACAGTGAGATTGTCACAGGCATGCCAATTCTAATTGTGTAAACAAATGATCAAGGTTTATTTATCTTATTGGGCTGACTTCCACTACATAAAGTAACACAAACTCCTTTTATTCTCTCTTATTTGAATGAATTTGAGTTTATATGATACTCACAGGTTGTTTATTGTTACTGAGTGCTCTGTTAGGGAAATCCCATGGGACACAAATTGAAATAAATGCCCCTGAGCCATACTTGACCATCAGAGTTGTAGGGAAATGTAATTCAAAGGAACGATGCAGAGTAACATGCTATTTTGAAAATAAACATGTAAGCTGCGGTCTGCATACAGCATGTGAAAAAAACACATGTCCAATATTTTCAAGTCCCCTCACATCAAAATATAGTGACAAGGCCCAAGATAAACATCTCAAGTACAAGAAAATATCCTGCAACTATTATCAAAATGGAGAACTGCTTATGATGGAAAAAAAACAGATTTGTGCTTGCATTTCATGCTGCTGTGTGTGTTTATTTCCTTTACAGAAATCAGGGGTCATGGTTATGAAACCTACAGAAGTTGAAAATGTGCACCGTTGATTGGGAGTTTTGATAGGTCACTGCAATGGATAAACATTTTTTGTTTTTGTTGAAATGTAAAAGCTAGAGCCCCAGACAAATGCCATTTTAAAAGTGGCAATTGGGAGAAAACAACCTGAATCAAGCATCAGGTATAGGTTTGAACTCTGACATTTGACATTCTGTACAATTCACCACCCTCAGTAAATAAACAACAGAACTGGTCTGCCTTGCACTATGAAGGAGTTGGAATTCACTTGAAGTTCAGCAATGGAGATAATGGGCCCCATTACGACCCAGGCGGGAAACCATGGTGCTAATAGCACCATGGTCCATGCCGGTAATTTACCGACTCCGCCATGGAGAAAGGGGGAATTACCACCCCATTACAAGGTTGGCGGGCGGTAATTCCCCCTTCCTCCATGGCCCTTCCCCATTCCCATTTTTGTCCCATAGGGCTCAATGAGAATGGGGAAGGTGCTAAGTACGGTACCGCAAATTGCGGTACCGTACTTAGCACCATGGTCCCTTTGCGGGTCCCTACTTTAACGGCTGGTGTAGACCAGCCGTTAAGGTCAGGTCCCGCAAAGGGACCTCGTAATCAGGCGCTAATGGGTTAACGGCGCCGCAGCCTTTTATGGCGCCGTTAACCCATTAGCGCCAGGGTCGTAATGAGGCCCAATGACTGGCCTGCAACTACATCACTAAGAGGCTGAAATTGCAATTAATCCTATGGCATCATTCTTATGGGCTGCTTCTGTGTATGTGGACTTAAGATAATGAACAACTAATGGGAGTTCAGCTTGACCAGCAGATCTGCGTTACTTAACCTGGGATTTACATCCCCCTCGGCTCTCCTCTGGAAAGGACCCTTGATACCTGGAAAAAACAAAACATTGGGCCTCATTACGACCCTGGAGGTAGTCGTGCCGGTAAAAACGTCACGGCTGCCACTGGAGTCATTTTTTTCCGGCGTCTGGCAATGGGGAATTACCGGGGCATTACAGCCCCGGCGGTCCCGGTAATTCCCCATAGCCAGGCGCCAGAAAAAATTACTCCTCATTCCCATTCAAGTCCAATAGGACTGAATGGGAATGGGGAGGACAGAAGCACCGGCACGGTTGATAACAGTGCCGGTGGTTCTGTCAAAGTCTGCGTGCAGGTGCCGTTCCACCCGCCAGGTCTCACCTGGCGGGAGGGACGGCAAAAGCCTGCAGAACTCGGAGTATACCGATCCTGTAACGACAGTGCTGGTAGCTTACCGGCCCCATTGTTACCAGACCGGCATACTCGTAATGAGGACCATTCTCTGAACTGGTCAAAGGGGGGCAAAAGTCATAAACCCAGAGGACATGAAACTTCAAAGAAATTATGAAACCAGGCCCCATCACAAATAATTTGATGCTATGCATTAACAGTAGGGACACCAGATATCAGGCAGATGAAAACCCAAAGATGCTAAGTAATCTTTTGTGTAAAATAAATTGCTGCATCGGATTCATATTTCTGGTGATATCTCCGAGGTCAAATGTTGAAGCAAAATAATTCTTTCTGTAAAGTGTTCAGCTTGAGATGCTCTCTTTGGTGATGTACATTTTTATTCTAATGTGACTTTTAATGATGCAAATTAGACACATTTGTATTTTGAGGTGCAGAAATGGTGCACGCAGGTTAATTATATGTCATAGTGGCCGTAGGGTTCAGCCGTCACTTTGAGATGGGAAAATATATATATATATATATATATATATATATATATATATATATATATATATATATTTATATATATATATATATATATATGTAAAACCGAAAAACCCTTGAAATTCGCCAGTTATGGTAAGCTAAGCAACCATAACTCGCGCCACCACCGTGCACTGCTAAGACTAACACCCAGGACATCAAAGATGACATCACAAATGTCATTGATGATATCACTGATGACATCACATGTGTATGTACTTTTCATGAAATATGTGTACAAGGGATTCTTATTATAATGTTGCGAAACAAGTGTCAAGGATCATTGCAATAAATATCATACCCTAATTAGTGCATTGAACGATGCATTGATATAAATAGCATTCTATTATGCGGTTCTATCTAGTATACTAAGCTACTCATACAGAAACATAACGTGTGCAGCGTACAAGATGAAGGTATAATATTCGTAATGTTAATATGTTGAATAATGAAATGATAATTGTTTTCTTAATATATTTTTGTGTACTCTGAAATATGTAATAAGTAGCTAATAAAACACATGTATTACATAATTGCATTACTATAGACAAAACACAAAGACACAAGAACACATACCAATATGGGTATATACAGGGAAAGTGAAGTTAGCAAAAAAGCAGCACAAGTAGTAGCAGAAACAATTCATAACTTAACTGATTATTTTCATGCAAACAAATGATTGCTCTGTTTCAAAGCTGTTATTTACCCTATGTATATGTATCACTTGATGTGATTGGACCCTAAGGAAAGTACTGTGAGTTCAATGTATACAAATATGACCATATACATGTAAAGTACAGCCATAAAAAAAAACAGAACTATCAGAAAGTGCTCATAAGTCTATTGGTTATCTTTATGCACAAAAAGGATTGCTGTCTTTCAAGCTTGTGTCTTCCCGTATGTATATGTTTCATATGATGTGACTGGACTCTAAGGGAATTACTGTAAGAACCTACTTGAAGGATACGTCTACAAATAAAATAAAATGTTTAGTTTCTGACTGTTACTGAAGAAAACCATGAGGCCTAGATATGTCAGCAAAAGAAAAAAGAATGAGCCAGACATGTGATGTCATCAGTGATGTCATCAATGACATTTGTGATGTCATCTTTGATGTCCTGGGTGTTAGTGTTAGCAGTGCACGGTGGTGGCGCGAGTTATGGTTGCTTAGCTTACCATAACTGGCGAATTTCAAGGGGTTTTCGGTTTTACTTGGAACCATAACGTCCCTTTAACAACGTTTTTTCACTGAATTTCATAGGTTTTTAGTAGCGCAACTTAACCATAACGTCCCTTTAACAAAGTTTTTTCACTGAATTTCATAGGTTTTTAGTAGCGCAACTTAACCATAACGTACCTTTAACAAAGTTTTTTCACTGAATTTCATAGGTTTTTAGTGGCGCAACTTAACCATAATGTCCCTTTAACAAAGTTTTTTAACTGAATTTCATAGGTTTTTAGTAGCAAAGCTTAACAATAGTAACTTTGACTTTATGTACATGTAATATGGAACATACTGAACCACTTCTACTGAATGTAATGTCCGCAAACATTCGGCTATTCGGACAATAGTACCACTACCTAAAGTCGGGGGGGGCATGTTTCATTGTTATATTACAACATGATATATTACAACATGATAACATTTAAAAAATTCACAAAGTAGTACACATAAATATTATATGTAGTAATACATAAGAAATGTAACCCATATATGTACCACACTAACCATTCATTTAAATACAATGGGCCTCATTACGACCCAAGCGGTAAGGGATTAACGGCGCCGTAAAAGGTGTCGGCGCCGTTAAACCCTTACCGCCTAATTACGAGGTCCCTTTGTGGGTCCCAACCTTAACGGCTGGTTTTACCAGCCATTAAGAAAGGAAGCCGCAAAGGGATTTTTGAGGTACCGTAATTACCGCCTTCCCCATTCCCATTGTGCCCTATGGGGGCAAAAATGGGAATGGGGAAGGGCCAATGGTGAATGGGGAATTACCGCCCCACCAACCTTGGAATGGGGCGGTAATTCTGCCATTCACCATGGGGGAGTTGGTAATTTACCGGCGTCAACCATGCCGCTAATAGCGCCATGGTTAACGTCAGGGTCGTAATGAGGCCCAATATATTCTAAAATGGAATATACCAAGAGAAGATAAATAGGCTTCCAACATAATTACCTGACAGACACTCCACAACTAAGACCAAGACCAGACCTACAGACTACTCAGAACATATCTTACCTGAAATAGTAAGCGTACATCATTTTACTCATATCTTTATAAACTTTCTGTATTAGGTTAAAAAAAAATATTGTATATATATTTTGTTTTTCAAAGAAATGTCTAATAATCTGGAATAGCTAGAGGAGCACTTCCCACATGATGAAATGTCAGAAAATAGTGAAGCTAATGGTACACACTTTACAATATAAACCATTTAAGTGTTATTATTTTATATATATTTAACATATATATTTCTTTTTGTACAGAGCATACCAAAATAGAAAATATGTCTGAAGAAATTGTTATGGAAAACACGCTTGACAGCTTAAAAGAAAAAATGGATTTATTATTGACCAATTTTAATAATTCGAAAACTTTTGTTGAGGATCATTTTAAAACAAAAACCTCATACCATGGTCCCACATGTACTTGTCCCCCTCATCATATCCCAGTCAATTATCCCCAAACCATCTCCATAATCCAAAACGTTTTGATGAGACTTCCATCCCTTCTTCACCTGATATCAATCATGTTGAAACCCCTAATTCTCCTGTTTTGTTTCCGTTTCTGCCTCACCTTCTCTGTCATAAATTATTAATATATGTGAAATAAAGTTAATTTTTTATATTGTGTTGTAATTACTTCCCATTTTTTATTTTTTATAAACAATGTAGATGTCAGCGGACAGCGCGGGTGTTCTGAAATGTTCCTAAATAAATGAAAATGGAGGTGTCCTGAAGAACACTATACCTGTCCGTATTGTTCGCTAGCAAGTTGAAACTGTTCTAAGCACCCAATTGGTGTCCTGAAATGTTCGTAATTAAATGAAAATGGAGGTGTCCTAATGAAGAACACTATACCTGTCCGTACTGTTCGCTACCAAGTTGAAACTGTTCTAAGAACCCAATTGGTATCCTGAAATGTTCGTAATTAAACGAAAATGGAGGTGTCCTAATAAAGAACACTATAACTGTCCGTACTGTTCGCTACCAAGTTAAAACTGTTCAAAGAACACAAGCAGTGTCCTGAAATGTTCGTAATTAAACGAAAATGGAGGTGTCCTAAAGAACACTATACCTGTCCGTACTGTTCGCTAGCAAGTTGAAACTGTTCTAAGAGCACAAGCGGTGTCCTGAAATGTTCGTAATTAAACGAAAATGGAGGTGTCCTAAAGAACACTATACCTGTCCGTACTGTTTGCTAGCAAGTTCAAACTGTTCTAAGAACCCAATTGGTGTTCTGAAATGTTCGTGATTAAACGAAAATTGAGGTGTCATAAAGAACACTATACCTGCCCGTAATGTTCGCTAGCAAGTTAAACGTTCTAAGAACACAACTGATGTCCTGAAAAGTTTGTAATCAAACGAAAATGGAAGTGTCCTAAAGAACACTATATCTGTCCGTAGTGTTCGCTAGCAAGTTTAAACTGTTCTAGAACATACGTGATGTCCAGAAATGTTCGTTTGATGTGTGACACACTTTTAATTAATTCAGGACCCGAACACTGTCCGTAGAACATCAACGCGCATGCGCAAACCAATGTCCGTGCATTTGGTGTCCTGCGGGCAGGAGCTTCCTTCGCGGACCTGTTCGCGAAGGGATCATGTGACCGCGCCCATGCTGATCGTGTGTTCTGAATGCAGACATTGTTCGTGTCCCCGAACAATTTAAAAGTACATTTTCGAGTAATACACAATATTTTTCCATAAAAAATCATCATGGCACAAGTCCCATATAGTAAGCCTGAGTTTCTACATATCTTTGAAACTTTTTTAACCCTTTTTCGTGTTCGATCTGTCCGCGGACAGCACGCATGTCTGCGAACTGCGTACAAACACCCCTATAAAAGACCACGCCCTAGAGTTTATTCTCATTGTGTTTCTGGCTATTCTTCAGAGCACAGCTATTTCTCCAGCAACTTGTTGATTCCCCCATCGAGATGGCATCCCTGCTTGCAGAACTGCCACCTGGTGCTGCACCTGCTTCAGCACCCCCTCACTCCCTCCACCACCACCACCTTCCCAAGGGCCTGAAGAGAGGAACAGGAGTGAGGATGCAGAGGAGGAAGAAGAGGATGATCAGAATGAGGTAGAGGAAATCCCTACTACCCGCACTAGACGTGAGTCTTGGGTGTGGCAGTTATTTTCCATTTATGGGAATGATCCTAAGGCTTGTGCGAACCGTGTTATCTGCAATGAGTGCAAAATGATAGGGAAGCATGGTTCGTACAGCTTTGGAACCACGACCATGAAGCAACACCTGAGGTCATTTCACTCTGGGGCTATTCGCAAGGTTGTACCTTCCGAAGAACGTAGTAGGTTGATTTCCTCTACTTTATCCTCTGTTTAAGGACCACCTCTGTGGGACAGTGTCTTCCTCAAGCTGCCTCACAGGCCATGCAGAATTCTGATGACCCTTACCTTTCGAGGATGACAGTTGTATGTATGTACTGTGACACTGCACTCTGCAGGGGGGAGTGACTTCGGAGTGCTTTTGAGACTATCGTCCAGAGCACGAGAAGACCTGCTCACTACCCAAATAAAACCCACTCTACATCCTCCTCTCTCAGCTAGCCCTTTCCTATCCCTGTGGTTGGTGTGCCCCCACAAAAAATATAAAATTACAAAAATCAAAAAAATAAGGCTCTTTTCAGAGCCGCCTTTCACAGTTAAAAAATAGAAGTGAAGATAAATGAATCAGGGCCCTTTGTATTTCTTAAATGTCCGCGGACAGTTCGCGAACATTAAAAAAATTGGGGTGCTACCCTATTGTTACCATTGCATTTTTCTCTGGGAGGAGGTGGTGACTCTGAAAAGAGCCTTTGGGAGGTGTTTGTATGTCAAAAATTATAAATACTTGACACCTACTTCAAAATGGATGCTGTATTTCTAAAAAAGGTCGCAGTGCATTTTGTACATTTCTCAGAAAAATCTGATTGCCAGCATAAGTAATATGGACTCCATCTCTGCCAAAAATGTATGTACTACGAAGCATAATATTTTCATTGTGAAAAGAGGACATGCCAAAATCTCTTAGAAATGCACAAACAGTCTTATTGACATTACGCCTTGCTTTTTCCATTTGTGGACCAAATGAAGAAGAACAAAGCCACATGTGCCTCTGCGCAATCCGTGAAAATATTACTTCAGAATTAGGAAACATGTCCATGACTTTCCCAAGTCCTTCTTTCATAGCAAATTGCAAAGAAATTCCAGACACATGTCCTAAACTGTTCCCTCCACAATGAATTACAAATATCTCTGGATGTTGCTTTGTTTCCAAAGTAGCACAGAGAGGTAGCAAGTCCAACCACTTCATTCCACGTACTCCATGCCAGTGTACTTCCACATGTGGAAATCCAAGATCTACATCTACTCCACAGCTTTGTGCATGCACCTTCAACCAATGTATCCATGATTCTCCCAAAATCCAAACAATCTGTTTTCTGAAACACACAGCCATAGCTATCTGTTGTTCTTTCAGCAAAAAGAGTATCTGAGAAACTCTCTCCTGGCACAACACACCCACTAAACTTTCCTGACCATTTCCTTCCACTGCTCATTCTCATTTGCATGACTTCTGAACCCAAAAATCCCCGGAAGTAACTCCCGATGTCCGCGAACTACCGCCATGTCCGCGAACATATCGTAACATGAACAGCCCTTCTACCATTTCCACTTCACTCTCTGTGCCATTCCCTCATTGGATGTAGCTAAGAAATCACATGACCATGCACCAATCACATTCAAGACCTCTACATCTAACTGCATCATCATAGATCAGCTCTGCAAATGTACTGGGAATCTCTCTGAGTACAAGTGTCATATCATTGGCAAGCACCATCTACAAGAAATACTGTACAAGTCTCCAAGATGTCTACTTGCAGCTCCATGCATATCCATATGCAAGAACACAAACTACAGGTATGCATGTTTTCTGTACAGTACATGAACACATTTTCAAACTGACTTTTAGCTTGTGTAATCTGTAAAATGAATCTACTGTCTTTTTTCCAATTTCCTAAAATCAACTATCACTTATAAACCTTTATACTATTTACTTTCTTAATACACACACTAAATCATGTTAAACTAACATTTTTTAAATGAAATTTATAGACTACATATATTGAAACAAAATTGCATGCATGCACACTCTATGTTCCAATCTCAAAAAATAATACTTATACAATTACATACATTTATTTATTTATTTGATTACTTTAATTTAAGCATGACATTAAGGCACTATTACCTAAAACAGCTTAGTTACAGAAATGGTGGTATTCAGTGGTACATTATGAATTTCACAAGACATACTAAAGATATGTTGTTTGTTACAGTTATTCATTGCAATACAATGTGTTCATTAAGAACATATCATATGTATTGAACTGGTGCGACGTATCTTATGTGATTAAGATAGTTTTAATGGTTTTAAGGAAGGCGCTGAGGATTTCAATTAAAAAAATCAATATCTAAATTAAAAACAATGCTATATACAAACAAAATTACTCATTTGTTTCTTTTACAATTGCAATGAAGACCATTCTCCTGAAAAGAAGCAGCCGAATTTCAAGAGCAAAGAAGAACTAAGAATTAAACTGCTCATTTTAGAAAAAAAGTAAGTAGACTATCACCATAATATTTGTACTATTACTCAAACATACTGTAAAGTTAATTCATGCTATTTCTGCGTCTAAAAATAGAGATTGTGCACCATTCTGTCCAAAAGTCCCCATGTCTTAAACATCGATTTGCAGCCAGAATGGCGCACAAATTCCTACTTTTGGACACACAAATTACCCAACTCAACCGCTTGAATTTTCATATTATAGAACAAACAACTGTTTTTATTGTATACATTAGATTTACTATTTGTACTTCTCCACACCACTAGCTTATTTTTTTCTGTCATCTGAACCTGAGTTTAGTAACATATTAATTGAAGAATACACATCCCTACTAGTTGTAGTTCCCAATGCACAATCAGACACCATTAGATACATCATCTTACTCAAACACTCATGCACACAGCACACATACATTGCAGAACACCCCAGCCCATACCTTCTTTATTTTTTCAACAGACCCTAAAGAATGCCTACCAAAAGTCAAGTCCGTAGAAAGCAACGCAGAAGTAGAGCAAATGAAAATAAAAGTGTCCAACATAAGCATCCATCTCTAGCAGAATTTGTAAATAAAGTTCTAACAAAACAGCTAATACAGTCATTTAGTGAAACACAAGAAGTTTCAAGTACAAAAACGTTGCCTTCTCTATCAAAATGTAAAACAAACCAAAAAGCAATTAACAGATAATCAGCTATCACTACAGATAAAACTACTTCTTTAAATTTTAATATAGTGCAAAAGTAAGCATACCAAGAAAAGTATTTTAGCCAAAATGTTCCGTCACAAAGTCCATCAAAATCTTACAAAAACAGGAGATAAATCAGGTTCAATGCTTAAAACCTATCGTAGGAAATTAATTTTAGAAACGTTGATAGATAGTGCAATTCTTCTCAAAAGAAAGTTATTTATTTTAGTGTTAAACAAAATGAAACCACTAACAAAACTAATAACTAAATTACAAAAAAGACTTCTCAGTAAACGAAATGTCAACAGAAAGAACTTCTTAAGTATCTGCGGAGGTGAATGGAGTCACACTACGAGCACAGAACCATACTTTAATGAAGAAGCGTACAAACAAAAACAAACAAATACAATTGCCATACATAGCACCGGTCGAGGTTATGAAAATGTTAATAATACCATAATGGAACAAGAAGTACTCCTTACAAAAATATGCCCTGAAAACTTAGAATTACCCCTCCATTCAACTGAATCAGAACGTCTAGTGTACAAATGGCCATGCACGTCAATATGTAACATTCCTAAACAATTTTTCAAGTCTTTATGCCAATTCCTCAATCAATATGTAAAAAGCAAAGACAAAATCAAAATTAAACTACTGCAAAATATGGATACCTGTCCAATGCGCAAATACACAGGACTACAAGGACATTCATTGGCCTGCATTACAGGACCTACTTGTAAAACCACCTTCCATGATATCAAAACAATGTCAACACATTCAACTATAAGAAATCTAGTCTATAAACTGTACTATGCTAAAAGTCCTGCTTTAGCACTAGCAAATTTAAATAACATTCTTCTACATGGTACAGCAAAAGACCTACTTCAGGAAAATGATTATATGCAGAAAAAATATTTTGGAAGTGAAAGCCATTTACAGAATGAAATAGCTTTAAACCAAATTAGCAACAATTCTACACCTGGCAACCTTTTGCTAAACACATACAAAAAAGAAATACTAAAATTTAAAAGTACATCAGCTGAAGTACCAGACAATGTATGTGTATGTTGCTGCAGAACTTTTTATAAACGTAACACGAAAACTGTAGACCTATCATATAAAATAGAAGACAATGAACATTCTAAATGGTTTGAATTAGCTCTCTACCTTGTAGCAGAAAACAAATACGAAATAAGTGACCCCTTAATACTTTGCAGTTACTGCACTACAAAACTTGACAACAATCAAACTCCTTCACGTGCTATCACAAATAATTTGGAATTATACCAACTACCAAAACCCCTACAACAACTTAATTTATATGAGAGCATCATAATTCAAACAGTACACCCATTTCAAGCAATAATACGCCTTCAACCAAAAACAGTAAAATTACCTCCCTCTGAATTGGTAAAAGGCATTTGTGGAAAAGTACTTTATTTACCATTAGATCTAAAGGAAAATGTGCATACTCTAGGAGTGCAACGTCCAATGCAGCAATCTTTAATTATCTTAGTAAATGGAGTACCTACAAAAGACAAAAAAATATGGCAACAGCTGGTAGATTTACATAAAGTTAGACAAGCCTTACAATATCTTAAAGAGAATAATGAATATTACAAAGAAATTAATATTGAAGAAAACTTGAAAGATACAACTGAAATAATTCAAGAAACACAAGAAGCTGGTCAATTTGAGCTACTAGATCCTGCTACAATATCAAATACTTTAGACCATTGTACAATTCATCCTTTGCACTCTAATGACACCATAGAAGATGCACTGGAAACATGCCAAATGCGTCAAACAAAAGGATCACCAATCAGCATATGGGAAAAAAGTATAGAAGCATGTGCTTTTCCTCTACTCTTTCCTACTGGCAAAGGAGGAAGGTATGATGATAGACCTATTCAAATATCAGCTTCAGAATACCGCTCATTACGGATGTATTCTGAAGATCCCAGATTTAGACAAAATGTGGAATACATATTCCACCTACTCTTTGAAAGTGAACTAGCAACTTTATGTTACGGAGTTGCACACATATTAAAATCAGGATCCCACTTTCAAAATATGACAGCTACACAATTATTACAAAAAGTGCAACAAAAGGATAAGGTTTTACAATCGAATATTACAAATCTATTAGCAAATATGCGTGGTACTAAAGAGTACTGGTTTTGACGTCACGGAGATGTACGTTGTATGATCAGAAACCTTGGCCCACCCACTTGGTTTGTTACATTAAGTTGTGCAGAATATGCATGGGAAGATTTACATGATTTCCTACGCATATCAAATAAAAACAAAACAAACATAGATATACTAACACCAGGAGAACTTTGTTCTTTGGATCCTGTTAATGTTTCAAGATATTTTCACCATCACTTCATTGCTATGCTACATTTTATTTGTAATAAAACTGTTCCTCCCCTTGGAGAAGTGCAACACTTCTTTTGGAGAAAAGAATACCAAGCCAGAGGAGCACCACATAGCCACATGCTTTTATGGATTAAAGATGCTCCTAAATTTGGTCAAGACAGTAATGCCACTGTTTTATAGTTTATTGAAAAATATGTCACTTGTGAAATTCCATCAGAATCCACAAATAGTGATCTTCATGCAGATATTTTACAATTTCAAAGACATAAATGTGGCAAATATTGTCGTTGCAAATACAAAAACAAAGGGAAATACTACACCAAATGCCGATTTGGTTTCCCTAGACCAGTTACAATTACAGGTCAAGTGAACAACCTCATGTCTTCAGTTAGACATAGTGTTAAAGGTAAATCACCTAAAAATACATACTACATAAAAAGAAAAGAAGAAGAAAAATATATCAATGATTATAATGCAATCATTGCCCACTTATGGAATGCAAACATAGATGTGCAGTACATTGCAGACAATTCTACTGCAGTTGCACGATATGTCACAGCAGACTTAACCAAAGCAGAAAAGACAGAGCTCCAAGACCTCTGGAATGACCTGTCATCAGATAAAACAGTGTCTCAGAAATTATACAGCTTGGGCATAAAAATGTTCTCCCATAGAGAATGTGGATCATATGAAGCAGCTGATCGTTTAACTGGTGCTGCATTGTATGGTAAATCTGAAAATATAGTATGGCTAAGTCTTGGTCCAGCTAAATCTAGAAAAAGAGTTCTAAAAACATACGAAGATATAGAAGCAATGGCCAAACATGATCCCAACAGCCAAGACATTTTAAAAAACAATTTATTGGACACATACTACCCAAACAGAAGTAATACTTTGGAAACCATGTGTCTATACCACACAGCCCAAAACTACACATACAAAAATAATATAAAACCCGATGAAAAAAAAGGTAAATACAGAGTGACAAACTGTGAAGGCAGCTTAGTTAAACTCACTAAACCAAATTTAATTAATCATATAAAATTGTCATTGAAGACTCCTCAACATAAAGAAATACATTACATGTCCCTGCTACAACTCTTTAAACCATGGAGAAAAGAAGAAGAAATACTAGAAAATTATGACTCATATGAAGATGCTTTCAAAGCAAATGAAAGCACTATAACTGATGTAAACTTTACACAATACAAAACAATGTTGCACAATGAACAGCAACACGAAGAAGAACTCCAGGCCCAACTAGATAAAGACACTCCTGACAGTAGTCAACCTTCTGTAACAGGAAGCCAAGAACCACTTGGAGAACTACTAATAACAAATGAGGCAGAATTAGCTATGATAGAAGTAAAAAACACCATGTGTCAGTATGAAGATAAAGAAGACTTAACTATACTACAATCAAAACTAAACAACAAACAATGTAGCATTTTTGAAGAAGTAACAAAACAAATTGCACATGGTGTACAACATGAAAATAAAGAATGTTCCTGCCATAATTATAAACCTATACTACTGTACGTCAGTGGTGAAGCTGGTTCTGGCAAAACATTCCTAATCAAAATCATCAGTAACTTCCTTCAACAATTGACAAACAACAAACTTTCAGCTGTTGTCACTGCCCCCACAGGTTTAGCTGCCTACAACATAGGTGGTGTCACTTTACACCGATTACTACTATTGCCAGTAGAACACCAGAACAAATTAGACTATTACAAACTTTCTGCAGAAGCTGCAATGGAACTACGCAGAGTATTGAAACAAATGAAAATGCTACTAATAGATGAAGGGAGCATGGTCTCCAACCTAATGTTGGCTTTGATTCACCTCCGATTACAAGAAGTACTGAAAACAAACTATGAAAGCTCTTTGCAGGAAAACACATTATTGTTTTCGGAGATCTTCTTCAATTGACACCAGTAAAAGGTGAGCCTATTTTTAAAACATTAGGACACAAACTCTGCCGTAAAACTGTTGGCAGCATTGGAAATGTCAACCTTTGGCAACATTTCCAATACAGAGAATTAACAGAAAACATGCAGCAATCTGCAGATCTCACTTATGCCAACATCTTAAAAAGTATCAGAGTTGGTATACTCTCTAAAGAAGCAGAAACAATATTGAAAACCCGGCAAATTAATGCACTTTATGGCGATAATACATGTGCTACAGATGTTATGGAACAATTAGCCCACAAAAATGTCAATTGTATGGCCTTAATGCCAACTCTTGCAAGCTGTTTCAAATTCAATGAAATAATGTTAAGTAAAGAAATGCAACCAATAATGGAAATTAGCGCCACAGACAAACTAGATGTCTGACATGGTATGACACTACCTATGTGTGACCAAGCCACAACAAGACTAAATAGTTTAGAAAAATCAATCTCAAACACAGCAGGCTTAGAAAAGATATTAAAATTATCCTTAAATTGCAGAGTAATGCTTAAACGTAGCCTTGACGTGGACCAAGGACTAGTTAATGGAGTGCTGGGTACAGTTGTTGGCTTTCAAACATACCCACGTGACAACAAAATTCAGTTTGTCAATATACTCTTTGACAAACTTTCAGTTAAAAGAATAGGACGCTCAACAGCTCGATTCCTTCTCTTCAAAGACATGTATGTACGCAGAGAACAATTTTCTCTAACTCTTGCATACGCAGTCACGATTCATAAATCACAAGGTCTTACCCTAGACAAAGCAATGATAGATATTGGTAACACAGTCTTTAAAGAAGGCATGAGCTACGTAGCACTATCACGCTTACGTACACTTGACGGTCTATTTCTAATCAACTTTGACGCTGATATTCCTTGCATTTTAGAATACAATAGACTTCGCTCACTATACACTCCCCATCTAAACACATATTCTGTTCCACAAAAAGTAAAACATTATAAAAGAAAAATAAATCAAACAGAAAAGCAACAGGATGTCACTGCAAATCCTCCAAAGAGAGTATAAGAAAGCAATACTTCATCAAGTGCCACAAGCAAAAAAGAATCAATTAGGGAAAGTAAACCAGGTACTTCGTCAAAGAAGGAAGACAAACTCCAAAAAAATCAGTCAGATACAGAACCACCTGCCAAGTACCATCTAAGTACTGTTGGCTGTGGATTGGACTGCCCTGTCTTTTGGATTATTCCTGCAGCGCTGCCTTTGTCCTGCGCTGCACCGCGCTTCTTTTTCTTGTTGCCGTGTGTACGGCTTGGACTCCCTGAAAGCCGGGAGGACGTCTTACTGTGCGACACACAGTTTGCCTGGCCCTTGCACGAGGAAAGGAGGTTTCCCTTTCAGAGGAGGCCCCGCCCCCTTGTGCCGTGTGACGCCCAGGAAGCCTCCTTAAAATCCAGCCTCCTCGCGCACCCGCGCCGCGCACCTGCCAAGTACCATCTAAGTACTGTTGGCTGGTCGCGGTTCGCGTGGCGCGCGGAGGCGGCTTTTGGGCTTCCAGTTGCGTCTTGCATGGTTTAGGGTGGCGAGTGCCCAGGTATTTCCCTTTCCCACAGTTAAGGTGCGATCCATCCGATATTTTTGTTGCCAATTCCTGCATTGGGAGCCGGCGGCCCACCAGTCTGTGAACCGGGGGGTCAGGTCCTTGGGAGTCTCCTTGAGTGGGGCGCCTTCTTCATTGCGTCCAAGGCTAGATATATGTGTACCTTCTTTGGCATAATTCTAATATATTTTTCTTATGTGTCTAGAGTTTATGCATACCCTTTGATAAATCTCTTAGTGAATTAACGGAGGGTATTTCTCGGTGTGTGGGCCTGTGTTATTGCATTACCTGGCCCTTTGTTGTTTGGTACCACCCTGGTCCTTGGATAAAAAGGGGTGGTTTTCACTGTTTGGTTTTGGGGTGTGTACAGCTGCTGAGCATGAGCCCGATTCTAAGAAGTGGCTGTAAAACCGGCTCTCCTCCACAGAAACCCGCCCAAGAGTCTGTCACTAACACCCAACACACTCCCCTCCCTCAGTCTTCGGCAGCATATGTACCTTCATTACCTATGTCTAGTTTACTAATAGAGAGGGGGTTTGGGCTGGACCAAGAGGGGTGTAATGAGACTGTCATAACGGCTATACCACCATTGGTCACCCCCTTATCTCTACATGGTCTGCCCCCATCTTTGGCAGTGTCAACCTTCTCAGTCCAAGAAGCCAATGAGTATGTCGGGGATGAGGGTGATGTGATTAGTCATGGTCATGAATCAGATTGTTCTCCTATGCAAGGCCTTCGAGGCCTTCCGTGTATCGCCGACACTTCTATTTTGGCACCTACCACTGTCAGCGAATTAAGCAAAAGAGTGCGGCTATCTTTGGGCCCCTCGTCTCCTGCGTCGTCTGCTTTTCCCTTTCGTGAACAAGTTCACTTTCACCTCCCCTCAGAATCCAACAATGAAAAAGATGGCGGCCACGGGATTGTCCCGTTGACCTCCCATACTAGGGGTTTGGAAGGAGGAGCCCCCTCTCCCTATGACAATATTCAGGCTGTTGAAGAGTTGCCGATAGGGCCCTTTCTTTCAAGAGGTGTGGACCCTTTTTCTTTGGCGAACGAAGAGGCAGACCTTGCAGCTCTAAAGGGAGAAGTTGGATCGGCTTCTACCCCAGAGGATTTCTGTTCACACACTCAGCTCAATGAACCTTTCAACTTTCCCGTAATTTCACGCATTCTCAACTTGCTGGACAAGGGCCATGAGCTTACACATTGCTCCATAAGGGAGATGCAGTCTTCATTATCTCTTATGAAAGACAAGATGGCCAGACTGGAAGGCTTTATCCTAGCAGAAGAACACTCCAGATCCTTTTATCTGGCCCACTTTGAAAAAATGCTAGAGAATGTCCTAGCTAGAGCAATCCACCTCCCTATTACTATTTTGACTTCCACTCAAGGCTCCCAAACTGATCCGGGACTTTGTTCTATAGTTTCTCCACAGAGTTTTCATTTCCAAGTTGTGAAAGGGGATAAGCCGGTCATGTTGGAGCATGCAAACTCGGAGGCTATAGACATGGTGGAGGTTCTCAAACTCCAGCACGAACGTCTATTACAGGTAGAGCAGCTTCTTTACAAGCTGGCCGTAACCCAGAATCACTTGGATCCCATAGATTCCCCAAGAGAAGGATCCGAAGTTACTCAAGGTGTTGTTGCTCCTCCGGACAGCCCCTCTCTCCTGACTGACATTATCGAGGCCCCGCCTAGTCCTGCATCGACGGTGGCGGATTTATTCCCGGACTTGGAGGAAGGACCTGTGGTGCACGAAGGAAGACACTTTGTCTCGCGTAAAGCAAGGAAGTCCTTACTAAGAGCTCAAAAACGCTTAAACCTTACCAAGACTATCCAGAAGAAATCTATCTTTAAAACACCAACTCCCATTTGTGCCCAGTTCCTTCTTGAAGCTAAAGCAAACTCGGGTATTGGGACTAGCCATGATGACCTTGGTTTGGTTTTATGCGATCTTGATGAAGAAAGCAGGAAACATCTACAGATAGCAGCTTTGAAAAATGGCAACACTCAGATCGCCACTCGTGGCCCTCAAGGAATTCCCACGGTCAAGCTGCAATCTCAGCTTCATTCCTTCTTTCCCAACATCCAACCTAGAAAGGCGAGCACTACGATTCCAGCTGATGCTATAGTGACACCTGTTGTGAGCCCAAGTAGCGCCTCCTTACAGTTGGAAGGGTTTTTGGATGGTACGGTAACAGCTGTTATTCCTTCAGCTCCTCCCGTTGCGGTAGTCGAAGATCGCGCTTGTCCTACTCTCCAACCAGAAGTGCTTGAGATTTTGGCGTCTCCGGTACGGCCTCCTAATGTGGAGGTTGTGCACTTCCCGCAAACACTTGTTGGAAAACCCATTCCTGACGCCTTGTCCTTCAGGCACACACCAAAGGACATGAAACTAATCCTTGGTTGGACTAGTAATCCAGAGATAAATGGCCCTGCTCGCATAAATAGGTCATTTCTGATGAATTTGTTTTTCCAGATTCCAGCTCTTAGGAATCTTTCTTCTAAGGACCTCGACTGGGTCAAATTGGCAACGCATAACAACCATAGAGCCCTCTGCAGAGTCCAATCGCAGATTATAACTAAAATGCTATTGGAGTTTGCTGAGGACTTTCACTCTATTGGTCTCACACCATGCCTATTTCCAGATATGGATAGTGCATGGGCTTTTCTTGACTGGGTGCCTCCCACTTTGCCAGTATGTCCAGTGGGTCCAGGCTTAGATTCGTCCGACTCCCAGGTTACTCAACTCTCACTCCAACTAGCATCGCTAACCCAAGCACTGTGTGGGCTAGCTTGGCTGTAACCCCTGATAAAAACAGCTGCAGCCATCAAAGGGCCCACTCCGGGCTCATAATCGGCCAGTTTGACTATTTCATCCTGGAATTGTTGTGGCCTGGGTAACCTGGTAGGATGGCATAAGCGGGTTGTCCCTGATAAGAAACCAGACATCTTATTTCTTCAGGAAACTATGACCCTAAAGGAGATTATTCTCGATGGTTACTCTAGCTTTTCTGTTCCAGCAAGCCGTATACTTGCAGGCCGACCTTCCGGGGGTATTGCTGTTCTTATTAAAAATGGTCTAAAAGCAGTGACCTCTATACTGGATACCTCGATATCATGCATCTTAGTGGAGTTGTCGTTTGAACACTCTAAGGTCTGGCCCTTGCTTCTAATGTCGCTGTATTGGAATCCTAAGTCAGTTTCTCTTACTCTTCTTCTGGAGGATCTGGACAGGATTTTGGGCCATGCCTCTGTCTCGTGCCCCAATCATGAAATTGTGATCGGAGGTGACCTAAACTCATATCTCCAGTTTTCTAATACACAATGCTCTTCTACTTCTTCCTCGTTTTATGCACAACAAGCTTCTCAAAGAGGGCAACAACTGATAAGGTTCTTTGAAAAATGGGGCATTTACCCAATTCACTTGGCACCTCATTCTCTACATACTTCATGGTCTCGGGGCAATGCTTCATCCCTCATCGACTATGTCCTTGCATCCAAAGTGTGTTCTGGGTTGCTTGAACCAGTCTCAATATTAGACCTGGGTCTGAGCGACCATCACATGCTGTGCTCGCGACTCCATATGGGGTGTGATGCCTATATGCCTTCAGCTCCTGCCTGTTTGGCGGCTCCCGACAGAAATACCATCTCTGTCAAGTGGAATCCTGCCGTGTGTAGGAAACTGGTGTTCCTGGTGAATAGAGATCTCATACTATGTCACGATGACTCCATATCGCTGGGAAATATCGAAAAAATTAATGAAATAAATACCAATATGTTTCAGACACACCTCTTATCCTTAGTGAAGGACGCCTTGTGTAAAGGTATCCCCCTGGATGCCCATCTATCCTTTAATCAGATTTCAATCTTAAGAAAGCAAAAAAATCGCGAATTGGTTAACCTAAGAAAAAAGTTATTCAGCCCTCTTATCTATCATCGTGAAAAAAATTACATCACTAGGCGATTTAAGCACCAAATAAAGCTTCTTCGCCAGGCTGCCTACACCTTCGACAACCAACGTATGATTAACCTGCTTTGTAAAAAAAAAAGCGAGAGATATGGGCCAGTTTAAGAAACCCGTCAGGTAAGGCAGATATCCGCTCTGTGGCGACCATCTCGGGACCGGCATGGGAGAAGTTTTTTTCTCAAAAATATGCTCTGCCAACTATGCATTCCAAAATAGAAAGTAGTAATATGCAATTGTCCTTTCCTCGGGTCTGTCCCTGGGACATAAAAGATATTATATGGGCAATCTCCCAATTGAAGTTTTCTAAAGCCGCCGGTCCAGATGGGCGCCCCCTTGCGTTCTAAAAGATGATCCTTATTTCTGGGCCAGGTACCTCCTTCCTTGCTATCAGCTGATCTACAAAACTGGCAATATTCCAAAATCATGGCTGACGGCCATAATTATTCCAATACACAAAAAGGGTGCTTTAAGCAATCCTTTAAATTTTAGGCCTATTGCCCTTATAGACACAGCTGGGAAAATCTTTGCACGATTGATCCTGTCAGAATTGGAAGTCCATATACACGACCTAAAAATTCTCTCAAAAGCCCAGGTCGGTTTTCGGAGAGCAATGGGCACTCAACTAAATGCTTTAATTTTAGCCCATCTCCTTCGGAATGCACACTCCAAGTCAAATGGCACCATATACATGGCAGCACTGGATCTTTCGGCTGCATTTGACAATGTACTTCGCACTCGGCTTTGGCAAAAGATGCTGGCATATGGTATACCATCTCCACTAGTAGCGCTAATTGCAGCATAACACCAGAATACATCCTACCGGGTCCGTATCAACGCGGAAGGGCTATTAACTGACAACATACCTACGTACATAGGTGTCAAACAGGGCTGCAATTTGGCTGCGGTCCTATTCAATCTTTACCTTGCCGATATTGATAAAATTTGGCACGGTTCCAATTCTTTCCCGGCAATACTGGGTTCCATGCGGCTCAATTGGCTAGCATTTGCTGATGACGTCATAATATTCGATAGAGTGCCGTTTGGACTCCAAAATAAATTAAACCTGTTTTGTGAATATTGTACACTGAATAATATGACCATTAATTCAGCCAAATCACACATATTGGTCTTCACTGCCAAAAAAAAGCTTCCGAGATTTAAATTTACAATAAATGCCCAGCCGATCTTGAGAAAAGAAGAGATTACGTATCTGGGCTATCACCTATCGAATGGGACGTCTATTAGCAAGTGGCACACAGTGTTGAATGCCAAGCTTAACCCACTATTGGCCCAAATGAGAATTATTTTCATCAAATACTGTCGTTATTCCCTCCTGCCTCTTATACAATACTATACCATGAAAATAGAGCCCATCCTCCTGTATGCAGTTGACATGTGCCTCCTGAATTTGGGGCCCCTCCTAAATCTCCTACAAGGTAAACTTTGGAAGAAGATTTTGGGGCTTCCTGGATATCTACCCAACGTTATCATTGTACATGAATTGGGCTTATATCCATTAGAAGACAAATATCTTTGGCGGACTGTAATTGCATTCTCTAAAATGATTTCTCCACCCCCAAACTCACTCTACGAGGACTTCCAGGCAATGCTTGCTGGAAAGTGTCCTATTTCGATCTCCAAAGTAAAAGAGATGACACATGCGATCTTAACTTCATTGAATATGACGAAGGAGGATTTGATTAATACCCCTGCTAAAGTTAAAAGGCGCTTCTTCAAAAATTCCTGGGCTCAAATTTCCGATCAGATTGGAGGCTACTCTTCCTTTTCCAACTATGCCACTTTTAGGCATGCAGTTACACCTCGGCTCCCATATATCTTATGTTTCCCAGACAAAGCAGAAAGAAGGTCTTACATGTGCTTCCGCCTAGACCTCATCCAGACGGGTGCTCGTATTAGGAACTGGGCCTGTTATAGGGCTTCGGCAAAATGGGAGGGATGCAGATTTTGCCTTAATACATCTGAGCCCGAAACTCTGGAACATCTCTTCATGTACTGCAATTTCTTCTTCAAGCATAGGCAATGTTGCTTAGA
Organism: Ambystoma mexicanum; assembly: GCF_040938575.1. Classification (NCBI taxonomy): domain Eukaryota; kingdom Metazoa; phylum Chordata; class Amphibia; order Caudata; family Ambystomatidae; genus Ambystoma; species Ambystoma mexicanum. The sequence goes on along the minus strand of NC_090934.1, from coordinate 688,110,346 downwards.
CGCATATCTTACCTCCTATTCTCTGTTTGAATGTCACCTAGTATGGCTGAGATGTATGCAAGGAAACTCAAATTCCATCATACTAGCAACTGTCAGACTTGTTGCAAAAATTGAGGAGCAATTGTTGTCACTCAATAGGACCTTCTGGAGTGGGTAATTTTGGGTATCTGAGATTTTGTCTTCCTTATGATTGATTGCACTAGCCAATTGTCTGTGGGAGTATTTAAATTGGTGGAGGGCTGTGATGCCATATTATTATTACTGTCATGTTATGTTAGGTATGCTACCTGATATTGTAGATTCCCATTTGCGATTTTTGATAATGTAGTGGAAATATGCTCAAGTGTTTTATCATGCTTCAGTTGTTCAAGTATTGATCAACCTTGATCAAGTTTTTATGATTTTACATGAATTTTATGTGATATGTATTATTTGTAAAGGTGTAAATTAATTTTTGCTACCAAAACAAATAAATAAACAAATAAAAAAAAAAACTACCTGGTCCATTTAAACTCTCAAATATAGTTGATGTAAGTTGCTATGCAAATGTAGCAATGAATATTCTATTTCAATTACCACCAATTGTTGAGAACATTTACTTACACAGTACAGACCCATTGTGTTTGCAAATGTTAGTACTTCACGGAAATGCAGCAAACAATCCTGACAAAAAGTATAGTGTTTATGGAATAAGACAACAATTGGACTACTGTGCTGGAATGGTGAAATTCACTATAAACTCACAGAAAGATCCACAAGAATTTCTAATGTACTTACTACAAGTACTGGAAAACAAAAACATACCTATAAATGAAATCTTCCAGTTTTAATGCATGTGGAAACATACATGCACTCTCTGCAACAATGTGACACAAGAAGAAATCCCCAATGAACGCTTCGTATATATATCAATACCTAATTGTGAATCCATTCCATTTCAGCAACTTGTACAAAATGCAAACCATGGTAGATTATGTTCTACCTGCAATTCAGATAATCGCTCCACGTTAGTAATACAAACACATAGTAAATACGTAATACTAATGCGTCTACGTTACAATGCAGATGGTACCAAAAACAACTGCAAGCTGACTGGATTCACACATGGTCAAATATCACTTGGTAAGAAAACCTTCACAACAATAGATATAATCTACCACGCAGGACCCACAACCAATTCAGGGCACTACACTGCATATATAAAAAAGAAATGTGGATGGTTTCAATGTAATGATAGTACCATTACTCTAAAGCAGAGATTACCAGCAAATCTTACAAACGCTTATTTAATGTTATTAAAACCAAAATTTGGTAACTAAACTGTACTTAAACCTCAAGTAAACTTGTAGTGAAAAATATAAACTGTTAGAATATTCCAAAAGCTAACTAACTGCCCAAAGATTCTACAACAATTAATCACATGAATGAATACCACTAAATTAGAGCAAAAAATAGACAATTAGAATACGCCAATTGGTATCTAACTGTCACAAAATTTAACAATATCCAAACAGATAAATCAATACCACTAAAATATATCAAAAAATAGACAGTTAGAATACGCCTACTGGTATCTAACTGCTCCAAAATTTCATAATATCCAAACAAATAAATAATATGTTACTGCTCCAAAAAAAATGCAACAACCCAATGTTTAAGCATTAACCAAAAACAACAAATGAACACTGAAACCAAACAAACAAATAAACTGTAGCATAACAGAAAAAGTTTTTTTTTAATCCAACATGGATTTTTTTTCTCCCACAGACCCAATGATTTTAGCAACGAACACAGAAACTGAGCAAATTGCACAGTACTCTGGTTTGTAATCTACTAAATATGAGGGTCCAAAAAAAAAATGTTGATTATACAATGTATAAAGTCATTACAAAATACTAATACTAACATGCTATTTTCTTTTATCACAGAAATTAACAAGAAATACATGTACTCCAGTTACTAAACCAAACAGTAAGTATATCATACACTCTATGCCCTGGCCACAACCATCACAACATATCACACCCATAGTATCTTATAACTTTGTTCCTTATAAATTTGTTTTTGACCCAAAGTTATAAGCAACTATAAATGTGATATGCTGCGGTGGTTGTGGCCAGGGCATAGAGTGTTGGGTGCATGGCCAAATGGCCATTCACCCAACACTCTATGCCCTGGCCACAACCACCGCAGCATATCACACCCATAGAGTAAAACATTTCAACTATGGGCTATGGAAACTTTTAATGTCCGTGGACATTACCAGTGTTCTTAGAACACTTTCAATTTGCCAGCGAACAATATGGACAGCGTCTTCAGAACACCCCCTACAAACATTTCAGGACAGCACGAAAGTTCTTAGAACACTTTCAACTCGACAACGAACAATACGGACAGCGTCCTCAGGACACCCCCTACGAACATTTCAGGACAACGCGTGTGTTCTTAGAACACACCCCCATTTTGTTTATGTCCAAACATTTCAGGACAACGGGAAAGTTCTTAGAACACTTTCAAGTTGACAACGAACAATACGGACAGCGTCCTCAGAACACCTCCATTATGTTTATTTGCAAACATTTCAGGACACCCCGAGTGTTCTTAGAACACTTTCAACTTGCCATCGAAAAATACGGACAGCATCTTCAGTACACCCACTGCAAACATTTCAGGACACCACGGGAGTTCTTGGAACACTTTCAACTCGACAACGAACAATACGGACAGCGTCCTCTGGACACCCCCTACGAACATTTCAGGACAACGCGTGTGTTCTTAGAACACACCCCCATTTTGTTTATTTGCGAACATTTCAGGACACCAAGACAGTTCTTAGAACACTTTCAACTTGCCATTGAACAATACGGACCGCGTCCTCAGGAGACCCCCTACGAACATTTCAGGACACTGCGAGAGTTCGTAGAACACTTCAGGACAACGTGTGTGTTCTTAGAACACACCCCCATTTTCTTTATGTGAGAACATTTCAGGACAACGCAAGAGTTCTTAGAACACTTTCAACTTCACAACGAACAATACGTACAGCGTCCTCAGAACACCTCCATTTTGTTTATTTGCAAACATTTCAGAACACTGCGAGTGTTCTTAGAGCGTCTTCAGGACACCCCCTACGAACATTTCAGGACACTGCAAGAGTTCTTAGAACAATTCAGGACAACGCGTGTGTTCTTAGAACACACCACCATTTTGCCATCGAACAATACGGACAGCGTCTTCAGGACACCCCCTACGAACATTTCAGGACAACGCAAGAGTTCTTAGAACACTTTCAACTTGACAATGAACAATACGGACAGCGTTCTCAGAACACCCCCATTTTGTTTATTTGCGAACATTTCAGGACACCTCGAGTGTTCTTAGAACCCTTTCAACTTGCCATCGAACAATACGGACAGTGTCTTCAGGACACCCCCTGCGAACATTTCAGGACACCGAGACAGTTCTTAGAACACTTTCAACTTGCCATCGAACAATACGGACAGCGTCTTCAGGACACCCCCTACGAACATATCAGGACAACGCAAGAGTTCTTAGAACACTTTCAACTTGACAACGAACAATACGGACAGCGTCATCAGAACACCCCCATTTTGTTTATTTGCGAACATTTCAGGACACCCCGAGTGTTCTTAGAACACATTCAACTTGCCACAGAACAATACGAACAGCGTCCCCAGAACACCCCCATTTTGTTTATTTGCGAACATTTCAGAACACCCTGAGTGTTCTTAGAGCCTCTTTAGGACAACCCCTACGAACATTTAAAGACACCGCGAGGGTTCTTAGAACACTTCAGGAAACGCGTGTGTTCTTGGAACACACCCCCATTTTGTTAATGTACGAACATTTCAGGACAACGCGAGAGTTCCTAGAACACTTTCAACTTAACAACGAACAATACGTACAGCGTCCTCAGAACACCCCCATTTTGTTTATTTGCAAACATTTCAGGACACCCTGGCTGTTCTTAGAACACTTTCAACTTGCCATCGAACAATACGGACAGCGTCTTCAGGACACCACCATTTTGTTTATTTGCGAACATTTCAGGACTCCCCGAGTGTTCTTAGAACACATTCAACTTGCCACAGAACAATACGGAGAGCGTCCCCAGAACACCCCCATTTTGTTTATTTGCGAACATTTCAGGACACCCCGAGTGTTTTTAGAACACATTCAACTTGCCACAGAACAATACGGACAGCGTCCCCAGAACGCCCCCATTTTGTTTCTTTGCGAACATTTCAGGACACCGCAAGTGTTCTTAGAACAGTTTCAGCTTACTTGCGAACAAAACGGACACATATTGAGTCCTCAGAACACCCCCCATTCAGTTTATTCAGAACATTTCAGAACACCTGTGATGTCTGCAGACAAATCGAACACAAAAAGAACATCTACTACATAAAAAAGCACAACATTTAACCTATCTCATACCCTTCCATCCTCCCCAAACACTCCTACACACCAACACACTCTACTAAATACACATTTAGAACAAATTTTCACTGCGCTGTCCGCGGACGTCTCCGAATCCAAGATGGCGGGCGCTACCGAAAATCTGACGCGCTTCACGCTTAACACCGTCCAATCAGTGAACACGTTGCATGGCCGCGGACATCACGCAAGCCGATTGGCCAATCAGGACACTGTCCGCGGAGCGAACAGGGAAGTGTGTCCGCGAAGCGAACCCAGATATCACTCATTTTTTTTACCTACTTTTTGGTCATTTTTTAAAAAAAACTACTGGACGGATTTTCACCAAATTTGCAAAAGCACGTTTTCGGGACCAAGCGCCTGCTCCCGGTCCAAATTTGGTGAAAATCCGTCCAGCGGTTTGGGCTGTAGGCACGAGCAAAAATGTTTTCCCATTCAGTCTATGGGAAAAAAAAGTTTTGGGACCCCCCCCTGTAACTCCCCCCCCCGGACGAATCCTCACCAAACTTTGCAAAAACATTCAGAGTGGGCCATATACTTTTTCTGCAAAGTTTGGTGAGGATTTGTCCAGGGGGAGCGAAGTTATAAGCCGCCCAAAAAGTGCTCTTCCTATGGAAACAGCAACTTAACCATACCTACATAATAATAATCGAGAGAGCGAGAGAGAGAGAGAGAGAGAGAAGTGAGTTAAATGGACAAATCTGTAACTCAATAATCATTTATGATCTATTCATGAAAATTGTGTTGCTATGTGCCAGAGAGAGAAGTCTGGTGAGCAGATTAGTAAAGTGGTCACATATGTAGAATTTACTTTTTCAGAAAATTACAGTATTTATGCAACAGAAACTGGGTGCAGACATTACTCCCATCAGACAGACCCTTCATTAATATGCCCAATGACTGTGGAGGGGTATATGTCTACTGTGGTGTCACTTTTGTATTGCTGTCCAATCACATTCATTGACCAAATTGGGGAAAATATGCATACCTCAAAAAAGGTGGGGTAACTGTTGTATAAAAGATTAAACACACACTCAGGACACACACTAAGAGACTCACTCGCAAACTCAGTGACTGATGGAGAGGAAGAGGAAGAATTGATAACAAGAAGGAGAAGGAATGGATTGCTATCCATTTGGATGAATTTTGGATTATTACCAGCACTCTGAAAGTGAGGTCTAGTAGAAGTTAAAGTCTCAGGCCTTCTTCAGTGGAGGAAAAAGCAGACAGGCTGTGAAAGAAAACTCATCCCATCTTGCTAACTGATGTCCACCTGTCCTTAGAGGTGGCGAATTGAACCAGTCCTTAAAGTGTGCCCACCTGTCTGTGATAAAGCCAAAGTAAATGGATATGTGAGTATGATCTAAAAAGGAAATCATTATGAGAGGAGTGATACTATAAAGGGAATTATATTAAATCCTGGCCCTGTAATTTGTCTGTATTTAGAGTTGGGAACATATAAAATTAGATGTTAGGGAACATTTCAGAAGTGTATGTGCTTCTGAAAAAATATATTTTATGGACTAGGTCCATGGTATGTCTACAGTGAGATCCCCTCACTCTTTCCCTATGTAATAGGGTCTGGCACAGAAGAAGTACCTGGGAGTTAAATGAACATCTCACTGTGTGCCTACCTAGAAAAACAATTTATTTGAAGTAATTCCTGGGTATACCATCAAGCAGAATGTTGTTGTTAAAGCTAAGTTGTTCCAGACGAAAGGAAGAGGGGGATTATTCGCTACCCATTCTCTCACTGTTTAGGCATCCATTGAAAGTGATAGAGGTACTTTTTACATGGTAAGTAAATAGAAACATCACTGAAGGGAATCTAGCTTACATACATGTTGAACCTATATTGTCTTTTCTATAATCCATTTACATACACCAAGGTCCAATAGTTTTTTGCGAAGAAGTTAAAGAGACTGTCCTTAGAATGCCCCTCTTGACCCCCTTAAGCATGACAGCCAGAAGAGTCAGAAATGCAAGATGCCATTCACTGTTTCGCGAGCCCCCAGGAGAGCCAGTGACACCTACATATGCGAACAGATACAGGTGCCTTAACACTGGTTATGGATGCAGGTGCCTCAATGGACCTGATAGACCAATGATAAATATCCAGCTGTGTTGACGTCATTAGAGACACCACGGCATAGTAACATTAGCCATGAAGCAAACTCACATCCCTTAACAAAGGTACACAGACACACACTTGTACACATGAAGAACATGCTTACACAGTTCTGTAGATAAAAGACAGAGACATATACATGCTGTCAGAAATCTTTGCTTTCTATTAGCCAAACGTAGAAACGCTGAAACACAAGAAAAGCAAGAGATGCAGAGCAAGCTTGCAGTCGCTTATTGCAACTAACCATATGGAACTACACAGTCATATAAGGAATCTGGAAGGACCAAGTACCAGTAACCCATAAGGAAAGTAATACAATAGAGACATATAGAATTCAGAGCATAACTATAGGAGAATTACATGAAGCCACAGGCATCAGAACATGGGGCAATGGTAAAGAGAGTTTGGAGAGCACTGTCCAGGGCTCGTGCTTGCAGCCAAGGTCAGAGATGAGCAGAACATTCCTAGCCCCAGGGTGTAACGCTCACCTGGTATCCACGGGGGCGTCACTCAGCCTGTTCTGACCTCTTATGACCTCGAACCCTTCCCTGGAGGCTATTCGACTGGAGACTGGGCCTGAAACACAGGATTGGTAGAGTTTAACTCCCTATTGTCTCTGTGTGCTTGAACCCCTTCTTCCCCGGGGTCCAACCTTTCCCTTTGATCCACAGCTCACCTTGTTTTTTTGGATAGTGTGCTCTACGTCCTGCTTTCAGCGCAGGGGCGCGTTGATTGATGCGGGCACGTTGCTGCCTAGTTACTTCACTGTGAAGAATCCGACAGGTAAGTATAATGAGTCTTTTGAACAGTTCTCTAACTTCGTTCCTTTCCTTCCTTAGATGATGGCCGGCGTTCGGGGATGGCGGCGTGCTGCTGAGATGAGTAGCGCTGAAGGTGAGTGGGAGCGCGATGCGCAATGCACCCCTTTCACATTTGCATTGAACTGAGTTCTTTTTCTGTGTCTTTTAGGTGCCGCGATGTTTTCAGCGTGGATGCCGGTTATGAAGAACAAATGCGGTGGGTAAGCGCAGTATGCGGCGCCTCTAGATGTTTCCACGATAACCTGGAGTGTCTTTTCCCTCTTGCAGATGGATGAGAAGTTCCGGAGACAGAGTTCCCCCAGAGTGGCTGGGATTCAGATAAGCGTTTGAAGCTCGTACAGTATTTAAAAATAAGCAAAGATTTGCAGACTGTTTACTAATGCCTTTTTCTGTTCTTTTCCCTTTTCCTTAGGAAGCGGCGTGCCAGGGTGGGAATGACACCGCCGTAGATGCCCACAGAACAGAAGGAGCGATGAATGATGTGCAGAAGCACCGCAAGGTAAGGCTGTTCTAACAGTGTTCTTGCAGGAGCTGAGCACAGAAGAAAGATGCAGGCCTACTGGAGACAGATCCGAACACGGTGAGTGCCACGCTGCAAGTGCAGAAAACACAAAGCATGTTTCTCAGCCTGGGTGTGGCTTAAATAGTCTCTGGGTATGCCAGGTATGTCTGGGCTGAACCACACCCAAAAGTCTAGACCGCACATGCAGTTATGGGAACCGAAATATGTAGGGGCATCCATCTTGTCCCCATCAATGCACTACAAGTCCAATACCCAATGTTATCCTATGGGAGTGAGTGAGTCTGGTGCCAAAGGTGCCCCAAGTCTGACTCCAAGTGGGTCTTTGGAGGGATGGAGAGGGACATGAGGGGCAGGAATCATGACAGCACTCCCCCCCAAGGCTCCTCTCAAGGTGGCTCTTCTGTCTGGTCCTGGTTTGGTTGGATGGTTTTGATGAAATCGTCTAAGCAAACGAGGTGCATGGATGTACTCACAAGGCTCCCATGCCCTGTCTTGTGGACCATACCCCTTCCAGTCTACTAAGTAGTATAATTTGGATCTGACGTACTTTGAATCTAGGATGTCCTTGACTTCGAATTCTGGCTCCCCGGCGACTACTACTGGCTGCGGTGGCGTTGCTACCCGGGTCCCAGGTTGAACAGGTTTAAGGAGAAACACGTGGAACACAGGATGAATCTGCATGTTTGACGGCAAAGCAAGTCTGACCGCCACAGGATTTATCACAGAGATGACAGTGAATGGACCCAGGTATCTTGGATGGAAAGTTCGGGCTCCTTTAATGGACACGTGCTTAGACGCCAGCCAGACTTTGTAGGTGTTCAGCTGCCCTTTTAAAGGTTTGAGAAATAGTCGTGTGCAAGGTTTTGACTGCTGGCATTTCCAGGGTTGTAGGAACGTCCAACTCAGAAGTACGTTGGTGCCTGCCATACATGGTATAAAATCGTGTCTGCCCAGTGCTGGTGTGTAGGGAATTATTATAAGCATATTCAGCTATCCATAATAGGTCGAACCAGCTTCCTTCAGCTTGGTGTAACATGCAACGCAGATACTGCTCAAGCGTCTGATTTGTCCTCTCAGTTTGACCGTCCGTTTAGGGATGGTGACTGGTGGATAGCCGGATGTCGATCTGGGCCATAGATCAGCATTTTCTCCATAAGTTAGATACAAATTGAGTACCTCGGTCTGAGACCAAAACTGAAAGAAAGCCATGGAGCCGTACGATGCCTTCAAGAAATACCTTTGCCAGGGTGGAAGCATTTGGGAGCCCCTTAAGAGGAATGAAATGTGCCATTTTTGAAAATAGGTCCACGACCACAAGAATAGTGTTAAACCCTTGACTGGGTGGTAAGTCAGTAATAAAATCGAGGGACAACGTGTGCCAGGGTGCGGGTGGGATTTCCAATGGTTGTAATAGCCCAGCCGGTTTCTGCTTGGATGACTTGTTTTGAGCACACACTCCACAAGATAGGATGAATTGGATAATGTCTTTACGCCACGTGGGCCACCAATAAGTTCGTTTTACCTTGGCTAGGGTTTTAGCGATTCCGGGGTGGCCCTCGATCAAGGAATCATGATAACCGGACATGACTTGTTCTCGTAGTTCTTGGTTTGGTAAGAATAAACGATTCCTGAAGTAGGGCAACTGATCTTTTATCATGTAATGTTCTCCTTGTGCACTCCACGCTTGTAATTGCTCTGGACTCATCAGGTTTTGGATTTATTCATGTAATTCTTTCTGAGTTAGGGTTGCTGTGATTCCTAGGAGCTTGTCACTCAGGATGATTGCTATTGGGTCAGGGGTCTGATACCCTTGCTCTTCCACCTCCATACGGGAAAGGGCAGCGACCTTCCCATTTTTCACACCTGGTCGAAATGTAATCACATAGTCATATTCAACAAAACAAAGAGCACAACGTAGTTGTCGTGAGGCTTGGGCCTTTGCCGTTTTTAGGTACTGGAGGTTCCGGTGGTCAGTTATCACGGTGATTGTGTGTCTGGCGCCCAAGAGGTAGTGCTGCAAAGCCTTAAAGGCTGACTTAACGGCCAGGAGTTCTTTGTCTGTGATAGCGTAATTGAGTTCAGGGGGTGTGAATTTACACGACCAGAAGGCAACAGGGTGTATATGGCCCGTTCGGGGTCCTTTGAGTTCAGGGGGTGTGAATTTACACAACCAGAGGGCAACAGGGAGTATATGGCCCGTTCGGGGTCCGTTTGTGAGAGGACGGCTCCCATAGCCATGCTTGAGGCATCCGTTTCCACCAGGTATGGGAGATCAGGGAGAGGGTGGCGTAAGATTGGGGCAGTTGTGAATCTTGCTTTGAGTTTCTGGTAAGCCTCCTCGGCTTCTGTTGTCCACTGTTGCTTTTCCTTAGTAATGACGTGATGGGATGCACGATTTGCGAAAATCCTGGGATGAACCGGTGGTAGAAGTTTGCAAAACCCAGCATACTTTGAACCCCCTTGAATGAATTTGGGGATGGCCAGTTCAGGATAGCATCTACCTTGTGTACATCGATTCGGATTCCATTCGGGCTGAGAATAAAGCCCAGGAAATCCACCTCGGAGACATGGAATGAGCACTTTTCGAGCTTGGCGTAGAGCTGGTGTTGACGGAGTTTCTCCAATACAGATCGGACGTGTTTAACGTGGTCCTGCTTTGATGCGGAGTATACTATGATATCGTTGATGTACACTAGAGCACAGATATCAATCAATTCCCGTAGGACATCCTTCATGAAGTATTGAAATGCAGCAGGCGCATTGCAAAGGCCAAAGGGCATTACTTGATATTCGTACAAGCCGTATTTGGTGCGAAAAGCGGTTTTCCATTTGTCCCCCTGTTTTACGCGAACAAGGTGATATGCCCCCCTCAGGTCTAGTTTTGTGTAGATTTGGGCATCTTTGACTTGATCAAGCAATTCAGGGATCAGTGGCAGGCGGTAGCGATTTTTTACAGTAAACTGGTTCAGTGCGCGATAGTCGCACGTTCTCAAGTCCCCCTCCTTTTTCGGCACGAAGAATAGAGGACTGGCTGCTGGAGACTTTGAGGGACGGATGAACCCGTTGGCCAGGTATTGGTCAAGATAGGCCTTCAGGTGCTGGTTTTCTGGTTCTGTGAGTGCGTAAATTCCCCCATAAGGGAATTGTGTGCCAGGTATCAGGTCGATTTGGCAATCGTATGGTCTATGCAGTGGCAGGGTATTAGCCTGTTCTTTCTGAAAGACATCTCGAAAGTCCTGGTATTCACTTGGTAGGGTGCCGATTGCCACAGTCGCAAGCGTGGAGGTTCTGATGTCTATTGGTTGTTTCTCTTGGTGATAACATGTGTGGGCGCAAGTCTCGGAAAAGGCCAATTCTTTTGCTCGTCAATCGATTCGAGGATTGTGAGCTACCAACCATGGCATTCCCAAAATCAACCGGAACTGTGGTGCTTTAATGAGGTCGAAAACGATAGATTCTTGGTGTCCATCCTCGCACAGAAGGGTTAAAGCTGCAGTGCATTGGGATACTGGACCAGAAGCTATTTCCGTGCCGTCGACAGTGGTAACAGTGTCGGTGGTTGATTTAGGGCGTAACAGAAGCCCCATCTTTGCCACAAGATCCTGGTCGATGAAATTCCCAACAGCTCCACTGTCTATGTACGCTCTTACTGCGTGCATCCAAGATGGTTGTTGGTGATTGGTCAAGACCACAGATAGGGCAAAATGGGAGGTCTGTAGCTCACTTTCTTCGCTCGACAAGTGGACCCTCTATTACACTCACCTGGATTCCACAGTCGAACGAAGCTGGACTGCTGCGGTCTCCACCAGTGTGACTCGGAGCGAAGTGATGATCGACTGCACTTGCCCACTCAGTTTCGTCTGCCTGGCCCGCAAGAATATTTTCCTAAAAGCAGTAAAGGGGATTAGCCACCCGTGGTAGAGAGGTTACACTAACACTATTTTCCCTGAAAACTTCCAGTATTCCCCTTCATAAAGTCTCACCTTATTGTTTGGAAGGATGAACTCTCCATCCCGCGTGGAGTGCAGGGGGGCGTAGAAGTTCAGTTACTTCACTGATCCGAAGGTATTTGGCAGAGTTCCAGACAACAATGACACCGAGGTAAGGAGTGTGTAAACCGAATGTATAGTTCTTTTAGAGTTCAAATGTCCATTAATTCACTCTTGCTCCTTTCATACCTTTTCACTTGCAGCATGATCCAAGGAGTGAGTTCGCCTCGATGGATGAAGGTAGCGCTTAGGTAAGAGTCAGTTTGTACCAAGCACTGTCTAGCAAGTAATATTGTTCCAAATGTAATTAACCAATAGTTCTCTATCTTCTTTGCAGGTGCGGCGCCTTGCCGAAAATGTCTAATATAGGATGGTAACCAGCGCTGCCTCGAGCGGTAAAATTCTGAGTAAGTATCTTGTGGTAAGTAAAAGAATGTCTTCGGCAGATCCCCGCTAACCCTTTGTTTGTTCTTCTCTTTTCAAACGCTGATGTTTCGGGCGGCGATTCAACGGGTGCTGCGTCGGGTCGTGGAGATGCTCCGAAGACAGGTGAGTATGGCGCGGCGCTGCAGCTGGCAATGCAACGCGGTTTATTTTAATGTCTTTTTCCTTTATCCACAGGTGCGGCTGCTCCAGGAAAAGATGATGACCAAATGGAAATCTCCTTGTTCTAACCTTATCTTCTTTCCTTTTCTCTAGGATTGGCTCCGGACACAAGACGGGTGTGGCTGTAGACTGGATGCTGGACTGCAGACACAGTGAGCGTTACGCTGCTAAGATGCAGAATAACACGAAGCGTGTGCTGCTCTTCGGGCGTGGTTTAAATAGCATCAAAAAAGTAGTTCCCAGGTAAGAAGTTCCAGTACCACACCCAAGCAGCAAAATAGTTCCTAAAGGAAAGTAGTTCCTTCATGGCCACATGATGGCCTGTACATGAGTTCTTTGCAGGATGACCTGCATAGTTTAAAGTTGGCAATATGAGCCTGGCGCCTACGGCGCCAGGACTGAACCCATATTGCCCCTAGGCGGGGTTTTGGGAATTCCTGTGTCTTCTTGGGTGCCTGTTCCCTGGACAGATGGGCCTGTTCAGGATGTCTGGGGGCAGGCATCGTGACACTCCTACACTTGCCGGGCTGGGGAGTTTTCCGGTTCCTTAATGGTATCGTCCTTGTTCGTGGCCCCTACCGTCCTCCTCGGTGGCTTCGCAGGGCACTCTTTAAGGAAATGGCCTGACCTTCCACAGTACAGACATAACTGCTGCTGTCTCCTTTTATCGATTTCCGCTTTAGTCAAGGGAGATCTGACCCCCCCGATTTGCATTGGTTCTCCTGAACCTTCCGTTGTTCGGGCAGTATTGTCCTTTGAACGCACATTCATAGGGCGAGGGTCCGGTCTGGTTCAATCTGCTCTTCGGTCCTGCAACCTATGATCCAGTTGAACAACAAGGTCAATACATTCTGAGCAGTCTTTCGGGGGGGTTCACTACTTGTGCCATTACATCCTTGAGATCCCCCCGCAACCCCTGATGAAATAACGTGGTTCTCTTCTCCACTGGCCATTCTGCTTCAACTACGAGCTATTGAACGTGGCTATGTATGTTAATAGGTCTTGATTCCATTGGCGTAGGGACAGACGTTCATTTTCTAATGCCTGTCCATGAGTACGACAGGCAAACAGCTTTTCCATCTCCTTCTGAAAGCCCCTGAAGTCATGCAGCAAAGGATCGTCTTGGGCCACAAAGGTACAGACCAGTCCGCGGCGCTACCACTCAGGTAGGATAGCACAAAAGCGACCCGTGATTGGTCATTCGGAAAGGCCCCTGGCCTACAAAGGAAGTGCAGGAGGCACTGATTCATGATCATTGCAAACCTCTTGCGATCCCCCGTAACTCGTTTGGGCGGGGACAAGGGAACTGCCCCAGGAATGATTATCTGAACGGGATTGGCTAATGGCGCTGACATCGAGGGCACGCTTCCCGGCAATGGTGCATGCCCTGCTTGTGACTGGAGAAGTTGCCAGCTTAAATCATCAGTGCGTTCTTTGGCTACTATCAGCTCTCTCCTCAGGGTGTTGGTCTCCTGCTTGGCTGCATGTACTTCGGAACTTAGCTGTCCCAACATGTGGACTAACTGGTCGGTTTCTGATGTTTCCATGGCGCCCAGGTGGATTTTGATGTGAGGCTTTGCATTCTGTAACACTCACCTGGTATCCACGGGGACGTCACTCAGCCTGTTCTGACCTCTTATGACCTCGAACCCTTTCCTGGAGGCTATTCGACTGGAGACTGGGCCTGAAACACAGGATTGGTAGAGTTTAACTCCCTATTGTCTCTGTGTGCTTGAACCCCTTCTTCCCCGGGGTCCAACCCTTCCCTTTGATCCACAGCTCACCTTGTTTTCTTCGATAGTGTGCTCTCCGTCCTGCTTTCAGCGCAGGGGCTTGTTGATTGATGCGGGCTCGTTGCTGCCTAGTTACTTCACTGGAAAGAGTCCGGCAGGTAAGTATAATGAGTCTTTTGAACAGTTCTCTAACTTCGTTCCTTTCCTTCCTTAGATGATGGCCGGCGTTCGGGGATGGCGGCGTGCTGCTGAGATGAGTAGCGCTGAAGGTGAGTGAGAGCGTGAAGCGCAATGCACCCCTTTTGCATTTGCATTGAACTGAGTTCTTTTTCTGTGTCTTTTAGGTGTCGCAACGTTTTCAGCGTGGATGCCGGTTATGAAGAACAAATGCAGTGGGTAAGCGCGGTATGCAACGCCTCTAGATGTTTCCACGCTAACCTGGAGTGTCTTTTCCCTCTTGCAGACGGATGAGAAGTTCCGGAGACAGAGTTCCCCCAGAGCGGCTGGGATTCAGGTAAGCGCTTGAAGCTCGTACAGTATTTAAAAGTAAGCGAAGATTTGCAGAATGCTTACTAATGCCTTTTTTTCTGTTCTTTTCCATTTTCCTTCGGAAGCGGCGTGCCCGGATGGGAATGACACCGCCGAAGATGCCCGCAAAACAGAAGGAGCGATGAATGATGGGCAGAAGCACCGCAAGGTAAGGCTGTTCCTAACAGTGTTCTTGGTCTTGCAGGAGCTGAGCGCAGAAGAAAGATGCAGGCCTACTGGAGACCGATCCGAACACGGTGAGTGTCACGCTGCAGGTGCAGAAAACACAAAGCATGTTTCTCAGCCTGGTTGTGGCTTAAATAGTCTCTGGGTATGCCAGGTGCCTCTGGGATGAACCACACCCAAAAGACTAGACCGCACATGCAGTTCTTGGAACCGAAATATGTGGGGGCATCCATCTTGTCCCCATCAATGCACTACAAGTCCAATCCCCAATGTTATCCTATGGGAGTGAGTGAGTCTGGTGCCACAAGCGCCAAGTCTGACTCCAAGTGGGTCTTTGGAGGGATGGAGAGGCCCTTGAGGACCATATAGGTGATCGTGGCCTGGCTCCAGCCTGACATCTTGGAGGGCTGGGGACATGAGGGGCAGGAATCATGACACAGGGACAAGGAGCCTTCTGCAAAATAACAGAGCAAATCCTCACTAATTGCAGACAGATAAGCTAAATTTGCGGGTCTTTACTCGTGTGATCTGGCCGAGCCGAACAATGGCCATTTACCCAAGGTGGGAATCAGAGCAGTTCCCAGCGAAGCAGACAAGAAATTATAAATGTGTTGTTTTAAAACATTGCAACCTGCAGGCTCTCTCTAAGGCAAAATGGTTATACGAGTAGCAATAATGGGGACACATGCACTCATTACAAGCTTGCCGGTCCGGAAACAATGGTGCCGGTAAACTAACTGGCACTGTTGTTTGCGGACCGGCGAACTACGAGTCTGCGGCCGGGTGCGGTACCGCCCACCAGGGCAGACCTGGCTAGTGGAACCGCACCCATTCACAGACTTTTAAGGAAGCACTGGCACTGTTATTAATGGTGCCTGTGCTTCCGTGGTCCCCATTCCCATTGAGTCCTATGGGACTCAAATGGGGATGGGGATTTACAATTACCGGTGCCTGACTTACTAGACAGCCGAGGTTGTAATTCTCCAGTGTTTCCGGCAAGTCAGATGCTGGTACATCATTACAGGTCCGGCAGCTACCTGCCGGTTTTACCAGCACGGTTACCGCCAGAATCGTAATGAGGGCCATAGACTTTCCCATTACTTTGAGAAGGTACAGAGCTGGGTCCCAGGACTGGGGAGGCCCAATCCAGCCAATCAGTGAACACAAATCCAGGGGTGGATGGCAAATGACAAGGGCCAATGGTAATCCTGCAACTCTGTAACAATGTAATAGATAGTTTTTGGGGAAGGCTCGGGCAAAGTCACCTGGCATGTGAGGACCTGTCAGCTAACATTTATAGGTGCCTTGTATAGGTAATACTATCCCAACCAACCAAACGGGCAAGCTTGTAGGTTTTTGGGGAAGAGCCTAACTTGTGACACCACATCACAACAAAAACCCCATACACAGGCTCAAGAGTTGTGATTGCTGGGGATTCCCCATTTCCTGTATGATCCCTGTCTGTTATGGAAAATAAAGGACAGTTCTAACTTGCCCTTGGCTGAGTCCTCCTTCTGTATACCAGCTGAGAGTTTGTTGGGCCCTGGCTGTTCTGAACGGTGCTTGTGTGGTGTGAAACCCAGATCTCTGGTATACCTAAACAATTGGTAGCAGAGGGATGGTTAACTACTATGCCTGTTCAGCATAAAGCCGTCTCATCCGTTTCAATGCTTGGATGACTGTGAGCACACGACCACACAGGAGTGCACCCTGTGCAGAGGCCGACAGGCGCCATCTTGGGAAATATCCTGCCCATGGTCCTTGAGGAGCCCAGCAGACCAGAAGTGCAGTGTGGCAGAGCAGCATCAGTGGATCACAGAGTGTAAGTATTAGCTCAGCCACGCAGCAATTTGGTGGGGGGGTAAAGAAATGTTGGGTGTGGGGTGGTAATGAGTATTGCTGAGTACCATTGAAGTACTGTCAAGTATTGTGAAATATAGGGGAGAAAGGAGTGGAGTTAGATGTCATTTGCTCGTGGTTAGGGAACATTCGATCTTGAGGTAAAAGGTTCAGGCGGTCAGCCTAGTCTATTTATTTAAGAGTACAGATGACAGAAGCTATATAAATATTGGATTCCCTGTGGACTGGGTGTTTTAGCTCGGGTCATGGATGATGGTATCCCCATGTATAGGGCTTAGCAAATGGAGCTAGCTTGAATTGCGGAAGGTGTTCTTCTGGTTAAATCCCGCTAAGGTGTTCTATATACAAGGCGATGCTGTAGGTATAGATTGAGCATGTGAAATATTGTTATTCCCTGTTAGAAGGCAGAACGACAGCCATGGGTATATGTTGGTTGGGTTTTTGAAAATATCTGTGTAATGGGACAATATCGTTGTGAGCTCTGTTAGTGATTTCTATCATTCCCTTACATAAGAGGTGACGTCACCAGGAAGGTCTGTGTATAGGACTAGAAGAGCACAAGGAGGATCAGAATTTGATTTTGGCAATCAAAAATTCATGGAGTAAGCTGTTCTGTGGCAGTGCTTGGAAGGCGCAGGTGCGAGATTGGTGGGTGTGCCTGAGGAGGCAGAAACTTGCAGAAGGGCGGTGCGTGGAGCATGCCCGAGAAGTTGGTTGGGAGCCAGAGAGGCTTGTGATAGTTGGAAAGGAGCTGGTTTATGCAAAAACAAGATAAATTGCATGTTTATGTCTGAATAACAACGGAAATGTCAAAATCCTCGACTCAAGGTCAAGAAAGTGATCAATTCAATATATATAAGGGCTCCTGGTTGGGACCCTATTCTGCCCATGAGGGCTCTATATTCAAGAACAAAGTGAACAGGGTCAGACTCACCTATTCAATTCCCCCGAGAATATTATTAATATAACATAGTGACACACCCTTTTTTACAATAAATGTTTATATTCAAAAGGAGAAGACCTAATGGTCTAGTAGGACACAAAATACATAGAACATCTCTTCAGTAGCCAAACATAAACCAAATGCATAATATTGTAATACATACATATTTGAGTCATTTTGCGGCTCAATTTTTAGTGCGCATCAACTAGAAGCAATGAGTTACATCCTGTTGCACAAAGAACCTAACAGGGGTCTGAACAGATAATACAATTACTAGACACAATATTGGGGTGTTGTAAACAGTGTTGACAATTAACACAAGAAGTGGGATTAGAAGAGTCTACACAGGTGGGTTTCGGCCCTCACAGGCTACTGTATGAGCCTATCTTGAGCGGGCCTTCATCAGGACAGAAAGAGTTGAGGGATGGCCTGTTTGGTGTGCTGCCTACAGGATGAGAAACAAGGGGCAGTATCAGTATCTTAGTGTTGTCGTATAGGTAAGTTGGAAATCATGACTATTTATTTTAAATTCAATTAATGCTTACGTGTCTTGCCGTTTTTAATGAATAAATCACCACGGTTTCAACCAATGGGGAGAGAAGACACCTGGAAACTATTGGATGTCTTCTTTGGCAGACTTCAATGTTTCAACTGGTGAAGTCCAATCTACAAGAGCAATGCTTGTGTCAAACGTTGGTCAAGGGGATCGACAATCAGGCCTAGCATCAACATTTTTGCAGGCCTTCTTTGAATCAAAAGTGGCTTACCTGTGCAGGCCACAGTGTCTGTTTGGACAAATTGTCATGGATAGGATGGCTCGAGAGTGCTTCTCGCTACCAGAGCCGTTGGGGGACTAGCACGAAAAAGACAGGCAGGAACCCTAGTCGGGTAGAACCTGGTCCCTGTAAAATTTGGAAAAAAGGTAAATTAAGGATCTGTAGTGTCCCAGACCGGAGTCCTCATGGGTCTGGGTGCCTAAGCAGAGTTAAAGTGTATTACATCTCTGTGTAAAGAGACATTTGAAAGAGGTACCTAAGTGCTGTCTTGCTTCTTAGTAAGAAGGTGTATAAAGAGCTGGAATCTTGGTGGTGGTGCAGTGGTTCACAGTGGACAAGCCCGGTGAATCAGCCCATGTTGAATGAAGGTACCAGAGTGATTCTAAGAAGGGGGAGGCTACGGGGATCAGATGAATGCTATCATATTGACTATCATGTTGAACATATAAATTAGAGGAAGCAAGAACCTGTAAGTGCATTCTTTTTGGAACAAATCTCCTCTATCCGTGGTCACATAAAGGACGGCCTGCCTCTGCTAATGGCCTACACGGCTGTCGTTGACTGCCCTCCTGCCACCGCATCCTGGTTCTCTTTCAGTCTGTTCTCCAATTCTGATGTATTGCTGGCCATTTCCAATTTGAAGTCTGCCTCCCCGCCAATGCTATACCTTTGGCCCTTTTAAAGGAAGCATCTAATGATCTGATTGAGCAAATTACCACTGCTGTTAATGTCTCCTTTTCTAGTGGAGTAATTCTTCCATCCCTCAAACATGCTCTGGTAGTTCCTCTTCTAAAGAAGCCCTCCCTCGATCCGATATACTTTCTAATTACCATCCTATCTCCCTTCTTCCCTTCCTTATGAAGTTGATGGAAGCACTGGTATCCCCTCTTCTATCTAGCTTTCCTGAGTCCTCTCACTGCTTTGACTCATTCTAGTCTGGGTTCAGCCTGGGCAGGGGCACCGAGTCCGTCTTGAACTCGGTACTGGATGAGCTGATGGGGCTGGTATATACAAGAGTGATATTGGAGCAGACCTTCTTTTAGATCTTTCAGCTGCTTTCGACAAGGTTGACCACTCCATCTTGATTTCCAGTCGCTCTGATGCAAGCCTTTCCGCTGGGGTTCTCGACTGGTTCGTTGCCTTCTTGTTCAACCGGTCCCAGTCTATTTCTCTTCCTCCTTTTTGTTCAGCTCTGGTCTCACCAGTGTTCCTCAGGGATCTGCGCTATTCCCTATTCTGTTTAATGTATATATTAGACCTCTTCTGTTTCTTATTCAGGCGCATTGGTTTTGCTATTACTCCTACGCGGACGACACCCAGATCCATGTCCGTTTTGACCTCACACAAGCCGGCACTGCGTGTCATGGCCACAGGCCCCAGAACACAAAAAGCACACCATCTAGTGATGGGGCAAAGGGTCACTTGACTCACTTATGTCCCTTTGGGACACATAAACATAGGGGCCCTGGCTGGACTTAGTCCTGATGCCTTTGGCACCAGGATCATATAGAGATGTGAGCAGGAAAACTTTATTTCAGTGCAGGAGTGCTTTTATTTACAAGAACTTTCCAGGAGCTGAAAGCCTTTATTCCAGAGAACATCCTTATGTGCTGACTCATCGGGTGTGGCTCCCTAGGCCTGGTCTTCATGTGTTGACTCATCGGGTGTGGCAGGGTGTGGCAGGCAGGCTGAACCTGGTGGGCGTGGCTCCAGAAGCTCAGCTATATAAGCTGCTCCATCTTTAAGGCCGGTGCTTCGCATTACTGTGCACTCGCGTGCAACATGATGCTCACCGCCGCTTGCACCAGTTTACTTACCTTTGAAACCAGGCGTTCTCCTGCATACTCATCTCCAGGAAACAATGCTTTATCGCTTCATCTGCAGACTCATCCCCTGACATCCAGTGATCTTGATCCCAATGCCGCAGCACCGCACTCGGCATCCACGAACTCGGACCCTGTGAAGAAGAAGAAAGACAAGGTTAGAACATCTGTCCTAGGGCCGCATCGAATTTAAATCCTGTGCACCCCCTAGTTAACAATTTACCAGCTACTGTACAGCTGCAGCTTCGTTCCTCATTCCCTCCGGCTGCCACCTAGAGCTCCGCAGCTTCTGCCGGATCGGCAACATCACCTGCAAGGGAAGAAAGCAAAAGAGCAAACATCAAAAGTGGAACAGACAGCAATACAAGATACCGAACTTTGCAATACAACAAAAGCAGACGAGGAAAGACAAAGGCATGATGATCCTTTGCTTCGAGACTTCGGAGGTTTCCAGCGTGAAATGGAGAAACTATTTGCACGGCATACTCAAGGACAGGCTCTGGACAATGAACTGTAATCACTACGGCAGGGTAATCAAGACTTACTAACATATAGCACTTCCTTCAATCGTCTGATAGCACAAACTAACAGGCCAGAGGAGAAAAGAACTACGCTCTTTTACCGAGGCTTGGGAGGGGAACTTTCCTCATCTGTAAAAACAGATGAGGAAAGACAAAGGCAAACAGGAACACTTACCTGAAGTATAGTGGCTTAGTCGCAGCAGGACTGGACTACCACGTGCAAGGGACCAGTGAAGGAACTCAGTCCAGATCATACAAGCGCCCTTGCCAGAAGCAGCAAGACGGAGTGCTTGCCAAAACTAATCAACAGGTGAGCTTTCCAGGGCCAGCGCATCCCACGAGTACCACAGTTTGGGAGAAGGGGTCTGGAAGGGGATCAGGCGCACAAGCTGGCATTCTCACTCCCCCTATTCTCCACGCAGGAGCAGTCCCAAGCAGCATCACCTATTACCACCAGTTGTTAGGAAAGATTGCATATTAGAATGTAATTATCCCTCCGTGTGTCAACCCCTAAACTTTTTGCTGCTGTTTTATACCCTGATCTAACCTTTGCCAGAGAAGTGCAGCCCTCTGCCACACTCTTCTGGGCTTTCGCTCACTTCTTATGGGGAAACTGACATGCCCTTAAAACAGTCAGTACTGGGAGACTTTGTTTCCCTTAGTCCTTTCCTCATGTTGGAGCTCTTGTGCAACATCTAACA
Source organism: Ambystoma mexicanum (assembly GCF_040938575.1). Lineage (NCBI taxonomy): Eukaryota > Metazoa > Chordata > Amphibia > Caudata > Ambystomatidae > Ambystoma > Ambystoma mexicanum. Next base: position 688,088,750 of record NC_090934.1, on the reverse strand, counting down.
AGAGTGCAAGGTAACTTACTTTACCGCACCCTTGGTCTCTAGTCATTTCCAAGGCCCTAGAAACTCTCACTGGACTTTTTATGAACTGTGCAGATGTGTCACGGACAGGACTGGTGGCAGCTATCGTTTTTCTTGTTTTGAACCCTTTCTTGCTATATTATCCGTGCTTACCGCGTTTGGCATGAATAGGTGGCCTGGCTCCAAAATGTCCATGCCACGAGGTTCTTTGTCCTGTCCTTTGGCCATCTTGCCCCTTCACCTTCCCCAGTTCGAGCCGACCCGGGTCAGTCCTTATTTGGTCATGCACTTTCCCGTGAAACCCAAAGCTTTCGCGGGCTTCTGCATGCCTTGTGTGTGTGCCTCCAGGATGTGGGATGGAATGTTGTTCCCAATACACATCCTTGGTGCCAGAGAGAGTGGAGTATCCTGAATGGCTAGGACCACTGTAGTCCGTGATTGGTCCACGTATGGAGTGAGTGTTTGTGAGCAGATCTCCCATTGGGTCCTCTCCATTTTGGCGCGAAGGGAACTTTGGATAAGAGGAGGCCGAAAACACCACTACCATGTCGATCTCCTGAGTTCACACGAACAAAGGGTAAGGAGCCAAGTATGCCGCAACAAGAAGCCAAGTCGCTGGTGACCCGCTGGAAGATTTGGCACCCTGAGCCCGCTGTCATCCTGTGAGACCCCTCTGCATCTGATCTGAGGAAGCCTTCGAAACTTGGTATACTGCTTGCTCTGTGTCCACGGCACCCTCACACCGAATTACGTACACTTGGCATTCCCAGGTCTGAAGTGAGACGAGTTCGCCCGGACCGGAGTAAACGCGGTTACCGTGTCGCCCTGCTGTGGCAACGACCTGTGCAAGTTCGCTGCACAGTGACCCTCTTGACCCTGAAGCCTGCTACCGCGGAAACTACACGGTGTCGAGACGTCCTAATTGTCGCATTCGAACCTGCCAGCGAAGTGGACTGAACTGGCGAAGTCTGGGTCTGCCTGCGTCGGGGACCAGTGAGTAGTCCATACCCCAACTGGTGGCCCCTAGCACAGGAGCCCATTTCTTTTCCACCGCTGTTGCGAAATAGCAACTCTATCCCGCACTCTCAACCTGCCTCTGCCCGCAAGTGGAGGTCCTGCTTGAATAGTGTGGACTTGTTCTTCATCAACCTTGTCTGCCTTCCTGAGCTGCTAGTGACCCTTGAAGAGATCCTATTTTGTCCAGTGGCACAAGCGTGTGCATGTACTATTGAGCATAAGGCTCCTCTCTTCGTAGGGCTTGGACTGCCTCTTAGTTAGGTGTATCCTTGATGTGGAACTGGGTCTAAAGATTACTTGCACTGCCTGTTTTCCTCCCCATCTAGGTGGTATACATATTTCATGTTTCTTAATCCGTTAGACCCCTCTGGTCTTGTATATATATCGTGTTGATTGTGATGTGTTGGTTTACTTCAGTATTATTGTGATTCTTTGCTATGGTCTATATTACAAAGGCCTTGTAATAAATGAGTCTATATTTTTAATAGAACACCTGTCCGGAGTAATTTGTAAGTGTCCTTGCTTTGTGTGCTCATTGAGGTCTTTCAGTCACCCTCACCCCTCTTGAGAGTCTTGAGCACCTGCCATAGCTACCCTGATTGGTCTGGATTGTCCAGAGGTTACCCTGTTCCAAGAAACTAGGTTGGCCTTCTGAACCTTTGCCCCTCCAGGTCAGAGTTCAGAAATCCCTCTTAAGAAATTGGTGTACAGGGGTGGGATAGGACTGAAGGAATCCAGTGTTGCGCACAAGCGAAGGCATTTCGAGTTATTCCTACCAGGAAGCATAGTGAATTGTTGTGTATAACTTTTAAAAGACCATAGTCCTATCTAACAGTATGGAAACAAGTACCTTGTTAACTTTAAATGCTTCGAAATCCGACACATTAAGAAAGATGTGTGCTGAGAGAGGTGTTTCCACTCAAGGCACAAAAATAGAAATGATCCAGAGAATCATGGACTGGCAAGAAGCTCAGCTTAGAGCTATAGCTTCCGAGGACAGTGCAGAAGGAGGTGGGGCTGCTCTCACTGGTAGAACTGATGGTTCTACCACTGCACTGATCCACAGCGACCATGAGGACATGGAGGATGTAATGTCGAATGTTTCCTCTGCCAGTGCTGATGGGGAGGCCATACTTGAATTCAAGAAGCCAGAACTGCTGTTTAGGCAGAAGGAGCTTGAGTTCAACATGGCCAAACTAAAGATAGAGCAGGCAGAAAAGCAAAAAGACAGGGATCACCAGTTGGAACTGGCCAAGCTTCAAGTTGCCAATGGGTCCAAGGGTCCTGGACATGGGTCTGGGGCCTCTTCTCATCCAAGGTTTCCAAAAGATCTGCTCAGTGTGTATGAGGAAAGGAATTACATTATGGACTGGCTGAATACATTTGAGTATGCATGTGAAGTTCAACAAGTTGACAATGCTGATAAAATTGCCTGGTTACTTAGCAGACTGCCCCATTCTGGCTGCAGTGCCATTATGGAAATGTTGAAAGCTGAGAGAGCGGATTTTGCAATGTTGAAGCAAACTCTCATCTTAAAGTTTGGAAAGACTCCTGCCCAATACTTAAAAAGATTCAGAGAGTATAAGAAAAAAGAAGGTGGTACTTGGGTATCTTATGTAACTGAATCCTTAAAAAACTTGACTGGCTGGGTTGAAGGTTATAAGGTTTCTACCTTTGAAGGCATGATAAGTCTTGTCATGCTGGAACATATTTTTGCATCTTCTTCCCCTGAGCTTAAGCAGCATTTGGCAGATTCAAAGGAGATAGATCCTAAGAAGCTAGCCATTGCAGCAGATTTGTGGGTGTCACATCGAGTGTCCCATAAGGACAAGACTCATCCCGGTAAGCAGGAGGAAGGGAAAAAGTCCAACTATAAGGTGGGTGGGGAAACTGATCAATCTTCTTCCCAAAAGGGCCACAAAAAGAAAAATAAGGGTAAGACACGAGAGAACTCACAGGGTAGTGGAGGTCAGCCTCTGAAACAGAATTCTGGTTATAGTAAGCCTCCCTATGTGAACAGACCCAATGGATCTTGTTTTGCTTGAGGAGAAACTGACCACGTGAAGGGGGATCCCAGATGTAAGGTCAAAACCTTGGGGGTCTACTCTGCTAATCTGGCCTTCTCCCCCTACGAGGAAGAAGAGATTAACAGAGCATCCGTCTCCTCAGACTCCTTCCCCAGTGGGATAGAAGCTGAGGTAGTTTTAGTTTCCCTGGGTTCCTGGGAGCCTAAAGTGTCAGAGGCTTATGCTAGGATTCCAGATAACACCAAGCACTACTTTAAAGACAGGGTGCTGATCAATGGAGTAGATACTCCAGCTCTTAGGGATAGTGGGTGCAATCGACCTGTAGTGGATTCTACCTTGGTAGACCCAGAGGAAGTTGCCAGAGCTACTCTGATGCCCACTAAGTTGGCTGATGGCCCACCTCTCATGTTCCCAGTAATACCTGTAAATCTTACTGTCAATGGTACAGCAGTCAGGATTCCAGTGAGCATTCAGAGGAGTGTCCCAGGAAAGGTCTTGTTGGGCAATGATCTCCGAGCTTTAGGGCTTGTGGGAGACACTGCTGACAGACCCTGCACAAGGCCTCAAACGAGGGCAGCACTGGCCAAGACCAATGCCCTGCCCCAGCCAAAGGGGAAACCCAAGGCTAAAGGGGTCAAAAAAGTAAAAAGAGGGAAAGAAAATATTCCCCCTAACTCACCTACCACTGAGGTGGAGGTAGTTGGTCAATCACCCGGACCTGAAGAGGAGGTGGTGATGCCTGAAGTATTTGACCCCAATGACCATCCTGAACTAAACGATTTGTTAGTAAAAGGTGGTCATGACTGGTAAGAATTCAGTAAAGGCCAACGTGAGTGCCCATCTCTGGAAGGCCTAAGGAGACAGGCCTGCTCCCAGCTTGAGGGTGAACCTCCTGGGAAGCATCAGATTTATTGGGAAGGTGGGCTCCTGTATAGTGAGCCTCCAGAGTCTACAGAAGGAGACCGTTGGAGGCTGGTGGTTCCCCTTGCTTTAAGACCCTTCCTCCTGCAGCTGGCGCATAAACTGCCCCTTGCTGGTCACCTTGGTATTAAGAGGACCAAGCAAAGGTTATCCATGCACTTCTACTGGCCCAAGATGGGGATGCATGTAGAAAGTCACTGCAGGACTTGTGCCTCCTGCCAGTTATCTGGTAAGAGTGGTTCAACAATCCAAGCTCCATTGGTACCACTCCCAGTTGTGGGGGTACCATTTGAGAGGGTAGGGATCGACATAGATGGTCCCCTTGGCCCCCAAACATCCTCAGGCAATAGGTTTATCCTGGTGCTGGTCGACCATGCCACCAGGTATCCTGAGGCCATCGCATTGAAAACTGTGACTGCCAAGTCAGTTGCAAAAGCTTTACTTGGCATCTTTACTAGGGTTGGCTTCCCTAAAGTAGTTGTGTCTGACAGAGGAAGCAACTTTACCTTAAAGTATATGCAGGCTGTGTGAAAGGAATGTGGGGTCCCCTATAAGTTATCTTCCGCATATCACCCCCAGACCAATGGTCTGGTGGAACGGTTTAACAGGACCTTGAAGTGTATGATTGGGGCTCTGGAAGAACCTCAAAGAAGAAAATGGGATCTTCTTTTACCATGCTTACTGTTTACCTACAGAGAGGTACCACAAGAGGGTGTTGGCTTCAGCCCCTTTGAACTTCTGTTTGGTCACCCTGTGCGGGGACCCTTAGCCATAGTCAAGGAGGGATGGGAGATGCCCACTCCCCCCATTACTACCAACGTAGTAGACTATGTGTTAGGGCTCAGAAAAAGGATGGTACTCCTGATGGGTCTGGCTAGTGACAAGTTGAAGGCAGGACAAGCTCTGGTGAAACATTGGTATGACCAGAAAGCTTCCCCCATTAACTTTACACCTGGTCAGAAAGTCCTGATCATGAATCCAAAAAGGCCTAGGGCTTTACAGGATAAATGGTCAGGCCCTTACACAGTGGTGGAGTCACTGGGTGAGGTCAACTATTTAGTGGACCCTGGAAGGCCTGGACAGACTCCAAAAGTGTTCCATGTAAATAGGCTGAAGGCTTTCATCCCAAGAGTTGAAATCTCAGGACTGCTATTGGCTTCAGATGTTGAGGAAGATGAGTCTGAACCTCTTCCTGACCTATTCCAAAGCAGTCCTTCAGATAACTCCATTGAGGGTGTCCGAGTGGCCCCTCACCTGACTTTTGGGGCCACCTGATCAGCAGGCTGAGGTGAAAAGTTTGCTTAGGCAATTCCCTCCCCCACCCCCCCCCCCCCGTTTTCACAGTCCCCTGGTTTGACACCTTGGTGCAAACATAACATAGACACAGGAAACAGTGTACCTACCAGAAGTAGGGGATACAGAATGTCAGACAAAGTACGGTCTTACATTAAGATAGAGGTCAACAAAATGTTGGATCTTGGGGTGATTGAACCCTCTAGTAGTCCTTGGTCCAGCCCTGTGGTTTTGGTTCCAAAAGCAGGTACTTCTGAATTGAAGTTCTGTGTGGATTACAGGGCTCTGAATACTGTCACCAAGACAGATGCACACCCCTTGCCTAGAACAGATGAGTTGGCGGATACCTTGGGTGCCTCCGAGTACCTCAGCACGTTTGACCTCACTGCAGGCTATTGGCAAATAGCCCTTGCAGAACATGCCAAGGAGAAGGCAGCTTTCTCAACTCCAGAGGGCCTTTACCAGTTCAGGGTAATGCCTTTTGGGTTGAAGAATGCACCTGCCACATTCCAGAGGCTTGTGAATCATGTGTTGAATGGGTTGGACGAATTCTGTCTTGCATATCTGGATGATATAGCAGTTTTCAGTGCCACCTGGGAAGACCATGTGAAACACTTTGGGATTGTTTTACAGGCTCTTCAGAAGGCCCACTTGACCATAAAGGCCAGTAAATGCCAAATTGGACAAGGCTCAGTGGTTTACCTTGGACATGAAGTAGGTGGCGGGAGGATACAGATTCTACCCAGTAAAGTACAAGCAGTACAAGACTGGCCTACCCCCACTACACAGACCTAAGTGAGAGCCTTCTTAGGACTCACTGGGTATTACAGAAATTTCATGGCAGACTATGGCACCATAGCTGCCCCTCTGACTGCTCTCACCACTCCAAAGAAACCCAAGAAGGTAACTTGGACTGAAGAGTGTGAGAAGGCCTTCAATGGCTTAAAAGACTCCTTGTGCCAGGCCCCTGTGCTCAGGGCCCCTGATTACCAAAGACCTTTTATTGTGCAGGCAGATGCATCTGACATTGGGATAGGAGCTGTACTATCACAAGTAGATGGGAAGGGTAAGGAACACCTGATTGGCTTCATTAGTCGCCAGCTTAGGGACAGAGAGCTCAGATGGTCCACAGTAGAGAAAGAATGTTTCTCTGTTGTGTGGGCCCTACGGAAGCTGAAGCCCTACCTCTATGGGACCCACTTCATTGTGCAAACTGACCATAAGCCCTTAAAGTGGCTAATGAACATGAAGGGAGAGAATCCAAAGTTGCTTAGGTGGTCCATGAGTCTGCCAGGATTTGACTTCACTATTGAGCATAGGCAAGGTGTCCAACATAGCAATGCTGATGGGTTGTCCAGAATGTTTAACCGGCCTGAACAAGAAACTCATCCAGGGGAGGATTAGTACCCCCTATCCTTAGTCTGGGAAGGGTGAGTGTTAGGAAAGATTGCACATTAGAATGTCATTTTCCCTCCATGTGTCAACCCCCAAACTTGTTGCTGCTGTTTACACCCTGATCTAACCTTTGCCAGAGAAGCGCAGCCATCAGCCGCACTCCTCTGGGCTTTTGCTCACTTCTTATGGGGAAACTGACATGCCCTTAAGACATTCTGTACTGGGAGACTTTGTTTCCCTTAGTCCTTTCCTCATGTTGCAGCTTTTGTGAAACATGTAACAAGAGTGCAAGGTAACTTACTTTACCGCACCCTTGGGTCTCTAGTCATTTCCAAGGCCCTAGAAACTCTCGCTGGACTTTTTATGAACTGTGCAGATGTGTCACAGACAGGTCGTTTTTCTTATGTTTTGAGCCCTTTCTTGCCATATTATCCGCGCTTACCGTGTTTGGCACGAATAGGTGACCTGGCTCCAAAATGGCCATGCCACGAGATTCTTTGTCCTGTCCTTTGGCCATCTTGCCCCTTCACCTTCCCCAGGTCGAGCCGACCCGGGTCAGTCCTTATTTGGTCATGCACTTTCCTGTGAAACCTAAAGCTTTCGTGGGCTTCTGCATGCCTTGTGTGTGTGCCTCCAGGATGTGGGCTCGGATGTCTGTTCCCAATACACATCCTGGGTGCCAGAGAGTCTGGAGTGTCCTAAATGCCTGGGACCACTGTGGTCCATGATTGGTCCACGTATGGATTGATTGTTTGTGAGCAGATCTCCCATTGGGTCCTCTCCGTTTTGGCGTGAAGGGAAATTTGAATAAGAGGAGGCCGAAAACACCACTACCATGTCGATCTCCTGAGTTCACACAAACAAAGGGTAAGGAGCCAAGCATCCTGCAACAAGAAGCTGAGTCGAGGAACTGTTGGTGACCCGCTGGAAGGTTTGGCACCCTGCGCCCGCTGTCGTCCTGCGAGACCCCTCTGCATCTGATCGTCCTAGAAGGTCTGCGAAGGCGCTTTGACCCATTGGCATAGTGGGACCAACTATTCTCGGCACCTTCCTCAAACCCTGCAAGTAAGCCTCTTCGGAAGTGTCCCTGGGCCAACCAGTGGGCTGACCAGCTTACACAGGACGTTTGCTCTGTCACCGCTGCGGTTTCGAGGAAGCCCTCGAAACTTGGTATACTGCTTGCTCTGTGTCCACGGCACCCTCACACAAAATTTCGTACACTTGGCATTCCCAGGTCTGAAGTGAGACGAGTGCGCCCGGACCGGAGTAAACGCGGTTACCGTGTCGCCCTGCTGTGGCAGCGACCTGTGCAAGTTCACTGCACTTGTGACCCTCTTGACCCTGAAGCCTGCTACCGCGGAAACTACACGGGGTCGAGACGTCCTGATTGTCGCATTCGAACCTGCCAGCGAAGTGGACTGAACTGGCGAAGTCTGGGTCTGCCTGCGTAGGGGCGGGGACCGGTGAGTAGTCCATACCCCAACCGGTGGCCCCTAATGCAGGAGCCCATTTCTTTTCCACCGCTGTTGCGAATTAGCGACTCTATCCCGCACTCTCAACCTGCCTCTGCCCGCAAGTGGAGGTCCTGCTTGAATACTGGGGACTTGTTCGTCATCGACCTTATCCGCCTTCCTGAGCTGCTAGTGACCCGTGAAGAGACCCTATTTTGTCCAGTGGCACAAGCGTGTGCATGTACTATTGAGCAAGGATAGGAGTATCCTTGATGTGGAACTGCGTCTAAAGATTACTTGCACTGCCTGTTTTCCTCCCCATCTAGGTGGTCTACATATTTCGTGCTTCTTAATCCATTAGACCCCTCTGGTCTTGTATATATATCATGTTGATTGTGATGTGGTGGTTTACTTCAGCATTATTGTGATTCTTTGCTATGGTCTATATTACAAAGGCCTTGTAATAAATGTGTCTATATTTTTATTATAACACCTGTCTGGAGTAATTTGTAAGTGTCCTTGCTTTGTGTGCTCATTGAGGTCTTTCAGTCACCCTCACCCCTCTTGAGACTTAGGGCCTGATCACGACTTCAGCGGTATCCCTTAAATCTGGCGGTAGCGCTAATACCGCCGGATTTAAAGGTCCGCCGAATCAGGGCTTCGGCGGATTTCGCCCCAGCTCTGAGCTGGGGGGAAATCAGCCAATAATTCACGCTATTACCGCCTGCGGGAAATCCACCGGCGGTAAGAGTGTGAAAATTCCCCATTGAGCCCAATGGGGAATGGGGCATTCCCGAATGGGCACAATGGGGAATGGGGAATTACTTTACCGCCGAACTCATGATCCGGCGCTATTAGCGCCGGGGAGTTCGGCGGTAGGGCTATTACCGCCGGCGGTAATACCACTGGCGGTAACGGCCAAGTCGTGATCAGGCCCTTAGTCTTGACCGCCTGCCATAACTACCCTGATTGGTCTGGCTTGTCCAGAGGTTACCCTGTTCCAAGAAACTAGGTTAGCCTTCTGAACCTCTGCCCCTCCAGGTCAGAGTTCAGAAATCCCTCTTAACACCAGTCACCACATAAGCGCAGAGGGTGAAGTCGGACCCGAGCGACCACACCCCCAGGAGGGCTGCAACCGTGCCCCAACGCCTCTGCAGAGACCAGGTGAGCGTAACACTGTGGTTCGGTTGAAGAATTGTTTTTAGGATCTGGGGAGGTGGATGATGAGAACCTGGCTGCAGCTTAACGGCAGTAGGACCAAGGTCCTGGTTGTGAGTACCACATCTCCCCAACTGTTCTGGACTTCGGAAATCTGGCTGACTAGCTTGGACCCCCTCCCCACTCGGGTTCAATTCGTCAGGAACCTGGGGGTAAACATTTCTGCCTGTCTAACCTTTGATGACCAGGTGGCCACCGTATGCATAGCCGGTCACTTTAAAGTTTGCATTCTGCGGAAAGTCCTGACTAACATTCCCGTTGAGTGTCAGGCTCCGGTGGTGGCGGCGCTAGTCTTAAGCACCAGCGATTACTGTACCTCCCTCTATTCAGCACAACTGTGTTACCTGATTAACAGGCTCCAACTATTGCAGAATGCGGCTGCTCGCTCTATATTCCGCCCCCCTTTTGGATCCCATATGTCCCATCTGTTGAAGAAACTTCACTGGCTCCCCGTTGCTAACCGGATCCTTTTTAAATCTATGTGTATGGTGCACCATGTCTTCTATGGTGTGGGAGCTGAGTACCTCCAGGCCAAATTGGTCCACTATGTTCCAACCAGGTTATTGAGAGCCCAATCTGCGCTTCGTGTAGCAGTTCCTCGCTACCGTCTCTCACGCAAGGGAGGACAAGTCTTCTGTGTGGTGGCTGCAAGAGCCTGGAATGACCTTCCTCTCGCCCTCCGTGGTACTGCGGATCATCTTGCCTTCCGCAGACTACTGAAAACCACTCTGTTTTCGTATGGTTCGGACTTCCATTATGTTGAACTGTTCTTCACACACTCGACAGCGCCAAGATGCCCTTGTGCGCTTTATCAAGTCTCTATAACATAACATAAGTAGGGAGAACATAGGATGATTGGAAAGGGTAACTACTGCTAAATATTGGCAGCCTTCTATTTTTATTGTTATTTGGTTAACAAAGTAACCTTTAACAAAAACATACAAATAAAAGCATAAAATTATTACATTACATTGCATTAATACCTTAATTCATTACATAACAAGAAGAACTGAAAAGATACCATAACCAAAAACTAAAAAGTGAACTAAACAGCAATGTAAACATTTGAGTCAAATGTCAACAAATCAAGTTACTAGTTCACCAGGGTCCACAATTTCCTTTAAAACGTGAATAGCTTACGACCATCAATTTATTATGACCATGAGAATAAATAATCAACTGCCACACTCTTTCAGTATGGATCTGGGCATAAGGATGGATAAGGTTGCCAAAATAAAACATACGGCTTTCCCCTACGGGTCTACAATGGAGCAGTATGTGACGCAGAGCTTCAACCTCTTCTGCCACTGTGCAAATGCTAACCAATTTCCAGGAGCTAGGGACTTTATTCCTGGCACCCAGAATTTCTTTTGTATGAATCAAATTTAACCGCAGCCTCATTACCCTAGACTGCCATAATCTGCTAGGTGACTTAATCAGATATGCTGCGCAAATTCCAAGTGGTCTGACATCAACCAGTAGGTCAGCATATAAACAATATGTTCTGATCTTACTGATTGTGTCAATCCAGTCCCATTCACTGAGTCTCCTTTATAGTCTAGTCGAATTCTGGAAACTGTTTCTTTCGATATTCCATACCTTTCACAAATCAAGTAACATTCCATTTCCCAGGCATTTAGAGCAGGCCAGGGCTTCTTGTGCAGCAATTGCTTTAACAGACACCATTTAGAGTCTTCTCTAGTGCTGAGTATATTTCTCAATTGAGAAAGATTCTTCCAAGCGAGATGTAATTGTATGGAAGAAAGGCCTAGCTAATATCGTAGGACTGTTGCAGGAACACTATTAGGTGTAGTACCTTCCTCCAGAACATACCCTGCACCGTGTCACAATACAGTAAATTTGGAAGACCCAAATTCTCACCCCCATATGTAATGGATGGTAAAACCGTAGCATTATAAAATTTCAATACTGGGCTCAGGGAGTAATGACCAAACTTCTGGTCCACTGCACAAGAGTGGGTAGCCAGCATCAGCATTTTGGAATGATGGAATTTTCGGAACTCCACTTTGTTCTGTAGCTCCTGTAATCTGAAACCCAGATAACAGAAGTTTGACACCTTTTCTAAGGGCGTACTGCAGATACTCCAGCCAAAATTGTTATATTTCTTCTTCATCCTTGGTCTGACTGTCAATATTTCTGATTTTTTTAGATTGATACTTAGATGGTTCAGATCAGCATACTTAGCCAATGCAAAAAGCTTGTGTTATAACCCTATTGGGGTATAATCAAACAGAACTAGATTGGCTGCATTAAGTATATATCATATTCAACTTATTCCAATAGCCCTATTCTTACCCTGGGTAACCACTAGTCTAGTTCCTGATCGTTAAAGTGGCTAGAAAGTTCCCTTTTGCAACCTTCAACACCAGAACCAGGGGATGGTGGTCCATAAAATCAGATTTTGTTAATGTCATTGATTCCACATTCTGCAGTATTTCACCTAACACAAAGAAGTAGTCCAGAATACTATTGGATGAACCTTGATGCCAAGTAGGATTAGGGGAAATCTCCCCTGCCATCATGCCATTCAGCATATTCAAATCCCACGCACTAGCTAGCTCCAACCAGGAATTTCCCTGGTTCCTTGCTTTAACATTACCACCTGACATACTCTGATTGCTAGACTTCAGACATATCGCTTAAAGATCATCACATAACAAAACTGAGTTACCGTTTTAGCAGCTTGCCGCTCATATAGTAAATCTTCAATCGCCCCAAGAAAGGTTTCTTTGGTTATTGCGTTGGAATTCCAATATAAATTGATTATCCGGATCGAAAACCTTTCCTTATACTGAGCATTTTCCCAAATCAGTTCCAAGGCCTGAATAAAGGCATTAAGGACAGCATAAGTAGTGGCAGTTATTCCAATATCACTATGAATGCCGAACAATAATCTGGATGCTGGTCTTCCTTTAGCACCTTTTTATGCCGGATTCAACAAGCAGTGATAACCATCACCTCTCGGGGGCTCCAGGAGCAAGCCCTCCTGTACACAAAACATATTGACTTGATGAATCGGAGTAACACTTGCAGACAGTAAATTAACATAGCCCCTAGAGTTCCACGAGAGTCACTTGATTGTTGTAAAAGAAGCAGCCCTAATAGATTTGAGTTACTAATGAGTATGCGCATTCAAACAGGCCGCTTCCCAATTCCAGTCCATACCATCCCATGTTGCCCATTAAATTATTTATTGCGTGTCTACCAGCCCGCCCATCCTGAGAACAAGTAATAGTTAGAATTGGCTGGGGCTGGAGGGCTCGTATAACCTCAGATTGAATACTGGGCTCAGACATGACTGTCAAAACAGGGGGATTAGAGATTTGGACTGTAATTTGATATGAAGAGATAGGAAATCCCTAAGCCTCCAGTTGGGCCGAAGCTGTCGAAACCGAGTCCACAACTAGCCGAAAAGCAAAGTGGAGAATGACTTTATCTAGTCTTAGATTGTTCCAGAACTCCACATGCTTAATATCAGATGAAGTCAGATGGGATAATGTAGGCACTCTGGTGAGCAATTTCAGTACCGCCGTCCTATTCAGGAACAGTTGGACACAGTCCTTCAACTCCCAAGATAAGAGAAGCTGCATATTCGAGAATTCCCATTTGGGGGGGCTGATAGCTCAATTGGATCCTTATTAACAAGTTTGGAACAAAGTTCCCCCAATGTTAAAAAGGAGGGTGTTCTATCGCCCGCAGGTTCACCAAGGGACTCCTGAGGACTCAATCTTCTTTCTTCCTGAGCAATGGGTGGATTCAAATTAATGTTTGTAGCTAGCAGGCAATGGGCAGTCATTTCATGAACTTGTGGGGCAGCCACAGACTGCAACACCAGAGATCTAAAGATGCTCCCCTCCAGTACAGGGGCATTGGTTAAAGGGCCCCCACATTAATCCCCAAACCAGATGGCAGGATTTCGGATTGGTGATAAGTTGTACATCCAAAGCCACCGGCGAGGTCTGAGGTATTGCTTTACATGTTCTCATACCATGAGGTTCAGAGGGAAGGTGAGGTAACAACAGATTCCTGAGGAATTTTATTAAACCCATACCAGCATTCCTATGAACACGCTTCCTGTTCTTTGATTTCTTTGTAGCTGGTTGTCTGCTTGATGATGCCACTTGGTGTTCCGACTGTTTTGCATCAAAAAATACAGGTACCTTCTTTGTCTTACCTTTAGGGGCTCCAAAGACCAAAAAAAGGCAATCGAGATCACTTGGGTGATCAGCCGCATCCATAACAGTCAGATCAATGTGTAAACATGCCTCCACCATAATCCCCCTAGAATCTTCAAAAAAGCTGTCCACAGCTGCATCCAAGAGCTGCAAACAGCATCCAGCTACCTCCTCGGCTTTGGGGCCACTGCTCACTTGAGGGTTTAATGGCGCCCTTATCAGGGACTGTGCCCCCACTAGATCAGTGGGGAAGACTCTTCGCATAGAGTCAAACAACAGAGACCACTCCAGGTCTTTTAAAAAAGATTCCACATAGGACACATTATCCATCAAGACAGACAGTAAATGAGTATTTGTTCACACTGCCGTCGAGACCAGCTCAAGTTGGTCATATAATGCCTTTAAGGCCAATCGTGCATTTACACACACATTTCATGGTGCTAACCATTGATCTGTTGAACATAGCCCCACACTCTCTGACAGCTGACAGCTGTTTCCCATTGTTAAGACAGTGACATCTCATAGTTGGCAAGCAATTACTGGGAGCTCAACCTCCTGGATCACTTGAGATGATTCTTCGGTGATCAACAAAGCACCATTAGGACCCAAGTTCAAAGAGGCAGTTTTCCTCTGGTCAAGATCGGAGAGGACAGTGATCGAGGTATTCACATTGTGAGGGATACGATTTTAGGTTGCAGCAGGACAGCAATCGGTGACCAAACATCATCTCCGTCGAAGTAGGAACCAAGTTCTAGATCTGTAATCTCTTTTAAGATTTCCTTATTTTTGGTAAGAATAGCCAGAAAAGAGCCATTATCCACCGGGATCACCTCTGAGATGGAACCCAGATCAATGAGATGGCCAGTGGATGAGCAAGGCCCACAATTATTTCATTCCGGAAGGAGAAAGATTAGCAGTGAGATTTACCAAAGTGGAAAACCCTATCCCCTACTGCATGCCTCGGAATCCCAGGAGCAGCTGACTTGGGGGGGGGGGGGTCCCATGCGCTGTATCACAGAGTTGGAGTTGAGACTTGGAGGGCAGGGTGGAAGCGCACTTGCTTCAAGTCCGGAGAGCAAAAGGATGGAACTGCCTCAAATAACAAATTCTTCAATTGAGCCGGGCTAACAGAATTCCCTCACCCCTTCCAGTCCTCACCACCATCATCAAGGTTAAGTTCCAAAAAGCTTGAGTTTTCAGGGACTCTCCAACCAAATCCAGGATAGACATGTTTAAAGGTAAATCTTCCCATGACACAGGGTTCGCAGCAGATACCGACACTGGCTCAGGTAAGGGAGTGTAGAGCTTGCCCCCCATAAGGGGAGACTTGCTTTCACTATTACATGCAAAGGCCTGGGTTCTCGGTTCACAGAAGGGGCCTGCAGGGCCTGGGGGATGTACAGTAAGCCATGTCAAAGACTGGGCTGGACGAGAGAGAGAGAGAGAGAGAGAGTTACAACGGACGTGTGCGTAAATCATAGGTAGCCATTTCAGGGAGGGGGTTCTCCAACAAATAGTGGTTTTCACTAACACAACTCGCAGAGACAGGAGCTCTCACCTCCACATAGATGTACTCACGACAAGGGCACGAGAGGAGCTTGGTCATGCTCCCCAGGCCGCTCCCTGCCGCAAACTGCCGTAACTGCAGACTTGCAGACTCCACGGCACACCGCACCCTAAAAGAGATTTTCTCACGTTAGCATGTCAGAAATGGTAGACAGACTTCCACATGATCCTGCTTCACACTCGCACTGCACTGCCGGTAACTGCAGACTCACAGACTCTGTGGCGCTCAGCGCCCGAAAAGAGATTTTCTCATGTTAGCACTTAAGAAATGGTAGACACACTCGCACTGCACTGCTCTGCTGGTAACTACAGACTCGCAGACTCTGTGGTGCTCCACGTCTAAAAAGACATTAGCACGTCATAAATGTTAGACACACTACCACAGGATCTCACATCACACTCACACTGCACTGCTTTGCCAGTAACTGTACAAAACTTTGAGAAACCAAGTGAGATAATTTCACAAATTTTAGAGACATAAATGGAGAATATAACAAAAGGCCACAGGAGGAGAGGTCTCAGTTACCTAAAGAGGAAATCAATGTTAAGAGAGAGAAATACCCAACAAGAAATGGGTATATATCTAAGAGGATAAAAGGGAGAGAGAGAAGCCATGGAGCAAAATACTAAGGACAGAGATTACTATGTCAAGTTCAAAGACATTTAAGAGGAAAAAATAACCAAAGGTCCCAGGAGGACTGGCTTCTGATACCTGTAGGGGAGGATAGGTCATTAGGACCCCCCTCACATACATCTCCGACCCAGGTGGAGACTCATGGCTCGTTGGCAGCCCCCTCGCCCTAAGGGCCCAGGAGGTGGGGGGCTGCCGATCGACACATGAGGCTGCACGACTACAGTATAAGACATAGCATAGACCCCATTTTGTATTAAGACAACTCCATTGTGTGTAAAAAGGCGCTAAAATCCAGTCCATGCAAAGTTGCTCGCACACTCGCACACACAGAAAGATGCAGCCAGATCCCTGCTTGACTGCGCTTACAGGATTATACACTCCCCCCAGCCTCCACCTCATGGTAGATCCGCTGAAGGCTTGTTCTCACGAGCAATCAGACACGAACAAACAACAAAATAAACACTGTATCACTTGGCCTTCCACAGTACATCATTTGCCCCAGCCGTGACCGGGCTTGTTAGAAGGTAACGGAAACCAGCCCAATCGTGCATTCCCTGACCCTGTACCAAGCCCTCTAAATTGGAATGTGTGGCGCCCCTCACCCCCACCAACCCCGAGGCACCTTGCATAACGAAATAAGCATTTGTGTAATATATGTCGTGTTGACTAACGTTTGCTGCTATTCTGGAGACGTGTGATTTAAGAGTAATATGTGATCGCTCCTGTACATGATGTAACAAAGCGCATTTGTAATGCACGATGAACAACCGAGGCAGTGGAGGCAGATTGTACTGTGATGTAATATGCAGTGCTCTCTCTTACACACAACCCAACCTAATGCTACCTCATGTTCCTATGTCAACTACTGATGTGAAATGCTGTGTTAAATGGCAAAACCCTCTCCAGCCTGTGTTCCCATATTAATGTAAACATATGTGTATAATACCAGAAGCTCCAAGTGTTGCCACCCACCATTGCCAAAAGTACGGGGAGCTGCCCTGTGCAGGGAAACAGGCCCAGAGGTGTAAGGTCGTCTCCCCCCTCCTCCCTCCCAGGCCCGCCAGGGATAGCTGGTGTTCGAACAGCACAGCCTCGCCTCCCCTCCCAATCTTGCTGGACCCGCTTCAAGCATCCACCTCCCCATGTCAAGAGGCTGCCACAGCCTGACTCTATGAATTACAAGCTACCTGGTCCTAAATCCCACCATCTCCCGGGCACCGGTTACATGCCCCCCACGGCCCATTGGTATCCCCGTTCACCCCAAGTTAATGGCCCTCGAAGGGGGGCACCCACCCTTGTACTAACAGATCGTAATACCGTCCTTCATTATAGCCACCAGGACAGGGCGATCGAATAACCCCGATCGAAAGTACCCGTGGCCCGGCACATGGTCTCGTGGGACTACCATAATTGAACCCAAATGTCAGTACAACAGATGGATAGGGATGCCCCCTATCACATATCCATGTCCCTGTCTCCTCCTTGAGCTAAGGTCAATGTATTGCAGGATTTACAAAGACACCTGACATTGTAGAATGTGACGAATGATTACGAGTGTGTGGCCACAAGGGCAAGTGTTAGAGCAGCCACCAATCTTCAATACAAGTTATGTCCGGCCGGCAGCTCCACCCCGAAGAGCCCAGCTGACCCGTCTAACCCGCGTGGCACCGCACAGACGTCCGCCAATCCTGGAAGCAACTGTATACAATGTATACCACCTAGTCTTCACCACCCAATCCCTAAGACTATGTGCCCCCTATAGCTTGTGTCATGCGTGACGTTATTTTTGTAATAAGTAGGACTGTCTTTGCTATTGTCAGACAGAGCGCTCTCGGAGTTTGCAGAGTCCTTTGCATGCCCTATATTGATTTAGATAAAACCCTTTTGATCTCAACCGCACTTGGTCCTGGTCTCATTCCCCTCCTGGGGTGTGTCCTTTATTGCTTCTCACTAAGGGGGGTGCATTTTTGGAGGACGCTCACATTCAGTAGTGACCCCATAGACGTGATTTATTTTAATAATTGTCCCCTTGGCACAAGACGGCCCCAGTCTCAGTGGAGAAGCACGGCGCGCCTGCTCAACAGAGCCACCCACCTACGGCAACTGGTACGCAGAGACGTGCGCACGCATTTAGGGCGAGAGGGTTCGGGTCCCGTTTGAAAAAACCCTTAGTACCGCTCACCGGAGCCGGGTTGGGCCATTGAGTGTGAGGCCGCGCCGCTTGGACGGACCAAGTCCGGAGAGTCTCGGATCAAGACAGGCACGTGAGTATTAAGTGCGAGCGATACTAAAAGGGGAAAAAATCGAGAGGACAAGGGGAAATAAGTTGGGGACATAGAGGGGACTTTCTAATACTTTCTCTTTCTTTGCATATGGCCATTAGGATATAAAAGTGAAAAAGGAAAAAGAGGACGGGAACCGAACTCTGCAAGGGGGTAGAAGGCGGCACCGCGTATTGCTATCTCGACTAGTGCTGGGAATAAGTAAAACAATGGAAAAATAAATTGAGGGTGTCTAAGTAAAGAGACACAGTAAATACGTTAGAACTAGCCTTTCTTTCTCTTATTCTTATTTGGGGTAAAACAAGGTCCACATAAGGGAATAATAAATTAAAAAAAATATATATATATAAACAAAAGAAGGTGTGTGAGGGCTAGGGGGTGTCACCGTAGAGAAAGACTAAGGGCCAGGCAGGGAGGGTAAATGCTATGCGTGTATGTTGAAGTATGACGAATATCTGTCGTGTGTTGTGCACATTGTGTGTTTATGGGTTTTTGCAATCGATTGTCTCTATATATTAATACTGATTTAAGTGATTTCCAGGTGGTGTGGTCAATGTAAGTGTGACCTGGTAAAATTTGAGAAAGAAATGTCTTTGGTGGAGTAAAAGTATAAGTTGATCGTTAGAAACTGACAGTGAGTAGAGCCCCACATATACAGCTACACAAGTATAGTGATAGAGGAGATTGACTGAAGAGAATAGAGTAACACAGGTCTAGAAATGGGGGCGGAGACACCCTTAGCACACATTTCTAAAAGTTTACCGGGACATGCGGAAAGAATAACTAAGTACCATGACCAGTGGGTCACGGAACTGAAAGGGGAGGGTCTCCCCCAGCTTTGGCCACAAGGAGGGTCCTTTGATAAAAGTGTTCTTGATATGGTAGCCACCTGCATATTCCTAAAATACAAAGGAAAACATTTTCATAACAGGAGAGAAATACTAGATCTGTGGCGATTATTCAAGCAAATACCCCCACCGAAGAAAATAGACACCACACTCGATCAACCTGCCCTCACTGCCACCCCATCAGCAAGAGCAGAAGGTGGTAAGGAGGACGGGGGGAAAGAGGGACCGGTAGAGGTAACCCGATTGTACCCACTCTTGAATAAGCCTCCACCTGCTGAAGGGTATAGTGATCCCACATACGTGCCCACCAGAACCCCTGCCCCCACCGCACGACCAACAGCACCACCACCATATGATTGCCCCCGAACAAGTGGGCAGGCGAGTACGCCATCAGTGAACCTATGTAAACTAACAGAAGACTTAGATACACGACTCTCAATAGCTAGAGAAGAGCTATCAATGATACAAAGCATATGTGAACAAAGTGAGCCAGGCACGACAAGATCAGAGCGATTGTCCCAATCACACACCCTAGATAAATCAAATGAGGAGGGGTGGAAAAAGGGGGAGATACTATTCAGGATACAGGAGGAGCCCACAAGGATAGCAGAACTGGGAGCACACAACCTTGGAGGGAGTGCAGAGGGGGAAGAAGTGGCGGACGAAGGCAGAGAAGAGCTATGGTGTGATATAGAAGAAGACGAGCAAGAAGCTGGGAGATTAGGGATGGCCACAGGAGGTGATTTAGTGGAGTTTGGGGAGACACTATTAGGAAGAGCAATGGAACAAGAATGGACTGGGAGATTAAGGAACAGGATGGGAAGGATGGCCCTGGTGGGAAAGAAAGGGACAAAGGTGAGTATTGGGAGAGGAAGCAAGGGACGCCTACAACTCCCACTGATACACCGGGGGGCGGGAAGACCAAATTACATACCCTGGGCACAAATGGATAAGGTTTATTTTCTAAAATCATTGCCCCTGCTATCCGGAGGAGCCAGTAAGTGGATATGCGCCTTTGTGAAGCAAACCGCGGGAGTACCCCTGGCCATAGGAGATGTCAGGAGTTTACTTATTTCAGCAGTAGGTGACCAATCAGACCGGGTATGGGCAAAAGCAGGTTTCCCGGGAATAACATTGGATAGTGACAGACATGAAGGCTCTGTTTTCAAAACAGTGCGAGCGTGAGTTTGGCACGCGTTAAGGGAAACCTTCCCAGACACGGCAGATTTACTGTCAGTGATGCAATGCACCATGAATGATGGGGAAGAGGCTATGGATTACATTTTCAGAGTGCAGGAGATGTGAAGAGCTGAAACGGGTACGCCGTATGACCAATCAACATCCTTATTTTAATTCATAATAAAAAGGGGGCTCCCGAAAGAAGTCAAAAAAGCGCTTGATAAAATAGCAGGAATCGAGGCGAAGGGATGGCCAGAAATACAGAGCATAATAGTTCACCATTGCAAAAGAATCAAAGAAAGGGAGAAGGAGGTGATACAAAAAAGGCTGGCAGATGAAGCTAAACGAATACAAACAAAATTAGTGAAGGTCGCTGTAGCAGCACTCCCCCACGATAGAGACGCAGAGGAGGAGGAGGGATTGGTAGCGATACAGGGGAGGATGGCTGCAAATTACCAGGTTACTCACTGTAGTGACCACCTTACTCCTAGTCCATAGTCCCCTTTCCTCAATACTTGTGGGACATCTCTCCGTCCTGTGGGATGAGACCGGAGCACTTTGTAAAAAGCATCCAAATTGTTTTTAAAAATGTGTCCCTCCTCTCTTTCCTGCGCGGGGCCCGGCACGCGGCTGTAACCCCGCCCACCTTAGCTCCACCCATCAGTCCTTTTCTATCGCCAGGTCAAAGACCCATTAGCAATAACAGAGGGACCTTATTAGAGGGGACTGCGGGCGGGCGTATGGAGGAAAGGGGACTATGGACTAGGGGTAAAGTGGTCACTTCGGTGAGTAACCTGGTAATACTCCTACGTCCCGTCCCCTTTCCTCCATACTTGTGGGAGATTCCCAAGCACCCCTTACAGGAACTACGGGTGGATGGAAATACCCCTTACTGAAACAGGTTCTTCAGCACAGCCTGACCAAACTGAGCGTCAGCTCTTGAGCTCATGTCGAGACAGTAATGTTTACAGAAAGCAGATGGGGAGGCCCAAGTAGCTGCCCCAGCGATGGACTCCCAGGGGACATATTTCTGAAAAGCAACCAAGGCTGCCTTGCCCCGCACCAGGTGTGCATGGATACCCTTGGGAGGTTTCAGCCCTTGGACGGTGAAAGACTTTGTGATGCAGGCGGCGATCAACCTAGAAATAGTTGCCTTAGACGCCGGCTTACCCTGAGGGGTACCGAAGTACACAAAAAGTTGAGAAGAACTCCTAAGCTCGGAAGTCCTGTCCGGGTAGAATTTAAGAGCTCTTCGGTCATCAAGACAGTGTAGAACCCTTTCAGCCTCTGAGGCAGGGTTCGGAAAAAAGACCGGAAGTGAGATTGACTGATTCAGATGGAATTCGGTCACCACCTTCGGTAGAAAAGCCGGGTTTGTCCGAAGGACTACCTTGTCCTTGTGAAAGACCAAGAAAGGATGCTCCACCGACAATGCCTGGAGCTCACTCACTCTCCTTGCTGACGTAATGGCTACCGGAAAGGACACTTTCCAAGACAAAGGGCCTCATTACACGGAAGGCGGTGAGCCATGGCGCTATTAGCGCCATGGCTCATGCCGGTAAAATACCGGCACCGGCCTTGGCGGAAAGGGGATTTACCGCCCCATTCCAAGGTTGGAGGGGCGGTAAATCCCCCTTCCGCCATTGCCCTTCCCCATTCCCATTTCTGCCCCATAGGGCTCTATGGGAATGGGGAAGGCGCTAATTACGGCACCGCAATTTTGCGGTGCCGTAATTAGCTCCGAGGTCCCTTAGCGGGTTGGTTTTTAACGCCTGCAAAAAGCAGGTGTTAAAGCACCAACCCGCTAAGGGACCTCGTAGTAAGGCGGTAATGGTTAACGGTCACCGTTACCATTAACGGTGGCCGTTAACAATTACCGCCTTCCGTGTAATGAGGCCCAAATACTTGAGGTCCACCCATTGGTTCAAAGGGTTTATGGCACAACGCCGTCAGGACTACATTTAGGTCCCATGGCGAGTGCGGATTACGAACCGGAGGGTAGAGGCGTGTCAAGCCAGCAAAATGCCTCTTCACCACTGGGTTAGTTAGAGAATAAGAACACAGGTCTGTAGAAAGGTAAGCGGAAACCGCTGAGAGATAAGTCCTGCATGACAGGACATGAACCCCTGACTCTGCTAGGGAGGACACAAAGGACAGCACTGTGTCAATCGTGGCCACCCTCAGATCCAACTTCTTTTCCAAACACAAATGACAGAATCTGAGCCATTTACTCTTGTATTGAGATCTAGTCGAGGGTTTTCTGGCTGCCTGGATAATGCGCATGTTATCCGCAGACAAACTCAGATGCTCTAAAGACTTGAACTCAGGCACCATGCCGCCAAACTGAGCGATTGTGGGGAGGGGTGCCACATCTGTTGTTCCCCTTGGTGAAGAAGATCGGGAGTTACTGGTAACCTGATCGGCGGATACACCAACAGGTGTTGAGGTTCTGAGAACCAAAACCTGGCTGGCCACCACAGGGCTATGAGTAGAAGGGAACAGTTCACTGAGTTCAACTTCCAAATTGCACGGTGAACTAGAGACAGAGGTGGGAAGGCGTAAGCTCTCATGTTGTGCCATGGAATCTCGGGAGCATCCCCCAGAGAGGAGGCTCCCAGCCCCCCTCTGGAGACATACTGAGGAAGCTTCTTGTTCGCCGCCGTAGTGAAGAGGTCCACCTCCGGTATGCCCCAGCGTGAGAAAATCCATGAGAAGACCTCCGTCTTCAATTCCCACTCGTAGCTGACCACTGTCCGCCAGCTGAGGGCATCCGCTGTGACATTCAGCTGGCCACGGACGTGCACTGCAAGCAGCCAGACACCATGAAGCACAGCCCACTCCCAAATCTGGATGGACAGGTCCACGAGGGGGGGAGACTTTGTTCCCCCTTGTTTGTTTATGTAATACATTGACACCACATTGTCCGTTCTTATGCAGCCCACCTTGTTGACAATGAGCGGTCTGAACGCCCTGAGCGCTAGGAAGATCGCCAGAAGCTCCAAATGATTTATGTGCAGGAGCTTGTCCTGAGGCGACCAGAGGTCCGAAACCTGAAGATGATCTAACGTCGCACCCCACCTTTGAAGGGAGGAGTCTGTCATGATTGTCACCATGGGGACCGGGTCCTGACACCCAGCGCCCCAGACAGATTGCTGAGAGATGACCACCAATCCAGGTCAACTCTCATGGAATGTAGAATCCTTATCTGCATGGAATCCGGATCCACTACCTGATGCCATGAACTCCGAAGAGCCATCTGGGTCCGTCTCATTTTGAGACGAGCAAGAGGAAGAGCAAGTACACATGAAGTCATGAGACCCAGAAGCCTCTGGAACCACCAGGCCGACATGCTCTCCGACTGCGCAAACATTTGACACGTGGCTAACAGATCCGCCATTCTGTCCTCAGTCAGATACACTCTGCAGTCGATCGTGTTCCAACGAAAACCCAGGAAGATCAGGTCCTGGGAGACCGTCATGGAGGATTTCCACCAGTTCGACGACAGCCCAAGATAGAACAGGAGCTGAAGGAGAGACTGGAGGTTGCCCGCTGCTGCCAGCGGACAAGGGCTGCGTACGAGCCAGTCGTCCAAATAAGGATACACATGGA
Source organism: Ambystoma mexicanum (assembly GCF_040938575.1). Taxonomy (NCBI): domain Eukaryota; kingdom Metazoa; phylum Chordata; class Amphibia; order Caudata; family Ambystomatidae; genus Ambystoma; species Ambystoma mexicanum. The sequence goes on along the minus strand of NC_090934.1, from coordinate 688,065,096 downwards.
TACCATGGAGACAAAGATAGGCCGCAATCACCGACATCATCTTCGTGAAGACACGCGGCGCCGAGCTGAGGCCAAAAGGAAGCACCCGAAACTGGATGTGCTCCTCTCACAAAGAGAAGCGGAAATATCTCCTGTGTGGATTCCAAATCAGGATATGCATATACGCATCCTGAAAATCCACAACGCTGAGCCAATCGCCCATCTGTAAGGAGGAGCGTATCTGGCTGAGCGTGATCATCTTGAATTTCTCTTGGGGTAGGAAAAGATTGAACTGGGAAAGGTCTAGGATGGTGCGCAGGCCAGCTGGTTGGGTTTGGGCACCGTAAACAGCCGGGAGTAGAAGTCCTCCCCTCGCTCCCCAAGGGGAACGGGTTCCACAGCTCTGAGGTCCACAAGTTTCTGAACTTCAGCCTTGAGGGAGGGTGAGCCCGACAGCTGAAAAGGAGGGTTGAGGGGTGGGGTAGGGCGTAAAGGTAAGCGGAAGCCCACTCGAGCGACTGACAAGACCCATCTGTCTTCTGTGATCGTCTGCCACGCCTCCTAATGAGACGCAATGCGTCCTCCCACCGGGGTCTCGTGTGAGCGCAGAAAACCCTCATTTGGCAGGTTTATCGGTGGCGGTGCCACCTGAACCCGATGAGGAGGCTGAGAAGCGGGAGAAAAACCACATGCGTTGTTGTCTACGGTGGTTATTCCCCGCAGGAGTATCCACTCTGCGAGATTTGCGGTCGGGAAGCCCCTAAAACCAGAGGAGGGTTGACTTTGCGACAATGGTCTCTGGGATTTGAAAGGAGCTTTGACCAGAACAGACAATGATTTAGCCGTCTGAGTGCTATCCTTGGTCTTGGTGAGCTCTACATCAGTAGTAGAATGAAAAACCTCCTTACCATCGAATGGAAGGTCCAACACCTTGTCTTGCACTTCCTTAGAAAATTTAGTGGCATGCAGCCACGCCTGCAGTGAGGTATCAACCCCAAGCATCAGGCCCGAGCCAAGGTGTCTACGTGGTGAGCTGCAGCCTCCAGGAAATCCTGGGCCAAGACTCTGGCATCGGAAAGGCCTCCTTTGAAGTCTTCCAACTTCTCGACCGAGATGTGCTCCTCAAACTCCGACAGACCTTTCCACATCCGCATGTTAGCTCCCGCCAATATCAACTCAGCATTGGCCTGCCTGAACTGCAAGGCTGAGTTGGCAAAGATGTTCCTCCCTAGGGAGTCCAGGAGCTTGTCTTCCTTTCCCAAGACCTGAGTAGCCGTCGTGGAAGAGGATGCTGCAGGTCTGGATTGCAAAGTAGCCGCAGCCACCACTGTGGAGGAGGGAGGCGGACAAGACGACAGGGACACCTCTTCCGAAGAATGCAGCCTGTACCTCGTCTCAATCTTCTTATTGACAAAAAGTCCTGAGTGTGGCTTTTCCCAGACTCTTCGGACCTCGGCCAGAACGTCCTTCTGCAGGAACAGGCCAGTACGCTCCAAGGGAGACAGGGTGAACGCCCCAGAAAGCACGCCCTCCTGCAGAGCGGGTGGCTCGGGCACCGGAACATCTAAGAAACTCATCATGTCCAGTACCCGGTCATGAAAGGCTCTGATAGAGCGGGGAAGGTCCTCGCTGTCCTGGCCGTGTCAGGCACTGCCTTGTCCACTGGGGACAATGGAGGCACAGGCGGAAGAGCCGGGGGAGGCACCACGTGCAAGGGAGGCACCGGCGGAACCACCGGCGGAACCACCGGAGGAACGGGTGCAGCCGGAGGTGCAGGTGGACATATCTCCTTGAAAAGCCCTTTGAAATATTCCCTCATGGGGTCGGTGCGCATAAGCACTTGAAAAGTACAGAAAAAAGCGTCCTCAGGAGATTGCTTCGGAACCTGAGGCGGCCTCTCATGATGTGGGCAAATCCAGGGACGTAACGGGGAAGGGTGCCACACCGGCCCCTCCACCGACGTATCCACATAAATCAAAGGAGCCGCCCCCGCGGGCAACAAAACATTGTGCGGAAGAGGCATCCAGGCGTTCCAATCATAAACCGGCCGGTAAGGATGCGCACAAGGGACCTTAGGATCACCCAAGGGACTGCGCCCTACACCAGAGGCTGATGGCGTAGTTGTAGGGGTAGCACCTAAAATGGCCACCGTGGTTGTGTCGGGAAAGGGCGCCATTTTATCCTCATCTGAGGGGAACTGCAGCACGTGAGGAAGTGAGGCAGGGGTCCCTGTCGATGGACCAGGGGTCTTAATCTTAGCCTTAACATAAGTAACCTCGGCCGAGCCGGTACTATGAGGCCTGGAATGTTTTTGTGACATACCAACTGCCAAATTAGCCTTCGAAAGAAAGGACCTCGGCACTGACGGTAAAAGAAGAACTTTGCTTCTTTGCCCCCTCAACAGATCTGGTATCATCACAAGAGCGGGAACAGTGAGCAACCGCTTTCACCGACAAAGCCTTGTCCGGCCTCTTAGAACTGTTGGTAGCTTTAGCCTCTGAACGAGGGACCTTGGACCCAGGCCCGGTAACAGCCTTATCTGCACGGGCCTCGAACATCCGTTCGGTAACAACCAGCCCAGCCAAGGCCTCTGGGCGCACCCCGGTCTTGTTTTTGAGGGAAGCCGACGGAGAGGCCTCAGAGCGAGCTCCGGTACCCCACGATTCAGTAGAACTGGGTCTACAAACAGCCCCCATAGGAGGGGCCTTGGAGCATACTCCGGTGTTCACAGGCCCCTTACGGAGACCCTCGGAGAAAACTCTGGTAGAATTATTAGGCCCAACGGGCACCTCAGGGCGAACCCCGGTGACAGAGCGATCAACGCCCCTCCCGGACCAAGAGAGGAACCCGGAAAGGTATCACCTGGCCGGAGTGCTCTGAAAAGTAAAGAACTTACCGGGCGTTTCTTCTTCTCGTCGATGAACGCCTGAAAATGCAAAGGAGGAGTTTGTCGGAACACCTCCTCCCACCGCTCCAACCGACATTGAAGTTCCCGGACCGAAAGGGAGTCACAGTAAAAACAGGAGTCCCAACGATGTCCCGGACCCAAACACTCTAAACAAAGAGGATGGGGATCCGCCCTCACGAGGCGACGGTGACACGATGAACAATCTGGAAAGTCTAATTTGAAAGACATAGACAGACTAGTAAACAAACGCTAACGAGAGCCAGAGAGGAAAAAAGGGAAGAAATATCTTCTGAGGATGCAAGTGCACCCGGCCCCGATCGAGCAGAGAAAAGGACTGCTGGGTGATGGGCGGGATGGAGCCAAGGTGGGCGGGGTTATGGCCGCGTGCCGGGCCCCGCGCAGGAAGGAGAGGAGGGACACATTTTTGAAAAAAATGTGGATGCATTTTACAAACTGCTCCGGTCCCGTCCCACAGGACGGAGAGATGTCCCAAAAGTATGGAGGAAAGGGGACGGGACGTAGGAGTATTGGGCGGTCAACGGCAAAGAGAGTGGAATGGACAGAAGGAATACGCAGGGCAGCAGTGGCAAGTGTGGCACCCCAGCAACAGGAGAGGTGGGTACAGGGGGTGCCGGAGAGGTGGACAGGGATATGGAGGTAATGGCGGAAATGGGGGACCAGGTCCCAGAGGAGACCAAGGAAACTGTTGGAATTGTGGGAGGTGGGGACATTTCTCACGTGAGTGTAGAAGCAGCCCGAACACAGCTTACCAAGATGATCAGTATTGCGGGCACCCCCATCCAGGGAGCCCCTACGGATTGCCCCGCGACGGGGGAAGAGAACAGCAAGAATACAGAGGGCAAGAACAAAATAGGGAACGACCACATAATGTTCAACAACACCGACAAAGTAGCGAACACCTCCCCTACACACAAAATAACCCCTTCACCACGACACCAAATGGTGCACCTGGCCCATGTGGAGGAGTAGCAGTAGTGTCAGGTAATGTCTTCAGTCAAGGAGGAACGACAAGACGCCCAGCATAGGAAAGCCCACAGGGAGCACTTGCGTGTCCAATCCTATCGACAACCTTCAATGCAACTGAGGAACCATTGATAGGGGCAGAGATAGGGAATAAGCAATTCATCTTCTCGGAGCCGAGAAGTCATGTATACGTGAAGGCCGGTTTCTGCTATCGAATCGTAAATTGGAGACGCAGGGGTTCTCTGGGGCAGTGTTCGAAGTTCCTTGCACAGAAGATTTGGATGTGACAGTAGGGGGAAAGACAGTAAGGGCACCCCTATTTTATTATGAGCAATCCCCTGTCAACCTACTGGGGAAGGATCTCCTCAGCAAGCTTAACATGACTATTTTGTTTACCAGAAGAGGAGGGATTGTTTGCTCAACCCTAGGGATGTGCTCTATGCGTGTAATGCTAGTGATATATTCGTGAGCAACATGCCCATAGGTGCGCGGCATACCGGTGGACCCAGATATGTTCATCCATGGGTTAAAAACATTGGCCCGAGTGGTCCCAGAGTTAAAAAAGCTTGAGTGGAGGGTGCCAGCAGAATTTGTTTTTCGTCCAATAGCGCGCCCAGAGATAGTGCCAGGGACAGTCATGTCACTGGACATACATGCAGTACAAATCTCAGTCAAAAGAATAGCTGTAATTGCAATGGACATACACGGGTGCGAGTGGCGTACAGTGTTATGCATAAACGCCGACATTGCACTCCAAGATCTGTCAGATGAGGAGCTTTTTTCAGACTCAGAGAGTGATGGAGAAATCACAATGGAAATAGCGATCCCTTGTGGTAAAATAATGATACAGCAAAGACAGGTGCCAGTACAGCTCATGGTGGTAGTGGGGGCCCCACCGTCGTTTTTTAATGATGACATGCAATCAGTGCCCTGCCAGTTATGGACAGCAGGACCCCATGACGTGGGGCTACTACATGGGGTCACTCCAGTGAAAATTAACCTTAAGCCTGGAGCCATACTGCCCCGAGTAAAACAATACCCCCTGTCCCGGGAAGCAGAAGAAGGGATAAAAGAAACGATCAACGCGCTAGTGACACAGGGGATAATAGTACCCTCAAACTCCCCATGTAACATATGCATTTACCCCATCAAAAAAGCAAAAGGAGGGGCATGGAGGATGGTCCAAGATCTACGCCCACTTAATGACGTCATTCAGAAAGAGTTCCCTTTGGTCTCAAATCCTGCATCTATTCTATGCAGTATCCCAAAAGATGCATCTAACTTCACTGTGGTGGATTTGAAGAATGCATTCTTTTCCATACCACTCGCAGAAGAGTGTAGATACCTGACAGCATTCACCCTAGGGGGGAGGAGGTATAAACACTGCAGATTGCCCCAGGGTTATTGTGAGAGCCCCAGCATATTCAACAGAATATTGAATGAAGACCTTGGAAACATGACAGCAGACAGCACGATAATTCAGTACGTGGATGATCTACTGATCTGCAGTAAAAACGAAGCCAAATGTAGAAAAGGCTCCATTGCCCTCTTGACATTGCTAGCCCAAAAGGGGTAAAAGGTAGACAGAGCAAAATTGCAATACTGTCAACGTGCAGTGCTGTACCTGGGGCAACTGATTTCGAAAGACGGCAAGAAAATAATACCAGACAGGGTGGCAGCCATTTCAGCTGTAGGAAGACCAAAAACAGTGAAGGATATGCAAAAGTTCCTAGCCATGTGCAACTACTGTCGTGCATGGATATTAAACTATGCTCCATACACACGCCCATTGCTTCAGGCACTCAAAGAAGCGCAGAAGGAAAATACAGAGATACAGTGGGACTCAGAATTATGTGATGCATTCACCTCACTCAAAGAACTCATTTCAAGCGATCCAGTGCTCGCGAACCCAGACTATGAACGCGAGTTCTACCTGTTCTCGCACTGCAAGGGAACACTCATGACAGCAGTCCTAAAACAAAAGACATCACTAGGTCACAAGCTTCTAGCATACTACAGCGGGACACTAGACGCAGTAATGCAGGGACACTTCGCACCCCTCACCCCCACCAACCCCCGAGGCACCGTGCATAACGAAATAAGCATTTGTGTAATTTATGTCGTGTTGACTAACGTTTGTTGCTATTCTGGAGACGTGTGATTTAAGAGTAATATGTGATCCCTCCTGTACATGATGTAACAAAGCGCATTTGTAATGCACGATGATCAGCCGAGGCAGTGGAGCCAGATTGTACTGTGATGTAATATGCAGTGCTCTCTCTTACACACAACCCAACCACCACAGCCGCCGCGATCGCCATTGAGAAAAGCGCCACCATAGTAATGGGATGTTCAGTGACACTATACATGGAACATTCCTTGTTCGCCATACTAGAACGATCAAAAAAGCACACTGACCACACAGAGAGCCACTGCATACGAGGTAATTATATCAAGCACCAACATACATGTAGTAAGGTGTAAGGTAGTAAACCCTGCAAGATTCATTCAGAACCATGCACTTTGGAGGATGTACAAGCACATGACTGTGCAACATATCAAGGAGAGGAACGGGGTGTAACAATAGTGAGTGAAAACGCGCTAGCTGAAGGTGAAATATTTTTCATAGCCGGGTCAGCCTCCATAAATTCAGAAAAAGGAGAAAAACATGTTGTGCGATTGGAAGAAGGTGAGTACGAAGTGCTAATACAGCAGCGCCTGCCTGTCCATTTCTCAGCACAAGCGGCAGAGCTCATAGCATTGATTGAAGCGCTGCGTGCTGCAAGGGGGTGTTCAGTCACAATCTACACAGACTAAGCATACATGACCACAACAGTACATGGTGGACTTGCAAGGTGGGGGAGAAGGGGATTTAACAGGGCTGATGGGTCTCCGGTGCAACATACAGAACTCTTGAAAGAGCTTATAGAAGCCTTGAAAGACCCCACTGCAGTAGCAATAGTCAAATGCCAGGCCCATACTACCAACACCGATTTCGTCTCTTTGGGAAACGCGGCAGCAGATGCTGCCGCAAAAGAAGCATCCTACTTTGTAAAAGAAAGGACAGGTGAGTACTTAGTGAGGAAGGAAACAGTGGAGGACCTCCCAGACGGTTACAACACTATGCCCATATCACAAATATTAGAGCTACAAGAAGGAGCAACAGAAGAGGAAAAAGAACTGTGGGAAAAGAGGGGATGCAGCCAGTCAGCAACTGATTTATTGTGGTGACAAAACAACACAGGGAAGGTGGTCATGCCCACTAAATTATTAGAAGTGGCCTTCCAGCAATTGCATTTTCCCGCAAACAATGCAAAACAACACATTGCTGCAGAAATACAAGATCACTGGTTCGTACCTGGGTTGCAAGAACAACTTTCAAAATTGGCAATGGAATGTACAACGTGCCAGATATACAATTCAGGCATGACTCTAAGAACATTAAGAGGGATAATACCCAAGCCAATAGGTCAATTCAGAGAGCTGCATATTGACTATGCAGACATGGGGGAAAGGTGCAATGGAGCTAGGTACATGATAGTGGTAGGGTGCGCATTCTCAAGGTGGGTCGAGGCAGGACCATGTGCACGTCCTGATGCAAGTGCGCTGCAAAATTTCTGGTGAGAGAGGTATTCCCCCGCTGGGGAATTTGCGACGTAATTCGCTCAGACAACGGCACTCACTTTGTTAATGACCTCTTTAAGGAAGTGACATCAATGTTGGATATTAAGCACAAACTGTGCTCGATTAATCACCCGCAAAGCAACGGCAGGGTGGAAAAAATAAATTGCCTGCTTAAAGGAAGACTCTCAAAGCTTTGCTTCACTCTTAAAAAAAACTGGGTGCACTGTCTCCCCTTGGCCCTATTCGAGCTGAGAAATCAGCCCAGCAAGGACCACCATCTGTCACCCCATGAGATTGTGACAAGAAGACGAATGCACACAGCAAGCTCACCCCTTCGCAGACATTCTGACGCCCACAGGAGCGCAATCATGCTGGGAGAGGAATTTAATGAGTATCTGACAAAACTCACTAAAGCAGCTTGCATGATAGCAAGTCAGCTCGCACCGCCATTCACAGGCGAGGGAGAAGGAGACGCATCAAATACAGGAAAAGAAACACCAACAAGGCAGCTAGAGCCAGGAGAAATGGTGTATATCAGAAGCTTTGTACGTAGGTGGAATGCCCCAAGATTTCATGGCCCATATGAGGTAATTAATTGCACGCCCACGGCGGTAAAAGTGAAGGGCCTGAGATATTGGATACATTTAACAGACATAAGGAAAGCTTATGACAGTATGAATACAGCTAACAGCACTGAAACAGATCAGGTTCAGGACACACAAGAGTAGGAGGGCAAAGGCATAGCTGCACTAAAGTTCACATAACTGTGCACATGAAAATGAATGCCGATATACGATGAAGAAAAATAGTTGAAAAGAAAATCATAAATACATGTAATGTATAAATATTCTATGTGTGCCAATCATTAAGAAGAAAGTGTAAATAAGTGAAATCTCTCTCTCTCTCTCTCTCTCCTTATCGTTCACTTCCTACTCACGCTGTTGAAAAGTTGAGAAATGTAAGTTTTCTTTATGACGAAATGCTTCATACCCCTTTATGTTTCAATATGTAGGAGAATCCATGGCAACGAACAGGCAGCCTGCAACGACTAGAGATAGGGAACTTAGGAATGGACATGTAACATTAAATCTGCGTACTTCATATGAGCGTGGCTTGACTGTTTGTGCAATTATATTTTTCACACTAATGTTCGGGCTTGTAATTTACTGGGCCGTTGCATTTATCTCCATTGAGATAAATGAGGGGGGAGGTAATGCGACCATTATGGAGAATGCAACAAAACTGTTTAAGGAGGGTAATTATTTGATATGGGATGGTTTCTAGCTGATATGGGGGTACGGCCCTCACCCCGACCAGGCTAAGCAGCATAATGTTAGCAGTAACAGCCCAACTACGCTCCCAAAGCCCCAACTCAATGCAAAAAATGTTAGTGTATATGATTTAAATGATCGCAATCCCTCTATATCATGGCTATATGACACCACTGCTACCCTGCCCACCCCAGCAACCAGTCAACCAACAGAAAATGTTTACATCACAGATAGAATGAAAGAAAATCCAGAAATGACTAATAACTTCATGACCCTGTATGACGAGTGGGAAAAAAGGGGGGACGGGGGAAAGGGATAAACTACTACGGGCAACCAGGAATGTGAAAAGATTAATTAAAAGCACTAGAAGGAGGAGAGAAGGGGGAGGAAAAGGTATGATGAATACTCCGGCCTAGGGCTAGATACAATAGAGGACCCCAGACACCCACACCAGTCTAATAAATGGTATGCAGACATGAGCTCCACAGCAAAGCAAACAACAAATGAGAGTTGCTATGTGTGCTCATTGATCCCCCATGCCTCAGGTACACCTAAGGTCTTGCTGCCACAAGAATTGCCTCTCACAGATGCCCAATGTCTCCTTCATCTTACCCTGTGCAGAATTAAGAACACCTTCCAGGCACACACGGTATCTTTTGAAATGATGCAAAATGAGAAAACATGCTACTCCAGAGTGAAAGGAGTGGTGGGCATGAAATAACCTTTTTTCATCATAAAAGGAACATTGTTTTCTGAAAACAAATGGAAGGATGACGTGATAACATGCAAAGCAGAAGTGCTGTGAGGATTGCCAACAGAAAAATTACAGTGGATCGAGAAAACATGCACCCCGGTCTGGACCGAACATATCTCTAAGCTAACATGGGTGAGCGCAATCAAAAAACCATTCAAACTGCAAAAACAATTGGACTATGAACTGTACTTCCAAGGGGAAGGAAAAATGGACATAGGAAGAAACAAAAACTGCAGTAAAACGCTCACGATTCCTGATATGAGGAAGGGAACGGCAGCACTCATGGACACTTACTGGGTGTGCGGCAAATGAGCATACCTGCACCTCCCGCCATCTTGGAGGGGCACATGCTCTCTTGCGACGCTGCAGTCTGCTCTAATGGTAATACCAGAAAGCCACATCGGAGAAGGGCGAACACCAGCAGCTCGGGACACGGAGACTGTACGACCAACCGAAGAGCCACCACTATATGCCCTGTCGAAGGACAACATCCAAGGGGTCGTATCCAGGAAACGAAGGTCGTCTAACTACATATCCAAGGCTTCATCCGAGCTACTGGCACAAATCCCAAACCGGTACAGACTGTTCAGCGCTGCCGAAGCTTTCTTTGCATCCCTTGTCCCAAGCATCCAGACACGAACAAATGCAAAGTGGCTCCAAATCACACGTTGGGAGCTGATCCAACTAGCCAACGACACTGAAGAAGGGTTCAACGTGATCAAGGTGGAATTAAGGGATCTGAGGCTAATGGCGATGCAGAACAGGTATGTCCTAGACCTGTTGACGGCGATGGATGGAGGTGTTTGCCGAAAAATCGGGAGCGTGTGTTGCACATTCGTGCCTTCTGAAGACGCAGATAATGGGACACTATCGCACGTTATCACTGCAGTGCACAACTTGGGGGAACGCATGAAGAAAGAAGGCGGCGCGGAGGCAAGCACATGGTTCGACAACATCTTTTCATGGGTGCCTTCCGGGATGGGACTTGCTGTCAAAATGCTGATGCCCATCATCGTGTTTTTTCCCTTCATTTTTTGTGTGTGCCAGCTGGGTCTTCGCTGCTGCGCAGACGCGGTCCCCAATGGAGCAATGATGATGGTGACAATGGGCAACACTAGAGGAGTTGCACGACCGCAACAGGAGGCACATGTGCAGACTGGTGAGAACTCTGAGCCAAAGTTTAGAATGGTCCCGATGTATTATGATGGAGATATAGTGGATAGGTTATATCACACTACGATAAAGGAGCCTTTGGAACTAGAATGGTACACGGAGGTATGGGTAGACCTGGAGGGAACAGGGGACTGTATATATATATATGACCTGCACGCCAGATGAGTACGCTAGAAGGGGGGAAAGCCTCCGGGGAGTCTGCAGAGCCTGGATGCCTATAAAAGGAACACCAGCAAGGGAGGAGGCAGTGTTAGATGAGAAGGAACGTGAACGGTTGGGGGAGCTGCGTTATTCGTTACTTAAGTAATGAAAGGGGGGAGATGTAGGTGCGGATAGGTCATTAGGACCCCCCTCACATACATCTCTGACCCAGGTGGAGACTCATGGCTCGTCGGCGGCCCCCTCGCCCTAAGGGCCCAGGAGGCGGGGGGGCTGTGGATTGACATGTGAGGCTGTACGACTACAGTATAAGACATAGCATAGACCCCATTTTATATTAAGACAACTCCATTTTGTCTAAAAAGCCGCTAAAATCCAGTCCATGCAAAGTTGCTCGCACACTCGCACACACAGAAAGATGCAGGCTGACCCCTGCTTGACTGAGCTCACAGGAGTAAACACTCCCCCCCAACCTCCACCTCATGGTAGATCCGCTGAAGGCTGTTCTCACGAGCAACCAGACACGAACAAACAACAAAATAAACACTGTATCACTTGGCGTTCCGCAGTACATCATTTGCCCCAGCCGTGACCGGGCTTGTTAGAAGGTAACTGAAACCAGCCCAATCCTGCATGCCCTGACCCTGTACCAAGCCCTCTAAGTTGGACTGTGTGGCGCCCCTCACCCCCACCAACCCCCGAGGCACCTTGCATAACGAAATAAGCATTTGTGTAATATATGTTGTGTTGACTAACGTTTGCTGCTATTCTGGAGACGTGTGATTTAAGAGTAATATGTGATCGCTCCTGTACATGATTTAACAAAGAGCATTTGTAATGCACGATGATCAGCCGAGGCAGTGGAGCCAGATTGTACTGTGATGTAATATGCAGTGCTCTCTCTTACACACAACCCAACCTAATGCTACCTCATGTTCCTATGTCAACTACTGATGTGTAATTCTGTGTTAAATGGCAAAACCCTCTCCAGCCTGTGTTCCCATATTAATTTAAACATATGTGTATAATACCAGAAGCTCCAAGTGTTGCCACCCACCATTGCCAAAAGTACGGGAGCTGCCCTGTGCAGGGAAACAGGCCCAGAGCTGCAAGGTCGTCTCCCCCTCCTCCCTCCCAGGCCCACCAGGGATAGCTGGTGTTCGAACAGCACAGCTTCGCCTCCCCTCCCAATCTTGCTGGACCTGCTTCAAGCATCCACCTCCCCTATGTCAAGAGGCCACCACAGCCTGACTCTATGAATTACGAGCAACCTGGTCATAAATCCCACCATCTCCCGGGCACCGGTTACTTGCCCCCCACGGCCCATTGGTATCCCTGTTCACCCCAGGTTAATGGCCCTCGAAGGGGGGCACCCCCTTGTACTAACAGATCGTAATACCGTCCTTCATTATAGCCACCAGGACAGGGCGATCGAATAACCCCCCCCCTCTGTACCCCTGGCCCTGCACATGGACTCATGGGACTACCATACTTGAACCCAAATGTCACTACAACAGATGGATACGGATACCCCCTATCACATATCCATGTCCCTGTCTCCTCCTTGAGCTAAGGTCAATGTATTGCAGGATTTACAAAGACACCTGACATTGTAGAATGTGACGAATGATTGCGAGGGCGTGGCCACAAGGGCAAGTGATAGAGCAGCCACCAATCATCAATACAAGTTATGTCCGGCCGGCAGCTCCACCCCGAAGAGCCCAGCTGACCCGTCTACCCCGCGTGGCACCGCACGGACGTCCGCCAATCCTGGAACAGCAACTTTATGCAATGTATACCACCTAGCCTTCACCACCCAATTCCTAAGACTATGTGCCGCCTATAGCTTGTGTCATGCATGACGTTAGTTTTGTAATAGGTAGGACTGTCTTTGCTATTGTCAGACAGAGCGCTCTCGGAGTTTGCAGATACCTTTGCATGCCCTATATTGATTTAGATAAAACCCTTTTGATCTCACCCGCACTTGGTCCTGGTCTCATTCCCCTCCTGGGGTTTGTCCTTTATTGCCTCTCACTAAGGGGGGTGCGTTTTTGGGGGACGCTCACATTCATACCTAAAGAAGAAATCTATAATTTGAGAGTAAAATACTCAGTATTACAACTGCTAAAAAGACCCAGAATCTGAGGATGTAGATAAAATAGACTGAAAAGTGTGAAGAAGCTCCTAAGAACCAAAGCCAGTCTCATAAAACAGATATCGTAAACCTAGAAAATGCAGAAACCTTAGAGACACCCTCCCTCCGAAAGGATTATGAAGATTGTCCTCTGAAAAGAGAACACAACAAAGAGTCTGTGGATATGGGGGATGCACCTACTCCCTATCTTATCTCATAATCCATCCTTATTCCCGACAGGCTCCCAAGCCAACTTGCGTGAACTTGACCGCAAGGGAAGGAAGGACATACAAGGTGCCAACCCAAGGTCATGTGCGAAACATTAGCAACCTCAAGAAAATTCATACCGAACTGTCTAATGACTCACACTTTCTTTGTAAAATAGAGTCTAAAGAAGGAAGATCATATGCTCCTATCCAGAAAGAAGGTCAGTGTGATTTATCAGCTCTTGTAGACAGAGAGTTACAGGCAATCTTGATTTAAACAATCCTTTGATAAACTCAACCTAGGAAGGGGTGAGAGTCATAAGATTCTTCTGAACCTCTTCTAGGAGAACTCCAATCTTCTGATGGAGAGGATATTTCTGTCAATGAGATTGCAGATCTGGAAACCAAAATTGGGCGGCACCGTCTGAACCATCCGGTGATCATCGTGGCTCCAGAGGACACTCCCTGTTTACTGGGGTATAATCTTCTTCAGAGACTGTCCCCTCTGATTAATTGCATGAGCCAGGTTCTCTGGACCCAAACAACCCGTCCCATCAAGCTGAAGAGAAGTACCAACTAGATTAGCCTCAATAATATGTGTCACTTGATTGATTGACATCCCAATCAAATTGAGTTGAATTTTTAAAATAACCAAGTTCCCAAAATCAATATCATCTCAATATGAGAACAGAGGAGTGAGGGGACCTCATCCCAGATCCTAAAAACTAATCTCCCTCTTAAAAACAGATGGTTTTCCATGTTCGAAGGATATACATTAAAGTTCTGTGTTCAGGAGGAAACCAAAGAAATCCAAGTGCTCCTGAGAAGAGTTCAGAACTGCTAAGTCATACTTACCAATATCCAGAAAAAGGGCAAACACGCATTCTTCCCCATTCTGATAAATGGAGGGAAAGAACCTGTGCTTGCCAGAGTATGTCTAAAAAATTGAAAAAAGCATCAGAAGCAAAGCACTGATTCAGTGACTCCAAAAAGATCAGACCATTCCCTGCTTTTATTTGACAAACAAATGTGAAGTTGGTCTGGAAACTCAAAATTCAAAATATGTCCTTCCTAGCAGCTGTATGTTAAAAATTTCGATTGGCAATAAAACTATTGACCATAATGGTTGGATCGTTTGAGATGTCACTTCTGAGTTTGATCTGGTATGGGATATTCGCTACTGATTAATGGGAAAGTTTGGGCATGACTGGGGGGTGACCCAATGGACTTTGACAATGTTGAGGAATCATTTCAGTCAGCTCTATTGTTGCCTGATGCTATTGAAGTCCAAGCAAAAGCAGGGGTTACTATCCCAAGACAGTTGCGATAATTCACAGTATGGATACAAATAAAAAGAGGAAAACCCTGAAAAATCAGGAAGCGTTCATACATTTGAGGTATACTCTCTAACAACAAGGATTATGTCTACATCCAACACACTGGTTTATCTAAAATATGACACCATTCGAGTATTGGTGGATAACATAGACGCTCAAAGTGTTACTTTGCGCACAGATATCTCTATTGGAATTGCAGTCAATTCCCAATACTATTCGATTGATTTAGAAAATGAAATCATGGGCCCAATTTCTAACGATTGCTACAACAAGACAGACAGTATCCCACCAAAAAGATCAACACCCGACAGGGGACATTTCTTGGTGTAATCTTCATGCCCTTACAGGGTAGACATCATAGAAAATGAAATAGTATTTAGAGTTAATAATAACTGTCTTGAATCTGTATAAACTCCTGTCCAGGTACACACCTTTAAAATAGATCCCTCCACCCAACTGGAGGATACTTCTGAAGTATGAAAACCAGAGATATTTTTGGGTTTCCGGCAGATGGTCGAGGAACAGATCAGTCTGCTGATGCCTGTGAGACCAATGAACAGCGATAACAGCTGATACAGGTATTTTGGATTTCCAGAGAATCTTTTCAGTTGACTCTTATGATTGTGGGTGTACAACTATCCATTCAACAAAAATACCAACAGACCGTGAACTGGATTTCATGTTTGTGAAACAATACCGGTTGCAACTCGCGTCCATGGAATCACTCACAGGGATCATCAAAAATCTGGAATCCTATGGCATAATTCATCCTATCCACAGTACCTTTAACAATACAGTACCGGGGATCCGAAAGCCGAATGGAAATTGGAGACCTGAGGGAGTTGAATAAACAGGTCCACATGCCAAGGTGGCCTCTTCCCTATATTGATCAAGGACTGCCACAAATCCAAGAATCAAAAGTGTACTCAGCTATTGACTTGACAAACAGCTACTGGACAGTACCCGTGAATAGGGAAGATCAGTATAAGCTTGCCTTTACCTTCAGGGGCAACAACAGACTTGGAACCGTACACCCTTTGGATACATCAATTCAGGAAATTAATTCAACATTTTCTGCCATGCCTGATCTGAATGTAAGAGGGAGCTTGGCTCATATGGATGATCTGTTGATAAAAAGCTCAACTGTGCTCAACAGTTGCAAAAAGCTGGTACAAAATGATCTTTCCAGAAAGCACAATGGTGCAAAATCAGAGTGTAGCACTTGAAAACACAGCTGAGGGTCTCAATCCCCAGAAAAAGAAGGTTGAGGCCTTACTCAAATTAAAGTACCCCATAGCTCTGCGCGAGTTACAGAGCCTCCTTGGACTAACAAATTATAGTCAAAAAATCAGTGAGGATTATGTAGAGATCACTCAACCTTTGGTCCATGTATTGAAGGCTGGGGTAAAGTGGGAGTGGGGTGAAGCACAATCTGAGGCAGTGAAGCAATTGAAAATAAGCCTGTCACAAGCTCTGTGTTTGGCTTACCCCAGCAAGAAAAATGAGTTTTTCTTACAGACTGGTTTCTCAGATACCTGCTTGATGGGGGCGTTATATAAAAAACATGGCAAAGTCAACAAGGTAATCTATGCAACAAGGTAATCTATGCTAGGGCATATGTTTCCCCTATAGAAGAAAAATGCAATGATTGCTAGAAAGCACTTCTGGCATTGGTGTGGGTGTTGAGAAACGAATGCCTATTTATTCAACCATTACAAAATCTACAAAGTGATAGAATACAGGGTAGGAATGTCTCTAATTCAAGAATCCCTTCTTTTATTTTGTCAATGCTGGGCTTTCCTGTGGAGGTCAGGTACAGCCAAAGTAAAAAAAGAGCCCTCTAGCTCAAGGATTGGCAGACGTACATGATTGTGATGAACAACATTGGCTTGAGGACGAAAGTCTAATTACCAATAGTAACATGGAGGCATACCTGGCATCCCCACACAAGGTATGTGAAAAAAAAACACTTATCAGGGGATACCCACAGTTTATGTGGATCGGTGTTCCTACCATATTACCAGAGACAGGGAGAAAGAACTGGTTGTTGGATAAATTATCTTCACTGACACTCTGCTGGTACAAAATAGGTCCCAGAAGTAGTCAGGTGGCAGAGCTGATGGCAATTTATCAAGCTGTCTAACATCAGTAAACCACCAAGTCACAGGACTGGTGATCATCACCGATTCTGATGATGTGCAAAATTGGCTTGTGGAACACTTGATTCATCTGATAAACAGAGGCATGCTTTGTACAAATAATGAATTGTTAAAACATAGTTGATTAATCCAGACTGCTGTTGATCTGGTGACGTCTAATGAAATGACCATCTACTGGAAGAAGATCAAAACTCAGTCTAAGATATAGGGTCCTGATAAACATGGACATTACTTGGCTAATCAATTGGTCAAACTAGGAGCTCTACAAAGGGACTTCATACATATGGAGAACCTCCTGGGAGATTTCCAGGTCACAGCAGTGACCAGATCACAATCTTGCACTGACAGTAAACTTACAGCTGCTCAGTGGAGTAGGGATGCTCCTGATGCAGACTTGATCACTGCTCAAAAAGAGGATCCCATTATTGGCAAGCTCTATAAATACTTAGAAGATCCAGTGGGATTTCCTCTGGCAGAATCAGACTATAAAGGAAAGACGTATTTTGTATATTCTGATGAAATTTCAGAATGTTTAAGATTCAAGGTGGGCTCTTGATGAGGAAAACTCAATCAGTGTGTGGTATCTACCGCATTCCCAAGTCTGATTCTCAACCATGCCAGTGATGAGGCCACTGCCAGTCATAGGGAATATCAAAATACCCATAGGAAACTGCGATATGGGCCAGGATCTCACCACATATTTAAAGGGATGTCTTGGGTGTGCTCAGTTCCAGACGAGTTCTCCCAGACACATAGCTCCATTAAAGATATGAGAAATTACTTTACCATGGTCTGATTTGCAACACAACTTCATTGAACCGGAAACCCGTTCTTTAAGAGGAAACAAATATGATGGTGACATGCCTCTTTACAAAGGAAAAAATGAGTGCCTTCGTGCCCGAAATTGCATGGCAGAGACAGCTGCCACTTTGATGATGTAGCACATCTTTTCTCGATTGTTCGTCTAGAAAAGATTGGGTCTGATAGAGGTAGTAATTTCACCTGTGAAATGTTGACAAAGATGTGGGAAATTGTAGGAGTGGAAAGAAAAATCCATATCACCTAGCATCGAGAGGGGATGTGGAGAATCAAGTGGGCAAGCCAAGGTACAAGCTGGACTGAAGATAGACATTCACAAAGGTACTCATGGAAGAATAGTACCCAAGTCTGGGAAGGCACATAAATATCACCTGGCACCAGAGCTGGAGTGGTGGACAGAGATTACAGAGGGGAGGCAAAGGTGATCCTGTTAAGCCTTGGAAACACTTTGTTAAGGATGGAACCAGGCCAACCCATCATCCAGTTGATATGTGAGAAGACATTGAATCTGTCCCTCAAGGAGGTTGAGACCCTGGATTCCAGTGAGAGGCAGAGGCAGGATTTGGGGAGATGAAAGGACAACAAGAATGGGATGAACACAAACACCCTGAAACAACTTCTGTCAAATACGCAGAATCCCAGCAAGCAGACAGGCCCACTACTCTATCAAGCCCAGAAAAACATGATTTAGTAAGACACTAATAGCACTCCACTTTTGTGGAAAGGGGGGGGCTCTTGTATTGAGTCTGGGTGAATCCAAGAGTGACTGGGTCACCTATCACACACTACTCATACTGAAACAGTTCAGGAAAGCCATTATGGAACTAGCCCACTCCAGCCCAACAGCAGGACATCAACATATGCTGCTCAGTTGATTTTACACGGTCAGGGCATATGCCCAATTCAAACTGTTATGTGTGGGTTGTCCAACTTTTCAGACAACCTCCCGGATGGCATACCCACAGCACCATTACAACCATTATGAATGATAGAGGTACCCTTTTCCTGGATTAATATAGATCTGGTTGGCACACTGGAGCCCTCTAAATCAGACAACAATTACATGCTCTTAATTGTCAATTTTTTCAAAGAAGTTGAGCAGTTCTTCCTCTGTATCTTTCCATATTCCAAATATGTCGTCGATGTATCTGATCCAAAGACCCAGGTTTATGTCTTCTTAATAGTGAAAACTCTTTGCTTAAATAACATCATAGTAATAGAATACATGTTTCAGAGTTGAACACTATGGTTTATTTTATATGCCTTACTACTCAAATTAAGTCATTTTGAACCTTTAACCTTGCACACATTATTATGATCCGCTAAATGAATACACACTGCCAGTCCCCTAATTGCTCTGGCTCAGTAGACATGAGATTACAATCACGCGCGTCTACTTCGAATGGGTTGGTCACCATGGAGACATCCCCGCCCCCTGGCTTGCGCCCGAGGGTGGGGCGCGAGGCGTACGTGCTCCAGTCTGGACCACAACGCCTCGCACCGTCTCCATGGTGACCTTTAAAACGAAAGGTAAACTAACGCTAGCGCGTTGTAAGCGGCTCACTCTGCGGTCACTTTTTGTGCACTACAGAAGCTTAGCAAGTACAGGAGTAATAGTTAGATTTCACAGACCTTATCTACGGAAAGATTTGAGGAAGAACTGCTCAACTTCTTTACATATCTTGACAACATAGATGCCCGCATTCAATTTACTCAAGAACACTCCCTGACTAACATCCACTTTTTGGATGTAGACATTAAGATTACTAACACAGGCTATCAGACCACCATCTTTCGAAAACCTACAGATCGGAACAATCTATTACAACGCCTTAGCTTTCATCAACCGAGTCTCATAAAAAACCTTCCATACAGCCAGATGCTTAGAGTTAAAAGATTGGTAAGTGACCCGGAAGACTACAAGATAGCCATTCAAGAAATGGGGAGAAAGTTCCTTGAGAGGGGATATTCGGAAGAAGAAATAAATACAGCCCAGTCACGAGTAGCCACACAAAGCAGAGAAGACCTATTGAAGATAAAAACTAAGCAAAAGTCTGCTCCACCACTGGTCTTTGTGTCTAAATACTCACGTCAAAGTAACCGAATTAAGTGTATCATTAAAAAACATTGGAACATATTATGTGATCAGAGAGTAGAACACCTGTTTAATGAAGTACCCACATTTGCCTATCAGCGAAGTCAAAGCCTAAAAGACAGACTTGTTCAAACAAAACCTACACTTAAGAAGAAACTCACAGAAAGAATTGGAACATTTCCTTGTTTGAATTGTAGCAATTGTAGTTACGTGATGAAAGGAGAAACAGTGAAACATCCCCATACAGGAGAGACAATCAGATTGAAAGATTTCTCTACATGTGACTCAATTAATGTGATTTATGCCATCAAGTGTCCGTGTGGACTGTACTATGTGGGTCAGACGTTACGAGCAGCAAAATTTAGGTGGAATGAACATAGATCATGCATAAGGAACCAAAATCTGAACTCAGCGGTGTCAAGACATTGGGATGAGAAGAGACACAACCTGGCTCAAATCCGCTTTGTTATCCTAGAAGTGGTTTCGAAAAGAGACACCCACGAGAATTTCCAAAGGAAAATGGATCAAAGAGAATCCTTTTGGATAGACCGTTTGAGTTCCCTGACTCCAAGGGGGCTCAATGAAGAAATAAACTTTATGTGTTTCTTATAATATCATGTCTGTAAAAGAGAATCAACTTTAGATTTTATTCACAGTAGATTGATATTTTCTATGAAAACAACCGCTGCTATTGTTCCGCTATTTAACCGCATTTTATATTCCTTGCCATGTCTTTTTCTAAGATTACACAAGATCTAGGTTTATGTCTTCTTAATAGTGAAAACTCTTTGCTTAAATAACATCATAGTAATAGAATACATGTTTCAGAGTTGAACACTATGGTTTATTTTATATGCCTTACTACTCAAATTAAGTCATTTTGAACCTTTAACCTTGCACACATTATTATGATCCGCTAAATGAATACACACTGCCAGTTCCCTAATTGCTCTGGCTCAGTAGACATGAGATTACAATCACGCGCATCTACTTCGAATGGGTTGGTCACCATGGAGACATCCCCGCCCCCTGGCTTGCGCCCGAGGGTGGGGCGCGAGGCGTACGTGCTCCAGTCTGGACCACAACGCCTCGCACCGTCTCCATGGTGACCTTTAAAACGAAAGGTAAACTAACGCTAGCGCGTTGTAAGCGGCTCACTCTGCGGTCACGTTTTGTGCACTACAGAAGCTTAGTAAGTACAGGAGTAATAGTTAGATTTCAAAGACCTTATCTACGGAAAGATTTGAGGATGATATAGTGTTTTTGTTAAACTTTTTTGTAGATCGTGTTGTATCCTCGCACAACACCACGATTTCAGCGTTCGGCATGACTAAGGTATGACACGCACGCATAGTTGTAAGAGAGAATATGCACACTATCTCCAGTTAACTAATTGGTATTCCGTTTTGCTTTTTTCATTATCTCTACAAATGGACGTGATTCGCGGATTGGTATGTGATTTTTGTAATAACCCTTAAACAATGGTTGTTGTATGTATATATACTATTAACAATGTAATAAGTCATGTTTTATTAATTGTTTGTTGCTATGATACCGCCCTGATGAAGGATTAATTCCGAAATGCATTGGCACTAGAGTATTATGGGCAATTGGAGATGCAAACTCATTGTGTGATTTACATGAACAAATTTTGGCGGCAAACATCACAGGAATGTGAATTAAACAATTCCTGTTAAAATATTCCTTTGGAAAATATTTCTTTGAAACTCATTACTTTTATATCATAAACTGGATACCTAATCTCTAATATATTAAATATTGGCAACCTATTTGGGGCTAACTGAGATGCGCCTTTCTTAACAAAGTGGTCTCACTTTGTTTCTTGGAAGTTTTTTCAAGAGCCTGGCTTGCACATCTGGGGCAAAACCAGACTTTCTCAACCAAGCGAATCTCCTGGTTGTTTTACTTGCCGCCATTGCTCTGCTGATACTGTCAGCTGAATCAATGCCCGTCTGGAGGGATTCGCACATAGCGTCTTTACCGTCCTGTATAATATTCAGGAACGCATCCCTTTCTTCTCCCTCCGGGATGCAGTCAGTCGCTGTAGAAGCACACTCCCAAAGTGTATGGCTGAATCTAGCAAGGGTGCAAGTAGCATTAACAGATTTTAAAGCCATGCTAGATGCCGAAAAAACTTTCTTTGCCATAGTATCATATTTTTTATCGTCCCTGTCCTGTGGGACGGTAGGATAAGCCGTCTTGACATCGGTAGAGGATGCTGCCTGTACCACCAGACTTTCTGGGGATGGATGTTTAGACAAAAACTCCGGGACTGTAGAGGATACCCTGTACTTTGTAGACAGTTTTTTATTTACTGCCGGTACGACATCTGGGGTTTCCCAGTTTGTCATAATCTTCCTCTGAAGAGCTTTATGAAAAGGCACCACAGGATCCTCCTGTGGGCCTTTGTCAAGAATATCCGTGAGGTCATCTTGTTGGAAAGATTGTGAGGGTGCAGACCACCCCATAAACTCTGTGATCCTGGCCATTAAGGCTCTATAGGGGGTTTCAGCATGTTCCC
This sequence comes from Ambystoma mexicanum, assembly GCF_040938575.1. Classification (NCBI taxonomy): domain Eukaryota; kingdom Metazoa; phylum Chordata; class Amphibia; order Caudata; family Ambystomatidae; genus Ambystoma; species Ambystoma mexicanum. Next base: position 688,042,952 of record NC_090934.1, on the reverse strand, counting down.
CCAGGTCTGGCCTAGCAAACTCCACCTCAGGGGAGGTGTCTAACCCACTTGCCTCATGTAAGGAATCATGAAGATCCTTTAACCTGCGTTCTTCAGAGGGAAATTCCTCTCTAATTGGGGTTACAGGTCCCTGCAACTCAAATGTGTCTTCCTGTTCAGACAATTCACCTTCTTCCATAATTGAGGACATAGTTCTCAATTGTTCTGAGCTCATAAAGGGTGTAAACCCCATTTCCAAAGCAGAGGGTGCCGAACTTGTCATAATCGGCCTCGAAAACGTCGATGACGTCGACGCCGACGTCGAAGGCTTCGAGCGTGGCATCGAAAACAAAGGCGGAGGCCTCGAAGACCTCGACAGAATTGGAATTCTACTCGACAATCTCAAAGCCATCGACGTGGAGGACCTGGGGATAGTCACTGGGTGTGTCGTAACCGTGACTTTTCTTGGCGTCGACACCGGTGTCGAAGCTGGCGTCGAGTCGACAGACTCGTGTGTCGAAGGTCTCTTCGACAACGGCGTCGAAGACAACGACGTTGACGGAACCTTCGTTGACGGCGTCGACAGAACCTTCGAGGAAGGTTTGGAGGTCATAGTCCTACTCGAGGGTTCGTGACGCGCCCGAGAGGTTTCCTTTGCCGGGTACTGCGACTCGCGGCGTTTTTGACCTTCGGGTCTTTCGACCAGAGCATCGCTCTCGGCAGTCTTCGAGGGGGTCGAGGCCGCTTTCTCGAAGACGCTCATCATATTTTTGCGGAATTCCTCCCATTCAGCCCAGGAACTATGTTTCGTGGGGCACGGGATTCTCTTTGGCGAAACAGAGGAAGCGGAAGACGGAGAAGGGGATCTTCAACGTCTCCTCTTCGAGTGCTTCGATCTCGAGGAGTGATGAGACCCACTCCGAGATCTGGAGCGCAAATGGTGACGAGGAGACGAATGTCTCGACTTCGTCGAGGAAGAAGAAGCTTTAAAAGTCTTACCTTTCTCCAGCTTCCCCCTACGCTCCTTCAGGGCCTTAGCTGTCATGGACATACAGTCCTCGCACTCCGAACAATGGTGTTCAGCTCCCAAACACCACAGACAAACTCTGTGAGGGTCAGTCAGCGACATCTTTTTCCCACAATCTCGGCATTTTTTGAAGCCGGATCGAGGAGTTGTCAGTTCCGACGAAGAAGCCATCGAGTACGGATCGAATAACTCGAGGTAAATAGGTTTAACTCTGACAAAACTGAGCAACTGTATTCCGAGGCACTGAGTAAGCGCGAAAAAATGGAACTGAGCAACGGGCGCTGCGCGCGGCCTTTATAGCCAGGATGACATCGGCGTCGATACGGCGGCTGTCGAGGGACATCGACTCGGAGGACGTCGACGCGCAGCGCACTCTTGTGAAAAAATTTTCCAAGGCCAGCAGAGCTGGAAGGAGATATCTAAGATGAGGAATACGTCGGAGGACACAATCCCTTCGAAGCTCAAAGTTGACACAAGAAGGCCTACAATATGGGGGCAATTTCCAAGTGCGAGACTACAATGAAGGTCCTATTACCAACAACCCAAAATAAACTGTTGGCCAGGTGGAATGGACATTATGTTATTATAAAGTAGTTTCCCGTGAACATTTAAAAAAGCAGACTGGCAGAAAACCTCACAACTTTATCACATAAATAAGCTAAAAAGTTGGAGGGAAAAGAATAAACACAAACTACTTCTAATAAATGCTAACAGCAGAATAATGCTGTTGCCCATCTAAATACGGGGTGTGACTGTCCTGAAAGGCTTAACTACCAATGAACAACAAATGTTAGCTTCTTCACAACACCTGGAAAAGTCACGGCAATCATGTACAAGACAGTGGCCCACCAGGGGGATTGTATGCCTTAAATCATGCCATCTGCAAGAGGTTTAAAAGGATATTGGCCTAGAGGAGCTCAGAAAATGTTAGATCAAGGAGTCATCAAAAAATTTGATAGTGCCTGGTCCTCACCAAATGTCTTTGTCCAAAGCCAGACCAAATGTGGTGATTCTGCATTAACCTTAGACAGCTTAATGGGATCTTCCAATTCAATGCCTACCATGTGCCCTGAATCAATGCACTTGTGGAGGAATTGGGACAAACAAAGTTCATATCTAGCCTAGAACTGGCAAATAAGTGCTGCCAGGTCCCTCTGGATGAGGAGTTGAAGCATAAAAGGTCTTTTGTATATCCCTTTATATTGTCCTATTCCAATGTTACACTTCGGCATACACGGGGCACCCTCAACCTTTCAGTGGCTAATGAATCATGTATTTGCTGCCTTTAAAACCTTTGCAGGAGCTTATTTGGATGACATTGTGGTCCACAGTCCAACCTGGAAAGAACATCTAGAGCACTTCAAATCTGCCTGTGATCGACAGAAGGAAGACAAACTGATGGCAAACCTGGCGCAATACCATCTCACCCAACACTCAATGAAGTGCCTGGGGTTCCAGGTGGGTAAAGAACAAGTCCTACCTCAAAAGGTCAAAGATAAAGCCATATAGCAAGTGCTGTATGAGGTGTTAACCAATTGGGACTCTGCGCTCTCCTAAATTAGATTATGTTTTTCCACTATTTCAAAAAAGAAGAAAGAGATTTCATCCACTAAAGCTGCAATGATCTGGTGATTGGGACACTCAATCCAACCTAAAAAATATACTAATATGCAAAATGGTCCAGACACCTTTGCGCTGTGGATGAGTTATATGAAGAAAAAGGGACAACAATATAATCTTGGTATGGATCCATTTTATAGCAATCTTATAATAGAATCAGTTGCAATGTGCATTCATCCAAAAACCTGAGTCATAATCACATTTATCCAAAAACCAAAATCACAGCCACAATCCATAAAGTACATTTTTCCAAACACCTGAATCATAATCATAATCTAATCTTACAATAACTCATTGGATAGCATGTGCCAATGCTTTGCCCAACGCGGCTTTTCGAGGTTGTTAACAAAACTCGGCATTATTGGTCAATTGCATGTCAAACCTTGAGTACATTAAAAGAGGATGATTTCTGTGTATTTGACACTTAGTCACATTAGCGTTGTGTTTTAAACATCTTGTTAAATTCAATTTTTGTCTGATGCTTGAAACTCCTTATCCGTTGGTTGCCTAACCAAAATTTATGTGATTATTAAATTTCAACTTGACCATTTGGATAGTCTGATTTCATAACAGAAATCATTGATTCCTTATATTCTTTCAAATGCATATGCTATTTCAAAGTTCTTCTAATTGGGATAACTGTTAGTCATATTGGACCTCATTACGAGTCACCCAGTATGGAAATAACGGTGGCGTTAAACCCGCTGCCACCGTTGTTTCCATACTGGGTGATTCGGAGTCCTGCAGGCGGAGGTGTCATTCCGGCCAGGTCTGACCTGGCGGGTTTAACACCGCCCGCCTGCAGGCGGACGTGGAAACACAGACACCATCACGAGATGGGGCCGGTGTTTCCATGGTCCCCATTCCCATTGAGTCCCATGTGACTCAATGGGAATGGGGATTTACCAAATTCGGCCTCTGGAATTCCCTGGTCACCGGGGTTGTAATGCCCCGGTAATTCTGGGAATCATGGAGGCGGAATGGTAATACAAGTCCGGCGTTAACCGAGCCGGAAACACCGGCAGGTTACCGCCAGACTCGTAATGAGGCCCATTGACTTAGTCTGAAAATGGAGTGCTGATTCAGTGCCAGAATAGTATTTCAATATTGTCCTGATTAGGGTAGCTGTTTCAGTATTGCTCCTCAGGCAGAGCACCCTGGATCCATATAGCAAGTGGCTCTCCCAATTATCAAAACTCAAATGCAAGCCTTTCCTTGGTTCGGTCAGTTACTATAAGTGCATCATTCTTAACTTCTCAGGTACGGCTGAACCCCTGGCCAACTGGCTGAAAAGGGACCAACCCAATAGCATTCTGTGGTATACTTAGGCTCAAAAAGCCTTCAATCAGCTAAGCCCTTTGTCAAAGACCAATTCTGATCATTCCACATTTCTGCAAAGAAATAATTCTCCAGACTGATGTCTCCTCAGTGGGTATAGAAGCTGTGCTGTAATAAGTGAAAGAGAGTGAGGAAAAACCCTTAATGTATATTAGCCACAAGCTACAGCCAAGGAAAATGAATTACCCCATAATTGAATTAGAGGCCCTACACATCAAATGGGCCAAGAATGGAGTGAGGTACTCCCTCACATGTCGACAGTTCAAATTGATGACTTGTCATGTACCACTAGTATGGATGGCAAGGAATAAAGACACCAACTCCTGGGTTCTGATATGGTTTCAGCACTACAACATGTTTCATTTACAATTGAGCATTGGCCATGGACAAAACAGGCAAATGTAGATTTTCTGTCACATTATTCAACGTTAGATAGCCCACAAGGAGAGGAACCAGAACAAGACTTGGGAGAAAGGGTGGAGCTATATGACAAGGCCAGGAGATGTGAGAGCCCCTCTCGGTCAGGGTCTAGGATCAAGCCAGGGAGCAATCAAGAGTCCATCTTCAGGGAAACTACAACATCAGAAGAGGTCTCATTTTCCCATCCCTTCGCTGTGTGGGCATGTTAGTGTGCAGACCTTTATCTCTAGCTGTATCTCCCTAAAATCAATACTCACTAGTATCTTTCTGTCTTTGTCAGATCCACCCTAGGAGCTATGAAAGGAGCAGATGAGAAGTCAGTGTTGCTAACAGGATTATGGAATGAGAAAAGGCCACTGATGAGAGCTGAAAGACTAAGTCCAAAGAAGGCTGGAGAACCCAGCACTCCATGGTAGAAGAAGAGAGAGACCACTGAGATGCATGGCAATGTAGGGAGACTCTCAGTATTGCTACGACAAGCATTCAAGGCCACACTGGAAAATTGAGGTCTTCTGGACCACCAGGGAAGGGAGATGACCCCAGCCACCCTTGGAACACTTACCGGTCAGTTCCCCCAGCCGCAAAGCCGGAGCACAAACTGAAACATTGAGCCTCCTGCGGCACCATCCCTCGTCCATGACGTGCCTCTGCTTAGAAAGTAGATGGGCCTGTCCTCCTTTTGAAGACTTCCCTATGTACACACACACAGACTGGGAGGAAAAGACAGGGCAGGATTGTCCAGATAACACTATGGTTACTGACTGTATATATACTGCATTCTGAAACTTAGGCCATTCTCACACTATACAGGACCCTCATACATAGGTGTGTTTTTCTCCCGTATCTAAACTGCATTGTGAAAATATATTATTGCATTGTGAAAGTATTTAAATTGCATTGTGAAACTTAGGCCATTCTCCCACTATGCAAGACCCTCACGCCTAGGTGTGTTTTTCACCTGTATCTAAACTGCATTGGGAAAGCAGTGCTGTCCTTGGTTTTACCTTCTTAGCAAAGCGTTCATCTAGCATAGTGTTCTACTATTGTCTGAGCTCTTGTTGTTTTGTACAATTGTTCACTATTGTCTCGTCTCTCTGTCTCCTCTGCTTGTGCCCCTCCCTGTGTTCTTCCCTAATGTTCTCCCACCCCCTTTTCCTCCTCTCTCCTCTCCCCACCTATTCTATGGTGTTCTCTCTCTCTCCTATCCTTTCTAACTGCTTCTCTATCGACTATCCTGCTCTCCTCACTAAATCTGGTAGGATGAAGTTTAAAAAGGACATCCTGGTCGCCAAAGCAGGCCTCCCTATCACTGGCACCTATGCCAGTGCTTCCTCCAGGCAAACCCTCACCAACATCCTCTTTGTGGTTCCTTTGCCAGACCTATGGACTTTCCATATGGTCTCTGTGCTTTCTCCATTCTCTTCTTCTCCCATTAATTGTGGCACCTGTTGGGAGGCTCTCCTGGCCTCCTTCCACTCCTCTAAGGTCATCATTAATGTTTACCTGAATGGCACCGTCGTGGTGCAGGGCCCTCAGGCCGACCTTCTCCTCTTTGATAGAGGCTTCCCACACCTTGTCAATTTCCTTTCTTCTCCTGCTGTCCACTCTCTTTCCTCCACAGCTTCCTTGCCTGCCCCTGCTGTCTCCTCTGCCCCCCTTCAGGCCTCTACACCTCCACAGGGCGTACCTCTGATCTGTATCCCTCCCCGGAAGTCTTTCAAGGATGACAACCTCCTCCATATTGCCACTCTCAACTCTCACTGAGCTGTGAAACACTCATCTGACATCTGCCGCCTCATTGAAGAACTTGACCTTGATGTCCTCTGCCTCACCGAGACATGGTTCACTGCCATCTCTGTCACAAGTTTTGAGACGCTCCTCCCTGATGGTTACAAAATCCTCGCCCAGGTCCAATTGCTCCTGAGGGGATGTAGCTGTCAGGACTACTGACCTTACCACTACTGGCCTTACCCACTACCCCTGTTTCAATCCAGCAGCATACAGAGGGACACACAGCCGAGTGGCCTCCGCGACCACATGTATCCCTAAAACATCACTGGGTGCCATGTGCCAATCTAAGAAAGAGCAAGAAGGGGAGTTGGGTTCAAGCTTGGTGAACCTGGCGCCACATTCATCTCCCATTGAATTAATAGGAGCTCAGCTACTTCCTGTTCCTCCAACATGGAGGAGGACTAGTCTAAGCAGCATTAGCATGCTGCAGTCCTGCTTTTTGGGTGTGGCTGGGTGTGGCTGGGTGTGGCTGCCTATATAAGCCACACCCAGGCAGGCAATCTCTGCTTCATGTTACTCTGCTCATGCAGCGTAACGCTCACCGGCATCGCTCCTGTGACCTGCAAGGAAGAAAAAAGAAAACAGCAATTACTTGGAATACTTTTACAAAGGATCCAACCCATGACCCCTGCAACACTCTCCTTGCTGTGATCCTGTGATAATCCTGTTCAGCAACAGACAGTGGACTTCCTTGTCATCGTGAGGGCTCCCTCGTCGCCGCAACTCACCTGATCCTGTTGGAAGACAAACAAGAAAGCTCAGTAAGTGAATCCATCAGCGTGTGCATGGAAAGCAGCGCTTAAAGAATTCCGGAAAGCACAAACCTAATGCGTGCCATAAGGGCAGCATTCTACAGCAACGCATGCGGCCAGTGCACTTGTCCCAAGGAAGCAACCCCTCTGAAACAGCAACGCACACAGAGAAGCAGCATTACACAGCATAGACTTAACACAGATACAAAGCACGAGAAGGACAGTGGGTGCGAAGCAATGGACTACTGAAACGCACACAATAGACTTTGCAGCAATTGAGCAGAAACTGTGCTCTTCATTCAAAAGACATAAAGCCACACCGCAGCAAGTTGGGCGGGGTACAGATCCTTCAACCAGTGACACAACTGGTTCCACGTTACTGCGCCCCTTCTAGAGAGACAGCAGGACGGAGAGCTTCATTTCCATTTAAACAAGGTGAGCACAGCCCACGGGGGGTTGGGAGCCAGGGAAGCTACATGGTGGAAGGAAGGACCCTGCCAACACCTTTCCATAACGCAGTTCTTACACATCTCTTTTAGAATCACACCTGGGGCTCCAGATTTCCCCAACACCACGGGCCTGACACAGGTTCCCCAGAGAGAAGGTTCCCAGGTGTTCCTGCAGAGCTAAGGTGAATGTAACAGAACACAAAGCCACTTTTGAAACCTCTGCCCGAGCACCATGGAAACCTTGGACACAGATCAGTTAGCCCAGTTGTTAGGGGAACTCCGAGCTGAGGTCTATGATGCCCGACAGGAGACAAATGCCATACAGAGGGAGTTAGTGGTGAACAGAGACCACACCGATGAGTTGGCTCGACAGGTGCTCCAGAGTCAAGCTAGTCAAGCCCCATTGCCAGATAGTCATCCTCAAGCCCAGGCCCCACCTACAACAACGCCCCCCGTACAGGTGGTACTGCCTGGTGCAGTTCCCTTGGCCCCGCCTGAATGATTTCTGGGGGAACCCAAGAAATTTGCTATCTTCATGAACCAGTGCCGCTTGCACTTTCTTTGTAGGCCCGGGATGTTCCCCAACGACCAGTATAAGCTCACGTTTGTGCTATTGTATCTGGGGGGAAGTGCAGCCGACTGGTCAATACCCCTAGTGAACCGGGACAATCCTTTGTTGCGGGATCTTGGAGGGTTTCAACTGGAACTTGAGAAATTATTCACCTGCCACACCAGAGGTCAGGCCTTGGACAATGAGCTGTTGTCACTTCGACAGGGTAGCCAGGACCTGCTGACTTACATAGCCACCTTCAATAGGCTGGTCGATGAAACCAACTGGCCCAAGGAAATAAGAACAACCCTGTTCTATCGGGGCCTGAGGGGAGAGTTAAAAGATGTACTTGCCAAGTCGTAAATCCACCGGGCAGCTGTGCCGAATATATTGATTTTGCAGTACAACTGGACCACAGACTTCAGGATCGTAAAACTGACCGAGCACGGGCGGAGAGGAGATCGATGTACATACATCCCAGAGAGAACCAACCTCGTCAACCAGAAAACCAACCATACCCTTTGCAGATCGGGGGAGTACAGAGTCTGCCGAAAGAGAGAAAAGAAGACAGCAGCAGCTATCTTTGTATTGTGGGAAGGCAGGACATTCCTGCGCGAGTGCCCTGTGAAGCCCCCCCCGAAAATCGTAGGTGCCCTAGAAAAAGAGACTCCTGAATTCGATCTGGAAAACTCCAATGCCCGGCAAGTGTAGGGGTCCGTTTGTCGAGCGAGGAGAAGAAACCACAGACCTCACACTTCGCTGTGCCAGTGATCCTGATTTGCCATCAAAAGCCATCAAAGATGCATGCGCTAAAGGTGTATATAGACAGCGGGGCAGTAGGCAACTATATCGATCAGGACTTGGTAGTCCAGATTGGTCTTCCCATGTGTCCGAAGGCTACCACTGAGAATGTCACAACCGTCAACGGTACCCAGTTATCTTCCAGCCCGGTGACCCACAGCACTGACGTTGTAACACTCCTCTGCCAGAATGGCCACAGAGAAAACATCAACTTCGACTTAATAAGTGCTCCCCAGTTTCAGCTGATCCTGGGAATCCCATGGTTGGAGGCTCACAACCCGCACATCGACTGGCGTACTAGTTTGCTGACCTTCTCCAGTGAATGCAACCATTCCTGTTACACGGCTAAACAGCGCCCTCCAGTAGAACATGTTTGAGCGATCTAAAAAGAAGGACCGATGCTGGGCCTAATGGGTATATTACCCCCCCCCCCCGCTTACCTTTACTTCCAAGATGTCTTCCGGAAAGAACAGGCAGAAACACTGCCTCCGCATCGAGCGGACTGTCAAATCGAGCTCGTTCCAGGTGCCCAGGTCCCTTGCAGCCGCATCTATGCGTTAACTGAACAAGAAAACCGCCACCTGAAGGCCTACCTTGACCAATACTTGCCGAACGGTTTTATCCGGCCATCCAAGTCTGCGGCAGCCTCGCCCCTCCTTTTCGTACCAAAGTAGGAGGGGGACTTCAGGGCTTGTATAGATTGCAGATTGCTGAACCAGATAACAGTGAAGAACAGATACCCGTTGCTTCTCATTCCGTAACTCCTAGACCAGGTGAAAGATGCACAGATATATACCAAGCTGGACCTCATGGGGGCGTATCACCTGGTACGAGTAAAACAAGAGGACGAGTGGAAAACAGCATTCAGAACAAAGTATGACCTCTATGAGTACCAGGTGATGCCCTTTGGGCTTTGTAATGCCCCAGCCGCATTTCAATACTTCATGAATGATGTGTTACGAGACCTGTTGGACATCTGTCCTATAGTGTATATCGACGACATCCTGGTATATTCAACCACAATGCAAGAACATGTCAAACATGTACGGGCTATCCTGGAAAGACTTTGGAAACATTGGCTGTATGCAAAGCTAAAAAAGTGATCCTTACACGTCACCGAAGTTGAGTTTTTAGGGTTTATTTTCACCCCTCATGGTATCCGGGTGGACAATCGAAAGGTGGACGTGATTCTCAATTGGCCCTCACCAACATCGGTCAAAGGCGTTCAGAGCTTTCTAGGCTTGGCAAATTTCTATTGTTGGTTTATCCCTGGCTTTTCTCAGATCGTGCATCCAATCACCACCCTGCTGCGCAAAAACCAACGCTTTGTCTGGTCCACAGAAGCTGAAAAAGCCTTCCGGGATCTGAAACAGTTGTTTACCTCGGCCTCAATTCTGCAACACCCAAAACCCGATCTCCCATACGTGGTTGAGACGGACGCCTCCAATATCGCCATTGGGGCAGTTCTCTCACAGATGAACCCTTAAACCGTCCAATTGCATCCAGTAGTGTTCTGGTCGAAAAAATTCTTCCCTGCTGAGAGTAACTACGCCATCACGGACAAAGAACTCCTTGCGATCAAAGCGGCATTCAAAGAGTGGAGACATTACCTTCTAGGGGCCCGGCATACAGTCATGGTAATTACCGATCATCGTCATTTGCAGTACCTGAAGTCCGCCAAGGCACAGACATCCCACCAACTAAGATGGGCTTTATTTTTCGCGGAGTACGATTAAGTCATCACCTACTGCCTAGGAGTGCATAACGGCAAAGCAGATGCCTTATCCCATCTGGGGGAAGGGGAAGATGCGTACACGGTACCAGAGTTGGTTGCCATCATACCTGAAAACAAACTCTTTGGCGTTACAACAGCATCGCCACTGGACGGGCTAAAAGCTGACATACGGCGCCAGATGAGCACAGAGGAACTACAGGCCTGGACCTCGAAAGGCGTACAACATACAGTCATTGATGGAGTTCCATTCTACAGGGGCCGCCTCTACCTACCAACAAAAGCTCAGCAGGAACGGGTCATCGCTAATTACCACGACACGTTAGTGGAAGGACACCTAGGAGTGACTAAAACGATGGCCAAGATCAAACGAGGCTACTGGTGACCGACTTGGCAAAAAGATATCACTCAATTTGTGCTTGCATGTGGTATCTGCACACATAACAAGGCCAGTAACCAGAAACCCGTGGGGCTTTTTACGGCCGCTAGAGGTTCCCCTCATACCCTGGCATATGCTATCCCTTGACTTCATCATTGACCTTCCCCCCTGCAATGGCCATAACACAATCCTAGTCGTGGTGGACGCGTTCTCGAAAATGGCTCACTTTATTCCTTTGAAGGAACTACCCACTGCGTCCACCCTGGCGAAGGTTTTCCTAGAACAGGTCGTCCGGCTACATGGTTTCCTGTCGGTTCCAGTGTCAGATCGTGGCAGTCAGTTTGTCTCCAAGTTCTGGAAGAAGAGTTGCAACCTGGCACAGATCGATGTGCGCCTGTCCACCAGCCATCACCCTCAAACAGATGGCCAGACAGAACGAACCAACCAGGCGCTTGAGCAATATCTAAGGTGCTTACTCCACCAATCAGAAGGCACATGAAAGACATGTTATGGGTCGCAGAATACGCCTACAACAACTCGCAGCCTTTTATGACCGGATAGACCCTGTTCCACACCTTATATGGCCGACAGCGGCGAACCTCCATTTTTGATCTACCCGAGGAACTAGAGATGCCTGCAGTGAAAGCCTTGCATACAAAAATCAGCCAGGTCCTCAAAGATGCCACTGAGCAGCTGGCACAGGCCAAGGAAAGGCATAAAAGGTTTGCGGACCAACATCGGAATGAAGCCTCTGTGTATAAAGTTGGAGATGCCGTATGGCTAGCATCGAAACATGTGCCCACAAAAGGACCCAAGGGATTCCACTCCAGATACCTCGGTCCATACACCATCGAGTCCATAATTAATCCGGTCGCTATGAAATGAGCATTAACCTCTAACATGAACATCCACCCAGTTTTCCATGTGTCCCTCTTGGAACCTGCCCGGCCAGACACCTGACTCACTCTGCAGGGCACACTCTGGATGCTCTGATCTCTACAGACCTTCCCCTTTCGATCCCTCTCACCACTCGTCTCTCCTGGAGTGATCACTTTCTCCTTAACTCCCAGCTCTCTCTCTCAATCCCTCAGGCCAAGTCAACTCCAGCACTGCCACCTACCTTCTCGGTCATCCGGCCCATGAGGCGAGTGGCAGTTGAGGCTTTCGCTGCCACTTTCTCACCACTCCCTCCCCCCTCAGCTGACTTACACCCTTATACAGCCCTCTCTATTCTCCACTCTGCTATCTATGATACTCTTGATGTTCTTGCCCCTGTCACGAGGATCCGCTTGAAGCCCAAAGCCAAGTGCAACTTCCGGTTGATTCCGGTCGCAAATAGGTCTACTTGAGGGGTTCCCCAAAGGGCGAAGATCTCTTGAATGACTTCCTGAGCCAGTTCCCATTCATGGGACACCATGCTCTGCCTGCTCAGAGCATATGCTGTCATATTCTCTTCCCCGGCTTGATGAACTGCCGTTAAAGAGATTCCTTCCTGAATTGCCCAATACCAGAGCTGCGTTGCCTCTCTGCACATAGGTAGTGACCCTACACCTCCTCTTTTGTTTAGATAATGCATGGCCACTGTGTTGTCCGTCATTATCAGGACATTTTTTCCCCTGACAGATGGCAGGAAAGCTTTCAGCGCTAGTCTGATTGCTCTCAGCTCTAAAAGGTTGATGTGTTGTTTGGACTCCGATGGAGACCAACGACCGCTGATTGTCAGATCGTTGGCATGAGCTCCCCACCCCATGAGTGAGACGTCTGTCACTACTGTGATCTCTGGCCATGGTTGCCAAAAAAAGTTCTCCTTTTAGGATGTTCTCTGTACAAGTCCACCATAGAAGATCTTGTCGAACCTTGTTCGGAATCTGGAGAAGATCCGTCATTTGACCTGAGAACTGGGACCACTGAGTCTTTAGAGCCCATTGAAGGGATCTCATCCTCAAAAATGCCTCTGGCACCAGGAAGATGCAGGATGCCATGAGGCCGAGCAACCTTAAGAAGTCGGAGGCCTGGAGATTTTGGGCATTTTGGAATTTGGAAACCATCTGAAGAATGTCTTTAGCCCTCGACTTGGGAGGCGAGCTCTTTCCCAAGGATGTGTCTAATACAGCTCCTATGTACTGGAACTGTTGGTAATGTGTCATTTGAGACTTCTTGAAATTTAGGGAGAAGCCCAGTCTGTGGAGGAAGTGGCAGGTGACTTTCAGAAGATCCAGTGCTTTTTCGGCAGAACGTGCCCTGAACAACCAATCGCCCAGGTAGGGGTAGACGTGAATCCCCCCTCTCCTGAGGTGTGCTGCCACCACTACCATTAACTTGGTGAAGACCCTCGGGCGGAGGTCAATCCGAATGGCAGGACTCGAAACTGATAGTGTGAGTCACTAACTACGCACCTCAGGTATTTTCTGTGCTTGAGATGAATCGGCACATGAAAATAAGCATCCTGGAGGTCCAATGACACCAACCAGTCCTGAAGTTGAAGGGCCTGAAGGATCTGAGAAAGGGTAACCATCTTGAACGTGTCCTTCCTGAGGAACTTGTTCAAGTTTCTTAAGTCCAAGATGGGTCTCAATCCTTTTTTGGGGATCAAAAAATACGGGGAGTACCATCCCTTGTTCTTCTCCGCTGCAGGTACTGGTTCTATAGCACCTTTCTCCAGCAGGGTTAGAACTTCCTGCTATAGGAGCGGGTCTGAAAACTTCAATGGGTGTCTCCCTGGTTAATTGATTTGAGGTTGCATTAGAAAAGGAAGGCAGTAACCTTGGGCTATAATTTCTAGAGCCCAAACATCTGAAGTAATGGCTCGCCATTCTTGCAGATGCTGTGACAGCCTGCCTCCTACAGGTGTTTTGTGATGCAAGTCCTCAAAGTGGTTTTGTGGCGGTTGTTGCAGCCGCTGATGGCAAAGAGGCTGCAGCTGGAGCTGGCTTTGCACGTTTTGCTCGTCCACTGCAAGTGCCCATTTTCTGGCCCCTTTGACTGGCCATTCCTCTCGCCTTCCCATATGAGGAGTAGTAACAATAGGATCGTCCCCTCCACGATTGTCCTGGCGCACGAAAAGGCTGCGGTTGCCTAATAGCAGCCCCTAAAGATTTTTCAGCTGCTTTTGAAGTCTGCAACCTTTCAAGGTTCTCGTCAGCCTTGCTGCCAAAAAAGGTGAGACCTGTCAAAGGGCATGTTCAGAAGGCGGTTCTGTACGTCCGGCGCGAAACCCGACTTCCGTAACCACGCAAATCTGCACATTACCGTGCTAGTGCCCATGGACCTGCTTACACTATCCGCAGTGTCCAATCCAGATTGAAGGGATTCCTGCACGGCTTCCTTTCCATCTCTAACGATGGCTAGGAACCCTTCCCTTTCATCCCCTTCTGGTATGTTCTCTGCCGCCATCGCGATGCACTCCCACAGAGTGTACGAAAACTTTGCCAAGGCACATGTGGAGTTGGCAGATTTTAAAGCCATACTCCCAGCTGAAAATACCTTCCATGCCCAGCCATTCACACGCTTATCGTCCCTGTCTGGAGGGATAGAAGGGTACGCAAGTTTGTTAGAAGCTGTGGCTGCCTGTATGACCAGACTCTCGGGAGTGGGATGTTTGGACAGATAGCTGGGGTCGCTACTGGCAGGGCAGTATTTTGAGGTGAGGGATTTATTTACTGGAGGAATAGAATCCGGAGTTTCCCAATTCTTGGCCATCCTATTTTGCAGGGCTACATGGAAGGGTAGTCCTGGGTCTTCGGTGGGACCATGGTCCAATATATCTGTCAAATCATCCTGGATTAATTGGGCTGATGGTCTAGCCCATCCTAAGTAATCTACTACCTTCGTCATTAACTGACGGTATGATGGACTGGCATGCTCTCCTGGTTCTGGTCTGCCAAAGTCATTTTCAGGAGATGTGTCAATGCCACTTGCATTGTGTAATGATTCCACCAAGTCCCTCATTCTGCTTTCTTTGGAAATCAGGCATTCTGGGACATTTGGGGTGCCATATTCTATCCCAAAAGGTACATTCTCCTCATCAGATCTTTCCTGTTCCTCAAAAATTGAGGTCAGGGATTTGAAAAACTCCTTCCTAGGGAGAGGCTTGAAAACCTTCTCTGGGAGAGGAGGAGGAAGAGGTGTATTGCAGGGCTCTAAGGGTATTACAGGTCTTGTAACCCTGTCTTTCCCTTTTTCTGGCTGGCCTGGCTTGGCTGGAGCCTTTGGCGCCGAGGACTTCGGGGTCGACGTCGACAAAGGCGTCGATTAAATAGTGGCCTGCTTCGAGGGCGTTGAGGCGCTCTTCGAAGAGTTACCCTTCGAGGTGCGTCGGGTCTCGGACGGCGACGGTGACCTCGAGCAGTCGACTCGACTCAAGTGGTCCTTTTCGCTCAGTGTCCTGGAAGGTTCCCTATCCTTTCTTTTTCGATCACCCGGGCTCGAGGGCGCGCAAGTGTCGGAGCGATGACGCTCCCAGCCGGCTTCCCAAGAAAGCGCAGACCGAGGCTTCGCTTTCTCAAACACCTCCATCATTTTGACTCTGAATACTTCCCACTCTTCTGAGGACAAATGTTTCGTGGGACATGTCATCCTTTTTGGGGACACGTCTGAGGGCGAGGTGGAGGGGGACCTGTGGCGTAGTTTCTTCGATTTTTTCGTCGAAGACGAGCGATGGGAATCGCTTCGGGACCGATGCCTTTCGCATCGAGGGGATTTCTCCTCACTTGACCTCGACGCTAGAGGCTTTACAGCGGGTTTGCGACCTACCTGTAGTTTTCCCTCCTTTCTCGCAAGGCCTTCCCCGTCATCGCCTGACACTTTGTACAGGCCTCCATGCCGTGGTCTCCTCCGAGGCACCACAATCACTCTCGTGCGGGTCTGTGATCGACATTTTTGAACCGCACGACTTGCACTTTTTGAAACCCGATCTCGGGTTCGTGGTTGGCATTGATGACGAGGACATATTCGTTTATTCACTATTCTTCACAGAACTCGAGGCGCACCGAATCTCCGAAGCAACGTATACTGTGGAAAAACGGAACTGAGGCCAACGGGCGCTGCACGTTCTACTTATATACCCGATGACGTCACACTCAGCAGAGGCCTTCGAGGGACCATCGTCTCGACGACATCGACGAACGGCGCCTTCTGCCAAAAAAAATTCCGAAGAGCAGCAAAGCTGGATGGAATACATCTAAGATGAGGAATACATTGGAGGACACAATCCACTCGAAGGAGGAGTGTACTAGTGAACGGAGCAATGTGGTAGTGAGAGGAGGAGTGTAGTGGTAGAGAGGAGGAGTATGCAAGTTGAATGGGAGGACTGGTTACATCAATGTGTGGATTAGAGGAATAGGAGGAGTGAAACAGTTGAGGGACTGAGGATTGGTGGGAGGAGTAAATTGGAGGAAGTGATAGGGAGAGTATAAGAGAAGAAGTGAGTGGGCATAATCAGACTATGTAAAATCCAACAGAGTAAGTGCAAGGCATGGTCCAAACGCCAATGGGAATACTAACCTCTAGTTAGAGTGTGGACAACTAGGAAGTCTCTGAGGGAATTTAGAGGGCCATTTTATTAGGGATTCCCCATTAGCAAGAGGTAGAGATTAGGCAGGTGGTCTTCAAACTGGGGGCTGCCCCCATCTGGGAGGCCTAAAAGATATTTAGGAGGGGCAGACTCATTAAAAAGGCTTTAAGATTACTGTTTTTAATGTACAATATAAGCAGATGTTCTACTGCTTAGATTTTCTATCAAAAGTAGTCACCTTAATCCTTTTTAAAGAGCCTGTGGCCGCCTGTACATCCTTGGGCCTCCCAGTGGGACCGGGGGGCAAGAAACAATAGTTTTAGTCAAAGGGGGCTCTGTATGAAAAAGTTTGAATTCCACAGGATCTGACAGTAACGGTTTATTTATTTAGTTATTGTACACTTGTTAGGTGCTTATGCAGGAAGTAAATACTGTTTCAAAGCTCCCAAAGGGCAACAGGGATGGAACAAGGGGAAGAGAAACAATTAAAATACATAAAAATAATAAATACAATGGGGGGAGGACGGTTAGCGTTAGGTAGCACTGAACAGAGTTATGGGTGCCTGGGCCGAGGAGGAAATCCCAAAGGAGATGACATAGTCAAAGCAATCGACCCAAGGCCCACAAAAAGTAAATAAAACCCTTGAGCCATCCTCAAGCCTCACAGTGTTCTTGTGGCATCTATAGCACAGGCCTGAATTTCCACTTAGTCATTAAAGAGAGGATAGGGAGAGGAGAAGGTGAAGCGACCAAGATGGTAAAGTGAAGAATGGAATGATCAGAGAGGGGTCAGAGGAGGGGAGATATTGTAGATAAAGACAAGGTCAATAGAGTTCCCACCAGTGTGGGCAGGCTGTCCATGGTGGGAGTAGAGGGAGTGGTCACATAGGAGGAAGTTAAGTTCTAGGCGGGAGGCGACAAAGGGACTGTAACGTTAAAATGTCCCCCATCATGACAATGGGGGTGTTCACAGGAAATGACTCAATGAGAAGGTTAAGATCGGGGAAGAAGGAGCAGAGAGTAACAGTGGGTTGATAAGAGACCCAGGACAATGAGAGGAGATGGAGGGAGGAGTTGAATAGTGGCATATTTAAAAGAGGAATAGGTGATCTCAGACAGGGATAGATGGGCAGTGTTGTGGGCTTTATTGATAAGAAACCCCACGTCACCAACGTTGCCAACAGCTTGGAGAGTAACAAAAGGTAGAAGAGTGGGAGTGGACAACTGTTAGTGAGATGGGGTCATTAGAGGATATACATGTTTCTGTGATAGCAAGAAGGGAAGGTTGAGGGCTGTAGGGGTCAGGGTTGTAGGAAGACGTGTTGCAGAGGGATTTTGCATTCCAGAGACCAAGTGAAAGAGTGAAAGGAGGTGGGGGAGAGGAGCATGTGTTTTGCGGTAGGCAAAGGGGATAGATGAGGTTGGAGGTCCTGGGAGAATGGGAGTGTCTTGTTTGAGGGTTGTGGGTGTGAGATGGTGAGGAGAGTGGAAATGAGGTTAGACTGAGTTGAGGCTAAAGGTTATGCGAGAAGGGGGGAAGAATAGTGAGTAGAAGGAGTAATGGAGTGCAGTCACGGTGAATGATAAAGGGTAGAAGAAATAGGACAGTGAAGCCAATGAAGGTAGAGTGCTGCCCAAGAAAGGAAGCGGGGATTAGCGGAAAGAGAAGTGGTGGCTCTGGCTTATGAGATGCAGGGGTAAGTTTTGAGTTGGCCTAGAATGGGGCTATAGGTAGCCAAAAGACAGTTAACAGGCACAAACAGAAAGGTTCCTTGGTCCTGTGAAATAACAGAAGCTCTGTAGTGGAAGGAAAGTCAACGGGTGGAAAGTTCCATACGTTTGGAAGCAGGAGTCTGCTGAAGGGTGAGCTTGGCGAACTCCTGGCTTGAGTAGGGGTTCCAGCTGTACGCCCTTTCCAGTCCTAACTGGATGGGGCCCTTTGCTCTGCTTTTGGGTCTTACCTGATGACACCCAGATAGGATGCCCAGGAGAGACTTAATAAGAGGGACAGTGTGTCACATGACCAGCCAATCACAGTGATCCAGGTGGCTTCCAGACTTGCAGTCGAGGTCCTGGGTGTTGTAGGCCCAGAAAGCTTGGTTTTGCAGGCAGAACCCTCAGATGGTGCACAGGGTAGATAGAGCAAGCTCTAGTATTTTTCTTGCTCTTGGAAGCCCTACAAACTATTGTTTTTCAGACAGCTGTGCCATTACAGAAAGGGACAAACAATGTACAAGCCAGGCTTTCATCCCATGCCAAAAGGAGAAATCCTAGCCTAACTGATTGGTCACATCCTGTCGGCGAGAGACCACAAGTAACCCGGGATATCTGTCATCCTCACTTGGCTACATCAGTAAGGTCTAACAGAGGTCTGCAGGCATGCTAACCTCTAGGACCATCCCACTTGAGTTGACTTTTGGTATGAAAAGTGGCCCAGGAAAATGCCAGTTGTTATGAACTATGCAAAACCTTCCACCCACCACGTCGTGTTCTTTTTTTTAAAACGAGGGATAAACAGTCGGTCTGCTCGCAGTGATGAGCCTATGAAGTCATTGCCTGTGATGTGGTGTCATATCATGACATGACACCTGCCTCCCACACTCCACACCATTATAAATGTCAAAGTTGACTTGGCACATTAGTGTGCATGAGACAGAAAGATGTGCCTGTGTGGTGTGTGGCTGAATGTGGTCCCTGCGCGTTGAAGGGTGTGCCAATGTCCCGGACACACTCCCAATGGCGTATGTCAGTTTTGCCTCAGGCCATCCAGCGGGTCATGAGGTTCATGCTGGGGCCCGCGCGCCCTGCCTTGGTCGCCAAGCATGCCAGAGTCCTCCCGGAGCGAAGGTCCGTCTCCGTTTGGAAGATAAAGGGTCTGGGGAGCCGGGGCCCGGGCGTGCGGCGCGCTGTGTGTGTGTGTGTGTGCAGAGCCAGGGCTGGCCGGGCAGGCTTCTCTTCACGCCTGAGCGCCTTCTGGAGAGCCGCGCCGCTCGGAGCGGGGAGGAGGCCGCACCTGGCCTTCGCTGCCAGCCATCTCCGTCTATTGACAGCCAGATAAGCGGCCGGGAGCCGCGGCGTTTCCAGCGCGCCCCTCGAGCACCCTGCTGGGTTGCAGGGATCCCGAGACCCTTAATGGCAGCAGCTCCAAAGACACACGAGCCAGGCACCTTTCCGGGAGCCGAGGCGAGCCTTTTAACCCGGTGAAACATTAGCCTTCGCTTCCCGAGAAACCCGCCTGCGCCCGGTTGCACGTCTACCGTCTAATGCGAGCAAACACTGGGGTCATGTGTGATGCATGGGGTGTAAACTGTGTAGGAAAAACGTGTCTCAAATCTCTTGACAGATTGGCACAGGTGGTACGATGGATGATCTGACAGGTGATTACAGGGGTGGACTGGGGACCAAAATAGGCCCTGGAAATAATGTTCAAAGTGGCCCCATATTACACAGTTTCAGCAAGCCCATCCCTTTTCCTATCAAAAAATGTTCAAATAAAATAAGTTACCACACAAAAGAGCCCCAGGGTGCAGGGGCCTACCAAGAAATCTCCAGAGTTCCCGATTGGCCATTCCACCCCTGTGGGTGAATGGATAGCACACCGGTGGTGCAATTTCCACCAATGACATTTAGCCAGATTAGAATCAAAATATCGGCCGCCTTGCGCCACCTGTCCAACTAGCACTGGCTTCATAAAGCATACGGCACACGTCACTCCTTCTGGGCGCTTTCGCAGGTGGTGTTATTAACAACCACACACAGTTGGACTGTGTTGGTCCTACTAGGGCTGGGCCCTCTGGCCTTGGACTACACGAATAGCTTGGAAGTGGGCGGCCAAGTCAGTGAGATGCCCGGCGACACAATAGCAGCCGGAAGACATTCACACCATTCGTATTTAAAACCAATACGTAAGCGGGCGATACCCACATTTCTAGTCATTTGAATTTGACAAGGTGGGGGTGCAACCCTGAAATGTGTGGGGGGATTTGAGCATACTCGTTAGGATGGTACTACCCGTACTGTATACCCGCTCTATAAATGTCGACACAGCATAAAGTAGAGGGCAGCCACCAACGACCAGTCCGTGGCTCTTTTGGGGGACAGAGTGCAAGGAGTGCGGATCTCTTTGCGTGAGATGTATGTCAATTTCTCGGGAGCACCCGTACAGCTCTGCTAACAGCATCGGTGTGCTAGTGGGTAGCCAAGGTTACATTAACCCGGGCTACTCAGCATACCTAGCGCCAAATAGCTCCTACTGCAGAAATCTGTGTGTGACCTGCAGCTGGCAAGGTCAAGTCTGCAGGCGGCGGGGCAGCCTTTCATCCTTCCCATGGCAAGTGGATGGAAAGAGTACCGCTGCGTGACAGCGCTATGAAGCACGGCCATTGAACCAGCTAGCACTAGATAAAAAGCCAGATGTAGGGGTACCTTGAAATGCATCATTGGCGGGCGTGGTGGCCGCCAGGCCAGAGATTCTTATCTAGCATTCGTCCCAATGTGGGGGAATACTCGTGTAAAACGGGTAGCTATGATGGTGAACTTGATAACGAAAAGCTGGAGAATTCGTAGTCAGCCTATTCTCTGGGAACCAAGTGAGAAGTCCACGCGCCGCTCGGTACTAAGTCACAGAAGTGTCACTGCGAATGCGTAGACGATGGCTCGGCGGGTTCAAACCTCACTGCGGAGCATTCTGTGCAATGGCGCCAATCGCAGTTCATCCTCCGTCAACGTGTTGCGTACGTGTGGCGGCGGAGTTGGGAACCATTACACTAGTAATCAGCGCCTTGAGGCCTGCCCGCCATCTGGAACAGTGTATTTGGACAGAATCCTGCGAGTGCGCTGCTGCTCGGCTGCAGCCTCGCACGGGTCCCTCCTCGGGGTTAGCTGCTCCCCTGCGGGCAGAGTTCTGCCCTAGGGGGCACGTCCGAGTGGCATGGCAGCAACACCATCCACAAACCTCAAAGCGGCAGGGCAGAGAACAGCCACGTGGCAGTGTCCAAAAGGGTCGGGGCGGGGGTTGCTTGGGTTCTAACAAAGTATGTGAACATACTACCTACCCCCCGTTGACTAAGGCTCTGAAAACGCAAAACCCGTCCTTCGGCGACCAGTCCACCCGTATGCGCAGACACCGTGGGACGCTGGTCACGGCAGGTGGCGTGCCATTTATTCATGTGTTTCCTGTACTCGCCCTGTTCTCTGGACAATTAGACCCTGCCATGCGCCCTCTTGCGGGATGAAGGGCGCAATAAGAATAAACGGCATCAACCTTTTATTGCAAACAATGGGTGCTAGTCTGGTGGAGTGTAAAGTTACCCCATTTTGTGGTCATTACGCAAGGTCGCCTTGGGGCAAATTTACAAAATAATGAAATGACAAGAGACGAAAAACGTGAACACCTGGTGTGGATGTTACATGTAAGGGCACGCTGCAACACTATAACACATGTAATGACTTGAAGTGGCAGGCGCTTAGGTGGGTAAATTATAGGTTGAGGAACTAGTCGGGCCACTTTACATTCACTCCTGTTTTGCCCACTTGGGCCAACACCGTGACCCTTCTAGAAAAAGCAGCACCCTAGTTATCATGCTGTGCCCTCGTACCCATGCCAGCCTACGTCGGGCGTGTTTACAAATGGGTAAACATTCAGCACCGGGTGTTACCTAACTGGGCATTTAGGAGCATGAAATATATCACCGTTTTCCCCAAAACATTCTTTGTCGTTGATATTCGCAAGGTGCAGTGTGTTTCAGAAAAAAAACGGCTGGACAGACAGCTGCACCCGCCCTGCACCCTTTTGGCAGACACCTCCTGCACTAAGCCGTCCCCATTCACCGGGAGGGTAAGGTGTGCAGGTGCCCGAGACCACGCTCTGCCCGGTCTCGTCTGAGCTCCCTTACTAGCTGCGCTCCAACTCCTGGCCATTATGACGTCACCGGGGCGTGCTGGCCAATCAGGGCGGCGCTGGCGTGGGTATTAAGGGAAAGTTTGTGCACCGCCAGACACCCTCCTTTTTACTGTCACTGACATTTCAACTGGGTGGCAGATTCTTGGGTGGAAATGGGAGATCAAACCTGCCGGTTAGAAGCGGGCGGCGAATGAAAAGTGTTGGAGTCAGCAGACCGTGCTCTCGGCCGGTGTCCGCGCCGCCTGTCGCAGGTAACACTTTGATCGTGCATGCTCGCAAGCCGCTCGCCCCTGCGCGCTGCCTCCGCGCCTGGGGACCACGGGGTGTTGTGACTCTTCTTGCTGTTCCTGACTGGCCGGTGCCATCGGTCGGCTGAGGTCCGTGTACAGACCGGCGTGTGCCTGCGGTATTTGGGGCTGGTGTCTCGCCACGCGGTATTTGGAGAGCCCACTAGCCGGTGGCCTGCACGTCGACAGTCTTTTGAAATGATGCTGTGGTTGCTTTTACCGAAATGGCGTGCTCTAAAATCTAGGAGACGATTCATCCACCCTCAGTCCTCAGATTTACGTCGATCCACTGACCCCGGTGCTGGGAGTCAAGTGGGGCAAAGTTGGTGCGCGAAAGTACCTGCCCCACACAAAATGCACCGACTTCCCGGTGCAGGTTGGTAGGGGGGAATGCGGGCCACACAGCCGGGGAGCACTTTCCGTCCCCAGACCGTGTGATCCATCAGACCCTTTACTTAGAGAGACCTGCATATTAACGATTTCCAGCGAGGTAGAACGCCCGGCTACTGGGGGACTCTGGGAGTCTATACGTGTTTCTTAAAAAACCCCACAGATGCAACCGAAAACCCACCAACACCTGCACCCCCCTAGAAGGTGACCCCGCCGCCCCGAGCTAAATGTTAGGCTCGGACCTCAGCAGCCGACTGGGGTCCTGCGTCCAGAGGGCCGGGATTGGCGCGGAAGTCTGGTGCTTTTCGCGAGTTAAGGGCACTTTTCCCCCTGCCCTGCGGTGTGGCCCCGGCCTGTCACCTTTAATCAACAGGACTGTGCCCGCTGCGCGCAGGCAGGTTCTCCCACCGCGGGCATTAATTATTTACATTAAAGCTCGAAGAATACGGGGTGTGTTCGGGCAGTGGATGAAATGCACAGCACAATAATGCCACTTCCGGGGCCACGTGCATAATGCAATCTACGAGTTGTAAACGTGTATGTGTGTATAATGCATACATATATATATATATACAGACACACGCATCACCTCAACGGAGAGGTGCATGTGCGTGCGTGCGCGCGCGGCTACTGCCATTTGAAGGGGGTCTGGGCTCCGTCCGTGAATCATTCACCGGGGTGGGTTTGCCTGCTCGGCCCCCAGTCGCCGCGGTGCCTCGGGAGGACGCATCTCCAGCAAAGCTCCGGAAAGTGGACTTTCTCCTCCGTGATAAATCGGGCCCCATCCGCCCTGGGCCCGGGCCCGCCTCCCTAATTAGAGATGTTTATGGGAGATGGTGTGTATCCAGCTGTCACACCGGGGAAAAGCTGTGACATAATTACCTCGGACCAGATAGTCTTTTGGAAGCGCATAGGTCGCTGTCAGTTGACTCCGAGAGCGATAGCATCGCACCCGCTGATAATAATGTGTGTTATTGCCCTGCTTTACCAAAGCCCCCTCCCCTTCTCCCCGCCGCCCACAGCCTGGAAAGGTGTCGATCGCAAAGATGAGCTGTGATGCAGGTGCCATCATGCCAGACGTCCATGGTCACTCTCTGCCAGGCTCTGGTGCATATCAGAATCCACGCGCAGATAATGAAGGCTTATATCGGTGTCCCCAAGAAGAATGCAGATGCACGGGGCCGAGTGATTGGCAAATACACATCTAGCTCCAGTGTTCGATAATTCGCTTATATTTGTGTGAAGGGCTATTGGAGAGGGTGTCTTGCCTTATGGCCTGGTTTACAAAGCGTTTTGCAATGGGATTTTCCCATTGAAAAGCGCCTTTTCTCGAGCTCCCTAAAAACGTGTTTGATGTTTACGACGCCTGCGGTAATTCCGCTATGTTGTGTGGGGGTGCGGAATAAATGCATGAACACGAGTAGCCATGAAGGTCACATGTTCACAGTACGCGAGGACAGCACCACTCTGTCTGAAAATACAGGTCTGGGGTCTGTACTCTGGTAGACAAGGGCCCGGCCTTTTTATGGCCCCTCTGCCGCACACAGTTCTCCGGGCGCTAATAAAAGTCCAATCGCGGTGATTAGAGTTTATTTAGCGGCAGATTAGCTGTTAGAGAGACGGGAGCAGCTTGCCCCAATCAATACCGTGTAAAGCGCCCCCGGGGGACACCCACATCATTCTCCTTGCAAGGGCAGTCCCATAAGAAGGCGTTCCGATGGCCTCGGCTGTCGGGATCCGCAACTACGAATGTCTAATATGGCCAAACCGAAACACAGCCCTGCCAAGGCCAGGAGCGTGAACCGTGCGGTTTTCCATAGGCACGCCGGGGCGGGAGTTGGGGGGGGGGGGTGCCCGGCCTGGAGGGTGGGGGCACTGGCCGCGTTTGGACCTCAGGGTGCCGGGCTCTTCCCGCTCTACGAGGGTTAAAGTGCATCAAAGTTATTGTTCGTAAACTAGAAAAAAGCCCCACTTAACTCAATGTCCGCTGCATTAACGCTCTCTTCTGCCTACACAAGGAGGCATGGCGTGTCCTGCGGGCATGGCCACCGTGGGCTGGCACGTCACGAGTCGTGTATCTCTTCTCCGCCAGACTAAACTGGACAAGTGGACTTAAAGCATTTTTATTGGTACGAAAAAAAAGTGACTTGCTGAGTGGGTATTAATAGGAGGTGACGACCCAAGAGTGCCCGGGCGGCCTAGCGTCCTGCAGCAAGGGGCGCTCGGCTGAGCACGCACACTGGGGTGTCCCCTCCGCGTCAGCTGGGGGCGCAAAGCGCGCAGAAAAAGGTGTGTGATAGCAACAGTGCACTGTGGGCCTGGTTCACAGAGGTCTTGTATAATGGTGCACCCGAATGAAAAACGCTCTGGGAGTCAGGCCCAGCGTGTTCGCGTGTTGCCGGAAATCGGGTCGTTTGTCAAATTCTTCATGTTTATATACAAAGCAATGGCCCACGTACCACTACATCTTCAGAGACAACATATTTGCAAGGATGCATTGTGCACGTGCTGTTACAGCCGGAACGAGCACAGCGCCACACACCGTTATGCTAAACATAGTTGATGGTGATATAGATTTTGGGTACACAAAATCCACAGCAGATAGCCCTGTACAAAAACACACGTGCCCCGCCGGTTACGCACAAGCGAGCTGGCACCTGCTACCGAAAGACAGATAACATTAAGTCCAACTTTCAAATTGACCCTGCGTGCCTTTCAGTTAGAGATGTGCGTCGAAGCATCACACACGAATATTGACACGAATATTGACAGGCACGGTCTGGGGCACACTCGGCGAATGAAAGGGTCTCCCAATGTTGAAAACGGGGACATGTTTGGCACTCGAGCATGTTTGCAACAAGGGAAAGAAGATGAATTGAGGACTATGCATTTCACACGTGTCCATCCTCGTGTGCGAATGGTGCACAGGAGGGGAAGTCAGGGGAACAAGCATCACGGGTCCCAGAGCAAGCAGCAGCACCTTGCAACACTAGTCCTGTGTCACTAGGCACTCGAAAAGCCAGTAAGAGAAAGTCTTATTAACCTGTGATGCGCCCAACTCATAGAACAAGTGCTAAACCCCCCAAGACCCCCTCCCAGCTCAACAAACACCCACACATAGAAACACACCTGGGGGGAAAACACTGAAGAGTTGATTTATTTATTCTAGCACTGCGGGCTGACTTTTCTCATTGAAAGGATAAACTACTACATTCTGGCAAGATTCCTGTGAGAGCAGCTATGGGTGTCAAACCCGCTAGAGAAACAAAAACAAGGCCCTTGTCTGGCGCTCAGCGGCGCCTCCATAGAAAGGCGCGATTCAAAATGGCGTCCGCGGCAGAGCTCTGCGGGCACTTTGCAATGACTTCTGCGCCCTCCAGTCTGGGCAGGTACCGGAGCTCCCACACAGCCCGGCCCACGAGTCAGGCGAGGGACTTAGATCAGTGCAGCCAGACTGAAAGGCCGCTGCCACTTCAATGGCCCCCGCGAGAACATTCTTGGGCCTGGTGCAAAACTTGCTTTCTCTCTCTCTCTCTTCTTTCAACTTTTTTTTTTTTTTTGGCCTGCGAGTCTGAAGCTCCTCTTTCGCCCCCGAGAAGAAGTCCTGATAAATCAGGAGCAGCCCCGGCACCCAGCCCCCTTTTTGTGACTGCTTTCTAGTACACCCCCACCCCTCCCACACACCCCTACCCCTCAGACCGCCCCTTGCATTGGGATGACGTCAGTTGCATTCACCCTTCCCCTCCCCTTGCCAGTTTTTTTAGTTAAAACTTTTTGGGGAGGGGACACAAAGCCCACTGTGCCCCGAGGCAAAATTGCTCCGTGATTAGTGTTCGCTTTGGAGGCGACGCATTCGAAACGGCTAATCCCGGCGCTGGCTAATTGAGAGGCTTGTACAAATAATATACGAGATTTTTTTTGTTGCTCGAAGAGCATATCAAAGTTCTTTTTCCATCTTTTCTTTTGCTTTTCTAAAAGCGGACCGGGGTAGATAAAAAGGCGAAAAAAAGACCTTCTTTTGATATCCATGTTGCAAAGGACCTCGCTTTCTTCTCTTCTTCAAAAGGGCCACATCCGAATTCTTCTGCGAACTTACTTCTCCCATCCAGAAATTTGCAGCGAACACACGGAGATTATTTTTTCGCTCTTCATCTAAAACAGACGCTCAGATTTCGCGTGGGATTTTCGGGAAAGATTCCAATCCTATTTGCAAGGGGCGAGCCCGCCGCACCGGATGACTGACACGCGGGTTTGTATTTTTTTTATAGATATCCTCTGTGTGCACGAGTTTATGCCGCCTGTGGTTGCATGTTCAAGTGGTGTTGTTCCCCCTGCTGCAGCTCCCACCGCCCTAGAAAGCGTGCACAGAGTGGCGTTCTCGCCCGCGTTTGCGATGCGCCTACAGGCTTTCATGTTAAAGGTTTCTTTCGGTGGCAAGTTGCGAACTCCTACCGTTGGTAGATTGAAGACCACGTGCAAAGTATTCTCGCTTCTTCCAATTATTTGATTGATGTGCGTGCATAGCAGAAATGCAAATGTGCGATGCCTGGCTCGTTGGGCTGCATTTAAATGACTGGAGTGAAAAGGTTTGCATGGCCGAGCACTGGCCAGCCCTCCCAGCCCCACATGTGCGGGCTACGGGGCAGCGTTCTCCCGCGCAGCCTCATGGGGCGGGAATGTGTGTGTGTGTGTGTGTGTGTGTGTGTGTGTGTGTGGGGGGGGGGGGAGGTGGGGCGGTAATGCCACTCTTTGGCTTTCCCAGGAGTGAGGGGGTGACAACGCTGCTGCCGACCTCCCCCGGTTTGAACGGCATGGTGGAATACACTCTCAGTCACTCCCCACAATTCCGGGCTCTAGGGGGTATGGTAAATATTCTAATTGCTTCCCAGCTAGGGCAGACAATGGGTGCACTGCCCGCAGGACAAGCAGCTGCAAGGCAGAAGCTCAGTTGCACCCTGCCGGGGGTGGGCCTCTTTTCTCAGTACACCACCACCACCGGGAGCTTCCCTGTGATGTTTTGGGGGGCTAAAGGAGAGGGTGGAGGACCTACGGTACATTGAGCAGGCCAAAAGAGGGTTCGCTAGAGCGGAGTGTGCTAAAGTTGGGGGCTGAGGGAAGGTGTGAGCGCCAACTCCCGCGTGACTATGAGGAAGGCTACAGCACGGGGACCCGGGCAGCTTCTAGAGCAAATAGACGGCCTGGCTGTTACTGTGGACAATTGCAGTGGATGGGGTATAGGATGAGGCACGGGAGGGGCAGTGGAACACTGGAGTGGACTGTGAGCGATGAGCAAGGGAAGGGGCTGTGGAACGCTGGAGTGGAGGGTGAGCGATGAGCAAGGGCAGGGGCTGTGGAACGCTGGAGTGTAGGGTGAAGCATGGGGCCCAGGCAGGGGCTGTGGAACGCTGGAGTGGAGGGTGAGCGATAAGCAAGGGCAGGGGCTGTGGAACGCTGGAGTGGTGGGTGAGCGATAAGCAAGGGCAGGGGCTGTGGAACTCTGGAGTGGAGGGTGAAGGAAAGGGCCCAGGCAGGGGCTGTGGAACGCTGGAGTGGAGGGTGAAGCATGGGGTCCAGGCAGGGGCTGTGGAAAGCTGGAGTGAAGGGTGAAGCATGGGGCCCAGGCAGGGGCTGTGGAACGCTGGAGTGGAGAGTGAAAGGTGAAGGGTGAGTCCTGGGCAGGGGTTGTAGAACGCTGGAGTGGAGGGTGAAGCATGGGGCCCGGGCAGGGGCTGTGGAACACTGGAGTGGAGGGTGAAGCATGGGGCCCAGGCAGAGGCTGTGGAACGCTGGAGTGAAGGGTAAAGGATGAGTCCCGGGCAGGAGCTGTGGAACACTGGAGTGGAGAGTGAAGCCTGGGGCCCAGGCAGGGGCTGTGGCACGCTGGAGTGAAGGGTAAAGGATGAGTCCCGGACAGGGGCTGTGGAGAGTGAAGCATGGGGCCCGGGCAGGGGCTGTGGAACGCTGGAGTGGAGGGTGAAGAATGGGGCCCGGCAGGGGCTGTGGAACGCTGGAGTGGAGGGTGAAGCATGGGGCCTGGGCAGGGGCTGTGGAACGCTGGAGTGGAGGGTGAAGCATGGGCCCAGGCAGGGGCTGTGGAACGCTGGAGTGGAGGGTGAAGCATGGGCCCAGGCAGGGGCTGTGGAACGCTGGAGTGGAGGGTGAAGCATGGGACCCGGGCAGGGGCTGTGAAACACTGGAGTGGAGGGTGAAGCATGGGGCCCGGGCAGGGGCTGTGGAACGCTGGAGTGGAGGGTGAAGCATGGGGCCCAGGCAGGGGCTGTGGAACACTGGAGTGGAGGGTGAAAGATGAGGCCTGAGCATGGGCTGTGGAACGCTGGAGTGGAGGGGGAATAATGGGGCCCGGGCAGGGGCTGTGGAACGCTGGAGTGGAGGGTGAAGCATGGGGGCCGGGCAGGGGCTGTGGAACGCTGGAGTGGAGGGTGAAGCATGGGGCCCAGGCAGGGGCTGTGGAACGCTGGAGTGGAGGGTGAAGCATGGGGCCTGGGCAGGGGCTGTGGAACGCTGGAGTGGAGGGTGAAGCATGGGGCCCAGGCAGGGGCTGTGGAACGCTGGAGTGGAGGGTGAAGCATGGGGCCCAGGCAGGGGCTGTGGAACGCTGGAGTGGAGGGTGAAGCATGGGGCCCAGGAAGGGGCTGTGGAACGCTGGAGTGGAGGGTGAAGCATGGGGCCCAGGCATGGGCTGTGGAACGCTGGAGTGGAGAGTGAAGGGTGAGTCCTGGGCAGGGGCTGCAGAACGCTGGAGTGGAGGTTGAAGCATGGGGCCCAGGCAGCTTCTATAGCAAACTAGAAGTGGTGAAGGATGCGGCCTGGGCAGTTAGTGGTGGCAATTGGAGCGGTAAAGCATGGCCCAGTTCTTCTGTGATAGGAGAAGAGGTAATGCACGAGACGCAGGAAGCTGCAATATCAGACTGGGGGTGATACGGGACCCAGGTAACTGCCATGCCATACTAGGGGTCGTGTGGGGCCCAGGTAGGTGCCAGATAACACACTAGAGATGGTAAAGGATGGCAACCGGATAGATGCTGTGTGATGCTACAGGAAGTAAAGATTGGAATCCTGGAATCTCCTGGTTAACGCGGGAGGGGGCTAAGGAAGGAGCCCTCCCAGCTCCGGTTTCATGTGGGAAGATTTAGAGAAGAGGACCCTGACATTTCCTGCATTACAACCCAGTGGTAGCTGGTGAGGTCAAGGCAGCAACTAACTCAAACAAGAGTGGATAAAGGTTCTGAACGGGGTAGCTGCTCTGTGATACTGAAAGGGTTAAAGGATTGGACCGTGCAGCTCCTGTGTGCCATGGAGGTGGGGAATGGGGAGGGCCTGGAGGCTCCTGGGTGATTGTGCGGGTAGCCTGGGCAGCTGCTCTGCTGGTGGAGGGTTAGGGGAAGGGACCCGGACCCGGGCGAGTTCTGTGTATGGGAGGTGGCCCGGTCAGCCCCTATGTCCTGGAGTAGGGGAAGCTCCTGTGTGACTCCAGTGCTACTGGAGGGGATGTCGGGGGGGGAGCCGACAGCTCCTGGTTGCGGCTGGAGGCCGGGCAGCCCCTCTCGAGAGCTGGGGATGACAGTGCGTGACGGTCCCGGAGCTCATTATCCGTCTCCCATTGAGCGGCCCTTTCACTCGCAGCCTCGCGGACTGGCAGAGTCGTTTGTCTCTTCATTGTACTTCCCCCCGAATGCAATGCCTGTCAGGGCCCCTTATTCACGTCCAAAATACTTTATTGATGAGTTCTGACTTTTAGCACTTTTCACATGTCAAGAGAAGTCAAGTATATTCCCCTAACGGCTTCATTTTACCTTCTAAGCCTTGAAAGTCTGCTTCCGAACCCCTCCTCCCCCTCCTGCCCCAGGTCCCCTGACTTCTGTTATTCTTGTGTACACTTTTTTCAACGTTTTCTTTTTTAGGGACCCCTGCCGGGGATCCTTTGGGGATACACGAATGGGCCACCCTCGGCTCAGACTGGTGCTCCCACTGTAACCCTCAATGCTTGCCCTGGGGAGCGGGGGGGGGGACTTTGGGGTTCATTGAAGTGTGCCCTAATATCCGGGCATTCAGCACATAAAGTTTGTGGTGTGTGGTCAGGACAGTGGAGCTGCTCCTTCCTCGCGCTCCCCCCGCCGCCTGGCAACCCTCGTTTTTGGAAATAAGCAATGCAAGAAAACAGAGTAACACCCCGGAACAGTTGGATATTTGCAGACGTGTGCCGAAAAAGTGTGTGTTCCCATGCCAATATGGGAGAGTGTGTGTTTATCCGGGGCCTACACAAGTCTTTAGTCAACAAAGGCACGTGGGCAAAGTTTGTCTGAGTGGCTACCAAGGACCCTTCAGGGCCTCTCCCAAGAGTCCTCGGTACACACAGGCACAAGGCAGAGTGTATATTTGCTCGGCACTCTGTGCTGGGCAAAGCTTCCCCTCCCGGGAAGGGAGGGGGAGGGGGCGCGGGGGGAGCTGCCAAGCTCGGAGAGCTAGAGGGCGATTCACAGTTTTCAAAGCGCCTGTCTTACAAATATTTATGCCTTTTACATGTGAACGTTATTTTGCTTATCCCCATTGTCTGCGCCAGGGGCTCTCTGTTTGAATGCTAATCACGCCCCCCTCTCCCCCTTGCACACAGCGCACACAGCGCCGGGGTCTTGTGTGAAAAGCAGACCTGCAACTTATTTACAGCGGGCCGTTATTGATTTACCCCGAGGGCCCATATTTAGGGGCGTTATGTGATTTTTCCCCCCAAACCAGACTAGGGGGATCATAATACATTACGCTAAATAAAGCTACTGATTGGGACCTGTTCGAGTTGTTTGCAATATTGCATGCTTGCTAAAAGGAAAACAAAATAAGCATTGAGCAACTGCTTTATGCACAAAGGCATACGTCTCGAGCATGGTCGGGGCAGTACTATTCCGCACAATTCGGTGCCTGCACGGGGGCCAGACTGCACTGCCTTCCTATTCACCCGGAGGAACCAATTGAGAGCAGACGGTGGAGCGAGGCGTCCAATGGGCGCCCGGGAGGCTCCGGCAGCGCTTTGCATAAAGCAATATTTTGTGTGTGTGTGTGTGTGTGTGTGTGTGCGCGCGCGAGAGAGAGCAGAGGATTTGCATGTGTGGAGTGATTAGTGGGTTTGAAAAGCGAGCCCAGGCTCAGCCTCCAGTCCCCGCTCTGGTTAAGGCGCAGGAGGAAGTGTTATCACTGGAGATGATGACAGAGGTCAGGCTTTGCTAATGGGCCAGTGGAGATGCAGGGGAGGCGAGGCAGCGAGCGGAGGCACACATCCAGCACCACCACTCCTGCACTCGAGCCCTCGCCAATCAGCATAGGTGTGCTCTGCCGAGTCCCCGACCGTCCTCCCCCTCGCACACACAGCTCCGCCGCCGCCGCAGCCCCCTGACAGGCCACTTCACTGTCAATCTCTCTATCCTTCCCAGGGACGCTGCCTCTGCGCCGCGCCGGCAGGCTCACTGGAGAAACTCCTTTTACACAAACACCCCAGCGGCACCCTTCCCAGGCAGTGCCCTCCGTAAAGTCACTGGCAGCCGGACAGGATGCCTCGGACAGGTGAGTCCCTTCCTTCCTTTCTCGCACCTTTTCCGTCCTACCCATGGAATGGATACTTGGCAGACCGGTGAAAGTGGGCGGGGTGCCGGGAGAGGTCGGTGCTGGATACCCGGAATGCTTGGGAAGTCAGGGGGGTCCAGAATCTGATCTTGGCGGAAGCGGGTAGACTGTAGATAACCACTTGAAGCGGGGTAGCTAGTGGCCGATAGCCCCCTTCTGCGGTATCGACCCCCCTCCCCAGTCGCGAAAGTGTTGCCTGCCTGTGGAAGGGAAGTTCTCCCAATGCACCGTGGGCGTGTACCCCCTCTCTACTCTGACGTGGGAGACACTGGGTGAAATTCGCGGGTGACTACCCCCGGGCTGCCACCAGCCCCACCGCACGGGGTAGTGGCGGGGCCCCCCTAGACAAGTGTCCGCTGGATTGATGGGGCAGTGGGCGGGTTGCAATTCCGTGTAGGGGGCGCCTGCACCACACACCACCTGCAGAGGGCAATGCCTGGCACACGCTGACATTCCCATTGCACCCTCAAACCCCATGCATTTAGAAAGATCACAAGAACAACTTCCTCTCGCCGACTTGGCTACAATAATTTTGACAAAGATCCCTGTTCTGGACAGCTTTTTTTAAAAAAAAAAATTAAAATGCCTCCTGCATTGTATTCGTTAAATAATATTTGTCATGCAGTGGCCTGCACGCCTTGGTTTGCAGCATCGGCACCTTACTCGAGAACTTTTTTTAATGCATGAACGGGTTGCAGTAATTTTAAACCCATGTTACTTGCTACGAAGAAAACACAATGATATACACACAGGTGGGGAGACGGGGAGGATGGTGGCGGCCAACACTGAGCGTTGAGGGTCGGAGAGGGTCAAGGAGAGAGAACGATAGGCAACAAGTGAGAGAGAGACGGAGAGAATGGATGGGTATCCTAAATTGTCACTCCTCAAAATGCAACTCCACAGGCGTGGGATGCTTTAAAGGCTACCCGCACAGACAGCGCGTTATTTCACGCGGAGACGTTGCGCGCAGCGACGGCACTGCGGCCTCTGTTTACAAAATGAAAGCCACGTCTCACAGCTCAGGGCATCGCACATTCCATTCATATTGTAGGGAGGGAAAGGTGAGTGCGGCCATACCCGGGTACAGGGGAAGGAAGAGGCGCGAGTGTGTGGAATGGTGTTCGGCTCAACTCAGGCCCTGCCTTTCACGTCGGGTGCACCACACTCCATGCGGCGTGTCCCTTATTAACAACTGGGAAAGATGACCTAACAACCGCCCCCACCCTCCACAGAACCCACCCAAAAAAACTCAAAAGGAGAGTTGCCAATTTCAGGAAAGCCCTTATTTATTTACAACACGATTGCACTGCGGTGTGCGCCTTGAGGAGCCTATCTGGCTGTTTTGCGCTTTCATTTCCCTGTTAGGACTCTCACACGAATGACACGAGACAACAACGTGTAGTGCTTCAAAAAAAAGGAGCCAGGGTTATTCCATAATTATCTGTGAAAGTTGATGATATGTGTGCCGCGAGGGGGGCTACAGGGGAGGCGAGGTGGAAAGTTCAGCAACTGCTTGTGGGTTTGCCGCGTGGGCCCGGGCGGCGTGAAGCCGTGGGCAGCAGCGGGGCCTGCTCTGTTTGTAATGAGGAGAAGCCTCCGGGAGCAGTAAATATTGACCACTTGGTGTCTGCTCGCTGGGGGTGTCTGCAGTGTATTCCTCGCCCGCCGCCGAAGGCGACTAAGAACTATTTACTGCATTACACAAAGGCCGCGGCTGAATGGGTTAGGCGCGAGACCCCATCATCATATGCGGGAAAGCAAAAATTAATATTCATTATGGCAGCAAAAGAAGCCTAGCAGTTATTTTTTTCCCTTCTCCTAAAGAGGGAGAAAATGAAGGCTGGGACGATACCATTGCTTCACCGCCTCCCCTTTTTTTCTCTGAGCAAAACCCCCCTGAATGGGCGCCTTTATTGCGATTGTCTCTTCCCAATTGAGCCCCCCGCTGCGCTGTTGTATCTTTTTTACAACCCCTAACAACTCGCACCAGTAACACAATTACCTCTGGAAATTTATAACGAGAAATTACTTTTCTATTTCAGCGAAGAGGCGGGGAGGGTTGGGGATGCGGGTCAAGGCAGGAGCGGGGGGCTGCTGGCCCCGCTCTTTTGTGGCGTGGGGAAGGAGCCCCGGGCCGGGAAGTTGGGGGTTGTGTTGCTGCATGGGGGGCTGTGGGGGGGACACTAGGCTTGGCTCGCTGAGGTTTGGGCAGGGAAGCAGAGAGGACGCCATTGTTCGCTTTCTGTTGCCTTTGTGCACCAGTTCTCACCCCCTCCTGTTTCCACTTTTTAGAGCACTGAGGCGAGGTAGACAGCGTGTGTCACTGTACAGCGAAGACCTAAACGCCGCGAGAAACAGAGGGAGAGAGAGCAAACACGGGGACAGCATCTAATCACCGAGAAGCGGCACTTATGAGGGTGAGGGCCGCTGGTGCAAACTTTAAGACGTTGTCTCAGACAACCTGCCTGCACAATCAAATGCAAACGTCAGCTCCAAAATACATGTTAGGCCCTGGATTTCGCCCATTCGGTCTGATGAAGCAGGCAGGGAAACTAATTACACAAGGGATACACTTCAAAAAGCTGTAGATTATAATTTCTTTATTTCGTTTTCTTTTACTTTAAAAAAATATCGCCCATGCCCTTTCCCAACTGTTTGTGCGCAGTAAAATAATTTTACCCGCTCCACCTGTTATTTTTTTTAATATACTTTTTTTTTTATAAAATGTTGTTTTGTCCTAGAGGGAAGATTTTAACTAGCGACAAGCAGATGCGTGAGCCCTTAAATTGCATGCCAAGAGAGCCACTCCGCATTTCAGGCAAGTGCAAGAAAATCTCGCTGCGCACTTTCCCGCTGCTTCGCGAACATTCCGGCCCCGGAAATAACCGCATTCCTCAATCTAAGCCTCTATCTGCCGAATTCCTGAATTGCATGTGCTGGAAAAATATATATTTATGCATAAACGCACTTATATATAGAACCTTCCTTTACAATGACTGCCTAAAAAGCCTTTTCAGTAAAAGTAAACTGTCCCGCATGGGATGTGAGTTAGTAGTACATTCCGCCTTCCCATAAACTCAATGCTATTGTTTTTGTCCCCAATAGGACTATATAAGGGAGAGACAAGGGATTGCGCTGGAGCAGTTCAACATGCAGAACAGTGAGTTTTTCTGTTTATACCTGTATGTGTGCGTGCAACCGTGTTTTGCGAAGATTGTGTCGAAAATCAGTATTGTACACAGAAAGACAGCAATGGCTGCCGGTGTTGTTGCTTGTGAGCTGGGTGTGTAAGGTAAAATGCTTGGGGCATTTCAGGTTGCCATATCCCACAGTGTGTGGGGTGCGTGCGTGTGTGTTGTTGTATCCCATTGCTACACAACATGTTGTTTGCATAACTGTAAACGCTCACGTGATCTCACTTTTTCCTCCCATGCTGTGGGAGTGCGGTAGCTAAGTACATCGTTTGCTTTTTGCCTCCCGGGCTTTTTGAGGTTAACGCGTGGAGGTGTGCAGGAGGTTTGCAAGAGGCCGCTCCCTTAACCCAAAGTGCGTATAATTATATCTGACTCAGGGGCCTAGCTGCATTTACGACACAGGTTGTCTTTGTTAGAGCAGGGGTTGTGTGTTTTTTTCAAAGCGTGTTGTGAGGTGAAAAGTTCACGAGCCGGTGCGGCGAGAAGCCTTCTCGGCAGATGCGCGTTTCTTAAAGCAAAATGGCGGCATCGCTGCAATTTCTGTGGGAGGTATTAAGCTGGGAACCCGCTTGCACGGGGATTTGAGGTGCGGGTGGAGGGGTGCGTGGAGGGGTAAGTGTGAGTCGAAATAAATACAATCAAGAAACAGTGTGTTTACTTGCTGTTCGGGAAGGCCTAGCCAGGGCGCTTGCCGTGCCAGAAGGCCTGAATGCTTACAGGCCTCGAAGTTACAAGTTTACATGCATTGAAGTTCATGTTTACACGCCTGACATCCCTGTTTACAGGCCTTGACGTTCGAGTGCACACATTACGTTCTGTGTTTACAGTCCATTGTAACCAGTGAGGAAGGGCCGGGCAGGGAAAAAACGCACACGGACATCACCTGCTCTGTCGCAATTTGAATTTACTGGAGACGGTGTCACCACAGACGCGGACGTCTGTTAAGCAAGAGGGAGACACAGCCACAAGCAGTCGGCGAGTTAGATTACGGGTTATTTTAGGGACAAACTTTGCAAAAATATCACATTTTTGGAACCATACAAGTAAATCGAGCGTTGTCCCAGATAATGTTGTTGATCTTTCAGAACTCGGCTTCGAATCGTAGGGGGGCGGGGGAGGGAGGGTAACTCCTCAAACGTTCACCCTACAGAAAAGAATGTTTTGAACAGAACTGCATTTGAGTAAGCATAATATATACAAATATAGCGCTTAGAAGGTTGAGGTGTCCACCAAAGATTACAATATGAAAAGACGATTCTATTATTGATTATGATTTCTATTATTAGCCGCAGTATTAGAAGTGACATGAGTTAATACAGAGAGTGTAATCATCGATAACACACTGCCAACAAAGACAAACACAAGGCGTGTTTGATGAAGTTGGGAGAGTTTGGTCAGAGTCTGGGTCTGATTAAAACGCTTTTGTCAATCCGGGCATATGAGCTTTCACAGCCAAGTAATCCAGAGCATGGACGCGTCACTGGAACGTGCATTTCAGCACACATAGGCCAGGCTCTGTATATAACCTCACGTTCAGGACTAGACATGCCGAGCAGAGCACTCGCATGCGTTCTTGATAGTACAGGCACAGTGCACGCGTCCTTGCTTCAGTTCATCTCTCAGCTATGCCTCGGGAATAGTCCGCTCATTCCTTTGGGGGTGTTGGCTCCGGGACGCCGGTGGTTTAGCCCATGTTTCGACGCTATGCACTTGCACGAGGGGCAGTTTAAGTCACGCGGGGGGGGGGGGGGGTCTGTAATGGGGTTTTTCGTGCGCCATTTCCCGCCGGCACTCCTGTTCGGTTACTGGGGGTCCGCGGCCTGCCGTGCTGCCTGCCGGATTCCACTGCGCGCAGGCAAGCGCGCAGCGCAAGTGGAGACAAGGGGTGTGTTTGCACGAGGCGCTGCCGGCCTGGGCCTCTGTGTGCGGGGCAGAATCGAGTGAGGAGAGGTCGACGCCGTGGCCCCACGCGTAACATACACTACAGTCCAAGGCAATTATAATAATAATAATAATTTCGCATTTATATAGCGCTACGAACCCTCAGGTATCTGAGCGCTGCTTATTATTACCCACGGTGTGTGGTGCTCATTTATCGACCTCGGAAGGATGAAAGGCTGAGTTTGACCCTGATCACAACTGGGCCTTTCCAGATGTAGGGCCTGATTTATCGGGTTTCAAAGGGGTTGCTTCACTGTAAAGCTCGTTAGTACATCAGGCCCTTAGACTCAGAAGTTGAGATTCGTGGGTGGCTCCGCAGTGATGTATTATTGGACAGTAAACGCCCTCTGTGCTGTGTACTACCAGACCCGCTCAGACCCTTTGTAAATGGTGGACACGCTTAGAAGGTCGTGTAATGCAAGGAGAGTTAAAGGGCGAGATCGGAACTTTTGCTTAAGTGCACCAGAAGGTGCTGAAAGCAGGGATGCTTCCAACTGCACTGAAGGGTGTGAAATGATTTGCATTTTACACATGCGCAAATTGGTGCGCGCAAATAACGTGTGCAAGCTATTACAATTCGTTGATGACATTGATATATACGGGAAGACTTATAGGAAGATGGATATGCAATTATATATGATTGGATGTACGCGTCTATGGGATGTTTATTGCCGACTAATGCAAATGCGACTAGCGCCAAGAGCGGTACAATCTACAATGAGTGCTACATGGGCTGTGAGATTCCCCGCTATGTGATGCATGCCGAATGTCTACACATTTAACACGAGTCCGCTGTCCGGGTAACCACGTAAGATTGGGCAGTGCCATAAAAAACGCACAAATACAAAACAACCTGTTTTCATCAACCCTCTGTTCAAAAGTGAAACTCGTGTTTCCACACAGCGTGTGCCCAATCCAGGGCATCGTTTGCATATGATGTGCCCAGTTCTGGCAGGGGTTGGACGCCTCCTTGACCACTTGTCCAAAGTGAAAACAGTGCATACACCCAAATCGCCAGTAGAAACCAATGGCAACACGAGTATACGTGTGGCTCGCGTTAAGCACATTCGTGAACCGGGGGGCATGTTCTGAACATGGGTCGGCAAAGATGTGTTCATAAACTACGTTCACAGAAGCACGTGTGCGCGTTCAGCCGCTACCATTTCAACGGGTATGTATTTGTAAAATGAATGTTTATAAAAAACGTCGATAGGAATATATATATATATATATCTGCGCACACATATGACGTGATTGGTTGCGGGCTTTCGTGGTCCTGGCCACTCTCTCGGGCAAAGTGAATTGAAGGCGTGTCTCGGTTCACATTTCGGTATATTGCCATAATATGTTATTTAGTCCACACACGAGACTGCACGCGAAACCAAAAGGTTCTACCGTTGTACACACCTCTGTGATGGACAGACAGACACGCGGACAGTCGCTATACTTTACTGGAGTCCCTGCCGCGCACGCACAGGTGACAGATATCCGTGTGCCGGCTGCAGCACTAGGCGGGCCTGCACTGGGAATCCAGGCCACTGTGCCTCAGTTACCACAGCACGCAGGCCTAGGGGCGGCGCCTGGTAGCCTTTCCGTTTACATATGGCAGGTGCACGCCGCGCCTGGCATTGTTTCCAGTCAATGTAAACACGTGCACACTGGTGCCCGGCGAGTCCTCCTGGTCCACATGGGCACCGGTACACAGTGCTCGACGGCCTTTCTGTGCCGCGTGTGCACAAGTGACTGGGCTGCACACACTGCCTGGCCATCCCTATGCGTACTACGTGCACGTGTAGTACGCGAGCGCCCGCACAAAGTGGCTGGCGGCCCCTCCGTGCGACGTGCACAAAAGATTCGCCGCACATGTCCCCTGCGCCGCATGTATGTGGCAGCGGCTGCACACGTCGTTAGCCCGGCACCCCGGGAAGGGTCGCGCCAGGCTCCACGGGCTGTGTGCTAATAACTCCGGCGTGTATATGGTGCAGGGCGTCCAAATTGACACCATATGTGTTCCCATTAGAGCGCGAGCGGAGGAACACAGGGCGCATAATCACCGCCACCGGGCAGAGCTGCGCCCCTCTCCAGGGAAATTATATCATGATTAAGGCTTAACCTCTGAAGGGAAACTTTGATTCGCCTTCCTGCGCTGTCATCCTTTCGGCTGACAAATGCGCCTGTAACGCGGAGGAATCCCCGCCACGTGGGCTGCATAGGTATGGGGAGAGGGGGCAGGAGCGCGCGGGCACGAGGCGAGGTGGGAAAAGGTAGAGGTAAGCATGCGGGACGATGGAGGGGAGGGGGAGGACGACGGCGAGCCTTCAAAAAGAGCGAGCGCTCGACTAGGAGACAGAAGGAAGTGTGAGGAGGAGGGGTGGAGGGGTAGAAGGGCCGCGCAGGTCAAGAGAGAAGGAGAAATACAGGCGGTGGGTCGAGGGGGTGCGTGAAGGGCGAGGGGCGATGATATGAGAAGTCATTCGCAACGCGCCTGTGCACAGGTGTTTCTCGGATGCATTGGAGTGGGTGGGAACATATTGTGGGGGCCGGGACGGAAAGACAAGTATGGGAAGGGTCAGCGCATGGAGGTGAGAAGGGGGGTGGGGGAGCAGCAAAAGCCTAAGACGATGTGAGAAGAAAAAAAAGAACCGGAAAAAAATTAGAGGAAGACAGTAAAAATGGGAAAACTAAGGAAGAAAGAAGAGGAGAGAGCCAGAAAGAGGGGGAGGGGGTGAGAAGCGGGAAGTGAATGAAAGAGAAGATAAACCACACGTGGAAAAGGAGGGAGGGCGAGAGTTCAGATAAGGAGAGAGGAAGGAGGCCGAGCCTGTGAGAGGAAGTTGCTGCGAGTATAAGAGGTGGCAGAGAAGCGGCAGCGAGAAAGCGCCGGGCAGGGGGGCAGAGAGAACATGATTCCATGCAACACAATTCTAGGTACCCGTCCCAGCTATTTCGGGACCGCGAACCCCTCCGCCTCGGCGAGCTCGGGAATTAATTCATAGCCAATTATGGGTCCCGCGAAGCTGGAGAGCGTGGTGTTCACGCACCGAGACCGAAACGTGCAGGCATCACCTAGTCATTACCATGCAGCCTTCTGCGGCTTAGCGTTAAAATGGGGGGGGGGGGGGGGGGGAGAAAGCGCCGGCATGTCACTTCGAATCGTGTGCATGCGGCGCGCTGCCCTCGGATGTGTCCGCACACAGCCCCGGGCTACCTTAAAATGCACGGGCCCTGGAAGGGGCCTGGCGCGCGGCGGGCGGAAGGGGTCGCCTCCATCACGCGCCCATTTGTCCTGACGATGCGCTTTCCCGCAGCAGAGCCGTGTCAGAAAGTGACATGCCTGCCACAAGTGCTCCGGCTGAGCCTCTCAATTAGCCTCCCATGCATGATCCGGGGCGACTTCCGCCCATTCCCAGAAATTAAGCTCAAACTTGACGTGCAGCGAGCTTTATTTTAAAGACAAATGTCAGAGAGGCTCATCATATTTCCCCCCGCGCTTATCTGTGGACCTTATTTATTGCACGGGAGCGCGGGCTCCTGGAGTCAATTTGTCAGG
This sequence comes from Ambystoma mexicanum, assembly GCF_040938575.1. NCBI lineage: Eukaryota > Metazoa > Chordata > Amphibia > Caudata > Ambystomatidae > Ambystoma > Ambystoma mexicanum. The sequence continues at coordinate 688,001,705 of NC_090934.1, read as the reverse complement.
AGGCTGCGGCGAGGAGAGAGCTGGAGCAGTCCGTCTGTTGGAGCCCGTCTCAGGTTGGGGATCTCGGTGCAAAGGCACGGGGCGCCCCCTGCCCCCCCCCCCCCAACCCACCCAGCGGCTTCTGCACTCAGGGAGGGGGAGCACTTGCTGAAAGGACTTTACGGGAAGGTGTAGGGTGTTGGCTAGGGGCGCGCTCAGTGGGCTAGGCGTTCTCCTCTGTGCCGTGAGCTCCTGTGGATGCAGGGGGGTGTGGGGTGGGGGGGGCTAGATTCGTAGAGCCAGCACAGCTGTGCACAGCTGCTCTGCTGCCTGCAGCACGGCTGCCTTCCTTCTGGGATGTAATTGGCTGCCCGGGCGCCTGAAGGATGTCTTTCTTTGAAAGTGTGTATTTGCGCCTCACCTGCCTCCTGTGTGATTCGCGATCTTGTATCGATCGGGGCGGACGGGCTCTATCTTAGAGGGTTCTGCCTCCTACGCCCGGTGTCTTTCAGAGTGAAGACAACTCTGGCTCGAGGCTTGACTGGATACTTACCACCTAGTTATGCGCTTTTTTTTTAAAAAACATTGCTTGTTTTTCATATGATTTTCGGATGCAGAGCAGGACATAGCTGCGGTATTAATGGTTACCTTTAGTTCATATTTTTTTTTTTTACAGAAATGCAGTATTTGTGTTTGTTCTTATTTGGATTTTGTTTTATAAAGTGGTTAAACGCTTCCTCTAAGAGGCTATTTCCACAATTAACGTGAAGCGCATTGTACTCTCGTTTACTTGTACTGGCGGTGCTGTGATTGGACGGGATGGATTATAACAGAGCGCTTATTTTAACTCCGCATTTTGATGCAAAATGCGTAAAGAGCACTTTGTTTCGGTTTGCGCATGTTTCTTGGGGTGCCGTGTTGATGCAATGTGTGGGGTGACACTGGGAGAATGTTGCATGCAGGGCTGTCATGTGGACGGGGGTCTTGGAGGCAGAGCTGGGCGGGGAGCCGCTGCGGATCGAAGCTGAGCTCCTTCTGTGTTTCTCCCCTTGCCTCTCTCGCAGGTCATAGCGGAGTGAACCAGCTCGGGGGAGTGTTCGTGAACGGCCGACCCCTGCCCGACTCTACCCGGCAGAAGATCGTGGAGCTCGCCCACAGCGGAGCCCGGCCGTGTGACATCTCCCGCATCCTGCAGGTGAACGGGCTGGGAGCCCCCCGGCCGCGCCACACAGCGCTAATACCGTGACTTAAATAGCACCACTTACGCTAACTCTTTCCGCCCAGTTTATCAAAGCACACATTTCATCTGCTAACCATTTTGTACTTGGTATGCATGTAGATTCATTTAAAATATTATGTTCAAATTATTAAATAGATTGTAAGTAAAAACATGCATTACAAATATTCTGTTATGTCCAGTCTAGTCCAGTCTGGGGATTTAACAAGGTCGATTTCTTATAGAAATTCGTCAAACTTGTAGTTTGTCATTGGGCTGGGGGGGGGGGTGGGTTGGGGGGATTCATATCTGTAAATATATTTATTGTTGTGCCTGGATAGATTTTAATAGCAGACGGCCAATTGAATATAGGCGTAGATGTATTTTTACTGTAAGGTTGTGGGTGTAATGCTGAGCGATATTACAAGAGTACCTTCCTTCCTACGCTGTATTTTTAAGTATCACTTTTATAAACAAATATATATATATATATATATATATATACATTGTAGGGCCACACGTGTAATTTTAAGAAAAACTTTTAAGTAAGTTCTCATACCATTTAAGGTATATTTTTGTATTATAGACCCAGGCAGATGCAAAAGTCCAAGTGCTGGACAATCAAAACGTAAGCTTGTCATTGTTTATGCATACTTAAAACATTTTATTAGTGTCTTGAAATTATTAATAATGTGATTTTCTGTCCGTTTCCCTGCCCAGGTGTCCAATGGGTGTGTGAGCAAGATCCTAGGCCGCTACTACGAGACGGGCTCCATCCGCCCGCGGGCCATCGGAGGCAGCAAGCCCAGGGTGGCGACGCCGGAGGTGGTCAGCAAGATCGCGCAGTACAAGCGCGAGTGCCCGTCCATCTTCGCCTGGGAAATCCGGGACAGGCTGCTCTCCGAGGGCGTCTGCACCAACGACAACATCCCCAGTGTGAGTGCGGCGGGCAGGGACTCGGCGCGCAGGGGCCGAGGGCTGGGCAGTAGCCCGAAGAGTGTGGCCCTGTTTCGTGGAGCCATTTGCGTCTGAAAACGGGGATTTGTGGGCCATTCTGCCCGCAAATCCCAATTCGTCAAACAGGGATTTGCACGCAGAATGGCACGCAAATCCCCGTTTTACACGCAAATAATTCCACGAACAAAGGCCCGCGTTTCTAGATATAACGGCCAGCCTTTCCCGTGTACCTATACAACTGTAATTCACAAACGCGCATGCACCTCATATTGCCACGGTGTGTACGCCCTGCGTGAGCCATGGGATTTATTTATGCTGCCATGATAACATGCATTTATGTTCCATGTTAGAGCATGCTACAGGCACATTTAATAAGCATATTCATTTACTTTTGGGTCACGAATGTATGTTGCGCTAGTGTCGTTAAATCATGTGTACACACTCACACAATATAGATAATGTACATTGTATTTTATTTTAGTTTTTGCCAAGTATGCCATCAGTTACGGCCGCACCCGGCTACTGTTTTTTTTCTTCTGTCAGTTCAGAACATATATACTTATTTGCAATGGCGCCAATCACAACTGTGCTTGGAGTCTGCGTGCATGCCTGTATCTGTTGATGACTGAAGGCATGGCTTTCGGTTGGTCTAGGGAGTGTAGCCGCTTCCTAGAGCCCCTGACCGGAAGTGGGTCGGCGCGCCGAGGGCGGGCATGGGGCTTGCTTTGCAGCTGCGGCGTCCCAGGTGCTCCGGCCTTTAACTTCCCTACTCCTTGCAGGTCTCCTCAATAAACCGAGTGCTCCGCAACCTGGCTAGCGAAAAGCAACAGATGGGCGCGGACGGCATGTACGACAAGCTGCGGATGCTGAATGGGCAGACGGGCACCTGGGGCACGCGTCCGGGCTGGTACCCGGGCACCTCGGTCCCAGGGCAACCCACGCCAGGTAAGAGGCCACGTCACCATGTGTATCTATGCAGAGGGGCCGTGAGAGTGTGTGTGGGCCAGCGTGGTTTCCAATCATCTTTTAGCGAGACGCACGGCGCCCACGATAATAGTAACACAAACTTAGCCGCCGTATTTCACTTCTGGTCCTATAAGGCTGTACGGCTTAGACTCAACGGTCATGCATGCCTATGTATATCAGAGTGCCCCCACAGGGGCACAACCCAGACTAAAATGTATTCGTGCCCAATGCATGAAATTTCCCCCATCCAACCTTAAAGCGACTGCAGAAAACCCCATCACACGAATCGTTCTGTTTCCGTCCCACCGTGTGCGCCCGCCGTCGGGTTATCCGAACATAAACCCCGCCCTACCACGGCCCGAACCCGCCTTCCAGTGGGTCTTGCGCTTTCCCATCGTGGCAGTTCGCTGCCGCCTGGATGGCACCAGTGCAATGGGTCGAAGCCGAACTTCTCGGTATCAACCAGGTAGTCCGGGGCCTTCAATATTCATTAACGGCCTCTCTGATTCACTGACCGCTGTGCAGTTTCTCAGCGCCCCACGGGGCGACTGCACCCACCAAACAAACAACAGGCAGGACGGGTCAGAACTTGAGAAGTAGAGGAATGCGCCCCCGTCCGCCCCGCCTTCTATGTACCTGAACCGAGTTGAAAGGGGCGGCGCGCTCCCTTTAAAAAGCGCGTCCCTTCTGTCATGGTCTCGGTGTATGTGCAGAAGTCACGAGGGGGTCGACCTAGATGCAGCCTTCTGCTCACTGGACCCCCACATCCGACATACAAAGATGTCATGCTTCGGCGGTCAATATTGTATTGAGATGGGTCATCAGAACAGTTATTGCTTGAGCGCCTAGAAACGATGTATATGATTTTTGCGCTACTAAATGCTCAATACGTGTGTTCAAGGGTACACTTTACTGCCATTGTTTTTACTCTGTTCAATTTATATATGCACACATACTTTCTAATAACCCAACCTAGTTAAACACCAGATTTTTGAGGGTGAATTGGCCAGCTGTACACTTTGCCCCGAGCACTGTCCTTGGTTTTGCTGCGCAGTACAGCCACGTCTGGTAGACTTCTGCCGCAATGTGTTGCTGCCACTAGCGACAACTGCGTCGAATGCCCCCGACTGATGCTTCAAGGAAGCGCGCTGCTTTATTAAAATGTGAACACAATTCTGCGTGCAATGAAATTTTGACTGTGGTGGTGTGTCTCTGCTGTGCACAGCCAATTGTCCAGTGGACCATATAGCCCGGAATTTGAATATGACCTGCCAAGTGTGTCTGCAAAGGGGTTTCGGGTGAAAGATAGGACACGGGGCCTGGATTGGATCAGCGCCCCCCACAACAGGACAAATAAAACAAATACTGATTTAAAATGTAAGCGATCTCGATAAATTCACTTTCCAAACAACGTCGAACTTTACTCGCCAAGATGAGTCTGTCCAAAAAAACCTGGTCGCTACACACCCCTCGCCCCCCTTTAAGAAAGGGGGGAAACCTGCAACAGTAAGCCGCATATCTGGTACAAAGGATGTTTCTGTCACACGCGAGAACGTGTTATGGGAACAGCCCTGTCGCCATGTAATTGCTCATTAGAGAACGCTTTGTTTCTCATTAGGCGACGTGAATGCGCGTCTAGCTGGAGGAGACGTCTGTAGAAAGGTTCCACAGGAGAGTCCGGGCACGGCATGGCACCGCTTGCCAATTAGGCGTGCGGGATATTTAAGGGAAGGACACAACTTAAGGGCAGCGGGACGGGGGCGAAAGGCCCTGCGTATTGTACAATGCGTCCCTGTGTGTTATTGGTCCGTACAATGAAAGCGAACAGGACCGTCCCCACCTGCCTCTCATGCAGGCCGTGGGCGAGGGAGTGGGGGTGCACGTAGCGGACTGCGCGGGTCCCACTTTACGAGTTTACCTAAAAAAGTGTTTTAATTGATTCGAATCGGTCGTTACTTCCGGGGGGCTTTCAGTTGTGTTATTTTCCCAAAAGCAAAATGTGGCTTGATTCCCATTATTGTGTGTGATATTATTGCCTCACGGGTTATTTATGTTTAGTACGTTTCCACAAAATGTCTTCAACCGCATTCTTAACCTGCCGAAAAAAAATGCGACCATGTTTGTCGTTGATATTATCCGGGTGTGTAGTGTCTTTTACGTACATTCCTTATTCCAACAGGTTCAGAAGGATCACCATTTTTATTTCTTATTTTTTGTAAAATAAAGGGACTGAAGCGGCTGGGTTTGTTTGCCCAAGATGACATGTGTTTGCTTAGATGGGGGGAGCCGGGATTGTAATTTTAAGCACAATAACGACTCTGAACCAGGAGGCCACAAGTGAATAGAGCAGGGTGCCGCAAAGGCATCCGGGTTCCCTAGTGACCTAGAACCACTCTATTTGGAGAGGTCTCGCGGCTTTGGCGGTGCGCGTGTTCTTTTCGAACCGTGTGCCGCCGAGGCACACGGCCCGACCAGCGGGCTTTATTGTGAATGAAGCTGCTCGGTTTGGACACAAACCTACTCCATATTGAATTGCGTCATACATGTGCACGCCAGTTTCTGGTTTGCCTAAAATGCCCCTGTGATCCCCCAGCCATCATTAGAATGCAAAGGACGGTTTGCGGGTGGTATATTCGCCTGTAATACGTGCGACCTGCTTCTTAGCTTCCTTAATGTATTCCTGAACCGAATCACAGGAGACTGTGTTTATAAATGCACCCCTTCCCCGGCGTCTGAAACATAGTTTGCTAATTTGGAATAATAACACAGCTGAACCCTTGAGGCAAATTCACACTACAGCATATTTGTGTCCCACGTGTGAGCACCGTACTACGATTTCAGCAGCTAGTCTGTACATACTATGTTATGACAACAACAGATTGTGCATGCACGTTACGACATCGGCATATAATATGGCCAACGCACACTATGACGGAAGCGGATGGGGCGCCCCCATATGACATCTCACAATCTATGACAACATCTGGTCTGCACGTCACAGCCGTTTGTGTATCCACACTATGACATTAGATAGCGGGCCTGATTTACAAAGTGTTTTTAATGGCATTGGGCCATTGTAAAACGCATTTGTATAGTAGGCCATATCCATAGCGTACTGTGGCATCAGGAACAGGTGTGCACACAATACCCTTATATCTGAAGTTATGCCACAGACCATACTATATCCATAGCAGACTATGACAGCAGCAACTGGTGTGCATAGAACACCCTTATATCCGATGCTATGCCACGAAAGCATAGTATATCCATGGCGTGCTTTGACATCAGCAACTACTGTGCATAGAACACCCTTATATCCGATGCTATGCCACGAAAGCATAGTATATCCATGGCGTGCTTTGACATCAGCAACTACTGTGCATAGAACACCCTTATATCCGATGCTATGCCACGAAAGCATAGTATATCCATGGCGTGCTTTGACATCAGCAACTACTGTGCATAGAACACCCTTATATCCGATGCTATGCCACGAAAGCATAGTATATCCATAGCGTACTATGACATCATCAGATGGCGCATTCGCCAAATGACATCAGAAAAGAAGCCACCCTTAACACATTATGTATTGACACCCGTTGTGTGCTCAATACGCCATGACATCAGCACCTTGGCTGTATACATAATACACTGTCACATTAGCAGATCGGGTGTCCCCACTCGGACGTTAGCAGACAGCGTATCCACACCACACTAGGACATTAGTAGGAGGTGTATGCACACTATGAGAGCAGCTGGTGTACACCTATTATCAGGGCTGGTGTAGAAGGTAGTATGTTCGTACAGCTCTACGATATCCGCATCAGCAGCCGGTTTTCCATGCTACACTATGAGTTCAGAGGCTGACATATCTACCATGAGACCAGCAGCTCATGGGGGGGGGAGGAGTCCGCGGGTGGGGTACCCGAACCTTTGCATTCAGCAGCTGATCTGTCCACCACGTCATCAGCAGCCATTGTAACTAGAGACAGGCTGTGAATCTGCAGCGCTCTATCTTAGCCACGCCACACAACATGTCATCAATACCGGGTGTGGTCCGCATGACGTCACCAGCTCAGTTATCACGGGGCATTTAGCAGCTGGTGTATGCACCCCAGCTTAATTAAATACAATCCACTCGGACGCCAGCAGCAGGTGTATCCACACTAACACACCAGGAGCTGGTTCTACCTCTACGTATTCTGACCTGAGCAGCTGGTGTATCCAGACCACACCGTGACGTCAGAAGCAGGTGTATCCACACAAACACACCAGGAGCTGGTGCAACCTCTACGTATTCTGATAGGAGCAGCTGCGGTATCCGGGCCACACCATGACGTCAGCAGCAGGTGGATCCACACTAACACACCAGGAGCTGGTTCTACCTCTACGTATTCTGACAGGAGCAGCTGCGGTATCCAGGCCACACCATGACGTCAGCAGCAGGTGGATCCACACTAACACACCAGGAGCTGGTGCAACCTCTATGTAGTGTGCCCTGAGCAGCTGGTGTAGCCAGACCACACAGTGACGTCAGCAACAGGTGGATCCACACTAACACACCAGGAGCTGGTGCAACCTCTGCGTATTCTGACCTGAACAACTGGTGTATCCAGACCACCCACACAATGATGTCTTCTGCAGGTGTATCCACACTAACACACCTTGAGCTGGTGCAACCTCTACGTATTCTGACCGGAGCAGCAGGTGTATCCAGAAAACACTGACGTCAGCACCAGATGGATCCACACTAACACCCCAGAAGCTGGTGCAACCTCTACGTATTTCGACAGGAGCAGCTGCGGTATCCAGGCCACACCATGACGTCAGCATCAGGTGGATCCACACTAACACACCAGGAGCTGGTGCAACCTCTATGTAGTGTGCCCTGAGCAGCTGGTGTAGCCAGACCACACAGTGACGTCAGCAGCAGGTGGATCCACACTAACACACCAGGAGCTGGTGCAACCTCTATGTAGTGTGCCCTGAGCAGCTGGTGTAGCCAGACCACACAGTGACGTCAGCAGCAGGTGTATCCGCACTAACACACCAGGGGCTGGTGCAACCTCTGCGTATTCTGACCTGAGCAACTGGTGTATCCAGACCACCCACACAGTGATGTCTGCAGCAGGTGTATCCACACTAACACACCTTGAGCTGGTGCAACCTCTACGTATTCTGACCGGAGCAGCAGGTGTATCCAGAACACACTGACGTCAGCACCAGGTGGATCCACACTAACACCCCAGGAGCTGGTGCTACCACTATCACCCTTCAGCTGGTGCAACCTCTACGTATTCTGATCGGAGCAGCTGGGGTATCCAGAACACAGTGACGTCAGCAGCAGGTGTATCCACACTATCACCCCATCAGCTGGTGCAACCTCTACGTATTCTGTCCTAAGCAGCTGGTGTATCCAGAACAGACACTGACGTCAGCAGCAGGTGTATCCACACTAACACACCAGGAGCTGGTGCTTCCGCTTTCGCCCCATCAGCTGGTGCAACCTCTAAGTATTCTGGCCTGAGCAGCTGCTGTATCCAGAGCACACCGTGACGTCAGCAGCAGCTGTAGACACACTGACACACCAGGAGCTGGTGCTTCGACTATCACATCTTCAGCTTGTGCAACCTCTAGGTATTCTGACCTGAGCAGCTGGGGTATCCAGAAGACGCAGTGACGTCATCAGCAACTGTAGCCACACTAACAGACCAGGAGCAGGTGCTTCACTATCACCCTGTCAGCTGGTGCAACCTCTAGGTATTGTGACCCGAGCAGCTGGTGTATACAGAACACACAGTGATGTCACCAGCGTTCATAGTGTCGGGCATTTTGTGACATTTGTATATCCCGGGCAACCAGAAACAGAACATCCGCGGGTCTATCCGATTTAAGTTCTCCCATGTTGTTCTTACTGGCTAGGGCTCTAACCTCTAACTGAATCGCTTCCAAAACGGAAAACTTATCTGACGTCCACGCTACTCGGTATTCGGGTTGTACACGGCCCCTCGATTTCAATGTGTATGATCGAAACGACTATATAGGCAAAGTTGATGTAATTATACTGCATTTTAAGAAGTCGCCGTTTGGGGCGAAAAGGAAAGAAGGTGAATGGGTCTAGTCTTTAAAACATGAATCCAGGCTTACAATACAGCGCGCATGCGCATCTCGCCTTTCCGCGAATCATTGCTGCTCTTTGCGTTCAGCCTATTGATGAAATAGGACATTCCCGAACAGACCCCAACTGGCATGCACCACGCATGTCCAACAGGACACGTGGACGTCCACGCACTGCACGGAGTAAGGCCTCACAAGTGTGATTTCTTGAAGAGAGCACGAAGAGATGCAGTCTAAACGGTAAAGTCGCAATATGCACTGAGAGAGTCGTGTTTCTATGGAGAGTCGCGTGCAGTTTCCAGCCGCCTGTCGAGACCAGTGTTTCTTCCTACACCTGCAGGCTTCACGCAAAAGCAATGTGCAGCCATGCAGCTAACGCGGCAGTGCCGAGACCCTGGCACATTGCGCACTTTGCGCACAGACGTGCATATCAGAATAGCGGCAGGAACTCGCAAACTGGAGTGGGGGCGCCATGGAGTTATTCCCAAACATACACGAGGAAATGCAGACCAAGAACGTCGGGTTTTCTTGGTGGGGGTGTGGGGGGGGGTCCTTTCTCGTTCACTGCCCAATCTGCTCCCCTCCCGTATGTGCTCTTGGGGTTTAAGAGAGCATTAGGGCAGAAGCATAAGGGGAGGTTGGGCCCCGGAGGGGGGCAAATACGGTGCCCATCTGACGAGCGCCATGCAGCAGCGAGCACAATCGTGCCTCCATGAGGCCTGTCAGCGGAGAAAGAGACGTCTCGATCCGCCAGAAATTCTCCAGCGATTTAGGGCGGTTTAAGGATCAGAGAGGCACTTTTTGCTTATCTCGCCCCCGAATACCAGGAAAGCCCGCTGTGGGGTTTAGACACTTTCCCTTTCAACAGACTCTACAATGTTTTGATCCGGGCTCGGGAGCTGAAAGGTGCCGCGATGGGTTTGCTATCTTTTTTTGCTTGTTTTCCGCCTCAGCGCTCCGGACACTAAGGAGCGGTTTCATTTCCCAGCGTCTTTTCCCTGGAAACAAACCCCGGACTCGGCGTCAGATGGGCGGCCCGCGGGATAATGGGCCGCGCATTCACCCCGCTTTAGAAGGATTAGGTCTGGAAGGTGGAACAGTCTATTGAGCAAAGCCTCTGCAACGGCTGCTCGAGGAGGGCCTTTAAAGGAGATATCTTAATTGTCTGCCGACATATTTTGTAAGGCAATAGCAGTCCTGTTGCGCGCTGTTTGGCGAACACTGGCAACGACGAAACCCTTTACAGCTGCAGATGATTTGAAGGAAAAAGTGCACTTCTGGGTATCCGATTAGGCAGAGGCGCTACAACGCACGATACGTATCGCGGGTCCACTTCTCCCAGATGGAAACAGGGCATGGCAATTAGTTACTTCTTCGCCGTCGATGTAATAATGAGCGTAGACTGGCAAAGGCACAGAAAAATAATAACAGCAAAGACGTGAAAACCAACTCTGCGCCCTTAACGCCTTTCCCGATTACCAACAAAGCCTCAGTGGCATTTTTTTCTTAATGCAAAAAACGGGGAACACATACATGATAACTCTTTCAATGGGTCCGAGCGATTTACCATCAATTGGCCTAAATGCGTAAAGGAACTGTTCTCCATATAAGTTATAAAAAGAGGAAATATGTATGAAATGTAACATTTGCGGAGTACAGACAGTACAGGGGAAAATTCGAACGTTCATTTTCTACAAAGTCCGTTTTATTTTTAAATGTAGGAAATGTAATTCGATAGTAAGCTATTTTTACAATGACCCGTCACTTTACACTGACGGCTGACCCGCTATAATGTGATTTCACGGCTTATTTTCGAGAGGGAGTGGAAATTTTAAGGACAAGGGCCGAAAGAAACATGTTTCGCAGTTTCTCATTCCAAAGTGCGCCAGGGAAGATGTAGACCAGCACACACCAGGAAGCCCTTGTAACCGGCACTCGCCCCCCCCCCCTTCTACACCTGGCTCTTAAAACGCATCAGGCTCAAGGCCCCGTGGGCACGCATCATTTGCGCGCCCAAAATAAAAACAACGCGAAGGCAAACACACACACACACACTCCAGCTCTCTGACAAGACTCAAAGAGTCACGCAGCAAGTTTGAGGAGTAAATAAAAACAGGCCCTTGTGTTCGAATATGTGAGCTGAAGCTTATCTAATCTCGGCTAAGTAGTTTTCGCTCTTTCTGGGGCTGAGTAAACAGGCCCAGTGTATAGAGAGGGGCTGCCCTTTCTCCCCCGGCTCGCATAGAAAGCGCGAGTACTAAATGGCACCGAGCGGCCCAGCCCAGGGGACAGTGATTAATGACGGCGGTGCATAAAGGTTAACACACTGCCCCTGAAAGGTCTGTTGACTGGGGGGCTCGCCGTACAATGCGTCCCGCTGCACGCCTCCAGAGAATCCCTTTGTCACCTCCCACCGATTGTGTCCGCTGAAATTCTGCCCACCAAAGTTTGCCAACCCTCCTGCACCCAAGAGTTTAATAGTTTCCCCAACTCCGAGGGCATTGTGTGCCGGTGAAAGGCGGGTCCGTCCCCATTCAGGGCCCGGTGGCCACCTCAATGGATCTGCTGCAAACGTCCATATGGTGGTCACTGCGGATGAATCCAGCTCTTTAAGGGGGAGGGGGGTGGAGGAGCAGAGAAAGTTTAGGGGGGGTTCTGAACATTGCAGAGTGCTTGAAAGGGTGCCACCAGATTCTGCCTCGTTTTTCTCTTTAACCCTTTGAAGACGTTGGCTATTGTCCACGTGGGCCATAAAAGGACAGTGCAGAGTGGATTCCCACAATATTTAAAGGGCAGAACAGAAGTTCCCTGAACGCTGTTTATGCTCCCGATTTTAACTGCATTGTCTTATAACTCTGCTGTGTGTGTACTCTTTGCTGGGTCCTCTAGTTCCCATCTTACGTGCATTTCGTCGTGGTAAGCTTCTCACACGGCGCGTGAGACCCTTTGCAAAAGTGACAGGACAGGCCCTTGTTGCCATGTGACATTACCACACCAACCTACAGGGAAAAAAATACAACAGACAACGGACGTTTTTCATGCATCTTGGAAAAGAACTAATCCATACACCATCCCCCCACACCCCCCCCCCCAAGAAGATTTTGGAGAGAGTCGTCTCAGGTTATACAGCGAAGCCAGACACAGTGCAGACCCTAACAAAACCTGAAAGGCCTTGCAAAAACTTTATCCCGCTTAATGATAGAAATTACATCAAAAGTCTTAGGAATGCACTAATTAAAATTGTACTCTTTACGTGACATGCCAAGCGTTCAGCTGCGGAGCTGCACATTCACCGGGTTTGGTGAACTCGCTATCAATTCTTTTCAAATTACATGTTAAATTTTTTTTCCCTAAAAAAAAAAAAAGAAATCTTACTTTTCCCAAGTGCCGCACATTACAAAGAATGGACAGTCCCTTTATCTAAATATAAAATTCCATTTTCAGCAATTACAGCCTGCTCCTGTTGATGATATAATTACAGCTGTGCTCAGTAATAGGTGTCAAGGCAATGCACACTCATACAATAGTTGAATAAAAATGCAGAACAATGCAGCCGCTTCCAAATTCACAACCTTTAAAATGAAATTGACTGTGCGGGATTCAAATAAAATACGGCATCAATATTTTTTTTAAAAGATTACAAGCTTGGTTTAGTTTCCTAATACACGTGTGCTACAAACCTTTCAAAGTCTAATTGATAACGCTGGGATCACTTATTATAGATTATCCGAATTAACAGAAAACACTTAATAAAAGGTCTAATACATTTTAAACTCTACTGTGGAAAAATGCATGTCTTCTCACATTCTGGGCACAGTATTTTAAAAGAGATGAACACTGTTTAGCAGTTAAAATGCACATGTGTACACCTACAAGTTTCAAATGTATACTTTAGGAAACAAAAACGTCAGAGGGTGAATTTATTGGAAATGGCTGTCGGCTAAGGCCTGGTAAAGGACCGCAGTTGGCCCTGCTGACCTGTTTCCTTTTCTATGCATGTTATTCAAGATGGCTGCCAGCAACAGGAAGGGGGAGGCGAGAACACGAATTCCATCAGCTCCAACGGGGAAGACTCGGACGAAGCGCAGATGAGGCTCCAGTTGAAGCGGAAACTGCAGAGGAACAGGACGTCTTTTACACAGGAGCAGATCGAGGCGCTGGAGAAAGGTACGTCCGAATGACCTAGGTTACAACGCCGTACGTCACGGCCTTCTTCAGAGTGAAAGGGAAGTCTTCCCGTACATTCTGACCCCTAGTCCGCAGGGCCCTCGTTCTGTAAGCAAGGCGCCCCCCACTTAGGGCATGTGTCGTTTCCATCGCCATCACTAAGAAGCAACACATGCCATGGTGGAACCCCCTGAGGACCACGCCCCTTTAGCCACCCACAATTTGCGTGCTGGGAGTTTTTTTACACGTGCTAAGTATGGGCCTAGAGGCCCTGGTATGCATAGTTCTATTGGTTACCTAAAAGGCAGTACAGCTTAAAGGTGTCTCACCGGTCCAGGGGCCCATGCCGTCATGATCATGAATGTGTTATGTAGGGTTGCGTAGAGACGAATGCGTGCGCATACCCGTCGCAGGTAAACAAGGACACTCATCGGACGATAGTGGGCGCTGGTAAAAACCAGTCTGGAAAGACAGGCATTATTGCTGTACCTTCACTAAAAAAACATTTGTAGAGCGAAATCGAAATGTTATTAATATCAGGTGATGCGATTATATAGGCCTCATGTTTCCGTTTACCTCCACACTGACGCGAACGCACCCGTCATTCGTGTGGAAAAATGGCAACTATTACTCCCGAGGGAGGAGTGATTGCAGCTTTGCATCGCCAGCGCCTTTATCGTCTGTTAATGTCATCTGAACTAACGCAGTAATAACATTTATTTTTGCAGAGTTTGAAAGAACACATTACCCTGACGTGTTTGCCAGAGAGCGATTAGCTGCCAAAATAGACCTACCTGAAGCACGAATACAGGTACCCGAGACATGGTGCAATTAAATGCCTTGTGATACGGATGGGTGACTTTTCAAGGCACTGAAAAAAAACGCTAATTACCGCCGGGCACGTGGGCACTTGTGGATCCCAGGAGGCCCAACTCGCATATCCGCCAACCAATCGTAGAAGCCTCTTACGCACCAATATATATTTTATTTGAAGCAAATACGAGAATTGTATTTGTTATTTTATTTGGGTGTGTTGCTGTGGGAGATGAATATTGCATGTGATGACAGCTCGGTCTTAACTTGGTATTTTATATGTTTCTGGTGCCTATTGATTTCATTTGTTATTTTCAGTCAATCTACCATTAATTTTCTTACTGGTCATCTGTAATCAAGTATACAAATCTAGCTTTAAAAATCCCTATGCCAAATAGATCCAACAGAAACCATTTGGCATGGGGATCTTTAGACCTAGACGTATGCAGTTGTGTACCAGGGAGCTGTACGAATTGTGGTAGAAGAGTTCTGCCATTTAACGACTTTGTACTTTTGGCTGCCATTTTGAGTTGGACAATTTGTATTAATTTTTGGCGGCTTCTAGGTGTGGTTCTCGAACAGAAGGGCGAAGTGGAGAAGGGAAGAGAAACTGCGAAACCAGAGGAGGCAAGCAAGCAACACTCCCAGCCACATCCCCATCAGTAGCAGTTTCAGCACTAGCGTGTACCAGCCAATCCCCCAGCCCACGACACCAGGTAATCCAGCATAGTGGCAAAGCACCTGAGCAATGTCCAAAGGCGGTAATGAGCACGGCTTCCAACATCAGGTGTGAAATGCGTCTACAGTTATGCATTGCTATTGCTGAATTCCGTTTTATTGTAGTCCTTAAATAATAACGGGCAAATTAAAATTGCAAGCAACAAAATCCAAAGAAAGCGGGAGTAGATGACCATCTCACCCGTGACATGGAATAAATAACATGACAACTCTGTATTCAACAGATTTTTACATTGTGTGTATGCTGCCCTTAACCTAACGCGTTGTATTTTCATTTTAGTTTCATTTACATCAGGGTCCATGTTGGGCCGAACAGATACCTCCCTGACAAACACATACGGTGGGCTCCCGCCCATGCCCAGCTTCACAATGGGAAACAACCTGCCTATGCAAGTGAGTAATGACAAAGCAGGCAGCCATTTTGAAACGTGTTTATTTAAGTGTGTACATATGTATTTCATGTATAGGCCGAAAAAGGAGAGCGGACAAGCACAATTCAATCAAGTTACAAATTGATATGGCATGCGCTGAATAGAACGATGATGGATTTGTCAGGGAGGAATGGACAGTGAGTTAGATATTTAGGACTCTGCATGATGGATGAGCATTTACTGGCAGAGCCCCGAGGCAATTATTCTGTGCAACACACGTTGCTAATTAAAACACAAAACAGGAGGACAGTGCAACGTACTTGCTGCCCACAGCAGGGTTCAACTAGCTTAAATACTTATTTCAGCTGTAAGCAGCAAGGTCCATGATCATGTATGTCCATGTGTATAGAGAAAGATACGGGATGCAACGTTGTAAAGGTATTTATATATCTGTTGTTCCACATATCACTCCTGTTTATGTGAAATAAGTCATTTTAGGGAAAAGGCACTTTGTATTGTTGAGCCCATTTTATCCAAACATTTCACAACACAATTCAGAGCCAGATTTGTAGAACGTGTTGTTGGCAGCAGATACGCTGCCTGGCTCTGTAAACCATGAGACATTTGTGTCATATAGCAGAACCCCGATTAGCCAGGCAAAAGATGGGTTTTCAGACCAGGCCGGATTTGGCAAAATGAATCCCTATTTGTTATTTTTCACCACAAACTCTTTGAGATACACAAGGGAGCATATTTTGTGTAAAATGTGTAGTGCATTTTTATGCACACCCGGTCCATAACATTAATGAAAACCGCCATTTCCACACAGAACCAATTTATGAAGCTGGCCTACATTGGCTCACAAATTGGCCCACGCTAGCCAGTTGGGGTGGTCCATTGGGAATTGGTTTGTTGCCCTGCAGGCCAGAAATAAGCTGGTTTTCAGATTTGTTGTGCAAGACACAACATAGCGTACTGGCACTTCATTGGTTGTATTTAATGATTAAGTGATGATGTGCGTGATAAGATTGGACACCACAAGTGTTTCATCCACTGACAAATCATTTTTACAAGTTTTTTATGCAAGTTGTTTACTTAACCTGCAGCTTGAGGGCGGCCGGTAGTTGATATGAAAGCGGTATAGTGTTGATTTCAGCATGCATGGCTGGTAGGCACTGTGAGCTATGTGTAAACCAATATTTTTCACATAATCTATAATAGTAATCTGACTTGTATATTAATAAGAGCTGTGGTCAAGCATTCAGAGCGAATATATATCGCAATGGAGTCTAGGGGTAATGGACATGATTTATACATCAAGCAGCAGCTGTTAGTATGTCGGGTCAGGGTATATACCGAACAGGAGTGAGTCATATTCTCAGACCCATTAGGCCAATGGATTGTCTGCATTGGAACTGCAAACCCTATCGGGTCCAAAAGTATACAAAACTGATGGCCGAATTACTCTGCTGCACCAAGACTTAGGTGTTAAGGGGTGACTGCATAGTCGTAGCCATGCTGTATAGGAAGGGCAAGGTTAGATTGTTCCTGCTATGACCCAGTGGCATTGCTTGCCGCTTGTACGAACAGGGGTTGCATGTATGCATATTTGTAATAATTTATTAAGGGGCACTGAAAAGAGATAACACGCAAGGCCAACCAGCTATATAGTATAATTTATAATCCACACCACACTGACAGTCCAACTAATTTCATGTGCAAGGTGATGCAGCAATTCTAATTCACCTGAGTTAGGGTACTTAAATAGGAATCGCTTTCAGCCTGGAAAAAGACCTGTGGTCGAAACATGTGTCAGCTGCCCTTTGTTGGGATTTAAACAAACTTGTATTATCAAACAAACTTGTTGCATTCTTAAAAACCACAGTCAGCGCAGCGTGGTTGTGCATCCATTGATTTGTTACATTTGGAACTCTTGGGGCAAAGGTTTCACCCAGATGCGACCATCCACAGCTGACATCTATCAATCAAGGATTACTGTAAAAAGAACCCCTTTAAATTCAATTATTGTAGCTCCGCACTGACAAGCACATTGGATCTCAGTCTCTTGCCCTGCCTTTTTTCAAGCACTGAAAAGTGGGTTACCCTGTCTATTGTTTCAACCCCTTTCAGTTCAAGTGGTTGGCAGCAAACCGAATTAGATGGAATATTATCATGATTCGTCTTGTTGCATCTTCTCCTACTGCTTCTTAACGTAAAAATGAAATTGTATAAAGTGAACACCCTATCTAACTTTCACATGATAAACAATCACACCACAAATAATAAAATACATCTAGAACTGATATTTTGGCATTGTAATTGATCTGGGACAAAAAAATAGTGATGGAAGAAAAAAAAAAGTAGCCAGCATTCACAAATCAGAATTCACGTAGTATTCAAGAGTGGCATTTTGCCTGGATATTTGGGGCAAATAATGTATTTTAAAGCATAATGGTCCTGTAAGATTGCATACAACTACCAGCTGCAGAGTGCACCAGGGAGGTGAAGTGGACCACAATGACCTGTCAGGCTGGCCCTTCGGGCATTGCTCTATTGCCCTCTGGGCCAGCCAGAGTCTGCGTAGGACAAAGCATTGGGACAACAATCCCATTCCTGGGGGCTTTGTATTTTATTGGAATAAGAGGATCATAAACAAATAAGGAGAATCGTATTAGGCATGGACATGGTTACAACCATGAGTTACATGGAAGAGGGGCCAGAACCATCCCATAGGTAAGAGGGGAAAGAGAAAGGAGTAAAGTTGAAGTACAGGAGCAACCCAGCGATGAGACGGGAGCAGTCGAAAGGGCATCACAAGACCAGCACACTGAGCAGAAGGGGGCCCCTCGTCCAGTCCATCAGTGAGAGAGGAGGTGAGGTGGCGAGAAGGAGAAGGCCCAGAGGCAGCTTGTTGGTGTGTACGAGTTACAAAACAAGTGGAATCAGCAGCAGTGTAGAATCATGAAGAATCCTACTCTGGTCTTCTCAGGGTGTGCAGGTGAAGCAGTTAAGGGATGTGCCTTCAACTGGCCATCCAGGTGATGGGTGCCCTTGACATGTGAGTCGTTGCAGTGGGAGTTCATCACATGGTCCGCTGCTCTCCTAATCAAGGTTATTGTTTGTCTTTTGGGTGGGAAGGTGGTTTGGTTCAAGTGAGCAGCACATATCACAGGCAGAAGGGTGCCTGGCAAATGGCATAGTCAGATCCCAACTTTCTGCACACAGGATGGTTCTGGGAAAACAATTCAACTCCGAACTTCATCAGGGGGTATGCCTGCAGGGTTCCTTCAGGTTTATTACATTGTTCAATGCTCTGCTGTGAGATATATGTATAGGATCACTGGTAATGTGGGGAGTACTCCCTCCCCACCCCCACACAACAGTGCCACACAAATAGACCTTGATATTCTATCTAGCCCTGTATATGGCTGATCTAGAACCAATGAATCTCTCCCCCTTGAGCAATGTTATGCCAAGAACCAAGCCTGTGTACAGAAAGAATATATACTTATTAAATAATAGGTTCAGTTAATATTTTCACACATGCAACTTTCGCTGTGGCACAAAACAAAGCTATAAAAAAAGACTCCCTTTTTGGGAATCGACAATAAGAAAAACGGAAATTACACCCTATATGCGTTTTTCACCTTTGGATCTCATGGAAATAGAGAACAGGTCAAAAAATCAGTTCAAACCTTCTATCACACACAGATCCCTTAATGTCAACATTAGACAGTACCTTGGAACATTACAAGATCATGAGCATTAGCATTCCTTGATAAGGTTTAGATTTAAACCAACTGCAAACGTTTTCTATGTTCAAAAGCAACTTTACACTTGCAGTGCTTTGTACATGTAATTTGAAAATGCTAGCAGTTTTGAAAGCACAACAGACTTTTGATAATACTTTGGATTGATAGAACCCTTCTTCCTCCGCCGCTATGCAAGCCAGAATCTCTTCTATCACTTTCTCACTCTCTGTAGAGAGTCTATATTTCAATTAGAGACCTCACTTTATTTCGTTTAGCAAGACACCTCTCTCCACGAGCACCAAAAACCCTGACATTCAGTGTACATTTATTACCCCTCTGCTTTAAGGCCAGGTCTGACAAATGGTGAACAATTAGGATTTTTTTTTAGACAAGGACACCCCTTCCCTTGAGGGAGTTTTGGGGTTCGGAATGAAATTGGGAAAAACAACTCACTTTAAATGACTATTTCTTCTTCCTGGGAGCGTTTTTCTTAATTTGGAATGTTAACAACATCACCCAGTGTTATTTAGCTATAGGGTAATTCATTTAATTATTATTTTGTAAAATGCTAAGGGTCTACTTCCATACCCCCACCCATTAATTCAGGAGAAGGTATTAAATCAAACAAGTCCCCACACTTGGTTCAGTTAGACACATTACTAACATAGAATGTCTCTGGGGCTGGTGCTCAGGGATACATCAGCATTTCTGGACCCTCTGTTGGAGAAAGCGGGGATCTGGTCAGGTGCTTCAGTCATGTATAGCCACCAGCATTCATCCCGCTATTTGGTTCTCCTTGCAAAGATCCCAGCATCTGTCTATGTTTCCCTGATTTCCTTCAGCACTCTCATCAGCAGTTGTACCCCAGGTAGTGTCACGCACCTCCCAGACAGGGTTACATTCTGCAACCCTCTTTCAGTTCTCACTTAGATTATTTTAGGCAGCTCTCCTCTCCTCTGGCGTGTGCATCCACTTTTGAACCTCAAAACCACTCCTCGGAAAATTAAAAATGAGGAGGTGCTAGCTTATTAGCCCTGAATCTTAATTGGACCCCTATGGTCCCCAAGGACAAGCTCCTCTCTCAGAATATGTTCCCCGAGTTATGTAGTTGAAAGGATGGGAGGGATGAATCCACCCACTGGAGTTTTCACCTAAAAGGTTTCTGCATGGCAAAAGTTTGTATCTTACAAAAAAACATGACAATATATACAGAGATGCCTCTAATCATGCCAGACTTAATAAAATGATTCCCATGTTTGCACGAGGTTGCACGTTCAAACAGTGGTTTTTCATGGTTTACACAACAAATATATTAGTTATGAACGTGACATTTTCTACCCAACTATCTAATATATTAAGTTATCCCATCTCCAAATCTCTGCTTTGCGACATTTTCTGGAGAGTTAAGAACACATTTAAGTTTGTAACTCAAGTCTGAATGGTCGAATTTTTATATGGATTACTTCCATAAATAGGCATTTTCAGCAGCATTTTAGTGATACTTGAACCATTATGCTGTGACCTATGATTCTTGAGAAAATGAACAAACTATGATCATTCATTTACACTTATGGGAATCTTCAAACATATATGCAGATCCTCACTCTCATTCCACATTTAAGGTTAATTTCTCCTAGGAGCAACCAATCCACTCTCTGCTGCTCTGTTGTTGACTTGGGCCTGCAATTAACCCATCAGTCTTTCTTCTCTCAAGGAGAACAGGCCCCAATAAAATGCCTTCATGGTCACTGCTTGCGTGTTCTGAATAGAAACAGAGCCCTTACTAGGAAATAGAAACTTAAAGTCATACCTCTAGAAACAGACACTTATATTTGTGAAGGTTACATTTCATTGGGCATATGAGGCCTTCTGTTTATTTTTAATATATTTGTACCTTGCCACGACTGTTCACTTTCCCATCTGTACATTGTTTTTAAGCTGCACATGCACTCCTTTCCAAGATCGCAATATTTGTATTTACAAATGATCACTTCATGCTTCAATCACCTCGAAGGAAAAGTAGGCACACTTAGTAAGTGAATTTGTCGTTCTTTGAAAACATAATTTTTGATGGTGCAGCTGAAAATGAAATGCTGCATTTTTTGTCTGTTAGTTCACAATGTGCCTTTCCATTTCCCTTCTGTAGCCTGGTTTCGTTTTTCACATATTCCTGGCCTCAACTGCAGAAGTACATACATTTGAATTCACTAGGCACATTAGCAATGTTGAACTTCTTGATGCTGGCTTTTCAGTCTGCCAGTGTGCCTTCCCATGACAAGAAGGTATTTCTGCACATTTTGAGCCTAACATGGCCTTTCAGTTTATTTGATCCTGAGGCTGGATTTTAAACACCACACTGCCCAATCAGGGCCATTGTTGTCTTGTGGGTATGTGGCCTGATTCAAACTAATGCATGGCTCATTTTGGGACCAACATGGCCTTTCAGTTCATTTGATCCCGGGGCTGGCTTTTAAACACCACACTGCCCAATCAGGATCATTGTTGTCTTGTGCGTATGTGGCCTGATTCAAGCTAATAAATGGCGCTACTGTAACATAAACAGGAAAGCTACTAAGAGCCTCATAAACTTAAATCTTGGTGGCCGCAGTCAACCATTTGAATATATTCCACCTCTGGATCTCTATGGGAAGATAAACCTGAGAGAGAGCTCACTATAGCCAATAGGGACTCAACATGCCCATATATTAATTTACCTCATCATAATCCTAATGCATATTGGTACCTCACAATGCATAGTCCCCAATATGCTAAACTTCAGGCTCCACCATCACACAGAATACGACATCTTCAGTATTACAATGCCGTCAAGAAGTTGCAGGATAGAAAAGCTCTCCCACGGCTACAAATTGATCTCCTTACCTGATAGGAAAATAATGTAAATGGGACAGTATAGCTACACATGACTCAAATGCCTTTTCATTTACCATATCCTTAGGGGAGAACATGGAACAGGTTGGGAGATGCAGATATGAATTTCAACCTTATAGTTACTGAAAGCTAGCAAATCCATTTAACATCCCACCTCACTTGGTATGAATGTTCTACTATTCATAGAGCCACCTCAATCTGTTGTCAATAATCAAAATTGCTAGTAGAGGGATTTGACACCTTCATCCATGAGTGGAGATATATCTACCTCTGCTCGAATCAATGTTCTAGATTCAGGACATTGGCTCAACATTGCTTTCATATATGCAAATAAGAATCCAACCCCTATTGATATATGTAAATGTATATGTATCATTGAGAAGACAGTTTCTAACCAACTCGATAATCGGATTAATCAAAATGGCCTGTCATTACCAATTTGGGTTCAGGCTAAAATATAGCACTAAAACTGCCACCATCTAGGTCATAGATGAAGCTCTTCAAATCATGGACAGAAGAGACTCACGCCTCCTAGTTCTCATTGAGCTCTCTGCCATGTTCAACATGGTTAACCACCTCACACGGATCAACCTACTCACAAACAGAATGGGCTTCTCAGGCACAGTTCTCAAGTGGTTTGCATCTTATCTCTCTTACAGGCAGCATTCTGTTCAGATGACCCACTAGCACCAGTAACCCGTGGAGTCCCACAAGGGTCCTGCATCTCCCCAACCATGTACAACCTTTATACCAAACCCCTCTTTGATCATCTAGATGCCCTCGGCATATCGTACACAAATTATGTCGACGACACCTAAATCCTCCTCCCCTCTCTGGTTCATATCACCAAGACACCACAACCATCAATGAAGTTTATGACATTGGGCCTCATCCCGAGTATGGAGGTAATCATGGAGCTATTTGCGCCATGACTACCTCCCATACCGGTACCGAGTCCGCCCTGGTCCAATGAGGACTTACCAGTCCATTCCAACCTTGGAGGGACCTGTAAGTCCCCAATGAAAAAAACATTCCCCATTCCCATTTCATCCCCCATAGGGCTAAATGGGAATGGGGAAGTAGCTAATAACTGTACCGCAATTTGCGGTACCGTTATTAGCTCTCTGGTCCCTTAGCGGCTCCCGCTAAGGGCGTCTAGTAAAACCAGGCGCCAATTGCGGGACCCGCTAAGGGACCTCGTAGTAGGGCGCAAAGGGATTACCGGCACCAATGTCCTTAACGGTGCCCGGTATCCCTTTGTGCCCTACTCAGAATGAGGCCCATCGTCCAAAACTGGATGGCAACCCATCAATTGTGCCTCAACGATGACAAAACATAGATCCTCATTGTAGGCTCGCACTCCACCCTCCGCAGCATTGACCCAGTTTACAAAGCTTTTGACATTGAGGGCAATGGTATCCAAACATCTTCTGCAGCCAAAACCCTAGCCATCTACATAGACACCACCCTTGACCTCTCTTGCAAGGTCAACACTATTGCTTCCTCTGCTGCCTACACCGCAAAACTATTAATGCCAGCAAGCCATTCCTTACCACAACTAACTGACTCACAGTAGCCTGAGACATCACCGGAGCCAAATTGGATTACTGCATAGGTGTTGCCAGCTCTGGAAAAGATCGGGGGCTGTGCTAATTTTGGGACTGTCAGGACTGGGGGCTAGCTAGCCTTTTTTGTTGCAACGCCTGAGCTTCTATCTGGGGCTACAACCAAAAGTCCCGGGGCTAGAGCCCCCTCAGCCCCCCATAGCAACACCTCTGGATTACTGTAACGCTCTCTTTGTAGGAACCTCCGAACGCAACTTGTGCAAGCTGCAAACCATCCAAAACAATGCACTGCGAGCAGCCCTAGGTTTGTCCAAACACAACCACATCACAAAGGCCAGGAAAGATGCCCACTGGCTTCCAATCCGTGAAAGGATTACATTCGAAACTCTCTCCATCATACACTGGTGCACCACGACCACTGCCCTGGCCTACCTATCTCAACAGGTGAAGAAATACTCCATGCCTTGCTCTCTAAGATCCACAAACAGCCATCTACTCAGAGTGCCCACCTTCACCAGAAAAATCACAGGAGGACAGAGCTTTCCTGTCATGGCTGCCAAGCTCTGGAACAATCTCCCCATCACCCTGAGAAAGGAACCCTCCTATTGGACCTTCAGAAAAAAACAAAAAATGTGGCTTTTTGCCTAAACAATCCCCTGAGCTAACTAAGACATTCAGATACCTGTCTCCCCCTCCTCCGCCCCTGCTCCTCGAACCAAGACGTTTAAGATAGCATGACACCCCTTCCTCCCCGTCGTGTTTTCTAATTTGTTTCTTGCATTCGCTGTACTCTGTATTTTATTTTTTGTCTCACTAATGCCTAGATACCCAAAAGTTCCACGCGCTGCAACAAATGCAAAAGTAAATAAATAGGTCAGACACACTGTGTGGTCACCTGCAGAGGTCAACAAGACTCACAACTCTCCCTGGTGATCTTTAATCTGTACATGGGGCTGTTGGGATTCTGGGATTCCGACATCTCAATGACCCCAACATCTCACTCCACCAATAGCCAGACCACAGCCAATTATACTTAAAAGTGACAGGTACATGGGACATCTCAGACCTCAGGAATTGTTTTGCCTCCCGAAACGCCTGGATGACAAGCACATACCTGAAGCCTGATCCCACAAAGATGGCATTTGTTCTACTCGGCCATCCATGTAAGCAGGCTGCCATTGAAGGGCGGATCTGTGACATACACCTTGACAGCTTCAAACATTACTTGGCCCAACTGCCAAATCACTTGGGTCTTCTAAAGAAGGCACTCGCTGCTTCCAACAACATATCAACCAAAAAGTCCCAATCCACCTGGTATTAACAAACCCTCCTCTGGAGTATAAAATCCCCCCACCCCAGAAAAACAGTTCAGGCCCTGGTAATCTCCCACATCGCTGATGGAAACTCCCTCCTCACGAGCATTGCAGTGATGTGCTTGGCCCCGCTGCATGACTCATAACTTCCAGTGCTATGCGGATGACACTCAGCTCATTTTCAGGCTACCTTCAGCCACCTCTTCTCCTTCTCTCATCTCTGACTGTCTGTCCACCATCCAGGAGTAGTGTGCCTCCAATGATCTCTGCCTTAATGCCAATAAGACTGGGATTCTCCTCATCGGCACACCCGCTCCCTCCTTTCCTGTCACTCTCTGGCCGGCTTCTCCAAGCCCTCTTCCTGCTCCCACCAGTGAGGCTAAAAACCTCAGGGTCATCTTCGACTCCACGCACTCCTTCTCGCCTTACATCTCTGACATCTCTAAGAAGTCACACTACCAGCTGCACCTCCTCAGAGGTATTCTTCAATTCCTCTCTTTCCCCCAGATGCTCACTGTCTCCAGAGCTCTGGTTCTCTCTAGGCTGGACTATTGCAACAGCCTCTTTCTAAATCTGCCTGCTTCTACTCTCTGCCCTCTGCAACTCATCCAGCACAGGACTGCGAGACTTGTCCTTGGCCTCAAGCCCAGGGATCGTATCTCTCCAGGATTGAAATCCTTGCACTGGCTCCCAGTGGCTGCGAGGATTATGTTCAAAACCCTCTGCATTGTCCACAAGGCCGCCTGGGGCCTCAATACCTTCAACTCTCTCTTCCTAAATATCTTCCTCCTCGAGATCTCCGCTCACCCTCGTGTATAGGCACGTTATAAATACCATATCATATCCGCCTCCAACTCCCTCAGGGTCAGTCGCTTCTCCAAGCAACAAGTTGGTGGTAGATCTCTTTCTTCAGCTCGGGCCTCTTTCTGGAACAGCCTCCCTGAAACTTGAGGAGAATCATCTCTGGTTCCGGAAGCACCTCAAAATCTTTCTCTTTGCCTCTGCTTTCTCTCCTCCGGTGCTCTGCTGATTTTCCTGCGAAACTGAAACTGCACTGGCTACCTGGCCATCCTCTGATCTCGGGCCCATATCCCCTCCCCCGTTAGTCGCACACCTGCACTGCCTTGCTGGCAATCCCCGCACTTGGGGACTGTTTCTGTATCCCTACAGTCCCACTACCAGCACCTGACTCCTGATGTCTGCACTTACCCTTGCACTTGCCACCAGCTGGCTGTACTTTTACTTATTGTTTATTTATTCTATTTATCCCATGTACTGCACTATCCCCTCCTCCTCCTCCCCCCGCATTTTACCCTTTCCCCCTTCCTATGCACTTGCACGATCTGAATGACACCTGGTCTAGTAGGATCGTTATCTCGTCTTCCCTCTGTTCCCCCTGCCCTGCCTCATCGCACCTTGAAACACTTGTGTATAAGCGCGTTATAAATGCCATATCATATAATGGAAACCAGAAAATCAACCTTATTTCTCCCATCCTAAGGGAGCTGCGCTGACCTCCTATCCCACCCAGAGTATGCTTTAAGGCTACCTGCATTACGTATAAGGCAACCACTGCTCACACACCTGGTTCCTCAGCAGCCAAGCCAAGGCTAGGCCTGAGAAGAAACTGGTAAGTATCATGCTATCTCCTGCCCAGTTGAATACCATCACAGTAGTAAACCGAACTGCACCAAGGCTAATGCAGTTCAGAAAGAAATTCAAAACCTTATTCTTCCGTCAATACTTAGGTGCCACATAGGCTGCTTGCATTGCTGTTTCACATCCCACCACCATGGCCAGAGCATTATGTGCCACATACTGCAATTCCCCCTTCTTACTGCATATGTTAGACTGAATTACACGCACCGTGCTCCATTGCTTCCTAGCTAGGTATGCACTATATATAAAAAAAAAACAAATACAAAAATGGTGCCAAAAACATCAGCATAGTGATAGACAAATGAGCCCTGACATTTCACACTTTCGCGCTGCGCTCAAAGGTTCACATGCTCACTGATGAACCCTGGCACGGTTGAAGATAAAACATTGTTCCAAGGAGTCCTGTGCACACAGAACATGTGCCCAAATATATGTTGCATATATTTTCAGTGGAAGAACATGAAAGGTGCCCACTTAGGTATGGACCTCCCGCCCCTTGCTCTTCTTAGGTATGACTGTAAACATCTATAATCCCATGTATATTACACATCATGTTGCAATGACTTCACAACAAGGCTCATGAGACAATTGATTAATCTTTTCTCTACTTTATTGCTTTATAAACCCCCTTTAATACAGTTATCATACCAAACTGTAAATGATAG
The DNA here is from genome assembly GCF_040938575.1 of Ambystoma mexicanum. Classification (NCBI taxonomy): domain Eukaryota; kingdom Metazoa; phylum Chordata; class Amphibia; order Caudata; family Ambystomatidae; genus Ambystoma; species Ambystoma mexicanum. The sequence continues at coordinate 687,974,538 of NC_090934.1, read as the reverse complement.
ATGGCTGTTCAGGCTCTGTGCATATGACAAACTATGTGGCTGTCTTGAAGTCCTTCTCGCCACCCAATGCCCAAGAGCCATCCCTACACCAATGAAACATTCATTTTCACTGCCATTCTCTGGTCAGATAATATAAGGATATGATCATTTATAGTTAAAACATTGTTTTTGCTGTTGTTAAATTGTCTTGGTCTGCCTAAGGTAGCAGCCTTTGCGGCCATGAACGCCTATAATGCAGTTACATTATCCCGTTAGCCTAATTAAGGCGTCCCATTCTTGTTTTTCTTTGAACAAATGGTAGTTTCCTTTCTAATCTTGCCAAACACAAAAATGAAGCCAGACGTTAAGAATTATCAATGTGTAAGGATAAATGCATGTGAAGAAAAAAGTTAGGCAATCTAAACTCCCTATGCAAAGGCTTTGCAGCCTACTGCAGAGCACAAGTGCCTCACAATAACTGTTGCAGGCAGTCATTGTGGGCTCTCATTTGGTTCCTTGGCATGGATGTTGGCATGAGGAGCTAAGGGCATAAGAGACTTCCCCTGATTTGCATTGATCAGAAATTCGTCTCTGCTTGGTTTATACCTTTTTCTATGATGAACTAATGTTTGTGTTAATTTAGTGCACACAGTATTGAAGTGAAACTTTAGCAAATGGTAAAAATGCAACAAAATAATTTCATGTTATTGAAAGTGCCAAAGAGTGCAAACATTAGTTTCAAAAATGCAATGCAAGACAATAACAAGTTTCAAAACAGCGTTCGTAATTAGTTTATGAGATGATGTGAACGCTCTAATTTCAAAACCCATATTGAGGTAACCTTATCGGATGTAAGAATTGTCATGAGCTACACAAAATATAGAAATGGCTGATCCCATCCACACTGATGCCATTTTGTTGAATTCAGAGAGATCCTCAAGCTTCTTCTTTGTATGCACATCCCCCGTTTACATTTATCAGCTGGTTTAGTACTGGACCGAGAGAGGGTAATGTCTATTGGATCTTGGATTCTTCCCAATGGATAACATACTCCGAAGTTTCTTCCGCCAAACCCATAGAAAGCAGATTGGCACTCAGGAACCAGGTATTTTCGGTCTGCGCCCATCAACAACACAGGTTTCGCATCTGCTTTTTCCACTGTTACATTAATGAACCCCACCCCCATTTTTCTTACAGCCAACAGTGGCAGACGGATGCTGAACGAGGACACTTACATTACATTACATTACATGTAGACACTGCTCAAAACGGAACCACTGACATCTGCACTAATAACTTTAGCTGTGGCAAACTATTGATTGACATGCGCAATTTATAGGTGGGAATGGAAAAGGAGAATATTACATTTCTAGCAATATTTTAACATGCATTCTTTATCGCATATCCGTGACCACTGTCGAGCAGGCATTCAAATTCAACTTTCTTCCTAATAATTCTTTTTGGCCCTCTGAGTTGTTAATTTCACCCCTTTTAGGGCCTGTATTGGTTTAGAGGTGTCACAAGCTCATTGATTGACTGTATCCATAATTGATGTTTCACAAATCTTTTTTTACATGTGTTCAAATGTAAGAGGGCTAGTTTAGTTTGGCCAATACAGGCCAAACAATCCGAATGACCTTAGGGGATCAATGCGGAGCCAAAAAAAAATGTTTAATTCTAAAGATTTCAAAATTTCAAAATCCTAACGTGGGATTTGTTTAATGTGTCATAAGATATTTAAATATATTTGTGTTTATATTTGAGGACAGTACTAGTATCTGACCCATCAGATGCAAAGGAGGCAAACTTTAATTTGTATGGTTGGAAACAATCAATTACAATTTGACCTACTCTCTATTTGTGATTTAAACATCCACTAATACACATTCCAAGTTTACTGATGACATAATTTTTAAGTTGGAATCAGACGTGAGCTTCAAGAACTGAAACCAACATGAGTTTGACTTATATCTTTGCAAAAAATATAACCCTGGTTTATGAAAAGAGACATTGTTGGACAATAATCTAGGAACGTTTAGTGCATGTTTTAGAGCACAAGATTTTAGATTTTCACGTTTTGAAATACGCCGCCACCACTATAAGTGAGAAAGCCTTTTGCTATGCAAAACTCCAAGGAGATTTGGATAGTTTTACCAAAGCTCTACTTCTCCATCAGAGAGGTCCACAAATAAAAAAGCAATTAGTTGGGCATTGTGCAAACTAGCGCTCTATGTGACACAATTTTACATTGTGCAGTTATGCCTCCCTTACGTCAGCTGAATCATTTCTTCCCACCGTCCCTTTTTCTTCGGTTCCCATTGGGAACATTAGATTCCTGTTCTCCATGCCTGAGGCTTTTATAACATTAAGAAGACCTGATGCTATTGAATTAGGCTCCTCAGACAACTCCTGCCATTCTGCACTACGTAGGACAGAGCTACTGTTGTGGTGTTCCAGTAAATTTCTCTTGGATCACTGGAACTCTCTGTATCATGTATCCCTTTAACCTCCATACAATTATCCGAAGAGATTATTTAGAGAAACACATTATTTCAATTAATCAATGTATGAAGATGAATATACATCTAAATAAACAACATGCATAGAAGGCACACAGCAAAAATGAATGTACATGAGCCTAACACAATTACAATCAGCCCAGAAGGCCAGAGGACACAAATCCCACATGAACACACTCCTCATACACACATCATTCATAACCCCCCCGACCCCACTACCAAACATCCGAACAATTCAATAACAATGTTCTCAAACTGTGGAAAATTGGACAACACGCTTAAATGGCCGAAGTCGTGAAAGATGGCTTCGACTTTTCATATTTCCATCTTTTGGCCAAAACAGTGATCTTCTACAACATCCAACCCATTTCGATGTATATGATTTGCAAATCCTGCATGCCGCTTTGGCAACTTCACTTACTGGAGTTTACTAACATCTTCACTGTGCCACACGAAGTTTGCATTGTTGACTCACATGCTTGCAGTTTGGCACTGTGGACATGATTTCAATGTTCTTCAGAAATAATCCCCTGATGAAGACATGACATGTTATTATTCATATACGTCGGAACTGGTTGGCCAAAAGATGGAAATATGAAAAGTTGAAGCCATCTTTCATGACTTCGGCCATTCAAGCTTGTTGTCTAATTTTCCACTGTTTGAGAACATTGTTATTGAATTGTTTGAATGTTTGGTAGTAGGTTTATGAATTATGTGTGTATGAGGAGTGTGTTCATTTGGGATGTGTGTCTTGTTGCCGTCTGTGCTGATTTAGGCCCATGTAAATTCATTTTTGCTGTCTGCCTTCTATGCATGCTGTTTATTTATATGTGAATTAATCTTCATACATTAAAATAATGTGTGTTTCTAAATGATCTCTATGGATCATTTTCTGAAAATATCAGATGTTGTTCCCTGGTTCCGGGGTAGTACCAGGGTTCCCTGCTAGTTCCCTTTAACCTCCAAACGGAAGTTGCAGGTTTCTCAGAATCCCACGATTAGGCTGTAGACACTGTACCCCTGAGGACAACATACATAAAATTGGCAATTGTGCATTGATGGCATCATTAATGATATCATATCAAGCATGGCGCTAGGAAGTATATCTTTGCAAACACCAATATGTAACAAGAGAGGTCATTTATGTTAGTATGTTTGCATGTCTGTCTCTGGTGGTGTCATCCAAGGGGAAACTCGAATTCCTGGACTCTCCCCGCAAGTCCAATGAGTAAAAAGCATCCAAGCTGTTTTGTTCATGCGCTGTTAAACTTAATCCTAAAATTACATTCTGTGGCGCCAGTTATGTAAACAAAAGAATTGCCGCTTTTAAGTCATGCGATAAGTTAAGTAACATCTACGTAAATGTATGACCTCTATGACTGAACTACTCACTCGTGACCAATAGTTCCTTCCCTCACTCATCACCATTGTGTGTAGCATATCGATCCTTAATGTAAAACACAGCAAAATATGCATAGATGCATATAGATATACATATTAAGAGATATAAATGAATAGGTGATCTCTGACATATAGCTCTGGTCCTAAGAGAACATAAACCTGTTGGACTTCTCTCGCAATACTGGCACCCAATGACATTGCAAGTAACACCCTTTAGACAAATAGAGTGCAGAACTACATACATATTCATACTTCTGGCACTGGATAACGAGAATGTGAGATGTTCAACAGGCTTGGGCTGGCCTATAGGGCGTTATGGCAATCCCCGAAATGCAGGCTCAAACCAAATATGAACACGTTTGAGTTACTTGACTGGGCAGCTAGTAATTTTGACCAGTGTTACTGAGCAAATATTCATTAAAATGTTTGATTTGCAGCACATTTTACCCCAAACTCCCCCTTCTGCACTACTGAACAGTCTGTCACAAAAGGAACAATTTTACCATTTGCGACTTTTTCATTGGTAACCGAGCCAGATTTCTGCACTAGCCCAACCCTAATGTAGATAGATAGACCCACAGATATCTATGATATGGCTGCACAACCCGTTCACAAGTCTTCTGTATGAGATTCTTTACTGTATCTAAGTAGATCACCTTCATCCTCGTGCTTTGATCCGTTGTCTTGGTTACTCAATTTAAGGGCTCAATTGGATTTATTTAGCATAACCTTCCCCTTGTGAAATCATGCTGCCTTGGATTCTGTATCGACTCTAGTCAAAGTGTTCTATTATTCTTTCCTATATTAAAGATTCCTTTAATGCCACGGCCACCAATACAGGCTAGCTACCCTGTGGTTGCAGGGCCCCTCTCTGACCTCCTTTTATAATAGACTTCCATCTTACTTTCTCCAATCATCCAGAAGACGCCCCCTCTAGTTAGAAGAATCTGAATGGATTTGCTAGTGGTGTTTCCGTCCGCGGCTGCATATCAGCTGATCTCATTGGCTTGTCTGCATTGCAAGCTCCGGTTGGGACACCATTGTGTGTAAGAGGGTCAGCCCCAAGCTTCATTCCATTTATTGTCCAGCAGTTGACCAGTACTTTCGCTTTGATTTTATTTGGATAGTGAAAACACGTGTCGGTTGATCAATTCTGCTAATTTCCTGTCTTCTGCTTTACATGTCCCAATTCCCCTGTCCGCATCATAGATTTGCCATTATATTTCTTCCTTTGAATGACATATATGCAGAAGGTTATCTCCTCGCTTTATAAATTTTCCATCTCTCTGCGGTTTTGCTCTCGTGACTGCGCTGCTAGCCTCACCCTCCTTGTTCCACTGGTTGCTGTGATTCTGTGTAAATGGTAAGGTGGTACGTGTATGTGTGTTTGGGTCTCTTGGGTTCTATAGTGGCATTACCAGTTGCTTTTAGTGGCTTGCCTCACATATACATTTGCTATATCTAAAATGTCCAACTCTAATTAAAAATTCCTCCAACCCAGAATAAATATTTTTTTCAAGCGTTTCTTGAATAAATCCCACAAAAGTTAACAGTTGGCTGCTCCAAAGTTTGGAGTCTTTATAGTTGCACATTTTGCTTCACCACCCAAAGGCCTTATTTATTGGCTGATTCTGATACTGTTCTTAGTTTGAAACCCACCATTTGGTGATAAGACATCAGGTCAACATCTACTAGAACGTCCTTAACATTGTCCCATCTGTAGGACTATGGCCCATCCTTTTCAGACTGGGATTGGGACTGATGCGTGAGGATCCACCTGCAGATAGACTAGGATGGCCATCATCCTTGATGAAGAAGCAGCTGGGATGCTCGACCTGACAAAATGAAGTCACCAGCAGCATGCTTACAAGTGCAAGGCGTCAGTAGCTTCAAAGAAAGTGTAATCTATATGAACCCTGATTGAAGGGCACCTATATATCCAAGCCTTTTTCTCTAACCCACAGAGCTTCGTTCCCAGCATATTCCCCCACACTCCAGTTAATGTACTGCTGCTATACACAACCATTTCCACTCATGCCAGCATTCTCTAATCTACTTTGAATACTGTTTTGCCTTAATACGACTTTGAGAAACTTCAAAGAAAAATGATACAAAGTCTGTCCGCCCATGCCCTGTCGCACAACTTTTATTTTGTAATGTGTTAAATGTCCCGCCCACGTTCTCACCCTTAAACCCTAACATACATATATGTGTTTGGTCGGCTTGCTCAAAATGAGTCGACCAAATGCGCAACCAGCTAATTTAGGTCATTTTATTCACTGCTCCACACTCTGTACTACTGTCCCTGGGTCTTCCCCCAGCCATTTCCTCCATGTATCTTTCCATAGTTTTTTTTGTGCGACACACTTGCTATCCGTCTGTCACACCATCTCTCCCTCAATCCATTTCTCAATCAGGCTGTGACTAGCTGTCTATCGGTATGGAGCCTTTTAGCTGTTGGTCTGTCTGTCTGTAACTGTGCATCATGGTCCTTTCGATATATTTGTGTCACTGAGTGAAATCGGAGAGTATGTCGAACAAGCATATGGTTGGGGCAACGCAGAGAGCAAGAATGGGCAGACCCGGCTGTTGTTGTGCAGCAGCTACAGACAATGTCACAGCAAATCCTCACGACGTCCAAACAGACGTCCTCTCTACCTCACTGGAATTATAGTTGCCTACATAGGAACAGCTATACATCACGGAACACACACATTAGTACTTACAAACGTAAGCCTTCTATCTTTCTTTTTCTGTCTTTCAATCTCACTCTACCCGCCTCCCCCTTCAATTCTCCCCTCCCCCTCTGTTTATCTATCTTTCTATCTAGACAGGAAGTGGAAGTCAGGAAGTACAGTGTTTGTGTTTAACATCACAAATCTGTGCCCTCCACTTGTTGTAATGTTACTTTTCTTTCTTCTTACAGCCCCCAGTTCCCAGCCAGGCCTCCTCCTACTCTTGCATGCTGCCCACTAGTCCGTCAGTGAATGGGCGGAGCTATGATACATACACACCTCCTCACATGCAGGCACACATGAACAGCCAGTCCATGGGCACAGCTGGCGCCACTTCAACAGGTAGGCGTCCATTCATGTTCCACCCTGGTAAACCTCATTGAAGTGTTAACCTTTGATGTTCTTTATTTGAAGCCATACATCATCAGTTGGTCTAGCAGAAGACTTCCTCTTCCACTAGTAGGGCATTACCTTGCCTTCTGATTACGGTAACCAGATGACTCCATGCCATTGGGACACCGCCTTTCCAGTACATAGTTTTTTTAGAAGACCTTGTGAATTTTCGAAGTTGTAGCTTGGCCATGTTGATGTTTTCTGATGCCACCCGCATTCAGCGACCCAACCACTCAAGCAGAGCACCCTCTCATGCACACATCACCCCATGCTTCTTAACATGTAGATGATTACCCACCTTTACATCTGCCTCACGTGTTCACCCTCTATCCTACTAAGCACCCAAGCCGAGGGTTCTCTTGCAGGACCCAAAGTGCCAAGAGGGCAGACAAACGCCCGGAGCCATGCTGTCTAAGATCCAATAACATGACAAATTGGAGGTAAGCATCTGATCCACAGAGGTGTAAAGGAGAAGAGAGCCCAGGGTTGGAAACCAGGTGTCACAGGGCTATGGAGTCATCTGGTGATCCCACAACCGGAGCGCCTTCCAGATAACTGTAAATGCTAGGGCCTTTTAGAAAACTGCTTCTTGATTGCCCATTAAAAGCTGGTGTACATTCACCTGGGCACTCTGTACACTGGCTGCTGGTGAATAGCCTTGTCTGCAGGGTCCCCCTCAGCTAGCATCAAGCCTTGTGTGCATAGACTCCTGCGCAGGAACAAGGGTCATGCGCATTCCTTGATCTGCGATTTCACAGATGCCCCAGCTATGGCCAGGTGTCATGTGCTTAGGTTGTTGCATGCAATCATAACCACTGCAGCTGAGAGCAAGAGACATGTGCTTTGTCGACTGTGTCCAATTACAGCAGCCCTAGCTAGGATCGGGGACCATGCACATTTGCTGATGGCTGCTGTGGCAGGCAGAGCCCACAGTAGTACGTTGCTGGCTATTGTATCGGTTCCAGGTGACAATTCTGGCATATGAAGGCCACTGAAAGAATGCAGGTGGCAGCCTTGCTCTGAACACCTCTCCCCACAGGGGGAGAAAGTATGGTAGAGAGCTGTATACCCTGGGACATTCATACACTAGCATGTTCACCAGTGGTCGAAGTGTACAAAAAGAAGTAGTGGAACTGTGTTCCCTACTGGCCTGCACCACTCCCCCACAAACCCCATTGCCACACCTCCTCCCATGCACAATACAAAACCCAAAACCCATGCACTTGCTCTTTAAGGGCAGTGCACTGAAAGTGCAAGTTTCAACTTCTTCCTACACTTTTATTTTAAAACGAAACCGTTCCGGGCGGTTTCTTTTTAAAATAAAAGTATAGGAACGGTAAAACTTATTTAAAAGAAGTATAGGAACACCACTCCCGATCGCTCCCGCCCACTTCGACCACTGATGTTCACCTAGAGGTAGTGGTGGCATCACAGCCCTCAGACCAGCAGTAAGCATCCTGTGAATCGGCTACTGGTTCTAACCCCAGACCACCAGGCTAGGAGTCGGCACCATGTGCACTGGACGCTGCCTACTGTGTCCAACCGGAACCATCCGAGTGAAAAGCCAGACCTGGGCACTCTGGGCCCATTAGCTTGCTCTGCGCCTTAATGTGTGTGTCTGGCACATTAACATCGGACTACCCATATAACTGGACCGTAGGGGGAGAGAAGGAGAGAGTGTGTGTCCGTCTATGCGGGGCTATACTTTTACAGATGAGCAGATTCAAGGGCCTAATTAGACATACGGAGGGAACGGGTATGCAAGGACGCCGTCCAGTACACAGATTTAGCAAGTTCTCCTTGCCCACCAACACATATGGGCACTGTGCTATTTTGTAGGTGCTGGATTACATTGGTTTGAGTCAATTGACTGCTTGACGCAGTCTGTTGATGAAACCAAGTGAATTGAGCACCAATGAAAACAGCACAGTGCAATTCAACACGGGCTTAGGGCTCGGGTGAATCCCCAGCACGGGACAATAAAACAAGAGTAGCCAAGGGCGACAGCCACCCCCATAATGTAGGCCACACCCCCTCATTTTCTCATCCCACTTAAATAGGATGATCAGATAAAAAATGTTAAAAAAACGGGACAGGCCATAGACATAGAAATAGGAAAACTGTAAATACAAATAAAACTGTAGTCCTACTTCTATGCTGCTGTCCTTTGACGGGTGCTGGGAGGGGGTGTGCTCACAAGCACACTCCTCTCATTGGAGGAGAGCGCCGGGAGGGGAAAGGGGGGGGGTGAAAAGCATTTCACGCCCCCATTCGCGCAGGAAGAGTTGCGCCAGGACCCGATTTTTGGATTTTTAAATCCGGTCCCAGCAAAAACAAGGACTGTAGCCACCCACCCTTGAAACCCCGGACTGGGTTTTTTAAATTAAAAAACTTCCAGGACACAGATTTCCCCGGACTGTCCCAGGAAAACCGGGATGTCTGGTCACCCTACACTTAAAGCACTGCCATTAGCACTAATTTCTAAGACGCCCGCCCAGCTTCACCACATGAAGGCACCACCATTGCCTTCTTCCCACTTACACCCATGGAAGAAACCACCCAGAGGCATAGGCAAGGACATGGTACTGCCGAGTGGGCAAGACCCACCCAAAATCTAAAATGCCCACTACGATGTGCTGTGTGGGCATTTACAGATGTTAATGTCACTGTGGTGGGCCCAACTACATTAGCTTCAGGCCCGCTTGTTAGACAATCCTGGCTACGCTCTGAGCACGCCCATTCAGAAGCACGCATAGAGGGGGCCTGGACATTTCTTTTAGCTTGCTAAGGGTCGCACATTGTGTTGCAGCCAATATGTTCAAGAGACTCTTTTAAAAAAATAAAATAAAAAATGAATATTTGTCTCTCGAGTCCTGAAAAACCACAAAAGCAGGGGTACGGGTTACCGAGGACCAGTAAGGGGCACCGTAATGTATGTCAAGTGCACCATCACAGCTGTGACTCTTAGTCATAGGCACACGCTGGGTTGGTATGGCTGCGTTATGTTTGCTTCGGTGCCACCTTTAAGTCAATATTAGTTTTGCAGTGAATAGCGCATTGTACAATTTTCTGTGAATTCGTCATGGTCACAGATGTGCCGACATCACTCCCTTTGATGTCAGTCCGGATATGGGGCAAGGGCGAATTACGCCATTTCCTGTTGCGCTAGCCCTGTGATTTCGGCGACATTAAGCTAAAGGGGTCAGAAGTCCTCTCCTCCTAGTTCACGTGATCAGGGTTCGAGCCCTTACTCCAGCATGGAAACCCCGAAAGCGGAGGTGTATGGTGATGGGGTGAGAGGAGGGTCAGCAGAATTGGTAGGCTGGGTTGTGGAGAAAGAGCAGTGCCAAACGTGCAGGGGCATCAGAGCTACTCGAGATAGAAACTGGGGATGAAACGAGGAGTGTCTAACAAGCAAAGAGAGAGTGGTAAGAAAGTGTGCGACAGGAAGTGGGTGAAGGAAAAAAAAGTGATGAAATGTGATACAAGGAAAGGACTGAAAGAAGAGAGGCTGCCGAGTACAGCAAAGGGTGGAACATAATCGGGCCGGGAACGCGGACGGGTGAGGGGGAATGTGTTTGGCACAGTTGCCTGCTCATGTGAGTAGGAACGTGTCGGATCTGTATGAAAACATTTTCAGACACCTTTCTCAATAACATAGTTTTGTTTAAGGTCGCTCCGCCCCTTTTTTCCTTTGTTTGGGGCTATGATTTCTTCAACCCATCGTTATTGAGAGACATTTTCCGTAAAGGCGATATACTGGGCTCCGCTTGCCACTGAAACAGGCTCCGCTCCAAGCACCCGCCAGGAGACACGCCGCCCAACACAGAATGCGAGCGGGAGCATCACTAATCCACCTAAACCCAAGTGTGGCATATCAACACAGGCCTCCCCTAAAATGACAGGGAAAGCGGAACACATCGCCACATATATCCCACGAGCCCTACTGCTGCTCTGAGAACCTTTTACTTAGCCAGAAATAAATTCGAACATACGCATTGCCGTTTTGGAATGAGGTTTTTGCGAAGATTGCCAGAACGTTCAAATCGTTGGATAGACGGTTCCGTTCAGGTTTCCCTGCCGAATCTTCGTGCTGTACTCGAACCAGACACCACGTCGTGAATTAAAACGTCACTACGAGCGCACACGTCCTTAAAGGCTCTGGAGTTGGGCAATAACAAGCCCAGAATTGCAATTATTGTTTTACTTAGTAAAAAAAAAACCTTCCGCGAGGCACGCCCAACGTCACTTATCCAAAAACAATGCAATTCCAGGCATGGTTTTAGCGGGCACACGTGCCCCATCGTCCACTTTACGAAGTCTATAACCCCGGGGCAAACTAAACCCGGGGCATATCGGCATTTAAATACAGGATGCTTGAATAAAAGTTAAGCACCATTAATTGCATGGCCGTGCAATACGAGGCATACCTTTTAATTGCAGAACAATGCAAACATATCTGGTATTTACATGGATTTTTCTAATAAAAAAAAAAACAGTTCGTTGAGGTACTGAATACCAAATGGAGAATAAAGTGAGTGACGTGTGCAAAGTAGGGATGGGGTGGGGGTGGGGGTGTAGTGCACCTGTGTTGAAACAAGTCCATGAAAACGGCTTGCTCGTGTGGGCAAATTTAGAAATTAAACCCTTTGCTGTTTTTTTTTCTCTCCCTTGCAGGTCTCATTTCCCCTGGAGTGTCAGTCCCAGTACAAGTTCCCGGCAGTGAACCTGACATGTCTCAATACTGGCCAAGACTACAGTAAAAACCGGGCTAACCTGGCCAGTGACTTTATGGAAAACAGTTGGATGTTTAACAGTGTTTTATAGAGGAAGAGCACGGAGGACAACAACAGCAACAAAAAACTAGTACACCTGTACGTGATCCGTGCCCTGAGTTGGAAGGCTCAGGAAAGACTTTGTACAATGGACCTTTGCACAATTTGAAGGCGCTATATCAGTTGGAACAAATCGTCATTTTGGTCTACAACCTTTATTCATTTCGTGTGCTATTTGTAAATGGGCATTTCTATGTTAAAAGACAAGAACAACGTACAGAGAATGGAGGGACTTGTATTTTACCTGCGCTGATGACAATAACGTTTTTTCAACAAAGCAAAAAAAAAAAATGGAAGCCATGATGGACCAGCCTTGGCCGGGGATTTCAGAGTTTCGTCGCCACATTTTGGAAAGTTCTACCACGCCGTGCTTAAGCAGCATGGCGCTCCACCTGGTTTTGTATCATTGCACTGCATATAGACTAAAGCTGGAACCTCTTGTGTACAGACACGGGACCAGGAGAACATTATAAAGAGTGACACCTGTCCGGGCACAGCTTATGTGCAGATACGGGTGCGGCGAGAACTCAAAGAAACAGGAAACAAGTTTGGTAGAATTTTTTTTTTTTAGATACGGTAGATTGTGTCTTCGATATAATCCAATTTGTTTTATGTCGAAATGTAAGTATTTGTCTTCCCTAGAAATCTCCCAGAACGATTTCTATAATAAAGTTAATTTCATTTATATTTGACGAGAATATTCTATAGATGTTTTATACACGTTTTCCATGCATCCCGTGTTTCTATTTTTTACGGCGGGGGAGGGCTCAGCAGACGTCCCTTGTTCTTAGCTATAGGTGTGCCGCGTGTTCACGAGTCCGGTCATATTTGTGCATTTTTAGAATTCATTTCTAAACAATTAAAGTGCTTGCAAGAGCTTTCAAGTTAAGTGTTTTGAAGTTGTTCACAGCGACATATCAATCGTAACAATTGTTGATTGTTCAAACCATGCCAAAGCATTTGTAATTCATTGTATTATAATATTTTCTTTTTAACCTTATAGCGTGGTCTGGCACCTTTTGTTACTAGGTTAGAAGGTGGCGCTGTGCGGCTAATCTTTTGAAGTTAGGGCTCTCTGAATAGCTGCAAGCGTTATGCGTGAGATTTGGGTAACTTGCAAGATAGTCCCCCCTTTATTTTGTCCACAAACTGTCTTGCCCACATGGAGCGGAGCACGTCTCTGGCCTCACCTATATCTAACGTATCCCAGGGCCCTGTACGTCTCCACGCTCTTCCACGCACGCAGGGACCCACCCACGTTCTGGCCTGCACAAGACAAAAGCGCCACAAGGGCAAACCAGTGGATACCGCATTTACAAACATACTTTATGGGCGAATGTCTTATTTGAATGCCAAAAACGGCACAATTGACAGTAGTGTTATTAAAATGGCAATTATACTGTACCAAAGGAACCTATAGATCAGATAACGACTTTAACTACATAACACTTGGGGCCTCATTTACACAATTGCTTTTCAATGACGTAGTCCCATTGAAAAAGGCTTTGCAAATCAGGCACCTAAAGTATTGCTCTGATTTCAATCGTGGCCATATCGTGCATCCTCTCAATTGTTGCAATCAGATAATTTAACTTAGGAGCTACTATCATGAAGTATAATTTAAGGTTAATGTTTTTGCTAGCATACGCTGATATTTGCTACATTTTCCACCTGTGCTGTACTTTTTGGGAGGAGGGGAGCAGCTGGGAGGGCTTTTCTTGCCAAGAAAACATCAGAGCGTAGACAAGCTGGCAGCCACAGGTCAACAAGCTGCCTGCTGAAAGGGTTAACTAATTAGTCAGCATAAACTAAACAAACTCGTCAAAAACGTCCAAGGCAGCGGCTGGGTGTATGGCATTGAGACTGGACCTCGGTGGTTGCAGAGAAAACGGTATGTCACTGGAATATGAATGTAACAATCATGGCAACAGTTTGCCCCCAACGAACGGCCGGTGTGGTTAGAAGGTAGAAAGCACTCCAGCGCGGTGGAAGTGGAATGACCTGCCTTTGAGTGTGTCATTCCCACACACACCATCTAGAGCAGAGATCTGCAACCTTTGGCTCTCCAGAGGCTTTGGACTACAGCTCCCATCAGCCCTAGCTGGCATAATTAATGGTGAGAGATCATGGGAGTCGCAGTGCAAACACCTATTCCAGTGTCAGAACATTTACATGCTGAAACTGGATCTCAGAGAATCGATTTGTAACTGGCCAGCTGCAGTTCGTACCAGGTTGGCCACAAAAGACTAGGCACTTAGTCAAACCAGGAGTTAAACAGGAAACAGATATAGAAAGGGGCTTCTGGGTTTCCGTGAAGAGTGCATGGATGTTATTAATATGTGCACTCGTATACAAGTGTGCATTTCTCAGTGAGAACTAGCATTCAAGTAGGCACTGGACATGTAAAGATGCTAAGTGTGAACCCCCCAGCCTCACCCCTAATGGAGTGGTGCTGGGACTCTGTGCACAAATCCCAGCAGTAAACGGTGCTGAATATCAAAAGCATCATCCATTTAGCTACAACAGTGTTTTCTCACAATGCGGCAGTGTCATAAAGCTCCTTAAGCATCCCGGGGAGGCTCGAAGAAGATATCGCGTATCGAGGAAGGTGCAGAGCAATTCGGCAGGTGGGAATCTCCTAGTAGGCCCACTTCTGGCTAGCATTGTGTGACATGTTTCCTGAAGTCCAGGCTGTTGCCGGAAGTGAGGTGTTGGGAATCTCCTAGTAGGCCCACTTCTGGCTAGGATTGTGTGACATGTTTCCTGAAGTCCAGGCTTTTGCCGAAGTGAGGTGTTGGGAATCTCCTAGTAGGCCCACTTCTGGCTAGCATTGAGTGACATGTTTCCTGAAGTCCAGGCCGTTGCCGGAAGTGAGGTTCTGGTAATCTCCCAATAGGCCCACTTCTGGCTAGCATTGAGGGACATGTTTCCTGAAGTCCAGGCCGTTGCCGGAAGTGAGGTGCTGGGAATCTCCCAGTAGGCCCACTTCTGGCTAGCATTGAGGGACATGTTTCCTGAAGTCCAGGCCGTTGCCGGAAGTGAGGTGCTGGGAATCTCCCAGTAGGCCCACTTCTGGCTAGCATTGAGTGACATGTTTCCTGAAGTCCAGGGCGTTGCCGGAAGTGAGGTGCTGGGAATCTCCGAGTAGGCCCACTTCTGGCTAGCATTGAGTGACATGTTTCCCGAAGTCCAGGCCGTTGCCGGAAGTGAGGTGTTGGGAATCTCCTAGTAGGCCCACTTCTGGCTAGCATTGAGTGACATGTTTCCCGAAGTCCAGGCCGTTGCCGGAAGTGAGGTGCTGGGAATCTTCCAATAGGCCCACTTCTGGCTAGCATTGAGGGACATGTTTCCTGAAGTCCAGGCCGTTGCCGGAAGTGAGGTGCTGGGAATCTCCCAGTAGGCCCACTTCTGGCTAGCATTGAGGGACATGTTTCCTGAAGTCCAGGCCGTTGCTGGAAGTGAGGTGCTGGGAATCTCCCAGTAGGCCCACTTCTGGCTAGCATTGAGTGACATGTTTCCTGAAGTCCAGGGCGTTGCCGGAAGTGAGGTGCTGGGAATCTCCGAGTAGGCCCACTTCTGGCTAGCATTGAGTGACATGTTTCCTGAAGTCCAGGCCGTTGCCGGAAGTGAGGTGTTGGGAATCTCCTAGTAGGCGCACTTCTGGCTAGCATTGAGGGACATGTTTCCTGAAGTCCAGGCCGCTGCCGGAAGTGAGGTGTTGGGGGTCTCGGCCAGATAGAAGCCGGATACCTTGGACTTGGGTGCTGCGGACACTGTAGTATGCCAACCCTGTGGGTTCCGTCTCTCTATCTTTGAAAACTGCCCCTGCATGCTCCTGCACTTCAACTGCCCAACCTGCTGTGTGGCCTGCTCTTTTACCTTAATATGTACCTGGGAACCTGAGTTGGGGGGGGCTGTTTTAGGGGTGTGAGCCATTGGAGGTATAACAGGTGGGGCTGTGGTTAGCAGGAGTATTCAGGCAAAGTATTCTGATCACAGGGTTAGGACTATGGTTGAGGGACTCCTAACCAGAACCTTTTTTAAAAATACTTTAGTAAATGTCCTGATTCTATCGCCGTGCTCTTGGGACCCGACTCATGATGTGGGGAGAGCATGTTAACTCTGAATCCGAGGCTTGTGGTTTTAAGCCCCAGAAATGTGAAAGGTGAGAGAGAAGTAGCTCCCCAAGCAGTGAAAGCATTTAGAAATGCGGTTTGCTAGACACTTGAATTCTTATCCTCATGTTATGTTCAAGTCAGGTAGCTATTCTTGATTTAGATATTAAACGATCACATGTCATAATGATATTATTAATAATAATCATACAAAGGTAACATACATTGATACGATTGTACCTTGTGTTAGGGGCAAACCCCAATATCACAAGTGTGTCTAGGGCCCCTAAGGGTCCAGGATCTACTCAAGGACAGGAGTCTTTGTCATGTGTTGGTTGTGGTAAGGAAGCAGGGGGTAGGTATGCTGCTGGCCAGGATAAGTGACCAGGGACCGACCAGTGATCCAGACGTGTAGGATGATAAGCAACTGGCTGCACAATAATAATAATAATTTGCATTTATATAGCGCTACGAATCCTCAGGTCTCTGAGCGCACAATGGCATGGTGATGTCTCCAAAAGGAGCTTTCACTCTGGTGCGAAAGAGGAGGAAAAAAAACACCACGGTGGAGCCATTGAAAAAGCAGTGTGGTAGCTGAGCAGATCCATAGCAGCAAAGACACATGTCACGATAATTGCAAAATTGCGACCTACTTTTTTAAGCGTCGAGTGTATCTGCCAGGGGTTGTCATTCAGTAGCGCCTCTAGGGAGATCTGACATTGCTGTCAGAAAACAATGTGGCATATTTAAAAAATGTATGTATTTTCTGAAGGAACTATTGCGACAAGGACATAGAACAGGGACTAGTTGTGGTTCAAATGTCTATGCAATACATTGTATCCAAATTGGATAATAATTCTTAAATCGATGGCAAAAGGGGTACAGCTTGGACTCTTCGTACATATTATTGAACTTTTTCTGAGTGGGGCTTACACATTTAAATGAACTATGCAAATATATCCACATGCTTTTACCTGCCTGTTTTTCTGAAGTCTGGGATGGATCTCACACCCCTATAAATCAGGGATTCCCTCTCTGGGGCTTCTGGAATAATGCCATGGGGCTTTTTCTCATGATCTGGAGTGGTGGTTGGCCATTTTGAAATTGCCTACGCATGTGCTTGTCAAGAGTTACGTGAAATGTGTCTGTGTTGCAAAGAGGACACCATTTGCCCAAGGTACGGATACATTGATTTGAAAACCTCGCAGTAAGAGAACAGATTCTCAAAAAAAGGGTAGAACTAATTCACAAATAATACCTGGGTTTTTTCTATTTGCAATTAAACTAGTGTGCAAAAGGCATGGTTATTGACAATATATTCCAGAAGGTAAAAACACGATGTGTGCATTGTCGCTCACAAGTGCAGACAATGTTCCTATGTGTATGCACATGGCTTACAGGTACATCAAAATGTTGAACCACCCAGAGAAATGATTCCCAGACATCAGCACGCCAGAACCAAGAAAGTGCAGAGTCTGAAAACCAGCCAGAGAGTGCTTTCAATGGGCACCTAGCAGAGAAACCATATACCGTTCTTTAAATGGCTCATTTTCGAGTTTTTTTTAATGAAAATGTATCGCTGAAAAAAACCCTAAAAAATATAGGAGGTGGGAAAAGACATATAAAGGGTTGGGCGTTCAGGAATAGTAAAACAGTAGGGGAGAGGGGTTTTGGGATAACCCCCCCATCCCCAAAATAAAAAAGGACATTTTTCAATTGGTTTTTTCGGTGGAAAAGGTTCGTAAAAAAACAGTCTAAAAAATAGCCATTGATGAAAAAACATAGAACACAGAGAAGCATAACCAAACTTGCCCCACAGCTCAAAAAAATGTGCCGCAATTTAGCTGAAAAAAGGATCAGGTAGGGCCCAAACCATGTGGTCAAATATAATCCTGATCCTTGGATTGGCATCGATCAAGGATTTGGATTAAAAACACGCACATCCTTAACATGTTGTATTTCCCCTGTATTTTTTTACATTCAAATGTCTCCCTTGAATCACGTAGGTGCACACAGAACAGTAATGTTTACAATGCTCTTGAAATTCGAAAATGTAAGCAAAATTGATATAGTTACTAGCAAGCAATGGGGTGTGGGAGGCAACCAAGTCATCCTACAGGGTTTGGGAGTGGTGGTGGCCCACAGCGATAGGACATCACTTAAATGGATTGGGTGCACGGCTGGGGCATTTGAAATGATGAACATCCCAGACGTATCCTCAAATGGACAGGTCAGATGTGAGTGGGTGCAGGTGAAGAGAGGACGATTCATGATAATGCTGTTACTGGTGGTGGTTGGCTAGCATGGGTCGGGCAAGTAGGTTGAGAGCAGTGCAGAGCAGGGCATAGTAGTGGGGTGCTGGATTGTTTCAGATATAGTTAAGAGGGGAAGATGCAGGCATTGTGTCTACAGAGTGATGTGCTAGCAGTGTTCACATCAGGCGGTGCAGGGCTCCAGGAATGGTTTTTTAGGTTGTTCATGGGAGACTGCTCGTCATCCATCGAGTCGTAAGGCGATGGGAGTGTAGTGGAAGGTTTATGGGTGGCACCTGGGGAAATGGGCAACTGAAGGTTGGCATTGTGTGACCCCGTGGGATAAGCATCTAGCAGTGGATGGGTGGGGTCAGGTGTATGAAATGTTGTGTCCAGTGACCCACCTTCTTGAGCCTAATGTCTTTCCAGCTGGCGGCAGGGTAGAAGGACCTCTTAGGACTAGTAGAGACAAAAGAATCAGACATGGACCAAACATGCATTGTTTCTCAATCTTATGGGTCGGCCTGCCTCCTGTGCCAGGTGGCTGTGTGGCACTGCTGGCTCCCTACTAGGGATGAAACTCAGGAGTCCACTCGGGTCCAATCTTGCAATCAAAATGGTAAAGTTCACAAGACAAGAAAATGGAGGGGGCATAAAAAAGTTATTTAGGGAAGCGTTCCTGATCGGTAGTAGGGCAGGCTTCACCAGCTTAGTAACGCTTGTGGGAATCAAGAAAGGAGATGAGGTTTATGTAATGTGTCCAGCACGTAGGGTGGCTTTAGGGGGCATGACAGCTGCAGTGTTGGGTTGCTTGCAAAGTATACAGGCAGGGCTGTCTGGTAGATCGAGACAGAGATCTGCAACCCTCCCCCTTTGGAGTCGGTGATGTGCGAGTAGCAGTGGACACTCCCGGTTGAAAAGGGGTATGAAAGTGTGCTGCACAAGTTGGGGTACTTTGGAGCATAGCGACATACCATGGAAAAAGGAGCACATGGCCGTGGTGTATACACCACTACAAATGGATGAGTTCTCAATATCTTGGGCTAGTTGGATGTAGCTCGCCACTCCTTGAAATGGGGACTGTATCTGTACCCATACATTGCCCCACCCCCATTTTCTTCCTTTTCTGCACTTAATCAGACCTACCCAGTCTGCTACCATAAACAATGCACTTGTCACTTGCTGGCTGCACTACCACTGTTTATTGCCTCCATTATCTATTATTTATTTGTATTTATTATTATTTATCTGTTCTCCTCTGCTCCACACTCTCCACTCTCCCCCTTCCATGCACTTTCTCCCCTTTCCCCTTCCAATGCACTTGCACTTTCTCAATGCCAGCTCAGTCGTTTTGCTGTTAACTGCTGAAGTGCAGCTTGGTTATGGATGGGAATTCTGCTGAGTGGGTCAATGTATCCCACACCACTCGGCCGGCCATACCTTGGATGGTCTCATCTCCTCAGACATCTCCCCCTCAAAAACTCTCACCACTCCTCTCTCTTGGACTGACCAATTTCTGCTTTCCTCTCACCTGAAGCTCTCTGTCCCCCACGCTAAGCCCACCCCAGCACTGCCACCTACCTTCTCGTTCATTCAGCCCATGAACCGTTGTGTCCGTAGATCCCTTTGCCATTACCTTCTCTGCTCCTCCTATGCCTGCGGCCGACTCACACTCTGACACAGTCCTCTCTAACCGGCACCTTTCTGTCTCCAACACTCTGGATGTCTTTGGCCCTGTCATGAGACTCCACCTGAAGCCTACCTCCAAGTGCTACTCTTGGTATGACTCCAACCTCGCCGCCCTGAAATAGAAGTGTAGGGTGGCCAAGAAGAAGTGGAGGAGGCACGGAAACTGCTCTCCTAAACACCCATGAAGATCTGCTCACCAATCTCTACTCAAGCCTTCCTTCTGTCCTCATCTGCCTTGAACCTCCTCTGCTTTTGACAAGGTCAATCATGCCATCCTGCTCAATCGACTCTGTACGAACCTGGTCATCACGGATCAGGCCCTGGAGTGGTTGACCTCCTTCCTCAAGGACCGACCTTCCCAGGTCCGTCTTGGGTCCTTTCTCTCCACCACCTCTCTCTCCACATGTGATGTTCCCAGGGCTCTAACCTCTCACCCTGGCTCTTCAATGTCTACCTGGCCCCTTGGGCCCACCTGAGTTCTACCTTCTCCACTAACCTTCAGTGTTATGCAGATGACCCTCACCTCTCTTTCAGGCTCTCCTCAGCCACCTCTCCTCTCTCGCTCATTCCTGACTGTCTTTTCACAATTCAGGATTGGTGGTCCTCCAACTATCTCTGCCTTAATGCCACCTAGACTGAGATACTTCTCATTGGGGCTCCTGCTCCCGCTTTCCCTCGTTCACTCTGGCTGCCCTCCTTGGGCACTCTTCCTTCGACTTCCTATGAGGCAAAAAAACCTTGGTGTCATCTTCGACTCTACGCTTTCCTTCTCTCCTCACATCACCACAGACCTGTCCAAGAAGGCCCACTACCAGCTGCACCTCCTCAGAGGTATTCTTCCTTTTCTCACTTTCCCCCAGAAGTTCACTGTCTCCAGTGCCCTGGTTCTCTCTAGCCTGGACTACTGCAACAGCCTCATTCTCAATCTGCTTTCCTCTACTCTCTGCAACTAATCCAGAACAGATCTGCAAGACTTGTCCTTGGTTTCAAGCTCAGGGACCATGACACTCCAGCACTGAAATCTCTCTGGGGGCTCCCAGTGGCTGCAAGGATCAAGTTCAAGACCCTCTGCATCGTCCACAAGGCTTTCTGGGGCTGTGGCCCACACTACATCCAACTCTCTCTGCCAAAACACCCTCCGTCTTGAGTCCTTCACTCAGCCACCTCAAACTCTCTGAGAGTCAGATGCTTTCCAGGCAGAGAGTGGCGGGTAGATCTCTCTCCTCTGCAGTAGGGCCTCTCTCTGGACGGGTCTCCCTGCCCCTCTCATACTTGAACCGGACCACCTGAAGTTCCAGAAGCTGCTCAAGACCTTCCTCTTCACCTCTGCTTTCTCTTTTCCGCGGACCCATCTGTCTGTTGCACTGACTGGTTGCCTGGCTACCCTCAGAGTCTCACTGGGTACTAGGCTCCTCCATGACCAATCACCCCTGCACTGCCTCCGGGCCTACCGCGCACTTAGGGACTGTAATCGTAACCTGACAGTCCCCAGCCTCCTTGGACTTACCCATAGCCGTGGCTGCACGTACTCAGAGTAATGCTGCCCTGATTGCACTTCCCTCTTCCCTCTCCCTTCCCCCTCGCCCCTTTCACTTTGCGTTATCACACTGGCACAATCTGAATGACACAATGCCCAGTAAGACCATTGTTTTGGCCTCCATCTGTCTTCTCTCCATTGTCTTGTCGTGCGTAGAAAGACTTGTGTACAGGCGTGTTATAAATTACTCATCATATCATATCATATCGTAGTGTCGGTTATAAGTAATGGTGAAAGTGGACAACATTTTTTATACAGGACTCACCAAATAATGTGTTCACAGTGTAAACAAAAATGAAAGGAGCAGTGGAACTCACATTATGGGGTGGTCCAGGACGCCCCTCCCCTAACAATCATAAACCATGACAAATTATACAAAGCTAAAATAATCCATTCGAGCGGTGGGAACAACTTTTTAGCTTATCTTTCTTTCTTTCCTTCTTTCTTTCTTTCTTTCTTTCTTTCTTTCTTTCTTTCTTTCTTTCTTTCTTTCTTGTCTTATGTTTTGCAGAAAACCTTACACTAAATAAAAACATCACCTTATAAACTCATGCACAAAACAGAACTTTTGATAAAATATAACAATAGCTGAAATCAGAGAGACTTCTTTTCCACTCAAAAGTAATCGCCAAAATTGATCAGTTGAATCATAAAAAATATCAAAATAAATTGAGTTTATATATATCGCACTTCAATACGGAGATCATACTCTAAGCTAAGCGCAGGACCAAGATTCAAACTGGGATGCTCTACGTTGTTTATTATTTAGGAAATAAATTAACATATTCCTTCAAATGATTCAATTTGGCTCTGTGGGAATAATTATTTTCACATTTCTGTAGACAAACCTATTTCGACATTTCCTTTTTAAAGAAAGAACATCTTAAACAATCACCTCTTGTAAAATCTATTAAGGTTATCAAATTCTCACAACCACCATAAAATCAGTTAAAACATAACATAAACCCAAATTAACTGCCACTTTCAAAAGCCAATATAGGGTGTTCGTCTTCACAGAATGTAACTTATCATACAACAGCAATTTCCTCGACAAAGCACATGCGTATAAAAATATAAATGCCAATTCTTTCTAATAACTTGTAAAGTAAAAAGTTGGCATCGACTCAAAATACGGCCTCCTAATTGGGTGAGCCTATTCACCTCCAAAGAAGGGGTGAACAGTGCTTAGCTTGTAAAAAATAAAAACAAATAAGTGCCAGGGCCCAAATATTTGTTAGCACTCCTGTGACGTTGCAGTGGGCACCACTGCTGCCACTACCCATAGCTGTGCACCACAGTGTCGACATATTTGGGAATGCACTACAGATTGTGCCTGCTCATTGTGGCTGATGGATGCTCGGACTATCACCACTTCATAATTAAAGCAAGTCTGAGACAATAAGTACCAGGGCTCAAAAATAAGTGCCAGGGCTGAGCCCTGGAAAACACCCCCACAAATTAAGCTTGGGGAGTGACATGAATTTCACACAGCACTGTGAGAATTGGTTTCATTTTATAAGCCATTAAAAGAGGCCGCAGTCATTACGATTTTTACATATTAAAAATACAGAAAATGATACACTTCTTCCTCTGATTCTAGGTTTAAAAAATTGAAACAATTAGGAACACAGTAAGCAGCTGACTAGATTGTCCCCCCCATGCTGTCACTCATAAGGACTACCACCCAATACCCAGGATGATTGACAGCATGGGAGTGTCCTGAAAAAACTATGGAGAACATTTTTCTTTTTCCTTTTGCATCCTTACTGCACGGTACTTTTCCCAATGATTGGTAGAAAGCAGGGTTAGATATCTAGCCATCTGCACTGTTAACAATATTAGGTATATATAGGGTCACAATTCTCTAATATTTTCCTAGAATAAGGATTCCGCTCACTGGAGAAAAACCAAATCATTCTAATAATAGCCACTAACAACAGGTAAACTCAGCGGCAACTGAGCATACTGGGCATTTGGGCGCATCTCCACCCATCATACACAGGACGTCATTATTCCATCATGCAGAGTGCTCCATTCAGGTTATAATAACTACATACTGTCTGCAGGGCCCGAGGCTTTAAAGACCTTATGAAGCTGCACAAATTAAAAAATATGATAAGTACTACATTCATCCTCGAAGAGGACAGCACAAGGATCATTAAAGGTACCATTAATGGCAATGCTATGCTACATTAATACAGAAGAAAGCAGGAGAAAAATAATGTTGTGATATAGTATGGTCCTGAAGATTATGCACCCTGTGAGGCCATTTTTGGAGCGCAAGTAGTGTGAAACACGTGTTCGCCCATGTTGTATTAATTTATTATCTCTTTACATTTTTTAAATACAGCATAGTCAATTGAAACTATGGATTTCTTCATACTTTGAGAATACTATGTACACTATTATAGTTGTTAGGAAGGGATAACTTTCATCCCATGTAAGGTAACAAATACGATGCTGAAATTGGGGATGATACTTTTTGGTTTCAATAAATATTAACAGATTGTTGATAGACAACATTGAGTCTGCAGCATATTGTGCTTTTGCACAGTTTTGGTCCCTGGAATTTATTCTTTGGTAAACAAAAAATCTGTTTTTGAGTGTTGTGTGACTGTATGCATCTGTGTGAACATGTGCGCACATGTGCATGTGTCTCACACACAAATATATAAACCCTTTTCATGGTCTTGAGGTGACACATAGTTTCCATACTCACAGCAGACATCTCAAGATTTCTTTCGGTATATGCAAAAGCATGTTGTAAATGCTTCCTAAAGCTTTTGGCATACTCATGAGTAGTAGAGGAATTGACAATGTCCTCCCCTGTGCTCTCTACACAAGATGTTGAGGCAACACCACCTTTCTACCAGTCATGAGTTCAAATGGAGACATCTGGGTTGTGCAATCAAGGGTACATCCCAGAGCCATCAGAACCAGGGGCAGGTGCAAGTTCCATCATGCCAAAGAGTCAACAATAGAGTCTTACAGACTCTCTCAATTATTTTCAGTATCTCTCCACTCCTCTGTTAGATGTGGGGATGGAGAGAATGTGGAGTTTCTTTACACCCAAGAACTCCCACATTTTAGTCATCACCCCACTAGTGAAGTTACTTCCTCAGTACAGCTCTGCCCTTTAAGGAAGGCTGACCTGAGAAAGGATGTGGTTTCCCAATTACAGTTCAGGGATGGGAGACATGCTATCCATTTTGTAACTAGGAATGTCAAAGTCAGCAGATGCATATTCCCTCTGTTAGAATGAGTTACCGGCCCAATTAAATCAATCAGTAGATCAGACCGTAATGTAATTCCTCGTTTCTACAGAGGAGCCAAGTGTGTTGGAGAACACAGCAGAATTTGTACACAGACCAGAAAGTTATTTAAATGGATATTTAAGCCTTGACTGATAAGTGGCCAATAAGTGGCCTCTCATAGTTCCTAAAGAGCCTTCTGAAATTCCTGATGATCGGCTGTTGTCACATCATGGGTATAATTTAATATTATATTTCTGAAGGAGGTAAGTACTAACCACTGGTCATACCAAGAATGGGGGTTCCTAATCAGAAGTCCAACTTAAATTTGAAACATCTTTTGAAATGTCATCAACACTCGTAAACATTCCTCCCCTGAAAACACTGCTCATTAAAGTGGAATTTGGCTGGGTCTTGGAATCACTTCTGGTTTTGTTGGCACGCTCTACATTAGAATGACCTTTGTGTTGGTTCCAATGTTTCATATTGTTGGATACTATGAAATCATCAATGGTCTGGATCAGTTTACCATGTTTTCAATGACTTGTTTGCACAAAGCAAAACCCAGCTTTCCAATTGACCAGATGGTCAACAAATCCATTTAAACTGAATCTGTAATAACAGAAAGTTCATGGAGCTGTTGGCTTCCGAGGGTGAGAACAGCCTGATAAATGACCATCAACTCTGCAACCTAATTAATCTTGGTTACAATTTTGCAACCAGCAGAGGGATAAGGAGTATCATCCACCCAAACATTTACATTACAAGCCACTAATTCGTTTTCACCATTTCCAGTAATATGGTAAGTACATTGTGACAAATCCAGAGAATTAATTCCTTCTCCTCAAGGGGAAGCCCCCCTTTGAGGCTATGAAGGTGTGCCTGCTCCACAACACCCTCCCTAGGGGTTGAGGCAAGTCGGACCTCACTGCGAAAGACACCCCCTCTGGGGAAAAGGACTCCCATTGCTGCAAGGAACTCCCTAGGCCATTCCTCATAGTGGCATATATGGGACTATCAGAGACAGAGAGCATTGTGAAGGTTCTATGTCATTTCATTGCGGGATGATTTTTCACTTGTTTGTTTCTTGGGGAATCCCCCACCGAACCCCCATCCACTTTAATTGTTTCTATGATCCCGAACACCCACACCCCAAATATATATATTCCAACCCCCCTAAACATTTGCGGTAAAACGGTAAAAAACCCTGCAAAAAAACATCCCGTGATGAAAGGACATTATACCCATTGTGAAATGCAGAGATTTGGTTGAAGAAAAAACATAAGTCACCACGAGCAACAAAGACAAACTGTCTCTTTAAGGAGAAATCTCCATTTAACTCAGATGAGTAAACTAGGAGAGGTGGATACACTGGGAAAGATGAAACAGAGTGAGAGCAGAAGCAGGGGAAGCCCTCTGACAGCATTACAGCTGAGAGAGGTGAGTGAAGGAGAGCCACAGAGCCCACGACTTTCAGAAGTGGTCAGACTGCAAGAGTGAAACGCTGGAGGCCCAGTGTCTATCCACACTGGTGAACCTAGGAGACGGGGAACCAAGTCCCAGTAGTGGTGTGACTACGACAGCTTTGCACTGGGCAGTGCGCCCGTATAACAATGCCGAACCACACCGCTGAAGAAACAGGAAGAGATCTGGTGACCCACAGCAAACCCCAATTGACAAGAATGAGGAGACTGAGAGTGGGACACTGCCAGACTGAAAGAGAGAATGAGGCTGAGCCAAAAGGAAGAACCATAGCTAGCGCTGACCCCAGGGATGTTTTCCTACCAACTCAGATGCAACGGGGAAGACTGGAGAACTGGGGGGGTCACTGTGGAATAATTACACATCAAGAAAAACGTATCAGAGTGAAATTGACGAGACATGGAATGGAAAGGTGATAAACTGGAACAATGTGAGTCCTGATTGAATCGGTAAAAGAGACTAATAATCATTGGGTACAAATACCCTGGGAAGAGGGGGAGATATCCCACAAGACAAGAAGTGCAGAGTGGAACATATTGGGAAGAGAATCTTATGAGTGTGAAGTAAAGAGCAGTAGGGCCTATAAGAGAGAAACACTAAGTAAGCCTTCTCAGGAGAGAGAAAACGTTAAATTCCAAGAGGCTCTATCCCAACTAAGTAAGTATATGTCAAAAGAATCAAAAGTGCATAGTAGGATTCCAAGATAGCCGCCGACACTAAGTAGACATGTCGACTGCAGCTCCTGAGCTCCTGTGAACTGCTAATTGGCAGGGAGAGCGGGTAGGCAGCTAAGTGGAGTCAGGGAGGCTGAGCGAGCGGGGGAGATGACCCCGGAGCACTCTACAGCATCACCTTCACAAAAACGGGAGGGTGTTAGGGAGAATTCTCTGTTTAGGCTGAATTTCCTAACCTAGTGAGTCCCCCAGCAGCTTTGCTGGATTACTGGAGTTTTATTTCTCCTGCCAAGAGTGGGACTCTTTTTTTCCCACTCTTGGACATGATTTGTGGTGTTCCTTTGAATGTTAATGTGTTTCATGGGCTATGGGGTCCTTTACTCCATAGGGTCTCATGTGTGTTTCCTATGTGTGTTACACAGCACCCTCCGTGCAGTAACACCGGGGTATCATAGTGACCCCCCACCATAAACTCCATACCCTGGGACTGACTACTGTCTCCCAGGGCATGTTAAGTCACCATTGGCTTTACTAGCCCCAAATTACTAACAGAACCAGTACAAACCATCATATTGTGGGTGTACTGGTAGGGGCAATTCGATTGCCCCTGGGTCTGTTGTCGAGGGGCACTGTCCCGTCCCCCCTCGTCGAGTTTTGGCTGGTGGCAGTGGATACTACTTTTTATATTCAACCGCGAATATAACTCTATGGGATTTTCCCATTGTTCGAGGCTAATACTTTTTTTACATAGCCTCTAACATACCGCCGGTTTATATATTTAAGATCAATTCACCGGTTGGTATTTTCTGCCAAAACTCGGTTTTAAAATGACGTTTGTGTTCGCCTCTGTAACTCCAAACCAAAGGTCGGGCCCTTTGTTCCACTTTTGGCGGGCTTCTACACAGAAGCCCTCCAAAATGGTGCCACTCTGTCTGGGTACCACAGGGGGTGTGGGAGGGGGTTTAGGCACCTTGGACTAAGTTGCCTTGCCAACCCAAGTCGCCCTCTTGTGTGATTGGCCCAAGTGGTGAGCCACCCCGCTCACCACTTAGCATGTTTGATTGACAGCTAGGCTGAATGAATGGGGGTTTTCTGCATAACAGAAGCGCTTTGGGGACTGGAACTTCAGAAGTCGCCACAGAACCTGAAAATCCAACGAGGGAGAAGCTGAGCCGACCTGCTACGACGCCACCACCGGTGGAGCCCTGCTGAACCGACTCACCACTTCCCAACGACAGAGGAGATCTCCCTGTTGGAGAGTCTTCTTCCCTTGACTGGTGGGCACAACCAGTTTACCTTCTTTTCTTGCATCCCAGGACGTCTCGTGGTCGAATTGCCTGTGCCAAGCACCCCGCAACCGGATAGCCACTTACCACTGGACCGCGAATAAAAGGACTGCTCCTTTTAATTGAGAACTCCGCAGCTGGTTTCTTCCCTAGCAGTGCAACGGACTCCTGTTTTCCTCCACGACGAGATCCTTTCTTTCCCTGGACGAAGCACCGACTTGCACCCGCTGCCAGGAACAACTGCCCCCGCTGGAGCGTTCTCACAATTTTAAGGGACCGTGTCCGCCAGGCCTCCCTTTCTAAAGATTGCTACAAGGTAACAATAACCCCTTAACCTTCTGGACTGGGCTGGCCGCCTTGACCATCTAACTGGTCCCTTTCTTTTGGTCCAACTCTTTCTGAACCTTTTGCGAGACTTTTGGGCACTTTCAACTGTGTGACCTTGGACACATTTCGACAGGAGCCTCATAAAGTGGGTCCGGCCTTTGTAACTTTGACTGTACGGTTTTAACCTTCCTTCTTCTCCTACTGTGTTCTCTGAAAGTGTTGGGATCTGTTGCTATCTTTGCTCTGCCTTTCTCTCCCTCTTAAACCGATTGATTAGAGTGCCATCTTCGTTAGGCGCTCACCGCTGTCTGAAAATAAGTGTGTTTAACTAGATGTGTTTTTAAATAAATAATGATATCTCTTTTACACCAAGCTCTGGTCAGTGTTTGCTTGTTCTACTGTGTTCTATTGACCTATTGTGAATACTCTATATACTGCCTAACTCTTCTTGAGAGAAGTCTGACTGCTCAGCCACAGCTACCAGGTAAATTTGGGTGGTACAGACTGCTACCAATTGGGTTTACTGCCAACCACCTGTAGTCTTAAATCTTTTGCAGTGGTCCCAGAGGGAACTGCACAGTTTTCTGCCTAACAGAGGGCGAAGCAGGAAAGCGCAGATCGAGGAGCTGAGGGAGAGTGCTGCAGAACAGAGCCACGGGAGGAGAGATGGAGCGGCAAGCAGGACCACACTCCCCGCCCCAGCAGGGGGACCATTCTGCCCAAAAAGCCGTAGTGAATCCAGACGGGAGGCAGCCACATTGAGCTTTGAGGGAGTCGGAGGAGGAGCCGGACCGTAAACCCCTGGAAGGCAACACGGCTAAGAAAAGGGAGAAAGCAGGCCGGCGGCAGAGGAGCCTTCATGACGGAGGAGGAGGAAGGCTCTTTCGGAGGGAGTAATCAGACAAGGGGCCCCTCAAGACAAGGTACACCAGGGGAGGCGCAGCTAGAGGCAAGGGAAAATGGGAAACAACTCACTGCAGAGTTGAGGTACAGAGGGGCCACATAGGGGCTTCTGCCCACTGACAGACAAAAGGAGGACAGGCCCCAGGGTCCCCCACTTGTAAACAGGAATGGGGGAGGGGGCAAGAAACCGAGCAAACTCGGAGGGCCCAGAAGCATCCCAGAAAACACTACTAATCAGAACCCAGTGCACCAGAACTGAAATCTGAAATTGCAAGCCATCGACTAACATGCCCCCACCATCGATGAGACAGACTTCCAAGTAAACACAGGACACTGTTGTATGACAACGCAAAGGCCCTCCGAAGGCTTTCCTCAGTACAACCAATTTACAGGCTGCTGGAGACTGCAATATCCATCTCATACTGAAATGATCACAGCATAGACCCCGTTGGAGCAGGACAATCCCAACAACTCCCTGGCGGGTATTAGCTCACTACATCCCCCGCTACTTCACAGTCTACGAGAGAGGGAACCCATAGAGTGAAAGCGCAGTGGGCCTCCTGGGAAGACACCTACCTGAAGAGGATAAGGCTACAGAGCACATATCTGACAAAGGCGTAACCCCAAAGCCAAAACAGGGGCCAATATACGAGCACTGGTACTCGACTGTGGAGGACCCTGGGAAGTAGCAGCAGATCAAGGAAAGCACCAGGGGACCCCAGGAGCAACAAGGGCATACCCACCACTCGGGGGAACATCTCGAGTGCTCTTGGAGAAGGCAACCAAGCGACGCATAAATGACATCCAAGACAAAGCGCAGAACGCCAAAGACAGGCACCACAACGGGTGACTCCCTGGGAGCCCTTCCCACATTGTGGCCCGCACTAGAGAACAGGGAACAGAGCAAGGGGAGCAACCATCACCAGAAAGAACGGAAGAACAAATAACAAAAACAAATAACCACCCCCCCAGGAAGCAGCAGATATAATGCAGATGGACCTGGGCGATGAATGAGGAAGCGAGGGCCCCTCCTCGGCAGAAGAGCGAAGCCCAGGCCCTGGGACTGGACGACCGCAGAAGAGAGGCGCAGGAGGAGGGCATCCCTGAAAGGCCCCCTCCTGGATGGGAAAGATCGGGCTCTTGAAGGAGAAGCAGGGAGCGGCAAAGGATGACACAGATGGAACAAACCCCAAAATGCATTCATAGGGGGGTGGTGGACAACTAAGTTGAAATAAGAGGTTAGGGGTAGGGGAGTAGAAAACATGTTGGAACAAGTAAGGGTAGGTTCACCCGGGTGAGGGGAAGGAAGGGGGAAGAAGGGGGAGATAAATCAGGTGTATCCCAAAGTTGGGGCAATGGATAGACTGGGTGAGGGGTCCAAACCAGAGCGGGCAGGGTAGGAAAGCAAGAGGTACAGAATAAGAGAGAGGGCATGAAGGGGAGAAGGGGCACCGACAGGGTAGGGGAGGACAGGGCAGGGAAACTAGCATAAGGGGAGACACCCCTGGAGGGAGGGCACGAAAGGGGAACAGGGGCATGAGCAAGTAGGGCACCAATATAAGGACCCAGGTTCGAGTGGATGACACATAACGAGAGGGGCCTAAAGACCCCCTCGACCGGTCACATTTTAGAAGGGTTTACTAGGGCCCAGGGCCCGGACGTTCTCGCCCTGCAAGAAACCCAACTTCTGAAATGAGATCAGGGGTGCCTCACACTCGGGGGCTTTTCCCAGATATTCTTCGCGTCAGGTCTCGCTAAAACAGGGGGTGCAGGGGTGGCACTGGCCTTTAGGAGCAACATGGACTTCAGAGTAATGGAGGTCATCAGAGATAAGGGTGGGAGATACGTAGTGGTAAGGGGAGAATAAACGGGAACACCATACACTATCGCATAGGTGTACTCGCTGCACACAGGCCAGGAACAATTTCTAAGGGACCTCCTGTGAATCGTGGAGGGCTTTGTGAGGGAACAGGTAATCCTTAAGGGGCCCCTTAATCTGGCATGGCACAAGCTCACAGATAGAACAACACAAGGGACCACAAGGTAAGGGCCAGTCGCATCTCCACAGATAAGGGAGCGGTTCGCGGAAGCCAAGATGAGGGATGTATGGAGGGCACTTCAGGGCCAGCAGGAGGGGCACACATTTCTATCCAGGGTCCATGGGACCCAGTCAAGGATTGACTATATCTGGGCCTCAGCGAGCCTATTGGGTAGGGTGGAGTGGGTGGAGGTGGGCCCTTTGGGAATAGCTGACCATAAAGTGGTCCAAATGAAGATGGGTCTCGGGGAGCATAGACAAGGGGTCTGGAAATGGAAGTTCCCAGAGGAATTGCTGAGGGACCAGGTGATCAGGGAGGAAATAGGGGACAGGATCAGCACTTTCTTTGAACTCAACAATAGTACTGACACGACTGAAGGTACAAGGTGGGATGCATTCAAAGCTACGTTGAGGGGGCAACTCAGCCCAAAAGGCAAGGAGGGGCAAGCAAATGAGGGATCTGCAGACCCAACTAGAAGGAGAAGTCGAGGAGGCATGTCAGAGGGTGTGGGAGACCCCCACAAGGAAAATGCTGAGGGAGTAAGAGGAGCAGTGGGGCAGCTGGGGGTGTTAAGAACTAAAAAAGCGGAAGGGGCGATGCTCTTTGTGAGACAGAAATTGTATGCAAAAGCCAACAGGGCAGACGCACACCTGGCATGCCTCCTTAGGGAAACCAGAGAGCAGAACACAATCACAGCTATCAAGGATAAAGGGGAAATACGACTGGAGTGCCAGGCTTAGTACTATGGCACTTGGTACTATGGAGCCCTGTACTCGAGCCAAAATCCCATGGCCAACCACAAATGGATTTCCTGGGGGCAATAACGCTCCCCAAGCTATCCCAGGAGGCCAAGGAGCAATTGGGACAGGCCATAACAGAAGAGGAAGTGAGGGGTACGATAGCGAAATTACCCTGGAACAAGGCTCCGGACCCTGTTGGCTATCCCGCCGTATTTTATAAAACATACACTCATGTCCTCACCCCTCACTTGACAGGA
This sequence comes from Ambystoma mexicanum, assembly GCF_040938575.1. NCBI lineage: Eukaryota > Metazoa > Chordata > Amphibia > Caudata > Ambystomatidae > Ambystoma > Ambystoma mexicanum. The sequence goes on along the minus strand of NC_090934.1, from coordinate 687,942,124 downwards.
CTATTTAACACATTTAAGGAAAAAGGTCAGATCACGAAAACAATGGAGGAGACCAAGATCACTCTGATCTACAAAGTAGGGAAGAACCCGGAGGACCGTAGGTCCTACAGGCCCATTGCCCTCATCAATATAGATGCCAAAATGTACACCAAGACACTGGCAAGGCGCCTGGAAGGACACCTAACATTACTGATCCATCCGGACCAGGCAGGATTTGTCCGGGGTAGGCAAACGGCGGACAATATTAGGCGGGTGACACACTTAGTGGAGAAAACGCAGAAGATGGCCACTCCGGTGGTCCTGCTGGCACTTGACGTAGAAAAGGCATTTGACCGGGTGGAGTGGCCGTTTCTGTTCAGGGTTATGGAGAGAATGGGGCTAAGGACTTCATTAAAATGGTCCAAGCTAATTATAAAAAACCCAACACGCCTGAGCATGAATGTATCAGTGGCACGCACAATAAGACTGGAACAGGGGACTAAACAGGAGTGCTCACTCTCCCCCCTCTATGCAATCTACCTGAAACCCCTACTCCAGTCAATACGCGAGGCCGAGGAAATTCAGGGAATCCCATTTGCGGGCAGGCACCATAAGGTGGCGGCATTCACTGATGACATGCTCCTGGACCTAACCAACCCGGGGAAGTCAATAGAGGCATTCATGGAACTCCTAGCGAGACTTGGGGAGATATCGGGCCTACGTGTCAATCTGATGAAATCAGCACTCTTAAACCTAACAATAAGCAACAAGGAGGCGCCAGAACTACAGGCAGGGTAACCATTTAAGTGGAGCCCGGGGGGGGGGGGGGTTATTAAGTAATTACGGGTCAAAATAACCCCAACCCTGGCAGTTAGTACACGTCCAATTATACCTCCATGATCAGGGCAATAAAAAAGGATTTCCAGAAGGGGAAGAATCTAATGCTCTCCTGGCTGGGTAGGATAGCAGCGGTCAAAATGGTTACTCTTCGCCGTCTATTGTATCTGTTTCAGGCTATCCCATTGGTGGTCCCCCCAAGCTTCTTTAGAGAACTAGCATCAATAACGAAAGATTTTGTCTGGGAAGGGAAGAGGCCACGCATAGCTCACCACCTACTGACGGCACCAAAGAGGGAGGGAGGGGGATTAGCCCTACCCGACTTTCACCTATACTATGAGGCAGCACAGCTGAGGGTGATTTGAGAATGGTTAACGGGTATGTAAGGGAAACAATGGTACAGATGGACAGGGCATTGGTCCAACATGACCTAGGGGAGGTGCTCTGGCTGCCGTACCATCACAGACCACAACATCTATACCTAAGTAATATAATAAAGGGACTCGCAGATATATGGGAGGGAGATCATGACCTTCCCCTCCTCATTTACCCCGAAATCTACCAATAAAGAATTCATCCCGGGGATTGAAAAAGGGGCATTTGACCTTTGGCAAAGAGGGGGCTGCAGGAAAAACAGAGATATGTACCAGGGACAAAGAGTAAAGTCATTCCAGGAATGTAAGCAGGATTTCAGACTAGGGGAAGGGGAAAGACACAGATATTTCCAGATCAGGCATTGGGTGATGAATGTGGAGGTCAGGGCTGCGGCCACCCGCCCAGTCACCCCATTTGAAAGATTCCTATTGACACAGGAAGGGACAAAGGGGTTGATCTCAGATCTGTGTAGGCTACTAGAGAAAGCCACACCAAGGCAAAACTGGGCCTATATGGCCCGTTGGGACCAAATGCTGAGTAGAGGTATGGAAAGGGAGGACTGGGAGAGACTATGGCGAAGAATACCTAAAATGGCAAGGGCAGTACAATTTCAGGAAGCATGGTACAAGTACATATACGGATGGCACCACACCCCTGCATGCCTGCATGCTATCTACGCAGCAGCACACATTTGGTGGGAATGCCCCAGGATTAAGCCCTTTTGGAGGGAGGTCGAACAGGCAAAAGGGCAGGTATTTGGAGGGGGAGCAAGCAAAGATCCCAGGTTCGTCCTGACCGGCATGCAAGAGGTTGACATGGAGGGGGGAGGTAAGGGGACGCGAAAAAGGCAAGGGTAGTACTGACGTTAGAAGCGATGGCGCTCATTGCACAATGGTGGAAGGGGCCTCTGATACCAACAGAACAAGAATGGCTGATAAAGATATGAGAAATAGAGGCCCTGGAATGGGCCACATACGCTGTGAACAATAACCTGGCAAAGTTCACTGTAGAGTGGGGCAAGACCCTGACTTTCATGAAAAGTGACTTCCAGACCCAATGGTGCCCAAAAAGGCTGAAACTTCTAGACTTACATTGAGGCCCTCCCGAGGGAGGTTACAAGTAAGACTGAGAAATGGAGAGGGGATGGGGAGGAAAAGGAGGGAGTGGGGAAGGAGGAGGGACTGTTTATCATTGTTATGTTGTAAAACAATAAAAATACGTTTTTTTAAAAGTGCATATTAGCTTTGATAAAAGGATAAGACAAAGGTTGAGAGGAGATCCATTGCACACTGACTGGGAAAGAAACAATAAACCCCAAAATCTAAGGAACAAGTTACAAGGTCTGATACAGAAAGTGACGAGAGACTATTTAGAAATACTATTTTAAAAGGCTTTGGATTGAAGAACAAACTCTTTAATAAGTGCCATCTGGAGAAGGGAGTCATTCTCCTGACTTCATTTACTTTGGTTAGAATAGTGGTAGGGTCAGTTAGAGTTAGTTTTTGGAAAGCCGACTATCTTTTTATTTTGAGACTTGTTGATGTCTGACGAGCACCTTAGTAATTTATATAGGCTGACAAACCCCTAATAGCAATAGGAAGAGATAGGCATTATTCTTATCATTTAATACAAATTTGAGAAATGTCAAAACTGTGTCTGTGCTCATTCTGGCCCACCACAACATCCATCCACATAAAGTGTGGGCATCCCCCTGCTGTGCTTTCTACATACACCTTGTGTGGGAAGGCTAGATATGCTTCCATAGTATCAGACGTTGTCAGGTCTTTTGTACAATGATCTTTGGCACAATCAAGTAGATATGCAAATTCTTGGCACATTAGACTTTTTTTTACTTTGACCATACTGGATCTCTACTGCTTAACCCTGTATAGAAAGAATCCAGGATGTTATCTCTGTATAGAAAGAATCCAGGATGTTATCTCAAATATGAGAAGGTACCCGTTTATATCCAATCACTCTGCAGACATTGCAGCAGTTAACATCAGTCTCGGCTAGGATGTGTTCTCAATAAATCAATGGATGTTAAAGGATAGTTCCAGGACTTTTTTTTTATTGTTCCTACGGTTCGGCCATGTGTTTTTAAGCATAAATCGGTAGATCGTAGAAAACTTTCCTATGGACCTTACCCGACTTTCCGTCCATTAACGCACTCGAAATCAGCCGCCATTTTCTGATAATCCTATCATTTCCCCCCATCGCCCTGGCTCACCTGCTTTTGCGGCACTAAATCAAATCCCCCGCCCCTGAAACAGACTTTATCAAAACATTCATATTCCTCGCCTCTATCCGTGACGTGACTGAGCTGCGTAGGCAAACGCGCCCAGGCGTCTTCTACGCGACTCCACACAGAACCAGAAAATCAACACAGATGAGCTCACACAACACAGCGCGCCACAATTGGGAATATGAAACTGTACTTTTAAATTAAACCGCAAGATTGTAAATTTGGTAAAGTACATTTATTTGACATCAAATGTTTTGAGAATATTCAGCGATTTGCATTTTTATTTGCTCACGTTCCAAAAAGTTCATTTTGAGGCACGCAATGTTCCTTTGCTGTACACAGGGTCTTAGATCATCTCACAATACAGCGCCACAATTCGGAATATGAAACTGTCGTTTAAAAGCAAACGGCAAGATTGTACATTTGGCAAAGTACATTTATTTGACATCAAATGTTTTGAGAATATTCAGCGATTTGCATTTTTATTTGCTCTCGATCCAAAATAGTTCGTCTTGAGGCAAGCGATGTTCGTGTGCAGTATACAGGGTGTTGGTTTACGATAAAATAAGCTCTTCGGTCGCACTGATAATCGCATGGCTGTTCCAACAACGAGGCACTAGGCCACCACAACGGTCTGTATGTTGCATCTAGCCGTTAGTACCGCGTAAGGGCATACTTGTACTTGGCGATCGTCCCATAAAATGGTCAGGGTGGTAACGTTGTTCACGCGGAGAAGCAACTGGCGGTTAAAAAACCCATCCGCCGGTGTCTGGTACTCGTGACACATGCAATAATGGATGATGTACCTGTTTGAAAAACATAAAAAATGAAATTAGTCTCACCATCAGATCTTTATTAAAATTATTCATTTTATATATTAGGTCGGGAAATTATTTCATAGCTAGGACAGTGCAACTGGGTATTATACGTCAAGGGGGGGCTGTAGGATAGTGAGACAGTCCCCCAGTGCAGGGGTTGACAGGGAGGCAGTGCAGGTGGAGAGTGGAAGGGCCCAGGACCGAGGTCGCAGACAGTGGACCAGTTGTAGCAGGGGAGAGGGAGAGAGAAAGCAGAAGCAAAGAGGAAGGTTTTGAGGTGCTTCCGTAAAAGGAGATGGTTCTCCTCAAGATAGTGCGCGGAACAAAACAATATGCCACATAGAACGAACAAGTACAACTTAACCCGTCTTTAAAGCTACTGTATAGTAATTAAATTGCGGTATAAACTCATCTGAAGAGTTACTTACATTATATTTGCATTTTCCATTGTGTCTGTGCGTAGGGCAGCCCCGAAATACCACTCCTTCTATGCCGACGTTATTTCTTCTAATGAACGAACATGAAATGGCTTTCGTTTCTGAAATTATATTCATTATCGTTTCTTACGTTATTGCCCCACACCCCCAAAAAGAAGTCTTTCGGGATGGTCCCGGCCTGTCAAGGTCAAATAACAATAGAACCTTATACTGAGTCGTGGGCCATTCCAGCACCCGAGCAAAAAATCAAAGCAGCTGACCTTCACTTTGAACGAGCACACATTCCTAGTTAGCTACATTCAGTGTAAGGCCATCTCACAGGACTTGAAATTTACACTCCATCTTTGCATTTTGTCTGCGTGCTTTGCAGCCCCAGAGAACCATAAATACGGAGACATTCTATATTTTTTGAAAAATGATTTATATTACTGTTTGGTTTAATTTAATGCGCAAATGAACAAGGTTGGATAGACACATTGCATGTACACTGAGCAATCACTTTTATTTACACATTACATAGATACACATATTCAATGGGCCTGCGACATGAGGAGACTCGAGAGAACAGACAATCAAATTACAATCATTTAAACCGTGATGTGTATTTCTCAATGAGCTCTTCTTTAGGTGGACATGGAACAGAGGCAATGTTGGGTGGCAATTTAGTTGTCCCCTGCACAGGTTCGTTCACAACTCCATTTATGTGCCTATCTAGGACGTGAACAATAAGTCTCTCAATAAACTCATATTGCATATCCTCAAACACTGGTTTGATCACCCATTGTTTACTTCTTTTAGTGAAGGCCTTATTGTAGCGAAGCGTCCCTAAAGTTCCGGTCGTCCTACTTTGTTGACGGCCAACATTATGGTTATGTGCCAAGACCGCTAGAAGAGTCCGATTTATCATGCCCTCCATGCCAAAATGCAATCGTTTTGGCCTGTACTTTAGGCACATATTGTGGAACACCACCAAATCTCCTGTGTGGCAGAATTCCGTGAGTCCCCTCAAATCTCTTGTTATAGTTTTATCAAATACAATCTTTTCAATGGCTTTGTGAGTGGGTGATGAAGGAATCAACCACTTCTTCTTCCGTGCCTCCTCTGTGGACAAATGGCCATGTTCACAATTGTGGAAATGTTGGTTTGTGTTCCAACGGTGAACGTTGGTACAGTGTAGCATTACTGACCGCCATTTTTCCAGTAGAATTTCCAACGACCCTCCACATGTTTTTGAGCTCCACCAAAGATGGTTGCTGATTGACTTGGACCACTGTGAAATACCTTGCATTTCTTTTTTTTTACCTGCAGCCGACATTTTTTTATTGATTGTTTTTGCAAGATGCCAAACGTCAAATTGGTGATTTATATTTTTGTACTCTTCTCTCATTGTCTTGGCAATTGAAACGTGTCTGTCCGTGGCTATCAGGTCGATCACCATTCCCCGCGATTGTAGTTCTTGCAATGATGCTACAAAGCCAACTTTCTCCATGGCCACTGAGGATGTACTTTGTGACACCTGCACGACCACCGAACTCACAATTTTCTTACTTTCCATGTCCTGAAAGTGGTAGGTGCAGTACTTGGCTGAAAATCCTGGGCTGTCACACTGTCCATCACCGGCTAGCCTGAACCGTTTGCCCGCGAATGTACTATCAATAGACATTTTTTCCATTCTCCAAGCTTCGCTAATGGCTGGAAATAGATAATCGGTTTGGTATTTGTAGAACTGAGTTTTCGCAATGAAATGGATTCCCACAAACTGAAAGAAAGACTCTAACTTTTTAAAACTTGAACCACTAAAAAGTGCAGCCGCTGCACAAAGTAGATTGCCTGCTGGCAGTTGCCCCAGCATGGGTTGTGCAGACCATGAGAAAGGATGATATTTTGTACAGGTGGCATGTATTTTAAGGTTAGTGCCTCGAATTGCACGAGTCACATTAATCAATGGCTCCCCACATACTTCCCCACCAACCGAATGCCCACATTTCATCCGAATAATAATATCAATCAAACAACTATCGAATACAATGAATTTGGCCTCTTTCCTTATACTTTCACTCTGCATCCCAGCTGGTTCGGCCTGTAACGTTGAGGACATGTCACTCACATGAAAGCTAGAATCTCTGATATCGTCTTCCGCTATGTTCAGTGATATTGATGGTGTTTCATTGTAGTCCACTTCATTCTCTTCCATTGCAACATATGTTCCTTCTCCGGCGATGGGTGAATAAGACAATTTCTTCAACTTTCTTGCGGTCTTAGTTTTTGCGGGTGTGGATTCTGTGAACTGATCTCCGACTGCATCCGAACTACCAGGAGGACATTCACTATCAATGGCTGGATGTGGTATAGCTCGGTTGTCAATCACTTCATATTCTTCCCATTGGCACGATGCATCTCCAGTCTCAAGTCCCTGCCAAAAGGTTTGACAAGCAACATCTCTCGTTCGCTTCACTGTCTGTGTAGATCTAGTTCGTACACCCACTCGCAACTAGAGGACAGATTGGAAAAGGGATGTTCAGTTTAAACACAACTTACAGTATTGAACTATTAACAGTGAAAAACAACATAATATAGTGACCAGGACACTAACCTTCTTTTGCTTTCTTTTCTTTGAAACTTTCTTGCCTCGAACTTCAACATCAGGACACTGTTGCTCTGACTCGTGTGTGCATGTCTACACTTCCTCTTGCGCTGCAACGACTATATTTTCATGATAAGCACATCCATCACGCACTGACGCTCCATCGACTCCCTGAAACATAGAAATTTCATTAGTATGTATAATAATATCGAAAACACAAAATGTACTTGGGGACCAATACCCACGTACATCTCAATAGCAAAACACGAATGAACGCTTTGTGTAGAACATTCAAACGACAATTATTCACGCATAGTTGATCTAGTTAGATGGAACTGTCAAGATCCATACCCTGTGCTCCTCATAGACTTCCATTGATGATATTATTGAAGATGATGCTTCAGTAACTCCCTGAAACACAGTAATTGCATTAGTATGGTTTTCTATTTTGATAAAAAGAACAGAAACTTTGTGCAGGCGTCAACGGCTCATCTAAATAGACCTGCACAAATGATCAGTTGTCTAAAATAAATAATGGATATGTAAATATGATTCGATTTGCTCGATCGTTGGAAGTGTCACCACCCAGAGATCTGCATCAACTACTAGGGGTGATGTTCTTGTAGAAGAAGCTCCGTCATCTCCCTGAAACATAGTACTTGCGTTAATAAAGAAGGAAGTATAGCGGATGTAATCACGTCATATGATTTCGCTTGATCGAACTGTCAGTATCCATACCTCGAAATGCATAAGAACATCAAGGGACGATGTAACTGCGGTGCACACTTCTGCAAGCTGTTGCGCCGACCCGTAACTGCATGCTCCCCCTTCGTCTTGGACTAATGCTCCATCGACTCCCTCAAACATAGGACTTTCATTAGTAATGAACACAATATTGAAAAAAGAAGACACATAGGAGGGCGACGACAGAAGGACATATCAATGGCTAAAAACGAAAGAAACATTGTGTGTAACAATCACGCTACAAGAATGCAAGATCTGATGATCTCCATCGATGGAACTGTCCGGAAACGTACCTCGAGCATCTGAGTGACATCAACGGTAGTCGTCAATACGTTGGACTCCTCAGCATCTCCCTGAAAGACAGTACTTGCATTATTTTGGATAACAATAATTATAACTGAAAAGAAAGACTAGAGGACGAGTACAAGGGTGTACCATTAGGTAAAATAATTACACGATAAATTAAAACTATTGATTTACATGCCTAAAACAAGTCAGTGGCAGAATAGCCAAGTAAGATTACCCGATAGGCGCTTGAAGTGGCTGATGACTGCAATAACGACACGGATGGAGAATCTTCCGCCTTCATATTGAGTGGATACATAAATGGGGAAATTATTGTTAGCTAATGCTACACACTACCGCAAGGCCGAGAGATAAATACGTAAACTTGACTCACCAGTGGAGGGATGTGGACGAATAGAGTGGGAATAGCGGTTGAGAGCAATTTTCGCCTCGCTCGCGGTGTGTTCTTCTTTATTAGCAATGATGTGGAGTACATGTCAGAGGTAAAGTGCCTGCTGCAGATGTGGTATCGATCACCCCTCTTGTCCGCAAAGACTTCTAGGACTCTACTTTCAAGCTCAGACGGTGGATATCCGCAATATCGGACCCATTCTCTTATCTGATCTATTGTCTTAGGGAAAACATGCATTATAGTACCTTCAGATTTATTATGGGTCTTCGAAGGGCAACCGCCAATGGAACAGGCAGGCATTGTGGAAAGTTCTGAAAAGTAAAGATCAACAATTCTCTATGAATACCAATGTAAACTCAGAACATGTGACTAGTTCCTTGCATGTACTGTCTTGAACGAAAAGAAATTGGACGCAAAATGATTACGGTACATGGCCTTACCTTGACGAACAAACAGTTAGATGCAGGGATCAGAGTAGTTTCTTGTCGTAGAACAGGGAGCAGTTCACAGGTTGCAAACTGAGGAGTTTCTTCGAAGTGGTCACGGAAGTTCACAGAGACGAAGAGCAGATAACCAGCACCTTCACGGGTTGACTAGCAAAGCGCAAAGAAGTGCTCATTAGAAATATGAAGTGGGTTATAAAGAATTCGAAACAGGGGTGTGTTTGTGAATGAATGACGTGTATATGTCGTGGCATTATGCGGTTTGCAGGGGGCCGTCCAGCGTGAGGGGGGATGCTTGGCAGGAGACACGGGGTCTGGAGGTAGACATGGGAACAACAACCCATGCTCTATAGACCACTTTGAAGTGTACATGGTCTTTGGCACCTCTTGGCCTTTATCGCTCCCCGACAGCTCCACTTGGCAGCGCAAGTACCCCGGTGCGAACTGCCTTTGATAGGGCGGGGGGTGGATTGGGGCGGTGGTCGTGCAGACAAGACACAGGAAGACTCGTGAATGGAGACACACTTATGTGGATTGCAGGGGGCCGTCCAGCGTGAGGGGGGATGCTTGGCAGGAGACACGGGGTCTGGAGGTAGACATGGGAACAACAACCCATGCTCTATAGACCACTTTGAAGTGTACATGGTCTTTGGCACCTCTTGGCCTTTATCGCTCCCCGACAGCTCCACTTGACAGCGCAAGTACCCCGGTACGAACTGCCTTTGATAGGGCGGGGGAAAGGGTGTGGATTAGGGCGCTGGTCGTGCAGACAAGACTCGTTTGCCGCAGGGCCTCACCAAGGAGAGGCCATCTAACTGCATGTAAGAGGCAGGCTGAAGGATCTAGTACATGGAAGGCAGGGGGGTGAGTTTATAAATACCTCAGCCTCCCAGGAGAATATATGGGTGCAGTTCACCCTGGAGACCCTGGATGCCTAGGCAGTTAGTCAGCAGCAGGCTGGCCTGTGGTGGCAAGGCGGCACGGGCCAGAGGGGGTCATCTCTGTACCCGGTGCCCAAAAGGATGATTTATTATGATCAACCATATTGATTATTTACCTATAACCATGTTTTGTATCAATAAAATCCAACGGCCTTCCTTTTATTGCCAACGCTTGAACAAAGTGGTGTGGTAAGTATTTTTGGGGGAGGAGGCAAGGCCGGGAGGCTTGATGCCAACCGGCAAAATAACATATGTATGTCTGCTGCATATGGGTTCAACGGTTATGTGGATTGAAGGTGGGCGGCCAGCGTGAGGGAGGATGCTGGCCGGAGACATGTGGTGTGACAAGACAAGGCACAGGAAGACTATTCAATGGAGACACACTAGATTCATTTAAAAAATCAAAACAACCATTGTTGAAATATATGTTGGGTTTTATTTTAGATCTTAATTTCAATTGAACATAAATAATAAACATTACACATTGTAAAGTTCCGGTTGCAGCACATCCAGGGAAAATCCGCGGTATTGTCCACTGTCGCTGGGGAAATGTTGTCTAATGGCAAGTACCGCACAGGCAGGTATTACTCTCCGAACGCGGTGTCCGAGCCTCCCGTGAAGCCACCAAGTGAAGCAACGATAGGCCACCAGCCTGTACCACCTGTGAAAATGAAAGATGCAAACTGTATTAAAATGACAAAACTTTCTTATCACTGTCGATTCAGGTAAAAAATGTCATTCTGCTTTGAAAAAAATTCTATCTAGAAAATGCACAATATGGAACCAATTTACATGCATTCGAATGATATGTAGATGTAATTTTATATGTGGGAGACGACCATGACATAGTAGTGGCATCACTGACATCACAACCAGAGTATACTTACTCGTTACTCGGATTACGCGGACGAACAGTGCCGCGAAGTTCGTGCATAAGCACCATCATCATCCTCAACACGGTCCGTGAGAGGCAGGCTTCCCTGAACTCTGGCAGCTCGGTGATGCATTGCGGACTTGGCTCGCCTTCCGAAATGTAGGCCAAGCACCCGGAATTTTCACGGCAGCAGCAGTTCTCCTCCTCAGTTGGCATTAGCTCGCACCGATTGCACGTGCACCAGGTGGAGACGCCGTCCATGCGACATGGTCCAGGCTCTTCATCCGTTGACTGGTCCTCCCAACTGCCGTCCGAATCCCCATCGTTTTCGCGTGCTTGCCTTTCCAGTAGTTCCTCCTCAGTGTACTCGGGCTCGTACATATACCGCATTATTGTAGCCATTGTGTGGTAAAGAAAGTAAAATAATTTACAGAGATGGTACAGGTGTTCACAAGGCCTAGAAGCGGCGAAGGTAGCTGACCAGAACACAGAAACGAGTCACAGAATACTCAAAGTAACACAGAGAGAGGAATGGAATCGAAAATCTGCTGCTGTGTGTTGTGAAACGGTGTGTTTATACTTATTGAGGAAAGAGGCGTCCTGCCATTTCCATGGCGACACTTCATTAGCTGAGGCGCAGTGATTGTTGACACGAAACGTGCTTTGGCGTTGGGAAATGGGCGGTACGCGTCTGCTGATGTCAGGCTCAGGGGCGGGGGATTTGATTTAGTGCCGCAAAAGCAGGTGAGCCAGGGCGATGGGGGGAAATGATAGGATTATCAGAAAATGACAGCTGATTTCGAGTGCGTTAATGGACGAAAAGTCGGGTAAGGTCCATAGGAAAGTTTTCTACGATCTACCGATTTATGCTTAAAAACACATGGCCGAACCGTAGGGACAATAAAAAAAAAGTCCCGGAACTATCCTTTAATTTTGCAATGCCCAGAGCGTTGCTAGAAAGGTTTTTTCACATTAATTTCATTTTTCTTCTCCTTGTGACTGATTTACTTGCATAGGAGATTATTTGACTGATCAGGTCATGTTTTTGATACAATACCACAGTTACGCAGGCATTGGAAAACAATGTTTCTAGGAAGAACTTCTTGTTCTTAATGGGATAAGCTCAAAAGGAGCTCGAGACAGGCTTCTTTTTATTTATTTTTCTACCTCCTCTGTTTGCGGCTGACCCGACTCCCACTTTACTCTTGCCTGTAATAAGTGAACTAAGGGCTGAGTGATCTCTGTGTAATCCTCTATGAACTTGCAAGTATACATTGGTCAGTCCTAGGAAGCTAATTTCACATAGATGTGTGGGGCTGTTTAATTTCAGTAAGGCTTACACCTCCTTTTTCTGAGGGTAAAAGCCTCCTCCTGTGATTTCATGTCCCAGAAAGATTAATTTGGTTCTGAATCATTGAACCTTACGGAGTGATAATTTAGCACCTTCTTACTATGAATGGGTCAGAACATAACGGATCGCCACAAGATGTTCTTCAACCATTTTGGTTTTTGTTAATAGATCCTCAACACTGGCCATATTTCCTCTTTTGCTGAGGTCAAGCATTGCCTTATGTAGGTAGCTATTAAATTGATTCCCACTCTTGATGTAACAAAAGGGCGTACGGGGCCATGTGTATTGCCGCCCCCCCCCAAAGGTAAAGGAAAGGTTAGATTTGTATTCTTAAATCACATACACCGTCCAGTAACCATTTGTCCAATCAAACGATGAATGCATTGTAGACCCTTGGATCTGTGTAACTGCTTGATTGATATATGGACATTCTTATTCAATTCTCTGTGACTGACACACAGTCTCTATTGTCGATTTGGTTTTAATATCCCTAGTACTGGATTATTGAAATTGTTGTGACTTGGACGTTTAATGTATTATCCACAAAATCCAAGTTTTTTCATAATCTATGTGGGTGATTCCATGGGCGCAATAGGCAACTGGTACTGTCTAACAAATACTGGAGCTGTATCTGGGTCTGGGGTATTGTCATATCATTCAGAGATATATGTCCACAGCCATAGGAAACAGAGCAGATGCTCTGGAAATCACAAAATCTGTTACTTGGCTGTTTTCTCTGTTCATTGGCATTGCAGGCATCAGGCAGACCATTTTTTCTTTAACCCTCTGAAGGAACCGTGGAAAAAATCTCTGGTGTAACAATCTCAGATGTATACATGAGGTGTGTGGCAAGATCTCCGTTAACAGTGTCTACCTGGATTTATGTCTCCTTGTTAAAGAGATAGTAATTTGTTACTCAGAATATCATTTCATCTTCGAAAGTGTCACAGGTGACATTATCCATGGTACAGGGGATTATCAGGCGCACCAAGAAATCCCCCCTTGTCGAGTATGGACATTTTCATGTCTGATGTATCATGGCAATAAGAACAATCTTCTGGTATTTGGCTGAAAATTGGAATTGTTAAATGTATTGTAAATATTGGGAGTCAGAATCCATTCCAATAGAGGTGTCTTTACGCAAAATGATACTATGGAAGATCATTACTGTCAAACAATATTTAATTAGTTTCTTCTTGGAGGTTCACAAATGGTTTCAAAAGTAAGAATAGTCCTTGTTGCTGAAGAAGCTTATTCAAATTTATTAAAGTATCTTAATTAGACAATGTTTTTCCTTTCTTAATTTTTGAAGGTGGTGTGAATTATATGATTTTGCCAAGGAAAGTAATCACTTGTTTTACTTGGACACCCACAACATAAGGTAGCAAAAGGTAAGACAAAATGCATTTTCAGTTTTGATGATACCCATTGGGTTACCTATTCAGGACCACGTTTAGTAATTAATGAAATCCAAAATTATTCTGAGTTGATGCAGCATATCATTAACAATTGTAATGAATCCCTAGATGTCATCACTTCTTCCCTAGGGGGAGCCTCTTCCCAAGAGCCCAGGGAGGTGAGGCTGCTACCCGAAAGTCCCTCCTGGGAGCGGTACTCAGCAGGTGGATCTCATGGGAAGGAAAGCCCCTAATGGATTAGTGATGACCTGTGCAGAACAAGGTATCCCCATAGCCCACCTAATCTTAACACACCTTCCTACTGTGAGAAACCAGAAGGTGTCTCACCCGCTAGTGCCCAGGTATCTCTCTCTCAGGTGGCCAGGGTATGGCCATCACCTTTGGATCCAGTCCATGGGGGTGGACCAGTGCAGGAGGATCACCTGGGTGAGTGGTCTCTGGGGAGTGGGACACCTGATGGCGAGACACGGTATGCCTCTCTTCCCTGCAACACCTTTACCCCATATTAACCACTACGATATATGGAAGTTCTACCCTGCACTGCATTTTCCTGTACTAATACTTTCGCATGCACAGCCCGCTCTGGGAGAAAACAGACTCACTCCCGAGCCTTGTACCTGACATGCCCCACTACTAGGGCAAGGTCAGGCCATTAGTGGTAACCATTCACACCTGCCCTCAATTAAACTTCCCCAAATGGATAAAATGCGGAGCACAAGAGCACACTCTGAGCGAGGTAAAGCACACAAAGGAACTGCAGTTTCGAGAAGGCAGCTGAACGAGGGACGAAAGATGGCAAACCACGAAGGTTGTAAAAGGAGGGAGATAACCTCGACATTTCCTGCAGAAAGCTGTTACTTTCTTGACACCTTCGGAGTTCAGAACATAATGCCAAGAAACAAGATGGAAGAATCCTATATTGTGTGTTAGAGATACGTTCAGCCCTCTTGCATGGCTGATCATGTAGGAGACAAGCAGCAGCCACCATGGTACTGTCCTTGGCTCCAAGATCAAAGAAAGATCAACACAGCCGGTGAGTTGGGAAAACCGGTGCAAGACCGGTCTGTGTTGAAGTCAAGATTGCATATAGCAACATTGTATATAAAGAGCAAGGATAAATATTGCTGAACGCGTGTGATGAAAGACGCAAGGAAACCTAACGGCTGATGGATGTTTGAACTGTGGCAAAGAAGATACAATATTCACGACAGGGGGGTTTGGCACTGCAAGTGTGCTCAATCCAAGGTCTCTGTAAGGTCTCCCCATTTTCCCTGATGCTGGATGCGCCCCCCTCCCACCTCATGGCCTGGAGGCCTATGGATCCCCCTCTGCCACCTCTGCTGTGAAGGTAAGCCCTCCGGGCTAAAATGGGGTCTGATTGTGATGCGCACTGGGTGCCTGTTTGAATTCCTTTTCTTGTGCTGAATATCTCTGCACTTCACTGAAAGAAAAGATTATTTCCATCTGCGTTCTCAACTGCTGCGCCCTGCTGCATTGCCAGATTGGTGTTCAGAACACCACCTGCTTTCCCTATACCAGGCCTCCTACATCATAGCTGACAGTTTCCAACAAAGCTGGTGTGCCTAGGCCTGAGTCTACTCACCTGTGATTGGTCCCTTCTGCTATCTTTATGACCAATAAGGCGGGCCGGCAGGCAAATGCTGGGCCGCCTTCAAGGCCCACAATCTAAGGCCCCTGTGTGTGCCTGTCCAGGTCTGGCTGGTCTGGTTGGGATCACCCCTATTTTTCTTCCATCTCCACCCCAGCACATCCCTCTGAAATCATCTTGACTTGGGGCTGTTGGTGTCCTCTCTCATCTGGCCACGATTCATGGCACACCTACCGTCCTTCCTGTGAGTAGCCAACACAACTTTTCTTGCATCACCGTGATGATCCATTTGTCTTTAGTGTGCCTAGTTTAAAATCGAATTTAGGTGTTTCTTACATGTCTGCCACTGTTGATTCATGTGTCTTTAGCGTGCCTAGCTTGAAAATCGAATGTATGCATTTCTTATATCTGCAGCCTTTTTTCTGTGCCTGGTTTATGTAGTGTTTGCCTCCCGTTCCCAGCCTCACCCCTCTCCTCTCCATCCATATGGCTCTTGCACTTATTTTTGTCTTGTGCGTCTTACCCCACAGACCCCCATCCCCTCTGTCCTTTGTTCATGTTTAGCTCTTGCATTTCGTAACAGACGTCAGGCACGTGCAATATTACTGTCATATGTTGTAACAATTTTTTTTATTCCTCCTGTATTATGTTGTACCTCTAAATGCATTGCACTTTCCCATTTTGAATCTCCCAATGCTTAGTAAGAATGTTAATCCTGGTCTAGTTGTTTACCCTCCCTGCGTTGAAGCACTTTGAAACGCTTGTTTAAGTGTATAGGCGCTATATAAATGACCAATAAATAATTAAATATTCAACCCAGAAGTTGCAGAAGCGAAAGTAAAGAATAAGAATTGGTGTGAATCAAAGTGGTCCTGCAACGGTTTAAGCAAAACCCATTGCACATCACATTCGAAAGCTTTCGGTTTTTGATAAAA
Organism: Ambystoma mexicanum; assembly: GCF_040938575.1. Classification (NCBI taxonomy): domain Eukaryota; kingdom Metazoa; phylum Chordata; class Amphibia; order Caudata; family Ambystomatidae; genus Ambystoma; species Ambystoma mexicanum. The sequence continues at coordinate 687,925,837 of NC_090934.1, read as the reverse complement.
AGCCTGAACGAGGGGGATCCATGGTCCAAGACCAAACGAGGGAGACCAATCATGAACATTGAGGTAAAAGGGATCTGAGCCCAAACAAGGGGGATCAGTGGTCCGAGCCAGAATGAGGAAGACCAATCGTGAGCCTGTGAATGTGAAAATCCTGATAAGAAAGGAACTTTGGTGTTTGTTTGCTATGTCAGGCCCTCTGCAAAAAGAGACTGTCATTGGGAGAGAGACTTTGGCAGAAGGCGCTGATACTTTTGCTTTGAACTGTTTCCTCGTGGCCAAGAAGCCAGAGTGTGTGTGAAGCTCTAACATGCCGCCTTATCCCACGGGGAAGGAAAGCCAACTGCTCAACTATCCTGACATGTTATTTCTTGAACACTTTTCTTTTGCCTACATTGTTGTCCCACCCATTTTGTATTTAGAAATAAGGATTGGCAATAGATTTATTAGTATAGGCCCTTCTATTTTGACAGAGACTCCACTAGGACTGTGTTATTATTATTTGATGGTTGTAGCTTGCTCCCATCCTTAGAATTAGGATTATACAGGCATTTAACCAACCAGTTGAAGTTCAGTAAACACCTTTGTACTGTGATCACTTGTGTCTATATTCACTGTTTGATACCATGCTTTCCTTACACTACCCCATCCCACCAACACTTTCCGTGCTTTTCCTATATGTTTTTGCCATACAATCAATATAGGAAGTACTCGGATGAGGAATAGTGTGGACTTCTCAAGGGACAGGTATCCCTTAAGTACTGAGATGAGGGAGAGACCAATTAACTCACTGGAAGACCTCAAGATCCATACTGGGATGAGGAAGTGCAGAAGCATGAAGAGCACTCATGAGAACTTGAATGGATGCTCTAGTGTTTCCCAAAACCTGATTGTGCAGAACCCATTCAAAACTGAAGAAGGAAACCAGGAAGGAGAGAGAAGGCCTCCCTGGAGGAACTGCGAGACGGAGCAGAGGAGCCCTCCTTGGAGAAACCGCAAGCAGAAGAGAATAGGAAGAGATAGGCATTATTCTTATCATTTAATACAAATTTGAGAAATGTCAAAACTGTGTCTGTGCTCATTCTGGCCCACCACAACATCCATCCACATAAAGTGTGGGCATCCCCTGGCTGTGCTTTCTACATACACCTTGTGTGGGAAGGCTAGATATGCTTCCATAGTATCAGACGTTGTCAGGTCTTTTGTACAATGATCTTTGGCACAATCAAGTAGATATGCAAATTCTTGGCACATTAGACTTTTTTTTACTTTGACCATACTGGATCTCTACTGCTTAACCTTGTATAGAAAGAATCCAGGATGTTATCTCTGTATAGAAAGAATCCAGGATGTTATCTCAAATATGAGAAGGTACCCGTTTATATCCAATCACTCTGCAGACATTGCAGCAGTTAACATCAGTCTCGGCTAGGATGTGTTCTCAATAAATCAATGGATGTTAAAGGATAGTTCCAGGACTTTTTTTTTATTGTTCCTACGGTTCGGCCATGTGTTTTTAAGCATAAATCGGTAGATCGTAGAAAACTTTCCTATGGACCTTACCCGACTTTCCGTCCATTAACGCACTCGAAATCAGCCGCCATTTTCTGATAATCCTATCATTTCCCCCCATCGCCCTGGCTCACCTGCTTTTGCGGCACTAAATCAAATCCCCCGCCCCTGAAACAGACTTTATCAAAACATTCATATTCCTCGCCTCTATCCGTGACGTGACTGAGCTGCGTAGGCAAACGCGCCCAGGCGTCTTCTACGCGACTCCACACAGAACCAGGAAATCAACACAGATGAGCTCACACAACACAGCGCGCCACAATTGGGAATATGAAACTGTACTTTTAAATTAAACCGCAAGATTGTAAATTTGGTAAAGTACATTTATTTGACATCAAATGTTTTGAGAATATTCAGCGATTTGCATTTTTATTTGCTCACGTTCCAAAAAGTTCATTTTGAGGCACGCAATGTTCCTTTGCTGTACACAGGGTCTTAGATCATCTCACAATACAGCGCCACAATTCGGAATATGAAACTGTCGTTTAAAAGCAAACGGCAAGATTGTACATTTGGCAAAGTACATTTATTTGACATCAAATGTTTTGAGAATATTCAGCGATTTGCATTTTTATTTGCTCTCGATCCAAAATAGTTCATCTTGAGGCAAGCGATGTTCGTGTGCAGTATGCAGGGTGTTGGTTTACGATAAAATAAGCTCTTCGGTCGCACTGATAATCGCATGGCTGTTCCAACAACGAGGCACTAGGCCACCACAACGGTCTGTATGTTGCATCTAGCCGTTAGTACCGCGTAAGGGCATACTTGTACTTGGCGATCGTCCCATAAAATGGTCAGGGTGGTAACGTTGTTCACGCGGAGAAGCAACTGGCGGTTAAAAAACCCATCCGCCGGTGTCTGGTACTCGTGACACATGCAATAATGGATGATGTACCTGTTTGAAAAACATAAAAAATGAAATTAGTCTCACCATCAGATCTTTATTAAAATTATTCATTTTATATATTAGGTCGGGAAATTATTTCATAGCTAGGACAGTGCAACTGGGTATTATACGTCAAGGGGGGGCTGTAGGATAGTGAGACAGTCCCCCAGTGCAGGGGTTGACAGGGAGGCAGTGCAGGTGGAGAGTGGAAGGGCCCAGGACCGAGGTCGCAGACAGTGGACCAGTTGTAGCAGGGGAGAGGGAGAGAGAAAGCAGAAGCAAAGAGGAAGGTTTTGAGGTGCTTCCGTAAAAGGAGATGGTTCTCCTCAAGATAGTGCGCGGAACAAAACAATATGCCACATAGAACGAACAAGTACAACTTAACCCGTCTTTAAAGCTACTGTATAGTAATTAAATTGCGGTATAAACTCATCTAAAGAGTTACTTACATTATATTTGCATTTTCCATTGTGTCTGTGCGTAGGGCAGCCCCGAAATACCACTCCTTCTATGCCGACGTTATTTCTTCTAATGAACGAACATGAAATGGCTTTCGTTTCTGAAATTATATTCATTATCGTTTCTTACGTTATTGCCCCACACCCCCAAAAAGAAGTCTTTCGGGATGGTCCCGGCCTGTCAAGGTCAAATAACAATAGAACCTTATACTGAGTCGTGGGCCATTCCGGCACCCGAGCAAAAAATCAAAGCAGCTGACCTTCACTTTGAACGAGCACACATTCCTAGTTAGCTACATTCAGTGTAAGGCCATCTCACAGGACTTGAAATTTACACTCCATCTTTGCATTTTGTCTGCGTGCTTTGCAGCCCCAGAGAACCATAAATACGGAGACATTCTATATTTTTTGAAAAATGATTTATATTACTGTTTGGTTTAATTTAATGCGCAAATGAACAAGGTTGGATAGACACATTGCATGTACACTGAGCAATCACTTTTATTTACACATTACATAGATACACATATTCAATGGGCCTGCGACATGAGGAGACTCGAGAGAACAGACAATCAAATTACAATCATTTAAACCGTGATGTGTATTTCTCAATGAGCTCTTCTTTAGGTGGACATGGAACAGAGGCAATGTTGGGTGGCAATTTAGTTGTCCCCTGCACAGGTTCGTTCACAACTCCATTTATGTGCCTATCTAGGACGTGAACAATAAGTCTCTCAATAAACTCATATTGCATATCCTCAAACACTGGTTTGATCACCCATTGTTTACTTCTTTTAGTGAAGGCCTTATTGTAGCGAAGCGTCCCTAAAGTTCCGGTCGTCCTACTTTGTTGACGGCCAACATTATGGTTATGTGCCAAGACCGCTAGAAGAGTCCGATTTATCATGCCCTCCATGCCAAAATGCAATCGTTTTGGCCTGTACTTTAGGCACATATTGTGGAACACCACCAAATCTCCTGTGTGGCAGAATTCCGTGAGTCCCCTCAAATCTCTTGTTATAGTTTTATCAAATACAATCTTTTCAATGGCTTTGTGAGTGGGTGATGAAGGAATCAACCACTTCTTCTTCCGTGCCTCCTCTGTGGACAAATGGCCATGTTCACAATTGTGGAAATGTTGGTTTGTGTTCCAACGGTGAACGTTGGTACAGTGTAGCATTACTGACCGCCATTTTTCCAGTAGAATTTCCAACGACCCTCCACATGTTTTTGAGCTCCAACAAAGATGGTTGCTGATTGACTTGGACCACTGTGAAATACCTTGCATTTCTTTTTTTTTACCTGCAGCCGACATTTTTTTATTGATTGTTTTTGCAAGATGCCAAACGTCAAATTGGTGATTTATATTTTTGTACTCTTCTCTCATTGTCTTGGCAATTGAAACGTGTCTGTCCGTGGCTATCAGGTCGATCACCATTCCCCGCGATTGTAGTTCTTGCAATGATGCTACAAAGCCAACTTTCTCCATGGCCACTGAGGATGTACTTTGTGACACCTGCACGACCACCGAACTCACAATTTTCTTACTTTCCATGTCCTGAAAGTGGTAGGTGCAGTACTTGGCTGAAAATCCTGGGCTGTCACACTGTCCATCACCGGCTAGCCTGAACCGTTTGCCCGCGAATGTACTATCAATAGACATTTTTTCCATTCTCCAAGCTTCGCTAATGGCTGGAAATAGATAATCGGTTTGGTATTTGTAGAACTGAGTTTTCGCAATGAAATGGATTCCCACAAACTGAAAGAAAGACTCTAACTTTTTAAAACTTGAACCACTAAAAAGTGCAGCCGCTGCACAAAGTAGATTGCCTGCTGGCAGTTGCCCCAGCATGGGTTGTGCAGACCATGAGAAAGGATGATATTTTGTACAGGTGGCATGTATTTTAAGGTTAGTGCCTCGAATTGCACGAGTCACATTAATCAATGGCTCCCCACATACTTCCCCACCAACCGAATGCCCACATTTCATCCGAATAATAATATCAATCAAACAACTATCGAATACAATGAATTTGGCCTCTTTCCTTATACTTTCACTCTGCATCCCAGCTGGTTCGGCCTGTAACGTTGAGGACATGTCACTCACATGAAAGCTAGAATCTCTGATATCGTCTTCCGCTATGTTCAGTGATATTGATGGTGTTTCATTGTAGTCCACTTCATTCTCTTCCATTGCAACATCTGTTCCTTCTCCGGCGATGGGTGAATAAGACAATTTCTTCAACTTTCTTGCGGTCTTAGTTTTTGCGGGTGTGGATTCTGTGAACTGATCTCCGACTGCATCCGAACTACCAGGAGGACATTCACTATCAATGGCTGGATGTGGTATAGCTCGGTTGTCAATCACTTCATATTCTTCCCATTGGCACGATGCATCTCCAGTCTCAAGTCCCTGCCAAAAGGTTTGACAAGCAACATCTCTCGTTCGCTTCACTGTCTGTGTAGATCTAGTTCGTACACCCACTCGCAACTAGAGGACAGATTGGAAAAGGGATGTTCAGTTTAAACACAACTTACAGTATTGAACTATTAACAGTGAAAAACAACATAATATAGTGACCAGGACACTAACCTTCTTTTGCTTTCTTTTCTTTGAAACTTTCTTGCCTCGAACTTCAACATCAGGACACTGTTGCTCCGACTCGTGTGTGCATGTCTACACTTCCTCTTGCGCTGCAACGACTATATTTTCATGATAAGCACATCCATCACGCACTGACGCTCCATCGACTCCCTGAAACATAGACATTTCATTAGTATGTATAATAATATCGAAAACACAAAATGTACTTGGGGACCAATACCCACGTACATCTCAATAGCAAAACACGAATGAACGCTTTGTGTAGAACATTCAAACGACAATTATTCACGCATAGTTGATCTAGTTAGATGGAACTGTCAAGATCCATACCCTGTGCTCCTCATAGACTTCCATTGATGATATTATTGAAGATGATGCTTCAGTAACTCCCTGAAACACAGTAATTGCATTAGTATGGTTTTCGATTTTGATAAAAAGAACAGAAACTTTGTGCAGGCGTCAACGGCTCATCTAAATAGACCTGCACAAATGATCAGTTGTCTAAAATAAATAATGGATATGTAAATATGATTCGATTTGCTCGATCGTTGGAAGTGTCACCACCCAGAGATCTGCATCAACTACTAGGGGTGATGTTCTTGTAGAAGAAGCTCCGTCATCTCCCTGAAACATAGTACTTGCGTTAATAAAGAAGGAAGTATAGCGGATGTAATCACGTCATATGATTTCGCTTGATCGAACTGTCAGTATCCATACCTCGAAATGCATAAGAACATCAAGGGACGATGTAACTGCGGTGCACACTTCTGCAAGCTGTTGCGCCGACCCGTAACTGCATGCTCCCCCTTCTTCTTGGACTAATGCTCCATCGACTCCCTCAAACATAGGACTTTCATTAGTAATGAACACAATATTGAAAAAAGAAGACACATAGGAGGGCGACGACAGAAGGACATATCAATGGCTAAAAACGAAAGAAACATTGTGTGTAACAATCACGCTACAAGAATGCAAGATCTGATGATCTCCATCGATGGAACTGTCCGGAAACGTACCTCGAGCATCTGAGTGACATCAACGGTAGTCGTCAATACGTTGGACTCCTCAGCATCTCCCTGAAAGACAGTACTTGCATTATTTTGGATAACAATAATTATAACTGAAAAGAAAGACTAGAGGACGAGTACAAGGGTGTACCATTAGGTAAAATAATTACACGATAAATTAAAACTATTGATTTACATGCCTAAAACAAGTCAGTGGCAGAATAGCCAAGTAAGATTACCCGATAGGCGCTTGAAGTGGCTGATGACTGCAATAACGACACGGATGGAGAATCTTCCGCCTTCATATTGAGTGGATACATAAATGGGGAAATTATTGTTAGCTAATGCTACACACTACCGCAAGGCCGAGAGATAGATACGTAAACTTGACTCACCAGTGGAGGGATGTGGACGAATAGAGTGGGAATAGCGGTTGAGAGCAATTTTCGCCTCGCTCGCGGTGTGTTCTTCTTTATTAGCAATGATGTGGAGTACATGTCAGAGGTAAAGTGCCTGCTGCAGATGCGGTATCGATCACCCCTCTTGTCCGCAAAGACTTCTAGGACTCTACTTTCAAGCTCAGACGGTGGATATCCGCAATATCGGACCCATTCTCTTATCTGATCTATTGTCATAGGGAAAACATGCATTATAGTACCTTCAGATTTATTATGGGTCTTCGAAGGGCAACAGCCAATGGAACAGGCAGGCATTGTGGAAAGTTCTGAAAAGTAAAGATCAACAATTCTCTATGAATACCAATGTAAACTCAGAACATGTGACTAGTTCCTTGCATGTACTGTCTTGAACGAAAAGAAATTGGACGCAAAATGATTATGGTACATGGCCTTACCTTGACGAACAAACAGTTAGATGCAGGGATCAGAGTAGTTTCTTGTCGTAGAACAGGGAGCAGTTCACAGGTTGCAAACTGAGGAGTTTCTTCGAAGTGGTCACGGAAGTTCACAGAGACGAAGAGCAGATAACCAGCACCTTCACGGGTTGACTAGCAAAGCGCAAAGAAGTGCTCATTAGAAATATGAAGTGGGTTATAAAGAATTCGAAACAGGGGTGTGTTTGTGAATGAATGACGTGTATATGTCGTGGCATTATGCGGTTTGCAGGGGGCCGTCCAGCGTGAGGGGGGATGCTTGGCAGGAGACACGGGGTCTGGAGGTAGACATGGGAACAACAACCCATGCTCTATAGACCACTTTGAAGTGTACATGGTCTTTGGCACCTCTTGGCCTTTATCGCTCCCCGACAGCTCCACTTGGCAGCGCAAGTACCCCGGTGCGAACTGCCTTTGATAGGGCGGGGGGTGGATTGGGGCGGTGGTCGTGCAGACAAGACACAGGAAGACTCGTGAATGGAGACACACTTATGTGGATTGCAGGGGGCCGTCCAGCGTGAGGGGGGATGCTTGGCAGGAGACACGGGGTCTGGAGGTAGACATGGGAACAACAACCCATGCTCTATAGACCACTTTGAAGTGTACATGGTCTTTGGCACCTCTTGGCCTTTATCGCTCCCCGACAGCTCCACTTGACAGCGCAAGTACCCCGGTACGAACTGCCTTTGATAGGGCGGGGGAAAGGGTGTGGATTAGGGCGCTGGTCGTGCAGACAAGACTCGTTTGCCGCAGGGCCTCACCAAGGAGAGGCCATCTAACTGCATGTAAGAGGCAGGCTGAAGGATCTAGTACATGGAAGGCAGGGGGGTGAGTTTATAAATACCTCAGCCTCCCAGGAGAATATATGGGTGCAGTTCACCCTGGAGACCCTGGATGCCTAGGCAGTTAGTCAGCAGCAGGCTGGCCTGTGGTGGCAAGGCGGCACGGGCCAGAGGGGGTCATCTCTGTACCCGGTGCCCAAAAGGATGATTTATTATGATCAACCATATTGATTATTTACCTATAACCATGTTTTGTATCAATAAAATCCAACGGCCTTCCTTTTATTGCCAACGCTTGAACAAAGTGGTGTGGTAAGTATTTTTGGGGGAGGAGGCAAGGCCGGGAGGCTTGATGCCAACCGGCAAAATAACATATGTATGTCTGCTGCATATGGGTTCAACGGTTATGTGGATTGAAGGTGGGCGGCCAGCGTGAGGGAGGATGCTGGCCGGAGACATGTGGTGTGACAAGACAAGGCACAGGAAGACTATTCAATGGAGACACACTAGATTCATTTAAAAAATCAAAACAACCATTGTTGAAATATATGTTGGGTTTTATTTTAGATCTTAATTTCAATTGAACATAAATAATAAACATTACACATTGTAAAGTTCCGGTTGCAGCACATCCAGGGAAAATCCGCGGTATTGTCCACTGTCGCTGGGGAAATGTTGTCTAATGGCAAGTACCGCACAGGCAGGTATTACTCTCCGAACGCGGTGTCCGAGCCTCCCGTGAAGCCACCAAGTGAAGCAACGATAGGCCACCAGCCTGTACCACCTGTGAAAATGAAAGATGCAAACTGTATTAAAATGACAAAACTTTCTTATCACTGTCGATTCAGGTAAAAAATGTCATTCTGCTTTGAAAAAAATTCTATCTAGAAAATGCACAATATGGAACCAATTTACATGCATTCGAATGATATGTAGATGTAATTTTATATGTGGGAGACGACCATGACATAGTAGTGGCATCACTGACATCACAACCAGAGTATACTTACTCGTTACTCGGATTACGCGGACGAACAGTGCCGCGAAGTTCGTGCATAAGCACCATCATCATCCTCAACACGGTCCGTGAGAGGCAGGCTTCCCTGAACTCTGGCAGCTCGGTGATGCATTGCGGACTTGGCTCGCCTTCCGAAATGTAGGCCAAGCACCCGGAATTTTCACGGCAGCAGCAGTTCTCCTCCTCAGTTGGCATTAGCTCGCACCGATTGCACGTGCACCAGGTGGAGACGCCGTCCATGCGACATGGTCCAGGCTCTTCATCCGTTGACTGGTCCTCCCAACTGCCGTCCGAATCCCCATCGTTTTCGCGTGCTTGCCTTTCCAGTAGTTCCTCCTCAGTGTACTCGGGCTCGTACATATACCGCATTATTGTAGCCATTGTGTGGTAAAGAAAGTAAAATAATTTACAGAGATGGTACAGGTGTTCACAAGGCCTAGAAGCGGCGAAGGTAGCTGACCAGAACACAGAAACGAGTCACAGAATACTCAAAGTAACACAGAGAGAGGAATGGAATCGAAAATCTGCTGCTGTGTGTTGTGAAACGGTGTGTTTATACTTATTGAGGAAAGAGGCGTCCTGCCATTTCCATGGCGACACTTCATTAGCTGAGGCGCAGTGATTGTTGACACGAAACGTGCTTTGGCGTTGGGAAATGGGCGGTACGCGTCTGCTGATGTCAGGCTCAGGGGCGGGGGATTTGATTTAGTGCCGCAAAAGCAGGTGAGCCAGGGCGATGGGGGGAAATGATAGGATTATCAGAAAATGACAGCTGATTTCGAGTGCGTTAATGGACGAAAAGTCGGGTAAGGTCCATAGGAAAGTTTTCTACGATCTACCGATTTATGCTTAAAAACACATGGCCGAACCGTAGGGACAATAAAAAAAAAGTCCCGGAACTATCCTTTAATTTTGCAATGCCCAGAGCGTTGCTAGAAAGGTTTTTTCACATTAATTTCATTTTTCTTCTCCTTGTGACTGATTTACTTGCATAGGAGATTATTTGACTGATCAGGTCATGTTTTTGATACAATACCACAGTTACGCAGGCATTGGAAAACAATGTTTCTAGGAAGAACTTCTTGTTCTTAATGGGATAAGCTCAAAAGGAGCTCGAGACAGGCTTCTTTTTATTTATTTTTCTACCTCCTCTGTTTGCGGCTGACCCGACTCCCACTTTACTCTTGCCTGTAATAAGTGAACTAAGGGCTGAGTGATCTCTGTGTAATCCTCTATGAACTTGCAAGTATACATTGGTCAGTCCTAGGAAGCTAATTTCACATAGATGTGTGGGGCTGTTTAATTTCAGTAAGGCTTACACCTCCTTTTTCTGAGGGTAAAAGCCTCCTCCTGTGATTTCATGTCCCAGAAAGATTAATTTGGTTCTGAATCATTGAACCTTACGGAGTGATAATTTAGCACCTTCTTACTATGAATGGGTCAGAACATAACGGATCGCCACAAGATGTTCTTCAACCATTTTGGTTTTTGTTAATAGATCCTCAACACTGGCCATATTTCCTCTTTTGCTGAGGTCAAGCATTGCCTTATGTAGGTAGCTATTAAATTGATTCCCACTCTTGATGTAACAAAAGGGCGTACGGGGCCATGTGTATTGCCGCCCCCCCCCAAAGGTAAAGGAAAGGTTAGATTTGTATTCTTAAATCACATACACCGTCCAGTAACCATTTGTCCAATCAAACGATGAATGCATTGTAGACCCTTGGATCTGTGTAACTGCTTGATTGATATATGGACATTCTTATTCAATTCTCTGTGACTGACACACAGTCTCTATTGTCGATTTGGTTTTAATATCCCTAGTACTGGATTATTGAAATTGTTGTGACTTGGACGTTTAATGTATTATCCACAAAATCCAAGTTTTTTCATAATCTATGTGGGTGATTCCATGGGCGCAATAGGCAACTGGTACTGTCTAACAAATACTGGAGCTGTATCTGGGTCTGGGGTATTGTCATATCATTCAGAGATATATGTCCACAGCCATAGGAAACAGAGCAGATGCTCTGGAAATCACAAAATCTGTTACTTGGCTGTTTTCTCTGTTCATTGGCATTGCAGGCATCAGGCAGACCATTTTTTCTTTAACCCTCTGAAGGAACCGTGGAAAAAATCTCTGGTGTAACAATCTCAGATGTATACATGAGGTGTGTGGCAAGATCTCCGTTAACAGTGTCTACCTGGATTTATGTCTCCTTGTTAAAGAGATAGTAATTTGTTACTCAGAATATCATTTCATCTTCGAAAGTGTCACAGGTGACATTATCCATGGTACAGGGGATTATCAGGCGCACCAAGAAATCCCCCCTTGTCGAGTATGGACATTTTCATGTCTGATGTATCATGGCAATAAGAACAATCTTCTGGTATTTGGCTGAAAATTGGAATTGTTAAATGTATTGTAAATATTGGGAGTCAGAATCCATTCCAATAGAGGTGTCTTTACGCAAAATGATACTATGGAAGATCATTACTGTCAAACAATATTTAATTAGTTTCTTCTTGGAGGTTCACAAATGGTTTCAAAAGTAAGAATAGTCCTTGTTGCTGAAGAAGCTTATTCAAATTTATTAAAGTATCTTAATTAGACAATGTTTTTCCTTTCTTAATTTTTGAAGGTGGTGTGAATTATATGATTTTGCCAAGGAAAGTAATCACTTGTTTTACTTGGACACCCACAACATAAGGTAGCAAAAGGTAAGACAAAATGCATTTTCAGTTTTGATGATACCCATTGGGTTACCTATTCAGGACCACGTTTAGTAATTAATGAAATCCAAAATTATTCTGAGTTGATGCAGCATATCATTAACAATTGTAATGAATCCCTAGATGTCATCACTTCTTCCCTAGGGGGAGCCTCTTCCCAAGAGCCCAGGGAGGTGAGGCTGCTACCCGAAAGTCCCTCCTGGGAGCGGTACTCAGCAGGTGGATCTCATGGGAAGGAAAGCCCCTAATGGATTAGTGATGACCTGTGCAGAACAAGGTATCCCCATAGCCCACCTAATCTTAACACACCTTCCTACTGTGAGAAACCAGAAGGTGTCTCACCCGCTAGTGCCCAGGTATCTCTCTCTCAGGTGGCCAGGGTATGGCCATCACCTTTGGATCCAGTCCATGGGGGTGGACCAGTGCAGGAGGATCACCTGGGTGAGTGGTCTCTGGGGAGTGGGACACCTGATGGCGAGACACGGTATGCCTCTCTTCCCTGCAACACCTTTACCCCATATTAACCACTACGATATATGGAAGTTCTACCCTGCACTGCATTTTCCTGTACTAATACTTTCGCATGCACAGCCCGCTCTGGGAGAAAACAGACTCACTCCCGAGCCTTGTACCTGACATGCCCCACTACTAGGGCAAGGTCAGGCCATTAGTGGTAACCATTCACACCTGCCCTCAATTAAACTTCCCCAAATGGATAAAATGCGGAGCACAAGAGCACACTCTGAGCGAGGTAAAGCACACAAAGGAACTGCAGTTTCGAGAAGGCAGCTGAACGAGGGACGAAAGATGGCAAACCACGAAGGTTGTAAAAGGAGGGAGATAACCTCGACATTTCCTGCAGAAAGCTGTTACTTTCTTGACACCTTCGGAGTTCAGAACATAATGCCAAGAAACAAGATGGAAGAATCCTATATTGTGTGTTGGAGATACGTTCAGCCCTCTTGCATGGCTGATCATGTAGGAGACAAGCAGCAGCCACCATGGTACTGTCCTTGGCTCCAAGATCAAAGAAAGATCAACACAGCCGGTGAGTTGGGAAAACCGGTGCAAGACCGGTCTGTGTTGAAGTCAAGATTGCATATAGCAACATTGTATATAAAGAGCAAGGATAAATATTGCTGAACGCGTGTGATGAAAGACGCAAGGAAACCTAACGGCTGATGGATGTTTGAACTGTGGCAAAGAAGATACAATATTCACGACAGGGGGGTTTGGCACTGCAAGTGTGCTCAATCCAAGGTCTCTGTAAGGTCTCCCCATTTTCCCTGATGCTGGATGCGCCCCCCTCCCACCTCATGGCCTGGAGGCCTATGGATCCCCCTCTGCCACCTCTGCTGTGAAGGTAAGCCCTCCGGGCTAAAATGGGGTCTGATTGTGATGCGCACTGGGTGCCTGTTTGAATTCCTTTTCTTGTGCTGAATATCTCTGCACTTCACTGAAAGAAAAGATTATTTCCATCTGCGTTCTCAACTGCTGCGCCCTGCTGCATTGCCAGATTGGTGTTCAGAACACCACCTGCTTTCCCTATACCAGGCCTCCTACATCATAGCCGACAGTTTCCAACAAAGCTGGTGTGCCTAGGCCTGAGTCTACTCACCTGTGATTGGTCCCTTCTGCTATCTTTATGACCAATAAGGCGGGCCGGCAGGCAAATGCTGGGCCGCCTTCAAGGCCCACAATCTAAGGCCCCTGTTTGTGCCTGTCCAGGTCTGGCTGGTCTGGTTGGGATCACCCCTATTTTTCTTCCATCTCCACCCCAGCACATCCCTCTGAAATCATCTTGACTTGGGGCTGTTGGTGTCCTCTCTCATCTGGCCACGATTCATGGCACACCTACCGTCCTTCCTGTGAGTAGCCAACACAACTTTTCTTGCATCACCGTGATGATCCATTTGTCTTTAGTGTGCCTAGTTTAAAATCGAATTTAGGTGTTTCTTACATGTCTGCCACTGTTGATTCATGTGTCTTTAGCGTGCCTAGCTTGAAAATCGAATGTATGCATTTCTTATATCTGCAGCCTTTTTTCTGTGCCTGGTTTATGTAGTGTTTGCCTCCCGTTCCCAGCCTCACCCCTCTCCTCTCCATCCATATGGCTCTTGCACTTATTTTTGTCTTGTGCGTCTTACCCCACAGACCCCCATCCCCTCTGTCCTTTGTTCATGTTTAGCTCTTGCATTTCGTAACAGACGTCAGGCACGTGCAATATTACTGTCATATGTTGTAACAATTTTTTGTATTCCTCCTGTATTATGTTGTACCTCTAAATGCATTGCACTTTCCCATTTTGAATCTCCCAATGCTTAGTAAGAATGTTAATCCTGGTCTAGTTGTTTACCCTCCCTGCGTTGAAGCACTTTGAAACGCTTGTTTAAGTGTATAGGCGCTATATAAATGACCAATAAATAATTAAATATTCAACCCAGAAGTTGCAGAAGCGAAAGTAAAGAATAAGAATTGGTGTGAATCAAAGTGGTCCTGCAACGGTTTAAGCAAAACCCATTGCACATCACATTCGAAAGCTTTCGGTTTTTGATAAAAAGCCTGAACGAGGGGGATCCATGGTCCAAGACCAAACGAGGGAGACCAATCATGAACATTGAGGTAAAAGGGATCTGAGCCCAAACAAGGGGGATCAGTGGTCCGAGCCCGAATGAGGAAGACCAATCGTGAGCCTGTGAATGTGAAAATCCTGATAAGAAAGGAACTTTGGTGTTTGTTTGCTATGTCAGGCCCTCTGCAAAAAGAGACTGTCATTGGGAGAGAGACTTTGGCAGAAGGCGCTGATACTTTTGCTTTGAACTGTTTCCTCGTGGCCAAGAAGCCAGAGTGTGTGTGAAGCTCTAACATGCCGCCTTATCCCACGGGGAAGGAAAGCCAACTGCTCAACTATCCTGACATGTTATTTCTTGAACACTTTTCTTTTGCCTACATTGTTGTCCCACCCATTTTGTATTTAGAAATAAGGATTGGCAATAGATTTATTAGTATAGGCCCTTCTATTTTGACAGAGACTCCACTAGGACTGTGTTATTATTATTTGATGGTTGTAGCTTGCTCCCATCCTTAGAATTAGGATTATACAGGCATTTAACCAACCAGTTGAAGTTCAGTAAACACCTTTGTACTGTGATCACTTGTGTCTATATTCACTGTTTGATACCATGCTTTCCTTACACTACCCCATCCCACAAACACTTTCCGTGCTTTTCCTATATGTTTTTGCCATACAATCAATATAGGAAGTACTCGGATGAGGAATAGTGTGGACTTCTCAAGGGACAGGTATCCCTTAAGTACTGAGATGAGGGAGAGACCAATTAACTCACTGGAATACCTCAAGATCCATACTGGGTTGAGGAAGTGCAGAAGCATGAAGAGCACTCATGAGAACTTGAATGGATGCTCTAGTGTTTCCCAAAACCTGATTGTGCAGAACCCATTCAAAACTGAAGAAGGAAACCAGGAAGGAGAGAGAAGGCCTCCCTGGAGGAACTGCGAGACGGAGCAGAGGAGCCCTCCTTGGAGAAACCGCAAGCAGAAGAGAGAGGCCCTCTGGGAAGGAACCACGAGTGTGGGAAACTCTCGGCAGCAAACCGAAGCAGCTACAGCAGAAGAGCGTACCAGGCAGGTGAATAGGCACTTACCTGGTCCGACGTGGAAGGCCCATCCAGTGAAGCAGAGCACCGAACATCCAGGCAAACCAAGCAGGATGAACGTGCGGTCCCAGGAAGACCCATCCACTGAAAGTCTGTGGGTGCTGGCTAGAAAAATTAAGTGTCGTGTTGCGTTCAATAGAATTATGGAAATATTCAGTCTCGAAGAGACGATTCTGATGGACAAGGGAGGACTACTTTTTTCAAAACATAAGGGAATGCCGATGGGCATTACATTTTCCCTTAATTTGGCCGTTCAACATATGGCTCTGTTGGAAGAGAGTTTTATTCTTAACAATGACAATCCATTTGTACAGGCCTTCTCTATGTATCATTATTGTAGTGATGACATATTTTATTAGCACAACTGGTACATCTGAACGATTGCTTGAGTTTCTGACATGGATCAATAATCTTGATCCAGATTTACAATTCACTTGTGAGTATTTATAGTCTTGTATTTCATTTCTCAACCTTAAAATTGTCCATTAGAACGGTCTCCTCGAAAATGAACCTTTCTGTAAATCTACGGAAAGCAACACAACACTTATTTTTTTTAGTCAGCAACCAAAGAGTCTATAGCAAAACATTCTGTACGGCATGTTTTTGCACCCTTTGGCGCAACTGTACAACACTGATGAATTTTAACAAACATGAAGGGATTCTGCAGAGTAGGCTTATTCAGAGAGGGTATCCTAAAAAATAAAAAAAATGGATGCCACGGTCTAAAAAGAACTCATAACACCAATAGGGAGATCGTGTTGGCATCCAAGACAAGAGAGAGACATGTGGATAAATTAATCTGTGCAACCACGTTCTGCCAATTTAGTACAGCTATTCACAGTAGTATTCTAAAACAAAATGAGGATTCTGTCTACCATGAATAACAGTTTGGAGAAGCCACTGTTTGCCTTCAAGAAAAGCAAAACCCTTAAAAGTTTAACAAGGCCCAGTATAAAGATACGCCTGCTTGCACCCAAAAATGTAGATGTGTACCATCGGCACGTGGTGGGTCATTACCCATGCACCTATTGTGTAGCTTGCAAGTCTTCTACTAAGATCCAGTCTTTTGAAAGTGTGGGTAAAATATGGGAAATGTGCACTTTTACCGGTTGCAAAAGTAAAAATGTTGTGTATGCCATTTATTGCCCCTGTCAAAAGTTTGCAGGAGAAACATCTCCGAAAGTGCACTTGAGGATTTAGCACTGCTCTAAAATCCGCACTGGCACTTTGAATGCACCCATGGTCTTTCATTTTGTGCAGTTTGGACATATTGTGACCGGGTTAAGGTGGTTCTGCTGTCGCGGTTTATTACATGGCACACACAAGTCAGGGATCTCCTTCCCCTACAATGAATGTGGCGCATGATGAAAATGCTTTGATTTTAATACTTTTGGTTCTTTTGAGAAGGCCCCCAACCCGTCTCGCACAATACCCCGTGCCCCAATGGACTAGGAACCAGGCTGGTGTGTAGTTACAAGATATTTATTAATTTATTATTTATGTCAAATTAGAATAAACAGCTTACATCAGTCACCAATGTTGTGGCAACAAAGACAAAATATCCTATTTGTATTTGTATTTGTATTTATTATTTTTATATAGCGCTTTCATCCAAAGTGCTTTACATTATAACAACAGAAAACATAGAACATTATAACCAAGAAGCAATTTACAATGAACCAAACCAATAAAAACAGTAAGCAGAGCAATTCATCAGTGAGGGGGCAGGGGGGAGGAGGGGAGGGGAAGGGTGAGGGGGGGAGAAGGGACATAACGCTGAAGTGAGGGAGGATAAGGGGAAGGGGGGAGGGAGGAGAGGATCATAGGGGGATTCGAGGGAAGGGGAGAGGATGGGAAGGTTTCAAGGTGGGGAATGGAGAAGAAGAGAGTTCAGGGAAGTGAGAAAGGAGGAAAAGGTAGGTGTGGGGCGGATCGAGAGAGGTAAGGAGTTCCAGTGGAGGGGGGCTAGGAGCTGGAAGGAGCGGAAACGGGAGGAGGCACATGGGGAAGGGGGGACATTGAGAAGGAAGTGGTCGGCTGAACGGAGGGGGCGGGAGGGATTATAGAAAGAGAGAAGAGAGGAGAGATAAGGGGGAGCCAGGCCATGGAGAGATTTAAAGACTAGACAGAGGAAATGAAATTTAAGTTGGGAGTGAAAGGGAAGCCAGCCAAGAGAGGAGAGCGAAGAGGAAATGGAGTCATGCGGGGCAAGGAGACAGAGGGTACGAATAGCTGAGTGGTATATAGATTTGAGGGGAGCAAGATGAGAAGCTGGTAGTCCAAAGAGTAGGGAGGAGCAGTAGAAGAGGCGAGAGAAGATAAGGGAGGAGATTAGAAGTTTTGTTGCATGGAAGGTGAGAGAGGAGCGGACCTTGCGAATATTGACCAGGTGGTAGCGACAGGCGCGATAGGTAAGAGAAATATGGTGGGCAAAGGAGAGGGAAGAGTCAAAGTGAACACCTAGATTGCGAGCATGGGCAGAGATAGGATGATTGGAGGGGGGAAAGTGAATGAAAGGTGGAGGAGAAGGAGGGGGAAGAGTATTGGAGGGAAAGAACAGGACTTCAGTCTTATCAGTATTGAGAGAAAGAAAATGGGATGACATCCAGTTTTTGATGGCAGTAAGACAGGAAGAGAGTTTGAGGTGGAGATCAGAGGAGAAGGAAGAGATAGAGAGGAAGAGTCGGGTGTCATCAGCATAGAAATGGTGAGAGATATCGAATGAAGAGATAACACGGGCAAGGAGAGAGGTGTGGAGAGAGAATAGGAAAGGGCCAAGAACCTAACCTTGTGGTACACCATATTCCAAAGGGAGGGTAGGCGAGGAACGGCCACCCCAGGAGACAGTGAATGAGTGGGAGGAGAGGTAAGAGGAGAGCCAGTTAAGAACAGAGCCTTTGAAACCAAAGGAAGAATGAGTATTGAGAAGTAGGGGGTGATCAACAGTATCGAAAGCAGCAGATAGGTCAAGGAGGATAAGGACAGAGGATTGCTTAGAGTATCGACCGGAAAGAAGGGAGTTAAGGATATAAGTGAGGGCAGTTTCAGGAGAGTGTTTAGGTCTGAAGCCAGATTGAGAGGGGGTTAGGAGAGAAAGATTAGTGACAAAGGCTGAGAGCTGGGAATAAGCAAGGCGTTCAAGTAGTTTAGAGAGGAATGGGAGAAGAGAGATTGAACGGAAGTTAGAGGTAAGAAGGGGATCAGCATAAGGTTTCTTCAGGATAGGGATGATGGTGGCATGCTTAAATGCAGAGGGGAAGGTGGCTGAAGAAAGGTAGGAGTTGAAGAAGGAAGTTAAGTAAGGAATAAGGAGAGGGTAGATCTTGGGGATCAGAAGGGTGAGGAGAGGATCAGAAGGGGCAGACGTAGGATGGGCTTTGGACAGGAGGAGGGAGACGTCAGAATGGGAGACAGGCGAGAAGTCAGACATGGATGTTGAGGGGAAATAGGGGGAGGGGAAGGGGGAAGTAGGAAGAGCAGTTAATTTTTTGACGAAGAGAAAGAATCTTGGAGAAGTAGTTTGCAAAGTCGGAAGGAGAAAGGGTAGAAGATGCTGATGGGTCAGGAGTAGGTGGGGAGAGAAGGCGAGAGAGGGTTTGGAAAATACGGCAAGGTTGAGGGGCTTGAGTGTGGACAAGGTTAGAGTAGTATGAACGTTTAGCAGAGGCAAGGCATGAGTCATAAAGAGAATGGTAGGAAAAGTAAGAGGTTTGGTTGGATGGTGAGGGACATTTGAGCCAGAGTCACTCAAGACGTCGAAGGAGGCGATGCATGGAGAGAAGCTGAGGAGAGAACCAAGGTTGAGAGGGTTTACAGGTAGGATGGAAAGAGGAGAGATGGTAGAGTAAGTCAAGAGTGGAGGAGATAGAGGAGGAGAGAGTGGATAGTGCTTTACTGGGTGGAAGGGAAGAGAAGTCAGGGAGTGAGGGAAGAGAGGAAGAACAAGTGTCGAAAAAGAGAGAGGGATTAAAGTCGCGAACGTCCCGTTGAGAAAAGATTGTAGGGGAGGGTAAAGGAGAAGGTGAAAGGGGACAGGAAGTAAGGGAGAAGGAGAGTAAAGCATGGTCAGAGAGATAGATAGGTAGTGTAGAGATGGTAGAAGAGGCGTAGGTTGAGTTGAAGATAAGGTCAAGTGTGGAGCCAGAAGAGTGGGTGGGAGAGGAAGCGAGAGGGGAGAGGAGATAAGAGTCAAGGATGGAGAAGAGGAGGGAGGAGTGAGGGGGGATAGGGAGGTGCAGATTAAAGTTGCCTTGTACAGTTGGAGGAGAGGGGGAGGGGGAAATAAGAGAGAGAAGGTGATCAAGGTCGTCAAAGAATGAGGAAAGGGGGTCAGGAGGCCGACAGATGATTAGAAAGGAGATTGGGTGAGGAGAAGAAAAGGATTTGTAAAAATATTCAAAGGAAGGGAAAGTAGGACTGGGGGTGGGGAGGCAGAGGAAAGATATTTAGGGTGGAAGAGAAGGCCAATGCCACTGCCACGACTTGAAGGGCGATAGATGTGAGTGAAGGATGAAGAGGAGGTGTTGAGGGAAGCAGGGACAGTAGAGTTGTGAAGGGGG
Organism: Ambystoma mexicanum; assembly: GCF_040938575.1. Lineage (NCBI taxonomy): Eukaryota > Metazoa > Chordata > Amphibia > Caudata > Ambystomatidae > Ambystoma > Ambystoma mexicanum. The sequence goes on along the minus strand of NC_090934.1, from coordinate 687,905,651 downwards.
ATCCAGGATTCAGTTAGACATAGGAAATGAAGGTTTAGATGAAAGAACATGTCCAGGAAGGCAGGGGTCCTTTTGCAGAGGGATCTGGCGTTCCAGAGAGCAATACTGATGAGGCTGGAGGGATGGACAATAGGGGGGTAGATAAGGTTAGGACGGTGAGGGGGTAGGTGTGGAGTGGGAGGAGTTGGGAAAGGGATGGAGGAGGGGAATGGCCATGAGGAAGAGGGAGATGGAGAGTAAGAGAGGAAGGGCTGTTGGTGTCCTCTCTCATCTGGCCACGATTCATGGCACACCTACTGTCCTTCCTGTGAGTAGCCAACACAACTTTTCTTGCATCACCGTGATGATCCATTTGTCTTTAGTGTGCCTAGCTTGAAAATCAAATGTACGCATTTCTTATATCTGCAGCCTTTTTTCTGTGGGGACAGAGGGGTAGGAGGGGGGAGGGGAGTGATGAGTACGGGGAGGGAGGAGTTTGGTAATACACATAACAGAGGGGAGGAGAGTAGTTTGAGGAAAAATTGAAAAAAAAAAGGGGGAAGGGTGAGTGCAGGAGCGTGGGAGGGCACAGTAGAGATCTTGGAGGGAGAAAGGGGGCTAGGCAAATGAGGATTCAGAGGGAAGTGTAGCTGTTTTAGGTTGTGGCTTGGGGCGTTAGGTAAGCAGGGGCACTGACAAGTTCCAGAGGCACTGTCAAGTTCCAGAGGCGTGGAGTCTTGGGTTGTGACTTAGAGCGTTAGGTATGCGGGGGCACTGGCAAGTTCCAGAGGCACTGCCAAGTTCAGAGGCGTGGAGGAGGAAGCAGGAAGAGAGGTCCTCAATACCAGTAGAAGGATCCAATGAGGAATGTCCAGCAGAGCTGCAGCAGCCACTCGACTATGGTGGAGTCAGGCGAGAGGAGGAGAAGGTGGGAGGAGGTCCTCAATGTTGTCGGGAGAGCTCGATGGAGACAAGGGAATGGGGAGGATGATGTGGTCGAAGAGGTCCGCTAGAGTGGGCAGCTAGGAAGGCAGCGGAGAGCCGTTAAGCAGGGGCAGCATAGGATGACACATGGTGGTCGTGGAAGGGACGTCTGGGAGATGCAGGCAGAGGCTCTGTTTACAGGGTCAGCTGGATGCTGCAGTGGCTAGCAGGTTGAAGACCAGAGGGTGGACCAGACTAGGAGGCAGAGGCCCCGCTCACCAGCAGTGGAAGGGTCCTTAAGGCCAGAGCCTGAGGCCGAGAACCGCCGGCAGAGGCACCGTGTCACACAGACAAGGGAAGCCGGGGACGACTGCAGAGGCCCCGCTCCCCGTGAGCAGCAATGGTGGGCTGGGGAGAGCTGCAGTCAGGGGCCCAGCGCCTTGCCTGAGGTATGGAGGAACAGTGGGCAGATGCTCTGCACCCCGTGAGCAGCAAAGGGGGGATGGGGAGAGCTGCAGACAGGGGCCCTACGCCTCACCTGAAGGATGCAGGAGCAGTGGGCAGAGGCTCCTCACCTCGTGAGCAGTAATGGCGGGCTGGGGAGAGTTGCTGCCAGAGGCCCCACACCTCATCCGATGGACGCAGGTGCTGGATGCTGAGGCCCAGCTCCCCATGATGGTGAGCTGGAGAGGGCCACTGACAGAGCCCCTGCGCATCGTCTGATGGGCACTGGGGTAGTTTGTAGAGACCCCGCTCCCCATAATCAGTGTTGTCAGGTTGGAGAGAGAGCTGCGGTCAGAGGCCCTGCGCCTCACCTGAAGGGGGCAGGAGAAGTGGATAGAGGCTCCCGTGAGCAGTAGTGGCGGGCTGGGGAGAATTGCTGCCAGAGGCCCCGCTACTTGTCTGATGGATACTGGTGCTGAATGTTGAGGCCCGATCCTCGTGATGTCGAGCTGGGGAGGGCCACTGTCAGAGGCCCCATGTTTCACCCGGTGGGGGCAGGAGCAGTAGGCAGGGGCTCTGCACCCGAGAGCAGCGAAGGAGGGCTGGGGGAGTTGCTGCTGTAGGCCCGGCGCTACATCCAATGGGCGCAGGGGCAGAGGCCCGGCTCCCTGAGAGGAGCGATGGCAGGCTGGGGGAGTTGCTGCAGGAGGCCCCATGCTACATCCAACAGGCGCGGGGGCAGAGTGCAGAGGCCCGGTTCCCTGAGAGCAGCGATGGCGGGCTGGAGAGAGCCACTGCTTGAGTCCCTGCGACTCGCACCGGAGAGAACAGGGAGAGGAGTCCAGAGAAGTCCACAGAAGAGGAGTCCAGCTCCAGATGAAGACCGTACTGCCTGCAGATGTCCCACGAGTCCGCGTAGGAGGAAGGCGGGAAGAGGTCAGGTGCAGGAGGAGCCGGCAGCGTTGCAATGTCCCAGAGCCGGCAAAAATGTCTGAATCTTGGAGAAACCAGGGGTTCCCCAGCGACAGAGGAGCAGGAACACCAGGCGAGGTTAAAAAAAAAAAGAATTGCTGTAAAACTGTCTTATTTTAGTTTGAAACAGCCTGAAGTGAGGAGCGCCGGTTCAGGCGACCAGCTTCTGCGCCCCCTGGTGGTAGATAAGGTTTGGTCAAGCACACTGAGATAACTCAAAAATATACAGTGACAAGAATTTCCTTTTACTTCTCTCAGTACTACAATCAGAGAACAGTTCAAAGTATGCCAACAAAATGAATGCAAACAAACAGGAAAGTGAATGCAAGCAGAATAATGCGTTGGTCCCAGCAACCCTCACCTCTCCCCTCTCCCCCCCTAAACAAGACAGTGGCAAGTAGTGGGAACACAAGGGAAAATTTGGATTTGGGATAGGGTTCACAGACACAATATAGGGATAGGCAAAGAACGGGCAAATCTGTTTTCAGAGCACAATGGAACAATGTTTTTTTTCATTATTTATCACAGCTGCTATGGGACAATAACACACAAGGCTTTTAGGATTATGGTCAAAACAGAATGGGAAATCGGTTTTGGGTTAGGATGACAGATGCAATGGGAAAATACAAATGCAAATGGTATTTCGTTTAGCAGAGCACAATTGAAACACAGGGACAAATTTGTTTCTCAGATCACAATGGGATGCATTCTTTTGGGCAACTCTTTATGACTATATTGGCTCACAATACACTGGGAAAAGATGTTTATTTTTTGAATTCCAACAATACAAATCCCGTGAAATAAATGGGGAAATTAATTAATTTATTTTGAGAAATATACTAAGGATCTACACAGGCAAGCAAGGTTTTTTTTAACGGGGAATTGCTAACATGCACAGGTAAACAAGGGGGTTTTCAATAGGGAAATCCCATGTTTGCTAACATACACAAACATGAGATGGGATTTTTCAATGGGGAAATGACTGAAATATACAGGCAATGGGGATTTTGCAATGGGGAATTATCTAATGCAATACTACAAGAATACAGGGCCTACACAATCTATGGCTTTTGGGTTTAGTTCTACTTACAAGAGAGATCTGGACTGATATCAGGGAGCATCAGGACACTGCTTAGACAGCAAACAGGGGTGCGTCAAGGTCTCTGCTGGTCCTCCAAGGGGTGCCAAGTCAGCTTCTAACTCTCCTGGTTCCACTGCAAGGTAGGCCTCACCCTGCTGGGATGTTTCTCCGGATTTCTACAGCAGATCACCTCTAGGGTTAATGCAAAGAGTCCTGATCTGAGGTGGGCTTACTTAGTTATCGGGCAAATGACATCACTAATGTGTCATATTTCCCGCCAAAGAGATTGGTTCTGTATCACTAGTCCAATCCCAACTATGTGTTGATAGGTCCAGAAAATGTGGGAGTTCTTTGTGACACAAGGGGATGAGACCACTTCATCATCTCCCTTCGACAGGGTTCTTGGCATGTTTTGGGGACATAGACTTCTCACTGCATGACAAGTGCCCTTAATCTGCATGTTTTGATAGATATGAATGCATTTTTGAAACCTGTATTTTACTGTGAGTCAAATAAGCCTTGTCAGGTGTTTGTACGTCATTCCTGTGCAAACATACAGTTTTTCTTCATTTACTCCAGAATTATATCAGTGAAAAATATGGCCTTTGGTGGGCAGCATAGGAATCATAGTGGGCCACCCTCTTTAATCAACGTTTTATACATCTCAAATTCACAAGGAGGACACGTTACATTTTCCTGAATAACTTTAGCTGTCTTGGTCTCACAAAGATTGTTTTGGGAAAACCAGAAGGGTCTAGCTGACATCTTTCCAGAAACCCCACAACGACTACTGTGGGATAAATATTATTGATTTTGAATGATTAAATGTATTCCTCTCATTTTACACAATGTACAGCCAAAACCACTCCTTGGCTCTGGCCCACACCCTTGCTGGGGCACATGACTTCAGCAGATGGGTCTGTGTTTAGATTAGCTCAGCCCTTCAAGAGCTAATGCATGTTTTATTGCAGCTTTTGTGACCTTGAGTCATAAAGGCTGGGGAACAGACCTCCTTTATCTGGTTTCCACCGCAAATTTGATCTCTAATGGAATTTAAAGCTGTATTTTTAAATAAAGGAATGTACTAAGATTTGAAGTTACAGGCCTCTCTAGGTCTCCAAGACAACCCAGGGAAGGCATGTAGTTTCACATCTGAAGAAACAAGCAGCCCACGGCCTTCCCTCGCTCAGCCAAAATTGCCTTTTAACTCACATTTTACCTTTAAATAAGCTTTTTAGAAAGCGCTATGTTACAGCACATATAAGGGTCACTGTAAAGTTTTCCCTTGCATACAACTGTTAAAAGAAGAACATCATAATCACACTTTAAGTGGCTTTGGTGAACATTGCCACTTTGGAGGAAACATGAAAGAACATTTGATTCACTTCACCAGAGAAAGAAACTCCATTTTACTGCAGCTGCTTATACCCAGTTCAGCCGCTTAAACCCAGTTCAGCCTCCCATCATAGATTCTGTGCACTCTTTCCTATGTGGTGGGTTCATGATAGACAGAAACCAAGTTCATATTTTGAAAGTGTTGGCACATTTTTCTAAGCATATTTGTAGTTTACAGGGAAAACCCAAATTACTAATTTTATTTAAGATTAATGTCAGAAAGTGCTCTGCTTCACTGCAACTGCTGCACACAATGCTGACATCCCATTGAGGGTTCTGCGTCCTGTTGTTTCTTGAGAATGTTACTTAAGCTCTCCGAGAATTTGTCAAACCTTGCCACAAGTCTTTCCCTTATGACAGGCAGTTGGCATCTTTAAATATCTTGACTTTCTGAGGCCCAATTTCACTCCTTTTCGCTTTGATTTCATAGCCTCATTTTCCACATTATTTCAGGGCAGGCCTTTTACTTAGGGGCATGTCCCCCAATGACTCTGGCCCTTTTATTTCAGTAATAGAACAGTTAGGAAGTTAGCCTACGAAGAACAACATAGAATCGTTCTATTAAAGACATTAGAATGTGAGCTCAATTCCATGGATGAGTGGCACTGTGCATGCCATTAGCCACTGCTTATGGTTGTTATAGAGCAGGTGCCATACCAAATCTCAATTATTTAATTTCTATGTCTGCCAGATTGTTCAATGGTTTCTCGCTTTAGATTAGGGGCTGCCATATGTTCTACTGTGTACCATTATAGGTCTTCTATTTGTGCTTGACCACGTTAATATGGCAGCCGTACTCGCTGATGGTTTTTCTCTGGAGTCCCTTTTCGATTTTTGAACTCCTCGGCGGGCTCCCGTGAGCATTCAGCATTGGAATTCCGGTGTACTGAAAGCAGGGTTGAGGTACACTTATACCTTTACGGTGTTCACGGGATGCTGCCCGCCATTTGATTCTTCATGGATGTACTTTTTTCCATCGTTGCATGGAAGCAACTCCTGGTAAGGCACACAATGTATTTTGGTTTCATTTGCTTATGTATATTCATTTCCCACGTTTGCATGATATTCATTTGCTAATTAGCACACTGCTTCTGTTATTCCTTTGATGCAGAGCAACTGTCACACGTCATATGCTGACCTTATCTCAGATGGCGTGCTTGTTTCTCATGCTTCATTTGGAATTTGAATGCAGTTTTGAGCGCAGCTCTCTGCAACAGCCCATAGGCTGTGCATTGTTTGGTGCATTTTGTAAGAATTGCTATTTGAATGCTGGGTTGCCGTTTGATGGATTGATTGGAGTACATATCGGTTTTCAAATTTCTATTTTTTAATTCACTTTTGTCACTATTGTTAAGGTGTTGATTCAGTTTCTGTACAATGGTTGTGGTACTGTGGTGGCTTTTTCTGTAAGTCATTGGTTTATCACTTTTCATTAAGCATCACCTTTGGGTGTTTCTGTGGTGATTTGGCTTGGTGCTCTTCCTCCCCCAATTTATTGGACTTAGCAGTTGTTCCATTTGTGAGTGCGCTGTTGTTAAGTGACCCCATGGTTAATCAGGGTTTCTAATTAATTTTGGTCTCCTGATTATTTATAGGGCCCTTTGAATTGTGCGACTGTAACTGATTTGTAAGCATGTTTCTAATTACATTAGAGTACTACTTATAACAGTTTTGTTTGTCTTTAGTTTTTGCAATTTATATATTTCAAATATGTCCTTTCAGGATTTCTTCTTCCCCTGATTAAGATGTTGACAATTTAATCTATTACGTTGAAACTGGTCAGTGCTTTGGAAGTAGCTGGAAGATATATACAATAATCTATTCACTACTTTCTCCCATTGGCTACATGTATTCATATTGATGTGTTATTTACTTATTTAGGGAATTATGTTTGTGAATCTTCACATAGTGCCCTGTTTGTTTTAGTTAGTCCATATGTGCAGCATGTTTTTGAGTGATTTGTGTGTATATGGTATGTTTTGATGTGATGTGTGAAACGTTGAATGATTTACCATTGCATTTTCATATATATTGTGTTATTTTTTTTGATGCAGTGCTACTGTCACGCTATACATGCTGACCTTATCTCAGACTGCATGCTTGTTTCTCCATTGTGAGAAACCTGATGGTGTCTCCATGTCTAGTGCCCGGGGATCTGTCATCCAGGTGGCCAGGACACGGTCATCGCTTTTGGATCGAGTTCCTGGGGGTGGGCCAGTGCAGGATGATCACCTGGATGGTGGGTCCTGTGGGAGTGGGACACCGATGGGTGAGACGCAGTATCCCCCTTCTTTAAACATCTTTTAACTTCGAGGGATAGCTCAAGGGTAACGTCCTCGCCTTGGAAGCAAGACAGCATGGAGCAACACAAGTTCAATCCCCGGGTCTGCGCTTAGAAAGCTCTGGGTATTATGCGCGTTATAAATAACATATCATATTATTTTCCCCATCCTACCACGTAGGATATTCCAAAACACTGCCCCTCCCTTTTCTTACACAAGCACTTTTGCACAACATGAAAGACAACGGACTAACACCAGAGACATTTACCTGATGTGTCCCAATACCAGGGTCAGGCAAAGTCAGGAAATTGCCCAAAATCACAAACACCTGATGGCCCTTTCCCTTCCCCACAGCGATAAAAGGTGGAGCACAAGAGCACAGGACGAGCAAAGCAGACCGCACGCCGAGACAGCTATACAGGCCCGGCAGTACAAAAGGAGGAGGAAGGCGGCAGATATCGAGAGGCTAACAAGGAGAGATACGACCTTGCCCTTTTCGACAAAGACCCACGAAACCTCCGCAGAAGGAATCGTAAAACAATAGCTCAAGTGTGTTGCAGCAGATGCGGATGGTACACGGAGCGTGCCTACAATGATAAGCAGAAGCAAAGGAAACTCCTGCTACCATGGTACCGGCCTTGACTCTAGATACAAGGAAAGCCAAGCGGTTCATCACAGCCAGTGAGTCGAAGGGAAAGTTGATAAGAACTGAACTGTGTTGAATGAAAGTCGCAAAGTGGCCATTTGAAGAAAGTTCAAAGTACTGTGAATTGTAAAAGGGAAAACCAGATGCAGAGAGAACCGGCACCACGCGGGTGCTGACGCGAGAGACTCTGGTCAATCCACTTTTGAGTAAAACTACAGATACCACAAGGCCGTAGGAGAGCCGCCAAGATAGGTCAAATTGGTCATACAGGAGGTCAAGTAAAATCCCCATACAGTCCAAAGCCTTTGACCTAAGAACTGTAGTGAAAGGTAAGGGAAGTGAATCCTGCATGTTGAAAAAATAGCACCTGAACTGTGTTTCATGGAGATTAGCAAGAGTAAACCCGGCCGAGGGATGCTAATTGAAAGGGGCGAAGTCTAAAAGGCCCATGAGGAATTGTTGGTGAATATTTGTGCAAGCAAGAAGCATAATTTGCTTATATTTAAATTGATTTAATTATTTCTATGTCATTAATAAAGAGACCTCCAGTGCAAAAAAAAAAAAAGAAGCATAGCATTTCGGGTCCGAGCCAGACAGGGGGAGATCCAGGGGTGGATAGTCACCACCCAAAGCTCACTGAGAAAATAATTGTTTTGGATGTAGTTGTTGAACTCAACTTATGGGGGATCTGCGCCCAGAAGGTGGCGACAAAAGGATGAAGCCAGCACCCAACGTACATTTGGAACAAACTTTTATTTGTTTAACTGAGACACCAGGATCTCGAAGGCAAGAGGCTTTTCAGAGTAAAGAGACTTGGCCCTTGAGAACCCGACAGCTGAAGCGGAAGTGTCAACTCATGTTGGAAAGGCGTGAGTGTGTGCTGTGTTCCAAAGTCCCACCTTCTCCCGTGCTAAAAATGTGGGGAAGGGAGACCTTGAGGCAATCACATCCTGACTTATTTTTTATGAACACTTTCTTCTTTATTTTGAATACCCTATCCCACACTCTTTTGTATTTAGCATAATATTTTCATTTTAGATTTAGATTCATTTTAGGCATTTTTCCACCCTGCATTAACAGTTTAACAAACACCCTTGAACTGTGATCACTTGTGTCTGTCTTTACTGTTGCCACCACAAGTTCCTTACACCATACTTCATTTGAAATTTGAATGCAATTCTCAGCACAGCTTTTGCTTTGGGCAGCTCTCTGCAACAACACATAGGCTATGCATTTTTGGAAGCATTTTGGAAGAATTCCTCTTTGAACACTGGGTAGCCGTTTCATGTATTGATTGGAGTACATATCAGTTTTCACTTTTTTATTTTTGTATTCACTTTTTCTGTACAATGGTTGTGGTACTGTGGTGGCTTTCTATGTAAGTCATTGGTTTATCACTTTTCAATAAGCATCACCATTGGGTGTTTCTGTGGTGATTTGGGTTGGTGCCCTTCCTCCCCCAATTTATTTGGTTTAGCAGTTGTTCCAGTCGTTAGTGCACTGTTGTTAAGTAACCCCATGGTTAATCAGGTTTTCTAATTCATTTTGGTTTCCTGATTATTTATAGGCCCCTTTGAATTGTGCCACTGTAACTGATGTGCAAGTATGTTTCTAATTACATTAGAGTACTACTTTGTTTTTGTAATTTATACATTCCTAATATGTCTTTTCAGGATTTCTTCTTCCCCTGATTAAAACATTCACAGTTTAATCTATTACGTTGAAACCGGTCGGTGCTTTGGTAGTGCCCGGAAGATATATGCAATAATCTATTCACTACTTTCGCTACATGTATTTATATCAATGTGTTATTGACTTATTTATGGAATTATGTTTGTGAATCTTCAGATAGTGCCCTTTGTGTTTTAGTTAGTCCATATGCGCAGTATATTTTTGAGTGATTTGTGTGCATTTGGTTTGGGTGGATGTCAAGTGTGGAATGTTGAATGATTTTTCATTGAATTTTCATGTATATTGTATTTTTGTTGTATGTGATACTGAATTGTGTTTTAGACATGCCTTGTAAATAAATGTTGCTATTTTTTGATTCTGTTGGTTTTAATTCATTGTTCCAGATTACATTTTCAGTTTTTCCTTATCTTTGTTGCCCAAATCTGGAAGGCAGGGACCCCTGCCTTTCTATTTACCTGTCTCTCAATGTGGCCATGGACATAGCCTACTCTCTCTTTTTCAATCCTCTTCCATCCCCAGGGAAGTCATTCTGTTCTTATAGCACACCCCTTACTCTCAGTGCCTAATTGGGCCCAGATAGCTTTTGCGCCTAGGATAGCAGGATCTCTATAGGTGGTTTTTCCCCCTGTGTCTAGAAAAACATGTTTTGTGTCATGTTTGCTAGTATCTTACTAGGCAGAGCACAAAGGATACTCGTATAAGATGGCCCAGCCCTTGCTTCCTTACATTGCCCATCCTGGCTGGGTTCTTGTAATGATGGTAGGAGATGAGGGAATAACCGATGGCATGTCTCAATTTTGTTACCCTCTATCACTATAGTGTGAAAACCTGGTCCAATACCTTTAGGTTCATCGGTTGTTTTCAATCCCTGTAAACCACTAAGTGGTGTCTCAGAGGTAGATGGTTCTTGCATCTTCTGGTCTAAGGGGCACTACCCTGGAGGGAATCTGAACTATTCTCATGAGGGATCTGTTTTTTCGCTAATAGGAGATGAAGATCTAGAGGATGGTATCTCTCGATTTTCTTCCCACATTATGAGACCATCCGTATCTGGGTCCATGTCACTAGATTCTTTGGGGTTCCCCAACTCTCGGGAGTTATGAAGGGGCTTTAAAAGGCCAGATGGTTGTCCATTCTCTTCCTGTTTTAATTCTGGCCAGGGATTATATATGGGTTCCCTAATGGAGAATCCTGATAAAAATCAAGGTAATAGGATAGTTATAATTTTCCCACAAAGACTCACCTTTAGCCTGATCATGATCCCAGTTAAGGTCAGAGTTAGCTTTCTCTCCTAAAAAATTGGGAAAGTTTACCGGGGTCCTAGTATCCCTAGATTGCATTTTAGGGTGATTCCCTTCTCCATAGGTTTTATAGGGGGGAGATCCCTACAGGATTCATACACCAAGCTTCCCAACAGCTTGCCTTTTCTGATTTTAACTGGAGTGGAAGAGAAATTTAAAAGAACACATTTCAAGTCATCTCCACAGAAAAGGAGGTTAAGTATCATTAACTGTCTTTCCCTACAAGGTATCACATAGATAGCAAAGCTAGTGGGAAAGCGTATCTATATTTCTAAAGAGACTATTGCCATGTCTCTCCCCTGCACCAGATAATCTCGGGGACAAAAAAGCTTGTAGGTATTCCCTTCCACTGTTTATTTACTTGGAAGAATAGTGTGACATGTTAACGGCTGAAAGATAACACCAATTCTAGGGCTTGAATGAGTGAGGGGCCTAGGGCTTCTAAACCAATTCTGACCTTGGTGGTCCTAACCCAATTTAGTGTGACTGCTCAGTCTCTGTCTTTTGAGAAAAGGACTCTCTGGTGGAAAAGATGAGGTTTGTCCACTCCTTTCCAAAAGTGGCAATCACAGGATTAGAGAGCACATTATTCAGTTTATTCTTCATGTGCGATCCCCAGTTTGTGCCAACTGTGTCCAATCCCACTACTGACACCATATATGAGGACAGAATAAGTTCCCTATTAGGGAACTCCCATCCCTTGCACACTGTCTAGGGCTATATAGCCAAGTATTTACGGGTAAGTGATTCAATATTCATTCTTTTACTTGAATAGAAATTATTTAGACATTCAATTTCTAGAGTAAAATTTAGACTTCACATAGTCTGATCATTAGGTAAAGTAACCATAACATTTTCATTTTACACTAATATACAAAGAATCCCAACTTATAACTTGATATTTGGCTGGTTCAGGATTTATTGTTCCAGACTAAGTTGCCCAACACGTTTCGTGAAAGGTTTTCTTCTACAGGGGCTGTATTATGAAAATCAAACTTTAAATCGAGTACAAAGAATACATTTAAACAATATTCTCGATTAGATGAGGGATACAAACTTAATAGTTTTACAACATTTTCAGACGTTGTTATAACAAAAATTACATATATTTCACTTAATTTTGACATCATCAAAGTTTGATCCGCATTATCATCACATTAGAAGAAAAAGGACTAGATTTTGGAGTCATGCAAACTGTACTAAGGTAAGTAGGTGTCAATACACCATAAACATGATTCTGGATCTAGATTAATGGTTTATATAACTCAAAAGAATTGTACCACAATGTTCGATTAATCTTGTACACCCTTTGTTAACCTTCCAAAATAAGGTGGGAAGCCTAGTGATAGTAATAGATGGGGTTGTGCTTACCCTGTTCCTTTTTCTTTATGAAATGGGTAAAAGGATGTTATTCTCTCCATGGTAATTATCAGACTGATAATGGATATGTTCTTGTTGTCCCCAGGAGTATCTAGGACATATATTACATGATTAGCCTAACCTTAAAAAAGGTTATGACCAATAATGGTTATGTTCTTGTTTTTTTCAAAAATATCTAGGACGTATATTGCAGGATTAGCCTAACCTTTATAAAGATGACCAATTCTGAGTCTATTCTAAAGAGAAATATTCAAGCTGTTAATATTACTATTGAATCTGGTAAAGTTCCAATCAAAAAATATAAATTAATGTCCTATTCGTTTAGTAAAAAGAAAGGTATTACCAATGGATATTAAAAATTTGTACAATAAATGCCTAATAATCAGTAGTTAAAACAACACTTACTCGGTTGGTGGTGGCTAGAAGGATAATTAATGGGTGTGTTCTGGATGGAGCTCAAGCATTATCTGCTTCTAAAGTGCAGTAGAATATCCCTGGTCAGGTCAAATTGTGTAGCAAATCAAGCACTAAATCACCTGGGAATGGAGAGACCCATGGTTAGAGCGCGTTAATTCTGTTAAGCAGAATGAGGGTAAAATAACACAATTCTTAAATTAGTATTTACTGGTTTCAGTTTCTTTCCACTCCTAGTGACAGTGCTGTTTAGCTTGGTGGGCTGGTGCAGCACTGGATGTTTGTCACTCCCAAAAAAATGATGGCCATATTTATGATTTTTTGGGCGTGACGTCATCACGTAGCGTGCGTGAATGACGTCACATGTGTAAACAAAGTCTCAGTGATGGGTTATTATTTTATTTTTGTCTCTTAATGATGGCGAAAGGCAAGAATGAATGCCCTTACTAATAAGCTGAATTTTAGAGACAATCCAACTTCTAATTTCAAGAAATGTATTTCAATTTAGCAATTTATAAAAAAAACGTGATGTTTAGAAGACGTAGAGGTGCAGAAAGAGAGATGTAATTATAGAGACCTTCCTCATAATTGATGTTTGATTGGTCATATTATGTTGATTAATCTTAATAATCATTAGGAAATTCCCTTCCTTGATCCGATGGACATGTTATCTTTCAAATAACAATACAGTTTGCAAAAAAACACTTTAAGAATTTTTGGATACATAACTCATGGTAAATAACTAAGAGTTTAAACATCAGTATGAAGTATCATCTAATTTAGTACATAACTCACAATACATAGATTCCACCATATTTACAACAATTTGCTGTATCATATGGAGTTCACAATCTAGTCACATGTTAAGTAATCTGTCAAATGTTGTATCCAGAACAACTACTGTCCTTATTTTGCAATATTGTCAGTACATTTCATTAATGGATACATTGATTACATTTTCACCAATGTGATGTATTCATTTGACTAAAATAAATCCTCAATGTAACAGGTTCCTAGGTTTGATATAAGGTGATTGTTCACATGTGGTTATTTGAGGCATGTAATGACTGATAAATGAGGTCAGATTTATAAGAAAGGGCCTAAATAGTATTCTTCATTGAGGCCATGTGGTGCCAGTGTGTCAGGTTTATGAATCTAGAACAGTTCTCTCTGGGATAATCTTTTGGCCAAATCTCCACCCCTTGGGAGGGGATGGATCACTTCCGGTATTGCCCATCTCAATTGGGTGATGTTGTGTCCATTCTCTTTAAAATGTCTATATACTGGTGATTTATTATTACATGTCCTGATGTTTGATTTGTGTTCCGTCCAACGTTCCTTTGCTTTCTGGATTGTTTTGCCCACATAGTATTTCCCACAGGGGCATCGGAGTGTGTAGATCAAATTCTTACGGACACAGGTCGCAAAGTCTTTCAGGGGGATTTTTTTGCCACTGCTGGGGTGTCTTCTATGGTCCCCTTTTATGATATTGGCACAGTGTTGGCAGTTCAGGCATGGTTATGTCCTTGCCTTCTGTTTCCTTAGGATGGTTTGGGTGGGTTTCTTGGGTCTTTCAGCTCTGATGAGGGTGTCCCTGAAGTTTTTACCTCTCTTATACGCCAACATTGGCGGTTCAGGGAATAGACGGGTTAGATTTGGATCAGATTTGTTAAGATCCCAGTTTTTGCTGATAATTCTTTTTATCTGAAAGCTAGAGAATTTCAAGGTATGTATCAGTCATGTTGTTGTTTTTCTTAGTTGTTCCTCCAGAAGTTTAGTCCGAGATATGGTTTCTGTATGTTGGACAGCTTTATTTAGTATTTCATCAGGGAATCCTCTTTTACAAAATCTTAGTTTAATATCCTCGTACTCATTTTGAAGGTTTGTGGTATCTGAGGTAATTCTTTTCAATCGTAATAATTGACTGTAAGGAAGGTTGTCCTTTAGGTGTGTTGGATGAAAACTCCCAAAGTGGAGTGTGTTGTTGGTGTCTGTGGGTTTTCTATAGATACTGGTAATTAGGTCTGTACCTACTTTGTTAATGTTAACATCCAAAAAATGGATATTAGGTCTGCCTATTTCCAAGGTGAAGGTAATTCCTTTGTGGCATTTGTTTAACTAATCGAAGAATAGTTGGAGTTCTTCTTCAGTCCCCTGCCCAAAGATGTCATCAATAAAACGTTTCCAACAGATAATTTGTTTTTCCATGGATCTTTGTTCAGTACGTGTGTTTGTTCAAAATGTAACATAAAGATATTTGCATATGATGGGGCCACTGCTTGACCCCATTGATGTCCCAGATGTTTGTAAGTAGTAATTTCCTTCAAACCTGAAATAGTTGTTATAGAGGATGATGTTTATCAACTCTATTGTGAATACCTTATGAATCAAGATGTTATGATGGTTCAAGAGGAACCATTCAAGTGCTTCTATTCCTTGATCAATGTATATAAACTATTCACATCCAGGGTGAATAGAATCACTGATGGATTATCAATCTGTATTTCCTTAAGTAGCCTGAGAAAATGGGCCATGTCTTTTAGATACGTTGAGGTCTTTTGTACGAGTGGTTGTAGGGCTTGATCGAAATAGATTGCCAAAGGATGGAATATGCTTTCAGTTCCTGCTACAATTGGTCTGAAAAGAGGATTAGTCTTGTTCTTATGGATTGTAGTTAATAAGTAAAATACTGGGGTAACCAGACATTTTTTAGTTAGAAAATCACCTGTGTGGTCCGTGATCCATTCCATTTCCAAGGCTTTATCCATGGTCTTCTTAATACATATATAACCATATATGAGGAGCCAGGAATGAGACACGGACACAGAGGACCCTTGATTGTGGTTGCAAACTTTTATTAAAAACTATAAAGGGGTTGTAAAATGCCTTGCTGTCCCTACTTTAGCAGGTGATTCCATACCTCAACCAAAACTAAGGGCCTGTCCTGTGTCAAGATGTCCAAAGCAAAATGTACTGTGTCTGAAATCCTATCCTAACCCTCACATTCTAAAAGTAACTCTAAGGTGCTAAGGGTAATGTCTTTAGCTTTGAAAGTGCACACAAGTAAAAGTTTAAAAGAAAGGTGAAACTCCAACACTAAAGATCCCAATGGATAGTGTTCACAGTTCCAGGGCATGGCTCCCTTCCACAGGCTTTGCTTCACCAGTATAACAGATCAAAACAACAATCAAAGTTCTTCATAACCAAAGAGGATAGCTACCTCCTCTTGGCATTGCACTCTACTCCTATGGAAATGTTTCCTTCCCCAGGTCTGTTCAAACAATTCAAAATCATGAATCTTCCTTGGGATTCTTTGGTCAACAAAACAACTTGGATGCAATACAACTTGGATGCGGGTCCCAGCCGCACAGGACACCTGGTATACTCCCCTGCCAGGTTCTTGTCCACATTCAATGCAATTTGACTCACAAGTTTGTCTTCGGCTGGTGTACTTTCCTGCCAGGCCTTTCTCATGTGATTCACTTTACACACTTGCAAACTTTACTTTGCCTGGTATATCCTCCTTCCAGGACATTCTTGTGTGGTTCACTTTACACACTTGCAAACTTGACTTTGACTGGTATAGTCTCCTTCCAGGACTTTCTCCTCATACAGTACACTTTGCACACTTGCAAACCTGACTTCTGTTATTACTCCTTTTAACGTACCGGGTTTCAAATCACTTTCATTCACTTCACTGGCTCTTATCTGTCCTTGATAGCTTTGCCGAAGCCCCTCGGTATCCCTTCTCAAGACTCACCTGCTTTTTTGTGGTGTTCTCCGGTCATCTCACGGTAAACATGAAGCAGCACTCAGGCGTCCTGTCTCCACTTCACAGGCCCACCGGTTTCGCCTAGTGGCTTCCACATCCTTCACGGCTCCCACTCTGCTGCAGAGCCCTTCTCCGTGTTCGGGTGGCACTGCTACTGCTTCTCAGTTGCCATGACCGCCAGGAAGACTTACCTTCTCTTCCTGCTATGGTCCCAGCACAGCAGACTCGCTCTGGCATTCCTTAATCTTCCACCATCTTCCCGAGCCTCCAGGCTCCATGGTCTTCTCTGCAGCTCAGCAGTACCCGGGTTGGCACCGAGAGCATGAATCTTCTCCAGACAGCGTCTTCATCCTCCATGCTGGTCAGGGTTTTGAAATGTCCCGGCACCTATCATACACTTGCAACCACTACAGCGCATCCTGGGCTTCTTGGCCTCACCGATCCTCATTGCTCCATTCAGTCTCCTCATCTCAGTGTTTCTATATACATGGGAATGATAGGCAGCCCTTGGCATTCTATTCACAGAATATTGAAAGATGTCATCAGTAGGTTTTATGGGAGATTGAAGGGGACTGTCACAGTTTGCCCTAAAAGCATTAAAAATGGAGGGGATATGTGTTTTCATCCCATGATGCTGGGTCATCCCCCTGAGGGTCACCTTCCCCATGTGGTCCTTCCCCATGTGGTCCTTCCTCATGTAGCGACCCCCAGGGTTAAGATCAAAAATCATCTGCATCACCCTGGCCACATGAGGGGAGTGTCTCCCCCCGGAAGCAGTGATGACAGTACCAGATCACAAAGAATAGAGGTTTTATTTTACACTTGAGCTCAGAGAGCGTGGAGCTGTTGTACAACAACATAAATTGTTATAGCAAGATTGGCAATTAAGGAAATATATAATGCCCACTTTTCCCACACTTTTGTTCGTATCTCAGCAGATTTACCATTTGTTGCTCATAGGGACCACCCAGATCCACTCGCCCGCCCACCACCTCTGGTGGGATCACAGTTCCATTTCTTTTTTGTTGCACTTCTAGCAGCACTAGACCTTAGTGCCCGAGACGCTCTTGATTGTACATCCTACCAGCATGCAGTGACTGGATCCTAACTGACTCTCTGCAAGAAGAGGCAGTATCTACATGGGAACCAGATTCGAATTGCTCCTGATATTTTGATACAATTAACATGTTGAAATTGAGAGAGATTCGTTCAATACAGAGGTATGGTAAAATGACTGCCCAAGGCTAATTTAGCGACAAACTGAGATTTACTCCCGTTCCATACCAAAGACTTCTGCCACTATTACACACCTTTCCTCTGTGGCTCAATTAAAATGCTGACATTGAAGTATCAAGTTGTATACATATAATAGGCACCCCCTCACTGCCTCTCTTTAACCCTAACTCACGACTCCAGATACTGCCCTATGTTCACACGTGTCGCCTTACCTTACCTGAGAATGGATCACAAGAAAAGTTCCTGGCACACACAGAAAGTGTTTTTATTATATCGTTAATGGAGTTCTATGCCCCAGCAAGAGGGAAGAGTTATGAAAGCAGAACCGCACAGTAACAGGAACCTCAGAGTAATACAATTGAGCAATGTTATTTATTCTGAAAACAGTAATTCTTGGCTGCCTAATTAGGTGTATAACAGTAACTTAATCATAAAACCTCGAGCGAAGGAACATTGTGCACTATAGACACAGTGCCTACCCCTGAATTCCCAAGGCTCAACAACTGATTCCTCCTCCCTATAAGTGTTTTGAAGCAAATTCTAAGAGCAATTGTACTACTTTCCAATCTTAGAATGCGCTTTTTAGGCAATATGAGCCGAGGAGGGGGCCATTAACGGTCGGGTAATGCCGCTGGAGCCATAGTTAGAAACATGAGTGGGCCGGTAAGGGCCCCCCTCTGAGGGTTATATTGCCATTCGTACCCCGGCATGAGAAAAAGAACAACATAAATGGCTGCCAGGGATCGGAGAGAAGAGACTACGCGTAGACCCTTCTTCCTTTCCATGGCAGCCATTAAAATAAATGTTAAAAAAAATAAACAAAGAAAATGGCTTCCATGGAAGACTCGAAGGGACTACACATAGCCCCTTCCCCCTTTCCATGGTGGCCACTCGCAGAAAGAACTCCGGACCAGCGAAACTTGGAGCCTTCTCTGCGTGGTAAGGCCCGGGAGAGGGCCAATGGGCTTGCTTGCAACAAGCTCATTGACGCTCAGCGGGTACTAATATGTAATGTTATCCATTGAATAACAGCCATGACTGTTGTCTATTAGAAGAGTTAAAGTAATCATATTCTCACCATCTACGTAACATCCCTGCTTCGAATTGAAAAAATGGCAGAGAAGTCGCTCCCTCAAAGTGTTTATTTTTATTTTTAGATGACCCAAAAGACACATCTAAACCTCCAGCTCTTCTTAATGTAATATCCTGGACATTTAGCTGCAACAGAATATAGCTATGATCCAAGCAAACCCTACAATGATTGAACAATCTATCGACTACGTCACCAAACAGAAATTAGAAATCCAAGGGTAAATAAAAGAACTAGAGGAAATTACGTCACTTTCTTTAAGAGAAGCTGAAGCAGAGGACTGCATATCCAGTGTGGAAGACCACCTGGAAGGATTAAAATATATGCAAATAAGAGTACACAAACTTGAAGCTGCTGTACACAAACTTGAAGCTGCTTGTACGGTCTCAGACGACAGAAGCAGAAAAGATAATATACGCTTCTTTGGCTTGCATGAAAAAAATAGGGGGGTAGGCGCATTCAAATTGATGGAATCCTGGATTCCAAAGCTCTTTAAACTTAATTTTGTGCACATGTTGGACATTCAACACACCCACTGGGTATCAGGCCAAATATGATCAATGTCAGCAGGTACCTAGTCCACTCATATGTCTTCCCCTCACCAATATATCAGGCTCATACTGCAGGTGGCAAGGAAACTATCTCACAAAACGGAAAACGGACAAGGAAAAGGACACAAAATATATATCTCGACAGAGTATTGAAAATTGACTATGAATAAAAGAACACATTTTCTGGAGCTGCGACCGGAGCTATGACAAAGCCGACAGCAATATGGTTTCAAAAATCCCACTAAAATGATCATTACGGATTTATCAGGGACAACAACAGAATTTAAATAATCTGATGACAATGTTCGTTACCTAGAACTTCTGCTTCATATACTTTGACTAGTTATCCCCCGAAACCTAAATTCTTGAGCAGAGACCAATGAAGTTGGTTTAAGTAAAGAAAAAACACTCCTCACAAGACCAGGATTGACAACACTGGCCCGCATGATAAACATACATCTCTTCTTAAAACCCAAGAACCCTGGCAACATTATCCAGATACTGATTAAACACATTTTGAGCAATATCCAATAATCTACTATCATCTATTGATATATAATGACAAGGACTGTAACCTGGCTTTGTCAAAGGGAGAGGGGACATTTTTTTCAGGAAGTTGGGTAAGGGAGAAATCTAGGGCCAAGTCTAGTTATGACGGCCCGTTCAGCAGAGAGGGCTTCAATTCTTGCCCCCACCTTGTCTCACCATGTTTGTATGCAGACCCTTGTCTCAGTCTTTCTGTCTTTTCTAAAATGCCGGCACCCAAAGTCAAAACTGAATCTCTAACAAAAAAAGGCTGAATCATTCACGTGACAAAGCTAGTTAAAGGACAAGAGAGAGCCATCTATAAGACGGAAGTGCAGCCACCGACGAATGCTGGAGGCTCCGGCACTACGTGACACAGAGACATAAGATGCAGCCTCACGCAGCAGTGTGGAAAATCTTGCAAAGCTGCTGAAGGAAGCCGGTAAACCTGCGTATGGACACAAAAAGGAAGTGCAGTCCAGTAATTGTGTGAAGGAAGGGAGTAGTAGCGGAGGAGTAGTGGAGTGGGACAAGATGTTAAATTGATTGGTGAGAGTAGGAGAAGGGGAGGCAAGGGGAATAGGAGTGTGGAGGAGGGGAGTAGTGATGTGGAGGAGGGGAGCAGTAGTGTGGAAGAGGGGAGTGGTAGATGAGAAGAGGAGTAGTGAAGTGGAGTGGGAGAAGTAACATTGAAGGGTGGATATGAGAACTAGGAGGAGTGAAACATCAGAGGGACTGAAGATTGGTGTGAGGAGTAAGATGGAGGGTGAAGTAGTAAGGAGGGAAGAGGTTAATGTGGGCTTGAGTGAATCCAAACAAGTAAGTGCAAGACACCATCACAATTCCCATTGGACCACCAACCCTTCAATATATTGTAAGATAGTGATAAGACAGTATGGGTCAACATTCCTTAGCACTAACTAGGAATTGCTGATGCCTGGGTTAGGGAGGAGGGTCATAACAAGAGAGAGCGACAGCCCTAGGCTCCACAAAGAAAAAGAAAAACCCTTGGACGGTCTCTAAGACTGAGTGATTTCAGTGCCATCTGCGACAATATACATTGACTTGGAATGGTCTCTCACAAATGAGGTCATATATTACATCTTAGTGTCTATTAAGAAAATGATATATGTATGATATAGCGTATGATACTTCGCTGAAGCATAATAATGCGCCTGAAGGCCTTTTGCTGCTGTAGGATAACCGAATACAATACATTGGCCTGCTGTTCTAAAAAACCCAAACCTAACATGAGCAGGCGCTCAGTACCTCCCATTGCAATATGTCAGGTAACAGACCTCCACACCTAACACCTAGACAAATAAAATCAGATGCAACGGTTTTGATCTTTCAATGGACAAAACAAGAAAAAAATGCAAACTATTTTCTGAATGCAAGTATTTAATTAATCTGTCTAATGGTAAGAAGCTGATGGTTCCCACATTTATAAGCCCTAAATCTGAATGTTTGACCACACAGATTTGCTTTATGAAACTTGGGGATAGTCAAAGGATAATGCCCTGAGAGCTCAGTGATCTGGAAGGTCAATACCACCATATCTGTCAGGTACAGGATTAGAGTGGTGGACATGTACAATTTTATCGACCAAGCAAAGGTAGCCAATGTAAGACATGCAGGGCAGGGAAGATCGAACTTTCTCAACCAATGCAAAACTGTAGCAGCTGCGTGTTGTACGTACTGCAATCTGGAAACATTTTTTACACCAAGCACAGGATGGGCTATTACCAAAATCTAAACTAGCTGAAATAAACGCATTAATGATTGTGATTTGGTGATTAACGGTAATAAAATGTACTATTCTCCTAAGCGTCCTGAGCTGGTTACTGGTGTGAGGAGGGGCAACGTAGATACCCACCCATGCCGCCAATTTAAAGTTGGTTTAGGCTTGTTACAACTTTCATTAGAGGAAGATATCATTTTCGCATCATGATGTTCATTTATTTTAGTGCATGACTCATTTTCTACTTATAATGGGCCCCTGTTGAGCTGCTCCATGGTTGTGATTTTAATTGTTATGAACATTCTTATTGTTATTGCTATTCATAAGCTCACAAACTTGGATATTATGCCATACATTGTGGTAGGTCAGATAGAGGAGCCAGATGAGAAACATGGTTCAATGATGTTTTTTAATCAAAATTAAAATGAAACCTTCTCTAAGCCCTATTTATAAACCGGTGCCCCTATTCTAGAAAACAACAAAGTGGTGCTTGTCAGTATGTTTTCCAAGAGTATTGACTGTCCTCGATCCAAACCTACTCTAGTCTAATCTCTGTCCTACCTCTAGAAAGAAAACAACGTCTATGTTCTAACATAGACTATGGTTACTTCCCCCTCTTTAGTAACTGAGTAGAGAATGACTTTCTGATCCCCCTCCAAAGAGTTCTCAGATCCTCCTCCAATCTGATAAGTATTGTCCCTATACCAACTAATGCCAAAAATGTCTTTCAGTCTTCCTTTTTCTGGATTACCATACGATCCTAGTCAAGTATACAACACATGGCAGTTCTGACTTTATCTCTTCTCCAAAAGCTGCACTGATCCAGAAGAAATTGTTCACAGTAGCAACAAAATACACAGTTATTCCTTGTCAAATAATTCACCTTTCCA
Organism: Ambystoma mexicanum; assembly: GCF_040938575.1. NCBI lineage: Eukaryota > Metazoa > Chordata > Amphibia > Caudata > Ambystomatidae > Ambystoma > Ambystoma mexicanum. The sequence continues at coordinate 687,883,336 of NC_090934.1, read as the reverse complement.
GCCTTGAGTGGGCTGTGGGCTTGGGTAGTCTTGGTTGCTTTACTCTGTCCTAGATTCACAGATTACTTAGCCATGGGTGGGTTACGGCCTGCTCCACCCAGCTTATTACTCTGTTTTCTCTAACCCTTCTTGGGGTAAATGTGCGTTCAGCCCAGCATGGGTTTTGGGCCCGTTAAGGCCGGTTTGCTGTCTTGCTTCTCTCAATCCCTCCTAGGGTACTTGTGTGCTCAGCCCATCAAGGGCTAGGGGCCTTGTTAGCCCGGTGTGTTCTCTAGTTTGTTTCAACCCCTCCTGGGGCATTCCTGTGAGCCGACCATGGGCTAAGGGCCTGGTTAGCCTGGTTAGTTCTCTGGTTTGTCTCAAAACGGCTCATGGGATATTTGTGTGCTCAGCCCATCAAGGGCTTGATGCCTAATTAGCCCGGTTTGTTCTCTCTTTTGTATCAACCCCTCCTGGTTATTTGTGGGCTCAGCCCGTCAAGGGCTATCGACTTGCTTGGCTCTTTTTCCTTTCCTTTTTGTGATTCTGGTACTTGTAGTCCCGGAAGGGCTTACAGTATTGTGTAAGGAAGGCATGGTATCAATCGTAAGACAGACACAAGTGACCACAGTTCAAAGGTGTTTATTTAACTTCAACAAGGGTGTGATAAATGGCTATCTAATCCTACTTCCACAGATGGGAGCAAGCTATGACCATCAAATAATAATAATGCAGTCCTAGTGGATTTGTGTCACAATAAAAGGGCCTATACTAAACAAAAACGATTGCCAATCCTTATCTCTAAATACAAATAGTGTGGGGTAGTGTTCATGAAAAAGAAAAAGTGTTGACAAAATGATGTGTCAGGATGTTCAGGCTATCGCCTCCCTTCCCCACATTTTCAGCACAGGACAAGGTGGCTCACTCGAGCATAGCACACTCTCGGGCTTATTCGGCATGAGGATACAGTTCTATTACCAGCATCAGGGCATTCTGTGCCCAAGTCTCTTTACTTATCAAAGTCTCTTGATTCATAGGGCCTGATGTATCCAAAAACAAAACACAAAGTTATTTTCCTATTATAAGTACTCAATTCACGTGAGTCACCCTGGATCACCCGCAGCCGGGCTCAGATCCCTTTTTATAGCACAATCGTTACTTTCGATCCCCCTCTTCTGGGCTCGGTCACCCTTCTCCAATATTCACAGAATATTCTCTCTCGGGTAACTCGCAGTTCACCCTGAATCCCCCGCAGCCAGGCTAAGATCCTTCCTCTAACACAATTAGTCTTGCTCAGCTGGGTCGGACCAATTTCAGTTTGTATTAGCTATTGAAGACTTTTGAAGGTGCACAGGGTTTAGCTTGACCCGTTGCAGGACCACTTTGATTTCACAAGTCACAATTTACATTTGCCACCTCTCAGTTGAATACCTAACAGAGACCTTTGAATGAGCACCGACATGGTGCTGGACCACTCTGTATATGGTATCTATCTTGGCTTCAAAAGTTCAGTCACTCCTTGGATGTTCAATTATATCTGCGCCGCTCATCACATACGCTTCACATACTGTTTTCTTCGGATTTCTTCATACAATGTTGGCGCTTGCAACATTGGTTCTAACACAGACCAGTCTGCTATCAGTCTCCCAGACTCACCGGCTTTGCTGACTTTACTGGTGCTGCTTTGTTGTAGGAGCCAAGGACAGTACCGCAGTGGCAAACGCTTCTCCCCACCTTGGTTATTGATGTGGGAGAGCCCCGGGTACTGCCCACACACAATGCACGTTTCTTCAGCTTTAATTCCAGGTCTTATGTTTCTTATCCTTGAAGGCTTGTGAAAGGATTTTTTTTCTCCGAAAAGGTCAAGGGCACTTCCCTTCTTGCAACCCGCTCTGGTCTTGCCGCCTTTCTCCTCGTATTAAACTGCCATCTTGGAACAGCTGCTTCCTTGTGTGTTTTGCCTTGCTCAGAGTACGATTTCGTGCTCTGCCTTTTATCCATTTGGGGAAGTGTGATGGAAGTCAGGTGTGTGTAATTATCAGTAATTGGCTGACTCTGCCTCACCATTGTGTTGGGACACATCAGGTATACGGCTCGGGTGTTAGTCTGTTTTCGTTCCCAGTGAGCTGTCCTTGATAAAGTGTTTGTGTCAGGAAAGGGGGGTTGTGGGGTTGGTTGAGTTCCTACGTATCCTACCTGGTAGGATGGGAAAAAGGTGTTACAGGGAGGGGGATACCGTGTCTCACCATGCAGTGTCCCAATCCCACTCCCCCAGGACCCCCCATCCAGGTGATGCTCCTGCACTGGTCCACCCCCAGGAACTGGCAAGACAGCTCCCCAACCATAGACCCGGGAACAATAAATGAGGAATTCCAACCTTTCTATCGCACCAGATATGCAACAGAGTATACAGATTCCTCACAAAATAAAGCAAATACTCATCTTTTCTGTATGCATCGCCCTGCCTTGGACAATGATACATGCACCTCATTAGGTGCCTCAATGTTGGAAAAAGAAATCTGGGAAACTAGTGCAGAACTGCACACCTCTTGCTTTGACTCCTGACCCAATGATTTCCATAAGATATGCAGTGCACTATTCACCCCTTTCTTATGCCGAATATTTTAAGGGACCGTTAATCAGCAATGTATTAAGCCAGAGTTTAATCAAGCAGTTATTACACTCATTCCTACACTGAGCAGAAATCAAACTAAAAACCACAATTACAGGTCTATTTCCCTAATTAACACTGGCATGGACATATGGGCTAAAATTCTTGCTTTGAGCCGAAATACATTCCTTCCTTAATTCATGGTTCGCAATCTGGTTGTGTACCCTCCAGAATAGCAAAAGGCAATACAAGGACATTACGCCACATACCCTGGAAAGAGAAACATGTTAAAGTGTACAGGTACGCTTTAGATGCAGAAAAGCAAATTGACCTGGTTGAATGGCCCTATCTATATGAAGTGATGTAGAGATTTGCATTTATTTCAGACTCCCACTGCAAACATTTCCAGCTGTGGCTATGTTTCAACCCCCTTTTATTATCACAAAAGTAACTAGACAAGGTTGTCCATTGCCCCATTTCTTTTCTATTTCATATTAGAACCTTTAGCAATAGAGATTAGTCACGGTAACAATATTGCAGGGATTCACACCTCAGTGGGAGAAACTAAGGTACTATTATCCGCCAATGATATTATGCTGAATAGGTAATTCTGAAAAATCAATTTGCACTATTATTTCTCTGATTACAGACCTATTTTCTTTCCTCTGGAACAGGATTAATTAGGGTTAGTGTTAAACAGTGCCCTTAAACATGTACTCTGCTGAAAAGTAACTAATAGACCTTCCATTTAAGTGGGTCTGAAACAACTTAAATATATAGGAATCAGATTGAACATGGGTAAATATAGTGTAACAATAGATGATTATCTCCACAGGATATGGGAATATAGCAAAGTAGATATGGGCAAACTTACCACATTAAATATTTACTTCAGGGGTGTGAAAAAGTGCAACAAATCTACCTAGGAGGGTGTGGATCTCAGGGCCTGCTCTTATATCTCAGGGCCTTTGTGCACTGTGTTACTCCTAGATTACTCCTATCTTACTCCTATGGACACATTAACATAAGCCACAAAGAAAACACATGAATCGATTCAACAATAGAAACACTTTTATTCATGCATAGCAATGCATGATGCAAACACTACTATAATGCAAATCTCGAATTTGCACCTTTTATGCTTTTGGTGCAAATCTACCATGCAATGCAATAACTGTAAGCCTTACAGGCTTCTAATGCAAGCAATCTAATAGCAACTCCATTCCACACCATTCCTCTCCATTCCATACCATACTTCACACTCTCTCTCTGAAGATAAACCCTGTCTGATTAGCCCATCTATCATGTCAGCCAAAGCTCTGTGTGAGTGTCTGCTCTAATTCCCCATGCAGTTGTTTTATTCAGATTAATACTCCCCTCTCCAACTCACTCTGCCAGTCTGGTCACTCAAACTGCCTCAATGCCTCTGCCAAGCTCTCGAACTCTGCTCTCATCCGAATTCTTCCCCGAGCTTCCAAACTCCCAAAGCCATTGGATTCTGCTGTACCAAAAACACTTCTCCCTCAATGGCAACTTCCTTTCATTCGCCTCTCGATCTCATGCCAACCAAACGTCTCTCTCCAAGTCATCTCCATCTACATCTAAAAACTCCAATCTCCTCACCTCTGGTTTTACTATTCAATGAGGTACATAAATATCTATGGTTACATTTGTTCTCTCTAAGCTAAAATGCCTCTATTTCTGTCTGTCAGCATTTCTAAATGTGAGTAGTGCCTAAGTGTCTGTGATACATGTCTTGTACTTTTTAATCACTGCATGTTCTTGTCATCGTGACATTTGTCATCATATCTATACCATATCTTCTGTCTGCAAAGCATCCTACCATCTCCTCATATTTCTCCATTCAAATCCCTCTATCCTTGCATGTCTCTCCCTGAAAAGCACTCCCTCTCTCTTCATGGTGCTGCCTGCTCCCACCTTCTCTCTGTCTGTGAAGCACCAGCCAGGGCTGAAAAGGCCTCCTTCTCTGTGTCTCTACTAAGGCAAAGGCGACCTCTTATCAACCAAACTGTTTACGCATTCCAATCTTTCACAGTGTACCATAATAACTTCGCACAGAACCAAGTGGCGCTTCTGTCTCATTTAGGATGGCTTCATGATTTCTCTATTCTCGAATGTAGTGCCTAACACTCTGTCTTGCAAACCCAAGCGCTATCTATAATGCCTCAATGCATATTCTAAGTGCACATTTATACGTGTCTCTCTACAATCATACATAACAACATATCTCTACAAATATAGCATGTGTCTATAAATGGCACTTCAAATATAACAAGCCTCATTCTATAAGCAAATTGCGAATGCATACATATATGTGGCAGAATAATGTGGATAGTCTAATGATGTCACTACTTCATGTCACTACTAATCAGTACTAATCAGAATGAATGATGGATAACTGGATTCCTAAATGGGTAATGATTCTATAATGATGGGTAATGATTCCATAATGATAACAAACCAGACTTCTCCATACAATGAGGTTTCACAGTGGAAGAATTCAAAGTGTTAAAATGATGATCACTCCTACACTGAATTACATTTTTAGAATGCTCCATCATACTCCCAAGCTAGCCTTGTGATCAATATTTGACAAGGGGGTTGCATATTTCATATGGGGGAATGCCAAACGTGAAATCACCAAGAAGAAGCTACAAGCAGACATGGCATCTACAGGATTTAGAGCATGGAGATGTACTTTATTGTGACAAAGTTACCTCACCTACTTCAATTACAAATTCTAAGTTACATAAAGATAGTAGCATATTTCACATTACATCTCGGAATTGAACCCACCCAATGTTGCTAGTCAACACCTTAACATAGGAAAGAACCCATATGATGGCCCACATACACCCACATATACACAGAGAGCCCTTGATAAAATAGGTAACAAAATATTATTATGGCTGTAACGCTCACCTGAAAACTCTGCAGGAACCCTCTGGAACTCCAACTGACTTCTACCTTCCTGGGAACTAGACACTGAATTTCTGTGAAGAAAATAACAATTTCCCTTCCTTAGTTTTCTCCTGTAAAACAGAAGGTCAAAACTGGTAATATGGGAGCCAGCAAATATCTCACCTTGGTATTTAATTAGTTGAGCTCTCCATCCTGTTTTATACAGGGGCGCAAGTTCTGAAGAGGGGACACTGATAACAGTTTCTTTTGAAAGGGACTAAATGGCACTAAAACAATGACATAAACCCTATGCTAATTGAACCTAAAAGGGGGCAATAAGCTGAGGTGTAATGCAAGTGTAGAATTACAGAAAAAAAAAGAAATTACCTCACTACACTACGAGACGGAAACAGGAAAACACCTTATCACTGAGCGTAATAGGAACCTTAGTGTGACCAAAATTTTCTGACTAGAATATCCGCTTCCCAGACAAAACTCCACAGGAAAAGGGCGCGAAACCGCCAAAAACAACGTAATATCCTGAAGATGCGTGAGGAATTCAAATAACATTCATCCACAATTTCAATGTATCTGATAAGGCAACAAGGCAACAAAAACGAAGCAAATGCATTTGCATATAATAGGTGTACTTGCGTGAGAGAAGACTGCTACGAACTGAGAGCTGAGGAGAACGCTATGACAGGACTTCAACTATGGACTGTGACTGAGCCGGGAACGGCAGCAACTGGAAAACACAGGAAGGGAGCTGATAACTAATTAAAGTTACTCAAGGAATGAATGTAATTTTCTGTGGACAAGGTACATTGAGCGGTGACAGGGAACGGAGGTACGCGGCGAGCGTTCAGTCTGAACTCAGACAAACGACGCGAAGCGTGAGCCTCCTGAGGGGCGGGGCTTAAATAGCTGGCACAAGAAAACAACTAGACCCGCTAACTAACTGACCAGAGGAGCCACCTAGCGGCCATTAAAGAAACTCAACCAACCATTAATATGGGGAGTTAGAATCAATAACTAGCTAGGGCAAATAAATTCCCTATGAACCTGCAACTCTTAGGACAAGTATGGGAAAATAAACTAACCTGTGGTCATGACAGTACCCGTCCTCAAGGACTCTCCTCCCGGTTTATTGGGGTGATTCTGATGAAACCTTTTTAACAATCTAGTGGCATGTATGTTTTCTTTAGGTTCCCAGGCTCTATCTAAGGGACCGTAACCCTTCCAGTCAATCAGATAAAAAACCTTGCGCCTGACAATCTTGGAGTCTAAAATATCCTTCACTTCATATTCAGATTGATTGCCTTCAAACTCAACGGGAGCAGGAGCTGGTTCTAAACGAGTATCTGGCGTTACTGGTTTCAGTAAAGACACATGAAAAACTGGATGAATTTGCATCTTCCGAGGAAGGGTCAATTTCATTGCGACTGGGTTGATGATGGCTTCTATGGAGAACGGACCCAAAAATCGAGGAAGAAATTTCTTTGAACCTTTCAACATCAAATTTCTGGAGGATAGTCACACAGAGTCTCCGACTTGAAACCTAGGAGCTACACTTCGATGGCGATCAGCAAACTTCTTCTGACTTTCCTTGGCTGCGGACAAGCTAGCTTGAGCCCTAGTGTGGGCCGTTGAGATGAATTCATGGAGAGTTTTCACAGCAGGCATCTCTAAAGGTTCTGGAGGGTCAAAGGCTGAAGTTCGAGGATTTTTGCCATGTAATGTATAGAATGGAGTAAGCCCAGTAGAGGAATTAGTTGAATTGTTGTAAGCATATTCTGCCACCCACAATATATCCAACCAAGAGTCTTCTGTTTGGTGAAGCATGCATCGTAAATACTGTTCTAAGGTCTGGTTAGTGCACTCCGTCTGACCATCGGTTTGGGGATGATGGCTGGTGGATAGTCGAACATCAATCTTGGCCAGAGCACAACATTGCCTCCAAAATTTAGAAACAAATTGACTACCACGATCTGAGATTACAATGGAGGGAAAACCATGCGCCTTAACAATATTCTCCAGAAATATCTTGGCCAATCCAGAAGCTGTCGGAAGTCCTTGGACTGCGATAAAATGTGCCGTCTTGAAGAATAAGTCAACCACCACTAGAATGGTGTCAAAACCCCTACATGGAGGAAGATCCGTAATAAAATCCATTGACACGGTATGCCAAGGACTCGGTGGTACATCCAATGGTTGAAGAAGACTGGCCGGTCTTTTCTTAGTATTCTTATTTTGTGCACAGGTTGCACAGGTTTGAATAAATTGAATGTCATCTTTGCGCCATGTAGGCCAACGGTAGTGTCTCTTGATTTTTTCCAAAGACTTTGTGACCCCTGGATGTCCCTCAATCAAGGAGCTATGGTAGTTAGCAATTACTTGTCTTCTCAATTCTTCAGTAGGTAGGTACAAGCGATTTTGATAATGCGGGATATCCTCCTGCAGGGTGAATTGATCGCCTCGATTTGTCCAGGTAAGCAGCTCTTCAGGAACCACATTCCTCTTGACTTCCTTCCGCAGTTCTTCATAAAAAGGGTCTGAAGTGTTTAGCAATCCTAAAACCCTGTCTCCAGCAATGATGTTGTTTGGAACTTGGGGAGCAAAGGTCTCATCTTCATTGCCAATCCGGGACAAGGCGTCGGCCTTCCCATTTCGAACTCCTGGCCGAAAAGTGATGACAAAGTCGTACTCTGCGAAGAATAAAGCCCATCGCAGTTGTCTAGCCGATTGGGCCTTGACTGAGCGGAGATACTGCAAGTTTCGGTGGTCGGTAAGGATGGTGACGGTGTGTTGGGCACCAAGCAAATAATGTCTCCATTCCTTTAAGGCGCACTTGATTGCCAACAGTTCCCTGTCGGTAATGGTATAATTTCATTCTGCAGCTGAAAATTTTTTCGACCAAAACGCCACTGGATGCAAAACTTGAGTCTGTGGATCTCGTTGAGACAAAACAGCCCCCATGGCAGCGCTCGAGGCATCAGTCTCTACAATAAAAGGTAAGTCAGGACGAGGATGTCTCAAAATAGGAGCCTCAGTAAACTTGGACTTGAGAGTCTGAAAAGCAATGGTGGCCTCTGGTGTCCAGGCAAACTTCTGATTCTTTCTAAGCAAGGACGTGATTGGATGAACCAACTGCGAGAAATTTTCCACAAATCTTCTATAGAAATTTGCAAAACCTAAAAAACTTTGGACTCCTTTCACCGAAGTTGGAACTGGCCATGAAAGAATCGCCTCTACCTTACGAACATCCATCTTCACTCCTTGAGAGGACAGCACAAACCCTAGAAACTCTACTTCAGGAACATGAAATGAACACTTTTCCATCTTCACAAAAAGGGAGTGCTCTCGCAATCTTTTCAAAACTGCTGAAACGTGATTCACATGCTCCGAGAGGGTTGCTGAAAAGATCAAGATATCGTCAATATATACTACTGCGCAGACATCGAGCAAATCTTTCAAAACGTCATTCATAAAGCACTGAAATGCTGCTGGAGCGTTGCATAACCCGAATGGCATGACTTGGTATTCGAAGAGGCCATACTTTGTGCGAAAGGCAGTCTTCCACTCGTCGCCTTCCTTCACTCGGATCAGGTGATACGCCCCTCTAAGATCCAGCTTGGTGAATATCTGAGATCCTTTAATTTGGTCCAACAAATTTGAAATGAGGGGAATAGGATATCGATTCTTGACAGTAATCTGGTTGAGTGCTCGGTAATCGATGCAAGTTCTGAGATCGCCTTCCTTCTTTGCAACAAAAAAAGAGGCGAAGCAGCAGGAGACTTAGAGGGTCGGATGAAACCGTTGGCTAAGTATTGGTCTAAGTATTTCTTTAGGTGAGCATCTTCTTTCTCCGTTAGTGAATAAATCCGACTACACGGAATTTCACTTCCAGGAAGAAGATCAATCTGACAATCATAGGGCCGATGTGGAGGAAGCTCCTCGGCCAATTTCTCTTCAAAGACGTCTCGAAATTCTGCATACTCGTGAGGTAGTAAGCCGATGATTCCTAACGTTGATACAGAGACCTTCTCCATTAAACGGGAATCATCCTGGGTGTTTGTTTTACAGCAAGATTCTCTACACTCAGCAGCAAAGGTCAAAGACCGAGTTCGCCAATCAATCCTTGGGTTATGTTTCTCCAACCAGGGCAAGCCAAGTATAATTTGGAGTTGGGGAGCGCTAATAAGGTCGAACGTGATTCTCTCTTCATGTTTTCCCTGACAACACATAATAAGGTTCTCCGTGCATTGAGTAACAGGACCTGAAGCCAAGGGCGTACCATCGACTGCTGATACATTTTCAGCTTTGTGCTTGTTCGTACAAGGAAAACCCATCCTAGTTGCCAAATCGATATCCATGTAATTCCCAACTGCTCCACAATCGATGTAGGCTTGCAAAGTCTGCATTCTGGTGGGCTGTTTCGTACTGGATAAGGTAATGGGAAAAACAAAATGTGAGGTCACCAAACCTTTTTCCATGCTCGACAAGTTGACCTCTACACTTGTCGGGCACTGGAGTTTTCCGAACCCGAGTCCTTCTTGTCTGGGTTAACACCTCCAATAGGCTTCCTGGAAGGTTTAATAGGGCACTCCTTGAGAAAATGACCAGCCTTACCACAGTAAAGACACAACTGTTGTTGGCGTCTCTTGTCTCTTTCAGCTTGTGATATCGGTCCTCTGACGGCTCCCAACTGCATGGGTTCAACGGAACTTTCTGAACTGGTTCTCAACTGATTTTCCTTGGGGCACACAAAATATGTTCTGTTTTCTGAACGAGAGCGATCCATTCTTCTGTCTTGCAATCTTTGGTCAAGTTGTACCGTTAGATCAATGAATTCTGCAATTCCTTCTGGAGGATTCACCACCTGAGCCAGGACGTCCTTCAATTCATTACGTAATCCTCTCTGAAATAAGGTGGTTCTTTTCTCTGTGGGCCAGTTTGTTTCTGCCACCAATCTGTTAAAGGTTGCTACATATGCCAACAAATCCTGGTTACCTTGGCGAAGTGAAAGCAACTCATTATCCAGAGCCTGACCCTGAGCATGACGTGCAAACAATTTCTCCATCTCCTTCTGAAATTCTACAAGATTTCTCAAAATCGGATCATCCCTATTTACTAACGGGATTGACCAATCAGCTGCATAACCACCCAAATAGGATAATATAAACGCTACCTTGGCCTGATCAGAAGGAAATACCCCAGGGCGACAGAGGAAATGAAGCTGGCATTGGTTGAGAAAAACCGCAAACTTCTTAGGATCTCCTAGAAAGCGTTCAGGAGGAGCTAATGGGATATTGCCGGGAACAATTACTTGAACTGGTGAGGGAGGCGTGACTGAAACGGGGGCAGATGCACTGGGAGAAGGCAAGGGAGTTTGACCCGCTTGGGCTTGCAACATCTGACGAGCTAACTCCTCAGTGCGATCCCGGTTAACAATTAATTCTCTCCGGAGAGCACTGGTTTCTGAGCGGGCTGCATGGACCTCAGCCCTTAGTTCTCCCAATAACTGAGCCAACTGGTCTACTTCTGGAGTTTCCATAATGTCCAGGCAGAGTATTTATTTTTTAAAAGCGGCTTCGCGTTCTGTAACGCTCACCTGAAAACTCTGCAGGAACCCTCTGGAACTCCAACTGACTTCTACCTTCCAGGGAACTAGACACTGAATTTCTGTGAAGAAAATAACAATTTCCCTTCCTTAGTTTTCTCCTGTAAAACAGAAGGTCAAAACTGGTAATATGGGAGCCAGCAAATATCTCACCTTGGTATTTAATTAGTTGAGCTCTCCATCCTGTTTTATACAGGGGCGCAAGTTCTGAAGAGGGGACACTGATAACAGTTTCTTTTGAAAGGGACTAAATGGCACTAAAACAATGACATAAACCCTATGCTAATTGAACCTAAAAGGGGGCAATAAGCTGAGGTGTAATGCAAGTGTAGAATTACAGAAAAAAAAAAACTACCTCACTACACTACGAGACGGAAACAGGAAAACACCTTATCACTGAGCGTAATAGGAACCTTAGTGTGACCAAAATTTTCTGACTAGAATATCCGCTTCCCAGACAAAACTCCACAGGAAAAGGGCGCGAAACCGCCAAAAACAACGTAATATCCTGAAGATGCGTGAGGAATTCAAATAACATTCATCCACAATTTCAATGTATCTGATAAGGCAACAAGGCAACAAAAACGAAGCAAATGCATTTGCATATAATAGGTGTACTTGCGTGAGAGAAGACTGCTACGAACTGAGAGCTGAGGAGAACGCTATGACAGGACTTCAACTATGGACTGTGACTGAGCCGGGAACGGCAGCAACTGGAAAACACAGGAAGGGAGCTGATAACTAATTAAAGTTACTCAAGGAATGAATGTAATTTTCTGTGGACAAGGTATATTGAGCGGTGACAGGGAACGGAGGTACGCGGCGAGCGTTCAGTCTGAACTCAGACAAACGACGCGAAGCGTGAGCCTCCTGAGGGGCGGGGCTTAAATAGCTGGCACAAGAAAACAACTAGACCCGCTAACTAACTGACCAGAGGAGCCACCTAGCGGCCATTAAAGAAACTCAACCAACCATTAATATGGGGAGTTAGAATCAATAACTAGCTAGGGCAAATAAATTCCCTATGAACCTGCAACTCTTAGGACAAGTATGGGAAAATAAACTAACCTGTGGTCATGACAATGGCCTACATGGACCGAATGTAACATCAGAAAATTAAAAGATTCACTTGACAAAAATGACATGATAAAATGATCTAGTGCATAAATCCAACCTCGTTTTTTGAGAGTATTGGAAGTATCTTTATTCCAGACTTTGCTTTCATACAGCTTTACAAAAAAATCAAAACATGATTTCGTTGATCTCTCCTCACACTCCTAGTTGAGTTGACTGAACTGCAAAGCTTCAAGTTAAACACTATACACCTTACTCATTTATACAATGAAATCTAAATCAGTATGAGAGACATTACTTGTATAATGGAAGATGAGGTTGGAGTCTCAATTATACAAAGAACTGAAGAGTACAAGTGTGTACAAAGTCCTTCATGACCGTTTCTGGAACCCAGACAAACTAATGTCTCATATAATAATTAACAATAAGATTTGCTGGAGACCTAGACCATATATAATGGAAATACCCTAAACTAAGAAAGGTATGGTGTACAGTTTGGGATATGATTCACGACTGCACACATTTGTGACTGCCTACAACTGGATTAGTAGCACTGTTTCATGATTTTTTTGATGTAGAGTTTAACTGACTGATTGGTATAGCCACACTTTCCAATTATGAGAAAACCATCTACAGAATCAACGATCAAGAATCATTTAAAAAAAAAATATGGAACCTCTTTCTGCAATACTTATCAAACACGTGATTGGTAGGAGCTTCATTCTACAGTGAATCTATCCTTGATGTTACTGGTTGTATTTCATCTAGTTAGAACTATATATTGCATAAAAACGGATACATCTCATTCAGAACTCCTACATGACTATTCCATTCTGACAATAACATGATTTTATAATTGTTTAGGTTGACAAGTTAGACGTGATTAGAACTGTTGTCAATCTGTTTTTCTTTTCTATATTTTTCTTTCTCTTTTTGGTGTTTGGTAATACTTTGTTATACCATATTCTAAATATCTATTGCTCTTGTCTACTATTTATATATTAAATGCCGTTCATAATTATTTGTGTCCCTAAAAGTTTCCTTAAAAGATAATTGCGTGTGGAGCCAAGATGGTGGATGGGATGGGCAAGTTCCTCTGAGGCTTCAAGCAATGGCAGATAGTTAAGCCATTCTCTGGTAGAGTTGAGAAGATAACAGCAGCAATATCAAGTGAAGTACGACCGTCTGATCTCTGGATAATCTTTTATCCACGTTCTGTGGTGCTGCATGGAGAGTGGTCATAATCCCGGCAGGAGCTCAGGGCTGCTTGGACCGAGTGGAGCCGTGCGGTCGAGAAGTCAGAAATGCCTCTGGAGGTGAGTGATGGCCTGGCAGGCTTTGGTTTTATTTGACCTTGCTCTGGTGTGAGCTGAGCGGTGACAGCATCACTGATGGGATTGTGAACTCAGATGCGGGGTCTAGAAGTGAGAGAGTGAAAGATCGTCCTCGAGTCCCCACTGGTCGACGCCACAGCTGGAGCAGACAAGAATGGGACCATCATCTAAGAGAACTGACCTGCAGGGAATTTACCAGTCGCAGGTGTGCAGGTGACTGGGTGCATTGGGCTGGAGAGCTTTGTGGAGCTGTGTGAAACCCCTGAACTAATCAAATAAATGGGGTAAAGGAAACAAGCTGGAAAATGTATGCTCCTCACTTATGAACATAGTGCCCTGGCCCTGTAACAGATCTCCATTGGATAACACAAAATATCTAGGAAATCTCCATGCTAGCTTTACTCATTTCCCAATCAGAGGTGGGTGAACCCATATCAACAACATAGTGCACTACGAATAAGCTTAGCCTTTTGGGAATAATGTGGCTTTGTTGAAGGCTGTGAGAGTAGCAACAATAAATCACTAAGAAAACAGATATGCACTGCATATAGTGAATGGTGGCATGGTCCAAGATCCCATATCTAGATCCCAGACAATCCGAAATATACGAATGCACATTTAGCATAAAACACCACTACACACTACACCACTACACAAATTAAGAAGATCTCCCAAGGTAGGGACCAGCAAATGGACCTCGTAGTAGGGCGGTAAGGGATTACCGGCACCGGTGCCCTTACCGGTGCCAGTAATCCCTTACCGCCATCCGTGTAATGAGGCCCTATAAGTTTGTAAAACTATACAAAAGGGAAGGTGCACAACTCTGTAGTACTTGAAGTTAAGTGGAATGTGTAATGGACGCGTGGAAACAAGATTTTATTTATGTTCACTGAGATATGGTTGAAGGTTAGAACTACTATAGCTGTCACTTTGTGGCAGGGTGTTGTACTACTAACTTAATATGATTGATAGTTGAGGACTTACAGTCAATATTCCATTAGTTTATTTATGTGTATTCGGTCATTAGAGCCATCCCACTATCAGTAAGAACGTCTAGGTTTCAAAGAGAATGTTTTGAAAATATTTGTGGTACTTGTTTTTACTTACCTTTGTTTCAGTTAGGCTGCCAGAGCTCAAAGACCTCATTATGGGTGTCCCAGTGCTGAACCTCCAACCTATGATGGGGACCTTTTGTTACCTCAGTAACTCAGATTTGTATACTAGGAGAGGGGAAGAAAGGGGCCCAGAGTTTGTAAACACCAATTTACCTATGAAGAGTTTAGAGAAATGCACCTATATGCAGTCCTCAAAGATGCTTAAAAGTATATCCTTGAATATAAGGGGTTTAAATTCACCCAACAAGAAGACCCAAATATTACACCTTCTAAAACACTTGGGAGGTGACATAGCTCTGATGCAAGAAACACATCTCTTAAATATAATTTTAAGCTGTGCAACAGAGAATTCCCCTCATAATTCCTGGCCTCAGTCAACACAAAAAATGTAGGAGTAGCTAGCTATTCTTTGTAGAAATCATTTCTATTTTGAGGTAATACATACACCATAGGATCCCAGAGGCAATATGTGATTGTAAGAGGTAAAATAGTTCAGGATGCATTCCCAATAGCATCTATTTGTGCCCTCAATATGTCACAAGAAGCGGTCTCCTAGGCCTCATAGCGACTGTCTTGCACATTGCAAAAGGAGACATTGGGGGTAATTACAAGTTTGTTGGTCAGGTAATAAAGTGCCAGTAGTAATGATTATTGCTGGCACAGTAATATTGTTGCCAGTAATACCATCAAAATCCCCCATGGAGTCCTAGAGGACTCCATGGAATGGGGATTTACTGTTTAAACCGGCACTTGTAATCTGCTGGTAATACCGGCAGACAGGATACCGGCAAACTCGTAAAGACCCCCATTGTGTGAGGAGGGGACTTGAATGTTATAATAGACACAAACGTGGATCACTTGATAGGCCGACAAGCTCAGAGTACCCGGCCTTCGATCAAGGACTTCTCGTCGTCTATCACCTTGTTGAACCTTGATGAGAAGATTTTAGCAAAGATTTTCGTGGGGAGATTAGAACCACTTCTGCCCAATTCCATGCACTCAGACCAAGCAGGGTTTATATTGGGACGACAATTATTCAATAACATCCGGAAAATAGTCCATCAGATAGACACATCTCAAGATTCTTGAAACATCCTGTGTGTTTTTAGAAGTTGATGCCAACAAGCTGTTGAAGGAGTCAACTGGAGTTACTTGAAGGCAGTACTTAAGAAACCAGGGCTCTGTGACAACTTAATTTAATGGCTCTTTGCCATTTATTCTGAACCTACATGTAGGGTTAAGGTAAATGGAGAGCGTTCACAACCCTTCCACCTTAGGAGGGGCAGAAGACAGGGATGTCCCATGTCCCCCCTGCTCCTCCCATTAGCTATAGAGCGGTTTGCAAGAAGAATAATGACAGAATCGGAGATGCAGGGAATGCACTTTGGATGAACTGAATTTCAAGTGGCCATATTTCCTGACGATATACTGGTTTCCATTAGAAATCCATGTTCTTCAAGGGCCTTACGAAGGAACTTGACCTGTTTGAGGGGGCTTCAGGTTGTTTTGTTATCAATACCAAATGTGAAGTCTTGAATGTATCCACACCACCATAAATGGAAAACAGCCAGAAATATATTTGCTCCTTCAGATGGGCTACATCAGATATCAGATACATTTGAATAAACCAGTCATCAGGGACTGGAAAACAATGCTAGAATAGTTATATCAGTGTAATGGCTCAGATTAGAAGAGACAGGGCTATATGGCAGAAACGTACTCTCTAATGGTTTAGTAGAATTAGCAAATTCAAGATGAATATTTTACCATGCCTACTATATCTCTTTCGTTCTCTTTTAAATATTACTAATCTCCATCCCTAGATAAGAGTTGCAAAAATTACAGAAGGACATCACCAACTTTATATGGAGAGGGAGGAAGACTGGAATTTCTAGACAGATACTGGGTTCACCTTTAGACAGGCAAGTCCCTACTATGAGAAACCAGAAGGTGTCTCACCCACTGGTCCCCAGAGATCTGTCATCCAGGTGGCCAGGACAGGGCCATTGCTACTGGATCCAGTTCCTGGTGGTTGACCAGTGGGGGAGGATCACCTGGGCGAGGGGTCTTCAGGGAGTGGAAGTGGGACACCAAAGGGTTGAGACACAGTATCACCTTCCCTCTAATACTTTTTCCCCATCCTACCCTGTAGGATATTTGGAAGCTCTACGCCCTATCCCCTTTCCCCACACAAACACTTTCTTTCACTGTAACAGACAACAGACTGACACCAGAGCAATTTACCTAACATGTCCCAACACACAGGTCAGGCAGAGCCAAGCAATTGACAATAACCATGCACACCTAACGGCCCTTTACCTTCCCCACAGGGATAAAAAGCGGAGCAGAAATGCAACATTCAAGCAAGGTTGAATGCACGAGGAGACAGCTAAACCAATCCGGCAGTTCAAAGGGAGAAGGAAGGCGGTGAGACCTGGAAGGACGACGAAGGGGGAATTGCCCTTGCCCTTTTCAACTCAGACCCGCAAAGCCTCCAAAAGGGAAAGCCTAAGACCGGGAATTACAGCTGGCGTGCGGAGCAGCAGATGTCAATAGTACACGGGGGCTTCCCGCTTTGATAATGCAGGTGGAGAGGCAAGCTGGCTACCGTAGTAATATCCTTGACTCCAGAGAACAAAGAAGCCAATGGGTTCACCACAGCTGGTGAATCAGAGGAAGCTGATCGTAAACCGAACTGTGTTGAACCCAAGGTTGCAAGTGGCAACATTTATGAAATGTGAGGAATTCACAAGACAAAGAGCCTGTGTGTGTGTTTTGAACTTTAAAGGAAGCACATTTGAAGTCCAGGTACAGAGAGGTCCAGAGCCACATGGCGCCCATTTGAAAGACTCTACTGGGACCTGTTTTTAAACTACAAGAAACAGAAGGCTCTAGGAAAGGGTGTCTTAAGGCGTCAGAGTGGTCCTACAAGGGTTACGTCCAATCCTTGCTACAATTGAAAGTCTCTGACCCATTAACAAAGGAAAGTGTATAGGGGTGCCAACCCCTCCCCGCTCAAATTAGTACACATAACATGTTAGGCGGAACAAATGTTTCCATTATTGCAGAAATCAGGATGATAGTGCCTTTAAGGTAAAAAGTGCACATGGCACTGCCCATATTTGGGTTAAAATAACCCAGAAAGTGGGCGGTGCTTTAAACATCACACATATATCATGAGTATATAAAGATATATTATGAATATGGGATACAAAGTGAGAAAAGCTTAAATAAATAAACGCTCCCTGAAGGAATTCTTTCAAAGTGGATACCTCAAGCATAACATGGTGTCTAGTGTTAAGACCAGGCGTGAAAACCCTGACTCATGCTGATAAGCAGCAGAGGCCGACACATGAAATGGTCTTTGACAGCATCTTGCAGAGAGATAATTGAGTCTCGGAGGTTGAACTTGGAACTTGGCTGGAAAAGCAGTCAAGGTGGATGATGAAGTTAGACAAGGCAAGGGCAACTTGGATACATGTATCTATGTTATTAATAAGAAAGGCATACTATACTTTATGTAGACCAATTGGAGAAGCCAGCTGCATTGTTCGGCATCATATGATAGAGGTTATTTATTTCTCCACGGTATAAAGTGCTAATTAACTTGGCAGGATCTCAAAAAATAGATAAAGAATTGACAGTGATTTTATACAATTGTTTCTGGCAGAAGTTGAAGAATGTCATAAATGTGTCTAGTCGGGTCTAAAATAACCGTATCAGTTTTATGCGTCAGAAGAAATTGTTAATGCCAACTATGACTAATGTGAGCTTGGTGTACACCAGACTTTAAAAGCTGGGGGGATGCATCATGTCTTTAAGTGTGTCTAAAGCGTGTCTTGAAACTACATCACATAAAGACTGCTGAGAGACCCTTCCAGAAGTATTCATAGATGACAGAAGCTTGATGGGATCGGAAGAGTACCCCCTGTTCAAAGGCGTGGGGAAGGGAGCCCTGCTTTCCAATAAATTTGTGAACTGTAATTTGTGGCAAGTGTGAACCCGACAGAGGGATGCAGAGTGAAACCTAGGAGAAGGAAAACCTTGCTTTCTGATGAAAATGAGCAATGCATGAACTGTGTTAAAAATACATGAACTGTGTTAAAGAAAGGCCGTAGTGAACCCGACGGAGGGAGGACCAAACTACGAGAAGGATCCAACCTTGATGGAGGTAGATCCTGGGGCTAAGAGCAATCACCCAAGGTGCAAGATCACTGAGAGACATTTTTGTTTTTTTGTCATTGTCAACCACCACAGGCCTTCTAAAGCAAGAGACTTTTGCAAGAAGGAGACTTAGCCTCTGAAGGTTTTTGATATTGTTGAACTGAACTGTGAACCTCGTGCTGATGAGGCCAAGGAGTGTGCTGTGCTCGAGAGTCCCGCCTTGTCCCGTGCTTCTAACGTGGAGAAGGGAGACCCAGCCATACCATCCTGACTTATCATTTGGTGAACACATCTTTCTTTTCTGGTGAACATTATCCCACACACTTTTTGTAATTCAGTGGTAAGGATTGGCAATAGGTTTTTCAGTATAGACCCTTTTTATTTGACAAGACGCCACTCGGACTGCTAGGACTGCCTTATTATTATTTGATGGTCGTAGCTTGCTCCCATTTTAGATTTAGGTTTAGATTAGGTGTTTATCTCACCCATTATAAAGTTCAATAAACACCCTTGAACTGTGATCACTTGTGTCTGTCTTTACTGTTGCCACCATGAGTTCCTCAGGTATATAAAGAAGCTGATCAATTGAGAATCTTACAGGAGTTCTGCAGGTAGATTCATCAAGACAATGGTGGAGTAGAAGTGAGTGGTATTCATTTATGGAGGGCGCTCTGGTTATCCAGAGAATCAAGACTTCAATCCCTTATATTAATCCAGTTACCAGGGCCACCCTCATGATGTGGGATAGTTTGACAATCCCGCTGGGTCTTTCCACGTTCCCTTCACCACTCGCCCCAATTCATGATAGTGCAGGGTTCACTCAGCCATCTCTTTAATTCCTGTCTTGAATAGAGGAAAAACAGAGGATAGTGTGTCTCGGATTTCTGTAGAAATGGCAAGATAAAATCATTCTCTAGTTGCAAGCAAAAATTCTAGCTAACATAGCAGGATCATTGCCAATAGTGTCAGATCAGACATTGGGTGATGGGCAAACAAATAAAAGAAGCAGCTACAAGACCTCTGACACAATATGAAAACTACATTCTCCAATCCGAATCAAAAGGGTTAATATCCAATATTTACCGCACTCTACTAAATGGGTGTGAAAATATGAAATCATCAGCTACGAGGGCTTGGGATGCAGACTTGGGCAAACACGCTTTTTGTATTATTGTGTGCTTTAGTTTAGAAAGGCATTTTTCACACATGGTAAACAATAACAACCAGTTCCACAATCAATTAGCATAAAAATAGGCAAGAATACATTATAAGGCAATCAAGCTATTAGACATTTTTAGACCTTATAATTGGACATGAGAAAGCAAATATAGTTGATGGCAGCAATTATTAGGGAGACTTGGTGACCTCCAAATATTCATTACCAGAAATCCCCCAAATTTTTAAAACTTACATCATGAACAAAATGTGTAAAAAAGATACTCTTAGATCTTGTAATTTCTCACAATCAATAAACAGATGTTACATGGTATTATTTGTGTTCATTGGTTTTACAAAATCTACATGTTCTTTGTTCACACTTAATTTTGGCTCGAACCCCTACGATTTCGATTTTGTTAGTCAAAAATAGATTAAATCTTATAATTCCTTAATATTCTAGATGGTAATTTAATTAAGTAATATGGTACAACCGCTCTTCTTTCCTCATGCAACTGACAAAATAGCCCATTGTGAGCAATGCTAGCTCTGGTAATGCACCAATCAGAGGCCAAATGGGACTTTCTTAATGCCAACATGTTAATGGTCAAGGATTCCCATGTTTCATTCAAATCTCGAAGTATATTGTCACAGGGAACGGCAAAGCAGGAAAATGGATTAGAAGCATTGTTACCTAAAGGTAACTTGAGAAACATCGAGTGGGGAGGGGGTGCTAAACCGGTTAGGAATAAGATTAGTTTTCTCTGGTTAGTCAATGCTTCAAAGTACAATAGCCCAAGTTCATACCTTATTAGATGCCCCTGCAGACCATTCGGTAGAGCCAGGAAATTCCTCTATAGTAGATGTCAGGTCTCTTTGTTGAAGAAATTCAGCACCATAAATTATAATTGGCACCACTTTCACTTTGAAAAGTTTTAAGGCTGGAATGAACTAAAAAAGACTGTATTGGAGATTGTTTTTTAGCGTTTGAGAAGCAAAGATCAACACTTTGGTGGGCAGACACTTATAGGTGTTCCATATATTTATTTTTCCGAATCCTAAGTAGGTAAACTCGTCCACTACTTCTAAGTTGTTCGCCATCAATTTCCATAAAATGCAAAGGTTTTTCTTAGAGGTGTATAGTGTAATTATTTTTGGTTTTGATGTGTTGATCACAAGGTTGTTTGAGATCATATGTTCCTCCAGGGCACACAGTGACATTTGCAGGCCAACACCGGCATAGGCCAAACACTAAAAGGCAGTTGAACCAAATCTTGGGGAAGGAGTTTACCTTACTTAAGAAACCGTCGCGACACAAATTACTGCATGAGAAATGTACGTTATACAAAATAGTTTGTACATTTCCCATGCGGACATCCATGGTAAAACAACCCCAATACACACAAACATTAACCCCCGCCCACACCACCAAAAAACCCTCACGCCCCTACTTACCTTTCATTCCGACACATGTGTCCCTTTGACACTGGTTCCCTTTCACTTCTGTGATCGGGAACCGGCGCTGCAGGGACCTTTTCTTTTTCTTTTTTTCTTTAATTGGTCGGGTCAGGTGCAGGGGTAGCCCCGCAACCCCTGCTCACTATACTGTATAGTATAGTGAGCGAGGTGATGCGGTGGACACCTCAACAGCCCCTGCAGCCTTTTTCCTTTCTTTTTATTTTTGGTCGGGCCAGCTGCAGGGTTGTCTCCCGCAACACCTGCTCACTATACTATGTAGTATAGTGAGCAGGATGTTGCGGGGGACACCTCTGCAGCCCGAACAGACTTTTTTTTTACCTACACCACCAAATAGATACTACAAAATGTCCTATGAACATTTAGTCAGTAAGACATTTAGTAGTATCTATTTTCAAACTTTTGGTGGTGTAGGTCATTGAGATTTGGTCATTTTGACCAAATCCTGCTTTAATAGGATTTAGGAAAAGATCTTACTGCCAAGGTCTAATACCCTGATAGGACGATAGCTCTAGGGCTGCATACGATCACACGTCTTAAAGATGAGAACAACAAATGCAGTCCGCCAGGAGGACGGAATTACTTTGGATATCAGAATTCTGTTAGATAGAATGTGTGAACCCATAAGAATGGGTTTCCTTTCAATGTAACATTAGAAAGGCCATCCAGGCCTGCTGCTCTAGATCTTTTGGCCTTATTAATTAATGGTACAATCTTCTCCACAGAAAGTCTACAGACCAAGTTGGAGAGTTCTTCGGCAGCAATAGCTCCTTAGAAGTAAGTTTCAGATTTAGCTGTAGATAGGCTTGAGTTGTTTGCATGCCATTAGCAAGACACCAAAAATTAAGAGTTTAGTTCTCCAAAATAATTGTATGCATGTTTTCACTGTCCCTCTTCCACATTGTGTATTCATAGCCCATCAGCCAATTCCTATAAACCTGCTTTAATCTCTTTTGAAGTACTTCATCTACAGCAGAGCTCGATTTGCTCAATTTCTCGTAGGTTGCTTCTTAATTCCCACTTCTTTGTTTGTATTTCATTATCGAGAATGTACTGGGACAGAATGAGGGAAATCTTTCAGATAAGATTGGAAGATGATTTGGCTGAGAGTGAAATAGTCCTCCCATTTGTCCAATGTAAAGAAATCACATATAAACTAAGTATGAGATGGTGCATGACTCAGAGCAGCTTAAATAAGATGAGCCCTGAAATCTCATAGACATGTTGGAGGAGCTGTGGAGTAAGAGTAATGTATTAAGTGGGAATGTCCAAAAATTAAGGTGTTTTGGGGAAAAAGGTTGTCCTATTGTCACGAGTAGTTACACAATTCTTTTTTCCATTTGACCCCAGTATGGTACACCTGGGCATTCCAAATAGATTTATACTCTGTTCTTATGCAAGGGAATGATAGCAAAGCTCTTGGCAGCCAAGCGGTTCAAGATGGAATGTCCCTGATACTCTGCATATTAATGTATGATTGCACAAACTTAAGAACTTGTTAACAATGGATAAACTACCAACAAGTTTAACTAAGGTCCACACCTCCTTCACCAGGAAATGCTAATGTTTCTCTCCACAGACTTTCGAATTCTGAACTGCCCTTACGTTTACTGGCACTTAATCTATTTGTTGATTTGCGAATAGAAGGTCATGCATAAAATAAGAACTAGCGGAAAAAGGTAGAGATAAGAAGAGAAGGTAATAGGTTAACACGATATTGACTTTAAGGAATTTGCCCACTTACATGTTAAACCTGGAGAGAATGTGCGTATTGGTATTACGGCCCTCTGGAGTACAGTTACCTCCTTATGCTTTCTCTTGTATGTCTTTTTTAAAATTCTACCTGAAAGTTGCTTGCTTCGATTGTAAATGTTTTATTGTCTGTTTGTTGCGAACTGAAGGGGGGCAAGGGAAGCAAAAAGGGGCTGGGGTGCTTGATTACAGGTGATCCTGTCAAATTTATTGTGGAATATATTTGTTGTTGCTGCGAATCACTTGTAAAACAATATAGTAAAATGTTTCTGACAAAAAAAGACATTTACAAAAAAGTAATGGATTGACTCATACTCAGAGGATGCCACCTAGAGTAACCCACCACTTTCTAACTAAATTCTATGGCAAGGCAGGAGGCTCCTATTATGCATTACAATATTTACTCTGACATCACAGCAGCAAAGAAGAAAAAGCTTTTGCAATAAAACTTTTTTGAACAAAGAACTCATCACAGTTCTAATAGTGCAATGTAAAACATCCCAATCCAAAATGGAGGACAGATCATGCCCTCAGTGTAACCAATGGGCTTAGAGCCAGTACCATAAATGTCCCTTTCTCTAACACCACTCCTCTTTCTTTGCTGATGACGCCACAGCTAAGTCACTCCTCCTAGTTCTTGCCTTAGTGTATGATAGTTGGAGTTCAGACTGATACTTTGTGTCATTTGGAAAGAGTTTTCACCTTTATTTGCACTGTAACGTTGGATTTGTTGTTATACTGCATTTGAAATTGTGAAAGTGCTGGCCGCGTTCGCTTTAGAACGCTGGGCTCCCTGAGTTGTTACATTGTTGAAGAGTTCTGTGTGAAACGCGCCGGCCTCGAGGGAGTTATGCTTTTCTTTCCCTTAAACAGCGCATCAGCCGTGTTGGTTTTCCTTTTCGGTCGCGTCGCCTGACTCACACTGCACGGGCGGTGATGCGCGCATTTCATTTTCTCCCTCAGGGGAGGTTTGTTTACAGTTGTGTCTGTGGGGACCGGCGCACGTTCTTTTTGCTTGTACATAGTGACGCGCGCGGTTTGTTAAAGAAGCTTAGCTTCTTAACGATGCGCGTCACTACATATTTATACATATATATACTGTACTGCTATTGTGCTGCTATTATTGAAACTACACGCGTCGCGTGTTCTCCCCATAATACGCTGCTCGTGTATACAGCCACGAGTATACAGGCTAGGCCTGTTTGGTTGCATGTTTCTGGGATTCAGGCTGTCACCCTGCCTGGGTGTTTGTATTTATTAGCTTCCACAGCTAGCATCAGTTGGTCTCTCCGGATGTCGTTCTGGAGTCCGATGCCAGCAGACCAGGCTGGGGAGCCAGGCTGGGTCAGGTTTCCACAGGGGGAAAATGGTCCCAAAGGGAGAAGGAGCTCCATATCAACTGTCTAGAATTGTTGGCAGGGTCCTTTGCAGTCAGATGTTTTCTCAAGGATCAGGGGAATTGTTGTGTCCTCCTCCGCATGGACAATGTTTCGGCAGTGAGATACGTCAATCATTTGGGAGGGACCAGGTCCAAGGTCCTAGCTGATCTAGCGAGGGAGTTTTGGCATTTTTGCCTCGACTGCAATATTGTGTTAAAGGCAAAATACCTGCAGGGGATCAGCAACGAGGTGGCGGATTGGAACTCCAGACACCTTCAGGACAGAAGCGACTGGATGTTAGACAAGGACCTCTTTGCCAAGATAGATTCTCTATGGGGTCTGTTTGCAGTGGATCTGTTTGCCTCGAGACTAAACTGTCAAGTGCCCAGGTTCTACAGTTGGAGACCAGATCCTGGAGCTCTAGCTACCGATGCGTTCCTACAGGATTGGTCGGGTCAGAAGGTGTATGCCTTCCCTCCTTTCGCACTGATAGCCAGGGTATTGGTTCACGTTCGCAGGCAGGAAGCCACGATAGTGATACTAACCCCCTTTTGGCCTTCTCAAATTTGGTTCCCAGCTCTCCTAGAGTTGTCAGTGGACATTCCCCGTCTTCTTCCCCTTCATCCCCAGTTGTTAACGAGCCCGGGAGGGCTCCCTCATGAGCTGGTCCTTCAGGGGCACCTCTCCCTTATGGCTTGGAAGATTTCAGCTCTTCCTGGCGCTTCTGAGGGCTTTCGCAGGACTCTGTGTCCGTCATCAGGGACTCTTGGGCCCCCTCTACAAAATTGGGATACTCTTCAGCATGGAACCGCTGGGTTAACTGGTGTGTGGTAAGACACCTCGATCCCATTTCTGCCCCTCCTGTAGAGGTGGTTAATTTTCTGGCGGGTTTATTTAAAGAAGGAAAGGCCTATAGAACCATTAATGCCTTCCGATCTGCTATTTCAGCGGGGCAGCTTTTGGTAAAAGGGGAACCTGTAGGTAGGCATTTTTTGGTGCGTAGAGCCCTTAAATCTATTTGTATTAAGGTCCCTCCAAAACCAAAGTATTCGGTTCTTTGGGATGTTAATATGGTTTTAGATCTCTTCCGATCCTGCCCCCCTAATGAGGATCTGTCTTTTCAACAATGTTGTTGTGCCTGGTATCTATTAAAAGAGTGTCAGATATCAGAGCTTTAGATGTGGACAATAGAATGTTTACCCCTCAGGGGGTTACCTTTTTTTTTCACGGAGGACTAAGTGTATGACTTCTTCAATATCCTATCCAGCCTTCCCAGAAAACAGTAAATTGTGTGTATCGCATGTTTGAAATGTTTTGAATTAAAAACTGAAAGTCTGTAACCTCTGAATACCTCTCAGCTTCTGATTTCCTATAGAAAGCCTCATAAGCCAGTATCCCCTTCCACTTTAGCCAGATAGATTAAGTGGGTCATGAAGGAGGCGGGGTTTGACGTTTCCTCTTTTGATCCCCATTCGCTTAGGGGTGCTATGGCCTCTAAAGCCGCTTTTTTGAGCGGCAGTCTGGAATAGATTCTTAAAGCAGCTGATTGGTCAAGAGAGTCAACTTTCAAAACGTTTTATCACAAATGCATTACTCACGTAGCTGTTGATGTTCTGCAATGGCTTTGAACTTACATAATAGGAGCCTCCTGTCTTGCCATAGAATACCTAATCCCCCACACTAGCGTGAGATGGGGGTTTAGATTCTAAGACAAGGAGGCGAATATTATCCCACTCGCCCGCCCTTACTTGTCGTTTTGGTTATTTCAGCTTTCGGGTGAGAGGTCCTGCTTGAAAGGAGATCGGTTCAAGTTTGGTTTGCGGGAGAGTTCAAGTTTTGCCTTTTTTCAATGGAATCATCACTCCTCGTGCTACGCGGATAGTTTCTGCAGTGGACATCTGAGGAAGAACAGCATCAGAAAGAGGAGTTGGTGTTAGAGAAAGGGACATTTATGGGACTCGCTCTAAGCCCATTGGTTACACTGAGGGCATGACCTGTCCTCCATTTTGGATTGGGATGTTTTACATTGCACTATTAGAACATACATGCCAACATTCTGTGACCAAAAATCTGTAGGAATCTTAAAGTTTCAAAAACAGTCAGGCGAGGAGGTAATGATAGGAATAGGGCGCGTCAGCAGCCCATTGTCATTGAATGAGCCCGCTGCTGCGGGTGCATTCAATGACAATGAGGCGCCTGCCACGCCCTCTGCCATCACGCCAGCTCGGGGGAGCCCTTGAAAGACTCGCCGGAGTTGACGTGGTGGGGGGCTAATGGCCCCTTTTGTGAAAGGCACTCACGGCAGAGGGGCGCCCTTAGCCCACCGCCGTGGGCGCCTTTTACATCAAAGGCCTGCATGCTGCGCCTTCTCCCGCTACGCCAGCTCGGGGAAGTCCTTGAAAGACTCCCCCGAGCAACCGTGGTGGGGGGCTAATGGGGCCTTTGGCCAAAGGCATCCGCGGTGGAGGGGCGCTTTTAGCCCACCGCCATGGGTGACTTTGACATTAAAAGCCTGCATGATGCGCCTTCTCCCGCTACGCCAGCTCGGGGAAGTCCTTAAAAGACTCCACCGAGTTGGCGTGGTGGGGGGGCTAATGGCGCCTTTTGCCAAAGGCACCCGCGGCAGAGGGGCGCTTTTAGCCCACCGCCGTGGGTGCCTTTGACATTAACAGCCTGCATGCCACGCCTTCTCCCGCTACGCCAGCTCGGGGAAGTCCTTGAAAGACTCCCCCGAGCTGGCGTGGTGGGGGGTTAATGGCGCCTTTTGCCAAAGGCACCCACGGCGGAGGGGCGCTTTAGCCCACCACCGTGGGTGCCTTTGACATTAAAAGCCTGCATGCCGCGCATTCTCCCGGTACGCCAGCTCGGGGGAGCCCTTGTAAGACTCCCCCGAGCGGCGTGGGCAAAAAAAAAATTGAAAACAAAAAAAAAAAAAATTATTTTTTTTTTTTAACCAAAAAATCGGTATTTGGTGTACAAAAATCGGTAGGCGGTAGGACTGCTTAAAAAGCGGTATCCTACCGCCTAAATCGGTAGGGTTGGCAAGTATGTTAGAACTGTGATGAGTTCTTTGATCAAAAAAGTTTTATTACAAAAGTTTTTTCTTCTTTGTTGCTGTGATGTCAGAGTAAAGATTGTAATGCATAATATTTGCCTCCTTGTCTTTAATAGAATCTAAACCCCCATCTCACGCTAGTGTGGGGGATTAGGTACTGTGCCCCACCTTAGGGATCGGGAGCTAAGGGGCTTGGGCTTGGGTAAGTTAGAAGTCCATGCTGTACCCTCAGCATCCTCTCCTGCGCCCAGGTTATTGTCCTCATCCTTTCGGTTATGTTATGGATTTACTCTGTTGTATGTTGTGTTAGTACCCTAGTCCCCACTCCCTACAGAGACTGCAACAAATAAATCACAACCTCATATAGTAAATACCACTGACTGAAGTCAATCGGTTTTGTCAATACACGTTTTACATAAAGGGCACAGTGGTTGTTGTAAAATACATACCTTTTAGTCAAATGTTGTGACTAAGCCTTTATTGCTCTTTTAAAGATGCGTCACGCGTGCCAGCCTCTCCATTCTGTGCACAACATCAACGTATGAAAAGAAACAGTCCGCCATTTTGAAATTTTCCATGAAATGAGCTGAGGGAATCTCTGCCAATTGCCGACTCCCGACAAATCAAACACCTCAGAACCCCTCCGACCAATCACAGCTCACTGTTCAGGGGTTGCATCCCGGGATTGAGCTGTCAAGAGTTCAGATTTCTTCTCACTCCTGGAAAGCCGACTCCGTCCAGGGTCAAAGGTCAGCACCCGGGGCGACGTACATAAGAGTGCAAGGCGAGGGCAGAAAAAAGGCTTTACACAGATGGGTCAATGGAAACCTGTCCAGAACGAACTCTGGATGCGCGAGCTCGGGGATTACAGGTCCAAATAAAAAAACAAAGAGTCACTGGGGACGGTAGCCAAAGGGATTAACGTCATGTTTCAATATGGTCACAATGAGGACGTCTACAAAAAGAAGAGACTGCTGTGTTAGTGGTACGTATTCACCGCCCTACCCATTTTCGTAAATCAAGGGACAACAAAATCAATGAAGGTCACTCAGCCCCGTGATGTTGTCTAGACAATATTGAGCACATTGCTGCAAGTTTGTTATTATTCAAACGGGATGTGCGGACTGGAGCTGCTCGAAATCGAATTCACCAAAACTAAACATAGTAAGCAACTAAAAGCATTACAAACTGTCTTAACGTGGTGTGTAGTATACAAATCTCCACATTCACACCGAACTTCTACCTGTTTTGTCAAGGGGTCTTTTTTTTAAAAAAAGTTTTCATGTACAGAATTATAAATTGTTCGTAAGAACACATGCTGAAACTTGTATCGAGTAGAGTCATATGTACATCAAAATAGGCTTCGTCCATAAATAGAGATGGTAGCTGTGTTTAATTATGTGTTATACAATACGAATAATCCAAAACATTATACAATACGAATAATCCAAAACATTATACAATACGAATAATCCAAAACAAACTACTACGCCTATAGTATAATGAAGCAAGACATAAATCCATGTACTAGAAGGTGAATGCAAACCCCACAGAAGCTTAGGCTGACGCATGCGTTGTTCATCTAAACAGAAAAATGAACTCTACGTAAGCTCGCATTCCAATTAATATCTCGCTACATATACTTTGAGCTTTCCCATAATTCCTCCCTCTGTTTCTCACCTATCAACCTGTGGATTTAAAGTGGCATTAGTATAGTGCCAATTGCTCTCGAATCTGTTCAGGTCATAATTTCAATAGTAAACACAATACAAGTCACTCTTCAAAATTCTGCAGAGAAACAAAAACGTGATGAGAAAATCACAAATGCCGGTTGGTAAGCAAGAGATATCGTAAATAATCCTGTGAGAGCGCGTGAGGGGCCAGAGCATGGGTGACGCAGCAAGGAAACACGGAAGCAGGATTCACAGAACACGTCTTCCTTTATTCCCATCAAACTTCGTCCTCCCTCTTTACACCCTGCCCCCTCCCCTGTCACTTCCCGTCCCCACGTCAGTTCCCCTTTCCTCAATTCCCACCTCCCGCTCCCAGGGCAACGTCAACGTGACACCCACCCCCATTTTAAACAGTCACCAGACTCTTTACAACGGGTGACGGTCTGGTGGACCACACTAGTCCATTTACTCGATCCATCGGCGAGGCTTGTTCCGTGCTCTCTGCGGGCGTGCACTGAAGGTCACCGGAGACTGCACACTGTAAAGACTGGAGGGGGGTGTCTGTACTTCCGCTCTCTATATGGTAGAGGAGAGGCACAGAGGACCCCAGCCAAGATTCTCTATTATTGGTAACGTAGTCGAGCAATCAAGGCCTAGCTTCTCAGGAGGTGATGCAGGCTGGTTCTTGAGTACAGTGTAGTCCCCGAACCCCCACAAAGGAATGTCCTCACACTGGATTACTGAAAACACACTCTTTATAGTCTTTATCACCCTCAGCAGTCTTCGAGCGGGTCGAGGCCGCTTTCTTGAAGATGCTTAGTATCTTTTTCCTGAATTCCTCCCACTCAGCCTGAGAGCTATGTTTAGTGGGACAGGAGACCTTTTTTGGGGAAACGGAAGACGACGAAGAAGGGGATCTTCAACGTCTCTTTTTTGTATGCTTAGAACCCGAAGAGTGATGGGAATTGCTTTGAGATGTAGAACGAGAATGTCTTTTATGATGGCAAGGAGACGAATGTCTCGACTCCGCCGAGGAAACTTTCTTAGAAAGTTTAACTGCCTTACCTCTCTCGAGCTTCCCCTTACGCTCCTTCAAGGCTTTCGCCGTCATGGACATGCAGTCTTTCCCCCCACATATATGTTACAATTGACCTTCACAATTAGGTCAATTGTGAACAGGTCAATTGTCATTCAAACAGTTGTAAAACGAACAATTCATATACAACCCCACCCACAAGGCGTACCCACAACATACAGTCACTGGGAAGGATCCAGTCAGTCTGGACTGGACTTCACAATGACACCATATATGGAACTTCCACCCAACAGCCAGTCAGGAGGAAGGAACAGAGTCAGGGCTTCCCAGGACTTTGGGAACACAAGGTAATAGGTAATAGAAAGCAAGAGGCCACAGGGGCCATCTTATTTTCAATCAGGAATCAACTGATTCCAATGGCAGGGCCTGGGGATCCCAAAATGGAGGATACTCAGCGCACCTGTCAAAGTCAGCATGGAGCTGCCTCCAGCCCATACCCTGCTCTGCGGGCCCCCCACAGGTGCCCAAAAACATACACTAGGGGCACAGGGTTGTACCCCCACCCATGGGTGCCGTAAGGGTATCCCACGGGTCTGTTCATCAAACCAAAAGAGAGAGAGCTGCACCGTCAGGAGTCCCACATGAACTCCTGCGCGGAAAACACGACAGAACACACAATAAAAAGGCAGTAAAGGACAAGGATACGGAGGCCATGTCCCTCCGATGCATTTCCAGCATCACACACACCACCCTCACTCTCCTTCTGAGATTCTTGGTCATAGTCCTCCGTGTCCCATTGGTCTCCTTGATACGGGTCGTACGATTCATATTCCAGGGGCGCTCGCACCCACCCACTCAGGCGCCTCGATCCCAAAGCTGGGATTCCCTTGAAGTGGGAAGAGTTTTGTGTGACAGACCCCTCCGGAACTTGGGCTGTTACCATGGAACCTTTCTTTTGCGTGACAAGTAGAGGTTCCTCTCGAAACGTGTGCTTGTGCGTTAGTTGCTGTTTTACTGCAACCACATCTCCCACTTCGATTTGCGGCACTTGTGCCCTCTGGCGGGTGTCTGCGTACGCTTTAAGGCGAGCCTTCGCGGCCTCATCCCGCTCCCGCACCTCCTGGTCTAGCTCGAGTGGGTGGTTGATCTGGCTGGCTTGCGGAATTCTCGTTTGGGTGTTTCGTCCAAACATCAGCTACGCAGGGGTCCTCCCCGTGGTGCTATGAGGTGTTCCCTGGTAGTCTCTCATGAGCTGATTCAGCACTTGTTCGTACGGCTGTCCGGTTAACTAGGCAATCTGCAGCGCTCTTTTTAGATTGGCCATGAAGCGTTCTATCATGCCATTTGCTTGGGGCCAGAGGGGAGTTATCTTCGACTGATGAAACCCCAGGTATTCTGCGAACTGGGCAAACTGATGCCCGCTGAACGGGGGCCCATTGTCCGTCTTGAGCACCTTGGGAACTCTGTATGCCGAGAAGATGTGGTCCAGGGCAGGGATGACGTGATGACGTGAGGTCAATGATATCAATTGAATTTCCACATATCGTGAATATTCATCCATTACTACTAAGACGTATTTCCCTCTTTCAAAGGACCCAAAGAAGTCAGCAGCTACTGCGTCCCATATTCCCTGTGGGAGGTCAGACATGATCAGTGGTTCCGGGTGTCCACTAGGGGTGATAAGGCTGCACATTGGAGAAGCTTTTAACGCAGCCTCCACCATGGAGTCCATGTTGGGGAAGCAAACTTTCTGGCGGAGCATGCGCTTGGTGGATACCATGCCCCGGTGATTTTCATGGGCCAACTCGATGATCTTTGTTCTCAGGGCTGACGGGATTACTAGTTTGCTGTCTTTCAGCAGGAGATGATCCTCGGACAGTGCTAGCTCGTCCTTCATTTGTATCAAGCGCTCCACATCCTCTTGTATCACATCCCCAGCCCCCTCTCCCTCTTTCTTTTGTCCACTCTCGAGTCCCTCGCATATGATTCAAAAGGCTAGGTCATTTTCTGTTTCCCTCACTAGTGTCTCCGTATTGATTCCCTCCGGGGTGGTCTGGTCTATGAGGTATCTGTGGTACCTGTCTGCCACAGAGGGTTCCGGCGCACACCCCTCCCGGGGCCTTCTGGAGAGAAAGTCTGCAGGGTTTTCACCTTTCCCTGGCCGGTGAACTATCTCAAATGCATAGTCTTGTAGTCTCAGCCCCCATCGAGCAATGCAGGGTGGCATCTTTGCCTGTGGATATCCGTACAGGAACAGCAGGGCGTGGTGATCAGTGATAACTCGGAACGGTTTCCCGTATAAAAACAGATGAAAATGTTTGCACGCCCATACGACTGCAATACCTTCCTTCTCTGTTTGAAACTACGCCTACTCGGTGGTGGAGAGACTCCTGCTGGCATACGCAACAATGTGCTTTTGGGAGGGTCTACTTGTGCTAGTATGGCTCCCAAACCTATAGGACTTGCATCCACGGTTAGTTCCGTCTTCCGGCTTGGGTGGTAATAGGACATGTTTTCTGCTTTCGCGACTCTTTCTCTGATGATCTCGTACACCCTCTGACAGTCGTGGGTCCATCGAAATGCCACATATTGATGCGTCAGTTGTCTCAGCGGCTCGCTGATGGACGCAAAGTCTTTGATGTAACGGTTGCAGTAACTGGCCAGGCCTAGGAAAGAGCGCAGTTCCGAAACGTTTGCTGGGGCCAAGGTTTCGTTTAGCGCTGTCACTTTCTCCGGGTCCGGTGTCATGCCCATCTCCGAAAATTCGTGTCCGAAGAATTTCAGTGTGCTTTTGTGAAACTCACATTTGTCTCGGTTCAAGGTGAGGTTTGTGTCATTCAGGGCTTTGCACACTTTCATCAATGTCTCATCGTGCTTGTTTATGTCAGTGCCGAAGACTAGTATGTCGCCACTATAGTTGAGACAGTTCGGGATGTGTTTGATGAAATTGTGTACCTCGGCCTGAAAAGTTTCCGCGGCCGAGGACACCTCAAAGCTCAACCTCTTATATCTGAAGAGACCTATGTGAGTGACAAACGTAGTGATGTTTCTACTTTCGGGGCTCAATACCAGTTGGTGGTATCCTTTCTGTAGGTCAAGCTTGGAGAATACCATGGCTCCGTTCAGTAGGTGGATCAAGTCCATAATGCGGGGCGCCGGATGTTTCTCCCACTTCATGGCTTGATTTGGACGCCTCATGTCCAAGCACAGTCGTATGGCCTTTGATCCCTTTTTGGGCACAGGCACTATTGCGGACACCCAGGTGGTAGGGCCGGTGGTAGGGCCCGTAGCATGCTCGATGATGTCATGTTCCAGTAGTTTGTGGAGCTCATCCTCTACTTTCTTTTGGATGTTGACTGGGATTCCTAGGTAGGGTTGGGCTACCGGGCTTATTGAGTCATCCACGTGGAGTCTGTTTTTCAGCTTGCCAATGCCTTTGAATATCCGGGGATACAAGTTGACCATTTTGACTGGGTCAATGTATTTGTGAACACTTATATTATACAAGATGTGAGTGAGTCCCATGTCGGCTGCGGCTTTGAAGCTCAGTACACATCCGCTGTCTGTCTCGGTGGCCAGAACATGTATAGGTATCGTCATTTCCTGTCCTTTGTAACGACAGAGACCGTCAAATTGTTCCAGACACTTGAGAGGTGCCTTGGCACCATAGGCATAGATGTCTACTGTTGCGGGATGTAGCTTTGGCTTCTGGGGTAGTATGTGGTATATATTTCCGCTGACCACGTTCACCGTGGCTCCCATGTCAATGAGAAATTCAGTTGGTTGCTCGTTGAGTTTGATGATGAGGGTAGGACTATGCCCCGTGGTGGTGGGGTTGCCTAGGGCATACGCGTATGCCCTCTTCTTCTGGTCACTCCCTGATGAGCTGGGGACCGAGTCTGTGGGGGATTTTTCTACTAGGTAGCGCACGTGGTGTCTTGATCTGCACTCTGGCCTCGCACGCATGACGTACCTTCTTCTTTCTCTTCTCTCTCTCCTTTGCTTGTCCTCCCCTGAGTCTCTCTCTCATGGATTGGGGTTTGGTTGGGTGGGCAGGTTTTGGGTGCTTGAGGTCGGGATGGGGTTTGATGGCCCCATGCTTCGCACCGTGGACCTAGATGGGTTGTCTCTGGGTAGGTCCCTCCCCTTGTCCCTGAACAGTTTGCATACTGCCTTGAAGTGCCCTTCTTCGCCACAGGAGGCACAGCATTGTCCAATGGCTGGGCACGTCCCATTGTGGGGGTATTCAAACCCGCACGTGTAGCAGAAGAGCTCTTCTGTCTTCCTCTCTAGCTGGAGTCTATGCAAGTTCTCCCCTGGGATTGCACTTCCAAAACTCTCTACGTGGGAGTCTATGGCCCTCTCGACACTCACGAGCACCAATATCTCCTCCAGCGTGTGGGAGTTTTGAAGTAGTTTCCTTCAGAACGCCTGCGATTTGCATCCAGATATGATCTGAGATGTCAAGGCCTCGGTATTTGAATAGTTGGCGAAGTCACAGTGTTTTAGCTTGGTGTGCAGTCGCATTACATATGCGTCCATTGTCTTGCCATTGACTTGTTTGGTGCTGTGAAATAAATGTCTTTCGTAATCCACTTTGGTGTGTGGAGCGAAATATGCTACCAGCGCATCTTTGAGGTCTTGGATGGAGGGTACGGAGTCAGGGGGCATTTCATCAATGATGTTGCGTGTGGTGGACCCATCCGCTAGCTTCAACAGGCATACTTGCCTGGCGTCGGCGATCGGCCCAGTGGCTCCCATGTACAGGTCATAGTTTCTAATCCATTTGGTCCATCTGAGACTCATGTTGCTGGTGTCGGTGACGTCGAATGCACCTGGCATTTGAGCAGCCGGGGTATCTGGCAGGTGGTATGGCAATGGATCTGGTGCCTGCGGGCCTGGAGCTGGGGGCCCATTTCCTTGAGCTTGTGCCCCTTGATTGTCATCTTGTCCTGACATGCCTTCTGTATGGGGGTGACTTTTGGCCCAGGGTGCTCCTTACGTCCCTTCCTGGCTTCCTGCCAATACTACCTCACTCTTTGATGTCCGCCACTATGGCACGAGCACCATCAGTTGGGGCTAGTCGCTGGGGTGAGGTCCTCTGCCTCACTGTCCACTCTTCCTTAGGCCCTGGCCGAGCATGCTTTTGCTGAGGTCTGATGGCCGCCAGGAGTGGCACAAGCACCATAAGCTGAGTCTCTTGGGAGGTTGGATGGGGCTTGCACAGCACTTACTGTGTGCTGGAGATCCTCGCTCCGTAGGAAAACACGTGCTGTACTGGAGCTCCCGCTCCATGGGAGGCACGTGCTGTTTTCCCGTATCACCGCCGCAGGCCGGGCACGATTGCAGCCTCCTCGCTGCTTCACGTTGCACTCTGTGGCTCACTCCTCCCCACCTTGCTGCGATCACTACCGCAGCCCAGGCTGAATATTGTGGGGTTTCTCACCGCCCCTACCGACTGGCTCTGCGTCCTCGGGGTTCTCCGCTCCCCGCCAGCATGTGATGCAAGCTCTCACTCTCTCTCCTCGAGAGCGGTCGCTCTTTCCAGGCCGCCCACCTCGTCGCCAATGTGAGAGTGCGGGTGGGCCCAGGAGCGCGGGCATCGCAGCAAGGAAACACAGATGCAGGATTCACAGAACACGTTTTCCTTTATTCCCATCAAACTTCGTTCTCCCTCTTTACATCCCACCCCTTCCCCGTCACTTCCCGTCCCGTCAGTTCCCCTTTCCCCAACTCCTGCTTCCCGCTCCCAGCGCAACGTCAACGTGACAAATCCTATTCAATTAATGCAGGAAAAACGGATACGTGCTTCTAAAGAAATTAAGCTTATTCATTTGTAATAGTTAACATAAATATCATTTCCATCTCCTCTGTAACTTCTTTATCTCTTTCATACGTACTGTTAATTCGGAGCAGCACGCAGATTGCAGTGATAAGAGTATGAGGAGGAAGCCATGTTGTGCCTCACTATGACCTTTCATGCTTTGTTATGCCTTATGACCTGTCATACCCTGCCATGCGCTACTGTGCCATGTTATGCCTTGTCATATGTCGGTTAATGATTGCTTTTGCTCCTCACTAACCTGCTCACTGTTCTGCTTTTGACCTTACACTACACATGTCTTCTAGCCACTCACAAATTGCAGGTGTGACCAAATGACCTCTTCAGAGGTACAAGGGTGAGTAGTGGCTGCACTGCCTACTCAGCCACCTCACTTCTACTAACCAACAGTGAGCCCAACCATGAAGGTAACAACATGGACAGTTATGAGATATACCTCTGTCACTTTTTATGGTAACGTGGACCAAGGGAAGGCTTGGGAAGAGTTGTGAATGTGATCCAATTGCAACCAAAACAGCAACAGTGCACAGTTCCAAAACAATCCATTTCCAAACAATGTCCAATCAAGGTTTTATCAACAAAAAAAAATGCTTTAATTACACAAAACAATTGAACACTTAACTATCAAAAACACTATCAAAAACCCTCCCTTATAAAGGAATAAAGCAATGAAGAAAGTATCGATGCAGCGCTCTGTACATACTTGGCACAGACAAAAAGGCAAAAGATGCAACAAGAAATTCAAAAAGGATACATCTTGTAGGATAATGGTGGAAAAGGAACTTAGTGAGACCGAAAGCCCCACCATGGGACCATGGGAACAGGGTCACTTCAAAGTATCTCATTACAAGTTCAGGCGATCAATGGTGTTGAACCTACTTTCAGGCGGTGATGGTTGAAAGTTGCCCGCAGTGGCAAGCTGGTTGTTCGATTCAAAGTGGTGATGTGCTCTACCCGGTACGATCAGCGAGCCAGTTCGGTGCAGCAGTAGCATTTTAATGGTCGAGTGAGTGCCAAAACAGCACAGGTGGGTCCCATTGGTTGAAAGGATGTTAAACGCGATTCAGACATGGCTGAAAGCAGTTAGATGACAAAACAACAGGGATCCTGGCTGTTCTAGCTCTCATTTCAAAAAAAGGTAGCCGGCGCTCCTCTCCAGAAAGAACATGGCATGATAACCTGTTCTGAGATGAGAGTTTGCAGCACACACTTTTTGCTTGTTCTAGCTCTCAGGATGCTGTGAGACACACTGCAGGGGGCTCCCAGACAAAGTGAGTCCTTTCAGGTATGTTCTTCCAGCGTAGGGTGTTATAGAAGCATAATGGCAGATCTAGGTCCTCAGCAAGAGTCATGCATGTGTCCTAGGAGTGTTAGGGAGCAGAGCTTGCCTCACTCTTGGAGCATGCCTCACCTCAATGGCTGAGGGCTTTGGAAAGAGCAACTCTCCCAAAAGAGGTCCTAATGAATTCTAACTTTAATCACTGGTGTTTGAAAGGCGAATCAAAGTGCGTACCCCCCTCTTTTATTGGTAAAAGGCACCATGAGATTGGAGGAAAGCAAGCCTTTCTAAGGAGTGCAATCCATGTCCTTGTGACAAGTGGTCTTTGCTTGGTTGAGGCATGCCCAAAGGGCTTTGTACTAAAAGAAGTGTAGAGGCGCAATATGGTGGAATCTTTCCCTAACTGTACTGATCTGCCTCTGATCACAACCTGACCCCTTCACAGACCCATAGCATCAACAGCCCTTTGGTATGCAACACCCCAGTGTGAGGCTGGTCCTTTTGGTTCGGTTGTGCCCTTTTATTCATGTTTGTCCGGACAGTTTCTGCTGAGGGCTTGTGTGGGTTCAGAAATGTGAGACGGCCAACTTTTGGTTGATTTCTCAAAATATGCCATTTTATTAAATCATACATTTCATCAAATGCCTCACTATCCCCACTCTAATGAGGATTTCCCTGCCTATCAAAACTAAAGGAAAACACTCTAACAAAGGATTTCTGGCCCTTACGCTTTAGCAAAGAATACACAAGAAAATACATATGGCAATTCACAATAAACATCAACAATGGGACTTCTCATATATTCACACTCTCTCTTTGTAACCTGGGTGAGCTCCCCTTCCTCAGGTGGCTTAGGTTCAGTTTCAACGTTCAACATGAAGAAACAAGGAAATCCGGGTTTGCAACACAGTTCCAATTCAGTTCTTGTCTCCTTCACTGTAGCAAAATAAAATTCAGTCAATGTTCATACGACAGAAAGGTCTCTCTTCTTCCTTGAACAATGATTTTTCACTTCATCAAATAGCATCAACGATATTCCAAGCCAAGATGCTTTACCACTACTTATAAATTTTAAAGAAGAAACACTGCTCCATGGCAGATTCAAAGAAAACCCAATTTCTGGCAAGGTAAAGGAAACACAATGGGCCTTATTACGGGTCGGGCGGTCCGGAATTAACAGTGGCAGTAAACCCGCCGCCACTGTTAATTCTGGACCGCCCGATCCCGAGTCCTGCAGGCGGGAGGTGATCGACCTGGCGGGTTGAACACCTCCCGCCTGCAGGCGGACGTGGAAACACCAGCACCATCACGAGATGGTGCCGGTGTTTCCACTTCCCCATTCCCATTGAGTCCTATAGGACTCAATGGGAATGGGGATTAACACCATTCCGCCTCCGTGACTCCTGGGACACCGGGGCTGTAATGCCCTGCTAATTCCGGGAGTCACAGAGGCAGAATGGTAATACGAGTCCGGCGGTAACCAGGCGGTTTTACTGCCGCGGTTACCGCCAGACTCGTAATGAGGCCCAATGTCTTGGTAGTACTTTTGAAGTTTCTCTTAATACCATTAGAATTTACCCCTTATATCTTTGCCATTATGACTTTACAGCACTCTGCTTCCACCTGAATAACTCTGGCACCAGGTTAACATCTGCAAGGATTTACCATACAGGTCTACTTGCCTGCCCCATAGTGTTCCACATTTAATTGTGCTTCTGAAGCTTTCAATCTATTGACAAGCAGGAGTTTTTAACCAAAGCTTCAGCAGTCTGCAATTCTGTGATTTTTATCAACTTTGAAAAGACAATAGGCACAAAATTGTTACTAAACCTCTTCAGGTAGGCAAGGCTCTCGTCCCCTGAACATTCACCTTTCACCAGGGCAGCTTCTTTGCCACGCTTGTCCTTCTGCAGCAACAACAACCCAAATGCCCATAATGATATAATTATACCTTCCTCCTTGTGGCTTTGGCAATGTGAGTTACACCAACTGGTTAGGGAGTATTTACCATCAACAAGCGTCTCCTTTTCACAGCCTTCCAATCACCCTTTGCTTCCTGCCAACCAGAGTAGCTCAACTATATGCTGTGTTGTTATTCTCCTTTGGTTTTGGGCAATGTTTGACCAACCCTTGTCTCTGACAATGCTTGTATCTCTCTTGATTTTGAGAAATGGTTGCATTACTCTTTGTCTTTGAAAAATGCTTGATTCTGTCTTGGCTTTGGTAATGTTTGTTTCACTCTTGGCTTGGGCAAAGAATGTTCCCTAAACTCACAATTAATAATGTTCAGTCACTTAACTTCAGGGTCACATTGTTTTCGACTGCTTCACAATTGATCCTTAGGTTAACCTTGACCTTAGAATGACTTTTAGGCACACACAACCAGTCTTTCATCTATTTTTAGAGGTTTGCGTATTCAATTAATGTGTTTGCAAGCATTTGACTCTTACGAAGAAAAATGAATAATGTTCACTTATACATGAGTGCTACTTTTCATACTTCTCATTGTCCAACAATCAACGGTTGGTTTAATATAGCTTTTACTCAATATGCAAGTGACGAACAAGGTATCAGAGCGCTCTCAAACAATCGCACCAGATTGTGTCTTGCTCTATTTGTGTTCTGCAGGGCTGGGACTGTTTCTGACCTTGTTTGGACACACCCCCTCCTCGATGAAGGTATCTTTGGTCCTGCCATGCAGTCAAGGAGCTCCGCTCACTCTTTGGACCCTCGGATGCATAACGCTCTTCAGCCACGGTCTCCTGCACGCTTCCTGCTACACAATCTCTGCAATCAGGTTCACATGAGTAAATGCAATCTTCCTTCGCACCTTCTGCTGCACAACCTCTGTCCTTCAGATTTAGGGGAAACAAGACCCTCTCAGGACAGGCAGCTGAAATCTGCATAGGCAACATCCCGGCGTCCCTTCTTCTCACCCTCTTCTGATTGGATTGCAAACACTGTGCTCTGCTTTGGTTGCTGTTACTTCTGCAACCACTCCAGATGCAGCTCCATCTAATGGTCTGCACTTGAGGGGGCCTCATAAGGGTGTTATGGGACTTGTATTCCCAATTATTAGAATTAGGTTTTCATGTCAGCTTTCTAATTTTAAATGTAGATTTATTTATCTTATCTGCATTTAGGGAAAAGTCACAAGAGTTTATGTGGAAAGAGGAAAGCAGTTTGTTCAAACCATTATTTATAAGTTTCCTGTTACTTTCCCTCTGGGATTAAGGGGGATTATTGACCTTAGAAGTCTCAAATGGTCTTTCCTTCCTTTGGGTATTTAAAGATGTCACACCAGCTTAACCCACATCCACAGGCTTAATGTGTGGTACAGATATATCATAGCAACAATAAGCCATTACATGGCTTGGTATCTTTGAAAGATTCTTCCCCTTCAAAGATAAATACTGTGTCTCATCTGACGGGGTCTACTCACCACTGTGGGCCTTGTCTCCTCCCAGGTGATCCTCCTGCAGTACACCACCCCCAAGGTCAGGATCAGGAAGCATCTGCCTTTCCCTAGCCACCTGGGAAGAGACCTTAGGCAGGGGTTTAGGGAGGGATCCGCAGGATTCATCACATGGCTGTACTGCTGCAGCGAGGCATTACCGACCTTCACGAAGGATTAAAGAGAGGCAGCTTCCGCTTGCTATTGTCCTGCTGGTTGCACCGGAGACAGCAATCCTAGAGAGAATTTGCAGAGCTGGACTGGGCTCACAGTGGTGACATATGTATGCTACAGATCTTGCTTGAATAATTATGTGACTTAACAGCAACCCTACCCCAAAATCTGGCATGGCTGTCCTATATTTAAAGAGTAACCCTGCCACTAGGATGGTAGTTCATCATATTTAGGTAATTTCGGAACAGAGGTGAGATTTTAAATGCAGCCTCTGTGCTGAAGTCAGTTGCCTGTCACAGCAGATGTCAAAGGGGCATCTGTGACCTTTGAACCATCTCTGTGCTACTGGAGAGCAGGGGCTTCAGATCAGGAGCCCGATGCAGCAGTGCACGTGTCACTATGTTTCCGACATTGAGCCTAGGGAAAGGGGTCTGGTTAGAAGATCACCATTCTGAGATGGAATTACATGCATTATCTTTATTAATTAATACAAATCAAAAAAGCTAGGACTTCCTCACACATCCCCAGCCAAAAAGATTGACAACTACCCTTCTAAGGGCCAGGGTCCTCCTTGAGGTGAGAATATATGCTGAAGCCATCTGCACTAGAATTCTGAGATCGAGATTTAGGTAGCATGTCCATTTTGAATCTCTGTAGATATATGTCCCAATACACATGGTCAATGGTCCATTTGCAACCATATAGACTCCCCAAAGGCCGTAGACAGTGGTTGAGGAAGTGAACAAAATGCTATGGGCAAATATTATCAAACCTTCTTCAAGCCAATGATCCTTGCCTATAGTATTGGTCAGAAAACCTGATTATTCCTGGAGGTTTTGCATAGACTTCCATCAGGTCAAGGCCATCTCCGGCTTCAATGCCTATCCCATAATGCGCATTGGCAAACTGATTGATCAACTCGGAAATGTCACCTTCCTATCAACCCATTAAATGGACCTGATAAGGAAAAGACAGCTTTCTCAACGCCCCAGGGACTATTCCGATTTAAAGTCCTCCCTTTTGGCTTACACAGGTCCTCTCCCACTTTCCAATGGCTTATGCACAAGATATTACAGCCCTACTCCGATTTCTGTGGGGCTTATATTGACGACATAGTCCTTTATAATAAGACATAGGAAAACCATCTTTTCCATCTCTTTACTATTATGAGAGCCCTAAGAGAAGCAGGCTCCACTGCTTACATCCAAATGTAATTTGGCTCAATCAGCCATGAAATACCTCGGCTTATTTGAAGGGAATGGCAGTGTCCAGCCTGAACGAGAAAAAGTGAAAGCCACCCTAGATACCCCATGCCTAAAACCAAGTGAGACCTCAGAGCATTCTTAGGATTAATCAGTTATTACCATAGGTTTATTCCTAATTTCCCAGACAGAACAGCTAGGTTGACAGACAAATTAAAGAACACCGAACCCCAGAAGATTCATTGGACTGACGAGGATGATGTATGTTAAAACAACTTAAAACAAACCCTGTTCCTGAACCCAATCCTAAAGGTAGTAGACTTGGCCTGATACTCACTTTGCCAGTTGAAATTCACTGATTATACTTATCAACTGAGCCGTTCAACCATCCCAACTTGCACTTGTACATCACCATTTTGGTTAGCATTCTTGCACTTTATTCTACTCCACATCCTTCTGGATATCTGAATGTTTTATGGCACACTGACGCCATTATTAACTTGTCCTTAGCTAACAAGGCACTATCGCTAATTCTTATTATTCATTCTGTTCTTTCTGAACCTTTTTCTGCTGGTGTCTGGTGCTTTGACAGTCCTTTTTTGGAAAGTTAACGGTTGCCATGACATTTTTGGACTAAATCC
Source organism: Ambystoma mexicanum (assembly GCF_040938575.1). Taxonomy (NCBI): domain Eukaryota; kingdom Metazoa; phylum Chordata; class Amphibia; order Caudata; family Ambystomatidae; genus Ambystoma; species Ambystoma mexicanum. Next base: position 687,840,399 of record NC_090934.1, on the reverse strand, counting down.
TAGTTCACTATCTACTTGATATTTAACCTACCATCACTGATATTAATATTCCATGTGTATTGATATATAATCCCAGACCTACATATTTGATCATGATGCTTATGCTCATCTTTATTTTGTTTCAACAAATTATATTTCTCTCCCGACAATCTCCCCCGCTGCTTTTGTCCCTCCCTTTCAACTGGACATGTGGTATGTGTTACATTATTTATTTGCCCACATTATTTGGGCTGTTACGCATATTGGTATATCTCTTCCTTATTTCTATTTGTTTAATTATCCAATGTAACCAATTAATTGTTTCTTTTGACCACTTCAACATCTATGTGACATCATGTTTTTTATATTCTAAATTATCATTGGTTGTTTATTTGTGTTTATGTGTATGCCTTACAATTTTGTGTTGTTTTTTTAATTTTGTACCATCACCTATTTATCAGACTTGAAGACGACCTGTGTGTCGAAACACGTGTCGGCTGTTGTGAATTAAATATCTAACTACTTATCAAGTTGTTCTCATTGTATTGGTGAAAAGCGCACAATCACCCCCTCTCCTCTTTCAATACAATCCTAAAGGTAGTAGACTTTTCAAAGGAGTTTGTGTTACAAACTGATGCCTCTCTTACAGGGTTAGGAACAGTTTAGTCCAAAGTTTGTGATGGATTAGAAGACCCTATCCTATTCACTAGTTGAAAGCTCTTCCAAAATGAAAAGAATGACTCTGTGATAGAATTAGAGACCCTTGCCATCAAATGAGCCATCACCCATCTAAGATACTATCTCCTAGGAAGAAAGTTCACACTCGTCACAGATCATTCTCCACTAATGTGGATAAGCCAACAAAAGGACGCTAACCCTTGAGTCATGCAATGGTTCCTAGATCTGCAACCTACTGTTTCATCGTGGAGCACCGAAAAGGTAAAGACCAGGGGAATGTCAATTTCCTTTCTTGGTTTCCCTGTGAAACAAATGCGGCCACATTGCATAGGGGAAAGGCATGTGAGAAACCAGAAGGTGTCTCACCCACTAGTCCACGGGGATCCATCATCCAGGTGGCCAGGACAAAGGACATCGGTTTTGGATCCAGTTCCTGTGGGTGGATCAGTGCGGGAGGATCACTGGGTGAGGTTGTTTGGGGAGTGGGAGTGAGACACCGAATGGTGAGATGCGGTATCCCCGCACTTGTAACACCTCTACCCCAGCCTACCTGGTAGGATATTTAGGAACTCTACACCCCACCTCTATACAAAACGAACACTTTCTCACTGAAAGCCCACTCTAAAGGAAAAAAGACTAACACCTGAGCCGTATACCTGATGTGCCCCAATACAATGGTCAGGCAAGGTCAGGCAATTAATGACCATCACACACACCTGACTTCCATCCTTCACACCTCCCCACATGGATAAAGGGCGTCGCATGAGAGCACACTTTGAGCGAGGCAAAACACACTAGGAAACAGCAGTTCCAAGATGGCAGTTTAACGAGAGGAGAAAGACTGCAAAACAGAAAGGGATCACAAGGAGGGAAGTACAATTGTCCTTTTCAGCAAGGGACCGTTGGCTTTCATGGGTACTTGAGTTTGGAAAGTATAAGTCCAGTAAAATCGGCTCCAGAATCCTGCATTGTGTCGTAGATACCCAGGGCCCTCCCACATCAATAATCAAGGCGGGGAGAATCACCAGCCACCGTGGTACTGTCCTTGGCTCCAAGAGCAAGGCCACTTCAGTGAAAACAACACAGCCGATAAGTTGGGAAGACCGATACAAGGCCGGTCTGTGTTGAAGCTAAGGTTGCAAGCAGCAACATTGCATGGCGAGCACTGGAACGAACATTGTTAAAACGCATGTGATAAAAGACGTGAGTGAAGTTAAACTGCTGCTGAGTGATTGAACTTTAAAACAAGCTACAACACCTTTGACAGAGTGGTCCGGCACCACGTGGGTGCTCAATCGAAGGTCTCTGTAAGGTATCCAGCTGAGGAGTAATGAAATTAAATACATTTGATCCAAGCCCGGCGGAAGGAGATCATTTGAAAGTGGGCGAATAAATGTGAATCAAAGTGGTCTTGCGACAGGTCAAGCAAAATCCTGCGCACAGTCGAAAGTCTTGGATTTTTATGAAATAGAGAAAGTTTGGAAAAATACACTAATCTGGTCCGAGCCCGGCAGAGGGAGACCAATTAAAGATTTAGTGTTAAAGTGGGTCAGGGCCTGGCAGAGGGGGATCCGGGGTAAACCGTGAATCCTCCAAGAAGGTTTTGTGTTAAAGTGAGTCTGAGCCCGGCAGAGGGGGACCCGGGGTGAATCAAAAATCACCCAAGAAGTTGGACATGAGAATCTTGAGGAGAAAGGAACTTTTGAATGTTTGTTTGTTTTTATCAGGCCCTCTGAAGTAAGATACTTTGAAAGTCAAAGAGACTTTGGTACAGTAGGCCCTAATACTGAGATTTGAACTGCATTCTCATGCTAGAGAAGCCAGAGCCTGTACTAAACACAAGTGTGCCGCCTTGTCCCATGCTGAAAAAGTTGAAAATCCTTTCAGAGTTCATAATATCCATCAAAGTGGACTATAGTGGAACACATTCAAGATCACTTAATATTTCTGAAACACATAGCCACTAAATCCTGTTAAATGCCTGGACTATATCCTAAATGGCTAGGGAAGCATTTAACAAAGGGGTAGTAAGCAAGGGTAGAATGGCTTTCAAGGATGTATAGGCTAGCATAAAATGTGTTGTTAACAATTGTGTATGCCTCAGTATCATAGAGTCATTTGCTAGAGGCATCCTTGATACTTGGAATTACTTCATAGGAATGTTTCTCTCACAGGAATCGAGACAGAATAGTAGATGACTGTTCATGATCTTATGGATAATACAGGGGATCAGTGTCGCCCCCAGGTCTCCTAGCACCCTGTCTGAGATTTTTGAGTGTGCCCCCAATTCCCACCCATGAAGCCTCCCAATTAGCCACCGTCAGGGGCTCCCCACCTCCAGCACAAATACATAAATACCAGGGCGCTAGAGAGCCATCCAAGATGGCCGCCTCCTAGAGAGCTCCGTGTGGCTCTCCATTAATCCTGCGACATCCTCACCTCTGCGGCATCCGATTCACCCCAACCTACCACCGGGTGCGCTCGGGAGGCGCCACTGATCACCCTGAGCCCAAAATCCTCTCCAACGGCGGAGCGCCTGCTGAGCTCCAGCCCGATCGCCAAGGCCCGCGGACCACGCCAGCAGCAGGCCGAGTGGGGAGGAGCAGTCCAGGTACGAAGTACAGAAGCAGCGGCGTGCCACCTGGCGCCCAGAGTCAGCAGCGACCCGCTGGGTCAGAGAGCGAGGCCACGTCAAGAAACGGGTAGACGTGCGCACGACAGCGCTAAGAGACACACGGTCTCCGTCCCCACAGCGGCCTGGCAGAAATCCGGCAGGGAGCGCGAAAGACTACGCTACCCTCGTCGGACACGCAGGTAGGATCCCCATTCGGCGCGCACAGTCGGCTTCTCGACCCATCAGACTGCATGAGCCCCTGCGCTTTCGCCAGACACCGAGAAAAGCTCAGGCCTCGGCGCCCATCCGAATAACGGCCACGCTCGACCTAACCTGCACATTGGCAGCATAAAATAAAAGGGGACCTCCACCCCAAGACAGCAGACAACAACCGAAGAAAATTCCCGCTGCCCCCACCATCCCCTCGCCACACAAGCCCTATTACCTGGGGACAACTCCCCACTCCAAGTTCCAACAGACTGTAGCCGGAACGCCCTCCAAGAGCGACGGAGGTCACCCCCGCCACCAGGCGCCACGAGTCCCCCTCCAAAGTCGGATACTCCAAACATGCGCAGCACCAGCCACATAACCCAAGAGAACCAGGCCCCAAATCGGCCCCGCACTCAGATCGACAAGGGTGAACATCGTTGGCCTATTCTACAAAACAGTGTAAAACCCACCAACACCAGAGAACACCCTAAATCTCTCCCACACAGCGGACAGTACGAACAAACACCGGCACGGTGACCACCCTTCACCTCCAACGCGTCGGAAGCACCAGACACGTCACAAACGCCAGTGTGGAGCCGCCAGCTCCTTAACCGCCGCACTCTCAAGCACTCAAGGCAGAAACAAGAGCGTAATGGGAAAAACAGATAAAACCCAAAAGAAATTGAACTTCGAAGCTAGCCATACCAGCAAACCTCCCAACGAAGGGAGCAGAGCAGCGTCCCCAACACCCGCTACTTCCATGTCGGAGGAGCAAACACCAAGCTTCGACATTAGGGAAATCCTGATGGACCTCAAGGCGGGAATTGGCGACTTAGGCAGCAAACTCGACAATCTCTCGTCTAAAGTAGACCAACTCCAACACAGGCTCGACAAGCACACCGACAGGCTAGACACTGTGGAACAACGGGTTTCCGACCTAGATGACAGCACGTCGGCCCTGACCACGCGAATCTCCACCCTTGAAACCCAAATGAAGGCAGTCTGCGCCAAAAACGAAGACTTAGAAGGGCGCTCAAGAAGGAACAACATCAGAATTATAGGAATCAGAGAGAAACAACTTCAAGGGAAAATGGAAGACCATGTTGAACAGATCTGCACGGCACTCTTCGGGAAAGAACTCCTCTCCCAGCTGTTTGTAGTCGAACGCGCCCACAGAATTCCAAATTCAAGACCAGTCCCAGGCGCAAACCCACGGCCAATTATTGCAAAACTATTAAACTACAAAGATCGCGATGCGATACTCAAAGCAGCCAGGGAAAAAGGGAAACTCCAGTATGACGGAGATCCAATTCAGTTCTTCCCAGATTTCTCTCCCAATGTACAGACACAGAGACGCTCCTTCACTGCCGTAAAGAGGAGACTGCAAGACAATCAAATACTTTACTCAATGCTATACCCGGCAAAGCTTCGCATTCAACATGATGGGAAAGCACTTTTCTTCCACACACCTGATGATGCCAACGACTACTTGGACCGTGCCGGCTGCAGACCCGCCCCAAACAACCCCAGGCCTCAGCGCGAAATCCAAAGGCGCAGAGAACCACCATAATAATCGTCCCGGGCAGCCAAGAGAGATGAACTCCTGCCTCCAGCACATCTACACAAGCTTATGCCGCAGAGATACACTCCTAGTTCGTAGGAGGGCCACCCTTACCTCTTGGGAGGCATCTAGTGCCCCAAGCACAGCAACCCTTATTGTTTGTTGATGGAAGGGGAACATTGCGGGTCTGTTGGGGTTTGCCCGCGCGTGGGAGGGAAGTTACGTACACCACACCACCTCCAGTTGAGGTGTGCACCCTCACAATGGTTTAACAGTGAGGAGCGTCCAGGTTCCGCGCCATCTCCCCCACGCCCCCCGTTTCACCAACGCCAGCACAGCACCCAACCTCCGAATCTCCCGACTCTATTCAATCCGCTGGACTGTTCCCAGCTGCAACACCATCAACCTTGGGAAACAAACGACGAATCAACATAGACCCTACTTATTCCATTCAAAGTCATAACCTGGAATATAAGAGGAGGCATTGTCCCATCTAAAACCAGGAAAATCCTCCAATACCTTAGAAGACACGAAGTGGACATAGCCATGATTCAAGAAACACACTTGCTCCCAGGGAAGGATCACCAGTGGGCCAAGGGTTGGGGGTGTCACAGATACTTTTCCTCATACTCGTCATATTCCAGAGGAGTCGCAATCCTAATACATAAGAGGATTGGCTTCCGCCTTGTCCACACATCAAAAGACTCCGAAGGGAGGGCAGTCCTCGTAAGTGGCATCATAGAGGGCCAGAAAATCACTCTCGTCAACTCCTACGCACCAAACGTAGACGGCCCCGACAACTTCAGCTGGGTACTATCCCGTCTCTCGTCCCGAGACCCTGCAACCATAATCTGGGGTGGAGACATGAACACAGTACTGGACCCGGTGAAGGACAGATCCCACGCTACCCCATATCCTCCGTCCAAAGCCTGCCTCCAAATAAAAGAAATATGCAAAGCATTCGACCTGAAGGATTCATGGAGAGCATCAAAAGGAGAGCTGCGGGAATACACATTCCACTCCGCGCCACACAACTCGAGCTCCAGGATCGATTACCTCTTCACCTCAAGGAACAGCCCATGGACCAGCGGCTCATGCGATATCCAACCAAGAACTCTCTCGGACCATTCCCCGGTAACTCTCGTCCTCAACCCAGCCAATCCCAAACCTCCCCTACTGAGGTGGCGCTTCAAAACAGGCTCCATGCGAGACGAGGTCTTTGCCTCAGAACTGAAAGAGGAGATCTCAATGTTTCTAGAAGCCAACACAGGGTCAGTTTCCTCAGCCAGCACTCTCTGGGAAACTCTAAAGTGCTACATCACAGGGGTCTGCCACGCCAAAGAAAATGGCATTCTAAAGCTCATACGGCGGGAGCTGGCAACCTGCGAAGAGAAGCTAAAGCAGCTAGAACTTCAATGCTCTAACACAAACAACCCAACAAGATCAGTCGCCCTGAGGGAAGAGCTACAAAAATTCAGGAACGCTGCCGATCGCGAAGTGAAATTCTAAACCGCGACAGACTGGTCAGGCAATACGGCGAAGGGCAAAAACCGGGCGCTCTTCTGGCAAACTTGGTCAGAGCTGACAACAAACTGTCCCCGATAGAAGGGATCCGGACCAAACAGGGACAGATAGTCCACACCGACGAAGATATGGCAGAAGAATTCAGGCTTTTCTATCAAGAACTCTACAGCACTCGACATAAAGGAGACCCAACCGCCGCATTGGAGTACCTAGAAGACACTGAGCTGTACTAGGTCGAACATCCCCTGCGGGAACCGCTGAACGAGCTAATTACACAAGAGGAGATTACTGAAGCCATAAAAACCCTCCCGAACTCTAAGGCTCCCGGCCCAGACGGCTTATCCGGGGAATTTTACAAAGCTTTTGCACCCACCATCGCTCCCCTCCTGGCGGCTGTATATGAAGAGTCGTTGGATAAGGGATCCCTCCCCCACTCTACCCGCGAAGCCAACATCATCCTTCTGCACAAACCAGGCAAACCACCAGAGGACTGTGCATCATACAGACCCATCTCCCTCCTCAACCTTGACAACAAGATACTCGCGAAGGTGCTAACCAACAGGCTACTACCACTGATGCCCACCCTGGTGCTGGCAGACCAGGCGGGTTTCATACCAGGCTGCAATACAACCTTTGGCATCAGGAGGCTGTTCAGCGTCATCCAAGCAATGGATCCTTCAAATCAAGCTATCGCAGTCCTCCTCGACGCCGAGAAGGCATTCGATTCAGTGGAATGGCCGTTCATGTTCGCTGTACTCACCAGAATGGAGCTGGGTACCCGCTTCATCAAACTCGTCTCTTTATTGTACAACAAGCCACGCTACAACGTCATCGTAAGCACGGCAAAATCCGCTCCCATAGAGCTCCAACGTGGCACCAGACAAGGCTGCCCGCTCTCAGCACTCATCTTCGCCCTGGTAATGGAACCGTTGGCCTCCAACCTAAGAGAGCATAGACAACGAAGAGGACTCACTATTGGACCACACAAGCTCATTACATCCCTCTACGCAGACGACGTGGCACTGTTCATTCGCGATCCCGAAGAAAATCTGAACCCGGTCATGAGGGAAGTAGTCAAATTTGGGACAGCCTCCGGCCTGAAGGTCAATCCAGCAAAGTCCATTATATTCCCGTTGACCCCTGCTACCAAACCATTTGCTGATGACTTTCAGTTCACATGGAAAACGTCCAAAGTCCGATACCTGGGAGTCCAAATGTCCCTGAGTTACCACGAGGTGTTCCGCAACAACTACGAAGAGGTAGTCAAGTCCCTCCAGGATAAAGTGACGCGGTGGAAGTCCCTACCACTAACGCTCTGGGGGAGAGCTTCCCTAGTTAAGATGGTGATTCTTCCGAAATTGCTGTATCTATTCACCAACATCCCTATACTGCTATCCCAAACCTTCCTGAAAAGACTGAAGAGCATGGTTCTTGAGCTGCTTTGGGCGGGCAAGCCAGCCAGAGTGGCACACGCAACACTGACACTCCCAGTGACGAGCGGAGGTCTCACCCTCCCAGACCTGGAGAAGTACTTCTGGGCAGCGCAGGCACAATTCCTCAGCCACTGGTACGCCACCCATACAATCAGACCTCACGTGCAGGTGGAGCGAGCCCTGGCTACACCAAACCTGTTAACAGCAGTCGTCTTCAGCCAAATTCCCGTTCCCAACTACACCATGAATGCAATGCTCTCAACGTACAAAGTCTGGAAGAGACTAGCTCAAAAATACGGGGTACAAACACGATACTCTCCCCTATTGCCCGTCAAGTTCATCCCTGGGGTTCCACTGACATCTGAGAAAGTATTTCATCAGTGGGTTGACAAATTACGAATAAAGACCCTAGGAGACCTCTTCACAGAGAACGGCTTTTTAACACCACAGCAAGCAAAATTGAAAGGCGGCAACACCGCACTTGACGTATTCCTATATTTCAGGACCCGGTACACTTTACAAGCTCTCATGCCGGACTTCCCCCGACAACCCCCAACCTGGCAACTGCTACACAATGCCATACAGGCGCAAGGCGAGGGCAGGTTGGTGTCGCAAATCTACAAATCCATCATTATAGATACGACACCTAAACTTATCCGGGCAAAGACCAGATGGGAAAGGTCCCTCCACAGAACTATTCCAGACGAAGACTGGACCTACATCCTGAAACAGACACAAAGAATAGCTCTCAACTCTCGCCTTAAACTTATTCATTTCAACTTCCTCCACCAGACCTATCACAAACCAGCAAAAGCTAACAGGCACCACCATTAGGCGGCTGCGAACTGCGAGAGATGTGGGACACAACCAGCAGACTTCGTCCACCTCGCATGGGATTGCCCCGAAATAACACCTTTCTGGTGCCAAGTCTTAGAGACGACAGCGGCAATAGTTGGAGAGGAGATACAGCCGAGCCAAACTGCAGCCTTACTTGGTATGACAAATTTACTCTCCACCCCGTCAAGGAAATTGGCAGGACTCCTGTTGACACTTGCCCGCAGGAGAGTGGCCATGGCCTGGGGTCGCGGCCCCCCTCCAACATTCTCCGCCTGGCGCGGGGACATTCTTTACTGCCAGGATGTGGAAACGGACTTTATCAAATCACTACCCTTACATGCCCGCCCACCTGACATCTGGGGCCCATTGGTACTATTCCTGCTAAATGAAGCTGAGGAGACACCTGACTTTTGAGTAGGCACCTCTGGCACAGGAACAGTCCAGCTGTAAAGACACAGAGCTAGCAGCACCGTCCACATGTCTCAAGTAACCGGAACAAGACAGCACAACCAAAGGAGTCACAAAATTGAACGGGGAGACGGGGGGGAGGGGAGGGTGGGGGGAAGTGGGACATGGCGCAGAGTTAAATCCACCCTAATGTGGGTGTGTAGTTGTTTTGTGTTCCAAAAAAATCAAAAATAAAGGTTTTAAAAAAAAATAAATACCATTATATTGGTATACAATCTCTCACATCGTGTGCCATTCTAACAATAAGAGCGCCAGTTCTGTCAATGCAAAACCACCGGCAAAAAAACAAAAAAATCTTTTTTTTCACTTACCTGCTCCATCTTCAGTCTTCACCTGCAGTTTACAGTGGACTCCATCTCCCATGCTCAGTCGACTCCCGCTTCCACAACGCGGACAGGAAACCATGTGCAGTGAGGCCGGAATGAAATTAAACAATACTTTCTGAATTTTGAGCGCTTGCACTTTGACTTTAGAAAGAAGTCAGATAATTTATTTTTGCAGAAAACTGTTGTGGGAAAATTAAAGAGGATCTTAGAGCAACACTATCTCAACAATTAGTTGAGATTGTGAGGTCTGGTTGGTTCAGCCTGTCACAGCGCGTATGGGCATGAGAGTTAACCCACTATACTCTTGTTTCGAAAATAGAAGAATGCTGTCACCACGCTTTCTGCACCAGATTACTTCTGTAAGTTTATTCACTGGTTCATATAGTCATGGGGAGTGCACAGAATGCGACACGTGTTTCGGCCTATGGCCTTCTTCAAAGCTGGAAAATGGGTGAACATTCAATGTCCCATCTGGGTTTTAAGGGTTGCCACTCGTGATTAGCAGAGTCGATATACTGGTGTACCATCACCATGCCTGGTCCACAGAGTTCTGTTCTCCTCGATAGCGTTCAGCGCATACACTCAGACTTCAAGAACCTTGCTGTGTTAGCTTAAGGGCAATGCAGGGCGCCCCAGTGTGCTTGGTGCCCCTTTTTGTATGCGCCTGCACCACTCAATCACCCCTTGAGCCGGTACTGCAGGGGATTGTGGTAGGAGATAAGCAATACGTCATGCAAATTTGTTATTACTAGCTCCTTCCCTTAGAACCCAACCCTTCAGACTAATCATGTCAGTCACAATTAACCTGCTAGTGAAAGTTTCCCCTTTCACCTTCTGTAGTGAAGAAACCAAAGATTTTGAAGTCTTAATTGGTTCATTAAAATCTGCGGACTTAAATATAGATGCTGCACAGGAGGTGCGATTAAATAGTGTCACTGCCTTTTGCCCTTTAGAAAGAATTATTCTTTCCCTCACAATTGCACGTTTTCCCTAGCACGCTGTGTTATGCCACCTATTTAAGAAAGTGGATCGATGAAAGCGACTTTTCTATGTACAATTAGCACATTCTTTTAGGATTTCTCAGTTCCATTAATGATATCCCAATGATAGTCAACCAGTTTCAGCGTCTTGATCTACTGGGCTGCCTTCCTCGGGACTTGCTACTTTCAAGATTATGGGAGAAAGATGATTTCAATAAGGGTCTGGTGTCTCCTAATTATTTTTCAGGAATCACTCAGTGTGGAATCTTATTGTCTACAGGGGAGACAGAAACAAGAAAAAGATTTCTCTCTTAGCAATAGTTTTGGGAAACAGTTTTTGGAAATATTTTCAAGTCTTGAAGAAGGCTGCCCAATAGATCAAGACCGTTGAAACCGGTTGACTATCATTGAGATATCATTAATGGAACTGTCAGGATCCGTCCCTGGAAACTGTGGCACGAGTGGGAGATACTGTCACGAAGAGCCTTGCAGTAACGGACTAGCCCTCAACCAAGATGGCGACCACCGTAATATAAGCAAGCCTCGCCCACCTCCCGGCACGTTGTATCTGTGGATTTTCTTCGATACGCTCGCTCAGCTAAACCTCGGTTTAGCTTTCCTCCTCCTGCTTACTACAGTTTTCCTTCCTGACCTGTTCCCGCGGTCATCAGCATTTTTTCTCTATCTACTCTTTTTCGTCCCTCCTCGGCGTTCTGCCGCTCCTCTTGCTCCACCCTGATCTCCGCTTCGGCTTCCTGCCATTCCGCCTCGCAGCCCCTTCCGCAACACCGCGACTCTTCGTGTTCCTCCCTGTACGCTTCGGGTTCTTCCTCTAATTTGGGAAAGGGACTATACCTTTTATCTATTCTCGTGTTCTTCTGTCTTCTACAAATTTCTGGACGTATCCTTCTGCGTTCTTACCTTGTCCCCCTATCTGGCGTCTGCTAACAGCATTATGTTTTCCTGTTGGGAAACCGCTACAGATCAACCTACCTGGGATTTAAGCTTCTTGTTCCATGAATATAGACTCTTACAAAGACTCTTACAGAACAGCACTTGCCAGAATTCCGCAAGGATCTTTTAGTTGGAATTTACCCATCGGAGCTACATAACTCGAGACTCCTTCCTGGAACCTACTACAGGGTTTTTTGTGCCATCCATCGGCTTTTTCCCTGTCAACTGTGGTTTGGCTCCTCGGGGCCCCCCAAGACAGCTTCCACTTCCTGTCGAGGTGGCCTCCGAGGGAGCCAGGCCTTACTTGCATGGCAGGAAGTCTAGAGAGAAATCTGTCATGAACCGTCGTCTACGTCCTTTCTGATCCTCCTGGTCCCTGACTCGCAGAGGATTGCATGCAGTATTCCTTCCAACATGGCCTCTCGGAACGGAACGCTCCGGATTAGTCTATGCGTTCCACGCTGCTCATCCTACAAGAGAGACATGCCCCTGCGGCTCTGCTCGTCTCCACGCTACCACTACCTGTAGTCAGATGTGCTTTGCCGGAGTTCGATCGGGGATCTCGCTTGATTCCTTGTTCCCAGCTCCTTGATTCCCGGTCCTATTCCTACCCTCTCCAAACTCCTGGAAAACCTTCTGCGCTCAAGTCACGGTCCTCCGTGCCTCTGAGCGTAACGTGTTTGCTTCCTGGTGTTGTCCTGGACTTTCTGAACGCTCCTGGAAACTGAACTGCTATCCTCACGCTGAACGCCGAAGATCAGCGTTCGGGTCTATACAAATCCCAGACCGTAAAAAAAGAAGAAATCCCAGAAGGTCGCAAGTACTCAACAAAAACTGGTGAGACGGGGAGAGACTTTTGATAGATTGAGAGGCCTTAAAAACGATACAGATACAGAGATGGAAGCCGCCGTTCAAGACCTCATGCGAGGCATGCAGGAGTTAACAATAGAGGTACAGACCTCAAGGCAGAGAACGCTGCGTTAAAGCAGTTAGTTCTATCACGTGATTCAGAGACAAAAGAAAGTGTGTTGTTGGGAGGAATAGTGGACAAATATGACGGTTCTTCCAAGACTCTCCGCGCCTTCCTTGATTCGTGTCTAGTTCACTTCACCTTCAAACCCTACTATTTCTCCACTCCTAGAGCAAAGGTGGGTTTTATGATCTCACACCTCACTGGAAATGCATTGACTTGGGCAACCCCCCTGGTCAATTCAGGCGATGCCCTCTTGGATGACTATGATGGCTTTGTGAGAGCCCTTAAGGAAATGTTTGATCGCCCAGAACAAGTGTACAGTGCTCAAGAGAGACTACTCGAGTTTCAACAAGGGTCCCAGGATATGCTCACCTATGTTACTCGTTTCAAACAACTTGTAAAGGAAGCAGACTGGTCACCAGAAGCTAGTTTTACTCTCTTCCGAAGGGGGCTGAACGAAGAAATAAAAGATGAGCTAGCAAGGGTGGCCCGCCCAAGTTCCTTCCAGGTTCTTATGGACCTATCCTTACAGATAGATTTCCGAATCCAAGAAAGAATAGCAGAGAAAAAGAAGTCTAAGGCGAGTTTCCAAAATACCAGCACGGAACACACTCCTAGAGCAGAGCCTACTGTTCCTTCTACCCAGGACCCCGAACCTATGCAACTAGGAGCCTTCCATGGACCCATTACCCCTCAAGAAAGGATGCGACGGATCCATACTGGTCTGTACATGTATTGCGCCTCCGATAAACATCTGGTGAGAGAATGTCCTAATGCTCCTCCACTGCGTTTGGGAAATGCCAGCTCCCGACCCTAGATGGAGCACAGTGTCGGGAGAGAGATGTTTGTTCCACATCAATTCCATCCTTGAACTCTCCTGGACAAAATAACCTTGTGGTTCTTCAGGCCTTACTATCGCCGCCCAAGACAGAATCCTACCCCATCCTGGCATTAGTTGACTGTGGAGCCATGGGCGTATTTCTAGATCAAGATTGGGTCACTGCTCACAACATTCCACATGAAAGCCGAGTAACAATGCAACCAGTAGAGGCCATTGATGGAAGGCCTCTTTCCTCAGGACCCATTACCCTTCAGACTAAAGAGATTCTACTTTCTATTAATCACCATCAAGAGAGGATCAAATTTGACCTCATTAAATCAGCCCATTATCCGATGGTTCTCGGAATGCCCTAGCTACAAAGACACAATCCTTACATCAATTGGGCAGCCGGCTCACTGTTTCTTGGATCTGAATATTGTATGGCTCACTGCCTATCCCTGGATACCGTACTGAAGCCTTCTGAAAACTTTCAAGAGAACCAACAAAGTCCAGTCACCGTTTCTAACATCATCCAGATTCCCAGAGACTACCAAGCCTTTTGTGATGTCTTTTCGACCGCTATAGTTCAATCTCTACCTCCTCACAGACCAGAGGATTGTGCCATCGATACCGAGCCCTCTGCAGTGATTCCTTTCGGCAGAATGTTTATATTATCTGAACCTGAAAAGAGGGCTCTCCGAGAATACCTGGATACTAACCTGGAAAATGGTACCATACGCCCGTCCGAATCTCCAGCGGGCGCTTCATTGTTCTTCGTTCCAAAGAAAGATACCAAGGAACTCAGACCATGTTTGGACTACCGTGGTCTAAATCAGTGTACTCTCAAGGACCGTTATCCCTTACCCCTCATCTCGGTTATCCTAGAAGCAGTCAGAGGTTCAGTAATCTTTACTAAATTAGACCTAAGGGGTGCTTACCATCTCATTCGTATAAAAGAAGGTGACGAATGGAAAACAGCCTTTAGAACCCCCTTCAGCCATTTTGAATACCTAGTCATGCCCTTCGGACTTGCTAATGCCCCAGCAATTTTTCAACATTTCATGGATAGGGTGTTCTCGGATATGCTGTTCCTCTTCGTCATTGTCTACCTGGATGATATCTTGGTCTACTCCAAGGACCTACTGAAGCATGAAGAGCATGTTAAGGCAGTCCTACAACGATTACGTGAAAACAAACTCCTGGCTAAACCCGTGAAATGCCTATTTCACGTCACTTCTGTTCATTACCTAGGATTTGTCCTTAGTCCAGAAGGAATTGGAATGGATCCTTCAAAGGTAAAGGCCATATTATCTTGGCCGGCTCCCACATCCGTGAAACAAATTCAATCCTTCCTGGGACTTGCTAATTTTTACCGAAAGTTCATACCTGTCATGAGCACTGTTTCCAAGGAGTCAGGACAAGCCCAACATCCCCGGAAGCAGGCTCACAACCCCCGCCCCTGGTCCCAACCGACCCCTATCGGGGCCCTCTGGACCATGTCCTGGCGCCATTGGCGCCAGGCTCATAAGAATCACTGGTCCCGGCGCCAGAGGTGCCGGGCTCATACTTTGGGTAAAGGTGCTTGGGTGGACTTACCTGTAGCAGACCATGCTGCATACTCACCTTCACAAGTCCTGGCAAAATGAAGCTCCAGCCTTCTGCTGGGTGGGACTATTTTTCCAATCTGGAACTACTTTCTTACCTGGGTGGGGCTGGCATCACTTCTTGACTCTGGAACACAGGAACTCTTTTTCTCTTGGGCGAGGCTGAGGAGGAAGACACCTAATCACCTCAACACTATTTAAACCACACCCGATTGGAAGAATGTGCTTCGCGTTATTCTGCATCTGCAGCAGGATGCTCACCGAGTCAGCTCCAGTCTTCTAGTGATATCTTCTGCTCCAGCCTGTGAAAACAAGTCAGATCTTCACTTACATCGAGGGATCCAGTCTCCGGCCGCACCTGTCAGCAAAGGAACATCAGGTTAGCAAAAGGCAACGTTTTAGCAGCCGCGCTTACTTACCTGAATCCACAGCATCTCCCAAATCCTGCGCCCTCTACCTGCAAGACAAAGAACTCCGGTTAGTTCAAAAAAAGGGGAAATTGGACACAATTATATTTTCACTTACCGGAGCTGTGCGCTCCTCGCCATCTCCTCTTCTGCTGCATCTCCGCACCTGCAAATCAAGAAAAAGACAATAAGAGGTGCGAATAAACCTGTCAGCAAGCATATTACTTACATGCTCCTCCACGTGCACGGACCTTCATACTTACGTGCATCCGTATGCTCAGCATATAGCATTTCGGCACCTAAGAAACAAAGGCAAAGACTTCATTAAAAGGTGCTCTCGAACTTTACAAACCGACCAGCATCCGCTCGTGCAGAAAACGACAGCATCGCTTCTTCAGCAGCTTTAAACCCTCTGAGGCTACAAGAGACTTAAAGCAATCCCAGTGAAGTAACTGGAACCCAGCGCCCCTGCATCAGTCGCAGGATGGAGAGCCCAGCATTTACATATCTAAGGTGAGAGCTCATTCAGACTTTGGGCGGCCTTAGGGAAAAAACGAATAAGGAGGAGAAGCCCAACCAACAACCAGCCATTAATCCCTTTTTCTTCCGCCTGCAGACACCTTACTCTACAAGTCAGACATTCCATAAGAGGAGGTCCGGTCCAGAGAACCATCCGAGTCCTGCGCTTCTCAATTGAAGACACGGTAACTGTCCAGCCAGGATCTGCGCCTCCGTGGGAACCAGGTGAGCGTTACAGAACGCAAAGCCCTCCAATAACTTCCTACCCAGGCGCAATGGAAACCTCAGACACTGACCAACTAGCCCAGCTATTAGGGGAATTAAGAGCAGAGGTACATGCAGCCCGCCAGGAAACAAATGCCCTGAGGAGAGAATTGATTGTATCAAAAGAACAAACTGATGATCTTGCCAGACAGTTGTTACAATCACAAGCGGGGCAAACCCCTTTGCCTACAGGAGGGAGCTACATTCCTGCAGCCTCGGCCAGTCCAGTACAAATTAATCTACCCGGAAACGTGCCTTTGGCTCCGCCCGAACGCTTCTCCGGTGATCCTAAAAGGTTTGCGGTTTTCATCAACCAGTGCCGATTGCACTTTCTGTGTAGACCAGCTGCTTTTCCGACGGACCAGACTAAGGTAGCCTTTGTGCTTTCGTATCTTAGCGGCAGTGCTGCTGATTGGTCGGTCCCTCTAGTAGCACAGGATGATCCGATTCTTCATGATTTCCAAGCCTTCCAGACCAGCATGGAAAGACTGTTTGCAAGACATTCCCAGGGCCAGGCCTTGGATAACGAACTCCTTTCCCTATGGCAAGGCAATCAGGATCTCCTGGCTTATATTGCGTCATTTAATAGGCTAGTAGTTGAAACCAGATGGCCCGAGGACAAGAGGATCACGCTGTTCCACAGAGGTCTGCGGGGAGAACTCAAAGATGTTCTAGCCCAGGTAGTGAATCCTCCTCAGGATTGCTCTGAATACATCGATTTAGTGGTCCAATTGGATCACAGATTGCAAAACAGGAAGGCAGACTGCTCCAGGTTCGAAACTCGAGTGTTCTCCAAACCACAGATTTCCGCCAAGGGAGCTGAAGCCGTAGAACCTATGCAAATAGGGGTCATGAAGGGCCCTTTAACCCAGAAAGAACGCGACAGGAGAAGACAGTTGCAGTTATGCCTCTATTGTGGAAATTCAGGACATTTCTTTCGAGAATGCCCAGTGAAACCTACAAAGAAGACAGTGGGAGCTTCTGATAAAAATACCGAAAGGCCCGAGCTGGGAAACGACCTCGCCCGACAAGTGTAGAGGTCCGCTTGCCGAGCGTTAAAACCAGTTCTTTGACCTCGCATTTCATAGTCTCAATGGTCCTCATGAATCCAGAGCAACCGGATCGTTTGCATGCTATTAAAGCATACATTGATAGCGGAGCAATCGGTAATTATGTTGACCACGAAATGGCTTCCAGGATGAACCTACCCCTCTGTCCTAAGGCAATTAAAGACGTTATTACCACAGTGGATGGTACGGAAATAGCTTCTGGACCAGTGACCCATATCACCACAGAAGTGACGTTATTAAGTCAAGATGGACATTGTGAGGTGATCATGTTCGATGTGATCAAGGCTCCTCAATTCCAAGTAATATTGGGGATTCCCTGGTTGGAAAAACACAATCCTCAAATTGATTGGCGAGCAAAGACAATACGGTTTCCAGAGTGTGCCCCCACTTGTTATCCTCGACCCAGTATTGGACTAGCAGCGACAACGCCCGGAAGTCCGCAACTGCCTATGGAGTATCAGGAATTCCAAGACGTCTTTCAGAAGGAGCAGGCCAATACTCTACCTCCCCACAGGTCGTACGACTGTCAGATAGACCTGATACCTGGATCCACTCCCCCCTGTAGTAGAATTTATGCCCTTACCGAGCCTGAGAATCTTCATTTGCGACAGTATCTGGACCAGTACCTAGCCAACGGATTCATCCGTCCTTCAAAGTCTCCAGTATCCTCAGCTCTGTTCTTCGTGCCGAAAAAAGAAGGTGACCTTAGGACCTGTATAGATTATCATGCCCTGAACCAAATCACGGTAAAGAATAGGTATCCCTTACCTCTAATTCCGGAACTCCTTGACCAAGTTAAAAGCGCCTGTATATACACAAAACTAGATCTTCGGGGAACGTACCACTTGGTACGGATCAAAGAAGGCGACGAATGGAAGACGGCCTTTCGCACCAAGTATGGACTATTTGAATACCAAGTGATGCCCTTTGGTCTTTGCAATGCTCCGGCCGCCTTCCAGTACTTCATGAATGACGTTCTTAGAGAACTTATAGACGTTTGTGTAGTCGTCTACATTGATGACATCCTTGTGTACTCATCTTCTGAAGCAAATCATAAGAAACACGTCAGAGCTGTTCTTGAAAGGCTTCGCCAACATAAACTTTTTGCCAAGCTTGAAAAGTGTGTTTTTCATGTCACCGAGGTCGAATTTTTAGGTTTCATTTTGACACCCAACGGGGTCCACATGGACTCGAGGAAAGTTGACGCTATCATCAAGTGGCCATCACCAACTTCCGTGAAGGGAGTCCAAAGCATGTTAGGTTTCGCCAACTTTTACCGCAGGTTTATCCCGGAATTTTCACGAATAGTTCAGCCCATTACGGCTCTTTTAAAAAAGAATAAACGTTTCGACTGGACAGCAGAGGCAGAACAGGCCTTTCAGGAGTTAAAAGCCAAATTTATCTCAGCTCCTATATTAAAACACCCGCGCCCAGACCTTCCTTATATCGTTGAGACTGGCGCCTCCAGCTTGGCAATGGGGGCAGTTTTATCACAGAGGGATCCAGAAACTAACCAATTACACCCTGTGGCATTCTGGTCCCGCAAGTTCTCGGCGCCCGAAGTCAACTACACCATCACTGATAAAGAACTTCTAGCTATTAAAGGATAGTTCCGGGACTTTTTTTTATTGTCCCTACGGGTCGGCCATGTGTTTGTAAGCATAAATCGGTAGATCGTAGGAAACTTTCCTATGGACCTTACCCGACTTTTCGCCCATTATCGCACTCGAAATCAGCCTCCATTTTGTGATAATCCTATCATTCCGCCGCATCGACCTGGCTCACCTGCCTTTGCGGCACTAAATCAAATCCCCCGCCCCTGAAACAGACTTTATCAAAACATTCATATTCCCCGCCTCTATCCGTGACGTGACTGAGCTGCGTAGGCAAACGCGCCCAGGCGTCTTCTACGCGACTCCACACAGACCCCGGAAATCAACACAGATCAGCTCACAATACAGCGCACCACAATTCGGAATATGAAACTGTACTTTGAAATCAAACCGCAAGATTGTAAATGTGGTAAAGTACATTTATTTGACATCAAATGTTTAGAGAATATTCAGCGATTTGCATTTTTATTTGCTCATGTTCCAAAAAGTTTGTATTGAGGAACGCGATGGTCCTTTGCTGTACACAGGGTCTTAGAGCATCTCACAATACAGCACCACAATTCGGAATGTGAAACCGTGGTTTAAAAGCAAACGGCAAGATTGTAAATGTGGTAAAGTACATTTATTGGACATCAAATGTTTAGAGAATATTCAGCGATTTGCATTTTTCTTTGCTCTCGATCCAAATTAGTTCGTCTTGAGGGAAGCGATGTTCGTGTGCAGTACACAGGGTGTTGGTTTACGATAAAAATAAGCTCTTCGGTCGCACTGATAATCGCATGGCTGTTCCAACAACGAGGCACTAGGCCACCACAACGGTAGGTATGTTGCATCTAACCGTTAGTACCGCGTAAGGGCATACTTGTACTTGGCGATCGTCCCATAAAATGGTCAGGGTGGTAACGTTGTTCACGCGGAGAAGCAACTGGCGGCTGTAGAAGCCGTCCGCCGGTGTCTGGTACTCGTGACACAGACAGTAGTGAATGATGTACCTAAAAACATAAAAAATGAAATTAGTCTCACCATCAGATCCTTATTAAAATTATTCATTTCATAGCGAGGACAGCGCTACTGGGTGTACACAAGTGTTTAAAGGCGTGGCGAGGCATGGAGGGGGGGGGAGTGGAGTACAAGGTAAGTAGCATAAAATAATAAATAAATAGGGCCAGCTGGTGGCAAGTGCAAGGTAAGTGCAGAACAAGTGCTGGGAAGGGGGGGCTGTAGGATACTGAGACAGTCCCCCAGTGCAGGGGTTGACAGGGAGGCAGTGCAGGTGGAGAGTGGAAGGGCCCAGGACCGAGGTCGCAGACAGTGGACCAGTTGTAGCAGGGGAGAGGGAGAGAGAAAGCAGAAGCAAAGAGGAAGGTTTTGAGGTGCTTCAGTAAAAGCAGAACAAGTACAACTGAACCCGTCTTTAAAGCCACTGTATAGTAATGAAATTGCGGTATAAACTCATCAAAAGTTACTTACATTATATTTGCATTTTCCATTGTGTCTCTGTGTAGGGCAGACCCGAAACACCACTCCTTCTTTGCCGACGTTACTTCTTCTAATGAACGTGGCTCATCGTTTCGTTTCTGAAATTTTATTCATTATCTTTTCTTAGTCTTTCAGGATGGTCCCGGCCTGTCAAGGTCAAATCACAATAGAACCTTATTTTGGGTCGTGGGCCGTTCCGCCACCCGAGCAAAACATCAAAGCAGCTGACCTTCACTTTGAGCGAGCACACATTTCTAGTTAGCTGCAGTTAGTGTAAGGGCATCTTGTCTGCGTGCCTTTTTTTTTATTGTCCATATGGGTCGGCCATGTGTTTGTAATACGGAAACATTCTATAATTTTTGTAAAAATGATTTATATTACTGTTTGGTTTAATTGCAATGGGCCTGCAACATGAGGAGACTCGAGAGAACAGACAATCAAATTACAATCATTTAAACCGTGATGTGTATTTCTCAATGAGCTCTGCTTTAGGTGGACATGGAACAGAGGCAATGTTGGGTGGCAATGCAGTTGTCCCCTGCATAGGTTCGTTCACCACTCCATGTATATGCCTATCGAGGACATCTACGATAAGTCTCTCAATAAACTCATATTGCATATCCTCAAACACTGGTTTGATCACCCATTGTTTACTTCTTTTAGTGAAGGCCTTATTGTAGCGAAGCGTCCCTAAAGTTCTGGTCGTCCTACTTTGTTGACGGCCAACATTATGGTTATGTGCCAAGACCGCTAGAAGAGTCCGATTTATCATGCCTTCCATGCCAAAATGCAATCTTTTGGGCCTGTACTTTAGGCACATATTGTGGAACACCTCCAAATCTCCTGTGTGGCAGAATTCCGTGAGTCCCCTCAAATCTCTTGTTATAGTTTTATCAAATACAATCTTTTCAATGGCCTTGTGAGTGGGTGATGAAGGAATCAACCACTTCTTCTTCCGTGCCTCCTCTGTGGACAAATGGCCATGTTCACATTTGTGGAAATGCTCATTTGTCGACCATCGATGTACGTTGCTACAGTGCAACATTACTGACCGCCATTTTTCCAGTAGAATTTCCAACGACCCTTCACATGTTTTTGAGCTCCACCAAAGATGGTTGCTGATTGACTTGGACCACTGTGAAATACCTTGCATATCTTTTTTTTTTCCTGCAGCCGACAATTTTTTATTGATTGTTTTTGCAAGATGCCATACGTCAAATTGGTGATTTATATTTTTGTACTCTTCTCTCATTGTCTTGGCAATTGAAACGTGTCTGTCCGTGGCTATCAGGTCGATCACCATTCCCCGCGATTGTAGTTCTTGCAATGATGCTACAAAGCCAACTTTCTCCATGGCCACTGAGGATGTACTTTGTGACACCTGCACGACCACCGAACTCACAATTTTCTTACTTTCCATGTCCTGAAAGTGGTAGGTGCAGTACTTGGCTGAAAATCCTGGGCTGTCGCACTGTCCATCACCGGCTAGCCTGAAGCGTTTGCCCGCGAATGTACTTTCCATTGACATTTTTTCCATTCTCCAAGCTTCGCTGATGGCTGGAAATAGATAATCGGTTTGGTATTTGTAGAACTGACTTTTCGCAATGAAATGGATTCCCACAAACTGAAAGAAATACTGTAACTTTTTAAAACTTGAACCACTAAAAAGTGCGGCCGCTGCACAAAGTAGATTGCCTGCTGGCAGTTGCCCCAGCATGGGTTGTGCAGACCATGCGAACGGATGATATTGTGTACAGGTGGCATGTATTTTAAGGTTAGTGCCTCGAATTGCACGAGTCACATTAATCAATGGCTCCCCACATACTTCCCCACCAACCCAATGCCCACATTTCATCATCATAATAATATCCATCAAACAGCTATCGAATACAATGAATTTGGCCTCTTTCCTTATACTGTCACTCTGCATCCCAGCTGGTTCGGCCTGTAACGTTGAGGACATGTCACTCGCATGAAAGGTACAATCTCTGATATAGTCTTCCGCTATGCTGAGTGATATTGATGGTGTTTCATTGTCGTCCACTTCATTCTCTTCCATTGCAACATCTGTTCCTTGTCCGGAGATGGGAGAAAAAAACAATGTCTTCAACTTTCGCGCGCTCTTATTTTTTGCGGGTGTGGATTCTGTGAATTGATCTCCGACTGCATCCAAACTACCAGGAGGACATTCACTATCAATGGCTGGTGGTGGTATAGCTCCGTTGTCAATCACTTCATATTCTTCCCATTGGCACGATGCATCTCCAGTCTCAAGTCCCTGCCAAAAGGTTTGACAAGCAACATCTCTCGTTCGCTTCACTGTCTGTGTAGATCTAGTTCTTACACCCACTCGCAACTAGAGGACAGATTAGAAAAGGGATGTTCAGTTTAAACACAACTTACAGTATTGAACTATTGACAGTGAAAGACAACATAATATAGTGAACAGGACACTAACCTTCTTTTGCTTTCTTTTCTTTGAAACTTTCTTTCCTCGAACTTCAACATCTGGACGCTGTTGCTCCGACTCGTGTGTGCATGTCTCCACTTCCTCTCGCGCTGCAACGACTATATTTTCATGATAAGCACATCCATCACTCACTGAGGCTCCATCGACTCCCTGAAACATAGAACTTTCATTAGTATGTATAATAATATTGAAAACACAAAATGTACTTGGGGACCAATACCCATACGTACATCTCAATAGCAAAACACGAATGAACGCATTGTGTAGAACATTCAAACGACAATAGTTCACGCATTGTTGATCTAGTTAGATTGAACTGTCAAGATCCATACCTCGGGCTCCGCATAGACTTCCATTGATGATATTATTGAAGATGACGCTTCAGCAACTCCCTGAAACACAGTAATTGCATTAGTATGGTTTTCTATTTTGTTTAAAAGAACATAAACTTTCTGCAGGCGTCAACGGCTCATCTAAATAGACCTGCACAAATGATCAGTTGTCTAAAATAAATAATGGATATCTAAATATGATTCGATTTGCTCCATCGTTGGAAGTGTCACCACCCAGAGATCTGCATCAACTACTAGGGGTGATGTTCTTGTTGAAGAAGCTCCGTCAGCTCCCTGAAACATAGTACTTGCGTTAATAAAGAAGGAAGTATAGCGGATGTAATCACGTCATTTGATCTCGCATGATTGATCTGTCAGTATCCATACCTCGAAATGCATAAGAACATCAAGGGACGATGTAACTGCGGTGCACACTTCTGCAAGCTGTTGCGCCGACCCGTAACTGCATGCTCCCCCTTCTTCTTGGACTAATGCTCCATCGACTCCCTGAAACATAGGACTTTCATTAGTAATGAACACAATATTGAAAAAAGAAGACACATAGGAGGGCGACGACAGAAGGACATACCAATGGCTAAAAACGAAAGAAACATTGTGTGTAACAATCACGCTACAAGAATGCAAGATCTGATGATCTCCATCGATGGAACTGTCCGGAAACGTACCTCGAGCATCTGAGTGACATCTACGGTTGTCGTCAATGCGTTGGACTCCTCAGCATCTCCCTGAAAGACGGTACTTGCATTATTTTGGATAACAATAATTATAACTGAAAACAAAGACTAGAGGACGAGTACTGTGGTGTACCATTAGGTAAAATAATTACACGATCAATTAAAACTATTGATTTACATGCCTAAAACAAGTCAGTGTCAGAATAGCTAAGTAAGATTACCCGATAGGCGCTTGAAGTGGCTGATGACTGCAATAACGACACGGATGGAGAATCTTCCGCCTTCATATTGAGTGGATACATAAATGGGGAAATTATTGTTAGCTAATGCTACACACTACCGCAATGCCGAGAGATAAATACGTAAACTTGACTCACCAGTGGAGGGATGTGGACGAATAGAGTGGGAATAGCGGTTGAGAGCAATTTTCGCCTCGCTCGCAGTGTTTTCTTCTTTATTAGCAATGATGTGGAGTACATGTCTGGGCTAAAGTGCCTGCTGCAGATGCGGTATCGATCACCCCTCTTGTCCGCAAAGACTTCTAGGACTCTACTTTCTATCTCAGAGGCTGGATATCCGCAATATCGGACCCATTCTCTTATCTGATCTATTGTCTTAGGGAAAACATGCATTATGGTACCTTCAGATTTGTTATGGGTCTTCGAAGGGCAACCGCCAATGGAACAGGCAGGCATTATGGAAAGTTCTGAAAAGTAAAGATCAACAATTCTCTATGAATACCAATGTGTTAAAACATTAAATGCTCAGGACTTAAAACCGATGCTTTAACACACAAGCACAAATATAGCAGAGAATTAGTTGAAAGGAGGAAACAACTAAGAAAGGAAGTAAGAGTTTGTAAAAAAAGCATAAAAGACTCAAATATAGACAAACAAAGGAACATCAAAGTACTCCGAAATCAATATAAAAATTGGCTCATAGACTTTAAAACAAGACGACTTCAAGAGCAAGGGGAACTAATGCTAAAAACTCTACAAAACTCCAACACCAGAGAAACACCAGAGAAACATGGGACCTAATAAATAACTGTACCCTGAACCATCAAAGTAGATTAATTTGTGGCGTATCTGAGAACGATTGGATAAAACATTATACAGAAGTCTTCGCTGCCAGGGCTGACGACGTAGACCTATCAGAAGAGATAACAACACTTCCATGGATGAATATGATGGACGAGAAAGAAATTGAAATCGCAATTCGGAAATTAAAAGTCTCCTCTGCTGCTGGCCCTGACGGGCTGACGAATATCCATCTGAAGAAAGACCCAAAATCATGGTCAGAGATAATAAACATCTTATTCAAGAAAATTGTACTACAAAGAAAGATTCCAGAAACATGGACAAAAAGCATAACTGTGCCTATATATAAAAAGGGTCAACGTGATTTGCCTATAAATTACCGACCTATTTCGTTATTAGCATCCACAGGAAAGCTTTTTGCAGCAGACTTACAGAAAAACCTGACAAAATGGGCAGAGACGAATAACATCATCGACCCGCGCCAAACAGGGTTTACAAAGCGTACAGGAACGGACCTAAACCTGTTTATTATATCTATGCTAAAAACCAACGCAATAGAATACAAAAAAGAACTTCATTTGGCCTTTATTGATCTAAGCCAAGCTTTTGACACTGTAAACAGAAGAAAGCTATGGGAAAAACTAAAATCTTGGTCTTGCCCAGCGGAATTACTGAACCCAATAAGGGCGTTACACCAAAATACAACCACCCAAATCAGAGTAAACGATCGAGGGGATTTGACGGCCAACATCAGAATCAACAAGGGTGTGAAGCAAGGTTGCCCGCTTGCAGCAACATTGTTTAAACTGTTTATAGCCGACATTCCTGAAATAACATCATGCACAAGACATTTCAGTCCAAAAATTAACAATCAAGAAGTGGCGATTTTATGCTATGCAGACGACATAGTATTACTAGATGAAACAAGAATCGGGCTGCAAAGACTCATAAACAACTTACAAACCTACATGCAAAAAAACGACCTGGTGATCAATGTGGGAAAATCAAAGATCCTGACTATAAACGGTAAGAACAAAGCCATAATGAAAAAATTTAAATGGCATATAGCAGGAGAACCTCTTGAACGAATACAGATGATAAAATATCTAGGAGTAGGTCTCAACGCCTCCACAGTGGAAAAGAGCTGGGTAGAAACTCTGCTTGTAAAAGTCAGAAATCTAAGTGCACAAGGAAGGGTCCTAGATGGCAAATACGGAAAATTTTCATTGGCACCAGTAAGATTGTTCTATGTCCAAAAAGTCCTGCCGTCCTTAGCACACGGAAGTGAAGCCGGTCTGAATCTATCATACAAAATATGGTCGAAACTGGAAAGTGCATTTTGGAAACCAGTATTGAAGCTTCCGAGGAGCACTCCGATAGTGGCAATAAGAGCGGAACTGGACCTCGAGTCTCTTGAAGCCACAATGAAATGGAAATCTTTATGCCTGTTGAGAAAAATATGTGAAACTAGCCCGGCCGAGAGTTATAAAATACTGGCTACTAAAGGAGTAGACAAAAGCTCAACTTACCTTAATCACTGGAAAAGAGAATGGTCTCAAGTACTAACACAAATGGACTCATCCAAAGAAGAACTGCTCACAAACCCCAACAAAGTAAAAGAAAAGCTCATGAGACAGGATTGGATTGCAACAAGAGAGGCCAAAATGAAGTTAAGGAACATAATCACCATGGCAGCCGAACATAGAAAAAGAAATGTGCTTCCAGAGTATCTACTAAAATTTCCATCATACGCTCATAGAGCAACATTATTAAAAATCCGGCTGGGAGTTTACCCTACAAACGAATATAAAAATAGAACGGGAGGAAGAGGTAGTAATGAGGGGCGCTGCAGGTTTTGTCAAAAAGAGTGTCAACTAGAGACTCCGATGCATCTTATGATGAACTGCACCGCCGTTTCAAAGGACAGAAAGCGCTTGTTATCAAGGTATATGTCAAATACAACACAATGTAACGATGAGGAACAATGGGACTATTTTATTCAAGGACATAATCCCCGATTCTCGTGTGCGGGTATAAACTTTTTGGACAAAATCCTCAAAGAAAAAGACGATGAACTAGCAGAGGAAAACGTGCAAACATCTGGACACATTAAGTGAACAAAGAAACACATACCTTAGGAGGTGACGGTCGTAAAGATAGTCATGATGAAACGAAAGGATAAAAGAGGAATCGAATTGAAACGGAAAGTGTGATAAAAGTTTAAATGTAAACTAAAATACTACACTTTAAATAATAAAAAAAAAAAAAAAAAAAAAAAATGACACATAAAAGGTTCAATGCAAGGTCCGTTTTGGTTCTTGGAACTATACACGTTATTCACATGCGGATAAGTATTTCAATAACTTTCAAAAAATAGAAAAAGTAATTTGACTAAACTCAGAACATGTGACTACTTCCTTGCATGTACTGTCGTGAACGAAAAGAAAACATGGATGCAATTTGATGACTACTAGCAAATAGATATAAATTAAAAAATTGGACGCAAAATGATTATGGTACATGGACTTACCTTGACGAACAAACAGTTAGATGCAGGGATCAGAGTAGTTTCTTGTCATAGAACAGGGAGCAGTTCACAGGTTGCAAACTGACGAGTTTGCTCAAAGTGGTCACGGAAGTTCACAGAGACGAAGAGCAGATAACCAGCACCTTCACGGGTTGACTAGCAAAGCGCAAAGAAGTTCTCATTAGAAATATGAAGTGGGTTATAAAGAATTCGAAACAGGGGTGTGTTTGTGAATGAATGACGTGTATATGTCGTGGCATTATGCGGTCTGCAGGGGGCCGTCCAGCGTGAGGGGGGATGCTTGGCAGGAGACACGGGGTCTGGAGGTAGACATGGGAACAACAAACCCATGCTCTATAGACCACTTTGAAGTGTACATGGTCTTTGGCACCTCTTGGCCTTTATCGCTCCCTGACAGCTCCACTTGCCAGCAGCGCAAGTACCCCGGTGCGAACTGCCTTTAATAAGGCGGGGGGGTGGATCGGGGCGGTGGTCGTGCAGACAAGACACAGGAAGACTCGTGAATGGAGACACACTTATGTGGATTGCAGGGGGCCGTCCAGCGTGAGGGGGGATGCTTGGCAGGAGACACGGGGTCTGGAGGTAGACATGGGAACAACAACCCATGCTCTATAGACCACTTTGAAGTGTACATGGTCTTTGGCACCTCTTGGCCTTTATCGCTCCCTGACAGCTCCACTTGCCAGCAGCGCAAGTACCCCGGTGCGAACTGCCTTTGATAGGGCGGGGGGTGGATCGGGGCGGTGGTCGTGCAGACAAGACCCGTTTGCCGCAGGGCCTCACCAAGGAGAGGCCATCTAACTGAATGTAAGAGGATGGCTGCAGGATCTACTACATGGAAGGCAGGGGGTGAGTTTATAAATACCTCACCCTCCCAGGAGAATATACACTAGATTCATTTAAAAAATCAAAACAACCATTGTTAAAATATATGTTGGGCTTTATTTTAGATTTTAATTAAACATAAATAATAAACATTACACATTGTAAAGTTGAGGTTGCAGCACATCGAGGGAAAATCCGCGGTATTGTCCACTGTCACTGGGGAAATGTTGTCTAATGGCAAGTACCGCACAGGCAGGTATTACTCTCCGAACGCGCTGTCCGAGCCTCCCGTGAAGCCACCAAGTGAAGCAACGATAGGCCACCAGCCTGTACCACCTGTGAAAAAAAAAGATGCAAACTGTATTAATCTGACCAAACTTTCTTATCAATGTCGATTCAGGTAACACATGTCATTTTTCTTAGAAAAAAATTATATCTAGAAAATGCACTATATGGAACCAATTTACATGCGTTCGAATGATATGTAAATGTAATTTTATATGTGGGAGACGACCATGAAATAGTGGTGGCATCACTGACATCACAAACAGAGTATACTTACTCGTTACTCGGATTACGCGGACGAACAGTGCCACGAAGTTCGTGCATAAGCACCATCATCATCCTCAACACTGTCCGTGAGAGGCAGGCTTCCCTGAACTCTGGCAGCTCGGTGATGCATTGCGGACTTTGCTCGCCTTCCTGCTGACTTTGCTCGCTTTCCGAAATGTAGGCCAAGCACCCGGAATTTTCACGGCAGCAGCAGTTCTCCTCCTCAGTTGGCATTAGCTCGCACCGATTGCACGTGCACCAGGTGGAGACGCCGTCCATGCGACATGGTCCAGGCTCTTCATCCGTTGACTGGTCCTCCCAACTGCCGTCCGAATCCCCATCGTTTTCGCGTGCTTGCCTTTCCAGTAGTTCCTCCTCGGTGTACTCGGGCTCGTACATATACGGCATTATTGTGGCCATTGTGCGGTAAAGATAGTAAAATAATTTACAGAGATGGTACAGGTGTTCACACGGGCTACAAGCGGCGAAGGTAGCTGACCAGAGCACTGAAACGAGTCACAGAATACTCAAAGTAACACAGAGAGAGGAATGGAATCGAAAATCTGCTGCTGTATGTTGTGAAACGGTCTGTTTATACTTATTGGGGAAAGAGGCGTCCTGCCATTTCCATGGCAACACGTCAATAGCTGAGGCGCAGCGATTGTTGACACGAGACGTGCTTGAAATGGGCAGTACGCGTCTGCTGATGTCAGGCTCAGGGGCGGGGGATTTGATTTAGTGCCGCAAAGGCAGGTGAGCCAGGTCGATGCGGCGGAATGATAGGATTATCACAAAATGGAGGCTGATTTCGAGTGCGATAATGGGCGAAAAGTCGGGTAAGGTCCATAGGAAAGTTTCCTACGATCTACCGATTTATGCTTACAAACACATGGCCGACCCGTAGGGACAATAAAAAAAAAGTCCCGGAACTATCCTTTAAGTCCGCCTTCAAGGCCTGGCGGCACTACCTCCTTGGAGCCAAACACACAGTCACAGTAATCACCGATCATCGCAACTTACAGTATTTGAAGACCGCTAAAGCTCAATCCTCCAGACAACTTCGCTGGGCTCTGTTTTTTGCCAAATTTGACTTTGTAATCACTTATCGTCCAGGCAACAAGAATGGCAAAGCAGATGCCCTTTCCCGGATTGGAATGGAGGAACACATGGTCAATCCTGAACCTGTACCTATAATTCCCGAACAAAGAATCCTGGGCCTGGTCTCCTCGCAATCCATCGAAGATATCGAAGCAAAGGCCAAACAACTTGTGACTCCTTCAGATCTACAGAATTGGCAACAGAAAGGAAAGGACTTCACCGTGACTAGGGATTTGCTTTATTTTCAAGGACGACTATACTTACCTGGTACTGATTTACCAAGAGAGGTAATCTCTTGCTACCATGATTCTTTAATGGAGGGACATCCTGGCATTGCCAAAACCTCAGAGAAGATCAAGAGACACTTCTGGTGGCCGTCATGGAGAAAGGACATCAAGGACTTTGTAATGTCTTGTGGGGTGTGCGCCCAAAACAAAAGTCAGAAAGAAAAACCAGCAGACCTCTTACACCCACTAGACATCCCGCCACACCCCTGGCATACCCTTTCCATGGACTTCATTACTGATTTACCCTCATGCTCTGGATACAACACCATTTTAGTAATCGTGGATTTGTTTTCTAAAATGGCCCACTTCATCCCACTGAAGGGCTTACCCTCAGCTTCAGTCCTGGCCCGAGAATTCCTCGAAAACATTGTTCGGTTACATGGTTTCCCTTCAATTTTGATCTCAGATAGGGGAAGCCAGTTTATCTCGCACTTTTGGTGAAATTGCTGTCGTCTAACTCAAATTGATGTGAGACTTTCAACCAGCCATCACCCTCAGACCGACGGGCAAACCGAGAGGACAAATCAAACTCTGGAACAAAATTTACGGTGCATGCTGCAACAGTCGGAAAGTAATTGGAAAGACATCCTTTGGATCGCCGAATATGCCTACAACAATTCGATCCATTCAGGAACCGGAAAAAGTCCCTTTTACCTCTTATACGGGATTCACCCTCGAACCTCCAATCTTGATCCACCTCAGGATCTCGGAACACCTGCCGTAGATCATCTACACACTGCTATCACTCAAGCTTTCAAGGAAGCCACGACCCATCTTCAACTAGCCAAAGAACAGTATAAAAAGGGAGCAGACCGACATCGAAGGGAGGCCCCCCAATACCGGGTTGGAGACCTAGTTTGGTTATCCACTAAACATTTAACTCTTAAAGGACCTCGCACCTTCAATCCAAAATATCTGGGACCATATCCTGTCACCGCCATAATAAATCCAGTGGCTGTCAAGTTGGGCTTGCCGTCCCACGTGAAAATACATCCAGTTTTCCACGTATCTCTACTAAAACCAATGCAGCCTGGAACCCGATTGACTAAAGCTCCAGAACCTATTCAAGTTAATGGAGAACTCGAATTTGAGGTCAAAAACATCCTGGACTCCAAGATCATCAAGTCCAAGCTATACTATCTGATTGACTGGAAGGGCTATGGGCCCCAAGAACGATCATGGGAACCCTCTGAATACGTCCACGCAACTCGCCTAATCAAAAGATTCCACCGAACTTTTCCCGACAAACCAAAACCCCCGGGGGAGACAATTTTGGGAGGGGCCTTGAGGGGGGGGGGTGCTGTCATGAGCACTGTTTCCAAGGAGTCAGGACAAGCCCAACATCCCCGGAAGCAGGCTCACAACCCCCGCCCCTGGTCCCAACCGACCCCTATCGGGGCCCTCTGGACCATGTCCTGGCGCCGTTGGCGCCAGGCTCATAAGAATCACTGGTCCCGGCGCCAGAGGTGCCGGGCTCATACTTTGGGTAAAGGTGCTTGGGTGGACTTACCTGTAGCAGACCATGCTGCATACTCACCTTCACAAGTCCTGGCAAAATGAAGCTCCAGCCTTCTGCTGGGTGGGACTATTTTTCCAATCTGGAACTACTTTCTTACCTGGGTGGGGCTGGCATCACTCCTTGACTCTGGAACACAGGAACTCTTTTTCTCTTGGGCGAGGCTGAGGAGGAAGACACCTAATCACCTCAACACTATTTAAACCACACCCGATTGGAAGAATGTGCTTCGCGTTATTCTGCATCTGCAGCAGGATGCTCACCGAGTCAGCTCCAGTCTTCTAGTGATATCTTCTGCTCCAGCCTGTGAAAACAAGTCAGATCTTCACTTACATCGAGGGATCCAGTCTCCGGCCGCACCTGTCAGCAAAGGAACATCAGGTTAGCAAAAGGCAACGTTTTAGCAGCCGCGCTTACTTACCTGAATCCACGGCATCTCCCAAATTCCGCGCCCTCTACCTGCAAGACAAAGAACTCCGGTTAGTTCAAAAAAAGGGGAAATTGGACACAATTATATTTTCACTTACCGGAGCTGTGCGCTCCTCGCCATCTCCTCTTCTGCGGCATCTCCGCACCTGCAAATCAAGAAAAAAACATTAAGAGGTGCAAATAGACCTGTCAGCAAGCATATTACTTACGTGCTCCTCCACGTGCACGGACCTTCATACTTACGTGCATCCGTATGCTCAGCATATAGCATTTCGGTACCGAAGAAACAAAGGCAAAGACTTCATTAAAAGGTGCTCTCGAACTTTACAAACCGACCAGCATCCGCTCGTGCAGAAAACGACGGCATCGCTTCTCCAGCAGCTTTAAACCCTCTGAGGCTACAAGAGACTTAAAGCAATCCCAGTGAAGTAACTGGAACCCAGCGCCCCTGCATCAGTCGCAGGATGGAGAGCCCAGCATTTACATATCTAAGGTGAGAGCCCATTAAGACTTTAGGCGGCCTCAGGGAAAAAACGACTAAGTAGGAGAAGCCCAACCAACAACCAGCCATTAATCCCTTTTTCTTCCGCCTGCAGACACCTTACTCTACAAGTCAGACATTCCATAAGAGGAGGTCCGGTCCAGAGAACCATCCGAGTCCTGCACTTCTCAATTGAAGACACGGTAACTGTCCAGCCAGGATCTGCGCCTCCGTGGGAACCAGGTGAGCGTTACAATACCGTCCTTTTCTGAAATTGTTCAACCGATCATTTCCCTCTTGAAGAAAGATACCTCATTTCTCTGGTCCGCAGCCCAAGACAAGGCATTCCAACGATTAAAGTCAGAGTTCACTCAAGCCCCCATCCTAGCTCAACCCGACATTAACCGGCCATTCCTAGTGGAGACGGATGCCTCCAACTACGCCATAGGAGCAGTCCTAAAACAGGAATTTGAGGACAAATTGGAGCACCCCATTGTTTACCTTTCACAAACTCTGACTCCCAGTGAGACTCATTATTCCGTCTTGGAAAAGGAGCTATTAGCCATCCGCCAACCCTTTAAAGAGTGGCAACATCTACTCCTGGAGCTAGGCATCCAGTCCAGGTCCGTACGGACCATTGAAATCTTCAAGTTCTACAATCCTTGGAGTGTAGGAACAGTCGTCAGGCCAGTTGGGCCTTTTCTTTGCCCAGTATCAGTTCCACATCCATCATGTCCCTGGATCACAGAATATAATTGCTGATGCCCTTTCCAGACGTCCTGACTATGAAAACCCTGAGGATCGGACCTTTCCAAAAATGTTTCCCCACACAATCTTTGTTGCCCAAGCACTCACCCTCCTGGAGAATATCCAAGGCCAAACTCGACTTTCGGACCTCTGGAAGGAGCACAAGAGAAATAACAGATGGAATCTCACAACTAAGGACGGATATTTATTCAAGGACACTCGCCTAGTTATTCCCACTCCTGGACTGAGACAAAGAATCACAAGGGTATGTCATGATACCTTACATTCGGGACATCGTGGAATTACCAACACTCTCCATTTAGTACAAAGACAGTTTTGGTGGCCGAAGATGAAGGATGACATTAGGATCCATGTCCAAACATGCGCCGTTTGCAATCAGAACAAACATGATAATAAGAAGCCGGCCCGACTCCTACTCCAACCAGCAATACCAACAAGACCCTGGGAATTCATCGCCACTGACTTTATCATGGAATTACCACCCTCTAGAGGCTACACAACAATCATGGTCACTATTGACTTGTTTACTCATATGGCTCATTTTACACCCTAATCCAAACTACCTTCCTCATCACATCTTGCCGGAATTTTCCTGGAACACATATTCCGACTTCATGGCTGCTTTCCAAAATCATTTCAGACCGAGGACCCCAGTACATATCTCAGTTTTGGAAGCAAGTGTGTCGTATTCTAGGAATCCAACGTGCCTTATCCTCTGGCTACCACCCACAAACCAATGGAGCCACGGAGCGTGTCAACCAGACTCTCGAACAATACCTACGTTGTTTCACCACCAAAGTTCAGGACGATTGGTCACTCCTAATACCTATGGCCGAGTTTGCTTATAACAATTCAGATCACTCAGCTATCAAGACCAGTCCCTTCTTCTGTAGTCAAGGATTCCATCCATCTGTCCTACCCTCCGTACTCCCACATCCTACCCCAGTACCTGCAGTAGACTCCCTGATCGAAAACCTCATCACAGTCCATAAGGAGGTAAAAGAAAACCTACAAAGGGCCTGAAAAGATGTCAAACGTAATGCTGACTCTAAGAGAAAATTAACAATGGGGGTCCTGGGAGTCCCTCTGCCAGACATTAGTCCTGGTTACGAGAGACTTACCCAGAGTCTTTAGCTCACTATCTTTCACAGAGAAGAAATATCCCAAACATATCAGTCTTTGTCCTGCCCTGGGGCAGTCCAGCACCAAAATACTAGGCAATTCTCCTCTGAACAAGAGTACCAACAGAAATCCCAGACACGTGTTTCCGTCTGGTTGGACCTCATCAGTAGGGTGGATCTGTGCCTCTCTAAGAATCTGTGCAGAGTGTCAAAGTTTGGATGAATCATTTTCCAAGATTCAGGTAACCGAAGTCGAAAGGCCACTGGCTTGATGATTTCTTGTATGGAAAAGGGACCGCAGTATCTGGGAGCCAGTTTATTAGGGCGCAGGTGTCTACGAAGGAGATTCGAGGATAACCAAACCTTATCTCCTACTGAATAGGGAGGTCCAGGTCTTCTCTTAGAGTCAAATTAACAAGGGGTTCCTGGGAGTCCCTCTGCCAGACATTAGTCCTGGTTACGAGAGACTTACCCAGAGTCTAAAACTATAAAACTGCTAAAACTATACATTCAGTCATCCCAAACAGCTCCTAGAGCTACCCCTGTTATTGTAAATGATGAACTGGAATACGAGGTTTCCAGGATTTGTGACTCAAGATATCGAGGAGGTCAACTACAATATCTGGTTGAGTGGAAAGGTTACCCTTCCAGTGAGTGTACGTGGGAACCAGTGTCAAACATGAATGCGCCCAGATTGGTTCGACAATTTCATCTGATCCATCTGGGCAAACCCGGAGGAGCTGGTTTTCAGAGGAGGCATACTGTCATGAACCGTTGTCTACGTCCTTTCTGGTCCTCCTGGTCCCTGACTCGCAGAGGATTGCATGCAGTATTCCTTCCAACATAGCCGCTCGGAACGGAACGCTCCGGATCAGTCTATGCGTTCCACGCTGCTCATCCTACAAGAGAGAAACGCCCCCGCGGCTGTACGCATCTGAACGCTACCGCTACCTGTAGTCGGCCATGCTTTGCCGGAGTTCGATCGGGGCTCTCGCTTGATTCCTTGTTCCCAGCTCCTTGATTCCCCATCCTATTCCTACCCTCTCCTAACTCCTGGAAAACCTTCTGCGCTCAATTCACGGTCCTCCGTGCCTCCGAGCGTAACTTGTTTTCTTCCTGGTGTTGCCCTGGACTTTCTGAACGCTCCTGGAAACTGAACCGCTATCCTCACGCTGGACGCCGAAGATCAGCGTTCGGGTCTATACAAATCCCGGACCGTAAAAAAGAAGAAATCCCAGAAGGTCGCAAGTACTCAACAAAAACAGGTGAGACGGGGAGAGACTTGTGACAAAATCATCAAAGGAACACTCCAAGGCACCACTGAAGCTGTCTTCTCTCACCAAGGAAAGACAAGAAGAAGCATCAGGTGAGGAGCAGGGGGCGGTAGGTGAACAGCGTGACAGGAACTGCGAAACCCTAAAAGATTTTATTTATTGTTGTTGACATCACAACTAAACAGTTTTTGCTTTGTCATTGTTGAAGGAAAGAGAAGAAGGAAAAATAAAGAATTTAGTTTCCCTCTTGGTCCATGTTTTTAACTTCTATCACTTTTTTCTTGGGTAGTAGCCACACTGAGCATGTGGCTTCGTACACACGGTGCATTCAAAAGTAGGATTATCTTTTTTCTATCCACTTTCCTCTATAGAAGGCACAATACTGCATTCTAGAGAAATCGTTCTTTCTAAAAGGCAAGAGGCAGTGATTATAACTGGACACCATTCTTAAGCACCAAACATTCAAAATGATGCTTTCTGTTACGTGTTAAAAATCTTACTATGGGTTTTTGAAAGAATCGGAGTACCCGATTATCCTTACATTGTTGTGTGTCTAGTAATTACATATTGTAACCAAAAAAGTAAAAGGTGGAAGGTTTTGAATTAATCTGAACCACTGGAACTGCTCTGGGCAACCTTGCCCACTACCATTTTTAGCCAATGTGAGCACATTGCAAAAGGGTTCCAGGCATATGCAAATCAGTCAGGTACTGCCACCATTGGGAGCAGACAAGTCAGAACTGCTAAGCCAGGTCCCCTCCGCATGGAAGCACAAGCAACCCCAGACATGTTTCGGCCTTGTTGGGCCTCATCAGTGAAGTGCAGCTTGTTTCCCAATGGCACAGCGAACAACAAAACCACATCTGGACATACCTTCTCTCACACTGGGAGACAAACTATAACCAAAAAAGTAATGGGTGGAAGGTTTTGAATTATTCTGAACCACTGGCACTGCTCTGGTAATTAAATATTGTGCCATTGCTTTTGCCCCAGTTGAAAACAGTATGTTTACTAAATTTTTGTGCCTGTCACGCTTTAACAGTTGCCCTAAAATGGTACACACTATAACCTGTCAAATCACCCATTTACACCAACAAAAGCACCAAGAACCACACTGGGAAACTGCAGGAGAGATTGTCCCAATTATCACAAAGAAGGAAGAAAATTCACAAAACCACCAAAACAAGAGTGTCAGTGATATGAATAACTTATGGTAAAACAGGAATAAATTGTTATTCCATCATGGTCAATACCATAGTGTACAGATCTCCAGTTCACAACACGCATTGGTGAATTACAGACACTTTTGTGATGCACTGGCATTTAAATAATCTGACAAAACAATTCCATCAGCTGGAGCTAAATTCAGTTAATGCGTAAAGAAGCACACTCAAACAAAGTGTCAAACCCTATATATGGTTGTTACTACATTTGGACAGGTCACTCAACCTAACATACTGCAGATTTGACCCCACATCCTAGAGTCTGCAATATGCCAAAAAGGTGTGGAGAACAGAGTGTAAGGCAGTGGTGACACAATGGGGGGAGGTAGCAGTAGTGGCAAATGTCAACAAGGTGGTGACAATAGGCCAACGTGTTACTGAAGAGACAGTGAAAGAGGAAGATGTGATCACAGGGATATTTTGAAGTGAAGAATAAAGGAGTGTGGATGAAGAATATTATAGCGAGGAAGACCGCTCTAAAAGTGACGAGAGATGGAGGGGAATACGAGAGTCTTAGATTTGAGAGACCAGGCCTTTATCATTGAGCTGCTCAGGGAGGCAAAGACAAGGGAAGAGGCTGGTAAAATAGAGCAGGATGGTTCTAGATGGCCAGACCAGGGCCAAGGCATGCCCAGGTATGGCGGGAGGTTCCAGCCAGGATTAGAGTAGCTCATAGAGCAACCAGATAAAAACAAGAGGCTTTCTGGGAGCAACACAGTGATCCTCCTGCTGCTCTCTCCTCGCTGACCCGTATACCATCTGGCAGTGGGCCTCAAAGACCTTGCTGAAAATTGGAGACTTGCTTGGCCATGGGGTACAGCACCCCAAAATCCCACATTTAGGCTCACTTGAGCAGAAGAAAAAGGTTTGGGATATCCTTGAGCCCACAATGTCCAGGAGGGATGATGTAACTCTCCAGGAACCTGTGGAAATAAACCTCTAGGGAACTGTAAAGGCTGTGGCATTGGTGGCACAAAGGCACATCTACTCACATTAAGAGTAGTTATGTCTGATAGAAATTTAGAGAAGGCTATCCTGTTTTTGTTGTTTTCTTTTTGGAAGATCCAAGAGTTTACCTTAAGTTGGCCCATCCCTGAATAAAGTATTGAACTTAGAATACATGGTCTTAGCGTTCTTTTCCAAGGTGTCTGCTACATGACAAACTCTAGTAGCTTACTGCCACCGGGAAAAAAAAGCAAGAGGTCAAAAACGAGCTACTGTAAGATTGTCTTGCAACAACACACACATAAAAGCTGTGCTTGCTCAGAGCTTAATAGATAAACACCTATGAAGTCACTACACCCAACACAATACATTTCGGGCAATGTTCTAGTGTGTTCTGTAATTGTTAATTGAAGTCAGTTCCCAGCATCACAAAAATAACTACAAATGTTGTGCAATGACTAGCTCATTTCCTTGATTAGGAATATGCTAACTCTGTTTCTCTAGCAAAGGTATTGTAATACTTGTGTCTCAGTGAGCAGTCAATTTATACAACAATGGTTGCCAATTGTGATGTCAGTGTAATCCAATGTCCTTCAGTAGCAGTTTATTAATGTGACCACTGTGCCTAGGAAATTAAGTTAAACATACCTCACACGTTTAAGGGCAAGTTTCATCAGTCATGTTGTATAGCAATCAGACAGAAACCTACTTTCAAACAAATCTGCAAATTAGTCCTCTTTATGGTAATAGGTTTACACATGCTTCTATGTTAACAATCGGGAGCTAAGAAAGTAATGGACAATCTAGCACCTGTTAGGGATATTACCACCTGTACATATTATGACAAACGAAACACTCCCCCAGGTACATTAGCTTTCAGAACAGAGTGCAGCAAAATAGTGCTGCATCTGAGGAACACTTGGACATCTTAACAAAGTAGTCATCACTTTCATTGGCATGCAAAGCCAATGATTTTGATCCCTCTCCCAACAATCTGACTTTGACTACTCAAATAATTATTAGTGAGTAGGAAATATTAATTTGTAAATCCTCTCTTATTCCAGGTATACAAATAGTGATGGCTTTGATGTAAATCATACAGTCTTCCTGAAAGACCCCAAAATGCAGCCTGTGCAATAAGTAAGGTAGGCTCTCCCTGGTATTCACACATACTTTATTTCAGTCTCCATTGGCAATGAGATACCACCATGTGTTTTGAGGGACTTAAAAATGAAATACAAGACTTTGATAGTCTCTTTTTGCCCCATTCAATGTCTGTGATAGGGAGTTGATGACAGACCTGAAGGTGGTGTGAGGGGTCAGCGATGTGAGGCAGACAACTTTGTGAAGCTTTTTAAAAAATAAATGCCATTTTATTAACTCAAAAGATTGGATAAAAGCCTCACTGTCCCTACCCTGACGAGTATTTCACTACCTAAAATACACTAAAGGAAAGACTCTAACAAAATGATTCTGTCGCTCACACTTAATCATACACAACATAACAAGGCATATATAAGACAGTTCAATGATAACAGTTAAATTCACATCATAATGGGGACACTGTTGAACGCCGACTATGATGGCCGCTTGAAAGTGCAGCAGCGCCATAACTGAAACATCCTTCTATTAATCCTGCGGATCCAGAGATCGATTACACACAAAAAATTGTGGCAAAGTTGCGGATGTCGAGAGGCTTCAAGGGACACCTTTGTGGCCTGAAAATAACAGCTGCCTTCGAGGTGTGGCCGCTGTGAAGAGACCGGCCGTCTTCCCGACTAGAGACAAGGACCTGTGGACTTCCCCTCCCCCACCTGCGACTCGCCTCGGCTTTCTTTGCCCGGGTGGTGCGGACGCAGCTAGCCCAGCAGAGACTACTTAGCGGGTGGTGGAGAAGGAGCGGACACACCCCTCGGGCTGCTCCACAGCAGACGGCGGCCAGCGGAGCCCCAGAGAGGAAGTGACTGCAGAGATCAGGCAGTCCGCTCCGCCTACGTGAATCCCGAACCCCAGTGCACTAAGAATCCTCAACGGCTCCCATCCCCGGTGGCCGCTGTGTGTGCTGACAGCGAGCGGCTGGGCCGTCAGGGTGGAGGGAGGCCCCAACATTGTCTGCCAGGCATGCAGAGACCGACGCGGGAGAGGACACTAGTCACCGGCACTGTGAGTACTTTAAACAAAGTTGACACACATAAGCAAAAAATGGCCGGTTTCAGATGATACGCTTTCACATGCAGGAGGTGAAGACAGGAAGCGCACCTGCATAATATCCCCTCCCAGGGCCTGGTACCTGCAACCCCCAGCTTCAACCTCATACTGCCCCCCATGGGGTGTACCACAAACAGTGGGAGTAGTCAACAGCTGGTACTGCAGCTCATGGCACAAGGCTCCCCTGAGCCCCAAGAGAGACAGTGAAACAAGGGGCGGTGGCAGGCTAGGCTGCCTAACAAGGCCCCGGTGTCCGGTCAAATGGTCGAAAATAAAAGATCGAATGACCATTTGATCGAAAGGCAAATGGTCGAAAAAAAAATGGTTGAATTTTTTTATTTATATATTGTTTTCGTTTTGTTTGGTAAAAAAAAATTAATATAGAAAAGAAATAATGAAAAAAATAAAAATAAAAAAGTGACCATTTTTTCGACCATTTGACTCTCGATCAAATGGCATTCGATCATTTGGTTTTCGACCAATGACCTACAACCCAAGGCCCCCCCTGCCCAGCGTAGCGGTTCCTCCTGACCCAGGGCTAATTCTGGATGACTGCCCCGTTGCTCTGAGTTACGCTGGTGCATGGGGCGAGCACACATTGGGGAGGAGAAGACAAAAGGCAGAACCTTGTTAGAGGGGCACTCCGTAGTGAAGTGAAACTCGGAAGCACACTTGCAAGAGGCAAGAGATACACGGTAGATACTGCACCAGCCACGGCAGGACATATTGCTAACTGCAACCCGATAACAGTGCCAGAGAGGAAGGTGATCCTGATATCCTTGGGACTATGAGACACACATTACGCAGACACGGTACTCCGCATTTTACCACTATGCCCATGCAGTAATATCATCCACCCTCAGATATACCCAGAGGTAATAAGGGGAACAAAAAGACCCATGGATGCTTTTACGAACACTCATCTGGAGGATAGGGGAGATGCCCCCCCACCACTGTGCCCCCCCCAACTCAACACTCAACCAATACGACGCCTGACTCCTACATGATGGCGCTTCAGGCTGGCTTCGCTGCCGTAAACTCCAAACTTGACGACATCGGCAGCACAATATGTTCAATTACAACCGAACTTCAACAAGTAAATGCACGAGTGGTGGAGGCAGAGAACAGGATCAGCACAGTGGAGGATGTAACAACTACTCAAGGCAAAGATATAGAGGACATTAAGAAAAACCAGAAACTGTTGCAAACGAAGTACGACAATTTAGAGTCCAGATTGCGTCATAATAATGTGAGAGTGTGTTAGGGAAATTTCTGGTGGTCGGCAGAGCCGTACCAGGGGGCCGTGTACCTCCAGCTCACGGAAGGCCCTAACTCCTTCCACGTCCCAAAGAAGTAGAGGGATGACACAAGAGCAATTAGTTACTGCTGTTTATTACAAGAAAACTGGCAGGGACAAATACAAGGAGCGTAGGCTCCAGGCAACTTCTCATCGTAATCGGGCTCACAGGCCCATTTTGTACCTGAGTGATGTAACAATTTGCATCACCTGTGAAAGCTCATACCCGAACTTATTGCCACTCTGGGTTGGCTCCCCGAGGGGTAGGTTCAGTATAGGACCATGTAGTGAAAGGGGTTATTGGTGGAGTAGAGGTCAAGTGGTACACTTGCTTCGTCCCTAAAAATTGTTACTTTGGAAATGTTACATGGAGAAAGTTAGTGATTGGTGGTGTGGTAATGTCATCAATGGTTAGCCCCCCGTGTCCTGATTGGTCCACCTGCGAGCCCCCAAGCCTGGGACCATCGTCGTTCCCAGTCTGCGATGTACCTGTTGCTGGCAACAATGTATGACTATGTGTCAGTGAACGACAATGGATAGGTCCTGCTACCGCCATTAGAGCACTCCTTTCCCATCACCGCCTGTGTCTGAGTTGTTACAACTTTGTTGCAAGGTGGGTCACCTGACGCAGGACACCAGTGCCTCTTCAGTCTTCGGGAATTGGCATCGTATCAGGTCAGCCTGGTCACGTGTTGAGAGACCGTGGCTGAGGCAGAATTACAGGGATTTGATTTGTATTTTGCTTTGGGTAGTTGCAGCAGTGCAGTGGCCGGTGTCACCTTGGTTTGAAAGCGTGGAATGTGGCTTGCAACATCGCAACCTTGGCTGCGGTGGCCCAGCCTTGGGCTGTTCTGCATGCTCAGCACCTTGTTGCTCTGTATGGGTGGTTTCAGGCCTGTCAGCTCTGGTCTGAGGCCTACTTCAGCTTGGTTGTATATTGTGACATAAGGTCCATAGGGCAAGGGGGTGTGGGGAGCAGTGTGGTTCCTTGTACGTCGGCCCATCTATAAGGTCTTGTCTCCAGGGTTAGCAGCATGAAGCCTCTGCAAGCATATACATGAGCGTCTTGCGTTTCTGCGATGCAGTTGCTGGCGTATATGAAAAATAATAACGATGCATGTCTGTGAGTGTACGCGGTCCGCTACATCATAGCACTGAGCGTGTTGTTCGTGTGGATTGGTGTGTGAATGATCCAGGTGCGCGGCAGCGCATGTGTTTTGGTCCGTCATGGCTAGGTCGTTGTGTCACCTCTAACGATGGAAGCATAGGTTGCAAAGCAGTTAGTCGAGCTGGTCCACGTGGTTGGTCCCAGCTCTGTCTTGGTTCCCACCGAATGCCTTGGGCGGGATGCGGCCTGGTCTCGCAGGTGGAGCCTGGTCATGGTGTGTATTGGCATCTGGGGTAGTGGGCAAATGTGTTAACTCGTGTGATCGGAGATTCTTTGGTCGTGACGTCGTCTTCCACAGTTTGTACATGGGTTGGGGGAAGGGACCGTCCCATTTTTCCTCTTCAGTGCCCCCTCTGGTGGACTTGTCGACCACAAAGTTGTCCACTCTTTTATCGTTTCGTAAGCGCCACACCTTCATTATCCCCGCCAGGTGTCCGTAGCAGTTGACATGATCTTCAAATGACCAATACATGTATACACATCCACCACCGGGCTTACAAAAAAAACCTTTCCAACATATTACTTTCGGATTTCGTGGATTTTCAACTTTTATCGATGGTGGGTACAAATATGGTGGGTCCTCCGTGCCTCCGAGCGTAACTTGTTTGCTTCCGGTGTTGCCCTGGACTTTCTGAACGCTCCTGGAAACTGAACTGCTATCCTCACGCTGGACGCTGAAGATCATCGTTCGGGTCTATACAAATCCCAGACCGTAAAAAAGAAGAAATCCCAGAAGGTCGTAAGCACTCAACAAAAACAGGTGAGACGGGGAGAGACTTGTGATAGATTGAGAGGCCTTAAAAACGATACAGATACAGAGATGGAAGCCGTTCAAGACCTCATGCGAGGCATGCAGGAGTTAACAATAGAGGTACAGACCTCAAGGCAGAGAACGCTGCGTTAAAGCAGTTAGTTCTATCACGTGATTCAACGACAAAAGAAAGTGTGTTGTTGGGAGGAATAGTGGACAAGTATGACGGTTCTTCCAAGACTCTCCGCGCCTTCCTTGATTCGTGTCTAGTTCACTTCACCTTCAAACCCTACTATTTCTCCATTCCTACAGCAAAGGTGGGTTTTATGATCTCACACCTCACTGGAAATGCATTGACTTGGGCAACCCCCCCTGGTCAATTCAGGCGATGCCCTCTTGGATGACTATGATGGCTTTGTGAGAGCCCTTAAGGAAATGTTTGATCGCCCAGAACAAGTGTACAGTGCTCAAGAGAGACTACTCGAGTTTCAACAAGGGTCCCAGGATATGCTCACCTATGTTACTTGTTTCAAACAACTCGTAAAGGAAGCAGACTGGTCACCAGAAGCTAGTCTTACTCTCTTCCGAAGGGGGCTGAACGAAGAAATAAAAGATGAGCTAGCAAGGGTGGCCCGCCCAAGTTCCTTCCAGGCTCTTATGGACCTATCCTTACGGATAGATTTCGGAATCCAAGAAAGAAGAGCAGAGAAAAAGAAGTCTAAGGCGAGTTTCCAAAAGACCAGCACGGAACACGCTCCTAGAGCAGAGCCTACTGTTCCTTCTACCCAGGACCCCGAACCTATGCAACTAGGAGCCTTCCATGGACCCATTACCCCTCAAGAAAGGATGCGACGGATCCATACTGGTCTGTGCATTTGTTGCGCC
Organism: Ambystoma mexicanum; assembly: GCF_040938575.1. Lineage (NCBI taxonomy): Eukaryota > Metazoa > Chordata > Amphibia > Caudata > Ambystomatidae > Ambystoma > Ambystoma mexicanum. Next base: position 687,796,173 of record NC_090934.1, on the reverse strand, counting down.
TCCGATAAACATCTGGTGAGAGAATGTCCTATTGCTCCTCCACGGCGTTTGGGAAACGCCAGCTCCCGACCCTAGATGGAGCACAGTGTCGGGAGAGAGATGTTTGTTCCACATCAATTCCATCCTTGAACTCTCCTGGACAAAATAACCTTGTGGTTCTTCAGGCCTTACTATCGCCTTCCAAGACAGAATCCTACCCCATCCTGGCATTAGTTGACTGTGGAGCCATGGGCGTATTTCTAGATCAAGATTGGGTCACTGCTCACAACATTCCACATGAAAGCCGAGTAACAATGCAACCAGTAGAGGCCATTGATGGAAGGCCTCTTTCCTCAGGACCCATTACCCTTCAGACTAAAGAGATTCTACTTTCTATTAATCACCATCAAGAGAGGATCAAATTTGACCTCATTAAATCAGCCCATTATCCGATGGTTCTCGGAATGCCGTGGCTAAAAAGGCACAATCCTTACATCAATTGGGCAGCCGGCTCACTGTTTCTTGGATCTTAATATTGTATGGCTCACTGCCTATCCCTGGATACCGTACTGAAGCCTTCTGAAAACTTTCAAGAGAACCAACAAAGTCCATTCACTGTTTCTAACATCATCCAGATTCCCAGAGCCTACCAAGCCTTTTCTGATGTCTTTTCGACCGCTATAGTTCAAGCTCTACCTCCTCACAGACCAGAGGAGTGTGCCATCGATACCAAGCCCTCTGCAGTGATTCCTTTCGGCAGAATGTTTATTTTATCTGAACCTGAAAAGAGGGCTCTCCGAGAATACCTGGATACTAACCTGGAAAATGGTACCATACGCCCATCCAAATCTCCAGCGGGCGCTTCATTGTTCTTCGTTCCAAAGAAAGATACCAATGAACTCAGACCATGTTTGGACTACCATGGTCTAAATCAGTGTACTCTCAAGGACCGTTATCCCTTACCCCTCATCTCGGGTATCCTAGAAGCAGTCAGAGGTGCAGTAATCTTTACTAAATTAGACCTAAGGGGTGCTTACCATCTCATTCATATAAAAGAAGGTGACGAATGGAAAACAGCCTTTAGAACCCCATTTGGCCATTTTGAATACCTAGTCATGCCCTTCGGACTTGCTAATGCCCCAGCAGTTTTTCAATGTTTCATGGAAAGGGTGTTCTCGGATATGCTGTTCCTCTTCGTCTTTGTCTACCTGGATGATATCTTGATCTACTCCAAGGACCTTCTGAAGCATGAAGAGCATGTTAAGGCAGTCCTACAACGATTACGTGAAAACAAACTCCTGGCTAAACCCGAGAAATGCCTATTTCACGTCACTTCTGTTCATCACCTAGGATTTGTCCTTAGTCCAGAAGGAATTGGAATGGATCCTTCAAAGGTAAAGGCCATACTATCTTGGCCGGCTCCCACTTCCGTGAAACAAATTCAATCCTTCCTGGGACTTGCTAATTTTTACCGAAAGTTCATACCGTCCTTTTCTGAAATTGTTCAACCGATCATTTCATTTCTCTGGTCCGCAGCCCAAGACAAGGCATTCCAACGATTAAAGTCAGAGTTCACTCAAGCCCCCATCCTAGCTCAACCCGACATTAACCGGCCATTCCTAGTGGAGACGGATGCCTCCAACTACGCCATAGGAGCAGTCCTAAAACAGGAATTTGAAGACAAATTGGAGCACCCCATTGCTTACCTTTCACAAACTCTGACTCCCAGTGAGACTCATTATTCCATCTTGGAAAAGGAGCTATTAGCCATCCGCCAACCCTTTAGAGAGTGGCAACATCTACTCCTGGAGCTAGGCATCCAGTCCAGGTCCGTACGGACCATTGAAATCTTCAAGTTCTACAATCCTTGGAGTGTAGGAACAGTCGTCAGGCCAGTTGGGCCTTCTTCTTTGCCCAGTATCAGTTCCACATCCATCATGTCCCTGGATCACAGAATATAATTGCTGATGCCCTTTCCAGACGTCCTGACTATGAAAACCCAGAGGATCGGACCTTTCCAAAAATGTTTCCCCACACAATCTTTGTTGCCCAAGCACTCACCCTCCTGGAGAATATCCAAGGCCAAACTCGACTTTTGGACCTCTGGAAGGAGCACAAGAGAAATAACAGATGGAATCTCACAACTAAGGACAGATATTTATTCAAGGACAATCACCTAGTTATTCCCACTCCTGGACTGAGACAAAGAATCACAAGGCTATGTCATGATACCTTATATTCGGGACATCTTGGAATTACCAACACTCTCCATTTAGTACAAAGACAGTTTTGGTGGCCGAAGATGAAGGATGACATTAGGATCCATGTCCAAACATGCGCCGTTTGCAATCAGAACAAACATGATAATAAGAAGCCGGCCTGACTCCTACTCCAACCAGCAATACCAACAAGACCCTGGGAATTCATCGCCACTGACTTTATCATGGAATTACCACCCTCTAGAGGCTACACAACAATCATGGTCACTATTGACTTGTTTACTCATATGGCTCATTTTACACCCTTATCCAAACTACCTTCCTCATCACATCTTGCCGGAATTTTCCTGGAACACATATTCCGACTTCATGGGCTGCCTTCCAAAATCATTTCAGACTGAGGACCCCAGTGCATATCTCAGTTTTGGAAGCAAGTGTGTCGTATTCTAGGAATCCAACGTGCCTTATCCTCTGGCTACCACCCACAAACCCATGGAGCCACGGAGCGTGTCAACCAGACTCTCGAACAATACCTACGTTGTTTCGCCAAAGTTCAGGGCGATTGGTCACTCCTAATACCTATGGCCGAGTTTGCTTATAACAATTCAGATCACTCAGCTATCAAGACCAGTCCCTTTTTCTGTAGTCAAGGATTCCATCCATCTGTCCTACCCTCCGTACTCCCACATCCTACCCCAGTACCTGCAGTAGACTCCTGGATCGAAAACCTCATCACAGTCCATAAGGAGGTTAAAGAAAACCTAGAAAGGGCCTGAGAAGATGTCAAACGTAATGCTGACTCTAAGAGAAAATTAACAAGGGGGGTCCTGGGAGTCCCTCTGCCAGACATTAGTCCTGGTTACGAGAGACTTACCCAGAGTCTTAAGCTCACTATCTTTCACAGAGAAGAAATATCCCAAACATATCAGTCTTTGTCCTGCCCTGGGGCAGTCCAGCACCGAAATGCTAGGCAATTCTCCTCTGAACAAGAGTACCAACAGAAACCCCAGACACGTGTTTCCGTCTGGTTGGACCTCATCAGTAGGGTGGATCTGTGCCTCTCTAAGAATAGTGAACAAGACTCTGGGTAAGTCGCTCGTAACCAGGTCTAATGTCTGGCAGAGGGACTCCCAGGACCCCCCTTGTTAATTTGCATATTTAAGTAACTTTGGGTCTCACCCTAAGTTACTAGGGGAATCCAGATTTGGACCCCTTGCTCACTATTCTTAGAGAGGCACAGATCCACCCTACTGATGAGGTCCAACCAAACCGAAACACGTGTCTGGGGTTTCTGTTGGTACTCTTCTTCAGAGGAGAATTGCCTAGCATTTCGGTGCTGGAATGCCCCAGGGCAGGACAAAGACTGATATGTTTGGGGTATTTCTTCTCTGTGAAAGATAGTGAGCTAAAGACTCTGGGTAAGTCTCTCGTAACCAGGACTAATGTCTGGCAGAGGGACTCCCAGGACCCCCCTTGTTAATTTGACTCTAAGAAAAGACCTGGACCTCCCTATTCAGTAGGAGATAAGGTTTGGTTATCCTCGAATCTCCTTCGTAGACACCTGCGCCCTAATAAACTGGCTCCCAGATACTACGGTCCCTTTTCCATACAAGAAATCATCAAGCCAGTGGCCTCTCGACTTCGGTTACCTGAATCTTGGAAAAGGATTCATCCAGTCTTTGACACTTCTCTGCTAAAACTATACATTCAGTCATCCCAAACAGCTCCTAGAGCTACCCCTGTTATTGTAAATGATCAACTGGAATACGAGGTTTCCAGGATTTGTGACTCAAGATATCGACGAGGTCAACTACAATATCTGGTTGAGTGGAAAGTTTACCCTTCCAGTGAGCGTACGTGGGAACCAGTGTCAAACATGAATGCGCCCAGATTGGTTCGACAATTTCATCTGATCCATCTGGGCAAACCCGGAGGAGCTGGTTTTCAGAGGAGGCATACTGTCATGAACCGTCGTCTACGTCCTTTCTGGTCCTCCTGGTCCCTGACTCGCAGAGGATTGCATGCAGTATTCCTTCCAACATGGCCGCTCGGAACGGAACGCTCCGGATCAGTCTATGCGTTCCACGCTGCTCATCCTACAAGAGAGAAACGCCCCTGCGGCTGTACGCGTCTGAACGCTACCGCTACCTGTAGTCGGACGTGCTTTGCCGGAGTTCGATCGGGGCTCTCGCTTGATTCCTTGTTCCCAGCTCCTTGATTCCCCGTCCTATTCCTACCCTCTCCAAACTCCTGGAAAACCTTCTGCGCTCAATTCACGGTCCTCCGTGCCTCCGAGCGTAACTTGTTTTCTTCCTGGTGTTGCCCTGGACTTTCTGAACACTCCTGGAAACTGAACCGCTATCCTCACGCTGGACGCCGAAGATCAGCGTTCGGGTCTATACAAATCCCGGACCGTAAAAAAGAAGAAATACCAGAAGGTCGCAAGTACTCAACAAAAACAGGTGAGACGGGGAGAGACTTGTGACAAAATCATCAAAGGAACACTCCAAGGCACCACTGAAGCCGTCTTCTCTCACCAAGGAAAGACAAGAAGAAGCATCAGGTGAGGAGCAGAGGGCGGTAGGTGAACATCGTGACAGGAACTGCGAAACCCTAAAAGATTTTATTTATTGTTGTTGACATCACAACTAAACAGTTTTTGCTTTGTCATTGTTGAAGGACAGAGAAGAAGGAAAAATAAAGAATTTAGTTTCCCTCTTGGTCCATGTTTTTAACTTCTATCACTTTTTTCTTGGGTAGTAGCCACACTGAGGATGTGGATTCGTACACGCGGTGTATTCAAAAGTAGGATTATCTTTTTTCTATCCACTTTCCTCTATAGAAGGCACAATACTGCATTCTAGAGAAATCGTTCTTTCTAAAAGGCAAGAGGCAGTGATTATAACTGGACACCATTCTTAAGCACCAAACATTCAAAATGATGCTTTCTGTTACGTGTTAAAAATCTTACTATGGGTTTTTGAAAGAATCGGAGTACCCGATTATCCTTACATTGTTGTGTGTCTAGTAATTACATATTGTAATCAAAAAAGTAAAAGGTGGAAGGTTTTGAATTAATCTGAACCACTGGAACTGCTCTGGGCAACCTTGCACACTACCATTTTTAGCCAATGTGAGCACATTGCAAAAGGGTTCCAGGCATATGCAAATCAGTCAGGTGCTGCCACCAATGGGAGCAGACAAGCCAGAACTGCTAAGCCAGGTCCCCTCCGCATGGAAGCACAAGCAACCCCAGACATGTTTCGGCCTTGTTGGGCCTCATCAGTGAAGCGCAGCTTGTTTCCCAATGGCACAGCGAACAACGAAACCACATTTGGACATACCCTCTCTCACACTGGGAGACAAACTATAACCAAAAAAGTAATGGGTGAAAGGTTTTGAATTATTCTGAACCACTGGCACTGCTCTGGTAATTAAATATTGTGCCATTACTTTTGCCCCAGTTGAAAACAGTATGTTTACTAATTTTTGTGCCTGTCACGCTTTAACAGTTGCCTTAAAATGGTACACACTATAACCTGTCAAATCACCCATTTACACCAACAAAAGCACCAAGAACCACACTGGGAAACTGCAGGAGAGATTGCCCCAATTATCACAAAGAAGGAAGAAAATTCACAAAACCATCAAAACAAGACTGTCAGTGATATGAATAACTTATGGTAAAACAGGAACACATTGTTACTCCATCATGGTCAATACCATAGTGTACAGATCTCCAGTTCACAACACGCATAGGTGAATTACAGACACTTTTGTGATGCACTGGCATTTAAATAATCTGACAAAACAATTCCATCAGCTGGAGCTAAATTCAGTTAATGTGTAAAGAAGCACACTCAAACAAAGTGTCAAACCCTATATATGGTTGTTACTACATTTGGACAGGTCACTCAACCTAACATACTGCAGATTTGACCCCACATCCTAGAGTCTGCAATATGCCAAAAAGGTGTGGAGAACAGAGTGTAAGGCAGTGGTGACACAATGGGGAGAGGTAGCAGTAGTGGCAAACGTCAACAAGGTGGTGACAATAGGCCAACGTGTTACTGAAGAGACAGTGAAAGAGGAAGATTTGATCACAGCCACAGGGATATTTTGAAGTGAAGAATAAAGGAGTGTGGAAGAAGAATATTATAGCGAGGAAGACCACTCTAAAAGTGACGAGAGATGGAGGGGAATACGAGAGTCTTAGATTTGAGAGACCAGGCCTTTATCATTGAGCTGCTCAGGGAGGCAAAGACATGGGAAGAGGCTGGTAAAATAGAGGAGGATGGTTCTAGATGGCCAGACCAGGGCCAAGGCATGCCCAGGTATGGCGGGAGGTTCCAGCCAGGATTAGAGTAGCTCATAGAGCAACCAGACAAAAACAAGAGGCTTTCTGGGAGCAACACAGTGATCCTTCTGCTGCTCTCTCCTCGCTGACCCGTATGCCATCTTGCAGTGGGCCTCAAAGACCTTGCTGAATATTGGAGACTTGCTTGGCCATGGGGTACAGCACCCCAAAATCCCACATTTAGGCTCACTTCAGCAGAAGAAAAAGGTTTGGGATATCCTTGAGCCCACTATGTCCAGGAGGGATGATGTAACTCTCCAGGAACCTGTGGAAATAAACCTCTAGGGAACTGTAAAGGCTGTGGCATTGGTGGCACAAAGGCACATCTACTCACATTAAGAGTAGTTATGTCTGATAGAAATTTAGAGAAGGCCATCCTGTTTTTGTTGTTTTCTTTTTGTAAGATCCAAGAGTTTACCTTAAATTGGCCCATCCCTGAATAAAGTATTGAACTTAGAATACATGGTCTTAGCGTTCTTTTCCAAGGTGTCTGCTACATGACAAACTCTAGTAGCATACTGCCACCGGGAAAAAAAAGCAAGAGGTCAAAAACGAGCTACTGTAAGATTGTCTTGCAACAACACACACATAAAAGCTGTGCTTGCTCAGAGCTTAATAGATAAACACCTATGAAGTCACTACAACCAACACAATACATTTTCCGGCAATGTTCTAGTGTTTTCTGTAATTGTTAATTGAAGTCAGTTCCCAGCATCACAAAAATAACTACAAATGTTGTGCAAGGACTAGCTCATTTCCTTGATTAGGAATATGCTAACTCTGTGTCTCTAGCAAAGGTATTGTAATACTTCTGTCTCAGTGAGCAGTCAATTTATACAACAATGGTTGCCAATTGTGATGTCAGTGTAATCCAATGTCCTTCAGTAGCAGTTTCTTAATGTGACCACTGTGCCTAGGAAATTAAGTTAAACATACCTCACACGTTTAAGGGCAAGTTTCATCAGTCATGTTGTATAGCAATCAGACAGAAGCCTACTTTCAAACAAATCTGTGTTAGCAAATTAGTCCTCTTTATGGTAATAGGTTTACAACACATGCTTCTATGTTAACAATCGGGAGCTAAGAAAGTAATGGACAATCTAGCACCTGTTAGGGATATTACCACCTGTACATATTATGACAAACGAAACACTCCCCTAGGTACATTAGCTTTCAGAACAGAGTGCAGCAAAATAGTGCTGCATCTGAGGAACACTTGGACATCTTAACAAAGTAGTCATCACTTTCCTTGGCATGCAAAGCCAATGATTTTGATCCCTCTCCCAACAATCTGACTTTGACTACTCAAATAATTATTAGTGAGTAGGAGATATTAATTTGTAAATCCTCTCTTATTCCAGGTATACAAATAGTGATGGCTTTGATGTAAATCATACAGTCTTCCTGAAAGACCCCAAAATGCAGCCTGTGCAATAAGTAAGGTAGGCTCTCCCTGGTATTCACACATACTTTATTTCAGTCTCCATTGGCAATGAGATACCACCATGTGTTTTGAGGGACTTAAAAATGAAATACAATACTTTGATAGTCTCTTTTTGCCCCATTCAATGTCTGTGATAGGGAGTTGTGACAGATCAGAAGGTGGTGTGAGGGGTCAGAGATGTGAGGCAGACAACTTTGTGAAGCTTTTTAAAAAATAAATGCCATTTTATTAACTCAAAAGATTGGATAAAAGCCTCACTGCCCCTACCCTGACGAGTATTTCACTGCCTAAAATACACTAAAGGAAAGACTCTAACAAAATGATTCTGTCGCTCACACTTAATCATACACAACATAACAAGGCATATATAAAACAGTTCAATGATAACAGTTAAATTCACATCATAATGGGGACACTGTTGAACGCCGACCATGATGGCCGCTTGAACGTGTAGCAGCGCCATAACTGAAACATCCTTCTATTAATCCTGCGGATCCAGAGATCGAGTACACACAAAAAATTGTGGGCAAAGTTGCGGATGTCGAGAGGCTTCAAGGGACACATTTGTGGCCTGAAAATAACAGCTGCCTTCGGGGTGTGGCCACTGTGAAGAGACCGGCCGTCTTCCCGACTAGAGACAAGGACCTGTGGACTTCCCTCCCCCACCTGCGACTCGCCTCGGCTTTCTTTGCCCGGGTGGTGCGGACGCAGCTAGCCCAGCGGAGACTACTTAGCGGGTGGCGGAGAGGGAGCGGACACACCCCTCGGGCTGCTCCACAGCAGACGGCGGCCAGCGGAGCCCCAGAGAGGAAGTGACTGCAGAGATCAGGCAGTCCGCTCCGCCTACGTGAATCCCGAACCCCAGCGCACTAAGAATCCTCAACGGGCTCCCACCCCGGTGGCCGCTGTGTGTGCTGACAGCGAGCGGCTGGGCCGTCAGGGTGGAGGGAGGCCCCAACATTGTCCGCCAGGCATGCAGAGACCGACTCGGGAGAGGACACTAGTCACCGGCACTGTGAGTACTTTAAACAAAGTTGACACACATAAGCAAAAAACGGCCGGTTTCGGATGATACGCTTTCACATGCAGGAGGTGAAGACAGGAAGCGCACTTGCATAATATCCCCTCCCAGGGCCTGGTACCTGCAACCCCCAGCTTCAACCTCATACTGCCCCCCCATGGGGTGTACCACACACAGTGGGAGTAGTCAACAGCTGGTACTGCAGCTCATGGCACAAGGCTCCCCTGAGCCCCAAGAGAGACAGTGAAACAAGGGGCGGTGGCAGGCTGGGCTGCCTAACAAGGCCTCGGTGTCCGGTGAAATGGTCGAAAATAAAAGATCGAATGACCATTTGATCGAAAGTCAAATGGTCGAAAAAAAAATGGTCGAATTTTTTTATTCATTTATATATTGTTTTTGTTTTGTTTGGTAAAAAAAAAATGAATATAGAAAAGAAATAATTTAAAAAAATAAAAATAAAAAAGCGACCATTTTTTCGACCATTTGACTCTCGATCAAATGGCATTCGATCATTTGGTTTTCGACCAAATGACCTACAACCCAAGGCCCCCCCCTGCCCAGCGTTGCGGTTCCTCCTGACCCAGGGCTAATTCTGGATGACTGCCCCGTTGCTCTGAGTTACGCTGGTGCATGGGGCGAGCACACATTGGGGAGGAGAAGACAAAAGGCAGAACCTTGTTAGAGGGGTACTCCGTAGTGAGGTGAAACTCGGAAGCACACTTGCAAGAGGCAAGAGAGGCAAGGTAGATACTGCACCAGCCACGGCAGGACATATTGCCAACTGCAACCCGATAACAGTGCCAGAGAGGAAGGTGATCCTGATATCCTTGGGACTATGAGACACACATTACGCAGACACGGTGCTCCGCATTTTACCACTATGCCCATGCAGTAATATCATCCACACTCAGATATACCCAGAGGTAATAAGGGGAACAAAAAGACCCATGGATGCTTTTATGAACACTCATCTGGAGGATAGGGGAGATGCCCCCCCACCACTGTGCCCCCCCCCCAACTCAGCACTCAACCAATACAACGCCTGACTCCTACATGATGGCGCTTCAGGCTGGCTTCGCTGCCGTAAACTCCAAACTTGACGACATCGGCAGCATAATATCTTCAATTACAACCAAACTTCAACAAGTAAATGCACGAGTGGTGGAGGCAGAGAACAGGATCAGCACAGTGGAGGATGTAACAACTACTCAAGGCAAAGATATAGAGGACATTAAGAAAAACCAGAAACTGTTGCAAACGAAGTACGACAATTTAGAGTCCAGATCGCGTCATAATAACGTGAGAGTGTGTTAGGGAAATTTCTGGTGGTCGGCAGGGACGTACCAGGGGGCCGTGTACCTCCAGCTCTCGGAAGGCCCTAACTCCTTCCACGTCCCAAAGAAGTAGAGGGATGACACAAGAGCAATTAGTTACTGCTGTTTATTACAAGAAAACTGGCAGGGACAAATACAAGGAGCCTAGGTTCCAGGCAACTTCTCATCGTAATCGGGCTCACAGGCCCATTTTGTACCCGAGTGATGTAACAATTTGCATCACCTGTGAAAGCTCGTACCCAAACTTATTGCCACTCTGGGTTGGCTCCCCGAGGGGTAGGTTCAGTATAGGACCATAGAGTGAAAGGGGTTATTGGTGGAGTAGAGGTAAAGTGGTACGCTTGCTTCGTCCCTAAAAATTGTTACTTTGGAAATGTTACATGGAGAAAGTTAGTGATTGGTCGTGTGGTAATGTCGTCAATGGTTAGCCCCCCGTGTCCCGATTGGTCCACCAGCGAGCCCCCAAGCCTTGGACCATCGTCGTTCCCAGCCTGCGATGTACCTGTTGCTGGCAACAATGTACGACTATGTGTCAGTGAACGACAATGGATAGGTCCTGCTACCTCCATTAGAGCACTCCTTTCCCATCACCGCCTGTGTCTGAGTTGTTACAACAATGTTGCAAGGTGGGTCCCCTGACGCAGGACACCAGTGCCTCTTCAGTCTTCGGGAATTGGCATCGTATCAGGTCAGTCTGGTCACGTGTTGAGAGACCGTGGCTGAGGCAGAATTACAGGGATTTGATTTGTATTTTGCTTTGGGTAGTTGCAGCAGTGCAGTGGCCGGTGTCACCTTGGTTTGCAAGCGTGGAATGTGGCTTGCAACATCGCAACCTTGGCTGCGGTGGCCCAGCCAGGGGCTGTTCTGCATGCTCAGCACCTTGTTGCTCTGTATGAGTGGTTTCAGGCCTGTCGGCTCTGGTCTGAGGCCTACTTCAGCTTGGTTGTATATTGTGACATAAGGTCCATAGGGCAAGGGGGCGTGGGGAGCAGTGTGGTTCCTTGTACGTCGGTCCATCTATAAGGTCTTGTCTCCAGGGTTAGCAGCATGAAGCCTCTGCAAGCATATACATGAGCGTCTTGCGTTTCTGCGATGCGGTTGCTGGCGTATATGAAAAATAATAACGATGCATGTCTGTGAGTGTACGCGGTCCGCTACATCATAGCACTGAGCGTGTTGTTCATGTAGATTGTTGTGTGAATGATCCAGGTGCGCGGCAGCGCATGTGTTTTGGTCTGTCATGGCTAGGTTGTTGTGTCACCTCTAACGATGGCAGCGTAGGTTGCAAAGCAGTTAGTCGAGCTGGTCCATGCGATTGGTCCCAGCTCCGTCTTGGTTCCCACCGCGTGCCTTGGGCGGGATGCGGCCTGGTCTCACAGGTGGAGCCTGGTCATGGTGTGTATTGGCATCTGGGGTAGTGGGCAAAGGTGTTAACTCGTGTGATCGGAGATTCTTTGGTCGTGACGTCGTCTTCCACAGTTTGTACGTGGGTTGGGGGAAGGGACCGTCCCATTTTTCCTCTTCAGTACCCCTCTGGTGGACTTGTCGACCACAAAGTTGTCCACTCTTTTATCGTTTCGGAAGCGCCACACCTTCATTATCCCCGCCAGGTGTCCGTAGCAGTTGACATGATCTTCAAATGACCAATACATGTATACACATCCACCACCGGGCTTACAAAAAAAAAACTTTCCAACATATTACTTTCGGATTTCGCGGATTTTCAACTTTTATCGATGGTGGGTACAAATATGCTTCCACTCTCTGCTGGCGCAGCCGTTCACGTTCCTTGAGGATGATGTCTGTGTGTAGTTTGTCATCTGCAGGCATGAGGATATGCATACCAATCATTTCTTCTGCTGTCCGTTTTGATCTTGCCATCCATAACTTTATTCCCATCAGGGATGCCAGTCCCAGTATTATACATCCTGTTAACACCTTGAGGCCATACGCTAGCCATGATGGCATCCATGACCAGATGTACGAGAATCAGCTTCCATCCTTTTTTGTTCCCTTGGCTTCGTCTTCCATCTTCACGTGCATCTTTGCCAATTGTGATACTGCTTCTGATAGTGTGCCATTATCTTCGTCATTCGCAGGAATTAATGTGCAGCAGGAACTTCCAATTTTTGCGCAAACTCCTCCTTCCATTGCAGTGAGGAGGTCCAGCATGTATCTGTTCTGTAGGGTCACCATTCGTATTGCTCTCAATTCTTTAATGCCGTTGAATCCGTTCACTGTGGAGTTCATTGTCATCATCAGCTCCCACCTGGTTATCTGCAGCCATTTTGCGTTTGCATATGCTTGTACCCCCAGATGCATTACTGACGAGATGAACATGGCCGCTCTGCTGAACAGTCTGTGGGGTGCCGGGTTGTCGCTGAGGGCTGTTTCTGATTTGTCCCAGAGGTAATTTCAGGTGAGGGGTTCTCATTGTCTTTTTATTCTTGTCAGTGTCTTGCCTGTGGGGGTGACACTCAGGGATGTGCTGCCAATTTGTCCCAGGGACCTTCTCCTCCTCCGGTTTCCTTCATCCATTTTGGGGAAGTCTTCTATTTTAATGTGTTTCTGTGGCACTACCAGGGAGGGTACATTGACGTGTACCAGAGTACATACTCTGCCCCATGATTGTGGTAGGCTGTGGTACGCTTTTGCTCCGCAGGCCCAATAGTGATCCATTAGCACTGTTGTTCCAGCACCCCCCCACAGAAAGCTTTACTATTCTTTTGCATCCCTCGTTCACTACTACAGCAACTTCTCCCTCGTGCTGGTAACATAGCATGGGGGATGTCACTGGAATTTTTGTTAATGGCTCCTCCTCCTTATCCAACCACGTGAGTAGCCCTGCACTCTTTGCCCATTCCTGGTAACACTTGTCATTTTCTTCTTGTACCGTCAGTACTGGAACCTTCTCCAACATCAGTATTTTACTTCCCACTACTCCATCCACCCATCCATTCTTCGTGTATACCTTGCCAAAGATCAGTATCAGCGGTCTCTCCCAGCACCCAGGTTTTCCTCCTATCTCTCTTGCGCTCCATTTGCATGGCAGGTAGTCCAGTGTCACTTATTTTGTTTCCCCTTTGTCTGGCTCGTCGGTTATGTACTGCAGACCTTCTGTGAGCTGCCAATAGTTGTGAAAAAAACATAGGTAGTGTTTTGATGAAGTTTTCTTCGTATGGGTATGTTGACCTTGATTTCCATCTAAGAGTTGTGGTTTTACCTTGGAACCATCGTCTCGTCTGGAACAGTGCTAAATATAGCAGGCACTCTGCTGTGGACGCTGGTACTTCAGTGGCAACACATATTCGGGAGGTGCTCATGGCATACGGGATCAAACGTAGCAGCTATCCTTTGTCGTATCTTTACCAATTTTGAACATGTGTTCATACCACATGTTGTTAGAGACATGTGCAGATTCTGTGAGATATGTGTCTACCCCATTTACATCAATGGAAACACTATGTTTACCTCTCCCTGCCTTTTGTCTCATGCTTTCTGTACCACCTGACACGGTGCTCCCTGCAGCTGCAGTAGGGGAAATATTAGTATTGGGCATTGCGGATACATGCAAAGCATAGTATGCCTGCCAGACAGCGGCAGTTATCAGTCCAGTGGTCAAAAATACCAATTACATTTTAATCACATTCATTGCGAGTCCTGGCATGTTTTTCTTACCTGTGCTGCTGTCCTGCAGCTATTGTACCAAGATGAAATAGGTGCCCGCCTGAAATTGTCTAAAAAGTAACGTTATTATTGTTAGTACTGGTTACTTTTAAGCTCTGCGGATCAAATAATCATTCAATGCCCATGCAAAAAGCTCCTCCCACATTCTCCTAACCGCCCTGTCTCTCAGGGCGGGTAGGGACACAAGGAGGTGTGGGTCTGACCGTACAATGAATTGAATAAAAGCGTTATAATAAACGCGTGGCCGTCTGGGTATTGAATGAGTTGGCCTTCTAAGCCTGTGTTTGAACTGGTGTGACAGGGCTTCTGGATGGTCAATGGGAGGCAACATTTAAGCCTGGGCAATGATCAATTTGTTTTTATCATATATTCATATATAACATTACAATGCGCAAGACCTGCATGTGCGGGACAAAAAGAGAAGAGAACATGCACGTGTTACATGCGTGTTGTGCGCATTGCCGATACTTCTATCAGTATTTGTTATTTGCCTAATTACTGTCAATAATTTATTTTATTGCATTCTGTATTATTCCAATATCATCTTTGCATCAAAACTCTATTACTAGTTCAGTGGGGCCATTTTGTGTCTACAATCTCCTGAGCATAGAGTGGGCTACCGCCGGTGACTCGTATGTGTCTCTAGGGGTATCCAATGCTTGTCATGTGTCTTCTTCGTTGTCTGTTGCTGTGGTTGCTGATGCATTGGCCATGTTGCTGCTGTGATGGGGTGAGGTCAGTGCTTTGTAGGGCTTGATGACGTGGATATGTGTCCAAACATCTTTATTTAGCAATTTTACAGCCCTCGGTGTCACCTTTTCTATGACTGTGGACCCGTACATCTAGGAGAGTTCCATTTCCTATTAAAGTTCTTGAGGAGCACAGAGTCCCCTTCTTTCACTGCACACTGTCCTGTTTGGTCCACGTTGTTAGTTGTTTCCTGTTGATCGTTCTCTGACCCGCCCTGTGTCCGTCAAATTTGTTGAGAGATAAAGGAGGCACTAGTAACCAGAGAAGTAACATAGTCATAAATTTCTTGCCCAAACACATCATTGGTTCCTTCACAGTCATACATGGCTCTTGTGGGTGGTGTTAATGGGAGGTGCATTTGGCGCCCAGTCCCCACCTCTTGGGGCGTGAGGTGGTGGTCTGAGCCAGGCTTGTTTGGCAGCTCGAACAAGGCCAGAGGAAGGTAGTAGAGTCAACTCTTCTTGGTAGCCTGCTGTGTTTTCGCGATAGATTCTTTTAGGAGGCCGTTGAGGCATTCACAGACGCCATTGGCTTGTATTGTACCTTTGATCACTGTAACGTGTGACTGGCCGTAAATTGTTGGCAGGTCAGGCAATTGCTGATGAAGTTTGCAACGCACGCATTTAGTTCGGGACAGAACCATGACTCTTTTATTTGTGCTGCAATTACCTCCTTTCCTGTATGGGTGGGGTGGTGCAGTTAGGCCAGGGCTGTTTTAAGTAGGGCCAAGGGCATAACTACTTTTCCTGTGTTATTTTGTCTCCATAGTGCATCTGTTGGGGACATTGTACAGCCTCTTTTTACCCACAATTCTTTTTCTGCCATTGGGGCTGCCGCCTATAATTCCATAATCAGTGTTTCGGGGAGGTGTGTGTAGCCTTCTTTCATTATCATCTGTCTTGCCCTCCCCCTCTCTTTTAGTTTTTCTTGGAGGTCCCTCATCTCGCCAAAATATCCATGGGAGTATGCTCCTTCATTACCTCTAGATATTAGATCTTCGCCATTTGTGTGTGCCTGACATTTCACCAGCGCTAGTTCACGTGGGTATGTTATCACTTCTATTAATTCACCCAGGAGAGTATGTTGCACCGGGGTACCGTCTGCTCTTCTAAATCCCCATCGGAGCCATCTTGTTAATCCTGAGTTTACTGTAGACATGACATAGGCACTGTCAGAATGTATTGTTACTCTTTTGCTGTTACTTTCTTCTAGGGCCAATATGAGTGCTACCAGTTCTGCTGCTTGTGCTGAATATTGTGGAGGCAATTTGACACACTTCACTGGCTCGCTTGTCCAGTCCTCCCTTAATCGCACTACGGCTGCACCTGTTCTTTTAATGCCATCACTCTGATCAATGGTTGAGGACCCGTCAATGTACAATACATCACCTCCATCTAGATCGTCTTCCTCTACCTTACAAGTGGATAAGTAGTATTCAATAGCATATGTACAATCATGAATATGTTCGCCCTCAGTTACTACTTCTGCTATGAACTGTGCTGGGTTAACATTGTTGCATCTCACTATTTTCAGTTCTGGTTTTGATAGTATTATCTCATATCCTGTTGCCCTCTGGGTAGTGAGTGTGTTTTTTGGTTCGTGCAGAATTGCAAAGAGGCCGTGCTCTACATACAGTTTTGTAGCGCATCCCATAGTTATGGATGATGAATTCTCTACTGCGAATGCTGCAGCAGCCAAGTGTTGCGCGCACGGGAAGTGTCCCATCATTACTGGGTCTAGGTGCCCGCTGTAAAATATAAGAGGTTTGTGTCCCATGCTTGTTTTTTGGGTGAGCACTGCCTTCATCACTGTACCATCACAATATGAAAAAATGTTGAATTCTTGTTTGTAATTGGGAGTGCCCAGGACTGGTGCAATTGATATTGCCTACTTTAATTCATTGAATGCATCAGTAATTTCTCTCATCCATCCCAACTTTATTCCCTCTCTTTGTGCTTCCTTGAGTGCTGCCAATAGGGGTCCTGTGTATGTGCTGTAGTCAAATACCCATGCTCTGCAATAATTGCACAGGCCTAGGAATTGCTGCAACTCTCACACTGTTTGTGGCTGAGGTGTAATCATTATTGTCTGAGCTCTTTGTGATGCAATATTCTGCACTCTTTGTGATATGATCTGCCCTATGTATAGGACCTGTTCCTGGCAATACTGCAGTTTTGCTTTGTCAACCTTGTACCCTTTCTCGGCCAACACTGTGAGCATTTTCACCGAGTCCTTCCTGCACTCCTCTTCGGTGGTGCTGCAGATGAGGATGTCATCTACATATTGGAACACCGTGCTCTCAAGCTCAAAATTCCCCAGGTCCATATGTATAACTCTGTTAAAAATGGATGGTGACTCGCATTATCCCTGGGGTAGCCTCGTGTGTTTCCATTTGGTGTAGCGGTATGTGAAACTTGTCAGGTCTTGTGATTCTGGATGTAGTGGTATTGAAAAGAAGGCATTCTTGAGGTTTATTACAGTAAATTGTGATGCCTCTGCTGATATCCGCACAATATCGTGGCAGGGTTAGCTGACACCGGGTACTCTGCCTCTACAATGTGGTTGAGAGGTCTTAAATCTTGTATGAAACGCCAAGACCCTCCCCTGGCCTTGCGCACAAGGTACACCGCAGTGTTGCATGGTGATTCTAATGGTACCAATATACCCCTCTCTTTTAGGGCGCTTATTGTCTCGTAAATCCCTTCATCAGCTTCTTTTGACAGTGGGTATTGTCTGACTCTGGGTAGTATTGCTCCCTTTTTCAGTTTTATCTTCACTCCGCCAATGTTTTTTGTGCAATCTACATCAAAGGGACTAGTCGTTCAAAGTGAGGCAGGTACAGTAGCCAAGTCTTCCTCACAAAAATCAGGTGGTGCTGAGAGGGGTGCCTCTAGTGCCATTGCTATTTTCTGTGCTACCTCCTTGTATGTCACTTTTAACCAGACGTAAACACTCATCTGGAACACCATCTCGCCATCTCCTCCTTCGTCCATGAACAGTTCCTCATCGGACACCTGCGTTAATCTACACCCCTCTGTCAGTGCCATTACTGCTCTCCATGCCTTGCCCTCCTCGTCCACATTGTGAACGGCGATCCAGTCCTGCCTAGCTGCTATTCCTTTGATGCCCACTGATATTATTGCCCCTTCTCCCTCACCCGTGGAAGTCTCTGGCCTGAAAAGGTAGGCGGCTGGTCTCCTCTACACTTAAACCTCAATTCCTGGTAGCCATGCTATTGCCATGTCTGTCCCGTATTGGAAGGTCTTGGAGTCCACTGGTTCTGCTCTTTCTACTGTCTTTCCACAATAAGCCTGAAGTATGTGTCTCGCCGTGAGCATGTGTATGCCTGGTGTGGAGCATATTATGCCTTCGTCAGTGAAAGAGATGGTCATGTTCAACCTGCTCATGATCTTACGCCCTAGTATATCCACTGGTGCTTGTTTTGAGTATAAAAAGGGCAGAGATAGGTCGTGATCTCCCACAGATAAGAAGATGTTATCAGTAAATGGAATCACTCCTCGAGCCCCAGAAAATCCTTGAGTGTGCATAGCATCGCCTGACAATTTGAACTTCCCCTCCCTGATACAGGATCTAGTGGCTCCTATGTCAACTAAGAAAGAGAATGTATTGTCACCTATCGCCACCTTTATGCTTGGTTCCTCCACAGAGTTAGGTGTTACCGACAGGATGGGACACAAGAAGGAAGTCTGTGGGCTGTCCTATTGGGGGTATAATGATTGTCCGCTACCTGTGTAGGGGTTATGTCCCATGATCGTTACTCTCCCCATTCGTGTCATCGGTACTGTGGTGTCCATGGGTTGTTGTGAATCATCTTGCAATTGTGTTAGTTGCTGCACTGTGTGGATGTGTTGTTGTTGTGCTGTTATCATTTGCTGTTGTGCCTGTTGTTGAACAGGTTGGTGCGATGCCTGTTGTGTGTTGGGCATCACGTGTGGTTGCTGTTGTTGCTGTGGTTGTGGTATCGTACATTGCTGTCCCATCTGTTCCTGACCCACCTGCTGTGCTTCTTGTTGGTAGTAATTGTTTGGGCCCCCTTGGTAGACCTGTTGTCCCTGTTCACCCCATCCTGGTTGTGCCGGTCTTGCCCTGCATGTGCATGCTACATGTCCTACCAATCCGCATGTCCAACACGTGGGAGGCTCCCGTGCCTGCCATGGAAACCCCCCTGTGCTATCCAAGTACCCCTGCTGTCCGTATTGGGAGTATCCTCAAAACCCACCCCCGGCTGGTGTGCTGAGGGTCCAAACCCTCTCCCGCTGTCGAACATCCCTCTTCCTCTATAGTTGTTCATGTAACTGTTGCCTATTGTCGTGTATCCTCCCCCCATGGGTTCCACGTATTGCTGTGGTGCTGTGTATGGGGGTGGGGGTGGTATTTGTTGGTGTATTGACGGTGCTTGTGGCTGTTCTATAGTTGGTTGTTGCTGTGGGAGTGGTTGTACTGTTGGGGCGGGGCTCGTTATGAGCGCTCCCTCAAGGGCGTATTTTGATAGCTTTTTCTGGACCAATTTTGCCTCATCTGCCTTTCTGTCTTCCTCTTTCTGTTTCACCTTCTCTTGCCATAGTCTACAATGGTGTACTAATTTATTTACAATGGTGTAATAATTTATTTTATTGCATTCTGTATTATTCCAATATCATCTTTGCATCAAAACTCTATTAATAGTTCAGTGGGGCCATTTTGTGTCTACAATCTCCTGAGCATAGAGTGGGCTACCGCCGGTGACTATACTTGGGTGTACTATAGTTAGTTGTATATCCGGCCACGCCTTTGCTTCCATTTCCACCAACTTCTTCAGTTGCCTCTGCAGGGGTTCTGGGAGCCCCTGTATCAGTATGCGATAAAAGATAGGTAGTGTCTTGTCCCACGGCTCCCGCGTTTCCAGGCACCACTTCTCCTGAATTTCTTGGATGTAATTAACAGGGTCCTCGTCCTCATGCATTTTGCGTGACGTAATCACCCCTATATCGGATGTGTCGGGTACTGTACCCATAATGTCTGCCATACCGCGTGTCTGCAGTTTGCAAATGGCGACCCGTCATGTGATGTGTTGCTTATTGTTACCCCAGGGAACCCCGGCTTCTTCCAAATGTCATCTGCAGCATCTCCCAGAATTGAAATCAAGAGCCCTTTGATGATACCAACTGCTAGCCTGTGCCCCGCTGTCAATTTTTCCATTTCATATATCCACTTCCCCGCCCCTCCGCTTAAGGAGGGTAGTCTGCACTTAATGTTCTCCCTGTCTGCATGTTTCCATGGTACATATTGTGGTCTTGTCCCACTTCTTTCCAATAAGGGCATCTGCGTGTATGAGTGGCCCTTGTTGTACCCCATTGCCGGCCCCTCCCTCCTGCGCCTGGGGAGGACTCTGAGCCTGTTGATATATGGTGTGTATGTGTGGCCAACAATGTTACTATCGGTAGTATATCTCCCCTCTGCGCACTTGTGCCTTCCTGTCCGGCTTTTTTCTCATATCACGTTTTGCATTCCCATGACGACCCTGTGCCTGTACGTGTGATGTAGAGCATGCTAAGCCCCTCTCTGTTTTCATTGCTCTGTCCTCCACATGATTCTTCCCCATCCTTATCACTGCAGATCCCCCCTGAGAATGTGAGCCTTGTGCATGGGCGGGGGTATTGTACTGTTACAGTTTCCAGATCCATGCCCATCCACTTATCTGCATCTGCCGTATCCGCCCCTACCTGGTGTGCTGTCACTACTTCGCTACTGCGTGTACTCAACTTACTCCTCGTAGCCCTGTCATTTTCTTTTTGCGCTCGTTCACCTGGCTGTTCACCGTTAATTTCCACATCCACCCTGACCCTATGTAGTTCCTTCATTATGGCATCATTCACCTCGCTCAGGGCCTTTGCATCCCTATCCCTCGTACTCACTTCTCCACTGCCCCTTGCTAGTATACTGTCTATTATCCTGCCCTCTTCGTACTTACATGCATTTTCTGATAGGATCTTTTTCTTCCAGAGTGTCATTTCCCTGTCAGCCTCTTCCCTTTCTTCTTCTCTTCTCCTGTTCTCCCGCTGTTCCACTGGGGCCTCCAACGTGTTAGGGGCATTTCTGGTGGTTGGCAGAACCGTACTCAGGGTCCGCGGACCTACAGCTCTCGGAAGGCCCTAACTCCTTCCGCCTCCCAAAGAAGTAGAGGGGCCACACAAGAGCAATTAGTTGCTGCTGTTTATTACAGGAAAACAGGCAGGGACAAATACGAGGAGCGTAGGTTCCAAGCAACTTCTCATCGTAATCGGGCTCGCAGACCCATTCTGTACCTAAGTGACTTAACAATTTGCGTCACCTGCGAAAGCTTGTACCCGAACCTATTGCCAATCAGGGTTGGCACCCCAAGTGGTAGGTTCAGTATAGAACCATATAATGAAAGGGGTTATTGGTGGAGTAGAGGTCAGGTGGTAGGCTTGGTTCATCCCTAAAAATTGTTACATGGAGAAAGTTGGTGATTGGTGGTGTGGTAATGTCGTCAGTGGTTAGCCCCCCGTGTCCTGATTGGTCCTTCCAGTGAGCCCCCAAACATGGGACCATCATCGTTCCTAGCCTGCGATGTACCTGGTGCTGGCAACAATGTAAGACTATGTATCAGTGAAGAACAATGGACCGGTCCTGCTACTGCCATTAGAGCGCTCCTTTCCCATCGCCGCCTGTGTCTGAGTTGTTACAACTTTGTTGCAAAGTGGGTCCACAGACGTGGGACACCAGTGCTTCTTCAGTCTTCAGGAATTGGCATCGTATCAGCTCGGCCTGGTCACGTGTTGAGAGACCGTGGCTGAGGTAAAATCTCGGGGATTTGATTTGTATCTTGCTTCGGGTAGTCGCAGCAGTGGCCGGTGTCACCTTGGTTTGGAAGCGCGGAATGTGGGTTGCAACATCGCAACCTTGGTTGCGGTGGCCCCAGCCAGGGGCTGTTCTGCGTACTCAGCACCTTGTTGCTCTGTATGAGCAGTTTCAGGCTTGTCGTCTCTGGTCTGAGGCCTACTTCAGCTTGGTTGTATATTGTGACATAAGGTCCATAGGGCAAGGGGTTGTGGGGGAGCAGTGTTGTTCCTTGTATGTCGGTCCATCTATAGGGTCTTGT
Source organism: Ambystoma mexicanum (assembly GCF_040938575.1). Taxonomy (NCBI): domain Eukaryota; kingdom Metazoa; phylum Chordata; class Amphibia; order Caudata; family Ambystomatidae; genus Ambystoma; species Ambystoma mexicanum. The sequence continues at coordinate 687,774,259 of NC_090934.1, read as the reverse complement.
CTCCAGGGTTAGTAGCATGAAGCATCTGCAAGCATATACATGAGCTCTTCCGGCGTCTTGCGTTTCTGCGATGCAGTTGCTGGCCTATATGAAAAATAATAACGATTCATGTCTGTTAGTGTACGCGGTCTGCTATGTCATAGCACTGAGCATGTTCTTCGTGTAGATTGGTGTGTGAATGATCCAGGTGCGCGGCAGCGCATGAGTTTCTGTTTGTCATGGCTAGGTCGTTGTGTCACCTCTAACGATGGCAGTGTAGGTTGCAAAGCAGTTAGTCGAGCTGGTCCATGCGGTCGGTCCCAGCTCAGTCTTGGTTCCCACCGCGTGCCTTGGGGGGGATGCAGCCTGGTCTCGCAGATGGAGCCTGGTCATGGTGTGCATTTGTATCCGGGGCAGTGAGCAAAGGTGCAAACTCATGTGATCGGAGGTTCTTTAGTCGTGACGTCGTCTTCCACAGTTTGTACGTGGGTTGGGGGAAGGGACCGTCCCATTTTCCCTCTTCAAGTGGACGGACTGGCAGAGAAATCAATTAATGTACCAATGGAGGTCTACTTAGAAGAAGTGATCCGCACAATCCTCACGGAAGCACAATTTTCAAAACAGTTCCTCATTGAGAGGGCCTACCGTGCCTTAGTGCCGACTCCAAAACCAGGGGCCCCACCATGCACAGTCATTTGCCCGCCTCCTAAACTCATCATGGACATCGAATACAACAACTGCAGGTGCAAAATTAATAGCACCCACACGATATATGTTGCTTGTTCAGTTTATGTTGTGATCTTGTCTTTTTCAATTAATTGTACTATTCTGTAGACAAGAATATGGTAAATGTTGCCCCTTGGTCTATGATACTAACTTATGTCTTTTCTTCACAATTTATTAATTAGTTTCACATGTAAGTGTATATAAGGACATTTTAGTCTTCTGTCTAAATACAGTTAAGCATCCTTAAAGCAACAGCCCCTACTGAGCAATTGGGTTGAGTCCACGAGCAGCAGTACTACCCTTTAGTGTTTTCTTCCGCCTCCTAAACTTCCGCAATAGGGACTTGATCCTTAAGCTGTCTAGAGAGAAGGGGACCCTGATATCCGACTCTTCCAGAATACATATATACCCCGATTTCTCAAATGCAGTGCAATCAGCCCACTGCACCTTCGATCAGGTCATGAGGGCGCTAAGAGCCAGATCGATACCATATGCAATGCTATTTCCTGCTAAACTTCGATTGCAACATGCTGGGAAGGTATATTTCTTCGAGTCACCAGAGGAAGCGATGGGCTACATCGAGCGTAACATCCTGCAGCCTCCGAGGGACAAAAACCCATCGTCTGAGCCGAACACGTGAAGGTGGAGGAAAGCAATAGATATAGGCTTACACAAGTAAACCTGGATCCATGTTACAATGGCGCGGTGGCCATCAATACAGTCTGGTCGGTGGGAAGTATGAGATAGACCATGCAGTGCCGCCCACCTTTTCAAAAGTTAAACTGTTTTGGGGGACGTACACTGTCCAGTTGGGGGGATGGTGAGGGAGGAGTGTGGGGGAGAGTTCAGGCCTGTTGCCTATGTTCTAACAGGGAAGCACTGTGTGACAATGCATTGACCAATTGTAAACACGTCAACATGAAAGCGACGTTGCATTGGAGATCAGATGAGATCGACGAAAAAACGGACAGGAGCTGCACTCAGAGCACAGAGACATACGGTCCGACACGTGAACCGGAACAGAATTATGAAGGCATTACCACGTAGTCAGAGGGTACAGGGGACTGAACTCCTAATGTGGAACATCAGAGGCCTGGTATATACGATGAAGGCCAGGAAAAGTATTACATCTGCGAACCCTCATAAAGTCGGCACGCTACTAAGAAAATAACAGATACATTTGCACACAATTGGGGCCCAGTGAAAATCACTAAAAACAACTCTACACGTGTCAGGGGAGTCCTCACAGTGGTGCATAAACGGACTAACTTTCAGATGTCTAAATGCATTGTGGATGATGAGGGTTGATACGTAATTGTATGGGGGCAACTACACAATGAGGAGGTCGCTATTGTTAACACCTACGGCCTAAATCTGGACTCTCCCGAGTTCTACTTACAGATTATGGCATTGCTTTCACCATTGGGCTCAACTGCAGTGATCTGGGGCAGTGATCTCAATTTGATACTGAACCTTCACACAGACAGTTCGATGATGGGTCACAGGCAGCAATCCAAAGCGGCGATGACGGTGCTCCAGATAATGGCCACATTGCCCCTCATAGATACGTGGAGAGAACTGCATCCCCAGGACAGAGAATACACGTTCTACTTGGGGGTCCACGGGTTAAGTTCCCGTATTGACTACTGGCTATGCACCCCTGAGTTCATCACGGAAACGAGACAATACACAATACTTCCACGGACGCTGTCGGACCATTCTCCGGTTCTCCTGGAATTGGTGCCCAGAAACACGGAACATACTACCCGAAACTGGAGAATGCCCACAGATCTGTTGAAGGATGAATCCATTATAGAGCCTCTCCGGCTCGAGATTGAAGACTTTTTTTAACGGAATACAAACTCTGTACCCACTAGTAGATTGGTATGGGAGACTTTCAAAGTGTGGCTGAGTGGCCTACTGACGGCGTGGTCCTTCAGAGCACTGAGAGAGATCAGAAGGGAGCTGGATCGGGTGGAACAGAATTTACGAACCATAGAGAACCATTACTCTATGTCCAATTGAGGTGACAGATTGCAAAAAATACAGGAACGACTGGAAAGCTTCCGAACTCTGGCAGAACAGGAACTGTACTATATAATGCAGCCGGTGAAGGCTAGAAAATATGGAGAAGGAAATAAGGCAATCAGGACAATGGCAAACCTTATCAAATCTGAATTGGGGATGAGACAGATGACAAGCATAGTTGATCTATCTGGGGCGGTACAGACTGCACCTAGTGCACTTAATAATGTGTTCCAACAATTCTACACTATCCTATACGCCAATGCAGATGCGGTGACTTCGGAAGAGCTCCAGGAATGCATGGACTCATTTCCATTGCCCATGCTAAGTGAATCAGACAGGGCACTACTAGAAGGTCCCTTAACGTCGGACGAAATAGAACAAGCCATTTCAGATTTACAAGCAGGCAAGACTCCGGGATCCGACGGCATCCCAGCAGAATTTTACAAAGTATTCAAGACGGAAATGTCTCCCAAGTTGCTGGAGGTTTGGGAGGAGGCGCTCGAGAAAGGAGAACTACCAGAAACTAGGAGGGAGGCGATAATAATGGTCCTGCTCAAGCCTCACAAGCCCCCCAAGACCCCACCTCCTAACGCCCCCTATCACTCATTAATACGGACGGAAAAATATATGCCAAGGTCATCGCGAACCGCCTACTCCCACACATTAACAGATTAGTTCACACAGATCAATCAGGTTTTATTCCTACCCGCTCAACGGCTCTGAATCTTCGATGGTTTTTTCACCATCTCCTCGCAGTTGGACCCGAATGTCAAAGCAGCTGCGGTCACTTTAGACGCCGAAAAAGCATTTGACTCTGTGTCCTGGAACTACATGTTTTCAATTCTGGGTAAAATGGGGTTTGGGCCAGTGTTCAGGTGTTATATCCGTTTGTTATATAAGAACCCGGCAGCTGCAATTAGAACAAATAAAACACTGTCACCTACCTTCAAACTGGGCAGGGGCACCCGCCAAAGATGTCCTGTTCCCTCTCATATTTGCACTCACAATAGAGGGCCTGGCAGCGAAAATAAGACACAAACATACGTGGAGGGGTATTCGCATCAGAGGGTCCCCCCAACTCCTTTCCTTATACGCCGAAGATACAATGCTATTTGTCAGGGACCCAGAGATTCACTTGCCCCCAATAATGCAGGAGATAAATACATTCTCAACGTACTCCGGATACAGAGTTAACCAGAACAAGTCGGAAGTCATCCCACTAACGCTGACTACTACACAACCACAAGCTATGTCCGGTTTTAGGTGGTCACCCACCTCAGCCCGGTACTTTGGAATAATGATGGCCATTGACAAGAATACTCTATATAATAATAATAATTATGATCCATACATACTACTCTTAATTATGGCCTGGTAGAGACTCAAAAATATTTCACCCCCACCAGGAAGACCAATTGTCTCCGGGGTGAACTCAGTTCTAGAACCTCTTTCTAGGTTTACCGACTTCTTTCTCCAACCCCTTGTACGTAAAATGCAATCGTACGTACAGGACACGATACAGATGATCAATGAGGTTGAAAATCTAGCTTTTGATCCAAGCTGCGAATTATTAGTGGGTCTAGATGTTGTGGCTCTCTACACGAGTATACCGCAACAAGCCACATTAGAAATGCTGGAAGAACGCTTACTGTCTGAATATCCGGATTCTGCAGTACCCATGTCATTTGTCTTATGGTGCGCTGAAATGGCTCTGACGGAGAGCTATTTCCATTTCAACGGTGAGTACTTTAGGCAAATTCAGGGTACTGCTATGGGGGCCACCTTAGCACCGAGTGTGGCCAACCTTTATATGGAGCAGTTTGAAACCCATAGAATTCTATCCACAGTCAATACCTTTAGACATAAGATTAGAACATGGAAAAGGTATATAGATGATATTTTCGTCATATGGAATGGGACTGTAGAAGAATTAGATGAGTTCTTCCAGTGGCTCAATGTACAAGATCAGTTTTTGAAGTTTACTATGAGTCACAGCAATGCCGAATTGAACTTCTTAGACATTACAATAACATCGAACGCTATCACTCAACTGCTTAGTGTTAAACCGTTCCATAAGCAAACTGACAAAAACTCCCTTCTACACTATGAGAGTTTTCATCCCAAGCACGTAAAAGATAATTTGCCGCTGGGTCAGTTTTTACGTTTGAAAAGAAATAGTTCCTCTATATCTAACTTCAAAGAAGAAGCAGAGGGCCTCAGTAAAAGACTAATTACAAGAGGCTATCCAGCCAAACTTACTTATCTTGCCAAAAAGCGAGCCTTTAACAACAATAGACAAGCACTATTGGAATATAAAACTAATGCCAAGACCAAGGATGATGAGAAACTGGTATTTGTCAATACCTTTAGCCATCTTTCTAATCAGATTAAAAAGATCATGCTGAAAAATTGGAATGTCCTTGAGTCTGGTGAAAAACCACTCGAAAGACCTATAGTCGCTTTCAAAAGGAGTCGTAATCTAAAGGAATTAATCACACGTAATGACGTGAGTTTGAAAAATATAAAACAGAGCACACTCCCCGAGAAATGGGGTTTTTCGAAACTAGCTGGCCACGCAGCTTGTGGCCACTGTACCTGTTGCAGCTCTACCTCTAGAAGCACAGAAGTGAATCTGGGATTGAAAACCCCGTGGCGACAAACACATTTCAGTAATTGTAACTCCACGATGCTTATCTATGCAATTTGGTGCCCGTGTAACCGATTGTACATTGGTAAAACCGAGCGGAAAATTAAAATAAGAATAGGTGAACACAAGAGTTGTATTAGGAATAGGACCCAGAATGCCCCTTTGGTGGATCACTGGGTAGAGTTTACACATAAAATAGAAGATTTACAGTGGAGTGTTCTTTGGAAAATCAACCCCTCTGGTGACATTAATCGCGATAAATTAAGATTATTGCAGAGGGAACAACACATGATTTTCCTCACAAAGAGTTCAGTAACAGGTCTCAATGAGAGACTCGACTGGCTTAACTAGGTTGGCATTTAGCATAAGATTTCAATACAACGATCCATAACATGATCTGTAGTTATATGTTCGTAATAGCCTGTCCTAGGATGCGGCCAATGACCTCTGTCAATAACAGTGGGCCAATGTTGTCAGTCTTCCATTCCTTGGGACCCCTCTGATTAGTTATTCTGCACTTCCGCTGTATTACTCTCTTCTTTAGTTGTGGGTTTCATTAGTTTGTAACAACTGCGTATCACCATATATATCTTATGACTTCACCTCGGAGTCCAGATCCCGGCACGCGCCTGGATACCCGCAGATTTCTCTGGGGGCTCGAGGCATTTTTATTAGGCAGGCTCCTTTAAATCAAGGCAGGGAATCCTGTAAAGTTAACCGTGTGTCACCCCTGATTTTTTATAGTTATTCTGAGTCAGGTTGACGCTCTGGTTTAATATCCATGTAAACTAATTTAAAATCAGTTTTTTTCCTCGCAATAGATACAAGGTTTTTTGTTACCATCCGTTTAGAACCGCTCTAGGAATAGTCTGTTAAACTGCTGAATTGAAAACTTCTAGCGCTAAACAGGGACTACAATTCCCTTTATCCTCTTAGTTTTAGACGCCTCCGGGCATGTCAGCGATCACAGCTGCCGCTAATTCAGTGAGGCCCAGAGGGTAATGTTGGACACGCCTATTTAAATGAAAGGGCTGAGCAGAGTTTCTTTGCTGGCCCCTCGCTGATTAATACAATGCAACGTGACAGATACCGAATTGGGCTACATTCCACCTGAAGATCCGCTAGCAGCTTACGGGCTGTGTCGAAAATATGACGACTTTATAACGGTAAGTTTCGCTCGTTGCGAGCCTGACACTTACTTTAGCTATTCCCTGCGAGTGCTGCCGTGTTAACGAGTTAAAATGGGGGAGGCTAACTTATTGTATGTTTCCTCGTACTTAGAAACTACGGGTACGTATGAATTGTCAATCGGTTCGAAAGACGGTAGACGCTTGTGCACAAGACTTCTCTGATAGCTGTACCCGTAATAGCTCACCATATATATTTTTGTTTATCCTTAGATCTTTATGTGAGCTCGTTATGGACAGTGCTTCTTAAGTTGGGAATTATGTGGTGGTTGCTTACTTTTGAAGCATGTTTAGTTCTACTGAATTGGACGTATTTATATGTTCCCTATCCGTGTAGACAGACTTGACTGGGTGGTGCAACATGAAAATATCTCGTTTTTTCCTACGCGCATAAATGCATTTGAGGTATGCATAATGCTACTAACGTAAGGTAAGACAGAGTGATCGTTTGAAGGCATTAATACTCATAGTAGTAATAGTTTGGTAATAGAGTCAACCACGTTCCTTAAATTTCTCTTCCCTTTTCCCTCTCCCAAGAATTAGTTCAATAGATACCTCTAAGCGTTATCACAGTGGAATCTGCGCATTAAGCAGATAGAGGCTTCTGGAAATTATCCAGACACTCATCATATACTTCCATGGGTTGAAGGATTGTGCAAGCCACCGCAAGGTAAGAAATATGATGAGCTAAGACTCTTTTGACACCCCTCTATGTTACGCTGATGTATGAGATAGTAAGCCTTATAGAGAGGGCCTTGTTCCACACTTTCTTTCGATATATAGTGGAGATTAGTCTTTATATAAAGAGCCCGTGTTTTGTCTGACCAGACACATAATGTTGACATGTTTAGAGCATTTGTTAGCTCCGTTTTGACTCTGTAACGTTAACAGATCTATGAAAGAGAGACTATAACGTTTGGTCTTTCTTCCTTTGTTTGTCCACAGGTATCGCGTGTCCGTCTCTTCGCTGGAGAGTAGCCTGAATTTTATTCTAACTCCAAGAAATTAACCGCTGCCGTTTCAGAGACTTCAATAGTCTACCTCTGAATGAACTGTAAATTGTATGGGCCCATGTGCCTTTATTAAAGCCAGTGCTTACATATCTTTCAATGCGGTAGCATGTAAAACAGGTGTGGATTATTAAATATTCCTCCTAAAGTATCCAGACTGTGAGGCGGCAATTACAGTTCCGCCGTGTTAAACAACATATTGAGACACACCGTGCTTTTTAGTATACACCCCTGATGAATTTCCCCTGACTGTGTGTGTATGATATGTGTGAGGAATGAAACATGTTGGGTTAAATGGGAGTGAAGTAGTGTGAAAGTTATCAGTTATTCTAGTTGTATTATTGCTTTTCTCTAACCCCACCTTAGTGGTTAGGTTTATTAGTAATTAATTGATTTAGATATTTCTGTGTTGATTGTAACCTTTAACTTTGTGGCTTTCTAGGTCTACACGCGCACTTCTGTCTCCCGGTATACTTACATTGCCACTGGTGTGATTTGGTTGTTTTCCTGTTTTTCTCCTTTTTTTTCTTCTTATTTTCTTGTTTTAATGTATAAAAGTTTTTAAGGATTATGCCAGCTTTATATCGAATACTGTACTATGTTATGTTGGCATTTTTTAAACTTTATATCTGCCATTGAAGGTTCAATAAAATGAATATTGTATATTTGGTTCTATTTTTCTTGTGAAGTATTTATAATGCCTAGCATGTATGCCTAGATTTATGCCCAATTGGGTATTCTTTCTCTAGCCCTCCAGTTAGTGAGGTTGGACATGTGATACCGTGAGACCCCACTGAGGATCAATTTTTAGTTTTGTTTTTTTAGGTGTTCCTAAAATTAGGGGGTGTTTTGGTCCTCAGTCTAATTCCCCCACCTCCCCTGTGTATCCTGCTGGTAGAGACTCCTTCCATTAATTGCAGAAATTGGCTTCCAACTTTGTTTGGGGCAGGAAGACGGTCAGATATCAGTGGCCTAAGATGTGCGAGAAATACGATAAGGGTGGGATAGCGGCCCCTGACTTTGTGCTGTATTTTGATGCAGCACAGGCACATTTCGCAAAGTACTGGTCAGACACGGTGGAGAAACATGCACATGTATGTGCAGACAGTTTGCCGCCGCTCCCGTGAATGTACAAGCAATGCCATACGCAAAAGCTAAGAGTGATACGAGAGAGGTTGACCAGGTCAACTCAACAATACGTGCCTGGTCTAGGTTATTTAGTAGGGTGAGATGCGACAGCCCCTACTGGCCGTTCACCTCCCTATGGCATTACCCCGATCTGGAGCCCACGTTTGACACGACACTACAACGTAGATGGGACCCTAATAAGAAATGCTGCTGGGTGGCCTGTACCCAGAGGGTAAATTTGCATCATTGACGGAAGTACAGAATAAAGTGGGAGCAGGCCTCACTACGGTACTGCAATACCATCGGCTAAAAGCAGCCTGTAAACGCAAATGGCCTTCTTTCCCAGAGGCCCCCCCTGTACATCAGTTCCTAATGGTGGTCATGTCCCAAGAGGGTTTTATGGGTAACGTCTCTAGCTTATATAAAGCTGTCCAGGCACACACTCCGTCCAAAAATACTATGAGACAGAAATGGGAATGTGATCGTGATATTCCATAGCTGACCCCCAATGGGCCAAGTACTGCCAATACACTAAATCTATCTCAATCAATTCCAACTTTAGACTAATTCAATTTAAAATGCTAAATCATTTGCATATTGCCCTGAATGAAATCTCTAAATTTGACCCCAACAAACAAACAACCTGTCCAAGTGTCATACACAGTCGGCTAATTCTATACACATGTATTGGGACTGCCCCCCCTATTAGAGGATTTTGGAAAGATGTAGCCAGACTGAACAGCAATCTGCTTGGGGTGAACATTCCGGCCGCGCCACAGAAATACTTGCTGGGTGACATAAGTAACGCCTCAATTAAAACCCGCTGATTCTTTGGCATTGCTGGAGCAGTGGCCAAGAGGAAAATACTTAAGGCATGTAAGTCTAGAACGGCTCCTACCGAACAGGCCTGGCTAAGAGACCTCATGTATGTGCAGGAGAGTGAAGAAAGTTATGTAAAAAAGTGTTGCAGCTGTATGCAGAGCAAAAGACATTTGGGCCCTGCTAAGCACTTACCTTAGAGTTTTCCGTGAATCAGACACTATGGACCCACCATGATGGTCCGTAACTTATGCTGGGGTGTCTCTGTTATGTATACTTGAACCTCTATTACGGGGTCATGAACCTGTATGTTACAAAGTTGAACTGTCATGTAAATGTGTTGAACCTGTCAGCAATAAATAAATGTTAAAAAAAAATAATAATTCACATAATAACATAATAAATGTTTCTCCTTCCAATCCGGGCGAATTCTCCTTTCCCAGATTCAAGTAGGATTTTGTTGAACAGTTCCAAAAAGGTTAAGGAAATCCTGCATAGTAATAAAGTTCTCTTTGGTTCCAATTTTAAGAGCACACAGTTCCAATGTGATAACACCAAGTTCTTGAAATAACTTCTGTTCAGCAACTCAGAATATGTCTTTACCTCATTTGTTTCAACAAAAAGGTCTTTGTCGGATATGTCTGCACCAGTTCACAAAGCCATTTGTTTGACAAAATTAAAAACTTCAGCAGCAGTTCATATAACACTTGTTTCAATGTTATTAATTCGTCAGGATGATTCTGCATCAATCAACAAAATACTTTAGTGGTTCTTTAACTTCTTCTTCAAGACTTTTAACCATACCACAGTACTTCAAAGGCTTCCACCTGGCCCATTCATCTGCCAAGGTTATTGAGATAAAGTTCTCTGACCTGGTGTACACTCCTGCCAGGGTAGGGTAAACTACCACTCGTCAGTACCTCAGTGGTAAAGTTTGAACTCCAACAGAACAAATTAGCAATGTCAACTTCAAATATCGGAACCACTTGAAGGGGAACAAGAACAAAATTAATGCTATTTGGTACACACGTGTGGTTGCCACATTTTCTGCAGGTTATGCTCAACTCCCTCTGAACTTCCACCCTCAGAAGGGCAGCCTTCCTTTCACTCTTGTTTCTTTCCTTTTTATTAGCCAACCACTGAGGAGGGTTTTGTTTCAACTTCACACTTCTTTGGCTTTGGCAATGTGGGTTTAAGTCCTTCTCTCTTATGACCTCCTTTTCATATGAGCAAGCATTTTTCTCAACAGTAAAAACACCAACTGTCTTCGTTTGGCTTTGGCAATTATAGCTCTTTCTTAATTGCTTTAATATATGTCTCTTTTTGCAATAAAAATGAGTGTTTTTCTTTTCTCTCATAGATTCTGCCCTTTTCCGTTGCTGGCTCTTTACATGTCCCACAATGCCACAATCACCCGCTTCGGATATAACAAGCAGATTCTTATGTTGCCATCTGTGCCCTTTTAAATCAGCTTAGTGGTTAACACAGTAATTAACTTGTTTTCTATTTGTTCTGTGTTCAAAAGGATTATTTTCCACTTGTTTTACTTCGCTTACTACTTTACTAGTATTGAGGCCCCTGGACTTCGCCAGCGGGCGGACACAGAGTGCTCTGGGGTCATTATCTAACAGTAAACTCACCAGATCTGGGGTGCGCGTCCATTCGCCTCACTGCCTTCTTTGTCCTCTGCTTCACTTTCCCTATGCAGTCAGAAAACAAACCTCTTCTCTCCAGCTCTCCATGCCTCGGTTCTACCATCAGCAGGTCTCTCTTGGCCCCAAAAAAACGCTGTTGCTCGCCTGCCACTGGTACTTGCAAGACAGGAGGGAATGTTTTTAAAAGGTGGACTTTCCACTGTGCAACCTCTGCAGGGACGTCCCCCAGAGGGAGAGTCGTCTCTCCCGACACTATCCGCTGTACCAGCTCTGCAATTACGGTCTGGAGCAATCAGGACCCTCAAAGAAGAGGCATCGACTGTGCATGCCACAGTGGTTCCGGCTTCTCTGCTCCCACACAACCTCTGCTTCAGTTGCTGCCATGTGGAGGTAGGAGAACTACCCCACCTTCTACTGCTACTGCTCCACATGGCCTGCACCTGAGGGGCCTTTGTATGCCACCTAGTACTCCTCAGGTATCGGTCATTATCCTGTGCCTCCGCTGTCTTCCTCCTCGTCCCAGTTCATAAGGATTTATGGGACTTGGAGTCCATAATATCAAATTCAGCTTTTCTAACAGTTTTTCTACTTTTCAATAGGCTATTAAAGGGGTGTTTTCATTCTTCCTGACCTGGTTCCCCTTGCCCCTCCATGTGATCCTCCTGCAGAAGACGACCTCTGGATCAGAAAGCGTCTGCCTTTCCCTGGCCACACGAGAGGGGTTCCAGGAAGGAATTCCTGAGTGAATCCCCTCTGATTCATCACAAAGGATGCAGACACTCTGAGGACTTTTATTATATTTTTTTAAAGAATATGGCCTATCTTTCCCTATCACTATAGAGTGTTGCCTACCTACTTTACTAAGGTGCTCGTTAGCCATCACTGAATGCCCACACTGAATAAGTCTGCTGCCCAAAACGAATCCTAACTGACCCTATTACTAGTTTAATCAACTACAGTCAGGAGAATGACTCACTTCTTCTGATGGTTGTACTTTTGCTCTTGTCGTCTCATCTTTTAGAGTTCTAGTTTATATGCAATTTTTAAATAGTCCCTCGTTATCCTCTGTATCAGTTCCTGTAACTTCCTTATCAGTAGTCTTTCGCTTCTCTTTAGTATGGATTTCCCTTGTCTGAATGCTTTGTTCTGTAGAGGGTTTTGAATATTCTTGCAGAGTGCCTTTTCCTCTGCGGCTTTGGCTTTCAGAATATTTATAGTTCACCTTTTCCTAGTATGGAATTTCTTTTATAAGGTTTATCAGAGGGACCTCTCGAGTGTTTAGTTTACAGATATCTTTCTCCGTTATGTTCAACTCTTTGGGCCTCATTACATGGATGGCGCTAAGGGATTACCAGCACCGGTAAGGGCACCAGTGCCGGTAATCCTTAGCGCCATACTATGAGGTCCCTCAGCGGGTCCCGTCCTTAACCGTCCCGCCAGGCGACATGTTAAGGAAGGGACCCGCTGAGGGACTTCAGGGCAAATAACGGTACCGCTAATAGCGGTACCGTTATTTGCTCCTTCCCCATTCCCATTGAGCCCTATGGGGGCTCAAATGGGAATGGGGAAGGGCCTTGGAGACTGGGGAATTACCGCCCCGCCAACCTTGGAATGAAGCGGTAATTCCCCCATTCACCAAGGCGCACTCGGTAAAATACCAGCGGCAACCATGGCGCTAATAGCGCCATGGTTACCGCTGTCCGTGTAATGAGGCCCTTTGTTTCTTGGATAATGGGTTCTTTTCACCTCTTCCCAAGGTAGTGATAGCCCAATTCTATTTCACTCACTTGTTGAGGTGGCTATGCTTCTCTTTATCACATTACTACAGTTATAATTCATCAATTTAGTTTTCAGGCTTTTATCATTTGTACTGGGGTGAGTTTTCCAGATTCTATAACAAGTCCCTTTTGGCTCCTAGTATTCTCGTTCTCCTCGTTACCTTCAATATTGCAGGGGAACATCTCTGGTGCCCGTAGACACATGGAACCGTCTCCTTCCCAACATTGGTTTATCAGTTTGCTTTCCACAGTGTCTGCTTCTTGTGAGTTTCTCTCTCCTTTTCGGCTACTCAATACCACTACGGGGACCCGATCCGTTAGTTGCTTCCTCCATGGGGTGGTGTCGGCTTTGTTGAGGGGTCACCCTGCCCACCACAATGGCTTTGCAGTCATGCCACCACTGAGCTTTCTGCTCCAGCTGTCTCGGCTCCTGGCTTCGTGTAAACAATAGGCTTCCAGCTCTTCCTTTGCCTGCTCAAAGTAGATGTGAACTTCACGGACTCTGCGGTCCGCATCAGCTCTGCCTCTCTCAGGTGTTCTACTCACAGGGGGCCTCCCCTGTTCATGCCTGCCTTCCTCTCGCTCTTCCTCACAGTAACACACTGCAGTGCTAGAAATGTATTTTATTTGTATTTTATTTCTCTTTCATAGAGGGCCTTAAGCCAAAGCACTGTACATTAAACCTCAACACGGTACAATAAAATTGAGGAGGCAGTTAAGTCCAGAAGACTATCACTCAGGGGTGTTGAAGAAGGTATGTTTTTTAGAGAGCCACGGAAAAGAGATTAGACAGTGATAGAATGAAGAGAAAGAGGGAGAGCATTCCAGTGGAGAGGAGCAAGAAGTTCAAATGATCAAAAATGAGACTGAGCGCAAGGTGGGGTGGGAGCGAGGGACCAAGAGTCTAAAGTGGGAAGAAGAACGGAAAGCGAGGAGGAATATAGAAAGATATGAGTATAGTAAAGTAGTTAGGAGCAAGACCATAAAGAGATTTGAAAACAAGGCAAAGAAAGTTGAATTTGAGTTGAGAGTGAAAGGACAGCCAACCAAGTGTGGCGAGGCAAAAAGACAGAATAGACTAATAGAAGAGTTAAAGACTGATCTTAAAGGGGCAAGGCGAGACCTGGGAAAACCAAACAGAGTGGTAGAGCAATAGAAAAACCGAGAAATGATCAGGGGGCAGAAAAAAAGTTTCAATGCTTGGAAGGTAATAAACAGACTAGCTTTGCGGATGTTGTGAAGATGAAAGCGACAGGAATGAGAAGGGAGCTATGATGAGAAAAGGAAAGATTTGAGTCAAAGTGGAGACCAAGATTATGAGCTGTGGTTGAAATAGGGAGCTTAGAAGGTGGGAAAGATATGAAAGGAGGTGAAAGATGAGGAGCATAAGTGTTTGCAGGAAAAAACAGTACCTCAGTCTTCCCTGCATTAAGAGTGAGAAAATGAGAGGACATCCAGGATTTAATAGTGACGAGACAGGATGTGAGAGTGTGGTGAAAATCCGGGGAGGAGGAGGAAAATTCAAGATTCTGTGTAATGTATTGGTTTTTAGCATCTCTAAAGAATTAATATAGAAGAATGCTTTCTGATGTGATATGACACTTCTGAATGAAGTGTTTTTGAGCTAGCATGTATTCAATCGTTCATCCAATAATTTACTCAAATAACTCATAGAAGGTAGTGCAGTGAGGCGCTATACAAATTTTGCTTGCGGCATACATATATATACATAGTTATGTTTAGTGTGCAACAACCTATATTGCAGTCTATCCTATAGTAATGTAGAGAATGGCCTTGTGTAGTGAGCCAGTTCATCAGACTTGCTCAGTTCTTTTAGCAGCTGAATTGCATAGCTTGGAGAAAGCCTTTGCCCTAAGCCTAGGTACAACTTGATAGCTGCGGCGACACCATACATAGTCTGTTTGAGCATCAGCTCAAAGTTTGCTTGGGAATGGGCTCAAAAAATGTTTGTGTTTCCACTTAGAGAATGTTTGTTGTTATGGAATAACCATAAAAGCATAAGAGCTGGAGGGTAGAGGGGCAATTGAGAAACAGAAGAGAACCATCTAGCTGATGCTGATGCTAGAAACAGCTGAAGCTGATGCTAGAAACAGAGATGGATGGATGGGTCCCTGGGTCCGATGGTTTGGTTTGCTAAATGCTATCAGTAAATGTTATATTACAAGGCCAATGCCTCATTTTCATCTATGAATCCATTCATAGTCCCTTGTTCTTGATTTCTAATGTTTGTTATTGCCTCATATGTGAATGTATACTTAGATGCTTTGAACTGTCCAAGAAGGAACCCTTTCATTACCCCATGCTGGTTAAAGCACCAGAGGTGGTTCTGGTAACAGATATTGTGATCAACATGTTGTGTTCTAGGTTTTGAAGTGGTGTATGTCCCAAGTGGGGACTTGGTTGTATTTGGAATGCACAACAAGTGGGGAAGCTGTAGAATTTGAAATTTATGAGAATGTATTGTCTAGCAAGAGTCATTGAGGGTTATTGTTGTGCTATTAAGTAAATAAAGTGTCTTATTTTTGTATACTGTGGCGGATCAGAACAAGGACACAGATGCTATAAAGACATTTTCCACTTTATAGTTTATTTAAAGTAAAATGAGGCCTATCTTTCCCTATGACTATGGGGTGTTCCCTACCCATTTTACTAACTTGGGCGCTCGTCACACAGTGTGAATAAGTATGTCCACTGTCCAAATCTAACCTATCTGACCCTACCAATACTATAACTAACTAAAGCCAGTATAATGTCTCCCTTTCTGTATTCTATCACAGAATTTTATTAATTAATTTGTTCTAGTCAATTATTCATATGTAGTCTCTCATTATGTTCTTAACTAAGTTCTGCAGTTCTTTTAGGGGACTTGCAGTTTCCCTGTCCTCTCTAGATTCTCGTAGTTCTGTGCAGGTTCCTTCTCTTTCTCTGATAGGGTTTGATACCCTCTGGTAGATTGCTCTCCTCTAGGATATTTTTGGTTGCTCAATTTATACTTATTGTTCACCTCTTCCCAGATCGCTGTTTCATGTATGAGTCTTACTTTCCTGACTTCACAGGTCTCTACTCCCCAAGTGTCTCTATTATACTCTATCTAGTCGGGAGATGGATTGACCTTTCTGCGACCACTGGTCTGTACTCCCTAATTGTCTCTCTTAGCTGTATTCTCTTTCTTATCTTCGGTGTAAGGGTTGACTTTTCCCTTTACCCAAGGTAACGAGATTCACATTTTTTTGCCTCTCCCACTTTGTGGATTTCGTAACTCTTCTCATCTCATTTACACAGTTCTGGTGTAATACGTTTCTATCTTTGTTTCTCTCCCCTTTTGTAACCTTCAGGTTTCACTATATGGTTAACACAGTTCTGAGGTAAGATTCCAGTTCTCTTTCCCTCCACTTTGTGTATTTCGTGTTTCTCCTGCTTTCAGTAACACAGCCCATTAGTACTGTCATGAGTTTCGCTTGACTGATAATTTCGTTGTTCCGTATGTAAATTTCAAGAAAATGTATTTTCTCATTGCTATAATACATAGTGAACTTGCTATTATTGTGATTGTTATTTAAATATTCCATGTATTCTTTTAATGATTTGTAGTCACCTTTCCAAATTAGCAAAACAGCCCCAATATATTATAACATTGTCTTTTTCTGTAAAGGCTAGATCTTTACAGAAAATGACAATATAATATATTGGGCGCATGTTTTACATGACATTCTGCTAATTTAGAATGGTGACTACCAATCATTAAAAGAATACTTGGAATACTTAAATAACAATCATTATAATATCAAGTTGACTGTGGAGTATAGCAATGAGAAAATACATTTGCTTGATCTTGAACTATACATACAGAACAACAAAATCATGGCCACCATATATCATAAACCAACAGCAGGAAACAGTATTTTATATGCAGAGAGTAATCACCCTGAATACACAATGAAACATATTCCTTATGGAGAATTTGTACATATAAAAAGAAATTGGAAAATGTTTCTTCTGTACTGCAAACATTTAAATTTCAGTATCAACAACTTTAAAAAAAAGAGGCTATTTGGATCGCCTACTAAATACAGTGAAGGAGAAAGCTAAAGCTAAAGACAGAGCGCAACAGCTTGTAAACATACCTATTGCAACACATTCTGCAAATGGACACAATGATGGCTAAACAAATAGAAGCCAAGCCAACAATCACCTTCAGAAAAGCAGACACTTTGAAAAAGAAACTCAGTCAAATTCAACACAAAAAGAGTGCTCAAACTCAAGCTGTGACCCCAAATTATTGAGGATAAAAAAACATTCCTCTTCCAAATGGCAAAACACAAGAAATAAATCATTAATTGCAATACAACATTTGTGGTATATGGCATGAAATGCCATTGTGAAAAATGGTACATTGGCAACACAATCAAAAATAAAAGTCAAAGATTTTGGAACACATGTGAGCAATCAAGAATGGTGATCAAAAATACCCTATCTCTATGCACCATGAGAAAGAACACCTGGGACAACGTAATGAAATCTTAAATTTATGGGCTTTGCAACAGTCAAAACATCAAAGAGAGGCAGCAATAGCTAATTAAAAATTAAGGCAAGAAGAAGCAAAATGGATAATCTACATGGACACTTGTTTTACATGCCTAAATCAAGACAATGGGCCTCATTCCAAGTTTGCTGGTACAGTAATAACGGTACTGCTACGCTTGCTGGTACCGTTGTTACCATAACAGCAAACTACGATTCTGCTCGCGGGTGCCTTTTTGCCCACCTGTTCTGACCTAGCAGGCGGACCGGCACCCGCGAGCAGACCATGCCGGATGCACCAGCACCATTCTGAATGGTGCCCGTGCATCCGGCCTCCCCATTCCCATTCGAGCCCTATCGGGCTCGAATGGGAATGAGAGAATTTTTTTCCAGCGGCCAGGAATGGCCAATTACTAGGCGCGGCGGGACCATAATAACCCAGTAATTGCCCATTCCTGAGAGCCAGAAAAAAAATGATACTCGCGGCAGCCGTGCCTGTTATACCGGCACGGCTACTCCCGGTATTGTAATGAGGCCCAATGAACTGTGGTAATACCTTTGAAATGGCAATCTGAAAGGATTTTGTTTGTATGGAGACACGAAATTAGTGATACTACATTTTTCTTTTTGATTTATAAATCTTATATGAAAACACTAAATAATTCAATCAATGTCAATATAAGAATATGGGATCACTGTTTAGGATCAACGTGACATTAGTTATTCATGACACAATGTTTTTCATTTAATTTTGAGTACACAAGATTTATCAGCTCATGATACAATGTTTCTTTTTAAATATCAGTAATTATATATATTTGAATCAAATAATGTCAGCTTAGTACAACATGTTGCAAATTGATATTGATGACAGGACAATATTGAGCACTCTATGTAGTATAACACATTTTTTCAATTGGCCCGCCCATAGTCTCATAATACAAAAAGTACTTCTTGCAGGCGCACGGCACACCAACTTGATACCTATTCAAATCAATGACAAAGCGTTTCCAAAGCACTGCTCAAATACATCCCTCAAGATGGTCGTCAACACCTTCAGGCGATATGATCATGTCAAAACCTCGTACGCATCTACGCAGTGACGTTATTAATGGTATATAAGTTTGGTCACCATTTTGCAATGCAGGAAACCACATATTGAGGAATGGCATTTTTGGACAATTGTATCCAGACTCCTATCATGTATATAGGTAAGAGATGTAAACCTCCTATGAAAATATACTTCAAAAATTGGGTAATACACAGAATTTATAATATCTTTCCTGATGTATATTCACAGGATAGTTAGCAACAAGCAATCAGTCCAACTCGGAATAGACTTAACGAAATAAGAACAGAACAAGCACAAAAGCTTTGAAAACTTGATTTCAGATTGAACTTTAAGGTAGGGATCAAATTTTGGTCTAAAACTATAAACATTGAAAATTATTTATACTGGTGCCTTAGCCAGAAAGCAATCAATCTTAACACAATGTTTATGAAACCATTTTGCTGTAATCAAGAATAAATCAATGCTACTACTGTGGGAAGAACCACTCCTATAAATGGAGTTTCTATATCGACTGTAGAGAGGTTTTTGAAACTTAGATGACTTTCAGAATTATACTTACAAGAAATCACTTACTTTCTGTAGCAATTTTCATTCATATGTTTGTTTAAATACACAGAATCATGAAAAATTGGTACATGCATTATAAATCCTTCTGATAATCCACCTAACAGAGATGGCTAAACATGTGTACGGGAAAGGTTCAAACAATTTCTAGAGGCACAAACAATTCTTAGAAAAGGAGCACAAAAATGTATAACTTCTGGAAAATGAACTATTATCAATATAAAAAGATCTATTTGTGAATTAATCATTCATCAGTCGATTGGCACATTCTTACTCTACAACCACAGCATGTTTTCTTTTTAGTCTTCATACTCTTGGGCAGACACAAGAGCTGTGGTTGAAAAAGAAAAGCGACACAACATACGCAAACCACATTATCATCACCCAGAGAGAAAAGCCTTTGTCTGTGGACAACGTAGCTTGGTACACTGGATACATATGAGATTGGAGCATTGCGCTAAGTGCATGCCTAGTCACAAATATGGTGCTCACAACATTAACCCTTGATCGTGGGGACCTTTCCTGGCCACCCCAACATTCCCCCCTTGACTTAATATTTTAACTAACAAATCCTAATCATCTTCTTGGGGAGATCACCTTTCATACCAGTCTCAATATGGACATACTCCTCCTCTGAGCAGAACCAACTCGTCCTCCCACCATTTCCACAATCTAACCACTGCTCCACACAATCATCACAACTTGGTTAAGGACACAAAACAGCTACAGTCTGAGAACCCATATGAGATGAAATAGTAGTGGTTCTAGCTTTGGACAGAGTCACGCTCATCAAACCAGCTACTTTCAGTACCTGGGCAGAACAACATCATAAGAGCATTTGGCAAGAGCAAAAAACAATAAGAAAAAAAAAATCATTTGTAATTCCTGGCTCATTTCCCATGATCACTCTGAGTTTATGCAAGGCAGTGATAGTTTGGACAGGGTACCATTCTCTGAATCATTCGGAGGCACAAATGTGCCACAAATACTCCCAATTTTATGGCATACACCCCCCTCCTGAGCTGTCAGGAGGTTGAGTATTTAATGGTTTTGCTAAGTCATAAGTCTCAGGGTCCTTTATGGCATTAAACACTGATTCCGAAGAATTGATAAACAGGAGAAGTTCATATCTGGTTACCTGGAGCCACTTGGCATTTGCTGAGGCTTGGATGCAAGGCGCCAGAAGAGATGTGAAGAAAGTCTCAGTGCAACTAAATGTCCAGTACTGTTCAGGAATGTACACTAAGGCTTTTGATGAGGCAGCTGAAAGGTAATTAGAACATCTTGCTTATTGCAATAGTTCCTGCTTTCCATCAAACAAAGTCATTGGTTTATCCAAATGTGGTGATGAAGGGTATGCAGGGGGCAGAGGGGACAAAGGGGGCCACAGATGTATCTTTGGGTATTGAATGGGCCAGGATGAGGACTGGCACATGGAGTGTAGAGAGACTGCACACACCTCGGCAGACTAGAGGCAACTGCCTATCGTTACGCTCACCTGGTCTCTGCGGAGGCGTTGAGGCACAGTTGCAGCCCTCCCAGGAGTTAGATCACCCCCGTCAGGTCTCTCCCCCTGCCGACAAGCTGTGGACGGTGACAATTGGTGGCACTGCTCCTGCGTGGATATGAGAAAATGTGAGTGTGCTGGTCGGTGACTGTTGTACCTCTCTAACCCTTCAACCCAAGGTGCGATTTCTGTGGGCATGTATCAACCCATAAGGCTCATCTGTTAATTATTGATGATGGACTCTCCGTCCTGCTACTTTCGGGCAGGGGCTCTTGTTGATGGGATATAGTTACTTCACTGATTCGTGGTAAGTGATAGTCCAGTCCAGCTGCGACTATGCTTTCCTCTGGTTGATGGTAAGTGTCTCTCAATGTCTCTTGTCTTTTCCCCTTTCTGTTTTCTGTCTTGGTATTATTGCTCCCGATAGTGTTGTTAATTCCTGAATAACGTTTTCTCTTCTGTTTTATTTCCCATAGGTGGAAATGTGGCCCAAAAGCAGCTGTGGAGGCACGGAGTGCAGCCGGGAGGAAGATGGATGAAACCGCAATGTCCGACAACAGGTGAGTGATGTTTTAAGGAAAAGCATGAGGTTCGGTATTAGCGCGACCTTAAACTTGATGTCTGTTAAGTGTGTAACCTTGCCTTTTGTTTTTACTTGGAGGTGCTGCGGTCGCGGGTGGAGCGTGTCGTGCTGCAGTATCAAGATGAAGGTTTCAGCGTCCCGGAAGATTTGAAGATGAGCTGCGGTACCAAGGTGAAGATTTCAGCATTCCAGAAGGTTTGAAGGTGAGCTGCGGAGCCAAGATGAAGATGTCAGCGTTCCGGAAGATTTGAAGACGCGCACAGGTGAGAGCAGGTTCCTCAGATGGTAAGTATGGAGACAGGTAACATGATTTCCAACGGTAAGTTTAACCCCAGGCGGCGGTGAGCGTTACGCTGAAAGTGCAGAATAACGCGAAGCATCTGCCTCGGGAATTGGAGCAGCTTATATAGCTGCGATCGTGGGCACGCCCACTAGGCCTGGCTTGCCTACCACAGCCTGCCACTCCCAGAGAGTCAGCACGTGCAAGGCAACCCAATAGCAGCAGCCCCACGCAAGAGAACGCGTGGAGCTGCTGTAGTGATGAAAGTTCCCTATGTTAAATACACTTGGCACCCAAAATGAGGTGTTATGTTCATAATAAAAGTATTCTTGACCCAAATACATGTTCCTGCTTATTGTTTTTTAAGAGCCTGGCGCCAAAGGCGCCAGGACTGTGTCCATCCGGGCCCCCTGTGTAAGTGGCCCTGTAATGTTTGTGTTCTTGGCACGATGGCCATGACACCTATAGGCAAGAGATCCCCACATCCAAAAAGTGTCCATAAGGACAGCCATACCTCCAGCGTGCGACTGCAATTCCCATTTGTGCCAACAGGTACTGTGCCATCACCATTACAAATTTGAATATTTCTACTTTTTTTAAACATAGAAATTCAAGTGCCAGATCTACGTTCACATCCCCCTTTTTCACTAGGATGAATGGTGCATCCTTAGCCCAAATCAATTATTTTTCTCCACTTTGTACCCCTTCTCCGCAAGCAGGGTGAGGAGCGTTATTGAATCTCCTCGACACTGCTCTTCTAAAGTGCTACAAACTAATGAATCATCCACGTACCTAATTACGGTACTGTACACATGTAAATTCCCCAAATCCATTTGAACCACCCTGTTAAAGATGCTCGGAGATTCACAGTGCCCCTGGGGCAACCTTGTGTTCTCGAATCTCTGACCACGATATGCAAGCACGGTGAGGTACTGAGAATCGGGGTGTAAGGGGACTGAGAAAAATGCATTTTTTAAATCAATCCCCGTGAAGTGGGTCCACCCAGTAGGGATGTTACAGAGAATGGTGGCAGGATTCTGTACCACCAGAAATTCCACCTCAACAATATTATTCAGGGGTCGCAAATACTGGACCATCCTCCAACTGGACCCCCTTGCTTTGTTCACAAGGTAGATGACCGTGTTCCATGGGGACAAGGAAGGTTGTATTATGCCTTGCTTCAACAATGCCATGATGGTCTCATAAATCCTTTTGTCCACCTCTCTAGACATGGGGTAATGCTTAACCCGTGGTAATATCGCACCAGGTTTCAATTTTATTTGCAATGCTCCAACACTCTTTAGCAGCCCCACATCATAAGGACTGCTGGTCCATAAATGATCCGGCACCTTTTCCAAAATCCTCCTTCCAATACAGCGATGTTTTTTTTAACGATGACCATGGTCTGTGGTACTTCCCTTTGCTCTACTGCTATTTGGCAAGGCACCTCAATCTCAAAAACCATCTCTCCTGTGTCTTCCGTGTCTCAGACATGTCCCTTAGCGATATGGTTTGATCAATTACACAGAAATATATGCCATTCTCTGCCTGCCTCATCTGTGCCTGAAAGAACCATCCTGTTCTTCTTGATCACTACTACTTCTAAGAGAATTGTAATAATAGTGCTTGGTGTTACTTCCTGCAGCACAACAGGCCGAAACAAGAACTCAATTGGTACCCGCCATGTCCGATTTCTGATCTCAGGAACCCAACTCAACAAAACCATTACCCCATAAAGAAACAAGGCTGAATGTACAAGTGCCCCCCCTTATTGCACTGTTGCTACAATATGCATACAAACGCGCTGCTTCTCTGACTGAATACAAACCTGGGGTTGAATATACTTTACCTTTCTCTGTGAAAGCAATCAATATCTGCAGCTTGCTCAGGAGGTTTCTTTCTAGATCATGTTGAACTTCCCTGAGAAGTCCCTTCTTTAGCATGTGGTAAAAAACACCACATTCTTGTCCCATGCTTTTCCCATCTCTGCCCTCCACATCTCCTAAATTAACTGGATGTGTGCGGCAGGATCATCAACCAATTTCATCGTTTTGACCAGAATTGATTTTTTGCCCGGCATATAGGGATACATAATCCGCAATGCCCCCTGCAATTATTAAAAGCCGCTCCATAATGGGCATTTGTATTACACTGAACTGCCAGATAACCTGAGCTCCAAAGCTCGTCTGAATGCTCCCCTATAAGGCCAGTGAAAGAGCTCTTCCTGTCCCCCATGGCCAACATGACACCGGCAGTATGTTTCTCTAATGCATAAATTCACTTCCCCGCTGCTGCAGTGAACAAAGGGAGTGTCTTCATCAAGTTATTGTGAGCACGCAACATAATATGCCTTTCTCAGACCCTTCTGGAGCAACAGAAATGGAGTTACACCCGCTTTCACTGAGGCTTCCCCGATCTCTTCCTTGCTACTTGCTGTGGTCATGCGAATACCCTGGAACATCCTGCGACCCCATGGTGTACTCTCTGTCACTACTACTGGAGCGGTAGCTAAGGCGGCTACACCCTGCTCACCCTGCTCAACATCCAATTCCCATTCCTCTTCATCTTCTACTCTTGGTGTCACCTTGCTTGACGCTTCTACAGGCACGGAAGCATACTCAGCACTACCATAGGGTGCCATCTTTCATACTTCCTGCTCAAAACCTGTACCTGTGGCAGTGTCCCTGCTCTCCATTTGCACCTCGACCGCTTTGATAACTGATTTATCCAACCTAACAAGAACCTGCCCATGCCTCCACCTTCCTTCTTCTCCATCCCTAACCTGACTTCTCCTATTCTTCCCCCTCTTCATCTCTTTGCTGCTCTAGCACTACCTCTTCCTCTGCTAGGATATGGGGGTGGTGCAGAGGGTATTCCCGCACTCTTTTTTCAGCACCATCTCTGAGATTTTAACACTTTGGGCCTTCGCGCCTTTTTCATACATTCTCTACAGCTCTGAGATATTTAACTACGTCTCTAATTTTGAACCCTTGTTCTTGTAGTTAAAAAAGTATGCAGGTTCTCCAGGATCCCTATATCATAGGTTCCCTCAATAGGCCAAGAACTGATCATTTTACCTTACTTTCCCGCAACCATTCCCTATAGTACTTTAGAATCGTTCCCTTATAGCCAAGAAGTACCTGACAAATGATTCAACAGAGTTTCCATACTCCAGCCCAAGTCATCCAAAACGTGATTACACAAAAAATAACACCAAAGCCAGACCCGCGGCACACACTCTCCACACAAAGAACCCCTCTTTTTCCCCTTGCCATTTGTTTAATCTCCCCTCCGCAATCACTCACTGTACTCGCTTTCACTGCAATTACTTCGCTCAGCTACTTGCTTTAATTCTACTTCTCACTTTTACACAAAAGACAGCATCTCATCAAAAAACACTTATTATTATTATTAACACCAATATTTACGAGATATCTCCTTCACTCGAGCAAAGGAGGAGCACAATGTTTTCACTCCAACACCGCTGATCTCGCTCTCTTCATCACTAGTACAGCCTTCTCTACTACGAAACCATCTTTACCTGACTACAGGAAGTTTCCCCTTCACTACTTCCGACTAACCAAGAAAATCGAGGTGGGGGCTCCACCCGCACAGTCAATACAGTATGAAAGATGCCAAGGGTATACTTCAGGAAGGTTTCTATGGGTGGACTTACCATAAGATGCTAACTCACCTCTAGGTGAGGGCTCCCGCCAACCAGACAAGGAAACTGAAGGGTATCAGGACAAACCTCACAGTGGCCCTACTGGGTGGGATACCACCTCACACCGCTAAAATAACAAGCTAGGTAAAAATATATACAAGGGACTTACAACGTAAAACAGTTCACTCACTCCTTTGAAGCAATCACCCTTTCAATCCCTGTAACCTCAACTAACCTCACACATGTACTCCAAGTCTATCCTTACCAGAACCCCTTAAATCAAAGAAATAACCCTCTTTTGCCTCTATTTCTCCTCTTGCTTTATCCCCAAAAGTGCACTCACAAGAAACCGAAACGCTCTGATGTGGTGCTCCGTCAAGTCGTCCTGCACAGCTGGGCCATGGTACCATGTCTCCAGGGAACTGACGGGCATTTAACGAATATGGCACCCGCAAACCTCTCTTTTTCACTGTGCACCTGAAGACGGATCCCTGCAGAGAGGCGCTGCAGCCGAGTTGAGCAATTGCCTGACCTTTGATCATGATTAAACAGCCATGAGGTGTGAAGGCAATTAAATACCTTTGAATTGTTACTTTGTGCTGTAAGATTACAAATATATACAGTACCCCAACCAGTAAACTGAATTGTTCCCTGGTGCTTAAATAGCCAGTGTTATGCCTGGTACTCCCGAATCCCTGTCTGGAGTGAAACAGGGGGTTGCAGGTTGCTCACAAATGAATGCAGCTCATTTATTGTTTATTTATACAGCGCTTATATACAGGTGAAGTGCTTCAAAGTGCTTCAAGGCGGGACAGGAACAAGGGAATAAAGTAATCATTCTTAGGCCTTGAAGCTTCCTAATGATCTAAACAGAAAAACTAGAGTACTAGGCCTGATGACATTCCTCCTATTGCAAGTGCATGAAGTGTTACAGAGTTGCGACCAAGCTTGTGAGGGGGGGAAGAGAAACGGTGGGGGGGGACAGGACAGACAAACTGGTCCTAGTACATTTAGATAATGCATACGTACGGAGTTAAGTGCATGGGTTGTGACAAGATCTCACCGGACACAGGTAACTAGTATAGTACGCACTTTATTTGCTGGACCCCACAAGCGCAGGCTCCTGCCTTCAGCGTCCTTAGCTCAACCGCCACTGTGGAATGTTGATAGCTGAACATGCATCAACATTCCACAGATGCCGCGCGCCTGCACATTACAACATATCCTCTTCCCTTACATACAAAATGTTAACACCCTGCAACAGGATTAAGTGAAAACATGAATTGAACAATGGAAACATAAACAGAAGATTACATGAACTATATATATATATAAAATTAATTTCAAACATGTGACGAGCTTGCCCGCATGGAAGCAACCCACCA
Source organism: Ambystoma mexicanum (assembly GCF_040938575.1). Classification (NCBI taxonomy): domain Eukaryota; kingdom Metazoa; phylum Chordata; class Amphibia; order Caudata; family Ambystomatidae; genus Ambystoma; species Ambystoma mexicanum. The sequence continues at coordinate 687,747,705 of NC_090934.1, read as the reverse complement.
TAAAATGTTATGTTACATAGCATATTTAACAAACATAGTCTCTAAACCTTATGGGAGGACCACACCTCCTGGTGAGACGACCCCCTTCTTGTCCCACATCAAGTTGCAGATCAGAAGCTTTTGACCTTCCACATTCACTTCCTCGCCCGACGGGCCTGGAAGTGGAACAACCTATTCCTGTTCTAACCTGATCGTTTGTGAACCCACAGGCTCATAATCCAACACTGTTTCCTGAGACTCCGGATCATACTTGACATTGGACCCATCAGCACGTTTGCAGCCATCCACCACCACCCGTCTCTTACTCCAGACAGAGCCATCCTCCAATTGTACATAACCTTTACCAACCTTGACGACTCTCCTTGAAGGCAAAAACGTGCTGTAGCCTTTGTGAACCATCCTGGGATTTTTTATGTACACATCATCCCCAGGCTTAACACTCAATTCCTTCCTGAACTTTTGTGAAAACACCATGGCCTCCTGGCGTGCAAGAATACTGCGACGAATAGCCTGCAGATCCATATTACATGGCCCGCCACCACCCATGGCCAGGGTTCTCAACATTGTACCTGCTTTCCTGCCCCTCATGAGCTCAAATGGAGATCTCCCCGTAACCACAGCAGGGGTTCTCCGATATGCAGCAAGATATTGTGACACCACTTCCTGCCAATCCAAACCATTGGCCAAAGCCAACTGTATAGCTGACTTAATTGTACCATTGGCACTCTTAACTAATCCATTTGCAGAGGGATTATACAGAGCTGTCCTATAATGGGAAACAGCATGCTGTTCCAAAAACTCTCTCATAGCTCTGGATGTGAACTGCACACCATTATCAGTAACTAAACAGGCAGGCAATCCCTCACGATCAAATACTTTCCTCAAGAAGGCAATAACAGAATCGGTAGTGATACTGGAACATGCTGCTACAATTCAATCCACCTGGACGTATAGTCCACCAACACCAACAAGTATCTCACCGGACACAGGTAACTAGTATAGTAAGCACTTTATTTGCTGGACCCCACAAGCGCAGGCTCCTGCCTTCAGCGTCCTTAGCTCAACTGCCACTGTGGAATGTTGATAGCTGAACATGCATCAACATTCCACAAATGCCGCGCGCGTGCACATTACAACAGGTTGCCCTGCTCATGGAGCTTAAGTTGAAAGTGTACTAATGCTGAACAAAGTGCAGTGGTCTGGAGGCTCTGGAGGTGTAACAGACAACGTGTCAACAAAACTGAACAGAGTTAAGGGGGAGGAGGCGGGTAGAGAGAAAATAAAGAGGTTAGCAAGGGAGAGAGCATGAGGAAGAGAATAGGAAGGTCTTGAGTTTTCGGAACTTAAGGTGCTCCGGCTCAAGATGGAGATGAGCAAGGAGGGAGGCACCTGCAGAGGATAAAGATCTACCCCCAAATTTCTGTTTGTGAAAGCAAATCAACCGCAGAGAGTTGGAGGATGAGCAGAGGACTCTAGAGGGAGAGTATTTAGGAAGAGAGTGTTGTAGATAGTACAGGCCACAGCCCCAGAAAGCCTTGTGGATTATGCAGAGGATCTTGAACTTGATACTTGTAGGGCTTGTGGCCAAGGATAAGTCTCCTGGTTCTGTTCTGGATGAGTTGTAGAGGACGGAGAGTAGAAGTCGGAAGGTCGAGAAAGAGGCTTTTGCAATAGTCCAGTCTAGAGCGAACCAGGGCTCTCGAGGTGATGAGCCTCTGGGGGAAAGTGAGAAAAGGTAGAATACCTCTGAGGGGGTGCAGTTGGTAGTTGGACTTTTTGGAGATGTCTGAGATGTGAGAAGAGAAGGAGAGGGTGGAGTCGAAAATGACCCCAAGATCTTTTGCCTCATTGGTGGGTGAGGGCGCAGGGCCATGGAGGCAGGCCAGTGAAGAAAGTGGGAAAGTGGGTGCAGAGGTCCCAATGAGTATGATTTATGTCTTACTGGCATTCAAGCAGAGAGCTTTAGCAGCACACCAAGCCTGAATTGCGGTTAGACAATCAGGGTTGAGCTAGGAGGAGGAGGCTTGTGAATGAATCCACTGAACTAGAATGCAGATTTTTCTTTTGCTTTTTGAAAGCATAGTAAATGCTGTGAGAGTGTGGGAGGAGTGGGTCTCATGGTTTAGAAAGGGGAGGAAGTCCAGCAAAACAGCTCTCTTGATTAATGAGCCTACTGAAGAAATCTGTGTGTAATCTATCGGTTGTATATTGGTCTGCCAGCGAGGCTAACTCAGCCTTCCAATGTTGCAAGGTTAATTGATGCGCTGTACATGTTACACAATGGAAGGTACACATCACAAATGATTCCAATGGAACTTTAAGCGTGCACCAACAACTAAAACGAGTGTTAGGTGTTTATATATCATCTTTAACCCCTTTCTGGAGGGGATTTTTTTGTAGTGACTGTAGTGCTGACATTTTTAAGTAAACGTAATCCCAGCAAAGATACTGCTTAGTGGATGGTATTGCCTGCAACGTTACCTTTTGGGTGCAGGGACTTCTCTTCTTGATATCACCTGGGTGTTTGGGAATTCCAGTCAAATGTACATTAAGGTCTAACAAGCAATTATTGGTTTCTTTCGTACTTTGCAAAGCTCTTTCACATTCCTTAAGTGTAGTGTGCTCCCCTATTCAGACCAACTTTAATAATTTTATGTTTGAAAGGAACAGGAGACCTGAGAATGAGCTTGTTGTGAGGGATAGTAACCTTTGTGAGTAAATTACCTAAACCTAGTCGTGAATATATCATGCACAATTATAGAACAACTATCAGAGTTGATTTCTTTTTTCGCCATGACTGTAGTAATCATAGCTCTTGCGCTGCGACATGTTTTGTGTTAAGGGGCTTCTAGTACTGTGGTTTTCCATTTGCGTTTTGGGACTTGATTGAAGGTGTCGATTTTTCATTTAAAATCCATGACTACGAATAGCTGTGTAGAAACAAGACGTGAGTCATATTACCATTCTGATGGAAGATCCACTTTTACAATGAAAAAATACTAAATACTAAAAAGACACTTGACTAATTTTATGTGAACCTAAAATTCACATAGACCCATCAGTACATGTTCACAATTATTAACGAATTCAAATGTTTCCTATCTCTTATATGTACAAATCTTAAAATTGATTTCCAGTAATTGTAAAAATCATGTTTTGTAAACGTTCGTACAGAGGCATTTTAGCTCTTGTCCACTTCAAATCTTTTTTTAAAAATCGTCCCCAAAAACGTTCAACTACTACTAAAATTGACACTAAACAAAACATGACCCATTCTTTCACCATGTAGCTCTCCCTGCCTCACACACTCATGCCTCATTTTTTTTTAAAGTATTTTATTGGCATTTATATAAGTACATAATAACCATCAAACGGTAACATAACAAACAAACAACAACTAATTAACTACCACAGTCTTCGTAGCTCAATATGTTGTTTTTAATTGTGGTGGGGGGGAGAGGGGTCGGTAGTCGGCGTACCCAAGGTCGCGGGGGATGGGTTTCCGGGTTGTCCATTCTTGGGGGTAAGCCTCAGGCAAGTCTCTAGCAGGGGTGAGAGCTCAGGGGGGTTTGTGACCTGAGGCATATTGGATGTCGCGCAACAGGGCCCTCCATGATTCTAGGGTGTCATTGGAGTCATCATTGTTTGAGTGGATTCCATCCTGCCAGGCTCTGGTCTCTGCCTCTGTCCACTTTTCCAGGTCCTTAAGCCAACGTCCGTGCCTCGGGCCCCCTGGTGATTTCCATGCCATAGCTATGGACCTTTTTGCGAGGATGCAGGCGAGGTCCATTAGTTTGACCAGGTGTTTGTATTTGCTGAGTCTGGGATGGGCTCCCAGTAAGCATTCCTTTGGGTTCCACTCATATCTTGTGAGTCCCGCTTTGGTGCAAGTGCTTTCCACCATGGACCAGAATTTCGCTGTTTTGGTGCAGGTCCAGAACATGTGGATCATGTCCGCTTTATCATTTCCACACCAGGGGCAGTTGGGTGATGCTTATTTATTAAAGGTAGCAACTCTTAATGGGGTCATGTATGCTCTGTATAGCACATTCAATTGCACTTGTTTGAATCTAATGTTCCTCGACACCTCTTTGGGGTATAGTAGTATTCGCTCCCATTCACTGTCAGTTAGTGTGGTCCCTAATTCGGTTTCCCATTTTTGTCTCAGGGATGCGCTTTTTGGATTGGGTCTATCATTCAGTTTGATGTATAAGCGGGAGACCGGCTTCCAACCGTCTGCTAAATCGTACATCTCCTGGAGGAGGGGGTCCGGTGGAGGTTCCTCTGGCCAGACAGGCCACTGTGCCCTGGCTGTCCGCTTGAGGCGGTGGTACCACAGGAATTGGGTGTTCGAGATGCCTTCATTAGCTTGTAGCGATTCAAGTTCTCTGAACATGCCGTCCTCAAACAGGTCTCCCCATGTGTAGATTCCGGCTCTCTCCCATTTCCAGGCTGTCGCTAAGTCTGCCTGAGTTTTGCATACATCCGCCAGGATGGGGGTGTTGGGATTGTAGGGATGTTTTAGTTGTCGAAGGAAGCCAATTCTGGCCCATATCTGCCTACCCAGGGTAACAATCATGGGAACTTCGGATGTTTGTTTCGTCGGGTTCCAAAGCATTTCTTTAGGGAATAGCTTGGAGGTCACATGTCGCAGGAGCCCCACTTCGGCTGACGGGTCAACGGAGAGCCATTTCGTCACGTGGCTGAGGTGTGCAGCTAGGTAGTACCTTTGCAGATCGGGTAGTTGTATCCCTCCTTCTTTGTACGGAGCGTACATGTAGACAAAGAGAGCTTGTGTCTGGATGACCCCCATATGAAGTCCTTGATTAGAGAGTCTAGTTTCTTGAAGAAGGGAGGTCTGATGTAGAAGCAGACGTTCGTGAAGTGATATAAGAAACGGGGGAGAACTATCATCTTGACTATTGCCGCTCTGCCCATTACTGCCAGTGGTAGCTTCGACCAAAAGTTCATGGATTTGCGGAGGGCTCTTACTGCTTTTTCAGTGTTGTATTCGTGCGTGAGCACAGGGGTATGACACACTTCGATTCCCAGGTACTTAAACTTCTCTAATTGCCATTGTATCCCGACGTCTGGAAAGTCGGACTTATCCAGACCCCTGAGTCTGGCCAGTGGGAACGCACACGACTTTAGCTTGCTAAATGTTATCCCAGAGTATCGGGCATAGTTGTTGAGGATGTCCAACGCGACTTGTGCATTGAGCTGAGGGTTATTCAAATACAGGAGGACGTCGTCTGCATACATGGATATTATGGCATGATCACTGCCCAGCAGAATGCCCGCGTCAAAGTGTTGTTTCCTGAAATAGGCAGCCACTGGCTCCAGGCCCAGTATGTATAGCATCGGGGACAACGGGCATCCTTGCCTCGTGCCCCGCTGTATCGCCCAGGCTTCGGACACCGTCCCTCCAATCTTCACTCTCGCTGCCGGTGTATTATACAATACCTCGACCCATTTTACAAAGCCCTCGCCAAAGCCGAATTCCCTTAGCGCTTCGATCAGCCATTCCCAGTAGATGGAATTGAAGGCTTTTATAGCGTCTAGCGATAGCACTGCTAGGTCCTCATTTCGATCATAGGTCTCTGCCATGATGTGTTGGAGCCTCCTCAGGTTCGCGGTAGTATTGCGTCCTGGAACAAAACCATTCTGGTCCTCTTGAATCAGGGTTCCTACCACCCTCGCCAGCCTCTTAGCCAGAATTGTGGTCAGGATCTTGCAGTCATAGTTTAGCATGGCGATTGGGCGGTATGATTCACAGTTGTCAACAGGTTTGTTGGGTTTCAGTATAGGGATGATAATTGTTTCTTTCATGGAGTTGGGTAGGATTCCGTTTTCGTATGCCTCCATATACACCTTGTGGAGTATTGGGGCAAGGGTCGCTTCATACGCTTTATAGAATTCTGGCGGAAGCCCGTCACTCCCGGGGGTCTTGCAGGTGGATAGCGATCTAATCGCCTCCGTCACGTCTTCTGGAGTGATTTCCGCATCCAGTAGCTCTCTTTGGGCCTCCGTCAGTCTTGGGAGCTCAATCTCAGCCAGTGTAGCCCTTATATCCTCCACTAGTATTTTGGTGTCGTGGGCATACAATTTGGAGTAGAAGGCCGGAAATGCTGAGTTAATATCTTGTTGCGTCCTGTGGGTTATCCCCCTTTCGTCAGTTATTTCAGTTGGGAGGTGCCTTGGGAACTCGCGTTTGCACAGCCAGGCCAACATTCTACCAGGTTTATCTGCTTCTTTGTGTGCCCTGGCTATGTAGGTCGTGTAGTCGAATTGAGACAGTCTATTCCAGGCCAAAAGGCACTCCTCCCGGGTGCCCTTCAGTTCTGTTTCAGCGTCCGGCATGATGTCGATTTCGGATTCCAGGTGTGTAATCTTATTCTCCAGTTCTTCCAGTTCCAACTTCAGATGCTTTCGGATGCCACCGGCACCGGATATAACTTCTCCCCGTGTTACAACCTTCATGGCCTCCCATAGTGTGCTCCAACTTGACACTGAGCCTGTGTTAATGTCTAGGTATTCCTCAAGTTTAGAACCAAGTTCCTCCTTAAATGCGTGGTCTGTGAGTGCTGCCGGTGGCATTCTCCATAGTGGGATTGGCGGTCTGGGTCCTCTAGGAGCCCATTGCATAATCAGCGGTGAGTGATCGGATATGGTTCTGCCTAGATACAATGTGCAGTCTACTTGTTGAGCCAGCTCACGATCTATGAACAAATAGTCTATCCTCGTGTGGACCTTGTGCGGGGCCGAGTAATAGGAATAGCACCTCTCGGTACGATGTTGTTCCCTCCAGATGTCCACTAGGTCGAGCTGCTCTATTGTGGTGTTTAGCGCGTTAGATGCAGGGTTATTTGAATGACGGGGGGAGGTCTGATCTGTCCATAGCTCCGTTCCTGATGCAGTTGAAGTCGCCACCCCATATGAAGGCACTCTCTCTGCGAAGAATCATTTTAGCACTGAGCATTTCCAGGTGTGAGGGTATTCCGTGTTGCGGAAAGTATGAGTTCACCAAGCAGACTGGCGTGGATTCAATAGTACCCCATATTATTAGGTATCTGCCCTCCTTGTCGGCTTCATAGTCCAGTAGCTGGAAGGGCACAGTGGGGTTCACCCACGTAAACACTCCTCTGGCGAATTTGGAGTATAGCGCCCCTCTTCTGATCCCACCCCATCTTTCAGATAATTTGGCTGTGGATTCTTCTGTGAGGTGAGTTTCTTGAAGCATCACTATCGATACCTTTTTCCTGCGCAGGTAAGAGTGGATCCGATTCCTTCTCAGGTACGTGCCCATACCCCTCACATTCCATATCATCACCTTAAGTTGGAGTGCCATTGAGTTGGTATCTTGGTTTCATCTTTCCGGTCGCCCCCGTTTTCACGGGGTGGCCCTTTCTCCAGGTGGTAAGGCTCTCTCCATGGGTTCTGGTGTTTTCTCATCCTCGGCCCCCAAGGGCCTCCGGTCTCATGTTTCCCCTCTCCTAATATTTTAAGGACTGTGGTGTGAACAAAACAATTAACAAAACTGGAACTGGTGCGCCCAGCAACGACAAGTTCCTGCTGGTGCTCAGGTGCTCTCGTACCGTCAGGACCCATCCGGGTGTCAGGCACGAGGGAGGTCGGTCAGGCAACTGGCCTGTCCTGAACTGTTCATGGGGGTAGGGCTCTGTGCTTGGCGTGGGCCGAGCGAGGGCCGCATCTACGTTGCTAACTGTTGGGTGATTTTACTTTCTCTTAGGTCATTTGCCTTGCGTCCGAGTTAGCTTTATGAGTCATGGATTCGTCCATGCCTCAAGTGCAGGGGATTCTTCAGTTTTCCATGGGTTGAGGATCCTTATCTGCGGCTAGATTGTTGTCTTCCAGCCACATGTTTGCAGCTGCTGGGGATTCCAAGAAGATCGCCCTCCCCTTGTGGATCACTTTCAGTCTGGAGGGGTATAACAGCATGTACTTCAGGTTCAGTTGCCTGAGTCTGGCTTTAATCGGCACAAATGAGTTCCTCTCCCGTTGGACTTTCAGGGTGTAATCGGGGTAGATTGTGATCCTAGAGCTCCCGCGTTCAATGGGGCCCTCCTCTCTGGAGTGCCAGAGGATGGTCTCTCTATCTTGGAAGTTGAGTACTTTAGCGATTATAGGGCGAGGATGTGAGCCCGGCGGGGGTCTCTTCTGAAGTGATCTGTGCGCCCTTTCGATCGAAAATCCTTGCGTTAGTCTTCCAGCGCCCACCTCCTGTTGTATCAGGGATTCTATATAGGCTGTCGGATTCCAGCCCTTGCTTCCTTCCGGGACCCCAAGTATTCTGATGTTGGTGCGTCTGGCCCGGCCCACGGCCTCCTCAGCCCTGGCCTCAAGTGTGAACACCTTTCGTTCCAGGTCCAGTACCTTAGCTTTCAGCTCCGCTGTGTCATCTGACGTCTCTTTTATGGTTGTTTCGGCAGTGGTCACTCTTTCTGTTAGGTTGCGGGCATCCTGGCACATGAGTTGTAGCTCGGATTTGAACTCCCCGATTCTGGAATCTATAAATGTGCGCAGTGATGCAATTGCCTCCAGTACCTGGGCTTGATTTTCGGGGGAGTCTGCCAGTTTTGCTTGGGGAGGTTCGGGAGTGGAAGTGCATGGCTGCGGAGGAGTTTTCACTTTAGCAGATACATACGTGTCCATGGTGCTTGTTTTCGTCTTATTCCTGGCCGCCATGATGAGGGGCGTTTGGAGACGCCACTCGGTTGTGTGGGGGTAGATGGTGGTGGACGTCATTTCCTCAGCAATGCCCCCACCAGCCCAGTGATTTCAGTGTGCGTTCTGGGGGAGCTTATGGTTCCGGAGGTGGGGTGGTCCGTTTTACGCAGGATCAGTGTTCAAGTTCTCGGAGGGGCATACAACAGCACATGTTCAATTGGTTTATGCCCTCACCCAGTGTTCTCCTCACCTCTACCTTCTTTTGCTGTCGAAGGCGGGGCTTCCCGCACCAGGGGGTCAGCGTGTCCACTCACGGTGCCGTAGTGCAGGGTCCGGTGCCAGTCCCGGTTGGTAACTGTAGCAGCAGAAGATCGGACCCGGGTGGAGGGGGAGGCTCCTCCTCCTTGTTTCAGTTGTGGCAGCAGCTTGTGGATCGGCTTCGCTGTGAAGGCGGCTAGCGTTTTCCTCCGGCATCGGCTTCAAGAGATGGCCGCCATCTTAGGTCCCGCCAGCAGAGGGGGGGACCTTTGTCGGGAAGAATCCGTGGGTCTGGAGGTCCGAACCCAGGAGAAAACCACAGTATCGTGTCCGGGGTCGGTTCTCCTTCCCTCGGAACCGGTTCTTTCCGTCTCAGGTGCGATTTCAGGCAGGCAAAAGGATCAAGATACGGCGTCTCGGCCGGAGCACGGCGACTCAGCTTCCACTCGCCATGAGCTCCAGGCCACGCCCCACACACTCATGCCTCATGAGGCACTTTTTCACTCGTATAGCAACAGCCAACACTTTTGCCTTTGCCAATGCTTGTATGTTTCAGTTGCACACTCGTTCAGAATGTAAGCCTATGGGCATTACAGAACCGAAAGGGTTGATTGGAGTTCAAGGTGTTTATGCTGTCACTTGAACTATTATAAGCATTTCAGATAATAGGAAATGTCATTTAATCTTTGTGACTTGTTGCTATTAAACTGAGCTAGTAGATAGTTGCTTCACTGAAAAAGTGACTGTTAATGTTCGTACAACGCAGTAGGGTAGCAAGCAGAAATACAAACATATCGGATATCTGCGCTCCATGGATTACCTTTATGTTCCTGGGTGTCTGTTCGGTAGGTTAGCACATCAGATCTAGACACGCAGCCTTCAATGGAGAATAAGGGATAGGTTGCTAAATTTAGAGGCTGAATTCAGCATATAGCATCAGGGTAAACCCTGGTGTGCAGGAGGGACGGTCACAGCACTGCCCCAGATCCTATGCACCCTTCCTCCATGTAACTCAAACGAATAACATCCCCCAGAAACAATGCGCATAGGCAAATTTACTCCACTCATGTGTTATGGTGGTGCGTCCACTAAGAGGTTTATTAATACAGCAACCCTAGGATGAACCTAAAAATAATTAATCTAGTGACTGATGTTGTTTTAACGACTGCACGACAGCAGTGTGTGGCCCTGTTTTTTGTGTTGGGTGATCACAGCACGTCACCTACGGGTGCATGTGTAATCACATCTTATTACCCTATAAATAGGGGTACGTCACCTCCGGCTCGCCAGTTACTCACTAACTCTCAAATTGTCTTGCATTCAATGTGTCCCTTGTTTGACTGTACGGATGAGCAAGGCCCATCCTCCCCGGCGCCCATAACAACCGGTGACAAGGTATTAGGACTCTGCAAGTTGCTGCAGGCCTCCCCAGCACATGCATGCCTGCTCCTGACGGATGGAGCCCAGATACTGAGTGGCCCAGTCCGCAGTCACATAGCGCAGCTCTGACCGCAGCCCCAGACGCTGCCAGAAACCCCTTTGGTGGGGGCGGAACTAGGATGCTCCCTGTGAGCCACCGGCCACACCGGTACACAGGAACCTGTGGAGGGGGCGGCTCGGACGGCTGCCATCATGCGCAGCCCATTCTGATACAAGCTGCCCCTTCGGTAGGGGTGGGACTCTGGTGGTCCCTGCGTCACAGGACCTGCCGTCGCTCGGCAGAAGGAGAAGCCACTGTATGCAGCCCTGTCACGCCAACAGCATCCACTGAGGGCCACAGCATTTCTCCCGGCACCACTGTGCACGACTCGGGCGAGGAGCACACACTGTCGCTCCCTGAGCCCCACCTAATCAAAAAAGAAAAGGAGAAAATTGGGAGCGGTGCTTCCGGTTTGCCTGGCACACAACAGGCTTGGCTCCCAACATTGTGGAGATCAGCATCCATGCCCAAGCCATGCAACTAGGCCCTGCCAAGTTGAGGGGCAAATGCTGTGGTGTCTGCCCCTAAAAAGGCGTACACACGCAGCAGAGTGACACAACTGGCGCATGTAGTTTAAATAAAGGGGGCGTTCCTGGCCGCAGCAGAGCGACCATGGAGCCCAAACTGAATACACACGTCTGGGGTGTGTGTGTGCAGTGGGGGGCTCACGGAGGTCCCAGATGCAAGTGGGACTCCGCAACAGTGGCAACGAGGTGGGACACCGACCCGGTCATAGGTGGTGAGGGAGCGGCACATTTTCTTTTTCTTTTTCTCCATCTTCTACATGCTGCGGAGCCGGTGGTGACCACATGGCTTGGCCGCCATATTGCACAAGTGGAGGAGAGGGTCTCAGCTCTCTTTAAGAGTTCTTGTGCGCCCATCCACATGAACATTTTGGATTCCCTACTGAGGGGACAGCAGATGCTGTACATTTACTCATTTTGAAGTGTTTTGGACCTTTCTACCACGTCGAGTGTGAGGTGAGGCGCTAGGGCGGGCCTACCATCTTTTGTGCCTTGTCCCCTGGGCCCACTCCATTCAATTTCTGTAGCCAATATTTGTGGCATAGGAGTTCCTTCTTTGTTATTCCTGGCTGTTTGGAAATTGGTGAAGAGGACCCAATATGTTTAGGGCCCTAGTATGTTAGTGTGCCAAGTGGCTCTACGCCTGCATTTTGGAAAGCTGAAGAAGGTGCCTGGGAGGGCATTTGGCTGGCGGTGTGGTGATGGAATAATATCATCAGAAGTAGCTGCGAAGGGGTGTCTGACCAACATTATCAAACTCAACATCTGTGCACAGCTGTGCCCACAGCAGCACGTCAGTGAGTTGCGGCCCCAGCCCTTTGTGGGATGCCTGTGCGCTCGCTGCCATGGATGCCGCCCAGGCTGCTGCAGCGGCCATTGCTGCCCAAGCCCCACATGCGCCGAGACAGCAAGGGGCACTCACACCAATGCCCGAGTTTGACATATCGGGGGCTTCATCCAGCGGTACATGAGGTTCGCCAGTCCCTGCAACCTGCAAATGCGACCTATGCTGCAGCTAAAGACCCGCTGTGGACAGGACAGCTGCTTTGCGATCAGGTACGCCATAAATAAAGTCCATCCACCACCTCCAAGAAAGCACGTGGCACTGCCATTGGCGTGCACAGTCCCATCTGGCAACAGCTCTCTCTCATCCCTGAAAGTGCTTGTGTGGTCTGGTCAAGGGAGAGGGCCCGAGAAGTCCCTGTAGTAAAAGACCAGCCCCCCCGCCACGATGGATCAGGACCAGAGGTTCAAATGGGGGAGGAGCCAATGTCAGAAGACCCATATTGAACACTCCAAGGTCAAGTACATCTCAGACACCCAACCATGGTCTGGGAAGGGTGCCCCACCCCCTGGGCTCTCATTTTCACAGCAATCCCATCCCTGAGTTTGACATCGAAGGCACTGCTGCGTCCCTGGGCCCCAGCTGGATTCATTGAGTATAACTGCTCGAGATGTTTTTTGAAGAAGCAGAGGTGGTGGATGATACCTGGAAAAAGACGCTTCTGCTGTTCTACGCAGGGAGAAAAGTCCATAAGCTGTGATTTCTGTGCCACACACCAGAGGATGCCCCGCGTCGGGACAACAATGCGGACAGTGCCACAAAATGGGGCATTTCACTGACATGTGCAGGGCCCCACGGCCATCAACAGCTAGTGCCAGGTCCCCAAAACCATGGAGGAACCCCTCCCCATACCAAGGTTACAGCAAACGTTGCAGCTCTTGCAGATGAAGCCTCAAGAGCCGAAGAGGCCAAAGGAGGAGCATATTATCATGAGGTCGATGTTTCGGCAGCGCTGGACTATGACACAGAGGATGTATTCTCCCTGTTGGAGGACATCCACAGCATGGCAGAGGATAGCCCGGCCGATGTGGCGAGAACTGTGAAGACAAAAAGGGGGCCAGGATCACAGGGCTGATGACTACAACAGCCGAGAGAAGATGCATAGCTGATTGTAGAATTCCAAGCTGTAGCCCAGTCATGTCACTGTTGTTTGGTTTGTTAAGCATTGCAAGGGATTTTGTGACCACAGCACAACACCACGTGGTATGTGGCCATATGTGTGTTGGGTGATCAAAGCACGTCACCCACGGGTGCGTGTGTGATCACGTGTTATTACCCAATAAATATGGGCGAGCGGCCGGCCGGCCGCCCGCCCGCCAGTTACTCACTGAGTTCCGACTTGTCTTGCATGCATTGTGTCCCTTGTTTGACTGTATTGAGGAGAAGGGACCGGCCTCCCGCACATCAAACAAAGAAGCCTTCTGTAATCCTTACTGTTCTTTTGACTAAACTATGTCGGATTGTACAGTATCAGCCAACAGTGCGTGACTACGCTCCCTGTTAATGAACAAAATTGCAGATGCCCGCTATACCAATGTCAATTAATATATTTTAATAAAATATTAATAAGTGAAGATGTACTTTAAAGTTCATGTCACTGAAATGTACATGTCATTTTCAATCGTAATGAAAACCCTAGAGTTTCACATTCCCAGAGATATTCGGGTATGTTAATTATAATAGAAAGATTCCATTTGCCACCTCGAAGATGACAGATTTGCCGAGGAACTTGATTTGGAAAATAACTCGATATTTTCATGTTCAGAAATACAAACAGAACAATTTCTAAAACACAAAAGAGCAAAATGATTGTTGTTATGTCTAAAAAAAAAAAGCTGTTAACAAAATATCAGTCCTTTGGATCTTGATCACAAAAAGTAAATGGGTGGTGACAGGATGTGATGGATGGATTTGACATCCCTGCAAATCACTGTCATTGATTCAATTATTCTAATTTAGAAAAAAAAGCTGTACACACATATGTTTATGCTAAAGTGGATATTGTGAGTGATTGACACGCATCACACTGCTTAGACAGCTTCAAAAGCGTGATCTTTGCTTCACACATGGTGTCAATGTGTGAAAAAAAAGAAAAGATGAAACCCGAGTTAAGTGCAACAAAGAGCTCAGAAGTTAAGGCGGGTCGGAGGTGGTTTAACCTGTACAGTGCAGCTTATTGAAGAGTATCCTTTTGTGGGGAACAGTGCGTCTAGCTACTGGTTTGCTACAGGCCCAGAAAAACAAGCTTTAGCAAAGCAAATAAATCAAGCTACTTTATTTTTACGTGAAAAACATTTCAGTGTCATGTATGAAGATGTGGTTTGTGTGCAAGAGTGAACTAGCAGTACTCACAGGTACTGTGTCTGGGTACTATTTTTTTGTGGCAAACATAATGTACATAAACTCCATAAGTTTATATCACTCACATGCCAACCAGCATCAAATTAAACAAAGGTAATGATTCTTCCGATTTAAGATTTATGCTATATGGTTTTAATCATTCAAGATCGCTTATGGACATGTTCTCTTTCTGGCGATAATTGCATCTATTAAGCTTTTTCTTAGTCCCAGTCTTGTTGCTTAAAAGTCTCTGGTATTTTAGAGCATTCCATGTAGGCTACAGTGTGCACAGCTTTAGGGAGTTCCTCACAGGAACAGGAGTCCTTGTCTCCTAAGGGGAGTCTCTCCTGGTGAGGTCCCACTTGCCTCAACCCCCAGGGAGGGTTTTGTGGAGCTGGCTCACCTCCCCCCAGCCGCAGTGGAGAAGGGACGAATTCCCTTGATTCGTCACAGCTGATGCATGCAATAGCAGTGCCTTATAAAACAGTGATATTACTCTCACGTGGAGCAGAAGGCATACAGTTTAATTTAATGTCTTCATACCCATAGTGTTTTGGTGTGTGGCACTGAGCTGGTAGTGACACATCGTTATTAGTTGGTGCTGTGAACACGTGGCCCGTAAAGTGAAATTACCTACTCTACTCGCACATTACATAGTAACAGCTTTTTTTTCTTGCATTTTTGTAAATCCACCATGTTGATGGTGTTTCATAAAAAATGCCCCAACCCTCTAATCACAAGGATGACCTTGTTACCGCATTCACAATCCCCAATGAGGGTGAAATGAGAATGCAAAAAATTCAAACTCAGTGCAAGCTAGCAATGCGTAACAGAATCAGGATTGTTTTTTTTGCATCTGTAGAGAAACGGGCAGGAAAACCAGCAGAGTAACCATGTCCCGAGAAGTTATCCCCATAGCAAATAATTGTTTGGGTTTTTATAGAGTTTTACACAATATTAATCACACAACAGACATTAGGTTGTATTTAGTTGGATACATTTAAACAGTACAATGCCTTAGCAGAATATCGCTTCACCTTGGGTGTCTGGTCAACAGCACCTCATCTCCTGCTTGTACAATGTAATGTTCCTACCATGTGGCAGATCGCGCTACCATACGTAATCAGTGACTCCCCGGTAACTGGCATCTCACGTGACATTCCCAGCAGTTCTCGAGACTCACCTTTAAATATGATACATGGCTTATAATGCGTGCCAGTGGTGCAGCTCAGTTGTGAACAGGGGTTAATTTGAAATCTGCACAGCCTTCAAACGTGTCATATGAGTAATCATTGCTGTGGTGCTGCCCTGTTCAGGACAAGGTGCGCGTTCAATGCTCATAGGAACACACAACATATTTACAATATTTTATAGGTTGTCGCATCCTAGAGTACTGTCGGTCTAGGTCTGATAAGTCTGCTATTGAAATAGCTTTGCCTGCTAAGAAAATGACATGAATCTCATAAGGAGCAAATGGCAAGCATTTAATTTCAAAGCCGCAATACCCATAGTGCGCTTATCTGTGGCTCTAAGTACTCTACCAACTTCCAACAGCCTCTCTTTGCTTGCAGGCCATCAAAGCGCACACGGTCAGCCACCTTGGGTAGGTGCTCCAGTTACAACCAGAGATCTGGTGGTGATTATCCTCCCCATTGGAAGCTCTTTCATGCTAAATCTTTCTTCTTTTGACCTTTTCAATGATTTGGATTTTCTTACCATTTTGATTCCATTTACTTATCCTTCTCTACAATAAAATGCTGCGGCAATTTTTCCTTCTCTCATTCTGCAACGAACCCATGTGGTGGCATAGCATGTGGAAAGGAATCTGACTAAACGGTGGCATAGTGGTTGTTATAGACTTTTATTTATAGAATAAACAAATCTATCTATCCCTAACTAGAGGTGGTTTCCCTACCTCAATCTAAAACTCTGGCAAGTCTGTGCAATCCAAACTACACTATGCCTACCACTTAAACACCTAATCTAAGAAAAATAGTTATTTCTAAAACCAAGGAGAATGACACCCTTCTCCTGGGTATGAGCATCTCAAGGTGCAGCTTTCTCAAGCTCAGGAAATGTTCCAAGGTCCACAAACAAAGGGGAGGTTCCCAAGTTCACCATAAAAAGTAACAAAGTTCCAAGATATCCAAGGTGAGGCAAGGAGAATGACTCCCTTCTCCTAGCATGCTCCCCATTTCTGTATAAGCCTCTTCCAGACTATTTTATCTTCAACTTCTTTAACAAATCTTTTAGTTCCATCTAAGGGCTTCTTCCGCTCTCCAATTTCTCTACTTTCTTTTACTTGCCCCCACTGGGGGGGCAATGAAGAGGCTCCCTGGGTCCTCTTTGACTCTCCATTACCACACTCTTGTGGACCTTGCCAGGGAATTGCCTCACAACGTGCTTCTCTACATTCTGTTCTTCTTCTGCTTCTCAACTTACAGTCTCAAACTTTCCCGGCCCTCTCCTGGACTTATTCTTATTCTTGTTACCTTCTCTCTGGGAATGGTTTACCAGTTTCGCCAGGGGCTGCAGGTTTGTTCTTCCACCTTCTACTTCTACTTCTCTTTGCAGGCCTGCTTGTCCTGCGGCCAGGTATTGCTGGTGGTCTTGCCGCAAAGTCCGGAATGGACAGTCCACCCGTTACAGGTCATGCCACCACCACAGTTTCTCATGCTCCCCATACATTCGCCTACGCGGCTCCATGGTAGGCCAGAGTAGGCGATCTGAGCACAGTTGTCAGACAGCACAGTCCACCCAAAACAGGTCACACCATAAGCTCTCAGTTTCTCTACTTCAAGTATGCCGGCTCCCATCTAACTCACAAGATGAAGTCCGGGTGTCCCATTGCTCATCTCTGCTACACTTGAGAGCTGCCTAGCGGCAATCCCCAGGAGCCCAATCTCAACCTCGCAGGCTTCTCAAAAGCATATTTGGTCGCCGAGTTCTCCTTCCAGATTTAGAACAGAACAACAACCTTCTTTGCTGTTTGGTTTAAATAGCAGGGTCTGCCCCAGCATAACGTTAGTTTGATTGACAACTGCTGGTCGAGCAATCTTTCTAATTGATTGTTACATGCACATGTTCTTATTCATCCTTGTACACATTACAGTGAGATTGTCTGACAGTTTACAATAAGACATAGTTTCAGACTGTATCCTAGATAGAGAGGTTTGGGTGGTATTAACATCTGGGGTCGGGTGTTAAAGGGGTCGTGTCCCGGCTCGCATCCTTAGCCCAAGGAGGGGAGTTCCGCATGTGACCATCCCAAGGGGGACTATTGGTTAGCGGCTGCACCTCCCTAGCATCATGGAAAGGGGCTCCCCTCTGGGGGAAGTGACGCCATCTGGAGGATCGTCACACCCACTACTGTGACTGCAGAGAACATCATCTGTCCTCCAGTTAACATTTCATCCTCTAAAACCCCAGATAGCTGTGCCACTAACATTTATGTGTATTACTCATATAGACGCCTTTGATTCCTTTCTCACAAATATCCTACCTCAGTCCTATTGCTGCTCTCCCATTGAGCATTCATCTGCAGAATTCTGGACAATGCAAACATCAGCAACCAGTCCTGGAAGTAATTACATTCCTCTCCCAGCAGCTAGTTTACTTACCTTCAGTAGCCATCAGACAAAGCACACCTTCTTCCCGTAGTTCTTTTCAGCTTTTTCAGGAACCTGTTTTAGCTTACAGCTCTTGCATAAACGCCACCTTACGTCTCTAGCAGCTGTATCACCAACAGCTACTGCACTATTATTTCTGTAGATCACACAATAACATTACTTCCTCTACTAGACTATTGATATGCAGCATATCGATCCCCTCTTACTTCCAACTACCCTATTTCCTCTTAACTATACAAGCAATAGCTCTCTTCTCTTCTGGCGGTTCCCCACTACTAAATTCCTATTCAATCATGTTTCTTGCCAAGGCCATGGTTGTGCAATACCAGTATTGATTTCCAAAATTCATCAATGTCACCTTCAATGAAAACAATAAAAAGGTCAAAGCTGTAATTCTCTTACACATCTATCGAACTTGCATCACTCCAAATGTCGTCAACCTCTCCAAATTGAATGTTGACCAACCACAGCCCACTGCAAAAAAACCTGTCTAATGGAAATAGACACAATTTTATCCTCCACTTCCAACCTAAAACCTCTCGTTCCTCTCCCATCATTCATTTTCTAGTCCCAAACAACTATTCCATCCAACATGCAAACATAGAAAAGGAAAAGAATAAGGCTTCAAATGAACTCACAGAAACTCGTCATGCTTTGCACACTCATACTCTTCAAATTAGTCCTTGTTTTATTCAAGGTTTACACCCATCTCTCTTTCTTTACCCAAAAAGATCAGTTTCCACAATAACTACTAATGCACAGGCCTTACAACTCTCTTAGATCACCTCTCCAAGGTGATAACGGCTCTAATAGTTTGATATTTGCTTCAGTTGCACAGATGCTTTATACCCAGACCATACTTAGCATACTGATTTCAGTGGTGTACTTAACTGATTGGAAGGTCATAACTAATTACATATTTATTAATTTTATGATTACATCTTGCTTGTGGAGCCAAATAGGTTGTATGGAAAGCCTATCCACGTCCCGCCGTCAACAGATCACACACCACATTAAGTGACCAAATTTGAACCAAACTCTGTGCACAGACCGGCTATTCTACTGTAGGTTGCTCATCCGACTCCCTCTGCTATTTCTCTATTTTCATTCAATGTAGACATCCTGGGTATGACGTTACATTAAAAAAAATGTCTGCTGGCATCTAGCCTGCCAATGATTCCACAACCTACTCCAGACTGCATGTTCCTCTTATGCAGATGTATTTCCAAATAGATTTCTATAGTTAATATTCTTTTGTTCAAATCTTCCCAGACAATTCATGCCTGGCCTCTCAAAAGAATGTTTCCTCCTTATCAGTCTTCAGAAAAGTCTCGAGAAGTGTCAATATCCCTACTATTTCTTGAACAGGTTTAGGTTTGATTCGCAAGTTCCATCTATCCTAGCAATAGCAATTGTATATTGTGCATTCTCACTTTCAAAGTATGTTGGAGGAATGATTGTTTGTTCCATAATATTCAAGAACTTTCCACAAGTTCACTTCAAAACATAGATACCCTGCATGCATATGGCCCATGCATGTGACATTTACCCACTGCATCCTGCTTTACTGAGACCCAAATAAAGGATTCATTTTATGACCCCGTTGTCTCTTGTATTTCATCACCCATATTACTTGATGAGTAAACAGCATTACCCTTTTCCAAGTTCTAAATGTCACTTATAGTTAAAGGATTTGATTACATTTCTTTTTTTACCTCTTTACCTGAGGGCATGGCTCCTCATTGAACCCTTTGCCATGTACCGCTAGGATACATCTTTGGAGTTTAACACTTCAGATTCATCATGCAGATGACAAATTAATGCTAATGATAAGGGACTGCAAAAAAGTAGAACACTAGAAACACAGTGATGATTGCTTAACTTTGGGAGAAACCCTTTCTATGCGAAGGGCTAACTGGGGGATAGTAACAGGACTTCACGGGTACTGTTTAGATGAGGCCCATTCTTAATGTGCTATGGTTCACATGCACCACACTAACCATAGGAGCCACATGAGTGATCCAACTGGGAGCAAATTGGAATGTAGAGTGGGAATGGCCCTGGGTAGAGACCTTAGCCTTAGCCTTCTGCGATGTAGATCTTAGTCATCCCTGCAGGGGTGATAGCGCACATGCTTTGAGCCAAGGGGACAGAGATAATTGCCCTCCTTCAAAGCGAACTAAAGAATTGGGATGGTGAAATGACTGAAGGCTGGATAACCTACTGTATGGCGGTGTAAAGGAGTGTGCACTTTATTAGAGATCTGGAGAGAAAAGACAGCAGAATTCTGGGCATGATCCAGTTCATGGTGAAGTCCTGCAATGTGTGAAGTTTCTCCCAGAGAGCATATATTGGAGGAGAGGCCTGCCAGTGTGATGATTCCAACACTGGAATGATACCTGTAGTAGGGACATTGGCTGGATTGCTCTAGTGAGCAGCAGGTCTCGGAAAACCAGGCTAGCACAGATGGACATGACAGGTTAACTTGTAGACTATACAATCTGGGAAGAGAGGTAGAACACACGTCTCACAGTATTACGCTGTAACCATGTTGAGTGCGGGAATATCCATAAGTCTTCATTGAGTAAGCGGTAACTATGACCAGCAGTAAAAGACACGGTGCATGGGAGGCTTGAAAGAAAGGACTTCTGAGGCTCTTGGAGTGTTTGTCTAAAATATCGAATTTGCATGGAGTATGGCTTGAAGTAGAAAATCTGGAAAAAATTGGTGTGGGCACTGCCCCCATTTCTCCAACCCTAGAGAAATGCAGACTGGAGCTTGTCTACCAAAGAATAAGTGGTTAGTGCAAAGGAAGTTAGTACAAGGGAGGCTGTGAGGATTAGGAATGGGACAGAGGTGGAGAAGTTTGGATTATTTTGTGCATATTGTATTTTATCAAGTATTTATAATGTGCAGCCTATACCCAGGAAGAGGCACCTTGGCGCTGGACTATATGAATGTGCAAGGAGTAGATCAAAGATAGAGAGGCAGAGAAGAGCAAATAGTTGGAAAAGATCGGCTGTAAGACGTTCCTAAATCTGTTGCAATCATTGACATTTCACACCACACACTCGTTTTTCAAGAGAAGGAACAATGCCCAATCAGGCATGCTTGAATTTGAGAACAAGATGCCTGTAGGATGTTGAGCACACATGGCAAATGTGTGCTCAGTAATGTAATGTAATAAGTTGAGGCCCCGTGAACAAACCAGATAGCTTTGAAATAGATTCCACTGGCCGCAGGCAGCCTATGAAGTTGGCAGGGGGAGGGGAAATGTGAGGGTTATGGGTAGCTTAAGCTGGGGACATGCGGTCACGTTCTGTAGACCAGGGAGCCTCTTTTTGTTATGGCGAGATAATCGCAGATATGGAGTGTTTCAGTAGTGAAAGCTTGAAGCAGCATGTATGTTCTCTAGAATGGTTTGGTGATGGACAATCTGTTTTAAAGATTTACAGGCTGATTCATGGAATTAATGTGCGCCGAAAATCGCAGCGCAAGCATGTGAAAGCGTGCGAATCGCAGCGCAAGCATGCGAAAGCCACGCACATCGATTCATGGAAGTCCATGCGCGTGTAAATCCTGGGATGTGCGCTAAAATCGGGCGTGGCGGGTGCACAAGTCATCAAACGGCATGCGCTACGCGTACAGCAAAAGCACACATAGCGCGGCGCACACAACAAAAGTGGGCGTAACACGGGGCGTAACATGCGAAATGGGGAACAACGCGTGAAAATGTGGGCGTTACGGAGGAAGTGCAGGAGGTAAATGCGCTGAACACCCACATGCGCGCCTACAACACGTATTCATGGAATCGAACAGGGGAAACGAGTGCGCCAAAAAAGACGCGCTAATCCGGAAACACGTACGCCAGCAGGAAGCAGGCACACGCGGCCCCGCGCAGCATAAAAGTGCGCGCAAACAAACAAGCTCAGACGCTATGATGAATATACCATTCCTCGCAGCAGTGGTCGTGGGACACCGCAGGAGGAGGAGGATAGCCAGGCCCAGAATTTTTACACGCAGGACCAGCCTTTTTGGGATGCCTGATGACCAGGTGTATGGGAGGTACATGTTCCCACCACACATAATACTCGACCTGGTGAGTGAGTGGGAGGATGACCTCACATCACCCACCCTGTGCTCCCAAGTACTGAGCCCCTTGGAAAAGGTGCTCAATGTACTGCACTTCTTGGCCACTGGTTCATTTCAGCGGACAAGTGCCATAGTGGGGGGGTGGTGTCACAGGCCGCGCAGTCACGCTGCCTACACCAGGTGTTGGCCATCATGACTGTACGCTTTTCAGTCCGCAGGCACATATACATGCCCAGAACACCTGCAGAAAGGCAGGCTGCCGTCCAGGACTTTTACGGGGTGGCACACTTCCCCAAAGTGCTAGGTGCCATTGATTGCACCCTTGTGGCTCTACGTCCTCCCAGGGCAACTGAGCACATCTATAGAAACCGCAAGCACTGGCCTTCCATCAACGTGCAGGTAGTATGTGATGCCAAGGGAATCATCACCTCAGTATATGCCAACTATCCAGGGTCCACCCATGACAGTTTCATTTTCAGAATGTCACCCCTAAACAGGGACCTAGAAGCTGGGCGGCATGGCGATACGTGGCTGCTTGGTGAGTATAAATGCCTCTGCACATGCATGCATGTCAGATACTGAGTAATGTCACAACCCCACTAATGATACCCATCATCACCTCCCCAGGGGACAGTGCCTACCCTCCGAGCACCCACATGATGACGCCAATTCGGAAACCAACCACACCACCCGAGGTAAGATACAACACAGCCCATATTGCAACCCGGGGCATAGCGGAGCGCACATTCGGAGTGCTCAAGTCACGCTTTCACTCCCTTGATCGCTCTGCTGGGCAGCTGCTATATGCGCCCCCAGTAGTGTGCAGGATCATAGTGTCAGCATGTGTCCTACACAACATTGCAACCTGCCGGTGGACATGGTGGTGCCCCCACATCCCCAACCACATGCACGGCCGCTGCGCATGGGATGGGAAAGGGCACGTGGTGAGGCAGCCCGTACGCAGCTGGTGGCTAATTACTTAACCTAAAATCACACCCCTGTGGAGTGCACACAGCCCTGGCACATACCAGCTGACAATCAATGATGATGACATAAGGGACAGTCAACTGTCACAACCATAACAGCCTGAGATTGGTCACCTGGAAGTGTTACATTGTGTGCATCCCTACCTACTGAAAGACAACCAATGCTGTGTCACAAAAAGACACACATTTATGCTGCATGAATGACTACCCCCTTGCAAAATACAACATGAAAATAGTGCCATGTCACCAAACCCCTCCCCATCTCAGCTACCCAACACACCATGGCATGTCATGCAATGTGAAAGCAACCAAATGAATGAAAAACACATGACATAAGTGTCACAAAGTGCACTGTCCCAAATAGAAACAGGCCACAGACGATATGCTCCCAATAAGCAATAACAAACAGCACACATGAACAAATACTTACCAGCAACACAATACAGCAACACAGTAAGAAACAGTGGCAAAACATGACAGTACAAAATCAAAGTAGTGCAAGTCTTACAACCTGAATAAGCCAGCACTTCGACCCCTTCCAACTGCAGAGTGTTGCCGTCAGGCAAATGTGTCAGTGCACTGCATACAACATGAACTGCATCTGCAAAGGAGACGGCCTTGTGAAGACATGAAGAAGGTACCTATGAATAAGAAGGAAGACATGGATGCACAAGCACATATCAATACACCATGCAGTGTTCAATACAACAACAATCCCCACTAGGGATGTCCACACAGTTTTGACTACAGACTGCCCACACAGCTCATGGGAGCCCAATGTCAATGTGTAAGTCACTGTCACTTGGTCACACCCTTTGCAAGCCCATGGAAAGGGGAAGCAGGAAGGGTGTGTGTGTCATGAACCCAAGCATCTAACCCAAAGACAAGACAAGCCTGCATGTGCCCAGCTGAAATACACAGTGGATGCCCACGGGAGCCACACAAGGCAACACACTGTAAAAAAAAAAATACAAAAATCAAAAATGGCCATGTGTGGACCGGGGGGGCACCCAGGAGGTTCGAGGACAGGGTGCACCCAAACACCCACCTGTGTGGATGTTGCGAAAAAAATACCTCCATGGGCTCATGGCCTGCACGGCTACGCCAATGTGGGAGAACTGCTGTCGCTCTCTTCATCCTCTGCTGCTACATCAGGAGGTGGCGGTGCTATGGGAGGCAGCCCACACAAAGCCCTGGTATGGTCCTCCATGGCAGCAAGCATGCGGGTGTGGAAGGTCTGGTTCTGGAGGATAATAGTACGGAGATCCCCATGCAGCACCTCACGGGTTTTGTTGCGTGCATTCACCCATGTATTGTGGAGGGACAGGATGGAAGTGACATTTGACAGTACCACTCATGTGTTATTGCTTCTGGTCTAGGGGGATATTGTACTGTACCCTGATGCTTGTGTTCTATGTCTCCCTCTATGCAGCGTCAAGTGAAGAAGAGGTTGGAGACGGCGCTGTGGAGCCAAGCGGCGGGGATGCCTCAACCGGGCGCCGATGCAAGGCCCAGCCACCCTCCCAGGAATTGCCATCATCTGGGAGCGAGGGGACTGGTGCCGTGTCTGTCACTACGGCTGTACTGGAAGGGCCGGGTGAGCTCCCACAGGGGCTTGCAATGGCGGAAGACGGTGCAGAGACATCCAGGTTGGTGGTCGCACAGAGGAGGAGGAGCCCGCTACTGAGCCGCACATGAGGCCTGGTGGGGGTAGTACCACTGGTGCAAGTGGTGCAGTCCAGGGCCAGGAGGCAGCACAGGTCACTGCGGAGGGGCCTGTGCATCTCGCTGTCCTTGACCCTGTGACTGCACCACCATGCACCAGCAGGGATGCCCCGTCCCAGGCCTGTCCGCAGGTAGGGAGTTGGAGTCCAGCATGGCATTGTCCCTGAGAATCCTCGGGGCCATTGAAGAGGACCGCCTCCAGGACATTGAGCAGGAGTTTGATGATTCCTGGCCCGGGAAATTGGAAAGTGAGTCGTCGGACTAGCCCGCCGCCATTGTATATAGTTTTTAGTCTTAGGTTTAATTTTCGTTTTCCTTCATTTCACCATGGATTAATGGATTTTACTTTTTACGTTTCCTTTGGATTTGCTTTTGTGGAGGGAGAGTTTGGACTATTTTTCTTTTGGATTTCTTTGGATTGGTTATACTTTTCATGTACTCATCTTTTGGACATGTTTTTCATTTCATGTTTGCAATTTTTTTATGCTTTCATTTCATTGCTTTATTTTTTTCCATAATACATTTTGATATTTTACTTCCATGTGTGTAATTCGCTCTTCGAGTTCATGCATGTGAAAATGTGGTTTTACACAATCAATGCCAACCAGTGTGTGTGTGTGACGGACATGTGTTGATGTACATAGTTGACATTTGGTTTGTGTCTTGAGATAGGCATGTCATTGTGTGGTGGATTTGGAAATCATTGCGTCTCAAGACTGGGGTGATGTGCTGTGGTATTTGGTGGAGATGTGGGCTATGATTCTGCATCTTTATGTCATGTAGGGGGGACATGAGTCGGGGCATGCTGGCAGGTGCCTGTCAATGCTGGGTGGGTGGGGGTGTTGGGTGACATGAGTCGGGGCCTGCTGGCAGGTGCCCCTCACTGCTGGGGGGTGGGGGTGCTGGGGGACACGAGTCAGGGCCTGAGGCTCACTGCTGGGTGGGTGGGGGTGCTGGGGGACATGAGTCAGGGCCTGTGGGTAGGTGCCCGTCACTGCTCTGTGGGTGGGGGTGCTGGGGGACATGAGTCAGGGCCTGAGGCTCACTGCTGGGTGGGTGGGGGTGCTGGGGGACATGAGTCGAAGCCTTCTGGCAGGTGCCCCTCACTGCTGGGAGGTGGGGGTGGGGGTGCAGGGGGCCATGAGTCAGGGCCTGCTGGCAGGTGCCCGTCAATGCTGGGTGGGTGGGGGTGCTGGGGAACATGAGTCAGGGCCTGAGGCTCACTTCTGGGTGGGTGGGGGTGCTGGGGGACATGAGTCCGGGCCTGCTGGCAGGGGCCCCTCACTGCTCGGGGGTGGGGGTGCTGGGGGACATGAGTCGGGGCCTGCTCGCAGGTGCCCCTCACTGCTGGGTGGGTTGGGGTGCTGGGGGACATGAGTTGCTGATCACTAGTGCAAGGTGATGTGGGCTGGCTGGGGGGCATGCCCATGGTGGATGGGCTGCATGCGGGACATGACCTGGGGTGCTGGGTAGTCCCCTGTGGTGTGGGCTGCCTGCAGGGGCCGTGGAGGGGGTAGAGGGCACACCTGTGAGGACCCACACTGCCAATTCACGTGTGGGACTCCCTGCGCACCCCACTGGATACACGTACCCCGCTCTTACAGCAAAATCGCGTGTGAAACTTCCTGCGAACACCAGTAATACACGTACCCCACTCGCACAGGGCCAATCGCGTGTGAAACTCCCCGCGAACCCCAGTAATACACGTACCCTGCTTGCACAGGGCCAATCGCGTGTGACACTCCCTGCGAACCCCAGTAATACATGTATCCCGCTCGCACAGGGCCAATCACGTGTGAAACTTCCCGCGTACCCCCGAAATACATGTACCCCGCTCGCACAGGGCCAATCGCGTGTGAAACTTCCCGCTAACCCCAGTAATACACGTACCCCGCTTGCACAGGGCCACTCGCGTGTGAAACTCTCCACGCACCCCCGAAATACGCATACCCCGCTCGCACACAGCCAATCACGTGTGAAACTTCCCGTGAACCCCCCAAATACATATACCCCGCTCGCACAGGGCCAATCGCGTGTGAAACTTGCTGCGCATCCCCGAAATACATGTACCCCGCTCGCACAGGGCCAATCCCGTGTGAAACTTCCCTCGCACCCCCGAAATACACGTACCCTGCTCGCACAGGGCCATTAGCGTGTGAAACTTCCCGCGCACCCCCGAAATACACGTACCCCGTTCACACAGGGCCAATCGCATGTGAAACTTCCCACGCACCCCCGAAATACACGTACCCCGCTCGCACAGGGCCAATCGTGTGTGAATCTCCCCACAAACCCCAGTAATACACGTACCCCGCTCGCACAGGGCCAATCGCGTGTGATTATCCCCGCGCAGCAGGGTACATGTATTCGGAGGGGTGCGCTGGGAGTTTTACAGGCGTTTTCGTGGTTGGGGGCCTGTATGCTGGTCCACTGGCCTGTGCGCCATGTACGGGATTTGTGCGCTGTACGGGATTTGTGCGCTGTACATGGCGCACAGGGAGGGGTTGGGGGCATAACTGGTGCTGCTGCAGGGTCGCAGCGCCACTCTGCGCCACGGCTGGTAATCGATGTTAAAATCCATAAATACACTGTGCGCGGAAATGGATTTTGCGCACACGGCTGGCGCAGACTGTCGCACGCGCACACTGTGCGCCAGCCGCGTGCGGCACTTGTGCGCTGAATTCTATGAATTACCCCCTTAAACTGTTTAAAACAGAAAAACAACTATGATAATCTGAAAAGTCAAAGAAAGTTGATTTTCTAACAAGATACCTAGATTGTGAATTCAGGGCATTGGTTCTTATCAAGGCACATGTTGTATGCATAAGCCTGTGTTGAAAGATTTGCAAACCTAGGCAGGCAATTTAAATTTAAAACTTAAGTGAATTCCTTTTTCTTTGAGTTTGTCACATGTTTCAGTTGCAAAAGATACACAGATAGGCGTCAGTATGGACAATACTCTGTTAAGTTTAAAGTAAATTATTTTTTGCACAGTACTAAGCATGTTTCTAAGTATTAGCAGCATGCTAATTGTCAGTAGAAAATGTGTACTAAGCAGTATTATCAGCATTTCACATTTTGTGGCTAAAGCATAACGCATAATGTTCACAGAATAAAAAAAAACCTGCTTGCCAGAAATGAGACACAAGTCATCTTTGAAGCGTGTCAGTATGTTTCAACGTACAAGAAAATGTGCTTCATTTGCATTAACAATGCGTTTTACACACAGCTCTCATTTTCACAACGTGAGTGCAGGTTCTATTTCATTAATGCAAAATGTTAATTTAAAAAGAAAGAATTTAGGTGGGTCTGATAGGTTTTGGTTGTATTGTGTTATGCAGTTGTAAACATGTGTTTGAAGTACATGGCCTTGGGAAAATTGTCCAGAATACATTTTGTAAATCAATTAGATTTCTCTATTGTAGGAATACATGTTAAATGTAATTGGGCTTTTCTGTCATTTTTGTAAATTAAAATTCAGACCATGCATAAGCTACTTTTTGCAATGTAATTTAGTTCACTTTCATTTTCAGAAAGACAATGTTACCGCATGGGAAAATAGCATGTCGAATGCCAAAGACAAATTAACATTGGAGGCTTCATGTTAAACTTATATTAACAAATCTTTATTGTGGGAAGACACTTTTAGATTAGCCGCTGATTGATATGTACAGAGAATATTTTTATCGAAGGTCTGTGGAAAACTGATCTCAAACGGGCTATATGAGGGCAGATCACAAGGGGGAGTCAACCTCCGGGAGATGTCATGGTTTCATCGGATGAGATATGGTATCCCCTATTTTCCCTTAAGGATAACCCTCATGGCTTATTGTCATAGGTCTATTCATTCTCCTATGAAGGGTAGTAACATCCTTTTCCAAATGACCCATAGGGCAACCTTACAATTCTGGTCTGCCTTGTGCAACTTATGAAACACATTCTCCAGTTCCACATACCAATCATCAAGGACTGACTTGCTCTTGAAAACCATTAAGAATATTTTTCCAAGTTTAGCGTACAAATTGTCAAGAATGGACTTCCATTCCCAGAATTACCAAAATACTGGGACGAGGAAGAGGAACCAAGAAATGCAGAGGGAAGGAGGACATAAGCCGAAGGAACACTCCAGTAGTTACACATAGACACCTGTGCCTGGGAAATTTAAAGACCAGAAGCAGAGAGTCACGGTCTGCTGCTGGCAGGAGAGTGCTGCGCCTCTCCACATGAATCGAGAGACTGAAAGGCTGAGACTGGTGTCGTGGAGCCAGGTGGCTCGGGAGCCAAGAAGACAGAAGCTGACACGCAAAGAGAACATGCTGCGGGAATGTCAGGAGCCGACGATAGAGGGCACATAGCTCATATGAAGAGAAGCCTTGGCAGCAAAGTATACCAGGCAATTACAGGTGTGTGAATATAAAAAGCCCTGGCAAGAGAGTATAGCAGGCAATTGCAAGTGTGTGAATACCAGAAGCCCTGGCAGGAGAGTATACCAGGCAATTGCAAGTGTATGATTACAAGATGCCCTGACAAGAGAGTATACAATGTATCCTAAGAGACAAAAGTAGAAAACCAGACAGTTTTGTGTGTAAGTGTTGTTGCTGGTCAAGAAAGGCACACGTTACTTGTTAAAATATCAGAAAGTAAATAGGAATCAAGGGGAAGGGAGCCACCCTCTGGAGCAAGGATCTTTATCCTTGAAGAACCTTTGTGTTGAAAGAAGAATCCAGGGGTAGGGGGATACCCTCTAGAGCAAGGATCTTTATTCTTCAAGAACATTTCTGGTGGCGCTCTTTATTTTTCCTTTTTGAACACTTTTCTAAACCTTCCAAGGCTGAAGACACAAACATCTTCACTGTAGAATTTACATTATAGTGTGAAGGTCAGAATAGAACTTTGGAAATGGGACAGTTTTGTTCCGGACTTCCCGACATACATAGATCCTTCGTTTTTGGTTTAGGTAGGGAAACTCTGCAGAGAGCAGGGTCAGAGAGGCATTTTTCCAACCCCTTTGGTTTAAATAAAATAATTTAACCGAAATCATGACTCACTTGTGTCCGAGTTTCATTTCTGACTCCTCACCAGGGGTAGATTACAGTTTTGTGGAGGAGATGCATTTTACAGCATGATTGACTACTGGATTGTTATTTGTTAAAATCAATTTCAATTCAATGGGAAATACTCCAGCCTAGCACTTCCAAAGATCAAAATTATTGGTTAAGACAATGATGCCTAAAAGTCAGGATTGGCTGGTGAGAAAACAGGAGCAGTTTGGATAAAGTTGGTTCCACACTATATACACAAGCTGAATCACAAATCTGGGATAAGACCACAGAAGAACACACAGGCAGAAGGATATACCAGTTGAAAAGAGAGACATGGCAACACTGGGATTTCTAGATGAATTACAAGGTTGGACTGCCTTGGTAAGAAGAAGCAAGCAGATAACTTAACACAACTGTCATAGCAAAACAGGCCTGCATAAAAGTGGCACATTGCCAATTTTCCAAATTCAGATTTAAGGCTTGTTTCAATATTTTAACATGGCTGAACTACTCTGATTTAAATTTTAAAAAAAGCAAGCAGCTTTCAAATGCCCTCACCATGACAAAATACATCTGTCCATGGGCCTAAAAATTGGTACTTTGGCAATGTTTCCAAATTATATTTCTGACTTTCAATTTGTGGACTAGCATAAGCCATTTTTACCCATTTCTGCAACCTATGTTTCTTTTGCATGTTAAGCCATTAAGAGACATAATGATGATATGTAACAGGTAGCCTTTCAGCTATGCCTGTAGCAGTGAAACACAGTATTGTGACACTGAGGTATGGCATAGTGCATTAAGACCTTTGCTCCACCTCTTCTTTCTTTGGCCAGGATAAGTGGATCAAACAAAGCACAAAACATGGAAAAGATTTCTTTTAGATTGTTATTAGATAAAATCCGATTAGAAACCATGGACTTTTGTCAAAGTTAAACCCGTTATATTTAATGAGTTTATAACATTTCGTATAACCTCACCTTCTCCTTGGCTCGCCAATCTTGACAACACTACTGAGAGTATACATTTAAGTTTTACTGTGCCACAGTTTCAGATGACTGCACACATTGCTGATTGGTTGTAGGTTGCTTTAACATTCTAGAAGTGAGCAGGAGAAGAGTGGAAAGCTCTGATTACATTCAATCACAATATTGCTGTTGGGAACTCTATTATTGTTTGATTATACTAGTTTTAATGTTCATTTATTATATCTACAAGAGATTTAATATACATAAATGATATAAAAGAGTAAGAACATTCTTAATATGTTTCTTTTTAGGAGTATGAAAGACATTGCATTGTAAGTGCAAATACAATTGTGTAGAGTAGACCCATGACAATGTTTCTGTCCAACAGTAAGCCTGACCGGTTCTCAAGGATACTGGATTCTCTTGCACTAAGTACAGAGATTCAACTTTCTTCAGAGCCTTTTGCTGGGTACATCACTCTTACCTTCCGCAAACGCTACTACAGGCCAGGTGGGCATTTTGACTGCCTTTTCAGTAGAAATGAATCTCTGGCATGCAGGGTGTGGTGGAAATCATGAGAGTTGGTGTTCATACGTATAACAATAATAATCTGTAGAGCTGAACTCTAGAACCTGTAAAAAAAGGAACATTTATGTCCTTCCCAAAATTTTTTTTTCCAGGAGGGGGGTTTCAAACTCTCCCTATTTTGTCATTGAAGAAAGCCAAGTAGGGATCTTGTGTTTGACAATACAAACAGCAAAAAACACTACTACTGTAATACTACAGTGGATAACCCACCATAACATATTGATGTTCCCAGACCTGCCAAATGCTGTCACGCAATAAATAATTGGTTAAAGGATGGAGGTGTCATAAATTCTTACAATTTTTTACTGTGGCACAACCAGGAGGTCTGCCTAAGAAAACACTTTTCACTTTCCTGAAAAAAACTCCTGCAGCAAAATTAGGGGGGATTATTTGAAACCTTTCGCATAAGAAAATCTATAGACCTAGGTGGCACTTCTAGGTATTCAAAATTAGCCTTAGAATAGACTATCACAATTTGTTTGGGGTTGAATTAAGATATTGTACATCTGCTGCTAGACATGAACTCTTCACATCAGAATGGTTAGCAATAGAGCACCTAGTCAAATTGCACCTAGACAGAAAGGTTGTTAATGATGATCGTTACACTAGAGCATGTTATAAATGTGCACACAGAGAAGGACCATTGGCCAATTAGGTGGCTAGAACAGCGGGCGAGACCATACATTTTCCGCCTGCTGTACCAGCCACCCAAGGCCCTTTCCCGGGTGGTGACATTAAAAAAAAATGTATGTGGGCAGGCAACACCATCCCAAGTCCCCCAAACCAAACAAAACCTCTCACCCACCGCCTCACAGCCTCCACACTTACATGCATGACCAGAGTTTTAAGCTCCTTTCTGTGGTACCTCTCTCTCCGGCCACTGCCATAGACATGGAAAAGGAACTGTGTCCCTTTTCCCTATGGCGGCAATCATCTTTTTTCGCCCCCCACAACCCCTTTGTAAGATTGGCTGCGCAAGCAGCATGGATCTCCTGAGGGGAAAGAAAGAAAGCTATTCATGCCCTGGCTGAACCCCAGGGTGCGAGTGGCTTTCACGCCCCAGTGGGGGGGGGGATCATAGTTGGTTATATTTTTAGTTGGTTGCATTTTGAGTTAATATTCTCTCCATCAATCGCAGAATTCTTTAATATTCTGGAGACAATAATAAGACCTCAGGAGATATCTGCAGCCAGGAGCTTAGGATTAGTCATAGCTCATGTCACTGGTGGCCTCAATAACTCCCAGACTCCAAAAGATGGTTCAAGAGTTTTTATTTTGAAAATAGTTAAAATGTCTCTAAGGGCTTCAATACCTCGACCACCTGCAGGGTACAACCTCCCTAACCCAGGCTTTTCT
This sequence comes from Ambystoma mexicanum, assembly GCF_040938575.1. NCBI lineage: Eukaryota > Metazoa > Chordata > Amphibia > Caudata > Ambystomatidae > Ambystoma > Ambystoma mexicanum. The sequence continues at coordinate 687,715,185 of NC_090934.1, read as the reverse complement.
AACCCCAAATTTGACAACTAGAGACCCCAACTATCTGAAAACTACCAACAAGGGAGGGCCCAAAGGCCAAATCCTTCTCTCTCTGGCTCCCTCCAGGTACTTCTAGAGGGTCCTTAACTGAACACCCCCTATGATTGCACAGTAGGAAGGATGAGTCTATTGTGCTGGTAACAGACACCCTGGTCCGTTCTCTCATATATGTGCTCACTCTTTCTCTCCTTTCCATGATCTCACAACTCTTTCCACCTCACCTTCACTCTACTCTCACTCATCTCTCTCCTAGGTCTGCCTTCTCTCAGGCTCTTTTGTCTTTTTCCTCCCATCTCTCTCTACACTTCTGTACCTCTAATGTTCACTCTCTCTTCAACCCCCTATTCACTCCTCACCTCTCTACATACCTCTCCTACTACAATCACTCTCACATCCCCTCCCGCCTTCACAGCTTCAAATGTACAAAATAGAACCACTCTCTGATAACCAATGCCTCATCTTCACCCGACAACAACTCTGCTCCACTGTCTGCCTGGTCCCTCAGTCCACCTCCATGCCTCCTGACCTCACCCATAAAACCCACACTCTGTCTCTCATTCAGTCTCCTTTTATACTGTTCTCTTCTAGGTTATATCCCCCGTCCAATGGTGCTAGCACTCACCGGGCTCTATGGACCAATCTGTGGATATTCTGTCTCCAAAGACTGGGTTTAATAGGTGTAAAGCTTTAAGAAGCCTTCTTAGCCTTGCCACTTCCCTGAACAAGTCTGGCCGCAACCTCTGCTGTTTATATGACATGTCGTGGGTGTGGCGTTTTGTTTTTTCTTTGCTGCAGTGAGAGGTTTACTTTGCTATCATGTTGGAATTTGATTCTTGGTGGGATTGTGCCGTTCGTGACAGGCACAGCATTCCTCTGTTTCTGCTTGTTGTTCTCATTCGCCACCACAAGGGATTCAGGACCTTGTGGTCCTGAAACACAAAAGAGAAAACACTGGCCAGAACAACTACTGGGGAAATCGGGTGAAAGAAGGTGGTACATTCATGGCATGGAGGGAGTTTTCGGGGACTGGTGCCTGCCAACTCCCACTCCCTACCTCTGGTACAGGATCTGCTCTGGCTCTTGTCTGGCAGGCCTCCTACCTCAGGTTGGGAGGAGTCCCTGCCCCCCCCCTGACAGGGTCCAGTCTCAGATCCTGTCCCACACTGCCAACCCTTCTTCTAAACCCTCCCCTCTTCTTCGAGATATCTAGCTTTCTGTAGGTATCGTTGAAAGAAAGTCAATAGTTGCTTGATTTTTCTCTGCTCTGTGTTTAATGGTAAATGTACATGGCAGCAAGGCGACCAACCCTCTTAAGATTCTGGGGCTGGCCTCTTTACTGTGGGCCATCCATACCAGGGGAGTATGTTCTGGGACCAAGGTCAATTTATTTTTGCTGAGGTATTAACTCAGGTGGTGGATTTCACAGCCAAACATTCCAGTTCCATGATGGGATAGTTATTTTTCCCCTCTGAAAAAAGGATTTGTCTTTCCTACCCATCTTGCTTTGTGGGTGTGGGTGGACCACCCTTAGTCCCAGAAGGGAAGCAGGGACGTCAATTAGGGGTCACCAGAGGTCGCAACTGCGACCTCTGAGGTCTCCCTTGCGACCTCTGTGGTCTCCCTTGCAACCTCTAAAACAAAAACAAAAAAAGATTATTTTTTTTTGTAATGCAAGTTCCTGGGCTATAGCCAACACCATGTGGCTCTTTACTTCTGGAGTGGCTGGCTTTCTTACTCAGGCCCCTTAAAAAAGAAGAAAAATAAGAACAGGAGTACTACAAGTTTAACACTTTCAGCACTGACCCTAAATAAGAAGGAATAGGAATACCAAATAATGTGTCTTTCTGGAATTCTATAGAATAATTGCTAGACTCATTAAAGGTTTATTTCAGGCACACTTCAGGGGGTGAGTCACTGATTTAGTCTGTTCTTAAACGCTTCAACTCAGCCTTTCATCCTTCTGAGGTCGATAAATGAGTACCAACATAGGCTGGGCCATATTGGGTGTATATTTGTTCTATATAAAGCGCTTAAGCGTAAGTGCTATATAATAACACATCATTATCATTTGGTCATGGACGTCTGCTTGCATTCACAGTAATTTGGGAATATGGGCCTATATACACTGATCTTGACAATACATATGGCAATCCGTTCTTGTATGAAATGTACATCACATTATAGTAATATCATAACCATATTTTTCGTAGTGTACAATGCTATGTGATACCACTTCCCGTTTTGTCAACGGGTGAAAGGTTGTGTTCCATCGCTTCCCACGATATCACTTTGGGGTGGGGTCGAATGACAACTCTTCCTGTGATGTCATCAGGGGTCAAGGGTCGTGTGATGTCGCTTCTGCTACCCCTGGCATTTTGGTGAAATGACGTCCCTGAAGGGAAGCATCCACTGAAGGATATATTCCTTCATTAAGTCTGGCATGGTGAGCACCAGACGATGACAGAGCATGGTGAGCATTAGACAATGACAGAGCTTCTCTTTCAGTTGTTTCCCAGTTTAACAGTTAGGGGTGTGGCTAAAGAGACAAAGTTGGGGATGAACCATCTATAGTACCCTCAAATCCAAGGCCCTTTTTGGTCCTTGGTCAGGGGCCATTCTGTAATGCTTCCAACTTGCTGTGAGGAGGGTATAACAGACCATCCCTGACTTTGAATCCCAATTATTTTACTGAACATTGGGCCAGATGAAATGTTGATGAATTAGCCAGGAGCCCATATTCAACACCACAACTTGTTCAATTGCAAGGACTTGGTCCTCTTGCTCATGGCAATCCTTCCCATTTGAAAAAAGGCTGCAGCTCTCTTTTTTGCAGCTGGAAGATACACTACTGCCTTGCTGTACTTTTGCAAGGGCATGGCCCATTTAATGAGGAACATATATCAAGCCCCTTGCCAGTTATAATTTCCCTTAACATACTTTGAACTTAGTGCCCCATAAGAATGAACAGTTTCTCTACTGCCCATTTGATTGACAGCAATTTCTTCTCAATAGTTGAGTATTTTTCATTTCGCTCACTCTTAGAACCCTGAACTAAATGCAATAATTAGTGCTCTTCTTCTATATGAAAATCCCCCAAACCTTCATTTATTTTATTTATTACATTTATGCAACACTCACACCATCAGGTATCACAGCATTTGTACAGAATCATGAGGAGTTAAACCAGACATTTAAAAGATACAGAATGGTATTAGTCATATTTCTTAAATAAAAACTTTTTCACAAGTTTTCTGAAAGACAGATAAGAGCGCTCATTCTAATGTTAGGTGGCAGAGAGTCCCAGAGAGACCACGCTGTGACACAGAAGCAAACTCCTCCAGCTCTTTTACTTTTGAATTTCGGGATGATCAGCATCAGGCTGACGATCGTAGGGAGTGCACATGGTGTCTCAGGGCAATGCTTTTGTGAAGATATTACACAGCCTCTTTGTACATACAATGATGTGCAATGGTCAACATTTTAAAGTCAATGTGGACCTTGATGGGGAGCCAGTGGACGTTTCGTCTGGTAGCTGAGATATGATCAGTGCGGCGCAAGCCCCGGGCTGCACGAAGGGCTTTATTTTGAAGGAGGTGAAGTTTGGCAAGATATTTTGCAGAGGAACCCATGAGGGGTGTGTTACAATAGTCCAGTTTACTGTTAATGATGTCCCTCGGAAGTGTCAAGCAATTGTCCGGAGTGTGTAATTGTCTACTCAGGGAGATAAGCTTATAGGCATAAGCCAGGGAAGATGATAGGGCATTCATATGTTTGATCATGGCGAGATCCATGTCCAAGTAAATGCCCTGTGTTTTGACATGTTTCAGGACTGGTATATTTGTGCCATCAATAGAGAAGGTGGAAAAGGCAGAGCCTAGATTTATTTAGCCGGCAGGGGTATCCCATGATGAGAAGCTCTGTTTTGTCATCATTGAGACAGAGATTGTGGGTAGACATCCAATTTTGTAAGATGCTGTAGACCTTATTTATAGCAGTTGTGTCATCCTGGAGGTTTCCTGTAATAGGGATGAGGATCTGGGTGTTGTTTGCAAAGTTGGTGTAGATAATGCTGAGGGAGTCGAGAAGGCCAAATAGTAGCTTGGTATAGGGGTTATAAAGTGTCGGAGAGAGGCAGGAGTTTTGAGGGACTCCAAGAGGGACAGCAATGGGGTTTGCTGCAGAGTCCACAATGAAGATCCTAGACGTACTATCACTGAGGAAGGATTTAACCCAAGTAATGGCATCTGTGGAGAAGTGGAAATTAGAGCTAAAATGGCAGCAGTGTGTGTCACGGTCCACCAGGTCAAAGGCAGCGGAAAGGTCGTGGAGGAGAATAGCCACATTTCCTGAATCACAGATGCTGTCTAACTTGATTTTGAGAACTAACAAAGAAGTTTCAGTGCTATGTTTAGGCCTGAAGCCCAATTGTCTGGCACCTAGCAGGTGGTGCTTTTCGAGGACAAGTTGGATTTGGGACTAGGCTATATGATCAAAAATGTTGAGGAGCAAGTGGACGGTGGTGATGGGATGGTAGTTGGTAGGGAGGGAGCGAGGGGTTGAGCAAAGGTTTCTTTAGTAGGGGCATAACCCAGGCAGCTTTGAGGCTGGTAGAGACTGAATTGGTCTAGAAGGAGGCATTGATGGATACCTAGATGATAGGGGTAAATGAGATGGCGCAGAGCTTGATGATATGAGCAGGGCAGGCATCCCCCTTACAGTTTCATGGTTTGAGTGCAGGAATAATTTCAAATACAATGGCTAGAGATACTTGGGAGAAACTGAAGGGAGTGGGACAGGGTTTTGGGCACAAATGGGGGTACCAGTATGTTCATCGATGGGTTTGTTTGCAGCGAGTTGTGCTTTTTTGGCTGTGATGTATTTATTAGTAGGGGCGGTTTAGATGGTGGAGCACCAGTTTTTATCTTACCAGGTCAGGGAGTAGGATAGGTCCAGTTCTCTAACTCTTTGAGCATGGAGAACAGTTCCTTGGATTTGGAGCTGGCGTTGGAGTTTCTGGCATTATAAGAGTTGGCTTTAGATGAGATTACAGCCGTTGTGTAGGTATTGGTTGAAATGGAGAGATTTTCACAATTAGAGGGGTTAGGGTACTTCCTCCATAGGTGTTCAAGAGCTCTTTTGCATCTGCAGAGAATGACCAGATCTTCTGAGAACCAGATATTAGCTGACTTGTGAGGTTTTAATAGTTTAGGTTTTAGGGGGCATGCACGTCCACAGTGCAATGAAGGCTCTGAGCGTAGCTGTTAGCTGGGACTTGAGGGCCATTACTTGGCAGGGTCAATGGGATTAGAAGAGTCAGGAGAGTAGGTGCAAGTGATCCTTCAGTGAGCTTGCAGGTATTGCGAACCATGGTAGAATTGGGAGGGAGTGTGGAGTTTGTCAGGGGGAAGGAGAGTGGCAAGTCGAACTCTATCAGGGAGTGGTCAGACCAGGGTATAGGGCTGATGGCTGATAGGAGCATTCATGGTGAGGATCCAATCTGGGATGCACCATTTTGGCGTGGGTGGAAGTGGAGACATGCTTAGTAAAGTTGATCTCAGCAAGACAGTTGCCAAGGGCTGAAGCTTTGGTGTCAGTGGAATCATTAAAGCCCAGATTGAAGTCACCCAGTTGGATGAATTTGGTAGTAGGCTTAATGAGAGGGGTCATCGACAAGGTAATGTCAGATTCTGGGTAACTAAGTGAGTTGGGTTGCCGGTAGCGGAGTCGGAGGTTGTAAGTGGTCTGGGGGTTGATGGTAAGTTTTGATTTTTAGGGATGATTTAACAGTGAGGGTAACACCACCTCCTTGTGCGCTAGGGCAGTAAGCCCTGAAGATGAAGTAGTTGAGAGGGATGGCTAAAGAGAGTAGCAGGCCAGAGGCACTATGGAGCCAGGATTTGGTGGTAGTGAAGATTTCTAGATGGTGGTCAATAATAAGATCATGGACAGCAATGGAATGGGCGCCAAGGGAGCGTACATTTATTAGTGCCTGATTAGCTGCGGGCATGAAGCATGGGGGGGGGGTTGGTATAGGCACTGGGGAAAGAGTGGGTGCTAAGAGGGAGGGGGCAAATGGGTGGAATAGTTTGTGAGGAGAGCTTTGCATGTCTAGATTCACCCTCAATGGGTGGAGTAAGGCCAGGGGAGGCAGTGCATATCCTGATGTGTGAGCTCAAAGCTTGCAAAGTTGATTCAGCCCAGAGCATGAGCGGGAGAGGATGGGATACAGAACTAGTCACAGATTACTGGCATTATAGGTGGTGGAGAAGGGCTGGGGGAGGGGAACAGGGTTACAGGGTTATTGCTAACATCTGTGGTATGGATGGTCTTTCAACCTGGTTTTTAATTCTTCAATGAGGATGCATTGGCTAAAGCAATCTTAACTCTTATTCGATTCTACTCCCTTCCCAGAAATAACATGCCCACGATAGTCAATTTCTTCCTTGAGCCTACACCTGTCCTTGCTGTGGGTCATTCCTGTTTTCCTTAGAATATTCAAAGCACACTGCAAGTGTTCATCATGTTCCTTGGCATCCTTTCCTTAGATTAAAACATAATCTTGGTAGTAAAGTACTTTGCATTAATCTTGGAACAAGTGGTGCATGCTCCTCTGAAGAAAAGATGCACTGGACACCAAATGGAATCCAGATACACTGAAACCAACCTTCAGGAAAGCAATTAATGTTCTCCAGGCTACATGGAGTTTGACTTGGTGATAATTTAACCAAGGTTGAAAAGTGCTTAGCATCAACCAGGGTGCATTGGAGCTTTTTAATGTTCGGTAGTGGATGACTATCTGAGATGATGCACTTGTTCAAGGCCCTTAAATCAAGGCACAACCTCAACATCCAGGTGGGTTTGCAAATGACAAGTAATGGAGATACCTGCTTGGATGAATGTATACATTATATAATTAATTGTTCCTTCATGGAACAAAGCTCAATTTGTACTCCTCTTGTATTGATATGGGCACTGTCTTGTGATTAAATTAATACTACTCTGCAGGAGTACAGGGATTAGTAGTGGCTAAATGACAAACTCAGCCCCACACTACTACTAAATCAGCATTGATCCTAGCCATAAAGATGAAACACACACAGCCTGACATGTTTACCTCCTTAGACTCCTTTGGTAGCTTGGGCTGAGGGCAGGCTGTGTTTTCTGGATGGGTATGAGCTGACAACAGTAGTAACCCAAACAGCTTTAGTAGAACGATTCCAAAATATAAAATCTCCGATCAAGGTTCTATAAAAATCCAGGAACTTTAACAAAACAATCCATGTCACAAACTAACTAAAACTCTACAAACCCACCACTGTAAAGAAAACACAGAGCATGCAGGGGCTGGTGTGCAAGGGCACTCTGGTTAATCTGCAGGGGATATAGGCAAGAGCCTTGACAACAATGTCAATGGTTCAAGGATACGTCTTTGTAGAAAAAAGGTAGGGAAAGGGGGCTTAAATGTCACTATGGTCCCACAATGTGGGGTAAAGGGTCTCTTCAGTGTTGATTCGGCATTGGGTTGGCGAGCTGGTCGGCTTAGTTCAACACCGTGTGTTGGCTGAGTAGCAACAGCACAGGACAGGCAAACGATGTCCCATTCAACGTAGCTCACACACTTTTCAATTTGGGAATGAGGGCCCACAGCTGTTCCTCGACTTCTCAATTGCTAGGAGACACAATCCATGGTCTCCAAAGACAAAGTGGACTCTTTCTGCACCTCCACTCTAGGAAGATGTCTAGCATCTAGGGAGGGTCATTTACCATCAGTGAGCAAGATTGGGGTTCCAGTGTGCAGCCATCAGAGGCGCCTTGGTCCAACACTACTGTCACCCCCACTGTTTCCTGCAGATGGTTAGGGGGCATAGTTCTCATCTGCCTTGGAAAGGTCTGTCAGAGGAATTTGAAACAGACTGTATCCCCAACAGAGTTCCAGAATGTTAAGGATTTCAATTGGGCGTCACACACCGGACCAGAACTCTCGCCCTTAGCCTTGTATGTAGCGCTCAATTGAGATGCCTTTTGTCTTTATTTTCTGCAAATTAAAATTGAGCCGATACCCGACCCATCTCACAACCCCTTTTACAAATACCCCGGGTCACAATGGACCATGAACCAGGTCGGTTGGTGGAAATACAATATTTATTTATTTTAATTTCAAAGAGAATCACACAATTTTACATGGGCAGCAATCACCAATGGGGTGATAATTACAATGAAAACTACTGAAATACACCTGGGTAACCTTCTACAAGCACATATCCGAAGCACAATTGAATAGGAGCACCTTTTCAATTAGGATAGATAGCACCAGAGTTAAGATTTCCCCCTGCAATGTTCCCTCAACCCACAATCAATCTAATTCTGAGTGGATAGAGAGAAGCAGCAGGTAGGTAGTCAGGGATATGAGGCAGCAAACAGAATCAAAATCCTTTGCAATGGCCTAAAATGACACTCAGATTTTAACAAATTATTAATTATGCGTGTAATTAAATAATGATGTACATATGTTTGATCACAGTCTTAGGCCTATCATATCACTTGCAACTATAAGGTAAGATATCACAGAAGGCATACAGTTCACAAAGCAGTTTGCAATTGAAAACACATTTCAGTCGAATCACACATGGAAAAGTTGCATTTTTTCTAGTTTGCCGTTTTAAATTTCAAAAACGATTTCTGTAAAAAACGGGTGAAAAACACTGAATCGGAATGCGGTTTTTGGGCTGGGGATTAGAGGCACATCACAGGGACAATATAGAAGTGAAAGGGGGGCTATGGGTAAAAAACTGGATGAGATTTGGAATAGAAAAGGAGGGTCGTTTTTGGTAAAATAAAGAAGTTAATGTGAGGAAATCAGTTTGGAAAGAAAAAGGACAAGTTTTACTTAAACTAGATTATTCAGACTAATTTGTTAATGAAAGACACGGTATGATCCCAGGTTAATTTGCAACTTGATCCTTTCACCCCGCGTTCAGATCTATGTGGGAATTAATTTAAATAATTCCAAATATCGCTAAAGAGTTACAAGATGAGGTGAATGAAAGAGTTGCGCCAACACTAGAAAAACAAGGACACGGTGCACAGAGAATTAGAACAGTTTAGACAAGTTATCAGGGTATGGATAGGATTACTTAGAAAATAGGGCAAAGACAAAGGGGTCAAGATGGGATATGTAATAATGCTATGTGATGGGGAAATACTCACAATCCGCTCTTGGATTTTGGATTAGGAACAGCCAACCAGTTCTGGACTCGGGTCACCAGATAGCGGGCTCTCCTGGCAAAAAGACAGCTGGGCAAGGTCTGGTCACGGCACAGCAACACCTCAACGGGATGGTGTGAGTAAGCAGGGAAAGCAGGCGGCACTGGAGAATCCCAAAGCGGACTCAACCACCTTTCCCCTTTCTCCCTGAAGTTAGTGGGATTTTGTTACAGGGCTTTTAGTGGGATTTCTGGATCAAGGCCTTGCTGGATAGGATCAGCTATGCTTTGGCCTTGCTGTGGTAGGATCAGCTATGCTTTGGCCTTGCAGTAGAGTCTGGCAAGATGAATGTAGAATATCAGGATACGCAGGCGCTGGAAATTCAGGAGAGACTGGATGTAGAGTTCTGTTATTTATAAGGCTTGGTGACATCATAGAAGTATATGGTGGGGCAGGCTTAGCTGGGCATGCCTCTAAACAACTGGATTTGTTTGGGGTGATAGCGACCGCCTTCCTGTCAGCTGGTTGGGTTCTTATGGACATGACATCAGCTTTATGATGTGAGTTTACAATGCATAGGATCATCCCACAGTTACTTTAGCTAAAATCCAGTTTTTACATAAATGGCAAATGTTTATGGTTTTGGCATCTTGACAAATGACATAGGCAGATTACATATTTTATGCAGAGCAGGGCAGTCCAATGTTCAGGTCTGTGCGACATTATTTCACCCTTTTAATAGTTTTTCGTGATTTTTGGTGGGAAATATATTACTCAAAATTCTATAACTTTATACATGAGTATAGATTATCATAGGGCTTGTAAGTATTGAATTTCACAGTGGCATCATGTACACTTTGCTCAGAATGTCCAATTCTCTGCCATTTCTGTTCCCAATATGGCAGTGGAGGCTACAACGTCTTAAATTAAAGACATCAAAATTACATTTAAACTGTGAACTTTTTACATTCCAGCAAATTACTGTTGCAAAGATAAAAGCCTTAAGAGTTTATTAATAAAATAGTCTTTTGAAACAAATGGTCTACCTTTGTCCTCCAAATATGGTCATGTACTTCCTGACTGCTCTTGAGTTGGCTTTGAAGCTCTCAGTGAAAGTTGTGAGGACGTGTGACTTTCAATTTCGGACCTACATGTCCCAGAATCTCTATTGTAAGAGGCCTCTGCCCAGACAAATGTCTGACGAACGTGTGAGATTTCTTTGTCTTGGTCTATTCAAAGTTATCAAAGGTAGCTGTTAACAGGTAGGTGTCCCAGCTCTCCCTTGTGGCTTCTCTTGGGGGTAGGGCAATGCTGTCATCAGCACCCAAATGTCCTTTGGGCCATGGCAGAAACCTGTTTGGGCTGATTTCCCAGTACAGCCAAAAACATTTATTTCTTTATGTTAGTTTGTTTTGTTTTGAATCAGAAGCAAGCCTGTTGAATACAACATGCCACATATGTTTCCCAGCAAAACCCCTTTACATTGCTAGGCCAGGACGGATTTTTATTCAACAATGTACTTTTAAAACAGCCATTTTTCCTTATTTGCAAAAGTGTATTTTAAACATGTGGTGAAGTCTGCTGGGCAGACCATTTTAAAGGTTTTCACTTCCTTTTGAATTTCCCACATGGTTTTGCAGCCCTAGTTAGATTCTCTCATACAGCAATCTGTTTAAGACACAGGTCCACTGAAATTGACCTATGCGCAGAGAGCTAGGATTTGTTTTAAAGCAGTGATTTTTGATATTTTGTAGGCCAAAAGTCAAGCATTTTTCCGTGCAGCTGAAAGTAAAGCTTTTGCTAATTTGTCAGATTTGGCTGACACAGCCAGTCATACAGGGATCATGTTCTATTTTGCTGGAGAACAATCTGGATATGGATGGGCATGGCAGGGCCTCACTGATAAAAGCAGAGCAATGTAGAACAGAAGAAAAGAGCATCAGAGCGGCATCCTTTTAAATGTAAAATATTTCCCTTTTTCAATGGGAAACTTTGGGCTTGCAGCAAAGCAGCACTGCTTTTTCACTCTGCTTCTTTAGTACACATAAGAACAAACCCTGGCGGCCTTTCTCAGGGTGCTCCCTGTTCCATCTTGCCCAATGGAGTTTGGCAAAACAGTGCAGCCATCCTTTTTAGCTGCAAAACACAGTTTTGATGCGAGGCAGTGGTGCTCCAAGGAGCCAGAGCAGCATTTTTGCTGTTTCTGCTGAAGTGCAGCTTGGTTATGGATGCGAGTACTGCTGAGTGGGTAGATATATCCCACAAGATGAATCATTAATTTTTCAGAGTCCAAGTTTGAATCAAAAAAGGAGAGGGATTTCTCGCCTTAAAAAGGTAAAAAGCAAGCCTGCTGTAAGGGGTCAAATCCAAGATGTTGCAACAACTTCTGACATAAGTGGCTTGCCCGCAGAAAGTGTGGGGCAGGAAGAGGTAGAGAGCCCTAACAGAAACCAAGGTGATGGAACCATTCTCTTAGACCACCTCTCCCTTACGGATGCTCTAACTCCACCCATTTTCCATTCTTGATACCCCCAAAGGGCTATAGTGTTCTGCACTCTGGTGTGAGAGTGGTTTTGTTATTTCAGTGCTGCCTTTGAAGCACCAGTTCCCCAGACACCTCTTGGGGCGGTTCCTGTGCCTTGAGGGGGAAGGTTTTGGCTTTCCTTTGGGAGATAAGAAGGGCAGCATTTTATGTAGTAAAATGCATCGTAGGTCAAAGGTTTACCGCTGGGCATACACTGCGAACAATTAGAGGAGTGATTCCTTGACCGAATGGTCCTTTTCAGCATTCACATATTGATTATGTTGAGATGCTGCAAGTATGTAGTGGATACAGGTATCTGATAGTGGTGGTGTGTCCCTTCTCTGTGTGGATTGAAGCAGGTCCTTGTACACACCATGATGCCACTTGCACAGCAAAGTTTTTAGTACGTGAAGTCTTTCCAAGATGGGGAGTGTGTGAAATGCTGCGATCCAATAATGGGCCACATTTTGTTAAGTATTTGAACAGATAGGTTTGTTATTGAATATTAAACATACGTTTTCTTCTGCTTATCACCCACAAGCGAATGGGATATGTGAAAGAATCCACCGCCTCTTAAAGGAAACAGTCGCTAAACTAAAATTGACACTGAAGAAGGGATGGCTATATTGCCTGCCCTTAGCGCTATATGCCCTAAGGAATCAGCCTGGTTTGGACCATCACCTCACACCCCATGAATTAGTGAGAGGGAGATGAGGGAGAATGCCTTGGACTCCTCCATCGAGGAGCAGAAGTGATGCCCAGAGTTCTGCAAAACTGTTAGGAAATGAGTTAAAATAGTACTTAATATGTATGATCACTAGTATCTCTGTCATTTCAGATCAACTCAAGCGCCAGGGGGTTCGATCTCAGAACACAGATGAGGACCATTCAGCAGCCAGAGTTTCTAAATGAATATCAGCACCCAAGTTATTTATTGGTGATAAGGTGCTAATCTGGAACTTTACCAGAAAGTGGCACAAGCCTAGATTTGGTGGCCCGTTTGTTGTGGAAGACATTACTCCTTCTGCAGTAAGGGTTCAAGGCAGAAGAGCCTGGATCCATTTAAACTATGTTAATACCTGCATTGGAGAGGCTGATGCACCCCTTGCGATCGTTTCGGAAGCAAGGCAAGAAGAAGAATTTCAGCATGTGCAGACTTGCACTTGGAATGTGGCTCCCCTGAACACTCATAGGAATTATAGTAGGCGTGCAAACCCATTTCTTGAGCCACAGAGTTCTTTGAAAATTAATTTTAGAAAATTGTTGACACATTGTGAATAGGTTTAAGCGGCAACACCTTATAAAAAATTGGAAGCGTGAGCAATACGCTGATTCTTTTCATACAACGTAATTGTTTGGTTGACTTTATGGTTTTGACAAATGACGATGCATATAGGAGCGTATTTACTGTTTTTATATATATATACTTTGAGCTATCCTGCTATTGTTGGGTTTAGTGTCAACATGCATACTTTTCTGCATGATCCTAAAAAGGGCCCTACGATAAGGAGGCTGCTTATGGCAATAATTGAACAGATTCTGCAGCTACCTGATTTACCTGAATTGCCTGATTGAAAAGGTGTTTTTCTTCCTTGCGGTAGTATACAGGCATAATGAGGAATTTTGAAAAAGACATGATTTCAGAAAATGAGCATACTCAAGAAATACCAATGTGACACAAATGGTGTGGATTAATATTCTGGTGTATACTATACACATGTACAGTGTCTATTTTTGTTTTCCTGTTTCTCCTGGTCCACACTCTTTACTCTATTGGTCCAGGAACAGTGGAAACTTATTTGATTCTCCCTACTCTAGGAACTCATGCAGATTTGTCCATGATGAGCCTAGATCTCGAGTGCTTTCTGCCCAGAGAACAGTGGAAACGTCTTTGATTCTCCCTACTCTAGGAACTCGTGCAGATTTGTCCATGATGAGCCTAGATCTCGAGTGCTTTCTGCCCAGAGTAGAGCTGCGTTAGAATTGGTTCCATAGGCTGCAACCATTATGTTGGGAAGACACAAGAGAGATGCAGAGGAAGATGATAATGGGATTAACACATATTTAGACATTACAGCACATTTGGGTAATAACATGTGGTATCACCACATGATAAAGGTCGGTGAAAGAACATCTAAGGAGGGTTGCTATGTCTGCCCTCTCATACCTTACGCCATGAGTGCTGCATGAACTTTCATTCCCAGAGAAGTACCAGATTATGATGCCAGATGTCTTGTCCACCTTGCTGCATGCATGACCCGGGGACAGTTCCAAGGGCATTGGGCCACTCTGCGATGGAGATGAAATGGTCATCCCCATTCCAAGACGATTATATCTAAAGACTACTGTCACGACCCTCGCCCAAAACCCCCTCTGGCAAACCCAGTGGCCAGGTGGAGTCAGGTGGTTTTGGGCCTCTAGAGCCTGGCATCCTCTTCCAAAACCCTCTTGGGGCCAGTCCTGGTGTCTATGGCGCCAGGCTCATACACCATGAAAAACGATGTGCTTGGGAACAACTTTATTGTGTTGTCAGCCAACATGGAGGCATCCACATAGCTTGGTTCGTCAGAACCAAGCTATGTGTTCTAGTGTTTTGGGTGTGGCAGCCTAGGGACTACTTTACCTGGACTATTTTGTTGGGGCTATTTAAAACACACCCAAGTAAGACAACACGCTTCGCGTTACTTTGCAGCTTGCAACGTGACGCTCACCGTGTCCAGCTATACTCCCGAACCTCGGAGAAGCAGAACCTGCATGGAGACAAAAGGAACATCATTAGCAGCAGCATCATCTTACCTGCAGTCTTCATCTTTAGTTACTCGCAGCTCCTGAGAACAGCTTTCCTTGGATCTGCACGCCTCCCAGACTGTACAACCTGAAAGAGGAAGATAGAGGCAACATTAAGAAAGCAGAAGAGACATTGCAAATTACGAACTGCTCAAAAGGCTTACCTGGCTGGTCGCCTCTCGGCTGGCACCACTCCGGAAAATTCCACACACGCTGAAGAACACCGCGACCTGCAAGGAAAGAAGACAAAACAGGTTAGCAAAGGCAAGCCATTTCAGCGCTGTGCATAGCACTTACTTACCGCATCATAGCGTTCTTAAAGCGCCATCATTTACCAGCGGGGCTCAACCAAGCCAGTTCGCCACGCTGAAGCTCCGCATACCTAAGGGAGAAAAAGAGACATTATTAAACAAGAGAGGCATGCAGGATAGCAACAATACTAAAGAACAGCAATAAGACCTACCTGAACGATATCAAACAGGCCGGCATCAGTGAAGTAACTGGACCGCACACGCCCACGAAAGACAACACGCCCCTGCAAGAAGGCAGGATGGAAAGCACGCCTAACCCTACCACAAGGTGAGGAGAGGGCCCCTGAGGGGCTGAAATCATATAGGGGTGGAGGGAGGATACTTACCCCGGTCGGCCAGTCCCGAACACAGTCCTCCTGTATTTTCAGGCAGAACCTTCCCCTCAGACCACATCTGGGCAAAACTGAGAAGCATACTAGCGAGTAAGGTCACCCAGCCACTGGGTGGCGTCCCTGTGGATACCAGGTGAGCGAAACAACTACACAGATGGAAAAGAAGCCTGCCTGGAAGAGCAAGATGATCACATACCGTAGGGCAGGACAGGATGAAGTATTCATAACAGAAATGAGGAGCATGGACTGTGCAGATAAATCAGAATTTGCTCGGGCGCCTGGATGCGGGGAGAGAATACATATGCTAGTCTATGGACAAGTAAGGACCAAAAAAGGATGGGAAGAAGGATTGATGTCCTGTGCAGATTATCTCTTAAAGAAAGAATATGTACGAGAAGTACAAAAGGTGAATGATGAATGTTTGAATTCATGGACTGAACATGCCAAGCTTCTGACATTGGTAGAAGATGAATCAGGACCAATGTTTGTAATGCCATTGTTGAATGCGACATTGCGTTTTCAGCAAAAAGCGAAAGGACATGTGGGAGATAACATAGGTTACAAGACTATAGTTGATGTTTCCGGTATGGGAGCAGGAACAGCAGTCCTGATGGATCGATATTGGGCTTGTGGGCCCAGAGCCTACATGAAGCTGCCCAAGAATTGGGAAGGAACTGTGGGATGTTTTTACCCATGCATCCGAGCCCTACCACAAAAACTGTGCAGTACTGGCATTGAAAACATCATGATGGCCAGAGCTTCCCAGGGAAATGCATGAAGAATAGGCTGCCACCCATTTTTGCCGATGTTATGGGCACAGAAGGGCACTGCCTAAAACCACCATTGGATTACCCACACAGTAGCCTGAAACCATTGGGAATGGCAATGCCGATTGCCAAAAGCAACCTAGAACTGTGGGGAATTCATTTTCTTAAATCCCAATAATGGTTGCATTACCAGTACTCACCACTATCAGAAAGCCGGCGTTTTAAAACCACCAGACTTTTGTGTAAAACTGAATAAATGAACCCAAAGCAGGCCAAAGAAAGACTTACTGAGAGGTGGATACAATGTAAAGTTATATTCTGAAGTGACTTGAATGTTCATAACAAGACTGGCTGAGCTCTGCAGGTCTGCAGCAGCCTAACTGAAACTGGATTTAAAACTACCAAAAATCGAAAATGTTTAAATTAACTGAGTGACCTACTTTTGAGTGTCACATAGTTTGTCACTGTTGAAATGTCATAGTTTTGAACTTAGAATCAGCATTCTAGCTGCATATGTAAAAATTGTCTTGACTTAAACTGGGGAACAAAAAGTGACATTTTATCTGAAACCTGGCTTAATGAAACTGAATTCTGCCTGACATCTACCCCCACAGGAGTTAAAACCTGCTCAGCCACTCTTCCCCTTGCCAAAAGGAGTTGTCACCTCTCTGATTAGATTAGGGGTGGAGCAGCTACAGGGAGTTGAACAAAGGCCTGTCCTGGACCCAGGCAGAGGGTTTATTGGGGGGACGCCATAAATGGCTTCCTCTTGAACAATGGGCCTTCCAGGGCCCAGGCAGATGGTTTATTCGGGGGGACCGTAAAATAGCTTCCTCTTGGCAGAAGCTGGGAGGGGCAGGGTCTCTGAGCTTGGCAGAAACTGGATAAACTGGTTTCTCCACCCTATGACCTGGGAAGACACACCCCTGTTGGCCAGAATATGATTTTAAGAAAGATGTATAACTCATGGTGCGGACTTGTCAAAATTATTTAATTGATACCATAAGTCTTGTGATTTTTCTGTGCACGTTTTCAGACGCGTTGGGAATTTGTGTGATGTTCTGGGGCAAAACGCTGCTATTTATGTATACTACAGACTCTGTGTTTAAGCTAGAGACATGGGAGTTTACTGGAGTATGTATGGACAGGCCGTGTATATGTGTATAATTTTTAATGAAAAATCCGATGTTGCAAAATCCACTAAAAAGCACCAAATGTTGCCATTTCTGCATGCAAGCCCCCAGGAAGAGCAGAGTTTGAACAGGGTATACCTCATGTGATATGTGATAGGTGCATGTAATTTCAAACCACTGTGTATCTATGAAATATGTCTTTAGGTCAAATATAGATTGTGTGTAATTTGACAGGGGAGTGTCCTTTCTGCAAGGCATTAAATGACATCATTCTGACACACAATCCTGCTCTCCAGTGAGAACGCACATAATTCTCCAACCTATCAGAACTCTGAAGGGGTTGGGCCTAGAAAGCTAGCCTCTCCACCCACTTTCAAAACACATAAAAAGAGACTGCTGGGACAGGTAGGGAGATTCAATTCCATTTGCTGCGGAGCATGCGGACCGACGACTTCACATCCAGAGATCCAGACTTCAAATCCATCAATCTCCAGAACCTGTAGCAGTACCCAGAAAGCAGAGCAGTATCCAGAAAGGCTAGACCAGCAGAGCAGAGCTGATCCAGACCGCTGTTAGCAGAACCAGAGAGCTGACCCAGATCACTGTGAAGTGCCGAGACCAGAACCGGAGTCCAGTCCAAAACCTGGCCAGATCCGTGGCGAGGCCTATTTCAGAATATATTGTGAGTACCTAGCAAAACTCTTAGTTAAAAAAATCTAATCCAAACTATTTTAATCTAAGTAGAACTGCCTCCTAACTGTCACTTGTCATTTTCTAGCTGCAAGCTGTAACCTGTCGCTTTGAACTTTTAAAATTTAAAATCCGAAAAACAACCTTCACAAAATCGTTCATAACTCCGTAACCGTTTGTGCTAGGAACTTGGTTTAACTTTCCTCCGAAAGCTTAGAATCTCAGCTTTGCAACAAGCCTAGAACTCCTTATACTTTCTCCATAATCACGATTCTGGCACCCGTGAATTTTGCCGCGATTTGTGATTTGGCCCGATTTCTTTACTTGTAAAAAGATAGCTGCTTTTGCCTGAACTACTAAATTTCGTTTGCCTCTTAAGAACCATCCCTGAATCATTGCTAGAGTGAGCCTGGACTAATATTAACTAGATACCACTCACCCTGAACCTCCTGAAGGGAATTAAAAGCATTTTCAGCATATTTCTCCCTGCATTGTCACCATATTCAAAGCACTTGGGTCTGTGTTTCAAAACTCCTATCTGTTGTATAAGCTGCTGGGGGGGAATTGAACTGAATTCTATTTGATTGCATTCCTAAGAACTGAGTCCCATTCTATTCATCTCCTTACATTGCATTAAGGGGGGGTGAATTGTCCAAGAAAGTGATTACATTGTCTTTTGCTGAAATCCTATCAAGTTATTTTCTGTACTGCATTTCATTCCACATTGCATCCATTTGAAACCATAAAAGTATTGTTGCTATCGTATCCATCCTATAACCACTCATCATTGATTATAAAGAAGTGTGCTAGTGCCGGACTATCCATTATTGATTACTGCTCAGATTAAGTGTGATATTCAATTATTAATTTATTATAAAGTGTGATATATATATATATATATATATATTGTGTAAATTATCAAATAAACCTTTTACACTTGCAAAACAGAACTACTTCTTGGCTCAGTGGGGTCAGGGGGATCCCAAGAGGGGTGTTATATAGGGGTAGTCATCCAGAACTCATGAACTGGACATAAAGATATATCAATAAGGGTTTCCATTCAGTATCCCAGACTAGGCATTGATTTAGCTGTAGTGCTGGATTGAATCCTCTTATAAATTGGGGGCTCGAGCCGGACGTTTGGGTTAGATCTATCACTTGTGCAGATTAATACAGCGTGCCAGCTGACCAGATACCCATATCCGGTCGGATCACCACGCTGTGTTACGCTGTAAAGCACTCCTCAAAGGAACGCTCTAAGGAAAAGGTCTGTTTTGCAAAAATAAAATACAAACTTCTGCTCGAGCCCCCAATTTATAAGAGGATTCAATCCAGCACTACAGCTAAATCAATGCCTAGTCTGGGATACTGAATGGAAACCCTTATTGATATATCTTTATGTCCAGTTCATGAGTTCTGGATGACTACCCCTATATAACACCCCTCTTGGGATCCCCCTGACCCCACTGAGCCAAGAAGTAGTTCTGTTTTGCAAGTGTAAAAGGTTTATCTCTAGAATGACGACCTTAGTAGACATGAAAATAGCCAGAGAGCACTTCTTACATAAGTTATTTGTGAGAGGTGAGTGGACTCACCAGGACCGCATGGTCTGGTTGCAGGCCATCACGCAACAGGTCACTGAAACAGGGTCAGATATATGGAGAGATCAGGGTCCCTTACATGTGGCCCTGAGTGAACAATACATGGCTCCTAAAGCTAAGGATGAACAAGAAAAGATGGTTAGGATAGCGGCATACCTGTACCTATATATGGGAGACATGCAGGATAAATGTACTGAAAGCCAAGATCTGGCAAATAAGCGATAGATGGCGTTAGAGAAGGTCCAATCTGACCTGGTCTCTTCTGAGCAGAGGCTGCAGAGGAGCCAGGAGTCAGAAAATGATAGTAGGCAGTATATCATTAAAATAAAAGAGGACAGGGATATACTGCAACCGGAAAAGACAGACCAGGATACCAGAATTCTGGCTTTGCAGAATGAACGCCAAGACAGTTTGGACTCCCTACTGCAGAGCCAGAAAAAGCTGGAGCAACAGATCAATTTCAACAGGGTATGCGCAGAGCAGGTAGCCACCCTGCAAATCCAACTAGACAGAGAGAAAGAGGAGAGCAATAAACTGATCCTGAAAGACCTGGATACCCAGGCAGAGTTTGATCAGGAGCGCCAGAAAGCTGGTGCCTTCCAAAGGCAAAGGGACGACCTGGCATCACAAATTCAAGCTCTTGGTCAGGAAAGGGACACCTTAGGCCAGGAAGTCTGCCACTTAAGAAGAAAAATGGAAGAAAATCACCTGGCCCACCAGGGACTGGGTGACCTCCAAAAAGAACACCAGGACTTGCTAGAGCACACCAGGAGGGTGGAGGAGGCTCTGGCAAGACAGGAGCAGGCCTATAGGGACACAGCTCAGGAGGTAACCCTCCTGCAGCAAAAACTGGCCCAGTGCTCCAGGACCAATCAGGAAACGCAGAGAGAGAATGAGGCTCTCTGCCAGCACAATGATAGGCTCCAACAACAGGTAGCGATGCAGGAGAGACTGATAGAGTCTAGTAAGGCCTTAACTGAGGAACTGAAGGCACAGGCTCTTGCATTGCAACAGGGAGCAGGGGCGGATAGAGACCAGGTTCGCTGGGAAAGGGAAACTCCTGAGCATAACCTCAGGAGCCCTAGTACCAGAGGCCTTTATCTCTCTCAGTCCCTGGACTCTGCCACCCCCATGTCCCCTGGCGCACATGAGCACCGGGCCACAGGGATGGCAGATTACTATCCAGCCAGAAGCATGGGGCTCATAGGCCAGTACCTCCCAGGAATGGATGGGCGGGCATCCGGGTATGGGCACCCAAGCACAGTGCAATTTAGTGGGGAACCCCAGGAGAATAGGCCCATTAAGGGCATCCTGAAAACTTCTGCCCAGTTAGGTCAGTGGGGGGGGGGTACCCATCAAATCCTGGCAGCAAGGAGGAATCTGAAGACTCCTCTGAACGGCGCAGGACACAGGAGACCAGGTCCCCACATTCTGCCAGCCAATCCCAGGCTCGCAGAATCTGGGAAAACCTGGAAGAGCAGACAGGAACCTCTGGGAGCAGTGCCTCTGAGTCAGAGGATGAATGGTCAGGGTTACCCGAACTAAAAAGGCCAATAAGGCAAAAAGGGCCTTACTTAAGGACCCATTGAAACAGATTAAGACAATCTGGAGTGTCATCACACCTTATCATAAGAACGCCAAGTACTCTGTTTGGGAACACTTGGAGCTCTATGAGCAAATGATGGAGACTTTTCATTTGAAGGACAGCCAAAGCTGTATCCAATATGTAAAGTGGACATTCTCCCCAGAGTACTCCAGTTTCTTTGCGGGGCTGGAGGACCAAAATCATTCAAGGTGGTCCACCTATAGGGCGGCCATATTAAAACATTTTTCTTTTCACAGAAATCCCCAAGAGGCTCGCAAGGCAGCCTACAGTTTGCAGTGTGGGTAGGATCAGGCCCCACAAGAGTTTGTGCAAGAATTAAAGCGTGCTTTTGCACAGACCACCAGAAGGGTGTGCACAGACAGCAGAGAATTTGTCAATACATTTTTCCATGCCTTGCCCAAATATATAGTGACCCAGCTCATGAGAGATTTTCATGAGAAAAGATCTTTAGACTGGGTCATTGAACAGGCTACCCGATCTATGAGGTGCAGAAGCCCATAGAAAATAAAAGCAATACCCAGAAAAATCCCAAAACCAACAGCACCCCTGCTGCTGCCAAGGTGGCAGAGGTAAAGGTCACCCCCGTTTTGGATTTGGAGATGGGGGGGCCTAAAAACCTACCTGCACCTAATAATTCACAGCCCAGAAGGCCCTCGGGCCAGTCACAGACAGGGAGTCGAGGAGGTAGTCCCACAAATGGGGTCCCCCGCTTCCCTGACTATGTAAGTCCCCGCTATAAGGGAAACCGACCAATCCTGGGTTATGTGTGGACTCCTCCAGCCCAAGGGGGGGGATCCGGCCAAGCACCTAACCCAGGGAACTTCCCTCCCAACTTCCCACAGGAGGGCAGACATTCTCCAAATCCTGGGCAGAAGTTTTTCCCCAGGTATCCACCCAATTTCCAGCCCCAAAATCATCCATCCTTCTTTCCCCAATTCCCTGAGCCCAGACAACCTAATCCGGGAGAGGGGAGGCCAAGGGTGGAGGGGTAACACAATCTTCCCAACCAGGGGTACTACCAGAGAAGGGATAGCTACCCTTCCCGGGATCAGCCCAGGGGAGAAAATAGAGCCCCGTATCAGCCTGAGCGGGTTTCCCAGTTAGAGTGCCAGGTCCAAAATATGGCACGGGATCTGGGTCACATACTGAGGGCTCAACAGAACCCTCAGATGAGCATGCCACCGCTGAATGCCCCAAACTCTGGATCAGGTGCTCTATAACAATGACGGGGGCAGCACCCCGATAACACACTGGTTCCCAGGGAGGAGGCACAAGGGGAAGGGGGGTGTAAAGCCTTGGAGGAAGCTTCCTTCCCATCTTGTAAACAGCCCCTGGAAAACAAGGAACCAGAAACAAAATCTCCTACCCCTGAAAGCCTGCCTCCCAAGGAGCAGAGGCGGGGTAGGAGAAACAAAGGACCCAAACAGACCCACTTTGTGGCGGAGGTACAGGTCTTCCAATTTGAGGGAGAGGGATCCTCAGAAGATCCTGGGAAAAGGATCTTCTCCTTCGGAGATGGGGGAGCTCCTCCCAAGGAAAAATGGGTCCCAAGGGATGTCAATTCAGACTGGGGAGATATGGAGACTGAGCTACCGCCGCCCATCATCTCATCCCAGAACCCACAATACCAAAATCCCCTGGTTCAAACCCATCCTGGTGACTGCCTCCAAAAAGGGGTGGGGGCGGCCCAGAACCGGAACCAGGGGAACACACAATGGCTCTGATCTCCAGTTGCCAACTGTTTCTTTCAGATTCCCAAGGTTCTCCACAGAATTCTGCCCAAAGCTCTTCGCTAGCAATGTCCAAAACCAGAAAGTTAGCCCACCAGTTGTCCAAAAATGTGCATTATCTGTGCCCCCTTGAGGAGAAGGAGGGAAGATACTATGCCCCGGTAAGTACAGGGGGAGGGTACAATTTTGGCACTGGTGGACACTGGATCCCAAGCTACCCTTCTGTCCAAAAGGGCCTTTGATGAACTAAATGCAGGAAGGGGGGAGAATTACCGTATTCCTCTCACCTCTCTTCCTGGGCAACTGCAGAACTTTGACGGGAAGGAGATTCCCGTTGAGGGGACTGCAGACTTGGACATTAAAATTGGGCGACACAAGGTGAAACACCCGGTCATAGTAGTGACTCCAGAGGGCACCCCTTGTTTACTAGGGAATGACCTCCTGAGAAGGTTGTCACCCCTAATAGATTGCGTAAACAAGGTCCTCTGGACCAAGACTAGCCGACCAATAAAATTAAAACAGAGTGTCAACCATGTTAGTTTAAACGGCACCTGCCACATGGTTGAACAAAAATCTGACCAAGTAGAATTTCACTTCCAGAACAACCAAATTCCAGACGTGACAGTAATAGCAGTAGGACAACAGACTGGTGATGGGGGGTCCTCTCTATTTTTGAAAATCAACCTTCCTTCCAGTTTAAGGTGGTATTCCACACTGGAAGGAAACACCCTGAAATTCTTTACTAATCCACAATCAGAAGCTCCCACTCCTATCGTCCAGAAAGATGTGAAATCAGCTCAGAGCCTGGCTGATATTCAGCAAATTGGAGAGCAGTTGTTCATCCCTGTTCTGTTAAATGATGGGAAGGACTCTGTTCTCGCTCGAGTGTGCGTGAACAACGGTAAGAGCTTCATCAGCGAAGCCATGTTCCGCCAACTCCCAAAAGATCCAGCCATTCCCACATTCAAACTGATAGACAAATGGGAAATGGACCTGGAAGCACCTAATTCCAAACATCTCCTGCCAAGCAGGTGTATGCTCAAAATCTCCATTGGCAACAAGAGCATAGTCCATAATTGTTGGGTCGTGCGAGACGTCACTGCCGCCTTTTACTTAGGCAGTGACATTCTCAATCGCTTTGCCATTAGTTTGGACCTAATAAACTTCAAAGCCTGGTCCCGATTAGTGGATAATCCCATGGGCTTTGATGATCCAGAAAAAGCATTTAGGTCAGCTCAATTGCTACCTTATGCAGTTGAAATTCAGATCAAAGAGGAAGTCACCATCCCAGAAAGGACCCGACAATTCTCCCTGGAAGTGAAAGTTAAAAGAGGACAACATTTGAAAAACCCTGATGCTTACATACATCTAAACGATTCTCTCCAACAGCAAGGGTTGGGGGTAAACCCAACTCCATTAGTCAACATAGAACATGACACCATTCTAATAGAGGTGGATAACAGCGACTTAAAGAGTATTACTCTAGCCGCAGGCACCATTATTGGAATGGCGGTTGATGAACGACATTTTTCCATCGATTTAGGAAATGAACTGTTAGGACCAATCCCCAAGGACTGTTTTGACAGTGACAGTGATGACAATACAACACCAGACAGGATCTTCACCCGGCATGGGGGGAACTTCCTGGTGTACACTTCCTGCCCTTTTGGTAAGGAGGATGTGACTTGTGACTTCAGGAGGGATGAGGTGATTTTCCAGGTTCATGAAGGCTGCCTTTCCCACCTGGGGCCTCCAGTCCAAATCAGCGCTCTGACCAGGGACTTCTTCACCCAGCTGGAGGAGGCCGCTGAGATAGCCAAACTAGAAGTCTTTCCAGGCTTCAGGCAGATG
The DNA here is from genome assembly GCF_040938575.1 of Ambystoma mexicanum. NCBI lineage: Eukaryota > Metazoa > Chordata > Amphibia > Caudata > Ambystomatidae > Ambystoma > Ambystoma mexicanum. The sequence goes on along the minus strand of NC_090934.1, from coordinate 687,690,619 downwards.
GTGGAAGAGAGAGTCAACCTAGCTGATGCCTGTGTGACTCTGGAACAGAAGCAAAAGTTGAAACAAGTGTTCTTGGATTTCCAAGATCTCTTTGCGGTAGACTCATATGACTGTGGTCGGACCGACAACCACACAACAACAAATCCCACGGACCCTGGAATGACTCCAGTGTTTGTGAAGCAATATCGCTTGCCTCTCGCATCAATGGAGTCCCTTACAGAAATAATTAAGAACCTGGAGTCCCGGGGAATAATCCATCCAGTTCACAGCACCTTCAATAACCCGGTGCTGGGAATATTGAAGCCAAACGGCCAGTGGAGACTCTGCGCCGACCTCAGGGAGCTCAACAAACGGGTCCATACTTCCCGATGGCCTCTGCCCTACATTGACCAAGGGCTGGCCCAGATCCAGTTGTCACAGGTATTCACTGCAATAGGCCTGACCAATGGATACTGGACTGTGCCTGTCAGTAGGGAGGACCAATACAAGCTGGCTTTTACCTTTGGGGGCCAGCAGTACACATGGACCCGGACTCCCTTCGGATACCTCAACTCCGGCAATGAATTCAACATTTTCCTACACAAAGCCATGCCCGACCTGGGTGCAAGGGGTAACCTGGCTTATGTAGATGATGTCCTCATTAAAAAGTTCATCTGTGGAGGAACACATAGCGGAGATCCGTTATGTTCTGACCCAGTTCAGGGCCGCCGGAGCAAAACTTTCCTTTCAGAAAGCACAGTGGTGTAGAACCCGTGTTAATTTCTTGGGGATTGAGATTACTCCTCAGGGTCTCTGTCCCCAGGAAAAGAAAGTGGAAGCACTTCAGAAACTGAAAGACCCCACAACTCTGCGGGAACTAAGGAGCCTCCTTGGACTGACTAATTACAGCAGAAAGTTCATTGAGGGCTACGCAGAGATCACCAGACCCCTGATTCATCTCCTGAAGGGGGGGGTCAAGTGGGAATGGGGTCCAGAACAAGCCGAGGCAGTAAGACAACTCAAAAGAAGCCTCTCACAAGCGCCCTGCCTAGCTTACCCTGTCAGAAACAAGGAGTTCTTCCTGGAGACAGGGTTCTCTAATACGTGCTTGACGGCAGCATTATACCAAAAGCATGAGAAGGTCAATAAAGTAATCTCCTATGCGAGCAAAACTTTATCCTCTGTGGAGGAAAAATTCAACGATTGTGAGAAGGCACTCCTGGCAACGGTGTGGGCATTGAAGAATTACCGCCCGTTTATCCATGGGGAACACATCATAGTGGAGACTCCACACCAGCCCCTGCAATATCTCCAAAGTGACAGAATCCGGGCCGGAAATGTGAGTAATTCCCGAATTACTTCCTGGATTCTGTCAATGCAAGGCTTTCCTGTGGAGGTCAGATATGGCCAAAACAAGTCCCCTCGCGCAAGGTCTGGCTGACTTGCATGATTGTGCCAGAGAAAACTGTCTCGAGGACGAAAGTCTAAAAATCAAGGACAACATGGAGGCATACCTTAATTCCCCACACAAAGTCTTTGAAGAAGACAAGTGTGAGGGAATGCCCACTGTCTATGTGGATGGATGCTCTTACCATGTTGACAACAACGGGGAGAAAGAACTGGTGGCCGGCGTAGGGAATGCATGGGTGAATGAGTCCCCAGAACCCTCCGCTGGATACAAAATTGGTCCCCGAAGTAGTCAGGTGGCAGAATTGATGGCTGTGCATCAAGCCATCCTCACTGCTGTCCAGCATCAATTCCACAAACTGGTCATAATCACAGATTCTGATTATGTACGGAACGGGTTCGTGGAACACCTGGTTAATTGGAAAACCAGAGGCATGTTACGTGCTAACAACAAACCCTTGAAACATGGGAAGTTGATCCAAAACATTGATGATCTGGTCACCTCGAATGAGATGACCATCTATTGGAAAAAGATCAAGGGTCATTCCAAAGTAGAGGGACCAGACAAAACTGGAAATGACTTAGCTGATCAGATGGCCAAAACCGGGGCCATCCAAGGGGTTCTAATTGAGATTGAGTCCCTGTTGGGGGAAATCCAGGTCACTGCTATCACTAGGTCCCAGACAAATGCTCACAATGATCTTTCAATTGCACAATGGAGTAAGGAGACCCCTGATGCTGATTTGATTACAGCTCAGAAGGGGGATCCAAATATTGGTAAGTTTTACCAACACCTTGAGGACCCTGAGAACTTTCCCCTGACGGATACCGATTACATTGGGAAAGAGGACCTAAGAGTGTTGATGAAATGTCCAAAAATGTTCCGAATCCAAGATGGCTTGCTGGTAAGGAAATCCAAAGCTGGCCACGATCAGTGGGTGGTTCCTACCTCATTCTGAAGCCTGATGTTAAGTCACGCCCATGATGCGGCCACCGCCGGTCATAGGGGGTTTCACACAACACTGGAAATCTTAAGAGAGGTTGCCTACTGGCCACACATGGGCCAGGACCTCAACCAATATTTGAAGGGTTGTCTTGTGTGTGCACAATTTCAGCCAACATCCCTCACACACCGGGCGCCTCTACAAAAGAGGGGAATGACACTCCCATGGTCAGATTTACAAATCGACTTTGTAGGCCCCGTGATTCGCTCCGCTAGGGGGAATAAGTACATGTTGACTGTGACATGCTTGTTTACCAAGTGGGTGGAATGTCTCCCAGCCCCAAACTGCAAGGCAGAAACGGCAGCTGCCTTGATGATTAACCACATCTTTTCCCGTTTTAGTCTACCTCAAAGGATTGAGTCAGACAGAGGTAGCCACTTCACCAGTGAAGTAATGACAAAGATGTGGGAGATACTGGGGGTCAAAAGAAAGCTACATATTGCTTACAGGCCAGCTTCTTCTGGGGCAGTAGAGCGATATAACCGAACCATTGTGAGCATATTAAAGATGTTTATGGCAGATTCTGGGCCAAGTTGGGATATCCGATTACCTCTGGTCCTAATGGCCATCACATCTACCCCTTCATCTGCAACCAAAATGTTACCATTTGAGTTGATGACTGGACGCAAGATGGTGCTTTCTCAGCATTTGCTCTTCAGAACCCAAGAGCAAACGTTGATAAATGCCTCCACAACTCATGAGTATGTGGAGAATTTAAGGAAACACCTTCAACATGCTTTTGCCTATGCTCAGCGGAATCTAGAAAGATCAGCCGAGAGTATGAAGACCCACTATGACCTGAAAACTTCCAGGAACGAATATCAGGTGGGGGACCGGGTCTATCTATACAATTTCCAAAGGAACCAGGCCAAACAGCGAAAATTTTTGCCTACATGGAAGGGACCCTTTGAGATTATAGACAAGATCTCCCCTGTGGCCTACAAGATCCGCATCCCAAAAGGCGGTTTGGCAGAGGGGGAAGACAAGTGGGTACATATAAATCAGCTAAAGTGTTGCCATCCCAGGCACACTTTGCAGCAACTGGAGGAGTCCTCTGTAATCCCAGAGGGTACCGCTCCAAAGTAATTCAATTCCAACCCTAAAATATTCTACATATAGCCTATCAAATTCTGTGTTTCTCAAGTTTATGTGTTCCTGTCTCTTAATTTAAAAAAAATGTGCATGTTCATATCTGTTGAGTTCTAAAATATATATGCCACCCCACTATATCAATGGTGGGGGAGAAATGTCCATGAATAGGTATTGCCGCTTTTCCTTTGTCGTCCTAGGAGAAAGAAAACCTGGAGACTGGCCTAGGAGGACGATCCGAAGACCGGGAGCAGAGACCCAAGGGGCCCGGGGTACCGCCCAATATTCCCATCAGGACCGGCGAGGAGAACCGATCGATCCGACCGGATGGAGAAAAAGATGCTGAACTGTGCCATCTATTGGAAGAAGATGAGGAAACATCCCAGATCTTGCGAGTTCCATTGTGAAACAGAATGGCCATCGCAAGAGGGGGGCTTGTGGGATGTTTTTACGCATGCATCCGAGCCCTACCACAAAAACTGTGCAGTACTGGCATTGAAAACATCATGATGGCCAGAGCTTCCCAGAAAATACCCAGGGAAATGCATGAAGAATAGGCTGCCACCCATTTTTGCCGATGTTATGGGCACAGAAGGGCACTGCCTAAAACCACCATTGGACTACCCACACGTTAGCCTGAAACCATTGGGAATGGCAATGCTGATTGCCAAAAGCAACCTAGAACTGTGGGGAATTCCTTTTCTTAAATCCCAAAAATGGTTGCATTACCAGTACTCATCACTCTCAGAAAGCCGGCGTTTTAAAACCACCAGACTTTTGTGTAAAACTGAATAAATGAACCCAAAGCAGGCCAAAGAAAGACTTACTGAGAGGTGGATACAATGTAAAGTTATATTCTGAAGTGACTTGAATGTTCATAACAAGACTGGCTGAGCTCTGCAGGTCTGCATCAGCCTAACTGAAACTGGATTTAAAACTACCAAAAATCGAAAATGTTTAAATTAACTGAGTGACCTACTTTTGAGTCACATAGTTTGTCACTGTTGAAATGTCATAGTTTTGAACTTAGAATCAGCATTCTAGCTGCATATGTAAAAATTGTCTTGACTTAAACTGGGGAACAAAAAGTGACATTTTATCTGAAACCTGGCTTAATGAAACTGAATTCTGCCTGACATCTACCCCCACAGGAGTTAAAACCTGCTCAGCCACTCTTCCCCTTGCCAAAAGGAGTTGTCACCTCTCTGATTAGATTAGGGGTGGAGCAGCTACAGGGAGTTGAACAAAGGCCTGTCCTGGACCCAGGCAGAGGGTTTATTGGGGGGACGCCATAAATGGCTTCCTCTTGAACAATGGGCCTTCCAGGGCCCAGGCAGATGGTTTATTAGGGGGACTGTAAAATAGCTTCCTCTTGGCAGAAGCTGGGAGGGGCAGGGTCTCTGAGCTTGGCAGAAACTGGATAAACTGGTTTCTCCACCATGTGACCTGGGAAGACACACCCCTGTTGGCCAGAATATGATTTTAAGAAAGATGTATAACTCATGGTGCGGACTTGTCAAAATTATTTAAATGATACCATAATTCTTGTGATTTTTCTGTGCACGTTTTCAGACGCGTTGGGAATTTGTGTGATGTTCTGGGGCAAAACCCTGCTATTTATGTATACTACAGACTCTGTGTTTAAGCTTGAGACATGGGAGTTTACTGGAGTATGTATGGACAGGCTGTGTATATGTGTATAATTTTTAATGAAAAATCTGATGTTGCAAAACCCACTAAAAAGCACCAAATGTTGCCATTTCTGCATGCAAGCCCCCAGGAAGAGCAGAGTTTGAACAGGGTATACCTCATGTGATATGTGATAGGTGCATGTAATTTCAAACCACTGTGTATCTATGAAATATGTCTTTAGGTCAAATATAGATTGTGTGTAATTTGACGGGGAGTGTCCTTTCTGCAAGCCATTAAATGACATCATTCTGACACACAATCCTGCTCTCCAGTGAGAACGCAAAGAATTCTCCAAATCAGAACTCTGAAGGGGTTTGGCCTAGAAAGCTAGCCTCTCCACCCACTTTCAAAACACATAAAAAGAGACTGCTGGGACAGGTAGGGAGATTCAATTCCATTTGCTGCGGAGCATGCGGACCGACGACTTCACATCCAGAGATCCAGACTTCAAATCCATCAATCTCCAGAACCTGTAGCAGTACCCAGAAAGCAGAGCAGTATCCAGAATCCAGAGAGGCTCGACCAGCAGAGCAGAGCTGACCCAGACCGCTGTTAGCAGAACCAGAGAGCTGACCCAGATCACTGTGAAGTGCCGAGACCAGAACCGGAGTCCAGTCCAAAACCTGACCAGACCCGTGGCGAGGCCTATTTCAGAATATATTGTGAGTACCTAGCAGAACTGTGCAGAACCCAATCTCTTAGTTAAAATAATCTAATCCAAACTATTTTAATCTAAGTAGAACTGCCTCCTAACTGTCACTTGTCATTTTCTAGCTGCAAGCTGTAACCTGTCGCTTTGAACTTTTAAAATTTCAAATCCGAAAAACAACCTTCACAAAATCGTTCATAACTCCGTAACCGTTTGTGCTAGGAACTTGGTTTAACTTTCCTCTGAAAGTTTAGAATCTCAGCTTTTCAACACACGACTTACAACTCCTTATACGTTCTCCGTAATCACGATTCTCGCACCCGCGAATTTTGCCGCGATTTACGATTTGGCCCGATTTCTTTACTTGTAAAAAGATAGCTGCTTTTGCCTGAACTACTAAATTTCGTTTTCCTCTTAAGAACCATCCCTGAATCATTGCTCGAGTGAGCCTGGACTAATATTAACTAGATACCACTCACCCTGAACCTCCTGAAGGGAATTAAAAGCATTTTCAGCATATTTCTCCCTGCATTGTCACCATATTCAAAGCACTTGGGTCTGTGTTTCAAAACTCCTATCTGTTGTATAAGCTGCTGGGGGGGAATTGAACTGAATTCTATTTGATTGCATTCCTAAGAACTGAGTCCCATTCTATTCATCTCCTTACATTGCATTAAGGGGCGGTGAATTGTCCAAGAAAGTGATTACATTGTCTTTTGCTGAAATCCTATCAAGTTATTTTCTGTGCTGCATTTCATTCCACTTTGCATCCATTTGAAACCATAAAAGTATTGTTGCTATCGTATCCATCCTATAACCACTCATCATTGATTATAAAGAAGTGTGCTAGTGCCGGACTATCCATTATTGATTACTGCTCAGATTAAGTGTGATATTCAATTATTAATTTATTATAAAGTGTGATATATATATATATATATATATATATATATATATTGTTTAAATTATCAAATAAACCGTTTAACCTTGCAAAACAGAACTACTTCTTGGCACAGCGGGGTCAGGGGGATTCCAAGAGAGGGGTGTTATATAGGGGTAGTCATCCAGAACTCAAGAACTGGACATAAAGATATATCAATAAGGGTTTCCATTCAGTATCCCAGACTAGGCATTGACTTAGCTGTAGTGCTGGATTGAATCCTCTTATAGAACGTGTTCCTTGGTGCTTGTCCAGCATTAGTGCTTCCGAAGAGTGACCTAAATATTGGCGAATTTCCAAAAGCAGATGCCCATTTGAGGAAGAGGAGATCACTTGAATTCCTCAATCAAACCAAGAGGGAGAATTATTTCTCTGATAAATCAATAGAAGCCTTTGATGCTATTCCATATGAACATCGACTGTTCAGCAAGACTGCCTTGATCTTCAGGACTTTCTTTATGCCTGGGATCCAAACAAGGGCCAATGCCAAATGGCTACAGATTACCAGATGGGAACTCTTGCAGACAATCAACACTACTATTAAGGGATTCAATGCGATCAAGGAGGAATTGGGGTCCATAAGGCAGATACCCTCCAGAACAGATATGTCCTTGATATGATCACAGCAATGTATGTAGATGTTTGTGCCAAAATCAGGCCATCATGTTGCACTTTCAAACCTTCTCATAATGACGAAAATGGGACCTTGCCAGAGGCCACAATGCATGCTAACGAAGTTGCACAATAAAATGAAAGATGAGACAGAAGACATTGCAGATGATGGCTGGTTGGCGTCCATCTTCTCATAGGTTCCACAACGGATGGCGAATATCTTCAAGCTCTTTGGAGCTATACCCGTGATGGTGATGTTTGGATTATGTGTAATTAGGAAAATGATAAAACAGCAAAGAAACTTGCAAGAATGAAGATATTGATCGATGTCAAGTCAGGATTCAGACCCAAGGAGTTGACAGATGGGAAATCAGAGACTACATAAAGGCCAGTAGCTATCATGATTCCTGCCCCTCGTGTCCCCAGCCCTCCAAGATGTCAGGCTGGAGCCAGGCCACGATCACCTACATGGCCCTCAAGGGCCTCTCCATCCCTCCAAAGACCCACTTGGAGTCAGACTTGGCGCTAGTGGCACCAGACTCACTCACTTCCATAGGATAACATAGGGGATTGGACTTGTAGTGCTTTGATGGGGACAAGATGGATGCCCCCACATATTTCGGTTCCCAGAACTGCATGTGCAGTCTAGTGTGGTTCAGCCCAGAGACACCTGGGATACCCAGAGACTATTTAAGCCACACCCAGGCTGAGAAACATGCTTTGAGTTTTCTGCACCTGCACTGGAGACCGTGTTCAGATCGGTCTCCAGTAGGCCTGCATCTTTCTTCTGCACTCAGCTCCTGCAAGAACAAGAACACTGTTAGGAACAGCCTTATCTTGTGGCGCTTCTGCCCATCATTCATCGCTTCTTCTGTTCTGCGGGCATCTTCGCCGGTGTCATTCCCATCCCGGCACGTTGCTTCCTAAAGAAAAGGGAAAAGATAAAAAAAAAGGCATTAGTAAGCATTCAGCAAATCTTTGCTTCTTTTTAAAGACCGTATGAGCTTCAAACGCTTACCTGAATCCCAGCCGCTCTGACGGAACACTGTCTCCAGAACTTCTCATCCATCTGCAAGAGGGAAAAGACACTCCAGGTTAGCGTGGAAACATCTAGAGGCGCCGCATACCGCGCTTACTCACCACATTTCTTCTTCATAACCGGCATCTACGCTGAAAACGTCGCGGCACCTAAAAGACACAGAAAAAGAACTCAGTTCAATACAAATATGAAAGGATCGCATCGCGCTCTCACTCACCTTCAGCGCTACTCATCTCAGCAGCACGTCGCCATCCCCGGACACCGGCCATCATCTAAGGAAGGAAAGGAACGAAGTTAGAGAACTGTTCAAAAGACTCATTATACTTACCTGTTGGACTCTTGCCAGTGAAGTAACTAGGCAGCAACAAGCCCGCATCAATCAACGCGCCCCTGTGCTGAAAGCAGGATGGACAGCACACTTTCCAAGAAAACAAGGTGAGCTGTGGATCAAAGGGACGGGTTGGACCCCGGGGAAGAAGGGGTTCAAGCACACAGAGACAATAGGGAGTTAAACTCTACCAATCCTGTGTTTCAGGCCCAGTCTCCAGTCGAGTAGACTCCAAAGAAGGGTTCGAGGTCGTAAGAGGTCAGAACAGGCTGAGTGACGTCCCAGTGGATACCAGGTGAGCGTTACAGAACACAAAGCGTCACATCAAAATCCACTTGGGCGTCATGGAAATGTCAGAAATCGACCAGTTAGCCCACATGTTGGGGCAGCTACATTCCAAAGTACATGCAGCCAGGCAGGAGAACAACACCCTGAGGAGAGAGCTGATAGTAGCCAAAGAACGCACTGATGATTTAAGCTGGCAACTTCTCCAGTCACAAGCAGGGCATGCACCATTGCCGGGAAGCGTGCCCTCGATTCCAGCACCATCAGCCAATCCTGTTCAGATAACCCTTCCTGGGGCAGTTCCCTTGGCCCCGCCCAAACGATTTACAGGGGATCCCAAGAGGTTTGCAATGTTCATGAACCAGTGCCGCCTGCACTTCCTTTGTAGACCAGGGGCCTTTCCGAATGGCCTATCACTGGTCGCTTTTGTGCTATCTCACCTGAGTGGTAGCGCCGCGGACTGGTCTGTACCCTTTGTGGTCCAAGACAATCCTTTGCTGCATGACTTCAGGGGCTTTCAACAGGAGATGGAAAAGCTGTTCGCCCGTCGTACTCATGGGCAGGCATTAGACAACAAACTTCTGTCCCTACGCCAAGGGAATCAAAACCTATTAACATACATAGCCACGTTCAATAGACTTGTAGTTGAAGCAGAATGGCCAGTGGACAAGAGAACCAGGTTATTTCATCAGGGGTTGCAGGGGGAGCTCAAGGATGTTCTCGCACAAGTAGTGAACCCCCCGAAAGACTGCTCAGAATTCATTGACCTTGTTGTTCAACTGGATCATAGGTTGCAGGACCGAAGAGCAGATCGAACCAGACCGGACCCTCGTCCTATGTATGTGCGTTCAAAGGACAATATTGCCCGCACAACGGATGGTTCAGGAGAACCAATGCAAATCGGAGGGGTCAGATCCCCCTTGACTAAAGCGGAAAGGGATAAAAGGAGACAGCAGCAGTTATGTCTGTACTGTGGAACGTCAGGTCATTTCCTTAAAGAGTGCCCTGTGAAGCCACCGAGGAGGACGGTAGGGGCCACGGACAAGGAAGATACCATCAAGGAATCGGAAAACTCCCCAGCCCGGCAAGTGTAGCGGTCCACTTGTCGAGCCAAGAAAGTGAACTACAGACCTTCCATTTTGCACTATCTGTGGTCTTGATCAATCACCAACAACCATCTCGGATGCACGCAGTAAGAGCGTACATTGACAGTGGAGCCGTTGGGAATTACATCAACCCGGATCTTGCGGCAAAGATGGGGCTTCCGTTATGCCCTAAATCAACCACCGAAACTGTTACCACGGCACGGAAAGAGTTTCTTGTCCAGTATCCCAATGCACTGCAGCTTTAACCCTTCTGTGCCAGGATGGACACCAAGAATCTATCGTTTCCGACCTCATTAGGGCACCACAGTTCCAGGTGATTTTGGGAATGCCATGGTTGGTAGCTCACAATCCTCAAATCGATTGGCGAGCAAAAGAATTGGCCTTTCCCGAGACTTGCACCCACACATGTTATCGCCAAGAGAAACAACCAATAGACACCAGCACCTCCACGCTTGCGACTGTGGCAATCGGCACCCTACCAAGTGAATACCAGGACTTTCAAGATGTCTTTCAGAAAGAACAGGCTAATACCCTGCCACCGCATAGACCATACAATTGCCAAATCCACCTGATACCCGTCGCACAAATCCCTTGTGGGCAAATTTACGCACTCATGGAACCAGAAAACCAGCACCTGAAAGCCTATCTTGACCAATACCTGGCCAACGGGTTCATCCGTCCCTCGAAGTCTCCAGCAGCCAGTCCTCTATTCTTCGTACCGAAAAAGGAGGGGGACTTGAGAACGTGCATCGACTATTGCGCACTGTACCAGATTACCGTAAAAAAACGCTACCCCCTGCCACTGATCCCTGAATTGCTTGATCAAGTCAAAGATGCCCAAATCTACACAAAACTAGACCTGACGGGGGAATATCACCTTGTTCACGTAAAAGAGGGGGACGAATGGAAAATCGCTTTTCGCACCAAATACGGCTTGTACGAATATCAAGAAATGCCCTTAGGGCTTTGCAACGCGCCTGCAGCATTTCAATACTTCATGAACGATGTCCTACAGGAATTGACTGATGTCTGTGCTCTAGTGTACATTGACGATATTCTAGTATATTCCGCATCAAAGCAGGACCATGTTCAACACGTCTGATCCGTATTGGAGAAACTCCGTCAACACCAGCTCTACACCAAGCTCGAAAAGTGCTCATTCCACGTCTCCAAGGTGGAATTCCTGGGCTTTATTCTCAGCCCGAATGGAATCCGAATTGATGTACACAAGGTAGATGCCATCCTGAACTGGCCATCCCCAAATTCATTCAAGGGGGTTCAAAGTATTTTGGGTTTTGCAAACTTATACCGCCGGTTCATCCCAGGATTTTCGCTAATCGTGCATCCCATCATGTCATTGCTAAGCAAAAGCAACAAAAAGTTCCACCGGACAACAGAAGCCGAGGAAGCTTTCCAGGAACTCAAAGCAAGAGTCACATCTGCCCCAATCTTATGCCACCCTCGCCCTGATCTCACATACCTGGTGGAAACAGACACCTCAAGCATGGCTATGGGAGCCGTCCTCTAGGGGCGTGGCCAGCGCGCATGCCGTAAAGACAGACCTCCACGGAGCTCCGTCCGCGATCCTGAAACTATCGCACAACTTACGCTGAAACCGGGTCTACGAGACTTACTAAGGCCAGAATAGTGTGGGGGAACCGATCGCCAGCACCCGACAACAACTTTGGGTGGAATCGGAGACCGAACGGCGGAGAACGGGAAGCCCGAACTCGAGTCCCCCCGGGATTCCAAGATGGCGGCGCCCGCCGCAGAGTAGGAAAAGGCCAGCCTCGGCCCCCTGGGTCCCACCACGAACTGTTGCAGAAGGGGGCGGCTGCTGCGGAGGAGCCTGTCGCCGGCGGACATCTGAGAGCGGGAGGCCGGCGCCAGCGATTGCCAGTGTCGGCTGCGGAGGTGGATGAAATCGCGGCGCGGGCACGGCCGGGAGGAGGTCGCATTTGCCGCGGACGCTGGAGCGGGGAACACGGAGCAGTTCCGGCGGTGAGAAAACGCTTGAAGTGAGATTGGGTCCCCTTTACAACACTCCCCAGCGGGACCACCCGCAGTTTACCTCACGCAGTCCCAGCAGCCTGGGGGAGCGAGGCCTGGGGCCCAATACTGACTCCTGCGAAGAGGACTGGCCCGTTTGCTCTAGAGGCTGCCTGATACGCGGGTAAACCCGCGAGACGAAGACCCCAGCGGGCAGAACCCACTCACACCACGGGTGGCCAATAGCCTGACACCTACAGGCCGGTATCCCGTTGGAGAAACCGGCAGGAAGCCGAAAATACCGGACGCAACCTGTGGCCCTGGGCCTAACCACTCCCTGAGCAGGGCCCTCCATACTCCCTGAACCAAACGGCGGGAAACACCGGCAACCAGAAGCAACCGAGTACCCGAGGTAGGATCCTTTGGACCAAGTTCCCTAGTATCCCAACACAGGGATCGCCGACGGATCTTCACCCTGCCGGGGGCAGCACTTACAGATCATTAATCAGAGGATGTCTCCCCCCAGGTCCAAGCCGAAACTAGTCACGATGGATTCCTTCACGACAGTCAGGCCCCAACGACAGTCAACACAACAAGACCAAGAAACCCCTGAGGACCCGCCTCAACAAGAGGAAGACCTTAAACACACGCAAGTCCTCCAGGCGATAGCGGCCCTCCGCTCATCACTCGAGGGACGGCTTGAAGAAGTGAAATCTGACATGCAACTGATGCGGCAGGACGCCCGCAATCTAACGGAAAGAGTCACGGTGACTGAGACAGCCCTGCAGGAAAATGTTGAGAACACCCGAGATTTGGAGATGACGGTTAGAGACTTGGAACAGAAGGTAGCAAGGCTAGAAGCCCGCTCTGAGGACGCTGAAGGTCGGGCGCGCCGTAATAACATTCGTATACTGGGGGTCCCTGAAGATTTGGAAGGCCCGGACCCGACAACCTTCATCGAAACGCTCCTACAGCAGGAAATAGGGGCGGCAAAACTCTCCCAGGGGTTCTCCGTTGAAAGGGCTCACAGGTCTCTCCAGAGACGTCCCCCACCTGGATCACATCCACGCCCAATCATAGCTAAGATCCTAAACTTCAGAGACCGCGAAATCATACTCCGGTTCTCCAGAGAAGGCGGGGAGATTAAAAGAAATGGCTCCACAATAGTCATATACCCAGATTACACCCCTGCAGTACAGCGAGCCAGGAACTCTTACATTCCGATAAAAGCCCGGCTGAGAAAGCTCAACTTAAAATATATGCTCTTATACCCGTCACGACTCAAGGTTCTATATAAAGGAAAAGCAACGTTCCTGGAGACCCCAGCCGCAGCCAATATGTGGCTTGAGCATAACAACCTGGCGGACGACAAGGAAGACCCACCGAACTCAGATCGGGGATGACCACCCACCCCCGGGTGAATGTGAGCGACGGCAATCCCTGCAGCAATTGAAAGGGAAGCAACACGAATCGTAGTTAAACGAACCATCAGGAAAGTTCTATCATTAAACCCGCTACATCGGACGCGAGACCCAAGGAGCACACAAGCGGCGGACAAACAACCCACCCCACCAACAAAGGTGTAAGCAGTTTGCTCACACACAACCTGATCCGGAAGGCCAGGAGTGGCCTGGAAGGCTCAGGAGCCCCTGAGCGCTGCAAGTTAAAAGCGGCTGCTAGGGTCAGTTTGGAAAGTTTAGTTTAGTTTTCCTCCCGTTCACCAAAATGGGATGTACACAAGTTAAAAAATCTCCAACCAGCGAAAGACCTGGGGCCGGAGCGAGAGGGCGGGCGAGGAGAAGACCAGGACGGTGTGGCAGGACATATGAAGGTAACAGGGGTCTGACAACTGTGAGTGTGACTCAATTACTCTGTAATGGCGGCTAAGATGAATATAAAGATATTGACCTGGAATGTGAGAGGTTTGGGATCATACCTACGCCGGAATAGGGTCAAGTCCTATTTAAATAGAAAGAAAGTACAGATAGCGTTACTCCAAGAGACACATTGCACGGCTGAATCCTTAGCGAAACTAAGTGAACACTGGGGAGGCCAGGGGGCCGGATCTTCGTACTCCAAGTATGCAAGAGGGGTATATACTTGGATTCACCCACAACTCCCTTTCCGGATAACTAAGACCGAGTCCGACCCAGAGGGAAGATTTGTAATAATCTGGGGCAGGCTAGAACAATCGGATATTTGCATAGTGAACTCTTATCTCCCCAATACTAACATCCCATCACACTTAAACTCCATGTACACTAAGATTGCACTAAACAGGCATGAAATCCTGTTTTGGGGGGGAGATTTTAACTGTGTCCATGATCCGATACTAGATAGGTCCCTCCCACACCCGAAAGGGCCCTCAGCAGCTACCACAGCCCTCTCCCTACTAGTCAATAGGTTACACTTGGCAGATACCTGGAGGGAGTGCCATCCCGACGCTCGGGAGTATTCATATTTCTCCACTCCACATGGCCTCCACACCAGACTGGACTATGTTTTTATAAGCGATGAGCACCTTCCACAGATAGAAGAAGCCCAATATCTGGGCAGAACCATTTCGGACCACTCACCCCTCCTGGTGGGCTGGAATCACACTGGCCCCAGACCTCCTATCCCAATGTGGAGAATGCCGATAGATGCCCTGGGAGACCCGGCATTTAGGGAGGACCTACACGAATTCATAGAAAACTTCATAGAAAGAAACACTGGGAGCGTAGACCGCCTAAGCACAATGTGGGACGCCCTGAAAGTAGTGACGAGAGGAGAAATAATAGCAAAAGCAGGGGGCATCAGGAGACAACTTAGGGGTGAACTGGCCCACTGGGAGCGGGAAATAGAACAACTGGAAGCAGCCCCGGTCGACACGGAACACAGGGAAGACAACCTCAGAGCACTTAGAACTAATTCCACCTCGGCATGGAATAGGCTCGCCAAATTTGATTATGCCACCAAAACCAATCGTATACACACGGAGGCTGACAAACCAGGCAGAATGCTTGCCTGGCTCTGCAAAAAAGAACACCCCAGGCACACTATTACAGGATTACACACCGAAGAGGGGGAGGTGGTACAAACACAACAAGCTATTAACGAAACGTTTAAGGGCTTCTATGAACACCTTTACTCACATGATGACCAGGTCCCCCTAGAAAAAATCACGGACACCCTTGAAGAGATAGGACTCCCCAGGATGCCCCCAGAGCAGTCAGAGGCCCTAGACACAGAAATCACAACTGAGGAAATCACGGACGCTATTAGATCACTAGCCACTTGCAAGACCCCTGGGAGCGATGGCCTACCCACAGAGTTTTACAAGACGTATGAGCCCACACTAACGCCCCTGCTACATGAGGTCTTTCTCGAAGCATATGAGACAGGGATACTACCCGATAGCATGAGAGAGACCCTCCTGATCCCGATTATCAAGCCTAATAAACCCCCCGATAGATGCGACTCTTATCGCCCGATAGCAATGCTTAATTACGACGCGAAAATTCTGACAACAGTATTAGCAAATAGAATGGCCAGAATTATAGGGGAATTAGTACATGAGGACCAATGCGGATTCATACCTGCCCGAAACACAACCATGAATTTGCGCCGAGTGCAACATGTCATCGCCCAAACTGGGGATGGCACAGAAGCGTTCGCATTGTTATCCCTAGACGCCATCAAGGCGTTCGATTCGATCTTTTGGGAATGGCTATTGGCGGTTCTGGAGGGGTTTGGTTTCGGCCCTAGGTTCATAAGGTGGATCAAGATACTCTACACGAAGCCTAGAGCCAGAGTAAAAACTGGGAAGCATGTATCGGAGGTCTGGAACATATGCAGAGGGACCAGACAGGGCTGCCCCCTTTCCCCCATGCTCTACGTACTGGGCCTGGAACCCATTGCAATCTATTTTCGAAAGCAATTTTTTGATGCTGGGATCCGACTGGGAGACACTGACCACATCATTTCTCTCTATGCGGATGATGTCCTATTATTTGTCAAGGACCCATATTATAATGTGCCCACGATGCTGGAGGTCCTAGATAATTTTGCGAAGGTCTCTGGAATAAAATTCAGCAGAGCCAAATCCTGCCTCTTCCCCCTGGCAAGTCTTAAGGGAAAAGAACCATCGGAGCTTCCTTCGGTGGGAATAAGGTGGGAACACACCTCGTTCAAATACTTGGGCATACACATAATGCATTCCCCG
The DNA here is from genome assembly GCF_040938575.1 of Ambystoma mexicanum. Taxonomy (NCBI): domain Eukaryota; kingdom Metazoa; phylum Chordata; class Amphibia; order Caudata; family Ambystomatidae; genus Ambystoma; species Ambystoma mexicanum. Next base: position 687,674,296 of record NC_090934.1, on the reverse strand, counting down.
GAACAAATGCATGAGCGCAACACTAAAGCTGCTCTCCCGGCCCTGAGGAAATCCATGGCCTTCTGGGCGAAACTCCCCCTATCCATGATGGGCAGGGCCTCCATAACTAAAATGATTGTCCTTCCCAGATTCCTGTACGGATTTCAAAACGTACACTTCTACATCAAAGCGCCCTTCTTTCGCCTATTGGAAACTATCCTGAGAGACTTCCTGTGGGGGAAGGGAAGACGAAAGATAGCGCTTGCCACGTTGTCACTACCGTACACTCAAGGGGGAATCCAACTTCCAAACTTCGAAAAGTACTTCCTAGCAGCGCAGCTTGGCTTTGTCACCAAGTGGCTAGCAGACGATGCCACATCGGAGACGCCACTCCTGCAGCCGCTGGTCTCCCCGTTATACTTGAAAGAACTTCCCTGGGCCCCCACCCATTTGATAAGAAATTCCCCCCTATTGGTCTCGCTTGGACGCAAAATCTGGCATAGGGCAGAATCCCTCGCACACGTCAGACACCAGTACTCCCCAAACATACCGCTTATCTCAGACCTATGCAATTCTCCTGCAGATCTGCAACACCTCAGGCACTGGGAACAGAAGGGGATTTACTCATGGGGGGACTTGTACATGGAGGGGGAATTCATGGAATTCGAAACACTTCAAGAACAAAATGATGTCCACACTGGCCAGTTTCTATGGTACCAGAAACTTAGATCCACGGCACGCGCCAGATGGTCGACATGGCCGGAGGAACCGGACACGAACCCCCTGATCACATTGCTATACGAACTAGGAGAGGGAGGGAGACCAGTGTCACAGATCTACAGCCACTTAAACGACACCCCCAATCCACGCAGTGCTGGGCTAAAATCCAAATGGGAAGCAGACATAGGTCGAGAGTTAACAGACTGTGAATGGGAAAGGGCCCTCATATTTCCTAAAACAGTATCCAGAAACCATAGATTTAGGCAAATACAATTGAACCTTCTACATCGTACATACCTAACCCCATTCAGGCTTGCCAAGCTCCATAATACTCAGAGCTCCAGATGCCCCTGGTGCGAAATGGACAATGCGGACCTGTTCCACATGTTCTGGCGGTGTGCCAAGACACACTCACTGTGGTCCTTCATACAGCAGACAAGCGAAACTCTGGGGCTGACCAGATATGAATGGACTCCTAAGGAGTGCCTACTCGGCACATACCCCAGACCAGCAAAACTAAAACACCTCATTAGATTAATGGACATTATGAGCATTCTGGCTAAGAGGACAATTGCAATGTCCTGGAAGAAACCATCGGGACCACAACCAAAAATCTGGCACAGAGAACTGAAACGATGGGTGCGAGCTGAAACGAAAGCTTGGGAAGAAAGTGTAGCCAGATCCACGGATGCATCGAGTATGACCCTAGATGCCTGGAGAGGGCTTACAGACCCCCTGTTTTACCCCTCTGATGATAAGCCCCCATGAATCACCACAAGCATGCAGTAGAAGGCCCCGAGAACAGGAGCAGAGTCCTCGAGAAAGTCCAGCCATACCTTCATGTGAACCCTCCTAAAGGAAGTCCCCTCACCTCCTGTAAATCCTGACCCTCCCTGAGCCCCACTCGGTACCGACCCCTCAAGAAGCAGACACCTGGAGATAGTTAAAGTTTCTATGTTAAGTTGTTAAGTTATAAATGTTAATAACCTGAGCCGCAATCTGATTTACTGCTTGATAACAGATTTGACAATTTTTCTGTGCTTGTAACAAATAACAAATGCCAATAAACAGATTTAAAAATAAATGGGAGCCGTCCTCTCACAAAAGGACCCCGAAATGGGCCAGTTACACCCTGTTGCCTTCTGGTCGCGTAAATTCACACCCACCAAACTCAATTACGCTATCATAGACAAAGAACTCCTGGCCATTAAGTCAGCCTTTAAGGCATGGCGGCACTACCTCTTAGGCGCCAGACACACAATCACTGTAATAACTGACCACCGGAACCTCCAGTACCTAAAAACAGCAAAGGCCCAATCCTCACGACAACTACATTGGGGTCTTTATTTTGCTGAATATGACTACGTGATTACATTTCGACCAGGGGTGAAAAACAGGAAGGCCGATGCCCTTTCCCATATGGGGGTAGAAGAGCAAGGGTATCAGACCCCTGACCCAATAGCAATCATCCCGAGTGACAAGCACCTAGGAATCACAGCAACCATAACTCAGAAAGAATTACATGAAGAAATCCAAAACCTGATGAGTCTGAGCAATTACAAGCGTGGAGTGCACAAGGAGAACGTTACATGATAAAAGATCAGTTGCCCTACTTCAGAAATCGTTTATTCTTACCAAAACAAGAACTATGAGAACAAGTCATGTCCGGTTATCATGATTCCTTGATCGAGGGCCACCCCGGAATCGTTAAAACCCTAGCCAAGGTAAAACGAAATTATTGGTGGCCCACGTGGCGTAAAGACATTATCCAATTCATCCTATCTTGTGTATCTTGTGCTCAAAACAAGTCATCCAAGCAGAAACCGACTGGGCTATTACAACCATTGGAAATCCCACCAGCACTCTAGCACACGTTGTCCCTCGATTTTATCACTGACTTCCCACCCAGTCAAGGGTTTAACACTATTCTTGTTGTCGTGGACCTATTTTCAAAAATGGCACATTTCATTCCTCTTAAGGGGCTCCCAAATGCTTCCAACTCTGGCAAAGGTATTTCTTGAAGGCATTGAACGGCTCCATGGGTTTCCTTCCGTTTTAGTCTCAGAACGAGGTACTCAATTTGTATCTACCTTCTAGAGAAAATGCTGCTCTATGGCCCAGATCGACATCCAGCTATCCACCAGTCACCATCCCCAAATGGATGGTCAAACTGAGAGGACAAATTAGACGCTCGAGCAGTATCTGCGTTGCATGTTACACCAAGCTGAAGGAAGCTGGTTCAACCTATTATGGATAGCTGAATATGCTTATAATAATTCCCTACACACCAGCACTGGGCAGACACCCTTTTATACCATTTATGGCAGGCACCCACGTACTTCTGAGTTGGACGTTCCTACAACCCTGGAAATACCAGCAGTCAAAACCTTGCACACAACCATTTCTCAAACCTTTAAAAGGGCAGCTGAACACCTACTTCAAGCTAAGAATCACCAAAAGAAGTTTGCTGATCAACACCGAGCAAAGGCCCCCAACTACAAAGTGGGAGACAAAGTCTGGCTGGCGTCTAAACACATGTCCATTAAAGGAACTCGAACTTTCCGTCCAAGATACCTGGGTCCATTCACCGTCACCTCTGTGATAAATCCTGTGGCGGTCAGACTAGCTTTGCCATCAAACATGCAGATTCATCCTGTGTTCCACGTGTCTCTCCTTAAATCTTTCCAACCTGGGACCCGGGTAGCAACGCCACCGCAGCCAGTAGTAGTCTCCAAGGAGCCAGAATTTGAAGTCAAGGACATCCTGGATTCAAAGTACGTCAGATCCAAATTATACTACTTAGTAGACTGGAAGGGGTATGGTCCACAAGACAGGACATGGGAGCCTTTTGAGTACATCCATGCACCTCGCTTGCTTAGACGATTTCATCAAAACCATCCAAACAAACCAGGACCAGACAGAAGAGCCACCTTGAGAGGGGCCTTGGTGGGGGCGGGGGGGAGTGCTGTCATGATTCGTGCCCCTCATGTCCCCAGCCCTCCAAGATGTCAGGCTGGAGCCAGGCCACAATAACCTACATGGCCCTCAAGGGCCTCTCCATCCCTCCAAAGACCCACTTGGAGTCAGACTTGGCGCTTGTGGCACCAGACTCACTCACTCCCATAGGATAACATTGGGGATTGGACTTGTAGTGCTTTGATGGGGACAAGATGGATGCCCCCACATATTTCGGTTCCCAGAACTGCATGTGCAGTCTAGTCTTTGGGGTGTGGTTCAGCCAGAGACACTTTTGATACCCAGAGACTATTTAAGCCACGCCCAGGCTGAGAAACATGCTTTGTGTTTTCTGCACCTGCAGGGTGACACTCACTGTGTTCGATCGGTCTCCAGTAGGCCTGCATCTTTCTTCTGCGCTCACCTCCTGCAAGAAGGAACAGCCTTACCTTGCGGCGCTTCTGCCCATCATTCATCGCTTCTTCTGTTCTGCGGACATCTTTGGCGGTGTCATTCCCATCCCGGAATGCCGCTTCCTAAGGAAAAGGGAAAAGAACAGAAAAAAGGCATTAGTAAGCATTCAGCAAATCTTCGCTTATTTTTAATGACTGCACAAGCTTCAAACATTTACCTGAATCCCAGCCGCTCTGGGGGAACTTCTCATCCATCTGCAAGAGGGAAAAGACACTCCAGATTAGCGTGGAAACATCTAGAGGCGCCACATACCGCGCTTACTCATTGCATTTCTTCTTCATAACCGGCATCCACGCTGAAAACGTTGCGCCACCTAAAAGACACAGAAAAAAACCTCAGTTCAATACAAATACGAAAGGGTCGCATCGCGCTCTCACTCACCTTCAGCGCTACTCATCTCAGCAGCACGTCGCCATCCCCGGACGCCGGCCATCATCTAAGGAAGGAAAGGAACGAAGTTAGAGAACTGTTCAAAAGACTCATACTTACCTGTCAGACTCTTGCCAGTGAATTAACTAGGCAGCAACGAACCTGCATCAATCAACGCGCTCCTGCGCTGAAAGCAGGACGGAGAGCACACTTTCCAAGAAAACAAGGTGAGCTGTGGATCAAAGGGAAGGGTTGGACCCCGGGGAAGAAGGGGTTCAAGCACACAGAGACAATAGGGAGTTAAACTCTACCAATCCTGTGTTTTAGGCCCAGTCTCCAGTCGAGTAGACTCCAGGGAAGGGTTCGAGGTCGTAAGAGGTCAGAACAGGCTGAGTGACGTCCCCGTGGATACCAGGTGAGTGTTCCAGTATCTTAGCACCAGAGGGAACAAAGTTCCTGCATCCTAGGAACCACAAGAAGTATGTGGGACGATGGATTTACTGTAGCCCGAATGGATAATGTAGTCGCATGACCTGGAGCGTTGATGAACATGTAAAATCAGCAGGATCTCTGAAAGTAGTAATGAAGATTTGGACTCCAAAAAAGTACTTTTTCAAAAACAAATGTCAAGATGTGGAAACTGGTGAAGGAGTGGTCGATGACTCGACCAGAGGGGGGAGCGTAGAGGAGCAGCCAAATGCCTGTACAGGGAGTCCCGCCCCTATTCTGCCTATATACTGGAAACCGGAAATTGTGACATGTGCAACACCAGGAATGGTACCTATCCCACAAAGAATCTTTGAAACAAGGTATCCGTTGAGAAGACCCTATGAGAAGTACCCCAAAACACTGATTGTCTCCTAAAAATAGGAGTGTGCGACGAAGTGTGAAGATGTGAAAAGGAGAAGCTGATGACGTCACGAAAAGATAGGAGTGATGCAGTGGGAAGGATGACCAGAGAAGAGAATGCATAGGTGATATAGAATCTGATGGCGAAGTAATGAATTAAGAAGGCTTTTATGTGCGGAATGAAGATTGCACATGTGAAGAGCACTGCAGAAAACACAATCCGTTTTACAATTGTACAGACGCATAAACGCAAGTAGACTAAGTATTCATAAGACTGGCTATACATTGTATATAGACTAAAGGCAGTGCCGCCAACCTACATGTATATAGAGTTCTGGACATTCGATGATACATTTTAGTAAGCACATTTCCATGAAGAAAGACGAATTGGAAGCTATGGGACGGATTCACAGAATGTTTTCCTATGGGATTGCACCATTATAAAACACTTCTGTGAATCAGGCCCTGTGTGTCGCAGCAAAGAATAGGCTTGAATTCGAAGCAAAACCAAAGAAGCTGTCTGGCTTGATGTCAAAGACTGGAAGCAGCCAATAACTGGTAATGAGTGGCGAAGAACAGTAAAATGTGAGAAGCCAAGGCATCCCTTGATAATTTGCAAGGAGAGAACAACATGGGTACCAAGTTTCTTTATTAAGGACAATTTAATGCCATAATATGAGCAAATTTGCGGTCCCTGATCATGTGAGCTGAGCGTGAAAATAGACGATGGGCACGGTGCACCAGATTGAAGATAGCGAGTGCTCACACTCCCTTGTATTCCCAGAGATGAGAAACTACTACAAGGCCAAGTTCAAAGACAATGTGAATGGCAGACGGCATGAGTAATGAGAGATGTCAGACTAATTAGGTGGGGCAATACGGTCAAGTCCACCCACCAGCACCTGGGGTACCAGCTTACATGCTGCTAGAGCATCAAATGTTCTAGAACGGTACAAGCATGCCAACCAATTGTAGAAGGCCATATAACAAAGAGCCTTATAGTTTAGGAGCCAATGAACTGTTGTGTTTCTAATTACTGTTGAAGATGACTTGCACTAGGGGAAGGCATGAGTGCCCACCTGACTGTAGAGACCCAATCACGATCCTATGCTATATACAAAGTATACTTATATGTTCCCCTTGAACCAACCACAATCTCTCGTCAGTTTTCTTAATTTGCCATGTAGTATGATGTCACTTATGACAAACCTTTAGCATAAATGATTTTTATGTAATGCTCCGAGATCATGCCGTCCAACGTCCGTTGAACTCCCCGTTTTAGACTATTGTTATTAAAACAAATTATTTGCCAACTTCCTGAGTCGATCTTACCTCTTCGTGTAAGACGTTATTATCCATCCCATCCATCCCATCCATGGTACATCCTGCTACCTTGAGTAAAAGGGCCTCTAGGGTTCAGTTGTTTTGATCTAGTGATTGTAGTAGTTGAGGATTTGTGTGTTGAAGCCATTTTATACAAAGTGTGACTGATGTATGTTTTGGGGCATTTCACTATATGTTATGATTGTAACTGCTTGTTTTGAGTTAATTTAATATAAAGTGTTACTGTTGGTGTATGGTTTGAAGGCAATATAAGGGGTACATTATTCTCATGTAATTAAATTGTTAACGTTGTTCTTTTTTAGAATGTACTTTATGTTTTGTTATGCAGAGAAATCTTGTGCTGACCATTTTGTTATATTAAAGCTCAGAACAACGTCAGAGAAACTATAATGGTTACTTAACATATGTACAGTATTTTTACTGATACAAAAAAACTGCTACCTTGCCAATCACATGTACAAGTTTGTCCGACCAATAAATGAGCTACCTTTGTCAACAAGCATTTTGCTGCAAGTGCACTTGATTGAGACAAAGTTAATTCAAACATTTATGATATAGTTCATTTACATGTTATGATTTTTTCAAGTTGCTGAAAAACAAGAAAAAACAAAAAATACCTTTTTTTAAAAATAAATGTTTAAGACATTGGTATGGATAAATAAACATATGCTTAGGGGAATCATGTTTTTGGGGGTCAGCTGTTACCCTCATTGTGTTATTCAAGGTATTTATATAAACCAGTCATATCACATACACACATTTTTGTAAGCCACATTTTGTGATGTTTTTGATAAATCCTAAAGAATAACTTTATATTTGTATCACCATAATATATTGATAATCAAACAGTGTGACCTGCACTATTGATAAAGGAGAAATAGAAAGCATAGAGGAAAAGTATCTGCTTTTAGATATTGAAATAGATTATTGGTATAGTTGCATTTGAGTTTAAACTTAGTAGTTTCAAGTTGGATCCCAATATGTTCAGGAAATCGATTATTGCATTGCAATATAAAAAGGAATACGCTATAGTAAAGGTCAAGAACCGTGGGCGTACTCCACTCTGAATGCCTATTTAAGATAGGCACTTTGGCTTAGAACTGAGACACACACTTTGTATATGATGTGCCCATTGGTTTTTATTTTCCGGTTTGTGTTTTAATAGGATGGTTAATGTGTTCTTGCATTTTTTATCTCTTTTCATTGGTTTTATTGTATTGTTGTTTTTACTGTTTTGTGCACTTTAATGAATTGTCAAGGCACAATTTGAATACGGTTCTATGATGATGCTATAGTAAAACAACCCAGTTGGTTGGTTACATCAATTTTATTTTATTATCACACTGCTCTTACCATTACAGGCCTCGGTGACTGTGGTCATACTTCAGTCAAATAAGCCACGTGGAGTCCACATTATATATGGGCGGAAAAGTGTGTTTATGTAGGTGTTAACACTTTAGTGGTTTAAGTAGAGCCTGTAAATTGGCATACTTCCGATAAAAAGGATTAAAGATTGCTTACTGTATGGCCATTGTGGCCAATGAATGTCCTTAAATGGTGTGTAAGTGCCATTGCTTGCATGAACAATGGCACTTAGACACCAGAAAGGATTGATATGCCATTGATGTAGGTGTGCCATTGATTTAGTGTAGCAACAACAACAAGAGATTATAGGTCAAAATAGAAAATGGTTCAAGCACTGTATATCAAATCGTTTTGTGTTATGTTTCGCCCAACAAGTATTGTTTTCATGTCAATTGCAGTTCAATAAAGTCCAACAAATGTTGCCATTGTGCTACGCGAATCAGTAACATATTAATATGAATGTAAAAAATGTACACCAGCGAATAGAAGACACTAATAGTGAACCTATAAGTTATTATTCATATCAACTATAATGCTGACCTTTCAGTGAATCACTATATGTAGCACAAATGTTTTAATGTTTTTGGTACATGTGACTGTGCTTACAAAAAATCGTGTTTGTGCTTAGGGGGAGTGCTTCTTAGTAAAAGGGTGAAGCATATGGAGCAAATTACTGCTCTGGCTGTCTTTTATAGATTCTCGGTGGGGGAAATGCCCACACCCAAGAGAAGAATTTTTCCACGGATGCAAACCAAGTGATCCCTGTTGAAATAGGTTATGTTGTGTAAAAGTGTGTTTTGTGGGGATTTCCGTGAGTGGGGAGCGTATTGGGTAGTGCCCTCTTTAGCCAATGTCACTCGTACAGTTATAGTTTTTTGTTCTTTTTGGTTTTTAGTTAATCTAAATAATACGTCTTACTAGATTCGTAATAAAGTTAAATGTCACAGGCTGATAGCAGTCTCAAGCTACAAACACTATGAGGAATACATAAATGTGCACCTGGAAAGGAATAGAACCTGACTAACATTTTATTACTAGGACACGGTGGGCAGGGAGTATGGAGGAAAGGGGACTGTGGACTAAGAGTACAGAAGTCACAACTGTGAGTAACTTGTTCTTACTCTGACATCCCGTACCCTTTCCTCCATACTCATGGGAGATTAAATAGCACCAATTCCCTTGGGAGGTTGGCAATAATCTTAGGAAAACGGGTTCTGTAGTACTGCTGGACCAAACTTGGCATCAGCTCTGGCCGAGGTGTCCATACACTAGTGTTTGCAAAAAGAAGATAGTGATAACCAAATTGCTCCCTTACTAATAACTTTCCACTGAACATTTTTTGGAAAGCAACATGGGCATGCAGACACCTGGGAACGGATTTCTTTTGTAGCTTGTAAGCTTCCGAGATATAAGAGACAATCCATCTCACTATTGTAGCTTTGGAAGTCTGAAGGCCCGCTTGCTGACCACCGAAGGAGACAAACAAGCTGTCAATAAGCTCTACATCGTTCCAGACAAAAGGTAAGCGCTCGTCGAGCGCATGCAGTACTCATTGCTATTATGTTTGTGGGGATGGAAAAAATGTAGGTAAAATTATCTCTTGGTTCAAGTGAAAAGCTGAGACTGCTTTAGGTAAGAACTACGGATGAGTCCTTAACACAACTTTATCCTTATGAAATACGGTATACAGTTCTATTGCTGAAAGAGCTTGACTCTCGCTAATTCTTCTAGAAAGCATTTTCCCAAGAAGTATGCTTTACATCCACCGGTGACATGGGCTCGAAAAGGTTTATGTGAAATTGCAGCTAAAACCACATTGAGATCCCACACCAGGTGAGGTTTAACCACTGGTGGAAACATGCAAAGCAACCCCTCCAAATGTCTTTTAATGACAGGGTTTGAGGTAGATAAGTTAAGCTCACGAGAGGTGATATATGCTCCTATCACAGAAAGATAAGTGCAACAAGAATGAATATTAATGCCTGTAGAAGCTAATTGAGACCTAAAAGAAAGGACATTTAGGCAATAAGCCACACACCAGGGGGCATTACTATGTCAGGTAATGCCCCCGGGCCCCATAGTTATCCACCCGAGCATAGCGAGGGCCTTAATGAATACCCTGGGGCATTACCTGATGCAGTAATGCTCTCCCGGCAAAGGGCTTATTGCTATTAGTACTCTGGTCGGTTAGACCGGGGTACTAATAGTGTTATTTTAGCTTCGAGACGTTTTGTGTTTTGCAACCGAAAAAAATAAAATGTCTGCCGTTGATTGGAAAACTTAGTCCGTTCTCCCTTTCCGTGGCAGCCATAGTAAACAAAGAAGATGGCCACCATGGAACGTGAGAAGGGATTACATGTAGGCCTTTCTCGCTTTCCATGGTTTTAATTAAACCAAATGAAAAAATAAATAAACTATGGCGGCCTGACAGGAGAAAGAAAAGGATCTGTGAGGGACGCAGCGTGTGTCTCTCAGGTAAGTCCTTGTCGGCCTGGTAATGCCCCGGCAAGGGCTAATGAGCTTGGTTGTTACAAGCTCACTGACCCTTGCCGGGTACAAATGTACAATAAAGGATGAATAATGGTAAATAAATGTTGTAACCCCCAATGGCAGAATCTAGTACACTTACTCTTTTTTGACCTGGTAGATTGCTTCCTGCATGATTGACAAATTGTGGTCACAAATGCCTAATCCTGCAAAGTCTAATTGGTCAGGTATCAGACTGTGAAGTTCAGAGATGCTGGAGAGGGATAAAGCACTCGTCCTCCCTGCTTGGAGAGGAGATTTTTCATCACGGGTAAGATCAATGGGCTGTGAGAGCTGAAGAGAAGCAAGTCTGAGTACCAGATTATGGTTGGCCAGTTGGGGCCTATTAGAGTTAGTGAGCAGTTGCTAGCAGGTCTGAATTTAGAAATCATCCTCAGACCTCAGAACCAGAGGTAGTGGGGAAACGCATAACACTGCTCTTCGTTCCAAGTTATCTGAAGGGCATCCCCTAGCGACATTGGATGGTTCCCTAGGAGGGATGCAAACTGTTTGTATTTGTGATCGTGTATTGTCGCAAAAAGACTGACCTGTTGATGTCCCAAGGCTATGAAAATATCCTGTAAAACTGCTTTGTTCAATTCCCATTCGTGATTGCAGTGGGAAAGATGGCTTACCGTGTCTTCCACAGAGTTGAGCTCCCCCGCCAAATGAACAGCATGAAGAAAAATGTGGTGTTGAATTGTCCGTTCACAAATTTGGATGGCTAGCCGGCAGAGGTGGAGATCTCGTTCCCCCTTGCTTGTCTATATAAAACATGGCTGTCATGCTGTTTTTAGAAGAACCCTTGAATTTCGGAATCAGAGACGAGAAAGATTTGAGCGCTTTGAAAATCGCTAACAGCTCCAGTACATTGATGTGGTATTGTCTCTCTGGAAGAGACCACCGGCGTGAGTTTGGCACTGGCCTAGAGTCACTCCGCAAGTTGTTAATGATAAATCCGAAGTTATGGTGTGCTGGTGAGGAGTATCCTGAAAGGGAATACCTTCTTGGAGATTTGTGTCGACTTTCCACCAGAGGAGATCTTGTCTTAACTCTGGAGGATTCTGAATCCTCAGATTGTGGATATGTTTTCTGATCCCACTGACTTGCTAGATAAAGCTGAATTTGCCTAATTTTGAGACTAGCTAAAAAGAGAGCTAATATAGATCCCACCATAAGACCTAGCAATCCAACCCACCAATCCGAGGTCACATTCCAACTGAGAAAGTGTGCAATGGACTCCTTTATATCCTGAGTCCTTTACTGAGTGAGGAAAAGCCTGAGGACATTGGAGCGTCATCTGAATCCTACAAATGTGATGTCTTGAGTGAGCTGAAGGTAAGACTTGTTGCAATTAACAGATAGATCCAGCTTGAAGAGTAAATCCAGCAATTGCTGAAGAGCTGATCCCGCTTTATGGCATGAGTCAGCTCAGACTAGCCAGTCGTCTAGGAAGGGGTACATGTGAATTACCTGTGCTCTTAGATTTACTGCGCTAGAACTCATGAGCTTTGTAAATACTTGGGGGACGAGGGGCAGCTGCATTGAGACCGAATGTAAGAACCCGGCATTGAAAATGGGGATGGTTGATGGAAAACCTCAGAAATCTCTTGTGCGCAAGATAAATAGGAATCTGGAGATATGCGTCCTTCAGATCCACTGCACACAGCCAGTCTCCCTGGTGAAGCACTTTTCTGAGGTGGCCTGGCATAACCATCTTGAATTTTTCTAGTGGAAGATAAAGAGTTAGGGAGGACAAATCCAGCACCGTCCAGAAGCTTGCCGGGTTTTACTTCAGGATATGATATGGCATTTATAACGCGCCTATGCAAGTGTTTCAAGGCGCGACGCAGCAAGAGAGGGGGAACAGAGGGAAGACGGAGACAGCGATCCTACTAGGCCGAGTGTTATTCAGATCACACACGTGCAAGGGAAGAGGAAAAGTGCGGAGTGGGAGGTGGGAAAGGGACAGTGCAGTACAAGGGGTAATAAAATAATAACAATAAGAGAAGTAGGGCCAGCTGGTGGCAAGTGCAAGGGTAAGTGCAGACATCAGGAGGTTTCAAGTGCTAGTGGGGGACTGTAGGGATACAGAAAACAGTCCTCAAGTGCGGGGGTTGGGAGGGAGGCAGTGCAAGTGTGTAACTGGCAGGGGAGGGGACCTGGGCCCGAGATCAGAGGGTGGCCAGGTAACCAGTACAGTTTCAGCCAGAAATTCAGCATGGGAGAGGAGGAGAGAAAGCAGAAGCAAAGAGGAAGGTTTTGAAGTGCTTCCGGAACAGGAGATGGTTCTCCTCAATGGTGAAGAGGGAAGAGTAAAATCCCTATCCTTTCTCGAGGGGAGAAACTGCCTCCATCGCTTTGATGTGTCGAAGGTTGGCTATCTCTTGCAAGAGAGTGGCTGAACCAAGCTGAACAAGAGGAGAGGAAGGAGGAGGACGGGGGATTAGTGACGGGTACCCTTCTGGAGACTACATATAGGATCCATGAATCCTAAGAAATGGTACACCAGAAAAGAAGATAACTGGAGATTATGTCTCCCACAGGTGAGGAGTGGATACAGATTACTTTTTCATTGTTTTTTTTACTGTCCGCGGCTGCAGAGCTGGAGGAAGAAAAGAATCCTCAATTTGAAGTCCTCTGCTGCTTTCTCCTTTGGGAGCCAGACAATCTATCTTGTTGCCTTCCCTTTCTTTCATGATAGTCACAAAACCCACCAAAGCTTTTGCCTTCAAAATCGGATCGGGTTTGCCTAGGGGCTTGAAAAGGCTTTTTACAGAGTCTTTGTAAACACTGAAGACTTAACAGTTAGCGTCAATGTCATCTTTTTATTCAATTCCTCATCTGTGGATGAGTGGAACCATTTACCACCCTCAAAGGGTAGGTCTAAAATCTTTTCCTGGACCTGCCTGTGAAAGTGGGTAGCTCTAGCCCACGCAGTTCGACTTAGATACCCCCCCCCCCCATACTGACTGTTCTAGCAGCTGTATGAATATGATGAGCTGCAGACTCCCGTAAATCCTGAGCAATTAACTTGGCTTCAGCCAACCCAGATTTGAAAGCTGCAACAATCTCTTGAGGAAGTATTGTTGAAAATCTGCAATCTCAGTCCATAATCAATGGTTAGCGGCTGATAATAGTGCATCTGCGTTTGCCTGTTTGAGGTGAAGGGACGCATTGGCATAAATCTTTTTGCCATGTGCGGTGCAAATACCTTTCATTTAGTTAGTTTAATATTTGTAATGCGCGTCAGACCCGAGGGTATCAGGGCGCAATAAGCATCAAGAGGATTGTTCAGCCTTGGTTACATTGCCGTGCCGGTGCAGACAGTTATACAATTTATACAGGAAGAAACTTAAGGGCATAGGATTATATATTTACACAATATATACAATACATAATGCTCAGCAGACCTAGTATGTGTGGTCAGGTGCTTTACACATTTATACATATTTATACAATATACACAATACATGATACACAGAGCAGTGTGACGGTCAGGCCAGAGGAAAGAAGAAGGCAAAGAGGAGGTTGCATAGAGTGTGTATTGGTGTGGTTATAGGTCATTTTCCTTGAACCAGTGGATAAGGTTAGACCTGAAGCGAGGATAGGGTAGGTCTTCCCTCAAGGACGGTGGGAGGGAGTTCCAGTATTGGGCAGCTTTAACCGGGAAGCTGTTTCCACCCGTCTTTGTGCATTTAAATCTAGGTACGGTTAGGAGGTTGGCATTGGCAGTTCTCATGGAGCGGTTGGAAGACTGCTTCATAAATCTAGCTGTGAGATATTGTGGGGCGTCATTGTGGAGACATTTATGTGTCAGGGAGGCTGTTTTTAGGAGAATTAAATCTTTGGTGGAGAGCCAATTATTGTTTCTTCCAATAGCAGAAATATGAGCTTTCTTAGGGAGGCTTAGGGCTGCTCTCAAAGCATTATTTTGTAGAATCTGGATTTTGTTAGTAATGCATTTATTACTCCAACTATAGGGCATTACACTAATCCAGTTTAGACAAAATAAGGGCTCTCGCAAGTGGGATGCAGTTGTTAGTGGAGAGGAAAGGCTTAGCTGCTCTGATTAACTTGCACATATAAGTCGTGGATGAGGCCATGGAGTTGACTTGTTTTTTGAAGGTTAGGGTAGAGTCTAGGTAGAAAGCAAGGGTTTAGACTTCCTTTGTTACTGTAGTGTTATTGTCATCTATTCTGAATTTGGAGTAGTTGTGGCCAAGTCTTTTTTACGATTTGCTGGGGTGCCGAGGATAAGGAGTTACGTTTTATCATCATTCAGGCATAGACCGTGCAAGGCCATCCATGCCTGAATGATGAGGTGCACTCTGTTTACAAAGGCCAAATCCTTAGTATAATCTCCCGTCAACGGGATGAGGATCTGGTTATCATCGGCATAGTTAGTGTAGCTGATACCCAGACCATCTAGATCGTCAAAAAGGGGTGTTTGTAAAAAGGTTGTACAAAGTAGGGGACACGCAGGAGCCCTGAGGCACCTCGCAGGTAATGGGAATAGGGTCGGCTGCCTCTGCCGGTGAAGACACGCATTGTCCCGTTGTCAAGGAAGGATTGGATTGAACCTATTGCTTCTTGTGAGAAATGGGCAGCGGAATCCAGTTGGTTGCATAGGATTTTGTGGTCCACTAGATCGAATGCTGCAGAGAGGACAAGTAAAAGCAGTAGGGCTGCCTTTCCACTGTCTCTCAACGCGTCAATTTGTGCCTTAAAGTCGATCACAGCAGTTTCAGTCCCATGTTGGGGTCTGAAACTCGACTGGCGTACTCCTAATAGCTTATTACGTTCCAGGTACTGTTGGATTTGTGGATAAGATACCTTGTCTAAGATTTTTAAGAGGAAGGGGACTGTTGTGATTGGTCTATAATTAGTGGATATGGAGGGTTCTAGCATTTGTTAAGTACAGGGAGAACCCAGGACTGTTTCAAATTGTTTGGGATAGTACCGGTTAAGAAGCAGGTGTTGATAGGTTTGGAAATGAATGGGGAAACATTGCACGCAGCATCCTTTGTGATTTGGGCTGGGCAGGGATCGCCATGGCAGTTTGAAGGTTTGAGTGTGAGAATGACTTTTTCAACCTTTAAGATGGAAACTTTATTGAAGTTGAAGCAGGGAGAGGGTTGTTGAGAGGGAGATGGAATGCAAGGGGGGAGTGGCGGAGATGGTTTGCTAGGCTTGGAGGCAAGGTTAATAGTTTCTTTTATATTGGCAATCTTGACTTGGAGGGTTGCTACATTATTAGCTAGGGAATTCTGAATGCTGGTACACCATGTTCCATCCTTCAAACAGGTGTCAGGGGCATGGATAGGAGTTTCCATTTCTTTAAGTATTGTGAACAATTCTTTAGTGCTTGAATTGGCCTTTAATTAGATCAACAGGTGCCCAACAGTTTATCCTCTTTAGAAAGAGGACTTCAGCTTTACGAGCCAAAATATGCATTTTATGGCATTTTAGCAAACACTGTGGCCGAGGCCACCATTTATGACTGAGATTGAGGGGTTGTTGCTAGGCTGGGAGTGTCAGCAAAAAGCTCCCTATATCTTGCCTCTAATTATTTACTAACCATGATGAGACATGAGTAGTTTTCAACAGATTGGTGGCCTCTGCGAGGAAATTTTTTTGTAGAGGGATACCCGTTCTATCAAATTTGATGAACGAGATAACTCCCGATTGCACGCCTGATTCTACCTCCAGATTTTCTTATAGAGGAAACGCCAGTAAATCTTGTACCCCTGCCATCCTGTTATGGAAAGCTCTTGCTGAGAGTGACATTTCCTCCCCGCTCTCATCGTTGTCGTCAGTGTCCACCTGAACTTGAGGGGGATGTAGATACAACAGAAACTTGCAGGATGGCATTTTGTGCAGTAAACATACTAGCTGTAGAAGCCTTGTCTGACTGGCCTCAGAGACGGCTCCAGTTAAAGTCCTCGCCGGGACCTCGGTGCATGCACCGGTAGAAGCTGAGACAGCCCCAGGAGCAGACTCTGTTAGAAACCGAGACCGCCTCGGAGCAAACTTCGGTAAAGCGGTGGCTAAACGCAACAGGACTAGAGTCGCTCCCGCTTGCGTGGGGTGCCCGACTTACCTGTTTAGGTGGGAATGGTGGCTCTATGACCCTCTTCTAAAGGACGCCCTGGTGCACACCGAAATATCAGGGGTAATCACTAACTACTTTGCTGAGAATAGCAGGGATGGACTGGCACTAGGGGTGGTGTGGGATGCAATGAAGGCGGTTGTCAGGGGCGAGTCCATAAGTCGAGCTGTTACACACTTAGCTTTCAGGGCGTGCAATAGAGCACAGATGAAAGCAGAGTTGAGGACAATGGAGGTGGAACACGCACAAGCAAAATCATAGAAGCCCCTGAGGTAATGGAGATTGGCTCACTCTACCTTGGAGGCCCTTATAGCCTCTAAGACAGCTACCTCTATACTTCGCAAGAGACAATCGTACTATTCCCAATCCAATAAAGCGAATAGTTTCTTGGCCCATAAACTGAAGAAATAGAAAACCCAGAATGGCATTCAGGTGATCAGGAATGGAAGTGGGACTCTAGTGTACTCGGAGCCTGGAAAATTTGAGACTTTTGTTGAGTATTACAAAGCCCTGCTCAGCTCCAACAACACGCCCCTAGATAAACTGATCTCATTTTTGGCAGAATCCACGCTCCCTCAGTGCACAGACGAACAGTGGGCCTCGTTGGAAAGCCCTGTAAAGTCAGAGGAGGTGGAGCAACCCATTAATTCCCTTCATAACCAGAAGGCCCCAGGTACTGATGGTTTTACTCCGGTCTTCTATACAACCTTTAAGTCACAGTGGTCTCCCCCTACTTAGCTCTTCAACTAATTTCTAGGGTGGCAGGTCGTCACGCAGTCCATGGGCGACTCCCATCTATTACTACTAGTAAAACCAGGCAGGGATGCCACACAGTGTGAATCATATCGCCCAATCTCGCTTCTCAATACTGATGCAAAAATATATGCCAAAGTATTGGCTTCACGCCTGATGGGCTGCCTCCCTGTCCTGATAAGACCAGACTGGGTTCATAACAGTAACAGTTTGCTATGCACAGGATAAAATCTGGCAGGCCATTGATGCCATTGAATTGCGGGGAGTGCATAATATCCAATTATATTGTTGGCGCTGGAAGCCGATAAGGCATTTGATAAGGTATACTGGGAGTTTATTAGATTCACGCTGAAAAAGTGTGGTTTCGGATCCAATTTTCTCAGAATGGTGATGGCCTGTTACAAATCTCTTTGTACTGGAATAACAATCAACGGCCGTTACTCACGTCCTATTCCTATTCTCTGGGGAGACGGTCAGGGAGGCCCCTCTGCCCCCCTAATTTTCAGCCTCGTGACGCCTTTAGCGTCATGCCTATGGTCCTCGCCACAGATTGGGGGGATTATCACAGTGGGAGTTGATTTTTATGCAGATGATATACTGCTGATTATGACTGACACGTGAAACGCTCCAAGCAATCATGGAATTATTTGAAGACTTCAAAGCATTTTCAGGCTTCACAGTCAATAAGGGGAAGTCAGAAGGGTTGAATATTTCGGATTCTAGGGCTAATATGACTCCTCAAACAGGAATTCCAATTCCACTGGGTCAGGAAAGAACTTGACTCTCTGGGGATATAATTGACCTCTTCCTTTGTTGTCCTATATAAGCCTAACTTTGTGGCTCTGTTTAGGGCCATGGTGGTGGACCCATCAAGTTGGGCTTCTCAGGAGATCTCTTGGCTCGGACGGGGCATGGCGCTTAAGATGAATATCATTCCCAGGTTGCTTTACCTCGGCTCTCCGGTCCACATCCCTGGTCCGCCGTTGCAGACACTTCACCGGGAGGTGATGAGATTCATATGGGGGAGGGAGATGCAGGCCCAGGGTTGGCAGTCAGGTTCTGCATGAAAACAAATACTGCAGGGATCTGGGACGTCCCATCATCAGGAATTATGTGGACACCGTCAACTTCTCACAGATCTCCTCGTGGGAGGGGGGGGGGGGCTTTTTGGGTGGGAATGGAGCAATTGGTTATGGGTCTCTTCCTGCGGGACTTCCCACATGTGTCGATGATGGATAAATTGGCTGTGCCCCACAATTTCCTACTACTAAAACCGCTTTGACCTATTAGGACAAAGCGATCAAACGCTGAGAAGAGCAGAGTGGTTTGGGTCTGCTTTCACTGGTGCTGGGCAATCTGCTATTTACATCAGGGCTCAGATGTGGGGCATTTATACGCTGGTGGAGGAGAGGTTTGACTCGATTACATCAGCTATAAGAGGGAGCCCCACTGGCATTTGAAGAGTGTAAGACCGAATTTTGCCTCCCTCAGATGGAGCAATTTTGATACCGTCAACTCTGTCACCGGATCTCTAATCCCAAGACAAGAAAGGCAGGGACAAGATCCCTACTGGCACTAGAACTCAGTCTGCAGGAAAGACGCCCAACCAAGAAAATCTCTCAAATTTACAAATTATTTGAAGGGTCCAACCCAGACATATTTGCATACATGGATCACTGGGAGCAAGATTAAGGGCGCCCAATATCTGAGGAGAATTGGGGGCGGATATGGCAGAAAGCAGCGACTGCATCAAAATGCATCTTTGTAAGGATGCAGAAGGAGGAGACTGACCGAGAAGTGGCATGATTTTTGGCATAAACTTTTATGTAATCAAAATAAAGAGGAACCCTATATCTACCTAACTCCAAGAGGGGTTTCCCTGCCTCAACTAAGGATTCTGTCAGAACGTCCAAGTAAATGAAGAGTTCACCGCTGTGTGTCCAAATGCCTACTTCTGTCCCTTAAACTTGTAGCTAAACTAAAGAAGTAGTCCATCTTATTGGTCTAGAAAAATGGCTCCCTTCTTCTGGACAATGGACCATAGTTCCAATTGGCAGGAGGGGACTCCGCCTGGAAGAATGACTCCCTTCTCAAGGTCTCAGTTACTTTCAAGATACAAAACAAAGTTCCAGCCTGTGGTGTTAAAAAGTTCTCAGTTCAAACTCAAAAGGTAAAGTACCAACTCAAACACCATTCCGTATTGCCCATAGTTACTTCACTATTGGGTTGCTTGAGAATGCCTCCCTTCTCCAGGTATCTTGATCTCAGTAGTTTCACAGTGCAGGGGAATGTCTCCCCTCCCGGGGCCTTGCTTGGCTTTGCTTCACAGTACACAACACCAGGGGATATGACTTCCTTCCCCTGATCACGCCTGGCTTTCAGTTTCACTGTAGTAGGGGTAATGTCTCTCTTCTCCTGGCCCTTCCCAGGATCTTTACCACAGTTCAAGAAGGCTGCGGGATTGACTCCTTTCCCCAGGCCCTTCTCAAGCTTTCTGAGGCAGTTTGCAATGCCAGGGAGAATGACTCCCTTTCCCTGGCTTTGTTGTACCAAGAAAATGTCTTCCTTCTCTTGGCACTGTATTCTCACAGTTCTACTCCACCAGGGGGAATGCTTTTCTTCCCCTGGTCTTCTTTTCACCTTGTTTTACTGGCCTGTAGGTGTGGGTTCCAGACTTGTATGATTCTGCTGCTTTCCTTTGGCAGACCAATTCACTTTCCTGCCATGTACTGCACTGAAGAAGAGGGTTTGTGATGCTATTCTCAACTGGGTGCGGGTCTCAGACCCATGCTTCTCTCTCGGATTTCTCTGGTCGGGTTGGCCCATCCCTCTGCCAGGTACTGTGCCGAGGATTAGGATTTGTGATGCTCCTCTCAACTGGGTGTGGGTCCCAGACCCGACTTTCATAACTCTTGGACCCTTCCAAAGCCCCACCAAGTGTCAGCACAACCCTGGTACCTGGGAGTGCCTTGCCTTCGCTCTCCAGATGGTGTGCAGCTTTGTCGTGTCTCTGGTCGGGTTCCCGCATGATTCATTCGCCTTTCCGTATTTTGTGGCGGCTCCGCAGCACACTGCACCTCGCCGGCAGCATGTCTGCCTCTGACTGCGACGTCCAGCGGTCTTCATCATCTGGAGGTTGGCTCCTGTAGCCTTCTGGGCCATCAGATTTCGGAGAACGTGAGTGAGCTACCCAGAAGGTCCGTCCCAAAGGCAGTCTTCAAGTCCCTCTACTTTCCAGCTCTCACAATCCCAGCTCCTCAAGGGATGACTACTCTCTGGGTTCCTCAAGGGAGGGTTGAACACTGTTTCGAGTCCCTCCTCAATTTTTATGCTCATGCAGTGTCCACATTGACTGGAATGCTTACTTTGGGTCCGCAAGGTGATCCTCATTGCTCTCCACTTCTTCTTCGTTCCAGTATCGATGTGGTCAATCTCTACCGGGTTAGTTGGATTTTTCCTAGTTCCAGTTTTCCAGTGTACTTCAGATGGGTAGTACCTATTCTCTGGTTTTCTCATGAGGGTTGTGTTTTCTACCCTACACAAATACATGAAAGTGTGAGGAACTAGCGTGCCCTGTATAGGGTTGGAGGATGAGGGAGATTGTGGTGCATGTGGCCATACCGCGTTCTCCCTGAAAAGTCCCTAGTCCCATGGGGGGATCCCTCCCCATGAGACCCACCCGCTGAGTACCATCCCCAGGGTGACTATCAGGTAGCGGCCTCATGGGAAGGGACTCCCCCTTGGGGATAAGTGACGACATCCAAGGATTCATCACATCACCAACAAAGAAAGCGCCCATTAGGTTCTCTACCAATGGGACATGTTCCGCACCCTCCTGCATATGATAGATGCCACTATCTCTCTGTGTTGCTGGAGGGAGTGTGGTCAGAATGGGGATTATTTTCACGTGCTGGTTGTGTGAGGAGGCCTTTTGGAGGTAGGTAGTGGGCCGCATCAGGGAATTAACAGGGGCAACGCTTTCACTGGATCCGGGGGTGGTTCTACTAGGCGAACCAGTGGAATCGCTTGTTCCCATGAGTGGCCCCAGGGCAGCTCTGATCTCCCAAATTCTATTGGTGGCCCGGATAACCCTGGCTAAGAACTGGAAAAGCAAACGAGACACGCTGGTAAATGTTGTGTAAAAGCTGTGGAAGGTGGCTGGGGCGGTGATTTAGGGCAGTCTCACTAAACGTGTCACTATATGAACTTTGAGAGAACTATCTGGCACGCTCTATTAAGCCACAAATGCTACAATACTTTTCATTGATTTAGAATCTTGTGGTCAGAAGTTATGTTGTTAGTTGCCTGATGGACAAGAAGGGAGGCAACGATTGGACTGTAAATGCGTCTGTAGTTTTGTTAATGTGCACATTGCACATAAATCTGTATCTCTTCTGTTGCACTCTCCAATATTTGTTTGTTAAATATTATTTTGTTTTCCTACCTCTTGTAAAACCAATAAAGTCTTTAAAAAAGAATAGAATGACGAAACAAGTGCACAGATGAAAAAGATGCACGTGCTGTGAAAGCGTCCAGTCCCCTCAGAGTGGAAAAAAGGATTGACGGGTGTTGCTGGTAGAAGGAGTCACTGTATCTAACCACACCCACAGTCTGCTGCATACCCACATTTCTTAAATTGTTACTTTGTGCTAAAAGTGTTTCCGGTCCTATCTCTATTAGGACGGACTCTCCTAAGTATGGAGGAAAGGGGACTGGACATAAGAGTCATTTATGTGCTTGTATGAACACTTGTTACTTGTAATGTTATAATTTAGGTGGCTTGTTCATGTTTTGTTTCTTTCTCATATACCTATTATTAATTTATTAACATGCGCAACCTGGGTAGGTTTTTTGCTACCAATGACGTTCTGTTGCTATACAACAACGACAGCAAGGCAGGTTTTACTTTCTGATTGTCTGCCGCCCTTGCTGTAGCTTGTGTTGATGCAATGCCTGGAAATTGGCCCCTTACAGCCTGCAAAAGCTTCCTTACATGAAGGTTTAATCATGTTGCATCTGAAATAAATATATGTTAATGCATTGTGATATCTTTGTTTTTCTATTGTCTTTGCTGGTTGGTCAGTGAATGAGCAGTGCAGTATTTTATGTGTGGTTTGAACCTGTGACTTTCATGATATTTACAGAAGTTCGCGTACCCATGTTTGCAAACCTTGCAAATTAAATATTGCCATGTGCATTCTGTTGTGTTAGGCCTTACAAGTTGTTTTGTGTGATGGTTTGCATGAAAGTTTGTTCTGCATGCAGTTTTTGAGGGGGAACATGTGAGGTGTTATGCATCAGTACTGTAAGGTTTTGGATAATTACAGGTGCAATATGGACTTGTGATGTATATGTTTTTTTATTAGGCTTTTATGCTGCGCCTAATCACCACCGTCAGAATGCCTAGGGTTGTCAGTGGAGGGACTTTGTAGACCCGGACAGGGTATTCAGACCTTACTCTGCTGGAGAACAACGAATGAGCAAGGAGAGGAAAAGAGTATGGGAAAGTGGGAAATAGATTCTATAAAAACAGAGGGAGGGATGCAACCGTTTTGTGATAGCATGAGCGTATTTAGCTGACCACAGTTTTGCACATGACAGGAGTATGATATGTCCTAAAGTGTTGTGATAATTGAGGACAGTTTGGAGAATTGTCATTTAGAACACAATGTAATGTTAAATGCATCAGGGGCTCGACAGCGTGTCCAGGCAATCCTGGAAGCTTAGTGTTAATTCTCTGACTGTCAAGCCTGACCAAGGAGGGGCCCAGACAAGACTGAACTGTTAGTAACAGAAGCTAAGGGAAAGGAGTTTCCAAATGAATATGCTAAAAGTCTGAAACATTGATGTCATAAAGGTTATTAAGAGTCTGTTCTGTGTCATGACATGCTAGACTTTATTTTATATCATGGTGTGACAGTGTGGTGCCTTACTTGAAAATAGCCTATCAAAGTATACTATTATGTATCCATCTACAGGGAGTAGGTACCTCAACTACCCATCCATGTGTACCGGGATCCTCATTCTCCAAGTAACTGGATTCAAACCTAAGAAACCACGTTTTGTGTTCAAACACTCCAAAAACATTGGATAATACTTAGTGCATACAAATAAAAACTCAAGTTAGACTCAACTCATTTACAAACCTTTGAGGACTTAAACCAGTGGTGGGCCATTTTAGATGCAGAAATTGATCATTGTACCCTTTGACCCAAATCCTAAAAAATATTGATCTTAATGGTTTTACATGGGAGTACAGACAATTTTCAAACTGCAAAAGTAGCAATCTAATCTATGGCATCCAATGCCCCTGTAAACTACTGTATTTTGGGAAAACAAAGGAAGTCGGGCAAAGAATCTGTGAACACAGGTCATGCCTTAGGAATAGGGTTCAGATGAAGCCATTGGTTGAGAATTACTGATGCTACAACCATAATCCAGACGAGAGTCTATGGTTAGTTAAACAAATCGTTAAAGTACATCCACGAGGTGGGGACAAAGACAACTAGTTAAAAAAGATAGGACAAAAATGGATCCAATGCTTGAACAGCAAGGTCTAACCAGCAGTGTTGAATGGACTATTTTCACGAGGTATGCATGAACCATTAAGATAGCCATTTCTCCCACCTGTAACGGGTAAGTGTATATGGGCGTTCATGCAGATGATTATGTTGAGTGTGTTTCCCTTTAGAGGGATAGCTGCACCTTCAAGGAAATGTTAAATGTGTTTTCGACCTGCCCTATGCTATGCTACAGATTTAGCCAGATGTCTTTGCCGAGGTATAACTCTTATTTTACCAGATGTGATGTATATATTTAAATGCATCCAGTGAACAGCTTTAATTGTTAACTATGTAGGGATTCAACCTCAACTGGGCATATGGAAGACAGACATAGTGGTTTGCTGCATTTAGTGCAACCACACACAAGATGGTGTCACATAGAAATAAAAGGGAATGCTGCAGTTCTTTTTCACACACAAAACATGATACAGGGCATATCACTACGTACAATGGGAACAAGCACTTTTGGGCTAAAGTGCCAGCCCTAGGACTGCAGATGTTTCCGCCAATGGCCCTAGACAAGCATGCATCGAAAGTGAAATGGTAAGATGACCCAATATTGTTTAACACCAGCATCGTGAATAGATGCAGCCTGAACCCTGGGCGGTCTTATATGGCATGCTATTTATAGTTACAGAGGGGCATGACATGCCCAATACGGTGCAGTATTACCAAACATACATTTATAGAGGACAACAGTGCGGTATACAGGTTAAGACTGAAGTGTACCTAGCGGTAGGTCGTCATGGTGAATCATGATAGAAAGTAACTTAAAACGTACATAATAAGCAGGATTAATGTACCACATTACAGACAATAGGGAACAATTGTTCTTTGCACTTACGTCCACAGGAGTGAGAAGTATAAAGAGGATTCACTATAAAAGAAGGATCACTTTGTTTGGAAATGAAGAAATGCCTAACATCATGGGAAAGGACTCAGGCTAGTGGCATTTGGAAGAATACACATGACAACACATTAGAAGGCTTAGTGTTTTAAAGATTTCACATTCGGTGCATTGTTATTTATATTGTAGATGCACTGACACTGCTGCACAGTGGTGTAACAGATGAGGAACTTCTTAAAGAATGAGTTCCTGAAGTCCTGATGAAGGCCATGAAAAGCAATAAGACAGAGGGACACACCACAGACACGTGTACCACTTCATATTAGGCCAAAAAACAGAGTGGCGATATCACAGAACCTTGTGAGTGAGAACTATTTTCATTGAGATTATGACCAATGCCTCAATCTAATAATTGTAGGATTCAAGGCAGTTTCTACGGATAGTCTTTACGTTTGGAATGACTGGCTCTTATTAAGATCAGACTTTCCAAAGAAAACCAACCTGTTATACAAGTGGTCTCTCTCGTAGACCATATATTGTATGTTTCATACATTTTTGTACAATGTATTGTGATATTTGCACATTTATATTAACTGCTAGGCACTTTACTATATAGAGAGGCTGATGTATTTTAAATATTGGTATGAATTATATGTGGCATTTTGTAATTAAAGCAGTGAGAAGTGAATAAGATATTTTAACTGAATGCAATATTCATGTTAGTAAAATACTGTGTTGTGTTTGTGTGAATAACACTATACCTGAGGATCCCGACACACACAGATGGGTAGGTGAGCGTTCCTTAATACCTCTTTAGAATTTGGTTACTTCATAACCCCTACTTCAATAGGAACCTACCGATGGGGTGGACCCATAGTATAGATTCCATCTATAGGGAGAAAATACACACATTCCTCTATGGAGGCTGTGCAAATTTGACTGTGTGAAGTGAGGAAGTGGGACCACAAAAAGGATAGGTGGAGTGAGAAGGGCCAGGTGGGAGTGTTTTTGAGCAAATGTTTGAAGGTTTGATATTGTTTTCAATTGAGGTGTCTTTTTGTCTATTTGTTAAAGTGTGTGTGGCACAACTTTTTGCTGGGGTACTCGCATCCTTGTGTGGCGATTGCCATATGTGTTGGACTTGCCAGCCTGATTGTAGGAGTGGGAATCTTGGAGCAGACTCTGTGCGGTAAACCTCCCGTGACAGAAAAGAAGGAAAAATTAAGTTTTAACGTGACTGCATATGATGTGTGAATGTATGCATGTGTTTAGTGGTATGAAGTGAAAATCTATGTTTAGCAAACATTCCAGAGGTTGTAAAGGCATGCTGAGCAATTGTGTCAGCTCATAAGTTAATAGGTTATGGAGTGAATAGGTGTGTGAAATTGCCATGTACATGAAAGTGGTATGAGTGTGGATGTATGTGTTGCTATCAAACGTGCGTGGTTACACAAGGGTGTCTGCCTGAATGGACGGTTGGTTGCTGACATATTGTGCTCTCATACTTTTGCCACATGTTGCACATTTATTTTTTATTGCTAGCACAGTGATATGTATAATCATTTATATCCACTGATCACTGTGAGGTCTTGTAATCCTGAATGTGATGGTGTTACTGATGTGCTCATCCATCACAATGGAGGCAATGACCTTCCGTAGCAAATAATGGGTGACCTGGAGTACATGTTTGTGCAGTTCCTATTGTAACAGGTTTTTTTCGTATTTCACTGCCTGTAAATCCTGGGTCAGAGGTAAAGCAGCACAGCACAATATTAACAAAGTTTGCCAGAAGATGAACAACTGGATGTGTGCCTTCATGTGTGATGATGGAATGTCAAGCAGCTGTCACTTCAACATCCACAACAATGATCCTTGTGCTTTCTGTGGAGTCAGGGCTCATTTAACCGATTGTGGCAACTTCATTTTTACCACAGCATGTTGGAGGTTTTATCTGTTGTCTTGAAGTAATTTTTTGAAGTAATTTTTTGTTGTTGTTATTAGTACCTTGTGCCATTGAACATACTGCCAATATATCTTTTTTAAGACCCTTACCTTACGTCATTTTTAATGGTGGGGGTGGTAATTGGTTGGGGTGATATGGCTGGTGTGTGTGTGTTGGTTGCTGCAGATGGTTTTGTGCATTCCACAGTACCTCCCTTACCCCCACCCCCCCCCCCCCCGACCCCCGCCCCTTTTCCGCTCCTGCTTTCACGTGCGTGTGCTCCATGCCGGATGTCTTTGTTTTGGACGATTTTGAATTTTGTGCAGTTTTGCGTTTGTTCCATTTGTACATCTGACTTTTATGCAGATGGGTAACAGTGTAGAGTGCGTTTGTTCGCATGCGTCAAACTTCATTTCAATTAGCCCTCTTAACATAAACATGAAACGCATTTCTTAAGCAGAACATTTAGTTCAGCATTTAATGCAAAAGAATATTGTTGTTAAGAAAGACATTTTCATTACATTTCCATAAGCATAAAATGGATGCTGTTATCCAAGCCCATCATTGTCATTTATAATATTTTTTAATTTCTACAATCACATTCACTTGATTGCAAACATGAGCATTTGAACCAGCATGTCAACAATCTGCTGCTACGACCAGTTTCTAAATTAACGTTTGAAAAAAATATTGCTCACAAATACATTTTGTATTCTGTCTCTCCATCCATCAATCTGTCTCTTTGCACACCCATCTTGCATCTATACAGATCATATTTAGATAAACAAAATAGAACAGTACATATTTATAAGGACTGCTTAGTAAGTTAGTAAGAAAAATGCATACATAGGTCATTAACAATCATAATTAGAATGCTATATTTATCTAAATTAATCTGTTAAGCATAAATAACTAGAAGTCCAGGTGCTTCCCGCCTGCAGCCATTGTGCCACATCCTGAGCTCAGCAGTTTTGCAGATTCTGCCAGATCCTGTTTGCTTGAACGGCTCACTGTGTCTGACAAGTCTGGAGGCAAATGTAGTTGCTATTGCAGGAGAGATTAAAAAAAGAAAAAAGAAACAATTGTTAGCAACCATTTCAGATAACATGCACAACTATATGTTGTTGGATTACTTTCGAGTTATGCATGAATCATACATTATTCACTAATAACAGAGAATTTCCTTTAATTTAATGTTTAAAGCATGGTCAGTAGAAAACCTTTTTGGACAATGGTTGCTGCAAGTGAAAAGGTGAACAGCCATTACTCAACTGGATTAGGTAATCAAGTGAACCAGGAGATTACAAAGCTGATCACAAAAGCATATTTACAGCAGGGAAATTACCATCATGTATATTGACATGAGTTTGCTGCATTTCCAATAAAGCAACATTTTTCACCCACTAAAGATAGCTACAATATGGCACTCACTTGCCTGCCTTCATTTATTTAAAATCGTTCCACACCACAAACCCCATGAGAGTTCTGTATGAATTGACACATTTAAAGATACAGCACCACGAGTGACAACTCCAATTCAATATCTGAATTAAAATAGAGATCTATGCACAAATGTAGGTAGATGCATGGCCAATCCTCTTTATAAAATGTATAGAAAGGTGAGGTAGGTCTGTCAACTCCAGGTGAAATGGCCCTAGGGAGAAGGTTATGGGACACATACAAATCTATAAGAGGGAATGGATTGTTCACAGGTCTCTTACTTTTCTATTCAAGTAGGGGATGTCCATTTTTGTCAATTGCCACACAGTTCGTAATTGCTTTAGCATACAATTGACTATAAAACATTTCAACACGTTTTTTGAGCTCTTTGTAGTAATATGCTTTCAAATAGTCTGGATGGAATTAATTCTTCCATTATTCTCTTCTTTAGAACACTTTTAAGCTAGGGTTTGCATGGATTTTTACCATATTCCCGGAATGTTACATTAGTTCTAGAGAGTGAACATTCTACATATTGTGAATGTTTATTAATGTCATATTTTAATCAATGATCTCTCTGTTCAATGGTTTCTCTTTTCAGCCTATCTTCTTCATACAAGGCATCCTAAACTGTATTAAAGGTCTCCCAAGTCTTTTCCGGCTTGTCTCCTTCTATGTGTGTTTTCCTGCAACAAATGCCTCAAACCTATACTTTCAAACAGTCCCATAACACATAGATATGGTTAGCCGTTCCAGTTCCAGAGTCTATGAAACATGTAATGCAACTTTATTACAAAATGTGAATAATGTGACAAAAAGTGATTTAACCACCATATTTTGTGAGATTCAATGCAGTGCCTAAATTAGTTAATATGTTTACCCAGGCATGACCAAGTACAATTTCCTGAAGCCGAAGTCATCAAAGGAGAGAATCTCTGCTACCGATGTAGGGAGTAAATGAACAAGGAATACGTCGGAGGAACATCCTAACGAAAGAACGTTACCAGTTTGGTAAGTAACTTGTTCTTCGAAGGGATTGTGTCCTCCGACGAATTCCTTATCTTTAATAGACTCCCATTGCAGTAGTATATAGAGGAGGCGGGAGTAAAACTAAATGTTTCCCTTTAAAGATGCACAGAGTGCAACACAGCTTTTCCAAATTTCGTCTCCTGGCTAGAGGAGGAATCAAGACTGTAAAATTTGGTAAAAGTGTGTGCGGGCGACCATGTGGCAGCCGCACATATGTCCTTAATTGGAATGCCTCTTTGGAGAGCTGAAGAGGCTGCGATAACCCTGGTTGAATGAGCCCTAAGATGTTGGGGGGCTCTTTTTCTGCCAATGTATAGCATTCTATAATGGTTAAAATAATCCATCTTGAAATGGTTTGTTTTGTAATGGGCAAACCTAATTTGTGCCCTGCATACCCCACAAACAATTGGTCTGCTTGCCTGATCCTTGCAAGTCTGCTAATGTAAAAGCTTAAGGCATGCCTTGGATCCAGCCTGTGTAATCTCTCTTCCTCTTTCCCTGGATGGGGAGGAGGATAGAACGAGGGTAAAGTTATCTTTTGTGTGATGTGGAATTCTGAAACCACCTTTGGGAGAAAGGGAGAAAATTCGGCTTGACTTGTAGAACAACCTTATCTTTATGAAAGATTGTATGTGGAGGTTTGCAAGATAAGGCTTGTAATTCGCTCACTCTTCTGGCAGAAGTTAAAGCCACTAGAAAGATTGTTTTAAGAGTAAGAAACCTTAATGACCCACATTGGAACTTGAAAAGGAGTTGGAGGAAAAACATTAGTTAACCCTTTCAGAAATTGAATCACTAGGGGCAATTTGAAGTATTAAGGCTACTCTGCAGTGCGTTTGAAGATAGACAGCGCTGCAAGGTAGCCCTTGATTGTACCAACTTGAAGACCTGAATTAGCTAAATAAAGCAAAAAAGATAACACCATCAGTGTATTACATGAAAAGGGTTCAATATCTCTTCTCTACACCAGCTGCAAAATGTGTTCCAGCGGTATAAAGTCTTTGTTGCTGGCCTTCTGGCTGAAAGCAACACCTCCATTACGTCATCTGGGAGATCCCAATCCTTGTATCTTAGCCTTTCAGAAACCAGACGTGAAGGTTGAGGGTTTTGACATCTGGATGGAGAACATGACCTCCCTTCTGCGAGAGAAGATCCTCTCTTTGCGGAAGACGAATTGGAGGGCAGATGGACATGTCTAAAAGATCCGGGTACCATGTTCTCCTTGCCCAATCCGGGGCAATTAGGATCATGGGTTTCCGGAATCTTCTCAACCTCCTGATCATTTGAGGAATGACGGGGACTGGAGGAAACGCGTACAGAAGTGGAAACTCCCAGTCCACTACGAACGCGTCTCCCAGAGCTCCTCTCGGGAGAAATTCCCTTGAGCAATACTCATCGCACTTCCGGTTGATACTGGTGGCGAACAGATCCACTTGAGGAGTTCTCCAAAGGGCGAAGATCTGTTGAAGGACTTCCTGAGCTAATTCCCACGCGTGGGAGACTGTGTTCTGCCTGCTCAGAGCGTCCGCCATCAAGTTCTTCTCTTCGGCTAGGTGAACTACCCATAGAGAGATTCCTTCTCAAATTGCCCAGAACCAGAGCTGCATTGCCTCAGTGGCAGTGACCCTACGCCTCCTCTTTTGTTGAGGTAGTGCATGGCCACTGTGTTGTCTGTCATTATCAGGACATTCTTTCCCTGTACTGATGGCAGGAAAGCCTTGAGCACTAGTCTGATCGCTCTCAGCTCTAATAGGTTGATGTGTAGCCTGGACCCTGATGGAGACCAACGACCGCTGATGGTCAAGTCATTGGCATGGGCTCCCCACCCCGAGAGACATCAGTGACTACTGTCATCTCTGGCCATGGTTGCCAAAACTGTTCTCCTTTCAAGATGTTCTCCCGACAGGCCGTCGATGATACAGATTTGTGCGTCGAAGGTTCATGACGCTCTCGAGTATTTTTGTTTGCCGGGTTCAACGACTTGCAGCGTTTTCAGAGCTGTGTTTTGTGGGGCAGGTGACCCTTTCCGGGGAAATTGAAGAAGAGGAAGTGGGAGATCTATGGCGCCTCTTCTTAGAGTGTCTCGATCTCAAAGACTGATGGGAACCACTTTGAACCACTTTGAGATCTCGATCAGGAATGTTTCTTTTGATGGCGAGGAGAAGATTGTCTCGACTTAGCCGAGGAAACCTTTGAAGTGGTAGAAGTTTTAACACCCTTACCTCTTTCTAACTTCCCCTTACGCTCCTTCAAGGCTATCACCGTCATGGATATGCAGTCCTCACACTCTGAACACTGATGTTCTGATCCCAGGCACCACAAACAGATCCTGTGAGGATCCGTTAGAGACATCTTCTTTCCACAGCCTCGACATTTTTTAAAACCGGATTGTGGAGTTGATGGTTTGGATGAAGATGCCATCGTTAGAAAGTTAGATTTTCGAAGAATTATGAAGATTTTTTCAAAGAATGGAACTGAGTGTTATGTATCCGAGGCTCACGAAGCACAGAAAAATGGAACTGAGCAACGGACGCTGCATGAAACTATTTGTACCCATGTTGACATCTGCGCCGATATGGAGGCCTTCGAGGGACACCGACTCGAGGGACGTCGACGCGCAGCGCCCTCTACTGTGAAAAACATTTCCGAGGCCAGCAAGCTGGAAGTGAATTTATCAAAGATAAGGAATACGTCGGAGGACACAATCCCTTCGAAAGTGCAGTTAGGTTGCGTGACAATCACTCAACTATAGCTACATTGGGAGCAAATTGGCAGATCCACAACTAATTAATACAGCGTCTGGCTTTATCTGCCCAACCTGTATCCTCTGTCTACTATCCTCTATATAGCCTCTCTCCATGTCGTTCTCAGTGTACAACGCTCAGTTGCTTCACAGCTAGATATACACTTTACATAAAAACAGAACATACAGCACATACACAAGAGGTGAATTACTACTTGGAGACATGCTTATCCATAAACAAAAGGTACATTTTTTTAAATGATTTCTTATTAGAGGAGTAGGAAGAGTAGGTCATGAATTTGTATTTAAAATCCCACTGGCGTCCATGAGACCTAGAACACATTTAAACAAATTCGACAACTTTCCATCCTTCAGATTTCGAACTACATTTCTGAGGCTTTGGTGTAAAGTAGAGGTCAAGAGATAAACTGACATTTTCCACCATAACCACCAGATTAATCCCCTTGCTATCTGTGATGACCTCTGCAATATCTGAACAACAGTGGAGGAGTGCAGGGAGGATAGATAAACGTTGGCTGCACTCAAAATTGTACCATTAACTTCTATCTTGGTGATTATCAGTGGCCTGATAAATCTGCGAGAATTTGCACGGCCAGCAGTTTGTCTTTCCTTAGACAAGACACTCACCCAACAAGTTTTGCTGTCAGGGAAAAAAAACTTCAACCCACAATCACAACAATTTACCAGTTTATTGCTTTGTCCGAGGTTTTGGGTAAATGTGATAACTATGTTCTTCCGGTATTTTCTCTCAATCAGGATGTAAACCCCATTTAAATGTTATGATTACATTTCAGTTTGGACATGTTTCACCCGCAGCACTTGCACCATGAAAGTTTCATATTGGTAATAGCAGTGACTCTATTGTTTTGGTTAATAGGTGGTGCTTTATTGGAACCTATAAGGCAAAAGCAATGGCATGGAGTTTGGAAAGCAGAGGATACCAATGGTGGATTGCTAAACTGCTGCACCTGTTCTGTGCCATCCTTTCTGATATTTCCACACTCGTAGCTAATTTGTTATGAACATTGGCCATTCTGTATTGCCAATTTCTGCTTTCACTCTTTCCATGGAAAGAGGGCTAGCTGAAGGTGTTTTAGAAATATTTTTCTGAGAATTTAAAGTAATAATTTATAAACACCTCTAAAATAATTTTCATTCTCCTGCAGGAATTGTATGGCTCCCATGGGCCATAGGAATGGTTTTTAATTGCCTTCCTATGTTGGACAAAAAAGACCACCATGTCTTAAACGAACAGGAAAATGCCGAGAGCCTTTTGTAGAGGAAGGGATACTTTACACTGCAGAAGCCTGCACAGAATATTTTTCAGTTGGTGACAAGCATGTATTTCTGCGTTTTCCCTGGCACAATTGTATGCACACAAGCAAAATTGAATGTAAATGTTTTTCAACACTTGTAAAATGATGTTGAGTCACCAACAGGCGTTTTTTGTAATTTTTGAAAAGACTATCTTGGCCCTCTTAAATAAGGCATGTTTTCTATGCCTAACCCGGGACTGAAGAGGTCCACTAGAAAAACAAAACAAATGCCTAGAGCTATGCAGGGGCCTTCCCTACCATGCAGAAACCTCAATAATTTTACAAACTCATAATCATTAATTTTACATACTGCTCATACAAAAATATATAACAAATACTAAAATTTTACATAGCTTTCTATGTCCCATCAGTACAAGAGGACCTGTCAAAGATAGATGGTGAGAGGGGTTGGAGTGTATGTATTTGATGGCGGACTTCTCCCTGACTTAGATTCACACTGTGAGCGCCTATGGTGCTGCCATGTGTATGCATGCCTATTGTCTGAGAAGGACTGCTTTTGTGTTTGTATGCCTAAGTGAGTGTTTGGTGGGCGTCCAGGGGTGGACTGGACACCAAATGAGCACTGGTAATAATTTTCAAAGTGGCCCCTGCGAGCAATTGGAAGGCATCCTCACTTCTTTCCCCAATATATGCTCCTCTGAAGAGGCCAGTGGAAGACTGTCGGTTTCGGATCCTGACCCTAGGGGTGGATATGCAAGGAAAGATCACCTGGGTGGAGGAGACTTGGGGAGTGGAGATGAGGCACTGTTGAGTGAGACATGGTATCCCCCATTTCCCTTTTCCAATGAACCCAATATCCCCCAGGCCTTTGTGGGGTACTCTCAGTCCCTTCCCTATCATTTCTACACAATTCCCCAGTAGATATCAATCAGGTACTGGGGCGAGGAAGAGACCACAGAGATATGCATCCTCCTTTTAATAACTCTTACATACACGGACATCACTATGGTACTGAGACGAAGAAGAGGCATCAAACACAGAAGAAAGACTGTTGTTTGGCACTGAGCGGTCTAGTCTTTCTGACATCGTAATTGCTGCCAGGAACTTTAAATCAAGGAGGCGATGGCAAGAAGGAGACTTCTGTTTCCCTGTGAGAACACGGTGGGACAAGAGAAGAGAATGGAGACCCAGAGAGGCTGCAGCCACGGAGGAGCAGGAACTGGAGAGAAGCCAGATCAGATCAGGACTCGCGAGCAAGCTGGGAGAAGTGGAACCAGCATTGTAGAAAGCTGCAGAGACGTCAGAACTAGTGAGAAGCTACCTAAGGATTTGCAGCTGCAGGAAAGCGAGGCCAGCGCTTACAGGTACACTGGGCGAAGCAGTAGGGTGAAGCGAAGTCTGTTGGGGAGGTGCCCGAGGCCGTGAAAGGTGGCGCAAGGCAGAGAGAGCCTAAGGAGGCTTGCCAGCGCCATACAGAAGCCGGCCAACACATTAATGGAAACCAGAGAGTCAGCCCAGAAGGCAGGGGGGCCCCGGCCTGTCGAGTGAACACAGAAGTTGGCAAAGCACATAAGTAAAGGTCCGAAGCCAGACGACCAAGAACCAATAAAGAGGGGCATTATTAAAAGCGCAGTTATCAATGAAAGGAATGAATGATTGTAATTAACATTTTTTCTAGAAGCGAAAAGGCAAAGAGGCATTGCCAATACTCGTGAGCATTTTTACGAGATGCATGTTATTATTGAAAGGAATGAATGGTTGTAACAAACATTGCAAAGAGGCAAATAAGCATTACCAAGAAGCACGGACCACTGAATACGTTTCCTAGCAGGAGAGTGCACTGGGAAGCTTACTACAGTTTATATGAAGGAGCAATAACAGATACTGAGTTTCCTGGCAGGAGAGTGTACTGGGTAGTGTATACTGGTCTTTGTAAGCAAAAGCCACAAGTGAATGGTGATAAAGCAAGATATAACAAAGTATCGAGGATATGTGAATGAACATTCAGTCAAGCCTTATTGAAAAGCTGAAAATGTGGCTTAATGAATCTGAAAACAAGCCAAGTAAGGTGTACTTGTTGCGTGACCTGTAATGGGTAGACCGTGTGGTCAAACAACTGCTCCCAGACCGAGTACATCCACCTAATGAGAAGCCACTTTTGTGATTGAATCAAAGAAGATACATGTGAACTGAAAGTAAGGAATTGAACTTCATAACTTTGTGAAAGGTGACTAAACTAGAAGAGCTGGGGAGGATCCCCAGGAATTGAGAGATCTGGAGATTGTTTTGTTTGAGAACTTTGAGAGACTTGAATGCATGCGGAAGGGAACCCCTATCTGATAACGTGAGCTACTTCAACTTTGGGGAAGGGAAAATCCTTTTCCATCCTAGAATTGGAAGTATCTCTGAACTTTTATTTGAACACTTTTCATTTGATGCTGACATCCCTACACATTGTATACAGTTAGATCTGAGGGTAAGTATAGGTTTTGGACACAGACAAATATTTGCTTCGGACTTCCTGATATAGACTATCATTAGTTTCATTTAGGTAGGGAAACCCCATGTTAGCATAGGGCAAGGTAGGCCTTTTTTTTAACCCCAAGCTTTGGTTAATAAAAGGGTGTGTCCCAAAATACTACTCAGTTGTCTGTGGCTACTTCATGATGCCTTCACATCCCACATTACACATTTTCAGCATGTCCAACCCTTTTCCTATGAGAACATTTTAAAATAAAATAGGTAACCAAACAAAAGTGGTCCAGGGTGCAGTGGCCCACCAGGAAATTACCAGAGTTCTCTCTAGGCGAGTCCACCCCTGTGTGTATCTATGCCCCTGGGTGAGAGCATTTTGGTGCCTGCATGTGTGCCCCCGTTGGTGCATTTGCGTGGGTCTACTGCTTGTGTGCTCCAACGTTGGTAAAATACAGACTAGGGATGTTGGCAAAGATTGATTATTCACATTGAGCCTCTCTTGGTAGTGCTTGGCACAGTTAAAAATGTGTTTTTTGTAAACAAATAAATTGCAGGCTGTAGTTCAGCTACCATTCAGAAAACCATTAATAATGCAAAAAGAAAATAGAGAGATTCAGGTGAACGATTTGTCAAAAATATAGTTTGGCGCAGCCTCACCAGAAAAGCTTTTGGGTTTAAGGGAGGCAAGAATGGAACAAAAGGCAGTTCAATACATGAACTAACGGAATCCATCAAGGAGCTATGGTTAAGAAGTGGCTCAGATTTGGAAGTATTCGGGTAATCTGGCCAGCTGCCCATTTTACATAAAAAGGCTCATGGAGAAAATCCTGGGGGAGCTACAAATTCGAAGCAGCACTTGAGGCTTGGATCATTGTTGCCATCAAAGCTTTTTCAGTGGGGTATTGCCCAAATCCGATGGCCAGTTCTCATCATCTTGGACCCTTGTGTTCCTAGGGCTAGTATTTTGTTTAGTATAGTGCATCATGCGTTCCTGACTTGTTCAACGCTACATGGTGTTACATGGTGTTGCGGGAATGGCGGATTATTTTTATCACTATTATATGCAATGGCCCTACTACATTAAGATTCATTTTCAAAATAAGACTTCATTTGTCACATCACATTGGAGTCATCTGATGCTCAATTTAAAAATATAAAAATCGGATGTAAAGAACAAAAACAATTATAAGGGAACAATCCCAACAAATACAACAGGAAATATCTTACAGACCTATGGTTCATAAATGCAATGCCTTTTCCGGTCATGCCTTTGAAAAAACAATTGTTTTAGGGTCGATTTTCCTCGTTTTAAAGATCACCGCAGCAAGTGTTCAACTGTCAATATACGACATGCTCCCTGAAACTGCCATGCACTACGGCAGAGAATAAAATGCTAATTTAACAGGTTATAAAGTATGAATGGCTACAAAAATATAAGTGGTAGTAGTTATTTTTCAAGTCAATCGTGAACATTTCCACAAACTTGAAAGTAAAAAAGCATTACATTTACAGGAAGTTCTTTAAAAAGAGAAAAGGTGATTTATTAGAAGTAAAACGCATTGATCAAGTCAATGTTTGTTATGGTGTCATCACTAAAATGCGATCTAGTGTGGAGGTCTTCCAAAATTAGCATATGTGGAAACTTGTATTTGTACAGAACGCAGTGGTTAGTTGGGTATTTGGGCTCTCTAAACAATACCCTTCATCACAACTTCTAGAGTTAAGTGGGCAGCGAGGGTCCTTCTTTTATTGGATACAACGATAGGAGTGACTGTTGGAAAAGCTTGAATTGAGAAGCGTTTCTAGGGGGGGGCTATATATCTTTTGGTTGTAGCCCCGGATGGAATCTCAGGAGCAACAGCCAAAAGACTAGCTAGCCCCCAGTCCCAACAGTTCCGACATCAGTTTAGCCCCGGCTCTTTTCCAGACCTAGCAACTCCCCTGAGAAGGACTACTGGCAATTGAGGTGGACAGCCTTCCATTCCATCATTTTTCAGCGTGCTATCCAATTTACCAACGAGGAATATACACACATTGTACTTTTTCACCACCCCAAAAGGTGAGTCCATCCTGAGCTGCTAGGTCACATCTCACCTGAATGAGTGCCAACAGTGAGGTGTTGCTTTGGACTCACGGCAGAGCAAGCTCAGAGCCCAGTTCCATGCATTCACGTGCCACTTAGGGTCACTTAGCAACAATAAAGGCGGATGGTGGCAAAAGCTTGGATATGAACAGAGTACAGACATGGAATGTGCAAATTCGGCAGGATGGGTGAAAAAGATCTAAGGTACCAAATGTTCCATTATGATCTTCATTTATTTAAAAAAAAAGTTTCTGTAAATGTGCTGCTTTTTTGCTGGCGACTAAAAACGGCAGCAGTGACATCCCCATTTTATTTTTTTTATTATTTTTCAGTGGCCAGTGTTTTTGGCGCCAGCATAAATAAAGTGACAAAAGTCCAATCATGGGAAACATACCTCACACTGCGGCACGGTCATGAGTTGCGTATCGCCCTGCACCTGGCTGTAACAGGCGCTGGCGATTGGTTTCCTTTTCTGTGCATTCCTATGCGCCTCCCATTTTACAATTTGGGATGCGCATTGGAATGTGCAGAGACCGTCCCTGATTTGTGACGTTGTGCAATGGGGGTGGAAAAGGACATCGGAATTCAGACGCACTTGGTGCGTAGGACTATTTGTTTTGGTGCAAGTGATGCGTGGCGCCAGCACATCTCACCTCGTGTGGCAAATTATCTTTCATAATCTGGCATATTGGCTTGAACTGCACGTTTACAGGATAAACAGCCGACACTGATGCCATAACGTAGGGGAACAGAAACCTAAATATTCTTGGGGTACAATTCTTATGGACTGTGTACTGTAGAAGCTGTGAAGTACTATTTGTTTTTCTCGAAACCATATTGTATAAATCATACTAGAAATGTGTGTGTGCAACCGATATGTACTTAATGTGGTTTGTGAAATTTGAGTCATACGTTCCTAAAACTGAGATGTTCCTTTGCACCAACAATTAGTTACCAACTATCCAGGATTACATAGGGACACTGCACATTCAACTCTCGCTCCCTGGATCCCTAATAGTTCACAATTTAGCCGGCATCTACTCTTTTCAAAGTAGTCGAGGGTTTCTAGAGGGAGGTGTGCATAAAATCTGCACACATTGGTGTCAAATTTCATAATCCCGAGGATTAGGGCTAACAGTAAATTGCCACCTTTCCTCACAATTCCATAGATTTGCGATTTAAAAATGTAGTATACAAATACTATATGTTCAGTTTTAGCAATAAACACTTAAGGATGATACTTATTTGCGCACACAATGTTATTTTTTGATACCTTAACTTCATTACTAAATCACCAGTTTCTATTTTTAGTGTACATGCACACTAGGATTGGAAGTGTTATTGGTCTTTTTAGAATCCAACAATATGCTTACAAATGTTGACATTACTGGGTCATCTCACAGCAGTGTAATGGCAACCTTTCCTCTAGTAACCATAAAATCACTGACAATGCATTTTGCACTGAACTTGTAGCATGCTGTACAGTCCTGTGCCTTTCACCAGCATCAAAAATAAGTCATAACAATGTTTTACTATGCCACTGACTAAAGTAGCTATTTTTGATATTTAGCTTCCTGTGATAACGCACACATGCCTTTCTTCATTTAGCTACTTGCAAAATGGTGAGAGTACCTGGGCATGCAATGGCAAAACCTGCCACGGTTCCATGCGAAATGACTGCATTCAAAAACTTTCAAGACCAAAAGACCGATTTAGAATAACTGCATTTCTTTTGCTCGAAAAGACTAAAGAAACTGTTCATATTTCAGTTTATTTCATATTTATATACTATTTTGTGGCTTTTGTTTCAATCTATTTGTTTAAAAATAAATTAAATGAAAAGTTATGGTTTGTTCTTGCTACTTCGATGGGGCAGAGTAATCAATTTTCCCTTGACAGGCCCTGCCCAGAGTGTGCCAGGCATGCCCGGCCTGATTTCGTTTGACAGATTGCAACTGTCAAATCCAAGATGGTGGGCGCATTGGGATGACACCTCAAAGCCTCAGGTGACTCGGGTGGGGGGATCTGGTTGCAGGGGACGGGGCTCACGGCGGTATTCCAAATTCAATATTTTCACTTTGTAACCCCATCCTGGTGGGATGTATTAGAAGTAGGGGGGTTTCACCCCCCAAACCCCACTTCTTAAGCCGCCACCTTGCTCCCCACCAAAGCATTCCTCTTCCCCATAACCACACGCAAACCCCAACACAGACATGCTGACCACACACAAACATACACTCACACATACATTATCACTCACCTGAAGGTGGCCAAGGGAATACAAATGTTTGGCTTTTACCTTGATTCCACCCTCTCCTTAGCCAAACAAGTAAGCTCCATGGCCTCTGCCACAGCCTACACATGTAAGTTGATCAGAACTGGTAAAGCATTTCTCTCAGATGACAACTGCATTACCTTGGCAAGAGCTCTGATCCTATCAAGGCTCGACTATTGCAATGCATTACACATTGGGGCCAACAAATCTATCATCCAAAAAATCCAATTCTTGCAAAATAATGCACTAGGAGCTGCCCTTGGAGTGCCCAAAAGGTCACATATATCGGCAATAAGACGCCAAAACAACTGGCTCTCTACCCTCAACAAAATTCAATTAAAAACTGCCTCCCTAACTCACAAGACACTGAACAACGCTGCCCCCAGCTATCTCATGAACAGGTTTCAAAGAAGAATCTCCAACAGACCCACAAGACTTAACTCCAACTCCATCACCATCCCTAGATTCAAACTCTCTAAGGTTGGTGGAAATAGCTTCCACGTCAAAGCTGCCCAACTGTGGAACTCCTTACCACACCACATTAGAGAAGATCAATCTTACCCTAAATTGAGTCTAAGTTACATCATCAAGCTTAAATCGAAAGACCTCTAATGTCCGTAAATACACTTCCATCCACTAGGACTACACCCTCGAATCCTTGCACTCTCTCCAGTATATTTGCCTGTACCCGACTGTATCCCAGCTGCCCCAACCTTACATTTATATCCCTTTTATAATGTAATGTTTGCCTTTGTTTACTCCTTTGCACTGCCCTTTCCTCTCTGTGTTCCTCAACTGCACTATTGTTTGCTTGTACTGCCATTTCTGTAACCTGTTAACTAAGCTTTGCATTAACTTATTACCTGTAACTACTGCGCCCCTGGGTCTGGTGCGCATTACAAATGAATAAATTAAACTCGGTCTCCCGTGACTGCTCTTCCTGGCCCTGACTAGCCCGCCAGCGCCTGCATGCACTCGTGTGCAGCACGGGGGTGACACCTCGATTCAGAAAGACCACTCTTTGCGATCACAGCGCAGTCTTTCTAAATGTGTCTTTTTTTCTATTCGAATAGAAAAATACATTTTCACTTAATAACATTAAAAGACCGCAATGTTTTTTCTTGTCATGTGCACACACTCAATTAAACGTCACTGACTCATTGCTGTATTTGATTCCATGTTAAATCACTATATTAAATGAATCATTCAATAGATCCTTCTTGATAGGATTTCAAGAAATGTACAACAAATTCTGAACCACACTTCACCTTCTATGAAGTGCTGGAATCTGAAAGAATAGAATTCAATTCAACAAA
The DNA here is from genome assembly GCF_040938575.1 of Ambystoma mexicanum. Taxonomy (NCBI): domain Eukaryota; kingdom Metazoa; phylum Chordata; class Amphibia; order Caudata; family Ambystomatidae; genus Ambystoma; species Ambystoma mexicanum. The sequence goes on along the minus strand of NC_090934.1, from coordinate 687,632,839 downwards.
CAAAGAGATACCCAAGGTTCGAGCAAATAAACTTACAGTGTCTGATGGATGTAATACAAACAAATGGTCCAAAACCCAGAGAATAACCAAACGTGGTGCTACCTGTTTCAATCTATGTTAAATGGACTCACAACAGGATATGAACATCAAGGAAAAACTGTGCAGATGGTCACAAAAATGTGCCTGACTTAATAAACAAGAAAAAAAGTTAGTTGACCTTTTCACATCAAGATCCAATTTAAAACAATTCTGACCAAGACACATATTTATCACTAGTAGAAAAAACGAAAATACTTCACTTGTTTCTCTTTGAAGTAATCTGACATCACAATCTCACTTTCTGGTGTGTGGCAGCATCTGCACTAAAACACACACTCTCCGTTGGCTGGTGTTATTTTTTGCAACACTAGGTCTAAACTATTTCAAACAAATGTCAGATTTATTTGTGTTCATGCTTTCTTTCAATTTGAGTTCAGTTTTTTCTATGTAGACTAACCTGCATATGATATGATATGATATGATATGATATGGTATTTGTAACGCGCCTATACACATGTGTTTCAAGGCGCGACGAGGCAGGGAGGGGGGGACAAGGGGAGACAGACAACGATCTTACTAGGCCAGGTGTCATTCAGATCGCGCAAGTGCAGGGGTGGGGGAGGGGGAAAAGTGCAAGGGGAAGGGGAGGGGGGGAAGTGCAGTACAAGGTAAGTGGCGTAACGTAATAAATAAATAAATAGGGCCAGCTGGTGGCAAGTGTGAGGTAAGTGCAGAACAAGTGCTGGGGGAGGGGGGGGGGTTGTAGGGATACAGAGACAGTCCCGCAGTGCAAAGGGGTTCCAGGGCATCAGTGCAAGTGGAGAGTGGCAGGGCCCAGGGCCGAGGCCGTTTAGAGTGGTCCAGTTGCAGGATCAGTGCAGTTTCAGTGAGGAATTAAATTAGCTGTTCAGCAGGGGAGAGGGAGAGAGAAAGCAGAAGCAAAGAGGAAGGTTTTGAGGTGCTTCCGGAACCGGAGATGGTTCTCCTCAAGTTTCAGGGAGGCAGGAAGGCTGTTCCAGAGGGAGGCCCCTGCCGCGGAGAGAGATCTACCCCCAGCTTGTTGCTTCGAGAAGCGGCTAACCCTGAGGGAATTGGAGGCGGATGAGCGAAGGGCTCGGGAAGGAAGATATTTGGGAAGAGAGAGTTGAAGGTATTTAGGACCGAGGCCCCAGAAGGCCTTGTGGACAATGCAGAGGGTTTTGAACTTTATCCTCGCAGCCACTGGGAGCCAGTGTAGAGATTTCAGTCCTGGAGAGATACGGTCCCTGGGCTTGAGGCCAAGGACAAGTCTCGCAGTTCTGTTCTGGATGAGTTGCAGAGGGCGGAGAGTGGAGGCAGGCAGATTAAGATAGAGGCTGTTACAGTAGTCCAGCTTCGAGAGAACCAGGGCTCGGGAGACAGTGAGCTTCTGGGGGAAGGAGAGGAAGGGAAGAATACCTCTGAGGAGGTGCAGCTGGTAGTGTGACCTCTTGGCGACGTCAGAAATATGAGGAGAGAAGGAGAGTGTGGAGTCGAAGATGACCCCAAGGTTTTTTGCCTTGCAGGTAGGAGCAGGGAGGGGGCCAAGGGAGGCAGGCCAGAGAGCTACAGGGAAGGAGGGAGTGGGAGTACCGATGAGTAGGATCTCAGTCTTACTGGCATTAAGGCAGAGGTCATTGGCGGCACACCATTCTTGGATAGCAGACAGACAGTCAGAGATGAGGGAAGGAGAGGGGGAGGCTGAGGGTAGCCTGAAGATGAGTTGGGTATCGTCCGCATAGCGCTGGAAATTAGGGCAGAGAGCGGCGATGCGGTGGGCAAGGAGTGCCAGATACTGGTTGAACAGCCAGGGAGAGAGATTAGATCCCTGGGGGACACCACAGGTGGAGAAAAAGATGTCGGAGAGGAAGGACCCCAGTTGGACCTGGGAGGGTCGATTTGAAAGGAAAGAGGTCAACCACGCCAGAGCCTGACCAGTGATACCCAGGTTTTCCCGGAGACGGTTGAGCAGGATGGCATGGTTGACAGTGTCAAAGGCAGAGGAGAGATCGAGCAGAATGAGAGCACACGGAGTGTTGGAATCGAGGTTCAAGAGCAGGTCTTCACGGATGTTCAGGAGAGCAGTTTCCGTGCTTCTGGCAGCTCTGAAGCCAGATTGATGGTCATGAAGACTACCAACAGATTCAGCATGGAGGTTAAGCTGGGAGATGGCCAGTTTCTCCAGGAGCTTGCCCAGGAAGGGAGTGATGGAGATAGGGCGATAGTTAGCCGGGCAGGAGGGGTCGGAAGAGGGTTTCTTGAGAAGAGGGTGCACAAGGGAGTGCTTGAGGGGGGAAGGGAAGACTCCAGAGGCGAAGGAGTGGTTGCAAAAGTCAGCCAGGGCAGGAGCCAGGGAGTCGATGTGGATTTCAGACGTCAGAATTACATGTGCTAAACTGTCTGAACTTCTTTCATGAATATACTAGAGAAGCATTTGATAATTTCACCTTCACCAATGATTTAGACACCCAATGTTGCAGGTTAATATGCGAACATCCCGTTATGACGAAGGTATTTGCAGCTATCAGAGAAGCTTTAAGTATTAAGAAAATCCATGTGGTACATCTTGAATACGTGATAACACTGTGGAATAGTTGCTTGACTCGGGACCGTTTACCAGGTTTTAATCACAGAAATTTTCACTGCAGCTATTTTAACTGAGGTGTTTCAGCCCAGTCATTTTTTTTACGATTTAAAAAAAAAATAATAATAATAATAAAATATATATATATATATAGACATATATATGTATGTTGTGTGTTTCAGTAGGGGATTTGGGGTGGTGGAGGGCGTGGGTTACATGACACTTGGGCGGGGGGGGCATTAAAAAGAAAAAAAAGAAAACACCACAGTTAAAATAGCTGTTGTGCAAACAGCACCATTAAAACACGTGAAACCCTTGGAACTATTGCAGGTATAAGACTTTTGACGAATAGGTACACAGAACATTGCTAGGCACATCTTTTTCTGCTCATATATGCACATCTTGTATGGAGAAAAGTTCAAATTAAGTATATCCTAACATTGCAACAATAAAAGATTGGAGAGAAATGTTGGATGCATTATATTGATGACATTTCTGTTTCCTAGGAAGGAAGCAGAAAATACTTGGTAGATTTCAGTGAGTGATTTAACACAATAATCCCACTATAAACTTCACTTCTACTGTCAGGCTTTGTGCAATTTCTAGATTCTGATGCTTCATTCATCAATCATTAAGATTTAAATTATTCACTAATCCAATTGATCAAAATTCAATGTTACATGAGGAAGTAAACATTTCAATTTGCAAGGTACTAGCCAGACATAAAAAGTAACTCGCCGCTTCAATTCTATACATGCACACAGCACACCTTTTCTTAGTCGCCAAGAGTTTATTATCACTAGACAATTGCTAGTGGTGATTGCAAATTTTGCACCCTGTTTTTATATCTATGCATCACTAAAGACCTTAACAAGTTAAACACATTTACATCTTTTTCCACATGATACATACTTTGCGCATCATCTTCATTGGTGCTTAATCAGTTCAAATCATGTACGATCAATTTTAATTAAGAGGATTTGAGAAACGTATTTGGTTATGGCAGTAGAGAAAGTACAGATTATTTGCTCTCCTCCAACGTTTCCAACGTGATGTCAGAAAAACAAAATGTTAATTTAATATTTGTACCTGCTATGTGTCAGACAATGTCTAAATATTGTCCAGTATTACAAAATAATGAATGGAGAAGCATCACCTAATAATACCAGACAGTGGCTTAAAAACATCATATTGATCGAATTAATTGTGTCATGAGGGTGAATTGTTTAGATTTGATAAAATCTGAAAAATATTCACAAAGGCAAATGAGGGGCACCTTTTGTGATTGGTGTGTGCCACCTGCAAAAATACTCTGTAAAGGGAATACATTTGTCCTGCGCACACTGATAAAACAATTGTTTTCCAACAGTTTAACATGTTTTCCGATATGTGTTGACTATTGTTTGAAATGCTCTGTGGGTTAGTCTACACAGGGAAAATTGCACACAAATTGAAAGCAAGAGTGAACAAACAAAAATCTGACTGCCTTTTCAAAAAAACAAAATCAAGCGTTGCAAGACATTTCACATCAGGAAACCATAACCATCAGTCAACGGAGAGTGTGTTATTCCACACACCAAAAAGAGACATGGTGATGTCACATTAGATCAAAGAAGGGTTTTGGATGTGCTTCTTTAATGTAATCTTTTGATGAGGATCAACTATTTGCTTGGGCCTGGTTACTTTTGAACTCTGGTCATTATTTAAAAAGGTTATCCGTTTTTTCTTGTTTATTAGGTCAGACAACATTGTTGGGTCCTTTTTAATAGTTTATCGTACAAGTTCATCTCGTGTTGAGACCCTTTAACCTGGCTGGAAATAGGTAACCCCGCTTTGGTTGTTCTCCATAATGGTTTTGTGGGAAATGAGCGGTTTGTATGACGTCTGCTGACGGCAGCAAGTATATTTACTTTGAACACCAAGTATCACTTTATTTGGCGGATTCAATTGTTTTCGCTAATGTGTCTCAAAACAGGTTATGCATAAATTAAATGGAATCATCAAGAAGGATCTTATGAATCAATCATTTGCTAAGATTAAATATAGTGAAGGCTTAACATTAATATGGAATCAAATACAGCAATATGTCTGCGATGTTTATGTGAGCGTGGGAACATGACAAAGAGAAATGATTGTGTTTTTTTAATTAACAAGTTGTATGGCAGTACCAGGCAAACAATGATAGTAGCTGGTGTCACAGTGTAGGCAGAACAGAACACTCGACACAACCAGGAAGTAGGGTTCAACCAGTTTTATTTTGTAAGGCAGGGTCAGATACTTGTCTTAGAGGAAGGTAAACAACTGTGGTCGGCCTACCTGAATACTACAAAATTAGCTACCAAGAGGAACTACCAAACAATAGCCTAGGTAGGTAGGTTTATGCTTCCATAACTAGTGTTCACTTCTTTCTAACCAGGATCTCCTGGGACTGTTGTAGGGGTTTATCCTCACCCCAGGGTATTAGATTATGGGATAGAGCGTGATAGATCTCCTAAAGGATCCATAGGGAAAATGCCTAGAACATAAAAGGGTGAGGGAGAGGCTATGGCTAACAGTTTTAGGATAGACCATAAATGTAAGGTTCGTTACTAAGGCAACCGACCTGGGGCTCTTCTATAAAGTCCAATTCCATATTCTAAACCACAGGAAAACAGGGTTACCTCCCCCTCTGGCCTCCTATAGTTCCTTCACAGTCCTAGGGTATTAACAGCATGGCAGCATGCTTCCCTCTATGCCTTGACATTTTCTCTGTGAATCATGGTTGCCATCCTAGGTGGGGGAAAATGTAGATGCACCACACACCTAAAAGCCAGAATGTATGCCTCCTCCTGGCCTTCGAGGAGGCCCCAAAGAGTTAAACAGCATGCCTATCAACCCCCTCCCACCTTCCTGGGTGCATTGCAGACTGAAGTTGTTCTCATCCACCAGCTAAGGGTCAGCCTCCTGGGCTGGAGCCTACTACCGGCTGCAGGTTTCTCCTCAGCAAGTGTAGGCTCTTGGCTTTCCTTCTCAAGTTCTAGATTCTCCCCAGGGTATGGGTATTGTGCCTCCAACAGGCTGACAATCTCCTCTTATTTCTGGTGATCTTTGGCTTCCCTCAGGTTCTTGACTAGATCCCCAAGCAGACTGACAGGTGACTCCATTGCATGGCCACAAACTAAGCTGCACTACATGGAAAAATCCTATGCCTACCGCTGGCTCCAACTCCAACCTACTGCTCCAAAAACATACCATGTCCCTAGAATGGTGTCCTAACCCCCTCACTGATGGTCTCATTGTTCCTCTCTTTATACTGTTCGCTAGGCCTACATTTTTTACTGATGCTGGATAATGCATCAGCCCTTTTCCACTTTCTTTTGCGTCTTCCAATTGGCCAGAAATGTGCCAGACCTGCTCCCTGTCATGTGTTTCTCCTTTATCCTAATCTCATTCCAGGGCTGGGTACTCCTTACTTGTTCACTTTCTCTAATTAACCAGCATTCTGTGGGCTGAGAGTTTAAGGGGGCAGGCTACCAAGTTAGAGTCGGCTGGATGCAAAATCACAGTCAGCCAGCAAATACTCTTTTCATGTAGTGAGGGCATTCCCCGTTTGCCCCCTTCGCTCCATGGGATACTTCACTCTCCTGTTTCTCCCTCTGCGATTGCTGAGCTCCCCAGAGTTCCAGAGTCTCAGTAAGCATGTTTTCCACCCTAGCATAGACACCAAATAAGAAAAGCTGCATCGCGTGTTAGGGTGCGGGGAACAGTCATACAACAAAGGTGATTGCCCCACTTCGGTCATCTGTGGGATTTATTAACCTACTTATGCTCTGCCCTGCGGCATCACTGTGTACTGGTGGTGCCAGAATTATCAAAATGGCTGCAAAAACCCTTGTGCGCGCCAACCCTTTGAAAATCGCGCTCTACAAAGCACAAAGAGATGGCTGCCAAATCTACCCTGCATGTTGTCAGTGGTGGAACGGAGATCTCACTCCTGAAACATGCCACTGGGCTTCACAACAAGGGAAAATGGAGCTTGCATGAAAAGCAGTGCTTTGCTCAAAGAAATCCAGGATCTTGTTTGTAAATCTTTGTCTTGGTTGCTGAAACTACAGAATGCCGGTACAAAACACCACCAAACATCCAATATTCTTGCTGGGTAATACAAGTCACTTAGTTCAAGAAATGATTATGAACAGACAATGTTCTGAAAAGCTGAATTTGTCATCAAAACATGCACAGCAAACATGTGCCTGCATGTGAAATCTGTTAAAATCTGGGCGCAGTACCCGTGGCCGCCTGTATGACAGCTGTCAGTAGATTGCATCATAAGGATTTAAACTTGTAAAATTGAAATCTAATCTCTGAAAACTAAGTGACCTGTTATTGAGAGTAACCTAGTTTGTAACTATTTAAATCCCATGGTTTAGATTCTGGAAAAAGTGTTCTAGCTGCTTGTTTGAAATTACAAGATTGTTTTATACCAAGAAAAAAATGTAACAGAATGACATTGAATTTAAGCCTGCCTAAAGCAATTTAACCAGTCCAACAGCTTCCCCCACGGGGGCCAGGCATCTCCCTTCTGCTCACTCCACCAGGAAATCACACCTCTTTGATGATTAGATCAGGGGAGGAGAATTTGGTCTGCCAGTGGAAGTAGACAATGGACTTCCTCCAGTCAAAGGAAGGCTAAGTGTGAAGAGTCGTAAAGTAGTCTGGGCCTCTGGAGGAAATGGGAGGAAACTGCTTCTAACTGCAGAGAGCCAGAAGGAGGCGGAGACAAACAGCCATTTGGGGCTGGACATTCACAAAGAAACATTTTGTTAAATTCATATAACTTACCACTTAAAATTGTTTAAATTACAAAAATCACATATTTGTGTATCTAAATTCTGACTGTACATTTTGAGAGGCAGCAAAACCGTGTGACATGTTCTAGAAGGAAATGGCGGAAAAGGTGTTTTTACACCAAATGTATTTGTGCAAGCAGTATGAAACGTTATACCCTTATGCCCATGTTCAACACGCAAATTTGTAAAAGATTTCGGATAAACTAGACATTGGGCCTCATTCCGAGTTCGAAGGTAACCACGCCGCTATTTGTGGCATGGCTGCCTCCAAACTCGTCCAAACTCCGGCCTGGGGAATGGAGTAATTACCGGTCCATTCCGAGGTCGGAAGGACCGGTAATTCCCCATTCACCAGGGCCATTCCCCATTCCCATTTGAGCCCCCATAGGGCTCAATGGGAAGGGGGAAGGCGGCAATAACGGTACCGTAAATTACGGTACCGTTATTGACCCCAGGGTCCCTTTGCGGGTCCCGTCCTTAACGCCTGCTAAAAGCAGGTGTTAAGGAAGGACCCGCAAAGGGAACTCGTAGTAGGGCGGTAAGGGTTTAACAGCACCGGTCTCGTTACCGGTGACCATTAACCCTTACCACCCTACTCTGAATGAGGCCCATTGTGTTCCGGTCAAAAAGGGCAAAATTCTGTCAAAAGCAGACACAAGATCCTACAGTGACGAGACTTGGAGGAGTATCTGCTGTACAAATTATGTGATTTATATATGTTATTGTTCTAAAGATTGCACACATGTAAATATGTATTGTACCAAAAGTAGATTTTAGGTTCAAGGGATAAGGGAAGGATTCTCTGACTCAAACTCACACCATCATGGTGACACCCTGTTTTCTTCTCCAATCAAGGGAGAGAAGAGACTCTAGCCAATCGCCGGCCTAAGGGGGCGCGCTTAGGATAAACCATCACACACCCCTTTATCATAAGAATAAATAGAGACAGCTCAGACTGAAAAAACACAGATTCACCCACTAACCGATTGCTGGCGGAGCACCAAGCAAGAGAACCATCAATTTTCCTTGCTCCAGACTCCAGAAACTTGGAAAGCAGAAATGCCCATTCCATTAGTTGAACCATTTTCAACTAGGCCTTGAATTTCCAGAACCAGAATGAATCCCACAAAGCTAAGGGGAACAAAAGAAACAGCCAGGCTCTGTTGTAACTGCTTGCCTGCTAAATAAGCATCTTCAGAACCAAGAAGGGCAGATTAAACCCAATCCTGTTCCATGCTGTGCCGTGCTGTGCTGTGCCGATCCTGTCCAGTCCTGTCATGCGGTGACCAGAGCGCCTTGCTGATTGCAGATCCAGTCCAGTCCGGTGGGCCCAGCAGTCTGTCCTAGAACCAGAATCCCTGACGGTTCCGTTTGAAACCCATATAGTGAATATCCAGACAGGACTGTGTCACTAGCATATGTACTGTCCATAGTCCAATCCCTATCTAAAACCATCCTATCTTGTATTTAGAACCTGATATTGTTAGGAGTAGTTTGAATTGTTAGAGAGTTTTGTGCGCTAAGTTTCTCTCATTTGTTTTCTAAAATCATAAATCAATAGCGTTGTGAATAAATAAATTGAATCCCAGAAAGAAATCGATTATCCACCACATGAAGGGTCCCTGGCCAGGATTGATGGACATTCGTGTGTAGCATTCTCTTTTGCTCTACTCATAATCTAGTATGAGAAATCCCATTTGTCTTTTAAAAGCACATCCTGTTTTTTTATTTCTTGCGCCTATCTGGAAAACACGACCTCCACTGAAACGTCCATAACTTCCTCAAATTGTTTGCTAGAAACGCACACGGAAAAGTTTGCTGCAAATTTTCGTTTCCGGAAAATAGTACACGTGTGAAACAGCTTTTGATTGCACCGGACCTCAGTTTTAAGTTTTCACATTGCTTATTAGTATCAAATCATTGCTAGTGTTTGTCTGCAACTATCTAAAGCTGCTCCCGTAAGAATTTAAACAATTTCAGCAATTTAAACCATGTTTAGTGTTTTACCCAATCCATTCTCACATAACTTTAAAACCATTTGGACAGTTTGCCAATCAATTCTGTTTCTCTCTTGTGTTTGCTGGAGGGCGGGGGGGATTGGGATTGACATTTTGTTTGAATTCTGCATTCCTGAATACCTGCTCTCTCTCCTCCTATCTCTTTACATTTGCCTATTGGGGGGATTGAGGGGCGTGCAGGGGGAAATAGTAACCACATTGCTATTTGATTTTAACACAGACACAAAAGTATTATTTCTGTGATGAATTGTTTTGCTCACTATTACTCCTTGTGATTAAACAGGTTGCTTAGTGTTCCATCACCCCATTGGTGATCATTGTATACCCATTAACCATAGTGTGATTATATTGTGAACTACATAAATAAATATTTTTACTTTGCAAACCAGCCTGATTCCTGGTTCAGTGTGACAGGGGGGTAGGGGGGGGGGGGGTTTCAAGAGAGGGCCATCATATGAGTGGTACATCGTTCAGAATAAAATAACTTTTAGACACAAAATAAATAAGGATTTCAGTTGTGCATTACACACTAGGCGTTGACTTAGGTGAAGTGCCATATTGCAATCACTTACACGTCTGTTTGCCTCTCTCTGAATGTCCTTTAGTATTTGAATCTCAAATTATTGATTCAATACTGGCCCCTCCAAAAGGAAAAACTCTTTGCACTGGTTTACATTATCCCAGGTGCATTGACATTTAGAATTAATGGCAATGACCCAAAACTAAAAACATTAGAAATAATACAAACAGAAATCATTTAAACTGTGGTAATTCACACAAACGGGTAACACAGTAATAATGCATACGTTTAAATAAAGAAAATAATTACTAAAACTATGTTCTACTTCAAAGGAGCCTTCTAAAGTTTGGGACGATAATTTTTCAGCGAATAGCTGATATCATTCTCTTAAATAATGCAACAGCTTTGGAAACAAGAGAAAACAGTCTTCCAAGAAATCGCAAAATGTGTATGATCTTAATAAAGTATGGTCACTCAAATGCTGCGCGTTGCAATTATTTACCCTGCCACTGCATCGATTAAGCAATCAATTAGTTTATTTCCAATATTCATTAAATAAAACGTACACAAACAGTAAAATCCCAAAAATACACAATTTAATAAATAAATAGAGCTCTATACAATAGTTCTAAATGCACATAGCCTTGCATCTTGTGCTTGCAAAAGATAAAAACAGGCAGCACGGCTTATAAGAGGCAACAAGAAACATTTGCGAGGTATATCATAAAAATTGGTAAAAATATGCATATTTGATTCCATGGGGATACATCAGCGAGCAGGAAAACATGATGACATTACATACGCAATATGGTGCTTGGTACTGGTAGAGCTTCATTGTAAGCTGATAAATAAAAGCAAACCAAATATCGGTTTTTAAATAGGACCACTATTAATTTCTGTGAAATGTTGGTTAGATCTAGGTTAATAACAGAGCATACCTCTATGGTGAAGTAGGAGGAATGAACCTTCTCTAAAAACTGTGACCACTCGTCGCTACCGAGGGAGAAACACCATGAATGGGTATCAACCTTGAACATCCATTTTATAAGAACTAATAGCCTGATCAAGATTACGTGGAATAATTCATATACTTTTGGGGGAAGGAAAATTGTGTTAAGTCATAAAGGATGACAAAAAGGCATATTTCATTAGCCACTTCTGAAATACGCAGTGAAAGTAAGGGGATAAGGGGCAACTGAAAAGGCCATTCATCAAAAGGTAATCAAGTATGATGTGAATCACCATCTAAAGTTGGCTAAGACAGTTGCTCTCAGATGTCTTTTGTCTCTGGCTGATGCGGCTAGCTGCACTGTGGCTACTGCAAAATCCAAGTGGAGAGGAAAGGGCGGATTCATCCGCCTGCAGTGGAAAAGCAGCGCAAGGCTCACCAGAGGCACCATCTGCAGTATAAGTGAACTGCAGGAAGATTTGAGGAGCAAAGACAATGTCCGAGTGCCTGATGGATGTCTGATACAGAACATGTCAGCAGTGACGAGACCAACAAAATCACCCGTGTCGAATAGGGAGAGTTTGCAAGAACCTGGATGGCTTGATAATGTGGAATACGAGAGAAAGAGGGGCACTCAGGTAACCAGTGTAGTGCTCCAGGGAAATCCATTCTGACCTAATGGAGCCAAGTGAGGAAGCTGTTCGAGATAGAAAGCACTGGTGAGAATCTGCCCAGGAAAGTGTGGGGAAAAACATCAGACATTCACCTAAATCCAATCAGAAAAAAAGAGAACGAAGCGGGGTAGTGGGAGGGAGCCTTCTGCGATGCAGCATCAGAGACCAAAGGCCAGAAACACCATGGCAAGGAGAGGTTTGAATACGTGAACTCTGTGTGAAAAGTCCATGGTACAATGCTGAATATTATGAGTTGGGGGTAAGATGTTGTTAAAGGCCCGAAGCATCTTTACAGAGAAAAGCTTAAAAACGTGCTGTTCTGTGCGAGAATGCAGCATGCCGGGAAATTCAGTCACATCTCACAGAGCAAACTGAGAAAACGTTTATTGAGTAAGTACACTCATGGTAAGATAGCATCAGGAGTTTGTAAAAAACTGCAAATATCCAAATATGCGCAACAGCTAGATAGTATACAACTAACAGATCATATAAAGCACGTCATAGGGGTTTACATATCTCATCTGAAAATCTTCACAGTACTCTTACACCACATGCAATGCCCAGAATGAGGTTTCCATGTGTCTTATTTTTTGTAATGTAAATGTGTCTTCAGAATTGAAGTATATGGTATCCGGAGCAGCCATATAATGTAAGTATGTACAAGAGTGGGAAAGGTACATTTTGCCTGAAAGGAATAGTCACATTCTGAAGGTCCCACCAGTGCAACATTACTAAAGATATTACTTTTGTTCAAAGAGTGGCAGGAGGAAGACAAGGAAAAGTGAAAGACGGTTGGGGGGAGACAACACACAGACTGTACTGTCCAAGCATGCAATGGCAGTCGGCAGTCCACATGGGTTACTGAAGCCTCAGTTAGCCACAAAGAATTCAAGGCACTCTATATAGATGCATACTCTACCAAATCCTGGCATCTCTTGAAGAGAGCTCATTCCATCTTGGACTGTAGTATCAATGCCTCCCGCTACAGTCCAAGACGGGCAGGAATCCCAACTCCAGTATTTTAGAATCTCAATATTGGCAATCATCGCAGCTCTTACGAACAAGGGCTTTTGGGTTTTCCTCAACATATTCAGCCCATTAACTAAATGTATCAAAACCATTATAGGGCTCAGCAGTTGAAGCACCAAATTAATTATTTCCAAAATTGCTTAAGTCTCGAACAAGCCCACATCATGCAGTGAAGGGGTCCTTCAACACTTTTACAGTGCCAGCATAAGCTATCATCATGGAGACCTACACTCTGCCTCTATAGAGGGCACAAGGAGCATCCTCACACTTTTTGTTAGGGAGTACTTTAGAAGTGTAGGTCTACCTTTGCTGTAAAGTTATAAATCAATCCCCACTGTGGATCCGTCAACAGTATATCTAGTTCTACAGACAATTCATTCCTCCCTCTAATTCTGATGGCTGTTCTTTCGAGTAGGCCTAGCAGCGTGGAAGCTGATAAGGACATAGCCTTAAGAAGCCTGAGGACTGTCAATGCCCCACGAGCCCTCCATGAAGCATAGCTATCCTATTTTCCAGCAGCTGACGGGGTCAGTCATATTTCCCTGCCTTATTGTCTTTTTCAATTTATAAAAATCAATCATATCCTGGTGTCTCCACATATTATGCACTCAAAACTCCGGCATTAATACAGTTATATCAATTAGGTTTACCTTAGTTGCTGAGGACACTTGCTAAGGAACTGACCCTTACAGAACTTGTACACATAAATATCTGCGTATTTCTTTACAGTGAACTGCATGGAGTGGTTCCTTTATACATGCTCTGTGTGAGAGGCGCATACTCTTGCATCATCTTATGTTTGTAACCAATTGCCCTTAGTGAAACAGCTCACAATTTAATACACAACATAATTTGCAAACCATAAATGATCAAATATTATTAGTGTAAGGGGAATATCCAACTCAGTGAATGTCCTTCATGTCTGACAAAAAACTGCAGGAATGGCACAATTGCTGTTACGCTCACCTGGACCCCACAGGGGTGTCGATCGGATCCGGAGAGCTGCGGTCTCCTTCAACGTGATGCGTAGTGCAGAGATGACTGTCTGGACTGGCCCGCCTAGTCTTGTCTGCTGGACCCAAAGAAGTATTTTCCTGCAAGTGGAGACAGGGATTAACCACCTGTGGCTTTTAGTGATGGCCTCCCAACTGTTCTCGCTCTCCTCCACTAATCACCTCCGATATCCCCTTAGTAACCTCACCTTATGTTCGTAAAAGATGAGCTCTCCATCCTGCGTGTCTTGCAAGGGCGCGTAGATACAAGTTACTTCACTGGTTTGAAGGCGTTGGGAGAGTTCCGGTAAGTATTGACTCTGAAGTCCCTGGCGGGATTGGTAAGTATCAAGTTCAAAGAGTTCAATGTGCCCGATGTTCACTCTTGTCCTCTTCCTTCCTTAAGTTGCAACTGAGTTTGTGAGACGAAGGTCTCTCAGCTGCTGCTGGCGTTCAGGTAAGAGTCTGTGTTACCCAACGCTGTCCGGTAACTATTGCATGCGTTAACGTGTTGTTTTTCTCCCTCTTTACAGATGCTGCATATGAAAATGTGGAGAGTTATGGAATAATACCGCCGGTGGTAAATCAGGTAAGTCTATGGTGGTAAGAGGTTGTATTTGTTGATTCCCTTGCCTCACCTTGTTTTTTCTTGTGTCCCCTAGGTGCCAGATTACGGCGAAGAAATGATGGAGACAGTGCCGGATCGAAAGATGCTGTGAGAACTGGTAAGTTTGGCGCCGTGCTGGAGCTGTCGAAGCGACGTGTGCAAGACTGATGTACTTTCCAGGTCCGGAGATGAAATGGTTCCGGAATTAGGTGAGGAATTTGAAATAAGTTTGTTTTCTAACCTTGTCCTTTTCTTCTTCTTTATTCTAGGAGCTCCGGATTCGAGGCGGGCGTGGCAGAAGACTGGATGCTGGCTGCAGGCACGCGGGCGTGGCAGAAGACTGGATGCTGGCTGCAGGCACGCGGGCGTGGCAGAAGACTGGATGCTGGCTGCAGGCACGGTGAGCGTCACGCTGCTGGATGCAGAATAACGCGAAGCATGTGCTGCTGTTCGGGTGTGGTTTAAATAGCCTCCAAAGTAGTTCCAGGTAAGAAGTTCCCTAGAGCCACGCCCGAGTAAAAAATAGTCCCTGTAACAAAATAGTCCCATCCAGGTCTCATGTAGGCTTGGACTCTTTTGCAGCATGGTCTGCATCAGGTAAGTAAAGTCTATGAGCCTGGCGCCTAAGGCGCCAGGACTGAACCCAGACAGCCCCTAGCCGGGGCGGCTGAGGTTTAAACAAATGTCTGGATGCCTGCTCCCGGAGCTGAGGGCCTTGGTCCTGATGCCCGGGGGTAGGCATCATGACAATTGAATTATCAGGAGATGCCTCAGTCACAATGGAAACAGCTCTGCTCCTTGACATCTCCTAGATGAATAGCCAAGTTATTTTGGCAGGCTACAATATTTTGAATAAAACATACTAGTTTACTGAAGAGTTCTTTTCCTGTTATGTATATGAGAAAATAACTTAACAAATGACTATACATGTAAAGCAGCACTAAGGGAAGAGGTAATAAGCCATATGGCTGGCAAAAAGTAATTTGCAGTGACAGAGCCCAAAAACTCTTTACGAAAATGAAGGGTTGGTGATTGCAAATACAAAGAATAACTCCAAGCTAGGTATAGACAAAATAATATGCTACTTGATTTTAATTGAACATCTATTAACTCTGGCAGCTTTGCAATATCACGTTTAAAACCCAATCAATCGAAGAAACAGGACATTTGTTGAGCTTTTATTTAAAAAGATGCAAAGAGATAGGAGGAAACATTGCAGACACTTAAAGGGCCAGCTCCAGAGCTTTTCCACTTGCTCACTCCTAATTTCCATTTGCAGGAAGGTCACTTTGTATCAGGATCACTGGCCCAGAGAGAACTGGAAATCGAGCCAGTTAATCAACCCACCAACGCAACTCAATTACCGCTACCCTAAATTCAAACTGCAAAGGTACCCCCTGAACTCCTCCTCATCTAGCCCTCTCAGAGATTAGGCAAGATGCACGCTGGTGATTATTGCTGGGCCCAAACAGCAAACTGGTCGAGCAAGGAAGGGAGGGTGAGGCACACCAGACTCAGCCTGGTTGGTTCAGAAGGGGGAAATGTGAGCCATCCTTCAGAAACAATGGCCAAGAAGGGGGGAGGCAAGGGAGGGGACGGAGGGAGGGGCAAGACGCCAAACAAGGGAGGCCTCTCACCAAAGGAAGGAGACAATGACAGAATGCAGAGGGCTGCCAAGTATTAACGGCAACGCTACTTCAGCTCCAGTGCGACAGTGATTAAGTGCAAAGGGAATACTCACCAAACTCCACCCCTCTGACCTGGGACATTGGTCAAACTCATAGTGTTCATTTACAAAAACATAGATTGAGCTCAATCGGTCTGAAATTCAATGTTGACTTTTAAATGTCTGTATAATACTCTTTTAGGAAGCACTTGGGCTTATAATAACAAAAGCTTGGTGCGAAAAAGCCATGTTTGAACATTTTTCGTAACAAATACTATAATCCGTTCAAGTCCTTTTTCAATTGATTTGCTACATTCGTCGCGTCATTTTCCTAAAAAAATTAAAGTACCTGCCATTGGAGTGGTACTGGTGGAAATATCTTGAGTGGGCGGCGGCTGGAAATTGTATGCTTAAACTCGGAAATCTGCCTGGAACTGCTGCAACGGTTCAAGCGAGGTCGGACTGTGTCGCCGTTGCTCTCGCCGTTGCTCTCGTCTGCGTAAGCCATAGTTTCTTAGGGTAAATAAAACACCAAGCATTTCACTGTTCCAGTCATTGAAATCGACCGGTGCTAGCAGGGGAGGCGCCCCGGCAGACTCCAAAACTGTTCCCAAGCCAGGCTGCTGCTGCCAGAGTTCACTCGCTCACCCAGGAGCAGCCACTGCGCGTTCTCCTGTGAACCTGTGCGGTTCGGGACACTTGCAGTAAGCGATAGAGAAAAAGTGAATAACATTCTGTGTTCAGTCTTATGTGCCAAAAATGCTCTTTGATTTTACACAAATCACCATGAAACTACGTCCGAGCTATTTGTCCCGCTCTCGGGGGTGATTTTTTTTTTTACAAAATGGGGTTGCCTGCACACACACACAGAGAGAGAGAGAGAGAGAGAGAGAGAGAGAGAAAGAGAGAGAGAGAAAGAGAGAGAAAGAGAGAGAGAGAGAGAGAGAGAGAGAGATATGCAGCCACACTTTACTGAAGACAGCCAACAAGATACTACTGGTGATACGAATGTCCAGTGGAGAACTGTCCAGCAGTTCAGTGCTGGACTGCCCCTGTGGGTGGTACCAGAGTGGCACATAATATAAGTTGTCAGGGTGGTTTAGAATCTGTGCATGCATTTTAGACAACACAAAGGTAGGTAGGGGCGGCCACGAACCTGCTAGCCACCCATGTTGAGTTGGGAAGGTGGATGGGTGCTGAGAGACAGTACTGGAGCACGAGAGGCATTATGTGTGCAGCTAGACCGAATCTTTATCATGGGGTATATATACATTCCTATGTCAGGTGTGCTGTGCAATGTGCCTTAGAGTAATGCATGTAGTGGGTGGGTGCTGAGAGCAGGAGAAACGTTATGTGTGCAGCTAGACTGACTTGTATTGAGGGGGATATATCTGCATTCTTATGACAGATATGATTGCGCAATGTTCCTTAGAGTGGTGCATGTAGTGGATGGGTGCTATGATGAATCCAATGAAGTCATCACGGATTCCCCGGTGGTATCCTCCTCCAATGTGGCATGGGGACGGCAGCCGCTACCTGATCCTGACCTTGGTGGCAGCTATAAAGATGTCATGCGTGGGGTGCATTCCAAGACCCCAAACTAAAGGTCCCTTTCACATGAAAAGCAGAATTTTCAACACTGGCACAGAAATGGCTTTGCATTTGTGGCTGCAAGTGAAAACTGAAGGTCCCTTTCATATATAAAATTGGATTTTTCAACACTGACCCAAAAACAGCTTTACATGTGTATTTTTCAAGTTAAAACTAAAGGGCCACGTGGAAAAAAACGACCATTACCACCAAAGGAAAAGCAGCATTTTAAGTCACAAAGTAGGAAGAAAATCAAAGAATCTTTCTCTTGAAAACCAGGAATTTAAACCCTGAGACAAAAATGGATTTGCATATGTGTTTGCAGTTTAAATGTGAAAAGGGTAACACTGCTAACAGAAAAGTGTCAGGGAAAAAGACATGGTGCATGTTTGCAAAAAGTAATGAATGGTTTAATTTACTTACCTGTAACTATTGTTCTCCAGCATGGGTCTGGCATGGATTCACATGCTCATGAATATTCCCCATTGTCAGGCTGGGCATCCTCGGTAAAAGAAAAACAGTTTCACTTTCACTTAAAAACTATATTTCTCCTCTAAACCAATCACTGTCCTCTGGGTCATACTGCCCCTATCCAATGACAGTCCTCTCCCTAAGCCCCTCGCCCTGGCAGCCATCTTCAGATTTGGGATGCACGTAAAGTGGCAGTATGACCAAGAAGAGCCGCAGAGGGGAGGGAGGGTTAAGTAACTTAAACCTTCTCCAACATGGGGTCTGGCATGGATTCACATTCTCATGAATAACAAATACATAGCAGTACAACATTACACAACCATGGGAGGTGGCAAGGCTCAACAGAAGCAATCCATTCTTACCGGTTGCAAGGCTCAACAGAAGCAGTAGATTCTTACCTCCAGAACAGTCTCACCTCAAGCAAACAGGTTGCGTAGCGCTGCGTGTCCGACTCTGGACTCCTCCCTGTAATCCCCGTCGACGAAGTAGAACTTCGTGAAGGTGTGCATGGATCTCCATGTAGCAGCCCTGCAGATGTCCAGCAAGGGCACACCAGAAAGGTACGCCGTCATCGCAGCGATCACTCTGACGGAGTGGGCTCTCGGATGGCCTGGGCAACGATTGGTTCGCCAACCGATGACGGTGTGTGATGCAGCTGAAGAGCCACCTTGAAATGGAAGCCTTGGACAAGGCCTCCCATGTTTCACAGGACCAAAGTTCACAAACAGCTGTGTGGTCTTCCCGAAAACTCTTTGTGCTTGTCAAGTAGAACTTCAGGGCACGAGCAACGTCCAACGAATGCAAGGCCCTTTCCGCCAGTGACAAAGATTTCAGGAACAAAACAGGTAATACCAAAGGCTCGATGAGGTGGAATTCTGACGCAACTTTTGCCATGAAAGAGGGGTGCATACGCAGCACCACCTTCGATTCGTAGAAAGTCAGATATGCTTGCTTGCAGGATAGGGCCTGGATCTCACCTACCCTTCTGGCAGAGGTGATGGCCACCAGGAAAGCCATTTTCCACGAGAGGAACTTGAGAGGGGTCTGATGCATAGGCTTGAAGGGGGCCCCATGAACCTCGTCAGAACCACATTGAGTTCTCACACCGGGGCAGAAGCTTTCACCGGCAGGAAAGATCAAAAAAGTGCTTTGAGAAACTCCTAGACGAGTCGATGGGACCAAAGGGAAGAGCTTCCTGGAGACCTGGTGTAGCGGGAGATAGCCGCCATATATACCTTGATAGCGGCGTGGACCAATCTGTCCTAGGCGAAGGATAGCAAGTATGTAAGGGCCTGCAGTGCTGTCACCCTCAGAGGGGTAATCCTCCGAGACCGGCACCACATAGCGAAATGCTTCCACTTGTGACCGTAGCACTTCAAAGTTGAAGACGCCCTGGCCTTGGCGAGGAACTCTGTGCAGTCTGCAGGCAAGTCATATCCTCCAATCCCTAGGGCTACAGGAGCCAAGCCCTCAGGTTCAGCGATCCTGGGTCGTGAGGAAGGATTGCGACTCCTTCTCTGGTGAGAAGCTTCGGAACCAATGGTAGCTTGACTGGAGGGAACCCTGACAGGCTGAGGAGGTCCCGATACCAAATCTGCTTCGGCCACGCCGGGGTGAAGAGTATCATATTGAATAGACACTGAGTCTGTTGATGACTCATAGCAGGAGAGGGATGGGGTAAGCGTACAGGAAAAGTGCTTCCCAAGGGAAGGAGAACGCATTCCCCAGGCTCCTCGGCTGGTGGAACCTGCTGGCAAACCTCTGGCACTTGGAGTTCACCACTGTTGCAAACAGATCTATCTGCCCCACTTGATGAACAGGTGGTCCACCTGATTCTGATGAAGCTCCCACTCGTGGCAGGAGCGCAGCCCCTTGCTGAGGGATTCTGCAATGGTGCTCTTGACTCCCGCCAGGTGGAGATGGACGAGGAACATCCCCTGTCCGACGGCCCAGCGCCACAAGTCATGCGCTTCTTTGGAGAGCGCCGAGGATTGAGTGCCCCCCTGCTTCCTGATGTAGAACATGGTGGTGGTGTTGTCTGCAAAGATCCTCACCACCTTGCCATCAGAGATGGCAGGAATGATTTAAGGGCCCAGAACAATGCCCATAGCTTCAGGATGTTGATATGAAGATCCTTCTACTCCGGCAGCCACATGCCTCTGGTGTACAGACGTCCAGGGTGTGTGCGCCCCATCCCTTTAGGGAGGCGTCCGTGGTGACCATCTCCTGGTATGGTGGGCTTTGAAATCCAGTGCCTTGAGCGATGTTGGAGCAGATGCCCCACCATACTATCACCCGGCGGAACTTGTTGTTGAGAGAGATCTTGTCTGTGAAGCTTCTGGACACCTGTATCCAGCAGGCATCCAGGAATTCCTGAAGCGGTTGCATTTTAAACCCCCAGAGCTGGACGAGGTAGATGCAGGATGACATCATGCCCAGTAACGACTTGATGGCCTGCACTGTGGCAGTCTTCGTCGATGACAGCCATTGCACCTTTCCTAGAATGGCTGCTATGCTCTCCTCCGAGGGTGATGCCAGGGAAGACAATGTATTGAGTCTGGTGCCTAGGAATGGCACGTTCTGTGATTGCGTTAAGCAGGACTTTGGATAGTTGATGGAGAACCCCCAGATCTGTTAGTAGCTGGACGGTTGCCTCCGTCTGTCCATCGGCCAGCTCCCGCGAGTGGGCGCGAATCAGCCCGTCGTTCAGGTACTGGTATACCTGTATGCCCTGTAGATATAGATGGGATGCCACTGGTGCCAGGCATTTAGTGAACACGCTGAGGGCCTACTTCAAGCCAAAAGGTAGGGCCTTGAACTGGCAGTGTTGTCCCTGCAACACAAAGCGTAGAAACATTCAATGTTTCTTGTGAATGGGCATGTGGAAGTAGGCGTCTTCCAGGTCCAACAATGTCAAGAAGTCTCCTCTTTTGAATTGGCTGAGCATGTGTTGCAACGTGACCATCCTGAATTTTTGGGACTTTAGGTATTTATTCAGATGCCATAGGTCTAGGATGGGCCTCCAGCCCCCTCTCTTCTTTCTGACAAGAAAGTATCTGGAATATACTCCAGAGCTCCAGAGCCGTTGCAGAACTAGCTCTATCACCCCTTTTAGAAGCATGGCCCCCTACCTCTTCCAGGAGCTGAGGGATGTGCTGCTCCTAACAGGTAACCGGAGGGATCCGCAGAAACCTGCATTGAAACTCCAGGGTGAGTCCTTGGGTGAGAGCGTCCAGCACCCATTTGTCTGTGGAGATCCTTCCGCACTCGCTGACTAACCTCATCAGCTGGTCTTCCACTGGGGTGTACGAGTGGGGGTCCGACGCCCCGGTCAGTTCAGGCTTGCTTCGGTTCTGGCGTCCTGCCCTGCGGGCGACGGCAACGCTGTCTTCTGCTATCATACGCCTGGAAACGGTCTCTGTAGGATTCCTGCATTGTGGATCTGGAAGGCTGTTGGTATGACATTGAGAAACCTTTGGAAGACCTGCTCGACTTTCCCCTAGGGTAGCGAAAAGAAGATCGTTGCTGCTGTAGAGTGCCCAGGGAACAGGCCGTCTCCGTATCTGCTTTGAGGACCTGTAAGGACTCGTCAATGACCTTCCCAAACAGATTCTCTACATCTAAGGGCATGGCCAGCACTTTCGCCTGGACCGCCAGATGGAAATTTGTGGCTTTCATCCAACCTTGTCAGCTAAGGCAGGCACTGTTCCCCATTTGTCAGAACCCTGAGTCGGCGACGTCCAATGCCACTGTGATGGCGTGATCAGACGCCACTTCAACTTCCTGGAGGAGAGCGATTGCCTCCATCTTCTTATTGTCTGAGGAACTCCAAATCGGCCCCAGCTTGTACCACAACTCCCTGTCGCACCTTGCTAGAATCGCCAGTGCATTTGTCGCCTTGATAGTGGACGACGCAGTGTAAATCACCTTCTTTTCCATGGTGTCCATCCTTTTCCCCCTCGTTGTCGGGAGGGACCAAAGACAACAAGGACTGGTTGGCCGACCGTTTCCTCACAGCCACAGATACCACCGAATCCTGTGATGGCTGTGACATCAGGTACTTGGGTGCGGAGTCCGGCACCCTATATTTCTGCTCCAGCCTATCCCACTTGGATGGAGCCATGCAAGTTTCTTCATGAGGTCCAGGCACTCATCCCAAATGGCATCCAGAAGGGGCACCACCATGATCGTCTTCCTCTTGGCCACGTGCCTCTGGTACAAAAAGCCATCCTTCTTGGTTTCCTCGGGTGCCAGCTGGAATAGCTCTGAGGCTCTGGAGATCATGGAGTGGAACGATTCCACCTCATCCGGTGTGTACAACCTATGTGGAGCCTCCAAATGTGGAGATTCACCGTCCGCTGCGACGATATCCTCATCATCCATCGTTGTGGCCATAACTATCCCTGTGTCTGGGTCTGCTGGGGAGAAGGGACCCAATGTGATGGCAGAGCTTGAAATGGAGGTGTTGGATGACATTTCCTCTTCTTTGCTGGAGACTGATCAGGGGACCTGGGCGACCAGAGGTAACAGAGCCGCAGGCATCCTTATCTGGATCTCTGACACCAAGATGTGTTGAGTCAACAGAATATCTAAGGAAATGTCCCCCGGCTGACTAGGCAGAACGGGGAAACTAGGCCCTGAACCATTGTTGCCATTATCCTAGTCTTCAACGTCCTTGTGGACTGTATGTAGGGACTCCTGGTCTTTGTCGTCTGTGGAATAGATCTCCATGGTTTGGCCGATGACTTGGGAGGACTTTTTCAGGGCATCCTTGCCCCCCTCCCCTCCCGAGAGTCTTGAACCGGGGCCTGAGCCAGTTTCACCACTTCTGGCATGCCTGCAGACTTTGCCAAAGTCACTGCAGCGGTGTCATGCCTTGGGGGTAGGGATACCGTCTGAGCCGTGGGGGCTACCCTCGCAGCATCAGCACACTTAGCTGTCGTGGCAGTAGCAGTCGTCGACAGAGTCCATGATGAGGCCTTAGTCTGTGCCGGTTGAGCCTGCTTAGGCTGTTCGGCCGCCTCCTCCTCCGTACATGGTTTATCGGATTTCTCAAGCAGTTGAGCTGGGCTAGATGACTTCTTCGAAGAGGAGATCGATTGCCGGCTGGCAATGGATCGAGGTGGAAAGTGATGTCAATTGTGCCCTATCCACTTTGGGACCCGTTTCTGCTGCAAACCCGATGGACTCTGACTTGAGGCTCTTGGTCTCATCTTGGGCCCCCACAGATGGGACGCCCTCAAAACACTTAGAAGACCGCTCCTCGGACCGGCCGGTCTTGGGTGAGGCATGACCTTGCTTGGAGCACGGGTCAGAGGTCTTGCCGTTAAGCCATGCCGCCAGCCTACTACGCCTGTGCTTCGTTGGCTTCTTGAAGAAACCAAGGCATATCTCGCTCTTGACCTCCTTGTGTTCTGGGTGAAGGCAGTAGAGGCATTGCAGTTGTTCGTCCTCCACAAACACGTTCCGTAGCCCACATTTGGTGCAGCGCCTGAGGAGGGACCTTCCCTCCTTCTCCTCCGTCATGGTTGGAGGGCGCAAAGTAGGGCCATGGCCTTGTAGAATCTTCGACGATTTTTGCCCTTGGGGGGCGCAGAACATCAAAGACCATGGATCCCTGCTGTCGGCAGATGGAGAAAAGAGCACACAGGCTTCTTTGAAACAAAAATAGAACTTTTTCCATCAAAAACACAAAAGAAAGTACAAATCGCTGTGAGGGCGCACTCGAGGAATCCCAAAACTGAAGCGTGCAGTAAAAATCTGTAGGAGGAGGGGGCTTAGGGAGAGGACTGTCATTGGATGGGGGCAGTATGATCCAGAGGACAGTGATTGGTTTAGAGGAGACCAGTTTTAAGTGAAAGTAAAACTTTTTTTTTACTGAGGATTCCCAGCCTGACGATGGGGAATATTCATGAGCATGTGAATCATGCCAGGCCCTATGCTGGAAAAATGATGTTTTACATGCATAATATCAGCAGACATTTGAAAAGAAAAGCCCACTTTGTTTTCCATGGCAATGTTTCTGTAGGCCAGAGGAAAACCCTTTTGCTGGCTGTGGGACAGATGTCACAAAGAACTCCCCCACTGGAAGGCTGGCATCCTACTGTTTACAATTATCATTAAATGTGGCCTTCCTGAAAGCTATTGTCCCTGAAGGCTGGGCTCTGTGCAGAGACAACTGGCCTTGGCTGGAGGTTGACCAGAATGTAGACAGAAGGTGTGAAGAAGGGGGGGGGCTACAATTAAGAGAGGCTGAACATCCTTTTTCAAAGAGCAAGCTTCCAACACAAAGACTGATAAAAGCTCTGGGTACAGGAGGGCCCAGTGAGAACAAATGGCCTGGGGGCAGGAGAATTGCCATTTCTACCACGTGAATATTCACCATTAATTTAAAAGGGCTAATATAATTTAGCCCTTTTTCCCCCCGCAACCATAAGCCGGATTTTCTTTATGTGGCATTTTTTAGGTCATTTGCAGGCGATTTTGGGGATGTATAATTCCTCCACCTGCGACTCAAGGAACTGTAATGGCCATTTAAAATGGGTTCTGGACGATCTGAAAATGTTCCAAATTTGGGAGTTGGTGAACGGGTGGAGGGTAACATTAGGAATAATGGGAATAAATTGCATCTTTCTCACAATAATGCATTTGGGGAAAATGGCAGAAAAGTGTCACATGGCCATGCAAAATGCTGCAGACCTGGCAGTCTTATTTCATTCCCCAGGATTAGCTGAATCAGAAAATATATATATTATGGCAGTTGCAAGTAAAATGATGATGCTTTGCCACATAAATTTGACATAAGAACAAATGTGATTGCAAATGGGAGTTGCTCCAGACCCCTAAACCAATCCTGTTTGGGAGGCTGGATTTGGGAGTAGAGAGAAGGTTAACTGTCCAATCCTGGTTGTGAGGAATCTTGCAGGGTGCTTCCCCAAGAATGCAAACTTGATGGTGTCAGTGCTGCTACATAAGGGAGACTGCACTAGGAGGAAGGGGAGAGATGGTGAAATTTACCATCAGGAGGGCTGCTGAAACTAACCATCCGACAGCTGCAAGGTAACACCAGAGGAGATTGCTGACAGTGTGTCTGGGTGGAGTGGCCTATTTCTAGGAAGGCCTAAAAGCTGACTGGGTCCTGTGGTGTAGAGTGACCAGACCCCTGCTCTATCTTTCAAGAGTGTTCTGAGATGCAGCTGGCTTTCCTGAACTTTAAACAGGGGCTTTCTATGCAAGTAGAACTGAGCCCTGGGAAACCAAAAGGTAGAGGAATCTGCTTCACTTAAATCCTTTCGCTTAAAAGTGGGCCCGGGGGGGCAAAACTGTGTAGATCCTTAGCCTACTTAACTAAAAAGATTAATTTAAGTAATTCCCCATTTGGTGGAACTCTATGTCATGATGCCTACCTCCAAGGAGCCAGGTCCGACCCAGCAACCCCAGAGGCAGGCATCATTCCCCCCAGGGAAGTGCCAGCGGGCCCAAGCTGGGGCCCTTTGGACACAGTCCTGGCGACTTAGGCGCCAGGTTCATGTTGGACCCCTGTCCTGGCGCCTTAGGCAC
The DNA here is from genome assembly GCF_040938575.1 of Ambystoma mexicanum. Classification (NCBI taxonomy): domain Eukaryota; kingdom Metazoa; phylum Chordata; class Amphibia; order Caudata; family Ambystomatidae; genus Ambystoma; species Ambystoma mexicanum. The sequence continues at coordinate 687,607,293 of NC_090934.1, read as the reverse complement.
CAGGCTCATAAAGCTAGACATGTGTTCAAGTGTTTTAATGTGCACTTACCTGATGCAGACCATGCTGCTACATCCAGGCCCTCTTGAGGCCTGAATGGAACTACTTTACCTGTGGGACTACTTTCCACCTGGGTGTGGTCGGGGAAGGATACATACCTGATCGGTGGAAGGGTACATGCCTGGAACTTCTTCCAAAGCTATTTAAACCACGCCCGATCAGCAACTCACGCTTCGCGTTGTTCTGCTCCTCGCAGCTGGACGCTCACCATGTCAGCTCCTGCATCTGGACTTCAGCCACGCCTGACAGCATCCTGGGTCGCCTGCAAAAGGAGATAAGAAGGAATTGGAGAGAAAGAAGACCTTACCTGCTAAAGCTGCATCACGGGGACATCACACTGACGATCCTGAAAGGGAAGACATCATTTTAAAAGCATTTCGTTTTGATTGCTGCAGCGCTGCATTTCACTCACCTTTCCTGGGCGCCTCCATCTTCAGCAGCGATCATCCGGATCCGCACCCACTTCCCAGAGCCTAGAGAGAAAAGACAAGAAAACAAGGTGAGAGAAGGAAGGGAAAAAGGAAAAGCTCAGTTTCCTTCTAAGACTTACCTGTTGGGTCATTCCCATTTCATTTTGGGTCCTGCCGCTTCCAGGCATTCCGGACCCCGGCCCCAATGGGGAAAAAAGACAAAGACATTGAATGAGTGAATGCAAAGACATTACCTGAACGCTCATCCAGAACTTACACTTCGGGTCGGCGCCATATCTCCGGCATTCCGAACCACGGCCCCTAAGGGGAAAAAGACATAAGCAATAGCGCTTGCTGCAATAAGACAATGAACATAATTATTAAGCTTGAACTTTTGAACTTGCAACAGAACTCTTACAGCGCCTCACCTGAATAGTCAAGCTTATATTGAACTCCCATCAAACCTCAATCCAGTGAAGTAACTGGGTTTCAACGCGCCCCTGCATCAGAAGCAGGATGGAGAACTCATCCTTCCAAACCCTAAGGTGAGACTTCACGGGGAATCGTGGAAGGGTATCGAGGAGGGTTGGAAGGGAGTGGGAGGCTTGAGCATTATTCCGTCAGTAGGTAATACTCCCTTTTCACGCACAGGGGAATATTCCTGCGAGCCAGAAAAGCCAGAGTAGAGGGGCCCTTCCTGTCCATCATCAGAGTCCTGCGCTTCACCATTGAAGAAGCATCAGCACTCGAAGCCAGGCCTGCGCCTCCGTGGGAATCAGGTGAGCGTGACAGAACGCGAAGCCTACCCACAATCTCCCACCCGGGTGCTATGGAGACTTCCGAGACAGATCAGCTGGCCCAGCTTTTGGGGGAATTACGGGCAGAAGTGCACTCAGCCCGCCAGGAGACTAACGCTCTCAAAAGAGAACTGATCCTATCCAAGGAAAGAACTGATGACCTGGCCAAAAGGTTATTGCAGGCCCAGGCAGGGCACACTCCTTTACCTAATTCTGGAGGTACTTCCACATCAATGGGTTTGAATAACCCGGTACAAATCAATCTACCTGGACACATGCCTTTGGCCCCGCCTGAACGTTTTGCGGGGGATCCCAAGAAATATGCCCTCTTTATGAACCAATGTCGTTTACACTTTCTATGCAGACCCGGGGCCTTCCCTAACAACCAGACCAAGGTAGCCTTTATACTATCTCACCTCAGTGGCAGTGCTGCCGATTGGTCTATTCCATTGGTAAATCAGGATGATCCAATTCTCCAGGATTTTCAGGGCTTCCAGGCCAGCATGGAAGATTGTTTGCTCGACACTCTCAAGGACAGGCCCTTGATAACGAACTGCTATCCTTATGACAAGGTAATCAGGATCTCCTGTCCTACGTTGCCACCTTTAATAGACTGGTTGTGGAAACTGGATGGCCAGAAAACAAAAGGATCACATTGTTTCATCGAGGCCTGCGCTGAGAGCTTAAGGATGTTCTAGCTCAGATAGTAGATCCACCCCAGGTCTGCGCAGACTACATAGACTTGGTGGTTCAACTTGATCACAGACTTCAAAATAGAAAAGCAGATCGGTTCAAGTACGAAACCCGAGTACCGATCAAAACCCACGCTAACTCCAAGAGTACCGACGTACCCGAACCTATGCAAATCGGCGGTGTTAAAGGACCATTAACGCAGAAGGAACGAGAGAGAAGGCGGCAAATGCAACTTTGTCTGTATTGCGGGACTTCCGGTCACTTTCTTCGAAATTGTCCGGTTAAACCACCTAAGAAGGTGGTTGGAGCCACTGCTAACGATTTATTGACACCTGATTCGGGAAACGACCTAGCCCGACAAGCGTAGGGGTCCGCTTGCCGAGCTTGAAAACAAACTCTTTGACCTCGCATTTTGTCATGCCAATGGTGCTCGTGGACCCAAAACAGCCTCAGCAGTTGCATGCTGTAAAAGCATACATCGACAGTGGAGCTATTGGAAACTACATAGACCGTGAATTGGCTTCCAGGATTAAGCTCCCTCTCCGCCCGAAAGTAACCCAAGATGTCATTACTACAGTAGGTGGAACCGAAATAGCCTCAGGGCCTGTAACGCATTCCACTGTTGAAATGACACTGGTGGGTCAGGATGGACATCGGGAAGCAATCGTGTTTGATGTGATCAAGGCCCCACAATTTCAAGTAATTCTTGGAATTCCTTGGTTAGAAACACATAATCCCAGAATCGACTGGCGAGCAAAGAAGATAAGTTTTCCTGATTGTGAACCAACTTGTTATCCAAGAAATCCAGTTATGGGTCTAGCCTCAGCAACTTCCACCCCTGTACAGCTACCGTCAGAATACCAAGAATTCCAAGACGTTTTTCAGAAGGAGCAGGCTAACACGTTACCTCCCCATCGGTCTTATGATTGACAAATCGATCTGGTACCCAATGCTCAACTACCTTGTAGTAGGATTTATGCTCTTACGGAACCTGAGAACCTGCATTTGCGTCAGTATTTAGATCAGTACCTAGCCAATGGTTTTATTTGCCCGTCCAAGTCTCCTGTCTCCTCAGCTCTGTTCTTCGTGCTGAAAAAAGAGGGCGACCTTAGAACATGTATAGACTATCGTGCCCTAAATCAAATAACGATTAAGAATCGTTATCCTCTGCCCCTGATCCCTGAGTTTATCGACCAGGTGAAAGACGCTTGTGTGTACACCAAGTTAGATCTCTGAGGAGCTTATCACCTGGTGCGTATAAAAGAAGGCAACGAATGGGTTTTCTCACCAAATTTGGCATTCCGCACCAAATTTGGGCTCTTCGAATATCAGGTGATGCCCTTCGGTTTGTGCAATGCACCTGCCGCCTTTCAGTACTTTATGAATGATGTTCTTCGGGAACTTATCGATGTCTGTGTCATTGTTTATATTGACAACATCCTGGTGTACTCTTCTTCAGAATCCGATCACAGAAAACATGTTAGGGCAGTTCTTGAGAAATTGCGCCAGCACAGACTATTTGCAAAGCTTGAAAAATGCGTTTTTCATACCACAGAAGTTGAGTTTCTCGGATTCATCCTGACACCTCAAGGAGTCCGAATGGACTCGCGAAAGGTGGACGCCATCCTCAAATGGCCTTCTCCTAGCTCGGTGAAGGGAGTTCAGAGCATGCTCGGCTTCGCCAATTTCTATTGAAGATTCATTCCGGAATTTTCCCGAACAGTCCAACCCATCACAGCTCTCCTAAAGAAAAACAAACGCTTTGAATGGACTCTTGAGGCCGAACAAGCCTTTCAGGACCTGAAAACCAAATTCACCTCTGCACCCGTATTGAAGCACCCGCACCCAAATCTCCCTTACATTGTGGAAACCGACGCAACCAGTTCGGCCCTGGGAGCTGTCCTGTCGCAAAAAGACCCAGAAACTAACCAACTACACCCTGTGGCCTTTTGGTCCAGGAAATTTTCTCCTCCTGAAATCAACTACGCAATTACCGACAAGGAGTTACTGGCTATTAAATCTGCTTTCAAGGCTTGGCGTCACTACCTTCTCGGGGCAAGACACACCATCACCGTAATTACGGACCACAGAAATTTACAATATTTAAAGACGGCCAAAGCTCAATCTTCACGACAACTCCAATGGGCTCTATTCTTTGCGGAATTTGATTTCGTAATTACCTATCGCCCTGGCTGCAAGAATGGTAAAGCGGACGCCTTATCCCGGATTGGCATGGAAGAACCCAATTCGAGTTTAGAACCTGTGCCAATCATACCTGAACAAAGAATCTTAGGCCTAACTTCATTGCAAACTATTGAGGACATCCAAACGCAAGTAAAACAACTTCTAGACTCTTCAGCCTTACTGGAATGGAGTCAAAAGGGTCCTCATTACACCGTTAAGGATGATTTACCCTACTTCCAGGAGCGGTTGTTTCTGCCAATTAAAGAATTGAAAGAACTTGTTATTGCCCATCATCATGAATCATTAATGGAAGGACACCCTGGTATCGCTAAAACGGAGGAAAAAATCAAACGCCACTTCTGGTGGCCTTCTTGGAGAAAAGACAAAGTCTTTTGTATTGTCTTGCGGAATTTGCGCCCAAAACAAGGGTCAAAAGAAAAGGCCAGCCGGTCTACTTCAACCCTTGGATATTCCACCGGCACCATGGCACACCTTGTCAATGTACTTTATAACTGACCTGCCTCCTTGTGCTGGTTACAACACTATCCTTGTAATTGTGGATCTATTCTCCAAAATGGCCCACTTTATCCCTTTAAAAGGTTTGCCTTCAGCTTCCACCTTGGCCAAGGAATTTCTGGAGAATATAGTTCGCATACATGGCTTTCCTTCCATATTAGTCTCGGATCGTGGAAGTCAATTTATCTCCCATTTTTGGAAGAAATGTTGTCAACTAGCACAAATAGATGTGCGGTTATCCACCAGCCACCACCCCCAGACCGACGGACAAACCGAGAGAACCAATCAGACTCTCGAGGAATCTTTGGTGCATGTTACATCAATCCGAGTTAAATTGGAAAGACATCCTTTGGATCGCAGAATATGCATACAACAATTCAGTGCATTCTGGAACCGGACAAACTCCTTTTTATACTTTGTATGATCACCATCCTCGGACCTCTGACCTAGATCCACCTCTGACTCTGGAAATGCCCGCAGTAAATCATCTGCATTCCACAATAACCCGAGCCTTCAAAGAAGCTGCAACTCATTTACAGCAAGCCAAGAAAAAGTATAAAGAAAATACTGATTTGCACCGAAGTAAAACTCCTCCTTACCAAGTAGGAGACCGGGTATGGCTAGCAACAAAACATTTACCCCTCAAGGGCCCGCGAACCTTCAATCCCAGATTCATAGGACCTTATCCCATCAAGGCTATAATCAATCCCGTGGCCTTTAAACTGGATTTACCGTCTAACATGCGTATTCATCCAGTTTTTCATGCATCACTTTTGAAGCCAGTACAACCAGGGACCCGACTGTCCAAGCCTCCAGACTCAGTTCAAATTGAAGGGGAATTAGAATTCGAAGTTAAAGACATTTTAGACTCCAAGGTGTTAAAGTTAAAACTCTTCTATCTTGTTGACTGGAAGGGATATGGACCTCAGGAGAGATTGTGGGAGCCTAGTAACCATGTTCACGCACCTCGATTAATACAAAGGTTCCACCAGAGATTTCCGAACAAGCCAAAACCCCCGGAGGGAACAACCTTGGGAGGGGCCTTGAGGGGGGGTACTGTCATGATGCCTACCTCCAAGGAGCCAGGTCCGACCCAGCAACCCCAGAGGCAGGCATCATTCCCCCCAGGGAAGTGCCAGCGGGCCCAAGCTGGGGCCCTTTGGACACAGTCCTGGCGCCTTAGGCGCCAGGCTCATGTTGGACCCCTGTCCTGGCGCCTTAGGCGCCAGGCTCATAAAGCTAGACATGTGTTCAAGTGTTTTAATGTGCACTTACCTGATGCAGACCATGCTGCTACATCCAGGCCCTCTTGAGGCCTGAATGGAACTACTTTACCTGTGGGACTACTTTCCACCTGGGTGTGGTCGGGGAAGGATACATACCTGATCGGTGGAAGGGTACATGCCTGGAACTTCTTCCAAAGCTATTTAAACCATGCCCGATCAGCAACTCACGCTTCGTGTTGTTCTGCTCCTCGCAGCTGGACGCTCACCATGTCAGCTCCTGCATCTGGACTTCAGCCAGGCCTGTCAGCATCCTGGGTCGCCTGCAAGAGGAGATAAGAAGGAATTGGAGAGAAAGAAGACCTTATCTGCTAAAGCTGCATCACGGGGACATCACACCGACGATCCTGAAAGGGAAGACATCATTTTAAAAGCATTTCGTTTCGATCGCTGCAGCGCTGCATTTCACTCACCTTTCCTGGGCGCCTCCATCTTCAGCAGCGATCATCCGGATCCGCACCCACTTCCCAGAGCCTAGAGAGAAAAGACAAGAAAACAAGGTGAGAGAAGGAAGGGAAAAAGGAAAAGCTCAGTTTCCTTCTAAGACTTACCTGTTGGGTCATTCCCATTTCATTTTGGGTCCTGCCGCTTCCAGGCATTCCGGACCCCGGGCCCAATGGGGAAAAAAGACAAAGACATTGAATGAGCGAATGCAAAGACATTACCTGAACGCTCATTCAGAACTTACACTTCGGGTCGGCGCCATATCTCCGGCATTCCGAACCCCGGCCCCTAAGGGGAAAAAGACATAAGCATTAGCGCTTGCAATAAGACAATGAACATAATTATTAAGCTTGAACTTTTGAACTTGCAACAGAACTCTTACAGCGCCTCACCTGAATAGTCAAGCTTATATTGAACTCCCATCAAACCTCAATCCAGTGAAGTAACTGGGTTTCAACGTGCCCCTGCATCAGAAGCAGGATGGAGAACTCATCCTTCCAAACCCTAAGGTGAGACTTCACGGGGAATCGTGGAAGGGTATCGAGGAGGGTTGGAATGGAGTGGGAGGCTTGAGCATTATTCCGTCAGTAGGTAATACTCCCTTTTCACACACAGGGGAATATTCCTGCGAGCCAGAAAAGCCAGAGTAGAGGGGCCCTTCCTGTCCATCATCAGAGTCCTGCGCTTCACCATTGAAGAAGCATCAGCACTCGAAGCCAGGCCTGCGCCTCCGTGGGAATGAGGTGAGCGTGACACACTAGGGGTAATTTTTGTTAAAATTCAAAATTAACAAAGCTCATTTTACAGTGTGCGCTGAAATACCATAGCCTATAATTTAATTGGGTTATCCTTTTTGTCCTGTTGACCCTGACTTCTTTAAGGAAGAACGGTATCTTTGTTCTTAAATCAGTACAATCTTTTTGCTCAACTTTCCCCTAGCACTGGCCTTTAAGTGGGAGGAGGCTGAATATCCTAAATTCTCAATTCAGCCCAATTTTACCTTCCAGCTTCCCCAACACAGGCCTTCCAGTGGAGAGGGATCAAAGATCCAAAATTCCCAGATCATTTCAATTTTTCTTTCAGACTTCCCCAACCCAGACCATAGTAGGGGGTGGGGAGTGTCTGAAAAACAAACTGCTAAATCACCCTGTGTTTATTTTAAAGTGAAAGTGTGGGTGAAATAATAATTACCATATGCATTTGCATACATTTGTAACAAAAAAAAGGCTAGCCTTTTAAGCGCACAGGAAAAAGAAATCGAAATTTCACTGCATTACATCTATCAATGTGTTCACTGACCAGCACTAGTTATTTCTTGAAGTGTAATTTGTAGAAAATAAAGAATCTGGATTTGTGTTATTTCATCTCATGTTTGCGATTCATTTATGTTAGAGAAGTTTATTGTGTTGTGCCACGGATAAAGTGGTGTTTGACATTTCAGTGTGAGTTTCGTAACATTTAACCCAAATAAACCTAAACATATTTCCTGTACACTGGCCTGGTTCTTGGCTCATTGGTAGCTCAGGGGGGGGGGGGGGGGATCCAAGGGCTATTAGATTAATTGGATAAAGGGCTGAATACAAAAATCCATTAAACAGTTTGTTGCATGACACCTTGAGTGGGGAGGGAAGGAACTGCTTGTGTTGAGGGTGGCCACTCAAACTATTACACATGGCCTAATTGGATAAGACGTGGTATCTCCCTATTACCCAATACCCTAATGGCCTATTGATAGGCATCTGTTACCCCCCCTGTAGGAAAAGTAAAGAAACCTTTTCCCAAAACCATTTAGGCCAAACTCCCATCCATAACTTGAAGAGTAAAAGCTCCAAAAAAAAAAAAACATTTCAGTTCTAGTTTTCTTTCATGTAGAACTGATCTTCCATGTGGAATCATTGAGTACCCGCCCTAGAATTATGCATCAGAAACCATCAATGGACTTAAAATCCCACAACCACCTAAATCCTCAGTTAATATCGGCAGACTTCAATTCCCACAATCACCTAAGTACTGAGACGATGAGGATGAAAGAATTGATACAGAGCAGCAAGAGTAATGAGCGTGCTTGTTGTAGAATGAAAACACATATGCGCTGGTCCTTTACAAATGGTCACCGAACTGTGTGAGGAAGCTCAGGAGAAGACGGGACATCTCCAGTGAAGGTGGATGGAGGTTGGAGGCACAAGCCGGTGTGCAGAAGCTGGAGGCACGAGACAGTGTGCGGAAGCTGGAAGCACGAGCGGGTTTGGCGGAGCGAAGGAACTCTCCCAGCAGAAAAGGAAAAAAATTGTGGTACAAGCAAGGCAGCCCCAGAAGACACCAGGAACCGCAAGAGGTCCTTGGGCATCCGCAAGACAAGAGAAGAAGCGTTGTCCTTACCGAGAGCCAAGCAGAAGCCGGCATGCAGGGGCAGAGCAGCGAGAGAAGCTGGAGAGATGCCAGAGTCGCACAGAGTGAGAAGCAAGCGGCGAAGGTACACTGCATAAGTGTAAGCCAGCATGAAAACGCTACAGAGAGCCGGTGAGTCTGCCAGAGCAGAGTAGGGACTCCAGGGCGTTTTGGTGACAGTGCCAAAGAGACTTTGAACGTTGTGAAGTAACGAAAAGAGAAATAAGATTGTTTCAAAAGGGCAGAGTGCTTACCCGAACCCCAATAAGGAATGAAGGCAAATGTGGGGAAAGCTTAAAAGAGCAGTGAAAGATACCAAGGCAAGAAAGATATATGCTACTTGAATGTAAAGAGGAACGTTAAGATCTGAGAAGTCCTGGTAGGAGAACACCAGGCAGTTGTGAATGCAAGAGAAGTCGTGGCAGGAGGGTACATGAGGCAAGTGTGAGTGCAAGAGAAGACCCGACAGGAGAGCAAACCAGGTAGTTGGAAGTGCAAGCCAAGGGAGTATACCAGGCAAATTGCAAACCTGCAAGGAGTGTCAAGCAGAAACAGTGTTTGTTAAACAAATAAGGAAATTGTGTTCAAAAAAGGAACTTGTGTTAACGAAGAACTTGCAAGGTTGCACAGTTTTCATCCAAAAGGATTGTTGTGGGCCAAGGAAGGCATAAAGAACTGTTCGGCCCAGAGACATTTGTGATACCAGTGAAGAATCCAGGGGAAGGGAATCACCCTCTGGAATTAAGGTATTTTCCATTTCTGGAGAACATTTACGTTAGAGCTATTCTACTTTTATTTGAGAACACTTTTTGCAAATACCAGGTTAAAGACCTTTCCCTTATCACTTTATTATTTTGTTTGTAATGTGATGGTCAGGATAGAACGTTTGGACATAGACAGCATTTGATTCATGACATCCTAACAAAGACAGATCCTTAGTTTTTGGTTTTAGGTAGGGCAACTCCTCTTGGAGCATGGTCAGAGAGGCATTTCCCCAACCCGTTTAAGGTAATAAAAGTCTTTAACCAAAAACTAGAACAACTTTGTTTCCGGCTTCCATGTCTGACCCCTCCCAGTGCTGAGAGGTAGTCTGGGGAGGATGCGAGAGCAGGAGAATCATTATGTACGCAGCTAGACTGCATTTATCGTGGGGGATAGCTGCATTCTTATGTCAGAGGTGTTGTGCAGTGTGTCTTAGAGTAGTATCTGATAGTAGATGCATGCAGCTAGAAGGCAGTGCCTTTGGCTAGTTTCAATAAGTGTGGATTTTGATACGTACCTGTGTGCCCTGGCTGATTTCTTAGTTGTGTAGATACAGCTAAATTTAGAAGGGGTGAATTCAGGGTGCGGCTTACTTCTACCCATTTGCTGTATAAATACATCATACACTTTATTCTTCAGCCCTGCAGCATTCCAACTGATTATCCTCAACGTAACAGTGTTTAAAGGGGTATACAAACTGCATTTAATTCCCCCTCTGACCCACCAACCAATGACATATTAATAGTATCTAAGGTTTGATGCACATTTATATTTCTTCTCGGTAAGTTACAGAGAGGTACAACAGGGTTGTAGACCCTCTAGAATGGAAACCACCCCATATAACAGGTTTTGTGGCCGTGCTCATTCTGAGTACTGGAGCTTCAAGATTTGTACACATTCAAACCAAAGCATGACCATTATATTCTGAGGTGATGAAGAGGACGTTTTGATCATGTAAACATTGATAGCTTTCGAGGGAGACTTTTTTTGGTTATCCAATGAGAGGAGACAACACCAGGGTAACATCTACTGCACAGCAAAATGCCACCCTGCAGCAATGGCACCACTTAACAAATGTGCGCAATATTATAGAGCAGAGGGAAGAAGATTCGGGGCTGTGTCTCTTCAAGCTCAGCACTTCCAGTTAACCTGTCAGCAGAACTGGCCTTTCATTTGCGGGCTGCGGGTGCAGGAGTAAGCTGTTAAATTAAAAAATAAGGTCACTTTTATAAACTGCCCCTTTCAATATCCATAAAGGAGTATTTCCCAAAACCATAAACAGTTTTTCAGGGTGCTGAATAAAACAGATTTTGCTGGGAAACTGTTCCCGAATCCAATAATTATCCTCTTCATCCTCTTAATTCAGCCTCAGTGTTGTGCCGCCGAGTGGGATGGGTGCCAGCGGCAGTCGTCAGGGGGATTACGGTTATATGAGGCTCGCACCGGGAGGCCAAGCAGCCTGCAATTACCACGGAGCGGCCCTTTTGATTTAAAGGAAAAGTTTCAGAAATGGACTAAAACGCCGAATAATGCACGTGATTAGTAATTTGTAGCTGTGGCTCAGGGGTTCCCTTCTACGAGAAGTGTTTGTTGAAAAAATAATAAAACCGACACCTGTGGGGAGTTTTCGTATTTCATTTTTCTCCTCATTCAATGCAAGTTCTATAAAACTATTACAGCTCCGGGAGGACGCAGCCAGGCCCCATAATCACCTTCAGAAAATATATCTGTATATTCCATTGTGGTGAGGCACTGAATAACATCTTTTCAGGCAGCATCTTTTATATGACGCCCTGGATTTTTAAATGAAAACGGGGGTCAAATTCTCTCATTTTCCTCACAAAGGATTGAAAGGAACAAGTGTGCGGCCTCGATGGCCGCACCAGAAGGTGATGTGATAAAAGGCGGGCTCCGGGTGAATGCTGCACTCACATCAATGCTGTATTGTGAGTGCTCCTGAGTGAGACAAGCGAGCACTGGGCTCCGGTTTAAGCTGTGTAATTAAATTTCACACAATATGAAGCAGTAAATGGCATGTAAATTATCAATGGCCGGGCCCTTCCTTTCGATGACAGAGTTAAAGAAGGGAGGTGTAAGTGAAGTCATTAGACTTCACTGGCCGGCAGAGTCTCTCAAAGCTTGCCCCCGGGCACACACAGCCTGTTTGGCACAGACCATGGACTCGGAGACTATTTCAAACGGCGCCCGCACAATGCCCGACTAGCGCCCGATTGTGTTTGAGCGCCTAGGTATGAAATAGACATTATCGCAATATTGTATCGCACACCAAGACACTCAGGCCTTCCCTCAAGCATGACATGACTTGAAGCACGCTGACCCTTGCCTTGTTATATGCAAAGTGGAGGAAAATAATGATTAACGGGCGGGACTTCCAGCACCGCCAAGCTCTAGCCAATGAGAAGCGGGGTGACGGCTAGGACGCGCTCCTCCATTCAAACACATATCTGCACGCACACGCATTTACAGTTACAATGCCATGTGGGCAGTTGTCTGCGTGCCAACTGCCAAGGGTATTATAAGGCGCACAAAAGAGCCTATTTCCTTGGGTACTTGCGATGTACCCTGAACCGCTCCTCAGTAACCTGTTCCCAAATGCAATCTTCTGCCATCCGAGGAGGCACGAAACTGTTAAGTTAAACATACGCATTTTGCCATATGATAGATTTATAGAATGTAATAATTGTTTTATTTGAAAACACGCGCGCGCGCACACACACACATATGTGTGTATGCGTGACCCGCGCGCTTTATGTTGGCATACTTTTGCACTGTATGCTCCCCCCACCCTCCCCGCCCCGCACTATATGGACAGGTTTCTAGCACATGTTTTCTTTACCAAACGCAAGGTGTAGCCAGAGCTGGCGAGGACCCCGGTAGCTGCGCTCGACACCCGCCCGAAGAACGAATGCTTGCAAATCTGAAGTCAACTTTTCCCACATGCAAGTTCTCCCCGGCGCGTTCTTTCCAGAGGTGATTAAACAGCGGTATGCGAACACCTTAAGCTACCATCCCTTAACATTCCCGTCTTAATGAGAACAAATCCCTCTTTCAGTGGAAGCTTTAGCTGAAAAAAGGGAAAGCCCGGACCCTTTGCGAGCAGGCTCATTAAAAATGTGGAATGCTGAAAAGAGCCCTCTCCGCCTGCAGAGCCGTTCTGCCTGAGTAGGCCCCAGAAGCCTGCGGGGTAAATGTCCCCTCTTGTCTGAAGTAGTTGTCTTGCACCCACTGCCTCAGAGAAAAGAGACACATCTTGTTAGTCAACAGTAATTTTGAAGGGAGGGAGAGGATTAAAGGAAGGGGGTGGGGGGTGCTAACATCTCATTTTCTTATCAATTGTGTGTCGTCTTAAAAAGAATGACCAACTCCACCGGCCCAAATATTCATACGAAAGCGACCAGGTTTCATGATCTCAAAGGCACGCTTTTTGGCATGGATTGTGAACACAAAACCGCGTTTGTTTTGTAGACAGCTTGCATTTTAAGAGCCCTCGGTGCATATGTTCTCTACGCAATAATCAGCCGCCGAGAAATCAGTTTCTCTAAACTGAATGGTTCATCGACAATGCGTCATACCCTGGTTGAAGATGTGACCCGTCAACTGAAATATGTACGTGCACAACGCCTAAGAACTGCAGACATGTCACCGATCACATCAGACATTAATCCTTTTCCACAACAGACGTGGTTTTACTTTAAATATTTAACTGTAAATGTGAATTTCGGAAATAATTATTAATCACTGCTGAACATTTTATAAACACTGCTGGAAATCAATGTTGCCAGTATGAAAAAAATATTTACCATTGGTGTGATATTATATAGTTAAACCCTTCAATCCGTTTAGTTTGGTCTGGACCAAAAAAATTGCCGAAAACCTTTGATTGAAGGCATTGAAGACAAAAAGACCGAAAAGCCTGCCTTATAATTGAATGTTTACACTTACAATTAGTCAAACATAGCAAGTGGGCAGCAGTAACAAATACACACACATTAAAACACCACGATTTAAGCAAGTAATCTGAACATATTCTCATACCCGTTTCAAATCCTGTGCGAGGCTTGTATTGCATTCAATGTAACTGTAAATGAAGTCAAATGTAGACTTGAGCTTGTATTTCCTGTCTCATGCAGCCATTTCCATATGTACTGTTTATTTGATAGCATAAAAGAAATGGCCCTTTTATTTAAGAAGGCTGGTTGTGCATGTTCTGTAATAAAGAGAGGAGCTGATCTAGATGGGAGACAAATGCTCTCCACAGAAACCATGTGTCCTCCCACCTCATGCATTAGGTAATACACGCTGAACACCAGGCACAACACTTTCATAGGAGCCATTTTGTGAAGGATGCACATTTGATGTTACAGAGGGCCCAAGGGCCATTTCGGAAGTGGGCAGTGCCAAAGAGTCTGCTGGGTTGAAGCCAGTGACCGCAGTCCCCCCGACCAGTCCCTCCGGACAACTGGCTCACGCCAGTGCAGGGCCGAAGGCGCATACGTTCAGGCCTTCTGCTCAGTAGTCACCGGGCTCCATCACAAAAACAAGGGAAAGACTGCCATCTAAGCAGCTGTTCTTAGCATGCCACCCCTCCCAAAGAAGAAGGCCGGTACACATGATGCCTCTGTCCGCTAACCTGCATCTTTGGGCAAAGCCAAGGCCAACTTGATGTCCATCCATAATTCAGTTAATTGCACATATGACCAACCAGATATCAATACAGCGCAATGATCACTCGTTCATAATGTTACTATTTAAGGACCTGAGCTGACACGTCCACTCCCACTACACAGCCACAGCCATAGAAAGGCTGCAGCTCATGTCGTGTATGGAATGAGAGGTCTCTTTTGGCTGAACTGCATACTCTGGAATTGGAAACCAAAAACCTGACTTCTAATTCTTACTTCTTTACTCTAGGAAAACAAATTGTGTTTCTATGCAAATCACTTCTCTTCAAAATACAAAAAATGTAAATATGAAAAACATAACTATATAATGTGTTGTCTAGCACCCAACATGCTGTTCTATGTAGGGCACCCACACGCTCTGAAAAGCACTCTGCTGATTCCCGAGGCTAGGCCCCCCCATCTCAAATCCCTAAAAGGCAGTCACTGTCTGACATCCCATCCCTAGACCTTTGCTACTCTTGCCAGTGATGCTCTTTCGGAAGGTGTGTTTGATGGAGCATCCCAGGAATTTGCGGATGTTGCATACCATTGGCACATAAAGAAATACAACAATTCAATACGGATAAGTGCAGGCTTTGTAAGGACAGAAGCCGTATATATAAAAGGTACTTTTGCAGACATCTGAAATAATGTTGTTGGTTATTAAAAGAAAGCCAGCTATGCTTTCAGATGTAATGACTGCCTTTAAAAACATATTTACTTCCATGTAATATAATATTTGACATGAACCACAACCAATTGAAAAATGCCTCATACAAAACTCCATCATACGCAACCCTTCTGCAAAATGTCCTTGCCTGATAAAATATACATGTCCGCATGTTTGATGAGACGTGCCTTAATGATAACAAGACATTTTTCTTTCAACCATGAATGACCATGAATGGTGTGGTTTAGGATGCTTTGGTGTACAACATAACATTTTTTTAAAGTACCACATTCCTTGTCAACATATACTGACAGGACTTAAAGCAGGGCATAATGACGTGTTCTGAATGCCTGGAGTGCAAGGTTTGCTGAATGTACATAATGCCCCTCAGAACCTTTGCTGGCGAAAAGGAACCCCCATAGCAGATTTATATATTGACTTCAGAATGGCTCAGTCATATTTTTCTCTAAGACAAACCATGACTAATTAACATCATTAACTGAAATGTATCTGGTGCACGAACACTCCAAAGAGCACAACGTTCTGTACGGAATTCTCAAAAGTTTGCAACACTTTCTTTTTTAAATATAGTGATTCCACGAAGCTTTGCTACTGCAGTGTAAGATGATAGAATTACAACAATAAACAGAACTGGACATGTCAATCCTCCAGCGAATGGCTAAAGTTAATTATTTTACAATGTCTCAAGATTTAGGCAAAATAGCAGATGAGGACGCTGGTGACGAATTAGAAAGATGTTCTTCTCATTCTGGAGCATTATGGATTTAAGCGACTCGAAGAGGCAGACTTTCGTTATTTAATCTCTAAATGTTAGTGTGTTTTCAGTAGTCGGGTGGACTAGAGTCAATTCCATAGACAACTAAGAGTTACTCTCAGGCAGGTTTGGATTTGGTTTCCCTGAATCTAGAGGTTGTTTCAAGGTTACATAAGTGCCACATGTAAACCCAAACTACTGTATTGGAGTACATGTAGGAGGGAGATAACATGTGAGGAGGGACACGCAGCTTGTGCGTGTTTCATTATTTACCCACCCATTGACAGCCTGTAGCCATTTTAATCCCCATTTCCATCCCCACCCACATCTGACCCTTACTGCCCTAAACACATCCTCCTGTGATCTCTTTGAGCTCCCTCTATCAAGCAGCAACATCAAACTTTGGCCTGCCAGAGATTTCTAAGCAGTCTGCTGGGAGTTAATGGCATTATTGCAGTGATAAATGGCTAATGGTATAATACAAATCTTGATTTAAATCCTGTTAAAAACAACCAACAACAAAGCAAACTGTTTTGGCTTGCAGTATTAAATAAGCATTTACCAGGTACTGACATCCTAGTCCCAGTTGATCGCTCCATTTCCCAGCTGTTGCTATCTAATGGCAAGTAGTGCCATTATATCATGCTTAGCAAACACCTTTCTCTTCTCGTACCTATACAAAAGCCCAAACGGTCAGCTTTGCCAATACTTGTATCTTTCCTTGTGGCTGGGTATTTGGTCAGAGTTGTCAGCTGACCAGTCATATAAGATGATATTTGTATTTGCAAAGGTGTTTGTTTAACTTAAAGGCCAAGTGACACAATGAGCCTCATTTTGAGTTTGGTGGTAAATCTGCCAAAAAGACCACCATAATCAATTACTGTTACCGTCACTTGGTCTCGTGGAGTTACTACAGGATTACATGTGGTGGTCATTCCCTATTTTTGGAGTCCAAAGGACCCCATGGGGACAGATTTACGGCAGGCAAAATTACTGCATGGTAAAACCACTGATTTTCCGAGGTAAAGTGGAGGATTTACCCCCAGCAATAGGTCGGAGGTAAATCCTCCACTTTTTACCACCAAAAAATAATAATTTGTCGGTGTGGCACAAGTGGCGAAAACGGAATTACTGCCACTTTTTGCCTGCACTGCCAACCTTGTAATGAGTCCCAATGTTAGATGCCGAATATCCACTTAGAATTGCAGCAGAGTTTGTTACTACTTCAAGAACAGGTAGTCGGGTTTTACTTCCAAAAGACGGTTCAGAAGTTAACAGAGGTTATTCAAGGAAACAAAGTGACTGAGTAATTCTAGCGCTTTTTTTTTTTACAGAGCTAGAGAGATCCAAAAGTTGGACATTCATGTTTCCATATGGAAAAGAAGGTCAGAATAATTTTGTAACAAACCAATGACCCCCAAGACATTGGGCCTGACCCTTAGGGGGAAGAGTACAAATATTGAATGGGGAAATAATGTTACTCACAAGAACATAGTCCAATCTGGGGTATCCAATGTTAAAAGTTGAATTGAGAGTTATCATACGTGGCTATGTCTTCAATGCCTTTTATTCCGAGTGAATCTGTAAATAGTTAGTTTGCTGTACGATAGATGGAGCACTGAATATTGCCATACCTACCACTTGCAAAACAGTTACGGAGAAGCAAATGCAGATCAGGGTGTTTGCGTACCACAAAAATAGGGGAAAGCTCTTGTTATGAGTGATGTTGCTCTAAGACAATTTTATGAATTCCTCTACGTTCGAACGGACACCTTAATTCAATCACTGCATCCTTAAGGGATATCTGATCCTGATGAATGCTCATCAATATGGAATTGTCTGTAGCAGCAACACAGCTCAGCAAGTTAAGCACTTGCCTCAAGACATCTGTGTGCAACTTGCCATCATAGGTTCAGCAGACCAACTCAGTCCTTCAAAGATCAATAAACTGAGTCCCGATGAATTGGGCAAATGGAACACCTATTACCACAGCTCCTTGAAGCAGGAATAATTCAATATGAATGGCTGTATGAAACGTGATGATATATTAGCAATCTCCCATGTTGCTTAGAATAGCTGCCACTCAGGCAGCATAAGGAATTTCAAATAACAGAAGCACACCAAGAACATTCTGACACAATGCCTCAGTACAGTGGATAAGTAAAATATTGAGCTTGGAGAAGGCCTTATCCTTTCTTGACGAGGAGTAAGTTGCAGCTTTAAACATCTTTGATTTGTCTGCAGACTATGATACAGACGATTACGTGATCCTTCATTGATGACTGGGAAATTGAATCAGAGTATCTAGAAAGACCTGAGAAGAAACTAATCCTACCTCACTGATCTCAACCACCAATTCCACCAAAAAAGGGTAACCCATGGGGTGCGAGAGGGATGCTTTTGTTACTGCTACTATGTTTGCTGACACATACTAGCTACAAAACAAAACAAGGCCAAATCGAGTAATATGATTCTTTATTATACTCAAAATGTATGTTTTAACACACATTAGATAGAATCCTTTTAAGGGGTGTAGGTGTTTTTCACTCTATGTTTCCCTATAGAAAATCCCTCAACTTTCCCTATTGGGTGAAAAGTTGCCCTACATTGTGGTGGTGTGCTACCTATCTAAAAGGGACAATTCTGATGCAATCTGTTGCTGATTTTCAATGTTGCCACCATTAAAATGAAAGGAAATTCACTTATTCACGAAAGAAGTTCATCTACATAGGGTGGACCTTTCAGTCGATGGGATGAATTGTTAAAGAGAGTATGTGAAGATGGGAAATACATCCTATATTTTATTCTGCTCTCTTCTAGATAGTATTTACAAAGTAAAATTAATTTAGATATTTTGGTTTTATTATAGAGTGGCACCAGCAGGTAAAGGATATGCCTAGATCTTGCTTTCTGCAACCAAACATATTCAGTCACATTCTTCATGACCATCAACATCTATGGTTCTCGCTTTTTAAAAAAAACGGGACATGTTGTGAGTTATTATTTACTGCTGGATATTGTTCTAAGACATTCAGTCTTCTATAAATGAAACATAAAATTTGATAGACTATAAATGTCTATGACAAAATAAAATGATTCACTGTTTTAACTCAATATGCAAAACTGTTGTTTTCTTGTGTCGTTTGTCATTACAAAATATGGCATAGAGCTTTCACTAACCTTAGACATTTGAAGTATGTTCCATGCTGTTTATTTTATCATATCCTCCATCTGAAATTTGGAGTTTAAAATGGAACATGAATAAGTACCATCCAATAAAAAGTTTGTCCACATTGCCCTGAAATTGACATTTTACCTATGTTTATATGGAATTGTAGTCTAAACAATATTGTGGCAATAAGAACCGAGGCGGCGGGCCAATACCGCCCCAGGTAATGCCCCTGGGGCCCCTAGTTACAGGCCCTGGGGGCATTACCATGGGTGGTATTGGCTCGCCACCAAGGATCTTATAGCCATTAGTACCCCGGGCCAGTTAGTCCGGGGTACTAATAGCATTTGTTTCTGTTTCGAAACGCGGCCGCCATCAGGAGCAGATGTGCTGGGAACAGAAGTGTTCCCAGCACGTTCGCTCCTGAGAAAAAGAAAAAAGAAGGTAAATGGGGTTGGGAGGGCGAGGAAGGGATAGTTTGCAGGGGAGGTGGGTGGAGGGGAAAAAAAAAAAACATACCTGCGTCCCTGGAGGGGTACGAAGGCAGCCTCCAGCCTTGGGGAGGCTCGGAGCGGGGATTGCCCCGTTTCGAGCCTCCTCATTGGCTAAAGGGCTGCTACGCCCCCTGTGAAAGCAAACGCTGGCACGTTAGTACGTCCAGGGGAATACCGTGTGGTATGGCTCGGAAAAGAGCCAATCCACACAAGTATTTCCCGTGGACAGAGCGTGCCTGCCGGGTACTAATTATAAATACCCTCAAGTTATTCATTAATCCAGAAAGATACTGCATTTGCATGTTGCATGTTGTCCTACAGCGGCCGACATTTTTCTTTTCATTTATACAAGATACATCATCACTTATATGTGTAGTGACACCATTTGTGTTGGTCTATGTAAATTGTGTTCATTGCATGCAGCCATAGTTGAGAATGTATTCATGCATAGTCTTCAGGGGCCATTCTAGAAGAATGAAAATACCACTACTTAAAAGATGTTATTTTGGCTTTATGTTGTGATTTGACAAAACATTTTTCTGATAAACACCATTTTAAAGAAATATATCTTTTTAATCAATGATATAACTTTTTTTGTTATTACATAATTCATCATTTCATGAAGACAGTGACAATTTGTATCATTCACTTTGCGTACATGCACAGCGTGCCACCATTTTTTAATTCTCTTATTTTGTCTATAACTTACTATGTTTCAAGATGTACACTTCGATGCATAACATTCCCAACAGGTTTTTTAAAACTTTTTTCTTTTGTCAGAGTTCGCCTGTTGTCACAATTAATTATGATGTAGGCAGTCAAGGTCGGATTAGATAATTGTAGGATGGCACTCATTCCACATGATTCACAAAATATGATTCATTAGAGTCTAGCCATATGTTGTCATGGGATATTTTCATTAAGTCCATTGCGATCTGTTTTTAATCTGAACTTCTGGCATTCTTCATACCTAAATAGTAGGGCATTAGTTTTTCCACCTCTATGTGGCCTATGGATCTTTTCCAAGATTTTCCATTTCATCTGCTGTGCAGTATGTCAATATCGTAGGAAATGTTCTAACAGAGGAGCAGTCTTTTCATGTTGTAATGTATGACTCATGTTCAATATTTTTTTCCGGGCTGGTTCGTTAGTCCTTCCTAAATAGCAGAGTTTACGGAGACATGTAATCAAATAAATCACATTATTTGAGATTTAATATGTGAATATTTTTGGAATCCATAGTGTGTGCCACCCTTTATCAATCTCCTTGCTTCCATTAGTTTGTGCACATATTGAACATAAAGTCAGGTGTCCCAGGGCTTGTGACTGTGTCCAAAGTTCATGTTGAATATCTTCCCTTGAGTTACCAGTTTGGTATGTGGGCATCAGGTTATCCCTAAGGTTTCTATTGACTGGAAATTTCAGCTGTGGAATCGCATTGGCACCTACATTACAAATATGCCACCCATTTTTAATCTCTCTTTTAAATTTGATTAAGGACAGGTTAGTAACTTAGGACTGTTGTAATTTTCTTACTTAAATTCTCTTTTTTTGCCTTGTTGTAGTGTTACCTCTCGTGGTATATGTTTAACTCATTTGTATGAATTACAGTCGTTTTTTTGGGTAACTTCTTTCAGATAAATGTGATGCTAAAAGTCTTGCCTGGAAGTCAAATTCTTGTTGGTTAGTACAGTTACGTCTGTACCTGAAATATTCCCAGAAGGGAAGGTTATCGCAAAGACTTTTTGGATGGCAATTACTGTCCATCAAAAGCGTGTTTTCGTCCTTTGGCTTTTGAAAAATAGTAGTGGACAACTTTCCTTCTTTTGCTCTTATGATACAATTATATATACATATATATTGGATTCACAGACATTTGACAAGCAGTCACATGTCCTAGGCAGACAAGCGTGATGCCAACTCACAAGAGCTACCTTCACACATGTAAACCTAGACCATAATTCAGGACATGTGAACAGAGTCCAATCTTCCACACGTGCATGTCTGGTACACTCACTAGTGATCACAAGCTCTTGGTTCAGGTGTAGTGCACACTGGTTTACACTACCTCCAGACGTGCCTTTAGTTAGGCATTAGTCTGTGAATTCCTCTGGATAAGGCCACAGGCCTTTCCACTTCTCAACAGCATTATGGCAAGCCTTCCCCCCTTTTTCTTAACATAATTTGTACCACTCACTGCCACCCTGGATGATTTTTTTGCCCCGAATCAGACTTTAGCACTTAGCGTTTCTCCAGTTGAGGAGAATGGTCCAGCAAAGTTCTACAACACCCTGTCCTTCAGTATCTGCGTCTCCTCTGAGATATTTGCAGTTCTATTAAGGAATCCCCTACCCTCCTCCTGTGGGCAAGAGCCAGGAGTCAACTTTACAGAGTCAACAAAACAAAGTTATAGAGGTTGTAGCAGGTAGTGGCTGGAAAGTTCACATTTGATGCATCATGCAATGCACAGAATGCAAAGTGCAGCTCACAAACACATAGTGCACAACATATCTACAACCTGCAACACACAAATACAATCTGTAAGGGTACAGATAAATATGTAAATACCAGCTTCTGCCTCCAGCACTCAAAAGTACTGAGCAGGAGAAAAACGATACAAGCCGAGACTGGCTTACTCCATTCCAGAAATATAAAAGTGAAGAGAAGACATGCGCTAAAGTAGAACCCATGACTTACACTTAAATAGGCAGCAATGACATTAGTGTAGGAACGAAAACTAGATTAACAGAGTATAGTGTTGACACCAGGATAGGGAGGAGCAAGGTTCCAGCATGCAAAAGTGAGGTACTCACTACACTGCTACGAGCAGATTAAAACGCAAGCAGGGATAGATGCAGAATACATTTACAAGGAAATCAGCGTATGACAGAAAATACAATATATCCCATTAGACTACAGCAGTGAAATGTTAGCATGAAGAGTACACATGATACAGCCATTGCCATCTTTAAAACATGACAAATAGACAGCAAGACAGGCTTTACAAATCGGGGTAGGCCTCAAATGGGCAACGGAGCAAATACATCTTAGCAGCCTGCAAGAGCCGTACAGCCACTCACTAGAAAGGAATGCCAAGGTTTCAGGAAGGAAAAAGGAAAGTTTTCACAGAAACGGCAAAGACAGAAAACTGATTGCAGGCTGGTGAGTGTTTGACCATTAAAATTAATTAGCTGCAGTGCAAGGCAGACAGCCTTTTTATGTTCAGGTTCACATACGAGCAAGTCAAATAAACATCCTGCTAACGCAATGATGGATGCCTCAAGTAGTCAGGCAGGCGAGTCGCGCATGTTTAGAGATAGCTAAAATCCGAATAAATGCAAAGATTTGAAGATTGAAACACGGTCCAGTAGCACGTGATTTAAAGCAGCCGTTAGTTACAATGGGCAAATAATTAGATAATGCAACTGCAAGGGGGTGCCACACAGACAAACTTCCAAAGACAGCATTAGATCTTCACAGACATGGCACTGAGATAATGATGGCTGTTGTTTAATTGGAACAAACAGTGGCACACTGATCTCTCTACCCCCATTATGAAATGCTGTATTAATCACACCTTATCAATGCCCAAGGCAGACCAAACTATCTGCCAACCAATGAGAGCTCTTACTTATCCCAGTTTATTGCCGACTAATGAAGCTTATTAATGGCAATGTAGCACTTGTGCTATCTAAAGTGGGTGGCCCCAGGGTGGAGCTATTAGATAGGGGCCCTCCAATCATGACTGGTATACCTATATGGAATATATGTAGCCTAGTAGTGTGAACCAATGAATGTTAGAGGGATAGTTTTTGCAACTTGTTTGTCATCATGATATCGACTGCAACAAATCAGCACTTCATAAACTGTTGTAATCTATTGAAAACTTGGAGAACTTGAGTGAGAGCTTGTCCGTTAATCCTGTTTTCCTGCAGCTTTTTGTGCATTGTGAATAAAGGCTGGGTTTACCTTGCATCCAGCATATTCCATCCTCAGTCGTCTCTTTTGTTGGCAAATATCCGGTCAAGGGCTGTGTCACATTTGGGCCCTGGTGAACAAAACAGCAAGGCACAAAATTGCATTTGGAGTTGTAGTTTTATGATTGGCTATCCAGGCATGTTCGTCTGATGCACATTCTGAAGCACATCAGTGGAAATTGGCAATTGAATGTCTTAAAAGAGGGAGTGGCTTTGAAGACATAACTGCCTCATCAGGTTCAGGTTCCGTAATTGGTCCGACATTTCTGTAGAATGTATGGGATCGGCTTAGCTGGTGCACATGAAGCACATCTTTGAGGATTGGTAATTGCATGTTGAAGGAGTGAGTGGATTCACAGGAAACTCAGGATGGCAGGCAAGGGAAAAAGGGGAATGAAGAGAAAAAGCCCTTTTCCCCCATGAAAGAAGGGTGGTGATCCAGCTGTCATTCCTCAAGTTCCACAAAGTTGAGCCCCATGAATCAAACCTCTAGGTCATGGCAAGTCAAGAGCTTATGGAATGAGTCAATGCTGAGGTGGGGCGGGGGTGGCAGATGCCAATACTGGTACCTGTTAAAAAAGGAGGAATGACAGGAACCAATGGGCCTAGGAGCAGCTCGCACGCATGGCGGTCTGGCCAGCCAGGACGTGCTGACTGGACCCCATATGGTGACTGGGGCTGATGGCCTTGAGACAGTGCGGAGGCTGGAGTCAAAATTCTGTGGCAAATGTGAGGGGTCAGCAATGAGAGGCGGACACAAAGATATACTTTTCTCAATATTAGTCATTTTATTAGCATAAAAAGGGGTTTGGATAAAGGCCAAACTTTCCCTATCCTAACGTGAATGCCTCTTCCTATCAAATTAAAACTTAAGCAGGATGACCTTGTGTCCAAACTCAATCTGACCCTCATACTAACATATACAAGCAAACAGTGCAAGCTAAGTGTTTCAAAGTTTAACCTAATAGAAAAGTGCAACAACTCAAACATATAACTTCAACAAAAACACTTCTGGTATCCAGGGCTGGCCCCCTTTCCCTAGACTACTTCAGGTAATCCATTCACAATGTTTGGTTTCAAGACCAGTCACTTAAAAGCAGTAAAAATGTCTCATTCACCTAATACTTTCCTCAGGATGACAAAACCAATGTTATTTTCATAGCACTGGTTTGGATAATTTATTTATTTAATTGTTTTTTTTTTAATAACGTGCCTAATACCGTACATGTTTTCGGTTTCTAAGTGCGGATTCGGGATTCGAACCTCTGTTAATCTGTGTGGTCTTGCTTCCAAGACCAGCGCATTGCCCCTGTGCTATCCTCCATTCACAAGACAAGGAAAAGTATTTAATACTTTTCAAGATGGCAAAACTAATGTCTTTTCCATGATAGTGATTCAAGTATGGCAAAAGGCATGTCTTTTAAAAGCTCCTGGTTGACAAAATGTTCAATTGAAACAAGAACTTAATATGACAAAGTCTCTTTTTAGACACAATTTCAAAGTAAGTTTCCCGTGAACAATCTCCTGCCAGGAATCTTCTCAGCATCAACTGAAACAAACTCCTGATATCCTGGTTTACTCTCCTGCCAGGAATATCCCCCTTTTGGTTCACTTACATACCCTGGTGTACTCTCCTGCCAGGTATCTCTTTCCAAAAAGGTTTCAATACCGGACACCCTTATCAGGCTTCTCTGCACCATTCACTCTCTTTTGAGATATTCTTACAGTTTATTTATTTGTATGTATTTATTTGTAAGACACCAGAGCCCACAGGCATCGCAGCACTGGGAACACAGACACAAAAAGACAACAAAGAAGGGACCAACTAGGACTCAGAGGTTCATCGGGGGGTGGGTGGGGCTTTATGTGAATAGTAGGGTTTTTAATTGTTTACGAAATATTTTGCAGTCTTTTTGTTGTCTCAGCCCCAGGTAAAGTGGTTCCATATTTTGGCTGCGGCAACAGGAAATGACCTCCGAAGACCATTGGAACGTTTGAAACTTCGGTCACTAACGATAGAGTCGAGCAATGAAGTGTCCTTTTGGGCTCGTAGGGGCACATCATGTTTTTAAGATATGTGGGCGTAGTACCATATAAACATCTGTGTACCAGCATTGCTGACTTAAATTCTGCCCGTGCGAAGATTGGGAGCCAGTGTATAGCTTGATGACAACTGGTTATGTTTTTGCCTGGCTTTTATTTTAACGTTGCGCACAGCATCGTTTTGGATCACTTGTGATTTCTCCAAGCTCTTTTTATTGGCACACATCATGAAGGCATTAAGTAAACAAGCCTTGGGAGCATTATTGCTCGTGCAATTGATGCACAGTTTGGTTCTGAAAGAAGCCGATGGATATTCTTCAGGCGATGAAGGTAGTAAGAGCAATTGGCAACAACCTGGTTAATATGAGTGTCCAAGTGTAATAACCCTCAGGGACGGCCGTTGAAATCTTTGGGACACTGACTTCAGTAATCCCGGTGTATGTTAAGCATAACAGACCTAAATCTAAGTCTACAATGTAGTCATGACTGTCTATGGCGTGCTTATTGAGAGATTGTGTATTCAACAAGGCGCCCTTTAGTATGTTTGGTGGAACGAGGCAGAAGGGATTTTTCCCAGATTTCAATTGGGGATTTGTTTTTGTCTGCAGGAAGTAATCCTATGATGGAGTTATTGATATTAGTAGGATGATTTAAACTAAAAGGAAAGCAAGGTCGATTTGCGACAGGTCCCGTTGTATTAGCTACCCTTTTTGGATTATGTGGTTTGTGTTTTTCTGTGGGTGGGTTCACAATTGTACCGGGTACCGTATACATGGGTGCGGCGGGGGCTGTTTGATATCTAAAAAAAACAATGTTGATAATAACAGTACTTTCTTTACACAAGTTACTGCCTAGAGGGGGTGCCTCCCCTTGGTCTGTGGAGTCCCAACACAGTGTCTGGTGTGGTACACATGAGGCTAGGGATGATGTCATAGGTATAGGGGATGCACCTCTCCAGTGGAACAACCCTTGTTGACTTCAGATAGCTCTTGCACCAATCTCACTCACACTGGCATCCTTTATATGAGGGTTTGTTCAAGCTCCTTCTGTCAACCTTTCTTATAATGTTTCTTGGCAATGCCTGTTCCCGGTTTCCCCCAATGGATATCGCATGTCAGGAGAATTGCACACATTTTGCCTCTTTATTTCTCTTAGAACCTCTTTTGGATCTTGGCAATGTTGGTTCCAGGCTTCTCCCAACTGGCATCTCATGTCAGGAGAAATATACCGTATTCACCTTTTCCGTTCAATTATATTTGGTCGGTATTCAAAAGTACTTTCACAATGCTGTTTAGCATGTTTGTACGTGTCAGGCCCCCTTCGATACTGGGCTGACTCCACGTTGCACCATGCACCAGCTGAGATGTGCTTGCAAGGTGCCAGCTTCCCCTTCTGGACAGTTTCTCTCTGGATCTACAAGTCGGATGTCCTAGCCTTCGCTGCCAAGACCCGCGCAGCCCCGCAGTACTGCGTCTCCTCCTCCAGGTCAGATGCACGTTGTCTGCTCTCTCTCTCCCGGAGTTCCTTTCTTGTTCTGAGGGATGCCAACCTGCTTCTGGCGGGTGGCTCTTGTTCTCCCCACGGGCCTCCATAGGTCTTCCTCTGCCACGGTCACGCTTCCTGCTCCACACACTTTGCAGCCTTCCTTCTCTCTCTTCCAACCTTCTTCTCATCACTGATGTTCTCCTTGTGTCCATTTCCACAGATGTTCAGGTGATTTAAATGTCCTGCGTAATTGAATGGGCTAACAACAACTAGACTGCACATTGTTTTTAAAGTTACATTTCCTCCACTTGAACACCTTCGGCCTCCTTCTACTCACAGAATACCACCCCTAGGGTCAGGATCAGGTAGCGGTTGCCATCCCCTGGCCACAGGTGCCTTTAGGCTGGGGATCAGTGATGACTTTGCAGGATTCATCACACAAAGCAGATTATCCATATTGTCATGAACACTGGGTTCCTTTCAAGTACCAATCAAGTGTGGTAACCATAGTTTCAGTGATCATGCTGACACATGTCATTCATGTTTCCCAAGCAAGGGAAAGTTGTTCAGACAAGCAATCTGAGTGACCAGTTGAATGTGAAGATTCTTATAGATTTACTGGTGTGTTGTGTCCCATTGCATTGCTGAAATGTAGTTTTTCTCATGTAATGTTAATACTGTCATGAGTGTCATGGCTTGGTCACCATCAAATAAAAGGATCAGGCCTTGTCAGATCACTGTTTATCTGAAATCACCCTTGCTTTTCAGACAAGTACGTCTGCACATTGTTACAATCATCACATACCTGCAGAAAGCGGGTGATAATAATTATTGTGGCGTGAATAAACGCCAAATTAAAAAGCAGAATTACACATCCCATGTGTTTTATTTTGTTTTCTATTTTTTGGAAAGCCATTGTTAGATGTGAGTGATTTGGATTCATTTTCTGCTTCAAATGTGCCATTGCTTGTTATTCTGATTGTTATTTACTCATAAGGATGGTTTTATTCTGCTGCATTGCATATGTTACTTGTGTGTTTGTTTGGTGTTACCTTTTAAAAAATGTAAATAAAGACATTTAAAAAAAGCAGAATTAAAGCACAGTTCAGAAGGGGACCAAAAAGCTACTTCTTCTGTTCTGCCTATTGCCTGTGTACTGCAACATGTTTTGACTTTAATCTTCTCATCTAGACCCTCTCTCCATTTTTCCTTTGAGCGATTTGAAACCTCCTTGGTGGCATGAGTGTTTTAAAAGCAAATAAAATATCCTTCAATACATAGTGAAGCACCTGTTAGCTGTGCAATATGCTATCCTACCAGGTTTGTCCCGACATTGGTGCCAAATAAAATATTTGCCCTGGTAGGAACACGTGAATCAACCTAGCCCAGGTTTTGCAGCCTAAATCAATAGCAATCATTGAATTGCTTTTGAAAAACAAACATAGAAGGCTTGTTGAAACAACACTGTGAACATCCGCTGTAAATATTGTGTGTCTGTTCCGTACATTTCTACTATTGAAACACTTGGAACAGTAACATTTCTATGTATTGATGTGTGTAGAGACAACATTAAAAATACACATTTAAAATGTTGCTGTTCAGTTTCTTTTGGGTTTAGGCGTGCAGCTACGGTTTTCTGTCCACTTTTGGCCATCGCGGCTTCTGTGGCAGCTGAAGGTGAACAATACCTACACTTCCCAATAGGCATTGGAGATGGCATGGATCGCGTGTGATTTCATCACTTTCTACCTGCTTCCTGGAATTAAAGGGCTGTAGCCGAAGTAGTCAGAGCTCAACAAAGAATCAGGCGCGTCTCTAGACTACACTGAGCCTGCCACTGTTTTCTCAATGTGTGGATTTAGGCAGCTGAGGTATTGTCCTGCTTGACCTTAGTGTTCTCATGGACTGCCTCATACCTCCACGCATGCCACACATCATCAATTCAGTTGGCTCACCTGCAAAGCCCCTTGCCTATTCAAAGACTTGAAGGGGCTCTCACCCACCAAAAACAAAATCCTCTCTTTCATCCACTGTGATGACTCAAAGGTTAAGAGGTATGCTACCTCTGCCATGGATCCAAAGTGTTAGGCCTGACTTGTTGGGTCTGATGTTACTGGATCACTCCTCACACCTTCCTGCTCCAGCAACCCTGCCCTTGCCCTGTTTGGGGTTTGCTGTACTACTTTCCTGTCCTTTGCTCTCTTCATTTTGCACTGGATCCCATGGCTACTTCCTGTCCTTACTGTGCCTTCTTGTGGGTACCGCTCCTGTTCATTATTTCTTGAATTGTGCCCAAGCCTCTATGATTTCACCTCCTACTACTTGCTTGGGTATGATGACAAAGTTCCACGTCAGAGGATGGGTGATTGGTACAACAAGGATCCTCCAAAGTTCTTAGTCCATCACTAGCCTTAAATTCTCAGTCCTCTTTCTATGCCTGGCTAACACCAGGTTGCCCCAGTCAGAAAGACTTGAAAGAATAAATGGGGATTCTCCAAAACCTGTTGGGCTTAATGCTGTGGCCTAAGAATAAGTGGGGTTAAATGCAGAATAACGCACCAGTTACACAAGGCAATTCCTCTGCCTCAAGATACTATGTTAATGCATTTAGAACTCCAAGAAGGGGTGAATATAGTTTAATGAATGCCACTCAACATAAAAAAAAACACTTCAGCAGGTTCCTCAGTGTCTTGTCAGAATCCGTCATTGATTAGCGAGATTGACTCAGGTGAGAAATTATAAATTACTCACCGTAGTGACTAACGTACTCCTAGTCCATAATACCCTTTCCTCCATACTGTATGGCCACCCCTCGCTAGGGACGGGAGATGTAACTTTTCTTCACCCGAACAATCATCTTCCCCTTTAAGTTTAGATGTGCACGGGGGCGCAGCCCCAGGAGCATCCGCTCCTCTGACTCCGTCCACTGGTGCCACTCCTCAGTCCCCTTTGACGCGTCAACAATATTGACATTGCCGAATGACTGTATGGATGATTACAAATGAATGTAGCCCCAGGGTGGAGAGTTGCCCCTCTTAAGAAAACAAGTTCTTCAACACTGCCTGGCCAAATGCTGCGTCCGACCTTGCGCTGGCATCCAAGCAGTAGTGCTTGCAGAAGGCCAAGGGAGTAGCCTATGTAGCCGCTTTGCTGATAGTCTGCCACAGAACCTGTCTTTGGAAAGCTACCGATGTGGCCTTGGTTCTGATGGCGTGGGCGTGCATGTTTTCTGGCAAAGGCTTGTGCTGCCCCTCATACGCCTCCTTGATGGCCATAACCATCCACCTGGCTAAGAAAGCCTTGGAGGCCTGACAGCCTGGTTTTGATCCCCCAAAAGAGATGAAGAGGGCGTCTGATTTATGGAAGCTCTTAGTTCTGTCCAGGTAAAATCTTAGTTCATGCCGCACATCCAGAAAGTGCAATACCTTCTGAACCTCATCTTTAAGGTCCGCAAAGAATGTCGGTAATACTATTTGTTCATTCAGGTGAAAATAGGAGATGACCTTAGGAAGAAATGCAGGGTGTGTTCGTAGCAGGACCTTGTCCCTATGAAATGTAGTATATGGCTCTGATGCAACCAGGCCCGGGATTTCACTGATTCGGCGTGCATAGGTAAGTCCCACTAGCAGGACCATCTTGATGGTAACTAGCCTGTTGTCCGCGGATGCCATGGGTTCAAATGGTTTTTGCACCAGGGTGCCCAGCACCACATTAAGGTCCCAGAACAGGTGTGGATTTTTGATAGGTGGATACAATCTGGTCAGACCCGTCAAGTGCCTCTTAACCACCGGATTAGAGGATGAAACAACCTCCTTGCCCGAGTTCTTGTATGCCCCAATGGCCGCCAGATACGTGCAGCATGTGTCTACCTGCATCCCTGAACAGGCGAGGTGCGCTGAGAAGTATAGAACATTGTCCAAAGAGCAAGTCAATGGATCAATTTCCTTTGATTCTGCCCAGTGATAGAACCTGGTCAACTTGCTTTTATACTGGCTCCTAGTAGAGTTGCTCCTAGCCCCTTGTATGATAGCCAAGTTAGCCTGGGCAGGTGGAGATACTTCAGGGTAACCTGTTCAGGAACCAAGCTGCGAGGGGTAACTTCTCTGGAGCGGGGTGAACCACTGTGCTACTTTGCTGGGAGAGTAAGTGGGGTGCGCCCACTGGGAGGCGTACCGGGGGCTGATCCGACAGGCTGAGA
Source organism: Ambystoma mexicanum (assembly GCF_040938575.1). NCBI lineage: Eukaryota > Metazoa > Chordata > Amphibia > Caudata > Ambystomatidae > Ambystoma > Ambystoma mexicanum. Next base: position 687,576,265 of record NC_090934.1, on the reverse strand, counting down.
AGTTCTGAGAACCAGGGTCTCGCTGGCCACCGTGGCTCAGTGACTCCCTGATCCTGCAGATAACCCTGTGCACCCAGGGAGTGGGGGGCTGGGGGGAAGCTTACGCGTTCATGTAGTTCCACAGGATCTGAATCATGTCGCCTAACAAACACCTGACTTGCCCCAGCCATGAGGCAAACAGGGGGCATCTCCTGTTGGTACGGGTGGCGAACATGTCCACCTGCGGATGTGCCCACCTGATGAAGATCCCCTGAAGGACCTCCTTGTTCAACTGCCATTCGTAGTTGTCCGATCCCAGCTTGCTGAGCCTGTCCACCTCTAGGTTGGACTCCCCAGGGAGGTGGATTGCCGAAAAGTCCATGTTGTTTACCAGAGCCCACTCCCAAATGTCGATCGACAGTCTGAAGAGGGGAGGGGACCTTGTGCCGCCCTGCTTGTTGATGTAATTCATGCAGGTCAAGTTGTGTCTGAATGCGGATAGATTTGCTGGTGATCAAGGGGAGGAAGGCTTTGAGCGCAAGCCAGATAGCCATCATCATGAGCCAGTTGATGTGCTCCACCTGCTCCTGACAAGACCATACTCCATGGACACTGTAGCTGTTCAGGGAAGCCCCCATCCCTCTAGGAACAAGTCTGTGGTAATGATGACCTGAGGTGCAGGATGCCAGAAGGGCTTGCCTGTCAGCAGGTTGGTGTCTGTACCCCACCGACTAGATCCTGGTGGAGATTGTATATGCTCACTTGCTCCACCCGAGATCCCTTCTACTGATTACAGGAGGCTGATAAGTGCAGCTGCAGCCTCCTCATTTTGAGCCTCGTATGTGGCACTGCGAGGAGACATGCTGCCATGACTCCCAACAGGTGTTGGTTTAACCACACCAAGGTCATTGCTCTACTGAGAAAATGCCAAGTGGCCCTCTTGATAACTGTGATCTTGTCCGCTTATGGGAAAATCCTCTCGGTCCTCTTGTCCCATATAAGACTTAGGAAGGTCACACTCTGCGTGGGCAGTAACTGACTTTTTGAGATTGATGGAAAAATCCCAGATCGTATGGTGTTTCCATGAGGGCGGTGGCCGTGTGCTGTACTGCCTCCGGAGACCTCGCCCTGACTAGCCAGTCGTCTAGGTATGGATAAATGTGGTGGTCCTGACCCTGAGTAGAGCTGCCACTGCGTCCATTAGTCTTGTAAAGACCCTGGGGACCGAATTGAGTCCAAAGGGTAGAACCATGAATTGAAAGTGAAAACCCATGATCCTGAACCTCTGGATGTGCTCACTAGATCTGAAAGATGCCTACCTACACGTCCCGACTGGGAAAGCATCGGTCCATCCGGTCTCCCACACACAAGGTCTCCACAATGAAGGCTGGGTTAACCAGCCTGGTTCTTTTTGTGTGTGGCAAAATTGTGTGAATAGAAGCCCTCGCCCCACTGTTAGGCTGGGACTTCCTCCACTGCCTGGCTCGCTGCAAGCAAGTAGATTTCCACCAATCTGCGGGAGCGGAGGCGAGGAAGGAGGAGACAGAGAAATTGGAAGCCAGAAGCCTGCGATACCACTGAGAAGATCCACAGGTCCATTAACTTTCTCCGCCAAGAGAGCACATGAAGGGCAAGCCTGCCCCCCCCCCACCGGAGACTCGTGGATCCGGATTGACTTGTCACAACTTTTTTCCTTCGGAGGCTGGTGCTGAGGGGGGGGGGGGCTGGAGAAAGCCCTTTTTAGCTGCCTTGTGCTGCTTGCGTCTGTGCTGAGTAGGGGATCTATCCGGTTGTCTGGACTGTCTCTCCTGGAAGTCCCTAAAGCCTCTGAAGGCACAACCTTTATCCGAGCGCCAATGCATTTGACTGTAGGTCTTGGGTGTGGACCTAGAACAGATAAAGATTTTGCTGTCTGGGCGCTATTCTTTTTCGTATTAAGTTCCTCATCCGTTGTCAAATGGAACAAATCACCCCCCTCGAAAGGCAGGTTGAGTATGTGCTGCACGTTAGGGTTGAATTTTGTCGCCTGGAACCAGGCCGGTGTCCTCATGTCTGTGGCAATACATATGGCTCCGTCTGAGGTGTCAATGTGGGCCACAGTGGACTTCATTATATCCTGGGCCATGATTTTGGCCTCCACCAACCAGGCCTTGAACCATGACTGGCTGTGGGCGGGGAGCTCTGGAAGGAAGTCTGCGATCTCCTGCAACAGCTTCTGATTGTCAGCCGCCAATATGCCGTAAGCGTTGGCCTGATACAGGTGGAGAGTGCAGCTTCAGTATATTTTCTTTCCAAACGCTTCCAAGAGCTTTTCCTCCTTGCCCAGGAGTGCAGACACTGAAGCCGCTGAGGAAGACTGTGGTTTGCTATATAGTGATGCAGCTGTTGTCACTGAGGAGTGCCCTTGGGGGTGCACCAACAATAGTAGGGAATCACCTTCCGTTTGCCTGTACTTAGCACTGAGACGCTTGTTGGTAGGATGGTTAGAGACATGGCTTGACCCAGCCTTTTTTGGATAAGGCTGCGACATCCTTTTGAAGTGGAAATCCAGTTCTAGTAGGAGGATGTAGCGTAAGTACCACATCCAGGACCCCTGCCTTGGGTTGTTCCACCTGTGGCTGTGGGATGCCTAGGCGCTCAGCCAGACACGCCAGCCTCTCATGGAATGCTTTGGCTGACGATGGAGTGTCCAGGTCTTCCTCCTGGTCTGTGTCCACCGTTGTGTCCTGCGGATCTGAGGGAGCAGGAGGAGAGTGCTGGGCATGTGCAGCTGTGGTGTGATGACTATTAGTGCCTGATGCTGCTGAGGGGGCTGAGCCAGAGCTGCTGTGATTGGAACAGGCGTGGGAGCCAGGGGCTGAGCTGGACCCAGGGGCTGTACCGCAGTGGTTGTCTGCATCTGTAACGGAGAGAGCATGTCCTTGATTACATCCCTGAGGATGGTACCCATCTGTGGTGATCTCATGAGGGCAAGGACATTCTCAAAGAACCTGTCCTCACACATGGAGGGGTGCCTAATGGGATAGAAGCACCTGCAGGTGTAGGGGTCATGCCTTGAGGCTGCAGTGTCCTGGCCATGCAGTGTCTTGCCAAGTTGGAGGATGCATACCTTCCCTACAAAGAGCAGGCATAGGATGTGGACCAGGCGACAGGCATTGTCCAATCCCACCTGAAAGCACGCTCCCCTGCCTGATCTCCGAGTGGGAAGGGAGTAGGGTGAGCCGCTTTTTGTCTTGCCCAGTGGCCATTCTGTCTTGTTCCGCGCCACGTGCCTGAGTCGTGGTGCTTGCTGAGCTGGGTCCGGCCTCCACCTGCACGCTGAACAGCGGTGGATACGATCTTCCCTGCACCTTAGGTCAAGAACTGGTAGGCGGAGTGCCCTCAGCCATTGCGCCGGTAGTACTGCGTACAGGCACCCCCTCAGACATGGCTCCAGTACCTAGGGTGGAGCCCCTTGGGTTGGGACCTGGTAATAGAGTCTTGGGGCCCCTCAGTGGTAGCACCGGTAGGATCTTATGACCCCCTCTTCCCCTGGGCCGGTAGCTGGAGAATCCATGGTATTCCTGCTGGGGTAAGAACCTGAAAGGTCCCTCCCGCTTGGGCGCTTCCCTGGGAAGGAGTCACCATTGCGAGGTGCAGAGGAGAACAGGGCACGTACCTTGGGCCGGGTCTTCCTTTTCACCTATGCTTTAAGGTCCTCTAGGGGTGATCTTTCGAAGAGCTCCCTCCACCTGGCTAGCCAATTCTTCAGTGTGTGCAGAGTCATGGTGTCACATGCGTTCCAGCCGTGGTATGGGCCAAGGCACCGGAGGCAGAGTGTGTGAGGGTCGGACATTGGGAAGGGACCCTTCAGGCTGGACAATTGCTGAATCCCGCCGTCGTCGACATGCGCCGGGGAGGAGCGTGGCGCCAGAGGACAGAGCAGTACCTAACAATTGGAAAAGAAGAAGAGAATACTTCTTTCAGAGAAGAGCACGTGGAATTACAAGGCCTAAGTAAGGCCAAACTCACGAGCACTGGTGAAAACGGCCCGTTCCCGTCGACATGGAAAATAGGACTGGGGATTGGTGCCGGTGGGCGGAGACAGGGGAGCACATGCTCCCAGGGCCACGCCCCACGCGCATCTATATTTAAAGGGGAAGATGATTTTTCTCGTGAAAAAGGTTCCGTCTCCCGTCCCTAGTGAGGGATGCACATACAGTATGAAGGAAAGGGGACGGGACGTAGGAGTATTATGGAGGATTTAAACTATCGCATAAGTTAGGGAAACCCAAGGAGTTCACAAAACAAGGTGCCACAGACTTGTAAAAATACAAAAACAGCATTCATGGCACGTGGGTCAAACGGAGCAATTTTCAATGATAATGTCATATGTTGGTTTCGCTAGACCACAGACTCGCTCTTGCAGGCCTTCCCCCCCCGCACACTGGAGACAGACGTACTTATCAATCACAGAAGAAACAAGGTAGAGAACAATACTGGCTACCGGTAAACTTGGACCCAAGCAAGCTGAGACCAAGATGATGACCAGAACTGATGTGCCCTTGCAAGCGGACCATGCAGGGCTTTGCTCGCAAATCGTAACATGCCATATTTGTAGTTCCTCAAAGCAATGGAAAATCAGTACACCCACTCAACAACCACTCACACATGGGAGCCAGCTGGAAAACATTGATCAATTACGTAGCTCGTGCAATGTGTGGAGAGAGAAAGGAAGATAGGTAGCATTGAGCAGTGAAGAGCAGCAACGAGGAAAGTAGTAGAGAGTGGGTGGTGGTGGAGAAGAGGAAAGGAGCAGTTCAGAAGAGTAGGAAAAATGCACTCGGGAGGAAGAGAAGGACACCTCACCATAAGGGAGAGGAGGCAAGAAGATGATGGAGGAGGAGCAGCAGTTAAACAGGAGGGAGAAAGAAAACAACCAGTAGAAAGAGGAAGGGAGGAGGTAACAGAGTTTGGGAGCAGCACTCGGAGGAAGGATGACAAGAGAACATCAGAGCTGAGAGGAGGGGTCAGCGGCAATGAGGAGATGTAAGGCAAAGGAGGAGCAGAAAACCACAGAGACGAGAGGTGGCAGCAGGAGTAAAGAGGAGTCAGTAGGAGTGAAGACAGCCAGAGAGACGAGGTGGAGAAGATGAAAATGAGGAGGTAGTAAAGGACCATAAAAAAGATGAGCTGAGGAGATGAAAGAAGAAGTAGAGGAAATATCATGAGGGTGGAGACGTTGTGCAGCAGACTACACAAAGTAAGGGGGAGAAGATCAGAGAACGAGAGGAGGAAAAGAATAGAGTATTGAGGAACATCAAGGCAGAAAGGAGGAGAGAGAAAAAGACAGAGGAGGAGGTGTTGGGAGCAGAACAGAGAGATTGATAAGGAGGTGGGTGTGAAAGAAGAGCAAGACAATGAAATATTGGGCTGCTTGAGACCCAAGTCTCTAGGGAGGCTCCTATCATGGTGGGGGAGTAGTACACAAAAAGGTTTCTGACAGCCAGACAAGGAGTTATGCCTGACATTCAGGGCCACTGTGATCCTGCAAAAAATATCAGTTTCCAAGTGACTTTCCCACTAAGAATCGAAGTCTGTGGGAGGAAAGGAAGGACTGAGGACCATGGTTTTGTTCTGTTAAATTCTAATTCAGTGACCTCAGTTACCCCTAATCTCTCTTTGGTGTCGTAAAATAAACCTCTGGAACCAGACACCCTAGCTTCATGTTGTCCGTTGATCCCTCGGCCGTGACCCTCATCAGTTTTCTCCTTGGAAGTTGACCATTTAACCGATTTTCATCCCCTGCTAATCCTTGCATCCCTGGATTGGACTCTTGCTTCTCAAAGTATTGTCAGAGCGTTAGCAGGCTACTCCATTCACAATAGTTTTTTTTGTGGCACCTCATACTGGTGTTTCTGATACATGAACTCAGGCTTGTAGAAGTGGGTGGTTGACACTAGGTTCCGAGCCCTTGTCAGTCTTCCCTATGCCATGTGATTTTCCTGGGGTTTGGTTGCTTGGAGAAGTGTGTGGTGACTGTTCATTGTTCTCGTCTGATTTTTGTTCTGTTTCTTTCCACAACCAAGGGTAAGGTGCTGGCAACACTCCCTATGATGGGTTGTTTTGGTTCTTGGCCCACACTAAGTGTGGTCTAGGGGACGGATTGGGAGCTTTTAGGGGCAATTATGGACATACCTTGAAACCCTATCCTTCATTGTATAGAGAAAGCCCTACGCCTGACAATTAATCTCTGTGGCCCAAGGAAAGAGGGATGGGGATATTATGAAGCTACAACTATGCTAGAAAACCCAAGATTAGATGTCAGAGACAGCCTTGCAGGGCAAACTAGCTTTCAGGGTTTTCCTTAATGTTGGGGTGTGCAGACCTGTTCACTGCCTGCAAAAGGAACTCTGCAAGGGGAATGAACAGTGGAGGCAGCAGGTACATTTGAGTTTTATCCCGTTATTGCCCAGTGGGCAACATGTTTCGTTATTTCTTTTTTTGAGCTGTTAATAAACCTGTTGAAAACCTCAAAATCTGGTCTAAAGGCTGCTTCTCCAAGCTGCATGCTAAATCGAGCAGCCACGGGCTCAGGTACCCCATGGTATGCTTGTAGAAGCTCACCAACTGTTGGCAGTGCAGCCAACTTGACAGACAAGACTCCTCAAAGGATGTCAGTCCACAGTTCCTCAGAACACAAAAGTGCACCATAGGTACTTGGAAAGAGACCTTGATAGTGACATGGCCCTGTGCTTCAAGAGGGTCCGCAGTGAATTAAACAGATAGGAAAGCCTGGCCATTGGAGCAAGGGTCAGTTCAGGAGAGCTGCAAGTTTATGAAGGTATGAATTGCATTCATGCACGGAAATAGGAACATATTCCATTAGAAATCCTGGTATTATCAAAGTACATGATATGGCGTGCGGTCTCACCTGTTCCAAACATTTCCTCCACAGTCAACTCCACCGTCCTTCCTCCTGCTGGTCACTTGGTCTGCCACCTCCACCTACTTTGACATCTCCTGAACAATCCTCAACTTCCTTCATTTTCCTTTTACTCCTTTCCCCAGTTCCTGATTGGCCCTCTGGCCTTGGCAAATCTGGCCCTGACTTCCCCACCCGGGAGGGATGAACAGTACAGAATGTTTTAATTGCGGATTAAGACCTGCTCCTTTTCTCTGCACGGGTGCTATGCTGCTGGAATGACTGCCCATGCTCTGCAGTATTCATGACCATGTTGGGGAACAGAGGAGCGGTTCCCCGTCATATAAGTATAGTCTGTTTGAATGGCCGCCTCTATTCCAGTCCCTGGAGGTCTAGGGGCCCCTCCCTGAACTACACAGGCATCTCGGGGCTGGTGTGCCGTGCACGGCACGGCACGGTTTACGGGATGGCCATATGGTAATGATAGTCCCTGTCTCTGCTCTTATGCTTCCGGAGCACTGATGGCATTGTGCTCGCATATGTTGGTGTCTGTGGAAACCGGGTCTCTCTGTCTCTCCAGAGGTTTTCTTTCTTGGCCGGAGTGTTCCCAAGTCTCATTGTGGGGCCCTGATGCCCCTCTGCCTCATGGGAGTTCACCTTCTGGTTTGATTAGGTTTCTCAAATGAGAAGAGAAATCTCTGCCAGCATTTTGGGTCATAGGCATGGCGTAATACAATTTGGTGCTGCACATATGCAAGTTGGCACATGGGGTGGGGTCAGGAATTGGGGTCACCCAACTGCCACCGTCCCCCTCTGGGGTAGGACTGGCCCTGGATATCTTCCTGGTATACCTCCCACCCCAGGCTAAGTGGGGTACCTTTCCACTCTTGACATGGTCAGTGTACTGACCTTGTCACAAGGGCCAGAGCAAGGCGCTTCAGATGCCAGATCTGGTCTGTGGGGGCCTATGTTTGAAACGCCTTATCTAGCCTAAATTAATCTGTGATTTTCGGATGTGTCTGGGGCATAGGAAGTTTGGACAAGGCCAGAAAAGCCTGGAGAAAGGGCACCCAGTCAAAGTAATCTCCTGAAATACTCCACACCATCCGCTTCAGTGATCTCGCTAGGGCAAGGAGATCAGACAGGCCAAAAGGATTTGTCAGAAGAAGAGGGAAGAGTTTAAGAGAAGAATCACTAGCTAGAAACCAAAGTATAATTGGCCAAAGAGGGGCGAATAGTATCCGCTTGCTTTCTGGCTTGTCGATAGGTCCTGCAAATTATGGAAAAGCAGGAAAATGCATACAGGCTATCAGATAAACAATCATGAAGAAAAGCATTTGTTGCCAATGCCTCCAGATGGCAGCTGTCTAACTACAGTATTTGTCAGCTAAAACGGGAAACAGACAGATCTATTACCGATCCAGAAGAACTTGGAGCACCGAATGGTGAATTCTCCAGTCTCTGTAATCCAGAAAATTACAGTAATGCTAGGCGCAGTCCATTTGTACACTCCTGGAAGATATTCTGCTTTCACTGATATCTATCTAGACAGGCAATGATGTTGGTGCACCAATAACTTCAATCTTGTGCCCCTAGCGTGTTGCTATATTGGACTACTGCCATGTTTTTTCCATATGCAAGTTGATACAAAAGACAGCTTGGTCCATTGCCAGACACCTTATTGGGAATGAGCCTGCCAGAAGCTCAAAGCAGTTAGGGTGCACAGTCCATTCTTTTGGAGACCATTTGCCCCTGTGGAGGTGGTGCCATTTCAGGCCCCCAGCTGGAGGTGCTGGCATCTGATTCTATCATCAACACGTGAACGCTCTGTAAGTTTGCACAGTCATTCCAGGCCATCATATGGTGAGTCCACCATGTAAGCTAATCCAGAGCTACTTTGAAAGCAATAAATCTCAGAGCAGGACATGCTAGACCTCGGATTCCTGGTCCTGTGGCATTGCATGCCATGATTGCATCATAGTGGGCCAGGGAGCAATGTCTGAATGGATAATGTGAGAATGCCCACATCCATGCCAACTCTTAAAGATATCCGGAAGTAGAATCCTGGATATTTCTCATAGAATCATTTTCACCTAGTGGTCAGGTAGAGCATCCAATGAAAAAATCTATGGAAATCCCCCAAATTATTAATTGGGATGGAATGAGGACTGATTTGCGTTTGTTGACGACGAACACAAAGCATTTAAAGAGGGAGATGGCCCATCCTACCAGTGAATCAAATGAGCTTTGTCCTATGGCATGTAAATAAATGATAATCTTGATCCACAAGGCGGGGGGTCCCCACCACCATAGGCTACTGCAGATTGCTGAAGTGCCAAGCAGAACAAGACAGCCCAAATAGTAAACAGGAACATTTACAGAGGTACTTTCGAAGTTGAATAGATATGGACAACACTGGATACATATGACTGAAGTCCATGAGACACCTCCCAGTGACTAGCTTGTATATTTCACTTGAACATGCATAGTCCCTTCACAATTTGTTTTTAACTTGTGAAGGACACTTGCTCATCCTTGGAAAAATCTTCCTTTCTAAATAGAACATGACTCTGAAATGCCATACAGATTTTCATCAGAACAGATATTTGTAAAGATATTTCTGACAAACCTAGAAGTTTATATTTCTTTTACTGTTCACTCTCAAGTCCCGAAGGTGTGGTTGGTCAGTGGAGATTGGATGCAATGTGCCTCCCAGAAACACAGTGTAGGAGATTGAAGATCGGAAACCATTGCAATAGTTTCTGGTTAGATGCAAAACAGGCGAAACTTAGGAAGCTTAGCAACTTGCACTGATGCACAATTCTAGAGAATCTGAATACTATTATGGAAGCCACTAGCCAGAAGCAAGCAAAAGTGTGACCATAGTTCTAGGTGGCAATAACTGTCATTCAAAAATTTAAACCAGCTCTACTGAAGGCTGAAATGACTTTGGATACACTAAACAGTTTACATGAGAAGAACACAGAGCTTGCCACGTAATTATCACACAATACAAATGGCATGTTCATAGTGAACATATGGTCCTTTGGGAGCTTTCTACCATAATGGGGTGAGATCAAGTTAGGGGAAATCACGTGTCCTTTGTAGGGCCTAAATCATGCGTGCCATCGCAGGACAGGTGCCAAGATCTAGCATAGTTTACAGTCTTTTAGCCAACATCTGTTAGGGGTCTGTGTCATATCACGTCTTTCACCTTCTAGATAGAGATTATGGCCTTTCACTCTTGTGAACAGTACACTAGAAGGAACACTTTGATCAGTTGCTCATATTCACCTGTTATTCTATGGAGCGATTACTCCTCCCAAGATGGCGATTACATTGGCCTTCCAAAAATGGTGGACCTCTGGTTCTGGTTTGCGCAGGACATGCAATACAGGACTTTTACTTTAGCAGGGATTGGTGCTGGATCCTTGCATCAACATTTCTGATGAGTGTCACTGACACTAGTCCCAGTTCCCTTCCGTTCCGTGCCCAGTTCTTGTTGATTTCTTTGTTCTCCATTGCCTCCCGCTCCCTGCTGTTTCCTGCCTCTTGTGGTCTGTTGTCCTGAGCCCTCGCCTGAAGCTCCCCTCTTCCTTAGCTCTTCACTCCATTCTTGCGGCTGTTGCTGATCTAAGAAACGGGCTACCGTATCTACATACAAATTCTCGGGACCCAGCTACATGTCTGCCTTGGGTTTGTACCTTTAACTTTCTCCTCGTATGACCACTTTGACTATTTGCCTCCTTTCTTAATTATTTTCTCCCGCGGCTTCTCTCACATGCACAATATCGGCATTCTTCATTCTTGACTCAATGTGCTGTCGCTTGTGGTTTCTTGACATCTTAACAAGCACTTCAAATGTTAATGTCCTTTTCATTCACTATCACAAGCCGGTCTCCCTTTCACTCAACGGCAGCTGCTGATACAGCTTATCAAGGCATACGTTCAGTCAAGGCTTTTGGTCCAGCGCGGGTTGCCTTCTTTCACTTTCAAGTACCCACGCTGTACATGAAGGAGGTACTGCTGTGACGTTTTGCAGTGGCAGGGAGTTGTCCCTCTGGGATTCTCTGACGTTCACCTCACAGCTAGTAGGACCACGGCCTTTCATTCATCTCCTGGTCCTTTGTGCTCTGCTGCCATATTTGTTTTGCTTCACAGGATCTCCTGCCCTTCCATTCTGCTGGTCTTGCTCACTTCGGTTGCCCTTCTCGCCTTGCTCTCTCGGTGTTCTCATGCTTCGCCTTTTATCCCAGTCAGGAAAGATAACAGGATTCAGGTGCGAGTCATCAAGGTTAAGTGCCTGACTCTGCCTGACCCTGATGTTGGGACATGTCAAACAGACTGGTCTTTCCCTGAAGCGCTTTGTCCATGCAGCAGAGTGGGTGTAGGATAGGAGAGGGATAAGGTTCCTAGATAGTCCATAGAATGAGGTTGTCCTACAAGGAAATGGGTACAGGGATACCACGTCTCTTCCGGGTGTCCCACTCCCACTCCCACTCCTCAGCGACCCCCCCCACATCCAGGTGATCCTCCCTCACTGGTCACCCCCGGGGTCTGGATCCAATATCGATGGCCGTGCCCCGGCCACCTGGATGACAGATCCCAAGGGACTAGTCAGTGAGACACCCTTTGGTTTCTCACAGTGTGTGTAAAGTGTTTGTGTGCATGCATGTTGGTAATTAAATGTGTGTGCGCACAAGAGTTTAAAGGAGTGTGTGCGAGTGACAGTGTTTATATGCATGTAGGGCATGTGTGAGAGCTACACGTGTGTTTGGCAGAGGTGGTGGGCCATGCTAGCACTATAAACATGCTGTATATTAGCATGTTGGTATAAACTATGGACACGATCACAAAACTGTTTTAAAGTGGCAATATATGAAAATGTATTCTGTAGGGTAATGCTGCATATATTGTAAACGCAGTCCTCACAAATGTCAAGCTATGTTAATTCAGTTTCAAAGAGCACACTTATCACCAATGGGCATCATGTCGCTAGACTGCAAAATGATCATCGATTTGTAACAAAATTACGTATGAAACAGCCAAGTCTATAATTTTTCTAAACAGCAATTACTTGGCCTCGGAGTGAAGGGAGATGGGAGATGGGTAATGCATTCTAGTACCATACCGCTAGGTAGCAAAATGAACTGGTCTTGGGCCCCTTCCTCAAATGGACATACCAGGAGATCCCATGGGAATGAGTCTTGGAACACAAACTCGAACATTGGTCTTCCTAGGCGGTCATCTTTGGTATGCGGGAAGTCCAGGCAGAGCAAGTGGGTGGGGCTTAGCCCACTTCTTATGACTTTTCATTACACACACGTGGGTATGACAGGGCAAGGTTGGCCATGGAGAGTTACCGAATCTTGGGATAGACAGGGAATATAAGCTGGGGCAGGAAGCGGGAAGTGTAGGGTTTTTGGGTGAGGTCAGAGGAAGGAAGAGGGAGAACAAGACATCAGCTGGAGGAAGGAAGGTACTGCAGATTGCGGCAGTGGTTTGTAAGGTATTGGTTTAGGAGTGAAATTGGGTCTGCAGTTTGAATATGCATGTTTGTGTGGCGAGTGTGGAGGTAAATAAGTGTAAGGAGTGATTGTGAAGTGGACCTTACTGAGTGGAAGAAGGGTGATTGAGTAGTGGTTTGCAGGGAGTAGTAGTGGTGTGAAGAAGGTAATAGTGGTAGTAGGGAGGAGGGAGAAGAAACATCTAAGGTGGAGGCAAGACCTAGACTGTGTGAGAGACATCAGAGGGAGAGGAGAGAGAGTACAGAGAGGAGGATGTGAGGCAAAGTGTAGAGAGAGAAAGACAGAGAAGGGAAAAGCGGGAGTGATCGAGAACGATAACCTCAAATCTTACTGGGTGGTGGCAAGGCACTTAGCAACTCTCATAATATATCTCTAGTAGCTGGATAGAACGGGGGACAGTAGGGAAGTCCCTGAGGGAGCTTAGATAGCCAGCATTTAGATCATCCTCTCTACTGCAATCCAGCTTCTAGACAGTAGGGGTCAAAATTCGGTAGTACTAATCTGGGGATACGGCTACTGGGGTTAGGAAGGAGAGTCAGAACAAGACAATGGACAGCGGGAAGGTCCTATGGCCCACAATGGCTTTATTAATATCCATGGACCATGTCTCTGACTCAGAGATATTCTTGTGTCATCTGTGACAGAGCCCATTTTGCGGAATTCTACTTGCAAAGGACTGCTATGAATACTAAACCATAGTGGGGAGCAAGAAGCCCTAGGGCACCCGAAGCCAGTGGCAGAAAAGAATACATTATTTATCCTATATTCACTGCCTGTGAAATAGGGCAATAAATAACAAGGTCATCTGGATGCAGAGTGGGCTTCTTTTATTTAAACATTTGGGTACCAAACCAATAAGAGATTTGTTAAATAGGTCTCTAATACGGCTACTACATAGAAGAAAAATAGAGGAAAAATACTGTTCACTTTCTTTGACGGAATAGTGTCCAGGGGGAGCAAGAGCATCAGACAGACTTGAGGAGAAAAAACGCTTCTGTAGTTACCTGTTTAAAAGACAGAGGGCCTCATCACGAGTTGGTTGGTAACGCCGGCGCTATTAGCCCTACCGCCAAACCCCCCGGCGCTATTAGCGCCGGATCACGGGTTTGGCAGAAGGGTTATTGCCCATTCCCCAATTCACGCTATTACCGCCGGCGGATTTCCTGCCGCCGGTAATTGTGCCAAAAATCAGCAATTTTGCTGCAGATTTCCCCCCAGCTGAAAGCTGGGGGGAAGTCAGCCAAAGCCATGATCTGGCAGACCCTTAAATGCGGCGGTAATAGTGCTACCACTGCATTTAAGGGTTACCACCAGACTTGTGATGAGGCCCAGAGTGTCTAAAGGATGTTGCATAGTAAGAATAGTAGTTTTACAGGATTATGAATCTAATGGGCTCACTTTAATCATATTGATCTTATTGATAAAATATTGCAATTTGGTCTACTATGGTTTGAGGAGGAATAGACCATGGTATGCTCTGAAGCTCGTGGGCTGCCCATAATGTTTAAAATTTGGAAACCTTCTTTGAATTAGTCACCTGTTCAATGTGCCCCATTAGGAATCTTTTTAGCTTCATATATAAATGATTTGTAAATGTGGGTCTGCTTTCTACATAATGTTTTCATTGTGGGGTTGGCTATATGTCTCCTTTTCCTCTCCACATTTTTGGTTACACGTCTCACCTCATTAAATTTACTTGTATTGCTTTATTTCGACAAAATAGTCATAAAAGCACATTAGCTACATCGTCACAATCCCTTAGCTCATAATTACTCCACTAAAATTACACAGTCAGTGCTTTACCTTAAAACCAAATAAAAACAGATCAACATTATACAGACAATACCAGCTCGTACAGAAAGATGTATTTACCCCATAGCACTGTTCATTAACCTCTGGTGTGTACCATTTATGTCTATTAGTTAATATTCTGCCATTGCTGACTTAAATAGGAGCTAATTCATCAACCATTTGCATCAGACAAGTGTTACATCTTCTAACAATGAATTAGGATCATTGTAGTCCTTCCTTTTGCTAGTAAGGGGAGAAAGGTTTCCTTCTAATACACTTCTTGTTCTCGCATTCCTGGCCCTAACTTTAATCATTGTGAGCGTGGCCAGCAATTGTGTGTACACCACTATGTAACTGTTTTACTGTTGTAGAGGAGGTCCCAGATATGACCTGCATCCCTGACCCCCATTGCGAGTTGCCAGTAAGGTACTCGCCGTGGTACGTGACGTATGAGGAGCAAATGAACCAACAGAGAGCCGCACTGGGACTCTGCCCCTTGTACGTAAGGAGATCAATACCGGTTGAAGCAGCCATAAAGCGACAACCCTGGGCAGCACGATACCCTATCAGACAGCCATACCAGCCACTGATACGAAATGAGGAATACCTGCACACGGTCCACGAGGAGACCCCTAAATCCTAAATGGAAGGCCAATGAAAATAAACCAAGGGCCCGAGCAGCCCCGAGAACAAACAGACTTGGCTACTGAAAGCACGAATGCCAGTACTAGTAACTGCAAGGATAATGATAATGGATGCAGGGGAGAGACACTGTTAAAACGTAAGAGAATGGTGCCATTAGACAAGATGGAAGCAACCGCCCTGCTGAATGTGTGTAAATAAGCTTGAAATGCAAGAGGCTAAGAAATCAATACTGCTTGCAATGCCTAGTAGAAGAGTAGAGCGTCAATCGCCAACCATATATCTACCTCAATACTGCACAATGTACACGTGCGACTCCATTTTGTGAAAGCAGAAATGTACCCAGGCGGCCAAAGACCTGACAGGCCGAGTATAGAAACCCAGCAAAGACCAGAGAAGGAGCGGAATCGAAACTCAACAAAGAGAGGCTTATGCCGGGGAGATCAAGGTCAACCAGAGAAGGGGAGGTGAGCATGAGCTCACAAGACTCCAACTACAGAGAATACCAGCCCGCCCGTGAAGGTCAAGATAAGAGAGGGCCATGCTGGTGGACAATTGCACACAGAATTAAATGCAGAAAAGATTGGAAACTGAAGCAGATTCACGGTGAACCAACACGTGACCAGACAGGCGCGAAGATGTACCACCGCCTGATGTCATCCAGAACCAGCGGGTGCCATAACTTTTCCTGATAAGAGACTACAGATCTGAGGCCATACCCAGCCAACTAATTGACACACAGCCCTAAAACACTGATTGATGGAAGGGAGGAAGGGTGAATCTTGGGACACTAGGCACCTGGGTGTCTACTCTAAAGCTGCTAATTAAAATGGAGATTTATGTTTAGGGGTGTAACTTGCCCAATCACAAGGGACCATGTAATCTAGGGTCCTATAGACACTGTAACCAATGAGACGTCGTACTTGTAGTGACGTCAATCACATGTGGTGTAGAGGGAAGGGCGTAGACGCCCACCCGATAAGAGTTATCCAATCCACTTGCATTATTTCCATATACAGATATAGCACCTATACTTAAGTTACCTTTCCCAACCAATTGTATTGCATGATGATTTTTTGTAGAATTAGATGTGAATGATGACAGATTTTGCCCATAAAAGAGGCTGTTTGACTAATGTTCGAAGAAGTCGGGGTGAGGCAGGTGTTCCTGATGCTGCTGATTTCCATAGGCTGATGTATGTATCATTAAACAGACTTCCCTTTGCCAATTTACTGATTCCTGATTATTGATCCTTGCTGGAGTATGTGAATCCTGCACTCTGTCCTCGCATGGTGCAGCTATCTTGTATTACGAGTTTTTGAGGGCGAGTGCTGACCAATGGGCCGTCAGTAATTTCCTCTCCTCGTCAACACTTGTTAGCAGAGGATGGTTACGGCCATCGATTAGTGATAATCGATTAATATAGTTATAAGACACCGTTAAACCGACGGTGTAAAACTTCAAAAATTCTGCAGTGGGTCTGATGGAACCCGCCTTTCCAAGCACAACCCTTCTCATTCCCACGGGCAGCGGATCGGACGAAAACCCTAAAAGCAGGAAGAGAAAGGGGCGGTGATCCTGAAGCTCCAGAGAGGAAAAGAGGCGATCAGTGAGTGAAACAACGAAAACTCGTTTTCCTGGCAAAGGTCTTATAGGCCTTCCAGTAAGAAGGGGAAAGGTAACGGAGGGTAGCGGAGAAATAATAAAGCAGCTAGAAGCAGAGAAAAACTGTAAACCAGGGGGGCACCTGAAAGTAAAACGTAAAGGATACCGGGGGGACACTCGAGAGAAAAACTGTAAATCAGGGGGGCACCTGAGATTAAAACTGTAAGGAATACCGGGGGGCACCCGAGAGAAAACTGTAAAATTCGCCTTGTTCCTGCGCTTTAAAGAATGGTCAGAAGGAACTTGAACCCAGAGCCCACAGAGGGGGGACTTTAGGCTACGATGACGTTTAAAGACGTCATAAAGGGGTTAGTTCAAATCCCATGACGGGGTAACAATTAGAAGGCAGGTACACGTACGACCAGCTGGTGTCTGTCTAGTCTATCAAGGGTCAGTCCTATATGTCTTTTTATGTCCTTTATATGTCAAATGTGAAATTGTTGTACTATTGATTAATTGCAATGCATTTTGGTTTTACGCGAATCGCCACTGAATTGAGAAGTGTTTAGCGAAACTGCTGGTGTAGAGCTTGGCGGAAAAGTTGGATTGGAGCTTGGGTATGTGGTGCTCGCTCATAGTAGTAAAAAGTTAAAAACTGTGTGAATATTGTTGGAGACGAAACTAAAAATGGAGGAAGTTACCCCGCTTGCACAGTTATGCAAGCAGTTGCCAAAGCACGCAACAAAATTGAAGAAATATAGCCAGGAGTGGGTTAAGGGCACTGCAAATAAAATGTTTATGCCGTGTCCCCAAAATGGGTCATTGTCAAAGGCTGTTTTACAGCACATGACCACCTTCCTACATGCCACATATATCGGAAAGAAGCTTGAAAAATGCCTTGCTGTTCTCGAGCTTTGGAAAATGTTTGAACAAGCAAAAGAAGGAGAACCTCCCGCAGACTGGATATTAAATATATGTACAGAGGGGGTGAGACGGCTACCGCGCCACCTGTCCCGCCGGAACCAGTTGTTGAGGGAAGTCGGTCGGAGGGTCTTTACCCACTAAGAGAGTTTAAGCCAGCCACAGGTTATAGCAACCCTGCATATGAGTCACCTGCGTGTAGCAGTGACCAGACGAAAGAGAAGGAACAGGAAATTGACTCGGCCTCCACAGTCCCATGGGGAAAAGAGAGGCGAGGTGAGGAAAGGAAGGGCCAGGCACAAACGAGTGCACCTCTAGGTAGGGAGAGAGACGGAAAGAAGCAGAAAGGAACCGATGAGTTAACATGTACAAAGGACGAATGGATGGGAGGGCAGATACTGTTGAAGTTAGATGGAAAAGGAAGTGATGGTGCAAGGCCGAGTGAACGGTCTGACGAGGCGCAAAGAAAGGAAAGGGAAAAAGAAGTGGACATAAGAAATGAAAGGACAAGAAAGAAGGATAGGTTGCGGCAAGAACAACTATATTGCGAAGAGCAAGGTATACCGCTCAGTCGCCCGCAATATGCAGCCTATGAAAAGTACAGGCAGAACATGCTTAGGTTAGAGGAAGAGAAGAGAGTGCATGAAAGAAAGGTAAAAAAGCAAGAAGACAAGGAAAATAGAAGAACAAAGGAACGTAGAGATGAACGGATGAGGGAAGTTGATAAGGCTAGAAAGGAAGCGAAGAAGCGAAGAGAAATGGATGAGGAAGCAGAACGTAAACGCAGGTAAAGGGCGCGAGATTTACAATATTTGCAACGGGAAGTGAAAAACCCAAACCTGTTGTAGACTGGGAAGACATAGAAGAGTTCTTCCCTGCAAGCGATGCGGTACCAGGTACAAGCAGGACAATTATTGATGAGGACTTCGACACCAGAAGCATCGGGGAAGCGATTGATAAAATATATGATGAGATGGGACTAGAACGAATCTCCCAAGAGGGAAGGGAAGATGAGCGCTTAGAGAGCACTCAGCTATATGACACTGAGGATGTCACCCAAAGTAGTGGGAGTAGGGGACGTTCCCTAGATAGACTAGAAGTTGGGCAGAATGAAGTTGATGCAAGAAGCTGTGTAAACTGGGAGTATTCAGAGTCAGACTCCGATGGAGAAGCGGAGGAAGTGGCGTATGATGAAGGGAGGCGGTGCAAAAAGCAGCACCCAGGGAAACGAGAGATACGATGGTCAGATGCAAGCAGGTCCATAGATAGGACACCGAAGTCCGCTGGACAGTCCAGCCAACATGAAGAGACACCCCACAGTCGGAGGGGGGGCGTCGGTACCTGCCTATACAGATAGGATAAGGGCCAGGAAGAAGGCAAGGCGGGAACGACGCCCAGGCAAGAGACCGAGGAGGGATAGAGAAGGAAAAGGAAGATTGCGCATTCCAATTCCCACTGTTAGAAAAGGGGGGAGCAAGACTGCAGTATACTCCATGGCCACACATGGACTGAGAGAATCTTAAAAATAAGCTTCCAATGCTGACCTTGGGAGCCGGAAAGTGGATACATGAGCTAGAGAAAATGACGGGGGGCGTCACTCTAGCCATAGGGGACATTAAGGGTCTTCTAATTGCTATACTTGGTAAAAGAACAGACGACGTGTGGAAAAGGGTAGGATACCCCAGGGTAACCATAACTAACACCTCCCATGACAGAGCGCCATTTAACAACTGTAGAGCAGCAGTGCTGAAAGCGCTGCGTACGCTATATCCAGACACATCTGATATGGGAGCTATAATGACTCGAAAAATGAAGGAGTCAGAGGATCCTTTGCTTTATATCCAGAATTTTCAAGACGCGTGGGTGCTCGAAACGCATGAGTCTTGGAAAAAATCTATCCCTGTATTCTACCATATATTGTGCCAAGGGTTGCCTGAACCAGTGCAGAAACAGCTCAAAAAATTGGTAGGAGTAGAAGCTAAACCATGGGCCGAAATCCAGTTGACAATTGCACATTATTGTAGATTGTTGCAAGAAAAGAATCGGAAGAAAGAGGTAACACGTAAGGGAGAGGAGGAGAAGCTAGTGCAAAGGAAGCTCTCAAAGTATGCTCTCGAGGGAGCCATGCTAACAAGACCAGCCGAATCAAGTGCACAACGTGCAACTAACCCGCCACAGACCAATAAGTATTACCCGAGAGGAAGGGGATTTGGAGGAAGAGGATGGCAGAGCAATCAGGGAGGCTTTAGAGGTAACCAAGGAGGTTTTCAAAATGTTCAAGATGGTATCCAGAGTGCACCAATGGGCAGTCCAACTATGTCAGATGGACAGATGGCCCGATCACCGCCAGTGTGCTGGCTATGTGGAGTGACAGGACATGTGGCGCGCATGTGCAGAAGCCAAGGCATGTGGCAGAACAACCAAGGGATGGGGGCAGGCATGGTGAATCAACATGCTACCCCACAACAGGGCAATGCACAAAACTATACCGTGCAGCAACAGGCAGCTGGCTTGCAGCAAGGTGCACAGCAAGTGGTCCAACCACTGAACATGGGGAATGTACCACAAGGGCAACCCCAGCAGACCCCGCCGCAAGTGTCTCAGGGCACTAATTCAGGTGGGGGAAACCTACAGGTATACAATGGACCAAACCTATATATGAAATAGGACGGCTCACAGGGAACTCTGATGTGTTCTATCCCATCAGTGACACCAGACCCTAACAGGGAACCTAGGGTAGATGTCACCATAGGGGGGAAAGAATATTTCTTCTTAGTTGACACAGGTGCAACGCGCTCGTGTATACGAGAAGGCAAGTTCTCCTTGTCCGGCGAGGCAATAGATACCCAGAGTTTTACTGGAGCTCATAGCAGAGTTCCCTTTACTGATGCACTCCCAGTCTCTGAAGGGGAGCGCAAAATGAATGTACCTTTATTGTATTTGCGTCAGTCCCCTGTAAATATCATGGGTCGGGATTTGATGACGAAGTTGAATATGACCATCTCATTCACTGAAGATGGCATAGTGTGCTCGACCCCAGGAATGCATTATTCAAACGTGTGCAAAATAATCAGAGCATACTCTGGACGTACAGCTATGAGACCTGTACCGCTGGAGCCAGAAGTATTTGCATATGGGGCACGAGTGCTCATGGCAGGGTTGCCAGGCCTCACAGAAAAAACTATGAGAACTCCGGATGAGTTTCTATTCAGACCAAGAATACCCATGCACGAAGAAGAGGGACAAGTATTTCCCTTAATGATACACTGTGCCGCAGTGCAAGGAAAAGTGGTATTGGTTGAGGGATATGACGATGAGGGCAGACCATGGTGTGTGATTGTCGCCATCAAAGAAGGGTATCGAGTGACTGACGTCACCGATGACAATCTGTTCGAAGAACACCCCGACCTAGAAGAGACGCGGGTGGAAGTGAGTCTAATATTTTGGGTCAAAATGATCAGGCGGGAGGTACCGCAGAGGATGATGTTAGCTTTAGTACGTCCAGAATACTTTGATAACAACATGGTCCTGGTGCCGGCCAAAGTATGGACTACAGGGCCCTATGATGTAGATCTCCTGAAGGGGGCCGGCAAAGTAAAAATTTAATTGAAACCAGGAGCAATTCTGCCAAGGGCACGACAGTATCCCATGTCCAGAGAAGTGGATGAAGGGATTGGAAAGACAATCTCTGCCATGATGGAGCAGGGCATCTTTGTGATGTCAGAATCTCCGTGCAACACAGTGATTTATCCTGTCAAGAAATCAAAGGGAGGGTCTTGGCGTTTAAACCAGGATTTAGGAGCATTGAACGAAATAGTCAAAGCCGAATTCCCTCTAGTCCCTAATCCATCCACAATTTTGTGCAACATACCCACTGAGTCAAAATACTTCACTGTGATCGATTTGAAAAATGCATTTTACTCGATTCCATTGCACCGTGACTCACAAGACCTGACGTCATTTACTTTCAGACAAATGCGCCTGAAAAGTACGAGGCTGCCCCGGGGTATTGCGAGTCTCCATCCATTTTCAACAGAGTCCTGCAAATGGACCTAAGCAATATTGCGGTGGACAGTGTTGTTTTGCAGTATGTAGATGACATTCTGATCTGCAGCATCACTGAAGAGCAATGCTGACAGGACTCTGTCCAGCTATTGACTATATTGGCTGAGAAAGGATACAAAGTAGACAAAGGCAAGATGCAGTACTGCCAACAGGAGGTGTTGTACATAGGGCAACTAATCTCACATGAGGGGAAAAAGGTAACCCCAGAAAGGGCCGAGGCTATCATGCACACGGCCAAGCCGTGCACAATAAAGCAAATGCAAAGCTTCTTATGCTTTTGCAATTATGTCAGAGCATGGGTCTTTGACTACAGCTCATATACCAAGCCTTTGTTACAGGCCCTTAAAAAGGCTCAGGCAACAAGAGAAGAAATTGAATGGAATGAAGAAATGGAGAAGGGGTTTACAGAACTCAAGGGGGCAATTTGTAAGGCCTCAGTTATCGGGATTCCTAATTATGTGGAGTAATTCTATCTGTTCTCTCATACCGATGGCAGTTTTATGACAGCAGTGCTCGCACAGCGAACCTCATTGGGATATAAACCCCTAGCATATTACAGCGGGAGTCTGGACCCGGTCATGAAGGGCCACTTCCCATGCGAACAAAACCTAGCTGCTGCTCCGTTCGCCATTGAGAAGGCGTCATCCATTGTGATGGGATGCTCCATGACATTATATGTTGAGCACTCGCTATTCTCCATACTAGAAAAGCCAAAGGGCACGCTGACTTCGCAAAGAGCATCAGCCTACGAAGTGATTACCTCTAATCCATCGATCAAAATAGTGCCATGCAAAACTGTGAACCCTGCTATGTTTATAGCCAAGCCAGTCACAGAGGGAGAACCTGTGCATGACTGTGCAAATTATGAGGAATTCTATGACGAGATCCTCCGGGTAAAGGAAAATGCCCTGGTAGGTGGAGAGATCGTCTTTATTGACGGGTCTTCTAGAATCGACCAAGAAGACGGGCAAAGGTATACAGGCGTGGCCGTGATCAAACACGTGGCGAATGGAGAGTTCTGAGTACTTGTTAGTGCGCAAATACCATCTCACTATTCGGCACAGGCTGCAGAACTAGTGGCACTGATACTCGCCATTGAGAACCAGGAAGTAACAGTGCACGCAGGATTAGCGTGCTGGAAGAAGAGGGGCTACCTCCGAGCAGACGGCACGCCAGTGCAACATGCAGCCTTGTTGGACAGGCTGATAAAAGCACTACAGCTCCCAGTGGGCATAGCGGCGTAAAATGCAGATTTTGCGTCACGTGGAAATCATGAAGCGGACACGGAAGCCAAACGTATGGCATCCAAAACTGAAACAATCATGGACGTGGAGGTGGCATGTACCCATGAACGAATGATGGTAGCACAAGCCACTCCAGAAGCCTATAGCAATATGGGGCAGTCTCAATTGATGGAGCTCCAGGGGGGAGGCACCACAGGAGGAGAAAAATTGATGGAAGCGTCAAGGGTGTTCTTTAAACCCCTCTGACGGATTGTGGAGGCAAGACAGCGCTGGTAAACCAGTAATGCCCGTCGCCCTTCTAAAAGTAGCGCTAGAACAGCTTCACCACCCCATTCATATGTCAAAAGAAAATCTTGCTGCAACGCTCGCGGAAGACTGGTTCATACCGAATTTAGCCGAGCATGTTGCATTCTTTATGGTAAACTGCATTGTCTGCCAGCAATCCACTTCTGGGCACACATTAAAAGTAGTGAGAGGAGTCATCCCCAGACCAAATGGACCTTTCCAGCCCCTACATATTGATTATGTCGATATGATTCAGGTGTGTAATGGGTACAAGTATCTACTTGTGGTGGTGTGTCCCTTCTCCAGATGGGCAGACGCAGGCCCCTGTACACACCCTGACGCTGCCTGTGCTGCTAAATTCCTAGTGAGGGAGGGTTTCCCTAGATGGGGTATGTGCGAGGTAATGAGATCTGATAATGGGGCACATTTTGTAAATGCAGTATTTGAACAGATTAGCTTGTTGCTTGGTGTAAAGCACAAATTCTCGTCGGCGTCTCACCCAGAGGGAAACTGGATATGTGAACGGATCAATGGCTTGCTTAAGGAAAGGATAGCCAAGTTGAAGCTCACATTAAGAAAGGGATGGATGCACTGCCTATCACTGGCATTGTATGCTCTTCGGAACCAGCCAGGCTCTGACCATCATTTAACGCTGCACGAAATAGTCACTGGGAGAAGGATGAGGACCCCCCCACCTACCCCCCCCCCGAGACAGAGCTAGATGTGATGCCCAGTCAACTAGGGAGGTTCTGGGAGAGGAGATGAAGGCCTATCTGGATTGTCTCAGATACAGTTCCACTGTCATTTCAGGCCAGCTGCAGCGACGGCAGAAAAGAGATGACACAGCACAAACCACAACAGACAGTGCTGATGCCGACGCAGATCATAGCCTATGCGCGCCTCTCGTCTTCCCTGGAGATCGCGTCCTCGTGAAGAATTTCACAAGAAAAAGATGGGACGAGCCGAGGTTTAATGGCCCGTTCATCGTAGAGGACCGCACCCCGTCAGCTGTCAAGCTCAAAGGCAGAAGAGCCTGGATCTTCCTGAGTGATATAAAACTCTTTATAGGAGAGAGCACTCCTACTACATCTACTGCCGAGGAATACACAGGCAACGGGGTAGGACTGCAGCACATGCAGACAAGATCTATGGCAAGGAAGAAGGACGCATGAGCATACAAGTTACAAGAACGGGGAAAAAAAAATATAAAAGTGAGCATCGCTCGAGAATCTGGTGCAAGAATACTACTTCTCCACTAGTCTCTCACTTCTTGGCCAACCACCACACACCTGATGACATTCTTTGGTGGGTTTTGGACCGGATAAATACTGGTCAGAACATACAGACCAGACTGCTGGAACTTGAAAAGAGATGGATCTATAGACTAGACTCCCTGGAACACGGACTCAACAGACAATCTCCTTTTTAATACTCCTCCTCCCTGTCTATTCTCTATCATTACACACCTTTGGCCACACCACAGCTTCGCATTAATTTATATCACCTTCTGAGATGAACTGTCTTACTCTCCCCCCCTCCCCTCTTGTACCTCCTTTCACTCTCACACTTAGAGCTTCGCCAGGTGCACTTTCCGGGCAGGCACCCCGCGTACCAAACCTTTCCCTCTAACGCTATATTCACTTGAGAATGAGTAATTCATGCGTCCACGTCACGCATTCCCTTCATTGCCCAACACTTGGATTCCTAGGCACAGACATCTGTCTTCCGTGTGCTCACAGGGACACACGGAACACTTATGCTGTTCCCTTCGATTTTCTGTTCGGCACCTCGCCAAACGGGACAGACAGGTCTCTAAGACCACACTGTGTTCAGCAGTCTTCTAGCCACAGCGGTCGTCTACCCATTCCCACTCACGCTTCTCGCCGGCCCAGGCCCTCGTACACGGGCAAAGAATCCTTCCTTGCTAGTCTCGGGGGCTGTAGACAACTGGAACAGACAATCAATCACCCGTTTCCCGGGTTACAAGCATTTTTGGCAACCAGCTTCGGCCCCGCCGTACGACACTCCCCCCGGCCTCCGACCACACTATTGGTCTGAAGCAGCACACACACCCCTCGTCACTCGATTTGGTCTTGGCTTCCCATTGGACATCTAATTTCCTGGAGGCACTTTTCCCTCCACGTCGAGGCCTGACGTATAGTCCGGTTGCTCTGACAACCGCTACCTTGCCTCCACTTTACAGCTCCAGCCTGCACTCGTGCTGCCGGCGTCAGCGAGGGTTGACATGCAGGGACAACTCTGCTCTCCCTCACTTCGTGTGAATGCCATCTGACCTGACACATCCTGTTTACCCTGCACAGGTAACAACGTGGGTCTCATTACACGGTTCCATTTTGGCCCCATTTTTCCATAGAATCTTGATAACTCCTTCCCTCCTTGTTTTACTGTCTCGCCCTCTCACACAGCCACGCGCCCAGGGATCCCCACTTAGAGACGCACCGCCAGAGGCTGCTCCCAGCCGGACATCTGCTCTTCTGGGTTCTGCTCCCCCAGATTTTCTGTCTTCTCTACGTCAGACAGCCTTGACAAGACACCCTTGCAGGTAATTATTCACGTGCCTTTTATGTTTCCAAGGGCAGGATAACACTTATTACTTCTGATGCCTTCCCCTTTCTTTTCTATTTCTTTTTTTAAATATAGGCATATTTTCGTTCTAGGTCTCAGCCGGTCCACCGGACCTATGATGAGAATCTATGAACCTCACGAACATCTTGAAAAATGTTTGTGATTCAAAATAGATACCCATTCCTCACATGTTCTACAGAGACACACTTTACCACAATAACAGCCTTCCAGAATTACTCTCATTTGATCGAAGCCTTTGCGGTGAGTGCCCTTTTAATTTGCCATATCTTGTCTCTTTCTCCGCCCCCCCCCATGTGTGCCGCCGGACCGACAGGTCTGCACGGAGACCCTTGCATTGCGCTTCCGAAGGGGACCCAATACCATTATTTTTTTATGTTTTCAGGAGGGGCTGGTCCATCAGCACTATCTGAGGACTCCTTACTTTTATAAACATGTATACTTGGTAATGTGAGACACAAGGCAGACAAGACTAATGTCCTCTGCTCTGCCCATATTCTAGCATGACACTCTAGTCTGCATGTGGATTTTGATGTATAATTTGTTACCCTTCACTTATTCCTACAACCTTGTATAACACTTTTATATCCTGTCTCTTTTTCTTTTCATGTAACTGGCTCTCCCCCTTTTCATAATCACAGGGCCCTGCTATTTATTGCCCTGATGAAGGCGGAGTATTCTCTTCAGATACGAAGATCATTATTCTTTTGAATCTGTACCGCCGAAACGCATTGTTAACCAGAGGGGATACAAGGTCCATCACACAACACTGTGACATCCAGGATCTTTTCCTTTTTGCAACCACCAATCGAAGGACAAGGATACTTTTTCTACAAGCTCCTTTCTTGTTAATCTGTTTCCCTTACTTCATCCCCCTGATGCGTAGGCAGACCCAATCCCAATATATAATAATTTTTGACTTTGGGATATAAAAACAACTAATTTATTTGTTTCATCACAATTGTACAACAACAAGGGGCATTTGTTTTCCTTATGATTTCCTAGCAAGAACACAGTTTATCATTAATACAATTGTTTTTTCAATTCAATACTTTCACTTGTTAAGATTTCATTTGTAATCCAAAAGTGACTAAGAACAAATTTATGTTAACGTTCTCCACTAAGTGTTCTCATTTTCTGAATGACTCTACACCCAATAAATTGTATGTACCATTTATATCACTGATTTTATATGTTTTTACATGCTAGACCTCACCATGTATGTTATTTTAGTTTCTTTGATATAAAGCTTTTCCTTGGTAATTTCCATAATGTTTATGTCTCATTTTGAAGGAATGACTTTACTTTTTACCGCATGTAATATCTATAAATTACACTAGCTATACAGGTTTTGGACCGGATGAATAATTCTAATTCATTTATACCCCATATGGGCCAACCCTTGATACACCAGGACCTTTTTTTGTTGTAAATACAGATGTTTTTTGACCCCCCTGGTGTGTCACTCCTGGGTCAGACCACTGCTGCTAGATGGCGGCACTCTTCTCTGTACATAGACTTTCAAAACAAGACAGTTCTTCAAACCAAGTGAAAGGTGACAAAAGGACAATTAAATGAACATTCAATGTAGCCAACAAAAAATCTTGTCCACGCTGAACCTTCACTTTAGGCATAAAAAAGACAATAAGAAGCACGCAAACACCCTGTGCAGCCAAAGGTGCAGGGTAAAAGAAGAAAAATCGCGTACTCATATCAACAGAAGCGCTAATCTCATGAACATTGAACGCCACACAAAACATTTAAAGCCTAAGACTCTGATAAGAAGTAAAAGTAAGATCAAGACTTTGTTCATGGACATATGAATCATCCCAGCAGAAGTCTCAAGTGGGATGTGCACACATATTTTCAGCTGGTAGTACTGTCCTATCCTTCACTTATAGGCAGAGAAGCCAGTGATACTGAATTAATTCAAGACCCTGAAAACAAGAAAATAATCGGACAACTACTGACTGTCATAACAGAAACCTTCATTACACTACCCGAACACAGCGGAAAAGACACAGATGCTTCCACCACAAGTAATCATTGACGAGATCACATAAACTTTGTTCTTCCTCATCATCGAAGAATGTCGAGAACTACAGATACATTGACATTCATTAGAGAGCCAAAAAACAATGACTTTCTCAACCAAGTATGGTACAAGCTGAACCACGTGGTTGCAACTCACGCAGCAGGAAAGTGCAAAACTTGTTGGCAACAAAAGAAGGGACTGTGATTAGGACCGAGCAAACGAGGCAAATGTCCCTATCACCTGAGGATATACGGCTGGCACACAACGTTTTATTTTGATTAGTCACAGACTATCCGGAAATGGTGGGGAGACCTGCAGATGTTTGCGTCATCACCTTTCTTAGGAATCCGGCCAACACCCCACACATGGGCGCACTCCTCCAAGACATCATGCTCCAGGTGGAGCTGTCCAATTTCCAGCGAGAATTCCTGCGGAGATTTCAGTGAGACTAGCCGACGAGGGATAGATAAAAAATAAATAAATAAATAAATAAAAAAAACTGGTCACACTGCAAGAAAAGGCCTGTGACTTTAGAGCCAAAGAACCAGAACACATGTCATTAACACCTGAAGACAGTCGTTATGCTTTTCGTGTTTTCTTTCATCTCATTGAAAACTTTCCAGAGCTAGTGGGCAGACCCCGCAACATTGATGTGCCTGCCTTTCTTAATGATCCAGCAAAGAATGCCCAATTGAACAGGCTCCTTAGAGCTATTGCATCACAACTCAGAAGCAACTATGGACATCCACATCTAAAAAGAGCCTTAGAAGGGGGCGTTCCAAAATAAACTTTTTCATCATCCCCAGCAGGGGACAAGGCAAGAAAACAAAAGACACAGTTCTTCATGCTTCCAACATAGGACAGATCGAAAAGAGCAGAAACAAGGATAACTACATCCGTTCTTATTTTTCTTGTTTTGTGTTTTCTATTTGTTCATCATTATCGCGGAGGAGAATAAATGGGTGAGAGAGAGACTGTTCATCAACTCAACCTCGAACGACCAAGTGAAAGGAACAGAGACACGAAGTTCACTGCCGTGTTTACCTTTTTTAACCTTTTTCTTATTTTTTCCTACCTTTTCATATGTTCACTTTTATTTTTATTTTTTCAATATTTCATTTTTGCGGGATTTGTAGCGAATCCATCTTTTCATGGTGTCACTGCAAAGATTGTCCTGCATATCCTCAGGACCATGACGAGTTGAAAGAGTGCCCTGGGAATGCGGTTCCCACAACAAATGCAGGATGAATGTGATGTGCTGAAAACGGTAGTCTAACCTTTTCCCATAGTCTAGCAAAGGAACTGTACTCCATACTCAGAGACTATCATCATCACTCGCAAAAGGGGGGACATTGAACAGCACATGTCACTTTAGTATTTGCTGAACTTTGAACAACGAGATCAGAATGAAGAAATAAATAAATAGTGGACTACGGACTTGATTGAAATGGGGGCCCAAAACAGTAACTTAGTCGTGCCACCAGCGGAAGGGCGCCCCCGGTTTCCCGGAAGGAGATGCTGTAAACTGTCTTTCAATGCCGTCATATGTATATGCATTGTGACTATTGTAGTATTTTTATCGTTAACTATTAGAACTGCATTTTTTATTGGTGCGCGAAGCGTCCCAATGTCTGTGCATCCACAAGGTAATGAACATCTGGGGCCCACAAAAGCACCCAGACCTTATATTGTCATCCCTGTTCCAAGAAAAACTGATGATAAAGCAAACGATTTACAGTTGAATGTAATTAGCAGTAACACGCATACACTTGAAGTAATGAATGGTGAGAAAGGCTGGAGACAGGGCCAGCACGGAATGAATGATAGCATAGCATTGTCCACGGCACGCACCCATACACTGAGTGCACACAAACAAGGGCAAGTGTCAATGGCTACGAAACCGCAGGCCAAACCAATTGAAAGAGAGAAATCACCTGTGGAACAAGCAGCACCAGAAAACAGGGAGCAACATGAGAAACCGAATCGAAGTGAAATAGCAAAATCACTCAATAGAACAGAGGAAGCAAGGAAAGAACTCACTGAGAAAACACATGCGGTAGTTGAGTTTGTGTTTCCACTCATACTTAGAGCAAAGAAGCTACAGGAGGAGCTGAGCAAGACAACCGCCACAACTATGAAAGCGAGCACGCCAGCTCCAACGCCAGAAGTAACTACCGAGCCTACGACACAGCCACGTGCTGGGAGGATAATAAATCACATGCAGTGGGAGGAGGTCTACAAAAGAATGCAGGAGGGAAGGAAAAGAAGCGCAAAACCTCCCCCTATTACTGCAGGGCAGGAAATGAAACCTGCCCCTCCAAAGATAACGCCAGAGAGTCTGCCTGAACGAAAGAGCAGTACAGACGCATTCAGAGACATAGTGATAGCCAACCACAGAAAAACGCGAAGGATCAAGAGAAGTTCATATGAAACCGATAACGAGTGAAACGATTACTTGGATAGCACAGCCCATCTTGGAAACAACATATGGTACCAGCACATGAAGGAAGTAGGACGTAGGCAGTAAGAAGGAGAGTGCTTCGTCTGTGCGCTGCTGCCATACAGCATGGGAAAATCCAAGATCTTTGTGGCTGTAGAGATCGATATCCCCACAGCCCACTGCATGTCACACGTGGCAATGTGCACACCAGAGGACAATTTATGGGAAAAGATGCCTCATTGATATGGGCCAACGAAAAGGACTACCCTGATGAAGACGGGTTTGTCCAGGACATCAAAACAAGGAACAGGGCGCACACCAAGAATCATGTGATTAGATATGAAAACCCTGACATCAAGGGATCAGGAATAAGGTAGGAAATAAACTCAAGACTGAACGTCCAAGGGAAAACGGCAGAACCAGCTCACATATGGAAGAACCAAGGACAAATGCAGATCTGGGGATCAGTAGTCTCCCCAGAAGGATGGGAAGAAGGAGTAGTAATCTGCCGAGCTTGGATGGTCCTTGGAGCCTGCAAAGAAGCAATAGAGAACTCACAGAGACTATGCAGACCGTTGTGGCCAAAATTGGTAAAGCTGTTGACATGGGTCGAAGACCGAGGAGGACCCTTGCAGATAGTACCATTTAAAAACCCGAAACTATGCTTGAGAAGCAATGGCACAAGGAAAATAGGGGAGAATCAGAACTGTGAACGAATATATGAAGCCCCAGGGATGATGCAAGGAACCGCAGTCTTAATGGACCATTACTGGGCATGGGGATCCAAGGCATACATAAGGCTACCGAGGAACTGGGGAGGCATATGCACACTGGTGAACGTTCACGTTCCAGCATTAGTGATTCCAAAGAATGCACTGAATTTGGACAGTTTCCCAAAAGCGGATGCTCACCTGAGTAAAAGGAGGTCTGTGGGAATAATGTCAAGGATGAAGAGAGAGAATTACTTCTCCACCAAATCAAAAGACGCATTTTACACCATTCCCTACAAACACAGGCTGTTCAGCCTAACTTCATCAGTATTTACAACAATACTCTTGCCTCATAACCAGGTTGGTGCAAGCACCAAATGGTTGCAGATAACGAGATGGGAGTTACTGCAGACCATCAACACCAGAATAAAAGTATTCAATGCGATCAAAGAGGAGCCGAGAGCAGTCAGACTGATGACCCTCCAGAACAGAATGTGCTTGACATGATCACTGCAATGGATGGAGGCGTTTGCGCAAATATTGGAGAATCATGTTGCACATTTATACCATCACACGACGAAGAAAATGGAACCCTCACAGAGGCCATAGACATGTTAACAACCCTGAAAAACCAGATGACCGATGAGATAGATGAAGTGGACGACGACAGCTGGTTTGGGAACCTATTCTCATGGGTCCCGCTCATGGGTCCCGCAATGGATGGCAGATATATTCAAGTTCCTGGGAGCTTTGCTAGCAATGGTGCTGCTAGGAGTCTGTGTTATCAAGATAATCATCACACAGTGCCAGAAAACAGCAAAGAAGGCCATTGGGATGAAAATGATGGTCGATGTCGAGCCAGGCTGGAAGCCTAGAGACCTGACAGATGAGGAAATAAAGGACTTTGTGAAGGCCAGTGAATTTGCACCAGAAGGAACAAAATTCACTTATCCCAAGAAACGAAGAAGATACGAAGGCAAATGGATTTACTGCAGTCCAAATGGACAATGCCAGTTGATGACCTGGAACAAAGATGAGCATGTGAGAACAGCAGGAAGCTTGAAAGGGGTGATAAAGATATGGACACCAAAATTGCATACTTTCACGCCTTCTTGTGTAAACCCAGGAGACGATGAGCAAGAAGCTGAGGAATCAAAGAAACTGAAAATAAAGGAGGAAGCTGGAGTGGTCGATGAACAGACCAGAGGGGGGAGTGTAGAGGAGGTCCCAGATATGACCTACACCCCTGTCCCCCATTGCGAGTTGCCAGTAAGGTACTCGCCGTGGTACGTGACGTATGAGGAGCAAATGAACCAACAGAGAGCCGCACTGGGACTCTGCCCCTTGTACGTAAGGAGATCAATACCGGTTGAAGCAGCCATAAAGCGACAACCCTGGGCAGAAGCCATACCAGCCACTGATACGAAATGAGGAATACCTGCACATGGTCCACGCTGAGACCCCTAAAGCCTTAATGGAAGGCCAATGAAAATAAACCAAGGGCCCGAGCAGCCCGAGAACAAACAGACTTGGCTACTGAAAGCACGAATGCCAGTACTAGTAACTGCAAGGATAATGATAATGGATGCAGGGGAGAGACACTGGTAAAACGTAAGAGAATGGAGCCATAAAACAAGATGGAAGCAACCGCCCTGCTGAATGTGTGTAAATAAGCTTGAAATGCAAGAGGCTAAGAAATCGATACTGCTTGCAATGCCTAGTAGAAGAGTAGAGCGGCAAGCGCCAACCATATATCTACCTCAATACTGCACAATGTGCACATGCGACTCCATTTTGTGAAAGCAGAAATATACCCAGGCGGCCAAAGGCCTGACAGGCCGAGTTTAGAAACCCAGCAAAGACCAGAGAAGGAGCGGAATCGAAACTCAACAAAGAGGCCGGGGAGATCAAGGTCAACCAGAGAAAGGGAGGTGAGCATGAGCTCACAAGACTCCAACTACAGAGAATACCAGCCCGCCCGTGAAGGTCAAGATAAGAGAGGGCCATGCTGGTGGACAATTGCACACAGAATTAAATGCAGAAAAGATTGGAAACTGAAGCAGATTCACGGTGAACCAACACGTGACCAGACAGGTGCGAAGATGTACCACCGCCTGATGTCATCCGGAACCAGGGGGTGCCATAACTTTTCCTGATAAGAGACTACAGATCCGAGGCCATACCCAGCCAACTAATTGACACACAGCCCTAAAACACTGATTGATGGAAGGGAGGAAGGGTGAATCTTGGGACACTAGGCACCTGGGTGTCTACTTTAAAGCTGCTAATTAAAATGGAGATTTATGTTTAAGGGTGTAACTTGCCCAATCACAAGGGACCATGTAATCTAGGGTCCTATAGACACTGTAACCAAAGAGGAGACGTACTTGTAGTGACATCAATCACGTGTGGTGTAGAGGGAAGGGTGTAGACGCCCACCCGATAAGAGTTATCCAATCCACTTGCATTATTTCCATATACAGATATAGCACCTATATTTAAGTTACCTTTCCCAACCAAGTGTATTGCATGATGATTTTTTGTAGAATTAGACGTCAATGATGACGGATTTTGCCCATAAAAGAGGCTGTTTGACTAATGTTCGAGGAAGTCGGGGTGAGGCAGGTGTTCCTGATGCTGCCGATTTCCATAAGCTGATGTATGTATCATTAAACGGACTTCCCTTTGCCAATTTACTGAGTCCTGATTATTGAACCTTGTTGGAGTATGTGAATCCTGCACTCTGTCCTCGCATGGTGCAGCCATCTTGTATTACTAGTTTTTGAGGGCGAGTACTGACCAATGGGCCCGTCAGTAATTTCCTCTCCTCGTCAACACTGTGACAGAGGTGGCATATATTTTGGGCAGTAGGTGCCATCCTGAAAGAGATTTACAGTGGTAAAGCTGGCATATGTTGACCCAGACATCAAGAACGTTATAGAATGCTCATGGGTACTGTTGTTGACCTGGTGCCATGTATTTGATTTATTCTGTTTCCCTTTTTTCCCTGCCACATGCTCTAATTCCCATGCACTCATGTGCCCCAGCACTATAATTGCCCCATGCTCTGATTCCCACTGCAATGTAATTTCTCCCCATGCTCTCATTCCTCTGTCCATGCTGTCATTCCGTTCTTTGCTGCCATTTATCTCCTATACTGCGATTCCTCTCAGCTGTGCTGTCATTCATATCTCATGCTATCATGCTTCCCTCTCATGGTGTCATTCCACCCTGCACTGTTATTTCTGCCCTACACAGCCACCCTTTCTTCATGATGCAACCTATTTCAACTGCACTTTGAATCATTTTTTAATGTATTCCCTCCTTCCTCTTTCACTTCTTGAGTGCGTGTGGGAATTTGTTTGCGTTTATTTATGTGCACGCACTTAGCAGACGATGCATCGGAGTCCTTCATACCAAAAGGTTCCATAAATGTCTGCAAGTTACTATTTGCAGACACACAAGACTAATCATGCTCATGGTAAAAAGACATCCGTTCACAACGGTGTACGGATGCACTTATATTGTGTCTAATCACTAACTGGCTTACATATTTTTACCTTTCAAAGTAATAACTGTGTATGTCGGGCTCTGTATACACCCCACCAGCTCTTTATCATCTTAAATGAAGGGAAAATCTCTTAATTATCACATCCCAGCCGGTCATCACTCTGCTTGATTAGTTCATCCCACTACTTCTCCACAGAAATCAGCCGGTCATTCAAATTACCTATGATAAGTTTAGCAGCCCCACACCCAACACATTCTTCACCAATCCCTTCCTTCTAGTAAATTCTACTTATTCTCCCATCCACTCTTCGCCAACAATCTCGCCACCAACAAATTCTTAAACCCTACCGTCCTCTTCAGCAAACGGTGCACTGTTCACAAATACTGTTTATTAAACCACCTTCAGGAGCACTTAGTCACTCCACCTTCAAGATCAGTCCTTCACCCATACACAGGATTCAATGTTCCAGGTTTAGACAATCAATTAATGTTCATAAAAATCCTTTGCTAGTATTCAAACGTCATGAAATTCAGACAGATGAAAGAAGCACAGAAAATGAGTAGTGCACATGTTAGAATGTAAATAGGGCAGTTTTAACTAGCGGTGTAAGAATAGTACATTTAAGTATTCTTCTGAAGACCGAATAGTTGGACAAGTATTCGGGCGTTGCCGAATACAGAGCTGAATAGTTGCCTTTTTAATAAATAAAGTTATGCAAACAAGAAAAACACTTTGCAAATTAAAAACACACCTTAAAATATGTACATCCATTCTTTATTGCATTTTCTTTCTTTGTTGTCATAGTACAGTTAGTATTTATGTGCACTCACAGAGGTCTACTGTTGGGCAGGGCCCAGGTAGCTAAGACCAGCCCTAAAGTATAGTATGCATGCATACATGTATGCATGTAATCACTGTGAGGGGAGACTGGGATGTGTCTACTTTCAAATGTTCCTTTTGGGCCTGCCCTTCTTGAGCCACCTGGCTCCAGCTAGGCGCTGAAACACAAAAGGAGTGATTACAACAATTAGCACATTGCTAACTTTTAACATGCTACTGAATACAAACATTTGGGATGCTAAAGCCATGCTTTCTACCAGTGGAACTGAGTGGGGATGAGGCATTTGAATACTGTCTTAATTCATAGATGATATTATTCTTTCTTTCTTGGGTGGGTTATGTTTGTGGTGTTTTGGGGCATGGTAAAAACACCAGATAAAAATATATAGGGAATGCTGAGTCATCCATGGTTCCCAGCTGTCCCTATTCAGATCTTTAATTGGCATGTGCATGTTTATTTTACTTATTTGTTTCACTTTTACATCCATTTGGTCCAATGTTTCTAAAGTGTATCTCCTTGTCTTTATTACACACATATATCTCTTTTTTAACTCTCTAATTTTGGGAGGAATGTTTCTGCTGTCACAGACTGGGGCATTTTAATAAATAAAATACATCCATGTTCTTTAATAACATCTGTCACTTCTACTTGATACAAAGGGACTCATTTTGGCAACTTGAGAAAGTTGGAGGGCAGGAATTTTAACCTACGTTTCAATATTACAAGCACATCTTTGCCGCAGGCACACTTCCCACTGAGCCATCTTACTTTTATTACCTGGGCCTGCAGGCTAAATAGATTTCTTTGCTGAAGGCATACTCCCTCCTGAGATATTTTACTCAGGGTTTGGAACTTACTGGGATCTCTCCAACAGCTTTATTAATCCACTTAATTTTATTATTTGGATTGTAAATCTATGGGTTGGAACCTGTAACTTTCAGATTTCTCATACAGGTCATCAGCAAATCAATAAGTGTCTAAAGAAAATACAATATTTCAATAGCGTCTTCATAAACTATTCTTCTGGATCTATGGTTTTCAAATGAAAAATACAGGGGAGACCTGAGATACATTCAAAATATTAAGAGTTTTGCTTCAGCTCACCCCTCCCAAGCAAACCACCAGATGAAGGTCTGTTTATCCAGCACATGAAAGGAATGGGATTTATTTTCACCTTCACACCTCAGCTCTGCTTATACTGCATCAAAAAACTGACAGCATTTGTTTAATGATACCTTTAAAGGATAAACATGACATGGTTGAGTGATTCCAGGCACGCAGTATTTTGTCGGTGTGACAATTCGGGTTTCGAGTGTTACTTAAGTATTCCGCCAAAGCTGAATATCTCATTTTCAGCCAAACTTCGTCTGAATACTTACTGGAAGCCGAATTTCGGTATAGCCTGTGAGAAACCTGAGGGTATCCTCACACCTGCTCCCCTTGTATCCTCTACTCAGATGGGCAGGAAAAAGCCATCGTTTTTGGATTCTGACCATGGGGGCAGAGAAGCGAGGAAGGGAGCTGGGTGGATGCCCCTTGGGGATTTGGGAAAGGATATCCACAGGGGCGACATGGTATTCCCCCTTTCCCTTATGAAGACCAGCCTGACCTTCCCCCTTCTTTTATGGGCTATTGTAACACATTTCTCCACATTTTCCATCATCTAACACACCATGGTACTGGGACGAGGAAGAGGCAACTAAGAGTGATGAACACTGGTAGGTAATTTCAATCTCTAGAACTGAGTTAAAGAAAGGCCTGCAGAGTATTGTAAAGTTCAGGCATGTCCCTTTAACTATGGTCAGGCATGGTCAGGGCTGCTCTACCCATGGAGAGAAGTCTGGCAAGTGTGCACAAAGCCATGTAACAGATGGAAGAGACAGCTGGATCTCCCAAGCGGCCAAGCAGCAGAAGCCACTTTAAGAGGAAGATTGTGTACCGACAAAGGAATGCTGAAAAGACTGGTGAGCCTGCCAGACACCGGTGGGTAAAACAGGTGATCTAGAAGTGGCAGAGCTCTATGCTAAGAGTCTAATGCACGTACAGAAAGACTTATGTTTTGAGGCACCTCAAATGAAGCATAAGTGCAAGAGAGAGCCTTAAGTTACACAAGGGAGAATACTTTGAATCCTGAATATCAAAGTGAACAAGTAACATGTGTGAGCTCCATATGCACCTTTTTTAATCGAATCTCGAGTGAATTAACAGTCAACAAGACTTTTTGAATACCGAACAAACTGAACGCATTATTGACTACTCTATAGAATTGAAGTAACGTGAAAGGATGATTGAAAAATTATTTCTGAATGCCGAAAAGGAGATAAGGCCAACATTGAGACTGTTTTGAATGGAACAAGAGCACTGTTATTTATTTATTGAGCAATGTGGTGCATTTGGCAAATACCACAAAACAAGTTGATGAAATACGAGTGTTGGCAAGCTAATGGATATCGGTTTCGTGACCTCTGTTGGGTGGACCGTGTGGTCTGGTAACTGCCCCTAAACAGGGGGAACCCTTGCATGGGAGCAGTATTAAAGAACAAAAGCCAAGAAAGGGTTATTGGTTGCGTAACCTGTGATGGGTGGACCATGTGGTCTGTCAACTGCGCCTAGACTGAGGGCCCTGCAACTACCCTCAGCATGAGGGTTGTGGAGAATCCCAAACCTTTGAGAATTGTTTTTCCTGGTTGGAACACCCTTGGTGACTGTAGTTGATGTGGTTAGAGATTCTAGGGGATTAGCGTAGATGCGTGTGTGCATGTTTGCCATTCTAAGAATTGGGTGGCTGGCAAGGCTCGACTAAGCAGCCCAGTAGAGGTCAGACATGTGGGTGGGTGCTCTTTGAGGGTTAGAGATAGATTGCTGTTGTCAAGAGAGTCTATGTGAGGCCAGCTATACCGGGTTCCTTTCGGGAGGTGGTCGCTGTATGCTTGTGGCAGGGGTGTTGGGGTATGTCAGGTGTTTCAGCCTGGGCGGCTATGTGTGAAACTAGGCCGGATGTGCTTAGCTGTAGACGTGTTCTATCATGCATGGATGTTTGGCCGTGCCTGCGGCCTGTGTCCACGCTAGTGGTGTGAGCTATACGTACCATAGGCTGTGAGATTGCTTATATATCCAGATCTAGAATTGAGAGACTTGCAGCGATGGGCCTAGGTTTCACACTGCAGCCGGTATCAGCGTATAATAAGCAGAGACTGAGTCAAACACCTAGATTAGAGGATCCTGTACAGTGGGAGAAAGGCCTACGTTTCACAGTGCCAAAGGTTTAAGCATATGGCCAAACTAGAGCGAGGCTACACCTAGATTTGAGGATTCTGTGTAGGCGAGAGAGGCCCGGGTAACACCCTGCAGTATGATTTGTCATATAGTAAGCTAAGGAGGAGGATGCACCTAAATTGAGAATCCTGTATGGTGGGCAGGCAGCCCCGGTTTCGCGGTGCAGGAGGTCTCCATAGATAACGAACAAACGGAGGGTTTACCCTTAGATTCGTGTAGGTGGGGGGTCTAGGCTTGAAAGGCTGTAGGTTTCAGGCTATTGTATAGTAAGTATCCGTAATGTAACAGTCATCGATGGCTTGTTGTACCTAGCTAGGGGAATAGGTTTGTGGTGGGGGATTTCTAGTGTAGGGAGCTTCCCAGGATGAGCGTTGCAGGTTAACAATGGCAGTGAATAGTTAATGATGTGTGTGTGCTAGCCAGGGCCACTTATCTCATTGTTAGTTGTCTCACATGTGGACTGGTGGGCAGGGTTTCGTGGTTAGTGTGATGCGAGTATAGCCACATCGAAGGCCGCTGGCTTATCTCAGGTGCTTGTTGGGTTGGAATGCCGTTGTGGGTGGGTTGATGGTGGATCAGGAAAAGCCAAAACGAAAGCTGCTGGCTTACCTGGAGTTCTAGTTGGCAGGTAGAGTTGTTGAGCAGTATGTGGTGGTGTGTCAGGTGAAACCGCTGCGAGAGCTGCCGGCCCCCCGATTTATGATCGAAAGCAGTGAAGTTTATTAGTGGAG
Source organism: Ambystoma mexicanum (assembly GCF_040938575.1). Classification (NCBI taxonomy): domain Eukaryota; kingdom Metazoa; phylum Chordata; class Amphibia; order Caudata; family Ambystomatidae; genus Ambystoma; species Ambystoma mexicanum. Next base: position 687,537,153 of record NC_090934.1, on the reverse strand, counting down.
TATTCACGGGGTGCAGTGGCTCAGGTGACTATTGGGAAGAGCCTTCCTGAATTTCAGGTGGTTTTTGATGTTGCGAATGTGTAAGGGGATGGAATTCCAGATGATTGGCCCTTGGATGGAGAAGGAGGAGCCGCCAAGTCTAATGGAGCTACGTGGTGGGATCACTAGGCGACGTGCATGCGAGATCTGAGGTTCCTGGAAGGTTGGTAAGGGACAATTGTTTCTCACAGGAATTCTGGGCAGTGTTGTGGATTGTGCAATGGGTGATATACATGGCTTTGAAGGTGGTGCGTCGAGCAATAGGGACCCAGTGGAGGACTCTCAGGGTAGGGCTGATGTGTTCTCTGGCGGCAAGGTTAATGAAGAGGCATGCTGCCGCATTTTGGATTCTTTGGAGTTTCCGTAGTTCGGGTGTTCTAGGTAGAGGCAGTTTGCATAGTCAAGGCGGGAGAGGAGGATGGAGTTGGTAGCCGAGAAGCAGTGGGGATAGGTGAGGTAGGGGAAAATCCGCCTGAGGGTACGATGCATAAGTGAAAGAAACAGGGTTTGTATACGCTGATGGTGTGTTGTGACAAAGGTAGTTACATCAGCAAATCCAAGCAAAGGGTAGGATCCTTGTGGTTGTGAGTAAGTGAAGGGAACCTAGCAAAGGATCTGTCCAATCCAAAATTATAGCATGATGCCGCATAGGTTGAATTTGCTGGTTATTACAACTGAAACATAAAGTAAGAGAGGAGATGGTTTGGGAAAGCAGCAAAGGAAGAGAGCCTTACTGACAAGAAAAAAGCACACTGGCCTTCTAACTGGAAGTAGCTGATTGACATTCTCCTGAAGAAGGTCCTTTCCATAGGGAACTGAATGCAGAGGCCTTTCTCAAGACAGAACCAGACTGCATGAAAGAGATTTTGTGAGCAGGTGGAAAGACTGAACGGAAGACCTTGCTTTGAGCTGGTGGGGATGCCTAGAGCTGGCTGATGTCCCTACCTGTCCCGGGCCTTTACAAGACAAACCATAAGTGAATACAATAATCCCAAAGGATTTAACCAAACATCCTGAGAATAAGAACAAGTTACTTACCAACTGTAAGGTTCTTTCGACTGGATGTTCCTCCCACGTATTCCTCATCTTGTGATATTCGTTTTCGCCAGCTTCGCTGCTTCAGAAAATATTTTTCGGCAGAGGGTGCTGTGCACGAGGTCGTGGCGTCGATTGTCCCTCGACGGGCTCCAAAGCGTGTCGACGTCACTGTTTGTATAAATAGCTTGTGCCGAAACCCGTAGGCTTCAGTTCTGTTTTTTGAAGGAAATATTCAAGGAACACCCAGGCTTGCCCCGTGTCTGATAGACTCTTCGTGAGAGCAAGGTGTAAGAAACGCAAACTGTACTGTGGGGTAGGATGGGAGGGTCAATGAGGAATACGTGGGAGGAACATCCAGTTGAAAGAATGTTACAGTTGGTAAGTAACTTGTTCTTCGAATGGATTGTATCCTCCCACGTATTCCTCATCTTGTGATAGAATCCCATAGCAGAGGTAAATTTGGAGGTGGGAGTACTAGTTATTGTTCTAATGAACGGAATGAAGTACCACCTTAGAAAATAAACCTTCATTGGAGGAGGAGGCATCTAAGCAATAATGCTTTATGAAGGTATCCATTGATGCCCATGTTGCAGCTGAACAAATATCTGCTGCAGGGACTCCCCTCTTCAAAGCTGCAGAAGTAGCCATTCCCCTTGTGGAATAGGCTCGTAGCCCATCCGGTGGGTCTTTTCCCGCTAATCTGTAGCACTCCATTATAGCCAGAATGATCCAGCGGGATATAGTTTGTTTTGTCACCGCTAATCCCAATTTATGACCTGTATAACCCACAAACAGTTGGTCATCTTGATGTAATTTTGACATTCTTGAAATGTAAAAACTAGCGGCCCTTTTGGGGTCCAGTCTATGTAGTCTCCCCTCTTCTTTGCCCAAATGAGGAGGAGGATGGAATGTTGGTAATATGATTTTTTGCGACAAATGGAAGTCCGAAACTACTTTCGGTAAGAAAGATGGTGTAACCTTAAGAACGACCTTGTCCTTGTAAAACGTGGTGTATGGGGGTTTACATGAGAGAGCCTGTAGTTCACTAACCCTGTGGGCTGATGTTAATGCTACAAGAAGGACAGTTTTTAGTGTTATGGACAGGAGTGCAGAGGCTCAAATGGTATACAAGTTAGAAACTTAAGTACTAGATTTAAATCCCAAATTGGGACATGAAATGATACCGGTGGGTATACATTAGTAAGCCCTTTCAGGAACTGAATGATTAATGGAATTTTGAAGTAGGAAACCTCTTCCGAGGAGTGCTTGAAAATGGACAGCGCAGCAAGATATCCTTTAATTGTTCCAATCTGGAGCCCCATATTGGCTAGATGCAATAGGAAAGAGAGCACCATTGGCGTGCCACACTGAAAAGGGTCCACATCCTTATCTTTGCACCAGTTATTGTTTATGTTTATGTTTATTATTTGATAATGCGCACAAAAAACCCGGGGGTAGCCGGGCGCAGCAGGTACAAGGTTACTTAAGCTTGGGTTGCATATAGGGAGAAGAAGCATGTCAATACAGTACATACATGTCAATACAAACAATTGGAGATGAATAGCTAACATGTTACAGTGTTGACGGAGTATACGAAAAGGTACAAGGGTAAGTGCAGAAAAGTCATGGACTAGGTTTCAGGAGTATCATGGTCGTATTAGTTGTCGTTAGACCAGAGCCAGTTTTTTACCTTGCGTCGGAAGTTGGTATAGGGTAGGTTAGCCCTTAGTGCAGTAGGCAATGCGTTCCACGCCTGGGCAGCTCTGACCGGGAAGCTGGCTCCGCCCGCTTTGGATCGTCTAAATCTAGGGGTTTCAAGCATGAGGTGGTTGGTAGCCCTAGTGTGGTGTCTGGACGATTTTCTGGTCAGTTTGGCCGAGATGTAGGGGGGTGCTGAGTTGTTGAGCCCTTTGTGGGTGAGCGATAGAGTCTTGAGAAGGATTCAGTCTCTAATTTTGAGCCAGTGGTGGTCTTTCCTGATGTTGGATATATGTTCTCTGCGGGGTATGTCAAGAGCTGCTCTAAGAGCATTGTTTTGAAGGATTTGCAATTTATTTATGATGGTTTTGTTGGCTCCTGCATAGAGGGCATTGCAGTAATCCAGTTTAGACATTACTAATGCGTTAGCTAGTGTGATGCAGCTAGTTTTGGAAAGGTACGGTCTGCAGGTCCTGATTAATGTACAGGTGTACGTTGTAGACGATGCCAAGGAGTTAACTTGTTTTTTGAGGGATAGAGTGGAGTCAAGGTAAAAGCCTAGAGTTTTTACCTCAGTAGCCACCTTGATTATGTTGCCGTCTATGTTGAAGTTGCTGTAATTGGGACTCAGTTTTTTTAGGTTGGAGTCGGATCCCAAGATCAGTATCTCAGTTTTGTCGTCATTTAGGCAGAGGCCGTGGGAGGCCATCCATGCCTGAATGAGGAGGTAAATTTTATTTACTAGAGCTGTGTCTTCGACAAAGTTGCCAGATAGTGGTATGAGAATCTGCGCATCGTCCGCATAATTAGTGTATGTTACCCCTAATCTGTCAAGTTTGTCAAAGAGAGGCTTAGTAAATATATTATACATTGTTGGGGAGACACATGAGCCTTGTGGGACGCCACAGGTGTTATGGATTGGGTCCGCTGCCGCTACGGGGGAGAACACTCATCGTACGGTTAGCTAGGAAGGATTGTACCCACGCTATAGCTTCACTTGAGAAATGGGCGGCAGATGCTAAGTGGTTGCATAATACTGCATGATCCACCAGGTCAAAGGCCGCTGATAGGTCAAGGAGGAGGAGCATAGCTGTAGTACCTTTATCCTTCAACTCGTCGATTTGTGTCTTGAGGTCAATAAGGGCCGTTTCAGTGCCGTGAAGTGGTCTGAAGCCAGATTGCCGTGAGCCTAATAGTTGGTGTGTCTCCAAGTAGTTTTGGATTTGGAGGTAGGCTACTCTATCGATGATTTTAGGGAGAAAAGGGACCGTAGTAGTGGGCCTATAATTAGTGGGTATTGCTGGGTCAAGTGTCTGTTTTTTGAGTAGGGGCAGTACCCAGGATTCTTTAAGGTTGGTAGGTACAGTACTCGTATTGAAAGAGGCGTTAATAAGTTTCGAGATGAAGGGTGCTAAATCTCTAGCTGCGTCCTTGATGATTTGCGCAGGGCAGCTGTCGCCTTGGCAGTTCGATGGTTTAAGGGATAGAATGACCTTTTCAGTTTCCAATATGGAGATATTAGTGAATCTGAAGGGTTTACAGTTAGTTTGGATGGATGTGCTCGGTATTTCTTTCCGTGGGGTGGTTGAGTTTCGCTAGGGCTCAAGGAGGCTTTTTTCTTAGCAATTTTAGATTGAAGGGTTGTGATTTTATTTGCTAGGGCATTTTGGATGCTAGTGCACCAGGATTTGTCCTTAGGGACATTATCTGTAGGGGCAATTGGATTTTCCAATTCTCGGAGAATAGTGAAAAGCTCTTTGGAGTTCGAATTGGCTTTACTGATTCTATCATTAAATGAATCTTTTTTAGTTTGAATTATTTCCTTCTTGTAGCTTCTGGCAAAGTTGGCAAGTGTAGTTTTATTGTCAGCAGAAGAGGTATGCCTCCAGATAGCTTGAAGTTTGCGTTTTTTAAATGCGCATTTTTTTGAGTTGGGGAGTGAACCAGGAGTTAAGGTGAGCTTCATGTTTACTTTTATGAAGTTTGATAGGGGCAATCAGGTCTAGCGCTTTGGCCATAGAAATGTTAAATGACTCAACTAGGTCGCTAGGGTTGGATTCAATGGAGCTGGCGGTGAGAGCTAGTAGGAGTAGTGGGAGTAGTTTTTCAGCCGTGATTTCTTTTTTTTTTCTCGTTGGAATGGGGGGTGCTATTTTATTCTTGTTGGGTTTGGGAGGCTCGATGCTGGCTGTAAAACATATGAGATAGTGGTCCGTCCAAATTTGAGGTAGAATATTAGAGATGGTAATGTCGCAATTATGGTTAGCTATCCAGTCTAGTGTGCGACCTTTTGTGTGTGTAGGAGCTAAGACATTTTGGGTAATGTCATGATTGACTAAGATGGATTGGATAGATTGGGCTTGTTTGTCTTCAACATCGTTAAAGCCCAGGTTAAAGTCACCTAGTAATAGGAGCTGGGTGGTGTCTTTAATGGTATGCGTGAGGAGACTAGATAGGTCTTCCTCAAAATTGCCTAGTGGGCCTGGTGGTCTGTACACTAGAAGTATTGTTAGTGTGCTATTGTTTGAGATGGGTATTTTAGCTGAGAGAAGTTCGCAGATGTGATTGCTGGGTGAGGGGTGAGTCTAGCAGCTAGCTGCGTTTTGGTTATGAGGGCCAGGCCGCCTCCTCCAGTGTTAGGCCGGTCGACTCTTAAGATGTTGCAATTGTCCGGAAAGTTACTGAATTTGTTCCAACAACACCAGTAAAAGGATTTTGTTGCTGGCCTTCTGGCCAAAAGCAAAATCTCCATTACGTCATCTGGAATATCCCAATCCTTGTATCTCAACCTCTAGGAAACCATATGTGAAGGTTGAGTGTCTTGACCTCTGGATGGAGAACGCGACCTTCCTCTTGCGAGAGAAGATCCTCTCTTTGCGGAAGACGTATTGGAGGGCAGTTGGACATGTCCAGAAGGTCCGGGTACCACGTCCTCCTGGCCCAATCCGGGGCAATTAGGATCATGGTTTTCCAGAACTTTCTCAACCTCCTCATTACTTGAGGAATCAAGGGGACTGGAGGAAAAGCATACAGTAGAGGAAACTCCCAGTCCACCACGAACGCATCTCCTAGAGCTCCTCTCGGAGGAAACTCCCTTGAGCAATACTGTTCGCACTTCCGGTTTACCGTGGTCGCGAACAGATCAACTTGAGGGGTTTCTCAAAGGGCAAAGATTTCGAGGAGGACTTCCTGAGCTAACTCCCACTCGTGGGAGACTGTGCTCTGCCTGTTCAGAGCGTCTGCCGCCGTGTTATGCTCTCCGGCTAGGTGAACTGCTGATAGAGAGATTTCTTCTCATATTGCCCAGGACCAGAGCTGTATTGCCTCTCTGCACACTGGTAGTGATCCTACGCCTCCTCTTTTGTTGAGGTAATACATGGCCACTGTGTTGTCCATCATTATCAGGACATTCTTTCCATGTACAGAGGGCAGGAAGGCCTTCAGCGCTAGTCTGATTGCCCTCAGCTCCAATAGGTTGATGTGTAGTTTGGACTCCGATGGAGACCAATGACCGCTGATTGTCAGATCGTTGGTATGGGCTCCCCACCCCGTGAGTGAGGCGTCCGTTACTACTGTTATCTACGGCCATAGTTGCCAAAAAGATACGCCTTTGAGGATGTTGTCGTTGCAAGCCCACCATAGTAGATCCTGAGCAACTGTGCTCGGGACTTGCAGAAGATCCGACATACTTCCTGAGAACTGGGACCACTGAGTTCTGAGGGCCCATTGAAGGGATCTCATTCTCAATCTGGCCTCTGGCACCAGAAAAATGCAGAATGCCATGAGGCCGAGCAACCTCAGAAAATCAAAGGCCGGCAGAGGCTGGGCTTTCTGGAATTTTGTTACCATGTGCAGAATGTGTAGAGCTCTTACCTTGGGAGGCAAGGCTTTGCCCAATGAAGTGTCCAAGCTGCTCCGATAAACTGGAATTTTTTTTGGGATGGTGTCATGTGGGACTTCTTGAAGTTGAGGGATAAGCCCAGATTGTGAAGGAAGTGACAGGTGATCGACACATGTTTTTTAGCTTGCTCGGGAGAACGTGCTCTGATCAACCAATCGTCCAGGTAGGGGTAGATGTGAATCCCCCCTCTCCTGAGACTCACTGCCACCACCGCCATCAGCTTGGTGAAAACCCTCAGGGCGGAGGTCAGGCCGAATGGCAGAACTCAAAAGCGATGGTGAGAACCGCCAACTGTGAACCTCAGGTACTTTCTGTGCTTGAGATGGATTGGCACATGAAAGTAAGCATCATGAAGGTCCAATGATACCAACCAGTCTTGGAGTTGGAGAGCCTGAAGGATCTGAGAAAGGCTTACCCTCTTGAACTTGTCCTTCCTGAGGAACTTGTTCAAGTTGCCTCTGTCCTTCTTTGGGATGAGAAAATACGGAGAGTACCAACCCTTGTTCCTCTCCGCCACAGGTACATGTTCTATTGCACCTTTCTCTAGCAGGGTTACAATTTCCTGCAATACGAGCGGGTCTGGAATTTTGGCAGAGTTGGCTCCCGGTGGATGATCCTGAGGCCTTTTTAGGAAGGAAAGGCAATAACCTTGAGCTACTGTTTCCAGTGCCCAAGCATCTGAAGTAATTCCCCGCCATTCTTTCAGATGCTGGAAGATTCTGCCTCCCACTGGTGTTTTGTGTGATGAGGCCTCAGAGTGATTTGGAGGCGGCTGCAGGAGCGGCTGAGGGTAAAGATGCTGTTCCTGAGGATGGCTTTGCAGTCTTTCCTCGTCCACCACGAGTGACATTTCTTTTGCCTCTTTGAAAGGCCTGTCCTCTTCCTCTACCAAAAAGGAGTAGTACCGAAAAGGACGACCCCTCCAGGAAGATGAGCTCGAATAGGGTTTCTGAGGTTGTCGCATGGAGGCACTAAGGGATTTAGCTGCCGCTTTTGAGGTCTGCGGTCTTTCTAGGCTCTCATCAGCCTTACTAAAAAACAGCCTCAACCCATCAAAAGGCATGTTGAGGAGTCTGGCCTGCACATCAAGTGCAAAACCCGACTTTCTTAACCACGCAAATCTGCGTAGCACTGTGCTTGAAGCCATGGACCTGCTGATACTTTCAGCAGTGTCCAGTCCGGACTGGAGACATTCCCCCATTGCCTCCTTCCCGTCTTTGACAATATTCTGGAAGGCTTCCCTTTCCTTCCGAAATATGTTCAGCCGCCACCAAAATGCAGTCCCACAGGGTATGTGTGAACCTGGCCAGGGTACAGGTGACGTTAGTTGACTTTAAGGCCATGCTACCCGAAGTAAAAACTTTACGGGCCAAAGCATCAACCTTCTTATCCTCTCTATCCGGAGGGATGGTTGGATTTGCAGTCTGTCTCGAGGTAGTCGCAGCCTGAAGAACCAGACTTTCTGGAGTGGGATGTCTATTCAAATACTCAGGATCAGAAGTAGAAGTTCTATACTTCTTAGGAAAATTAATGTTTACTGCAGCAATGTTGTCAGGAGCTTCTCAATTCCTTTCTACTGTTCTCTGAAGTGCCCTATGGAAGGGGAGAACTGGATTCTTCTAGGGGCCCCAATCTAGAATGTCGGTCATGTCATCCTGATAAAAGGTGGGTGAGGCTCTACCCCAGCACATATATTCCACCACTCTGTTCATTAAACTCCTGTACCCTGAATCTGTATGTTCTGCAGGGTCAGGTCATGCAAACTCTAGCTCAGGTGACGTATCAATGACACTATCAGAATGAAGAGTCTCGCACAGGTCTCTCATTTTAGATTCTGGTTCTATTAGTTACTCTGGAACTTGTCTAGTGCCATATTGCACTCCAAAAGGAGAAAACTCCTCATCTTCAGAGCAACTTTCTTCAAAAATCGAAGACATAGGGCCTCATTACGAGTCACCCGGTATAGAAATAACGGTGGCGTTAAACCCACCAACACCGTTGTTTCCATACCAGGTGATTCGGAGTCCTGCAGGCGGAGGTGTCATTCCCGCCAGGTCTGACCTGGTGGGTTTAACACCGCCCGCCTGCAGGCGGACGTGGAAACACCAGCACCATCACGAGATGGTGCCAGTGTTTCCATGGACCCCATTCCCATTGAGTCCTACTGGACTCAATGGGAATGGGGATTTACCAAATTCCGCCTCCGGAATTCCCGGGTCACCGGGGTTGTAATGCCCTGGTAATTCCGGGAATCACAGAGGCGGAATGGTAATACGAGTCTGACGGTAACCGACCCGGAAAACCCGGCAGGTTACCGCCGGACTAGTAATGAGGCCCATATACTTAAAAAAGTCTGATTTTGGTAATGGAGTAAATCTCCTGTCTTGTTCCCGAGTTTTCGTCGAAGGAATGGAAGGATTCTTTGAAGGTATCGAAGGAATCTTCGACGACACCGATGGAGTCTTCGACAAAGGCATCGAAGACGCTTAAGGCTTCGATGTCAAAGCTGTCGGTGCCAATCGACGAAGTTGCAGATGTTTTCGACAACTTCTGCTTCTTATGCGGTGTCAGGGAAACACTCGACTCTAGAATTCCTCGACGACTTGGTGTCGACTCGAGTCTTACGAGTTTCACCCATACTACTGGGTTTTACCGCAGTAGTTCCTGACTTCCCTGTGTCGTCCGATAGAGCGACCGGTGTCTGGCTCTTTTGGGGTTTCTTTGAGGGGGTCGAGGCCGCATTCTCAAAGACCTCCATCATCTTTCTTCTTAAGTCTTCCCATTTTCTTGGGGAATCCGATTTAGTTGGGCATCGTACCAATTCGATCGATTTATCGGATGAAGATGAGGGAGATCTATGTCTCTCCTTTGAACTCTTTTAGAAGAGGAAGGTGAATAGCGCCTCGATCTACCACGAGATCGGGATCTCTTAAGAGTATTTTTTGTGACGCTCCGATTCTTTTGAATCGGACGATTTTTTATGCCTTTTCGACGAGGCTTTTGAAGAGGCCTTAGAAACATCCCTCCCCACCGCCAGTTTACCTTTCCTCTCACGAAGGGCCTTCTCTGTCACCGACTGACAGGAGCTACAGTCGCCGGTTCGATGATCTGAACCTAGGCACCACAGACAAATGCGGTCAGGATCGGTTATCAACATCTTCAAACCACAGTTGATACATTTCTTGCACCCAGTCTTGGGTGTAGAAGCAGTAGATGAAGACAACATTTTCTGACAGAAAATTTCGAAGCGCGCCGTTCTCTAGAGCGAAGCAATCGGAAAAACAGAACTGAAGCCAATCGGCGCGGCACAAGCTATTTATACCAACAGTGACGTCGACACGCTACGGAGCCCGTCGAGGGACAATCGACGCCACAACCTCGTGCACAGCGCCCTCTGCTGTTTTTTTTTTCCAAAGCAGCAAAGCTGGCGAAAAACGAATATCACAAGATGAGGAATACGTTAGAGGACAAAATCCATTCGAAATTAAACTTACAGAGAGTAATTTCAAGTATTTTGGGGAAGCCAGATTGTAAGCTTTGTCACTGAAAGAGGAATTTGAGACAAGGCATTTGTGCTTTGTGATTGATAATTCAAATTGAAACCCTGGGTAGTTTCACCTTAAGGCTTTCCTCCAGCAATTCGGGATCTCTGGAGGCCTTTGACATCCCAAACTGAAAAATGGAATGACATGCATTTGAGAGTGGTGTTTGCCCTGGTCAATGGAGTAATTGAAGTCTATTCCTTAATGAACATATTGAACTGGGGTTGTTGAGAAGGTGGATCTGATAGTGAGGGTGTTGAGCGTTATGGCCCCAGTATTCCAAAAAGAAATAGGATTACCTAACACAAGCCTTGAAAATAATTGTAACCAAGTCAACCCCGCAAAACATTTGTGCATTTACGCCCAAACTAGAAACCAATAATGTGCCACAGATAGTGTATAACATTTTAGAGTTGAATCAACTGTACAATGAAAAAGTCATATGTTAATACAATATTTTTCTCTGATGCTAACACTTGTCTATTGTTTCATAGAAAACTTAGTGAAATGATTTGTTTCACATTTATTCTAAGAATGATTTTATCTTTTTATATCAAAATGACTAATGTCAATTTGTATGTTTATATTGGACAAATGTGTATGCTTATACTGGAGAAAATGGTATTATTTTGTCTGGAATAAACATCCATACTAGCTTTTATACAAATGGATGTATGTGTGTATTGTGAATGTAAACGTAAGTGAGACCACAGCAGGTAGGTTTTGTTTTCTTTTCAGCAGGCAAGCTGCTTTTATGAATGGGCAACGTGGGTTTGACTTCCCCAATATTGAAAGTTAGAGGAGTACCTTTAATTTCTTTCTATATTATTTGAAATAAAACAGAATATTGAGATTGAAAACAGCTGGTTTGTTGTCCCAGATGAGGAGCGGGATTGTCGTGTTGGAGGCATCAGATCAGGGATATTACTCTATAAAATGAATTAGTAGAAAGTAAACATGTCAGTTATAAATCTTAATGCTAACCTTAAATTAGGCTTTGTAAACGTATTTGATTACCCCTTATGAGATATCTCTTGAACAAACGCAATGAACAAAATATCACTAATGTAAGACTAAATACCACTTAAATCAGTAACAATGATTGAAAACTCTAGAACAGGGTTGTCCAACATATAATCTGCTGGAAAAAATGTTTCCGGACAAGCCCTTTGTGTGCCCCACAGCACTGACTTTACAACCTGTGGTTCAGAGATTTGAAAGGCAGAAACTGTGAACCAGTGAGCAAAAAGGGCTCTGGAATTGCCATGCGTATAACTCTGAAGTTCCCACCCTTTGTATCTTCCCAGCCCCACAACCGCTTTCAAAGGGCTGCTGAAGGGCTAGGGAGGGACACAGGGTAGCAACTCTTCTCACTCCCAATGCTTTCCCAGGAAGTTGCTGATGTGTAAGCGTGAGAAGATGAGAGGGTGGTCAGCGTGAAAAGAAGCATGTCAGCAAGTATGGTGGGAGCATTGCGGCAGGGCTGGAATACAACACTTGGGCATGAGAGGCTGCATATTACATTCTGAAATGTAAGCGTCAGGCATATGAAGCATGAACCGGTGTTAGATGACATTCCTGTGTTATTCAAGACTACACGTTGCATGTGATGGTAGTACCTGTACATGTGAGGCTGTACTTTGCTGTAGGGAAATTATGCGAAAAAAGGATGCAAAGTAAAACAAGTTTCCAGTTTAAAAACAAGCATGTAAGCTGCAGCCTGCGTGCAACATTTGAAAAATAACACGTGGGAGGAAAATGTGCAACGTTAGCAGCACATCTAGAATCAGAATAGATGTTAAAAGCAAACGACAGGCACAAAAAACATCTTTTCAGTTACATGGAAGAATCCAGCAATATTTTGTTAAATGGAAAAACAGTCCAAACCGTCCAATATGGGATGAAAAGAACAACCGTTTATAGGAAAATGAAAAACCAAATTGGGTCTATCATTGGTTTTGTTTTCCTTGGCAGGACTGAAAATCAGCTTTGAATAAAGAAACAGAGATATCAAAAATAAGTTCTGACAGGTATTGGTTGCAAAGAGAAAGTTGTAATGTTTCCCTGTATTGTAGAAATGTGAAAGAAATGCAGGGAAAATAAAATGACTGTCAAAGCCTACATCGGTCAATAAAGCCACTTCGGGTCTGCAGGGTAAAGGCACATCCCTCCCTAGCCACAGTAACAGCCACAAGACATGGGAGATGGTTTCCAAAGAGAAAAGTGTGAACACTGGTGTATGAAGATCAACTATAAAGGCTCTGCCTGGAGTTGGTTCACTAGAAGCCAGGACCTGGAGAGACAAACAAATGGTACTCATTTACAGCTTTCATCCGTCCCTGAGCTTAGGCTAAACACCTTAAATAGACAAGAAGTAGGCCCTCAGCAGCAGTGCCCTCTCAAATAACCTGGACTTCCAACGGCCAGTAGAAGGAAATGTTTCAACTTTGGAGACTGGATGTCTGACAAAAGGGGCATCCAGATCCTGGGATCACTGAAGAGGGCATGTCTGAATCGTAAAGGGTATCTCTGCCAGCTGCAATTTCAAAGAGCCTCCTACACTAGGTGCCATAGTGAGCAAAAATCTCAAATCATACATGTCCCAAGCTCTGAGCTCGAAGAAACTGACACCATTTGGCTGTACCAGTCAGGTACTGGTATGCCATTTCAGACTGTTATTCATCCCACTACATATTAGAAAAACAATGTAATATGTGAAATTGACATATGCAATCATATTATTGCATGTAACATCTGAACAGAAGGTCCTAGAGACTTAATGATTTTTAATGTTCGAAGTGAAAATCTCGATCAGCTGAATGTAACACTATTCTTTTTTGATATGTTAATTATGTAAATTAGGCGTATGTGGATATCTTCGCACAGTACCAGCACACGCTAGAGATTCATATATATTCTGAGCTGGAAAAATAATTTGTGTATGAAGGTATCGATGTCTAAAAAGCCAAAAAGTGGAACACATAGATCACACATTGTGCTGAGATCAGACTAGCATCATTTGATTCACCTGTGTGAGACTAATCTGATGAATTGGTCAGTAATATGATCAGATGTGAGAAATATGATGTCATAGAAAGTTAAAATTGTTTAATGGAGAAATCCCCAAGATTACATCACACCAAATGGGAGGGAAACTGGGTGTAAAATGTCACTCCCATTAGACTGCCCTCTTCATTAATATGCTCAATGAGCAGGAAGAGGATGGCGTAATGTGATGTCACTTCACATACATTGACCAATTACATTAGAGAAATTATACACATCTGTGAAGGGAGCTGTTTCTCATTTTTAATAGGCCAAGCCCAGAGATACATGGGGACGGATACTCACTTACACACTCATTGGTGGAGGGGAAGAAGGAGAGAAAGGAGAATTGAACAGAATGCTTTCATTTTGGACCAGTTTTTGTATTACGAACAGTAAACTGCAAGAGAGGCCGACGTGGAGTTAACGCCCTAGGCCATCTTCACTGGGAAAGACAGCAATCAGTCCCAAATACAGAACGACGGGAACCAGACTGTGGAGGGAAGCTGACCACACCTTGATGACTGATGCCCACCCACCTGTTCCAGAACAAAAGAATGAAACCAGTCCTTAAGAGTGTGCTCACCTGTCTGTGAGAAAACCAAAAGAAATTCATATGCATTATAGTAAGGGGAAATAATCCTGAGGGGAGCAATACTCCAAAGTGGAATATAATACATCCCGGCCCCTGTCATTTGTAAGTACTGAGCGGTGGGTGTATATAAATTGACTCTACATCCTGAAAAATTAGGAAATATTTCAGAAGCATATGTGCTTCTGGAATTATATATGTGCTAGAATAGGTCCTATGATGTGTTAACTTGGAGATATCCAGACTCCTCCTCTGTGTAATCATCAAACACAGAATAAGTATACAGCGAGTCAATAGGCCCCCTCAATGTCTGCACACCTAGAAAAATTAGGCAAATTAAGTCAGTTCTGGGTTACATCACCAATTAGAGTCCTGTTACTGGTGGTAATCCACTCAAGAAAAAAGGGTAAAGGGTTATTAACTAGTACCCATTTGCCATCTTTAATTTGCCTATGGACAATGAGAAATGTACACTTTTACACATTAGTTCGATAGAAACACCACTGAAGGGAGTTTAGCATAGATACACCACTATTTTGTAAGTGATTCACATGTGGGTATGTTAAGTAGCTTGTCTTGCAATTGAGTTTTCTAGAACGCGTTTTGAAATTCTGACATTTTCATTGTGTGGGGGAATGTTTATTTGCAATTAATAAAAAGCAGATACATGTAGATGGGGCTTGTTCTGATTTAATTTGGTTTCCTATAAAATGACAATTTTATCTCAGACTATATCATTCATCATTCAACGCATGGTGGATGCACACTTATGATATTTCAAATGTACATATGACGATGTATGTCCTTTAAAATATTACTTTCATTTTAAATGCCATTTTAACCTGTGAGGCTGGAATTTCATAGATGCATAATTTTTTCATATTTAAATTGTTTAATTATTTCTATTTTGTTAATTAATAGACCTGTAAAACCCTGAAATCAATATAAATCGTGAGTCCCAGGTTCATAAACATAACTTTATTCAATAAATAAAAATGATGCATGCCTGGTTTGGGGTGGGTGGAAAGTTCCCCGAATTGGATATTCTACATTGCACATGGAGACTAGACTAGGCATATGAGTCACTAACAGCAAATAGACAACATTACTGAATCGTTTGAAACTGTGCTCGAAATACAATGGCAGCGCTTGCATATGTAAGGCTTCCTGTCATGTCAGTAATGTCGAAGATGATCTGACATGAATCCATAGAATGTCATTGGTGTTCAACGTCCTGCAACATCTCTTTCTGATGTATTATCGCTTCCTGTAGTTGGATTTGACTCGTTGGACCAATGGATGACAACAAGCTCCCCAGAGTTCCCACACACCAAATGTTTGGCATAACCTGGTCTAGGACATACATTTTACATGATTCCATTTTCATTGGTTGCACTAAAATTAATTGTACTGTCAGTATGGTGGTGGGATGTAGTGTCTAAAATACTGACCTTTGATTCTGGGGTCCTAAATTCTAATCCAGGCATTGGCTTTAGCTAAAAATATTGTTACTCTGAGTGAACCACTTCATCTACGTGACCAACAAACTGGAAATATATGTAATGTAATTGAATATATATATATAAAAAAAATGTATTGTCTAGTAATGTCTCAATTATAAGATCCTTCAACACCTCCACATCGCATCCTGGTTTCTGTAATTCAATCTCAACCTGAGACCACACTTTTCTATGTACATCATCTCATGTTTTTTGTTAAGGAATGTTAAAGCAAGCAATCAATGGTAAACAGCAAGGAAACAGATTTGTAAGTGACAAACATTTAAATTTTAGATTCTGAGCCATTTCTAAATTGTCTGTAACCTTTCAAGAACCATACGTGTGGAGTATACATCAGGGAATACCACAGGGGTGGCACATATGAGCAACACACGACGATAGTTGGAAAAAGGGTGAAGATAACAAATGGGACACTAACAACTACACGTGAAATCCAGACATCGCATCTATACGGCCCACAAATCCTTTTGTACCCATAAGGTTCTCATTTGTTTTGTATTATACTGTCTCCACCCTACATTGTAGCAACAGGATTCAACACACATCTCTACCTTTAGTTTTGTTTCACATTTCCAGAGTCCTAGACTGTCAACGTTGGCAATCACCACTGTGCTAACAAACTAGAGCCTACACAACCTATCCAGCATAGGGCACTGTGAATGAAAGTGCAATAGGGACATCTCAGAGTTTAGAGGCAAGTCACGGTGTAGAACAAAGTGAATTCTCTCCAGCACATCCACTCAGAACAACTCAAGTCTGCAGTTCTGTGGTGACAGGGGGCCCCCTTAAGAGCAGCATCTCATGTTTGAGTAGCTTCTGCTGCAGGAAACGCTGGCTGTAAAGCGTTAGGAAGCCAGCTAAGTGCTACATCGAATATCTGGAGAAAACCTAAGAATTGGGCCTACATGTATACCAATTTTGGACATGTATTCTTCAGGGACGTCATTTAGGGGTTGCCAGAGTTCGCAACTGCGACCTCTGATATCTCCATTACGAACTCTGTGGTCTCCTCGAGATCTCAAAAAAAAAAAAGAAAAAACGTTACTTTTTTTTCTTTTTTTGGTAATGCAAGCTCCTGGGCTGTGGCCAGCATCATGTGGCTCTTTACTTCTGGAGTGGCTGGCTTTCTTGTTCAGGCCCCTTAAAAAAAAGAAGAAAAATAAGAACAGGAGTGCCACAAGTCTAACACTTTCAGCACTGACCCTAAATAAGAAAGAATAGGGATACCAAATAATGTGTCTTTCCGGAATTCTATACAATAATTGCTAGACTCATTAAAGGTTTATTTCAGGCACACTTCAGGGGATGAGTCACTGATTTAGTCTGGTGTTAAACGCTCAACTCACCCGTTCATCCTTCTGAGGTCGATAAATGAGTACCAACACAGTTTGGGTGATATTGGGTGTATATTTTTTCTATATAAAGCACTTAAGCGTAAGTGCTATATAATAACACATCATTACCATTTGGTCATGAACGCCTGCTTGCATTCTCATTAATTTGGTAATATAGGCCTGTACACACTGATCTTAACGATACATATGGCGATCCATTCTTGTAATAAATGTACATCACATTATAGTGATATCGTAACCATATTTTTCGTAGTGTACAATGCTATGTGATGCCACTTCCTTTTTTGTCAATGCGTGAAAGGTATTGTTCCATCGCTTCCCGCGATATCACTTCGGGTGGGGGTCAAATTACATCACTTCCTGTGATGTCATCAGGGGGTCAAGGGTCATGTGATGTCCCCTGTCATTTTGGTGAAATGACGTCCCTGGTATTCTCAAATTTTCTAAAACATGAAAGTGCAAAGTGTTGTGCCTTTTTCATCCAATTGCAAATTTTATTTATAGAATAACTATCACATGCATAACAAGCAAGTTTTAATAATTTGTGTTCGTTTAAAGTTCATTTTCTGAAATGTTATGAGAAACAAATTATAACGATAGAATTCATGTTTTTGGGCGACAGGCAAAGTGCACTTTGAGGTCTTGGAACAATGGGATAAATCACGATACAAATAAAAGCCATTGAACAGATTTCTTTTCTCCGTCTGTATAATGGAACCTTGGATCAAGTCTCCTTTCCTCTCACTTCATTCCCGATGAACAGCACTCTTCTTAACTCGTAGAAGTGGGTTCATTTAAGACTCACAAACTCCAAGGGGTACTTCAAAAGCACTCAGCGCTCCTCGAACAGACGGCCCCAGTCAAAAGAGTAATTATTGGTATTGGTGGGGTCCCCCACTTGAGCAGAAAACACTAGCCGCTGCCACAATGGAAACCCAGGATTTCGAGCTGCACTTCTCACTGCATTTGAAATGCCCACTTGTGGCCCTAATTATTTAACCATGTTTTCAACACGCAAAAGTACTACCACAAATTAGTCTCGAGGTGACTTCTTTATACAGCAGTTGCACTTTGAGTACAAAAGGGCGCACGCTCCACTTTGAACACATCAGCGCAAATAGAGCTGCCACAGAAGTTTGCTACTTTCTAACCTCACCTACAAAAAACATGCCTTTAAACAAAAAAAAGTACATGTACGAAAACGCATGCATTCAGTAAATGCATGGTGGGAAAAGGTATATTATTTTGGAGACTGATGAATCATGGGCCCATTTAGAATCATTGGGCAAGAGTTATAGAAAAAAATAATCCCAACAGATACATTAGACCCAACTGGCATTTGCAAACAAGAGGGATTACTTTTCTGAAACAACATAGGGATGGTTTGGCGGCACCTATGTGTAGAAAGTATTAGGCCTTTGCTACGTCTTCAAACTATCTGGTCTTCTTTGCAAACCCTGAGATATAATCAAGTGGATCTATCAAAGGTATTTCTTTAGTTGGTATTAGTGACAGTATTTTTGTATTTGCCTGCCATAGATCGCTGTTTATCAATATGTTCCATCTTCCAGCTTTTAATGCAGATTGTCGAACATATAATGTTCAGTCTACGGATCGAAGATCATGTGATGTCATTAGAGAACCAATGATTGTGTAGTGCCACTTCAGCTAATCCTACTTATTGTAACTTGACAAACTGTTGAATTTTGATGCCTACACAATTAAACTGCATTTCTTTGACCACATAATGAATAATTGCTAATACTGCACACTTACGATGGTCTGAATCTGATTAAAGGTACTGAAAAATCCTTTTCGACCAGAGAAAGCAGTGGTGAATCTAAATGTGCCCAACTTAAAGGCCACAGTCATGAAACCTGGAGTGTGCTTAAGAGGTGCTCACTGTTATTACTTTAACTGACATTGTTTTCATCTCGCTGTACAGCCCACTCCTGCCAAATGGGGTTCACCCTCCTCTTGAAGTCTCTCTAGTCCCAATGCCTTCTGGTCAGCCTGGATTGGACTTCTGGATTGCTTTCGATCTGCAATTCACTGTAGAATGTTTGCCTTCATAATGGGGGAAACACTGCCATTAGTTGATTCATCTTTCTATTTCAAGACAAACAAGTTACTTTCTTACCTGGTAAACTTCTTTCGATGGGAAGTTCCTCCGACGTATTCCACATCTTTGGACGGTGATTACCACCGCTGTGCTGCTTTGGAAAACTTTCTGCGTAGGTGTCCTGCGTCGATGATGTCGATAGGCTCCCTCAAGGACCTCCTCCGACGGTCAACGTCACCGGATGTTATATGTAGGACGCACGACGCCCGTAGCCTCAGTTGTAGTTTTTTCCCCCAGAACTTGTGGCCCCAATCTTCTGCCAGTATTACTACAGAAAGCCCTGCGGAAACGGAAGCTGCAATTGCATAAGAAATTCTGTAGAGGGGCAGGTACGGAGGGTACGATGTGGAATACTTCGGAGGAACATCCCATCGAAAGAACACTACCAGGTAAGAAAGTAACTTGTTCTTCGAGGGGATTGTGTCCTCCGACGTATTCCTCAACTTTTGACAGACTCCCAAAGCAGTACCAACGTAAGGAGGTGGGAAAAGAATTTAGAATTTTTAGAATGCCCAATCAAATTGCAGAATAGAGGACTGTGTTGCCAAAGGCCAAATCTTGCCCATAGATAGAGTCCAGGGAATAATGTTTCACAAAAGTATGGACGGAGGCCCATGTGGCTGCTTCGCAAACATTGTGAATTGGAACACCCCTCTGTAGTGCAGTGGAGGCAGCCATACCCCTAGTAGAATGAGCCCGTAAGCCTACTGGAGGGT
Source organism: Ambystoma mexicanum (assembly GCF_040938575.1). NCBI lineage: Eukaryota > Metazoa > Chordata > Amphibia > Caudata > Ambystomatidae > Ambystoma > Ambystoma mexicanum. The sequence continues at coordinate 687,517,585 of NC_090934.1, read as the reverse complement.
CCTTTCCCACCAAACGATAACAATCCGAGATCGTCAAAATGATCCATCTAGACAAGGTCTGGTGGAAACAACCTGACCTAAACGCCTTCCAGCATAACCAATAAAGAGCTGATTGTCCACTCTGACCTGGGTCATCCGTGAGAGATAGAAACTCAAAGCTCTCCTAGGGTCCAACCTATGGAGCCTCTCCTACTCCTTACCAGGATGTGGAGGAGGATAGAATGCCGGAAGAATTACCTTTTGGCTCAGATGGAATTCCGACACAACCTTCGGAAGAAAGGAAGGCCGTACCCTAAGAACAACCCTGTCCATATGGAACACAGTGAAGGGTGGTTTGGCGGAAAGTGCCTGCAACTCACTCACTCTGCGGGCGGAAGTAACCGCAACTAAAAATACAGTTTTAAAGGACAATAGTCTCAATGGACAAGAATGCAAGGGCTCAAATGGAGCTCCCATTAGGAACTTTTAAAGCCAAGTTCAAATCCCATCCCAGCACCTGGAAAGGTGACGGTGGAAACACATGAGTTAGCCCTTTTAGAAACCGAGATATCAAAGGGATTTTAAAATAAGAACATTCCTCAGACGAGCGCTTAAATATGGACAGCACCGCCAGGTAACCCTTAATGGTACCCACATGCCAGCCCTTGTGGGCTAAAGAACGCAAAAAAAGAACACAAAAAAGACAAAACCAAAGGAATGGAACATTGGAAAAGATCCACATTCTGTACCCTGCACCAGTCTCAGAACTTCTTCCAACGGCAACGGTACAGGGATTTCGTTGCGGGCATTCTGGCCGAAAGCAACACCACCATCATGTCTTCAGGGAGGTCCTAATCCTTATATCTCAGCCTTTCAGATACCAAGCATGAAGGCTAAGAGACTTGACCTCTGGATGGAGAACTTGACTCCCCTCCCGTGAGAGCAGATCGTCTCGGTAGGGAAGACAACGTGGAGGGAAGATGGACATGTCTAGAAGGTCCGGGTACCACGCTCTCCTGGCCCATGCCGGAGCAATGACGATTATCCAGGAACCGAACCTCCGCAACACCTCCGGAATGATGGGGACTGGAGGGAAAGCATACAGCAGTGGGAAGGACCACTCCACCACAAACGTGTCCCCTAAGGCTCCTCTTGGAGGAAATTCCCACAAGCAGAATCTCTCGCACTTCCGGTTGACATTGGTGGCGAAGAGATCCACTTGTGGGGTTCCTCAAAGAGCGAAGATCTCCAAAAGAACTTCCTGAGCCGGCTCCCACTCGTGAGAGACTGCTCTGCCTGCTCAGAGCGTCCGCCGCTGCGTTTTCGTCTCCGGCCAGATTAACTACCAAGATCGAAATTTCCTGCTGGATTGCCCAAAACCAGAGCTGCATCGCCTCTCTGCACAGTGGGAGTGACCTTGCCCCCCCTTTTTGTTGAGGTAGGTCATTGCCACTGTATTGTCTGTCATAATCAGGCCATTCTTCCCCCGCACAGACGGCAGAAAAGCCTTCAGGGCTAGCCTGACAGACTGCAGCTCTAACAGATTGATGTGGAGTCTGGACTCCGAAGGAGACCAACGACTGCTGGCTGTCAGCTCGTCGGCATGAGCTCCCCAACCCATGAGGGATGCATCCGTCATGATCTTCACCTCCGGCCACGGTTGCCAAAATGGAGCCCCTTTGAACAGATTTCCTTTGACGGCCCACCACAGAGGGTCCTGGGCGACCGAGGGCAGAATCTGAACGGGGTCCAACATCCCGCCAGAGAACTGCGACCACTGCATCTAGAGTGCCCACTGCAGAGATCTCATCCGCAGCCTGACCTCTGGCACCAGTAAAATGCAGGATGCCATGAGGCCGAGCAATCTCAAGAACTCGAATGCCGGGAGACTCTGGGCACGTTGAAACTTGTACACCATCTGCAGAATGTGGTGAGCCCTAACCTGGGGAGGCGAACACTGCCCAAGGGATGTGTCTAGCACTGCCCCGATGCATTGGAGCCGCTGGGTAGGTGTCACATGAGACTTCTTTAAGTTGAGGGAGAAGCCCAGATTGTGAAGGGAGTGGCAGGTGATGTACAGATGATCCAGGACTTGCTCGGGAGAGCACACCCTGATCAACCAATCATCCAGGTAGGGGTAGACGTGAATCCCCCCTTTCCTGTGATGCGCTGCCACCACCACCATCAGCTTGTTGAAGACCCTCGGGGGGAGGTCAATGCGAATGGCAGGACCCGAAACTGAAAATGCGAGTCGTCAGCCGCGAACCTCAGGTACTTCCTGTGCTTAGGATGAATCGGCACATGAAAGTAAGCATCCTTGAGGTCGAGAGACACCAACCAATCCTGAAGTTGAAGGGCCTGGAGGACTTGAGAAAGAGTAACCATCTTGAACTTGTCCTTCCTGAGGAGCTTGTTCAAACCACGCAAGTCCATGATGGGTCTCAATCCTCCGTCTTTTTTTGGGATAAAAAAATATGGTGAATACCATCCCTTGTTCCTCTCCGCTACAGGTACCATTTCTATGGCACCTTTCTCTAGCAGGGATAGGATTTCCTGCACAAGGAGCAGATCCGGACGCTTCAAAGAGAGATTCCCCGGTGGATTGTCGTGAGGCCACTGACGGAAAGGAAGACAGTAGCCGTGGGCTATGATCTCCAGAACCCACAAATCTCAAGTAATGGCCCGCCATTCTACAAGATGCTGCGCCAGCCTTCCCCCAACCGGCGAACCATGGGACATGGCCTCATGACTGAGCGGAAGCGGCTGCGGCAGTGCCTGAGGGCAAGGAGGCAACTGCCTGAGCGGCTTTGGCACCTCGAGTACCTTGCTTTCCACCCCTGGTACTCCAACGGTGGACCCTTTGACTGGCAGCTCCCTTTGATCTACCAAAGGAAGAGTAGTATCGAAAGGAACCTCCCCTCCATTGCTGTCCCCTATGCAGAAAAGGCAGAGGTTGATGCACTGCAGCGCTGAAGGACTTCGCTGCAGCTTTGGAGGTCTGCAACCTCTCAAGGCTCTCGTCAGCCTTGCTGCCAAAAAGATGGACACCATCAAAGGACATGTTGAGAAGCCAGGACTGTACATCCGGAGCAAACCCCAACTTCCGCAACCACGCAAACCTGCGCATCACGGTGCTCGCCGCCGTGGACTGGCTGACACAGTCTCCCACATCCAAACCTGAATCGGTTTCACACATGGCATCCTTGCCATCCTGAACGAGGGCAAGAAAACCATCCCGTTCCTCCCCTTCAGGAATATGTTCAGCCGCCAATTCCACAGAGTGTGCGTGAATCTTGCAAGGGCACAAACAGAGTTGGCTGCCTTTAAAGCCATAACCCCAGAAGAAAATACCTTCTTCGCCCAACCATCAAAGCGTTTGTCGTCCTATCAGGAGGGATTGTAGGGTACATAGCCTGCTTTGCTGGGGCCGTAGCCACCTGCACCACCAAACTCTCCGGAGTAGGGTGTATACACAAGTAGCAGGGGTCACCACTGGCTGGGTAGTACTTTTTCGGCAACGACTTATTCACTGCCGGGAGACTCTCCGGAGCAGTCCAAGCCACCGCCACCCTTCTCTGTAAGGCCATATGAAATGGCAACACCGGGTCAGTGGGTGGACCTTGGTCCAAGATATCTGTCAGGTCATTCTGCAGAAAACTCACAGGTGGAGCAGACCACCCCAGATACTCCGTCACCCTCGACATGAGGCGCCTGTACGAGGAGTCAGCATGTGTACCAGGCTCCAGCCTGCCAAACTCAACCTCTGGGGAGGTATCAAGACCACTTGCATCATGTAAAGATTGACAAAGGCCTTCCAATTGGCTATGACCAGACAGCAGGTCATCAGGAACCTCAGGAGGCACAACCCCCTCTTCATCAGACCCTTCCTCTACCTCTGAAATGTACTCCACGGGTTGGAACAAGTCCACCCTGGGAGGAGGAACAGAGTATGGGTCAAACATAGGCCGCACAGACTTTCTGAGCGCCTTTCTCAGAGCTTCCACAGCTCTCCTGGGCACCTCCGGCAAAATTTGCTCAAAAGGCATCGAGGGCACCAATGGGAGTGGTGGTGACGTCGACCGAGGTGCCGCCGACAACTCCGACAACGGCTTTGAGGCTGGAGCCCCGAGCGTGTCCTTCGACAGCCACGGCGCAGATAGCGTCGATGACTTTCTCGGAGCCGGAGCCTCGAGCAAGTCCCTCGACGGACATGGCGCTGATGGCATCGATGCCTTCTTGGAAGGCCTCACAGGCTCCAACAGCCTCAACCGCCTCTAGGACCAGGACCTGGACCTGGAGCAGACACAGTGGCGATCATCCTTGTCCGATTGGGACCTCGAGGGTTCCCGATGACGGCGCCGACCGCCCGAAGGCATGCGAGTGGTGGCTCTAGCGCGTTCCCTGCCAGCTTCACTCGAAGGCGCGGACGTAATGGTGCCCTGCGATTCAAAAATCGCCATCATCTGCCGGCCGGCGATTAGTGTTTCGTGGGACAAGCCACCTGCCATCTGGCAGAGTCCTCTGATGAGGACGGGGAAGGCGACCAGTGACGGCGTTTCCGTGAATGCCTCGAAGAGGCCAAGGAATGGGAGGACCCACTCCTAGAACGAGACCCTCTGGACTTACGCCGACGCAGAGACTCACCCCTCGAATCGTCAGTCGAAAGTCCAGAGAATTTCGACTTTCGGGGCTTGGAAACCCTACCTACCGACAGCTTCTTCTTCCGCTCCCGCAAGGCCTTCGACGTCAAAGACTGCCATTCGTCGCAGTCATCGGTGGTGTGGCTCTCGATGGAGCGTATCGATGTCATCGACGCAATCCGAAAGTTTTCCGAAGCAGCACAGCTGTGGTAATCACTGTCAAAAGATGTGGAATACATCGGAGGACACAATCCCCTCAAAAAGAAGGATTCCTCTGGAACTATGTTGTGGATACAGTCTAATCCAAAGTTCTTAGTCAGAGGTAAAAACAGAGGTTTCCAAGGAAGAGAAAATCTATTCTCCCTGTCCACCTTAGGGGCACATTTGAGGTGAAACTGCTGTGGACAAAGGACTCTTTGCTGCCTGTGCACTGAAACCTGGATCCAGCTCACTGGAGGTGAGGAACCCCATGTAGGTGCTAGACGATCTGCCTGGAGAGCAAGTGCAAAACGAAGGACTCACATTGGCAAAGGTGATTCTCTTCTGGGTCTCCCAGAAACCCAGAAGCTTGACAGAACCCTTTGTATCTTCTTGAGACGTCTATGAGCTGACACAACCACTTTCAACTCACTCTGAACCTCAACAGGCCCTGCAGTGTTACTTTCTATGAGCTGTCTCAACACCGACTCGATCCAGTAAAGCATATTGTTCCTGGACTTGTCTACCAGATAACCACTGTGGAAGAATCAGACTCTCTGCAACCCAGACAATGACTCCACACAACAAAAACATCATCTCAACCTGACTCGAAAGCCAACTTGAAATCCATCTCAACCAAGCAGATGCATTGTTTTGACCCAAATCAGCCGACCCCAGAGATCCCCATCTCAAAGCCACCTCTGAACCGACTCAGAACTGGAACAACACAGGTCGACACTGGCTCGACTGCAAAACAGCACCAGGAAGCTTGGCTCCATGCTCTCGAGAATCGAAGACAAGCAATAAATGTATTTTAAGGGATCCTGTCCTTCAAGCACCTCAGAACACTGGGATTTTTGTACCTAAAACGTAGTCCCGTCAAGAAGGATGCTCTGCCAGGATGCCACCAAGTTTGTGGGGAGATGAAGATTAAGCAGTCCAGGGAAAAAGCCCGAGCTCCCATGTCACGAGTGGTTACATAGAGGGAATCCCATGCAAGTCTCCTTACACCGCAAAAAGGTGCCCCAAAAGGTGACAGTGCAAGGAGTTTTCTTAGTCTGTTCCAGAATAGCAGATGTAGTTTCATGGATTTTATTCAGGTTTCTTACCTGGTCATCAGCAGCGGGCACTGAGGTGGAAATAGAGATAGGCATTAGTAGGAGATTAGGGTGTCGTCCATAAATGCAAAAGAGGACTGTAACGGGTGGCAGTATGATTGGTATTGTTGTACGCTGCCTCACCAATGTTCAAGTAATCAGGCCAAATGAATCGCAATGCATTGGTATAACAGCACAGATAGGCTTCCAGTGTCTGATTGGTCCTCTTCGTCTGCCCATTGGTTTGGGGGTGGTAGCCTAAACTGAGTACTCTTTGGATCTCCAAATTATGGCATAAAGTAGCCCAGAAGTGTCATACAAATTGTTGCTCTCTGTCCATAATTATCTTCTCTGGAAGTCCATGGAGACGATAAACCTCATGTAGAAAGGCAGTTGTGGTCTAAGAAGCACTAGGCACTGAAACAAAATTAACAAAATGGGCCATTTTACTGAAACAATTTATGACAAATATACAAGTATAACCTTGCAAGGGGGAAAGGTACACTGTATAGTCCATTTCTATCGTATGCCAAGGATAACGAGAATCTCCAGTGGTTGCAAATGACCCATAGGATTGCTTTGTGGTACCTTCATAATGGTACAGACAGCGCAGGCAGTCACATACTCTTTAGTATGGTTCTTCAGCCCGGGCCACCAAAATTGCTGAGCAATCAAGTACAGTGTAGCCTTTTGAACACAATGACCTGCCACTCGGGAATTATGTAACCCTTGTAGTATATATTGGTCTGAAGTTTCGTGGTGGATACATAGAGTCTATCCTCATAGAATAACTGTTCCTCAGTTGCACATCAGGTAGCATTAATAGGTAAAGCACTGTAGGATCTGTAGTTCATTTTGGATCTGGTGTGCCACAAATTAGCGCACATCAGAAAGGAAATGTTTGTCCGGAACAATTCGTGCATCTTCGATAGTCAAACAACTTTCTGTGGTTTGTGATAAAGCATCAGCCTTCACATTTTATGTGCCAGGAATGTTGGCAATAGTGAAATCAAATCCTGTGAAGAAATGCGCCCAGCAAGCCGGACGGCTGTTAGTACAGGTCAAAGTACAAAAATATTGTAGGTTCCTGTGATCTGTTTGTACAGTTACGGGGTGACGTTCTCCAAGTAGACGATGTCTCCACTCAATAAAACTCTCCTTGATGGCCAGCATTTCCTTTTCTAATATGGCATAATTCCGTTCACTCGATGTCAGTTGACGAGAGAAGTAGGCCACAGGATGCTCAAGGATGGTCGGTTCATTCCACTGCAGCAAAACAGAACCGATGGCGGAAGCAGAAGCGTTGGTTTCAACAACGAAAAGCAGCCCGACATCCCGATGCTGTTGAATGGGGGACTTCATGAATTCTTTTTCCAGATCTTTAAATGCATCCTTGGCTCTAGCATCCCAAGAGAATATGCAGTAGTTCCTGAGTAGGTGAGTTATATCAGCTGTCTCTTGTGCATATCCAGGACTGAAGTGATGATAGAAATGAGTGAATCCAAGAAACCACTGAACAGATTTCACCTCATAAGGATTAGGCCATTCTTTTACTGCCATGGACATTTCTAGGATCCATTTGATTTCCATTCTTGATGATTATGTACCCCGAAAACTCAATACTGGGTTTATGGAAGTCACAATTCTCTCTTCCTTAGTATAGAGTTGATGTTCAAGAGCTTCCGAGTACCTCAGATACATGAGATCCATGTTCCTTCAACGATGAGGAAAATATTAGCATGTCGTCTAAGTACACCCAAGTGGTGATACCTGGTAGATCAGAGAATACAGCATCCATGAAATGGTTGAAAACAGCTAAGGCATTACAAAGTCCAAAAGCATCACCCTATATTCAAAGTACCCCAAAGGTGTTTTAAAACCGGTTTTCCATTTGTCTCCTTGTTTAATACAGACCAGATGGTAGGCTCCCCTTAACTCAATCTTGGTAAAAATTATGGAATGGCGAAGAAACAAAATACACCAATGAATAGGTTCAAGGGTACTCGTACACGAAGGGCTCCCACAATTGGTTTGAAAAAATGACTCTTCGAAAGTGTTATCATAGAGAAAGATCTCTAGAGGACTTTTTATGTTGTAATTGCATGAGTCAAAAACACAACAACACAATTTACAGAGAGAGAATAGACATCATCAATGGTTTGTTGGACCATAACAGAACATAAACGAAAATGCTTTAAAACAACATTTACCACCAATGCTTGGGACAAAGTTGAAAATGGTGTGTGTGCAACAAACCCAACCTCTGTGGAGGTTTGTCAAAACAGACACAGTTCAATTGTGAAAAATTCAAAGCGGAATTCTAAAGACAACGTAAAACAACGAAGAGGCAACAGATAAGATTTTTCATGTGTGAACAGCAATCAATGTCCTGTGAATTCTGGGAGTAGTATGTCTACACCAGGTGTTTCGTCTGTTTAGAATTGGGCTAAATGAGCCTCATCTTTGGGATGGCCATCATCAGGACAAGGTTCTGTACACGGGACGTCTAAGCTGTGGGGAAGGGAGATCGCAACCAGGTGGGTGTATGACACACAGAACTAATTTAAATTGACTGAATCAAAAATGTGTAGTCACAAAATAGAAAACACACAGCTTACCTATGTAGCAATTGATAGGCACTGTATTAGAGATCCATACGCCACACTGGGCTGGTCTCTAGGTACTCCTGTTGTATTAAACAGAAAAAGGGGGGGTGAGTCTAAACCCCAACCGTTATGTACATAATAAATATAAATGTACACAAAGCATAAAACGTGTCTTACCTTTCACTGAATAACTACAGGTGAAAAGGTCCAATGTGTTGTAAAGCGGTCAGCCATCAAAGGTATGGCTGCAAGTAAACAGAAAGTCACATTTAAGTGTCTGAATGTAACGACTTTGGTGGTGGGCCAGATAGGCTGTCAAAAGGCTGCGTGCAGAGAGCGGGGCATCTTCGAGTGACTGAAGGAGCACACTGCACAGCGTGGGAAAAAGCTGTTGCCAAGGCTGCATGAGTGTTTTATATGGCAGCCATGTTAGGATCAGGCTGAAATCGAGCAGCCAGAGAAAAAATGTATAGCGCTCGAACTGGTGGAGGATAGTGATAATAAATCAATTTAGAGGGCACACGGGATGCACATCTGTCTTAAAAATTAATTTAGGAGCTAAAATTAGCCAACTGGTTGTCATGGTAACCGTCATGTGACTCATACAGAAAAATCATGCATCAACAGAGTGTAAGATGACCTCATGGGGATGTTAACAAATTCGTTGAAAAGGCGGCGCATGATTAGAAAATGGGCCCAATATGTACAGCTCTTGGAATGCATAGGCAATAGTAAAGCAATAATAAATACAAGGCACGTGGTACAGGTACATAATTGCATAGTCATAGAGAGCCACAGAGTGTACTGATTAAATACCAGCCGTAGGCAAAAGAACATATAAATTGTACCGCTATCCTAAATAGATGGCAAAAGAGAGCCGCAACAAAATGCTCACTAAATGTGCACACAGACATAACAATTGGACTGGATGGAAATCGATGTATAGAAAACCGAAAAAACAATGGCATTTTTTGGAACAGCATTCTAGTAGGCATACCGGGCACATAATTTGGTCTAGATGTAAAAATATCTAAACAAATGAATGTTCAAGAAACCAAAAGACAACATTTTTGAGAAAGTGTTACAATGGACATTCAAGTGTGTCAAAGATGGTTTAAAGAAAAGACTTCCATTCCACTGAAATGTTTAAGCCAGAATTTACGGTGTTAAGTCTGTGCACCCACCGTTGCTCTAACTGAGTCAATGTTTTATTCAAATCCCCACCCCTCCTTGTCGGGTTCACTTTCTGAAGAACAAACCACCTTAAATCTGTGTCTTTGTGATTTTTACTAGTAAAATGTTCTACTAGGGGCTTGTCTGGTATTTTGTTCCTGATGCAGGAACGATGCTCGGAAATGCGCATTTTAATTTCACTTACTGTTTTCCCCACGTATAGAAGATTGCATGGACACTGTATGATGTATATAACACCCTTGGTGTTACAATTGGTGATATCATTCATAGTCCATTGCACCTTATCGTGTTGAAATGATTTCTTTTGTAGGGTCAGAGGGCAGGCGACACACTGGCCGCACTTATGGTGTTCAGAGACAGTTGGTAGTTCCCAGAGTGTGCGCTGTGGTTGGGAGGGTGGCTCTATGAAAGTATGGACGAGAGCATCTTTTAAACTCCTGTTTTTCTTAAATGCGAAACATGGTACATGCTGCAATGTGCCGGGATGGGTTACCAAGTGCCAATTCTTTTTAATCGTTTTCTGGATCAGTGGACCCAAGGGTCCAAAAGTGGTGACACACACCAGTCTACCCAGGTCTTTTTTTGGTTTTGTGCTCAAACAGATCTCTCTGGGAGTGTATCTTGCTCTTTTTTTCACTTGGTTGATGGCTTTTTTGGATAGCCTCTTTCAATGAGTCGTTGGGTTAATCCTTCTGCATGTAGATGAAACTTTTCCAACTCTGAACAATTTTTACGAATACGTAGGAACTGTCCATAGGCTAAGTTATACTTGAGGCCCATTGGATGGTAACTGGTAAAGTGCAATAAAGTATTGCGGTCTGTTGGCTTGCAAAAGAGCTCAGTTTTTAGTCGGTCTCCCTTTTTATAGATGTGAAGATCAAGGAAGTCTATGTGATGGTGGTCCCACTGCATCGTGAAGTTGATGTGGGTATTTCTCAAATTGATCCATGTATGAAAATCTTGTAGTTCAGCAAGTGTCCTTTGCCAGATGATAATTACATCGTCAATGTACCTTTTCCATAGTACGATGTGATCCTGGAAAGGATTTTCTGGTGTTAAGACATAGTTGGCTTCATACCGGGCCATATAGAGATTGGCAATATCGGGGGCAAAAGTAGCGCCCATACTCACGCCCTTCACCTGTTTGTAGATCTGCTCTTGAAACATAAAGAAGTTTTCTGACATTGCAAGTCTAATGCACTCGAGAATGAAATTAGTGGGTGACATTACGAAACGAAGAGGGAGTCCTCACCCGAGGCCTTACAGAAGATCAATTAGAAATTCTAAATCAAAGGAAAAAAAGAATAATTCGAACAGAACTACATGGCAAGTTCATGCTCCAATACCTGAGAGCCGGAATAATTCCTGAAGGCCTACAGGTACGCAACATCCCCAGGGTTTTCACGGACAACCCCAAGTTCACGAAAAACTTCAGTGGGGTGGGAAATAAATGTAGCCGTGACTGGTTAATACTGGTCATAGATACGGCTAAAGAGGAATGCGACAAACAGGGTGCAGAATTGCTTGACCTAGAGAAAAAGTTCCTTGAGGATAAATCCATCCAGGATGCAAAGGACAAATTAGACAAGCTCGAATTGGAGATTACTAAATTCAAGAATTTAACTCTTGATAGAAAAGTTGACAAGTTTAAAAAAGATCTAGCTAACTATTCAGAAGAAAAAATTTACCCATTCCTCAGACCTTTGTACTACATTGATCTTCAAGCAAGTCAATATTCTAACAGGAGAAACAGATCAGTAAACTTCGCAGGAACTTCATCGAGTGGAAGTGGCAGTGCCTCTAGTTTAACTGGATTAACAGGACAGCCACCACAACCTTTTTTTCCCAGGGCGGACAAAGAGGACGACCGAAGAGACGCCCGGCCCAGTCAGGACAGCGCATGAGAACGCACCAATGGTATCAGAACCAAGGGCAGAATCAGGGATACCAGTCTTCATCTTATCCTCCCGGACCATGATCACATCAGAATTGCGGCTCCTAGGTAAGGGTCTATCTTTTGTCCCCGCCCAAAGGGCACGACCTTTTGAAATTGAACTTGAATTATGGAAATTCTTTAGGAATATTCGTTTAAAACATTTCTTTGAAATTTATATACCATCCAATACGGAAGCTACAGTAGACCCACGCCGAAACACAGAGAACATTACGGGTCTGAAAGAACACTCTAAATTCTATCCCCCACCGGGCTCCACCCCAGGTGAGATAATTACTTTTGAAAAATTTGTCATTAAGACCGTAATGGCTGGTTTCAAAAAAGAAATTTTTTACCAGGACAATCTAGATAGAGAAGAACGGATTGCCATGAAAAGTCTGGAAACTGACAGATCAATAACTATTAAGCCCGCAGACAAGGGAGGCGGTATAGTCATCTGGGACACATCTGATCACAATACCGAATGCCTACGGTTACTAAGCGACCGTGACGCTTATTTACCTTTGGCCCACAATCCCACAAAGGACCTCCAAGATGAGATCACGAGCCTCACACAACATGTTCTCACGCAAGGCTGGATATGCGAAGACGAAAAGAGGTTCCTCAACAAAACCAGTCCGCGTATCCCGGCTTTTTACATTCTTCCCAAGATGCATAAGAATTCCAAACAACCACCTGGAAGATCGATTGTTTCAGCCTGTGAATCCCTCTTGGAACCCTTGTCCTTATACACAGATTTTTTCTGAAACCATTTGTAATGAAGATGCTGTCCTACCTTAAGGACACTACTAGCACAATCAATTTACTTGATGACATTGTCTTCACCACCGATACCCTTTTGGTCACAATGGACGTTGAGGCCCTTTACACATCCATACCCCAACAAGAAGGCCTTGAAACGATACGTGATTTTTTTAACACAAGAGCGGACCAAGAATCTACACCCACTAATTTCATTCTCGAGTGCATTAGACTTGCAATGTCAGAAAACTTCTTTATGTTTCAAGACCAGATCTACAAACAGGTGAAGGGCGTGAGTATGGGCGCTATTTTTGCCGCCGATATTGCCAATCTCTATATGGCCGGGTATGAAGCCAACTATGTCTTAACACCAGAAAATCCTTTCCAGGATCACATCGTACTATGGAAAAGGTACATTGACGATATAATTATCATCTGGCAAGGGACACCTGCTGAACTACAAGATTTTCATACATGGATCAATTTGAGAAATACCCACATCAACTTCACAATGCAGTGGGACCACCATCACATAGACTTCCTTGATCTTCACATCTATAAAACGGGAGACCGACAAAAACTGAGCTCTTTCGCAAGCCAACAGACCGCCAAACTTTATTGCACTTTGCCAGCTACCATCCAATGGGCCTCAAGTATAACTTACCCTATGGACAGTTCCTACGTATTCGTAGAAATTGTTCAGAGTTGGAAAAGTTTCATCTACATGCAGGAGGAGTAACCCAACGACTCATTGAAAGAGGCTATCCAAAAAAAGCCATCAACCAAGCGAAAAAAAGAGCAAGATACACTCCCAGAGAGATCTGTTTGAGCACAAAACCAAAAAAAGACCTGGGTAGACTGGTGTGTGTCACCACTTTTGGACCCTTGAGTCCACTGATCCAGAAAACGATTAAAAAGAATTGGCACTTGGTAACCCATCCCGGCACATTGCAGCATGTACCATGTTTCGCATTTAAGAAAAACAGGAATTTAAAAGATGCTCTCGTCCATACTTTCATAGAGCCACCCTCCCAACCACAGCGCACACTCTGGGATCTACCACCTGTCTCTGGACACCATAAGTGCGGCCAGTGTGTCGCCTGCCCTCTGACCCTACAAAAGAAATCATTCGAACATGATAAGGTGCAATGGACTATGAATGATTTCACCAATTGTAACACCAAGGGTGTTATATACATCATACAGTGTCCATGCAATCTTCTATACGTGGGGAAAACAGTACGTGCAATTAAAATGCGCATTTCTGAGCATCTTCCTGCATCAGGAACAAAATACCAGACAAGCCCCTAGTAGAACATTTTACTAGTAAAAATCACAAAGACACAGATTTAAGGTGGTTTGTTCTTCAGAAAGTGAACCTGACAAGGAGGGGTGGGGATTTGAATAAAACATTGACTCAGTTAGAGCAGCGGTGGGTGCACAGACTTAACACCGTAAATTCTGGCTTAAACATTTCAGTGGAATGGAAGACTTTTCATTAAACCATCTTTGACACACTTGCGTGTCCATTATAACACTGTTCTCAAAAATGTTGTGTTTTGGTTTCTTGAACATTCATTTGTTTAGATATTTTTACATCTAGACCAAATTATGTGCCCGGTATGCCTACTAGAATGCTTTTCCAAAAAATGCCATTGTTTTTTCGGTTTTCTATACATTGATTTCCATCCAGTCCAATTATTATGTCTGTGTGCACATTTAGTGAGCATTTTGTTGCGGCTCTCTTTTGCCATCTATTTAGGATAGCGGTACAATTTATATGTTCTTTTGCCCACGGCTGGTATTTAATCAGTACACTCTGTGGCTCTCTATGACTATGCAATTATGTACCTGCACCACATGCCTTGTATTTATTATTGCTTTACTATTGCCTATGCATTCCAAGAGTTGTATCTATTAAGGCATTTTGCGGCTTTCTATGACACTGCAATTATGTACCTGCATTATGTGCCATGTATTTATTATTGCTTTACTATTTGCCTATGCATTCCAAGAGCTGTACATATTTGGCCCATTTTCTAATCATGCGCCGCCTTTTCAACAAATTTGTTAACATCCCCATGAGGTCATCTTACACTCTGTTGATGCATGATTTTTCTGTATGAGTCACATGACGGTTACCATGACAACCAGTTGGCTAATTTTAGCTCCTAAATTAATTTTTAAGACAGATGTGCATCCCGTGTGCCCTCTTAATTGATTTATTATCACTATGCTCCACCAGTTCGAGCGCTATACATTTTTTCTCTGGCTGCTCGATTTCAGCCTGATCCTAACATGGCTGCCATATAAAACACTCATGCAGCCTTGGCAACAGCTTTTTCCCACGCTGTGCAGTGTGCTCCTTCAGTCACTCGAAGATGCCCCGCTCTCTGCACGCAGCCTTTTGACAGACTATCTGGCCCACCACCAAAGGTAAATTCGCCAGCATGGGCACGTTTAGTTCCACATGAGCAGTCGTTACATTCAGACACTTAAATGTGACTTTCTGTTTACTTGCAGCCATACCTTTGATGGCTGACCGCTTTACAACACATTGGACCTTTTCACCTGTAGGTATTCGGTGAAAGGTAAGACACGTTTTATGCTTTGTGTACATTTATATTTATTATGTACATAACGGTTGGGGTTTAGCCTCACTCCCCCCCCTTTTTTCTGTTTAATACAACAGGAGTACCTAGAGACCAGCCCAGTGTGGCGTATGGATCTCTAATACAGTGCCTATCAATTGCTACATAGGTAAGCTGTGTGTTTTCTATTTTGTGACTACACATTTTTGATTCAGTCAATTTAAATTAGTTCTGCGGCTCATACACCCACCTGATTGTGATCTCCCTTCCCCACAGCTTAGATGTCCCGTGTACAGAACCTTGTCCTGATGATGAGCGTTCCAGAGATGAGGCTCATTTAGCCCAATTCTAAACGGCCAAAACACCTGGTGTAGACATACTACTCGAATACACAGCACATTGATTGCTGTTCACACATGAAAAATCTTATCTGTCGCCTCTTATTTGTTTTACGTTGTCTTTAGAATTCCGCTTTGAATTCTTCACAATTGAACTATGTCTGTTTTGACAAACCTCCACAGAGGTTGGGTTTGTTGCACACACACCATTTTCAACTTTGTCCCGAGCATTGGTGGTAAATGGTGTTTTAAAGCATTTACGTTTATGTTCTGTTATGGTCCAACAAACCATTGATGATGTCTATTCTCTCTCTGTAAATTGTGTTGTTGTGTTTTTGACTCATGCAATTACAACATAAAAAGTCCTTTAGAGATCTTTCTCTATGATAACAATTTCGAAGAGTCATTTTTTCAAACCAATTGTGGGAGCCCTTCGTGTATGAGTACCCTTGAACCTCTTCATTGGTGTATTTTGTTTCTGATCTAATCCTCCTGGGTAGAATAGGTTCCATACCAGGAGCCCGAATTTTTTGATTGGAATGGCGGAGAGACTCCAAGATGTTCCTTATTAAGGGTTAGAGGTACCGGTCTTTGATGGTGATATCATTCAATAGACGGTAGTCCGCACAGGGGCATAAGGTTCCTTCTTTTTTTTGGGACGTAGAATAATGGCTCCCCAGCAGGTGAACGAAGAGTGATGCACCCTTTGTCCAGACAATCCTGGAGATATTTGCAAATGTATTCCCTTTCCTGGCGGTAAGCAAATATATCCGACCATGGGGAATAGGTACATCTGGCTGGAGCTTTATTTCACAGTCAAACAGTTCCTGGGGTGGCAGTGGAATATCTTCAGGCTAGAAAAGACCTTATGGAAGGGAGCGTATTCCTGACGACAACAAATTTAGATATGGATTGGCAGCATTAGTGTCCAAAGTAAAGTGGATGGTTGGAGAACACAAGGTCAGGCAACAAGACCTGGTACATCGAAGTGATTGAAATATTAAGGTGTGTGTGGCCCAGTTGATATGAGGGTTATGGTACACCAACCAAGGTAGGCCCAGAACAAAAGGATAGTTAGGAGAGCATATAACATCAAAAGCTATTGTTTCCTCATATTAATTGATACTCAAATGCAATGGTTCAGTTTCCTGGGTAATGGGTCCTGAGGCCAAAGGGTTGCCATCGATTCCTTCAATCACAGCGGCTTAGACTTTAGCCAGCACAGGTATTTTGTTAAATTTCAAGTATGCTTCATCACAATAATTATCGGAGGCCCCAGAATTCATTAATGTCATTGCAGCACATTCTTCATGACCCCAAGATATCTTAACTCCCACGACGAACAACTGGAGAGTAGGCAATGGTCGCTGTAGTTTGATAGGAAGGTCTGACGTGTTCGCTATTGGGCTTGTTGTTTCCTTCCTGTCAGACAACAAGCCCACAAGATTCACCCTGGCTTAGAGGGATGAAGGTGGCATCCGCTTATGAAATGTACTGCTATTGCCACAATATAGACACAGTTTGTTTGTTCTGCAATGTTTCAGCTTGGTTTCTGACAAATGGCCTCAAAGTGCTCCCAACTGCATGGGTTCAATCTCTGGGGTACTGGTTGATGCAGGTTCAGATATAGGTGTTGGTGAATGAAATGAACATCAGGAGCTCTCATGGCACCTTCTCTCAGCCAGTCCTTCAGAGAGCCGATCATCAATCTTAATGACCAAGTCTGTAGTGTCTCTGGTTCAGGTGCATGGGCAAGCTCATCCTTATATTCCTCCCATAGGCCATGTTTGAATAAGGTTTTTTGTGTAGTTTCTGGCCACTGGGCTTTGGCGGCTAATTGCCGAAAACGGCTCACTTACAGAATGATATCTTGAGATCCCCATTTAATATCCAATTAACGATTCTGTACAGCCGCTGTCAAATTGGTAGACTGAAAGACCTCCAGAAAGGGCTTCTCGATTTAAGTAAAGTTTTCCAAAATTGGTTTTCCAGCAGCAACTATGGTGTGGCTCAGCCATAGCATTCTCAGTAAGGCTATTCAATATATATCCAATTTTGGGCTTATCACTGTAAAAGTGAATAGGTTTAAACAAATGGTATCCTACAGTGGCAAGGAGCAAGGGTCCCCATCATACTTCAAGGTCCCCGATTGTGCTATGGTGCCCTCCCTCAGCAATAGTCTCTGCAGCATGTCAGGCCAATGTATCCCTCAAAGTTTGGTTTTCTTGTTTCAGAGTGACTACTTCAACATTTAGGGCCATCAGCTCATCCCGTAGTTCCTGAATGGCATCCATGTCGGGATGAGTCTTGGTAGTAGAGCCTCTCAATCTATCAAGCACCTCAGAGTGCTGGCATTTCGTACCTGAAATCTGGTCCAAATGAGAAGGATGCTGTGCCAGGATGCCACAAAGATTGCATGGAGATGAAGATTAAGCAGTCCAAGGAAATAGCACGTGCTCCCCTACCACAAGTGTTTACACATAGGGAATCCCATGCAATGCACCCTGCACTGCAAAAAGGTGCCCTGGTAGGTGACGGTGCAAGGACATTGCAGAGGACTGAACCCGGGGTATGTGGTGGTAAAAGCAAGACATCAAGGCTAGAGGCTAGAGACTAGCCAAAAGGTGAGCACAAGTACTGAGAAGTGTGCAGAAGTAAGACTGACACAGAGGGGCCATAGTCGAATGAAAAGAAAGACCTATCTTACCCCAACTCTAAGAAGGGTTTCCTGCCTCAACCAAAATAACTAATGTCACTGTCAGGATGTCAAAAGCAAAAAGTGTCATGTTTCTTCAGGCTTGCAACACAGTTCAACAATTGGTGGTGAATTATCCCTGTTCCCCAATTGGCCCTTCTCAGGCTTCTTCTCTGTCTCTGGGGTCTCCGACCCTTGGATTAGCAAGCCTGGTTCTTTTTCACCAGGCTCTATGACAAAGAAGAGGTGTTTGGATACGTCTCCAAACGGTGGTGGGTCCCTGACCCTGGTTGGCAGACCTGGTTTCCTTCTTCCTCAGGTCTCCTAGTTTCAAACAAAGCCTTGGTTCACAAACCTGCCAAGCTCTGTGTTCCTTTGTATTGTTCTCACAGTTCTTTTCATGGTCTCTTGATAGCACATACAGAGTTGGTTTACTCCCCTGCCAAGTGCTGCCTTCAGATATATTGCTCTCACAGTTCTCTTTATGGTTTCTCTTATGTAACATACCTGGGTCACCTTCCCTCCAAGTACTGCTACAAAGAAGATTAGGCCTTCTTATCCCTTAATATGCCCTTTTCTTAGAAGGGTCACAGACCCGGTTTCCCTTGTTAACAGTTATTGGTAAACTGCCCTTAGGATCGGGTAGGGGTGGTCTACTTTCCCCCAGATTTTATCCGTTATGCTTTTCAGGGTTTCCTTCACCCTCTGGGGACCATCAACGAAAGGCTTTGCCACCCAGTTACCTTCAGGGTATTGGCTGCAGCCCTCCGCTTAGTCGCAAGCCTCCCTTTGTTCCTTTATACTTTGCTGGTACTCTGGCATTCTTGTCAGCTTGCCGCAGCGGCTCTGTGGCTCCAGAACCACTTCGGCGTCTCCCTCTTTGGTAGGCCGTGTGTTCCTGTTAGGCTGCGCTGCTCGCACTTCCAACAGCCAGCATCTGGGTTTGTTAGCGGTTCCAGTGGAGACCGCCCCTTCGGCATCTCCACTCTTGCCAGGCTTCTCTGCGAGCCTCTGCCCCTGTGAAGGTATCATGAAGCAAGACACAGACAACAGATTCAAAGTTCAAAATTAAATACTTTATAAACTCAAATGTCAGGATGGTTTGAGAGCTAACTTGCCCTATGGTAAGGTCGGATTTTCCTACCTGAATAAAACCCAGGTAAGCCTCAGTCAGTAAGTTCAACTTAAAAGTCTGTGTGTCCAAAACCTATCCTTGCCCTCACAACTAAAGCTAAACAATGTGTATGGATGACCATAATAAACAAAATGGTGATCAAAGCAATGTTTCTGAGCTTCTTCCAGCTCCTAGCTTCCCTTCCCCAAGTTCAAGAAAGTTCCACCAACATCTCGAAATTACCTTTCTAAAGTTCAAAACAGTTCCACAAATCTGTGGGGCTCCCTTCCCCAATGTCAAGGCAACACAGTTCCACAAATCCTTGGGGTTCCCACACCCAAGTTCAAGACAACACAGTTCCAAAGAAAATGGTCTTGAGGCTTCCGTCTTTCAGAGAGTATTACTCAAGCCTTAGGGTTCAACTTGTCAGCTTATACTCAGTTTCAGCCTTTCAATGCTCAACCCAACTCCAGAGCAACTTGACAACTTCTGGGTTAAATACAGTTCACTTATATCACCTTTCTTAGTTTAGTTCAACAATGTCTTTGGTTTTCACAATTGAGGGTTCCTTGGTCTAGGAGCAGTTGTCAGACCACACGGTCCACCCATTACAGCTCGCGCAACCAGGAACCCTAGGCTCTTCAGCCCACAAAGATCCTTCTGTATTTGCCCATGTGTACAGATTCACACTCTCTTAGCTTCTCCTCGTAGGCCTCTTGGCTTTATGTGAAGGTTCAGACTCTTGTCTTCTCCTGGTTAGTCTCTTGGCTTTACCACAATGTGTGACATGACCTATCTTTCACCAGTCTTTAGCCTTGCCATACTGCACGAATGCGTAAAGTACACTTCATGGTGGTTTTATTTCTTCTCCACCTGTCTGTCATGCTTTATTTAGCAAACTTCCACACTTGCTTTCTGATTTCTTATGTTGCTTTAAAAGGGCACTTTCACATTTCTCTTTCAGCTGCTCGTAGCTTTGCCCATAACGTTCTCGTTCAGCTCGGTATTTGGAAGATTTAATTCAGTTTGGTATTCAATATTCATTCAGTTTGCTATTCAATATTAGCCAAGATTTACTTCCCTGCTAACTTTCCATTCCATCCATGCTTTGGGTTTCATTTTATTTTGTACGTTTAATTTGCTCCATTTGACGTTTGTCTCACTTTCATGCAGCCACTAGGAGCTCCCCGGCTTAGAGTGACATTCCCTCAACGTTCCTCTCTGGCAGCTGCTTGTTTGCTTGTGACCACGAGCCCCGCTGGCACTCCATATGCTTTGCCGCACTCGACGGTAGCTCCGCTTCGTTTCTGCGGAAACCAGCAGCAACTTTGTTTCTCCTCCGGCTCCAACTGTGGCTTTCTGACCACACAGGCTCCAAAAGCCGTGGACGTCTAACAGCCCAACTTGCTCTGGGCTCCACATGTCTTTGGAATCTTCTGCTGGCATCTTGGCTTCCCAGCCAGTCCTACCATGGCTGCCTCCTTTCGAACATGATCACCTGCTGGTCTCTCCCACACAGGCCTCCCTGCTTCTCTGCCTGTTGCTCTTTTCCTCTCTTCTTATACACCTGAAACCACTTGACAGGTTGCAAGTGTGAGATCCCAATTGGACTTGCCTGACTGTATTTAGAGGGACACAATACCTTCACAATACCTTGCACGCATCTTCCTTGTCTCAGTACCAGAGTGGTGAAATGAGTTACTAGTTTTCACTACTCTTAGTTGCCTCTTCCTCATCCCAGTACTGTCATAGGTAAATTGTGGGAAAAGGAGGGGAGATGTTTTACAATAGCCCAAAAGGGCCTAAGAGAGGATTAGGTTGGTTTTCAATAGGGAAAAAGGGATACCATGTCTCACCTGTCTCACTCTTAAACCTCCTCTTCTTCACCCTCTTCCTAGTGCTTCTAGATTGGTAATATCTCAGGTGTTTTCCTGGTCAGTGGGACAGGAGTAGCAATACCCCATAATTGCGTCTGGGATAGAGGGTTCCCCCTGAAATGGAAATTTGGGATACGGCGTCTCACCTACGGATGTCTCGTCCTCAATCCCCAAGGACCCTCCACCCAAGTGATCCTCCCTCGCTTCTCCACCCGCATGGTCAGAATCAAAAAGCGGTGGCCTTTCCCTGGCCACCTGAGAAGAGCATCCAAGCTGAGTAGCCACTTGAGAAGAGCATCCAAGGGGATTAGATGTGAGGATGCCCCCACATTTCTCACACCCCTCTCGCGGTTCCTTTCCGGAGTGCCTGACTATCGGGTCAGTATGTTGTCCGTCTTTACGCTACTAACCAGTAAGCTCTGTGAATGAAGACTAGACCGTTCAGATAGATTCCTCTGAGTGATCTGCGTGGCTCTGCGCCTCTTCCTTGTCAGTTTCTTGCTTCAGATCTTCATTGTAGCCATCCTAATTCTTCCTCGTCTCAGTCCTTCCTACTTCTTCATACTATAGAAATGTATAGGATAGGAGGGTAGGGGTGAGACAAGTGGGGTGAAAGAGAAATGGGAGTACAAGGTGGATACTGCGCTCTCCCACTATAGTGGTCAATGGTCCAAAAAGGGGGTTTCCCCTACCATGAGATCCACCCACTCAGTACCAACCTCAAGGGAACTATCAGGTAGTGGCCTCACATCCCTGGTCTCATGCAAAGGGCTCCCTCTACGGAAGCAGTGACAACATCCTCAAATTCGTCACAGTACTCAAAGCAAAATAGCTGGTCAAGAGTAGACAAGAGGAATTCAGGGCTGAGTAAAAACCAACAAAGAATATACTGGGAAAATAGAGCAAGTCAGGAGAAGAAAAAGAGCTGAAGCAGAACTCCAGAATGGAGACGGAGAACAGGAGAAACACAGGAGCGAGGCACAACAAGGAAGTTGAGATGCGAGAAGCGTCTCGCTTGTTCTTCTTCTTGCTGATAGATTTTTATCCATCAGCTGTGATTTTTGGATACCGAGGCTTGAGCCTCATTACTCCATCTTCTTGGGTTGAATATGTAGTCGTGGGTTTGTATTCTTCTTGGATAAGCGTGGTTTCAACTGAGCTTCTATAGCCCCAGAGGGCCGTGCAGCCGTTTCCGCCAGTTGCCTGGTGACAGCCTGATGTTTCCATGTACTACAGAGCAGAGCCGAAGACACAGCAATAACGCGCATATATTTGGGCAACACGATGGCGGCACCCATTTGCAGGGGTTGTCGTCTAGGCAAAGAGGTCATCTGATGACGGAGGTTCCCAGCACCACGGTGCCGGAAACACCATCGTGGGTAGAGCCTCCAGGCTCCCCGCACAGGTAAATTGGAGCAGCGAGCATGGGTGGCATACGAGGGCACGCACCAACATGTGATACTGTCTCTTCGGTCCACCCTAAATGGCCCTAGTGAATAATAAGACCCCACTCAAGGCCTTTTCAAGACTCTTAAGGGCTTTTGACATTTTCTGTGCAAATCAATAGCCTGCCCCCCTTGTCTTCCCCCAGAGTGCCCCGTTTGCTCTCAGAGTCTGCATTTCCTTTCCATGGGTGGGCCTTCAGTGTTTTCGATTAGTTGTGTGCATTGTTCGTTTTTATTTAAGATCCTATTTCTTCCAAGAACCTTGGCTGGACATTCTTTGGTTTTGGTACCACTAAACTATCAGCTGAAACCTCTCCCATAGTGTATAACCTGCACTCATCCCACATTACAAAAAGAGGCAAAAGAGTTTGGGCTGTGTCGGTTTCACCTTTACGATTGGACCTCTGCTGCAATAGTAGCACTGTGAGGCTGAGTAGGTGTTTTAGATACTACTCACCCTTTTAGTCCTGCATGGCAGTAGTCATTTAGTTACACTTATCCAGTGAGTTTCTTGCCTCTAATTCACTCAGTGGATAAACACAAGACCACTTTTCAGCACTGGCAGCACTATAGAAAGTCAAAGGAAGAAAACAAGCATTCACAATGGTGGACAGGCCACGTATAGACTTAGTCCAGTCCCTTGGACCCAAAGCAGCCAGGGGTGCAGTTATGGAAAACAACCAACCCCAGCCCTCTGTAAGGAAGGCATGGTAACAACAGTAAGACAGACACAACTGACCACAGTTCAAGGGTGCTTACAGAACTTCAAAAAGGGTTTGAAAATCATATCTAATCCTAAATCTAAAGATGGGAGCAAGCTACGACCATCAAACAAAAACAACACAGTCGTAGTGGTGTCTTGTCAAAACAAAAGGGCCTATACTAAAAAACATATTGCCAATCCTTACCTCAAAATACAAATAGTGTGGGAAACAAAGTTATGTAAAAGAAAGACGTGTTCAAGAAATTATATGTCAGGATAATCAGGCCGCTGGCCTCCCTTCCCCGAGTTTTCAGCACGGGACAAGGTGACGCACTCGAGCTTAGCACAGTGTCTGGCTTCTCTAGCACGAGGGTGCAGTTCAAACATTAACAGCAGGGCGTTCTGTGCCGAAGTCTCTTTGCCTTTCAAAGTCTCTTTTTTCAGAGGGCCTGATGCAATAAACAAACAGTAAGTTCCTTTCCACTTTAGGATTTCACACATTCTCAATTTCACAGGTGATTTTCTATTCACCTTGGATTCCCCCCATCCCGGGCTCAGATCCGCTTTAACAATATGCTTGTATGATTTCCATGTATCCAATTTTTCAGGTGATTCACGGTTCACCCCGGATCCCCCTCAGCTGGGCTCAGATCTGTTTCATCACAATGTTCAATCAGTCTCCCTCCGCCGGGCTCGTAACAACATTAATTCACTTTAACACAAACTTGCTTTAACCAAAAGCTTTCAATTGATCTCCCTCATTCGGGCTCAGACCAACTTTGATCTACTTTGTCATCAACTTTCTTGGCAGTATCAACATGGAAGACTTTTGATTGTGCACAAGATTTTGCTTGTTCCATTGCAGGACCACTTCGATTCACAATCCTTTGCCACTCTTTCGCTTTTTGCGAAACCAACAGATGTCCATGAATTTATGGAACTATCCCATCCCCTGCACACCCTTTCTATTGCATACACAATCAATATTAGTTATTTTACAGTAGTTGTTGAAAATAATAACTTGGAACACCAGTTTTTAGTAAAAAAAATTCTGCATTCAAACAAATTTTTACTATAACTCACATTTTATCATTTCACTTCCGTGTAACAAAACATTCACTTCTGTATTTTAAGCATACTAGAAAAAATGCAGTTATCTTATGGCCCTATTAGTCCTTGTGGGTAAACAAAAGTCAGTAACATGAAAACCTTTTCTCGACGCGTTTCGGGGTTTAGATTGATCCCCTTCTTCAAGAGATGTTCACCCACTTTCGCTCATTCTTTCATTTGATTTTTCTTCAGAAATCACCTATAACATATAATGCTATAATTAGATTATAGATTCTGTATAGATACTACTCTGTCATGTTACCACAATCAACCTCACACTAGTGATCATATGGATATTCACTTATATCAAAAGTTTAATGTTTATAAACAAAGCATGTGAATTATCTTATCCCCAAAACGCGTCGAGAAAAAGTTTTCATGTTACTGACTTTTGTTTACCCACAAGGACCAATAGGGCCATAAGATAACTGCATTTGTTCTAGTATGCTTAAAATACAGAAGTGAATGTTTTGTTACACTGAAGTGAAATGAAAAAATGTGAGTTATAGTAACAATTTGTTTGAATACAGATTTTCTTTTACTAAAAACTGGTTTTCCAAGTTATTATTTTCAACAACTACTGTAAAAATAACTAATATTGATTGTGTATGCAATAGAAAGGGTGTGCAGGGGACGGGATAGTTCCATAAGTTTATGGACATCTGTTGGTTTCGCATAGATTGATACAATCTAGTGTCAAGGTTGTTTTTCTCCCCGGCACCCCAATAACCTTCCTTTAAATACCGCCAAGATTTGAACCATTAGGTGTGCTCTGTGCAAAATAGTTTTTTGCACTCTTTCGCTTTTACCACCTCTTAGTTGGATACCTTACAGAGACCTTTGAATGAGCAGGCACATGGTCACGGAACACTCTGTCAAAGGTATTGTATCTTGGTTTCAAAGTTCAATCACTCATCTGTTGCTTTAATTTTACTTGCATTGGTTATCACATGAGTTTCATACACAGTTCGCTTGAGTGCTCATCATACAATGTTGCTACTTGCAACCTTGGATATAACACAAACCAGTCTGGTATCAGTCTCCCCAACTCACCGGCTGTGTTGATATCACTGGCGGTGCTTTTTTTGTAGGCGCCAAGGACAGTTCCACAGCAGCAGGCGATTCTCCCTGCCTTGATTATCAACATGGGAGGGCCTGGGTACCTCTGACACACAATACAGGATTCTTCAGCCTGGTTTCCTGGTTTTAGGCTTTCTATTCTCAAGGTTGCTTGAAAGTAACAGTTCCATGTCGAAAAGGTCAAGGGCACTTCCCTCCTTGCAATCCGATTCGGTTTTGTCATATTTCTCCTCGTGTTAAACTGCCATCTTGGAACTGCTGTTTCCTCATGTGTTTTGCCTCGCTCAGAGTGTATGCTCATGCTCTGCCTTTTATCCCTGTGGGGAAGTGTAATGGGAGGCAGGTGTGCGTGATGGTCAGGAATTGCCTGACCACTGTATTGGGACATTTCAGGTATACAGCTCAAATGTTAGTCAATTTTCTCTGATAGCGAGCTGTCTGTGAGAACCTGTGTTGTGAACGGAGGATAGCACAGGGGCAACGTGCTGGTATTGGAAGCAAGACTATGCAGAGCAACAGAGGTTCGAATTCCGGATCCACGTTTTTGAAACCGAACTCCGGTATGGTGTGAGGCACATTTAAAAAAATGAAATGAATAAATAAACAAATAAATAGGGGGGGTCCTAAGTATCCTACCTGGCAGGATGGGCTAAAGGTGTTATCAAGAAGGTGATACTGTGTCTTGCCATCCAGTGTCCCACTTCCACTCCACGAAGATCCCTCACCCAGGTGATCCTCCCGCACTGGTCCACCCCCAGGAACTGGATCCAAAAGCGATGGCTGTGTCCTAACCACCTTGGTGACAGATCCCCGGGGACTAGCGGATGTGTTACCTTCAGGTTTCTCACATCTCACCCAATTACAAGCCCCAGATGCAAACCCTATGAAGGTTGCACCCTTGGGGAGGAGGAATAAATACACCTAGCCCCAGTTGCACAGTATGGGCAGCAGGAGGCTTGCATTTGGAGAAGGCTGGAGACTGGAGCACATTGGAAGTAGATGAAGCAGGAGTGTAGAGAGGTGGCAGCAGTGGAGAGCAGGAGGAGATGGGGAGAGCCATAGGGGCGGACAAGGATGAAAATGTCATCAGTGAGCAAGGGGATGGGATACCCGAGAGGGGAGAAAGCCCAGTGGAGGGAAGGGTTAGAAGTAGAAACAGCAGGTGGAGAGACCATAGCTGGCCATGTGGAAACGCTCCTAGAGGTAGAAGAAGAAATACGAACATCAGGTGGTGAAGGATGGACACAGGAGAAGAGTGAAGACCACCACTTAGCTAGCCACAGCAAGAAGTTTCCTGCAGGCCCAATGGGCACTAGGCAGGACCAGGCGGTGGGAGGAGGAACACAACCTGAAATCAGAGAGGTGGGGAAAGAGAAAACAGGAGGAAGTCTGAACCCGGCCACACCCCAGTCATCACCATCCATCTCATTTTACAACCTACACCCACTAAACCACCTACTAACAAGACTTTAAGCTAGAGGGAGTCATTGGGTACAGGACCCTAGAAAGAGCTGCATCTAGATCAAACAAAGGAGAAGGATAGAGCCATCTTAAAGCCTCCAATGCCAGGTAAAGGTGAGGCAACCCCCCTGGAACTGTATGTTCTAGGGCAATTGAGACGAGGGGGAAGCACAGCCAGAAGAAAAAACATTGAATAAAGATAAGGTTTTCTGATGAATAGACCGGTCTTGTTTAGATAAAATTATCCTAACCTTTTTGGGGGAAGTTCAGAGTTTAGTTAAAGTTACCTAGTCTTTAAGCTATACCGAAATAAAAACGACAGTATATGGTCTAGGCATGTATTGTTTTCCTAGGTGCACCCTGTGAACAAAGTGAAGAGTGCATTTTCTTCTCAAAGCCCACATAAAGCTCCAGTTACCAACAAAATGTGTGCCTTCTTCGAAGAAAAACACATTTTAAACTGTAATTTAATAACCTGTGGTTATTTGATAAAAAATAGTTAGATTTTGTGCAGAACGTCAAATGTTTTCACATTATACAATAACAAGCAGCGCGGCTTTGACAAACAATCACTATATACAGGTGACCGTATCACATAAGACACATATATATATAATTCAGTAAAAAAACTTTGTTAAAGGGACGTTATGGTTAAGTTGCGCTACTAAAAACCTATGAAATTCAGTAAAAAAACTTTGTTAAAGGGATGTTATGGTTCAAAGTAAAACCGAAAAACCCCTGAAATTCGGCAGTTATGGTAAGATAAGCAACCATAACTCGCGCCGCCACCGTGCACTGCTAACCCTAACACCCAGGACATCAAAGATGACATCACAGGTGTTGGATCCAAAAGCGATGGCTGTGTCCTAACCACCTTGGTGACAGATCCCCGGGGACTAGCGGATGTGTTACCTTCAGGTTTCTCACATTTCACCCAATTACAAGCCCCAGATGCAAACCCTATGAAGGTTGTACCCTTGGGGAGAAGGAATAAATACACCTAGCCCCAGTTGCACAGTATGGCAGCAGGAGGCTTGCATTTGGAGAAGGCTGGAGACTGGAGCGCATTGGAAGTAGATGAAGCAGGAGTGTAGAGAGGTGGAAGCAGTGGAGAGCAGGAGGAGATGGCGAGAGCCATAGGGGCGGACAAGGTTGAAAATATCATCAGTGAGCAAGGGGATGGGATACCCGAGAGGAGAGAAAGCCATCACAGGTGATGTCATCTTTGATGTCCTGGGTGTTAGTCTTAGCAGTGCACGGTGGCGGCGCGAGTTATGGTTGCTTATCTTACCATAACTGTCGAATTTCAGGGGTTTTTCGGTTTTACTTTGAACCATAACGTCCCTTTAACAACGTTTTTTTACTGAATTTCATAGGTTTTTAGTAGCGCAACTTAACCATAACGTCCCTTTAACAAAGTTTTTTTACTAAATTTCATAGGTTTTTAGTAGCGCAACTTAACCATAACGTCCCTTTAACAAAGTTTTTTTTTACTGAATTTCATAGTTTTCTAGTAGCACAACTTAACAATAATAACTTTGACTTTATGTACATATAATATGGAACATACTGAACCCTTTCTACTGAATTTGACGGTCCGCAGACATGTTTGGACAACAGTACCACCACCTAAAAACTCTGGGGAGGTATGTGTAATAGTTATATCATAACATAGGAACATTTAACAAATTCACAAAGCAGCACACATACAAAGTATATGTAGTAATACTTAAAAAATGTTACCCATATATGTAACACACTAACCATTCATGTAAATACAATATTTTTTAAAATGGAATATACCAAAAGAAGATAAAGTGGCTTCCACCATAATTACCTCACAGACGCTCCACAACCAACAGCAAGACCAGACGTATACACTACTGATTACATATCTCACCAGACATAGTAAGTGCACTTCTTTTTAATCATATATTTATAAACATTCTATATTAGAAAAAAAACACATATTACTTTTTTGTTTTCTCATAGAAATGTGTAGTACTCTCGACTGGCTAGAGGAGCATTTCCCACGAGAGGAAATGTTCGAAAATAGTCCACCTAATGGTACACACTTTACTATATAAACCAATTGATAAATATTATTCTGTATACATTTAACATATACATTTTTTTATTACATACCATACAAAATTTCCAAGCATCTCACAACAACAATCAGAGGATTTCACTCTACAGCAGATTAATCAAAAAATGTACGACCTTATGCAAAATTTTATGGATTTGAAAAACTTTGTGGAAAATGATGTGAAACCCCCAACAGCACACCATTGTCCAACCTGCACTTGTCCCCCCTCACCCTATCCCACGCAGTTAACCCCAAACCCTGTCTATGGACCAAAGCGTTTCGATGAGCTTTCCTTCCCTTCTTCACCTGATCCCAGTTATCTAGAAATCCCTAATTCTCCTGTTTTGGTTTCCGTTTCTGCCCCACCTTCCCAGTCATAATTGTATATATATATGAAATAAAGTTACTTTTCTTATATTGTGTTGTAATTACATTCAGTTCCTTGTGATAAAACCAATTTAGGTGTCCACGGACACCGCGGTTGTTCGGAAATGTTCGTAAAGAAACGAAAATGTGACTGTCCTGAGGACACTACATCTGTCTGTAATGTTCTCATGCAAGTTGAAAATGTTCTAAGCACACTCGTAGTGTCCTGAAATGTTCGTAAATAAACGAAAATAGAGGTGTCCTTAAGAACACTATGCCTATTCGTAGTGTTCGATAGCAAACAGAAACTGTTCTAAGAACACTCGTGGTGTCCTGAATTGTTCGTAAATAAACGAAAATGGAGGTGTGCTTGAAACGCTATGTCTGTCCGTATTGTTAGCAAATAAATTAAACTGTGCTAAGAACAAACGGCTGTCCGTAACTGTTCGTTTTACATGTGACGCACTTTTAATTAGTTCAGGACCCGAACACTATCCGCAGAACATCAACACGCATGAGCAAAACAATGTCCGTACATTGGGTGTCCTGCGGACGACCGCTACCTTAGCGAACATGCTCACAAAATAATTATGTGACCGCGCCCACACTCATCTCGTGCTCTAAATGCGGACACTGTTCGTGTCCCCGACCAGTTTAAAAGTACATTTCCAAGTAATCCACAATGTTTCTCATTATAAAATCACCATACCACAAATCCCACATACTAATCCTAACTTTCCACGTAGTTTTTGTGACTTTTTGAACCTTTTTTGATGTTCGATCTGTCTTGCGGACGGCGCGCATGTCCGCGACCCGCGCACAAGCACCCCGATATAAGACCACGCCCTAGAGCGCATGCTCATTGTGTTTCTGACTATTCCAAAGAGCACACTGCATTTTGCTGCATACTTTGCAGATTTTGAGATTTCCATCTCCAAGCCTATGACATCCATGGCTCGACTATTAGCACATGGTGCTACATCTGCCTCAGCACCACCCCCACTCCCTCCACCACCACCATTTCCCCAAGGGCCTGAAGAGGGGAACAGGAGTGAGGATACAGAGGAGGACGAAGAGGATGATGAGAATGAGGTAGAGGAAATCCCTAGTACCCGCCCTCGGCGTGAATCTTGGGTGTGGCGGTTGTTTACCGTTCATGGAAATGGTCCTAAGTCTCATGCGAACTGTGTCACCTGTAATGAGTGCAAAATGGTACTCAGTCGCGGGAAGCATGGTTCGTATAGCTTTGGGACCACTACCATGAAGCGACACCTGCGCTCATTCCACACTGGGGCCATTCGCAAGGTTGTACCTTGCGAGAAGCGTAGTAGGTTGATTGCCTCTACTTCATCCTCCGTTCCTGATCCTGTCACCACAAGGAACACCTCTGTGGGACAGCGTCTTCCTCAAGCTGCCTCACAGGCCATACAGAATTCTGATGACCCTTACCTTTCGAGGGTCACAGTTGTATGTGTGTACTGTGACACAGTACTCTGAAGGGGGGAACGACTTCGGAGTGCTTTTGAGACGATCGTCTCAGAGCACCAGAAGACCTGCTCACTACCCAAATAAAACCCACTCTACATCTTCCTCTCTCAGCTCGCCCTTTCTTATCCCTGTGGTTGGTGTCCCCCTCCCTTTACCCTCCTTTCCCTCCTCTCCTAGTGTGTCGTGTATAAAAAAGAACAAAAAAAATACAAAATAACAAAAATCAAAAAAAAAAATAAGGCTCTTTTCAGAGCCGCCTTTCACAGTTAAAAAATAGAAGTGAAGATACATAAAGCATAGCCATTTCTATTTCGTGAAAGTCTGCAGACGGTCCGCGAACAGAAAAACAATTGCATTGCTACCCTATTGAAACCAATGCATTTTTCTCTAACAGGAAGTGGTGGCTCTGAAAAGAGCCTTTGGGAGGTGTTTGAATGTAAAACATTTTAACTACGTAAGACGTACTTCAAAACGAATGCTGTATTTCTAAAAAAGGTCGCAATGCATTTTGTACATTTCTCAGAAAAATCTGATTGCCAGCATAAGTAAGATGGACTCCATCTTTGCGAAAAATGTATGTACTACGAAACAAAATATTTTCATTGTTAAAAGAGGACGTGCCAAAATCTCTTAGGAAGGCACAAACAGCGTTATTAACATTACGCCTTGCTTTCTCCATTTGTGGACCACATAAGAAAAAACGAAGCCACACTTGTCTCGGCGCAATCCGTGAAAAAATTATTTTAGAGTTTGGAAACATGTCCATTATCTTCTGAAGTCCTTCTTTCATTGCAAATTGCAAAGAAATTCCAGACACATGTCCTAAACTGTTCCCTCCACAATGAATTACAATTATGTCTGGATGTTCCTCTATCTTCAAAGTTGCACAGAGAGGTAGCAAGTCCAACCACTTCATTCCACGCACTCCATGCCAGTGCACTACCACATGTGGGAATCCAAGATCTATAGATACTCCACAGCTTTCTGCATGCACCTTCAACCAATGAATCCACGAGTCTCCCAAAATCCATACAATCTGTGTTTTGAAACACTCAGCCATAGCTATCTGTTCTTCGCTCTGCAAAAACAATATCTGAGAATACCTCTCCTAGCACAACACACTCACTAACCTTTACTGACCAATCCCTTGCTTCATCCAATCTCATTTCCATACCTCCCCTCCCCAAATTCCCCGGATGTAATACGCGGTGTCCTAGAACTACCGCCAGGTCCGCGAACGTATCGTAACATATACAGCCCTTCTACCATTTCGATTTCACTCTCTGTGCCATTCCCTCATTGGATGTAGCTAAGCAATCACATGACCATCCACCAATCAAATCCAATAACTCTACATGTAACTGCATCATCATAGAGCAGCACTACAAATGTACGGTGTATCTCTCGGAGTACAAGTCTCATACCATTGACAACCACGATCTACGAGAAATACTACACAAATCTCCAATATTTCTACTTGCAGCTTGGTCCATATCCATATACATGAACAGAAAGTACAGGTATGCATATTTTCTACACAGTACATGAACACATTTTCTAACCGACTTTTACCTTCTATAATCTGAAAAATGAATGGACGATCATTGTTTCATTGTCCTGAAATGACCTGTCACTTACAAACCTTTATATCGTTTAATTTCTTCATACACACACACACGCAAATACTATTAAACTAACATTTTTGAAATAAAATATATACACGACATATAATCACACAAAATAACATACACATCTATGATCAAATCTCAAACAATATTTGTACAAACACATAATTGGTTTTAATTTTTTTCGTTTATATAAGTACTTACATACATTTATATAGGACAAGCAGACTATGACATTCACTCACTGTTACGTGCAAAAGCAGGCTATGACACATAGCTCTCAACTCACACGCTTTTGGCGGGTGTCACCCGCCTTGTAGGACTGACTCACCCGCCAAGCCTCCTGCATGCCCATTCATTCCAATGGGCGTCTCACCCGCCAAAAACAAAATCAGGTGATTTCACCCGCCTTTGCGACACACATGGTTGAGAGCTATGATGACGATGACTCACTATTACGTGGAAAAGCTTAGTTACAAGAATAGTGGTATACGTTGGTAGATTATGAATTCCACAAACCATAGTAAAGATATTTTCATTCCTACTCTTAGTCATAATATAGTTTTAATGGTTTTCAGGAAGGCGCTGAGCATTTCAATTTAAAAAAATCTATGTCTTAAATGAAAACAGTGCTATATAGCAACCAAATTACTAATTTATTTCTTTTACAATTGCAGTGAAGCCCATTCTCCTGAATAGAAGCAGCCGATTTTGATTTACAAAGAACTAAGAAGCAAACTACTCATTTTTGAAAAAATAGTAAGTAGATTGTTACCATAATATTTCATTTATAACTCACACGCACTGTACGGTGCATTCATGGTATTTCTGTGCCTAAAAATAGAGATTCTGCACCATTCTGACCAAAAATCCCCCCGTCTTAAACAGTGATCTCCTGTCAGAATGGCCCTCAAATTCCTATTTTTCGGCACACAAATTACCCAACTCAGCCGCTAGAATGTAGATGTTGTAGAACAAACAACTGTTTTAATTGTATAGCTTTACCTATATTATTTATTCTTCTCTACAACACCGGCTTACTTTTTTCTGTCATCTGAACCCCAGTTTAGTAACACATTAATTGAAGAATACCCATCCCTGATAGTTCAACTTCCCAATTGACAATCACACACCATTACATACATCTTTATCATCTTACTCAAACAATCATGCACACAACACACATGCATTGCAGAAAACCCCAACCCATACCTTCTGTATTTTTTTCAACAGATGCTACAGAATGCCCACCAAAAAGCAACTCCGTAGAAAGGGACGCAGAAGTAGAGCAAATGAAAAGAAAAGTCTCCAACATAAACACCCATCTATAGCAGAATTTGTAAAAAAACGTTGAAACACAACAGCTAATACAGTCATGTTGTGAAACAGAAGAAGTTTCACAAAGTAAAACGACCCAAAAAACTATTAACTGAAAATCAACTATCACTACAAATAAAACGTCTTCTATAAATCTTGATATACTACAAAGTAAGCATACCAAGAAAAGTATATTAGCCAAAATGTTCCGTCACAAAGTCCTTCAAAATCTGATAAAAACAGGAGAGAAACCAGGTTCAACACTTCAAACCTATCGTAGGAAAGTAATCTTAGAAGCG
This sequence comes from Ambystoma mexicanum, assembly GCF_040938575.1. Taxonomy (NCBI): domain Eukaryota; kingdom Metazoa; phylum Chordata; class Amphibia; order Caudata; family Ambystomatidae; genus Ambystoma; species Ambystoma mexicanum. The sequence continues at coordinate 687,483,578 of NC_090934.1, read as the reverse complement.
TTGATAGACAGTGCAATTCTTCTCAAAAGAAACTTATTTATTGTTGTGTTAAACATAATTAAACCACTAACAAAACTAATAACTAAACTTCAAAAAAGACTTCTCAATAAACGAAATGTGAACAGAAATAACTTCTTAAATATCTGTGGAGGTGAATGGAGTCATACTACAAGCACAGAACCATACTTTAATGAAGAAGCGTACAAACAAAAGCAAACAAATAAAATTGCGATTCATAGCAGTGGTCCAGGTTATGAAAAAGTTAATAATAACATAATGGAACAAGAAGTACTCCTTACAAAAAAATGCCCTGAAAACTTAGATTTACCCCTCCATTCGACTGAATCAGAACATCTAATTTACACATGGCCATGCACGTCAATGTGTAACATTCCCAAAAAAATGTTCAAATCTTTACGCCTATTCCTCAATCAATATGTGAAAAGCAAACACAAAATCAAAATTAAAATACTGCAAAGTATGGATGCTTGTCCAGTACGCAAGCACACAGGACTGCAAGGACATTCGTTGGCCTGCATATCAGGAGCTACTTGCAAAACAACCTTCCATGATATCAAAAGGATATCAACACATCATGCAAGTATAAGAAATCTAGTTTATAAACTGTACTATGCAAAAAGTCCTGCTTTAGCACTAGCCAATTTAAATAACATTCTTCTACATGGTACACCAAAAGACCTACTAGAAGAAATTGAGTATATACAGAAAAAATATTTTGGAAATGAAACCCACTTACAAGATGAAATAGTTGTCAACCAACTTCGTAACAAATCTGCACATGGCAACCTTTCACTACACACATACAAAAAAGAAATACAAAAATTTCAAAGCACTTTAGCTGAAGTACCAAACCATGTGTGTGTATGTTGCCGCAGAACGTGTTATAAAAGTAACACAAAAACTATAGACCTTTCATACAAAATAGAAGACAATGAAGATTCTAAATGGTTTGAATTAGCTCTCTACCTTATAGCAGAAAACAAATACGAAATAACTGACCCCATAATACTTTGCAGTTACTGCACTACCAAACTTGACAACAACCAAACTCGTTCACGTGCTATCTCAAATAACTTGGAATTACATCCACTACCAAAACTCCTTCAACAACTTAATTTATATGAGAGCATCATCATTCAAACAGTTCATCCATTTCAAGCAATAATACGCCTTCAACCAAAAACTGCAAAATTACCTCCCTCTGAATTAGTGAAAGGTATTCGTGGAAAAGTAGTGTATTTACCATTAGATCTAAAAGAAAATGTGCACACTCTAGGAGTGCAACGTCCAATGCAACAATCTTTAATTATCTTGGTAAATGGAGTACCTACAAAAGATAAAAAAATTTGGCAACAAATGGTAGATTTACATAAAGTTAGAGAAGCCCTGCAATATCTCAAAGAGAATAATGATTATTACAAAGAAATTAACATCGAAGAAAACTTGAAAGATACAACTGAAATAATTCAAGAGAGACAAGAAACTGGTCAATTTGAGCTCCTAGATCCTGCTACAATAGCAAACACTTTAGACCATTATACAATTCACCCATTGCACTCTAATGACACCATAGAAGGTGCACTGGAAACGTACCAAATGCGTCAAACAAGAGGATCACCAATCAGCATATGGGAAAAAAGTATAGAAGCACATGCTTTTCCTCTACTCTTTCCTACTGGCAAAGGAGGAAGATACGATGATAGACCTGTTCAAATATCACCATCAGAATATTGCTCATTACGAATGTATTCTGAAGATCCCAGATTTTGACAAAATGTGGAATACATATTCCACCTACTCTTTGAAAGTGAACTAGCAACTTTATGTTACGGAGTTGCACACATATTAAAATCAGGATCACACTTTCAAAATATGACAGCCACACAATTATTACAAAAAGTTCAACAAAAAGATGAGGTTTTACAGACAAATCTTACAAATCTATTAGCAAATATGCGAGGTACTAAAGAGTACTGGTTTCGACGGCATGGAGATGTACGTTGTATGATCAGAAACCTTGGCCCACCTACTTGGTTTGTTACATTAAGTTGCGCAGAATATGCATGGGAAGATTTACATGCTTTCCTACGCTTATCAAACGAAAACAAAACAAACATAGATATACTAACACCTGGAGAACTTTGTTCTCAGGATCCTGTTAATGTTTCTAGATATTTTCACCATCGCTTCATTGCTATGCTACATTTTATTTGTAATAAAACTGTTCCTCCCCTTGGAGAAGTGCAACACTTCTTTTGGAGAAAAGAATACCAAGCCAGAGGAGCACCAAATGTCCACATGCTTTTATGGATTAAAGATGCTCCTAAATTTGGTCAAGACAGTGATGCCACTCTTTTACAGTTTATCAAAAAATATGTCACTTGTGAAATTCCATCAGAAGCAACAAATAGTGATCTTCATGCAAAAATCTTACAATTCCAAAGACACAAATGTGGCAAATATTGTCGTCGCAAATACAAAAACAAAGGGAAATACTACACTAAATGCCGATTTGGTTTCCCTAGACCAGTTACAAATACAGGTCAAGTGAACAACCTCATGTCTTCAGTTAGACATAGTGTTAAAGGCAAGTCACCTAAAAATACATATTGCATAAAAAGAAAAGAAGAAGAAAAATATATCAATGATTACAATGCAATCATTGCCCACTTGTGGAATGCAAACATAGATGTGCAGTACATTGCAGAAAATTCTACTGCAGTTGCACGATATGTCACAGCATACTTAACCAAATCAGAAAAGGCAGAGCTCCAATACCTCTGGAATGACCTGTCATCAGATAAAACAGTGTCTCGGAAATTATACAGCTTGGGCATAAAAATGCTGTCCCATAGAGAATGTGGATCCTATGAAGCAGCTGATCGATTAACTGGTACTGCATTGTATGGTAAATCTGCAAATATAGTATGCCTAAGTCTTGGTCCAGCTAAATCTAGAAAAAGAGTTCTAAAATCATACGAAGATATAGAAACAATAGCCAAACATGATCCCAACAGGCAAACCATTTTAAAAAACAATTTTTTGGACACATACTACCCAACCAGGAGTGCCACTTTGGAAACCATGTGTCTATACCACATAGCCCAAAACTACACATACAAAAATAATATAAAACCTGATGAGCAAAACCGTAAATACAAAGTGACAAACTGTGATGGCAGCTTAGTAAAACTCACCAAACCAAATTTAATTAATCATATCAAATTGTCATTAAAGACTCCTCAACATAAAGAAATATATTACATGTCCCTGCTACAACTCTTCAAACCATGGAGAAAAGAAGAAGAAATACTAGATACCTATGACTCATATGAAAACGCTTTCAAAGCTAATGAAAGCAGTATAACTGATGTAAACTTTGCACAGTACAAAACAATGTTGCACAATGAACAGCAACACGAAGAGGAACTCCAGGCCCAACTAGATAAGGACACTCCTGACAGTAGTCAACCTTCTGTCACAGGGAGCCAAGAACCACTGGGAGAACCACTAATAACAAATGAGGCAGAATTAGCTATGATAGAAGTAGAAAACACCATGTGTCACTATGAAGATAAAGAAGACTTAACTACACTACATTCAAAACTAAACAAAGAGCAACGTAGCATTTTTCAAAAAATAACAAAAGAAATTGCACATGGTGTGCAACATGAAAACAAAGAATGCACCTGCCAAAATTACAAACCTATACTATTGTATGTCAGTGGTGAAGCTGGTTCTGGCAAAACATTCCTAATCAAATCATCAGTAAGTTCCTTCAACAATTGACAAACAACAAACTGTCAGCTGTTGTCACTGTCCCCACAGGTTTAGCTGCCTACAACATAGGTGGTGTCACTTTACACCGATTACTACTCATGCCAGTAGAACACCAAAACAAGTTAGATTATTACAAACTTTCTGCAAAAGCTGCAATAGAAGTACACAGAGTATTGAAGCAAATGAAAATGCTACTAATAGATGAAATGAGCATGGTGTCCAACCTAATGTTGGCTTTGATTCACCTCAGATTACAAGACGTACTCAAAACAAACTATGAAGAGCTATTTGCAGGAAAACACATCACTGTTTTCGGAGATCTTCTTCAATTGACACCTGTAAAAGGTGAGCCTATTTTTAAAACATTAGGACACAAACTCTGCCGTAAAACTGTTGGCAACATTTCCAATACAGAGAATAAACAGAAAACATGCGCCAATCTGCAGATCTCACTTATGCTAACATCTTAAAAAGTATCAGAGTTGGTATACTTTCTAGAGAAGCATAAGCAATATTGAAAACCCGGCACATTCATGCACTTTATGGTGATAATGCATGTGCTACAGATGTTATGGAACAATTAGCCCACAAAAATGTCAATTGTATGGCCTTAATGCCAACTCTTGCAAGCTGTTTCAAATTCAATGAAATAATGTTAAGCAAAGAAATGCAACCAATTATGGAAATTAGCGCCACAGACAAACTAGATGTACATGGAATGAGGCTACCCATGTGTGACCAAGCCACAGCAAGAATAAATAGTTTAGAAAAATCAATCTCAAACACAGCAAGCTTGGAAAAGATATTAAAATGATCCTTAAATTGCAGAGTAATGCTTAAACGTAAACTTGACGTGGACCAAGGACTAGTTAATGGAGCACTGGGTATAGTTGTTGGCTTTCAAACATACCCACGTGACAACAACATTCAGTTTGTCAATATTCTCTTTGACAAACTTTCAGAAGTAAAAAGAATAGGACGCTCAACAGCTCGATTCCTTCTCTTCAAAGACATGTATGTACGCAGAGAGCAATTTTCTCTAACTCTTGCATACACAGTCACCATTCATAAATCACAAGGTCTTACTCTAGACAAAGCAATGATAGACATTGGTAACACAGTCTTTAAAGAAGGCATGAGCTATGTAGCACTGTCACGCCTACGTACAATTGACGGTCTATTTCTAATAAACTTTGATGCAAGTAAAGTAAACGCTGATATTCCTTGCATTTTAGAATACAATAGACTTCGTTCACTATACACCCCCCATCTACAAACATATCCTTTTCCACAAAAAGGAAAATGTTCTAAAAGAAAACTAAATCAAACAGAAATGCAACAGGATGTCACTGCAAATCCTCCAAAGAGACTAAAAGAAACTAAAACTTCATCAAGTACCACAAGCAAAAAAGAATCAATTAGGGAAAGTGAACCAGGTACTTCTTTAAAGAAGGAAGACAAACTCCAAAAAAAGCAGTTAGATACAGAACTACCTGGACCATTTAAATTCTCAAATATAGTTGGTGTAAGTTGCTACACAAATGTAGCAATGAATATTCTATTTCAATTACCACCAATTGTTGACAACATTTACTTACACAGTACACACCCATTGTGTTTGCAAATGTTAGTACTTCACAGAAATGCAGCAAACAATCCTGACAACACGTATAGTGTTTTCGGAATAAGACGACAATTGGACTACTGTGCTGGAATGGTAAAATTCACTATAAACTCACAGGAAGATCCACAAGAATTTCTAATGTACTTACTATTAGTACTGGAAAACAAAAACATACCTATAAATGAAATCTTCCAGATTTCATACATGTGGAAACATACATGCACTCTCAGCAACAATGTGACACAAGAACAAATCCCCAATGAGCGCGTTGTCTACATATCAATACCTAATTGTGAATCCGTTCCATTTCAGCAACTTGTACAAAATGCAAACCACGGTAGATTATGTTCTACCTGCAATTCGGATAATCGCTCCACGTTACTAATACAAACACATAGTAAATACGTAATACTAATGCTTCTACGTTACAATGCAGATGGTACGAAAAACAACTGCAAGCTGACTGGATTCACACATGGTCAAATTTCACTTGGTAGGAAAACCTTCACAACAATAGGTATAATCTACCACGCAGGAGCCACAACCAACTCAGGGCACTACACTGCATATATAAAAAAAAAATGTGGATGGTTTGAATGTAATGATAGTACCATTACTCTAAAGCAGAGATTACCAGCTAATCTTACAAACGCGTATTTAATGTTCTTAAAACCAAAATTTGATAACCGAACTGTACTTAAACCTTAAGTACACTTGTAGTAAAAAAAATATAAACTGTCACAATATTTCAAAACCTATCTAACTGCCCAAAGATTCTACAACAACTAATCAGATAAATTAATACCACTCAAATAGAGCAAAAAATAGACAGTTAGAATACGCCAATTGGTATCTAACTGTCCCAAAATTTACAAATATGCAAACAGATAAATCAATACCACGAAATTATATCAAAACATAAACAGTTAGAATACGCCTACTGGTATCTAACTGGGCCAAAATTTTACAATATCCAAACAAATACCTAATATCTTACTGCTCACAAAAACTGGAACAATCCAATGCATAAAGCATTAGGCAGAAAGAACAAGTAAACGCGGAAAACAAACAAATAAATAAACTGTAGCATAACAGAAAAAGGGTTTTTTTTTTAATCCAACATGGATTTTTTTTCTCCCACAGACCCAATGATTTTAGCAACAAACACAGAAACTTTGCACATTGCACAGTACTCTGGTTTGTAATCTACTAAATATGAGGGTCAATAAAAAGAAGAAAATGTTGATTGTACAATGTAATAAGTCATTATAAAATACTAATACTAACATGCTATTTTCTTTTATTACAGAAATTAACAAGAAAAACATGGACTCCCGTTACTAAACCAAATAGTACGTATAACAAGATAAATACAACCATTGCAGCATATCACACCCATACAAGCTTATAACATTGTTCCTTATAAATTAGTTTTTGACCCAAAGTTAAAAGCCACTATGGGTGTGATATGCTGCGGTGGTTGTGGTTGTGGCCAGGGCATACACTCTTGGGTGCATGGCCATTTGGCCATGCACCCAACATTCTATACCCTGGCCACAACCACCGCAGCATATCACACCCATAGATGCAAACATTGCAACCATTGTTATTTCCGCGGACAGGGGGAAGGTCCTAGGACACATTCAACTTGCCAGAGGACAATACAAACAGCGTCCTCAGGACACCCCCATTTTCTTTATGTATGAACATTTCTGGACACCGCAATTGTTCTTAAAACATTTTCACCTTGCCAACGAACAATACAGACAACGTCTCTAGGACACCCCCTGCAAACATTCCAAGACCCCACGAGTGTTCTTAGAACACTTTCAAGTTGACACCGAATCCATTCTGTTTATTTATGAACATTCCAGGACAGCCGTGTTGTCCGCAGACAAATCAAACACAACAAAAGCGTCTAGCACATAAATAAAATACAACTTTGAACCTATCTCATACTCCCCCATCCTCCCCAAAGACTTCTACACACCAACACACTCTACTAAATACACATTTTGAACAAACTTTCACCGCGCTGTCCGCGGACGTCCACAAATGCAAGATGGCGGGCGCGACAGAAAATCTGACGCGCATCACGCACCACGCCGCCCAATCAGCGAACACGTCGCATGTCCGCGGACATGACGCAAGCCGCTGGGCCAATCGGGGGTGCTGTCCGCAGAGCGAACAGGGAAGTCCGTCCGCGAAGCAAACACAGATATCACTAATTTTTTTGCCTTACATTTTGGTCATTTTAAAAAAAACTACTGGACGGATTTACACCAAATTTGCAAAAGCACGCTTTCGGAACCAGGCCGCCGCTCCTGCCGCGAATTTGGTGTAAATCCGTCCAGCGGTTCGGGCTGTAGCCGTGCGCAAAGTTTTTTCCCATTCAGTCTATGGGAAAAAAAAAAGGTTTGGGACCCCCCCTATAACTTTCCCCCCCTGGACGAATCCTCACCAAACTCTGCAAAAATTCAGAGTGGGCCATATACTTTTTTTGCAAAGTTTGGTGAGGATTCGTCCAGGGGGAGCGAAGTTATAAGCCGCCCAAAAAGTGCTCTTCCTATGGAAACACCAACTTAACCATAACTACATGGCTGCTACCGCGGCCATGTAATACATAAATACATGTTTTGGGCTCATACCGATTTGCATTCTGGTTTCGTCTTGTTCCATTCAATATGGGCAAAATAAAGCTACACTTTAACCTTTTTGGTTTACCATATTTCTAATGGATTTGTATATCTGATAAGTTCTTTTATTATAATATGTGTAGGTCAGGTTATCTCTATAAAATAAAGTACCCTTGAAAGGCAAACAATCCATATTATTCCCACCTAGAAGGTATGCAGTTAATTGGTTACGTTGCAGACTCGTCCCAAATCCCAGGTTCACCACTTAACGAAAGTGTGTAACCCTGAGCAAATAATTTTATCTTACTGTGTTTTATGTGTGGGAGCTCTAATGCAAATTACTCCGGTCCTGTTGTTGCAGTTAGTACAGGATGATCTGATACGTAACTAGTACACTTTGGTGGAGCTGTCTTTATAAAAAATGAATATGTATCCAGATGGCATTAAAGATGCTGATATCAAGTTGTACTTGCTGCGTTTATTTGGTCAGACTTCTCCATACTTAGAAATGTTCCTTAGGCATGCATCTTTGTGTATATACGTACATACTAAATATGATATCATACTAACCCCATAATGAATAAAGTTATATTGGGGAGGTGGAGTTGAGGGGCAGGAGGTACAGCTGGTAGGGCCTTGCCGACTGGTTGGGTGGGGGATAGCAGGCTCTGTTGCCCCGAGATGTAAATAAAAAGGGATACTACATGTTATAGGTATTAGGGAAGGGGAATTGGGAATGTATTGAGGGCGCTGCTCTGGGCCTGAGGGGTGAGGTCCAGGTGGCATTGGCACGGGCTGCATGCCAATTGTTTTTTTAAAGTGCAGCCTTTAAGGGACTTTGACCCCAGACACTCATCACAATAAGTTGGAGCAGCCAAGTGATGTAGAGTTGTGGAGGCAATTGACGCTTCTGGTCACTGTAACAATATCCTTGCTTTTGACAGATGTACAAGGGGCAAGCAGTCCTGCCATGGCCCCCCTGCCATGAGCTTCAAGGGGTTGGGTAAAGATTGCAGGCTACAGGTTATAAATGGACGTTCCTCCCTCCCCACATCGTTTTTATAAATTGAGCTGCACTCATAGGAGGTAAGCCAACCTGCAACTTGTAATTGAAAGGGCCACCGGATACCCAAGTGGCTGCCTTGAAAATTTCCATCAAGCAGGAACTGATGGACCCTTCCCATAAAGCAGACATTGCTCTGGTCAAATGATCTGAAGAACCAGAGCCAGGGAAATAACAGTCAAATTATAGGGCAGCTCAATGATAAATCTGATCCATCTGCTCAGTGAGGTAACTGGAAAGTTTCAAACACTTTAGCACTCCACCGAATTCAATAAACAAATAATCAGATTGCTGAGTGTTGCTCTCAGCTCAATGTACAAAAAAACGACCTTCTTCATTTCCAAACATTGCAGGTCAATTTCCTCCTTAGAGGGAGGCCCAGGAAACAACAATGAGAGGACCATTTATTTATCCAAATGGAATGTGGGAAGGCAGTCTGGGCCTGTTCTTAACACTAATGCTTCTGCAAGAAGATTAAATAGGGACACCGGCATGACAGTGACCTTATCCCCCCAAGTCTACCAAGGACACCCTAGTAACCAGTAACAGTGTTTTAAATGTTAGAAGCTCGATGGTCCAATGCTGCAGAGCCTTCAATACCAATTGAAGATTGCATAGAGGCAGCTTCAGATTAAAAGAACTGCAAAGAAAAAATACCTTTCGGAGTCTAGGAACAAGTGTTACCAAATGAACAAGCTACCAAGAGGAAGTCTGAAGTCTTTAAGCAAAGTCCACTGTTCCTTCAGTGTTGACAAGGCCTGCTGCTTTGGTAAACCGTACAGAAGAAAATCTAAAGGGAAGGATCAAAAAACATTGCCTCACTACTCTTAGCAAAACATTACTTCAGAAAGGAAAGCAAGTGGTGAGAATAAGCATTCCTTGTGAATAACTTACATTCTGCACTGCTGAAGCAGCATTTTTAGATTATATTCCACAAACCTTCCCTATCATAAACCAGGCCAAATGATGGAGCGGAAGCATTCTTTTTCAAGACTACCTCAGGCCCCCTCCAAAGTCAAACTGACAGAGCTCAGAACCAGGATCTTCATATTGAATAAGGTACGACGAGGATTAGCTGGCCTGTTCCACTCTTGCCTTCTGGAGACACTTGGGAATTAGGGGATTAGCTGGAAAGAATGAACAGAGCATATGTTCCCCACTGCAAGGGATCTAGAGAGCAGGAGCACAATTGGCAACTCTGAGTGTTCTCTTTCTTACAACACAAGTCCATCATGGTGGTGCTTAAAGTCTTACATATTTGGAGAAAAGCCAGCCTGAAAAGGCAGTATTCCAAAATCAACCAGAAAACCCAGTTTAGATGACTGCCATCATGTTTAGGATGCCATGAAGGGTACGGCGTTCATCCATCGAAAAATATGGGGGTGAGTAAACGGATAGAAGGGGTAGGAGGTGCAGGGAATAGATAATACATTACTGTGGAGGGGGAGGGTGCAAATTCAAAATAAATAATAATTTGTTGAGATTTTTCGACAAAAAACTCAGCGACAAAAAACTCAGTGAAAAAAAACCTGCCGACGGAATGGCAGAGAGCCCAGTAGGTGGTGCTCCACCACTCATATCATGAGTTTCACTGTCACCATAGGGAAGGAATGCACTTGTGCACTTCCCTTGCCATTTAGCTTATGCCATTGCCACTGTAACACTAAGTCTGACTAGAACCTGGCATTCGTCAAATTCCATTTTTTTATTTATTTTTTATTTATTAATGTTTATTGGTTAAATATAACCTTCTACATATTAAAAATAAAAAAACTTTTCATAACAATTCAGCCTGTTTAAGAGAAATGTTTCAATTTAAAAACCTGCGCATGACTTGCCGGAGTGTGTAAACAAACATCCATCTCTAATATTGCTGAGCAAGCACGTTAATTTTGTAAACAATTTTCTTCCACGGATAAAATATTGTACAATTCATAACCAAGTTTTTTCCAGAAAATAAATAAGACCAAAATTGATCAGAACAGATAAAATCCATGTCATAGCACTGATATACATATGTCTTTTCATACAATGTGATAAGTTACACAAAGCCGTCAGCAGATGTCTGTAGGTTTCTAATGTCTTGTTACATATTCTGCATGCACGTTCTCTAAGCAGTATAAAACGTACAAGGTACCAATAGTGTCTACAGTCAGAAGTTGGTTGAATCGTAATTGCATGATAAACCACCTCACATAGGAGTTTCGCAAATTGATTAAATACACACAAGGAACATTTACCAGGCAAGCTTGTGTAGAATATTCCCCATAATTCATTTTACAAGCCAGATAGGTAGATCTCATATCATGATCCCAAACCTCTGCCTTTTGTTTAATTTCTTTAAATAAATAAGCCACACTTTCTGTCAGTTGAATTAAACAGCCCATCTTCTCCGGGAAGTCCTTAATATCTTTTGTCCAGGGTTTTAAGGTTTTAATATCTGCAAAGTTCCCACTATTCGCCACAAAGAGTGAGTCAAGGGATCTGTTATTACCTTTATTCATCAACATCTTCACATATAAATTGCACATGGCCATCATCTTTCTCGTACTGAAAGAGATGGGCTCTAGTTCACTGCATATGGCTTCCTCTGGCAACACATGCGATAGCTCAAGGGCTTTTCTCCATAATGTTCCTTCCAATTTACTTAGCCATTATTTCTTTCATCAAATACCTCTAACCCATATAGAATACTACGTACAATACAGACTTTATACAACTGTATTAATCCCTCTGCAGAATATCCTCCTGTCTTTAGATATAAATGATCTAACCACTGTACATTTTGCTAAGACTTTATTCTCTATACTTTTGGCGAGCAGTGCTTTATCCATAGTCTTAGTAATAAGTGCCCCAAGATAAAGATAACTTAACTTCCTCCAGTTTCGTTCCTTGAATTGTTCAATAGTATCCGCTATTGGATTTTACGGTCATAATTTTAGTTTTCTGTAAATTGATCATTAATCCATGGGCTGAGGCATATTTTTCTAATGCTTCAAGGCTATGTTAAAGACCCATCGCTGTCTGGTCAAAGATCACAAGATCATCAGCATATGATAGCCAGAGAATAGGGTATGATGATATTCGAGGAACAGAGTTACCAGAGTTTTGTAAGGCCCTACCCAATGCGGCCAAATATATGTTAAACAGGGTAGGCTATAGCGCACAGCCCTGTTTCAGTCCATAATTCACTTCTAGTTCTTTACTGAGTACTCATTCCAAGTTGGGTCTTATGCAAACCTTATTGTTTGTGTACAGTGCTTGCATATGTAAGTTTCCTTCTTTTAATTTATCCCATAAAATATGCCTGTCCACTGTATCAAATGCCCACATGAAATCTATAAAACAAATGTACAAGGTCTTATCTTTACTGAATAAAATATCACAAATGCAATGCATTAAAATCCAGAGGTTTGTCACCGTATTAAAACCCTTCCTAAAACCGGATTGCTGTGCCCAAAGAATGTTTTTTCCCCAATCCATTGATTAATGTACCCCAACATTAATGTGCAAAAAATCCTAGCACTTGAATCTATCATTGCCAAGATTCTATAATTTGGCAAATTAAAGGGATGGTCTAGTAACATTTTATATTTAAAAAAAAAGATAGGCAACATAAAAAAAGAAATACTAGCATTCTCCATTTTAAAACTTCCTATGTAAAATTTTGAGCTATTCATGCTCAAAATTCGCAAAAGCAAGCACATGGGCGCATCCATTTTGTGAAATGGAGGCCCTCCTGTGCTGGCTTTTGCGGCACTAATGAAGGAAAAGCCAGCCAGCTGTAGTAAACAAAGGCTACCGCTGGGTGGCTTTCCCTTCATTAGTGCTGTAGGCGGAGGACGGGGACCGGAGACCAGAGCAGGAAAGCTGCAGCTGAATCTCGGTAAGTGCTATTTATTTTTTTTTAAAAAATAAGCACTAGCTGTGGTTTTTTTTCTAAGCTTTCCGGGCTGGAGGAGCCCGGAAAACTTAGAAATAAAACCGCAGCTTTAAAAACGTTGTATTTATGTTTGTGGTTGCTTTTGAAGCGACCGCAAACATAAATACAACGTTAATGTGTTGGAAAACGCTGTGTTTTTTCTTTCCAAGTTTCTCAGGCTCCTCCGGCTCGGAGGAGCCTGAGAAACTCGGAAAGAAAAAACACAGCGTTTTCCAACACAACCGCGTTGTTTCTGCCTGAATCTGCTTTAGGCTCTCGGGCTCCCCATTTGGGGCTCTCGGGCTCCCCACGGGGAGCCCGAGAGCCCCAAATGGGAAATCAGCTGCAGGTAGAAACACTACACGGCATGTAAACATAACCGCATTGTGTTTCTGCCTGCTGTGGCTTTCACTTTGGGTCTCCGGTGCTCCCCTGGGAGCACCGGAGACCCAAAGTGATAGCCACAGCAGGCAGAAACACACTCGGTTGTGTTTGAAAACTGCGGTCCATGAATGATCTATACCCCTCTCGTATTCCAAGATCTTATCGTCATATGAGTATTAATCAACTTCACCTGTCATTCCACCTCATCCCATCCTAGGGGCATTTTTGCTTCACTATTTTGAGTGCCTGTCCATTCTTTATGACACCGTAATGAAGAACAGATCTGTCTTACAATGTCACTAATGACGTTCTCTTGTAATATCTCCTCTGTGGAGCGCTGATATGGCCTTTTTTGCTGAATTTTAGTTTCCACTTTTCCATCCCGTATCCCATTTCCCAAAAGAGATTAGCTTGAGTCATTATCTGTTCAGTGATTATAGGGGAAACCAGATGTATCACCGCCCAATTTAGTTCCAGGATTTACGAGGAATCTCTACTAGTTTTAGATCTTGACTACTGATCATTTTCAGGGAAGAGCTTTGATGCAATAGTTTGATCACATTTGGTCTATTTAAATAGAGGATTTCCGTAGTTGCATAATAATCAATGATTCTTACTTTGTTGGAAGTCATATTCTTAGTTTGTGTACAGATCAATTCCAAGTCTAGTATATTATTATGCCTCTGATGAGGCAAATCGTCCTGTTTGTTGTTTGCTTCTACCCTTTCCACAAGATTGGCTTTATTTTTATCAATATTTGTGAAGCTGGCCGCTGTTTTAGCCTTTTCAAAGTCTGCTTCAGAATTTCTCAGTGAAAGGAAGAAATTATCTTTTGAAATACTGCTATCCTTTGTTGCTTTTTTACTCGGTCTATTGGTGTGCCTCAGACATAGGCCCGGGATATATCCTTGGAGTTCCCTTTTATGGTTTTCCTGGGCTTTCTTTGTGCTTATTAGGAAGCTATTTGTTGTCTCACTGCACTCCAAATCTTGTTGGGAATGCGGAGGCCGACCCTTGAGTGGCAGCCACTGGTTTTTAGATAAACCTGTCACTAATATTAGTATGATTTTTTTTCCTAATACATTTCCTATTGTTACCTACTGTTTTATTTATCAACCTTTACAAATCCCTGAGCCACTTTTTCCTGATGTGAAATAGGACGAGGGTCCAGAGAATCTTGCCCCGTGATTACTGTTATTCTCCTCATCAATCTTATTCTCGCCCACATCTCTACTTCTGAGATGGCCTGCCTCCTTATCGACGTTATGCTTTCTCTTAATAGACATACCTCTAGTTTTATTGTTTGTTGGTCTTTATGGATATTGTTACATAGCGCAAGCAATGCTTTTAAAATTATCAATGATTCCGGTTCTATCTGCGAGTCTTTCAACATGGAAGAATCAATGGGGAGGAGGCATATATCGTATGATTTGGGGATTTAGCAAATCAGTTGTTGGAATACTACATTCACTGCCTACCTCTACATTGTGATCTTCTACTACCATAGGCCGATTCTCCATACCTCACGCTGCTTGTAGACTCAAGAACAGGTTTAACAAAGAGTTAATGCTGTCAATAACATTCTCTAAAGAGATGTTAGCGTCAACAGTGGGTTCGCTAGCTTCTACTTCAGTATTTTCAATAATGATTTCTTTTCTGGGTGTAATTTCCCTAATACGTTTCCAAAAAGCAGTTATTTTTCCACAATCGTTTTCTTCTATACCATTCATTTCCAGAATGGATTTGGCAACTCTTTTGGCTAATGCCTGTTTGTAAAGTGCTTTACGGTTTAGTTTTTTCAGCTGCTGTGTAGCTGTCAAAACTCGCACACAGACACGTTCCTTTGATCTTAACATATATTTGCGGGCGATTGCCGGCATCCTATTACATCCTCTGCCAATTAATCATAAAGCCGTATTAATTAAGTTTTTAATGTGTTAGAAGGTCTCACTTGCTCATACGCCACTGTCACCTATTATGTCAATAATTCTCCGACCGGGTCTTCCCAATGATTTCTTCCTTTACAATATAGCAGTATCGGGGAAAAGGAACAAGTTACTTACCTGTAACTGTTGTTCTCCAGCATGGGTCTGGCATGGATTCACATGCTCATGAATATTCCCCGTCGTCAGGCTGGGAATCCTCGGTAAAGAAAAAATCAGTATCAGTTTCGTTTCTTATCTGTCTTTCGTAGTAGTAACCAATCACTGATCTCTGCGTCATACTAACCACAGCCAATGACTGCCCTCTACCTAAGCCCCGCCTCTGGCAGCCATCTTCAGATTTGGTAGCACGTGAAGTGGCAGTATGACCAAGTGAAGAGCCGCAGAGGGGTAGGCGGGAGGGTTTGCATGTGAATCCATGCCAGACCCATGCTGGAGAACAACAGTTACAGGTAAGTAACTTGTTCCTTCTCCAGCATGGGGTCTGGCATGGATTCACATGCTCATGAATAAAGAATACATAGCAGTACACACATGCACAACCACGGGAGGTGGCAAAGGCTCAACATTAAGCATTACATCAAACTCAACATTAAGCAATTCTTACCTCCTCACCAGGCTCACCTTAGGCGAACAGATTGCGCAGCACTGCTTGGCCGACCCTGGACTCCTCCCTGGAATCCCGATCGACGCAGTAGAATTTCGTGAAGGTGTGCGTCGACCTCCACGTAGCAGCCCTGCACATGTCCAGCAAGGGCACACCAGATAGGAACGCCGTGGTAGCTGCGATCGCTCTGGTGGAATGGGCTCTCGGATGGCCAGGCAGCAGTCGGTTTGCCAACCGATGACAGTACATGATACAGCCGGAGAGCCATCTGGAAATGGAGGCCTTTGAGAGAGCCTTCCCCTGATTGACAGGTCCAAAGTTCACAAAAAGTTGTGACGTCTTCCGTAAACACTTTGTGCGGTCCACGTAAAACTTCAGCGCTCTAGCCACATCCAGCGAGTGCAAAGTCCTTTCGGCCGACGACGAAGGCGACGGGAAGAAAACAGGCAACACCAAGGGTTCGTTAAGGTGGAAGTCCGACGGCACCTTGGGCATGAAGGAGGGGTGCGTCCTGAGCACTACCCTCGTGTCGTGAAAAGTCAAGTGCGGGGGCTTGCAGGAAAGGGCCTGGATCTCTCCCACTCTTGTGCGGAGGTGATGGCCACAAGAAACGCTGTTTTCCACGACAAGAACTTCAACGGAGCCGAGTGCAGAGGCTCGAACGGAGGTCCCATGAGCTTGGTCAGCACCACGTTGAGCTCCCACGCCGGGGCCGGAGCCTTCACTGGCGGGAACGATCTGAACAGTCCCTTCATGAATTCTTTCACCAGACGATGAGACCACAAAGACGTCCGCCCCGTGGTTCTGGTGTATCGGGAGATCGCAGCAAGATAAATCTTGATGGACGCGTGCGCCAGTCCAGCCTTGGCCAGCGTCAGAAGGTACGGCAGTACCTGGGGAGCCGTAATCCATAGAGGGTTAATCTTCTGTGCGTGGCACCAGACAGAGAACCTCTTCCATTTGTGTCCATAGCATTTAAGAGTTGAGGATGCCCTGGCCTTTGCAAGAACCTCTCTGCAGTCGGCCGGTATGTCGTATCCTCCAAACTCTAACGCTGCAGGAGCCAGGCCTGCAAGTTCAGAGACTTCGGGTCGTGATGGAGGATGGCGCTTCCTTCCCTGGAGAGAAGATCCGCGTCCACTGGCAGCTTGATTGACGGGGACGCTGACAAGTCCAGAAGGTCCGGGAACCATATCTGCCTCGGCCACGCAGGTGCGACGAGGATCATCCTGCACTGTGACCTCTTGAGCTGGTTGATGAGCCGGATCAGCAATGGCAATGGAGGGAACGCGTATAGAAACAGGCCCTCCCAGGGGAACGAGAAAGCATTGCCCATGCTCCTTGGCTGGGGAAACCTGCTGGCGAACCTCCGGCACTTGGAGTTCGTCGCCGTCGCGAACAGATCGATCTGGGGTGTGCCCCACCGTCGGAAGAGGCGGTCCAGTAGATCCTGTCGTAGTTCCCACTCGTGGCACGAGCGCAGCTCTCTGCTGAGCGAGTCGGCGATTGTGTTTTTTATCCCTGCCAGATGAAACGGCACCAGAAACATCCCTTGGGCGACGGCCCCATGCCACAGATCCTGCGCCTCCTTGGACAGGGCTGGGGATCTGGTACCGCCCTGCTTCCTGATGTAGAACATGGTGGTGGTGTTGTCGGTGAAGATCCTCACCACCTTGCCCTTGAGGGACGGAAGAAAAGACCTGAGGGCCCAAAACACTGCATGGAGCTCCAGGACGTTGATATGGAGGGACTTCTCCGTCGGAAGCCAAAGGCCTCTCGCGTGCAGATTTTCGGTGTGCGCTCCCCACCCTTCCAGGGAGGCATCCGTGGTCACTGTCTCCTGGTGGCCGGGGGTCTGGAAGTCCATGCCCGCCGTCAGATGCGCGCGGGTGCCCCACCACCGGATCGCTCGTCGGAAACTCTCGTCGAGTATGATCCTCTCCTCGAAGCTGCCCGTCGTCTGGATCCAGCGCGCGTCCAGGAACTCCTGCAACGGGCGCATCCGGAGCCTGCACAGGCGGATGAGATAAATGCAAGAAGACATCATTCCGAGGAGAGACTTGATGGACCTCACCCTGGCCGCGTCCGCAACCAGCATCCGCTGCACCTTGCCGAAGATGGCCCTCGTCCTTTCCTCCGACGGAGAGGCCAAAAGCGACACTGTGTCGAGCTTTGCTCCCAGAAACAGTGCGTCTTGCGCGGGCACCAGGTGGGACTTGGCGTAGTTTATGGAGAATCCCAGGTCCGTGAGTAGTTGGACGGTCCTTGCCATGTGCTCCACGGCGAGCTCCTTCATCTTTGCTCGGATGAGCCAGTAGTCCAGGTAGGGGTAGACGTGGATCCCCTCTCGGCGCAGCCGGGCTGCCACCGGTGCGAGGCACTTGGTGAACACCCTGGGTGCCGACCTCAATCCGAAGGGAAGAGCTCTGAGCTGGTAGTGGCGCCCTTGGACCACGAACCTGAGAAACTTTCGGTGTCCCTTTAGGATGGGAATATGGAAGTAGGCATCCTCCAAATCCAACGACGACAGGAAATCGCCCTCCTCCAGTTGACCCAGGACGTGTTGGAGGGTGACCATCCGGAACTTCTGTGCCTTGATGAATTTGTTCAGTTGTCGTAGGTCCAGGATGGGACGCCATCCTCCCGTCTTCTTCTTCACGAGGAAGTATCTTGAGTAAACTCCGGAGCCCCGAAGCCTCTTTGGGACGAGCTCGATGGCGCCCTTCTTGAGCATCGCCTTTACCTCCAAGAGAAGTTGAGGGACGTGATGTTCTTTCCTGGCCACAGGGGGGACACGCGGGCACCTCTTTAGAAACTCGAGCGCGTGACCCTGAGCTAGGGCGTCCAGCACCCAAAGGTTGGTGGAGATGGACTCCCACACGCTGACGAAGCTCGCCAGCCGGCCTCCCACCGGGGTGCTTCAGTGGGGGCCCGACCCCACGGCCGGTTCAGTCCTGCTTCGACGAGGGTTTGCCGCCTTGTCCTCCTTGGCGACGACGGCGGGGTCCGCCTGACTTGCCTCGTCCCCTGTAAGCTTCCTGTGACGACGAACGGGCCGCTTGATGGTAGGTGGAAAATCCGCTGCTGGAACCTTTGGAGGCACCCTGTTTGCCTCCGCCGCTCCGAAAGGGCGGCCGCCGTTGCTGGAGAGCCCCAAGAGCCCGGGCCGTCTCCGTGTCCGCCTTGATGGCTTGAAGGGAATCATCCACTGTTTTCCCAAACAGGTTGTTTCCGTCGAAAGGCATGTCCAAGACTCTGGTCTGCACGTCCTGATGGAAGTCAGTATCCTTGAGCCATCCACGCCGCCTAAGGCACACGCCGTTGCCCAACTGGCGAAATCCAGTGTCAGCGATGTCCGTCGCAATCGTAATGGCGTGGTCCGAAGCCACCTCTCCTTCCTGCAAGATCTCTAGGGCTTCCGCCCTCTTGTCGTCTGGTAGGAAGTCCAGCAGGGGGGCCAGTTTGTACCACAACTCCCTGTCGTAGCGGGCTACTATAGCCAAGGCGTTGGCCACCTTAATCGTCGTCGCTGCTGACGAGATGACTCTGCGTCCCATCGTGTCTAATTTCTTTCCCTCGCCGTCCGGCGGGGAGGTTGATGTAGAGGCCGCGCCCCCCCGCTTTCTTCCTGGCCGCCGCGGAGACGACCGAGTCCGGGGTCGGCTGTGCCCGAAGGCACAAGGGGGCCGCGTCCGGGACCCGGTACTTCTTCTCGTACCGATCCCTTCTAGCCTGCGTCGTGGATGGGTTCTTGAGGAGGGCGAGGCCCTCATCCCAAATATTGTCTAGTAGAGGTACAGCGAGGACTGTCTTCCTCTTGGTCTCGCGCCGTTGATAAAGGAAACCTTCCTCCTTCTTCTCTTCTGGGCAGAGCTGGAAAAGCTCGGATGCCCTGGCGATCAAGGAGTGAAACGATCCAATCTCGTCGGGCGGGGAAGCCCGGGTGGGAGGTGACGACGGGAGATCCTCGTCGTAAACCTTGTCGTCTGTACCCGTCGCAGCCGTGTCAGTCCCCGTATCATCCCCACGTGTCGTGGACGGGGAGGAGGGCTGAACAGGTCGCGATGGCTGGAAAGGAGGTGGAGGGTGAATCCTTCTTCTCTTAGGGGGAGGGCTCCCAGAAGGGCCTGGCTCCGGGTCCCCCGTCGGGAGCGGTTCCTCCGTTGGTGGTAACGGCAGTCTTGTCCTTATCTCCGAGCACAAGGACTGTATAGCCAACAAAATGGCCGCCGAGTTGTCTTGCGGCACTGGTTGAGGGAGATCCGACGGGCGATCAGGAGCCCCGTCGGGATCCTCGACGCCCTCGTCGTCTTCCACGTCGGGGTCCCCCCCGACAGGATGGCCTTCTTCTACGCCAGAGCAGTGGCCTAAGACTTCGATCAGCTCCTTCTCAGAGGCTGAGGCCGAGTCCACGACGACCTCCTGCCCCCCCCTTTTTCTTCTCCGTCGGAGGTTTCACGGGGGTCCTGTCGATGGGCACGAAAGAGGACTCCCTCCGCGGTGGCAGGGAGATTCTGGGCCCCGGGGTCGCCACCACTGGTGTAGCCTCCACAGGCTGAGCCAGGGCCGCCGCGACTGTCTCGATAGAGGCCTTGGCCGGATGGATCAAGGCTTTCACCACCTTAGGTGCGCTCACCGCCTTGGGGGGAGGATCACCACCTCGCTCCCCCTCCGATGGGGCCTTAGGGCACGACCGGGGTCTCTCCAGGAGTTTCGCCGGGTGCTCGGCCTTCCTCTTACCCGAGCCAGAGCGTTGGCTCGTGGTTGATGGCGCCGGGGAGGATGCGCCCTGCCTGGCGCCCGTAGAGCCCGACCGTTCGGCGCTCCCGGTGCCAGCGGACTCGCGGTGCTTGGCCTTCTGTTGGACCCCCGTTGCCGGGGCGCCCTCAAATGTCTTAGAAGACCGCTCGGACTTCTTCTTCTTCTCGCCTGACGGGCTCTTACCTTCCAGCCAGTTGGATGGCGGTCCTTCATGGTCCGCTCAGACATATTGCCGCAAAACGCACAGTCCTTCTCCACGTGCGTCTTGTCCTCATGTAGGCAGTAAAGGCAAAGGGAGTGTTCGTCCTCCTTGAAGACATTCTGAAGCTGGCATCCAGGGCACACCCTGAACAGCTTTCCGGGCGTCGAGCTTCCCTTCTCCTGGGCCATGTTCGAGATGGGCCTGAGAAACTTCTGGAGTCCTCCAAAAGCGTGGCTCGACGAAATCTTCACCCTTGAGGGACGTAGACGAATCCGACAAGGGTCCCTGTTGATCGGATGAAGAAACGGTGGAGCTTGAGGCTCTTTTGACCGAAAAAAGAGAATTTATTTTTAGAAAAAACGTGAAAAATAGCACTAACGCTCGAGAGCAATACCACGAGGATCCCAACACTTGAACGTGCGGTAAAAATCTGAAGATGGCTGCCAGAGGCGGGGCTTAGGTAGAGGGCCGTCATTGGTTGTGGTCAGTATGGCGCAGAGATCAGTGATTGGTTACTACTACGAAAGACAGATCAGAAACGAAACTGATTTTTTCTTTACCAAGGATTCCCAGCCTGACGACGGGGAATATTCATGAGCATGTGAATCCATGCCAGACCCCATGCTGGAGAACAACGGTTTAGACAACCGTCTATGTATCGGCCAAGTAGGAAGGTTTTGTGAGGACAGATTATAATGTTTGCTTTGTGCGAACGTAACCGCTTCTTACTCTTATTCCTTGCAGCGTACCACCTAGGGGAAGAAGCAGTTTTCTGCTGTAACACTGGACAGTGCTGACCACTTCTGAGCTGCTGCTGGTCCCGAAAGGCTAACTCAGCAGGGCCCTCAAGGTTCAAATGCTGTCACTCGTAGACCTTTCCACGAACTCGCGCCACACGTTGCAAGACCGTGATTGGGTCGGTCGAGCTTAGATCGTTGGGGAGGGGATAATAGAGAGATGGGTTGTCATAAACCCTGAGCTGTTACCTGGCCGGTGCAAGGGATGCCCAATTCATACCCAGGTTCCTCCAACCTTCGGCTCCCAGACTGGTATATAGTGCAAGATAGAGGGTAGCAGGATATGATAGCTTGCACGCAATATTAGCTGCGACCTAGTGCTCTCCCCTCTCGCCTTTGCAAGACCCTAAGCTCACTGTTTTCCAAAATGCTGAAGGAAAGGACTTAGAGGCGTCCTAGTACATGACTGTCAAGCCGCACCACAGAGTAGCCGCTTCGGAGAGATCTGTCAACATTCCAGAACTATCCATTTGTTGATTATTCCATTATTAAGGAAGCTACAACTCAGAATGGAGATCCTTTTAGTTAAATGATCTTTCCAAGTCCTCCTTTTGCCACTTCATTTGGATCACCATTTCTCTTAAAGTAGCACCCCAAACAATTGTATTTATTTTATTTATTGGTCATTTGTTAGGCGCTTATTCAGTTAGCAAAAACTGTTTCAAAGCGCCCACAGGTCAAATGTTTGGGGACAGGGGAAGGTAGACAATGAATAAATAGAGATAAATAAATACATTTAATTACTATTACAAACAATGGGAATAAAAGAGAGGGTAGACAAACCTACTATGCTTTGTGAGTGTTCAGAACGTGCAAGTGCAGTGGGGCAGGGTAAGGGATAGGTGCTGTGGTT
The DNA here is from genome assembly GCF_040938575.1 of Ambystoma mexicanum. Taxonomy (NCBI): domain Eukaryota; kingdom Metazoa; phylum Chordata; class Amphibia; order Caudata; family Ambystomatidae; genus Ambystoma; species Ambystoma mexicanum. Next base: position 687,460,985 of record NC_090934.1, on the reverse strand, counting down.
CTCATGGAGAAGTGCTTGAGAAGAGAAGAAGAACATAAGTGCAAACTCCTGTGGGAGCCTAGTCTACGTAAGTGCAGTAAGAAATAGACAGGCTACTGGGATGAAGGATGTGGGGGATCAGGGCCCTGAGGATACATGAGGGCCCTGCACATCAGTCACGCTACTGCATGATTGGCAGGGAAGAGAGGAGGAGAAGGAAGAAATAAAGAAAAAGGTCTTGAGACTTTTTTGGAACTTAAAGAGGTCCTGCTCACGACGCAAAGGGAGAGGGAGGCTATTCCACAGTTGGGAGCCCACCGATGAAAGTGATTGACCACCAGCTCTCTGTTTAGCAAACCGCTTCACAGTAAGGGAGTTGGTAGCAGAGGAACACAGGTGTCTAGAAGGGGAGTATTTGGTCAGGAGGCGTTGAAGTGAGTGATCCCCGGCCCCAGATAGCCTTGTGGATGATACAGAGGGATCTGAATTTAATTTGTGCTGAGAATGGGCTTTGTTGGGCAGGAAAGATGCGGTCCCTGGGCTTAATGGCAAATATAAGTCTCGCTGCCCGATTCTGGGTTAGCTGGAGGGGGCGCGGGGTGGACGAAAGAAGATTTAGGAAGAGGTTATTGCAATAGTCTAGCCTGTAGAGGGTCAGAGCACAGGTAACTGGGGGAAGGTGAGGAAGGGTAGAGTTCCTTTGAGAAATAAGATCTGAAAGTGTAACTTCTTGGCAATGTCCTGAATATGAGGTATGAAGGAAAGGGAGGAGTCGAAGATGACTCTGAGGTTCCTGGCTTCAGAGGAGTGGGAAGGGGGGTAGCCCCTGGAGGAAGGCCAGAGTGAAGGGAAGAAGTAGGTTGCAGGGGACCCTACTTTCACTTTCATCTGTGGTCACAACATCTCTGCACTGTTGCAACGAGGTACTTTTTCCCAAATTGCTTGTTCATCTGTTGCTGAATTTCTGATGTCACAGCGATCATTGCATCAAACTTCTGGCTGCCTGGTTCCTAATGCTGTAGTATATGATTCACAACCAGTTACCGGCAGTGAGCAATGTGGTAATTGTCCTGTACTGGAAGATGTGGTGGGATTGGATGCCTTAACCATGAGCTTCCTACAATGCCCTGCACCTTCCAGCCTCTGCTGCAAAGCCTCCAGATATTATTGAAACCCACCAGTATAGCAGGATTTTTCATTGGTCAGTGCCATGAAGTAGATCTTCACAGACTTTTTAATCGTGCTATCCATATCCTAACCAGACAAAATGTTTCCCTGGGAAGGCATAAAAACAATAAAGCCTGCTACTTAAGGCCTAGGGTCTGTCCGAGTCTGTCCATCATAATTGCCTCGATGAGTGTGGAGGGCTGGAGACCTTCCACGATCTGCCCGGACCAGCTAATACGCCAAAGATGCTGAACCCATTTGATGCTGCGGTAAGAATGACTGCATTACACTGAGCACTCCAGCATCATCAAGAAGCCTCTCACCGCCTCATATTGCAAGGCTCATCTGTGTGCAACACAGATATTTGAAGCTATTTTTACTTGTTTTAATCCGATCACAATTACACATGGGCCAGAGCAAAGATGGCTGCCGCCGTGAATTGTGTACACATTGCCTAGCAACAATCTGAATGGTAGCCCTGCCTACATATCGTAATCCCTGATTGGCTACCCGCTGGTATTTGCCGGTTCTGGAGCGACCGGAAGGGGATAGCCGGCCTGCATCACCTAAGGCCTGCTACTTAAGGCCTAGGGACTGTCTACGTCAGTCCATGACGGTTTTCCGACCGTCGGCCAAAAGTGCTGCTGCTCTGATACTCTTCTAACTACTGTGAGTATTCCCTAGTGGTTTAACCCCCAACCGACTTTATCTTCTGCTCGCTCTCACCTGTAACTAGTGCGCTATGTCCCACCAAATGGAACTGAAATGCTCCGGTGCAAGCCACTACGACTCAAACATTACAACGTGTATACCATCAATTGACATTACACCTCGTATACATACTCCCATTGGATATTAACTTATACTGTCATTATCACAGTCACCATAACTATACAATGATTTTCCTAACCCCTGGTAATCATGTGCCCAGGTCATTCCACATGATTATAGGCCTACCGTACAACAACATGCTCTAGCTATTAATTGCATAGCCCTACTCCTCTTCTTTTTTTTTTTAAACGTGTTTATTTTAAACAGGCAGGTTATGGCAATACAAAACTTAATCACTTGCGACATGTAGCATACAGTAATACCATTTGACGCTCCTCCCACCTCACCCCTCGGGCTCAAGTTCCTTCTTCACTTCCCTGTAGGGGGTCTCCATCCCAAATAGTTCTCCTGGCCAGTTGGGGCTTGAAAGTCAGGGCCGGGAACCTCTGGTCAAACTCCAGTACCGGACCCAGATGTTGCGAAAGTGATGCAAGGTGCCTGCTCCGGCAGCCATCACCTTCTCAGCGATCAGGATGTCCCAGACTTTCATCCACCAGAAAGGCATAAGAGGGCCTTCTGTCATTTTCCAGGTGCGGGCTATCACGTTCCTACCCGCAAGTAGGCATTGTGACAATAGTTTGGCCTTGGGGCCAGACCTGGGGTAGATCCCGGGGATCGGAGCTCCAAGGAGGATAGGCTCGGGGGCCAAGGGCAGTCGCACCTGAGTGATGTCCGCTATCGTCGCCAGGCATTGTTTCCAAAAGGCTTGGGCCTTGGACAGGACCACCACATGTGGAAGAAGGAGCCTATTCGGCCGCACTGCCTCCAGCATTGAGGGTTGATCGTGGAGTTCATGTGGTGGAGTCTTAGGGGAGGATAGTACCACCGGAGGAGGATCTTATAGGCGCACTCTCTATTTGTGATGCATGATGAGGAGGTGTGATCCCGGCACCAGATGTCAACCCACTGTTGGTCTTCAATCGGATGGCCCGGGTCCGCCTCCCATAGGGCCATGTACCGGGTCTTGGAGGTTAGGAAGTCCGTTTGGAGGCGCTTGTACAGGGTGGAGATTCTTCCTTGGGGCGGGAGCTCCTTAAGGGTCAATTTGATGGCTGTGGGGGGACGAGTAGCCACCTGGCGGGTCTGAGGATGGGTGCACCAATGGCGTAGCTGGGTATATGTGAACCTATCTCGTACCTGGATCCGAAAGAGTTCTTTGCATCGCTCAAAGGTGCAGGGTTGGCCCCCTTCAAAAAGTTGACCCAAGGTCTCTAGGCCTCCTGCAATCCAAGCCTTAAAATTCTGGGGAGACAGACCAGGAGAGAAGGTCGGGTTCATGAACACTGGGGAGTGGGGGCTGAGCCCCGTCGGGATCCTCTTTTGTTTTAACGCCTTGTCCCACACCGAAATGGTGTGCTTGGTGGATGCCAGGAGATTCTGCCACTGTCGCCGTTCCGGAGGGGGGACATGTGGGAGAAAGCGTAGTGGGAGGGGTAGCTGCGCTTGTTCGAGGTCTACCCATCTAGGGCGGTTAGTAAGGACTTGCCATGATTGGATACAAGACAGGTGAGCCGCCATTTGGTATTTCTGCAAGTCAGGAACCCTGGGCCCACCCAATTTCGCTTTGCCTAGCATAGTGGATTTAGGGATCCTGGGCTTTTTCCCCCCTCCAAATAAATTGCAGCATTTTCTTCTGTAAGCGTTGAAGGGCTGGCGCTGGGACCGGGAGTGTGGAGCATACATACAGAAATCTTGGTAGTAAGTTCATCTTACAGGCTGTAATACGACCCATCAGCGATATCGCCTGTGTCGCCCAGCGTCTCAAATCTGCCTCCAAGTTCGTAAATAATTGGGGAAAATTAGCCCGATAAGTTTCACTTGGGCTGGCCGGGATCTGAACTCCCAAGTAGCTAAGTTCTTTGCTCGACCAGTGTATTGGGCACAGCGGGACCAGAGCTTCTCGGGTCAAGCCCACTCCCATGGCGACTGATTTCTGGTAGTTAACTGTGAAGCCTGTGACCCTACCATAGCTCGTTATCTCAGCCAGGGCCTGAGGGAGGGAGGAGCGGGGTTTTGTAATAGTCAGAAGGACATCATCTGCATAGAGGGCCAGTGTGTGGTGCGCCGAGCCTGATTGAAAGCCTTCGAATGCAGGATTCAACCTGATCCGCTGGGCAAAAGGTTCCATAATTAAAGCGAAAAGAAGTGGCGACAGCGGGCATCCCTGTCGAGTTCCACAAGTTAGGTCGATGAGGGAGGAGAGGGTGCCGTTAACTCTAAGAAGGGTTTTGGGGGCTTTGTAATTTGCCAGCGTCATGGTGCAGAATACCGGGCCAAATCCAAAAGCCTCCAGGGTGAGCCTCATGAAGGTCCAATCCACTTTGTCAAATGCCTTGGTCGCGTCCAGGGCCAAGAGCACCAACTCTCGGGAATCTCGGGAAGCGAGTTCCACCAGATCCAGGGTTCTTTGAATGTTCTCGGCCATGGAGCGGTGTCTGAGGAAGCCACTCTGATCTGCACTGATTATCTCCGGCAAGAATCGAGACAGACGAGACGCCAGGATTTTAGAGTAAATATTGGCATCTATATTGAGCAGGGCAATGGGTCTATATGATGCAGGGTTCTTCGGATCGCCCCCAGGTTTGGGTAGTAAGACCGTAATTGACTCCTGCATGGACGGGGTTACAGTGCCCGTGGTCCTGAACGAGTTGAACAACTGTACCAAAGGTGCTAACAGCTGGGGCTTGAAAATCTTGTAGAACCTGGTTGTATAGCCATCAGGGCCAGGGGCTCGGGATTTGAGAGCTTTTATTGCCTCGTCCACTTCTTCGTCAGTGATCTGCACCTCCAGAGAGTCACGGGCTGTTCTTTTTAGCCGGGGAAGTGCCGCACCCCGCAAGTATTCTCTCTGTTCCTCCATGTCCCGCGCTGGAGCGGTCATCACCTGAGTTAGGTGAGCCGCAGCGAGCCGCAGTTTGTCCTGGTCAGCATAATGGACCTTGCCTCGTTGGTCCCGCAGGCCCACAATTGTATTGTTCCTCTTTGCTTTGGCAAGTTTGGCCACTAGTAGCTTATTTGCTTTGTTGTTTTTAGCATAATAAAACTGTTTTGCTTTTGCCATTTGGTGGGCAGTGTGTTCAGCATATTGGGCCTCAATCTTTTTCTGTGCTATCCGGATAGCTCGCTGGGTTTTAGGGGTCCAGCCCTTCTCCTTGTGGGTCCTTTCTGCATTTTTAAGATCTTCCTCAAGGCCCTGGCGAGTTTGGCGCTTGTGTCTATGATAGGCCGCTCCTTGCGCAATCAGTTCACCCCGCACTACTGCCTTCATTGTGTCCCAAGTGTTGGCGGTCGAGGTGTCCTCACTGGGGTTCTCCTTAAAGAAGTTGGAGATCGTGGTTGTGATTGCGTCCCTGAGTGGCATCTCGTTGAGAATCGGATCATATAGGGTCCATCTGCGCTGTTGGTGGTTAGCTGGTTCCTGCACTCGAATCTCCAGGGTCACCGGCGCATGATCAGACAAGATTCTGGAGCCAATTGTCACATTGTTCGCAAATGTAAAGATTTGTGGGGACACAAGGAGAAGATCTATCCTGGAGAAGGTCTTGTGGACATAGGAATAGAAGGAAAAGTCCCTTCGGATGGGTGGAGTACTCTCCATGAATCCACAACCCCCAAGGTTCTAAATAGTTGTAGGTGAGCCAGGGCTATGGTGAGGTCTCCAGCGCTGGGTGGGTGTGACTTGTCTTTCGAGGGGTCCAGGACGCCATTGAAGTCCCCTCCGATCACTATCTGGCCTTCCATAAACGGGGAGAGGGTTGTACACAGGGATTCATAGAACAGCGCCTGGCCTGAGTTGGGTGCGTATACAGAGATTATAGAGTAGAGTTGTCCTAGTAATAGGCATTTCATTGCCATGTATCGCCCCTCTGGGCAGCTTATAGAGTCCAGAATCTGAGGGTTCAGGCCCCTCCCGAATAGGATAGCTGTGCCACCCCTCTTGGAGTTCCCAGACGCGAAAAGTTGCTTCGGAAAGTCTCGGGAGCGCAGGCGGCTATGGTCTGCCGGCAGCAGATGGGTTTCTTGTAGCATAGCCACAGCTGCACCGTCGTTCTGAAGCTTCTGTAGGATAGACTTGCGTTTGGCGGGTGAATTTAGTCCCTCGACATTCAGGGAGACAAATCTTAAAGTTCGATGTTCCGGGGCCAGGTCCGGTGATGTTGACGAGACTTGGGGGCGAGGGGGAGACGTAGAGGAATCAGCCATCATGTCGCGGAGTGTGTAACCATTCCCCAGCCTGCCTGTGGGGTTTTTCCCCGGGCCGCCAACAGGAGGACCGAGTTTTAACTGAGGGTGGCTGACCGTTTGCGGGTCTAATGCTTCCCTTGGCCAACGGGGCCATCGAACAGTGTGTAGCCAACATGGCTAATTTTATGAGCAATCTTAGTGGTTTGTTCCAAGAACTCCTAGATGGATTGTGCCTTGGAACCGGGCATGGCAGTGGAATAATGCCCACTGCTTAAGAATAAAGCTTATCTGTGTTCCTGAGGGTGTAGATTGGAACATGGTGCCGGACTGTGAGCTGGGATCGAGGTGGAAGCTCCATCATGGGGTCGCATCCGGCTATTTCCTCTTCCGAAATCTGGGAACCCTCGACCAAGAGTTTTGTGTGGAATTAGGGGAGGCCACCAGGATTGAATCAGCCGCTGCTTTGGAGGGCGGGAGAGACGAGGGGTTGGAAGTATCTGGACGTAGGATGTTGGTAGCGTCTTCCAGGTGGCTAATTTTCCCGGGCCAGCCCTTGTAGGAAAATTGCAAAGCTGTGGGAAAGAGCCATCTGTAGCTGATTTTTTTAGCCTGAAGCAGGGTGGTTAAAGGGCGAAGGGCTTGCCGCCCTACTCCTCTTCTACGTGCAAATGATCAACTGCACAGCCCGGTCCTGGGGATCAACCGTACTGCCTGCTCGAACTATCTTTTGTGCTGCCCTGCTATAGTCACCATTTGTGCTACCCTTTTCTAGTTATCAACTGTGTTCACTGTGCCAACTACCAATTATGCCACCCTGCTCCAGTCATCAATTAGGTTGCCTTACACTAGCTTTCAATTGTGTTGCCCAGCACTAGTAATTGATTGATTGATATTTTATTTCTATCATGCTCGTACACAAGTGTTTCAGAGCGCGACAAGGCAAGGGAGGGGAACAGGGGAGAACAAAAAAGCGATCTTACTAGGCCCAGTGACATTGAGAACGCGCAAGTGCATGGGAGAGGGGGGAGGGGAAAAGTGCATGGAAGGGGGGAGAGGTGGAAAGTGCGAAGCAGAGGAGAAACAGATAAATAACAATAAATAAATAATAAAGGCAACAAACAGTGGTAATGCTGTCATCAACTGTGTTCCGTTGTGCCAACTACCAATTGTGCTGCCCTGCACTAGCTTTCAACTGTGTTGCCCTGCACTAGTTATCACCTATGTTCCACTGTGCCAAATACCAATTGTGGGCTGGTTATCAACTGTTTTCCATAGTGCCAACTACCAATTGTGCTGCCCAGCTCTAGTCATCAATTGTGTTGCCCTGCGCTAGTTATCAACTGTGTTCCACTGTGCCAAATACCAATTGTGCTGCCCTGCTCTAGTCATCAATTGTGCCGCCCTGCACTAGCTTTTAATTGTGTTGCCCAGCTTCCAGTTATCTATTGTGCCGCCCTGCTCCAATCTTCAATTGTGTTACCCGGCACTAACTTTCAATTGTGGTGCCCAGCTCCAGTTATCTATTGTGCTGCCCTGCTCTAGCTATCAACTGCGTTGCCCTGCTCCAACTATCAACTGCACTGCCGTGCACTAACTTTCAACTGTGTTGCCATGACTGAAGGTACACTGAGCAATCCGGACCTTAACGTTTTAGCTGTATCTCAGTCATAGCAAACCTGTCTATAGCACTCACGCCACCCCCACTCAGGGTATCCTCAGCATCACGATTGCCACATCAGTCAGGAATCTCGGCATAGCTAAGATTACTACCATCTTAGTAGTGGCTCACAACATTCTGGCCTTCGCCAACATGACCTCCAGACTCCTGTCCATGAAAAATCCTTTACCACCTCCTGACTAGATTCGGCCAACTTACTTCCCACCACCCTTCCTCCCTACACCACAGCATACACTCTCAATCAGCAATGACATATTACAAAGCCCCCAGCTACCGAAACAATATTATCAAGAAAAAACCCTCATGCAGAACCCTCCGATCCAATAACTGGGCGCTCTTGGAAATAGCAAAATACAAATATAATAGAGCAGGAGGAAGCAGGTCAGAGTCCTAGCCCCAACTCTTTGGAATGCATTACCATTCAGCATCAAAAACAAGGATACCCTATTAGGTTTCAAAAAAGCCCTGAAAACCTGGTGGTTCAATAAATACTGACGCCTGGGCACCAGAGTACACTTGACAGACTTAACTGCAACTTTAAAGGATGTTCCTATCACCTACACGCACGTTTCAGCATCCTACAATGTCTATATTAATAGCTTTTAATTTGAATCACTATCACTGTTATTCATCGATATGTAACACTGTATAAGAAATGTTTATAAGCTGTCTGCAACCTTGCTGTGATACCTTTGGGTCTGGGCTAGTAACAAATGTAATAAATAAAATAAATAAATAAATATCAGAGACATTATCACCAGATCAATGGATCCTTTGCTTCGCCAGTAAACCTAAGCCCAACCACACTTGCTCCACTAATTGGAGAAATCACAGACTAGGCTCCAGACTCATCAACTTGGCAACATAGCCGACGCCTTGCATTATCAATCACAACTGTAAACTTACTCAGGACCACTTATCACACCCCCAAAAAATCCCAACTAATAAAAAGACTAAGGAAACCCACAAAATTAGCGGAGCACTCATCAACGCCAGATCTCTGACATCATTACAACCAACCAGCTAGATTTTCTAGCCATTACAGAAACCTGGCTCCACAAAGCAGCTGGCCCTGCCCTATCCTTAGCTGTCAAAGAGAACTTCACCATTATTAGGAAAGACAGAGAAACAGGAGGAGGCATAGCATTCATATGCAAATCTAGCCTTGACATGAGAGAAATGGAATCCACCCCTCTACTCTCTGGTGAAATACTTTCAGTCAAACTACATCTATCTGCTTCTCGCACTGTCTCCATGCACCTGGTATACCGCCCCCCAGGCTCGCTAGGAACCGTCGAAGAAGACATAACGACCCTCCTTAATACCAACACCAAATCCGGCTCCCAAACTATTTTACTTGGAGATTTCAACCTAGGTTTGAATGACCCCAACAACACCAATGCCACCATACTAGCTAATACCATCACAGAAGCAGGCCTCACTCTAAGGAACAAGGGACCTACACACGCAAAAGGTCGCATCCTGGATTGGATTGCAGACATCAATTGCCTTGCCAGCATAACAAACTCTGAACCATGCGTCTGGACAGATCATCACCTGCTCTCTTTCACCATCCAAGATAGTCCCCAAACCAACTCAACCAGACCCATGGCCCCACCTGCCCCAACTAGAAATAGCAAAAATATTACAGTCCCTAACCTCCTACCATTATTACAACCCATCACCAATTCTGTGAATCTACCATCCAATCCTTCGGATTTGGTTGACCTGTACAATAACACCATTAACTCTGCCATTGACTCGATTACACCACTTAAACTCAGCAAAGAGAAACCTATAGCTCATTTGAACACGTGGTTTACTCCAAGCCTAAAAGCTTTGCGAAAAGAAAAAAGACATGCTGAGGCCAAATGGAAAAATAACCCGACAGATCAGAACAAGCACCTTCTTACTTCCATGGCTGATGAGTACAAAAAATATCCAAACTACAAAAAGACACCTTTAACGAAAGAATTAAAAAAGCGAGCTCAAGCACTAAAGAAATCTGCTCTATCTTAAGGGAGCTGGAATCACTAATCACTCCCAGAGACTTGTGCATCAAAAACAAATCCTGGTGCAAAGACATCCAAGATGCCCTATGCAATAAAATAATCTTGCTCCAAGAAAAAATGAGTACCAAAAAAGCCACGCTACACAAGATTGCCCTAGAAACACAATAAGCCATATTGCAAGAAACCTCCCTCAAAGAAACCAAACCCAATCACCAATTCAAATTCAAATATATCTCAACCACCGAGGTTGAAAAGATAATATCCTCCCTCAAACCTTCTAAATGTCTAGGGGATACATGTCCAGCATCTATCATTAAATAAGCCGCTAAAAACCTTGCTCCTTTCAGCGCCACATTTATCAACTCCTCCTTCCAATCGTGCTCAGTCCCCACCAATCTTAAAGATGCCTGGGTACTACCCCTACTAAAAAAAAACTAACCTACATTCCCACCAATTACAACCGCACCCTTGCTTCTCTTCTCAAAATCCTTGATAAAGCTGCCTACCTCCAGATTCAAGCTTATCTCGAGATGAACAACCTACTGGGCACTCGTCCATCAGGCTTCAGACCGAGATATGGGACAGAGACTGCCCTCGTTGACCTGAAGAATCAACTAGACTACCGTAAAGACAAAAGAGAAGTCTCCATTCTTCTTCTTCTTCTCGTAGACTTATCCACCACGTTCGATCTAGTCGACCACAATGTCCTGTGCAATCACCTCAAAAAAGCCACATATTTTCCAAAGAAGCCACCACTTGGATAAGATCATTCATGGGCAACAGATCCATGAGTGTCTCCTTACCCTCTACCGCAGCCGACTCGGTGCCTATGACATGCAGAGTAACACAGGGCTCCTGTGTCTCCCCCACCCTGTACAATATATTTACAAAGCCCCTTTTCGACATTCTTGATAATCTGGGTGTCTCATACACCAACTATGCTGACAACACTCAGATTCTTATACCCATCCTAGGAGACTATGACAAAGATGTAACCTTGATTAACAAAATCTACTTAATCATACAAACACGGATGGCCATCCAAGGCTTATGCTTAAATGATGAAAAGACAGAGCTTCTAATCGTTGGTTCTCCGAATAGACTGACCAAACTCTCTAATCAATACAAACCCGTCCTCATTGATGGAAATAAGATCAAAGTCTCTAAGGAAGTCAAGACTCAGGGATTCTATCTGGACTCTGCTCTCAACCCCAACAAACAAATCAAGGCCACAGCTTCTGCTACCAACTATACTTGCAAGCTGATTTACGCATGTAAATCATTCTTGTCCACAGATAGCGGTACTACAATTGCAAGGGCCTTAATCCTCTCCAAAGTTTTATTGCAATGCCCTATAGTTAGGCACCAGTAAACACAACACAAATAAACTCCAGGAAATCCAAAACAATGCCTTAAGAGCTTATCTAGGTATAGCCAAAACTCAACCTATATCTCACGTGGGACGCGCCACCAACTGGCTCTCTATAAACGAAAGAATCAAGCTCAAATCACTCAACCTCATTCATAAATGTCTGTCCAACAAGGCTCCCCTATACCTCAGGGACAGATTTACCAAACACACCTCAGAACGACCTATCAGGAAAGCGCAATCCAATAGCCTCAGAATACCCTATTTTAAACTTTTAAAAAACAGGAGGAGTCAGCTTCCCAGTCCTGGATGCGCAATTATGGAACTCTATCCCCGACTCATTAAGAGCCATATCTCCCTTCCACTGCTTCAAGACAAATGTCAAGAAGTGGCTGCACTCCCGAGACCTGTGACCTTTCGGGCTTGTATCCTAGGACTTCTTCTACAAACCATAGTAAGAAACAGTATCTATCGACTGTATATATGTACATTGCTGTCGCTAAGCTGTAGCTGCATATTTCTGTATTTGATGCCCATGTCTGCCACAAATTGAATCTGTACATATTTGTATTTAATGTCCATGCCATATGAAACTATGTATCCTTTATTGCGCCCAGATGCCTACAGGCCCAGTGCGCACTATAAATAAACAACAATTACAATATTCTATCTGATCTCTGATGTGCATATTTCTTGTAGATGCCACTGGTGTACTTTGAGTAAGAGCTTCAGTAGTCACTGAATCAATGGCAGTATCTACCAAAAGATTGAACTGCCTTCCCATCATGCTCAGTACTTTGCCACAATCGTCTTCCTTATCTACCTTTATGGTGATATTTTAGAAGTCATTTAGAGTTGATTGAAAGGTTCCATGTGATTTTACCAAAGTTTTTTATTCAAGGCATATTTTACCGAAACCTTTTTATTTGGGGGCTCACCTCCTTAAACCCCTCTTTTCCCCATGTTAACCCCCCCATGAATCTCCTCCCCACCTGTTTCAACCCCTTACCCCCACCACCATATATATTCTTTTAAAAAGAAATCAGTATTTTTTCGATAAAAAGATTTTGGTAAAATGCACCTGGAATAACAAATCCTCGGTAGGATCACTGGATACCGATTGAAAGTGTATTGTGACAAAGTCCACCATATGAATCACAGACCTTCGGTAGAGAATTTGGCCTATTTAGGGACTTTTAGGGCCATCTCTACCTAATTCCAATGGCATCTTTTAAAGTCATAGCCCATGTGACCATAGATGTCTTGCCCACTAGGTTGGGGATCATGGAGTTTTCCCCTAAGTTAATGTTGTCCAGTGCACTGGCTATAAGTATGGCATTCTATAGTCTCCCAATCATGGGCAAGAATCTCAGGACTCTCTTCCCTAGTGATATCTCTCTCCTAGTCATTGGAATCTTTCTCTTCCTCTTATGCCTGAGGCAAGCTTTCCTTTCTTCTTTTAAAGCCTGGGCAACTAATTTGTGAGCAAAGGTTTTAGTTTGTCTCTGGTTTTGGTGAACCTGTAGAAGGAAGGGCCTACCCTAGACGCTATCCCTTTGTTTGCTGCTTGACCATTCTCCAGCATGGAGGTTCTCTTTCTGATCTGTGCTGGCTCTGTGAGTCCCTAATTTGTCTTGCAGATCCATCTCTTCTGCATCCGAATGGTGTTCCGGGTTATGAAATCCACTCCCATTTCAGGGATACAACGATGTTTACACTGGCTAGCAGTGGAGGATAATCAGGTTTAAGATCATTTGTCTGATTTATAAGTGCCTGAACAGGTTAGCTCCGGCATATCTTGCTAATAAATTAAAGCCGTATTTGCCAATACAGGCTCTCTGTTCACAGGATAAGCTGCTTCTGACAGTTCCTCAGACATCTTGTGTGTCCAGAGGTGACCAGAGATTTTCAGTTTTTGGCCCAAAAGAATGGAACCGTCTCCCTTTGAAGATCAGGAAACTGCAGTCCCCCAAAGCAGTAAAACATACCTGCTTAAATAAGTATCGTAACCGACAATCACAGCCTATTCAATCTGTCTATGCTTCAATTTATGTTTACTCACAATGGTGTCATTGCATGTCAAGAGTGCTTAAATTCGATTGGGTTCGTCCAGAGCACGTTATAAATGACTCAATCAGTCAAGTAAAAATCATATGCCTGTCCCATTGCAAGTATGGCTTTATTTCAAATAGTGTGAACTGAATCACTTCTAGGAACTGGCCATTTTTGCAGAAAATACACAGTGAGAATAAATTATTTTGCAAGGGCAAAACTTAAGGAATAAGGCTTAGATGTTTAACCTACTCTCTCTAGTAGGAATGAATATTGTATATTTGGATTTCAAGAACTACACTACTGTTTTACAGGGATTACATGCAAAATACACCAATCAAAGATTAAAAAAACCTGAAAAAATATGAATTCATAAGGAGATATTTTAATCAAAAAGATTATGATTACAGCTTTATTTTCCACATCCCGAATGGAAGACTGGCAGTCTCAGAATGCTAAGTAATTCGAGCAAAAACAATACCTTCTAGTTTACACCACTGTACTGTCAGCACTGAAAGAGATATTAAACAGAAGAAAATGTGTGATGCGGTCAATGGCCTGTAGCATTTGTTTGGCACAAACTTCTCAGTGTTAAGCATGATGCTACGAAAATGGGAATATCCACGAAACGATAACCCTTATTTTTGGTGTGTCAAATCAACCGACAAAAGCTTTAAAATGCCGTTTTATTTTGTTACTCACTTGAATGATCTTTCAAGAAGACATTAATCTGGTAGCTTAGTGGATCTGCCATGTTTGGAAATGTCCCATCACAATAATAATCACCTAATTCATTCACAAGAAAAGGTTCTGCTGTTAACAGACAGAGGTGTTTAAAAAGTAATTGCTATGTCTTTATTATGGCGCTAGACCCGCAGCATTCCGCCAACACTAGCAGGAAAGACAAGCTGAGCAAATACAAATAAAAAAAATCTATTTTTTCTTGTTTCTCGGGCACAACTTCCCTTCTCGGGTCATAAGGTGCCCATATTATAGCGAGAGTGGCCAAAAGAAGGGTGCAGCAAGAGCAGTAAATGCTGCCGCTGGAGACCTACCGGCGGGAGGCCATGCTCAGGAGACCCTGGATTATGTGCACTTTGATTGGTCCATAGACACAGAAATTAAGTGAAAAAACTTTACTTGGTTTTTCAAAAAAAGGAAAATTGTCAAAAAATATCTTTTTTGTTGTAAGAATGTATGTTAATTTCTGACTGACAAAGTAGTGCAAGAAAAAGGGTTGGCCCTGTTCTTACTTCTCATCTCAGTATCCGTACTATTTGACATATTTCCAGCTGTGACGATCCACAGGAAGAATTTCCCGTACCTTCAGCAACCTTTAATCCCTCCTCAGTCCTAAAAAGCATTAACGCACAATAGTGACCATACGTGTTTTTCTGTTTTTTATATATGTTTTTAAAGAAGCATTGTTTATAAAGTCATGGTATTATTCTTATAGTAAATAACCTTTTATCCATTGATCCATAAAGGAAATTCACCAATTAGCATATTACATTATTTACAATTTTCATACACATTCCAAAAATATAACTATATACCATTCATGTAAGAAATATTAGCATAACTTCAATCTCATACCATAAACGAATAGTCTGATAAATATTATCCATTTTATTCCCGGTCGTAACACCCCACAATATGGATTCTCTGGCATCCCCCAACGTATTATCAACCATACATGTTATTAGATATTCATTGCATAAATAACTTAGATTTATTTGGGCAGTATAAAAAAGGTGTTTAATACTTTCAATCTGGTTTCCACAAAAAATGTGACAAGTTCTATTACACAAAGGTGTTCTAGCACATGCACTCGTTACCTCTAAAGATGGCATGATATTGAGGTGATGATATAGCCTGAGGTGGAAGCCAATCTTGTCAGTAATGACCCTGTCACTCAAGTTAAGGGCTTGAGTGAAGTGGGGGCCCCCTTAACGCGGGCGGCAGTGCCATTAACAAAAGGGTCGGGCCAACATTGAGGGTCAAATTGCCATTAGCACCTGTGTAGTTTCTTACGTGGGTGTTAACGGTGTTCAATTTATTTTTTAAAAAGGAACATGCTTTGGGGTGCTGTGCAGCATGGCGCGGTACTTTCTGAAGTTCATTTTCTATGTTGATGACCGTGACGTCGATTTGAGAGTCTAAATCGCAGCATCACGCTGCATCACAAGGAAGGTTTCTTTTTCTGAGCTTTCATGAGTATTTTTGTTACCGGTTCACACATCGCACACATCCATATTTGGTCCCCCATCTGCCCCATTCCCTGCTATATTTCTTGCATCTGCCTCCTGACCTCACCCCAAAATTGTTGGATTACTGGACAGGTTTTCCATATATGACGCCAGTCGCCTACTGCCTTACATCACCTCTGCAGCACTGATCTGATGCTTGTGGAAACATTGCATGAATCCTCTCCAGCATGTAATGGGGATGTAGCAAAACCGTAATCCACATCTCCCTTAACTGTACTAAATGGGTTTGTTTTGGGATAGATCCCCATAGGTATTCCTGCTGGCTTCTTGGTATGGGTTCTCCCAACATTATTCCCCATTTCCTCATATAGTTCCATTGTACATATCCTTTATATTCATTTAGGTATTTGTATGTACTGGAGACTACGCTTTTTGAGCCTGAGCTTGTAGTGATAAATTGTTCAAATGGTGTTAGCTGTCTTGTGTCTGCCTCTTTGATTATTGGGGAGCTTAGCCAGTGTTTCAGTTGGGTATATTTAAATCTGTCTGCCTCTGTCAGACCTATGTCCTGGATACAGTCCCCAAACGTTTTAAGTGACTGCCCTTGAAACACAGCCCTTATCCTCTGGCAACCTACTCTTTCCCATTTCCAGCATGCATCTTTTTGCATTCCTGGTTGGAAATCTGGATTTCTGAACAGGGGGAAGAATGGGGATGGCTTCCCCGAGAGTGCTCCTCTCTCCGTTACTTTGTCCCAGGCCTCACTTATCCCTGTGTTCGGGTGGCTCATCTTTTTATCGATCCAAAGGATCCCCTGGAGAGGGGAGTCTGTGACCTCCCTATCCTATCTTGCCCATATTTTGAGTTGGCAATTGTGCCCCCTCATAGTATCTATGAAAGTGCGGGAAAGCCATGCCCCCTTATTCGTCTGGGCCGTGAGCTTGGCCATTGCTACCCTTGGCGGCTTCCACTTCTGTATATAGGAGGTTATGATCCTGTTTAGGGAGCGGAAACAGATTTTCGGGATTCTAATGGGTAGAGCTTGGAAATAATACATCAGTCTCGGCAGAATCACCATCTTCACTGACGTCATCTTTGCCCACCATGTTATTGCTAATGGGTTCCATCTCATTAGGTCTTTTTATATTTTTTCCAATAATTGTGGGTAATTTGCCACATACATTCCTTCTATGCTTTTCATCAGGGTTATGCCCAGATACATGATGCCCTCTGCTGCTTTCTTAAGCTGTGAGATCGCTCCCAATCTATTCATTACCTGTGGATCTACCGATAGGTTTAGCATCTCAGATTTTTGCCTATGTATTTTAAGTCCTGAGATTGCTCTGAATTCTTCCAATTCTTTCATTAATATCTGAAGCGATTCTACCGGGTTGGATAAAGCTATTCGCATGTCATCCGCAAATGCCATTGTTTTATGTGTTTCCCCTGCCATCGCTATTCCTGTCAGCTGGCCACATTCCCGTATCCTAATTAGTAGGAGTTCTAAATATATAGCTTAGAGTAGCAGGGATGGTGGACAACCTTGTTTAGTTCCTCGACTTAGTTCTACCTTGGCTGATACTATGCCATTCAGTGTTAATGGTCTCATTGGTGTCACATAATTAGCCTGCACCCTTGCTAGATATTTCGACCAAAACTCATGTGCTTCCGTGTGTTAAATAGCATTGACCATTCAACCCTGTCAAATGCTTTTTCTGTGTCTAATGATTTCAGGATTGCCCGCTGTTTAATCATTCCTGTCTTTTCCATTAAGTGGCTGACTCTTCAAATGTGTGTCTTAATGGTATAAAACCTGCTTGATCCTGACCTATTAGTTTCAGGAAGAGATGCGTCAGTCTGTTAACCAGTATCTTAGTGTATAGTTTGTCATCTATGTTTATTAGTGCTATCGGTCTGTATGACCCTGGCATTGTAGGGTCTTTCCCCTGCTTATGGAATACTACTCATTTAGCTTTATTCATTCATAGAGGGTGTTATGATACCCTTAGTAAAAAATTAGTTAAATAATTTCGTGAGGATTGGGGTCAGTATATCTCTGAATTTTTTATAAAAGCTTGCCGGGTATCCGTCCGGGTTCAGAGCTTTGTTCTCCGGAAGGTTGTTTATTGCTTTCTTTACCTCCTCTTCCTTCATATACTCCTCTAATATTGCCCGTTCTTCTTCTGTTATCTGCAAGATGGGGATATTCGTAAGATATTCCTCTTGTTGTAATTCAGAGGGGTTTTCTGAGGTGTATACATTCTGGTAGTAATCCCTAAAGATTTCCCCCATTTCTTTGTTTGTTGTTTTCTCCTGACCCTGGGTATTTCCAAGTTTTATTATTGTCTAGTTTCCCTGCTTTTCCTTTAGTTTTCTGGCTAGGTGTTGATCTGCTTTATTAGCTTCTAGATATTACCACTGTTTTAGGTAAAGAAGTGCTTTCTCTGCCTTCTTAGTTCTAAGTACCTCAAGTTGTCCCTGGATGTGTCCCATTGCTTTTCTTACTTTATTACTCTGATTTTCAGCTAATTCCTCTTGTGCATCCCTTAGTTTCCTTTCCAGATCTTTTTCCCATTGTCGTCTTCGTTTCTCTATCCCCGATTAAAGAGCTATCAAGTATCCTCTCCTGACGCCTTAAACGAATCCCAAATGATTTCCTATGTTACTTTTCCCAGCTAATGTTCCCTGAAATATTGCTCTATCTGTTCTTTTATTGATTCACACGATATTGGGTCATGTAGAAGTTCTTTGGGGGAAATTCCACTTCCATAACCCCTTCCTTTTTTCCACACTCCAGTGTCATCCACAGTGGGGGCATGGTCTGATAGAGAGATCAATCCCATTTCTATTTCCCTTATTTTGCCTAATAATCCGGTCATGGTCCAAATTTAGTCTATCCTAGAGTTGGTGGAGTATACATGAGAAAAGTGAGTAAACCCCTGCTCCTGGTCTCTAATTACCCTACACACATCCTAGAGGGCCAGCATCGCCATATTTTGTTTCAAGGCTTTGGATAGGGCTGGTGTTTTCTGTGACCTGATCCCACCCCTATCCCGAGCTGGGACCCATGCTATATTAAAATCTCCCGCCAATATGATATCCCCTTTCGCAAAGGTCTTCAATTTCGTTATGGTTTCCTGTAGGTACACGTTTTGTCCCGTGTTTGGTGCATACATAGTTGCTAAGGTGATTCACTGGCCCCTGCGATCCCAAGGATCGTTCATAAAAATATATCTACCCTTCTTATTTTAGTATATGTATTCCCAATCTGTCATGTAGTGCTATCAGCACTCCTACCTTTTTCCCTTCCTGCTCGATTGGTACAATTACGAGTATCCCCTGATTTTTTATTTCCCCTGGTCTGCTTTTTTATATGCGTTTCCTGGAACATCAAAATATCTGCTTTCATTCCCTTTAAGAGATGTTTCACCTTTTCCTTTTTGACTGGGGTGTTGAGCCCCCTCACATTGTACGTTAGCATTTTTAAGTCCAACATTGGGGATCTTCTCCTCCTCCCACTAGATACCCTGTTCTATCTCTTTCATTTGCTCCACTTCTGGACCCCTTACTTGCCTCCCCCTCGTCTTTCCACTATCCCCAACTTCCCAACCTCTACCTCACCCCCGAACACACACTGCCCCCTTCCCCATCCTTGAGGAGGCACCAGGTTACTATGATCGCTCAGTTCTGTGTGTTAATATCCCCGCAAAAATATTTCAATACAAAAATATTGGCATATAATTGCGGCGAAATTTAGGCATGGATGCTCCAGGGGACACCCCTGCAACCGCTGCATTATTTTTAAACGTGCGGGGGACACTCCCACAAATTAGCGCCCCCCCCCTAAAATATTGCCTATGGCGTTCCCGACGTACATATACATGGCAATATTTTTGGTGGGGATAATATTATCTGATACCGATCGCAAAGACGAAAAAACCTACGTGCCTGGCCCTCATGTCTTCCCAGAGATATCATTGCGAGGATTAATAAACCGCAATTGCAGTTCCAAGTTGCGTCCTTTCTTCCCTTCCCCCATGGGCCGCATCCTACAATACATGTTTTTGTCTTACCCCTTCTTCCTGGGCAAGTTCTACATCCACCTCTCCTCCTCTTTTTGTAGCCTTCCATTCTGCTTGTCCATTTTTCGACTGTTATTTTCCACTCCTTACATTATCTCCATTGCCTCCAAGTTCCTTTTTTGGCGTTCCTTGTTATAGTCTTTCATTGCCATGGTTTTCTGTGAATTTGTTCATCCCTTCGTTGTTCCTCTCTATTCCCAGTTTCATGTCTTGAGATGTTTAGGATCTGTTGGCTCTCCTCACAAGTATTCTATGGGTATGCCCCTCCCATGTGCACAGCAGGCCAAAGGGGAACGGCGTCTTTGCTTGCCATGATAACTCCTTCTCTTGTGGTTGGCGTGGGGTGACTTTGGACTGAGTCCCCTCTTCTAGGCACTGTTGTACTCCCTTTGTCCCAAAGCTGCTTGATGCTAGGTTTTTTCTTTGATTGGGGGCTTTATTGGGCTACAGATGCTGTTTTCGGCCTTGTTTTGGACATGTAGGGCTGTACCAGAATCTAGCGATGTGCCCCTCACGTTATACCAAGTATTTATCTCTAGACTGCGTGGGTTGAGAAGGAGAAATTATTGCCTCCATTTATGTTTTTTTTCTCTGGCTATACTCCGATTCCTGCAGTATTAACAGATGTTATGGTTGGCTTCCCCCATCGTCCTTGGTCTTCTTGGTGCTCTCCCCGCTTTTTATCTTCACCTACTGTTCGTTCGCTCCTGTAGGTGGAGAGCCTATCGGTATCTGGTGGGGTAGGGAAGTGGACAACTTTGCTGTTGTGTGGTCATTGTCCCTCTTCAAGTCCCTTGTCTTCCCTTATTTCCTCAGGCCTGTGACTCTGTTGTCCCCCAGGGTGTGGGCCTCCTACTCCTTTGATGCGTGTGGATCTCTCCTCCCCAGCTTCTCCTTGTCCTCCTGTGTCAGGGCTTCTGAGTGTTTGTGCCCCCTCTCCTCCCCCCTCCGATGGTCCATGGGATCGGCCTTCTGGTCTGACTCCTCGCTTTGCAACTGTTGTGTTGTGCCATTCCTCTCTCTCGCCCAGTGCACTTCCCTCTCTCACCTGGGCTTTATTCCTGCAGTCCGGGCTAGGGGCATGTGGGGGAAGCGTTTGGCTCTCCTCCTTCCACGAGTCTTTGGTGTACGGTGCTGGGGAGATTTGAATTCCGGCAGCCGCGTACTCTGTCCCGATGGCCCTCCTCTCTCACCTTGTTGCACCGCTAGCCGCCGGTGCGTTCCCGCTTTGTGCCTCTCCGATCCGGCACTTCCTCCCTCTTTCGGTTTCGTGTCCCGGCTGACAGTGTCGCATTCTGAAATATTTCCAGGCAGGAGGGATGCCCTTGCATCACACTCCGCCATCGATCCTTTCTCTTTGGGAAGGCTCTCAGTCTTTTCTCCAAGGTCAGTTAGGAGAAGTATTTCACTTCTGTTGCATTGTATTGTACAATCTTTTTGTTGCGCCCAGTTGGGAGAGACTCTCACACACTCTCCTCATCATCATCTGGCTGCCATCTTGGAATTGCATCCCATACACTTAACTCCACTAAAAAGGTTGGTGAGTTTTATTAAAACAGAAGAATGGCTTCTTTCTTCTTTGGAGCAGACCACCTTGCCAGTCGTCTGAAGGGACTTATTTCCAGAGGGAATTACTTCCTTCCCCAGATTGCAGTTCTTCTCAAAGGCACACAAAAAAGTTCCAGATTGAAAAGTCTCAGTTCAAAATTAAAGCAAACTTCCAACTCCCAATCTTGGTACAAAGAGAATGACTCCCTTTTCTTGGTCTTTCCCGCACATTTCACAATATTCACAAATACCAAAGGGAATGACTCCCTTCCTCTGGCCTTTCTAAGACTCTTCACAATGTTCACAAACACCAGGGGGGAAGCATGCTTTTCTTCCCCTGGTCTTTCTCAGTTTTGCACAGTTCACAACGCCAGTGGAATGACTCTCTGACCCTGGCTTCTAAGGCTTCTTGTAATGCCAAGAAAATGGCTCCCTTCTCTTGGCCTTCAGTCTTCACAAACTTTATCACAATGTCGGGGTGGGTTACGCTTCTTCCCCTGCCGACCTTCCTCAGTTCATAATGCCAGGGGGTATGTTCCTCTTCCCCTGGCTTTTCTCTCACAGCCCACCTGGTCCACTCCCCTTCCATGTACTGTGACTGTGAAGATGACTTGAGTTACTCTCGGCAGAAGAGTGTGGGTCCCAGCCCCATGAGATGTCCTCTTCTCTATGTCGCAGATCTGGTTTACTATCCTGCCACGTGCCAGGACTATGAAGATGGCTTTGGAGGCAGTTAGTTATCTGTTGGGGGTCTCAGTCCCATTCCTTGCAATCTCTCCACCCCTCAGGGTTCCCACCAACCATCCCAGCTACCTGGACCTCTCCAGACTTCTTACCGGTGATCTCCGGTTGTCTTTGGGCTTTTCTTCCCCTCTCAGGCTTCTCACGGTCTTGCCACTTTCCTCTGCTCCTGGATGGTGCGCTTCCACCTCTCCACGCACACCAGCTCTCCTCGTTGACTTGTTGTCCTGCTGTCTGCCTTCTTCTCTACTTGGACCACGATGGAGTTACCGGGGATGCCTCTGCCGGTGGCCAAGTGTCTCGGAATCTGCACTCGTCGCGTCTCCTTTGCTTCAGCTTTTTTCAAAGGTTTCTGGCACCGCAAGGAAGGATCTGCAAGGTTGTAAAACCCTTCTTCCCTTTTTATCCTCGGCGTGTACTTGTTTGTTTCACATTGTCTGGCCCGCTCAGGTTGGTTCCATGGGGCACTTTGCATTGTTCTGTGCCTCGTCTAAGTATTGATGTTCTTACTCTCAAGTGGGTTTATCACGTTCTTCTTTGTTGCAGTTTCTGTAGGTAATCCCTACTCTTCCTTGTCCCAGTACTTTCTAAGGTGGTCATGCCATCTACCCTACAAAGATACATGGAAGTATGTGGAATTATGGGACTCTCTATAGGGTAGGAGTATGAGGGGGTGGGGATATGTTTTGTGTGTACCCCGTTCTTCCCAGACAGTTGTCCCTAGTCCCATAGGGGGATCCCTCCCCATGAGATTCATCAACTGAGTACCACTATCGGGGAGCAGCCTCACCTCCCCGGCCTCATGGGAAGGGGCTACCCCTAGGGTAGATTAGATGACATCCAAGGATTCATCACAAGGTGCAAATGTAAACATTGGACATATGCTTCACTAGAGTGGGAGTAGATGAGTATATGGTATGGGCTCAGAGTGAGTGAGTGAATGCACTTTTTTTTAATTCATAAAATGATGTCACAAATGTAAAATGTTGATATTTCAAAAGTGTAAATGACAGAGCTTGTGTCGTTGCAATACAAAACTGCAAAGGTAAATCAGCCAGCGCAGTAATGAACAATAAAATATGTCTCACCACACATTGCATAGACAATTTGCTAAAAGACACTCATTTCCACTTGTATAGAAATGTGATCAGGGCAACCAATCTTCCAACTCACGCTGCTGCATAGGGTAGCGTAAGCACTCTTGTCTAGTCCTACTTCCATATTTATAAATTACTAAGAATATTATTTGGAAAAGTATTAGCGGTTGGAAAAATCCCCAAATCATGGCAACAGGCCTATTTAATACCAGTCTATAAGAAAGGTGACAAGAAAGATCCCTGTAATTTCAGGTTATTATCAATGCTTGACTGTACAGGGAAACTTTTCGCATCACTGCTACTTGAGAAATTAGAGGAATGGGCTGCTAAAACCGAAATACTTAATACTTTTCAGAGCGGCTTCAGGAAGGGATATTCAACAAATCACAATTTAATTATCCTCGACACTTTACGCTCAAAGGCTTTGAGGAAAGGAAATCCGCCATTATATGCACTGTTTGTCGATTTTAAGGCAGCCTTTGATTCGGTCCGCAGGGAAAAATTGTGGGCAAAACTCGAGTTATTAGGCTGTCCTGAGATACTTTTTTATTATCTAAAATTATTACATGAGGACAACAAAGTGGCTTGTAGACTTAATAACCAGGGGGACTTGACAGCTTGGATCCCCCAGAATCGTGGAGTTAAGCAGGGCTGCGTGACGGCCCCATTTTTGTACAATCTTTTTACCTATGATCTACCAGGCGTCATTGCAAACGAACGTAATTGTTCTCCTGTAGTCGGTTCTATCCATTGCGCTGTGTTAGCGTACGCCGACGACTTGATAATCATGGATCATACGTTCAGCGGCCTACGGAGGTTTGCCTTGAAGCTGTGGGATTATGCTGCGAACAATGATCTAATTATCAACAAGGCGAAAACTCAGGTGATGGTTTTTGCAAGCAAGAACATTGCACGACCTAGGCTTATACTGCACGAAACAGAAATCAAATACACCCAGCAATATAAATACCTTGGGGTCGAAATGGATGCTAAACCTGGTTATAACTCGTGCATCCAAATAAGGAAAAACCGGGCAGCTCAAGCAACGTCCTTGATTAGCCAATTTTCAAGTCGGAATTGCGGACTGAGCCTGTCTGGAATCCATCAAATATACACCCAGGTGTTAACTCCTATGGTGGTTTACGGACTGGAAGCTTTGCTCCAAATGGATTTAAACTGGTTGCAAGTGATCGAAGGGAAGTTTTGGAGAAGAATCCTAGGTCTCTCTCAATCCACCCCAATGGCGTTGTTAAGATTGGAAGTTGGGGTTTCCTCTCTAAGAGCCATTGTCTTAAAAAGGAGAGCTGAACTATATCTAAGGATTTCTAATCATCCAGAGAATCGGTTGCTAAAAGAATATGCTTTAGAAATTACAAAGGAAGCCACCAAATGCCATCTTATAAAGGAAACCGAAACCTTCCTGAGGGTAATATGGTGGACCAAGAGAGGAGAGAAGTTTGCCGATCCCCAAAAAAAAGCATTGTCTAAAAAAATCGATCTTTGGGACTGGCTTGAAAATTACGCACATCTGGAGAAGCTTCCAAAATACCAATTTATCCATTACATGCTCTACTATTTTAAACAAATGCAGCCGTATCTAACACTCTGTCCCTCAAGCCGACTCAGGCGATTTTTACTTCTGATGAGGGTTGATAACTTGCCATTAGTCTCCAACAAAAGCAGATTTAACTGTCTATCTTCCACAGAGAGGTACTGTTGACTATGTAAGGACAATGGATGCAAAGAAACTGCTAATCATGTATTAGCTAAATGTGCAAAGATGATGGATATTTACCTAGTTAGTTACAGCAATTTCGTCCATGATATAGTATCTATAGGAGAATCTACATTCTGGCAACGCCTTATGAACACACAAAGTCTGCAGTTACAGATTGCTACTTTTAGAGTATGGTTGGAAATAGAAAGAATTTTGAATATTTTTATATGAATCTGTTTGATACCGCCCCTAGTAGAGGACTGTGATTTTTGTATATGTAATTTTAGTAATGATTAGAACAATTGGCTTACCAAGTTTGAATTTAGTTTAATTATAACTTAAACTTTTTTCTTTTTAGTTAGGTAGATAAGTAACAATATGAGATTGTTCTTGCCTGCAGTTCTAGTTTTGTTTTCCTAGTTTTAGTCTTCTCTTTTGTCTAACATATCACCATAGGACATCGCCAAGCATAAAACAGTTGCATACCATATGCAGAAGAGAAATAATTGGAAGCACAGGACCACATCCTCTATAGACCGTCGAGTGACATTAGATATTCGGAAATATTGCCTAGTGGCCCTACTTCTCCGCTGGAACCAATATGAACAGCCTAGATGCAATTCCCAGATAGAACTTATATAAAAAATGTTGGAACTTTCAGCAATAGTATAGATCCCCCAACATTTCAATAATTAAACTAGAAGCTTTGAATTGTGTCATTCACTTTCAGTAATGACCAGACTGAGACTACCAGATGTCTAAGTTCATGTGCTCCTTCCACGAGTACAGGACAGCCATTTCTTTCTACATCCTCCATTAGCACCCTTGTTGGGTGTGTAAGCCGATCAGGTTGCTCCAAATGCGGGTAGAATCTAACAATGCAAGCCCAGTTCCCGAGCAACTCCAGTGCTCTGCGCACCTGCCATCCACCCGGTGCTTCCTGTTCCCCCTTCCTCCCCTATCTACCAACCCCGTCTCGAGTCCCTCATCACCTCCGCTTACCTTAACACAGCGCCACCGCCAGGGCCGCAATTGTTGGCTTCTTGTTTCCACCATGGAAATGAAAGAGAGGCTCCGAGCAGAACCCAACCGTCCATTTCCGTGGCAATCCCGACTCGCCCCAGCAACTGCTGCGAACAAAGCAGCACAGCTGTGTTTTGTGTTTTTACAATTGCCATTAGCACCTCTAGGGTTTGCCTCAGGGTGCTAATGGCAATAACACTTTCAGTGGGCTTCACCGGCCCAATAAGGGCAGTTTATAAACTGCTGAGGAGTCTCAAGTTCTACTGGGCACTGCCCAACTTCCAGAGAAATAGCACAAGGCAATTCCTACATTCTTCTCCAGTGCCATGCTTCAAACACTTATGAACAGTCAGGACACCTTCACCATCAAACATATACAGATCCCATAAAGCACCTGTAGGACACGTTTTTCCAGGAAAGCTTTCCATATTGTTTTCAGAAAAATATGCCAGGCCTCCAACTTCACCCAGAGTCTAGATCTCTCTACCAAACTCAAGACTGCCATGCACTTCACAGTGTAAGCGTAGAATGTTAAGGATACAAACCCGGAAGCAGAGTTTTGTGCTTAACCACTTACCTGAGGCAGGAACACCTTGTGCAGAGCTGGGTGCATTCATGGGTATGCTTGAGACAAAATTGGGGTGCAAAGAAAAGAACAGGAATTAGGCCTTCTCTTGCTATGCTCCTTCCTAGTGGAACATCATCCCGGTGGTAATTCGTACCATGGCAATACTCTAGGAGTTCAGGTAAGATTACTCTTCAGCCAACACTTAGGCGACACCTAGGCTCCCTGTATTCCTGCATCACGCCCCACCCCCAAGACTGGAACATCCCTTGCCACATATTGTATGTAACTCCACTCCTGCCATCCCCTTTACCTCATATGTTACCCTAAATGGCATGTACAGCGCTCTGTTGCTTCCTTGAAGGCTTGTGCTATAAAAAAACCCAAATACAAATACAAAATGGATTTGCAAATGTCCAATACTATACGGCCTAGCATTGTAGAAAATGCCTTTAAAATTGAATATGTTACTGGAACATTTAAAGCGTGAAAACCAATTTAAGATGATGTGCAAGTCAGAGTTACTTTAAAAATCAACACAAAGGGTCCTTTTCAGTGAGGCAGGAAATCTGGCAAAGGGCTCTCTACTGCCATGCTTCCACGGTGTGGGGCTCTGCCATCCAGACAAACCCCAGGTTCCTGCATGGGTGGACTGGCCTATAGGGAACTCTGGAGATTTCCGGGTGGGCCTCTGCACCCTGGGCCTCTTTTTTGTGACATTTCCAAATGTTCACATAGGAAAAGCATTGGGTTTGGTGAAAATGTGTCATATGCGGCCACTTTGACAATTATTTCCAGGGCCTCTTTTGGTCCCCAGTAATTATTTCCAGTGCTTCTTTTAGTTCCCAGTCCACCCCTGGGTTCCTGTGTCAGTTTTCGATGGGCACGCATTTGTACAGGGTGGAGATCAGTAATGGCAGCCGCCATGAAAAAACATGGCAGCTGCCACTGCAGTGAAACCCTACCTACTCTGCCTGTTCTTAGAACATGCTAAAAAGAGGCAGAGTGCATAGGGGGCTGTGCCTCTCTGCGAGCAGCCTAATACCAATGTGGTTGGAGACACATGCATATTCCCCACATCAAGTGGGGTAACCCACGGAGCAGATTTCAAAATAGGATACATAAATAACAGGGGGAACATTGTATCCACGGGTTTTCACACATCTACAGAATTGTGTACCCTCGAGAACAAGACGTCCATGTACAAAGGAAAAGGATTCCTACTCTACACATATAGGAACCGGTTTTAAGTCCTCAGAAAGTGGATAGCACAAGCAAACGTATTAGACTGAAGAGTTGAAACCCTAGACTGCCAGAGGCAGGATTACGCATGGCACTAGAGAAGACCTTGGGAAACAGAAGCTCCAGCAGCCTCCATAGAAAACCACAAAACTTGGCATGAGTCAGCCAACTCTCAGCCGAGCATACATTCCACAGGAAGAAATTCAATACTCGCAAAATCAACTGTTTGCATAAAGCAATCCTCTGACAATTAGTGGTTAACTAATGTCGACACCACACTTCCAGAGGAAGTTTGGAACTCACTTTGTACACTGAACATTCTAAACTAAGAATGTTCAGAGATGTTTAACTGAAGTCTCCCGAGTTATACGGTTCAATTTACTGCAAAGAAAGGGGGATATCCCAGCGAAGAATCCATTGTTGCACCACGGTGGCTGTAAGAAATGTGTTTTTTTTAACAATACTGAAAATCGTCAGCGCTCCATTTTAGGTTAGCCTTCCTTCCCAAATGGCCTACACAAATGGATAGTGTAGCCGGAATATAGCCTGGAGGAGTGAATGGCAAGACAGAGCATAAGATAATAAGTACCAAAAAAAACCAAACAAATAAAAAAATGCTGTTGATGCATAGCTGCCAAGTAACTCCATGCCGTGAGCGACACCTGAAGCCAGGTCTGGTTTTACCAATTACATGCTGGGGCTTTTAGCTTAATTGTTCCGTATAGCAACGGCAAATCCTGCACAAAACCACGGCTGGCTGGAGGTGCCACGCATGAAATGTGGCCCCGGGCAGCAAAAACATGAATGCCCCTTCACTGCCTGTGTATCACTATTGTTGATAAAAACCTGTTTTTGTATAAATCCTGAATAGGCTTTGTCCACTAGACACATTAATTAAAGATCACATGAACCACAAGTGGAGCATGTGAATGGAATTGTGGGTTCTAACCTGTATGACAGGGAATATGTCTGATATTTTCAGATTGGACAATGCTCATCACTACCAGAACTCTGATTAGCTATTTTTTTTCTCAAAATATGTAGAAGTGCATGTAACCTGCTGTATTTAGAGACCGTTTAATGCTTGAGATGTGCCAGGAGGTAGTTTGGTGCTGTTACAATGTATCTTCCTGGGGCTGTGAAATCAAATACGATTATTGGGTTCTGGCATCGGTTTCTTTTATTAGATCTGGGCTCACAATTGAGTAATTATTTGCAAGGATGACATAACCATCCAACCAACAGAAACGTTTAATAACAAGTATGGAGGCTTTCTGGCTCTCTCTAGCACCTTCTCTGACTCACTTCTACATGTTCTATAATTTTTCTTCTATGACGAGTGTCACTGTAAGGAAAAACATGTTAGAAATCGTTCCCAAGAAATCAAAGAATCAATGAAGCCCTTCTTAAAAAAGCCTCCTTCAAAACACTGTTATAACCGGGACAAGTGTTTGAGGACATTACTACAGATATGACTGCGCGAAATTGCTAGATTCCGTTGCTCCAGCCGTGGAATCAAAATCTGTCCGATTTTGTTCTGCTTTGCACCATTCCGCCATCCTCGCATATCGAAAAGAGCAGCATAAAGTGTCTCGTGCCGCTGAGGAACCGAGAAGAGCAGTGCAAAGTTTCTTGTGCTGTCTCGCAAACTGTGACAAAGGAGGCCGGGGCCAATTGAGTGTGGGGAAAGAGGTTTATTGTACGGCCCCCGGAGGTGAGGAGGGCGGTTCAGCGACGCGTTCAAACAGAACGTCGGGACACCCGCGTTCCTCACTCCGGGTGGAACAGACTCTAGATGACATCACAACATCTCCTTATCTATGGGAAAGAGAGGAACGGAAAAGGGGGGGGAAACAGGGTAGGCAGGGTGGGATAGTTTATAAGTTGATTATTTAAATTAATATGTAATCAATAGTAGATGAAGTCGTCGCTGAAGTTGCGGATAATTTTGCGATTCCTTTTCGAGAGGCCCTTGGCAGGTTTTTCTCCATTGGTGTGACAGGGTTCACTCTTTCTTGTATGTCTGGCGCGGTATCTCTTCAGGAAAATGTTCACTTTTTGATCTCACGTCATCCTGTGAATCTAGGGATGTGCTAGGTCTGTGAGTGTCGTTGGTCGTTCTCTTCACGTTCTCTCTTGACCATGCATCATATAAATGGTTTTTTGAAGTGCTAGGTTTGCTGGTGTCGTTGGTTATTTTCACAAGGTCGTTGTGAGACCATCTTCCTCCATCGTCCAGTGTGACAGACTTGTTGTGACACTGTATGATCTTTTGAGGAGATCTAAATTTTGATTCACCCTTTAGGGTTTTCCTGGGTTCTTTGATGCATTCTGTCAAGCTGATTGGCCCGAGAGGACCGCGTACCTGTAGTCTTGGTGGTTGGTCTCGCAGAGGTCGCCAGTCTGGAGTCCAGGAACTGATGAGATAGCGGCACGAGGAATCAGCCTCTCCACCACCCAAATGAGGAACTGGGTGAAGGATGGACCAACCCCCAATGTCACAAAGGCACTCTCCCAGGTAAGCGTGACAAGAGGATGTAGGCTCAGATGGAGGGAACCATAGTCCAGGTAGAGCTTGTTGTCCAGACCATGAATCTTCCAAGAACCTCAGTGCAGCGACAGTTGATAGATAGACCAGTGTAGCAGAAAGGTATTCGTAGTAGGCAAAGGAGCTTGGCTGGTGCAGATAGTTCCAATGGTACACAGGATGAGATTCGGAGTCAGGCAAGACAGGAAAGAGTGAGGACAGTTGGAACTAGTTGTCTGGCCAATTAGAGAACTGTAGGAACGTGCCCAAGATGGAACAGGGGGAATGCAGGCTAGTGTGGGATAAGTCCCCTCTACACAATGATGACTCAGGACAGAACTCCGGAATGGGCTGAGGGAAGACTGACCCAGGGCAAAACCTAGGTAGTAGCTGGAGGCTGGCTGGCCCAGGGCCGAACCCAGGTGAGGATTGAAGGCAGGCAGGCCCAGGACAGGACCCGGATAAGAACTGGAGTCAGGCTGGCCCAGGGCAGGCCACAGGTAAGGACTGGAGGCAGGCAGGCCCAGGACAGGCCACAGGTAAGGCTGGAGGCAGGCAGGCCCAGGACAGGCCACAGGTAAGGCTGGAGGCAGGCAGGCCCAGGACAGGCCACAGGTAAGGCTGGAGGCAAGCAGGTAGGCCCAGGACAGGCCACAGGTAAGGCTGGAGGCAGGTAGGCCCAGGACAGGCCACAGGTAAGGCTGGAGGCAGGTAGGCCCAGGACAGGCCACAGGTAAGGCTGGAGGCAGGTAGGCCCAGGACAGGCCACAGGTAAGGCTGGAGGCAGGTAGGCCCAGGACAGGCCACAGGTAAGGCTGGAGGCAGGTAGGCCCAGGACAGGCCACAGGTAAGGCTGGGCAGGAACAACGAGGAAAGCGAAGCAAACCGCGTTGAGACGCGGGCAGCTTTGACTAGCGGCCTCTTTTATGGGCCGCCGGCGCCCGAGAGGCCTGGAACGCAAACCGTTCCGTTTCCGGGCGCCGGCGAACCCAGAACGAGGCTTGGAAGGCAAGCCCCCACGGCGCATGCGCGGAACCGAGAGAGAGGACCTCCGCGCATGCGCCGAAGGCCGCCGGCCCTGTAATCCGTTGCTCCCCTCCCGGCGAGTCCCCAGACGCGAACGCGCGGGTAGACTCGCCAGGAGGAAATGGGAGCGGCAGACCCCAGTCTCCCGCGTGACATGACACATACCCAGTCTCCTTCCTGAAAGAACACCCTTTTGGTTCCGTTTCTTTTGTCGTAGTATGTTTTGTACTTCTTCTGCTTCTCCTTTATAGTTTTATGGATTTGTTCTATGTCCAATTTTGGTTCTGTATTCATTCTCGCCTCACCGGTGTCCAAGAAGATCCATGCCGGTCTTAATTGGTTGGTTGCAGTTCTGCCACGCATCAAGGTGAAAGGCTCTACGTTGGTGGTGGAGTGTGGCATTGTTCTATATGCGTACAGAGCCTCCTTGAGGGTTTCTCTCCAAGGCATGGCATTTGCTGTGGCCAGTTGGATGACACTTTATCAGCTTGTTCATTCTTTCTACCAACCCGTTGGACATTGGGTGGTACAGTGACGTAGTGATGTGGTTGATCGATCTTTTGTCAAGGAATTCTTGAAATTCAGACGAAGTGAACTGGGACCCGTTGTCTGAGACTATGTCCCTAGGGTCACCTTCCCTGTTGAATATATCTGTTAAGAAGTCAGTGATTTTCTTTGTGGTTGTGCTGGTATCTACCACACCCCATTCGGTCCATTTGGAGGTGTAATCAACGATCACGATGATGAATATTTTTACTTCCTCCAGGTTCTCGAAGGGACCCATGATGTCTATTGCCAGTTTTGACCATACATGTTTGGGTGTTTCTACCGGCTGAAGTGGGCTTTTCCTTAGTACTTTCGATTTGTCACTGGAAGCACATGCGTTGCAGTTCTTTACTGTCTCTTCCGCCTCTTTCCACATGTTGGGCCACCAGTAGCTGTTCCTTATCCTGTTCTTTGTCAAACTCCTTCCCAGGTGTCCTGCATGGGCTAAATCAAGTAATTTCTTTCTGAGGGTCAGGGCTGGAATCACTCTATTTCCCCTGAAGATGTGATTTTCATTAATGGATATCTCATCCTTGAATGGTGTGAAATTTGCCAACTCCTTCCCTACACCAACCCAGTCGTTCATTACAGCCTTTCTGATTTCCTGTTGTTCTGTGTCAGCTTTGGTGATGCGTATCCATTCGTCGTAGGGTATGGCAGAATTTACGGTGGCTATGATATCTTCTTCTTGATCCTCACTTTCGACATCTTTATTATCTTGAATGGTAGATAGTCTCGACAAACAATCTGCTACTAGATTTAGTGGACCAGGATTGTAACAAATTTGAAGGTTGTATTGCATAATGTCTAGAAACCAACGCCTTATCCTTGGTGAGATAAGGTGTGGCAATTTGGATTGTAGGATGTTGACTAAAGATTTGTGGTCAGTCTTGAGGAGGATCGGTAGACCCCATATTAAATTCCTGAAATGTTGTAAGGCCCATTTGACAGCCAAAGCTTCTCTCTCGATGGTGGAGTAGTTCAATTCAGCACCCCTTAGTACTCTGGATGCAAATGCGATCGTTACGATGTTACCGTTCTGTTGTTGTTCCAGTACTCCACCAAGGCCAATCTTGCTGGCATCTACCGACACTATCGTTTTAGCTCTATAATCAAACATGCTAAGGGCTGGAGCTTGGTTGATGTCAGACTTGAGGTTCTCAAATTCGTTCCTACATTCTGTGGACCATTCAAATCTGTTGGATTTCTTCATAAGATTTCTCATGTTTTGTGTTCTGTTGGCATAATTATTCACGAATTTGGAGTAGTACTCCGTCATTCCTAAGAAACTTTTCAATTGCTCCTTGTTGTTGGGCTCAGCTAAGCTCAGTATCGTGTCAAGGAGTTTTTTCTTGGGACGGATGCCCCTGGCGTCGATGGAATGACCAAGATAGGAGACTTCATTACACTTTATATTGCATTTCTCTAGTTTGAGGGTGAGTCCACTTTTTTGAATTATCTGTAATACGCCCATTAATTTGGCGTCGTGCTCTTCTTCAGTTTTTGCTGATATGAGAATGTCGTCCTGGAAACATTGTACTCCATCGAGGCCACCAAAGAGGTGTGACATGAGTCTCTGGAATACCGCCGCGGCGGAGGCAAGCCCGAATGGCATTCTGTTGAACATGTATGCTCCCAAAGGTGTGACAAATGAGGTGAGGGCTTTTGAACTGTCATCTAATGCAATTTGGTGATATGCTGAGGAAAGGTCTAAGGTGCTGAAATAGCTTGCTGGTTTCATGGTCGATAGGAGTTCAGCTATGTTAGGCAGTAGGTGTCTGTCGACCCATATATTCTTGTTTAGATCTCTCAAGTCAACACACATCCGTATGGAATTGTTGGGTTTCTTTACGAGAACGATGGGGGCAAGCCATTCAGAACTCTCTATGGGTTGTATGATGTTATCATTGCAAAGGCGTGTGAGTTCATCCTTGAGTGCTGCTTTAGTCCCAAAGGGGACTCCACGTACTCGATGGACCACTGGGATGGCTCTTCTTTTCAATACGATTTTGTGTTGGAAACCCTTGAGCAGGCCGATATTTTTGCAAAACACTTTGGGGAATTGCTGAGCCAAGTCGGACTTGATGTCAGTGTTGCCTTTGAGCACGCTCAATATAGGAACATCTTCTCCTGGGTGGATTTTCACTTGGAGAGCCGCTTGTTCTTCCCATCCTACTACTGAGGAGCCGTTCTTGGCCACAAACAACCCACAGTACGTTTGTCTGTCGTGAAACTTGAGTTTGACCCATGTGTACCCGATGATGTCGATGGGGGTTTTTCCGTACCCTGTGGCTCTCACAGAGGAGTTCCGTAGATCATGGACTTTGCCAGAGAGCACTTTTACAAAGGTCTCAAAATCCACCATGGTATATGGGGACCCTGTGTCTACCATGACCTTCAAGGGTATATCATTGACATACATGTTAACCCATGGACCGCTCGACTCTTGGAAGGAGGTCACTGTGAGGATCTGCACTTGTGGACGTGTCTGGTTGATGGACAACATGTTCTCTGACACTTGGTCGTAGTCCACTGTCTTCACAGACCCATGTTTGTTGAATGGTCGTCTGTTGGGGTTACCAGATCTTCCTGGTCTCCCTCGGATGTTGCGGCAGACCTTGGCGAAATGACCCATTAAACCACATTTGTAGCATTCGACACTGTTAGCAGGGCACATCTTCCCCGCGTCGTGACATTTATACCACCCACACTTATGACAGCGCGTGGGGTTTTGATTGTCATATACTGAAACCCTCCCTCTTCTGGAGTTACTTCTGTTTCTTTGAGGTGCACTCCCCACGGCCGCTACTAAGGCCCCATCATGTTCAGATTCCGAGAAACCATCTAAGCCATCTATGGACTTCACCTCAACGCTCTCTTTTATGACCAGTCTCTCCTTCATGCATCGGTCCCCGAATTCCATACTTCTCACTATTTCAGTGGCTTTATCTAGTGAGGGATTCTTCGTTTGCCACAGTTTTTGTTGTATGCGGGGGTCTGCTACATTGAGTACCAACTGGTCTCTCAAATATTCATCTCCAACCCCAGTGAAATCACACGTAGACATGAGCACTCTGAGGGAGGCAATGTAAGCATCAACTGGTTCACCCTTTGTCTGTTTTCGGGAAAAGAACTTGTACCTCTCCAAAACTACATTTGTTTTGCTGCCAAAATGTTTGGTGAGTTTTGCCAAAGCTGTGTCAAATTTCCGGTTGCCGTCACCCTCTGCATGATCTGGCTCGGGAAGTGCCCTGAATATTCTTAGACCTTCGGCCCCTATGCAGTTGAAGAGGGTCGCTTCCTTGAGATCATCATTGAATTTACTGCCACCAATGGCTCTGAGATATATTTGGAAGCTGTCTAGCCATTGCTCCCAGGGACATGTTGGAGTACCGGGGCAAGGAAGAAACTTGGTGGGGTGTGGCACGTTCTGCATAGTTGGTTGCGAGGAGGGTGTAGGGTATAGTCACTCTCCCTTTCAGTATCTCCTCTTTGTGATGCCAAATGTGCTTGGGTGCAGTATTTGATGTTTAAATCTGTTATTTGCACTAATAGTCCTGTGCACAGAGCTCTTGGAAAAAAAGTGAAACTTGTTCTTCTGTGTTTAGCAATGTCTTTCTATGCTCTGCTCACTGTTTCCTGTGACCTGTGAGTGCGCTGTGGTGTGATGCTATATGTATATGGAGCTGCTAGGATGGTGGTTATGGCGTTTCATTTGCAACCAGGTCCCAGAATGGGATATGTCCATCAAAGAGGCTGAGGCTCATACTTTGGTTATTCTCCACCCTTTGCCAGTCCAGATCTGGAATCCTGTCTATGGCAGGCTTTCTTCTTTAAGTTGAACAGGATTTCACCCCCTTTTTTTTTCCTGCCCCCTGCAGCCAGTGGGGGCGCTGAGGTGCGCGACCTTTTTTTTTTTTTTTTTGGGCTCTTCGATCAGCTGATCAGCAGCTGAGAATCTGCGGCGCCGTTGCCGTGGAAGCTGATGTGGGCAAGATGGCGGCACATGGGGCACGTTGTGAGGTGCTTTCCTCACATGGCCGTTGGCAAAATCATGTGATGCGCGTAGAGTGCTGTAGCTATTATGGCCAACAAGGTAAAGAAACCTAGTGCGGCTCAAAAGACCTGTGCAAAGTTTTTCCTGCCGAAGCTTGGATCTAGTACAGATTAAAAAAAGGCACATGCAAAGTTTCTAGTCTTGCTGTGCGAAACTAGCATGGATCGCAAAAGATCTGTACAAAGTCTCTTGTGTCGCTGCACGAACCTTGCACTAATCGAAAAACCACACAAAGTTTCTACTGGCACTGCACGAAACTAGCACAGATTGAAAAAATAACCCCACAAAGTTTCCCGTGTCGCTACACGAAACCAGTTTGCAAATGAAACACTATAGGGCCTCATTACGACCCTGGCGCTAAGTGTTTAACAGTGCTGTAAAAGGCTGCAGCGCTGTTAAACACTTAGCGCCTTACTACGAGGTCCCTTTGCGGGACCCGACCTGAATGGCTGGTCTAGACCAGCCATTAAAGTAGGGACCTGCAAAGGGACCTTGGTGCTAAGTACGGTACAGCAATTTGCAGTACCGTGCTTAGCGCCTTCCCCATTCCCATAGAGCCCTATGGGGTGAAAATGGGAATGGGGAAGGGCCATGGTTCAATGGGGAATTACCGCCCCACCAACCTTGGAATGGGGTGGTAATTCCCCATTGAACCATGGCGGACCCGTTACAAAGCCGGCACCAACCATGGTGCTAATAGCGCCATGGTTTAGCGCCGGTGTTGTAATGAGGGCCTATGCCCCGTGTGAAACCACAGAAAAAAGATTTTTCAGTGGTGATGGAAACGTAATGCTGGTTTCGCGGAACCTGTCCAAATTCTGCACTTTTCGCTCCGTGGGCGAGAATTTTGCCCACATCTAGGTACAGGGAGTGTTATGGCCATATGCAACATAAATAGAAAATGTTTAACTTCTTTTTTTGAAAGGTATTGCTTTAATAGGCAGTGTTTGTGATAATGTGCAAAACGATGGAACAACTAACATTCTGGCACTTGACATACACTTGCAGAAAAGACAACTTGGCACACTGTAGAACGGACGCAGCAAATGCCCTTATTGGGCTCCTTCATAAGAAATAGGGTCAGTAGTATTTGGCTCCGAGGACTACTTGGGAACGATGAGAAAAGAGAGTGGTGCGAGAGAGGGAGACTAATTAAGCAAATAATAATAAAGATACTGAACGGCACTCGGATGGGAAACAGCCGCACAGAAACATGGCCCAAAGCAAAAGACAGATGGTACACGGCGAACTGTAATATTCGAACATGAGGCCGCCATGCGGCATGATTATTTCAATGACGCAGCGTGGGATGAAAACACGCCTTGTGATTGGAACAGTATTTCTATGGTCCGCAAACCGCACACCAAATGACCGATCAGAGGCCTGAATCACATTAGCTGCACAAGACTAACGCACGACGACTCCCAAGAGCAAAGCGTCCACTGTTTACTGGCGCCCACACATGTGCTTTCGGGTGCTCTTTATCCCTCACGGTACCAAAATATTTTACAACAAAATCTGGTTAGGATCTGGAGAAGGATGCCAGAATTGACAGCAGTATGGTTCCACAGTTCTTGCCAGCTGCCCGTTCCCAAAGTATCGCAGACATATGCTTTCCAGTGAGCAAAACTGCATGGGAGGAGTTAAGGCTGTGCGTGCGACAGCAAAGATGAAAGTCCTTGCACCAGAAGGATTCAGAAAAGGAATCTTCAGGGACGTTATTTCACCAAAATGTCAGGGGTAGCGGAAGTGACATCACATGACCCTTGACCCCCCAGATGACATCACAGGAACTGATGTCATTTGACCCCACCCCTGAAGTGATATCGCGGGAAGCGATGGAACACAACCTTTCACCCGTTGACAAAACAGGAAGTGGCATCATATTTATTTATTTTACATTTTTAAAGCGCTCACACAGCCTGCAGGCATCGAGGCGCTGTTAGAGGAATTGTTAGTTACGTAATTGTTTTTTGTCTATCCTCCCGCCACATAGCATTGTACACTACGAAACATATGGTTACGATATCACTATAATGTGATGTACATTTCATACAAGAATGTATCACCATATGTATCGTTTAGATCAGTGTGTATAGGCCCATATTACCAAATTACTGTGAATGCAAGCAGACGTCCATGAGCAAATGATAATGATGTGTTATTATATAGCACTTATGCTTAAGCTTTTATATAGAAAAAATATACACCCAATATCACCCAACCTCTGTTGGTACTCATTATTGTATAGAGTTCCAGAAAGACACATTATTTGGTATCCCTATTCTTTCTTATTTAGGGTCAGTGCTGAAAGTGTTAGACTTGTGGCACTCCTGTTCTTATTTTTCTTCTTTTTTTTTTTAAGAAGCCTGAACAAGAAAGCCAGCCACTCCAGAAGTAAAGAGCCACATGATGCTGGCCACAGCCCAGAAGCTTGCATTACAAAAAAAAAATATATATATATTTTTTTTAATAGAGGTCGCAAGGGAGAGCTCAGCTGGTGACCCCATAATGACGTCCCTGGAAGCCTTCTCCCAAACTTGGAAACACTCGGGATACTTATTGATCATTAGCTGCTTTCAGAGCATGAAAACACAATGCGGCTTGGGCGGATTCTGCAGCTCCTCGGACATGGGGCCAGCCAGTACTCCACAAGCACAAATCACGGAGGGAGGGCCGACTCCACCTTTCACCAGTCGGAGGTCGATATATTGAGTAGCGCTAAACTGGTAACCGCTAGTATTGCAGCGCTTAGAAGCAGGAGAAATGCAGCATAAAGAGCTATAGAAAAAATAATATCTTTATTCATAAAATACATTATCTCTGTCCTTCTAGCTGACACAGTAGAGATTTGGATAAATGCTCAAATATAAATAAAATGTTTCAACCCAAATCTCGCCCCACAAATGTCAAACGTGGTTCACATTAGAAGCTGAACATCTTTAAAATGTTTCAGACAGTACGTTCAGTCATTGTTTTCAACATGGAGGAAATATTTAAGTGGATTGCTTTCGAACACATCTACGCGCCATTTCAGATTTTCTTAGCACAATTCAAGGACAGTTAGAACAGCGCAGTATGCCATGAACAATAGCTTCTAGGCCTGGAAGATTAAGCTCGTTAGCCAACCTTCAACAATTGAGACCTAGGTCAAAGCCTGGATATCGACTGGAAGGAAGCCGGTTTCAGGGTGTCAATGAAACTAAGCATAGCAATATCTTCAAAGGACTGGGAAATGTCAGTTTGTGCTGGGATCTGGCCCTTATTATTGGAAATACCAGTCGTTGGCCATAGAGTCCTATTAGCTCAGCTCACATCATAGCCACTCAGCTCACATCATAGCCACACTAGCCTCTGAATGGATGCTTGGATAGAAAGGTGGAATTCATACAACATGCAGACCGCCATCATGTTATGCTTCACGTTTCTAAAGACAAGGCAATCAATGAGTGTTGAGGTAGACTAAGGTTGGAAGGAAGCCTTCACGATCATCTGAAAAGTCACTTGGTCAGAATGGTGTCCACAAATGTGTCAAATGACACGGTGGCAAAAGTTCAAGAATATAAAGATGACATTCGAAAAAGATATGTCTTTTTTAGAAACTAGATTAATTCTGTGGACAGGCATGTTGAGTTCCAGGGATAGGCACTTTGGTGGGTAGCAGGTTTAAATAAACAGGGATTTAAGTATCCATGCATTGGATTGGTAGTTTCTTGTTGGTTACACAGCCTAAGAAGCATTTGGGGTCTCACAGTGTTACACCTAACAAAACCAGTGCACATTCTATGGCAACAGCCCACTCTTAAGAAAAACAAATTACAGAAAAAAGGGATGCTTCCATCTACGTTGTAAATTAAGAGTTAAGAACCCAAGATTGTACCAACAAAAATAGCACATTCAAAGAAATAAAGATATATCGGTGGTACCACTTGCAATTTTACTCCAGTGGAGAGTTAGCGCTGGACCCCAGGGGCATGGATTTTCAACTCCACAAGCCAGCAATGTAGAATAGGGTGAAGAGGAGGTTCATGGAGCGCCAACTGACGATAGTGAGGACTCAAAGGTGATAACATGTCCGAAAAACTGGAGATTGTATAAATGAACTAAAGGTCGCAAAGCCCCTCTATGCGAGATATATGTGGCATGGTGTATACAAATATATAACAAATGAAGCATTAATGTAAAATATGATCATTGGCATTTTCCCATCTGTTAGCAAAGTTAGAATGAAAGAAACATTAAGGAAAACTGGAACATCGAGAAAGGTGATTGAATTAAATATAGAGTGAAAAACAAGTAGTTAAGGACTTTGGGCCGCATTACGAATTTGGTGATGTGGTAAAAAATTGTGGTAATTCCATTACCGCCACTTTTTTGGCAGTAACGGAATTACCCCCATTTTTACCATACCGCTGAATTCCGAGTTTGGGGGAAAGTGGAGGAGTCACCTCCAGCAAAGAGATGGAGGTAAATCCCCCACTCTTCCTCCAAAATCGGTGGAATTACCACTGCTTGCGGTAATTCCACGAAATAACCGTGAAGTTCTATGAACTCCAAAAACAGGGACTAATACTGCCCATAATCACGTGGTAAACCCACGGGACCAAGTGGCGGTAACAGTAACTGGTTTTGGCATTAACTTGGGAGAATTACCACTGAATAACCCCCAACTCGGAACGGGGCCCTTTATCCTTTAATGCAGTTGCACGCTCTATTAGATGTTTGGCAATAGCATGGATATTTATTGAGACAGAGTCATATGCAGGATACTGCAATGGACACACAAAGAACACCCGGAAATGTAACAATGCAAAGAAATTAAACATTTGGCCAAAGGATCCCATCTTTCGCCAATTCTTTGCCTTCATGCCTGCCAAAGAAAGAGCCCTGGGGAAAGCGGCTTCATGTCAAGGTTTAAAAGCTGTTGCTGCTCAGAGGCAACAAGGGTTATGGGAGAGTCTGGAAGCATGAGCACTGGAGATTTAGAACGCAGCAGAATTTGAGCCAAAGTCAGTATAAGCAAAATGAACGAGTGACTTCCTGGTTGAAAGAGTACTTAAACAGCTCAACTTCACAAATGTGAAAGAGAAAATGACAGGCAGTCTCCCCAGTTCAAACAAAGCTTTAAAATATTTAAATGACATTGGAGTCCTTCAAGAATTTGTAGTGTTTGGGAGCAAGTACTTAAATAGTGGGAGAACAAAATGAATAAAAACACACATGTATTCCAGATACTTGTAGAGGATTGGTGGAAGGAACCATCAGACACAATCTAGCTTCAAACAGGGTTCACCAAGCTAGAGGTTGCAGCTCATTGCCACTGCACATCACACACCCATGGAAGAAGTGTTTGGTTCTTTGTTTCTTATTCAGATCAGGTTAAGTCCAACATGTGTATGCTCTATGGTCTGTACTGTGACAAAGATGCAGGAGATGGTCATGTGCAGATTTCGCATTCACTTTTCATGCCATCTTTTGTGTGGTCATTTGCACCACCCCACCCCAATTGGGAATGTGCCCCGCAGCGCACATGTGCTGGCTTTTCTACTCACCCACTATCCAGGTCTGTTGTCCACTGTGGCTCCCCATGTATCCTGGGAGTGTGCTGTTCCATAGGACCTTGGCATTGTGGGTGGGACCAGGGTAGCGGGCACAGCAGTGGGTGATGAGGATGGGGTTCCAGGTCACCTGCATATTCAGGTGGTGGTAGTGCTTGCGGTTTAGGTGCATTGCTTTGTAACCTGGGGCCACCAGCGCAACAAGGGTACAGTCTAGGGCAGCAATCACATTTGACATTTGGGCAATGGCATAGGACTGTGCCTTCATGGCATTGACCTGGACTGGGGTGGTAGGCAGTGAGATGTGGCATTGCACTTGCCGTAGGAAGCCTTCAAGTACCTGGGCCAGCGCTGCACAGAATGTGGGCTGTGCCATACCATGCATCATGGCCACAGAGTGCTGGAAGGTGCCAGTTACCGGGCTTTGTAGGACAGACACTAGTTTCAGTAGTGGGGGCAGAGCTGTCCGGATGTTGATCCTGCTCCCCATGTCGTCCTGTATTGTGGTGAGCACTCTGTTATGGTCTCCCTGCTGGGGCGGTACAGGGTGACCAACTGGCTGTCAGTGAGGGTCCAAGGTGAGGGCCTGACCATGGGGATCAGGCACGCCTTGCTTGGGCTCTCCTCCTCCTCCAGCCCATCCCACACCTGTACTCCTTGTGCCCTGTTCCGGCTGTCTTGCCTCTCTGCTTCCAGGCGCAGCATGAGCAGCTGCCTGTCCCAGCTCACAGTGGATAGTGGCAGCATGGTGTTCGAAACTGTCTTTGGGGTAGAGGTGTGCCTTATGTAGCCCTTTGGGGCGGATTGGTTCACCTGTGGCTTCATTTCAGTGACTTGTATTAATTTACCTCCAGCTGGAGATAACTGTACCGTGTTTTTGGTAGTATTTGCCTCTGGGGTTGCTTCTGTTTCTGAGCAGAGGGGACCTGGCATAGCAGTTCGGGCTGTGGTGCTCCCATCGGTGGCAACACTTGGCTGTTTTGCATATGGCTGGACCCCTTTTGCAATGGCGCAGGCGGGCTAAATAACAGTGGTGTGGAAGGTTGCCCAGAGCAATGCCAGTGGTTCAGAATCATTTGTAACCTTCCACCCATCACTTTTTTGGTTATAGTTTGTCTTCCTATGTGGGAGAGGGTATGCCCAGACGTGGGTCCCTTGCTTGCTGCGCCCTAGTGAACCAAGCTACACCTCACTGAAGAGGCCCAACAAGACTGAACCATGTGATATATGATTTGGCATTTATAATGCACTTATACACAAGTGTTTCAAGACGCGACGAGGCAAAGGGAGGCGGAACAGAGGGAAGACAGACAATGATCTTACTAGGCCTGGTGACATTGAGATCGCACAAGTGCAGGGGAGGGGGGAAAGGGCAGAAGTGCGGGGGGGTAAGGAGGCGGGGGCAGTGCAGTACATGGGATCAACAGAATAAATAAATAGAATGGATAGAAACAATAAATGAGAAGTGTGGCAAGTGCAAGCGCAGACAACAAGTGTCAGGTGCTGGTAGGGGACTGTAGGGATACAGAAACAGACCCTGAGTGCAGGGTTACCAGGGGGCAGTGCAGTGGTGTAACTGGTGAGTAGGGGACCTGGGCCCGAGATCAGAGGGTAGCCAGGTAACCAGTGCAGTTTCAGTTTCCACCAGGAGATCAGCACGAGCGAGGAGGAGAGAAAGCAGAAGCAAAGAGGAAGGTCTTGAGGTGCTTCCGGAACCGGAGATGGTTCTCCAGTTTCAGAGAGGCAGGGAGGCTATTCCAGAGGGAGTCCCCAGCAGAAGAAAGAGATCTACCCCCAACTCTTTGCTTTGAGAAGCGACTGACCCTGAGGGAGTTGGAAGCGGATGAGCGAAGAGCTCGAGAAGGGAGATATTTAGGAAGAGAGAGTTGAAGGTAGAAGGCCTTGTACACAATGCAGAGGGTTTTGAACTTAATCCTCGCCGCCACTGGGAGCCAGTGCAGAGATTTCAGTCCTGGAGAGATACGATCCCTGGGCTTGAGGACAAGGACAAGTCTCGCAGTCCTGCTTTGGATGAGTTGCAGAGGGCGGAGAGTAGAGGCAGGCAGATTTAGAAAGAGACGGTTGCAGTTGTCCAGCCTAGAGAGAACCAGAGCTCTGGAGACAGTGAGCTTCTGGGGGGAAGGAGAGAAAAGGAAGAATACCTCCGAGGAGGTGCATCTGGTAGTGTGACTTCTTTAGAGACGTCAGAGATGTGAGTAGAGAAGGGGAGTGTGGAGTCGAAGATGACCCTGAGGTTTTTAGCCTCACAAGTGGGAGCAGGAAGAGGGCCAAGAAAGGTCGGCCAGAGAGTAACAGGAAATGAGGGAGCAGGTGTGCCGACGAGGAGAATCTCCATTTTACTGGCATTGAGGCAGAGATCATTGGTGGCACACGACTCCTGGCTAGAAGACAGACAGTCAGGGATGAGAGAAGGAGAAGAGGTGGCGGAAGGGAGCCTGAAAATGAGTTGAGTGTCATCCGCATAGCACTGAAAGTTGGGGCAGAGAGTGGCAATGCGGTGGGCAAGAAGTGCCAGGTATTGGTTGAAAACCAGGGAGAGAGGTTAGACCCATGGGAAACACCACAGATAGATAGAGGAGAGGAAGGACCCAA
This sequence comes from Ambystoma mexicanum, assembly GCF_040938575.1. Taxonomy (NCBI): domain Eukaryota; kingdom Metazoa; phylum Chordata; class Amphibia; order Caudata; family Ambystomatidae; genus Ambystoma; species Ambystoma mexicanum. Next base: position 687,417,160 of record NC_090934.1, on the reverse strand, counting down.
GTTGGACCTGGGAGGGTTGATTGGAGAGGAAAGAAGTAAGCCGAGCCAGGGCCTGATCAGGGATACCAAGGTTATCACAGAGACGGTTGACCAGGATGGCATGGTTGACCGTGTCAAAGGCCAAAGAGAGATCAAGTAAGATGAGGACATAGGGGGTGTTGGAATCAAGGTTGGAGAGCAGGTATTCGCGGGTGTTCAGGAGAGCAGTTTCTGTGCTTCTGTCAGTTCTGAAGCCAGACTGATGGTCGTGGAGACAACCAACAGATTCAGTGTGAAGATTAAGCTGGGAGATGGCCAGCTTTTCCAGGAGTTTGCCCAGGAAAGGAGTGATGGAGATAGAGGGTCAGCAGAGGATTTCTTAAGAAGAGGGTAGACAAGGGAGTGCTTCAGGGGGGAAGGGAAGACTCCAGTGGAGAAGGAGTGGTTGCAGGAGTCAGCCAGAGCAGGAGCCACGGTGTCAATGTGGTCCTTGATGGTTTTGGAGGAACAGGGGTGAACCTGTTCTGATGAAACTTTCATAGATCAGACTTGTCTAGAAACCTTGTCTGGGGAGAAACGGGGAAATGCGGAGAAGGAGGGAGGAGAGGTGGCCGAAGAAAAGCCAGAGGAAGAGCAGGGAGGAGGTGAGAGGAAGAGAAAAGGCAGGATTGTCCTGAGTTTTAGAGATGAAAGGAGAAGCCAGGGCCATGCAGAGGGCCTGGGAGGGGACAGGAGAGGTAGAGACTGCCACAGGATTGGCCTGCTGCTTGCAGATTTGAAAAAGTTTGGCCGAGTTATTAGATGCCGCAGAGATGCATGTTTGGATTTGGGCTCTCTTTTTGGTGAGGACTGAGAGCCGGTATTGCCTTTGGAGCAGGCATCAGTCCAGTTTTTCAGAGGGTGTACCGGAAGCATGCCATTTCCTCTCAGCCACCCTGCACTTGCGTTTAAGGGTGACAAGGTCTGAGTCGTTCCAAGAGTTGCACTTGGCTTTGGGCTTCAAGCGGATCCTCATGACAGAGGCAAGAACATAGAGAGTATCAGATATAGCAGAGTGGAGCATGGAAAGGGCTGTGTCAGGGTGTGAGTCAGCCACGGGGGAGTGGGTGGTGAGAAAGTGGCAGCAAAAGCCTCAACTGACACAGGCTTCATGGGCCAGATAAGCAAGAAGGTAGGTGGCAGTGCTTGAATTGGCTTGGCCTCAGGGGTAGAAAGGGTGAGCTGGGAGGAAAGGAGCAACTGATCACTCCAGGAGAGAGGAGTGGTGAGAGGGACAGAGGGGGAAGGTCTGAAGAGATCAGAACATCCGGAATGTGCCCTGCATAGTGAGTTGGGCCAGAGAGGAAAATATAGAGGCAGAGAGAGTCACAGAGGTCGCAAAAGAGTCCAGAGGAAGGACAGAAAACATCCCAGTGGATGTTAAAGTCTCCAAGAAGGAGGAGTTGAGTGGTCAAGACCAGGAGGGAAAAGGAGAGGTCCACCCACTCAGAGAGGAAGGAAGAGATCTGACCAGGTGGCTCAAAGATGGTAGCCACGGTAAGGGACTGGCCAGGAGAGAGAGAGAGCATGCAGACGAGGCATTCGAAAGATGTGTAGGCATGAATGACAGAGGCAGGAATCCACTCAGGGAAGATCCGGGCTAGACCCCCTCTGGAACAGTTGGATCTGGGCATGGAGAGGATCTTGTAGCCATCAGGGAGGAGATTGTCAAAGCTCATGACACAGCTGTCCGTGAACCAGGTCTCGGTGAGACCGAGGTCATTGAGATCAAGTTGCTTCAGTAGGTGGCAGATGTCAGAGGAGTGTTTGACTGCTGAGCGAGAGTTTAGAGTGGCAATATGGAGAAGGTTGCCGTCCTTGAAAGACTTCTGGGGAGGGGTACAAATTAGAGGTATGCCCTGCAGAGGTGTAGAAGAAGCCCGTGGGGGGCAGAAGAGGAAGGAGGAGAGAGCAAGGTAGCCAAGGAAAAGACAGTAGGGGGACGTGAGGAAGCCGTGAAGGGGAGAGAGGGGACAGCAGGAGAAGAAAGGAAATTGATGAGGCACGGGAAGCGTCTATCAAAGAGGAGGGCCATGGACCAAGACGGTGCCATTCAAGTAAACATTAATGATGACCTTAGTGGAGTTAAAGGAGGCCAGGAGGGCCTCCCACCGGGTGCGACCATTAATGGGAGATGAAGAGAAAGGAGAGAGCACAGAGACCATGTAGAGTCCATAGGTCTGGCGAGAGAACGACAAAGAGGATGTTGGTGAGGGTTTGCCCGGAGGAAGCACTGGTCTGGTTGTCAGAGATTGGGAGGCCTGGGTTGGAGAACAGGGTGTCCTTTTTAAACTTCTTCCTACCAGATTTAGTGAGGAGAGCAGGATAGTCGATAGAGAAGTAGTTAGAAAAGATAGGAGAGACAGAGAGCACCATAGAGTGGGTAGGGAGAGGAGAGAAGAGGAAGGGTGTGGGAGGGGGTGCAGAGCACTCTACGGAAGGACAAAGGGAGGGGTTCTCGCAGACGAGAGACGAGACAATAGCAGAAATTGGACAAGACAACAGGAGCTTAGATAATGGTAGAAACGTTTGCTAGATGAATGCTTTGCTAGGAGGCAAAACCATAGAACGGCAATACTTCACAATGCAATTTTAGGACTTTCCCAATGCAATTTAAATAATGGGGACAAAAACACCCCTAAGACTGAGAGTCTGCTATGTGGCCAAGTTATCAGGGTAGAGTGAAGGCTCAATTCCTAACCCAGCCCTCTCCTACCTTACTTAGTCATTGCTGGTTGACGGCTGGCCGCTGGATTCCCCTGCTGACACCTGCAGACACGATAAGGAGCCGCTTCTCTAGAAGACGCCCTTTGCCTAGGGGCCCTTAGCCACAGGGGCTGCCGGCCAGAGGGCTGCCCAGGGAAGGTTGATTAAGAGAAGTGAAACAACCTCATCAGGAGAGAGGGGTGGCTAGAGAGGGGGAGAGGGAGGGAGGATGGGAAGGCTCAGGGCTGGGCACAAAGAACCAGGAAGTTGGGGAGGCCCTTGAGCAGCCTCAAGGTAAAAGCACAGAGCGTGCAAAAGTTAACACAAACCAACACGGAAATACAGTACAAAATGAAACATAAGGCTCAGGGAGCTCTTATCCCTGTGGATGCAGTGTTGTGATGTGGCTCCCGAGACAAGAAAAACCAAGGGATAGACCCTCTTCACAACACAGACCTCACGCCCAATCAGAGCAAGGATGGGAAGGATCAGCGGCGGGCAAAAAGAACCAGGAAGTTCTGGGTGGCCCTAGAGCGGCCTCGAGGTAAAAGCACTGAGGGTGTAAAAGTTAACACACACCAACACGGAAATACGGTACAAAATGAAATATACCCCTGTGGATGCAGCGTTGATGAGGTGGATGGGGTTGCTTGGGTTTCTGTGCAGAGGGGACCTGGCCTAGCAATCTGGGCTGGGCTGCTCCCATTAGTGGCAGTACCCGACGGATTTGCATATGGCTGGAGCCCATTTGCAATGGCGCAGACGGGCTAAAAACTGTGGTGTGGAAGGTTGCCCAGAGCAGTGCCAGTGATTCAGATTAATTCAAAAACTTCCACCCATCACTTTTCTGGTTATAGTAAGCCTACGTACTTCCACAGATAGAACAGAAACCATATGGATCAGACCCTTCAAATCCACCCCAATGGAATCCACCCTACTAACTGCTCCCACAGCCTCCCTGTTTTACACCGTCCTTTTTCAGATCCGCCAGAGTGCCAGGGGACCACTCCGGTGGCGATAGTGCAGGGTACAAGTAACCTTAAACATTAACATCTGACTTATTGTCCATTTGATGATATTTAAGCTAATGCACAGATAAAGGTAATCTAGGATCTTCTTTGTTGAGTGCTGCTATGTGTTCACTGATCTGAATTCTCAATTCTTGAATCATACTGCCTATTTAATGTAGGCCAAAGATACAGGTTGTTGTGTAAACCACATACTTAGTTTTACAATTGATGAATTCTGCGATAAACATCATGCTTTTATAGCACATGATAATGGGTATGAATGAGATTTGCACACTGGCAGAGAGTAAACAAGAATTTGAGTAAGGCCAAATATGTATACATCCATAAAGTGTAATGGTTCAATAAACCAGTTTTATGGTAAAATAGTATGTGGTATATTAAGAGCACAGCATAAGATTGTTGTGGGTGCCGGTTCCCCATAGGTGTGCGCACGTGACTGTTGGTGGGTACCATGTTGGTATAGAAGGATGAATAATTTATTGCAATTCTTGTTTTTGTGTCTTTTCCTTTTTCCCTTTTTATTTTCCATTAATGAAAATCTTATTGGGACTTCACACTATGTGTGTGCAAAATGTTATCGGGCGGATATTATTGTCCGATTGGAATATATATTCTATGGGGTAATGCATGTGTTTTTGATATCCTTGATACATCGTTAAATTAATCATTGTATGTAGTTTTCTGTCATTTAAAAAAAAAATGTAATTTTGATTGCTGACAAAATAATTGCATCCTTTACAATGAATGGTATAGTGATACCCTGAAGACTACTTGCGTGGAAGGGTCGAAACACATGTTGGCAGCATACAAGAATAAAATCAATAGTAGGATATTTATGATTGTCGAAACAATTCAGTAGTTCTGTCAAACTTTTTCTGCTAAAATGGTTTGGTTAGTGTTGATCATACAGTAAATATTTAAGGGGATTCACGCACAAGGCTGATGGATATTACCTTTACGTTTTTGACAATGGTTAAGGTTTAGGACCATATGTCCACGACCGGTGCATGCAGATCACCCATTACAACAGGTTGTTTGGAAACCTTTAGGTACACAGTTCAAAGAGGTTACAACCCAGACTCTTCTGATTGTATGTTGAAACTATATGAAAATATTAACAATGTAACACTCAAGCACTGAGAGTAACAGGAACCTAAAACTAAAGAAATCATGGATCTAAAGAAAATGAAGTAATTTACCGACCAATAACTGCAAATACGCAGTAATGCAAGGTAGAAAGACAACATATAGAAGCTTACTATAGAGGAATATATAATGTGGCAAGTACGGCCATATTAGGAAAATGGACAACAGCTCACGTTGAATTTCATCAAGCTACCTCAGAGACAGGCCAAGGCTGTAAAAATCAGGAGACGCAGAAGACAGTCCCGTGAGCAGACACTATGATGAGACAAGGCTGACCCAGAGCGAAGATGCTATTTTGGAGGATAAGCGCAGAGGACACACAGAGTACATGGATAAGCTCTAAATGTGGAACATTCTTTATAGATGGAAGACAAAAACATCTGTGGGAGCCAAACTGCTGGTCAATTAAAAAACACTTTTTATTGATCTTTGGTTTAGTGTACATTACAGGATAAACTTAAAACAGTTCTTGAGAGCCATGTGGAATGTCACATAACAAGTAGCAACAAAGTAACAACAAAGTAACAATAACAATAAACTGCACAGTCTTCGTCTATCAGGATATTTTCGTTCAGGTTAGGTTCCGAAGCGGAGGAGTATAAAGATAAAGTCCTATGTCTTGCTAACAGTCCGAGTCGAGGTGCCAGGTGGTCGCTTGCCTTATTTCGAATTAGGGCGGGGTAAGCTTTTCAGGGGGGCTTGTGGTCTGCAGAGAAGGGTATGTCACGGAGGAGGGCCTTCCATGCTTCAAGGGTGTTATTTGTATCGCCCGCAGCAGAGTTAGCTCTGTCTTGCCAGGCTCTGGTCTCAGCTGTGGTCCATCGATCTTTTTCCTTGATCCAGTATTCGTATCTCGGGCCCCCTTTTGACTTCCAAGCCATAGCTATGGCTCTTTTGGCTAGGATGCAGGAAATGTCCATCAGCTTGACCACGTGTTTGAACTTGCTCACCCTGGGGTGGGCTCCCAGCAGGCATTCTCTCGGTTCCCAGTGATATCTAGTGATGCCGGCCCTTATGCAAGTGTGTTTTACTTTGGACCAGAGTAGCATCACCTTGTACAGGTCCAGAACATGTGCAGCAGGTCCGCTGCTTCACTGCCACACCAAGGGTAGTTTGATGATGCGTTTTTGTTGAAACCGGCCACCCTCTTCGGAGTCATGTACGTTCTGTAGAGGACATTGAGCTTGATTTGACGGAATCTAGCCTTCCTAGAGACCACCTTAGGGTAGAGTAATATTCTTTCCCACTCGGCGTCCGTGAACGTGATCCGCAAGTCGATTTCCCATCTTTCCTTTAGTGCTGCACTTCTAGGGTTGGGTCTGTCCATCAAACGGCCGTATAGCCGGGTTACTGGTTTCCAGCCGTCTGAGCGCTCGTGCATCTCGTTGAGCAAAGGGTATGGGTTGGGTTCTTCCGGCCATTCTGGCCACTTCTTTTTTGCAATCTGTCTGAGGCGATGATACCACAGGAATTGGCCTCCACTGAGCTCTTCTGACTCCAGTATCGATTCCAACTCTCTAAATTTGGAGTCTTCAAACATGTCGCCCCATGCGTATATCCCAGCTCGCTCCCAGCTTCTCGCTACACTGAGGTCTGTTATGGTTTTGCATGCGTCCACGAGGATGGGGGTGTTGGGAGAGTACGGGTGACTCAGTTGGAGGGTGGAGTAGGTTCTGGTCCAAATCTGTCTGCCCAGCTGTACAATCATGGGGACGCCCTGAGCTTGTTTCAGCGGGTTCCAGAGTGCCTCTTTGGGGTATAGGTTGGAAGGTGTTAGCCTTAGTAATTCTGATTCAGCATTTGGGTCGTCTTGAAGCCATTTAGTCACATGTCCCAGGTGTGCGGCTAGATAGTACATATGTAAGTCTGGGAGTTGCACTCCCCCTTCTTTGTGTCGCAGCGTGAGGATCTTTAACGGTAGCTTGGGTCTAGATGGGCCCCATAGAAAGTCTCTGATCATTGAGTCGAATTTTCTGAAGAAGGGCAAGGGGATGAAGTAGCAGACGTTCGTGAAGTAATACAGGAGTCTCGGAAGGATGATCATTTTCACAATTGCTGCTCTGCCCATCATAGCAAGAGGCAGTTTCGACCAGAACCTCATAGAGTTACGGAGTGCTTTTGTCGCTTTTCCGTTGTTGATGTCGTGTGTGAGCTCCGGGGTGTGTTGTATATTGATTCCCAGGTATCGAAACATTCCTGGTCGCCATTCTATTCCCATCTCCGGCAAGTCCTCTTCACTCATCTCGCTGAGTCTAGCCAGTGGGAACGCACAAGATTTAGATCTACTGAATTTGATTCCAGAATATCGAGCATAGTTATCGAGGACATCCAGCAAGACCTGCGCGTTTACATGTGGGTCCTTTAGGTATAAGAGTATGTCGTCTGCGTACAAGGAGATTATGAAGTGTTGGTTGCCTAGCTTTATACCCGCATCAAAGAACTGCTTCCTGCAGTAGATGGCAATCGGTTCCAGCCCCAAGACGTACAGCATGGGTGACAGCGGACATCCCTGCCAGGTGCCTCTCTGTATCGCCCAGGCTTCCGATATTATTCCTACGATTTTCACTCTGGCCATGGGAGAGTTGTACATGACCTTGACCCATCGTATGAAGCCTTCTCCGAATCCAAACCCCCTCAGCACCTCGAACAGCCATTCCCAGAAGATGGAATCAAAGGCCTTGATGGCGTCCAGCGACAGCACCGCCAGGTCCTCGTCTCTCTCTTGAGTTTCAGCTATGACATGTTGGAGTCTCCGGAGGTTGGCCGTGGTGTTGCGTCCCGGAACAAACCCGTTTTGGTCATCATGTATTATAGTCCCCAACACCTTTGCGAGTCTCTTAGCAAGAATAGTGGTCAAGATTTTACTGTCATAGTTCAGCATCGCTAATGGGCGATAAGAATCGCAGCATTCAGGTGGCTGATTTGGTTTAAGCATGGGGATTATGATGGTTTCCTTCATGGTGCCAGGGAGAATTCCTTCCTCGTATGCTTCCGTGTAGACCTCAAATAGTATCGGGGTGGCTCGTAAGCTTTGTAAAACTCGGGTGGGAGACCGTCGCTCCCTGGGGTCTTGCTGGTGGCTAGGGATCTAATTGCGTCCATGATATCATCGGTGGTGATTTCAGCGTCTAGTGCTTCCCTCTGTTCATCCAACAGTCTTGGGAGCCCGATCTCGTTAAGGGTGGATCTGATTTCCTCCTTGGGTACTTGCACATCGTGAGAGTAGAGGTCGGAGTAGAATTCCGCAAATGCGGTAGCGATGTCCAGTTGTGATTTATGTGTTGTTCCGCGTGCGTCTTTGATCTCTGTAGGGAAGTATCTTGGGTGTTCACGTTTACACAGCCATGCTAGCAGTCTGCCTGGTTTATCGGCCTCTTTGTGGGCCCTAGTTGTATTGGCTGCAAAGTCGAATTTCGCCAGTCTGTCCCAGGCTGTTTGGCATTCGACTCGGAGTCCCCGCATGATCTCCTCTGTTTCCGGTGTGGAGTCTGATTCGGCTTCGAGGTGTGTTATTTCTGTTTCACATTCTTCCAGTGACTCTTTCAGACGTCTCCGAATGCCTCTCGCACCAGAGATGGCTTCGCCCCATCTTACCACTTTCATCGCCTCCCACAGCGTGCTCCAGCTCGATACAAATCCTTTGTTGTTGTCAATACAATCTTCGAGCTTAGTGGCCAGGTCTTCTTTAAATTCCTGATCGGTGAGTGCCATGGGAGGTAATCTCCATGTCGGAATCGGGGGCCTGGGGCGTTCTAGTTTCCAGTGCATAACCAGCGGTGAGTGGTCGGATATCGATCTACCCAGGTAGGTGGTGGAGTCCACCAATGCAACTTGTTCTCTGTCTATGAACAGGTAGTCGATCCTCGTGTGGATCTTGTGCGGGGCTGAATAGTACGAGTAGCTTCTCTCTTCTGGGTGTTGTACTCTCCAGATGTCCACCAAATCTAAGTGTTCTATGGCGTTGTTGAGGGCCATGGTAGGGGCATTGTGTGGTTGTTGTGGGGCACAGACCGGTCCATGTTGCCACTTCTAATGCAGTTAAAGTCACCTCCCCAGATGAAGGTGCTCGCTCTGTGGTGAGCTATTCTGGAGCACAACATTGTAATGTGTGATGGTACGCCATGTTGTGGGAAGTAGGAGTTGACTAGGCATATTGTGGTGTGCTCGATGGTCCCCCACACTATCAGGTATCTGCCTTCCTTATCAGCTTCCACGCCTTGTAGGCGAAATGGGACGTTTGGGTTCACCCACGTGAAGTCTCCCCTTGCGTATTTGGAGTACGGTGCCCCTTTACCAATACCTCCCCATCTTTCCGCTAGCTTGGAGGAGGATTCCGCCATCAGGTGGGTTTCTTGGAGCATTGCAATTGAGATCTTCTTTCTACGGAGGTAGGATTGAATCCGGTTTCTTCTCAGGTATGAGTTCCTCCCACACACATTCCATGTCATTATTTTTAGTTGTGACGCCATTCGGGTATGTAAGTGCTCCTTCCAGTCTCCCCCATGGTGGGTCAGCCTAGCATTCTTAGTCCCATGATAGCGGGGCTCCGGTTTCGGCCTTCACCTCTGCCTGTGTTCGGATACTGTGCCGGCCTCGTCTGCTGCCCTTTCGGATGTGGTAGTGTGAAGACTGTGCATATAACGGAACGAATAACATAACTGTAACTGGTGCGCCTAGCGACTGCATTCTTGTTGCGGTGCTCAGGCGCTCTCACGTCGTTGGAGCCCATCCGGGCGTCGGGCTCGAGTGGGGTTGGTTAGGCAACTGGCCTGTTCGCCGGGGCGAAGTCCTGTGTCCGGTGTGGGGCCAAGCGAGAGCTGCATTTAACTAGCTAACGGTAGTGTAAAGTGTAAGTTGCTTCCGCGATGCAAGGTGCTGGTGTTTGTAGAGGGTACTTGTTTCGGCGAGCCTGCACAATTCGTGCGTCCCGATCTCTAGCTTTTTTCATTTGTCTCCGGGATGGGTCTCTTCACCTTGGGCTAGGTTATTGTCCTCCATCCACATGTTGGCGGCCGCTGGAGACTCTAGGAAAATCGAGCAGCCCTTGAAGATGACTTTTTATCTGGACGGGTAAAGCAGAATGTATTTTAAATTTATTTGCCGTAACCTGGCCTTAATTGGGACAAATGAGTTCCTCTCTCACTGTACTTTTGGGGTGTAGTCAGGGTAGATGGATATCTTTGAGTTGCCACGTTCGATTGGGCCACTTTCCCTGGATGTCCTCAGGATGACTTCTCTGTCTTGGAGGGTAAGTATTTTGGCTATTATTGGGCGAGGGTGTGATCCCGGAGGAGGCTTCTTTTGGAGGGATTTGTGTGCCCGTTCGACTGCGAAGGCTTGCGTGAGTTTTCCGGCGCCTACCTCCTGTTGCAGCAGGGATTCTATGTATGCAGTGGGGTCTGAGCCCTCGTCACCCTCCGGGATCCCCAGTATCCTGACGTTGCCCCTTCTCGCGCGCCCTTTAGCCTCCTCGGCCCTCGCCTCGAGGAGAGCCACCTTCTTTTCAAGGTCCACACCACCTTGGCTTTTAGTTCAACTGTGTTTTCTGTGGTCTCTTTTATGTTTGCCTCTGAGGTGGCGACCCTGTCTGTTAAATTTCTGGCGTCCTGCCGCACAAGTTGAATGTCCGACCTGAAATCGTCTATCTTGGAGTCAATTAACGTGCGCAGGGACGCTATGGCTTCCAGGACTTGGGCTTGGCTCTCTGGAGGGTTTGTATTTCTTGGTTGAGTAGGTTCAGGGGTGGAGGGGTTCGGTTCTGCCGTGTTTTTAGGTTTTGTGGAGACATAATTGTCCATGGTAGCGGGTTTTGGCTTGTTCCTGGAGGACATGGCGGGATCGTGGATTTGCGGTGCTGGGTTTGTGTGGGCCGGCGTTAGTGTTGCTCCCCGCGTTGATTAGATCAAGGTGGGCACTGGGTGATGGTGCCCCACCAGTGCGCAAGGCACCGACAGCCCCCAGGTTCTGCAGAAGTGTGTAGTACGGTCTTCCCAGGCAGCTCTTCTGTGAGGGGGGGGCTGGGGATATTTATCGCCCCGGGGTTATCTTCTCAAATCAGGATCGGGGGACAATACGTTAAGTGGGGGGTTGGGTGGTGTAAGGCTCGGAGCCAGGGGGATGGGCTGATGGTGCCAATCTGGTGTTTTGCAGGGCCCCCCGATCTCCTCACCTTGTACGTGACCTTTCTTCGCTGCATGTGTATCAAAGCCGTTTTCGGTTGGCGGAGAAGGATCAGGTATCCTCTCACTCCGAGTCGGTGGCGGCCGTCGATTTGCTCCCCGGAGGCCGCTGTCTTATGTGCTTCCTCGTGTTGGTGCACGCACCCCCGTTGGGGGAAGGTGAACGTGTGTGGGGGCTCCCGCTCAGCCTTCCAGGGCCGCAATGTCACTGGAGCCTTCCGGGGTCCAGTTTTTCTCCCTCTGATGGCTCTCCCTCGCGGTGATCAAAGTTCGTCTGGCTGGGCGCGGCGGGTGCCCGATAAGCCACGCTCCGCCGTATCTGGCAGCGTCTCCGTGGCAGCAGCTCAGGGTCAGGTCCCCCCCCCCACTCGTAGGCGCTCCTCAGCAGCCCGTGATGCCCCGCGCAATGTCGGGGCCTCGGGTGCCCAACACTCAGTCTCGCAGCCGCAGGGGGTATGTGTGCCCGCAGGTGAGCGTCCACTCCTCTCTTTTAGCTTTGGTTTGTAGACCGCCGCAACGACGGTCCACGGCAAATTTCTCGGACGGCGTCAGCGTAGCATAGAGGCCGCCATCTTGGACACGGGCAAGAGCGGAGGGGGTGGAGGACTCATGCAGGGCTGTATTTGCTCTATCCCGGCTCCGATTTTCCTCGGGATTGCTGCCACTTGGTCGGCAGTGGATTCCGCCTCCTTTTGAGTGAGTTTGTCTTCAGCAAGTCTTCTGCGAGCGGTCGAAAAGGATCATAGTGCGGCGTCTCGGCCAGAGCTCGGCTCCTTAGCTCCCTTCCACCGTGAGCTCCAGGCCACGCCCCCCCAAACTGCTGGTCAATTAAAAGTGTATAAAGTTCATTTGAGATTGAGTGAGCAAGTCTCTAATTAAATCAAATGGCAGTAAACGGAAGGCTGAAATGTACACATTTGTGGTCTTTGCACAGGTGACTCAGAAGCTGAAAACAAAGTTTATTCATTAGAGCCTTAAACTGAGATAGTGGTGTTGTCACACTCCTTTCAATGTTCCAGAACAGTGAGAAGCAACAAGGTCAACTACAAACGAAAGACTTTGGCTGATTGCCTACCGATGACAGATGATAGATTAATTGGGAAAATGGGGACTAGTCCTACAGGATTAAAACACTTAGGTTTGGTTTCACGTATGTGCTGCTAAGGAGCTAAAAGTCCAAGGATGGGATAGAATGCCAACCAATCAGTGGGGTTGGCGGACAACCTAACATACAACGTTACAGGAACCAATCCATTGATGTTTTGTTTGCTATAATGAGTACTATATGTTTATAGGTAGCTCAAGGTGTGCCCTAAAGACAAGGGGTAGCCAATGAAGCACTGATTCTTATATATCCTATAAGTAGATATGTTCCCTTCATCAATCCCTTCCCTCAACAGGTTTTGCATTTTACCAAGTAGAATCACATCATAGATGATGCATATTGAGGTATAAGACCTCCATGCCATCAAACTTGGTTGTGAGTGTACACGCATCAGTCCAATATCTGCCAGTTGACCCCGCTTTATTAAACTTAGAATAAAGTAATACTTTGCCATACTCTGAGTCTGTCTGATTCAAAGTGCTAGAGCACATAGTTTTAGGGAGGGATTCGTTTTTTTCATCAAAAGAGGAAATTAATCTTTTGAAAACCATGCCTGCTTGTCCATCTCCTTATTCTGACGTAGCATAATATCTATGACAATGCTATCCTGGGGCATATGTTAAGCTTTACATATAAGCCATACCAGAGTTTGAAGTATGGTGGCTAGCCTTTCTCAGAAGTATCCAAGCCACATCAAATGGATATCACAGGTGTAATCCCTGTGAGCCCAGCTAAGCTGTGAAAGGCCCCCAGGCAAGGCTGCCCTTGCTGCTTCCAGCAAGACTGTAATCCTGTAGTTTGCCTCTCTTTAGTCCTTTATAATGGTAATCTAACATCTTAGCCAGGGAGACATCCACTCCACAGGAAGCTGTCCTGGGAACAAAAAGAGCCTTTGATTCTTTTGAGAGGGGTATGGGGTAGAGTTAATGTAGACAGAGGGAGCTCCTTACAGCTGGAAGGTGGTTCCACCATCTTGTTTCTCTCTACCTTGATCTTTCCTTCCTGTCCCCTTCACTTCCTGTATCAGACAGCACTTTGGGTGTGATGTCAGAAGCCAAAGAGCACTTGTCCTAAGAAGAGGGATTGGACCCCTGAAGTAGGCTAGCTTTAGTGCAGCCACCTGCTGGCTTTTGCCTTCAAAAGAAGGGGTTTCACACTCGTCCATTGATTCATCTCTGGACCTCAAACCTTAAAGAAGAATTCATTGGACCTCTGATGGGGAAGCAGTCCTTTACAAAGCCCTCCGCTGGAGGTGAAGACTAAGTGTCCAACGCAGAGGCGAGCTCTGCCTCCTAATTATTCCCAGGGAACATTTGGGGCGACCTGCTCCTGGAGCAAGACCTCTCTTCTCTGCCAGCTGCAACGGTACAAGGACCTCACTGTGTTGAACGATGCCTGCAGTTGTGTGCCTGACTACCACATGTTTCGAAGCCTGAGAACAAGTACCCATCTTGTCCCAGAGACCCTATAGTGGGGGCCCACAGTTCCCATTAACTAATTAAATGGTTCTCAATGTATGACCTCATAAGAAGGAAGGACTGTCTGGATTTTAATCTAGGTCTGCAAATTGCAATAGATCTCAAAATGGTATGCTTGCCTTGCTGAGCTAGTCTACTTGCTTCCAACCCTCCCTTGATCACTATGCCGAGGGACATACTGACAGTGTTCCACAAGGAGGAGCCTAAACTTACACAAGTTCCACCCCTAAAACCTTTGTACACTGCATGGTGCAAAAAAGTGTCATTTTGGGTTGTATAGTGTGTAGTGTTAATAGTAAAATTGGTTATTGGGATTTGAGTTAATGGAGTTTTGATGTGAAATCACTACTGTTACACTCAATATCACACATGGCTAAATCATCCCTATTATTTTCCAGACTAATACCAAGAAAAGGACAACTTTTCCGATGATGGTGTATAGTCACAACCATTTTGAAAACACCATAAATACAGTGATTACTTTAGTCTGTGCCAAGTGAAAAAAAAATCATGTTACTACAATTACAGAATATTCAGAAAAGAAAACAGACGTTTGCAAGATATGAAAGTAGTTTGAGCAGTGTTGAAATCCTCCAATTGATATGGTTAAAAGCATAATACACAGACGTTAAAAGACCAAGTTCTATGACAGGCGCCATCTTACTTTTTCCTTCTTGTATACTTCTGATTGGCAGATTGTTTTTGGACACGTAAAACACTTGCATTTTCAAATCTAACACTGTTTATTTTGAAAGACAAATATTCCTTCATCAAGTGCTATGAACACATTTACAGTAATTGAATTGCTTTATAAACGAAACATCCCATTTGCATATATTTGCTAAATTCCTCATTACCATATCAGTTCCACAACATAATTGTGGCCGCGGGTTATTTTCATTATTTCGCTGGGAAAAAGTTAAAAGACTCAGGAGTAAAAGTTATTAATGCTTGCCTATAATATACAATAAAGTATTAACAACACAAAATGTTAATTAATTTCCGATTCTCTCTTCCATTATTTAGACTTCATGAGGGTTGATTGGACTTGAGCCATCATTTTACGGAAAATTAATTATTTCAAATACAGGCACTACTTAATGCAACCCTCCTGATTTGCATTGAGGAAAATTCAGCAGAAGTAATTGAGGCACAAGCAAAATACTGGCACTCGGTGAACTCAATTTTCATTCCAAATTTCTGCAAAATCCCAAGGCACAACAATATCAGATGCAAGGGGGAAAACAAACAAAAGCAATGTGAAAAGGGAACATGAAGGGAGAATATTACAAGAATCGGAGAACAAAAGGACTGCAAAACTGGTTTAGCGCCATCCGCGAACAGAGAGGCCTTCATTCAGGCAAGGTGGTATGCGATATCACATGGCAACCTGACAATTGATGTCTTCATTTAAATGTAAGAATTTACATTCTAATTAGAAAGAATTTACATCTTAATCAGAGGCAGCTGTATTATCTTGTTACTCTTTTTTCCAAAGGTAATGAACTAAAGTGCCGCTGTGCCTTTTCAACCAGAAACTAAACAGACAGCAGAGTGTGATTTTATGGCGTACCTGCTGTAAGCTGTTATTAATATTTTTAAAGATTAAATTCAAGCTAAAATCCCTCTGAAATGAAAATTGTATTTGACACCACTCTGCATTGTGTGGTATAGACTTCTCGAACATATTTAACCAATATTACAGCAACCTCCAGAGTTAGATGTACAGCACAATTGTATCAGGTTATCATTAGCATTGCCCCAATGAAGCACAATGCTTCCTTGGATTATAGTTATGTACCATATTATTGCATTAGCTGGTGAGACAAGGACATCACACCAAACTATATAGCACCAATACACAAGTGAACCTGCCTTCGCTTTTCGAATTGCAAATCGAATAGCTACATAAACCATAGCCAAAGGTCAGTTCACAGTCTTAGGCAATTGTACACTTGTCAGGAAACTGGGGTCCTAAATTTTATATTTGGGGGATATGGCAATTATTTTGGAGAAGTTATTGAATTTGTTCATGGTTTAACTCCAAGAGTGCTTCATCTATTCAGTCATACTGGTGCCATTCCCCACTTCTACTAATTTGTAGACGGTCATTGCCAGGGTTTTAAAAAATGAAGTACTGTGCACCTGGCCTTCTGTCTGAAAGGCAAGCGAGGGGCTCAAAAGTTAATGATATCGGGCAGAAGGGGTGGGGAGTTGCACAGGATCTGGGAAAAACTGCACCTGTCGATCAGTGTTGTAGGGATTATAATCTATAATACATAATGTATCAGATAGCTACCAGAAGATTAGAGGCATCAGCTGTCAATACAACAGGAGAATTGTTTCAAAGCAGTTCACTTATCCTTGCCACACACAGACCGGCATACATCTACATATCAGTCGTCAAATGTCATCTTGTCAAATCCTAGATGCAGATCCATTCAGTTGCAGTTTGGAAAATGTCGGCCTATATTTAGTAGAGCATTATTATATAACCCAAAACCACGTGATTTAATGAACTCCTTTTCCTTTGATATGCATGCAACAAAACCGAAATGAAAAACTAAATTCCGAGTAACATTCAACTGCTGCTAATTAGCACTTTTGTATAATTGGAGGACCTTTGCGAGCATAATAGAAGGGCTTGCTATTGATTCCTTGGTCCAGCCTTTAAACAGGCTTCCAAGCTCGGGACCCACGTTATTAGTTGACCATAACTCCGCAAAATCAGAATAATCTCCCCGGAATGTGGGATTTCTGAAGTGTTTGTCAGAATTCCCAAGCAATACACAGTAGTTTCCTAATTTTCACAAACACTGCAATTGTGCCTAAAGTGCGGTTCCTTCTTAGATCTTAACTTTTTCGTATTTGTAGCTCACTTTGCCATAAGCTCCGCTTGAATAAGCAAGAGTAGAAATGTAAAAAAAAAAAAAAAATACCTGATAAAAATGCTAGGGCCCAAATATTTTCTAGCACGCCAGTGCCACATCAGGGAGGCAGGTCGCGGTCTACTGCTGCCCCCTGTCCACTACTGCTCACCACAGTGTCAACGTATTTGGGGTTGAAGTAGCAAATCCCACCAGCCTATTGGGGGGGGGGGGGAGAGGTGTGCACTACTCAAAACAGATGTGTTATTTACAAATTTAAATACCAAAATACCATAACATAATAGTTGTGTCTTGAAATGAGACACCATATGCTTAACTGCATGTTTTACTGCACTTTCCGTGTCATCAATGTCCTCTATAGGTGGCAAGTGGAAAACGTCTACCCTCTATCTACACAAAATGGCACAAAGGTTATTTTTCCCATAGTAAAGTGATGGACAAATGCAGACTGAACTGATGAACTTGAATGTTAAACACAGTTTTTCATTTGAATTTCTTCTGGGTGGCACGAATGGCATTTTATGAACCCCAACATGTAATACTTTTGCTGGAATGGAAAATGCCTCTGTCAATTTATGGCTCGACAAGGATGGCATTGCACAAGATACTGGGCCTCATTACAAACAGGGTCGGACTGGGCCAAAAAACGGTATCAGGCACCAATGAAAAAGTGGCCCATAGTTGCAAATGACTATTGATTCCTTTTGTGACACTGCTTGAATAGTACCCAAGGGGCAGTTTTTTGATACAATGTGATGCAAATTGTGCATTTTAAAGAATAATGTACTCAGCCACACTGGTTAACTATTAGCCACATAGTGAAGTAACTTATTAAACTGGCCCACATTGGCCAACAAAGTGGGCAACCTTGACCAAAAAAACTGCCCCATATCAGCATTTTGTGTATTTGGTTCACCCATGGGCCTATTGCCCTATGGGCCAGTCAGAGCCTGATTACAAGTTGGGCGGTGTGGTTTTAAATGCAGCGGTATTACCATTTACTGCTGCATTGTCGCACCGGCCAACTATACGTTGGGTGGAAAGTTGGGGGATTCACCTCCAGCTGTGAGCTGGAGGTGAATCCACCAACTTTCCACCGAAATATGGCGGACACGGAAATACCCCATTAAGTCCAAGGGACTGAAATAAATGGGGACTAACCGTCGGAACAAGTGGCGGTACCGGTAATACCATTTATTTGTTGGTATCTGGGTGGACTTACCACACAGATACCACCAAACTCGTAATGAGGCCCACTGTACAAGCATACAGATATTTTGGCAGGCAATATGGAGTGGAACAGTGGAACAATGGCTTTACTTTGGAACACTCTTCTAAAATGGGACGCTCCATCCTTTCCATTGTTTGCATAATGATGTATCAGTTCTATGCATCATTCAACTCATGTTCAAATAATGTTGAATTTCACTACAAAAAAAAAATCAGAGATCACAAATTGGGCCATGTCAGGTGCGAGTTGTGCAGTCTGTGTTGGGCGTACAGCTCCCATCCCTTTATATTCTCCTATGTTCAGACTTGCAGTTATATAATGAAAAGTCAAACTACAAAAACTGGAATGATAATGGATGTGATGTAAAGAGCCAGAACTGGCTTAACTGGCTTATCAGGCTTAGCGTGGGATAACGTGAGAGCTAAGAATACTACATCTGATGAGTAAAAAGAAGGCTGGTAGTGTATCTGCACATGTTTTTGGATCGCTTAACTTGGCACAGGGTGCTGTTAACATACACAAACTCAAGTAATGCTAGTACTTCAAAAAGAGAGCAAAAGGACAAGCATCGAAATTGGAAAAGTGACAAAAAGGACAGATGATGTGCCTCATAGGGAAGACACGGTGCTAAGCAGTAAATGTGGCAGAGGGGCATTAAAATAATTGAATGGGGTTTCTATTGAAAAAGAAACATCTTTTGTAGATATTGTTCAAGGATGTGCTTAAATAAGTTGATCTGATGCTATATTTTCAAATAATCTCTTTATTTCACATAGATGCCCAATAATTAGGCAGTACATCGACCATGGGGCACAGCAGGGAATCCTGAATTACTCACAGCCGCTGAAATAGTCCACGATGAGGTGCAAGCAGCAGAGCAAAACAGACTCGTCTCTGAGGAAGATGGCTCGATGGTTCTTCTGCACTGTAGTTCCTTCAGATGTCCATTGGGAAAAGCAGATCTCCTCTTAAAAATGGTAGTATAGTGGTGAATTGGCTAATAAGAGGCATAGACTACTTTGGAGGGAATCATTATTGTAGCAGGCTCATCTTCAACATGTGGTCTTCTAGACAGAACAGTAGTGTGTGTGCTCTTCCATTGAGACCATCACTGAAACAAGGAAGTGATGGGCTTGGGAGGAGGGCTAGGGGATGTAATTGGGACACGACTGCTGTGGTAGGTCAGAAACGGGAGACAGACCATTGGGTGCCATTTTCAAAAGGTTTATTGTACAATAATTAAACATATGCCTCACTTTCTCTATCCTAGGAGTTTCCCTACCTAACACAGCTAAACTATAGTGGTGTTCATCGGCAATGGTGAAGTCCAAAGTGAAAGGCTGTCCTTCACTCAAACCTAAGCTGCTCTGACCCTAACACTAATACTAAACAACTAAAGACCAGGAGAAGTACTCCCTTCTCCTGGATTACTTTTCAACAAAGTTCTCTTCAATATAGGCTCTTCAGATAGCCTCTTGCTATCTGTGTATTAAGTCCTTCAGTTCTTTCTAGGGGCTTTTCCAAGCCTTTGTATTTTGATTCCCTTGAATCTTCAGGATCTTCGCTAGATTTTCTCTGATTCTTAACCGAGTCCCTGAATATGTTGGGCTTCACAACCCTTCTTTCTTCTTTAGGACAAACAAATCTGTTCTCAGAACAACCCTCTTTCCTTTTGTTATTCATATTCTCACTGAAACAAGTGGGCTGAGTCTTTGTTTGACTTTTTCTCTTCTTGTGATCTTGCCACCCATTGGCAAAGTATGAGTCCCTGAGTGAATGTTACTTTTCTTATAATCTGGCAATTCACTGGTACGAGTAGGATACTCCAATCTTCATTTCCGGTTATCCTATACACACAAGTATGACTGTTCCATTTGTCTTTCACGCGGGTCTCCCGCTCTCCCCTTTACATTTGGTGTAAGGGGGCTGAGTCCCCGGGTCAGTGTTCTTCCTTGTTTCTGTTCAGTTTCAGTCAGGATGGCTTATCTGGTTTCTTCTGTTTTCTTGTTTGACACTTTTTGGTGTCTGTGTGTGGTATTGTCAAAGAAAAGGTTCTTCACTCTCTTTATTTCCTGGCCACCACCTCTGATGCTCTGTTCCCTCCAGGGATTCTCCACAATCAGGACTGCTTCTCTGGTTTCTCATGTTTTCCCCTTTGACACACTTCAGTGTCAATGTCTGGTATTGGCAAAGAAAGGGATCTTCACTCTTTCCTTCCTGGCCATCACTTCTCGCTCTCTCCTCCCTCCTGGAATACTCTTCAGGTCGACAGACCAATCCCGTTCCATCCTTTGCATACTTCAATTCAGGCACGTCAAGGTTGGGACTCCTATCAAGTCCAGTTCGAACGTCCCTCCAGGGACCACCTGCCTCTGGACAACCTCTCTCCAATCTGTTCTCCAGATAGTGCACTTCGGTCACTTTGTCTCTCCTGCTGTTTTCTGACGCGCAAACCAGCATTCTCCAGAGTTACCAGCTTCCCTCTGCCAGCTGGTTTGAAACTCCCGGGTCTCTACTCATGGTTCTCTTGGCCCTCCCACTTTTATTATGCCACACTGGGGCTTCCCTAGCTTCTCAAGATCTCCCTTCCTTTGTGTTGGAACTGGACTCTTCATAACTTCTTTAGGTTTCTTCGGCTCAGTGATTGACAGACACATATTCTTTATCACTCCTATGTTCTTACTCTTCACAGTACCAGACTGATACTTTTCTTTTGTCGTTACATTACAATAACATATGTAAGAGGAGTCTAGTTTTCTTTTAACTGATAGGGTTGTGAGGGATGCTTGAGGATAATGACAAGGGAGTTCCTCATTGGAAAGCGAGTCCTTATCCCAGAGAGGGGAGTCTCTCCATGTGAGATCCCACTTACCGCCACTCCTAGGGGAAATGTCATGCAGCGGGCTCACCTCCCTAGCCTGACAGGAAGGCCTACCACAGGAGAAGTGACTGAATCCCTTAATTCGTCACGTTGCACTGAACACTGTAAAGTAGATTGTTATATTATTTACACATGGAGGTATGAGGAGACTAAATGATTTGCCTAGAGCCACACAATATTTTGATCAAGTGGTGAAGCAGAGATCCATGTTTCCAGTAGCAACAATGCATACACCAGACCAACACAATATGCAAACCCACAATATTTAATCTTGGATTAAACTCGAATAACTAAAAATGACTGTACTCTTTGCGGTTTCTTACTGAATTTTAGTAGTTAGGACGAAGAACCCCTCACAACTGAACTACGGCAAACCCCTCTTCATTGTCTCCAACAAAACTTCCACAAACCACAGATGGTACATAACTTTGTAACAGCTGCTCCTACCACTGCGTCCAAACCTTCAAGGCCTTAAACTAGCCTCTTATTGAACAGAGGGTACAGGTCAAGTCCCTTTGTCTCCCCTTATTCCAATTGGCAAGTAGGGTTGAGCAGCTGGTTTCCTCTCTAACTCCAACAAGGATTTACAGAGCTGCTTCTGAGCGATGGAAAGTGGCATTGGGCATTGCACTCCACTATAACCAGGAATGAGACATCTTGGCAATGGTTTCCTGCAGTAATAATTCTAGTTCCTCATCTCGCCCAACCTCCTCACCTGAACCTGAGTGCCCTATATAGGGCTGACGCGTGCTGCAGGGCAGCGTGACAAGGTAGAGCAAGCACACTGTGGGGGAAGTGTGCAAATCGCGCTTCTGTTGTGTCATTTGATTGCTTTGACTGACTGGTTCATGTAGACTGCTCTATTAACTTCAACATCACAATGATCTTTCTGGCCACAATCCTAGGAATCTGCTCAAGTAAGACGCTCATCATACGTGCCTGCAACCACTGGCAATTTCGCTCATTGCTCACCTTTGAACCTTCCGCATCACCTACCACTAATGCCAGTAACCCTGCATATTGTACGTTTGGTTGCCTGTAACCCTACCTAACTCTCTCTGATTCTCATTAGTTAGTGGCCCAGTAAGCTGGCATCAACCCTTACCATGCATTTCTGCACCCTCACTCATCTACTCATTACCCTCCCCCTCCCTCTCCCTCTCTCATGGAGATTCCATGTTCACCCCTGCATAACCAGTCTGTAATGACCACTCTCTAGTACTATATCTCCCTTGCATTTCCTCTCCTATACCAATAATTTGAACCTTCAACAGGAGGCACCCTGGTCGCACCTGCCATTCCAACTTAACCTTCCCCCTTGCCTTCCTTCAACACCTCTCTTGCTCATACCCCCCTCCCATTTTACCACACTCACCATGGGCTTTGGAACAACCAATCCCTTTGCAACAAGGCAAACCCTCAACTATTTTAATGCTCACAGCCCCCAGCTAGTGATCAAAAAGATGTGGATCACCCATAATGTCGCTCACACTCTTGCTGCTCTTCATACTGATGCTGCTTCTTTCTTCCATTCCATGATCAATACTCTAAATTACTCTGCACAAAGCCACCAAGTTTCTTGGATCAATAGAAAAAATTGGAGCCTTATACGGCTGGACCTCCACCTCAATCAGCTCTTCCCAGAACCCCCTATGCTGGCCTACAAGAGAGGTAACAATTTTAGGGAAGAAACTGGTTCAGAGAACATTGCAGAGAGTCAAGGTGGGGACATTCCCATGCCTTAACTGTCAACATTGTTCAAACATAATAAAAGGAGATCATGTGAGACAACCGCGCTCTGGAAAAAGATAAAATTGCCACATGTGAATCTCGCAATGTAATCTATGCCTTGCAATGCTCATGTGGTAAGTACTATGTGTGCCAAACTTTGAAGAAGGGGAAGGACAGGTGGACAGAACACAATTCCAACATCAGGACAGATAACATCAGATCCCCGGTCTATAGACATTTCTTGGAAATGAAGCACATGATTGCCCAGATGAGAGTTGCTATTTTGGAAGTGGCTCACCCACATCCACATGGGGGTATCCTCCAGAGACATTTGGCCCAGGGGGAACATTTCTGGATACACCAACCTGACTCTGTTTATCAGTTAGGGATGAATGAGGATTCTACCTGGGTCCTTTCCTGTGAAAGAACATCGATTACACTCTCAGAAGACACCACATGCATATAACATTTGGTACCCTCTAACAATCAGTGGTTACCATGTACATTCCGATTGCACAAACAGACACATGTTTCACTGTCACATTATTTTATGTGAAGGTAGAGCTAGTGCCCAACATCCGCAGATACCACAGGAGTTATATTCTTGTGTTGGCATTTTAATTGACCATGTGAATAAGATCACACATTATAGTATCTGACTGAGCATTGTATTACATTGTATTAGAAAGTTGACATTTGCATCCATTTACAAAAATAGTTTCTAAGAATATTTTGGTTTTTACGAGTTATTCAATCTAGGCAACACAAACGTTAAGCTTGTTCAGCGATCTCGACTTTGCTTATATAGTACCTGAGTTATCAATATTATGTAGTATTCAAGATCCATCAGAATCAATTGTTACTATTTATATATTTCATATTTAATATATACTGACGATAGGTAATGTAAGAGGTAGGCTTGCTCAATGACCTTGAGATAGCCTAATTAATTGCGTCACTAACAATAATAGTACCAATGGATCACGGAATAGCATATTGCTTCAGCCACTTCTGATATGCACTTTCTGCCACATACTCATCTTTATGATCTAGGTCAGCTTTCATAGAATTTCATTCAGTTGGGATTTCCTCCCCTTCCTTGTTTACCTTAAAGGCATCACCATTTGCCTATGTTTTATATATGGCTTGACTAGCGGTTATGCTGATAACCAAACATACAGAGGCCACGACTACGAACATGGCACGATATACGTGATGACGTCATCGCGTCACACTATGCCTTTCCATATTGTGACAGGCATTTTGCGGCAATCTTTTGCTGCAAGATGACCTGAACACTCTCATGCTCAGTTTTTGAGGTAAGGAGACCTCCTAACAGCTAGTCCTTTCACTAAATGATGGATAGAGATGGTTTAATAGGGTATTTTTGTTCATATAGGCGCCCACCTCTACTTTGTGGTGACTAGACCCTGAGATAAGAAGTATGTGTATCATCTAATGTCACAGTTGAGTGGCTAGCATAATCTTATAGTATTCACCAACACCTTTTCCTAACACCCCATGACTTTTTGGTCAGTTAGGGATTATTCTATGTCAGATTGTTTGCGATATATAGTGACTTCATTAGTTATAAAGGATTGGTAATTTCTACATTTTAGGGATTGATAAATACCAGAAACACCATTGGGTGGATGAACATTTATCTACTAGCACACTTTGAGGAATGACCTAGAGTGATGGATTTTGTTAAGTTCTTTTAAACAAGTGCATAATACATTAACTTGATTAGTAGTCTGGAGACTCCCTCCATTCTCCCACCTACCTACAGATAACTACCACCTCTATCCCTACTTCTACAATCCAGTGGCAGATTATGGTTACGGGGAAGATTGTGTTACCTGCGACATTTGAATAAAATTTCTACGACAAGAGGTGATTGACCAAGCTTACCTTACTGTTTTTAAGTTTTTGAAAGTGGTTTTTAACATTGGACCCATCACAAGGTTACATTATCCATAATGGTTTTTTATGATTATTTCCAGAATCTGTAAATATTGGACACCCCTTAAGAAGAGAATTGTTTCTCGAAATGTGTTGGCTTCAGCTGCTTTTGTTTGAAAATTAAAATACAAGTCTTATGACATTGAATTGAAAGTGTAAATACGTTTCTTATTATTGGATGACTATCAATTACTATCAACATTTTTTATACTCATATTTACTGCTATTGAAATTCCTTCAGTACAATTTGGCTTCTTAGGCCACAGGTAGTGTGCAGGGGATGGGAGTTCCCAATGTTGGGAACCCTTTTCTTTTTTCTTTCTTCTATTCCCCCAAACAGTATACGTGCAATGGTGGGGTTGGACTCTTGCTCAACAATGCTAAACCATCACCCCCCACCATCAGACCCAATACCTTCCGCTCTCCTTTAAATTCACTGTTACCAAACTCTGGGCTCCCACCTTTCTCACTATCCTCACTATTTACGGACCTCTTCACCCTCTCATTTGATTCTAGACTCCATCCCAATGTACACCCCTTCTGCTCTCCTAGGCGACTTCAACCTTCTGAAATCTCCTTCTCCAATCAACTTAAACTAGAGTCCCTATCCTTTGATCACTCCTAACTCCCTCCATGAACAACTCTTTAAATCTGGTCTTTTTATCGTCCTCTCCCTCCACATCCATCTTCTACATCAATCCCCCTCAATCTGACCACTCAATGGTCAACTTAAACATTGTGGTTCCCCCTCCACTTTCCTGCCCCCACCTAACATTTAACAAAATACATGTTTAAACCTGACACCCTGGATCCAAAGGCACGTCAGCTTTACTCACTCTATCCCAAATCCAGGCGTCCCCTCGATAACACAAGCCTTGTTGGATTTCAACTCAGCCCTTAGCTCCCTCTTTGAACATCACTTCCCTCCTTGTAACTTTAACTCTGCTAACTCCTAGCCCCCAGAACTGGGTCTATTCTGGATTTTGCAGACTTAGAATCGACATATTTCTCCAACTGTGATGTTGCTGCAAAGAATGTTCTACCTTTCTCCTGACTTGCTATGAGGCTGCTTACCTCACCTTATCCCTCTCAATGTAGCTATGTCTAACAACTAAACCACCCAGACATCGTCACTCTGATCGCACCCTTGCAAACTTTCAACTATCCTCCAGGCCATGCCGTCCCCTTCAATCTATGTGCCATCCGTTCCTCTTTTTCTCCTAATGCCCTCTTTTTCTCAACCTGGATCTTCAAGAACAATCTCACTGCCCATCTCTCTCAGCTCTTCCACCTCCTTAATTGTTCCCTCTCTCTCATCCAGAGTCTCTCCTCACTTTCCTTCTTTTCCCCCACCTCCCCTTGCGGGCATATCACCCATTCTCCTAAGAACCAACCAAACCAATGTCGCGGTCAAATCTTTCACTCTCCAATTCATAAAGCCACTGGCACCTTTTACTTGCTTCCACTTCTCTGAGCTATTCAAACTTTCTTGGATCAGGCATAATCCTCACCTGCTTCAAAATAGCCAATTAACTAAAAATCCTAAAGAAATCCCCCTGCCGATCCTAACAAGCATGCACGTTATCTTCCTGTCCCCTTTTGTTCTCACTGCAAACGTTTGGGACACATATGCTTAAACCCTGACACATTACCTTGAGGACAATCTCTGTGACAGCCTCCAATCCTATTTCTTCAGCTGTTACTCCAGGAAAGCAGCCCTGAGCTATGTCCCAACACTGCCCATCAAGTTAATCTATTCTCATTTTTCTTGTCACCACAAATATAATCATTCCAAAAATAGATTACAAAAAACAAAAGGAAACAGATTTGCTGACTATACAGAAAGAAGGCTGCAACACACAGTACACGGTTGTCTTTCCTTAGCGTCCAGATTTTAAAAGTAAATGCAAAAGGTATCCTTCAAACTGATAATCTCATGGGTGTTGATGAAGATGGACTGGCTATACCGGCAACCTAGTTACACTGCTTGGGGACAATTTAATTTGTGGTTATATGCACACAATGTGGCTTACACTTTTAGGTGATGGAGAGATGCTCACTGTAACAATGCACTGTGTCCTTGCATTCCAGTAAGCAACTGGCAATAAGAATTGACTAGGCTTTTTATGTAACGAGAATGGAACCTTTTAAAAAAATAAACCTATTACTAGTGTGACAGGTTCATGTTTAAGACCATGTCAGGGTGGAACAGGGACTAATCTGGATCTGAGGTAGGCGGCCACCAAGGAGTATAACAGAGCTGTTCCTACCATAGAGGCAGAATGAGTTAGTGTGCATTGTAAATGACCGCTGGTACCACTCTCTCTCTTCCACAATGCCAATGACCGTCTGCCTGTCTTCTAGCCAGAGTTCCCCCTTTTATTTTAGAACTGCAACACTCAGACTGCACCTGGCCGACACAAAGACAACCCAAACTGGAACTAAAGGAATGGAACAGAACACCCGGCAACACAACCTCTAAAGGACCCCATGGAAATGGTGGAGGAACAGAAGATGAGCTGAGAATGAGACGGGACTGCAAGGGCACAGGAGAGCGCCAGACATTCTCCCCAAACCCAGTTGGTAACAAAGCTCACTAGCACCTGAAGCAAACCACAAGGAAAATGAGCATCTGAGCACATGGATGCCATCCTACAAATGGAGAATGAAAAGGGAGAGGGATACAACCCTTCTTAAAGCTTTGCAGAGGAAGTCCCAACCTGTTCATACGATTCAGCACTCATACATTCCATGGATGCATGGAATATGGAACATGCTGACCATGGAACACGGGTGTGTTCTGGAAGTGATGGCGGAGGGGTTGGAGGGTGGAGGTTGTCGCAGGTGCTTGTGAGCACAACCAAATAAAGGTGCCAGACTCACCATTTCTACACAAGAAGGTCATGCGATGAGTGACAAACCCACGCCACTAGGAGAAGTGACGGACAGGGACAACGGAACAGGGAAGCACTCAAGCACCAACATAATTCAGGAGGATCATAAAGGCCGCCAAGTCCAAGGTTAGTGATCCCCATAGCCTGCGTGTGAGCCCAAGAGAAGTAATGCAGAGGCACGAGGTAAACGAGGAGCATGCCAAGGGAATTGTCAGTTCAGCACAAGAGCATGAGGAGGCATTGCTCAGAGCAGAACGAGAGGGTGAGGAGGAACCACCCATTGAAGCAAAACAAGACGCACATAGAGGAAAGGACCCTATGACGTGGAGAAAGAAGCACAGAAAGCAATGAAGGAAGGCACAGAGAGATGGGTCACAATAGTAAGCCAAGTAAACAAACCCAAACGGAAGGCACTGTGATACACTGGGATACAGATTACCATAGTACCAAGGAAAACCAACACATATGGACCCAGGACTTCAACATAAATGAAATCACAACACAAAAGAAAGACATCACAACATAAAAGTTACAACACAAGGTGAAATAAAGACAAACAAAAGCCCCTTAAATAAAAACAAATGCAATCCATATTAGTTCACTCTCTGGAAAAATGTTTATCCAATCCGGAATAACCTTCCATACCAAATAAAGAAACCACACTCACCATTTCTGAGTCCAGATTATGTTTCTTCTCAAAACAACCCTCAGAGGGGTAGCTTAGCCAGAGATTGGGCAAGGTGAGCATGAGGAGCATGTGACCAGGGAGATCAATGGGAGACAGGAGGAGTGTTGGGTAGAATGGGATATTTAAGGTGTGCGGCTGAGGCCAAGTGGAGCCGATGTGGAGCAAGAGGCCAGAGAGAGTGAGGACGACAGCGTGGAGTGCTGAAGAGACTGTGCCAGTGTTCACAGAGAATGCAGTTAAGGTATTGCCTGCAAAAGAGAGTGATACCTACTGAGTGTAGTGTGGTGAGGGGCGTGCGAAATGTGAGAAAAGGAAAGCGTTGGAAGATTTACATAGGGAGTGATAGTGAGTTTAAGTGATCCAGACATTTAATGGTAGGAGAGCGGTGAGGTAGCTCAACGTGGTGGTGGGAGTAGTGGTGAGGGCAGAATGAAGCAGGAGGAGGCTAGTTGGGAGAGATAGGCAAAGAGTGTAATAACAACAGAACACAGAGGCGTAAATAGGAGATTGAGGGGGCGAGAAGAGAAGGAGAGTGGGGTGTCTAGAGAGCAAGAGGAGAAGATATTTGGGAGAGGTGCAAAGGTAGGTAGAGGGACGGGTGCAGTGGTGCTCGAGACAGAAGAAAGCATGGTGAGGGGTTAGAAGGAAGATCATACCGGGAGGAGAGTGGAGATGTATATAGAGGTGGAAAAAGATAAGAGTGCATTTAGGGGAAAGGCTGGAAGAGAAACCCTGGTGAGATTGGGTAGTAAAAACAGGTCAAGAGTATTCCTCAGAAAACCCTGGACGGAAATAGATAGAAAAGGCCACAGCCTTTAGGCTTTTCCTTCTAGTATAGAGGAGACTTAGACAGTAGGGATTATCTTGTGTTAGAATACATCGGGTGACATTTTGTTGAGTGGGCACGTCGGGCCCAGGGTTGAGGTTACCCATGGTGAGGTCAAGAGAGTTTAGGGAAATCCCTAGTTCAACCGTCCCAACCTTCTCAAACCATTTTTTGTTTAAAATATTAATAAATAACCTAAAACGTATCATCTTTGTGGATTTCTGAGGCCAACTGTGACACGTGACATCTAGAGTGCTGCACCACACTGACATTCTAATGTGAATGCGAAGAAACGATAGAGCGGGAGCTGAAAACGTAAGCTGAATGTGCTTGTGAACTAAACTTAAAAATGAAATAACATGTGCTTTACCAAGATCAATGTGCTTTAGTTAACAGCATAAAATCAATTGCAGTCGTGGCTTCATGGCTTCATGTTACGTTTTTGCATATAAAGGGGGAGTAATGACAGAGATTTTGCTGTAGCAAGCCCCTGGTTTTGAAACTTTGATTTTGTTTCATTAATATAAAAAAAAAAGAATAAGGTAATTACTGCCACCAAAATATATTTGCTTATTTAAAATATGACTTGGTTGACTGACAGTGTGTGAGCACTCGCAGTGGCAAAATCCACATTCGTTGCATGATCCAAAGAAAATCAAACTAAAAATGCAGCCTCACATCTTAGGGAGAGGATGGGAGAGAGCGGATGAAGGCCATTTTTAGCTAGCAGCATTGGGGCCCTGAGCAAAGCAACCAATATATAAGTGCAGATGTATTAGGTTACAACCCACACAAAGAACCAGTGTGCCCGAAACAAGCTTGAAAAGGCAAAAGAACGAATATTTTCCAATCAGAGAAACGGACTAAACACTGGATGAAGGATCTAGGAAGGTTTGGAGGATACCCCGAAGATTGCACAATTAAGTTCAATCATTCATCAATCCAGAGTTTAGGGATCCTGACCGAGAAGATTCTGCCATCAAGGAAAAAATTGATAACAAACAAGTTCTCCAAGGGCTTTAAGGTTAGCAGACATAATCTAATGTTTCAATTACATGAAGGTTCCTTGTATAATAAACTGCCTTGCCAACAGGCCATGCTGATTCAGGAGAGACTCTTTCCTTTATTGGGTGTCACTCCAAAGATCACACAGCTTAGACAGTAAAACACGACGTGTGCCTAGTGAAGAGCTCAGGTACAGGTGCACTTATGCGATTGAGGACTAGAAACATGCACTGGTACGCTTAAACTGCAGGACGTGAACTTTTGACTTCTTAAATCCAACCCAAGTGGATTAAGTCCTACACCACACCTTGTCCGTACAAATGGTACATACCTCGCCACTGTAGCTGCCTTTACTTTGACAGATTCAGCCCACAGGCCAAGTGGGGCGCTGTCACTTGCCAAGTCATAGCAGTGCTATTCACACCACAGGCAAATAATCTCTTTCGACATAATTGAGCACAGAGAATGACCTACAAATAGCTGATGAGCTGTTCAGGTGTCCGACGTGAAAGACAGGTAGACTCTTGAAGCGCTGTTCCACATCAAGCTATTACAATGCATTTCTACTGGGCTGCCTTGTCAGTTTCGAATGAACATGTGCTGGCAAATATAACGCTTCATTGACTTATTGTATGTAACTGGCGTGCAGGTGCTTTATGGGGAAGGGCATTGAGGTAATTTTCAATTGAAGGGACTGCTTTTCTCAACTTCTTAATCACTGACCCTTCAGACGGGAAACAATGCAAATAGTGGCTCAATGAAGAGTAGCAGGTAATCATGATTGGGTGGAAACATGAAAAAACGCCATAAAAAATAAATGATTACAACTTACACAGTGTATAGGGAAGTTTCAGCTAAGAGTCAATGAAGCAAACGCGTGCATTGTGAAGTGCATATTTAGGGAGGATAAACCATAGGGAAAGTGCAATAGAGAAAACCATGTACTTGAGTCCAACGAGAGTGATCTCACGGTTATCGAATGTAATTTGCAATAATACGTTAGGAGGGAGCAGCAAGAGCTTCTGAAATCTAGTAGTGTGTAAGAATTGTGTTACCTTTGTAAAAAATGATTGAAATGCTAAAAGGCACATTATGGACAGTTCTAGAAACCCCTCTGTTGAAAATATATATATGTACACATCAGCTCCCCGGGGGGGGGGGGGGAGGGGGGGGGTGGGAGGCCTATCAGGGAGAAATCCAGAGCCAGTCTTTCCCCGAGGAGGATCCCAGATTCTATCCCACCTTCATGTGCTGTTATGCAGTGCCCATTTATTTTTGTACAAAGTGCTCGCCAGACTGTTTATTTTAGAGCCAACGAACAGCAGATGAGCCAAAGAGAGCAACATTGAAAAGAAAACAGCCTTCCAGTGCCACATACTGCCTACGGCCTATCATCAGAGGCCTGGACCCGAATAATTGAAGCAACCCTCCAACATCCAGTGCAACTGACATTCGACCGCCACAAGAGGAGACCCAGCAGGGAGCAAGAGAACCAGCAGACCGGCGGCTGCAGGAGAGGCTGCACAATGATCTCCAGTGCCAGCGGCAATGCATAGTAGCAAGCAGTTAATGCCCTAGACCACCATCGACTTTACAACAGAGTCTTAACCCCCAAACAGACTGTACTTACCAGGGGACGCCCAGAACCAAGCCCCATAACAGGAACATGGACATTGAACACTCAGGCCGCCATCATTGTTCCATGACGGGTCAGCAAGGACAATAGCGTTGAGGCTTAAGAAAGAGAGAAGAGGTGGGAGGAGTTGGGGGAAGAGAATAGTGAGAGGCAAGGAGAGGAGAATGTGAGCATGGTAGATGGAAGACCAAATCAATCAGGGTGCCTGCAAGGCAGAATCTGTATCCCTAAAGACCACTAACCATTGGATAGTGTAGGGAGACTCTAAGGAAGACCCAAAGGGAATCTATTTGAGAAGGCATCATGCCTTTAGGTCCTCAGATTCAGTGCAAGATAGAGATTAGACAGTAGGGGTCAATATTCATTATATACTAACCTGCGATCAGGGATGCTTGGGTTATGAGGAGGTGGTTTGCAATACAAGAGAGAGAGAGGGATGGCTATAGGGTCCATCATAAAACTAAGAAACAGAAACTATCACAAGACTTTAGGAAAGTTGCAGTTATTAGGTTAGCAGTATCTACAAGCCTAGTCATGTCGAGTTTGCGAACACACATAACATCTTAGCAGTAAAAGTACTCATGTGATTTCAGAACCAGAAGCCCAGACACATGGTCGCTCTACTTCTAGCCCAGTTATTAGGCGGGAGAAGAGATGTCCAGGCCCGCTGGAAGGAATCTAGCTGAGATTGGTGCCATCTTTCTAGACATGCCGATCTTCAGGAGTCGGTGCAGGAATAGAAAACGATGGTGTGATACAACAAAGTTACAACAGAGCTACCCCTGAAATGGCAGCGAGAGGCGACACCTCTTGTTATCATTGCATTGTACTTTAATTCAATGGAGCAGCTGAACTCCGAGACCAGGCAGAACACGTAGGCTTTACAGTATAGACTCTGCTATATTGCTTCTAGATGCAGGGGATATAGTGCTTGTTTTTGGAGTTGGGTAAAATCAACTGATTCGAAGCATTGTTTTATATTACTGAAGTTGAGTTGAAGCTAGTGCTGCTTTTAAAAGCACACGCTAGCACTGGAGTTTGCATTCGCTATTTGGAAATGTATTAACCGATCTAAATGAGTGCAGTAGAGCAATGATGCACTTATCAAATCTTGCTGGTGAAAACAAATTTGATCTCAAGTACTCAGTATTTGCATTTAAGTTCACTTCAATGGACAAATATGCAGGATATCGTTCGTATTCAGAATCATTATGACAACAGAATATATTCATTTTGCCATCGAACATGTGAAAGGTTTAGCTGAAGGATCAGGCAAAGAAGGGCTCTGTTACTACAATGGATGGAAGAAGGGTGGATCAGAATGTCTTGTTTTAGTACGTAGATGGGGAATGCAAGGTATGATTTACTTCATACAGTGGTCCTGTAACTACAGAAAACTGCCCGAGTGACCTCCACAGCTGGAAGGTGATATCATATTCTGTAACGAAGGCCCCTGCCTGACCTTGATGGTGAGTGGTGGGAAAACCAAGGAGGCATGGTGACAGCATATGCCAGCTGATTCTTGGGTCCTGTGGGGTTGTGGGAAGGTCCCCCTTGCTATCCAGCCATGCCACACAGGCAGGTTAGGGTCCTCCTGCCTGTTTGAGGGAATCGAGAAGCAGAGGTCCCAGCGAGCCAGCACTGCCTGCATTTTACTCTCCCTTTGCATGGGTGCATATATCCTATACACATCTATATAGAGAAAGAAATTAACTTGAGCAGGGATGGGAAATTTGAGAGGCAGTCAGGAAGTCAGTGCACAAGGCGTTCACTCTAAGACATTTAGGAACAGGTAAACTAAGGGAGTCAACCCCAAGGGTAGGGGCATGGTGTGACAACCAGAGAGATCACAGCCAAAATGTGAGGGTGGCTGGGGGTGTTAGCCAGTCCCAAGTTCCACATCAGAGCTTGAAGCAATTTCTAAGGGTGGGGTCCATCAGCAAATCTTTTCAACAGCTGCCTGAAGAAAGACACCCCAGAAATAGAGGCAAGGAGGCAGCGCTAGGATTTGGCATGCAGGGATAAGAGCGCCCTAGTCATGGACATTCCAATACCAAGACCCACATCAGGGCTGTAAGACATCCCAAGGGGCTGAGCCGGATGATCAATGCCCATTCCAGCTTTCCTGAGGAGTCACACCTGAATCCCATTACCCCAGCAAAAGTTCAGAAGGCAAGCTAAGGTACTATAAAAGGCAAGGCTGTGAGAGCTGACTGGAGACGGGAACAGAAGGAGCTGTAGATGTAGGTTGAAGTAGGAGACTGGAGGAGAACCCCTGGAGACTGGGGAGAGCAAGAGACAGGAGGGTGGAGGAAAGAACCAGAAGGCCGGGGTAAGATGGAGTCAGGGGGCTTCAGGAGAGGCCCAGGAATCAGGGGAAAAGCCCTGGAAGTGGGAAACGTAGATACACAGCAAACTGGGAGGAGAAAGAACAAGCGTTCTAGGAGGTGTCAGAGACCGGAGGGTATTCTCACTCATACTCACCTTGGATCCTCTATGCAGGTGGCCAGGGAAAGGCCATTGCTTTTGGATCCTGACCCTGGGGGTGGACAAGCGAGGGAGATCACCTGGGTGGAGGTTCCTTGGGGATTTGGAGTGAGGTATCTTTAGGTGAGACATGGTATCCCCCTTATCCTAGTGACAACCAACCTAACCCTCCCCGACCATTGTAGGATACTGTAGGTCAGCTCCCCTTTTTTCCCCTCTTGAAACACCTGACAGTACTGAGACGAGGAAGAAGCACCTGAGAGTAATTAACACCTCTCACTCTCACCACTAAGGTAATGGGACGAAGATGATGCATGCAAGGTATGAAGGTCAGGTATGTCTTCTTAAACAGAGTGAGGCAGAATTGAATGATGGAATACACCTAGTGTCCATTGAAGGACCACAGGTTTATTAAAGGCAGAGCCATTAAGGCGTAAGAGAAGGACCTGGGGAACTTGGACCAAGATCAGCATCACACCCAGGGAATCTGGAGGCAGCCGTGGTGGGACCCGAGAACAAGACGGGATGTCGGCAGACATGCCCAAACCAAGGGAAGCCACCCTTATGTAGGAGCTGCGGTGAGGCACGAACACAAACACTGTGCCCGGCCTTATAGAGGCATTGAAGCCACCCATGCTGATCAAGCTCCTGTCCACACGCGAACTGGGCTCGTGGAATCCAGAAGGAAAGCAGAGAGGACCGCAGACAGAAGACGTCTAAAACCGGTGAGTGCTGGGGGAAGATAACCAGAGACTGGGGACGCTCTGGGAGGGATGCAAAGGTTGTAAACAGCACTGAGGAAGTATATACTTCAATTACAAATGAAACTATGAACTTAAATGAATGAATGAAAGGCAAGTGGTGCGGAAAATAGTAAACCTGCTCATATTGAATATCGAACTGAAGGAAAACAGCAATTCTGCTATTCTTGAACAACAAACTGAATGAAATAGCAAACCCGCTAATACTGATTCTATATTCAAATAGGAGACCTGCTAATGTTCATTCATGTACTGAAAGAAATTAGAAAACTAAATTGAATGAAAGATTCCAACTGCAGAGTTTAAGTCTATTCTAAGAAACTGTTTAGTTTTGAAGCTGTCTTTGAGAAATCATTTGTTTGCTGAACATCAGACCATTAAAGAAGAACTGAGGGTTCATGGTTGCACGCTGTGTAATGGGTCGTCATGTGGTCCGACAACTGCGCCAAGACCAGAGAACCCCTATATGCTGACAAGGAAACCTACTATTGTGCCACAAAAGGAAAACAACTATTAATGCATATAAGGCTTGGGGAAAGGAACCCTGAGCTGTGAAGAATTGTTGGAACTTAGTTAACAAACAAAGCTTCAAGATACTTCTTTTTGTGACATTTTTGATGTTGAACATGGGGAAGGGAGCCCCAAGACTTGCTAGCCTGGAACTGTATTG
Organism: Ambystoma mexicanum; assembly: GCF_040938575.1. NCBI lineage: Eukaryota > Metazoa > Chordata > Amphibia > Caudata > Ambystomatidae > Ambystoma > Ambystoma mexicanum. The sequence goes on along the minus strand of NC_090934.1, from coordinate 687,381,837 downwards.
GGGAAGGGCATCCTGGTGTGGAACAATATTACTTTGAACCCAAGAGAAGTTAACATGAACACTGTGGTGAACTTGCTGATATTTGGGAGGAGAACCGGAAGAATAAGCATGAGCTGGAAATAGGTCAAAACTTTACTTTTGTAACACTATTTCGTTTATGGTTGACATACCTACACATTGTTTTGTCTTAGTTGTGAAGGCAAGTATAGGTTTTGGACACAGACAGGACTTTTCAGTTGAACTTACTGACACAGACTTGGTTCCTTTAAGTAGGGAAATCCCACCCAAACAAAGGGCAAGTTAGGCCTGACACCCTCCTGACATTTAAGTTAATAAAGGTATTTGTGTTATTGAATCTGTTGTCTTCATCGCCCTCCATGATGCCAACCTCACAGAGGACAAATGGCCAGGGGAGCTTGGAGGAAAACAGACAGAGGGGCTGGAAGGACAAAAGGCTGGGGGCTAGGTGAAAAAAGGGCTGGGCTGGGAGGAAAAAGGGCCAGGGGCTGGAGTAAAAAGGGCCAGAGGGCCTGGGGGGGGAAGAAAGACTCAGGGGCTGGGAGGAGGGAGAAAGACCCAGGGGGCTGGGAGGAGGGAGAAGGACTCAGGGGGGGGGGGAGCGGCTGTAGAAAGACCAAGGGGGACGGCTGAAGAAAGACACAAGTGGTCGGCAGGAGAAAGACCCAAGTGGCCGGGAGGAGAAAGACCCAGCGTGCTGCCTATGGGGCATGATTGGACCTGGCAAACACCCTGCTAGACCTCCTGCCCCAGATTGAGAGGGAGGCTGGTCCCCATGCCACCCTGATATGGTCAGGCTCCTCACCCTGCCCAGTAGTGTTTTACTAGTTGTGTGCATTTTTCTTGGCTTAAATGCATTTTAAATGCATTTTTATAGAACCTTGGTTAGACATACTTTTAGTTTTGTACCACAATACTGTTGTTGTTTGTGTTGCTTTTGTCACAACACAAACCACTTGTGAAGGGTTTAGCCCATAGTTCTACCTGTCAGGCTGTGCCCGTTTCACTTTTATGATTAGGATCACTGTTGGTTTAGTAGTAGTGTGATGCCAAGTAGGTTATTTATTCGCGTCTCAACTCTGCACACATGCAGAGCAGTAGTAATTTAATCACGCAGTCCCTGCTTCTAGTTAATGCCAGATGAATAAGGAACACTATGTCCACCTCGCAACCTTAAAATGCCAATGTGCACTGAAGAACTTACATTATCATGACCAAAATATATTTGTCAGATAAGGAATAGTAGCACAGGGAAATAAATAGACGAACATGGTCAAGAAACGAAACCTGGATTAGGATCCGAATGGTCTGGTTTCAAAATCAGGTACTTGAGATTTCAATACAGCTTGACCAGTTCTCATTGTCTTTCTTTTTTATTTGATATTGCATTTCATATTGGTGCAGTACAGTTCATTTATTTCTAAGCTTTTCTTTAGCAAAGAAAGCTGAAGCCGATGGAAACAGATATTTACCCAAGACCACACAGCTGATCTGGGATTAGGATCAGTGGCATTATTTCTCCACAATCAACCATTGTAGAAGAGACAAAATACATCTCGACTCCTCTTTGGACACATAGGAAGAGACTTCAGAGGATCCTGCATGTGTGTTTTAGGGTGGGCTATGCAGGTGGGGGTGTGGCTAGACTGTTAGGGTTTTATGCATTTTAGTTCTTTATCTGAAAGCGCATTGAGGCCACACATGTGAGGAAAGAGCGCTATATAAATAACCAAATACAATACAATGCAATCTGAATTCCAGTGTGTTATTGTGTTGATATTTATTGTTCTTTGTTATTTATGCACGTCTTATCGAGCGCCTTGTGACTGGCTTGCTGGTGAAGTTTGCGCTTAATAACTATATATCACAACTGCTACTACTACTACAACTACAACAGAGCAATGCTTTGAATGTGTGGGTTTTGGGCGTGGATTGAGAGTGGGAAATATGGAAACCTCCTGTGTCGAAGTGGATGCAGTGTGGTAATGTGTGTGGGTGGGTGGGTGGAAAGACTAAGGGGCTGTTAATGGAAGGGAGGATAGGCCTTTGATGGGATTGGAGGACTGTATTTGTAGGGATTGGGGATGGGTTGGAAACAGTATGCAATGTCTGAGGTGACTAATGTCGGATTCCGGATAATTCTGCATGAGATCAGAACTAATCCATTTGATGGTCTTTATTGATAATACTGGATAGAATTAACATTGTTAATCCCCTGTTTTTCATGATTTGTATTTTGCTAGTAATTGACCATTATAGCACCTCCACTACCTGTTTATCAGTATTGCAAACCCATCTGATCGTCATTGTTACTAGTACCTCCTGGTCAACATTGCCAATCCCTTGCCTGATATCATTATAGCTGATCGGGTCAAAATGATGATCATGTCTTAAGTCATCATTGCCCTTCGCCCTGCAAGGTTTTTGGACAGAGGACAGACTTTTCAGTTGGACAAACATCCCGAAGACGAGCACCTGAGTTATATTTGTTTAAGCAGGGATAACCCTTTAGAGATAGGTAGAGGTACTAAAATAAAACCTGTTGAAACATGCCACCCCTTTGTCTGACTCCTTACTCCAACACGCTACACCATCTAATAATAATTACAGAGGAGCATAGCCCACATTCCCCTCACCGCACAAGCGCTGTCTTATACATTCACTGTATGAATGTGTAACAAAATCTATTCTCACACGCCTCCTGAAGAGCGATTTTTAGGCAGAAATGACCTCATAAAAACCCATACATCCATCAGTCTACTGGTGGAGGGGAGCAAAGAGGCATATATTTCAGTTTGAACGTGACTACACAGCAAATAGAAAATCTTTAAATCATACCTCAAGCCTTGGCGTGGTCCCAATCCCCCCACCCCCTCCAGTGTAAAGCCATGCATCGTCTTGCTAGAATAGAGGCTAGATTCAGGAATCAAGTAGCCAGAGCTTATGGTCCAACAGGGACCTCTGATTAGATTATTTGAGAGATCCTACCCCTGGGTCCCTTTTCAAAATATATGTTGTTTAATGCATTCCAATGTCAGGTGGAAGACTTCTGTTTGTTCTAGCCTGCACCCAACACACCAATCCATTATTTTCAGGATGTAATATGTGTGGTGTACGATACAGCTGGTGTAAATATTTAAAATGTATCAAACTATGCCCATAGTTCAGTGATAGTTTACAGGTTTGCTCACATGCACATGTCCAGTCTATTACCACCAGTCTGCATGGTTTTCAGTAGCTATTAGTTGCTTTCTGGGTGACCAACATGGTCTTTAGACGTTTGGAAGGAAATGGGACACTTTATCTGCACTTCTCTGATGTTAATCATAGAAAAAACATGCACAACCCAACGTCCTCTGTGAAGTTGGGACTGTTTATTCCAAGAGCACGGATCGAAATTGCTGGCTAATGTATGTAGAATTCAAGAGACTCCAGGAGTTAAATTTGATTCCCCAGGCCACCTTGTGCCCTACAAATATACCTATGTGATATTTACTGAATGTGTTTGGAAATGTGTGTAAAATTGCACTAGAAATACTTAAAAAGGCACTTAAAGCAGAATGGTTCCACTGTATATAAATCACTGAATTAATTGGTGACAATATTTATTCAGCCAACATTTGCAGAGTTCATCAAGGAAACTGATTTGCGCTTCAAACTTCATAACATGTATTTCTGTCTCCATTCTCTCATGTAAAGTTAATTTGTAAAGTATGACACGTGTTTGAATTTGTAAACCCTTTTCCAAGTATTCAAAACATAAGACAGATCCATGATCTAACTACTATGCTTCAATTCTATTCGAGTCAATAAGCAAAACAACTATTTATCTTACAGAAGTTACTTTTAAATCAACAAGTCATCATGTCTTCTTCCTATAGACCAGGAAAACAACAGTAAATGACTGCCTAACGCACTGGAAGTAGAGCAAGGACTACATATTTCGCAGAAATTAATATAAATCTCCAGTTAAGTGTGGGATTAGTTTGTTCCCTGCACTCTCCCATCAACCAACTAAACCAAGGCGCGGGCAACTGGAGGAGTAGTTTTAACCGTAATGCAAATTAAGACAGAAACAAATAATGTGGTGTGAAGGGGGAGCATGTGAGGTACCCGATTGGGGCTAGGAGGTAAGAATGGGAGTTGATAGGCACTGGATGTACATATGTGTGATGGGGATTGGGATCATGATGTTGCTTGTAGGCCTAACACAGTAAGTAAAGGAGGACTAAGAACCTGGATGAGCATTGCTAGATGAAGGCGATGATGTGGGTGGGAGAAGCAAGGCTGTTACTTTTTGAAAGGAGACCAAGGCAATAAGGCTGGCGAGGGATAGTGTTCAAACAATCCAATGATTAAGCATTTAGACTCCCTTCCTGGTCAGGTACTGACACATATATATATATATATATATCTCAGAAAATGTTTACTTATATTTGTAACCAACTGAAGTCTGATTTACGATGGAGTGACAGTGACCTAGTTAGTTTCCAAATATTTGGATTTTCCCACAAACATCAAGAAGGAAGGTTGAGATAGAATTACTAACACAGAAGAGGTGGGCAGCAGGTCAGGAATCCAAACATTTTAGAACCAGTACCCATAACATACATCTGGATGATCCTACTGAAGAACAGCATCTCACAATCCCCATAGACCATATTAATGTTTACCAGAGATAACTGGAAGAGCTGCTTCTGCTGACCAACAAGGCTAATTAGTATTCCTTTTACAACATCGAATCCCATCCCCAAATCGTCTAGTTGTATATATGCAACAATAGACTCCAGTGGTAAAAAATTATATTCTCTGCATATTCAATTATAAGGCTCAATATTGAAGCTATTTCTTTTTGTTCCAACAACTAAGCATCACATCTTTACTAGAGAGGGACAGTCACACTCCTGTGTAACTTTCCAACGTCCAGTGAGCTGGTCATGACAATTTTAAAGTACAGACAGTGAAATTAGGTCTGGCTGTAAAGAGGCAACCTCTTCTGGTCATGGGCAAAAAACATTTAGTTGTAATCTACTACACTGCAAGTATAGCTTTCCAATTTTGAGCCCCAACTACTATGCCACAATCTCAAAATCTCAACTCTTCTCCTGAACCTTCTGGATTTAATTTCTGTAAATGTGTGTTTACTCTTATTGTCTATTTGAGTGGTATTGTTTGCAAAACTAATTAGACACTTTAGAAAATTGGTGAAAATGGAAGGAAAAGGAAAGCATAAATGAAATTAAACAAGAGGGAAATCGCATAAGCATAACAAATTAAAACATGGTAGCTGTTGATATTTCAGTCTTGGGTCTCCGTTTCCAGACTCCCTTTTAAGTTTGTCCAATAGTCTCCACACAGTCACACTCTAAATCCATCTGCCCTGGGTCCTATACATCTTTCTTGCTATGTGTGTCTTCCTGAATACTTCTGACTGCAAACATAGGAGGCTACATTTCCTTCAATTTCTGCAGCATAAGCCTTGCTACGGTGGTTAAGACCTAGCACGAGAGATTCCAATCTTATTTTACGACTCCAATGATAAAGTGGGTGAAATTACAGTTTCTTTAATCTCACTTAGTTTAAATACTTTAGTCCAAAATTGGTGGATCCCCCATAACCTGTAAAAATGTGAATAAGTGACTCCTTCCAATCAGAAATTCTTCTTGTCACATGAAGGGTTTCTTTAAAAAAAAGAGAAATAGTGTAAAACGCAGCTGAAACAAAAGATAGTATTGGGATCTTCCATTAGTATTGGGGATAGAGAGTGTTTGTACATTCTGAGCAAGTTAACGTCAATTTCTACACATTTTGTACCTTCCTCTTTGGTCCATTTGTGAGTTAATGTATCCTCTGTAATCGCTCTGTTGTTCAAAAATGTATTACAATAAAAAGAATAAAAAGAAATAGCATTACTCTTATTATGAAATCATCTGGATTTCTTGTTGTGCCTAAAACATAAACCGTATTTGAAAAATGTATTCCAAAATGTAAAGTAAACAGAAATGTCAATGGTCAAAGTAGGCTCTCCAAAAAATAGATTTCAAAGAATGTTTCTACAAGTGTAAGGAGTGCTAAGTACCACGACCAGTGGAATGGTCTCACCATCAGGTGATATGCATCAGTGATCACTGGAATTGATAATGCTTGCTTGAAGAACCGTAGGCCGAACATTGATCAAGCTCCTTGTACCTCATGCATCACACAGGGTGTTTGTTCTGCTACTTTAACATGAGGTTTTCTAATCCATGTGTACATTATCCTTTAATGACACCTTCTATCACTTTAAATGAGACTGTGTCACCTTTCGAGTGGGCTCTGATCACTAAGCTCCTCCTACAATTTATACACCAGGTCTATTTCCTCTTTGTTGAGACTGTAAGGGTGCCGAAAGAGGAGACTGGCACATGGGTCGTATGGTTATTGGCATAATACTGTATTAGTAAAAAAAAGTAAAAAGAAAACCTAACTTTCCCTAACTCTAAGAAGGGTTTCCCTAGCTCAATTAAAAATCTAAGGCAATTGTCGAGATGTCTGTGTAAATCAATAGTCCACTGTCCTGTGTCAAAAACCTACTTATGTGCCTCACACTTATAACTAAACCCAAAGACATACTGAATCTTCTTGGTCCAGAAGTAAGTCTCCCTTCTTCTGACAGCAGATCACAGTTCCAGTTGTTCGTTGGGATCTTTACCTGAAAGAATGACTCCCTTCTCCAGGTCTCAATCCCTTTCCAAGGCACAAAACAAAGTTCCAGGTTGAAATGCCAAAAAGCAGTAAAGATCTTAATTAAAACTCAAAAGGTAAAGTTCTGGTTGAAACATCAACATTCCTTACTGTCCATAGTTGCTTCTTCACTATTAGGTTCCTGGAGAATGCCTTCCTTCTCCAGATGTTGGGCTCTCAGTGTTTTTCCTCACACAAAGCAAGGGGAAATTACTTCCTTCCCCATGACTGACTTTTCACCAGGTTTTACGATTCCAGAATGCCCTTGGCCCTTCTTGTCTTTGTTCTCACCCTTCTTGGCTTTAGTTTCACAATTCACTATGCCAGGGGGAATGTCTCCCTTCCCCTTGTTTTTTAACACAGTTCACACTGCCAGGGAGACTGTCTTCTTCTTCCTGGCCCTTCTCAGGCTTCTTATCAATAGTTCACACTGCCAGGGGGAATGTCTCCCTTCCCCTGGCCTTTGTCCTATTCTCTGGTTGATGTGAGTCCCAGACCCGAATCACAGTCCCTCTAGTGATTTGTTTTGGGAAGACATGGTTCACTATCCTGCCAGGTACTGCCACGAAGATGACTACTGAAGCTCTCCTCCTTAATGTGTGGTTCGCAGACCCTGCTCTCTTCTTTGTATTTCACTCCAGATCCGCCTGGTTTACTATCCTGCTCGGTATTATTATTGAAAGTATTCTTCTGTGTTATGCATGGGTTCCAGTCCCTCGGTTTAAGTTTTCTCCTGCCCCCTTTTCTAACTCTGGTAGCCTGTGTAGCCTTCTCGGTCTCTGTCACGCCTCATTCGGGGGTCCTGGGCACATCTGACGTCTTTGTTTGCTTCTCTCACTCTCCTATGGCTTCCATGGTACATCCGGTGACTCAGCAGCGGTTCTTTCTGGGCGTATTGCAAGTCTCTGCACGACAGCGCTGTCCGGCAGCTTCCTGCGTCAGGACTCCTATTTCCCCAGCTCTCCAGTTGGGATGCCACTGTTCCCCTTCTCGCATCCCAGACAGCAACCTCTGTTTCTCACTGCGATGGATGTCCTGTCAGCTCGTGGTTCCTCCTGGGAGGGTCTGACAGCAAGTTAAGTTCTTTCTTGGTCTTTATTCGGAATGGGCAAGGACATCTAAACCACTCATTCAGGTTCCAATGGGGTTAGTCATGGCTCTGCACCTCCGCCTCGTCTAAGTACTTCTTACTAAAGTCATAGTCAAGTCATCCCTACTCTTCCTCACCTCAGTGGCTGCTGTCTCATCAACTTCACAGACATACATGGAAGAGTGTAATATGGAGGTGTGTGGTATGGGGCAAGGGGATATGCAGGAGTTGGATTGAGGTACGGAAGTGTGGGATGAGAAGGTGGGCCTCAGAGACTGAGGGGAGGTAAAGGAAGTGGCTGAAGGGTGAAGGGTGTTGTACCACATCTTCCCGAGACGTCCTCCCTGATCCCCAGACGGAGAGCCTCTCCCCATGAGATCTTCCCGTTGTGTACCACCCCCAGGGGGACTGTCAGGTAACAGCCTCACCTCCCTGGCCTCATGGGAAGAAGCTCCCCTGCGAGGAGAAGCAACAACATATCAGTATTCATCACAATACCAAGGTAGAAGTGCTCATTTCCCATTGCAGTTTTTGCTAAGCCTTACTGTTTAATTTGAAGTAACTTAATCAGTTTCACTGTGGATGGCCCCTGTTTGCCTTGAATGCTTACATGTGAGTACTTTTAGGCCATTATTTTTCACATATTTAATTATAATTTGGGTGCATTTTAACTGTGTAATGTGACGGGCGAGGGTCATGACCCAGTCTGGTTGGCATGGGCACCACTCCCAGTAGTGGGGTCTAGAGAGATGAGGGAGTTGAAGGGGGGCAATCACTAACCCCCATCAGTGTGCTTTGTATAGGAATGCTGGCACCCCCATCTTTTCCACAGTGCCGGCCTGCTTCTCTTCTGGCCAGAGTTCTTTTTTGTCTTTTTCAGAACTGCAACTCTCAAAATGCACCTGGGACAACCAAGAAAACCTGGAAAAAGCAGGGGAATTAAATCAAGAATAGAAATATAATGAACTCTGATTTATCCTCCCAAACAGAGAAGAGACACCCAACAGCCAACCTCCCAATCCCAGAATGACCCTGAGGGATACGGGGGCAGCAGAAAATGAAAGGAGTGAGAAGGGACTGCAGGAGAGTCGAGGAGACAAAGATATCCTCCCAAAATCCAATTGAAACGAAACTCACAAGCACATGAACCATGCCATAAGGAAAAAAAGCAGCCTGAGTACATGGCTGTCACCCTGCAACTGGAGATTAAAAAGGGGACAGGGCTAAAACCTTCTAAAAGTCTTCCAGGGGATTTCCCATCCCTCAGAGGAGTAGCTTAGCCAAAGATTAGGCAAGGGGCGCATGTGACCAGTGAGACCAATGGGAGCCGGGAGGAGTGATGAAAGGGGTTAGGCTGCGCTATAAAAGCCCAGCCATCACAGAAGAGATTCAAAGGTGTTCGGGTGAGATCAGGTGCAGTGGTAAAGGATCAAGAGACCAGGCAGAGGACGAACCTTGGTGCAGAGTGCTAAGGAGATTGCTGCAATATTTTGTGAGAGTGCAGTTAAGGCACTCTAAGCATAGGGGAAAGAGAGATTGAATGATCAAGAGTGTTTGGTAGGAGGGTTTAGAGTGTGCAAGGCAATAGCGGAAGTAGTGACGAGGGGGGGGGTGAAGCAGGGCAGGGTTTGTAGTTGGAAGAGATAGGTGGAGAAAGTGTGATCAGATCAGGACACAGAGGTGAAGATATGGGTTTGAGAGTAGATAGAGGGGAGAAGCGAAGGCGAGTGAGAAGCAAAGAGAAGAACAAGTTACTTACCAACTGGTAACGTTCTTTCGACTGGATGTTCCTCCAACGTATTCCACATCTTTGACATGTAATGTCCACAGCTGTGCACTTCGGAAACTTTTTCAGCAGAGGGACTCCTGCGTCGATGACTTCGGGACGATGTCCCTCGAAGGCCTCCGTCGAGGGCGATGTCACTGGATGGTATAAATAGGACGCACAGCACCCGTAGTCTCAGTTTATGTTTTTTCCCTCAGAACATGTAGCACCAGTCTCATGCCTGCTTGACTGCACATAGCCTTGTGGAAACGTAAGCTGCAATCGCATAGGAAATTCTCCAGAGGAGCAGGCTGGGAGGGCGATGTGCAATACGTTGGAGGAACATCCAGTCGAAAGAACGTTACCAGTTGGTAAGTAACTTGTTCTTAGAATGGATTGTGTCCTCCAACGTATTCCACATCTTTGACAGACCCCCAAAGCAGTACGTAAATGGAGGAGGGAAAAGATACCCAATTAGATGGCGGAATAAAGAACCGCCTTACCAAAGGCCATATCCTGGCCATGGACTGTACCCAGGGAGTAATGCTTAACAAAGGTGTGAAGCGAAGTCCATGTTGCTGCATCACAAATATTCCTAATAGGAACACCCCGCTGGAGGGCTGTAGAAGTAGCCACGCCCCTAGTGGAATGACCTTGCAACCCTTCAGGAGGGTCCTTACCCGCCAATCGGTAACACTCCGTAATAGTGAGGATAATCCACCTGGACAAGGTCTGTTTGGTAACAGCCTGGCCAAATAGGTGTCCAGCATATCCTACAAAGTGTTGATCATCCACTCTGACCCTGGACATCCTAGAAATGTAAAAGCTCAGAGTTCTCCTAGGATCCAACCGATGTAGTCGCTCCTCTTCCCTAACAGGAAGAGGAGGAGGATAGAAAGATGGGAGAACCGCCTTCTGATTCAAATGAAATTCAGATACTACCTTAGGTAGAAAGGAAGGATGTACCAACAGTACAACCCTGTCCTTGAGAAACACAGTAAAGAGTGGCTTAGAGGAAACTGCCTGCAATTAACTCACTCTGCGAGCGGAAGTAACCGCAACCAAGAACACAGTCTTGAAGGACAATAACCTCAAAGGACAAGAGTGGAAAGGTTCAAACGGTGCACGCATGAGAAATTTCAAAACCAAATTTCAATCCCAAATCGGCACCTGGAAAGGGGACGGCGGGAACACATTAGTCAGTCCTTTAAGAAATTGAGAAATCAAAGGAATCTTAAAGTAAGAACATTTCTTCAGACAAGCGCTTAAATATAGACAGCGCCACCAGGTAACCCTTAATGGGACCAACTTAAAGGCCAAAGAAAGCAAAAAAGACAAAACCATAGGAATGGAGCACTGAAAAGGATCCCCATTGTGCCCCCTGCACCAGTCGCAGAATTTAGGCCAACAGTACAGGGATTTTGTTGCAGGCCGCCTGGCCGAAAGCAACACCTTCATGACGTCATCCGGGAGGTCCCAATCCTTATACCTCAACCTTTCAGATACCAAGAATGAAGGTTGAGAGTCTTGACCTCATGATAGAGAACCCCGACTCCCGCCGCCCCCCCTCGCGCGCGAGAGCAGATCCTCTCGGTAGGGAAAGCTGGCGTGGAGGGTAGATGGACACTTCTAGAAGGTACCACGCTCTCCTGGCCCAATCCGAAGCAATGAGGTTCATGTGGGAACCAAACCTCTGTAACCTCTGCAACACTTGAGGAATGACGGGACTGGAGGAAACGCATACAGCAGTGGGAATGACCAATCCACTACGAACGCGTCTCCTAAGGCTCCTCTTGGAGGAAATTCCATTGAGTAGAATCTCTCGCACTTCTGGTTGACACTGGTGGCAAAGAGATCCACTTGCGGTGTTCCCAAAAGGATGATGATCTCCCGAAGGACTTCCTGAGTCAACTCCCACTCGTGAGAGATCGTGCTCTGCCTGCTCAGAGCATCCGCCGATGCATTTTCTTCTCTGCCCAGATGAACTGCTGAGACCGAAATTCCCTGCTGGATGGCCCAGCACCAGAGCTGCATTGCCTCTCTGCACAACAGCAGTTACCCTACCCCCCCTTTTTTGTTGAGGTAATGCATGGCCACTGTGTTATCCATCATGATCAGGACACTCTTCCCCTGTACAGCCGACAGAAAAGCCTTCAGGGCTAGCCTGATGGCCATCAGCTCTAACAGGTTGATGTGGAGTTTGGACTCCGACAGAGACTAACGGCCGCTGGCGGTCAAGTCGTCGGCATGAGTACCCCATCCTGTGAGGGAAGCATCCGTCACTACAGTCACCTCCGGCCATGGTTGCAAAACGGCTCCCCCTTCATCAGGTTCCCTTCGTTGGCCCACCACAGAAGATCCTGGGAGACCGAGAGTGGAATCTGAACGCGATCCGACATCTTTCCTGAGAACTGCGACCACTGCATCTTAAGGACCCATTGCAGGGATCTCATCCTCAGCCTGGCCTCTGGCACCAGAAAAATGCAGGATGCCATGAGGCCGAGCAACCTTAAGAATTCGAAAGCTGGGAGACTCTGGGCCTGTTGAAACCTGTCCACCATCTGCACAATGTGATGAGCCCTCACCTTGGGAGGTGAGCACTTCCCTAACGACGTGTCTAACACAGTCCTGATGTACTGGAGCTATTGGGAAGGTGTCAGATGCGACTTCTTGAAATTGAGGGAGAAGCACAGCCTGTGGAGGGAGCGGCATGTATGACCCAGGTGATCCAATGCTTGCTCAGGAGAGCGTGCCCGGATCAGCCAGTCGTCCAGGTAGGGGTAGACGTGAATCCCCACTTGCCTGAGGTACGCTGCCACCACCACCATTAGCTTGGTGAAGACCCTCAGGTGGAGGTCAATCCGAACGGCAGGACCTGAAACCGAAAGTGTGAGTCTCCATCCGCAAACCTCAAGTACTTTCTGTGCTTGAGATGAATCGGCACATGAAAGTAAGCATCCTGTAGGTCCAGAGACACCAACCAATCCTGAAGTTGAAGGGCCTGGAGGACTTGAGAAAGAATAACCATCTTGAACTTGTCCTTCCTGAGAAGTTTGTTCAACCAACGCAAGTCCAGGATGGGTCTCAATCCCCTGTCTTTCTTGGGGATCAAAAAATAAGGGAAATACCATCTCTTGTTCCTCTCCGCTGCAGGCACCAGTTCTATGGCAGCTTTCTTCAGCAGGGCTTTTCCTGCACAAGGAGCAGATCTGTAAACCTCAAAGAGTTTCCCCGGTGGATTGTCGTGAGGCCGTGGTAGGAAGAGAAGGCAGTAGCCGTGGGCTATGATCTCCAGAACCCACGCATCTGAAGTAATGGCTCACCACTCTCCGAGCTGCTGAGACAGTCTGCCCCTAACTGGCGAACCATGGGACATGGCCTCATGACTGTTTGGAAGCGGCTGCGGCAGTGCCTAAAGGCAAAAAGGCAGCTGCCTCAGCAGCTTTGGCACCTCTATTTCCCCAACCACAATGGGTATTTTTTCGCTGGCCCCTTTGACTGGTGCCCCCTCTCGTTCTACCAAAGGAGTCGTAACGAAAAGAACCTCCCCTCCACTGCTGTCCCCTAGGACGAAAAGGCGGAGGTTGACGCACAGCTGCAGCTTTCGAGGTCTGCAAGTGAGCGCCATCAAAGGGCATGTTCAGAAGTCGGCTTTGCACATCCGGAGCAAAACCCCACTTCCGCAACCATAACGGTGCTCACAGCCATGGACCGGCTAACAATGTCTGCCGTATCCAAACTCGACTGAAAGGATTCATACATGGCATCCTTGCCGTCCTGCACAAGAGCCAGGAAGCCATCCCTTTCTTCCCCCTCTGGAATATGCTCAGCCGCTAAAGAAATAGTTCCACAGAGTGTGTGAGAACCTTGCTAAGGCACAAGTGGAGTTGTCCGATTTAAATGCCATGCTCCCTGCAGAAAATACCTTCTGAGCCCAACCGTCGAAGCGCTTGTCATCCCTATCACGAGGGATGGTAGGGTACGCCGCCTGCCTCGATGTGGCCGTAGCCGCCTGAACCACCAAACTCTCGGGAGTGGGGTGAGTGGATAAATAGCTTGGGTCGCTAACGGAAGGGTGGTACTTTTTTATCAAAGATTTTTTAACAGCCGAAAGAGATTCCGGGGACTGCCAAGCAGCAGCCACCCTTTTCTGTAAGGTGAGATGAAACGATAACACCGGGGCAAAGGACGGACCTTGATCTAAGACATCCGTTAGATCATCCTGTACAAGTCTTCAGGAGGACTGGACCAGCTCAGATACTCCGAGACCCAAGCCATGAGCCTCCTGTACAAAGACTCAGCATGGGCCACAGGCTCAGGCCTACTAAATTCCACTTCCAAGAAGTGTCCAACCCACTGGCATCATGAAGGGTTCGCCTCAACTCCTCCAATTGACTGTCTCCAGAAGAAATTGGAGCTACATCAAGTTCACCAGGGTCCTCCGAATCAGACCTTTCTTCCTCTTGATAAATGTAGTCCAGATGGATTTGAAACCCTGGCCTGGGGGACAGAAGAGGGCCTGGAGTCCAACACTGGCCTCACAGACTTCACAGCAGCCTTCCTAGAAGGATCCACCACATCGGGGGGTACTCCAACGGAAAATTTCGTCCAAAAATCCCCAAAGGCGTCAAGGGCACTGAAGGCTTCGACGCCGAGAGCGTCGACAACCTCAGCGTTGTGAGCGCCGAAGGCTTCGGCATCGATGTCGTCAGAGGTGCCGATGGCGCGGTAGGCTGATAAGAATGCAAAGCATCGACGTCCGAGTCCTTAGTAGGTTGCAGCGGTCTCACTGGGACGAGGAACGAGACCTACAAACACATCTCTTGCGACTATCCGAAGCCTTGTCCGAACAGGACCTTGAAGGTTCCCGATGCAAGTCGCGTCACGGACCTGAGCCCGAAGGCACGTGAGCGACTGTACGAGACCGATTCTGACCGGCTTCGTCAGAAGGTGCGACCGGACCCGTGCCCTGCGATTGAAATATCGCCAACATTTGCTCCTTAAAGGCAGCCCATTCCTTTGGAGTCGATGACTTCGTCGGGCATGCCACTTTCCTCACGGCTCCATCCTCCTCCGATCAGTGACAGTGCTTCCGAGAATGCTGCGATGAGGAAGAAGAATGGCCGGAACCACTCTCGGCCTCCTCCCGAAGCGGAGAGTGGCCCTCGAGTCGTCGGAGGACACCCCTTTGGATTTCGACTTGGATTTATTGGACTTACTGGGCTTGGACCCTTACCTACCTGGAGATTCCACTTCCGCTCCTGCAAGGCTTTGGCAGTCAGCGACTGGCATTTAGAACAGTCGTCGGTGTTGTGACTCTCGCCCAAGCACCACAAACAAATGCGATGCGGGTCGATGATTGACATTTTCGACTTGCAGTCCCGGCAGGTCGTGAAGCCAGACCGCGTAGTCAGAGGGGTCGAAGAAAAAGACATCTCACCGATGAAACACACGAGGCGTGCCGAGTTTCACGAAGCAACACATTTACGGAAAAAATAGAACTGGGGCTATGCGTCCTATTTATAACATATAACATCCGGTGACGTCGCTCTCGACGGAGGCCTTCGAAGGACATCGACCCGACGTCATCGACACAGGATGCTCTCTGCTGAAAAAGTTTCCGAAGTGCACAGCTGTGGACATTACATGTCAAAGATGTGGAATACGTTGGAGGACACAATCCATTTGAAGCGATGGATAGAAGAACAAAGGCAAGCAGAGAAGAAGGGAGGAGCAGTGATAGATATAGAGGGAGAATCAGAGGAATAAAGTGTGTGTGTGTGTGAGAGAGAGACAGAGAGAGAGAGAGAGAGAGGGAGAGGGGGAGAGAGAGAGAGAGAGAGAGAGAGAGAGAGAGAGAGAGAGAGCTAGAGGGGAGAGACTGGTGGCAGAAACCTGGGGAAATTAGCCTGTTTGCAAAAAGAAAAGGATGATTTAGAAATTGCCTGTGGGAGCTAGACAGAAACAGCGACAGACTTTAGATTTCCCTCCCAGATTAGAAAAGACCTAGACCATAGGGGTTACCATGCTTTATAATCCATTGGAGAACATTCTGAGCAAGGGACACCTGGGCGGAGGGAGGTGGAGGCAGTCGATAGGGTGTTCGAGAGTGCCATAGGGACCCCCTTAGTTTCAAACATCCCAGCCTTCCAGATCAGTTGTTTAAAAGTTTAATAAAGCCCTGTAAAACTACTCTGTATCTGAATTTCTGAGGCTGAGGCTGAGACATCAACCAATCTCTTTTGCTAATTTTATAAAATGCAAATGTAAACATGTGGGTACTACATTGAACACACACAAAGAAGATCCTATTTTGTGGTTTTTCTGGGTTGTTATTTCATTATTTCCAAAAAGGCAAGTTTTCACAGACTATTGTAAATATCACACTATATTGTTCTCTTCGACTTCCACAATACAAAGATCTAACAGAGGAGGCATGGCCCAGTGGTGATTGTGAAATCGGGACACAAAGACTATGTACAAACGGGGTCAAAGGCCAGCAGTAAGTGCTCAACATAAAAATGATTTGGACAGAAAACCGACAAGGTGGTGGAAGATCACTCTTTCGCGATAAGGAATGAATTTGTGAGAGATTCTACCAAAATTCTCCTGTGATGCCGTCTGATGCACGCTGCGCATATTACAACATCCTCTCTGTCTCATGCTCGTATGATTGAAGGGCTAGTTTAAACCATTCACAAAATGGTTCAACTGTCACCAATTTTAGCCCCAGAACATTTTTCAAAAAACGTTTATGGAAACCCTGAAAATCCTAGTCCTGCCACATGGTCATGTAAATCAACAAACTATCAACGGTGCAAAGCAGCAAGCTCTCTTGAAATGTCCAGTTTCTATTTGTATTGCTGTAAACAATCACCTTGCATTTTTGGTTAAACCTTACTGTTTCATTTGAAGTAACTTAACCAGTTGACGCTGCGCAAAAAAGGTTCTACTTTTAAAATAAACGTTTGAAAGTAACTAACTGAAAGTATCTTCAAGATTTTAATATAGTATGAAACAGTGATGTTTTACAAAAGACTGATTTTCTTCTGTTTCCATTCTACCACCACCGAAACATTTGCCTCTTAATCCCACAATTAAAACCCAAAACGCCAATTAAATACATTTAAAATCCGACATTCAAGCTGGTGGACACACACCTCTGTTACACATTTATGCCCTCTGCAGTCCCCCTCCAAGTGCCCTATACCTTCCCCCCAAACCATTGAGATCTGCTTTTTAAACGGGGTAACCCAGTTGTGTTCATCATACTCACCAGATCGTTGCTGCTATAAACACAAGTTTTTAAAGCTCCTTTATGTTATACAATTAAAATGGTTTAACACTATTTGTAACTTCCTGTCACTTCTGTTTCTGTATTTCATTTTTCAAACTTATTTTAAACTTTTGTCTTGAAAACGTATTTTAGAAATCAGAATGAATAACGCAAAAGAGCTATTGCTACTGTGTCATGCACTGAATAGGACTTCCTCTGGAAAATGGTGGACACAAAGTTTATTAATATATGTGATAGAAATTATGTTTTGTTGGTTGTAATTGAGAATGTCACATACACTATGCTTCAATTTTCACAAGCGTCATCTTCGAGAATGTGAAAATATGTGTTCACTGATGATCTCAACAGCAAAAATATTGCATAGTACAAACACCAAATTGACAAGGGGGGTCCTGCGAGTGCCTCTGCCAGACATTAGTCCCGGTTTCGAGAGACTTACCCAGTCTTTAGCTCACTATCTTTCACAGAGAAGAAATATCCCAAACATATCAGTCTTTGTCCTGCCCTGGGGCAGTCCAGCATCAAATGCTAGGCAATTCTCTTCTGAACAAGAGTACCAACAGCATCCCCAGACACGTGTTTCGGTCTGGTTGGACCTCATCAGTAGGGAGGAGCTGTGCCTCTCTAAGAATAGTGAGCAAGGGGTTCACGTCTGGATTCCCCTAGTAACTTAGGGTGACACCCAAAGTTTCTTAAATATGCAAATTGACAAGGGGGGTCCTGGGAGTCCCTCTGCCAGACATTAGTCCCTTTCCAGAGTCTTTAGCTCACTATCTTTCACAGAGAAGAAATATCCCAAACATATCAGTCTTTGTTCTGCCCTGGGGCAGTCCAGCACCGAAATGCTAGGCATTTACCCTCTGAACAAGAGTACCAACACCATCCCCAGACACGTGTTTCGGTCTGGTTGGACCTAATCAGTAGGGAGGAGCTGTGCCTCTCTAAGAATAGTGAGCAAGCGATCCACAATATTTCTTCTCTGTGAAAGATAGTGAGCTAAAGACTCTAGTCTCTCGTAACCAGGACTAATGTCTGGCAGAGAGACTCCCAGGACCCCCCTTGTCAATTTGCATATTCAAGTAACTTTGGGTCTCACCCCAAGTTACTAGGGGAATCCAGACGTGGACCTCTTGCTCACTATTCTTAGAGAGGCACAGCTTCTCCCTACTGATGAGGTCTAACGAGACCGAAACACGTGTCTGGGGATGCTGTTGGTACTCTTGTTCAGAGGAGAATTGCCTAGCATTTCGGTGCTGGACTGCCCCAGGGCAGGACAAAGACTGATATGTTTGGGATATTTCTTCTCTGTGAAAGATAGTGAGCTAAAGACTCTGGGCAAGTCTCTCGTAACCAGGACTAATGTCTGGCAGAGAGACTCCCAGGACCCCCCTTGTCAATTTGCATAGTACAAACACCGACACAATGACATTGATGCTTCAGATATGTTGGGATAGCCATTGCAGTGAAAAAACATCATGACTTTTAGCCCCCTTTGTACACAATATTTCACCAGAGAAATATCTAAATTACGATTCTACAAAAAAAGTATTGCAGGATGTGGGGCGGGGAGGGGGGCTCTAAAGGCGATTCAACAACAAGCAGAACAAAAAACAGCAGGAGGGAAAAATCTAGGACAAGGCAGGAACAGGGAACTACCAGAGGTAGGTTTAGCTCCCTTGCGTGATGCAAAAAGATACAGAATTGCAAATAGTATTCCAAAAAAATGGAACCCATGGTAAATCAAGAAAACAAAAAGGAAAAATTAGAGACCACATTAGCCTATGTTTTTATGAGTGTCATTGTGATTCTTAATTTCGAACTAGATGACACTGCCTAAAAATACTGTGCTCACCCATTATGACTTTAACCTTACGTTAGTTGAATATTCACCCTGTACAAAAGTCTGTAACAGACATCTTTGCTTCATAATGCCGAAGGCTCAACTGAAAGAATTTTAAAATGGTTGCGTCTAGGTCTGGAAAAAAATCATTGTATCCTCAACAACAAAAAAACGTTGACAATATCACGCAATTACTATGAACACACGTGTTTCTAAACTGATTGAACTTTTGCACTTTTCAAACCGATCATCGTCAATGGAAAAATGTCAACCGTGACAGTAATACCTCTTAGGCAAAACAGGGGTTGGGTTACCATCAACGCCTCGTGCCATATCACACCCTTAGGGACTGGATTACCTGACGGTAACCCAACCCATGTCATCGTTTGCTGCCTAATCAACTCTCATCTCCATGAAAATACCTGCCAACAGTCATGCTTCAATTGGAAGGCGCTAATTGGACTGTGGGGGTCCATGTGCTGCCTGGGATATTGTGCAGTTCTGACAAATGTCATCCATTTCACGCAGTTTTGATGTATTTCGAGCAGTCTTTGTATTCAGATGAATATGATTCTGCCACCAACGCTAGGAGGCACGTTTTGGGTAGAGCCTAGCCCACTCACTAGCACCAGGTGCAATATACCAGAATTGTACCATACACGCTGCACAAAAACCCTGCACGCTGCAACAAGTGATTCCATAAATGTGGAAATGCAGAAATTAAAACAAATGGCAAAGCGGTCTTTAAATAACAAAAACCGTATAGCGCATTCCTCTATCAACTTCAAAAATAAAAAAAAAGATATGCATTGCTTTTTACCGTGTCCATGACCAGAGGCAAGTGTTCTCCTTTTTAATGTGTGCTTTCTCGCCCAACATTCGTGTTCTTTAACTCCATTCAGGTAATTGAACTTTCCACTTTCTCATTTCCCAGGCCTTTCTCCAACTGTAAACGTTTACTAATGCATGGAATTACACCAATTTGCAGCAGCTTTCACAGAAAATCAGAATGAACAAATGCATTGACAAATATTGAATGTACGACTATTTTCTGATCAGTGCTGGACTGGCCTACAGGGAACTCTGGAGATGACCCACGGGCCTCTGTACCATGGGCCTCTTTACGGAGTGGATTCTTGTCTGAACAATATTTCCATGTCGACTTTTAGCTCCGAACCAAAGCCTGTTTCTGATATTTTGGAGCTGATGAAAATGTTGAGTACTGACATCAGCAATATTTTGAGAGCCACATATGATATGCTCCCCTTTTCTTAGGGTTGGACTCGAAGGTTAGGGAACAAACTCTGAAGAATTACCTAATGCCATTTGTGTGCTAACTAAACCCTCTCTTCACAGGTTGTGTTTGTTTCTGCTAAATGAAATTGCATTAAGAACTGTGTTGTATATATATTGTATAGTGCAAGGATTTGTGTGATAACTGTTTTCGCATTGCTAAAGTTACTTGTGTCTATTTGGTCCAGCCGATAAATGTATAGATATTTTTCATATACACTTCTCTAAGAGTAATTTGTGGTTCGTTGCCATGTGTGCTCATTGTGGGCTTCCAATCACTCTCACCCCTCCTGAGACTTGGTCTTGACCACCTGCCAGCTACCTAGATTGGTCTGGCTTGTCCAGCAGATTCATCTTTTTCACTAAACTGACAGTGGCCCCCTAAACATCTGCCCACGAGGGTAGAGTTTAGAAATCCATCTTAACAACTTGATGTACAGCGGTGGGATAAGATCGGAAGTACCCAGTGTTGCACAATGGTAAGGTACCCAGGTTACACTTACGCAAGAGACACAGTGTTCTTAGGTTAAAGTTAACTTTAAGCCACCAGCCTTTACTTATATTATGGTTGCAATTACAGACATTGCTTTTCGTGCCTATAAGTCTGAGAGACTAAGAGATATTTGTACCGAAATGGGCCTCTCAGCCACTGGTACTATATCCAAAATGATTCAAAGGATCACAGATTGGCAGGAAATGCGAATTCTGGCTTTGCCTTCTTATGATGGCCCATAATGTACTGGGGCTATCCCAAGTACCAGTAATGTGTTTACTAGTGGTACCATAGAGAGAGGCCAGGATGACTAGGTTGATGAAGATGTGTCCTCTGTCTCACTGACTGGCTCTGGGGCTGAAGCCATGCCGGAAAACACGAAGCAAGAGCTGCTGTTTAAGCAGAAAGAGCTTACATTTTCATGGCTAAGCTGGATTTGGAGAGGTCAGAGAAGCAGAAGGACAGTGATCGCCAGTTGGATCTTGCTAGATTGCAGGGCACCAATGGTTCCAACAGAGGATCTGATAATGGGGCTGGCCCATCCTCTCATCCAAGATTTCCAAAAGATCTGCCTAGTGTGTATGATGACAAGAATGACATCATGGACTGGTTGACTGCATTTGAGTATGCATGTGAGGTGCAAGAAGTAGAGGATGCTGATATGATTGCATGGTTGCTCAGTCGACTATGCCGTTCTGGCTGCAAAGCTATTATGGATATGTCAAAGGCTGACAGAAAAGACTTTGCAAAATTGAAGCAAACTCTGGTTTTAAAGTTTGGGAAGACTCCTGCCCAATACTTGAAATGTTTCGGAGAACACAAGAAGAAAGAAGGTAATACTTGGGATTCTTATATTGCTGCTTCTTTCACAAACTTGACTGGTTGGGTAGAAGGATACAAGGTCACCTCATTTGAGGGAATGATGCATTTAGTCATGCTTGAACATATGTTTGTTTCTTGTTCCCCTGAGCTTAAGCAGCACTTGGATGACTTGAAGGAAACATATCCTAAAAAGTTATTCATTGCAGCAGATTTATGGGTATCACAGAGTGTCCCATAAGGACAAGCCTGCTTCTGGTAAGCAGGAGGAGGGAAACAAAGAACAAGGATAAGGAGGGTGGGGGATCTGATGACAAGTCTTCTCAGAAGGGCCAGAAAAAGTTTAAAAAGGGTACATTGCCTGAGAACAGTCAGAGTAGTGGGAGTAACCCTCCCAAGTATAGCTCAGGTTACAGTAAGCCTCCCTATGTGCAAAGACCTAGTGGCCGTTGTGGGGCAAGTGACCATGTGAAGGGGACCCCAGATGTAAGGTCAAAACCTTGGGTGTCCATCTGTGAGTCTGGCCTTCCCCTCCTATAAGGAGGATGAGCTGATCACAGGGGCATCCTTCGCCTCAGATTAATTCCCCATTGAGATAGAATCTGTGGTAGTCTTAGTTTCCCTGGGAGCCAAGAGTTTCAGAAGTTTATGCTAGGATACCTGACAACATCAAGCACTACTTTAAAGTGTGCTGATCAATTGAGGTTCTACTCCAGCCCTCAGGGATAGTGGAGCCAACAGAACTGTGGTGGATGCCACTCTGGTCAACCAGGAGGAGCTTGCCAGAGCTACCCCTGATGCCCACCAAGTTATCTGATGGCCCCCTCTCAAATTCCCAGTAATGCCTGTCAATCTGACTATTAATGGTACAGTAGTAAGGATTCCTGTGAGTGTACAGAGGCAAGCCCCTGGAAATGTTCTGTTGGGAAATGACCTCGGAGACTTTGGTCTTGTGGGGGATACAGCAGAAAGCCAATTCACAAGGTCACAAACAGGAACTGCCCTGGTAAAGGCCAAGGCTGAGCCAAAAGGGAACCCAAAGGCTAAGGGAGTCAGAAAATCAAAAAGAGGGAAAGAGAATATTGCCTCAAACTCACCTACCACTGAGGTGGAGGTAGTTGGCCAAGCACCTGAACCTGACAGGGAAGAGGTGCTGCCTGAAATACTCAACCCACATGATCATCCTGAACTCCAAAGTTTATTGGTCGAAGGTGATCCTGAAAGGGAAGAGTTTAGTAAGGCCCTTCTTTGCAAGGCCTAAGGAGACAGGCAGCTCCCAGCTTGAAGGTGAACCTCCTGGGAAGCATAGGCTTTATTGGGAAGGTGGGCACTTGTACAGTGAGCCCACAGAGTCTTCTGAAGGAGACCATAGGAGATTGGTGGTCGCCCTTCAAGTAAGACCCTCCCTGCTGCAACTGGCGCATGAAGGCCTCCTTACTGGTCACCTTGGGATCAAGAGAACCAAGCAAAGGTTATCCATGCACTTTTACTGGTACAAGATGGGGGTGCAAGTAGAATGTCATTGTAGGAGTTGTGACACCTGCCAGATTTCTGGAAAAAGTGGCTCAACAATCTAGGCTCCATTGCTGCCACTTGCTGTTGTTGGAGTGCAATTTGAGAGGGTAGGGATTGATAGTGTTGGTCCCCTTGACCCTCAGACATCCCCTGGAAATACGTTTATCTTGGTGCTGGTCGACCATGCCAACAGATATCCTAAAGGCATCCCATTGAAGACAGTGACTGCCTAGTCCGTTGCTAAAGCTTTACTTGGCATATTTACTAGGGTTGGCTTCACTAAAGAAGTTGTGTATGACAGAGGCAGCAACTTTATGTCCACGTATATGCAAGCCATGTGGAAGGAGTGTGGGGGTCACTTATAAGTTTCATCAGCTTATCACTGACAAACAAATGGCTTAGTTAAGAGGTTTAACAAAACTCTAAAGAGGATGATTGTGGCTCTGGAAGAACCTCAAAGGAGAAAATGGGATCTCCTGTTGCCATCCTTACTTTTTGCCTAAAGAGAGGTACCTCAAGAGTGGGTTGGATTTAGCCGCTTCGAGCTTCTTTTTGGCCACCCTGTAAGGGTGGCCATAGTAAAGGAAGGGTGGGAGCTCCCCACTCCTCCTATAACTACCAATGTAGTGGACTATGTGTTGGGTTTAAGGGACAGGATGGTCTCCTGATGGCTCAGGCCAGTGACAAGTTAAAGGCTGGTCAAGCATTGATCAAATATTGGTATGACCAGAAAGTTTCACTTGTTCACTTTACCCCAGGTCAAGATGTCCTGATCATGAATCCCATAAGGATGTGAGACTACATGATAAATGGTCAGGCCCTTACACAGCTGTGGAGCAGCTGGGTGAGGTCAACTATTTGGTGGAACTTAGAAGGCCTGGACTGGCCCCAAAAGTGTTTCACATAAATAGGCTGAAGGCTTTCATACCTAGCGATGAAATAGCTGCACTGCTACTGGCTTCAGATATAGAAGAGGAGATATCAGAACCTGAAGGGCAATCAGTAGGGCCTTGACTCCATCAATGCAGGGCATAACAAAGGAGTGGACAACTGTACAGAAATCAGAAAAAGGAATGTAGGATTTAATACATCAAAGTAATTTTAATTTTACAGAAGGAATTTTGATTCTTTTGGGATGTGGGCCATGAAGTTCCATGGACGATAAAGAAGAGAGCCAATGGATGTGGACAATTGAACTAGTCTTGGGGCAATGTCCAAGCATTCTTTGAGGTTCTTGAGATGGCTAGCCAAATGGAGGATATCTTCAATAGAACTGTGTGCCATCAGCGCATTGGTGGGGAGAGATACCAGGCAGATCTAGCAGAACATAGAGTGGCTCTATGTAGATGTTAAAAAGCATGGGAAACAGGAGTGAACCCTTGTGTGATATCACAGTAAACTGGGACACAGGGGGAGATAGATGACATGATCTTCGTGACCCCATACTTTCCAGTTAGGAAGAATCAACATCAATCCATCACCTGGTCCCCAATGCCCATGCAGTGCTGATTACAAGGAGGCATGCACCTCCCAAGCAAGTCTTTTAAGAGTGTCATCCATGACATGCACACTGGCTATCTAAGTACTGCACATGGAACTGGAATCAGATTGGTAGGTGCAAATGGATATTGAGCTGGGAGGCGGGATGTGCTTCTAGCATTTTGAACAAGAAAGGTAGGGAAGTAAAAGGGTGAAGGTTATTTAGATCATAACTGTCAGGGTTTGATTTTTTCAATAGTGGGGCATTTCAACTAGAATTGAGGGAACCAGTGTAATACCTTGTGCAAGAGAGACATTGAAGATCTGTGTGAGGCAAAGAGGTGTAGAGGCCAGAAGATCATTTATGAGCTCTGCGTGAAAACGTTGATGTTCACGATATGTTTCTTCGATTAAATAACTTTCTGTAGGATGGATTTATCGATCGGTAGAAAGGTGTTCCAAGTGGTAATGGTTCACAGAGAGAGTAGGTCATTAGCAGAGATTATTGCCAGTGATCGAACCATAAATACTAACTATTTTGCAAGTGGGCAACTGTGAAATAGTGGCAGCCAATTGCCCTGAATGAGGTTAGGGCAGGGAACAGTTGAAGCAAAGTTTTAATGCCTGCAAATGTCAGCGGGCATGACTGGCAGTATCACACACATGGTTAATATAATAATTCGATTTTGCAGTGGAAATCTAAAGCGTATGTGCCTGGAGTGGAGGACTTAGTACTGTAGCACTGTACTGGGGTAAACACAGAATAAAATCAAAGGATTGGCAGAGTTACTGTACAGGAACCCATAGTAACAAACTCTTATCAACTATCACCTTACATTGCATACCTGCCAAGATGCTCCATTTCATTCTGGAGATTCTTGCCCAGCAACAAACACTTTAGTACTTCTGAGTGCCCCATTGAAAATAACACTAGCAGATGACCATGGTGTCTGTGTTCACTAGTTCCCCAACAAGCCTTTGTCGCCTAGGAAGGGTCGATCTGAGGTACTGTAAGAGGTTAGACATCCACAAGCCCCCAATATTATCGACACATTGCATGTATCTGCATATTAGTTTATATGTACCTACTGAATAGTATTTACAATACCAAAGAAGCATTACCGTGTAGTATTGTG
Source organism: Ambystoma mexicanum (assembly GCF_040938575.1). Taxonomy (NCBI): domain Eukaryota; kingdom Metazoa; phylum Chordata; class Amphibia; order Caudata; family Ambystomatidae; genus Ambystoma; species Ambystoma mexicanum. The sequence goes on along the minus strand of NC_090934.1, from coordinate 687,356,369 downwards.
TTTTACTGTAATGGAACTCTGATTTAGATTATTTTTCCATTTTCCAAATACAACTGTTTTGCTGATTCTGATGTGTTATCATGCTTATTGACACACATGAGACCTCCTCACCGTGGGCAGAGACACCGAACTGGCAGTGAGCTGTCCGCGATATAAGCAATGCCCTTATTCAGTGAACAGACATTTAAGTGACTTAACTACAAAAGTCATATCTTTTATTTTTGCTGCAACGGCTCCATTACAGTGAATGCTTTTTTTCGTATAAACCATATACAATAGACACTGAAATCCTGATGCCCACCAGTAGTCATGAGGACTGTTCTGAGGGGGGCAGAATACCAGCATCTGGACAGTTTACTGGCGGGTGTCACTGTAGGGCACTTGGCAGGGGAAAGACAGAAATCAAATCAAAAGATTGGCAGAGTTACTGAACAAGCGCAATAGAAACAACCTCCCATCACCTTATAATAATAATTAGTATTTTTATATAGCCCTCCATCAGCATTCCTCTCACTTTTCATGGCGGTAATGACAGATACTATTACTACCCTACTTAATGGTAGACATACAGTCACATCCATGCCCACATGCCCAACACATCAGAAATGTTTATTATTAATAGTGTGTAGAGGCAGAGTTGCACAAAGGCATTGGAAAAGAGCACTAGTAATCTAGTGGGGTACACTTTTCAAAGGTGTTCCCCCATGTCTACCAATGCCATGCAGATCAGGTTGTAAATATCTACCTTGTAGTTTTTATAATCAGACTCAAACCCAGCATTCACTGTAATGGAGCCCGTATTTTACATTATCTTAAATTACTGAACTATGAAAACAATTTGTGGCATGCACATTTTCGCCTTTTCTTTGAAGTGGCAGTATGTTCTTTTTTTCAGGTTTTCTTGACCAATCCTCTCCTGAAAAATAATTGGGGAGCAATGAAAAAAGCACAAATGATTATAGTGAATAATGGGGGAAGAAAAGTAATAATATGAGGTAATTGGATGCAACCCCACATTTTGGGCAGCTGCTATCCACCTGGTAATCGTTCTAACCCCTTGTGCACCAATGTTCGGCAACAAAGCGTGCTTGAGCGCATACTAATCTCCGGTCAGCCCATGGCGCCTATTGGCACTGTGGAGAGGGAATGCATCTCTACGCTCTGCTTCATGATATGGAGAAACGTAGTGGCAAGACCGTAGGCAGTGTCTCGCCCAGCTCTAGTGTCAGTGTATCAGGGATATTTTGGGTCCCAAATAGTTGTGACGTGTATTGAGAAATGGCCGGTTTGGGTGATAAAAAAAGAACGATAGGCTCAAATATGTCGCTAAATAAGGAGGTTACAGTAATATAAATGTGAAGCTTTTTGATGCATGGGTGAGTGCGCCTTCCCAGCGTTCACAGAAATTATATTTTGCAAGCTGAAAACCCCAACTCCATATGAAAATTAACTTTTTGAATATATATACCACAAACACAATGTATAAGGGTTTGGACCTGGTTGTCATGAAAACTAAAACCACGTATCATCTCCTGAGAAGGCAGAGAGAACCACCCAGCTACTGTGGTATAGTAGTGGTAGAAGTTAAAATCAAATATAAATTAAAGTGTTGCAGCAGCAAAGCTATAGTTTAGGTTATATGACACTTAACATAGGAAAATGCGAAAACATATTCCCTTGTGCCTTTTGACTTGTTCCGTGTAAGAACATGTACATTCTCAAAATGTTGTACAATACGTGTATATACCAACGATGATATCTTGTAAAAATGTAATGTGACTTATTTGCATTTGGATTGTCAAACTCCAAAAACACTCTTTCATCAGTGATGTAATCATTGACATTTTTGATGTCATCTTTGATGTTCTGGGTGTTAGTGCTAGCATTGCACGGTGGTGGAGCAAGTTATGGTTGCTTAGCTTACCATAACTGGCGAATTTCAAGGGTTTTTCGGTTTTACCTGGAACCATAACGTCCCGTTAACATCGTTTTTTTCACAGGTTTTTAGTAGAGCAACTTAACCATAACGTCCCGTTAAAGTTTTTTTTACTGAATTTCACAGGTTTTTAGTAGGGCAATTTAACCATAATGTCCCGTTATCAAAACATTTTTTAACTGAACTTCATAGGTTTTTAGTAGTGCCACGTAACCATAGTGTAAACGAACATCTGACTTCACTCCACACCTTCTGGAGAATACCACATGACCAGAACCGGCCTTAGGGAGGGTGGCGAACCGGCCGAACGGCCGGGGCGCCGCGCTCCCCAGGGCACCATTAGCCCCCCGCCACACCAGCTCGGGAGACTCTTTCAATGGCTCGGTGAAGCTGGCGTAGCTGCAGAAGGAGTAGCATGCGGACTCATTCAATGTCAATCGGGTGCTTTGCACCCGATTGACACCAAATGTGCCCCTCTACCGCAGGCGCCTTAACCAAGAAAAGGGACCGTTAGCCCCACGCCAGCTCGGGGGAGTCTTTGAATGGCTCCCTCAAGCTGGCATGGTGGCGGCATGCGCCTCATTGTTGGTCAATGCGTCCGCGGCAGCGGAGCACATTTAGGAACACTAGGGAGCTAATGCACCCCATTAATAGAGTTATCTCCTTGCCGGAGCAAGGAGATTTAAAAAAAATAATAAATACACTCCGTAGCCACGGCCTCTGTTGACCAGGGGCACGCGGAGAGGTTGGGGGGTGCCAATTCGTCCGGGTCTGGCGTGATGTCCACGGACATCGGACGCGCCTGCTGATTGGATGGTGAAAGCATATGGTGCGTCTTATTTTCGGAACGGTCGCCATGTTGGATCCAGGGATAGCGCAGTAGGGAAAACATCTGGAAAACACATTTGGGGTTATTTGGTGGCTGGAAAGGGTGTAGGGGTGAAATAAAGATAATATGGGGCTGTTTTTATAGGTGAAAAAAGGGTGTGCAGGTGCCACGATAGTCCGTGGACACTGCAATAGTCATCTGACAGCTCTGTGAACGATAGAGATGATATGGAGAGGTTTTTATAGGTGAAAAAAGGGTTTGCAGATGCTGCTGCTGAGTCTGCGGTCAATTTTAGTGTCTGCAGCCATTATTTCAATTGCAGGGGGCTCAGGTCAAGTTTTGTTATTTGAAGGTATATTTTACATACTTGTTATATGGTTTAAGTATATTGTGGTGGTTGTGACCCCAAGAATCTGGGCACTGGGCACACACACTATAGTAATATGTGTATAGTAATTATAGGTACTGTAGGGCGAGCATACAGCATTTCTAATATGGTGGAATTATATAATAGAACTGTATATGGTATTTATGATTGTAGTATAATCGAGGATAGTGCTTACGGAATATGTATTTGTTTATACTTGGTATGGTTACTTAGTTGCATACAGTAATAAAGCTGGAAGCTCTGGTTCTTTTTCTGTGGAAAAAAAATAGTATAATTTGTTAAGTAGGATAGTTTAAAAGCTTTAATCGCATACATATTTACATATACATTTACTTTTTTTGACCCTCATAAACAGTACATTCCATGTACTTGTTTGGTCCACTATTAGTGTGTGCTACACTGTTGTTGTATTGACATTAAATAATCATTGGGGAAAAACATCCATAGAGGATTAAAAAAACCCTATTTTAATGGGATAGCATATTTGTTTGAAGTATGTCTGTTTGAAGATTGCTATAATTAAGGGTTAAAGTAGTTAGATACCTGTTAGGTGTATTCTAACCATCTTGGCTTTTAAAAGTGGTATTGTAGTATAATGGATGTAGTTAGAAACCTGTTGGCGTATTCCAACTATATTGGACATTAGAAGAAGTTTTGTAGTAACAACAACTGTGATGGCATATCTGAAGTGTATTGCAATGAAGGGTATTTTTGTAGTAGTTAGCTACCTGTTGGCGTATTGTAACTGTTTATTGTACTATAGTTTAGTGAGAAAATTTGGGTTGAAGGAATACTAAGTAGGCATTTGTCAGATTTGCTGTTAACCTAGGTTTTGGAGAAATTGAGGTGTTTTACATTCAAGCCAACCACTTTTTTTCACATATGAGGTATTGACCTGAAGTGCTTGTGGCACCAGTGGGGTATATTATGTCTACTGTTGTGAAGGTTTTTTTGCCAAGAGATACTTGGCCGTGTGTAAAGCTAGTGAGCTTAGAGTTATTTTTGATACCATATGCATTGTACCTTGGCAGCATTAGTATAACATATTGGCTATGTGAGTGTATTTGGATGCTGGAACGATTTTCTGAATTGCAATAATATGCATTGATTTGCATTCTGCAGAAGCTGGTGAAATGGAATGGATTCACAATTTGGTATGGATACATACAAAAATCGTTCATTAGGGATGTGCTCTTGTGAAACATGGTTACAGAGAGTGCATGTATGTTTCCACATGTATAATATCTGGAAGATTTCATTGATAGGGATGTTTTTGGTTTCCAGTACTTGTAGTAAGTACATTAGGAATTCTTGTAGTTCTTACAGTGTTTTTATGGTAAATGTTTTACCATTCCTGCACAGTAGTCCAATGTTTGCCTTATACCGGAGAAACTAAGTGTTTTCAGGATTATTTGTAGCATTTCTACGAAAGATGAACATTTGCAAACACAACTGGTCCAAGCGGCTTAAGTAAATGTTGTGCACAATTGGTGTCAATTGGAAGAGAAGATTGATTGTTACATTTGCATAGCAATTTACTCCAGTTGTGTTGCTGAATTTAAAGGGACCAGAGAGCTGTGCCTCTGCATCGTTTGAAGGGCCTACAGATCTTTTTTAATTATTGATATTTGTCTGTCTTCTGATGGACGTGCAGTTAAGTTTATAGTAGATGGTTTTGTGGTTGTATTATTTGATGAAGAAGCAGTTGGTTGTTGTTTCTTTAGCATTATTGTTGGGAGATCTGTTATAGGTTCTGTTTGTATTAGTTTTCATTTTAAAGGTTTTATTTTTTGAGGTACAGGGCACATATCTAAATGGGGTTGTACAGTGCATGTAGCCTGTAGTATTCTAGGATGCAAGGAATGTCAGCGCTGACTTTGTTTCCATCAAAGTTAACTCAGAATAGACCATTGAGTGTACATAGACGTGAAAGTGCTATGTAACTCATACCTTCGTTAAAGACTGTGCTGCAAATGTCAATCAATTCATGATCTAGGGTTAGACCTTGAGATTTCTGAATAGTGACAGCATATGAAAGAGATAGAAAGAATTGTTCTCTGTGTACGTACATGTCTTTGAAAAGAAGGAAACATGCTATTGTGTGGCCAATTTATTTAACTTCTGCAAGTTTGTCAAAGTGGATGTTGACAAACTGACTGTTGTTGTCATGTGGATATGTTTAGAAGCCAACAACTGTACCAATTGCTCCATTGACTAAACCTTGTTCCAAGTCAAGGTTACGTTTTACAATTACTTAGCAGTTTAGACACAAAGTTAATATTTTTTCCAATCCAGCTGTGTTGGGGATACATTTTTCTAAGCTATTTAGTTGTGCTCTTTCTTGGTGACAAATAGGGAGTGTCATGCCGTGCACTTCTGGTTTGTCTGAGGAGCTCATATGCAGTATGGGTTGCATTTCCTTTTTTTAACATTGTCTCGCTGAATTCACTGCAGATTGCCAGGGTTGGCATTAAGGATTTGCATTTTAGATTTTGTTGAGTTAATTGTTCCATGACATCAGTAGCAGATGTGTTACACCCCTATAGCTCATGGATTAGTCTACTATTTAAGATGGATTTTTCATTTTTAGTAAGCAGACCAGTTCTAAGTTTTTAAAAAAAATGTTAGCATAGGTCAACGTCTGCAGACTGACGCATGTCTTGAGTTAGTTTGCTGTAGTAAAAATGTTGCCAGAGATTTACATTTCCAATGCTGACAAGTGTGTTGTGGCATTGTTTGTGTCCTAATGTTTTGAAAATAGGCTGACCTTTCACTGGTGTTAACTGTAGGAGCTCTCAGAAAACAATAATGTGTTTTCCTCCAAACAATTCTCTGTAGTTGGTTTTCAGGACTTCTTGCATTCTGAAGTGAATTAAAGCCAACACGAGGCTGGAAACCATGCATACTTCATCTATTAGGAGCATTTTATTTGTTTCAGAATTCTGCATACTTCAGGAGCCGGTTCTGCTGATAATGTATAGTTTTATAATTTGTATTGGTGTTCTACTGGAAGGAACAGCAGTCCGTGTAAAGTTACACCTCCTATGTTGTATGCAGCTAAACCTGTGGGGACATTTAAAACAGCCGAAAGGTTGTTTGTTAAGTTTTGCAGCAATGTGCTGATTATTTCAATTAAGAACGCTTTACCAGAACCAGCCTCACCACTTGCATACAGGAGCAGAGGTGTACAATTTTCTACAGCTACCAGTTTTAGTTTCATGTTTAAAACCATGTTCAATTTCTTCAGTGACATCTAGACACATGCTGAGTTGCTCATCATTTAGCTGTGATTTTAGGACTGACAAGTCTTCTTCAGATTGTTTATACTGATACATGGTATTTTCTACCTCAGTCATGGCTACTTCTGTTTCATTTAGAATGAGTGGTTCTTGGCTTTAAGCAAGGGAAGGTTGACTGCTCTCAGGAGTGTCTTTAATTAGTTGAGCTTCAATTTCTTCCTCTTGTTGGCGTTCATTGTCCAGCATTTCTTTGTATTGTTTGAAATTTACATTTGTGATGCTGCCTTTATTTGCTTTGAATGCAGCTTCAAATGAGTCATAGCTTCCTAATAATTCTTCTTCTTTTCTCCAAGGTTTAAACATTTGCAGTAGGGCCATGTAATAAAGTTCACTATGTTCCAGAGATTTAAATGATAACTTTATATGATTAATTAGGCTGGGTTTGGTAAGCTTCACTAGGCTTCCTTCACAAGTTGAGACTGAATATTTGCCAGCTGTCTCATCTGGTGTGACATTGTGTTTGTAGGAGTAATTTTGGGCTATGTGGTATAGGCACATATTTTCCAAAGCAGTACTTCCGTTTGGGTAGTATATGTCAATTACATTGTTATTTAAAATGTCCTGGCTGTTGGGATCATTTGTGGCTATAGTTTCTATCTTTTAGTACTCTTTTCCGGGATGAAGCTGGACCAGGGTTTAGCCAGACTATGTGTTCAGATTTGCCATATAAGGCTGTACCTCTTAAACGGTATGCAGCTTCGTAGCATCCACATTCTCTATGGGAGAGCATTTTTAAATCAAAGCTGTACAATTTTTGTGACAGTGTTTTGTCAGATGATATGTCATCCCAGAGGTCTTGGTCTTTTAGTTCTGTTTTCACAGCTTTGGTGAGATAGGCTGTGACAAATCTCGCAACTGCAGTGGAATTGTCTGCAATGTATTGTATGTCTATGTTTGCATTCCCCAAGAGGGCAATGATTGCATTGTAATCATTGATGTACTTGGATGCTTCATCCCCTTCAATTTTGTATGTGATTGTAGGGGATTTGCCTTTTATACTGTGTCGAACAGAAGACACTATACTATTTACTTGTCCTTTTTTGCAAACTGGTCTAGGGAAGCCAAAGCAACATTTAGTATAGTATTTACCTTGGTTTTTATATCTAAATCGGCAGTATTTGCCACACTTTTGTTTTTGGAAGCATAAGATTTGTCTATGTGTGGTTTGTGAAGGGATGTCGCAGGTAATGTATTTTTGAATAGCCATTAAATAGTGGCATCACTGTCATGGCCACATTTGGGAGCACCTTTTATACAGAAAAGCATGTGGATGTGTGGCGATTCTCTGGTTCGATATTCTTCTCTCCAAACGATGTGCTGCACTTCTCCGAATGGAAGGGTAGTTTTATTACAGATGAAGTGCAGCATGGCAATGAAGCAATGGTCAAAGTACCTTGATACATTGACAGGGTCAAGAGAAGAGAGTTCTCCTGGTTTTTTTTATCTATTCCATCTTTATTTTGGTTTTCAGTGCGTAAGAAGTCGTGCAAGTCATGCTATGCGTACTCTGCCCAACTTAAAGTAACAAACCATGTGGGTGGGTGTAGGATCTTTAGCATTCAACATACATCAGTGTGACGTCGGGAACCAGTCTTCTTTTGTACCATGCACGTTTGCCAAGAGATTTGTGATACTGGACTGTGTAAAGGACGCATGGTGGCAACAATAAAGACAGACACAAGTGATCACAGTTCAAGGGTGTTTATTGAACAATTAATGCAGGGTGGCAAAACGCATACGCTAAATCTAAGATGGGAGCAATCGTCAACCATCAAATGAAAAATAAAGCAGTCCTAGTGGCGTTGTGTCAAAATAAAAGGGCCTATACTAAGAAAAACCTATCGACAATTCCTTTTTAATTAAGGAAATTGTGTTCGAATAATAAGTCAGGATGTGATTTCAGTGAAATCTCCCTTCCCCACATTTTTAGCACAGGACAAGGTGGGACTTGGGAGCACAGCAGACACTCAAGCCTTCCCAGCGCAAGCTGACCGTACCGTTCCAGCTATCAGGTTCTTCAATGGTAAAAGTCTCTTTTCAATAAAGGTCTCTTCCCTTCGAGGCCTGTTTAATCGACAAACACAAAGTTCTGCTTCACGTAGACTTTGGGTAACGGCTTCACCTCTGGGTCCCCCTCTTTGGGCGCTTCACAATATCGCTTTCAACTATTTCACAAAAACAGTTCTGCTTCAGTGAACTTTGGGTGCTAGCATTTCACCCCTGGATTTCCCTCGACTGGGAAAGGATCCCAAATGACAAGGAGGACACTTTCCTTCCCCTTATCTTGCAATACTTCTTGCTTTCCCAAATCTCAATGGGCCTCATTACAACCAACCCGGTATGGAAACAACGGTGGCGGCGGGGTGATCACAACTCCTGCAGGTGGAGGCGTCAAACCCTCCAGGTCTGACCTGGCGGGTTTAACACTGCCCGCCTGCAGGCGGACGAGGAAACACCGGCACCATCACGAGATTTGTTTCCATGATCCCCGTTCCCATTGAGTCCTATGGGAACTCAATGGGAATGGGGATGGGGATTAACACCATTCCGCCTCTGGAATTCCCGGGTCACCGGGGTTGTAATACCCCGGTAATTCCGGGAATCATGGAGGCGGAATGGTAATATGAGTCCGGCGGTAACCAGGCGGTTTTACCACCTTGGTTACCGCCAGACTCGTAATGAGGCCCAATGTCTTTTTAAAAACAAGTTTTTGGGCTTTGCCCCTCGTTACTGGTTTTCCTCTTCTGGGTTCACTCTCACCAATGGTTATAGACAGTTCATCAAGGGACTTTATACTTCGCCCCCTCTCATTGGTATCCCTCTAGCATGTTCACTCTTGCCACTTCTCAATTTCCTCTTACTTTGTATGATTGCGGGATTCAATTCCCTTGCTTTCTCAACAGTTTGTCAGTCAAAGACTTTTGATTGTACAGAGATTTTGCTAGACCTCCTCTATGACCACTCTGACCTATACTGGTGGGTCTCCTATGGCTTTCTGGCATCTGTAGTCTTAATCATGGGAGACATGGGATCGACCAGTGTTTCTCGAGTCAGCACCTACGTGGTGCCGGTTGCTCTGCAGCTGATCTTCCCTTAACACTAACAGTTCTTTTAACTCTTATCCACACACCAATTTCTGAGTTTCATTCAACACAACCTGGTTCTTATCAGTTCTCCCTTCGACTGGCTGTGATGAATGGCTTGGCTTTCCTTGGATCTGGAGTGGTAGCAGGAGTTTCCCTCGCTCTGGCTCATCAGCGTAGGCACACTCCGTGTATCATTGACATCTGCTGCAAGACACTTTTGCTATTGTCCACGGCCTTACGATTCCCTCTGTGGAGGTTTCGCGGGTCTGAGTCAAAAAGGGCAAGGTTGAGTCTCTCCTTGTCAGCCTCTCGATATTTGGCACGTTTCTCCTCCTTTTGAACTGCCGGGTCTGGATAGCTGTCTCGGAGTGCTGTCTGTCTCGCTCGTCTTGTGCTTGTGTGCTCTACCTTTGATCACTATGGGGAAAGGAAAGGGCAATCAGGTGTTTGTGATTTTGTTCAATTGCCTGACTCTTAGGTTGGGACATGTCAGGTGAACAGTTCTCGAATTAGTCTCATCTTTTGTGTTGTACGAAGGTGTTCATGTCAGAAAGGGGGGGAGTTGAGCGTTCGAATATCCTACAGGATATAGAGAGGAAGAGGTGTTGTATGGTATTATAGTTCTCTTGCTAGGGGTTTGGGTACATTCTTAAGGGTGAGATCAGTAGGGTGTGTGGAACAAACAGGAATGACCAGGATTATTACTGGAAAATAAACGGGGGGGAGTTGTGCTTGCTCAGAAGTACTTTTTGTAATGTATTGATTAATTTAGTTAGTGGTTTCATTCTTTTTAAAATCAATATAAACAACTTTCTCTTTAGTAGAAATGTGCTGTCAATTAGAGCTTTGAGGATTAGTCTTATGCAGCAGTATTTAAGGGTAGATAGTGACTTTTCAGCTGTCTTTATAAGATTGTGAAAAACTCTACGGTGGACATCTTTTTAAACAAATACATGTTTTGGAATGCTTTACTATGGCTACGTTAACATTGGTAGATATAGTGTTAGGTTCATTAGTAGGTTTGCTTTTGTTTATACATTTATTTTACTTTTAGTTTTTGGAAGAGAGGCCTTTTTTTAGTGGTCGCTGGTTTAGTTTTGTTGAGTGAGTTCACTAGCTGTTCTGTTTTAATGTTTTCTATAAATTGTTTGAAAGGTGGATGTGGCCAAATCAGAAAGGTATGAGACCAGGCAGGCATTGCAGAATAGGTTCCTGTCATGGATGCATGCTAAAGTAAGTCAGGGTTGTTTGTGCAACACCTGAACATTCTGTGGCAGATTCCAGATTGGTGTTCTGAAGCTAACACAGATTTTATCATTATTTGCTGTGGTATGAGCAATGTAATGCCCTTCACTGCCATATTTGTTTTTTGTTATGTGTTGTTATTGTCTTTGTCTTAAGTGCTTCTATGCCTAGGGGCTGTTGTTCCAGCGCTACATAAATAAAATAAATAAACTATATGGCTTGCTTTTATTCTTATCTGCTCTATTTCATCTTGGTTTTCTGCAGAGTTGCTTTTTACTAGGCATTCTGCTTTGTCTGTTGGGAAAAATGAAAGTTTGAGTTTGAAAATTGTGTAATGTACATCTATGTATTGTGGATGAGTGTGTGGGTGTGATGTAGAGATGAAGATAGTGCTTTGTGATTGTGTAGTGGGATGATAGGTGTAGTTGGGAAGGTTGTAAGAGTCTGTGCAGGTGTGATGGGCTTGGGTTAGAGAGTAAGGGAGTGGTGGTGTGATTGAATAAGTAGGGGCATTATGACGTTTTGAGTAAAACAGTGGGTGTTGTAATGGTGGTATTTAGATAAGAATATAAAGTGTGAATGTTGCAATATAATGAGTAAGAGTGAAATAAAAGTTGTCAATTCAAAACAATATTCTAGACTAATATGTAGTGCAAGTACAATTGTTACATTTAAAAAGGTATACATTGTATTATAATGTACTTACTTTTTAGGAGGTGAAGAGTGTTCTTTTTTTCATAGCTGACTTTGGCAATCTTCTTCTTTCCTGTAATTGCAAAAGAAAGTTAGTGGGGTATATGTGGTAATGGTGCAGTACTTTTAGTAAGTAAGGTTATTTACTAAGGTAGGAGGGGATGTTCGGAAAAAGAGTGAATGAAGTTGTGTTATGGGTGGTGTACTAAAGTGTGTGAACTATGTTGTTAGAACAATTCAAGTATGATTACTGCTGTTTGGCGCATTAGAAGTAACAGAGCAAAAATGGGTGTGAGATATCAGCGTATATCTAGGTTATTTTTGTGCTGCTAATTTTGATACAATCAGTGCTGTATTTGTGGTGTAATGTATTTGTAATGTGTCACAGTGTTTTTAAAGAACAGGAAAATTGTGGCCTAGTGGTAATACAATGTCGGATTGTTGTTATGGTAGTGTTTGGTGTCTTATAGTAGAGGTTGGGAAAGAAGAGTACTTTATATGTAAGGTGATGTGTTGTATATAATACTTTGGTGGTATACACATGTGTGAGCAGGTGGAGAACGGTAGCAGTGTAAGGGATGTAATGCATGAGGTTGAAGTGTGACATTTATATGGAATGTAAACATGGAAAATGCTGACTGTTTGAAAATGTTTCTTGATAGGAGCATTTTGAGGACATTTAAAAAATGTAGATATGCATTAATAGCAGCAATGTGTGTAACTCCTTTAGAAAAGAAAAGAAAAGCAGTTGGAGAATATGTGTAGCAAATGTTTAAGTGGCAGCTGTTGAGTGGATGTTTAATATGTTGGCAGTACATGCATTTTTGCCAACATGATTCATTGCAATATGTAGGTGCTTATAATGTCTTGGTGTTTTTCTTTGTATTTTTGGAGTTATACACACACTTTTTCCATTAGAAGAAACTAGGCCTGGATAAGCACCTACTAATTGGAATGGGTGAAGGTAGCAAGTATGCATGTACTGTGAAGATAATGAACTTCCACACAGTAAGTGGCACTTACAAATGAAGGAGAAATGTTTAGCATCTGATTTTGTTTGTTTTAGAAAAAAGTTACACATAGTGCTGCTGTAAATGTATATGTGCGTTTCATAACTGTAATGATAATGCTCTTAACATTTTTTTAAAACACTCATTATTTTCCATTTTTCATTTAATTTAAATGCGACTGACACTTTTTAATGTTGCAGTCTAGGCCTGGTTCATTTTTTTTGCATTCTGGGACTTGTAGTATGAGTTGTGTAATGGGAGAAGTGGTTTTAAAAGTCACAGAATGCAAAGAAAGAAACCAAGACACGATAAGCAACAATGGAATGGGTCATGTTGGCAAGTATGCATGTCCTGCCAACATATTAAACTTGCACACACCACTAGAAAATGTTGTACACATCTTTTTATCTGCTTTTCCTTTCCTTCTAGAAAACGAGGACACACAGTCCTGATATAAATGCACATATACATTTTTTTTACTTTTATGAAAATGCTAATTTTTAAACGTACAGAATTGTAAGTAACTGCCACTTGTGAGCAGGTGCTAAATGCTGTAATACATGACATTTGATAGAGTGGTTAAAAAAGAGAATGTGCTTATTGAGAAGCTTATTACAGGGTAAGTGGCAGGAACCCTGTATATGAACATTTGAATAAGAGTTGACAAAAATACTAAAATAAGCATTTCTGTACTATGTCTTGTTAGATGCAGATGTTGTTGAATGTGCAAATAGAAATCTTGGTGTTTTACAGTAATTTTTGTTGCAGGTGGATGGGAGTAACAGAAGACATGTGCCCAGAGCTCAGGAGTACATCTCAAGTGTTGAACAGAGATGACAGGGTTACATGTAAAGTTTCTGGATTTGATTGGTGGATGGATGTGGGCCTGTATGAAAGCAGCCAATGAGGGAGTGTTACAAACATAAAAGTAAAAAGGGAAAAAGGGCTGCCCTCCCATTCTCACCTGTTTTTCCTTGCTTGCGACCTTCTTGGATGATTTCTTTCACACTGTCTGGGATTTGTACAGGCCCGTGTGCTGGTCTTCGGATTCCAGCGTGAGGATAACAGTCCTACACTAGGAGGCGTTCAGATGTCCAGGACCGGGAACCAGGAACGAAACAATGGCTGAGCTCGGAGGCACGGAACGCCGTGACCCGAGCACAGGCGAGGATCCAGGAAGAAGATTAATGGTAAGTTTGAGGAAGGAAAAAGGAAGGAAGTTAATTCAAGGAATCGGAAAACAGGACTCGGAAGGAAGCCCTGAGCGAACTCCGGCGACACACGTCAGACTACACAGAGCAGTAGCGTTAAGACGCGCAGAGCCGCGGGGCATGTCTGTTTTGTAGGAAGTTGAACGTAGCGCGTAAAGGCTGGCAAGCTGTGTTCCGCACCAAACGGCCATGTTGGAAGGATCACGGAATGCAGTCCTCTATGGTCAGGGACCACGAGGTCCAGAATGGACGCAGTAGGCGGTTCATGACAATCTGGGCCTTTTGAGGATGCCTGGCATAGAAAGGGGACTGCAGACAGTCACGGATATCCGCAGACATCGAGGGATTAGCCAATCAGGTTTCCTGAGTGTTGTGTGTGGTGTGCAGGAAGACTGGATAGCAAGAGCTATCTTGGTTGCGTGCAGTGAAGATGGCTATGGCTTTGAGGAAGCAGACTGTTTGGATTGTGGGAGACTCGTGGATCCATTGGCTGAGGGTGTTCTTAGCACTGTAGATTGTCTGACAATCTTGGATTCGATGAATTTAAAGTTTCACAGTACAGAGTTTGAGGAATGAAGCGGGCGGAATTCCTCCTGTGCTGTCAGAATATGGTCAACTTAAAGCATCCGGATATCATTGTAGTGCACCGTGGAAGCAACAGTTTGGGCTATGTTACCGGAATTTCATTACAATTTGCATTGAAGGAAACATTTAGAAGGTTGATGGAAATGATTCCACCTTCAAAAATTCTTTTTTCATTGATACCCCAGAGACAAAGGTGGATGTGTTTGAATTTATTTTGTCCATAAATTGAGAAATGTGAATAAAGTTGTATGTGCTTTTTTAGCGGGATGTTGGGATCACATCTTTCCATAATTTAAATATTGAATTGGATATTGTCAACATTTTTTCGAAGAGATGGAGTACATCTCACTGATGTGGGCAATCAGATTTGTCTTGATGTTCAAAATGTACTGAAGCAGATTTTGTAAACATACAGAATATGTATTGAAGTATTCTTTAGTAGTTGAAGTAGAGAAAAAGGAAAAACCCCCAAAAAATTAGAAGCACTTTTTGTGCAAATTAGAACAAATTATTATGAGTACATAAAACCAATATATATAAAATCCAAACAGAGAAAAAGGGCCACCCTTTTTGAATGAAAAACAATGATAATTATTTTAATCCTCCCACCCCACGCCTGGAATTCTCCAGATGTCTACGGACTACCGCACTGTACACGGACTATGCAGGCTGCAAAGGGTTTTTTCAGTTCTATATTTTAACTGTGAAAGGAGGTTCCTAAAGGAAACTTTGTTTTGTTTTTTAATTTTGTATTTTGTATTTTTCAGGACAGGAAAGGTAAGGCAAGAGGCAAAAGGCAAGGTAAGGTGGGCGAGGGTAGGGGCATCAACAACAGAGACGGATAGGCAGGTGGTCTGGGGAAGATATTGGGCATGCCTTAAATTTAAGGTGGGGGCAGTGTTTCTCATGCTGATCGTGGCCTAGAAAGCACTACGAAACTGCTCCCTCCTACAGATCGGTCCTTTGCAGTAAAAACATAGCACTGTGACCCTCGAAAGGTAAGGGTCAAGAGCGTTCTGTATGGCCTGTGAGGCGGCCACTGGGATCCTCTGCACCAAATGAGTATTCTTTGTGGTGACAGGAAAATGTGGTAGAGGCTGTCAACCTACTTTTCCCTGAGAAAGGTATGTCTTTCCTCAGAACACCCTGGTGGTTGGATTTGGTGTGGCGGCGCATGCAGGTGGTCCCATGGGAGTACAGCCCAGGTTTTCCATGACTGAGTATGACACTTAGTGCTTCTCACTGTGGTTGCCCGAGCCTTTGGTACAGCCCAACAGTGATGAAAAACCACCACACCCAGGACTCGCTCCCGGCGCTGAAGATAGGAACTTCCTCTACCTCATCTTAATCTTCCTCTTGATCCTCACCTGTATCTCTGCGCCTGTTGCCCTCTACAGGCCCTCCAGGTTGTTGTGGTGGTGGTGGTGGCTGGGGAGGAGGGATGGCCATAACAGATGCCATTGATGTCCGATATAGTCTCCAAGAAGGTCTCCTAAATAGCTCTACAAAGCAGGTGCTCTCTCCTGGAGTGCCAGACTAAGAATGAAAAAAGTAATGTGTGGGCCCCTTCAGGGGAACAGTCCGTGGATATCGCGACTTTCGGCAGAGTAGAGAGTCGAAAATAGGCCTTGGAAAGTTGTAAAAAGTTGCCAGATCAACTAAGATTGGGTCTAGGAGCTCTGGAAGGGTAAAGTTCCAACTTGAAACACCCTAGATTGGCCGAAAATGCAGTTTCAAACGGTCCCAAGTGATGGACACTGTTCGCGGACAGGCCATCCCACCGCTCAGGTGCAGTCACATTATGATGTCCGGAGACGTCTGCGAACCCGACAGTCATCCGCAGACACCCATCAGGCGGGAGACACAGGGCAAAACCACGTGACTGTCCGTAGAACTTGCGTGCTATCCATGGACTAATAAAAGTGTGTCATGCTTAACTGTACATGTGCGGACTTCGGGCGCTGTGTGCGGACAGCTCCATTTTGAAAACAGGTACCCCAGACAATCGTCTAGTACACAGACTATTAATTGGGGTTTTAAATTTTTTTTATGACAGAACAATATGCAAGATATTTATAGTATAAAAATAAATGTATTTATGAAAGGGATGGGGTATCGGAATGGGAAACATAAATGGGAGAATTTGGAATTTTTGTACAATAATGATCAAGGGAGGAAGGGAGTGAAGTATCATCAAAGCGTCTTTCATTTATATTTTGGGAATTTGATCGGGATGATTGCTGGGAACAAAGGGGACAGGTGCGGGGACAGGTGCAAGAAGGACAGTAATAATCAACATTTATAATAACATGATTTTTAACATAATTTCAATGTTCCTTAAAGTCATTACTAAGTTTATCCAATTTTGCCGACCACATGATTTCATTATGTACAGTTGGGGATAGAGATTGTCTTTGTGATTACTGGGATTCTCCATAATTATATGGGGGTGTGGTTTCTTCATGTAAACTATGTACTAGAAGAAAAGAAGAAATTGCTATTTCACTAACATCTGTAGGAATACATTATCTATATTAAAAGATGTGTTAACCATTAAAGATGTTATCATCACTCATTTCTTCTGTTGGAATGTTTTCTTCCAACCACTCAACTGTGTTTGCCATTTTTGTTCAAATAAAAAAATTGTAATATTTGCTTATAAGAAATGTATACATAATGAATGGAAATGATAAAGAAATTCAGTGTTTTTTGAGGGATTGTTTTGGAATAAGCGCTTGTTGTATGTGAGTCTCTATGAACAGATGTACTGAAGTGATAATATGAGGTGTAGAGTTATGGCTTATGTTTGGTGCATTTCATTATATCATGTGCTAAATGAAAAAAAAAATTCTACATTTTGAAGTAATCATTTCTACAAAAAGGTATATCATGTTTTGTGTATATCTGTATGTTGGTTGATGGGTAGAACATTTTGTGTTCTCCCCTGTGCTTCTGAGCTTTGTGAATGCTGACTTCTTTCCGTGGTCTTTGGCCCTGTCGTGGAATCTAGAGCTGCTACATTGGAGGTGAGTATAATATAATGAACTTGTAAAAAATGAATGGTGCACTGGTAAAAACCTACGAAATTCAGTGAAAAAACTTTGTTGAAGGGATGTTATGGTTACAAGTAAAACCGAAAAAGCTGAGAAATTCGCCTGTTATGGTAAGCTAAGCAAGCATAACTTGCGCCACCACTGTGCATTGCTAAGACCAACACCCAGGACATCAAAGCTGACATCACAAATTTTACTGATGACATCACATATAAAATTAATTATGATAAACAGTCCCTACAAGGGGTTGTGTTTATAATGTTGGTAACAAGATGTCAGGGGTGATCTGGAGACCTATCTCAAACTACTTAATGTATTAAAGAATGTACTCATCTAAAACAAACCATTATATTGGAGTGTTGTGTAAGGAACTCATGGTGGTAACAGTAAAGACAGACACAAGTGAGCACGGTTCAAGGGTGTTTATTAAACTGTATAACTGGGTGAGATAAATGCCCAACCTAAACCTACATCTAAGATGGGAGCAAGCTACGACCATCAAATAATAATAAGGCAGTCCTAGTGGCGTCTTGTCAAATAAAGGTGCCTATACAAAAATAAACCTATTGCCATTCCTTACTGCCAAGTTATAAAACAGTGTGGGACAGTGTTTACAAGAAAAAAAAGAAGTGTTCACAAATGATAAGTCAGGATGTTAGGGCCGGGTCTCCCTTCCCCGTGTGTTTAGCATGGGACAAGGCGGGACTCTTGAGCACAGCGCACTCCTGGGGTTCTCCAGCACAAGGCTACAGTTCCATGCAGTGATATCGGGACCTTCGGTGGTCAAGGCTCTTTCCTATAAAAGTCTCTTGCCTCTGAGGGCCTGATGTGTCAAAAATAACAAAACAAAAGTTCCTTTCTGTATACTTTTCTGTAGGGTGATGACTCTTCACCCATGTTAGCCTCCCTCTGTCGGGTCACTATAGCCTTTAACTCAGAATAATTTCACCTGTCGTATTCACAAGCCTCAATGTCTTTTTAAACAAGCTCTCATTGTGGACATCTGCATCTATGAGGCGGGTGCACTCCTGTTAACACAATGTTCACAAGATTATCGTGTTTCACCTCGCTTTGCAGGCATCCCTCAGCCGGGTTCACATTTGCCAGCTACACAGTTCACTTTGCTTTATCACAATGCAGGATTCACTTCCCTTAGCTTTACTTTTGGTTTACGATATCCTCCCTTGATCGGGCTCAAACCATCAATTGAGTGTGGTAGAGTTTTAGCAGAGTGTTCTGACCTATAGAGCTGCGAGGTACCCTGCTGGAAGTTCAGTAACCCTTCCCTTCCTGCTGTTGGAGGTGGACCCTGTGCTCAAAAGCTACACTCCTGACGCGGAGCGTCCGTGGAGTGTTAGCGGAGTGTTCGCACAGGGGGGCGCTGAGAGACGCCATGGAGCAGAGCCTAAACATTCCAAATAAGCAGGCCCCCCATACACAGAGTCACGCAAAACTGCCAGGAGCAAGAAAACCGAGTGCGGCTCATGAGCAAGGTGAGCTGCACTTCATGCATGCGTCCGAGTAACCGTGCATTCGGTCTTCATTGGAAAGGGGGAGGAGCCGAATCCAGTGCCGGCACAACGGAGCAACCTATTCAACAAAGTCCATGCCCTCTACAAACTGCGAGCATGGACAAAGCTGACGTTAAGGAACAAGGTACGTGCTGCTCGTCCGCTCTGCCCTCCACCCTGTCTCCCCCCCTTACCTGCCTCGCGTGGATGAGTTGTGAGAACTGCGGTCCCCGCTGTCAGCGTTGGCTGGCTGTGGCTGCCGTCGGTTGGGGGGACGGCGGAGAGGGCTGCGCAACTGCAAGCGGTGGCGGCTGCAAGCCGAGACGTTGGGGGAGAAGGCGGGTTGGGAACAAGGTCACCAGATGAATACGCCAAGGTCGTGGGTGAAGTGGAAGAGGCAATTCTGCTTACCCAGTGAGGAGGCAAATTTCAATTTCATAAAACTGGTTTCAAATGACACAGGCGAGGCCAAAAAAATGTGTAATTACCGAGACAGTGTGGATTCCCCATTATATGTGGATGCCTTAGGGGATTTGTCGGACTTTCAAAATAGCCATCAGTCAAACCAAGCAATTAATACTACCCAAGAAAGCAAAGAAATAGTAGCTGCAAAGTCACGAAATTCACCAAATTTACAAAAAACGCAGAGCACCTTGAAGTGTGACACATTAAAAGCATCTACTAAAGGCATCAAATCACCCCTTACGCAAAAGACAAAAAAAGCTCTTTCACAAGACCAGCCCACGACATCTAAGAATGTGCTCCATGGGGTGTGCACGCTGCAGAAACAAATGCAAAACATAACCATGAGGACTAACACATCATACAGCCCAGCCAACCATGAAATGGAGCAAGCGAAGCCTAGAAATGGAAATGATTTGCCAGCCAAAACGAGTGCCCAAGATGGGACTCCTAGCCTGTTGACGAATAGAATTGACCCAGAGGAGGGTCAGCTCGAGGAATTCCATTATCCAGCCTAAATCAACCCTGCAAATGGCTTCCGAAAAAAGTCTAAGTCTGCAAAGAGCAACGTTGTACTCCTCCAAGTAGAACAGAGCAGCAGGGATGATTGTCTTGGAACAAAAAGTCCTGCCCCCATGAGCCCATTATGAGGACGTGAAAAAAGACCCCAAGGAATGGACTTAAGCGCTGACCCTCTAGCCACAGAGAGTGAGATTGAGGAAGAAGAGGGGTTACTAAGTAAGGTACCCCCAAAAAGGAAATCCAGCGGAAACAGACAATCGGCTGCCACCTTGGAAATCCAGCGGGCAAACGCTGAGCTATGTGCCAATATGCAAGCTGCAGTCGGCTCGATGCTGACAATAAGTTTGGCACTGTTTCTTAAGCTGTATGAAATTTATAAAGATCAGACCACTTTATTGGCCTTAATTCAATCTAAAATGATATATGTAGAAGCCTACATTGAAGCCACTAAAGAAAGGAGGGCTTGAGAAAAAGACTAAGAAAACGTCATATTCAAGACTCTCATTGACCTAATGGAGGATGCACAAGAAGACAAAAGAGCCTTCTTACATTGCTTTAGTGATACCATCACCCTCCTAAAAACCGAACACAGCAAACAAGGTGGCATCAGATCAGAAAAAAGCACATCGATGGAAAATAACCAGCAATGCCACTTTATGCCACGAGGCCTTGTAAAAGCAAAAGTGGGCATAAGCAGACAAACAAATAAAATTGGGAGCGTACCTAAAACATTGATGCAGACCATCCAAGAAACGGCAGAAATACTTTAATCAGCAGGCCCGAACAAGGACATGGAACGCATTTGGTCACAATCAACAGTGTGAAAGGGCATGTTGAGGAGAACGTCACCTCCAAGCAAAACAAAGACTTGTTTCCCCTATTCAATACAGAGAATCCAATTGACACAAGAGAAAGAACCCGGAGCTAGAGAAAAACAAACTTCAGAGAAGCATAACAAAAAGAACAGAACGCAGAGCTAGAACCAAAATAAAAAGACAAAAAACTTGCCCAACCCAAAACCAGCACCAAATGACAGAACACATAATTTCATTAGAAATGTTAAACCGTTTGAAAATCCGATAAATGGAGTTGGGAAGAGTCTGCCCTCGGACAAGAATATGGGAGCCGAATCGAAAAAACAACATGATAGAGAGCGAGAATACATCATACCAACCCCTAGCAGAGACACTGAAAGGAGTGACTCAACTGATAGTAGTAATTAAGATGCACTACTGCTCTTATCAGGCCACGACAATGCCAGTCGGATAGAGATGGGCAGCCAAGAATATAAGGAGGATTCAACAGGTTTTGAAGGAGAAAATGGTGAATCTGAGTGCATGGCTATAAACTCCCCGTTATTCGCAACATTACAAGAAAAAAGAGAACACCTGGAAGACAAAAATACATTAGCAATTAAACAACGTAAATTGATCAAGGCTATGATCTATCAATCAACACAAGACTGTGAAAAACCAAGAAAACAACCAGTCAAGAGTGACCGGCCTAACGGAGAACAAAAACAGAGAGATTGGAATCAAGCTGAACAGGAACGAAAAAATAGTGATGAGAAACATAGCGCACATAAGCTCCTACTAGAGCGAGTACTGAAAGCGAAAGATGGACTGATTTTAAACAGATCAAATCTCATGAAATTGCTACATAATGTCCCACAACTACGGGTTGTTGAATCAAAGGACATTCAAATTGTGGCGTTTCCAAAAGAAGCAGAAACAGATCGTATCTGCATACATCTGATCTCTAAATCAGTCATGAACTTATTCTGTTCTGCTGTTGATGAGCTTAGAGTCCTTGGCTTCGACCTCAAGCTTTGTGGAAATCAACCACCAGAACAGGAAAGAAAACACTCCATGACAAAGGGTGTCCAGTGACAACTAGATCCTTAAGCGAAGACCACCCCACGGACAACCTTAATTCTAGACCTATAAGATTCTAGCCAACCATCCTACGAGGACGAAATGCACTTCGTATGAGGATCAAAGGTCGGCCAGATAACAGGTCCGAAGCCCAGACGACAAGTGAGGCACCAATTGTGAAAAGAATTGATACAGAAAAACCATGGGGATGGCTAGCAGAGACCCTAGCCTCACAAGGGGAAAAAATAGATTGAATGCCCTAATACCCCAAATAGTTTTCGGATTGCTTCTTGGAACACACAAGGTTTTCAACATTTGTTTGAACATATAAATGATGAGCTGCTGACTCCAGATATTATCTGCATCCAGGAATGTTGGTTGCAAGAGACCCCTAACATGAACCAGGCCATATGCCTATTGAACAAGGCATATAAAGGCCAAAAATAATCAGGCTGCATAAATTCAATCCTGGAAGAAAATAAACATCAACTGGCAAAAGACCTGAAGCCAATAAATAAACAGAAGGCGCAGAGTGAGATAACTAAAAGGAAAATACTAAGAAAAGTCTATTGGAATTGGGAAAAATCACATAGAGCCCAATTATTTCAAAAAGACTCTGAACAAATGTTGATGGCAAGTTACAACAAAAATGCCAAGTTCCTATGGTCACTGCTAAACCAAAAGCAAAGCCTCCAGGAAGCTGGGCAGATTAACCCCATTCATGAAGCCCAATGGGTACAACATTACTAATCAATAAAGTCAGTATATCTCGGGCCCCTGTCCCCGACGGCCTGACCAATGCAATACTAAAACAATCACCAGAAGTGTGGGCGGACGTGTGCTATGAGCTATTCACAAGAATTGTTAACGACAGACGGATACCAGAATCATGGAGAAAAGCGATAGCAATCCCTATATTCAAAAAAGGGGATAGGGATAGACCTGAGAACTATTGCCCAATATCGCTATTGGATGTGATAGGAAAAATCTTTGCTGGCATCTTACAGAAAAGGTTGAAAGAATGGATAGTAACATCTGGAAATTATGACCACATGCAAGCTGGATTTGTTGGAAGAGTAGACTGCGGTCTAAATCTGTGGATACTCAACCTGCTGAAAGTGAAAACTCTAAAATCAAAAGCGGTTTCTAGCTTGTATAGACATGGCTGCCGCCTTCGACAGAGTTGACCATCAGATCTTGTGGGCCAAAATGGAGCAAAAGGGTTGCCCGGTAGACTTGGTGGCAGCAATCAAAGCACTTCATACTGGTACATCCATTCAAGTGCGGCTAGATCAAAAGTTCAACCTAACCCGGGCAATACTAACAAAAAGGGGTTTGAAACAACAAGGGTGTCCCCTGGCATCAGTGCTTTACAACTTTTACATCCTGGACATAAAAGATAGGTTTTAGCCACCAAGATCTTGCTCGCCAAGAATAGGCGACACTGCTATAAGGCCACCTACTTTATGCAGACAACCTCATAATCCTGGATACAAAACTGCTATTGGTCTGCAGAGAAAGCTAGATGCACTTGACATATACGTTGAAGAAAACAAACAAAAAATAAATCCAGAAAAATCAGAGATTTTAATAATAAAAAAAACGCAAGCAAATGTACAAAAACCTTTCAAATGGTGTGTAGGCAACAAGCCCATTCCAATGATAAAAAGCACTAAGTACCTGGGAGCGATAATCAGTGCTGACTGGGGTGACCAGCTATGGATAGCGAATCTGCAATGCAAAATGGACCAGCTAACAGAACAAGCACTAATGCTAAAAAGAAGATTCTGAAAATTTTCGATACAACCCATATTGGACTTCCACAACGCAAAGATAATTCCAACAATAACCTATGCAGGAGAGACAGCGTTGAGAATACCGTGGGAAATCTGGGATAAGTTAGAAGCCAGGTTTTGGAGGAAAGCACTTGGAATTCCAATTTGCGTACTGATGAGCATAATACAACATGAACTGTGTCTACACTCAATGCAGGCACAGGTAGTCTGGAAAGCCCCATCTACATAAAGAAAGGTAGACTGAATAGATTACCCGCTGCAATACTATATCTTGAAAGCTGAAAATGAAAGACTGCCATTTTGGCCCCTAATTGCATGGAGAAAAAGGTGCAATGAGATTCTGCAAAACTTAAATGTATCGATAGATACCCTTCACAAACATCCAACGCGGGTTAAATGACTACTCCTGTCTGTAGATGGTCGCAAACGGAAAGTGCCTGAGCCTCTTCTAAATTTCATACTCTCTCAACAAAAATAACCATAGCTCCAAAAAGCATGCCAGGATATTTGAGAAAGAGTGCTAATCCCAAACATCGGGACTTGATCTTACGATTCAGACTCAACATCTTAAGAACGAAAATGAATCTAATGAAATATGGCCTAGCAAGTGATAATATATGCCGGCTGTGTAAGCAGGACAAAGAATCATTGCAGCATTTGATCCTGTATTGCTCTGAACTAAAACCAGAAAGAGTAAAATTGCTACACACAACGTTAACTTCATCTTGTGATCTAGACTCTGTCTTGTGGTGGACAGCTGTGTATGATGATACGAACCAAAAGACAACTAGAGCACTTGGTATATTTTTGGAAATGATGCTAAAAAGATTGTCAAATGGATCACAAACACCATAAAAATGAACAATAGAAATCTGATGAAGGAATTTTCCCCTTTTGTGTTCATTAATCTAGGGCTGTTAACATATTGCCACACCATGGTCCAAAGGACAAGAAGGCTTGGATGGAAATATTATTTGGACATTTTAATCGTGTAAATATGCGGCAATTTTGAGATTTTGGTTTGGCTATGTAACAAGGATGCAAAACTTTAAAGCAAAAGTTTGTATTTATTTACACCGAATGCTTAATAAAGAAGAAAAAAAAATAATTCACTGTGGACATCCCTCAGTCGGGTTCACGGATTCCACAGTTCACAATTAACATCTCATCATAAAGCGGGGTTTCCCTTCCCTTATCTTTCTCTTGGCATCCCTCCTGATTCACATTTGCCACAGTTCACATTTCAACAAAAAGTCATCTATACCCCTTAGGTTCTTCGTTTTACCAAAGTCTGGGTCTCAGCCCCCATTCAGGCTTTCTCTTAAGCCCCCAGACAGGCTTCACACAGTTTCACACAAGGTTCTAGGGTGCGTTAGGATTCAGCTCAATTCACAGGCATCCCTCAGTCGGGTTCACATTTGCCTCAACACTTTTCTCGTGTGAGTTACCCTGCATCCCCCTCTTCTGGGCTCAGATCCTCTCTTTACAGTAAGTCCCCCCCTTCCGGGGCTCAGACCAACCTTTCCCTGATTCTTTTCACTCCGCTTGGTCGGGTTAGCATTCGCTTTGCTTCTTTTACCTTTGGGGTTCCCTTCCCCTAGGATTTTGGCACCGCTTTCAGGTCTCCTCTTGGACGGGCTCAAGTCCCTAAATGATTATCAAAGTCTTTTGAATGTGTTGGGGATTTTGGCTCCACCCCAACAGGATCACTTTGATCTTTCCTCAGCAATGCCTTCTGGTTCTTGTATTTCCAACTAATGTGAATTACAGTTTCAAACTCAATTTTGCTTTCACAATTTGCATACCTTTCACAAAGTCCTTCGAATGGGCAGGAATCCCTTTGCCGGACCACTTTGCTACTTAGTATCGCCATTATTTACAGTTCTTTAACACTCGACATACTGTTTATCCCATCTGTGTCTTTCGGTACTCTGCAAGCTCTTCCTGACACAGTCCGGACTCTTTCTCTCTTTCGGACTCACCGGCTGTGAACAGAGGCTTTGATCTGTAGCATCTTTTCTCGCTTGCAGTCAAGGCTGGGTTTGCTGCATCCTCGGGTCCTCTTCAACTTTGTCGTTTGCCTAGGAGGGCCGTCTGTAACCCACTAGCACTCTTGGCCTCAGTTAATCCTTCCAGCAGGTGGCCACAACTGTTGCGATTCTCGGGAGACAACTCAGCGTGGCCGAAGGGATCTTTAGCCTTTGTTAACTTCCTTCTTTCTCGGTGGCCAGTCGTTCCTCTCAGACTGGTCTGGCATTGCCCTGAACAACCAGCTCCGTGTAATGCTTTGCCTCGCCCTCAGTGTGCTCTCGTGCTTCACTTTTTATCCCTGTGGGGAAGGGGAAAGGGCCGTTGGGTGTGGGTAGTTATTGTCAATTCACTGACTCTGCCTGACCCTTGTGGTGGGACATGTCAGGTAATGGCCCTGGTTTTAGTCTGTTGTCTTTCATGGTGTAAGAAAGTGTTTGTGTCAGAAAAGGGCGAGGGGGTAGAGTTTCTGAATATCCTACGTGGTAGGATGGGGAAAAGGTGTTATAAGGAAGGGGGTACCGCGTCTCACCCATCGGTGTCCCACTTTCACTCCCTGAGGACCAGTCATCCAGGTGATCCTCCCGCACTTGTCCACCCCCAGGAACTGGATCCAATAGCGATGGCTGTGTCCTGGCCACCTGGATGACAGATCCCCGGGGACTAGTCAGTGAGACACCTTCAGGTTTCTCACAGTTGTTAATAGAGGAACCTAATCATACATGCACAAAGTCAATGGCTGCAACATGCACCATAGAAGTACAATGTTTTTAATCTGGTAATTTTGAATAGTAAAATAATGAATTCTACCTTATCACAGTTTCAAGTCATTTTAAACATGGGATAAAAAGCTAACAATTCAAGACTTACTACACACTTGTGTCCATACAAAGAATGCATATGAAGACCCAGATGCATACAAATCAGAGGCACATACAGGGAAACTAAAGTGAGGAAGAAAGAAACAAAAGCACCATAAAATGTCAATAACATTAAAGTTCATCTTCATGTATACAAATGAATTGTGTGTTTGAGTCCTGCTTATTGCCCCGTGTATGTGCACTATGAGCTGAGACCAAACCCTAATGAAAGTACTTTAAGAACATATGATAAAATTAACATCTAAATATACAGCACCTTTTAAATGTTCATATTCTGACTGTCAGTGAACAAAATCACCTGGCCTACATATGTGATGTCGCCAGTGATGTCATCAATGACATTTGTGATGTAATCTTTGATGTCCTGGGTGTTAGTCTTAGCAGTCCACGGTGGTGGCGTGAGCTATGGCTGCTTGGCTTAGCATAACTGGAACATTTCTGGGCTTTTTCGGTTTTAATTTTAACCATAACAACCCTTTAACAACGTTTTGTCATATATATATACACACACACACCCACACACTGAGCGAGAGAAAGAAGGGGAGACAAAGATGTCCTCATAATGAGCGATATCTGACACACATCACATAATGCACAGCAGAATAGGTGTTGATTTCCACAATCTGAAAATAATTGGTGAAGGAAGCTCCAGCTACCCACTGATTATAGGTGGTGCCAGTTTTGCATTTGAGCATCTACCATGGAACTCTGGTCTCACGTCATCACCACCAAATTAAAAAACAAAAATATGATATACCGAATGGCAACAGAAGCAAAAAAAAAAAAAAAATCAGATGATATATTCAGCTTGTCTTATTGTAAGCATGTTTTCTGTGGTCCATCGACAACAGGGGTGCGGTACAGTGAGCCCCTGCCAGGATGGATTTGTTGTGCCACACACCCCTCCTCATCTCAGAAGAATCAGTTCCAACAGGTGATCCAGTGGACCGGCAGGTGGAAAAACCTTAATGCTCATCCATTTGTGCATCCAACCAGGTTGAGTGGGATTTATTCATTTCCGAAATCACTCCATGAACTGGCCTTACTTAGAAGCGGTAAAGTGTGCTTGTGACACCGAGGAACAGTATGAGCATCGGAGTGTATGTGCATATTTTCCAGTGAGTCTTATCAGTTGCCCCAAAGTGACACATCATGTTACTTGCATGTACATATGTTCCTCACGAACTGACAGAAATGTAAATCAATCACTTGCAGACATCTTCGCAAGTAATACACTGTATATTTGTACACTTACAATCGATAAGGATTAGATCATGAAAAAGAAATAAGAAATGGTTACAGTTGTGCTTAAATCTACCTGCCCTTCATCTAAGATGAGGCAAAAATATTACTGATGAATATGCAAACAGTTGTGTGACTGCAGGCGCAAAGTTTTGACAGAATTACAAATTCGAAAGACCTATTCAATGTTCTTGCAGGGGTTTTACAATGTTTTTGTCTCCAAAAGACTTGAGCCCATAACGAGCCTTAATTGCCCCAGGGGAAAGAGCTTGCACCAGTGACTTGAATTCCAAAGCGCCACTATAAAACCTAAGGCTTATGTTCATTTATAAAGAGAAAATGATCTACTAAAAGGCAAAGCGCTAAATCAATTTTAAACACCAAACACCATTTACTTTGAATTTAAAATCCATCCCTAAAACATTAATCAACACAAAGGCCAGAAGCTAAATGAGGCATCATTTGTGAAACTGATACCTTTCATCCCAACCTCAAGCTAAAAAGGTCATTAAATTTGTTATATCTAAGTGAGCAGCTTATGCCTGCTTCATTACTGGTAATTAAGGAAAGTAATATTTCCTTGACAGTAATGTGTCCACTAAGAGATAGTGTCTACTTTGCATAAAATAGGCATTAATTGGCGCACTAGTACTACAGATAAAAAACTAAGTACCTGTGTAACACGGTTCCATTATTTTTTCTTCATTTCCTTAAAGAATTAGAAGGCTCAAAAAATAATTAACATATTAAAAAATCCACGTGAAGGCACAGATTAAACGCACCTTCGTTCACTAAATCAACATTTACAGGCTTGATTTGATGGCAGTGAATTCTGAACCACGTAAACGCACCAGGGCATTAAACTCCTCACTTGGCTGGCGAGTTGGAGAAAATGCCCATCTCTGACTGGGCATCAACAATTGCGTGCCTCTTGGCTGCGTGTTTGGCTTCTCCCTTATATGACATGGCCCCTGATTAAGCATTTTATTTCAAGTCCACTTGGTTGTCTGAAAATATTTTTTTTTTCTACATATTAACAATATACGGCGCTCTGGCGTACATAATTTATGCGTATTTGTGTAATGTGCAACTTAACACTCAGTATTAATATAGTGCCAGATTCCCCAATATTCAATGTAATAAGGCACGTTGGAGTGCCATGCCTGCCACCTTCACTCAAAAAGGTTATGCCTAGGTTAGAGAAGCCGAAAGAGAAGTGACACAGTGAGGATGTTTCTTACAGCATTTTATGCAATGGCTGATTATGATTGCACAAGTACACATTGGACAATTATGATGCAACCTTCTCATAGCAAGTTAAATGATTAAATAAGCACTTCTAGTACAATTAACAAGGAACAGAATAATGTTTTGAATGACTGATCACAGGCATTGAGCGCTCAAGTGTGAGGGGTCAACCTTTAATTTCTTGCACTCAGGGGGGGGGCTGGCCTACAGGGAACTCTGGAGATTTTTTTATTTCCCTTTTTTTTCTTATGGGAAAGGGGTTGGGCTTGCTCACACTGTGTAATATGGAGCCACCTTGAAAAACATATCCAGGGCCTGTTTTGATTCCCAGTCCACCCTTGCCTGTACTTACTGAAGAGAGAAAGCACGTCCGCGTTGACTAGCGTCCCTTGGCTGGCGACATTTCTTTCTTGGCAGAAAAGTGGGGGAATGCCGCACAAGGTTTCGGGTCAACCAAGGGCATCAGGGGCAGTGGGCAGGGGTCAGAGTCTGCCAGAAAGCCACAAAACACCATTGCTTGGAAAACATTAAACTGCACTTATTATTTCAAAATGCAACAGAAAATTAGCATTACATGTGTTGTTGTAAGACCTTTTTTCGACATAGTCAATACATGCAAACACATCACAGAAAATCAGTAAAACAAATAACTAAAATGCCATTTTGTAAAAATCCAGGACAGTCACATATTTAAATAGCCAAATCACTATATGAAATGTATATTCTGCTGTTAATGTTAAAACACTCAAAACAAGGTTGTGGGATACAAGCATACCAAACCAGCGTGTCATACTACATTTGCCAGACACATTTTCCTCTTAAGCCACGATCAATAAACCTATTTGGAGACATAGAAAACCATGTCCAGATTTGCAGTTGATTTGCAAAGGTTCATAGACTCTTGGGTCGTGGTTATACCATATAAAATGAACAACGGTTTAAGGTACCTGATTCTTAGGCCTTTAAAACTTTCCCAAAAAAGCATAAAATGGAGGATGCTTTGTACCTCAGTGCCACATGAAAGACTCCTTATACCCGTAGGACTCTCCCAACGACTTGTGAAAGACTGAGGTGTAGATAGCCAATGCGGAATTTAATATATAAAGCTTGCACATAGGCGGTTTAAATTCGTCAAGATAATTCTCGCGCCCCCGCATGTTTTTAAAGTACAGGTATTCAGGACCATAAGCCAGTGCAGCACACTTAGATGCAATCTTACACCACTTATAAATGGAGTATGCCATGTTTGCACTAAGTTTGTGCTCCCTTGTAATTAACGATGGTTCTTCCCAGGAAGTGCTCAACCCTAGTTTTACCAGCCATTTTTAACATGGATGAACCAGGGAATTTTGGATCTTCCTATTGACAACACATAAGCTTCTTGATATTTAATCAAACCAGGGTTTCCTCAGATTCGTATTCAAAGATACATTGGTCTCACGCTTGCCTCGTCATCAATTGGCTTACATCACATTCCATACGTATGGCCGCACTTGGTGCACTCTGGGGTAGCGACAGTATTTGCTTTAGAAACTTATTTTCCACTGTGAGCAGGGGGCCCGTGTCGGCATAACCCCAAATATCCGAAACATACAAGGAGGATGCCTTGCCTGCATCTGGTGTATTTTTAATGCCAGTTTAATGGCGCACCCTCCATATTTATATTCATAATTTTCTAATGCTGCACGTTTTTTTCCCAGTATTATCTTGGCCTTGAGTAACTGGTGGGCCTAGCCTTGATTGCTAGCAAAGCACATGCTGAGATAATCGTACCAAGGCACCTGTCGTAGGTCAGATTCTCCTATGCTTAGCTGCGGAGCTTTACAATAAGAGTTTCTGGGGCTAAAGGCCATGGACCTAGTCTTGGTAGAAATTAAGCCCAAATCATCACATTTCCTAGCAAAGCATGACAATGCTGCATACACCTAGGCAGGAGTGGTGGACAAGAGTACTGCGTCATTGGCGGAATAAAGGGCCAAGATTTTGTCACTGCCCACCCACGCGAGGTCAAAAGCAGTCGTTAGGGACTGCTCAATAATAGAGTCCATGTAAAAGCAAAATAGCAGGGGAGCCAAGACACAACCTTACTCGACTCCCCTAGCTACTTCAAATGGTTGCATGACCACCCCCCAAACTCTAGCAGACAGCTGCCTCTTTGTTGGAATAAACCAACATGATTGGGTTTCAAAGGTTATCGGGTATGTTTTTCGCCGATAAAGTATCCCATTACAGACTTCTCAGAACTGTGATGAATCCTGTGGAGTCCTCACAAAGGTGGCCAGTGAAAGGCAGCTGCTACCTGATCCTGACCCTGGGGGAGGTAGTAGCCAGAGAATCACCTGGGAGGAGAAGGGCCCCAAGAAAACAGTAGGACTCTGTTGGGAGAGATGCAGTATTTGTTTTCCTCAGAGGGAGACATTTCATTAATGCCACAACATGTAATAGCTTGCTGTCAGAGTGAGGTTTCCTTTCCCAACACTATCCATCTTGGTGATGGTGGAAATTGTAATAATCAATCTTTTATCAGGAGTAAGGCTCCTGTGAAAAACCAGGTGGTGTCTCACCCACTAGTCCCAGGGGATCTCTCTTTCAGGTGGCCAGGGCACGGCCATCGCCTTTGGATCCAGACTCTGGGGTGGGACACCTGATGGCGAAACAGGGTATCCCCCACCCGCAACACCTTCACCCCATCCTACAAGGTAGAATACCTGGGAACTTTACCCCCCTCCCTTTCCTACACGAACACTTTCACATAGACAGCCCGTTCTGGGAGAAAACAGACTCATACCAGAGCAATACACCTGGCATGCCCCACTGCTATGGTCAGGCAAAGTCAGGCCATTACTTTTGACAACTCACTGTGGGATATTTCAACCCACACATCTAAGCCCTGCAACATCATTGTGCATTATTGGCAGCGGAACCATCAGAATGGCCACTGGAAAGCATGCTGCTCGCTCAAAACCAGCCAAAAACGCACAGTAAAAATCTAAAGAATAGGCTGCCACCCACTTTTGCCTATATAAGTGAGCACAGGAGGTCACTGCCTAAAACCACCATTGGGCTACACAAACAGTAGCCTGAAACCATTTGGGAATAGCAATACTGATTGCTGAAAGCAACCCAGAGCTGTGGGGAATTCATTTTTTATGTCACAAATTGCTAAAATTAGGGCTCACCAAAACCACTAAAAAGAGCCCACCTCCCGCAAGAATCTACATGAATCTGAGGTCCACAGAAGTGCATCCATATCTGAACAAAGTATATTTTGAGGATTGCTTACTGGTAAGGTAGCTGTTAAAAATGGGTGCAATACCGGTGCTTGCCACTTACCGGCGATGGTGATCTAAATTCCGACAGGAGACCTGTATTTCTGAAGCTAAACTGTACCTGGAGTAAGCTGAGACTTCAAACACTGGCTGTCCCCGGGAAGTCTTAACACCTAGTCTTCTCAGCAACAAGGCAGGAAATCACATGGTTCTGTTAATCAGATGGAGAGTGGCACCCTGGACTGATGCCCTGTATCATGATGCCTACCCCCGGGCATCCAGATCGAGTCCATCAGCCCTGGGAGCAGGCATCCAGATACTTATTAAAACCCCAACAGCCCCGGCTGGGGGCTGTTTGGATTCAGTCCTGGCACCTTAGGCGCCAGGCTCATCATAGAAATCAGTCCTAGCGCCATAAGCGCCAGGCTCATAGACTTTACTTACCTTATGCAGACTATGCTGCAAATGAGTCCAAGCCAACATGAGGCCTGGATGGGACTATTTTATTACAGGGACTATTTTTCACTCGGGTGTGGTTCTGGGGAACTTCTTACCTGGGACTACTCTGCAGGCTATTTAAACCACGCCCTAACAGCAGCCCATGCTTCGTGTTATTCTGCATCCAGCAGCGTAACGCTCACCGTGTCTGCAAGTCAGCATCCAGTCTTCTGCCACGCCCACCTCGAATCCGAAGCTCCTAGACAAAAGGAAAAGAAAGGAGAAGAGGTTAGATCACAGACATTATTTGATTCCTTACCTGATTCTGGACCCAGCACAGCTCTGAGCCTGGAAAGGACATCATTTCAGCACGCGTCGCTTCGCCAGCAGCAACGCCACGTTATACTCACCAGTCCACCGCATCTTTCGACTTGGCGCTGCCTCCATCATTTTCTTTGTCGAAACCCAGCACCTGGGGGGAAAACAAAAGGAATAACAAGGTGAGCCGAGAAAACCGCCAAAGACAATTCTTGCCACCATAGGCTTACCTGCTTTACCACTAGAGGTATTATCCTTTAAGTCGCTACATCTTCCTATGCTGCACCTATAAAGGGAGAGAAAACAGCAAGTTAAACTAATGCAACTTTTACCGGACAGTGTTTGGTAATACAGACTCTCACCTGAACGCCATCAGCTGCCTCCAGGCAATATTTTTTTGGACCCAGCTGCAACCTAACGAGGGAATGGAACAAGAGTGAACATCGGACATATTGAACTTTATAGACACTGGAGTCAATATTCCTCCGGAACTCCTCCGGTACCTTCAAACCAGTGAAGTAACTGGTATCTATGCGCCCCTGCATGCCATGCAGGATGGAGAGCTCATTTAAAAACATAAGGTGAGGTTACCAAGAGGGGATATCGGAGGTGATTAGTGGGGAGAACGAGAACAGTTGGGGGGCCATCACTAAAGTCCACGGGTGGCTAAATCCCTTTCGCCACTTGCAGGAGAATACTTCGACGAATCCAGCAGACAAGATTAGGCGAGCCAGTCCAGACTGTCATCTCTGCACTACGCATCACGTTGGTGGAGACTGCAGCTGTCCGGGTCCGATCGATGCCCCTGTGGGAACCAGGTGAGCGTAACACCCTGCTAGCAGGAAAAACAGGACAAAGGATTCCTTCAGCTGAATAGGGTATGCTGATTTCGGGTGTGAACTGTCAACACTGCTCTGGGGGAAGGCAAGACATTTGACCTCTGAATCAAGCCAAGTTTCCAGGGGCGGGGACAAACCATTGGGTGTACTGAATTGAGAGCAAATGTATGTTTTATAAGAATACTGATAACTAATTACACCAAGCGGAAAAAAATGTACAATTTGGAGATTCTTAATATGAAAAATGCACCCACAATTTGAGACTAAGCTGGACGCTGTGGAATGTTCTGAGACCAAACCCCATAACTATTAATATTGTCACTGCAGTGTTTATGCTAGAAACCTAAGAATTTCCAGTAATATGCTCAGAGAGGGTGTGTACCTCCGTGTAAGATTTGATGCAAAATTAATATTGCGAAACCCATCAAAAGCGCAAAATGTTGTCATTTCTGAACCCAAGCTCGTAGAAACATGTGACTGGAACCGAACTGTACCTTAAGCAATCTATCATGCAATTTAGGTAATATTAACAAGTGGTGTATATTGTAATTATGTGTTTCATGAAAAAGAAGATATGCTGTACGGACAAAAAGGGGAGTGTCCTTTCCTGGAGCCATAAAGATGATACCTGATGACTCATTCTGACTCACTACTCCGTTCTCCAGTCAGGTCACAGTAAATCCTTTAACCTATCAGGATCCTCAGTGGGTTGGGCATAGAAAGTCAGCCTTCCCACCCACTTTCGAAAACATAAAAAGAACCAATGAGACCCAGATAGGGACTTCATTTTCCACTCTTCAATCAATTTCTTGAGCAGCACTTTGCCGAGCGACTTCAAACCCAGATAGATCCAGAGACCAGACTCTAGAACCCAGCTCTAGAACCTTAAGCAGGGGCCTAACCCAAAATCTGAACCCTTCTCAGCAGGCCTCAGAATCCAGCAACCAAACTCAACTATTCAACAGCCGGGCGAGCTGTTTGATTCTGGCTTGAACCCGGTGCCAGAACCATATCCAGACCCAGAAAGCAGAGCTGTAGCCAGACCAGACCAGACCGCCGTGCAGTGCCAATAGCAGACCAGAGACCCCGCTGTGGGCAGAACCAGTGCCAGAGACCGTCCCATAGTGAGAGAACTGCGGCCCAAACCTGACCAGATCTGTGACGAGGTCCATTCCCTTCCAAAACAAGGAGTGAGTATCTAGAACTGTCCAGAACCCATCTCTTAGTTTAAAGTAATCTTATTCAAACCATTTCAACCTGTCCAGAACTGCATAGAAACAGTGTGTCCATTCTGTGATTTCAAAGCTGCAAAAGTGTCATCTGTCATTCTGAAATCTTGACTTCATTTCTGAAAATCTACCTCCATAAAAACATCTGTATCTTTTGAACCGTATGTCCTAGAAGTGAGATTTAACTGTCATTTTAAAGCTAAGAACCTAAGCTTTCCAACAAACCCAACAATCCTTATAGTTATTCCGTAATCGCGATCGACGCACTCGGAAAAAGTGCACTGAATTGCAAACTAGCTCAATTTCACCACTTCGCGTTCGCGGTCCTGCAACATGTCGAAGCGGTCGGGTTACAGCGTTGCCGAGGTCCAGGTGGCCCGATTTTGTGGGGGTTATTTTCGGTCTCTCAGCAGTGCGACTCAGGGCCAGACATCAATCGCCACAATTGCAGCAGTTTGAATTTAATCGCAGGTGCCTTTTCTCAATCGCTCCCGGCTAGTTACCCCCTCCTCCATTCCACTCTGGCGGCCAACTTGCGAGGATCTGTCCTTGCCGTCGCGGAGCACCCTGTCCGGTGAATATTTGCAGGAAGGATATAAGTGGAGTCTGGTGCCTCTGGTCAGGGCACCAGCAGACATTCACACGACCATACTTCTAAATCTGTTGCAAATCGTACCGCCATTCAGGATATTTAAACAGGATTGCATCGGCGGCCAGCAGAGCTCATGAGGCTCACGTCCTCCGTGGTCACATGCTGGCCACGCCCCACCGTCTACCGCTATTTGCCGAGCGGAGGCCGGTTCCGAGAGGGTCTCTACCTTTGAAGACCTTGTATGCAGAGGTTGCGTGGTGGGAATGTTATTTTGAAACGTGTTCTCCATTGTTAGTTGGGCTCCGGTGGCAGACGAGCACCGGAAAAGTCCCTGGAGCGAGGAACGCTCCTCTCACTATCAGTGTGGGCTGCGGGAGCTGAAAAGAACCAAAGTGTGGTGCAGAACAAAGCTGAGAAAGCAGAAGGCATTGTGGCAGCAGATGCGTATGCAGCAACCAGTGAATTCACTACCATTGTGTAACCCTGGGACACTCTGTAATCGCCCACTGACCATTAATGCTAACTTTGAATAGCAAACTGATGTAAAGAACTAAAGTGGCAGAATAAGAGTAACTTTGAATAGTGAACTGATACAAGGAAGCTAAAGTGGCAGAATAAGAACTTCGGAAATAGACGAAAGGCTAGAATTGTAGTTATAATGGTCATAATTGCCAAAGCCACAGAAGGGCAAAATGAAAAGAAGTTAACAATCAAAACTGCCAAAGCCAAGAGAGGGCAACACTAATTAAGCAATATGACCCGAGCGACAGGGGCGATACCGACTCAGGTAATGCCCCAGGGCCCATAGGTATAGGTCATCACTAGCACCACTCTCTCCTGTTTGACATGCATTTTATACAGGCCCCTAAAATGTTGAGACCACATAGCAGGGTTAATGAAAGCATGGAGGTTTGTGTCACCTTTTAGTTCTCCATTGGTGACATGCTTCCAGAACAGAGCCACCCTTTCTCACTTCCTCTAGCATAGATTCCCACTTGTTAGTCATGCAATCTCTCTTTTTAATCTTTATTAGGTTCCTGTATGGACAAGTGTTCCCTATCAAGTGCAATAAGGGTCTTCAAATATTGTATCAATGCCCTTTAGCAACTTTACAGTCCTTATCATACCGAAGCACTGTTCTCTTAGCACTCTTGTGAACAAATGATCTCTGGGCAGAGGTCATGGGCTGCATACATTCAATCAGTTTTCCGAATTCCAAGAGCACCTCCATGTCCAAGCAATCCCGAGAGCATAACAACTCAAGGTTCTCAATAATAGTACAGTACAGATTAGGGACCAGCTCTTTCTGCACTGAGACCCATTTGATAGAGCGGCGAGCATGACCAGTAATCATTATGTCAGTGGAGGTAGTGTCACCCCTGCATTCAGACATCTTGAGTTGTAGCATCATGGGCCTGTGGTCACTCTCCATACAATCAATAATTTAAATGCCAACCACGTCATCCCATTGCCGGGCAAGAATTAAAGCATAATCTCGTTTAGAGATACCATTTGGGGTTCCATGTAATAATGTCCCCGCAAAAATATCGCCATGCAAAAAAATTGCCAAAAAATTTCTGGTTTTTGTGGGGACATTATTACATGGAACATATTACATGGACATTCTTCATGGGGCGCGGGGGACACCCCCGCAACCCCTGCTGCCCCTGTCCCCATATATATGGTCACCCCAAATAATATTGCCACGACTTTTTCCCGGCGATATTATTTACGGCAACCATATATATGGGGATAATATTACCTGATACCCCATTTGGTCCCTGAAAGATGTCCTTTGCGAGTTAATCTGTTGAAAGTTTCCAGTTGCAAGCCCACAGTTCAAGGTTATAGAGGACCCTGTTTGATTTCACTGCAGTACCAATGGGTTATTGCAGGGCAAATTGCACCTAACCCCGGAATACCCCAGGCCTTGTCCTGATCCTCCCACAAACGACTGAGTTCTAATGGTGCCTTGAGCTGAATAATAAAATTGCCCCTGACGACTAGCCCATAGATATTTTTACTCTCCAATTCCCACTTATGAACGCATTCCTGGGGTGCAAGAATTGTACTTGGGGCATTCTTATCTTTTCCTTTAGGCATTACATGTGGACTCTCTGCAAGTGAATTAACGAAATCAAAACGTACATCAGTTCTTTTTTTTTATTAGTATCTGGTTTATACAAAATAAACCTTTACAAAATCCAACTAAACATTTAACAAAACTTAAAACAATACAATTTCATTCCAAATATTTAACCAAACTGAAACAATATACAGTAACGTCACAAATATTTAACTTTTTTTTTTAACCAGAGAAACATAAAATCAAGATCAAAAAAGAACAAGAAAGGCCGCGCTTTTCATTCATGTAAGTATAAAGATCAAGTAGAACTTCTGCGATGTTTTACATTTTTAGAAACAGAAACATGAGATCAGAACTAGAGGAGAAAAGAAAAGGCCGCACTTTACATTCATGTAGATTAGGAAGTCAAATGGAGATTCTCTGCAGTATTACTTTCTCTTCCTATGGATGCCAGACCACACACATCTATTAGAACGAACGTTTACCACAGCCAACTTTAATGCATTTAACTTCCCATGGAGCATGTACCACCATAATGTTTCAGTCAATGCCCTCGAAGGGTCATGGAAAAATCTACCAAAGGACTTTAATCACTGTGGAGAAAGTGTTGCACAGTGTAGAAGTAGATGTTCAAGTGATTCAATCATAGTTTCACAATGTCAAAAGCCACAGGGGATTTTTGACTAGTTCCTGATCTAATTTCAAATATTTCCCCCGTCGGAAGAACATTAAAGCGGAAACGTAAGTAAACTGCTCTCCTTGATGGATCCGGGAATTTAGTCAAGTAAGATTCCAACATGCCTAGTTCTTTCTTCGCGGAAATTAATTGTTCATAGATCTTAGAAGCGGCCACCATTTCCATGGTATTCGTCCAATCCAACCATTGCAGCCGTTTTTTCACACCCACCGGGTTGGAAATCAGCATTTCATGCGATACATTAATGGTCTCAAGGAGGTTTACACAGTCTTTCTGTAGTTTCAACATCCACTTCGATTCACTGGTACCACTTCTCAGTCTACTTCCCAATAGGGTATATGAGGAGTTATTCTTAGATACAACCAGATTCCGATATAATGTACATTTTTTCAACTTAACTCTCATATTTAGGGACATGAGAACTAATTCATAACGTATTGCAGAAACATGAACACTTCCATTTTCTGTACCATACGCGAGGTTTCGAAAGGCAGAATTTCGAGACCGTATAATAATTTTGGTACGACTTTCAGATTATATAACTTAATCAGGGGAATGACAGAGAATTTGCAATATTTGTTGGAAACCTTCCTCATTTGGAGAATGAGTTTATCAGCCTTCTCCAAATAGAAATTCCAGTAAGACTGTACAGAAGCACTCCCAAAGACCGGAAAGTCCAGATAACAAAGATCTTAATTTTTGCTAGAGGGCATGCATTGATTCGCCACTTGAAATTTACATTCTTCTTCCTGGTAGTAAAGGATATTACAACTGATTTCTTTTAGTTTATAACCAGTGCGTTTTCTTGTACGTATGTTGCCAGGGCTGTAGGTTTTCGTTGTAGACCAACGGGGGTGTTATCAACCAGGAGAAGATCATCAGCATATGCGCTCCAACATATTTTTGTACCCTCTATCTTAGGGAAGACAAGGGAAGAGGTCGTAAGAGGGAAATTTGCGTCTACGGTATAGAGTTTAGAAAGGGTCAGGGCAAACAAGCACCCTTGTCTGATGCCATTGTTTGTCTGGATTATTTTAGAGAGATCGCCGGACATATTCAATCTCACTTGGATTGCGGAATCCTCATGAAGATTAATAAGAATTACCCGGAGTCCAGAGGGGAGCCCCATAAGGGCTAGTTTTGTCCAAAATCTCACCCTATCCACCTTATCAAAGGCGAGCGAAAGATCGACTGACGCCAGATATATTGGGGTTGCAGTTTTTTTACACAACTTAGACAGATAATCAGTCCCCCTATTTCCGTGACCAACCCTTTTCGGAAGCCAAACTGCTGGGGCAGAAAGATCTTATTAGAATCAGCCCACTCCTCAATTCCCTGTAATAAGAACCCCGCAAAAATATTCGAGTCTGCATCCATAACCGAAACCGGGTGGTAGTTAGTTGGGCAGGTTCTATCCCTCTTTTTATATATGGGAACGACGCAAGATATTCTCCAAGACTGAGGAACTACCCTGGACTGTACAATGTCATGGAAAAGAATAGATACCGATTTTGCCCAGTGTTCGGGGGTCCTCTTCAGGGTTTTATTTGTCAGCCCATTAGGTCCGGCCGCCCTTGAATTGTTTGCTCTCTTGATCTGAGATTTAATATCTCTAATCGAGAAATCAAAATCCCAGAACCCTCTTTTTATGACTAGTAATTCATTTGTCATTTCCATTTTACCTTTATACAGGGTTGAAAAATGTTTTTCCCAGGTATCTTCCTGTACGTTTACTGATTGAATTATAACCTTATGTTTTTCCATCGTGTTTATCAGGCACCAAAATTCACGTCCCGATGAACCCCTTAGTGCCTCAAGCATGTTAGTATTATCATTGTTCTGCAGGACCATCTTGTGATTTTTCAGCCAGTTTTTTTTTGGCTTGTTTAATTTGGAGGATTTGTCTCTTTTTTTCTATCTGGGTCAGATTGGTCTTCAGGGTTGCTCTAATTTGGCTATTGGCGAGATTTATTTTTTGCCTTACCAAAGGATAGTAGGCATGTGTGTGAAGGGGTTTCATAATGCCAGGTTTACTTTGTTTTATTGACCTACCTATCATGTCTTTGATATATTCCGTAAAGTTCGATACAGAGAAGCGCTGAAGTCTAGTAGACAATGGCATACTATTATATTCTTGAACAAAAACGGTTTTAAATTTGTTAACATTTCTCTCATGCCAGATTATGCGATTTTCACTACAAGACACTATCAAATTCATCTGCATTATGCTTTGTTTAGATGTTATAGTATTAGATGCCATTTTAATCTTCAGAAATCTATGATCACTCATGTTTGTATCATTTATAAGAAATTCTAGACATAGAGCAGATAGAGATTTTGACATGAAAATGTGATCAATATGCGATTTATAAACACCATTCGACCATGTATGCTCATGAAGAGAGGAATTAAAAAGACCATTAATGTGATTAAGTCTCCAATAATCAAATAAATTCCTCCAGATCTCACCATTAATTATCCTTTGTTTAGTTGCAAATGGACTACCCTCAACGTTTTTCGTGGTCAGCATGGGTCTCCTTACTGACACACCCATCTTTTGCCCAAGGCCTTGTCCATATTTAATTTCTGAATTGAGATCCCCGGCGATAATATCTATTCCTCTATATTTGAGCAACATGGATGATATGCAGTTATTCAGGTGTGGAATGATATTACACAGTGGTACTTGGGGATTCCAGTAAATATTTAGCACAAGAATCAACTGGGGATATAAATTGCTTCCATATTCCAATACAACAACAAAGGCAAAATTAAATAATTCCATTGATTCCAGGACTCGTGTGCCAGATGCAATTTTGACCACAGTAAGTAAACCTCCTGCTGGTCTGCCGCGAAGCCCCATTTTAGCAAAAAGATGTTTACATACAAAGCTGTCTAGTTGCATAGAGAAGGTAAGCCAAGTCTCCTGTATACAAAACAGGTCAAATGATTTAAGTTGTGCACCAAGTACCCCCGAGTTCACCAGTTCGAGTTACCCCTTGAGTTCCATGAGAGCAGTTTCCAATGATCTTTTTCTTTTATGAGACTAAAGTTTTTGTTTCATCTTTGGATTTCCGAAATTGACTCTCTTAAGGACTGGGCAAGCCAGGTCCAGTCCTGAACCTCCTCCCCCTTATGAGCCATATTATTTTCCTTTCGTATATCTGCTTCTTCCCTGGGTATGTTAGGATTTAGTTTCTGGTGCATCTGGGCATTTCCGTTCTCCCATCCGTTACTAAAAATCCGGATATCGTATCCCATTCTGTTAAATTGTTCTGTCTCCTGTATTATCATGTCAAATATCTTTTGGGAGTTAGGAACGATACGGACATGATTACGACGTGAGGGATGGATGAAGTCCACTAAGCAAATATCGGCAGATGAAATCAGCCTCAGGCGGGGGACCTCATTAAAGAGTGACAGAACCCGGGGTCCTCCAATATCAGAAGATTGTAAAGGATACTTGGATGTTCCGGGAATGAGACCTTCCGCCACACTGTATTCCTCAAATCACTGTCCTTAATATGAAGGGGCCTAGCCAATTCATATTGTACAGGATTTCTCAATTCCTGTGGACCTTTGGAGAGGGGCATTACATGCTC
Source organism: Ambystoma mexicanum (assembly GCF_040938575.1). Taxonomy (NCBI): domain Eukaryota; kingdom Metazoa; phylum Chordata; class Amphibia; order Caudata; family Ambystomatidae; genus Ambystoma; species Ambystoma mexicanum. The sequence continues at coordinate 687,314,400 of NC_090934.1, read as the reverse complement.
ATCGGTAGACTGTGTAGGAACCCTCTCGTATTCCTCCTTCTGTCCCCACCAGTCCCCCTGCAACTGCTCTTTTTCTGTACCCTCTCCCCTAAACACAGAATCAGTGGGCAGTTCACTAGGAGCCCCGACCGGATTTCCCTTTTTCTCATAACCCCTTCCCATCATAGCCTGGTTTCCAAGCAGTGCCAGGTCGGGTAAGAAATCCATCATAATCCTTTTTAAGGTGTCTGGAAGACTCACATTTTCCCCTACCTTCCCTGTCGGGGGTTGGTGGTATAAACCCCTCATGCATGGCCCCATCAGACAGAGGCTTCCCAGGGTTGGATTTAATTTTCCCCTCTGCCACATCAGCTCCTGGGGTTTTTGAAGTCCCTGGAAGTAAGGGGGTAGAAGTAGGAGCTGAGGGTATGGAAGAAAAGCCCAGTCTATTAGATTCTGCTGAGGTAATTGGGCGTTCAGCCATAGGGTTAGGGAGATCTTGTGGCAATATCTAACGAGATGTCAATTTCTCTAGAACCTTGTAGAAATTGGAGAGTTGTAACTGTTTTATTTCCCTGTTCTCCCCCCCCCATTTGTAGCAATAATACGTTCTCATTATCAATACCTTCTGTCTTATCATCTGGATTAAGTCTCATATCTCCCTCCTGTATCTTATTTGCATTTTTGTTTTTTTCAGATTTTTTTTGTTTTTGTTATTTCCCTGGGTTGCTCCCGGGATAGGTTTCAGAGTGTCAACATTGTGAAATTTCAGGGCCATCCTACTTTCCTCATTAAGTTGCATTAGGTCAGATAAGGCAACTTCATTCAGGGGCGCCTTAGATTCTTTTTTAGGAATTTCTGACTTAGGAGGGATCGAGCCCTTCTTCATCAGCCTTTTTTTGGCCTTTAAGGCCAGATGTTTTTGTCGCCTTGAGAGAAAAAAACAATTTCTGCTGACGCTTCCCTCATCCTCTTGTTTTTTTGTTACATCTTCTCGCCCCCCTACACCGTCAGCAGAGTCCATTATTTTGATTAGGACAGATGGACTGTCTGGTGTGTCACTAACATTAGTTTCCTTTTCCTGAACAGGCAATACCAGTCCCGAAGGCATTATGGGGATGGAGTTCCCTATCAGTTCTTGCATACCTTGTTCCAGTTTAGAAATTTTCACTGATAGATCCTTGAGTGCCTCCATAATCTTTCTTTCCCCTTCTATTTCAGGTCTCTGGACACTATTTTCATTTATTTCCTTCGACGTGTTGATCCTGATTCCCAGGGATATCACACTTGCAAAACTCGGACCCCCCTTTCCATTGACAATGGTTTGGGATCCTTGTGAGTAACTTGTTATTGGAATTAGTGGGATATCTATCTTCATTGGGGGTACCTCATCTTCATCTTTACCCATGAGGAAACCTTCCACTTTACTAAGTTTTAATTGGGTATCCAGTACGATCGTTTTCAGGTCTCTCATCTCCCAATGGGTGAGCTCATGTCCTTTATCTAAAAGGTTCAATATCCTAGAAATCACTGGAAGTGATTACTCGAATGTATCACTGTCATCATTAATAGGGGAGCTCGTGAGGGAGACCCCTGAAATTGGGGGTTATTAATGTGTGAAGGCACCGCTGTATTCGCCAGATTCTCGAACAGCATGTGTCCCCCCAGTTCCCCCATGACACTCTTGTGTTCCCCTCCCCAGCCTTCTTTTATGTCTGTAAATATAGAGGCAGATGGTAAGGGGAATTTCGCATTTGCTGAGAAGACTCTATATGGTGTTCAGGTCCTCAGTTGGGGAAGTGTATTAAACAGGTGCACGTGATCAATCCCATTTCGAGCTGCATTGACAGGTGTAGACGGGCCCCTTGAGAGCCTAGCACGCTTCCCCAGTTCCATCCTCACTGCTTGGCCCATCATAGATACATCAAGGTTTATATCCTTTGGCATGTTGTCTGTTCCCTCAATTAGTGTTTGATTTAGTGACTCTCTTACACTCAGAAAACTCGATTGAATTGGGATATTAGAGTGAAAGGACAAGCCAGCATGCACAAAGGATATATCTTCCTCCCCCAGAGATTGGGCACCCATTTTTGTGTGTATTTGTGAATGCATGTAAGAAAATTCCACCTCTTGTTTAATAGCATCCTTTTTTTCCCTTTCGTCCTCCTCCATATTAGCTCCCCAGGAATTCTCTTCTCGAGTAATAGTGTCCGGTGGAGGGACCACACGTTTTTGTGGTTAGTTCTTTAACTTCATGCATAGCAGGAGGGAGGGGGCCCGCTCCCGCCACCCCCTTGGGAGCAATACGAGGAGGCAGGAGACCATTGACCAGCTCAGACTGTCTCCTTATTCCGCTCCTCCAGCCCCTGAGATCTCTACCAGCCCAGAGCCATCTGGTGAGCACCAATTTGATAACTTCACTGGCTGACCCTGGGCTCTTAGGGGCAAATATCCATCGAAGCAATCCTTTTTGTGTGGCCACTACCGCGCCATCCCATTCATTAGGGCAGGTGTGCGGGAGAACTCTTCTTGATGAACGAGCCCTGTGGCAGCAAAGGATCCTCGAGGCGAGGGACAGCAGCAGCAACATGACAGAGGGGAGGTGACGCCCTCGCTCTCTCACCAGCAGCTCCTTTCAGGCTGCTTTTCCTCCGCGCCACTTTAAACCTCTGCCAAAATCCCACCAAACCTCTCCCGCATCTGCCAGGCTCACCCCCTTCATCAGCACCGACTGCATCTGGGAACAAAATCACCAGGTGGCATGGAAGGGGAAGGCCGCACACAAGGGGGGGTGGTGAGGGATCTACCCATCTACCCCCTCTCCCATCCTGGCCATCCCAGTATTATACCGAGCATTGACTACAGCGGCTAAACAATACTTATGGAACATTTTTGGCCCAACAGGGCTTCTTTTTACAGGAGCCTCAGTTGCACACCTAAATAATCTCAGGGTGAAAATTTTGGTCATGTTTGAAACCTTTGACTCCCAGCTGAATCAATATTACTATCTTGGAATTTCAACTCAACGTCAAATCCATTTATTGTATAACCATGTACCAGAAACTCTAAAGAGTTTTAACAAAAATAAATATCACGTGCATGGATGCCACTTTAGCTGTTCAGCAATATCATCTTCATATTCTCTCTTTCTGCCAAAGCAGATACATCTGAGACAGTCACATGCTAATTTGAAGCAAAGAAAGTCAGCGGATAAGTAAAGCTAAGATTGAATTTGTTATCTTCCTCATTTACAGGAAAAAGTACTAAATAATCATATATCTACAACAATAATAATAATGCAATTAGCACACAGTGGGCTGTAAAGTTACAAACATATATTGAACACGTGCTACCAATGAAAAAGAACACGAGACTATCTGCAAGGAGGGCCGGAATGCAAGTAAAATGGGTGAAAGTATATGACCTGGGAATGCCCAAGGACAGCGATGCCTGGTGCCATGGGTCCTTAAGTTCCTTAATTTCCACCACCGAGGGAAATGTATGTAATGTGGCCCCTCGTCTATGTACTCCTTCACAAACAGATGCTAATGAGAGGCAGAATGTGCTTTGCCTAGACCTGCACAGAGACATATGCCGGTTGTTTTCAAGTGGTATTTTAGCTTCTCCAGCAAAAACACAGAAGGTTTTCAGTTGAATGCTCACATCCACATCCCAGGTGTGAGTTATATCAGCCCTTTGTGTTTTTAACACTTAGGACTTGAATTTAGGAGATTGTCAGCATAATAGAAAAAGGAGAAGGTTTCAATAAAGAACGTGAAATACTAGCAAACAATCAACACAGAGCAATGTTGAACAACAGTTTTGGAAATCTCAAGACCGAATTTAGGGACAAAAGGTCACATAAACATGTGCTACACTGAATAGTCAAGTACAAATATGAATGCTGGATACTGTGAGGAAGTTACTAGGGTAGCAACTGACATGCAAAACGAGATAGAGGCTTAGTATTCTTGATCCATCAACCTGCATGCATGATAAGACAGATAACTCTTAGTATATCATAACTTCCCTGTCTGTGGGAGGGTGAATGGGGCCTATCTGCTGTATGGTATATTGGAACGTTCCTTGTGTGTTCCGTCCAGAGTGTTCCATGTCTGTAAATTTGTCAGTTAGCTACATTCCCTCAGGAAGTGGATGCCTGGTGCCTCTGTCCTCCTTATATTTACTGCCACCTATTTACCTGAGCCATCCAGTCTTTAGAATATAGAACACTTACCTACAGGAACCCCTCCTGTGATACTTGGACATCCTTGACTTGCATTATTACACTTACATATTAATATCTCTGGCTGAGATGTGACCCATGTTACAAGGAGGACATAGATCAATCATTAACCAGGTACTTTTGCTATGGTTTATTCAGGACTTGATTACAATCAAAAAGGGGTCAAAACAATACTCAGAGTGAAGAATATAAATGTTATCAGTTATCAGGATAGCTCTTCCTCTGATGCAGTAATTGTTCAAAAGTTCTCTTCGAATGTTCTAGTGTAAAAAATAAAGAAATAAAAAGTTGTTTTCGTGATTATACAATGAAAATAACCCAAAGAAAATCCAGCAATCCCGTTACGGGATTCCTCCCCCCAGGCCAACCACAAGATATTTTAGTGTCTCTAACTCTTCTTGTCCAACTTCCGACCTTTGGCATTGGAATGAGGGTGTAGTCCAATGAGTGGGTATTTTGCTGGCAGGTTGGTTAGGAGGAAGGGAATGCTAGTTTAGGGGTTTTCTGACACTTAATTCTCCCTTCTGGCTACTCTTCTTGCACCTCTTCCTTGGGACCCTTCTTCTATCACTCGCTCTCCTTTACTGTGGCTATGCTCCTCATACTGAAATTCTGTCTCCTCCTAGCCACATGATAGTATCTCGATATGTCCACACTGGGCCACCAGGCGTGTGGTATATATAGAGGACTTTACCGCTCTGACTGAGCCTGATTTGACAACCTTTACCAACTCATCTCTCCTTCCAATGATCTTACTCTGGCTAACATTTCTTTACTCCTGCCTCTCTCTTCATCTCCTTCTTTTGGGATCTCGCCACAACCTCCAGTCCCCTTACTACTCTCTCCTTATGGTCTTTCAACACCTCTTCCTGATATCTCACCTTCAACAAGATATCTCTCTGTTTTATTTTCACATCCTACTCTAGGTGTTTCACCTCCTCCCTCTTTGGGTGTTTTCCCAAAACCTTCTCCTTTTTCTTACAACCGTCTCCTTCTCTCTTGCCACCTCTCACCCCTTAGCATCTACTTCCCCCTTATCAAGTTGTTTCTCTATCTCCCCTCGACATCAACTTTACCCCTCTACTCTGTTGTAACCATAACTCAGCATTGCAGGTACAAGTGAGGCAGGACATTTCAGGCCCCAAGGTATTTGGGTTCTACCACTTTCTCACCCCCTCAGCTAACTCACACCCTGAAACAGCCCTTTCCATGCTCCACTCTGCTATATCTGATACTCTCGATGGTCTTGCCCCTGTCATGAGGATCCACTTGAAGCCCAAAGCCAAGTGCAACTCTTGGTACAACTCAGACCTTGCCACCCTTAAACGCAAGTACAGGGTGGCTGAGAGGAAATGGTGCGCTTCCAGTACATCCTCTGACAAACTGGCCTGCCGCTTGCTCCAACAGCAATACCGGCTCTCTGTCCGCACCAAGAAGAGAACCCACATCCAAGCCTGCATCTCCGCGGCATCTAACAACTCGGCCAAACTCTTTAAAATCTGCAAGGAGCTGGGCAATCCTGATGCAGTCTCTACCTCTCCTGTCACCTCCCAGGCCCTCTGCACGGCCCGACTTCTCACTTCATCTCTAAAACTCAGGACATCCTGTCCTCTCTCTTTTCCTCTCCCCCTCCTCCTCCTACTCCCTGCTCTTCCTCTGCCCCTTCTTTGGCCACCTCTCCTCCCTCTTTCTTTGCCTTTCCCCTGTTCTCCCCAGACAAGGTTTCTAGTCAAGTCCGATCTATGAAAGTCTCGTCAAAACAGGTTCACCCCTGTTCCTCCAAAACCATCAAAGACCACACTGACACCCTGGCTCCTGCTCTGGCTGATTTTTGCAACCACTCCTTTCACCACTGGATGGAGTCTTCCCCTCCCCTGAAGCACTCCCTTGTGCACGCTGTTCTTATGAAACCCTCTGCTGACCCTTCCTGCCCGTCTACCTATCGTCCAATCCCCGTCATTCCTTTCCTGGGTAAACCCCTAGAAAAGCCAGCCATCTCCCAGCTTAATCTTCACTCTGAATCTGCTGGAAGTCTCCATGACCATCAGTCTGGCTTCACAGCTGCAAGAAGCACAGCAACTGCTCTCCTGACCATCCATGAAGACCTGCTCTCTAACCTCGATTCCAACACCCCCTGTGCCCTCATCTTACTTGATCTCTCTTCTGCCTTTGACACGGTCAACCATACCATCCTGCTCAACCATCTCTGTGATAACCGGGGTATCACTGATTATTAGGCCCTGGCTTGGCTGACCTTCTCCTCCGATCGACCCTCCCAGGTCCAACTCGGGTCCTTCCTCTCCTCTATCTTTATCTCTACCTGTGGTGTTCCCAAAGGGTCTAACCTTGCTCCCTGGCTGTTCCACCAATACCTGGCAATTCTTTCCCACGGCATTGCCGCTCTCTGCCTAAACTTTCAGTACTATGCGGATGTCACTCAGCTCATTTTCAGGCTTCCTTCAGCCATCTCTTCTCCTTCTCTCATCTCCAACTCCCAATGATCTCTGCCTTAATGACAGTAAGACCGAGATTCTCCTCAGCGGCACACCTGCTCCCTCCTTTCCTGTCACTCTCTGTGCGGCCTCTGTTGGCCCTCTTCCCGCTCCCACCTGTGAGGCTAAAAACTTTGGGATCATCTTCGACTGCACGCTTTCCTTCTCTCCTCACATCTCTGACATCTAAAAGAAGTCGCACTACCGGCTGCATCTCCTCAGAGGTATTCTTCCTTTCCTCTCCTTCCCCCAGAAGCTCAGTGTCTCCAGAGATCCGGTTCTCTCTAGGCTGGACTACTGCAACAGCCTCTTTCTAAATCTGCCTGCCTCTACTTTCCGCCCTCTGCAACTCATCCAAAACAGGACTGCGGGACTTGTCCTTGGCCTCAAGCCCAGGGATCGTATCTCTCCAGGACTGAAATCTTTTTTTTTAATCTTACATTTAAAACCCTCTGCATTGTCCACAAGGCCTTCTGGGGCCTGGGACCTCAATGCCTTCAACTCTCTTCCTAAATATCTTCCTTCACAAGCTCTTCGCTCATCTGCCTCCAACTCCCTCAGTGTTAGTCGCTTCTACAGGCTGCAAGTTGGTGGTAGATCTCTTTCTTCTGCTGGGACCTCCCTCTAGAACAGCTTCCCTGCCTCTCTGAAGCACCTCAAGACCTTCCTCTTTGCTTCTGCTTTCTCTCCTCCTCTCCCCTGCTGATCTCCATGGCTGAATCTGAAACTGCACTGGTTACCTGGCTACCTTATGATCTCGGGCCCAGGTCCTCTCCCCACCAGTTGCATACCTGCACCGCCCCCTGGCAACCCTTGCACTCGGACTGTTTCTGTATGCCTACAGCCCCTACTAGCACTGGACACCTGATGTCTGTACCTATCCTTGCACTTGCCACCAGCAGGCCACACTTTTATTTATTGTCTTATTTATCCTTTCTGTTATCCTGTGTACTGCACTGCCCCCTCCCCTTTCCCCCTGCACTTCCCCCTATCCACCCCTCAGCTGCACTTGCACAATCTCAATGTCACCTGGCCTAGTAGGATTACTGTTTCCGTCTTCCCTGTTTCCCCATCCGTGCCTCATCGCGGCTAGAAACTATTGTGTACTCAACACTTCCAAGTAAGGAAGGCACTCTTCTGAACATTCACCTTCCAGAAGGACAGGCTCTTTGCCACTCTTGTCCTTCTGCAACATCAGTAACCAAAATTCCCTTAAGGATGTGATTCTACCTTTCCTCCTTTTTGGCTTTGGCAATGTGAGGTTTTTTACCAGCTTTAATTTATGGAACAATCAACAAGCCTCAACCCTTTTATAACCTTGCATTTGCCCCTTCTCTTCCTGTTGTGAACAGTAGCTTAATGGTATGCCTTGGTGTTGGTCTCTTTACGCTTTTGGCAATGCTTGCACCACTCTTGGCATGGCTAATGCTTGCACCATTCTTGGCTTTGGGTAATGCTTGCTCCCTGGAACTCACAACTATTAAAGTTCAGTCACTTAGGTTCAGTGCTTCAGTCTATTCTACTGCTTTACAAATGACTCTTCAGTTAGCCTTCACTTTAGAATCACTTTTAGGCACACGTGATTAGTATTTCAGCTGTTTTCTTCAGTTTAATATTCGATTGGTGGCATTCAGATAGTTTTACTCATCGCGAGTGCTACTTTTGTTGCATTCATTGTTCGACAATCAACGGTCGGGTTAACAGAGCTTTCCCTCGCACGCAAGTGCTTCTCAGTTGCTACAGAAACTTTGTTCACGCAAGGGATTAGAGCACCCGGTAACACTCACTGGCTTCTGTCTTCGATCCCGTTGTGTGCTGCAGGACTTGCACTTCTTTGGCTCCTTTCGAATGCATTAAACAAAATGGGGGAGCTTACGGCTAACCTGAGTAAATGCATTTTCACAAACATTCCATTTAGCCTAAGCTAAGCCATTTATTTTATATATCATCAAATGCATGTATATCGATATTCATAAATCTCTGAACTTCCATCAGCAATATCTCTGAAGGTGTCTTTGTTTGCCAGGCACTCTCTGAAGCTGTGATTTGAAACTGAATTTCGGACAAGAGAGCACGTACAAACTTGTCAACAAACAATCTCTTTCCTGATTCAGTGCTCAAATCTTGTCCCCTGTAGTCAGAAAATACCTGCTCAAATCTACTGAAATACTCAGTTCCCCGTCATATTTCCCTTACATGCAGGCTGTTCATTTGTCCCATATAATCCTTTTCTCTGGTACTTAAGTCTTAAATTTAGCAAGGATGGTGTTAGGTAATGTTAATATTTTCTTTGGCGGTTTCTCACCTGCTTTTCTCTGTATGTCAGCAGCCATAGGTTCTGGCCATGTTCGCCTCAATGCCCCATTACCATCTATGTTCCTGATTTGCTTCCATAAATCGGAAGTTAAATGACAGGAAATAACAAATCTATATCTTTTAAGGTAAAAACTGAAGAAGCCAAGCCCGACTGTACTTTCTTATAGAATCCATTCAGGACTATATATTCTTTTGTTTCACATACTGAAATAACAGCACACACGAATTACCACTTGTTAAAACAGGCAAATCAGATTGCCATCATAATCAGAAGAAATCGGCAAGGCATAAGGGGACATCCACATAGTGACCAATGCCTTGAAACACGTGTTGGCTGTTTTTTCTGAAGAGTGTGCTTCATTAAAGCAAGCATTTTTGAAAAATATTACTGAATAACTCTACATACTATAACTTGTTGGGGCGAGCCTGATTAACTAGCACTTACTATTAGCCTGTATATTTCATGAGGCTAAGAGTAGAGCCTCATAGTACTAGCTGCACAGCACGCCCATCATTCTACTGTTAGGACTAGAGCGCACTGACAATCGGTCTTACTCAACGTTCCATTATCTGTATCATCCTCGAAAGCCCACGTCCCGGGCGCCAATTGCACAAACCAAAATCTGGTTACTGTACTGCAAACGAGATAAGACCAACAGACACAGAGATGAGTACAAACAGAGTTTATTCACTTCAAGCGGACCAGGTTCTACCCAGTATAGCTGTACAGAAGTGAGCAATTTACAGCAAGGAAAACACGTCTTTTATGCATCCCAGTTCACATGAGATCTGCTGTGAAATGCCATGTTAAAGATAGTTTACAGCTCCATGCTACGTATAGGGTGTTCTGTGAAAACATACACGCATTTTGCCAGTGATTTTATGCTTGTACATTCCAACTTTCTGACCCTACAAGACAACAGACTGTTCTCACTGAAAGGAAACATTCCTACCAACATTATATTTTGTTTTCATGACAGAGGGTTACTGTGCAGCGTAATGTTTTAACAGTTTGGTTAGGATAACCCTTTCCTGATAAAAACAGAACAGAACTTCTCTGTGTCATAAACTAATCTTATCATTAGTACGTTAATTTACGTGACCCACGCAATTAACAGCTGCAGATGAATATTTTTGATCGCGCTTGGCCCGGCCTGTGCGAGATCCAAGGCTGTAATAACAATAAGCTAATTTCTTTGCAACAACATTCTCAGCACTCTTATGCGATGATTCCTTGCAACTCCAAATAGGAGATTTTGCAAGATGGAGTGAGTGCATGAAACAAAATGGGGGAGCTTAAGGCTAACTGAATAAATGTATTTTCACACGTTCGAACTGACACACTACCTTGTTGAAGTTGCCTTCATTCCCGCCTGCTGAGCACGGACCTCGACTTACACCAGAGACCCTTGGGTGCACCCCATACCCTGGTCTCATGCACGCTTCCTGCTGCGCACCATCTGTACTTCAGATTTAGGGGGAACAGTAGCCTCTCAGGACCGGCATCTGGAATCTGCTCTACAGTGATCCCGGCACACTCTCTTTACTCCAATTCCACGTTGACAACAACGTGATCTCCTCCTGCTGCTGATGCTCCAACTCCACCTCCATCTAATGGCCTGCATCTGAGGGGGCCTTTTAAGCCTCTCTGCCTCCCTCCGGTGTGGGTCATTTGTCTTAACAAGCTCAACCACTCCTGCAACATTGTTCTTGAGCCATCTTTCTCCTCCCAGCACTTATTAGGGACTTGAAGCCCTCAACAACAGAATTTGGTTTTCTTTGTTGTTCCCTTCGGCAATAAACTATTGGAAGTGTGGGATTTGGGTGAAAATTAAACAAGGGCGCTTCCCAGTCTTCCTGACCTGTTCCCCCCCACGCCCCATGTGATCCTCCTGTAGAACACCACCCCCAGGGTCGGGATCAGGAAGCGTCTGCCCTTCCCTGGCCACATGAGAAGGGTTTCAGGCAAAGTTTTCTGTCTGGGGGAATCATTGCCGATTCATCACAGAATCCTGCTACAAGGAGGTTTCATTACAGGATTGTAATACGCATACTAGACCTACTCAAAAACCAGAACCAAATAGCAGGTCCAAAGAATGGGCCAAAACAAATCTCAGCAATCTCACAAACATGCAATACTTACTACACAATCTCATGAGCATGGGTGTAACTCAGTCGTCTCTTAGTCATCCATTCAATAATAGGGAAAGGTAAAATGGAGTTCAGCACTGAAGGTGCAATACAGAAACCCCACATGCCCACTATGCACAGGTTCAAATGTTTTGCACAATATGTATACAACCTAGAAAGACACATCATGACAAATCCTTTTTTTTAACTAATCATGAACCGTAAAGAGCATTGAGTGTAGTGCAAAGAGAAATAAAGAAATTAATGTAGTAATCACAAAATAAAACATTCCTTTATAGCGGCCACTGTAACAGAACCATGCATATGTGAATAATGACATTCATGTATATATTGTGACAAGGTGAGTACTCTGATATTGTCAAGAGGGGATGGAAACCCTCCCAGCCTGTGGTGGGAGGCCTAGCAAAATGGAAGTCAGAACAAGTCCTTTCCCAGAGGGGGACCATGGCAGTTGAGAGCGCTCCGGTTGCTGTCCTCTCCCCAAGTGCCAGCATGTTTATGAATAGTACCACTATAAATCCCCCATTCCTCTTCAACCAAGTGCTTGCTAGTGTCTTTCTTTCCATTTCAGATGATAACCTTAAGCAAAAGCCTGGCATAATGCCTGCAAGATTACAACCCACCCAGGACTCTAAATAGACTACTGCAGTGGTCGGATCGGACAGACCAGAGGGAAGAGTGAGCGATACCAAGCGGAACAAAAGAGCATCAGCGCGACTGCAGGGAATGCTTCGAGCCGTAAGCTAACATCAGTGCTTAAGCAGCCGCACCAAAGCTCCACAACAAAAACCATAACGAATGCACGACAGAGCAGCTTCCTGGAAAACTCAACAACCACTCGCCCACCCCCAATACTGATCATGGACTTTGCCTTGGCGCAACGTGTCAAAAGGGTCAGGGTTTAGCCCCCATTTTCTTTTTATTCTGCCACTTACAACACCTTTCAGGAAAGTAAATCAATGCAAGATTGGATAGTAGAAGGCGGCCAATGGGAAAAATAGGGGGGTAAAACAAGGAAGAAGGATGTTGTGGGTTGTTAAAGTGAGAGGAGGAGATGGCAGACCATGAGACCAAAATGAGAAAGTACAGTTGACTGGAGTGTGGAGGCGTTTTGGAAAGAAGGTGAGAGATATTGGTTGGTGAGACTAAGTGGTGCGTTGCGAATGTGCATGTAAGGTGGGGGAATGAATATTCGAGGAAATGTAGAAAGCGAGTGAAGGGTGATTGAGATAGTGAAAAGAGGGTGACTGAGTAGAAGGGGGAGTAGCAGTAGAGGGGAGAACAGTGGAGAGGGGAAAGGAGGAGTGGAGTGGAGAGGGCAGTGTAGAAGTGCAATGGAGAGTAGTAGGGGAGGGGAGAGTAGTAGAATGCAGAGGGGAAGAGGAGTGGAAGGGGAGAGTAAAAGTAGAGTGTATAGGAGAAAGTAGTGTGGAGTGGAGAAGGGAGCCTAGAAGGGGAGGGGAGAGAAGTAGAGTGGCAAGAGGAGAATAGTAGTTAAGTTGAGAGGAGAGAGTAGTGGGAGAGTAGTAGTGGAGAGGGGAGAGTAGAAGTCGAGTGGAGATGGGAAGCAGTAGTGGAATGGAGAAGGGACAGTAGTAGATGGGTAGAGGGTGGAGTTAGACCATAGAAAGGAGAGAGCGATGCCTCAGAGAGACAGAGGAAAATAATTAGGAGAAAGAAATTAGAAGAGAAGGTGGATGGAGTTGAAGGAAGGAGACTAGTGAGAGGAGGGTAGAACAACAGAAACAGTGCAAGGGGCATCAGAGTGTAAAAGGGAGGAGGCAGATTGGGCTCGATTCTCTGGCAGGCACAAACATAATAAATATCCTTTGGAACTAACCTTAACAGTAAGGCATATCCAGCCTAAAAATTCCTAGAGGGAGTTTAAACAGATAAAGCAATTTGCCTTTAGGCCCTCATTGACAGTATGGCAGAACCTTGACAGAAGGGGTTAACACGCTCTAGATACTAACCTGTGGCTAAGCTGTGGAGTAGGAATGTCTGGGTTAGGGCGGGCACTGGTGCTGCTAGGTGAGAGTGTGAGGAAGGGCCCTGCCCTTAGAGCCCCTTCAATAATGTCTAGGAAGAAACCCTTGAATCATCTCTGGGAATTGGCATGTTTTAGGGCTATCCATCACTATATATATGGACATTTAATGTATGCCACCTCTAACAACTATCTTTAAATAACTCTGGTAAGATCAAATAGAAGAAGATACATTAGTTAAGTAGTCTACTAAAACACTGACAAAGTATATTAAACACTTGATACAAGTAATAAGAGGTGTGATGAATCCGAAGACGTCATCACTCCTTTTCTAGAGGTAGCCTTTTCATATGCGGCCAGGGGACGGCAGCCGCTACCTGATCCTGACCCTGGGGGCTGCTATATGAGGGAGGACCACATGGGGGAGACAGGCTTCATCAGAAGAGTCAGGGTATCCCCCTTTTCCTTTGCATCCCACAATATCCTCTAAATAGAATGAAAAGGACTTACAGTCAATCCCAGGTATAGCAGTCCTTTAAAAATACTGGGATGAGAAAAAGGAAGGCAGTTATGAAAATCACTAGAGCACGGAAGCCCACACCGCGCTCTAGTTGTTGGAAGGAGGCACGCAATGTCGAGAGGTTTAAATTCAGACAGCTGATGCAAACCAGAGAGAAGTACCTGCAGGGGCAGGCGGTTCCCGTTAGGACTGGAGAAAACTCAGAGGAGGCAGGGCTGCAGAGAGGACCGGACGTGCTGTGGGAATCAAGCGTAGGGTTTCAAGAGCAGGAAGCACACTCTAGGAAACGTTCCCCGAGCACCAAAGAACGAGAGGTCTGCCAAGGAGACCTCAGGAGCAGTGTGTGGCTGTTGGAGGACGCCAGAGACCAAACGCGAAGAGAAGCAGACGTAAGACACTTCTCAGAAGCACCAGGAAGCAGCAGCAGCAACCGGACAGCGCAAGGGATGCTGAAGCGATTCCAAACTGGTGAGCCCAGTGGGAAGAGGTGGGACTCTGGGTTGCTTCACAGCTAATGCTGCGCATACTGGGGAAAAACCGAAAGAGGCTGTCTTAGTGGACAGAAAGCATTGTGAAGGGAAAAAGTCTAAAAGTACCAAGTAGAGGGTTGCTGACCCATTTGATGAAGAAAGTGTGAAGAAGGCTGTGGCCTGACGTTGTGCGAATCTGGGTCCCACGTCTGAATTGGAAAAAGACTTGTGTTATATGAAAGTCCTGGAAGGAGACTATACCAGGCAAAGTCAAGTGTAGAAAGAAAATCCTAATGAAGACCCATGACCTTGGAATTGTAACTTGAGTGAACTGTCTAAGAAAGCCCTGGCAGGAGAATATACCAGGCAAAGCCAAGTCTGTGAAGTAAATTGCCAATACCATGGGGAGGAACTTGACCTCTTGGGCTATAAAGAACTTTTTTAAACTGTTGTTTATGGTGGAGAGAAACCTGGGGAAGGAAGTCATCCTCTGGAATGGTGAACATTATCTATCTGGAACCTTTTCTTTGGAGCTATACTTACTTTGAACATTTGTGCACTTTCAAGGCCAAAAGACAATACCTTTAACACCTTAGAATGTGAGTGCTAGTATAGGATTTCGGACAAAAGACATTTTGTTTTGAACATCTTGATACAGGATAGGCCCTTAGTTTTGGTTGAGATAGGGAAATGTCTCCCATAGTAGGGACAGTGAAGCCTTTTCCAACACCATTTATTTTGAATAAAAGTTTGTAACAATCACTATGAGTCCTCTGTGTCCGTGTCTCATTCCTGGCTCACCACAGGGGCTAGAAAAAATAGGTACACCGCTTGTCAACGTCCCCCTAACACCATAACATTGTATACCTGTACACTTCACTTATAATTTAGCATTGTAATTAACTATGAAATAGATCTACTTACACCCCTAAAACATCAGAGGCCACAACACGGCCTCTATTTGTTCTATTTTAGGCGAGTCTATGGAGTACAAAGATGAGAAATATCACAAGTTGATCTAACAAAAGTGATGCGCACCTTTGCCCATCACCGCTCTAGCAACTTTGTACCAGGCGTTCACAAGTGTATTTTTTTGAAGGGCCTTCTATGGTGGGGGAAACTGTCCAAGGAGCAGTCCTTCAAAGCAATTTGACATGGTATCTTTTTTTAAAGCTAAAAAAGGCCCATTTTGAGGTACAATAACTTCATTTTTAACTTACTTTATTAAAAATGTAATATATTCTGAGAAAATCAAAGAAGCATAATGACAACAGTAGTTAATGTAGTCTATGAATGAGAACTTCGGGCCTATGGTCAGCATCAACAAATACTATTGACATGCCCCGCAAGCCTAGAATGTACAACTGGCACATAGTTATCTGCAAGCTCAAAGTCTGCTTTTGTCAGTTTGCAGATGTGCAGTTACGGCTAGGGGTACTAAGGACCATTTTATGTTACAAAATGAATGTAGAGAGCAGGAGCAGATCAAGTTACAGCAACAGTGGCAAAGACTAAGGAAGAATCCACACACCGAAATAACTCTCCTGCCCAGTGTTGTGTGTCATGCTTCATAATATTGCATATAAGCTCCGAGCATGCTGCTTGCCCAAGATCACAAGGCTGTTCTTTCTTAAAATTGTTCTGTCTTATAATACTTTCCAGTGCGGATTACTACGATTACTCTACTTGGTTGCAACACAAGAGCTCTGGGTGTACTGTTTGTCCAAGGTCACATGGTTGCACTGTAATAAATCCCTTCAACTCCAGTACTGGCTACTGTGCCGATTGCTTTCTTCCCCGTGGGTGGATCGTCCCCATGGTTGCATCCGAAGAGTTCAGAATATAGTGTTAGTGAAAGATCACAAGAGTGCTCTGTATTGAATCCCATCACCTCGACATGAGGATTCCTTTTCTTTCATGCCCATGGAAAAAGACAACAAGCCCTTTCAATATACTGATTGGTCATTATCACAAGGCTCTATTGTATTGAATCCTTGCATCTCCCAGTCTGATAGTTTTTGTTTCCTCTTCAAAAAACACATAACATTGCAAATGGGCTGAGAACCTGGGCATCAAACACGCCTAACTTTTCATCCCCTTTCGGAGTCCCCATGATGAAATGTGTTTTCTGCACTAGAGACAAGTGCTTGAACTTTTCTTTACTACTCTAAAAAGTGAACACGCTCCAGAAGATCTGCTCCAATTTTTACCTTTATCTCTTGGGTGCAGGTAAAGATTGCAGGTGTTTATGGCAGTATTGAACCTTGTAATAAGGCCGTATTTACTGCTGGCAAAACAAGGGGAAAACGCAGACCATAGATACGTTCAATACTGTTATGTAATGCTTATTTTTACTCTTACGACACAGCTGTTAAGCGAACCTTTTAAGTAAAAAAAACTATCGTTTCATTTAGTGAGTTTTTTTCCTTTAGTATGTATAAAAATAAACACACACATAATGAAAGGGCCATTCTGTTTTAATTTCCACCTTGCCATGTTTGCAGGATGAAGTTTAGAAAGCAAACACGTAGAATTAATTGTAAAAGTTCCGTTACTTGTAGGGCCACAAATCCAGCACTGAATGGTTGCATTTGGCACAAAGGCCATATATTATGCACCATTGAATTACACTACCTAGCAATAGAAAGGTGTAAGCAAAACTGTTATCCCATAACAGAACAGTGATTCAGTCCCGTTAATGTATTACATGATGTAGCTGAATGATCAAGCCCCCAAAGAAAACAAACTGAGTAGAAATATCACAGAGCAGGCATAAATAAATAAAAATTGCACTGTCGGGCATTTCATATTATTCCAAGATGGCACTCATGAAAATGCTACTTTATTCAGAATGCAAAGACCCAATGCAAAGGTCTATGTATCGCAGAACAGCTGATTGGTATCTATCGAGTGTCTAATTATTATTACATTTAAACACAATAACAGTGGAACTCCTGAAAATAAAAAAGCAAGTTCTAATTTTAGTAAAATGATCAATATAACAAGGAGTATAAGTTACAATAACAATAGCAAAAGAAATAAGATGCAGCACTGAAAAAACGACCAAGTAGCATGGAAACAGAAGCGCTTAAATGCAAAATTGTACAACTCTCTTCCCAGCCTGAACAGTTCCACTTACTTCCACAAAATGGCTGCCAATGTGAAGGAGCGTTGACCACAATGCGCTCGTTCTGTATCACAGAGCAGGCCATTGACACTAGGGACTCTCCAATAAGTGGCAGAGAGCTCACTAAAGACCTCTACATACAGACCTACAAATAAACCGTATTGCATGTGCCAGACGTTCATCCACCCCCCAGGTGCACAATGTAGAGCACAGGTCACCCTTATTCCACAGACAATAGGGGTGGATCGCAAACTGCTGTCAACCACACCATAGAGGATATGGAAAAATAACAGTAATGTCAGATGGACCACAATATTAAAGTATGGATTTCTGTGGTCCTGTGGAGGGTCAGCATTTTTAAAAACAATCGCATACATGTTTTTACTTTATAATGTAGCATCATTACAATACATTTAAACAGCTATGAGAAATATTTAAATACTGAAAGGATTTTACATGCAGTTTTAAAATTGTATCACTTTTATGACTTGCAGACACAAAACAGATAGAAAAGTCTGCCTGTTAAGCAGAAGAAATGTGCATAATTACTCTAAATGATGGCGAAACATTAAAACCTAATAATCACACATCATAAACCGTTCAGCAAAATCGTCAAGCATACACGATATGACAGCAGAAAGCCTTAATAGATAATGTTAAAATATTATGCCACGGATACACTGAATATGGAGGACTCAATTAGTGGAAGATGACTTTAGCCGAGCCCTCTGAAATATGACAGTTTGGAACAGATGACTTTCTAATTAAAAGTACAACCAGCAATCATAAAACACAGAAATTCCTACATGCCTCTTTGAGGAGTGGGATTGGGGTTTTGTGTGTGCTTATGGGTTGGAAACTCATTCAAAAAACTTAAACAGGTATAAAAAGAAAAATACAGTCGATAACACGAAAAAGAAACAAGGTCACACGTACAGACAAGCAGCAATGTAAGCGTACACAGAGGAATAGAAAGTCAATACATAGATCTCAGACGCTAGTAAAAGCGGATAGATTTTTTAATGGAGAATTGCAATTCTAAAGGCATTTTACCTTTAGAATGCACTTTTCATAAATCGTGTAATGGATTTCTTGAAAAGCAAATGGGTAGCTTCGGCAGCAGGCGATGAGAGCTGCCCTTATCTGGTGCCACCTACATTGCCTGTGAAAAATAAACTTAACACTCCTTGCCATGTCTAATTTTTTAGGAGGATTGGCCAAAGCGACATCAACTATGCCGCTGACGTCATACCATTATCCAAAGTTAATTCAGGTCCCAGGTTACTGTACGGTCCAACGGTCGGCGTGAATAAAGGACCTAGCGCGTGGCCAATAACGTGACGGTTTGAAGGCTGAAAACAAGGCTTGATTTTATTTTGGGATACCTTATTCTAAATGCAGTCGAATAACTTCTTAGATTGTGGACTTCCAGAGCTCGTCATAAGAGCGAGAAATGTTAAAGCTTTAGAGGATATTGCCTGAAGCACTTAAATAATGGGGTTTGCCTGCTCACACACCAGACTCGGGTCCGAAGGTAAGTTTACTGGTGACTTTGCTCCCCGACTGTGAGCACAGGTAAGGTCAATGGACAGAGTCCTCGAACATCCATCCCAGCCAGCACAGCAACTCTGTCACTGTAAGAACACATACAACCAAGTCCCTCACCAACACTCCATACTCCACGTGACATCACACCATTCGGCACCCACACACAGGTGCCCATTACAACACACTGCACTCTATACCCGTGATGGGGTCAGTGCTTTAAGTGGGACTCCAAATCGAGGCGGATTCTGGAAAGTGGGTGTGGCTAAATTGTGCAGGGTGCGATCCAAAGGAGGGCAGGTGACTTAGGTACTGACCGCCTGCCCCAAGCAGACAATACATCAGGAGGCCCTGCAAACATGTATTGTTGGCCACCCCGCAATGCCTTTTGGCATACTGTAAATAAAACTCTCTCTGGTTAAGTTTTTAAATACTGCTGTTTGTAGATAAATCTATTTCTCACTCGGGATATAACCAATTAAATAAATCACCTTAATTCTGTAAATAAATGGCAAAGGCATGGTGTGCTTAATAGGTATTAAGTGCTCATTTAGGGTTTCAGCTCCTCTGTGGGCAGCCTGCCCCATGATAATATGTAGCTATTAACCCCATGCAAGAAAGGGCTCCTACTATGCACACATTCTCAAGGGAGGCACCAGTCTTCTCGACCTAAAGGCTGTGTCAAATTAAATGTGCTAATGCTGGCCAAAGAAGACCTCAAGGTGTTAACATACCTCTGACATGTTTTACCCTGTATTTAGGTCTTTGATGTGGGGCAGAGGGTATGCTGGGGAATAATGACATTGAAGATGGGCCTTGTTACGCACTTTAAATGATGAACCCTAAGAAATCACGCACTGGAGTTTGCATTAGGAAGCATCTCCATTATAATCCATGCACCACACAGCTGCCTCGGGAGAGGGGGCACCAGGAGCCCCATGCATATTCAACCAGTGCTGCAAATACCCATGAGGACACCTGTGAGACAGGGGAGAAAGACTAACGGCACCAATGTAAGCTACTAGCTGTTATGCATAAAATCAAAGAGCATTTTTGGAACATAATATTGAGCGCACATTTTTATATAGGACATATCTGTGACAGTGTTTGAAGTCTGCAACCCCCCCTCCCCCTTCGTGCACATAATGCAAATTGGCCTTCCTGCTTTTGGGGGTCAGGTGCTGACCGCTTCCTTACACGTATTTCTTTCACAGCTTCCCAGCCCTGGACGTTAAAGTGGTGCCGGAACCCCGGCGAGTCCCCCAGCTGAGGGACAATTTTTGGAGCCTGCCAGAGCAGAGCCCTAGGTCGGGTCGTACTGCTACCGGTATTAGCAGCTTGAACTGCACATGGCATTCCTAGTTCCATTATTCAAGTTTAGCAAGGCCTCCGAGCCCTTTAGTAGCCGATCATCCAGCTGTGGGTTGTACATCCTTCACGTTTATGTACTTACATATTTTACACACGCCACATTACAGATGCGCCTAGTTCATAAACTGTGTGTATTACCATTAGGTTTGTCTCCTCCATCGAGATGAAGTGAGCATACCCATTTAGCTGATGTCTGGGTATTCAGCCTGTGAGTGAAAAGGACTGAATGAATAAAAGTGTCTTTTTGTAAATGAGCCAAGTACCCTTATGGGGGAAGAGGGGGGGGGGGTTATTTGGGAGTCGAGTGTCAGCGAAGCCGAGGTACTGTATTTTTTTATAAATTCAGACAGTCAGGTTGCTTGGGTCGGGTGACGTTTCTGCACTTAACTTGTATAGTGACAGGAGTACATACTGTTACAGAGTTGTTTGGACCTTTTAGAACATAATGAATTGAAAGTTTGCATATTGACTGCACCATTTATGAGCGCGTTCATGAGTAAATCGGAGTCAAACGAGAAGCAGGACCTCTGTTTTTGACCCCTTCAGACAAATACTCCTCTCCTTTATTTAGTAGTAGAGATGTGGGATGTACTTGAACATGTTGGAGCTGTTTACATGTCCATTCTCCAGCCTGAGGTTGTTTCGTGTGTGGTCATTGAGCTGCTGCTGCGAAATGACCTGTGCAAAGGTCCACATGAAATTAAAGCCCATGGGGACCCTGCAAAACATTTTCTTTAGCAAAAACACATTGGAGACATCTCTTGATCCAAATCTTTCATCATGGTCTTTTCATTGTCTGTCTTTTTTCCCAAACTCTCTTTGCTGTTTTTATTTTTTTTCGTTAGGCATATTTCAGCTTTTGTAGTTTTTATTAAACGTCTGAACACCCATGTTCCCTCAATTTTTCTTCTCTTTTTCTTCCCTTACCAGTACTCCTTCCTGTTTGCTTCTTTTTAATTATAATTTGAAACTGAATAAAAAGACACCAATAAAATGAGAGTTGGAATTGATAAAAAAAAGACATGTCGAAACAATTATGTTTAAAAAGGGGGTTACTGGAACCACTTCAACGATTTGCCACATGCCCGAGTCCATTTCTCAAAGCAGTCGAGGGGAATGCCGAGATCCAATGTGCCTTAAGCAAAGCAAAGCTCATGACTGGTGTGGGCAGTTAATCGACCTTCATAAATTCAGGTTAGGAGGTCTTTCCTGACATCTGCCATGGAAAATCTCATTTACCCCGTCTTTCGCAAAATGTTTAATTTCTAATTATGTAGGACGCTGTGGGTCCAGAGAAAACTTGAATTTTGTCTTGTAATCTTACCTTACACATTCTTGGGTAAGACCACAATGCTCTGGTGAGTCTGCTGTTGGGGTTATTACAGCAAGTTGCAAGTTACAGATTACTTGGATGCTGGCATCTAAAGTTCCATGATATCAAGTCCACAAATATTGATAACTTTTTTTGTAATAATATTGGGGGGGCTGATTTAATGCTTTGAAACACTTGTGTATAGGTGCGGTTTAAATGCCATATCATATCATTGTGCCTACAGCATGCAAGACTTGGGGAGGCTGACGTGTTGCCATTATGACGGGTGGTCTCGACTACGGGATTAGTGCAGAATATGACATTGCATGGCCTTTTCTGATTTTAACCTCGAAAAAGGCGTGAAGGTCTTGGTAAATTGTGAGGCAGCAACATAGTGTTCTCCATGTACAACCGTCAACATAGTTGCTGTTGTCTGTTTGCCATTCCATTTATGGACAACATGACCTATCAAGCACTTCCCATCAAACTGAAGGCTGTTGGCAATATCTGCCAGCGTCCAGAGTTCTGCCAGTGCAAGAGATTCTTGCTACACTGTTGCAGCCCATCTAGACTATCCTGCTGTAAGTAGGCACAGAGATTAGGGAAATCAGATTTCAGTTTATAGGTTTCACTTGCATGCAAAATTCTCCTTGCTGGATAGTAGAGCTTGGGGCTAGGCACATGTTGAGAGTCTGAAAGCCACTAAATAACAATAAGTGTGCTTATCCCTCAACACTCCTAAAGGTGATCTGTCATCAAACTCCTCATACCAAACCGGCTCAAAGGAATGAAGAAAACACATGTGACATTTGAGGCGGTCTCAGAAAATGTACAAGTAGCAAATTATACTAGCAGTGCAGTAAGCCAAGTATACCTAGCACTAAGAGAGTGTCAAGGGAAGGCTACATTATCAACGGAAAAGCAAACACCAGCCAGTCAGATTAACAATGCCTACATTCTATTTGAGCAAACAGGGAACACACTGAAGAACTAGTGCAAAAATCCCAGGCAACACCATAACATAGCACACACATTTTCTCAGCAATTCAGAATTGGATGGCTCAGAACTACTTGGGACTCAACATCGGCTACAAACACTTGATCCGCAATTTGAAAAATTCACAATTGCTCAACATATCATTTCGGTATCCAAGTCAGTGAAGACCTTAGGAGTTTTCTTTGACCCTCTCTTATCCTTTAACAGACAGGTTAGCTATCTCAAATCAGCATGTTGTCTCATCACACAGTTACTATGGCATATTCGTCCATTTTCAAATGATGTTATTATAAACTCTAAGCTAGACTGCTGCAATAGCTTACTGATTGGAACATCACAGTCAAACTTGAAAAACTCCAGATTGTTCAGAATGGCGCTGTATGCGCCAGGCAAATGTGACCCAAGCGCTCCGGAGCCTACATTGTTTGCCAATTCAACAAAGGCTGCAATACAAGGGTCTAGTGAAAGTTTTTAAATGTCTCAACAATTAATCCCCTGTTTATCTCAAAACTAGGATCACTAGCCCAAACCCACCCCATACATATACTTTCAGTAAAATCCATGAAAAAAAAATAATAGAGTATATCTGCCATGACTAAATCTGCTGCAGCAAAACCTCCCATTCTTATACTGACACTATTCACCAGCTCTTGCATCATGAGCCCAAGAATTACCATTAGGTGTCAGGTCGTGACCTAATATGCTCTGGTACTCAAATGAGATACTGCTATGGTATACCATGTAATACCAACAAAGGACAACGTTTTGAAGCAATTTCAAGGTTTTGGGGTATGGGAACCTCAAGGATTCACATCATTGCCAAGTACTGCAATCAAAGCCCATGTATTTGCATCATTGCCATCCAATTCCAGGGTACTTAAACCATTGTCAATGATATATATATATATATATAGTTAGCAGAGCAGGTTCCATTATGCCCAGTAGGCAGGGCAGTTCCAGATTCCTTTATGTCCAGTTAGCTAAGAAGTGCCAGGATCAGCTATACCCAATTAGCAGAGCACAGCCATATTCTATTATGCCAAATTACAAGATCAATTTCAGGTTTAATTGTATCTACTTGGCCAATTAAGGGGCTATTATGCCCATTGTGACACGCTCAGTGATCTGACATTGTCAAGAAGGAGTAGAGGGTCCTCCTCAGCCTGGCGTTCAGGCCTCGCAGGGTGGAAAGCAGAGCCATTCCTATCCCAGAGGGGGAAGTTGGCTGTCCTTCTCAGCCTGGCGTTCAGGCCTCGCAGGGTGGAAAGCAAAGCCATTCCTATCCCAGAGGGGGAAGCTGGCTGTCAGGAGGACCCAGGTTCCTGCCGCCCACTGACCCAAAGTGCCTGTATGTATCTCAACAGTACTACCGTGGGTCACCACGTAGCCCCTGAATGCAAATGCTGGCCAGTTACTTTCTTTTCCTTTTAGACACAATCAACATACAGCCAAGGTCTGGCCAGACCACCCTCAAGTCAACAGTCCACCAGAGGCTTCCAGCAGATTTCTACAGCCAGCTGGAAGCGAAAGAGCTGCTGAATGAAGTAAAAAAGATCACAGACCACCGTCAGGCAGGCCGTGCACCGATCACCAGCATATGCTGCATTCCAATAGCTACCCTGGAGTTTACCAAAATAAGCTATGACAAACTTGCCACGGAGCAGCTTCCCAACACAAAGTCTGTCTCATCCTTACCATGGACTTTTCCACAAAGATGAACCCCTAACACGAACTAGAATAGTCTCCAATGCGGGGTGCCATTCTCCTAGCCAAAGGGCAATTGGACAAAGAATCTCCCCACCCGAGCTATATTAGGATAGCATCCAGTGGAGGGGAGTGTGACAATTATATAACAGAATCGGCTGACTTTTTCCTGAGCTATCGAGGACCATGCACGATTAAATACCCCTAGCAGTTCTGAAAACGGCCATAAACAGAAGGCCATGTTATATCACTGTAGATACAAAAAAGGTAGCAGGCGCCCCTCTCTCGAAAGAGCACAGCATGATAACCTGTTCAGTGGTTTGTAACCACTTTGAGAGTTTGCAGCCATCTGCTTTTTGCTCACTGTACCTTTCACAGATGGGAAATATCATTTGCATATCAGTCTTTGTCCCACCCAAATGGGCAGTCCAGCACCGAAATGCTATGGCAATTCCCTTCTGAACAAGAGTACCAACATCAACCCCATACACGCGTTTCAGCCTTGTTGGGCCTCATCAGTGAGGTGGAGCTGTGCCTCTCTGAGCACAGTGAGCAGCGAGTCCACGTCTGGTTGCCCCCAGGTAACTTAGGGTGACCAACCCCAAGTTCCTTCCAAAAATACAGAAAAGGTAGCAGGCGCCCCTCTCTCGAAAGAACACGACATGATAACCTGTTTGGTTTGTAACCACTTTGAGAGTTCGCAGCCATCTGCTTTTTGCTCACTGTACCTTTCACGGATGGGAAATTTCCATTTGCATATCAGTCTTTGTCTCGCCCACATGGGCAGTCCAGGAACATTTTTCCTTTTTGGACAAGGTCAAGCTCGGCATTAATTATCTACATTTAGAAATGTATCGTGAGCATAATACAGGACGACCTTATTACTTTAACAAAATTGAAAAGTACAAAGGGTTGGTTCACATTGCATTTTAAGGGCTTCATAGCCGTTTGCTTGATAAGGAGATTAGCAAGTCATTCAAAAGATGGGAGTGAGAGGCATCACTTCATTACCCGAAAATTAAAAACATAGTTTCTGTAATCCCCCCAGTTCAAGTTGATTGATTATGCTCACACCTTAGTGTCAGCGTTTTTATATCATAGGGCCTTAATAACAATATCAAACTCTAACTTAAACGGACAATTGCTTGGATAAGATCCACAACATACGCACAAGGAACTTATCTGCAGATGGAAGACTTGCGTTGTGGGGCAGTGCCCTGGGATTTAACAAACGTCCCCTTCATGCCACTGGGCGACTATTTATACTGCTCTGTCATCTCTCATGCGGACAGTCGATTGTCTATTGTAAGGGCCAGAGTAAACATCCTAAAGTTCAATTTCTTATCAAAAGGCTTTTCATGTTAAGGCTTGACACAACGGGGACATATAAATGTAGATTTTTGATAAAACAGCAATTTTTGCAGGTATCTATTGGACACAACAAATCAATATTTCACGCTAACAACTGATTTTTAGGTTCACCAGTTAATAGAGGACTTGTGCACTTTATGTGCATGTTAAAAAGCCAAAAGGGACAAATCAATAAAAGCAGTTTTATAACAAGGATGTCTTCGATTGGATTGCCCAATGTGGTCAGACTCACTCGGGACAGTGCATTTGTAAAGAGCCAGTGTTCTCTGTATCTTCATTGTTTATTGCACGAATATATCATTTCAAGTACAGAGCAAAGGCTGTGCCTACCTATTCTTTAATTAGACAAAATAAAAGTCCATGCACTTTTCCAACTTTGTGGGGATAGTTTGTGCCAAAACATGTTTTCAACATTTTCTGATTTTCTTCTATATTGCAATTGCAGTTTGTAGAAAAAGCACTCGGGTGGTACGCACAACATATGGACTGTAGGTTTAAGTGTATATAGCCTAGTAATGCCCCAGAGAAGCCGTGTTCTCTTCCAGGCACAAAATAATATGCAGGTTGGGTACCATGACTTCCCTCTGGGTCAGCAGCATATCATTATCTTCATCTAAAATCCATATTCGATATATATATTTAGCTATAAGAAAGAAGTCAAACAGTCACGTTTCTTCACAAATGTGCCTTTGTCGCACTCTGCTGTGGACAATAAACTGTCTCCGGAATGAAGGCCTCCCAGAGCTTCTATTTAGCAGTTGAAGGGATTTGTAATGCCTAAGAGAGGCTGGCAAATGCAGGAGTATTGATTGTTTTTAACCTACTTACTCAATTCATGTAGTTCTAACCATCCGCTGAGGATAGGTTCGGCAAAAGAAAGGTCACAAATATCTGAAAGCAAAGTCGAGGGAGTCTGCAGCAAAAACATTACTACGGCAATTCTCTTACTGTTTGCACTGGGAGTAAATAGCCAATATACAATGGAATGCCTAACTTTGTGCACTCTGAGAATGCATGTGTCCCAATATGGCTATTCGAACAAAATGTCTGCTCTTATTAGCTATATATAGGCTCCAAAAGTCTTCTCTCAGGTAGTGAAACATAGTTGTATGCTTTATGTTATTTGAGAAAAAATCGTGTACTCTATGTAATTACAAATAAGTACTTTATTTATTTATTTTTTAGTAGTAAATTGTTTATTGTTTTAGTTGAATATCAACTTTTTCAATTTTACATCAATCATATATATATAAAACAATTATTAACAGAATCATTTCAGGTTACATTTGCTTCAGCTGGTTACCAATACATAAACTGGTACATAATTCAGGAGTCTTAGCATCAATAAATGGCATAATTACTTTCATGCAAATGGAACTTCAGGGTGAAGAGCTGAGACAATCATTCAATTACGATTTACAAGATTTAAGCTAAGTAAAAATGGAACAGTAGCAATATTTATGGCAACAAGATCGGTATTGAATATATAAACCCATAGTTTGTTTTGATCGATTAATTTAAATTCTCGAAAGTGTTTATAGTAATAGATCTTTCTCTGGGGAGCTAAGGCAGTACAATCAGTTAATAAATGTTGTGTTGTTTCCTCATGTTGTGATAAGTTACAGAACCTACATGTTAAGAGTGCAGCGATATCTTGTATGTATTTTGCAACAAGTACTCATGCTGGCCAGAGATTAAATCTCCATCTCATTAGTGCCTGAACATATTTTATGTTCGGAAATATTTTTAAATATGTAGGTATTACAGCTAAGGATTTTATGGGAAAAGCTCCCACTCGAAATGAAGTGTATGTATTGCATTTTTGCCACGTCATATCCCAGTCCCAGTACCAAAGCTTTTTCTTTGCTTTGTCTGGGTTTATACACAATAGTTCTGCTGAGATATCTGCCTCTTGTAAGATGTATTGATTGTAAATATTACAAATGAATAAGACATCAATGCATACAGCCATCTAGGAATGTAATGCAATTATACCCCTCAGCAAGGTTTGTGGTCAACAGTGCACCGACACAGACATGGAGATACAGATCTTGAGAACAGGTGGGGAGTATGACTATGGATAAGATGGGTGCTAGAGGAAGAGACAGTGTCTCATTTCCCAAATATGGACGTACTACAGCGCAAACCGGTCAACCTTTTCAGATAAAAGTTGATTGAACAACCATAGACCCTTTGGGAATGGTAGATTACTGCGTAACCAATTTGGTCACAGGAGAATTGGTTGCAGATTTTGTGCCCGAATTCTGATGTGTGTGTGTGTGTGTATATTTATAATATATATATATATATATATATATATATATATATATATATATATATATATATATATATATAGCGGGATT
This sequence comes from Ambystoma mexicanum, assembly GCF_040938575.1. Lineage (NCBI taxonomy): Eukaryota > Metazoa > Chordata > Amphibia > Caudata > Ambystomatidae > Ambystoma > Ambystoma mexicanum. The sequence goes on along the minus strand of NC_090934.1, from coordinate 687,286,449 downwards.
GGTTTAGGGAAGTAATGAATATATGGGGAGTAAGGGGTGGACTCCCCCTCATATATATGCAGCAAAATCGAGCATTAAAAAATAAATACGACCAACTCTCCTGCGACCAAATGGATTTGCAGTAGTCAACCTAAACTGACTCTTTTTGGTACTACTCGAATGAAAGACATTTATTAAATGGGATATTTATTTTACGCCAATGTTTTTATTGTTTATGTTTAATCATTACACATATACGAAGGGCCAAAAATAAAGAAGCATCAGGAGACCCAAAGGATGACTGAGATATTATATTGATGAAGGGGGTGTCCCCCACTTTGCAAAACTTTGCACAGGGTTTCACTTGGGAATGATGTGCTGTAAACATTGACAATATGTGTTACTCTATCTAGGGTGAGGATGTTTAATAGCAGCACTGTGAGATGAACGCATACTAGAACCTCACAAAGGTCCCCATATAATCCCAGAATGCGATCTCTTGCCCCCAACTTCAAATATCATAATACCTTTTTGAAAGCATTGGTCCTGATGTAAAATCAGCAGACAGTTTCATGACCACACCAGGGAGGGGGTTAGTCTTCCCATATTGACACAATGGGTGGCTCTGAGTAGGTAGGCCAGCTTAGACATTCAAGATACGTTTTGAGTCTACATGAGATCTCACACAGCTGTATACATAGAATACAATTAAACCTTTCTATTCTTCTAATGACAATCCTCTAAAGTAACTTAATCAGTGTACGCCAAAAGATTTTTAGCCGGGAAAAGCATGTTTCTAAATAATTTGGCTGGTGCAGCAGATTACATCTGTCTGAGTAAATACACCGTTAACTGACAAGTTACTTTACTCAATTCTGCCTCCAGAGAGACACTTTCAAAAAGGATTCTTCCTTCAGCTGCATTAGGCCCAATACTAACATTCAGGCTTAGTGTTTAAACATACTTTTTACAGTTACATTAAATCCACTTAATATTACAATTCCCATTAACATTCTTAATGTATACATTTGGATTTTTCACCTACAAGGTCATCTGTCGTCTTTTAGATGGGTGTCTGAGGCAGTGATACATTAATTTCACCCGCACTCTGCTCCCAGAGTGTTGAAGTCCTTTTGAGAGATAAGATTTTGTTTTGCTCTGTCATCATTGTGTAAATGAGATGCACCCAAATTAAAGGGACTTTCTGCTTGGTAGGGTCCATTGGGCGTGTTTTGCAAAGCAGGAGATGGTCAAAAGGAGATGAAGTGCAGGCAGAAGGATCCTGAGGCCAGAATCTCTTTGCTGAGTCGAGTTTGAAACGTTCTTCCTATCAAGTTGTCTAAGGCTAGCATGCCGTTCTGTCAAGTACAGCCAACATGTGGCGAAGAAAAGGCGTACCACAACTAAGAAACTGTGGATGGCATTTGCAAAGCTGAAACATGCAAGAAGGTTTCTCACAAAATGGAAGCACTTGGTCTCAAATAACACCGCTCTGACCTCACTCGCAACAAAAGTTATACACCTCGGCTGTGCTTCTCAATGCTAACACCACCCTCATCTCCTGGGCAGACCCTATCTCAATTGCTTCATCTGGCCACTGTTGGATTATTTATTTATATCCAAAGAAGCTTAAAACCCCGACCCCAAACATGAGTTACCCAGTTACATTTCTGAGATTTTGAGCACCAATTGTCTAGTCTTTGTGGCACTTTGAGACGAACACGTTGATTTGCAATAACAATTTATTTTATAAAAAAAATAGCATCCAAATAATATGATGGGTGACCCCACTTGAGTTACAATGGGACTGTACCCGCACTTAATCTAAAGCAAGTGTAAGTTATGACATATATCGACGCCAATGTGCTAGAGCAATAACTATGCTGTTTTACCATACTCTTTGGGTTTGTTTCCCCCAATCGACCAAGAGCCACTACTCTCACTCGGATTTGTCTACACTTCTCTGTCACTTCCAGCCATGTCCTTGCTTGGGAAAATGTGAATGTTCATCACACTGCAAACCTCTCCTTACCTCAGAACATGTCAAAAGAAATTCAGAAAAAGTGCACAATGCCTATGATTACCCCAAGTATCTGTAGCACACCCAAAACTGCTAAAGAACCTTTAGAAGTTCCTCATGAGCGCACCAAACCTATACATTCTTCTTTGCCTTCCCAGCATTTTCCTTTATGTGTGACCAGCTCACCTTCTTTATCGACATGATAGCTACCATCTGCCATGAGATTGCTGGAGAGAACACCCTCACTCTATTCTTCTCTCAAGTTGGTTAACTAAAGAGCGCCAAAACAACACCCTCATTGATTCACTTTCTTCAATCCAATATCAGCGCTGACCCCCATCTGCTCTATGATCATGAACACCTCTCTGCAACCTGGTCCTGTGCTCCTACATCTTCAAGTACCTTGCCCCCTCTTTTTCAATCTCCTATTTCTCCCCAACTTTGCCCTCACCAATGGTATAATCCTCACAGATTTCAAACACGCTAAAATACCTTGTCAGCTTAAAAAACAAACAGTTGCCCAACCACCTTTAAAAAATACTACCCCATTTTCAATGTCTCTCTACCCATCAGAATTCTGGAAAATAGCACTGACTGACAACTTAAATCCTTAATGTTATGTAAACCCGGCCAGATGCTGCTCACTTCAAGATATAGACTCCATTATCAGCTCAGTGTCAGATAACATGCAAATGAACAACAAATAGGGCAGATCCTATGCCCTGATCCTCCCAGAACTCTGTGCAGTGTTGAATGCCACATACTCCTCACCCACCTCACAGATATTGGCATTCGATCTACTGTATCACTGTGTTTCTTTCTGACAGATGTCAGACTCTCTTCCTCCTTAAAAATAAAATCTCCAAACCCGTCTTTTCAGGATACTTCAATAATCCTCTTCCTCCTGTTCTTCAACATATTCCTTTATCTTCTGGAAAAGTTCAACAAGACTTTCATATTTGTCTTCAACATTATGATGATACTCAGATCCTGGCCAAATTCGCGAATTCTGTTTGCAACCTCCACACCTGCATGCGAGTTACGCACAAATTGAAGAGTGCAAACTTGTTAAACTGAAGTCCTTTCCTCCAGCAACCTCTTGCAGGTTATGTCCTTTCACCATCTGACATTCCTCAGCCCCTACCGCTCACTGTCTGCCACTTTTACTAAACTTGGTTACCACCTTAACTCTGACATGTCTTGCTCTCTCCAAATGAACTCCGTTGTCAACACCTGCATCTTTAACCTCCTTATTCTGAAGTGAGTCCTCCATTACCCCTCTAAGTTCAACACCGTTATCTCAGTTTATGGTAACAGTCATTCACTAGACCTCACACATTATCTTCTGTGAAGACTTAACCCTCAAAAATCTGCCACTCACCTCCTCGGAGATGTCAAAAGCGACAACCACTACAAGTACTGGACATGGCCAATTTGACTGAATTCAAATTTATTTTAATTATGGTTTAGGATATCCTGAAAATAACCTTGCAAATGAAAGTGCCATCGGCGGAGATTACGATATACTCTGCTATTTGTCATGTAGAATGCCTTGGGAAGCTAGTCTTCACCTTCAGCACTTTGTGCAATGCATTTTTATCCTCCCAATGATTGTTGTGCTCTCATTGGGGAATGTGGCTTTCACCCTATTGTTCAAAAAGCCAGTGCTGATCCAACCGCCCTGTTGGCGTTAGATCCTAAAATGTAAAATGCACTATTGGGGGATGTAAAACTTCAGAGGGACCCCTTGAAATTCAGATGATACTAACGACTCAGCTGTTCTCCCAGGTCTTCAGACACCCATCTTGACTACATGCGCCCCCCCACACCCTGACCACTCCCAACCGGCACTATCTGCAACCAATAACTACATTTACTGGCCCGTAAAGCAAATAAAAAGACCATATTTTAATTTTCAGGGATGTGACCTCTAGTTTATTTGAGCATGGAGCCCTTTTCCTGATCCGCTAGTCTTCTCCAGAGGTAGAAGTGTTACAAACGAACAATGTGGAACTGTGACCCTGGAAGCAGGTTCGGGAACATGGTGCAACATGCATTAGTGGGTTGTGAAATGGGGTGGGAGGAACGAGAAAAAGTAAGGGGCACTCTTGGATCATTTTTATTTCCCTCCCAGTTTCTTGTATATACATAAGTTTTACAAAGTCTGCCCTTGATCACTTAATTCACCCAAGCTTGTCTTGCTTGTATTTAGGGGAGTATTCAACTTATCCTACTGCCTTAACTTGAAACCCATCTCGTTTCCTCAGGTATTTCCACTCTGGGGAAGCGTGAACTGTACAATTGGTAATTGGTAATTCAATATTCTCAATGCCATAAGTTCCTGTGTCCTTCGAGACCCCTTGACTCAGATGTCAGTTATGTACAGGCTTTCTAGCCTTTTGTTTCTCCTTCTTGCAACTTTCTGGTAGAGCCTACATCCCTTTCTCCTACTGGAACTCAGCAACCTGGTTCTCTTGACTTATGATTAGCGATTGCGTCCCTTCCTCCAGTTGAAGCTTGGTATTCTGATTCTCCTGTTTTATATCCCTTGGGACTCCCTGGTCCTGATTTAGTCTTTCGGGCTCCTTAGCTGCAAAAGAGTTATGGGTTTTGATTCCCCTGCAGCATTCCAACCCCCCCCTTCCATTCTTCCTGAGCAGCCCATGCACCTGCCCCTTTGCAGCACTTATGACAGGGAGGGTCAGTGCTGACTGTGTCAGTGGCGCTCATCTCACCCGCTTTTTAGTTGCTTTTCGGTGTGGCAGCCATCTCAGGGCCTCACCAGTACTTGCGGTTTCTCTCTTGCTCCGACTCCCAGCACAGTGTCGAGGAGCTATCAGCCCCGGAGTTACTGGATTCAGCAGTGTTTTGCAGGATTCGAACCCACCACATCCTCTTCGTGGTCCCGCCTCCAGACAGTCTCTGTTCCGCGCTCCAGTGGCAGCATTCGCTCTGCAGGTCTCTTGCCCTGCTGTTCTGCTCTGCGTCAGGGAGTCTCCTCTTCCAGGTGAGGACTTCTAAGCTTTTATAGTTATCTCTGAAACAAGAGGTAACAGGCTTCTGATTATAATATGTCCAGTCTGTGGAGGGGTAAAAATCATGATGAACCCGAAACGTTTTTTCTTAGACAAATTTGTCCAACTGAAAAGAAAAAGTGTTTATATTCCCAATAATCTCATAAGTCAACTCTAAATCTTGAGAAGAACAATATGAATAGAAGACAGTAGAGCATTGGGTTGAGCATGCCTTAGCTAAGCTCCCACAATGTCCCGTCTCTCTCAAGTAAACAGGGCTTACCTTATTATACTGTAGGCCAAGGTCACACTTGACCTCCGGAGAGATATTGGGGGCGTACAAATCAATAGGCACAGTTTACTAAACAATAAGAGGAGAAATCAATCAAAAGGTCTATGGTTCTTGCTGGCTGGTGGAGCATTCCCATCAGGAGCATGAAGCTCTCAGTGTATACTTTAGGGGAAGTGGATTAGGGACTACAAGCATGTCACTGACCCATGGCCAAAACTGAAAGACTCATATCTTTGACTTCTTTTACCAGCCTCAGCGCTGGAAACATGTTCTGGGGTTTCATTTAACAATCCCCTGTATCCCGCTTTCTTACGATTAAAGAGGTATATAGGTTGACATGGGAAGGTCCATGTGCAGGCCCTGCAAATACAACATTAAGGCAAGTCGCTCAGAGTTTCTCATATACAAACAGTGGTGGTCTGAGAGGTGTGGTGGGTCAGAAGGAGGACGCAGACTCTGAAAAGCCATTTTACTGTTTTCTTTATTAAAGATTAAGATAATGCCTATCTTTCCCTATGCTATGGGGCATCCCCTACCTAACAAAACTGACTAAGTTGCTCGTCGGTCGTCAATGAAAGTCTTAACAGAATCTCTCCATCATCCAAACTAACTCTAAATTACCCTACCACTAAGACAACTAAGGACAGGAGAATGACTCCATTCTCCTGGCCGTTTGCTTCTCACAAACTTCTTGTTCAATAGCTGATTTTTGGATAGTCTCTGGTGACTGCTTTGATCATTTCGTACACTTCACTAAACACTTTATTGTGCTTTGTTTCTTTTCTTCTTGATTAATATTCTCTGTGGGTTTATTGTTCTCCTCTTGTTTCTTTATATAGAGTGTTTTTCTTCTCTCTTCCCATGGCAAAGTTATTCTATATGTATAACTCTCTCCTTTGGTATTCTTTTCCCTTTTACACAATTCGCTTTCCGATGTCTGTCTTTGGACAGGAATATCGATACAGCCTTATCCTTGGGATTGTTTTATTATTTTACTCTCTTCTTCTGATGGACATTCTTGGCCTTGAATGATATGAGTATCCCAATAACTATTCTCATTAGTTTCTCTATGCTTCAGTGGTACGGCCGCTTTGTCCTACTAGGAGAAGTATGATTGTTCCCATAATAATTTAATTCACTCTTCTGGGTTTCAATATTATAATCTCTTTATCTTGACTGGGACAAGTAGGATTGGTCCTATAATGATTCTCTGTCCCCCTCCCAGGTCTCCTGTTGTCCCTGTTGCTCTTAGGGATAATGTCACCAGGGTTTCAACTTGCTCGGGGTCGTTTCTCTCTTTCTCTCGACTGGCCCCTCTTGTTCTTTCAGGACTTCTTTCTGTCATCCAGGATGGGCGTATGTAATTTCAGATACCGTTGGGTTCCACGTCTTCAGTCGCGGAATGGTTTCTGCGTTGTTTCTTGGACCACCAGTTCATTACAAGATTTTCATGGCCACGCCACCAATCCCCGTCTCCCTCTCTGAGTTTCAGGACCCCACCCGTCTGGCTTTGCTTTTCTACTTCCCTCGATTGCAAGACGCAGCGTGTCTAATTCTGCTTCTCTGTCTTCTCCGACTACAGGATGCTGCACACCTAGCTTTGCTTCTGTATTAGCCTGCGAGACGGTTTGTAACTCAGTTTTTCCCTCATCTCCAATTTCCTACCCTCTCATGGGTGATGCAGCTATGGGGCTTTCCCGGCATACATCCGACTTTCCCTCTCTCTGTCTCTGGTGGTTTCCCTCCTCTTCCACACATCATCCTCGTCACCCCAGTTAAATGGGATTTTTAATTTAAAGAGACTTTTACAGTTTCCGCTTGACAATAACACTTACTGGGTTTTTCTTCATACACATTTTCATAGGATATCTGCAGAGAGGTATTGTCAAGATGTTTTCTTGGGAGTTACTCAGAGCAACAGGAGTCCTTGTCCCCAAAGGGGGAGTATCTCCCGATGAGGTCCCACTTACCTTGACCCGAAGGGAGGCTGTTACGAAGCTAGCTCACCTCCCAAGCCTCACAGGCACAAAATCCTGTGATTTGTCACAAAGGACACCAGCAGCCCATGCCGTAAGGGACTCCGGCCCTGTTCAAAGACTTTAAAATATTTCCACCCATACACACCACTGTGAACACCTCGGCACTCTTAAGCACTCTCTTAAGACTTCTGCACCCACTACTGACTTGACTGAGTCAGCAGTAATTGGATTAATGTGCTCTCACACTTTGCCCTGAATCAACAAGAGGTGTGCACTGCCCATGGTAAAAATAAACAAAACTAAAAATAGTTTTTTTATATAATGTTCTTTACCCACCTTCACATCAATGATGTTGATATTAGCCATTATAATGGTACACATTTTCTCAACCTCAGGAAGAAAATGAGGGCCTGTCTCGACATAAACAGGTTGAGTGTAAGCACAGATCTCCGAAGCAAGCACCTAACACAGTGAGCTATCTGTCCTCTAAGCAAACAGGAGCTGTGTGTATAGTCAGATGACTAGTGTTTACATGGATGACTGTATGAGGGAGGTACTGTATGAAGAAGAAATACATTTTTTCTGTCTGCTTTGTCCATTTACATAAAAGTACATAATATAAAACACAATACAATAAATGTGTCCCTATAAAATATATAGATACAACCTGTATAAAAACTTACTAAAATAAGACTAAATTTGCCTATCAATTCTTCTAAAAAGCAGCTTTAAAATATTCACAGATGTCTATTATAATCCTTTTTTTTATATGTATAATTGTGTTTGGTTTAACAAAAAACTTTACACATAAAAACTAAACAAAATGTACAAACCAGCATAAAATTCCATTTTCAAAATGTCCACGTCCAATACCTAGAAATCTAGAAATCTAAAATGTATACATAACTGATCATTATTTTCAATGTATATCTATACAATAACCAAGGAAGATCAATCTTACATAAGGATTTCATCTATGCATTCGATAGTCATCAAAATTAGGTAGACCTGTTTTCCTGCAAAAATCTTGTTCCAAAAATACTCTTCCCTATAATACCTAAAATTACATTAACATGTATTAAAATATTTACACCTAATTGTAAGGGTCTGGTGACAGGCCGATAGGAGGTATTTTAAAGTCTCTATTAAACCCTCTATTTTACAAGGTCTACATATCCAATTTGATCACTCCACTCTCATTGTAGCCCCCTCAACTTCTTTAGTAGTTAATACGTTTAATCAAAATCTTAGAAACGTTCTCCTCCAAATCAGGCAGAGAAACTTTTTGATATACAGCTCACATTCAAATAAAGATTTTTCTATGGAGAGCATTTCTTGGTATAAAACATATTTCACATTCGCCTCTCTAGTCTTCAACCAGTCCCACTCCCAAAGAGCATTCTTTATTTTATGCGGCAACAGTCTCTGTAGATCGGTCCACATCATGTAACAAAGACTCACAAGATTTGACCCGGCTCGAAATGCAGCAAGAACTGTTGTTATTCATTATTAAATCTAATTTGGAGAATTAGGAGCTTGGAGCGGGCAAACTAATCTACCTATAAAAAGACAGTGCTTTACATCCCAACCGTGCCGTTATAGACAAGAGGCCTAGCTCTTGACCAATTATAGAGACAGGGACATAATATGGGAGACCTAGCACACTACACCAAATTAGGCCCTCAAGAGGAGCCTGCCACTCTTCTCCAGTGAAAAATAGATATGTTTTGTGTAGCAGCGCTGGAATCACCTTTGTTCTTTAATGGGTGCTCACAGGTAAAAGGGAGAATTTATCCTATTCAAGTGTGCAGTATACATTACACCTTTCCTTCTAATGTGATTGAAATTCTCCTTTTTATTTTGTCGATTATATATGGTGAAATCTAGGTATAAATATCGTTCAATGAGATCCAGTTTCACCCCTTTATTTTCCCCACAAAATAGGATTTCCCCCAACCAGCCACACAGGTCATAATGTTTGTATTCGGAACATTTATGGGTAGTTCATGTGCCTCAAACTGACTCAAGGCATTCAATGAGCACTGTAGTCCTATAGGCGCGAGGTTGAGTATCCGGTCATCCGCATATGCAGGATATGGAAATCGCTGGCAGCCTGAAGGGGAAAAGCATTTGCTTGGCTCAGCCAGACGCCTAAATCAGAGAGATAAAGAAATAAACAATGCAGTGGCCAGGACACAGCCTTGGCGTATGTCTTGGTCAGTTAATACAGGTTTAGACAATATGCACTTACCATCTAGTTGTACCTTCATGTTGGCCTTAGAATGTAAAGCTATCAAACTTTCTTAAGAGACTTTGTTGTATTTCCCATTGATGCAGTTTTTTTCTCAGAGAGTTTCCCTGCTTAACCTATTGAAAGCCGAAGAGAGATCAACAAAACACAGAGGTCTCTTCTCCTGTCTCATCGATTTGATCAAGAGGGCAAGCAGGAAGTCATTCAGCTGCGTTACCAAGCCCTATCTGAACCCAGACTAATTTTCATCAAATCTACCATAAGTTTTAGTCCAATCATTTAAAGAGCCTAAAACTAAGGTTTTACTGCTCACGCCAATTAAGGCAATTGGGCAGGTGTTAACCTACCCCCTTTTTTGAAGATAGGAATTATAATAGTAGTTTTCTAGGACTCTGGGATTCTTTTGGAAACAAGAACATTCTGAAAATAGAACATCCAAGATACCTGTCCACAATTCTGGGTTGGTCTTACTTACAATCACTGGACAAGCCAACAGGGCCCATTGCCCTGGATAGATTGACCGCCTTAATCAGTGCTTTTCTATCACCCCTATGAAATGATAGCGGCCAAGGCTGCCCCCCCTGCATCATCACAATATTGTCAACCTTCTTGGTAGAGGCATACATACTACTCCTATGATCCATCCATATACACTCATAAAGGGGATTCAGATGTTTAGAATCTTGGGCTTTAGGATTGTCATTCATAGCTTTACAGACACCCCTTCCATCACGACTCTTAAGACTTTTCATATTTTATCCCCTTCTGAATGATACATTCAGGCTGTTCACACACTCAACCAGTTTTTTTAAAGCCTTCTTTATTTCTCTTAATTTATTCCAATAGTGCCCAATATCAGCCCCCCTCCTGAGTATTCAAAATGCATTCATCAGTTGTCTTTTTTGCCTGTATCTCGCCATCAAACATTTGTTTTGTCTCATCTTGACCAGTGAAACCATGGGCATGGGACCCCCAAATTTCGTAATTTCTGATTTCGTGAAAAACCAAGAAAGTGTGTTGCCAATACATACTCTCCGAACTCCTTCCTAGATACTGGATTTGTCCATTCCCCCATATTGGCATTAAATTCAGCTATCAGCCTTGGGTTCCAAATCAGGCGAGTAGCTGAGTTATTAACCTGCAAGGCAATTGCAGAAGTTATTTCATATTCAAAATAAGGCAGTTGGAAAGCTCCTCCTAAAAGGGAGCCTTGACTATTTTATGTTCTGTGGGTTTAAAACCCACAACGAAGATCTATCATAGATTGAGAAGTAAAAATGTAATTATAACTCTAATGTCATTACAACAAAGCATCGCCTCCACTGTAGTTCTTATATTATGATGAGTTATGTATCACCTAAGCCACTGTCTCTTAAGATCAGTCAGCAAACTGCTAATCAATATAAAATTAGCTACGTCTTTGGTGGTCCCAGAATCACAAGAGCAGAGCCTAGTATTACTTAACCAGCAGGTCCGCTTAAAGGTAAAACCTTCTGTTCCAGCATCAGGATAATCCTAATGATAATGTTCTCGAGACCTCAATTTGACTATAGTATTTTCTGCAAGGGCCATACATCAATAGTCCCCAAAATATTTCAAAGTACCCAAGTTCAAAATACGCATCATCGCATAGTCATAGTCCAACTTATTGGCTCTCTTCTTTAGGTCCAGGTTATTTATTTCACCATTACTAAGTTACATAGAATCTACACCCTAATTCTTACACATGACTGCACACCTTTTTTTTTTTAAACCAAGGATACTTTATGTCTGGAAGCTGGGCTTTCTTTTCCCCCATTGCATTTATAGTATTTGTATTTTCTGAACTCATGATGGATACTTTTAAGAATTATTAAAACAAAATAGTTCCACTAGGAGCCAAATACTAGATACTCACAGGTTCACTGAAGTACCTCCCTGGGCGTGGTTGGCTCGAGGCCAAGTACCTTCCCCACTAAACCATTTTGCAGATGGTCCAATGCAGCACAATCCGTATAGTTCCATATTTCATAGCCATAAAGCATTGCGTAATATACTTTGGCCTCCATGACCTTAACACACGTATCCAAACTTCAGCCCACAAACTTATATTAAAATCTAGCCAGACCACCCAATACCACTTGCAGCCTTTTTGCCAATATTCCAAAATGTGTAACCCAGCTACAGTTTTTTTTAGACCAGAGCCCCCAGATATGTATAAGAGTTCCTGACCTTGATGCTCACATAATCGACCATATATATTTAGGAATATTTTTTCCAAAGACAACAGTTCTGGACTTTGAAAGGTTTACCTTCAGGCCATGTGTCTCAAAATATCTGGCCACACATTCCAACCTGCATCCCATTCCCCTAGGCGTCAGATACATCAGAATCGCATTGTCTGCATACAAAAGGGCAGGGTAGCTGCATCCATCTAGCACAGGTGGAAATATTACTTCTTTCTGGTAAAGGGGATGACAATCAGACAAAGATAATAAATAGCAGAGGGGGGTAAAGGGCAGCCCTGCCTCCCACCCTTGTTTGTGCCAAACTCGATGGATGCCCCCATTTCATCCACTGGTACGAATAGTGGCCGAGGTCTCACAGTAAAGGCAGATTATCAGATGCAATAAGCCGCCAGGAACCCCAGTTTGTATAATTAGCTACAAAGAATTGCTTGATCCAGGGAATCAAAAGCTTTAGCTAGGGCTAAAAAGGCAGCATATACCAGAACCTGCCTAATTGCAACACACTTCTCAAGCAATGTATCGAGAACAAAACAGTGATCGATAGTCTGAAAACCCTTTTTAAAACGAGCTTGATAGATTGGAAGTATATAATTCACCTTAGCCCACTCATCCAATATATAGGAAGACAACTCGATAAAATCTTACAGAAGGTATATTGGGCGGTAACAATGGGTATTACAAGGCAGCCACTTCCAGTATACTAGTATGATCACACTCTTGCTCCAGAAAGCCGGATAAACCTGATCCTCAGCAATCACATTAAATACTCCCACAAGTATTCCATTCCTGGAACAATTTTCATATAGTTGACTTTATGGCACAGGTGCCAGAGGCTTTACCCATTTTACTAACAGAAATAGCCCTTGATACCTCTTCTAACATGAAAACTACACTACTTGAGAAGAACCTTAACCTCCATGGAAGTTGAGATGCCTTGGCTACCTCATTAAACAAGATCTACTTATAATGCATCATCCAAACTGTTGGAGAAATTAGGCTACAATCTTCCTTATCCTATTCCCAAATCCTTGGGCCAGAAGGGTCCAGAAACGTATTATATTTTTCCCCTAGCCATCCTATCCAATAAGTCCCATTGTGACTCAATATACACACTTTTCTTTTAGTAATTTGGAACAGGATTTTTAGATTATATAATTTACCTGAAATTATATTTTTACTCTGATGTATCAAATAGTTCCCGTTTTGCCCACAGGCAATCCCCATCATACCAGGGATTATTTTGACACCTTTTTGCTACAGATTTAATTACATAACTTGCCATCTTGAAGTACTCGCCAGCCATTACGTTTACTAGCTCCTCATATGCTGGGATTATTGAACCTGAAACACTGGGCATGGAGCAAATAAATGTAGCCCATTTAAACAATTTGTCCTTGCCTAAAATCTCAGCCAACCTTTCTTTAGATAATCCTAGGGAACAAGAGTGTTTAAAATCTACTTCCCGCAGCCCAGTGATATGGCTATTAGCTACCTCTAGTTTCCAAGTGAAAACAATAGAATTGTGATCGCTTTCAGGTCTAATATGGACAGCAAAATCACTGATAAATTAATAGGAAAATCAATCAATCAGGCAGTAATCTATTAAGGATGCTCTAGTACCAGATCTGAAGGTTACCTTGGGGTGGATTGTCACCCACGCATCTCCCATTCAGTTCTACTAGAGAAAGATATTGCATGAAGGAATTTAGCATACGCCCATGTGAATATCCTTCCCCCAGTCATGGATTCCACTCCGGGATGCCATATGCTATTTCTATATCTGGTTCCTTGTCTTGCCCCAATTTTGAGTTAAAATCACCTATAATAATGTTGCTCTCATTATGGATAGATATAATCAGTTTTGCTAAACAATTATTGGTTGCAAAATGTAGGTAATGTTCTCTTTTGGGTGTAAATGCACATTAATAATGATAAACTTGTCATGTGAGATATTGCAGGAAGCAAGGGAGATTGCTATTGCCTGGTGTGGTGAACCAGAAGGAGTCAGACTCGAGGATCTCACTTCAAGGGTGCTAATTTAACTTAAAAGAAAAACACCTACCTGTCTCTGTTGCTAAGAGGGATATCCCTTCCTTTCAACTAAACTAAAGGTGCTTATCTTCAGTCAAAACAAAAATAGTCCTCTATCAAAGCCTATTAACTATTAGGACCTACCACTTTAAGAAAAAAACACAAATATAAGCCAGAGCAATATGTCCTCTGCTCTTGCGACTTTAGATCAGTCTTACTCAGGTCTCCCGAGTATTGCACAGTCCCAATGTTCGTTCTTGACAGTTCATCAAAGATAAATTCCCCAGTCTTTCTTCAGGCTCCTCAAGGAAAAATTCAAGTCTTTACAGGAATCAAATGTCTCAAGTTCTTTGGAGGGATGATTTCTTTAATCTGTCTTCTCCAATTGGGTCACTCGATTTCGACTAGTTTTATACAAAGGAAGTCTCCAAGTTCCTCTTGTTACGTTCTCTTTCACCTATATGTTGCAAAGTTTGACTTATCTTGATAGGGCTCTCCAGACCCCCTATGAATTTCTTAGCCCTAAGGGCTGTCTCTTGCACCTCTGCCAATGTCCAATGCTCGGGTTTCTATGGCTTCCATAACCCTCCTGGATATTCTCTCTCTCTGGGGGTCTGACTGACCCATATGTGGCTTTACTCAACTTGCTTTTCTTTCCCTTTTCTTGCTCTGTTCGAATTGCTTCCTTCCACCGTGGGCAACCCTGTTACCTCCACTGCCTTTTGAGTGTGCTCCAGCAGGGTGGCGTCTCAGAGAGGACATTGCTGTTCTTCTCTCTCTTTGGCGTCTCAGTCAAATAAGTGCTTGGCTTCGTTATTCTGTCCGTCTCAGCATTTTCTTTGGTTCTCGCACTAACAGTGGAGTATTTGTTCCTCTGTTGCTTCCTTTGTTTCAGCGTTTGTTCGTGGGCCCCAGGCTCGTTATGGCTGCTGTGTGGTCATGCCACCATTTAAGACAGGGTTTCTCCAATCTTCCCCTTTGCGATATTGCACTTCTCGATGTTGGCCTCCTGGCGTCACTCTTCTGCATCTTGGTCTCTCCATGCCACAGCTAGCTTTGTTGTGCAGTGCGGCTCTGACCCTCCAGGACGTTGTCACGTTGGGGGATCGCCTCTGCATAGGATTTCTCACTATCTGTTCGTGATTGGTTGTTCCTTTATTCTCACCATCGTATTTCAAGGGTGTGTGTCGCTTCGCATCAGCTGTTGTGTTTCTGGGGAGTACAGCATTACCTTGAGCCAAAGGTATGGAAGCAATGTCAGTATGTTTTGAATTTCTATCAAAGTATATAGCATCAGTGTCTTTTACTCCCATATATGAAGACAATGTATTTCTTGTAGGGAGTTCCTGTTAGGAATGGGAGTTCTTGCCCCCTCGAGAGTCACCACTCCCTGTGAGGTCCCGCTTTCCCAAAACCCTATGGTTTTGCTGAGCAGGCTCACCTCCCTAGCCTCAAAGTGGGTGGCTCTCCCCTAGGAAGAAGGGACGAATTCCCTAGATTTGTCACACTGGTCATTAACGCTCATGACCATCTTTGGTCGCATTGGAAATGTGTTTGGACACCTTGACCACTGCTGATATGCTGTAGAGGGAAAATCCCATAATCAGTAAAAATTACGCGCAGGCATGAAACCCTCTTTTAGCCTGGTCTTTTAGCCTTGTCTCTTGTAAGGAAATCACACCAAACCTTTTTAACCAGTTCTAAACTTATTACAAAGCCCAGCCATGTTCCAACTTAGTAATTTCACAAATCTATTCTGCACTCCCCCAGTTCCGTTATATCCCACTTTAGCATTCATGCATAGCCAGGACTTAAAGAGGATTTGCAGGGGGACCTGCTAACACAAGCACACACCTTCTCAGATGCTTGTTTAGATAGGCCGGACGCAGAAGTGCAGGTATGTCGTAGCGACTGTTCCACTTCTGCCCCAGATAAATCTATAATTAGGCAGTTGGAATCCACTACAAAAGCAACACTGGACTTTGGCACATGCACCCTGCTCGCTAAGTCTAATTCCTCACAACGTTCGACTGAAGTATTTTTTTTTTTTTGTTGTAAGGCGGCGAAAGCCCGCAGGCATTGGGGTGCCAGAACATTTACACAATAAAGAGGACCATAAAATGACAGGTTACCGAAAGGTCAAAGGACAGGTAAGAAAGGAGAATGAGTTTACAAAGTGTCATGGTGATGACATAATAAACCGGATATCCTGGTACACCTCAATACCCTTTAAAAGCAAAACATCGCTACAGTTCATAAGACATGATCCAAAATGCTGGTTTGTGAAGCAAAAATATACATTACATCTGTTACAGAACATGCAGTCTAATAGGATACACACACTGGGGAACAATTTAAAGAAGATATTGTGGACTCCTAGAACTTCAGTCGGGGCTTTAGCCAATTATCTTTTTATACAAGTTATTGCCATGCATTAGACCCTTAAAACAGCAGATCAAGTTAAGTTCTCTCCAGCCCTCTAATGGGTCCGGGCACACCTCTGCATTCTTTTCACCTTCTTGATCCGATGGACAAAGCCTCCCATTATACATGATCCTGCTCCATATGGAATGCCAGGCTACAATTGGTTGGTTTCTCCGCTGTCTGTCAGGCTCCACGTGGGTCAGCTAGGCTCATCTGCGGGTGAAGGTCAGGTTGCTCATGAAATACATTGTAAATCTAAACTAGTGACTCAGTGCCAGGGGTAAGGGAGGAAGAAATACAGTCACACTGACCCGCACATTCTGGGCTACGTTGATACTGCACCTCCCGCACTCGAGGCCTCCACCCTTACCTTGATCTATAATGTATCCCTCCCTGTACCTCGTGTTACAAAGTATGTATTTTATGCTGAGGGGTAAAACCGTTGTGCATGCTTAGATCTTTTATGGTCACTTGATTTGTACTAGGACTGGGGGGTTGCTCGCTTATCTTGGAATGCAGGGATGTGGGGGTCGGGTCAGTGGTGTGGGCTCAGGCTCTGGGCTGGCTGGGTGGGGGTTAGAGGCCTGCTGGCAGCCTGGTTTGTGATGAATGGGCACTGCGCAGAGCCTGGTGTTGTCTCACGCTCTTGCAGAGTGCATTCCTCTGAAAGATACTAAATGTTTGCAACAGTAAAGGGACATGGGGGAAGTGAACTTCGTTGAGAACTGGCGGTGCGGCTTTGTTCTGACTCGTTGATCTTGGGCCAGGAGGAATCTTTCCATGGAGCTCGGCTGGTGCAGCGCGGTCATGCAAGCCTCTGCTTTTGCCATAACTACAAAATGGCGTTACTTTCTATGCGTCTCCTGGTGTTATGCATCTGCTGTTCACGCTATATTACCTCTGCACCCCCCTAATACACTACACTATTTCATAGAGGATTCGCCTCACCTAAAAGTGCATAGGGGGGTGAGGATTCAGCACCATACTGATGGGGTTGTCATATCCAAGTTCCGTAGTTGGATATACCGTAGTTGGTGTACCAGCCATTACTTTTTCATTACTATGCAGACTGTTAAAATGATCCATAATAATATTAGGCATGGATGGAATAGCCGCATAAGGTACCATCTGCCTGTCAGTATTGTTCATTCTATCTTTATCTAACAAGCAATCCTCCTCAATTGCTAGTCCATATAGTGCACAGTTAATCATAAGCAGCGATACGTTGTACGCAGATACACTAGATGCAGCTTCCGTTGGCAACTTGTCTGAGCTTTTCTGCTGGAGGCAGTTTTCTTCATATAGGCCGTCGACAGAATGTTCCAAAACCACCAAAATAGATCTATCTGAGGGAACAGACGGTACATCCTGGCACATGGAGGCTTTCACTCCCTCCCTCTGGAGATGGATGCAGTGATTTTATAGAAGAACTGGGGCTGAGCACACGCCCTGAGGAGGCCTCACCCCTCACGGGGCATTTATTCAGCTAACTATGGCTACAGGTTCTGGTAACCCATGCCCCATTGTGGTATGGTGCCATACATAATCTGCAGCAAGATTAAAGTGTCATTGCCCAAAGAGCATAGACGGCAACACCAACTGCCTCCTTAAGCACTGCATCATGTAGCCCTACTGAGCCAGCCTTATGACTACAGAGAACCCAATTAATGCGTCTTCTTGCCAGCAGATTTCAGCAGTTCTTGCTTGCTCACACGTCTCACCTTTCTTCCAGCATTCTGGGGGACATTGTTTGCTCGGAATTTTATCCCTGTGCTTGCACTAAGCAAAATAGGGATGCAAAATGTACAGAGGTGCAAACAAAATACAGAGTAAAACATCAGCAAAGGTAACAAAAGTAGCTGGGGTAATAAAGGATAATAGAGATCCAATACCAAGAAACTTACCAATGTTAGCTGTATTGTCAGTGTTGGCGCACCCCCTGCTACAAGCCCTCCTGTCCAAGTCACTCTGGAGCCAAGAGGCTCTAACCAGGTATTTGCTTGTTAGTTAAGAAATAAATGCAGGCAGGAAGCCAGGAATATGCCCCGGTGCCCCCACATACCCCACTTTGCATCAATGCACACTCACTCACTCTCACCGCACCTTGCCTTGCCTCAGTCTCACCACTCACCTCAGTCCCAGAACGATGGGTGAGAAGAGAGACTGCTCTTCCACGTGGAGTGCAGCATTCTGTGATCCGCTGCACTACAACCGCATTGCAGCAACAGCTGCACCTTGGTGCTGCTTTACCAGGTCCAAGGACCGCACATCCAAAATTGCACTGCAAAGCCAGCTGCGGCTCGACGTGGATGTTGCAGCTTCAGCACAGCTCCGCTCAGCACATCCTCCACAGACTGACTGGTGCCAAGCTTAGCGCTTAGAGGAAAGAACCTTGCAGCATGAAGCCGCACTGCTCGAAAGACTCCAAAGTGAAGGAGTTCTGATTAAAGTCTCCGAGTTAGTTATGCTACTATGTTATTATAATTGTTTTGTCTCTGTTGAGGCAGCCCTTGGCTTATGGGGAGGAGGGGTTTGGAGTCAGGAACTGTGATCACAGGCAGGGAGGCAGCCCTAAATCAGCAAGAGGCCAACTCTGGGGTCTTTGATGCTGGATGCCCACTGGGCAAACGACCAATCTGTTTAACTGCCAGTCCACCCCTCCCATTCATAGCAAAATAAGCAGTTTCTAAGTATCTTCCTTTTGGCTTTGCAGATCAAGAATTGGCTGGGTACATGTGGCATTGTGAAGGGCACCGGGTTGTAGAGGCATTGAACTCAGTTCACGCTTTCAACCGAAGTAAAAGAAAAAACACTGGGGTTGCGAAAGGCAAGCGTCTTTCTCACACAACAATAATTAAAAATGCACAACTAACATGTGAAATGCAATGTGAAAAGAATTTGGGGCATAATCAAGGCAGGTAATTTCTTGCCATTTTCTGTTCAGTTTATGAATCATCAAAGTGCTCCAAGCAGATGTAATGCTTCAGCGAAGGTCAAAAAACGAGCATGCACGATAACCTTTTCTGTATTTTAAATAGGGGACCCTTCGCCTTCAAATTAATGTCCGTCCTTAATGGGCACAGGTGTCATTAATATACCTGCCTTTAACACCGAGTAAATAATAATATCGAAAAAAACATGCCAACATTCTCGGGACCGATGCGCAAGCACGGATTGGTTGAGGAAAGGCGGATGATGTCATAGAGCAGGTAGTTCAGAAAAAGCCGCCTGTGCCTGCACACGCTTTGCAGAAAGTCTGCTGACAGGAATAAAAGAATGCGCCCCAGCATATGGAGGCGCTGCTGTGCCCTTCTGGGGGCTGTGGGGGCTATGTTCACCTCAGGCACGCCAAGGAGAGGTGAATTGTCAAATGCAATTTCAATCAGTGGGTGGTTTGGTTGAGGAAGATTAGTTGTATGCAATCATGATAGATAGTTTATCCCAGCCGCTTGGGAAATCTTGCACGCAAACGAACAGGAACTCAGTCATTATTAGTGTCAAGAAGGTATACAGAGGCCGCGCTTGGATGGCAGCCAGGCAGCATATATCAAAGCAAAACAAGGGCCCAACCGTGGGCTCCGCATCGCGATTGAGAGGGGGCATGTTGTCTGGAGCCACCTGAAATATCAGAGACTGTCATTTATCGTGGATTCAGCTTTTGTTTTCATATTTTCAATTACCACAAAGACAAAAGACGTTCGAAACATCTACAGCATATTCTGCAATGTATTATTTTTTTTAAACATGTCTCTTTCCTATAAAAGAATATACAGTGCCGAAAGGAGGAATACAGCGTCAAAGCCGCGAATGAGTAGGCAGAGTTGGGTGTGCCTGAAAGTTAAAAGCCGCGGAATGTAGATTGCATCTTGAGTGTATGATCACCCCAGTCGCTGTGTGGTATTTTTTATATTATAACACATGTGACGGTAGTGGCCACATTCTCGCTTGTACTGACGCAATGAGGCGCACTGAAAGGAGAGTGACGATGGTTTTCAGACCAACTTTAACTACCAAGGTACAAGTGAATTGCAATCCAGCCTTTTACTTTTTAACGTGGGCGCAGTACACGGATATAGTAGAGTAATTGCTAGGTTATAAATGAGGCTGCTGTGGTGGCAATGCCCCCTCCTACAAGAGTACAGAAATGCCCAAGTAGTTGTGTAAATAACAAATGTGGCATACATTAAAGCAGAAACCACTATTACAAATAGCTGAACCAGTTATAGTGCTTCATTCGTAATTGGCTGACCATTTTCCGATAATCCATGAGATTTGAGGTGGGTGGGTGTGTGTGCCAAAGGGGTTGCCAACACAAAGCACACCACCTATGCTAGTTAGCCCAAGTCCCCCCTGCCCGCCCCCCGCACCTCCCCCTGCAGAATATGCAGGGAACACCTCCCAGCACCGAATGGCCTGAGGTCCCATTGCCTGAAGTGATGTGCTCTGACAAACCGAACAGCTCTTTCTGTGTTGCTCCTAATGCACTTGTCACTTGGCATTAGGCGCCCTCATTAATGACAATGGGAAAGTTTATCTTGGGAACACGCTTTACGAGAGGGCCATGAAATACTGGGCAGAACGCGAGGCAGCGACTGCTGCCACAACCACCCCCCTCCTCATTGGTGTTATTTGCAGCATACTCCACTGGAACCGGTGATAAAAACAAAACAGCTCATCATTTCAAAATAAAGACTGAGAAGAGGAGAGCGACATACATACTTGGGGTTCTTTTCTCATAATGGGGGCAATAATGTTATGTGTGAAATTAAGAGTGTGCATGCTGACTGCTCGTGGAATGTCAGAATTGTTTTACATGTAACGAATTATCATTTGGAAAGAGCAATATCACTTTAGTTTGCATAAGCATTTTTTGTTTTACAAATCATTTTTATTTTACAAAATGTGCTGACCTGAGTGTAATTAGACAAGCCAATCTTAATATTACACGCGTGTCATTCATGTGTACATTCCCCTTATGGGTACATTAAAAGAGCCACTTTACTTGGAGACATAAAACTTAAAACCGTTCTATTGGATTACTTTAGATATGAAACATGATTCATAAAGTACCATCATCTTATAGCGATAACGACATGCTCCAACATGTCAAAGCGGTAGGTTTCTACTTAACCAATAGGAATTGAGAAATGGCAAATGTATTTTTATTGCGAACACTTTTTACGGGCCTAAGTTATACCTACACATTTATCAGTGTTATTCACACAGAATCAAATCCAGAACAGGAGAAACTTATTCACTGCTGAAAGTGTTCATATTTTCTGAAACAACATTTTTGTTTAAGAAGGGGCCTTCCGTGTGTGTGTGGTTACGCATTAGTTAAGTGTCAAAAGATGGTTTCAAAAGTACTACATTTTGAATTCATGTTTAAAATGTGGCTATTACATGGCCAACATTGTTGAGTGTACTGTGAGTCTGAAGAGGAGAGAATAGCATTTTAGGATGGATACAAATACTAAAGTGCTTTGACCACCATATCCACACCTCTTCAACTTCTCTCATGTAGGTACTAACGATCACGTCACAACAAGACGGGGGTGACACCTGATATTGTTCAATTCATGCTGTTATACAGATTTAGAAAGTACTGAAGAAAGCTGTGTTGTTGAAATTCAACTTTTATCTGATGGCTTATCTCATTAGCTGTTGCTAATGAGCAGCAGTATCACATGTGGACTTTGCTTGGTGAATACATCTACATGTTACTCGTTCTCTGCAGATGGTTATCTTTGTTGCCTTTTGCTAAGGCCTTTAGTGCTAACAAAGGCAAACACCTGCCATTGCAGGGTTGCCCTGTTGGGAGGGTGGCCAGGTGGGTATGTGGCTGGCGGATGCCAGCTTGAACTGGTTGCCCCCAGTGGGGGGCCGGGGCGGTTTACAGGCTCGGGTCACGGTATGCGAGGGGGGGAGCGCAGCAGTGCCAATCTAAGGGGCTCGTGTCACGGTGGGGGTGGGGGGAGCGCAGCAGTGCCAATCTAAGGGCTTAAAAGCAACCCCTGGGGATGAGGAGAGCACAGATCTCTACATCGTCCAACTCAGAGATTGTCGTTGCCACGCTCGCAAGCCCTGCCCGAGCCCTTGACCGAAGAAAATAACTTAATTTTCCCATCCCACCCTTTTTATGTTGGAGGAGGGGAGAGTAGTTGCAGTTTGGGGTGGACCATGGGGACACAGATATCCCTTTCTCAGGGACTCAGGAGCTGGAATGGGGCACAGCTACAGGAGGCTCCCGGCGCAACCAGGGAGGTGGCAGCACCGGGGGCAGTTGGGCCTGGTGGGAAAGGGGCTGCCTCCTATTAACGCCTGCCAAGAAGGTCATGGTGGGTAGGGGACAGGGCCTCATCACCATGCACTGCCCCTTGGGGCGGTGGGGAGCCATGGTCCACCTGGACAACTTGACAGTAGAAGTGTTTATCGAATATGTAATGGTAGTTATTAATTATTGTGTTTAAGGAATGTCACTTTTTTGGTAAATTTATGCTTGCTGTGGTATTAACAAATGTGGCTGGTGTGGCCGGTGTGGTGAAAAGACAGCCCCAGAGTGACAGAGATGGAGAGGCCATACTAGACCCTATTGTGAGAGTGTAGCTGGCTAATGTGAAGCTCCATTTTCAACATAAGGCCTAGTGAATGAACACAAATGGGCCTCTTTCAACTTCAGTAAAAGGAGAGTGTGCCTTAGAACTGTATTATAGTAACTGTCCAGTGGAGTCAAACGTAAAGGAACATGTGGTGACTTTGTGTAAACTGGGAAACGGCACCTTTGACAGATTTAAAACTGCATCAGTGCACGTGGAAAGAAAATATACATTTGAAAAACTGCGCATTTCGATGATAAAAAGGAGGAATGATGCCTTTCATGTAAGAAATAAAGTCAAGTGACAGATTGCTTTTATCAGGAATAAAGAGACTTAATTTTCATCATATAAAATGACAGCCTGTAAACAGAAAGGCCTATTTCGTTTTTGTAGAAGTGAACACTGGTTTCCTATGTTAAATGTGGCCTATCTGTGTGCATAAGATTAATAATAAATCTACCCCTGTTCTAATATAGTAGAAAAGAAAGATTTTATTTATGAATAGCAGGCCTAGATGTAATACAAAATGTTACATATTAAACACATTATGTCATTATAAAATGCTATTCTTTTAGAATTATGTATGTAGCTTGTTTTCCCAGTTGAACTGGAAGCTCTGATCCTCTGAAATATTATCCTCAAGACCTTTGACTGAGGACCTATAGTAGAAGGTATGGTTTTCAGTTCAATGATTAGATATAGAGAGAATTATATCCGAATTGTGGTATTTGCGGATAACACAGCCAGCAGAAATGACCTTTAAGGTCAGGTCTCCCCATTAACTGTGCATTAGCTTCAAACAAAAACCTTTGAAGCCCAGCAGGGGAGGGCATGATCAGATGGGCCAGCCAGATGTCCTGATCAGTTCATAGAAGAGAAATGAAACATAGGAATTGGTGGGGGTTGGTGTGAAACTCAGGGACACTTGGGGTGCTCACCATTGACTAACAATGAATACATTTTCTTGAATAAAAAGTGCATCGTGTGTTCCACTGAGCTCATATTAAGTGGGATCAGAGACCCGTCGGGACCATCTAAAAACACATTTTGTGTGATAGGTACAACTTGAATTTTGAGACAAATTATGATTCCAGCCTTCTCATAATTACGAGTGAATAGAAAGTTATTGTGATGATAGGTTAAAGAAGTAAGGTTTGAATCAGGAATGGGCAGATTTGTGACTATTTCGGCTCAGGAGAAAATTTCAAAAAATGGCAACTCTGCCTAGGAAGGGCATGCCAAAATAAAATTAGTATTTTCTGACTCGCCATAAAATATAGAACTCAAAAATATGCATGTGCCGGCAATTATCGAAAAATTAGGGTAGCTGCCAAGTTGTTAAGATTTTCAGAACCCAAAAATGTAAAACTACCCATCATTTTGAAATGATCTATTTTTCCTCCTCCCTCAGCTTCCATAACCCATACCTTCCAACTTCTGGTCCTATCTGTTACGCTCACCTTGTCTCCGGGGGGGCGTCGAACGCTGGGGCATGGAGCGTCTGCTTGCCTGGCTCTGGGGCGCTGTACTTGTTCCCTGGACTGGCCTTGGATTCTTCTCCTACGGTGAGGAAAGGGTGGTGAGTAACACTAACAGTGCCTTCCACTGTAATTCCCTCCCCTGCACTTCCACCTGCGGGATCCCCTTTCAGGGACCCTCTCACCTTATGGTCTTGGTTGGTGGGCTCTCCTTCCTGCCTAATCTCAGCAGGGGTGCAATGTTCTGTAAGGATCCAGTTGCTTTACTGGTCCTTGTAAATTGAGTGGTAGCCCAGTCCTGCTGTGGCAATGACTCATGTTGCTTATGTTGACCTGCTTGCTGTTTGCAGTTATTGTCTCTCTTGTATTCCTTCTCGTTTACCCTTCCCTTCTGCTCTATTATTGTTCTATTGTCTGTGTCCATTCTTTCCTTCTGCTCTGTTATTGTTCTATAGTCCGTGTTTGTTCTTTCTTTCTGCTCTATTATTGTTCTATGTCCGGGTTTGTTCTTCCTTTACTGTCGGCTCTGGGGCCGCTGAAGAACCTAGTGTGCGTTTGTCCGGCTCGGCACGTGTGGGCAATGCTTGCGGGTCAGGGAGCACTGTCTTCGGCGTTCAGTGCGAGCTCAGGGTTAGTATGGCTGTTGTAACCTGTTCATTCCTTGCAGGTGCCGGTGAGTGGGCCGAGCTGAGTAATACCGGGCCGATGGTGGAGGTCGTGGAGGGTCTGCACAGCGGTCTCGGACCTCGGTGAGAGAGCCCCAGCAGTTCTAACCTTTTTTCCTTCTCTGCAGATCCCGATGGTACGTCCCACGCTGCACCGACAACAGCTGGAGATCCCTCGTCAGCTGGCTGGGTTGAGCTGCCGGAATCTCGGGTAAGTACGGGTAAGTAAATGTATAGTGTCCAATGTTCTCTGATTTCTTTCTTGCAGGACGCGGGTAGGAGTTCTACGAGAGCGTTACGCTGCAACATGCAGAATAACGCAAAGCATGCCTCAACGCAAGGGTGGGGCTTATATAGCCTGCCACACCGATTGCCTGGTCTGCAGGATAATACAGAATCTATGGCCCAACGGTCCGCCATGTTGCAACACCCGGAAGCTGCCTTTTCCAGTAGTTCCTGCTTTCAGCTTTAGGAGCCTGGTGCCAGAGGCGCCAGGACAGGGTCCAGGTTGCCCTTCCTTGACAACTATGGGGTTTTGTCCAGCTAGGACCCCAAGCATGTCTCAAAGCCCCCACTGCTGTACTGGTGCGATCGGGTTTGTGTGTTCCTGAACTGCCAATCGTGACAGTATTCCCGCCAAGGCTCCTCTCAAGGGCGGTTTCTTCCCTGATCCAGGTTTGGTTGGATGGTTGAGATGAAAGCGTTTAACTAACCTTGGAGCATGGACATGGTCGCTGGGTTCCCATGTCCTATCCTGAGGTCCGTATCCATTCCAGTCCACGAGATAATATAACTTGGACTTGACCACCTTGGAATCTAGGATGCCCTTGACCTCGAATTCTGGTTTGCCATCCACAACCACAGGAGCTGGAGGTGTTTTAACCCTTGTCCCGGGCAAAAAGTATAACACTGTGTGGATTCACATATTGAGAGGTAGGGCTAATTTCATAGCAACAGGTTTGATGATTGCCTCAATGGTATATCGACCTAGGTACCTTGAACGGAACATCTCAGACCCCTTCAGGGGAATGTATTTGGATGCTAACCATACTGCATCTCTGACTTGGTAAGCTGGAGCTTTCTTTCGATGCTGGTCAGAAAATCTTTTTTGTCTTTCTTTGGCCTTGGCGAGGTGTTCAGTTGCTTCTTTCAGGACATGAGTGATCGTGGTGCGCAAGGTTGTTAATGCCGGCATCTCCAGTGTGGCGGGTGGGTCAAAAACAGATGTTCGTGGGTGTCGCCCGTATACAGTGCATAAAGGGCTCTGTCCGGTACTGGTATGGTTGAATTGTTGTATGCCTATTCTGCTATCCATAACACATCCTTCCAGGTGTCTTCCGTTTGGTGCAGCATGCACCTCAGATATTGCTCCAGTGTCTGGTTTGTCCGTTCAGTTTGGCCATTGGTCTGGGGGTGAGGGCTTGTGGATAAACGAACGTCGATCTTTGCGAGCTCGCAGCTCTTTTTCCAGAATTTCAAAATGAACTGGCTGCCTCGGTCAGATATGAGGACCGATGGGAATCTGTGTAGACTACCAACTTGCTCCAGAAATACCTTTGCCAAGGGGGATGCAGTCGGAAGGCCTCTCAGCGGGATGAAGTGGGCCATTTTTTAAAACAAGTCCACCACTACTAAGATGGTGTTGTAGCCATTGTGGGGAGGCAGGTCCGTGATGAAGGCGAGCGACAGTGTGTGCCAGGGTGTAGGAGGCACTGCCAGAGGGCGCAGTAGACCAGCAGGCCTTTGTTTTTGGGATTTGTTTTGTCACAGATCCGGCAGGTTAACACATATTGGGCCACGTCCTTTCACCAGTGTGGCCACCAGTAGTTCCTCTTGATTTTGGCCAGTGTCTTGGTGACTCCTGGATGTCCTATTAGTGGGTCGTGGTAACTGATGATGACTTGGCCCTTCAGTTATTTGCTCGGAACATAGATGCGTCCCTTGTAAAGTGGTAGCCCATTCGTGATTGTGTTGTGTTGTCCTTTCGCCACCAAAGCTTGCTGAGCCTCTTTATCCGTAAGACGTTGAACTTCGGCTTGTAGGTCATCCAGTGGTGAAGCTGCAGTAAGTGCGCCTACGATCCCTTCTTCTGGGATAATAACTACCGGGTCCGGTGTTGCGTACGTGTCATCTCCCTCACCCATGCGGGACAGGGTGTCAGCCTTGCCATTGCGTACTCCTGGCCGGTCCGGCAGCACGTATTCATACTATGCTAAGAAGAGGGCCCATCGGAGTTGGTGGGACGACTGTGCCTTGGCTGACTTCAGGTATTGCAGATTGCGATGGTCTGTGATTACAGTGACCGTATGCCTGGCTCCTAAGAGGCAGTGCCTCTATCCCTTGAATACCGCCTTGATGGCCATGAGTTCCTTGTATGTGATTGCATAATTCCGTTCTGGTGACGAGAACTTGCGTGACCAGAATGCTACTGGATGCGACTGACTGGTGTCCGGCTTTCTCTGGGAAAGGATTGCTCCCATGGCGACGGTAGAGCCGTTGGTTTCCACCACATACGGGAGATCAGGCTGAGGGTGTTGCAGGACTGGGGCCGAGGTGAATTTCCGCTTCAGCTCTTGGAAGGCCTCTTCTGCCTCTGCAGACCAGTTAAAGTGTTTATTCTTCGGTAGCAGGGAGGTAATTTGGTGGACGATCTGGGAAAACCCTGGAATGAACCGGCAGTAGATGTTCGCGAAACCGAGGACGCTCTGAACCCCTTTCACAGACGCCGGATTCGGCCAGTTGAGAATGGCGTCTACCTTACGGGTATCTATCCGAATGCCAAGTGGGGTGAGGATGAAACCCAGAAACTCGACTTTGGTGACATGGAAGGAACATTTTTCTAGTTTGGTGTACAGACAGTGCTGACAGAGTTTTTGGAGAACAGCTTGAACATGGGCAACGTGGTCTTGTCTTGTAGCTGAGTAAATCAGGATGTCATCGATGTATACCAATGCACAGACATTGAGCAGCTCCCAGAGCACATCGTTCATGAAGAACTGGAAAGCTGCCGGGGCGTTGCAGAGTCCAAATTGCATGACCTGGTTCTCGTACAGGCCATACTTCGTACGGAAGGGGGTTTTCCATTCGTCTCCTTTTTTGACCCGTACCAGGTGATAGGCCCCTCTAAGGTCTAGCTTGGTGTAGATCTGGGCATCCTTGACCTGGTCCAAGAGTTCTGGGATAAGCAGCAAGGGGTATCGGTTCTTAACCGTGATTTGGTTCAGTGACCTGTAGTCTATGCAGGTCCTAGGGTCCCCTTTCTTTTTAGGCATAAAGAAGAGGGGTGAGGCTGTGGGCGACTTGGACAGGCGGATAAAACCGTTTGCCAGGTACTGGCCCAGATAGGTCTTTAGATGGAGGTTTTCCTGCTCCGTTAGCACATAAATCCGGCTACAAGGGATCTGGGCTCCCGGTACAAGGTTGATTTGGCAGTTGTAAGGCTGGTGTGGGGGAAGCATGTTCGCCTGTTCTTTTTGGAAAACATCATGATAGTCCATGTACTCCGGTGGCACTGTTCCTATTAGACCTAATGTTGCTCCTTCCTTCGAGATGGTTTTCACCAGTCCTCCCGGTAGGGCCCCTACTCTGTAACAGGTAGCTGCGCAGTCATTGTAGAAGGTCAGCATTCTTATGCGCCAGTCGATTTGAGGACTGTGGGCCTCCAGCCAGGGTATTCCCAGGATCATCTGGAACTAGGGAGCATTGATGAGGTCAAAGAAGATGTTCTCCCGGTGACCATCCTGACAATGAAGAGTTACTGCTTCTGTGCAGCATGTACAGGACCCGAAGATAATTGGGTACCGTCGACTGCCGTGACGTTTTCTGTTGCCAGATTTTGACGGAGGGATAGACCGATTTTCTCTACCAAATCCTGGTCCAAGTCATTGCCAACTGCTCCACTGTCCACGTACGCCTCCAAGGCGTGCATTTTGGATGGCGTGGCTGATCAAGATGACTGGTACGACTAGGTGCGAGATCTGTGGTGGTTTACTTCTCCCTGCTCGACAAGCGGACCCCTATGCTTGCCGGGCGTTGGAGTTTCCCAAGTCAGGTTCTGCGTCTTCTTTGTCTGTGGCCCCCTACCGTCTTCCTGGGTGGCTTCGCTGTGCACTCACGAAGGAAGTGAACTGGTTTGCCACAGTACAAGCATAGCTGTTGCTGCCTTCTCTTCTCTCTTTCGGCTTTGGTGAGAGAGCTCTGTAGGCCTCCAATCTGCATAGACTCGGGATGGTTCTCGGGTTGTCGAGACTGGGTTTCTCTGGGTCGCACGTAAACTGTTCGCTCTTCTGACCGGGCTCAGGCATTCTTTCAGTCCTGTAGCCTGTGGTCTAGTTGCACCGCCAAATCGATGTATTCTGCACACCCTTTGGGAGGATTCACCACCTGGGCCAGAACGTCCTTCAGCTCCCCTCGCAAACCTCAGTAGAAGAGCGTGGTCCTCTTTTCTTCTGGCCAATTGGTTTCAGACACTGGCCTGTTAAAGGTGGCAATGTAAGATAATAGCAGCTCGTTATCCAGGGCCTGACCCCTAGTGTGCCAGGCGAATAGTTTCTCTAATTCATGTTGGAAACCCCTGAAGTCACGGAGCAACGGGTCATCACGGTTGATCAAGGGAATTGACCAATCGTCAGCACTGCCTCCCAGGTATGAGGGCACAAACGTGACTCTCGAATGGTTATTGGGGAAGGCCCCTGGCCTGCATAAGAAGTGCAGACGGTACCAATTCATGAATATCGCGTATTTGTCGGGATCACATGAAAAGCGTTCCGGCGGGGAGGAACTGCTCCACGGAGGACAACCTGCACGGGCATGGGCTGCGGGGCCGCAGTGGATGGAGCAGATCCAGGCAGCGGGGCTTGGCCTGCTTGCGTCTGAAGCAGCTGCCTTGCTAGGTCTTCTGTGCGGTCCCGGTTCACGATGAGCTCCCCTCTCAGGGCATTAATCTTCTGTCGGGCAGCGTGCACCTCAGCACGCAACTCCCCCAGTAACTGGGCTAACTGTTCAGTGGTGTCTGAGGTTTCCATGACGCCCAGGCAGAGGTTCGGGAGCAGCTTTGTGTTCTGTTACGCTCACGTTGTCTCCGCGTGCAGCGTCTGCTTGCCTGGCTCTGGGGCGCTGTACTTGTTCCCTGGACTGGCCTTGGATTCTTATCCTACGGTGAGGAAAGGGCGGTGAGTAAGACTGCCAGTGACTTCCACCCATAATTCCCTCCCCTGTACTTCCTCTTTCAGGGACACTCTCACCTTATGGTCTTGGGTGGTGGGCTCTACTTCCTGCTTAGTCTCAGCAGGGGTGCAATGTTCTGTAAGGATCCAGTTGCTTCACTGGCCCTTGTAAGTCGAGTGGTAGCCCAGTCCTGATGTGGCAGTGACTCGTGTTGCTTATGTTGTCCTGCTTGCTGTTTGCAGTTGTTGTCTCTCTTGTATTCCTTCTCGTTCGTCCTTCCCTTCTGCTCTATTATTGTTCTATTGTCTGTATCTGTTCTTTTCTTCTGCTCTGTTATTGTTCTATTGTCCGTGTTCGTTCTTTCCTTCTGCTCTATTATTGTTCTATGTCCGTGTTATTTCTTCCTTTGCTGTTGGCTCTGGGGACGTTGAAGAACCTAGTGTGCGCTTGTCCGGCTCGGCACGTGTGGGCAAGGCTTGCGGTTCAGGAATCTCTGTCTTCGGCATTCTGCGCAAGCTCTGGGTTAGTATGGCTGTTCTAACCTGTTTGTTCTCTCCTTGCAGGTGCCGGTGAGTGGGCCGAGCTGAGTAATACCGGGCTGATGGCAGAGGTTGTGGAGGGTCTGCACGGCGGTGTCGGACCTCAGTGAGAGAGCCCCAGCAGTTCTAATCTTGTTTTTCCCCTCTCTGCAGATGCCGGTGGTACGTCCCACGCTGCGCCGACAACAGCTGGAGATCCCTCGTCAGATGGCTGGGTTGAGCTGCCGGAATCTCGGGTAAGTACAGGTAAGTAAATGTATAGTGTCCAATGGTCTCTGATTTCTTTCTTGCAGGATGCGGGCAAGAGTTCTACGGAGAGCGTTACGCAATGTGAAGCACACCTCAAGGCAAGGGTGGGGCTTATATAGCCAACCACACCCTGCCACACCCCATTGTCAGGTCTGCAGGATAATACAGAATCTATGGCCCAACGGTCCGCCATGTTGCAACAACCGGAATCTGCCTATTCCAGTAGTTCCTGCATTCATCTTTATGAGCCTGGTGTCAGAGGGGCCAGGACAGGGTCTAGGTGGCCCTTCCTTGCCAACCCTTTGGGTTTTGTCTGGCTAGGACCCGAAGCATGTCTCAAAGCCCCCACTGCTGAACTGGGGCGATCGGGTTTGTGTGTTCCTGAACTGCCAATCTTGACACTATCAGTAGCCAGTGGGTGTTTTGGTGGGAGGTGAAGGGAGAGAGCTAACATGGGAATTATGAGAATATGTAGGTGTCATCAGCCCTATATCTAGGCATTTTCCAATATAAGAGGGGACTTGCAAGAAAACTAGGGAGAGAGAGGCCAGGAGCGCTGCCTAATCCATCAGGGCACCACCTTGCCAGGGGAACAAAGCTAAACCAAAGCCTACCTAGAAGGAGGGATACAATGAGACCCAGGGACTTTGCTTGGAAATCTGGGAGCCGTATCTGATAGAGGCCTCTGGCTGGAGAGGCTTGTGGCTGGAGAGGCCTGGCTGGTGGATAGAGGCTTGAGGTGTGAGCTGCCTGCTTGAAAGAGGGTCCTAGGATCTGGCGGGCCTCCTCAGCTAAGAACAGAGATTCCCCATGTAAGTAGATATATCCCAAAGCTATCAATTGTGTGGGGAGCTACCTGCCTTAATACCTTTCCCTTAGTGGGGGAAGGGGGGAACTGGGTAGACCCTGTCCATATTGAACTAAAAAGTTAAGTCAATGAATTCTCTATAGAAAAACACTATCCAGTTAGAATGAATCGTGTTTGAATCTGTTTGTTTAACCGTTGCCTTTGCATTGGTGGGTGCTCTCCATTAGTGGGAGGGGGTAAAAGCATGTATACCCTTAACACAATTAATCAAAAGTATAATTTAATTAATTACCATATGGTCATTTATCACAGGGTGATGTTTTTGTCAACATTCGAAATTGACAAAGGAGTATCCCAGTGCACTGTGAATGACTCTAGTCTGTAATGTAATTGGGTAAACCTGCTGCTCAACATGCCCCATGTTTTGGAATTCTGATTTGTGATGCTAGGGAATGAATGGGGAAATTCGTCTTGCATCACTCTTACAGTGAAAATGCAAGACTTTGGGATTCTGGTTTGGACTGAAAGGGAAAATTCGTTTTGCACAATATGTTTTCAAAGGGAATGCAAGGTGTTGGGATTTTCGTTTTGGGGACACTAGCACATTCAATTGCACAGTACCTCACCTACAGTGAGCTTTGACTTCACACAACACTTTAGAAACCTTTGCAATCTCAATTGGGAAGCCTTGCCAATGAATGGCAAAGCATACACAGTTAAGCTGAGTCATTCATGACATTGACACATGGATTTCATCAAGCAATTGGACTGCCATCACAGAACTTGTTACACAGCTAGGGAAGACTAGACATAAGCTCTACAATCCTAGCAGGATGTTGTCTCAGCTACACTCCATCTAGAAGATCATACCATTGGAGAGGTATCTATGCCTTAGATGACTTCAGTGATCTACAACAAGGTATCTACTTCCTTAAAGATGTAATTGTGGATATTATTGGCACAATACACAATGACATATCAATAGTAAGAATTGACCAACAGGCCATTGCAAATCTTTTAAAAGTGAATGCGTTGTGTAGTGGGTCAGAAGAAGGCGAGAGACTTGTGTCTTACATTTTAAAACTTTCACTTATCAAATGAAAAGGTGCAAACTCCTAAATGTACATAAACTACATGTTTTCCCTACCCAACAGAAACTAACTAGGGTGCTCGTCAGTTATCGATGAGTCCAAAAGGAAGCACTGCCCTCTGTCCAAAGCTAACCTATTCTGTCGCTACCAATATCAAAACCAACTAAGGCACAGGGGAATGACTCCTGTGGTCTGCTTTTCAGCATAGTCACTTTAGTAAATTATTCATAGGTAGTTCTTGGCAACTACTTTAATTAGTTTGTACAGTTTGGAAATTGGACTCTTCAATTCCTCTATCATGTCCATGACACCTTGGTTCCCCCTTCTGAGGTTATTCTTCTCTCTCGCCTTGTTTATCACGCTTTGCCACTTTTTCTCTATAGAATGTCCAGTCTTTTCACTGGCTGAGCCAGATAGAAAAATTCCCAAAAGGATTTTCACTTTCCTCTAACACTTGAGTTACTGGGACGAGTATGAGTGTTCCAATAATGATTCCCACGTATCTTCACTTCTTTATCCTTAATGGGATGAGTATGAGTATTCCAGTAATGATTCTTGCTTTTCTCCACCTCTTTAGGCTTACTGGGACCAGTGTGACTGTTTCAGTAATGATTCTCAATTCTCTCCGCCTCTTTGCTCTCACTGGGACAAGTATGACGGTACCAGTAATGATTCTCTTGGATCTCTACTGTTCTTTCCTTATTAGTAAAGCTATAAGGGTTCAAATACTAATTCACAGCTTTCTCCGTTATTCCATATTCACTGAGATGATTATAAGTGCTTTCATTTAACTTCCCATTCTTCTTGGGTGTTCTTAACTTCAGGTCACCACTGGGATGAGTAAGCTTCTTCCATTTGTAATATTTGGTACCCCTATCGGGTCTTCCGTCTTCTCCGGTACCTCTTTTTCTTGGGGTTAGCTTCACCAGGTCTGCCGTCAGGATGGGATCCTTTTCTCTGCTCGTCAGATTGTTTTCTTGGTTCTCGGTTTCTTCTTCCCTCATGCTATACTCGCTCAGTGTTGTGAACAGGTCTGTGGTCTGGCCTCATCGTTGGACACAACAATCCACCACCTTGTGGTCACGCCACCACTTAGGCTTTGGTTGCTAGCCTGAGGCTTGCTTCCTCAGCTTCTCTCCCTTTAGGTTTCTCTCATGTCAGCTTTGCAGACCAGCTTCCTTTGAAGCTCAGAAGCTGCGCATCTCAGTCTCTCTCAGCTCTCCTCGCACAGCTGATTTGAAACTCCCGGGGTTATCCCTATTCAAACAGGACTCCTCCTCCTGGATTAATGACACGTTGCTGGGTCAAAGTCCTTCTTCGTTGTTTCGGGAGTACTCTATTACTCACACAATCCTCTTCTTCTCAGTATGACTAATATTCTTTCTCATGTTGGTTTAATGTTTCTATAACAAATATTAGCTTGTTCCTCAGTCTTCTTCTGGTAGGAGCTGTTAGTGTGGGTAGTAGGGGACTGATCAAGGGACTTCTTCAGAACAGGAGTTCTTGTCCCCAAGAAGTGTGTCTCTCCAGGTGAGGTCCCACTTGCCTCTCAGGAGAGTATCGCGTAGCGGGCTCACCCTGCTAACCTCACAGGGAAAGGCTCCCCCTGGGGAGAAGCAACTGAATTCTGTGATTTGTCATACTTGCTAGACACACTTTCTAAGGGCTATTCCAAATTTTAACTCCTGACTTTTCCCATTCAAATCAGGGAGCTAAATCTGTCTACAAAAGCACAAAGGCAGGTCCTATGAGGCACTACATACATACTGTCTGGGAAAACAGCTCAAATAATGGCCTAAAATAAAATGAACAATGGAAAGCCTTTCTGGAAGAGTAAGAGAGGCGCCAATTGCAAACATTGCCTCCTATTGGATCATCTGGCTTGCTTTCAAGATAAAAAGGAAGTCTCTTTAAAAATTGAATTTTAGATCGCAACCATTTGCTAGGTTTTTTTAATTGAATTTATAGACTGGCTCATCAGTGCTGAAGATTTGCCGTAAACTGTAATTACACGTGAAATACTTGATTTTATACTTTAAAGACACATTTAAAACACACATTTCCTCAATTATTGCCTCATTAGAATCTAAGAACATAGGGGGGCGCTGTTGCGCACAGAAGAAGATGGCCACTTCTGTGTGAGCTTCGGAGTGAACCAGGGCCGAACTCCAAATATATCCGTACAACGGGTCCGGTTACACCCGGGCGACGCACGGAGGGTGCGGTGGTGACTGGGCTACCTGGAGGTGAAATTCCGGGCGGAACGCTGGCTGCTATCCTGAGTTATCGCGGCTCTAGAGTGTGCCCGCGCCCGGGGCCTATACTCGGGCCGCCTTGAAGAGGGGAGGAGCCCGGGAGAAAGCGAGCGCAATCCGCGGCCTGCTCGCGGAGGAACCTTCATTACTGGCCTCTCCCCACCGCGCTGCTTAGCCCCCCGCCATACCGGCTGGATACTGTGGCCCCCTCTCGGCCCCTCGGCTTCACCCCACCGCCCATCGACTGCTGCGGCTGAACACGGGAACCTTACCTGCCTGGCGGGGGCCGACTGCTACACTTCCTTGCTGCTAACCGGGCCCCCGACGGCCCTCAATCCAGAGGCCTGAGGTCTCTTCTCCGGCACGGTCTCTAGACCCCCCTCCCGTGGCTCGACAACGCACGACCTGAACATTTGGGGCCCAAAATCAGTCCGCCGGGGGTTGCCGAGGAGGGACGACACTCGACCACGCGACGACGTGAGCCAGGGGGACACCGACCCTGCGCAACCGGTGGCACCGGGGACGCTTGTCAGGCCTCTCGCTCGGCGGATGTGCTGAGGGTCGTGGTGTCCTGGGGCGATCAGTCCATACAAATAACAGTGGATAATGCCCAAGAGCCTAGGATCCAAGAAGACCAGGGGGGCCATCGACAAGTACACCACAAATATCCAGAAGGAAACCATATCGCAGATGGAGCCTCCGGCGCCCACCCCAGATCAACAAACGACACTGCAAGCCCAGATGGATCCCCAAGCGGTGTTTCTCGCTATGCAGCAAGGGTTTGGTGCCCTGAACGACAAACTCGACGGGATCACCACAAATGTGGCATCCATTAAGGCTAAACTGGATAAGACTACGACGCGCATAACCGAAGCGGAAACCAGAATATCAGGCGCGGAAGATGCGCTCGAAAACCTGAAAAGCACGGTGTCCACAATGGCGATTGAACTAGGAACTGTTAAATCTAAATGCGAGGACTTGGAGGCGAGATCAAGACGCAACAATATCCGTATTGTAGGTGTGCCTGAAGATGCGACGAAGGGCTCTATGGAGAAGGGAGTTGAGGCCCTCCTCCGCGATCTGCTGGGCGACCCAGGATGGTCCCCCATGTTCCTAATAGAGCGTGCACACAGATCTATGGCTCCAAAGCCGAAACCCGGAGCGTACCCGAGACCAATAATCGCACGCGTGCTTAACTACAGGGACAGGGACTTGATACTACGTACGGCAAGAGAGAAGCGGGAGCTGAGATGGAAGGCTAGCGTGATACGGATCTTCCCTGACTTTACACTGGCGGTGCAACAAGAAAGGAAACAATTTACGGGTGTCAAGAAACTGCTACGAGAGCGACAGGTCCAATATGCAATGCTCTACCCGGCGAGACTGAAGATCCTGTACAAGAACAAAGTCCATTTCTTCACCTTCCCTGAGGAGGCCGCCAATTTTGTGGAGACGCACATCCCTGCGGACGTGGGGAGCGCCGAGGACGCTAATCAAGAATGACTTCTCTGGGGAAGGCCCGGAGAGGTGCGGCATTGCATGCCCGCTCCACTTATATCAACAGTTCCCCCCGGAGGGGGACATTCACTAAGGTGGGAAATCATTGTCTACGGTTTGTGCTACGTGGTGACTTTCCTTGCCGCCATTAACATGTGTGAGAGTAATGCCGGATCCGACTAAGTGTTTTCATGTTTGGAAGAGCATAGGCCCTGGGGATCTCTGCAGGCCCCCCAATTGCAGGTGCATATGCTAAAAGTTAGTGGGGGGGAGGGGGTTTCTTTATGCACAGTAGAAGTTCGGGGTGCTGTGAGGGTGGGGGGAGGTGGGATCGGGATGGAATTGGGGATGTGTTATTGTTATGGGGAGAAAGTTAAAAGCACGAGGTTACAACACACTTGCACAAATGGGAATTATATGAGACACTCTTCTGCAGACTCACAATGCATTCACATTGAATGGGATGGCTGGAATGATCTCTGAGAATATCAGATTCATGAGTTGGAATGTTCGGGGCCTGGGTTCTAAGGTTAAGAAAAGGAAAATCATGGCCTACATTAACAGACATGCCCCACAAATCCTATTCTTACAGGAGACACACATTGGCCCGCAACACGGGGAACAACTGGCGCCGAAGTGGGGAACCCACCAATACTTCACAACCTACTCGAATAGGGCCAGGGGAGTAGCAATACTGTTACACAGAACCCTCCGATTTACGTGCAAGGAGGTGAGGTGCGATCGGGGGGGCAGGTACGTCTTGGTACATGGCAATTTGCAAGATAGAGAGGTGGTTCTCCTTAATATCTATGGTCCCAACCTGGATGAACCGGTGTTTTACACCGAACTTTTCGGGATGTTGGCCCACTATCCAGCAGCCCACCTGATTTGCGGGGGGGACTTCAATACCATTTTGAATGTAGACATGGATCGCACCTCAACACAAGTGAGAACTTTAACTAAGGCCGCCCAGGCGATAATGGCTCATATGGCAGACCTGGGACTAAAAGACGCATGGAGGACATTACACCCATCCGAGAGGGGATACACCTATTACTCCACGGTGCACGACATGCATTCCAGGGTAGACATGTGGCTGCTGGACAACGCGGTGTTGGCCTGGGTACTCGCAGCACAGATACTGCCCAGGACGTACTCTGACCACTCACCGATAGTGCTGGACCTCCGACTACCGGGCGAAGCAGTGAATAGACCTCCTTGGAGGTTCAAACCTGCAGCGCTGCGTGACCTGGTCTATAGGAACGCGCTGGAACAGCACATACAGGAGTATTTTGCATTTAATGACAACTCTGTGTCTCGCCAGGCGACTTTGTGGCAAGCATTCAAGGTGTATATTAGAGGCGCCTCTATATCGAGTGAGAGTGGCATCCTCAAAGATATAAGGAATAGGATGCAACGCCTTGAAACACAAATAGCTGCTACACAATCACAATATGAGCTTCAACCGACACCTCAGTTAGCCTTAGACCTAAAAAACACACTGGACAAATTCAATGAGGCTGCTGTTCAAGAGATCCGCTACTTTGACAGACCGGCGGCCGCTCGCCGCTATGGTGAGAGCGAACGCCCGGGGAGGTTGTTGGCTAGAGCAGTGAGGGGGGAGAGGGGACTGACCGACATTTCATGTATAACAACGGCGGAGGGCACGGTCACTACAGATCAGGGCAGTATACGCTCCACGTTTCATAAATTCTACGAGGAGCTATACTCACCCCAGTCAGACGCCACTGAAGGTGAGATCGAGCAGTATCTCTCCCGTATCCCGACGACCCTGCTGGCTGCAAACACGAGAGAGGTATTGGAAACCCCGATAACTGAGGCGGAGGTGATAGGGGCCATCGAAGCTCTCCCGAATGGGAAGGCCCCGGGTACAGATGGCCTAAGCGCAGAATTTTATAAAGAATTTAAGCTCCTTCTGGCACCCAGGTTACTGGCTATGTGGACCGAGGCTCTGGAGGGAGGGGAGCTCCCAGCGACCACAAGGGAAGCGGCGATAACACCGTGGATGCCATTCATGGTCCACGAAGATCAGGCCGGATTCATCCCCGGCAGGTCAGCAGCTACTAATATTAGGAGATGCCATGAGGTCCTAACTACGCCCCCCCAGATCAGCAGGCGATAGCAGTGTCGCTGGATATGCACAAAGCATTCGACACGGTGTCCTGGCCATTCCTGTTTGGGGTATTGCGAAATTATGGATTTGGCCCGAACTTCCTGAGATGGGTAAAGTTACTGTACACGTCCCCACAGGCCAGGATTAGAATTAACGGCACCCTAACAGAGCAGTTTGAGCTCCGGGGGGGCACGAGACAAGGTTGCCCGCTCTCACCATTGCTGTTTGCCCTGATAATTGAACCATTAGCAGACGTACTGAGGGCTCTTGCCGGCGCCTATGGGCTAAAAATAGGGGCAACAATGCACATCATAAACCTGTACGCAGATGACATTCTGCTATACTTGAGAGATCCAGACAGAACACTGGGGAGGGTCCTTGCGTTGGTGGAGCGGTTTGGTGGACTCTCGGGACTCAGACTTAACACTAATAAATCAGAAGTGTTCCCTATTACAGGGGCCACGGATAAGCCACGGAACCTGCATGGGCTGCAGTGGTGCCCGACGCATGTTCTATATCTGGGAGCATGGATTGCTCGGAACGCTCAGCTATCTCGCGCATTGAACTACAACCTGCTTGTGGACTCATTGTGCCTGAAACTAAAGCGCTGGGGGGCCCTCCCTGTATCCATGATGGGTAGGATTGCACTGGTGAAAATGATAATCCTTCCTAAGCTATTTTACCTATTTAGCACGGTGCCGGTGTGGCCTGGGCGTGCTTTATTTGCTAAAATGGCGGGCGCGTGCTCCTCATTTGTGTGGGATGGCCATCCGAGAGTGGGCTGGGGGACACTTACAAACGACTACATGGCCGGCGGCTTGATGGCCCCAGACCTTGAACTCTACTACCTGAGCGCGCAGGCACAACATGCGAACCAATGGGCGACGACGTTTATCAACCCAGCAGGCCCAGTACCTAACCAACTGGAAAAAGAGGCCACACTAGCACTCCACCAAATTACACGGTCTGGTGTTAAGCATTATAACTCCCTGAGACCTTCTAAAGTGGTAATCACCGCGTGGTCCAGGATTGTTGAAATGTACAATACTGAAAGGATATATCACTCTAGTATGCCGCTCTGGGGTATGCCGCAGACTCCTTTTAATTTAGAGGGAGAGACGGCCCGCCACTGGTCTGCTAAGGGCATAACACAATGGGGGCAAATATTTGTGGACGGGCAGTTCATTCGATGGGAGGATATCAGGGAGGAGGTGGGTAACACACCTACGGCTAGGCGACAATACACTGGTCTGCGGGCAGCTACACAGAATATATGGCCAACCTTCCCTGATGAACCCCCAGTCAACATGGGTCTGGGATACATGTTTATGGGGGGACGCCAAAAAATAACAGCTTCCACACTGTATAAGACCATACTTCACACACGCCCACAAGAGCAGCGTACGGCAAGGGCCAAATGGGAACAGGACCTTGGAGAGGAGGTGGGGGAAGAGGAGTGGTCTCAATACTGTGCACTTGTGAAACAGATATCCTGCAATTCCAAATACAGGCTAATCCACTATAAAATTCTTCAGAGAACACATTACACCCCAGTGAAACTCAAACGCATATACCCAACCATGACAGGGGAATGCCCGAGATGCCATGCGGACAATGCTGGCATTTATCACATGCTTTGGGAGTGTGGTGCACTGAGGGGATACTGGGAAGCTGTATGTCAGACGATAGACGAGATGGCTGACCACCCGCTAGAGTGGACTCCACGGTTATGCCTGTTGGGGTCAATTGAAAAAATAAGCCCGAGTTGGCGAAAGCTTCTGAATGTAAGTCTGCTCCTCGCCAAAAGGGCGATCCTCCTCAGATGGAAGAGTGCGCACTCCCCTACTAAGGCGGACTGGGAAAGGGACATGGCATAGGCGAACGACATGGAGGAACTGTATATCGATACTGTGCTCCCAGCCTCGCGCCCGAAAAACATTTGGGGCAGGTACAAACAGTATCTCGCCGAGAAAAGCGGACTTGAACAGCTTGATGCTGTAATGTGATTAATATTGTAAAATGTAATGTCTATAATTATGATGTCTCTGTAACCAAGTGAAAGTAGTGACCAAGTGCAATAAAAATAAAAGTTTAAAAAAAAAAGAATCTAAGAACATGCATGAAAAATGCACAGGAAAGTCAGAATCATGCACATGTAAAAAGACCAGGGCCAGACCTTTACTGTGTTTTGGACATCCCAGAGAATTTAGTAGGCCCAAATATACATTTTCAGAGCTTTAAGATCTCAAGGAAATCTACATGTATAATACAAACCTGTTGTGTGTTTTTAATGATAATTTTTTGCAAATGTTTAATTTTAACTAAAATAATATCAAAGGTCCCACTGCAAGCGTATTATTTATGCTCCCTTTTTGATTCTACATTGCATTGACTTCACTTTGAATTACATTATACATTATTTAAAACTTGAAAAAGAAACGGTCCAGACATATTGCTGTTGTTGCTTGGGGTAACTTGAAACTGTTTGAAAATTAACCTCCCTAAGATCTAGCCCTTGTCCAGGAATGCACATCACATGACAGAGGTTACACAGAGCTATTGAGATATATTTAATTCCAGCTGGTTTCTGGAGGCCAGCCTTGTAAAAGCACTGTCAAATGCTGGTTAATGGATAAACATCAAAGAGATCTGTCAAATGCATTTCAGACTGCCTCATGAATCCATTAGCTAAAACCACAGGACTGTCATCTGATATTCTGTGCACAAGCAAAGAAACCTTGCATTGACATGCTTTCACATAAGAAAATAGAAGGTACTGGGCGTGTATCAGTGACCTCTAGTGGCCAAAGCCAGCATCTTCTTAATTTACAAAAGTGAAGAAATGTCTATTGTGTGCCTTTGCAATCAAAACTTTAATAATTTGAAAACTCAGATCTCTGTGAGGGAAGCTGTTAGAAAAAACAAAATGTGTTGAGATTGTAGATAGAAAATATGGCTTGTCATCACACAAAGACCTTGTGGGGTGTCATGGAAAAATTAGGAGATCATTTGGAAAAACATGCATCTCCTGACCTATTTAACACACCACCATCTTTAAAGTCTTGAATTGTGCACACTGATCTACTGAATCCGATGATATTGATTTTATTACTCTTGCACATTCACATCCAAAGTTAAGTCCTGAAAACTAAATTGCCATTTTAACATTAGGAGTTTGTTTACTGCTCCCTTTGCAGATCATGCGGCTGGGGAAGCCACACCTCTGTCACAAGCTCAGAGGAGAAGTTAAAGATATATAATTTTATTCACACAGATTAGGAGAACTAATATATGGAGATGACCATTGAGGATTGTCTGAATACAACTGGAGAGAGGTGCCCAGTGAGAGAGATGAATCCACCTGGATGACTGATCCCCTTGCAGACTGGAAACGGAAGCCACTGAGAAAGGGATGACCAGCACAGCTTGGAGATTGGTTTCCATATAGCCAGCTGAAACGAGATCTTGCAGATGGAGTGATTCTAGACTGACTGGTTCCCTGCTGATTCTCCAATAAATTAAAAGACAGAGTCTAAGGGCCTCATTACATGTAGGCGGTAGGGATTTAACGTTACCGGTAATGGAATACCGGTAACGTTAAATCCCCATACTAATTACGACCCGGCTCACCGCTAAGTATGGTGCCACTAATAGCGGCCAGTCTGCGGGCGCGCGACCCTCCATCCCGTAAATAACACCATGCTGCTAATAGCACACCATCACAAGGCGAGCGGGCATGCCAATAGCGGCATGGTAAAGCCCCCAAAACTCCTTACCGGCATGGCGCTAATACCCCCATCGCGAACCACCCGTTAAAATAACTGTGTAGTGTTACCACCTGCCACAGGTGGCCACAATCAGCACAGGTGGAGGCAATGGAGACTGTGGCTGCTCAAAAGGAGCACACCACACCCTTTCCCACACCCCTTCCCACACCAAGATGGTTCCAATACTAGCAGCATTACATGGTCTGGAGGACCTGATAGCAGCGCATCTGCAACAACAACAGGCAGCACAGAGGAGACGCAGGAGGAGGAGGAGGGCAGGGCAAGACAGGCACAGCAAGCACCACCACGGCACCTAATCATACCACAGAGGCACCCACCAATTCCCAGGATCAGAGCCAGTCCATTTAACCTAACACCTGAGCAGATACACACCCTGTACCATCTGGACCGGGATACCATCACCAGCATCATGGACATGATACACCACGACATTGTGAGCCTCATAGACATCAGAACTGCCATCCCCCCTCTACTGAAGGTGGTGACTGTGCTCCACTTCCTGGCCACAGGCACCTACCAGCATACAGTGGGGCAGATGTATGGCATCTCCCAACCAGTATTCTCACGCACACTGAACCAGGTACTCGATGCCCTCCTGAAGCATGCACCCGAACACATATACATGGCACGGACTGCCCAGGAGATTGAAAACACCAAAGTCGGTGTCTATTCACTGGCAGGCATCCCAAGTTGCATCGGGGCCATCGACTGTACACATGTGGAATTGGTCGTCCCACATCACAATGAAATAGTATACCGAAACAGGAAGCAATTCCACTCCATCAATGTCCAAATGGTATGTGACGCCAACAAGATAATCACACATTGCTGTGCCAGATTTCCCGGATCTACCCATGATTCCATGGTCCTGCGGAACTCAACTATCCCACGCTACATGGAGCGACAAACGGGACAGCGTTCGTGGCTACTTGGTGAGTAGCAGGCCAAGCACATGGCAGTGTGCGTGGGGGGGGGAGATAGATACTCCAACTGGGTGTGCGTGGGGTGGGGGAAAGATAGATACTCCAACTGGGTGTGCGTGGGGGGGGGAGAGATAGATACTCCAACTGGGTGTAGCCTGTAGTCCATCGTCCAAATGCACATACAGATGTGAGCCAATGAAATGAACAGGCCACACTTGAGGTGAACAGTAACAGGACCCCATTCCTTCCCCCATATAGGCGACGCCGGCTATCCCCTGAAGAGGTGGCTCCTCACACCTCTAAGGAACCCACAGAACAGGCACGAAGAGGAATACAATCGTGCACATACCCGTACCCGCATCGTGATCGAGCAGACTTTTGGCCTATTGAAGTCAC
This sequence comes from Ambystoma mexicanum, assembly GCF_040938575.1. Taxonomy (NCBI): domain Eukaryota; kingdom Metazoa; phylum Chordata; class Amphibia; order Caudata; family Ambystomatidae; genus Ambystoma; species Ambystoma mexicanum. The sequence goes on along the minus strand of NC_090934.1, from coordinate 687,242,646 downwards.
GGTTTAGGTGCATTAGCAGGTCTGGTGGCGCTCTCCTGTATGGCCATGAGAAGGTGGCCAAGATCACCATGGCATGTGTCATGCTGCACAATATGTGTATCAGACGGAATGTGCCACTGCCCCCTGACGTTGAAATAGAATCCCCTGATGAGGATGATGATGGTGATGAAGATGGAGGTGAAGGGGATGCAGGTCATGCAAGAGGGGATGGCCAGGAGGGACGTGCTGTGAGGCAGCATCTGATCAACCAAATATTCTGAGTAACAAGTTCTCGTACGGTCACATGGATATGGCTAGTGGTGCACTGGTGTCTGTTTGTTAGCTCACAATGGACCCTGGCGTCAATAAATTAAACATACACAATGAAGAAGTCCAGGCCTGTGTTTTGCTCCAACACCAGTGTATTTATGAACTCAAACAGGAAAATGTGCATGTACCCAAACATCCCACCACCCTACCCCCCACCCCCCACAACAGTCCCATCACACCCTACCCCCCACCCCCCACAACTGTCCCATCACACCCTGCCCCCCACCCCCCACAACTGTCCCTCATGTGTCTTCCACAATTTTTGCATCCAGGCATGCACGCGGAAGCATGGATATTCACTCCCTATTGGTCATTGCCTAATCCAGCATTTGGAGGCTGCCGGGAGGAGCGCCTGGTGGTGCGTGCGGAGCGTCGGAGTGGGCTTGTCTGCAGCGAACTGGCGGACGAAGAAGTGGCAGACTGTCCTGGTGGTGGTGGTGGAAATTGACGGTCCATTGCATCCGCAATGCGTGTGAGGACCTCACGAACTCTGATGAGCTCCCCACACAGCCTGTCTGTGCAGGTCTCCATACTTTCCCTGGAGTGCCTGGATGTCTCCCCAATCTCCGCCCTGAGACGGGCAGCCTCCGCCACATGCTGACCAACCAGCACAGTGAGACCCTGTTGCTGCTGGATGATGCTGGCCAGGTCAAGGGAAGTGTCGGCCTCTGGTGGTGTGGCTGCTGTGCATTGTGATGCTGGCAGGTGTACATATGGAGGCACCGGGGGGCTACTGAATGATCCCCATGGTCTCATCACCAGTGATGTTGGAGCCAGGTGTGTGATGGGGTGATGGCTCGAGGGTTCTGGGTGGGCTTGGGGTGTGCATGCCCTGCTCCAATTCAGTTGGGTCCTCCACATCAGTTAATGGTGCGGTGGCTGCCGCCTCTCCTGCCGAACTAGCAGTGGCTGAGGGTGGTCCCTCAGTGGCTGTGAGTGGTGGTGGTGAGTGAACCTCCTGAGGTGAGGCTGTTGGGTTTGGTGTGGCCTTGGCAGTGGCGCTTGAACGATGTTTGGAACTCTGCAAATGGAGCCTTGAGCCTTTTCCCCCTGATGTCGTGGGGGTGACCTCGGTGGGCTGTGGCCTTTTCTTCTTCTGCGCAGGGGGTTCCTGGGATGCATCCTCACTGTCTGTATGTGACCCTGTCGGGGACAAGAAGGGGGATGGCATTGGTTAGGGTTCGATGTACTTAATGCAAGATACAGCATCAATGCAGTTGTGGGCATTTGAAATTCATTGTGAAGGGTGCAGGTGATGTGCCATTTCAGTGGCTCATCCATGCAGTGTTGTGTGTGGCACTTGGCTCTGTTGATGTGTGCATGTGTGTGTGTTTGGGTCTGGCACTGACATGGGCAGGGTAGGATGCATGTGTGGATGTATGGCCATCCATGAGGTGAGCCTGGGCTGACATTTGTGGGGACCTGTAGATACACATTGCATGCTTTCATCAGTACACTTACCTCCATCCGACGTGTCTGCCACGTCATGCTCCATCCTCCCGACTCCCTTGATACATTCGACTCCAATCAGGTTGGCGCATGTCTCCTCCCATTCCTTTAGCTTGATTGGCGACCCAGATCTGCCAGCGGTGGCAGTGTTATGATTCTCTGCCAGGATCATTCTGACCCAGAGTCTCAGGTCATTCCATCTTTTCCTGCACTCACGTACATTGCGGGTGCTGGTGCCCACAGCACTTACTTTCATTGCCACTTCGGCCCAGATAGCCTTTTTCTTAAGGAGGGTCTCCCGCCGCATGTCGTTAGCGAAGACCACTGCAGCATTGTCTGCTAAGGTTTGGGTCAGCATGAGTAACTCCTCATTAGAGAACTTTTCTTTCCGCTGGCGGTCAGTTGTTTTTTTCAGTGCCTTGGGCATGGTAAGGGTATTCCAGTAAATCTCAGACAGCAAAGTACCACAAACAGGTCCAGGGGGCAGAGGATGGCAATGGATTGTGTTTTTAAAGATGGCTGCCGTGCTCTTTCCCGTTCCTGTGCGATGACGCTATTTCCGGTTCCGCAATTTAACAGTCACCGCTAATAGCAGTGACCGCTATTTGCATGCAGCGTGAGGGCGGAGGTGCTATCTGCACTTTCGTCGAGGGCGGTAAGTGACCTTTTGGGGTCTTTAGCGCATGGCGGTTGGGTCATTACCGGCATGGCGCTATGCTCGTGTCCGCATACTCGTAATGGTGCGCTATAAGCGCCCTCTTGCGAGGGCGGACACGTTAAGAGCGCCATGTCGGTTATTGTTGATTTTTACCGCACAACGTGTAATGAGGCCCTAAGGGTTTTAGAAAGTACATGCAATAAAATTCAGTGCAAGGCTTAAGTCTATCACATAAGGGCTGAGTGTCTCAGTCTTGAGCGTGCAAAGACACAGTTTCAATGATAGCCCCTGCTGGCTACCTTCATGTTACTCCCAGCCACAGGGTGTTTACAGCTTCTCATCATGCTTTATTTGCTTCTCCTTGGGTTGCTTCGGGACTCTGACATTATGACCTTCTGACTCCAGGTCATTTTCTACAATTGGGATAAAGCCACAGCACATGCCTACCAACAAGTAATGCTCCGCCTTGCCCTATGGATATTCCACAATAATTACTAACAAGAATTCCACGCCCATGTTCTTTTCAGAGTTGTTCACAAGCCATGGGCCACTCCACTGGACTACAATCTGCTCTTGCTATTGTTCTCTTGCTCCAGTCAGAGTCTCAGGCAAAAGCCTACAGAAGGCTTGAAAAAAGTTCCTCTCTCCATCAGCATACTCTGACCCTTGTCGGTTTCCTTTATGCCTACTCCGTGGCAGGGACTGAGCTGCACTGCTCAATAAACTGATCATTTCATTCTCTCCCATTTCAATATCTTTCTCTCTCACTCTCTCTCCCTCTCCCTACTGCAAAAACTCTGCAGCTGTCTGCCCTAACTCCTGCACCCTATGCCTCCTTCTGTGTCATTTTACACTGTTCCAGGAATCTTGAATTGCTAATGTCTGGGATTGTTTAGGTTGTTTCATTAGCCCCAGTATTGGATTGATCAGGGCTCCTCGGTTCCAGCAGCTGTCCATATGTTTCACCTCTCCTAATCATTGTGCACCTTTCCATCTCTCCTATGTTCGCTCATTTCCTGATCGAAGTGTTAACGGTGTCCGGGGGCTTATATTGCAATTCAGCTGAATAAACATTGCAGCCGTGTGGCTCAGCGGCCTGATTCCCTGCATCCCCAACATGGATTGCCTCCAACACTACTATATTTTATTTATTTCAATTGAATTTTTGTCCAAAGTTGGCCCTACCCAGAGGGTCTCGGAGTGCCTTACAAGGTCCAAAAAGGAGGAGGTGAAAAAAGAAGTTAATAATGGTTCGAAAAGAAAAGGAAGACCAGGATAAGCTGAGGATGGCAGGGTAGGTGGTCTGGCTGGATTAGGTGTGGGGAAAGAGGTTTGTTTGAGGCTATGTCGGTATGGCACAGAAATTCTCAACTGTCTCCAGGTTCTGTTGAGTGCATACCATCTAGAACTGTCCGGTTCCCAAGCCACTCATCCACTTTGCAGTGCTACATCAGTGCAAGCATTCTGCTCACTCCATTGTGTACTTTAATAATCAAGTGTACATTTGCTGCTGCAGTCTGCAACCTGATGGTTGTCCCCATAGACGCCCAACACCTGGTCTGATAACCTTCAATGGGGATCTTCTACACACCAGTTTGGAGAGGCTCCATTGGTTCCACCCTATGCTACCTCCAGGGGTCACATCACATATCAGGTGCTTCTCATGGCCCCAGAGTCTTGTGGTCCCTGCCAACTTGTCCAAAGGGGACAGTCACAATCCCAAAGGGTATTCTATACTTCATAAGAGGTGTACATGTGCAAGGATATCTACAGCAAAGAAAGGAATGTAGAGAAAATAAAATAAAATGTAAGTTACAGCCTGCTCACAGAATCTGTAAAAGACATGAGCGAGGAAATGTGTGATGTTAAAAGCCCATCCATAGCAAGACTATACGTCCAAAGAATATGGCAAGGCACAAAAAGGAATGTCTTCTGTTACATGAAAGAGTACAGCAACCTTTAGTTAATTGGAGAACAGCCCACTGTATGATCAAAAGCACCGAATATCATTGGGGAGTCGAAACCAAATTGGGCCCTGCATTGTGTATATTTTCCTTTGAAGTACGGAGAATCAGCTTTGTATAAAGGAACATTCGGAGGTACTAAAGATCTAAGTCTTTGACGTGAGTTTGATTGCAAAGAAATGTTATGATGTTGCCCCGTTATGTGGAAATGTAAAGCAAGGTTGATAGAGAATGACCATAAAAGCTATAAAAGCTACATTTGTGTATGAACCTGGTTTTGGGCTTGGGCAGACAAGTTGCCTCAGCCCCACCTGCCCACTTAGCCACAGCAACAGGAGGGCGATGTTTGCCCCCAAGGAAATGCAGTCACCCCTTGAAGCTCATCATAAAACTGACACTCTCTGCAATTCAGTACAGGATCACATTTTTTGCTTTTGTTCTCAAAGACAGGCCTTGCAGGGGAAGACAAACGCCTTATGAATACACAGAATTGATTCTGAGCAGTGGTCTGCTCTCAAAATAATCTGATCTTCCCATCAGTTAGTTCTTCAAGGGAGAAGGAAATCTGCACCTTTGAAGACTTGGAGTCTGACTTAAGTGATAGAACGTGGCTGCAATCACCTAAGGGGGCAGAGCTGTATGAACATGTGGTCATGAGAAGAACAAGTTACTTTCTTACCTGGTAACGTTCTTTCGATGGGATGGTCCGTCGACGTATTCCATATCTATGACAGGTAATGTCCACAGCTGTGCTGCTTCGGAAAACCTTCGGCGTCTGCGTCCTGCGTCGATGACGTTGATGCGCACGCCCCGAGGACCTCCTCCGACGGCCGACGTCACCCGATGTGATAAGTAGGGCGCACGACGGCCGTAGCCTCAGTTGTAGTTTTTTCCCCCAGAACGTGTGACACCAGTTTTCTGGCAGTCAGACACACAAGGCCTTGAGGAACGCAAGCTGCAATCGCAAAAGAAATTCTGCAGTGGGGAAGGTAGGGAGGGAGCGATATGGAATACGTCGTCGGACCATCCCATCGAAAGAACGTTACCAGGTAAGAAAGTAACTTGTTCTTCGAGGGGATTGGGTCCTCCGACGTATTCCATATCTAGGACAGACTCCCAAAGCAGTACCAAGCAAGGCGGTGGGAAAAGAATTTAGAACACAAATTTAGCATGCCCAATCAAAATGCGGAATAAAGGACTGCCTTGCCAAAGGCCAGATCCTGCCCTCGGATGGAATCGAGGGAGTAGTGACGTACAAAAGTATGTACTGAAGCCCAGGTGGCTGCATCACAGATTTGATGAATAGGAACACCCCTCTGCATGGCAGTAGACGCAGCCACTCCCCTGGTAGAATGGGCCCGCAAGCCAGCCGGAGGGTCCTTACCTGCCAATTGGTAACACTCAGAGATAGCTAAAATAATCCAACGAGACAAAGTCTGTTTCGTCACAGCTTGTGCCAAACGCTTTCCAGCGTAACCAATGAAATGTTGATCGCCCACTCTGACCCGGGACATGCGCGAAATATAAAAGCTCAACGCTCTCCTAGGATCAAGCATATGGAGCCTCTCCTCTTCCTTACCAGGATGTGGAGGAGGATAGAACGCCGGAAGAACAACCTTCTGGCTCAAATGAAATTCCGAAACCACCTTCGGAAGAAAGGAAGGACGAACTCTAAGGACAACCCTGTCCTTATGAAACACAGTGAAGGGTGGCTTAACTGAAAGTGCCTTTAACTCACTCACTCACTCTGCGAGCGGAAGTAACCGCAACCAAAAACACAGTTTTCAGAGTCAACAGCCTCAAAGGGCAAGAATGTAAAGGCTCAAACGGAGCACCCATAAGAAACTTAAGAACACGGTTCAAATCCCAACCTGGCACCAAAAAAGGTGACGGAGGGAACACATTAGTGAGCCCTTTCAAAAACTGCCAAATTAAAGGAATCTTAAAATAGGAACACTCTTCAGGCGGTGAGAGGAAGACACCTGGGGACCAAAGCTATGCCTGACCTTAGCCAGAGCCTTTCTAGGGGCTAACCCCGTACCACGGGGCCCCTCTGACACCACCGCCTCGAAAGGCGTTGAGGGCGCCGAACGAGTCAGCGCCGGCGTCGAGAGAATCGATGTCGACGTCAGCTGCAGCGCCGCCAGCATCGATGGTGTCGACACAGGCCTCGAAGCCGGAGCTCCGAGCGTGTCTCTCGACGACCTAGCCGCCGACAGTATAGACGACCCCCTCAGAGGCAGAGCCTCGAGAGAAATCGTCAATGACCTCGGCGCCACAGGCGTCAACGTCTTCCTCGAAGACGGCACAGGATCGCGCGTCGAGGACCGGGACCTGGAACGGGCATGGCGAGAACGGCTACCCTTGTCCGAGCGGGACCTTCCCCACGAGCCGTGCCGACCACCCGAGCCCAAAGGAGTACGAGCGGTGTCTCTCGACCGGTGCCGACCGACCCCACTCGGAGGCGCGGAGGGACCGGTGCCCTGCGATTCAAGAATCACTAACATCTGCTTCCCGAAGGAAGCCCATTCCTCCGGTGTCTCTTGCATGGTGGGATAAGCGACCCGCTGACGGGCGGTGTCCTCGGAAGAGGACAGGGAAGGCGACCGATGCCGGCGCTTCCGGGAATGCCTCGAAGAGGTGAAGGAGTGGCGAGACCGACTCCTGGAAGGAGACCCACTGGACTTCCGACGATGACGCGGAGAGTCGCCTCTTGAGTCATCCGTCGAAAGCCCTGTAGACCTCGACTTCCGGGGCTTAGACACTGGCCTTGGCCGTGAGCGACTGGTAGTCGACACAGTCGTCCGTATCGTGGGCCTCCCCGAGGCACCAGAGGCAGGTGTCGTGCGAGTCCCTGACCGACATCTTGGACCCACAGTCCCCGCATTTCTTGAAGCCCGGACGCGGGGTTGAAGACAAAGTAGACATCGTCAGGAACAGGTTTTCACAAAAACCGAACAGGTTCAACGAACCAAGAAGAATACAGCCAACTCCAAAGAGTCGAGGCGTACCGAGATTCACGAAGCAAACACGTTCGCGGAAAAAACAGAACTGAGGCTACGGGCGTCGTGTGTCCTACTTATCACATCGGGTGACGTCGGCCGTCAGAGGAGGTCCTTGGGGACGGCGCATCGACGTCATCAACGCAGACGCCGAAGATTTTCCGAAGCAGCACAGCTGTGGACATTACCTGTCATAGATATGGAATACGTCGGAGGACCCAATCCCCTCGAAACTAAATCTCAAACAACTGCACCATGACAACCAGCATTCTCACCAGTTGTAAATGACCAGCTCTCAGCTTCAACTGAACCAACAGTATATGATACCTGATGTTCTGTTACCTGGCAGAGGAACTGGTGATGCCATTTAATATTTAAAGGTGTGTGGGACGGCATGTAGACACACTTAGTTCTGCGCTAGGATATTTTACATTTGCTCACGTAGGGACAGCTGCATTCGCACAATTATGTGGCTATGCCCAAGACCACAATAGAAGTACTTATTGTTTGAAAATTGTGCATGCCCTACTTTGTTCCATTTGGTTATCTCACAAATCTTTAGAATTATAAATCCAACAATGTGGTCCTGTTGTCAAAATAGAGGTTTTTTTGCAAAACCTCTAGTCTATTTTAACTGTCTCAAAGGCTTTAACTGAGTCTTTTAAGCCAACACGTTTCTCAAGGCTATGTTGCATATAAGATTAGCCAACTCTTACATTCTCAAATTGGTCGCTGTGGGACAAGGCATGCAGAATGCCACTGACGAAAAAGACGTCATGCAGAAATATGAAATATCAACCGTCAACAACTTTGATGAAGCTATACAATATAGGGGAACAGAACGCTCAAACTATATAAATAGGTAACAAGGATCACTGAGCAACCGTAATGTATTAGGAAAAATGTGAGAATGTAAGAGTTGCATAAGCTTATATGTAGCATAGCCTTGAGAAACACCACAAAGGTCAAAACAAGTATTGGCTTCAGAGACTCTGTTAAAGGCTTAAGAGACTCTCTTAAAATAGACTACAAGTTTTGCAAAAGAATAAACCTCTATTTTAACAACAAGACCACATTGTTGGATTTATAATTCTAAAGATTTGTGAAATAAACAAATGGAACAAAGTAGGGCATGTGCAAATATGCACATTCTTCAATTAGCCATTTAATATTTGTTAAAGAAAAAAAACCTGCCTTTTGAAAATTACATATAGAATCAAATGTTTGCTTCTAACTTTTGAAGGGAGTGTGTGAAAAGCTCGATCACATGAATGTGAAATGATTTTTGTGTGTGTTCCATTATGCAAATTAGGCAAATATGGATATGTTAGTGCAGAAACAGTGCACGTTAGGGATTCGTATATCCTTGCCTCTGTGCCGTCAAGCAGGTTATTCTGAGATGGAAATATCATTTTTGTATGAAAGTATCAGTGGTTTAAACAAGAAAATCTATAACACAACCCCCCTATGGTGTGCCGAGTTGAAAATCGCATTATTTGATTCACCTAAGGGAGAGTCATCTGATGAACCAATTAGTAACATGATCACAAATCTCCAATATGACCTCACATCAAATGGGAGGCAAACTGGGTTTAGAAGTCACTCGAAATACACAGTCCTCTTCATTAATGTGCCCAATGAATACCGTGAGAAACCTGAAGGTACTCCCATATCTACTCCCCCAGGATCCTCTTTCAGGTGGCATGGGAAGGGCTATCACTTTTGGATCCCGACCCTGGGGGTGGAGAAGCGAGGGAGGATCACCTGAGCGGAGGGTCCTTGGGGATTGGAGAGAAGGTACCCAGGGAGCAGCAGAGGGTCCTTGGGGATTGGAGAGAGGGTACCCAGGGAGCAGAGTTGCAGTCTGGTAAGTATCGGTGGACACTCAGGACACTGGGGCACTCTGTGAGAGGCAGTTGAACTCGATGCTCGCAATCGTGACGGCTGAACATAACGAAAACGCTTGCAATCTTGAATACCGAACATAACGATAAGCTTGACACTTGCAACTTTGAATACTGAACATAACGAAAAGCCTGATGCTCACATATTCTGAAGATTTAATATAATTAAAGTGGCTGCAGGAGTCTGCACAACAGACATTGTATAACTCCATTATTGCCAAAGAGACACCTCCAGAGTAAATTGAAAGACTTGAACTTGTGAACCATTGAATATCAGCTATGGGAAAGGTATGATTGCATGACATTTGATGGGTAGACTGTGCGGTCTGACAACCATCCAAAGGCCTCACCAATGTCACAACGGTCGATGCAGGGGGTCAGGGGGAGGATCTCCAATTTAGCCCAGTTGATCCGTAGGCCACAGAAATCTCCGAAATCGTAAATCTGTTCCACCATAGGCTGTAGATTCTTTTTGAGGTGTTTGACATATAACATGTCATCAGCATAGAGAGAAATAATGCAATTGTGTGTGTGGTACTTGCGCAATGTGCAGGCCAGGGGTTCGACTGCCAAGGCAAACAGTATGGGAGAGAAGGGGCAGCGCTGTCGGGTTCATCGCGACGGATATATAACCTCTGATTGCAAACGGTTGGTGTACACAATGGCCTTGGGGGTGGTGTATAAGAGAAATATCCATTGTAGGTAGGAGGTACCTATGCCCATTCGGCAAAGGACCTCAAACAGAAACGTCCACTCGACAGAATCAAAAGCCTTCTCGGCGTCCAACACAGCCACTACGATCGGGATCTCTGAGTTCACGTTGTGCATTAACATGAACAGACCCTGCAGATTATTTTGGGTGGAACGCCCAGGAATGAAACCGGCCTGGTCTTGTTGGGAAGGACCAGGCTGAGCATATAAGGGAGAAGCCTGTTGGCCAGTAGCTTAGCCAGGATCCTATTGTCAGTGTTAATTAAAGAGAGGAGCCTGTAGGAGCAGCATTTTCAGGGGTCCTTGTCCTTGTCGGGATTCAACAGTACTGTCACCAGGGTGGTTCTGGTGGATTCTGGGATTATCCCTGAGGTCCCGGTCCCCTCGTACATGTCTCGTATATGGGGGATTAGGAGATCTGGGTACACCTTATAAAGCTCAGCCGTGATCCCATCAGTGCCTGGGGCCTTACCATTGGGGTGGGAGAGGGTCACTCTGAGGAACTCCGCGTCGGAGGGGGGCCGTTCAATGATGCACCTTGAGCCGGGTCCAACCACCCCAGGGCAATTCTGTCTAAATATTGTGTTATTGAATCGTGACCTGCAGTTGTCTGGGTGGTGTATAGCCAGGCATAGAATTCTTTGAAGGTTGCATTAATCCTCCTGCTGTCCCTGGTGAGGTCCCCACTGTCTTCTTCGACTTCCACTATAGTGCCCAGTTGTCGTTCCTGTCTGATGGTCCAGGCCAATGTCCGGCTCGGGCAGTCTCCCTCGCTGTATGCAGCTTTCGCTATGCAATCTCCCAGAAACCGCTCCTCCCGGGCAGTTAAGATACCCATTTCCGCCCGTTTTTCCCTTAGTTGAGTTTGTATATCCAGGAAATCTTGGAGGCCTTGTTGGGTCACTAGACTTTTGATATCATTTTATAGTGTGGAGATGGACCTACAGATACATTTCAGGACCCCCCTTCTTTGGCCATTTAGCAGTGCCGGGTATAAACCTTAAAGGTCTCCACACCACCCTGTGGTCGGGGACCGATCCCGAGTTTATTTGAAAGAAGTTTGAAATATCTTGTTGGATATCTTCCCGAAAGACTGCGTCTCTAGGGCGCAGGCTCTAAATCACCATTGGAGCTGCCTGGTTGTACGGCTTGGGTCACCAATGTGTACCAAAACTGGGGAATGATCAGATAAGGTCCTAGGGAGGATCTGGGTGCTTTGGGTGATGCAGGACAATTCAGGGGACAGCATGACATAGTCTATTCTGGAGGAGCTGCCATGAACTCCAGAATAAAAGGTGTAATCCCTGCGGGTAGGATGAAGGAGACGCCAGGTGTCACTGAGATCATGATACACAGCTAACTTAACAAGGGACTATCTTTCAGCCCAACATGCAATATGGATTATTTCCAAACACAATTGGATCCCTACAAATTTTGTAGAAAGTTGAAATTGAAGAAACCTTTTGAAGAAACACCTAGATGAAAATCTAAAACATTGCCAGCAGAGCCTCTATTTGCTCACTCAGAAGAACTAACAGAACAGACTATTGAACTACTCAACTTGGCTGGGGAAGAAATCTTTACGGTTGAACAATTTCTTGAAGTGCAACAAATCAACACTTTTCTCTCAAAAGAGACATCGCTAAAACCAAAATCAAAATTCATCCCAACATTCAATTCTGACAATGTGATAGACCTATTCCATAAGGGAACTAGAGAGGAACTCCGAACAAACTATCTCTTGAACAAAAAAAGTAAAACTGCACACAATCTCACACTGAAAGAACAACAAGCAATACAAGATCTAGCCAAAAATGAGAAAATCATCACCAAGATGGCAGACAAGGGAGGAAAGGTAGTTCTTATAAACAGATCAGACTACGTTGAAGAAGGTCATAAACAACTAAATGACCAAAAATGTTATGAAAAACTAAACAATAGTCCCTTACCTGAATTGATTGTAACATGGAGAAATATGAGTAAACATTGGTTTGACATAGGCCTGTTAACACAAGAAGAATTTGAATATATGTATGTACAGTATCCTATCATGTCAACAATTTATATTTTACCAAAAATTCATAAGCAATATCTCAAATGTCCTCCTTGTCGCCCTATCATAAATGGGATTGGTTCACTTACTGAAAGGATCACTCAATATATTGACATTCATTTACAACCTCTTACAATGCAATTGGCCTCATTCATCCGTGACACTAAACATATAATTCAACAACTTGATACAATACCATGGCAAGAAAATGTACGATTTGTGACACTGGACGTTGTCTCCCTATGCACTAGTATTAACCATGATCAAGTCATTATGTCAAGAGAATTCTTTCTAAAGACTCAGTCCACATCATTCAGAGAACAAAATAATATGACACTGGAAATGTTACCCTTCGCCCTCAGCAACAATATATTCTGGTTTCAGAAAACAATTTATAAACAACTAAAAGGGACCGCGATGAGGTCTAAATTTGCCCCATCGTATGCAAACCTTTTCATGGGTTTTTTCAAACTCAGCCATGCATGGAAACACAAGGCCTTTAACGACTCCAGAAATATTGTTTTCTGGGGCCGTTATATCGATGACATTATTATGATATGGGAAGGAGAAACTCTGGAACTCAACTCATATGTGGAATACCTCAATGATAATAAATACAATTTAAGGATCACTGTAAACCAAATTAAAGAGAAAATTCAATTTCTGGATCTGGAACTGTACACTAACAATAACAAAATACTAACTAACCTCTACACTAAATTTACAGCGGGCAACAGCATTGTACATACGAACAACAACCATCCGAAACATATCATTACCAATATTCCATAAGGAGATATCCTCAGGCTGAAAAGGAATTGCAGCACGCAGATGACATTTGAAACTAACATTGACCAAACAATCACAACATTTAAACAAAGAGGATACAAAGATCAAAAACTGAAAGAATCAATCACAAAGGCAGAAGCAGGAACAAGGGAATTCTTATTACAAGATAAGCCAAAGAGTTCACACATATTACCAACCACGAAATGTATTACTACCTACAGCTCAGATGCTCCAACTTTAAGGAAAAGTCTAAACAAACATTGGGAAATACTGAAATTGGATGACAAAGTAGTAAAACATGTTGATGAAGTCCCAAGTATTTGTTACAGGAAAGCACCAACTCTGAAAAACATGGTAAGCCCAAGCCATTTAAAACCTCTTCAAACAAAATATCTTATGAGTCTATTGAGCTACAAACCCATCTATGGTACCTACAAATGTGGTAACTGTAAACTCTGTCCATAAATAGCAAATGGGATGAAGAGTATCATTTTACCAAATGGAAAATAAAAATCTATAACAGTTAATTAACTGCAACAGCAAATCTGTCATTTACGGAATACAATGCATTTGCATGAAAACTTATATAAGAAGCACTATCTGATTTCGAACACTTGCAGGCAATTAAAAACAAAGACAAAGACTTAAAATATCCACTAGCAATGCATTGCATTATGGAACAACCAGATCTAAACGTTGAACAACTAAGAATTTATGGACTTGAACAAGTAAACGACCCACCAAGAGATGGGAACAAAGAACTCATATTACGACAAAAAGAAGCTAAATGGATTTGCCTCATGGATACCTGTGACACAGGTTTAAATTGCGACAATGAGTTTTATAATTGGTTATAAATGTTCATTTCAAAATATGGGTCGTTTTTCAGTACATTCGACCCATAGTCTTCATTTCCTGTGCTTCTCTAAAGAAAGAGAAAGAGACAAAATCTTCTCCATTTTAGGACCATTGTTTTTCAGCCATATTCAGATGTATCTAATGGTGTTAAATTAGAAAAACAAAATAACATTTTTTTTCCTCAACATGCTATATTATTTGTTCAAGTTAAAATTGTGAAAAATGTTTACCCTTTTTTATCGTCTATTTCTTACTTTCGTAATTTTTCTTTCTTTCTGCTCGAAATTGGCCTAAAATCAAACTTAAGAAAGGTCAGATCTTTTCCCTACAAAAAGAATTACCTAAATAGATCGCCCTTATCTCAAGAAATAACATTAATCTGAATAATTCTCAGATTTAACAATGCATCTCCTTAAAGTATCATTCAAAATGGCTGCAATACACAATGACATCATCACGCACGCTCTGTACGAGCGTGATGATGTCACTGTGGCGTCCCTAGGCACTTTAAAAGCCTGCAAATCTGTTGCAGCGTTTTGCAACAGATCTGATGCTCCAGGAGAAGGACAATTGGATCCCTCATCATTTTCAGACATCTTACAAAGACGAGGTAAGCGCCCTATGATACATATCCTGGTTATTTTAGTTAAGACAAAATACTCTTAACTTAGCAAAAAAGTTTCTGCTCACTCAAAGGAGCGATTGAGTGGTTGAAATTATCCCTTTTCTCCATTCAGGCCAGTGACCGATTACAACTGGACCTTCCTGATTAATCTTAATACAAAAAAAGGAAATTTACTTTATTATCAAACACAGAGTTTGGAAAAAGGAATAAGAATTTGGTGAGTAGCCAACTTTGAACTAACCATTATAGTATTAATAATTTAAATGTCCATCAATATGGTGGAAAATACAAACAGTCAAAAATACAAACGAAATTTCAAAGTGGCGTGCCTGTTTCTGGCAAATCTTTTCTCTTGCACAGTTTACTTATCTTTCACTATCTGTTCCCTTGGTATGGTTATATTTCTTTTTCTTCACAGAAACTCTCCTGAGAATCCCTTTTGAATTTAAAAAGGGTGAAACATGTGTAGAGAGTATAGTAATTTGGGCACTTGAAACATCATTTTGAATAAAAAACCTTTCAATTTCAACACAAACAGCATAAATTACATTCTTTTGGCTCTCACATAGCAAAGTCTAAATACACTAATAGATTGCCGCAACTGTGATGGTACTATAAACTGTATCATGATACACAGCTATGGCTGCCCATTTCTGGGCCACTCTCGAGAAGGTAGTCTGAGTGGAGGACGATCTGTCCAGCACTAACGAGAGAGCCATACTAAACTCCCCAGCACACACTACCTCGTAATTCGGACAAGGTGCGCAGATGGTCGGCGCATCGCTGGAAGAATTCTGGGCTATCGAACTATGGAGCATACACGTTTACAATGAGAACCTACCATCCCGCTATTTCCCCTGCTGCCAGGAGATACCGCCCATCAGTAACCCCAATCTGATCATGGAGCTTGAACTCCAGTCAGACCCTCCAGTTTATAATGATTTTGCAATCCCGCAAAATGCAGCGAAAACCACTGTTTTTCGCAAAATGAAGCGAAAGCGGCCATTTTACACAAAAACAGAATCTTTTTTTTTTATTATAAAAAAAGAAATCTGCAAAAACTACGGTTTAAAAAAAAAATACTCTAGGTGCCAGCTCTCAAAACTTTTTTTTACGCAAGAAATGAAATGCGCTAACACATCTCATCACTTGCGCCCAAAAAAAGAGCAGCCCAATCCACAAGGGACACCTGAATGGGCACATTTTATATGAGTGCGCATTCAGATGGCCTTTTTCACCTCCTTGAGCAAATCAGGGGGCGTTTCTGCCAATTTAAAAGCGCATCCCACATTTCTAAGCAAGATGCACTTTTAAATGTGCAGAAATTGTAGGCAACCCTACATGCACGGGATGCAGGGGTACCACTGCATGACAGGGTGTTTCCTGACACAAGTATTTCTTTTAAGGTATGAACCCCTGCTGTGTCGATTGCATTTCTGTTCCTCAAACAGGATAAAAATGTGTTTTTTGGGTCGCATTTTACAGTGGCATGCCCCTGAAGGGCCTGTCCCTGTGAAAGGCGCTGGGAGCTTGCAGAACACTGTCGGGAGAGCGATTCTATTCAAAGTACTGCCCATTTTGATGACAGAAATCTATCGAATATAATTTGACCTGTTTCGGCCAGTACCATTCGATCGATTTTTATAAATACCGAACATGTGTGGCGGGGGTGTCACCTACTCCCCATGTCCAGTATTTTTGGGCTTGGGGGATGCAGGGGTGTCCCCCGCATCCTCAAAATTTGAGGCGGGGGACTGAAAAAAAAAGAAAATAACTAAAAAGGGACCCTGCCGAGTCGGATCCGACCTGCGTTAGAGGGACAGATCTGACACCACAGGGTTGCAGGGGAAGCGGCAGCGACCAAGCAGTTAAGTAGGGGAGTGGGTGGGGTGATGGTGAAAGGTACACTTTGGGTTGTATGACTGAAGTGCAAATCAATTTCCGGCAAAATTGACTACGGTCAATTCTGCCGCAAATAATTACACTTCGGTCAAACAACCCAGAACCCTATTCAAGGCAGCTGGCCAGCGCACAATTTGCGCTACAGCTCAAGCCCGTGGAAATGTGCCCATCACCTTTGAGAATAAGGTGACCTACTAATTTCCAAAAATGGGTTCTCTAAAAATAGCATATCCTCGGCTCTATTTTTAAATGCCCCATTTTTTGAGGATCTGGGTCAACATCTACATTAAAAAAAAAAGGTCACACTATGAGAGAGAAAGGAGAGAGAGAGAGAGAGAGTGATGGGTGAGATGTGAAGTGGTAGGCAAGAAAGCAGAGGGAGAGCAGTGGGTCAGAGGAGGAAGCAGTGCACAAGAGAACAGAGGAAGCAGTGATGCAGTGGGCCAGAACTCCAAGAGCGAGCGGAGGTACAGAAAGTAGAGGGAGCATGTGGTCAGTGAGCCAGAAAGCGGAGAGGAAGCGGTTGGCCGGAAAGAGGCAGTGAGCTGCAGATTGGGAAAAAGGATAAGGGAAGAGTGCAATAGAATGGGAGAAAGGATGCAAGATGTAGAAGCAGCACAAAATAATGAAGGACTGTATATTGCGTGAGGAATTGTAGAGTTTAAGGTGTGAGTTGGGAGTATGATTTGGAGTGTGGCAGGGGCTGGGGAGTGGAAATTGTGATTTGACAGTGTGACATCGCACGTGAGTATTTGTATGACAGAGAGGTTCAGGAATGCAAGTTGTGATGGGGAGTTGGTGAGATGTGTGATGTGTGTTGGTGAGAGAGGTGTTTGGGGGATTGAAGAACATAGAAGGGAAATATTTTCAGCATTACAACTGATAATGATCAATTTAGTTGATACTATTAAATAGGCATGCACATTAAACCAAAAATGCAGCCAAATCAAACACTGCTCTGCCAAGCCAGACACATGTGGGACTCTTCCTATTAAATTAATGCAAAAGATACATAATAATGATACCCTGGCTCTCTTGTAGTCTTGCACTCTGCCTCTTTCCTGCAATGTGGCAACCTTACATCCTCCAGTTAATAAAAAATGTCCCACAAAAATGCCTTAAAAAATAAAGGTTTGCGCTGCAATATTTGCCATTTCATGCTGCAAAATTTGCCATTTCATTTTCGTCAAAATCCTGGAAGGTCTGTCCAGGGAGTGATGTATATACGTAGTCACCCCCCAGGAGTGTGTAGAGTATGAGAAGTACCTATGGAACCCCTACCCTATGAGGTTGCGGAGCCTACACCCCTTACCCAAATGAGATTCCTGCAAGCAGAGAACATTTACCCTGTAGTTCCTAGCGTAGTTCGAGACCAGGCGTGCCTTTTTCCCATTTGTAAACCCCCGTATATTCCAAGTTAACGGTGTGATGTCATTACCCGGGTCATTCGCCCTCCCCGGAGTGTCCAGCATGCCCTACTGTTGTTATATCCAGAAGATATAAGTATGGTATGACTGATGACCTTGTAGTATCCTGTGTGGGGAGGAGAGGCCTCTTTTCAAGGTCTTGGTGTGTGATATTTAAGCCCATCGTGTATTGACATAACAATACCCCTTGAGTCCTAAAGACGTTTCGAATGCCCCTGACCCCAAGATACCCATGTATCCCAAACCCCCACCCTCACCAAAAACCATAACACAACTTGTCATGAACAGACCCTCTTGTTTACACCGCCCTCCCACGCAAGAAATAAAATACATATCGTCCTCCCTGTACCTCCTCCCCACCCTACCCCAAACAGTGCATTCTATGCCACTGGGCACGGGGGGCGATGCTAGGCAAGATTGTATGTAGTAACCCTGTGGGAGACTCCACCAGCCTTGTTCTCTTGGCAATAGGCAACCCAACCTTTGGTATCGGTCTGTACTACACAAGTTGGTATAGGGACTGAGCAGCCAGACTTATCTCGAGAGGGGCCAATGTGAGCTGTAGAGGCGCAACACAGAGATTTACAGTGACAGGTATTCAAATAACACTTATTAATTTAACAGTCAGTTTTAAAATAAGCCTTCTTTAGAAAGGGCAACAGGCAACAATAAAATACACTTAAAAAATACACTCCTTCAGTTTCAGTAAGTAAGTAGATACCATTTCTAGGATGTCACACACACACTTTCTACACCTTGAGGTGATTTCACTTGCTAGGACACTGATGACATTGATATATCACTTTAACACTTAATGCAATACTGAGGTTGTGAAAAAAGGAATAGGTTAGGGAAGGAAACAAAGGTTAACACGTTTCTCCAAACAGGTAAGCACTTCACAATCCACCAATGAAATATGAGTTAACCCTTACCCAGCTATACAAGTAACTTATGTATGACTTTTTGAGGGACAAATAAACACAATGTCAGAGGGTAAGAATAGTCTTCAGGGAGCCAGGACAGCCAATGTCAATTGAGCAAAGTCTAGGGGAGCTAAGGCACTTCACGAAGAAAGTGCAAAAGGCTTGCACAATGTAAAAGAGTTTTGTTGTAAAAAGAATCACTGTTGGGCCACAAGCTGGGAGGCTTGTGAAAAGCAAAGGTGCAGGCAACTTTGCAAAGGGCAGCACATTTAAGTCTCCAGTGAACGCAAGCAAGCTACACACAACAAGTGGCAAGTACCCCTAATTACACTGTACCTTGATTCTGAAGAAAAGGTTCCAGCTGGCTTCTGTTCCTGTTGTAGTCCTGCAGATCCTGTTGTTCCTGGGCCTCAGTCGTGGGGACAAGAGGGAGGACGCCTGAGGACTTCTGCACTATGGTTTAAAGGTCGGCGGCAGCAATGGACTTACTCCAGATCAGTAGCACTTTGTGGTTTCAGCTAGTGGCAAATAGCACCACTGCGGTTCTTGGACACCCTATGGGCTCTCCTTGCTTCTCGGGTCCAGCACTCTTTTGAGGTGGCTCAGGCTTGGATAGTCCTGATTCGACAATCCTTATGATCTTCCTGGAGCTTGGGTCCGCTTAAAACGATGCACTCGTTCCTGTCCCTTTGCACTCATTCCAGTAGCAGCAAAGAATTACAGCCAGCAGGGAGAGGAGTTCCAGTCAAGTTCGTCTTGGGGTCAGTTGGTCCCACCAACCTAAGGGAAGAAGTCGTCCGTTCCAGGCTACTCTAGTTGATGCGAAAATTGGAGCTTCAGCACTGCAGCAGGGCTTCACTGGGCAAACCACGGTCCAGGAGGGTGCAGCAAGCTTCTTTTCCAGTTTCTTGTTCGGTTCCTTCGTCCAGTGGTCGACTCTGCCTTCCTTGCAAAAGACCTCACCTTTTATGCAAGTTTATCCCATTCATTTGCAGCGTAGCTGTCACTAACAAAGCAGCGTGGCTGTCCTCCAAGAACAGACAGCCAGCCAATCACCTTTGGGCGCATTCCAGTAACCAAGGAGACTAGGCACAGGGAGTTTCAGGAACCTCCCTCGCTTCCTGCCCTGCCAGACACGCTGGAGCCAGAGGCAGGCTTCACCCATGAATCCCGCCAAAGACAAAACAAACAAAGTGACCAAACCTGGCTTGGCGCACAGAGTAAATCTCAAGAAGGACCTTACAAACAAGAAATGGTGAAAAAAGAAGACCGGGGCCATTATGACAAAATGGGCCCCCATGGGTGCAATACTGCAGCTGAGGATTCAGCCTGCGCTAAAAACGCACAATGGTAGGAAAATTAAACCACTGCCACCAGCCATTAATTGTAGTAAGGGTAACATAAAAAATGTTACATGAGAAGGTAGACAAATGGGATACTAAGTAACCACCCAGCACTCCACATAAGATGGTGTATGATGGGTCTACAAAGAGAAAAAGATAAGTAAAGTCAATTCCACTACTACTCTTGGAAACAATCCAAGTGAAGGTATTTAAACCTTAGCAGAAATCCAAAGGACTTCTCTGTGCCACTGCACTGAAGGTGTTGTGTGTCACAATACAAAAAGATGATGCTTATGGAGTTTGTCAGACTCCAAAACCAAAAGAAACACAGGGTTAAAATCAGAGAAAAATACATGTGAGAAAAAGGTCTGGGGGTCTCTAAGGTATAGGCTACCGGTGGCTCGATTGACTCCAAGTGACAGAAGGCTTAACACCATATTTATTGCTTTATAACCCACCATGGAAAATCGCGCCGGCCTCCAGCGCTTGGGTGTCATGTTAGACTGTGCAAATCTTAGTAGCTGTAATGATGAAGTCAAGGTGACCTGCGGGGAGATGCCCTCGGGTCTGGGATTTCTGTAGCGAAGCATTCAGCGGCTTCCGGGGAAACAAAAAAGGAGACCTTGCCCTCATACACCACCCTGAGCTTGGCTGGAAATAACATTGAATAGCGTACCTCCTTACTTCTTAGGATGTTGTTTACCATCTGAAATGTTTTCCGTTGACCCTGAACTTGCGGACTGAAGTTAGGGAAGAGATGGATGGTTGCTGACCCCAATTGTAGTACCTTCTTTTCTCTGGCTGCTCGGAGCAGGATATCCCTGTCCCGATAGCAGAAAATCTGTGCTATGATCGCTCTCTCCGGGGCCCCGGAGGGGGCCTAGATGCCAGGGACTTGTGTGCACATTCTACCATGAACATGTTTGTGACCGGCGGGTTCTCCAGGACATCCATAAGCAGTTTCTCCACAAATAACTCTAGGTTATCTATAAGTGTAGACTCAGCCACAAATGTTATCCGAATGTTATTTCTTCTGGACCTCCTTTCAAGGTCATCATTCTTAGCCACCACTATCTTGACTGTTTGCTGCAGGGTGGCTACCTCACGTTGTAGTACCGCTCCCTTATCTTCCCCATCACCGATCCTTTGTTACGCTTCAGTCATGCGGCCACAGAGCTTGTCAATCTGGATCGCAGATACGTCCACTTTACATGTTAAGTATTTATTTTGGCCCGAGGCTGTCAGTGCTGTTCTCCAGGGCTAATAATGTCCGATTCAGGGCAGAGACTTCAAGGTGGGAAAGCCCAAGCATTTCCACCGGTACGGGAGGGTTCTGATCGGATTTGGAAAACTGGTCTGGATTGGCAACTGCACTTGTGGCGCCTCATTGATCTTTTTCCCCACCTGCAAATATCTTTGGCAGGACCATGGAACTGCCACGACGTGTTGGTCAACACCCACCAGCTGAGGAACGACTCTGTGGACTTCCAAGTGGGGGCGGCCTCGCCAGTCACATTTCCAGGCAACTGTAAGTGGGCCTATTCAGCCTGTAGCCCGAGGGATCTTATGTAGTTACAGGCAGTGATTTACCCACAGGAATTGACATGGCCCGGTTGAAAACTTGGCAGTGTTCGCAGTTCGGGGGCAGTAAGGAAAGCCACAGGTTGCACCACAAGGTGAGGATGGAAGTCAGACGTTCTGGTGCCCTCTGAGCATGAGATGATCGTCCCCCCAAAGGGCTGCTTCCAGGAAAGAAGCAATTCACCAGGATGGCGAGCAGCACAGTGTGTGGGTCAGCAGCAGAAGCTAGACTGTGACTTGGCTTGGCAGTCCACAAAGTGTCCCCCACAGCCAGAAACCAGCGGGGATCCTGCACCATCCGTTGAGTCAGAGAGACTGTTTAAAAGACTTCTCGCCATTTGGGAGGAGGCAGTAGTTACCCTTGTAGGGCCGCATTCCCTGTCTCACCGTATGCTGGAGCGGTGTCCCAATGTTCAACCAACAAGGTTGGCCGACAGTGGTGCATCTGTCGCAGGGGGAAGTGCGGGTCCAGTTCAGTGGATCACCACGGCGTGGGCCGCACACAGAGGAACGACCCAGGAACCAGGACTGTACTACGGTGGAGGATCGGGGCCAAAGTGACGGAGCTCTCTGGAGCGGACCGCAGTGGGGGGCGGCCCGGGTTATATCTGTGCTGCAGGGCCAGGTCCCACCCATGCCCGGTGCCGGCAAGGTCCACGGCCGGTCTGGCACCCGCGGGTGTCAGGTGCGGGCAAATGCTGTGCTCGCCACAAGAGTGGGGGAGTTAAGGGGTCAGGGATGCGATCCGGCCTGCGTACTGTGAGAAGGCACCATACTGGTCCTTCGGGTTCATGGAGCAAAGGGCCTCACAGGCATGTAGCTGACATTCACAGAGGAGAAGTGATCCTGGCTCTAAAATGGTTTGTGGTGCCGGCGCAATCCTCAGGGACACGCACACAGCCTCCAGTGTCGATGGAACCACTGAAAGCAGGATAAAATTACAGGATATTACAACCTTCATCAGAGCCCTCTCAGTCAGCGGCCATTTCCCAGCTGTGCAACATCACCCCCCACCCCACACAATCCTGATTCTTAAGAAACTTATGTTGAACTATATCTTGTTGCATGTGTCATCTCTCTTGATACCTTGCCTGTTTCACAGTGCAGAGGGGATGGATTAGTCTGATGCCACTTTTGGAACACTGTCCAATAACATACACTGACTAATTAGATTAAGGAAATTATACCCATCTCTAAAAGGAGTGGGTTTCTACTCTATAAAAGGTCCCAACCATAGATTTTGGAGACTCGCTTGCTCACTCGCTGACTGGGATGGACTGACTGGCTAACTGACAGAAGGAGGCAAAGGAGAATTGAGAACAACACAAAGGAGAATGGAATAGATTGCTTTCCTTTGGACCCATTTTGAATTATTAGCAGTGCACTCTAAGGGGGGCCTACCTAGAGTTAAAGACCTGTGCCGCCTCCGTGGAAAAGACAGTCGGCAGGCTTAAATCAGAAAGAAGGGAACCAGGCTGTAGAGGGATGCTGATCCCATCTTGCTGACTAATGCTCATCTGTTCCTAGAGGGGGAGAATTGAACCAGTCATTAATAGAGTGCCCACCTGTCCATGAGACAGACAATCGAATATGGAAGTATAATATTAAAGGGAACTAATCCTGAGGGAAGCGATACTCTAAACGGGAATAGATTAAATGCCAGAACCTTCTTATTTGTGAAAGTACTGAAGGGGTGGGGTATACAATTCGACTGTACACCATGGGAAATTAGTAAACATTTCAAAAGCGTATGTGCTTCTGGAATTATAGATTTGATCAAATAGTTCCTATGACGTGTATGTGGCAAGGTGCCCTGATTCCTTCTCTGCGCATTGCGCAAGCACGGACCAATTAAGGACTTGTCACTATGTGCATATCTAGAAAAAGAATGTACCTGAAGTCAGTCACTTGGTTACACCAACAAGCAGAATCCTGTTATTAGTGCTGAATCACTCATAACAAAAGGGGAAAGGGTATTAACTGCTACCCATTTTCCCACCTTCAAGAAACCCACTTATGACAAATGTACACTTATACACTGTATTGCAATAGAAATACCACTGAAGAGAATCTAGCAAACATACATTTTTATTTTCAAAGTGATTCCCATTTGGGAATTTTAAGTAGCTTGTCTTCTAATTGAGTTTGATTGAACTCAGTTGAAATTCTGTCACGTCCATTTTCGTAAAGGCGATGTATATTTTTTTATGAATAAAAAGTAGGAAGGTTTAGATAGGCAGGAATGTTCAGATTTTGTTTGGTTTCTTATGAAATGACAATTTTAACCCGAGCCGTCATACACTGCTCAAAGCATCATTGATGCGCGCTAAGGATAAACCAAATGTACATATGGTGATGTGTGGGCTTAAAAAGTTCACTTTCAAGCTAATGTCATTTTTGACGATTTGAGGAACATTGTATCGCTAATCCTTCATCACAGCCATCGCAGATATTGGAATTTCATAGAGGCATAATGAGTTTATATTTAAAATGATTTACTTATTTCTATTTTATTAATAAACAGACCTTCTGTGCAATCCTGTGTGTTTGTAATGAAAGGGGAGAGAGGCTGTAGGGAAACAAAATGGTTAAATTTCCCTGTCCCCTGTCAGGCAAATAAAAAGTGGAGGGCACAGGCACACTGAGCGCGGCTGGGTACGGGAAGGAACAGCTCTTTCGGGGCTGATGCGGAGATGGAAGTCGGAAGGCCAAAGGGCTTATCTGCAGTTATGAAGAGCGAGAGAGAGCCAGGCGAGAATCCCACACTTTCGGGAAGTCGTAAGTGTTCCAAGACTGAAACCGAGTGAGCGGAAGAAAGACACCTTCAAGGTACTTGAAAGCGACCCGCGACCCTCCCGGGTGAACGACAGAGCTGAGGAGGAGCAGAGGAGGCATTGGAAACGCCCCTGACTGCTGCATGAAGAGCGTTGATGAAAGATTGATTAACACAACCGGTGAGTTATCGAAGGCAACAAAAGCCCAGTTTGTGTTAAAAGTAACTGTTACTCAAAGGTTGAAGGATGCGCGTGTGCCAATAAAACACATAATGGAAAGGACAATTGCTGAATTGGAAAAGGAATGGATACAAAGTAACAGAGGGGTCTTGCAAGGCCAAATCGCACATTCAGAAGTCTCTGTGAAATGTTCTTAGTTGATTGGAAACCAAAGGCAAGAAAGTAATCACGGTCCCAAAAGAAAGTTGAATGAGTGAAGAGCAAAATATGTGAACTCTGAATATGCCAAGAGGGCAAAGTATATGAACTTTGAAAGAAGCCAAGAAGGCAAACTAAAGAGAATAAGAAACTAAAAGTACCAAGAGGCATTGGTGTTATAAGGGGAGTAAGAGTGTGGATTGTAGAATTATTGAAAGAGAGGTCGAAGTGGTCATGCAGAGATCTATGTAAAATCCTTGCAGTTTCAAAAGTCTTTGACAGTTAAAAGACACCTGCGACAAAACCTGGAGAAGGAAATCCCCACGAAAAGAAAGACAGGCTCGAACCCGGCAGAGGGAAGCCTGTGCAGAACTGTGTGATAAAGTGAAAGGTGAAAGACAGACTCGAGCCTGGCGGAGGGAGGCCTGTGTTGAATTGTGGTTAAGTTAAAGGTCAAAAGTGGAACTGTATATTTATGACAAGGCAGACGAAGCCTGAGGAAGCGATTGAACTACCAGTAGCTTGAAGCCCACGCCTGAACTGTTATATTGTACCAGTAAGCCAAAGTGTGCAAGACTGAAAGAACTGTGCCATCCACCTATACTTTTTAGGAAACTCTCTAGATCCTGTTGTGAAACCTGATAGTATGGAGAAGCCTGGTTTGTTATCATTATGGAATCATTACCCATTTAGGGATCCAGTTATACATCATTGCATCCTGTTTAGTTATCCATAATACATTCTGATTAGTAGTGATATGAAGTAGTGACATCATTAGACTATCCACATATATGTAGCCATTTGTATTTTCTTATAGAATGAGGCTTGTTATATTTGAAGTGCTGTGTAGAGATATGTAGTGACACATGTAGAGATATGTTATGTATTATGTATGCATTGTAGAGACACCATGCATTGAGTGTGCAGTTAGAATATGCAATGAGGCCACATTATGTAGCACTTGGTATGAATGAATGTGTTAGGCACTACATTGGAGAATAGAAAGCATGAAGTCTATGGCATTATGAAGCCATTCCATTGAGACACACAGAAGCGCTGCGGAGTGCGGAGAGATTGTTAGGAGTTACAGTATGCGTAAACAGTTTGCTTGGCTTGTGCTTCGCAGACAGAGAGAAGGTGGGGAGTAGGCAGCGCAATGGAGAGGGAGAGCTTTGCAGGCAGAGACATGCAAGGATAGAGGGATTTGAATGAAGAAATATGAGTAGATGATGTTTGGTACCGCAGGCAGACAGAAGAAGGCCATGGCATAGATATGGCATAGCTATGTAGAAAATGTCACAATGACCAGAACACAGAGTGATTGAAAAGTACAAGTACATGCATCACAGACATTTAGGCACTGCTCACATTTAGAAATGATGATAGAGAGAACGAGTTTAACGATGGATATGTATACGTCATTGAACAGTATAATGAGAGGTGAGGATCTGAGATTTGAGGTAGTTGCTGCTTTCTGCTGTCTGCTCCATAGGATGTTGTTGGAGATGCAGTTCTAAGATCGAGGGAGCTGACTCTGAGATTGAAGAGAGATGTTTGGCGGTGGCATAGGAGAGACGCTTGGATGACTTTGAGAGAGGGAGCATTGGGGAAGCATTCTGAGCAGAGCTGATGAGATCTGGCAGGGATCTGGCAGAGAGAGACCTGGCCCTGACTGACTGGCTGGTTGCAGAAGTTAGCGGGAGAGAGAGACAGAGCAAAACAGAGAAAAGGGGAGTATTTCTGAATAAGACACGTGCATGGGGAATTAGAACAGACTCTCACACAGAGCTTTGGCTGACATGATAGATGGGGTAATAAACAGGGTTTGTCTTAGAGAGAGAGTGTGAAGTATGGTGTGGAATGGAGAGGAATGGTGTGGATTGGAGTTATTAGATTGCTTGCCTTAGAAGCCTGTAAGGCTTACAGTTATTGCATTGCATGGTAGATTTGCACCAAAAACATAAAAAGGTGCAAATTCGAGATTTGCATTAGAGTAGTGTTCGCATTATGCATTGCTATGTATGAATAAAAGTGTTTCTATTGCTGAATCGAATCATGTGTTTTCTTTGTGTCTTATGTTAATGTGTACATAGGAGTAAGATGGGAGTAATCTAGGAGTAACACAGTGCACAAAGGTCCTGAGATACAAGAGCAGGGGGGGCATAGTGATCCACACCCCCCCTAGGAGTATGTCTAAGACTGACAACAGGTCGCCCACTAGGGGCTAGGCCAGAGGTAGATGTTTTGCACTTTTCTCACACTGTGGTGCTGAACGTGGGGAAGGGAGCTGTTATTTAAAGGATAGTTCCGGGACTTTTTTTTTATTGTCCCTACGGTTCGGCCATGTGTTTTTAAGCATAAATCGGTAGATCGTAGAAAACTTTCCTATGGACCTTACCCGACTTTTCGTCCATTAACGCACTCGAAATCAGCCGCCATTTTCTGATAATCCTATCATTTCCCCCCATCGACCTGGCTCACCTGCTTTTGCGGCACTAAATCAAATCCCCCGCCCCTGAAACAGACTTTATCAAAACATTCATATTCCCCGCCTCTATCCGTGACGTGACTGTGCTGCGTAGGCAAACGCGCCCAGGCGTCTTCTACGCGACTCCACACAGAACCCGGAAACAAACACAGATCAGCTCACAACACAGCGCGCCACAATTCGGAATATGAAACTGTACTTTTAAATCAAACCGCAAGATTGTAAATTTGGTAAAGTACATTTATTTGACATCAAATGTTTAGAGAATATTCAGCGATTTGCATTTTTATTTGCTCACGTTCCAAAAAGTTCGTTTTGAGGCACGCGATGTTCCTTTGCTGTACACAGGGGTCTTAGATCATCTCACAATACAGCGCCACAATTCGGAATATGAAACTGTGGTTTAAAATCAAACTGCAAGATTGTACATTTGGCAAAGTACATTTATTGGACATCAAATGTTTAGAGAATATTCAGCGATTTGCATTTTTCTTTGCTCTCGATCCAAAATAGTTCGTCTTGAGGCAAGCGATGTTCGTGTGCAGTACACAGGGTGTTGGTTTACGATAAAATAAGCTCTTCGGTCGCACTGATAATCGCATGGCTGTTCCAACAACGAGGCACTAGGCCACCACAACGGTCTGTATGTTGCATCTAGCCGTTAGTACCGCGTAAGGGCATACTTGTACTTGGCGATCGTCCCATAAAATGGTCAGGGTGGTAACGTTGTTCACGCGGAGAAGCAACTGGCGGTTGTAAAAGCCATCCGCCGGTGTCTGGTACTCGTGACACATACAATAATGAAGGATGTACCTGTTTTAAAAACATAAAAAATGAAATTAGTCTCACCATCAGATCTTTATTAAAATTATTCATTTTATATATTAGGTCGGGAAATTATTTCATAGCTAGGACAGTGCAACTGGGTATTATATGTCAAGGGGGGGCTGTAGGATACTGAGACAGTCCCCCCAGTGCAGGGGTTGACAGGGAGGCAGTGCAGGTGGAGAGTGGAAGGGCCCAGGACCGAGGTCGCAGACAGTGGACCAGTTGTAGCAGGGGAGAGGGAGAGAGAAAGCAGAAGCAAAGAGGAAGGTTTTGAGGTGCTTCCGTAAAAGGAGATGGTTCTCCTCAAGATAGTGCGCGGTACAAAACAATATGCCACATAGAACGAACAAGTACAACTTAACCCGTCTTTAAAGCTACTGTATAGTAATTAAATTGCGGTATAAACTCATCTAAAGAGTTACTTACATTATATTTGCATTTTCCATTGTGTCTGTGCGTAGGGCAGCCCCGAAATACCACTCCTTCTATGCCGACGTTATTTCTTCTAATGAACGAACATTAAATGGCTTTCGTTTCTGAAATTATATTCATTATCGTTTACGTTATTGCACCACACCCCCAAAAAGAAGTCTTTCGGGATGGTCCCGGCCTGTCAAGGTCAAATAACAATAGAACCTTATACTGAGTCGTGGGCCATTCCGGCACCCGAGCAAAAAATCAAAGCAGCTGACCTTCACTTTGAACGAGCACACATTCCTAGTTAGCTACATTCAGTGTAAGGCCATCTCACAGGACTTGAAATTTACACTCCATCTTTGCATTTTGTCTGCGTGCATTTGCAGCCCGAGAGAACCATAAATACGGAGACATTCTATATTTTTTGAAAAATGATTTATATTACTGTTTGGTTTAATTTAATGCGCAAATGAACAAGGTTGGATAGACACATTGCATGTACACTGAGCAATCACTTTTATTTACACAATACATAGCTACACATATTCAATGGGCCTGCGACATGAGGAGACTCCAGAGCAAAGTCACAGGTGACACCCGGGTGGTTCGCACAACTGCACGGTGAAGGGAGGGGCAAGGGTGGAGAGACACATTGCATGTACACTGAGCAATCACTTTTATTTACACATTACATAGATACACATATTCAATGGGCCTGCAACATGAGGAGACTCGAGAGAACAGACAATCAAATTACAATCATTTAAACCGTGATGTGTATTTCTCAATGAGCTCTGCTTTAGGTGGACATGGAACAGAGGCAATGTTGGGTGGCAATGCAGTTGTCCCCTGCACAGGTTCGTTCACAACTCCATGTATGTGCCTATCTAGGACATCAACAATAAGTCTCTCAATAAACTCATATTGCATATCCTCAAACACTGGTTTGATCACCCATTGTTTACTTCTTTTAGTGAAGGCCTTATTGTAGCGAAGCGTCCCTAAAGTTCCGGTCGTCCTACTTTGTTGACGGCCAACATTATGGTTATGTGCCAAGACCGCTAGAAGAGTCCGATTTATCATGCCCTCCATGCCAAAATGCAATCGTTTTGGCCTGTACTTTAGGCACATATTGTGGAACACCTCCAAATCTCCTGTGTGGCAGAATTCCGTGAGTCCCCTCAAATCTCTTGTTATAGTTTTATCAAATACAATCTTTTCAATGGCTTTGTGAGTGGGTGATGAAGGAATCAACCACTTCTTCTTCCGTGCCTCCTCTGTGGACAAATGGCCATGTTCACAATTGTGGAAATGTTGGTTTGTGGTCCAGCGGTGAACGTTGCTACAGTGTAGCATTACTGACCGCCATTTTTCCAGTAGAATTTCCAACGACCCTCCACATGTTTTTGAGCTCCACCAAAGATGGTTGCTGATTGACTTGGACCACTGTGAAATACCTTGCATATCTTTTTTTTTACCTGCAGCCGACATTTTTTTATTGATTGTTTTTGCAAGATGCCATACGTCAAATTGGTGATTTATATTTTTGTACTCTTCTCTCATTGTCTTGGCAATTGAAACGTGTCTGTCCGTGGCTATCAGGTCGATCACCATTCCCCGCGATTGTAGTTCTTGCAATGATGCTACAAAGCCAACTTTCTCCATGGCCACTGAGGATGTACTTTGTGACACCTGCACGACCACCGAACTCACAATTTTCTTACTTTCCATGTCCTGAAAGTGGTAGGTGCAGTACTTGGCTGAAAATCCTGGGCTGTCGCACTGTCCATCACCGGCTAGCCTGAACCGTTTGCCCGCGAATGTACTATCAATAGACATTTTTTCCATTCTCCAAGCTTCGCTAATGGCTGGAAATAGATAATCGGTTTGGTATTTGTAGAACTGAGTTTTCGCAATGAAATGGATTCCCACAAACTGAAAGAAAGACTCTAACTTTTTAAAACTTGAACCACTAAAAAGTGCAGCCGCTGCACAAAGTAGATTGCCTGCTGGCAGTTGCCCCAGCATGGGTTGTGCAGACCAAGAGAAAGGATGATATTTTGTACAGGTGGCATGTATTTTAAGGTTAGTGCCTCGAATTGCACGAGTCACATTAATCAATGGCTCCCCACATACTTCCCCACCAACCGAATGCCCACATTTCATCCGAATAATAATATCAATCAAACAACTATCGAATACAATGAATTTGGCCTCTTTCCTTATACTGTCACTCTGCATCCCAGCTGGTTCGGCCTGTAACGTTGAGGACATGTCACTCACATGAAAGGTAGAATCTCTGATATCGTCTTCCGCTATGTTCAGTGATATTGATGGTGTTTCATTGTCGTCCACTTCATTCTCTTCCATTGCAACATCTGTTCCTTCTCCGGCGATGGGTGAATAAAACAATTTCTTCAACTTTCTCGCGGTCTTAGTTTTTGCGGGTGTGGATTCTGTGAATTGATCTCCGACTGCATCCGAACTACCAGGAGGACATTCACTATCAATGGCTGGTGGTGGTATAGCTCCGTTGTCAATCACTTCATATTCTTCCCATTGGCACGATGCATCTCCAGTCTCAAGTCCCTGCCAAAAGGTTTGACAAGCAACATCTCTTGTTCGCTTCACTGTCTGTGTAGATCTAGTTCGTACACCCACTCACAACTAGAGGACAGATTGGAAAAGGGATGTTCAGCTTAAACACAACTTACAGTATTGAACTATTAACAGTGAAAAACAACATAATATAGTGACCAGGACACTAACCTTCTTTTGCTTTCTTTTCTTTGAAACTTTCTTGCCTCGAACTTCAACATCAGGACGCTGTTGCTCCGACTCGTGTGTGCATGTCTCCACTTCCTCTTGCGCTGCAACGACTATATTTTCATGATAAGCACATCCATCACGCACTGACGCTCCATCGACTCCCTGAAACATAGAACTTTCATTAGTATGTATAATAATATTGAAAACACAAAATGTACTTGGGGATCAATACCCACGTACATCTCAATAGCAAAACACGAATGAACGCTTTGTGTAGAACATTCAAACAACAATTATTCACGCATTGTTGATCTACTTAGATGGAACTGTCAAGATCCATACCTCGGGCTCCTCATAGACTTCCATTGATGATATTATTGAAGATGATGCTTCAGTAACTCCCTGAAACACAGTAATTGCATTAGTATGGTTTTCTATTTTGTTAAAAAGAACATAAACTTTGTGCAGGCGTCAACGGCTCATCTAAATAGACCTGCACAAATGATCAGTTGTCTAAAATAAATAATGGATATCTAAATATGATTCGATTTGCTCGATCGTTGGAAGTCTCACCACCCAGAGATCTGCATCAACTACTAGGGGTGATGTTCTTGTAGAAGAAGCTCCGTCATCTCCCTGAAACATAGTACTTGCGTTAATAAAGAAGGAAGTATAGGGGATGTAATCACGTCATATGATTTCGCTTGATCGAACTGTGAGTATCCATACCTCGAAATGCATAAGAACATCAAGGGACGATGTAACTGTGGTGCACACTTCTGCAAGCTGTTGCGCCGACCCGTAACTGCATGCTCCCCCTTCTTCTTGGACTAATGCTCCATCGACTCCCTGAAACATAGGACTTTCATTAGTAATGAACACAATATTGAAAAAAGAAGACACATAGGAGGGCGACGACAGAAGGACATATCAATGGCTAAAAACGAAAGAAACATTGTGTGTAACAATCACGCTACAAGAATGCAAGATCTGATGATCTACATCGATGGAACTGCCGGAAACGTACCTCGAGCATCTGAGTGACATCAACGGTTGTCGTCAATGCGTTGGACTCCTCAGCATCTCCCTGAAAGACAGTACTTGCATTATTTTGGATAACAATAATTATAACTGAAAACAAAGACTAGAGGACGAGTACTAGGGTGTACCATTAGGTAAAATAATTACACGATAAATTAAAACTATTGATTTACATGCCTAAAACAAGTCAGTGGCAGAATAGCTAAGTAAGATTACCCGATAGGCGCTTGAAGTGGCTGATGACTGCAATAACGACACGGATGGAGAATCTTCCGCCATCATATTGAGTGGATACATAAATGGGGAAATTATTGTTAGCTAATGCTACACACTACCGCAAGGCCGAGAGCTAAATACGTAAACTTGACTCACCAGTGGAGGGATGTGGACGAATAGAGTGGGAATAGCGGTTGAGAGCAATTTTCGCTTCGCTCGCGGTGTGTTCTTCTTTATTAGCAATGATGTGGAGTACATGTCTGAGCTAAAGTGCCTGCTGCAGATGCGGTATCGATCACCCCTCTTGTCCGCAAAGACTTTTAGGACTCTACTTTCAAGCTCAGACGGTGGATATCCGCAATATCGGACCCATTCTCTTATCTGATCTATTGTCTTAGGGAAAACATGCATTATAGTACCTTCAGATTTATTATGGGTCTTCGAAGGGCAACCGCCAATGGAACAGGCAGGCATTGTGGAAAGTTCTGAAAAGTAAAGATCAAGAATTCTCTATGAATACCAATGTGTTAAAAAATTAAATGACACATAAAAGGTTCAATGCAAGGTTCGTTTTGGTTCTTGGAACTATACACGTTATTCACATGCGGATAAGTATTTGAATAACTTTAAAAAAATAGAAAAATAATTTGACTAAACTCAGAACATGTGACTAGTTCCTTGCATGTACTGTCTTGAACGAAAAGAAAACATGGATGCAATTTGATGACTACTAGCAAATAGATATAAATTAAAAAATTGGACGCAAAATGATTATGGTACATGGCCTTACCTTGACGAACAAACAGTTAGATGCAGGGATCAGAGTAGTTTCTTGTCGTCGAACAGGGAGCAGTTCACAGGTTGCAAACTAACGAGTTTCCTCGAAGTGGTCACGGAAGTTCACAGAGACGAAGAGCAGATAACCAGCACCTTCACGGGTTGACTAGCAAAGCGCAAAGAAGTTCTCATTAGAAATATGAAGTGGGTTATAAAGAATTCGAAACAGGGGTGTGTTTGTGAATGACGTGTATATGTCGTGGCATTATGCGGTTTGCAGGGGGGCGTCCAGCGTGAGGGGGGATGCTTGGCAGGAGACACGGGGTCTGGAGGTAGACATGGGAACAACAACCCATGCTCTATAGACCACTTTGAAGTGTACATGGTCTTTGGCACCTCTTGGCCTTTATCGCTCCCTGACAGCTCCACTTGCCAGCACAAGTACCCCAGTGCGAACTGCCTTTGATAGGGCGGGGGGGTGGATTGGGGGGTTGGTCGTGCAGACAAGACTCGTTTGCCGCAGGGCCTCACCAAGGAGAGGCCATCTAACTGCATGTAAGAGGCAGGCTGCAGGATCTAGTACATGGAAGGCAGGGGGGTGAGTTTATAAATACCTCACCCTCCCAGGAGAATATATGGGTGAAGTTCACCCTGGAGACCCTGGATGCCTAGGCAGTTAGTCAGCAGCAGACTGGCCTGTGGTGGCAAGGCGGCACGGGCCAGAGGGGGTCATCTCTGTACCCGGTGCCCAAAAGGATGATTTATTATGATCAACTATATTGATTATTTACCTATAACCATGTTTTGTATCAATAAAATCCAACGGCCTTTTATTGCCAACGCTTGAACAAAGTGGTGTGGTAAGTATTTTTGGGGGAGGAGGCAAGGCCGGGAGGTTTGATGCCAACCCGCAAAATAACATATGTATGTCTGCTGCATATGGGTTCAACGGTTATGTGGATTGAAGGTGGGCAGCCAGCGTGAGGGAGGATGCTGGCCGGAGACATGTGGTGTGACAAGACAAGGCACAGGAAGACTATTCAATGGAGACACACTAGATTAATTTAAAAAATCAAAACAACCATTGTTAAAATATATGTTGGGTTTTATTTTAGATCTTAATTTCAATTGAACATAAATAATAAACACTACACATTGTAAAGTTCCGGTTGCAGCACATCCAGGGAAAATCCGCGGTATTGTCCACTGTCGCTGGGGAAATTTTGTCTAATGGCAAGTACCGCACAGGCAGGTATTACTCTCCGAACGCGGTGTCCGAGCCTCCTGTGAAGCCACCAAGTGAAGCAACGATAGGCCACCAGCCTGTACCACCTGTGAAAAAGAAAGATGCAAACTGTATTAAAATGACAAAACTTTCTTATCACTGTCGATTCAGGTAAAAAATGTCATTCTGCTTTGAAAAAAATTCTATCTAGAAAATGCACAATATGGAACCAATTTACATGCATTCGAATGATATGTAGATGTAATTTTATATGTGGGAGACGACCATGAAATAGTAGTGGCATCACTGACATCAAAACCAGAGTATACTTACTCGTTACTCGGATTACACGGACGAACAATGCCGCGAAGTTCGTGCATAAGCACCATCATCATCCTCAACACGGTCCGTGAGAGGCAGGCTTCCCTGAACTCTGGCAGCTCGGTGATGCATTGCGGACTTGGCTCGCCTTCCGAAATGTAGGCCAAGCACCCGGAATTTTCACGGCAGCAGCAGTTCTCCTCCTCAGTTGGCATTAGCTCGCACCGATTGCACGTGCACCAGGTGGAGACGCCGTCCAGGCGACATGGTCCAGGCTCTTCATCTGTTGACTGGTCCTCCCAACTGCCGTCCGAATCCCCATCGTTTTCGCGTGCTTGCCTTTCCAGTAGTTCTTCCTCCGTGTACTCGGGCTCGTACATATACGGCATTAATGTAGCCATTGTGTGGTAAAGAAAGTAAAATAATTTACAGAGATGGTACAGGTGTTCACAAGGCCTAGAAGCGGCGAAGGTAGCTGACCAGAGTACAGAAACGAGTCACAGAATACTCAAAGTAACACAGAGAGAGGAATGGAATCGAAAATCTGCTGCTGTGTGTTGTGAAACGGTGTGTTTATACTTATTGAGGAAAGAGGCGTCCTGCCATTTCCATGGCGACACTTCATTAGCTGAGGCGCAGCGATTGTTGACACGAAACGTGCTTTGGCGTTGGGAAATGGGCGGTACGCGTCTGCTGATGTCAGGCTCAGGGGCGGGGGATTTGATTTAGTGCCGCAAAAGCAGGTGAGACAGGGCGATGGGGGGAAATGATAGGATTATCAGAAAATGGCGGCTGATTTCGAGTGCGTTAATGGACGAAAAGTCGGGTAAGGTCCATAGGAAAGTTTTCTACGATCTACCGATTTATGCTTAAAAACACATGGCCGAACCGTAGGGACAATAAAAAAAAAGTCCCGGAACTATCCTTTAAGCCATTCTGACATTCCTTTTGAGACACTATTTTCCTTTGTATTCCCTTAACACATTTGTAATTTTGAGAAGGGGGGCAAGGTTAGTTTTTTTTAGTATAGGACTTTTTATTTTGACTAACCTGACTTGGACTTGTTATTTAATGGTCGAGATTACTCCCATTCTAGAGTTTGGCCCAGTTAGGAATTCTACCAACCCAACCAAAATACCAAATAAAAGGTTTTCGAAACTTGTATCCATTGTGTCTGTGTCTATTATTGATACCATGCCTTCCTTACAGTAGGTAAAGCTATTATCTACATTTTGTGTGAAAGTCCTTCGAGTGAGTTGAAGGGGAGAGGAGCCTTACAATAAAGGTGATGTCTTCCCTGATTTCCACTGAGAAAGAGCATCTTGTTAGGCAGGGACCAGAGTATGGAAAGTCGGAGCTCTGCCCAGCAGGCAGCTGTCTCCTGGTTTCCTCAATCTGCATTCTGGATAGGTGGCACAATGGCAACAAGAGGATCTGGGTTAGTGCCCCTTGATGGGGTGAAGGAATAAGGAGAAGGGCAGGGCAAAGAGGATGCCTGGGTGTGGAGGAGTGAAACAAACAGATGAAGAATGGCCGGTTAGTCTGCTTTGTTTTTTTGGTGTGTGTATTAGAGTGATTTGCCATGTTGTCAAAATTAGTTTCGTTTTGGAATTCTTTGAGCAGAAGGGGCAGGGGGGCGAACTTCCTGCATGTTCTCCTATCTGCCTCATCCAGCAGAAAGTTGGTGCTGAAGCTAGGGCACATGGCTGCCATGATTGATGGTGCTTACCTGGGCATGGGGCCTTATCACATCTTGTAAGAATTGGGAGTTGTTAGCAAGCTTTTTATTGACATGATGCATGTTTTGCTGAGTCAGCCTCCCCCCAAGTGCACCCATTGATTTGATGTTCCACATTCGGAATGCTTTTGTTTACACCGGCTTACCCCCTAGCAATCTTTGAAACATTATGGTTGAGGCATATCTAGGAATTATATCATAGATGGGGTAAAGCTGGGCAATGCTTTTTTTTGTAATCATTTAGTTATGGTAACCAGTGGGGAGGCCAATGAAAGATCCTAACTGGTAAGGAGTATAGGGACAGCTACTTGCTGTCAGGTGTGGAATCCAATATGTTCGGTGACGGCATAAGGAGAAGGTAAAGGATACCTGGATGGTTGAAGAGTTCAACACACAGCTGAAGAAATGGTCTGTGGGGAAGTAGGGCACATGATAGATGGAATAACAGCTCTCACCCCTTTTCCCTCAACAGTGAATTAAGCATACAAAAAGCCTGCTTTGGACAGTGGTGTGGCACTCCTGCCCCCCATTGGCAGAGAGTTTGTAGAGACACTGCATTTGGGCACGGAGTTGATATGGAAGGGAAGTTGGGACTCAGAAGACGTTCTTTTGTGGAAGGTCACATGTGATGCAGCCACTGAATAGCATGATTTGTGGGGTTTACTCCTGGTCGTCATCATCAACATGAGCCCCAATTTAAACTCCTACCTATTGGGAATGCTGGATTTTCTTTGGCCTGGCTTAAAAGGGGTTATCTGGAAAATGCCATGCAAAAGAATGTGTGCCTTGTACAGTGTACGATGGCACACCACGGAGGAGTACAACGGTAACCTGAGGCAGGCTACTGCAGGGCCTGGGAAATTCCCACTGCATTTATTTTTAAAGAGCTGCTTATATTTCTTGCACTATCAGAAATGAGGAGAAACGAACAGTATTTTCCTTCTAAGATATGATACATTCAATCTGCGTCTTTTGCCATTAAGGTTCCTTGATGGCAAACGCACAGTAGGTTCCCGGGATCAGGAGCTAAGTGTTCTCATTTTCAGAAACTGTTTTGATGCTTGCATTTAATACATAAAATGCACACACAATTACAGATGTAACCTTGCCTATCCTGAGAATGCAGCTAAGCAAACAAATTAAAACTATCGAAATATGTTTCCTGGAATGTATGCACTCGTAATATTGCTATTGCTTTTCCACCGCCCATCCCTTTAAAACTGAATTAAAGGAGCTGCGCAGACAACCTTGCCAGGGAAGCTCTGGGAATGTTATTTTTAGTTGTGATGAGGGCGATGCAGACAAAGCAGAAACTGCCCATGGCTACAGCACTCTTGTGGCACACAAAATTACCCACCATTCCATGAAATCTTTTTTTAACCAGCAGCGACAAACTAAAGAATACACCAATTACTTAAAATTCATTGGATTAAATGAACCCTTCCTCGGCAGAAATCAAATCATAAAATAAGCATGTCCCTGCATAGACTGGGTTTTGCTATGTGCCATTGAAATTAAATGATTCACTGCATACAAATAATCAATTGACGTGTTGCCAGAGCCTTTGAATGATGCATGAATAATCGTATAAATAGTTCATTGTTTTACTCGCACATGTATACCCGAGTTTATTTCCATGTCACTTCCATTTAAAACGTATGTAAGTAACGCTTAGCACAAAAAAAGGCAACTAAATTAAAGGTTTACCTATATTTCACGAAGCAATAACTAAGCAGGAACATCGTACATTTCCAAGCTAACCAAATATGAAAACAGCAGAAACATGTCTCGGACAACAGCAAAAAGTTAATATATACTATTCTGATTTTCTACAGGACTGCTACTCGCACCACTGCTTGCATTTAGCAGTATTGATATGTCTGTGCTGGCACACTTTTCTGAGAGTACACTCAATCTCCCCTAACATGTTTCAACTGTTTTGATACATTTACTATAAAAAAAGACCCTAACATACGACGATGAAACACAGCTCTACCTTGCGGTCCCATGTGTTGACCTGCAACACTTCCTTTCCATTACTCAAGCCTGGATGTCCAGGGCCAACTTGAAACTCAGAGTTCATCTTCCTTGAAGACCCTGCAACACACACCTTGACAGATTCGGTTTGAAACCGATTCTCTCACCCCCATCGCAAAGATCCCCTTCTGCACCATCAAGGGTGCCCTTTTCCACAAAAAAACATATTGCAAACAAAACACATACAACCTGGTTCCAGTCCTCCACAAAGAAATCAAGCCAGGCATCCCCAATCAGACTTCCGAATACTTTGTCCAAGATCTGGTGCTTCCTCACCTGGATCAGAGCAGGTGTAACTGCCACCAACATGGCCTCGCTGAAAGCTGTCCAGCATGCTGCAGCTCACATCGTCACAGGACGGAGAACATTTAACCATATGACCCTCCCACATAAAAGGTACTTTACTGGTTA
Organism: Ambystoma mexicanum; assembly: GCF_040938575.1. Classification (NCBI taxonomy): domain Eukaryota; kingdom Metazoa; phylum Chordata; class Amphibia; order Caudata; family Ambystomatidae; genus Ambystoma; species Ambystoma mexicanum. The sequence continues at coordinate 687,203,728 of NC_090934.1, read as the reverse complement.
CCACTCCAAGCAGGCATAACCTTCAAGGGGAGGAAGGATAGCTTAGGGGCAACGTGTTTGTCTTTGAAGCAAGACAACGCGCGGCACAACACAGGTTCGAACCCGATCCCGCACTTAGAAAACTCTCGCTGGTATTAAGCGCATTATAAATGAACAATAAAATACATATTTTTTTTTAAAGTTGTCTTGCATCACCTATAACGTACTGACAACTCATACCTGCCAAGAAACTCACTATCTCAGGAGAACAACCTAACACCAGGAACCAATGCATCCTTACACTGAAATCTGGGCACCAAAGGAAGGAGATGACTAAAATGCTAACATTCTCCAGCTATGTTTCCAAGTTCTGCAACAACCTTTTAGGTTGGATCCCACCCTCTCAGACTTCTGGAAGGAACTCAAGAGCTACACTACAACTGCTCGATGATGACCAGGTACTGAGAGCAATGCTACTTTCCCAACAATACTCTTCTGGTCTTCTGTATACCCACGCACTACTAATACAGCACACCTGTGCTTTCTCGATGGGTTTGCACTTTATACATCACATACATATTTACTTTTACACATGGGATTGGCTGCTTTTCACAAACATATCTAGAAGTGCTTGTACAATGTTTCACATTACAAATGACATATATATGGGATACTCACCATAATCGTATTTCTGATGCTTGTATCTGCTTAGATTCACATGCTGTGCATAGGCCGACATCTAGTGGAAGCTGCAGAGTATTACCGTTTGTTTTTCTAAAAACAAAAAGGGGCGTCGAACTAGGGCGTGCCAGTAATACTATCCCTAGTGTGACGTCAACTGTACCCATGATCCCTCACGCATGTAGGACCCTCAGATTGTATTTTTTCTGACATGAGGTAGCATGAGGAGTACCATGAGTACAGAGTATCCAAGCAGATAGATAGATAAGACTACAAGCATCCATGCGTCTTCTCTCAGAGGGGATGAAGGGCGGGCCCATGTGAATCTAAGCAGATACAAGCATCAGAAATATGATTACGGTGAGTAATGTATCCCTTCTGAGGCTTGTGGAATCTGCTTAGATCACATGCTGTGCATAGATTAGCGAGCAGTGTTAGAAGAAGGAGGTGGGAAGTGAGAAGGGTCATTAGCGAACAAATGTCTTAGAACTGCTTGTCCCAATTAAGTATCAGTCTTGGAATGAGTGTCAATGCAGTAGTGCTGAGTAAAAGTGTGAATAGAGCTCCATGTAGCTGCTTTTCAAATGGCATCCAGGGGTACATTTGCAATGAAAGCCAGAGTGGCCCTGGTGCCTCTTGTGGAATGGGCCCTTGGCGTAAAAGGCAGAGTTTTATCTGAAAGGGAGTAACACAGCTGGATACATTTGACTATCGATTTCGAGATGGCACCTTCAGAGACACGATCTGTTCTCTTCCTGTAGCTACGGAGACGAACAGTTGATCTGGCTTTCTTAGCGGTCTGGTCTTGTCTACGTAGTAGAGGACCACTCTTTGCACATCTAGGGTGTGTAGTTTCACCTCAGCAGAGCTTTTGGGTTCTTGGAAGAAGGCCGGTAGCTCAATGGACTGGTTAACATGGAATTTTGAAATGAATTTAGGTGAGAACCTAGGGTAAGTTCATAGAACCAGTTTATCCTTATGAACAGAAAAGAAAGGATCCTGCACTGACAGAGCCTGAATTTCACTGACCCTTCTTATGGATGTAATGGCTACTAAGAAGGCAGTTTTATAAATCAGGTTTTGAGACCAGCTTTATGCATGGGTTCAAGGGTGGGGCCCATACATTTAACAAGCACCACATTAAGGTCACACCCTGGAGGTGGGTTAGAAATTGGAGGGTGGAGTCTCTTCACCACTTTCATAAAGGCTTTGACAACTGGCACTTTCCACCATGACACCTTGTTATGGGAGGTGGTGTAGGCTGACAGCGCTGCCAGGTGTACATTGAGTGAATTAAATACTAACCCTGCATCTAGTAATTGGAGCATGTAGGTGACAATATTGGAAGGAGTGCAATCAACTGGGTTGATTTGTTTATTCTGGCACCAAGAAACAAATCTTTTCCACTTATCAAAGTAACAGTGTCTTGTATTCGGTTTCCTTGTTTTCCTTGATTCTTTTAAGATATCCATGCATCTCTGTGGTAAATTGAGATGGCCAAACTCTATGACTTCAGGAGCCATGCTGCCAAGTTCATCGAGTTGGGTTGAGGATGCACTGTTTGTCCTCCGTGCTGGGCGAGTAGGTTGTACCACCACAGGAGTCTGATGGGTTTGCACACCGACAGTTTACACAGGTGCGGGAACCACGGTTGTCTCGCCCACATGGGAGCAATTAGGATGAGTGTAGTCGATTCTCTGTGTATCTTGTTGACCACCTTCCTCATCACAGGGGTTGGTGGAAAAGCATAGGCAAACATCCATGACCAGTTCATTCATAGAGCGTTCCCCTTGGAGCCTGGCTGGGGGAACTTGGATGCGAATCCGGGGCATTGTCGGTTTTCGCTTGTGGCGAATAGGTCTATAGTAGGGAAACCCCACTGTGAGAAGAGGTCTTCTACGACTTCTTCGTGTAGACATCATTTGTGTTCTTCTGGGAGGGGGTCTCTGCTCAAAGCGTCCGCTAGTGAATTGAGATCCCCTGGAACATGTTGAGACGACAGGTAAATGCCCCCCTGTTTGTTTATGTAAAACATCGCGGTCGTGCTTTCCATTAGCATCTGCACTGACAGGTTCGATAGGTGGGGTTCAAACACTCGAACCGCTCTGAAGACTGCCAGAAGCTCTAGCAGGTTGATGTGATTCTTGGCCACTGTATGAGACAAGAGGCCATGAGCTGTGTGGTTAAGGAGGTGTGCTCCCCACCCTGACAGGGACGCGTCTGTCGTGACTACGGCCTGTATTTCTGGATCGTAAAAGGATTTCCCCTTTGAAAGGTTCTCTCTTGTCCACCAGCACGGACTCTGTACTAGCATTGGCAAAACGACCACTAGATCATCCCACTGACCACTTGTCTGAGACCACTGTCTCGCCAACCATTCCTGCATGGGTCGCATGTGCAGGTGCACGTGGGGCACCAGGTAAATGCAAGATGCCATCATGCCTAGCAAACACATTGCTTTGCGAACCCTTATCTGGTGACTGGGCCGATATTGAGGAATTTGCAGTAATAGATTCCGAAAGCTTTCCTCTGATGGAAAGGCCAACCCCTCTTGAGTGCCTAGGACAGCTCCTAGGAACTGTTTGGAGGTGCTTGGCATCAGGCTTGATTTTTTCTCTTTGATTGTGAAGCCCAATTGGAAGAGGAGGTCCATCGTTTTTTGAATGTTGGATCTGCAAATTACGGGGGTTTCCCCTGTGATGAGCCAGTCGTCCAGGTAAGGGTACACTGGGATTGCCTCCCTGCGTAGGTGCACCGCCACCACCACCAGTACCTTGGTGAATACCCTTGGAGCCGAGGCTATACCGAAGGGCAGCACCTTGAACTGGTACTGCTGACTGTCCACCTTGAAGCGCAAGAATCTTCTGTGCGCTGGGAACATGGAAATATGAAAATAGGCATCTTTCATGTCCAATGTTGCCATGTAATCTCCTCTTTTTAGTAGGGCGATTACCTCTTGGAGTGTAGTCATGTGAAAATTTTGAGGCTTGACATACTTGTTTGCAGGGCGTAAGTCTAATACTGGGCGCATTGTTAGATTTTTCTTTGGCACAAGGAAGTAAGTTGAATAAATACCCTTGTTTACCTGGTTGCCCGGGACGAGTTCTATCACGTCCTTTGCAAGAAGAATGACAATCTCCTCGAGGAGGATTCTTTGGTGCTCCAAGGAGTGTATTTTCTGTCTTGGAGGATGGTTTCAGGGGCATTCCAACAGTTCGATACAGTATCCCGCGGACACTGTGGACAGCACTCATCTGTCCGAAGTGATCCCTTCCCATGCGTGGGTGAAGGTGGAAATGCACCCCCCTACTGGGGATGCATGGGAAGGGACCCGGAGCGGAATGTCACTGTTTGTTGAGGGGTGTAGCGCCTCTCACTGGGCTTCCTCTCCCCCTACCACGGCCCCTCTTTTAACCTCTCGCGAAACCCTGTGAGGCCTGTCGGTTGCCTCCCCACGATGCTCCTTGCCCTTTAAAGTAATTAGACCCTCTCTGGGAATTTTGGCCGCCAGAGCGATGAAAATTATTATTCCCTCGTTGGTTTGTGGGTTTATTAGTTAGTTGTCCAAGGGACTTTTGGGTATCATATTCGTCCTTGGCTGTTTTGATTGCCTTCTAATCCGCTTTCCCAAACAAGACATTTGGTTCCACCAGCATGTCGATGCATGTGGCTTGGGTCTCGGGTTTAAACCCTGACTTCCTCAGCCAAGCGTGTCTCTTGATGACTGTGCATTCTACTATGAGCCGGCCTGCATTGTCTGCTGCGCCAAAGGTCGCCTTGAGAATGCATCCGGACACCGATCTCCCTTCTGACGCAATCTGGGCCAACTGGCCCTTTAGAGGTTCAGGTGTGGAGGTAATGAGGGCAGCTACCTGTTCCCATTGGTGACAGCTGTAACTTGCCAGCAGAGTGGTGGTATTAGCAATTCTTGCATGGTAAGTGGAAGCCACTTTCCTTCCTAGCCCACATATCTTTTTGCTCTCCTTGTCTGGGGGAGCTTCAGAGGATGCTAGTGGTGTCCCCTCCCTTTTCCTTGTGGTTGTAAACACCAATGAGTCAGGTTTAAGCTGACCCCTTATATTAAGTGGGTCGGAGGGGGCAGCCCTGAATAATTTCTCTATTCTTGGGTTAACTAATTTGCTCTGCAAAGTCCCTCTCTTCTTCAGCCCCTGGAGTGTCTATCTGAAAGTGGTCTGCAGCTCTAGCTAAGACCTCGTTCAGTAATGGTTGATTGTCCACAGGTGAGTCGTTCACCGGTGGGTCCTTGGGAATAGGGGAGTCGAGACTATGGGCCTCTGCCTCGTCTTACTCCTCCTCATCCTGGTCCTCATCGTCTCCATAATATTCCACCCCTTCCTGGTCGTCCAGTGTTTGTATATCTGGAGCTTAAACATACTGATAAGGTTCAATAGTGAGTGAGTCTGAAATCAGGCCCTGAACTGGAGTCTCTGTATGGGGTTTTTTACTAGGAGGTTGAGGGTCTTTGGATCCGGAAGGAGTAGAGGTAGCATGGGTATTCTGATAGCTTGGGAAGACATCAGGATTTTTCTCGTAAAGATTTGCCATAAAATACATTCTCCTCATCACTCTGTCAATGTCTTCAGAGCTCCATTCTTTGGAACAGGGAATGACCACTTCCTGCTGTGGTTCCTCTTCTATTCCCATATCCTGGGGAGTGGGAGGGACAACTTTAGGCCTAGTGACAGGGTCAGGGGTCTTGGACTTCTCAGAAGATTTGTGTTTCTCCTTCTGGACTATGTGTTCAGAAGCTTTTTTCTGTTGTTTGTCCCTTTTCCCGTGTGAAGAGGCATGTTTCCCTGACTCTTTGGCTTTCCCTGAATCTTTCGATGCCTGGCGTCGAGATTCGGAGGCGAGTACAAGAGGTTCTGGAGTTTTAGAGGAGGGACGTCGAGACTCGGAGGCAGACGTAGAATGAACTGCCGGAGTCGACTTTGAATGTGCTGTCTGAGGGTAGAGGTCGGATTCGTCTTCTGACGACCATACCTCTGTGACCTTAGGTAGCGTGGCACTCTTCGCAATCAAAGATGGTTGCTGCGTGTCATAGGGTGCACAGAGGACACCGATTCTGCGGGCCACTTTCTTTTTTTCTGCCGATCACTCGACACGCGTGTCGAGTCTCGGGTGGGGTTAGTGTGCTTAGATGAAGGTGTGTGGGTAGCACTCTTGCCGCCGGGTGTAGTCCCCATAACTGCCCCGCCGGACAGTCCTCTGAGGTCGGGGGCTTGCACTTGGGTGTCTAACGACACCCCTGTGTCCTCGTCGTCCGATACGGCACATTGCTGCCATCACTGAAGGAACCCACAGCGTCCATGGCCTCGAGCTGCCTGGCGTAATGGGCCCAACGTTTGGTGGAGCGGTCCTTAAGTGTTTTAGCTTTAAAGAGCTTACACGCTCTGAAATTTGCTTCGGGGTGGTCCTTAGGCAGACACAGATTACAGGTGTTATGCTTATCTACCCAAGGAAACTTACGGTTGCACTTGGGGCAGAATTTAAATGGAGTACTCTCCATATGTTAATATATGGCAGTGGGCGAGTGTATGTAGGAAAATAAACGAGTGTGAGTATGTCCACCCCTCGCTCTCCCTACTTGCAGGGCCTAGGCCAGAGGCCTTCCGAGGCCCAAAGTCTGTCTTGCAGTCTCGACGGCTGTTCGTTCTCCAGTACCGGCGTCGATCTTCGGAATCTCGACGTGGGATTGGAGGAACGGGAATTTTAGGTTAATTTATGATAAATGGCTAAAAGCCAGGGAACTCCGCAACTATGCTTCCGACAAGTATGGCGGAAAAAAACAATCTGAGGGTCCTACACGCGTGAGGGATCATGGGTACAGTGGATGTCACACTAGGGATACTATTACTGGCATGCCCTAGCTCAACGCCCCTTTTCGAGTTTCGAAAAACAAACAGTAATACTCCACAGCTTCCACTAGATGTCAGCCTATGCACAGCATGTGATCTAAGCAGATTCCACAAGCCTCAGAAATATGACAATGCATTACTTACCGTAAAAGCATTTCTGATGGTTGTATCTGCTTAGATTCACATGCTGTGCATAGGTCCGACATCCAGTGGTCACTGCGGAGTATTGCATTTTGTTTTTCGTAGTCGAAAAGGGGACGTCGACAAGGCGTGTCTGTAACACCATCCCTATAGTGACGTGCGTTGTACCCACAATCCCTCACGCGTCGAGGTCCCTCTGTTTGTATTTTTCTGCCCTGAGGGAGCCTTCTAGACGTGAGTGAGTACAGAAAAGAGAGAAATATAGAAAAGGATGTCTATGTTCCTTCCATCCGAGCGGGGAGGAAGGGTGGGCGCATGTGAATCTAAGCAGATACAACCATCACAAATGCTTTTACGGTAAGTAATGCATTGTCTTCTGATGTTTGTTAATCTGCTTAGAATCACATGCTGTGCATAGACTAGCGAGCAGTACCCGGAGTTGGCGGTGGGTTATGAGAAGGAACAGTAGAGAAAAGATGTCTTAATACTGCCTGTCCCACCTGGGAGTCAGATTTAGAGTGTGCATCTAGACAGTAGTGTTTTGTAAAGGTGTGCACAGAACTCCAGGTAGCCGCTTTGCAGATGGACTCAAGGGGAACTTTTGCAATGAATGCTATGGAAGCCCCAGTGCCTCGAGTGGAATGTGCTCTTGGCTTGAAGGGTAGTTCTCTCTTAGCAAGAGTGTAACAGAGAGTGATGCATTGAACAATCCATCTAGATATAGTGGACTTTGAAACTGCATCTCCTTCTCTTCCTGCTGCCACCGAGACAAAGAACTGATTAGTCTTTCTTAGTGGTCTGGTTCTTTCCATGTAGAACATGACAGCTCTGCGTACATCCAGTGTATGCAGACTTTTTTCTCCCAAGCTGGAAGGGTTTTGAAAGAACGTTGGTAGTTCTATTGACTGGTTTACATGAAATTTCAATATGAATTTTGGTGCAAACCTTGGGTGTGTGCGTAGAACCACCTTATCCTTGTGAACTGTTACGAAGGGGTCTAGTACAGAAAGAGCCTGTAGTTCACTTACTCTCCTAATGGAGGTGATAGCTATTAGGAAAGCAGTCTTAAGCGTGAGGTCTTTAAGAGTTGCCTTGTGCATGGGTTCGAAAGGCGGGCCCATGAGTCTAGAAAGTACCACATTTAAGTCCCATCCGGGAGCTGGGTTAGCTATCGGAGGGTGTATTCTCTTTACCCCCTCCATGAAGGCCTTGATAACTGGTATCTTCCACCACGACACTAAGTTGGGAAGTGGTGTATGCAGAAAGTGCCACTAGGTGGACTTTAATGGAATTGAAGACTAGACCTGAATCCAGTAAATGGGTCAAGTACAGAACAATGTTAGTGGGAGAGCAGTCAACTGGGTTGATGCTCTTAATTCTACACCAGATGACAAATCTTTTCCACTTGCTAGAATAGCAGTGGCGAGTATTAGGTTTTCTGGCTTCCCTGAGGATGTCCATACATCTCTGCGGGAGTTGTAAATGTCCAAATTCTACGATCTCAGGAGCCAGGCTGCTAAGTTCATGGTCTGAGGGCATAGATGCAGTGTCCTGCCCTTGTCCTGTGACAGCATGTTGTACGGGCAGGGAAGTTTCACTGGGGGAGATAGGGACATCTCCATCAAGTGAGCGAACCATGGCTGCCGGGCCCACATTGGGGCCACTAGTATCATGGTAACCTGCTCCTGGTGCATCTTGTGCACCACTTTGTTGAGAAGGGGAGTTGGGGGAAAGGCGTAAACAAATTTCCCTGACCATTGAATCGACAGACCGTTCCCCTTGGACTGGTTCTGGGGGTACCTGGAGGGGTAACTTTGGCATTGTGAGTTTTCCATAGTTGCGAACAGGTCTATTTCCGGGAATCCCCATTGCGTGAAGACGTCTAAGACGATGTCTTCGTGCAATTGCCATTCGTACTCTTCGGGCAGGGTGAAGTCTCTGCTGAGTTTGTCTGCTATCAGATTGAGTTCCCCTGGTACATGTTGTGATAGTAGGAACATGTTGTGTTTGAGAGCCCACTTCCATATATTCTGGGACAGCTTGGACAGTCCTGGAGAGTGAGTGCCCCCTTGCTTGTTGAGGTAGTACATGGCTGTGGTGCTGTCTGTGAGGACCATCACTGTCTTTCCTTGTAGGTGTTCCTGAAAGGCTTTCAGTGCTTTGAACACCGCTAGAAGTTCCAGCAGGTTTATATGCTTGGATGCTAAGCTCGGAGTCCACGCTCCGTGAGCAGTCTGATGGGATAGGTGAGCCCCCCATCCTGTGAGGGATGCGTCTGTGGTCAGAGTGGCTTCCACTGCGGGTGTGGCAAAAGTTTTCCCTAATAACAGGTTCTCTTTTGTCCACCACCGTAGCGAGAGAACTAAGGCCTGCGAGACCACCACTATATCGTCCCATTGTCCGCTGGCCTGACACCACTGGCTGTAGAGCCACTCTTGCATTGGGCGCATGAGCAAGCGCGCGTGAGGTACCAAATAAATACATGACGCCATCTTCCCTAGCAAGCGCATTGCTTTGCGTACCGTCACCTCTCAACCTGCCACATAATGGGGGATTTGAAACAGCATGTTTTGGACCCTCTCGTTGGAGGGGAAGACGAGGCCGTCCTTTGTTCGAATTAGAGCCCCTAAAAATTGTTTGACTTGGCTGGGGTCTAAGCTGGACTTCTTTTCGTTGATGGAGAAGCCCAGTTGGTACAAAAGGTCTACGGTCTTTTTGGTATTGGAGAAGCATGTTTCGTAAGAATCCCCTGTTATGAGCCAGTCGTCGAGGTAAGGGTATACCGGGATGGATAACCTGCGCAGGTGGGCCGCTGCTACTGCCAGTACTTTTGTGAATACCCTTGGTGCAGAAGCTATCCCGAAGGGTAGTACTCTGAACTGGTAGTGTTTGTTCTCTATCTTGAACCTGAGGTATTTTCTGTGTGCTGGCAACATTAAAATATGAAAGTATGCATCTTTCATGTCTAGCATTGTCATGTAATCCCCTTGTGATAAGAGTGTGATTACTTCCTGCAAGGTCACCATACGAAACTTTTGGGGTTTGACAAAGTTGTTAGCTGGGCGCAGATCTAATACAGGGCGCATGGTTAAGTCCTTTTTGGGTACAAGGAAGTACACTGAATAAATACCTTCTGTTACCTGAGATAGGGGAACAGCCTCTATAGCTTCTTTTTTCAGTAGCTCTTCTACTTCTTGAAGAAGAATGGTGAGGTGTTCCGGTGTTATGCGTCGGTTCCGTGGGGGTCTGTACTTCGGGGAACCGTTGAATTCGATGCAGTATCCGTGGGCTATGGTGGATAATACCCAGCGGTCTGACGATATTCCCTCCCATGCTGATAGGAACGATGTTAGCCGGCCCCCGACCGGTGATGCATGGGAGGGGACCCGAATCTTCAGGTCATTTGTTGGTATTGGGCGTGGAACCTTTGGGGCTGGAGCCGCGACCTCTTCCTTTGCCACACCATTGGCCTCATTGACTGAACTGGGTGTTGTTACCCTGGTTAGAGGGCCAGTTGGTAGCAGAGTAAAATTGCTGTTGGTTTTGCTGCTGGCGTAGGCCACGAAAGGAGCGTCTATTGCCAAAGCCGCGTCTGTTAGGGGGCCTAGAAATTTGGTCAAGAGTCTTGATGGTATCAAACTCTTTCTTCGCATGTTCTAGGGCCTCATCAACTGCTTTCCCAAACAGATGTGTTTGTTCTATGGGCTTATTTATCAGGGACGCTTGGGTTTCCGGCTTAAATCCTGAATTGCGTAGCCAGACATGGCGTTTGAGAAGTATTCCCTGAACCAGGGAACGGGCAGCCGTCTCTGCGGCATCTAAGGAGTTCTTTACGATGCCCTGGTTTACAAGAGTTCCCTCTGATATTATAGCTAACAGGCGTGAACGCAGGGGTTCTGGTGCGTCCTCTGCTTCGCTGCGCAGCTTGCTCCACTGTGCATCCGCGTAGCTAGCTAGTAGGGAATTGTTATTTGCAATCCTAGTTGAGAAGGCGGCGGAGGTCGTGATTCTCTTTCCAAGTGCATAGAGCTTCTTGCCCTCTTTGTCAGGTGGTGCCTCACTAGTGGATAGTGGTACCCCCGCTCTTTTTCTTGTATTAGTAACTACGAGGGAGTCCGGAATAGAATGTCCTCTGATGTACAAAGGGTCAGAGGATGAAGGGCTGAAGAGCTTTTCTATTCGAGGGTTGACCCCTCTTACTAAGGCAGGATTGGAAAGGGAAGGAGATATTCTTCTCTTTGTAGACGCCAGGAGCGGAAAAGACTGGCTAACAGGGGCTTTTTCTTTAATAACTTTCTCTACAAAGTCTATGTCAGGAAGAGTTTCCCCTGTGTCTATCTCAAAATGCGCTGCTGCCTTGCGCAATAGTGCATTGAGTGAAGGTTGGTCATCTATGGGAGAGGTGTTCCCAATATGTGAATCCTTGAGAGGAGAAGGGTGAAAGACATCAGGGTCTGAGTGCACTGATGGGGATTGCCAGGGCTGCGAGGTAGCTGTATCTTCTTCAAAAGCTCCTGCAGTAGTGTAAGGATCTTCTTCGAACCCCTCTTACTCATGTTCTTCCTCTCCACACAAACACTCCTCATCTTACTGGAGGTATTGCTCCTCTTCAGTGAGGTCATATACGTCTGTGGAAGGGGGAAACAGCCTAGGAATCTTGACCCTAGGGTCATCCTGGGGCCATTCTCTTTGTCTTTTGTGTGTGGGTGGGTCTTGGCTTCCCAAAAACCTTTCCATTTTCTCCATACAAGAATGGAGTCTTTCAAGGGTCTCATGGGGTACCCCTGAATAGTCTAGAGGGGGGAAATCAGTGTTGTCACCTTCAAAACGCTTTGAACGCTCCCACAACGTCGAGGAGAGGTTTCTGTCTCCCTCTGAAAAGCCCTCCGGTAGTTCAGAAGTGCCCTTAGATGAAGGGGGCTGTTCCTGGCTACTTTTGTGCTTTTTCGGCGTGGTATTCGACGTTTGTTTCGTCGTCCGCGTACGTTTGTCTTCGGAAACAATTCTCGCCAGGCTCTCGACAACGAGTTTGTCAGTCGAGAGCTCTGGTGTCGAGGTTGCCTGCGTTTCGCGTTGTTCCTCGACGGCCGCTCTATGGAGCGTTACATCGGATGATTTTGAGGTAGCGCCCGTGTTTGATGAAAGCCCAATCGCTGGTCGCGGCTGCGTTTGCGGGTGGGGCTTGAGACCTTTACGGTCTGAAGTAGACGCCGGAGTGCCCTGCGTCCCCTTCGGCGCTGATGGATCCTTCGTCCTCGACGAAGAAGAGCCGTGGGTTGTGTGTTTAGTCTTATGGGGTCTATGTGCGTCCTTGTCGCCGGGGTGTTCATCCCCATAAGCAGGGCGTGAGCCGAGCCCGTCGGGGCCGGGGATGGACGTCGAGGAGCGCGAGCGCTCCTTCTGGGGGTTAATGACTTCCGTGACGGACGTCGAGTTATCACCCTCCTCGTCACTTTCTGTAACAGCGGCGGCGGGTGAGGAAACTGACTTCGACATAGCGTAGTCCGCCCACCTCTTAACTTTTCGTTCTTTAAGAGTTCTTGGTTTCAAGAGTTTACAGGCCGCGCAGCTGTCCTCTTTATGATCGAGGGGCAAGCAACGATTACAGAGCTTGTGTTTATCCTTCCAAGTATATTTGCCCCTACAGCGTGGGCAAAACTTAAAAGGTGTCCTCTCCATAGCTGAGGCAATAATAACTGGTGATAACAACCCCAAGGGAAAGATAGGGGAGAAAGAAAGACATTCTCAAAGAGAAGATAAAAGTTCGAACCCCCTCTCTCCCTACTGTATGTTGGCCGGCGAGGCCAGGCCACGTGTTCGGCAGCGCCGAAGCATCTCCTCCGCCTCTTCCCCTCCGTCGAAAACTTGCTCGGCGGAGAAACAGCTTCGCAGCTAACGTCGAGGAGAGGGATCTTTAACAATATAATAAGTATAATTAAGGACCGAGGTCCGTAGTAAGTATTAGCAATGTCTCTCTAGGAGCTCCGCGTAAGGCGACCAGAAGCTGGGCGGAAAAAAACAATGTGAGGGACCTCGACGCGTGAGGGATTGTGGGTACAACGCACGTCACTATAGGGATAGTGTTACAGACACGCCTTGTCGACGTCCCCTTTTCGACTACGAAAAACAAAATGCAATACTCCGCAGTGACCACTGGATGTCGGACCTATGCACAGCATGTGATTCTAAGCAGATTAACAAACATCAGAAATATATATATATAACCCTACTGACGTGCATTAGAATTTTTCCTGAAATGTGGTAGGTCACTGTACAGAGCAGGTCATGTGAGGGGGCCTAGGTTGACAAAACCTTTGCAGCTGCCATATGTCACGTCACTGCTACTGCTAATACAGGGCCAAGGGACCACTGCACCCGCATTTGTTTAGCACCCTCTTTCCTCCCACTCAGTCTTCTCTTTTGTGTGACCACCGGGGTTCTGAAATGTTAGGTATACCTCAGAAGTACTAAGCCCACTTTGATCTGTTCCCATGCTTGGATCTTTAGGTTGCCATAGCATACCGACTTGCTCGCTGACATGACTGGGTATTTACTATACCCCCCCTTCTCTGAATCCATATCAAGTAGACTTCCTTTGTTACCCCAGTGGGAGGAATTATGTAGGAGTCTGGATGGTTGGTGTTTTTGTGCTCCTGTGGATGGCAGGTGAGTGGGCTTGGTTTTATGGCACCTAATCTTAGAGAAATGTGACATTTTGTGGAAATGTATTTTGTTTGGAATTCATTTGTGCAGAACCGGCTGGAGGCAGAACTTCCAGCACGTCCTTCTCATCCAGCAGAAAGCTCGTGCTGAGACCAGGGCGCACAGAGAATGTTGAAAGTAGGGAATGGCTACCATTGATTGATGGTGCTTACCAAGACACTGACTGAACAATTGCATGGTTTGGGTATTGTGTTAGCACAGCATACATTATCCTTGTTTACATGATGCCGAGTGTGTCCATGGATTTGCTCTTTTCGTTTACACTTGCTTTAGCTACCTATGACCATGTCTGGGAATGATGCAAATCAATGGGGTAAAAGCTGGCAAATGCTTTTTGTAATGATTTCGTTATGGTTAACAAGTAGCAACGTCAATGAAAGATCCGAACTTGCCAGGGACAGTCACTTGCGGTCAGGCGTGGAATTCGACAGATGAGGTGTATGTGTATGTTTATGTCGTTAATTCATCTTTTTATAACGCGGTTAATACTTCTAAGTGCGGGACCGGGATTCGATCCTGTGTTGCTCCTAGACAAGCACGTTGCCCCTGTGTTGCTCCTAGACAAGCACGTTGCCCCTGAGCTATCCCGGCACTTTAATGCCGAATTGCTTTTACATGCAGCTATGTCACCAGTGACAAATGTGCAGTTCAAATGTGAATGTGCGAGCCCTGCAAAATGGTGGGATGTGGCATGTGAGACAAGGACCCATTCTTTCAGAATTCGATGTGACCATGAGCTACTACTCATTTGGGAAGTGAGTTTTGAGCGCTGAAGTTAATTTGCTTTCTGGATATATTGGTTCTGTTCAGGAGTAGGGGAAAGTGATCAGTTAGATTACTGCCAGACATCTAATATGTGTTTTCTAGTTGTTAAAAGTACAGGCAACACATTGCTATGTAAGCGTTGAAAACTCTTTTTTTGCCTGAAAAGGCAAATGTTCCTCAGAATGACACAGTCAGCAGATTCCATTAAATAAATAAGTCAGCACTGCCTGGGTGGCATCATTAACATGTGGCGCCTGTGCAGGTAGAATGATGGCGATGGTGGCATTTCCCCACCTCAGATATGTTTATTTTGCATCTGGGAATAATGGTATAGTTCAGGGAGGTAGACTGGACATTTTAGAATCCGTCTTTTCAGATATTTCCTGATAAAATTGTTTTCCGGTAGAATTAACTTATGCTCTAAAACGGTTCGGAAGATATTTGGGGAAAAAGGGGTCGATGCAAGGTGCCTTCATTTTGTCTGGTAGAAAATGACAAGTGGAATTGGAAAAAAAAAACGAGTTCTAGTCGCACTGATAAGAACATATGGAATGGGCTGCTGGTTTTATGGCAGCACGAAACATTCAGCCCATTGAAATACATATATTTGATGTGACGAAGTGCAGAGCACAGCGCCCACAGCTGGAGCCTGACTGGAGCTGGAGAAGTACTGATTTGGGCGCAGAGCGATGCACGGAGAGCAAGCGGCGCGCCCTCCCCAGCTGTCGGCACGTCAATGCAAAGGGCAGAGAAAAGTGCCCGCAGTTAGGACAGTTGGCAGAGCGAGCGGCATGGCGACATCAAACATTCGAGTTGCACATCTTAAATATACTTTAAGGAGTATGTACGTTATTCACCACGATACCAATGGGCATTACGTGTGTAAACATTTAGAATGGACGCCCCCTGGCTCTACATTCTGTTAACTCCTGTTAACTCCATAGGCCTAGGAGGTAGAATCACTCAATATTAAAAGGCTATGCTCAAAAAGCCATTCAATATTCAACCATGTAATCGCTGGTATAACAAGGACGGCAGAAGTTCCTTATGGGTGTCCGCGGATTTAACCCGACCTTTCGGTGAAGTTTTGGCAGTTGACGAGGCTGATTTTCTAGATTTGTGTAAAAGACACGAGTTAGAGGCACTTGTGCTAAGTAACAAGACAGAAATGACGTTCTAAGATACACATCTCAAACAGCAGAAATTGGTACTTCTAATAGATTACTCTTATGCGGTTGAGGTTCTTCTGGTGCAAGTTCACCAGAACCTCTTCCCTAAACCCAATCTTACAATACTTATTAAAATTATACAATGTCGTGGCCAGAGACGTATGTTCCAATACGCACTTGTTAAATCTTAACTATTTGTAAAGCCTTTGGTGTTGATAAATGTAACAGAACGTATTGTGCTAAGTGAACTTTATTGATGTCTCCTTCTCTAGAAATCTACTTCTGCTTTTGAAGGCAAATACTGGTCCAGTGTCTTGCATATTTATTTATTTATTGTTTGCTTGTTAATTCACCTAGCAATACCGTAGGAAAGATTTTAGCAGGGGCATCCAGCATTAAACAGCCTGTGATTGCATGGAGCTTGTCTGTTGCGTTCTTTATCAATAGAAGCGATAATGCTTTCTTTCCATGTGGCAGGGAGTAACTTTTTACCAAATCGAGTGAACCACCTATAAAGGGAGGAAGCCCAGACTTCCAGGTTGTTTATCAGATGATTACAGGTCCCATCAGACCCAGGCACCCTAGATGATTTACAGGCACTAATCATGTTCCTCACGTCTATCAATTTTCCTTGACAGACCCACCGCTCAGTTATGTCATTAATATTAGGGGCCAAACTGGTAGAGTTAATGCCCAAGGTAGATTCTGTGTGTTTTAGCCATTCTGACTCCAACACATCACAAACAGTAGAACTATATTCTCGGGTAGAGTTAATAAGTCGCCAAAATATTTTAGTGTCATTCTGCACACTGCAGACTACAAGATGATGCCACTTCCTGCATTCTAGACCATACTCTATAGGTAACACAGGCTTTGGCGACCAGACGCGCATGCTCCTTAGGCTCTAGCATAGCGCGCGTTATACCCCTTAGCTCCATTCTTAGTTGTCGTTTCCTATTTCTCATCTCAATATCAAATGGGTGTTGATAAGCTAAGCATGCTTGGTTGGCACCTGGATTAATAAACCTTTTCTTTTCTCTATGCTATTACTAATACATGCAATGTATAAATGATAACTTGCAATACCCTCTTTGGCAATTTCAAAAGTCAAGTCAGTCTGGTTGGTACATGCCTTCGACATAAATAAGGGAGTATAAAAGTTGTGGCTTCTGGCCCTCATACCAATGACATCAACTCAGCAACGAAAGAGGTGGCAACAGATGTTCCAAACAGTGGGGGTACACAAGTCTAGATTTCATTATGTGCTGATTATTCGGCCCTGCTAGCTAGTATGCCCAATGACATTTCTGAAGGCAACAGCGCTATACTGCAGAGAAAATACACCACCAATCAATAGGAAAAAGCACAAAGCTACGGTATTTTTGAGAAAGAATAACATTCTTCATTAATAGCAGCCTTCTGGAATCCATAGAATCCAGCCTTACCTTGGGCAGCACAATAATAACAAAGGTTCCAGACTGTCCCCATTTGAAACTTTAGGCCAGGGCAACCAATGCAGCAAATGGCCTAACGTTTGTCAGAACATTGGGACAACACTCCTTGAGATACTTAAACTTATAAAAGCATATGATGTTATAGAACTTTAGCCTGTACAATGGCCGATGAGGAATCATTAGCCTATGTATTGTAGGCCTGCCCAATGTAGCAGGATATTAAAAGAAGCATTGACAATGTCAACACTTTGGACTGTGTATAGGCATGGGAAAGGCACTACCGGAGTGGAATTATCTGGCCAATGATGGCAGAACGTGTAAAATGGTGCGAGTACCTGGGCATCTAATAGCAGTGCCTTTCAAATGCCTAATGGTTACTTAGAACAGGACTTCAGGGAAGGACAAGCATAGTGCTTATAAATCGAGTGGCTGAAGGCAGGCCTAGTTAAGACATTTTTACTACACCAGTACTGTGTTTACAACTCCAATTAAGTCAAACTCTCAGAATACTGCTTTGATAAAACCCTGCTAGGCACTTTGAGTGCAAAGTTTGATGGTAACACTTGATTAAAGGGAGCTCAAAGAGTTCCCATGAGGAGGTGTTTTGTGCGGGGAGAGTCAGGAACTGGGTAGGAATGACCATAGCGATTACCATGGCCATTAGCAGACATTGGATGGGCAAATAACAAAACAAATACAAGTTTTGCGTCCCTCCTCATATGCCATTTTTCCCTGTCGGTACTCTAATGCAATAGTTCTAGCTTGCAGGTGGTGCAAGCACCACCTAATAGACCAAACTAAAAAGGAGATTCATTTTTTTGAGGAAGGAGACCTGCCTAAGAAGTATGAAACAGCCCTACTCCACTGAGACCAGTTTTGCAAAAGGCCACCTTTGTCAAACGTCAGCCTGTCTCTTTTAGAGCATGCGCTAATCTCACATTTTTTAGGGATGTTGCAGGAAATGGGTGCAGAGATGCAGCAGGGCCGAGGTGGAGTAGGTAAGGAGGATGTGGGAGTGGATTGACGGAGAGGAAGGTGGAGGTGGTCACCCATGCTCACAGGGAGAGGGGACAACAGGGCTTGCAGGTGGGCCTAACACTCAAAGTAGGCTGGCACACAGGTAGGCCAAGGGACGGGTGCCTCCCGCACTTATATGGATGGCGCAGTGGAGGACTGGGGATTTACCCTACATGCGGCACCTGCAGGGGGGCTGCAAAACCTGCATGAGGTATTGCTACATCAGCAAAGGCAGGCCCACGGACAACGGATTCAACAAACAGGTCCTGGGGCAA
The DNA here is from genome assembly GCF_040938575.1 of Ambystoma mexicanum. NCBI lineage: Eukaryota > Metazoa > Chordata > Amphibia > Caudata > Ambystomatidae > Ambystoma > Ambystoma mexicanum. The sequence continues at coordinate 687,185,645 of NC_090934.1, read as the reverse complement.
TAAATCATAAACTGTGTCACTGCAAAATGAGGACATATCTCTTGAGTGCTAGTCATACAGAAAATACCCTCAAAGTTTCGGCATTCCTATGTGAAGTATAGGAGATGAGGACTGGGAAGACGGGCAACAGGACATCATTGGAAAAAGAAGCCAAAACAAATGGACCAGTAATCTCTGTGTAAGGAAATCATTAGCTGACTCAAAAACCCTTCTGCGAAACAAATACAGTGGCTGTCCAATGTGAGGAACCTGAGAGCGTCCTCACTTCTTTTCCCCCCTATAGCCTCTTCTCGGGCGGCCAGTGAAAGGCCATCGCTCTTGGATCCTGACCCTGGGGGTGGATATGCGAGGGAGGATCACCTGGGTGAAGGAGACTTGGGGAGTGGGGAGAGGACGTCCTTAGGTGAGGCATGGTATCCCCCATTTCATTTTCATAATCAACCATCTATCCTTCAATCCTTTGTAGGCTATTGTCAGCCCTTTCCCTGTTCCTCTCTTAAAAGGTTCCCAAAGAAACACCAGTTTAACAATGGAACGAAGAAGAGACCAACTAGAAAGAGACACTTCCTCATTTTGTTAATACCCACACATATCAGCCCGAGATGCGTACTGAGACAAGGAGGAGGACAGAAAGAGCAAGGCAGAACTACTGTCCCAATAGTGAGCGGTCTAGTCTTTTCTGGACTGATCATGGGGAGGAAACTTTAAAAGCAAACCTCCATTTGGAAATGGAGTCAGCTGTAGAAGCAGGGCTACGGACTGCGGGTTGCAGGCAGACCTTTTCGGATCGGCGTTGTTGCAACCTGAGTGCTCGAGTCCCATTCAAGGATGCAGAGTTTATGCAGTGGGAAGCGGAACTAAAGGACTCTGGATGCCGGTGGCAGACAACAAGAGGGAGACCTGCACGACTGAGCTAAACAGTCGCAAGAGTCTCGAGCTGCTGGAGGAACAGCACTGGATGAGCGAAGCCACGGGAAGCCGCTGGGAGAAAAAGCGAGATACCGCAAGGGAAAGAGAGAACTTGTGGTGGCAGAGGACATCGCAGAAGAGCGGTAAACTCCAACCGGTGAGTGTACCAAGAAGGGGAACACAGGGCTGGCAGGCAAATATGAAAAGCAAATAATGAACATTGATTTACATAGAAACAAACGTTTCTTTGAATACTGAATTAAATGAAAGTCAAAACAAGTACTTTGAATATCGAATTAAGTGAAAGTCAAATTAAGTACTTTTAAATACTGAGCGGAATGAAAGCAAGTTTTGAGCACACCTGAATATTGAGCAGAGTGCAAGAAAGTTGGTGAAACCTGTATTATACACAAAGAACTGCATTATATGCGAAACCAAGCATTGGCAACAACCAAAAGAATCTAAGGAAATGTATGTCATGGGGAAACGAGCATTGGCACGAGCCAGGAGAATGCAAAGAAGTGTAACAAAGGCATAGTGCCCAACCCATCCACAATACAGTGCCAGGAGAGTGCCAAAGGTGAATAAAGCCATCATGACTGTCAAGTTGAAACAGTGTCACAGTGTTGGTGGAGAAGCAGCCACAAAGGGGTACCGGTTGCGTGACATGTAATCAGTCGACCGTGTAGTCCGACAACTGTGCCTAGACCAAGTGCACCCCTATATGCAAGAGCCACTGAAAGCACCTATAAAGATGCTTGTGTTTTACAATAACCTCTTATGTGTTTTGAAATCAAGAGACTAAACTGCCAATGTGAATTAGTGAAAAGGAACAATATCAAAAGAGCTGGGATGTGTCCCAAGGAATTGTGTTGTTTTAAAAAGCTGGAAGATTTGAACTCTTGGGGAAGAAACCCCCTGTGCCTTTTGAACTATTTTGAACTTGGGGAAGGGAAGCCGATTACAAGCCAAGAGCTGGAAGAAGCTCTGAACTATTTATGTTATTGCTGACATCCCTACACATTGTATACAGTTAGACATAAGGGCAAGTATAGGTTTGCTCAGAGGAGAATTGCCTAGCATTTCAGTGCTGGACTGCCCCAGGGCAGGACAAAGACTGATGTGTTTGGGATATTTCTTCTCTGTGAAAGATAGTGAGCTAAAGACTCTGGGTAAGTCTCTCGTAACCAGGACTAATGTCTGGCAGAGAGATTCCCAGGACCCCCCTTGTCAATTTGCATATTCAAGTAACTTTGGGGCTTCCCCTAAGTTACTAGGGAAATCCAGACGTGGACCCCTTGCTCACTATTCTTAGAGAGGCACTGCTCCTCCCTACTGATGAGGTCCAACCAGGCCGAAACACGTGTCTGTGGATGCTGTTGGTACTCTTGTTCAGAGGAGAATTGCCTAGCATTTCGGTGCTGGACTGCCCCAGGGCAGGACAAAGACTGATATGTTTGGGATATTTCTTCTCTGTGAAAGATAGTGAGCTAAAGACTCTGGGTAAGTCTCTCGTAACCAGGACTAATGTCTGGCAGAGAGATTCCCAGGACCCCCCTTGTCAATTTGTAGGTTTTGGACACAGACAGACATTTGCTTTGGACTTCCTGACACAGTCTATCCTTTGTTTTCTTTATGTAGGGAAATCCCACCTTAGTATAAGGCAAGTTAGGCCTTACTCCATCCTGCATTTGAAAGTCTCATTTACCGATACTCGCAGGGAGGAGTTGGAGAAGTGGATGAGCCTGAACATCGGGCTTCTAAACACACGCTCCTTAACTAAACATGCTATCAACATAAATTACATGATATCCGCTCATAATTTTGATATACTGTGTATAACTGAAACCTGGCTCAAAGACCCAGTGGGGCCTACATGTGAGCAGGCCATTCCAGAAAACTAAACTATCTATTATGATAACAGAGTGCAGGGAAGGGGAGGCGGGGTAGCTATTATCGCCAAGAACAGCCTTAAACTCTTCAAGGTATCTGTAGGATTCAGCGGGTGTGAAGCATTGCACCTCAAACTGATTTTCTCTCCCAGCAATTGCCTCAATTTGATAGTTATCTATAGACCACCATCATTGGTGTCAGACTTCTCTCTGGAACTCTGCTCTCACTTAAGCACATTGAGATCCGAAAATTTGTCAACGGTCGTTATGGGAGATTGGAACCTCTGGCGAGGCAACAAGAAGGACAAAGGGGCCATAGCACTGGAAAAAGCTCAGAATAACCTTGATTTCACAGTTCTTAATAAGGACGCCACCACCCCTCAGGGTAACCAGTTAGACTGGCTGTGTGGTCACAACATTACAATACAAAAATGTAATACAACTCCCTGCATCTGGAGTGACCATTGCCTGATCTCGGCCAACCTAAAACTGCCCTGTTATGCTCATAAGCCCCATATCAAGGTATCAATTAGAAACTTTAAAAATGTAAATGAGCGGCAGCTCAAGCCCTGCTTAGACAAAATTCTGTGCTCCTTTCAGGATCACGACTCCTACATTGACCTGCTCGACAAATATAATAAACATTTATCTGAGTTAGTAGAATCCGTGGCACCACTTACCACTAAGCTAACTAGGAGAATTAGCAATAGCCAAAAATTGTATACTCCAGAGCTTCTTGCTCTGAAGAAGGAAAAACGGACTTTAGAAAGGAAATGGATCACAGATAAATCGGTAGAGAGTAAAGCAAGCTGGAAAGGGAAGGATAAGGAATATAAAGACAAAATTAAGGCAGCTAAGGCTAATTTCTTCAACACAGAAGCGGACAACAACACAAGTAAACTCTTCAATATTTTGAAGAACATTGAAAAGCCTGTATCTATTACTCTCCCTTTCGAACCTTCTGAGGAGGACTGTAATACGGTGCTCAATGCATTCCAAGCAAAAACGGAAAAGGCAAGACAAAACATTATTAAAGCCAGAACTTCTCCTAAACAGGAGAACTGCCCCATAGAAGTCAAGACTACTGCCAGAGAGCAGTTCTTTAACTTCGACTCTATCTCAGAGGCAGAAATGTTGGAGGTGCTAAATAACATGAAACCCACCACTTGCGCCGAAAACAGACTGCCCCCCGGCATCATTCTACAACACAAAGGTTATCTTTGCTCCAGTCCACCGAAGAATAGTAAATGCTTCATTTCAAGAGGGCATGGTGCCGAAAGATCTGAAGAGAGTCACTATCACTCCACTGGTTAAAGAAGCGGGCCTAGATCCCAAAGATCCCGGGAACCTCCGCCCCATAACCAATTCAAACTTCATCCTTAAACTGTTGGATAAGGTAGCTACTCAGCAACTCCAACAATTCGTAGAGAACCAGGAAATCCTACACCAGCAACAATCTGGTTTCAGAGCATTCCATAGCACCGAAACAGCCATGCTGGACTTGCAGAATCGGATGTTGATAATGCTGGATGACAAGTTGGGGATGTTGATGCTGCTAGACCTTAGCGCCGCATTTGATCTGGTGGATCACCCCCTCCCTATCAAGGCTCTTAGAGAGAATGTTGGTTGCTCGGAGGGGGCCATTGACTGGCTTCTGTCCTTTCTTGCCAACCGCCAAGCGAGAGTACACTGGGGTAACAGTTTCTCCGACCCTTGTGATATCCTATTCGGAGTACCCCAAGGGGCCTGCCTATCACCAATGTTGTTCAACATCTACATGCGCTCCTTGTGTAGCCTATTGGTGAAAGCCGGAGTGTCGTTTACAAACTACGCAGATGACACCCAACTCATACTGGAGATAGGGGGTAGGAATCACACCACAGACAGCGAAGTGATCACCAGGGTTTATAAGATCATCGACGACAGGATGCAGGCAAATTGGATGTGCTTGAATGACTCCAAAACTGAACTGATGTTGTTTGGCTCCAGTCGTCAGCTGGAAAAACTGGGGGCAGAGTACAACACATTCCAAATCAAGAACGCCACAATTCAGGTGGTCCGTAAGGTGAAGACACTAGGGATGATGGTCGATGCTGCGGTGGACTCGCATGCCCAGACCAGTTTCCTCCAGAAAAACACAGCCTACTATCTCAGGCTGATGAAAGCCATCAAACCATTGCTGAATGAGGGAAATAGGGCAACGATAGCCAGAGCCATCATCCTCTCTAGACTCGACTACGGGAATGCCCTGCTGTTTGGGGCCTCTTCCAAGGATCTCTCCAGCTGTCAGGTGATCCAAAACAAGGCGGTCAGGTAAGTAAAAAATTTGAAGAGGAAAGATCATGTTACAGAAGAGAGGCTCTCTTTACACTGGCTGAGAGTAGAAGAACGGATAAAGTTCAAGGCTCTCTGCCTGGTTCATAAGTGCCTCTATGGCACAGCGCCCGCCTACCTGAAAACGAGTGTAGTACCCTACAATCCCAGGAGAAATCTACGATCAGGTGGCAAATGCCTATTGATCGTGCCCAAGTTTAAGCTGAAAATCGGGCTGGGCAGATCTTTTCATGTACTGGCTCCCAAATTGTGGAACAGCATCCCTGAACCCCTGAGGTTGGAAACTAATCACGCCACCTTTAGGAAGGTTCTCACCTTTTCAGATGAGAAATCGGGTGACGATGCCTCTTAGAGGCCATCCGGTGGTTAGCAGACCCTTTAAATGTCGTCTGTCACATAGTATCTGTTGCGTATGTTTAAGCGCCCTGATGCCTGCGGGCTACCGGCGCTCTATAAAAACTAAATACATACATACATACATACATACATACAAAGTAAAAAAAACTGTCTACCGAACTTGGACCTGTTGTCTGTGTCTGCCTCATGATGCCTTCACACCAAACACTGACCTTATCAGAATATGTGTCGACCCTTGCGTGAGTACATGTGTAATATTAAGATTGCAGCTCCTACTTAAAAACCATGCGAGATCGGCATGGAAATTGGCTGAAGAAACCTTTCCTTATGGTTATGTCGCTCTGTATATAAAAGGCCATTCAAGGAAAGTTGACACCCGCAGAAGGTAGATATTCTCGAGGGGCATGAGACCTCACTCCATATATGGAGCATCAATATGTGCTCACTTTGGAAAACTCAGGATAATGAAATGAAATATTGTATTTATATCGCACTCATACACAAGTGTTTCAGAGCGCGACCAGGCAAAAAGGGAGGGGAACAAGGGAGAGAAAAAACTGAAAAAACAGCGATCTTACTAGGCCCAGTGACATTTATGAAAGCGCAAGTGCATGGGAAAGGAAAATGGGGGAAAAGTGCGAAGCAGAGGAGAGAAAAACAAATAAATATTAAATAGAATAAATAATAAATAAGGGCTTTAAACCATTGTAGTGCAGCCAGCAAGTGGCAGGTGAAAGTTAGTCAGAAAGGTATATCTGATAAGTGCAGATGAAACGTGGGAGGGGGACTGTATAGGTACAGATACAGAAACCTAGTGCAGATGGTGGCATGAAGGCAGTGCAGGAGGGTGGCAGGGTGAGCAGATACCTGGGCCCGAAAGAACAGAGGGTGGCCATGTGCACAATGCCATGAGAAGAAACAGATCAACAGGGGAGAAGGGGGCAGAGGCAAAGAGGAAGGTCTTGAGAAGTTTCCGGAACCGAAGATGTTTTTCCTCAAGTTTCAAGGTGGCCGGGAGGCTGTTCCAAAGGGAGGCACCAGCCGAAGAGAGGGATCTACCCCCAGCTCTTTTTTTTGCAAAACGACTAACCCGGATGGAGTTAGAAGTAGAGGAGCGAAGGGCTCGAGAGGGGAGGTATTTACGGAGGGATAGTTGAAGGTATATTGGACCCAGGCCCCAGAAAGCCTTGTGGACAATGCAGAGGGTTTTAAATTTAATCCTTGCATCCACTCAGAGCCAATGAAGGGATTTCAAGGATAATGCTCGGATGAAGATTTTTTATTAAATGCGCAACCACCACCTTTCACAAAATCTTTCAGTAACCACATGTTTTGTCATTTAAGTGTAAATTATTTCTAATGTCAATTGTGTAATACTGTAAACCGAAAAAAACATTTTTTTTTAAACAAATGAAATGAGAATTCATTTGGCGTCTGTGGGTATTTGGACTTCAAACAAGATCCCCTGCAATATGAATTCTTACACTCCTATTTCAAAAGCGCATTACTGTTTTGAAATAGGCAGTGGTGTTCAAAAGCTTTATTGCTAAAAAATAACTTTGGGAAATAATTATGACCTCCAAAAAAATCAAGGTACAAAACATCCACAGTCTCCCAAGATAAAGCTCAGTCTTCGGTCAATTCCAATTGTCCCAGGGGTCGGTAGCTAGGCCTAGGTAAAAGCAAGGGAGAAAAGTGTCAGAATAAGAGAGTCGCAAGTATTGAGTAGGTGGTCATGGGAAACATTAATAGACAGGTTATGGGAGGTAGTCCGGAGGAAGAAGATGAACGAACACACAAAGAGGTTGGCAGTGAGAGCGAGGAGAAAGTGACGTCTTAAAATACCCAGAAAGGAGTTGTGAGGAGGCAGGCATGCCCAAAGCCATATCAAAGCGATATCAGTAGTGGGGACGATAGAAGCATGTGCATAATGTCGAGAAGGAACAGGAGGAGAGACAGGTGTTTGGAGATGGGCTGATGGTGGAGAGCAGAGAGATTCCCCTTAGGTACGAGATTAATGCGAATCATTGAGGAGGTACATGAGGATAAGACTTTGGAGGACAGAGCCAGGACTCAGACAGGGAGGTGTAGAAAGGATTCAAATAAAGACACAAGTTTGAGGAAGTTACTTGCTGCCTGGTAGAAGCTCTGGAGATTGCAAACTACTTTCCCTGTCCTGTACTCTCCCCATATTCAGGCAGAGTGTACAGGCGCACGTGGGTCCGGGATCAGTGGGCAGCCCTACAGATAAGGGGTGTATCGGCCACTTTTACTCCTTAAAAATAGACAAATGTGTCCAAAAATAGAAAAAAGGAAGTACAAATACTCCCAACAAACAATAGTTAACAGACAACTAGAACCATGTACTCCTGCTTTCACCAACACAGCTCCATGGATATGTTTGAACCAGAGTGCACATAGTACCACAGGAACAAACAACTATTACTGCCTGATTGTAAGAAGTAAACGTGTATGAATGACTAGGTGCAAAAGAATAATTATTACAAAAACATTTCCATTTTCCAGCTAAACATTTTTACTTGCTTATAAAATACTCCCATTAGGAATCGGACATACATTTTTACTCCCCAAAAAATAATTTTACTCCAAACATAAAAAAACTGGGAGTAAAATTCTTCTACTTCAATATCATTTCTGGAGCACTGCCTGTGGGATTCATTTTTTCATCAGTGAAAAGCAGAGGATCAGAGAGAAAAGAAGTGGGGGACACTTAAAATGTCCAGGACTGTGAGTGACTGAAGTGATCATTTATTGGGGAGGCGACATGGAATTAGATATAAATTGTTAGGTTCCAAGAAGAAGCCAAATGTAGATCTGGGTTAGGTGTCCCAGACAGCTGGAAGGACCTATGTGGGAATACACTTTTTGCTTCACTTCCTTTCAATCTTCCTTTGATATATGCAAATAACGAAGGAAAAAATGTTAATTGTTCACAAGTGTTTTCATTGTTTGCATACATCAAAGGAAGACTGACAGGAAGTGATGCAAAAAATGAGTGGATTCCGACATAGGTCCTTCCAGCTGTCTGGGACACCTAACCCAGATCAATATTTGGCTAATATTTTGAATCACCCAATGGTGCAAATGGGGCGGGATCTGGCAACAGGACCAAATAACTGCACTATAAATTACATAAACTGTTACAAGAAAAACATTTTTGATATAAAACAGCTGTGCCCACTCACCACTTCTCGGACACTTGACACTAGATTCCAAGAAGAAGTAATCCTTCTATCGTTAAAGCTCTTATGTTGTCTTTGTAATTTTGCCCGGTATTGTAAGTATCACTAATAATCTCTAGTTACTTATACAACTATGTGTTTCATTTGTTTTGATCCTACTCGACTTGGTGACAGGAAGCTGTTTTGGGATCTCCAGCTACACACGTGCCTTGAAAATGTTTTCAAATACTGCCACACTTGCAGGTCGAGTAAACTAATGCACTACTCGACGCAAACAAAGTTGACTCAAATCATGAAAGGGATGGGATAGTATTCTTATTACTGGAAATATCCTGGTGGCACATGATGTTCTCATCAGAATAAACACGCTCAGACTAAATGGGGAGTGTGTTAGAGTTGGCCTGGCCTGAGAGAGTGAGCATACTGCACGATCATGAATAAGGATCACAGGCAATACCTTGCATAGCCGCCCAAGCGGTGTTGCCACCTGTGGAGATCACTCTGCCTCCATCCTTACGAATATTTGCACCCAATTTCAAGTGCATCAGCATGGACATTTCAACTTCACGGAATCTTTATTCAGAAATGTGATCAATCAATCGCTGTGGTGCACCTGCTTTGATTGCTTGGAAATTACTTTTCTGTAAGCGTCCCACAAACCCAATTTAACACAAGAAAAATGCAGGAATGAATATGCCCCTAAAATTAAAACACTATCAGGTGGCAAATAAGGGTTAAAAAAAGTCAGTACCCCTCAAAAAAATTCATGCCTGCTCCTGCCAACCCCCGTGCTGCAAATGAACTATTCTGGTCGCATTATTTTACCCTGCACTTGTTGCATATGAATACTACGGTTCCGTCAGAATTTCGTCAAACGCGCCGCAATGTGGGGGTGCCAATACAGCCTGATATTTAAATACTCAAAAATAAGTGCTACATGACAGCATGGCTGACTGGACCAGTGCCGTCGTCCTTCTTGCACTCCTACCACCTCAGCTGTGTCACCCTCCTTGTCAGCCACCAACGAAAATCTTCTTTCTGATGGTCAAGTCCCTTCTCCATAGCAGTCTTAAGTCACTGGCTAAGGGCAGGGGACAGGGATATATTGGCCCCGTTTTTGATAGAATAATAGACAAGATAACAACATTGGCGTTCTTCTACAGGATATATCCGAGCCTTCATTACGTATGAAGAACTTGCCTGCACGGGCATGATGCTTTGAGGTGTTATATCTTGCATGTAAGCAGAGACACATCCAGATACCCCAGTCCCACGTGTCATGCCCCATTTAATAATCTAGTGCTTGCTGGGAAATGTAGTCTCTGTTCTGTTCACGTTAACTACTTGAAAACAACTATTAAGGTTAAATCAGTATGCAGTTGTCGGCCGGCCTGAGAACCGTTTGTCTTGGGCCGAAAAATGCACAGTTCAAACCAGTACTACTCTGTAGACAATGAACTTCCAGTGATGGCTACTGGGTGGCGCTGTGCTGTGTGTGGCTTGGCTCAAATGGATTCATCTACATAAAAGCCCATTAAATGAAAGCCCTGACCGGGAAGCATATCGTCTGGTCTAAAAGGGGGTCATCCCACCACCCTAGCAGCATGGGAATTCTGCAGCAGGGTACCATAGAAGAGGCGCAGGCTGGATTGCAGAGCATGCTGCTGCCAGGCCGGTTTACTCTGCAGCACAGCAGGAGGTGCCTGTACAGGACGCTACCGTGCCTGCTGCAGCCACACCACTCATACTTTCTGAGATGTGTGATCAGTCCTACTTTTTTCCTTGGCATTCTGGCACTTAAGGTCTTCATCACCACATTTGGAATGAAGTACTAAAAGCAGAGGATGGCTTGGATCATCTTGCAAGCACTGTGCAACTGGGGCTTTAGGGGCATGCTGCCGGGAGGCTGCCGTGAAGCCTCATCCAGTGGTGGAGCAGGGACGGCAAGCAAATGCTACTGCAGGCCCCTGTCCGTTTCTGTGCATCAGGGTCTGCAGGGAAATGCTGCTGGCAGGACCGCTTTTCTGCTTTGCTGGTAGAGGTGCCAGAGATGTGCTGCTGCAAGGTCTTCCAGCCAAACCTTTCGATTCGGTCAAAACTATCAATACCTTACAGCCACATAGAGCCTTGAAATCATAGTAGTGTCCTCCCCTTGGAACACCCTAAAGGTCTGCTCACCTAATGCAAGGCAGTCCAGGGTCCAGCATGCCGGCACTTCTGTTACTTCACCTGCCCCTGCTCATCACAGACACCTCCTGCTCGACACCCACTTGGCCCTAACTCTGTTACCTGAGGCTGAGAGTTCATCACGCTGCCTATTCTGCTCTAAATGGGAGGTGAGCACAAGAGGACCTGCAACTCAAACATCACTAGACAGTTTAACAGAAGATGTTTTAAGTTTGGCAAGATATGCTCAGTGGCCTTCAACTTAGAGCCCAGACAAAGCAAACAAACATCCCAGATGAGGCACTAGCCCTGAAAGTCGAGTAAATCAAAATGACACTTGACCATCCTCAAAAGTACTCGACTTTGCTGGTGGTTGAAAGGATTTCATAAAGGCGTGTTCACAAGAAGTTCCAATTATCATAGCAGACACGGGGTGTACTTAGTGATCATATCTAAGGATGAGTGGAAGTATGCCAAGTGATATTCATAACCAACTAGACATTTGTATGTATTTAAATATTTACGATTTATCCAAAATGAAAACGCTGTACGGTAGGTAGCGAGTTACAGCTCATTATTGAGAAAAGGTTTGACTTCTGGTGAAGCCAACTCAGACTTTCGTCCTTACAAGGTCAACATAATGGACAGCATTACATTGACTAATATTAGCACCTGGTATGTACAGTATTGCGAAATGGCGCAAACTGTGTAGATGAAAGCAAACAGCGGTGGCATTCCAGAAGGTACAGCTGGAAACACTAATTCTACTGTTGAAATAACCCCAAAGATCTAAGGCCAGTGTGAGGGGGTGAAGTGAGTTGGATGGGAAGGACATCAGAGAAGGAATGGATTTCAGAACCGTGGATGACAGAAGGTAGATGGTCTCAAGGCTTGCTGAGGTTGTGTATTAACGAATGTGTAGTCATCCAGTGATGGAAGGTAGACAGTCATACAAGCTTGGAGTGAGTTTGTCATGGAGGGAAAGAGGTGGTAGAAAATATCAATCATTTAAAATATGTTGTAGATAGAGGTTGAAAATAAGCAACAGGCAAAGGAGGCCAGGTAAGATGCAAGATCCATGCGCACCGATTACGAGGTAGGTGTGGAACTGGATGGCTATTCGGATACTTGGACACAGTCCATCACTGCTGCAATACCACAAAGAACTAAGAGCTGCCTCTTTAAACAACTCCTCATCCCTCATAAATAACTCCCTCAACGCCAGTCATATGCTGTGGGTCACAAATTAAATCAACTGTGCAATTCAATAGATTAATCTGGATGCACAAAAAGTGCATAGGGAAGTGTGGTTTGTGTGGCTACAGTAGAGGTGCTCAGAACGCTGTTGTAACCCCGCTTTCCCCAACGTCTTATGTATTCTCGCGACATTGGTTGGCAGCGGCAGCCTCAAACTCTGGAACTTACTCCTATCAGAAATACGGACCTGATCATGTCGAGTGAGACGCAAAAACCTGTTCTGACATAAGTGGTTCTTGAAGTAGGAAGCGTTTACATTTTTCATTAGGTGGTGAATTGTTAGTAAACCTTTTTTTAGGTCTTGAAATTCCAAGCACTTTGATAAACAATTTTGGGCAACATAAGCACCTCGGTTCACTTTATTATCTGCAAGCATGTAATGCGAATAGTGAGCTGGCGTTACGGGGACAAAGGTTTGATAAGCCCCATTGCAGCACTTCTGAATGGGACAAAGACCAAGAATCCCAAGGCACAATGCGGTGCAAGTGGCCTTGATAAATCGACATGGACGCAAAGTCCCTCCATTTGTATGGTGTCAACTTTGTGTCAACGCGAACCGTGGATTAGGCGGGAACAATGGGACGAGGGGGAGCTAGACCACCAGAAAAAATCACTCAGGTTATAAAGATGACCATCCTCCTAAAAGAGCAGGACAAATGAGCACAATGTCAGGAGAAACACTGGGGGCGCCTGCAAACACGTCAAAGGCAGTGCTTGACGACTTAATTGCAGAGTGGCCGGTCACTACTCAAATGTCCTGCGTAGCGCGGCCATGAAGAGGCTGGTGACTGCAATTCACTGTGAACATTAGAGCTTCTCCGATTCCTACAGCACACACTAAATGAATTTGCAGGTAACTAACCTGCACTATACTTTAAGACAATATCGTAGGCAGTTCCATGAAAAGTTACGCACAATAAATACATCGTTTCAAAATGAATGTTTAAAGAAACATAGATCACGTTCTATGGAGCGCTCCATCCCAGATTCGGCCCGCGTTTAAACTCTGCAAAGATATATTTTCTTGTTATCCAACGAAACGGAGCCGGGTGTTGTATAAAGCGTTTGCAAGACAGACGATTGTGACCGCATGTTGAACATATCTTCACTGACTGACCTACCGGGAGTAACTAGTTATATGAACGTGGTTAATAACCGGCTCGACGCGTATCCGCTCTTCCAGACCTATGAGGAAAAACAAAAAAACACGGGCGCGTATAGGACCGGTTTCCTCGTGAGCCGATCCTGTGTCCTTGTGGCACCCCGCTACACAGGGGCTCACGAGATGGAGTGGAATGCGGGGAGAAGGACGATTAAGCGGAGGCAACGCTGCTGCCGCCAGTGGGGCTCCCTTTCCCAGTTATTTCTTATTTTATGTAAATTACGATAGATAGTTAAGTGTGCTTACCCCTTTGCCCCCCGAGCCGTCATTACAGACTGGCGAAAACATGGCATTAAAGCACGAGATGGAAGAGAATATTTGTGTGTTCTCCATTCCAGCTCAAAGTGTTTAGTCGGCTCATGTTGGCCCTGTCGAACTATCATCGCGGTTATCATGAGTAGGGCGGCAAGCGTACACCTGGCCTCGCCTCTAGGGCAATTGCAATGCTGTTGTAAATATGTTGCACACAGTATGCCTGCCGCAAAGCACTGTACACAATTAACAGTTGATATGGTCAGGTATCCTGCTGCTTCAAATGGAGTTTAAGCCTTACAGACCGAGGGAAAGGTCGTTATCATGGGATAACAGCACACCCTGGCCCTTTTCCTTAGGCCACACGTCGGGTGACATTAGCGCACGCAATAAGGACCCCACTCTAGGTTTTAGAGGGCATTAGCACATAGTGGCAATAGCAATACAGGTTTTGGAGTTGCATGGTGAAGTGAAGCATGTTAGTTTAATACCGAAGGTGACAAAGTAAATTAAACGAGGAAAGCATTTTTATTTTAAAATTGTTTGACCTGTAAACTATTTAAAATGTGCATGTTTTTGGTGTACATAAGTAAACGGTTTTTCTGAAATAAAAGCATCTGTCCATGTTTTAGCTTTCACTAAAGTTTGTTAAACTGGATATTGCCTGTAAAATTTGAGATGAATTGAAAAAATACCTGCGAAACCGGAAGTGTCTTCTTGAAAGAACCCTTGATGGTAATTTGCATTTTCGTTTCTTGAATGTAGAGAAATACTTCAGAACGCTTGACTGCATTTAGTGCATATAGGTTTCATTGACAGACTGTAGAATGTAATATTTACGCATATACTTTTATGGTATTGCTTAGCTGTTCTGTCCGATTAGTAAATCATCTTTCTTTCGTTCACATTTCATGTCCTCTTTTTCAATGCCATGCTTATAGAGTCCTATTAAATGTAGCACATCGATTAAAAGTCTCATTTTGTTGTTACAGATCTTATTGTAAGGAGCAAAACATTCTCCTTAATAATTGTTGGCGGGCTGCCCAACACACATGAAGTTATGTCTTGGCATTGTCATGCGAGTCCAAATCATTGGAACATGCTACCATCTTCTCATTACTCATCTATGATGTATTGTTTAGAAATAAAGATTTCCACGCATTAGAGGAATGGACACTTTACTAGGCTTACTAAGTGTGGGCAGCGGTAGAGTCTATTTAGACTACTGTTCTCATTTTGTAAAGGATGATATGCCATGGCTATACCACACTTCAATGGCAGTCCTTTATAATAAGGAAGACATCCTGTGAGTGTCTGTCCACCCCTCAGGCCGTCCCAGCCCGGGGGCAAAGAACAGAGTGTCAGAAAATGCTATGGGAGGGTGTGTTGGGGACTTGAGGTGCACAGGGCTAGCTGCCCTTCACACCAAACTTAAGATGTTTATTATATATATATATATATATATATTCAGTGAAAAAACTTTGTTAAAGGGACGTTATGGTTCAAAGTAAAACCGAAAAACCCCTGAAATTCGGCAGTTATGGTAAGATAAGCAACCATAACTCGCGCCAGCGTGCACTGCTAACACTAACACCCAGGACATCAAAGATGACATCACAAATGTCATTGATGACATCACATGTGCATTTACTTTTCATGAAAACTCTGTACAAGGGATTCTTATAATGCTGACCAAAAACTGTCAAGGATCATTGGGATAAATATCATGAGCTAATTAGTGCATTAAGCAATGCATTGATATAAATAGCATTCTGTTATGAAGTTCTATACAGTATACTAAGCTACTCATGCAGAAACATAGGCAGTGTGTGCAGCAGACATGATGAAGGTGCAATATTCATAATCTTGTCATGTTGAATAGTGAAATTATAACTGCTTTCTTATTAGAGTTTTGCGTACTGTGAAACATGTAATAAGTAGATAATAAAACCCACTTAATACATAATTATTAAAGACAAAACACAAAGACAACAACACATACAAATATGAGTATATACAGGGACAGTGAAGTAAACAAAAAAGCAGAAGTAGTAGCAGAAAGTGTTCATAACCTAACTGATTGTCTTTATGCAGAGAAACGATTGCTCTGTTTCAAAGCTGCTACTTACCATATGTATGTGTATCACATGATGTGACTGAACCCAAAGGAAAGGAGAGTGAGTACAATGTATACCAATATGAGCATATACAGGGAAGGTAGAGTAATAAAAATAAAACTATGAGAAAGTGCTGATAACCCTAATGATTATCTTCATGCACAGAAAGGATTGCTCTCTTTCAAGCCTGTGTCTTCCGCTATGTATATGTTTCATATGATGTGACTTGACCCTAAGTCTACAAATATAGTACCTTTTCAATTTTTACTTCCTGACTGTTACTGAAGAAAACTATGTGGCCTAGATATGTCAGTAAATGGAAAAAAGGGAGAGCCAGACATGTGATGTCATCAGTGATGTCATCAATGACATTTGTGATGTCATCTTTGATGTCCTGGGTGTTAGTATTAGCAGTGCACGGTGGCGCGAGTTATGGTTGCTTATCTTATCATAACTGCCGAATTTCAGGGGTTTTTCGGTTTTACTTTGAACCATAACGTCCCTTTAACAACTTTTTTTGCTGAATTTCATAGGTTTTTCGTAGTGCAACTTAACCATAACGTCCCTTTAACAAAGTTTTGTCACTGAATTTCAGGATCTTCTCCTTCAGAGATGGGGGAACTCCTCCCAAGGAAAAATGGGTCCCAAGGGATTCCAATCCAGACTGGGTAGATGTGGGGATTGAGCTGTCGCCGCCCATCATTCTATCCCAGAACCAACAATACCGAAAACCCCTGGTTCAAACCCATCCTGGTGACTGCCTCCAAAAAGGGGGGGGCGGCCCAGAACCGGAACCAGGGGAACCCGAAACCGCATCCATAGACTGGGTAGATGTGGGGATTGAGCTGTTGCCGCCCATCATTCTATCCCAGAACCAACAATACCGAAAACCCCTGGTTCAAACCCATCCTGGTGACTGCCTCCAAAAGGGGGGGGGGGCGGCCCAGAACCAGAACCAGGGGAACCCAAAACTGCATCAATATCCAATTGCCAACTATTTCTTTCAGATTCCCAAAACTCCCTGCCAAACTCTGCCCAAATCTCTTCTCTCTCAATGTCCAAAGCCAGAAAATTAGCCCACCAGTTGTCCAAAAATATGCATTATCTGTGCCCCCTTGAGGAGAAGGAGGGAAGATACTATGCCCCGGTACAAGTACAGGGGCAGGGTACGATTTTGGCACTGGTGGACATTGGATCCCAAGATACCCTTCTGTCCAAAAAGGCCTTTGATGAACTAAATGCAGGAAGGGGGGAGAATTACCGAATTCCTCTCAACTCTCTTCCTGGACAACTTCAGAACTTTGACAGGAAGGAAATTCCCGTCGAGGGGACTGCAGATTTAGGCATTAAAATTGGACGACACAAGGTGAAACACCCGGTCATAGTAGTGACTCCAGAGGGCACCCCTTGTTTACTAGGGAATGACCTCCTGAGAAGGTTGTCACCCCTAATAGCTTGCGTAAACAAGGTCCTCTGGACCCGGACTAGCCGACCAATAAAATTAAAACGAGTGTCAACTATGTTAGTTTAAATGGCACATGCCACATGGTTGAACAGAAATCTGACCAAGTACAATTTCACTTCCAGAACAACCAAATTCCAGACGCGACAGTAATAGCAGTAGGACAACAGACTGGTAATGGGGGGTCCTCTCTATTTCTGGAAATCAACCTTCCTTCCAGTTTAAGGTGGTATTCCACACTGGAAGGAAACACTCTGAAATTCTTTACTAATCCACAATCAGACATTCCCACTCCAATAGTCCAGAAAGATGTGAAATCAGCTCAGAGCCTGGCTGATATTCAGCAAATTGGGGAACAGTTGTTCATCCCTGTTCAGTTAAATGATGGGAAGGACTCTGTTCTCGCCCGAGTGTGTGTGAACAACGGTAAGAGCTTCATCAGCGAAGCCATGTTCCGCCAACTCCCAAAAGATCCAGCCATTCCCACATTCAAACTTATAGACAAATGGGAAATGGATCTGGAAACACCCAATTCCAAGCATCTCCTGCCAAGCAGGTGTATGCTCAAAATCTCCATTGGCAACAAGAGCATAGTCCATATTGTTGGGTCGTGCGAGACGTCACTTCCGCCTTTTACTTAGGCAGTGACATTCTCAATCGTTTTGCCATTAGTTTGGACCTAATAAACTTCAAAGCTTGGTCCCAATTAGCGCATAATCCCATGGGCTTTGATGATCCAGAAAAAGCATTTAGGTCAGCTCAATTGCTACCTTATGCAGTTGAAATTCAGATTAAAGAGGAATTCACCATCCCAGAAAGGACCCGACAATTCTCCCTGGAAGTGAAAGTTAAAAGAGGACAAAAATTGAAAATCCCCGATGCTCATATTCATCTAAATGCGTCTCTCCAACAGCAAGGGTTGGGGGTAAACCCAACACCATTAGTCAACATAGAACATGACACCATTCCAATAGAGGTGGATAACAGCGACTTAAAGAGTATTACTCTAGCTGCAGGCACCATTATTGGAATGGCGGTTGATGACCGACATATCTCCATTGATTTAGGAAATGAACTGTTAGGACCAATCCCCATGGACTGTTTTGACAGTGACAGTGATGACAATACAACACCAGACAGGATCTTTACCCGGCATGGGGGGAACTTCCTGGTGTACACTTCCTGCCCTTATGGTAAGGAATATGTGACTTGTGACTTCAGAAGGGATGAAGTGATTTTCCAGGTCCATGAGGGCTGCCTTTCCCACCTGAAGCCTCCAGTCCAAATCAGCACCCTGACCAGGGACTTCTCCACCCAGCTGGAGGAGGCCGCTGAGATAGCCAAACCAGAAGTCTTTCCAGGCTTCAGGCAGATGGTGGAAGAGAGAGTCAACCTAGCTGATGCCTGTGTGACTCTGGAACAGAAGCAAAAGTTGAAACAAGTTTTCTTGGATTTTCAAGATCTCTTTGCGGTGGACTCATATGACTGTGGTCGCACCGACATCCACACAACAATTCCCACGGACCCTGGCATGACTCCAGTGTTTGTGAAGCAATATTGCTTGCCTCTCACATCCATGGAGTCCTTTAATGAAATAATTAAGAACCTTGAGTCCCGGGGAATAATCTGTCCAGTACACAGCACCTTCAATAATCCGGTGCTGGGAATATTGAAGCCAAACGGCCAGTGGAGACTCTGCGCCGACCTTGGGGAGCTCAAAAAATGGGTCCATACTTCCCGATGGCCTCTTCCCTACATTGACCAAGGGCTGGCCCAGATCCAGGGGTCACAGGTATTCACTGCAATAGACCTGACCAATGGATACTGGACTGTGCCTGTCAGTAGGGAGGACCAATACAAACTGGCTTTTACCTTTGGGGGCCAGCAGTACACATGGACCCGGACTCCCTTTGGATACCTCAACTCTGGCAATGAATTCAATAGTTTCCTACACAAGGCCATGCCGGACCTGGGTGCGAGGGGTAACCTGGCTTATGTAGATGATGTCCTCATCAAAAGTTCATCTGTGGAGCAACACATAGCAGAAATCCGTTATGTTCTGACACAGTTGAGGGCCGCCGGAGCGAAACTTTCCTTTCAGAAAGCACAGTGGTGTAGGACCCATGTTAATTTCTTGGGGCATGAGATTACTCCTCAGGGTCTCTGTCCCCAGGAAAAGAAAGTGGAAGCACTTCAGAAACTGAAAGACCCCACAACTCTGCGGGAACTAAGGAGCCTCCTTGGACCGACTAATTACAGCAGAAAGTTCATTGAGGGCTACGCAGAGATCACCAGACCAGTGATTCATCTCTTGAAGGGGGGGTCAAGTGGGAATGGGGTCCAGAACAATCCGAGGCAATAAGACAGCTCAAAAGAAGCCTCTCACAAGCGCCTTGCCTAGTTTACCCTGTCAAAAACAAGGAGTTTTTCTTGGAGACAGGGTTCTCTAATAAATGTGTGACTACAGTATTATATCAAAAGCATGACACGATCAATAAAGTAATCTCCTATGCGAGCAAAGTTTTATCCTCTGTGGAGGAAAAAATCAACGATTGTGAGAAGTCACTCCTGGCAATGGTGTGGGCATTGAAGAATTACCGCCCGTTTATCCAGGGGGAACACATCATAGTGGAGACTCCACACCAGCCTCTGCAATATCTCCAAAGTGACAGAATCCGTACCAGAAATGTGAGTAATTCCCGAATTACTTCCTGGATTCTGTCAAAGCAAGGCTTTCCGGTGGAGGTCAGATATGGCCAACACAAGAAGAGTCCCCTCGCGCAAGGTCTGGCTGACTTGCATGATTGTGCCAGAGAAAACTGTCTCGAGGACGAAAGTCTAAAAATCAAGGACAACATGGAGGCATACCTTAATTCCCCCCACAAAGTCTTTGAAGAAGACAAGTGTGAGGGAATGCCCACTGTCTATGTGGATGGATGCTCTTACCATGTTGACAACAACAGGGAAAAAGAACTTGTGGCCTGCGTAGGGAATGCATGGGTGAATGAGTCCCCAGAACCCTCCGCTGGGTACAAAATTGGTCCTCGAAGTAGTCAGGTGGCAGAGATGATGGCTGTGTATCAAGCCATCCTCACTGCTGTCCAACACCAACTCCACGAACTGGTCATAATCACAGATTCGGATTATGTACGGAACGGGTTTGTGGAGCACCTGGTAAATTGGAAAACCAGAGGCGTGTTATGTGCTAATAACAAACCCTTGAAACATGGGAAGTTAATTCAAAACATTGATGATCTGGTCACCGTGAATGGGAGGACCATCTACTGGAAGAAAATCAAGGGTCATTCCAAAGTAGGGGGACCAGAAACACTGGAAATGACTTAGCTGATCAGTTGGCCAAAACCGGGGCCATCCAAGGGGATCTAATAGAGATTGAGTCCCTGTTGGGGGAAATCCAGGTCACTGCTATCACTAGGTCCCAGACATATGCTCACAATGATCTTTCAACTGCACAATGGAGTAAGGAGACCCCTGATGCTGATTTGATCACGGCTCAGAAGGGGGATCCAATAATTGCTAAGTTTTACCAACACATTGAGGACCCTGAGAACTTTTCCCTGACGGATACCGATTACATTGGGAAAGAGGACCTTAGAGTGTTGATGAAATGTCCAAAAATGTTCCGAATCCAAGACAGTTTGTTGGTAAAGGAAATCCCAAGATGGCCATGATCAGTGGGTGGTCCCTACCTCATTCCGAAGCCTGATGTTAAATCACGCCCATGATGCGGCCACCGCCGGTCATAGGGGGTTTCATACAACACTTGAGATCTTAAGAGAGGTTGCATACTGGCCACACATGGGGCAGGACCTCGACCAATACTTGAAGGGGTGTCTTGTGTGTGCACAATTTCAGCCAACATCCCTCACACACCGTGCGCCTCACCAAAAGAGGGGGATGACACTGCCATGGTCAGATTTGCAAGTCGACTTCATAGGCCCCCTGATTCGCTCCTCTAGGGGAAATAAGTACATGTTGACGGTGACATGCTTATTTACTCAATGGGTGGAATGTCTCCCGGCCCCAAACTGCAAGGCAGAAACAGCAGCTGCCCTGATGATCAACCACATCTTTTCCCATTTTGGTCTACCCCAAAGGATTGAGTCGGACAGAGTTAGCCATTTTACCAGCGAAGTAATGACAAAGATGTGGGAGATACTGGGGGTTAAAAGGAAGCTACATATTGCTTTCCGGCTAGCCTCTTCTGGTGCAGTGGAGAGATACATCAGAACCATTGTGAGCATCTTAAAAAAGTTTGTGGCAGATTCTGGGCCAAGTTGGGATATCTGATTGCCTCTGGTCCTAATGGCCATCAGATCTACCCCTTCATCTGCAACTAAAATTTCACCGTTTGAGCTGATGACTGGAGGCAAGATGGTGCTTCCCCAGCATTTGCTCTACAGGACCCAAGAGCAGACATTAATCAATGCCTCCACAACTCATGAAAGAATACAATGTGGGAGACCGGGTCTATCTATACAATTTCCAAAGGAACCAGGCCAAACACCGAAAATTTCTGCCTACATGGAAGGGACCTTTTGAAATTGTAGACAAGATCTCCCCAGTCGCCTCCAAGATCCGCATCCCCAATGGCAGTTTGGCGGTAGGGGAAGACAAGTGGGTCCATATAAATCAGCTAAAGTGTTGCCATCCCAGGCACACTCTGCAGCAACTGGAGGAGTCCTCTGCAATCTCAGAGGGGGCCGCTCCAGAGCAATACAAGTCCAACCTTAAAATATTCCACATGTAGCCTATAAAATTTTATGATTCTTGAATGCAAATGTCTCCTGATGTATAAAATGTATATGTTCGCCCCACCATTAATAGTGGTGGGGAAATGTCTCTGAATATGTTTCTGCCGCTTTTGCTTTGTTATCCTAGGTGAGAAGAGAGAGAGATAAACCATGGAGACTGACCAAGAAGGACGACCCGGGGACCGGGAGCAAAGATCCGAGGGGCCCGGGGTACTGCCCAAAACTCCCATCAGGACCGGCGAGGAGAACCGACCGATCCACCCTGAGGGAGGTAAAGATGCTGAACTTTGCCATCGGCGGAATCAGAAGACGATGATGCGGACATCCCAGCGTGTGGATCAAAACATCCTTTGCACCCGACTCCCCCTCGACTCGAAATCAAAGTGCAATCGGGCGGGGGGAGCTTGTCAGGTGTCTTGACCCACTTTTGAATTATTATGCTACAACATTGGTGCTGTGGGTTTAGAAAATCCAAGATGGCCGAAAAGCCCACACTTGCGCCAGAATCCAGGAAAACCGCGCAGTTTGCGCACACCAAGATGGTCGCCTAACCTGCCACCCACCAGTGCGAGCGTGATGGGCCAGAAGCGCCATGAGTGAAACGTGGTGCCAAAGGAAAAACAGCAGTGCCTGTTAGCTCAAAAAGCACTTTGAAATCACCTTTGTTTCTCTGAATGCAAGCTTAAAATGCCTATTTCAAACATTGCAAGATATTCAAAAATCTTACTGAACACCAGCAGACGTCTGGTAGAATGAAGTCTTGTGTGCATACCAAATCTGGAAAGATGAAGAGCCTAAAATAATGTTCATAACAAAACTAGCTGGGCTGTGGATGTCAGTAGCTTAAGTGAAATGTGATTTAAAGCCACTAAAATCGAAATGTTTAAAATAAATGAGTGACCTACTTTTGAGTGTCACATAGGTTGCAACTGCTTAAATGTCATGGTTTTGAACTTAGAATCAGCGTTCTAGCTGCATGTGTAAAAATTGTAAGTTTGATTTGAATGAAGAAAAATTGGAACCAAAAGTGACATTTGGCTAAAGCCTGGCTTAAAGGGACTGATTTCTGGCCGGCAACTACCCCTGACAGGAGTTGAAACTTGCCCAGCAACTGCATTCCCAGGCCTGGCCTCCCTTCTGCTGCACCACCAAAAGGAGATCACACCTCTCTGATTGAATCAGAGGAGGGGCACCTGGCACTGCAAGGGAAAGAGAACAATGAACTTTCCTTGGCACAGGCAAATGTTAAATTAGGGGGGTCGTAAATGGCTTCCTTTTGGAAGAAACTGGGAGGAGCAGTGCCTCTGTGAGCCAGCAGAGCTGGAGGTGGGGGCAGACAGAAATTCCCCCATGTGCTTTGGAACCTAAACCACACCCATCTGTGCCAGAGCATAATTTTAAAAAGATGGATAATTCATAGTACATAACTGTCAAAATGATATCAATAATATAAATATTCCTGTGATTTTTCTGTGCACATTTTAAGAGGTGTTAGGACTCTGTGGTATGGTCTTGGGGGGAGTAGCGGAAAATAAGGTATTATTCCAAACGTCTGTATGTTAAAAATCTGACACATCATCATTTGATGCCCATATTCCTTGCACACACTTGTGTAAATTCTGGAAAAGTTTAGAGGTTGTGTTCTGGATGAAAAGGGCAGCATTCTGTCAGAGGTGGACACAACATCTTACAATGACAGGGATCGGATGGTTTGGTGCTACAGAAAATATGTTAACTGGACATATAATATTACAAAAATTGTACATAGATAAATCTGCATTTGGATCAAAAATAGATTTGTGGGCAAAGTGGCAAGGGGAGTGTTCTTTCTGTATGCCATAAAATTGATGCCTGATGACACTCCATTCCTTCCCCCCAATCAAGGGAGAGAGGAGAACTTGGCCAATGATAAGTTGTGAGGGACAGGCTTAGTTATGCCCACGCACACACCCATTTCCAAAAGATATAAAAAGACCAACTGAAATCCAGGTAGGGACATTCACTTTCCAATTCAAACTGATTTCTTGCGAAGCATTTTGCCGGAACCAGACAATATCCAGAAGACTCCAGAACCAGAACTCAGAATCCAGACTTCAGAACTTGCAGCAGAGAGGCCTAGTCCAAAAGCGGAATCCTTCTCAGCAGGCCTCAGAATCCAGCAACCTAACCAAACTATTCAACAGCCGGGCGAGCTGTTCGATTCTGGCTAGAACCCTAAGCCAGAACCCAGAAAGCAGTGCTGTATCCAGAGAGACCCAGACCAGACCGCTGTGCAGTGCCAAGAACTTTTGCCAGAACCAGAGATCCAGACCAGCAGAGCAGAGAGAACCGCAGCTAAACCTGTTGACCAGATCTGTGACGAGGCCCATTCCTTCCAAAATTAGGAGTGAGTATCCAGCCAGAGCTGTGCAAACCAATCTCTTAGTTTAAAAATAATCTATTTCAAACCATTTCAACCTATTTATAACTGCATAGAAATCGTGTGTCCATTCTGTGATTTCAAACCTGTGAAAGTGTCAAGTGCCATTCTGAATCATTATTTCATTTCTGAAATCTACCTCCACAAAATCGTCCGTATCTTTTGTATCATACGTGCTAGGAACGAGATTTCACTTTCATTTTAAAGCAAAGATCCTGAGCTTTCCAACTACCCCATTTCTATTCCTTATAGTTTTTCCGTTATCGTGCTCGACGCATTCGGAAAAAGTGCCACGAATTGCAACTAGCTCATTTCACCACTTGTAAAAAAAATAGCTGCGTTTGCTTTGCATTGCTGCAATCCATTTTCAACCTGATAATCCCTCATGAATCACTGATAGTGTTGACCTGAGCCAATCTTAAGTAGCTATCACCTACCCTGAATCTCCGATAGGGAATTTAAATCATTTTTAGCATATTTTCACTTCTTTGCAGATCACATTTAAAGTATTTTTGCCTGTGTTTTAAAATCATCCCTGTGCTCTAAGCTTGCTAGGGGGGAACTGAATTGGTATTGCATTTGATGGTATTCCTGAAAATTGTGTGCTCTCCTTCCATCTCCTTACATTGCATAGGGGGGAGTGAATTGTCAAAAAAAAGTGATCACATTATCTCCTGTTGAAACCATATCAGTTTATTCCTGCGCTGCATTCTTTTCCATCTTTGCATTTCCTTGAAACCATAAAAGTATTCTCTGCTACCTTATCCTTTCTGTACCAACTCCTAAGTGATTAAAAGAGCGTACCATTGTAATATTATCTATTGTTGATCACTGTCATATTCTTAAGTGGGCTCTCAAATATTAATTTATTTATAAAAGTGTGATATATAGCTTGTTTAATTTTTCAATAAATCTTTTAATTTGCAAAACAAACCTACTTCTTGGCTCAGTGAGGTCTGGGGGATTCAAAGAGAGGGGCGTTATACAAGGGTTTATCATCCAGATCTATGAACTTCTCATAAAAATATATAAATAAGGGCTTCCCTTGGGCATCCCAGACTCGGCATTGACTTAGTTGGAGTGCTGAATTGAGGTCACATATCAATGCTGGTAATGGCTATCCCAGCATTAATGATTCCGTGAGTGTGGTGGCGCACTTACTTCTGGTCTGGTGCTGGCCGTCACGTCTCTCACGAGGATTTTCCCAGCGATCGTGTTTCAAATGGGAGACAGCCAGCACCTCACTTTCAACCAGGTCATGGGCATTTGTTTCCTCCAGCTTGCAGTCTGACACTGTGCTTGTGGTAGCCAGGCCCTTCCAATGCCTGCTCCGGCAGTCTCCGCGCGTCGGGGCTTCCCGCCTTCCTCAGGGGTTGCTCGGGTGTTATCTGGGGTCTCGGTGCTTCAGTATTGCAGCACCGTGTCACCTCGCAAACTTTGCCGGGTGCTCCTGAGTCCCCCGCCTGCCGATGCCTCGGGGTTTGGATGGTGTTTGCACTGCTACGCTTCAGTATTTCAGCCTTGGCTCCCCACTCGCTACGGAGCTCAAATGCGATCTGCCATCTTGGCTCTTCACGCAACAGCGCCCCAACTAATTGTTCAATTTGATGATAATCCTTTGCTTTTCCACTCTTATATTAAAAGTCCAACACAACAACAAGTTCTTGAGCAACTAAATACATTTATGCTACTTCTTTATCAACAATAAAGTTTGTCAGGATGATCTCACAACAGTTTATGCTTCTTCTTCTTTAGAAACCTTTAACAACAACACAGTACTTCATTGATTTCTAACTGGTCCACTAACCTGCCAGGACTACCACTACAAAGTCCCTGCTCGGGTATACTCGCATTCCAGAGCTAAGAAAATCAAACACTATTATGAATATTTCTGTGGTTAAGTTTACTTCAAACAAATTGGGTAAGTCTATTGACTCCCAAATAACTTCGACATTCACAATTCCTTTCAGGAAAACATGGTATACATTGTTGTTTATTCCACTCTTGGCTTTGCCACAGGCAATCCAGGTTATGCCCCGCCCACCTGAATTTTTAATATCTGGAAGGCCCTTCTCCTGTCACCGTTTTTCCCCACATGCTCCTCAGTAAACTGTTAACAATGTGTCTTGCTTACACCTGCTTCTGTTTGGCTTAGGCAATACTTGTGGTTATTCTGCTCGACTATTGCCTCTTCCTTATTCTGGCAATCACAGTTACGATTTTCCTGCAACAATGTTCTCTTAGTCAGCCAGCAAGAATTACAAGCTTTGTAAATGATTACCCCCTCTTTACTTGGCAATACTGTTTCTGATTATCTCACTTTTGTATTGCCCCTTCTTTGCTTTGATGAAGGTGCTGACTTTAACAATAGTTGTAACGTTTCTCTGCTTGCCCGTTTACAAAGTTTGCATTCCGCCAACATGCTTTCTTAATATTAGTTTGGTATTCAAAACAATGGTCAGAAGTCAGCGGTCGCATACGGAGCGCACCAGGGTTACCTTACATGGTAAACTCACTGGCTCTGCTACATGCGTTTGTGTGAACCGCTGACACAGCTCACTCTGCTTCTTCCTCTGCCTCCGTCTGCTCGGCAGACTACTTCCAGCAGCCTATGGCCCGTGCTAAAAAGCAAAGGAGCTTCCTTCGCTCCTCGTGTCCACCAGTGCTCGCCAGACACCAGGACACTGCGTTCCAGCAGAAGAGCCTCTCTCCCCCAAAGGAAAGCTCATTGCAAAGCTGCTTCCGCTGCACAACCTCTGCAAGTTAGGTAATGAACGTGGGAGACTCCCTCAGGACCGTACTCTGCTTTCTCAATAGCGTCGGCTCTGGAATCTCCTCTACTCTCCCACTTCTGCTGCAACTGCAACGGGTGGTCTCTGCAACTCCACCGTTCTGTTCTAATGGCCTGTAACTGAGAGACTTATATATTCAAAAGGTCCCACTCAGGTGTAGGTAATTAGAACCACCAGACTGCATCTTGCAGTTTGGTGCCTCTGAGTCCTTATTCCGCTTTCCAGTACTTACGGCATCGTGGGACCTGAAGTACCCAATGTGGTTGTTTCTTTCCAAAAGGAAACATTTTAACATTATGGAATTTATTCTGTTTATTAAGTAAACCGTTAGAAAATGGGTTTTAGAGGATTGGATTTTTGGTTCATATTGATGGGATAATTATATCTGTCAGAAGCCAAAGTAATAATGATTTGCTCCCCAAGTATATTATTTTTCTGGTAATCATAAGCGTCCTTTCTGTCATCAAGGAGGATATCTTTATAAAAGCAAGTGTGACTAACAACTAGCCATCAAATATTCTGGAACCATATCATTCTCCCTCTCTGAAGAAGACAGATACGGCGTCTCTCCTGAAGGAATCCTCTCAATCCCTTGGAGGCCATCTCCTCCCAGGTGATCCACCTGGCCTACTACACCAAGGCTAGGATCATGTAGTGGCTGCCTTCCCCTGCCCCCTGGCAGGAGACTTTAGGCAGGGTTCTTGTGAGGATTCCACAGGATTCATCACAGGGCCTTCTGCAGAATTTTTTCCCCAATGTGAAATAGGCCACTCTCATCTCAGATTGCATAATTCTTAGAAATGTCTCAAACAAATCTGTCCTCGGGGGTAGACACGAAGCTGGGTTCCATGAAAAAGAGGACGATGGGGTCCAAAAAGAGGATGGAGCCAGGTACCACATAGGATGTAAGAAGGTGGCACCAGGTATTTTGTGAAACAAGTTGACATTGGTGACCAGTCAACTCTTACAAACTCCTCCTTGTTAACAGTAGGTCGTGAGGGAATTTTAGGTGTCTTGGAGCCTAAAATATCCAGAGACTCTGGTGAAGCCCTCTCTGAAATGTCTTCCACAGTGTAAGAAACAGAGACCAAAGTGTCCCTCTGCTTGTATTGATGCCTCGCCGCAATTTCGTGGGGGCTATGGTGCAGCACCTTCGATGATACTGAAGTACCCAAGAGTGTTTCCTAAGATTAATTGGACAAAGTTTGTCAATTAATGGAAGCTTGTGAGGTGGCTGTACAGGCATCACGTGATTCTGGGCCGGAATCGTGCACCTTGTGGGAGAAGCGTTGAGTTTTACGCGGTGCTGAGCTCGAGGTGCCAGACCAGACAGGGCGCTGGGGGTAGACAACAGTATTGTTGGAGACGTCCTTGGAGCAGATTGTGGCAGGTCAAGGACCCTGTGGCTTTTTGAGGCCGGTAGGATTCTGGTGCTGAGGAGTCACCTTGGGTATAGCAGACACGGCACAAGACCTTGAGAGGTCACCGGTGAGGTCACCAGTAATAGCCTAACTGGCCTTGCAGAAAGCTCTGGTATTAAATACTGGGTGGGCCTTGGCACAAACACGGTGGTAGCAAGTAAGGCCTCAGAGCATTCTTTGGTGAAGCGGTGACTAGCCGCTAAAGGATTTGTGTCACTCCCACTGTCACGGGGAGCCAGACTTACCTGTGACTGTCTTCTTGGATGAAATAAGCTCCATGATGTGTTCCCGAAGCGAACTGTGGAAGACTACCCTCCAACGGACCAACCTTCGACAAAGTGTGCACGTGTATAGAATTAATGAAAATAGGAACATTTTGTAATATTTGACACATGATTTATTCAGAATATCTGCAGAAAAGCATGCATTTGTTCAAATTACGTATTGTGTTCTGTTGTCTAAGAATGTGTAAGAGTGAAAGTTCTAAATTATATTTGTGATTGTTTTTTTACCAAGTAGGGTATAATTTCTTAAGGTCTAACATGCCTGGCATGGTATTTTCTTTGTTGCTAAAAAGAAAAGAAGTGATTTTTGATAATGCATTATATCTGGAACTATTTATTTAATAAAATGGGGCCACAGAAAGACAGAGGGCCAGTCTAAGCTGTCTGTTGGGTTTTTACTGGACCCCTCGCTGCCTCCCTCTCTCATCTTCCTACGTCTATAGAAGCCAAGCCCAAGCTGCTTCTCCTCCTTGCTATCTCACCCCAATCTCATACCTAGAGGATTCTTTCCTAGGTCCTCTCCCACTTCTTTAAGCTGTTCTGGCTTGTGGCATACACCCCCTGCTCCAGCACATGCTCATTCCTCCACCCTCTTTGCTCACACACACTATGTGGAGGGGGGCAAGTGACTCTCTCATTCTCCCCAACATTTCTTCCCACCTCCTGTTCTTCAGTTCTTCTCAATTCACCTTTTTACCACCTTCTCCCCACATACCTCTTTCTTTGGCACAACAAATAACTGCTTCTTCGACGCATCTTGCTTGGTTCCACTAAGCGCTGTCTTCTCAACTTCTCTTACATTTTCTTTGTTGACTGCCCACCACCTTCTCCTCGATTCCCCACACTACCTCCTTAACTCCTTGTACCACCCCTGCCTTAGACACTTCTACTTCCAGAGCCACCTTCACTCCCCAAACATCTGTCTCTCTCTCTCGCTCTCGCTCCAATTTATAACCTATTGCTCTCTGCAGCCCTTTGGGGTCCGCGCCACAAAGCCTTCTGGACCTCTCCTACAGCCTCCTCAACCTTTCTAACCACACCCTCAGGGTCATTCTCCGACTAGCCTGCTGGGCAATCCCTCTGGCCTCCTACTTTTTTGTTCCAGCTCCTTATGCTCTCCTCTACAGTTTTCACCAGTTGAGCTCCATCTCCAATTTCTCACAATCCTCTGCCCCTCAACTCTTTTTTATGTACACTTAACCCGCCCTTGCGGAGGTCTCGCAGTGTACTGAATCCAGGTGGGGTGGTTCTGGCTGAAATTGAGTTTTGGCTACTTCTTGTTTTTAGGCAGTTCTCCCACCTTTTAAACTGTTTAGGCCCTGCCCCATGTGTAAGGGAAGCATGGTATCACAAGTATGACACGGAAAAAAGAGCTAAAAGTTTAAAAACCTTTATAAAATTGTTGTGGTTTGGAAAAACTCCTATTTTGCCCTATAGCTATGATGGGAGAAGTCTCTACCATCAAATAATAAAGAAAACACAGTCCTAATCAGTCTATGGCCTCTACTAACAAAACCGAATGCCTGCCCTAGCTCATATACAAAAATTGTGCAAAGGTGAATGTGTATGCAAAGGAAAGTCAGTGTTATAACAAAGGATCAAGGTGGCTGAGTCCGCTCTCTTCCCCACGTTGGACAGCACAGTGTAAGGATGCCCCCGTAGACAGGAAGACACACTCTGACTAAAAAAAAAGGCTGTTCAAAACGTGAGTCGATGCCTGCTTGGATTTCCACGTTAAATCACTTATTTCCAGTTCACCAAAGGTTCTTTCACAGTTCACGTAGGTCTCCCTCTGTTGGGCTCGGACCTCTCCCGACATCAACAGTTCAACATAAAGTACCTGATTCAACGTAGATCTCCTTCAGCCGGGCTCAGACCTTGCAATCACAGCACTTGCAGGGGTTCCTTTCCCAAGCTTCATTCACATTTGTTAGGGGTTCCCTTCCTCTAACTTATTTCCTGTTCCCGGTCTCCCTCAGTTGGGCTCAGACCTTTCACTGATGTCGAAGACTTTCGAATGTGCAAGGCCTTTTCCATAGACCTCCGTAGGACCACTTAGACTTTCACTTCAGCTCTCCCTTTTGTTATTTGCCCCAGTGTCTCTTGGTCTTGGTAGTTCCATAACACACTCAGAAAAGGTAAAAGAAGACTTTCTCTTAAAGTAATCACCTTTTAACTTCCCCTTTCAACTTCCCCTTTCAACTGGATTAATCTTGATCATTTCATAGTTGGTTTGCTTTGTCGCTTTATAACAAGACATCAAACATTTCGCAGAGACTTTTGAGTGGGCTATTTCCTTTTGCCGAACCACTCCACTACTCTGTATCACTAGTTTCTCAGTTATCAGTAACATTTAAGTTTCACTGCTCATTTGCTTTCTTTCACATCTCATCAGCACACGCGCGACCTTCGATTGTGAGATACACTGTTGTGGCTTCAATCTTTCCTTGACACAGACCAGTCTTTCATGTATTTTGCTAACTCACCGCTTATGTGCATTCCTTTCCTGTCTTTGCGGCTTTGATTCATGAGTCAAGGTTAATACCACAGGCTTGGCCTCACCTCCCCAACTCTGCCATTCACTCAGACGGGTTGCTGGTGTCCTTGCAACACAATGCAGGTGTCTTCTCATCTGGGATTTGTCGTTCTCTGGGTATTCTTCATGGTTTCTCAGAGGCAACAACCTCTTGCAGGGATCTTCAGGGTTTGCCTGCCGTTCGCTCTTGTCCATCGATCGGTCTTCCTGCTCTAATGGGTTCACCTTCGCCCCGGAAGATCTGCTCCTTCTCGTGTCCCACCTTGCTCAGAGTGTGTCTCTATGTTCCGCCTTTTATCCATGTGGGGGGAGCTAATGGGTATCAGATGTATGTGATTAAGGTCAAGTGCCTGACCTTATTAACAGAATATGTCCAATGAGATATGCAAGTGTTAGCCACTTCACTCTCAGTCCTCCTCTTCCTCGGACCAGTGTTTGTGTAGAAAGGGGTGGGGGTTGGAACGTTGGAGAATCCTATTAAACAGGATGGGGTATGGGAACCGGAAAGGGGGATACCACGTCAACATTGGCTGCCTCACCCCCACTCCCTGAAGATCCCCCACCCAGCTGATCCTCCCGCACTGGTCCACCTCCACGGTCTGGATCCAAAGGCGATGGCCGTTCCCTTGCCACCTGAGAGAGATCTCCCCGGGGACTAGCAAGTGAGACACACTTTGGTTTCTCACACCTGGGACATAGTGGACCAAGCATTTCTTATATGCTATCTGCTATTTTGGTTTGGCTTCCTGTGTGTGTGCAGGAAGAACCTGGCTTGCAGTATTGAGCCTCATGTAGGATTCACCTGCTCTCCTATTTCACTCAACTGTAAGTTATCGCGGTCCTGCTGATAGCGGAGTTCGGCTATGCACTGCCTTCCTCCCTCTCTCACTGCAGCGTTTCCACAGTCACTGCAAAACTTCTTATACATTTCTTTTTAAAATGTATTAATTTAAAACTTGTATTGGTCCATCAGTGTAGTAGACTGACATCTATCATACAGACAGGCGGGTAGTGCTGCTTACAGTTGAATAGAGTGCATTCCATAAATTGTCCCAAATACCAAGAACATACCACAATTTGCAGTTCATTGAACGCTCTGCCAAAGGACATTTTAGGCATTCCCAGGGCCAAGGGGCACATCAGGAGGGGAAAACCATAAAAAAGATCAGAACAAGAGCTTTTCAGGTGAACAGTAGGGGCACACGGCCACACGTTGCATCATGTCGTTGCATTATGTAGCCAAGATTCAAATCACATTTACTGTTTTTAATACCCCAGAAAATAGCCTCCCAAAGTTCCTCATTGATTTGCACCACTAATTTGGTCTCCCAAAATTCTCGATACTTATTTCTCAGCCCTGATGGGTCCAGGGCATTAGAAAACAATCCTTGGAGCAAACCAGTCAATGAAATTCGTGGTTTCACCAGTTTATAAATCTTTCAGGCCCAAACGCTCTGCAGCTGCCATTGCTTTCAGGGACTCAAGGTGGTTCTTTGGAATACAGTATCTGTTCTTCTCTGGCCACTAGTTTGTACTTAATTCAAAAGATCTAATTCCACGGCCTGTCCAAACATCGCCGAGCCACTTGATCCCAGATGAAATCCATGATTGCCAGAAACGATTTTTGTTTCCCAGAGTAATGGCCCAGTTACGTCACAGGGTTGCCCTCACTTAGTAAATACTCATTGTTGAACACATGCATGCCCGCCAGTTCTTAACTGTAAACCAGACTGTCATAGGGTTCTTCGGGGGTGGTCCATTGTCAACAGTGCTAAGTAAGTTGATGCCACCGACTCACTTTCCCATTTTAGCGACTCCGGGTTATCCCTTCCATTGTACTTGACCCAGAATGTTGTCATATGAAGTGTGAATGCTTTATGATAATTCCTACGGACTGAAAAGCCAACTCCCTCACCCCCCTTGAAGACGTTCTTCTCCAAGATGAACAACCCACATTTTGTTTTGTTTTCCTCTGCCTCAGAGAAATTCACCTAACATCTTATAAATAGTGTTAAGGTCCTCCTCGAGCAATGGCACAGGAGGGCTCTAAAGATATATGCTTATTGAGGCAGAATTACCCTTTTCACAGTGCCAATCTTCCACATAAAATCAAGTTCAGATGCCGCCTCCTCAACACATCTTTCCACACAACCCCCAATTGCTTGTTAGTGTTATTTTCTGAACTTCCATGACAAATTGCACCCCAAAATACCGGACTCCTTTCTCTGTATTTATTTCCTTGTGTTTTGAGGATCAATAGATTTTATCGAAAATAAATTTGAATTGGTGATAGTCAATGGTGAAGGATTATGAGATTTATAGGCATAGCTCGAGGTCATAGCTCGAGCATCTCCTTGGGTAGATGGCACATTTGTACAGGCAGGTGAAAATAGGAAGTATTTGGCTCAACAGAATAGATAAAGATGATGTACACCTCCCACCTCCTAACTGGAAGATAACCAAACAAGACTGTAAGCTGATGATCTTCACTCAAGATTTAGAAGAGGTAACATACTCCTCTGAGGAAATAGTACTACAATCAGTGGGAACAAATTTAAGGCATTACCTTATGTGCATGATTGCGAGAAGGCTGTGGAAACTGAGACAGGTGTACACCAGTCTGTGAAAATATGATGAAACGCTCATGGAGACGAGTCACAGGAAAGACTTAAAGGCACAATAAGCAGGCAGAATCCATATAGTGCATAGTTACCTGAAATCAATTGAAGACATGGGTCTATTCACACATCTGATATTAAAGGAAGTTTTAAAGAATAACCCCATAGGAAATTCATACATTTATATTGGAAGTCCCACAGATTAATTTAAGATGAAACAACCAAAGGGGTAGCCCACCTACAGGAATCAAAGGACACCGCACATACAGGAAGGTTTATGGAAACATGTTTGACAGCTTTATGTGGAAAAGTCGCATACTTCTTTAGTGCAAAGAGGTCACAGAAATGTTGATAGATGCTAAAGATGGGGAAGCTCTGACAATATGCCTAAACAGTCCAATTGTAGGCTATAGCAAAATAACAGTTTTGACTACTTTCTACTTGTCAGTAAAGGTTTCCTGAAAAGAACAGATCTCTGGCTAAAGCCAATGCTTAAAACAGTGCATGGAGACTGACTGACAGCACATACAAGCAGATGTTCCTTTCAAGATGTAGGTGGGGTTCAGCTCCTCCCACATTGAGGAGGCATTATAAAGAACACAAGAAAGTGTCTTCATAATAGTGATGCATTAGTATACAGCACAATTACATCAAGATATTATAAAGTAATTATGTTCTTATGTACTGAAGATGTTAACAGGTCAGGAAGAAATCACAAAGAAAACTCATTATGACTCCAGCTCATATGTTGTCAAGCAGGAAAGCACAATCAGGGTTCCCCTGAAAGCGGTTAGTTGCAAAAATAAGGAACTATTGCGACAGGGGCGCTATCCCATGGAAATTAAGGCAGATCAAACCAATAAATATGTATGGCGCAAACATTTTACATTTCCAGAAACTATTAACCAACAGTACAAAATAAACAAGTCTTTCGAAGAAGTTAAAACAAAGGATGAGAAAACAGGGCATAAAGGACGTGATGGCGTATTCATTGTGATCAAAATAACAAAACACTGTTCTTGGATAACTCACTGAAATCACAGACTATCTGAAGAAAACAGTGCAGGCCAAAGACTGGTGTGGCCCGAGGAGCACGACAACAGAGTTGTTCAGAAAAGGTGAGAGACAACCAAAAGGCAGAAGTGCAACAGTCCAAAAAAGTGAGCAGAGGTGTGAGTCTAAGTGAAGACATACTTGAGAAAGAAATAGGATTTGGAGGGAGAGCAAAAATGATTTGGACTATGGTGGCAATAGGTTAAAATAATTGGACATTTCCTGATCAAAGTGGGTACAAGGAGAAGTATTACATACTTATGAATACATGTGGTGAAAAAGGAAATGGAGAGAAGAATAGCGGGTGCAATTAAGAATATACTCAGAACGGAGCCAACAGCACCTGATCATAACAGTGTGGTTCAGGGACAGATGAGATTTAGCAAGCTCTGCCTATCTTCTTTAGGAAGAGTGATAGCAGGAGACATTGTATGGGACCCTCTAAAGCTTCAGTAAAGCCGGCATGGATGCTTTGTATTTCAGTTTAATAATGAATTTGTAGGTTTCCAAGTGAAGCCAGGGTAGGGGTGACAGATACCTCTAGTGCAGAGGCTGCAGGAGTAACAGGGGGAGTGGTTCAGCTCAAATTAATGTGAGGTTAAAAGCTGTACCCTAGAAAGATATAAGATACCCTAGGCTGATTATTGTAATAGAAAGCATATAGTTTCCCAATCCTCCTGGCAGAGATAACGGCTACATAAAAAGCCGTTTCCAGGTCAAAAAGTCTTGGTCACGAGATGCCACTGGATGGAAAGATTTATGCATCAAAGTTGCTAGTACCAGGTGTAAGGCCCATTTAAGTGGTAGTTCTCTAATAATAGTAGTTAGATGAATGGCAAAATGGCATTTAATGTATCCACTTCACAGAGTAAATGTTTTATCTTGTCTGATAAGGTAACATCCAATCATAGAAAGATTTTTTTTATATATGTTGTGACGAATCCTGAGAGATTGTCGCTGTTTTTGATGGGGAGTCCCTTTCCATGATGCCAGCGAGGTGAGGCTGGTACCCAAGAGTTCCCCTGGGGGTGGTACTCCAAGGGAGGGTCTCATGGGCAGGGACAACCTCATTGAGAGCGACGACAATCCCAGGAGAACGCGGTACCCTTTGCCACTCCCACCTCTCCTTATCAACCTTCCCCTACCACCCTATCAGGTACCCCCCATGTGTTTTTGCTGTCCATCCCAAATAGAAACGACTGGGAAAGAAAATATCCATAAGGAGCGTGATAGCAATACTGGGATGAGGAAGAGGTTAAGATCAATGAGGTGGACTAAGGCACACGCTCTAGTCTCTCGAGCAATCCGATTGATCAGCTGTCATTCAAAACGAGCAAGGGAAGAGAACGATTGCGTCTTCATTTCAGCATGGACCGCAGTGGTCGAAGTGTACGAAAAGAAGTAGTGGAACTATGTTCCCTACTGGCCTGTACCGCTCCCCACAGACCCCATCGCCGCATCCCCTCCCATGCACAGTAAAAACACCAAAACACATGTGCCTGCTCTTTAAGGAAAGGTCCAGTGCAGTGCACTAAAAGTGCAGGTTCCAACCTCTTCCTACACATTTATTTTAAAACAAAACCGTTCCGGAACGGTTTATTTTTAAAATTAAAGTATAGGAATGGTAAACATAATTAAAAGAAGTAGAGGAGCACCACTCCCACCCACCTCGACCACTGATGGACCGAGAGCACGGCAGGCTACGTGTAGATGGTCAGACCAGAGAAGCAGATGGTGTCGGGGAGAGAAGCGTGTCCGTGAGTAATCCACGAAGCAGGAAGTTTACCGAAGAGATGGAAATACTTTTAAGTAGAAATGCTGGAGAGACCTGCGGGAGATTGGAGTAGGCTCCGGGGAGATGGAGAAGCCACAGACGATCTGGGAGACCCACCAACAATAGGAGGGCAACGTGCATGACCCTGCAGGTACTATGGTGGCAAAGCCCAGCATTTGGGGAGATCCAGAGAGAGACCCCAATGGTGCAAGGAATGTTAATAAACGCACAGACTGACCTGCTGACCTATTTGAATATACACCAGACAATGTAGCAAGGTGAAGGGGGTCTGGGATCCACGCCGAGGAAACACATCCCAAACAGCACTAAAGATGAATACGAACATTGTATATGAGAGTTGGACACATATACCTTGGAAGGAGATTATAAGGTAATTAAAATGTTCCACGAGATGGAGCTAAGAGCTTGCAATGGACGTTTCCCCAGTCATCAACCAGCAGTTAAGACCTACGAGGGGCCTTTTGGTTCCTCGTTGATTGATTATATCTTTGTGTCAGTAGGAGTATAGTCTAGGATTGCTAAAGTTAACGTTCTAAATGAAAATTATAGTTACCGCTGACAGTAACGTTTAAGTTAGACTGTCCAACTGATAGTGGCCACACAGAGGAGGTATTAAATCAACCTGTGACAAAACAGGGCCACAGTTATGTGTCAAATGGACTAAATTGAGCAAGAGTGATTTTAGGCCATATCTATATGATAAAATCCGACCGCTTCTACAGAAGGTATGCTCACACAATGGGATTGAGGTTTTAATCTCCTTTGAGAAGGTGGTTGAAGGAATATTCCCCTTTGTTGCTCACACTGCTAGGCAAATAAGAACTAAGGCTGAGCAAAGAGTTGAATGGTAGGACCAGGAGTGTGAACTAGTTAAACAGGAGCTAAGTGAAGTTTTAAAACAGTTTTCTCTTGTAGATAGATTCCTGTAACATCTGAAACATTAGAAGTATAAGTTGGCTACTAAACGGAAGAAAGAAACCATTCTTAAGTCCAACTGGGAATCCCTTACCACAGCCCTTAAGGCTAAGGATTATGTAGTTGTCTGGAAGCTGGTTTCAGGTATAGAAGTAAGGGGGGGCAGGCATTCAGTATTCCATAACGAGGGGGGAATGGTTAGATTACTTCTTCGCCTTTTATGAAGGAGGAGGGCAGACAACTGCCTTGGGAGAAACTGAGGCCTGTATTAGAGAACATGAGGAGGGATGCTTGTTCACCATTGGCGATGTGGAAAACACAATTGCTTCACAGAAGTCAGGGAACGATGCCAACCCTGATAAAGTGCTATGAGAAACCTGACAGTATTCTCCCACCCACTCCCTAAGGATCTTCCATTCAGGTGGCCAGTGAAGGGAGGATCACCCGAGTAGAAGGACTTGAGGGATTGGGTGAAGGTTACCCAAGGGCAAGACATGGTATTCCCCCAGTCCCAACAACATCCCAACCTACTCTCCCTCAGCCTTTATGGGTTATTTCCAATCTCACCGCAACTCCCCCTCCCAATTTCCAATTAATACTGAAACGAGGAAGAGGAAACTAAGATCAGTAAAGATTACCTACAGGAATAACATGAGGGAAACCTATCATAGAAAAACTCGAAGAGTCAGGCAGAGGCAGGCATTTGATAGTAACCATTCACACTTGACTGGTCCTTTCACTATAAAATATGTGGTCTGACACAGGTGTAGGACAGAGTAGGAAAGCAAGCAGGAGAGTGAGCTGGGAGGAGAACCGAGACACCAGAGTAGCCCAGGGCCAGAGACTGGGATGCCGAAATGCTGAGGAACTGCAGTGCGAGAGAGCAGAAGCGTGCCAAGGGAGCAGCGTCTCCAGGGAGCCAAGAATGGTCCACATATGGGAACCGAGAGGTGTGCTGGTCCCCTGCAGAACCTGTGTATGTGAGTGCTCGATCCCCTGGGCCAGTGAGACAGCCCAGGAGTGTCCGAGGGGCAGGTGGTGAGACCCTGACCTTGGAACAAAGTGCCCCGTGGAGACGAAGCGCAGAAGTCAGCCCGGTGAGTCTGAATGCAATACAGAGCCGGGTTGTGAAGTGTGCGATACATAGTAACACTGAAAACACTAAGAAAGAGGACCACGTTTGTGGGAGTGTTCTATTGAAGCTAACAGCAAGATTTCAAAGAAGGCAAAGACATTGATACAAGTAACAGAGTAAAGTATAAGTGTGAAACTGGTAAAATGTGCGTCTGTGCAAGAATAAAGAAAGTAAAAGTGGACAGTGAAGTAATGTGAAAGCAAAGGGAGCCAGAATCCTGTGAAAAAGGTGCAAGAGGCACAAAAGGAAAGAATAATGCTAGAAGGGTGCAAGTGATCTGGAAAGACAGAAACAAGCACAGGGGTACGTGGTAAAGTGGAAGAAATGTGCAAAAGGCATGACAGACAAAAAGAGAAAAGGACAGTGCAAGTGTGCACGACAAAGGAAAAGGCGTACATGAAAACCAAGAGAGGGACAAGAGGGTCAGAGTGGTGATGCCGAGGAAAAGCAAAGATCTTAGTGTTTTTGAAAGCCTCCGACTCTACCCCATGATAGGAAGGCGTATAAGAAAGGATATATGTATGAAAAAGGCACATCTTGAAAAGATTAATTGGTGTTTGGAGCTAGAGGGGCCTAAGCTTGAGGAAGGGCGCCCCGAGAGATCAAGAAGTAACTGTGACACATATTGATTGCTTTGTGTTTTGAAAGCTGCAAGAGGCCTGAGCTTGGGGAAGGGAACCCTGAGAGGACAGTTGAAGAAAGTGTTGAAAACATTAGAGTGAGCAAGTTAAAGCTTGGGCAAGGGAACCCTAAGGAACTCAAAAACAGGTTTTGGAGTTTACTGTAATGGCCCTGTGGAGATCTTTCGAACAGCCATGTACAGTGAGCACATCTTTGTGACATTGATCAAATTGCACCTGGTGAGAAGACCACTCGAAACCAACTCTGGTTTTGCTATTTTTGTTGAACCACAGTTTTTCCTTTTCAAAAAGACTTCCTATCACATTTTTGTAAAGTGCAAGGGCAAGCATAGGTTTAGACACAGATAGACTTTTGTTTTGGACTTTTAGACAACGGCCCTTAGAAACATCAGTTAAGGCAATCATGCCTTTAGGGTTAGGCAGTCTGGTATTCGACCCATTGGTTGAAGTGTATGAAAAGAAGTAGTGGAACTATGTTCCCTGCTGGCCTGCACCCACTCCCCACAAACCCCATCACCACGTCCCCTCCCGCACACAATACACACCCCCACACACTTGCACCTGTTGTTTAAGGGAACGTTCAGTGCAGTGCACTGAAAGTGCAAGTTTCAACTTCTTCCTACACTTTTATTTTAATACGAAACCGTTCCGGAATGGTTTCTTTTTTTTTAAAAAAGTATAGGAGCTGTAAAAGGTAATTTAAAAAAGTAGAGGAGCACCGCTCCCGACCGCTCCCGCTCATTTCGACCACTGATTCTACCAACCTAGGAAAATGAGCAAATAAAGGTCTTAAAATGAATACTTTTGAGTCTGCGTCTCCCTTGATACCATGCCTGCCTCACAGTGCCCATAGACATTCTTAAGGTAGAGCCGTCCATTTGGGCATGGATTCTATTGAAACTATTCAGGGCCTGTATCACATCCAAAGCTGTGTCAGAATCTTGGCGATTGGCAGAAATGTGCCAATTTACAAAAAGGGTAGGAAGGAGAGTCCGGGAAACTACCGTCCAAAATCATTGCTAGATAGTTCTGGCAAAATATTTACGAAGGTGGTTCTAGAACATATGCAGGCCTGGGTAATGGACAATGGGGTGATTAGCACGATACAGTCAGGCTTCCAATGTGGTAAAGGCACGGTTGTTAAAGAAGAGCTTCCACTTCTTTAACATCATTCAAAAATATACCATACTGAGAAAGATGAAACTGTATGCCATCTTTGTGGATCTCCGGACAGCATTTGATAGTGTCCAGAGAGACCTTTTCTGGCAGGGGAACCAAGGCTACTGTTAGAGTTGGTTTGGATGCAGAGGTAACTAAACAATTTAACGTTAAAAATGTGTCAGGCAAGGATGCGTTCTAGCACCACTCTTATTTTGAATTTTCATTGAGGAGGTCATTGACGCATTGCTTGCCAGAGGCAGAGACTCTCCAAGGCTGGCTCAGAGAAGGTACCCCGGGCTCTTCTTTGCTGATGACACTGTTATTCTGTCTAGCACCCCACAGGGTCTGAGATCAACGTTGTTGTCATTTACGAACAAATGTGAACAATGGGGTTTGACGCTGAATATAGACAAAACTAAAACCTTGTTTTTTAAGCCCTGATTCCAGAAACAGGGTAACTTGAATGTAAGTGTCAGGGTTATACCCTTGGACAAGTACAGTGGTAAGATTATCTTGGTATGCGCTTTTCAGAGAGTGGGTCCTGAGTTACCCAACTTGTTAAGGCTGCAGCTTCCATGGGAAAATATAGCAGTGGGATACACATCTTCTTTAATAAGCATGGGAGAGGTGCAATCTCACCCGCTTTGGACTTGTACAGAACACAGGCCATACCTGCTGCCTTTTATGGAGCAGAGATCTGGGTGTATGCAGATTTAAATTCTCTCAGTGTTGCAGAGAATAAATTCCTCAAGAGTATCTAATGCGTACCCCGGGGTATGCCAAATGATCTCTGCCATCTTGAGCTAGATGTATGCCCAATCGACGTGCTGGCAGCATCAACGCCTTTAAGGTATTGGCTCTGATTATGGCAGACACCAGAATTGGGTGCCTTTAGAGAGGATCTGGCTTGAAGCTTGAGGGGGCTATGTCAGGAAAGGGTTTTATGAACAGAATAAAAAAGTATGGTTTGTTAAACCCACTGATTAATAAGGTAAAGTCTAATAGCATTAAGAGGAAACTGCAAGAAGAGTACAATAAAGAGAAAATGGTGACTGTCTGTAGAACATTAAAGTTGGCTCTGTAATATGTGAGAATGAAGCCCAACTTTAGTTTTGAGCAATACCTAGACCTTATTGATCCCCCGTTTGCCCGAACTTTGTATATAAATTTCAGGATTGCTACTCTGAAGGTGGCAAGGTTTACTATGTCATGGTCCCAGGGGAATTTGGGTCATTATACAACAATCCTGAGGAAACTAATTAATTTCATGTTCTTCGGCCCTGTAACTCTTGGTCTTAGAATATTATATTTGAAACCCCTTTTAATATCTTCGGGTATTCAAACCACTAGAGAGACTGTGGAACTGTGTAAAAGAACTGAGGGTCTGGGAAGAGTATACAGAGCGGTAACGTATGTCTACTGTGCTTGGCTTCTTAGAACAAACAGCTTAAATGATAATTACTAAGTACATTTTTATGGTTTAGGATGAAACTTCTCTCGTTTATTTTATCATACCTCTTGAAGGGGGCTGCGAGTAACTGGTTTTCCGCTTCATCCCCCCTCCCGCCCGTTTTTAACAAAATGCCGGCTGCTAGATCTACTTATTTGAATGTATTTTATATGTCTTTTGGCATTCCCCAATGAATTTCTTTTCATGTATTTTGATGTATCTTTTGTGATACATCTTGCATGTATACTCTTGTTCATGTTTATGTATCCTTGTACATTGTTTTAAAATGTATTATGATGATCTCCTTTGATGGCTTTGTGCCGAATAAAGGTTATTATCATTATACTAAATGTACATGAGAGTTGGACACAGACCTTGGTAGGCAAGTACACCAGGGCTGTAGGTTGGGGTGAAAGCAGATAAAGAGAACTGTGAGAGAAAAAGTTTTGAGTACCCCATTTGACAGGAGAGTGGCCCAAGTGGGTAGTAATGAATCTGATGTCATCATTACTTTTCGAGAGGGGAGGCCTCTCTTCATGTGGCCAGGGGACGACAGCTGCTACTTGATCTTGAACCTGCGGGTTTCTAAACAAGGGAGGATCACATGAAGGAAGGTAACCCTCGGGGAGGGGGAAGAGATATCAACAGATGAGACATGGTGTCCCCCGTTCCCTTTTAGGGATGTCCCCTCATTCCTCATGCCTTGATGGCCTATTGCGAATACCCCCTTCAACACCCCGCAAGACTTGCTGATGGCAATTTTTAAAGTCCTATAATCAATAGAGTGACAGCGACGGAGGCGAGAAAGAGGATCATTCACCATCCTTCAATCAATAGAATGACAAGAAATATTTCCAAACCTAATGTATAGGAAGCCTTTGAAAATACTCAAAGAGGAGGAATGGAGTAATAAGGATCAGTAGAGCATAGAAGCTAATGGGGCACTCTAGTCATTGCAAAGACTTTTAAAATCCTGACAGCTGGAGGAAGGGAGAGAGAAGCCAAAAGGAGCAGGCGACTCCCCTCAGTTGGAGAGAAGGTCTGGGGAGAGCTCTGCTGCAGGCAAGACCAGATGGAGAACGGGAAACCAGAGAAGTGCCACCCTAACGAAGAGGACTGCAGGAACCGTTGTTCCGTTTACATCAAAGAACTGGAGCTCAGGCAACGTGAGGCCGGTGACAGCGAGAGGCTGTCAGAAGACACCAACCTGACAAGTGGCAAAGCAGGAGCGAGGCGCTCCACAAGTTCATCCGCGAACAGCAGCAGTAGCTGAGCAGCGTGAAAGATGCCGAAGCCACCCCAGCAAACCAGTGAACCCAATGGGAGGAGGTGGGGCGCCAGGGCACTTAACGGTGGATACCACACAGCCTGCAAAGCCATAAAGAAGTTGACTGGGAAAGTGAGAAACCACAAACTAACAAACAGAGGGTAGTGTACCCAACATGTGGGCTGTGCAAGTCTGGGACCTGCACCCACAGTGAAATGTATTATAAAATGAACTGCTTAACAAAGTCCTGGCAGGAGAGTATACCAGGCAATGCCAAGTATTTGAAGAGGACTGCATGTCAGAAAAGGAGAATCCTAAGGAAGACCCATGCCCGTAGGATCTTTGAACTGCATTGAATGAAGAAAAGAGAGTATACCAGGTGTCTTGCGAGTGTGGGATATTTTGACCCATTCCAATGTGCCCCACTGCATCACTTCACAAATGATGAAAGAAACAGCCTAAAATGGATGCGCTGACTCCAGTGCGCATCAAAATCTTCAAAACTGCATTGGGTCACAGCCAGAAAAAGCTGCACACCCTGCCACACACAGTCAAGGGGGGGGGGGTGAAAAA
Organism: Ambystoma mexicanum; assembly: GCF_040938575.1. Classification (NCBI taxonomy): domain Eukaryota; kingdom Metazoa; phylum Chordata; class Amphibia; order Caudata; family Ambystomatidae; genus Ambystoma; species Ambystoma mexicanum. The sequence goes on along the minus strand of NC_090934.1, from coordinate 687,141,699 downwards.
CAGAGTTCTCACTGCAGGAGCATGCCAGGGAGCTCTGCCACATTCAACATGGAGCAAAGCAGCAGAATTGTGCTGAAAACCGAAAATGCCTTTTAAAATGCTAGCTTTGCAACCTTTGAGGGTGCTGTTTTGGACGCTAGATCCATTTATTTCCATTGACTCATTGAGAGTAAAAGGGTACTGAAATGTCAAGATCATCCAGTGTGGCTCAGAGGAACCGGGCCTCATTGACTGACAGCTTTATAAAAAGTATCTAAGAAAAAAGCAGCCCCAGAACATTTGTTTGCAGTTCCATGGGAAAAATGTGGCTAAAATTCCAACATGTAACAGAATCAGCTGTGCAGACAGAAACTTTAAACAAAGGCAGGATACATGTATCCAGACTGCAAAACATCCCAGCACACAAGGGAAGAAATAATGCTGAATCAAAGGTGTATGTGCTACATAAGAAAATCAGATTTAAAAGAACTCAGTTTAATGTGTTTTTCCATGAAGAAAGTGCAAAATCACCTGTTTTGAAAGCATGTTTTTGTTGAAAGGCCTAATTCTTTAAGAAATGTCCTAAGGATTGCTAATGTAAGAATCCACCTATCAACTGTGTTCATTTTACATGTTTAAATGAAAGATGTAGGTAAAACTTAAAGTAACCCAGCTTGGAGTTAATGAACTATTTAAAAAAAAAAACAATTCTGCCTTGACAGTCCTCAGCCTGGGAAAGGTTGACACTTCATTGCTGGCAGGAAGGCCTAATTGCTGCTGGGAGGCCTCACATACTCATAATGAAGGACCTAATTAGACATTCATCTTCACCCCAGGCAAAGACAATAAAAGGCTTGGACACTCATCCTTCCAGAGGAGGGGCATGATGCTGGGAGAGGCTTCTCATTGAACTTCAAAGGACTGGCCATTTGCTCACACTTGGGAAGTAAGAAAAAAAACGGACTTGTGATTTTCGGTTTAAATTGCTTATTTTGCCACAGAACTTCATGACATTTCACTTGCCAGCAAAAATAATCAAACAAATGAAAAGTATATACATTGAAATCTGAATTTATGATAGACCTTTGAAGACTTAGTAGGAGTTCTTACTGCGTAAGGAACAAAAATCATGCAAAAAGACTAATTGCGCAGAAACTATTAATGCTACAAATCTAATATTGGGTTCCCATGTTCTAGGGGTGATTGCACATATATGTACCAAATTAGGAATTGTTAGGCCAAAATGTTATGATTAAAATTGCCAAAATTCCACAGAAAGACAAAGCTAGGTCCCACTGACTTGGGAGTTGGATGTAAATGTAACCCACAAAATATGTAATGTATGTCTCCGATTTTATTAGAGGTCATACTTATATAAATATGGATTTGTGGGAAGGTTAAATTTTGGTCCTAATAACTATGAGAGGTTCCCAAGTGACATCATAAAATATGACAACCCTTGTTGCCATCCAACCAGCAAAAAGCAAGGCGGAAATTGTGCCTTTGACCAATCATAGCCTTGTGGGTGTGCGTTGTAAGTCTGCCCCTACCATAAACTTAGTGATGTCATTTGGCAGGATAAATAAGGCAACCTCACAATACACAGGGACACACTGATTCCTGACTCCATCCTGATTTCCACGTGGTGCCCTGTTCCTGAATTATCCATCTTTGTTCCTGATCCAGACTTCTTTGCAAAGCCAATGCCTCAGCATTGCTGAATTCTTTTTCAGCTAGGCCCAAATCCTGAAACCATCCCAAAACCAAAAGGAAGTAAATTGATCCAGTTTGGCTTGCCAGCATTAAAATACTTGCCTGCTGAAACTTGCCATCCCACTGATCTAGTGTCCAGCAACCAGAAGGGCCAATCCAATCCAGTCTGAGGTGCCAGTCCGTTGACCAGAACCACGCAGCTGACCTATCCATCCAGAAGTGCCCTGCTGTCTGTAGACCCATTCCGTGACGACCAGAGCCCTTGACGGTCCAATCTTAAATTAAAGTGGACTGTAAGTATCAATAGGAATCATAGTAAACCATAGCATATATTGCCTTGTCCTGTCCCCATCTGTAACCTATCCCATCTTTCCTTAAGAATGTATAATATTGTCAGAACCATTCTTGCAACCCCATCTGTGATTCTTAGTGTTACCATTGACCTTATCTAATTTTTGTTTTACCAGATCATAAGCCATTAGTGATTTGGATTAAATAAAGTAATTGCCATAAAGAAAACGGGGTATCCATCATGTGAAGGGTTACAGTGGCCAGATAACTGTGGAGATTCGCGGGTGGCATTCTCTGTTTCTTAGCCATTAATCTAGTTTAAGTAAATTCAACCTGTCATTTTAAAACCGATTTTCTGTTTTTCTCTGTTCTATTTTTCTCAAAACGCCTCTCATTCAAACTTGCATAACTTCCTCAATTTTATAGCTAGAGACTTAATTTCAACTCTGACTTAAACCTAACACCCTTGGCTACTTCCACACCTCAAAACAGTGCATTTGTCCTGTTTTTCTTAAAAATCACATAGTGAAATTTAGGGGGAAATTCACATTTTTGCAAATGTTTTACATGTGTACATTTCAATTCAAAGTATTTCCAAACTTCCATTCTGATTCAAAGTGTGTGCTGTTGCTCAAATGATAGCGTATGTTTGTTACAATCTTTTCAGTGTTGCTCCCATCGAGATTTATATCAATGTAAGGATTTTTGCACACTTTTCACTGTTTTCCTAAGCCATTTTCAAATGTCATTTTAAAGGTGTAAAATTTCCAAAATGTTTTTCTCTCTTGTTTGGGGAGGGAAGATTGTATTCAAACCCGGTACATTATTCTCCATTCCTGAATACCTGCTGCTTAGTTACATCTGTGTAGAATTGCTTCTTTGTGAGTTGAGAAATTGCAGGGGGAAATCTTAACTTAAGCGCTATCTTTCTACAAGCCAAAACTGTCTTTTCCCTGTGTTTTGTATTCTGTGTTGCTTTAAGTGAATTCAACTGCCTTACTTACTTTCTGATTTGTATTGTCACCACATTGGTGATTGCTGCCCCATATATATATATAAACATATGTTTGATTTGAATTTTAAATAAATATTACCTTTACCAACCCGCCTGATTCCTGGTCCATGGAGACCTGGGGGTATCTTGAGAAGGTGTGTGATATGAGTGGTATATCACTCAGAATATTGAACCTATAGACAAAATAAAATAAGTATTTTATTTGTGCATTGCATTCTAGGCTGAGACCCGGGTGCATTGCCTGATTGAAATCCTTAACACGAGTCTGGGACCAGCACTCAGATTGTGCTGTTTTTGAAAAGAGAATCCCAAGGAAGATCCCTGCCCTTAGGATTTGAATAATACTGAATGTCATAAAAAGCCTGGAGAATGGAGCCATTTCTCCTGGAGTGAATTGTGACAGCAAGAGGAGGAAGCTTTCCTTTTGGGCTACAAAAAAGTTGTTTCTTTGATCATTAGTTTTGCTGTGAAAAAACTTGGGGAAGGGAGTCATTTGCTGGAACTGTGAACATTATCTACTTTCGTTGGAGTTATACCTTTTTTTTTGCACTCAAACATTTTGTGCACCTTCAAGATCAAAGACATACTTCACCCATTTGAGTTAGTTTCTAGAATGCAAGGGCTAGGTTAGTATTTAGGACATTGGACATTTTTTGCTTTGGACATCTTGACACAGGACAGACTCTTAGTTTTGGTTGAGGCAGGGAAATACCTCCTAGAGTAGGGACAGTGAGGCTTTTCCTAAACCTTTTATTATTTAAATAAGTGTATAGCAACCACTATGAGTCCTCTGTGTACATGTCTCATTCCTGGTTACTCACAGTACAGAAAGCAGGGTCTGGGACTGGTTGCAAATAGGAGGCAGAGCCAAATACCTTCCTCCTTCTCATTGTGGTACCTGGAATCCAAGATGGTCTCACCATCTTGGATTTTGCTAGGCATGCCAAACTTCCTGTTGCCACTCCCTGCTTCCTGCAGTCAGGGCACTCTGGCTATGACATCAGCAGACAAGGGACACTTGTTCCTGCATTGCACTGGACCCTTAACAAAAGGCTTGTTTTGGACATTTATACTGTTGCATTGTGTCTATGTAAGGGATGGAGACCCTCCCATTGGTGTATTCAGCTTTGAACCATTCTTGAAATAATATTCACCCTGCATTCTGTTGGGAGTGCAGTCTTCTTCAAAGTCCTCCAACACGGATCTCTAAAAAAGAGGAAATCACTTCTCCCTAACAATCCCAAGGGCCTATCTGAGATGACCAGTTGGCCGGATATTCCTTCTGCAAAATAAATACTAGTACCCAGGACCAGTCACTGAAGTTGAAAAATCGTACAAGTTCTCTCTCCAAATCTTCCTGACTTGGAAGCCAGATGAAAGGCCTTACCTCAACCCGTAGACTCTAAACTGGCTCTCCCAGCGACTACAAAGCCCAGAAAGCATTCCAAGCCTGTTTTCTGCCTCAAGAAACGTATTGACCAGCCGACTTTGCTTTAGTCACTTTGTGCCTCCACATTACATGCAGTGCTCCTTTGGGCAATGCAAGTATTTTAAACCGCTTACCTGCTCTTCAAGCTGTCCAGACGTTGTCTTGTCCCATTGAACCAGATTGCTTTAACTAGACCCGAATGCGAGCTTGTCTTTGTGGAAGGAACTGACACGCTGCATCTGGTCTGTCGGCTCGAGCTCATGGACGCATTGCCTTGACCTGACTCGAACATCGCCTAGGCCTACTGGAAGCCATCGACTCACCGGTCTCAAATGTCAACTGTACCCAACAGAAGCATCTTCTTGATGCCGACTCGACCAGCTGGAAGACATCAACTTGCCCGTCTCGAACGCCGACTCAATCCACTGGGTACCCTCGCCTCAAGATCGAGGTGCTGATTTGTCATTGGGAAAACATGAATCCACCTTCTCAACACTGGCTTGACTGCAGTAAAGAGCCGACAAGCCTGGCAGAAGACAGTTGAGCTCCAAAGACAAAAAAACGAAAGTATTTGAAGAGGTTCTTTCCCACTGGCGCACCTTAAAGGACCCTGGTGACTTAAGCCACTTCCTTTGCCTTTTTGAAAGACAAATCCAATAACGGACATTTTGCTGCTAAAATCTAAACCCACCACGTCGGGACCACTGCTCCTACCCCGCAGTCTATGATCGCATCCTTGGTGGTTGCCATGGTGCCTCCTGGACGGACCGTGCAAGGGCGAGACTTTCTTTCCCGGCACACCATGCAAAGACATGCCATCACGTGACAATCACGTGATCTATGCCGGTGCTGTAAAACTGAGCTGTCTACTTGGTACCACCGCTTCTCAAATGTTGATTTTTCACGAACAGAAATGTGTTTTCGTTCTTTATTTTGATTCCACAGTGTTTTGGACTCTGCGTTTCATTTTAGGGCCGACTTTGGATCTTCCCTCTGCCTTTGGTATTTGGCTTGGCGTGTTTTCCTGGATTTAGACTTGGCTTTTGAATTTGGTTTTCTGTATATTTTTTCCCCTTTTGGATTTCCCGGAGTTTATTTTTTGGATTGGCTCCTGGGACCCTGGATTGGTATTTGGATTTCTTTGGATATCAGATGTTTTGACTTTGGCATTCTGTACCTTTTCTTCTGGCTCTTGGGTTGTTGCTTGGGGCTCTCCTTCACTTTTCGGGGACTGTAAGCTGTTTCCTGGATATCAGCCCCTTCCTACTTCCCTTAACATTGCATCCTCGTGCCGCCCGAGTAAGCTCTCCTCCATCTTCCTCATCCTGGTCCTGCACCTCAGACCTACCAGGTACCCTGTTGTTCTTTAGAGGGAAGTATTCCGGGAGGCATGGGGGGGTACAGTTTGCTCAGTGTGCCAACCACTCTTCTGTCCCTTCCTTTTCAGCTGCAGAGCTCACCCGATGGACTTCCACTTCCCCTATCTTTCTCCACAATTGGTCGGCCAGTAGTAGTAAGTTATTGGTTCTCTGGCTGGTACATTGTGCAAAAGGCAGTTATCTCACCTATGACTCGGTGTATGACAGTTTTTCTTACAGTGGTGAGCCAGTAGGTTGTTTATTAATTTTGTGCATTTTTGTTTATTTATTTAATTACCCTATTTTATATAAACTTGATTGGACAGCCTTTTGTAATTGATACTACAGTACTACTGTTCTTTGGATTACTTCTGTAGTACTTCTGAGTCTAGCCTACCCTCAGCCCATGTTACCATGAGGTGCGAAGGAGATATACCTGTCTCGCTGTGCCTGTTCCATCTGTATAATTGGATCACTGCCGGATTAGCAGTAGCGGGGTGTTTTAGACACCGCTCATCTCTGTACGCCTGCAGGGTGGTACTCATTTCATCACAGACCCAACATGCAATGGGATGCTAGGTAAAGCGGAAGGACCTTGTAAAGGGGTCGCATGAGAGTTGGGGCCACTTGTCAGCTGTGCATATGAAATGTGATTGTTTTGTTTGTTTTAGCTTTAAGCAGTTGTTTTAGTTTCCTTTTTGCAGGAAGTATGATGCATTTAAAAATCGTACTTCACTTAATGAAAAAAGAACGCAGGAGGCCCTCTATAAATGGACATTGACTGACTTGCTTCTAGAATAAAAATATTAAAATACAAATACTTACAGCTTGTTGCTGTCAGGACCATTTGCAGTGTGAACTCGATGTGTATTGAAATTATAAAAGTCCATGTGATTAAAAAAAATCATGCACATTAGGAAAACGAACTAAATGTCCCTTTATGTCTAGCAACCGCTTATGTATTTTAAAAGCATGCACTTAGGAGATCAAGTGAGCACTGTTATTACAAGGTTTAAGAATGGCACCGAATTTTCTAATGTACAAAGTTAAAAATAGCTTAGACACCTTTGGAGAACACTGCAAATATAAAAACAAATGGTCAAAATGGAGCCGATGACCAGGAATCTACATAAAAACGTATGTTAATCCTGTGATTTTAACTGTATTCTATACAATATATTTGTTGTTTTATACGGTTCCATTTAAGCATAACATTACTAATTTAAAAATAAATTAAAAAAAAAACGTATATGGGCTTCAATGGGGAATTGTTCATCCGTACAAGACAACAAAGTATTTCACAAACACCCCCGTTTAATGTGCAACTTTAACCTGGGTGGCCAGGGTGCAATTACACGCATGCTAAACGGCTGCTCGCTACACAAAGGTGGGGCGGAGGAAAGAGGAGTCTGGCCTGGCCGCGAGGTTAACTCGGCCATTCTTCGGGCGAGAACGCAGATCTTTCATGTCCGCGGAGGAGGCAGGCCCTTTGGTTTAGCATCTCATTCAGCTGACAGCACCTCCAACAGTGCAACATTCCCTCACCACTGCGGCTCTTGGTGCGCAGAAGAACCCTGGCATTGGCCCTAAACACGCAACCTTCCACTAAAATGTCAGTAAGATGTACGAGCCACCCAGAATGCCTTGAGTAAGCGAGACCAATTCCTTCTTGTGCAGTCTGCATGGCACGAATGCTCCGCCTTTTTAGCAGACTGAAATGGTTTCTGTAGACTGTTCCCTAAGATATACAGAATAATTAACCCCCAACTCAACATTATGCGATTATCAGTCACTCAGAGTTTCTATGTCAAAGCCAATCAATGATATATGATATGATATGACATGGCATTTATAACGCGCCTATATACAAGTGATTCAAGGCGTGTCAATATAATGTAGACTATTCTTAACATGCACAAGAGGGGCGTACAATATTGTGTGTAATACTAACATGGAAAGGAACATTAACCATTTGCAGTTTCCAGTACGTGCCTTAAAATAATAAAACACTTGAGTGCTTAGGAGGGCTGACATATGGTTTTAGAAAGTGCAGCAGCCTATGAATTGATACACGAAGTGCTTTTGCACATTTCCAGAGTTCTAGAGGAGTGCTGGAAAGTTGCAACACTCATGATCTCTGCCATAACTCGGGGATCCTATAATTGGCCAACTGTGATGTTACAACTACAGCATTCCAAGGATATCATGTCCTGTTGATTATTACACTTGCCATTATCCACGCATTGGTTGGTGTTCACAAACACCAGAGATAACGAAGTCAATATCTAAAACATCCTGTTGTTGCAAACGAGCTAAATGCAAAGAATACCTCACATGACAACATCTTTTCTATAATTTCCCACGGAAGACCCCTGGGGGAGAAATAACCCTTTGGGCTAACACAGCAAGTTCTATAAATTCACTGGCGGTAATGTCAAAAGACAGCCCAAGCCAGGCTCATTTGTGAGGTTGCTCGCATTGTCGCCGTTTACTGCCTTTCAGCTTTCATTCGCTTAGCTTTCTGGTTCTGTTCATTCAGTTCAGCATTATTTGAAGCAGGCTTGCTTTCACACTTAAATAACACGTCGGAGCAGCACTTTAAAAACCGCGCCTATCTATCTACGAACAGAGGTGAACTGGGAAACAAAACAGGGCATGGAAATAATGTTCAAAGTGGCCCCATATTATACATTTTCAGCAAGCCCAGCCCTTTTCCTATGAGAACATTTGGACATAAAATAGGGAACCACAGAAAAGAGGCTCAGGGTGCAGAGGCCTAACAGGAAATGGCCAGAGTTTGCTACATGCCAGTCGACCCCTGTCTACGAAGCAGCATCAGGGGCGGCTGCAGTTTTTAAAATGGTGGAGCAGATTTTCCATAAGTGTATGCGAGCGAACCCGAAATGGATGAAAGCAATTCGCATGCTTCTCCCACTGAGAAGCTTTTATCAAAGTGTCGAAAATGTGCATTTTACAACTCAAAGTGTAGGAGATATATAGTATTTACACTGTGTTCCATAGGACAACACACGAAATATTCCAATACTACAGATGCCAGGTCACCAACAGTTCACGGGAAGGTGTTGCTCCAAAGAAAATCACACACGTGTGTGACAATCAGAAAAGGTTGCAGCACAAAGAAATATTGCATGCACAGAAGACAATTTTGTATGTTCCACATTACTGTAACAGCGTGCCAATGGCACACTGGGAATAATGGCAATTGTAAATATAATAGGATAGGACAAATTACACTGGTTTAACGTTTTGAGCCAGGAGATGAATTGTTCATGCTACTGCTAGTTAATAAAGTACAATCAGAACTGTCAGAGCATAAAATACAATCACATTTGTCTGCAAGTGTGTTAGCACTACATGCCAAGTGACTGAATATGCTGATGTGTAGCAGCTCATTGTGCAAGCCTCTCCGATTACCAAGCCACGTTAGTATTGCCCCAGCTAACCGTATTATGCTAGGTTAGTTTCAATAGGTTTTGACCTTCTTGGCCATATTCTCATGCTAACATCTACTATTTCCCGGTAAAACTGTTATGCCATCGCCAGCACCACCTTTCCGTGTACACAACAGGTGGCAATCGGCAAGCAGCCAAGATTAGCTATTCATTGGAGAGCAGCTGCGCATATATCGCTGTACCTGCATACAGAAAAGTGAGTAGAGTGGTATGCTTTTCTCCACACACACGACTGGTACCGCTCAGAAAGACCCACTGGAAGCTTCCCTTAGACTCATAGATATGTCACAGCACTGAGAGCTGAAGTACACATTTTCCTCACGGTCACTTACTAAAAATGTAAGGCATATGCAGCAGTAGCAGCATAAGCCACCGGGCCTCTTCAGGTACAGAATATATCCAGTACTGGTAACAGCAGTAATTCAATGGTGAGCAGCAGAGCAGGTATCCCAGCTGGGATTCCGCTCTGAGGGTAAATCTTCTTTTGTACAATGATGTTACTTCTTGATGAGAAGAGTTTCTCGAAGATATTATCTGTACATACATAGTTAATAATTAATATCTTACCTAAAACAAAACCATCAATACTTTGGCTTTAAAATCTGCTGCCTCAGGTTATATAATCTGCAGAGCAAAAGAGGGTCTACAAATTTGAGCTCACCTTTGAACTTCCTAAATTATGAAAAGGGGGCTCAGGTAGGTTTGCGTTCACAGACTATTCCTTTTCCCGAAGGGACGCAACAGACTGATGTAGCCAGAAAGATTAAAGACAATTTTCTTAAAGTATCTACTACATTTGTAAACTCACAGATTTTTCCAGTGAATGATCTGATGCAAGATATATTTACTAACATACTACCATTAGAGAAGGTTGCATCTCTGGTGAGTAAGTTCAACAAACGCAAAAGTGTGATGTCCTTCGTATGTACATGAGCAAGTCTGGAAAACGAAAGAATGACTCTCACCATGTAGATTATCAATGATAAGACCAACTGAGAGTAGTAATATGCCATTACCCTTAATTCAGCCTACTCGTACTTTGTGGTATACTGTTACTACTAACTCCACCATTGCCTACAACACAACAAAGTATTTCCACTACTGCAAAGTGCTTCTCGTGGGCTGCCAATTAATATAACACACCTTATGTAATGGTTTATGATGCAATTATGTGTCTATTGAGGTCTTATTTGCACTGTGGTCTCTGAATTTATTTTAATTCAAGTATGTTTTTTAAATAAATGATGGACTGTATTACCTTTTCTAAAACAAGTTACTTGACTAACTGTATTTTCCTAAAGCACATTGCTAAATTAACATTCATCATAAATATAACTTGCATGTATTTCTATAGCTCTTTTTTGTTTGGTTTTATTCATCACCAGACAGGGATTTCAGGTATTCAGGGGTTCATTTATGAACCGAAATACACAGACGACGAAATGCTTGCAAGACAAAGCCAGCAACAAATGGTTGAGATGACTGCTAGCAATGATGAAGACGTTTCCACTTGGCATACCTGCCAAATGAACCTAACTTCAAAAAATACCGGTTTCTGATAAAACTCCACCTACTTGGACTAAATATCAAAAGATGATCCACCACCACTATGCCGCACACGTTCGGTTTTGAGAAAGCAGATAGTGCATAGGCACAAACTTTGAGGAACCATTGTCCTGGTGTTCCCAGCAAAGAGTATTCTATCTATCCCTTTTACAGAATAACCTTTTTATAACTTTCAATAAAATGACTGTGCAATGCAGATGTGCATTGATCTCAATTATAATTGTAATTATATATATATATATATATATATACATATATATATATATATAGATATATCAGCAAAAAAAAAAGAGGAAAAAACCGCCATGGAGATGGACAGTTCAACCTGCACTCCAAGTCATGCAAAGAAGCAGCAAGGTCCCGTTTGTGGATAAAAAGAGCCAGAAACCTGAACCAAATTACTTTCAAGTTTATTAAAGATACAAAAGTTGAATCATGTTTAAAAACAAACCGCCATAGACCCCAAACAGAGGCAGGACACCCACAGCGCTTGTTCACCAATGGGGGAGGGGCTAAGCATAGTATAAATAGCAGGGTAAGTCCCTTCATGGTTTCTACACCTTGGCAAGTGGATATATATATTCAAGGAAAAAACTTTAGTTGCAGGGACATTAAGGTGAGAAGTTGGCGCAAAAAAAACCCTGAAATTCAGCTAAAGCAACCTTAATGTTGCACCCGCTGTTGCAGAGCCTATGACCACAATGATAACATCACGCTTGTGTGTAGTTTACCATCATATTTGCGAGACACTAAGGACTTTTTAAAGCATATCAGCGAGGTGCCTTGGGAGCCTGGCTTCATGATGGCCTCATGATGGCCACACTTGATCTGGTCTCACTTTACACTTGTATTGAACACAATGTTCGTTTGAAGGTGTGAAAATACTTATTGAGTCAACGTTCACTCAATTTTCTTACCCACAGTGACATGATTATCGAACTGTTGGAATTTTGTCTGACTAATAACATGATCAGTCATGTCATCGATGACATTTGTGATGTCATCTTTGATGTCCTGGGTGTTAGTCTCAGCAATGCACGGTGGTGGCGCGAGTTATGGGTGCTTAGCTTACCATAACTGGCGAATTTCAGGGGGGTTTCGGTTTTACATGGAACCATAATGTCCCTTTAACAAAGTTTTTTTTACTGAATTTCATAGGTTTTTATTAGTGTAACTTAACCATAATGTCTACGAACATCTGACTTCATTTCAGACATTCCAGAGAGTGCAACATGACCATATGCTGGCGCACAGCATGATGACGTGTCCGAGAACCTGTACACACTTCACAATAAGATCTGTGCTTCGCGGACAGTTTGGAACTGCATTTTCTACGGATCTAGGAACTTTCAACTTCAACATTTCCCTTGCACAGCTCCAACACCTATTCCTACTCATCCATTAACAATCTAGTACACAGTACATACTTTTAGCAAAACTACTATTTATCTTAAAATGGCATCAGCGAAGGCCATCCCTCCTCCCCAAAAGACACCAGCACTGCTGTAATTTCTACCTTAGAAAAAACACACGCGCAACATTTTCCCCTGTCCACCTGCCCCTCCATATTAGTGTTTGGTGCCACTTCCTTCATTTCCCTCCCCACCTTTCGTTCTAAGCTCTCCTGCCAAAAAAAATCCATTCAAAAACAAAATAAATGTTCCTTTAGGAACCACCTTTCACAGTTAAAAAATAGAACTAAAAAAAAAACCGCATACACTCCATCTACTTTATATTTCTCAGTAAAGTACATAGACTCAGTACGATTTGCCAACATTTCCATTTGCATTTTGTGTTATTCTAATGGAAATATTGGGGCATTCATCCTAAAAAAGTGGATTTTTCGTCCTACACCGAGACGCCTCTGGCGTCCCGGTTTAGGAAGAAAAATCCTTTTCCAAGACGGCCACCATGGAAAGGGAAGGCGGGGGTTCCATACAGGGCTCCTCTTCGTTTTCCATGGCAGCCTGCAGAAGGCAAAAAGAGAACCCTATGACCATATTACCACAAGCACATGTTTCTTCCCTTTCAAATCTATCCTAATTTCGAATAGCTTTACCACAAAGCCAGTCCCAGGTGGACATGGCCACTTTAATCCTATGTTTTGTCCCTTCTGGTCATGGCCAGTAGCCAGATTGTCCGGATCATGACCTTATTCCATGACCCGGACAATCTGGCCACTGTCCATGGCCACAGGCTACCCCTCAGTCACTAAAGCTATACCGCAATTTTTTTTAAACTACATTATGACACTTGACAAATAAGAAAACACTGCCACATTTGCAAAACCATGCTTTTAGATCCTTGCCAATGCGCCTTATGCAAGTTTGCTGGAAATCCACCCACGTTTTATTTTTTCAAAACTGTCAAATGAATGCACATACAATCGTCATATAAGCTCTGTCCAAAATCCCACCAAACTTTGTAAACTCATTTGAAATCACATCAGAAATATCCCACCCATCGTCATCACCCCTCACATCCCCAGACATTATTTCATAAGTTTCACAAGTGCAATGCTCAGAAACTATTATTGTCCCGAGTGTTCGGCCATGTATTTTTATACATACGTTGATCTATCGCAATCATTTCCAATTCACCTTACCTCACTTTTCCTCTTTTAAAAACATATGAAATCTGGCAGCAGAGCGCATCCATCTTGTGCTATTCTTATCCATTGCTGCATCTGCCTAAGGTAAACTGCCCTGACATCACTAAATCATATGCCCCGCCCCTGACCCTCACATCACCAACCCTAGTGACATTCTACAACTTTCTCGGTGACGTTCCTCTTCAGCGTAGCCAAATGCACTCATAATCACCTATGTCACGTGACGCAGAACCCGAAAATCAACACACATCGACTAACAACACAGCACGTCACAATTTGGAATATTAGACCGTACTTTAAAAGAAAACAATAACACTGTACACTTTGTAATCTACTTTTATTTCACAAAAAACGCTCTGAGAACATCCGACTATGGCCATATTCAACCAAATTGCAAATTTGTTGCTTCGCTCGTGATCCAAAATGTTTATCATGAGGCACACGTTCTTTTTGCGTACACAAGGTGTTCATTTTGGATAAAAGAACCGCTTGGGTCGCACAGTGAATTCCAGGGCTTCTGCATCAACTTGGGCCTTGACCACCATAAAGGATGTTATGTTACTCCTAATCGCTAGTACAGCGTACGGGCACATGGGCCCTGGGCGATCGTCCCAAAAAATAGTCACTGTGATCCAGGCGTTGACAACTATGTGCAGCTGCCGATTAAAGAAGCCGTCAGTCGGCATCTGGAATCTATGACAATCGCAGAAAGGCAGAATGTATCTGTTTCGAAAACATAACAGAAAATGTATCTCAATACCCGAACTTAATTACAATGTATCTATTGACTTTCTAATTCGGCATAGAGTTTAAACTAACGATTAGCACACACATCAAACAATCGCAACAAAGAGAAAACAACGTGGAAACTGATACACAATTCGATGTGGTCATACATGACATTTTAATGAAATATTAGCGTTGAACCTGGGTGAACCTAGTGATGGTCTACATGCACCTCGATGCTGCACTCCCCATAACCACATAAAAAAGACAACTACACACAAAGATAGTACTTGCGTTACATTGCAATAAGCAACACAGAACAAACAAATAGAATATAACCCAAAATTAATCTTCAGATAATAATAAGTTAATGCTCGTTCCGGTATACAATCGTCAAAATAAAACTTGCATTATATTCACCATTTCCATTCTCTTGGCGTAAGTCAGACCGTAATGCTCACTGCGTTCGCACCAAAGATTCTTCATGAACTGAATTTACATGTTCCTTACACACTTTTGGAATGCATAACCTTATCAAATGTTCATTATTACAAACCTCCTCTCATTGCATTCCTTACGGAATGGTCCCTTTCTCTCAAGGTCAAAAAACAATTGAACCTTATACTGTGTGTCCCATGCGTGGGCTTCCTTAGCTCGCAACCAAAAATTCAAAGCTGGTGACCTTCACTCAGAATCTAAATACATTCTCACTTTGCAAAAACTTTCCTCACCAACGCCATGAGAACTGTTATTCTCATACACGTGCAGGGCCACTCTTTGCATCAGACAGTGCAGCTGGCTGCCTCAAATGCCAGACTCTAGGTGGCAGCAGTCTGACTCTATTATTATTTTAAATACATTTTAACACAGACACATTAGTCCTTTGCCTGTACTTTATGCACATTAGATTGTGTAACACCTCCAAATGTACCGTATGACTTTCGTGACAAAAAAACACCTGTTTTTTGCTTCTTGCTGCCATATCCCATCCCATCCTCATCTACCCTCACCTCCCCAGACTGTATTTGATAAGTTTAACAAGTGCAATGTTGTGTTTTTAATATGTTTTTGCGGCGATGTCCGCGGATACCAAAACACGGATCCAATATGGCGGGCGCATCGGAACAATCTGACGCATTTCATGCTCTTCACCATCGAATCAGCGAACACGTCACATGTCCGCAGACATGACGCGACCGATTAGCCAATCGATATCCTGCCCGCGGAGCGGACATAGATATCACACATTTTTTTAGACCTACTTTTTGATCATTTAAAAAAAACTACTGGACGGATTTTCACCAAATTTACAAAAGCACGCTTTTAGGACCAAGCCGCTGCTCCTGCCGCAAATTTGGTGAAAATCCGTCCAGCGGTTTGGGCTGTAGGCGTGCGCAACGTTTTTCCCCCATTCAGTCTATGGGGAAAAAAAGAAATTTTGGATCCCCCCTATAACTTTTCCGCCCCTAGACCAAACCTCCCCATACTTTGCAGAAAAATTCAGAGTGGGCCATATACTTTATTTGCAAAGTTTGGTGAGGATGAGTCCAGGGAGAGAGAAGTTATAAGCTGCCCAAAAAGTGCTCTTCCTATGGGATGAGCAACTTAACCATTACTACATGGCCACTACCATGGCTGTGTAATTAATTACACGGCCTGAGGCACAAGTGGAGGTGTGCAGATAGATCCAGACACCGAGGGATCTGCACGGGAGGGTGTGTGAACACGTCAGATGCCCTTTATCTCTGACGTAGTGCGGTACAGAAAGCACAGGAGCTGGTGGCAATGGGTAAATGACACGTGATTGTGCAGAGCTGCTGTATGCCCGTTAACTAGGTATATACGGTAACAGATGCAGCTGTAACATGCCTGAAAGGTGCCGCGGCAGGCTGAACAAAATTCGATTACGCTGAGATACAGTGTTGCTGTTACTGACCATCGTGGCAGTGTAATCCTGGAAAGGGTCATTGAATGGAATGCCGGCTGGGCTTATGTTATGAGGGCAGTGCTGGGACAGTAATACAGAGGCACACAGAAGCCCTTTAACAGGAAAGCGGACCAATAGGAGTACTGGCAGTGCAGGGTTATAGCCAGTGTAAAGCCACAATGCACTAGGGATTACAGAGCACGGACATTGTGATGCGACATGAAGAACAAATTAATTGAGGCAGCAGGCACCGAATCACAGAGTGCTAATGATACAAAGAATCAGCTGTGCTGCAACAGTAACGGAACCTGCTGTAGCCTGACTAGGAACGAACTGGAAAGGGATAGAGATCCGGAAATCGTATACTGCTGAGAGGCGCACTGCAGTGGCAGCATTATAAGTGTTGAGAGAGGCTTGGAGGTGGAATAGCCCCACTTGGAAGATCCTACTGGGCACGGTGGTGGTGTATATGACCAAAGTGAAGTCCCACGCACTGGAAACCCACGAGTGCTGGACAGGCCCGGCACTACTCCTAATAAGTCAGTGGTTGGGTAATTACAGCGGGGAACGTGGGAAGCAGTCACAGAGGCATTAAGGTCTGCAGCGCAAACTGCATAAGAACTGGTGTAACAAGGCTAACAGCGGAGCACCCCAGATTGGGACAGGAAAGTGGTATACCGGTGCTAGACACCCGAGAAGAGAAGCGATGGTGAAGTAGCGGCTGCACTCAATGATTGCAAACGTGTCATTGAACTATAAGTGACACGACACATGGGGCAACGAGCTCTGCCAATAAGACAGGTCTGCGGTGTCATGAGAAGTAGAATTGCTGCTATACAACGGCTTGATCTACACTGCCCCCGCTGAATGGTTGCTGGCTCCGACATAAGCACGGCCACTGGCAGACCTGCTGCAAGCCTGGCGCCAACATAAGCGGGAGCGACCAAGGCCTCGCAAGGCCAACCAGACCTTGGAAAGTGAGCGCTCTAGGTCCACTGCTCAACGCCTGCAGTGACCTTCCTCAATAATATTGCTGTCACTTGAGCCCGCGTCGGGCCCCAGCCATCTTGAACAGGGGCATATGGCGACACCGGGATGGCGTCCAATCTGCCCAAGACAAAAGGGAAGCAACCCACAATGGAAGAATTTGCAAGGACACCACAGCCAACGGAGGGGGCTAGAAGTAAAGAAAGCAATATACAAATGGACACAACCTCAGCACGCAACGATCAACAGATCCTGGAGGCGATTGCGGACTTGTATTGTGGGAAACTAAACTAGAGGCAGCCAGGGCCGAACTCAAGGCAACACTGGAACTTAAAGTTGGTGCAGTACAGGTGGATGTCAACCTACTTAGACAAGACGTACGAACAATAGCGGAACGCACAGGCGAGCTAGAGAAGGTAGCAACCTCAAACACAGCTGCATGCGCATCTCACGCCTTGGAAATTCACACACTAAAGCAACAAGTAGTCAACCTAGAAAATAGAGCAGAGGAAGCCAAAGGGCGTACCCGGAGAAATAACATACGCATTGTGGGGCTCCCAGAGGGAGAGGAAGGATCTAACCCAACAAACTACGTTCAGACTATGCTGCTGCAAGAAATAGGTGGAGTGGCGCTCACCCAAGGGTTCACTGTGGAGAGAGCAAACAGAGCCCTGACAAGGAAACCACCTCCATTCACCCCCCTCTACCCCGAGACCAATAATCGCCAACATACTGAATTACCGGGAGAGAGAGAAAACCCTGGAACACTTCCGGAAAGGGGGCACAATACAAAGGGCATCCTCGTCTATTACTGTGTACCCAAACTATACATTTCTGGTGCAGGGACGGCGACTGAACTATGGGATGGTGAAGAGCAGACTGCCCTAAGCGAGCTATAGATACATGCTGATGTACCTGGCGAAACTGAAAGTGTTCCCCAAAAACAGGGCCCTGTTCTTTCAGACCCCTGAGGATGCGACAGAGTGGTTGGATGCCCAGAATTGTCCGTTGGGAACAGACAGCCAGAAGGAGGGTGGAACGGATAAGTGAGGCAGCGATCCCAGAAGCCGAGGTGCTGTATAAACGGTGGCATTGGGACTTGAATATAAGATAGGTCAATGTTGATCGGGGAAATAAATAAATAAACTATGTGTTGAGCATGTAGATTTGAGCGGACATAGTGTAATGGTGCATAATTGCAGGGGACACAATGGACTCACTATTATACCCCTATAGATAGTTTAGTTGGGTTACCGGTAGTGTGGTAATCCCCTGCTATGTTCCTAGTACCGGCACCGCCGAGAAAGGACTAAAAGCGGGATAGCCTGAGATCCAGGGATGGAGCTGGGCAACAGTTGGGAATGGGAGGGGAGTTGGAAGGTGTGCAATGATTTTAGTTAGGGAACAAGCTTACATCCACAAGCCACTGCGCAAGATACAGGAGACAATGGGGGACAGTGGCGGAACCGGGTATGGATGAAAGATGGGAGACCTTAAGATAGTCACCTGGAATGTCAGGGAGCTCAACAGCTACCTGAAGAGAAATAAGATCATGATGTACCTGACGAGACAGAAAATAAATATCGCTGTACTACAAGAAACCCATCTAACGAAGGAAAAACAAGAGATAAGGAAAATATGGAAGGGGACCACTGTGGGGGCAACGTATTCAGCATATGCCAGAGGGGTAATCACCTGGGTAGCACTGCATGTCCCCTTTCAGTTATTACAATCTGCGGGAGAGTCTGATGGGAGGATGATGGTGCTACGGGGACCGATAGAAAACAAAGAAGAACAAGTTACTTTCTTACCTGGTAACGTTCTTTCGATGGGATGGTCCGACGACGTATTCCATATCTATGACAGTAATCACCACAGCTGTGCTGCTTCGGAAACTTTTTCGGCGTCTGCGTCCTGCGTCGATGACGTCGATGCGCCGCCGTCGAGGACCTCCTCCGACGTCCGACGTCATCCGATGTGATAAGTAGGACGCACGACGCCAGTAGCCTCAGTTGTAGTTTTTTCCCCCAGAACGTGTGACAATAGTCAACTGCCAGTCCGACACAAAGCCTTGCGGAACGTAAGCTGCAAACGCAACAGAAATTCTGCAGCGGGGAAGGCAGGGCGGGAGCGATATGGAATACGTCGTCGGACCATCCCATCGAAAGAACGTTACCAGGTAAGAAAGTAACTTGTTCTTCGAGGGGATTGGGTCCTCCGACGTATTCCATATCTATGACAGACTCCCAAAGCAGTACCACATCAAGGAGGAGGGAAAGAATTTAGAAACAAAATTTAGAATAGCCAATCAAATAGCAGAGCAAAGGACCGCCTTGCCAAAGGCCAGATCCTGCCCTCTGATGGAATCGAGGGAATAATGCCGCACAAATGTATGCACTGAAGCCCAGGTGGCAGCATCACAGATGTTGCGAATAGGAACACCCCTCTGCAGGGCAGTAGATGCAGCCAAGCCCCTGGTAGAATGGGCCCGCAAGCCAGCCGGAGGGTCCTTGCCCGCCAAGCGGTAACACTCCGAGATGGCCAAAATAATCCAGCGGGACAAAGTCTGTTTCGTCACAGCTTGCCCCAAGCGCTTACCAGCGTAACCAATAAAGAGTTGATCGTCCACTCTGACCCGGGACATGCGAGAAACATAAAAGCTCAAAGCTCTCCTAGGATCAAGCCTATGGAGCCTCTCCTCTTCCTTACCAGGATGCGGAGGAGGATAGAATGCCGGAAGAACAATCTTCTGGGCCAAATGAAATTCCGTCACTACCTTCGGAAGAAAAGAAGGACGAACTCGAAGGACAACCCTGTCCTTGTGAAATACAGTGAAGGGTGGCTTAACAGAAAGTGCCTGTAACTCACTCACTCTGCGAGCGGAAGTAACCGCAACTAAAAACACAGTTTTCAAAGTCAACAGCCTCAAAGGGCAAGAATGTAACGGCTCAAACGGAGCACCCATAAGAAACCTAAGAACAAGGTTCAAATCCCAACCGGGCACCAGGAAAGGCGACGGAGGGAACACATTAGTGAGCCCTTTCAGAAACTGTGAAATTAAAGGGATTTTAAAGTAAGAACATTCTTCAGATGAGCGCTTAAAGATGGACAGCGCCGCCAGGTAACCCTTAACGGTACCCACTTGCAAGCCCCTGTGGGCCAAAGAAAGCAAAAAGGACAGAACCATGGGGATGTCACATGCAAAAGGATCCACATTCTGAACTCTGCACCAGTCGCAGAACTTACGCCAACGGCAACGGTACAGAGACTTAGTTGCGGGCCTTCGGGCCGAAAGCAACACCTCCATCACGTCTTCAGGGAGGTCCCAATCCTTAAACCTCAACCTTTCAGAAGCCAAGCGTGAAGGTTGAGGGATCCGACCTCTGGATGGAGAACCTGACCCCCCTCCCGTGAGAGCAGATCGTCTCGGTAGGGAAGACGACGTGGAGGGCAGATGGACAAGTCGAGAAGGTCCGGGTACCACGTCCTCCGAGCCCACGCCGGAGCAATGAGGATCATCCGGGAACCGAACTTCCGTAACCTCCGCAGCACTTGCGGGATGACGGGGACCGGAGGAAACGCGTACAGCAGCGGGAACGACCACTCCACCACGAACGCGTCTCCTAAGGCTCCTTTTGGAGGAAATTCCCGCGAGCAAAACCTTTCGCACTTCCGGTTGACACGGGAGGCAAAGAGATCCACTTGAGGGGTCCCCCAAAGGGCGAAGATCTCCAGGAGAATCTCCTGAGCCAACTCCCACTCGTGAGAGATCGTGCTCTGCCTGCTCAGAGCGTCCGCCGTCACGTTCTCGACTCCGGCCAGATGAACTGCCGAGATCGAAACTTCCTGCTGGATGGCCCAGAACTCGAGCTGCATCGCCTCCCTGCACAGAGGAAGTGACCCTGCCCCCCCCTTTTTGTTGAGGTAGTGCATGGCCACCGTGTTGTCCGTCAGGATCAGGACACTCTTCCCTCGCACAGTCGGCAGAAAAGCCTTCAGGGCTAGCCTGACGGCCCTCAGCTCCAACAGATTGATATGGAGTCTGGACTCCGACGGAGACCAACGACCGCTGACTGTCAGCCCGTTGGCATGAGCTCCCCATCCCGTGAGGGATGCATCCGACACGATCGTCACCTCCGGCCAGGGAAGCCAAAACGGAGCCCCCTTCATCAAGTTGCCTTCGACGGCCCACCACAGAAGGTCCCGGGCGACCGAGGGCGGCACCTGAATCGGGTCCGACATCCTGCCGGAGGACTGCGACCATTGCATCTTGAGTGCCCACTGCAAAGATCTCATTCGCAGGCGAGCCTCTGGCACCAGAAGAATGCAGGATGCCATGAGGCCGAGCAACCTCAAGAACTCGAACGCTGGGAGCGTCTGGGCATGCTGAAACTTGCGCACCATCTGCTGAATGTGAATAGCCCTCACCTGGGGAGGAAAACACTGCCCCAGGGAAGTGTCGAGCACTGCTCCGATGTACTGGAGCCTCTGCGTTGGCGTCAAATGGGACTTCTTTAAATTGAGGGAGAAGCCCAGCCCGTGAAGGGAGTGGCAGGCGACGGACAGATGATCCAGGACCTGCTCGGGAGAGCTCCCCCTGATCAACCAATCGTCCAGGTAGGGGTAGACGTGAATCCCCCCTTGCCTGAGATGCGCTGCCACCACCACCATGAGCTTGGTGAAAACCCTCGGGGCGGAGGTCAAACCGAACGGCAGGACCCGAAACTGAAAGTGCGAGTCGCCAACCGCGAACCTCAGGTACTTCTTGTGCTTGGGATGGATCGGCACATGGAAGTAAGCATCCTTGAGGTCGAGTGACACCAACCAGTCCTGAAGCTGAAGGGCCTGGAGGACTTGAGAGAGAGTAACCATCTTGAACTTGTCCTTCCTGAGGAGTTTGTTCAAACCGCGCAAGTCCATGATGGGTCTCAATCCCCCGTCTTTCTTGGAAATCAAAAAATAAGGGGAATACCATCCCTTGTTCCTCTCCGCTACAGGCACCAGTTCTATGGCGCCTTTCTCCAGCAGGGCTTGAATTTCCTGCGCAAGGAGCGGATCCGGACACTTCAAAGAGAGGTTCCCCGGTGGATTGTCGCGAGGCCTGTGCCGAAAGGGAAGACAGTAGCCGTGGGTTATGATCTCCAGAACCCACACATCCGAAGTAATGGCACGCCACTCTACAAGATGCTGCGCCAGCCTTCCCCCAACCGGCGAACCATGGGACAAGGCCTCATGACTGAGTAGGAGCGGCTGCGGCGTTACCTGAGGGCAAAGAGGCAACTGCCCGAGCGGCCTTGGCACCACGGGTACCCTGTCGTCCACCTCTGGTACCCCTGCGTTGGCCCCTTTGACTGCCAGCTCCTCTCGCTCTACCAAAGGACGAGTAATAGCGAAAGGAGCCACCCCTCCACTGCTGTCCCCTAGGACGAAAAGGCGGAGGTTGGCGAACTGCAGCGCCCAACGACTTCGCTGCAGCTTTTGAGGTCTGCAACCTCTCAAGGCTCTCGTCAGCCTTGCTGCCAAAAAGATGTTCACCATCAAAGGGCATGTTGAGGAGCCGGGACTGCACATCAGGAGCAAACCCCGACTTCCGCAACCACGCAAACCTGCGTATCACGGTGCTCGCCGCCATGGACCTACTGACGCATTCAGCTAAGTCCAAACCCGACTGAACGGACTCACACATGGCATCCTTACCATCCTGGACCAAAGCAAGGAAACCAACCCGTTCGTCCCCTTCGGGAATATGTTCAGCCGCTAACGCAACACAGTTCCACAGAGTGTGCGTGAAACGTGACAAGGCACAAATGGAGTTGGCCGCCTGAAGCGCCATACCACCAGAAGAAAACACCTTCTTCGCCCAGCCATCAAAACGTTTGTCGTCCCTATCAGGAGGGATGGTAGGGTACGACGCCTGCTTTGCCGGGGCCGTGGCCGCCTGCACCACCAAACTTTCCGGAGTGGGGTGCCTGGTCAAGTAGCAGGGGTCGCCACTGGCTGGACGGTATTTCCGCGACAAGGATCTGCCCACTGCCGGGAGACTCTCCGGAGCAGTCCAAGCCGCCGCCACCCTACGCTGTAAAGCCATATGGAATGGCAGAACCGGGTCAGATGGGGGACCAACATCAAGGATGTCCGTCAGATCATCCTGCACAAACTCCCCTGGGGGAGCAGACCATCCCAGATACTCAGACACCCTAGCCATAAGGCGCCGGTATGAGGAATCGGCATGGGAGCCAGGCTCAGGCCGACCAAATTCCACCTCCGGAGAGGTGTCCAGACCACTAGCATCATGCAGCGACTGCCTCAAATCGTCAAATTGACTATGGCCCGAGACAATGTCATCCGGCACCTGATCAGGAACCAGGCCAACCGAATCCTCATCCGCCTCCGAAATATAATCCAAGAGGTGGAAAGGCACCTGAGAGTGCCTGCTCTTAGCCAGAGCCTTCCTAGGGGGTACACCCGAGACACGGGGCACCTCCGACACGAAAGGCGTCGATGGCGTCGAGCGAATCGGCGCCGCCGTCGAGAAAACCGGCAACGGCGCCGAGAGGATCGGCGTCGACGTCGAGGAAATCGGCGTCGACGTCAGATGCAGCGCCTCCAATATCGGCGGCGTCGACACAGCCCTCGAAGCCGGAGCCCCGAGCGTGTCCCTCGACGACCTGAACGTCGACGGCTTCGACGACTTCCTCGGAGCCGGAGCCTCGAGAAAGCCTGTCGACGCCCTCGACGCCTCAGACGTCGATGTCTTCCTCGAAGACATCACAGGTGCACACGGTCTCGATCGCGTCGAGGACCGGGACCTGGAACGGGTACGGCGAGAACGAGCCTCCTTGTCCGAACGGGACCTCTCCCGTGACTCGTGCCGACCACTCTTGCGAGCGGCGTCTCTCGACCTCACACGGCCGACCCCACTCGGGGGCGCGGACGGTTGAGTACCCTGCGACTCAAGAATCGCCAACATTTTCTTCCCGAAGGAAGCCCATTCCTCCGGCGTCGCACGGCTGGTGGGATAACCGACGTGCCGGGCAGAGTCCTCGGAAGAGGACCTGGAAGGCGACCGGTGACGGCGCTTCCGAGAACGCCTCGAAGAGGCAGAGGAGTGGCGAGACCGACTCCTAGAAGAAGACCGACGAGACCTCCGACGATGACGCGGAGAGTCACCCCTCGAATCATCCGTCGAAAGCCCCGCCGACTTCGACTACCGGGGCTTGGACACCCGACCTACCGACAATTTCTTCTTACGTTCGCGTAAGGCCTTGGAAGTGAGCGACAGGCAGTCGACACAGTCATCCGTGTCGTGGGCCTCCCCGAGGCACCAGAGGCAGGCGTCGTGCGAGTCAGTCACCGACATCTTGGACCCACACACCCCGCACTTCTTGAAGCCCGGACGCGGGGTTGAAGACGAAGTGGAAGACATCGCTGCGAAGGAATATTCACAAACGAACAGGCTCGAAGAACCAGAAAGAACAGAACTCCAAAGAGTCGAGGCTAGAACCGAGAAACACGAAGCAACACGTTCGCGGAAAAAACGGAACTGAGGCTACTGGCGTCGTGCGTCCTACTTATCACATCGGATGACGTCGGACGTCGGAGGAGGTCCTCGACGGCGGCGCATCGACGTCATCGACGCAGGACGCAGACGCCGAAAAAGTTTCCGAAGCAGCACAGCTGTGGTGATTACTGTCATAGATATGGAATACGTCGGAGGACCCAATCCCCTCGAAGTGTGTATTATTAACACATATGCCCCGAACCAAGATACTGTGGCCTACTTTAAGACCTTATATAGCAAAAAAAAACCTTGAAGACCCTGTTGAGAGACTTTCAGCTAGAAAACATGTGGAGGCTACACCACTCATATGATAGACATTACTCGCATTACTGGGCCCCACATAATTTGTACACACGGTTAGATTATATGTTTGCCTCCCTGGAGATGATAGGAGAGATAGTGCGGACCGAATATAAAGAGTGGGTCCTTTCACACCACTCACCACTGATCTTAACATGGCAGTATCAGGCACATAGAGCCAGGATTCCAACGTGGCGGCTGAGAGCTGAAGCATTGAAAGACAGTGTTTAGGGGGACCTGACGAGGGAAATTGTAGAATATTTTGAAAATAATACTGGAAGCGTAAAATCAGCCGGAACTCTATGGGAAGCATTTTAAGATGTGGTGAGGGGGATCAGCGATAGCAAAATCCAAAGGCCTGCAAGGAGGCATATTGCAAGGTACAGAAGACAGAGGAGGAACTAGAGACAGTCATGCGCAGAGAAGATGACTCCCTGGAAAAAGCCGGCACTATAAACCTATTACGGCACGAATGTGCAGAGTCCTGGGAGAGACTATGTAATTTAAATTTTAAAAAATACATTGAGAGGCAGCATGCTGGTGGGGACAAGCCGTGGAGGTTGTTAGCATGGCTGTACAAAAGCGAGACAACTAGACCAACGATTAACACAATACAGGGGAAGAGAAGACAGATACTTGATACCCAGGAGGGAGTGAACAAGGGTTCCTCGAGTTTCATAAACCATTGTATGAAGATACAGATGGGGGTGAACGGGGCGAGATAGTGGAAACACTAGGTGGGTGTCCAGAGTGAAATGTCTGAAAATTGAGTTTTTTTACACCAAATTTCAGACGTTTCCCTCTGCCCACCCACCGAAACACGCCGCCAACAACAGATGTCCTACCTTCCCACGTTCCCACAGGTGTCCCGACGAAAACGGTACCTCATATGTGTGGATACACCTACCTGGGCGCAAAAGGAAAAGGCTAACCCAGTGATAACCCCAATCTAGCAATCTGCCCCCAGGGAGGGCTACATGAGATGCCCCCATCCATTTGGGGCGGGGGGGAGAGGGCCACCCCCTTTCCACTAATAACATCCATGGTGGCTCAGTGGCCTCCCCACAGCCACCCAAAACAAGTTATAATTTGTTTAATTTTTGTTTTGCCCCTCTCCTAGGGGCAGATGGGCACATGTGTGTGGCCATCTGCCCCCGGGGGGGCAAAACGTACTGCCCCAGGCTTGGGGGCTGGATCTGCAATATTTGCAGTGGCCTCCACCTCACCCCAAATGGATGGGGGGCATCTCATGTACCCCTTCGCAGGGGCAGAAATCCGCCCCCTGGGAGGGCTACATAAGGTGCCCCCCATCCACTTAGGTTGGGGGAGAGGGCCCCCTTTCAAACACAAACAAATCCTGGTGGTCTAGTGGGCCCCACCGGCCCGGGGGGGTCAAAACGTACTGCCCCAATCTTGGGGGGGTGGTTCTGCCAATATTTACAGTGGCCTCATCCCCACCCCAAATGGATGGGGGGCATCTCATGTACCCCTCCTAGGGGCAGAAATGTGCCCCCAGGGAGGGCTACATAAGGTACCCCCATCCACTTAGGCTGGGGGGGAAGAGGACCACCCCCTTGCAAAAATCCCTGGTGGCTAGTGGCCCCACCCGCACCCAAAACTAAGTTTAAAAAATATATATATATTTTTGTATGCCCCCTTCCCTGGGGGCGGATGATCACCCATCTGCCCCCAAGGGATTGCCCAGGGGTGTTGCTAGGTCTGGAAAAGACCCGGGGCTACACTAATGTCGGAACTGTTGGGACTAGGGGCAAGTTAGCCTTTTGGTTGTAGCTCCTGAGAATCTATCCGGGGCCACAACCAAAAGAACAGGGGCTATAGCCCCCTTAGCCCCCACAGCAACGCCTCTGGTATTGACCCCATGGTTTGGGGGTCAGGGGGGAAAGGACCGCTTACATAGTAAGCAGCCCCTCCCCACACTTCAAAAACAGATCCCTGCATGACACACCAAAAATATTTTGGGGGGGATAAATTACATTACACCCCCCCCCACTTACAATAGTGGGTGGGATTTGTCTCCCCTGTCCCCCCGTGTCCTATGCCCATGGGAGCTGTGCAAGGGTACATTTTGAGCTTTAGAGTTCCTAGATGAGTGGGAAAATGCAGTTCTGAATGCAGTTCCAAACTGTTTGTGAAGCACAGACCCGTCCGCGAAGGGCGGGCGCGTTTGTGAACACGTCATCATGCTGTGTGTGCGTGTGGTCACGTGCCACTGTCCAAAACGTCTGCGATGACGTCAGACATTTGCGGACGTTGACTAACACAAAAACAGTGGAAAAAGTTGCAAAAAGTGTTTATAAGAGTTCACAATTATGCTAGAAGGTGGGGAATGGCAGAGTTGTTTTGAGGTGTAAATCTGTGAATTGGACAGGCCTTTTGCTATATTGGGGTAAGTATGATATTAGTAAGTTGTAGGAAATTAGCTTGCACTGGTAATAACCCATGAAATTCACTGAAAAAACATTCTTAAAAGGGACGTTATGGTTAAGTTGCACTAATAAAAATCTGGGTGTTAGTCTTAGCAGTGCACAGTGGTGGCGTGAGTTATGCTTTCTCAGATTACCATAACGCAAATTTCTGGGGGTTTTCGGTTTTACTTGTAACCATAACCTCCCTTTAACAACATTTTTTCATTGAACGTCATAGGTTTTTATAAGTGCAACTTAACCATAACCTCCCTTTAACAACGTTTTTCAGTGAATACATATATATATATATATATATATCATCTTTTCTAACTGTTTGTTGTTGAGCTCTGTTGATCAGTTCTTTTATTGTTGAGCCAATCCAGCAGACTATACTTTTTTAAGAGGAGCAAAAAATGTCAAATGTATATTTCACTTCCTCCAACTCAACAGTTTCTCTCATTTCCACGGATAGTAGAGGCTTGTCCCCTGCAAAGTCTATACATGTTTTATTCACAGAATGGGGTCAAAGTCTGTTGAGCCATACTTGCATGTGTTGTGCAAGCCATAAGGAAGAACTATCCCAGCAGTGCTGGTTAATACACTGGATGTGTTCAGTTGCAGCCAAAACAAACTCAATTCAACATATAGTTTTATGCATCATCAACAGTTTTATGTAACAATCCATATTTTTTATAAGTAATAATTTTGTCAGATTACCAATATTCAATATAATTATATGCTAGATGATTTATTGTTTCAATTGTTTATATTCGTTTTATTCCTTCCAATTAACGTTGTTACTATCTACTGACATACACTCAATCATGTTACTTGGTACTCAGCTATTCAAAAAATACATTTTCTGTCATACCTTGACTTATCGGCGGCCTTTGAGTTGGTGGACCATGCAGTGTTATGCAACCACCTAGCGTCTGCCGCCTACTTCTCAAGTGAAGCTATAGCTTGGGTACAATCCTTCCTTGCTAACCGGACGATGAGAGTGTTCTCCCCTTCAGCTTCCGCAGACCCAATACATATCACCTGTGGCGTCCCACAAGGTTCTTGTGTCTCCCCCACAATGTACAATATCTTCACTAAGCCTCTCTTCGACAAACTTGACAGACGGGATAACATACACCAACTATGCGGACGATACGCAGATCCTCATACCACTTTCTGGCAACTTTGTCCAAGACACAGCTCTAGTAAATAAGATTTATCTCCTCATTCAGGCATGGATGGCCTCCCACGGCCTCTGCCTGAATGACGACAAAACTTCGATACTGATCCTGGGTTCCGATGCCAACCTCAAAAAACGTAGCCCTAATTACCGTGCCTTCAACATAGATGGCAATATAATCAAAGTGGCAACTGAGGTAAAAACCCTAGGTTTCTACCTGGATGCCACACTATCTCTCAAAAAACAAACTAACGCCCTTGCATCTTCCACGGCTTACACTTGCAAATTAATCAGGGCTTGTAGACCCTACCTCTCCAAAACTAACTGTATCACGACAGCCAACGCCCTAGTAATGTCTAAATTAGACTACTGTAATGCCCTGTTCTCGGGTGCTAGCAAAACTATCATAAACCAACTGCAAACTCTACAAAACAATGCCCTTAGAGCAGCTTTGGACATACCCCGCAGAGCACACATCTCCAACACTAGGAAAGATCATCACTGGCTAAAAATTAGCGACAGTGTCCTCCTCAAAACATTATCTCTCACCCATAAATGACTGAACAACACCGCACCTCCATACATTTCGGCTAGACTAACCAGAAAATCTTTTACATACCACACTGGAGCATCTAACCACCTCTCACTCGAAATTCCCAAATTTAAACTAAAAAAAAGGGGTGGAGCCAGTTTCCCTGTGAAAGCTGCCTGCGCATGGAACGCCCTTCCCTCTGCATTGAGAGCTAATCTACCAAACTCGAGTTTTAGACGCCACGTGAAAAACTGGCTCTGGTCTAATGACAACTAACCACTAATTCTCCTGGCCTGGATTTACCACTGACTAAACACTGTGAATAACTGCTATGATATTCCTGATCCTTGATCCGACTCCTTCGCTGCATAGGAGTGCCTCTCGGCCTGTACCTTCCTACCTGCTTGTTAATTGTTAGTAACACCTTTACTGTATTTCATGTATTATTGTATGTAACCAAGCTCAAGTATTCTTGCAACTGCTGCGCCCGGCTACCCCTGGGTTTGGAGAGCATTATCAAATAATAAACTAAACTAAACTATACACCACTGTATAAACGGACATGACAAAAAATAACCACATGGATCCGATTAAAGATCCCACTGATTAGTGGTATCTTTTTTATAAGGTGTTATGATCACCTCGCTGAGGGTACGTTGCAATGGTTTGCACCAATGAATACATTGGCCCTTATTATGAGTTTGCCGGTCCAGAAACTGTTGTTTCCAGACCAGCAAATTACGAGTCTGCAGGCGGGTTGCCTTCCCGGCCGCCAGCTCCTGCCCGGGGAACAACACAGTTACTGGCGCCTGACTTACCGGCAGCCAGGGTTGTAATACCCCGGTGTTACCGGCAGGCCAGGCACAAGTAATTTTTTCAGAGACGGCGGCAGCCTGCCGGATTTACCAGCACTGCTACCGCCGGACTCGTAATGAGGGCCATTGTGTCTGAGTAAAAGGAGTAAAAGGACACACCATAGAGATATTGCATCATGTTTATGAACAAAACAATGATGTAATTAAAAGATACATAGGTGATGTTATAAATGTATTGTTGAAGTCACCCAAACCAAATCAACTAAAAGGTCATTAAGGGATGGTCATTTTTATATTTTAAATAATTTCTCCATTTTACTTGGTACATGGTTCATGTGTATAAGTGACTTTCCATGACCTTTCAACTTTAATGTAAGTCAAGAATGTACATGTCCTTTTTTAACCATATGTTATGTTGCTCCACGTGGGTTTTTAAAGAAACAAATTAAAGTAGGCCATATATAGCATGCCTAACAGGCATACTTATATGGAAGCTGTCACATTGACGAGTTCAGGTACTCAGTATCATGTTGCTTACTTATCCTACAGATAGTTAGGTTCATCTCAATTTTATCTATATTGAGTCGCCAAGTATCAGCCATACTATATATTTTTGTTTCTTCAACAAAAAAGTATACAATCACATAAAAAGTATCAGACGCTTAACTTATGTCAACACGGGGATCTGCTCTACCGACTTTATTTTGGCACCACCTAATCCATTGTAGTATATGCAGGGATAGTGAACTGGTTGTCCTTTAGTAATTTCAAAATCCATTCACAGCATAGATCAACCAGACAAGTTGTCTAAAGCCGCCAGTGCTTTGATGTTTGTCCCTGGGAATAAACATATATCAACAGTCTTGCAGGCGGCTTACATTTCTCTGCAAATAATCTTGACACCCTCTCCCCAATGAAATGCAAGTCTCACTATAGCCAAGCTCTGACAATGGGTGTGGGCAAACCGGTAAAGCATACATAATGTACAACACAAAGGAATCTTGCATCTGATGCCGTTGGCCAAATGACCACTGCAAATAAAGTGTCTACAGCTATTAGTTTGAGGGCTGTCTCTGGGAAAAACATGTAACTGGTCCTGCAGGCAGATGGAGGCATTTCTTCCTACATGATCTTGACACACTCCCCCCTAATCAAAGGAAAAGCTCACTTTGGCCAACCTCTGACAATGGATGTGGGCTATCGGTCATGGAGGGTGCATTGAAGACTCTACTTATGAACATAATGTGCAATACAAAGGAATCTTGCCTCAGATGCCATTTGCAAATGCCCTCTGGTTCTGTAGTCTAGGTGTTGTGGCCAAATGGACATAGCAGAACACAGGGTCTACAGCTTTTACTTTGAAGGCTGTCTGTGGGAATAAACATGTGCCACCGGCCAGTCCTGCAGTCGTATGGAGACATTCTTCCTCACGTTTTAGACAACACCACCCCTATCCCCACTTCTAAGTTTGCACATAGCATATTGGCATAACTGACTTTGGCAACAGCTAAACTCCTAGAGAGCCTGGACTAAGAAGGAAAGTCAAACTTGACAACTCTACATGAAGAAACAAACATGAAAGAGTAAATCACAAATTCCTCACATCAAGACCAATGATGACACAAACTCCTAAAGCAAGGAAATTATTTTGTAAAAATTGTAAATTCAATTAAATACAAAAAATAATAATAATAATAATAATAATAATAATAATAATATGTCAATACATTTCTGGCCTCAAACAAACCCTATTCAACAGAATCAGAGGACAGTTCTTCCTGTATCTGTTTGTATTTCCCATACACACCCCCTTATCCAAAAATATATAGGCAACTTCTAATCCAAAGGTGGACCACTTTTCTGCTTTGCACTACAGAAATAATCCTCACTGAGGACTTTGCCTTCAGTGCCAAATCACTCCTTAAAACTTCCTCGGACAGGTATTTCATGTCTTGTTTCTTGTTGGCTTACTCAAATTTGGGAAATGTATTAATGTGGCATTCATCCCCCGATCCAGGGGCTGGAAAGGGGGATAATTGCCCAGTAGCGCAAATTATAAGCACAAGTGAAGTGAGGGCGGGTAACGAGTGCTCCTGGCCATTTTCCTCCATTCCAGCACCTGGTTCGGGGGATGAAGGCCATTAGCACCCCAGGTTGCCAAAGCGTCCCACTGTAGGAAGAAAAATCCTTTTCCAAAATGACTGCCATGGAAAGGGAAGGCAGGGCTCTGTACGTTCCCTTTCCGTGATGGCCTACGGGTGGCAAAGGGAAGGAGCAGATAAGTAAGGCAAGTAAGGGTGGGGGGAGAAAGAAAATCGGACAGAGGGTGGAGGAGATGGTGAGGGGGAGCCGGCCGACAGGCGGCATGGAACGCAGGCTTGTACCGGCGGTTCAAGCCCACGTTCCTAGCCATCCGATTGGCTGGCTCCCCCACCCGGTTGCTAATACTGTTTATATTATTCAGTTCTCCTTCGTAATGTTTCTTTAGACCTCACATTTTTTAATATTTCACTTCCAAATTATTGTTTGTGCTGTTTAACAACCATATTCCGATCTAGGTTCAGCTTCAACTTGAAAATGTATTGTTCTGTCACTCAGTTACATCCATGCAACTTCACTTTTCTTTTCATTTCTTTATATCAGAACTTTATTTAAAAAGCCTTCCTGTATTGTTTTTGGATGTCTGAACTTCAATCATGCAAGGACTCCGTGTACAGAGCTACATATTTTGCCACAAGAATTGCAATTGAAATGAGTATGGTTGCTCCACTGTGGCTTTACAGATTCTGAAGTTGATATCCGAGCCAATGATGACCTTGTGGATGTAAGGGGAATTCGATCCTGCATGTGCGACAGGCCCTTTTCATAGGAGGTGTATGAATCTTCTGAGTTTACCAAAAATGTCACCCCAGAATGAACTTGCAAGTTCCTACCAAATGCTTTCTTACTGTCTTTCAGCACAGACACATGCAGGACAGTGTAAAGTAGAAATAAGTATTGAATGTATATTCCTTTCACCATATCTATAATATTGTGCAACATGTCTCCTGTAATGCTCAATCGCTAAATTCCTTTTATAATTCTTTAAGAATGCATGTACCATTCAAAAACTGTTGTTTTAATAAAGTTACATTTGGTTTCTTATACAACTGTTTACATCCAAGACTTGGATTGATGCAATTTATAATTACAGATGTCAGTATCCTTACAATGAATTAATTTGAACATATATCATTGTCACAGTTCCTAATTAAAAAAGAAAAAATCTGGACCCTTTCATTACGTAGACACGGCCAATGGAAGTGCACTGAAGTACATTGGAAGAAACAACAACACTTCTATTGACCCAGCAGTAGGCCTGTATGGCTTTCACAGTAATTGACGGACTGTTGTTTTCATATATCAGTGTTATCTGCAATATAGTTTTTATTTGGATCAGTTTATTGACACATTCATTTTCAACAGGGCTGAGATTGGCATTCAAGTAAGCTTTTTTTTTTAGTTTTACATTAGCCTATATACAGACAGTCGATGGATACTATATTTCTACCAATGTCTGTTTATTCTCCATGTCACATGCAATATTATAAGCAATTATCTTTATTTTTGCTATAGAAATCTTTAAAAGTCATGTGTGATTTGTTTTTTGTGTGTGTTTTTGTAAGAAAGGGGTAAGTGTATTGCAACATTTTTTTAATTAAATGTATCCATGTGTACAATTATTCATGGTGGATGTGGACTATAACAAGAACACGTCATGGTATTTACGCATGTACAACATTAAAAATGTAAATTAAAACTGTCGTACCTTCCTTCTCGAGCCCTTCCCCCAACTTTAAGGGTTAGACGCTTCTCCAGGAAGAGAGTGTGGGGTAGATCTCTCTCCTCTGCAGGTGCCTCCCTCTGAAATGGCCTCCCTGCACCTCTGAAACTTGAGCAGACCACCTTAAGTTCTAGAAGCAGTTCAAAACTTCCCTCTTCTCCTCTGCTTTCTCCCTCTGCCTCCCCTGCTGACATACCTGTTTGATGTACTGACTGGTTGCTTGGCTACCCTCAGAGTCCCACTGAGTCCAGGCTCTTTCTTGATCAGCACCCTTGCACTGCCTCCGGGCCTACCACGCACTTAAGGGCTGTGACTGTAACCCTACAGTCCCTTGTTCTCCTTGCACTACCCAGAGCTGTGCTGCCCTGGCTGCACTTACTCACTCAGAGTATTACTGCACTGTTTTCCACTCCCCTCTTGCTTGCACTTCCCCCCCTCCCTTTCCCCTTGCATTTCTCGTTCTTGCACTTGCATGATCGGAATGACACAAGGCCTAGTAAGATCATTTGTCTTGTCCTCCCTCCCTCTATCTTCCCACCCTTGTCTTGTCTTGAGGCGCCTAGAAACACTTGTGTACAGGTATCTTATAAATGACTTATATTATCACAGATGCCCAGAAAAACATACAATGCTGTAGTAAGAAACGGCTAGACTGGCAGCACCCAAATGCCAGTTTAGCCAGGTAATTACACTTAGCAGGACTGCTTTATCAGAAATGTGCAATTAAAAAAAAGTCATACCAAACTGAGGAAAGACTAGACTGACTGCACCAAAATGCCTCTCCAGCCACTAATACCAAATATCATGCCTGCTTAACTTGGACATGGACAAGCATTATGATTTATCGCACAATCCCACCCCCACACATCCCCTCTACCTTCCACCCCCTAGCGCAACCTTCAAAATCAGCTCAATGGCCCAGAATTACCTTAACGTCCCTCTTCCTCTTCCCACAGCTTAGGTATGGGGCTCCTTGCCTCGTAGGTAAGAACTGGGTTGAGGAAGAATGGGACTAGCAGTAATGAGGATTACAGATATCAGATGGCTAAATCAGGCATTACCTCCATGTACCTCTACAGCATCCCAGTACTTGTGTATGAGGCAGTGATGAGGGAGAATGGGGCTAGGAGTAATGACAATTACCAATAAGTAATCAAGGCATTAAACACAAGTAGTGGCGTAACACCATTGAGTTGACTGGGATTCAGCACTCCCCCCCTGAAATTTTGGGCTATGTTGACTCAAGCTGGCTGACCTTCAGAGCAGTTGCCGGATAGAACAGGACACAGATGTTAAACGGCCCCTGGGTTTCGCTATTAAAAATGGCCCAGCAATTACTAGCGTAAAGCATTTCACTGTTAGTACCTGCATTAATTTGCCACATTTTTTAGGCAATTTAAATCGTGATGTGGGTGGTATTTGCATGCCAGGGGAGTTATTGCAAGGGTAGAGAGGGAACAGGAGACCACTCATTCTCACAGCAGTCCATAA
This sequence comes from Ambystoma mexicanum, assembly GCF_040938575.1. NCBI lineage: Eukaryota > Metazoa > Chordata > Amphibia > Caudata > Ambystomatidae > Ambystoma > Ambystoma mexicanum. The sequence continues at coordinate 687,106,496 of NC_090934.1, read as the reverse complement.
GTGGATGCTTTCAGACTTTAAGGAGAGAGTCAACTGCTTGTAACATTGAAGCTGCACTAGAATAGTCTCATTAAAATGAGTAAAGAAGTTAGATGCCCCTACACAAATAAGTTTGCCCATCCCCACCACCCGTGAAGTTAGCACTTCTCCCAATATTTGAAGGATTAGCCCCCCTAAATGTAGGTTTTGTTGTGCCCCTGAACACAAGCACACACACCATTCACCATATACACACACACACACAGCCATCTATATATATTTGGAACCCTTTCACCATACAGGCACACCCAAGCAGCCACCCGTACATTTAAGTGTGCACCCTTTCAATATAGAGGCAAATGCACCCAGTCACCCACCCATACATTTAAGGATGCACCCTTTCACTGTAAACGCACACCCAGCAATCCATACATTTGTGTGCACCCTTTCACCATACTCTCACACAGGCAGCCACCTACACATTTAAGTGCACACCCTTTCACCATACACTCACACACGCACATGCCATGGGGTTGAGGGGAGCCCTATAACTTCAAAAATAAATTATTTCCGTTAAGGACCAAACCATAACAGAAATCATTTCTTTATGACGGCAGAGTGACTTCAAAAATAAACTTTCTTTTTGAAGTCAGGATGGCTCCCCTCCCACACCATGATATGGAGGCCTCCAGCCTGGGGTCTTCCATGTCATAGGGTGGGGGACACCTTGGACTTCAAAAGGCGCGTTGTTTTTGTAGTCACTCTGCCTTCATAAAGAAATAATTTATGTTGCAGAAATAATTTCTTTAGGAATGCAAAGGGAATTCAAAAAAACATTTTTGTAAAAAATAAAATTTGAAAAAATATATTTTTTTTTCTGCAAGTGGGGCCCCCTCCTAGGATATGTGCTAGCGGACCCTGCGCACCGTGTGGGGTACGGAGGGCCCGTTATGCCAGTGAGAAGAGACAAATGGGTGGCATATATAGATGGGATGAGGCATTGGGACCCATTTGGGATCAAAGTGATTGATGACCTTCGAGGGTAAAGCAATTTTATAGAAATGAGTGATAGTATTTGTCGTCATTTTTGGTTCTGTGATGTCAGACACACATGAAATCGTTTTTCAATAGTCTTAATCAGCAAGTTGTGTGTGGATTCCTAGTATGTTCATAAATGTAAGCACTGTCATCGATGAGGATGATCTTACCAGGAATAGGGATGTTGTTGGTTAAGGTTTTGGCGCTGGTGTCAGTTGAGTAGAATTTGGTGCTAGCTCATTAGCCAGACTAAGTGGCTTCTGAAGGTCTGGTGGTGGCCTACTGTGTGTTGTGGTATAATGTTCCAGAGTTTCGTTGCTAGGAGGGAGAAAGTAGATGTTCCATTTTCATTAAGTGGTATGGGAATTTCTTTGCGATGAAGTCAGGGCCATGAGGAATGGTTGGAGTTCCTCGGATGGAATTTATGATGGCAAGTGTTGGATTCCGAATGTACACTATGAGAGTGATTATGGAGGACCATATTAACGGAACAATTGAGACTTTAGGGACATTATCAGTTTAATGGATACACAGAGTATTTGTATTTTATTTATTTGTATAGGGCACCAGGCCCAGGGGCAACCGGGCGCATCACTTAGTTACAACATAAGAAAAACAGACAGAACCATAATTACAAAGTTTACAAGTATAATACAGAATTTACAGGTATAATAATAGCAATGAGAGGACAAGCCGATTATATATACATGTACAAATGAAGCAGAGAACCCAGAGCTAAATGTCCTGGGCGGCCAGCCAGGTTTTCGTAAGGTGTTTGAATCTCGTGAATGAGGGTTCTGCTCTAAGCTCATTAGGAAGCGTGTTTCAGAGTCTTGTATAAAGCATTTAGGAGTTTTGTTAACCATGTTTTGCTTATACTTTGAATTTTGATTGGCAGTATATCATTAGGATGACTGCAGTCAATGCCCAAACATATTTATAGAGTGATAAAGAGCAGTTTGACTTTCCCCCCTATGGGAAAGACAATGACAAAATCAAGAAACACTGCTGCACAGTCTATGCCAGTAGGCTCAATGTCCCACCATGTTCCTCTTTGTCTATAGAGTTCAACGCAGTCCAATCATGGTCTCTTATGTGGGGACACCTGGCCTGGGTCTCCCCCCTCCACCTACTCTCCTTTATTCTTTCCAGAAAAAGCTCCAGGGGCTTTCCCCTCCTAGGCCGTTTTTGGTTTCTATCCTACAATGGGTTTCAGGTTATTTCATCCCGCTTTCGGGTCCGGTTTCTCCTTCCCCACATAGTGGTTGGCGTTCTGTCAACCCGCCTTAGGGTGTCTGTTTTCTCTTCACCCACCTTGGGCTTTCCGGTTTTGTACCCTGCCTTGGGGTTTGATTTCTCTGGGCCCGTCTTGGGCTTTCAGATTTTCTACCCGGCTATGGGGTTTGATGTCTCTCAGCCTATCTTGGACGTTCAGTATTCTTCCCTCTGTCAAGGCATCATGGGGTAGACACACAACAGGTTCAAGTTTGGTTCACAAATGTTTTAACTTAAAAGGCAGGATGGAGTAAGGCCTAACTTTCCCTATGCTAAGGTAGGATTTCCGCATCTAAAAAAACTAAGGCTCGTCTGTGTCAGGAAGTCCAAATCAAATGACTGTGTCCAAAACCTATACTTGCCCTCACAGCTAACTGTATACAATGTGTAGAGATGTCAGCATCATAGTGTTCAAACTAAAGTTCAGAGCTTCTTTCCGGCTCTTGGCTTTTAATCAGCTTCCCCTTCCCCAAGTTGAAAACAGTTTACAAAACACCAGGGTGCCCTTCCCCAAGAGTTCAAATCTTCCAGCTTTTCAAAACAACACAGTTCCTTTGGACACGTCCCAGCTCTTTTGATATTGGTGCTTTTCACTAGTTCAAATAGGCAGTTCAATTTATTCAGCTCAATTTCTTAACTTCAAACCACATAAGAGATTGTTGCAAAACACAAGCTTCTTTATGGATACTTTCAATGGCTTTACCATACGGAGGGGCACTCAGTCTAGGTGCAGTTGTCAGACCACACGGTCCACCCATTACAGGTTATGCAACCGATAACCTTTCTTGGCTGCTTTCCAACAATGTGCCACTCCTTCAATTTGACAGTGATGCTTGGTTGATTCACTTATGTCACACTCTCCTGACACTGTACCGTGGCTTGGTTGGCCATCATGCATTTGTTCCACTTTCTTGTATTCTCCCGACTCTTGCCAATACGACTTTCCTCATAACATGCAGTTCCTTTAACTCTTTTGGCTATTGCCAATGCTTTTTTTCTCAATTAGTGCAATTCCTTGAAATCTATTTCCTTTGGCCAATGCTTGGAGTTTATGGCGTTGCAAGGTCCTCTGCAGCCACAGGTTCTTGCCTTCCTGTGCAGTGCCTCGCTTCTTCTACCAGCGGGTCACCCCATGGCGTTGCTCCCCCGGCGATGCTCCAGCTGCAGATCAGGATTCTTGCTGCCACTTCGCTCGGTCACACCGGTCTCCCTCTCGCGGTCTGCTACTGGCCTGCAGCGTCCCTAAGCTTCGCTTCCTGCTTTACAAACTCTGCATCTTTGCACGGGTCTCGAGCGCTTTGTCTGCCACACAGCTGATCTGGAGTTGCTTTCCCAGCTGCTGCTTCTGCCTCTATTTCTGTAATGATTCCGCCTTTTAAAGTTCCCGCCATCCTGATTGGACCCAAAATGACTAGACTGCTCACTACTGAAGCGGCAGTCCTGCCTTGCTCTTGCTGTCCTCCTCCTCTTCTCAGTACTCAGTTGAGAAGTATATGTGTGTGCATGACTTAAATGAGGATGTGTTGTTCTAGTTGGTCTCTTCCTCGTCCCAGTAGAGTGATGTTGTTTCTTGGGGATTGTTTTAGATAAAAACAGGTAAAGGTCTGATAAAAGCATAACAGCCTATGAAGGCTTGTGGAATGGACGGTTCATTATGAAAAGGAAATGGCAGATACCATGTCTCACACGTCCTCTCCCCAAGTTCCCTCCACCCAGGTGATCCTCCCTTGCTCCCTTTCCACCCGCATGGTCAGGATCCAAACGTGACAGCCTTTCCCTGGCCACCCAAGAGGAGGACCCAGGGGAAAAAGAAGTGAGGATGCCCTCAGGTTCCTCACACCCCGCCCTGGGGTGAAATTTCTCACAGCCCGCCTTGGGCTTTCAAGTCTTCTGCCATGCCATGGGTTTGGACTTCTCCCAGCCTGCCTTGGACTTTTAACGTTCTACCCTGCCCTGGGGTGATCTTTTTCTCAACTCACCTTCGGTTTTATGGCTTTATACCATGCATGGTGTTTGATTTCTCTCTGCCTCACCTCTGCCTAATTCCTGGAGCCACTGCAAACCCTTTTTCAAGAGTGGTGCTCGTCAGGAGACTGAGTTCAGCAACTACAGCACCACTTCTTCAGTTCCCCTTCTGTGTCGCTTGTACTGTGGAGCTCGCCTGGTCATCTTTCAAGCTTCCATCATGATACCAGCATCTTGGTATGCTGGTGATCCTCCTCCCATGGGGTGACTGCTCTGTATCGTTTGTTGGGCCCGGGTCGTTTAGGCTCCTCCTCCGGCAGGGCTGTGAGAGCTCCGCTGGCTCTGCTGCTGTTTCCTTCGCCATGCTGGGCGAAAGCTCTTGCACTTCCTGTCACAACTCCCACGAGGAGGTTCCTCTCTAGCTCTGTAGGCTCCTCTACTCCTCGTCTAGAATGTGGATTAGTCCTATATCTCCCTCTCTAAACGGGGGTGGGTCTTGCCACCCCTGCCTCAGTCCAAGTGAATTATGTGCATACAGAGGGTCAGAAGCAACACCAACCATCCTTACAAAAAGCTTTAAGTCATTACACGTTAAATCTGATATAGCCAACAAAGATATTGGAGTCTTGGGAATAGGGAGGGTTACCAATATACCCTTTCAGGGGAATCTCCTGTCCTGAAATGGGGGGAGTCACCCCCAGTGGGATCCCAAATCCCCTTTCCCCTAGTGGGTTTTAAGATTAGCAGGCTCAGGTCCCAGGTCCCAAAGGGTGTGGCCGCCCCTTGGGAGAGGGGACGAATTCCCTCGATTCATCGCAATACCAATCCGCCATTCACTGCAGAATAGGAGGAGACAAGGAACTTGTATGTAGCACAGATACAATATTATTGAAACAATTTAAATTGTAGGGAGAAACACATTTGACAAGGGAATTAGGGTGTTGAATGCTACAAAACATTGCAACTACACAAAGTCAATGAAGTTCCTATTTGTATTTATAGTGATGATTGACAGAATCTATATTGTTTCAAAGTTTTGAATGGCAACATCAAGTGGATATTTTGTAGCCATGAGTAGGCCAAAGTAGTAGGCGGAATGGTGCTTTGGCGTGGCAGCCAACTTTCAATGAATATTTTGTATTAAAAAAAATACATTCTATTTTTTTACAAAGCAACCCACCATCTACTTGCCTTTGTAATGATAGCCACATGAAAAACATTGTCATCCAGAATGATCTGGTGACGTGCCGCTGCGTCACTGAAGTGTGTTGCTGCTAACTTCCCAGCCATGTTGCTAGGTTCTGTTTCAGATTTGTACAAACACACATACACAACACTTGTTAGCACGGGGTGATGTTTAAAATATGCAAAAAAGTGTCAGAAAAGTAAGTTCAGTTTTGGGTTGATCACATCCCATGTGAGATCCATCAACAGTGCTTTAAGTGGGATTAGAAATCGAGCTACACGGGCTGCTTGAGATGTCGATGTGGCTGGGGCTAGTCAGGGCTGGGCCCCGGCTAGCCCCAGACCATTTAAAGCCCTGCCCATCGATCACACCAACAACACCCTATCACGCCCACTCGCATGCCTGTATTCTTGTAAAGTCTTTAGGCAGTAGGTTAGCAAAATATTACGCACGCCAAGCAAGAAAAAGAACAAAGCGAACCCCTTTATGACAAAGTTACAGCTCTTTACAGGTTGTCCCTAGCAAAGGCCTGCAATAAGCATGTATTTAGAACCCGATGGAGGAAATAGAGGGCACGGAAGTTTCAAGGAGCTGACACACTCAAGTTCCTTTTCCTCAAATGATAAGGTTTTGGAGCCACTCGCTGTTCGGGGAAGAAGACTCCCGGTGTGCACAGAATTAGAAGGAGTCAAGGAAACGAGAAGCAAATAACCTTTTCTAAATGTGTCATTCAAGAGATTAATTATGCTTAAGAGACACTTAGGAGCTTTTGATGACCACACAGCCACAGAAGACAGCTAATCAACTCTAAATCCCACTCCAACTGTCTTGTCAAAGCAGGTAATGAAACGCTGCCAGACAAACTCAGAGGAAACATGAAATTAATACAAAAGTAAACAGGCCTTACGCTGCCTAAGGGAAACACAGCAACATGGCAGTTTCAATCATTTGGAATAATAGTAACGCGGCCGCGGGCTTTTCTGAGGATGGAAACATGTCACTGCTCTGCTATTGCAATAGTTCAACAAATCAGAAGGCAGAAGAATGCTTTTGGCGAACAACGATGCACCCTACATCGAAAAGCAAAAGGGTTAGGAAATGCCCAAGTGCAGATGTGCTGAATTTGCTACAGTAGGCACAACCTATAAAGGACGTTCAGCCTGGGCGAATACATATATCAGCTACACTTGTGACAACTGACATAGTGAAACTTTGCGCCAAAAAAATTACATTTATAACATTGATACAATTGTTTTTCAACGGCTGTATAATACAAACTTGCCATAAAATGAATAGCTTTCATTTTGACAAATGGAAAAAAAAAGAAAATCACTAAATATTTCAAATATTTGGAGAACTGACCTAATCAGTTTAGTTTTAAACGTGTCTGGTCCTGTAGCCATCCTTTTAGTCAATCATCAGAAAATCAAAGGCAAATTGGCATGACTCGCCCCAACCTTAATACCGCATGATTGTGTCATGTAATCTTGTTTTGTGCCAAGGCGGCTGTGGTTTTAGTGGAAAGATTAAGGGCCGGCCCTAAGCTGGCCTCCAAACCTTGCCCCTGCTGATGCTTCGGGCCTTTTGAAGTCTGACCATCATACCTGGCAAAACAACAGTGGGAACTGGGCTGGTGTCAGGTCGAATCACGCTGCCTGCCTCAGCAGACCTAGCCATGGGCTGCACTAATTGGCCCAATTGCGGATTATAACTTTTGCTACAAATTCAAGAAAATAATTTAGTGAAATAGTGGTTTCTATCTCCTTCTAATTAAGATTCCAACGAATAAAGTAATGGGATAAGACAGCCAATGCAAAATGTTTTTTTTTCTCTGCAACTATTTACTCTGCGTTACTTTTACCAAAGCGTTGTCCTTGCAGGGATGCGCTCACTTCTATTTTGCGGATCTCCCCTACAGTACAAAGTTAATAGCAAACAGGGCGGTTTAATAAAACCCTTTGTGCTCAGGAAAACGAAAGGGCATGTTTTTCAATGCTAGCGGCCCTAAAGGTGTTTTTAGCGTGAGGACACCATACACAGGCCTACTATTTCAGCTTGATCTGAAAGGTCGCAAGCGAAAGTGGAAGTCCTAATAGAATCACAGCAAACACTGTGCAGTGCTGTGCATCACTGTACGCATCGATGTACATTTGCTGTGTGTTACGCTGCAAATAGCAAAAATGTGTATGCATGGCACCCTTTCTTCCCGTATGCCCCAGACGTAAAACCTTTAATTTTCAGTTCTGTCTACTAGGTGGGGCCTTCATTGGTGTATAGAAGACGCGTGAGGCACACACATCTTGTGGGCGTTTAGCTATTAACATTCGTTGGCAGACTATTGCCATGTCAACCCAATGACAAAACAACTGTTTATAGATATTACAGAGGTATTTTCCAGGTACTGGCACTGCTAGCATACGCCCAGCTAATCGCGCCATTTTGCAGCGATTGCCGTTTTACGGCCAGGAAATGTCAAATACTTAACTCATGGCAAATCCAAAACTGTTGGTTTTGCCAGTGCGTGTTAGGTTACAGGTCATAGTGGAGACAAAACTATAGGTATGGATACGGCTAAACGTCAAACGTGGGCTAACAGATATCGCGCCTTGAAACACTTGTGTATAGGCCCGTTATAAATGCCATATTTCGTATCATATCCTCCTTAGTGATGTGATTTTGCGTGCATGTTTTAGGCATTGTTTTTTTTTCTAAAGGGATGAACATTTGGTCTGTGCTTTTGCTGAAATGGTTTGCCTCAGCTGTCAGATGTCCAGTATGACAAAATAGTGTTCTACTTTTTTAGGTTGAGCTCTGTGCCTATTTTCTATGAAGGGCTTTCACGATTTGTATCCTTTGTAATGCGGTGAACGCTATTGCTATACTTTAGTCATGACATGAAGTTTATTGGCTGCCCTTGACACATGACAGTCAAAAACCGCTTTGTCAATACGTATTTATACTGTGCTCTACAGAGCAGCCACAACATTTATTCTAAATGAAACCACACCGATAACAGACACCTGACACTTTGGCACCAACCATTACAATTATCACAAACAACTGCGTCACACCTGTAATGTCCTTTGAGGAATGGTGCTTAATTGCTATACTGACATACACGGAGTAATCATAAACTCAAACATATGGGAGCAACGAAACTACATTGTTGAAATAAATATTCACACCTAGACTCCGTTCTAATATTTATTGTAGATGACATAAGTCCATGGGAACAACTTTTTTCAGTTACACATTAAATGGAAATCAGCATGTTGACCTCTTCCCCTCGACTTTAGCATGAAGTGGGTTCAATACGTTAGAGGGGGTGGGGTGCTTGGCATCCAGTGCTAGTTCAGGAAGAAGTGTCAGCTTGAGCATTTTGTCAGGCATCTCCGTGACTATTTCTCGCATAGCTCGCATGCATGGATGCTCAGAAAAAAAGTGCACAGAAAGGTGCTCCAAACTGGGAAGCATGTCTGCGGGAAGCATTTTTGGGCAGCCCATCCTTGCATTACAGCGTTTCGAGGAACACAGGCTTTGCATGAGGAAAGCTACAATTCTGCCAATAAAACAAATGGCAGGCAGCGTGGTTTGCACATGCTTTAATGACTGAGATCTTTCTGCATGCGTCTACGCCTGCTCCTATAGAGTGACAGATGAGGAAAGCAGGCTGTCACCACTTAACACATTTAAATCACACTGAAGACATTTGATTTTTACGAGAGAAACACAAAAACCGTTGGTAGATAAGTGAATTAAGTCTGAACGGAAGCCGGGATAAGGATCAAGATCTTCTGGTTCCAAAGTCAGCAAATTGGAACCTCACATCTCCTCCAGTTCATCTCCTTGCCTCTGTTATATGATATAGCAATTCATATGTCTGTTCCATTCCTTTCTAAGCATTCTCACATTTTGTAGATAAGAAAGATGAAGCTGGTAGCGATATATATTTGCCCAAGATAACACCATTTTGTCCAAGCAGGGAAACTGGGATTAGGATAAGTGACATTATATAATCATAAACATTGCATTAGAGAAATAATGCCACCTTTCGCCCATCAATGACATCATAGGAAGGGACATAAAAGGATCCTATATCCTGATAATGGCCACTGTGCACTTTTTAAACAATAGTTATTGGCAGGGGCAACGCGCTGGTCTTGAAAGCAAGACCACGCAGAGCAACAGAGGTTTGAATCCCGGATCAACGCTTAGAAACCGTACTCGGGTATGGTATAAGGCGTGTTATAAAAAAAAAATTCAATAAATACATTAAAATAAATAAACCTGAGTTTGCTGCATGCTAATAAACACTCATTGATAATGAGCAACAACACGGGTATTAAACCTACCAAAATGTTAAAACATACTGTATTTTAACAGATCAGTAGTCAGATGGTGAAATCACTGGCTTTGCAAAGCAATCTTCACTGCTTGCAAGCAGAAAGGAACAAGTTACTTACCTGTAACTGTTGTTCTACAGCATGGGTCTGGCATGGATTCACATGTTCATGAATATTCCCCGTCGTCAGGCTGGGAATCCTCGGTAAAGAAAAAACCAGTATCAGTTTCGTTTCTGATCTGTCTTTCGTAGTAATAACCAATCACTGGTCTCTGCGTCATACTGACCACAGTCAATGACTAGCCTCTACCTAAGCACCGCCTCTGGCAGCCATCTTCAGATTTGGAAGCACGTGAAGTGGCAGTATGACCAAGTGAAGAGCCGCAGAGGGGTAGGCAGGAGGGTTCGCATGTGAATCCATGCCAGACCCATGCTGGAGAACAACAGTTACAGGTAAGTAACTTGTTCCTTCTCCAGCATGGGGTCTGGCATGGATTCACATGCTCATGAATAAAGAATACATAGCAGTACACACATGCACAACCACGGGAGGTGGCAAAGGCTCAACATTAAGCATTGCATCAAACTCAACATTAAGCATCTTACCTCCTCACCAGGCTCACCTCAGGCGAACAGGTTGCGCAGCACTGATTGGCCGACCCTGGACTCCTCCCTGGAATCCCGATCGACGCAGTAGAACTTCGTGAAGGTGTGCGTCGACCTCCACGTAGCAGCCCTGCATATGTCCAGCAGGGGCACACCAGAAAGGAACGCCGTGGTAGCTGCGATCGCTCTGGTGGAATGGGCTCTCGGACGGCCGGGCAGCGGTCGGTTTGCCAACCGATGACAGTACATGATACAGCCGGAGAGCCATCTGGAAATGGAAGCCTTCGAGAGAGCCTTCCCCTGATTGACAGGTCCAAAGTTCACAAAGAGTTGTGACGTCTTCCGAAAACACTTCGTGCGGTCCACGTAGAACTTCAGCGCTCTAGCCACATCCAGCGAGTGCAAAGTCCTCTCAGCCGGCGACGAAGGCGACGGGAAGAACACAGGTAACACCAAGGGTTCGTTGAGATGGAAGTCCGACGGTACCTTGGGCATGAAGGAGGGGTGCGTCCTGAGCACTACCCTCGTGTCGTGAAAAGTCAAGTACGGGGCCTTGCAGGAAAGGGCCTGGATCTCTCCCACCCGTCGTGCGGAGGTGATGGCCACAAGAAACGCTGTTTTCCACGACAGAAACTTCAACGGGGCCGAGTGCAGAGGCTCGAACGGAGGTCCCATGAGCTTGGTCAGCACCAGGTTGAGCTCCCACGCCGGGGCCGGAGCCTTCACCGGCGGGAACGATCTGAACAGTCCCTTCATGAACTCTTTCACCAGACGATGAGACCACAAGGACGTCCGTCCCGTGGTTCTGGTGTATCAGGAGATCGCAGCAAGATGAATCTTGATGGAAGCGTGTGCCAGTCCTGCTTTGGCCAGCGTCAGCAGGTACGGCAGAACTTGGGGAGCCGTAATCCGTAGAGGGTTAATCTTCTGTGCGTGGCACCAGACAGAGAACCTCTTCCATTTGTGTCCGTAGCATTTAAGAGTCGAGGACGCCCTGGCCTTTGCAAGAACCTCTCTGCAGTCGGCCGGTATGTCGTATCCTCCAAACTCTAGCGCTGCAGGAGCCAGGCCTGCAAGTTCAGCGATTTCGGGTCGTGGTGGAGGATGGCGCCTCCTTCCATGGAGAGCAGATCCGCGTCCACCGGCAGCTTGACTGGCGGGGACGCTGACAAGTCCAGAAGGTCCGGGAACCATATCTGCCTCGGCCACGCAGGTGCGACGAGGATCATCCTGCACCGTGACCTCTTGAGCTGGTTGACGAGCCGGATTAGCAGTGGCAAAGGAGGGAACGCGTAGAGGAACAGGCCCTCCCAGGGGAACGAGAAAGCATCGCCCATGCTCCTCGCCTGGGGAAACCTGCTGGCGAACCTCCGGCACTTGGAGTTCGTCGCCGTCGCGAACAGGTCGATCTGGGGTGTGCCCCACCGTCGGAAGAGGCGATCCACTAGATCCTGCCGTAGTTCCCACTCGTGGCAAGAGCGCAGCTCCCTGCTGAGTGAGTCGGCGATGGTGTTTTTTATCCCTGCCAGATGAAACGGCACCAGAAACATCCCTTGGGCGACTGCCCAATGCCACAGGTCCTGCGCCTCCTTGGACAGTGCTGGGGACCTGGTTCCGCCCTGTTTTCTGATGTAAAACATGGTGGTGGTGTTGTCGGTGAAGATCCTCACCACCTTGCCCTTGAGGGACGGAAGGAAGGACCTGAGGGCCCAAAACACTGCACGGAGCTCCAGGACGTTGATATGTAAGGATTTCTCCGTCGGGAGCCAAAGGCCCCTTGCGTGCAGATTTTCGGTGTGCGCTCCCCACCCTTCCAGGGAGGCATCCGTGGTCACTGTCTCCTGGTGGGTTGGGGTCTGGAAGTCCATGCCCGCCGTCAGATGCGCGCGGGTGCCCCACCACCGGATCGCTCGTCGGAAACTCTCGTCGAGTGTGATCCTTTCCTCGAAGTTGCCCGTCGTTTGGATCCAGCGAGCGTCCAGGAACTCCTGCCACGGGCGCATCCGGAGCCTGCACATGGGAATGAGGTAGATGCAGGAAGACATCATTCCGAGGAGGGACTTGATGGACCTCACCTTGGCCGCGTCGGCCACCAACATCCGCTGCACCTTGCCCAGGATGGTCCTGGTCCTCTCCTCCGACGGGGAGGCCAGAAGGGACACTGTGTTGAGCCTCGCTCCCAGAAACAGAGTGTCTTGCGCGGGTACCAGGTGGGATTTGGCGTAGTTCACGGAGAATCCCAGGTCCGTGAGAAGTTGGACGGTCCTTGCCGTGTGGACCACGGCGAGCTCCCTTGTCTTGGCTCGGATGAGCCAGTCGTCCAGGTAGGGGTAGACGTGGATCCCTTCGCGGCGCAGCTGAGCCGCCACCGGTGCGAGGCACTTGGTGAACACCCTGGGTGCCGACCGTAGACCGAAGGGGAGGGCTTTGAACTGGTAATGCCGCCCTTGGACCACAAACCTGAGGAATTTTCGGTGCCCCTTCAAGATGGGAATATGGAAGTAGGCATCCTCCAAATCCAACGACGACAGGAAGTCTCCTTCCTCCAGCTGACCCAGGACGTGCTGGAGGGTGACCATCCGGAACTTTTGCGCCTTGATGAACTTGTTCAGACGTCGCAGGTCCAGGATGGGGCGCCATCCCCCCGTCTTCTTCTTCACGAGGAAGTATCTCGAGTAGACTCCGGAGCCCCGAAGCCTCTTTGGGACGAGTTCGATGGCGCCCTTCTTGAGCATCGCCTTCACCTCCAGGAGAAGTTGAGGGACGTGAAGTTCTTTCCTGGCCACGGGGGGGACGTGCGGACACTTTCTTTGAAACTCGAGCGCGTGGCCCCGGGCCAAGGCGTCCAGCACCCAACGGTCGGTGGAGATGGACTCCCACACGCTGACGAAGCTCGCCAGCCGGCCTCCCACCGGGGTGCTTCGGTGGGGGCCCGACCCCCGGCTGGTTCAATCCTGCTTCGACGAGGCTTTAGCACCTTGTCCTTGGCGACGACGGCGGGGTCCGCCAGGCTTGCCTCGTCCTCTGTAGGCCTCCGGAGATGACGAGCGGGCCGCTTGACGGTAGGAGGAGAAACCGCCGCCGGAACCTTTGGAGGCGCCCTTGCCTCCGCTGCTCCGAAAGGGCGTCCGTCGTTGTTGCAGAACTCCGAGGGCCCGGGCCGTCTCGGTGTCCGCTTTAATGGCCTGAAGGGAATCGTCCACCGTTTTCCCAAACAGGTTGTTCCCATCGAAGGGCATGTCCAGGACTCTGGTCTGAACGTCTTGACGGAAGTCCGTAGCCTTGAGCCATCCACGCCGCCTAAGGCAAACGCCGTTGCCCAACTGGCGGAACCCAGTGTCGGCGATGTCCGTCGCAACGGTAATGGCGTGGTCCGAAGCCACCTCACCTTCCTGCAGGATCTCCAGGGCCTCTGCCCTCTTGTCGTCCGGCAAGAAGTCCAGCAGGGGAGCCAGTTTGTACCAGAGCTCCCTGTCGTATCGGGCCACGATAGCCAAGGCGTTGGCAGCTTTAATCGTCGTCGCTGCAGACGAGATGACTCTGCGTCCCGTAGCGTCCAATTTCTTTCCCTCGCCGTCCGGTGGGGAAGTCGATGTGGAGGCCGCACCCCCCCCCCCGCTTTTTTCCTGGCCGCCGCGGAGACGACGGAGTCCGGGGTAGGCTGCGCCCGGAGGCACAGGGGGGCCGTGTCCGGGACCCGGTACTTTTTCTCGTACCGGTCTCTTCTAGCTGGCGTCGTGGACGGGTTCTTGAGGAGGGTGAGGCCCTCATCCCAAATGTCGTCCAATAGAGGCACCGCGAGGACCGTCTTCCTCTTGGCCTCGCGCCGCTGATAAAGGAAACCTTCCTTCTTCTTCTCCTCAGGGCAGAGTTGGAAAAGCTCGGATGCCCTGGCGATCATTGAGTGGAACGATCCAATCTCGTCGGGCGGAGAAGCCCTGGTGGGAGGCGACGACGGTACATCCTCGTCCTATACCTCGTCGTCCGTACCCGTCGCTGCCGTGTCAGTCCCCGTATTATCCCCTCGGGTGGACGGGGAGGAGGGCTGGAAGGGGCGCGACGGCTGAAAAGGAGGTGGAGGGTGGATCCTTCTTTTCTTGGTAGGGGGAACACCAGAAGGTCCCGGTTCTGGGTCCCCCGACGGGAGAGGTTCCGTCGGCAACGGTAGTCTCGTCCTTATCTCAGAGCATAAGGACTGTATAGCCAACAAAATGGCCACCGAGTTGTCTCGCGGCGCTGGCAGAGGGGAATCCGACGGGCGATCAGGGGCCCCGTCGGTACCCTCGACGACGTCGTCGTCACCTGCGTCGGGATCCATCCCGACGGGCCGGTCTTCTTCCACGCCGAGGCCGTGGCTTAAGACCTCGACCAGCTCCTCCTCCGAGGTTGAGGCCGAATCTATGACGACGCCCTGCCCCCCCATTTTCTTCCCCACGGGGGATTTCACGGGGGTCCTATCGATGGGCACAAAAGAGGACTCCCTCCGAGGTGGCAGGGAGACTCTGAGCCCCGAGGTTGCCACCACTGGTGTAGCCTCCACAGGCTGAGCCAGGGCCGCAGCGACAGTTTCGATAGAGGGCTTGGCCGGATGGATTAAGGCCTTCACCACATTAGGTGCGCTCACCGCCTTATCCTTGAGGGGGGGGACACTGCCTCGCTCCCCCTCCGCCTTCGAGCTCGACCGGGGCCTCTCCAGGAGCTTCGCCGGGTGCTCGGCCTTCCTCTTACCCGACCCAGAGCGTTGGCTCGTGGTTGATGGTGCCGGGGAGGGTGCGCCCTGCCTGGCGCCCGTAGAGCCCGACTGTTCGGCGCTCCCGGTGCCAGCGGACTCGCAGTGCTTGGCCTTATGTTGGACCCCTGTCGCCGGGGCGTCCTCAAAGGTCTTAGAAGACCGCTCGGATTTCTTCCTCTTCTTCTCGCCGAACGGGCTCTTCCCTTCTAGTCAGTTGGTGCCGGTCCTTCATGGTCCGCTCCGACATGTTGCCGCAAAACGCACAGTCCTTCTCCACGTGCGTCTTGTCCTCATGTAGGCAGTAAAGACAAAAAGAGTGTTCGTCCTCCTTGAAGACGTTCTGCAGCTGGCATCCAGGGCAGACCCTGAACAGCTTTCCGGGCGTCGAGCTTCCCTTCTCCTGGGCCATGTCCGGGCCTGAGAAACTTCTGGAGTCCTCCAAAAGCGTAGCTCGACGAAATCTTCACCCTTGAGGGGCGCAGATGAATCCGAAACGGGTCCCCGTTGATCGGATGGAGAGTCGGTGGAGCTTGAGGCTCTTTTGACCGAAAAAACTAAGTTTTTGAGAAAAAACGTGAAAAAATAGCACTAACGCTCGAGAGCAATAGCACGAGGATCCCAACACATGAACGTGCGGTAAAAATCTGAAGATGGCTGCCAGAGGCGGTGCTTAGGTAGAGGGTAGTCATTGGCTGTGGTCAGTATGACGCAGAGACCAGTGATTGGTTATTACTACGAAAGACAGATCAGAAACGAAACTGATACTGGTTTTTTCTTTACCAAGGATTCCTAGCCTGACGACGGGGAATATTCATGAGCATGTGAATCCATGCCAGACCCCATGCTGGAGAACATGCATTGCACTTGCCACACAGAAATAATGCCCATTATGAGGATCCAGAACTTCAGCTTCCAAAGTATTTGACGTTACCCGCTAGGCCATTTCCCGCCTCGGCATTCATTTTGGTGTGTTATATACTGCCTTTTGCACAATTTGTCTATGCTGCGTTTGCCATCTTTGCTTACCTGTCCAATCTTTGTGATTTAATGTAGCGCGTTATACTGGTGTTCTATTTATGTCTCCACACTTGTATGTTGGGCATATAATGAAACTGTAGTAGAGGGAATTAAAGGGATGTGACCAAGATCAGACAATTTTGCTCTAGAGGGGAAGCAGGGGTTAGAATTCACATGTTCGTGTTCCAATGTCTGTCGTTTAACCACAAAACAAGTTCCCTCCAAACCTGGCCAGTACTTCCGGTTTAATCCTTGAACTCCCTTGGAATGTATCGTCCTGTTGTCCTTTACGAGGTATCTAGTCTTACATAAAGGTGGTTATCGGAGTGCCCTCTCCCCCACAGTTTCAGTGACCATGACCAAAATATTTCTCTTGGCCGCAGCAGTCATGGGCCCCTGTGGGGGCCAGTTGTCAAAGATTATAACTATGCTCGCTCTAAGCACTCCCACCATTAGCAGATAAACAAAAGGACAGGAGGAGAAAGGAATTTTATCAAGATCAATCAATTTTTCTCCATTGGGAGAACCAGGATTTTAACTTCAATCTTCTGGTTCCAAAGTTTGTAATGTGTCCATTAGACAGTTTTTCCCCATGCTTCTCCTTCCCCCACCTGATCTTTCCTCTCCCATTCCCTCCAATTTCTTTTCCTTTCCAAGCCCTATGGTCAATGGAATAGCATTCAGAGCTGGTGGACTCATGCCTACGGGATATACATGGGCGTAGGACATGGGGGGGGACAAATCCCCCCCACAATTTTAAGTGGGGGGATGTAATAGCATTTATCCCCCCCAGAATATGTGTTTGTTGTGTCCAGTGCAGTGCAGTGCGTCTCTGCACAGCACTGTCTGCAGTTGCATCATGCAGCATATAAAAAGAAGTCTGCAGGCTGCAGCCGCCAATGTGCGTGCAAAAGTAAAAGTTCTTCTGCAGACTGTCTGCTAAAAGTACATCTTCTCGCAGATGCGCATTTGGAAAGTGCCCGGGCCGATAGGGAACAAACTGCACGTGCCCCTGCGCATTGCACTGCTGCGCAGCCTCAGCCTGCGTTTTCCAGAATGAAGTGGAGCAGCCAGGCAGTTCTCTCGTGCTGACTGCTGACGGCGTTTGATTATCGAGGAGTGAGAGAGACAGAGTCTACTCAACAGCTACCTAAAGTAAGTGAAGTGTCCTATGTGTGTGTGATGTTGTGTTGGTCCCTGCTGCGCAGATAGAACATTAGTTTCCTAACTTTCCTGTTTGAGAAGCATGTCACATGCTTCGCAAACAGGAAAGTTAGGAAACAAATGTTCTATCTGAATAGCAGGGCCCGACACGACATCACACACACGTTGTGTGTGTGATGTCGTGTCTAGCCCTGGTCACCCCATGTTGGCCTCCGACACTTGGCAGGGGAGAATCAGTGGCCTATTCTAGGCTGGTCTGGTGTTCGTCCCTGAAACCTCCCTCGCTATTTATAGTGTGTGTGCATGGCTGTACATTTATTTTTTTGTGCGACTGATGATAGTTTGTCATTGAACTGTAAAATAAAGAGCGCCCTAAAAGAGTTACCCCAGCAAAACTAAATGTCACATGTACCCACCAGTATATCACTCGTCCTTAATACGGTAAAACCCCAGAAGAGATATCATTTGTAAGGTAACTCAGTTAGTTAATGCTCCAAATCCAGATTGTGCACAGGTATATGTAACACCTGTGCTCAGCACCTGGCCTAATCTTCCAGTGGGATAATAGGAGGCGTGAATACATTCAGCTTCCGATGCAACGCAGGGCAATTTCAAGGTCAATTGGTTCAGAAAAAGTGGTGGAAAAACACTACTACTGTTGCTTTTTCTAATCAGCCGGATTTTCTTGCATTGTCTGGGCAGAGTTCGGGTGCCGAGTGGACACACCAGGACCCCCTGTATTTCCCGCTCCACCAGAAAAATGCGGCCATACTGCCAGCATGGATTCTCATGCTGGAAATAAGGAAAGGCATTCCTCAGGGATCTGCTTGGAAATTAAACCTGATAAAAGCAGGCGGAGTCCAGAGGAAGCCATTGTCAATTCCGCCAGCAATCGCGAATTGCACACGCTATTAACACTCTTCCAGAGTGGTAAAGCAAGGTGATTTCACCTGCCTTTTACGCTAAAATCTTTCATTTTGTGGCGGAAAAGTAAAGAATTGCGCTGATGGAAGTCGTCCACTGCATGCAGTTTACTTTGCGCCTTGATGCTTGGGGGTTTTGCGTGATGCTACACATGTAATAAATAAAAAAATACATTTAGCATGACCCCAGATAAATAGCAATTTGTGATCAGAATGAGTGAGCACGGCATGTCGCTGGTAAGAGGGTGCCCTGGGCTTCTTGAGTGTGTTGGCAAATGCCCTTAATTGCCATTTCGCGTTAAACAGGTGCTTAAACCCATCAGTGTGGATTGTTCAATAATACGTCTACAGAGGTATTTGAAATGGTCAATGTCACTCTTTGGGTGACATTGTCAAAGTGGAAGAATGTTGCCCAGAATGTGCCACTTTCTCTGCAGAGTGAATTGTGCCCACCCCGAGAAAGAAGTATGAAAAACCCACAAGGACAACATGCCCTGCTCCTTCTGTGTCTTCTTCACAGGGAGACAGATGCCGACTCAGACATGGGTAAGACTCAGGTGGCAAGCCTGTATCCTAGTTGATGTGGCAAAGGATTCCAGACTTCAGAGGCTGATAGAATTAGTAGCATTGAGTTACATGCCACCCGACAGGTGGGTGTGATAAAGTTGCAAAGCAGAGCGGTTAGTGGGCTAAAGCAGGAGGCAATGTCTGCCCACCCTGAAAGGGTACAAACAAAAGTAATAGGTCCCCCCCATCATGGCCGTAGGGGCCCAGCTCTAAACCAGGGCAAGAATGCCCTGCAATCATCCATGCCCACAAGTAGGGTATCCCTCGTACTCCAGGAACCCTGTTGTGCAACCTCTGTGCTTTCCAGGGGATACTAATGTTATTTAAAGCCAGAAGTTTAAAAGGTAAACGCTTAATTGTAGCTGGAAATTAGCTCCTGGCATGATCAAAATGTCTTAACCAAGTGTGACATCATACACTTCATTTATAAGCAATATGTGCGTTCTCGCGTTTTTTCATCCACTGCATTACTGTTAGAAAGAAAGGCAAGAGTTGTGTCTCTTGTGTAGGCATTAGGAAGGCAGTTGCCACCCTCTGGCATAATATGCCCATGCTCTTCCAATATTGGCTAGCTGTTGCCCTCTTATGGCCAGATAGAACCATTATTGCAGTGACTGGCAAATGCCTTCCCCCCTGCAGACAGAAAAGCGGAAAGGTGAGATGAATTAATTAATCTTTTATTACATGCTGGGGGACCCTGTAGCACTTACCCCTCTGATTCTGTCCCCCCTCTTCATTGTCGCTGCACTTGTATATTCCAAACCTTTCAAAGCCTAGTTGGCCTGCTATTTGGTTTATCATTTATTCATTGCCATTCCATTGTTTATTTGTTCCCTTGCTGCCTTCCCATTTGCCTTGTGGCACTTTGAAACACTGTTATTGTTGTATAAGCACCTTATAAATAACCAATACATAAATATATAAATGCTCAATACTGGAGATCAGTCTCTAAGCGTGGGACCAGGATTCAAACCGGTTTTGCTCTGTGTTACCTTGCTTCCAAAACAAACGTGTTGCCCCTTAGCTATACTCCCAGCCCATATGGCTTGTAATCGCAGTTTTGAGTCCATCCATCTAAGGGGGGGGGGTAAATCGGAGCTCAGGCAGAGTCGACAACGGATCCCTAGCATGCTCCCCGTGCCAGTATTGGTGATTTAGTTCTGCATAATACATTATTAGATGGTTGTATTGCAGCCTCTGTGAATTCTAGAGCCGTCTCCCCCTTCTTAAAAATGAGTGAGATTGCTGTGGAGGATCTGCCCTTCAATAATCATGCATTGTACATTCTTGGTGAGCGCTACACATTGACAAATTAGTGGCAGGGCGACAATGTAAGCACAGAGGGACTTGTCTTGAAGCTGCGCTGCACTTTGGATTTAGTACTGTCTACTCGCTGAGTTTATCACAGGGGTACAGTGGATGTATGTTAATATATGGCATGGTGGTACGCCCACTCTGCATTCAGTGATTTGGTGAGGATTGATATAGGCCAGACATAGACCAGTTGTGTAAGAGGCACTTACTTATAAAGTGCAGGTAGCTATATTTACATTATATACATATTCAGATAGTAACATTGCATTGTCAATTCCATGTCTGGCTGAATTGCAATAACTGTATAGTCTCCTTTTTTCTTTTTCCAAATGTAGTCTTCTTTTTTCTATTTCAGAATGGACATTCATAAATTCTTTGTTACAAAACAGTCCAGTGAAGCAGAGAACATGCCTGTGTGGCAGTCTACTGACCAACAGGTAAGAGGATCAGAAGTTGAATGTACAGATGAGGTTCCAATTGAATACATTGCAATGACTTCACATGACGGTATCCCAGCCACGTCCACAAATGAAAGGATCTATGGAGCAGAACATATCCTTGGGGCAACAACTGGCAATGCAGAAGATGACCAGAACAACTGTGAAATCTTTGTTGAACAAAAATCAACCAGCCTTTCACATAGTGATGACGAGGGAGCTCTTCTAAGTGCAATGGTTCAAAATCCCCCATTTGTGAAATGTATACCAGTTCAAATCATTGTAGTGCAGTCACAAAATCAGAAGATGTGCATATTGCATTTTCAGGAAAGCTGGTTCAAATATTTTCCATGGGTGCACTACAGTACCAAACTGGAAGGAGTTATTTGCTCAACCTGTGCAAAGTCTGCTGCATTAAAACTGGTTAATCTCTCGAAGAAGGCTGAGCAAGCGTTTGTTACTATTGGTTTCAACAATTGGAAAAAGGCTATAGAAATGTTCAACAAGCATCAAAATAGTTCTGCTCATGCATACTCGGTAAAGCAATTGGCACACCATAAAGGAAGTAAACCAATTGATTCACAACTCTGGCAACAAGTAAAACAACAAGATTCTTGGTTGTGTTGTGCCTTAAAAAGATAATTCACACAACTGCTCTACTGGCAAAACAAGGTCTTGCCCTGTGAGGGCATGATGACAAAGATGGGAATTTTAGGCAAGTTCTCGATGAACGAGCAGATGATGTGCCTTGTCTGAAACAATGGATCACATCAAGCAGAGCTGAATACTTGAGTCCAGACATCCAAAATGAAGTTCTGCAGTTATTGTCTCATGCAATTTTGCGTATAATCCGCAACAGTATTGGAGTCAATCCCTTTGCTGTTATAGCTGATGGCACACAAGATATATCTGGTCAAAAACAAGAATACTTTTGTATCCGATATGTTGACCAAGATCTTTGGCCACATGAACATTTTATTGGACTGTACCAAGCAGATGATAGCGGAGCATCAATTGCTAACATTGTAAAGGATGTTTTATGTCGTCAGGGTCTGTCTTTATCAATGCTTAGAGCACAAACCTATGATGGTGCAGCAAATATGGCATGGAAGTACCATGGTGCACAGGCAATAATACAGCAACAGCAACCACTTGCACTGTATGTACATTGTGGAGCTCACTGTACAAATGTAGTCATTCAGGCTGCAGCACAACAGTGTCCCATAATGGCAGATGCAATACTCTATGCCCAAGAGCTTGGTAATCTGTTTGGGCAATCTATGACATGCCGCACAAAATGTGCAGATATTGTCCAGTATTCAACTGAAGGTCCAGCCAAGGATGCCAAATTCAAGCCATTGTGTCCCACGCCCTGGACGGTTCGGGTAAAAGCTGTACAAAAAGTAATGGATAATTATGAGGCTATTCTGGACACATTAGAAGAAATGGCAGCTTCCAAGAATAGTGGTGATGGTACCGCTCTTGTCCATGGCCTATTAAAACAATTTCAAGAGGGAATAACTTTCTTAGGTCTACAGATTGTTGTCCAGGTCATGCAGCTCCTTGAGTGCTTGAATATTGCCATGCAAGGAAACCAACAAACAGTATCCGGATTACTTACAGCTGTGAATCACACACACAGTGTCATCCTAAAGCTTAGCAACAAACAATCTTTTGACAGTCTACTTATGTACAATAACCATATGGTGGCAATATATCAACTGAAGGAGATATAACTGCCAAGATGATGCCAAATTCTAAAACGTTTTGATGAAGGATTAGCTGAAAATGTTCATCCAAGAACCATAAAGGAGTACTACAGACCACAGTAATTTGAACTTTTAGATACCGTTTATGTTAAACTTAAGCAGTGTTTTGACCAGGAAGGCATCCAAATGTATGAACACATTGAACAGCTGCTTCTAACTGGCAGAAGCGCTGAAAATATTGTTAAGTACCCAGAAATGGAATATATCTGCCTCTCTCCACAATTAACAACATTATCAAGCATCCATAAATATTCTTCCATCTCAGAATTGATAGAGATCTTTCGACGGATGACTCCCACAGAAATAACTTTCTTTGCACAGGTGGAGAAGCTACTGCAGATCCTCCTAACTGTTCCAGTATCTTCCTGTGAGGCTAAGAGGCGCTTTAGTGCTTTACGATGACTGAAAACGTGGCTGCGCACAACTATGACTCAGAAAAGACTCCATCATGTTTGTGTGTGCAATATACACAAAGACATAATGGATCTGGTTGATATACAAACAATAGCAACAGAATTTATCACGCGTACCAAACGCCAGAAAAAAATATTTGTTTTTTTGAACAAATGCTCATGATCATCACGAACTACAAAATATTTTGCAGATCATTCATTTTACTCTGTGGTTTGTGTCTGCAGCAAAGTCCCCGTTAAGAGGTTTGTAAAGTTTGTGAGATTTGTGGACAAGGAATGGTGGATGGACACCTAAACTTTTTGGGACCAGCTATGCTCAGGCCATGAAAGCCTTTTGACCTCGGAAGCGGTAACATTTTTACGTGAACTGAGCCTTCTGAAGTGAGACGCCAAATTGAAGGATTTTATACTCTGAACTGCTTTTCTTTTTCTTAATTTTCTTCTGTTTTCTTTTCTCGTTTTATGCAGGGATGATATATGTAATTTAATACGTACTGCTATTTTAATTTTTATTTTGTTAAAAGTCGAGTTCTTTGACTAAAACACAATTTATACATTTAAAAAAGCCAAGTCCTCAATGTGTCCCCTGTCCCCCAGATTTTATGTGCTTCCTACGCCTCTTGGGGTATAGATGGAAAGTAGCATTGTATAAGGGCAGACTGGGGTCAAGATCAATGGGGAGAATGTGCCAAAAAGACTCGTTTGGGGGGGTTGGGGTGGGGGTGGATGTGCACATGGGGGTGTGGCTACAGAATGGTGCTGGGAAGCTGCCTGTGGGTAAGCGGTGGAGCGTAGAATTGTCTTTGTGGGTGGTTGGCTGGATAAAGAAAGGAGATGTGCATATGAGGCTGTGGGTGGCAAATGGTGATAGGCCTTTGAAGAGTGGAGGGCTATATTTGTAGTGACAGGGAGTGGGGATGGATTGTATACAGTAGCATTAGAATGTCTGAGCTGCCAGATGTGTAATTCTGGAAAATTCAACATGGGATAAATTATGATTAATCCAGTCTGATGGGCTTTATTGGTAATACTGCATGTAATCAATATTGCTAACCACATGCCTGCTTTCATTATTATTCATCTGCTTCCAGTTGATTATTGTAGCAACTCTCCTATCATACTCAGCATTGCTAACCCGCCTGATGGACATTAATAATACATCCAGAGGTCAATATTGCTAACCCTTTGCACACTATCATTATTGCTGATCACTTGCTTTCTTGGCAAAATTGCAAATTCTGCTTGTGGTCTCTTATTCCCAATTCTTTCTAATGACCATTCTTGCCAATCTTGTCTTAAGTTATTGTTGCTCTGTGAGGGCCAGTGATTTAGGTGTTGATGGCCAATGCACTTACACACCGGTTTATGTTGTGATGTCAAAAACATTCTTTGTGTAGAAATCCGCTTAAACTGCTATAAAAACAGATATGCTTGGTTGTGAGCCCATACTTGGTCATAACGTGGAAAATATTTCACAGGGATCCACGGTTTGACAGAAAAAAGGAGGAGGAAAAAAGGGCTAGGGATACCTTTAATGAGAAGGGATAGGTTATACAAGGAGAAAGTAAATGAGAAAGATCTGTAATAGTTTGGAGAAATACATGACAAGATTAAGGGAAAGGCTGGGGGTGAAGGGAAATAAGCACAAATATTCAGAGGAGAAGGAGACACAGTGGACGAAGGAAGCAAAGGGAGGGGAAAGATTGGCAAAGGAATGGGAACAGATGTAAGCACTCAGTTTCAGGAGAGCAGTGCATGACAGAATGATTACCTACTACCTACAGTGACAATGGCCCTTCAAGCCCCCATTTGGAGCGCCATCACAAAGAGGAGGCCTGGCAGGCATTTATCCCTGCAGGCGGTAGGAGGAGCAGGGTAGCACAGTCCTTAGGAATGCATATGATTGTCTACTTAGATGGTCTTCCCATGTATTACTATGCTGAAGGTGGAACTCAAGGAGGGATATGTCAATCAAATTCCCCTCACCACAGTTCTTATTGCTGTGGCCATTTGTATAGAGGGGAGTAGAGGCATGGGAACTTTTATTATGATAAGGCAAGTGAAAACAAAAAATAAACAAGTGTTTGCTTGGTTGTTGTTTGCCTGCATTTGTGTGAATCCGTGTGTGTGAATCCGTGTGTGTGAATCCGTGTGTGTGAATCCGTGTGTGTGAATCCGTGTGTGTGAATCCGTGTGTGTGAGAGTGTGTGTGTGTGAATCCGTGTGTGTGAGAGTGTGTGTGTGAGAGAGTGTGTGTGTGTGAGAGAGTGTGAGAGAGTGTGTGTGTGTGTGTGTGTGTGTGTGTGTGTGTGTGTGTGTGTGTGTGAGTGTGTGTGTGTGAGAGTGTGTGTGAGTGTGTGTGAGTGTGAGTGTGTGTGTGTGTGTGTGTGTGTGTGTGTGTGTGTATGTGTATGTGTGTTCTTGTGTGTGTGTGTGTGCGCGCGCAGGGAAGGGAGGGGCCAGTGCCTGGAGGACCTGGTGCGTGCCTGGGGTTGAAAGGGGTCCCATCACAGTACTGGGAATTTACTTTTAATGGGCTACAGAGGCATATTTTGGGAATTGACCCCAAGGCAGTGTTAAACAGCATGGAGATATCTTGTTACAGTGGCAATACTGGCCCTTGGGCTAAGTCGAAATCAGTGATTGTATGGAGCAGTATTGGCATAGACAGCATGGGTGTGTCTTCTTACAGTGTCAATACTACCATTATTTAGTGCAGCCAGCCTGAAAATGTCTTTATTTTCATTTATTTTACTATTTTACAATGTGCCAACCTACCTCCTCAAGGGGCACCAGAGCACAGAGCAAGAATTGGATATTTTAGTTGTTTTTTCCTCCATTTGATTAAAGAAGATGTGCTTTAAAATGCACAATCCTAATCCGTTATTAAAAATAAATGATGGTGTAGGATCCTCCCTCTCCCCCCTCCTCCAAGGCCCCTGCTTGGTTTGTTGGGGATCCACAGCTATCATCGGACATTCACACACTAATGGCAAATATGTACACATCCCCAGTAAAATAATTCACAAGCTGTCACTGGCCAGCACACCGCGTAAGTGCAGGAGTAGAAAAAGCAAGGCTGTAACCTGCTCTGGTGAGAGAGTTTTGGGATGGAGAACACTTGCCATGTCATCGATGGTCAAGACAACGCCAGCAGAAAAAGCGTGATGCTCTGTGGGGCATGTGACATGATAAGGAGTTGTATTCGAGGAAGAAAAGCCATGTCAGAGGTAGGCACAAGGAATGATGCAGAGGGATGAGTGACTTTCACCAGGACATGATGCACTGGATGCGTTTGTAGAGAAAGCTTAGCTCTTCCAAGACATGTGGCACAAGAGCAAATGTTTTACATGACATAGCAGCGCTACCCATGAGATGTTGCTGTAACAGTTTATTGATAAGCCACCCTCAACACGGGGAGTTCCTTCCCTCCCCACACAAGTGGTTATGCATCATATTATTTAACAGATTCTTTTTTTAACCCTAGTCCAGACACATATCATGCCCATTGGATCCCTCTTCCCTGAGCTAACAACGAGCCATGAACCAGGTCGGTGTACAGAAATATATTGGTATTTATTTAAATTGACAACAATAGAAATGAGCACGAAAATGTAAAAACACCACTTTATCTGTTGCACAACACAATCAACTTCTCTCAGCATAAACAAATCACAAAAGTGGGTTAAAAAGAACACAAACCCAATTCTTACTTTCTGCATATTTCACTTCACAAAATAATTACACTGGTCAATAACAAAGGCACTTATGTAATGTTGTGCGATTTTGATTTACCTGCAGGTTTAAAAGGGGTAGCAGTAGGATTTCAAGATTGTTAAAAATACATATGGCAATTATAATTTCGCCCACACTTTTGGTTTAAAATAAACACAGGGTGATGTATCGCTTTGTTTTTCAGACCCCTCCTTGCTTTGGTCTAGGTTGCAAAGTCAGGCAGAAAAAATGGAATGCTTCGGGGAATTTGGGATTTCAGACACCCCTTACTGAAAGGCCTGTGTTGGGGAAGCTGGATAAAAATGTTGGACTGATTTAAGAACAAAGACACCCCTCTTTCTCAAAGAAGTCGCGGTCAGCTGAACAACAAGGATTACCTAATTAAATCAGAGGCTCTAGTTTTCAGGGCACACTGGGAAGTGAGTTTTCTTAATTTCGAATTTTAACAAAATTCACCCTGTACTGTTCTGCCAAATGAGGAATTAATTAAATTAATATTTCTGATTACATAGGCTAAGGATCTACACAGTTTTGCCCTCCCTACCCACAATAAAGGGAAAGGATTCAGGGCTCAGTTCTACTTACATAGCAAGTCTCTGTTTAAGGTTCAGGAAAGTCAACTGCATCTCAGGACACTCTGGAAAGATAGGGCAGTGGTCTGATCACTCCACTCTCAAAGATGGCTTCCCACTCTCCACCAAAGGACTCAGCCAGCTTTGAGGCCTTCCTCGAAATAGACAGCTCGACCAAGATGCACTCTCAGCAATCTCCTCTGGCGTCTCCTTACAGCTGTCAGATGGTGAGTGTCAGCATCCTTCCTGATGGTCTGTCTCTTCTCTCTGTCCTCCTGTCTTTCTCCTTTCTCTGTGCCTTTGTCCTATTGCAGTGCCCCTTATATAGCAGCAATGACACCACCAATTTTACAATCTTGTGGAAGTACCCTGCAATAATCCCTGAAACTAGGATTGGATAGTTAACCTTCTCTCTCCTCACACACCCAGCCTCCAAGTCAGGATTGGTTTAGGGGTCTGGGGCAACATATGGCAATTCCGATTTGTCATCATGCGTTGTTCTCCTTTCAACTTTTTGGCAAAATAACGAGTTATGTATCACAACTTCATAATTTTACTAGCAACTGCCAGACTAAACATATTTTCTGTTTCAGCTAATCATGGGGAATTAGATAAGCCAACCACCACATCTGTATGATGCAGCACGGCCATGTGGAATCTTTCTGCCGTTTCCATAAAAAGCACAAGTGTTATGAATATGTAAGCTATTAAGCATATCCCTAATTTCATTTTCCACCCGCTCACCAACTCTCACATTTGGAACATGATCAGACCAGAAAGAAACACATCTTAGATAGCCATTACAGTTCCATAAGTCACACGTGGATGAATTTTATATCCCTGAAATCGCCTGGAAATTAGATAAACAATGGAACATGAATGAAATCCATCCGTCTTATGACGGCTGAGAAAAAGGCCTAAATGATAAAAGTCCTTTTAAATTAAACGTGAATCTTCATGTGTGACAAATGCCCCTGACTCTTGCCTTCCGGCCATTTGTTTTCACTGGGTCAGCCTGTGCCCACAGTTCTTTTATTGCATCAATCTCCTTTGTGTTGGAAGCTTGCTCATTGAAGTGGGTGCCTCCTATTTCACACATATTAGTCGTGCTCCAGCCAAGGGTGACTTTTTCTTGAACTCAATGCTTTCAGAGCCAGCAGGTCTGGAGAACACTGTATTTCAACACCTTTACCAGGAAATGTTATTGCGGTTGGTCATTAGATGGGCGATGTGACATCCAGGCTGAGAGTGGGAGTTTTCCTTGTGAAGTTTTGCCCATAGCCAGCAAAAGGGTCTGCCTTGTGCTGACATTTTCCATGAAGACAAAGTGGCTCTTCTAATGTCACTGTAGTTTTGGTAGGTGAAACATAATATACACTGCTTTTGGTCAACCCGCACATCATGATTTGTTTTCCTGACATTTTTGTTTGAGCAGTGATATTTTTTTCACTTTTACTTTTTAAAACCGCTTTTTTTTCCCACAAACATGTGCAGGGCGTTTTTGTTTTCAATGTTTAAAAATCCTGTTTTCCATGTGACATGGACTTCTGTTTCCTCCTTTCGTAAATTAAAATGCTGCTTATCCATTGGTAGTGAGAGGTAGGCCCCTTTCCACATGGCTCTTTAATTTTGCTTGAAAAACAAAGGCCAACCCGTTTTTGTTTCAGTGTTTAAAATCCTGCCATTCATGTGAAAGGAACTTCTATTTGGGGCCTTTAAATGCACCCCACAGTGCAATAAGTATTGTTGGCAGCAGAAGTACAGCTATCCTCAATTCATGTTACATCACAGACAGGATTTACAGGGGAAGGGCCCTCTCCATTCAATTTGATAATCCACATTCTTATAGAAAATGTGATGTTTTTACAGCAAATACTCTGAGGTTATAGTTGAAGTCCATAGTGCATCACAGTAATCCAATAGGAGAAATATATTACGTTCTTAAGTAACATCTGAACTCATTGCAAGTTAAACAATTAGTAATAGAAGTAGGTGTTACAGAAATTATTCTACCTGCATCTAAAAGTGTCTGACATTTTTAGTTTTCTCATTTTTGTGCTTAAGTGTATTTTTATTTACCTGCGTCCTCTGGCTGACGTCATTAGCAAGTTGTCCCTTGAATTATTTGATAGAGATTCTTTGCACATGCCCATCAACCCAGACAATTTCACTAACTGCATGAAACACGAAAACGGTGGGTGAGCAGCAATTTCCTAAAACTAAGCCAGCCAAAACAGATATTCTGGTAGTGGGTTCCCCCCTGGCTAGGTATTACCTATATCTGGTAAACAAATAAAGCCCTTGCTCTGAACCAGCCTTTCTGGTAAAAAACTTGTCATATCTCAAAATAAAGACCTCACGCTAGAATAGTGAGAAAGACTGATTAATTGTGCTCTTCCAACTTCAGTATAGCTATTCCCCTACATTGCGGTTTCTTCTCAAATTCAGGCTGAGATTGCTTTAGTTCTGTCATGATTTGATTATGCAAATTGAGTCTAATTGGGAGCTTCCAAGCTTCTGATCCGAATACTTTAGAGCCGGCAGAAAGCAGGAGCCTGCTTTCTCACCCATATCAAACACGCAGACCACATCTCCGTGATGGGATGCATCGGCTAATGGGTGAAATATTATCACATTCAAGATCTTCGGTACCGTCCATGAAGCTATGAACAATACAGACACTGCTACCTCAAACTAAAATTCTCCTCATACATTTCCGACCAGGATACTGCATCCTGACAGTTGTTTTCTGCCTCAAACACAGATGGAATGGAGGCCAGTCTTTTCATTTACCAGGCACCTATCCCTTGGGTCACCTTTGCTACTTTATCCCAGGGACGGAATGCACAGCACCTATCTTCCCAAAGTCCTAAAAGATTTGTTTGGCTTTTTTTTTTAAATACCATCAACTCAGCGCTATGAAGCCACATTGCTGCCAATTACAGAACTAATTAACTGCCATTAACATAATATAACATAAAATGGCTATTCCTTTGAAAATATTGGAGAGGAGATGTTTAGTTGATATTGTTGTTTTGAGTCTACGACCACGACTTTACTCTGTGCAGAGTTAAGCTATAGATATATCTAATTCTCAATTAGCAAGTGATATAAGACATCATCTAAATTTATGTAGGGAGATTACCATCACATTTTGACCCCCATAAACACTTGAGTGGCAAAAACATATATTGAATTGTTGGGCAGAAATAACCTCTAGCAGCAGCTGCATTTGTGCCCTTAAAAATATTCGTGATACTAACAACACTTGTGACACAATTTACCAGGTGTGATTATGTGATGGTCATTGAGCTATCCATCAGAAATGTCAAAATGAACCTCCACAATGCACAGCACCCCCCCCCCCCCACCCCACTGCCCTGCCATCTGCATTATCAATTGAATTGCAGTTTCAATAAATGACGACACAGTATGAACCATGAGCATCATCTCCCCTTGATAAAGTGTGTGCAGAAAATCATCAATTAAATCAAGTACATGAATGGTCAATCTTAGACCTGGGCAGAAATATCTGAAATTTCATAGTATTTGTTTTCATTATTTAATGCAAAATCACCATTTGAAGAACTGTGTGAGATCCTTGTTGGACCAAGGAACCACTGTTCTTAGAGGGTTGGTTTAACAAAGACCAGGCACAGAGCCCTGTAAACATTATTCTTCCCCCAACAATTTCTGCTGTTTAAGAGCAACAAAGGGTATTGGGAATATCTTTGATAAATTATGTTTAAAGGGTGATTTAAGATTGACAAGGCTCATACGAAGCTACAAACCGTAAAAATATACCTTCCCAAAACTACATTTTATATTGTATACATTGATTACACAATGAGGCAACGTATACATTTAACAAACAAACACAAAACGATACAACTACAGTGGCAAGGCACGATACAGTTCAGGAGGAAAAAGCTAAATTGCAAATGGGGTAGCTTCTTGTATGAGCCAAAATAGACTGGGCTCCCAGGGACTTGAGTGGCTTTACTGAACTGATAGATGTTGGGAGCTGCTATTCTACTATTGGATTGAGATTCTGCTATAGTGGAAATTGAGAAATCTGTTTACACTGCTGTTGCTACCCATTCATGTTGTCCTCAGTTTGTTGGATGTGTTCGTCTTTTCTTGTACAATGTCCACACAATCTGATAATTGCAAAGATCTCAAACAGATATTGGAATGCAATTCTTTCTACAGTTAAGTAGGCGGATCTGTAAGGATAGTGATCATTAAATCATCGAGTGGTCTTGTCTATATAAAGGGAATGCGCTTCTCAATTACAATTTATAAAGCATGTGTATTTTTCTCTTTTCTCTTTCATGTTTAAATTTTCACATGTGTGCCTCTTCATTTAACTATGCTGGATCTTTAAGAGACATTACATCAAATATATTCATCGTAAAAGAACTTCCCTTATTCAATTCTTCTACCAAATGTTCAATGGAGAAAGTAGTTGGTTCACAGATATTTCCTGATCTTGTGGATGAAAGGTAATTGACTGAATAATTATTTTAAGACTTGTGTCTGAGATCTGGCTTCTGACCTCTAGGGCAAATTGAAAGGTTGTCTATTCATCTTACAAGAAATAAGCGAGTGAGCAGTTTAGTGCAAGAGTGTGGTAGTTTGGGATGTTTTACCCAATCTTTCTTAATATTTGATCCAAAGTGTTACCTTTCTCATAAGTAGAAAAATCCTACTTGCACTTTAACTGCTTCTAAGGAACAATGCTTATCAATTTACTATAACTGAGCTGTCTGATGGAGGCATTCCCTGGCGTCCCCAAGTATGCATTCAAATAGGTACAATTCATATGGCACATAATATACCAGTGTTTCTATAACATTATTGAGGTTATTCCTCATCTGTATGTACTGTTCCTATTTGAATCTGGGTTCAGGCACTGCATAGTGCTTCGCCATATCAAATTGTCCACTCATTTCTTTTGAAAGGGCCATTGTTTGCACTAGTAAACCTCATCCGTTGTGTTCAAGACATGTCACATATGGCATGCTCCTGTACATCTGACATTCAGGGATCTTTGATGTCTCCTTTGGCAGTAATGTACTCATTGTCTGGAAAAAGTCTATCCTGCGACTTTGGGATTCGTGTTGTCTCTGCTTAATTTTAGATTTTCAATTATAGAGACAATTATGCAAATTTGATTTAAGCAACTGAAATAGCAGAATAAACTAAAAGCCTTAACGCGGATATAGTTCTACACAACAGTTATGAAGAGTCACTGTATTCCCTTGAAGCTTTTCAGGCTTCCCATCTTTTGAAATATGGATGATGCCATCTTAAATTGGAGGGGGTTCATTCTATTCTGCCCAATAAAATAAAAATCACCCCTCGTCTTTCCTAGGATTCTATGTTATCAAAGCCCTTCCTTATACATAATTATATTCTTCAGTCACAGCTGAATCTGAATGGGGCTTTACATGCCCAATTTGAAAATTGCCATTACTACTACATCTCATTATGAAGTGACCCCAGCGCTACTTCTCTCCCTTCTATTGTTCCAATCTGACCTCTGGGTAATGGTGTACTTCACTTATGCCATTTCAGTGCTTTCATGCTTCTTAGGAAATGATTGCCATCTACCCTAGTATTTCCACAGGGGTGAAATGCAAGTTATTTAAGATCTTCTTTTCCAGCAGCTCACTAGGTTAAATTGCCGTTGGTCATAAACTGTTTTGTTGGGCATTTTTCACATTCCTCCCTCACGATGACTGGAAAGCAGAGTAAATGGCATCCAGTGCCCATGCTAAGAGGAAGGACACATTTTGTGTTCACGGTCTGCGTAATAGAGTATTCTGTTCTCAAAATCATGTTTTGCTTGCTCTTTGCAATCTGCTTCCGAGTACATTTGAGGATAGGTCTGGGCAATAAGAATGTCTTGCATAAAATGAATACTTTAATTTGGTTGCAATATATGTTTCTGTCTCATTTCCTTATAGCTACTGCTGTCCAGCTACTTGTCCCTTCTCTTCAAGCAAGCGCTATACGAGATGCATCCAGTGTCTTTGTTGTCAGATGACAGAGGATGATGTGACTATTGTATTTTAATGAGGTTAGCTGGAAAGCTTGCTATAGAATGGCACTCTGTCATCGAAACAGCAGGTTTATTGTGATATAAACAAATCTTTGTAAGACAGTAAAAGAACTGTAGTATGTCCGATTATATGTGAACCATGTCTTCCAGTGTAAGTATGGATGAAGTCTAAATGAGGCTCCCTGGAGTGGCAACCAGATTCCCCGATCTGTTCTCACATTGGTGAAGAATTTCTCTTTGAAGGGGATTCCAGCATTCATCAAATACCGACTCTGGCATGGCCCCTCTCTGCTCACAGACTGATACCCCAACTGGCTATATCTGGATAAAAGCGCAGCCCACTCACATAGACCTGCAACTTCTCTCTCACCCGGTTTGTGGCCCATGTTCACAGAAGAGGAAGGGGAATGGAATGGGAGAATTTCGCACCCATCAAGAATCGAGACGTCACAAAATGGGAGGCAGTATTCCCTAAATCGGGAGAATATTGCCCCAGAAGAAAAGTGCCATTTGTTTCCAGAGTTGGAGGGAGCTCATAAGAAGAACAGACCCAAATGTCTGTGGGAATGATCTACTCAAATCAAAAGACACTGTTATTCCGATTTCTCCACTGCAAAGCTTAAAACAAATATGTTTGCACATTATTAATTTTAATTCAAATTTCACCTTAACATTGATATCCGCCAACAACAAAAATCAGAACACATTTTTAAAACTACTTAATTTGATAACTTAGCATGTGATAGATTGTCCTAATAACCATCATTACAGATATAAAACCGCTAATCAGCAACAACGGTATCATTACACTGCTCCCCTAATCTTCAATGCCACTTGCATATACTTGCCCAGTGCCTGAGGCGACCTATCATGTGAAAATTGTAACTGTTCAATGCAGGTTTGCGTGTTATATTGTATTTCTATAAATGTGGTCTCAATAATTGGCTTTGTAAACAAACAGTTGCTAGAGATCATGAGAAAATGTGAGCGGCCCTCCTTTCTCATTGTCAGACACTTGCAACTCTTCCTTCGGTCCCGTGACCAAAGCGTGCAGTCGTTATAAACTTTCCCAGCACTGGAAATCTCACATTTGATAGCTGTGACTCAGCCACTCCCAGACTCTAGTGTTCTATGTAATTTTTCCACTTTATGAAGTTCACGCATAAAAAAGACAGAATTTTTTTGGTCGATTTTTGATGACACCCAGAAAGTGTCAAAAGGACATGAATGAGGGATTTTTTTTGTTTTAAATTCGGGGGTTTCACCCCCTGAGCCTCTCTTTGCTCCTCGCCACCCCGCTCCCCCATCCTCTAACCCCCAGTGCATACACACACAATTTCTTACAGAGACACACACAGAAACGTACACAGAGAAAACATACCTACCAGACACTCCCGTATCTCCTCTTCCGGGTCTCGCCATGCCGGTCAGCCCCCGCACGCATTTGTGTGTGTCGCAAGGGCTGACAGTGGAAAGACCACTCTGGGCGATCACAGAGCAGTGTTTTTAAATCACATTTTTTTTGCTTGATTTTTTTAAAAACTATTTTTGACTCGTGACCGATTCTAGAGATGAATGAGCTCATACTAAGAGCCTTCACAAAATCTTGAGACCACCAAGATTTTCCTTCCTTGGTTTTAAATAAAGATGCAAACTCTTCACATGTGAGATCGATCACATGTGAGAATCTCTCTTGCAACTTCTGTAAATGGTAAACCCAATCAAAGCATAGCTTTTAATTCCTTTGCCCCACATTTTATTGCACATTCTAATAATATTTGGAATATTTGGGTTTACAGAGGGGCAAATATAATTCTTGTAGGCGTAGCTTAAGTAGGCAGATTTCCCCCAAGATCCTGCTGGTCATATATCCGTTTCAAAACTCAAGGCGCAGATTGGCATGTATTTGGGGACCCCAGTTATAGTTCCAAGAAATTTATTTTGGACAGCTTCTAAATTATCCACTTTCTTGTGCCTCCATAATTCCCGGCCAATTAACAGCGCAGATTTTACCTTCAATTTATATACATCCAAAAATATATAAGAAATTTGAGAACCACCATTAAAATCGAATTATTGATGTTCTACTGGGTTGCATCAATTTTGCAATTTCTTATAGATGTGAAAACCAGCACCAATTTTAAGCAAAAGCTTTAAATAAGCAGTCCTTGTGTTTCACAAGGTTCAATCAAAGCATCCGGATATGCATGGCTCAATTATATTCTGACTCCTAACATACTGACATTTACCCTTCCTAAAATGGAGAACCTTTGTATTTGAGAGGTTCAGATCTAGCTTATGTCAGCTAAGATGTACTCACCCAGACTCTACACCATGATCCTGCAGAGCACATCTTCCCAAGTGGTGACCAAAACGCTGGCAGGGTTTTTGGCACTGCTCTCCTGCAATCGCCGCGGGTGGAACAACAAATAACTACCTCCCTTCAGAGAACCAGAAAATGATGGCACTTTGTAACAATCTAACACATTGCTCATCTTCTAAGAAGACCCTCCAAAACCTGCAAACACAAAGGGAATGGGAAGTTTATGGGAGTGCCTTTCCATTCATAAAAGAGTATAACTGGCATGGACTATCCTTGGCAAGGGGTGGAAACCAGAGAAGTGGGATATCCATAACCATTTATTCTTGCAGGAAATGCTACTGCTGAGAGGAGTGGGTTAGAGAATAGACCTGTCTGCCCTACAAGAGACCAGGTTCTCTCTGGTCAAATGCTCTTCCACATACCCCAAGGACTCAAGCTCCACCTTGTGGATCTAAACAGGCTATATATCTGCCACCAGCACCAACTCCAGAAAAACACATTACTATTGGGCAAGTAATTCCGCACGACACCCCCCATTCCCTAACACACACTCCAACCTGACACCAACTACAGTACACATGTAATGAAGACATGTGGAGAAGCTTGGCACCAAGGGAAAAAACACAAAAGGTCCATACTGCTTGATCCTCTTATAGTCCACAGTTTGGCTATACACAATAAATGTGCTATACCTAACAAATGGAAAGACTGACATCAGAGAATGCAAATGTATATAATGATAAAGTTTGGAGCAGATGAAAGGGTTACCCGAAGAACAAAAGAGGACAAATTAAAAAGGAAAAATAATGCAGACAAGATTAAAATCCAGTCCTCAATACAATGATAACTTGAACAAAGTACAATGAAGGAGACAAGTAACTGACACTGTAAGGAGAATGAAAACAGATGAAACAATCCAATATAAAATAAATTAGGAACAATGCATATACACTTCTTTGGAATTAAAAATACTTATTGGGCATTTCTCAAGATGGTCAAAATGACTAATAACGTTGTGCCACATTGGATAATAAAATAATTTGATGTAGGACAGAGCTGCTTCCCCTAAATGATTCTGCAGACACTGTCCACCCAGCAAATATGGGGCATCTTCCATTCAGCATAAACTCAAATACTTCAGTAGTCTGATAACTCTGTACTTATTCCAGCTGCCATCTCTAAATCTGGATATTCCTTCTGAGCCAGAAGAGGCTCCTGCAGTGTGTGGAAATGCCCATCTGCAAGAAAGCCCTTTTAAAAATAATTCCAACAGCCCAATCGCCTTCTATTTATTTATTTGAATTTGTAAAGCGCGCTACAGCCCAAGGGCATCGAGGCGCTGTTGCAAGAAAATGTCTTAGTTACAGAGGTTTAGGCTTAGCCTTTATTCTGCGCCACGTATTTGCTCAAGAAAATACTCTGAAAACTTGACATTTGCTGTGATTCATGTAGAGAGGTGGGATTGGGTAGTCAGAAATCGTCTCAAACTGCAATCTGACTGGAAGCACAGTGGTAGAGGGCCTCTTGCTACCCAACGTACAATTCTATATGTGGGCTCTGCATACTAAATTGGAGGGTGTGGAACAGAAAGGTCCGACTGGACAGACACAACATTCCCAGTGATCAGACGAATAGCCACAGAATGTATGGGGAACAATCTCATTCTTTTTATCTGCCGATACATAATCCTAAATATCACAGACTGTTGAGTTTTACTTAAGACTGTCGGAAAACATGTTTAGTGGGAAGCTTGGCATGGCAAAGTAATCCTGGCAGCTCTACATGACTGAAGGGTTCTGATATTTGATATGTTTAAACCCTTGGGAATCACCATTTAAAGCCACCACAAATAGGGATACCTGGAAAATACCATGTCAGCCAGAGCCAAATACTTGGATATTGCATATCTAAATGAATGATAGGAAAGCAAATCAAGCACAAACGATATACCCAAAGAGATGGAGGCAATGTCATGATTTTCAGGTGGAGTTAGGCATGTTAGAAGCAAGAAAGTATTGTACAACGTCCTGAATCACAGATACTGGACACCCGAGAAACAGTACAAGGTTCAATCAAAGCATCCGGATATGCATGGGAGGGATTTTATTGGTTGACCAGGTCAATCTTCCTAGTTTTTTAATTCAAGATGCTGCTAGTCAATAGCCTGTTATGACCCTCCAACCGGTGCTAACTCTCCCCACAGTGAACTATCCCTAGGCTGAGGTGGTGAGCCGCCTGTCTAGGGTGCGAGGGTGAGGGGATAGAGAAAGAGACTGACCTTCTTATGGCTAAGCGGGCAGGAGCAACAAAGTTGTGAAGAACTGGGCATTTTTGATATGTAAAAAATATGGAAAATAGAACAAAAAAGTGCCCGGATTATGAGTCTAAGCAGAAGGAAAATAATACTTTAATACTCCTGGTGAGTTTAAAAAAGAATATATCAGTTGTTCTGAAAAGGGTGACCAATTATTGTTTGGGCATCCCGTGTTTTTCTGACACAAGATGCCCAACCAATATTTGGAGTTAAAGAAGCAGGAGCATTAAAGTATTATTTTCCTTCTGCTTAGAATCATAATCGGGGCACTTTTTTGTTCCATTTTCTGGATTTTTAACATATGAAAAATACCCAGTTCTTCACGACTTGGTCACTCCTGCCCGCTTAGCCATAAGAAGGTCAGTCTCTTTCTCTATCGCCTGTGAGAAACCTGAGGGTATTCTCACTTCCACTCCCATAGGATCTTCTGCACAGGTGGCCACTGAAAGGCCATTGCTCTTGGATCCCGACCCTGGGCGTGGACGAGCGATGGAGGATCACTTTGGCGGAGGATCCTTGGGGACTGGAAGTGGGGTGCCTTTGGGTGAGATGAGATATTCCCCAATTCCCTTCCACAGAGAAACCTTTATTCCTGGGGCAGTTATGGGATATTGTTATTCCTGTTCCATTGACCAGCAAAGGGATAGGAGATGCTCTCAATCCAAACGCACCAGGAAAAAGGCGAAAAGGGCTAAATGCAAAGGGATGGAGGGTCTATCTGGGGACTGGGAGTGGGATACCTTTGGGAGAGACATGGTATCTCCCCGTTTCGACTAATGACCAACCCAACCCTTCTCCCGCCTTCATGGGGTATTTTAAGTCAACTTCCCCCTACTTCATCATATATAACTACTAACAGTAATGGGACAAGGAAGAGGCAACCAGGATTAACACAAACTAAGTTCTTTTACCACTCTGGTACTGGGAGGAGGAAGAGGCCTGCTGAGAATAGTTGCAGTGATGTGGGTCAGGTAAGGCAGATTACACGTTCACACCTGCAGCCTGTTAAAAGACTGCAGGTGTATAAAAAGGCCATCCCAACAGTAGCGGGGCAGGAAGCCATGGTGTTGATGGAAGAGCAGCAGCAGAGAGGCCAAAATAAGCAGCAAGGAGCTGTAGGTGTGCGGCACATCAGCAGTTCAAAGGAGTGCAGCCCAGGAGCTGGGGCTCCATGTGACCGAGCGAACATTAGAAGGGGAGCCGTGCCTGGAGGCTGCCTCTTTTCATGGAGTTCGTGGTGCTTGTTCTCCTGGGGTCAGAAGCCGACCCAGGAGTGCCTGACGGGAAGAAGGTGGAGCCCGGAGGCATAAAATCAAAGGCTGAGAGATCTGCGCTGCAGGAACACCAAAAGAAGCAACCAGTGAGTTTCTATGTGAAAGGAAACCCGGTAGGCGATTGTTTGAAGTTACACAGAGGATTACTTTGTACCGGAGTGGTCACATGCATGATAAACCATGTTCTCTAAGGTCTCTGATTGAAATCCTCATTATCTTGTCAATAAATTAATATACTTTTTAGCGGAGTGGTCGTGTGAACATAAAGACACGTTTTCTAAGGTCTACGAGTGCTGGGCACGTTACAAAGGCAATGTACAAAGACTCATAACAACAGAATGAAACTAATGAAACATGTTTCAATTGTTACAAAAGTCTCTGCGGGCTGGGCATGTTATTAAAGGCATTCTACAATGATATATAACATCGAGCTGAATTCAGTGAAAATCTTTAACACTTATTGAATTCCGAACCACATGAAAAACATATCAAATATATCTTCATCCCTATTAAATACAGAACTGAAAGAAAACTGTTACCTTTGATGAAAGAAGCCTTTAAAATTAATTGTGTCAATCTCAACAGTGAATGCAACTTTAAATATAAGACAAATTATATATGCTGAATTTACAAGTAGATAAATCTGTGAACCCAAGAAATCAATCCTTATTAAACCTTAAACTGAACAGACGTTCAGCAACAAAAGTGAGCCAAATATACATTGGACTCCAGAGTGAATGGAACTTTGGAGGTGAACTGAAACTGAAACTTTCAGTCAAGACATTCTTGTACAAAGACCAACCATATTTAAAGGGTGCAAGTGTCAGGGCTGGAGGGCAGGTGGGACACATGAGCAGGCCAGAAGGACAAGAACACGCCACCTTCGGTGTTCTCAACACAGAAAGCGAAAGCAAAACACAAACAAAGCAAGCATGATTAACTAAAAAACCCA
Organism: Ambystoma mexicanum; assembly: GCF_040938575.1. Taxonomy (NCBI): domain Eukaryota; kingdom Metazoa; phylum Chordata; class Amphibia; order Caudata; family Ambystomatidae; genus Ambystoma; species Ambystoma mexicanum. Next base: position 687,066,532 of record NC_090934.1, on the reverse strand, counting down.
TCAAGCCATTACAAAGGCTCATTTGCCCTCTTTGCAGGGCACAGGACTACAGGACTGCATTTCCCAGAAACTCTTGGACTTAAAAAGACAGACTGCACACGCCTGGGGAGTGGCTACGCATCATGCGTGCATGCAACAGTGAACACGGGGCTTGTGCTTGAGACTTTACGCCAGCAAGACATGTCATCAGGCGCTCTGGCACCAGCCCCACAAGCGAGGGGCCACACCACACCGGATCGAGAGCCCAGCCCCTTGCATGCTTCAGATAAGTACTGCAAGCGTTTCAGCTACCATGGGGAGCAGGGGGTTGAGCAGCCCCACTGACGTTCTGGCACCTGCCTCACACTGAGAAGTGCTGGTTGCCGCTGCATGCCGCACCAAGCAAGCGAAAAGCCCAGAGGGCTACGCACAGACCCATTAACCACTGCATGTCCCCAGTGAATGTTTAATAGCGACTGCGCGTCCGTGTGCCCTACCAGAGCACCCTGCCACGCGCATAGCCAAAGACAACAGTAGAAATTGTCATTCACATGGCTGAATTATACTGCATGCTCATCAGCCACATGCAGCCCCATCGACCCACGCATGTTTGATATGATATGGCATTTATAACGTGCCTATACACAGGTGTTTCAAGGCGCGACGAGGCAAGGGAGGGGAACAAGGGAAGGCAGAAAACGATCCTACTAAGCCAGGTATCAATCAGATCGCGCATGTGCATGGGGAGGGGGAAAAGTGTGTGGGGAAGGGAGAGGAGAAAAGTGCAGTACAAGGGATAGTAGAATAAATAAGATAAATAAAAAAAGAAAGACGGCTACTGGTGACAAGTGCAAGGAAAGTGCAGAAATAAGTGCTGGTAGGGGGACTGTAGGGATACAGTTAACAGTCCCCAGGTGCCGGGGTAGCAAGGGAGTCAGTGCAGGTGGGCAACTGGCGCGGCCTGGGCCCAAGAATCAGAAAGGGTGGCCAGGTAACCAGTGCCGTTTCTGGCAAGCGTTTAGCAGGGGGGAGGGGGAGAGAAAGCAGAGGCAAAGAGGAAGGTTTTGAGGTGCTTCCGGAACCGGAGATGGTTCTCCTCAAGTTTCAAGGAGACAGGAAGGCTGTTCCAGAGGGAGGCCCCTGCCGAAGAGAGAGATCTGCCACCAGCTCGTTGCTTGGAGAAGCGACTGACCCTGAGGGAGTTAGATGTGGATGAGCGAAGTGCTCGAGAAGGAAGATATTTAGGAAGAAAGAGTTGAAGGTATTTCGGCCCTACGCCCCAGAAGCCCTTGTGGACAATGCATAGTGTTTTGAACTTAATCCTTGCAGCCACTGGGAGCCAGTGAAGAGATTTAAGTCCCTGGTCACGAAGTAGTCACGTGCGGCCATCCAACTGTTAACGCTAATTTATGCAAAGTCAGCGCACATGAAGCCACGTGCGGCAGTCATATATAGCAGCTGTACTAAATGCAGTGTTTTCTTGCAGCATTGAACTGCTACTGCAAAAAGATCAGGTTGGGACTTTGCAGGAGACACATAGGAAACTCCTCCTCACCACCACTCAACGCTAAGTGTTTGAATCCTTGAATCTTGCCACTGCCTTTCTTGTTGTGCTCTTGTTTAGGGGTGGGCTTTATGAGAGAGTGTGTTGTGTATGCATGATACAGTACAGAGACAGGATGTACAAGTATTACTTGGTCCTATGTCCCTGTTCCCATTCATAACCTCTCCCTAGCACTCTTACCGGTTTCCCTCACCCTATTCCTATCCCACAAGCGACACCCTAACCCTCCTTCACGCTGGGGTTGCAGAGCCCTGTGCAAACCCTGACTTGCAGGGACCAAAATGGTAGTGGGGGTGGTTGGTCAGTGGCACTCCTTCGCCTTGGAGCTGTGGACCCTGTCAGCAAGTGTGGCGCAGAACTTTAAGAATGCTGGAAAATGTCCTTACACATTGAAAGTAAATCTTGGGGAAGGGAACCCTAAGATTTAATTTGCTTAGTGACTTGAAGACAGAGTCTCAAGATATTTTGTGTTTGGAACTATGTTTTGAAAATTGGGGAGGGGAACCCTGAGTATTTACTAACTATATATAATTTTTAACGTAAGGCAATCCTAAGACTTTTACTGGAACTGCTTTATATTTAGGGAAGGGAGTTGAAAGAAAGCTGCAAGCTGGACAGAGCTCCAAACATTGCGTTGAACACGATTTTGTTGGTTCCTGACATCCCTACACATTGTATAAGATTAGTTGTGAGGCCCAGTATAGGTTTTGGACACAGATTCCCAAGTTGAACTTTTGGACTTTGACTATCCTTAGTTTTGGTTGTAGGAAAATTCCACCAGTATAGGGCACGATAGTCGTTTTTCCATCCTGACTTTTAAGTTAAAAAAAAGTGTTTACTTTGAACTTTGAATCTGTTGCCTGTGTCTTACTCAAAGATGCCTTCAGACCCCTCACCCTAGACAGGCGGCTCCCAATCTCAGCCTAGGGATAGTCCATCGCTGTAGGGGAGAGTTAGCACCGGTACGAGGGACATAACAGGTTATTAACTAGCAGCATCTTTAATTAAACAAACTAGGAAGATTGACCTGTACTTCCCATATGTGAAAACATTTGGAATACATACAGGGTTCAGAAACCTGACTTGGTCCCCTGTGTGTGTTTTAGTGATTTTATTGGTCCAGGATCCGTCCTGCACATGGTTCTGGAATGCTCAGAAGAACAAATGGAGGTATCATAGCAGGGATTTAGCTAACAAAGTCCTCCTAATTTAGGGAGATGTAGGTCATACTGTTGTATGTTGGCATAGCTATGGTTTTGAAAATAACATTAAAGCATTGAAAACTAATGCAATGGGACGATTTACAGATATACAATATAAATAGACTTGTTAAAAGAAATCTTACCAATAAACCAGAGTCATTAGTACAAATGTGCATATCAGCAAAAAATAACTTCTCCAACACTATGACTAATAAAATTACGTCCAAACAGAAAATTTAAATGAAATTGCAACTTCGCTCAGTGTTTTGTTAAAGCATGCATGTCCATCAGTATTCTGACCATCTACATCCTACATCTGAAAAGTTGTATATAAAAGGTGCTTACAATGTCCCATTCGTGTTTTCAATTATTTTTTTATTAATATGCAAATATGCGGCAGAGGATGAAGGCACATCCGACGAGATAGATGCCAAGCTATGCCGTAGAATTTAAAAGGATCTCTTTCCAGTGGGAATGCTGGCGTGGCTGCCAATTAGTGCAGGACAGGTGATGGCGCTCCCATTAAATGGAAGACTGAGATACATTAGGCCTGATCTACCAGTCCGGTATGAATACAGTTCAGCAAACATTTTTAATGTGAGCTGATTGCATGTCTGCATTTTTCGTGAACTGAAAGAAAATAATCCATGATCAAGGGAGGCTACAAGAGATCGAGCAATAAATATAAAGTTATGGAGCTTGACACTAAGGGAGCGAGAGACAGAGTTGCTGCTAAAACAAGTCATCCCTGGTGCTTTATACATCAAGATGTTGCAATGGGGACGCTTGTACATTGAGAATCATCTTTGGACATTCAAGATTTGTCTATGTGCCCATCTTGGAGATCCAAATTGGGGAGGTTAACCATTCGTTAACAGGTGAAACTCAAAATGATCACTCTCCTTTGGAAGCACCTTATGCCATCAATTTGTCAATTTGTCATATCTAGCAGTACTCTTTTCCCTCACTAGGTTCCTTTGCTCAGAATCCACCAGAAAAGTAGGACCACTGTTAAGAGAAAAAATGCTTTCAAGCCTGGGGAGCGACTGTGTGGTACTTTTTACTTTCCTCTCGTTGACTTTTGCTTACTCAGTCATTGTTTGTTTGCCAGGCAAAGCACTGCTTAAATGGCCATGGTTAAGAGCACCTTTCTTATCCTGTTCTTATTTAAGTCTCTGTATTTAGCTTGTATTGACATTTATGCTGGTCTTACTGTGTAATTTGTAATGCGCCTTGAAGCTGCTTGTTAGTTACTGTGAGAAACCTGAGGCGTTTCTCCCATGCTATTCCTGGGGATCCTTTCTTCCGGTGGCCAGGGAAGGGCCATCGCTCTTGGATCCGAACCCTGGGGATCGGACGAGCGAGGGAGGATCACCTTGGGAAGGGGTCCTTGGGAACTATGGGAGACATGCCCACAGGCGAGACATGGTAGTCCTCCTGCTCCGATACACCCATACCAGATATCCCCACAGAATGTGTAGGATGTCATTCTACCTCAATGTCATCCCAACCATGTCCTTCGCGAAAATGCAGAACCATCCCTACATATAGTAATAAGAAGTAGCCCACTCACTATTCCCAAGTCCCCTTGCCCAGTCATTTGTATTTTGTTTATTTGTATAGCGCACAAGGGTCGAAGGCAACCGGGCGCATTATTTAGTTACAGTCAGCTTACATAGAAGTATTTACATTTAGAATATACAAAATATACATGTGACATAATCAAAAGGTATACAATTTACAATATACAGGTGACATAATCGAAGGTATACAATTTACAGGATAGGGCAGAATGCAATGGCAGAGACATAAAAATAGCCTGTGGTGTCATAGAATATTGTTAGTCAATAGTCATCCTTAGTCGAGGGTGGATAGCCAAGCTTTGGCATTACGCTTGAAGGCAGTGAAGGAAGGTTCAGCTCCGAGTGGGTTGGGTAGTATGTTCCACAGCTTGGCTGCTAGGACAGGAAAACTGCGACCTCCAGATTTTTGGAGGTTGAACCGTGGGATGACAAGGCAATTAGTGTGTGCGCTTGTAAGAGGTCTCGCAGCTGAGTGTGAGGTGAACCTGTTGGAAAGGTAGCTGGGGGCTAGGTTAGCGATACTTTTATGTGTGAGTGCCAAGGCTTTAAGAGAGACTCTTTGGGTAACTGAGAGCCAAGGAAGGCTCTGTCTGTATTCGGAGATATGTGCAGTTCTAGGAATGTTCAGGGCCCCTCTAATAGTGTTGTTTTGGATGATTTGAAGTTTTCTGATATTGCATTGGTTAGTGCCCAGATAGAGGGTATTGCAGTAATCGATTTTGGAGAGGACAAGAGTCCTGGCTAGAGTTGTGCAATTGGCAGGAGACAGGAAAGGGCGGCAAGCTTTGATAAGCTTGCATGTGTAAGACGTGGCTGAAGAAACTGCATTAGTTTGTCTGGATAGGGAGAGGGCGGAATCAAGATAAATACCTAATGTCTTGGTGTCCTTGGCCACTTTGATGGAGTTACCATCAATGCTGAAGGACAAGTTTACTGAGTTTTTGGGGTGAACCTAAGATGAGGAGTGCAGTCTTCTCATCATTTAAACACAGTTCATGCTGCGCCATCCAGGCCTGGATGACATGATAAATGGCGTTGATAGCTAGGGAGTCAATTTTGTGGTCGCCCTTGATGGGAATAAGTATTTGGGTATCTTCAGCGTAGTTGGTGTACGTGACGCCCATACGGTCCAGTATGTCAAATAGAGGTTTTGTGAAAACGTTGTAGAGTGTCGGGGACACACATGACCCTTGGGGGACACAACATGTGACAGGGGAAGGTTCAGCAGTGGCAGAGGGGGAGCAGACCCTCATAGATCTATTGTCCAGGAATGATGTAATCCAAGCTGTGGCGTTCTCCGAGAAGTTAGCCGCTGATTTAAGGTGGTGGCAGAGGATTTGATGATTGACTAAATCGAATGCTGCAGAGAGGTCTAGAAGGAGTAAAAGAGCCAGTTTTCCCTTATCTTTTAAGTCTTCTATTTGTGTTTTTAAATCTAGTAACGCAGTTTCTGTGCCATGGCGAGGGCGGAAGCCCGATTGCCTAAAACCCAGAAGGCCGTTGGATTCAAGATAATCTTGGATCTGCAGGTATGCTGCTTGATCGAGAATTTTTAAAAGAAATGGCACCGTGGTGATAGGTCTGTAGTTGGTAGGAGTGTTAGCGTTCAAGGTAGGTTTTTTCAGTAAGGGAATAACCCAGGCGTCCTTGAGGTTGTCAGGGACGATCCCCGACTTGAAGGAGGAGTTTATGAGTGTAGTGATGAAAGGCGTCAGGTGCTGTGAGGCCTCCTTGATAATAGTGGCAGGGCAGGAGTCACCCTGACAGTTAGAGGGCTTAAGACTGTTAATGATGTGTTCAACTTCAGAAATAGAGAGGGGTGAGAAGCAGAAAGGTTGCTGAGGTGCAGTATTCGGTTTGTAGTTAGCCTGAGGGGCAAGCTGTGCTATAAAGGAGTGTAGACTGTTTTTTTCTCATTGATTTTGGTTTGGAGAATAGTAATTTTTCCCAAGAGAGCCTCTTCGATGTTTGTGCACCAAGCGTTGTCTTTGGAGCAGGTGTCTGGAGGAGTAGCAGGGGATTCCAGTTCCTTTAACATTTTGAATAGCTCCTTGGTGTTGGATTGGGTCTGTTCAATATGTTTATTGTATGTTTCTTTTTTAGCAGCCAGTATGGCTTCTTTGTAATTTAAAGTGGCTAGAGCCATGCTTGCTTTATTGGATTCTGTGGGGTGGCTTCTCCAACGAGTTTCAAGGGTCCTTTGTTCCTTACGTAGGGTTCTCAGCTGAGGCGTGAACCAGGTGTTAAGGTGAGCCCGGTGTTTAGGTTTCTGTAGTTTTGAGGGAGCTATAAGATCAAGTGCCTTTAGCATAGTCTGGTTGTATGTTTCGACCAGGACAGTAGGGTCCGAACATGCAGAGGCAAGATCATTGAGGGCGAGGAGGATGAGTGGGATAAGTTTAGCACGCGTTATGTTGCGCTTGTTCCTAGTGGACGTGGCAGGTGCTATGTTAGGGATGGGGTGAATGATTTTAGTGGGGATGCTAAATGTGATAAGGTGATGGTCCGTCCAGGCACATGGTAAATTGGAGTTGACCTTAGAATCACAGTTAAGGTCAGCTATCCAAGCTAGGTTTCTGCCCTTAGAGTGAGTAGATGCGGTGACACATTGTGTGAAGCCTAGATTGAGTAGTAAGCTGTTGACATCATGGGCTGATGCATTGTTAGGGTCAGAGAGGCCTACATTGAAATCACCTAGTACAATGATTTGTGAGGTAGTCTTGGTGTTTTCAGACAGGGTGTGGGCGAGATCCTCAGTAAAGGTAGATATGGGGCCAGGGGGCCTGTATATGATGTGGATGGTGATGGTCTGGTTAGGAGAGATGGCGAGCTTCGCTGTGAGGGATTCTGCTGATTTGAATTGGTAAGGAGGGGAAAACCGGAGATTTAGCACGGTTTTGTGGATAATAGCTATACCTCCACCTTTAGTTTGAGCAGTGTTACGGTTATTTCTGATGATTATGTATCCTTCAGGGAGTGCAAGGGATAGAAGGGGTCCTGAGGCCGCATGGAGCCAAGTTTCAGTACAAGCTATGAGGTCGAGGTCATGAGTAGTGATAAGATCCGCCATGTCAAGGGCATGGGCCGTGAGAGACCTGGAATTGATCAATGCTGCCTTAATGCATGTTGAGGATTGTGTATTAACCGGTGAGGTTCATGCATCAGGGGTGGGCACTAGCAAAGGTGTGTTCGAGGAAGGGGTGTCCATGGAGGGGATAGGCGTATGGTGATAGGTAACTGCTGTATGCTTGATGTCAGATAGTTTGGCAGGTTGGGCCGTGCTAGAGCGGTGGTAAAAGGTGTGGGGAAGTCTGGACCCTAGTCTAGAATTTCTCAATGAGACAGAACAAGGTTGGTTGGGTGTAGGTTTCCTGGCGAAGTCATGTAGCCAAAGAGCTGGGTCGTTGAGGTAAGGGTTGGTCAGAGGGCCATCCATGGTTGAGTGAAAAGGCAGTTGTTGGTGTAAGTTGACAATGGTACCCCTAAGGTGTTATATGTGCATAGTAGAGTATGTGTACAATATGTGTTGGGAGGCACAGAAGGGTGACAAAAGGACGGGTGTAGTTTTGTAGTGGTGCTGCTATGGGGGTGTTGCGGCTGGGTAATGCTGAGTCTGTATGTGCAATAATAGTGAACAAGAGGCAAAAGGCAAATTGACAGAGAATAAATGCTGCACTCTGGGGATGCATAATAGCAGGGGAGAGGGCACGAGGGTTATCAGTTACTCAGTGAACGTGCACCCGGCAAATAAAGCGTGCAGTGCCGTGTCAGTTTCAAAAAGGCAATGTAATGGGCACATAGCAGTTCAGGGCAGTGGGAATACGTTCAGCAGGCAAATAAGAATTCAATAAGGCAGTGCATTGGGCACATAGCAGTTCAGGACAGTGGGAATACGTTGAGCAGGCAGATAAGAATTCAACAAGGCAATGCAGTAGGCATCAATGCAGGTCTAGGCGACAGGCTAATCATGCTATGTACGATCTGCAAGCACACGGGCATACGCTACAGTCAAGGTGATCACAGGTAAAAGCCACGATGGTGACCAATGTTGTAGTGGACGGGACGATCACCCAGTGTGCGATCCGCCAGAGAGTAGCGCAGTGGACTAAAATCAACAGTAAATGGCAGTGCGAGGGGTCACGTAAAGTTCTGTGCGATGGGGCATTCACTCAATTGGCGTTCCGCAGGCAGGTCAAAGAACAAATACGTAACAAAGTCGGCGGCCGTGCAGAGCGGTAACTGGCCAATTAGAACAGGAGTGCTAACAATGACAGACCAAGTACCAGGCTTGAAATGATGACTTAAAGGCTGAGTACACGCGCCAAAGTAGTGGAGAGGACGTATCCGATACCGTGAGGAAGGGGGCAAGGCTATAACTCTTAGAAACATTATTTGAAAGGTCCTTTTAATTTGAAACCCATTCAAACATATTTTAACACATGTTGCAAAATACTACAACTCCCATAATCCTCACCTTTCCTATCCTATAGACATGCCTGAGACGAGGAAGAATAAACCTGGATCAATGAGGATTACCCATGTAAGCCCATGGGCCATTATTCCTATGGAAAACCCCCATTTTGTCATATTAACAAGGCCAGGCAGGATCGTCACTCCAGCCCAAACATCTACATATGCAACCAATTAACTCTCCCACCTGGATAAAAGGCAGAGAGCTCAGAAGCACACATTGAGCAAGGCTGGAGGTAGAGCGGCAGCAACAGCTATAGCTGGAAAACCCAGAGGCTCTGCGAGTACAGGAAAAACTCCCAGACAGCCAAAAAAAAGGGGGACCACACTTTGCAAAACCAGATGAATTGTGAGCATTTTCCTTCATTGAAGCCGTGGAGAGAAGCCTGGTCCCCCCCGTGAAGGAATGGGTTGGGGAGGTGTGCTGAAAGTAGAAGAATGAATAAAGGAAGTGTGAGAACGCAGACAGGCAATCGAACAATGCAGCCGGTGAGTGAGAAAGGGAAAATACAAACCTGGTTGTGATAAATTGAAACAAACTGTATCCAAGATGTTAGGCTGCATGTAGGATGGCAACTGTAAGAAAATGAGAATCTCCAGTGTTTGATAACCTAAAAGGTGATACAGAGTAACAGAGTGACCAGGCGAGACGCGATCGCCTAGGAGGATGTCTCTGTGTGATGTTAATGAACTATTCAAGGCTTTAAGAATAAACTCAAATAATTGAAATAGCAATATGAATGCCTGAAGCGGTTTAAAAGGCTCGCGGTGGAACGAGGGAAACCTAAAAAGTGAACAGAAGCAAAGATGAGCCCAGAGGAGGGGGATCTGTATCATAAAACAAGTGGCTCGAACCAGAATAAGGGAAGTCGGGAGAAGAGAAGTGAACTTTGGTTTAATTATTTTGAAAATGTTCTGATGAATGGTGGTTTGAGCCCGATTGAGGGGAGCCCGTTAAACAAAGAAAAGCAACGTATTGAACAGTTCTATGAATGAACTGCAGATAAGTGATTGAACTTTGAAACAAAGATAAAATACCTTTGACAGAATGGTCCGATACCACGTGGGTGCTCAATCAAAGGGCTCTGTAAGGTACCCAGCTGAAAATGTAAAGAGTTGTAAAGAATTGTGAATCAAAGTGGTCTTGCGAAGGCTCAAGCAAAACTCTGCGCACAATCAAAGGTCTTCAATGTTGATACAGTAAAGGACATTTGTGGCAAAGTTGATAAAGTTGGTCCGAGCCCGGCAGAGGGAGATCAATCGAAAGCTTTGTGTTAGAGTGGGTCTGAGCTTGGCGGAGAGGGAGCTTGGGTGAACAGAAAATCACCTGAGAATTTGTACGTGTGAAATCCTAAGGAGAAAGGAACTTTGTTGTTTGTCGCATTGTATCAGACCCTCTGAAAAAGAGACTTCGTCACAGAAGGGCATGATGTTGAAGTTTTAAAATGCACCCTCATGCTAGAGAAGCCAGAGACTGTGCAAAACTCGAGTGTGCCGCCTTGTCCTGTGCTGAAAACGTGGGGAAGGAAAGCCAACGGCTTGATTATCCTGACATATCATTTCTTGAACATTTTCTTTTTGCATAACATTGTTTCCCACACTATTTGTATTTAAAAGTAAGGAACGGCAATAGGTTTATTACTATAGGGCGTTTTATTTTGACAAGACATCATTAAGACTGCGTTATTATTTGATGGTCGTAGCTTGCTCCCATCTTTAGATTTAGGATTAGATAGGCATTATTCAAACCCAAATGAAGTTCAATAAACACCCTTGATCTGTGGTCACTTGTGTCTGTCTTACTGTTTCATACCACGAGTTCCTTACATTACTGAGCACTTAAAACATTTAAAGAAATTAAAATGATCCTTCCTCCACTGAGGCTCAGACATTCTAGAGCAGAGTGAGAGAAACCTCAGATTCCAGAACCAGCACTAGAGGAAAATAAACCCATTCTAGCTAGACCCAGGGAAATAGATGCAGGGAGGGGTGTGGAGATGGGCTCAGTGATATGTTGACCTAATTATCCCTATCCCTTAAAGACCCTCTTGTAGCCTTATAGTTATCCATGTAGTAAACTACTATAAGGTTGCATTGGGTTTACAATTGAAACTCTTGCGTACAATCTCAAAAAGGACCTACTTGCAAGTTATTTTTATTATTATGGTATTTATTGAGTGCAGACCTAGCTTCCAGAAGCAACAGAGTGCTTAACAGAGGTAGACAACAACACAGACACACAATGGAGCACTTTACAGAAGTATACAACAGTACAGATGCATAACTGATTGCTTTTCAGAGGTCAGAACAGATATACAGTGGGGGGTAGGATACAGAGAGGCACAGAGGAGGGGTATAGCTGTACAGGTTGGTGAGGAGGAGGGGGGCGGGCAGCGTTTAGTGAGTCAGGTGGCACAGGGGGGCATAATAGCCTAGGTGTTGAGGGGAGAGACTCCTTGAAGAGGTGGGTCTTGAGTTCTTTTCTGAATTGTAGGAGCATGGGGGCAAGCCTGATGCTGGCGGGTAGGAGGTTCCATAGTCTTAAGCCGTAGGCAAAGAAGGCTTGTTTTCTGGTCCTTTCCTTTTTGCAGCAGCAGAATTCAAATCTGCAGATGTCCTGGCTTCTGGTGGTGTGCTGTCCGCCGAGGATGCTGATGCCTTATAGATGATGCAGGAAGACTTGAAGGGGATTTGTGTGTGCAGTGGGAGCCTGTGAAGGTCGATGAGTGCCAGGATGACCTGGTCGTATCTGCGTAGAGCCTTGATGAGTCATGCGGCCGTGTGTTGGGCACTTCTCAGGGGCACAAGATCGGACAATGGGAGGCCTTCGAGGAGGGCATTGCCGCTTCCAGGTGGGATAGGACCAGTGCTTGAACAGCGAATCTAAAGCAGTTTGAAGGGAGGAAGGGCTCGACTTTCCACAGGAGGGAGAGCTGATACCAAGCTGTGAGTTTTCGTAGCTATGTGTGTCTTGAAGGAGAGGTGTTTGTCAATGTGGAACCCAAGGGACTTGGCGCAGGAGGTGAGCTTGGGTGTGAAGCCCTCAGGGTTCATGGCTCATAGCCAGGTCTGTATACCGGGTGTTTGGTGTTGTTGGTGAGGAGTAGGATTCATTCTTGGAGGGGTTGAGCTTCAAGTATGCACTGGCCATCCAAGACTGGATCAACAAGAGGCAGATTACGAGTCCTGTGGATGTCCTTGATGGAGTGGATCTTGAGGTCTAGGGTGTCGTCGGCATATTGGTGGATGTGGATGTTGTGCATGGCTAGGAGGGCTCCCAGCGGCTCCTTGTAAAGATTGAAGATCAGATCACTTTTCCCTTAAACTGGTGATCATGCCACCTATAACATTCTCCAGAACTCTCAAACCCAAACCCAACCGCACTGTATTTTTGCATGTTCATTAATACAATATTATCCTTTCAACAATTATTGAAAAATATTTAACTTATGTTCAAGGGAATTCAGTCGTTTTAAAAGTCCCCTTCCCATTCATCCATTCATTCATTGAGTCGAGTATGATCCCCTAACTGTTTTGAGGCAGATATTTAAATCTCCTTGGGCCAGAATTACCTACATCTCTCTAAACATCTTTGGTTGTCTCCCAGCAACTCCGATAGATTAATTACCTACTGATTCATTCAAAAGTCACTTCATGGCATTTGCACACATACGCAACTGTAAATTCCACTACACGTGTCAAACCTTATTGCATCCTAGGTTTAAGTCCATGCCACAAGAGTATTAGTGTAAGCATCCTGACAACAGATTATCTTCTAAAAACATTCACTAGACACATCCAAGGCTCACAATGTACATTCTTTTCACGTATTACAAATAGGCACCACAATGGGGGCAAACCTGTAGTTGCACTCTACTCGGTCATTTAAAATGGTATTGACAATAAGATCATTACATTTTCATGTAGAGTTTCATGCTGAGTGCCTATTTTTTCTGCCTTAGTGGCCAGACAGATGGCAACAATGCAGCACACCCCAAGATCAGATAAAGGTGCCTGCATGAAATTAATCCACAATTAAGTACTTCTAAGTGCAATTCAGTCTAAGGGTCTGATTCAACACATTTTACATTTCTATCAGAATTACACATCGATACACCACATGGTAAATAAGGTTGGGTTTTCACAATGAACCAACCTTAAAGAAATGCATTATATTTAAATATGTTCCATACATATTCAGTTGATATCTTGAAGCTCTGACAAGATTTTACATTTCAGTGCTCAAAGGTACTCAAGAGACATTTCTCCAACCGCACCTGTTGGTGCACATTAAGAATTGGGGAAACCAAATGAAATGTTAATAACCATACCCTGTATGTGAGTTGTGAAAAAATACACAATGTTTAATAGGCAATAAAAACTTTTAGAGACAAATCATGGGCCCCCACTGTAGCATAATCACCAGATGATCAGAAAAACATTGAATCCATGCATAGCTTATTTTCTCTCTAGATCTGCTTTGGCCTCCCACTGCTTAACAAAGCCCTATATATCATATAATATAGTTGAGTTCAGGTAAAGTCATAAAAACAACTGTGCTAATGTGTATGGCGCTTGCAAATAACTACTCAGTGATTTATTAGGACACCATCAGCAGGGGGACACTGTGGGGGCAAGATATTACTCTTAACAAAAAGATAATCGGTTAAATTTTCAGGTAAGCAAGTGTGAAGATATCAATTTGCTTAGGTGGAAAATGCCTGATACATTCAAAAGAAATTAGCTAAAAGGATCATATAAAAAGCCCTTTACTATGGCTAATCCAATTGCAAATTGATACAACAGGGCTCCCTACTAATGAGCTCTGGTCTCTTGCTTTCTAAATCTAAAATTCATAACACAGGTTAAATATTTGTTTGATCCCAACAATCATAAATGCCTTCTCTCAATGAGATCTGTCAATTTATGATGTAAATTAATCTCAAAGCAATTAATTGCCTTATTCGGGTATTAAAAACCACAATAGATTGACAGTGGTGAATAAATCTCATTTCACAAGGTAAACAAAAATAAATAATATTCAAAACAATTTAACAATCATTACATAAACCTTTTCTGGTCTAACTTGACACCAAGCATTGGATTCAAACAATCCTCAAGGCCGAGAGAAGATTTTTTTTTAAAATATACTGCCTCCTGACTTTACTATCCAAAACAATTCACACTCTACATCGGAAAAATGATTTCAGCAGATGTTACAATGTTCTCGCCTTCTTCAGGTAAATGTCAATTAGTCTCTTTAAAAGTCTTCCAAGAGTTTGACCTTATTGGCCACGCAACAGCCATGTGCTTACAAACTCGATTTCATTATGAAGTGGTCAGATTATTATTCTGAAAGTGATGTATGGTGTGCACCAGCACTGCTAAAATAGGATTCTGTTGAAATCTAACAACAATCTATTCCTTCATGACAAGCAATTCCATGTATTGCTCCACCATTATTTGTATGCTTTAAGGAGGCATCACCATAGTCTTTAAAGAAGGCCTCAAAATCCAGCATGCGAAAATTGACTCTTGAAGAAATTAAATGGTGTGCTTTGTGCATGTGGAGAATGCATGGGGCGAGTGGCTTTTTATGCCTGGCTAGTACCTTGCAACTTGAAATGTGTAACCATGCCCGTCCACCAGCACTTAAAACTGCTTTTCAATCAATGCAGGCAGCGATGTCACTTACTGTTTAACATTCTGTGTCATTTCACAATGGCAACCATGACTAATTAACATCCACGTATGGAGTACACCACCCATATTGGTGACAAACAAGATATACAGAACTCTGCTCCAGTTATTTCACACTGGCATACACTCGCTCTAATTATCCCACTGACACAGGGGCTACTGTGACAGAAGCACACTGATGTACTAGAACATGCTGAAATGATGCAAATCCACTATATCCCCAGGAATGTGCCTCCTAGGCCTAACGTGAAATCCGGCCCGGTTTCATGGGTAGCCTTCTTCACATATTCTATTAAAGCTCCATTATGCTAGTTCAAATGTAAAGACAGGAGCAACTCTTCTAATGTGCAGGACTGTCTCTCGACTATGACAACTCCAGCAAGGAGAGCTGAGCAGTGGCCTACTGATGGCTGAAAGATGAAAATGTGGTTGGGGTTTCCTCACCCCCTTGCTCCCCCCAGCTTACTGGCAGACAGGCACATTTTAATAACAGAGCAGTTTTAGCGCTCACTCACAGGGCCCGGATAAACATTTGTTGGGCCCCCATTGCCCACAGTTAAGGGGGGTGGACACAACCTGTGGCACCCTTTGGTTGCGTAAATAAGAATGGATACAAAGGACTCTTTATGGGTAGGCAGCCAGAATGGAGCTGAAACACTAAACTGCCACTGAAAAGTTAGTAATTGCTCTGTCAGCAAGGTGCTAAGACAGATGAAACCAGAGTTAAAGGCAAAGAGGTGATAACACTGCTAGATGCTGTGTGCTATCAAAGGCAGTCTCTAACCTGCTGCAAAGTGCACTTTTAAAGTCTTCAGTTAAGGTGGCCGCAGCCAGCAGAGGGCAGCCTGTAACATGCACACACAGTAAAGTGCACATTTAAATGTCATGAAAGAAATAACTATGTTGCTGTGTAGTAAGACTGACAAAACAGGGGCGGCTGATTGCCCCTCCCCCACCCTCCAGGCTCTTGAACACAAACACAGGACAATAGAATCATTACACTGTGAGACTGTCAGGCATACAAGGCACTGATATGTTCCAATTTGTGTTTTGGACCTGTGCATCTAAAGATATGCAGAACCCTAATTTTCAATATATAGATTGACATGATCAGAAGAAACATTACAGTAAATAACATCACAATCAGTAACATTAGTGTTCCATTGGCAAAGAAATTAAGATAGTTTCTCGCCTGTAAACCAAGAGAATAACTTGCTGTGCAATATATAAATGTTCACTATTATTAATATGCAACAACTCAATAGGTTAGGAAACCAGGAGGGTTTTTCTTCACTTCTAGCAACACCCAATGTCAGCAGATCAGGCACAGTGAGATTAAATTATTTGCCCAGGATCACACATTTCATTAAAGTGGTGACATCAGTATTTGGACCCAGGTTATAATTTAAGCACTTGCCTAGATATCATCCAAATGATTGGTCACAAATATTTTTTAAGGTTTGAGTTTCCAAAAATGAAATAATTCATTTTTCTATCAATGCCTTCAAAAGTACACAAATCACATAAGAAACACAAAACTCTGGTGCGGGGTTGAGGGGGTTCTACAACCACATTTTAGCTCACAGCTTCACCTCACTGATGAGGCCCAACTAGGCTGAAAATTGTGTCTGGGGTTGCTGTTGGCACTCTTGTTGAGAGGAGAATTGCCTAGCATCTTGGTGCTGGACTGCCCTTGTGGGTGGGTCAAGATATGCAAATGGGTATTTCTCCTCTGTGAAAGGTACAGTGAGCTTAAACGTGGTTGTAGACCCTCTCGGTTGGGCACCTTCCCATAGAACAGGTTATTTAGCTGTGTTCGTTCTCGGTAGAGGGGATCCCAGACATTTTTGTACATAAGAAACCAAACTGACATTATATGCATTGTTATAGAAATAGGTCAAGCAAGAAGACATACGTAGCTTTATTTTCACCACCTTGAATGCATGATTGTAGCACCAGCCATCTGCTTGAGCCTTTACTTTACACAGAATGCAGTGTTATTCTCCCTTACCATTTATTATCACACACCAATCACACCTTTTAATGCACAACAGTCCTTACTCAGGCCCCACTGCCTGGGTAAACAACCTCAAATTAGTTTATTAAAATGAGTACGACACAAAGCTGAACAAGGGGCTGCTGGGGAGCAGTGGGAAAGGTGCGGTGCTTTCCTGCACTTTTATTTTTAGTTTAATCATTTTTATTGAGATTATAACAATAGTACAATTGATCATAAAGCAGATATTCATGAGGATTTGGAGATACAAAGGAGAAAAAAAAATCGAACCAAACCATGTAAAAGGTCAATACAGAAAGACTAGTAACAAGAAACTGTAACATGAATGTAATAGCAATAATAGACAAGGAACGAAAATGGATTATAGTTCGTACAATCTGCATAGATAATATTTTCCTGCACTTTTAACTGTCACACGAAAAGTGTCAGCAGGGAAGACTTTGGACAGCTGATCCTGCTTCAGAGGAGAAACATCAGGGCTTATTCCTGTCACAAGCTGACTGTGTGTGAGACATGGCACATGAAATTGGGACCGTCCCGCAAAATGTGGGCTGGTTGGCCACCCTAGAGACACACCCAGCCCTGTTCCCCAACCTTGGGTTTCATTTGGGCTTGTTGAGCTGACAACTTGATATAAAGTGAACACAGAAACTCACACAAAGGGTATTTTCGTCAACCATGTGGATCTTTTTTGGCCCATTTCAATACAACATTATCCAAGTGGCAGCATTTTAATTGTTCCCTGTTCATTTATCTATTGCAGCGGTTACTGTGTATAGGTGGGCAGCTAGGGCAAGCATCACAAATATGCTCCCCTTTTACTCTTTTCGCTCCTACTTACTTTTTCTCCTATAGAGAATTCTTTTTGCCCCCTCTTTTTTCCTTACAAGCAATGTCCTCTCTACTAGCCCACTCTTTACTGCTCTTTTTAACACTGTAGTCTCCTGTTCTTGCTTCATTCTCTTAATCCTCCTGACTTTTTCTTTCTCCATTTCTGCCAAAGGATCTTTGTTTTAAAGATCCCGCTCTCTTCCTCATTTTGCTGCTATTTACATACTCAGCTGCCTTCCTTCACTTCCTTTTTCCCTCCCTCGTTTCCCCACGTCATACCATTTGCCTTTACAGTGCTGCTCCTCCACTTCTCATTCCTCACTCACTTGCCTCCCTTTCTCGTGCTGCCCTTCCTCACTCTTCATTTCTCTGACTCTTCAGACCTCCATTAGTCCCCATTCTCCTTACACTCCAGAGGCCCCTGCTCTCTACTTCCCCTACCATTTATCCTCATTACCCTGCATTTCCCCTCACTCTTGTTCCTCATTAACTATTGCCCCATTCTCCTGTCCTCGTTCGTTCTCTGTACCCAGTCACCCTTTTAACTTCACCTGGCTCTGTTCAATCACTGTATCTCCTGCCTTCCCTCACTCTCAAACTCTCCCTCACGCTTCTGACTTCCTTCATTCATTCTCCACTCTCCTGTCCCATCAGTGTTCATGTCACCTGCTCCTTCTCCATTTTTCTCCCTCACTATCCTGCCCTTATTGCTTCTCCATTTCCATTCACTGCCTTGTAGCTGGGCCCTGTGGAGCTGGAGGAGATATGAAAGTGGTGGGTTAGAGTTAAGGGCTCTTTCAAATGCCACACACAGCACCCACAAAAAAGAACCCCTGGTATGTTTTGAGATTAAACGGTGAACTCCTTTAAGTTTGATGTTCAAGTGCCTTTTAGGTGTGTGGGGTAAGAAAAGCAGGGACATGCACCATATGGTTCTGCATGCTGTAGGAATGATCCCGTGATATCACCGCCTGTAACGTACCTTCCCATGTGATTGCCCATTCCCTTGAACCCCATCATTTCCAACATTAGGTTCACGCTTGATCCTTCAATATTACCACTATTGACAGCAAAGCCTGGCGAGGAGGCTCATCTGTCTCTAGCTAGAGTCAGACTACCAAACACAGAAAACTAAAAACACAACTTTGAAATAAGGTTTTCATTTGTCTGTAAAGTTCATCATTCATCACCTCTGCCCACTCTAGACTCTGCCTCCACGACCCACCCACGTGGGCCTTCTATCATGTTTTGACTATGGGGGCCTTTGACTTAAATCTGCCAGCTATAGGGTGATGTTTGCCTTCTGGCGCCATGTCACCAATCTGGCTTCTTGGCCAATAGCCTTGCAGCTGAAGGCCCGTGCTTATAAAGAAAAAGCAAACATGCGAGTCCCAGCATGCAAAGAGCTGCTTTGTAAAGAGCCAGGCCAAAGAGCCAGGCCCGGACGCAAGCGACGTTGGACATAAGAACCGGGCGGCAACTCTCCATGTTCCTAGTTACTCAACTGTTGGGTTAAACGTTTACATGGAGACGCTC
Source organism: Ambystoma mexicanum (assembly GCF_040938575.1). Classification (NCBI taxonomy): domain Eukaryota; kingdom Metazoa; phylum Chordata; class Amphibia; order Caudata; family Ambystomatidae; genus Ambystoma; species Ambystoma mexicanum. Next base: position 687,047,650 of record NC_090934.1, on the reverse strand, counting down.
TGCTGCGAAAATGAACCCATAAAGTAAAAGGTTTGGGAACACATCTGTCCTTGGTTAATTATCCCCTCTGATTGGCTCCTTTTCTCGCGGCAGACTATGAGCAAACACCATCAGGACAGTGAAGGCGCGCAGAGTTCTTCGCTGACTGATGCGAAGGCTCTCTAAGTGCAGCTTCGCGTTTAAGAAACTCGACTCTCTGGAGTTCGCCGGTGTGAAGACGCAGTTGCCTAATTAACTATTAACTCGTCTCCAAAGAATTCCATAATTAAGGACATTGATGGCTTTTAATTGGGAGGAGGGTATCTAAATTTGTCGCTTAATGGGTCCCGTTCAATGATTTATGGGGTAAGGCTGCTTACAACTGTGCGGCAAAGAAAGGGGACCCATACGTTACCTTATCAAGTGGCCAGCTAAAGAGGGCAGGGGGTCAGAGAAGGGCCAGAGTGGTCACTTAAGGGTGAAGTCCCAAACACCAAAGCAGTGCCAAGCCACATTCACCATCATTTGGCCAAGATGCACAAAATATGCTAATTTATTGCTGGCAATTCCCTTTTTGTGGCTCTAAGTAGCCCGTTTAAGAGAGTTTCACTTGAAAAGAGATTAAACAAAATGCTTTGCTAAGTCTGCTTAGCTGTTTTAGGTCCGTTTCAAAAAATGAAAGAAAAAGCGATACATAGTGCTAACGAGTTCCACAAAGCTAACCATGTCCCCCCAAAAACAGTACCTCCAAGACTAAACAATCTGAAAATACATTCATTTTTAAATCTCATCGGGCATTTGTATGGATGTAGTTGCGAATAAAACATCAGTGAAACTGTTACAGCATCCGAAGAAAGGGTACTTCAAATAACTATAATGGGATTCAAATGGTTCGGCAATGGCAAGAAAATCGGCTCAAGCCTGTGAAAATAGATTTAAAATAGCCAACGCACCAACGCTGGCCATCATTACAGGCACTGCATAAAGCGTACAGATTGTTGGCAACAACAGGCTATTTTGAAAAACGTCCTTTTAAATGCCTAATTTGCAGGCCTGGCTTTCTTTGAACAAATCAAGTATATCAGGTGCTTACATCCATTTTTTTTATTTTTTACAAATGGAGTGAATAAAAACGAAAGCAAACAAAATGGTATGGTATGGTAATGTTTATTTATAAAGCGCCTATAGACAAGGCAAGTGTTTCAAAGTGCTCAATGCCAAAATGACAAACTATTCAGAGGAATCTAACCTGATGTCCCTAGAAACCGCCACTTGCCATTAGCTAGTGATCATTTATTCCAGGCGAGTAGGAAATGGTGTGGCGTGTGTATATGTGAGTGACTTCGTATGGTGGGCTAGAAGCTTGTGACTTGAAATGTTTACCCACTGCTTTGGGGCATAGACTGTTTACTGTGGCCTTGTTCTGTGTGCATTTCGGACCATTGCATTGTAACAGTAAAATAATGATTTCTCCCATTATGCTTACTGCTTTCTCACATTGTGTTCAAATAAAAAGAAGGTATCTATTCTATCAGCACGGAAATCGTTAACACTGAATACCGACACAAAATATGGGGGTAGCAAAAAGGCAAAGATGGAATTCAGGGATGTCCAAAAGAAAACGCTATTCCACCCCTTCACTTTCCGTTAGAAATCATTGGTATTTTGTGCTTAGTTCCATTTTGTTCAACTTCAGATCACCAGACTACAAATCCCAGAATGCATTTGTTTGTTAAATGAATGCCAGCATTATTCGGAGATTGAACGCACTAGTTAGACCAACACCGAAGAAGAAAAAAAAACTTTAGGGGAGACATTCCTTAATTTGATTTACAGTTCATTAACACCAAACATGACCCCTTACCTCAATGGTGAATAGCTTTCTCTTCAATTTAAAAGCCAGGTCCTTCACACCCGATGTATCAGGAGCCATGGTGTTGAGGCGAGGAAGCTGGTTCACTCGAAACAAACCTTGTCAATGGGAAGAAGTACAAATTGAAGAGAAATTAAGCAAACACGTGCTATCCAGACACTCACAATAGAATCCAAGGGCTGAATTCTGAATATTTACACACACTCGCCCTTCCCCGTTTCAAAATGAAGCTTGTAAGCAGGCGCAATGAAGCAGGCGGTGTGATTCTCCTCGAGTAATCAGGCAGCATAAGATAAACAGAGGCCGTGTGTGAGGAGAACTAATTGCGCTCGGGTGCAGGCGTTCTAATGCAAAAGTGGATCCTCACATACTTGTCAAAGCGGCAGCCTGCTTGTCGGCGATTTTCCGCTTGTATTTACTGTAAGCAAATATGCCTATCACCTTGCACACTTGCCCACGGCACCGTCGAGTGAGCTTTATTTTATTAAATGCACCAGTAAGCAGGCGGCAAAGGAAGCTTATGGGTTAGCGAGGCGCCGCAGCTCTGCTGAAAAGTAGTCCGCGGTGCCCTTCCTCAAAGACTAAAAGTGATATGATTGATTTCAGTTTTCAGAAGAATTTCAATGGGGGAAACACTAAGCCCGGATTGTAAAAATGATAGGTGGGCTGCCAACACGGCATTCTGTCAGCAGACGTTCACGCTGATGCCTTCTGACACGGACGCCGGATGTTTGTTGTGAAGCCCAATATAGTAGCAGGAAATCCAGAGGTCACGGCTGGAAACTGAGAATTCAGATATCCCCGTTTCAGGCCATTGCTTTCCACTGACAAATCCAACGTGTCAGAAATAGTGATAGACACACACTTGCAAACAATGCAATGCCAATTAGAACGTGCACGAAATGACTGCGAACGAAGACTGGCGTTTTGATTTTGGCACTAAAAATATGTTTTGCTTATGGACTGAAACCCGAAGAAACTTTATTTGCTACTAAGGGCTGAAGAGGTTTCTAGAAATGCGCCACTAACTTCCAAAACGCGTTCACGTGATGACCTCTATTTCCATTTCAAATATGTCTGTCGAACATTAAATGCCCACTTCAATCGCCCTGTTTAAGGGTTAAACACTGCCCACATTTGCTGACACTAGCTCTCAGGAATGAACCCATCGCCAATTGCGTAAAGTGAGATTTGTCCTTTCTACAGATTGCAAAATATTGTCGCTCTGTAAACGTCAGGCCCCTCTATTATAAAAGGGGTAGTCTGTCTGAATTTCACCACAGCTGCCTGGAGATTGGTGGTAGCCTAAACATGATATTATCTTCACTCGCTCGGATTTTTATTTTTCGAATTAAGCTGCTTTACTTTGCAAAGTAATGGGATAGATGTGATGTGCGCAGAGTTAATATTTGAAGCAAATATTCTGGTAATGCGAGGATTATTCAGCAAAACTATTATTAAAAATGTTCGTTTGCTGCAGCAATTATGACATTATTCAGAAAGAGAAAATATCTAGTCTAGCAAGGCAAGATACTCAACATGAATAAAACAGCCATTTACTTATGACACCCAGCCCATTAGTCTCTTTAATCAGCACTCAGCCAGATCTCGCTAATAGGGGTTTATGTGAACATTAGTCAGGAATCAATGTGGGCTTACTTTGTGCCACTGTTTGTTCTGCGTCTTTGATCTTGAAATGTAAATTGGATTTTGAAAGTAAAAGCTTAGTTGCAAAAGCCCCTATGGGCAGTGCCGCAAGTGCCACCGTGTTGTGCTTTGCAACACGCTTTACTCTCTGCCGCCTTCTCCAGCAAATGTTGTTTTACAGATTCAAAAGAGAGAAAAATATGGCACGGCGACTGCATAGGGCTTACACGTATGCATTCAAATGTGATCCTAGGCCTCAGGTGACATTCCATGGACCTACTATAGCACCCACACTTTCAGCAACAGCACTGTCAGTGAGCTGCAGAGGTACCCCCAAGTGCCCCCCCATCAGAAGCGCACAATACCTAGAGCTTTAAGCACGGGAAGCCTGTTGAGCCCATTTATTTCAACCAACATATAGAAGTCAGAAAGTTAAAATACAAATGTGACAAATAAGTACATCATCATCATCAATAAATAAATTACACAAAAATAAACAAAAAAGTGAAACGTATGCCTCACTGCAAAATATGCTTACACAATTCCGTCTGACGTAAGTAAACATGTGGTCTTCCTCTGTTACCCACAGTCACTGTTTCTCAGCATAAGACCATGTCATGTAGGGTATGGCAACAACAGGCCCTGCCTCGCCCATGTGGCCGCACTTGGCCCAGCGCCAACCGATGAAGCAACAAGAATTTCCTCAGTGGCATCTTCTCCTGCAGATTGTGCCCGACAGATCCACAAGAGGAAAACACATTGAGAATTCTTAACTGCCTGTGGTGGGCATACAACTAGGACACATGTAATCAGTGCTCCAGACTACGTTCTGTAGCACCCACGCTTATAAGACCATCAGCGATGAACACCAAGACCACCACTCTGGTTTATCAAAACATGTTTGGTTTTATTAGTCAGCTGTGCTCTGACAACATTTAATTTAATTTGTTCTCACCTCATTTATAAGCCTTTCCATTAAAAACACCACAAAAATAAAAAAGAGCAAATAGATTACTGAACTGTAAATTAATGTTTTCTGTGTGTGTTTTCATTTTTGGGGTCGGTTGCATTGAATGCGAGTGCATTACTAGCATGTATTTAATGAGCATTAGCATTCTTTGGACCTGCATACAGCAATATCCAGTAGACCCGTCAAAAGAATGTACACGTTTCTCAATTTCAAAAGAGGGCATTTAAGACTATTGATTTCATGCCAGGTCCAGCTCTCTGGTCAGATGATTGGCAAGACTCCAGTGCAGGTGAATTCCCCACAGCCTGCCTGTTGAGATGTACATCTGAGTGAAGCTGGCCTTGGTGATCTGGCTTGACAACATGCACGGAGCAGCCGTGCTTTCCTTGCAGCCTAATGCATTTAGATGAACAACACTGCCCTCTACCCCAATAATGCTTACTAGAGGAAAAAACATTGAAGAAGGAGATTATTATCAGATACATTCTAATGCTACATCCTGGCAGCTTCTCCAACTGGAGGGGGAACTTCTAAGTGGCTGAGGGGCGCACAGGACCGTCTTTTTCAGTTGTGAAGATGAACTTACCGTGGTATTCCTTGTATAATGGATTGGTCTCCCTCTCAGAACCAATAAATGATTCAAGACCAACTGCGGTATCTGACAAGTGTGTTGCGCGTCCCATAATTGCTTTATTCTGTAAGACATCGAAATAAGAAAAAAACACATCTTGAGTGATGAAAAAACCTACTCATTTTCCAAGATAAAATCATTGTCATTTCAACATCAAATATAATGGAGCAGGTTATCAACACCTTGTAATAATTGTAATATTTCACTGTAACTAATCTCTGCTGATGGCGTGAATGTGGTTAGAAGGAAGGCAGTGGCTTTAGGCATTGTTCTGTGTGCAGAATCTGCAGAGAGTGGTAGATTTCCAAGGCTGTCCCCAGAGGCAACCACCTCTTCCTACTCCGTGAACCCAACATGGAGGCCGAGTGGGCGGGACCCAGCAGGAGACTAATTGGGCCAGGATACAAAAGGGCAAAAGGAAACGAGACAGAGCAGTTGGATTCTGGCAGCCCGAGAAAGAGGAGATGGTGAACTAAAATGTGCCACCTTTGTTGTTGCTGAAAGACTACCTATTTACTTATCAGGCAGCCCCCACAGTTGCTCATAATAAAAAAGGAGAAATCTCTTGCAGGATATTAGTCAGAACCTGCACTGGTGAAGGCTTATAAATTGTTTGGATTAATATAATATTTGTATTTAACTTGTTGGAATCACTGTAAATACTAAAAGCAGCCAAACACATTCTATAAAACAATCGACTATCCATTGGCATTTATATATTATTTGTTTACCATTGAGATAGTATCCTTATACTCAATAGTACTTTTTTATATTGCTAAGAGTTTTAGGGGTATAGGTTTCTTTTTAAAACGCAAGACCATATTGACTTGTTTTATTTGAAACAATGTCGTTCTCAAAGGTAAATACAGACTCAGACAATGATTTTTTTCAACGCCAGAGATATTTACAAAACAAAACAAGAATGCATTTTCACACGTTATGGTCTTTGGATACCGGAATGGTTGTTTGCAGGTGTCTTTTTATGTCCACAGCAAAGAGAATAATGGGTAGCTTCATTTGCACGTATGTTTGAAAAACAAGTTCACCGTGGCAAAAAAGGACCATCCTACTTATTTTCAGCTGTGTGCGGTCCCCTGCCTGCTTTCTTTAACAAATTATCTGACAATGAAAATGCTAGTGGAAAAATGTGCTAGCCCTAGAATAAAGGTGGCAAAGATCAGTGGTACAGCATGTAAAAGTCTATTGTTTGCAGATGACACACTGCTGACCATCTCAGAACCACACACCTCACTCCAAACCTTAGTGGAAGATGTGACCATTTTTTGTGAACTTGTCTGCAAACAAAGCAAACCAGTCCAAATCAAGTGGTATGTCAATTTCCATTCATGTGAACACATTAGACTGCAATAGTTGTCCTTTACAGTGCATAGGTATGTTAATAAACTTCTCAGCCCAAGATCGACTAAATCACACTCTAGGCAAGTGGATGAAACAAAATGGAATCAGACCAGGTGGGCTCTGCCAAGCACAGCCTAAGATCAGGATAAACTGTTTAACAATGATTATCCAGCTGGGGTTCTTTTATCATTTGGAGCACAATTCTTTAACAGGATAGCAAGAATAATAAGAAAACGAAAATAGATCCCAAAGGAAATTGACCATTTGCCAGTGGGAAAAATTGGAATTACCCATAAGGTTAGGGATTTTGTATTTTCTGGATTAAGGGAATACCGCCAATTGTGTCAAAAATGCTCTGATTTGACCCGGTAAAGGTGTAGCCCATTATACCATTTAAGGGGACCTGGGGTTGCAGGGGTGTCCCCCGCTCCTCTTAAATGGTATAATGGGTCTGGGGGTTGCGGGAGTGTCCCTCGCATCCTTTACATGGATTGCGGAGGCAAAACCACAGCCTTTTGCCACGATTTATTGTGTAAACTGACATTTTTGCCGCGATTTTAACACATGGAACCGACTAGGATCCCGACTAAAGAATGGCAAGTTGTTGTCCGCCTACTGCAGAATATGATCAAGTACGAAGGATACTCCCACTAGGACAAAGAGGGGCAATCACGATAACCACTAAGATAGTAGCAACTTGCCCAGTCTTGCTAATAATCCTCTACCTAAGATGCCCCACTAATTAAGGGTGCACTCAACCGCAAGATCACTTCTGGCACATGCGCTAGATAAAGCTGACCTCATCCTAACTAATAACTTGGACTTCTTAGCAATTTCTGAAACCTGGCCTCACTCTGCAGCAGGCCCAACCTCTATCACTAGCCATAACTGAAAACAACACTATCCTCAGATCAGACAGATATGCCACTAGAGGCGGTGGAGTAGCCTTCATTGCCAAAAATCAGCTTGGCTTAAGAGACTTCCTGAATCAACAGTTCACTTCAGGAGAACCTCTGTCCATCAAACTACCCCTCACTGCCGCATGTACCATAACAATCCACCTTATGTATAGACCTCCAGGCCCAATTTCCTCATTTGAGGAAGACATTGCACAACTCCTCACCTGGAACACTAAACCAGGCTCCCAAATTATGCTGTTGGGAGATCTAAATCTAGACCTCAATGACACTAACAATGATAACGCAATAGCTCTAGCCAGCACAATCACTGAGCTAGGTTTCTCTCACCGTACCAAACCTACGCACTGCAAAGGTAGAACCTTGAACTGGTGAGCAGACCTAAACTGTGACACTAAGATTTTGTCCAACACACCTTGTGCCTGGTCTGACCACCACTTTATCTCTTTCACCATTCAGGATAGCCTGCGTTTAAACTCCGGCAATACACCAGCACTCACCATGAATAATCAAAATATTACAGTCAAGAATTTACTGCCATTATTACAGCCTATTACTAATACACCCAATCATACCAGAATGGGCCCATCTTCTCTTGTGGAGCTGTACAATCACACTGTACTTAAGGCTATAGACAAAGTAGCACATCTAAAAATGTGCAAAGCCAAGCCCCTTGCACACCTAAACACGTGGTTCACCGCTAACCTGAAAACCTAGCACAGTACAAAAAGAATAGTAAAAGCAAATTGGAAATAATACCCTACAGACCTGAACAAAGAAAAATTCACATCTGCCTCTAACAACCATAAAGCTGCTTTCCTACAAAGCAAAAGTGACACCTACAATGACAGAACCAAAGAGTTGTTTATCATCCTTAGAAAATTAGAATCCCCTATACCACCCCTAGAATCTTGTATCAAAGACGCGACCTGGTGCACGAACATACAAAACGCGCTGCTCGACATAATCTCACTCCTACAAACGAAAATAGAAACAAAAAAACTTGCTAGTTGACACACAATTCTTAGAGCCATTAGACACCTCTACCAAACCCTGCAGTCCATTTGAGTTTGCTCCTGGCTCCATAAGTGAAGTAGAAGGAATTATATCTAGCCTTAAATCATCTAGATGCCAAGGGGATGTTTGCCCGGCGACAGTCATCAAAGAGGTGGTGGAGGAGCTTGCTCCATTTATCACCTCCTTAATAAATGCCTCCTTTCAAACGAGCACTATTCCGAATAACTTGAAAGATGCCTGGGTCCTTTGTTACTCAAAAAACCAAGCCTTGAGCCCAACATCCCTACTAATTATAGGTCTATAACTACAGTACCTTTCTTACGGAAAAGTGTGGACAGGGCGGCATACTTACAAATACAAAGCCATTTAGAATCCAATAATCTCTTAGGTCTTCAACAATCGGGCTTCAGACCGGGTCATGGCACTGAATCATCCTTTATAGACATACAAATTCAAATGGATGAACTAAAAGACAAAGGCAATCTAGCCCTCCTCCTCCTGCTGGACTTATCAGCAGCCTTTGATTTAGTCAACCATAAAGTCCTCTGTAAACACCTGACCTCGACAGCCCACTTCTCCCCGAAAGCCGCTACATGGGTACAGTCCTTCCTCGCCAATAGACCATGAGGGTATTTGCACTGACTGCTTCAGCAGAGCCTGCGAAGTCTCTTGTGGAGTACTGCAGGGCTCTTGCATTTCCCCTTCATTATATAACATTTTTACTAAGCCACTCTTCGACCACCTAGACGATTTAGGTGTCACCTACACTAATTACGCGGATGACACCCAAATCCTCATCCCCATTACAGGCTCCTACGACAGACGCCAAACTACTCAATGAAATATACCAAACCATTCAGGCGTGGATGGTTATCCACAGCCTCTGTCTTAAGGATGATAAAACAGAATGACTCCTTATTGGATCGCAGACCCAATTAAATAAACTAGGCAGCCAATTTAAATCCTTCAATATTGATGGCATCGATATCAAAGTCTCTAATGAAGTGAAAACACTCGGCAAATATCTTGACTCTATCCTCACACTTACAAGACAAGTTAATGCTACGGCCTCAGCAACAGCCTACACATCTAAACTGATTAATGCCTGTAGCCCTTTCCTGTCCCCTGACAGGTGCATTACCCTGGTTAGAGTACTCATATTATCTAAATTAGATTACTGCAATGCCTTGTACTTAGGTACGAATAGATGTAATGTGAAAACATTACAAGTGTTACAAAAAATGTGTTAAGAGTGCCACTCAACATCCCGAGAGCCAACCACATCTCAGCCAGGCGCAACGTCCAATGGCTTACAGTGCAGGACAGAATTGTGTTTAAAACACTAGCTCTAACACATAAGTGCCTCTCAAACTCAGCCCCAAAATATCTGGTGAACAAATTCACCAGAAATCAATCTAACAGACCCATCCGGTCTACATACACACACTGATTAAAAATTCCCAGATACAAGTTGCAAAAAGCAGGGTGCAACATTTTCCCAGTATTAGCGGGCAAACTTTAGAACTCCTTGCCATTAGCTCTAAGATCTGAACCGTACTTTTTGATTTTTAGGAAAAAAGTGAAAACCTGGCTCTTTGCACAGGAGCGACAATGGTACCTCTGAATCACAATTGCATCTGTATGTCTTGAATGATGTCCTTCTATCTTTAACACTTTGCTAATGATTTGTCTTCTATGTTTTGTAATAATACTGTAATCCTCAAGTAATGCGCCCATATACCTTTGGGTTAGGTGTGCTATACAAATGAAGAAATAAATAAATAACTTCTACAAGCATCTCCGGAGCTGGGGCCTGTAGCTTCATCCAGAGCGCTGTTGGACGCCGCTGAACTGCCGGCTGTGGTAAATGACATCTTTAAGAATCCATCTGAAGCATTGAAACTAATAAAAGCATTACACATGCTGTAAGTGGACCCACTAAGAAATCGAAAAACTTACCAGCACGGAAAGCGAAGAGAGCTGCTACAAATTCACGAAAACTTTTACGTAATTTGAAAACTGTGAACCTCACAGTAACCAGTACACTATCCAAAGAGAAGCTAACTGAAAGTATGCTGTCAGTGAAAGTCTCCAAGGAGTCTCGAATAGACTTAGAAGCTTCAAACACATGCATTAATGATGTCTCTGATTCGCTACTGAATGTATCAACTTATGAAGATGTGGAGATACTCAGTACTGCCTCTGGTGCTTCTACGTCACCAGTATCTGCGTCAGTAGCAGTGGCATCAGTGGCTGCTGAGGTTGTCCCTGTGAAGGCCCCTGCAGCTAACAAGGTGAAGACGGGCCGCACAGAAACTGCGAAGATGCCCACAATTGGCAAGATATCCCTGCCTACAGTATCAGCTGTAGTGGTGCCTGTATCATCTGCAGAGACAATGCTGTTTCAAGCCGTGCCACCGAGCACGGCCTTGAATAATAACAACTGGCTGTTGGTTCGGTCCCGGACATTGTCATGAAATCCACCATCTCTGCAAAGGGCCAAAGTCCGGCCAAAGTCTTGCAAGCACCCGTTCAAAAAAGTCAGACAAGAGTTTGCCAACTGATCGAACCGCAATGTGCTAGTACTACTGGAAATGCGGATCCCTGCCCAAAATTCCTAACTCTGGCAGAGAAACGTAAATTGTTGGAAGCCAAATGGAACATCTCCCGCGAGGTACAAGATATGAGCAAACCTGTCCCTAATCAGGGAAGTAAGGTTTTGCTGGCTGAGCTAAGCACTCCTATCGAGCCTTCCCTAAAAAGCCCCTGTAGGGCCAACGTTTCAGAAAGCGATGTGCCTGCCTGGTCCCGTAATCCAAAAGAGCAGCTGATCAGGCAGGGCCTTGTTAAAAGAAATGTTCGATCCAGAGGCAAAAAGATGGGATCTACAAGGAGCAACTCTCAGCAAGGTCTTCACCGCCTTCTACTGGAACGCATTGTTTCCTCGGACGACTTAATTTTAAATCGTCACAATGTAATTTGGCTTTGCCATTTGATACCAAGTCTGAGAGCAATCGCCTCCGAGGACCTTACAATTGTCGAATTCTTTAATGAAAAAAAAAATGACGCTGTAATTTTACATCTGCAGTCAAAGCTGATTGCTGATGCTCTACTAGACGCTGGCCCTGTGCTGATGTCATTAGGTTTCGACATATTAAGGGTTGACCCTAGTGTGTGGATGTCGACCACAAAAGAAGAGAACACCATGACAATCGAGCCAGAAGCAAACTGCGATCGTCATCTAAAGCCAGAAGTGAGGCCTCTATAATGGATCCTCCAGTGACGGAAGACTGCAGTGTTGCTTCGTGAAGAGAAAACAATAAGGATCACAATTAGGGGACCCCAGAATCCACCAACGACCGATGGCTCAGCTGACGCCCATCCTGCAAACAGTGTGTCCGACTGGTCCTGGCTAGCTGCTTCCATAAATAAAGTATCAAACATCTAACGCCAAGACGCGGAGCCAAGAAGCAACTGCACATTTGCTTCTTGGAACACTTGTGGATTTCGACATTTGTTCAACGTCCCATGGGCAAAAAACTTGGATCTAATTTGCCTACAAGAGACATGGTTAAGCAAATTACCGTTATTTGAAGGATTTGAAATTGCCTTCAATCCAGCAGTATGCCAAACTATGGGAAGACCAATGGCTGGTCTATTGACGGCTGTCAGAAAGGCATCAGGGTTTAGGATATCTGAATCAACTAATGTGTCACCTTACATCCACCTAACCACAATATGTGGGCCCGAAAGAGTGAACTGTAAGACTGATAAACTTTGCATCATCAACGTCTATTGGAACCATCAAGCTAAAGAAGCTATTACGTTCATAGACATAATATCAACAACAATTGATGAACTACTTGAAAAGCCTCAGCCGCCCGATTTGATCCTATGTGGTGATCTAAATCTTTTATGTGTAAATGAAAAAAGACATCTAACGCCCGAAGCATTGCAATAGTGCATAGAAATGAAAGCTCGAGGAATGCATATGCTGAATGGAACCACGGTGGGAGATATTCCAGCTAAGCCCACCTGGAGACGGTTAAATCAAACCTCAACTCTAGACTACATATTTGTCAGTGAAAACATTCATTTGACAGTACTTCATTTAGACGTACTTGAAATGTCGCATAGTGATCACGAAATGGTACAGCTCACCCTTGAAAACTCGAACAAACCTGTAAGTGTCTGCTGGCCTCATGCCGTCGGCACTGGGTCTAACATGATTCGCCTAAATCTCCTGGAAACTGAAGTGGAGTCGATAACAGCCAATTTCGTGAGAGACTCAAAAGGGCTTGAATATCAACATTTGTTGTCGAACTTCACAGAACATAAACACAACTTACGTCACTGCGAGTTCAGATCAAAACATAAATTCGATGTCCTTGTTTTGCAACAGAAAAGACTTATGAGACAAGAAATAAGGAAGCTTAAGGGGCCGATGAATGAAAACATAAAACAAAAAATAAGGAAAGTTAAACAAAACTATAAGAATTGGCTCAAGTCTCACGTAGCAATAATGTCACAAAACGATGCCGAGCATATGTTAGATAAAATGGGAGGAAAGAAATCAGCGCAGTTTTGGAAACTAATTAACAGCAACCTAGCGCCGCAAAATGCTATCCAGGCAATTGCTGTGACCGAAGATGCATGGGTCAAACATTATTCAACCTTGTTCACCAAAGGAGTCTCAGTGACAAACTTTGTCTTGCCAATTACAACAGAATGGGACTTAGAGTTCGAGAGAACAGACATCCTCTTGATAATTAGAAGCGTACATGAATTCAGAGCGCCGGGGCCCGATGGCTTAACAAACTATACGCTTAAGCGCAATCCGGACCTATGGGCTGACTTCTGTGCAACTTTATTCAAGCGGATTGTCTTGGCTCGTGCTACACCCAGTTCTTGCAACAGTGAAGTTGTAGTCCCAATATTTAAGAAAGGGGACCGCACGAACCCGAAAAATTATAGACCCATAGCGCTCGTTGATGTCCTGGGGAAAGTATATGCCACATCACTCCAAAGAAAACTCTTGAAATGGGCTAAAGACTCTAGCCATATTGACCCTAGGCAAGCAGGATTTGTAAAGGGTGTGGGCTGTGGCCTAAATCTCCTAATACTGAACATCTTGAAGATGGAGACCCTCAGACTTAACACCAAGCTGTACTTGCCGATGATAGATCTCTCGCAAGCGTTTGACAGCATAAACAGGGAGTTGTGGGAAAAACGAACTAAATGGAACTGTCCACCGAGTCTTGTTAGTGCAATCCGTGAACTGCACACGGAAACTTCCATCAGGATTCGGCTTGATATGTCTGGCACGCTGTCTACCAAAATAAATACATATAAAGGCGTAAAGCAAGGGTGTCCTTTGGCAGCTACCATTTTTAACTTGTTCATATCCGATATACAAGAGTTATTTTTTGGTGCAAACACGTTTCCCCCAAAAATACAAGGCACACCTATTGACTATTTGGTTTTGTTTGTTTGTTTTATTACTTATATTGCGCACCAGACCCAAGGGTAACCGGGCGCATTTTATACGACAGCTCAAAACTTTGCTACAAGATCACATGGCAAAAATAGCAAAAATAGATCAACAAGAATAATATACAACAAAATATACAGGAGTATACACAAAATATACAGGAATATACAGCATGTGGAGTGTAAAAGCATGTGTTTACGGTCCTAGGCAGAGATTCCTAGGCTTGAATATGTTCAGGCAGTAGATGATCTAAAGTGTATCTGCATTTTTGATCCACGTTATAAGGTTGTGTCGGAAGGTGGGGTAGGGTTGGTCAGTCTTCAAGGTGGATGGTAGGGCGTACTAGAGTTGAGCTGCTTTCACCTGAAAGCTGCAGCCGCCGACTTTAGTCAGTTTGACTGTAGGTATGGATAGGTTATTGGAGTTAGCAGATCTAGTAAGTCGTGTTGGTTTTAGTTTGGTGAATCTGGCAGAGAGGTACTGCGGTGCGGCGTTGTTAAGGCATTTGTGGACCAAAGAGGCAACTTTTAGTTGGATTTTCTCCTGAGTAGAGAGCCAGTAGTTAGCTCGTCTGAGTGCGGAGATGTGGGCTCTCCTGGGAATGCAAAGTGCTGCTCTAAGCGTGTTGTTTTGCAGAATTTGAATTCTTTTGATGACTTCCTTGTTAGCCCCAATATAGAGCGAGTTGCAGTAGTCCAGTTTTGATAACACGAGCGCTCTAGCGAGTGTGATGCAGCTATCGTTTGATAGGAAGGGTTTGCCTGCTCTTATCAATTTGCAGGTATAGGCGGTTGCTGAAGCCATCACATTAACCTGCTTGTTGAAAGAAAGGGTGGAGTCCAGGTAGAAACCCAGAGTTTTAACCACGTGGGCGGTTGTGATTTGGTTGTTGTCGATATTGAAGGAGGAGTAGTTGGGGCCCAATTTTTTGAGGGTGGATGGTGTGCCCAGGATGATGATTTCAGTTTTGTCATCATTCAGGCATAGACCGTGTGTGGCCATCCATGCCTGGATGATGAGACACACTCTGTTCACCAAGGCCAAATCCTTGTCGTAATCACTGGTAAGTGGTAGGAGAATCTGGGTATCATCTGCATAATTAGTGTAGGTGATACCAAGAAGGTCCAGATTATCGAAAAGGGGCTTAGTGAAGATGTTATAGAGTGTAGGCGAAACACAGGATCCTTGGGGCACACCACATGTAATGGGGATGGAGTCTGCTGCCGCAGTGGCGGAGAAGACTCTCATTGTCCTGTTATTGAGGAAGGATTGGATCCATTTTGTGGCTTCTTCTGAGAAGTGCGCGGCTGTATCCAGGTGTCTGCAGAGGACCTTGTGGTCAACAAGGTCAAATGCGGCAGATAAATCCAGGAGGAGGAGTAAGGCTGGTTTGCCTTGATCCCTTAGCTCGTCAATTTGCGCCTTTAGGTCTAAGAGGGCAGTTTCGGTTCCATGCTGGGGACGGAAGCCAGACTGCCGTACTCCTAGTAAATTGTTGTTTTCAAGGTGTTTCTGTATTTG
This sequence comes from Ambystoma mexicanum, assembly GCF_040938575.1. Taxonomy (NCBI): domain Eukaryota; kingdom Metazoa; phylum Chordata; class Amphibia; order Caudata; family Ambystomatidae; genus Ambystoma; species Ambystoma mexicanum. The sequence goes on along the minus strand of NC_090934.1, from coordinate 687,032,245 downwards.
TGAGTACGCCACTTTGTCTATGATTTTTAGGAGGAATGGCACAGTGGTGATTGGGCGGTAGTTTGTGGGTATGGCAGGGTCTAGTGTCTGTTTTTTGAGCAAAGGGAGTACCCAAGATTCTTTTAGGTTGCTTGGTATGGACCCTGTAGCGAATGAGGCGTTAATGAGTTTTGAGATAAAGGGAGCCAGGTCTCTAGCTGCGTCATTTATCAGTTGAGGAGGACATTGATCCCCCTGACAATTAGATGGTTTGAGTGACAGTATGATTTTTTCAGTCTCAATAGTAGATACTTTTGAGAATTTGAAGCGAGGGTAGTTGGTGCTATTTTTAGGAGGGGTGATATCTGTTTTGGGTTTAGTGTCAAGACTGAGCGAGGATTTTTTCGTGGCAATTTTAGATCGGAGAGCTGTTACTTTATTTGCTAGGGCTTGCTGAATGTTGGTGCACCATGTTTTATCTTTGACACAGTTGTCAGGCACTGGGATGGGGGATTCTATTTCGTTTAGGATAATGAAGAGTTCTTTCATGCTAGAGTTGGCTTGGGCTATTCTATTGTTGTAGGTTTCCCGTTTGGCTGCTATTATTTCCTTTTTGTAGAGGGTAGATATATCACTCAGGGTGCTTTTATTTTCTTCCGATGGTTGTAATTTCCATGCGACCTCGCATTGTCTTTTTATGGTACGAAGAGTTTTTAGATAGGGGGTGTACCAGGAGTTGAGGTGGGCTTTAAGTTTGCTGCGTCTCACTTTGAGTGGTGCAATTATGTCCAAGGCAGAGGACATGACTTTGTTGTACTCGTACACTAGTGTTTCAGGGTCCAGGTTGTCTGGTAGTGAATTAAGTGTGGGGAGGATGAGCGGGAGTAGGTTGTCCGGGGTGATGTTTTTCTTATTTCTGGTTGGGATGGATGGTGCTGGCTGGACTAAGGCGGTAGTGGGTCTGATCGTTTCTAGAGCAAAAGTTATAAGGAGATGGTCTGTCCAAATTAGTGGGGAGATCGATAGGATGGAGGCATTGCAGTTGTGGTCTGCCACCCAATCGAGTATTCTACCCGTGTTGTGGGTGGGGTGAAGTACCTTTTGTGAGAAGCCTAGTTCAGAGAGTAGGTTGGCTATTCAAGTTGCCTGTGGGTCACTTTGGTCATTGAAGCCTAGGTTAAGATCCCCTAGCAGGATGACTTGTGATGATTGTTTTAGGTTGTGCGATAGGATGGTAGAAATGTCCTCCTCAAAGGTTCCAATAGGGCGTGGAGGTCTATAGATAAGGTGGATAGTGAGGGTTTGGGAGTTGTTAATAGCTAGTTTAGCTGTTAGGCTTTCGCATGAATTAGTGTTGTTCGAGGGCACTAGCCTGATGGATAGGTTAGATTTAATAATAAGGGCTATGCCCCCTCCGCGGGCTTCGCTTCTATCTGCTCTTAGGATGGTGTAGTCGTTGGGGGTTGCTAGCATAATGGCTGGTCCTGCGGCGGCATGTAGCCAGGATTCCGTGATGGCCAGGAAGTCAAAATTTTCGGTCTGGATAAGATCAGCAATCTCAATGGCATGAGCAATCAAGGGCCTAGCATTAACTAGTGCACCTTTTAGAAGTGGGCTGGTGGATGGGGGTGTGCATGTCTTTTCCTGGGTTGTGGCAGGAGTGTGCATACATGCATTTTGTGTCTTTGGGTGTAGGCTGTGTGGTTTTACTATGCCCCTATTATGTGAGGGTTTGCTACGGTTAGATGTGGTCAGTGTTCTGGCGCGTGGTTCATATAGTTTTGCAAGTCTAGCTTGGAGTCTAGCATTTCTAGATATGGTATTGCATGGTTTAGATTCAAAGGTTCTAAGTTGTTGAGGTTCTTCAGTTAGGTCATTCCGACTTAATAATGGTTGAGGTAGAGTCTGTGTCATGGCAGGGGAGTGAGCTGAGCGTTGGGGGGTAGTGTATTCAATGGTGGGAGTGAGTCTGGGTATGTGGACTAGGAATGTTGTTAAAGTGAGAAGGGCTAATGTGGCTTGTAAGGTTTGCATCTTGTGACGTCACCGTGGAGGGTGGCAGAATGAACTAGAGTAGGCTGTGTAGTCCGGCCTGATCAGGGTTAGTGTCTGTGCGGATGAGGCAGTTAAGTCAGGTATAGTAGATGGCGACTAAGTTTGGGATGGTGGCAATTGACTAGAGTACAATCGGCAGTACAGTTGACAAGTACATCTTTCAATAGGCAGGCTAAATGTAGCTAACATAGGCGGGCTGAGTACAGCTTATTATCATAGGTAGGCTAAGTTCAGCATTCAGTGGGCAGGCTAAATGTAGCTATCATAGGCGGTACATGTACAGGTAGTGGCAGACAAGGCAGGTAAAGATAAGCTAACTATGGCAGTGTATCACCTAAATGCAAGAGTCTACCTTGGGATGCATGAAGTAACTGGTTTCACTTATTGACGACCGTAAGGCATAGCACCGGTCAGCAGGCACAGCACAGAAGGGTACCACCTAAGTTCAAAATAGCACAATTTGGCAAAAATGCAGTGGGGTAGCACCCAAGTTCAAAATAGCACAATTGGGCAAATATGCAGTGGGGTAGCACCTAAGTTCAAAATAGCACAATTGGGCAAATATGCAGTGGGATAGCACCTAAGTTCAAAATAGCACAATTGGGCAAAAATGCAGTGGGGTAGCACCCAAGTTCAAAATAGCACAATTGGGCAAATATGCAGTGGGGTAGCACCTAAGTTCAAAGTAGCACAATTGGGCAAGGATGCAGTGGGATAGCACCTAAGTTCAAAGTAGCACAATTTGGCAAGGGTGCAGTGGGGTAGCACCTAAGCTCAGGATATGTCAATTAGGCTGGGACACAGGGCACCGCGCCGAAGATAGCTAAACATATTGGAATGCATTGGCTAAGGGGGCAATTTAATAAATTGACAGTGATTGAAATGGGTGCAGCAGAAGGCACCTAGTTTTAGTGAGCTAAGTCTGGGATGCTGGCAGTAGTGAGCGCATTCAGGCAGAATCAAACATGCTTGTATTTTGGGCATTCAGGCTGAATCTGGTGTGCAGGTCACTAATATGCATTAAATCGGACATTTGCAGCAAACTGAAAAGCATTTTGGTCCGTTAGTATTTAAGTGGCAGTTTTAACATAACAGTCCAGTGGTGCACACGGATTTTGCACTTTTAGATACTATTTCCTGGGGTGTCACAGACACACATGGTGGTGGAGGCAATGGGGCAGCTGGGAGTAGTGCAGTAGTGTTGGTCAAAAGTTACCTGGAATGAGACGGGCATGGGGTATGGCAGACGGCAGACTTAGGCATAAACAGGCACAGAAACAGGTGAAGTCCTTGTCTCCCATGGTCCTTGGAGGGAGTGGGCCGGCTTCGTCTGCCGGCAGCCAATGGGTGAGGAGATAGGCCCAGTAGCCAATCGGGAGGCTGCTAGTAGCCTAGATAGGCATATGGGGCTGCAGGCAGGAAAGGGAGGCCATCTTGGAATGACTGAGTGCCTCGTGGAAACGAATGGCGGCAAGGGCTCTCAAAAGGCTTTTTTAAATGCAGCCTGAGTGGAAATGCACATCACTAGCTGGAATCAGTGACTGCACAGTGATGCAGATGACCTTGTATTGATTGACCAGACTCCAGTTGGACTGCAACTTAAAATGTCTTTACTAGAGGCATACATAACATCAAACGGATTGTCTATCAACACCCAAAAAAGCGAAATCCTGATACTGGAAAATCTACAAGGTTCTTGCGGTAGGGGCAAGAAACCATCTTGGTACATTGCAAAAGACAAGATTCAGCTTGTCAAATACTCGACATACTTGGGTATGAGAATCAGTGCGAGCCGGAACGACGTCCCCCTGGGTTGAAGTAGCTAAACACAAATGTCGTCAGTTGGCATCACAAGCTTCCTTAATCAACAACAAATATGGAAAATTCTCATTGAAGCCAATTATCATGTTTTATAAACAGAAAGTGGTGCCCATTCTGATCTATGGAGGAGAAAACGCCTTTGGGGCGTCTTGTGAACTCTGGAACACATTAGAGAACATCTTTTGGTCTCGTGTGCTGAAATTGCCAAAGGGCACTTCAACTGTTTGTATACGATATGAACTTGGGTTGATTTCGATGCATGCCAGGGTTGCATGGAATCTCCTAAGTCTATATTGCAAACCGATAATGACGGAACCAGCCCTCCAATTTGGTATTTTGCACAAGCCAGTATCGGAAAAAGCAAATACCATTTTTGCAAAATGGAACCGGATGTCACAAGACTTACTTGAAGACTATAACATCACACGTGCTCTTTTACTTGACAATCCAGAGGCTGCAAAAAAAAAGTTGTGGAAACTGGACTGGATCCTAACCTGTGATCAAAGAGCGCGTGCGTCTTCAATGGTTGAAGTACCTGGTGAGGCAAAAGCATATGACCATCGTGCAAACTATTTAATGCGCCTCCCGAATCAGCACGCAAAAGCGCTGTATATGCGCTTCAGACTAAATGTCTTCCCGACGAGAGATCGGATCGGATTAAGGTCAAAACAAGCAACCTTTAACTTTAACTGTCGATTCTGTAATGAAGCCAAGGAAACCCTGAAACATTTGATCATGTCTTGCCAGTCTCTGGAGCAGCAAAGGGACCGTTGCTTTGCCCCTGTGATTAACCTCCATCGTTTAAAGAGCGCTGATGAGTGGTGGCAAGTTCTCTGCGAAGGATTTAACAGAGCAGCTCTATTTGCCCTAGTTAACTTTCTACAAATTCTAAAAACCTGGCTAGAAGTAGAGTCATAACCAGGTATGGCATGAAATGTAAGGAAGTCTAGTTGACATGTCTCGACAGCGTTGATTGTCGACGGGAACGGACTAGAGAAGAGGAGACCTTTAATGAGATGGATTAACATGAGAGAGATATATGTGTTGGTTGTATATGTTTTGTGTTGCGTTTTTGTTTCTTTTTTAAAGGTTGAACAAACCAATAAAAATATTTTAAAAATAAATAAATAAAGAGGTCCCTGCTGTCGGCAGATGAAGCAAATAGCACAGAGGCTTCTTTGAAACAAAAATTGAACTTTTCAGTCAAAAAACAGGAAATACGTACATATAGCTCGGAGAGCAAACTCGAGGACTCCCAACACTGAAACGTACAGTAAAAACCTGAAGATGGCTACTAGAGGATGTGCTTACGGAGAGGACTGTCAGAGGACAGAGACTGGTTTAGAGGAGAAATACAATTTTAAATGAAAGTGAAACTGTTTTTTCTTTTACCGAGGATTCCCAGCCTGATGACGGGGAATATTCACGAGTATGTGAATCCATACTAGACCCCATGCTGGAGAAGTATGGTAGTATCCTTTAAGTGCCAAAAAAGCATGGAGTTCCCTTTTTGTTTTGGGAGGTTGGGTCCGTTGGACAGCTTTAACCTTTTCGGTATGTGGCTGTACTAGGCCATTGGCCACAACAAAATCGGAAGTACTTGACTGCTGATTGCACCAGATGACACTTGTTAGGATTAGCTGTCAAACCTGCTTTTTGTAGTCCCTGACTATTTTATACAGGTGAAAAAGATGTTCCTCCCAGGTCTCATTATGAATGAGGATATCATCGACACTTGGTCAATCTTTTAAAAGTAGCGTGGGCCCTATGTATCCCGAAAGGCAGAACCTTAAATTGGAACAGTCTGAGAGGAGAGGAAAAAGCAGTTTTTTCTTTGTCAGCAGGGTTCAGTAGGGCCTGCCAATAGCCCTTGGTTAGATCGATTGTGGAGATGTATCGTGCCTTTCCCAATTTGTCGATCAAGTCGTCGATCCTAGGAATGGGATAGTTGTCAAACTGGGAAATGGACGCACAACTCCTGTTCTCACGAAAGTCCAGCTATTCCTTGTTGCACGCATTAGTATCATCCACGAACAAGTGATCTAACTGTGCTGTGTGAGACCGGAGTAGGCCCCCACCCTTGGGAACATCCATCTCCACTAACCTGCCTGTGCTCTCTCAACCCCCATCCGGCCATAATACACTGGACCCAGGCCCCTCCACTCTTTTGATGCAGATACACAACTAATCTTTCCAGTGACTCCCTACATTCCAGACACCAATATATTCTCCCTACAACTAACATATGTCAGATAGTATCATGAGGCATCAGGTAGATCAAGGACCTCCAAGCTGGGCACCTGGGTCAGGGTACTGGGTTTATAGATGCCAAAGTGCAGAGGGTACAATGTACATATATTACTTGTTAGTGAACTCTAAATGTACCCCTATTTGAGTCAACATTTATGATGGTCATTTGTCTCATGTTCCCAAAGCCTGTTTTCTAGCTTAGATAGTGAGGGTAGAAGTATCTCTCTGCTGGCATGACCTTCACCCCGCGGAGATGTGCTCTGCTAACCCATGTGCTTAGGGAGTGACACCCAAGCAACCGCCAATCCAACGTGGCCAGCTCCTATACATCTGTCATGTAGTAATGCAACTTACCAATTGTATTGCAGAAGTATTCACCTATAGCTATGCGTCATCATTGACACACTTGTGCTTTATAATGTGCTGCCCTTGTACTGTTTGGTAGAGCGCTCTCCGGACAGCAGAGTTCTCTGTGTGCACAATCTATCTCATATAAACTTTGTTCTACTTGCAATCTATCTCCTGGTCTCATTCCCTACTGGGGTGTGTCCATTAGTTGGTCTTTTGGATATTGTGTCTGGGAATTGCGCACCTTCACATGCATTAACTAGTGACCAGGAGCTACAACTAGAGTACCAGGAGCTAGTACATAGTGATCGGCAAATCTAACTTCCACATAACATGCAAAGTTATAATTCTGTCCATTGTAACCCTACAAGCTTTAAATGTCATATAGATATGTCCCATTGTTTATTTATAGATTGTCCCAAACAAAGTTAAATTCACATAGGTGTGTTTGTTCGGCATCTGTTGGCCTGTGAAGCAGAAAGTAGTTCCTGGTAGGTGTTGGTTTCAATCTAACCAGGCTCTTCTAGGCTACAAGCAGGAGATAAATAGCTCCCAGCTCCCCTCAATTTTGAACCATGCATTTAGACAACATCTTTTGGCCCGAGGTGGGTATCAGGACTAATGCTGTTTGTCCCACCGAAAAAAGAGCAGGTGACGGCCTTCTTGTCAGAACTGTACCTTTGAGACGTTTTGGCCTGTTCCAAATGTTTAGTAACGATTTCTCGCATTAGGGTCATATGATGTTTCAGATGTTGTGCTCTCTGAGAAATCATTACAGAAGCCTCTTCCCTTTCCTCCCAGGTTTCCCACAACATATCAAGGACATCTTTAAGTTCTTCTATAAGGTGCAGAAGCAAGACTCTGAAAACAGAGGAGTCATAATGTTTGCTATAAACCTTTATTCAAGGGTAAAAAGGAAAATAAAACCTTATCTCGCCCTAACTGTAAGAGGGATTTCCCTGCCTCAACTGAAATAACTAGTGTCAGAATGTACAAAGCAAAAGTCCCAATGTCCAGTGTCAAAATCCTAATTCTGTCTCTTATGCTCTATGCTAACTAAATCAAAGGAGATGTCTTCTTGGTAGAGAGAAATGATCTCCCTCCTCTGGACAAAAGGCAGTTCTGATCTTGGTAGGATTTTCCCAAAGTGGTTTCAGCCACTCCTTAGCTGTTGGTGGAATGTCTCTCTTCCCCCAGCCTCCCTCAATCTTACAAGTTAGTTCCTTGGGGTCCGAGACCCTGGTTTGCAGCTCTGGCTTCCTCTCACTGTCAACTGCACTGAAGAAGAAAAGCCTTGATGCATTCCCCAAGCTGTAGTGTGTCCCTGACCCTGGTTGGCAGACATGGCTCCCTCTTACCAGGTACTACGATGAAGAATAGCAGCCTGATTGCACGCCCCAAGCTGTAGTGGGTCCCTGGTGGGCAGACTTGGTTCCCTCACACCGGGTACTGTGATGTAAAATAGCCTGGATACACTGCCCAACCTGCAGTGGGTCCCTGACCCTAGTGGGCAGACCTGGTTCCCTCTCACCAGGTACTGCGACTATGAAGAGTAGTCTGGTTGCACTCCCCAGGCTCTGATGGCCCATACAGACTTGGTTCACTAACCTGCCAAGTTCTGTATGAACTGTCCATTAACTTCCAGTTCTCTTTATTTGGGTGGGAGTCCCAGACTCCATGTACTTCTTTGCTATTCTCCCACTGCATTAGGGTCCTTTCCCAGAATTCCGATTCATGCCACAACGTCCTTGAGCCTTGATCGCCTTCTCAGCTACCCATGTATCTTGTGGTATGGTCAAATCAATTGTCGACTCCCTTGAGGTAGCTGGACTTGTTTGCGGGGCTCCCCAATCGTCTTTTCATCCGGGGCAGCGGGGTCTTGCACTCCGGCACTTCTGGTGTCTCTGGGGCACCTAGTGTCTTAGTCCGCCTGCAGGCCATGCAGTCCTCACATCTTGGAACAGCCTCGGACCCTCTCTCCCTGTTCTGGGCGTCCCAGTCAGCACCTGCCTGCATGTTGGGCCCTTACCGGCTCTCACGTTTCCTCAAGGGAGGGCTTGATGATAGGTCAAGTCCCTCTTATGTTTTTATCTTGTTTCTTCCAATCAAATGTCAGGAATCAGTAGACTGGTAAAAGTGGTTCCGATGGTTATTCGGTATTGCTCGGCACTTCCTCATCTCGGTTCTAAGTGAGTGCTGGTGTGGTAACTCGAAAAAATCTTCCTCATCTCAGTGCTCTCTACCTGGACTGCTTTAGCAACGTACATAGGCTATGCGGGTAGGATTGAAGAGAAAGGAGGTGAAGGTAAGGTGGGTCAACTGTGGGAGGGGGTTCGAGGGTCATGTGATTGGTGGGAATACTGCATTCTCCCGTCGTCACTGGTCCCAAAGGACCCACCCAATGAACTCCACCTGCTGAGTACCACCTCTAGGGGGACTATCGGGTAGCGGCCTCATCACCCTAGCCTCATGGGATGGGACTCCCCCCATGGAAGCAGAGACGATAAACTGAGATTCATCACAATGTCTAATACATCTTGAGGTTCCCTCCATAGATTTACTCAAACGGAGAATATCCCAGGGTTGCCTGAGGGGTCTTACGGACAGTAAACAAAGCCCAGGATATCATTATGTGCCAATTTCTCGCATCAGTTTCGACCAACTTATGCAATATTCTTTTTAACATCTGAATCTTTTGACCAACCTATCTGTCTGTAGATGATAGACGGACGTTCGCAGGGTTTTAATGTGGATTAGCACCTTTACCTCCTACATCAGACAGGATATAAATGTGGTACCTTGGTCAGTAAGGAGTTCTTTTGGGAATCCTACTCTCAGAAGGAAAGGCAACAGCTGTTTTAGAATCCATTGGCTGGAGTTATTTTGTAGGGGAAATGCCTCAGGATTATGGGTGGCATACCCCACAATTACTAGAATTAACTTGTTCCCCAGCTTGGATGGTTTAAGCGGGATAACTATGTCTATCGCTATCTTAGTGAAAGGGAACTTGATAATGGTTAAGGGTTGCAAGGGTGCTGGTGGGACCAGAGTAGCTGCAGTCTTCTGGCAGATGTCACAAGCCAAGACATAGCTCTTAACATCAGCGAAGACTCCAGGCCAATAGCATCTGGGGACTACCTGACTGAGGTTTTCCCACCCCTTGGTGAACTGTCTTAATATGCAAATGTGCCAACTCTAGCACAATTCTTCAGTGGCTTCAGGAAACCAACAACTGTGTTCGGGGTAGGCCATCACTCTCCATGTCTCCCTGATACAATAACCCCTTCTTCATAAAGAGAAAAGGGCCAGCCTTGCTGTGCCCACTCTCTTCTGTGGTCACCCTTACAAAGGAATCTGTAAGGGCTGGATCGTTTCTTTGGGCAAAAGTGAGATCGGGAAGGGGTGCAGTCTCCTCTATCTCTTCTCTGGGAACTTCCGGTATGAGTATGTCTGCTTCTCCAAAACACCTCGAGCCTCTTTCGGTCTCTTCTAATCATTCGATCTCTTCGGGAAAAGGGAATAATGCCTGTTCAAGAATTCTATGTTTTTTCTTCTCAGGATTGCACCAATCGTTATGAAATAAGAATTGACCTTGCCTCTAAAGTCAGGATCTATCACCCCTGCCATGACATCCAGGCCATATCTCCAAGCTCGTCCTGACTTTGAGGCAAGTCTAATGTAGGTACCTGGGTGTGGCAAAATACTGAGCCCTGAGGGTATTAACCACCTCTCATTCAGTGGAACTAAAATGTGTCCTACACTTTGCAAGTCAAAGCCAACGGATTGATCAGTGGCTACAGTAGGGTTGTATCCTCCAATTAAATTCTGTGAATAGCATGGGTCACCAACTTCTATCAGTTGGTTGACATCCCGATCCTGACACCATATAGCGTGGGTCAGAAGAAGGAGTCAGATACATAGTGGACAATCCAACTTTATTTTATTTGAATAAGGAAAATGGCCTATCGCAATGGGGGATTCCCTACCTAACTAAATTAAAATAAAGGTGCTTGTCTGTCGTCATGGAGTCTGAACTCAAAATATCCTCAGTCCAAACTTAATCAGTCCAAACTTAATCAACCTGAGCCTACCACTAACAGTAACAACTAAAAGTGTCCACTCTTCTGGCCGTCTCCCCTTGGCCATTTGTCCTCAGGCTTTCTCTCAGGGTTTTCTTGTTATTCACCATTCTTCATGCAAATGTCCTCTTTTAGAAAATATGTTCCTTATGATAATTTCTTCCGATACTTTTCTCAGGTTTTATTCATGTGCTCTTCTAGCTCGCCCCCAACTGTTCACACATCTTGTTTTCCTGACAATATTACACTTATCAATAGTCTTTGAGATATTCTCGTAGACACCGCCCTTTTATCTGATGTCGCTCCCTTGTTTTATTAGGGTTGAGAGTTCCCCACTATTGGTGTCTTTTAAATCCACACTTTCTCTCCTTGCTTGGTTCTCTCTGCGCTTATAGCTCATAACACATTCGACAGTTTCTCATTAAGTGGTCTCCCCAATCTTCAATAATTATCTCTCGTAGAATAATCTTTTGTAGCTTTCACTCTCCCAGGATATTTGTTTCCACTTTCTTAATGATTCCCAATCATTTGAATAGTTTCTCAGATATCAAGTTATACTGGTTCAATGTACCGTTATGGCAATTATAGTCCCTTCTCTTTATTGCATCTTGTCCCCAACGGCTTCCCGCTTCTGCAGTTCATTCCTGTACCTTGGTTTGCAATGGGGAATCTCGCGGGGCGGCTCGACGCTCTCTCAGGTATGTTGGTTTGCTTACTCACTTTTTCCTTTCAGGCTTCACTCGCATACCAGTCTTGGCTTTTCTGTAGCTGGCTGCATTCGGGGAACGGCAGCAGATGAGAGCTGGTGACCCTCCATGCCTCCAGGTTTCAGCGTTGTTAGACAGGCACCTGGCCAACCATGGTACTTCCGTGGTCACACCACCATGTCGGATGGTTCCTAACTTCGTTCTGATAAGGGCTTCAATATTGTCGGCTTCGCCAAGCCTCCAGTGACCATGCTTGGCATTCTCTGCTTCTCGCAGTTCTCTGGGCCCCGCAGTTCAACTCTGCTCTGCCTCTCCACAGAGTTCTGACATTAGGGGGTTTCCCGTGCGCACCGTTCTCTCTCTCCTCCTCTCTGGTTTACTCGTCCCACTTTTATATGGGTTTCTACTTAAAGGGGTATTGTAAGGGAGGCATGGTATCACAAGAATTACACTGATACAAGTGCTGCAAGTTTCAAAACCTGTATTAAATTCCTGGGGTTTGGAAAAACTTCCACTTTGCCCTATAGCTATAATAGGAGTAGTCTCTACCATCAAATAATAAAGAAAATAAAGTCCTCGTCAAAGTATTGCAAATCAAAATGGCCAATATTAACAAAACCTAAAGCCTGCCCTATCACTTATACAAAAATTGTTTAAAGGGGAATGTGTATGCAAAGGAAAGTCAGTGTTATAACAAATGATCAAGGTGGCTGAGTCAGCTCTCCTCCCCCACGTTGGACAGCATGGAGTAAGGCAGCCACCGTAGACAGGATGACGCACTCTGGCTCAGGTTATAAAAAAAAGGCAGTTCAAAACGTGGGTCGAGGCCCGCTTGGTCTTCCATGTTAAAGTCACTTATTTCCAGTTCACCAAAAGGTCTTTCACAGTTCAACAAAAGTTCACGTAGGTCTCCCTCTGTCGGACTTGGACCTCTCCAGACACAGAACAAAGGGTCGGTCTGCCCCAGCTAGAGATAAGCGGGTCCATCGCTGAGTTCCAGGAAGCAGCCGGAGAAGGACTGCATCGGGCACACGTATTGTAAGCAACGCTACCGGTACAAGGCTGAGAACGCGGCAGGCGGACGTGCGAGATGCACCCCAGGGCGAAGGAAGAGTGTCAATGAGGCAGCCGGGAGAAGATCGCGGAAGACCGCCGAGCCCGTTGGCAGACAGTGCAGACCCTGGAGAGTGAATGTTGACCCCGGCACAAGGCACCGTACGAGTGGGCAGCACCCCAGAGCGGAGGAGGAGCGGTAAGGGGGCAGCTGGGAGAGGCCCATGGGAGGACGCTGAGCCAGGCGGCAGGCACCACAGATCCCGAGGTGCAAGTAATGCCCCCAGCTCAAGACATTAAACTGCGACTGTGGAGCAAGCGGGCTGCACCCCCAGGGCGGAAGAGGAGCGACAAGGGGGCAGACTTCAGAGGCCCACGGAAAAACGCTCAGCCTCCCAGCACACATCATGGACCCGCTGCTCCGTGCTGGAGTAGGGGACCGGGGTCTGCGGACGCATACCGGAGAACAGTGTGTGCCGGTGGAGGAGGCCTTTGATGGAAGCAGCCGGCTGACACGCCATCAGCTGACCGCCGAAATAAACGGCGGCGAGATGAGAGCCCATAAAGCAGGACGCAAAGTACAAAACATGCTGTCTGCAGGAAGAAAAGGAAACTGGTTTCAATAAACATTCCACACATAATATTGTCCAACATAAAAGTAGCACGATCGCTAGATGGAGGATGCATGGGTCAATCATGCAGTAACATGAGCAGACTTGGCTACGGATGGCCACGAGACAACATGAGTGGTTGAGGAGCACGTTACTGTTATCCCAACGGTGAATGGCGCAACAACCTAACATCGCTACGGCCAACTTGACGTAAGTGCGAAAATAAAGTATACACATTGCAAGTCTACGCAGCGCGCACTGTGGGCTCCCAAAGGAGGCAAAGAAGGAGGGAGCGGGCGCACACTAACAGGAGGGTGCGATACCGCTAGACAGGGCATGAAAGCTATATAGCCCAGTCAGGGACCTGCATTACTAGTAGCAAGAGCGCCCTGCTCAAAAGACACGCTCACGCCTTGCAGCTGGCACATGAACTAAGGTGGGAGCAGGCACGGCGCTTTGTGAAGGAAGCCCGACACCGGCACTTAGGGCCAGCGAATCTTGGTTGGGGTTTTCGTGGACAGAGAGCTCCAGGCGCCTTAAACCTGCATGACTCCAGGCAACAAGATGACATCCAAACTTCCTAAATCCAGGGGTAAACAGCCCACAATGGAAGATTTCACCAAAACCCTGCAACAGTCGGAGGGGGCGAGACCGAAAAGAAAAAACCCACCAGAGGACACCACCCCAAGCAATCGCAGATCTGAAAGCTACGTGGGAAAGCAAGCTAGAGGCAGCCACAGCCGAACTTAAAGCAGCGCTGGAGCTCAAAATTGGTGCAGTACAGGAGGAGGTCAACTTGCTCAGACTGGAGGTACGGAAAATGGCAGAACCCACAGACATGCTCGAAAGGGAAGTGACCACAAATACGACAACCCGGACATCTCATGCCTCAGAGATCCCCATCCTGAACCAGCAGGTGAGCAACCTTGAGAACAGAGCGGAGGAAGCTGAAGGAGCTTCCGGAGAAAAGACGTGCACATAGTAGGCCTTCCAGAGTGGGAGGAAGGCCCTAACCCGACGGAGTATGTGGAAAATATGCTGTTGCAAGAAATAGAAGGTGGGGTCCTCACGCAAGGCTTCGCAGTGGAGAGAGCACACAGAGCGCTCACAAGGAGACCTCCCCCAGGGGCTCCTCCAAGGCCAATCATTGCCAAGATATTGAACTACTGTGACAGGGAGAAGATATTGGAATATTTCCGGAAGGGGGCACCATACGAAGAGCCTCTGCGGACATCTCGGCATACCCCGACTACACACTCCAAGTGTAGAGACGGTGACTGAACTATGGTACGGTGAAAAGGAGATGGCGAGATGCGGGTTTGCGGTAGATACTGATGTACCCTGCAAAGCTGAAAGTGTTCCATAAATCCAAAGCTCTATTTTTTGAGAGTCCGGAGGATACAACAGAATGGCTGGACACTCAAAATTGCCCGGCGGTAGCGGACAGTTGGAAGGAGGAGGGCACGGACAAGTGATGCCTGACCTTGGGACCAAGGTGCCGTATACTCTGTGACTTTGGGATTTGAATAAAAAACAGAGCAGAGAGGTGTTGGAACTCAGAAGCGTTAGATTAAGAATGTGAAACAGACTGTGCACAACAGAATGTAACTATTAAATTAATAGGAGACGCAAAGGAAGCACTCTTAAAACCCCAATAGTTAGGGGACTAGTTTGGTCACCAACCCATTGGTGACACCCTGCCGGGTTCCTGACCTCGGCACTCCGAGCAGGGACCAAACCCGGGGGAGCCTGAGATCCAGGGATGGAGCTGGGCACCAGTTGGGGTGGTGAAGGGAGGAGGGAGGGATGGGGAGGTGTGCAGTGGTTTATAGTTGAGTTTGGGGTAGCGGGGGGGTTAGTTGGGGAGTTTAAGTTGGGAGAGGGAGGGGTACAAGCCCAATTTCATGCCAAAATGGACAGAAACAGTAACCCGGGGGGGGGGGGGGGAAGCGATTCACACCACGCATGGTTATGGGTAGTCTCAGGATTGTAACCTGGAACGTGAGAGGCCTCAATAGCTACCTGAAAAGGAATAAAGTGATGTACCTGAGAAGGCTGAAAGCAGACATAGCATTGTTGAAGGAGACCCACCTTACCAGGGATAAACTGGAGGTAGTTAAGAGAAAGTGGAGGGGGTCCACCACAGGAGCCACTTACTCAGCCTACGCCAGGGGAGTGGTCACGTGGGTGGCACCTCATGTACCATTTCAGCTGCTTCAGTCCACGTCAGACACAGATGGCAGAATGATAGTGGTACGGGGGATGTTAGAAAACAGGGAAGTGAGCATCATAAACACATACGCCCTCAACCAAGACACAGCGGCCTATTTTAGGGCCCTATATGGCAAAGTCAGCCCTCTAGTGGGCAGCGCTGTCATCTGGGGTGGGGACCTTAATTGCACATTACACCCTAAACTGGATAGGTCCGACGATAAAGTAGACAGACCCACCCCAGCGGCGAAGGCATTATTGGCCCTCCAAGAAGATGTCTGGAGGCAGTCGCACCCGGAAGACAGACAGTACTGGCACTATTCGGCCCCCCATGATCTATACACGAGACTGGACTATATGTTCGCGGCCTCAGAGATAGCAGGGGATATGACAGGTTCGGAATATACAGCCAGAGTACTTTCCGACCACTCCCTCTTGGTGGTGGAATGGAGGCATCAGACGCCTAGGGCGAGAATCCTGACGTGGAAACTCGGAGCAGAGGCCCTGCAGGACTCGGGATTCTGTGAGGATCTAAGGGAGGCAATTATTGAATATTTTGACATTAATACAGGTAGTGTGCAGTCGGAGGGTACCTTATGGGAGGCGTTTAAGGTGGTAGTACGGGGCGCAGCCCTATCCAAGTCTAGAGGGCTCCAAGTGGGCATAGAGCGAGAGCTACGGGAGACGGAGAAGGAGCTGGAGAGAATGATACAGAAAGGGAGCACCTCACAGAAAGATACAGCAAGGACACACCTGCTGCAACAAACTAGCAGGGAGCACTGGGACAGGCTCTGTAAGCTAAATTATAAAAAAAATACATAGTGAGGCAACACACAGGGGGAGATAAACCGGGAGACTGCTGGCTTGGCTATACTAGAATGAAACGCCACGCCCAGTGATCATGGAGTTGAAGGGTGAAGAAGGTCAGACCTGGAATACCCAAGAGGGAGTCAACGAGGGATTTCTTAGATTCTACAAACTCCTTTATGAGGACAGGGGGGAGGAGATGGGGCAGGAGACGCAAGAGACCCTGGAGGACATAGGATTGCCTACGCTGAATGACCAGGAGCGGGAGGACCTGGATTCCCCAATAGCCCTTGAGGAACTTGAGACAGTGATACAGCACCTATCCACGTGCAAGGCTCTGGGGTCGGATGGGCTCCCAAGTGAGTTTTACAAGACGTACAAACAGGAGGTGCTCCCCCCCGCTGCTCGCCATGCTAAACGAGGTGTTTGAGCGAGGAAGGCTGCCGGAGTCTCTTAGGGAGGCAGTGATTATCCCGCTCTTAAAACCAGGAAAGCCGAGTACAGACTGCGGATCATACCGACCCCTGTCAATGCTCAACCAAGATAGCAAGATCCTTACGGCCATGCTGGCAAATAGGCTCAAACGCGTTGTTGGTAAACTGGTACATCCTGACCAAACAGGGTACATCCCAGGTAGAAATATACCAGACAATCACAGAAGACGTCACCATATAATTGAGCAGACAGAAGGGGACCCAGGC
Source organism: Ambystoma mexicanum (assembly GCF_040938575.1). NCBI lineage: Eukaryota > Metazoa > Chordata > Amphibia > Caudata > Ambystomatidae > Ambystoma > Ambystoma mexicanum. Next base: position 687,015,623 of record NC_090934.1, on the reverse strand, counting down.
GAAATGGCGATAGTCTCGTTGGATGTCATTAAGACATTCGACTCAGTGAGATGGCTGTGGTTGTTAGTGGCACTGAAGGAATATGGAATGGGGCCGGGGTACCTGAGGTGGGTCAAAATGATATATAGCTCCCCAATTGCCAGGGTTAAAACCGGTGCAATAATCTCAGACAAATGGCAACTCAGCAGGGGCACGAGACAGGGCTGCCCCTGGTCGCCCATGTTGTACATCCTCGCTCTGGAGCCACTTGCAATCTGCCTTAGGTAACAGTATGAGAAGATCGGTATCCCCACGAATGGAGGGACGCACCTTGCGTCACTGTACGCGGACGATTTTCTGCTATACCTGCGTTTCCCAGAGGAAAACTTGCAATACGTCCTGGAGGTGATGGAACGATACGCCATCCTATCGGGCATAGCAGTAAACCCCAAGAAGTCAAGCATGTTTCCCTTGGGGAGATACAGAAGTGCCCCGCTGAAGCACTACCGGTTTTGCTGATACCTTGGCAAACTAGGGCATTTCGTTACTTGGGTGTCATATATCACTCTGCCAGATTACCTCTGGCCATGTTAGGTAGGGCGGCGCTGATTAAGATGGTGGTCCTGCCTAGACTGCTGCACTTCTTCTCGAACATTCCACACATGATCCCCAAACGGTTCTTCGTGAGGCTCCATAGCATATGCAGGGGTTTTATTTGGCACAATACCAGAAACAGGGAGGGCCTGTGGAAGCTGCAAAACCCGTACGACAAGGGGAGTATAAACCTACGCCTATGTGATGTCAACAGTACTTGCAGACGTAGCAGTTGGAAGAAGAAGGGCTTCCTCCACGTAGATGGCACTCCAGTGTAACATGCAGGGCTATTAGTCAAACTCATTGAAGCCTTAAGCTTCCCAGCAACCATAACCATTGTAAAATGCGTAGCGCATTAAAAAAAGAACACTTAATCTCTCACAGGAATGAAGCCGCAGACAGAGGCCAGACGTGCCGCATATTACGCAACTATGTGTGAAGATGAGGTAAAAGAGTTGAAGAGAGCAAAAGGTCGATGCATGTTGGTTAAAGAAGGATTTAATATGATGTCCATTGTAAAGTTAATTGAAATGCAAGGATGAGCATCACAGGAAGAAAAGACGTTATGGAAAAAGTGTGGGTGTTATTTATCCCCCACCGAGGCAATTTGGAGGCAGGATAGCACAGAAAAAACAGTTATGCCTCTAGCTTTATTGAAAGTAGCATTGGAGCAGCTCTACTATCCCATGCATGTGACTCGAGAGAGAGTCTAGCTGCTGCTATGGCAGAAGACTGGTTCGTACCGAACCTCAGTGAGCATGTGGCACAGTTCATTGTAAATTGTATTGTGTGGCAAAAATGTACAGCAGGGCACACCCTGCGAACAGTGAGAGGAGTAATCCCCAGCCCTAATGGCCCCTTCCAATATGCGGATATGTTGCAAACCTGTAATGGCTATCGATACATGATAGTTGTAGTTTGTCCCTTTTCTAGATAGATTGAGGCAGGACGGTGTACACATCCTGATGCTGCATGTGCTGCAGAGGTTTTGGGCGGCAAGGTCTTTTCAAGATGGGCTGTGTGCGAAGTTTTGTGATCCAACAATGGACCGCATTTTGTGAATGAACTCTTTGTAAATATAATCTCACTATCAGGCATTAAGCATAAGTTTGCTTCGGCCTATCACCTGCAAGCAAACAGGAAATGTGAACGATTAAATTGACATTTGAAGGGAAGGATAACAAAGCTAAAGTTAACACTAGAGAAAGGATGGCTACATTGCCTACCTCTTGCATTATATGCACTGAAAAATCAACCTAGTTCAGATCACCATTTAACGCCCCATGAGTTGGTGACTGGACGCCGAATTAGGCCCCATGTCACGCCCGCACCCCGACGAGAGCAACTACAGATGCCCACAGTGTAGCAATGGCACTAGGTGATGAAATGCAGGATTTAAAAACAATGACTCAAAGTATTTCTTGTATTTCTCAAAAGATCAAGCGTCAACACGAGGAATCAAATATAAACAAAAAGGACAATTTGCTTTACAATTTGGGAAACACTTTAAAGGCAGTGTCAGTATATATAGGGGACCAAGTGTTAGTACGCAAATTTGTATGCACCTGGAGTACCCCCCGATTTGAAGGCCCATGTGTGGTAGAGGACATAAGCCCTGATGCTGTTAAATTAAAAGGAAAAAGGGCTTGGATCCAGCTCCACGATGTTAAACCATATAAAAGCGAAGCAACATTGACCTTTCCTGCACTCGTTTGAAGTGAAGCAAGAATTTCAAGTGAAGCACGCATTTCCAGTAAAGCAAGTGTCCACAGCGAAGCAACCATTTCCAGTGAAGCAAGCGTATACAGCAAAGCAAGAGAAGAACAGCAAAGGATGACCACAAGATCAATGATCAAAAACTTGGGTAAGGAAAACAAAAAACTCTTTTAGATTTGAATTGATTTATGGATTAATCCAGCTGCAATAATATTGAAATATCTTCTCTAGAACTTCAATAGAGAAAACTATGGAATAATCAAAGAAGGAAAACAATATTTGAGTTCTTATGTTACCAATCGCCCATACATTCTTACTTGAGTTTTCCCTTGCATACTTCAATCTTATGCAGCGTTAATAATAGAAACATAGTGACATTTTTCAGGATCAAAAAAATTGCTTTATTGTTTTAAGAATATTTTTGGAAATCATTTTTATAGTTCTTATTATAAATGTATGACTTAATAATAGAAACGGACATATAGCAAAAATAAAGTGGTGACAATGGAAATGTTCCAAGAGTCGAGAGCTGTAGCTCCAAGAAAAAGATCCACCAAAAGCAAAATAATTTGTGGAATTAGTTGTGGTATTCTGATTCTGACCATTCTCCTTATAACATTGGCATTCACAAATATTACAAGTAGTGAGAAAGTAGGAAATAAGACATTCCCTACCAGTCACATTATTGCCATTGTCCAGATTAAGAAACCAAGACCCCCATTACGTTCTGATGTCAAAAAAACCTTCTGCCAAATGAAAGATGCTGGAGAACATAATGAAAGTATTAATTCATATTTAGACAAATTGGATAATTTGGCAAATAAGTTTTTGTATCAGCATATGAAAGAGGTGGGAGATATAATGTCAGAAGAAAGTTAATATGTCTATTCCTTAATACCGTATGCCATGAATTCAGCAAGAACATTTATTGCAAGAGAAATGTCTCCACATGATGCAAAATGTCTCAGTCATTTAGCAGCATGAACTAATAAAGGCCAATTTGAAGGGAAGTGGGCAACTTTAAGATGGCGGTCAAGACAAACTTTTCCATACGAAGATACATATGTAAAGACAAAAGGGATGGAGAGTGGATTAGGGTGGATAAACAAAAAACATATGTATCCATCCCAATTTAGAGAGAAGATACAAGTTGTTGATATGAAGAGAAGAACAAGTTACTTACCAACTGGTAACATTCTTTTGACTGTATGTTCCTCCCACGTATTCCTCAACTTTGATATTCGTATTTCGCCAGCTTCGCTGCTTCGTAAAAAAAATTCTCAGCAGAGGGCGCTGTGCATGATGTTGTGGCATTGATGTCCCTTAAAGGCTGCTGTAGCGTGTCAACGTCACCAGTAGAATAAGTAGCTTGTGCCGTGCCCGTTAGCTCCAGTTCTGTTTTTTCAGACCATAACTCGAGGAACTAACCAGGCGTACCCCAGACTGTAAGCTCTCAGGAAACGCAGAGTGTAAATCACGTAAATTGTACAGCAGGGTAGGTTGGGAGGGGTGATGAGGAATATTCCTCATCTTTGACAGACTCCCAAAGCATTGACAATTTGGAGGAGGGTGTACTATTTAGATTTATCATGAATGGAATGGAGGACTGCCGTGGCAAAAAGGCCTTCTTGAGATGAAGAGGATTCTAAGCAGTAATGCTTAAAAAAGGTATGAATAGATGCCCAATTAGCAGCTGAGCAAATGTCAACTATGGGGGCACCCCTTTGCAGAACCGCAGAAGTTGCCATGCCCCTCGTGAAATGAGCTCGGAGCCCTTCCGGCAGGTCCTTTCCAGAAAGTTTGTAACACTCTCCAATAGCCAGTGTAATCCACCGGGACATACTTTGTTTTGTTACTGCTAGTCCTAACAGAGGACCAGTATAACCCACAAAAAGTTGTTCATCATGGCAACATTTTGCCATTCTCGCAATGTCAAAACTCAGAGCCCTTTTTGGGTCTAGTCTATGCAACCTTTCTTCCTCTTTGCCCAAATGAGGACGAGGGTAGAAAGGTGGGAGTGTTATTTTTTACAACAAATTAAAGTCAGAAACTACTTTCGGCAAGAATTATGGTTTAACTCTTATGAACAGTAGTATAAGGAGGTTTGCATGAAAGAGCCTGCAACTCACTTACCCTGCGGGCTAATGTTAGTGCTACAAGAAGAGTAGTTTTCAGTGTTAAGAGCCTTAACGGGCAGGAATGTAAAGGCTCAAAGGGTACACATGTAAGGAACTTTAACACAAGATTTAAATCCTAAACAGGGACATGAAAAGGGACTGGAGGGTACATGTTAGTAAGTCCCTTCAGTAATTGGACAATTAATGGAATCTTGAAATAAGAAACCTCTTCAGAGGAGTGCTTAAAGATGGAAAGCGCTGCCAAGTATCCTTTTATAGTTTCAATCTGGAGCCCCAGATTGGCCAGATGCAACAAAAAAGAGAGCACCATAGGAGTGCCACATTGAAAAGTGTCCACATTCTTGTCCTTGCACCACTTACTGAATTTATTCCAACAACAGCGGTACAAGGATTTGGTTGCTGGCCTTCTGGATGAAAGCAAAATCTCCATTACTTCATCCGGGAGGTCCCAATCCTTATATCTCAGCCTCTCCGAAACTATGCGTGAAGGCGCAGTGTCTTGACCTCTGGATGGAGAACCCAGCCTTCCTCTTGTGTGAGAAGATCCTCTCTTTGTGAAAGACGTATTGGAGGGCAGATGTCCAGAAGGTCAGGGTACTAAGTCCTCCTGGCCCAATCCGGAGCAATTAGGATCATGGTTTTCTTGAACTTTCTCAACCTCCTGATTACGCGAGGAATCACAGGGGCTGGAGGAAACACACACAGGAGTGGAAATTCCCAGTCCGCTACGAATGCATCCCCTAGAGCTCCTCTTGGATGAAACTCCCTTGAGCAGTACTGATCGCACTTCCGGTTGACACTGGTTACGAACAGATCCACTTGAGGGGTTCTCCAAAGGGTGAAAATCTCTTGAAGGACTTCCTGAGCTAGTTCCCATTAGTGGGAGACTGTGCTCTGCCTGCTCAGAGTGTCCACCGATGTGTTTTTCTCTCCGGTTAGGTGAACTGCCGACAGAAAGATTCCTTCTTGTATTGGCCAGAACCAGAGCTGCATTACCTCTCTGCACAGTGGTAGTGACCCTACGCCTACTTGAGCTCTGACCTCTGGAGGTGAGACTTTCCCAGAGGAAGTATCCAAGACCACTCTGATGAACTAGAGTTTTTGGAATGGTATCACATGGGACTTCTTGTAATTGAGGGAGAAGACCAGTCTGTATAGGGAGTGGCAGGTGATACTGAGATGTTCCTGGGCTTGCTCAGGTGAACGAGCCCTGATCAACCAGTCGTCCAGATAGGTGTAGACATGACTCCCCCTCTCCTGAGACTTATTGCCACTACCGCCATGAGCTTGGTGAAAAAACCTTTGGGCAGAGGTCAGCCCGAATGGCAGAACTCGAAACTGATAGAGAGAACCGCCAACTACAAACCTCAGGTACTGCCTGTGCTTGAGATGAACTGGCACATGAACGTAAGCATCCCTAAGGTCCAATGATACCAACCAGTCTTGGAGTTGGAGAGCCTGAAGGATCTGAGAAAGGGTTACCATCTTGAACTTGTCCTTCCTGAGGAACTTGTTCAAGTTTAAGTCCAAGATGGGTCTCAATCCTCCGTCCTTCTTGGGAATCAGAAAATACGGGGAATACCAACCCTTGTTCCTCTCCACTACAGGTACCTGTTCTATTGCACCTTTCTCTAGCAGGGTTAAGAATTCCTGCACAAGGAGCTGATCTGGAATTTTGACAAAGTTGGATCCCGGTGGATGATCCTGAGGCCTTTTTAGAAAAGGAAGGCAGTAACCTTGAGCTACTGTTTTCAGTGCCCAAGCATCTGAAGTAATGCCCTGACGTTTGTTCAGATGCTGAGAGATTCTGCCTCCCACCAAGGCCTTGTGGGTCAAGGCCTCAGAGTGGCTTAGAGGCAGCTGCAGCAGTGGCTAAGGGTCAAGATGCCGGTGCTGGGGCTGATTTAGCACCCCTTCCTCGTTCACCACAAGGGAATCTTCTTTGCCCTCTTTGTGCGGCCTGTCCTCTACCAACTGAGGAATAGAAGCGAAAATATTGACTACTCCAGGAAGATGAGCCCGAATAAGGTTGTTGAGGTTGCCGAATGGAGGCACTAAGGGATTTAACCGCCGCCTTGGAGGTCTGCAGCTTCTCCAGACTCATCTCCCTTGCTGCCGAACAACCTCTAGCCGTCGAAGGCATGTTGAGTAGCCTGGCCTGCATGTCCGGTGCAAACCCCGACTTTCTCAACCATGCAAATCTGCGAAGTACAGTGCTTGCAGCCATTGATCTGCTAATGCTGTCTGCAGTATCCAATCCTGATTGCAGACACTCTCCCATCGTCTCCTTGCCATCCTTAACTAAGTTCAGAAAGCCACCCCTTTCCTCACCTTCTGGAATATGATCAGCCGCCATACTAACACATTCCCACAGGGTGTAAATAAACCTAGCCAGGGTACAGGTAACATTAGTGGACTTCAAGGCCATACTGCCCGAGGTAAAAACCTTGCGAGCCCATGCGTCCACTTTTTTATCGTCTCTATCCAGGAGAATAGAAGGATAGGAAGAATGCCTGGTCGAAGTCGCAGCCTGGACTACCAGAATCTCAGGCGTAGAATGTTTACCGAGTCAGGGTCACTGTTTGAGGGACTATATTTCCTAGCGAAATTCCTGTTGACAGCAGGACCAGATTCTGGAGCTTCCCAGTTAGCTACCACCTTCCTCAAAAGGGCCTTATGAAAAGGTAAGAGTGGGTCTTTTTGGGGACCCTGGTCTAGGATGTCCGTCACTAGGATGTCTGTCATGTCATCCTGTTCGAAAGTTGGTAAAGTCCTACTCCAACCCATGCATTCAGTGACCCTGTTCATAAGATTTCTATACCCTGCATCAGCATGGTCTGATGGGTCAGGTTTACCAAAATCCAACTCTGGTGATGTATCAAGACCATTGGGAGAGTGGAGGGAGTCACAGAGATCTTTCATTTTTGACTCAGGGTCAATTCGTTCTTCAGGCAGCTCCCTAGTGCCAAACCTCACACCTAAAGGAGAAATAGCCTCATTTGGAGCACTTTCCTCTTCATAAATTGAGGATATTGACTTATAAAGTCATTCTTCCATAGAGGTTTGAATATTTTCTCCTGAACCGGTATGTGCTTCGATGGAATCGAAGATACCATTGACGACGTCTAAGGAGTCTTTGATAAATCTCTTCTTTTTGGCGTTGAAACAATCGGCGCCGACAAAATCGTCGAAGATCTCAATGTTTTTTGCTTCTTCACCAGTATCGGAGACAAACTCAACTCAAGAGTTGATACCTTCGACACCTTTTTGTCGGGTCGAGCATGTTGAGTCTCTGATTTACTACTTGACTTCGCCAAAGTAGTTTTTGACCTTCCTGAGTCGTCCAAAGGAGTGACCGGGGTCTGGCTCTTGTGTGGCTCTTTTGAGGGGGGGTCAAGGCTACATTCCCAAAGACTCACCAGACTTTTTATATTTCTTCGAAGTAGCCTTCGAAGCTTCCTTCGCCACCGTACCTCTGCGTTCCCAGAGAGAGCTTTTTCAGTCATAGACTGACAGGACCCGCAGTCGTCGGTCCGATGGCTGGAACCCAGGCACCAAAGGCAGACGCAGTGAGGATCTGTTATCGATATCTTTGCCCGGCAGTCGTGACATTTTTTAAATCCTGATTTCGGGGTAGAAGTAGTCGAAGAAGAAGACATTTTTCACAAGAAAAACAAAGCGTGCCGTTATTACTCGAAGCAAAGCTATCGGCAAAACAGAACTGAAGCCAACGGGCGCAGCACGAGCTACTTATACTACTGGTGACATGGACATGCTACAGCAGCCTTCGACTGACATTGACGCCACAACATTGTGCACAGTGCCCTCTGCCGAGAACATTTTTTCCGAAGCAGCGAAGAAGGCGAGATACGAATATCAAAGATGAGGAATACCTGGGAGGACACAATCCATTCAAATGAATTGCTCCGACATGACTGAAAAATAGGGAGAGCCAGGATGCTGGGAAAGAACACAGCTGTTGGTGTATGGGTCTGTAGCAACCAGCACTAGATGGAAAGATGGCCTAATATCATGCCCTTCACACGTACTGAAGAAAGAAGGAGTCTGTGAGGTGCAGAGGGTGAATGATGAATGTCTAGAATCATGGGCCAAACATGCAGGATTACTAACCTGGGTTGAGAATGTTCCAGGACCTGCATATATTGCAAGTGAAGAATGCGACAACCTGTTTCAAGAATGATGGCAAGGTCTATGTTGGAAAAAACAAAGGATGTGGAAAAATAATTGAAGTACCAGGAATGAATGGACGAACTGCTGTTCTAATGGATCGATATTGGGTTTGAGGATCCAGAGCCTACATGCAGTTGCCTAAGGATTGGGGAGGAGTATGTTCCACAGTGAATGTACAGGTACCAGCACTAGTGATTCTCCAAAGTGACCTCCACATTGAACAGTTCCCGAAAATGAATAAATATAACAGAAGAGATCACTTCATCTTAGTTGATTAAAAAGAGAGAATTACTTCTCATCAAAGTCCATAGAGTCTTAGGACGACATTCGGATGAGTACAAACTATTCAGCAAAACCGCCATGATAATGATGTCTATATTCATACCACAACTTCAAATGGGTTGAATGCCAAGTGGCTTCAGATTACAAGATGGGAGCTGTTGCAGACTATCAATGCAACAATAAAATGATTCAATGCAATAAAGGAAGAACTAAGAGCCATCAGGCTGATGACTCCCCAGAACAGCTGGAGACGACTGGTTTTCATCATTCATTGGAAGGATTCCATCTTGGTTGGCAAATGCTTTTAAACTACTTGGAGCAATATTACCATTAGCAATGTTGGGATTCTGTTTCATAAGAATCACCTTGGGACAATGCCAGAAAATAGCGAAAAAAGCTTTTGGAATGAAAATAATGATTGACATTAACAAACATACTGGAGAACAGATGCAAAAAGAAGAAGGTATCTGAGAAAATATATAGAAAAATTCTCTTGCACCTCCAAGAACAAATTTCTATTATACCCAGGATTTGAAAAAATATGTGGGATGATGGATATTTTGTGCACCGGCAGAAGATTGTCGATGGATGACCTGGAGTGTGGATGAACACAAAGAATGCTGGCCACCTGAGGGGGGTGACAAAAATATGGATTCCAAAGAAAAGCAATATGATGAGATGATTGAAGAAGATGAAGCAGGAATTGCAGAAGAGGAGGCAAAGAGTCTGGTCGAGAATGCGACCAGAGAGCGGAATGTAGAGCAGCAAGTGGACGCATTGTCCCTAGTCAACGCCCCCTCGCCTCTTTGGAGTAACAGATGAGGAGCGACAATTGGGAACCTATGTACAAGTTTATGTGACATGTTCATACCACGTCGACTGTATGAAAAACTATATGCGCACAGGCATCCATTCAGATGATACCCTCATGTTGAAACAGTGGCGGAAACCTACCAAAAAGGATGTTCCTTAACTGAATTGTCAAAAAGCAGCCATGAATAAAATGGTATGTGGCATGATGTACGTTAAACAAAGTCTTATAACAGCAAAAGGATGTCTGAAAGAAGATACATGACCCTATGCTGAAACGATATAAAAACACATATAAAACAGAATAACGATATAACTGAAAAAGTAAGAGAAACATGTACTCCATGATGCAGTATTTGCGAATACAAAGAAGAATGAAGTGACCCACTGGTCAATAACTGTAAATACGCTGACACGCAAGTTAGAAAGAATACATAGAAGCTTGCTTAGGAGAGGTATTATTCAACCTTTAGGACTACCATCAGAACAAAATGGATGACGGCTCTTCTCAATCAACCAAGTTACCTCAAAAACACGAGGCCAGGATCTTAAATGTGGAGAGACGATGCAGAAGCTCTTTTCCTTGCAAAATAGGGGAGTACTTTGGCTTTGAAACAAGGATGCTATTTTGAAAGATGAAGTAAAAGCACAATGTTAGTCTATGAGTAGACCATGCACAAGGACATATTTTCTAAAAGATTAGGAGGAATACAAACATTTATTGATGCCAAATATTGGATGATTAAAAGACAAAGTAAATATGGGATAGAGTGAGCAAGTCTCTAAAGGACAAAAGGAGAACTGCACCCAGCTAAAGTAGAATCAAATAAGGTTAAAAGCACCATCGATATGGACAAATTCATGGTCTTGCATCACGTAATGACGAGCTCGCAAACAAGGGCTATTCATTAGGCCTGGAGCTAAAATAGAGGTGTACCTACACTCCCTCAGATGTCCCAAGACTGCGCAGACTGGCAAGGTCAACCTTAAAACAGAAGACACTGGCATGAAGCCTATCGATGAAAGACGGTGGCCTAATTGGGAGACAAAGGAAGAGCTCACGTATCTCCAACCACCTGGGTTTTGTTTCCATGTACATGCTGCTAACAAGTCGAATGTACAAGGTTGGATTTCGGTTGCCAACCAATTAGAATAGCTCGCCAAGCACTTTTTCATACAATGTTGCAGAATATTAGTCCACTGACATATTTTCTGCTGTGACAATTGCCTTATACCATGTGACTAGAAATAGCTCAGGGTGTGTCTCACAGAAAAGAGACCACCAATGAGGTTCTAACACGCATATTTTCTATATGTAGAGATGATCCCCTAGTCCAATCCCACCCCTCGAAAGGTTTTTTAAGTTTGCCAAGTAGGATGACGTCATAGATGAGGCATCCAGCATTATAAAAACTACGCATGACTGAAAAAACAGTATGATCCTGCATAAGTTGAGTTGATGAGTGTGTATTTGCCCTGCTTTACGTCTTGAGATTAAAGCAGTATTTTACCATCTCCTTTGAGTCTGTCCGGTTATTGGGTCTGAAGTATTTTCATGGTAATTCCATCTAGCACAACAAATGCTTCAAGGTGCTTAAGCACAGTGCAGTGTGGGCTTCTGTGCTCTAGTGATCTTCTATATAACTCAATTCTCTCTCAATATATACATTATTGGTTATTCATGATGCACGTAATACCCAGAGGTTTCTAAGCTCGGACCCGGGGATTGCACCTGTGTTGCTCATCATTGTCTTGCTTCAAAGGTGAGTGCATTGTCCCTGAGCTATCCTCCCGAGCGGGTACACAATCACACAGTGTCCCAAGCCACAACCTATTCCATGTTGAGTTCCCAGGCTGCACCCAGAGCTCTGACAGGAGGGAAGGAGTGAAACAGTCCTTTAAGAAATTCCTTGAACAGTCTGTGAGACCAAAGAAAAGGCCTACCTGGGGAACGTGTATAGCGTGCAATAGCTGCCAAATGCACCTTGATGGAAGAGTGTGCTAAACGGAAGTGGCCAAAGACAAGAGGTACAGTAAGACTTTCAGAGCCTACACGCGAAACAGTTTGAGACATTGATCTGCACATCTGATGTCAAAGCGTTCCCACTTCCTCTTGTGGCAAGACAGCATAGTTGGCACCCAGGCCATCAACAAGGTGTCCCAGCAGTTCGGAGGCAGAGGCACATTTCCAAACTCTAGGGCTGTAGGAGCCAGTCCGTCAAGTTGAGGGATGCTGGAATGTGGTGTAACAAGAACCTGCTGTCTCTAGGGAAGAGGTCAGAGAGATGGGGCAATGTGATGAGGTGAGCCACTGAGAGCAGCAGGAGGACCGAGTACCAAACTTGTCACGGCCACAGCAGTGCTATCAGGATCATACGATCCAGATCGTCCAGCATGCTGTTGCTTGAGCAGACTGAGCACTCAAGGTACAAGTAGGATCAGGGGTAAGCATAGAGAAGCATTCCTTCCCACAGGCATGATAATGCATCTCCCAAACTCCAATGCTCGCAAACATCGCATATTTCTTGTTCATCGCTGTCCCGAAGAGATTGGTTTCTAGATACCCCCACCTGGAGAAGATGCAGAGAACCTGGTCCTGGAGAAGCTCCCCTTTGTGGCAGGATCTAGGTTTCCCGTGTTTTGGATCCCTGATATATGGAAAGGAATCAGAAACTTGTTGTGTGTCAGTGCCCATGACCACAATGCCTGGGCTTCTATTGACAGACGAGTGTCCGCTTGCCTGCAAATATAGAACATGGTGGGTTTGTTGTCTCTGAAGACGCAAACCACCCGGTTCTTTAGTTAAGGTTTGAAGGACTTCAATGACCAGAACACTGGCCAGAACTCCAGAACATTGATGTGGAGTTTCTTCTTGTCAGGAGACCAGAGGCCTCAGGTGTGGTGTGGGGTAAGAAGACAGCCCCAGAGCGACAGAGATGGAGAGACCATGCTAAGCCCCATTGTGAGAGTGAAGCTGCCTAAGTGTGGAGTTCCACTGAAATATAAAAGTCAGTACAAAATAGTGATTTCGACATAAGGCCTAGTGAATGAGCGAGAGTGTGCCTTGCTCCATTTTGTTAGAATGTACAGGCACTCAGATGAAGAAAAGTGTGACTCAGAACTGAAATATTACTAACCTTGTCCAATGGATTCCAAAAAAATGTGTGCTACAGATGCTGACTTCGTGTAAAGGCACATGTGACAGATTAAAAACTGCAACAGTAACAGTGCACATGGAAAGAAAAGATACATTTTAAACACTGGCCATTTGGAAGCTAAAAAAGAGGAATGATGCCTAAAATTTAAGAAATAAAGTCGAGTGACATATTGCGTTTTCAGCAGATAAAATGACAACATTTATAGGGAAAGGCCAATTTCGTTTTGTGTAAAAATGAACATTGGTTTCTTATGTAACTATGGTCAATCTGTGTGACTTATATCCAGAGGGAACTTATTTCTGTTGAAACATTATGTAAAAAAAGATTATTTCTTGCCAGCAGGCACTGGTGCAGTATTTAAAGTTACATGTAATCAGTGGGTAAATGTAATATCCTAGCCTTTCAGAATTGTGAACTGCAACTTGTTTTTCTCTCCGAGCTGAAACTTCGAACCCAAGACCTTTGGGGCTGAGTTTATCAAGGAAACAGGCTTGGAGCTTCAGTTAAAAATATCAGAAATGTTGCAAGAGAAATCGGGACTGCAGGGATTTACAGATAACATGGGCAACAGACATGACCTTTAAGGTCAGCCCCCCCCATAAAGTGTGCATTAGTCAGGAGAAGAGGGTAGAATAAACATTAGCCCAAGCAGATGGCCTGGTCACATGTGTAAGGAGAAATGGAAACTTAGAGGGGAAAAGGTGGGGGCCAGAAATGAAACTGCTTGGGTGGTCTGAATGGGAAACTACCTCTCATATAATTAATTGCCATATGTTTAACTTTGAACACATTTTCCTAAATAAAAACAACATTGTGTGTCCCAGTGAGCCCAGCCCGGATCCATATTAAAGGGTATAAAAAGCCAGTTGGAACCATGTACAAAGTCTGAGGAACTTGAAAATTGGTGAAGAGGTAGACGGTGAAGTTAAGTATGTCGTTTCAGAGTTGTAACTATTACAGCGGAGCCACAAAGCACGAAAAACAGTGAGTCTGCACAGGAAGGGCGTGCAGAAGAACAAGTTACTCTCTTACCTGGTAACGTTCTTTCGATGGGATGTTCCGACGACGTATTCCATATCTATGACAGTAATCACCACAGCTGTGCTGCTCCGGAAAATCTTTCGGCGTCTGCGTCCTGCATCGATAAGCTGTCCTCGAGGGCCTCCGTCGAGCCGATGTCACTGGATGTTATAAGTAGAACGCACAACGCCCTTAGCCTCATTTGTAGTTTTTTCCCCAGAACGTGTGGCACCAATCTACTGCCAGTATGACCACAGAAAGCCTTGCGGAAATGTAAGCTGCAATCACATAAGAAATTCTGTAGTGGGGTAGGCAGGGAGGGAGCGATATGGAATACGTTGTCAGACCATCCCATCGAAAGAATGTTACCAGGTAAGAGAGTAACTTGTTCTTCGAGAGGATTGGGTCCACCGACGTATTCCATATCTATGACAGACTCCCAAAGCAGTACCAACATAAGGAGGTGGGAAAAGAATTTAGAATATACAAATTTAGAATGTCCAATCAAATCGCAGAGTAAAGGACCGCCTTGCCAAAGGCCAGGTCCTGCCCATGGGAAGAATCTAGGGAGTAGTGACGTACAAAAGTATGGACCGAAGCTCAAGTTGCTGCTTCACAGAGTTTACGAATAGGGACACCCCTCTGAAGAGTAGTAGAGGCAGCCATACCCCTAGTCAAATGGGCCCATAAACCTACCGGAGGGTCCTTACCCGCCAGGTGGTAACATTCAGAAATTGCCAAGATAATCCATCTAGACAAAGTCTGCTTAGTCACAGCTTGCCCCAAACGCCTTCCAGCGTAACCAATAAAGAGCTGATCGTCCACTCTGACCCGGGACATGCGTGAAATGTAAAAAATTAAAGCTCTCTTAGGATCCAGCCTATGGAGCCTCTCCTCTTCCTTACCAGGATGTGGAGGAGGATAAAATGCCGGAAGAATAACTTTCTGGCTTAAATGAAATTCCGACACCACCTTCGGAAGAAAGGAAGGACGAACTCGAAGGACAACCCTGCCTTATGAAACACAGTGAAGGGTGGCTTAAATGAAAGTGCCTGTAACTCACTCACTCTGTGAGCGGAAGTGACCGCAACTAAAAATACAGTTTTAAGGGTTAACAGTCTCAAAGGACAAGAATGTAAAGGCTCAAATGGGGCACCCATTAGAAACTTGAGAACAAGATTCAAATCCCAACCGGGCACCTCGAAAGGTGGCGGAGGGAACACATTAGTG
This sequence comes from Ambystoma mexicanum, assembly GCF_040938575.1. NCBI lineage: Eukaryota > Metazoa > Chordata > Amphibia > Caudata > Ambystomatidae > Ambystoma > Ambystoma mexicanum. The sequence goes on along the minus strand of NC_090934.1, from coordinate 687,000,505 downwards.
AGCCCTTTCAGAAACTGAGAAATTAAAGGAATTTTAAAATAAGAACACTCCTCAGACGAGCGCTTAAATATAGACAGAGCCCCAGGTAACCTTTAACGGTACCCACTTGCAAGCCCCTGTGGACTAAAGAAAGCAAAAAAGATAGAACCACAAGAATGTCACATGACAAAGGATCTCCAACGGCAACGGTACGGGGACTTTGTTGCCGGCTGTCTGGCCGAAAGCAACACCTCCATCACTTCTTCAGGGAGGTCCCAATCCTTATACCTCAACCTTTCAGAAGCCAAGCGTGAAGGTTGAGGGATCTGACCTTTGGATGGAGAACCTGACCCCCTCCCGTGAACCAGATCGTCTCGGTAGGGAAGACGACGTGGGGGGCAGATGGACAAGTCGAGAAGGTCCGGGAACCTCGTCATCCGGGCCCATGCCAGAGCAATGAGGATCATCCAGGAACCAAACCTCCGTAACCTCTGCAACACTTGCGGGATGACGGGGACTGGAGGAAATGCGTACAGCAGTGGGAAGGACCACTCCACTACGAACGCGTCTCCTCTTGGAGGAAATTCCCACAAGCAGAACATTTTGCACTTCCGGTTGACACTGGAGGCGAAGCGATCCACTTGAGGGGTCCCCCAAAGGGCGAAGATCTCCAAGAGAATCTCCTGAGCCAACTCCCACTCGTGAGAGATCGCGCTCTGCCTGCTCAGAGCGTCCGCCGTCTCGTTTTCGTCTCCGGCCAGATGAACTGCCGAGATCGAAATTTCCTGCTGGATGGCCCAGAACCAGAGCTGCATCGCCTCCCTGCACAGAGAAAATTACCCTGCCCCCCCTTTTTGTTGAGGTAGTGCATGGCCACTGTGTTGTCCGTCAGAATCAGGACATTCCTTCCTCGCACAGTCGGCGGAAAAGCTTTCAGGGCAAGCCTGACGGCCCTCAGCTCCAACAGATTGATATGGAGTCTGGACTCCGACGGAGACCAACGACCGCTGACTGTCAGCTCGTTGGCATGAGCTCCCCATCCCGTGAGGGACGCGTCCGTCATGATCGTCACCTCTGGCCAGAGTAGCCAAAAAGGAGCCCCCCTCATCAGATTGCCTTCGACGGCCCACCACAGAAGGTCCTGGGTGACCGAGGGCGGCACCTGAACGGGGTCCGACATCCTGCCGGAGGACTGTGACCACTGGAGCTTTAGAGCCCATTGCAAAGATCTCATCTGCAACCTGGCCTCTGGCACCAGAAGAATGCAGGATGCCATGAGGCTGAGCAACCTCAAGAACTCGAACGCTGGGAGACTCTGGGCATGCTGAAACCTGTGCACCATCTGCTGAATGTGGTGAGCCCTCACCTGGGGAGGAAAACACTGCCCCAGGGACGTGTCGAGCACTGCTCCGATGTACTGGAGCCACTGTGTTGGCATCAAGTGGGACTTCTTTAAGTTGAGGGAGAAGCCCAGCTTGTGAAGGGAGTGGCAGGTGACGGACAGATGATCCAGGACTTGCTCGGGAGAGCGCGCCCTGATCAACCAATCGTCCAGGTAGGGGTAGACGTGAATCCCCCCTTTCCTGAGATACGCTGTCACCACCACCATGAGCTTGGTGAAAACCCTTGGGCGGAGGTCAATCCAAACGGCAGGACCCGAAACTGAAAGTACGAGTCGCCAACCGCGAACTTCAGGTACTTCTTGTGCTTGGGATGGATCGGCACATGAAAATAAGCGTCCTTGAGGTTGAGAGACACCAACCAGTCCTGAAGTTGAAGGGCCTGGAGGACTTGAGAAAGAGTAACCATCTTGAACTTGTCCTTCCTGAGGAGCTTGTTCAAACCGAGCAAGTCCATGATGGGTCTCAATCCCCTGTCTTTCTTCGAAATCAAAAAATAAGGGGAATACCATCCCTTGTTCCTCTCCGCTACAGGCACCAGTTCTATGGCGCCTTTCTCCAGCGGGGATTGAATTTCCTGCGCAAGGAGCGGATCCGGACTCAAAGAGATTCCCTGGTGGATTGTCGTGAGGCCTCTGCCAGAAAGGAAGACAGTAGCTGTGGGCTATGATCTCCATAACCCACACATCTGAAGTAATGGCACGCCATTCTACAAGATGCTGCGCCAGCCTTCCCCCAACTGGAGAAGCATGGGCCTCATGACTGAGCTGAAGTGGCTGCAGCAGTGCCTGAGGGCAAAGAGGCAACAGCTTGCGCGGCCTTAGCTCCTCGAGTACCTTGTTTTCCACCTCTGGCACTCCTACGGTTGCCCCTTTGACTTGCAGCTCCTCTCAATGTACTAAAGGACGAGTAATATCGAAAGGAACCTCCTGTCCATTGCTGTCCCCTAGGATGAAAAGGCAGAGGTTGGCGAACTGCAACACCCAACAACTTCGCTGCAGCTTTGGAGGTCTGCAACCTCTCAAGGCTCTCGTCAGCCTTGCTGCTAAAAAGATGTTCACCATCAAAGGGCATGTTGAGGAGCTAGGCTTGCACATCAGGAGCAAAACCAGACTTCCGCAACCACGCAAACCTGCGTATTACGGTGCTCGCTGCCATGGACCGGCTGACGCAATCAACCATGTCCAGACCCGACTGAACAGATTCACACATGGCATCCTTGGCATCCTTGCCATCCTGCACAATAGCAAGGAAACCATCCCGTTCCTCCCCTACGAGAATATGTTCAGCCGCTAAGGAAATACAGTTCCACAGAGTGTGCGTGAAACGAGACAAGGCACAAACGGAGTTGGCAGCCTGGAGCGCCATTCCCCCAGAAGAAAATACCTTCTTCGCCCAGCCGTCAAAACGTTTGTCGTTCCTATCAGGAGGGCTGGTAGGGTACAACGCCTGCTTTGCTGGGGCCGTAGCTGCCTGCACCACCAAACTCTCCGGAGTAGGGTGCGTGGTCAAGTAGCAGGGGTCGCCACTGGCTGGGCGATATTTCTTCGGCAAGGACTTGCTCACTGCCGGGAGACTCTCCGGAGAAGTCCAAGCCGCAGCCACCCTTCTCTGCAAGGCCATATGGAATGGCAGCACCGGGTCAGTTGGAGGACTTTGGTCCAGGATATCAGTCAGGTCATCCTGCTGAAAATCCCCAGGGGGGCAGACCACCCCAAGTAATCCATGACCCTCGACATGAGGCGCCAGTATGAGGATTCGGCATGCGTGCCAGGCTCCGGCCTACCAAACTCCACCTCCGGAGAGGTGTCTAGACCACTGACGTCGTGCAGCGACTGACACAGGTCCTCAAGTTGACTATGACCAGAAACAATGTCATCAGGAACCACTGAAGGAACCTCACCTTCCTCAGACCCCTCATCCACCTCAAATATAATCCAGAGGCTGGAAGGAGGGTACAGAAAAAGGCACAAAGACATGTTTAGCCTTGGCCAGCGCCTTCCTGGAGGGTGCCACCGGGCCACGGGGCACCTCCGACAAAGCCACCTCGAAAGGCGTCGAGCAGAGCCCTAAGTGTGTCTCTCGACAGCCTGGGCGCCAATGGCGTCAACAACTTCCACGGAGGCGGGGCCTCGAGAGAGTCCGTCGACAACCTTGGTGCCGCCGGCGTCAATGTCTTCCTCGAAGACTTCACAGGTTCTCGCGGTCTCGAGGGCATCGAGGACCGGGACCTGCAACAGGCATGCTTGAGTGACCATCCTTGTCCGACCAGGACCTCGAAGGCGCCCGGAGGCCGCGACGACTGCTCGAGCCCGAAGGCGGACGAGTGGCGTCTCTAGCACGGTCACAGCCGGCGTCCTCAGACGGCGCGGACGGACCGGAGCCCTGCGATTGCAAAATCATCAACATCTCCCTTCGGAAGGAATCCCATTCCTCAGGAGTGGAATACTTGTTGGGACAAGCAACCCGCCGACGGGCGGAGTCCTCAGAAGACGACGGAGAAGGCGACCTGTGACAGTGCTTCCTAGAGTGCCTCGGAGAGGCAGAGGAATGGCGGGACCGACTCCCAGACCGAGAACCCCGGACTCACGACGAAGATGCAGAGAGTCATCGCTCGAATCGTCCGTCGAAAGACCAGTAGAACGCGACTTCTGGGGTTTGGCCACCTTACCGACCGACAGCTTCTTCTTACGCTCCCACAAGGCCTTCGATATGAGCGATTGGCAGTCGACACAGTCGTCCGTATCATGGTCCTCCCCGAGGCACCAGAGGCAAGTGTCGTGCGTATCCATCAGCGACATCTTGGACCCGCACACTCGACACTTCTTAAACCCGGACCGTAGTGTGGAAGAAGCCAAAGACATCATACAAACTCAATGAAGAAACAGGTTCGAAGAACCGAAAGAACAGGATTCAGTAGAATCGAGGCGCGCCGAGATCTCCGAAGCAAAGACGTTCGTGGAAAAAACAGAAATGAGGCTAAGCGTTGTGCGTCCTACTTATAACATCCGGTGACGTCGGCTCGACGGAGGCCCTCGAGGACAGCGTATCGACGTCATCGACGCAGGACGCAGATGCCGAAAGATTTTCCGAAGCAGCACAGCTGTGGTGATTACTGTCATAGATATGGAATACGTCGGTGGACCCAAACCCCTCGAAATCAAATTACTATTTACTGACTTGACATAAAATGTAGAATTATAAAATATATAGATTTATGTAGTTATCTGAAAAATTTGCATAGCGGCCATGTTGTTGGAATTTCAGAACCCAAAAAAGGTAAAACCCACCTGTCATTTTTGGATGATGTACTTTTCCTCCTCGTTCAGCTTCCATAACCCATACCTCCCAACTCCTGGTCCTATCAGCAGCCAGTGGGTGTCTTGGTGGGAGGCGAAGGGAGAGTGCTAGCCAATCCTTACCGTGGGAATTATGATCATGTAGGAGAGTCATCAACCATATAATTTTGCATCAGAACCTGGCTTTTACCCTTTGCTGCCCTCAGAGGAGCACTGCTGTTTCCCTCGATGCCCCGTAATCAAGGCATCCCATGAACGTAGATTAATTCAAAAGCCATCAATTGTATGGGAAGCTACCTGACTTTATCCCTTTCCATTAGTGGGTGGGGGGGTGAAACTGGATAGGCCCTTGGACCATTCTATTAAATCAAATTCAAATTAATTCCACTATGGAAAACCACCCTATCCATTTAAATTGAATTGTGTTGGGAACAGCCTGCCTTAATCCTTTACATTAAAATGTGGGAAGGGGAAGCTGTGTAGATCCTTAGTGCATTAAAATGAAGTAAAATCAATTAATTCCGATATAGAAAATCACAGGATGAGTGTTGTCAGAGTTCGAAACTAACAATGTTCATGCCCAGTATGTTAGAGCCGGTATAGACAAAAAAAGACTTGGGTGACTGTTCTTCTGAAACCCCTGACTTCTGTCCAGAAGAGGTTTGGGGGTCCTGAATCCCAAAAGAAGTAATCCTAAAATGCAACCTTTCATGTGAATGGGTAGCAGGTTAAACAACATATCCTACTGATTTCTTTGCATCCAAAACCAGAATCTCCAAACCCTGCATTTCCCTGGAGAACAAATTGAGCAAAACAAATGTTCCCATTTATTCCCATTGATTCCAAAGTCAAAATTACAAAGCCTTTCATCTCATTTGTAGGTGTGTTGAAAAATTATTTTCTCATCGAGTTCCTTTTTTCTCAACCTTGCCTTTCAAATAAAAGCCTAAACAACAATTTCCCCATTTGAATTCCGTTTCCAAACCCTGCTTTTCAAATAAAAGCCAAAACTATTTTCCCATTGAGCTTCTTTCCCAAACATTGCCTTTCTCCAAATAAAGCCAAAATGATTATATTGTATTGTGAATGTTTTCTACTGATTAATTTGCAATTAAATCTGATGTAAATTGCGACTGCCAAATTCAAAAGTTTACCTGTGACATATCGAAACTAAGTCCTTTAAACCTGTGTTAGTCAATTGGTGCAAAAAACTTGAATTTGTGCTATTTGATTTCTAAAGAGCTGGAACAGAAGCCCAGAGGCATAGGAGTGCGGAAAACGACACACAACACAAAACAATACAAGCAAAAAATCAGAGGGAGAAACCAGTGGAGAGTAAAACACCAGTGGAGAGTAAAACACAGTCACTCTTTATTCAAAAAGAAAGGTTTTCAAATTGCATTTGAAGCTAGAAAGACTGGGGCACCACACAAATGGGTCGAGATTGGAAAACATCAATTTTTTACCTGCACCAATGTTGCCTTGGGTTTAAGGAGTAGACCAGTGTTGTTGGATCTAAGGCTCCGTCTGTCAGGTAGCCATTTTGGTTGTGCTGCCAAGTAGGACAGACTCATGCCATGCAGGCAGGAGTGTGCAGTGCAGAGTGTACGAAACATGACTCTCTTTGCTATGGGGAGCAAGTGTAATGCTCTCTGGGCTCTTGACACATGATTTGTTTCATGCATACCTACTACAACCCTCACTGTGTTGTGTTGTGTTGAAGAACTTGTAGATGGTTTAATTTTCCTTTTCCCGTGCCCAGTAGACTACTGCCACAATAGTACAAGCAGCTCCCAATGATAGCCCTGGCTAAGTTAGCACAGCTGGATGCATCAAGGTACAGTCTGATTTGTGCCAGAAGTTTGATGTAATACGCTGAATTATTTGACACGAGACAGCTGATGTGGGCCCTCATTGAGAGCTCTTGATCAATGGTAACTCCCAAAGTCTTCACTTTCTTGAGGGTGGGGAGAAGACAGTCTGCAATTATACACCCGATGTGTCTTGAAGAGCCTTTTAGAAAGGAAGCTGCATCAGGGAGACTCTCCCGATACCAAACAGGATTTAGAAAAGGAACAGGGACTTATGCCAGTGGCTTATTTATTCCATCGATGATTGATCAAGCATGCAATAGAGACAGCAGCCCCTTAAATGTAGCCAGAATTAACATTAGCCTAGCCTCCGACAAGGTAGATAGAGCAAAACTATGGGCAAAATGACTCAACTGGGGAATCCCCCCTCAATGACTTGACATCTTAATTATGCTTCACACTGCCACTCAGGTTAAAGTACATTGGGAACAAATGGTGAATTATCTAGACCAATAAAAATAGACCAAAGAGTGAGGCAGGGGTGTATACTCGCTGCCTGCCTCTTCAACCACCATCTCTCAGACGTTGGTGACACCCTGAATAAAGCATCATTTGTTGCACCTAAAATTGTAGGGGAACACAGCCCGTGGGTCGCGTATGCAGATGACCTCTTGCTACTAGATAGAACCCCAATTGGCCTACAAAAACTACTTGGTAGTTTCTCAGAATACGTCAAATTAAATTGCTTGTCAATGAATCCCTCAAAGTCAAACATACTATGTTACCCTGGGAAAAAATGTAAGAAAACGCAATTCAACTGGAAAATTGATTTACATACCATTGTAATTACCCCACAAATTAAATATCTGGGATTCAATCTCCTTACACCCGCAGAATCCAATATGGCAAAGGAATGTCAGTGGGCAAAAGGGACTCAATACATTGGTCAAATGAATTGCATTAAGCAAACATTTTTTTCCGATTTACTCACCAACCGTTAAGACAATTCTATTCCGGCAAGGTTGTACCATCGTTGATATATGGATTGGAAATTAGCAACCAATTATACAAAATGGAACTAAATAACCCAGAAGCAAAAATGTGGAAAAAGATATTTTCTCTTGATGCATGTGTTCCACAGTGCATTCTATGGTTCGAGCTAGGACTAAATTCTCTCCTGTCTTTTGTACAGATGAAGAAGTTATTCCTGTACCGAAAACTTATGATACATTCTCCAGATTCCCTGTATGCTGCCATAGGAATACAGATGAAGAGTGGAATGGGAAAACTATTCCATTCTTTTTCCCGGAAATGCCACCAATGAATGGACCCGTCTGACATACCAACTGAAATGCTGTGTCTTTATCCAGAAAAAGCAAAAAGAAAATTCTTAGATACAGATTGGGTAAATTCTTGAAGAAAGAAAAGGGTACAAATTAACAACAGAAATTAGCCTTGAATATATAAAACAAGGGGATCATTACCATTCTATTTAAGGCAAAGCCCAGACAGGCACATTTGTGAATCGTTGATGCGATTCTGCTTGCAACTTGCAGATTTTGTCAAGATCCCAATGAATCCCTTAAACATCCTGCCCATCACTTCAGACCATTCGAAAAGACCATTTCAGTTGTTTTGTACACTGTTTTGAACATCTAGATATTGAGAATGTGTGGTCATATATGCTGCAAGGAAGACCCCCACTGCTGCTTGTTAAAAACATGCAATAATTGAAAAAAAGCTGACATCATAGACTGACATGGACTGGCAGATCTTAAAGAAATGTTGGATGCATGTAATCATTCATATAATTTTTCTTTATCCTCTTTCACATTTCCATCTCTACCTCCTTTTTCTTTCTCTTCTTACCTAAAAAAAACCTAGAAATATCTCTTTCAGAATGATTTTTTGATTTTCTTGTTATGATTTTCACATTCTAAAATGTAATGTATATGCTTTCTTTTATTTTCATTCTAAGTTTATTTTACAATAAAAAAACAAAAAGCAAAAAAATAAAAGGTTTGCAATTTGGAAGCAGGAGTAGGCCCGATCTTGATGGCGGTGCTTAGGACCAGTGCCCAGGATTATCATCTTGTTTTTAAGAGTTGTTCAGGGCTAGACCATTATACAGCATCCAGAGATGGATTTGGTTGTATGTGGCATTAATAACCTCAGTGTCTTTGATGTAATCACCTGAGAGTGGAAAAAGACACCGAGTATCGTCAGCATAATTAGCATAACAAGTACCATCAGCAACAAGTTGGACAAACAGTGTGAGCATGAATATATTGAAACGGGTAGGGGGTAGACACAAGCGCTGTGGCACTCGGCACCTTAGGGTAAGACCTTCTGACATAGCATCCTCAAGGAAGACCTTGGCAGTCCGGTCTGACAGAAACAAGAGCACCCAGCTAACTGCTTCATTAGAGAAGAAGCCTCTCTCGCAATCTGCTGGCTAAATTGGAGTGATCTACCAAGTCAAATGCAGCCGTCAGATCTAGGAGAATCAGCAATTACGTTTTACCCTTATCCATGTATTGTAAGATGTTAGTCTTAAGGTCGAGCAGAGTGGACCAAGTACTATGCGCACTCCGGACACCTGATTGTTTGTGGCCTAGTATGCTATGTGCACGCAGAAATGCCTGAATCTGTCCATGCGCTATTTTTCCAACGCCTTCAGAAGGAAAGGAGAGTTAGTAATCGGGCGATAAATAACCGCCAAACATGGAACAAACAAGGGCTTCTTCTAAAGAGGGGTGATCCAAGCTTGCTTGGCATCAGTATTTACAGAAATGTCTCTAAACAATGCATTTACACATTTTCTAATCGACTGGGCATATGCCTTGACTATTTTGACATGGCAGCTATCTCCCCTGCAGCTTGTGGGTTTTTATCATAGTCGAACATGAACAGGTAGAGGTGAGGGATTCAATTGGTCAAGCCTGGATTCAATATCCTTTAATCAAGGAGATCTTATTAGACATAGGCTTTTCAATTTGGGTCCATCAGTCTGAGTGTTTCACGAGTGTGACATTACTGGGACAGGGGTTTTCGTCTTCTTTGAGAATCTTAAAAAGTTCCTTTGTGTCTGAAGCATCCTTCTTAATCCTATTTTCATAGAGCACAACGATATTTACCAAAAGAGGCGAGTCAAGCAAAATAGGTGAGGTGAGGGGAGAGAACAGGTGGTCCTTTGAATTTGATGTCCAGGATGCAAGAACGATGATTGGCAAGCTTAGCTCCTAAATAGCAGTGGGGCCAGATGGCCTCTCTAATCAGGTTCTAAAGGGGAATGTGAATGCATGGGGAGATCTAGTGGTTTAGAAAAATCATGCAGACCACAAAAGTGCCAGCTTTGTGGCGCGAGACTATAGTGGTACCTATCTTCAAGAAGGGCTATCGAGGCGACCCGAGGAACTACCCCCCGATCGCCCTACTGGACTCAGTGGGGAAACATTTTGCGTTAGTCTTACTAAGAAACCTTAACACGTGGGTCATAAAAACAGATCGACTTGACCCGATACAGACGGGTTTGGTAAGGGTGGTAGGGACCTCGCTGAACGTGATTGTACTGAACCTACTAAAACAGAGGACTTTGGACACAAAGAGCAGAATCTACTTGGCATTCATCGACCTGGAGCAAGCGGTTGATGGGACAAATCAAGAGCGCCTGTGGGCCAAACCCACGGAGTGGAAATGTCCTGCAGACTTGTTAAGAGGCAATAAAATCCCTGTACACAGATATATCTATCAAAGTGAGACTATCAACAGAAGAGATCCTGTCAAGGAAAATAAACACTTACTGCAGATTAAAACGGGGATGTATACTAGCGTCCCTGCTGTACAGTCTCTACATGTCGGATTTGAAGGAATCACAAACAAAAATTGAGCGTTTTCTCCTAAGATAAATTCGACAGGGATACCATGGATACTGTACACAGACGATTTAGTCTTTATTGACCAAACACCTATCGGTCTGCAGCAGCGGCTAGATGCCTTTAACAGCTATCTAAAAGAAAACGGAATGAAGATCAATGTAGGGAAATCTAAAATCCTGATAATTAAATCAGTGGTGAGAAAACAGAAGGAAGACTTTGTTTGGAGGGTGGAAAACCAGAAAATGGAAACAGTTAATACTATGGTATACCTCAGCGTAATGATAAACAAAAACCTGCATGAAAAAGGCCAATACCACACGTTAAGAGACATACTGGGAACACTAATAAACCAGGGGAAAGTCCTGCACATAAGATATATAGATGTTTCTCAATCCACCCACTCCTGACTTTCTGCAAACAAAAGGTGGTCCAGATTTTAACATATGGAGCAGAAACCATCCTGAACCTCTCTTGGAAAGTGTGGGGAGTATTAGAAGAGCTCTTTTGGCAGGAAACCTTGAGACTCCCAAACTCGCTGCCAGGATATGTCATCAGATATGAGCTACGGTTATAATCTCTAACATCAATTGTACTATGGAAAACAATAGCTCTGTACAGAAAATGCCTGGTAGAGAGTAGCCCCATTCCTTTTTCCATCTTAATATAGGGCATACAGGATAAGTGTCTGGCACGCTGGAAGAAGAAATGTAAGACCTACCTTGAAAACTGCGATATTCAGCCAGATCTACTCATAACAAACCCAAGCAAAGTTTAAAGAAAGCTCCTAACCCTTCATTGGATAGAAACGCTGGAAGCAAGGAGTAAGGATAAATGAATGCCCACTTTGAACTTGGAGAGAAACAGGCTAAATCAACCACCACGCTATCATCAAAAATGACTATTGGCCCACTACAGAGGTCTTCTGAAGAGATGCCGGCTGAATATCCTAGCGACTAGGTAGGTACAACTTGCCAGGAAACAAATAGCAAAGCTAAATTCATATTGTAGATACTGTTGAAATACCAAGAAGGTGGAAACTCTCGACCGCCTAATGCCGCCATTCAAGGCCCTCACGGAGGCAAGAGCGAGGTTCATAGGTCCTCATGTTAAACTAACACTCACATTGACGGAAGAAGAATGGTGGGAGCATGTTTTGATGGGGGACAAGGTCAGTCTGGTTCTGGCAGCAATGAAGTTTGCGGAATATGTGCTGAAAGAAAAGGTCTAATTAACTGATGGATTGAGTAATGTATTAAATATGGAACGAAGATAAAACACATCGTCTGACGATGACCGCATGACATGAAAAATGTCTTGTTTTTTTAAACTTGACCATAAAGGAAAGATGTTAAAGGTTTAATTTGTACATAACCAATAAACATAATTTAAAAAATGTTTTGAAAAAATACGAGCACCTTTTTGCAGTGCAAATAGCCTCTTTGTGCTCTTTAGCTGCACGGCTATTGTGTAGTGTCACAGCATAAGTGGTTGATGTTGGTTGCTGGTCTTCTTTGTCAAACCTTACATAAAAATATATTATTCTTACTGTACACCAGCCTGGGAGGCGTGGCCAGCCGAGGACCTGGACGGATGGCTCCTCGGTAAACTCTGTGTTTCCTTCCAGCCCTGAAGCCCATACTCCCTTCTGGGACGCCGACATCCCTACAGAAATGACCCATGCAAACATGAATATCTGAGGCACACTAGGATTTAGAAAGAAGGTAGCCAAATTTCCGGAAAAGAAAGTTTAAGGCAGTGTTAAGTCAAGGATCGGACTTCGCGCCAAAATGGCGGCCGCTGTTCGCTTAGTGGGGGAGGAGAGCAGGGAAATACACCGAAGATGTGGAGGACTACGATGCATTTGAGTAAGGTCACCCAGGCCCCCTGAAACGAATGCAAGGAGCGAAACACGGCAGGCCTTATGATACTGGGCACCCAAATCGCACGACATACCTTGAAGTGACGGAGATCATGAGCGGTCTGCGGCTCTCTCCTCCTCCCTTCCCCGATGAGCGCTTGGGTGATCCTGTCTGCGGCAGCGCGAGGAGCCGACCGCCTGGAGGACTTGCGAGCGGTCACATGAGCAGAACTAGCACGCGGGCAGAGAAGGCGAGGTGGACGAGACGAGAGCAGCAGCTGCGGGCGGCTTGGGATCCGGCGTGCGTGGGACGAGCTCCGAGGAGGACAGCGGCGCAGACAGGGGTGAGTGAGGTGGCCACAGCAGAGGCAAAGCGAACAGTCACAGGGGAGACATCTGACGCACTGCGGCCCGCAATCTAAAGTGGGGAGGCAAGAGGGAATAATGAAGCGAGGAGAGGCTGGAGGTGGGAGCGGCCCGGCCCGCAAGCCGCAGCTAGCGCCTAAAGAAAACAAACTGCGGGGAGGGAAGGAATGGAGAGAGAGAGGACCCTGTGGGTGGAGGAGACCCCCAGTGACCACATAACCCAAAGACCCACACCGCAAGGGACTGGCAGACTGGCAGCATGATAGTGCCAAGCGAATATACAACGGGCAAGAGACAATAGCAGCAACAGAGGTCCCCACTAACAGCTGAAAGAAACCCTATTCTGCAATAAGGAAAACTGAACTCATGGAATACATAATAGAATGAGTCCCAGAAACACCTACGCACACATCATACAGGCTATATGACCAGAAACAAGGTGGTGTCATTCCCCACGCTTGAGAACCAGTGGGTGCCTTGAAGTGCAAGGAGCCAGGAAAACCCTAATTATCTAAATTAAAAGCACATTTGGACTTCGGGTCTAAGCCAGATCCAGAACCATGCGCCTCACCTCCAGTAAATATGGCTAAACCGGCGCCGAAGCAGAAAGGCTCATCTTCTGGTGATATCAAGGCACTCATGCAAGCTGCGGACACGCAGAAACGTAATCTGCAACAAACAACCGCTCAAGTACACTCCCCCACTCAGGGGGACAAGCTGTTACAAGATAATCTACCTCTGCGCAAGTCTGACCTGTTGGAGATGCTACAGGAGCTAAAAAAAGACATTTCGCACTCTGAAACACTTGTGTATGAGCGCGATAGAAATAAAATATCAATATCAATATCAATTAGAGACAGCGCCTCGGATCTAGCCAAGTCAATAGCGGATCTCAATAAAGGGATCACAGCAGTAGAGAAACAAACTGATGAAGCAGAAACTACACTGGCTGAACAAGGACATGAACAAGACGAGCTATCCAGAAGAGTTCAGGAACTGGAACAAGAAATGCACCGAATCCAAAACAAACAAGATCAAGGCGCAATAACATAAGGATCTGGGGCATGCCTAAATCAATACCGGACTCTGAGCTACAACGATCAGTCACAGAGCCATTTCGACAAATATTGGACCCGGACGACGAGAGAGACATAATACTGGATAGAACCCACAGGGTCTACTCCACCTATCAAATCAATAGAAACTTGGCCCCAGATGTGCTGACCAGAGTACACTTATATCAACTAAAAGAGGACATCATGAAGGCAGCTCATAGAACAGAATCCATTCGATTCCAAACAATGACCATCCAGCTCTACCAAGATCTAGCTCAAGCCACGCTACAAAAGACAAAATGGTTGCGGGTGGTAACGGATTGGCTGAGAAACAAGACAATACAATATCGATGGATCTTTTCCGAATGGACTTCGCTTTGAATGGAAGGGGCAGAGATGCACAATCACGAAGGAAGAGGAGTTGGAGGAACTCATGAAAGGAGAAGAAGAGAATGATGGTGCTACTGAAAGAAAGACTCCATCGGATCACTCTAAAGAAAGCGGGGCCCGTGAAAGAGAAAAATGGAAACCAGCACGATCTCGCCCACAAGGTTGCACTAAGGAACAAAAGGAGACAAACTCGGCATGAGGATCCCACATGAAAGGGTAAAAGATACTTGTAAGTTATAAATTATACATTTTGGGTTGCCATTACTAAGTAGGAATAAGGAACTTGAACGATGACCCTGCAGAGGTAAAGACCGAGCAGAGGACTAATTAAATCTCATTAAAGGGTCACACCATTGAAGGCGAAGATGACCAACGCAAGAATGGGAGTTGGTTGAGGGGGGCTGGAAGGGGGAACACAGAACCCTATGTTCCTGGGAAAGTTCATTCCTGGTGAGCTGCGGTGGCAGCTTATGTTAACTGTTAAGGTTTGACGTTTTGGGGAAGTTGGGATATGGGGAGGGGAAAGAACTCTATATAAAACAACTCACGGTTGAGGTCCAAAACTACATAAATGCAGTGCTTAAGGATCCTTGCAGGGAAGGGGGCAGACTAGCAACATGATGCTTTACTCTGAAAATGGCTGACATAACGTTTATCACGCTTAACGTTCAAGGGCTAAACTCCCCCATAAAAAGAAGATCAATTATGAGACGGTTGGGGGAATTGCAAGTCTCAGTGGTGTGGGTACAAGAAACCTACTTGCTCCTGAAGGACGAGCATAGGCTACGACACAGAGCCTTCCCAACGCAATTCCTGACCTCGAGCGGGACAAAAAAGGGAGGGGTGGGAATTCTCATTGCTAAAGGGGTCCATTTCGAGAAACAGTATGTAAAAAGGGACCCAGAAGGGAGATACCTAATACTGGGGGGAACACTAATGAACCAGCAAGTGACCATGGTGGCGATTTACGCTCCCAACGAAAAGCAAGATCGGTTCCTGATGGAGCTGCTCCCAAAAATAGTAGAATGGGGAAGAGGGCAAGTCCTTATAGGGGGAGATTTTAACTGCGTCATGGACAGAGGGCGCTAGAGGGCTGACCAAGATGGTCGCTCCCCTGTAAGCTCCCGGCTACCTCCCGCATGAATCCTGTTTAATCGCAGCAATCCTGTGGCGAAACCACTAAATCCACAAGAAATACTCTATCCTAGAACAGCACCTCATCCCTGCCGAAAATCCGGAGAGAATCGGACTTGCCTTCCGCGAGAAATCCGCTGCGTAGTGCGGCCCGCACAACCACGAACTGCGTGGGGCCTGGAAACTCCGGCCCGTCTGGCCAAAATCCTTCGTAGACGAACAGGAGCCGCCCGCGGGACCTGCCGAGGCCACCACCAGTAGAAAGCGACACGGAGGGAATCGCTCGGAAATGGGGCGCCGCCACGCCGGCCCTGAGGAACGGCTTCACGGCTCACAGCCAGCAGTAGGACAGTGGCGGAGTGAAATCCCCGCAGATGAGATGCGGGAGGCGCGCGGAGGCTCACAGAAGCACGCAAAACAAGCGGGATGGCGAGACTATGCTACGCCAACAATTTGGGGTCGCTCTGCAGCGCCCCCGCCATTAAGGCCCATAGCGACTCCCTGCATGGCTGGGTCTTGGCCCCTCACACGGCACAAAGCAGCTAAATCTGAACCCTCACTGCAGGCCCCATCCGCGCACGCCTCGACTGCACCTTTGCTACACTGAAAATCAGACTCTACGACACCGCCGCCAAGATGGGGAAGCTGGACAAGTCCCAGAAAAGACTCAATTTTGATGCAGGCCCAGCACCTAAAACGCCCAGGCCGGAACACCGCCCAGAATCCCCGAATAGTCAATCGGAGGTAGAGCTGCAGCAACAAACGGGCATTAGGGAAATCCTGATGGAACTAAAAGCTGGGATATGCGGCCTGGATAGACTCTCTCTCGTCCAAGGTGGACCTGTTGCAGCACCGGCTCGACTCCGTCGAACAGAGAGTGTCAGATCTGGACGACGGCACATCAGCACTCACTTCCCGTGTCTCCACGCTTGAGGGCCAAATGAAAACCGCACTCGCCAAAAACAAGGAATTGGAAGGCCGCGCTAGATGAAATAACATTAGGATAGTCGGAGTCAGAGAAAGACAATTACCAGTCAGAATGAAAGAACACATCGAAAAACTATGCACAGAGCTATTCGGTCCCGCAGTCCTGTCGCAAATATTCATAGTGGAAAGAGCCCACAGAATCCCTGCAACAAGACCTGCTCCGGGAGCCCCTGCCCGCCCGATCATTGCCAAGCTCTTAAGCTACAAGGACAGGGACGCCATCCTCAGAATGGCAAGAGAAAAGGGCAAACTACACTTCAACGGGGACAACATCCAGTTTTACCCGGACCTTTCGCCGTCAGTCCAAGCCCAAAGGAGATCGTTCACCCATGTGAAACACAGACTGCGTGCCAACTAAATCACATACTCTATGCTCTTCCCAGCGAGGCTTAGCATTCAACTGGAGGGAAATACCCACTTCTTCAACTCCCCAGATGAAGCCACATTGTACCTCGACCGGCAGGGATGTACATCTGCAAACCAAATTCCCGGAGCCACAAACAGAGAAAGAGCGGGGAGAGTCCTGCCGCCTGCCATGATAAACACCTGTGACACTGATCCAAAGCAAGAAGGTATCAAGCCATCAGGACAATCTTCGCAAACGGGAGGTTGGGGACTAAGCCTGGGAAGGCCACCTGCGCCCTGTGCACAGCACTCCTTGTGTTCTAGTTGGGGGGGTTCCAAACGGTCGAGTTGGGGGTTGTCCATGTAAGGAAAATTGTTTTATTGTTGTTGTTGTTCGAAACGCGCACCATGCGCTGTAGCCTAACCACGGGCCTCATCCAGAGCCCCGCCGCCGCCCCTCACAAGCCCTCCCGCCTGACGCAGCTCCCATGCAATCCAGCCGACCCAAGTGTCGAGACACCGCCTCCGGTCTTTCCGCAAACGGGTTCCATATAAAAAATCGCTTTTACATTCAAAGTAGCAACCTGGAACATTAGAGGGGGCAATATCCCGGCCAAGAAACGTAAGATCCTGCAGCTACTCAGACACCACAAGATTGAGGTGGCAATGATTCAGGAAACCCACCTTTTACTGCAAAACGAGCACCTGTGGGCCCGCAGCTGGTGCTGCCATCGCTACTTCTCTTCATATTCATCCTACGCCAGGGGAGTCGCAATTCTTCTTCACACTTCGCTGGGGTTTCGCTTGATCCAAACAGAAAGAGATAACGAGGGAAGGGCTCTTCTGGTTCGGGGCATGGTGGAGGGAGAGGAGGTGGTTTTCGTCAACTCCTACGCCCCCAACACAGACGGCGCAATCAACTTTGACTGGGTGCTGTCCCGCCTCACGCAAGTGCGAAACGCTACCATAATCTGGGGAGGCGACCTGAATACTCATCTCGACCCACAGAAAGATAAATCACAGCTAACAACCACGCACCCGTCCAAAGCCAGCCTACAAGTGCAGGAGATCTGCAAAGCGTTTGACCTATCGGACATATGGAGGATCCAGAATTGGGAAGCCAGAGACTACACATACCACTCAAGTGTACATAATACGAACTACTGCATCGATTATCTGCTAGTCTCCGCTCACAGCAACTGGTAATGGGGCACATGCCAAATACTCCCCAAAACCTTCTCAGGCCATGCCATGGTAATACTCGAATGCCGCTTGCCGACTACCAGACCACAACCTCCCCAATTGCGTTTCAAACCCAGATCTCTCGCCGATCCAATATTCGCCACCGAGCTAAGTGAGGAAATCAACACCTTTCTTGACATTAACCAAGGCAACGTCAACTCCGCCGGAGTGCTATGGGAATCTCTCAAATGTTATGTAAGAGGCGTCTGCCTAGCCAAAGAAAACGGAATCCTGACGCGTGCTAGCGAAACACACCTGAAGGAATTGGAAAAGCAGCAAGTCAGACCACATCCAGGCGATGTTGAAAGAAGAACTTCTGAACTTTAGAAACCTGGCTGAACGGGAGATAAAAGTTCTGGCCCACAATCATAGAATTAGACAATACGGCGAAGGCCAGAAGCCTGGAGCCCTTCTTGCTCATCTTATAGCTGCAGACAGGAGGCCAACAAGGGTGGACAGCATCCGGACACCGCAGGGAAATATGCTGCACAAAGAAGAAGACATAGTCAAAGTATTCAGGGCATTCTACCAAGATCTATACAGTGCCGGGAGCCCAGCAGATTCCGATGCGATCCGGAACTACCTCAACAACACAGAACTGTACTGGGTGGAGGGGGAACTCCGTGAGCCGCTGAACGAGCCTATAACGCTAGAAGAGATCCAAGAAGCCATTAAAAGTCTACTGCCATCCAAAGCCCCGGGGACCGACGGGCTAACTGGTGAGTTTTATAAACACTTCGCCCCTCTCATTGGCCCTCTTCTGCTAAATGTCTTCGAAGAAGCGATCGAATCTGGCATTCTCCCACAGACATTAAGAGAAGCCAACGTAATACTGCTACACAAAAAATACACGCCACCCGAAGATTGTAAGTCCTACCGCCCCATATCACTAATTAATATGGACAACAAAATCCTGGCCAAGATCCTCGCTAATAGACTTCTCCCGCTAATACCTGCACTGGTACTCGCTGACCAGGCGGGATTCGTACCTGGCCGAAACACCACATTCGGGATACGTAGAATGTTCGGGGTTCGGGCAGCACTCAACCCCGAACAGCAGGCAGTGGCGGTGCTGCTGGATGCCAAAAAGGCATTCGACTCCGTTGAGTGGCCCTTTTTGTTCACCGTGCTGCAGCAGCTCGGACTTGGGAAACAGTTTATCAAGCTGGTCTCGCTCCTCTATAATCAGCCCCTATCAGCAATCACTCTCGGGTCGACTCGCTCGGCATATATCAACCTCCAGCGCGGCACTAGGCAGGGATGCCCACTATCCGCCATGATATTCGCCCTTGTGATGGAGACCTTAGCAGCAGGCTTCAGGGAACGCCAAATCCAGAGAGGGCTTAAAATAGGACCTCACCGTCTAATAATATCCCTCTATGCCGACGACATAGTCCTGTTCATGCAAAACCCAAGCGAAAACCTTAACCTGATTATGCGAGAAATAATTAAGTTTGGGCTGGTATCAGGGTTGAAAATCAATCAATCAATCGTTTTTCCCTTAAACACTAAGACCAAAATAGTTCAAGACGATTTAACTTCCATTGGGAGAAAGCCCACGTCCGATACCTAGGAATCAGTGTGTCCTTGAACCACCACAACATATTCAAAGACAATTACGAAAGCACACTGAAATCATTAAGAGATAAGGTGAACAGGTGGAAATCTCTACCACTCACCCTCTGGGGAAGAGCCTCACTGGTAAAAATGGTAATCCTCCCCAAACTCCTGTACCTTTTCTCCAACATCCCCATCCTGTGGTCCCAGCGTTTCCTGGGTAATCTGAGAAGCCTAGTTCTGGACCTCATTTGGTCGGGCAAACCCGCAAGGGCGGCATACTCATTCCTCGTACTTCCCGTCACTAAGGGTGGCCTAGCTCTACCCGATTTAGAGCAGTACTACTTGGCAGCACAAGCCCAGTTTCTCAGTCACTGGTATAAGCCCCAATTCGTAAGACCGCGCGTACAGGTCGAACGAGCACTAGCCTCACCCAACCTGCTAAGGGCCGTGATTATCAGCAAACAGGCTGTGCCACACACGACGCTGAACATAGTGCAATCCACTTACACAATATGGCGGATAATGGCCCAAAAGTACAACATTCAGCTTAGATACTCTCCTCTTCTACCCGTGAAATTCATTCCCAGGATCCCACTCACTGCCGAGAAAGTGTATCTGATCTGGGCGGACAAGTGCAAAATAAATACACTTGGTGACCTCTTCATACAAGACACCTTCATAACACCCCAGCAGGCGAAGGAGAAGGGTAGCACCTCCTCCCTTGATATCTTTTTGTACTTCAGAGTGCGGTACACCCTGCAGGCCCTCATCCCATCGTTCCCACAACAACCTCCCACCTGGCAGCTGCTGCACGGAACCATTCAGGCACAAGGGGAGGGCAAACTGGTCTCCTCTATCTACAAAGCCCTGCTCATGGACACTTCCCTCGAACCCCAAAACGAAAGCAAGATGGGAAACCACGCTTCAAACCCCCATTCTAGATGAAGACTGGAACTGTATCTTAACAACAGACTAAAAAAGTGGCACTCAACTCCCGCTTCAAACAAATCCACTTTAACTTTCTGCACAAACCTATTATACCCCTAAAAAGAGAAACAGACATCACCCCGGGTCAAATGCATCTTGCGACAGATGCGGGTCCCCTGATGCTGACTTCCTGCACCTAGCGTGGAGCTGTCCAACAGTGTCTAAATTCTGGTCAGATGTGCTTGACGAAACTGACAATCGGCGAGAGGGTGGGGTACTCCCCACTAGTGGCACTCCTTGGCCTAACGAGACCCCCGTCTTCACACGTTAGAAAACTGGCAAGCATGCTATTGGTTCTGGCACTTAGAAGAGTGGCCATGGCGTGGGGACGTGGCACACCCCCCACTCTTGCGAACTGGAGGAGAGACATTATATACTGCCAAGAAACAGAATCAGAATTTATAAAGACACTACCCCACCACGCAAGACCCCCAGATATTTGGGGCCTGTACATCTCGCACCTCCTCCCCAGCGCAGCACCAACCAAGACATCTGATCAACCACTACAGACTTCACCTGTGTAAATCAAATGCGATAACTGCTTGTTGTGTGATGGGACTGCCGGAGGGTGGGGGGCGGGTGTGAGGGGGGGCAACAGTGGCATGTTAGTAGCCCACTGTTTGGTCTTGTTGATACACATGTTTACTAAAATGCTAAAATAAAGTTTCCAAAAAAAAATGTTTTAAAAAACTGCATCATGGACGCCTCAATGGATAAAACTCTTCCAGCAACACCCAGCGACAATGTGAATAGATGTGCCCTGGCTCAATTCCTCAGAGACCTATGGTTAATTGAAACCTGCCGCTTCTTCCGTCCTCAGGAGAAAGACTACACCTTTTACTCAGCAGTGCATAAAGGGTTCCCCCGGATCAACATGATCCTAATATCAGATGCAGCTATTCCACAGGTCACTGGGTTAGAAATAGGGGTGCGATGTATAACAGACCTCGCTCCGCTCTCTATGACCATGGAAATGCTGCATCCGAAGCCACAAACTTGTAAACCATGGCGACTAAATGAGCTGCTATTGAAGGATCTGGTGTTGAGAACGGATATAGAATAGGTGCTGAGGAACTATTTTACCGAAAACACCACACCGGGGATTAACTGGGGAATAATATGGAATGCTAGTACGGCGGTGGTCCGAGAATTCATTGCACACACAGTAAATTTCCTAAAGAGAAAAGTGAGAGGCAAGCATTAGAATCGAAAGTAAAGACAGCCGAAACACAATATAAAGACAAAAAATCCCAAAGAGCCTGGCGAGAACTCAAACTAAAGCCGCATTAGAAGCTCATTACGCAGATGAATCTGCACAACTCCTTAAAACAAAACATATGTATTATATAAAAGGGGACAAAGCCAATCGGCTATTAGCGGCCAAATTGAAAAAGCATAAAAACCGCAACTGCATTAACCAACTAACACATCCAGGGGGAGGGGTGGTCAAGGATGAAAAAGGGTTAGCAGAGGCCATGCATGCATTTTACGTTAAACACCTATCAGGGGGCCATTTACAAAGGGAGAGACAAACTAAATTCCTGGCACAAACGGAATTACCGCAAATTACTGAGAGTGATAGACAAGAGCTAGAAGCACCCATATCAGAAGAGGAGGTGAGGGGAGTCATTAACACCTTGAAAGGGAACAAAGACCCGGGCCCGGACAGTCTTTGGAATGCCTATTATAAAACGTTCCAAAATGTACTGGTCGGCCCACTACAACGCCTATTTAACTATATAAGTGACACCGAGCAGGTCACGCGGGAAATGAGTCCAGCAACTACGCTCCTCCTCTTAAAACCAGACAGAGACACAACGGAATGTACAAGTTATCGTCCTATCTCTTTGCTAAATGGAGACGCAAAGATTTACTCCACTATCCTAGCACAAAGATTAGCTAGAATCCTCCCCAAAATAATTCATCCGGACCAAGCACGCTTTGTAAGAGGACGCCATACTTATAACAATATTCGTAGGGCTATAAATATCATTGAATGGGAGCAGAGAACAGGCCAGCCTATGTCGGTATTAGCATTGGACGCCTCCAGGGCTTTTGACAGCCTAGACTGGAGCTTCCTGCAGTTGGTCTTGGAGATGTTTGGATGCAGCCCAATTTTCTCCCGCATGGTTCTGGACAATTTCGTACACCCATCTACAAGGTTGATGATTAATGGTCAACTAACTGAAAGCATCCCTATCCGCAAGGCCATGGAGCCGCGGGCACAGGGAATACAATCAGAACAAGGCATCCTGGGGGTGGAGACGGGGACCTGCGGAATCCAAAAAACTGCTTTGTATGCGGACAATGTCCTTTTTCTGAGGGACACAGAGCGCTCACTTCCCCACACAATCACAATGCTAAAGAAATTTGCAGAAGTCTCGGAATTTCATATTAACTGCCCTAAATCTAGCGCACTTAACATCACGGAAAACCCGGATAAGCTAGCAGAGTGGGAGAAGAATTATCCGCTAAAATGGAGTCAAGGACCCATAGCCTATCTAGGCATAAACCTAACACCTACTTACAGGAGGCTTTATGGGGCGAAAATCCCAAGGCTACTGGCAACCCTGACAGAAGACCTGAAAAGATGGGATATTCAGGAGCTGTCCTGGACAGTCCGGATAGTGGCAGTTAAGATGTCCTTGCTCCCCAGATTTCTATATATAATGGGTGCACTCCCACTGTAAATCCCCCCTCCCCCCAGCAATCCAGAACCTACAAAAGAAAGTCATGGCCTTCATTTGGAAAGGAAAGAAGCCAAGAATCCCCAAGAAAATTATTTTCTGAACTCAGGCAATGGGAAGGCTAGGAGTACCGCCATTTCGTAGACGCCTCTGGGCAGCGCAGATGGCACCAATGCTACAATGGCCCCCAAGGGAGAACCAGAACCGATGGGTAAATCTAGAAAGAGAAGCAACAAAAACCTTGTTAGAGAGCCTGGGATTTTTACGCCCGAGACGTAGAGGGAACGGAGGCACACTGTTGGAAACAACAAAGGCCACTCTATGGTATTGGGATAAGGCCCTACGAAATAAGAAGCCAAAACTTCAGGTGGGGGCGCACTCACACCAATGGCCAATAATCCAGATTTCGCACAAGGTACACAACCTCACTTTTGGTCCCGTTGGGGAGGAGGGAGGAATCTTACCTTAAAAGAATTTTACATAGACGGGGTACCCCTGACATTTGAAGGATGCAAGGAGAAATTTGCGATCCCCGAAAGTGAACGAT
The DNA here is from genome assembly GCF_040938575.1 of Ambystoma mexicanum. NCBI lineage: Eukaryota > Metazoa > Chordata > Amphibia > Caudata > Ambystomatidae > Ambystoma > Ambystoma mexicanum. The sequence continues at coordinate 686,976,980 of NC_090934.1, read as the reverse complement.
ATCATTACACTCAAATTAGGCATTGGGTCACAAATACAAAGGTGAAGGAGGGAGCTTCCCGGCAACCTATAGGGCTGGAACTCACCATACAAGAAGGGACACCAGAAAAAGGCATATCGTGATTATATCGCTTGCTCTGTGGCGCAGACCCAGAAGAAATCCTCCCAAATATGAGGAAATGGGAGGACGAGGTGGGCAAGCCTATACCTATAGAGACATGGGGGCAAATATGGCATTGAGCAGCGAAGACCTCTAAATGTGCCTCAATCAAAGAGGCGACATTCAAACTATGCCTTAGATGGTACATGACTCCACAGCCAATAAACTCTATCAAAGCTAGTTACCCCTCATCAGCCTGGTGAGACTGCGGGGAAGTGGGAGATATGATTCATATGTGGTGGACCTGCCCTTGGGCACAGACATATTGGAAAGAAATCCTGAGTCATATCAAGGAAATAACGAAGGTGCAGCTCCCCCTGGACCCATTGGTAATATTACTAGGGGCGGCAATCAAGAATATCTATGCAAATACTGGAGACAGAGCCACGCTCATTACCCACACGTTGAGCGCAGGGAGGATTAATTTGGCACATATGTGGAAAACCAAACAAGGACCAGTAGAAGCCATGTGGTGGTTTAAATTATGGGGAATTATGGCCCTGGAGAAGGTAACAGCCTTGGCATACGGCTCTTATCCGAAATACTTGAATACGTGGATGCCCCTTCACAAATTCACTAGAGAAAATGAACACATGTACTTTAAAACAAGAATGTTACGTAAGTGCATTGATACACAAATGGAAATGTTTTAAGTGAACTCAACCGAACACTATTGCAATGAAAGTAAGCAGGGAGAGGGAGGGAGGAGGGAACAAAGGTTAATTGTTAATTGTTAGCTGTTATATTCAAGATCTCAACAAACTAAGTGATAATACGAGAACTGTAAGACAACAAGAAAAGAAATGAACAATACCTTGTTCCAATGTATGCGCATGCTTGTTATCAGAGCTCTTGAAATAAAACACAAAATAAAGTTTGTAAGAAAATACATTTTAAAAAAACACCAGCCTGGTTCCTAACTCATTGGGGCTATAGAGGGTGTTTGTTGGGGTGGTGTGAGATGGGTTGGAGGCCTCACTAAAGTTGAATTTGTAAAAGAGCTTTTGGTGCGCGCCACCTTGCTTGGGGGGAAAAGGAACTCCCTGAGTTGAGTGTGACCACCTAAAATAATGCGACAGTGGAATTGGCCAGTGTGAGCTCCCCAGCCCTCCACAGAAGGATCTGTTGTGACTGTGAGGTGATGGTCTGGTAGGCGAAAGGGTGCACCTTGAATTAGATGGAGATGAAGACTCCACCACTGGTGTGCATCGTGAAAAGGATGGGTTAGATGAAGCTCGTCTTCCCAGGATCCTGAAATCTGCTGCCAACATGCATCCAGGAACTCCCGAAGGGATCCATAAGAGCTCCTTCTTCTGATCCTCCAGGAGAAGATTGCAGAGTTTCACTGCTCAAGACATAAGTACATAAAAAGAGCCAATTTCATAGGGAGGGGAGTCTCTTGAAGGTAGATCCGCTGACTCGCCGTCTCTTGGCACCAGGGCTCAAACTCATCCATTGAGTTAGTGCGTGGCGAGTCATCAATAGGATAGTCGTCGATATCAGTGTCAGTATCAGTGAGGTTGGCTGGGAGGGACTGGTACCTGACGAGGGTGTCCAGCTGCTGGCAGGTGAACTAAGCCTTGTTCCACATGAAAAGTACTAGGCTCCGAAGTAGGCGGCAAAGAAAGCAGGAAGATGCTGCTGGAGCTCTGAAACCAGCGTCTACAGCATGGACATTATATCCATGGATACATCCTGTGAGCATGACGGAGGAGAGACTTGAATTGGTCTTGAAGTGGCATCTGGTTGGATAGGTGTTGTGACAATTCTAACAATATCATCACTAATTCTCTGGAGGGAAGCTTCTCTTACATGGCCAGGGAAATGCAGAAGCTACCTGACTCTGACCCTAGGGATGGCTATCTGCGGGAGGACCACGTAGGGGAAGACCAACTCCAGAGAGGTAGGAAAACACTGAACCAAAATAACCTTGTAGACATAAGTCCACACAACACCCATGTACCTTTACACCATGCCTGTATGGCCTATTGTGACATAGATGCTAATTTCCCAAGTTTTCCCAACCAATCACCATATTTACCTTTCCCCCCCATTTTAGTACTGAGATGAGGAAGAGGGAGGGAGCAATGAAGATGACCAGAAGCAGTAAGCCAATGCTGCATTGTAGTCTTTGGAAAATATTGAGCAATGCCGGAAGTTTAAAACTGCTACAGCTGACGGGTATCAGAGAGAGGCAGGGTCAGAAGCTTTCTGTAACTTGTTCTGACGCTGGTCGGGACGCCATAAAACAAGCAGATTGTAAGAAGCAGCATTGAGGCTGACACGAATGTTGTGCAGGGAGACCGTGCACAAAGAAGCTTACCGCTTGATGACCGTGAGCAGCTGGAGTCACCCGAAGCCAAGGAAACCAAAGTGAGAGGAGGCTAGCTTAGAAGCGGAAGAAGAGAAGCGAGACCTGCCAAAGTCACCCGGTAAGCCTAGGGTGAACAAATGGGCTACCGGGGCGCAGGAAGGCAAATGCTGTGTCCCAGTAATAATGTGGGAAATCCCAATTGAATATATTAAGGAAACGGACACGGGTGAGAACATAGTTAAGAAAGGGGCAATGACACAGTTTTTTTAAAGAAAGAATACACATGCGAAAAGTGTTAAAGGTGGTTGCTTGAGAGGCAGATTTGATAGACATGTGAATAGTGTTGAGACAGGGTCGGAGACCAAACACATGAAAAGAGGAATTAAAACAGAAACAGACTGTCAAAAGAGGGTCAGTAACCCAATATTGGAAAAACATTGTCACGTAAATGAAAGAAACAGTGAATGGAGAAAGGAAAAGCCCTTGTAGGTTAGTGCACCGGGCAGACAGTGATTCTGCGACTCACACGCAAGAGAGGAACACAAAAAGAATTGAAGTGATATCCTGACAGGCGAATAAACCAGGAGTGAGAAAATGGAGTGAAGTGATATCCTGGCAGGAGAGTAAACGGAGGATAGCACAGGGGCAACACTATGGTCAGGGAAGCAAGAAGTTAAGGGAAAGAAGTATTTTCCTAAAAACTTCATACATCTACTAACTGGAGGACCTCAAAGAAGAAGCTGTCCTCCTTGATACGGCGGAGTGAAATATTGGAAGAAGCGCGACACGTAGTTGAGGAACGCCCTCCCTTTTTGTGAAACAGTGGGACATTATTGACTTTTATTCAGAAGTTCTGGATAAACAGTGAAGGATCCGAGAACCAATAGGGGAAGGAAAGCCCCCTTTCTCTACTAGACCTTTTATTGCTTTTCTGTACCCTTAAGAACTTTATGTTGAGAACTTTAAAAGAAAGCTACAAGTACGTAGCTTACCAGAATCCCCTTGTGAGTTTAGAGAGTCAGTTTAGGATTTTTGAACACAGGACGGATGACCCTTTTTTTTTACATCCTGAAACAGACACCCCTTAGTTTTGTTGAGACAGGGAAACCCCTCTTAGTATTAGGGATAGATAGGATTTTCTTGCAACCCTCCTATTATTTTGATAAATAAAACTCTATAGCTAGAACTTCACATGCCACTGTGTCTGAGTCTTACTCTTGATCCCTTACATTGTCTACTTGAAACCTGCACTGGGAGAGGTTTCCAGCTGAACAGGAACATGATCAGTAGGTAGCCAAATGGATGCCAATGGAGCACACAAAGCCGACATGTTCATAGACAGAAGCATGCCGTTATCATCGTCTGAAGCAAATCCTTTTGTAATGTCCATGTCAGACTCATGTTGTAACAGCTCTTCAGGGGACAGCAGGAGGTACATACAGGGCCAATGAGAACAGTGGCTATGCACGAGTCGGCCTCGGGAGAAACGACAGCACTGATGGCTAGTTGCGATTCCCTGTAACTCATCTCCTTAAATGGGGAACCAAAATCTTGGTGGCCGACGAGATGCTTGTTGTCAACGGGATGGATCTGCTCGTAGACGAGTTGGCAGTCGCTGATGGAGTAGATTTGGTAGTAGACAAGGTGGTCATCGATGGAATGGGTTTGGCTGTTGACGAGGTGGTCGTCATCACCCACGAAATGGAAGTTGACTTGGTTCGTCCCTCGACGGTGTCATCGACAAAGATGTGGGCGGGGCAGTTGTCAGTGTGGATGAGTGTCACTTCTCCGAAGTAGAGTGCTTCACTGCCGTGGACCCTGGACGTCGAAGCATTCAGATGACTGCAGTCATGGACAAGGGTGTCAAGAAAACCATTGACGATGGAGCAGTCTGAGCTTGCAATCCATGTCCCTTTTTTGTCCTCATGGCACCTCGGCCTCTGTGACGAGTGAGTGTGCTCAAGGGGTCTCCTAGACCTTGCAGAAGCATAACTGCGGCCATAGGCAGGGTAAGAGGCCCTTGCACCGTCATCTGGTGGTTCTATGTGCCTTCATTTTTTCGAAGTAATAATTGATGAAAGAATTACTTAGAAAAACTCATCTTTTTTATTTTGGGGGGACCTCTCCCTATACTCTAACCCCCACCCTGACCACCCACTTTAACCCTTTTGCCCTGACCCCTTATATTTCAATTCGTTTTTCTAAGTAATATCTGTGGCAAAAATTCATCCAACCATGCCACCAACCGCCTGTACCGATCCTTAAGTTTCTTGGATGAGATTGACTGACAGATGGAGCAGTTATGAAGTCATGGTCTAGACACTTTAGGCATTCCTCATGCAGATCCTCATTGTACACGTTCTTAAGGGGACAGGTCGAGAATGCCTTGGACAGGGTGTTCTTCCAAGTGTCTGCCATGATGTTCCAGTCAACTGACTCTTGAAGGCCTCAAATGGACGGAAGCAGGACAGCAACCCCGGAGGTGACAGAATGGGCTGCATGTCTACACCAGCCAGCGAGGAGGGCATCAGACCAAATAATGAAGGTATCTTGAAACAAAGATCAAGAAAATAGACAATGGGCCTCATTCTGACCTTGGCGCAAAGGGATACCGGGCACCGGTGCCGGTAATCCCTTTGCGCCCTATTCCGAGGTTCCCCAACGGGACCCGTAAGGTACGTTTGGCCCGACCAAGCGTACCTTACAGTTCCGTTGGGGGACCAGGGCGCAAATAACGGCCTTGGCATGCGCCGGGCCGTTATTTGCGCCCTCCCCATTCCCATTGAGCCCTATGGGGGCTCAAATGGGAATGGGGATTGCCATTTTCAATGGGGACTTGCCGGTCCTGCAAAGGTCGGAATAGACCGGTAAGTCCCCATTGAACAAGGGCGGACTCGGTACCATTATTGGAGGCTGTCAGGGCGCTAATAGCGCCCTGACTACCTCCAATCTCAGAATGAGGCCCAACATCATTGAATATTGAACAGAGATTTTTCGAGGACTCCCAACACTTAACGTGCGATAAACAAATCTATAGATGGCCTCCAGGGGTGGAGCTAAGAAAAAACCTGTCTAATAGGCTGTGGGCAATATGACCCAAAAGGACTCCTTAAGTGACAAGCAGTTTAGAGAAATGTAAAGGTACACTGCCTTAGTGTTAGCAAGAATTCCCAGCCGGACGACAGGGCATATTTGAACAGCATGTGAATCTATGAAAGATCCAATACTGGAGAATGTCAAAGTTGTTGGGAGTTGGAAAAACACACTTTGGCTACTGCTCTTAATTGGGTATACATTTTCAGGGTGGAATCTGGTTATGGCATTAGACTAGACCCAAAAGATTATTAAACTGTAATGTTTTAAAAAGTGTATGGGAACGAGTGGCCTTGAACTGAACAAAGCAAAAATAAGAGGTTCTCATCCTGGGTCCAAGACGCAGGCTGCAATCACCTATCCATTGCATGATCCCTTTGTTCTTTTTGAGCCTTCTCTCTTCTTTGACAGTCAAACCTTAAAACGCTTGCACACAATGTTTAAAGACACCAGACTGAGTCCTATAATTATTCCTGTGTTGACACATCACTTTTCCACCCTAATATATCGGTAGCATCACCAAGTGTGTCAGAACCAACCAAACCAGCTTCTCCATGTGATGCTAAAAGCATAGGATTTGGCAATCCTTGCACTGGAGAATACTACAGTTAGACCATGTTTTGGGCCTAACTGTATAACCATAACAGAGCCAATTATTTTAGATACTATAATAGTCTCCATGTCAAACATATATATTACAGGGCTACATTAATTTAGTATGCTTGAATAAAGGATTTCAGATGCATTTATAAAGGATTCATAATTCATTTAAATTACAACTGGAAACTTAAACACAACCAATTGAATGTAAACAACCACCTGCTTTAAATGAAATGCTTTTCACCAAAGTATTGTTATAACTTTAATTGTTCCGGGATAACTCTTGAACCACTGAATAATCAATCAGGCAAAATCTGTCTTCTTGATCAATACTCTATTATGCAATCATAGTAAATCTAAACAACACGTACGTTACATTACACAGGACACGTAAAACAGCAGGCAATATGTAAAACGTTGATTTAAAAAGGTTACTGAATGTTAAAAATCAATGCTGCCATGAATGATATATCTTTTGCAAACCACCTTCAGATGTCTAAAATCATACTAGCGTTAGTGTGTACATAACATAATACCGAAAATTCTATTATAGTTTGGAAAAAACTGGCTGAAAAGGATTTAATGTTTTCAGACATCATTCAAAAGAATACATCAATTTAGACTTGAACATTTGACTGCTGAGAACAATGCATAATCGCATAAAAATATGGATATGCGTTTTTCAACATCTCCTTTTAAAGAGAAAACATCTTAATTAGTACATTCTCTAAAGAGACAGTGACAAGAGTATCCTTAAACTGTCAAATTATAAAATCAGGGTTTGGATCCCGCAGCTATTAATTTCCTCCTACCTCCCTAAAGTAGTGTTGTTATTCTACCTGCATATTTATTCAGATGTTTTTATTACCACATTTAATTCTACACTATTCGAGTACAGCTCTCTTGTTATCTCATTGATTCCAATGTTCCTTTATACAGAACGCTAAAATAGACCAAGCAAATGCCAATCTAAGTCAGATCGCTGCCATGTTATCTTGCACGCCTGAGATAGTATGAACAAAGGAGGACACCATCTATGCACAAATAAAATATTTAAATCAACAAAAACAAACATGGGAATGCTTTTATTGTCTTAATCCGCTTCCTATGTAGCTGTTGATGGCGCATAACCATATAATCACATGCCACCAAGGGCAATTCTGACTGGGATGAGCTGCAAGGAAACTAGGTTATATATTTCTCGGTCCCAATAAATACATGCTTTTTGTTGTTTAGATGAGAAATGAATCCATAAACAAGGTTTGCCGAAGCAATTATCAAATAAGCTTCATGCATATACAACGATGTGGTAAGATTTAAGGTGCTGAAGTTTCGAAAAAATATTCCAGATGCTAATCTTACATTGGCTGAAAAGCGTAGGCTGTTAAGCAGCAGGATCTCTCAAGCAGGTCCAGATGGGTAGGAGGTTAGGAAAAAACAAGCAGGTGGGGAAATGGTGGGAACCGAAGAAAAGCATGGAATATGCCCTGCACTGGCAAGGTTGTCTTCCCTCTTGCAATTGGGGACACTTACCTGGGCTCTCTTTATTGAGTTAGATGTTGCATAATAAAAATTGCAAAAACATTGTCCACACTCTGCACATGATTGATTGAGAGATTTACAAAGAACGTCACAAGCCATGCAGGTTCTTGGAAAAATTACAGTTTTGATTGCATTTACGCAATTACATTTCTACTTCAACTGTTTTGTTTGATTTAAAAGAGACCCTGCCCTTCGCCCTAATACATGCAGCATTTATATCTATGGTAGTATATACATAAAGTTATGCTGTTTTTCAAATATCAGCAGAGCACATTAAGCGATAAGGCACACTTGAAGCTAATGTGTATTAGAGGACATTAAAACAAAAACCGAACAGCCCACATTAACTATATAAATGTAAGACTATGTCAAAATACATGTAATGCTTGAAACGTGCTTGCTTCTGATTCAGAGGATGCACAACCCGGTCGATTCATTCATCAGAATGTACTCCTCAGTGAGATTCCATATTGCTCACCAGTAACACAGAATCTCATTTCTATCTCTTTGTTTTCGATAACATGTCCTTGGCGCCTGTGCAAACATTGAGCACAAATCTGCTTCCGGATTTTGGCCTTCGACCAGAAACTCCACTTCCAAGAGGGATCAGCTCTTCCCCCACTGTTCTCATCAGAGTGCTGGCTTAAGCACAGCTCCTGGCCCCAGATTTCCAGAAGGCACCCTCTCAGGAATCCTCGCCTGCCATTTGCTTTGCTGAGTCGAATCTCAGAGGGCACGGCTTTCTTGCAGCGGCCCCACTATGCTGAACAGGCTTCCACTTCTTGGAACGGGGTGTTATTAAACTTGTAGGTCAATTGTGGCAGTAACAACTCTTTGGAAGCTTTCAGCCACGGTATACGTTCTGCCAGTGTAATTAAATATTAATTCTAAGTGTTACAGTTTGTAGCAAAGAGCTTTTATTTTCCTTCATGGTCCTAGAAGGAAAGGAGGCTAAAACGCAGGCTATTTTGTTCTCTAGCACAGTGCAGGGAAATACAATTTGCAGAATACCTTTATTTCCCACACATCATTTTGCCTTGAGGACGGTTCACTTTTTGTTTGTCCTCACATAGCACAAAAATAGCAAGGGTTGATTACAAATAGACCAAAAGCACGACGTGCTTTTGCGTAATCAATAGACTTTTACATCGAATTATATACACATAACACCGTGCTAACAAAAACGTTATTGCTATATCACTGATATTATAAAATGCTCACTTAATGTACATTTGTGATGACTGCCATTAAAAAAGTAATTTAAGTCTTCTTCAAATAACGTGCATTGGAAGGTTTCTAGAACCCTCATGAATACATGTATGTATGAAAGGGGAGAGAACGTAAAATGAGCATTACTAACAAAAAGTGGAACAGGATTAATATCTATACAAATTAAAAAGTCACACGAAGAACATGTTTGCCCAATTATCTAATGCGTAAAAAGCATTTGGGCACAAGCCTGGCATTTGGGCATCATCACAGACAAATCCACATCTCAGCCAAATATTCCATATGTCTGAACAGATGACACAACATACAAACTGATGGGACAGTAAACTACTGGGCACTCGAAAACAAACATTTCTTGCATGGGATTAAGCATTATAAAAAGACGGCTGTTATATGGAAGACGCAAAACAAAATGTCCCACCACTGGAGCACAGCCAGATATTTGTAGGATGTAGAATATAAAAAAGCTAAGAATTTTAAATTTTCAGTACAAATAGGTAGACACTGATCTAGTGCATGGACATTTGAAATAACAAATTTAAAACAAGATCTGCACTAGTAGGCAGTCCAATAACATATCCACTCACAACAAAGTAGTGTGAACTTTAGAGTTCAATATATATATATATATATAAACACGGCCGGCAGTAGCGGGTGTGTGGTTATGGTTAAGATATTAAACTCATAGGAAGACCACTTTTTCGGCGGCTTATAACTTTGCTCCCCCTAGGCAAATCCTCACCAAACTTTGCTAAAAAAGTATATGGTTGGCTCTGAATTATTTTGCCAAGTTGGGCGAGGTTTTCGTGCGGGGGGGGGGGGGGGGGCAAAGTTATAAGTGGGATCCCAAAAATAATTTCTTTTCCATAGACTGAATGGGGAAGAACTGTGCTGTCGGAGAACTTTTGGAAGCGGCACGTGGTTGGCTGGAGGGAAGCGTGCTGTGCATCAACAATGTTTGAGAAATGCTGCCATGGTGTCTCGGAGGACAGTGCACCGGAGGAAGGGTCTGCAAAATATACTGTACGCCACGTGTTGGCTGCAGCAAGGGAGGGAAATGGTGGGGGAGTGACAAGTGGTTAACGTGACACATGTAAATAGGCGGAAGAAGACGGAGGAGTGGCTGCAGTATTGGTGCGTACAGCACGATTTCAAGGGTACCTAGACAGCTGACAACTTTGTGTGGTGATTTGAGGCAGCTGTCGTAACGGCAACCTCTTTCTGTGATGAATTGCGGCAGGTGATTTTCAGAAGGGGAGTGAATTGCGCATGGCATAGGGTGAGTGGGAGCGCGGGTGCCTGTACTATGCAGAAGGGTTGCGGTAGTTGGAGAGATGGTGGCATGCATGGGTCCATGTAGTTGCATTGAGTCTGTTGAAGGATTAGACTATTGGGTGCATGGCCGAAGGCCGTAGGCCGGAGCCCATGCTCTAAAGAGCCTAGGGCTTCAGCTCACCCACCACAACTATGCATGTGTTACTCTGTATCTGGTAGAGGGGGTGTTTGCATAGTGTGGTGTGTGCAGATTGGTTGGAGTAGGGCTAATGTAGCTAACAGTATGTGGGTAGGTTGGCAGTGATACCATACTCTGTGAATGGAAGTGGGTACGTCCGTAGTATGTGAATGGAAGTGCACAGGGGTGCAGGAGACAGTGTTGCGTTTCAACATTGTGGTAAGTGTATCAATTTCTTCCTGTATAGCTCTATGGCGGTGTGCAGGTTGGGTAGGAGTGCTGGTGGCAGTGCTGTGTATGTGGATTGTCGTAGTTGGTGACATGGTGAAATGGATGGTGCCATTATGTAGCAGTGAGAGTGTTGAAGGCCTAGACTGTTGGGTGCATGGCCGTAGCCCATGCACTCAAGAGGCTAGGACTTTAGGACATACACGCCAGTAATGCATTTTGGATTCAGCAGCAGTTAGAGGGTGGTGACCTGGAAAGAATGGGTGTGGAGCACATTTCAGATGCAATCGAGCAGGAGAAGTGAGGTGCCATGCGTGCATGTTTGGTTTTGTAGGTGAGGACACTGTTGCAACATGGTAAAGTTTGATGTGCACTTGGCAATGGTGGTGTGAAAAGTCATCCTGTGTGCAGATTTGTTGAAGTAGGGCCAATGTTGTGAAAAGGTTCTGGGTAGGTTGGTAGTGACAATACTTTGTGAATGGGTGTGGCTAGGGGTGGTGGAGGCTCTGGTATGTTTCTGGATTCTGCTGATAGTGACCTGTTTTCGTGAATGGGTGCAATACAGAGGTTCAGTATGTGATTGGTAGATGTGTGTGCAGGTTGGGTAGGAGTGCTGGTGGCAGGGCTGTGTATGTGGATTAGCGTGGTTGGTGATATGGTCATATGCATGGTGGCATTACGTTGCAGTGCCTGTGTTCAAGGCCTAGCCTATTGGGTGCATGGCAGAAGGTCGTAGGCCGTAGGCCATGCATTGAAGAGCCTAAGACTTGAAGAAACCCACGCCACTAATGCAATGTTGACTGTGCATCTGGTAGAGGGTGGTGACCTGTAAAGAATGGTTGTGGAGTATGTTTCAGACGCCATAGAGCAGTAGAAGTGAGCTGGCAGGTGTGTATGCTTGGTTCCGCAGGTGAGGTCGCTGGTAGAACATGGTAAAGTTTTGGATCTGTGATTGGAGATGGTGCAATAAGAAGTCACGCAGCGTGGGCACTGGGTGCAGTGTGTGCACACTGGCAGTATGGGAGAGGGTATGGTTGAAGTGTAGCTTCTATGGGTTCTTTACTATGATGTGTGCAGATTTATTCCAGTAGGGTCAATGTTGTGAAAATGTGGTTAGGTTGGTAGTGACACAATACTTTGTGAATGGCAGTGGCCAGGGGTCATGGAGGCTGTGGTATGTTTGTGGAAGCTGCTAATTGCGACCGGTTTTCGTGAATGGGTACTTTATGGTGTGAGGGAGTTGAGTTGAAGTGCTGCTATTTATGTTACGTTTGTGCACAATGTTAGCTGCCCACATGGTTGCATGCATGGATTCATAGTGTTGTTGTGGGTGTGGGCAAGGATGGACTGTTGTGTGCATGGCAAAAGGTGTGCTGGGTGTGCTGCAGGATCATTGTGGATGCTGAAATAGGGTATCCTGTAGGAAAAGTTTCTGATGGAGGGGCTTTCGAAGTGAAGGGAACGTGTTCTCAGAGTGTTTAACAGGAAATATGGAGTTGTGTAGAGAAATGATAGTGTGCAATGGCGAGGTTCAGTAAGTGATTGGTGCAGGTGTTTCTGAAAGTTTCATAGTCACCAATAGTCGCCAGTAACAGAGTGTTGGAAAATTCGAGTGCAAAGTGAAGAAGTATTGTCTGCTTTGCTGGGGCGTGGCCCTATCTGTAGCTGGGAAAGCGCACATGCCACCTCATGGCCTTCTGTGCATGGAGCCTTCGCAAATGGAACTGTGGGGATTCTCCAATGAGGATTCGAGGGTGTGGTTCACCGGAAGGGGCAGTGACATATTTACCCAAAATATATGTGTTTTTATAGACAATCCTAAAGACACATTCCCCACCCATGTCTTATATCCCCCCCCCCCCGAATACCCCCTGAACCCCCCCTTCCAGTTTCTAGCACGGTAATGCTGCGGATTCCGCAGGACTTTGAGGATTAGACGTGGCAGATCAGGCTGTTTTTAGGGTTCCATGTTTGTTTGTTTATTTATTTATATGGCGCACCGGACCAGAAGGTATGAGGGCGCAAGCATTACAGGTATATTCTCAACTTAGTTACAATACTGTACAATATTTACATTATTATACAAGGGTGCAGTCAGTAGGGCGTATGCATTACAGGTATATTCTCAAACTTAGTTACAAAACTGTACAATATTTACATTATTATACAAGGGGGCAGTCAGTAGAAGCAGTTACAAGGATGCAGAGTGGAATTAAGAGAGGGTTACAAGTTAAACAATTTTGTTGTAGTTGTAGGGTATCATTGTGGGTCTTTGTACTTAATCCACTGGATGTAGTTACGCCTGAATTGGTGGTAAGTTTGAGGTGCTCTGACAGAGGGGGGTTTTGAATTCCAGTGTTGGGCTGCTTTCACCTGGAAGCTGTTGCCGCCCATTTTCGAGCGCTTGAATCTGGGAACAGCGTGCAAGTTAACATTGCTATTTCTGGTATGTCTGTTGGGCATGTATCTGGTTATTCTGTCTGAGAGATAACGGGGAGCTGCGTTGTTAAGGCATTTGTGGGTGAGGGATGCTACCTTAAGCTGGATTTTGTCCAAGGTAGAGAGCAAGTTGTAAGTTCTCCTAGTGTTCGAGATGTGTTCTCTTTTAGGGAAGCTAAGCGCAGCTCGGAGAGCATTGTTCTGTAGGATCTGGATTTTATTTGTAATAAGCTTGCATGTGTAGGCTGTAGTGGATGCCACGGAGCTGACATGTTTATGGAAGGAGACGGTGGAATCGAGATAGATGCCAAGGGTTTTCACTTCCTTAGCTACCTTAGGGTTGCCGTCTATGGTGAAGCTGGCGTAGTTGGGTTCCAGTTTGTTTAGGTTTGTGGCTGAACCCAGGATGATGAGTTTGGTCTTGTCATCAATCAGGCATAGACTGTGGGAGGCCATCCATGCCTGAATGATGAGGTACACCTTGTTCACCAAGGCCAAATCCGTGTTGTAATCTCCCGTCAGCGGGATGAGAATTTGGGTATCATCAGCATAGTTAGTGTAGGTGATACCCAAACCGTCGAGATCATTAAACAGGGGCTTGGTGAACATGTTGTACAGTGTGGGGGAGACACATGACCCCTGAGGGACCCCGCATGTGATGGGGATAGGGTCAGCGTAGGCCGTGGTGGAGAAGACGTGCATGGATCTATTGCTTAGGAATTATGTAATCCAGCCTATAGCTTCTTGGGAGAAATGGGCCGCCGAATCTAAATGGCTACATAGGATTTTATGATCAACAAGATCGCCATATTTTTGCGGCGAAAACAACACATGGACCCTGCGGGGGACACCCCTCTACCCCCCGCATTATTTTTTTTAAGTGCGTGGGACACCCCGCAACCCCCGCACCTAATATTTTCGACACCAAAAATATTGCCTATGGCCGTTCCCGACGACCATATGCATGCCGATATTTTTGGTGGCAAAAATATTACCTGATACCGTTTTTAGGATGGCACCTATAGCATTGGCACGGTGGAGGCTAAGCCATTGGGCAATGTGGTTGCTGGTTGTGGTGTGTACACACACACGTGACAGAAGATCTGTTTTACAGATAAATGGAGGAGGCTATGGCAAGCTAAGGGGCATGCATCCTGTTTGTACGGAAGCACTGCATGCACTTGCTTAACGTTGCTAATATACATGGCAGAGCCATCTCTTATGCTGGCCATCCCTGATGGCTATACTATATTTAGGCAAGACCGAGAGGGTTCCCGTGGAGGTGGCATCACCATCATATCCAAAATAAACTTATCGTTACGGCTAGCCCCCACCCAAACTTTGCAATCTTGTGAAACCCTTACTGCCAAACTTCCTATAAACAACACTCAATCGCTAACTATTCACTTGGTCTACAGACCACCGGGCCCGCTTGGGACCTTTGAGGAGGATCTGCACAGTTCACTATCCAACAACGCCAAACCTACTTCACAACTGCTACTACTAGGGGACTTTAACCTAGGATTCAATGACCAAGCAGACGTGCACGTCTCAGCTATTGATAATACTCTCAACTCACTAGGACTATCCCAAAAAGTCAACACCCCTACCCATGTAAAGGGCAGAACACTAGACTGGGTCGCCGACTCTGACTGTACAGTTGTCATCTCTTCCATCTCTCCATTACCTTGGACCGACCATTCAATGGTTTCCTTTAACCTCCTAACCATCTACTTCAGCCTTACCTACGGCACCATCCTGCCTCACCAGAAATAAAAAGAATATGACAGTGGACAATATATTTCCTGCTATCCTCCCAACTTTAAATGCACTACCGGACAACCTAGACCCTAGTGCACTAGTTCATGAATATGATAAAATCATGCTTGACACCATGGATAAAATTGCCCCGCTAAAAATGTGAACACGCAAGCCTACGGCCCACTTAAACAAATGGTTCACGCCCCAACTCAAGGCCTTCAACCTTACAAAAAGAAAAAGTGAATCCACCTGGAAATTATGCCCAACTGATGAGAATAAGGCTAACCTAACCACTATTTCCGTCACTATAAACAAGAAGTCTGCCTGGAAAAGCGAAACTCTTACAATTATTGCATTGCCAATTCTAACTCAAGCATGAAGGAACTCTTCTCCATACTGAAAGAACTGGGGTCACCCATTGCCATACCAGATACCTGTATCAAGGATCAGGCCTGGTGTGCTGAGATTCAACATGCATTAGCAAATAAAATAAACACCCTCCAAACAAAATCCAATTAAAAAAGACTTGATTAACCTCCCCAACCAGACTCAGCCACCGCCTACTGTTACCCTTAACGAACAAATTCTCCTTCACCAAAACTACCACAATAGAGATAGAGAAAATCATCCTATCCCTCAAACCCTCTAACTGCAAAGGTGATATCTGCCCAGCACAGTTAATAAAAGATGCTGCCAGAGATTTATCTCCTTTCATCTCCAAACGCATTAATGGCTCTTTCTCTACAGGTAATATCCCCGCCAATTTAAAACAATCTTGGGTGCTCCCGCTTCTCAAAAGTCAAACACTAGACCCTCTTATCTCCACCAATTACCGTCCTATTACCACGGTACCATTTCTACTGAAGATACTGGACAAAGTGGCATACACACAAATTCAAAAACACCTTGAACTACACAAGCTTCTGGGAGCTAGACAATCTGGCTTCTGTCCATTACATGGAACTGAAACAGCCCTTATCGACTTAAAGACCCAAATAGATGAACTGAGAGATCAAGGAAAGACAGCACTCCTACTCCTACTTGATCTCTCAGCTGCATTTGACCTTGTGGACCACAATGTCCACTGTAGACACTTGGACTCTGCTGCTCATTTTTCCACCCAGGCCATCAGATGGATAGAATCCTTTCTGAGCGAGAGGACTATGCGAGTCTTCTCCCCCACGGCTGCAGCAGACCCCATACCGATCACATGCGGAGTTCCCCAGGGTTCTTGTGTCTCCCCAACCCTTTACAACATATTCACCAAACCCCTCTTCAATTATTTGGACCATCTAGGTATTATCACCTACACCAACTATGCAGATGATACACAGATTCTCCTCCCGCTTTCTGGGATCATGATAAGGACAGGGAGTTGGTGAATACAGTGTATCTCTTCATTCAGGCATGGATGGCATCGCATGGCCTATGCCTGAATGACGATAAGACAAAGCTGATCATTCTAGGCACACAGGCCAACATCAACAAACTAGGCCCTGACTACTCTGAGTTCAGTATTGATGGTAATGTTATTAAGGTCTCGAGGGAAGTAAAAACGCTTGGTTTTTACCTTGATTCTACTATGGCATTCACCAAACAGGTCAATTCCTTAGCATCCTCCACGGCTTATACCTGCAAACTAATAAGAGCAGGTAAACCTTTCCTATCCAATTACAGCTGTATGATCCTAGCGAGAGCCTTAATACTCTCCCGACTCGAGTACTGCAATGCCCTCTAGTGTGGCGCCAATAAAACCATCACCCAAAGGCTCCAAACCCTACAAAACAATGCCCTCAGAGCTGCACTTGGCATAAACAAAAGGGAGCATATCTCCACTATCAGACGACAACATAAATGGAATAAAAAAAAATATATCTAGCAGACTGACAAGAACTGTCAATTCTAACCGTCTGGAAGTACCTAGATTCAAACCTGACAAAATTGGCGGCACCAGTTTCCATGTTCAGCTGCCAAACTGTGGAATGCTCTACCACACAACCTGAAAGCAGATCAACCACTCTCACAATTTAGAAAAGAACCTGATCAAACACTTCAACACTAAAAACCTGTAGTCACTTCAGATTCCTCTGTACCTTTGACTAATTGTATATATACGGTTATTTCTATATAACCTCTGCATCTTATATATTAATTGCCTTCAACCTCTTGACTATACTGTATCATTGTATTTATGTAAGTGGATACCTATGCACTATTGTAAATTTTGTAACATTGTAATGCCCAGATTTTTGTAACATTGTAAGTTTTGCATATTCTTGTTCTGCTGCGCCCGGTTACCTTAGGGTCTGGCACGCGTTATAAATAAATAAACAAACATTTGCTGCTGCTTTTGTGGGATCCCTTTTTTCGACATTTGTAGTACATGCATTACAATGGGAAAACCATATTGTGAAGTGTACAAGGTACGTGGCAGGCATCATGTTGTCATGAATGCAGTGATGTGCTATGGTATTTTGTGCCATTTGTATCGCGCCAACATACAAGTGTGTGAAGGCACGCTGAGGAAAGGGAGGCAGAACGGAGGCCACACAGAGTCATTGATTCCTCTAGGCAAGCTGAAATTCAGAGTGCGCAAGTGAATGGGAAGGGGGAGGGCAAAGTACAGTACAGGAGTGGGAACAATAAAAAATAGAAATAGGTGCAACTGCGGCCGGTGCTGGCATAGACATCAAGTGGTGGCTGGACGGTTAGGGTTCTAGAACACAGTCCCCAAGTACGGGGGTTGGCAGAAAGCCAGTGCAGGGGTAGAACTGTAGGGAGGGAGATGGCCTGGGACCCAGGTTATAGGGTGGGTAGGAAACCAGTGCAGAATACATTTTAGCCAGGAAGTGAGCAGGGCAGAGGGGAAAAAGAAGAAGCACATGGAAAGGCTTTCAGAGCCTACAATGCTTCTCCTCAAAGTCCAGGGAGACAGAGAGCGTGTTGCACAGGGTGGCCGCAGCAGAAGAAACACAAGTACCACCATCTGGTTATGTGTAGAAGCAACTGACCCGGAGGGAGCAGGAGGTGGATGAGGGAAGAGCTGGAGCAAGGAGATATTTAGCAAGTGAGAGTGCAAGGTATTGAGGTCCCAGGGACTAGAAGGCCTTCTGCATAATGCACAGGGCTTCTATTTTATTGTTTGCAGCGACTGGGAGCTATTGTTTGTTTTGTTTGTTTGTTTATTTGATAATGCGCACCAAACCTTCAGGTAGCTGAGCGCAACGGTTACAAGAATATTTGAGACTTAGTTACAGCATACAGGTCAGTACATAAAAATAAACAATTTACAGTGCATACAATTAGGGTACGGGGCAGATAATATTGCAGACATTTTAATCCAACAGAGATACGACCCCTGCCGTTCAGGGCAACGACAAGTTGCACACTCCTCTTATGGAAGAGTTGCTGAGGGCGCAGTGTGGAAGCTGGCCGATTTAAAAAGAGCCTGTGGCAACAGTGCAGCGTACAAAGCATCACACCCATGCAGACACAGACTTTTTGGAAAGTGACTGTAGGTTGCTAAAATACATTCAGTGGTGGCTTTAGTGACTTCTTTTTACAAGTTATGTAGTAGGTGGGTTAGTGGGGAACAATTTGCGTACCATTGTGGGAAGGAAAGAACAGAGTTCCTGTTTCGCTAATATAATGTATGATATGGGTAAATGAAAACATTGCAAGCACATACCAACAAATTGCAACTTCATGGTAGGAGATGGGAGGAACATCAGTATGCGTTTTAAACATGTAGTGGACGCTTAGAGGCAGCTATCGTGCGCAGAGGCACTTATAACAGAGTTGTGAACATACTGCCCAAAAAGTTTTCATACCTTTGTTTTGTGGTGATGGGTGCTTATGGGAATGAATGTGCATGTATAACTCCTGGAATGTTTCACTAAACATTCCACTGGACATGCTTCCCAATAACAGCACACGTGCAGGCTGATTTTGTAATGGTACATATGAAGTCTTGTGGAGAACTGACATTGTAAGATGCTGAAGTCTTGGAGGGCATTGGTGGATGCGTGTGCGAGTACTTAGCAATATCTATTAAGGGCGTGGTGGGAAGATGATAGTGGTAAGGGAAGGAGGACTGTTCATGATTTACTGGTGTGCGGCTCTCAATACTTTGCGAGGAGCACATGCTACATTCTGTGTTTTTGAACATGCTGGGCAATGGAAATGTGATGGTTGCAATTGTCCAATCAGGTTGTTAAGAGTGTGCGTCACAGGAAAGGGCGGCCATATTTGGTTTCATTACTGTGTGTAGTGAGGCTAGCAGAGATGGCGAGACGCACAGTTTTCATAGTGGGTGATCACTTTGTGCTAGACCTGCTCCAGTATGCCGTGGAAAGAGGCTTTTATGGCAATTTGAATTTGGACGAAGTGGAGGCTTTGTGCTGCAGTGTCCCTGTCCGTACTTTTGACAATTTGCTTGCAGAATGTCAACGAGTGGGCACTTTAGGTACTGTACACGTTGTGGTAGTGCACTAAGGAGCATTGCTTTTGGGTTCCATAGCTTGCTGTGTGTACCGTCAACTCAAAAAGATGATGAAAGAAGTGCAGCGCATTTTTGCCACTGCGAAGGTGCTTTTCTCGTGTATACCACCAAGTCCAGTATATAACTATTCCAATTAATGTTGTCGGCAGCCAGAGGTGGGAAGGTGTCTTCTCAACAGAAGCATGAGTAACTTTTTGCATGTTGCTGGAATGTACTCCTGTGAGAATTATAACACTGGTTATCGATATGTGCACCTTCTCAATGGAAATGGCATTTCATTGTCACCCACTTGCAATGAAATTTGGTATTCCAATCTACAGGCTGCACTGAAGACGCTATTGTAAGTATGTGATGCGCCGTGCAACAAATAAAAACAATTATAAAAGCCTGAAAAAAGAGTTGTTACTGTGGAAGCTGATTTAAAAAATAAAAAAACAGCTTTTTTAAGAGCCACAACTACAAAGAACATCCCCTACCCTGGTTGACATTTGTTCCCGTACTCCCGCGCGCGCACACCTGCAAAAGTCTGCGGACATCGCAACAGTTGGAGGGTTGTACGTTTAACATACCCCGCTTTTGCACATGGCCTTCTTATATTTGGGACTGTGGAGGACACGGGACTGCGCAATAAGCTTTCTGGGTGTGGAGTGCACGAACAGACTGTGGTATACGGTATATTTGTCGACCTAAATGCAGAAGGTGAGTTTATAGCTGTGTGTTATACGCGCCACAGCGTATGGTTTGCGGGTGAATTGTACGTACATTACTTGACAGTGAATGATAAACAGAGTCCGGTGGGAGTTATGTGTGGAGTGTATCATGTGGGTTTGTATGCCTATGGAGCACCTACACTGAAGTGACTGCTTTTCGTTTGTGTGTGTGAGAGACTTTGGTGACGCTCGATCCCGACGATATTATTGTTGTTGATTGTGAAGGGACAAATGCACACCATGTAACACGATTTTCAGTGCCGTTTGTGCTGACTGAGGTAGTGGGCCAGGTAATGCTTCTGTTTCCGATCTCCTGCATCATTTTGTATCCCAATATGCAGACAGCCATGTAAGCGTGTTATTTTTTATTTGGTCTGGAAATGGAGAAAGCGCGGTACATTGTGAAGAACTGTATTTGTGTCTTTTTACAACTTGTATTGTCGTACTGTACAAATGGGAATCGTTTCACAGCACGATATTACTGCATTTCTGTATTTTGCACGCTACACACACATTGCCTTGCTGCCCTTTTTGGAAGTATAGGAATAAGGTGTGTGCTTGTTGTTGCGCACTTGTGCTCTTGAAAATGCAATGCAACACACACAACCATCTGTTTCAACGGCCGCCCATTTCTACCTGTTCCCACTGCAGTGTTTTCCACAGTTCCACGGTTCCTTCCATTTAGCACACAATTGTGTGGAGGGTATACGATGTGCGTTGCACTGCCTCCCTTCATTGCCACTTACATTGTGACACTCTACAAGGAGCTTTATATCGTAATAAGCCACAAACGATATTCTAAAGGTACGTTATAGTGCAGCTGCGGTACTACAAACAAAGCATAATTTCTAAATACACTATGCTAAAGCAATGTTCTGCTTACAGTGCCCTACTAAAAACCTATGAGATTTGTGATGGCATCTTTGATGTCATGGGTGTAAGTCCTTGCAGTGCACACTGGTGGCGCGAGTTATGGTTGCTTAAATGTGGGCTACATTCACCCACTCAAGCACAATTCCCATCCATAACCAAGCTGCGCTTCTGCAGTCAACAGCGAAATGCCTGCACTGGCTCCATCCAGCACCATTGCATCAAAACTGCATTTGGCAGCTACAAAAAGTTGCCTGCACCATCTTGACAAACACCTATTGGGCGAGTTGGAACAGGGAACACACCGAGAAACGTGCCAGTGTGTGTTCTTGTGTGCACCAAAAGAAGCAAATTGAAAAAGACAGCGCTGCTCAGCGACTTGCAACAAGTTCCCATTGAAAAGGAAATATTTTACACTAAAAAGGAAGCTGCCCTGACGCTATTTTCATCTTTTCCACATTACATTGCTTTTATCAATAAGGCCCTGCCATGCCCATCCATATTAACATTGTGCTTCAGCTGAAGAGAGCATTATCATTGAATGACAGGCTAATGTCAAGCCAAATCTGGGAAATCTAAGAAACTTCACTTTCAGCCGTGCCAGAAAATGCTTAACTGTTGGGTTACAAAATGTCAAAAATCAAAGCTTTAAAGAAATCCTAGCTCTATGGGCATATGCCAATTTCAGTGAACCTGTGGCTTGAACAAACTGTTGGATAAAAGAAACTGAATAGGGCTGCAAAAAATATTGAGAAGCCAGGTGGAAGAGAGAAAACCCAAATTTAAAAAAGAAATCCTAGCAGCTTTCACTATGTGTCAAAATGGGCTTTTGCAAACAAAAAGAAAATACCTGTTTTAAAAGTACAATGTTGAATAAAAACTTGTCTTTGCCTAGCAATGTAAAGGGGGTTTTGCTGGGGAACATATATGGGATGTTTTATTCAACAGGCTTATTTTTGATTCTGAACAAAATAAAAGAAAATAAGGGAATTAAAAAGCGTTGGCTGGATTTTGCAAGCTCCAGAATAGGTCTTTCTGCTGGATAAACTGAGGCCTTCCTCCAAAAGAAGCCACCATAAATATCTGGGACACATAAGTGATAATTGTTAGCTTGGAAATTTTGAATAGGACAAGGCGGCGCAATCCACAGGCTCATCAGACTTTTGTCTGGGCAGAGGCCTCTTGCAATAGAGATTCTGGGATACCAACCTGTGAAGTGAGGAAGTGGCAATAAACATTGAGTGAAACTGGGAAACCCCCCATGGCCACCCTGGGCTGAAATGACATTTGGTGGTAGTTGAGAAAAAGAAAATGGGCCAAGTGAAGGACAAAGGCCAGGCCCATTTGTTTCAAAAGACTACCTCCAAAGGGACCAGTGGTTCGATTTTAACAAGAGCAACAGGAAAAGAGGCCCCAAAAGAGCATCCTGAAGACCTCCACCCAATCTGGGCAGTGGGGGGGGATGCCCTGCATACCCTGGAAGCAGGGAGGAGCCAGAAGACTACTCTGCTGTGCGCCACAGGGGAGAAGAAACTAGGCCCCACCATTCTGCGAGCCCCTCCCAAGCTCACGGAATCAGGGAGCGCCTAGATGATCATGAGAGGACCTCAAATAGCAGCGCCTCTGAGTCTGAGGGCGAATGGACTCGGATGATGCAGCGAAAAAAGGCAGATAAACCAAAAAGAGTTCTGGTGAAAAACCCCATTAGGCAGATCAAGGCCATCAGGAATTTCATGACACTGTCCAATAAAAATGCTAAATATTCTGTCTGGGAGCATTTGAAAATCTATGAACAAATGATGGACACATTTCACATAAAAGGTAGCCAGAACTGTATAGATTATGCCAAATGGACATTCTCTCAAGAATACTCCAGCTTCTTTGCTGGACTGGAAGACCGAAAACATTCAAGATGGTCCACCTACAAGGCGGCCATCTTGAAGCATTTTTCCACCCATAGAAACCCCCAAGAGGCTTGCAAAGCAGCCTACAATCTACAGTGTGGAAAAGAGTTTATTACTACCTACTTTCATGCGCTCCCAAAATAATCTTTATGACCCAGCTAGTGAGGGATTTCCATGATAAAAGATCTCTGGACTGGGTAATAGAGCAGGCTACCCGGATATATGAAGTCCAAAAACCTGCAGAAAACAAAAATCAGCTTATAAACTCCAAGCAAAAGTTGAAACAAGTGTTCTTAGATTTTCAAGATCTCTTTGCTGTGGACTCGTACGACTGTGGTCGCACCGAGATCCATACTACAACAATTCCCACGGACCCTGGAATGACTCTAGTGTTTGTGAAGCAATATCACTTGTCTCTCGCATCCATGGAGTACCTGACGGAAATTATCAAAAACCTTGAGTCCTGTGGGATAATTTGTCCAGTCCACAGCACCTTTAATAATCCGGTGCTGGGAATTTTAAAACCAAATGGCCAATGGAGACTCTGCGCAGACCATTGGGAGCTAAATAAACGGGCCCACATGTCCCGATGGTGTCTCCCCTACATTGACCAGGGGCTGGCCCAGATCCAGGGGTCAAAGGTACACACTGCAATTCACCTGACAAATGGGTATTGGACCGTGCCTGTCAGTAGGGAGGACCAAAACAAGCTGGCCTTTACCTTTGGGGGGGCAGCAGTACACGTGGACCCGGACTCCTTTCGGATACATAAACTCAGGCAACTAATTCAACATCTTTCGACATAAGGCCATGCCCGACTTGGGTGAAATGGGTAACCTGGCATATGTGGATGATGTCCCGATAAAAAGCTCAACTGTGGAGGAACACATAGCGGACATCTGTTATGTTCTGACCCAGTTGAGGGTTGCCGAAGAAAAACTATCCTTCCAAAAGGCACAGTGATGCAGGACCCATGTAAACTTCTTAGGGCATGAGAACTCCTGAGGGTCTCTGTCCCCAGGAGAAGAAAGTGGAAGCACTCCTAAAACTGAAAGACCCCACAACTCTGCATGAGCTAAAAAGCCTCCTTGGACGGACTAAATACAGTAGGAAGTTCATTGAGGGTTACACAGAGATCACAAGACCCCTGATCCATCTGTTGAAGGGGGGAGTCAAATGGGAGTGTGGTCCAGAACAAGCAGAGGCAGTAAAACAACTCAAAAGAAGCCTCTCACAAGCGCCTTGTCTAGCTTACCCTGTCAAAAACAAGGAGATCTTCTTGGAGACAGGGTTATCGAATACATGCTTGACAGCAATATTATATCAAAAGCATGACAAGGTCAATAAAGTCATCTCATATGCAAGCAAGACTTTATCCTCTGTGGAGGAAAAATTCAACAATTGTGAGAAGGCACTCCTGGCAATGGTGTGGGCATTGAAGAATTACCGCCTGTTCATCCACGGGGAACACATCATAGTGGCGACTCCACACCAGCCTCTGCAATACCTCCAAAGTGACAGAATCTGGGCCGGAAATGTGAGTAATTCCAGAATTACTTCCTGGATTCTGTCAATGCAAAGCTTTCCTGTGGAGGTCAGATATGGCCAAAACAAGAAGAGTCCCCTCGCGCAAGGTCTGGCTAACTTGCATGATTGTGCCAGAGAAAACTGTCTCGAGGACGAAAGTCTTGAAACCCAGGACAACATGGAGGCTTACCTGAATTCCCTGCACAAAGTCTATGAAGAAGGCAAGTGCCAGGAAATGCCCACAGTTTATGAGGATGGGTGCTCCTAGCATGTTGACAACAATGGGGAAAAGGAAGTGGTGGCCAGCGTTGGGAATGCCTGGGTGAAAGATACCCCGGAGCCCTCCGCTGGGTACAAAATCGGTCCCCGAAGTAGTCTGGTGGCGGAGTTGATGGCAGTTCATCGGGCCATCCTCACTGCAGTCCAACACCAACTCCACAAACTGGTCATAATCACAGACCCAGATTATGTCCGGAACGGGTTTGTGGAGCACCTGGTTAATTGGAAAACCAGAGGCATGCTATGTGCTATTAACAAACCACTGAAACATGGCAAGCTAATACAAAATATTGATGATCTGGTCACCTCTAGTGGGATGACCATCTATTGGAAAAAGATTAAGGGTCATTCCAGAAGAGAGGGCCAGACAAAACTGAAACGACATAGCTGATCAGCTGGCCAAAACCGGTGCCATCCAGGGTGATCTTCTCGAGATTGTGTCCCTGTTGGGGGAAATCCAGGTCACTGCTGTCACTAGGTCCCAGACAAATGCTTACAATGAACTCTCAACTGCCCAATGGAGTAAGGAGACCCCAGATGCTGATTTAATCACAGCTCAAAAAGGGGATCCGACTATTGGAATATTTTATCAACACATTGAGGACCCTGAGAATGTCCCCTGATGGATACCGATTACATTGGGAAAGAGGACCTCAGGGTGTTGATGAAGTGTCCAAAAATGTTCTGAATCCAAGACGGTTTGTTCGAACGGAGATCCATCTCTGGCTGTGACCAGTGGGTGGTACTTATCTAATTCTGAAGCCTGATGCTTAGTCATGCCCATGATGCGGCCACAGCTGGTCATCGGGGGTTTCACACTACTTTAGAAATCTTGTGGGAGTTTGCATACTGGCCACACATGGGGCAGGACCATGACCAATACTTGAATGGATGACTTGTGTTTACAACTTCAGCCAACATCACTCACACACCGAGCTGCCCTCCAGAAGAGGGGGATGACACTGCCTTGTCAGATTTATAAGTAGATTTCATCGGGCCATGATTCGCTGCTCTAGGGGGGAAGAAGTACATGTTAACCATAACATGCTTGTTTACCAAATGGGTGGGATGTCTCCCGGCCCCAATTTGCAAGGCAGAAACAGCAAGTGCCCTGATCATCAACCACATCTTCTCGTGTTTTGGCCTACCCCAAAGGATTGAGTCAGACCGAGGTAGTCACTTCACCAGCGAAGTGATGACAAAGATGTGGGAGATACTAGGGGTAAAAAGGAAACTTCACATTGCATACCACCAGTCCTCTAGTGGGGGAGTTGAGAGGTACAATAAAACCATTGTGAGCATTCCAAAAAAGTTTGTGGCAGATTCTGGGCCAAGTTGGGACATCCGATTACCGCTTGTCCTGATGACCATCAGGTCTACACCTTCTTCTGCAACCAAGTCTCCGTTTGAGCTAATGACTGGACGAAGGATGGTGCAATCTCAGCATCTGCTCTATAGAACACAAGAGCAGACACTAATAAACGCCTCCACAACTCAGGAGTATGTTGAGAATCTAAGAAAACGCCTTCAACATGCTTCTGCGTACGCTCAGCGGAATCTGGAAAGATCTGCAGAGGGGATGAATACTCAATATGGCTTAAAAACAACCAAAAAGGAATACCAAGTAGGAGACAGGGTCTACTTGTACAATTTCCAAAGAAACCAGACCAAGGAGCGGAAATTTCTCCCCAGCTGGCACAGACCTTTTGAAATTGTAGATACAATTTTGCCTGTCGCCTACAGAATCCTCATCCCCAAAGGAGAACTGACAGAAGAGAAATGGGTCCATATTAATCAGCTAAAGAGTTGTCACCCTAGGCACACTTTGCAGCAAATTGGGGAGCCAGGAGAAGATCAAATAGAGGAGACATCTGGAGAATAAGAACAAGGAAAAAAAGAACCAGAATAATAATTGAATGCACAGGTGTCCCACTGCTGTCAACCCTCCGGAAGGCAGTCAGTGGGAAAATGTAGTAACCGGTTTGTATTTATTTAATAGATTCATACTGGCTGTGCTTGTCATAGACTAAGGAGGACTTCCCCAGGGACCTGGAAAAGAGAGATCGAAGAAGCTGGGGGTGTCGCTCAACACTCCAACGAGAGACAACGTGAGGATCATGGCGTACCGGTGCCTGATGAAAGGACTCCACCTGATGAACCCCACTTTGCCCTTATGATGAACCCCACTTTACCCTACTCTCCCTCGACAAGGATCTCAGTAGAATTTGTGGGCTATATTGACCCACTCAGCAGAATTCCCATCCATAACCAAGCTGCGCTTCTGCAGTCAACAGCAGAATGGCTGCGCTGACTCCTTGGAGCACCATTGCATCAAAACTGTTTGGCAGTGACAGAAGAATGGCTGCACCATCTTGCCAAACACCTATTGGGCAAGTTGGAACAGGAAGCATACCGAGAAAAGTAGCAAATTGAAAAACACAGCGCTGCTCAGCTGCTTGCGAAAAGTTCCCATTGAAAAGGGAATATTTTACACTAAAAAGGATGCTGCCCTGATGCTATTTTCATCTATTCCATATCACATTGCTTTTATCAATAAGGCCCTGCCATGCCCATCCATATTCACATTGTGCTTCAGCAGAAGAGAGCATTATCCCTGAATGACAGGCTAATGTCAAGCCAAATCTGGGAAATCTAAGACACTTCACTTTCAGCCGTGCTAGGAAGCGCTTAACTGTTGGGTTACAAAATGTCAAAAATCAGGGCTTTAAAGAAATCCTAGCTCTATGGGCATATGCCAATTTCAGTGAACCTGTGGATTGAACAAACTGCTAGATAAAAGAAACTGAATACGGCTGCAAAACAATATTGGGAAGCCAGGTGGAAGAGAGAAAAAACGAATTTAAAAGAGAAATCCTAGCAGCTTTCACCATGTATCAAAATGGGCTTTTGCCAACCAAAAGAAAATGCCTGTTTTAAAAGTACAATGCTGAATAAAAACTTGTCCTTCCCTAGCAATGTAAAGGGGGTTTTCTGGGGAACATATATGGGATGTTTTTTTCAACAGGCTTGTTTTTGATTCAGAACAAAATGAAAGAAAATAAGGGAATTAAAATGCATTGGCTGGATTTTGCAAGCTTCAGAACTGGTCTTTCTGCTGGCTAAACTGATGCCTTCTCCCAAAACAAGCCACCATAAACTTCTGGGACACAAGTGATAATTGCTAGCTTGGAAAACTTTGAATAGGACCAGAAGGCCGCATATCACAGGCTCATCAGACTTTTGTCTGGGCAGAGGCCTCTTACAATAGAGATTCTGGGACACCAACCGGTGAAGAGAGGAAGCGGCAATAAACAATCAAACAAACAGGGAAACCCCATGGCCAGCCTTGGCTGAAATGACAGTTGGCGTAGTTGAGGAAAAAAAGAAATGGGCCAAGTGAAGGACAAAGGCCAGTCCCATTTGTTTCAAAAGACTATTTTATTAAGACATTTTTAAGACTATTTTCTTTGCAACAGGACTTAGCGTGAACATAAAAAGTTAAGGTAAATGTAATTTTGTGGTTTTTAATTTAAGACGCTTTAGCCTTCGCTACCATATTGGGAACAGAAATGGCAGAGAATTGCATATTTTAAGGAAAGTGTACATGACGCCACTTTGAAATTCAATACTGATACGCCCAATAATAATCTATACACATGTATAAAGTTATAGAAGTTTAGGAGAATATTTCTTTACTGAAAACGACGAAAAATTGTTAAGCAAACGAAAAAGTCTTACAAACTGGAGAGTTGGACTGGCACACTTGGTAAAATATGTAATCTGCCAATGTAATTTGTTAAAATGCCACAACTGTAAAAATGTGCCATTTATGTCAAAACTGGGTTGTGGCAACATTAACTGTGGGAGGTTCTGGACATAGTAAACCCACATCATAAAGCTGATGTCATGTCCTTAAGCATCCAACCAGCTGACAGCAAGGCGGTAACAATCGCCCCTGACCAATCCAGATGTTTAGAGGCGTGCCCAGCTAAGCCTGCCCAACCATATAATTCTATGATGTCACCATGCTTTATAAATAAGGGTGGCTGACAGAACTCTAGACACACTCTCCAGAATTTCCAGCGCCTGCATATCCTGACATTCCAGATACACCTTTGCAAGATTCCAGACTCTAGTACAAGACTAAAGCATAGCTGATCTTACCCAAGCAAGGCCAAAGCATAGCTGATCCTATCCAGCAAGGCCGTGATACAGAAATCCCACTAAAACCCGATTACAAAATCCCACTATCTTCCGGGAGAAAGGGGAAAGGTGGCTGAGTCAGATTTGGGATTCTCCAGTGCCGCCTGCTTCCCCTGCTTACCCGCTCCATCCCGCTGAGGCCTTGCTGTGCCGTAACCAGACCTTCGGCCTGCTGTCTTTTGCCAGGAAAGCCCGCTATCCGGTGACCCGAGCCTTTGAGTCCAGAAACCGGGAGACCGTTCCTAATCCCAAATCCAAGAGCGGATTGTGTGTATTTCCCCATTACATAGCAAGCACATAGTCTACCCCATCATGATACTTTGTCTTTGCTCTATTTTCTGAGTAATCCTTTTCATACCCTGATAACTTGTCTAAACTGTTCTAATTCTCTGTGCACCCTGTCCTTGTTTTTCTAGTTTTAGTGCAATTCTTTCATTCACCTCATCTTGTAACTCCTTAGCAATATTTGGAATAATTAAAATTAATTCCCACATAGATCTGAACGCGGGGTGAAAGGGTTAAGTTGCAAATTAACCTGGGATCGTACCTTGTATTTCTTTAACAATTTAGTCTGAATAATCTAGTTTAATTGCTTCATTTTACCAAAACTGAACCTCCTTTCACCTTGAAATCGCATCCAGTTCTTCAGCTATAGTCACATTCATATTGTCCCTGTGATGTGCATCTATCACCCTGCCCAAAAACCGCATTCCGATTTTGTATATTTCACCCGTTTAAAAAACAAAACGTTTTGACATTTAAAACTGAAAAAAGTGTAAATGCAACTTTTCCACATGTGATTTCGACTGCATTGTTTTCTTACTTTCAACTTGCTTTTGAACTGTATGCCTTTGTTGATACCTTGCATTGTGATTGCTAGGGTTTATAAATTACTGCTATTGTGAAAAATCATATTTGCCTCATAGATTTAACTGCACATTAATTATTTTTTTGTCAGTTTCCGAGTGTTATTTTAGGCCATTGCAAAGGGTTTAAAATCTCCTATTTTGTGAGGGAAGATTCTGTTTGCTGCCTCATATCCCTGACTACCTGCTGCTTCTTTCTATCCACTCAGAATTTCATTAATTGTGGGTTGAGGGAACATTGCAGGGGGAAACCTTAACTCGGGTGCTATCTATTCTAATTGAAAAAGTGTTTGTATTAATTTGTGCTTTGGATATGTTCTTGTAGAAGGTTAACCAAGTGTATTTCAGTGGTTTTCATTCTAATTATCACCCCATTGGTGATTGCTGCCTAATATTAAAATGTGTGTGATTTCTTTGAATTTTAAAATAAATACATATTACATTCCCACCAACCGGCCTGGTTCATGGTCCATTGTGACCCAGGGTATTTGTAAAAAGGGGTGTAAGACGGGTCGGGTATCGGCTCAATTTGAATTGGTTGAAAAGAAAGAAAAAGCATTCTAATTGCACGCTACATCTAAGGCTGAGGGCTAAGGTCCGGGTCCGATGTGTGACGCCCAATTGGAATCCTTCACATTAGCTTACCATAACTGTCGAATTTCATTTTTTTTTCGGTTTTACATGTAACCATAACGTCCCTTTAGGTGTCTAGTCAAATGGTCGACAGTCAAAAGGTCGACACAATTTGGTAGACAGGTCAAATGATCAAATTTTTTTTTTAGTTATATATATTTTTTTAGGTTTTCGTTTAGGGAAAAAAAGTTGTTTTAAGCAAAAAAAAAGGGGGTTAGTGGGGACCCCCCCAAAAAAAAAAATGTGAAAAAACAAAACAAAAAAAAATGTGATCATTTGACCTGTCGACCTTTTGGTGTCGACCATTTGTCCTGTCGACCATTTAGATTTGATCATTTGTCCTACAACCGTCCCTTTAACGTTTTTGTTAGTGATATGGCTAGATTCCTTTATATATATAAAAACACATGTGTATGGAGGGTTGTAACACTACAAAAAAACACAAGACATGTCACAAAAGTTCCCAGCACTCAAGACCAAACAAAAAAAGTTCTGTTTTTATTTAATCATAAAAACAAACAACCAACAATGCACAATAGCAATATGGGGCAGGTATAAATCAAAAACCTCCCCATGGCATGTAGGTCAAACAACACTCACCCCCCAGGGTGGAAAATCGCCACACGTTCCACCTGGATATACACCAAGCTTCCACAGGCTGATCAAACTCTACATTTGTGGAACACTGTTGCATTTAAAAACCAAAGGAAAGTGGCTTAAGCGACCCCCTCCTCCCCCTTCTGTCATCATTTCCAATCACATGATCGCGTGATACCGCATTTGCTAAAGAATTTCACAGGCCACCATGTTAGAGTGACTAAATAGTCAAAGTATTCACTGTGAACACTGTGCGCTAACCATGAAATACATGCCAGCGTAATATGTGAGATTTTGGGAAATGAGTTTCTCGCTCAATGCCGTCTTCCTTTACTTAAAACCTTCATATACAAAATTAATAGTCAGGTGTTTATTTGCGCTAATGCGCCTTTTTATGACATGGTTTGACTTCATCTCCTTGATGAAAGTCTAACCAATACGTTCCAAGGTTTGGAGTGTTGATTTAAAAGCCAAACAGGGCACAGCTACAAACACTCTTTAAACCAGGGTTCTCCTTTGCTGATGGGAGGCATAGTGCCCTCTTGCGGAGAACAAACTCAAAATAGGATTAACACTGTGTATTGATATTCACACGGCTAAATGCCGTCCAGTTGCCCATTGTCATATATATGTACAATACAGTATATGACACGGTGCTGAAGCATACTCGGAACAATTTCCCTTATATATTTCAATAAAGCAGCAATCACCTTTAAAATGCATATGCAATCAAAATATCATGACAAAATGCAGCTATTAACAATGTCCGCACATTTTTCATGTTTCAAAAATCTTCAATCATTAATCGACCTGACCATATGATAAATCATGTCTGTCTGTGAAATGTGTAAAAGAAACAACAGGCAGCGTAACATCCAGGAAGATTAATAAAGTGCAAATGCACAGGCCCTAAAATTCTAACATAATGTTAGAAAATAAAGTGCAAATGCAGCTGACTCTGAGTTGTAATTGCAATAGTTCATAAAAGTATACTTCACGGTCTGTAAAGGTCTTCACAGAATTGTATGAAAATGAAGAAACCAGTATATATCACCTCCCCTGCCTCTAAAGGGGGGGCATACCAACAGGATCCATCATGTCTCATGAAGTCTAATCAAATAGGTTAAATTCATTTTAGAAACACAAACATTTCTTGATCAATGTTGAGACCCTGTTGTCTCAAAGTGTCAAACTTACAGATTAAAGACGCCTCTAATGGTCTTAATTTAAGTTCTCTGTTCCCCAATTTTTTATGTTGTGGCACATGAGCAAGACCCAAAAATGACATTTCCTTCCCATTGCCACTAAGTTTCTCTATGACGTGTCCTGTCAAAGGATTGGTGACATCTCCATTCTTTATGGCTCTATAATGTTGAAGAATTCTTAACTTAAGCACTCCTATGGTCGAACCAATATATTGAAGGCCATAGGTACAGGTGATAACATATACTGCACATTTTGTCACATGTTATTTTGTGTTTATATCTCCATCTTAAA
This sequence comes from Ambystoma mexicanum, assembly GCF_040938575.1. Taxonomy (NCBI): domain Eukaryota; kingdom Metazoa; phylum Chordata; class Amphibia; order Caudata; family Ambystomatidae; genus Ambystoma; species Ambystoma mexicanum. Next base: position 686,944,574 of record NC_090934.1, on the reverse strand, counting down.
CCATTAGAACTAACAAGCAGCGTTTTGGATACAAAGTTGCACATTTTACAATTTGAGCATTTGCGAAAACCTGCCAGGTCGTTTCATAAAATGGCTTGACAGTGTGGCTTCTGTGGCTACCATATTCGGTGATAGTATTGTCTTCAAAGTAGGAGCCTTACGATATGTGACATTGAGAACTTCATCTAGCACCTTTTAAAATCAGGATCTGTCAAGAGCACATTCCAGTATGTTTTCATAATGAGTTTGATATTGCTGGCTTGATGGTTGTACCCTGTAATCAATCTAATCTTCTTCTTTTTCTTAATTGTATGTGCCCTAAACAGTTCTGATCTTTTGGTGACTTCTGCTTTATTAAAACAGTCTGTGACAACCCTCTTGTTGTAACCTCGTGTGACAAATCACTTGCCGATCTGCTTGGCTTCTGCCTGGTAATCTGAATCTTTGCTGCATGCTCTTTTCGCTCTCAAAAACTCTCCATAGGGAATCGAGTTTTTCAATGAAATAGGGTGATGGCTCATAGCATGCAGAATTGAATTGGAACTAGTTTTTTTCCTAAATAACTTTGATGTTAAACTGTTGTTCTCAACAATGAACAGCAGATCGAGAAATACCAAATCTTTTCTGCTATGTACACATGTTAGTTCCAAATTTAAATTGTTAACATTGTTAGTTGTGTAGCTGTATCTCGGTACCTTCCCATATAATGAATAAATCATCTATGAAACGGTACCAGACCACTATGTGTTTTGTAAACTCTTCCATCTCCTCTGTTCAAGCTACCTGTGTCTCCCGGCACCTCATATAGAGATTGCCATATGTTGGGGCCATAGATGACACCATTGCCGTTCCTTGGGTTTGTTTATAAGTGGAGGATCCATGTAAAAACTAGTGGTGCTCTAGACAAAACTGAAGCATTTCCAGCAATATCTTATTGTGCTGTCAATGACTGATAGATCTAGATTCTAAGTAGAATTTGCACGCTTTGATCCCCGCTCTGTGTATAATAGAAGTATATAACGAGACCACATCAAGGGAAACCAGAATATACTGTGGTTCCCAATTGACATTGTCTACTTTTGTGAGCAGGTCAGAAGTGTCTCGTATATGAGAGCTAAGGCTGATGACAAACGGTTGTAGAAAATAATCCAAAAATGTCAAAGTGTTTTCAAGAAGACTCCTTATAGAGGAGACTTTCGGGCAACCAGGAGGATCACTAAGGCTTTTGTGAATCTTGGGGTTAAAGTAAATGAGCGGTGTGACTGGAAAAGGATATTTTAGAAACTAATATTCTTCATCATTGATCAATTCTGAGTCACACCATTTACGTAACATCGAGTAGTATAATATATTGGTTTCCATTAATACACTGTTCTCTACCAATATATAGTTGCTAATGACACTTATTTGTCTACTCGCTTCCATGTTATACTTCTCACTGTCTAAGATCACTATACCACCTCCCTTATCAGAGGGATGCACGACTATGGTGCGGTCGTCCCTTAGATTCTCTAATGCCTTGCATTGCAGGTAATTAAGATTTCTGGATGACAGAGGTATCTTAACAGGCAATTTCTTCAGATCTTTCACCCGGGTCTTCTTGCTCGCAGACCGAACAATGGAACCTTCTGTAGCAGTGGATGGCAGCAGGAAATGGGAGATTCGAGGTGGATTGAATTTTAAAGATGGCCGCCAGCAAAATTGCCATTTCGGCGGTTACGCTATTTCCAGCGCCAGATATTCCGGCAATTTGGGTGCCAGTATCGGTATTACCGGCACACATCTGCCAGTAATACCTGTGGATGTCTGCTGACGACAGTAATACTATTGTGCCAGTATTAGCGTTTCCGTGGGGGAGATGGGTAGGGCACAAGTCTGAGGACTCGTGATATGCTGGTATCTCTGGCGGTGGCCCTGCCGGTAACAGTAATACCGGCATGGCAGTTTTACTGCCGTTTTATCGGCAATCTCGTATTGAGCCCCAATGAGTGTGGCACAGTTGAAAAAACATGAAGATGACCCAGGAGTTAAGTGAATGCCAGTGGTGGAATCTGTAAAAAAGTGATAATAGATTTATGGAAAACTAGAGTGCAGAGGACTGCAAGCTGAGGAAACATTCAGTCCTATCAGCGTAGGGAAAGGAAAGCGAGTGATGCCAGGTTTGGAAGGAGGGCCTGCTTTAAGAGGTGGAGCATGGTACAAATAAGGTCGCGTATGTGCCCGACTTCAGCATGCTTAAACATTTTTGCTGTGCATAATGCACTCAGCCCATCCCCCTCCTGAGTCAGAACTCCATGAGAATGGTGCAAAAGGGGCAAGGCGGCATAGGAGAACTGCCTGTTTCACAAGCCTAGAACCTTGACACATGTAAGAAAGGAGTTGACTATTGTGCATAGGTCTTCAGCGAGTTTAGTTGGTTTTCACAATTCTCATGCCATCATGTCCCTTTGTACTTAAGCAAGATTTGAAGCTGCTCGTGGCTTAGAGGAACAAAATAGTGATGGGTCATTTCCTGGACAGATCCATCAGTCCTGTTAAGCGTCTTCATCAAGCACCTGAGTGGAACTTTTAATGTCATTATCATACAGCGGGTAGCAGTTTCATTACAAATTGGCTGACTAAGGCTCCATGGCCACAGGTGATTTCAATGCTCAAAATGGCTATATTACATTATTTTGCCCTGTTGTATCCCTAGACAATGTCCCTGGAGTAAAAGAGAGGACTCGGATGAATCGTGAATTCCAGTTATCAAAAAAGATAACGCAAGATTAATGTAGCATTATTCTTAGCGAAAGGTTGGGTATAAAACCTATGGGCGATACATGTTAGTCCAGAACTATAAAGGCAGTCAACTCTATTATACTAATTGTGAAGGATTTCTGGATTTATGGCACAGATAAAGCCAGAGTACTGTCTATGAGGTAATAAACACATCCTCTTTGATTTTCTCACCTGTTAAGTAGAGAAGCTATACGAACACATCAATTAATTGGACAGATTTTAGAAGTGTGGATCTTCAAACATTGGGCTCAAATACAGGTGCTTGTACTAAAAAGGTGGCAAACCCTAGAAGATGAATAACACACTGTCTCACAAGTTTATAAGGATTTAGGAGTATAATGTATGATATGATATGGCATTTATAACATGCCTATACACAAGTGTTTCAAAGCACGACAAGGCAAGGGAGGGGAGACGAAGGGAAGACAAAAACAATGATTTTACTTGGCCTAGTGACACTGAGATCGCACAAGTGCAGGGGAGTGGGGAGGGGAGAAGTGCTGGGGGGCGGGGTGGGAAGGAAGGGCAAGTGCAGGACATGGAATCAATGCAACAAGTAGTGCAGCCGACAGGTTGCAAGTGCGAGTGTTAAAAGAGCAGACAACAGGTCTCTAATAAGGGGACTGTAGGGTTACAGAAACAGACCACAAGTGCAGGGGATGCCAGGGCGCAGTGCTGGTGTGCAACTGGGCAGGCATGGACATGGCCCAAGTTCAGATGGTAGTCAAGTGACCAGTGCAGTATCAGACAGGAGATCAGCAGGGGAGAGGAAGAGAGAAGTCAGAAGCAAAGAGGAAGGTATTGAGGTGCTTCCAGAACCGGAGATGGTTCTGCTCAAGAGGCAGGGAGGCTGTTCCAAAGGGATGCACCAGCCGAAGAAAGAGATCTGCCCCCAACTCGTTGCTTGGAGAAGCGACTGCCCCTCAAAGAGTTGGAGGCGGAGGAGTGAAGAGCTAGAGTAGGAAGATATTTCTGGAGCAAGACATGGAGGTATTGCGGTCCCAGGCCCCAGATGGCCTCGTGGACAATGCAGGGGGTCTTGAGCTTGATCCTTGCTGCCAATGGGAGCCAATGGAGAGATTTCAGTACTGGATCGATACGATCCCTGGGCTTGAGGCCAAGGACAGGTCTTGCAGTCCTGTTCTGGAGGAGTTGTAGAGGACAGAGAATAGAGGCAGGTAGATTTAGAAAGAGGTAGTTGCAGTAATCCAGTCTAGAGAGAACCAGAGCTCTGGAGACAGTGAGCTTCTGAGGGAAGTATGTACATCTGCCCTCCAAGGCAAGGAAACACAGAAGGTTACAACATTCTCTCTATAATCGGACAAATCTCAAGAAGCAAGTTTAAGGGTAAACCATCCAGCTTTCTTATCATCTGAAATCAAGATGATTGCCTACGGATAGTTAGATGGAGGCAAGAACCTAAAAGCAATTCCATTCCATTCCAGAGAGAGACTCTTGAGCTTCCCACAACTAACAACCACACCACCCAACTTATTCCAGACATTTTAATTTGGTAAAGCAATGAAAAATGACTGTTCAACAGATAATGTCTTCAAAATCGATGATCTGTGCTGCAGAACTAAAGACCCAAGGAAATGCTAGGAGCCTTAGAGGTCCGTATGTGTAAGGACCGCTCACAGTCTGTAGAGCATGTTGCTGTAAGCCTGGGGCACAAAAGGTTGCAAACACAAGTGTGCTGTGCCCAGGGCTTCCAGGCGCAGTGCTCTGCAGAGCACAGAAGGAACTTGGAAGCAGGGAGCTGGAGCCCGCACAAGGTAAGTGGGGGAGGGAGCGGGAGGAGGGTACAGCGTAGCGGCTGGGTTTTTGGGGTGGGACCCCCAGTGGAGACCGGGAGAGGAACGCGCATAAAATGTCACACCATGAGGAATGCAGCCTTTTATGCTGCAATCGCAGGTGCACAGAACCGTAATGGCACCACAGCCACTGCAGGTTTGAGACAGAAACAGTTCATTCCATGAAAGCACTGATGCCCCTGTTGAAATCAACAGTTGTTACACCATAATGAAAATTGCAAAATGTCTAGAATTCAGGGAGGGTGATCAAAACAACATCTAAAAACGTAATCCAGAACATGCTGCAAAGGGTAGTCGTGATCAAGTCTTAAGAGACTAGAGGATAAAGCCATTCTTTGGAAGGCATGCCATAAGTTATCCAACAGTTTTCTGCTTCTGCTAGGAGCTCTCCTTTGTCAACCGGACTGTTCATACAGTATATGAAAGGACGATTGATAGATTTTAGACATTTGCATGGCACTCCAATATGTTCCTTATAAGACAGAAAATAACATTGAAGACATAAAAATACCGATTTTACAATATTCTGACAGAAGTGCAAAAGAGAACCTGCAACTAAGAAGAGCTCAAACACAAAAAATGAAATGGACAATTGCAGTGATAGCTCTTTGAATAGTCGATGCACTGGAATAAAAGAGAGAACCAAGTCATGGATGCTGCCCAATGACAGATCCAGAAAAGCTGAGCAGGGTAAACAAAACAACAGCCTAACATGCAAAAACAAGATAAACATTGTGTCAAGCAGTAGAAGGATATAGAGAATGAAGTGGGAGTTTCAAACATACTGAGTTTGAACGGAAAGGGGTGTATACAACCAGGAAAACCTAGAAATAGAAAGCCATGTGGAATCTTTGATGGAATAAATCAGCTTTTCAGTTATGGATTGTGATACAAAATCCTCAGAAATGCCCATGCCCTTGGGAAACTTCCAAATAGCAGAGTTTGATCTTCTGGTATGACATCTTTATGGCAGCAAACATCAAAATTAAAATACTGTTGGACTTGTCATGTTGCATGATTTGAAAACCTGGAATAATATCCATCTTCTTGGGATAATAATCAAGATACTGTGGTATGTTGTGAGAACTCCCCCAAGAAGCCTGTGCATGATAAACAAAGATCCCAAACCGAAGGGTTGCGATGACCACTGTTTTCACTGTACCATAGAGTTGTAGACAAAAGCCATGGATCACCACACGGACAGGAGGAATCCCATGATGGTGGTGAGCTACAAGCCATATTTCAGAAGCGTAAAGAACCAGTGAAGAAAATCTCAATGGAGAATGAGGCTGGCACAGCAATTTAAACAGTCTTTAAAAGAAGTACGAGCAATGACCCATTCTAAAACTCCAAAACTAAAGTAAGATGGCCCAAGCCAATTTAAAGGGCCAAAACCTTGGAAGCACAATAAGAGAGGCGGGAAAAGTGGGAGAAAATGAGAAGGAGTTTGGAAGGAAGCATGTATGATTGCAAGCCACCACAGGACACACAGAGACCACACTGCCTGGGAAGAGGTAGCTCATGCCTTGGCCAACCCACAACAGCAATTTTGCAAAGGGCTAAGCCTGAGCCCAACCCCAAAAATGGAAAGGCTGCTAGAAAGAAGGTAGAGTTTGTGGAAAGTTCTGTGCCAAGGAGGAGGCCTGAAGTTGAAGTGCTTCCTCCAACTGAGAGACCCGTGGGCTGGAGGGTAACAATCTCTGAAAAGGACCCTGAATGGGGGAGGGGTGGGGAAAACACCCATTGAAGTGAATGCTGTGAAATCCAAGGTCTGGAAGTTAATAAAACCTAAAGTCTCTAAGAGACCTACTGTGAATGCTGTACAAAACCCCATGGTCAGGGAAAGACCTTATGCAACAAGTGTTGTGAGAAGCCTGGTGTGCACTAAAGAAACCAAAAACGGAGGGAATGCCTAAGAGAAGGAGCCTGGTAAAAGGAACAATAGATCCTGATACATAAGAAAGCTCTTCAGCAAGCTGATGAAAGCAGGAAGACTGGTTAGATATCAGACAGTGCATAAACCCTACTAAGAGCCTTGCCTGGAAAAACAATTTGATTTGCTTTATTAGTTCAGATAGCTCAATTGTTGGCCAAACATTGGAATATTTGTGTTTAAAGTCTAGGGTATCCCGGAGGCTAAAAGGCTTGTTACGATTAGATTTATGAACTTTCTGTTGACCACATTGTGAAGACATCACTTTGTAGAATACGGTGTCCCAAGGAGAAGCATAGGCTTAAGGGTAGGTGAAAATCTTTTCATTTGGACACTGACATCCAATCCACAGAGGTTGGGCACATGAAGAAAGCTACACTTTTTGTTAACCCATGCTGGATACTGCTTACTTTAGAAACATGCTTATAGTGTGTAAATTATGCCCCATAATTTCTAGAGGTTTGCTCCAACCACTACCCTTAATAAATATTGAATAAAGCCAGTTGTTGATGCACACCTATAATGTGTAATGTGTCCTTGCTTGGCCGTACACCAATTATATCTGAATTGTTGCTCATCAAACATTAAAAGGAGATGTTGGCGCTTTAGCCCTCACTCTGAAAATCTAAGTTATGTTGACTTGACCTCTATCACATACAAAGCCCTTGTCAGGTAGGACAGGACACAGGTGATACACATCGGATGGTGTTGCGCTGTTAACAAAGGCCGACAATTACATCAGTAAAACATTTCACTGTAAGCAGCAACTGCGCTTTTTGGATCCATTAATTAAGGCTATTGTAATTGCGAGGGACTGTTAGCAATTGTATGCCAGAGGAGTGCTTGGAAGGTTAAGATGGGACAAGAGAATACTCATCTTCCTCATCTCACCTTCCTCATCTTCACAGCAGTCCTTGAGTGTCTGGTTTCAGACGTAAGGAGAGAGCGGTTATGCTTTAAACATTGACATTAGAATAGGCTTACTAGAATGTTTAAAGATATTAGATGACCTAAACAGCACATTTGGTCAAGAATGCATAAAGGAAGGAAGTGACTCACAAAATATAGCTACTTTTTGAATGCTTAGTTTTGATCCATCTGACCTACTTTAAAGGTACACTTTATAAGACTGTATCATGGTGGTTCTTGAAAGCCAAATTCAATATTTGTACTAACTAGAACTTTTAAGATGTGATACGTTGCCTAAATTGCTAGGTTAAAATCCTGACTTCACTGCTTAACTAAAGTGTGCAATATTTGGCAAATAATTTGATTCATCCCAACCACAGCATTAATGTGCTGGCAAGCACCAATAGAAATGTGTATTTTGTCCTTCTATTCAATCATGTTTATTGACTATGTTATGCATTAAATTCCACAATTTGCTGTTAAATTGAAACTAGTTCCAACAAACATGACTTGACAGAGAACACTTCACCCAAGTAATTTTGCAACCCTGTCCCTGAAGCTAGACCCTTTCCCAATATTTGAAAGGTTAGACCCTCCAGTCTCCTCTGACGTGTTAGCCTAGTTGCACCCGTGGCCCCTATAAAACACTCTTGTCATTTGTTCACGCTTGTCTGTTTCAGAAGACGCTTAAAAGTCCTGACTTCTAACAAATGGCGATATTCGATAAGAAAGAAGACAATTGTATATCAACGTTTTTGCAATATGAACGCAAAGCATTCTTTCAAGGACACAGTTCAGTCCATTTCCAGTAAAGCTGTCTGGTAGGGGTGGTCGGAATATAGCATCTACTACTATGCGCAATGTTACACACATGCATTCTTTGTGGTTTAGTATCTTATTGTCCACTGCACGGGGAGAGACCACAGGAATCAAACAGCAGTTTCAATCTATTTATTGGGATCTTTGTAAGTCCACTGTGGGCAAATCATTCACTGGTTACTTCACTACGGAGGTAGTATTATGAAGGGTCCCTTGCAAGGATACGGGTACCTAGATCTTCTTAGCAACCTGCTTTTATGGTTCTCCGCTAGAATAAGCCCATTCCAGTTGAGACTTCCACCTACGAGAGACGAAGCATGAATCACACTGCACCCCATCTCCTCATGCTTTTATACTGGGTGTTTTTACATTGCACCAATCCCCATCCATGCAACGTCCCGGACAGTCCCGGGGGGTTTGCTGGTAAAGGACTTCACTCCTCCTTCCATCATCCACGTTGCCATCCCCTCCACTTACAGTTCTACGTGAAGGCGACCCTGCCCCCTTCTCTCTTCCCCAACGGAATGGGTTCCATCAAGAGACCTTTGATGAGGCAGAAATGAAAGGGGTTAAATCAGAACAGACCAGAAGATTTCTAAAGGCAGTACACCCAGTAATGCCGGTATTCTATCTATTACCAAAGAGCCAAGGATCTTACCAACCCTCCGGGATGCCCAATTATCCCAGCAATGGGAAGCATCCTTGAATCCTTGGCTCAATGCTCGATAAGGCGATTCTGCCATTATTTCAAGTGCTACCTATATTTAGGACACAACAAACTTTTTGACTAAACTGAACGAGATTGATTTTGTACCAGAACGAGATATGCTCACCATGGATGTGACCTCATTGTCCACAAATATAACACCCAAAGTGGGGTTAAAAGCCATGGAAAGGATACTATTAGCTACAATTAGCTCATACAACATGCAGCGCAGACAGAGTGTTTTTATTACTCCCTTAAAGCTTGCACTAATTAACGATCCTTCAGGTTTGACGAAAAATATGACCTACAGATCTCAGGCAATAGCATGGGGGCAGCGATGGCCCCAAGCTATGCCAATTCCTTCATGTCATAGCTTGAGACTGAATACGTGTTAAACTCAGAAAGATGGATGCCCTATATTCGACATACATTGATGATGTATTTGGAATATGGAGGGGTCCAGTATATGAACTGCAAAACGTCTTTGAGCTGATGAACCAGATGCATCCTCGTAAATTTACAACAGCACAAAGTGAAACTAAAATACACTTCTTGGATGTAAAGATCTTTCAGGAGGGTAACAAGTTAAACACTAGAATGTTTACCAAGCCCACAGATCGGAATAGTCTTTTATAAGTCACGAGCATCCATCCAAAACACACAGTGGACAGTGTTGAGTCAATTTCTGCGGTACAGACGAAATATCTCGAATCCCGAAGAATATCAAAAACAATCGCTATTATTGAAAGAGAAATTTCTCGTAAGGAAATACAATGAGAATCGGATTCAAAATGCAGTCAAAAAAGTAGCAAACAACGAGAGATGAGTTACTCACAGACAAACCACCGAAGGTTAGTCCAGCGCTGGTTTGTGTGACTACTTATTCCTTACAGAGTGCCAAAATCAAACGGGTAATCAAAAAACACTGGCCAATGATGAGGATGGATCCGATAACCAAATTCACCAGTATTTGCGTAATAATAGCCAAGCTCTTAGAAACACTGTAGTAAGAGCTGAAGGTATGTCTCTGAAAAAATCTAGAAGTTTTTTTACAGGCACACAACCCTGCTATAATTGCCAACACTGTGGTCATGTTTTGAGGGGCAATGAAATTACACACCTAGATATCGGTAAAAAAAGATTAAATTAAGACACTCATGTACTTGCGACTCAGCCAATGTGATTTACGCATTGAAGTACCCCTGTGGGTTAGTTCATGTGGGCATGACTACGAGTAAAATGAGAGTCCGTTGGACCAACCACAAATCTAACATCTGTACTAAGAATGTATCTTCCCCGGTAGCTATGCTTTTTCTGGAAACAAAACATAACATGGTGCAAATGAAATGCACAATTTTGGAACAGGTGATAATGCCAAGGAGGGGAGGAGACGTAACTAAATTGTTGATGCAGAAAGAAGGCAAGTGGATTGATCGCTTGCACTGTTTGATATCAAGAGGGATGAATAGTGACTGTGACCGAACATGTTTTATCTAGAGATGATGGTTAGAATGTGAGCAGGTTTGACCTGTGAGGAGTGATTGAATTCCGCAATCATTACTTAGGAGATCAGAAAATGTGAGGTCAACTCTATATCCTCCATATCAGATTGGGAACAGGCTGGACCTGAGAGTTTCAATTGAATAAATAACACAATTAAGATAGTGAACAGTGTTATACTGGATAAGATGTGGTGAGACTGTTGAGGATATGTTGAGGATATGTGACTGATGTTTGAGACAAAGTGGCACCATGTTCAACATAAATATTTGCAAAGTCAAACATATGCATATGGCTTTAGATCAGAGTTGTCCAACTCCAAGCCTCAAGGGCTGCATCCATGTTGGATTTTTACGATACCCCACATTAATATTATTATTATATTAGATAGATTTGCATACACAGATTCTAAATGTATGCACATTTTGGCCATGAATATTAATGAGGGATCTCCTGGAAACCTGTCAGGTTACCGGCCTTCACGTTGGACAACCGTGCTTTTAGATTGCGAACAGGCTGGACCTGAGAGTTTTAAGGGAATATAGGGACCATTAATGTAGAGATGGGTGTTTGTACCTGGGCCGGTTATTCCCTAATCATAGGAAGGCAATTTTACATTGCATGAGCACTTCTTTGCATAATCACTTTAATTAACAAAAGGTAAAAAGCAAGAGAGATGAAAACTTAAGAGCAGTTTTTGTTTAAGGATGGCGCACAGAGAGAATAGGGCTGGACATGGGAGCCTCAAGGGAACAAATGTGCTATTCATTTAATGACGGGTGGTTGCACCTGAGTTACAAACCTTTTAAGTATGGGAATGTGGTCTTACATTGCAAACGTAGATTATTGTGACACCATTTTCGTTTAGCAAAATTTAAAAATTTCAGATGCAAGAGTGATCGAAACATAATAGGACCATCTGGAGATTTAGCACATTATGTAAACAGAGAGGTATTGCAGATACTTAATGAAGCAAGAAGTGATTTATTGAAAACTAGATGTAATACATCTAGTTTTGAAACCCAAATTCCTGACGTATAAGTGCCTTACAAATGTGCAGTAAATAAAACAAATATTTTAGTTCTAACATGGCGCGCAGAGAGAATGTAAACCAGAGTGACACTGTGGCACCCGACTTGTTTGCCGGAATCGTGCAACTTATGCCGCTTCCAGGTATTTATATGTGTCTTGTGTAAGGGATGTAGTCTCCCATATACATATACACATAATAATAATGACTAAGATGAGGGTTTGGAGTGACTACAATTGTATACGTTTAAATCGAGTTGGTAACATTTAACTTTAATAAAAACTTAATAAGTTGCGAACAGATGACTACTGGCATTGTGGAGGGGACAGCATGATGCGCTTTGGAATAGGTACCAATTGGGACTGGGTACTTACAAGATGGCCGCCAGATTTACGGCTTAGTAATAGTGCGTAGAGGGGATGAGTGCGTAGAGGGGATGAGTGCGTAGAGGGGATGAGTGCGTAGAGGGGATGAGTGCACAGAAAAGGTGAATGCTTAGTACATGTGAGGGCATAAAGCGGATGAATGCCGGAGCGAACGAGTGCCTGGAGCGAACTAGTCCCCAGAGTGAACGGATGTGTTGCGTAGAGTGGACGAGTACGTAGAACGAACAAGCACAGATGGCATCCAATACAGATGAGTGCTTAGAATAGATGAATACGTAGAGCTGCCGAATGCGTAGAGCATGGACCAGCCAGGTGCGCATACGTGGAGCAGACAGGAGTGCATACGTGAGGCAGACAGGTGGGCATGCATGGGACAGACAGGAGTGCATGCGTGAGGCAGACAAGAATGCATGCTTGGGGCAGACAAGAGTGGATAGGAGGGCATGGAACGGACTGAGCGCATACAATTGCGCGACGTATATAGTATGGCTTGGAATGCAGAGAACGCTTGAAAGAGCATATAACCCACCATGACTGGAGTACGCATGGCGAATTGGAGCGTGCGGAGCGGATTCAAACACACGCGGCAAGCCGGAATGCACGAATGCGTGGAGCAGACCAGAATGTATGGGGCAGACTGGGATGCATGGAGTGGATAGAAGTGCATGGAACGGACTGGAGCACATAGAATTTGTGCGACGTATATAGTATGGTTTGGAATGCAGAGAATGTCTGAAAGGGCATATAACCCACCATATCTCACCACCACGCTTACTCTCTCCTTACATCACCACTCAACTAGAACACAGAGATACTATGACACCATTCGGTATAACTGTTCTCATACCAACATTCGCCGCTCACTCCACATCATTCTAAGTAATCACTGCTGGTTACACCCCCCCCAGCCTGGCGTTCTCCTCAGGCCTAACATAACCACATCCAGTCTGGATAAATCCTGCCAGAACAAACACATACTCCTGACCTCTCAACCATCACACCTACCGCTAGAAAGCAGCTTTTACACGGATACCGCACAAGCTGCACACATACCCGGTGCTCACACCGACCTTTTGACTCTCTCTACTCCCTCGACTGATCTGAACTTCGGTTCCCAAGGGCGTTCAACCTACCAGCGCCTTCAGACCATACCAATGGTATATAAGGCGCTATATAAATGCAAAATAACCATAACAACAACAATAACAATATCTCAGGAATAGTGACATGAGTAGTGGGGATGCATATGAATGTTTGATGGGGCTAACTCACAGTAACAGACAGATCAATCCGGTTGAGCACGCTTCTGTGTGAAGAATCAAGGCTTTTGCTGCAAGGGAATGAGTGGAGGTGGACTCGGACAATCACATGGAATAAATTGTAACAAGGAATATGGCATGTCATTGGAGAAGGAACTGTATATATTGTGGAAGAGAGCATCACTCACAGATCCTGGTTTGCCCTATGGGCAACCAGAGTGATTACATTGGTGAGAAATTATTTTAATTTGGCGGAAACTAGTGCAATGGTATATAACTGTATAAAATAGATGGCTGAATATAGTCTGTTTTGATTCTGTTTATAGTTACGTGAACACAAGTCTATCATCTGTCCAATGAAGGTCAGTTAAAGTCATTTTATTTTTTAATACAATAAGAGAGGAGAGTTATAGGTGTTAAAATGTAACACTTATATATGTTTTATAGGTTATTTGACAAAATGGAATTTTAGAAGAAAAGTGATTATGCCTTGAAGATGGATTTGTAATCTGAAACACGTTGGCAAGATTTTTTGAGGATTCAAATGTTACATCAAAAAGCTTACCTCATTTGATCAAACTGTTCATTGTTTGGTGATCTAAAGGTCAACATATTTAGTGTGGTTGGTAAACACTTGAGGAAATTGAGTTCAACGGACAATGTGATTTGCTTTTTGAAACTAATTTAGCAGAAATTTACATGTAGTTATAAGAAAGAGTTTTGTATTGCGTTAATTGTCTTTGATATACAAAGATAAACATTATCTGATGAAAAGAATGTTACAAGTCTCTGTTTGACTTTATATGTTCACTTTTTACTTTTTTGAGAACCTTTATTTCGTACAAATCATAGGGTTGTTATCCTCATAGGAGTGCTATTTGGTCACCTACTGGAAACAGTGGGATATTTTCTTCCGTCATGGCTGCTGCCACGTTTCTTGCAGTGTCTGTCTGCCCGTCCTCATCTCCCAGCTCATGTTCCTCATCCATCACCCTAATGACAGTCAGCCCCATCTCGCTGTCCTGCACCACGGTGTCTCTCTGAGCGGGGCCCCAGCAAGAACCGTCCTGCACTGTGGTGTCCATTTGTATTGGGTCACAGTGAACTGCGTCCTGCAAAACAGTGTCCCTCCGCGCTGGATCACAGGTGAGTTTCAGCTTGGTCGCTGGTCTAACCCCCTGGGGATTCCAGTCTACTGTGTTGCGGTGAGTCAATGTTGCTGCTGGCATGCCTCCCTTGGCACTCCCAACATCACATCCACCAAAAAAAGAGAAAAAAGTACCAATAAAATGAGTTAGCAAAAATAAAAAAAAGTTTGAATGTATGAGTTTCAACATCTTCTCTTTCCTCTTCACTGCCTCTGCAAGAACACTTTTTCTTTCGGTTCACCCTAAGTGCCCGCCTTCTTGATAAAACATGATTTTGTACTGTTGATTTCAAGCTAATTTGCCTTGCCTGACAATATTCACCAAAGTATCTGAAGAAAGACTGTCTTTTATAGCTTTCTCTGCTCAATCATTTATGATGGACCTTTTAGGAAGAAGGCTATTGTCTTTTTTCCAAAAGTCCCACCTAAATACCACTCCAAGTCCTTCCCGTGCTTGCAGGCACTGTAATTCCATACTATACATGAACACCCTTTAATTCTCATTAAGTATGCAAATTCAGTGAACTATTAAACACAAGTAATGGCTATGCAGTATTACATTTTCTTCGTATGGTCGTGCAATAAAGTAGTATATTGAAAGTTAAATAATTGTGAAAACAGCCATGTACATTACATCTTAAAGCTTTCACAGGTCTTGCTTGAAAACGTAAGTCGCCAGCTGGGATCTCCACAGCAGGCAGCATTGCATATTCTTTTCTTTTTGAGGTGGTTACGAACTCAGCATGACCAGACACAAAAAAAAAAAACAGCGGATGAGGAAAGCTTGTTTTTCAATTTCTGTATGCTGAACCATACTGTTACGCATTCACTTCAGTGACTTTAACGCCCTCTGTACATTAATATTGCAGGGAATGAATATTTCAACATATCAGATGGAATAATGAAAATAACACATTAACAAGAACCTCATTAGTCTCTCAAGAGGCGCACTACAACAAGGTATATCCTTACTGACTTTTCATTAGTCAATTAATTTCCCCTGGTACTGTGCGTGCTGCCTACCTCAATCGTCAGCAGCAGGTCCCTTAAATGCAGTGGCCTGAGATTTTGAAGAAGCGTGTATTTAATGAAGGGGCAGAACTGTTATTACGGAACAAGCTGCCTTAATGCACAATAGATCGGTCAATGATCTCAGAATAGGCGCCCGTGTCGAAAATGTGCACATTAGAGAATTCCACTGTCTGTAAACTGAACACTAGCATGTAAAACGCCGATCATACCAGTCAGCTGAAAGGTACACCTTAAAAAATATGGTTTATAAACCTCTTTTGTGAGATAAAACTTTGAGCATCGTATCAAAGATGGTCAGTCCTAAAATGTTTTTAAAATTGTCACATTTTACAACTGCTGCCAACCATTCGCTAAAATCTAACTTTTTTAATGTTGGCAAGTCTTTGACAATTTACAAGCACATTTTTTCTACTGTGAGACATTTGACTATATATATATATATATATATATATAGAGAGAGAGAGAGAGAGAGAGAGAGAGATGGCAAACACAGATCGTTGCACAACAACAATATAGCAAGGAAAAGGCAAACGTACGAAACCAGTAAAATAAAATGTATGCCTATTGCACAGAAGGCAGACGAAAATACCCAGAGGTCTAGAGAACAAGGCTGGGCATGAAATGGCAGACAACAAACAACGCTTTGGGAACAGGAGAGTTAGGAGTTGTCTTCTGGGTGCAACGAACTTCCAATGCGAGGCAGTTACAGAAGGCACTTACTTAGCTGGCAAGGTGAAAGCAGAGTCCCTTAAATGGGTTATCATACAATTACTGCAGCTGACAGAAATGTGAACTGGGGGAATATAAGCTGTGGGCACACACACTTTAGTAAACCATGTGTTCCTGATCAACCTGGCCCTTAACATAACCACATAAAATAATACACACGAGCGGGCAAAGCCGTCTTCCACTCTGCTGAGACACAGCACTAGACACAAATAGCACTGATCATACCCAACACATCATATTATCCTGCAGCATAGGCACTCAATGCCATCCCCAAGATGTCTGGCACACAGTGACATACTGTGGCGTTAGCACCCCGTTCCAAGGTCTGGAAGGGGGTTAAGAGGGCTCTGGGCCGTTACCCCGCCTCCTGCCCTAGGAACGGGGTGCTAAGGCCATTAGCACCCTGGGTTACCAAAGCAGTAACCCGGGTGCTAAAAAAAGAAAACTTTTTTTCATTCATCGAACAGGAAGCCACGTACGGCACGTTCAATGAATTAAAATACTTATCCAAAATGGCCATCATTGTTGTAGAAGATGGGGCTCGGTACGAAGCCCTTCATCTATTTTGGTGGTCGGAAAAGCGAGAAAGAAAGCTGCTTCAGATGGGGCCACCTGCACAACAATCAGGTAAGTGGGACACTGGGCAAAGGGGATTGGGAAAAGTAAAAAAAAAAGGTGGGAGTAGAGGGGGGAAGATGGCGGCCCGCGGCGGGCAAGGCAGCCTGCCAGTTGCAGGGAACGCGGGCTGAGATTAGCAGTTTCTGCCCACATTTCATGGAACCGGATTAGCCGCTCCCCCCACCCCAGGTGCTAATGTGCTGTGTTTAAATTTATATAAGCTTATAAGCTTGTACAGGTTGCCCAAACTGAGCATTGGCAGTGTAGAGGATTGGATACACTAACTTGGAAAAAGAGGTAGCAGTTTTGAAAGCTCAGTACGAACCGTTCATCCATTGTTGAACCTTATAATTTTTTTTAATATAAAGCAAACTTAAAAAATGGGCACTCACCACTAACGATCGGACTCTGGCCAGTGAATAATGATGTGCTGTGTGCATTTGGAGATCTGAGAGGGTGAGAAGATGTAACCATGGCAAGTCACTTGAAAATTGGAATGTGTATCCTAGATGGAAACAATTACCTAAAATGGCTTTTAAATGATGTACAATATATATGTTTGCAGTAGCGAATAAAATGTAACCAAGGAATAAAGACAGGGACATTCAGCCTCATTACGACCCAGGCGGTAAGTTACCGCCTGGGTCGTACCTTTACCACCATGGCGTAAACTACGTTTACGCCATGGTGGTTGGCGGACTTACCGCCCCATTCCGAGGTGAGTGGGGCGGTAAGTCCCCATTAACCCATTTACCCTTCCCCATTCCCATTTTTGCCCCATAGGGCATAATGGGAGTGGGGAAGGTGTTAATTACGCCACCGTAAATTACGGTGGCGTAATTAACAACAAGGTCCCTTAGCGCCATGGATTTTAACACCTGCTAAAAGCAGGTGTTAAAACCTCCATGGCGCTAAGGGACCTCGGAATCAGGCGGTAAGGGTCGGCGCTGTTTACGCCGCCGTAAACCCCTTACCGCCTGGGTCCTAATGAGGCCCATTGACTACAAAGTGCCGCCATGGGAGCTGGGTTCAAACCTCTCTTCCAGTACTCCTTTTTCACTTTGTTTCTTTAATGCAAGGTGATTGATTATCTGTCAAGTGCCTGCAATTATTCAGGAAAATCGTTGAATACTCGCAGTATCAATATTTTGGTGTGCCAACAAATTAGTCCAAACACCCCCCCCCCCCACAACAACTGTCTGTGGCCAAGGGAATAACCATCTCCATCACTCATGGTGTCAGCTGCCCATCTGCTACCAAATCAACAGGGTCACATTACAAATATTTGTATTAAGAAGCATATTACATGAAATGAACAGACTAATTGCAAAAAATAGATGCTCTTTGGATGAGCTGCACATTTTATATCTAAACCAAAGCAGAGTCATACACACAGGAATTCTACACACTTTGCTTTTGTCTTATTTATAAGAAATTGAGCATTCCACTCTGAATCTGTGCCTCAGTTATCAGACTTTATTAAGAATTATTAAAATCCCTTGAATCATGGGGATCCGGGATGCGTTGGCATGGGCCAGGTGCAAAATGACTGCTTTGATTAAGATAATTTATGTTACTTTCCAGCTCCATGAACAGAGTGTTGGTAGTGTAGCAGATAGGTCACCATTTCGTGAAAAGAAAGGAGCTTTGAGAGAAGAGCTCAAACCTCCTAGCAAGTGCTCTACCTATTTTATTTTTAAATCTGTTATGACAAAATGGTCTTACTATTAAAACACATTGTTCCTCTGATTTGAACACCTGACAGGGAATCCATTCTCCTCTACTGATAGTGAAAAACAAGCACAAAGTACCCAGCTGGGTTGAGGGAGAGGAGAGCAAGGTAAGTTTAAGGTGAGTGCTGACTTTTAAAAACAAAATTAAATCAAGATACTGAGGGAGTTACTGTACAGAAACAAGTAGAAACAACCCCACATTGGCTTACAAATTACATCCACATACATGTCAACATCCCAGATACACAAATAAATATTAATAAATGGGAGAAAGGAAGAGTTGCACAGAAGCAAAGGGAAAAGGACATTGGCCGTGTAGGGGGCGCTGATATTTTGACCGATTGAGAGCTTAAAAAGCTTGTGTTTGCTACAAGAACATGTTGCTTAGGAGGGATTGTAATGCACAGGTATAAGCCTCAACCAGTTCACATGACTACCAACAACATCAGGCTTTAAGTACCTACTATATGTTTATGCTCAAAGAAAGCAATGACATATAGTGCTTCACTGAAACAAAACCCTTAGTCAATATGTAATGCATTGGAATAAATAAAAACAAGAAGTTCCACCATGGAAGTTATTTTCTGTTACAAGCAACAGCAGCCATGCCATTCTATCGGAGATGAAATGCAATTACCAATCATGGCTGCTGTGGGTGTGGGGCAGAAAAGCAGCATCTAGACACGATACTGCCAGGCGGCACTGCAGAGCAGGTAGCACCTACTTCCTAAAAATAATAATTTATGAAGCCTTAGTGGCAGAGTTTAACAGCTGCAAAGAAAAGGAGCATTGGTCATCTAAGGACCCTGAACTTGGAACAGTGTGGTCCAGTTTGAGAGATGGAGGTAACGATTTTAACAAAAGAGGGATTACAGTGCCCAATTTCGCCAGACAAAAAGGGCCTCCACCATAAACATGGAAAAGGGACTAAGTCCCTTTTCGGATAAAGGCAGCCATGGAAATCATTTCCAAAATGGCCACCTCCATCCGACAAGTGAAGTAGGGATTTTTCGTTTTCAATGACAGCTGCCATTTTGTTTATTTTCTTTTTCCTCTGTGTGCGAGCAATGAAGGCACAATCGAGCCCGGGACAGACAGATTGTGAATGGTCAATCTGTCTATGTCAGGTGCAAACTATATGGGATGCAGGCAGTTTTTAAAAGTATCATGGCAGGGATGCAAAGCAAGTATAAGTTTCATAGGAGGGGGAATGTGGTCACATTTCTAAATTCCCATTTTGATACATGTTGAAAGGCCATAAGGGGGGCCAAGTGCGTGGTCGGGATGCCGGTGAGCATGGCATACCCCATTGAGGTATGAAATTACCAGGGCCTAGACCATGACTCTAAAATGCTCAAATTGGGTTAAAGGTTTTTATCTACTGGAGGAGTGTGCTAGTTGATACTAGGTGGTTTGTGCCGGTTTTGTTGATATATTGTCAAAAGGAGATATTGCTTTTAATAATGAAACCAAGTGATTTGGCACATGGAACCAACTGAGGTGTGAATCTGCCAAGGTGCATGTCATTCATCTAGGCCAGTCATCTAAGCCTTCTGTTTAGATGACTGGCCTAGTAGGAAAGATTAGGTTTAAGGTTGGTTCTTGTCATCCAAGCTTTAATGGAGACAAGGCATTTCCTGAGTCATGAAATGTCTTAAGTGCAATTTACTTGGGGGTATAACATCATCCTCAGGGCATTCATGAAGTGGGATATTTGGTTGCTGAGTGGTTCCACACAGAGATTGAAGGACACCGCAGAAAGTATTTATCCCTGTGTGACTCCACAGATGACTGGGCAAAGATCAGAACTGAAGTTACCCATGTGGACTACTTGGTTTCTATCTGAGAGATAGGAGGGGCAGATGTTGAGGAATGTGTCTGTGAACCCCCTACTATTTGCGAGTAGACCTTTAAGTGTGAAGTGGTCAACATGTCAAATACGGCACTGAGGTTAAGGTGGACCAAGAGGCAGGAGTCGCCTTAATCCATGATTTGGAGAGCATGGTCTATGACCTAGGTTGTGGCAGTTTCCATGGTGCATCTGTTTGTTTGTTTGTTTTATTTATTTGTATAGTGCTCCAGACCCGTAGGTAGAAAGGCGCTTAAGGAAGCAGTTACAAAGAATGAGGTATACATTTACATTGTACAACAATTTACATAATTGACATGCATATTTAAGTAGTCGGCAGCTTCACAGATATTTAACAAGGAGGTAAATGCTACTCTTTGTTCAGTAGCCATCCAATAACATGTTTCCTAAAGATCGGGAAGGACTCAATGGTTTTAATGTTGACAGGTAAGGAGTTCCAAAGGTGTGAGGCAAGCACTGTGAAACTAGCGCCTCCTGCTCTTTTTCGTGTGAATCTGGGCACAAACAGGCATATGGAGTTGGATGACCTGGTGATTCTGGGGACGGAATTCATGGTGAATTTGTTGGTGAGATAAGGTGGTTTAAGGCTTTGTAGGTGAGGCAGATGGTTTTAAGGTCAATTTTTTGTTGTATGGAAAGCCATTTAGAGGCTTTCCTAGTTGTGGAAATGTGCTCTCGTCTTGGGATGTTGAATGCTGCACGTAGTGCATTGTTCTGGAGAACCTGGATTTTGTTGATTATTGATTGGTTGGCGCCTAGGTATAACTGTTACAATAGTCCAGTTTGAACTGTATGAGTGCTCTGGGAAGTGTGAGGCAGCTATTGGAGGAAAGGAATGGTCTGCACGCCCTTATCAGCTTGCCAGTGTAGGCGGCAGCTGCAGCGGTCATATTGATTTGTTTGGTGAGGTTGGTGTTGCCATCAATGAAAATGTTGTTGTAGCAAGGACTGAGTTTAGACAAATTGCTAGGAGAGCCAACAAGGAGAAGCTCCGTCTTCTCATCATTTAGGCAGAGGCCGTGGGTGGCCATCCATGCCTGAATGATGGAGAAGATTTCATTAATCTGAGTGACGTCTGCATTGTAGTTACCCGAGATGGTGGGAGTATCTGGGTGTCGTCTGCATAGTTGGTGTAGGTAACACCCAGACGGTCCAGTTTGTCGAATAGCGGCTTTGTAAATATGTTATACAAAGTAGGGGAGACACATGAGCCTTGTGGGACTCCGCATGTGATGGGGATGGGGTCTGCTGCTGCTGTTGTTGAGAAAACTCTCATAGTTGTGTTCACCAGGAAGGATTGTATCCAGGAGGTAGCGGAGGGGGAGAAGTGGGCTGCGATAGATAGGTGGCTGCAGAGGATTTTGTGATCGACTAATTTGAAGGCCGCAGAGAGGTCTAATAGGAATAGGATAGCGGCATTGCCTTTGTCTTTGATTTTAGCAATCTGACTTTTGAGGTCAACAGGGGCGGTTTCTGTACCATGTTGAGGTCTGAAGCCAGATTGACGTATACCTAGAAGTTGGTAGGATTCTAGATGCTCCTGGATTTGGATGTAAGCGACTCTTGTCCAGTATTTTTAGCAGGAATGGGACTGTAGTGATGGGTCTGTAATTTAGGTTGCTGGGGACTGAGGTATTGGCGAAGGAAAGGTTGATAAGTTTAGTGATAAAAGGGGAAAGGTCTCTGGCTGCGTCTTTTATTATCTGGGCAGGACAGCTGTCCCCTTTGAAATTAGAGGGTTTTAAGGAGGAGATTATTTTTTGGACTTCTGATGTTGTGATATTTTTAAAAGTAAAGCCTACATTAGCATCAGTAAGTGTGGATGAACTTGGGCTGGTAGACTTGCTGCTGAAGAGCTGTTGACTTTTGCCCTCAATTTTGGTTTGGAGTCCTGTGATTTTGATGTTAAGGGCGTTTTGGATGCTGGTACACCAAGGTTCGTCTTTCGTGCAGGTGTCTGAAGGTGGATTGGGATTTTCTAGTTCCTTTAGTATTTTGAAGAGTTCTTTGGTGGATGAGCCTGCCTGATCTATCCTAACGTTATAGGCGTCTTTTTTAGTGCGAGTTATCTCCCTTTTATATAGGGCGGATGTATTCCTAAGATTAGATTTATTTTCCGCTGATGGGTTAGTTTTCCATATGAGTTCTAATTTGGATTTCTGTTTCCTGAGTAGTTTAAGTTCGGGGGTGTACCACAAGTTCAAATGGGCTGTTGGTTTACTTTTGCGTAGTTTCAAAGGGGCAATGGTATCAATAACATTGGCCATGGAGTTGTTGAAGGTGTCAACCAGTAGGTTTAGTTTGGCATTAGCCGGTAGTGCGTTTAGGGCGGGTAAGACCAGGGGTAATAGGGCTTCAGCAGTAATGTTGCGTTTGTTTCTAGTCGGGCAGGCTGGTGCCATTGGGCACTTTTTAGGAGCTGCATGATTGATGTTGATTTCGAGAGGGATAAGGTAATGATCCGACTATGTGAGAGGTTGGGGGTCCTTGCAGGTGGTGTTGCAGTTGAGAGTTGCTACCCAGTTGATAATTCTGCCTTTCTGGTAAGTGGGTAGGGTGATGAGTTGAGCGAAGCCATTGCTCGGTAAGAGAGTTTGCTAGTGATGTAACTGGGGCGTTGTTAGGGTCCTTGTAGCCAAGATTGAAATCGCCGAAGATAATAGTTTGCGCTAGGGGCTTGGAATTTTCGCAAATGAGCAACGTGATATCTTCTTCAAAGACTCCAGGTGGGCCTGGGGGTCTATATATAAGGTGAAGTGTGATTGTAGTTGTGGGAGAGGTTTGTAACTTGACTGTGAGTAGCTTACAGGATTTAAGTGATAAGGAGGAGACTAATCTGCAACCAAGTAGTGATTTAGAGATGAACGCTACTCCACCTCCCCTATCATTAGGTCTATCAGCTCTGAAAATGGAATAGTTGACAGCGATGGCTATTGATAAATATGGTCCTGACGCCTCATGTAACCACGTTTCCGTTAATGCGAGGACGTCAAGATCATTAGTTAAAATGGTGTCACCAACTTCTGTAGGGGTGCCGCCAGGGATCTGACATTGAGTAAGGCTCCTTTTAAGGGCCGAGGATCGGGTTTATTAAGGGCCTTTGGTTTCTTATGGGTTTTGGTGTTGGCAAAGTGCCTGCTAATTTTGGGATGGAGCCCAGTGCCTAGTCTATTGTTACGTTCTGTAATGTTGGGGTTGGCTGAGCATAAGGTTTCTGGGGCCAAATCCAGATTGGTAGGTGCAGAGTAGG
Organism: Ambystoma mexicanum; assembly: GCF_040938575.1. Taxonomy (NCBI): domain Eukaryota; kingdom Metazoa; phylum Chordata; class Amphibia; order Caudata; family Ambystomatidae; genus Ambystoma; species Ambystoma mexicanum. Next base: position 686,921,058 of record NC_090934.1, on the reverse strand, counting down.
CCATTTTGGTTAATCTAATGATGAAGTTGGTTGGCAATGACCTTCTCAATGATTATTCCAGTGACCTGAAGGTTAGTGATTACCCATTAGTTAGCAAGGTCGTCTGGGTCTAGAGTGGGATGAGGAGCCCTGTTTTCAAGTTTCTTGAGAATATACCATGATCGACTGAGACATTGACTATTTGGAGGAGTGGGATAAGGGTGAATCCTGAAGGCAGAGGGAAGGATGTCATCCTTGTATGAGGTATGTTTTTGCAACAGAAGAGTATCAACAATGTCCTTTTGGGTGGGTGTGTGAAGGTTGCCCATGATGATGGATGTGTGAGGTGGGATTGTGAGCAGTGTCATGGGGAAGACACAGGCAGTGAATATGGCCAAGTAAACGTGCAACATATCACAAAATGAATAATACGTATCAAACAACATGCATTCAGAAATCAAGAAACATGCACGCTAACCCCAGGATGTGCAAGTGGAACGTGATACAAATATAAGAAAAGGGATGTAGGGTAAGCAGTGAGAAGCCCCTGTGCGAAACCTGAGGGTGTCCGGACATCTACTCCCTTTGGGTCCTTTTCTCAGGTGGCAAGGGAAAGGCCATCCCTTTTGGATCCTGACCCTGGGAGTGAGGAAGCAAGGGAGGATCACCTGGGTAGAGGGTCCTTGCGGATTGGGGACGAGTTGTCCTCAGGTGAGACGCGCTATTCCGCATTTCCTTTTTATAAACAATCCTCTATCCCAGAGACAATTTTGCAGTATTATTATCCCTGTCCCACAGACCACAAAAATTACAGGAGCTATTCCCAATCATGAAGCACTTGAAAGAGGGTGGGTAAGAGAGGAGTTAAGGGTGAGGTAGGTGAGACATGGTATCCCCCTTGTCCCTATTGAAGGCCAACCTAACCCTTCCCGGCATTTATAGGCTACTGTTAAACCTCTCCCCTCATTTCCCCACATTTTATCTCTGACAGTACTCGGCCGAGGAAGAGGCGACTAAGAGTAATGAACACTAAAACCTAATTTCACCACTCTGGTACTGGGATGAGGGAGATGCCTGCAGAGTACTCTGAAGGTCAGGCATGCCCCTTGAACTATAGTCAGGCGAGCCCAATTGGAAGTCCACACCTGCAACCTGTCAAGTGGTTGCAGGTGTATAAAGGGAGACCAAATAAGCAGCAGGGAAAGCAATATAGAGGTTTGTGTGAGAGAGACCAGCAGGGGACCCTTCTCGTTAGGAGGCAGCCATGGTGGGTCCTGAGAGGAAACCAGGATGCCGGCAGATGTGCCAGAGATCCTGTGGAGCCCAGGGTGAGTTGGGTCGATAGGCTGCCACAGGTGTGGGAGCCTCTGTGGTCAGGAGAAAGCAGCTGGAGCTGTGAACAAGGAAGAAGGAAGAGAGGACGCCATCTGCGTCCGTGAAGAAGCGGAGCTGCTGGCATGTGCGAGGAAGCAGTCTGAGTGCAAGTGGGGCTCGCAGAGAATGGCCCACCAGCCTGTGAAGCAGAATGGAAGCAGTGTAGTCAACAGAGAGGAATACAGAGTACCGGTGAGTGCAAGGAAAGGACACTCAAAGCCGGGGCGCTCCTAGGGGGCTACGCATAGGTAACGAAATGCTGTATGAATGATATTGAATCCTGAACTGAATGAAAACTTGAACAAAGCTAAACTATGCATATTGAATATCGAACTGAATGAAACTTTATGGGCAAAGCTAATAGCTGACGAAAGCCAAAAGAGAAAGTGCCCATTTGAAAGCAGCCTTGAAAAAGAGCTTAACTGTGAAAGAGTGTGACATAAAGGTGGGGAATACATAAGACCACCTCAAAGTGAACTTTATGAATGTATACAGTGTGGCAAGGCCAAAGACTGGCATATAACAGCAAGCCAAGAGGCTAACCAGGAGAGTGTGAACCTGCACATGAAGCCAAGAGGGCGACAAAGAGAAGCTAAGTGAACAGGGGCAAACACAGAAGAGCCTCTGTGGGCTGAAGGGCCTAGGGATCCTGGTTGCACGACCTGTCATGGGTGGACTGTGTGGTCAGCCAACTGCACCTAGAACAGGGACCCCTAAATTGTTAAAGTCAAAGGCATTGTGAAATAAACCAAGGAGGAGCACTGTGAGTGAACTGGTGATGCAATCCAGAAGGAGGGTCAAGTTAAACTAGAGTTACGTTGAACTTTGAAAAATTGAAACAAGTACAAGCTGCTACGCTGAAGTCTTGGGGAAGAAAACCCTGAGACTTGATGAACTGCAAATGCTGTCGTGAGGACAGAGCCGCAAGACCCCTTTTCTTTTGAACTGTGTTGCCTTGAACTTGGCAAAGAGAACCCTGAGGATTGTGTGGAACTGTATTGCATTGAACTTTGAGAAGGGGAGCAGAAGAGGAAGCTAAGAGCTGGAAGAAGTTCAGAACTTTGTGTTGATCACCATTTCTTTTATTATTGACATCCCTACACATTGTTTAGCTTTAGTGTGAGGGCAATGATAGGTTATGGACACAGACAGACTTTTAAGTTGAACTCTTTGACTCCGACTTTCCTTAGTTTTGTTCAGGTAGGGTAATCCCACCTTAGCATAAGAAAAGTTCGGCCTTTTACCACCCTGACATTTGATTTAATAAACCATTTTACTTTGAGCTTTGAATCTTATGTCTGTGTCTTGCTTCATGGGGCCTTCTTATGATTACAAAGGAGGTCAGCAAGCTCCACGCCTATAATTGCTGTTACAGGTACTGTTAGCGCTAAGCCCCCATAGAGGACAAGCAATGATAGGATCTGTGAGCTAACACCCTTGATGGTAATGGCAAGTTAACCTAAATACTCAAGAGGATGGGAAACACCACCTGGAATGTCAGCAAAACCCACGAACACTGCTGATCAAACAGAGACCTAGAAGAGTTGTAGTAGCAAAGGGAGGGAATCTTCATACATACGGCTCCTGGCAAGTGATAAGTAGGAATAGTGTTTGCAGAAAAGAGAGAAAAACATAGGCATTCACACAGGAGCTGGACATAATAGCACACCACACCATACAATCAATTGGGAAAAAAGACAGAAGTGCAAGGGAAAACCAGGAACAGACTCAAAGAGAAAGTAAAGGAACAGGAGCAGGGAAAACGAAATTACAAATGCAAAACCTCCTCCCTCCCCTCCCAGGGAAGGAAAGGACAAGGGTATGAAAAAAGTAAATCTCTAAATGAAGGCTGTCGAAAGGATCACAGATACACTGCAGAACAGGGCAACGTCAAAGGAATCAAGAACACAGACACACCGTGCTGCACAGGAAAAGGAAAGCATTGGAAACTGCTGACTTCAAAACAGAGGAAGAAAGAAAAGGAATCCAGGAAGTAGAAAATACCAATAAGCTCGATAAAAATCCAGGGATCCAGGAACAAGAAAGAATAAACTAGGAACTAGACACCAAGCATAAGAACCAGGAACAAGGAACTGGTCACAAACAGGAATACTGCAGCACTGAACTCAAGCAAACTGAGGCTTGTAAAGCTGGCTAATGGTGACATGCCTCAGATGTGCTGTTTGCTAGCACCTGCCAGCCACAGGTGATCCTTATCCTCCACTCAGCCTTGTCCTGCAAGCAGTGGACTGGGGATTCTGGGAAGCATAGTCTTGATTTAAGCAGCATACTGGCTGTCAGAAACCTGGAATGGATCCAGAAGTGAAGCAAAATGAAATGGAAAATATGGCTTTACAGCTCCCAAATCACTGCAGCAATGTCTTGTAAGGTTCTGAAGGAAAGTCCAATAGGGTATAAACCCCAAACCAGGCCTGCAAGAGGTTGTAACAAGAGCCAAGGGAGCTATTTGTGCCAAGCAGAGCAACCACAGATTTTGATGCACCCTTATGCTGTCTAATTTGATCTATCTTGGGGATGAAGAAGTTCTTAATCATGTTACGTTTTCCTTGTGGAGTCTGGAATTACCAGTTCGGGTAGTGGGTGGGAGCAGTGCTTGACTGCCACAGGTAGGACGTTGCGCCTATTGGAGGCTGCCACAATAGTCATGGAGTAATAAGCAGCGTTAGCCTCAGTGATGAGTGTCCAGTGAGTACTGTGTAACACCTTTAAGGTGAGGAGGTCCTTGTGCGTATGTGTTTTGCCCCCGTGACGTTCTTGTGTTCAGATAGTGAATTTATAAGTCAGTTCTTGAATATACCAGGGGGATAGGTTTTACCCCTGGTGTGACCTTGTTTCAGGGGGGTATGTATGCCTACTAGTACCTTTATGGTTTGGTTGAAGGTTGGCAAGAAGGCACAAACATTTGGGTTAGGATGGCTGGCACTGCAAGACTGTGTTCTAATACTTCCAGGGATATCTATTGGGCTTCCCTCATCCCTAACAAATCGTGAGGGTATCCGTAAGAAGGATAGGGATGGCAGTATGTTCTGACCAGTCAAGTGGAATCAGGTTGAGGCATTTTACCAGGGGAACCGCAGAGAAGGCTAGTTTGAGTATGTTTCCCCCCTTTGTGGGTTGGGCTCAGTACATGTTTTTTAATGTTCAAAGATGCCATGAGATGATATAGGGCATCCCTAGTGCTTTTGGTAGCTTAGATTGCTGTTAAGTTCAGATCACCAAGGAAGAGGTTTTCTGAGTGTACGATTGACGCTGGTGTGATGAGATCAGCGATATCATCAAGGATTGGCCCACACCTGTGGGTTGGGCGATGTGTTGGTGATCAACATTGAGCTTTTGGGTGGAAATTAGACCAGCTATGTCAGTGGCACAGAGTGAGCATTGATTAGAGTCAGGATGCCTAAGAGCAGTGTGGGTGGGGTGGTGATAAGAGGGATATGGATAAGGTTCAAAGAATTTGCAGAGCAGGGTTTCTGTGAGTGTTGATGGGTCGGGTCCTTGAGAGCATGGGGATAGTATTTCATATCAGAGAGACATTGTCTCCCTGATGATGAAAAAGAGATGGGAGCTCAATGTTTGGGCCTGGACAGGGGTTGGTCTCTGTGCGGACCCGAACAGGCACATGCAGCCCAAGTCCTTGTCTTTGCATTAGCTGAGCACGCTGGTAGTAAGGATGCCTAGGGAAGGCTTGATATAAGGATGGACATGTGCCTCCAAATTGGCTCATGGGGTAGGGTAGGCAGAGATGGTCACGTGATCAAGAACAATGCTCTTAGCCTAGTGGAAGAACAAGGAAGGGGGAAAGAAACAAGCCCGTAAGTAATGACCATTTGGTGGTAAACGCTACAGGAGGCAGAGTGGTGATATGCGTTGATGAAATTGCTCTGTCAGTCGAGAGAAAAGTGACATGTATACATTTCTCTCTCAATGACAGTATGGGTGGGTGTCAACATCTGATTTTCACTATCAGGGAAATAATCCACTGCCACATATAGGAAAGTTGCCAAGCAAAGTGAAGGAGCCCGCCCCATCCTCTGAAGGTTTAGGCATGCTGTCCCACACAAGAAACCTTTCACACAATGGGTTGAAATGGTGCATTTACCATTTTTCAGAAGGAATTGTAAAAAAGACATAGAATTTGCAGAAACATGAGATATTCAAATACTTCGGATGACAACTATTAGATGAGGTGCTAAGCAGAGTAAAGTAAAACAAAAACAATCAAGGTGTGGCCTGATATCAGGGATGTCGCTAAAAAACAGTATTACAGAGCACAAAAGCAAAAGTGTAAAATATGTGCTTATTCATAAGCGTACATACATTTGGACGGCATGCACCAATAATCACTGTATTATATAATTTATTTCACTTTTCTTTGAGAGAACTAGGACTCAAATTATTCTGGCATGAGTGAACAAAGAGACTTTCCTGTTTACAGTGTGCACTATTTGAATGGTTAATTTATTAGAATTACTTTTGGATCAATACCATAGACTGTTAATTCATGTATGAGTGAGGTCTTCTCTATACAAAGCACTTAACTGAACCACTGCAGGGTGATCCCATTTTTGGTTGGTTAAGGAAAAAATAAACATAACGAGGTACTAATTCATTCACAGTCACGTACTGTGTCATGTGGTGAGAAATTGTGCCCGTGTTTCCTGGTTACAGAGTTTACAATGCAGACAGCAGATCGGACTATACGCCCTGCTGTTCTAATCTTAGAACCTAAGAAACAAGGATTTATAATTCGCACCCAGGAAAGAGATTAACCAATCACAATGTGCCTTTCCAGGCGCGAATTGTGCCTTCACCGCCAAAACCAGGAGGAAAAAAAATGGAAAGAAATGGCTGCAGCCATTGAAATAGAAAAGGGACTGCTTCACGTTTTAGGGTGACGGTGGCCATTTTGGAACATGTTTGCCATGTCTGCCATCATCCAAAAAGGCATTTAGTCCCTTTTCCATTTTAATGACGGGGGCCATTTTTTTAAACATATTTTTGGGCTCACGCAGAGCTGATCTTCCATCAGACGAAAAAAAAAACATTCCACACCCCAGTAAATTACAAGTAGTTGGCTTAAGAGTGCTACACTAGTAACGGTTCAGTAAACACCACATAACATGATAAACCTTACTAGAAACAAGTTTGAAAAATAAAGTAGGATTCACATCTTCAGAAAAAAGAAAAAAGGAAAAGGCTGGATTTAGCCTCACAAATACCCCAAACAGGTGCAGTGGCATGCAGGTTATACATCTAAACCCAACCCTTAAGCTACCGTTCCACCTTTCTGCCAGGAAACAATGAGTGGAAGCAGAGGATACAGGGACGCATAATGACTTCTCCTCCTGTTAATTTTTCAAAGGGCAGTCTCACAATAGTAAAAACCATTCCCAGCCCCACTAGAGCAGTAGACTGGGTAGGGCCTGAGAGGGCAAGGCCCACCCAGAATCTGTAAATGCCCACTCAGCAGCGCAGTGTGGGCATTTATAGATGTTAATGATGATTACCCATGCTAATAGCCAGGGAGTCTTGATTATATTAAAGACAAGGAGGTGAGCATAGTGCTTTATTTATTCCTGTCTCCAGCAGTTTCAACAAATCAAACATTTTCAACTTAAATTTTTCTTTTCTCAATAAATGACATTTCCCTTAAAATCCAGTCTTTTCTGTAGTCCATTCCACGCCCTGTCATGTGTCCATAGTCCCCCCTGTTCCCTCTTTCCTCCTCTTCGATGAATGCTCTGAACTGCATTCCAACATCAACTTCTGTAACTGAACTCTAAACTTGTAGACCCACGAAGTCTAGTTCCGTCCAGTGGACTGCTCAGTCCCCGGTCCGCTTGCGTCCGGCTGCTCGCCGATTCTGTTCACCAGTGCTCACGCTATCTTGTCTCAATTGTTCTTCTGGTCATCTCCTATGACGATACAAAGAATGCATTAGGGGGGCGGATACACTACCCTATTCCACATTAGAACTAATAGTAAGTACACAGTCTACACATTTCCTCACTCATGTGTATCTCGGGCGGGAAAGTAATGTTCCATGTCTTTAATAGAATCAAGACTCCCTGCGTTATTAGCAGGGGTAATCTTCATTCTATGTCAAGACCGGAGGTAAGCATTATGCTTGTTCAAAGCTTTTCATTACTGTTGCCGCTACTGACTGCACAGGCTTAAAGTAACATGTTCTAAACGTACTATCATTAGCCCAATCGGCCGCTTCTAGAATCTCTTGCAAGTTCGCTCATTGCGCTAGCGCTTTTGATGCCATTGCTCCCCCTCACACTCACAGAGTGTGCTCCATACTTGGACAGCACTACACCTGCCAATTGCATCACTTTGCGCACCCATCTTGCTATGGTAGTAGCCGCCACTGCTTTATGCGGTCTCCTCTGCGCTATTAGCAATTGTGTTGTTCCCACTGCCTGCAGCTCTGCTGTACTACTCTCGGACTTTCTTATGCATGCTGCTACACACCATTTGGGATGTTCCCGGAGCTAGGGGTAGGATATAGAAGAGGAGCAAGTCTTTGTCCTGTTGGCTAGCATGAAGGTGACCCCCTCAGGAACGTACGTTTTTCTGCTCTAACGTCCGCTACCCCCTTCGGCATGACACCATACATAATAGCATAGCCAGTTTCCCTGACAACTGATCAGGGACAAGTACTTGTTCGCAGGCCAGGTGGTGAGCAGTCTCAGCACTACGGTCACGTTCCAAAGTTGTACATATTTTAGTTCTGGCGGTTTCCTGAAACTGACTCCTTTAATGAGTCAAATTACTCCTGTGTGCTTGCCTACGGGGGTACCGTCGACGGGTAGGTGTCCCATAGAGATGGCAGACCTGTAAGCTCCTATAGTCCTGAACACCTTCCTGTCCTGCAGCAGTTCTGCTAGGAAGTTCAAGATCTCTACTATAGGGGCATAAACGGGATGAAAACTTCTCCTTCTGCACCACCATGACCATCTATTCCAAGCTGCGTCATAGCTCCGCAGAGTGGAGGGGGGGGGCACAATTTTGTAGTGAGCCGGGCAGCTTGTGCCGAAATGCCTGGGAGCGCCCAGAGTCTCCGGCTATCATGCACGCCATTAGCGGGAAAGTCCCTTTCACTCTCAGAGGATGAAATGACCCAACTGGTCCGTGAATAGGTGTTCTCCTGCCGGTAGTATTCTCAGAAAATACGTCAATAGCTCCATCAGGGGCGGTAACCATACTTGCAATTTCCATATCAGCGCCAGTATGACTAGGTCGGCCATTTCCCTGCAGGTCTTTGCTAGCACTCTGCTCATCAATATGAATGGGGGAAAAGCGTAATGCAGATTCCCCCTCCAGTCCTGTTATAACGCATCTGCACCTTCTGCTGTCGGGTCTAACCTCCAGCTGAAGTACCTGTTCTTCTGTGCGTTCAACCTGGATGCAAATAGGTCTGTGTGGAAGGGTCCCCACAGCTGCTCTATCTGCTGAAAAACATGTACATCTAGTTTTCAGTCGCTGGAGTTCGACGAATATGTGGAGTTCCAGTCTGTTACTATGTTGAGCGGTCCTGGAAGATATTCCGCCGTCACAGTGGTCACTAATTGAAGGCAATAATGCGAGAAGTTCTTGGCTAGTTCCGCTAGGAGTCTCGATTTCGTTCCTCCCAGGTGCCTGATATACCCAACTGCTGAGATGTTGTCCATCTTCAGCAGGATGCATGAGTTCACCTTCTCCTTTGTAAAGGCTTTGATTGCAAATGATCCTGCCAACAGCTCTAAGCAGTTTATATGTAATCCGAGTTCTTCTGCGCTCCATCTGCCTCCTATCTGCAACTCCCCGCAGCGGGATCCCCATCCTGCTCTGCTGGCGTCCGACTTATCAGATCGGGTTGGTCTCCATATATGGCTTTCCAATTCCAGGAGTCCATATTCTGCCACCACCATTTCTACTCTGTCCTTGATTCGGCATCTAGGAAGATTGTCTGGTGGTATTTCAGCCCTCCTAGTAGATGTTTTATCTTCAAACTCTGCAGGGCTCGATAATGGAGGGGCCCAGAAATATAGCTTGGATCGATGCTGCTAGGAGCCTGACTATTTTTGCTAGCGTCCTTAGCAACATTATGTTTTTGGCCAGGCAGTCCCTGATTTCCCTCTTGATCTCCTTCACTTTCCTGGCTGGCAGAACCAGCGTCGCTGTCTTGGTATCTATGATAAACCCAAGGAAATCTATTCTCTTTGTTGGGGTTGTGTCTGATTTCTCTAAATTTACTAGGAATTCCAGTGATGAGAGAAGGTTCTTCACCCATACTGTCTGATATTGAAGCGTCATCTTGCTGATTGCTAGCAGCAGGATGTCGTCCAGGTATATAATCATACGGATCCCTTTCTCCCTGATCGCTGCCGCCATCGGTCTCATGAGCTTCGTGAAGGCCCATGTCGCAGATGCTAGCCCAAAAGGGTATTGACGTAAATTACAAATAATGTTCGTCCCAGACGAATGCTAGAAAAGGTCGGAATTGCTCCTTTACTGGAATCATAAGGTGTGCTTCTTTCAAATCTATTCTTGTGAGCCAGTCGTCTTGTCGCAGTGTATCCCGCAGCTGGTGAATCTCCTCCATCTTGAAGTGGTGATATACTACCCAGTTCTTTTAAGTTTGTCAATGGTTTTACTTTCTCTTTCCTGTGAACCAGGAACATATTGGTTAAGAATCTTGGTGCTGAGGTGCGGGGCTTAATGGCTCTCTTCTGTGCTAGGCTCTGAAGCTCGTCTTGAACGCTTATTCTCTCTGTCTGGGCCATGTGAATTGGGGGAAGCAGTTTGGCTCTGTTGGGGCTCTTGTATGAATTCTAGCTGTAGCCCTCTGGCCGCCTGCAGCACCCAGGTGTCGCTGGACAATGCACGCCAGTTTCGCTAGAATTGCTCCATTCTCCCCCCTACCGGTGGATATATAAAGTGGCTCACCTGTGGGGAAGTTCTGTCCTCTTCCCGGTCCACTTTCCTCCACGTCCTCTCAGGAAATGGCTTCTCATGGGGAAGAAGGAGTCTTGCTGCTTATTGTCCCAGCAGTTGGCTCTGTTATTTTGAGGTCTTCTTGCGCCTTGATAGAGGCCGGCTGCTCGACCTCGATGGCAAGCGGCCCCGGTAAAAACTCTGCCTTCTCCAGTGAGGTGCATGTCCCCACGAATTGTCCCATTTCTTTCCCGAAAATGTCGCCAAATAGGAGTCCTTGAGCTGCTTCGCCTGCCTCGTACGAAGGTAGATCTCCTAGCTTGGAATCAATTTTCAATAGCAGTCCTCTTCTACGTTCTGAGGAGATAGCACAGTTTACGTTACCTAACAAGCACACTGCTCTCTGTGCCCAGTTCACCAGGATGTCGGGGCCTACTTCCTCCCCAGTGTCTAGGGGCTGCTCTGCAAGGTCCATGATTTTCGCTAGGGGTCCTGCTAGGTCGAGAACCTTCTCCTGGCAGCTTCTCTGGGACCTGTCTATCCCCTTCCTGGGGTCTCTGGATGTCTAAGATGCAAAGGCTAGCATTTTGGGATCCAATTCTGGTGCTTTTGCTACTTATCCGAGCAACTCCGGTCTCATGCGTTGCCTCGCTTCCTTTTCTAGTGCTTTATGCAGCCATTGGGTCATATATGTGGCTACCCACGGCAATGGTTGCCAATCCAAAGACTTTGGGTTCCCAATGTTCTCTGGTTCTAACATATCCGATATTTCCACATTCTCTTCTATATTATGCTCTTTTCTCAGTTTTTTCCTAGCGGGGGGGTCACACGTCTCCCTTATCTGCTTTGTCCTCTTCTTCTTGGGACGAGCAAGGTATCTCCAGTGGCTCTTCTTCTGAGCCTAGTTCTCCATTTCCCATATTGTCTTCCTCTGGGTCGGGGGTCGGGAGGCTTGGCACTGCCGACTTGTGCATGAAAGTGTCCCTAAGTTTCCTTAAAGGAGTCGGTAACCTTCTGGGGCCATATTGTCTGCCTCGTAAGGTTGACTCGGGGGGGTCAGAAGAGGTTTTTCTCTTCCCAGTCTCAGTAAACCCCTGAGGGCCTCCTATGGCACCCTTGTTGGACGTGCTCTCCTTCTCGTCGCTCTTATGCTTCTGGCTCAGGAAAGTCTCTATTGTAGCCAGTCTTTCCTGAAGGGGCTCACCCCTTGGGCCATTGCCTCCACTAAAGAGTTCCCTAGCATCTCTCTGAAGCTGTGGGCCAGGTCTTCTGCCTGCTCCTCCTTGCTCCACTCAAACACTGACATTCTCTTTTGGGTGCTTGCGCCTCTTTACCTGGGTTCAGGTTGCTTGGCACGTCCATTGGCACTCTTTTGCTGTGTGGCCAGCACAATCTAGCTCAGTTTATGTGGGCATTTCTGATGCAGTCTTTACTGCTGCCCTACAATTGTTCTGGTCGCATGTTTTTTGTTTTTATTTCACTTTACTAGCGGTATGCAACCTCTCCCCTGCTCTGTGGGGGATCTTGTGTATGCCCCATAGTAAGCGGTGTCTGTGTTAATTCCCTTTATAGGATAGCGCACTGATCATCTGCGCATTTCGTTTTCGGAATACTCAATTCCGTATTCTATTCTGAGCTTCATGGGGCAGGCTCCACCCTCCCAAATGTGGGGGCCGCTGCTCCTTGGATACTGGCCATATACGGCCGTTGCGCCTCCTGCTCGTGTCATCCCTCTGATGGCGTTATGATCTGCGTGTCGGAGCGGTAGCTCAGCCCCTCTAAGGGTGGGGGTTGCCGCGCTCCTCTGACGCCGCCTCACAGCTGGAGTGGGCTGGAATCTCTCTAACTTCAGAGTGCCAGCGGGTCCCTGAGCATGCCGAAAGTACGGTACAGGACTGCGCCTCCTACGTTCTACCGTGAGATCACAAAAAATTATAAAAGTATTGCTCGTGCTTAGGCAAAGGCTAGGCTTCTAACGCTCTAGCGTTTCGTTCTTTCTGTCTTCCTCGCTGCATGTAACCTCTTAAACAGTTATACATATTACAGACTATGCTGTGAGGAAAAAGGGGTACTTATCTGCTTGGAGAGCAGGAAAAGAAGAGGAAGAAGGAGGTAACAGGAAGGACCATGGACACGTGACAGGGCATGGAATGGACTACAGAAAAGACAGGATTTGAAGGGAAATGTAGTTTATTGAGAAAAGAAAAAAAAACGTAGGTTGAAAATTTTTGATTTGTTGAAACTGCTGAAGACAGGAATAAAGAAGAAGTTAAAGCATAATGCCCGCCTCCGGTCTTGACATAGAATGTCACTGTGGTGGGCCCAAGTATATTAGCTTCAGGCCTCACCTGTGAGCCCCACCCACTGTTTACATACATCTCATTGCTGGGGCTCAGGGAGAGGGTCAGCTCAGACAGAGCTGAGAGAGAAGCTGCAGTCTGTCAGCTAGGCTCAACTTCATTCCACGAGACGCAGATACAGAAGACGAGCGCTATTCGTTCTGTCTTTTGCTGGTCCCTAGGTCAGATTTCACTAGGTATTCTCCTGTGACATGTCTTTGGCGGAAAGCCACTCGGAGTGCAGGGCTCAGGCAGGCCAAATCGACACACTGTAGCATCCGAGATGCACAGGGGCAAAGTGAGGTTCCTATCCCATTTGCTAAGGTAAAGAGGGGGAAGTGGACCCCTTTACAACATGTGCCCGACACTCTTGAACCTAGGGTTATCGAAGGCACCGCAGGTTTGTAGGTAATGTAGTCCGACGACTAGATATGCCTGGGGAAAGTTACCAGTTTCTTCTGCAATAAGGGCCTCACTCCTAATAAAGCAATCACCGTTAAGCACAGATCAGCGTGAAGATGTTTTTGATACAGCAAATCCCTAGCCTCTACTAGGACGACATAAAATGTGACACTCCGTTTAGCACTGACTGCAAAACACAGTAGAGCATTGCACTGTAGCAATTCTAATTCGCCTTCTTCCTTAAAAAGTAGCGACAAGTAAGGGGAGAACTCGCTGGTGCATCTTGTATGATAAAAAGTTCAAACAGTTGAACAAGTGTTAAATATGAATTTGTTAACGTCAATTTAATGCATGTAATCACGTGTTATGTGATCTAATCTCTTTATATGTGTTTGCGTAAACAATATTGAGCCGACAGGTATCTAGTGCTCAGTCTTGGAACCTTAGTCATTGAGAATTCACTTATTGCATCTGTGGTTCGTTCAGTACTGTTTTGCTTATTCTATTTGACCACTGCTGCAAAATGTGTTTTGTTTTTTTTTTTTACAAAATCTGCACTTTTCGCAAGTCCTACTATAGTTTCAAAACTGTCAACCATTAAAGAAACAATGACACTGCAGGCACACATCCTGTTCATTGAAAAGGCCAAGGACCATATAAGTATCCACCACCTTCAAACCCACACCAGCATGTTACTAAATAACTTTGGCTAGGTGCAGGATCCAGTGCTCTCAAATTGCCACCTTTCACAAACCCCAGTCTGCAGTGTGCACAGTGTAAGGCTGTCCTCACTGTTAAAGCTTCAGAAAACTACAGATTTCCGTCTGCTATCCAGGAGTGGTGTGCCGCCAAGGATCTCTGCCTTAATGCCAGTAAGACTGAGATTCTGTTCATCAGCACACCCGCCGCCTGCTTTCCTGTCACTCTCTGGCCAGCCTCTCTTGGCCCTCTTCCTCCTCCCACTTGTGAGGCTAAAAATCTCGAGGTCATCTCTGGTTCACTCTAGGCTGTACTACTGCAACAGCCTCTTTCTAAATTGGCCTGCTTCTACTCTCCGCCCTCTGCAACTCATCCAGAACAGGACTGCGAGACTCAGTGGTCGAGGTGTACGAAAAGAAGTAGTGGAGATATGTTCCCTGCCAGTCTGCCCCCACTCTCCACAAACCCCATGGCTGCGCCCCCTCCCACACACAGTGCAAACCCCCAAACAAACACACCTATTATTTAAAGGAATGTTCAGTGCAGTGCACTGAAATGCAAGCTTCAACTTCTTCCTACACTTTTATTTTAAAACTAAACCGTTCCGGAACGGTTTCTTTTTAAAATAAAAGTATAGGAACAGTGGAACTGAAAAATAAAAAGTCTAGGAGCACCGCTCCCGACCGCTCCCGCCCACTTCAACCTCTGGCGAAACTTGTCCTTGGCCTCAAGCCGAGGGAATCGTATATCTAAAGGACTGAAATCTCTGCACTGGCGTCCAGTGGCTGCAATGATTAAGTTCAAACACTCTGCATTGTCCACAAGGCATTCTCCGGCCTGGGACCTCAAGACCTTAAACTCTCTCTTCCTAAATATCTTCCTTCTCGAGCTCTTCACTCCTCCGCCTCCAACTCCCTCAGGGTCAGTCGCTTCTCCAAGCAACAAGTTGGTAGTATATCTATTTCTTCGGCTGGGGACTCACTCTGGAATAGCCTCCCTGCCTCTATGAAGCTTGAGGAGAACCATCTCCGGTTCCGTAAGCACGTCAAAACATTCCTCTTTGCTTCTGCTTTCTCTCCTCTCCCGGCTGAATCTGAAATTGCACTGGTCACCTGGCTACCCTCTGATCTCGGGCCCAGGTCCCCTCCCCCACCAGCTGCACACCTGCACTGCCTCCCTGGCAACCTCTGCGCTTGAGGACTGTTTTCTGTATCCCTACAGTCCCCTACCAGCACTTGACAACTAATGTCTGCATGTACCCTTGCACTTGCCAGCAGCTTGCTGCACCTTTTTATGTATTACTTATTTATTCTATTTATTTTTTACGGTCGATCCCTCCCCTCTTCCCCTGCACTTGCGCGATATCAATGTCACCTGGCCTAGTAAGATCGCTGTCTGTCTTCCCTCTGTTCCTCCTCGCTTGCCTCGTTGCGCCTTGAAACACTTATGTATAGGCGCGTTATGAATGCCATATCATAATGTGGGGAGGGGGGATGTACATGGACAAGCATTGGCAAAACCACAGTTTTAGTTTAGCATAGTGGTGCTTTCTGACCAGAAGATGGCAACAGCTAGTAAACAGTGTTATCACCTCTGTATATTATGACAATGCGCCTCATTACAAATTGCCCGGTATGGAAACAACGGTGGCGGTAAACCCGCCGCCACTGTTGTTTCCATGCCGGGCGATCACAACTCCTGCAGGCGGGAGGTGATGTTCCTGCCAGGTCTGACCTGGCGGGTTTAACACTGCCCGCCTGCAGGTGGACGAGGAAACACCGGCAGCATTACGAGATGCTGCTGGTGTTTCCATGATCCCCATTCCCATCGAGTCCCATAAGACTCGATGGGAATGGGGATTAACACCATTCAGTCTCCGTGATTCGTGGGAAACCGGGGTTGTAATGCCCCGGTAATTCCGGGAATCACGGAGGCGGAATGGTACTAAGAGCCCGGCGGTAACCAGGCGGTTTTATCGCTGCGGTTACCGCCGGACTCATAATGAGGCCCAATGTCTACCAAATGCATTGACAAGAGCCAAAACGAGTGGCTTCGCCAATGCTTGTTGTTAATAGGAATTCAAGCACTGGTACTACTGCGTGTCATTACTTACCAATATTTACAGGTGATCTGCATTAATGTAATTTAGGACATTGCAGTATGTTACAAACAACTGGACTACATGTTTGCAGGTGTATATGTTAGCATTAACAATTCTATTACACTGAACTGAACTACTATGATGGTACATTGAGAATGACGATTGTACACAACACTGTGTTCTGCTTGGCCAACAATTTCCACTGGTTCAGATATTCAGCTTTACGACACAGCATGATCAAAGAATTGAGCTTAACCAGTTTTCCGTGAACGAGCAAGAGTGAGATTATTTAGATTGGGACAGTGCACCATTGTATAGTTGTTCGTTCTAATGTTTATTATTATAAATTCATCACAGTAACATAGTATTTATTTTGTAGATAGGATTATCACCACGATTGGTACTGTTGCTTGTCCTCTAGATCTACTTATGTTTACAGGCTTTATGCTTTAAAAGTACCCAGAAAGTGCAAACCAGATTACATTTAGTATTGTGTTTCTATTTCTATTTTGTTTGAAAAAGAATCAAGTTCTTATTTATGCACACACAACTAAGTCAGCCACTCACTTGCACGCGTTGGTGTCATCACAACGTGATGATGGCATGAGTGATCAGACTACTCATGAACATCATACAAAGACATACAAGAAGCTTTTGGGGTCAAGCTGTTAATATAGTCTGTTCTCTGAGTGAATGCATACAAATTGCACTACCTTTACTTTATTTGAATTTTTTGTATTTTCTTTGCACTTTTTTTACCATATAAATGAATACACATGTACCTATGTCTGCACGGCCTTTACCATTACCATTAATGACGCAATGAAATATGTTTGTGGCCTATATGCGATTTTCGGCAACATACACAAAAACATTGCCCATACTTGTTACAGACAGTCTTTTCACTCCAGTATCTTCAGAAGAGATCCGACTCACAGAGGGTTAGGCAAGCCCCAATATTGTACTCATGAAATACTTTTTATAATCTTTTTCGAACAATAATGAGGTAAAAGCTGTTTTTCTAAACTAGATTCTGGATATTAGAGAAGGAAGTACTTTATTATTTTTTGACTATAAACTGGGAGTCACGGATGTTCTGTACATGAGCAAACAAGTGTTGGTAGGCTTCACACATACATGTGTTCCATTTTAGCCCTTGTTAGGTGTGTTCACCAGAACCATTGTTTCCACTGTTGACAAGTATGCATCAGATGTTTTAGATGTATGGTAAGTGTATCCTTGGATGATGGACTGCATAGAATATTTAGATTTCTTTGTTTATATCGATTGTAGAATCTGCCCCGACAATGGACCTAGAGTCTGAACAGCATTGGCTATAGGTTCTGACACTCAAGCAATGGTGAAAGACACCACCAATAAAGACACCATTTTGGAAATGAAGCATCCAGAACTAATCTATTTACTAATGTATTGAACTGTGGTAGTGAACACTACTACAGTGTTACCAATACTGGTGGAGAACCATCACATTTTGTATATATGCAAGTATTCGGTCTATGCTACCAGTCTAGCAAGAAGACCGACAAAATGAAATGTATAATCATGGAAGCTCCTTTTCACTAAGGCATGTGCGCCCCCAAGTCTCGGCTCTCCGGAGAAAGTGACGGGCTGCATTATTAGGCTCTTCTGCAACCAATATTGAACTGTTGCTACGACCCATGGACATAACAAATAATGTATATAAGAAAACAAATCGCAGGACAAATGGAACATGTCATATAGTGTAATTTTCCACATCGTGTGCTATGTTCCTCTATGCAGTTTAGTATTAAAGAAGCAAAAGCAAGGAGATATGCAACTTGACACAACAATCCTAATTTGTGCTGTCCCTTGTAGTTTATTTAAACTGAATCCTGGCCCTTACGCTCAGTCTGCTGGGTGATGTTTTCAATTTTAGTTCCGATTAAATTAATGCAATTTTGGGGATTAAAATGGTTATTTTTGAAACTATTTAAATGGACACATTGTTGAGATTGGATCTGGATTGTGTTATTAATGTCAGTTTGCCCCAAATATTGAACATAATTCTGGCAATAACATGTTCATCTGAGTTTGTTTCGGGGTCATATTTTCTGAAGAAAATTGGAGCATAATAGTTTTTTTTTAAGAATCTCCTTTCCTGCAATCTCCTCTCCCATTTCATTATTGTACTACTGCTACCTCTGCCCTCCTTTCAATTCCCGAGCTTGCTCCTTCCCTCTCTACCCCTTTTCCATGCCTGCAATCCCACCTTATATGTCTCCCTGGCCATTCTTGGAACACCTCCCCATTTCTCTTTCTCTGTTCATGTGCAGCCTCAGTTTCCTCTGCAATCAAGTGAGCCTGGTTTCCTTTCCTATCCTGTGCTAATTCTTTCTCTTTATCCCATCTACTTCAGATCTGGGCTCTTTCCGTGTTCATTTCCAAGTGTCATCCATTCTTTGCAGTAAAGTAAATTTGGCAATAGTCAGAGGGCCATTTAACAACCCCTAAAACCATTCTGTGACAGGAAAAAACACTCTTCTGTAACAATGTTTTTATTTCACAATTTAAATTGATTTATCGATTATATAGACCCAAATGGGTAGGTCATGTAGGTTAATGTTTCCAAACAAAACTGCTACCATAGAAACAATAAAAAGCAATTGTGTCTGTTCAAATCTCGCTTCCTAGGATGGACAAAAACATATATTAGGAAGTACTGGGATGGTGAACAGCACGCCTTGTTGTATGTTAATTTAAAACAAACTATATACATGAATGGGTATTCTGAATGATGCTTTTGTCCTATATCATTACTGCTTGAAAAATTACTTGTTCCATATGAGAGAGTCCCCCTTACCTTACCACATCCCCGGCAGATATAATTTATTTTCTAGCACCCCTAATGTTTGCATCTTTTCAGGAGTTGAATATAAGTGTCCCGCCACTTTTTACTGTATAAGGTGAAGATTGAGGTCTAGTTTTGCAGTGAAGATCTCTCATGTAAGGATCTTCCGCTGCTCTATTGACAGCTCATGCTCCACTCCATTGACCACTTCTGACGCAACTGGTCCCATTCCTCAGTATGCACTTTATCTTCAGATAGAAGTTAAATAAATGGCAACACTATCCGAGCAGGATTATCGAACGGTTTACACAAATCTGGCCTGCCCAGTAGAAGAGTGCCCAACAGTCCCAATCTATGTGATAAGAGTGGCTTTAGGGTACTGTAGCTATCTAACTCCTGTTTTTGTAGGTTCCATTTGTAGTGAATACCTTCCAAACTGATCACTGGATCTCTCTCTAAAACATCCCGCACTGCCATTATGCCTTTCATGATCCAGCTCTTCCTTTAGCACATGCTCTGGAACTGTAAAAGGGTAAAATAATTATGAACAGATGTGTTGAAGAGATGAGATATGGTGATGAAAACCTATTTTAATAAACGTCCCACGCAGTGTAGATTTCACTAAGATACAAAAACCTCTGAAAGCAACAGTAATCAATGAGACTGGAATAATACATCTTCAGTTGTGGCTAAAAACAAATTCTAAAAGCCTGGAAAATGTGGAAAAAGTCAAAAGTAGTGGACTGGTGTTGAGTACAAACAAATTGATGAATAAAAAGAAGGACAAGGAGGACTTTTATTTTGAAACATTGGCTCACTTAATGAACTGTATGGATCAATAAGAGTTCTCTTGGGTCTCTGTGTGAAATATGCTTGCTGGTCATATATCAAACAAATGGGTGGTGTGATAAATCCGATGGTGCCATTGCTCCTTTCCCAGCAGTGACCTCTCCCCATGTGGCCAAGGGACAGCAGCTGCTACCTGATCCTGAAACGGAGGGTGGCTATATGAGGGAGGATCGCGTGGGTGGGGAAGCAAACCCCAAGTGACATGACATCACCAGACGAGACATGGTATCCCCTTTTTTCTTCTGAGGATACCCCATCCATTCCCCATGGCTTAATGACAGATTGTCATACCTCCCCTCACCCACCTAGGAAGATTATGGGAAACACTTTCCCATACTATGTACACAAGTCATCAAAACCTGACTTGCCTTTCAAAACGACTGAAAACCCTTTTCCAAACTTTTCATGCAAGTCATAAAGAACTGATTTCCTTTTTCCTAAATACAAAAATACTGGGACGAAGATGAACCAAGTAATGAAGATCAAGGGAGACCAAGAGCAGAAGCTGTGCTCCAGTTGTTGCAGGAAAAGGCAAGCTGCTGGGAGATTTAAACTGGCAGACCAGCTGACAGAGACGTGCTGGCTGAAGAACTGCAGTCCTCTGTGTCGACCAATGGACTGCAGGACTAGGCAAGGTCCGTGGAGCCAACCGCCTGACTGCAGGGAGCCGACTACAGGGGGCGGCATGCTTGGATGCCAGAAGCAGACAAGAAGCTTCAGAGCGTTCGCAGGTACCGAAAAGGCAGCCTCCATACCGCCTGAGCCCGGAGAGACATTGAATGGAAGAGATGGAGTCATGAAAGGCACAGAAGCCACGAAGCAGAGGCGGCGAGAGGGAACAAAATACCAAAGAGCAGCAGGCTTGCCATGGGAGAAAGTATAAACGTCATCAAGAGCCAGTGAGTCCACCAAAGGGAAGCAGGAACACTGGGGCGTATTGAAAACCCTCCTGAAAGCAAATAACACTGAATGAAGTGTATGAGAAAGAGCGAGCAAGTGAGTATTACTTAAAGAGACTGAATCAAGGAGATATGAGAGACTGTCAAGTTTGTAAGTGTGTGCCCTATATCTATAAGAAAGACCTGGCAGGACAGTATACCAACCAGAGTCATGACATAACAGAATACACAAGTCTAACGCTTAGCTGCCACCCCTGCGGAAGCATCAGGATCCCACGTTGCAGGTTCCCAGCACTCCCCACCCCAAGCCTGGCAGTGTGAGGAGAACACTGTGCCATGTTTTTGTGAAGGAGGGGTTGGATGTGGTTCAAGTGGAGTGTCTCCATGGTGGTCCCCCTGGGTGGTGATACTTCGGTTCTCCCTAGGAGGATAAGGTGTTATTACACTGCTCACTGTTCCCCCCCCCCACTTCACGCGCCCTCCTGTCTGTGTGCCAATGGGTGGAGGCTGGACTTAACACAGAATGCGGATGACGCTGCACTGCGTTGTCTGATAGCACCTGTTGCCAGTTTATTCATTGGCTGTTGTGCACCCAGTCCTGCTAGGCTGCTAGGGTGCCTGGATAGTTTCCTATATATCCTTATTGTCTCTGTTTCTCTGTCTTTCCTTCTCTTCTGTGGAATATCTCGGTTTCTTCTGTATCTGTCTTTGTCTGCCTTTTTGTGGTCTTGCGTTGTGTAGCTGTTCTCCTTTCCCTTGCATGTTCTGTTAACTCTTTTTGTGTAGCTCCTAGCCTTTGCACAATGTGCGCAGTGCAAGAGCCATTCTGGCAGGCACAATTAACTTTCTACTATACTCTTCTTTTTTCCAGGCTCGTGGAGGCGTGGGACGAGCCAGAGTGAATGCCGGATGGGGTAGACTATGATCTCGGTAAGTATCGTCTAGATGTTTCAAAATCAGGTCCAGTAATTGTTTGAGTATAGCTGACCGGTGGTTTCTTCTCTCCTTGCAGGTAGACTAGAGGCAGCAAGGGAGTCTTCAATCCAGAACTCGGTAAGCGTTAGCTGCTAAGCATAAGTAACGTGAAGCAGGGTGTGGTCCGTAGGGTGTGGCTTGTATGGCCTTGGGCCAGCCACGCCCCAAGTAGCTGGAGCGCATTTGGCTGGTGTTGGGAACAGGGCTTCCTGCGGCCATTCTGGGGGGTGAAGTGGCACCAGTTTGAAAGTGGCGCCTGCGCCAGTGTGCCCGCATTGCACCTTGGTGTGAAGTGGCACCAGTTTGAAAGTGGAGCTTGCGCCAGCATTGCACATGGGCAGTCCAGCCTCCCCCTGTGCCTGCCTCACTACTGTTCCACTTGTTACTGCTGTTCCCATAAAGCAGGGGGCTCTACTGGTGACTGCAGGGGTGTTAACCAGGGCTTTAGATTCCTTTGGCCCTGTGAGCATGACAACACTCCCTCCTAAAATTCACCCTAAAGGGTCTGTATGGAGGCATGGCTTCTGGGGATGGTTCTTGTGGAAACGTGTTACTAGGCGTGGTGCATGTATATTGGATGCTGGCTCCAAGGTACTATCCACAATCCCATACCCCTTCCAGTCTATCAAATAGTACAGTGCGCGCCATACAGGTTTTGAGTCTGTATGGCACGCACTTTGCACTCCAGGTCATTGCGCTCAGTTTGGAGTGGAGGTGCTTGTGTCATGGAGCTGAGGGTCCCTGTATACACAGATTTTAACAATGAGACGTGGAACACTGGGTGTATGTGCAAGGACAGTGGTAATGCTAGTTTCAGTGCTACTGTGCTAATCAGTGCGCTGACAGTGTAGGAGCTTATGTATCTGGGGTGGAATTTATTTGGGCAGTTAAGCTGTAGGATTGCTGGTGCTAACCACACCCCATCGCCAGCTTGGTATCCTGGTGCTTCTTCCCTTTTTCTATCTGCAAACCTTTTGGAGGAATCCTTAGCCTTTTGCAGATGCTTGGTGGCCTTGGTTAGCATGTGTTGGATACAGTCATGTAAGGTCGAGACAGCCAGCATCTCAAGGGCTTCTGGAATGTCCTATTGAAGAGGGGAGGCCGAAATCTACTCCTGCGCCCCTTCCCCCAGACACATGAACAGGAAGAAGAGCAGAAAGAACAATGAGCGCATTCACCATTTTGCACCAGTCCCCCGTGTGCCCATGGGTGACAAATATGCTGAAAGATACCCACTTCACCAACCCTACAACCTAAAAGCAACACAAACCTTACCCGAGTGGATGGAGACCTTCTGGGTGCTAGCAGAGACACTTTAATTGACAGTCTTGACTAAAAGCGCTAAGAAGACATGCTCAGTGCCATTAGGGCCCTCATGACATAGCCATGTTAGACATGAAAAACACAAGGGCTGACCGCACTGAACCACTCAAACACGTGATTACATGAAGCACATGGATGCGCAGTTCTGTAGTTAGAGGATAGAAACACATACATACTGTCATTTCTTTGTTATTTCGTCACTACTCTCAATGCAGCAATACCACCATACAGAATATACAAAATAAAAGAGTTCCTGTTTAAAAGGCTTGCAGATGCTTACATGAATAAATCCTATGGAAAAGCAAAAGTATTTGGACCACCTAACAGAGCTATAACTCATTAATTCATGCATTCTAAAATGGCACAGTGGAAGCCATGTCTGTGTCAGGAACATTATAATCAAATACACTTGTCTCAGTGAAGTCCAGCAGCTTTGGGATCCACGCGGCAAACAGCAACGCACCTCGCAAATCCAAGCTCTCAGCCAAGGTCGTGCAACAGATAAAATTCCTTACTCTGAAGGACAGTGAACTCAAGAGCATTATTAATTCTTATAAAATACAGCTAATTCAGCGCACGAAAAGGCCAGAGCAAGACAATTTTGCAAAGCCCACACATCATGTACAACACAGTGTAACAAAAACACCTCATGTTACATTCAGAGGCAAGCACACTCCACGCAGTGGTGAGTCACACATCATTATCACGCAGAAAGAAAACAGTTACTTTTTGGGAAGATACATTCGAGCTGAGAGCAAAGTATATCTCAGGTCTGGGGCATCAGCTAAACCAATGGGAAGACCTTCACAATGCAAAATTTTAGAATTGGGCAATTGGGAAACAGCCAGGCAGGCCAGCCCTCTGACAACGTAGGACCAAAAAAAAATGATTTCTATAAGGGAATTATATGTGACCTATCACTCAACACCCAATCACCGGATGAGATGGGAACTGGGAACTGGCCCAAGCCCTGATGTCAGCAGGGCAGGGCACTATGTCTTGGAAAACAGCCTGCAGCCGGACACTGGGTGAGAGAGTGTTTGGATTTGGTTTCCCTGCGCACATCCCTGTGTGTTTCTGGCCAGAATAAAACCACAGTATGAACTTGCTATTTGTTTGGACTCCTGCTGCATTCATTTTTGCAAGAAGGTAGATGTTGGGCCTCCCATGGGTTCTGGATCCAGGGGCTCCCAGTAGCCCTCCCCTACCTGGGGGTTCACTCCTAACCAACAATATATTGATGTCCGAGGGTGCCTACCATGTAGAAAGTAGAATGCTGTGAACCCAATGGAACTATACAAGGTGTTGTTATATGCATATTCATAGATCCATAAAAGATTAGCCCAATTGTAGTCAGAGTGTGTGAGCATGCAGCAGAGGTACTGTTCTAGCATTTGGTTTGTCCTCTCTGTCTATCGATTTGTGGGTGGTGACTGGTGGATAAACGTACTTCACTTTGGCCGGTGGCACAACACCTCCTCCAGAAATGGGAAACAAAATGTCTTCCTCGTTCTAATACCACGACAGAAGGGAACCTGTGTAGTCTAACTATTTGCTTGAGGAATGTCTGAGCCAACGTACTGGCGTTTGGTAACCCTTTCAGTGGTATGAAATGTGCCATCTTGGATAGGTCGAACACCACCAGAATGGTAGTGAAGCTGTTGCATACTGGCAGGTCTGCGATAAAATCAAGGGAAATCGTGTGCTAAGGGGCTGGAGGCACAGGGAGAAGGTGAAGAAGCCCTTGTGGTTTTCTCGTCTGCGTTTTTTGCTGCGCACACATGTCACAGGTTCCGACGTATTGTGCAACATCTTCCCGCCATGCTTGCCACCACTAATAATGTCAAATTTTTGCTACAGTTTTGGTGATAACCGGGTGGACTTCCATCAAGGAATCGTGATAGTTCTTCATTAGCTGCATGGCGTTTCAGGTAGATACAATCGGTTACTATGGTAGGGGAGATTGCCTCTTCTTTCATGTTGTAATCTTGCACTACCCATTCATGTAGGTCTTTTGGTGTAAACAAGGCCTTTAGTCTTCCAGGTTAACACTCCAGTAGTTTCTGTTCTGTTCTGGGACAATGGCAACAGTTTCGGGAGCTGCGTAGGTGCAATTCTCCTCCTCGCTGCATCCTATTCTTGACAATGCATCTGCTTTTCCGTTGGGTACTCCAGGTCAATAGGCCACCACGAAATCGTACTCTGCGAAAAACAGGGCCCACTTTATCTGACAAGCTGATTCGGCCATGCCGGTTCTGAGGTACTGCAGGTTTTGATGGTCTGTGATTTCCATAATGGGATGTCATCCCCTAAGAGGTAATGCTGCCAGTCCTTGAGGCGGCTTTGATGGCCAATAGCTCCTTGTCTGTTATAGTGTAATTACGTTCTGCCAGGGTGAATTTATTTGGCCAGAAGGCTACTGGATTGAGTTGCCCGGTATTGGGATTCAGCTGAGAGAGTATGGCCCCATGGCGACTTTGGAGGGTCAGTTTCCACTATATATGGGAGGTCTGGTCTCGGATGCTGTAGAATCAGTGCCATGGTGAAATATTGTTTTGTTATTTCAGAGTGCGAAACACATGCTTGACATCTGGAGTCTAGGAGAAGTTCTTATCCTTGCAGAGTAAGTAAGTGATAGGATGCACAATGGTGGAAAAATCGGGTATGAATCGTCAGTAAAAGTTAGCAAATCCAAGAAACTCTGGACTATTTTTACAGAGGCAGGAGATGACCACTGGAGAATAGCCTCGACCTTGCACATATCCATGCGAACCCCCTGCAGTGTCAGGATAAATACAAGGAACTCTGCTTCAGTGACATGAAAGGTGCATTTCTCTAGTTTTGCATACAGCGTCTGCTGGCGTGACTTTACTATGACGGCTCTCACATGTCCTACGTGGTCTGCGGGTGAGGTGGAATAGATCAAAATGCCGTCTATATAAAGTATAGCACAGACGTCCAAGAGTTCCAGTAACACGTTGTTCATGAAGTACTGCAAAGTCGCTGGGGCATTGCAGGGGCCAAGGGGCAGGACTGTATAATCGTACAACCCATACTTGGTGCGGAAGAAGGTCTTCCATTCATCCCCAGTATTCACGCGCACTAAGTGGTATGCCCTTTATAAATCCAGTTTTGTGTAGATGTTAGTGTCTTTTACCTGGTCCAAGAGCACGGGTATCAAGGGCAGAAGGGATCTGTTTTTCACCGTAACCCTCTTAAGAGCACTGTAATCTCTACAGCTGAACAGGTCCTGCTCCTTCTTTGGGATGAAGAAGAGGGGTGAGACTGCAGGGGACTTGGACGGTTGTATGAATCCGTTAGCCAGGTATTGATATAGGTATGTTTGAGGTGTTTTTTTCTTGCTCGGTTAAAGCATACATGAGGCTTTAGGGTATTTGTGCGCCCGGCACTAGGTCGATTTGACAGTCATGAGTTCTGTGCGGGGGCAAGATGTTTGGTTGTTCTTTTTGAAATACGTCCTGGTAACCTTCATATTCAGGGGATAATGTCCCCATCAGGCCCAAATCGAGGTCAGGTCTATTTACTGGTTCTGTGAGGGGTAGCTGCGCATGGGTCGGTGGTTTGTAATAGCATGTGCTCACACAATCGCTCGAGAAGGTCAGCGTTCGAGCCTGCCAGTTGATGCTTCGATTGTGGACTCCAACCAGGGGATCCTTAGAACGACCTGGAACTGCGGGACGTTGATGACGTCTAACACGATAAGCTCCCGATGACCATACTGGCAAGTAGTACAATCTCCTCTGTATACTGGGTTACTCACATAGATGATAGCGGTGTGTCATCAACAGCTACTACATTCCCCGTTGTGGCGTTCTGTCATAACGGGATTCCTGTAATTCAGGCTGTCGTGTAATCCATGTAATTGCCCACAGCCCGCAATCCACATAGGCTTCGAGCACGTGCATCCGCTGTGGTTGTTGGGTACTGATCAGCACTACAGTTATAGTAAGATGCAAGAACGTCAATTTCCCGTGCCTTTTCGACAAGTGTGCCTCTATACTTGTCGGGTTGGCCCGTTTCCCGAGGCCTCAGTGCTGGGTGTGGCTGTCTCCATGGCTCCTACCATTTTCTGGGGTAGTTTGGCGGGAAAATCCCATAGGAAGCAGCCAGGTTTGCCACAGTACAAACACAGTTGTTGTTGTCTATGTCACTCCCTCTCTTCTAGAGTCATTGGTCCCTGCACGCTGCCCTACTGCATGGGTTCCGGGGTGCTCTCCGCAGGTTGTAAAGTGGGTTCCTTCAAGCGGATGTACGGGGGGCATACCTCTGAGCGCGAGCGGTTGGCATTGCACTCTTGTAAGCGGTGGTCTAGCTGTATCCCCAAGTCTATGTTTTCAGAACAGCAGTCTGTAGGGTTCACCACCTGGGCCAATACTTCCTTTAGTTCTCCCCTAAGCCCTCTATACAATAACGTTGTTCTGTTCTCCGCGGGCCAATTAGTCTCTGCCACTAGCCTACTGAAGGTCACAATGTAGGCTAGGAGATCCTGCTCCCCCTGGCGAAGGGACAACAGTTCATTATCTAGGGCCTGTCCTTCAATCTTTCGAGCAAACAATTTCTCTAGCTCCTGCTGATATCCCAGGAAGTTCCGTAATATGAAGGTCATCCTTGTCCACTAACGGGAACGACCAATTTGCTTCATGATTCCCCGCCCCAAGTATGACAAGACAAAGGCTACTTTTGACTGTCATTGGGGAAAGCCCCTGGCCTACAAAGCAAGTGGAGCCTACACTGGTTCATGAACATAGTTTATTTGTATTGATCACCAGAGACACATTTGGGTGGCACTAGTGGAATAGCAGTGGGAGCAATAACCTGGACGGGCATTAGTTGGGGTGCTGGTGGAAAGAGTGGTCCCGGTAATGGGATTTGCCCTGCTTGTGCCTGCAGGAGTTGCTTGGCCAGGTCATTGGTGCGATCCCCGTTTACCATTAGTTCCCTTCTCAAGGCACCGATTTCTGACCAGGCCATGTGCACTTCAGCTCTAAGCACCCCCAACACTGCTGCTAACTGGTCTATGCCCAAGGATTCCATGATGCTCAGACAGGGTCTCAGTTGTGGACTTCACATACTGTAACACTTACCTGCCACCTCTGCAGAAGCATCTGGACCCCTTGTGTCAGGTTCCCACCACTCACCACCCCTGGCCTGGCAGTGTGATGAGAACACTCTGCCATGTTTGGGGAATGAGGGGTTGGATGTGGTTCAGGTTGAGTGTCTCCCTGGTGGACCCCATGGGAGGTGGATGATGTGGTTCTCAGTGGGAGGAAGAGGCATATTTACTCTGGTGCATTGTTTTCCCCCCACCTCCTGCTCCCTCTCATCTGTGTGCCAATGGGTGGAGGCTGGATTTACCACTGAATGTGGTTGCCGCTGCACTGCGTTGTCTGATAGCACCTGTTGTCAGTTTCTTCACTGGCTGTTGCGCGTCCAGTCCTGCTGCGGCTGCTAGGGTGACTGGTATGCTTGGATAGTTTCCTATATGTCCTCAATGTCTCTGTTTCAGCATCTTTCCTTCTCTTCTGTGGAATGTCTCTATTTCTTCTGTGTCTGCCTTTTTATGGTCTCGTGTTGTGCTGTTCTCCTTTCCCTTGCGCGTTCTGTTAATCTTTTCGTTTAGCTCCTAGCCTTTGCACAATGCGCGCTAACCAGGGCCGTTCTGGCAGGCACGACTAACCTTCTCCTCTACTGTTCTTTTGTCCAGGCCCGTGGACAAGCCAGGGTGAATGCCGGATGGGGTCAGCGATGATCTCGTTAAGTATTGTCTAGAGGTTTCAAAATCAGGTCCAGTAATTGTTCCAGTATAACTGACCTGTGGTTTCTTCTCTCCTTGCAGGTGGACTGGAAGCAGCAAGGGAGGCTTCAATCCTGAATTCGGTAAGGACTCGGTAAGCGTTAGCTGCTAAGCAGAAGTAACGTGAAGCAGGGTATTGTCTGTAGGGTGTGGCTTATATAGCCTTGGGCCAGCTACGCCAGAAGTAGCTAGAGCACATATGGCTGGTGTT
This sequence comes from Ambystoma mexicanum, assembly GCF_040938575.1. Lineage (NCBI taxonomy): Eukaryota > Metazoa > Chordata > Amphibia > Caudata > Ambystomatidae > Ambystoma > Ambystoma mexicanum. The sequence goes on along the minus strand of NC_090934.1, from coordinate 686,892,319 downwards.
TGGAAAAAGGGCCTCCTACAGCCATGTTGGAGGATGAAGTGGCACCAGTTTGAAAATGGCCAGTGCGCCCGCATTGCACCTTGGAGTGACGTTGCATCAGTTTGAAAGTAGCGCCTGAGGCAGTGCGCCCGCATTGCACCTTGGTTTGAAGTGGCACCAGTTTGAAAGTGACGCTTGCGCCAGCATAGCACACAGGCAGTCCAGCCTCCCCATGTGCCTAACCCACTACTGTTCCCCTCGTCACTGCTGTTTCCATAAGCCCCAGGGGCTCTACTGGTGACCATAGTGTCTAAACCAGGGCTTTGGATCCCTTTACCCCAGTGACAATAAGGGACTATTAAGCCTGTAAGTGTGCGCAGTGCACATATGAGGAAAGCCCTGGCAGGAGAGTATACGAGTCAGATGCAGGCTGCAAAAGTATTCATATAAGAAAGTCCTGCTAAGGTCAGGCAAGGTAATGTTGAACAGCGTGTAAAATACATCACCTAAGGAAGTCCTGATAAGGATACAGCAGGACTGGCAAAAGGCTGAGTTAAAACATATCAAAGAGGAGAGCAACCCTGTCCGGAGAGTACATCAGGTATCCTAGCAAGATACAGAATAACAGCCTGTTGATCAAGAGAAACCCAAGGAAATGATATTCTTGAAATTATAAAAGAGAGTGAAGAGAAATCCAGGGGATTGGAGTTAAGCATTTCCTTTTTGGACATTTGTGCACTACTCAAGGCCAAAGACATGTTTCCTTGTTACCTTAAAGTTAATTTTTAGAATGTGAGGGCCAGAATAGTTCTTTTTGATATTGATATTTTATGTGTATTACGCTCGTACACAAGTGTTTCAGAGCGCGAAACTGACACAGGATGTTTTGCTTTGGACATATTGCCATTGGACGGACCTTTAATTTTGTTTTAGGTAGGAAAACGCCCCTTAGAATAGGGATAGAGAGGCATTTCCCAACCCCCTTTTATTTTAATAAAGGTTTTTGGCCCAAACCATGAAACCCCTGTGTCATTGTCACATTCCTGGCTCCTCTCAGTGGGGACTAGAATAATATTTGAAAATTGACCTATGTACATATTGTTGTATGATGACCTCTGCATCTGAAGTGTGTTTGTCTTGGTATATAAAAGTAGTTTATGCTAGATTAATGCATAGATGTAGACAAGGTTTGCTGTTACAGTAATTTAAAAGAAGGAAGTTGCATGTTCTGTTAGGTCTTTTGTACTTACGTTTTGAGTTGTTCCTTTCTTTAAATAGTTCAACTATGTTAAATGCTGTCACACATTACCTTTTAAGTTTGATGTTTATGTTCCACCATGTTCCAATGGCATTAAAAACAAATTGTAGTCGATTGGTCGTAGTAAATTACCAAGTAGTGATTCACATCTTTTTGATAAAACAATGTAGAACCCATACAGAGATCACAGAAGTAGAAAGATACTTGCTCCAACAATAGCCTAGGCAATAAAGCTATTCATATTATTCCCAGAAATAATTATCATTTGCAGTCAACTAAATTCTAAATCCATACCATAAAACTGAGATATTATTTAGCTTACTTTAAAAAGAGCTGCAGTTGAAAACAGGACAATGAGTGTTAGCTGAGACTGGTAGCTCTGTGGGGACCCCTCTGTGTAGGACTGTTTTGGTCTATTGTGGTATCCTACCGACCCACTTTGCCCTACTAGAAGATAAGCCTGGTCTCTGAACGGCCTTTGATCATCAGAACTATGGAAGACTGTCTTGTAATCATTGCCAACTGCCAGGTGCTTGTGCAGCCTACGGGCAGTAGATTTCTCTTCATTTTAAATCTCGCTAGTGGTTCTTGGTGAGGGACCTCTTCCCTCAAAAGCATGTCTTCATCACCGTCCTTTTCCCTTTTTCCTTTGGTCATTTAAGTTATGACCTAATAACATTATAAAACCGTAACTAAAGTGCTCTTTGACTAGTCAGAATAATCCTTTCACTAATAGTCATATTGGTCTAAACTGCAAATGGCCTCTAAACCTTAGGCAGAATTCTTTATATTCAGCCGAAAGGCACATTGGCTATAAGCTTGAGAATCCATACAGTGGACATTTCAATAGTCATATCAGACTTCCTTTATATATAAGGGAATAGTCACATGTTCATTAAAATTACAACTCATTATTAACTTCGTAATAAAAAGGTGAACTTTGCAAACTCAGGACGTTGTAAACATATCACAGTTATCCAAATAATAATATGCATATTGATATTGTGTGATGTTAAAAATGCAATGATTTTCCCTGTTGTGAGATTCACAGAAGGTATCAAAACCTCTGTGCTGGAAAAAATTAGATTCAAATTATATGTTATGTTACATGGCATTTAAATAGTGCTGTATATATCATTTGTATGACCTCAAAGCGCTGGTAGGTTGAACGCCCTCGGGAACCACAGTTCATGTCAGTAGAGAGAGAAGGTGTCATAGGGTGTGTGGGTGCACCTGTTATGTGTGCAGCTGATGTAATTGTCGGATGGTAGCTGCATCCTAGCGTTAGGTGTTGTGTTGAAGATATTAGTTGGATGTGTTTGCAGTCTGGTGGGTGGACACCCAGACTGGGTTTGGCTGCGTTAGGCTTGAAGGACGCTTATGTGTGCAGCTAAGCTAGAATGTCATTGGAAAGCTATGTTTTAGTAGGGTGATGAGGTGTTCATGGGGTAGTGTTCGTATGTGAACAGCTAGGCCAAATTTATCAGGGGTATAGCTGTGTTCTAGTTGTGTGATGGTGTATAGTTGAGAGTAGGCGTAGTGATGTGATATGGTATGATGGTTAATCTTTAAAGCGCCCGAGACTAGGCACGTGAACAGGGTGGCAGGGAACGCATCGACATACTGACACACAGCAACAGTGGATCTTTCTTACAGTGACAGGAGGGGGCATACAGATATATAGCAACATCATGGGGGACAGGAAAGCAGAGTACACAGCGACATATGGGCACACATGGTGACGAGAGGGTTGGGTATTACATTTGGATTTATAGCGACATCACAGGGACGATCTAAACTATATGTTCTTCTCTATCAAACTGTTCATTTCATAACTTTACACTTTGCATTCCTGTATGATTTATTATGGCTTGGTTATGGATCTTTATATGCCCTGTATGCAACTGTTTTTAAAATGTAACAGTTTATCTGCACATCAAATTTGATTTTCCTCTGTTCACTCATTGGAATATTGTTACAAGACAGGGTTCCTAAATCATGTATTGAGATCATGGCATCACACCCAGCAAGCTTGATGAATCCACGTCATTGAGGCACAATGCTTTAGTATTTGAGGCCTAAGTATTCAATTTAAGTCACCTTACACTACAAATCCCAGAATATATCAGCTTGGCAAACAAAGTACAGATTGGAAACTGGTTTTCTAATTACATCTAGCCCCTAAATAGTAATGGATGCCCAAAAAGGTGTTTACAAGCGGTCCATTTTAACTGACAAATTCCAGAGATGTGTGTAAATTTAGGGATTTATAGAGTGCAAACCTATCTGGTAAGCAATGGTGCACTATACACAAGAATATAGCAGATATAAGGGGGGGCCCTGTCTTGAAATAATCCTTGAACGGGGCCACCCACAAACAGAAGATACTGCTGGGATATTTATGAAGGATTGGGGCATATTTGTGGAAAATCTGGGGTGAAACCACAAAACAACGGCAGAGATAGCATATCCTCAAAATTCAACGTGAATGCGAAGAAACGCGGGTCGCCCGTAAAATCCAGGAGGTGACTACCAGAGGCTGTGGGAGGAGCCGCGCTGCATGCCACGAGGGGGAGGCGCCTCGCTCTGGCAGCAGGCGCCAACCCCTTCGGAGACACCAGGAGAGCTGTACAGTGAACCCCTGCGGGCCCTCTGTGTGGCCGTATACTTCATGGGGATACGACGCTGGATAAAAGCAGCTGAAGGCTCTCTTGACCCGTACACCACCCTGGCGAAAAAGAACTACCGACAGACATAAGTGTGGCTGGCCGGCGAGGCGGTCCCAACATTGGTGGAGCCACATGGCAGGGGACCAGATGGCAGCGCGGCACCCGGAGGTGCGGTGCTCGCCGGCTGCCCCATGACATTTGTTTGGAATGGAAGCGCGGCTAGGATGAAATGGGAGAAGATGAGTGAACCATATAACACGGGGGGCATTGCAGCGCCATACTGAGTTGTACTACCTGGTGGAACAGGCTCAAGGACTAGTATAACCTGTTAGAAACCGCATCTCACATCTGGATAGAAAGTTACGCCGCATTCCCCCATCGATCTCCGCTCTGTTCTCTTCGACACACACCAGAGAGACCCATGCCGATTTGACCCGATAAGTGTTACGGTCCATACCTGGTCCGCAATCTACAAAATATTACAAATAGAAACACCCTATGACCCGGATGTTCCATTGTGGAACTTCCCTGGCATCTCCCCCAAATTCGATGAAGCGCTTCAGAAAACATGGGACCTGAACAGAGATAAAAATGCGAGAAATTTTACCCAACAGGAAATATGTGTCCTAAGATGATTTCCAAAACACAGTCGGGGGGAGGGAGTTCAGGACACTTCAATATCACTGCATGAGAGCAGCGTTCAGTGCTAAATGGCTGCTATTCCCTGATGAACCCCCCGTACATGCAGGTCTACAAACCTTTACATCCTGTGCTGGACCCGGTATCTCTACATTGCATGATTGCATGTCATGATACCGACATACTCTCCATCTTTGAACAACATTAAGTTAACATGGTAGGGCGACATGGAGGTAACGATCACGGATGAGAAATGGTCCAAGTATTGCCAACTGACCAAAGCCGTGTCATTGAACGCTGGCCTTCGCCTGATCCAATTTAAGATTCTGAATGAATTACATTATACTCTGGCCAAAATGGCCAAATTTACTGTGAATAGCTCTGGGGAATATCCGAAGTGTGTGGAGCCACAGGCAGGCTCGTTTCATATGTACTGGGCCTGCCCTGTGGTGGCCGGATTCTGGAGGAGGTGGCTTATGTCATTGAAGAGATAATGCAGATTCCAGCCACTCTTACGCCGTAGAAATATTTGTTTGGGGACATTGGAAAAGTGGCAGAGACCACTAGAAGACTTTTTACTGTCTCGTGTGTAATAGCTAAAATAATGCATACTGCAAAGCTGGAAAAGCCCCTCTGCACCAGAAGTGAAACATTTCCTGCGGGAACTGACATTCGTTAATGAATGCGAGGAACAGTATGTGATGACATTGCCCCGAACAAGCTGCCCCAAGGACATCTGGGCCCCATTAAGGATGTACCTATGTGATATGATATCAGATGATGAGGCCTCTTCTAAGCCTACATCATAAGTATATGAAACCAGACTATCTAAAGTTACTGGTAATGCATCTGTATTGTGTTTAATGGAACGTGCTATATATGGCTGTCATGACCATCAATAAATAACGATTAAAAAAAAAAAAGAATATAGCAGCTACAATTAGCTCAAACGACGGGCTAAAAGAGGGTAAATTTGATTGCAGTAGGGATATAGGAAATCTACTTCCGACGCCTTCAGTACAGAACAGGAAGAGCAAACCTTAGTAACGGTTCTAGACACTACGCCCCCTGTCCAACGATAGCCCCTATCCTCAGGTGCTGTACCCTCAACTTTTTTTTTTTTAGAAAAGGTCCAACTGGAAGAAGTCAGAAGAAAAAAAACAAATCAGTCGAGGAAGGTGACCTTCCCACAAAAGAAGACTTAGCTGTTAACATCTCAACCTATCCATCTGACTACCTTTGAAAAGAAAACACTACAGAAAGGAATCTGACTTGTAACAGGCTATAGTAGCACACTTCTGAAAGAAAGAATTGTGATATCTTTTGCTTAAAAAGAAAAATGAAATTAAAGTTTTTCTTTGAAACTCTAGATATACCGCAACTCGAAGAAGAGCCAAGATATCTGGAGGAAAGGCAAAAAAGTAAATGTATGCCACGGATATATAATCTAGTGATGGAAGCCTTTCAGAAGCCGGTCATAGGGGAAATGAAAAGAAAATTCCGTCCAGAAACAAATTGAGAGGCAATTTCACAAACCGTGAGAAACAAGTGATAGATTATGGAACAATAAGGATATCTTCCTGAAACCAGCAGCTATGGGTGGTTCCCTTGTATTTAAGGACATAGTGAAATATCTTCAAGAGGATAAATTACCTCTATCCAACAAAGAAACATACCTAGAAGTATATGGAGGTCCAACAGAGAAAGTGAGATACATTATCCGATCAGTACTTGAAGCAGAGCAAAATGAATTCATCACTTAGCGAACTAGAGCATTTTTTACTAATAGCCACCCAGTCATGCCGGTGATGTACATCCTTTGCAAAATTCAGAAAAACCTTAAAACCTCCAGGACGCCCTATTATTGCTGCCACGGCCTAATCGAACCTCTGGCACAGTATATCGACAAGATTATCCAACCCCTTGTTCAAACCACATAAACCTATTTGAAAGATACCAATGACTTTCAAGCAAAAATTCAGACCTTGGAATTTTATGGGACAAATGACATTCTTTTCACAATAGACGTAGATAGTCACTATACCAATATTACCCACCAAGCTGGGATTGAAGCTAGCAGTGGCTGTTATCCACAGACCTGTTTAAAACAGAAAGAGTATTTTTACCATGTGGGGTAAAAAGACAGCCCCAAAGCGACAGAGATGGAGAGGCCATGCTAGGCCCCTATTGTGAGAGCACAGCTGGCTAATGTGGAGTTCCATTGAATTATAGAAGCCAGTACAAAACAGTGATTTCGACATAAGGCATTTTAAAATGTAAAAGAAATTATGTAAAACTGCAGTGGTGCATGTAGAAAGAAATGACATTTGGCAGATAAAAAGGAGGAATGATGCCTGACATTGTCAAGTGACAGATTGCGTTATAATAAAGATAGTTAAATTCCACCATATAGAATGACAGCCTGTAAAGAGAAATGCCTATTTTGTTTTTTTAAAGTGACCACTGGTTTCCTATGCTAGCTGTGGCCTATCTGTGTGCATGAGATAAATAATGAATCTGCCTCTGTTCTAATATAGTAGAAAAGAAAGATTATATTTATGAACAGCAGGCCTAGAAATAATACTAAAATGTTACATGTAAGCACATCTTGTTGATTTAAAGCTGTATTTTCTGAATACAGCTTGTGTGTTCCCCACTGAACTGAAAGGTTGTTGCCTTTGAAAAACCTGACCACAATACCTTTGGCTGAGGAACCCTAGGAGAAGGAGGTCTGGTTTTCAGTTTAAATGCTAAGATATACAAAGAAGTAGATCAAAAAGAGGGGATTTATAGATAACAGCCAGCAGAAATGACCTTCAATGTCAGGTCCCCCATTAACCAGACCCCCCAGAAAATTGCGGCATGAAATGGAAAATATTGCGGCACAAAAAAGAAAAAAATTGCGGCACCCAACTGCGTTTTTTGCGGCAGGTCGAGTCACCAAAGCCTAACATTTTGGATTGTGGTGGGGGATGCCTGATGAGCTCCAAGGAAATGGTGCTGTGCCACTACTTCCAGCAGACAAGTGGAAAGCAAATAAACAGATAAGCTTGAATTCAAAAGTGTAACCCTGGTTGAAGCCCATAGGTTTGCTTTTCGCTTGTCCTATGACCCCAGGAGAGAGGGGGAACAACTCTACACTTCTCCATGGAAGGAATCCATGAGGCCAAGACACAGGGGCAATGCAGTGGCAGTAACTGCAAGCCCATAATACCTAGCCAAACAATGAACTCTCTTGGGTGGTCATAATGAGGCTGGGCTGCATGATACCAATTGTAGACGAGCGTCAGGAAGCATTAAGTTTATGCTTTCTTTTCAGGCGCTCGACAGGAAAGTAATTTACTTTCCTGTCGAGCGCCGGGAATGAAAACAGTCCAGAGGCCTCTTTGGGTGCTCTGAGTTGGGGGCAGATGAGTGGACAGGCCAGTGCTTACCTGGCTAGCTTCACCAACTGTCAGCTCGGGCACTCAATGAGCCTTGGAGGTGCCTGGGGTCACAGCCAAATGCTGTGCATCTCCCAGGCCTGCGTGACCCTCCCCCAATCCTGGGCCTGCAACGCAGAGCCGAGGTGTTAACCCTCAAGCTGCTGCAATCAGCAGCCAGCTGTGTTCACTCTAAATCATTAAATGAGCGCGAAAAAAGACACACTAAGGTAACGTGTCTTTTTTGCGCTCATTTAATGATTTATAGCGGCAATTGCGGGAAATGGCAAATTTTGCGATTTTTTTGCAAATCGCAAAATCGCCATAAGGTGGATGTTCTGATTAACTGTGCATTAGTGGTCAACAGAAATTACCTTTTCAGGGGTGACTCGACCACAAGAAATGGCTTCAGAACCATTAAAGGATGATTAAACATTGTGTATGAAAGATACCTTGCTGATAAGCACATGTTCCTGATTAGGTCACTGAATAAGAAATGAAACTTAAGAATAGCTGGGGGCTAGATATGAAGTTAACAGAATTGATTGTTTGGCATGAGACTGGAACCTCTAAGTGCTTGTCAATGTCCTATCTTGAGTGTTTAAATGATAATCCTCTAAATGGGGGTTGAGACTTGATAATAACTCAATTGAAGATGCTGCAGGTGGTGGAGAATGTGTGGACCCTTTGCCCAGGGTGACCAACAAGTAATTAAGTATGAAGATTTTTCACAACCACACTGCGCATACACATGAAATTTAAATTGCATGAAATATTTAATGTAAATGAAGATATGTATATATACATTGTCACAGAAAAACTGTAAAACTGTGGGCTCATTTTGCCCATTATTAAATTCATACAGCGTAGTAATTACTTGCGCTATTTAGTGATCAAATACATGTTATCTCCAAACATATGGGAAGTAGATTGCAATGCCAATACCTTTCAGTGTTGAAGTGCGGTTTCTATACGTAATATATTAGCGGACAGAATTAGCCCAAATCGGACACTTTGCACAAGCTAACACTTGTCTTAGGTGAGCAGACCCAAAGAGGGACTTCTGCCTCGTGTAAAACTGCAGGCTCATGTAGCCCATTATTAATTTCATAGAGGATGGCAGTTACTTAGGTTAATTAGAGACCAACTATATGCTATTTCCAAACACATGGGAAGTAGTTCCCACTGTTAATACTTTTCACTGTTTATGTTCGGGTTCCATCAGCAAAATATTAGCGGACAGAATCAACCCAAACAAAGATGCGGCTGCAGCCATGCTGACGACCCGGCTGTGATCTCTTCTGGGTTCTTTTGAGGAGCTCAAAGGAACGTTGTTACCAGGCAGTCGCCCCAGAGAACACATGCATAGCGAGCAGCCAGGGACGAAAAGTACATTATGATCTTTGATCCTAATAATTTATGCATGTTACCGGCTTCAGCTAAGCAACAACAGGTGGGTTCTAAAATATTTTGGTTTTCTCCTCCCCTTCTTTCCCAATTGGGTCTTTAGTTGTAGATTAAGTGGAGACCACCGCATTTGCGGGAAACAAAAGTTACTGCAGACAGGTAAGCTAAATTAAGATGGCGAGCCAACTTATAAACAATTGGAGAATTGTTCCAAATTAGGTTTATAGCCATTATTTCTTTCTTATTACAGTTAACTTCATCAACCCAAATAAAAAGGAGATCTACAGAATTCAGTTATGGTAGGTGGCCATGTGCTTGCCGCTACAATTGATATTAAATAGAGTCTGCTATAATTGCTTGTTTTTACATGTACATAAATCTATCCAACTATCTATCTTGTTACAGGCACTTAGTGTTCCTTTCACGACAAAGCATGCCGTATGATGCACTTGGCTCTGTTGTCACCGATTGATGTTATTTTTAATATGGTGAAATCCCTAGAATTTTGTTACTGTGAACACAGGTCATTTATTTGAACTAGCTCCTATGGTGGAGACCTACTTCTAACATGAGTAGTCTTTAGTTAGGTAGAAATAAAATGTAAATTATGCAAGTAACAGATCAATTGTATCCTCACCAAGCACTATATGTCCTTTTGTTTCCCTGTTATGAATTGTTTGCGATTGTGGCAAACCCATCGAAATCAACCTTTGAATGGTTAACTTGTTTCATTGTAAAGTTGTACAACCAAAACGTTTGCAATATCCGATAATTGTTACTGCACCTAAAAGCCCTGATTTCTGTTTCTGGTGCACTTCACCAAATTTACTGTGCACATTAATTTTCTGTGACAATGTATGTATACATATCAGCCTAGAAGAATACCTTGTGGTCGAAACATGTGTTGGCTATCTTCATTTCCATTAAATGTTTCACGCAATTTAAATTTCATGTGTATAAGCAGTGTGGTTGTGAAAAATCTGTGTACTAGATATGGAGTTAGTAATGCATTGACATGTATTTAACATTGAACACATTTTTCTTAAATAAAAAGAGCATCTTGTGTTTCCCTGAGCTCACCCCAGACTCATTTTAAAGTGGATAAAAGGCCTGTTGGGATGATGTAGAAACATATTTTGTGCGATTGTTCCAACTTATGATTCTGGACTTCCCATAATTCTGAGGGAATAAAAAGTTGTTATGATGATAGGTTAGGGAAGTAAGGTTGGAATCAGGTAGGGGCAGATCAGTGACTTTCGGCTTAGGAGCAAAATCACAAAAAACAATAGCTCCGCCCAGGAAGGGCGTGCCGACAAATTAATATTGTCCGACTCCCCATAAAATGTAGAATCCTAAAATATATAGGTTCATGCAGTTATCTTAAAAATCAGGGTAGATGCCAACTTGTGACATTTTTCAACACAAACAGGTAAAACCCACCTGTAATTTTTGGATGATGTATTTTTCCTCCTCCGTCAGCTTCAGTAACCCATACCTCCCAACTTCTGGTCCTATCAGCAGCCAGTGGGCGTATAGGGGTCAGGGAGCGAGCTGGCAAATTCATAGCTTGGGAAGTAGGATAATAATGGAGTATCATCAGCCCTATAAGACATCCGTTTTCTGACTGACAGACTGCCTTGCTGATCTTTCTTTGACTTTTCGACTCTTGAGAACTTTCTTTGCAGTTCTTCAATGACACAACTTCCCAAAATGTATCGATTTCCTATCTTGAGATTCTTTCCAGTTTGATGAACTTATATCGTAGATCTTCCCGTTTTGGCAAGGATGATGAAAAGCCATGTGTTGTGTCCCCCTTCTGGGTGAACAGATTTGTAGCATCATTTTCGCGTGTTACGATATATTCAGCCATGGTGGCAGATTAAGGCAGTACAGAGAATTGGTTTTTCTGGATATACTAAGGCAAGTTTTTTTTAATTTTTATACCAACCCTGATTGAACCATGCGCCTGATTTCTACTTGTCTGGATCTTAGGGAGTAGAGATGGGCTGAGTGATGTTCTCAAAGTTCTGGCCTTTATGAAAATTAGTCTTGGTTCATCATCAATAAGCATATTCAAGTGTTGATCGAGTTTCAAAAGGGGCCAGTTCTTGGACAGAATTTTTTTCACATTGGGGGTGAGAGTTTTATCCCTATTCATTGTGTTCACTTTCTCATACGCTTGCTGTATACATTTCCTGTTGTAGTCCCTTGTTCTAAATTTCTGTTTGAGCAAGTTACATTCTTGGTGAATGTCAGCATTAATCGGCACAGTTTCTCCTAGCTCTTACAAATTCTCCTTTTGGTATGCTATTAATTACTGACTTCAGATGGCTTGATGGTGGGGTTCATTGCCTCTTTTTGCCTCACGCACCTGCAACACCATCTTGAGAACTCAAGGTGAAATCAGGCGCATGGTTCAATCAGGGTTGGTATAAAAAAAAATCCCTTCAATTACTTTGCAACACAGGTAAAAAGTTGAAGTTTGCAGTCACAATTTACATCAGATTTCTTGCAAATGAACCAATAGGAAACATACAAAACACACAATGATTGCTTAGTTTGGCACAGTACTCCTTTCTCCCAGCAACCCCCACCCTCCAGGTATCAATTAGATATGACTACTCTGATCAGAAGGCAAGGTACAGGGAGTGGGAATACAGTAGCAAAGTTGTTTGGGTTTTTTTATTTGAAAGGCAAAGTCAGGAAAGGAACTCAATGGAAACATTATTTTGGGCTTTTTATTTGCTTGAAATACAGGGCTTTGGGGAAATCATTTTGGTATGCAAGTAAATAAATGGGAAATGTTGTTTTGCACACTTTACATTCACTTGAATAGCAGCGCTTTAGGGTTACATATCTGGGGATTATGGACACCCATCTTTGATACAGACGTCAGGGGTTTCAGAAAGGTAGAGTCACTCAAGTACTTTGTCTATACAAGCTCTAGCACACCGGGCATGAAATCTGTTAATTTTGAACCCCAACAAAACACATCCCATGATTTTCTAAATGGGAGGTAATTGATGTAACTTCAATTCAATGCGCTAAGGATCTACACAGCTTCCCCCATCCCACAATTTAATGGAAAGAATGAAGGCAGGCTGTTTCCAACACAATTCAATTTAAATGGATAGGGTGATTTTCTATAGTGGAATTAATTTGAGTTGGATTTAATAAAACATGCAAAGGGTCTCCTCAGTTCCAGCACCCTACCCGCTATGCGAGATGGAGATTAAGGTGGACGGATTCCCCCCCACACTTTTGATACCTTTGGTATATATCTAATTACATGGGAGGCCTTGGTTATGGAGCATCCAGGTAAACAGCAGGGCTCCTCCGAGGATAGCACAGATCTGGTCACAAGCTTCAGTCAGGGATAGTCTCCAACACCCAGACTTCCTCTGGCTCCTCAAATAGCAGGCCTAGCTAGCTTCTAGATTTCCCAGTCTCCGTCTCCACTGCAATGTTTAAGGCCTTGGTAGCTCTGCCTGTCCCTCTGCTAGTTCTTTGCAAGAGTCCAGAAGCAGACTACCTCAAGCAATAGAGTGGGAAATCAAGGGGAACAATCAAAAGTCCAAAGAAAATTCCCAAGAGTCGAAATGTCAAAGAAAGATCAGCAAGGCAGTCTGTCAGACAGAAAACTGATGTCTTATAGGGCTGATGACACTCCATTATTATCATACTTTCCATGCTATGAATTTGCCAGCTCTCTCCCTCCTCCCTATACGCCCACTGGCTGCTGATAGGACCAGAAGTTGGGAGGTATGGGTTACTGAAGCTGAGGGAGGAGGAAAAATACATCATCCAAAAATGAAAGGTGGGATGTACCTGTTTATGTTAAAAAATATCACAAGTTGGCATCTACCCTGGTTTTTAAGATAACTGCATGAACTAAATGTTATCTGACTCTACATTTTATGGGGGAGTCGGACAATATTAATTTTTCGGCACGCCGTTCCTAGGCGGAGCTATTTTTTGCGATTTTGCTCCTGAGCCGAAAGTCACAGATCTGCCCCTTCCTGATTCTAACCTTACTTCCATAACCTATCATCATAACAACTTTCTATTCCCTCAGAATTATGGGAAGTCAGGAATCATAATAACAAAAATCAATGATATTTGCTTTTTGTGGTTCACAAATTGTTTTCTTTTTTTTGTTTACACAGTGATTAATGACTATTTTTAATCCCCTAAACCTTATTTGCCCTGATTTGAAAAAGACACTGATGTGTTGAAACACGTGTAATCCACGTGTAAACTGTTTGTTTGCATTTAATATGGTCTAATGAACATCATCTCAAAAACTAAAAAGGACCCTTATTCACCTATTAAGTGTGGCGCCGTTTTTTAATGTGTGTGGCCAGTTACTTTGTATAGTAATTGAAAGTCCTCTAAACCTACGTTAGTCAATTGGTCCAAGTAATTTGAAATTGTGACATTGTGTAGTGCTACAGCGTTGGTGGCTGATGTTTTGGTTGCTACAAAATTTTGTCAAACCTTAAATAAATATATATTCTTACTATACAACAGCCTAGTTCCTAGCTCATTGGTGGTTCATAGGGTATTTGTAGGTGTGGTGCAAAATAAGTAGGAGGCCTCACTAAAGTTGAATCTGTATAAGCGCTTTGGGTGCGCGCCACCTTGCTTGTGGGCGGTGGGGAGGAACTCCCGGAGTTGAGAGGGACTGCCTAATTAAACACGACAACTCAGTCTATTCAAAATAGTATTGTTTAACAACTTCTATATGTTCCAGAAGAGTTTTTTTGTACAAATAGCTGGCACCTCTATGGATTCCGTGATGGCTCCTAATTACGCCAAAATGTATATGGCCTATCGGGAGGAAGCAAACACTAAAAAACAGTGTGCCCAAGAGTTTGAGGGTAATAGCAACAACTTCCCAATACCTGGGACCTAGAAACATTAGAATATGTAAAGGGAAGTCTCTAGTTTCTGGACCAACAGGAATATTGCGTTGAAATTCCAACATACTCAAACAATGGATTAATGTACTGTTTGGTATCACATTTACTTTAATAGTTTCATAAAATCACAATTATGATAAAATCATAAGATCACAGGCACTTACATGTGAAAAAACGTATATTATCATTCATCCCTTGCCCAAGAACAAAGGTACAAACAGTTATTCCTGGGACATCATACACAGTTTAAATCCAACACATTGGTATCAATCTGTGCTTCTGTCTTAATGATGTAATCTAATACAGGACATTCCTCGGGGGCTGAGCAATGAAAAATGTTAGTATAATCCTTACGTAGTGAGGGCATGGTATCAAACGTATTGACACTGACACAATTTATGCAATTTGTTAAACCTTTATTGAAAATGTTGGGGGTCGGAGAAACTCCGATTCTGTCCTATAACTAAGATGGGAGTAGTCTCGACCATCAAATGATAGATAAAACAGTCCTAGTGGAGTCTGCCAAATCAAAATGGCCTATGCTAACAAAAATCTAATGCATGTCCTTATCTATTGTACAAAAAGTGTAAAAAAGAGGACATTTATGTAAAAGGAAAAGTCAGTGTTCAAATGATAATGTGGCTTAAGCAGCTCTCCTCCCCACGTTAACCTTCTCAGGGCAAGGGGATCCTTGTAGGCAGGATGACACACTCTGGCTCGGCTTCCAACACAGTACACAACCGTGAATGGAGTCCCACACTCAAAGTTCCTTTTCTCTAAAATAATGTTTCAACCAAAATGTTCACAAGATACCCCCTCTGCCGGGCTCAGAGTTGCAAGGGGGCTCCCTTCCCCAAGCTTAATGCAGTTTGGGTCTCCCTCAATCGGGCTCGGACCACTTTCAGCTGTCAAAGTCTTTCGAATGTGCGTGGTCTTTGCTTACTGACCACTGCAGGATCACTCCGACTCAACATTCACCATTTACTTTCACTCTCGCTGTTTGTTCGCTCTTTTGCTTTAAACAATGCACCTTTCATTGAGACTTTCAAATGGGTTACTTCTTTTTTCGACAGACCACTCCGTTACTTAGTATCGCTTATCTTACAGCTGTATTTCACTTTAAAGTTCATTCACAGATCTGCCTTTCTTTGCGTCTCACCCACACGTGTGCAGTCTTTACTTGTGATAAGATTTTGCTACTTCATTTTAACACACACCAGTCTCTCAGGTTGCTTGCCAACTCACCAGCTGTGTGCACCTCATTCTTGTTTTGTATTTTCTGATTTTTGAGTCAAGGTTAGTATCACAGGCTTGACCTTGCTTCCCCAACCCTGTCGTTCACCCGCGAGGGTGGCTGGCGTCCTTGGAACACAATGCAATCTTCACATGTGGGGTCTGGCCTTCTCCATGTGCTTTTGCTGTCTGTCTGAGGCAAAGACCTCCAGTAGGGAAGCCTTCAGGTTTTCAGCCCACTGCTCTCGTCCCCTGGACTGTTGCTCTGCTCCAGTAGGTGTGGCTTCGTCCCGGAGGTTCTGCTCGTTCTCGTGTTCCACCTTGCTCAGAGTGTGTCTTTAGGTGCTGCCTTTTATTTGTGTGAGGAGAGCTAATTGATATCAGGTGAATGCACTTAGGGTAAAGTGCCTGACCCGATTAATGGGACATGTCCAGTACGAAATGAGAGTTAGTCTGGTTTCTCTCAGGCACCCTTTTCCTCGGCTCAGTGTTGGTGTAAAAAAAGGAGGGGGATGGGACTTCAGATAATCCTAAAAAAATAGGAAGGGGTAGATGAACAAAAAAGGGGGCAATAGCGTGTCTCACCATCGGCCATTTCATCCCCATTCCCCGAAGAGCCCAGACCCCTCACCCAGGTGATCCTCGTGCACTGGTCCATCCCCAGGCACTGGATCTTAACGTGATGGCCCTGTCCTGGCCACCTGGATGACAAATCCCCAAGGACTAGTGGATGAGATACCCTTTGGCTTCTCACACTTAGTATTCAATAGATGCTTGTTCAACAAATCTCATATCTATTTGGACATTTGGCGATTTCGAAAAAGGATAGGGGCAATAACTAACAGGAGATAAACCGCAAATGTTTTAATCTGGGGAAAAAAATATTTTTTGTTTCAAAGGTCTCTGTGTGGGGCTTAATGAAAGTGTTGAATGGCACAATGTGTCACTATAAATTTCTTGTGCAACTTTGGGTAGATGAGTCCGTTATTCCACATCCTCTCTCTACTGAGTGAATTGGGTTTGGATATGCAATTTGAATTTTGTATATGCAATTTGAAGGCCTATATGGGGGTTCCCCCTAAGCGTGGTGATGGTAATGCTAATACCAATACTGCTAATACTGCGAGCTGACATCGACCACTGTATCTACTTGTCAATGTACAAGTTAGACATGACCAACTGTTTAGCGCTTTTAGGCACGCCAGTGTGACTAGACATCATGTTAACGGTAAGCTCACCATGGGCTGATCTTAAGTGGATGACATTTTCCCCCTGATGGGTTACCACATCAAGACCCAATAGGGGGGGCATTGTAAAGATTTTGGGATTTGGTGCAGGCCTTAAGTGATACTGAATTTCTGACCCTGGGTGGGTAGACCTAAGTCATATGCTGGTATGTATGTATGGCAATGGGGAGTGTAGATTTTTTCACTTATTTCACCTTTATTGACTTTTTACTTTGTGGTTGAGGGCTTGCAGAGGGAGCTTACGTCGCTGTTTGGGTACCAAGGATTACTCACCAGGTACTGACAAAAAAATGTTGTGGTATGCTAGATTTAAGGTGTATCATTGTAATGAACCTTCTAATTGTTAGACTAAGACAGTATCTTTTGGGTTTTGTTTTTTAGTTAAGAAACTATGCAGCACTTAGATTGAATACCACGGATTGCACTAACGTTCTTTATTGATCCGCCCCTGGGGAATGTGCTGTATTAGGTTACATCATAAGGACAGAAACATGTTGGGCTATGATTAAACACAGATTTATTCCAATGTGTTGGATTTAAACTGTCTATGACGTCCCAGGAATAACGGTTTGTACCTTTGTTCTTTGACAAGGGATGAATGTTAATATACATTTTTGTCACATGTAAGTGCCTGTGATCTTATGATTTTATCATAATTCTGTTTTTATGAAAGAATCAAAGCAAATGTTGTGATACCAAAGAGTATAAACAAACAGGGTAAGTTTGTGTTGAAAACAAGGGGATACGGACAAGCCGTTATAGTCTTTCACCATTAACCCGGTACAGTATGGTAGCACAAAACAACGGTTGAGTAGTAGAGAGGTAATTCAAAAATACAGTGTTTTAAATAATCTTACATAAACATACAGTATGAAAAGGAGAACAACCAAGCCAAAAACTGGCACTGGGGAAGGACACCCTGACCCTATCGGGGGTGCCTCACCCTAGGTGGTGTCTGGTCTAAAAGTGATAGAGGAGAGAGCTGTCCCTAACCTTCTACGATGGTGACATATACCTTTTCAAACACTATAACAACAATACAGAACATTTCCGACTGGCTACTGCAGCAAAGGACATAACTGTGTATTAGATTCTGTCACAGCCAGCTTTTCATGTGGCAACCTGAAGGCCAGGTTTACTCAATGTATTCCAAACTAAGTGCAAACATTTTAATTGTGCCTGTGGGTCTTAGTTGGTGGAATGCAATAAGGTACAGTCAGACTGTCTACTACAAGAAAGCAGCTAAAATGGCTCTTATAAAAACGCTCACTGCATATATGCGAGTGTGCAATCTAGTGAGTGCAATCAGTATCTCTTAATGTTCATAGGAGATATCTGGCAGGTCATGAGAGCCATCATGACCTCAAGGGTAGACCGGTTTTGATGGCAATAGATGAGTGAGCCATCTTCTTTGGGACCAGGATTCAAGAGAAAAGTAAATTGTACTTATCCAGCATTGCTGTACTGGAAGCGCCCGTGCCGGGAGACAAAAGGAGAGAGAGAGACAGGGGGTTGGAAAAACAAACCCAGGACCTATATCTCCTAACCTAAAGGACGAGGGTTGGCATCCTTTATATGAAAGGCCGATAGGAATAGTTCCTTAATGGGTACAGGTAAATTAGGGTGCCTGATCACCTGGGTTGGGAAGTGTCAGGATCTTGTGGGAGTGAGTGGAAGGGGGAAAGGAGAGGGGGGGGGGACCCAGGAGTGTAGGTGGGGGCAAACATATGGTAGTGGACCATGGTTCCTCACCCCGGGGTCCATGTGCCTCCCTGTCCATCACCAGTGCTCAGGTGAATACAAGGGAATGGGGGCCTATGGCCTAATGCAGCGTGGTGCATACAGCAGCATGCAGGGAGGCTAAACAGCACTCTGCTTACCTTTGGGACCGATCCAAGGCAAATGGTGGATGCGCTTGTGTCACAGAACTATAGCAGCACCTGTAATGGTTATAAAACAGGCTGCAGTGAGGAGGAGTCAGGGGGACTCAAAAGCAATCTAAACGGGAGGGTGGGGTGCTGGTGGCACTTACCTCTGCAAAAGAGTTGCTCTATGCGACAATGCCGGGCGAGAAATGGTACAGAGAGTAGAAGCCCGATCGCTTCTAAAAAACTGCAGAGAGCGTGGTGAAAGCATGATGCATCCCGTTGCCATGGGGACGCGTCTGCCAATGCCAGTGAATGCGAATGAAAGGCTGATCGCCTCTAGATACAACGGAGAGCGTGGTTGCACTAGTAGGTGCAGGGCGCGTCCCTTTGCCAAGGGGACGCGTCTGCCACTGCCAACGAAGGTTGAAAAGCTAATGCAAGGCCGGGGGGGGGGAGGGTGTAATGAGAAGGGTAAAACGTGGAGTGGTGCGGCCGCATAGTTAAATAAGAGTGCTCCTCATGGAGGCTCGAAAATGAGGGAACCCACCTAATCCACTGGGCAATGTCTGGACCAAGGTGGAGAAGGATTGAAGGTCCACCTAGGTCGGGTGCAAGGTCGAGATAGTGGCCAAAAAATAGTGGTGGACCCAAAAAAAAAAACAGGCGGATGGTGGGACTCAGAGGGGTGAGACCGGTGCATTGGAGTACAGGGCGAATGTTGCTGCCTGAGTGAGAAATAACTGTGCTGGATCACATTGAGTGCTATACCAATATGTCACGAGCAGTGGGGGGCACAGGGGTGTTGGGTACTCTGTGGCGGCACGGCATGCGGTTGAACGGCGACGTGCCTATGCCAAAACTGCTAGCTCCTGCGAATGAATGTTCTCGTTCAATCCTTGGGAGCATATTTTTAGTCTAAAGACCCACATCTGCTCACGCCTGAACACAACAATGTGGAAATTACCATCTCTTTTGGGCGGTGTGACCTTTTCAATGATCGTGCATTTAAATTGGTCTGCGGTGTGTCCTTCTGCTGCAAAATGCGGCACCAGGGGAGCTGTCAGCTTGCCTGTTCTTATACACGATCTGTGCTCTGTCATCGGTATGCGAACTTGTCTGGTAGTCATACCTACATACTTCAGGTTGCATGGGCATGTGATCATATAGATCACGCCCCTCGTGTTGCAGTTGGTGACAGGGTTTTGTCTCCAGGGGCCTATATCTATATCCGTAGTTCGGGATGTTTGGGCGCACAGAGAATAGTTCCTGCATGGTGCGTGGCCCTTTGTGGGGGTGGTATTCCATAAGGTCAAAGTATTCACAAGCCTGTCTCCAAGGGCTAGCTTTTAGCTTGGTTGTTCCCCTTTTCATACTGTATGTTTATGTAAGATTATTTAAAACACTGTATTTTTGAATTACCTCTCGTGATACCAAAAAGTACATTTATCCATTGTTTAAGTATGTTGGATTTTCAACAAAGTGTTTCCTGTTGGTCTAAAAACTAGATGTGCGACCATCCCTTTATATATTCTAAACTATCAGGAGGAAGAACATTACTCTGTAACACACAATGGAACACACATTTGAAGTCCCGATACTGGTACATAGATGTCTTTGGAATCTGGTCTGGAAACCTCTGGCCAAATGATTTCTTCGAATATATAAACATGTCCCCGAGAATCAAGTTTACGAGCAAACACCATACTAATTCAGTAGAATATTTAGCGTACTGATTTATGTAAAAGAGGGGAGTTTACAAACAACGATTTATACTAAATCGACAGATAAAAACAGCATTTTATAGTCATCCAGCTGCCATTCAGAGAGGACGATTTGAAGTATTCCCTACAGGCAGTTCCTGCGCTATAGGAGAATTATTTCTGAAGAACATCAATATGAGCAAAAAACCTCAGAATTATGAGACACATTTTTGAAAAGAGGATACTCGTGGGAAAATGTGTACAAGGTAGCTCATAAAGTAGGAACGGTGACCAGACAGTTGGCCCTTACGCCCAAGACTAAACACATTAAATCCAACTTGGTTTATGTGACCACGCACTCTCAACTGAGTAACAAGATTAGACCTATCCTCATAAAAAATTCTGGAAATTATTAGTTTTGGACCAGACACTAAAACAATTTTTTCTGGATGTGCCAACCACCGACTACTGCAAGAGCAACTCAATCAGGGACAATGTGATCAGAGCGGATATAAATTACCCAAAGAACACTAAAACCATCGACAAAGGAATACTTCCTTGGAACAATTGCAAAAAGTGCAATAATTTGATCAAGGGCAACTCCATTAATTACCCAATTGATTTAAATTACTCCATTACTTGTGACTGTCAACGTGGTCTATGCCATCAGGTGACCCTGTGGCATCATGTACATGGGCATGACCACACGGAAAGCAAAGGCAGTTGGACAGAGAACAAGTCCAACATTTGCATGAAAACAGACAAATCTCCAGTTGCCCAACATTTCAGACAAGCAAGCCATAGAGTGACAGGGATGAAACGTGTCATCTTGGAGCAAGTAAAAGTGCCACGACGGGATGGAGATATAGTTAAACACTTGCTACAGAAACACATCTTTTGGATAGACCGACTTGACTGCATAGCCCTAGAGACAAGAATTCAGAATGGGACGTAAACTAATGTTTATGATCAAAACTGTGATTATGACAACATTATCATACTTATACAAGACTTATCCTTGGCACCCTTTGCATTGTCCACAAGGCTTTCTGGGGCCAGGGTCCGCACTTCATCTAACGCTCTCTTCCAAAATACCTTCCTTCTCGAGCCCTTCGCTCAGCTACCTCCAACTTTCTAAGGGTTCGACGCTTCTCCAGGCAGAGAGTGAGGAGTAGATCTCTCTCCTCTGTAGGTGCGTCCCTCTGGAACGGCCTCTATGCCCCTCTCAAACTTGTGCCGGAACACCTGAAGTTACAGAAGTAGCTCAAAACCTTCCTCTTCTCTTCTTTCTCTCTCTCCCTCCCCTGCTGACCTACCTGACTTACCTGTCTGCTTTACTGACTGGTTGATTGGCTACCCTCAGAGTCTCACTGGGTACCAGGCTCTTTCTTGATCAGTCACCCTTGCACTGCGTCCGGCCGGGCCTACTACGCACTTAGGGGCTGTAATTGTAACCCTATAGTCCATATAAAGTCAATAGTTCTCCTTGCACTACCATGAGCTGGGCTGCCCTGGCTGCACTTACTCAGATCATTGCTGCCCTGTGTTCCCTTGCACTCCCCCCTCCCTTTCCCCTTGAACTTCTCGTTCTTGCAGGATCTGAATGATACAAGGCCTAGTAAGATCGCTCGTCCTGTCCTCCGCCCTTGCCACGCCTTGAAACACTTGTGTACAGGCGCATTATAAATGACTTATACTTTAGTCTACACATTTGCGTGACCGCAATTCAGGGCCCCATTTGTAAGTCAGTTGGTACAGATGTAACACCTGAACACCACAGTTAGGACATATTAAAATGTTATAGTAAATAATAGGTTGCTACCAATACATCTGGAACAGTTTGAACCAACTGACTGCACGTTACATACATCATGTATTCTGACACTGAGATGAAGAAGTATGTATGAGCTCTTTTTCTGTTATATATGATATGATATGATATGGTATTTATAACGTGCCTATACACAAGTGTTTCAAGGCGCGATGAGGCAAGGGAGGGG
The DNA here is from genome assembly GCF_040938575.1 of Ambystoma mexicanum. NCBI lineage: Eukaryota > Metazoa > Chordata > Amphibia > Caudata > Ambystomatidae > Ambystoma > Ambystoma mexicanum. The sequence continues at coordinate 686,869,975 of NC_090934.1, read as the reverse complement.
AAACAGTGGAAAGACAGACAACGATCCTACTAGGCCAGGTGTCATTCAGATCGTGCAAGTGCGAGGGTAGGGAGAAAGGGAAAAGTGCCTGGGGGAAGGGAGAGGGGAAAGTGCAGTACATGGAATAGAAGAATAAATACGATAAATAAAGTGGCCTGATGGTGGTAAGTGCAAGGTAAGAGCAGACATAAGTGCTGGTAGGGGGAGTGCAGGGATGCAGAACCAGTCCCTAAGTGCAGGGGGCTGCCAGGGAGGCAGGGCAGGTGTGCAAAAGGCGGGACCTGGCCCCAAGATCAGAAAGGGTGGCCAGGTAACCAGTGCAGATTGGGCCGGGAATTTCAGCAGGGGAGAGAGGCAGAGAAAACAGAAGCAAAGAGGAAGGTTTTGAGGTGTTTCCTGAACCGGCGATGGTTCTCCTCAAGTTTCAGGGAGGCTGGAAGGCTGTTCCAGAGGGAGGCCCCTGCCGAAGAGAGAGATCGACCACCAACCCGTTGCTTGGAGAAGCGGCTGACCCTGAGGGAGTTGGAGGCAGCTGAGCGATGAGCCCGAGAAGGAAGGTATTTAGGAAGAGAGAGTTGAAGGTAATGCAGCCTCAGGCTCCAGAAGGCCTTGTGGATAATGCAGAGGGTTTTGAACTTAATCCTTGCAATCACTGGGAGCCAGTGCAGAGATTTCAGTCCTGGAAAGATACAATCCCTGGGCTTGAGGACAAGGACAAGTCTCGCAATCCTGTTTTGGATAAGTTGCAGAGGGCAGAGAGTAGAGGCAGGCAGATTTAGATAGAGGCTGTTGCAATAGTCCAGCCTAGAGAGAACCCAGGCTCTGGAGACGGTGAGCTTCTGGGGGAAGGAGAGGAAGAATACCTCTGAGGAGTGCAGCTGATAGTGTGACTTCTTAGAGACGTCGGAGATGTGAGGAGAGAAGGAGAGTGTGGAGTCGAAGATGACCCTGAGGTTTTTAGCCTTGCAGGTGGGAGCAGGAAGAGGGCCAAGAGAGGCCGGCCATAGAGCTGCAGGGAAGGGGGGAGAGGGTGTGCCAATAAGTAGAATCTCAGTCTTAATGGCATTAAGGCAGAGGTCATTGGCGGCAAACCACTCCTGGATAGCAGACAGTCGGAGATGAGGGAAGGAGAGGAGGCGGCCGAGGGTAGCCTGAAAATGAGCTGGGTATCATCCGCATAGCACTGAAAATTGGGACAGAGAGCGGCGATGCGGTGGGCAAGGAGTGCCAGGTATTGGTTGAACAGCCAAGGAGAGAGGTTAGAATCCTGGGGGACGCCACAGGTAGAGAAAAAGATATTGGAGAGGAAGGACCCAAGTTGGACCTGGGAGGGTCGGTCGGAGAGGAAAGAAGTCAGCCACGCCGGAGCCTGTCCGGTGATACCCAGGTTATCATGAAGACGGTTGAGCAGGATAGCGTGGTTGACAGTGTCAAAGGCAGAAGAGAGATCAAGCAAGATAAGGAGTGTTGGAGTCAAGGTTGGAGAGCAGGTCTTCACGGATGTTCAGGAGAGCAGTTTCTGTGCTTCTGGCAGCCCTGAAGCCAGACTGATGGTCATGAAGACAACCAACAGATTTGGTATGGAGATTAAGATGGGAGATGGCCAGTTTCTCAAGGAGCTTGCCCAGGAAGGAAGTGATGGAGATTGGGCGATAGTTAGCCGGGCAGGAGGGGTCAGCAGAGGGTTTCTTAAGAAGAGGGTGCACAAGGGAGTGCTTCAGGGGGGGATTAGGAAGACTCCAGTTGCGAAGGAGTGATTTCAGAAATCAGCCAGGGCAGGAGCCAGGGAGTCGATGTGGTCCTTGATAGTTTTGGAGGAACAGGGTTGAACCTGTTTTGACGAGACTTTCATAGATCGGACGAGAAACCTTGTCTGCAAAGAAAATGGGAAAGGCAGAGATGGAGAGAGGGGGGTGGCAGCAGAAGGGCCAGAGGAAGAGCAGGGGACAGAGGGAGAGAGGCGATAGGAGGAGAGTGAGGACAGGATGTCCTGAGTTTTGGAAATGAAGTGAGAAGCCAGTGCCGTGCAGAGGGCCTGGGAAGGGACAGGAGAGGTAGAGACTGCGGCAGGATTGGCCAGTTTGTTGCAGATTTTAAAGAGTTCAGCAGAGTTGTTAGATGCCGCAGAGATGCGAGTTTGTATATGGGCTCCCTTCTTGGTGAGAGTGGAGAGCCGGTATTGCCGTTGCAGCAGGCGGCAGGCCGGTTTGTCAGAGGATGAACATGAAGCATGCCATTTCCTCTCGGCCACCCCGCACTTGCGTTTTAGGGTGATGAGATCGGAGTCATACCAGGAGTTACACTTGGCTTTGGGCTTCAGACGGATTCTCATGACAGGGGCAAGGATATCAAGAGTATCAGATATAGCATAGTGGAGCACGGAGAGGGCTGTGTCAGGGTGGGAGTCAGAAGGTGGCGGCGAAAGCCTCAACTGACACGCGCTTCATGGGTCAGATGACCACGAAGGTGGATGGCAGTGATGAAGGTGGCTTGGCCTGAGGGGTAGGGAAGGTGAGGTGGGAGGATAGGAGAAAGTGATCGCTCCAGGAGAGAGGAGGGGAGAGGGGGACAGAGAGGGGAAGGTCAGAGGAGATCAGAGCATCTAGAGTGTGCCCTGCAGAATGAGTCGGGCTGGAGGGCAGAATGGTTAGTGAAAGAGGGTCGCAGAGGTCACGAAAGTGTCCAGAGGGGGGACAGGAGGCATCCAAGTGGATGTTGAAGTCTCCAAGAAGGAGGAAAGGAGAGGTTGAGGCCAAGAGAGAGGAGGAGAGGTCCGCCCACTCGGAGAGGAAGGAGGAAATCTGAACCGGAGGCTGATAGATAGTAGCCACGTTAAGGGAATGGCTAGGAGAGAGAGAGAGCCGGAAGACAAGGCATTCAAAAGAGGAGTAGGTCTGCGTAGGAGTGACAGAGGAAGGAATCCACTCAGGGAAGATAAGGGCAACACCCCCACCAGAGCGGTTGGGCCTGGGCACAGAGTTCATATTTCATTGGACATCAATGTTAATTTTAATGTTAAAAGACATTTGTACCGCGCATTATCACCACTGGAGTGGTCCCCTGTTGTCAATGAAGCCCCATACAATAATGAAATATTACCTCAATTAGCGGGGAATCGAATGTTGCATTGTTTGTGTTCACGATGCAATATGCATTGTAGTAGTACTATACCTAATAGCATCAACCATTAGACTGAAAACAAATGTAGGTGTTTAAATTAGAATTCAACTGCATTGTTTATGATGGTGTGTACATGTATACTGAGATTGAGATGTAGAAATATCTTTGTATTATCTTTTTCTTGCACTTATTTCCCCACCTCAAGCAACTTATAGACCGGGATATAGGAAAGACAATTAACTAATAAGCCATCACAGATTAGTTCAGCTCAACAGTATCCAAGGTGGTCGCTTGGATACTGTTGAGTATCCAAGCGACCTTTGGCACTCGAGATGTTTTGGACTTCAACTCCCATCAGCCCTAGCCAACTTAGTCGCTGGTGAGGGATGGTAGGCGCTGCAGTGCAAACATATCGAGAACCACAGGTTTCCATAGGTATTGCCAGTGACTGCAAAACTGCAATTTCTGCCAGGAACCTTGCACAAACATCCAGCAAGCCGCAAATGTTGTAACAGTCCTAGGATTGGAACTCCGTAATTTTTGGCAGATCGTGTTTGAAGGAGCAGATGAAACATGCCCAACGGTTCGGGCCCATTTTGCTGCTGCGGATTTGGAGGCTCCTAATAAAGCATTTATGCCCGATTCACTTGATCTGAGATGTTCATTCGAGATGTACTCACCATGTGAAACGCGTATTGAGGAATGCAATTAGAAAAAAACATGTTTTTCATGCATGTGTTTACATACATTTATGTAACAGTTTAAAATAATTAGTCAACCGATGAAAGAAATGAGGAGTAGCTGCGTGGGAGATTTAAATACTATTTCGTCTTGTGGAAAAGGTCATGCTCTATACACAGAGCAGTGGTGTGTTCACTGCGTCCATTGCTTGTGCTAAATCTCGCGGTAAGACCATTCCAGACCAAAGTATTCCTAGGTGTGAATTTTGCCCTACTTCTTTAACATCCGGCAAGACCTGCGGCAGTAGTGCTGTTCTTTTTTCTGACTGCTCGTCTACTGTTTGAGCACACGTTCGCTGCCCTCTTGTGCTGCCACCCCCTACAATTAGCTCTGAACGTGGGAGGGCTGCACACAGGGGCGTTGCTAGGGGGGGGCTAAGGGGGCTATAGCCCCTGATCTTTTGGTTGTAGCCCCGGATAGAATCTCAGGAGCTACAGCCAAAAGACTAGCTAGCCCCCAGTCCCAACAGTTCCGACATCAGCTTAGCCCCGGGTCTTTTCCAGACCTAGCAACTGCTGCTCCGCCTAATGATTGGCCACCGAGGCTGCATGAAATATGAGCATTTTTGCACAGGCAAGTTGGGAAATGGCACAAACGTACAGTGATGAGATTAAAAAAAAAAGATAACTATTCAGATTGTTGTCACAAAAATCTGGGTGAAAGGCATTTGCAGCAGTGAAAGCATTTTGTAAAATACGTTCATGATGTCCTCCTGTGGCATCCAGTAGCACAAAATAATATCACGTTTTAATACAGCACTTCATCCAGATTCTCTTGCTTCTAAAAGCTAATAGGTGCAATTGTTACAAAATGTAATGTATTATATTTACTGTGCCATATAGTTTATATTTAACTGTTCACACAAGACAAACATGATATCATTAGAACATACGTCATTAAAAACGCCAGTAAAAGTTAAATACAAGATTAAACCAACTTAATAAACCTTATAGAAGTTATTATCAGTGAAATTTGATTACCACCTAACATGCGTATCCAAAAATCAGGCCTCGATAAGGAAAACACATGCACACATTGCGAAAAATACTCAGGTCTCAAATTCTCCAGAACACCACAATCTATCAAAATTGCTCGAAAGTTTCAATCTTACTAGTGTGTTTGCACAAGTGACACGTTCTTTCACTATGCAACACCTGGGCTCTTGCAACCATGAATAAATTCAAACTAAGCTTCAAGAAATCTTTTCGAAGATATCTACGGCGAAACCTCCGTGGATAACTTGGGGGCACCGAATGTTTTTTTCCTTCAAATTTCACCACGACCTTAAACAGAATATACTGGGAGATCGCTTCAATGGATTTACCCCAATCCCAGTCCCAAAGAGCTTTTTTGATAAATCAGGATTATTAATTAGTGTGGTTTCAAAAGAGGTAATTCCGACCAAAACTTTACTACAATACGGATTCCATTTTGCAATAATGCTCGAGTGACCTTCCTCTAATAGCTATTTCAATTAAAACACAGATTTTATTTTATTTATTTGTAAAGTGCAGCCGAGCCCTGAGGCAACTGGGCGCTAGTTTTATAGGTTAGAATGACCTGTTACAGGTTAGAATGACCTGGCGGAACTAAGGTTTTCCAATTCAGCAACAAGAGTTACCTGATAATAGCCTCAAGAGACAATAGTCTGAGTTCATACTTAAGGGTTACTACCCGATCCTGTTGGCCAGATCGGGTGGTATCGGTCCAGGGCCCCAGTTAAAAGCATGAGCGTAGCAAAGGTGTTTAACGTGGGTCCCCGGGCCGATACCACCTGATCCGGCCCATCAGAGAGGGTAGTAACATTATTAGCACCCGGGTTGCCTATCTGGTAACCTGGAGTGTTGAGGGCAAATTATTTTGTTTGAATTGCGGTGTCCGGTTCATTCGAACAAAATACACACTAAACATGGCCATCATCTTTTTTTGTTGCTGTTTTATTTGTTTTGTGGATTTGTCAGCGCCCTGATGCCTTAGGGTCAGTGGATCTGCGCTATATAAATCCTAAATAAATAAATCATGGATCTGAAAGATGGGGCTCATTGAGCCCCTCTTCCATTTCCATGGCGGCCACAGAGGACACCGGGAGGAAGCAGCAGCGGTTTGTGCCGGCGCAAAATCGGGCTGGGGGAGGTTTAAAAAAAGAAAGGAGGCCGGGTGAGGGGAAGATGGTGGCGGGGGTAGCAGCCCTTGGTTGGCTCGGAACGCAGGTTTGCATCAGTAGATACGGCCCACGCTCTGAGCAACCCGATTGGTTGTACACCCATTCCAGGGTGCTAATTAATAATAGTACTCAATTTATCGATCTCAGAAGATTGAAGGACTGTAATGGCCCCGACCAGACTAAAGCCTGCAGAAAAGGCACACTGGCCCTACGTCCCTGGGGATCAATTCACCCAGAATAAGAAAATAATATGAATGCAGCACCATTACCAGTGAGTGGCAGGAATACTATTTTGAGTACTTCATTTCAGATGTGTAATGTCACCCATATGTATACCACAGCATGGCGGAGCTATGGAAGGGCGGAGAAGATGTCGCCCTCTCTGCACTCTGATAGCCTATTTGCCCCTTCACTGCCACCCAATGGGCCAGTGATCGTGCTCGCAGCACAGCCTGCTAGCTGGTCAAGACATGAGACTCTACTCCCTGACTGAATTCGGAGGAGTTCACGTGAAAGCTTCCTGCCCAAGAAGAAAACGGCTCAGCTAGAAATGGGCAGTGTTTGTTGAATCCCGCTATGGAGCTACTCCCCATTAACATAACAATGGACGCACAAGTAGAGAACTAGGAATCCAAAAGTCGTTTTTAATGGCATACTTAAGTATAGGAAAATTGACAGCTACAGACATCTAAATCTTGATGAAGGAGTTAAGAAAGCACATCGATCATGATTGAAATTGCAAAAAGGTGTATGCCATGAGGGAAGGTAGCTCAATGGATTTTTTGGGGATTAACCAATTTTTTTAATTGTTTTGAAATACAGACGCAGCATTGGCCCTACATTTCAAACAACATAAACACACCATAACAAATAAATATTCAAAAATATGAGCAATGGGTACACTACAAATACCAGCATGCATTGCTCGAAGTAGAGAGAGGAACCAGATGACCAGGATGAATGTGCCACAGTTCATTTCACCTTGAGGTGCACCTTGAGAGTGAAAACGTTGAAATAGTGTGCCAGTTTATCTAAAGGGTAATAATGAGTTGCTTTTGAGTTAACATGGTAAAAAAGAATAACTTACTAGTCGAGATCATAAAAAGCAATAATGATGGTGCGCATTGCAACAGAGTTCGGGTTGAGACTCTCCAACTGTGATGTTGCAGGAGGTTTGGTGGGACTGCAGCAATACACACTAAAGAGCTAAATGATAAACCTACAGAAGTGCGAAATCCAGGTTCAAGTTTACGCTCACATTGCGCCTCTTTGCTAGTTTTCGTTTACCTTACAAAGAATGGCGCACAAGGAGCATTCTTGATTAGTTTTAAATGTTCACTGAATCTTAGAAATCCATTAGAATGTAGACCATATCTTCCTTGGAACGGGTGCACAAAATGTGTGAGTATCAAGCCAGTTGCCCTCTCTGGGAAAGTACCAGCCCTGACACTGGGGGGCAGCTCTGCTCTGTCCGATGTCCCAGGGTTGCGAATAGTGGGGGAGTAGAAAGGGGCAGGGATGCATAAAGCTGAATGCTGTGGGGACCAGGGCATAAGCTGGTGATCGTGGGATGGGTTTACTTTCGCTGTCTTGAAAGTACAGTCATAAACCACAACTTGTTTAGGCACATATTGCGTTCCATGCTGGTAAACATAAGCTTCCATTCAGGAGGGGGAAATAAAGCTACGATTGAACTGGTTGTGTCATAAATGTTACTGCAGGATTGCTATATATAGTAAAAGGTTGATTGATTATGTGATTCGTGCATGTTTCAAGTAATCTATGTAGTGTAATAGCTCAAGAGTTTTTGTCCAGCCTTGCTTTCTTCACTATTCACAAGCCTTTTACTTTCCTGCTATGACTCCATCAGAGCCCCTCCAATAAGGCCCCAACCCACAAACATGGGCGCAATCTCACTAGTACTGTTATTTTTCTTCATTTATAGCAGGCCATAGATGCTGCCCACCAGCAGCCCAGACACTGGGGCAGGAGGGAATGTCAGGAGATGGCAGACATCACTGGCTCTTGTTGGGATGCACTGATTTAGAAATCAGTGAGGAGGTCTGGGCGATGGTTGTGGCATGGGCAGGCACAGAAAAGGGAATTGCACTGGCTCGTAAATAATACAATGTTGTATTTTTGCTATAGCCCAGATTAGGACCGCCTGTATCACTCTTACACACTCCAATGGGAAATTAGCAATCGGTGCTATGCAGGCCCTTCTAGACAAGGAACAGGAGAGAATGGAGCAGCTATGACCTGGCATTGTGTGTTGCTGTGGAACTGGAACCATCATTGTGCCTCTGGAAGTGAAACCATCCCTTTTTGACTGTCCTTTGCAACCCTCCAACTTTCAGTCAGGGCAGTGGAGGCGGTGTCTGGTGCCCTATGAGAAAGTGAGTTCCATCTAGCCCAGGGTAGATTGTAAGGCACCTCCTAATCGATCTTTCATTTCTCCATGCATGCAGTCTCATGCATGCAGTCTGCCATGCATTTTAGGCTTTATCACGCGTGAACGCAGAGCTGTGGATGGTTCATCAGAGCCACGGTCTTCATTTGTTATTCATGTGTTACATATTTTAGAGCAGCACGGATAGCATAGTGGGTTAATTCACCTGCTGCAGAATCTTTGGGAAACCTAAAGAACAGATTAAAATCATAAATTATTAATAACACCTATTATTTAGAGTACTAACATTCAGAAAATCTTATTCATTAGCACTACATAAACCCAAAGTGTTTACGATTAGTTTTGCGTCATTCGTTTGTCGCCTTAAAAAGCATATTTTTGGCTGTTTGAATTTTCCGTTCCTTTGGTTCCTTATTACTGAGTTACTAACAATCATGTCAGGGCTCTTCCTTTATGTAGCTGCGTTCTTTGAATCAGGTCTAAAATGAGGTCCAAATTAAGACGCCCTCTCAAGAGTAATGAGCACTAGCACTGCATACATTGTAAGGGTGCAGAGGAGGAGGCTGACACACAGGTAGCATGATTATTGGCATAGACCTGTATTGGTTCAAAATAAAGAGGAAACCTATATCTCCCCAACTCTAAGAGGGGTTTCCCTGCCTCTGCTAAAATGAACTAAGGGATCTGTCCGAATGTCCAAGTAAATGAGAAAAAAAAACTAAAAAAGAAGAACATTTTTTTAAAAAGAGTCCACCATCGTGTGTCAAAATGCCTACTTCTATCCCTTACACTAGCAACTAATCTAAAGGGATAATGGATATTCTTGCTCCAGAAGAATGGCTCCCTTCTTCTGCACACTGGGTTATTGTTCCAGTTGGCACGTGGGAACTGCACCTGTGAGTATGGCTCCCTTCTCCAGGTCTCAGTTGCTTTCATGATACAACACTACGTTCCAGCTTGAGATGCTGTAAAGTTCTCAGTTCAAACTCAAATGCTGCAACTCAAACATCATTCCTTATTGCCCTTCGTTTTACTCACCATTGGATTTCTGGAGAATGTCTCCCTTCTCCAGGTAGCTTGAACTCAACACTTTCACAGTGCCAGAGGAATGATGCCCTTCCACGGGCCTTCTCCTGCTTGGTTTCACAATACACAACACCCGGGGGGATATGGCTTCCTTCCCCTTATCTCTCCTGACTTCACAGTACAAAACACAAGGGGGTATGGCATCCTTCCCCCTGATCTCACTTGACTTGCAGTTTCACAGTGATATGGGGAATGCCCGTCTTTCCCAGACCATTCCCAGGCTCTTTACCACAGTTCACGAAGGCTGGGGAAATTACTCCCTTCCTCTGGTCTTCCTTATATTTTGTAAGGTAGCCCACAATGCCAAGGGGAATGTCTCCCTTCCCCTAGCCCTTTGCTTTGACTTGCAAATCTTTCACTGGTTTCTCAATTCCATGGGTGCGGGTCACAGACCCCTATTTCTTTCTCTCTCTGCTGTGGTTAGACCTGGTTCATTACCGTGCCAGGCACTGCGAGGAAGAAAATGGTTTAAGAGAATCTTCTCTTTGGGTACGGGTCCCTCTTCGCAGGATTTTGGCAGGCCTAGTTCACAACCCTGCCACGTACCGACGCAAGGAAGATGGCTTAAGAGACTGCTCATTATGGGTTGTGCGTCCCAGACCCGTCTTTCTTTAATCTTCCACCGTTCGGGGGCCCAACAAACCATCCTGGTCACCCAAAGCTCTGCAGGGTGCTTACTGGTGTCCTCCAGGCTCATGTGGGCTTCTGTCCCTTCCCGTTCAGGTCTCTCTTGGCTTGTCCAGGGTTTGCGGTGGCTCCACAGCGTTCCCCTGTTCTAGGGCTGCGCATCTCCTATTTACCGCACGTACCAGCTTCCTCAATCGGCTGGTTGCCCGTTGCTTCTCCACCTTTGCCGGTCTGTCCACGGCAGACCTTTCAGAGACATGTCAGATTGCGGGTAAGCATCCAGTCTCTGCTCTCCTGGCTTCTCTGGTCTGTCTGGCTTCAAATCTCCAGGTTCCTCCAGGGCAGGTTTGACAACATTAGTTGTCCCTCTTCTCTTTTGTTGACAGGTTGTTTCATGCCTCCTCTAACGTAGGTAGAATGCTCGCTTTGGCTCTGCGGGGCCATCTGCATGGCTCTGCGCCTCTTCTTCATCTTAGTAGCAACTTGGAGATCTTCCAGTGTGTCAATTAGTTTCTCCTTCGTCTCAGTTCTTACGGCATACTCTTCCTTAGTAGAGACTACACTCTTCCTCGTCCATGTACTTCCTATGCTGACAGATCTACGAAAACATATAGGAATATTGAGGATAGTGTTACTGTCATGGGGGTAGGAAGGTTTGTCAGGGTAAGGCGAGTTATGGGAATACCATTTTCCCCCAGGTAGTCACTAGTCACATAAGGGGTTTCCCTCCCCATGAGATCCACCCGCTGCGTACCACCCCCAGGGGGACTGTGGAGTAGCGGCCTCACCTCCCTGGCCTCATGGGAAGGGGCTCCCCCTAGGGAAGAAGTTACATCTGTCGTTACATCACAAAATACTCGCTACAATAGAATTTAATTTAAGAGTTTTATATTCCAGCTATGTACCCTTTTTCTCCATGTTGTCAATCAACAACTATGAAGCATGTAAAGGTCAAGCGATTTGCACAACATGACCCACTGTGAAATTGGACAACCCGGATATGTGAACAGTTATGACTCCAAATCTCAAACATAATTCTGCTTCCCTGCCCCAAATTCATGACTGTTCCATTTTTTGAATTGTGAACTCTTTTTTTGCTATTGTTGATCTGAATTGCTGTGTTCCTGTGAGGAACAGTTTTCTTCAGGAATGTGTAGTAGTGGTGTGACAGGCTAGATGGGCTATTTGTTGTCATTTTTAGTGATCCTTTGGGTACATTGGAGGGCCAGTGGCAGAGCTAGGGGTTGAAGGCCCCATCAGATCCTGATGCACCCCCACTGTCACATAGAAAGTAGTGAAACACTATTGGACAGTGCCCCATGAGGAGCCTTCTGCTGCCACCACTCCCTCAACACCAAAACCTGCTTCTGTCACTGTATTAGTTCAAATGTTCATGTCAAAGCATACCAGTACTTTCAATCTTCCTCAAAAGCGTACAAAGCACCTTTTTGTTTCCCAGGCCATAGTTAAATTGCAGCTATGGAGAGGAAGAGTTAGCCAGTCACTGCACCTCTGGTTTGCTACTTGGTCCAGCAAGGTAACTAGTGACTCCTAGGTTTATTTTCCAGGGCCAGAGTGGCCAATCGCTTGCATGACCGAGAAGGCAGCCAATCATCATGCATCTGGCTGTCCAAGTTTTACGATACCAGCGTAGGAAGTCTAGCGAGATCAGGAATGGCAGTGAATGTATCCATGTAAAACACTAAATTAAAGTAAAAGTGCGCTCAGAAATATTATTGGCAAAAAAGATGGCCAATAATAAAAAATATCTAAAAAATATATTTTTTAAAAGTCTCTATGTAAAGTATTGAGCAAATGAAGCTCAAACTTTAAAATGGGAAGCACTAGGAGGCATCCATTTTGTGAAATGGATGCCGCCTGTGCTTGCCCTTCCGGCACTAATGAAGCAAAAGCCAGCCAGCTGTAGTAAACAAAACCTACCACTGGGTGGCTTTTGCTTCATCAGTACCGGAGGATGGAGACCAGAGACTGCAGGCAGGAAAGCTGCATCTCGGTAAGTGCTAATTTCTTTTTTTTAAATAAGCACTAGCTGCGTTTTTTTTCCTGAGTTTTCCGGGCTGGAGGAGCCCGGAAAACTTAGAAATAAACCACAGCTTTTAAAGCGTTACAAAATTGTTGTATTTAAAAACACTGCAGGTTTCTTTCTAAGTTTCTCACGGTCCTCTGAGCTGGAGGAGCCCGAGAAACTTAGAAAGTAAAACCGCAGTGTTTTTGAAAAACGCTGCAGTGTTTCAGCCTGCCTTGGCTTTCACTTTGGGTCTCCGGGGATGCCCTCCGGAGACCCAAAATGAAAGCCAAGGCAGGCAGAAACAACGCAGTTGTGTTTCCATGCCGCAGTGTTTCTGCCTGCAGCGGCTTTCACATTGGGGCTCGCGGGCTCCCCCGGGGGAGCCTCGTTTGCTCAAAGTGTTTACACAGGAACTTTCATTCAAAATATGTCTAAACTATGTTTTGCCATCATTTTAGCAAATAATATTTCTGAGCACACTATTCCTTTAATGTATGCTGGCTGTTCTCATGTTCCACATTCAGCCATCCTTCAAATACCTATTCTTCCTGTCCCCTGCTCTTTGGTTTACTACGGCGTCAGCCTGCTGTTCCCTTTCTAAGCCTTCAAAATCTTAGCTAGCATGTATTTCTCAGATACATTCCAGACCCAGACCAGTTGTCCTATCCACTATGTCCTCGGTTGCTCTCAGATGATGGCTTTTTAACTTCAGTGTCTCAGCTCTTCTGCATTTCAATCGCCTCTCAGCAAGGGTGGACTGGCCTACAGAGAACTCTGGGGATTTTCCAGTTGCCTCTGCACCATGGGTACCTTTTGTGTAGGTAACTTGATTTTCTGCTCCTCTTATCCTCTCTCCCATGCATCCCATTCCCCACCTTAGATTCTCCCCTCCTCACCCACATAACTTTTAAGTAAAGAATGTGTTATACAGTTTACAGTATTTTATTCTAATGTTCTATGCCAATCTTTTTGAATCCATATGTAGGAGACCATGTGCTTCAAAATTCATATTTTGAAGCAATTTCCCAAAATGTCCTGGTGGGAGAACACCCCAAACTCTGGACGTGCTGTCATGGTTTAATATAGGGCCACTTTGAAAAACATTCCAAAAAGCACCATCGTTTCCCAGTCCACACCTGCCTTTCAGTCTTCACTGCCCATCCGATGATCCACTTGCAGCTGCCACCCCATCTTCTACTACTCTGCTGGGAAACGGCTATTGTAGACTGCTGCCTCCCTCATGCAAAAGATAGCACTAAACCCCCTTGGCACACGCCATTGCCTGTCCCAGTGGACAAGATGTATGCCCTCCTCGGAGGTGTCATGCTACAGTGTTTCGAAAGGGTCAAGTCCTAAAAGTTAGGGGGGGGGGGCTTATCAACAAATACAATGGGATGTGACGTCACCATAAATTAGCATACCAAGGTGAAATATGCACATTTCGTTAAATTGGCTTTGCATAACCACCCAAATTGCACAGGACGAACGCCATTTGCCTTTCAGAAAATCAACACACACACAAACCCAAGAGAGGATATTTTCTTCTAATAGTGTTTTTGAAAACGTTAAAAGGTGTGCATGTTTCAAACTCCAAGAACCAATACAAATGTTTTCCCTGGGACTTGTAGTACCGAAATGGAACATTTCACCTTTAGTTGTTTGTTATTTTTCATCAGGTTATATTGAAGCGCTGAAGTGTCCAGCCTATAAACCTGACGACTGTGGTTAAAGCCGATCACAGGAATAGAACCACAGTCTATCTCTGTGATCGGCTTTAATGCATACATTCTAAGAGGATATTCAATGTTTCTCATTTTAGCTGGAGGGGGACTGAGTCCACCCTCTGAAAAAGGTGGGTGTACTCCGTCCCCCCCGAGTGTACCCTCGACTTGAGCCCTGGGTGTTTCCCTGTTGCCCAACCTCAAGTGCCCTCTGATTTTTAATTCGTTGTGTGCCGTTTGCAATAACATCTCTTGATGCTCTATTATTTTATTGAGAAGAACCAGTTTTCAATTAAACATTTTTTTCCAATAACTTTTTTTTTATTAAACATCAGAAAGAAATGAATTCACTAGTACCCCACGGGGTATTCATATTTTAAAAATGTGTTGCCAAACTTACCCTTCCTACACACTCAGGTGAACCATGTTAAAATCTGTACAGGTATCCCCAGAAAAATGTGTCTGGTGGTGCACTTTGCAGACACACAGTAGAGACTGCTCAGAAATATGCATTTAAAGAAGCTAAATCTACATTAAATCATCGGAGGATGTGGAGCGTATGGGGGACATAGCTCCCCCCACCCCATTACATTAATATTCTGCTCTCCCACTAGCACACAGGATTATATCACCAACCTGACAATTACAAATCAACATGCAAGGAAGTCGAAAGGCCGATGGAGTATGTAGTCGCTCTCATTTACATCTCACAACGGGAAAGAAGAAACACATCTCTGACATTACCAGAGCTCTTCCTCAGGACTTCACTGTAGGGGTTGACTTTTGAGAGAATACATAAATGCATGCTAAAGCAGGATATTTCAACGGAGAGGGCCTCCATGTATTTAAAGACAAATAATCTTTCATTCAGGCTAGGCATTACTCTCAGAACTGAGTGCATATTGTTATGTCATTCTGTATATGCGATTGAAAAAGACATAAGATTACAAAATAAAAAATAAAAGGATGGATTAATTGTTTGTGGAAATCTGACAACAGGCCTTTCGCGGCTGGAGCTCAGATAATGAATGGGGCTTAGAATGCATTATATTTTCACTCATTATCTATTCCAGTGACTGGCGATGACAAGATCTTCAATAAAGCACGGAGCAGCAGAAACGATCACCTAAAAAGTAGCCCAATTGTATAAAGTAACAATTTAATTAAGCGCAAGCATATCATACTTGATAAGCTACCAACCATTCATTTTTTTCAAAATGCGTTTTGAGGTTCATAAGAGACTGGAACATGCATTGCTAAATTGACACGGATAAGCCGATAAGGTAACTTAGTGGCTAACCATTCCCACTAAGATCTGAGGATCACAGATTTCAATCCTTAAAAAGAAACGTATTGACTGTATTACACAGGCGCCCGCTAGGTGAATTTTAGAAATGTAATATTATTGAGTGTTGGACGGAAGGACGTGGACATTAATTCATCTTTAATAACGTGCTTGATACAGGAGGCTGGTTTCTAAGCACAGGCCTAAGATTCGAACCTGTGTTGTCTACACTGTCTTGCTTCCAAGATAAAGGCGTTGCCCATGACATTAATGAAAACAAGCCCGCTCCCCTTCCCCATCTAGTTGCAAGACTCCATTGTCATGAGAGTTGCACCATAAAATAATGCGATCCTTATAGCTCAACCAACTGTCACAATTTTAACCTTCCATCTAGCTTATTATGGTGAAGACCAAGTAAAATATCAAATGATAAGCTATTTCCTTTGCTATCTGAACTTCATGGCTCTTCAACACACATTTTACATTTTTAAGCATCCCCAGTGATAGAGAACAAGCCAAAAAGAAACACGTCTGGTCCGGGCCATTCACCACTTTGGGTTCTTTTCCTAGCCATTGTGGAGTATCCAGGGAATTCACCCCTTCTCCCCAAGTGGGAGCTATCCCTTTTGGCACTATGGAGGTGAGCCTGCTAAGTTTAACACCCTATGGGACAACCCCCTTAGTGGCCAAGGAATCCCAAACAATTTTATTCATCTTCCCTCATGTGAAAAGTCCCATGAGTTTGTTGGTTACATGCAATTGACCAGTATACTTGTAATTTTGACTCTTTAGAAGTGGCTGGTGTGGTTTCTGACCCTTTTATCAGACATTCATTATGAAAAACACAGAATCAACGGATCAGCCAATATCGTTTCGGCTTGAGCCATAAATCTGCCACAGGAGCAACACCAGAAGAGAAGGAAGAGGAAGTCCCACAGAGTGAGCCACAAGAGTGGACATCTTCCTGGAGGGCAGAGTCACGCGGCAGCTCAAGGCAGAACATGTCTGGTGCGGAGGAGGCAAGGAGCCCAAGGAACCCTTTTAGCCTCAAACCGGTCTGGAGTCAGTTAGGCTCCAGTGAACCAAAGAAGGAGCCCAGACCAGAAGCAGTGGGCCGGTGCATGTAGTCTACAGCGCCAATGAACCAGCGAGCCCATGGCTAAAGAGGAGTCTGAAGCGATTAACCAATGGAGAAAGAGGCATAGGAGAAGGGAGTCTAAATCTAAATTCCAGTGGTGGCATGGCCACAAGGACTTTTCGAAAAGTCAGTGAAACGCCTGCTTATCCACAGTGGTACAGGTCCGTTCAGAGGGAGAGGACCGAGAGCGGGCTACCAGAGAAAATGAGATAGCAAAGAACTGGAACAGCCAAAGAGAACCCAAACAAGCCGAGGTCCCAGAGATGTTCACCTACAGATTCCGAGGTAACGGGGAGACGAGAGACCCGGTGGACCGCCGGGGAATCATTATGTAACAAAAGAAATTGTTACATAATGATTCCTTAATTTCATCCCAGTGAAATTAAGGAGACAGTAAAGTTGATGAAAAGGGACGATAATAATGTAACCAAGAGAATCACAATAATAGCGGGAAACAGCATCAAGAGTGGGACACAAAAACCCTGTGAAGAGGGGGTCAAAAAACAGAGATAGGATACTCTAATAAGAAAAAGAGAACTCTACGAAGTGACAAGTGGAGCCCATAAGGGAAAAGATATACAAGACAACCCAATCCAGAAGAGGGGCAACTTCAACTACCAAAAAGGCATATCCACTCTATGAAAGTATAGGTTACAGGAGTGCCAAAGGTGTATCAGTGTGGAGCAAAGGGTAAGACATAAACTGGAAGAAAATCCCTAAGGAGGAGGGAAAGCCCAAAGATCTTGTTAAAGAGTTACATGAACTTGTACAGAAGGTGACAAAAGACTATTTAAAGTTAGCCTACCAATAAGAAGTCTGAAGCAAAGGAGAAACATTGCAAGAAAAGACAATTAGGAGTAGGGAGACATTCTCCTGACCTTATTGTGTTCGAATAATTGTAGTGAGTTAGAATTAGCTTTTTTGGATAGCAGACTTATTTCTCCATTTGACGACTTCCTTACAATGGACGAGCACCTTAGATATTTACATAGGCAGGGAACACCCACATAGCAATAAGGAAAGTTAGGCCTTTCTTATCATTTAATATAACGAGTGAAAATGTCAACCCAGTGTGTGCATCCTCCTTCTGACCCTGACCGCCACAGTAGTTTGTAGTCCTCTCAAGCATGGCAGAGCAGTAAGGAGGTGGAAAGGGGAAGAAGAGAGAGTGTGACGAGGAAGTTAAGAGAAGGAGAGAGAAGGCGACAGAGTGGATTGGAGAAGGTTGGAAGGTGAGTGAAGAGAACAAGAAAGAGTAGAGGAGCCAGGAAAAAAAGGAAGGTGTGAAGAGAAAAAGGGGATGCAAAGAAGGAAAAATATCAGAAAATAGAGGAAAGGAAGGAGGTGAAATATCTAGAACAAGTCAGTAGGTAGTGGGCAAGAACTTCAGAAAAAATAAAAAGATGATAGCAGAAAAAAAGGAGAGAAAAGGCAAGAAGGCTGTAGAAAGAGGAAGAGGGAGAGGGAGATGGACAAAGCAGGAGGAGTAAGGAAAGAACCACAAAGAAGAGAGAGGATGGGAAAACCTAGGATTGAAGTAAGAGAGACTGAAATCCTTCACAACCCGGGTTAGAAAGGCTCTCCTAAATTGGTGGAAGAGGGGACAATCCAGGAGTCAAAGTTAAGCCAGAGACAACAACCCGAGATCTTAGCCCAAACCAATCTGATACTACGTGTGTAAAGCTAAAGAAGGGCATGGGCGAGCTGCAGCAACTCTGGGAATTGCCCGATGCCTTAACCAGTTGGTAAATCAAAGGCTACCGAGTACAGATAACTGGTAGCAGTGTCCAGAAGAACCAACACATGACCATGACAACTGCAGCAGCACTCCAGGAAAGACACAGAGCCAAGAAAGATGTTTCGGAACACTATAAAGCCCAAGGGACTGTGTGTGACTGTTTAACTCACCATGTAGGCAGTTTAAAATTAAGGGAGAGAGAGAAAAACTGAGGACTGCTTTCCTAGGAGAAGTAAACGGTCTGGGGAAGGAAGACACATGGGCTGATTGTACTGTTGCATGTTGAATATTCTATGAAAGCAGCTTTGAACAGCTTAGAAGCCAAAACGCTTTACTCTGAATATATGTAGCCTACTTACTATTGTGTTTAACATGTTACAACAAACATGCACACAAAGATGCATGTCGCTATTGAAAAGCTCCCTTTAGTTCAATGTGCCATTTATTTTTTTTAGACCAGTTCAGTTGCGCAAACATCAATTTGAACGTATCCTTTGGACACTGCTCTAAGGTTACAAATTCTAATGTGAACTGTTCCAATAAAATGTAAACTCAGACAGAAATATCTGCATTTGGTTCTTGAAACAAATTGTTCATGGAATCAAATCCTACACTGTACACATGTGCATGCTTTTACATACAACACCACCATGTATTTATACGTCCTGTTAGATTGTTATTTGTTTGAAAATTAGCTCTGTTTTAATTGTTAGCTGATCAAATCAAATAATTCTATATAATAAAAGGTGTTTTTAAAAGGAAAGAGTCTTCTGGATACTGATGACCTTTAGATGTTGATACAGTTTAAAATAAGTATATTTCCTGGAGTGTGCACCCGTGAACAGTGAACAGACACCATTTTAAAGTTGGATTTCTCCATCATATAGATGCATCTTATGTTTCAAACTAATGTACGAGCATTTTGGAAAGTCAGCTGCATATAGAAAAAATAAAATAGACAGCATCACAATCTTAATCCTATGACACAGGCATCTGATTGGCTATGGTTTTGTGGGGCGTGTTATGGGAGAGAACCTAGATTAGAGCCCTGACATCATGATGAACCAGGTTCACCGTTTTAAATCAATGAAAGATCTATGACAAATTGGCCTGCTGCCTATTTTCCATTTCCGATGGTTGGCAGCCTGAAGCAGGACTGGATCCGTTTGGGTTCAGGTGCAGATTACAGATTTGGGGAAAGACCCAGGTGTTAAGTGTACATTTCCAAATCAATGGAAAAGAAATGTGCCAGCCATTTTAAAAGTTCAGAACCAAAGATTGAGGCACGGACACCCCCAACGTTGCCCTGGCTTCAAGAAAATAGATAGGCAATGGATATGCCTGATCCACCCTATAAATAAAAATAATCCCAAAAGGAGCAGACAGAGTTTCCTGAGTTCCTTTTGTGCAGGTCCTATGGTGGGAGGCAGCGCTGGCACGAAGAGCTGAACCATAGGGATGGGTAAGATTCCTGACTGGCTTTAGTAAGAACGAGCAGGAACTATTTCTCATGCATTTATCGAAACACTAAATCTGCTTTCTGGGCCTATATATTTCTAAATTCAAATTGTATGCTACTGCCTATATTTTGGAGATTATGTGTTTATGTTATTTTTACCATTCATAGGTCTTTTTAAGCCTTTTTAATCATACTGTTTTTTCCATGATCCTGGCTAGTTGGTAGAGATCATGATGTATATTTGTTAAATTAGCTCCCAACTATTCGAAGAACATGGGTAAACACAGCGTTTGGTAAAGCATGGCAAAGTGCATTCAGAATACTCTGTTCCTATTTGCAGTTTCCTGGCCTGGATACATGTATCCACATATGCACTAATGGATGGAAGGAAGAAATCTAGTGGGGGGATTTCAACTGTTTTCACCTGCATTTTTAATCCGTGGCTTTCGACTGCTTTTAGTAATTGCCATTGAAAGCCATGGGCGATGGATAGCATTTTCTAGCCCTTTCCACTTAATGGGTTTACACTGGTTGGCATAACCTCAGATGTCTACTGGGTTGCCAATCCGGACAGCACGACTGTGAAAATATGTGTTTCGTTAACTGCCACATTTTAATTCGCTATACACACTGTTGATTGGTTTTTAGGTTTTAGATTTCTAGACCCAGTAACATGGGAAGGGTAGAATGCTACAACTATTCAACTACATTATTTCTAATACTGGGGTGTGCACTTAGGTTGACTATACCATTTTTAATGCTCATATACCATCTCTATAAGAGCATACATATACAAACGTGTGAAACAAAAGTATGAGAGCATTCGTTGTGCATTTCTATTTATCAGTACAAAGAAGCACTATATTGCAAGTGTGAATGCCTATTCTTTGAGTGATAAAGTTGTATAGGGAAGTTATTGATGACATCTAATATTAGCCATTTACACAAAGGTAATATGAATTGGTTCCACAGTGTTCTGGGGTAGACCCATAAGAATATTACTCATATATAACACCCATACTCAGCGCACAGTGAAAACCGACCTGAAGCTGCCAACAGTACACCACCTCTCACTCTCTCACTTCCCTACGCGCTGTTCACCCACTAACCCACCCACCACCTATTTTCTTTTTACAGATCCGCCTGAGCGCCTGGAGACCAACTCTGTTGGTGACTGTGCGCTATATAAATACCTTTAACATTAACATTGTCTTGTGACACAACGAAAGCTATCCAAGATTCTTCTAAAAACAAAAGTAACTGTTAACGTTAGGGAGGACTTCTCTCTCCAGTGCCCACTCCGTAAAGATGAATAGAGAAGTCCCTCATTGATGCAGACATCTCTTCCTTGTTCATCACCTGACCTGGATCCTTCTGGAAAGCTCCTGCCGAATGGCGTTCAGGATTGCCATCTGCCTCAAAACATGTGCTAGACATTTTCCATGACGCATAAGTCCACAGCCTTAGCCAGTTCACATCAGATTACACCTGAGGGGTTCCTTACACAAAGCCTTACACCCCAAATTTCATGTTCTGATTGTACAACAGGAATAGGTACAGAAGGAAAAGAAATGGCTACAGAACACACAAAATACAATAATGAGTTCTTATAATTCAGTTCATCCATATTAGCTGAAAGTGAAAGGTTATCACGATCAACACATGAACAGTATGCTACACACACATATCTAAAGAAAATCATGTAATAAGCGTTGAAGGTTCAACGGAAAATGAATTTGCTCACATAGTAGGATTACCCAAGTACTTGATCACAATGGGCAACTGCTCCAGTCTTCTGATGTAAAGCAAACCGATAAATAGTCAACTCCATTAAGCAAACATTATCACTGTATGGTGCAGGATCACTTCTGCCACTGCTGCCTCAAGTGGAATATCTCTGGTATTGTTCTGAAGAGCAAGAACCAGATGGAGCAGCCTTAAAATATCTGCTGCCTGGAGACTTCCGAAGTATGCATAATAACCCTGGGTTCAGAGAGGGTGGAGGGAGGGAGACTGCAAAGATTGTGCCAGCCCTTGCACTATCGGGCGAGGAGTTGCAGGAACACTAAAAATCTAAGTATGTGCTATTTTAGTAAGAAATAACCCTGAGGTGTGGGGTAGTAAAGGAAGGTCCCGAGGCCCAAGTTCATCTGGAGGTTGGAGCCATTAGCATCCTGGCAAGCTGTGTAGGGTGCTAATTGCTTTAAAAAAAGTGAAATGGCCCACTGCCATTTTACAAGTTTAAAAGAACTGCACAGGAAAATATCCCACATGGTCAAAATAAATGGTAGCTACTCGTAGTCCCTTCTCCCTTTCCATGAAAGCCTTTGGTGGGGCAGGGTAAGAGGCAGGCAAGTATGGTGTAAGGTTAGCACAGAGGGTATGGAGAGGCCAGAAAGGGGTAAGTGTGTGGGTGAAGGTCAGGGGGAGTATGGTGCCGAGCTGGGTTGTAGGTGGATGTCATGAGGGCAGGTAGCTGGATGCCAGATGAAAGAAGGTGGTGGCCCTCTGCTCTAAAGATTCGAATGCTCGGCACTACCATGATGTAATGCCTGAGTTCCCCAATTGGCTAGCAGGCTGTCTGACATCTCTTTAGGGTGCTAATTAACAGTAATCCAAAGAACGCCATAAGTAATACTTTGGCCAATGATCAAAGTAGATCCAGCTGTGGGAGAAAAATATTTCTGGAACGGCAAGCGGCGCGCCATTCACAAAAGTATGCCTCGGGTTAGATTGCACATATTGCTCACTTTGATCATGAAAAGGGTTCCCCTGTAAACTACAAGGTGCACATTAATACGTGCACAACTGAGAGATAAACTGCAACAATTTCTAACGCCTTTAAAATGAATCTGGAGACCGGCTGATTGATGCTAAGTAAATGCCGAAAACTGTCATTATTTGTAGAAGAACTTTCTAGATGTAAAAATGAAACATGCCTGATTTCACCTTCAAAAGGCACGAAAGTAAAATCGTACATTTCTTCAACTATTGCCTGATCAGGATTTTAAGACATGCAGAAAAATGCACAGGCAATTTGGAACTATGCCATATGTAAACAATTGTGTTTGCACCAAAAGAATTCAACAAGTGGCAGAACATGTATTGTTGTTATAAATGGAAATAAGTCTGGGATTTCATCAAAGTGTCATGTTCCGGGAAACTCAGGATAGAAGAAAAATCCACTTGTGTGTTATCATAACCTGTCATTAATTTTCAATGATTGGATTTTGCTGTACAGTTTGCGTAACCAAAATAATGTGACGTGTAATGTAGAAATTAGGTATTCTTCGAAGTCCCATTGTATTTCTCCATGCACTTCACTCCACTTTGAATAATACTCAATTTTATTTAACTTGAAATGAAAGATGCCTGAACTGGATTCACCTCACTCCAGGAATTTTTGTCATAGGATTCCTGATCACGTGTTAAGGCTGTTATTGTGTTCAACTAAGAATCACAGACCACTTAAGGCTTGTTCAAACTGGTTTCTCCAGGCCCTAGTCATTCCATCATGTTTATTTTGAATCTAAGTAATATTGAGCTTCCCATGTCAGTAAAATGGAAAAGAGACAATTGTTCTTGCACAGCCAGTGACATCTGCATGACGAAATCAGCTGTTATTTGACTTATAATTCTTATCAAACAGAAGAAAAGGTTCTTAGTGTGCAATCCAAATTAAAAGTTTCATCATGTGAAAAATCATATATTTAGTAAGAAAGACTGTACACACTTAAAAGAAATTGCAGTTTACACCTAAACATGATATCTTGCAGGCCACCTAAAATCCGACTGGGGCGAAATGGAAAAAGATAAATGGGAACATTATTATCTCTGGAAGTATTGTATTGTATTCCTCATCTATATAGCACCCTTTCCCCATTTGTATGGCCTCAATGCGCTTTGTGGTTGGAACACCTTTGTGGACCGAAGTCCATGTGTAGGAGATTCTAAGAGTTAATTTTAAGATGTGTGTGTGTACATTTTGCCAGGTTAGGACTTAGGTGGGCTGGCTAGGCTCCAATAAGCAGCTCAGAGGTCACACATGTGGGTTGGTGCTGTTGGTGGTTTAGGATAGAGGGCTAGTGTTGGAGACTCTATGTGTTCCCAGCTAGAACAACATGTTTCATATGTTGTTGCCATATACTAATGGCAGAGATGTTGAGGTTTGTCAGGGGTTCCAGTGTGGACGGCTATGCGAGCTGCTGGACTGAATCTGCATAGCTGAAACTGCATTCTATAGTGCATGGATGGGTGGCCGTGCCTCTTACGTGGTTCAAGGTATACATACCTTAAACTCGGATGGAGTTCATCCTCGATGTTGTTTTCCTACGTCCAAGCAGTGGGAGAGGGGCCGAGAGGGAAGGGGAAGTGATGTATGATCGTCAGGGTGCAAGGGGGAGTGGAGGTGTTGTTAAGTTTGTCGCAGTGTGCCGCTGCAAGTGCTGCCGGCATCCATGGAAAATGTAACATCTTGAATGATTAATATACTATACTAGATAATAGAATATAATATAATGGATGGAAAATTAATAGAATAGAAAGATATTTATTTCCTTGCACATTCAGAGTCCTTGCAACAAAAATTCTAACATGGAGTGAAATTACCTCCTACCTTTGCAAGTTATGGGATTGGTGAAAGCCATACTACAGTCACAAGATGTGGGGAGGAGCAGAGGATTATAAACTAGCTGGCAAATAGATAGAGTTATTAATATTGGAGAGATGAATATTGATTAATACTTTGATACAAATGGAGATGCAGAAGTCTGGGAAGAAAGGTGACCTCATCTGGATGACTGATTCCTAGGCAGGGTGGAGGCAGAAGTTCTTTCAAAGAGGGTATCCACCCATATTGGAAAATGTGTTCCAGCCTCATTTTCTGAAAGGGACGTTTCTAGGGCAGCAGCGCCAGATTGAAGGTTTAAAGTGTGTCCCGAAAATGAGAAGTCACATTTAAAATGTAATGAGAAACCCCAATAGAACTCCAAGCTGCCCATAGTATAGTCCATAGTAAAATCCCCAGAATCGAAGGGCCTGGGAATCAAGGGGAATGGTAATGTGACAAAGGTACAGGTGCAGTGTGAAATATGATGCTCTGTGTCTCCCCTTTACATCAAGTACAAACTGATATGTAGTTTCCTTAAAACCCAATGCATTTTTGTATTGAGTGGTGCAAATTTAAATCCGATAGCATTTTGGTGCAAGTTAAATGCAGAAGTGCTTTTGTAAAAAGTACCATTAAACATAATCTTTTGCCGGCATAGAATCACACTGGCCAGAGTGTATTCACGACATAATATTGTCTAATGTGATAACACACACATTTGCGGCCTGGAGGGGAGCCTAGTCATAAATAACATGTTTGCACAACAGACATGAGCAAGAGAATGCACTCTATTCACATAAAATCATTCAAAGTGATCATGCAAAGTGCCACCGCTTGTCCCCAATCCCTCTGCAATTGTCACGTCCTGTCGCTTGTTTCGTCATTTTTCATCTGTTTTTGTCTCTACATATGCGCCCCGATGCTTGTGAGCGGTCAGCGCTATACAAATAAACAAATAAAATAAATAAATTAAAGTGTTAAGCCCTGAAGTTCCGTACCATGAAAAAGCATTTGGTTGACCCATATGCAATGTGACAGACAAAGGGTGCTTTAACATGGTACCTCTTAATGGAGAATATCACATCTCCAGCCCAGAAACATGTACTCACCACAAAATATGCACCAGTATGCAGAATGCAATCTGTATACACACATGTACACAGAAATTTGAACACATGTTCAGAGAAACTATGGTAATGAGTGGTTGTGTGAAATTACATTAGTATGACTCATATAGGCAGGGAAGAACAAGTTACTTACCAACTGTAACGTTCTTTCGACTGGATGGTCCTCCCACGTATTCCTCATCTTGTGATAAATCGTTATCTCCAGCTTCGCAGCTTCGGAAAAATAAAATTCTCGGCAGAGGGCGCTGTGCTCGAGGTCGTGATGTCGATTGTCCCTCGACGGACTCCGTACTCTGTCGACGTCACCAATGGTATAAATAGCTCGAGCCACGCCCGTTGCTTCAGTTCTGTTTTTTTGATGAAACATATAGGAGGAACACCCAGGCATGCCACATGACTGATACATTCTTCGTGAGAGGAAAGTGTAAGAAAACGTAAACTGTACTATGGGGTAGGATAGGAGGGTTGATGAGGAATATGTGGGAAGAACATCCAGTCGAAAGAACGTTACAGTTGGTAAGTAACTTGTTCTTCGAATGGATTGTGTCCTCCCACGTATTCCTCATCTTGTGATAGGCTACCATAGCAGTAACAATTTTGGAGGCGGGAGTACTAATTTCAGTTTTTGTGGACAGAATGCAGAACTGCCTTGGCAAATAAACCCTCATTAGAGGAGGCAGTATCCAAACAATAATGTTTAACAAAGGTATGCATTGTTTTCCAGATTGCAGCTGCACAAATATCCGCTGCCGGGACTCCCCTCTTTAGAGCCGCAGAAGTAGCCATTCCCCTTGTAGAATGGGCACAAAGCCCATCTGGTGGTTCTTTTCCCGCTAATCTGTAGCATTCAACTATGGCTAATATGATCCAGCGGGAAATGGTCTATTTTGTTACAGATAAGCCTAATTTATGACCAGTATAACCCACGAATAGTTGGTCATCTTGTCTCAATTTAGCCATCCTTGAGATGTAAAAACTAAGAGCCCTCTTGGGATCTAGTCTATGTAATCTCCCCTCTTCCTTGCCCAGATGAGGAGGAGGATAAAAAGTTGGTAGTACTATTTTTTGTGACAAATGGAAGTCCGAGACTACTTTTGGTAAGAACGAAGGTTTAACTTTAAGGACTACCTTATCCTTATAAAAAATAGTATATGGTGGTTTGCATGAGAGAGCCTGAAGTTAACTAGCCCTGTGGGCTTATGATAGGGCCACAAGAAGGACAGTTTTGAGAGTTAAAAGCCTCAATGGACATGAATGCAGAGGCTCAAAAAGGTATGCAAGTCAAGAATTTTAGTACTAAATTTAAATCCCAAGTTGGTACATGAAAAGGTACTGAGGGTATACATTAGTAAGCCCTTTTAAGAATTGAATGATTAACAGTATTTTGAAATATGAAACCTCTTCCGAGGAGCGCTTGAAAATGGACAGCGGAGCAAGGTATCCTTTGATTATTCCTATCTGGAGCCCCAGATTAGCTAGATGTAATAGAAAAGAAAGCACCATTCGGGTGCTACACTGAAAAGGGTCCACATCCTTGTCTTTGCACCAGTTACTAAACCTGTTCCAGCGACATCGGTACAAAGATTTTGTTGCTGGTCTTCTGGCCGAAAGCAAGATTTTCATTACGTCATCCGGAAGATCCCAATCCTTGTATCTCAACCTCTCAGAAACCATGCGTGAAGGTTGAGTGTCTTGACCTCTGGATGGAGAACCCGACCCTCCTCAGATGGACATGTCCAGAAGGTCCGGGTACCACGTACTGCTGGCCCAATCCGGGGCAATTAGGATCATGGTTTTCATGAACTTTCTCAACCTCCTGATTACTTGAGGGATCACGGGGCGTGGGGGAAACGCGTACAGCAGTTGAAAATGCCACTCCACTACGAATGCGTCTCCCAGAGCTCCTCTTTGAGGAAATTCCCTTGAGCAGTACTGATCGCAATTCCGGTTGATCGCGGTGGCGAACAGATCCAATTGAGGGGTTCCCCAAAGGGCGAAGATCTCCAGAAGGACTTCCTGAGCTATCTCCCACTCGTGAGAGACTGTGCTCTGCCTGCTCAGAGCGTCTGCCACCATGTTCTTCTCTCCGGCTAGGTGAATTGCCGATAGAGAGATTCCTTCTCGTATTGCCCAGAACCATAGCTGCATTGCCTCTCTGCACAGTGGTAGTGACCCTACTCCTCCTCTTTTGTTGAGGTAGTACATGGCCACCATGTTGTCCATCATTATCA
The DNA here is from genome assembly GCF_040938575.1 of Ambystoma mexicanum. NCBI lineage: Eukaryota > Metazoa > Chordata > Amphibia > Caudata > Ambystomatidae > Ambystoma > Ambystoma mexicanum. The sequence continues at coordinate 686,842,490 of NC_090934.1, read as the reverse complement.
GGACATTCTTTCCCTGTACAGAGGGCAGAAAGGCCTTCAGAGCTAGTCTGATTGCCCTCAGCTCCAAAAGGTTGATGTGTAGTTTGGACTCCGATGGAGACCAATGACCGCTGATTGTCAGATCGTTGGTGTGTGCTCCCCACTCCGTGAGTGAGGCGTCCATCACTACTGTTATCTCCGGCCATGGTTGCCAAAAAGACTCTCCCTTGAGAATGTTGTCGTTGCAATCCCACCATAGAAGATACTGAGCAACTGCGCTCAGGACTTGCAGAAGATCCGACATATTCCCTGAGAACTGGGACCACTGAGTTCTGAGTGCCCATTGAAGGGATCTCATTTTTAACCTGGCGTCTGGTACTAGGAAAATGCAGGATGCCATGAGGCCAAGCAACCTGAGAAAATCGAAGTCCGGTAGACGTTGGGCATTCCGGAATTTTGTTACCATCTGCTGGATGTGGAGAGCTCTCACCTCGGAAGGCGAGGCTTTTCCCGAGGAAGTGTCCAAGACTGCTCCGATAAACTGGAGCTTCTGGGATGGTATCATGTGGGACTTCTTGTAATTGAGGGAGAAGCCCAATTTGTGGAGGAAGTGGCAGGTGACCGAAAGATGTTCCTGAGCTTGTTTTGGAGAACTTGCTCTGATCAACCAATCGTCCAGGTAGGGGTCGATGTGAATGCCCCCTCTCCTGAGACTTGCTGCCACAACCGCCAACAGTTTGGTGAAAACCCTCGGGCGGAGGTCAACCCGAGTGGCAGAACTCAAAATTGATAATGAGAATTGCCAAACGCGAACCTCGGGTACTTTCTGTGCTTTGGATGAATTGGCACATGAAAGCAAGCATCCTGAAGGTCCAATGATACCAACCAATCTTGGAGTTGGAGAGCCTGAAGGATCTGAGAAAGAGTCACTATCTTGAACTTGTCCTTCCTGAGGAACTTGTTCAAGTTTCTCAAGTCCAAGATGGGTCTCAGTCCTCTGTCCTTTTTTGGGATGAGAAAATATGGGGAGTACCAACCCCTGTTCCTCTGCGCTACAGGTACCAGTTCTATGGCACCTTTCTCTGGCAGGGTTAAAATTTCCTGCAACAGGAGCGGATCCGGAATTTTGGCAGAGTTGGCTCCCGGTGGATGATTCTGAGGCCTTTTTTGGAAGCGGAGGCAGTAACCTTGGGCTACTTTTTCCAGTGCCCAAGCATCTGAGGTGATGCCCCGCCATTCATTCAGATGCTGAGAGATCCTGCCTCCCACTGGTGTTTTGTGCAACAAGGTCTCAGAGGGATTTGGAGGCGGCTGCAAGAGTGGCTGAGGGTACAGATGCCGTTCCTGAGGCTGATTTTGCACCTCTTCCTCGTGCACCACGAGGGAAGTTTCTTTTGCCCCTTTGAGAAGCATGTCCTCTTCCTCTGCCAAAAGAGGAGTAGTATCGAAAATAACGACCCCTCCAGGAAGATGAGCCGGAATAGGGTTTTAGAGGCTGGCGCAAAGAGGCGCTGAGTGATTTAGCTGCCGCTTTTGAGGTCTGATGTTTTTCTATGTTTTCATCAGCCTTTCTGCCAAAGAGCCTCGAGCCATCAAAGGGCATGTTGAGGAGTCTAGCTTGCACGTCTAGTGCAAACCCCGACTTCCTCAACCATGCAAATCTGCGTAGCACAACGCTTGCAGCCATGGATCTGCTGATACTATCAGCAGTATCGAGTCCAGACTGGAGACATTCCCCCATTGCCTCCTTTCCGTCTTTGACTATATTCAGGAAGCCTTCCCTTTCCTCGCCTTCTGGAATATGGTCAGCCGCCGCTGAATTACAGTCCCACAGGGTATGGGTAAACCTGGGTAGGGTACAGGTAACATTTGCCGACTTAAGTGCCATACTGCCTGACGTGAAAACTTTACGTGCCCAGGAATCAACTTTTTTATCCTCTCTATCTGGAGGGATAGTTGGATAAGCAGTTTGTTTTGAAGTGGATGCTGCCTGAATGACTAAACTCTCTGGAGTCAGATGTTTATTCAAATATTCAGGATCCGTTCCAGCTGGTCTATATTTTTTTGGAAAAGTGCTATCTGCAGCAGCAATACTCTGGTTTCTCCCAGTCTTTCTCCACAGTCCTTTGAAGGGCCTTGTCGAAAGGGAGAACAGGATCTTTCTGAGGTCCCTTGACGATTATATCCGTCATGTCATCTTGTTCAAAAATGGGTGAAGTATTACCCCAACCCATATACTCAATTACCCTGGTCATAAGACCCCTGTACCCAGCATCTGCATGCTCTGCAGGATCAGGTCTGGCAAACTCTAATTCTGGGGATGTGTCAATTCCACTGGCAGAATGTAGAGTATCACTCAGGTCTCTCATTCTAGATTCCTGATCAATAAGATCCTCAGAAACTTGTCTTGCACCATAAGAAACTCCAAGAGGAGTAACTTCATCCTCTTCTGAAGCAGATTCTTCATAAATTGCTGACATAGACTTGACAAAGTCTGATCTGGGCAATGGAGTGAATCTCATTTCTTCCTCTACTATTCGCGTCGAAGGAATTGATAAATCCTTCGAAATTGTCGAAGGGGTCTTTGAAGACTTCGAAGATGACTTCGATACTGGCGTCAAGGATGTTTTTGGTTTTGGAGTCGAAATTATCGACACCGATGGCGTCGACGAAGTCTTCAACGGCTTGTGTTTTTTGCATGGCACTGGAGAAGTGCTCGACTCTCGAAGAGTCTTCGACGGATTTACGTCGACTCGAGTTCTTTTAGATTCCTCGACGCTACCGGTCTTTGCCATGGTAGTCTTGGACTTCCTTTTGTCGTCCAATGGAGCGACTTTAGGGGCATGGCTTTTTCGAGGTTCTTTCGAGGGGGTCGGGCCACGTTCTCGAAAACCTCCATCTTTTTGCAGAATTCTTTCCACTTACAGGGAGAATCCAATTTAGTCGGACATCGAATTTCTTCGGTCGACTCTGAAGAAGATGATGATGAGGGAGATCTATGTCTCCTCTTCATTTTTTTAGATGATGACGACGAAGAGTGTCTCGATATACTCCTAGATCGAGATCGCATTGAGTGCCTATAGCGATCTAATTCCTTCGGATCAGTCGCTTTCTTATGTCTTTTTGACATAGCCTTCTTAGAGGCTTCCCTCCCCACCGACAATTTACCTCTCCTCTCACAAAGAGCTTTCTCGGTCATGGATTGACAGGACCCGCAGTCGTCGGTTCAGTGTCTGGAACCGAGACACCAAAGACAAATCCGGTGGGGATCGGTGATTGACATTTTTGATCCACAATCTACACACTTCTTGAACCCCGTCTTGGGTGTCGAAGGAGTTGAAGATGACAACATTTTCTTGACAGAAAATAGAAGCGCGCCGTTCTCGATAGCGAAGCGATCGGAAAAACGGAACTAAAGCAATGGGCGCGGCTCGAGCTATTTATACCATTGGTAACGTCGACAGAGTACAGAGTCCGTCGAGGGACAATCGAGTGTCATGACCTCAAGCACAGTGCCCTCTGCCGAGAATTTCTTTTTCCAAAGCAGCGAAGCTGGAGATAACGATTTATCACAAGATGAGGAATACGTGGGAGGACACAATCCATTTGAAAGATTGGTTTTGTTGACTTGTTTATGAGTCTATAACATTGTAGTGGTTTCCTTGGTGTAAAGCTGAAGGCCCTCTTTGTTTAAAGTTGACTTAATTCTTTAAGTACATTTTGAGTTTTGAATACACTGTTTTTTTACCAAGAATTGTGGGGTGGGACTGATATACAGGGGGGAGAAACCAGTTGTGCCACCCTAGGGGAAATCAATAAATACATTTATATATATTTCTACACATCATAGATCCATATTGAAAAGCTTCAACATTGGAGTGTATTTAATGGCTCACATTCCAGTACAAACTCTCTTTAAAATGCATTCATGAAGAAAAGCAGCCAAATAAACAGAGAGGGGATCCCTACTGCAGTGACCTTAATGTAGTGATTCATGATAGCAGAGATGGGTCTAAAGAATGTCTTCTCACATTCTACAATCCTAGCATGAAGACTGGGATCTTGGTTTGGCAGTGTGAAGGGGTGGTAGATCTTTGAAAATACATTTTGGATCACACTGATTTAGTTGTGAAAACTACGACTGCAATATACTGTTGTCAAATTTGATTCACGCTCTGCTGGTTGTGTTCCGTCTGTTTTGCATTCAGGCAAACGCCAATGGAAGTACAGAGCTCTCAAACTGGCAAACAGTTATTGACAGTGGGATGATCCAAAAGGAAACATTCAGTGGAAGATTGGTTGCAAGATTGGATTATTTTCTATAAAAATGAAATATTGATATTCACTTGTATCCGTATTTGTGATATTTATGGGTGCATTTGGATGCCTTTTAATGAATTTCCTTCGGTACATTATTTCTATTTAGTTTTGGGAAGTTTTGCTTTAAACTGATTTAGCGGAGTAAGGAATATTTGTCTTTGTGTGGTTTGATTATTCTCCTTTAAAAGAAATTCTAAGTGGCTTCATATATATTGTGTACTCAAATACAATTCATGTATATATAGTGTATTCAAATATTATGTAACTTACACTTACTCAGTTCTCAGACATAAATAGATACTGTCAAATGAAATACAAAGAGATCCAACAAACTGTGATTCACGATAGATGCAGCAAAGCATGGCTGTTAATTCAGACTTCCTATTTTAGTGTTATCTAAGACAGAAACTTGCAATGACAAAGTATAGTGAGGAATAAAGAAAAATGCACAGTATTCTAAATCAACAACCCATATTGGAATTAAAAAAACGATAACTCAGCTACAATGTTATCTCGCTTGAAACTGGTGTGAAGTCCTTAAAAGACAGGGGCAAATGTGAAACCGTTCTCGTTTGAAATAAAATGTTAAATTCTGTTAAATCATTAGTTAATCTGATCAACACAATGCACAAAAGAATGCTAGTCCCTTTCAAACCTTAAATAATACCTCTACCTGAATTGTATCATGTAGTATTTGAAATATTCTCACCTGGATAAGATGTGCTGGTACTGTAATCACACAAATGGAGAGAGACATACGAAGAAGACACCGAAGAGCGTAGAGAAACTTTGTAAGGCTGTGCATGTGATGCGGTTGGTCACTGCAGCAAATATCGTCCCCCCATAAGGGTGAACCAAGAGACTGAATTCCAATTCTAAGCACATTCTTTGTTTTTTTCTGCAGAAGACACAAGTTGGCAGTACAAATGTTAATTTGGTTGAATATGTTCCATAAAAGCAACTTTGTCAATCGATAAAAATACACCATGTTTTTAAATTGAACCTTCCTTAGAATCTCAGTGGCTATAATGGATAGCCTTCAACTATCTCCAGCACTTGACATGAGACAGCGATCTCTACAAGCCTGGCTGGTTTTTGTTGATTAGATATTCCGCAAAAGATAGAAAATAGTAACAATGTTTAGGTTTGAGACAACTCCATCTTCATGCCAGCTGCTTGATGCTACTGCCAACCTACTTACCCATCCAACACAGCAGCCTTATCAGCTTAAATAGATGGGAATATTGTTTCTCACTATAGTCAATTTAGAATTCCTTGACGTATGGAATGTTTAGGGAAAAATAACAAGGAGCGTAAACAATAATACTATAATAGTCAAAAGCAAATGTTTTGCTGGGAGGTAACATTGTCTAAGTAGCGACAAGGACATTTACCATCAACTGGTCAGTAGAAATGCGCTATGTGGGGGGCGTGGCCAGCAGCAAAACATGGCGGATGCATAATCTGTAGGCTTTGTCAGGCCTACCTCCCAGGCATGGGGGCGTTTGAGCTACCTTGCACCCCCGTGCTGGCAGGGTATGCCGTACCGGATGACTAATCGTTAAATGGTGGGTCCGGAGCTGCAGCCACATGGGAGAAGAGACGACGGAGCCCTGGAGCAGAGAAAATGACAGCATGAGTCAGCTGCAGCCAGAGGAAGAGGTAATGTCTCGGAGTGCTCCAGGAAAGCCCTGTCCCATGAAACATTGGAGGGAAGGCGGTCAGAGGGGTCCCCTATCCCGGAAGGGAGACCTGTGTCTTAGGTTGCCTGTGCAATGATGCTGGAACCGGAGAAAAAGAATGGTGGCCATACGAGTGAGGTGCAGGCACGAGAGCCGTAGGCTAATCCTGGAAGGACCCACCAGGGGAGCCACTGGAATGGCAACATACAGAGAGGCCCATCCAGCTTTGAAACTTTGTGTGATGACTGCGCGTCCGAGACAGGCGTACTCCGATCTACACTGGTGGTGTCCCTGGCACTGCATGGTCAGCCAATGTAGGTAAAACAAGAGAACAAAGGGGACGTGCACAACAATTCTTAATTGATACACATATAGTATCTATATTGTTTTTTGATGTTTGAAAAGCTGTTTCTGGTGCACCAGGATAGGCCCCCCCTGATCCCCTGCCTCCTCGAGTCCAACAATAAACCAACAGGTAGTCCTAGTGCATTCTTGATCAGGAATACTCCCAATACATCGTTCTTGCTCCATTAAAACAACAATCATTCCCATTTTCAAAATACATATTTAATTTTTCCTACTAAATCTTTGTTCATCAAGAAATTCATATACAAAGTAAGGAGTCCAAAAACAAAAGAAAAAGCTCAAATCCCACTGTTCACTAATTGGCAATTCAAATGCAGTAATTCTTACATGTATTGTTCTGATAATGTTCATCCACAGCCCCATCAAAAGTTATTTTACATCAAATAACAAATCAAAACATATTTTTCATTTTTCAATGTTGTTGCAGACGCCTTTTGAATATTTAGCTATACCCTTCAATGTAGCTACACAGGCATTGGATCTTACTGGAGGGCTCCCCCATGAGGCTTTCCTCAGGGGCCATTAATAAATAGCACTGGCTGGCCTCTTGGGACTGAAGACTGAAGGGCAATTGGTGACCTATAATATGTAGGATTTAAATAAGTAACCTTGCTGAAAATCTGAAGGCTGCATGTGCAGGAACATGCTGGTGGCAAAACAGTGCGACTGGGGACAAGTGCTATGAGACACATTGCTGGCACAGTGGCGTGAGGGCCACATAATCCAGGCGGAGTGTAAAGCAGGCACCTCATGAGCACGTGCAATAGGCCCAGAAGCCTAATCTGCCTGTAGAGGAGGTGATAGTGTTGATGGTACCCTTATATTTCGAATTCAGTGTGAATGGCCCTCTGCATCATGAATAAACATATGAAGAATACTAAAGCAGGAGATATAGTCTCCATGATGCAGGGCTAGGAGAAGGATAAGCCCAAGAAGGTGGATGTGGTGATAACAGCCAGGTTCATGTACCATCACCAAAAGGCCCGGAGGCAGCGGCATTATACAAAGAAGCAGATTTACAAGATTAGCTGACTGAAATCACGAAGCAACCGCAGAACATTATGGTTGAGATCTCCCATGACAATCTCCTCCCTGGACAAGCAAATGCATGACTTCGGACGACCTGGAAAATATGACCTGCAGACAAATCTATCAACTGTCCGAAATGTCAAACAAAATGGAAACGTTAGAATCCATGTGTGAGAATCTGCAGGAAAAGCTGGAAGATCTAGAAAACAGTACCTGCCAGAACAACATAAGAATTTAAGGCATTCGTAGCTTAAGAACACCAAACTGCAACTGTATATTTTGTCAAATACTTGAACTCACGAGTGAAGAGGATAGCTCTGGACAGAGCACACCAGGTCTATTCCTCCTTACAGATGGAACAAAATTTGACACCTGGTGTTATTACCGAAAGTTCACCATTATCAAATTAAAGAGAAGATTATCAGAAAGGCAAGAACACAAGAAATAAGATTTTGATATGCAAAACTACAGATCTGTCAAGACTTGGTGAGGTCAACCCTAGCCAAAACATAAGCGATGTGAAATGTGACACAATGGTTATGTGCCAAAGAGAATAAATACCTTTGGGGATTACCCTGTACTCTACAGTTCTCAAATGGGGACCAATAAAACATCCAATTTCTGAGCCCTATTTGGAGAAACCAACACAGAAGAGAAGGGGAAACCACGGCGGAGAAGGATACTGAGAAGAGAACCATCTGGTTGGACATGGCTTCAAAAGAACTATCTTTATGGGGGTATTTTACCTTTCTAGAGGTAACTATCACTGTCAAAGATAGCTAATGACTAAGGCGAGTTGTGTGTATTGGTCCTAGGTACCTGATGCTCTGAGTGAATTTCCCCGTCTACTAGAAAAGTGAAGAGCAAGATTTGGCTTTGCTATCGAGTCGGAAGACATTTATTTCTTCGGACTATTGGTACAGGTATATTAAAGATTGTATACCTGTCCGCCCTACAGGTGATTAGGGACTGGCTAGGTTTACTTATTGACCAAAGATGCCCATGTAGTAATGTGTGTTTTTTCATGTGTCCTTAGATATAAAAATCTGGTGTGAAATGAATGAGAAAAGATCCACTTGAAGCACAAGACAACTTTTGTGCCCCTGACGAATGTCCAGTGATTTGTAACATATAGGACAGAAACTTATATAAGTTGGGCTATTTTAACATTATGGGGAACAAGACGAATTGAGTTGCCACTGATGTTTTTGAAGTTATTTGTGACTTTAAGTTTGTGAGGTGGAATTATTTTACGACACAAATTCTTGTGATGTAAATATGTTTTTTTAAATGTCTATGTGATTTGTGTTTGAAATTGAAAAATGAATTAAAAATTGAATTTTAGGTAATTCTGTTTGGGATTCACATTCACTATATGCAACCTATATTTGTTTAAAATTGTTGTTTTTTTAACACCATATCTTGAGGACACATTGAGAATGTCACATTGAGAGCGAGTTGTTTTTCCTTCCATTGGTTAAATACATATATGATCACCTCAGTCGGTAGGAGGGAATATCACCCAAGTGTGAGGCAACTCCTGAATGATAGAATTAGTACATGAACAGTATGTTACGAAAGTCAGCGATAGTGAACCCGGCAGAGGGAAGCCGACAACCAGGAGCAAAGCCCTGAAAAACTGTTTAAATAAGACATTAAAATTTGTGAAAGTGAGAAGTAGTGCAAGACAAGAAAAGGGAAGTGTCCTCCTTGTCATCTGGGGTCTGAGCCCAACAGAGGGAGATCCAGGGGTGGAAAGCTATCACCAAAAGTGAACTGAAAAAGGAACTGTCTTGTTAATTTGTTGACTACAACTTCTGAGGGATCTGCACCCAGAAGAGGGGGGCCAATGGGTGAAGCCATCACCCAAAGTGCTCGTAGAACAGAACATTGTGTTTGTTTGTTGAGAGCATCAGGCCTCACAGGCGAGAGACTTTTATTGAAAAGAGACAACCATCGAAGAACCTGATAGCTGATACAGAACTGTTATCTCGTGCTGGGAAGGCTTAAGCATGTTCTATGCTCCAAAGTACCACTTTGTCCTGTGCTAAAAACGTGGGTAAGGAAGACCTCAAGGCAATCCCATGCTGACTTATTGTTTGTGAACACATTTTCCTTTATTTGAATACCTTATCCAACACTCTTTTTGTAATTAGTTGTAAGGAATTTGGCAATAGGTTTTTTAGTATAGGCTTTTTACTTTGACAAGACGCCACAAGGACTGCTTAATTTTTCATTTTATGGTTGACGCTTGCTCCCATCTTAGATTTAGGTTAGGCATTTTTCCATCCTACTTTTACAGTTTAATAAACACCCTTGAACTGTGATTACTTGTGTCTGTCTTTACTGTGTCACCATGAGTTCCTTACAGGAGATACATAATGGTTAAAGGGGAATTGTATGGCGAACTATTACAATCGTGTCCGTTTACGCCCCAAAATAGGCACAGGCCAAACTACAAGTGACCCTAGTGGAAGGCACAGCTGGTACTCTACTGCGCAGTAAACAGGCCTATTACTTAGTAGGCAATAAAACAAATGAACCATTGACATAACATTAAGCGCATCCAAGCCCAAAGGAATATTTTGAGGTTGATGGGAGACCCGGGAGAGTGGAATGTGGTAAAGGCCAGAAGAGAGTTAATTACTACATTCTTTACAAACCTCATGGGCATGAAGAAACAAGACCAACACCCACAGATATCTTACATAGGTTTCTTTTTGAAAAAAAATGTTTTATTATTGTTTATGGTTAAAATTAACTTTTCACAAACAGTTCACATTCCATTTTCATACTTCACATAAATAAAACAAAACATGCATCAATTAAATTCTAATGAAAAGTCAAAGATAAAACCTATTTTAAATAAAACAACATTTCCAACCAATACAGGTAAAGTGGAGGTCATAACACCACATACCCTCTTTTCCGTTGTACTGGAACATAACATCCTATTTTGGCTAGTCTCTTGTTTGATAGATTGGAGTTCTGGATTTTTACAGATATGACACAGCTTTAGTGCTAGATCACCCATTCCTCTTTTTGCAAAGACTTTGCCCGTATAAATTACATTTAACCTTAATCTTAAGAATTTGTTCCTGATTCTCCAATCAGGAAACTTTATCAGATACTTATTCAGGAAACCCAATTTTAGATCTGTTACCTTTAGGGGGTTTGGATTAGCACCTGACCTTACTTTTCCAATAGTATGAATCCAATCCATTTCATCCCATTTCTTTTTAGCTTCATCGGCTCTTCCGTTAGTAATTTACTCTCTATATCGGCATCCTACAGTAACTTTTCCACCTGGAGATTTAGATTACCCAGTAATTTTGATTTACCCATTTCGATATGGGCTTTTATGGCTGAGTACAGCGAATCTTCCTGTGCAGTATTAATCCGTTGCAAAAGTAATATCAGTTTCCACCCTGCCTGAGATTTTAGGGACCTAAGGCCAAATTCTAACCTAAGGTTGTCCATCGAAAGGCTCATTGGCAGCCCCAATGCATGTTTCCACAAAAGCCCTTCCCATTTTTCCCATGGGGTGTTCCAGAGGTGAGGTTTTGCCTCTAAGTCATAGAGTAGGACAGGAACTAGTTTGGCTTGATAGAATTTTAATGCCGGGATAATGAAGAATCTTCCATGTCTCCCAAATATTTTCTTCATCTGGGCTGCCAAGGGTTTTCTTTTCATTGCAATCTCATACTCCACTTTATATACTACCGGAGTGGCATATATTTTGTAGCCAAGGTATACCAGCTCTTCTACTCTCGTTATTATTTCACCCCCACTGATGAAATGCAATCTTTTGGTTTTTCTGTCTGAAAACCAACAATTTCGATTTAGTTGGGTTTAAAGAGAGCCCATTTTCACACACATTTTGGTGGAGACCATTGAGCAACCTTTGTAAGCCGACCGCCGTTCTATCCAGGACTACCACGTCATCTGCATAGGCAAGCCAGTGGAGTTTTACCCCGTTCAAAACTGGACTTGCCAAAGCATAGGATGCCAGAAAATCCCCATGTCTGCTGTATAAAGATTACATAGGTTTCACAAGGGCTGCCCAGGATGACAGAGGAGCAGCATTGAAAGATGAAGTAAAATTGGTGAAAATGGCCCCGAAAAGTAACAAAGCTTGTAGTCCCAATGGATTTCTGACAAATTGTTTAAGTCTTTAAACCTCTTTAAATTGTCTAGAAAACCTTTTCAATGAATTCCAAAAGACTTGGATGACCACACTCACAATGAAACAGTCAATCACAGTCCTGATTCCAAGGAGGGGGAAGATCTTACAGATACAAATTCTTAAAGACTGATCCCCTTCCTAAATGTGGTCGTGAAGATACACGCACAAATTGTAACCCTGCAAATGGAGGTAATACTACCCGGAACAAACCGGCTTTATAAAGAACCGAAATACCTATGAAAATATCCTGAGGACCCTAAATATTCTCAAACGGGGGCCAAAAGAAATGAAGAATTTTCAATGTAATCATTAGACGCACACAAAGCGTTCTACCGGGGAGACTGGGGATACCTTATGGTATTATTGAAGGCATGCAGATTTGAGCCGAGGTTTAGGAACTGTGTATGAGCATTATACCAACCAGCCTCAACTAGAATCATGGTTAACAGTATTCCTTCAGACCCAATGATAGTTTGAAGAGCACTAGGCAAAGCTGTCTGATGTTCCACTGATCTTTGCGCTGGCCATGGAACTGCTTTGCAATAAAATAAGAGCCAATGATAGGATCCAAGGGCTAACAGATGGGAGCGTCCCTCACAAAATAGCCTTGTACCCAATTACATGCTGGTATACTTTAAGAACACAGTATAGTCCCCTCCAGCCTTACTTGAGGAGTTAGAAGGGTTTGGGGAGGTGTCTGGGTTCGTAGTTAACTATAATAAATCAAAAATCTTTGTGGGCATTTCTGACATTCTGAGGACAAGTGGTAGAAGATTTGCGTGGGGTACTGACCATATAGAATACTTGGGGTTTAGGATAACTGCCCAGCTAAGTTCTCCATATCAAGTGAACTATCCCAAGCTGCTTAATGACCTATTTTCAGACTTGACTCACTGGTCAAAACAGGAGATATCCTGGGAGGGAGGAATTACAGCTTTGAAGATGAATGCTCTTCCTAGGTTGTTATATTTCTTTTTTTTTTTATTTGAATTGTAACAATTAGTTTACAAATAAACTTCAGTTACAATAAACAATTTAGAATAGAATCCAACTATCACATAGTCTACATAAGTATACAAAATAATCACCACATATAACTACATATAATCCATGTAGATACCATACGCAGCTCTCCAAGTTTCTAATTAATTAAGACTGATCCTCACTTAGAATACTTTCCACAAACTCACAAACCGCACATGTGAGCGACACATTTGTTCCCGAAAGTATCCAATACCACCATTTGTCCATGTCTTCATCAACTGGAGCAAAGGGACCCAGATGACACGTTCGTTGCTGCATAATTTTAGAACACTCAGTGATCAAATGTTTAATTGATTCTACTGAAGTTTCACAGAACCTACAAAGATTGTTCTCACTGTTAAACACTCTTCGTCTCCATTGAATCTCCTTTGTTTCATATGCGTTCAAGTGCAGTCTCATGAATTGATTTCAATGTTTTCTCGATGGAAATTTGTGGAGATATCTGGGTAGACAGTCTAAACAATTTGTTAAAGAGCCCAAATTGATTGACGAAGATAGGCAGTTTCTTTGTTCTAAATTCTGGATCCAATTCCACATCCTTAATTTCTTTTTTGCAATTTGGGGCGTTACTATAAGTGCTTCCCACTTTATATCTGCCGAATCAAGAATCTTTTTTAGACCGCTGGTCCAATTTAGCATAATACTGCAACGTTGTTGTTGAACCATGTTTACGAAAACTTGATACGCTGGAGCTTGATCCTTCAAAGACATCTTCCGCAACATGGCTAGCGATTTCCAGACAACTACGTTGTGCATAGATTCGATTCCAAGTTCGTGTCTTATGGCGATCATTGAAACGCCCTTTGGTAGCTTAAGAATACGTCTCCAGAAAATACCTTCAAGGGTGGGCCAAATATGGTAGTCCAGATTCCAACCAGACTCTGCTCCAAATGTAATTGAGGGGATCACCTTTTGTATGTAAAAGTTTACTACTGGTTTTAGTGAAAATGTACCATATTCAGCGTGCAGTTTTGCCCCTTGTAGCGCAAAGGTCAACATGCGCTGTTTAAGGTCACAGATCCAAGCATGTTCTCTGATTGAAGTGTTATACATAATACCTAGATATCGAATGGTTGGTGTTTGTTGGATCTGTACAGCTTCAAGATTCCATCTAAAGTTCTTCATTAGTGTTTTAGAGGTGTTCCCAATCGTCACAATCTTTGTTTTTTCTACATTTATTTGCAGCAAATTGTCACTCAAGTACCTTTCCAATGCAGATAATAGTCTCTGCAGCCCAATTGGTGTTTCATCTATTAGGACAATATCATCTGCATATATTGTCCAACTAATATTATTCCTATCAATCTTTTGGGTAAAACATCGAGTCTGAGAAAAAGCTTCAGATATATCAGATATTAATAGTTTAAATAACAGGGCAGCTAAGGGGCAGCCCTGCTTGACTCCTTTGTTTGTATATATTTTCTCAGTAAGCTCACCCGCTTCATTAATTCGCACCCTGATTGAAGTCTCTTCATATAAAGCCATTATGGGCTGCAGTAATTCAGGCGGACATGACCAAGTTGACGATTTTTTCCACAATTCTGCTCTGTTTAGGGAATCAAATGCTTGTTTCATGTCGATGAAAGCAATGAGAAGATTTTTTCCTTGATGTAAAGCTTTTAATTTCAGCAGGTTTAATATCGTCAGGTTCACTTCTGTTCCCACTCCTTTGGTGAAGCCTGTTTGGTGTTTATCGAAGTGACCTGAGAAAGTCGCCCACTTGGACAGCTTCTGCTGTAAAAAGGACGCGAAGATCTTACCCAAGATGTCTAGGAGGGCAATTGGTCGATAATTGTCCAGATCATCACGGCTGCCCTTTTTAAAGATAGGCACTATAATGGCCGAGTTCCAAGATTTGGGGACCCTCTTTATGGTAGCTAGCACTTGAAATAGATGGTATATAAAGGTAGTCCAATGCTCGTTATTTGCTTTTAATGTAACATTGGAAAGGCCATCAGGTCCGGCCGCTCGAGAATTTTTTAGTTGTCTGATTGCAGTTGAAATGTCTTCTCTTGATTCGACAACGTTCCAAAACTGGCTGGTTTCCGGCGTTTCCTCTTTCAGCAGGTTTGCAGTGCTTCCAAAAACTTTGGCAAAATGTTGTTCCCAACTGGACTTGGATATGCCATGATGCGTCTTTGCCTGCTGTAATATTGTTTTATTATTTATAATATTCCAAATGTCCTTTGTCCGATGACAAATCATCAGCTTCAGGATTCGTTCTCCTCGTTCTTGGTCTCTCATCATTTTAAAGCATTTCAGCCAGTTTCAATATTTCGCCTTGAGCTGTTTCATTTACGTCCATTTATTTGGATCCGTCTCTTTTTTTAGTTTTCGTAGGTCTCGTTGCAGTTGTTTTTTTTTTTAAGAGACACTGATGGACTAAACTCATATTTTTTTATGTAAGAACAGCTGTTTGGGTGCTTGTATTTGATTTGATATTCTGCCAACAGAGCGGTGTAGTTTATTTTGACACATGCTGCTATCTCTTCTGAGACTATCATTTCATTTAAAGTCCTCAGTTGTTTGGTATTTATTTTTAATCTATTTCCTCTTTGATTCACCTCCAATGTTTGGTTAAAGAGCTCAACATTTCTTGGTGAATGTGTCTTTAGAGTCAATTCAAGTGGAATGTGGTCGCTACTTGATGATTTCAGAACTTTCAACTGTATGATCTCGTTTAGCAAGGTGTTTGTTATATTTCTTTCATTGCCTCCCCTGTGAAGTTTCGAAGGGGGCACTACATACCTTGCAGCAGTAGATGCTCTGATTCATCTGGGGGGCAGGGAGTGTGGCAGAAACCTAGAGTAGCCAAAAAGATTCCACTGAAAAGTAGCTTGGTGGGAGTATGGGGTTTCCCAATATAGGCCAAAACCTGATGGCAGGACAGGCAGCACACATATTTTACATGGTGCATGCAAGTGTTGGAATGCAAGGGCTGGAAATAGAGCAACAGGCAACAATCCCACATTGCTCTTCCTTAGCAAAAAAGCTATAGTGGCAGGGTGAGGGCTTCTGTGCTCAACCCGAATATCCTTGATTCATTGGGATAGACCAAGGATGAAATGGGGGTGACAATCACAAAGGGCTCCTTCACTTCAACCGCTAACAATGCTGAATTCTCACCAGGGCTAAAGGGGAAGCTTTATGGCTTTGATGAGGGGAGGCATGAAGACCTTTACAAACTGGGGAGGCTCCTATCGCATTTGCAGACGCCAAACTTATATTTAACTTCGGGAATGAGAAAGATATAATGCGCAGATAAGACATTGGACCTCGGTACTTGCAGCGATCGATGCGGGAACCAGACAACAATACCCCCAAACTAACCTTATGGGAGGGTGTGAATAAAGGCAGTGGGCCTCATTACAAGTTTGGCGGTCTGGAAACAACGGTGCTGGTAAGCTTAGAGGCACTGTTTCCAGACCGCTAAACTACGAGTCTGCTGGCGGGTGCCGTTTCGCCCGCCAGGTCTGACGCTGGTGGGTGGAATGGCACCAGCCAGCAGACTTTCACAGAGGAGTCACAGGAATGGGGATTAACAGAATTGCCGGCGCCGGATTTACCAGACAACCAGTACTGTAATGCCCCAGTTAATCCGGCAAGTCCAGCACCAATAAATCACTACGGGTCCAGTGGCAGTCTGCCGATTTCACCGGCACGGCTACCACCGGACACATAATGAGGCCCATAATCTTAAAATAGCACAGCTTAGCCAAAGGGTGGATACGAACAAAAGACTCCTGTACATGCAGAAATAGGAGGAGGATTTGAATACGGAAATAGATGAACAAGTTACTGACTCCATGTAACGGATGTTCCTCCCATGTGTTCCTAATCTTTGATATAGGTTATCCAGCTTCAGCTGCTTCCGAAAAAGAATTTCAGCACAGAGCGCTTGGAGTCAATGGGGTCGACTTGATGTCCCTCGAAGGCCTCCATCTCGAGGATGATGTCATCGAAGGCATATATAGCACGCACAGCACCTGTTAGCTTCAAGTTCTGTTTTTTCCCGACCGCAGAAATACCTGCAAAAGCACAGGAATGACCATACTCAGCCTTGAAGGAACGGAAGCTGTAATAGCATGGGAAATTGTACCGTGGGGTAGGATGGGAGGGCGATGAGGAATAGGTGGGTGGAACATCCAGTCGAAAGAACGTTACCAGGGGTAAGTTACTTGTTCTTCGAATAGATTGTGTCCTCACACATATTCCTCATCTTGGATAGACTCCCAAAGCAGAATTTGATTTGGAGGTGGGAGTAGAATTTGATTTTAAAAATGTTCATGAAGGAGGGTGTGGCTTGCAGCCGTCGTGATGCAGTCGCTCCTCTAAAGCTGCCCGTGGATTGCCCGCTGCTATGGCTACATTTATGCAGTTCCTGTAGCTTACACGAACCACCGACGCCATGTGGATCGGAACCGATGGAGCACAATCGGCTCAAAGATGAAAGCCGGGAGAAGGAGCACTGCACTCGAATTCGCCGTCTGAGTCCCGGCTCCCCCCCACCGCCCAAGGAATCCAAGATGGCGGGTGCATGTATGCGCGCGTATGCAACCGGGAGACGGAAGCGAACCCCCCCGTAACACACAGGCCGGAGAGGACGACCATCCAGGCGAGAGGTGCAGACCAATTTCATCTGCCTGCGGGGGGCGGCTCAGGCTCTCCTGGGGTCGGCGAGGAGGGCCGCATCGAAGCCTGGTGGGGGAGCCCCTTGCGGCAAGATCTCCAGCTGAGGCGATTAGCTCAGGAGGAGGACCTGCTACCCGCTCCCGCTTCGGAGGGGAGTCAGGGCGTCGCTGTCTCCATAGGGGAACTACAGAGGCCCCGGCTTGAGGGGAGGCAGCATTGGAGCTGCGCTGGTGGATCCCTTGTGGCTAGAGGAGGATGGGGCCCGCTGTGAGGCCCTCGGAGGCACCTATGCGCTGGGCAACGCCCTCTGCATTGTTTCTGCAGCTACCTGAGAGTCTGGAGCCCTGCATCACCCGTGCCCTGATCGAGGGCCCTCTCGTGGCCTTGTCTGGCCCCCGTTTTGTGTTCCCTCTCCCCCCTCTTCCTCCTGGGGCGCCCCGGCCTACACCACCTCGCGGCTACACTCCTGTGAATTGAAGGATACCCTCCCCCCCTTCCAGCAGACAGGGACACCCGCGGGCTGCGTTGGTGGCTCCTCTGATTTCCCGGTGAGACCTACCTTCCGGCCTATGGACATATACAAACAGCCCCCTAAAGTAACTGAACTCCAGGTGAGGGGAACCGTGGAGGTGCCGGAGGGCCACGTTTGGAGTGGGGACAGGAGACCCTCCCCCCATGCAACAGTTGGCGGTGGGAGCCTTCCACAGGAGCCCCTAGAGAGCACATCATTGCACCTTGCCGCCGCCTTCAGTGCACAACCAGCGCCCGCCTGGGGGCCCCACGCTGTCCCCGGGGGACCCGAATCCGAGTTAAAGGTAGGCCTGGCCCGGGTGCTCCTCTCCCTGAGCTTTTCCTGGGGCGCCCCGGCCCACTACCCTGCGGATAAGGCCTATAACCTGCACGGGTGACGCTCCTTAGCCTCTCGCGGGGCTCTGGGAGTCCCCGGGCGGCTCCCGCAGCAATTCGCCTTCACTCTTATGGTGCTCCCTGCGGCCACTGACCAGCCGCCGACAAACAACGCAATGTCTAAGCAACAGAAATCCACCAAGACCGCGGACATAGCAACACTGTTAATGCCATCCGACAAAGTGAAGAAACAGGACCCTTGCTCCTCAGTTTCACGGGAATCCCTAGACAACAAGGGACCTCTGGCGACCAAGGAAGATATCCGTGAATTTATGGCTGACATCAAATCAGAATTCTGCTCTTGTATGATGGAACTTACTACCAAGCTGGAGAGTATGGACAAAAGGGTCTCGGAGGTAGAACAG
Source organism: Ambystoma mexicanum (assembly GCF_040938575.1). Taxonomy (NCBI): domain Eukaryota; kingdom Metazoa; phylum Chordata; class Amphibia; order Caudata; family Ambystomatidae; genus Ambystoma; species Ambystoma mexicanum. Next base: position 686,823,981 of record NC_090934.1, on the reverse strand, counting down.
AGAGTGGGAGTGGTTGAGGATCGCATCCAAGACCATACCTCCGCCTTAACTGAGGTCCAGCGCTCAATTAGACTTCTGCAAGACAAGTGCGACATCCTAGAATACAAGCAGGAGGACCTGGAAAATAGGGCCCGACACAACTACCTCGGAATTCGGGGGGTTCCTACTTTGATCCCAGACAAAGGGCTGGCTGAATACGTGGGCCTCTTCTTTCAGACTCTCCTCCCCGACCTTGAAGACTCACAGCTTCTCCAAGATCGAACCCACAGGCTGAACCCCCGTCGCAGAGTGGACTCGGACGGCCGACCGGACGTCATCACCAGGGTGCACTTCTTTACCACGAAAGAAGCCATCTCGGCAATAAGCCGTTCCAAACATGAAATCACATTCCAGGGGGTCTCCCTCCAGATTTATCAAGATCTATCTCCTCTTACTCTCGTAAGGAGGCGTGCCCTCCGCCTGTTAACCACTCTTCTTCAAGCCCAAAAAATCTGCTACAGATGGCTCTTTCCCACAGCCTTGCAATTTTCTTACAAGGGCTCACTAAGGAAAATTAGCCATCTGGAAGATGCTGAAAACATCTTGCACCCAGGCGCTTCCAGGCCTTCGCCTCCACCGCCCACAGAGGCGACGGCTGACTCGGACCTTGTGGCCTCCCCTAACCCCCCACAAAATTCCTGGTCGAAAGTTCCGAGATTCCGGAAGAGGAAGTAGCCGGGTGTGGTCCCATGATGGAGTCACCACCACTTTCTGTCCCGGCTCGCCAGCCCGGCACCCTGGAGCCGATCAGCACCCACAGGAACACAGATGAGCTCCATCCCTAAAGCAGCAGGCATCATTCCACAGCTCATGCCCGGTTCCGAGGCATGATCTACCTATGAGTCCTTGGAACGATCCACCAAGATTATTTGTAATTTTGGTCATGTTGGCTACATACTGTTGTATGGCCCCGTTGGCCATGGGGGGGTTCTAGACCCACAAAAGGTCCGCCACCCCCAGTTAAACCTCGGTCCTCCCATTGGCGGTCCGAGCAAAAACCCCAAAGGCAGGTTAATAAATGGACACACACTCTGCGACATGATGGCTGATTCCTCTACATCTCCCCCTCTTCCCCAGGGCTTGATGGCGGCCCCGGAGCTGGTCCCGGAACATCAGACTTTGAGGTTTCTCTCCCTGAATGTTAAGGGACTGAATTCACCTGCTAAACACAAGTCCATCCTACAGAAACTTCAGAATGACAATGCGGTAGTAGCTATGCTACAGGAAACCCATTTACTGCCGGCAGACCACGGCCGCCTACGCTTGCGAAACTTCCCGAAGCAACTCTTCGCATCTGGGAACTCCAAGAGGGGTGGCACGGCAATCCTATTTGGGAAGGGGCTGGACCCTCAAATTCTTTACTCCATAAACTGCCCGGAGGGGCGGTACATGGCAGTGAAATGCCTGCTGCTGGGACAACTGTACTCCATAATCTCAGTATACGCACCAAACTCAGGCCAGGCGCTGTTCTAGGAATCTCTCAGTGCGACTCTCTCTCCCTTCCTGGAGGGCCAGATAGTGATTGATGGTGATTTCAATGGGGTCCCGGACCCCATGAAAGACAAGTCGCACCCACCCCCTACCGGGGACCTCGCTACAGCCCTGGCTCTCCTGCAATTATTCAGAACTCTGGGGGTAGTGGACTCATGGAGGGTACGCCACCCATCTGAAAAAGACTTTCTTCTATTCTTATGTTCACAGAACGTTCTCCAGGATAGACCTTCGCCTAGTATCTCCGCAAATCTTCACATTCACCAACAACGTGACAATTGGCTCCAGAACCTTGTCTGATCACGGCCCGGTGACCCTAGAAATCCGAGTGCAGGGACCACCTAACCCCCAACAGCACAGATGGATGCTATATGATCAGATTCTTAACGAGATGCCACTCAGACGCGATCGCAACCACGATCACCAACTTCTTTAAGGAGAACCCCAGCGAAGACACCTCCTACACCAACAATTGGGACTCAATGAAGGCAGTGGTGCGTTGGGAACTGATTGCGCAGCCTATCACAGGCATAAACGACAAACTCGCCAAGGCCTTGAGGAAGAACTCGAAAAAGCAGAAAGGACCCATAAGGAGAAGGGCTGGTCCCCTAAAACTCAGCGAGCTATCCGGATAGCGCAAAAGAAGATCGAGGCCCACTACGCTGAACATACTGCCCACCAAATGGCAAATGCTAAACAGTTTTACTATGCTAAGAACAACAAAGCAAACAAGCTACTGGTGGCCAAACTTGCCATGGCGAAGAGGAATAACACGATCATGGGCCTGCAGGATCAACATGTCCAATCCGCTGACCAAGACAAACTACAGCTCGCGACGGCCCACCTGACCCAGGTGATGACAGCTCCGGTACGGGACATGAAGGAACAGAGGGAATACCTACAGAATGCAGCGCTTCCCCGACTAAAAAGAGCAGCCCGTGACTCTCTGGAGGCGCCGATTACCCACGAGCAAGTGGACGCGGCGATAAAAGCCCTTAAATCCCGGGCCCCTGGCCCGGATGGATATACAACTAGGTTCTATAAGATTTTCAAACCCCAATTATTAGTGCCTCTGGTACAGTTGTTTAATTTGTTCTGGACCACGGGCACTATAACTCCGTCCATGCAAGAGTCAATTACGGTCTTACTGCCTAAACCTGGAAGCGATCCGAAGAACCCTGCATCATATAGACCCATCTCCCTGCTCAATATAGATGCTAATATATACTCTAAAATTCTAGCAACACGACTGTCCCAGTTCTTGCCGGAGATAATCAGTGCTGATCAGAGTGGCTTCCTCAGGCACCGCTCTACGGCCGACAATATCCGGAGGGCCTTGGACCTGGTGGAACTTGCCTCCCGAGACTCCCGGGAGTTGGTGCTTCTGGCCCTGGACACAACCAAGGCGTTCGACAAAGTAGACTGGACCTTTATGAGGCTCACCCTCGAGGCCTTTGGATTTGGCCCGGAATTCTGCACTATGACGCTGGCTAACTATAAAGCTCCCAAAACCCTTCTCAGAGTCAATGGCACCCTTTCCTCCCCTATCAGCCTAACCTGCGGAACCAGACAAGGATGTCCACTGTCACCGCTCCTCTTCTCACTAATCATGGAACCATTCGCCCAACGGATCAGGTTGAACCCTGCAATCAAAGGCTTCCAAACGGGCATAGCGCACCATAAACTGGACCTCTATGCAGACAATGTCCTTCTGACCACCACGGAGCCCCGTACCTCCCTCAGGCCCTGGCTGAGATAGCGAGCTATGGAAAGCTCACGGGTTTTGTCATCAATTTCCGGAAATCAGCTGCCATGGGGGTGGGTCTGTCCCTGGAGGACCGAGAAGCCCTAATCCCGCTGTGCCCAGTACAATGGACAACCATGGGAATCAGCTACTTGGGGGTCCAGATCCCAGCTAACCCAAGCGAGGTCTATCGGGCTAATTTCCCTCCACTATTTACGGACCTGGAGACAGACTTAAAGCGTTGGGCGGCACAAGAGATTTCGCTGATGGGCCGTATCACAGCCTGTAAAATGAACTTGCTACTGAGATTCCTGTACACTTGCTCCTCACTTCCTTTGCCGGTTCCGGCGCCAGCCCTTCAAAACTTACAGAAGAAAATGCTGCAGTTTATTTGGAGGGGGAAAAAAGCCAGAATCCCTAAATCCACGATGCTGGGCAACGCGAAACTCGGTGGCCTCAGGGTCCCAGACCTACAGAAATACCAAATGGCGGCTCAGCTGGCATGTATTCAATTGTGGCAGATTCTTACTAACCGCCCCAGATGGGTGGATCTTGAACAGGCGCAGCTACCACTCCCACTACGCTTTCTCCCACATATCCCTTCTCTGGAACGGAGACGGTGGCGGGATCTTCTGGCGACCACCAAACATACCATCTCGGCATGGGACAAAACATTGAAACAAAAGAGGATCCCGGCGGGGCTCAGCCCCCTCTCCCCGGTGTTTATGAACCCAACCTTTTCACCTGGTCTGTCTACCCGGAACTTTAAGTCCTGGATTGCGGGAGGCCTGGAGACCCTGGGACAACTCTTCAAAGGGGGCCAACCCTGTACCTTTGAGCGATGTAAAGAACTCTTTAAGATCCAGCAACAGGATAGATTCACATATATCCAGCTGCGCCACTGGTGCACCCATCCACAGACTCGCCAGACGGCTACCCGCCCCCCCCACAGCTATCGAACTGACCCTTAATGAGCTCCCACCCTGAGGAAGAATCTCTACTCTATACAAACGCCTCCAAACGGATTTCTTAATTTCTAAGACTCTGTATATTGCCCAATGGGAAGCGGACCTGGGCCGTCCTATTGAGGACCAACAGTGGGTTGATATCTGGTCCCGGGCCCACACCTCCTCATCTTGCATCACAAACGGAGAATGCGCCTACAAGATCCTCCTCCGTTGGTATTACCCTCCCCTAAAACTCCATCACATGAATCCCACACTCGACCCACAATGCTGGAGACAATGCGGCCAAATAGGCCCCTTCTTTCACATGTGGTGGTCCTGCCCCAAGGCTCAAGCCTTTTGGAAACAATACTTAGCGAAGATTGCAGACATCACTCAGGTGCGCCTGCCCTTAGACCCCAAACCCATTCTCCTTGGAGCTACGATCCCCGGGATCTCCCAAGGTCTGGACCTAGGGCCAAACTATTATCCCAATGCTTACTGGTGGGCAGGAACGTGATATCCCGCACCTGGAAAACGACGGAAGGTCCGCTCATGCCTTTCTGGTGGGTGAAAGTCTAGAACATCTTGATCGCTGAGAGGGTGATGGCTGCCGGGGCAGGCCTTCTACATTGCTTTCACAATATTTGGGGTCCGGTTTTAGACTTTGACCAAAACTTCCCGGCCCTGACATTCAAGCCCCAACTGGCCAGGAGAACTGTCCAAGATGGGGATCCCTAGCGGGGACGGGAGGATGGAACTTAAGACCTGGGGGAGGGGTGGGAAGAGCGTCAAATGGTATTGTTTTATGCTTCATGTCGCAAATGATTAAGCTCTGTATTGTTATAACCTGCCTGTTTAAAATAAACATGTTTAAAACAAAAATGTTCATGAACAGAGTTCAGTACTGCTTTACCAAAGCTAACATCCTGACCGAGGGAAGATTCCAAGCAGTAATGCTTTGTAAACGTGTGGATAGTAGACCACATTGCTGCTTCACAAATAATTTTTTATTGGTACACTCTTTTGGAGGGCTGTAGAGGTAGCCATGCCCCTGGTGGAATGGGCCCTTACACCTTTCAGAGACTCCTTTCCCTGCCAACCTGTAACATTCCGAAATGGCCAGAATGATCCATCTGGATAAGGTCTGCTTAGAGACAGCCTGACCCAGTTTGTGGCCCGTATATCCAATGAAAAGCTGGTCATCAATACAAAGTTTTGACAGTCTAGATATATAAAAGCTTAAAGTTCTACGATGGTCCAACCTATGTAGTCTCTCCTCCTCCTTGCTAGGATGCAGGGGTGGCGGGGGATAGAAACATGGCAGAACAATTTTCTGTCCTATGTGGAAATCGGAAATGATTTTGGGTAAAAATGAAGGTTTGACCCTTAGAACAACTCTATCCTGGTGGAAGATAATAAAGGGCGGCTTGGACGGAAGTGCCTGCAACCCGCTGTTATGGGTCGTCGTTCACCCCCCTCTGTGCGCAAAACCCAGCCACCTGCACCTCTAGCACTTCGACTTCCTAGTGCAACTACCAGAATGAAGGGGAGATTTGTGGCGCTCCCCAAAAGAATTCGGCATTATGCTGCCCCATTTCATGCACGATGGCAGCTGCCGTGGAAGTTAGCGAATCGAAAACTACATTCCCCAGAAAACCTGGCTCCGTACGGTAGTTTGCCGGTAGAGCCTCGCATTGGCTTGCCCCGCCTCTCTCACTGATGTAGTCCATGGAGGCAGCCAGGGCGCCGCTTCTGTTTACAGCTACTCCCGGCATTTAGAAGTTCCATCTTCAATTGCTAAAAACCTCCTTGTTCTTACGGATTCGACTCAGACTGTTTACTGGACCCTCTATTTTTGGAATACCCTTATTGAACTGCCTTCCCGTGTACCGAACCTGTTTTTGCTTCACAGACCCCGCTAGAAAAAGTTTGTCTTTGTTATTGCCTGCTTGTGTACCGAAAACCGACTTTCTGCTGGACTTCTTTTCTACGCGCTTTTGCCATAGTCCCTGTCCGCTAGTGTACCAGACCTTGCCTGCCTTCGACTTATCTATCTCAGGAATAGCCATCCCGACTGGTTGCTGTCATCATCATTCGTTCATCAGTGGTAAGACTTTCTGCTTCACAAACGGAACATTTGGAATGCACCTGGTTAATCCGTGCACTCAAGGACGCTCTGCAGCTGTGCACCATCCCGAATCCAGTGCGACTCTCGTGCCGCCCGGGTATTAGCATCCTACTACTAACATTTCCTTTTTCTTATTTTATCCCTGTCGTTGTGTTCTAAGCTACTCAAATCCTCCATTCATTCTCCACTGGTAAGATCCTGTCCACCTCTTGAATTGTGTCATAGTTTAAGCCAGTTAGATACTAAGTCTTGATACATTCCTAGGTGATTCCCGAATTGTGCTGCTCTTCTATCCTACGGGGGGAAAAAGCCCAGGTATTCCATCAGTTAGTAAGGCTTACAGGGGACAACTGTTACCTTCGTGTTACTCACTTGTTATTCTTCCTTTACAGCCTGGTTCGTGGCGGTGAGCTTTCTCCCCGCCCTTCTGGGTGATCAGTCCCCTTGTCTGGTTAAATACAGCAAGTGGTCATATCATTTTGAAGGTCTTATTCCCTCACAGAGAGGAGGCTTGGGTAGAGGCCCTACCCAAAGCTCTTCAAGCAACTTCCTGGGTTTTGGATACTCCCCGGTTCCACGCACTCATCTCACCGGTGAGTAACACCCGCTCACTCTACGGGCTGATGTTAGAGCTACCAATAGAATGGTTTTAAAGTTTAACAGGTTAAATGTCATTTGCCTCAGGATCCTTTCCCTCCCCTGTGAAGAACTCCCTTGTGCATAATCTTCTCAAGAAACCCACAGCTGATCCTTCTTGTCCGGCGAACTATCGCCCAATTTCCATTACTCCCTTTCTGGGCAAACGCCTGGAAAAGTTGGCCATCTCTCAGCTTAACCATCATTCCAATTCTGTTGGCTGTCTCCATGACCACCAGTCTGGCTTCAGAGCTGCCAGAAGCAGGGAAACTGCTCTCCTGAACATCTGTGAAAAGCTGCTCTCCAACCTTGACTCTAACATTCCCTCTGTCGTCATCATCCGCTACCTCTCTTCTGCCTTCGACAAGGTCAACCATACCATCCTGCTCAACCGTCTCCATGATAACCTGGGTATCACTGATCAGGCTCTGGTCTGGCTTACCTCTTTCCTCTCTGATCGACCCTCCCAGGTCCAACTTGGGTCCTTCCTATCATCTATCTTCCTCTCTAACTGTGGTGTTCCCCAGGGGTCTTACCTCTCTTCCTGGTTTTTCAACCAATACCTGGCAACTCTCGCCTACTGCATCCACTCAACTCATTTTCATGCTGCTCTTGGCCACGTCCTCTCCCTCTCTCATCTCTGATTGCCTAACTGCCATTCAAGATTGGTGTGCCGGCAATGATCTTTGTCTGAATGCCAGCAAGACAAAGATCCTCCTCATCGGCACAAATTCACCATCCTATCCCCTCACTCTCTGGCCGGCCTCCCTTGGCCCTCATCCTAACCCCACCTGCGAGACTAAGAACCTCAGGGTCATCTTTGACTCCACACTTTCATTCTCCGCCCACATCTCTGATGTCTCTAAAAAGTCAAACTTCCTACTGCACCTCCTCAGAGGTACTCTGCCTTTACTCTCCTTCTCCCCTCATGGTCTTCCAAGCTCTGGTTCTCTTTAGGTTGGACGATTGTAACAGCCTCTTTCTAAATATACCTGCCGCTACTCTGCGCCCTCTGCAACTAACCCAGAACAGGACTGCAAGGCTTGTCCTTGGCCTCAAGCCCTGGGATCGTATCTCTCCAGCTCCAAAATCTCGCCATTGGCTCTCAGTGGATGCAAGGGTTAAATTCAAAACCCTCCGCATTGTCCACACGGCTTTCTGAGGTCTGGGTCCAAAATACCTTTGGCTATCCCTCTGTAAATACCTCCCCTCTGGAGTCCTTTATTCCTCTACCTCTAACTCCCTCCGGATCAGTCGTTTTTCAAAGAAACGGGCTAGGGGTAGACCTCTGTCTTCGGCTGGGGCTGCCCTCTGGAACATCCTCCCTGCCACTCTAAAACTTGAGGAGAACCATCTCTGGAAGCACCTCAAGACCTTCCTCTTTGCTTCTGCCTTCGCTCCCCTCTCCCCTGCTGATCTGTTCTCTCTTGGCACCGCGCACCTGGCCACCCTCTGTCCTCCGGAACCCTGGTACCTGCTCACCCTGCAACCCTCCCGCATTGCCTCCGGGCCACCCCTTGCACTGGGGTCTGATCTGTACCCATACAGCCCCCACCTTTTTCTTCCTGCACTTATCAGACCTACCCTGTCTGCTGCCTTAAACCCAGCACTTGCCGGATGCACTACCACTGTTTGTTGCTTTTATTATTTATTTAAATATTATTATTTATCTGTTTTTCCTTTGCGCTGCACTTTCCACTTCCCCCCCTCCCATGCACTGCGCATTCTCAATTTCACTGGACCTAGTAAGATCGTTGTTTTGTACTCCCCTGTTCCCCTCCCTTGCCTTGTCGCAATCTGAAACACTTGTGTACGAGCGCATTAGAAGAACAAGTTACTCTCTTAACTGGTAACGTTCTTTCGATGGGATGGTCCGACGACGTATTCCATATCTTTGACAGTAATCACCACAGCTGTGCTGCTTCGGAAAATTTTCGGCGTCTGCGTCCTGCGTCGATGACTTCGATGCGCCGTCCCCGAGGACCTCCTCCGACGGCCGACATCACACGATGTGATAAGTAGGACGCACGACACCCGTAGCCTCCGTTGTAGTTTTTTCCGCCAGAACGTGTGACACCAGTTTACTGCCAGTCAGACACACAAGGCCTTGCGGAAACATAAGCTGCAATCGCATAAGAAATTCTGCAGCGGGGAAGGTAGGGAGGGAGCGATATGGAATACGTCGTCGGACCAGCCCATCGAAAGAACGTTACCAGGTAAGAGAGTAACTTGTTCTTCGAGGGGATTGGGTCCTCCGACGTATTCCATATCTTTGACAGACTCCCAAAGCAGTACCAAAGCAAGGAGGTGGGAAAAGAATTTAGAACACAAATTTAGCATGCCCAATCAAATTTCGGAATAAAGGACTGCCTTGCCAAAGGCCAGACCCTGTCCTCGGATGGAATTGAGGGAGTAGTGACATACAAAAGTATGTACAGAAGCCCAGGTGGCTGCATCACAGATGTTACGAATAGGAACACCCCTCTGTAGGTCAGTAGATGCAGCCATACCCCTGGTAGAATGGGCCCGCAAGCCAGCCGGTGGGTCCTTATCCGCCAAGCGGTAACACTTGGAGATAGCCAAAATAATCCAACGAGACAAAGTCTGTTTCGTCACAGCTTGTCCCAAACGCTTTCCAGCATAACCAATGAAGAGTTGATCGTCCACTTTGACCCGGGACATGCGTGAAATATAAAAGCTCAACGCTCTCCTAGGATCAAGCCTATGGAGCGTCGACTCTTCCTTACCAGGATGCGGAGGAGGATAGAATGCCAGAAGAACAACCTTCTGGCCCAAATGAAATTCCGAAACCACCTTCGGAAGAAAGGAAGGACGAACTCGAAGGACAACCCTGTCCTTATGAAACACAGTGAAGGGTGGCTTAACTGAAAGTGTCTGTAACTCACTCACTCTGCGAGCGGAAGTAACCACTACCAGAAACACAGTTTTAAGAGTTAACAGTCTCAAAGGGCAAGAATGCAAAGGCTCAAACGGAGCCCCCATAAGAAACTTAAGAACAAGGTTCAAATCCCAACCGGGCACCAGAAAAGGTGACGGAGGGAACACATTAGTGAGCCCTTTCAAAAATTGAGAAATTAAAGGAATCTTAAAATAGGAACATTCTTCAGACGCGCACTTAAATATGGACAGCGCCGCCAGGTAACCTTTAATGGTACCCACTTGCAAGCCCCTGTGGGCCAAGGAAAGCAAAAAAGACAGAACCATGGGAATGTCACACCCAAAAGGATCCACATTCTTAACTCTGCACCAGTCGCAGAATTTACGCCAATGGCAACGGTACAGAGACTTTGTTGCCGGCCGTCTGGCCGAGAGCAACACCTCCAACACGTATTCAGGGATGTCCCAATCCTTATACCTCAAACTTTCAGAAGCCAAGCGTGAAGGTTGAGGGATCTGACCTCTGGATGGAGAACCTGACCCCCCTCCCGTGAGAGCAGATTGTCTCAGTTGGGAAGACAACGTGGAGGGCAGATGGACAAGTCGAGAGGGTCCGGGTACCGCGTCCTCCGGGCCCACGCCAGAGCAATGACGATCATCCGGGAACTGAACCGCCATAACCTACGCAGTACTTGCGGGATGACGGGGACTGGAGGAAATACGTACAGCAGTGGGAATGACCACTCCACCACGAACGCGTCTCCTAAGGCTCCTTTTGGAGGAAATTCCCACGAGCAGACCCTTTCGCACTACCGGATGACAAAAGAGGCAAACAGATCCACTAGAGGGGTCCCCCAAAGGGTGAAGATCTCCAGGAGAATCTCCTGGGCCGGCTCCCACTCGTGAGAGATCGTGCTCCGCCTGCTCAGAGCACACGCCGTCTCATTGTCGTCTACGGCCAGATGAACAGCCGAGATCGAACATTCCTGCTGGATGGCCCAGAACTCGAGCTGCATCGCCTCCCTGCACAGAGGAAGTGACCCTGCCCCCCCCCTTTTTGTTGAGGTAGTGCATGGCCACCGTGTTGTCCGTTAGAATCAGGACACTCTTTCCTGGCACAGTCAGCAGAAAAGCCTTCATGGCTAGCCTGACGGCCCTCATCTCCAACAGAATGATATGGAGTTTGGACTCCGATGGAGACCAACAACCGCTGACTGTCAACTCATTGGCATGAGCTCCCCATGAGCTCCCCACCCCGTGAGGGATGCGTCAGTCACGATCGTCACCTCCGGCCAGGGCAGCCAAAATGAGAGCTCCCCCTGATCAACCAATCGTCCAGGTAGGGGTAGACGTGAATCCCCCCTTTCCTGAGATGCGCTGCCACCACCACCATGAGCTTGGTGAAAACCCTCGGGCGGAGGTCAATCCGAACGGCAGAACCCGAAACTGAAAGTGCGAGTCGCCAACCGCGAACCTCAGGTACTTCTTGTGCTAGGGATGGATCGGCACATGGAAGTAAGCGTCCTTGAGGTTGAGAGACACCAACCAGTCCTGAAGTTGAAGGGCCTGGAGGACTTGAGAGAGAGTAACCCTCTTCAACTTGTCCTTCCTGAGGAGTTTGTTCAAACCGCGCAAGTCCATGATGGGTCTCAATCACCCGTCTTTCTTTGAAATCAAAAAATAAGGGGAATACCATCCCTTGTTCCTCTCTGCTACAGACACCAGTTCTATGGCGCCTTTCTCCAGCAGGGCTTGAATTTCCTGCGCAAGGAGCAGATCCGGACTCTTCAAGGAGGGGTTCCCAGGTGGATTGTCGTGAGGCCTCTGCCGAAAGGGAAGACAGTAGCCGTGGGTTATGATCTCCAGAACCCACACATCTGAAGTAATGGCACGCCACTCTACAAGATGCTGCGCCAGCCTTCCCCCAACCGGCGAACCATGGGACCTGGCCTCATGACTGAGTGGTAGCGGCTGCGGCGTTGCTTGAGGGCAAAGAGGCAACTGCCCGAGCGGCCTTGGCACCTCGAGTACCCTGTTTTCCACCTCTGGCACTCTTACGGTGGCCTCTTTGACAGCTCGTCTCGCTTTACTGAAGGACGAGTAATAGCGAAAGGAACCTCCCCTCCATTGTTGTCCCCTAGGACGAAAAGGCAGAGGTTGTCGAACTGCAGCGCCCAACGACTTCGCTGCAGCTTTGGAGGTCTGCAACCTCTCAAGGCTCTCGTAAGCCTTGCTGCCAAAAAGATGTTCACCGTCAAAGGGCATGTTGAGGAGCCGGGACTGCACATCAGGAGCGAACCCCGACATCCGCAACCACGCAAACCTGCGTATTACAGGGCTCGCCGCCATGGACTGGCTGACACAATCTGCCAGATCCAAACCCGGCTGAACGGCCTCACATATGGCATCCTTGCCATCCTGAACCATAGCAAGGAAACCATCCCGTTCGTCCCCTTCGGGAATATGTTCAGCCGCTAATGCAACACAGTTCCACAGAGTGCGTGTGAAACGAGACAAGGCACATACGGAGTTGGCCGCCTGAAGCGCCATACCACCTGAAGAAAACACTTTCTTCGCCCAGCCATCAAAACGTTTGTCGTCCCTATCTGGAGGGATGGAAGGATACGACGCCTGCTTTGCTGGGGCCGTAGCCGCCTGCACCACCAAACTCTCCGGAGTGGGGTGCCTGGACAAGTAGCAGGGGTCGCTACTGGCTGGACGGTATTTTCGCGACAAAGACTTGCCCACTGCTGGGAGACTCTCCAGACAGTCCAAGCCACCACCACCCTTCTCTGCAGAGCCATATGAAACAGCAGTACCGGGTCAGTGGGGGGACCAAGATCGAGGATGTCTGCGAGATCATCCTGAACAAACTCCCCTGGGGGGGCCGACCATCCCAAGTACTCGGTGACCCGAGACATAAGGCGCTGGTACGAAGAATCGGCATGAGTGCCAGGCTCAGGCCTACAAAACTCCACCTCCGGAGAGGTGTCCAGTCCACTGGCATCATGCAGTGACTGCCTCTGGTCATCAAATTGGCTATGGCCCGAGAGAAGCTCATCTGGCACCGTAACCGGAACCAAGCCCTCATCAGAGCCCTCATCACCCTCTGAAATGTACTCCAGGCGGTGAGAGGAAGACACCTGGGGACCAAGCTATGCCTGACCTTAGCCAGAGCCTTTCTAGGGGCTACCCGCATGCCACGGGGCCCCTCTGACACCACCGCCTCGAAAGGGGTTGAGGGCGCTGAACGAGTCGGCGCCGAGAGAATCGGCATCGACGTCGAGCGAATCGGCATCAATGTCAGCCACAGCGCCGCCAGCATCGGCGGCGTCGACACAGGCCTCGAAGCCAGAGCTCCGAGCGTATCCTTCGATGACCTAGGCGCCGACAGCGTTGATGACCCCCTCGGAGGCGTAGCCTCGAGAGAGGTCGTCGACGACCTCGGCGCCACAGGCGTCGATGTCTTCCTCGAAGACTGCACAGGATCACACAGTCTCGAGCGCGTCGAGGACCGGGACCTGGAACGGGCATGGCGAGAACAGTTACCCTTGTCCGAGCGGGACCTCTCCCGTGAACCACCCGAAGTCGTGCGAGCGGTGTCTCTCGACTGATCACGACCAACCCCACTCGGAGGCGCGGATGGACCGGTGCCGGTGGCCTGCGATTCGAGAATCGCTAACATCTTCTTCCTGAAGGAAGCCCATTCCCCGGTGTCGCTTGCATGGTGGGATAAGCGACCCGCCGACGGGCGGAGTCCTCGGAAGAGGACGGGGAAGGCGACCGATGCCGGCGCTTCCGGGAATGCCTCGAAGAGGCAGAGGAGTGGCAAGACCGACTCCTGGAAGGAGATCCACTGGACCTCGGACGTTGACGTGGAGAGTCACCTCTAGAATCATCTGTCGAAAACCCTGCAGACCTCGACTTACGGGGCTTAGACACCCTACCTACCGACAACTTCTTCTTGCGCTCCCGCAAGGCCTTGGCCGTGAGCGACTGACAGTCGACACAGTCGTCCGTGTCGTGGGCCTCCCTGAGGCACCAGAGGCAGGCGTCGTGTGAGTCCTTTACCGACATCTTGGACCCACAGTCCCCGCATTTCTTGAAGCCCGGAACCGGGGTTGAAGACGAGGTAGACATCGTCACGAACAGGCTTTTCACAAAAACCGAACAGGTTCAAAGAACCGAGAAGAATACAACAGAAACTCCAAAGAGTCGAGGCGTACCAAGATTCACTAAGCGAACACGTTCGCGGAAAAAATGGAACTGAGGCTACGGGCGTCGTGTGTCCTACTCATCACATCGGGTGACGTCGGCCGTCGGAGGAAGTCCTCGGGGATGGCGCATCGACGTCATCGACGCAGGCGCCGAAAATTTTCCAAAGCAGCACAGCTGTGGTGATTACTGTCAAAGATATGGAATACGTCGGAGGACCCAATCCCCTCGAAATAAAATATCAATTAAAGGACATGAGTGTAAAGGTTCAAAAGGTGCACACATTAGGAATTTTAGAAACAGATTAAGGTCCCAAACTGGAACCTGGAAAGGAGATGGGGGAACACATTGGTGAGCCCCTTTAGAAATTGTGTCACCTGTGGAATTTTGAAGTAGGAACATTCCTCTGGCGAGCGCTTAAAGATGGACAGCGCTGCTTAAGTAGCCTTAAATAGTGCCAATCTGGAGCCCCAGATTGGCCAAAGAAAGCAGAAAGGATAAAACATCTGGTGTTTTACACATAAAAAGGATCTACATTCTTTTCTCTGCACCAGTTGCAGAATGTATTCCAACGGCAACATTACAAAGACTTTGTTGCTGGCCTTGGGGCCGAAAGCAAAATCTCCATTACATCATCCGGGAGGTCCCAATCATTGTATCTCAACCTTTCAGAAACCAAGCATGAAGGTTGAGTGTCTTGACTTCTGGATGTAGAACCCGACCCTCCTCTTGCAAGAGAAGGTCCTCTCTTTGTGGAAGACGCATTAGAGGGCAGATGGACATGTCCAGAAGGTCTGGGTACCACGTCCTCCTGGCCCAATACAGGGCAATTAGGATCATTTGTTTCCCAAACTTTCTCAAACTCCTGATCACTTGAGGAATGACGGGGACTGGAGGAAAGGCGTGTAGGAGTGGAAATTCCCAGTCCATCACGAACACATCTCCTAAAGCTCCACTTGGAGGAAATTCCCTGGAGCAGTACAGTTCACACTTCCAGTTGACACCGGTCACGAACAGATCCACTTAAGGGGTTCCCCAAAGGGTGAACATCTCTCGAAGGACTTCCTGAGCTAGTTCCCACTCGTGGGAGACTGTGCTCTGCCTGCTTAGAGCGTCCGCCGTTGTGTTCTCCTCTCCGGCTACATGAACATCCGATAGGGAGATTCCTTCTTTAATTCCCCAGTACCAGAGCTGCATTGCCTCTCTGTACAGTGGAAGTGACCCTACACCTCCTCTCTTGTTGAGGTAGTACATGGCCACTGTGCTGTCTGTCATTATCAAACCATTCTTTCCCCGTACAGAGGGAAGAAAGGCCTTCAGCGCTAGTTCATTGCCCTCCGCTCCAAAAGATTGCTATGTAGTTTGGACTACGATTGAGATCAACGATCGCTGACTATCAGATTGTTGGTGTGGGCTCCCTCAAGGAGTTCAGTGGTAAATAGCGCACGCATTTAGGGCGATCCCGCAATTATCATTAGTGATTGGTAACAGGCTCTTTACATTTTCGCTGGTGCTGGTATAAAATTGCACATATTGCTGCAGATACATGCATTTGACATGAAGTTGGGGCAATCCAGCCTAAGAATATGAAATGTGTATGTTTTTAGACATTGTTTCATTAAACTATGCCAGCTGTTTATATACACCGACTGCGTCCAGCACTCCATGTTTGAGTAGCTAAATATGATGTACATTGACCTATATCTAGGCACTTTTCTTACATTCTTATTTTTTGTATTTTAATGTTTCCCAAGAGTATCATTTTTTTTACAGCTTTTTTGAGTGGGTGGTCGATGGCACTGCTGCAGTCGAAAGTAGTTTTTGTTGACCCATAGTTTGTATTTTAGCCATGGATTTTGTTTTGGATGTAACAGATTTAGTGGTGTTACAGGCAGAGCCCTTCCTGGAGGGTTTGTCTGTTGACAAGTCCCTCATGGAAAATGAAGCAGCAAGAAGGCTTTTTAGTCTTTAGTTTTAGGAGGTAGCTGCACTCAAATGCAGCCAAGCCACTGCATTTGCCATCAAATAAGGTCTTCTTGAAAAACGATTTGAACATGTTGCAAAGGTCTTTGTCATGGTCAGCATATAAATAACATAAGCACTCTTCATGATTACATTCGTAATGACACATACAAGACATTCAAATTTAATGTGATTTATTTGCTCAGTTAGGATGTTTCTCTGGGCTTTTAACGTGTTCCCACACTTTAAAATGGTCCGTACAAGCTTCCTCGAGATAGTGCCCATGCCCATGGCATGTCGCTATTATGGCCTCAGCCTGGTATTTCTTTGCCCTTTACTTGGTCAGGGCATCATCCTCCTCTTTCCCCAACTTTACTTTGCCAAGAGCCTGGGCTTTTCCTCTCTCCACTTTCGCGTGGCCAGGACTTCCAGCTTTTCCCCTCTTTGTCCAGAGCTTCTGTATTGTCTTTCTATACCTTCTCCAAAGCCACATATGATGCATTTACTATTAGTGTTTTAACGGACCACAACCTTTACTTTTTCACAGGCCATTGTCTTTGTCTTTGTTCTGTGGGGATAAGATGCTCCCTTCTCCTGTCGAGGTCGGCTGTGAAGGCCAACATCGTCTCCTTCTCTTTGGTGATTTCCTTTTCCCCCACCCTCCGTGGTTTCTTTTTCGTTCCTCCACTACCTGAATTTTCTCACTTGCTACACTTTCCTTCACTATCTTGGATTTCTCTTCCACTCAACCATCCTCTGCTCTCTGGGTTTTCTCTTCCTCTGCATCTTCCGCCACTCCCCAGGTTTTCAGTCACTCAACTTCTCCAGCTTCCTTCACTCTCCTTATCTTACAGGTTGTTTCCTCTTCACGCTTAGGATGGTTCTCTCCTTACACTGCCTGCCTCTTCATTAAACAGTTTTCCAATATTAAAACTCGCCAACTCTGCACTGCAAAACTCCCTTTCAATCCAATTTTCAGAGCTGGCTTTTATACAGGGATAGGGCTGGTTCGCTTCTACCAAAATGGGCAGGTGTTGTAGTCCAGAGTTTGGCATAGAAACCTTTAAATAAGTCACACATATTTTTGATTTCTTTTCTGTGTAGAGCTGTAAGCTGCTATGATGGTGCTTCTGACTTGACTTCTCCTCTGGCAGCAGGACTTGTCTTTTTTTGAGTCATCTCTTGCTAGTCGCTGAGCCCACAAGGTTAGGTTTGTGCATAAAGTCCTTTTATTGAGCTGGCTTTATGTAAAATCATTTACCCTTTATTCTGTATTATGTGAGTGTTTCTCCCATTGATTTCAAGGGTGGTCTTGGCTGCAGGAATCTCTCTAACATGGATGCAGCTGTAGCAAGCACATGTTTACCTTTCTCCACGACACCCAGTAGCATGAAGAAATAAGGAAGTGGAGTCCTCTTTGTGTGTCTGGCTGCTGTACAGAGAAGGGTTGTGCTTCTCCCTGTCACACTGGTTGACGAATAGGCGAGAGGTGCGAGTCTCCCATAACCGGTCTCTTTACTGAGGGAAAGCTAGTCCTGGGAGATAATTAAGTTTTCCCCATAGTCTTCCTTCTCGTGCTGGCTCAGATACATTGATGATGTTTTTGTTTTTTGGACGGGCAGTGAGGAAGAAGGAAACCAATTTGTCAAATGGCTAAACGAACAAAATAGATACCTGAAATTTACAATGAGTATGAGCAACAATCAGGTGAATTTTTGGGATATTTCCATATACAATCATCAAGGTATTTTATTTTGTTGGTTAAACCTTACACTGACAAAAATGCCCTTCTAAATTACTATAGTCATCATGCCCAGCACGTAAAGAACAACTTACTGTTTGGTCAGTTTTTACGTTTGAAGAAAAACAGCAGTACCATTGAATCGTATGAAAACGGGGCTAACAATCTAATAGACAAATTGACCGACCGTGGGTATCCTTATACCATAGTGAAAGATGCAGCTCAGAGAGCATTCAACAATAACAGAGAAGCTCTTTTAGACCAGCAACTACACAGTAATAGAGATAGAAAGGAGACACTCCTAGTGTCAATACCTTCAGCAATCTGTCCTACAAAATCAAAGCAATCATAAATAGAAATTGGAATAAAATTATGAGAAAAGAATGTGGTAAACCTCTAGTAGCATTCAAAAGAGCACCACAATACGAAATCTAGTAATGAGGAACAATATAGGTTACAAAAAGAGATAATCCCAACAGACAAGACTATGGGGCCTACCACCTGTGTTAGGACACCACCCGTGTGGTAACTGGGTAATGTGTTTGCAGACTAAGAGAACTGTAGCATTGGATCTAAGTTTGGAAAGGGAATGGAACCTTACAGAACATACGAACTGCAATACTGAAAATGTGATTTATTTGATCAAATGTCCCTGTCAGTATATTTACATCAGAAAGAAACAGAAAATGTAACAGGAGAATGATTGAGCACAAAAGTTGCATCAGGAATCAAGTGGAATAGGCACCACTAGTAAAACATTTTTTGGGAAAAAAAGCATAAGTGTAATGACTTTAATAGTACCATTTTGAAACATATGAAAGGACAAATACAGGACCAAATTAACAGGAAGTTACTGAATTTGGAACAGAAATTAATTTTCCTGACCAAAAGACAGTCAGTCACGGCCTTAATGAAAATATTGAACGGCACAATGCCTAATGTGGTGTATTTTTGTGCTCTATCTACCCGTTAATGACCCAGAATGTGTGTATTGGGCTAGGAACACAAATATGTACCAAATCTGACGTCAGGGAAGCATTATCTCCAACCCTTTATGGGTACTGCGGGCAGGAGAGATCTATAATGATATAGGTACTTAGGAATGGGTTACTGTGAATATATGTATATTGAATTTTATTTAGTTTCATTCCTAATTTTTCAATACCAGGATTGAATTATAATTGTTACCTAAAAGATCATGTATGTGACTCTAGGAACACTGAGTGTCCGCATCAGAGTTCATAGATAGGCTAAGACCTATTATTTAATGGCAGTGTTTACATAATGGTTTTCTGTGTTGAATAGCACTGATTTATAACTATGACCCAAGATTAGGGACGAGATGTTGGGAACATTCAGTGCTACCGTAAGATTCCACAGTTAGGCAAATAGCAGTGACAACACTATGGTTTCATGAGAAAATTGAGTAGCCTGGGTACCTGCTTTACCTCGTGGACACTGTATCTTGCTTATGTTTTACCCATGATATTGATATTTTTACTCATGGTGAGAGTAGGGCATTGGAAGGATCTTTTCTCAGCAGGAAAATGTGTGGCTGCAGGAAGTTTTAACGCCACAACCTGGGTGCTATAGTTTATTTTACCTATATTTCCATTCTCTATATCAGTCCTTCTGGTTTTTAGAGTGTCAAAACTACTTTTTCAATTTTTGTGAACATCGAAATTACATTTCCCTCTTTTCTGTGTGGTCATGTGACTACATGCGGCACTATTCAGATATGCGCCTCACGCCGCGACGGTGACGTGATTACGTCACTACGTTGGTATGTGATGACGTCATGATGTTGGCCGCGTACGAGCCTACTAATAGCGGCCATTTTTTGGCCAAAATGGACCGCGCACCAAAAAAAAGGCTACCTTGAATTAAGAATATGCCATAAAAGTGTTTTCAATTGCCACATAGAGGATATCTATAATTTTCTCAATGCCCCCATGAGAGCACCTTTTATAGGAAAATGTGTTCTTCCTCCCCAGATCTAGTTGCAGGGAGATCTTCACTACTGATAAAATACAGGCAACAATGTGGAATGGAGGCAATTTTATCATTTCCATTATTTTGAGACCTAGACCCCCTCACAGTGCGCCTTTCAAGTAAGTGTCTTGAGGTTATGCATATACTTTGAAAGTGAAGAGTAGCGTTTATGATTACTCTTACACCAAGGATACATTTTTTGCATTTGTACAATTTCTGTGTTCCTTTTCCCAGTTCCTAACAGATAGGCGCATTAGAACAATTTTTCCTGCCACATGTTTGTCGGCTGAACTATATGTGTGGAAGAGATTTTTTGTGACTCTTTCAGGTAAAAGAGTTCCTTAATAGGATATAGGATTTTGTATAATTTGGTCTACAGCAGATCCAATATAGTGTGTTCTCCAGCTTTCCAGGTCACCTTTGATTGGAAAATGGGTGTGTGCCCCGAGACGTGTGCCAACTGGTGAAGGACTGAACTGGACTAGCTCAGGCCGACACAGGCCATGGTCGGTGATTAACAAGAAAAGGGGAAAATGGAAAGGACCATGGAAAGAGGGCTGCAGCTTGCATGAGTGCTGGTGCGTCGCCTAAAGTTGACAGTGTCATGCCAACAACCCCTGGAAAAAAGGGGGTTGGGGAGTGTGTGGCTGGTGCTGCCCCAGGAAGAGCAAGTTACCTGACACCTTGCCACTGATGTCACTGTCTAGCCAGCAAGTGGCCCCCCTGCTCTGCCAACATCAAGGGACTAAACTGGTGGGTCCCTGGCGCACCCAGGTGCGGCTGTGCAGGTTTTTGAGCTGTGCCATCAACAGACCTTGACACATATTAGTGGCTATCCTGAACAGACACTGATGTGAAGTGAACTGGTCTTCTGCAGTCCTGCAAGTGCTCAAAGAGGATTCGGCAAACATGTGTTTTAATGCTGTGAGCCTGCATGAAATGTATATATGCTTAAAGTGGCCCCAGTTATAATGGATGTGAAGCTGTGCACCCACAGTTTGTAGGCATGTTCTATATGGTGCCAGAAGCTAACAATTGTGTCGTTCAGTGGTTGAAGTTCCACTTACCCCAGGCTAATAAAGGGTCTTGTAAGATGGGGTAGAACTGCCAATATACCACCAGCAGTTTGCCAACCCTGACTGTCACCCACTGAATATAGGTAGTGTCTTGGAGATGTGTTATATGCCTGCAATTTCCTGAGTCCCTATCTATGTGTCATTGGTTAATTCCACGGTTTGTCCATTTTATCTTTTCTGTGGGGCCGAAGTAGTGTTGTTCTGTAACGGGGAGGAATCAGTTTATGTTTCCATAACACTTGTTTTGTTTGTTATGTTCGTTTTCCTTGACCTCTTCGCCATTTCAACAGTCATCATTAATGTTTATCTCAATGGCACCATCATGGTTCAGGGTCCTCAACCTAACCTTCTTCTCTTCGACATGCTCATCACTCGCCTCTCTAACCTCACCTTTCCCTCAAGCCAGGCTCCCTTGCCCTCTATGCCTTCCTCCCCCTCTGTACAGGCGCCCTTCCCTGCGCTACCTTATTGTCCCGGCTCCCTTGTCGGCCTCGGCTCCTCTGCCATCCTTCACTTTCCCCATGGCCCTCTTGCCACCCTCTGGGGGGACCACTTTCCCCTCTGCCCCCCGAGGAAGACCCTCAAAGATGGCAAGCTGCGGAACATAGCACAATTATGGGGATCAGAAACGATACCCAGCCTCGAACAATGGGCCACTGACATCGACATAACCGCAGCAATGGAACACAGCGTATACACCGCCAGAGGCTGCCCAGAAAAGGCAAACAATGGGAGGAAGGTGGCTAACATGCATCATACCTGCCCACCCAGACCGATATTGAGGATGTGTGGTAACCGTATAAGGACACACCGTGGCAACATATGACACTGTTGCTTATCTCTGCTTTCATGATCCCTTTTGTGTTTATGTTTTTATTTATGGTATGTTTGATGTTGAATGACGGGATTGGAGAACCTTCCGGACAATCCCCTCAAGATGTTGTAATGTTTATTTTAGTGTGCAAAACCAATAAAATATTTGAATAAAAAAAATAAGATGGCAAGCTGCTCCACATTGTCACTCTCAACATTCGTCTGACATCTGCAACCTCCTCGAACTCATGGACCTTTATGTGCTCGCCATCACTAAGACTTGGTTCAAGGATAGCTCTGTCACAAGCTTTGACACACTCCTCCCTGAAGGCTACAAAATCCTCTCTGCACCCAGGCCTATGACACCAGGTAGGGGAGTGGCGCTTATCTTCCCAGAATGGATACCTGTGTCCATCATCCCTACTCAGGCCTACTTCGCCTTCGAGTTCCTAGTCAGCAGACTCTCACTATCCCCAAAACCTCCTCTCATTATGTCCACCTTCTATTGGCCACCAGGCCAGTCAACTCTCTTCCTTTCTGAATGGGCTGACCTGGCTTCCTCCCTACTCCCCTACTCTTCTCAACTCATCCTGATGGGTGATCTTAACAACCGTCTGGACTCTCCTGACTCCTCAGGTCCTTTCCGCAACCTGTGACACTCTCGCCCTTTCTATCCTTCCCTCTGGCCCCACACACAATGCGAGCCACACCTTGGATGACCTCATCTCTACTGACATCCCTCTCTCTATCCCTCTCACTACCTCCCTCTCCTGGACTGACCACTCTCTTCTCTCAACACACCTGAAGCTCTCCTCTGCTCTTGCAGCAATACATCCGGCACAGCCACTTGGCTTCAAAGTCACTAGACCCATGAAAAAAGTGACAGTGGCTGCATTTGCCTCCTCCTACTCTCCTCCTCCCAATCCTTCGGCTGACTCCCACCCTGACACAGCCCTCAATCTCTCCATCTCCAAACACTCTTGACATTCTTTCCCATGTCATGAGGGTCCGACTGAAGCCTTTCAAAAAGTGCAACTCTTCGTACGACTCCGACCTGGCTGCCCTTAAACGCAAGTTTAGGGCAGCTGAGCGGAAATGGAATGCGCTGGGCGAATCATCAACAAACTGCCCTGCCACCTTCTTCAAATGCATTATCAACTCTGCATCTGCACCAAGAAAGGTGTCTTTATTCAAGTCTGCATCTCTGCGGCATCAAACAACAAGGCCGAACTTTTCAAAGTCTTCAAGTAACTGACCAATCCTGCATCAGCCTCTTCTTCTGTCACACCGACCCGGGACCTTTACTTGGCCTTGGCTGCACACTTCACCACAAAAACCCAAGACATCCTTTCCACTCTACCTTCCACACCAAAGCATACACCAACTCCAGATCCTCCCTTGCCCCCCCCTCCTTTTACCCTCTCTTCTCTTTCGCCCGTCACACCAGATGAGGTCACCAGACAAGTCCAATCTATGAAGGCTTCATACAAACAGGTGCACCCCTGCCCTTCCAAAACCATTAAAGACAATATTGACTCTGTCTCCCCAGCTTTGGCTAATCTTTGAAATCTCTCCTTTTCCACTGGAGTTATACCAACTGCCCTGAAGCACTCCCTTATGCACCCTTTACTCAAAAAACCCTCTACCGACCCCTCTATTACGGCAAACTATCACCCTATCTCCATCAACCCTTTCTTGGGTGAACTCCTGGTGAAACTGGCTATCTCTCAACTGACCCACCACACTGAATCTATTGGTTCCCTCCACGACCATCAATCTGGCTTTAGAGCATCCGGAGGCACAAAAACTGCTCTTCTGAACACCTGTGAAGACCTGCTCTCAAATATTGACACAACCAACACCTTTATCTGCATTCTCCTTGACCTCTCCTCTGCCTTCGACATGGTTAACCACGACATCCTGATTGGAATGAAGAGCCTTTCACTCGACTGTCACTTTGCCAACCTGTGGCGTTCTTCAACATCTATATGGCTGCCCTGGCACGTGTGATTGCCACTTTGACCTCTAACTTCCAGTGCTACGCGAACGACACGCAACTATCTTTCAGGTTACCCGTAGCCGCATCCTCCTCCTCGCTCATACGTGACTGTCCGCTATTCAGTCTTGGTGTGCTGCAAACGACCTCTGCCTCAAAGCCACTAAGACTGAGATTGTTCGCATTGGTACCCCTGCTCCCGCTTTCCCACTTTTGCTCTGGCCTGCCTCCCTTTGGTCCTGCGCTTGCATCCGCCTGCAAAGCAAGAACAGTGGGGTCATCTTTGACTCCACTCACATTGCAGACATCTCTAAAAATTCTAACTATCAGCTTCGCCTCCTCAGAGGTACTCTACCTTTCCTAACTTTCCCCCAGAGACTCATTGTCTCCAGAGCCCTGGTTCTCTCGAGGCTGGACTATAGCAACAGCCTCTTCCTCAACCTCCCTTCTTCAAAACACTTGCTTGTGTATGGGCGCTAGATAAATAAACAATACCATACAATACCATGAAAAAGGAGGAGTGTGGTGTGTGACCCTCCCAAGTGTGTTGCCCTTTTAAGATGGGCCATGACAGTGTCATAGCCCGAGCTAGTAATAGGATGACTGCAGACTCCAAGAATGGAATGACTGAGTCTGTGTATCATTTAGGCCTGTAGGCCCACACCTTGTGAGCACAGGCCTCCAGGCCATGGTGCCCTCTTGCCAGTACAGTGGGCAGGGTTTGCACGGGCTGGGTATGGTCCACCCTGACCCCATATAAGACTGGGTGTTCCCCAGTAAACCCCCCACCGCCACCTCCGAGGCACTGGGCCTCCAACTAAGGTGCTGATGTCCATAGCACCAATGGGGCCTGCTCGATGCCAATGGTAGGACCGCACAACAAGCCACATCAAATTAATTGCTTTATGGAACATCCGTAACCACTCCCGAAGTCCTCTCCGTCAACACGAAGTAGTAAAATATTGGGAACTTCCCTATGTTCTCCAATTTGTACGAGACAGTTGATACAACAAATGTTACGGTCCCAGAGAGTTCTTTAACGTTCAAACCAGTCTTTATCACATTAAACCATAGTTTCTCTGCAGCACATACTCATGTTGTCAAAGTGAGTCCATGAGCCACTCATGTTCCAGACTGAACACCCTTCATGACCCTCCTGCAAAACAAGTACTAATAAAAAAATAATTGTCCACTGAACATAAACCACAGCGAAGTGGGAAAATGGGAGAACACCCTCCCCCATTCTCATCCAAACCATGGCCCAGGAGATCACGGCCCAAGCACCCCATGCGAGAGGAGTTCGACCAATTCAACCCCTCACCAGATGCCCAGGTCCCCTGTGTCCACGGCCCACACGCCCGAGGAGCCTGCCCACTAGCACGTCCTGGTCAAGCCGACGCCTGCTTCATGGACCAGCTTCATTAGACAGCAACCACAAAGATGCCTGAAGATCTTGTGTATACGCTTGCAGATGCGTTCTCGCTACCCTATCCCTATAGAGATGTCATTATATATATATATATATATATATATATATATATATATATATATATATATATATATATATATATATATATATACTGCTGCTTGTGACACTCTGTCATCTCGTGACAACTATATTATGGATTATGTACCGCCACCCAGAAACTAGGCCCAAGTAGGCCGCAAGCAAGAGTCCCCAAGCAGGAGCCTCTCAGACGAAAATCCTCCCAAGACGAAAAAGCAAAACAATGACCATGCAAAACGAGCCCCAACGAGAGCCCACAGCCAAGGCTGCGATGTTGCAACCCACATGCCTTGCTCCCAGCGCTAAGGTTACACCTGCCACCGCCAAACGCCCCTCAGAGCCTAAATACAAATCAAATGCTCATAATTCTGCTCCAGCTACGGTCTTTCCACACGTGACCAAGCCGAACTGAGAAAATGCCAAGCTCACGAGACAGAAAGTCGCCGGGGTCCCACGTCTGGGACACAGATTGCAACAACGAAGCAACAAGTTAGACACCTACAACGGGGGGACAGGCATGATCATCAGCCACTAGCAAGACCTGTCCATTGTCCACCACTAACACATAGTTGCACATTGTTGCCAGCACCAGGTACACCGCGAGCTGGGAACGGCGATGGTCCCAGGTTTAGGGGCTCACGAGGGATCCAATCAGAGTACGAGGGGCTCCTCACTGACGCCATTTTAGTTAGCCAATCACCAAGTGTCCCCTTGTAACTAATTTGTTGTAGCAAGTGTTAGGGACAGCCCAAGTGTACCACCTGACCCGTCCTCATCCACTAATATTCCCTCCTATAGGTAACTATACTAACCCTACCACTCCGGGAGCCAACCCGAGCTGGCGTTAGGTTTTGTGACAATTTTCCCAGGTGATGCAAATAGCGCGTCATACTACGGTAAAAAGGGCCTACAAACCCCTCTAACAGTGAGAGTGTCTCCCCGGATGCATATGGGGCGAGAACAATCCCTGCCGTTACTATAATAAACAGCAGTAATTACCTTGCTCTTGTGTGTGTCTCATACTCCTTTTGGGACGTGGGAGGAGTTAGGGCCTCCCAAGCCCCGGAGGTCTGCAGACGGCTCTGCCGGCCCCCGGGAAACCACCCCGACAAGTTGGAGGCACTGCTGAGATCGGTTTGAGGTCTACCTAACCTAAGGGCATCACTACCAGGCCTCTTGCAACGAGGCAACCCTGCAACACGGCCCCCTCTGCTGTTGCCCCCTTTTGAGGACTACAGGACCATCACGGAACTGCGAGAAGACCGGACAGCGCAATCCGGGCATTGGCCATCAGGAGCAGACTTGAGAAGTATCCCGCCCGTGGTTGGCGAGTGTCCAGACGTGGTCCAGACGAGGGGAGGTGGCGAGCCGCTTTGGAGGGGTGCCCGCGGTCGAGCTGCCCCAGCTCACGAGGACTTGGTGAGTATGGCACACCCAACCAGCAACGTAATGTTGTATGGGAGGGGGGAGGAATTGTAAAGAGGGAGGCAGCCGGTTGTAGCAGTCTGTGGAAATTGATTTTGACTGATCAGCGAAGATAGAGGTGTGAGGTGTAGCGGGACAGTCACGAGGGCCATTCCATACCGCGTCATGAGGTGAATTGGGTGGGGCCACGGGCAGCCACGTACGACTATTAGAGGGCATGGATTGGTTAGAGATCGCTGATGCCTGTATTAGAAGGGGGTGTGACTTTCCTATGAGTTGACATTGTAGATCAATGAGTAGATGAGGATCCCTACTAATTGATTGTTGAAGCTCGTTAAGTAGATGACATTTTCCTGCAGGGGGTAGCTAGATTGTTTACCAAGTGCGGAAGATAATTGGCTGGTTAAGCTCCTCTGGAGAGGGGGCGTGTCACACGCGAGGCGACGCAGCGTGCGCAGTCCGATTATACTAAGTAAATAGATTTCTCCACTCCAGACGAAGTGGGAAGACAGCTGTGGGGTTAAAAATGTAAAAAGATAGCGCGCGTTCATAAGGTTCTAAAATTGTACGTACTTCCAGTATCTTGTAGAGGTTGATGACGTCACCCATAGGGCTTGTATAGGACACCGCGACCATCTCGCGTCCATCCAGGGGTGGTTGGGGACAGGGGGTACGAAAAGGTAGGGGCAAAGGGGGAAAGGCGGCCGCGCACGGTGAACGCCGGCCGCGTTTGAAGGGGGAGGAGTCAAGGGGGAGAGGTGGCTGCGCACAGAGAACACCGGCCACGCTCGACAAGGGGGTTGCACAAAAATAGGAAGCAGGCTGAGCAGACAGCGGGGACGGGGAGGAGGAGGAGCTGAGTTGAAGGTGTGCCAAGTACAAGCGGCACAGAAAGGTGGGGCAGCCCAGAGGCACGCCGCACAGGACACATAGCCGCAGGGGGCTTTGTGCGCCACGGCCGAAGGGGGCCATAGTTGTAGCATCAGGAAGAAAGGAATAACAAAACTAAATAGTGTAAAATAAAAATTGCTTTCCCTTTCAGCGGACAGTCGAAAGTCCCCAGTTTACGGGGCCAGGTAAAAGGTTGGCGTTGAGAAAAGGAAAATTGTAACATGGCCACGTACTATGGATCGGGGGCCGGAGTAGTGTGGAGATACATGGGAAGCGCTTTCACTACACCACTCCAGCACATCTGCACGACATTGTCACCACACAAGGAGAAAATAATAAAGTATAGTATTGAATGGACACAATGAACGGACAATCAAATAAGGGCCGCCCAACGGCAGCTTCGACACGTTTACTCAACACTATCTGCTAACATATCTTCACAATACATACAAGGGGAAGAAGTTAGCAAACCACTTAGAAGTTTTTGATCTTTGGAAGATGTTCCAGGGACTAAACCAGGAGACCGAGGCATGTTCACAGGACAGGGGGTAAAAGAGGAGAAGGGGATAAGGGAGGAAAAACAGGTAAAAGAAGAGAAGGAGAAAGGAGGGGATGGGGTAAGACAACCAAGAACTCGCTCAGCACTGAAGAAAGTGAGGAGGAGGCAGAAGGATCATTTGCGGTAGCAGAGGCAAAGGTTAAAAAAGAAGGGGCAGAGGACATGCTGATGGCTAAGGTAGTGAAGGAGGAGGAAGGGGGGTTGTAACCAGTAACAGAACTTAGGGAAGCTGCCCGACAAAAACTAGCGGCTGCTGAGGGATACTCCAATCCCACATACAGCCCCCCAACATATGCACCCCCAGACGATTGTCAAAAAAGGATGGAGGCGGCAGGTACGGTAGATTCAACCACAACACTGACAGGAAAGTGGGGTGACAGGAGGGCCCCTGGGAATTTTGCAAACGTAGGGCCAGATGAGTGGGTAGCAGCACACGTGCTTCTGAAGCTCGGGGAACACTAACAGAGGAAGAGGAGGACGCAGCGAGAAAGGTAAATAAGGAAGAGATGGATAGCACCCAAACTGGGCACGAGGTAAGTAAAAGGAGAGAAGGGCGACTTTCAAAAGAGGAGGAAGAAATATTAGAGGAAAGTTTGGCAGAATTGAGGAACGTACGAAGCGTGCTGATTAGGCAGTTCGAGAAGGAAACACGGAAGAGACAGGAGGACAAGAAGGCACATAAGGAAGAGATGGCGAGAATGAAGGAACAGGCGGAAGAAAGGAAGAAGGAAGAAGAGCGCATAAGGACAATAGCAAAAATAATCACACGCGCAGAAAACAGAGATGAGAAGGAACGAGGAAGAGAGGGAAGAGAATGATAGGGAAATGGGACTGTGGAAAAAGAAGATTATATCTGAAAGCGCCCAGAACTATGAAGAAGGAAAGGTTATAGAAAACATACTAAAGAAGGGGGAATATGGGGAAGAAAGGAAGATGAGGAGAGGATATTAGCAAAGGTGAGTGCAAAGGTATTGGAAGAACTGCATAGGAAACGAGCAGAAATAGGTGGCGAAGTACTGGAGGAGAAGCAAGAGGAGAGAGGAGATAGGAGGGTGGAACATGGAGCAAAAAAGTACACACGCCAGGACAAGGAGGTGGCATCAACATCAACACAGGGGGCTGCGGTTAAAGGAGGTGAGTACACAGATGTGGACTTAATAGATTTAAGGACAGTGACAGTGGGGGGGGAAACGCACAGAGTGGGGATTGACATTTCCAGATGGATTTTGTAGTGAGGAACAGGAAGGTTCGAGCACCAGTGGAAGAGATGGCAATAGGGAGAGTTTAGACAAACTATACATAACGCATACTAACTGCGAGTTATCATGGGCATGCGAGAGACGGGGAGAGCAAAACGCAGGAGAAAGAAGGGTAAGGGAAACAACCAGGAAAACGCCACACCCCCTAGCACCCACGCCTGCACCAACACCACGCCCACTGACACCAACCCCCATGCACACCCCACATGTTGGCAGACTTACAGACCTCCCAGGATGCAGGCAGGAAGAATGAGCAAACACGCCAACGATAGGACAGGAAGGTAACAAGAGGGGGAGAAAGGATGTAGGAGGTGAAAGGATAAACTCCTGTAACATTGACACCATTGAAGAGTTAACAGATATGGAGGAAGATGATGAATATACTCCCATAATCACACACACAGGCGGACTAAGGGGGAGGAGAGGGAGTACCATCTAATGCCCCTATTAGAGAGGGGAGGAGCCAGACCACAATATATCCCCTGGAAACATGCCGATAAGAAAAATATAAAATGCAGACTTACATCCCTAAATGGAGGAGCTGGGAAGTGGATATATGAGATGGAAAAACAAACAGCGGGACAAACATTAGCGGTAGGAGACGTGAAGGGGCTCCTAATTTCCATACTGGGGGATGCCGGTGATGACATCTGGAAGGGGGCAGGGTTCCCAGGGGTAACGATAAACGACACGTCCCATGATGGAGCACCATTCGCCAACTGCAGACATGCGCTCTGGCAGGCATTGAGAGTCCAATACCCAGACACATCAGACATGGGAGCAATAACCTCACGCAAGATGTGTGAGAATGAAGATCCTGTTGATTACATCCAGGAGATTCAGGAGAAGTGGCGATTGGAAACGTGGGAACCGTGGGACAAAACACTAGCAATTTTCTATCACATATTAATACAAGGGCTCCCGGAGCAAGTACAAAGACAGTTGAAGAAGTTGGTGTGGATGGAAGCAAAAGCATGGCCAGAAATACAACTGACAATAGTGCACTACTGCAGGATGTGGCAGGAAAAGATGAAACAGAAGGAGGAAGATAGAAAGACAGAGGAAGCGAAATTGGTCCAAAAGAAGTTATCAAAATATGCCATGGATTGAGCACTGATAACAGCACCCACATCCACGCAGACCACAGTGACACAAGACAACACAACAACAGGTATTGCCAATGCAGCAAGCACAGGTAATAACACAACAAATGCCTCCGCCCTTACCGTACACAGCGCACGCGGGAGGGGGTTATATGCAAATGGAAAACGTGTCCTCGAATAACTACAGAGGGAGGGGCGGGCAAAAGAGAGGGAGAGGATATGGCCCACCGACACAACAACAAGGGGGAGGATTCCGGGGTTACAATCAACAAGGACAGCAGGGATACCAAGACAGCATGCGGGGGACTTCAATGGCAAGCACGGGAACCACCGACATGCTGGATATGTGGGATGGTGGGACACATGTCACGCACATGCAGAATGAGACCAGCACAGGCAGCTTGGGGGGAGCAACGACAGCAAGGGCCTATGGGGGAACAGCAAGTTTACCAACAGCAAGGAACACAGCAACACCTACCACAACAAGCACAGCAAAAACAACACCACCAGCTACAAACACAAGTGTACACACATCCACCACAAATGCAACAATCGGGAGCACTACAACAACAACCACAGACACAAACATACACACCTCAACAACAGATACCACACTCACCACAGCAACAGGCAACAGCAACACAACAACAACAAGCACAAACAATACAGCAGCTCACACAAATACAGGGCAAGGAAGTGTCAACCTCTGACTCACCTATACAAAAGACGCAGCTGGGGAAGGTAACAATTTTGGGCCACAACCCCTACACGGGAAGTGGAAAGTCACTATACCCACAATAGGACAGCCCACAGATGTCTGATGTGTCCCATCCTATCAGTAACACCTAACCCTGCGGAGGAACTACGCATACAGGTGACGATAGGTGACAAACAAATTCTCCTTCCTAGTTGACACAGTGGCCACTAGGTCATGCATAAGGGAGGGAAAATTTAAACTGTCAGGCAAAGCTATGAACACTCAAGGATTCTCTGGGGCTCGAGGGTTGGTTCCCTTCACTGATATCGTCTCCTTATCTGTAGGAGATCACGATATGTCTCTTCCACTGCTATACTCAAAACAGTCACCAGTAAACATACTAGGTAGAGACATCATGAGTGTATTGAATATGACCATCTCCTTTACTGAAAAGGGAATAATATGATCCACACCAGGCATCAATATACTCACAGCACGACAAATACTACAGGCTTATTGTAGCAAAACAGTAGCCAGAGCAGAACCAGTAGATGGAGACCTCTTCCAATATGGGACAGACATGGCAATAGCATGGCTACCAGGAATTGAAGGGAAAATTTGGAGGAGGCCAGCATCTTACCTTTTCAGACCCGAAACACCAACCAGCGAGAAGGAAGGGACAAGGATATAACTGAGCATTGAGAGCATTGTAGCAACACCGGACTACATTGCAGTACATGCCCATGACAGGGAAGGGAGAGCATGGAGAGCAGTAATAGCACTAGCAGAGGGGTGCCGACTAACCCAGGTATCCGATGAGGAGC
Source organism: Ambystoma mexicanum (assembly GCF_040938575.1). Taxonomy (NCBI): domain Eukaryota; kingdom Metazoa; phylum Chordata; class Amphibia; order Caudata; family Ambystomatidae; genus Ambystoma; species Ambystoma mexicanum. The sequence continues at coordinate 686,792,038 of NC_090934.1, read as the reverse complement.
TCTTCTCGGACAATAATGGTGAGGGGGAGATGGTGTTTGAGAGAGTGTTCACAACTGGGTGACAGTGACATACAGAGACGTAGCACAGAAGATGGCACTGGCCCTAGAGGCACCAGCCACTACAACTGTACCATTTTACGAGGAGGATCTGGCAGCAGTACCAGCATCTCTATGGACCACCAGTCCATATGACGTGGGCTGCATCAAAAGCATTGGAGGGGTGAAAATAAAGTTGAAAAAAGGTGCAATGCTGCCAAGAGTAAAGCAGTACCCACTATCAAAAGAGGCAGATGAGGGGATGTATGAAACAATTACAGCACTAATAAACAAAGGTATACTAGTACCATCAGAGTCTCCAAGCAACACTGCTGTGTACCCAGTGCGCAAGGCTAACGGAGGGTCTTGGCATTTCATCCAGGATTTAAGACCGCTCAACCACATTGTAGAAGCAGAATACCCTATAGCGGCTAATCCAGCCACTATACTATGTGGAATACCAGCAGAGGCGTCACGATTTACTGTGATTGACCTCAAAAACGCATTTTTCTAAATACCCCTGCACCCTGACTCACAAGACCTGACAAGTTTCACATACCGCAACACAAAATTGAAACGCCCCAAGGGTACTGCGAGTCACCATCTATCTTTAACAGGGTGATACAAATGGATTTGGGTAACATTGAGATGGAAAGCACAGTGCTGCAATATGTAGATGACATCATCATCTGTAGCATCACAGAAGAGAAGTGCAGGAGAGACTCCATCAAAATGCTCACAGTGTTAGCAGAAAAAGGATACAAAGTAGACAAGGAAAAGCTGCAGTACTGCCAAGAACAAGTGCTCTACATAGGCCAGCTCATTTCACAAAATGGAAGAAACATTGCACCACAAAGGACACAGGCCATAACCAACACACCAGAGCCACAGACAGTGAGAGATCTGCAGCAGTCTTTTGCCTAAAAAACTACTACAGGGCCTGGGTTTTTGATTACAGCTCATACATAGGACCACTGCTTGAGGCCCTCAGAGAAGCGCAGAGGGGGGAGAAGAAGTTGGGGTGGACCACAGAAATGACAGAGGCATTTCAGGAACACATGCCATATCCACAGCACCATTACTGGCCACCCCAAATTATAAAGCACAATTTTTCATCTTTTCACATTGTAGCTCAGCAGTAATGAGGGCAGTGCTGACACAAAAATAACTAGCATGGGACACAAACCAGTAGCATTCTACAGTGGACACCTGGACCCTGTAATGTTAGGCCACTTCCTGTGCGAACAGAGCTTGGCTGCCGCAGCTTTTGCGGTAGAAAAATCATCCTCAATAACAATGGGCTGACAAACCACACTGTACGTGGAACATGCCCTTTTTGCAATACTGAACAAACCAAAATCAACTTTGACAACTCAAAGGGCATCAGGGTACAAAGTAATTTTGTCCAGGCCAGAGTTAACAATTTTAAGGTGCAGCAACGTGAACCCAGTGAGGTTTATAGCAAAGGTAGTAGAAGATGGCAACTACACTCATGATTGCACACAGGCCATTAACACCTACTCTAGCACAAGAAAGGTTGAGGAAAACACCCTAGAGGGGGGAGAAATGATGTACATTTATGGGTCCTCAACAATTGACCAGAGTGATGGGGTATGTAGAACAGGAGAAGCAGTGGCGAGACTGACAGAGGATTGGACGTATGTCCCAGTGAAATGCGTCCAGTTACCACAACACTACTCTGCCCAAGCAGCAGAACTAGTGGCCCTAATTTTAGCACTGAAAGAAAGCAATGGCAAAAGAGTAACAATATATTCTGATAGTGCATACGTCACATCAACTGTACATTCTGGATTAAGTGGCAGCGAAGAGGATTCAGAAGAGCAGAGGGCACCCCAGTGCAACATGCCCTACTACTTGCTGAAGTAATTGAAGACCCCAAAGAAACAGCCTTGGTGAAGTTCCAGGCCCATACAAAAGGGGATGATCCCATTTCCAAAGGTAACTTAACAGCAGACGCACATGCTAAACATGCTGCGTATTTTGGTGAGATATGGACCCCCACAGAAAAAGAAAAAGATAAGGAGAGGTCGGGGGCAAGACAAATGTTGATGAAGGATGGGTACACCACATCCCTGAAAATCAAATAATGGAATTACAGGCAGCAGCACCCATGGCAGAGTAGGAGCAATGGGTCAAAAGAGGATGCACAATGTCTCCCACGGACGCATTATGGCGACAGAACAATACAGGCAAAATAGTGATGCCCCTGGCCCTATTGAAAACAGCCCTGGCCCAACTACATCATCCCACACACACAGGGAAAGAAGTGATTGCAGCACAAATAAAATAGGGGTGGTTCTGTCCCGAACTAAATTCACATGTTGCAAACTTCATTAGCAATTGTCTCACTTGTCAACAATTCACGGCTGGTCACATGCTGCAAGTGATCAAAGGTATCATACCCCGGCCGGAAGGACCCTTCCTGCACCTTCATATTGACTACGTTGACATGATCAATGTATGTCAAGGGTACAGATACATGATTGTGGTAGTGTGCCCATTTTCAAGGTGGATCAAGGCCGGTCCATGCTCCCATGCTGATGCCTTCAGAGGAGCAAAGTTCCTGGTGAGGGAGGTGTTCCCGAGGTGGGAGGAGCGCGAAGTGTTGCGGTCTGACAATGGCCCACACTTTGCCAATGAAATGTTCTAACACATCACTGCTCTCCTTGGTATCAAGCACAAGTTTGCATGAGCGTACCACCCACAGGTGAATGGCGTTTGTGAACGCCTCAATGGCCTCCTAAAAGAAGAGATAGCAAAAATACAGCAATCAACCAAGAAAAGCTAGCTCTACTGCCTACCCTTAGCCCTATTTGAGTTAAGAAACAGGCCAGGGTCGGACCACCACCTCACACCCCACGACGTGGTGACCGGATGCCAAATGCACCTCCCACTGACACCACCATCAAGGGCTATAACAGATTGTCATGCATCTCAGACTATATTCGGTGAAATGTACGAATACGTCTCTTCCTTGGTTACTAGTGTCGCCTTTATCTCTCAACAGATCGAGCGAACGCGGGGCGGGTCGAAGAACACCCAACAAGAAGAGAGACCACACGAAGAGCAGGAACAGGCAGCACAGTGGACAGTAAGTGAGGGGGACCACGTCCTCCTGCGCAACTTTAACTGCCGGTGGAACAGCCCTCGTTTCACCGGGCCCCACCTGGTGGAAAAAAAGGTTCCTAGAGCCGTGAAGCTCCGAGACAAGAACGTGTGGACACATTTGCACGACATCAAGCTCTACAAAGATCAGACCCGCCCTTGCGTCGACGACCGGGCCAACGCAGCAGCAACATCAACCAACGACAATGGCAACACAGCCCCTGGCCCCTTCCAAACTCAAAGCTCCCCCAAGGACTCAAGTGAACAATTGCCCATAGCCCACCGCATGGTAACGAGATCCCAAAGTAAGAAAACCACGGCACCAACAAGCCCCGACCAGACAAGCCCCGTCCCAGCCACTACCTAAATAAAGAACATTGTCAAAATATCTGCAATTTTACACAACACTGTGTAGACACATGCATGTTCTCTTTCTCTTTTTGTCTCGCATATGCAGGAACCGTGCAGTACTGTTTTACATAGAAGAAGTTGAATAAAGGTACTAATACATACGTTTTGCCCAGGGGTAAATGCTGCCCACGGATGACAATACCCCAGAAGCACTGTCACACCAATTTATGTACGCTATAAAACGGCCAAAATACTTAAAGAAAAGAAAAATATGTGGGTATTACAACACGTTCATTTTGATAATAGAACAATCCTTCCCACATCTCCACGAGCACTTACCAGCCCTAAGAGATAGGACGCTAAGGAAAGCGTGGGAGCAGCTTTTCGCCTGCGCATCAAACGACTACTTGATAGGGAGAGCTTGAATTAACAAAACTAACAAAATTAATGCTTATTTTTAGAAATGTTCAGGCGGGCATCTATATCATCAAAAATAAAAAGCTGCAGGACCGCAAAAAAGGTAAGAGAACCATGCCAGTGATATTAGCTATGGTAATACAAATTATAGGTCTATTGTTTTTCACTGGTCTACTTGCTGCCACTGTCTGGCAGGCACACTATGCTTCCTATGCAATGGCTGCACCTCCTACTAATCAACACCCCACCACGGCTGCAACAGGTACGGTGTCAGGTGGTACAAGTAACCCAAGAATAAATGGGAAGAGGATTAAACGTAGTACATCTATTGATCACAACGGGGTAGACGTATATCTTACAGAGTCCGCACACATCTCAAACAACATGTGGTACCAGCACATGTCCAAAATTGGTAAGGGGACAACTAAGGACAACTGCTATGTGTGCTCATTGATCGCATACGCCATGAGCGCGTCAAGAACATTTGTGGTTACTGAGGTACCTGCAGCATCAGTAGAGTGCCTGATATACCTGGCTCTGTTCCAAACAAGAAGACAATTCCAAGGGAGACTAGCAATACTGCAGTGGAAGACAAGGGACACATACCTGTATGAAAATAACTTCATCAAAACACTTCCCATGTACAATAACTACTGGCAACATACACAAGGGCTCCAATATGTGACGGATGGACCAGACAAAGGGGAAACAAAGGAAGTAACATTGAATTACCTACCATGTGAATGGCGTGCAAGAGAAGTTCCTGGAATACTAGGGTGCTGGGAAAGACCGCTGATAGTAATATATGGAAAGGTGTACACCAAAGAAGGATGGACAGATGGGGTCGTGGGGAGCAATATGGTAACATTGACGAGAGCAACTGTGGCAAAAATGGATTAAGAGAACAATAAGTGTTACAACGGATGGATAAGGAGCGCAGCACTGGTAACATAGCTAGAGAAGGATGAGGACCCAATAACGATACTCCCGCTAACTACACCTACACTTTGTTATCAACACGACAGGAGACGTTGATGTTGGAAGAAACAGCAACTGCAAAAGAACAGTAATGATAAATGAGGAGGGTGCCAGTACAGCAGTTCTAATGGACCACTATTGGGCCTGCGTAGAAAAGGCATACCGCAGCTTGCAGCCATCTTGGAACGGAATATGCACTATGGTACACATCAACGTATCATCCCTAGTAGTACCACAGAAGCATGCCAACCTGGGGAACTTCCCTAAGATGGATGAAGGAAATAAAAGGAAGAAAAGATCAGTGACGACAGGAGGAGGGCAGGAAAAGGACGGCACGGCAACATTGTCAAGAGTAAAAAGACAAGGAGAACCACTGACAGGGAACTATCTGTGGGGAAGATCAGAAACAGCCCTTAGTGACATCCCACCAGGACACAGACTATTCAGCAGAGCGGCAATGTTCTTTTCCTCTATAATACATCCAGGAATGCAGGCTTATGCAAATGCGAAGTGGCTCCAAATATAGAGATGGGAGCCGATGATGACAATAAATTCCACTGTCAATGGATTCAACGCGATAAAAGAAGAACTAAGGGCAGTACGAATGGTAGCACTCCAAAATAGATATGTATTGGATATCCTAACAGCAATGGAAGGAGGAGTTTGTGCAAAAATTGGAATTTAGTTTTGAACGTTTATCCCTGCCAACGATGCTGACAATGGCATGCTTTCTGAGGCAGTATCACAACTTGCCAAGATGCACACCAAGATGGAAGAAGAAGCAAAGTGAGTGAAAAGAGATGGCAGCTGTTTTTCTTATCTATGGTCATAGATGCCATTGTGGCTGTCAGATGGTCTTAAAATAATAGCTGGATGCATAATATTGGGGATGGCCGCCCTGTTAGGGCTGAGATTATGGAAAGCAAGAACAGCACGCACAACTGATGAAATATTGGAAATGATCGGCATGCACGCCCTGATGCCAGCCGAAGATGACAAACACACATGTATCATCATAAAGGAACAAGAGAGGTTGCGCAAGCAACTATTGGAAGCAGACCTACACCGGCCATCAGTGAAGGTAGAGAACCCAAGGAACCTGAAGATTTATGTTGGAAAGTGGGTCTACTGCAAACCCGGTGGTGGATGCGTGTACATGTACTGGTAATTTGAAGACCATGTGAACCAGTATGGACATCTAGCTGGAATAACAAAGGTATGGAGAGTATGCGGAGAGGATAGAGCGGATAATTTTGTGGTCGACCAGAGGGGGGGACTAAAGTGGGCAATTGGGAGAACACCCTCCCCCCATTCTCATCCAAACCATGGCCCAGGGGATCACGGCCCAAGCACCCCCCGCGAGAGGAGTTCGACCAATTCATCCCCTCACCAGATGCCCAGGTCCCCTGTGTCCACGGCCCACACGCCCGAGGAGCCTGCCTACTAGCACGTCCTGGTCAAGCCGACGCCTGCCTCATGGACCAGCTCGATTAGACAGCAACCACAAAGCCCATCATCGTTAGAGGGCCTTGACGACATAGCCAACAGACAAGAACACATGTGCCACCATGCACACCGGTCCCCACACATCAACCTAGACGAAGAACACACTCAGTGCTATGGCGTAGCGGACTGGCACACCCACGGACATACATTGTTGTTATTTTTCACATAGGCCTTCTACAGCACTGCAGAAACGCAAGATGCCTGATGAGCTCGTGTATACGCTTGCAGATGCTTTCTCGCTACCTTATCCCTATAGAGATGTCATCATATATATATACTGCTCCTTGTGACACTCTGTCGTCTCGCGTCACCCATATTATGGATTATGTACTGCCACCCAGAACCTAAGCCCCAGTAGGCCGCAAGCAAGAGTCCCCAAGCAGGAGCCTCTCAGACGAAAATCCTCCCAAGACAAAAAAGCAAAGCCCTGACCACGCAGAACGAGCCCCGACGAGAGCGCACAGCCAAGGCCATGATGTTGCAACCCACATGCCGCGCTCCCAGCGCCAAGGTTACACCTGCCACCGCCAAGCGCCCCTCAGAGCCTAAATACAAATCAAATGCTCATAATTCTGCTCCAGCTACGGTCTCTCCACACGTGACCAAGCCGAACTGAGAAAATGCCAAGCTCACGAGACAGAAAGTCGGTGGGGTCCCACGTCTGAGACACAGGTTGCAACAACGAAGCGACAAGTTGGACACCTACAACGGCGGGAAAGGCATGATCATCAGCCACTAGCAAGACCTGTCCATTGTCCACCACTAACACATAGTTGCACATTGTTGCCAGCACCAGGTACATCGCGAGTTGGGAACGGCGATGGTCCCAGGCTTGGGGGCTTGCGAGGGAACCAATCAGAGTACGAGGGGCTCCTCACTGACGCCATTTTAGTTAGCCAATCACCAAGTGTCCGCTTGTAAGTAATTTGTTGTAGCAAGTGTTAGGGACAGCCTAAGTGTACCACCTGACCCGTCCTCATCCACTAATATTCCCTCCTATAGGTAACTATACTAACCCTACCACTCGGGGAGCCAACCCGAGCTGGCGTTAGGTTTTGTGACAATTTTCCCAGGTGACACAAATAGCGCGTCATACTACGGTAAAAAGGGCCTGCGAGCCCCTCTAACAGAAAGAGCGTCTCCCCGGATGCATACGGGCCGAGAACAATCTCTGCCGTTACTATAATAAACAGCAGTAATTACGTTGCTCTTGTTTGTGTCTCATACTCCTTTTGGGATGCGGGAGGAGTTTGGGCCTCCCCAGCCCAGGAGGTCGGCAGACGGCTCTGCCGGCCCCCGGGAAACTACCCCGACAATAGAAAAAAATCCAACGCCACCACATGCCCATACATAAACAGTATGTACATTTCATGGAAAATCATAGTGTCTAATAATCTGCTAAACCTCAACAAAACAACTTTGCTTGATGTAAAAGGGTTTAATAAACGAAGAAAGTAATCTATGGATTTCTCATAACATTTAACATCATCTCAAAACTTTTGAAACTAAAATATTAAAATAAATACAGTGTGTTCCCATTGTCGTGAGATAAACTCCATCTACCATTAACTTAACTGCCCACACAGGCTGCATTCAATATTAAACTGTGCTGGCCAATAAAAAACAGACAAAATGGTGCCCCACGTTTCTCCTCAATTCAAAAACAACACTTTAATCTTTTTGCCATCTAAAAGAGATCGCTGTGCATTTGCAGGCTAATACGTGCTATAATAGGTCTAAACGTGACAAACACCTACTACCGGTGAACACTTTTGAAGCACTTAAAAACATGGCTTCAGAATTTCAAAATATTCTCTCTAAACCTGCCAATTTGAAAGCGTGAAGAAGCGCGTATTAAAAATCCTTTGTTATCCATGCGTACATTTCTAGAACTGCGTGTATACTTACAGATAAAAGTAAGAAAAAAAATCTTTCTGCGTGCAACCGTTACATGCGGGAAGCATTACGATTAATCTGGCACGGTTTAGGCAGGAGATCATGATGTTCAAATGTATACTAGGGCCAACGATTTCCATGCAGCGGTTTCTTCTTCAGACTAGGAAAACAATGACACAACTCCATTTGTGGTGCATGATCGAGGATTACTTCCACTAACTATGTATGGTGATTTTAGGCAGACGAAACTGGGTTAAAGTCGTTATATCTTTAAGAAGGTTGCTCTTGAAAACACACAGAGCGATGTTAAAATAATACACGTTTTCTTAAATGGTTTTATTGAGTTTTCTTGAACTGTAACATAACATTTGCATGCTTAATGCGAGTGCATTTCGAAAACCATAAAGGTGAAACGTTCCGGGAAAAAGCGACATCCTTTTAAAACCAAATACCTAATGTAAAGCTTGATGAGTGAGTTACTTAGTGAAGGTTCCCAGGGTGTGCATGTCACTTAGCTGCGTTTGCTTTCCTGCATTCTGTAAAATTGCCTGCGTTCAGAGGGCCTGTCACCGTGCGGGAGGAGAAGCTCTGTACACTGTACAGGGGGAACTGTTATGACATGCCTGTTGCCAAGGCTACCGCAGCGAGTGGGGAGAGGCGCCTGTCAGGGACCAATTTACTTCTCCAGAGGGGCACTGCCACCAAACGAAGACACGCTTGCCCATACATCTTTGCAAAGAGGGAAAACTCAGCAATAATAAGCTAAATGAGCAGACAAGTATTCTAAACAACTAATGGTATAGGGGAATCTTCCAGACAGGAAGAGACAAACAGAATTCAAGAAGGTGTTCGTTTAATTAGTACTGCAATTAGCGTCGGACTCAACAGGTCCAACGGAAAGTGTGCACAAAAACAATCAAATGGTGCAACTGCCTTAAAACCTACATTTTTAAAGTGCAGCAAATGGTGTAGAATATATGAAAAACTATACTTTTTATTTTATTTTTAGAATAAGCAGGTATTAACGTTTAGGGGAAAAAAAGATGACCATGAGGCATAGCAATTGTGAGGTTGTATATGGTCTTCATTTTCATCGTACAGCACACTATGCTTGATAAATCTCCATGTGCAGTGCTGACTGTGGAGGAGAGTTGGTGGCAACTGTCTCTTTTCCCACGCCTGCGGGCCTCTCGTCCTAAGCTCGCGAGAGACAATACCTCCTTTGCTTACAAAATCAACAGTTGAAATGTCCACATAGATCAAATCATTATCTATGTACCTTGCTGGAAATCTTCTCGGTCGTGGTGGCCTCTTCCTCACTATTGTCGGCTCAGGTAGCTTCTTATGACTGTTCTCTTCTGGTTTCTTCTTTTGAGCATTTGCAAGAGACCTCTCTTGCATCAGGTAACCCAAGGGGAATAAGTGAATAGCATGCCCTATGTCCCTTCATAACTTGAAACATAGAAACTGCTGTTGCTGTGTGGAGGGTAAGGCGATGGGCTGACACATCCACTAACTCCATCTTCAGAGGTTCAAGTCCAGAGGCTACAGCCACCGGTATGCTTCTCTTGATGAATCGGTTTGCCCTTTCTACTAGCCCATTTGCTTCAAAATGGTACACCACAGCTTTGCACTGCTGGATGTTGCTGGTACCTAGAAACTTCTTCATCCGAGGAGAGGTAAGTTAAACCTTGTTACTGGTCACTATCTGCTTGGGGGCACCTCCTCTGTAGAAGATCTCTAAGAATTGTTATCGCTGTGGTGATCGTAATGTTCATAACACAATGTTATTTTCTCCATTTGGCAAAGTAGTCCACCATTGCTAAACCATATCTGTGTTTTGGGTGGAATAGGTCAGGGGCCCAATGAAGTCCAGTCGTACCTTTTCCCCAAAGTGCATTTGGGGCATCAAAGTTGGTTAAAAGAGCATGGCAGAGTGGTAGACCTATCACTCACTGCAGAATCATGGTATGGGTGTACTTCACTTTCTAAATCCATTCAAGACCAACAGTAACATTGCCTTATCCGTTCTTTTGGAACGTGTTATACCTTTGCTAAACTGATTATTGTTTGCACTGTGAAAGGGGCTGCTGCTGCTTCTCCTCTGAATAGACTCTCATTCACATATGATAACTCGGGCATTCATTTCCAAAATCATTGTACTAAAATAGGTAATATGCTTTAATTTGGCTTCCCTTTCATAAATCTTTACATTTTTTGCACGGCTTCCTCTGTTTTCTTAGCCACTTTCGAGTGTTCTACAGATATGGTTCTTTGTCCTTCTCCACTGGTTTCGTACATGCTTCTGGAAGGGGAGCCAGGCAAGCAGTCAGCTTCAGCTTGGATACTTCACCACCAAAGTATATAGTTCAAAAGGCATACTTGTCAGTTTAGCAGATACTTTTGCCAGCCGAAGCCTAGCATTCTTTGTACCCCCTGGGCTCAGCAGATGTACCAATGGCTTATGTCCTGTTACTAAAAACAATTTGGTTCCCCACAGATGTACGGGATGTTCTGAGGCCCACACACATGCAAGCCTTCTTTTCAACCACAGAACAGTTCTTTTCTGCTTTAGGCAGTGTTTTGGATACAAAGGACACTCTTATTTTTGCATCAAAGTGGCTCCTACCCAGTATGTGCTGCATCTAGAGTAATGTAGATATCCCACTCAGGGTTAAATGGCTGTGGACATGGTGCATTTGTCCATAAAGATGTGATTCCCTCAAATTCAGTTTATTGGATATTCATCCATTTGGATTCAGTATACTTCTTTAGTAGCCATGTCAATGTGTGTGCGCGTTCTGAAAAGGATGGTGTACATTTTGCATATTACTCAGTTAATTCTAAATAGATTTACGTTATTCTTTGTTTTTAGATTCTGAAGCATTGTTGATGGCCCTTGGAAGATCACATTTTTGATGGATGGATGCCTCTTGGTGATTGTGTATCCTAAATATTCCACTGAGTCTGCTTGGAGCATGCACGTGTTTTGATCAATTACTGTTTTTACCAACCTTTTTACCCGCCATTTCTTGGTCACTTCTGACGTCCTGTTAAATAATCCATCAGAACATGCAAGTAATCTCCATATAAGGGTACACAGTTGTAATTACAAACATATAGGCCCTGTTCAAATGAAGCCTTGTTTAAAAGCATTACTAGATCATTTTCATGAAAATGATTTGTGTGAAAATATGCTATTGCAATAGAACATACATATTTGTCAACTGGTGAAACAGTTGCTCCCCTAAAACTCAAAACAATCAGGAAGACCGATAATCATCAAAAATGGTTCAATGGTGAGCTCAATAAATTGAAACTCGAAAAACGAGGTCTAGAAAGAAAATGGATACAAAATCCTATTCCCGCCAATAAGGATCAACGGAAAGGCATAAATTCAAAATATAGAAAAGCCATTAGAGAAGCTAAGTCAAAATATTATAATAAAGATATAGCAGCAGCCCCCAACACCACAAGCAACATTTTTGAGATTCTCAAAAATATAGAAAAAGCTAAGGCGCTCAACTCCTCCCTTCGCTCCCACTAAAGAGGTCTGCGAGGTAGTACAAAGGGCCTTCACTGCCAAGATACAGAAGGCCAGAGATAACATTAAAGCATCCAGAGAGGTATCAAGTGATGCTATGGTACAATCTCCAGTTGCTTCTAGACAGTGTGAAGTGGCTAGTTTTAGCTTTGTCCCAGTTACAGAGGAAGAGATGTCCTCAGTACTGGAAAAGATGAAACCAACGTCACATATGGAGAATATCCTGCGGGCTAAAGTGATTTTAGACAATAAGGAACTACTATTTTCTCCAGTACTTACAAAAATAGTAAACGCCTCATTTCAAGAGGGCTTAGAACCCAGGGATATCAAAAAGGTGACCATCACGCCAATGGTAAAACAGGCAGGCCTAGACCCCCCAAGACCCAGGTAACCTACGCCCCATCACAAATTCAAAATTTATCCTAGAAATCGTGGATAAGATAGCAACCGATCAACTGCAAAAGCATGTAGAACCCAGGGGACTCTTGATGAACAATAATCGGGTTTCCAGCCGGTTCATAGCACTGAAACTGCTATGTTAGATCTGAAAACATACATGCTTGAAATTTTGTATAGGGGCAAGGCGGGGATCTTGATGCTCTTAGATCTCAGTGCAGCATTTGATTTGGTGGATCACAAACGTCTGCAAAAGGCACTGGATAAAATAGCGGGTTGCTCGCCAGCCACCCTGGCATGGTCGACTTCTTTTTTGGCAGATCGTAGTGCCAAAGTGCATTGGGGGGACACATTCTCAGAACCCATGCCAATACATTTCGGAGTTCCACAGGGAGCAAGTTTATCTCCACTGCTCTTCAACCTATTTATGAGATGTCTTTGTGATCTTTTGGAAAGTGTTGGCGTATTCTTTATAAAATACGCTGAGACCCAACTGGTCTTTGAACTAAGGGGGGGGGAATCTCGTAGACAGTGCCAAAGTAATGGAAGTCTATAACATTATAGATAAATGGATGAGACAAAATAGGATGTGCTGAATTGATGATTTTTGGCACTCGTCAGGCCAAAGCAAAATTAGGCACAGAATACAAAGCCTTTGACATTAAGGATGTAAACATCCCAGTCATGCCCCAGGTTAAAACGCTAGGGATGATGGTGGAAGCATCAGTAGGGTCCAAGGTACAGGTTAAATACCTTCATAAGAACAATGCTTATTACCTGTGTCTACTGAGAGCTATCTGTCCGCTCCTCAATGAGGAAAACAAGGCTACCATTGCCAGGGCTATTATCCTGTCGTGACTGGATTATGGCAACACTTTGCTATTAGTGGCATCCAAGAAAGAAATAGAAAGATGGTGGAAGCATCAGTAGGGTGTGAGGTACAGGTTAAATACCTTCATAAGAACAATGCTTATTTCCTGCGTCTACTGAGAGCTATCTGTCCGTTCCTCAATGAGGAAAACAAGGCTACCATTGCCAGGGCTATTATCCGGTCGTGACTGGATTATGGCAACACTTTGCTATTAGGGCCATCCAAGAAAGAAATAGAAAGATGTCAAGTTATGGAGAATAACGCTGTTCGTATTGTTAAAGGGATTAAGAACAGAGAGCATATCACGGAAGGAAGGAAATAATTGCGCTGGTTGAGAATAGAGGACAGAATCATCTTCAAATCCATGACTATCATCCACAGGTGCATTCATGGTATAGCCCTTAAGTATTTAAAGAAACAATTCTCTAGATACATCCCCTCACGGTTGTTACTATCAGAAGATCAGGGTTGGCTAAATGTGCCACGTTTTGGCTGGGCAACTGGCAAGGGTAAAGCTTTCCCAGTGCAGGCAGTGCAATACTGGAATAAACTGCCTCCCACCCTGCGGTTGGAAAAAAAACTCCTGACTTTTAGGAAATCTCTGAAAACCCATTTGTTTACCAATGTGTTGGCTCCAGGCTAGTTGAATTCTCTCGTCAGAACCAGCAGGAATGATTGGTTTGTTTGTTTGTTACGTGTTTTGTGTTCCACGCGCCCTGATGCCTGCAGGCTTTCGGCGCGTTACAAGCATATAAATAAATAAATACCTAAATTTAATTAACATAGAACATATCCTTTTCCAAAACGAAATTTCTCAGTTACAATTTTAAAAACACTGTACATCCTAAGAGACCATAGAAAAGGGCCCAACTAATGCAATCTCTCACACATGCACTTTTGTGTACATTCCGAGTTACTCAATACACCAATGCATTAACATTAGTCATGTCAACAACCTAACTTGCCGGCTATACAAGGCATCCATTTATGTACAATATTTTGTGTATTTTTTTATTGGCTCATGCAACTGTGCCATGCCAATCGCACATCCAGATTTATAAAACCCCAACCCACAATTCTAGGCAACGTACAGACAGTGTGGTACTCAAAAATCATAGTTTATTTAAAAGAACAATCTACCTTCAACCAAGTAGTTCTCCAGCTTAACATCATTAAGACCAACACAAAGATATAGGGAAACCAATAATCAATCAGGAACCAAATTACCTGCCTATATGAATCTTGCCACTACCAGTTCATGCAAGCATTCGTTTTCATAATGAGATATATATATTGTATCCTAACATCACTAGGCCTAATCTATACATTTCTATTCCATATTTGCTTCAGTCTAAACATCATATTTAACTTGGTGATGCAAGATGACGTAAGTGTGTTTAAAACCTTAGATTTTCTCCAGTATCAAGACAAGTGTGGTGTCAGAGAAAATTATTTTAATATGTAACATTTCAAATACATTTATAAACCACCAACATCCCTGTATAGGTTTAAGGTAGTGAATGGATTGGCTATGTATAGGCCACTTAACTGTAGACTATGGCCAGCTTACTTTGGCTCCTGATGGTTTCAATTCAAAATTGGTCTCAGTGATTTATTTACTGTGCTCTGAACCAAGATGTATACTCTGTTCTCAAAATACATGGGTGCAGCAGTCACTAAAAATGAGTTTGTTATTTGCAGTCCATAGCGTATGTGTTTGTGTGTGTGTAACTGTGAATACAGCTATGTAGATGCCGTTTTAAATTCATGTGTGTGTGCACTCTTTTCAAGCTACTTGCATTAGCAACTTTAATGCATATGTGTATGTAGTTTTCAGCCTGCATGTATTTTCGGGCTGAAAATATACTATTCCCCTATGACATGTTAAAAATCCCTCTTTTCAATCAACTTAGATAAGGGACAGAAGGGGTTTACACTTTGCACAATTCTTAATAAATCAAATTCACTGTTTATACTCATCTTTGTTAGGACAACATCTGATCTATGACTAGGCTTCACCCGGCTACTTAAATGCACAATATCTCCCTAATTTGCAAAAAATATGACCAAAAAGGACACTGGACCCGATTAGGTCACTAATTATATCTGAAATAGTACCTAACTTTGCAAAGGCAATTCCACAATAAAGTGGCACCAAAGTGAATCCAGATTTAAATGTTGTTTCTCAATCCAAATTAGGTTAGGCTTTAAAGAACATCTCCTCACTTTGTTTTCAATGTGGATGGAAAAACAAAGGAAAATTAGATATCACCCGTGCTCCTGTTTTCAAATTGCATTGCCCATAGTTCCCTTTCCTTCATCATTCCAGATTTTACCCTGACCAATCCATCAGGACAATTTGGGGTTTTTCATTCACTTTATAATTATATGGCTTCAGACTTTGCACAGTAAGCCAGGGACACAGTCAGCCGGAAATCATTTGTTCAGCAAACCCTCTCTTCAGGTGGCTTATCTCAAACCCAAATTCCAAGACAGACTGATCATGTGTATCCTAGTGAACTGTTCTTCCATCGGCCTGGTGTTAGTCCTTCAAGCTCTGCGCTCCTATGTCCAGTTCATTCCACTTCTTAATCTTCATCAGCCAATAATCCATAATAATTCTCTGTCCTATATGCATGCAATTATATATCGCTGCTGACTCCACCTCTGCCTTGTGGCAGAGGTGTGATTTCCCCACGCCCAAAGGTGGGAGGGAAACCACTCCTATTGAGAAAAGTCTATTTTGTGTTTAAACTCAAACTTTTGATTAAAATATGCTAAATCAATAAAAACGAATATTTTCAAATTCTGCAAGTCGCTGTGCACGTTTACAAACTTTGATTAAATATGGCACAGTTGAGCAATTAGTGCAATTTACTGCCCATTCAAAATGTGCCATGGTACATACGTTTTACATATTCTGATATCAATTCTATATACAATATGTCAACATTTAATGTCAATCGGAGCTTGTATTGTGACGCAGCAATTAATTTAGTAATTACACATTTTAATGTGATAATTTAATTCATGCTAAGATGAATCAGGTTTTCTAGTGTGAATTTGCAGAACCAGTCAGAGCTTCCAGTTCACTGTCTCTACAGGCTAAGATGATATATTTCAGAAAATATATCTTTTGAAAGAAACAAAATGAAAAGCAATGTCATGGGCTGAAATGGTGGATTCAGCAACATCCCTAATACTTCTCAGATCTGATTGATCTGACAAGTTGTTCAATAAACCTCTCTACAACAACTAATACTTTCCAGCGTGAAAAAAAAGAAAATGTATGTGTATATATATATATATGTATATATATATATATACATATATATATATATATATATATATATTAGTTCAGTTTTCTTGTACCTTGTTAGCCAAGGGTAATATAAAAAGTGTTGCTCCAAACCAGACAACAATATCATACCTTAGTTGGGCTAATGAAGAGATTTATTTGCTGGCTTTTGTAATTTTTTTAATTTCTTCATCAGGCATAGGAAGATAATGAGGTTTTTAGAATAGTAAGACAGCCCAAGGATTCAATTCTGGGATGTCTTATCTGTTTGTGTCTGTTTCTGATTGGTTTCCTTCACATATTCCAGTCCCAAAGATTTAAGCGGGGCACTAAAAACGACACACAAGAGAAAATAAAAGCTGTGTTCGGCTGCTTCAAAGAGGCATGAAGGAATAGGGTAGTGTCAGTCATAGCATGTGCAAACCTGCTGAAGGCTGGAATATTTTTGGCATAGTCATTTTTTTGTGTACATCTCCACTAAGCCCGTTGCCCACCATGCCCACTTATGTTTAAACTTGGGAAAGGAAATGCCGCAAGTCACTTGTTGAGCACTTGCATTCAGAAAATTATTCCGGCTGGTGGTCACATTTTCAGTATTGTCCTCCCAGAAGGCCAAAAAAGAGAGGAACCATTAGTCATGTTTTGGCCCTTTGCCTTATGAAGGTGGGTGTGAAAAGGGTACTGTCGTATTGAGAGTGTGCTTCTCTTCATTTGGGTGAGGGGAGGAGCAAAACACTGTTTGGCATGGAACAGGAGCTCTAACCAGCCTCTGGGAAGCTTATGGGGCAGGGCTTTTTAAGAGCTTGTAGAGCTTGGGCAGGAATAGGTACAAAAACATAACACTGCATCAGAGAAGCAGATGTGGATGGGGATTTGCCAGTCACGTTTCAGTAAAGAGCCATAGAAAATGTTATAGGAATAAACAGGTTTATCTGTTTTGACAGCTGGTTCTCTATAGGTGCACAGAATGGGAATTTGTCATTTGTGATAGTGACTCATGAAGTGGCAATGTCGGTTTAAACCATTTTCAGTGTATTGAAAGTCTGCATGCATTTGTATTCATATTTTTTAAAAACATTTTCAGCACTAAATTTACCCTGCAGCACTGCAATTTTAAAGTCATCCAGGGTGTGATTTGGTTCTAAAAAGGGCAGACTTTGTCGCTTAAACTTTTGTCTGTGTAGATTCATCTGCTTACGTAGTTGCTGGCCCATTTCCCCAACATAGCAGCTTAATCAATGGTGCTCATTATGACAACAGCTCCTCCTTTGTATGCAGGT
Source organism: Ambystoma mexicanum (assembly GCF_040938575.1). NCBI lineage: Eukaryota > Metazoa > Chordata > Amphibia > Caudata > Ambystomatidae > Ambystoma > Ambystoma mexicanum. The sequence continues at coordinate 686,774,339 of NC_090934.1, read as the reverse complement.
TTGATTGTAATACTCTGTTTAGGTATTTCATAGCCTAACGTTCTGTGGGTGTCAGGTTATAAGGCCCTTTAATGGGCTTGAGAAAAGGGGGGGGGTGACTCCTCATTCGGGGTGTGCTGCTTTTGACAAAATTTGAATAAGAAACAAATATTGCAAACATATATCAAGTTTAAAATAGTTCTGCAATAGGTAATATTCAGACGGAATGTCAAGACCACAAAAACATTTTTTGCAAAAACTTTATAGTAGATTGTAAACAGGTCTGCCGACACGTGTTTCGACCCAAACACTGGGTCCTTTTCAAGGCAAAACGTAAATGTAGTAGAGATGATAACTTCAAGACCTCCAAACGGTTAAAAAAGGGATAAATTGTATGCGTTCACAAAGTGGGCGAACAAGCCTGAAAAGCTGTATGTTGCCAAAACCCAATGGTTATAGTAGAGCTGTAAGTTCCTTCCAGAACAAATAAAGTGCAGGCATCCAAATTATGCTATAAATAATATAAATAATGTTTTTGTAAAAAATGTTTTTGTGGTCTTGACATTCTCTCTGAATATTACCTATTGCAGAACTATTTTTGCAATATTTGTTTCCTATTCTAATTTTGTCAAAAGCAGCGCACCACCTTTCCGCTTGCAACTTGGTAGTAGGTTTGAGGTACCTACTAGTCCCTCTAGGGTGCAGCAGCTTTTACATCCACTCCCATTTTGTGTTTTCTTGGGTTTTTTCCACCTCCCTCCTTATTTTTGCCGAAGCGCTTCAGCAACCTGGCACACCTCGAGTCAGTCTTGTGTTTCATTGAATGGGCTTGTCCAGTATGGCAGATGTTGCTCTGTGTCTGAAACCTTCAATGTGTTGGTCCAGGTCTGGGTTGCATCCAGGCTCATGAGCCAGTCGTAGTTCTGCTTCTTTTCTCCGTTTGTGCCCCAGATGTTCACCATTCCATTGCTGGCTTTGCTGTCATCCTGTTTGTCATGAAGGAATTCTTTCAGTGAGACGTCTGAAGAAGGCTTCAAGATCACTGCGCAGTTCTATTTTGTCGACACATTTTGTAGGGTAGAATGGAAAGTGTGGACTTTTCTGCCTGTGTTGGGGTATAATTTGAGAAGTTGACAAAGCAGTCCTTTTTTTGAAGTGCCTCTTTTTCCATGTTTTCGTGCGTTGCTTCAGTATTTCTTACTCTCTTAGGGTTTCAAGCTTTTTCTTCTTATTGTTTACAAGCGATTCTTGGAGTCCTTTTGTTGAAGTTTGGAGTTCTTTCCATATATAATGTGTAGTCAGCCCCTCTGTGTCCAAAATTGTTTTGATCAGATCTTTTGTCATCCTTATTTGGTTGTAGCAGACATTGATAAGGTTGTTCCGTAAACATTCTGAAGTCCTAAAACATATTTGTGTTGCAGATCGATGCCAGAGGGTTTTTGATGATCAGCCCTCACTGTATGAGCTTTTCCCTTCTACATTGGCTTAGAAATAACAGGTCGCTAAAGAGCTGTGCTTGCTTTTTCAAAAGCTTCCTCACCTTCTTTTTGATGCAGTACATTTTAGTATCTTCCATATTTTGAGTTCAGTTAACTTGTGCCATGTTAGCCATAGGTAATATAAAAAGTAAAGCTCCAAAAAAGACAAGGTATTTATTTAGATATTGTACAAAAAGACTATCTAAACGGTTACATGAACAAAAAGTTCTAAAAATGCTACCACCAAAGGTTCGAACACCAAAAGTTCGAACCTTTGGTGGTAGCATTGCAGGTAAGCAAAAAAAAAAAAAAAAAAGACTGCGGGGGTGTCCCCCGCAACACCTCGCTCACTATACTTTACAGTATTAGTGAGCAGGAGTTGCAGGGGAAACCCCTGCAGCCCCCGTAAAAGAAAAAAAAAGAAAAGGACCCTGCGGCACAGGTTCCCAATCACAGAAGTGAAAGGGAACTGGTGCTGCAGGGACTCAGCGTGAAGAAAAAGGTATGTGGGTTTGTTTATGTGGGGGGTGTGGGTGGGGGTGTGCCGTGGGGGTAGTGTGGGTGTGGTTATGTATGTGTGTTCGCATGGGAAAGGTGCAAACCTTTGGTGGTTCGCACCTTTCTCATGCAAACTTACCAGCCGCTGCAAATTCAGCCGCGGTCAGTTCACGTAGATCCATTTATTTACACTTTCGTAATTTTCAAATTACTTCATCAGGCATAGGAAGACAATTTCAGTGCTTCCTTAAATCTTTTTCACTGGAAGGCGTGGGGGGACTTCTGAAGTGTAAGTCTCCTTGTAGAGGAAACCAATCAGAAGCAGACACAAACAAACAGAGGCTAATCCTTGGGCTGACTTGCCATTCCAAAAAGCACATGGTCTTCCTATGCCTAATGAAGTAATTTGAAAATTACAAAAACTTGCAAATAAATATTTTTGTTAGCCTAACTTAGGTATCACCTCATAGTCTTTTTTGGAGCAACACTTTCTATATATATATTGCAAGGGATCAAGAGTAAGACTCGGACACAGTGCCAGGTTAGGTTTTAGTTATAGACTTATTTCCAGAAAATAATAAAAGGTTTGGGAGAAATCCTATCTAGCACTAATCCTAAGAGGGGTTTCCCTACCTCAACAAAACGCCTGTGTCAGGATGTTAAACAAAAAAGGGCCCTCTGCCTTCGTCCTGTGTCCAAAAATCCTAAACTGACCCTTACGTTCTAAACTCAGTATAACGTGCACAAGGAGAATCTTGTACGCTATATACTTGTAGCTTTTTTTCAAATTTCTCAACATAAAGTTCAAAAACAGAAAGGAAATAAAGTTCCACCATGAAAGGGGCTCCCCTTCCCCTAGAATCATTCTGGTAGTTGGTAGTTTAAATATCACTTCAGCACAGTTCAATTCTTTTCACACTCTGTCCTCTTTTGACCCCTTGTATATTCTCCTTCCATGGGGTATTTGCAACTTTCTTACTGATCCTTAAAAGGGGAATTGATCCTCCCTTTCGTATTCACAGTGTTAAGTTAACTTCTCTCCTCATTTACTCTCCTGCCAGGATATCACTTTGCTTCTATTCTCACTCCTTGTTTACTCCCCTGTCAGGATATTACTTTGCTTCTCACTCCTGGTTTAGTCTCCTGTCAGGATATTACTTCGCTTCTCTTCTCACTCTTTCCCAGGGTGTGAATCCCAGACTCACTGTTTGCAAGGTGCACTAACCTACCAGGGCTTTTCCTTTCTTCATTTACTCTTTCTTTCATCCATGTGAAAATGTGTTTTAAATATTGTGTCTCTGATCCTCTCTCGAAACTATTTGCATGTATATCAAATCTTCTGCTCCAGCATTGGATCTCCAACTCACCTTAAACACTGTTCGCATATGTATTAATCCCGATTTGGGTTTGTTTTACGGCAACTGAAAAGTTTGCGACGGAAATGACCGAATGTGAAATGTACGCAATACAAAATTTTTCGTACATTTCATATTCGGTCATACAAGGTAAAACAACCCCAAATCCATAGAAACCCTAATCCCCTCACACCCCCTCACCGCACTACTTAACTTTCCTTCCGTCTCGCTGGTCCCTGCAACAGCAGTTCCCCGTCATTTCTGTGATCGGGAACCGGTGCTGCAGGGTCCTTTCCTTTTTTTCTTTTGTTTCCGGGTAAGCTGCAGGGGTGTACCCCGCTCACTATAGTGTATAGTAAGCGGGGTGTTGCGGGGGACACACCCACAGCCTATTTCTTTTGCTTTTTTAGTCGGAACAGCTGCAGGGGTGTACCCCGCAACCCCCGCACACTATACTGTATAGAATAGTGAGCGGGATGTTGCTGTGGACACCCCCACAGCATAATTGAAGCTGCTTCTTTGCAAATAGTCGCTCTGCCTTGCTGATGACCAAGCCCCTGCCTGACTTCCTGATTTCTTCTGCGCGGCGGCCTCGATTGGCTACCGAAGCTTCAAAAGGAACACATTGGAAGTCAGTAAGCGGATGCCGGCACCACCCCAAAGGCCCACACTCAGTGCCCACCTCTATCCCTCCATCTTTAATCCTGCCTGCGTACCTGACAACAGTGCTTCGACCACATGGAGCACAATAGAATGAATAAGAATCCAGCAGAATTTGAGGTAAGCCCATTGGGGCCTTACACGTGGTAAAATATCTACACGTGCTGCGCGAGACGAGAGAAACATCTGACACCCTCATATTTCACCGAAATTGCCTGAAAGGCTTCCTTGTCAACGTGAGTGCCTGCACGCTTGTTTAGTACAAAGCAAACCTTGTTTCTATTTTCTGACACGGCCCGAGCACCTCTGTGTTCACCTCGCATCATAATTGAAGCTCCTTCTTATCAAAATGGTCGCTCTGCCTCGCTGATGACCAAGCCCCTGCCTGACTTCCTGATATCTTCTGCGCAGCGGCCGTGATTACCTATTGGAGGTTCAAAAGGAACCAATTGGAAGCTAGCAGGCGGACACCGGCACCACCCCAAAGGCCCACACTCAAAGCCCTGTTTGCTCCTGTTCGCCGCAGTGGGCCGCGATCAGAATCTGTAACAGTGAGCTGCCGTTTATCCCCCCTACTTGCACTACCACAACTTTTTCACTCTGCTCGCACCCTTCAATAACGCTCCTGCGGGCATACTCACTTCTGCCCCCTCGGCTAGTACTAATCTTGCCTACGCGCCCAACCCGGCCATCGCTTATCACGTTGCCCCCTGCACCCAATTCCTGGGAACCCCTTGCCGCTGCATAACCCATACCTCCTGTATCAGGCCAACTGCTAGGGCCTGAGCACTGAGCAACTGTCTAAACATCCGCCCCGCAAACTCTGGTCACACGGCGGCGACTACCACTGCTGGCGCCCGCAAGCTCACAGCGTCAGCTACGGTAGCCAATGACACTACGCCTCTGTATGCCTCGACATTATCGCTTACAGCGATATTCGGCCAATTGTGACACTTTTTGCTTGATGCCAGTACTCTAAATGCATTATTCCTGACACCATGCTATTCACCGTTATCCCTTATCACATCATCTGCACTTACTGTTATGTAGCCTACTATAACACCTACCCACTGTGATCTGTGACTTCTAGCCCTCTGCACTATTAGCCCACCATGACCTTAGTCCACCATAACACTAGCACGTTGTAATACTAGCCACTGTTAGCCATTGTGCTATATGCTACTAGTCCATTGTGACATTAGTCACTGTTAGCCATTGCGTTAGATGCTACTAGCCCATTGTGACATTAGCCACTGTTAGCCGTTTTGCCACCTGCCCATTGTGTTATATGCCACTGTTAACCACTGTGATATGTGCTACCAGCCCATTGTGACATTAGCCACTGTGCTACTAGACCTACCTCTGATCATAGCAACCCCAAATTGAGCGCTGTGTCAGCCACCATTCTGTTGCCCACACTCTCAATACTGCTACCAGTAGCCAACTACCATCTGGAGAAAACACCACACCACTTCTTCATAATGGATTCACCCTGCAATGCAGGCACTTATATCCAATTAGGAAAGGGCCTAGCCCACCTAAGTTGCACCCGTCATTACCCCAACCCTTACCCTACTCCTTTCCTTGACAAAAATGTGCCTTTCCCCATCATCTCTCCTGACACTAACAATTGCTCTCCTACCAAAGGCATGACTAGATCACAATCCCACACCAATGACCTCCCATCAACTGCATTGCCTCCAGACAAACTTACAAGACTTTACTGTCTCTCCCCAAGAACAGGGCAGAGACACGCTTATGATGTCTCAACCCATCACGTACAGAAATCCTTGCCTACAGACTCTCAAGCCACCATGCCTCCTCTGCCCTCACATCCCATCAAGGGACTGTTGAGAGTACATATAATCTCCTCACGCTCACACCTACCATCAAATAAATCACCTATCCTCACCGTCACCAACCCTATTGCACCACTCCGACATACACCAATTGACCCTAAACTCCACAAAGTTGCCACTAGAAAGGCTTCTGCCAGCATGAATGCAACTACACTAAAAGGGGCACTCATCAATGCCAGATCCATCACTGCGCATGCCCTAGATATTGCAGACGTTATCACAATGACCTAGATTTCTTAGCAGCTATGGAAACCTGGTTACACACAGCCTCAGGCCCACAGCTCACCCTAGCCATCCCATAGGGGTACATCATCTTTAGAAAGGATAGAGATACATAAAGAGGAGGTGTAGTAGCTGTACTAGCTAAGGATGCCCTAAATATTAGGATTTCCTCCGATCTCCCCCTCAGTACAGGCAAAGTCATCACCTTAAAAATATCCATTACACCCTCCTGCACACTCACTCTTCACATCGACTACAGGCCCCCTGGGACTATCTCCACCTTCGAAGACATTACAACTCTCTTGGCACACAACATGAAACCACACTCCAAAGTAATCATCAAGAGTTTGCAATCCTTGACACTGGTGCAGTTATTCCCCCCCCCAATTTTGGTTCCTTTTCAGAGCACAGTAAAGGACACATGTGGGTGGACAGCGTAACTTTTTTTCCAGAGGTCGGATGCAACCCCTTGGGTTTTTTTGAAGGTTGGTAAGCTTGCTCAAGTATTTGGCTACCAGGATTTTACTCAGGTTGTCATGTTCCCAGTGCAGAAACTTACCCACAAGACCACAAGCACTTGTTTCATATTGGGATTTTGTATTCCATGGAATAATTCACTGCAGATTGCTGGGTTTAAAAGGTAAGCAGCTTTTATACTTTGCCAGAATATTTATTGAAAGATTTCCTCCCTCAGTTTATTTTTCTGATCTTCATTACTTTTTTTAAACGTCCAATGCTATTTTGTCTTGCGCCCTTTCTTCTAAGGAGAAGGTCAATTGAACTACATTGGTGTATTTCACTTTAAAATATGTGGCACCTTACTGTGCGTATATTCGTGGGTGCCAGATTTTGATTTTCGCTATGGGTTCAAAAGTATCGGGGCATATGTTATTCTTGCAGCCGATCATTTTTTAACCTTTTCTGTGCTGCTTAAATGTGGGTAGTTGGAGTCATGCGATGTATCACAACAGTCACCACGAGATCGGCCATAAAACAAGGGGTTTGTAGCATTCTGCTTAACCAAAGTGTGCAATCCTCAACAATTTAATCGCACAGGGCACCAACTTAAAACATTGGCAGTTCTCAAAGCCTGCAATGATTTATACATACATAAGGGGCTGGTCCGTTCCTCACTTTGAAGCTCAGTACTGTGCGTATATTCATGGGTGCCAGCTTTTGATTTTTGCTATCGGTGCAGAAAGTACCTGGACATATGTTATTATTAAAGCAGGTTATTTTTTCCCGTTTCCGTTCTGCTTAAATGTGGTTAGTTGGAGTTGTGCAATGTATCTAAAGTCACCACGAGACCGGCCATAAAACAAGGGGCTTGGAGCACGGGACAGGACATTTCGGCATGGCCAGTGAGGTGCATGCCGTTATGGTGTGACCATTTTGCCTGAGGTTCTGTTTGGGTGCGCCCAGTTAGACGCAGGCAGTTGGGGCAGAGACCTCTCGGCACAAGGATGTTTTGGCACGAGAGATTGCACTTGGCGTGGCATGAACCTGCAGGCACATTGCATTTTGTACCTCTCGGCGCCAGGATGTTTTGGCGCAAGAGATCACAATTGGCATGAACCTGCAGGCATTTTGTAATATGGATTAAACGTGAAAAAGATTTATTTATAAAACAGGATGAGACATGTATTACACCGTCGTTGCAGAATTGAACACGTATTAAACATGAAAAACATGTATTTACTGCAACATTATAAACTGCATGCAACTATGCCTCACAAACAACTTCACACTATGTACACACACACACACACACACATCCAACACACACAGCGTAACTTTTTTTCAGAGGTTGGCAAGCTTGCTCAAGTATTTCACTACCAGGATTTTACTCAGGTTGCCATGTTCCCAGTGCAGATGCTTACTCACAAGACCAGAAGCACTTATTTCGTATTGGGATTTAGTTTACCATGGAATATTTCACAACAGGTTGCTGGGTTTTAAAGGTGAGCACCTTTTAAACTTTGCCAGCATATTTTATGGAACATTTCCTCTCTCAGGTTATTTTTCTGCTGTTCATTACTTTTTTTAAAAGTCTAACGTTATTTTGTCTTGCGCACTTTCATCTAAGGAGTAGGTTTGTATTATTAATGTTACTTATGTAAGGAATAACAAAACAGTAACAAACCAATAGCTATGGTCTTTGGTAATGGCCAGTGACCCCAGCCTTCGTTATGGCCAAGTCCACAGCCTAAATTGTTATTAAGACAATCAAACTTTTCATGAGCTAACTTATAAATGATGTTATCTCTAATTCCATTTTTGATGTAATCAGTTATATTCAATGTAATTAGTGTTGGCACCAGTGATGGCATCAGTGATGTGATTTGTAATGTCATCATTGTGGTCATAGGCTGTGCAACAGGGGGCGTGAAGTTAAGGTGGTTTTAGCTGAATTTCAGGGGTTTTGTTGCATTAAGTTCTCACCTTAACATCCCTGCAACTAAAGTTGTTTCCTTGAATTTCAAAGGTTTTGTTACAATGTATTGCTCACCTTAACGTCCCTGCAACTAAAGTTTTTTCCTTGAATATATATATGTACAAAACATGTGCAATGTGCAACATAGTGCCTAATAGGCCAGCATGCCTGGTTCCAGAGCACTGTACATTATGCAATTTCTCTATGTATTGCCCTTCCTCTATTCACCAAACTCAGAAAGCTTATGGCACATTGTCCCTAATTTGTGATACCATCCCAAAGTAGCGCCAGTATTGTGAATGTCAAATATTGATCTGTTATAGCAATAGAAAATCACTTTTTAGCCACAGCCTCAAAGCTAGTGCTTAAGAACGGTATCTGGTGTGCCCATTTCCCTTTCAAATTACTTGCATTCTTTCCGTGCCCCCCAGCATCACCCCCTACTAATTTCCACTCACCCTGTGACCCTTCCTAAATCCAAACCCAAAGAGTTATGGTTAAACCAACAAACACAAACATATCTATATATACATAAATCACTTAGGTATGTTTCCGTACTCAGCTGATGCAATTTATCAGTGTGAGGTTGCCCTCTGCCGTCCAAATGGCAAAGCACACCCACTTCAACAACAGCTATAATTTAAAAAAACAGAATGACCCCGGTTCTATGCGGTCACCTTCACCTTCCACTATTGCAAACATTCGGAATAATTTCAAGTTACTTCTTTCCAGCCCTGCTTTTTTTAGCATCAAGATATATTTCCCCATAGGAATTATATTGCTTCCTTTCATCACAGGTGTTGATGTTCCAAAAGTTTATTTTTCACCTTAACAGGATTTCCCAACAGGGAATGAACTCCCCACCCCCCCCCCCCCCCGACTCTTTCACGTTGTTTCCCCATCAGGGCATATAATGTGTTTGATTTACTCAGTAGAAGTTTCTGGTATAGTAACAACTTCCTCAAGTGGACGACAGTACTGATCATCGAGCTCAGGCCCAGTTCGAAAAGCGCATCATGATTACAGAGACACAACTTGGAAGGACCAATGACTTCCACCAAATTTGTCCCTCCAGCCTGCTCAATTCCATTTTCTCAAGTGCTCACCCCGTTTCGAGGCCGTACAACACAGCAGGGACTACCTTACACATAAAAAATTCCAGCAATGGTTGTAGGGTAAAGCAACAATATTTGTTCCTGATGTATGCCTTTTGGGCAACGTAATGTTTCCCTTTAGCCCATACTGCCTCTTTCCTAGCCTGACGAGGGGCAGCCCTAGGTACTTAAGTGTTGGGAGGACAGTTAGTGTGGATGCTCCCATTCACCATATCACGGTGAGAAGCAGAAACCTATATACTTTAAAACACAAAATATTGGATTTTGAAGGGTTTGCCACTAGGCGGTTTACCTTAATGTAGTCCTCAAAACTGTTGAGGATTTTTTGCCGGTCCAACGGTGTCTTGCCCAGTAGCAACACGTCCAAAAGGATGCCTTCAAAAAACAATCATTCCCCATCAACCCTCGGGGCGTAAATGTTGTGCCTTCCAGAAACTCTCCCAAGTCTGCAAGGTATAGATTGAAGAGGCATGGCACCAATTTGCACCCCTGCCTCAGGCCATGCACAGGTTTTATCGGGCCAGACACTTCTCCACTTGAGCTCAACCTCACCTGGACCGTGGTGTTACTGTGCATCAAAACCAGAATTTCCAAGATGCATTTTGGGAAAACACACTTCACGGGCTTCGACCGAAGCCTTGTCCTATCCACCATATCAAATGAAAGGTTTAAGTCGATACTTACCACATAGAGTGGGTCCTTCCCCTTCAAACCTGCCTAGTCAATCAAGGACTAAATGAACAGACTGTTCGCATCTGTACCAATCTGCCTCCTGAATCCAGTTTGATATGTAGAAAGTCTCCCAGATGAGGCGATCCAGTCCTCAATACTACCCAACACACATTTGGCAAAAACATCACTTTCTACGTCCAGGAGGGCAATTGGTTGGTAGTTCAATGGGTCCAGGCGATTCCACTTCTTATGAATTCGTACGATTACTGAAGTGTTCCATGAAAATGGCGGGTTTTTGGCTACAAGAAAAAATGGTGTGTAAAATCGTAGCCCATACTTACAGATTCCTCTTCATTACAAGATTACATAAATCATTTGGAACCGGGGCATGGGAATTTGAACCAGACTCAATGATTATGCACAGATTATCCATTGTAAATAGTATAGGTTGTGCATTTATTTGTTATTTGTTGAAATACAGGCTACTAAATGGTGTTAGCTTTGTACTTGTTTTTTGCTGTTTAGTGTATGTTTTATGTTTTTGTGAACTTTATAAAAATAACATAAAATACAACATAGTTACTGAATCTATATTTGTAATTGTAAAATGCAATTCGTTTTTTGAATGCTAATTATAAAATGTAAATGTATTTAACGATTTTTTATTTTGATGTTAAAGTTACTTTTTTTATTTGAAATATGTGGCAAGTATTTTTATGCTTGAATAGAAGTGGTGTATATGAATAATAGGCGTTAAATTGTGTAGTATTTTTGGATTATAAAATATGTGCTGGTTTATTTGATGTATTCATAATGCACATTTAATTAACTGTTTAATACTTTTACTTTTTAAACCAATGTTTTTATGCATATCATTTTATTATATAATATTTGACTTTTTAGGTTTATGGGATATGGTTTAGCTTTTGTTGGTCTATCCTCAACGCTTTTGTAAAAAAAAAAAAAAAAAGAAAGGTTCAAATCATTTCCTGTGCTTTTTAAGGTCTTATGATGGTTTGTCTAAATTATGTGCGATGATGTATTTAATTGAAATATAGGAATATTTGTTGTTATTGTGTTTTTGTATGTAGTTGTGTAAACATTTACATTATTTATATAATTTTTGTGATGGCCTCCACATCACCCCTTAAAGCTGTCCCTTACCTCCAATGTTAAAAATTAGTATTTAATAATAGTAGTACTAATAGAATATAATTGTGTTATTTTTTTAGATTTGTTAACTGTTGGAATAGTAGTAGGATTATTATTAGGTGAGGCATATTTTGTTTTATGTGGTGTAAAAGCACTTTCAATTATTAACGCAGTGCTAGAACTAGTAATAGGCAATGTGAATTGAATTTGAATAGGAGAGGTTTGCTCAGTGGGAACACTGGAAGTATTACTACTTTCAGTTGTTTTTAAACATGTTTTAAAGGCCTTGTGGATATAGATGGTAAGACCTCAACTGGTGGAATACATGTTGTTTCTGTTGTAGTTTTTATTTTTCAAAAATGGTCTTCATCTACTTCTCCTGTGATATTATCAGTAGTTGGTATAGTTGTAATGTTGGCAGTATGAAGGTTTACTTCATCATGCTGTTGGCTAGTTATAGGAGTGTTTTTATATTCCTTTTATTTGTGTTCCTTTTTGGAGGAATGATTGCGGTGTTTTTCTTTAGGTTTTCATTTTCTTTTACTGCTGCTTTCTATTCATGCCTGAGTTCATGATTAGGTTTGTGTCTTTTGTTCTCATCTTGTCATCTTCTCTTAATGCTGATGTTTCACCGATACAAAAGAAGACATGGTTTTAGAGGGAGGATCAAAGAAAAAAAAAAAACCATGAAACATTCAGATGGTTCCTAGAGGACACAGAAATTGAAAAAGTAACTGAATACAAATACCTGGGTGTGATAATGGACAGCACAAGTAAGGAATCCTCGAGGCAACAAAACCTTGAAAATAAAATAAAAAAGCTGACAGCACAGGGCAAGGTGATTGACAGGAAATTTGGGAAATTCTCCACCATCCCTGTTATCGAATTCTATAAGAAAAAAGTTGTCCCGTCAATCTCTTACGTAGCAGAGGCTATGCCTCTTATACCAAAGAAACTCTGGCGAAAACTAGAAGGGCAGTTTTGGAAAGCGGTTTTGTCCCTCCCACAATCAACTTCAATGGCAGTCATACGTCGGGAACTCAGCCTCCTATCACTTTTGGCAACAGTAAATATTAATGGTTTGCGGCTATACCGAAAATGCATCACAGAGGAAGGAAAAGAACTCTATGGACTGCTAAACAAAGAAATACAAGCAGACAAAGTGAAGATGTTATCGGATTGGAAAATGGCCAACAGGGACTTACTGGAGTCAGTGGCCTGCTCCGAAGACGACTTTATTACAAATCCATCAAGACTAATCAAAACATTTTAAAACTACAATTGGATCCAAACACAAGAGACAGCTGCAAAAAACAAACTGTTGCATCAACTTCCTCAACCATTCAGTAACTTAAACGACCCAATGAGTTACATAAAAAAATTCCCAAGCAGGGCGGCCCGAAACTCTCTACTAAGAATAAGGTTAAATCTTCTGGATACAAATGAAATCCGCGCCATTAGAGGGCTCTCAAAAACAAATAAATGCCGCCTGTGCGACAACCACATTGAGTCAATTCGCCACCTCCTTATGTCGTGCCCCAAAAACCATCAACTTAGATACAAGTACCTAAAACACCTACTAGTGGAGGAACACGGTTGGGACGAAGAAAAATGGTGGTCCAAACTAATTGGAGGAGATCGAACAACCTGGTTATTAGCAACAGTAAAAATCCTGGAGCACACAATGAACTTGCCAATACAACCAGAGTCCCGCCCTGCCAAGACACTTGAAACGTAAATATAGACTTTTTGTTTTGTAAAGTCCCTTTGGGACACACACAAATAAAGTTTTATATTTTTTTTTAAAAAGAAGACATGTTGTTATAATAGTAAAATGTATATGTTAATGACAATGTAACAATAGTAACATTAGTACATGTATCCGTTATTATAAAATATGTAATAACTAAAATGTTAAAATCATTAAGTGATATTAAAAGATGTTTGAATCACTATGCATAGTTGTTTAAGTGTATTGATTTACACGCTGTACGTTATGTTTAATACAGGTACGTTGTTATATTTATACATTGTTGCTATACACACTGTTTAACATACACGTTAAAGCTGTTATAACAAAATGTACAAATTTAACAAAAGATATGAGGGGTAAGTGCACATACTAGTATAATATTTTTTTATGTAGGCTCTTATACATACTGTACAACATACACACATGTTGAACCAGTTACTAGAAATGTTATGCATTTACAAGTTTAATGGAAAGTAGACAGTATAAAAGTGTGACATTATTTATAAATGCTGATGTTATACGTACTGTTTGGCCTAAATGCATTTTAAAGGTGTAAAGCGTATCATATGTACGCAGTGCAACCAACATTACATTGAGTGTACATGTATAATTAAAGTATACTATTTTAAGTAACATTATTTAAAGATGAAAAATTCTTATGATGTAAAACATATATTTTACAAGCTTATGCATTATTCTATACTTTCTGTTTAGAGTACACACGTGCATTATAATTGTAAGGACAATAGTATGCTAGTTCGTAAATCAGTATTGACATTTTCTATATAGTGCTATTAACAGTATGCTGGCGCCTACAGTCGCATTACTTTGTATCTTTTACAAACCTGCTATGTTTAGTGTTTATTGTACACACTTGTAAATTAGAATTGTAAAGACACTTGGTAAATATAAAATACGTTTATACTCAACACACCTGTACATTATAATTGTAAGGACATTAGATGCTATTGCTTCCATTTGTATTAACATTTTCTATCCAGAACTTCTTATAGTACGTTCGTGCCTACATTCGTATTGACATATTCTATACAATACAGTTAACAGTACGATAGTGGTAACATTAGTATTAATTTATACCTAGCATTACAAACATAACAATTTTGCGTGCACACGTGTTGAAGCCATGAAGCGTATTGACTCATCAAAAAGTTAAGGGTATGCTCCTGTTTAAAGTTGTATTTATAGTTGATATTTATTGCTATATTGCATTATAAAAGGAGCAACAAAAAGGGTATATTTAATTATTTACAACATTCACATTTAAATAATAGTTGCAATCACTGGTAAAAGGGGATTTTATAGAAAACAATTTACTAAACTGGCTCCGTTTAAGGCTCTAAAGGAGTGGTGGTTGTTGACATTTTCAAATTTGCTGCAATGAAAATGTACCATTATTTATTTAAGTTTAAAATTAAAAAATGACAAGTTTCACATTATTATTATTATTATTATTATTAAAAATGTACATACGTTTGTAAAGGGTACTGTTGTGACTGCCTTTCCTGTCTGGTTCCTGTATGTTTGGAGTGTAAATGCAATGTATGATGTTATGAATGGAATATTAGGAGAGTGACTGGAATGTTTGAGTGTGAATGTGAGTCCACCCAGGGCAGTCGGAAGATGTAGCTGGGTGGTGGAAGCCGATAGGCTCCCCTCTGTACTTCCCCCATCTGCTTCAAGTACCTGATGTGACCTGATTGACATTGGAAGCTGATTAAAGTACCTTGAAGAATACCTGCAGCCTATCTGAGTATCCTTTCGAGCACCTCCTATATAGTTATAAATGTAACAACTGGCGACAAGCTGGTCTTTGGAGAGGACCCAGACAATGACAGTTACCTGTGTGTGATACAGAGAGTAGAATGGAGACTGCTGCGGGTGGTGCAGTATGCAAAATCACAGCTGGAGAGACAAGACAGAGGGGGTCCACTGCCCTCCCCCAAAGATGTTGCCCACAAACCAGAGAGAGTTAGGTTGGCACCCAGGAAGAGTTATGCCTCCAAGACACTTGGCACTGGATCAGCCAGAGTTTCTAACTAACATTGTTAAAGGGACACCTATGGCATTTGATGGCACAGAGGGGAAAACAAAAGGCACGGCATATGTGCCAGAAAGCCCATTACAGAAGCGCACATCCAAGGGTTTTGGAAGGACCCAGGAATTGGAGGGACAAGAGTGTCCTACGGTGTTCGCTCAGCTGTTGTATGGATGGATGGAATATCCCAGGGCAAGCTCTCAGGAACCATCACTTCCAGCGTGGCTCTAAAATCTGGGGTGAGAATAGAGACACCAGTGGAATCACAAGTCCTGAGTCGTGGATGTATCAGAAATATCACTTTGAAAGTGTGCAGGAGGTGCCCTGTGATATGATTCCTCCTACGATGCGTGTTTTGTTGAGTTTTATACTGGACTCAGAAGGATGGGCACCCTTACCTCATCTCTGTGACCATTGCTGCAGAGCCCCACTGAGCTCCAGTCCCCAATCAAGACTGGTGACGTCAGTGTGGCTGCTGGTGAAGCCTGTGAACGCTTCCATGGAACTCAGTCAACGGTGTGCTGATGGTGACTGTTCAGCATTCGGCGCTCCCATGTTGGTGATGGCATTGCATAGAGTAAAGCACCCCCAAACTTGTGTTTACGTGCCAGGAAGTGCACGCCAATGTTTAGTTCCAGTCGGTGTGGGAGTCTATACTGCGGGAGACGAGAGTATTATAGAACGAGTGCGTTATGGTTTTTCATCAAAAGGACATGTTTTTCCAGCCTCCAGCAGAACAATGTGGTTTTGAATTGTGCAATGACTGCCACAGAGCACCCCTGTCGTGATCACTATATATTATACACAGTTCAAGTCACAAGAAAGTTTTTGTACCAGAAGTAGCAATGGATTATGCCGGTAAAGCTGCGATTGACACTCATGGCTTATGTTTCGTTTTGTTTCTATGATGTGCACACCTCTGATTCAACAGCAGTGCCAACTTGGAATAACTGAACAAAGTTTTTCTGTCAATCAGCAGGCTGAGCTGCTACATGACAGGGAAGTGGAAAAGAAAAAGAGGTTATGTAGCCTGCTCACGTTAACATGAAGTCAAGTGATGTTTTGTTTCTGTTCCCAATAGTTCAGAAACAGTTTCAATTATTCCATATGTAAAATGCTGCATTGTTTTACAACATTTGCATTTGATCACATTGGATGTGGACATTTATGGCCCATTTTGTTGATGCCACATGGGAGTACGTGTTTAAGGTGGATTGTTTTTAGAATTGATTTCATCCGATAATCACAATTTTCTGGATTAGCAGGTATCAATATATTTGATGTAAAGTGGATTTGTTTAGTTCTACATATTAAAGTTGTGCTTATGCGTGCACATTGGAGTTAGTACATGTGTGAGCTAATCATTTGAGGCGTTGCATGCTTCTGTTTGTAAATTAGAGTTAGAACATTGCTAGAGGTAATCTTTTGAGGCTTTGCAGCATGTTAAGGTTGTGCATACTAGCAACATTGACGTTTTTTTAATGTGTTTATGGGATATGTTGCGTTTTGACATGCTAGTTTAACATTTTGAGGGATTTGCAGCATTTTTTAGGCTGCACTGACCAGCAACATGGACTTTTAGAACAGCAATTCTATTACTGTTATGTATTATGGTGAAATGGGAATCACTATGGGAAGTGGATGGCTACCATCCATGTTGATGTTTAGACATATGGTGTGGGTAGGACCCTGCCCACACCCTGTTTATCTGTATAATGTTGCAGATGTATGGTCTCACACCGAGTGTGTTGTTGAAATATCCAGTGGAACAAGCGACTGCAGCGCTTGCTGGATGGTGTGAGGT
The DNA here is from genome assembly GCF_040938575.1 of Ambystoma mexicanum. Lineage (NCBI taxonomy): Eukaryota > Metazoa > Chordata > Amphibia > Caudata > Ambystomatidae > Ambystoma > Ambystoma mexicanum. The sequence continues at coordinate 686,757,302 of NC_090934.1, read as the reverse complement.
GGTTGTGGATGCATAGTTTGCATGGACTGATGTGTGTTTTATGTGGGGTTTAGTGACCAGTGGGAAAAGGCCACGATCTGTTTGCTGGTCGAGAATGGCTCCAGTTGTAGTACCAGCATTCCGTGGCGAGGTTAGTCATTGGATGGAGGCCTTCTCTGTAGTTTGATCTCATCCTTAGGTGGGGTTTGTGTAGTTCTGTGAGGATATGAATATAGGCATTAATGGTCTGTTTGTGAGAGCCCCATCTAGGATTATTTCATCCACATTTCGTTTTTTCTGGTCTTCTGGAATCATTCTGGATTAATTTTCAGATTATTCTTTGTGAATGCAAGGTATGAGGTCATGAATGGAATGCTAGGAGAGTGACTGGAATGTTTGAGTGTGAATGTGATTCCATCCAGGGCATTTGGAAGATGCCGCCTGGGTGGTGGGAGCTCGTGGGCTCCCCTCTGTACTTCCCCCATCACCTTTAAGTACCTGATGTAACCTGATTGACATTGTAAGCTGATTAAAGTACCTTGAAGAATACCTGCAGCCTACCCGAGTATCATTTTGAGCATCTCCTATATAGTTATAAATATATATAACAGGTACTTACTTTGCATCGGCACTGGTCACTGTCTTCAATTCAAGTGCTCAATATTGTTAATAGGTGTGGTTGAATAAGTTGAACGTTTGGGCGTAGTCTAAAGCATAAACGACATGCAATTGTTTTGAAACAAGTTTGGCAGAGTTTTTCTGTATGTTGATTGATGTACATTACGCATGCACAGTTTTTAACTGTTGTCATGTGCCGTTTATAAACCAAGAAGTCTTTTTTTGGCAAAAAAGTTCACATTGCAGTTTTTTCTAAATAAAAAGTGCATAAGCACAAGTGGTGTGTATGTACTGTGTACTGTAGTGAGTCAGAAGGAAGACACAGACTCTCAGATGACATTGTCCAGGTGATTTATTAAAATTAAGTTTCAATGCCCAACTTTCCCTTTCACTATGGGAGTTCCCTACCTATCAAACTAAGGTGTAAATCAGTCTGTCTTGGAAGTCCAAAAACGAAGAGGTCCTCTGCCAAAACTATCGTTACGGACCCTGCCACTATTTAAACTAACTTAGGCTTGTGGAAGGACTTCCTTCCCCATAGATACCGGTAGTATCACTTTGACCTTTAATATAGGACTTTCCAATATCTTCTCGTTATGTATTTGATAAGTCTCTGTAATTCATCCAACAGGCTTAAGAAGTCTTGTTTCCCTCTTGGGACCTCCTTTGTAGACATATCACATGTTTCACTTCCTTCACTGTATCTTTCAGCATACACTTGTTTATATTCCTGGTTGGAAGGTTGTTTCCTCCTCACTTGAATATGGTTCACTTCAGCTAGGTCTTTCCCACCTTGTAGCTGTGTCACAACTTGTAGCTGTTTTAGCTAGGATTTGGATTCTCAAACTATCGCACCGTGTTCATGTTAGAATCTCTTCCCTTTTCCCAGGGTATGGATTGAGCTTTTACGCTATCACACTTTGTATTCACGTCTGAGCCTATTCCCTTTTACCAGGGTAGAGAAATCACCATTTCCTTTCTCACAATATTGGCTTTCTCAATAATCTCCCCTCTTGGGTTTTCATTCTTTCTCTTGACTTATTGTGAGATAAATGGTATTTTTGAATTAATACTGAGACTAGTTGGATCCACAACCTAACAATCACCTCCTTGAGGTCACCCGTGACTTCTGTACTCCCCGTTATCTTCCTCTTCAATGGAGAGCATCTTCTGGAGTTTGATACCTCAGGACCTTTCTTGTTGGTTATCGACCGCTGGAAGTTTTCCTTTCTTGGGTAGACGGTTTCTCGCGGTTTCGCATTCTCTGCTGGTTTCTCGTCTCACCTCGGTGTTCCAGTCCTGGAACACGAGACTGGACTGCTTCTGGCTCCCACTTTGCAATGGTATCAGTGACGTTAATGGGACCACAGGTCCACCACATACATTTGCCCATGCTCCCACCATTGGCGTTCAGGCTCTTGCACAACTGAATTCTCTCGTTGAAGTTACGTTGCAGCGTTGGCGTTCCGCTCGTTCTGACGGAGTAAGTTTGAAACTCACAGCTTCTCGGATTCCTACAGGTGTTGCATCTCTCCGGTCTCTGCCGTGATGACTTATGCTTTCCTTTCTCTATCTCTTTCCATTATTTGAAGTTACGTTATAAGACATACTCGTCTCAGGGGATTGGTACATTCTATTTAAAGGAACAACATCCTGTTCATCAAAATAACAGTATCCCTGTAGCGTTTCTTTCTCCCAGTTTGAATGTAAGGACATTTCCTAAGCTGGAGAACATCTCATGTATGCCATATTTTTTATCACTATAGGGAACGGAAGTCCTTGTTCCCTAAGGGGGAGTCTCTCCTGGTGAGGTCCCAATTGCCTCTACCCCTAGGGAGGGTATTGAGGATCGGGTACACCTCTGTCGCCTCACAGGAAGGGGCTCCCTCTTGGGGAGAAGGGACAAATTCCCTCGATTTGTCACATACCCTTCCCCTTATCTCTGTGGCTTCCCCTTCTTGATTGATGAGGAAATGGCACAGGAAGTCTGCATTCCCCTGTTCTTGCCTCTCTCTGTGTTCTACTGAGAAGCAGAAAGGCTGTAGGTCCAGAAACCAGCTCATTACTCTGGCGTTGGTATTTTTTCAGAGACTCATCCATTTTACAGGGGAATGATGGAAGATCAATCTAAATCTTCTGCCGGTTCGATAATATCGCAGGTGGGCGACAGCGATTTATCGCCTGGCTCTCTCTTGATCCATGCAACTGCCAATCAGTCCGGTGGCCTTCCAAATTCCAGAGCCTGGTTTGAATCCGTCCTGAAAGAGCTGTTCCTTCTCGTACCCAGTCTTGCTCAGAGTGTGCTTGTGCACACCACCTATATTCTCACAGGGAGAATGAACAAGTGGCAGGTGTGCATTGTTAGGACTATGTGGCCGACTCTGCCTGGCCTCATTACAGGAACAGAGCCAATGCAAGCCAGTGGGGGTAATCTTTTTGACCTCATTCCTCATCTTCCTTGTCTCAGTACTGTTGTCAATGTGTAGTGGGGAGAATTATGGGAGGCTGTAGTTTCCCATAAAATAGGCAGGGATAAGGGTTGGATGGGTTGTGGAAAAAGGGAGATACCATGCCTCACCAGTGGGTGCTTCTCCCCCACTCCCAGAGGACCCCCTACCCAGGTGATCCTCCTTGCTTGTCCAGCCCCAAGGTTGGGATCCAAAAGCAATGGCCTTTTCACTGGCCACCTGAGTATGGGATCCCCGGGGACTAAGCTGTGAAACACCTTCTGGTTTTTCACACCCAACACCGACTATCCAACCAAAAAGGTTTGGGCCACTGCCCATCTTTTATAGAAAGTCGGTTGTTGTTCCTGTGCTTATCCAAGATGTTAGTTGACCATTTCTCGCACTGCCTTCATGTGTAATTTGCGCAGTTTGAGAAATTAGCAACAAAGCTTCTTCCCTGTCGTTCCATATTTCTTTCAACATGTCGACGACATTGTGGGGTTCCCTTCCATTTAGAAGCTCAAAGGGCGAATACCCCAAAGAAGCTTGTGCTGTTTTTTGGATGGCAAATAGTGCCCAGGGTATCATTACGATCCAGTTTATTCCATCTGTCTCCCCTTGTTTCTATAGTATTCTTTTCAAGGTCTGATTAAAACATTCTACAAGGCTGTCGATCTGTGGATGATATATCAAGATCCTTAACATTTTAATTTTCAAGATCCTCCTGCATTATGTGATTTTGTGAGACATAAAAGTAGTACCCTGATTTGTAAGAATCTCTTTTGGGAACCCTAATCTGGAAAGGAATGGAATGCAATGTTTCAAGATTTGATCCGTTGTGTTGTTTCACAGAGGAAATTCTTCTGGATATCGGGTCGCATAGTCAAGTTTTACCAAGATGTAGTGATTTCCCAGTTTGGAGGTTTCTAGGGGTCCCACTATATCGATAGCAATTTGTGAAAATGGTAAGTCAAATATGGGTAAGGATTGCAATGGAGAAGGTGGTACCGGGGTGTTAGCAGTCTTCTGACATATGTCACAAATACATATAAAATTCTTGACATCAGCGATAGAACCTAGGTATTATTTTGTTCAGAGTTTTTCCTATATCTTGATGGGTGGAGGTTAAAGAAAAGTGGACTATCTCCAATACCGTCTGATTATGACTTTGTGGGACTACTCGTTGTGTTCGGCATACCCCATCAGGTATAACATCTCTGCTACAGAGTAGTCCTCTTTTTAAAAAGAAGAATGGACTAGCCTGACCCCGTCCAGCTTCTTCCATAATTACCTTATTAAAGACTTCTGTGAGGATGGGATCATTACTCTGGGCAAAGGCTAAGTTGGGCAAGGGAGCAGTGTTTTCAAGATCTTCGGTGGGACTTTTTTTATAGGTATGCCTGCTTCCCTGAAACCTTTGTTATCCCGTTCTGTCTCTTCCTTCTCTGCTACTTCTTGGGGAACTGGAAATATGGCCTTTTCTAATATACCTTGAGCAACTTTCTCACATTCTCTCACAGAATATGGGTTTTTCCCATGATTATGTAGGAGGATTTTAACAACCCCTCGGAAATCAGGATCGATAACCCATGCCAAGATATGCAATTCATATTGCCAGACCAAACCTGATTTAGAAGTTAGTCGAATATAAGTTCCTTTGCGTGGTGGGGGGAGTTAACGTCCATCCTGTGGGGATTAGGCTTCTTTCATTGGGAGGGATTTTAATTTCATCTGCACTTTGTAAATTGAACTGTAAGGATTCAGCTGTGGCTACTGTGGGACTCTTTGGGATTTACTTTTATAAATTGTATGGGTCCCCAGCTTCTATCAACTGGTGTCGTTCCCACTTCTTACACTATTTGTGGGGAGTCAAATGGAAGACACAGACTTGCAGTTGGCATTGTCGGAATGATTTATTAAAATTAAGAGTTTTAAACAGCCACGGTGCAATCACAGGGAATATGTAGTCAGAATTTGTTAGTGGACCAAATACAGAATTGGTGACACCTGTGTTCCATTTATCCAACCACATTCTCACTCAGTATCTTGCCGAACGCGCTTAGTTTCGTCCCAATGAGTAAGGCAGATAAACTCCAAATGGAAATTGAATTAAGAAAATTCTTTTGGGTCGTAAGTCTTCAATATTTTTTTAAGGATACTGAAGAACGAAAAGAGAGGAATGTTACAGGGTTCAAACCATCCTCCAACATCCTTCCACCCACATCCACGATGAGTGCAGAAATCTTGGCTTTTGAAAGTAAGATATTGATGGCTGCTGAATCTCTGTCTATTTCTCATAGCATTGCAAAGCATAATTTAACGACAGGGGAAAGCAAAGAAATGGAGAATATCCAAAATAACAGAATTTATTATAAAGCCAGTGGACAAGGGCAGAGGACTTGTTTTGTGACCCTGTGAACAATATGAACAGGAAGCTTTACGTTTGTTAAATAATAGGACACATTAACGTTTTTTAGACGATGACCCTACTGAAAGACTACAAGAGGCGATCTTGAGTTTAACCGCTTTTGCAGAAAACTAGGGTTGGATCGATACAGATGAGAAAGCGTTCTTAAACAGACTTCACCCAGGTACTCCAGGTTTTTATATATTGTTGGGAGTGCAAAGAAATGCCACCTCCTCTTTGGGTCACCCGATTGTTTCAGCCAGTAGTTCACTTTTAGAACCATTGTCAATGGATACAGATTTATTTCTGAAACCCTTTGTAGAAAAGATTAAATCGTACAAAAAGGCATATGCCAGATATTATCTTAGTCAAAATGAAAATAGAGAAAACAGACTTGTTTGTAACATTGGATGTGGAAGCGCTCTATACGAGCATCCCCCAAATGGCCAGTACAAAGGTTATTAAAGAATATCTTGATACCCATGACGATACAAATAAGGTACCAACAGAATTTATACTAGAGTGTACTTGTATTGCACTTACGGAAAATGTCTTTCTCTTTGAACAAAATCTCTATAAGCACATATAAGTGACTAGTATGGGGGCAACTTTTGCCCCCAAAATAGCAAACCTATAAGTTGCTAACTTTCAGATGAACCACATTTAGTGTGAACAGAACCCCTTCAAATCAACAATTTCATATACAGGTATATTGATGATGTGGTAATGATTTGGAAGGATATACATGAACATTTTTAACATTTTCAATGTGGCTCAATCAGGAGACACATTTATGGTTCACCATGTTCATGGATAAGTACAGTATTCAGTTTTTCGATCTATACCTATTGAAGACTGAATGGGGAGAGATACATATGAAGACTGAATGGGGAGAGTTACATACCACACTTTTTCAGAAAGCACCAGACAAAAAATACATTGTTTCATTTTGCAAGTTTTCATCTAAAAGCTTTGAAAGAAAATCTGCCTTTACGGACAGTTTTTCAGAATCAAGAGAAATTGTACTACCAGTAAGGAATTTAACAAATGTGCATAGAAGCTACAGGATAGGTTTCAGAACAGAGGGTATCGAACTAGGACCATCAATATAGCTTGGAAGAAAGCTTAACATCTAAATAGAACTACGTGCTTGACAAAAAGAGAAAATCTCCACAGATCAAATAATATATGCGATTACATTTAGTCACATGAGCAACCATCTTTGCAAGGAGATACTCAAATTGTGGCATATTCTGAAAAAGAAAGATTTCAATCGTAGGAAACCCAGATTTGCTTTCAAACAGCCAACCAGCCTTAGGCAGAAATGAGTACATACATTTGAAAGAGAGAAGCCTTCAGCCCCCACTATTATTAATCTGATTTTAGAACTCAATGTTTAACATCTTGTACTTTGCATTGTGGTTTTATCCATTGAATGCATTTTATATCTTTTTTATAACTGAGATGGCTTACGCCAAATAAAGGTATGTACACACACACACACACACACACACACACACACACACACACACTATTAAACGCAGGGGGTCTACTGCAGTAACGGGACACTTTCGATGCAGGAATTGTTCTTTGTGGTTTCTTGCAAATAACCTAAAATCTATTGATTTGTATGACCTTGACTGGGAACTAAGAAGGCACCAACTCTAAAATGAAATGGGTCTGCATTGGCATTAAATGCCCATGTGCATTAATATATATTGGAAAAATGACCTGTGAGGTCAAGGATAAACCATTGGTTGACCACTTCAATGAAAGTACCCATAAACATTCAGATGTGTTCTGGTTTGTGATCCAAGTAGTCAAAGCACATTCACGAGGCAGAGATAGGGTTAAGTCACTAATAAGGATCAAACATAAATTGATCAGGCGATTAAAAACAGTTGAAAGGGGTCTGAACACCCATACTGAATGGTCGGCTCTGATGTTCTAAAGTAGCTATACACATCTTCAACCGGTTCAGTAGTACCCACGGAATAGGGTCTGTTTCAAATTCCTCCAGAATCAGTGTGTATACACTATGTGTATCAGGTGACTTGGAAGGACTTGTACAGCTTTGAGCCGTCAACATATGGGTAAAAACAGAACATGATTAACTAATTTGTGTCGACACAGCTCTAGAAACCCTTGGAGTCTATGAAGTACCATTTTAAAAGGCTAAGTTGTTGGCATGATTACATTTCCCAATTAGGTTTTTGATGCAATATTGAAACTAGTAACATATTTCTGAGTTGACAAAGGAATCAAATTCAGTTTTAGAGTCCTGCTGCTGTTTTACAGTGCCCCTCATTAAAACTCCTTTGATTGTTTCATCAACAAACTGCAGTCTAGAGTAAAGGTTGGATGAATCAGCACTCCAAAGATATCTTTCCTCTTCATGTCTATTGAATGGCCAAAGAATAAGAGCAAATAGACAAGCACTTGGAAGAAAATTCTGGGGTCCTTTTCAATATGGCTACCATTTTTGCTGTACTACTGAGCACTAGTCTAAGTGAAGGAACCGAATAGTTGAGCATCACGAGACGGCCGTCATCAGGACCCACTATGCCTGTAGCTGTAGACAGTAATGGCGTTCCATACTGTGGTGAACACGGGCCGAGTTGGATGATCAGAAGAAGACAGTAATACACAGGTATAGTAAGTGTTAATGTACAGTTAAGCTCAACAAGCAACCTTTTACAGCCTGTCTGAAAGCTAGTGGTTCACTATGAAATATGGCTGCATGTTCATATTACAAATAGACTAGGGGGGCGTGGCTTAGGTACAAGGAGTGAGGACGTTTCTCCCCTAAGCTCCTAGCCGATTCTTCATAGATCCTTCGGACAATAAGGCCAGATCCATGCCACATTGGTAAAGAAGCGCCTGTCAGCCTGCAGAAACCGTTTCTGCACCCTTCGGACACCAACCCCGACAATAATCGGAGCCGGCATCCCTGAAAACGTAGCTGTTGAATCCTGACCACCGGGGACTGAAAATGGCTGCCGCAGCAGCGCTCTAGCCCAGTGAAGGTGGAGGGGCCTTCCGCAGATCCGAACGCTACCTCGAGGCTCCCGGCGTGAGACAGAAAGCAGAACCCGGTGCCCTGGCCCCTGGAGCCCTCCACATAACACCCCCTTGGTGCCCCCACCACCGCGGAGCACCCCCTGACCGGCTTTGGCTGGGGCCGGGCAGCGCCTGCCCTGCGTTGCGGGGAGAGGGCAGAGATCCAACACCCTTGTCGCCGACATCCTCAACTTACTCCCCCTTGCAGCCCCCCCCCCCAGCCGCGGAGCACCATCTACAAATCCCCGGCTGGTGCTGGGCGGCGTGCGGCAGGGGGAGGAGTGCCGGACCCGAACCTTCTGCGGCCCCCCCACGGGTAGGGAGTAGAGGGTGACCGGACCGACAGCAGCGGGGGCCCACCTGCCATACCCAGGACCCTGGCGGCCCTCCTGCGACATCCACATAACACGGGCAAGCTCCTGCCATCCCAGCTGAAAACCGGCATCTAATAAAATTTGGAATGGGCATCCCACTTCCGCGGCTTTCACAGTGAGCCGTCCTCTGAGGACAAAGGGTGCATAGGATGTCCCCGGGCCACCCCGGCACCCGGCTGCACTGACCCTCCGACGCCTGACTCCCCCCGCCTACTGAACAATAGCACAGGGGGCCGGTGAAAGCCCAGTGCTGGGGAGCCTTGACCTTGTGTAAAAGCCGGTACACACAAGTAAGGAGCAGCAATCCCCAGAGGGGGGGTGAGGCCCACACCCTGCCTCATACAATGCCCAGTTCCCGGGAAAAGGCCCCTACCGGAGCACACACAGGGATGGAACTCCACCTACCAACCCTGAGCCAGCTAGAAGGACCTGGCGCCGACGCAGTCTAATCACCAGGGGCCACATGGTGCCCCAAAACTCCTGACCCACAGGTTGCAGCTCTGACTCTCGCACAAGGGGCCCACAACCCCAACTCTCACGCAATCGGCGCAGTGCGAGACACTACCAAACCCGGACGCCCAAGTCACTGGCCTTCAAAGGTGACTCTACGAGTGCTTCAGGGCCTGTCCAGCAGGTGCCCATACGCTTGCGCAGTGGCCGAAGCCCCCTAAACAGCGCCATCAAAGGTGAAGTCGCCACAATGGAAACCATCGTACTGGGGAACTCTGCCCCACACTGGTATTGCAGAACATAGACAATAACTGCCCAGCATGCCGGGAGCCCCCCGCCCCAATCCTCACAATTATCTGTGGACAGCCTCCCCGTCCCCAGGAGAACTATCTCTGAAGTCGCTGCCACAAACCCTCGCCCATGGGACCGGGCCCTCGATGAACCCCGAAAGGCGCGGCACTCCTCCAGCAAAACCAAAAACACTATTATGGAGTCCTTCAGCACGGGAAAGCCCAAGGAAACGAATCAAAAGTCTGAAGAACTCCTCTCAGAACCCCTGACACTAGGAGGAAACGACAAAGATAACCAAACACTGGAGGCCATCAATGGACTACGCTCCTTTATAGATACCAAAATTGAAGTAGTGAAATCAGACATGATGTTGTTGCGTCAGGACTTGCGCAATCTCACGGATCGTGTGACATCCACGGAAGCGGCGCAACAGGAGTCGACGGAAGTTCTGAAAGATATGCAATGCAGGGTCACAGAACTTGGGAAACTTAAATTCCTGGAGGAGAGGGCTGAAGATGCTGAAGGGCGTTCCAGACACAAAAACGTGCGCCTACTCGGAATTCCTGAAGGAATGGAGGGCCCCAACCCCACCAACTTCACAGAAAACCTCATACAACAAGAAATAGGCACTGTCTGCCTCTCACAGGGCTTCGCTGTCGAGCGAGCACACAGATCCTTACAGAAGAAACCACCACCCGGATCCCACCCTCGCTCAATTGTAGCCAGAATCCTAAACTTGCACTGCTCCTAGAAACGCACCTCACCGCGGAAGCTGACTCTCGGATCCCAGACTGGTGGGGCAGTCGGGGCTTTGGCGCAACATACTCTAAGTTTGCCCGAGGAGTCCACACATGGATAAGTGACACTGTCCTCTTCCAACTCTTGTCCAAAGAGGCCGACCCCGAGGAAAGATACCTTATCCTCAGAGGGCGCATCGAACAGCGTGAAGTATGCCTAGTTAACACCTACCTCCCCAATCACGGCACCTCAGCGTACCTGGCCAAACTTCAACTGAAGCTGGTGCCCTATAGAGACTGCCTCTTCATATGGGGGGGCTACTTTAACAGCATAAGGGACCCCACCCTTGACAGATCTGCTCCTCCGACGCAGCAGGCTAGCCCATCCCTCTCCCCCCTACAGAGAGTCCTACAAGAACTGGACCTGTTGGAAGCATGGAGAGAGCAGCACCCCGAAGGTAGGGAATTTTCGTACTACTCATCCCCACACAAAGTATATACCTGTATAGACCTCCTATTGATAGATAAAGCACACCTACCTCAAATAGAATCCGCCTCCTACCTGGGCAGAACCATATCTGACCACTCGCCGCTCCTTATGATCTGGAAGCTAAAAGGCCCCAGATCGCCCATACCAATGTGGCAGACGAAAGGGCGTTCAGGGAGGAACTCCGAACTAAAATAACAGAATATATGGACAACAACGTGGGGAGTGTGAGCAAATGGAGTACTATTGTAACGCTCACCTGATTCCCGTAGAGGCGCCGGTCTTGACTGGGCGTATACCGTATCTTCAAAGGTGATGTGTAACACACGGCTGGCTCTTTGGGCTGGACCTCTGGGCAGTGTATGTCTGACTCGAAGGGTAAGATGTCTGCAGATAGAAAATATGGGATTAATGAACTGGGTTATTGAATGTCTCTCTCTTCTTCCCTTTCTCTTCTCCTGTAGAACCCTGAAGGTTAACGCTCTCACCTTAGGTAAGTGAACGCCGTGCTCTCCATCTGCCTCGGGGCAGGGTGCTGTAACCAGTTTCTTCACTGGATAAGGGGAGCAGGCCTCTTGACTTCAGAGGACTGCTGTCCGTCGTTTACTGCACGAACGGTAAGTTTCGAGTAATTCTAATGTCTTTAAAGTCTTTAGTAATGATGTCTCTTGTTTTGCAGGGTTCCGGCGATGGTGGATGACGGGCTGAAGTGAGTTGAAGATGGAGCCCGTGTGATGAATAGAAGCGCCTGGAAGCACGTAAGTAAGCGCTTGTTGCCTGCTTCACGATGCGCTCTAACTGTCTTTTTATTTTGCAGGTACAAGTTCGGAGCGGCTGCAGGGTGCCGGAATACCCACTGGGTTAGATGTGGAAAGGAGTAATGGCACGTGAGTATTAAAGTTCCCCAATTTCTTTAAACGCACCTTGTTTTGTCTTTCAGATGCGGGATGCAGCGCCGAAGGCCTCCGGAGCGTGCAAAGAGTTGGTAAGCTTTTGTCTTTCAGATGCCGGAATGCAGTGTGAAGACCTCCGGAGCGCACGAAGAGTAGGTAAGCCTTTGTCTTTCAGATGTCGGAATGCAGCGCGAGGCGTTGGTGACAGCTGATGGACCAGGTAAGTGAAGAGCTGTCACTGAAGACCGTAATGCTAACCTGTTCTTTCTTGTCTTTATAGGTGTTGCTGAAGACTGGATTCAGGATGGTAAGCCTTTTTCATTAGGCCCAGGATCAGATGCAGAAGACACGATGAGTGTTCTGCTGCAGAGGATGCAGAATAACACAAAGCAAGATTCATCCATCGGGTGTGGTTTAAATAGCCTCCTGTGGGGGGGGCGTGGCCAGCGCGCATGCCGTAAAGACAGACCTCCACGGAGCTCCGTCCGCGATCCTGAAACTATCGCACAACTTACGCTGAAACCGGGTCTACGAGACTTACTAAGGCCAGAATAGTGTGGGGGAACCGATCGCCAGCACCCGACAACAACTTTGGGTGGAATCGGAGACCGAACGGCGGAGAACGGGAAGCCCGAACTCGAGTCCCCCCGGGATTCCAAGATGGCGGCGCCCGCCGCAGAGCAGGAAAAGGCCAGCCTCGGCCCCCTGGGTCCCACCACGAACTGTTGCAGAAGGGGGCGGCTGCTGCGGAGGAGCCTGTCGCCGGCGGACATCTGAGAGCGGGAGGCCGGCGCCAGCGATTGCCAGTGTCGGCTGCGGAGGTGGATGAAATCGCGGCGCGGGCACGGCCGGGAGGAGGTCGCATTTGCCGCGGACGCTGGAGCGGGGAACACGGAGCAGTTCCGGCGGTGAGAAAACGCTTGAAGTGAGATTGGGTCCCCTTTACAACACTCCCCAGCGGGACCACCCGCAGTTTACCTCACGCAGTCCCAGCAGCCTGGGGGAGCGAGGCCTGGGGCCCAATACTGACTCCTGCGAAGAGGACTGGCCCGTTTGCTCTAGAGGCTGCCTGATACGCGGGTAAACCCGCGAGACGAAGACCCCAGCGGGCAGAACCCACTCACACCACGGGTGGCCAATAGCCTGACACCTACAGGCCGGTATCCCGTTGGAGAAACCGGCAGGAAGCCGAAAATACCGGACGCAACTTGTGGCCCTGGGCCTAACCACTCCCTGAGCAGGGCCCTCCATACTCTCTGAACCAAACGGCGGGAAACACCGGCAACCAGAAGCAACCGAGTACCCGAGGTAGGATCCTTTGGACCAAGTTCCCTAGTATCCCAACACAGGGATCGCCGACGGATCTTCACCCTGCCGGGGGCAGCACTTACAGATCATTAATCAGAGGATGTCTCCCCCCAGGTCCAAGCCGAAACTAGTCACGATGGATTCCTTCACGACAGTCAGGCCCCAACGACAGTCAACACAACAAGACCAAGAAACCCCTGAGGACCCGCCTCAACAAGAGGAAGACCTTAAACACACGCAAGTCCTCCAGGCGATAGCGGCCCTCCGCTCATCACTCGAGGGACGGCTTGAAGAAGTGAAATCTGACATGCAACTGATGCGGCAGGACGCCCGCAATCTAACGGAAAGAGTCACGGTGACTGAGACAGCCCTGCAGGAAAATGTTGAGAACACCCGAGATTTGGAGATGACGGTTAGAGACTTGGAACAGAAGGTAGCAAGGCTAGAAGCCCGCTCTGAGGACGCTGAAGGTCGGGCGCGCCGTAATAACATTCGTATACTGGGGGTCCCTGAAGATTTGGAAGGCCCGGACCCGACAACCTTCATCGAAACGCTCCTACAGCAGGAAATAGGGGCGGCAAAACTCTCCCAGGGGTTCTCCGTTGAAAGGGCTCACAGGTCTCTCCAGAGACGTCCCCCACCTGGATCACATCCACGCCCAATCATAGCTAAGATCCTAAACTTCAGAGACCGCGAAATCATACTCCGGTTCTCCAGAGAAGGCGGGGAGATTAAAAGAAATGGCTCCACAATAGTCATATACCCAGATTACACCCCTGCAGTACAGCGAGCCAGGAACTCTTACATTCCGATAAAAGCCCGGCTGAGAAAGCTCAACTTAAAATATATGCTCTTATACCCGTCACGACTCAAGGTTCTATATAAAGGAAAAGCAACGTTCCTGGAGACCCCAGCCGCAGCCAATATGTGGCTTGAGCATAACAACCTGGCGGACGACAAGGAAGACCCACCGAACTCAGATCGGGGATGACCACCCACCCCCGGATGAATGTGAGCGACGGCAATCCCTGCAGCAATTGAAAGGGAAGCAACACGAATCGTAGTTAAACGAACCATCAGGAAAGTTCTATCATTAAACCCGCTACATCGGACGCGAGACCCAAGGAGCACACAAGCGGCGGACAAACAACCCACCCCACCAACAAAGGTGTAAGCAGTTTGCTCACACACAACCTGATCCGGAAGGCCAGGAGTGGCCTGGAAGGCTCAGGAGCCCCTGAGCGCTGCAAGTTAAAAGCGGCTGCTAGGGTCAGTTTGGAAAGTTTAGTTTAGTTTTCCTCCCGTTCACCAAAATGGGATGTACACAAGTTAAAAAATCTCCAACCAGCGAAAGACCTGGGGCCGGAGCGAGAGGGCGGGCGAGGAGAAGACCAGGACGGTGTGGCAGGACATATGAAGGTAACAGGGGTCTGACAACTGTGAGTGTGACTCAATTACTCTGTAATGGCGGCTAAGATGAATATAAAGATATTGACCTGGAATGTGAGAGGTTTGGGATCATACCTACGCCGGAATAGGGTCAAGTCCTATTTAAATAGAAAGAAAGTACAGATAGCGTTACTCCAAGAGACACATTGCACGGCTGAATCCTTAGCGAAACTAAGTGAACACTGGGGAGGCCAGGGGGCCGGATCTTCGTACTCCAAGTATGCAAGAGGGGTATATACTTGGATTCACCCACAACTCCCTTTCCGGATAACTAAGACCGAGTCCGACCCAGAGGGAAGATTTGTAATAATCTGGGGCAGGCTAGAACAATCGGATATTTGCATAGTGAACTCTTATCTCCCCAATACTAACATCCCATCACACTTAAACTCCATGTACACTAAGATTGCACTAAACAGGCATGAAATCCTGTTTTGGGGGGGAGATTTTAACTGTGTCCATGATCCGATACTAGATAGGTCCCTCCCACACCCGAAAGGGCCCTCAGCAGCTACCACAGCCCTCTCCCTACTAGTCAATAGGTTACACTTGGCAGATACCTGGAGGGAGTGCCATCCCGACGCTCGGGAGTATTCATATTTCTCCACTCCACATGGCCTCCACACCAGACTGGACTATGTTTTTATAAGCGATGAGCACCTTCCACAGATAGAAGAAGCCCAATATCTGGGCAGAACCATTTCGGACCACTCACCCCTCCTGGTGGGCTGGAATCACACTGGCCCCAGACCTCCTATCCCAATGTGGAGAATGCCGATAGATGCCCTGGGAGACCCGGCATTTAGGGAGGACCTACACGAATTCATAGAAAACTTCATAGAAAGAAACACTGGGAGCGTAGACCGCCTAAGCACAATGTGGGACGCCCTGAAAGTAGTGACGAGAGGAGAAATAATAGCAAAAGCAGGGGGCATCAGGAGACAACTTAGGGGTGAACTGGCCCACTGGGAGCGGGAAATAGAACAACTGGAAGCAGCCCCGGTCGACACGGAACACAGGGAAGACAACCTCAGAGCACTTAGAACTAATTCCACCTCGGCATGGAATAGGCTCGCCAAATTTGATTATGCCACCAAAACCAATCGTATACACACGGAGGCTGACAAACCAGGCAGAATGCTTGCCTGGCTCTGCAAAAAAGAACACCCCAGGCACACTATTACAGGATTACACACCGAAGAGGGGGAGGTGGTACAAACACAACAAGCTATTAACGAAACGTTTAAGGGCTTCTATGAACACCTTTACTCACATGATGACCAGGTCCCCCTAGAAAAAATCACGGACACCCTTGAAGAGATAGGACTCCCCAGGATGCCCCCAGAGCAGTCAGAGGCCCTAGACACAGAAATCACAACTGAGGAAATCACGGACGCTATTAGATCACTAGCCACTTGCAAGACCCCTGGGAGCGATGGCCTACCCACAGAGTTTTACAAGACGTATGAGCCCACACTAACGCCCCTGCTACATGAGGTCTTTCTCGAAGCATATGAGACAGGGATACTACCCGATAGCATGAGAGAGACCCTCCTGATCCCGATTATCAAGCCTAATAAACCCCCCGATAGATGCGACTCTTATCGCCCGATAGCAATGCTTAATTACGACGCGAAAATTCTGACAACAGTATTAGCAAATAGACTGGCCAGAATTATAGGGGAATTAGTACATGAGGACCAATGCGGATTCATACCTGCCCGAAACACAACCATGAATTTGCGCCGAGTGCAACATGTCATCGCCCAAACTGGGGATGGCACAGAAGCGTTCGCATTGTTATCCCTAGACGCCATCAAGGCGTTCGATTCGATCTTTTGGGAATGGCTATTGGCGGTTCTGGAGGGGTTTGGTTTTGGCCCTAGGTTCATAAGGTGGATCAAGATACTCTACACGAAGCCTAGAGCCAGAGTAAAAACTGGGAAGCATGTATCGGAGGTCTGGAACATATGCAGAGGGACCAGACAGGGCTGCCCCCTTTCCCCCATGCTCTACGTACTGGGCCTGGAACCCATTGCAATCTATTTTCGAAAGCAATTTTTTGATGCTGGGATCCGACTGGGAGACACTGACCACATCATTTCTCTCTATGCGGATGATGTCCTATTATTTGTCAAGGACCCATATTATAATGTGCCCACGATGCTGGAGGTCCTAGATAATTTTGCGAAGGTCTCTGGAATAAAATTCAGCAGAGCCAAATCCTGCCTCTTCCCCCTGGCAAGTCTTAAGGGAAAAGAACCATCGGAGCTTCCTTTGGTGGGAATAAGGTGGGAACACACCTCGTTCAAATACTTGGGCATACACATAATGCATTCCCCGGAACAAATGCATGAGCGCAACACTAAAGCTGCTCTCCCGGCCCTGAGGAAATCCATGGCCTTCTGGGCGAAACTCCCCCTATCCATGATGGGCAGGGCCTCCATAACTAAAATGATTGTCCTTCCCAGATTCCTGTACGGATTTCAAAACGTACACTTCTACATCAAAGCGCCCTTCTTTCGCCTATTGGAAACTATCCTGAGAGACTTCCTGTGGGGGAAGGGAAGACGAAAGATAGCGCTTGCCACGTTGTCACTACCGTACACTCAAGGGGGAATCCAACTTCCAAACTTCGAAAAGTACTTCCTAGCAGCGCAGCTTGGCTTTGTCACCAAGTGGCTAGCAGACGATGCCACATCGGAGACGCCACTCCTGCAGCCGCTGGTCTCCCCGTTATACTTGAAAGAACTTCCCTGGGCCCCCACCCATTTGATAAGAAATTCCCCCCTATTGGTCTCGCTTGGACGCAAAATCTGGCATAGGGCAGAATCCCTCGCACACGTCAGACACCAGTACTCCCCAAACATACCGCTTATCTCAGACCTATGCAATTCTCCTGCAGATCTGCAACACCTCAGGCACTGGGAACAGAAGGGGATTTACTCATGGGGGGACTTGTACATGGAGGGGGAATTCATGGAATTCGAAACACTTCAAGAACAAAATGATGTCCACACTGGCCAGTTTCTATGGTACCAGAAACTTAGATCCACGGCACGCGCCAGATGGTCGACATGGCCGGAGGAACCGGACACGAACCCCCTGATCACATTGCTATACGAACTAGGAGAGGGAGGGAGACCAGTGTCACAGATCTACAGCCACTTAAACGACACCCCCAATCCACGCAGTGCTGGGCTAAAATCCAAATGGGAAGCAGACATAGGTCGAGAGTTAACAGACTGTGAATGGGAAAGGGCCCTCATATTTCCTAAAACAGTATCCAGAAACCATAGATTTAGGCAAATACAATTGAACCTTCTACATCGTACATACCTAACCCCATTCAGGCTTGCCAAGCTCCATAATACTCAGAGCTCCAGATGCCCCTGGTGCGAAATGGACAATGCGGACCTGTTCCACATGTTCTGGCGGTGTGCCAAGACACACTCACTGTGGTCCTTCATACAGCAGACAAGCGAAACTCTGGGGCTGACCAGATATGAATGGACTCCTAAGGAGTGCCTACTCGGCACATACCCCAGACCAGCAAAACTAAAACACCTCATTAGATTAATGGACATTATGAGCATTCTGGCTAAGAGGACAATTGCAATGTCCTGGAAGAAACCATCGGGACCACAACCAAAAATCTGGCACAGAGAACTGAAACGATGGGTGCGAGCTGAAACGAAAGCTTGGGAAGAAAGTGTAGCCAGATCCACGGATGCATCGAGTATGACCCTAGATGCCTGGAGAGGGCTTACAGACCCCCTGTTTTACCCCTCTGATGATAAGCCCCCATGAATCACCACAAGCATGCAGTAGAAGGCCCCGAGGACAGGAGCAGAGTCCTCGAGAAAGTCCAGCCATACCTTCATGTGAACCCTCCTAAAGGAAGTCCCCTCACCTCCTGTAAATCCTGACCCTCCCTGAGCCCCACTTGGTACCGACCCCTCAAGAAGCAGACACCTGGAGATAGTTAAAGTTTCTATGTTAAGTTGTTAAGTTATAAATGTTAATAACCTGAGCCGCAATCTGATTTACTGCTTGATAACAGATTTGACAATTTTTCTGTGCTTGTAACAAATAACAAATGCCAATAAACAGATTTAAAAATAAATTAAATAGCCTCCTGTAGTGCTTAGGTGTCTCCTTCCACAGCCACGCCTAGGTAAGAAAAGAGTTCCTGCTTTCCAGAAGAGTTCCAGTGTTCTGAACCTAGGGAGTGGCTCCTGCCCCACCCAACAGGAAAAGTAGTTCCAAACAGAAGAGGATCAGAGGCTCAACTGGCAGGCAAGTAAGCAGCATGGTCTGCTGCAGGTAAGTCCACCCAAGCATTATGAGCCCGGCGCTTCCAGCGCTGGGACTGGGCATATTTATGAGCCTGGTGCCACTGGCGCCAGGACTGGGTCCAAAAGGTCCCAATTGGGACTGGTTGGCACTCGGAACCTGGGTTATGGATCTGCTTCCAAGGGAGTTGGGAAAACCCTGACCTTTTGGAAGCAGAGATCATGACAACCATTTGGGAGGCCCTGAAATTAGTAGTTAGAGGGATCCGGAAAATACTAAAAGTAGAACTGGAGGCCGGTGAGGAGAAGATCAGACAGTTGGAGGCCACGACCAATAAGTCTAAAGAGCTCGAAGAAGAAATGGCCACAACAAGGAAGGATTGTCAGGAAGCCTGGGCTAGACTAGCTAAATTTGACTATATTGCTAAAACCACCAGGGCCCACTTAGAAGGGGACAAACCAGGCAGACTACTCTCATGGCTGTGCAAAAAGGAAAACCCGAAACTGACGACTTCTTGAAATCACCGACCAAACAGGTGCAGCCCACACCAAACAAACAGGGATCAACGACTCCTTTAAGCACTTCTACTGTCACCTATACAGCCACGACTCCACCATACCT
Source organism: Ambystoma mexicanum (assembly GCF_040938575.1). Taxonomy (NCBI): domain Eukaryota; kingdom Metazoa; phylum Chordata; class Amphibia; order Caudata; family Ambystomatidae; genus Ambystoma; species Ambystoma mexicanum. Next base: position 686,737,885 of record NC_090934.1, on the reverse strand, counting down.
CGGAACGACATATACGACACACTCAAGGAAATAGGCCTCCTCACACTAGAAGAAGCCCATAGAGACATACTAAATCAAGAACTATCAGTCGAGGATATACAGAAGGTAATCAAAACCCTGGTAGGTGCCCTGCACTGCTGGGGGGTGGGGGTGCAAGGGGACATGAGTGGGACATGAGTGGGGGCCTGCTTGCAGGTGCCCTGCACTGCTGGGGGGTGGGGGTGCAAGGGGACATGAGTGGGGCCTGCTGGCAGGTGCCCTGCACTGCTGGGGGGTGGGGGTCCAGAGGGGACATGAGTGGGGGCCTGCTGGCAGGTGCCCTGCACTGCTGGGGGGTGGGGGTGCTGGGGGGCATAAGTGGGACATGAGTGGGGGCCTGCTGGCAGGTGCCCTGCACTGCTGGGGGGTGGGGGTGCAAGGGGACATGAGTGTGGGCCTGCTGGCAGGTGGCCTGCACTGCTGGGGGGTGGGGGTGTAGGGGGACATGAGTTGGTGATCAGTAGTGCAAGGTGACATGTGGCTTGACTGGGGGGCATGCCCATGGTGGATGGGCTGCCTGCGGGACATGACCAGGGGTGCAGAGTAGTCCCCTGTGGTGTGGGCTGCCTGCAGAGTCCGTGGAGGGTGTAGAGGGAACACCTGGGAGGACCCACACTGCCAATTCACGTGTAGGACACCCCTGCACCCCCGAAATACACGTTCCCTGCTGAAATCACGTGTGAGACTTCCCAGCCAAGCCACATGTCACCTTGCACTACTGATCGCCAACTCATGTCCCCTTGCACTCCCACCCCCCAGCAGTGCAGGGCACCTGCTAGCAGGCCCCTACTCATGTCCCCTTGCACCCCCACCCCCCAGCAGTGCAGGGCACCTGCCAGCAGGCCCCCACTCATGTCCCACTCATGTCCCCTTGCACCCCCACCCCCCAGCAGTGCAGGGCACCTGCCAGCAGGCCCCCACTCATGTCCCACTCATGTCCCACTCATGTCCCCCTGCACCCCCCTCAGCAGTGCAGGGCAACTGCCAGCAGGCCCCCACTCATGTCCCCTTGCACCCCCACCCCCCAGCAGTGCAGGGAACCTGCCAGCAGGCCCCCACTCATGTCCCACTCATGTCCCCCTTGCACCCTCACCCCCCAGCAGTGCAGGGCACCTTCCAGCAGGCCCCCACTCATGTCCCCTTGCACCCCCACCCCCCAGCAGTGCAGGGCACCTGCCAGCAGGCCCCCACTCATGTCCCACTCATGTCCCCCTGCACCCCCCCCAGCAGTGCAGGGCACCTTCCAGCAGGCCCCCACTCATGTCCCCTTGCACCCCCACCCCCCAGCAGTGCAGGGCACCTGCCAGCAGGCCCCCACTCATGTCCCACTCATGTCCCCTTGGACCCCCATGCCCCAGCAGTGAAATGCTGATCTCATGACACAAACCAAAAGTCAACTATGTACATCAACACATGTCCGTCACACACATACACTGGTTGGCATTGCTTGTGTAAACCCACATTTTCACATGCATCAACCCAATGAGCGAATCCCACACATGGAACTAAAACATGAAAATGTATTATGTACATGAAATCAAAAATGAAATGAAAGCATACCAAAATATGAAACATGAAATTAAAAGAATGTGAAAATGAATGAATGAAAATAACCAATCCATATAAATTTGAAAGAAAAACAGTCCAAAGTCAGCCTCCAACAACGCAAATCCAAAGGAAATGTAAAAAAAAAAAATCCTTTGCTTCATGTTCATAACCAAAAAAAAAGAAAAATCAATCCATAGTCCAACTATTTACAATCCATTGTCCGGGAAAAAAAGATTCCATTGCTCCATGCTCCATGTCCATCATGCAAAAAGAAATGAAAACATGATTAAACTATATACAATCCATTGTCCAAGCATGTAAAGGGTGCCTGATCCCAACCAAACAAATGAAACCTACCTACCTAACTACCTAAAAATATAACTATACACACATTTGGGTTGCATTGTCCATTGACCACAAATAAAAGGAAAACATAAAGGAAACCTAACTCTAAAAACTATTTACAAGGGCAGCGGGCTAGTCCGACGGCTCACTTTTGAATGTCCCAGGCCAGGGCATCATCAAACTCCGGCTCAATGTCCTGGAGGCGGTCCTCTTCCATGGCCCGAGGGTTCACAGGGACGATGATATGTTCTCCTCCAACTCCCTGCGAATTGCCTCGAGGCACTCGGCCCGCCTCAGGGCCCTCCGCATGGAGTTCTCCGACCTGACAATCGTGAGCCGTGCCTCTTCTGCTCGCTGCCGCTCCGCATCTATAGCATGGCCTAACCGCTGCCACAAAGAAGACACTTCCAGTCCTGGGTCCTCCTGCCCTCTGGCCGATGCCTGCCCCTCCGATGTCGAAGGCCCCGAGCCATCATTGCTCCCACCTAGAGCCTGCTCCTGCTGTCCATGTGCCGCGTCTGATGGTGCTTGCACATCCTCCATCAGCTGGTCTCCAGTTGTGGTGTCCACCCCTGCTGGGCCGCCGACTCCCGACTGTGGCAGGGATGTGAGCTCCACCAAGCTGGCTGTGTTGGTCGGGCCAGGTCCACAGGGGGCCCTGATGGAATCTGGGCCAGAAGACGGTGTGGAGAACGACTGGCGCATAGTCTCCACAGACACATGTAGGGACCCACCAACCAGGACGGAGCCCATACGTTCGTGGGACCCCCTCGTCCGCAGGTAGTGGAGAGGCAGATGACATGGGACTCTCCCCTACCTGCGGACAGGCCTGGGTCGGGGCCTCCCTGCTGGTGCATGGTGGTGCAGTCACAGGGTCAGGGACAGCGACATGCACAGGCCCCTCCGCAGTGACCTGTGCTGCCTCCTGACCCTGGACTGCACCACTTGCACCAGTGGTACTACCCCCACCAGGCCCCATGTGCGGATCCATAGCGGGCTCCTCCTCCTCTGTGGAGACCACCAACCTGGATGTCTCCACACCGTCTTCCACCATTGGAAACCCCTGTGGGGGCTCACCCGGCCCTTCCGCCACAGCCGTTGCGGCAGACACAGCACCAGCCCCCTCGGTCCCGGATGATGATAATTCCTGGGAGGGTGGCTGGGCCTTGCATCTCCGCCCAGTGGAGGCATCCCCGCCGCTTGGCTCCACAGCGCCGTCTCCACCCTCTTCTTCACTTGACGCTGCGTAGAGGGAGACATAGAACACAAGCATCAGGGTACAGTACACAATACCCTAGACAGGAAGCAATAACACATGAGTGGCACTGTCAAATGTCACTTCCATCCTGTCATTCCACAACACATGGGTGAATGCACACAACACACATGCAGAAACAGTCCTGGCGCCTGCAATCAACATCCATGTAGAAGGGCCCCTGTAAACCAAGATGTTGCCTTCAAAGTCACATGCAGCCATGGCGTTTCAAAGTCACACACACACTTCTCTGGTGCACACACATACACACACGTGCCCCATACAAGTACATGACATCAGCACCCATTCCTCACCCCCCCTTCATGAACAGGAACAGAGACAGCCATGCTTTCATGTGTGGATTCCGCATAGAGCTCCTCATGTTGCATTAAAACACATGCACCAACCATGTGGTTCACACATAACTGGTCTCACATGCATGACCATGATGTCCCTGCACACACACATCCATACATGGCCTATGTCACACATACAGGCAAGCATCAGACTAGCAGCACACTGCAACATGCCCTGTCTCACACAGCAATGCTTGGCCACTTACTGCTCAACTCCGGACGGGTCTGCCTCCGAAGTATCTGGGCATGGAGCGCTGGGCCTACGCGTTCCAGGACCCTCATCTGGATGTTACTCATGCGTACCCGGCCCCCCTCCGTGAGGCGCCGGGCCTTTACGAGGATCCTGGACCTCAAGTCCTCCCAGCGCTTCTTGACGTGCTTGATGTTCCGGGTTGCCACCCCCTCCGCGTTGATGGCAACCACTACGTTGTCCCAGATCCTCTCCCGTCCTTCCTTGTTGGAGTGTGATGTTCCGAAGAGGGCATCATAATGCCCCAGGACATGCTACACAAGGACACCAACTTCGGTGGCCGTGAAGCTGGTGGCCCTCTGCCTCTCTGGCTGGGGGTTGCCAGTGGTGCCAGATGGAGATGTGCCCGACATGGCAACCCCAGAGGCAGGAGTGGGTGGGCAACTTGGTCCTGGGGCTGGGCTGTGGAGCGATGGTATCCCAGTCGGGAGTCTTCTGTTCCAGCAGGGGTGGACACAGCAACTGGACCCCTGCAGATGGCTGATGTGCAGGCACCAAGTAGCAGGGCACTTGGGCAGCAGACAGTCAGGCAGCAGCAGATGGCAGGTGGGAGCGTGCTCGGGGCTCTGGGGGGCAGGAAAATGGCCTTCAGGGCAGGAGCGTGGTCTTCCGTTTGTGTATGCGTGGCCAGCTTGATACTGTTGGGTGTCTTGACCCACGTTTGAGCTATCATGCTGCAACATTTGGTGCTGTGGGCTTAGAAAATCCAAGATGGCCAAAAAGCCCACATGTGCGCCAAAATGCAGGAGAACCACGCAGTTTGTGCACACTAAAATGGTTGCCTAACTTGCCACCCACCAGTGCGAGCAGGATGGGCCGGGGTGCCATGAGTGAAATGAGTGCCAAAGGAAAAAACGCACTTTAAAATCACCTTTTGTTTCCCTGAATGCCAGCTCTAAATGCCTATTTCTAACATTGCAACATATCCAAAAATCTCACTGAACACCAGCAGACATCTGGCAGAATGAAGTATGTGTGCATACAAAATCTGGGAAGTTGAAGAGCACCAAAACTATGTTCATAACAAGACTGGCTGAGCTCTGCAGGTCTGCAGCAGCCTAACTGAAACTGGATTTAAAACTACCAAAAATCGAAAAATGTTTAAATTAACTGAGTGACCTACTTTTGAGTGTCACATAGTTTGTAACTGTTAAAATGTCATAGTTTTGAACTTAGAATCAGCATTCTAGCTGCATATGTAAAAATTGTCTTGACTTAAACTGGGGAACAAAAAGTGACATTTTACCTGAAACCTGGTTTAAGGAAACTGGAATTCTGCCAGACAGCTACCCCCGACAGGAGTGGGGGCTTGCCCAACAAATGCATTCCCAGGCCTGGCTGCATTCTGTTGCTCCTGCCAAAAGGAGGTCACACACTCTCTGATTGAATTACCAGGGGATTGCAAGAAACTAAAGAAAGGGCCCAGGCAGATGGTTTATTAGGGTGATCGTAAATGGCTTCCTTTTGAACAAAGCCCTGCCTTGACTCAGGCAGATGGTTTATTGGGGGGACCGTAAAACAGCTTCCTCTTGGCAGAAGCTGGGAGGGGCAGGGTCTCTGAGCTTGGCAGAAACTGGATAAACTGGTTTCTACACCATGTGACCTGAAAAGACACACCCCTGTTGGCCAGAATATGATTCTAAGAAAGATGTATAACTCACAGTGCGGACTTGTCAAAATTATCTAAATGATACCATAATTCTTGTGATTTTTCTGCCCACATTTTAAGAGGTTTTAGGACCTGGTGGTATGATCTGGGGGGTTGCTAGCGGAAAATAGGGTTTCACTCCAAATGTCTGCATGTTAAAAATCTGACACTTCATCAATTAATGTCCATACTCCTTGCGCACATGTGTGTAAATTTGGGTTAATGTCCGATATTGCAAAACCAGTTAAAAAGTGAAAAATGTTGCCATTTCTGAATGCAAGCCCCCAGGAAGAGCAGAGTTTGAACAGAGTATACCTCATGTGATATGTGATGGGTGCATGTAATTTTAAACAAATGTGTACCTGTGCAAATATGTATTTGGGTCAAATATAGATTTGTGTGCAATTTGACAGGGGAGTATCCTTTCTGCAGACCATAAAACAGCATCACCATGACACACATTTCCTTCCCCCAATCGAAGCAGTGCGGAAAGCGTGACCAATGGGCAGTTGAGAGAGGGGCTGGCTAGTGATGCTGCACACACACCCACTTTCAAAACACATAAAAAGAGACTGCTGGGACAGGTAGAGAGATTCAATTCCATTTGCTGCGGAGCATGCTGACCGACGAATTCACATCCAGAGATCCAGACTTCAAATCCATCAATCTCCAGAACCTGTAGCAGTACCCAGAAAGCAGAGCAGTATCCAGAATCCAGAGAGGCTAGACCAGCAGAGCAGAGCTGACCCAGATCACTGTGAAGTGGCGAGACCAGAACCGGAGTCCAGTCCAAAACCTGACCAGATCCGTGGCGAGGCCTATTTCAAAATATATTGCGAGTACCTAGCAGAACTGTGCAGAACCAATCTCTTAGTTAAAATAATATAATTCAATCTATTTAATCTAAGTAGAACTGCCTCCTAACTGTCACCTGCCATTTTCTAGCTGCAAGCTGTAACCTGTCGCTTTGAACTTTTAAAATTTCAAATCCGAAAAACAACCTTCACAAAATCGTTCATAACTCCGTAACCGTTTGGGCTAGGAACTTGGTCTAACTTTCCTCTGAAAGCTTAGAATCTTTCCTTTCCAACAAGCCTATACTCCTTATACTTTCTCTGCAATCACGATTCACGCATTCGTGAATTTTGCCGCGATTTGCGATTTGGCCCGATTTCTTTACTGTACAAATCAGCAGCTTTTGCCTTAACTGCTCAAATTTCATTTGTCTCTTAAGAACCATCCCTGAATCATTGCTAGAGTGAGCCTGAACTCATATTAACTAGATACCACTCACCCGGAACCTCCTGAAGGGAATTAAAATCATTTTCAGCATATTTCTCACTGCATTGTCACCATATTCAAAGCATTTTGCCTGTGTTTCAAATTTCTGTAGTGTAAGCTTGCTGGGGTGAACTGAATTACATTTGACTGCATTTCTAAGAACTGTGTGCAATCTTCTTCATTTCCTTACATTGCATAAGGGGGTGGGGAGTGGATTGCCAGAGAAAAGTGATTACATTGTTTTGTTGAAATCATATTGAGTATTTTCTGTATTGCATTTTCATTCAACATTGCATCCATCTGAAACTAGATAAAGCATTCTCTACCACCTTATTCTTCTGTTCCTATTCCCAAGCGTGCTACCTCATCTTTTATACTACTCCTGGGTAATCAAATCAGTTTATTAGTAGAACATTACCCATTGTTGTTAACTGCTCATGTTCTGAAGTGTGATATTAATTATTAATTTATTATAAAGTGTGATATATATAGATATATTGTTTACATTCTCAAATAACCTTTTAACTTGCAAAACAGAACTACTTCTTGGCTCAGTGGGGTCAGGGGGATTCCAAGAGAGGGGTGTTATATAGGGGTAGTCATCCAGAACTCATGAACTGGACATAAAGATATATCAATAAGGGTTTCCATTCAGTATCCCAGACTAGGCATTGACTTAGCTGTAGTGTTGAATTGAATCCTCTTACAAAGTGGGGGCTCGAGCCGGACGTCTGGGTTAGATTTATCACTTGTGCAGATTAATACAGTGTGCTAACTGACAGGAGACATACATCCGGTCGGATCACCACGCTGTGTTACGCTGTAAAGCACTCCTCAAAGGAACGCTTTAAGGAAACGGTCTGTTTTGCAAAAATAAAATACAAACTTCTGTAAGTCAGGAAGGAACTCAAATTCCAGAATGACGACACTGGTAGACATCAAAATAGCCAGAGAGCACTTCTTACATAAGCTATTTGTGAGAGGTGAGTGGACTCGATCAGGGTCCCCTACATGTGGCCCTGAGTGAACTATACATGGCCCCTAAGGCCAAGGATGAGCACAACAAGATTGCCAGGGTAGCGACATATTCATATTTACATATGGGAGCCATGCAGGACAAATGTGCTGAAGGCCAAGATCTGGCGAGTAGGCAACTGCTGGCATTACAGAAGGCCCAATCTGATCTGGACTCTTCTGAGCAGAGGCTGCTCAGGAGCCAGGAGTCAGAAAATGACAGCAGACGGTACATCACTAAAATAAAGGAGGATATGGATGTGCTGCAACAGGAAAAGGCGGACCAGGATACCAGATTTCTGGCCTTGCAGAAGGAGTACCAAGAAGGTTTGGACTCCCTACTGCAAAGCCAGAAAAAGCTGGAGCAACAGTTAGACTTCAATAGGGCATGTGCTGAGCAGGTAGTCACCCTGCAAAGCCACCTAGATAGGGAGAAGGCAGAGAGCAATAAACTGATTTTGAAAGACCTGGATACCCAGGCAGAGTTTGACCAGGAGCGCCAGAAAGCTGGTGCCTTCCAAAGGCAAAGGGACGACCTGGCGGCACAGATGGAGGCTCTTAGTCAGGAAAGGGATACCTTGGGCCAGGAAGACTGCCACTTAAAAAGGAAAATGGAAGAAAATCACCTGGCCCTCCAGGGACTGGGTGACCTCCAAAAAGAACACCAGAACTTGTTAGAGCACACCAGGAGGGTGGAGGATGCTCTGGCAAGAAAGGTGCAGGCCAATAGGGACACAGCTCAGGAGGTAACCCTCCTGCAGCAAAGACTGGCCCAGTGCTCCAGGACCAATCAGGAAACGCAGAGAGAGAATGAGGCTCTCTGCCAGCACAATGATAGGCTCCAACAACAGGTAGCAATGCAGGAGAGACTGATAGAGTCTAGTTAGGCCTTAACTGAGGAACTGAAGGCGCAGGCTCTTGCATTGCAACAGGGAGCAGGGGCGGATAGAGACCAGGTTCGCTGGGAAAGGGAAACTCCTGAGCATAACCTCAGGAGCCCTAATACCAGAGGCCTTTATCTCTTTCAGTCCCTGGACTCTGCCACCCCCATGTCCCCTGGCGCACATGAGCACCGGGCCACAGGGATGGCAGATTACTATCCAGCCAGAAGCATGGGGCTCATAGGCCAGTACCTCCCAGGAATGGATGGGCGGGCATCCGGGTATGGGCACCCAAGCACAGTGCAATTTAGTGGGGAACCCCAGGAGAATAGGCCCATTAAGGGCATCCTGAAAACTTCTGCCTAGTTAGGTCAGTGGGGGGGGGTACCCATCAAATCCTGGCAGCAAGGAGGAATCTGAAGACTCCTCTGAACGGCGGAGGACACAGGAGACCAGGTCCCCACATTCTGCCAGCCAATTCCAGGCTCGCAGAATCCGGGAAAACCTGGAAGATCAGACAGGCACCTCTGGGAGCAGTGCCTCTGAGTCAGAGGATGAATGGACCAGGGTTACCCGAACCAAAAAGGCAAATAAGGCAAAAAGGGCCTTGCTTAAGGACCCATTGAAGCAAATAAAGGCAATAAGGAGTGTCATCACGCCTTATCACAAGAACGCCAAGTATTCTGTTTGGGAACACTTGGAGCTTTACGAGCAAATGATGGAGACTTTCCATTTGAAGGACAGCCAAAGCTGTATTCAATATGTAAAGTGGACCTTCTCACCAGAATACTCCAGTTTCTTTGCAGGGCTGGAGGACCAAAATCATTTAAGATGGTCCACCTATAAGGCGGCCATCTTGAAACATTTTTCTGTTCACAGAAATCCTCAAGAGGCTTGCAAGGCAGCCTACAATTTGCAATGTGGGGAGGATCAGGCCCCACAAGAATTCGTGCAAGAACTGAAACGTGCCTTTGCGCAGACCACCAGAAGGGTGCGCACAGACAGCAGAGAATTTGTCAATACATTTTTCCATGCCTTGCCCAAATATATAATGACCCAGCTCGTGAGAGATTTTCATGAGAAAAGATCTTTAGACTGGGTCATTGAACAGGCTACCCGGATCTATGAGGTGCAGAAGCCCATAGAAAATAAAAGCAATACCCAGAAAAATCCCAAAACCAACAGCACCCCTGCTGCTGCCAAGGTGGAAGAGGTAAAGGTCACCCCCGTTTTGGATTTGGAGATGGGGGGGCCTAAAAACCTGCCTGCACCAAATAATTCACAGCCCAGAAGGCCCTCGGGCCAGTCACAGACAGGGAGTCGAGGAGGAGTCCCACAAATGGGGTCCCCCGCTCCACTGACTATGTAAGTCCCCGCTATATGGGAAACCGACCAATCCTGGGTTATGTGTGGACTCCTCCAGCCCAAGGGGGGGGATCCAGCCAAGCACCTGACCCGGGGAACTTCCCTCCTAACTTCCCCCAGGAGGGCAGAAATTCTCCAAATCCTGGGCAGAACTTTTTCCCCAGGTATCCACCCAATTTCCAGCCCCAAAATCATCCATCCTTCTTTCCCGAATTCCCTGAGCCCAGACAACCTAATCCGGGAGAGGGGAGGCCAAGGGTGGAGGGGTACCAAGATCTTCCCAACCAGGGGTACTACCAGAGAAGGGATAGCTACCCTCCCCGGGATCAGCCCAGGGGAGAAAATAGAGCACCGTATCAGCCTGAGAGGGTTTCACAACTTGAGCGCCAGGTCCAAAATATGGCACGAGATCTGGGTCACATACTGAGGGCTCAACAGAACCCTCAGATTAGCATGCCACCGCCGAATGCCCCAAACTCTGGACCTGGTGCTCCAGAACAATGACGGGGCAGCACCCCGATAACACACCGGTTCCCAGGGAGGAGGCACAAGGAGAAGGGGGGTGTAAAGCCTTGGAGGAAGCTTCCTTCCCAACTTGTAAACAGCCCCTGGAAAACCAGGAACCGGAAACAAAATCTCCTACCCCTGAAAGCCTGCCTCCCAAGGAGCAGAGGGGGGGTCGGAGAAACAAAGGACCCAAACAGACCCACTTTGTGGCAGAGGTACAGGTCTTCCAATTTGAGGGAGAGGGATCCTCAGAAGATCCTGGGAAAAGGATCTTCTCCTTCAGAGATGGGGGAGCTCCTCCTAAGGAAAAATGGGTCCCAAGGGATGTCAATTCAGACTGGGGAGATATGGAGACTGAGCTACAGCCGCCCATCATCTCATCCCAGAACCCACAATACCAAAATCCCCTGGCTCAAACCCATCCTGGTGACTGCCTCCAAAAAGGTGGGGGCGGCCCAGAACCGGAACCAGGAGAACCCACAATGGCTCTGATCTCCAGTTGCCAACTGTTTCTTTCAGATTCCCAAGGTTCTCCACAGAATACTGCCCAAATCTCTTCGCTAGCAATGTCCAAAACCAGAAAGTTAGCCCACCAGTTGTCCAAAAATGTGCATTATCTGTGCCCCCTTGAGGAGAAGGAGGGAAGATACTATGCCCTGGTACAAGTACAGGGGGAGGGTACAATTTTGGCACTGGTGGACACTGGATCCCAAGCTACCCTTCTGTCCAAAAGGGCCTTTGATGAACTAAATGCAGGAAGGGGGGAGAATTACCGTATTCCTCTCACCTCTCTTCCTGGGCAACTGCAGAACTTTGACGGGAAGGAAATTCCCATTGAGGGGACTGCAGACTTGGACATTAAAATTGGGCGACACAAGGTGAAACATCCGGTCATAGTAGTGACTCCAGAGGGCACCCCTTGTTTACTAGGGAATGACCTCCTGAGAAGGTTGTCACCCCTAATAGATTGCGTAAACAAGGTCCTCTGGACCAAGACTAGCCGACCAATAAAATTAAAACAGAGTGTCAACCATGTTAGTTTAAACGGCACCTGCCACATGGTTGAACAAAAATCTGACCAAGTAGAATTTCACTTCCAGAACAACCAAACTCCAGACGTGACAGTAAAAGCAGTAGGACAACCGACTGGTGATGGGGGGTCCTCTCTATTTCTGAAAATCAAACTTCCTTCCAGTTTAAGGTGGTATTCGACACTGGAAGGAAACACCCTGAAATTCTTTACTAATCCACAATCAGAAGCTCCTACTCCTATCGTCCAGAAAGATGTGAAATCAGCTCAGAGCCTGGCTGATATTCAGCAAATTGGAGAGCAGTTGTTCATCCCTGTTCAGTTAAATGATGGGAAGGACTCTGTTCTCGCTCGAGTGTGCGTGAACAACGGTAAGAGCTTCATCAGCGAAGCCATGTTCCGCCAACTCCCAAAAGATCCAGCCATTCCCACATTCAAACTGATAGACAAATGGGAAATGGTCCTGGAAGCACCTAATTCCAAATATCTCCTGCCAAGCAGGTGTATGCTCAAAATCTCCATTGGCAACAAGAGCATAGTCCATAATTGTTGGGTCGTGCGAGACGTCACAGCCACCTTTTACTTAGGCAGTGACATTCTCAATCGCTTTGCCATTAGTTTGGACCTAATAAACTTCAAAGCTTGGTCCCGATTAGCGGATAATCCCATGGGCTTTGATGATCCAGAAAAAGCATTTAGGTCAGCTCAATTGCTACCTTATGCAGTTGAAATTCAGATCAAAGAGGAAATCACCATCCCAGAAAGGACCCGACAATTCTCCCTGGAAGTGAAAGTTAAAAGAGGACAACATTTGAAAAACCCTGATGCTTACATACATCTAAACGCTTCTCTCCAACAGCAAGGGTTGGGGGTAAACTCAACTCCATTAGTCAACATAGAACATGACACCATTCTAATAGAGGTGGATAACAGCGACTTAAAGAGTATTACTCTAGCCGCAGGCACCATTATTGGAATGGCGGTTGATGACCGACATTTTTCCATCGATTTAGGAAATTAACTGTTAGGACCAATCCCCAAGGACTGTTTTGACAGTGACAGTGATGACAATACAACACCAGACAGGATCTTCACCCGGAATGGGGGGAACTTCCTGGTGTACACTTCCTGCCCTTATGGTAAGAAGGATGTGACTTGTGACTTCAGAAGGGATGAGGTGATTTTCCAGGTTCATGAAGGCTGCCTTTCCCACCTGGGGCCTCCAGTCCAAATCAGCGCTCTGTCCAGGGTCTTCTCCACCCAGCTGGAGGAGGCCGCTGAGATAGCCAAACCAGAAGTCTTTCCAGGCTTCAGGCAGATGGTGGAAGAGAGAGTCAACCTAGCTGATGCCTGTGTGACTCTGGAACAGAAGCAAGAGTTGAAACACGTGTTCTTGGATTTCCAAGATCTCTTTGCGGTAGACTCATATGACTGTGGTCGCACCGACATCCACACAACAACAATTCCCACGGACCCTGAAATGACTCCAGTGTTTGTGAAGCAATATTGCTTGCCTCTCGCATCAATGGAGTCCCTTACTGAAATAATTAAGAACCTGGAGTCCCGGGGAATAATCCGTCCAGTTCACAGCACCTTCAATAACCCGGTGCTGGGAATATTGAAGCCAAACGGCCAGTGGAGACTCTGCGCCGACCTCAGGGAGCTCAACAAACGGGTCCATACTTCCCGATGGCCTCTGCCCTACATTGACCAAGGGCTGGCCCAGATCCAGGGGTCACAGGTATTCACTGCAATAGACCTGACCAATGGATACTGGACTGTGCCTGTCAGTAGGGAGGACCAATACAAGCTGGCTTTTACCTTTGGGGGCCGGACTCCCTTCGGATACCTCAACTCCGGCAATGAATTGAACATTTTCCTACACAAGGCCATGCCCGACCTGGGTGCGAGGGGTAACCTGGCTTATGTAGATGATGTCCTCATCAAAAGTTCATCTGTGGAGGAACACATAGCTGAGATCCGTTATGTTCTGACCCAGTTGAGGGCCGCCGGAGCAAAACTTTCCTTTCAGAAAGCACAGTGGTGTAGAACCCGTGTTAATTTCTTGGGGCATGAGATTACTCCTCAGGGTCTCTGTCCCCAGGAAAAGAAAGTGGAAGCACTTCAGAAACTCAAAGACCCCACAACTCTGCGGGAACTAAGGAGCCTCCTTGGACTGACTAATTACAGCAGAAAGTTCATTGAGGGCTACGCAGAGATCACCAGACCCCTGATTCATCTCCTGAAGGGGGGGTCAAGTGGGAATGGGGTCCAGAACAAGCCGAGGCAGTAAGACAACTCAAAAGAAGCCTCTCACAAGCGCCCTGCCTAGCTTACCCTGTCAGAAACAAGGAGTTCTTCCTGGAGACAGGGTTTTCTAATACGTGCTTGACGGCAGTATTATACCAAAAGCATGACAAGGTCAATAAAGTAATCTCCTATGCGAGCAAAACTTTATCCTCTGTGGAGGAAAAATTCAACGATTGTGAGAAGGCACTCCTGGCAACGGTGTGGGCATTGAAGAATTACCGCCCGTTTATCCATGGGGAACACATCATAGTGGAGACTCCACACCAGCCCCTGCAATATCTCCAAAGTGACAGAATTCGGGCCGGAAATGTGAGTAATTCCCGAATTACTTCCTGGATTCTGTCAATGCAAGGCTTTCCTGTGGAGGTCAGATATGGCCAAAACAAGAAGAGTCCCCTCGCGCAAGGTCTGGCTGACTTGCATGATTGTGCCAGAGAAAACTGTCTCAAGGACGAAAGTCTAAAAATCAAGGACAACATGGAGGCATACCTTAATTCCCCACACAAAGTCTTTGAAGAAGACAAGTGTGAGGGAATGCCCACTGGCTATGTAGATGGATGCTCTTACCATGTTGACAACAACGGGGAGAAAGAACTGGTGGCCGGCGTAGCGAAGGCATGGGTGAATGAGTCCCCAGAACCATCCGCTGGATACAAAATTGGTCCCTGAAGTAGTCAGGTGGCAGAATTGATGGCTGTGCATCAAGCCATCCTCACTGCTGTCCAACATCAACTCCAAGAACTGGTCATAATCACAGATTCTGATTATGTACGGAACGGGTTCGTGGAGCACCTGGTTAATTGGAAAACCAGAGGCATGTTATGTGCTAACAACAAACCATTGAAACTTGGGAAGTTGATCCAAAACATTGATGATCTGGTCACCTCGAATGAGATAATCATCTATTGGAAAAAGATCAAGGGTTATTCCAAAGTAGAGGGACCAGACAAAACTGGAAATGACTTAGCTGATCAGCTGGCCAAAACCAGGGCCATCCAAGGGGATCTAATTGAGATTGAGTCCCTGTTGGGGGAAATCCAGGTCACTGCTATCATTAGGTCCCAGACAAATGCTCACAATGATCTTTCAATTGCACAATGGAGTAAGGAGACCCCTGATGCTGATTTGATTACAGCTCAGAAGGGGGATCCAATTATTGGTAAGTTTTACCAACACCTTGAGGACCCTGAGAACTTTCCCCTGACGGATACCGATTACATTGGGAAAGAGGACCTAAGAGTGTTGATGAAATGTCCAAAAATGTTCCGAATCCAAGACGGCTTGCTGGTAAGGAAATCCAAAGCTGGCCACGATCAGTGGGTGGTTCCTACCTCATTCTGAAGCCTGATGTTAAGTCACGCCCATGATGCGGCCACCGCCGGTCATAGGGGGTTTCACACAACACTGGAAATCTTAAGAGAGGTTGCCTACTGGCCACACATGGGCCAGGACCTCAACCAATATTTGAAGGGTTGTCTTGTGTGTGCAAAATTTCAGCCAACATCCCTGACACACGGGGCGCCTCTCCAAAAGAGGGGAATGACACTCCCATGGTCAGATTTACAAATCGACTTTGTAGGCCCCGTGATTCGCTCCGCTAGGGGGAATAAGTACATGTTGACTGTGACATGCTTGTTTACCAAGTGGGTGGAATGTCTCCCAGCCCCAAACTGCAAGGCAGAAACGGCAGCTGCCTTGATGATTAACCACATCTTTTCCCCGTTTTGGTCTACCTCAAAGGATTGAGTCAGACAGAGGTAGCCACTTCACCAGTGAAGTAATGACAAAGATGTGGGAGATACTGGGGGTCAAAAGAAAGCTACATATTGCTTACAGGCCAGCTTCTTCTGGGGCAGTAGAGCGATATAACTGAACCATTGTGAGCATATTAAAGAAGTTTGTGGCAGATTCTGGGCCAAGTTGGGATATCCGATTACCTCTGGTCCTAATGGCCATCAGATCTACCCCTTCATCTGCAACCAAAATGTCACCATTTGAGTTGATGACTGTACGCAAGATGGTGCTTCCTCAGCATTTGCTCTACAGAACCCAAGAGCAAACGTTGATAAATGCCTCCACAACTCATGAGTATGTGGAGAATTTAAGGAAACACCTTCAACATGCTTTTGCCTATGCTCAGCGGAATCTAGAAAGATCAGCCGAGAGTATGAAGACCCACTATGACCTGAAAACTTCCAGGAAGGAATATCAGGTGGGGGACCGGGTCTATCTATACAATTTCCAAAAGGAACCAGGCCAAACAGTCGAAAATGTTTGCTTACATGGAAGGGACCCTTTGAGATTATAGACTAGATCTCCCCTGTGGCCTACAAGATCCGCATCCCCAAAGGCGGTTTGGCAGAGGGGGAAGACAAGTGGGTACATATAAATCAGCTAAAGTGTTGCCATCCCAGGCACACTTTGCAGCAACTGGAGGAGTCCTCTGTAATCCCAGAGGGTACCGCTCCAGAGTAATTCAATTCCAACCCTAAAATATTCTACATATAGCCTATCAAATTCTGTGTTTCTCAAGTTTATGTGTTCCTGTCTCTTGATTTAAAAAAAATGTGCATGTTCATATCTGTTGAGTTCTAAAATATATATGCCACCCCACTATATCAATGGTGGGGGAGAAATGTCCATGAATAGGTATTGCCGCTTTTCCTTTGTCGTCCTAGGAGAAAGAAAACCTGGAGACTGGCCTAGGACGACGATCCGGAGACCGGGAGCAGAGACCCCAGGGGCCCGGGGTACCGCCCAATATTCCCATCAGGACCGGCGAGGAGAACCGATCGATCAATCAATACCGGATGGAGGAAAAGATGCTGAACTGTGCCATTTGCAGAATTGGAAGAAGATTATGCGGACATACGAGTGCGTGGGTCATCACCTTTTGTGCACCCGACTCCCCATCGACTCAAATTCAAAGTGCAGTCACGTGGGGGGGCTTCGTTGGCTGTCTTGACCCACGTTTGAGCTATCATGCTGCAACATTTGGTGCTGTGGGCTTAGAAAATCCAAGATGGCCAAAAAGCCCACATGTGCACCAAAATCCAGGAGAACCACGCAGTTTGTGCACACTAAAATGGTTGCCTAACTTGCCACCCACCAGTGCGAGCAGGATGGGCCGGGGTGCCATGAGTGAAATGTGTGCCAAAGGAAAAACCGCACTTTAAAATCACCTTTTGTTTCCCTGAATGCCAGCTCTAAATGCCTATTTCTAACATTGCAACATATCCAAAAATCTCACTGAACACCAGCAGACATCTGGCAGAATGAAGTATGTGTGCATACAAAATCTGGGAAGTTGAAGAGCCCCAAAACTATGTTCATAACAAGACTGGCTGAGCTCTGCAGGTCTGCAGCAGCCTAACTGAAACTGGATTTAAAACTACCAAAAATCGAAAATGTTTAAATTAACTGAGTGACCTACTTTTGAGTGTCACATAGTTTGTAACACTTAAAATGTCATAGTGTTGAACTTAGAATCAGCATTCTAGCTGCATATGTAAAAATTGTCTTGACTTAAACTGGGGAACAAAAAGTGACATTTTACCTGAAACCTGGCTTAAGGAAACTGGAATTCTGCCAGACAGCTACCCCCGACAGGAGTGGGGGCTTGCCCAACAAATGCATTCCCAGGCCTGGCTGCATTCTGTTGCTCCTGCCAAAAGGAGGTCACACACTCTCTGATTGAATTACCAGGGGATTGCAAGAAACTAAAGAAAGGGCCCAGGCAGATGGTTTATTAGGGTGATCGTAAATGGCTTCCTTTTGAACAAAGCCCTGCCTTGACTCAGGCAGATGGTTTATTGGGGGGACCGTAAAACAGCTTCCTCTTGGCAGAAGCTGGGAGGGGCAGGGTCTCTGAGCTTGGCAGAAACTGGATAAACTGGTTTCTACACCATGTGACCTGAAAAGACACACCCCTGTTGGTCAGAATATGATTCTAAGAAAGATGTATAACTCACAGTGCGGACTTGTCAAAATTATCTAAATGATACCATAATTCTTGTGATTTTTCTGCCCACATTTTAAGAGGTTTTAGGACCTGGTGGTATGATCTGGGGGGTTGCTAGCGGAAAATAGGGTTTCACTCCAAATGTCTGCATGTTAAAAATCTGACACTTCATCAATTAATGTCCATACTCCTTGCACACATGTGTGTAAATTTGGGTTAATGTCCGATATTGCAAAACCAGTTAAAAAGTGAAAAATGTTGCCATTTCTGAATGCAAGCCCCCAGGAAGAGCAGAGTTTGAACAGAGTATACCTCATGTGATATGTGATGGGTGCATGTAATTTTAAACAAATGTGTACCTGTGCAAATATGTATTTGGGTCAAATATAGATTTGTGTGCAATTTGACAGGGGAGTATCCTTTCTGCAGACCATAAAACAGCATCACCATGACACACATTTCCTTCCCCCAATCAAAGCAGTGCGGAAAGCTTGACCAATGGGCAGTTGAGAGAGGGGCTGGCTGGTGATGCTGCACACACACCCACTTTCAAAACACATAAAAAGAGACTGCTGGGACAGGTAGAGAGATTCAATTCCATTTGCTGCGGAGCATGCTGACCGACGACTTCACATCCAGAGATCCAGACTTCAAATCCATCAATCTCCAGAACCTGTAGTAGTACCCAGAAAGCAGAGCAGTATCCAGAATCCAGAGAGGCTAGACCAGCAGAGCAGAGCTGACCCAGATCACTGTGAAGTGCCAAGACCAGAACCGGAGTCCAGTCCTAAACCTGACCAGATCCGTGGCGAGGCCTATTTCAAAATATATTGTGAGTACCTAGCAGAACTGTGCAGAACCAATCTCTTAGTTAAAATAATATAATTCAATCTATTTAATCTAAGTAGAACTGCCTCCTAACTGTCACCTGTCATTTTCTAGCTGCAAGCTGTAACCTGTCGCTTTGAACTTTTAAAATTTCAAATCCGAAAAACAACCTTCACAAAATCATTCATAACTCCGTAACCGTTTGGGCTAGGAACTTGGTTTAACTTTCCTCTGGAAGCTTAGAATCTTACCTTTCCGACAAGCCTAGAACCGACTTCATACTCCTTATACTTTCTCCGCAATCACGATTCACGCATTCGCGAATTTTGCTGCGATTTGCGATTTGGCCCGATTTCTTTACTGTAAAAATCAGCAGCTTTTGCCTGAACTGCTCAAATTTCATTTGCCTCTTAAGAACCATCCCTGAATCATTGCTAGAGTGAGCCTGAACTCATATTAACTAGATACCACTCACCCTGAACCTCCTGAAGGGAATTAAAATCATTTTCAGCATATTTCTCACTGCATTGTCACCATATTCAAAGCATTTTGCCTGTGTTTCAAACTTCTGTAGTCTAAGCTTGCTGGGGTGAACTGAATTACATTTGATTGCATTTCTAAGAACTGTGAGCTCTCCTCTTCATTTCCTTACATTGCATAGGGGGGGGGGTGGATTGCCAGAGAAAAGTGATTACATTGTTTTGTTGAAATCATATTGAGTATTTTCTGTATTGCATTTTCATTCAACATTGCATCCATCTGAAACTAGATAAAGCATTCTCTACCACCTTATTCTTCTGTTCCTATTCCCAAGCGTGCTACCTCATCTTTTATACTACTCCTGGGTAATCAAATCAGTTTATTAGTAGAACATTACCCATTGTTGTTAACTGCTCATGTTCTGAAGTGTGATATTAATTATTAATTTATTATAAAGTGTGATATATATATATTGTTTACATTCTAAAATAACCTTTTAACTTGCAAAAGAGAACTACTTCTTGGCTCAGTGGGGTCAGGGGGATTCCAAGAGAGGGGTGTTATATAGGGGTAGTCATCCAGAACTCATGAACTGGACATAAAGATATATCAATAAGGGTTTCCATTCAGTATCCCAGACTAGGCATTGACTTAGCTGTAGTGTTGAATTGAATCCTCTTACAATACGGAGTGATTTGGCACGTGAAAAATGTGCACGTCAGCGTGTCATTCGAGGAAAGGCCCTTAGCGCGTAAGCGGGTCAGCACACGTACGCAATTTCATTGGACCAAAGGCCCTTAGCGCGTAAGCGCGTCTGTGACGTATCGCACACGGGCGTTGCCCTTTCGCGTGTAAAACTTCACACGAACCCCAGGAATACACGTACCCCACTCGCACAGGCCCTTTTGCATGTAAAGCTTCCTGCGCACCCCCGAAATACACATACCCGGATCCAATCGCATGTGTGACTTCCCGCGAACCCCCGTAATAAACGTACCCTGCTGAAATCGCGTGTGAAACTTCCCGCAAACTCCAGTTATACACGTACCCCACTCGCACAGGCCCTTTCACGTGTGAAACTTCCCGCGCACCCCGAAATACACGTACCCGGATCCAATCGCATGTGTGACTTCCCGCGAACCCCCGTAATACATGTACCCCACTCGCACAGGCCATTTCACGTGTGAAACTTCCCGCGAACCCCGTAATACACGTACCCTGCTCCAATCGCGTGTGAAACTTCACACGAACCCCAGTTATACACGTACCCCACTCGCACAGGCCCTTTCGCGTGTGAAACTTCATGCGAACCCCAGTAATACACGATCCCCGCTTGCCTTTGCTGTTTGGCAGCCCTGTAAACTGGTCCAGGGTTAGCGCAGCCCTTTGCGCTGGATTGTGGATTTTGATGGCTTTTCCTTGCGCGAGGGCGTTCTTGGGAGCATAACTGGCACTGCTGCAGGGTCGCTGCGCCACTCTGCGCCACGGCTGGTTTTGGAGGCTACAATCCATGAATACGCTGTGCGCGGAAATCAATTTTAGCGCACACGGCTGGTGCAGACATTCGCACGCGCACACTGTGCGCCAGCCACGTGCGCCACTTTTGTGCGAAATTCTATGAATTACCCTGTATGTTCCAAGTCTACGAGCTATTGGATCCGACGATGTGAAAATAGTTGAGTTTCCTGATGAAGAACGAAACGACAAAGTTTTGCTACATCTAGTGTCGAATATCATTGTAGACACTATTTTGGAAGCAAGCGCTGTCCTTCTATCTTTGGGCTTTGACTTGTATAAACAATCTAATGCCACCTCCAAATCGGGACTTTCTGGCCAGGCTTCTACGCCAGTCCTGCACATGACGAATGCAGATCTGGGGAACCTGGTCACAGATTGAAAAGCTTGCATCCAGCCAGATTTGAGTCCGTCGCACCAGATGAAAAAACTACAAACTCAAAATCTCGGAGTGTGTGAAATAAATAACTCAGGTATGAATAAAGTCAAGTTTGCCCCGTAGCAACCCAAGTCGAAGGACTTCCCCAAGGATCAAATCAGAATAACTATAAAAGGGTTGAACTCCATGAACAAAGCTGAGGAAAAGGATCATAAAGTCTTGAATCAACCTGAGGGTCAACCCGAGTGACAATGGCTGGCTAAATCCTTGAACACAAAATCTCGTAAATAATGCCAAACAGACATTATGCCACATGTGATCCTGGTTGGTTCCTGGAACACAAGGGGATTTGTGCATTTGTTTAACTCAAATAGGTTAGATGGTGTGGAGATAGCATGTTTGCAGGAAACCTGGTTATGTCAATTGCCAATTGTTGAAGGTTAGGAACTTGCATTTAATCCGGCCATAAAGAAAGAAAAAAGTCATCCAATGGCAGGTTTAGTAACCTTAATCGGCAGAAAATCTGGTTTTTGTATTATAGAAACCACAAACCACTCTCCATTAATTCAAGTGACCTCCATAGGAAAGCCTGGCACTTTCAGCAATTTTACTGACCAACAAACTGTAGTCAACCTGTATTGGAACCACAGTGGAGCGGGCAAGCAATTCTTTTTAGATCAAGTATCCACAATATTGGATTCCTTACAAGAAGGTGCTAAGTGCGCTAGTCTAATTGTGTGCGGCGATCTAAACATTGATTGTGTTAACAATACTCAACCCTAAACCCCTAAACTGGCAAAAGAATGGTGCTCAGAGATGGACATATGCTAAATGGAAGCACTCTTGGCGACATACCAGCTGCAGCAACAGGGAGACGAGCAGAGCATAAATCAACGATCAATCTGACAAGGTCCACACTAGAGTGAAAAGCATAGAGGTGGTTCAAATGGACAACACTGACCATGACATGTTACAAATGGAACTAACGACTTGTGGTGCCACGAAAAGTACTATATGGAGCCATGAAGTCTCAATGGATTCGAATAGAGTAAAACTTAGACTGAACGAACGTGCAGTTTCTCAGATCTCAAATCAGTTCTGCGTGGAGAGCTCATCCGTCGAGTATTGCCATCTTTTAACACAGTTTAAGACAGAAGCTGGCTCAAGACAGCCAAACTTTGCTTACAAACACAGCTTTGATCTCGAAATACTAAAAAGGAAGCGTTTGAGACCTAAATGTACAAGCGCGTAAAATTAAAAAAAAGGGCTGCGAGACAAAAATACAAAAAACTGGTTAAAAGCACATAAACACTCAATGCTACAAAAGGATGCCGAATCAATGCTTGATAGCTTGCGAAATAAAAACTCTGGAGAATTTTTGAGGCTAATTAATAACACACAAGCACCACAAATGGCGCTACAAAGCAGCTTGGTGACCGAGGCTGAGTGGATCTCACATTTTAGTGAGTTATATAAGAAATGTGAATCCACGTGTATAGTGCCCTTAGTAGGCCTAACCTTCTCAAGTGAAGACATTGTGAGCGTGATTAACAAGGCAAAAGTATTTATAGCCCATGGTCCTGATGGCTTAAACAAATTACACCATAAAACAGCATCCTGAAATTTGGGCCGATATTTGTTTAGCATTGTTTCAAAGGATCAACCTGCAATGTTGTGCGCCTAATTCTTGGAAAACTGCATTAATCGTCCCAATCTTTAAAAAAGGAAACAGAGCCAGCTCTAAAGATTACTGCCCAGTAGCTCTATTAGACGTTTTGGGAAAGATCTACGCAACTTTGATACAACGTAAGCTGGTTGACAAAAA
Source organism: Ambystoma mexicanum (assembly GCF_040938575.1). NCBI lineage: Eukaryota > Metazoa > Chordata > Amphibia > Caudata > Ambystomatidae > Ambystoma > Ambystoma mexicanum. The sequence continues at coordinate 686,715,068 of NC_090934.1, read as the reverse complement.
TCTAAGCATGGGGACTTGAAAGAAGTGGGTGTTGTAAATAATGGTGGATGTGCGCTAAACCTTCTGTTGTTAAACTTGATTAAGATGGAGGCACTGAGAACAAACACAAAGGTCTATCTTGCATTCATCGACTTTTCTTACGCTTTCGACAGCATCGACCGTGAATTACAATGTTACAAACTGAGGTCCTGGGGTTGTTGAGCGGTTTGTTGGCGGCAATAAGAGAGTTACATACGGACACAACCACCATATTCCAGTTAGACAAATGTGGTACTCTCTCGGCTGAGATTAAAACTTTTAGGGGAGTAAAACAAGTTTGCCTGTTGGCCTCAGTGATATTCAGCCTTTTTCTCTCTGACATTGGAGCAGTCTTAGACGCTGTGAAATCGTTTCCTCCAAGAATCCACAGGTCACATCTCAGTTGGCTCTTGTATGCTGATGATCTGATCCTGTTGGACGTTACCCCAATAGGCCTACAAAGAAAATTAGATGCAGTGCAATCCTACGTGAAAACAAATCGTTTACACATTAACATAAAAAATGTGACATCTTATTACTCCACAACCTCAAAACTGCGAGGCACACCATCCGTAAGAAGTGTTCTTGGTCTTTGGGCAGGAATCCTTGAGAATATCAACTAGTGCCAGATATCCTGGAATGCAAATAAGCGCAAGTATCTATAATGGTCTATGGATTTTAGCAACCAAGAGAAAGTGCAGACAACTCGCCTGCCAAGCGTTTGTCCTGAATAAAACATTTGGAAAGTTCTCTTTGAAACTGGTGGTTAACTTCTATCAACAGAAAGTCATTCCAGTTCTTACCTATGGAGCTGAAAATGCACTCGGATGTTCACATGAGCTGTGGTCAACACTTGAAAACATCTTGTGGACAAAAGTGTTGGGATTGCCAAAGGGCACGTCGACAGCATGTATATGGTATGAACTATCGCTGATTTCAATGCATGCAAGGATTTGCTGGAACTTGCTTTCACTTTTTCGGAAAATAAGGCCTGTAAAGAAAATCCCACAATTTGACATTTTGCACAGTGCCACCTCGGGTAACAAGAACGACATTGTGTCAATGTGGATCAGTCGTTGTGAAGGGCTCCTTGAAGATTTTGACATCAAGCTAGCAATGTTACATGAAAATACAAATTTAGCAACAAATAAAAATCTGGCAGGCCTACTGGGCACAGACTGGCGAATTGAGAAGTTCAAACAAACTTATGAAAGATGCACCTGGCGAGGCCATGGGCTTTAATAAGCTCCAACGCTATGTAGAACTTTTTCCTTATCAAAATTCAAGGAGATTGTACATGCTTTTCCGCTTGAACGCCTTCAAAACAATGGAGCGCCTTCGACATGGTCGAGTAACTCAAACTTAGATCCGTTATGTAGGTTTTGAGCAAAAGAAAACGAGACACAAACATTTGTTGCTGTTTTGTTGCTAATTACGGACAGTCAGAACAACATACTTGGGTCCTTCGCTCTTAAAACAGCCTTCACTAAGTGCAGACGAATGGTGGCAGAAAATGTTCAATGGTGTGGACGTGAAGTTAATATTTCCAATGACTCTTCTTCCGAAAGAGATTGAAAAACTGTTGATGGTTAAATAATGTAGTGCAAATTGAGGGTAAACTGTAAAGTCTTGTGAGATTCCTGACAAAATTGACGAATGGATGTCTAACATGGGAAGGGATGGATATTTTTTATTTTTAGTTACATTTTAAAGGTTTTTCTTTTTAAACCAATAAAATAAAAAAATATTTTTAAAAGTACTGGACGCAATGAACCCAAACCCCTCCCCAGAACTACAGTCAACACTTCGTGCCCATGTTGTTTCGTACCTGGTCCAATTCTGTCCAGCAGTTTTTGCTGTGCGGCCCAACAAAAATTGCCCTTTTTTGTCTTTGGGAAAATGAATGGGGACTAGGCCAAAAGTGTTCTCTTGGTTATCTCAATAACTTTATTTTTTAACACATCTTTGCCAAAATGTCAAATCGGGTGGGGACTAGAAAATACTTTTTTGGATTGCCTGTGGTACTCAACATGCATCTTAACTATAGTGTGGCGACTCCTGTACTATAATATATACACGCACACAATTACCCAAGGATCTACCTTTCCTGAAACTTGCAGTGGGTTCCCGCCACCTTAGCCCAGGATCCCTACACTGCCACAACGTTACTGTAAGATTGGCTATTGCCAGGGTATTCATACTACCGGGCTCAATTCCTCAACTCGAGACCCAATGACTGCAGAATTATCTAACTCACTCCCACAAGGACTTCCTAGGGACCTAACGGGATAGCCTGGTTGGTCTGTTGCTCCCTTACTGATGGTTGACTCTTCAGCTTTGCCTCACTCGCCTGTCTCCTTTCATCTCTCATACTCCACCTCCTTAGAGGGCATGGTATCAAACAGTGAAGAGCGATACGTGGTCACAGTTCAAGGGTGTTTATTGAACTTCAATGGGTTGGTAAAATGCCTATCTAAACCTAAATCCAGAGATGGGAGCAAGCTACGACCATCAAATAATAATAACGCAGTGCTAGTGAAGTCTGTCAAAATAAAAGGGCCTATACTAATAATCCAATTGCAAATCCTTACTTCTAAATACAAAATGGTGCTGCATAACAATGTACATAAAAGAAAAGTGTTCAAGAAATTATATGTCAGCATAGTTGAGCAATTAGCTTCCCTTCCCCACGTTTTCAGCACGGTTCAAGGCGGCGTGTGCGGTCTTCACACACATTCTAGCTTCTAGGCCACGAGGTAACAGTTCAACACATATGCATCAGGGCCTTCCGCTAAAGGCTCTCTTGCAATGACAGTCTCTTCATGCAGAGGGCCTGATGCAGCAAACAAAACTCAAATGTTCCTTTCCGTTGTCAAGGTTTTACTTTCACAAGTTCAAGACTAGTCTCACTCGTTCGGGCTCAGACCATGGAACCCCCTCGTCCGGGATCAGGTCACATTTTGATACCAGAATTAAAGACTTTCGAATGTGCAATGGGTTTTATTTAAACTGTTCTGGGACCACTTTGATTCACTTCACACAATTTACACTTCACATCGATCTTCTACTTTTGTTTCCTTTCGTCATAATACTGTACAGAGACCTCCAATTGAGCACATTCACAGTTCAGGACCACTCTGCAAGCGGTATTGTATCTTTTCTTCTAATGTTCAAATATTCACCAGCAATTTAGCTTCACTTGCGTCTTTCATCACACGCATTTAACAATGTTCCTTCCAGCGCTCACTTTACAATTTTGCCTCTTGCAACCTTGACTTCAACACAGACCGGTTGCCCTAACTCACTGCCTGTTTTGTTCTCTGTCATTTCTTTGTTCTTGGAGCCAAGGACAATACCACAGCGTCTGGTGCTTCTCCCAGCCTTGGTCAGTTACGTGGGAGGACCCTCAATATCTCAGACAGACAATGCAAGATTCTTTATCCTTGTTTCCTGGTCTTGCGTTTTCTGCTGTGAAGATTTCTTGAAAGTAACGGCTTTCTGTCAACGAGGTCCAGGGTGTTGCCTCTCTCATGAACCTCTTGTTCCTGCCCGTCTTTCTCCCCTCGTTCAACTGTGAACTCGAAACTGCTGTACCTTCATGTGTTTTGCCTCGCTCAGAGTGTGCTCCCGTGCTCCACCTTCTATCCGTGTGGGGGAAGTGTAATGGGAGTCAGGTGTGAGTGAATGTCGATAAATGCCTGACCTCGCTTGACCATAGTATTGGGACAGGTCATGTACACGGGTCAGGTGTGAGTCTGTTTTATCATAGAGCGGGCTGTCCATGAGAAAGTGTTCGGGCAGGAAAAGGGAGAAGTGGGGTTGATTTTCTAAATATCCCATCAGATAAGATCAAGGTGTTACAGGGAGGAGAGGGACACCACATTTTACCATCCGGTATGCCACTCCCACTCTCTGAGGAGACCCCTCACCCAGGAGATCCTCCCGCACTGGATCTGGATCCAAAAGCGATGGTTGTGTCCTGGCAACCTAGATGACAAGTCCCCAGGAACCAGATGATGAGACACCTTCTGGTTTCTCATAGCCCCCACTTGTCTTCTCTCTCACTCCCCTCCCTCCACCCTCCAACTTCCTTGTGCTCTTCTGCTTCCAACACTATGCCTACCTCTATCCTCCTGCCTCTCATATCCTCTCTCTCCCGCACGCACTCACACACAGTTGTTTCTCATAACTACTGTCAAAACTACCCCCTTTTTTGCTCAGCTTTCATATCAGCATCCCACTCACAGATAACTCAAAGGGCACCACCCTCTCAGACCCAGCACCTTACCTTCCTTCTCTCCCTATAATCCAACAGTCTCCTCCAATTTCTTTTCCACCCAATACAACCTCCTCACTAGTTTCTTGGTCCACCACCTCTGCAACGGACCTCACACTAACACATTTTTCCTCGACTGAAATTATAGTCTTTTTATGGCTAGCATTGGCTTTCTAAGTCTGCCACCATCCCTTGTACAATCTCTAGCGAAGCTACTCTCCCGCGGCCCGGAGCTTCCAGAGGAAGTCTTAAGGAGCCTTCTAGCCCAGTCCCCTTTTCAGACTCCATTCCTCTACAGGCAGACGTTCCCAGTTTGATCGTTTTTGACATGTGTTTCCTTCTCTTTTGGGTGTGCTGCTGAGAACGTATGGGTTGAGGATTGTTTCTGGGTCTCCCCTGGAGTCCCCTGACAGTTTGTTTGTTTGTTTATTTATTTGGTAATGCGCTCCGAGCCCGTGGGCATCTGGGCGCAGCAGTACAAGAGGACTCGAAACTTAGTTACAATGCCTGACACAGGCTAACACAGCAAAACAGTGGTCACTTACAGTGGGTGATACAATGCATATAAAATAACAGGGTTAAGCGCATAAGAGTAACATTTTAACAGGTTCAAGCTTGTGGTTACTGCCCCACAACTCCCTGGTACTCCATATATACATCTTGGAATGGGTGTCTGTTTTGGGAGGTGAAAGTCATTCTATTCTGGCGCAGGAACAATTCCTCTGGTCCCAGGCAGGATTTTGTCAGTTGTAAGACAGAATGCTGCAATCTGTCCACTGAGGCTGTGTTCTCTTACAGAGCTGTGTTAATGATATCTACATTCATATTAACCTCATTAACCGTTTGGCTTGGGTAACACGTCTCAAAATAGAATTACATGACACTTATGTGAGAAGTTATCAAGTCTTTACTACATCAGGAGCTTATTTGATTATGAAGCATTGAGGCGGACGCAGCTGTGTATTTGGGACGATATTCATTTAGTCTCTTACTATAAGCCCTTCAGCAGATAAGTGACCCACTCACATTGCATTTCCAACCGTCTCTCTGCCACCTCCTTCTATTCCATTCTAAAACACACACAGATACATTCCACTCACCCATGCCAACATTCCATGCAGCCTCATCAACACCAAGCACACTACACACCCCCCTGCCTAAACAAACAAAGAACAAACAAAGGGAGGGGAATAACCAAAGGGAGGGGTGTAACATCAGTCACATGACACACCATACCAACACACAAACAGTAAGAATAAATAAGACTTCAAAGTATTCAGTAACACTGACCCATCACATACCCTATTTCTCCAGACCCTTCATTTTCCTCCCAGACTTTCTCACCACTTCATCCACCTCCTTGTATCTTCCGTTAACTGCCACTCCAGGAACTTCCTGATCATCGACTTGCACCACCCTATTCATATTCCACGTTCTACTATCCTCTCAGCACAGCAGTGTGAAAAACCTTTCTAATCTTCTCTGGCTTTCACCATTTCAATGGTCCTTGTCTCAACAACACAGGTAACTTCACTCTCCCCACATCAGCAATGGCCAGGCAAACACGCATGAATGCCTTCTTCTTGTCATAATCCCTTTTATTGGTCATTTTTCTCTCCCTAATGGGTTATATAGCTTGTTGCACACTGTCCCAAGACCATCTTGCCCTCGTCATCCGGGAGGGCACAACTTACAATTCGCTCTCCTGCCCCTATTCAACTCAAAAGGCGATGAACCAGTCGCCCCATGTGACAAAACCCTATGTGTCTCAATACTGCTCTCCACCACATTCTCCCAGTCCTCATTTGCCCATGCCCATCTTATACAGTCCTTTATGACTTTGTTGAACCTTTCAGCCACTACATTGGCCTGTGGGTGTTAAATGGCAGTGAGTCTATGATCAATACCATTCATGACCAGATAATGACACATTTCCTTAGACTTAAACTGGACACCATTGTCCGTAATCAGTGTGCAAGGCTATCCTTCTCACTTAAATACCTGTTATAAAATCTATAACCTCTTTAGTTGTAATGCTCTTTGTAATTTTTACATCACCCATCTCGACAGTATGTCCACTAGAACAATACAGTACTTCTGCACACCTTTACTCCATATGGGATTCACAGTGTCCATTCCAAATTTTTCCCACAGCATATTGGGAACAGCAACTACTGTCATGGGGCTCTCCCTGGTCACCCAACGCTTTTCATTCAAAGAAAACGATATACAATTTCTCACAGTCTGTTCCACCTCTAAGTCACAACCAGGCCACCATTACTCAGGACAAGCAGCTTGTTTCGACTTAGTGATCCCTTGTTGTCTTTCATGAGCAATCTCTACAATTCTCTTCCTCACACCCATGGGTGGAATGATCCTGTCTCCTCTCATTATGATTTCCCCTCTCATGTGCAACTCCTCTCTCACCATCCACGTACCTTGCAACTACAAACCCAACACGGAACCCTTTGTGATCATTCCTTTCTCAACAAGCTCAGCCTTCACTTTTCCCAAAGCCACATCATTCAACATACTCTCTTCCCACTCATCCTTTGTGATCATTTTTTGATCCACCAGCAACACACAATACTGTTCATTTTCATCCTCTTTCACATACGCATTGGTGGTTAAGCAGGACAGACAGTCAGCTGGAATGTTCCTCTACCCAGGAAGGTATTCAGCATCAAATTGATACTCCTGGAGCACCACAGCCCATTTTCTTATCCTTGAAGACACTCCATCTAACCCCTTTTTCTGTAATGACTCCTTCAACAACTTATGATCTGTCGTAATCAACAGCTGCTTTTGAAATGTACTGTATATCCCCCAAATCCATTGTAGTATCTCAAAGTATCCCATAGACAGAGTTTTTTAAATATATCTGTAGTGTTAGGATTGGATTTGCTTACGATATTTGAAGTAGTTAAACTTTATATTGTAGAGCATTCACTTCCAATGGCACTTCTGACATTTGCTAGATAAATCTTTGACTAGTCAGCTCACACTTTGGTTGGTTCAGTCCACTTTACCTCATAATGATTGCAACAAGAATCATGGGTGTGGTTGCTCAGCAACTTAATAAGCAAGTGAAGGACGTACCCATCTAATAACCAAACAAAAAAGGAGTAATGTGAAAGGTGGTTTATAACAAAGTGCATAGGTGATTATTAATAAATAGCAGCATATTGCCATTTTGGGCAATTTCTGAATGATGTGCTAGGAGATCCATTGATGATGCATACTAGTAATGACAAACGTGTGAGGCGTCGGAACCTCTGCTGCTGTTCATCTGGCCCTGCTGAGTTCAACCGTGTGAAGGAGGTGGGGCCGGAAAGAGAGAGAGCACCAATGTCAGAGTGAAAGTTCCATACATGCCCAAGGTGGGTGCAGCAGGACGCAGTTAACGGCCAACCAATCCATCCCACAGAGACTGAGAACGAGGGGACAGACCCTCGACTGGCCAACATGGAGCCCAGCTGAGATGTTGTGTAAGTGACACTGCAACAATGACAGGGCTGAACCTCAACTGCCCGACACAGAGCCCAGTTCAATAGTTGCATAAGCGACTCTGTGATGAGTAGAGAGACAACCCGATCCCACTAACTTAACGAGGGGCACCGCTTCGAGACAACCAGGTATGCAGTGGTTCAACAGGAGAGGGAGACGGGCAAAAAAGAAAGATGAAACATCCCAGAGTAGGGAGTGAGAAAGGGAAGCACCCAGTGTGTTAGCAGTGAGAAAGATAAGTGTCCCGGACTGGGGAAAAAGATAGCCCGAGAGTGGAGAGAGAAAGGATAAACTCTGTAGTTGGGAGCAGAAAAGAGAAACACCCCAGAATGGGGAAAAGAGGACAGACCCCAGCATGGAGTGAGAAAGAGAAGCCCCCCCACAGCGGAGAGTGAGAAAGAGAAGAGTCCCCGAGTGGGGAGTAACAAAGAGAAAAGCTCCCGAGAAGGGAGGAACACAGAAAACCCCAGAGTCAGGAGTGAAAAGAGGAACACCCCAGACCTCCACCCAGAGTGGGGACAAACAGAGAAAATCTCAGAACGGGGACTGAGAAATGACAAAGCAGGGAAAACGGAAAAAAAAACCAGAGTGGGGGAGAGAGAAGGAGAAAAGCCACAGGATGCTGAGTGAAGAGAAAGAAAGACTGACAGACTAAAAGAGTCTCAGAGGAACTGGAAAGAGACTGAGGGAGACTTAGGGCTGGGACCTCTGGGCAACAGTCCAGCCCATCAAGAACTGTCTACTATGAACTGCAACTATGGTCGCAGGCCTTCTCTAAAATGGAACACAATTCGAGGGTGAGGGCGTTAGGCCAGCAGCCATCCCTCCCAAGCCAAAGTTACTCAAAGTTGTGTATTTGTGGTAAGGGTCAGATTGCTCTATGCTGTTCATAAATGGAAAACAAGGTTTGGGAATCTGTGACGAAATGACTTCTGCTCTGCAAGAGTATAGGAGTGAGCAGTGAATAAACCACTTGCTCAGCCGTCAAACCTCTACAAGCCAACAGGTATCCCAATCATAAAGCTAAAAAAGACACAGTTAAGAGGTATTCCTCCTTTGCCGTTTGTGGTAATCTGGGCCGAGAAAAGGCTATACTCCCAGGAACGGTGTGAATGTGATTCAGTAGCAATCCAATCGGCAAAGTAGAACAACCCAAAACAAAAGGGAATGTCCAATCAAGGTTCTATAAAATATATATACTTTAATCACACAATCTGCATGAAAAGTAAACAAAAATAATGTACAAAGCCCCCCGCTCAGCGTGGAAAGAATAGAGATTATGCAAGAACAGAGAGAATACAGCACTCTGGGCAAGAATACAGGGGAGAAAGGCATTCAAATGACCACAATGTTCTTTGATAAAAAAGATACACAAGTGGCATTCCCAGTCACTAGGGTCCAGAATGGCCCAATGTGGCAGTAATGGATCAATAGTACCTTTCTGGTAGTTCGACAACAGCAAACCAGGCTTATTAGTGGTATTCGAAGTGGCTCAAATATGGTGGTTGAAATGTTCTAGGAGAGCGAGTTCAAGCAGGAGCTCATTGCTGTTCAAAGACGATACTTGAATGGCAGATCATGAGGGCCACCAGGGCCAGTTTAACGGTTGGTTCAATGGTCGAATAGACTGTGAAGATGCTGGAGCCTGGATGCACAGTTTAGTTTGAGCGGTTCGATGCAGCGTCCTACGGTCAAGGCTCGATGATCCATCAGGGTGGCTACGAGTAGCGATGAAGATAAGCAACAAAGATGCTGGTGGAGCAAGTAGCGGTTTGAATGTGACAGATGCAACAATGAGCATGTAGTTTAGGTTGAGGCAAAGGCACCTTCTGATGGTTCTATGTGGTCGAAGAGGTTGGAATATAGGTTTGCGGTAGTTAGACGGTGGGAACTTCAGGGAATCTTGCTGTATTGGCTCTTAGGTACTTTGCGTCCTGCTCAGGGGTCTCAGGGACAAGGGTAGTTCTTTTTCTCCATCTCCAAAAGCAAGGGAGGCTGGTGCTTTCAGGGGCCTTAACCACAATGAGGTTGTGGGCAACAGTGCGACTGGCATAGATGCAGGTCTTGTTTCAGCTGCAGGTTCACCCCCAATGTATCCTGGGAAAGGGTAAGAATACAGAGCTTGCCCTCTGCTTTAGGCACTCAGTCTTCACCTCACTGGTGGATGACTTTGGAAAGTCCACTCTCCCAACAGAGGTCCTACTAAATTCTTCTTTAGGTGTTTGTTGGAAAGTGAATCTAAAGGAGGAGTGAGGGAGTGGGGGAGTGGGAGACCCCTTATTTTAAAGTCAAAGGTCTACACGTGATTGGTAAAAAGCAAGCCTGCTTTAAGGGTCCAATCCCTGTCCTTGGAGCAAGTGGACTTTACTTCCCGACATCACATCCAAAGTGATTTGTGTTCCAGGGAGTGTGGGGTAAAGGAAGGAAAGATATAGGCGGAGAGAAACAATATGGTAGAACCTTCCTCCAGCTGCACAGAGGTCCCTCTGTCTACACTTACCCGTTGCCTTCTCTACTCAATTGAGCTAAAGGCCCTTTTGGGATGCAGCACCCTAGTGTGAGGCTACTCCTTTTGTTAATGGTTATGCCCTTTGATTCCTCTTGCTAGGACAGCTTCCTGTGTAGTAGCTATCTCTCTGGGGAGTGTGTTACCTGTCCTCACAAAGGAACAAAGACGCAACCCCCAAAGCTAAACTATTGCAGGCAGCAGCAAGAACAGACCGGCTGGGGGCAATACACATGACCCTTCCACAGCTGAGTTTCTAGAGTGGCCACCACATATTATGCAATATAAGTTTAAAAAAACGGTATACTCTTGTTATGTAGTCCTTCACAGAATCCCATAAGGGTTAAGAGAGTGACTAAGACCAGAGCACTTAAGGCAGATGGGTGTTGATCGAACCTGGTAAGGTTAGCTAGATGGCAATAGCGAGTGGTTCCATAAGAGGGGAGATGTGTTATGTTCTATGTGCACTGATTGGGATTGGTGGAATCAGGAATGGTGTGAGGGCACTGTTTCCATGCAGTGACAGCATGATTTCACATTGAAAGGAGGCAGAGGGAGGAGGCGGCTGTACTGGGGCCTGGAGTTCGTTCAAGGCGAGAATAGAACACAACAGACTGGCCCACAGTATATCACATGGCCACTTCTTTGTCTGCATGCCACCAGAGTTCTTTGACACCGCCTCACAGATGGCGGCTTTAGGCTACTGCCGGAACATGGACCCCAACAGCATCAACTACAGGAATGTGTAATCACAGAACTCACAAAAGGACAGATTATTTGAGAGATTGCAAACCCTTATGAGTGTTAGGCAGAAACCTGTGCAGTTCCCTTAGGGACCACTGCAAAAGGCTTATGACTACAGGTGTTGGCAGTAAACCCAATTGGTAGCAGTCTGTACCACCCAGATTTACCTGGTAGCTGTGGCTGAGCAGCCAGACTTCTCTCAAGAAGAGTTAGACAGTATATAAAGTATACAAGATAGGTACCAAAATACAGTAGCACAAGCAAACACTGACCAGAGCTTTGGTATCAAAGTATATAATTATTTATTTAAAGACACACTTGGAAAGACTCCAGCACTATTATTGTAAGCAAGTTCAAAACACAGTCACTATTAATTTATATACATCCCTTATTCCTTATTAGACAAGTCTTAGTTAACACCACTTATTTTCAGACAGAGGTGAGCGCTTAACTAAAGATGGCACTCCAAATCAAAAAAGGGAGGGAAAAGGCAGAAATTAGAAAAGGACACAACACAATACTTTAGAAGCACCCAGCAAGGCAGGAAAGTCAAAGTCTACTTGTGAGCAAAAAGTTCAGAGGCCCGGCTCCCTCTTAGAGAGAGTAGAACACCAATGCGCCCAAGATCACACAGTTTAAAAGGCTTGAAAAGTCTTGCAGAGAGTTTAAAAAGGAATTAGTTCAGCTCAGAAAAGTTCAGTTAGCCAGCCTAGGGCCAACCCAAGTGGTAAGATGAGGATTTACGAGACACCCCACACAGACTGTTGCGAGAGAGGCCAGGCGGACACAGTACCTTGAAAGTGGAGGGAATCCTCCAGCGGGGCAGTTGTTCCTGGCAGTGGGTGCAAGTCGCGGCGTCGTCCAGAGGAAGAGAAGATCTCGACGTGGAGGAAAGCTGAAGGTCGTTGCACTGCCAGGGAAGAAACCAGCCGCGGAGTTCTCCGGTTGAAAGCTACTACCCTTTTATTCGCGGTAGTGGTAAAACGTGGTATCCCGGTTGCCGGGGTGCTTGGCACAGGCAAGGCGGCCACGAGATGATCCGGGAAGGCGAAAAAGGCGGGCAAACTGGTTAGCCCCACCAGTCAAAGGAAGAAGACTCTTCGGGATGAAGATCTCCTCTGTCGTTGGAAGAAGTGGTGAGTCGGTTCAGCAGGGCTCCACCGGTGGTGTCGTCGTTGCAGGTTGGCTCAGCTTCTCCCTCTTCGGATTCTTTGGTCCTGTGGCGATGTCTCAAGTCCCAGTCCCCAAAGCCCTGCTTTTATGCAGAAAACCCCCATTCATCAGTCCTAGCTGTCACTCAAACATGCTAAGTGGTGAGCCGGGCGGCTCACCATTGGGCCAATCACACAAGAGTGCGACTTGAGTTGCCAAAGCAACTCAGTCCAGGGTGCCTAAACCCCCCCTCCCACACATCCTGTAGACCCAGACAGAGTGACACCACTTTTGGAGGCTTCTGTGTAGAAGCCCGCCAAAAAGTGGAACAAAGGGCTCGACTTGGGTTGGAGTAACAGAGGCAAACACAAACGCCATTTTAAAACCGAGTCCTGGCGAAAAGACCCAACCGGGGAATAAATATTAAATAAATAACACAGCAGTATCTTTAACATTGCACCAAACAGTGGCGCGTTTAAAATGAATGGGAAAATCCCATATGAATATTTTGCGTCGTAACCACTGCCACCAGCCAGGAACTCGACGAGGGGGGACTGCACAGTGCCCCCTCAAAAAACAGACCCAGGGGCAATCTAATTACCCCTACCAGTACTTCCACAATATGATGGTTTGTACTGGTTCTGTTCCCAATTTAAGACTAGTAAAGTCAATGGTGACTTTACATGCCCTGGGAGACAGTAGTCAGTCCCAGGGTATGGAGTCTATGTTTGGGGGTCACTATGACACCCCTGTGTTACTGCACTGAGGGTGCTGTGTAACACTCTTACCAAAAACCACCTGAAACCCTATGGAGTAAAAGACCCCATAGCCCATAAAACACATTCCAAAGTCAAAGGATATCTCAAATCATGCCTAAGAGTGGGAGAAAAAGAGTCTCACTCTTAGCAGGAGAAAAAAATAAACCCCAAAAAATCCAGAAAAGCTGCTGGGGGACTCACTAGGTTTGGAAAATTAGCCTTAACAGAGAATTCTCCCTAAAACTAAGGTTGCAGTCTTTAGCAATACATTTGAAAGTGCTCATTAAAGGTTTGATGCTTCTGCTTCCGCAAATCTCTCCTGCCTCAAATTCCAGAACCAGCTACTGTGCTCCCTGAGCTCAGGTCACTGTTACACTTGTACCTGACCGTACTTCTGTCAAGCCCCCAGAGATCCCAGCACCTCCAGATATTGCCCCTCTATGTGATGCAGGCCCGACTAAGCCTCAGACCACAAAAAGGATGTTGCCCATCAGGTTACCACTGAGAAGGGGTGGACAGGTCTTTCCTTGCCTGGACCAAGCCTTGCATTGTGGAATTCTTGGGCATGGCTGCACGTAAGGAGCCTCCTCATGAGTCGGGAGCTTTATCTGAAGTGCTGGCCTTCAGATCCTCTCACAGATTAAGAGTGGCCATTGTCACATGGCAGACATCAATCTACAAACAGGCCAGATAAGGGAGTAGGGTTAACTAAGAATGTATTTAGAAATGTGTTCAGGTTTGGCCAAAAGAAATAAGTAGGGTCTGAACTAAACAGTTGTCAGGATGGTTGTGCTCTGGGAGTTGGATGGGACAGTCCTCAGGGATCACTTGACAAAAGAAAGTGCCATTTGGGGGAGTAAAATGTTTCAACCAAAGTTCTCCCTTCCTCAGTAAATCTGGCCTGGATGTCTCCAAGCAAATGCAGACAATATTAGTAATGTTACAGTCCCTTGTTTTTGAGAGGGTCCTACACCTAGTATCCAATGGTTCTCTGGGTCTCGTCTCCTTTGTTATCTGTCCCAATAGGTCACTCCATATTGGGACACATTTGGCACCCTCTGGAAGTGGTGATGTGAATGGTATAGATTTGAGCCAGAGGTTAACAGGAGGCTGCCCTAAAGTGGGGACAAGCCTCTCTCTCTGCCTTACTCTTTAGGTTATGTTCTACCAGTCACCTGCCCTCATCTTCTTTACATTCTCTCCCCCTCCCTGGGGTCTCACTTCAAGTGTTGTGCCCAAGAAGCTTGCCACTAGGTTGTCTGCCTTCCTTGGTGGACCCCTGGTGATTTTAGGGTACATCACTTACTCCTCAGCAAAATTCAACTCCTCACTTCTTTTTACCACCTTCTACCCTAATAGTTTAATGGTCCTAGACTTAACTTCCTTAGTTCTTTCAACTTTCTCTGTAGTCCCTGAATCATCTACCACATCTACCACTACACCTCTCCATTTATTATGCTACCGCCCCCTTCCCTCTTTGAGGTTACTCAATGTTTCCTGTTCTCTTCCTGTCACATCCTCTTCCACCTTCCAGATGTTTCTCCACTCCTCCACCTACTTAACACGTTCCTCTGTTTTTCTTCATGCATCTCTCATCACTATTCTCTCACATGAGCGGTCTATTCTCCTTCCCACCTTCACCTGTTTGGGCACTTCACTCATAACCACTGAAGTTCTCCAATTGCCCAACTATCTCTGCCACCTTCTGGGCTTTTCTTTTCCCAACCTTCTGGGTCCTACTTCTCCCAGCTCTCTAAGTCTTAACTCCCCACCTTCAGGGTCTGTTTTTCCACCTCTTAAGCCTCCCGTTTCCTCCTTACCACAGCTTTCTGGGTTTCAACTATGGGCTCCATCGGTTTTTCTCCAATCTCTTGCCTCCAGCAACTTATATTCACCTTACCAGTTATCACCAAACGACCTTGTCCTTCTACCTTGCACTACTACTTGTGAGGGGTCCACAATGTGAGGCAGACAACTTTGGGAAGTTTTTTCAAAAGATGCAATTTTATTAAATAAAAAAGATTGGATAAACGCCTCACTTTCCCTACCCTGGTGAGGATTTCCCTGCCTAAAATAAACTAAAGAAAACAATAACAAAGGATATCTGTCCCTCACACTTATACATACAATAACTCAATGAAGTAACATGTATCGCAGTTCAAAGGCTACAAAAGAAATCAAAATTGAATTCTTATTATGACAACAGTCTCTCCTTATAATCTGGGTGAATTCCCCTTCCTCGGATACAAGCAGTATTCTGTTCGACAGTTCCCAAAAGCAACAAAGGAAATCCTGGTGTGTAACAAAGTTCCAAAACAATTCTTTCTAACTCCACTTGATAACAGAAGGTTCCAACACTCCAGTGATTTAACAAAGAAAATAGAAAGTTCTTTCTCTTCCTTGAGCAAGAATAAGATTCAGAATTATACAGTTCTTTTTTCAGTACCACAAGCAACATTGCCACAACTGAGAATTTCTAAAGAAATAGAATTCCTCGACAGTAGTGTTCTGCAGTTCTTTCTTCAGCAACAAAAACAACATGAATTGTCTTTTTTCAGGACCACTTTATAGCACTTCATCAATTCTACCTGGTTTACTTGCATGCCAGGTCTACTACTATAAAGGTTTGCTATTCTGGTATACTCCCTTGCCCATACAGTGATTCACAAATAGCAAGTACTTCTATGGTAAGAACCAACTTACAGGAGCTTTGCAGTAGCTTCACAGTGTTCATTGTTTTGCAACATCAAGCTTTTAGCAAGTCTTCAGGGAAAACAAGATTCACACTGATGCTCTTTAATACTCTTCTGCAAATTATGCTCTTCACCTTCTGAATAACCTTTTCCAGAAGGGCACTCTTTTTTGCCACTCTCGTTTGTCCACTGCATACGTAACCAAATACTGACAAGGATGGGATCTTATCCTGCTTCTTCCTTGGCTTTGGCAATGTGGGTTTTTACCATCTTTTGTTAATTGCTTCTCAGAATATGGGCAGCACATTTCACAACCATTGGGCCTTTCATTAGTTTCCTTTTGCCTTTGGCAATATCTGTTGGATTTGAATTGCTAGGGTTTTGGTCTCTCTTGGCATGGGCAATAGTTGTATGTATTAACTTTCAATAATATTGCCCCTAGGATTGCTGGACTCGCAACAAACTCACAAGCTTCAAGTTACAGTAATTTGGTTTCAACCAATATGGCTATTGCAGCTTTCTAATATTTCAGGATTCAAAAATACTTTATCACTTTCACTCACACACGAGTGTTGGTTAATTGGTAAACGCCTGCCTTGAATACGCGAATGGTCTCGGAGCGCTCCTGGGTCAGTATCAGCTTGTAAACTCACCAGGTAAGGCGTGCGCATCCGATCCACTCTCTGCTCGCAGGGGTTGAGCTTCAGTGGCTTCTCACCATCCTGCAATCAGCTGCTCTTGGTCGGCCGTCACCCACGACACTTAGGAAAGCAGTCTCCTTTGTTCCTGAAGCTCTGTGGTGTTCGCCAGCCACTGGAGACAGCCTTCCTGGGAAGGAAAGCTTCCCTCACATTTGCTTGCTGCTGCGCAGCCTTTGCACTTAGTACTTCTGCAGGCACAGACCCTCTCACGACCGGCTACTGTTTTCTGCCTAACAGTGGTCCGGGCATCTTCTCCCGCCTTCAATTCCTGTGTGAGCTGCATACACTGCTCTTCCTCCTTGCTCTGCTGCTCGTACTGTTTACTAATGGCCTGCACCCGAGTGGGCCTTTTACGCCTCCCAGTCTCCCTCAGGTATGGGTTATTTCCACTAACAACCCGACCACTCCTGCAACATTGTTCCTCTTTGGCCCTCTTCTTCATCCCAGTACTCAGGGAATTATGGAATGTGAAGTCCCTAATGGCAAAGTTACTTTTTCTGGCTTGGTTTTCATTCTAAAAACCCATTTATGTTCCCCATAATATTCTTTAAAGAAATATTATAAGGATCAGTCGCCAGACTTGGCTGAAAAGAGGAATACGTTTGTTAGAGTTTAACCCGTTATTATTCACAGATTTCCTTTCACTGTACTTTTGGGAGTTAAGGGAAGTTTTTAATTTTACAAGTCTCCAAGGTTTTGGAAGAGTTTTTATTTCTCCCAATGCCTAGGAATTTGTGATTGTTTTTACCCACATTTGGATATTTAGTTTATGGAACACAGATTGCTACGACAACAAGCCCTTACCAACTTCGGAATGGAGATGTCTTCCGTAAAGGAAGGTAAATACTGCGTCTCACCCCACAAAATTCTCCCATTCCCCTGGACCCTTTCTCCTCCCAGGTGATCCTCCCACAGAACACCACCACCAATGTCAGGATCAAAAAGCGTCTGCCTTTCCCCGGCCACCTGGGAGGAGACTTTAGGCATGGGTTTAGTGAGGAGTCCGTAGGATTCATCACATAGTCTGAGCACTTGCCTTTTTATAGGGCTTTCACTTCTGGCTCCAGCCTCCCTTTTATGTAATGGGTATCAGGTATGGTAGGCATGGCGATTGGCTGCCAGGCTTTGCCATTGGGCAAGGCTTACAGCCCTGGTGTGGGATTTGTGATTAGTTTGTCCCTACCCTGGGTTGTTCTCCGTATGCCTAACAATCCCTGGCCTTGCTTTCCTGTCTTTCTCTGCGTTAAGAGAACTCCTTTGTACTGTTTTGGTAAAAGAAACCTGGGAGGCATAATTCTCTGAGCCTGGGCGGGTTGTTGCAGTCTGCTGGACTGCAACTTTGAGAGCCGCTTATGCCATATTGGAATTCCCAATTCCCTGTTTTTCTGTCTTTGATATAGGACCTGGCTGGCTGCATTTGGGGTTCCTTGTCCTAGCTTAGGTCCCCTCTTTCTCTGAGTAAACTTAAGAGAGGGACCTGCACCCATATGAGGGAAGCCAAGTGTACAGGTTGCTGTTTCCATGATAACCCTGCTACTGAATTCTCTCAAAGGGGCCAGAGTAGCTACAGTTACACTCTGCTGAGTGCCTGCCTTCTACATGTAGTTTGCTGTGGCTAGTGCTGGGGATTCTTCCCATGCCGACCCCCACCATCCACCAACGCCATCAGGCTGGGGACTTCATGACACTATTCACTAGATGTATTTGCGGGAGAAGTGAAGTAATGGTTGAAGCCCTACATGGTACGGTCCAGTAAAAGAAATGAAATAGCACGATATAGGCCATTGGCTGTAGTGAACGCTTGCTTATCACTTCCCAAGAACCATTCTTCAGTGGTTCCAGTGGCTGTACTCTAAACCAGCACGTTCTAGTGTTCCTGCTATGTCTGCGTCCCTGCACAACATGGAGGACAAACCTCTGTGGGCCTATGTACACAAAGGCTTACTCTCATGCCTCACTTTAACCGAGGCAAGCTTTGTGGCAGGCCCAAACGAAAAACTGTTCAGAGAACTACAGGATTTCCATAAGTCCTTTCCCAAAGAGAAGCAATACAACTTCAGCCTGGGTTTACAGGAAGAGAAGGACACGCAAGAAGCTTCAATCCAGTACATTGACACAGCCAGTCATTGTGCGGCTCTAGGGGTGGATGGAACAAGTTACTTGCCTGTAACTGCTGTTCTCCAGCATGGGTCTGGAAGTCTTCGAGAGAGCCTTCCCTTGATTCACAGTCCCAAAGTTCACAAACAGGTGTGACGTCTTCCGAAAACTCTTCGTGCGGTCCACGTAGAACTTCAGCACTCTAGCTACATCCAGCGAGTGCAAAGTCCTCTCAGCCGGCGACAAAGGTGACGGGAAGAAAACTGGCAACACCAAGGGCTTGTTGAGGTGGAAGTCTGATGGCACCTTGGGCATAAAGGATGGGTGTGTCCTCAGCACCACCCTCGTGTCATGAAAAGGCAAGTATGGAGGCTGGCAAGATAGGGCCTGGATCTCTCCCACTCGTCGTGCGGAGGTGATGGCCACGAGGAAAGCTGTATTCCATGACAGGAACTTCAAAGGCGGCGAATGCATAGGCTCGAATGGGGCCCCCATGAGCTTGGTCAGCACCACATTAAGCTCCCATGCCGGGGCAGGAGCCTTCACCGGCGGGAATGATCGGAATATTTCCTTCATGAATTCTTTCACCAGGCGATGAGACCACAAGGATGCCCGTCCCATCGTCCTGGTATATCGGGAGATTGCAGCCAGATGTATTTTGATGGAGGCATGGGCCAGTCCAGCTTTGGCCAGCGACAGTAGGTACAGCAGTACTTGAGGGGCCGTAATCCGCAGAGGGTTAATCTTCTGTGCACAGCACCAGACAGAGAACCTCTTCCATTTATGTCCGTAGCACTTGAGAGTTGAGGACGCCCTGGCCTTTGCAAGAACCTCTCTGCAGTCGGCCGGGATGTCGTACCCTCTAAACTCTAGTGCTATAGGAGCCAGGCCTGCAAGTTTGGCGACTCTGGGTTGTGGTGAAGAATGGCGCCTCCTTCGCAGTGTGCTCCATAGCGAGCTCCCTTGTCCTTGCCCGGATGAGCCAGTCGTCCAGGTAGGGGTAGACGTGGTTCCCCTGTAGGCGCAGCCGCGCCGCCACCGGTGCGAGGCACTTGGTGAACACCGTGGGTGCCAACTTCAATCCGAACGGGAGTGCCTTGAACTGGTAGTGCTGCCCTTGGACCACGAACCTGAGGAACTTTCAGTGTCTTTTTAGAATGGGGATGTGGAAGTACGCATCTTCCAAGTCCAAAGACGACAGGAAATCGCCCTCCTTCAGCTGTCCCAACACATGCTGGAGAGTGACCATACGGAACTTCTGTGCCTTGATGTACTTGTTCAGTCGTCGTAGGTCCAGGATGGGGCGCCATCCTCCTGTCTCCTTTTTTACGAGGAATTACCTTGAGTAAACTCCGGAGCCCCGAAGCCTCTTTGGGACGAGCTCGATGGCACACTTCTTGAGCATCGCCCTTACTTCCAACAGTAGTTGAGGGACGTGATTTTCCTTCTTGGCCACAGGTGGAACGCGAGGGCACTTCTTCTGAAACTCGAGGGCGTGCCCTTGGGCCAGGGCGTCCAGCACCCAACGGTCGGTGGAGATGGACTCCCACACGCTGACGAACCTCGCCAGCCGGCCTCCCACCGGGGTGCTTCGGCCGGGTCCCGACCCCACGGTCGGTTCAATCTTGTTTGGAGGCCGCCTTGCCTCCTTGACCTCCTTGTCGACGACGACGGCACCACCTGACTTGCCGTGTCCCCTGTAGGCTTCCTGGGACGAAGATCTTGCCGCTTGGCGGTAAGTGGAGGAGCCACTGCCGGATCCCTTGGAGGCACCTTGTCTGCCTCCGGAGCTCCGAAAGGACAGCCGTCGTTGTTGGAGCACTCCCAGTGCCCGGCCAGTCTCTGTGTCTGTCTTGATGGCCTGAAGGGACTCATCAACCGCCTTCCCAAACAGGTTGTTCCCGTCGAAGGGCATGTCCAAAACCTTGGTTTGTACGTCCTGGCGGAAATCCGTGGCCTTGAGCCATCCTCGTCGTCTCAAGCAAACGCAATGTCCGTTGCCACCGTGATGGCGATGTCCGAAGCAATCTCCCCCTCCTGTAGGATTTCAAGGGCCTCAGCCCTTTTGGCGTCCAGAAGGAAGTCTAACAGAGGGGCGATTTTGAACCACAACTCCCTGTTGTAGCGGGCTACGATAGCCAGGGCGTTGGCCGCCTTGATAGTCGTCGCTGCGGATGAGATGATCCGTCGTCCCATCGTGTCCAGCTTCCTGCCCTCGCCGTCCGGCGGGGAAGTTGATGTCGAGGCCGATGCCCCCCCAGCTTTCTTCTTCTTTGCCGCCGAGACGACCGAATCCGGGGTAGGTTGTGCCCGAAGGCACAAGGGGGCAGCGTCAGGGACCCGGTACTTCTTCTCGAACCGGTCCCTCTTTGCCAGCGCCGTGTAAGGGTTCTTGCGGAGGGCGAGCCCCTCATCCGAGATGTCATCAAGAAGCAGTACGGCGAGGACCGTCTTCCTTTTAGCCTCGCGCCGTTGGTAAAGGAACCCTTCTTTCTTCTTTTCTTCTGGGCAGAGCTGAAAAAGCTTGGATGTCCTGGCATGAAAGGATCCAATCTCGTCAGGCGGGGACGCCCGAGCAGGGGGCGACGGGGGACACGTCCCGTTGTCGCCTCCGTCGTCATCTGTACCTGTCGAAGCGGTGTCCGTGCCTGTATCATCCCCGTGGGTAGTAGACCGGGGGGAAGGCAGAGCAGGCCGCAGAGGTGGGAGAGGTGGCGTAGGATGCGTCCTCCTCCTCTTATGCGGTGGACTCTCCGGGTCCTGGCTCCGGTTCCCCCGTCGGGTCTGGCTCAGGTGTCTCCGTCGGGGGAAGGGGCAACCTTGTCCTTATCTCCGAGCATAAGGACTGAATCGCTGACAAAATGGCCGCTGAGGTGTCCTGCGGCGCCGGAAACGACAGGCGCGAGGGCTCTTGAGGAGCCTTGTCGGCGAAACCGTCGCTCTCGTCATCGCCCTCGTCAGGATCCCTACCGATGGGCTGGGCCTCTTCCACGACTTCGATGAGCTCTTCTTCAGAGGTCGTGTCCGTATCCACGATGGCCACCAGCCCCTCCCCCACCTTTTCCAACGAGGACTTCATGGGGGTCTTCTCAATGGGCCTGAAAGACGACTCCCTCCGCGGTGGCAGGGAGACTCTGGGTCTTGAGGGCGCCTCCACTGGTGTAGCCTCCACAGGCTGAGCCAGGGCCGCGGCAACATCCTCAATCAAGGTTTTAGCAGGGTGAATTAAGGCCATTGTCACCTTCTGGACGCCTGGGGCCTTCACCTTGGGGGGAGGGTCCGAGCCTCGCTCCCCTTCTGCCGGAATCTTCGAGATCGACCGGGGCCTCTCCAGAAGCTTCGCCGGGTTCTCGGACTTCCTCTTACCCGAGCCAGAGCGTTGGCTCGTGGTCGATGGCGCCGGGGAGGATGCGCCCTGCCTGGCAGCCAAGGAGCCCGACCGTTCGGCGCTCCCGGTGCCCGTGGACTCGCGGTGCTTAGCCTTTTGTTGGGCCCCCTTCGCCGGGGCACCCTGACAGGATTTAGAAGACCGCTCGGACTTCTTTTTCTTCTTCTCACCTGACAGGCTCTTCCCTTCCAGCCAGTTGGCGAGACGGAGGTGGCGATCCTTCATGGTCCGCTCCGACATGTTCCCACAAAACGCACAGTCCTTCTCCTTGTGCGTCTTGTCCTCATGGAGACAGTAGAGGCATAACGAATGCTCGTCCTCCTTGAAAACATTCTGAAGCTGGCATCCAGGGCAGGTCCTGAACAGCTTCCCGGGCGTCAAGCTTCCTTTCTCCTGGGCCATGTCCGGGGTAGGCCTCGGAACTTCTGGAATCCTCCAAAAGCGTAACTCGACGAAATCTTCACCCTTGAGGGGCGTAGAAAACTCCGAAACGGATCCGCGTTGATCGGATGTAGAAACGGTGGAACTTGAGGCTCTATTTAACCGAAAAATGAGAAAAATCTCCTGAAAAAGCGCGAAACGCAGCAAAAGCTCGAGAGCTACAGCATGAGGACTCCCAACACTTGAACGTGCGGTAAAAAACCTGAGGATGGCTGCCGGAGGCGGGGCTTAGGGAGAGGGCAGTCATTGGCTGGGGGCAGTATCACCCAGAGACCAGTGATTGGTTACTACTAAGAAAGACAGATCTATACCGAGGATTCCCGGCCTGACGATGGAGAATAATCATGAGCATGTGAATCCATGCCAGACCCCATGCTGGAGAAATGTGATGTGTGGCATGGATGCATTTCACCAAATGTACCAAGGATGTACAAACGGAATAGTGGAATTGCCGTTGAACAGTATGGTGGTTTTCCATTCATCCATAGATAAAGAGCTTAATAAAAAGACAATCTCCTCAGATAATAAAATGATTGGCAGTTCTGTCAAAAACCAGCTCCACGGGTTTTCCCCAACCCTTCTACTCTGGGTAGAATTACAGGCAGAGCATTCCAAGATGGCCACTGGAATGAGAGCACTGAGTGTGGTGCTCCCGCTTCCTGGAGCCTAACAATTTGCGAAATTGCAAGTTAGGTCTTCCCAGGCAGGGAATCAGAGCTTGTAGAAGCCGTGGGTAAGGTGTTGCGGCAAGAGTGTCGTTAACGGCCGGCACCGGGGCAGTATCGCTGCATCGAAACACTGGTGGGGACTCTGTGACCTCAGTGCAGAAGGCAACGGAGCAGAGTGCTTTCAGGTTGGGCCCTGTGGAGGAGTGAGCTGGACAGCAGTGTGCAAGGACGACAGTGGAGCTAACCCTCCCTGGATCCAGGGCGATGAGCAGTTGCTGTTCCGCCTTCAGAATCAGGCGGTCCCATAGACGGACCCAGAGCGGTCATGGGAGGAGAGGAGGAGAGGCGCAGGGGTTTACCGCCAGTGCCCAGCGAAGAAGCTGGTGAGCGGCAAGGAGCAATGAGTTGTGGGGCCAGTGCATCCACCCCAGTCAGGGAGCAGATATGAGCGGAGGTAGGTGGCCCACTTTAGCCAGACCCAAGGACAGCATGGAAACTGAGGCACAGAACTCTTCTCACAGGTAAGTCCCCGGCGTGGGATAGCCCCCCCATACTCCATTGTCGCCAGTTGGAGTAGTGAGGGCCAGTACCACCAAGGGAGCCTCTGAAGCAGGGGTGTGCCCTCCGGAGCAGGGCTGACTGCCACCCTGCAAAGGTCCAGCAGCACAGGACGGGGCAGGAGAAGGCAGCAGAAGCAGTGGGAAGAGCTGGGGTCTCCACTGCAGTGGACAGGGCTGGTTGTAGGCCTGAAGACATTTCTCTGGAGAGGGGAGGGGGCGACCACAGCAAGATATCCGGAGCCCTGAGACCTTGCAGGCATCAAGCAGGGAAGCATTGCTCAGAGGGGATTCAATACGTCTTATGAGCCAGGAGATCAGAGGCAGGTTGGTGATACAGATGGGGAGGCCAGCAAGCACCAGGGGGTCAGTGGGGAGAGCCTACATGACCAAGGAAAGGGCTTACATTGGGCCCTGAAAGATTGGTACAGCCTAATGGAAGAGGGGGGCAAGCAGGCCCCACGGACATTGCGAGAGTAGGGTCACCTCCACCTAAGTGTTTCCAGATGTCCAGGAATAGGAGAAAAGACATGCAGTACGCCCCCAATCCTCTGAAGAAGGCTCAGGAAGGCAATTTACAGAAGCTGTGGAGGAGGAAAGGGGAGGCCAACACAACGAGTGACAAAGGGTCTCCGCAAGAGAGCGACCCTGAGATTCCATCATCCCCATTGAAGGAGCAGGGGGTCACTAAGGAGGTTTTCAGACAGTCCTTCCAGGAATTTAGCGAATAAAACCCATAGACGTGCTACAACTGCAGTTGAGCATCATTAGAGCAGACTTCTCAGTCACTACAGGAAGCGAAAAGTGATATTGCAACCTTGGAGGAAAGGACAGATGCAGCCAATAACGCCTTGCAAAAGTGTCTGAGGACACCCGGAAGATAGATATCTTGGTGGAACAGCTGGCGAGGGTCACGCAGAACTTGGAAAACCAGAGTGAAGATTTAGAAAAACGCTTGAGGAGGTCCAACCTAAGAATAAAAGGGCTGTCATAGATAAAGATTTGCGGCAGACGGCACAGCAGGTCTTTGCGGGCCTATTGGAAACAGAGAACTGGGTGGAGATACAGCTTGACCGTATTCACTGTGTGGAGGGGAGAACCGGGCGACACACCACAGGGATGTGGTGGTGGACCTACAGCAGTATGGGCAGAGACAATGGATATTTATGGCCACCCAGAGGGCGGGCCCCATCCAAACCAATTGGTCTGAGATTCCGTTATACCAAGATTTGGCACAGTCCACTCTCGTGAAAAAAAGAAGAATGATGGACCCGCTGGTCAAAGCATTGATAAAAGTGCAGGTGAAATACAAGTGGATCATTCTCTTTGACTTCCTGTTTTCATGGAAGAGGTGGCAGCATCGGGTCACTACACACGAGGAGGGTCTTAAGATCTTGGGGATGGAGGAAGATACGGCCCAGAAATGCAAGCAGAGGCCAGCGAGATAATCAACCAAGAGGAAGCAGTGGGAGTGGACAACTATGCTGGCAAAAGGCCACAAGAAAAGGCCCCCTAGTAGTCCCCACAAGCAGTCTGACAAGGGGGCGCCTCTGAGGGGGCGATCGGGAGCCTGATACAGGGTTCTCCATGAAGGCAGAATGGAGGTGGAAAAACAGCATCCAGGGGGACGATGCGACTGGGAGGTGGGGGTGGGCAAGGGGGGCCTTGGGAGAGTCAGGGGTAGACACTTTTTACATCTTGGCTCTGTTCCTATGGGTCTTCGAGTACCCAGACAAGGTGCCTCTGGGTTAAGAAGGCTCAACTCTCATGGCCTGTTGCTTGGGGTGTCAGTAGGATGGTTGAGCCTGCCCAGAGGGATGAGGGAAGGAAGGAAGGAAGGGGAGGGGAGTAGGGGATGAGATAGGGAGGACATCTGACTCTACCGGGGAGCTCAACTTAGAATGGGGATGGGTGAGGGGTCAACGTTCAAGCTGATCACACTTAATGTCAGGGGATTAAAGAAAGTGGACAACTTATTGAGTGGGGGCCAGTTGTGGTGGATTTACAGGAGACACACATCCAAAAGAGGGATACAAATAAGTTGGCATTATCTAATTAAACGGAGCAAGTTATTTTCTTGAGACCAAGTGTGGCACAGTCATTTTTGAGAAACAAACTGTTCAGAGCGGAGGTTGTTTTTTTTTCCTCTCCCATAAGTGCGACACATAACCGAAAGGATTAAGAAATAAATCGCTGGGCAGATTAAGTTGATATTAATGAAACAAACTGAATTGAAAATGAAAATACGTTAAAACAGAGTTCCCGCACGTACTTCAGGCCAATGCTATGGGAAAGACAGGGGGGAGTGCTTTTTGCCCTTTGGGAGTTACCTGGACTACATATCACAGCTACGGAGGGGGACACAGCAGGCAAGTATATATTTGAGAACATAAGGTGGGATGGGGGACCTAAACTCTAGTATCAATTTATGTGCCTCATACAGGACAGGAAGGTTTTTTGTGTAAAGTGCTAGTTAAGCTTGATAGGTTTACAACAGGGAAGCTAATTCTAACAGGGGACATTAAGTTAGCATGGGAACCATGCCTGGATAGGAGCGCCAGGTTGTATCTCTATCAAAGAGGTTCCCATGTAAGAACCTGAGGGGGGGCATGGCCCAGTTAGCTTTGGTGGACTACTGGAGGGCAGTGCATGGGGCTGTCAACGGGTATACTTTCTATTCACATGTTCATAGATCCTTCTCAAGGATTGATTACAACTGGCTCTCTAGCACTTTACTGGGACGAGCGAATAGTATGGAGCTGCGGGCTATAGCATCATCAAATCACGTGACCATTACAGTTATCTTTCACCAGGAGAGGATGGGCACCTGGATCTGGAAGAGGAGATTCCCTGATCACATACTTACAAAGTGATCTGTGCGGATCTACGGGCCAAAATTGGGGTATTCGTTTAAATCAACACACATGATGCACAAGACCACATTGTCTGGGACGCGTTTAAGGTGACCCTGAGGCGGGAGTTAATTGCCATAGAAGCTCCGAGAGACAAACAACTGTGTCAGGCACACGCAGAGTTAGAAACCCATCTGCAGCAGATATTGACCAAGATGGAGATGAATACGGGAAACACGCTTAGAAAGCTATCGAAAGATACAGGGCCAATTGAAGATCCTTCAGACTACGAGGGTCGAAAAAAGCCTTCTATATTTACAGCAAAGATTTTACGTTAAGGGAAATAAAGCAGACCGGTTGCTAGCACGGCAAGTCCAGAAAAAAGAGGCATCCAGGGTGATACTCAAAATAAAAATGGGGCAAGGGGGGGTAAGTTCTTCTTCAAGGGACATAGTAGCAGCCTTTAAAGAATTCTACACCGCTTAATATTCAAGACTCCCCTGACGAGGAGGCTCAGGGTTTATATCCCATCTCAATGTCCCCTACAGAAGATCACTTCGGGGCGAAGGGTGGGTCTGGAGAAGGACATCACAGCAGAGGAAGTGGAGACCGCAATACTTTCATTGCCAGGGAATAAGGCCCCAGAGCCCGATGGGTTTCCCCAGGAGTTTTTGTAAAACATTCAAGGAAGCACTGCTTTTCAATGTTAGTTCCGCTGGTAAATTCCTTTGGGAAATCTGGACACCAGACAATGGAGGAGGCAAAGGTGGTACTACTTCTGAAACCCAACAAAGACATTATGCTATGTGGGTCTTACCGGCCCATTGCTCTCATTAATATGGACACTAAATTACACACTAAGCTTCTGTCAACCCGGCTAGAAAAATTACTCCCTAAATAGATTGACCCTGATCAGTAGGGAATTCTCCACCACAGACAACAATTTGAAACACGCAACGGGTTTGCCATCTTGTAGAGAAAGTCAATATCACCAAGATTCCAGTGGTGCTGCTTGCTTTAGACGCCGAAAAGGCATTTGACTGTATAGAGTGATCCTTCATGTTCTGCATTTAAGAGAAGATGGAGTTTGGGTCAAAATGTGTACAGATGGTTGGGGCCAACTACCAATCTCCTCCTTTACGTCTCGCAATTAACAGGCACCTCTGCCAGGGGATAAAGGTCTCTCGAGGTAATAAACAAGCGTGTTCATTAGCCGCGCTTCGCTATGCTATTCACTTGGAGTCACCTGATTCGCTTACATTTGGTGCCGGACATTACGGGCATTAGCTTCGGTGGTGAGGAGCCTACAATGGTGGCCTTTGCAGATGATATGCTCCTCAGGATCTCCCGCCCGAATACTACACTACCGGCAATCTCTAGAGTGCTCCACGAATTTGGTCTGAAGATTAATGCCCACAAGTCGCAATTGTTAAATCGGTCTATGACGGACGCTCAAATTCAGGGACTGCAGAAGTCTTGCCCTTATATTTGGGCGGACTGAAGCATCAGATATTTAGGGGTACATATTAGCAAATCTTTTGACTCCCTGCATCAGGCTAATTATTCTCCCCTACTAGAGACAGTACAGCAACTGTTGGCTGAGTGGGGCCCTCTGACCATAATGTGGCTGCAGAGAGTCAATACTCCCCTAAGATATTGTACTATTTTCAACCCTAACTATACTGGTACCACAGAAATTCTTTAAGGCTCTTTAGAAACAGATGAGGTCATTTATGGGGAAGAATAAAAAGCAGAGGGTCTCCCTGAAAATTATAATGGTGCCTAAAATTAAGGCAGGAGTGGGGGAGCCCGACTTCCGCTTTTATTAGGGCAGCTCAGGGTCAGGATGTCCACGAGTGGTTTACGTGGGACCAGAGCAAGATATGGTGAAAGATGGATAGAGCAGTGGTGGAAAAGCCCTTAAACGAGGTTCTCTGGTTCGCAAAGTCAGACATGCCCAAGAACATGTATCTAAGCAAGATCACAAACTTTGTAGGAGATGTATGGGACGCCCTTGTTCGTTGGGTGGGCCTCTCTACTTTCCCCTAACGCTGTATTTCAAAATCCCCAATTTAAGCCTGCGTGGAAGCAGGGTCCCTTTGCTATGAAGGAAATGGTGGGATGCGGCAAATTGAGAGACATGGTTTTGGGTCAGGACCTCAGGTCTTTCATACAATGCAAACAACTTTTGGGTTTTGGGGAGGTGGCGAGATTCGGTTATTCATAACTCAGACACTGGCTAATGAATCGACATATTAAGACAGCAGACATTAAGGAGCTCAGCCAGTTTGAAAAATATGTGACAACAATCTCTGGGGATAACCATTTGATAGCAGCACTCCACAAAATATTCTCTGACTGTCCGTCACAGCCAGATTGGCCATACATGAAACAGTGGGAGGTCAACATGATGGCACATTACACAGGCATAAGTGGGTCCACTTGTGGGGAGTATACCCAAGCTTACAAATGCAATTCCGATCCAGAAGATGTGTCTCAAAGTAATGGTCCACTGGCGCCTTACCCCGAAATGCTGAACAAATATTAATTACCCAGCGGTATCTAACAAATGTTGGAGGGGGTGTGGTACTGTAGGTCCTTGGGAAGACATTAGGCGGAGCTGCAGGGAGTTAGTCCTTTTGGGGTGTGTTCAATCCAGCTATAAAGGGGCTATCTGATCTGCATATTCACAGGGAATGTGCGGAACATATGTTGGTGTTGGGGGATATCTTCAAGGTACTGCTGACCAAGGCTCAGGGGAAGGCTTGCATGATTCTTAGCATAGCAGCCTTCTTACTGGTGGCACAGAGTTGGAAATGCAAAGTCATCCCTACGGAGCATGAATGGATGGTGTAAGGAAGGCATGGTATCAAAGAGTGAAGACAGACACAAATGATCACAGTTCAAGGGGGTTTATTGAATTTCAATGGGTTGGTTGAACGCCTATCTAAACATAAATCTAACGATGGGAGCAAGCTACTGTTAGGAAAGATTTCATTTATGTGCAATTTTCCCTCCATTTATGGACCCTCCAAACATTTTGCTTTTGTTTGGCTTTCCTATCCTGACTTTTTCCAGTGGAGCCCAGCCTTCAGCTGAACTACCCTGGGTTTTCGCTCACTTATTATAGGGAAAATGAAACGTCCTTCAGATTGTCAGTACCGGGAAAATACGATTCCCTTAGTCTTTGACGGCTCCATGTCTTAAAATTGCGGCAATAAATGGCTCTGTATACAAAATAATGCGGCAGAAATGCTGTGGTTTTGCCAGCACAATCATGTAAAGGATGCGGGGGACACTCCTGCAACCCCCGGACCCATTATACCATTTAAGGAGAGCGGGGGGCACCCCCGCAACTACTGCTCCCCTTAAATGGTATAATGGGGCACACCTTTACCGGGTCAAACCACAGTTTTTTTTACCAGCAACATTGTTGCCGCAATTTTATTACTCTTTGACTATGTTGCCATTTCTTTGTAACTTTCCAACAGTGGACAATGTACATTCCAGTACCGTGTGCTGGGGTTCCTTTTCGTGTTATGGCTTTTGACAGCCTCAAAGGATTTTTTGGTGATTGTACGAGTGTGCCTGGGACAGACTGGTGGCAGCAGTTACTTTTTATAATGTTTTACTTCTTTTTACTGAATCATATGGCGTTTACAGCGTTTGGTACAAGACCGTGGCCAGGTCTGAAAATGGCCAAGCCACAAAGTCTTTTGTTCTGTCCCATGGCCATTTTGTCACTTGCCTTCCCCCAGGTTAAGTAACCCGGTTTTCCTTATTTGGGCATGCACCTTCCGCGAATATCAATCTCTTTCGCCGGCTTCTGCCTGTCACGTGTGTGCACCCAGGAAGCGGGTTGGGACTGTCTGGTCTCAATCCACATTACTGATGCCAGGATGTCTGGAAAGCCTGAGACCACTGTGGACCGTGATTGGTTCATGACTGGGATGCTGGCAAGAGAGCAGATCTTCGATTGGAATTCCTCTATTTTGGAGCAAAGCTGATCTTGGATAAGAGAAGGGGCTCTGCATCCATTACCAAACTACAGAAGGAGCCAAGTCTCCTGCATGAAGAAACTGACTTGTGAAACCGCCAGAAACGCATTGGAAGGTTTTAGCACCCTTTGACCCTGCTTTTGTCTTTGATCCAGAAGGCCTACCAAGGCGCTTTGCCCCTTTGGAGTAGTGGGAACTACTCCGGGCACCCCCTGCTTACCCATCGAACGAGCCCCTTCGGAAGTGTCCAACTCTACCTCAGGGTATCCCGCAGAACCGCTGCCGTCTCAAGTGAAAACCTGAGACTTTGGACATCGCCTGCTTGTGGACCCCTGCATTCTCCCACCAAAATTAGTAGGCCTAGCTCCTCTCGGTCCCAAATTAGGAGAGCGTGTAACACTGCCTGCATCTGTGATTCATGCATCTTCTTAGGGCTGAACTCGAAAGTTAGGGAACGACTCAGAAGAATTACCTAATGCTATTAATGTGCAAATTCAAACCGCTCTTTACATGTTGTGGCTGTATTTTATCACTGAATTGCATTAGGAAACATAATGTATATATATATTGTACAGTATAAGGATTTGGTGTGATTACTGTTTTTCACATTACTAAAGTGGCTTGTGTCTATTGGTCCGGGCTACAATAAATGTATAGATAAATGTATAGATATTTTTCATATACACTCATTTGTAGTTCGTTGCTGTGTGTGCTCACCCCTCCTGAGACTTAGACAAGACCGCCTGCCAAGCTACCTAAATTGGTCTGGCTTGACCAGAAGGTTCCTCTGTTCCACTAAACCGAGGGTGGCCTCCTAAACGTCTGCCCATCAAGTCAGGGCTTACAAATCCATCTTAATTGCTATGACCATCAAATAATGACGCAGTCCTAGTAGTCTGTCAAAATAAAAGGGCCTATACTAATTAACAGATTGTAAATCCTTACTTTTAAATACAAAATGGTGTGGGACCATAGTGTATGCAAAAAGAAAAGTGTTCAAGAAATAATATGTCAGGATAGTTGAGCAGTTGGCTTCCCTTCCCCAAGTTTTCAGCATGAGGCAAGACGGCACAGCACGTTCGAGCTTCACCCACTGTGGCTTCTCTGCCACAAGGATACAGTACAATGCATAGATATCAGGGCCTTTTGCCAAAGCCTACTTTCCAATAACAGTCTCTTACTGAAGCGGGCCTGTCGTAACAAACGAGCACCAAAGTTCCTTTCTTATCAGGATGTTCACATGTACAAGTTCTCGTTTCCAATATTCATCATGGGTCTCCCTCCTTCAGGCTTGGACCCCTATTTACCAAAAAGTTCACAACTGGTCTCCCTCGTTTGGGCTCGGACCATGAATCTCCCTCATTCAAGCTCGAATCCCTTTAGCACCATATTCACATTTGGTCTCCCTCGTTCGGGATCGGTCCATGCAATCTCATTTTCTACTTTTTCCTCTTGACATCAACACTGAAGACTTTCGAATATGCAATGGGTTTTACTTAAAATGTTGCAGGACCACTTCGATCCACCTCACACAATGTTCTTACTTTCATTTCTGCCACTTCTTGGCTGGATACCTTTACAGAGACCTTCAATTGGGCACCTACGCAGTGCCGAACCACTCTGTCACAGGTATTGTTTCTTCCGGAAATGTGCCAAGGACGATACCACGGTGGCTGCCGATTCTCCCCAACTCGGTCAGTAGTGCAGGAGGGCCCTGGATATCTCTGACACACAATACAGGATTCTGTAGTTTGGTTTCCGGCCCTTATGCTTTCTGATTTGCAGGGTTCTGGAAAGTAACAGATTCTCGCGAAAAAGGTCAAGGGTATCGCCCTCCTTGCGCAGCCTTCTTGGTTTGCCATCCTTCTTCCCTCGTTCAGCTACCGTGGGAAAAGTACTATTCCTTTGTGTGCTTTGCCTCGCTCAGAGTGTGCTCTTGTGCTCCTCCTTTTATCCGTTTGGGGAGGTTTAATGGAAGTCAGTAGTGAGTGATTGTCAGTAATTGTCTGACTTCGCCTGACCATAGTAGCAGGACAGGTCAGGTACACTGTTCGGGTGTGAGTCTGTTTTCTCCCACAGCGGGCTGTCCATGTGGAAAAGTTTGAGAAGGGAAAGGGGTCCCACATATCCTACCTGGTAGGATGGGATAAAGGTGTTACAGGGGAGGGATACAGCATCTCCCCATCCAGTGTCCCACTCCCAGAAGACCCTTCACCCAGGTGATCCTCCCACACTGCTCCATCCCCAGGGTCTGGAACCAAAGGCGATGGCCGTGCCCTACCCCCCTGAGAGAGATCCATGAGGACTAGCGGGCAAGACACCTTCTGGTTTCACACAATGGCTAAAATATGGAACTATTTGGTGTTAGAGTGTGTGGCTTATTCCATTCAGGGGGACTACCGAGGGTTCAAAGCAGACTCAGATTTGGTCTTGACATTTCTCTGCAATGACTTTAGGGTGGCCATGTGCCCACAGAGACTAAGGGTGTTTGGCTGGGTAGAGGACCACTTGAACATCGCAGGGTTGGCGGGGGGGATAATGGGAGGAATGTTCTGTTTTGACGTTGTTGAAAATGCCAATAAAAACACATTTAATATTAAAAAAAAGAATTTGAGGCAGAGGTTGTTCACCTCTGAACAACCTCTGCCTCAGAAATGAAAATATAGATACCAGGAAGCAACCCGCAACTATGTCAAAAAGCTTCCTTCCCAGTTCTACCTCTTTCTCTTCTGCAGAACCAAAAAAGCAATCACATGCGAACCCATATCCACAGCACTCCAGTCAGAGGCAGACTAGCAATGTTGCTGCCTGCTGGGAGTTCATTTCTTAGGATCCCTTGGTTCGCTCTGTAGTTTCCAAGGGTTATTGCCTCTCTCTTCCTTGACTTCCAACCTCCTCCCCTCCCTTTTATTATTATTATGGTATTTTTTGAGCACGGACATAGACTTGAGAAGCAACGTAGCGCTTTACAGAGGTATTCAACAATACAAATACATAACAGAGCGCTTTACAGAGGTATGCAACAGTACAGATGAATAACGGCAAGCTTTTCAGAGGTAACAGAACAGATAAGCAGCGGGGGATACCGAAGACAGGGGAGCTGTAACAGGTAGCGGGGAGGAGAAGGGTGGGCGAGGTCTAGCGAGTCAGGTGGTGCGAGGGGCGATAATGGCCTAGGTGTTGAGGTGAAGTGATTCCTTGAAGAGGTAGGTCTTGAGTTCTTTTCTGAATTGGAGTGTGGGGGCAAGTCTGATGCTGACAGGGAGGAGATTGCATAGTCTTGGGGCGTAGGCAGAGAAGGCTTGTTTTCTGGTGCTTTCCTTTTTGCAGCAGCGGATTTCAAGTCTGCATGTGTCCTGGATGCTGGTGGTGCGCTGTCCACCGGAGATGCTGAGTTTCGCCGCAAGGTAGCTGGGGGACTGCCTTATAGATGATGCAGCACGACTTGAAGGTGATTTGTGCGTTCAGTGGGAGGCAGTGAAGGTCGTTGAGGGCCAGGGTGATGTGGTCATATCTGCGCAGACCCTTGATGAGGTGAGTGGCCACGTGTAGGACAATTCTCAGGAGGCACAAGAGAGGCGGACAGGAGTGCATTGCTCCCATCCAGGTGGAGTAGGACCAGTGCTTGAACAGTGGATCTAAAGCTGTCCAGAGGGAGGGCTTGACTTTCTGATGCCTTAGATATGTGTGTCTTGAAGAAGAGGTGTTTGTCGATGTGGAGCCTGAGGGACTTGGTGCAGGGGGTGAGCGGCCGAGAGGTTGAGTGGAACCAGGAGGCTGGGGTGGCCGTTGTCAAGGATGTTGAGGACGTCGACCACCTGTTGGTTGCTGTCTCCATGCTGCATCTGGGTCTGAACCCACATTGGTAGGTTTGGAGGAGATTGTTGATATTGATGTGTTGCTGCAGTTGTGTGGCTACCACTTTATTCAATGATCTTACTTAGGAAGAAGTGATGGAGCTATAGTTACCTAGGTTGGCGGGATCCAGAGTGGGTTTCTTTAGTAGAAGGAGAATTTGCCAAGTTTTTAGGGCCAATGGGAAGGTGCCTTGAGTTAGGGAGCTGTTGATGATCTCCAGGTAGGGAAGCAGAGCTTCTGGGGTGAGGGTCTTGAGGATGGATGCTGGGAGGATGTTGTCTGTATACAATCTGACGTTGAAGGCAGACAGGGTTTCTAGCAGGTCCTCTGTAGAGAGTGTCTTGAATGTTGTCCAGGGTGTGGAGATTTCGCGAGCAGGGACGTGAGGTGGGTCTGTGGATGCAGAGCTGGTGTCTATGTGCTCGCAAATCTTGCTGATTTTCTCAATGAAGGTGTTGATGGTGGTAGATTTTTCGATGGAGTGTAGTATGGCAAGGGCGGGTAGCGGCTTGGCGCAGTGCTTGATTGATTTGAAGAGGAATAATATTAAGGGATACAACTCATATTAAATCCAATATAGGCTGGGTAGGAAGTGGACCAGAACAAGATAGAACGGGGCTCTAGTAAAGTTTGTCTTCAGAGAGCTGCCAGAGATCGGAGGGTGTCCAGAGGCCCAGGGGCTAACCCAGGAAGTTCACCGACATGTCCTCAAGCTGTAGACCGAATACAGAAACAGCCAAAGCCTCCCTTGTTTGGTTGGTTTCAAGCTTTACTAGTGGAGGAAAACAACTTACCCAGATCAGGATGCACTGAATGCATTCAATATCAACCATTTGATTTGAGTACTAATCTTCAAATAAATATGTAATGCTCTAACGGCTAACAACCAAATCCCTCAAAGTTGAAAGAAACGATAATACATTTCTTCAAAAAAGGTGCTAGATTAGACCCACAATGTTATCGGCCCATCATCAGCTAAATGACTAGGCAATCAATCATTATGCCAGCACACTTTTGCAAGAGCTAAACGGATCCACAAAGGACACGCCTAGAATGGCAGGATGACATTGTACTACTGGCCCACACACAGAAGGCCCTTCAGAAACTCAGTGGTGGTTAGGTCAGATACATGGACTCGCAAGATCTGCCCCTAGATGCTGACAAATCAAAGCTTTTTTAAAACAATTCTATTGCATTTTCTAAACAACAAACAACAACGTTCACATATCTTTATCAACATTTATCTGCATATGTATTTATTAACTAAATCTAATCTACCACTACCCCCCAGCCTAGCCCAAATAGCCTATCCAATGGCGTATTCTAACATGCTGCATCTCCCTCCCATGATACTGGTACAGGTACTTCCTCATTTCTCTCGTTGGCAAATAATGTCACAGTCAACGCTATCCATCACTGGATGTCCGTACGCGCTTCGGCTTTTTGTTCCAAGGCCTTCTCCCATGCCCCTGTTTCCGCTCTGACCCATTTATCTAGTTCTCTCCACCATTGTGGGGATGCGCCTCGGCGCCGGCAGCATATGTTGGCTACAGCGGCGATCGGGGGCCCTGAGAGCCGCGGGTCGGCTCCCTCGCTCTCGGCTGTCATGAGCGCCGAGAGCGAGGAAGCGCGAGCCGCGGCTCGGAACTGCGGCGCGTCACAACTGCGCTCACCTGACGGGAGACCCGATCCCGAAGGAGGGGGGACGAGGGCGCAGGCGCTCCATGGCAGCCTGGTGTGGGGGCGACCGGCCCTTCAGCGTGACGTGCCCCGCGGTGGCCCCGGAGTGGGCTGCGGCTGGAAGGCACCCAGAGCACGCCCATACACAACGCGATCGCGGCCGCGATCACGTGATCAGCTCCGGCAACAGGAAAAGGCGTACGCTGACACGGCAGCCTTTAAGGGAGGCGGGACAAACCCTCAGCAGCCAATAAGGCGTAAGCCAGGCAAAGCTGATGCTGATTGGTGGGGACTTAAACCTAGGGAACCCTTTAAAAGCGCGCCAAAAGAAACTGACAGGGTGTTCTCATTTTCCAGGAAAGAGAAGAGGACGAGGAACGAAGATCGGAGTGGTGGGCCTATCCGGATACCCCGAGATAGGATAAAGTTGGGAACTGCTTCAAATCTACTTTGGAAGGGTCAATCACTGGTGAAGGAAACCAGAGGACGATACTCTTTGTTTTGTTAAGGACCCATTACCCATTAGAATAAAATATTGTTTTGGCATCCACCGTCTCCTGAGGTTTTCAGTTTCACACTGGCGACGAAGGTGGGATTACTGACAACGTCATGGAGGCCCTAATCAAAACGCTATCGGAGGGACAGCAGCAACTACAACAATTAATACAGCTGCAAACCCAACAGGCGGCTGCCGATAGACAAGCCTTCCAGCAGGCCATCCAGCTGCAGGGCAACATACAAACCACAGCCCAGGACAAACAACACAAGACCATAGCCCGTCTCACTGATGTGGTGGCCAACGTCAGAAACCAACCATTGGTGCCATCTGCTCTACTACAGAAATATAAGGAGGGGGAAGATCCTGCCTTTTTCTTTACCAGCTTTGAGAGGATCGCCAGGAATGCGCAATGGCCTCCCGACCGCTGGGGACAGTATGTCGCCCCCCTTCTATCCGGGGTGATGCAGGGTGCCTATCAGGCGGTTAACCCTAATGGCAGCACTCCCTACGGAGAAATTAAGGCCGCAGTCCTGGATCGTCTAGGCCTAGATGAAGAAGCGTACCGGATACAGCTGAGAGAGACCAGACTCAGGGTGGGGGAAAGCCCGCGCCAGCTATACTATCGTATAAAAGACTTGGTCGAAAAATGGCTGCTACCTCCCACCCCAGCGAATCAACCCGTCCTCGACAAAATCATCCTGGAGCAATTCATCGAAGCCCTACCAGGACAAATGCAGAGATGGGTAAGACAGCACCACCGGCCCTCCTTGACTGATGCGGTAGATATCGCCTCCGCATACCAGAAGGCGGGTCACCACAAGATGCAACCAACAGGAATAACAGCCCGGATAGCAATCCCGATGTCCGACCCCCTGGCATTCCGGAGTGGTAGGACCCTACCCATGAGGTGGAGACACACCGACGACAGCTCCAGAAAACCAGAAGAAAAAAGACCAGGAGGTGAAGAGAAACACCCATTGGCAGCACCAGGATACAAGCAACCGCAATGCTACGAGTGCAACGAATGGGGCCATATAGCCAGGTTCTGCCCTAGAAGGAGACCAGCCGAACCGATGGACATCGGATACCTGAGCCCTGGGTCGGAGGAGAGCCTCCCGGGTCCCTATGTGGTGGACATCCGGGTGGATGGCAGACCATCGCGCGCTGTACTCGATAGTGGCAGCCGGCAGACTGCCATATCACCAACCGTGAGTAACGCTCCCTATTTGTCTAATATAACAGTACCCATTAGATGTATCCATGGGGATGTAAAGCGATATCCAATGAAGAATGTGGTGGTAGAACTAAACGACACAACCACTCCCTTGAGGGCTGCCGTCCTACCGTGTCTACCTGCCCCGGTAGTAATAGGGACCGACCTGCCTGGCTTTGAACAGGCCATAAATGCCCTGGAGGGAAAGAAAATTCCATGCGATTCCGACGTCCCAGCGTCAGACTCTGCTTCCCTGACCCCTATGCCAGGACGGAAAAGACGAACCCGGATGGAATGGTGTCAGGCTAGTTACATGACCAGACCCATCGATTGGAATTTGGAGGAGAATGAAACCACCCTTAGAAGGGAGACCCTAACTGACCCAACCCTACGGATAGCACGAGAAAGAGCAACCCAAGAGGGGGAACCCGATCTAAGTAAAGGACCAGGGTTCCTATTACGACAGGGTCTACTATATCGAAGATATAAGGGCGAGGATGAAGTCACCAAAGAGCAATTGGTGCTACCGAAAAACCATCGGGACATAGTTGTACAACTGGCCCACAACCATCCCTGTGGCGGCCATATGGCTTCCCTCAAGACCCAGCAGAACTTATTGAAGCGATTTTACTGGCCGGGCATATACGGGGAAGTGGCGCAGTTCTGTAAAAACTGCCCCACATGCCAATTGACCAGCGGTGCCCTACCAGCAAAGGCGCCGCTACAGAAAATGCCTCTCATAACAGTTCCCTTCCAGAGGATAGGCATGGATATTGTCGGGCCCTTGGAACCCGCTAGCAGGGGGTATAGATATTTGTTAGTGATTGTCGACTATGCCACCCGATACCCGGAAGCGTTTCCCCTAAAGGGGACATCTGCCAGAGTTTTGTGTGATCAGCTTATTCCGTTTTTTGCACGAGTGGGTTTGCCTTCGGAAATAATCACAGACCAGGGTACGAATTTCATGTCCACCCTCCTACGGCAAATATGTGAGAATCTCCAGATCAAGCAAATAAGAACCTCAGTATACCATCCCCAGACCGATGGACTGGTGGAACGGTATAACCAGACCATCAAGAAAATGTTGAAGAGGGTGACAGGGCCGGACGCGAAGAATTGGGATCGGGTATTGCCTCTGGTGTTGATGGTATTACGGGATACACCCCAATCTTCCACTGGATTCTCCCCCTTTGAACTTCTATTCGGAAGACAACCCCGGACGATACTGGATCTGGTGAAAGAAGAATGGGAAGCCAGCAGAGAGGTATCACTTACTGAATATACTGAGGAGCTAAAAACCCATCTGACAGCGCTGCGTACCTTGGCCGAAGCAAACCTCAGCCAGGCTCAAACAACCCAAGAGAAGAACTATAATAAAGGGAGCCGAATGAGAACCTTCAAACCCGGAGACCAAGTACTGGTACTTCTGCCTACATCTGCAAACAAACTATTGGCCAGATGGAGAGGGCCATACAAAATCACGGACGTGCTCAGCCCAGTGACTTATCGGGTGCATCAACCTGATAGAACCACAACCGACAAAGTTTATCACATCAACCTTCTGAAGGAGTGGAGCGAACCAAGTCTGAGTGCCTTCACAGAACCCGAGGAGCCAGAATCAGAGGAAACCGTGAACACTGTTCCTGACACCCTCGAAGCCATCCGTTGGGGCGATGTCCTCTCCCCAACCATGAAAGCAGACGTCATGGACAAATTATTCCCCTATGCCAATGCTTTTTCTACATTGCCCGGTCGGACCAGAATATTGGAACACGGAATCAACACAGAACCCGGAAAAACCATAAGGCTTAGGCCATATCGAATCCCCGAAGCCAGACGAAGAGTCATCAGTTCAGAAGTAGACGAAATGCTACGGATGGATATCATTGAGCCATCCAACAGCGTATGGTCATCCCCCATAGTCCTGGTTCCCAAGCCGGACGGGTCCGTCCGCTTCTGTATGGACTACCGACAATTAAACACAATTTCCCAATACGAAGCATATCCTATGCCGCGGATGGACGAGCTCTTGGAAGGCCTCGGCGCGGCCCTCTTTCTGAGCACCCTAGATCTAACCAAGGGATATTGGCAGATCCCCTTACGTTCTCAGGACAAGGAGAAAACTGCCTTTTCCACGCCAAGGGGGCTCTATCAATACAAGGTCCTGCCCTTTGGACTACACGGCGCCCCCGCCACATTCCAGAGGTTAATGGATATCATCTTACGTCCACATGACGGATATGCAGCCGCTTATCTGGATGACATTGTGGTATATAGCAAGTCCTGGGAAGCCCATATGAACCACCTGGAACTAGTGGTTGCCGATCTGCATAGGGCTGGTTTGCATATTAACCCAAGGAAAAGCACGATCGGAACGCATGAAACCAAATACCTGGGGCATATAGTAGGTGGGGGTGTCCTAAAACCACAACTATCCAAGACACAGGCCATACAAGATATTCCGACTCCCACCAACCGGAAACAGATCCGAGCATTCTTGGGGCTCGTTGGATATTACAGGAGGTTCATACCTGACTTCTCCTCGGTGGCTGCCCCCTTGACCGATGCTTTAAGGCTCAAAGGTGTTCCGAATCTAACCAACAACCCGAACGCCCTGAACGCCATAAAACTCCTGAAACATAGGATTTCATTGAATCCTGTACTTTGTTGCCCGGACTTTCAAAAACATTTTTACCTGCAAACTGACGCCTCGAACCAAGGTTTAGGGGCTGTACTCTCACAAGACCGGGGGGACGCCCTACGTCCTGTATGCTTTATCAGCCGGAAGTTGCTGCCACATGAGACTGCCTATTCAACCATTGAGAAGGAATGTTTAGCCATCCGATGGGCCATCGACTCCCTTAAATACTACCTACTGGGTCGCCGGTTCACCTTGTACACGGACCACGCCCCCTTGCAGTGGCTTGCACAACATAAAGATACCAACCAGAGGGTGCTCCGCTGGTTCCTCTCCCTTCAGCCTTTTGACTTCCTTACATTGCACAAACCAGCCAGGTTTCAGCTGGTGGCCGACTACCTATCTAGGTGTGCTTCCCGGCCCGAACGGCCTGGGACTGGGGTGGGGATGTGTGGGGATGCGCCTCGGCGCCGGCAGCATATGTTGGCTACAGCGGCGATCGGGGGCCCTGAGAGCCGCGGGTCGGCTCCCTCGCTCTCGGCTGTCATGAGCGCAGAGAGCGAGGAAGCGCGAGCCGCGGCTCGGAACTGCGGCGCGTCACAACTGCGCTCACCTGACGGGAGACCCGATCCCGAAGGAGGGGGGACGAGGGCGCAGGCGCTCCATGGCAGCCTGGTGTGGGGGCGACCGGCCCTTCAGCGTGACGTGCCCCGCGGCGGCCCCGGAGCAGGCTGCGGCTGGAAGGCACCCAGAGCACGCCCATACACAACGCGATCGCGGCCGCGATCACGTGATCAGCTCCGGCAACAGGAAAAGGAGTACGCTGACACGGCAGCCTTTAAGGGAGGCGGGACAAACCCTCAGCAGCCAATAAGGCGTAAGCCAGGCAAAGCTGATGCTGATTGGTGGGGACTTAAACCTAGGGAACCCTTTAAAAGCGCGCCAAAAGAAACTGACAGGGTGTTCTCATTTTCCAGGAAAGAGAAGAGGACGAGGAACGAAGATCGGAGTGGTGGGCCTATCCGGATACCCCGAGATAGGATAAAGTTGGGAACTGCTTCAAATCTACTTTGGAAGGGTCAATCACTGGTGAAGGAAACCAGAGGACGATACTCTTTGTTTTGTTAAGGACCCATTACCCATTAGAATAAAATATTGTTTTGGCATCCACCGTCTCCTGAGGTTTTCAGTTTCACAACCATACAGTTATGCTTGGCTCTTCTGCATCTTTCCATTTCATGGCTATACTATGCTTGACTACTAAATACATCAAATCTTTAAGCCTGTTCAACGGTTTATCCTTCACATTTCTCCTGTAACAAACTAGCATGCACGGTTCCGGCGTCTGGATATCTATCTCAATGCCGCCCTGGGCTGCTTTGTGTACTACTCCTCTCCAGAACCTCTGCACTACCAGGCATCCCCAAATAATATGTATAAGCTCTACATTTTCCTCCCTGCATCATCTAGGGCATTCTTGTCTGGTCGCGCCCATGTTGCAATCACCGCAGTAGTAAGGTATGCTCTGTGCGTAATATACAATTGTATTAGATGTAGCCTGGCAATCGTAGAGAGCTTTTTTGTGGTACAACATTACCCTTTCCCACTCTCCATCCTCTAAGTTCCTCCCCAATTCCCTGTCCAATCTCTCTTTACTTTTCAGTTCAGGTCGTGCTGATTGATCTAGAAATATCTCGTAAATTCTAGAAATGACATGTGCCCCTCCGCTATTGTGAGCAATAGTTCAATATCCTCATTCCCTATAGTCTCCCCGGTGCTATCTGGCCACTGCCCTCTCACTGTCTTCATTACTGTGTTGTGCAACATGAACTGGCCTGCATGTAGACCAGTGGCTTCTTGCAACTCCCCAAACGTCATCTATCCTCCCTCCTTCCATATATCCCCCACTGTGGCCACTCCACACATTTCCCACTGCGCCCTTATCACTGCCCTACCACCTTGTTTCCCTCTCAGGATAGCCGCTATCGGAATCTGTGTCGAGAGCGGGTCTACTAGTCCCATGTTCCTGCAAGTCCTATTCCAGATTTGGATTCCCAGCTTCACCAGAAAAGGGGTACCAGTCAGTTCCCTGGAGGGGGTCCAGAGGAGGTCTCTCATATATCTCCCATCTATGACTGGTTGTAGCAGTCTGGTTTCCGTCGTGGGATTGTCTGCCATCCACTGTACAACATGTTGCAGCTGACACGCCAAGTAGTACAGCTCAATATTTGGTATCTTGAGCCCCCCCTGCGCATATGGCCTTTGCAGTGTGTTCAGAGCCACTCTACACCTCCCGTCCTGCCACAGGAACCCCCTACACATCCTCTTGAGGTCACGGAAGTATTGCCTCGGTATGTAATAAGGGACATTCCCGAAGCAGTGCATGAGTCTCGGCAACGCAAACCATTTTCAGCAACGCCGCTCTTCCATTACTAACAAAGGTAACTTACACCAGAACTCCATATATTTCACAAAACCACACTTAGCTTGCACTGTGTTGAGCTCATGCTCTCTTTTGGGGTCATGATCAATGCTGATGCCCAGGCATCTAAGGGTGGAACTATTCCAAGGCAAGGGAAGGACTGGCTATTCCTCTTCAGTACTCTTTGCTAACGCAGCTAGCAGAAACATGCAGGAATTATTCCTATATTTTTTAATTCCTGTTAGCCTGCTTGAGTTATCCAGTACTTCCATGATGTAAGGAAGGTTCCTCGCAGGGTCCCTGAGATACAATAAAACATCATGTGCGTACATAGATAACACGTGTCTCGCCCCGCCCATGTCTATGCCTGTATCCTCGTATTCCTGTCTCAGATATTCTGCCATGGGTTCGGCTGCTATGATAT
Organism: Ambystoma mexicanum; assembly: GCF_040938575.1. Taxonomy (NCBI): domain Eukaryota; kingdom Metazoa; phylum Chordata; class Amphibia; order Caudata; family Ambystomatidae; genus Ambystoma; species Ambystoma mexicanum. The sequence goes on along the minus strand of NC_090934.1, from coordinate 686,671,978 downwards.
TCAACATCGGGGACAATGGGCATCCCCTATCTCGCGCCTTTGTGCAACTGTCACACTTCCGAGTACGTGCTCCCCGTCTGAACTCTGGCCATTGGTTCAGTATATACTAACCTTACCCATCTCCTATACTGTGGCCCAATCCCCATCTTCATCATGGTTGCGTATAACCAGTCCCAGTGTACTGAGTCAAATGCCTTGGTTGCGTCTAGCGAGGCCACCGTGCATTTTATGTTGCGGTCTGCCGTATTGTAAATGACATGATGTAATCTCCTGAGGTTTTCTGCAATATTCCTGCCCGGTACATACCCCGTCTGATCTAGATGGATCAATATGTGCATCATTTTGCGAAGTCTATTCGCAAGGATGGCCATAAGGATGTGTTTATTTTGCCTGGTTTAAACAATGGAACAATCAGGGCTTCCCTCATGCTTCCAGGTAGAAGGTGATCAACATACGCTTCGTTGTATACTTTTGCCAGCAATGGTGCCAACACATCACTATAAGTTTTGTAGAATTTGCTCGGGAGTCTGTTCCTGGAGTTTTTTCTGTGGGAAGTGCTTACAGAATCTCTTCCGGGGTTATGGGTGCTTCCAACTGCTCTGCCTGGAGGGCATCTAGTCGGGGCTGTGTTATAAGGTCCAGGACGTCCTCTTTGTCCCTTTCCACTCGCTCTTGGGGATCAGCGTACTTTGCTGTATAGTATTCAGAGAATATCTTGTTTATTTCTGCCTGGGTATCCACCTCCTCTTGGTCTGTGTTCCGAATGGAGCATATTGGGGGAATCGTGTCTTTATGCTTGCACAGCCAAGCTAGCATTCTCTCTGGTTTGTCCTCTTGTGCATGGCTCCTTTCTAGGTGCTTTGCATAGTTGAACTTGCCTAACCTGTCCCATTGTGCCATGCATGCATGTTTCAATTCAATTATGCCTTCTATGTGCTCCTTGTCATGTTTAGCTTCCTGCTCAGGTATTTTCAGTTTCGCTTTGATGTTCTCTAGCTCCTTAGTGATGACTTTCTGTTCTCCCCCGACTCTGCCATCATCACACCCCTAATCACTACTTTGTACGCCTCCGAGACTGTGCTCACCCTTCTGTACACTTCCTTCATTAACAGTGATGTAGTCTACGGCGCTCTTCCTGATAAACTCAGCTAATTGCATGTCTTATAGGGATTCACTCCTCAGTTTCCAAGTAGGGATCGGAGGTCTTGGTGGGGACACTCTCCATTTCACCACAAGTGGGGAGTGATCTGATAGTACCCAGGCCAAATATTCCAGCTAAGAGGATTCTAATTCGTGCTCCTCCCCAGAGACCATGAAATCAGTACGTGTATATATTTTATGAGGGGATGAGTAATGGGAGTTTCCTCTCTCCTCCCCGTGCTGTGTCCTCCACAGGTCCCTCAGTTGTAAGTTCGTCAATAGCGCCTTTAGCAACTTGGCCGGGGGGGGGGTTGGTGGCTTTTTGTGTTTCTCATCCAACCTATCCATAGTAGGATCCATAGTACAGTTAAAGTCTCCACCCCAGGGTTACCTCCTGCCTCTAAAAGGCCCCAACATTGCGTACAATGACCTGAAGAACACGGTAGCATCATGATTTGGGGTGTATATGTTCACAATGCAAATGTCTTTATTTTAGATCATCCCGTGTAACACTGCCATCCTCCCTTCATTGTCCGTCTTTGTGGCTACCCCTTTAAATGGTATTGCAGGGTCCACCCAAATGAGGACCCCTCTTGCATACGTAGAGTATGTGGAGCTCACCATAATTTCTCCCCACGCTCTCTCCAAGCTTTTCTGTTTTTGTGTATCTAAGGGCGTTTCTTGCAACAAAACTATCCCAACTTTATTCTGTTTGATGTACATATGCACCCTCCTACGTTTCACATAGTTATTGAGCCCCCCAACTTTCCAGGTCATGAACCTAACCTCGCCTGCCATTTCTAACAATTCCTAGAGCGTCAATGTGGCCTCCATCCCATTGCACGCATCAATAAGAGCTTAATGCAACATATAGTCCTGCATGCTGGGCTATCTTCCTTCCACCCACCCCCACTGCAAACCAACTTCAACTTTAACTCGTCCTACTATGAGATGTATGCAATGACTCTCCCATTTCCGCCCCCATTCAACCTGTTCATGAGAAGACTAGTCTCCTGGTGCCATATGGGCGGGTCCTGTACGGTAGCCCTTAAACTATTTCTTGGAGGGGGGGGGGGGGGGTGGCGAGTCCGCTCTAGGATTTTGCACTACTGAGTTACTTTAACTCACACTTCTGCTCCTGCTACTCCATCACTATTTTTACGACTATCGTGTTACTTTAGTCATTGTTGCCGTACAGCGTAAGTCCCACTATCTCACAGTGAATACACATTGTTCTGCATAAATCCTGCCGCCGCTGCCAGCTCTGAACATCTTCCTATTCTTGGGAGTGCTGGTTCTGATCTGCTGTCTCAGGGATCTGCACGCTGTCCATCCACTCTTGCACATCCATCGGCGTCTCGAAGAAGAGGGACTTCCCATTATATAACACTTTCAGCTTTGCTGGAAACAGTAGCATGTATCTGACAAATCCAAGCTTGTGTGAGTAGGCAGGTCTTGTAGCACAGTGCCATGTATCCTTGTATCTGGGTGGAAACTAGAGTGGGTCCCTACATTCACATATCTTAGGAGAGTGTTTAAGAGTGCACTGAATCAAATTAACACTACCAGCCACTATACTTGCCCTGGCTAACTGCGCCATTAACAACTATGGAAGGGATCTGGTAGGCTTAACTTTTAACTCTGTACTTCCCATCTACCAGGCCAAGTCTATCACAATCAGTGTGTACGGAGTTGAGGTGTAGGATTTTCCCCTGCATCCTCAATTCAGAGTAGAGAAAATAATTTCCAACGTTGGCTTTTTGGAGTTGAAAACATTACCCGACATACTTGCTACATCAAGAAGTGAGCCTGCATCACTTAAGTAACCGGATTAGTCTAAAACCTTTACTCTTATGGATCAGACTATGGTCAAATACAGGGCCACAGATGATATCAATGATCTACTGCTTTCAGACATAGGTATCAAAATTCCCTGGCTAAAGCAACTGAAGAAGGAATTTGATTACCTCGGTGTCACCAATTTATTTAGTTCTACTTCAAATGTTAGACCAGTATACAATTCGCCCACTACACTCCAAAGACACCATAGAAGATGCATTAGAAGCATATCAAATATGTCAAGTCAAAGGATCCCAGATGAGCATATGGGAGAAAATTATAGAAGCACTTTCTTTTCCTCTACTCGTTCCTACAGAAAATGGTGGAAGATATGATGAAAGATCCATACACATTACTGCATCAGAAAATCACTCTTTCATATTCAGACAAAATGCAGAATACATTTTACAGCTCCTGTTTGAAAGTGAACTAACAACTCTATGGTATGGAGTTGCACACACATTAAAACAGGCTTTAATTGTTTAAACATGTCTGCTACCCAACTGCTTCAAAAGATAAAAGACACAGATTAGGTTTTGCAGTAAAGTATCACAAATCTCTTGGCAAACGTGTGGTACAAAAGAATACTGGTTCTGACGTCATGCTGATGTGCGTTTTATGCTAAGGAACCTACGCCACTCCCCCACATGGTTTGTTACTTTAAGTTGTGCAGAATATGCATGGGATGATTTGCACAACATTTTACGCACTGCAAACCAAAATGAAAATAAAGAAGATTTAAAAACACCAGGAGTACTCTGTTCCATGGAACCGATCAATGTATCAAGGCACTTTCACCATCACTTCATTGCCATGCTGCACTTCATCTGCAATAAAACTACCCATCCACTCAGAGAAGTGGAACACTTCTTTTGGAGAAAATAACATCAATCCAGACGGGCACCACAAATCCACATGCTTTTGTGGATAAAATATGCTCCCAAATTGTTGGCCATGACAGTGCTGCCACTGTTTTACAGTTTATTGAACATTACATTACATGAAACATCCCTTCAGAAACCACAGAGTGACCTACGTACACAAATTTTACGCTTCCAAAAACATAACTGCGCCAAATACTGCTGACGTCGATATAAAAACAAAGGTAAATACTACACCAAATACCGCTTTGGCTTCCCTAGATCAGTTTGCAAAAAAGGACAAGTAAATAGCCTGTGTCTTCCGTTAGACACAGTGTCAAAGGCAAATCCCATAAAAACACATACATCATTAAAAGGGACAAAGCATCCAACTACATCAAAGATTGTGGAATGCAATATATGTCATAGCATATCTCACCAAAGTTGAGAAACATAGGTAAAGAGCTCTGAGATGATGACATCATCCGGCAAAAAAAAGTCACAAAAATTGTACAGCTTCAGTATAAAAATGCTCTCTCATAGAGAATGCAGGTACTACGAAGCTGCATACCGTTTGACAGGTACAGCCTTATTTGGCAAATCTGAACACATTGTCTGGCTAAACCTTGGTCCAGCTTCATCCCAAAAAAGAGTAATACAATCCTACCAAGAGATAGAAACAATAGTCACAAATTATCCCAACAGCCAGTACATTTTCAAAAACAATTTAATTGACACATACTACCCAAACAGAAGTATTGCTTTGGAAAACTTGTGCCTGTACGACATAGCCCAAAACTACTCCTTCAAAAACAATGTCACACCAGAGGTTCCATGTCTTAAAATAGCGGCAAAAATGCTGTGGTTTTGCTGCCACAATCATGTAAAAGATGCGGGGGACACCCCTGCAAACCCTGGACCCATTATACAATTTAAGGTGAGCGCGGGACACCCCTGCAACCCCCGTTTCTCTTAAATGGTGTACACCTTTACCGAGTCAAACCACAGCATTTTTGTTGCAATTTTTTTTACCGGCAAAATTTTTACCGCAACTTTATTACCTGATACCACACCAGATCGGACAGCTGGCAAATATTCAATCTCTACTTGTGAAGAAAGCCTATTGAAGCTTACCAAACCTAGGCTAGTTAATCAATTATAAGTTACTCATTGTAGAGACTAGCGTACTCTTAATCCTTAGTCCCCTTTCCTCCATATTGCATGGGCGTCTCTTCTAAGGGACGGGAGACGGAACCTTTTTCACCTGAAAAAACCTTCTTCCCCATTAAATTTAGAGGTGCGCGGGGGTGCCACCCTGGAAGCATGCGCTGCCCTGACTCCGCCGCCACACCTCAGTCCCCATATACACATCGACAATTGATTAACATTGCCTAATGACACCAGTTTCTTTAGGGGGGATGGTGGGACGTATGGAGGAAAGGGGACTAAGAGTATGTTAGTCACTCAGTGAGTAACTTATTACTCTTATGTCCCGTCCCCTTTCCTCCATACTGCATGGGCGATTACAACTGAGTGTAGCCCCAGGGTGGAGAGGAGATCCTCCTTAAGCAAACAGGTTTCTAAGAACTTCCTGTCCAAAAGACGCGTCTGATCTAGAACCGGCGTCCAAACAGTAGTGCTTGCAAAAAGCCAAAGGGGTGGCCCATGTGACCGCCCTGTTTATGACTTGCCAGGGGACATGCCGCTGGAAAATGATGGCCGTTGCCTTGGCCCTGACCGTGTGGGCGTGCATGTTGGCCAGAAGTGGCTTATGCTGTCCCTCATAAGCTTCTTTGATGGCCGAGACCATCCAATGGGCTATGGAGGCCTTAGAGGCCTAATATCTCGGTCTTGCTCCGCCAAAGGTGACGACAAGTGCATTCGACTTGCGGAAGCCCTTGGTCCTGTCCAAGTAGAATTTCAGGGCACGCCTGACAACCAAGCAGTCCAACACTCTCTGTGCCTCGTCTTTGGGCTCAGCAAAAAACATAGGCAGCACTATTTCTTCATTTAGATGGAATGCGGAAGGCACCTTAGGTAGGAATGCTGGGTGTGTCCTCAGGACTACTTTATCTCTGTGAAAGTATTGTAGTTCTCCGAGGCGACCAGCGCCTGAATTTCGCTTATCCTTCGAGCCGAGGTGAGGCCGACTAGCAAGGCTGTCTTAATGGGGACCAGCCTCATGTCAGCGGACGCCATTGTCTCAAATGGTTTGTGCACCAGGGCACCCAACACTATATTGAGGTCCCACACGGGATGTGGCCTCTTGATGGGCTGGTAGAGTCTGTCGAGGCCCGTCAGATGCTTCTTGACAATGGGGTTGGAAGAGAAGAAAACCTCCACCTCTGAGTTTCTGTAGGCCCCAATGGCTGCCAAGTAAGTGCAGCAGTTGTCCACCTGGACTCCCGAGTGGGCGAGGTGTGCCGAGAAGGAGAGCACGTTGTCCAATGTACATGCAAGGGGGTTGATATCCTTAGAGTCTGCCCAGTGGCAGAACCTGGTCCAATTGCTCTTATACTGGGCCCTGTTAGTTTTGCTCCTAGTGCCCTGTATGATCTCTAGATTAGCCTGAGACAGGCTGAGGTGTCCTAGCGTGACTTGCTCCGGAACCACGCTGTGAGGGCTAGTTATTGTGGCGTGGGGTGAAGGATCCTGCCCCACCCCCCCTGCTGCACCAGAAGATGTGCTGGGCCCGTCAGAAGACTAATGGGAGGTCTCTCCGAGAGGCTGAGCAGCTCCGAGAACCATGGCCTGGCTGGCCACCATGGAGCTATCAGAATGACGCTGATCTGGCGACACTTCTTGATCTTGCATATCACCCTGTGAATCAGCGGCGTTGGTGGGAAGGTGTATGCTGTCATGCCGTCCCACTGAATTGGAAAGGCATCGCCCAGGGAGCTGGGCCCTGCCCTTGCCAGGAGGTGAACTGTTGGCACTTCCTGTTGTGCAAAGAGGTCCACTCGGGGGTGTCCCTATCTGCTGAAGATCTCCTGCAGAACGAGGTCGTTTAGCTGCCACTCGTAATTGTCCACTCCCAGTCTGCTGAGCCCGTCCACCTCCAGGTTGGATTCCCCCAGAAGGTGGATGGCCCCGAGGTAGAGGTTGCTCTCCAGGGCCCATTCCCACATGCTGACTGCCAGTATGCAAAGTGGAGGGGACCTGGTGCCTCCCTGCCTGTTGACATAGAGCATGCTGGTTGAGTTGTCTGTTTGAATGATGGCCTTGCCCTCGATAAATCGGAAGGAAGGCTCTGAGTGCTAGCCAGATAGCCTTCAGTTCCAGCCAATTGAGGTGGTACTCCTCCCGGGTCCAGGTGCCATGGACACAATGTTTGTCCAGGGTGGCCCCCCAACCCTCGAGAGAGGAGTCTGTAGTAATGGTGACCTGCGGGGTAGGCTGCCAGAAGGGCTTGCCCGTCCTCATGTTGCAGTTCCCGGACCACCAGGTGAGGTCCGGGTGAAGGGAAGGAGGAACAATGATCATCTCCACCTGAGAACCCCGTTCCTGGTTCTATGATGCCATGAAGTGAAGGTGTATCCTCCTCATCCTGAGTCTCGTGTGGGGGATGGCCAATAGGACCGCTGCCATGAGACTCAGAAGGTGTTGGTACCACCAGGCCGATGTCACTTCTCTGATGAGGAAGTGCGCAGTGGCCCTCTTGATGGCCGTGATCTTGTCCTCCGTGGGAAAAGAAAAACTCTCTCTGAGCCTGTGTCCGAGATGAGGCCCAAGAAGGTCAGAATCTGCATAGGCTGCAGCTGCGACTTCTTGAGATTGAGCAAAAAACCCAGATTGTGAAGTTATTCATGAGGGCATGAGCGGTGCGGTGCACCGCTTCCGGAGATGATGCCCTGACGAGCCAGTCTTCAAGGTACGGATAGATGTGGTGGCCCTGAGCCCTAAGGAGGGCCGCCACTGCATTCATTAGTCTGGTAAAGACCCTGGGGGCCCAGTTGAGGCCAAAGGGAAGCACCTTGTATTGGAAATGGTACCCTAGGATCCTGAATCATAGAAAAGAACGATGAGGCTGTCAAATCAGGATGTGTAAGTAAGCATCCTTCAGATCTAGAGAGCACATCCAGTCTCCATTGCACAATGTTTCCGCTATCAAAGATGGCGTAAACATTTTGAATTTTTTTTAGAAGTAGGGAGAGGTTGGGGGTGGAAAGGTCCAGCACAACTCTCAGGCCCGCCTGGTTCTTTTTCTGAATATTGAAAATCCTGGAATAAAAGCCCAAGCCTCGCTGGGAAGGCTGGGACTAACTCCACTGCCTGGCTCTCGACGAGCAACCGGATCTTTGCCAAAACAATTGCTGTCCCAACCTGTGGGAGGGGAGGGGAAGAGGGAGGAGAGGCTGGGATGAGTAGGCGATACCCTGTGGATGCTACGGAGAGGATCCAGGGGTCCACAAAATTCTGGCGCCAGAACTGTGCATGGAGAGCAAGCCTGCCCCCCACTGGAGACACGTGGACCAGGAGGGGCGTGTCATGCCTTCTTTCCCCCTGAGGCTGTTGCGGAGGAGGGCGATTGGAAAAAGCCCTTACTCCCCTCTCTTTTTGCTGTTTGCGTCGATGTTGGGGTGGTGATCGGTCTGGCTGCCTGGACCTCCGCTCTTGGAAGCCACAGAACCCTCTGTATGTACGCCCCTTGTCCGAGTGCTGCTGTTACTGGGTGCACGTTTTGGCTTGGTCTTTGTAAGAATGAATAAAGACTTGGCCGTTTAAGAGCTATTTTTTTTTTGTCCAGCTCCTCGTCTGTGGTGGAGTGGAAGTGGTCACCCCCTTCGAACGGAAGGTCTAATATGCGTTCCTGGATATCAGGGTTGAATTTCGTAGCACAGAGCGAAGCTGTTCTTCTCATGTCAGTGGCAATGCAGATGGCCCGGCCAGAGGTGTCAATGTGGGCCACAGTGGACTCCATGATGTCTTTTGCCACTATCTTGGCCTCAGCCAATCCCGCCTTGCACCGGGATTGGCTCTGCGCTGGAAGCTCTGGGAGGAAATCAGCAATTTCCCGCCAAAACCTCTAGTTAACGGCTGCCAGCATGGCATCCACGTTCGTTTGAGGAAGATGCAGGGACGCATTCGAATACAGCTTCTTCCCGTACACCTCCAAGACCTTCTCCTCCTTGCCTAGAAGCGCTGCGGAGGAAGAGGCCAAGGACGACTGAGGCTTGGAACATAGTGATGCCGCAGCAATCACTTATGAGTGCAGCTGAGGGTGGGTCGATATCAAGAGTATATCCCCTTCCATCTGCCTGTACTTGGTGTCCAGGCATCGATTGACTGGCTTGACCGAGTGTTGCTTGATCCAGCTATTCTTGGCCAATGCAACAATGTCCTCCTGCATCAGGATCCCCGTTCTTGCTGCAGGACGTAGCGTGAGAACTTCAGTGAGGACCCCCTCTGGTGGGTTGCTCAACCTCGGGTTGAGGAAGGCCCAAGTACTTGACCAGCCCTGCATGATATTCGTGGAAGGCCTTGGCTGACGGCGGTATGTCAGGGTCCTCCTCCTCATCTATGTCCCCCTGAGGGTCCAATTGGTCCGGTACTGGTGGAGGGGTACTGGGAGCCAAAGGCTGGGGTGTGGGGACCAGAGCCAGGGGCTGCAGCGGAGCCTGGTACGGAACCACCTGCACAATCGGTGGGGAGGCCGGAGCGGGCGGCAGAGGCTGAACAGGGCCCAGAGGCGCCTGTACTGGGAAGACAGCAGCACCAGAGCCAATGGCGGGAGCATGTCCCTGATGGCGTCCCCGAATATGACACATCATTCAAGGAGATTTCATGAACCCGAGGAACCTTTCAAAGAATATGTCCTCACAGGCCGGAGAGGTGGGGGGCGATACTGACGGGGTAGAGGCCGGCTGCTGGAGCCGTTGCGTATCCTGCCAATACAGACGCAGCGGAAACATGCCTTGTGCAAAGGAAGGGAAGGCTGTAGGCCACATACCTGGTTGACACCAGTCCCACCTTGACACACGTTCCTCCACCCGCTTCCTGTCTTGGTGCAGTATCGGGCGGATGTCAGAAATGTCTGTCACGGCAGCCATTTTGTTGAGCTGCCGTCGATGTGCCTGCGTCGTGTTGCTTGGCTCACTGGGCCCAGCCCCGTCCAAGGCTCTTGATTGAGGATCACAAGGCCTACCCTGTTCCTCAGGCCGAGGCCTGGTAGGCGTTTCGCCCTCATCGGATCTGCCTGTAGAACTGCGTAAAGGCGCCCCCTCGGACATGCTGTCAGTACTAGGGTGTGGCCCCTCGGGTAACGACCCAGTAAAAAAACATTTTGGTCCCTCAACACTGTCAGCGGGAGGATCAACTGACCCCTCGGCATGATGGCCGGTCGCTAATATAGCCTTGGTACTCGTGCTGGTATAAGGACCTGAGCGGTCCCTCCTGCGCGGGTGAGTCTTGGGAAGGAGTCTCCCTTGTGGAGTACGCTGGAAAAAAAGAGACCCTACCTTGGGCTTAGATCAATGATAAAGTCCTTTAGGTGCTCTGGAGGTGATCTCTGGAAGAGCTCCCTCAACCTGGCTAGTCTGTTCTTCTGAGACCTTGAGGAGAGCGTGTCAGATGCGGAACAAGCTTGCCAGCCGTGGTCTGGGCCAACCCAGCGTAGGCAGAGGACGTGGGGGTCCTTAGTTGGAAAGAGCCTGTCACAGGATGGACACCTGCTGAACCCTGTAGAAGTCGACATGCTCCGGGGAGGAGCATGATGCCTGAGGACCGAGTACCTGAATGATAAAAAGTCAAAAAAGACAGAAGAGAAGAAGTATCTACGCGTGGAATTACATGGCCGGAGCCAAACCCAGGAGGGCTGGTGAATTCGGCCTGTTCCCATCGACGCGGAAAAGGGGACTGAGGTGTGGCGCCGGAGGGCGGAATCAAGGCAAAGCATGCTCCGAGGAACGCACCCCTGCGCGCCTCTTAATTTAAAGTGGAAGAAGGTTTTTTCTGGTGAAAAAGGTTCAGTCTCCCGTCCCTTGGAAGAGACGCCCATGCATTAGGGAGGAAAGGGGACGGGATGTAAGAGTATATAAAGTTATTATTTAAATCTCCACAACATAGAAAACTTTATTACATGGCCCAACTGCGACTTTTAAAACCTTGGAGAAAAGAAGAAGTATTAGGTGACAATGACTCATTTGTAGCTGCATTGAAAGCAAATGAATGCAGTATTACAAATGTCAATTTCAAACAATACAAACAAATGTGGACAATGAACGCCAACAAGAGGAAGAAATTGAAGCTCTACTAGATAAAGACACTCATGAGGGCAGTCAACCTTCCCTTACAGTAAGCAAAGAACCACTAATTTTAAATTAAGCAGAAATAGCCATGAGTGAGGTAGAAAATACCATGTATCAATCTTAACAATCTGAAGAAGACTTGTCAGTGCTCAAATCACAGCTTAGTGATGAACAACTCACCACTTATCGAGAAGTCACTAAAGAAACTGAACATGGTTTTAAACATGAAACTAAAACTTGTAGCTGTAAACACCTCTACTCGTGTATGTAAGTGGGGAAGCTGGTTCTGGTGAAATGTTCTCAATTAAAATAATCAGCAAATTTCAACAAGACTTCACAAACAATAACCTTTCATCTGTTGTAACAGCCCCAACAGGTTTAGCGTCCTACAGCATACGTGTAACTTTACACCAACACAAATTACAATCCTACAAATTATCAGCAGAAGCTGCAACTGAAGTACACAGAATTCTGAAACAAATTAAAGGGCTCCTGATAGATGAAGTAAGCATGGTTTCCAACCTGTTGGCTTTAATTCATTTCAGAATGCAAGAGGACCTAAAAACTGACTACGAAGAACTGTTTGGGGAAAACAATGTTATTGTTTTCGAAGACCACCTTCAGTTAACACCAGTAAAAGCTCAATCTATTTTCAAAACATTAGGACACAAACAGTGCACCTTCACACACTCAGAAGCATTGGAAACGTAAATCTCTGGGAAAATTTTCGCTACAGAGAGCTAACTCAAAACATATGTCAGTCTGAAGATCTCACCAATGCTAATATTTTAAAAAGCATTAGAACTGGTCTACTTACTTAAAATGAAAAATTCATCTGAAATACTAGACTAATCCATGAGCTATATGGGCAAAACACATCTGATTCTGATGTCACGGAACAATTAACTCAACAAAATAAAAAATGCATGTCTCAATGCCAACCCTTACAAGCGGTAGTCAATTCAACGATACAGTGTTGAAAAAAAGAAATGCAACCCATACTGCATATCAGCTCCACAGACAAACTAGAAGTACACGGCATGACACTGCCTATGTGTCAACAAGAAACAGAACATCTAGCTTAGAAAAATGTATCTCCAACACAGTTGGATTAGACAAAGTACTAACTCTGTGTCTAAACTGCAGAGTAATTCTAAAGCGTTACCTTGAAGTAGAACAAGATTTAGTCTGTGGAGTAATTGGTGCAGTTGTTTTTTAACAACATATCCACATAACAACAACATTCATTTTGTCAACATCCACTTTGACAAACTTGCAGAAGTTAAAAATAAATATGACGCACAATAGCATGTTTCCTTCACTTGCAGAAGTTAAAAATAAATATGACGCACAATAGCATGTTTCCTTCTTTTCAAAGACATGTACATACGCAGAGAACAATTCCCTCTATCTCTTGCATATGCTGTACTATTCACAAATCGCAAGGTCTAACCCTAGACCACGCATTGATTGACATTGGCAGCACAGTCTTTAAAGAAAGTATGAGTTACGCAGCACTTTCGTGTCTGTGTATACTCAATGGTCTATTCAAAGTTAACTCTGATGCAAACAAAGTCAACGCTGACATTCCTTGCATCCTAGAATACGATAGGCTACGTGCACGCTACACCACCATCTAGATATGTACTTGTTACCTCAAAAAAGAAAACATTTAAAAAGAAAACTCATACAAACAAAACCTATAACATATCTCCCAACAAAACCACTAAAGAAAAAACAAGTGCTGCTCTATCAAATAATATAACCACAAAACTGTCTAGTCCAAAATCAACTGCACATCCATCAGAATACAAAGAGACACATTTCTCTTCTAAAAAAACAACTGCAGGTCCATCAAAGGAAACAAGAGGCACAACTCTCTGATCCATTTAAATTCAGCAACACAACTGGAGTAAATTGCTATGCAAATGTAGCAATCAATCTACACTTCCAATTACCACCAATTGTTCATAACATTTACTTAATCGGCTCAGACCAGTTGGGTTTGCAAATGCTCACCCTTCATAGAAATACCACAAATAATCCTGACAGCACCTACAGTGTCTCAGGTATAAGGCAAGAATTGGACTACTGTGCAGGAATGGTTAAATTCCCCATAAACACACAGGAAGATCCACAAGCATTCCTAATGTACTAACTACAATTATTGGAAATCAAAAACATCCCTATGAATCAAATCTTCCAGATTTTATATATGTGGAAACGCACATGCTCTCTGCAACCATGTTTCACTAAAGCACATCCCTAATGAACGATGTTTGTATGTATCCATACCAAATTCTGAATCCACTCAATTTCACCAGCTTCTGCAGAATGCACATCATAGCATATTATGTTTTTTTGTAATTCAGACAATCGTTCCAACATACAAATAAACTCATATGGCCAATATGTGATACTAATGCTTCTAACGTACAATGCAGATGGTATCGAAAACAAATAAGCTTACTAGCTTCACACACTGGCAAGTATCTCTTGGCAAGAAAACCTTCAGATCAGTGGTCATAATCTTCCATAATGGTGCTACAACCACTCCAGGCCACTATACTGCATATGTAAAAAAAAAAACAAGTGGTTGGTTAGACTGTAACAACACTCTGCTACTCCAAAATATAGGTTACCAGCAAATCTAACAAATGCCTACTTAATATTCCTTCAACCCAAATGTAGTCACTAAACTGTAGTACAAACAACAACTAGAATACGCCAACAGGTATCTAACTACATCCATAATACTACAATAGTACTACTTGAAAGCCAAGATAGTTAGAATACACCAACAGGTATCAAACTACTTCTAAAATACCCATCATTGCAAAATACTTAACATATATCACAGTTTTTAAAAAAAACTATTTTATTAACTTTCAACAGCATAACTTACAGACTTTGTAAACAACATCAAATAATGTATCGACTCTTATGCCTGTTAACCCCCCCACCTCTCACCCCCTCGCTCCCCAGCCTATTACACACGTCTGGTCTACCTGTGTTGTGTTTCAGCCTGTTGAACACGCCTCCCGCTCTCGTCCCTCGAGTCCTAGACTTGCCTAGTAGTGCGTGGGCCTGAGTCTGGGTGTCCTCCTGTGTGGGGGCGATCAAGTCTGGTGTCATACTTTTCCAGGTTGCCAAATCCACGCTATGTTCCTCTTGTCCCCTGCGGGATGCTTCTTGCCACACTGAAGTTTGGGCCAGTGACAATTTTTGGAGGTCCCCCAGCCATACCTTGATAGCTGGACTATTACGTGCCTTCCATCCCATTGTTATCCTACGCTTCGCTAAAATATACGCAAAATCTTTCAACTTGCTACCATGTCTCACATGCTTAGGTCTTGGGAAGATTCCTAGTAAACACGCTGTAGGGGAACCCGACTCTGTTAACAAGCCAGCCTTAGCCAAGGTTTGGGCTACATCTTCCCTATACCGACGTATCTTTGTGCAGGCCCAGAACATATGCATCAGGTCAGCATCTACCAGACCCCATTTCAGACATCATTGTTCAATTGCTTGGCTGAATGTAGCAATTTTCTTCGGAGTTAAGTATGCCCTGTGAGTAATGTATAATTGGATCAACTGCAGTTTCGCATTTCTGGACACATTTTTATGATACCCCATGACCTTGCCCCAGGCTGCGTCTGACAGCTGCTCTTGCAGGTCCACCTCCCAGCTCTGTTTAATCTGCATTAAGTTGTAGTCTGGCTTTGCCAGTAACAAATCATACAGCCTAGACACTGCATGCCACCTTCAGAAATGTCAGAGTGTTGCTATCTTTTCGTCTTCTAGCAATACTCTTGCCACTCCTGGCCATTTCAACTTTACAATATTAATTAATGAGGCGTGAATAATATGTTGAGCTTCCTGTACTCCTGATTCTGCAACCACTGCACCAAAAGGTCATCGCCTTCCCCTCTCTAATACATCTCCTAATGTTGCCACTCCTTTGGACTGCCAATATTTCCTGATATTCAACCTAAGTTGTGTATCTTCACTCTTTAGTGTTACCAGCTGGATTTGGGGTGAGTAAGGTGTGTCTTTGCTCAGAATAAGGCAGGCTCTTTGCCATATCATCTTGCCTAGCTTCAGCAACAGTGGAGGACTGGAACACTGTGATGCTGTAGTCCACACCACCTCTTTCAAAAAGAAAGGGGCACATGCCTGTTGTAATAACTTGGTGTCTTGGGGCTGCTCATCCGACAACCAATATGTGACAAATTGGAGTTGGCATGCTACAAAATACCCCTCAAAGTCTGGCAAATGTATCCCTCCCTGCTCATATGGTGTCTGCAATTTCTCCAGCAACATTCTAAATCTCAAATTGTGCCATAGGAATATCCTGCAAGTAGAATTCAGTGGTCTAAAGAAGACTTTAGGTATATGGTATGGACATTTGTGAAATAGTGGAGCAGCCTCGGAAGCACCACCATCTTCGAAAGCGCAGCCCTTCCAATTAGTGAAAGTGGCAGCTTGGCCCAAAAGCTAATGGACCTCTCTATTTTATTCACAGCCTGTAGCGTGTTTTGTACATGTTCTTCTTTCGGGTCATGGAAAACATATATTCCCATATATCGGAATGGATCTGTTTGCCATTTGATCGGCAGCTTCGGCAACGTGCTTTGGAGTCTACTTCTATATCCAGCCAGGGGGAACAAACATGACTTCTGCGCATTTATTGTAATGCCAGAAAGGTCAGTGTAGAGTTAAAACACATCCAATATATATTGTAAGTTAGTCTCTGGTTGTTGTAGATAAAGGAACATATCTCCGCATAGAGAGAGATCAAGTGAGTGCTATCCCGTATTTTACTGTCTGCATCACGATATTCTTTCCGTCAATACATTGCTAGCGGCTCCAGGGCGAATATAAACAACATAGGGGACCATGGGCAACTTTGCCTGGTGCCAATGCTCAGCCGCCATTGCTCTTATTATGGTGGTGCCTGTTTTAACTCTGGCAACTGGGTTGCTATATAGCAACTCTACCCATTTGATGTACGTAGGACCCATACCAAAACTCCTCAACACCGCTAGCAGCCACGGCCATCTGACAGAATTAAATGCCTTAACAGCGTCAAGCGAGGCTACTACCATGAGCCTGGTGTCTCCCTGCGTGTAATCAATGACATGGTGCAGTTGTCTCAAATTACATGTACTATTTCTATTAGGGAAATAACCTGACTGGTCCGGGGGTAGGAGGTTATGGATCACTGGCTTCAGCCTGTCCGCTAACAAAGCTGTCAGTATCTTCCCATCCTCATTAAGCAACGAGAGGGGTCTGTAAGAGCCACACTCAGTGTCTGGTTTATTGGGCTTCAATAATGGGACAATAATTGGCTCTCTTAACGACAATGGCAAAATGCACTTTTCCAGTGATTCATTCAACATTGCCAATGGGGGGGTGTGACCTCGGTTATGAATTCTTTGTACAACTTGCTGGTTAGTCCTGTCCTATGTCCCTTCTGGAATGGCCTTGCAGACCCTGGTATAGGGATCCAACCTCCCCACTCAAAGCACCACTCTCCACACCCGGGGAATGGGAGTCTGTTACTTCAATGCCTTGCCGATGGGCCAGATAGTCCTTCTCCTTCTTTGAAGCAAGCAACCTGACACGGGTAGAAGCCATGATGTACCAATTAAGGACAACACCACAGCCCCAGCCCTGGGAACAGGCAATGCAGGAGGAAAAAGCCCTTGGCCAGAAACCCACCCCCCCTGGGTGTTTGAGCGATGCTGGTCGTAGAGGGATGAGCAGAATTTATGCAGTGAACCGATGGTTTGTTGTCTAGGTAAGCAGCAGCCCTACAAGCAAGGATAGAGGCTTACTGAAGGTAGGAGCTCGTGAGGAAAGCGTAGACTCCAGAGAAGCCGTGGAGAGAGAGGGAAAGGTATCAGGAACAGGTATCCCGGAAGAAAACACAAGCAAGCAAGGCACGGACAGGACCGGGAAAGAAAGAACAGAAGGAGGTGAGAGAGAGCCAGAGGAGAAACCGTAGCGAGAAACAGAGGAGAAAAGAGTGCTTCGGTGTGAAGCGGAAGCAACAAGAAAACTAGCGTCTGACCGCAAAGCGGCTGGCAGAACGGTTGCAACGCGCCGATGCTGGGAACACTGAAAGGAAGTACTCCCAGCGGCAGTGCGAAGCGGTCGCGGAGGAAAAGACTAGACCGCTGCAACAGTACGTAGCCAAGACGTGATGGACCACGTCAATGGCGGCACAGCCGTATCCGTGGCAACCACCGCCACCTAGACTGAAACATCACAGTATGCCCCCCCCTTTAATACCTACACCACCGGGTTTCCCCGGATGGGTCCAGTGGAATGGGCTAAAAGCCTAGGGGCCTTTACGTGATGTGCAGGTTCCCAGGAATCCTCTGACCTAGGATAACCTTTCAAGGAAATGAGGTACCGGAGACGACCTCTGTATTATCTCGAGTCTCGGATTTTAGAGACCTCGTATTCGTCTTGGGATGGTTTCTGCAGCATCCCCCGGTGAGATACCGGTCTGCGGTCAGCATCCGGTTGGTACTCCTTGAGTAGGGAGGAGCGAAAGACAGGATGAATGCGACTAAGACCCGGCGGCAGCTTGATCTTATAAGCTACAAGATTGATTCTTTCTAGTATAGAAAAAGGACCCAAAAATCGAGGGGACAATTTGGAAGGTCGAACACACTTCGGTAGAAACTTAGTGGAAAGCCATACTTTAGTTCCCTTTTCCCATTCTGGGGCCTTAAGCCGATGGCGGTCTGCCTGTTTATACGTACTGAGACTCCTCTAGATTGAGCTTAGCTGTCTTGTGCCCCTCTGTAATATCAGCCAAGGCGGATTCTACAGTGGGGTAATTGCTTGGATTAGTGAAAGCAGGTAGAATAGATCGGGGATGAACCCCATAAGTGCAGTAGAAAGGTGTGAGCCCTGTAGCAGAGTGTCTGGAGTTGTTATAAGCAAACTCAGAAGTGGGGAGAAGCTGAACCCAATTGTCTTGTAGTTGGCTACTATAGCATCTAAGATATTGCTCAAGTGTGGCACTGAGTCTTTCTGTCTGGCCATTAGTCTGGGGATGATAGCCCGAGTCAATTCCAAGACGACTACAGAGCGCTCTCCAAAACTTCGAGATATACTGGCTGCCTCTGTCAGAAGTGATCTTATCAGGAAGATCATGCAATGGAATGATGTCTCTGGCGAAAACTTCGGCCATCTTGACAGCAGTAGGTAAGCCAGAAAGAGGGGAAAAATTAGCCATCTTAGAGAGAGAATCAACCGTTACATTATACAAGTGCAAGAATCTGACGTAGGGAGTTCAACAATGAAATCGGTCGATATGTGACCCCAAGGACGTGAAGGGATTTCCTGCTGTGTGAGAAGCCCAAATGGTCTGCCTGTAGGATTCTTGGACCCGGCACAAACTGGGAAGGACAAGACATAAGCCTGGACGTCTCTTTTCAGATTTGGCCAAAAGAAGGTTCTTCCGATGAGCTCGGTAGTATTAGATTGTCCTCTATGGCCTGCAGACTTTTTGTCGTGACACCAGCCTATAATCCTCTTGCAGAGGTAACCCGGAGGTATATACAATCTGTTCTGGTAGAACCACAAACCCTCTCTAGATTGATAGGCATGAGACTGAGCAGGTCTTGTTGCCAGGGATTCAGAGTACATGGCTTCCTTGACTTCTTGAAGAAATGTATTGATTTCGGCCACGATTAGGTTCCGAGGGAACATTAGTTCGGGAAGGTCTATGTCAGTAGTACCAGCTTCCTTACGTGAGAGAGCATCTGCTAGAATATTCCGAGAACCCGGGGATATGTAATGAAAACATTATATTGGGCAAAAAAATAAGCCCACCGAGCCTGACGGGAGTTGGAACATTCCATGGATTGAAGGACATTGAGATTCTTGTGATCAGTGCGGCTCAAGAATGGATGTGTAGCTCCTAAAAGGAGGTGACGCCATTCTTCATATGCCTGCTTCATAGCCAACAACTCTTTTTCGAGAACCGAATAGTTCTATTGACTGGCCGTGAGGGTCCGAGAAAGATACGCCACAGGGTGTTCTACTCCATCCTTGACCTGGAGGAGGGCAGCTACAATGGCTGCAGAAGAAGTATCGGTCTCAACAATGAACTGCTTTGACTGGTCCGGTTGCTGTAAAATAGGAGCTGAGCAAAATAGGGATTTAAGCCGTCTAAAGCTATCTTCGGCTGCATCTGACCATTTGAAGGGCCCAGAACTTCTTTTCAGTAGAGACGTGATGGGTAGAACAGTATCAGAGAACTTGGGGATGAATCTTCTGTAAAAATGTGCCAAGCCCAGAAATCGTTAAACCTCCTTGATGGAAGATGGAGAGGGCCATTCCAGAATAGCAGAAATCTTACGTGGGTCCATAGAAATGCCGTGTTCAGAAAGAATAAAACCCAAATAGGGGATTGATGATACCCCAAATTGGCATTTCTCGGGTTTGGGTAACAGTCTGTTCTTCTTTAGGCGGTCTAATACGGTAAGAACGTGTTGTTCATGTTCCTCCTTGCTGGCCGACAACACTAAAATATTGTCCAGATAGATGATGACCGACAAAAACAAAAGATCAGAGAACATGCGGTCCATGAAGCGCTGAAAAACTGCCGGGGCGTTGACCAGGCCAAATGGCATCACCCTATATTCATTTAATCCATAGGGTGTACGATAGGCGGTCTTCCATTCACCCCCCTTGGCAATACGCAGCAAATGATAGGCATTCCGAAGATCCAACTTGGTAAAAACCTTTGCCCCTTGCACGGCCTCTATGATGTTCGTGATAAGAGGCATGGGGTACCGATCTCTAATGGCAACTTTGTTGAGCCCCCTGTAATCAAT
Organism: Ambystoma mexicanum; assembly: GCF_040938575.1. Lineage (NCBI taxonomy): Eukaryota > Metazoa > Chordata > Amphibia > Caudata > Ambystomatidae > Ambystoma > Ambystoma mexicanum. Next base: position 686,652,031 of record NC_090934.1, on the reverse strand, counting down.
ACAAGGCCTCAAGTCTTTGGAATCCCTTTTTGCGATAAACAATAAAGGGGCTCCCGCGGGAGATTTAGATGGTTGTATAAGACCATTATGCAGATTGGTGTCAAGATGGGTGCGTAAGGTGCTTTTCTCGGTTTGAGACAATGGATAGAATTCGGCCAAACGGGACCAAAGCATTTGGTACCAGGTCAATTGAACACTCCTCTGGCCGATGGGGCGGCAAGGCAGCAGGCTTCATTTCCGTGAAGACACATTGGAATTGGGCACAAAAGGGTGGCAAGGCATGAACACTCAAGGACTCTTGGTAAATAGAAGAAGCAGGTACAAACCTTGAGTAAGACGGTAGTGGAAGACATTGCTGCTTACAATACCTTGGCTCAAAACTCAGCCGATTTGTGACCCAATCAATATGGGGATTATGTCTTCTGAGCCACGTAATCCCCAATAGCACCGGAAAATGAGCCGCCCTTATAATATCGAATCTCAGTGTTTAGACATGTTGAAAGAACTTGACCTTGAGGTCCTTTGTGGTCTGAGTGATGGGTCCTGACTAGAGTGGGGTTCCATCCACACCTTCAACGGTCTGACCTTCCTTGCCTGCTAATCTCTTTAAGCCAACCTTATCAGCCCACAAAGTGTCAACAAAATTCCCTGCGGCACCGCAGTCGAGAAGGGCTAGGGTCTCTACTTGTTGATCGTTGATTTCCATACTGATATTCACCACCATGAGCCTGGAATCTTCTTGGGGTGCGCTGGTGGAAACAGATAAAGAAACATAGGGACTGGAAGAATCGGACAACCCCCGGACTCTTGTACCCTTTAAGCCCGGGGTTTTTCGTTTCCCGAACGGCGTTGAGGCAATTCTGTACAATCTTTGAGTAGGTGCTTATCAGAGCCACAATAGGCACACAGTCTTCTCTCTCTTCAGCGTCTTCTTTCTTCTGCGGAGAGTGGTGCACGAGTTGTCCTGATCTGCATGGGTTCCTCTCTGGAAGGAGGCGGTAAAGTAGTCAAGGCAGAAGGTGGTTTGCTACTGGAAGGGCTGCCTCTGTAGCGGCGCCTCTCGTTACATCTTTCTTGAAGACGGTACTCGATCTGTAACGCAGCTGACAAAAGATCGGTGAATGATGGAGGTCGTGGAGATCGAGCCAATTCGTCCTTTATGTCCTCCTTTAGCCCCCTTTGGAATATGGCATACTGAGATTGCTCGGACCAACCTGCTCCAGCAGCCAAGGTCTTGAAAGTGGTGATATAGGAAAGGAGATCTGAGGACCCTTGGCAAACGTCTAAGAGATCTTCACAAGCTCTGTAGGTCAGTTTGGGTCTCTCAAATGTCTGTTTAAGAAGGGCCTGAAAACCCCCATAATCCTGCAAAATGGGGTTTTCTCCTGTGAAAAGAGGAGTCGCCCAGGCCAGTGCATTGCCTGTCATGTTGGAGATCAAAAAACCACCTTTGGACTGTTCTGTAGAAAACATCCAAGGTCGAAAAGTAAAATACACTGTAGCAGCTTCTAAAAATTCCTTCACCTTCTTTGGTGTACCATCCAATTTACCTGAAGACAAGGCCATTGGTGGCGGTTCCGGAGTTGGTTGTTCTTGGTTTGAGATCAGTTGTTTGAGAACAACATTTTCAGCCTTTACAGTTTGTAACCCCTGAGAAAGACCTTGAACAGCCATCCAAAGCTCCTGAACCTGCTCCTGAACTTGCTCAGGCGTGGCCATGCTGACTTCAGGCGTTGCAATCTGTCCTATATCCCTTCTGGAATGGCCTTGCAGACCCTGGTATAGGGATCCAACCTCCCCACTCAAAGCACCAGTCTCCTCACCTGGAGAATCGGAGTCTGTTACTTCAATGCCTTGCCGATGGGCCAGACAGTCCTTCTCCTTCTTTGAAGCAAGCGACCTGACACGGGTAGAAGCCGTGATGTACCAATTAAGGACCACACCACGGCCCCAGCCCCGAGAACAGGCAATGCAGGAGGAAAAAACCCTTGGGCAGAAAAAAAACCCTGGGTGTTTGAGCGATGCTGGCCCTAGAGTGATGAGCAGAATGTATGCAGTGAACCAATGGTTTGTCCTCAAGGTAAGCAGCAGCCCTACAAGCAAGGATAGAGGCTTACTGAAGGTAGGAGCACGAGAGGAAAGCGTAGACTCCAGAGAAGCCGTGGAGAGAGAGGGGAAGGTATCAGGAACTGGTATCCCGGAAGAAAACACAAGCAAGCAAGGCACGGACAGGGCCGGGAAAGAAAGAAGAGAAGGAGGCGAGAGAGAGCCAGAGGAGAAACCGTAGCGAGAAACAGAGGAGAAAAGAGTGCTTCGGTGTGAAGCGGAAGCAACAAGAAAACTAGCGTCTGACCACAAAGTGCGAAACGGCTGGCAGAACGGTTGCAACGCGCCGACCGCTGGGAACACTGAAAGGAAGTACTCCCAGCGGCAGTGCGAAGCGGTCGCGGAGGAAAAGACTAGACCATTTCAACAGTACGTAGCCAAGACGTGATGGACCACGTCAATGGAGGCACAGCCGTATCCGCAGCAACCACCGCCACCTAGACTGAAACATGACAAGTCCGTCTGCACCTGGAGCATCACTCGACGGCAACCCTCCTATAATATGTTCCAACTCCACTGTGGTTATAGGGGCCTCAAGTCTATCTACCTCTTCTACATCTAGCTTGGGAAGATCTATCAGCTCTAGGGCTTCTTCTATATCGGACTCTTGAGTGTCTGACATTTCCTCATATAACCTCTTGTAAAAATCATAAAAAAACTTGTTAATCTCCTGCTGTGTCTCGCAGACCTCCGGATTCCCCTTTTTGAGTGTCCAAATCCTGCTGCGCTCGGTTTTGCTTTTAAACAGCAAGGCTAGTAAGCGTCCTGGTTTGTCTCCCTCGGCGTGCTATCGTTCCTATAACTCTACTTACCTAGTCTATCCCAGTGCGCCATGCACTCTTGGCTGCAGGGTGACAACCTCTCGAGCTCCCTCGCTGAGCAGACCACCCTGTGCGTTTATATCCTCCAATTTTGTTTCTGCTTTACCTAAGTCCCTTTCAATCGTGGTTGCACCCTGTTCGCTTTGGCTATTGCAGCCCCTCTAATCACCACTTTAAAGGCCCCCCATAATGTGCCCATTGATGCCACGCTACCTGTGTTGTGTGTAAAGTAATCTTGCACGCCCTCTCTCAGATGTTCCCGGAATGCTGCATCTTTTAAAGACTCACTCCTGAGTCTCCACGTTGGGATGCATGCCCTTAAATGGGATATCCGCCACGTAACCACCAGCGGGGCATGATCAGACAACACTCGTGCCTTATATTCCGGCCTATTGAACTCCCCCAGTGTATCCTCCCTTTAAACATATAATCCAATCTAGTGTACAAATAATTGGTAGCAGTGTAATGTGAATATCCCCGGGTTTGCGGGTGTAGGATCCGGCAATGTCCAAGAGTTAAAATGCCTGCAACAGTGCGCTCAGGGCCTTGGCTACCATCACAGTTATTCTTACTGCAAAACTTCTTGTAAAATCCAATATAGGTAGAATATTCCAACAGGTATCTACCTACTTTAAACTTTTCCTTAATTAAAACACACTTCAAACAAAAATACTGTTACACTTAGACTCTCATAATTCTAATCGTTTTTTAAAGTCTTCTATGGATTTTATTTTCCAATGACCCATTGATTATTTCATGTCAGTACACCAACAGTGTAGCACACACTAATGTTAGCCCAAACATAGTACATAGAATGTACTGTTTGTGTGGGTCAAAAAAGTAAATGTATATGTACAGTTGTATGCAATTAAAGTTTTTAAACTATCCTGCTTAACAAATTAGACTGTTTTTATTCACAGAAAAATAATAACTTATATAGCTTTCACAGAAAGCGCAGATCGATTCGCTCAGAGACAACGGGCAAGCCGCCCTACTCCTCCTCCTCGACCTATCTGCAGCCTTCGATCTGGTCGATCACTCTGTCCTTTGCTCACACCTCCACACTTCGGCTCACTTCTCCAGCGAGGCCATCACCTGGATCACATCCTTCCTTAACGGCAGGACTATGAGGGTCTTCTCTCCCACGGCGGCAGCAGACCCTATACCCATCACATGTGGTGTTCCTCAGGGCTCCTGTGTCTCCCCCACATTATACAACATATTTACCAAGCCCCTTTTCGATGATTTGGATCATCTCGGTATCACCTACACTAACTATGCAGATGATACTCAGATCCTCCTTCCGCTTTCAGGAGATTATGGAAAGGATTTGGCCTTGCTAAATAGGGTGTACATCATCATCCAGGCATGGATGGCCACTCATGGACTATGCCTGAATGATGATAAAACAGAACTCATCATCTTATGCACTACAATCAGTATAAAGAAACTTGGCCCGGTTTATAACTCCTTCATGATTGACGGGAACAACATCAAAGTCGGACAGGAGGTCAAAACATTGGGATTCTATCTAGACTCCAATTTTTCCCTCAAAAGACAAGTGAGCTCCCTTGCATCCTCCACGGCCTACACGTGCAAATTAATCCGTGCAGCCAAACCTTTCCTGTCTGATACTAGCTGTCTGACACTCGCCAGAGCCCTCATACTGTCTCGCCTCGACTATTGTAACGCCCTCTACATAGGATCCACCAAGGCCACCACCAATAAACTGCAAATCCTTCAGAACAACGCTCTCAGAGCAGCTTTGGGCATTTCCAGAAGAGAACACATCACAGGACTCAGCCAACAGAACAATTGGCTCCCCACCAGAGATAAAATTCTCTCAAAAACGGCATCTCTCACCCACAAGTCTCTTAACAACGCAGCCCCAACCTACCTGATCAACAGGTTCCACAAACAATCCTCCTCAAGACCCGTCAGAACCGCATACAAAGATTGCCTATCTGTCCCCCACTACAAACGGGCCACCATAGGAGGCAACAGCTTCCCGGTAAAAGCTGCCAAACTTTGGAACTCCCTGCCTCCAAACCTTAGAGTAGACTTGCCTTATCAGAACTTCCGTTCCAAGTTAATCTCCTGGCTGAAACTGGAGACCCACTAAGACCAGTTAGTGTCCAGCGCTACACGCACACCTCGTAACCACGTGTGCCTCTTGCTTACCTGTATATTACTGATTTGTATATATTGTATATAACATTTGTGCACCTACTTTTGTATTATGTATATTCCTCGTGTACTGTAACCAAGCTTCGAAAATTCTTGTAAAAGCTGCGCCCTGATACCCCCGGGTACGTTCGCGCATTATAAATAAACAAACAAACAAACAAACAAACCAGATTCCAGCTTTATTACGGTATGCAAGTAAACATACCATGTATTATCCTATTTGTTATTTTCACAAAGAAACAAATACATATTCCATAAGCACTATTCTCAATTGTACTACAATCATACATACCATATACACTTCAATTATATAATTCAACCATATTACAAATGCTGTATATTCCACCTACAGTACTTATAATTACTATACACATATTACTATACTGTGTGTTGCTAGCAGCCACAACCACCACAATAGAATTAAACCATATAGCATATACTAACAATACTCCTTCGAATAACAAGACTAGCCCTGAAACCCCTGCAATCCAAATGATGTCCGCGGACACTTAAAGTGACTGCGGACTCCACGGCCCTTGCACACCTTTATTTTACCTATAAAAACAGCTCCATATAAACCTATTCCACTGCCCCCACCCTTTCCAACCCCTCTTTCGGCCACCAAATAACCCCAAATGTCTTTTCCACACTTTTTTCCTCACCGTGCTATCCGCGGACAACAGCGGTTGTCTGCAGATCCAACATGGTGACCATTCCCAAAAATATGACGGAGCTCACGTTTTTCACCATCCAAACAGCGGGTCGCGTAGAATGTCCACAGACATGCCAGTCTCCGGTTGGTCCAGTGGCATCCGCGGACTAGGAATCAGGAAATGAGTCAGCGGACTGGACCCAGATAGCACACTTTCTTTTACCTACCTACTTTTTGCCCATTTTTTAAAAAAACGACTGGACCGGTTTACACCAAATTTACAAAACCTAGCTTTCGGGATCAAGCTGCCGCTCCTAAAGTAAATTTGGCAAAAATCCATCCGACGGTCTGTGCTGTAGGTGCAAGCAACATTTATTTTTCCATTTCATTTATTAGGATTTTGACTCATTTTTGATTTTTTGACCACCCCTATAACTTTGTCCCCCCCACAGACAAAACTGCACCAAACTTTGCAAAATCGTTCTGAGGGGGCCATATACTTTTTTTTCGCAAAGTTTGGTGAGGATTCATCCAGGGGGGGGGGGGGGGCCAAAGTTATTAGCTGCCCAAAAAGTGCTCTTTATATGAGTTGAGCAACCTAACCATAACTAAAGGGCCGCTACCGCAGGCATTGTAAAATAATTAAAATATGTATATATATATATATATATAAATATATATATATATATATAAAAATAAAAATATATATATTTTTTTTTCAGTGAAACAAACTTTTTAAAGAGACGTTATGGTTACAGTAAACCCGAAAACCCCCAGAAATTCACCGGTTATGGTATGCTAAGCAACCATAACTCACGCCACCACTGTGCACTGCTAAGACTAACACCCAGGAGATCAAAGATGACATCACAAATTAATTTCATAGGTTTCTATTAGTGCAACTTAACCATAACGTCCCTTTAACAATGTTTATTCTGTGAATTTCATAGGTTATGAGTGAAAATGTTTCATGATGTTACATCACTGTATATAAGTTATTGATAATTCCTCTTAACATCTGAAAGAACTGTAAACCTGCTTTAGCAAACATATATTTTGCAATGCATAGTGATGTGTGTCGTATCAGCAGTGCACGCTGGGGATGTAAGTCATGGTTGAGTTGCGTAGGGCATGATGCTCGACCATGACACCAGCCCCACCAAACCACCCCTGTTATCCACTGTACTTAATCTGCATCCTAGTTTAGTGTCCACTATAGCCTCATAATGTGACCAATGGCTTATGCGCATGGCTTGCAGGCATCGCCAATCCCCACAATCCACGGGGCATGGGCTTTGGTCATGCCGCATAACCTAAGAGGCAAATCAGGGTAGACATTTGTCCTTGCCGAGGGCCAGGCCCACTGCCCAGGCAGCAAAGTTAAATCACAATTTTTTGTACTCACTTTTTGACACTTTGGAAAAATAAACAGGACGGATTTGCAAAAGCATGCTTTCAGGTCCTTGCTGATACTCCCTGTGCAGGTTTGTTGTAATCCAGATAATGTGCAAAAGGACTCAGGCTACCGCACCTTTTCGGCACTTGAAATGCTACCGGCAAGTGCCGAAAATGTGGGGTAGCCTGAGTCCTTTTGCACATTATCAAGTTCCACACCCTCATGACACAAGCCCCCCGAGATCAAAAAAGAGGGTCCCAACACACCCCACAGATACTTAAATTGTTGTAATCCAGTACAGCACTTCGGGCTGTAGCCACAAGCAGAATGTATTTCCCCATTCAAACCTATCTAGATTTCGAAAAACAATACAACATAGCTCGTCCCTGGTGGCCATGGCCAGTAGCCAGATTGTCCGGATAATCTGGTCACTGCCCATTGCCACAGGCTATTCCTTAGTCACCAAAGGTATATCACTCCATTATGGCACTTTTAAAAAATAAAACACAGACACATTTACAAACCATGCTTTTGGGTCCTTGCCAATGCTCCTTGCACGAGTTTGCTGCAAATCCGTCTATGTATTATTTTTTGAAAATTGTCAAAATGTATATACAAAAAATAGTCATATAACATAGCTCCCCCTTGAAAATATCCATCAGACTTTGCATACACATTCAAGGTTGGGTCTATAATGTTACTGATAATTTTTGTGCAAATTCGTCAAACTGCACCAAATGCCTTTCAAATATTTTGGGACCCCTCCTCTAATTTTGACCCCTCTTGGTGAAACAGCACCAAACCTTGCAGAACAATCAAGGTCATGTCTAAAATCATACTGCAACATTTCATGCAGTCTCACTGAGTTGCCCCAAAGTTATAAGTCATCCAAAAACTGCTTTCACCGACCCTGTAATGCAGAAATATTCATGGATGTCCCCGAACATCTAAAATGTTCATGGACTTCGCAGAAGATAAAACATAGGATTTTTGCCTTTTTATGGCCATATCCCATCCCATCCTCAACACCCCTCACCTCAGCAGAGATAGTCTGACAAGCGCAATGTTGTGTTTTTTTAATATGTTTTTACCACAACATTTGCGGACTACGGGCGTGGTTTACGAATTCAACATGCCGTCTGTTTCAAAAGTTCTGACGTACCTCACGTTTTTAATTGACCAATCAGCAATACGTGCGATCTCTGCAAACATCGTGCTGCTCTCTGATTGGTCCAGAGGTGTCTGCAAATGAGTCCCCGGACCGAACCCAGATATCACTAATTTTTGTGCCATTTTAAAAAGAACTACTGGACTGATTTACAACAAAATTTACAAAAGCACACTTTCAAGTATTGGAAATCAGAGGAGCGAAATTGGGAATAGTGTGAGAGGATAGGTTATGTCGATTATTTGGTGATCTGGTTCCTGAAACGACCAAATGTATCATGTGTCAAGGTGGGAAAAGAACTCTAGGGTGGAACCTACCTTGCTGAGCTCTGGTAATAGGTTTTCTTGGTTGTTAATGTTGCGGCAAGTTCACAGGTTAGGATTGAGGTGCAGCCCACACCTCGTTTGGTTGGTAGGAAAAGAAAGGAAACCTGGATACTTTGTCTTAGTTTTATATATGGAATAATATATTGTCCACACAATATTGTATTTGAAGTGCTATATTTGTAGCACGGTTGGTTTATTTTCTTAGGTTGTTAACACTTTTGGTGGGTACAAGTAAAGAGAAGTTCTAGTTGCCCCATATGGTCAGCCGACACGGGTTTCGAGGCTAAGTGGTTCGGTCCTGTGCCCCCTGTGGGGTCCTGGTTACAATTGGTCCTGTGTATACAGTGGCTCTGTTGGGACCTTAGGTCCGGGGAGTTCCTCCTTGTCTGCATTTGGCAGCTGTGAACGCTGACAAGAAGGAACTCCCCGGACCTAAGGGCAACTAGAACCCCTCTTTACTGGTACCCACCAAAAGTGTTAACCTAAGAAAATAAACCAACCGTGCTACAAATATAGCACTTCAAATAGAAGATTGTGTGGACAATATATTATTCCATATATAAAACTAAGACAAGGTATCCAGGTTTCCCTTCTTTGAGTATCATGTGTCAATGTCACAGTTTAAATTGTCTAAGAAACAAGCACACAAAAGCATACAATAACCAATTTAACTGCGATGATGTAGTGTATTTGTGGAACACTCTGTTGAAGGGCAACGACAACAATTTAATTTACCATATGACATTTTATGAAACTTGTATGGAGGTGCTATGGAATCTCAGGAGTGTTTTAAATGTATATATACATATAGTTTTGATTGCCTATTTCAGCTTCATATGTTTTTATTTTATGCACTGTTGATGAGTGACCTTACTTTTAATTATACTTGTTATCTTTTAATGTTTCCATTGTTTTATATGTACTTGTGATATGCAAAACCATGAAATGGTTATATGTGTCTTAAATAAATAAATACATATTTTCTGTGTTTTTCGGTATTATGGACTTCGGTGAAATGTACCACTCTGTATTGTTTTCGGTAAATAACCGGCTCAAATGAACTTTCCTACTTTCACATTTCAGGTGAAAGTTTTTTTATGTTTTATTTTTTTAATTCACCTTTAACAATACTGATATGAACAAAATGCAAGCAAAAGTAATTCATGGTATTTTGTTAAAGCTTCAATTTAGGAAATCTATTTATAAAGAGACCATCGCACGGAGCCTCAGCAGAAGGCTTCAATATGGACGCTGCTCTGCCTTCACCCTGCGTGTTTACCTCATCAGTGCCAAGCAACAGCCCGTTCGCCTTTGGATGATTCCAAGACCTTTCGGGTGGAGCCCCTGGAGAGTGTGGGAAAACAACATGGTAACATGATTACATAATGTACTCAAGGCGCTGGGTACCTGGGGACAGGAGCCATCAAATCCTTCCTTGTGAATGACGCTGTGGATGGATTTAAGAAGTCGTGTGTAAGCATAGGTCATGCCGCTGTTGAGAAAAAGAAAAGCAGAAAAGCTTATTTTTTTCATATCTGAAATGCAGATGCTAAAGTGCACACAGAAATAAAATTAAACTTGCCGATTAAAATAGTTTGGTGCAGTATAAGCTAAACAATGTACAAAAAGGAAATTAAAAAAACCCACCACGGCCCACATTCAGAGTATACAGGAAATAATTTGTGATTGCCTCATGTTACTATATGTTATGGTACTTGTAATGCTGGTGATACCATATGAATGGAGAAATCTGCAGAGACAGGCTGCTTAATTATGTCGAGCTCACTTAGCTCCTGGAAAATTAATGATTTAATGAAGCAGCATCAAAGACGAAACGGCCTCAGCTTTCAGTGGCAATCGGGGATAATGAACACACAGTTAATTAACAGAGAGCCCAAGTAGACCCGACCAATGCTATCAGTCGAGTTCATCTTCAATTTCCAACCAGAACAACTTTCATCTGCACTGCAAACATCAGGAAAACATGTTCGTTAGTTTCAAAATCAACACATAATCAATGACAATTTCGACGCCACAAAGCGAGTGTTTCACAATGGGAATAGCATTAAGTAGACAATTATAGAACCTGTTCTTATCATTTCAAAGACATTTCACAACACCCACTGGCGGAAGTCCCAAATAAGACAGCCATTTAAAAAGGCTTGTAGGAACCACTCCCAAAATCAAACATCTGACAGAGGTAAACAAACTAGACTATGCCATGTCATAGCCATGGACCTACGGACTTCACATACAGTACCCACATTCAGAGCTAGTAGTGCAGTGGAATTGTGACCATAAGGGCAGAAGCAAACGGCAACAGATGAGTTAAGGTGTAGCAGGCATGGTGGGTAAACTGCCAAATGGATGGAATGGGTAAAAGACTAGACCATTTCATTTTGTTCAAGGCGAGTAGGAAAAGTCGTAACTTTTTAATGTAGAGCGCATGCCACCACCCTTCCACTGTGTTGGCTCTGGGAGAAGCTGTTTGAGTACCTCAATGTAGGACTTTAGGGCCAGTCAAACAACCGCAGTAAGTATGGATCTCTCGCCCTCTGACTCAGGATCTGGAAAGGGGGTAGGGAGGCCTAGATCTTGAATTATGTGGAAACATATAATTTCTATATTTTTTAAACTTTATTTCATTTTTAATCTTTCAACAACACAATAAAAAGTATACAGGTATCGGGCTATTACATCTTCTATTCAATGAGGAAATATATCAGTATATCATCAACTTACAACTATAAACACAGATGTATCAAAACAAATCAACATTCTATCTACATCCAAGCCCTGAGTACAGTGACAAAAGGCTACATACAGAACAGACCAACAGACAAAACATAAGACAAACACACATCCCCATGACTAACCCACCCAACCTCATCTCATAAATAATTCACAACCTGCACTCTGACATTAACCATAAAGTTCATTGAAAGGCCCCCACAATTCCATATACCTTTCCTCTCTATGTTGTCTAGAGAACCTTGTTTTCTCTAAGTTTGAGGGTACTTGCATATCCAGTAACCAGCCTTCCAACCACGTTTTATTTTCTTGTTTTCCATACCTTCAGTATTTGTTTAGCTGCCACTAGAAGGGCCTTGTTAATCCAACATAAAGACTCTCCACCAATATCGCATCCATTTTTTGGTGACTGCAGAATCACAGTTGACGAAATTCGTGGGAATGAGTTATTCCAGATTGCATCAAGTCTGTCCAGTACATCTTTCCATTTAATTGTCAAATGAACTGAGGTATGGGCTTTACACGCTGCCTTATCTGCATGGTAGACTGTGTACTATTCAGATGCTAAAAGTGTTTGAATTTCTCTAATGGACCTCACAGAGATCCCAGCAGCCAAGACGGACACCTTTAATGCAACTAATCTAACGACTGCCAAACCCATCAGCTCGAAGGTTTGTGAGACAAAGTGGTGAATAACAGGTTTAAATCCTAGGCCGTGAATAGGACACTAGCTGATTAAAAAAAAGCCCAGTGAGGCCAATCAAAATGATGTTTGAAAACACGATTCTAGCTAGAAAATGCCACAATGTCCAAGTTCCTTTACACCCACATGCCATTCAGGGAAGTAAGGCATGAATCAATCTTGATAACCGAGGCTGCTAATGATGAAATGATTTACAGGACACAGTGGCAGGGGCAGCTTTTCATGCTCAGTGGATGTGTCTCTTGGGATGCGGCAGCGCACCTGTACTGTAAACAGTGCAAGGTCCGTGGCAGCTTGTAAATATTTTCAGTGAAGAGACATTAACTTTGCCCCCGAATTAGAGCAAGCAACTGAGCACACTGGGGCAGTACTAAGCAATGTAGGCGAGTTTGGTGGAATTCCCCATGAGAACATTTTTAAGATAATAGGTTTAAATCATGCATTCAACATGTTCAGAATGCTGCGCCCACAATAAATGCCAGTACAGTAAATTATCTTCATTAAGCTGTGCTCACAACATACGCCAACTTTGCTACTGAAAATTACTTTCACGTAGCTATGTCATCACGATAAGCCAGCATTTCCACTGAAAATCACTTTCATGAAGGTCCTGTGAGAAACCAAAGGGTGTCTCATCTGCTAGTCCCCAGGAATGTCTCTCTCAGGTAGCCATGGCACAGCCATCGCCTTTGGATCCAGACCCTTGGGGTGGACCAGTGTGGGAGGATCACATGGGTGGGAGATCTTCAGGGAGTGGGGGTGAGGCAGCCGATGGTGAGATGCAGTATCCCCCCCTTTCTCGTGCCCATACCCCATCCTATTTTTTAGGATTCTCCAATGTTCCAACTCCCCCCCCCCCATTGGACATGTCCTGAAGTGGTCCTGCGGAGGTCTATGGAAAAGGCCTTGCACATTCGAAAGTCTTTGACATCAGTGAAAGGTACGAGCCCGACTGAGGGAGACCAGGAACAGGAAATAATTTAGGGGAAGAAAACCCCTGCAGGTGCTGTGATTGCAAGGTACGTGCCCGGCTTAGGGAAACCTACATGAACTGTTGATGTTTGGAGCGGTCCGAGCACGACAGAGGGAGACCTGCGTGAACTTTTGTTGAACTGTGAAAGAACTTTTGGTGAACTGGAAATAAGCGACTTTAACGTGGAAGATCAAGCGGGCCTCGTCCCACGTTATGAACTGCCTTTTTATGATAACCTGAGCCAGAGTGTGTCATCCTGTCTATGGGGGCCGCCTTACTGCGTGCTGTCCAATGTGGGGACGAGAGCTGACTCAGCCACCTTGATCCTTTATGTTATAACACTAACTTTCCTTTGCATACACATCCCCCTTTACACAATCTATCTATAAAAGAGAAATAGCAGGCATTAGGTTTTGTTAGTATAGGCCATTTTGATTTGACATAGACTGACTAGGACTGTTCTTTATTATTTGATGGTAGAGACTACTCCCATCATAGCTATAGGGCAAAGTAGGAGTTTTCCCAAACCCCAAGACTTTATTAAAGGTTTTGAATCTTGTAGCTCTTGTGTCAGTGTCATACTTGTGATGCATCCCTTACAGTGCACCCATACGGTATGCCAGCATTGCCACTGTATGTCACTTTTATGAAGCTGCACCCATATCAAAAGCCATCATTTACATTGAAAATCACTTCCATGCTACTGCGCCCATAATATATTCCAGGATTCCCAATGTACATAACTTTCATGATGCACCCTCCCCTTTCCCAGCCAAACACGCACATTACTTAAGCACACACACATGCTGACACAACCATACACATACATGTGTGCACAGGCTAGTTCTCTCACATACACGCACACTCAAACTCTTGTGAATGCAGACCCCCATGCACCATCACATTCAAACACGCATACTGTAAAAATGACTTGAATAAATGCAATGTGTTTCATTAAGCAAGGTGCATTTTGAATAGCTTTGTATTTCAATATCACCTAACGTATTGTCAAATGTAACAGTATTAGGGTTTGTTTTTTAAAAAATAGTACATTTTCTAATGCAAAAAAGTTTGTGTTTTATGCAGCCATGTTGAATGAATAACATGCAGATGTATACACATTAAATTGTAATATTCTTCAAGGAAATTATAGGTAGACTATGCATTATAACTTATAGAGTATGGGTTAAATTTGTTGATAGGCCTACAACTTATTGAATTATCATTATAAGTAAGAATCACAAAGAACAGGTTTTTCTTTTTTGACATGGGACCTCCAAATGGTCAACTTAATTGGATACTCGTTACACCTTAGCTGTGTGTTTATCCGCGGGTCACCTCTGTCCAGAGAAGCAATACAATTATCAGCTTTCTATAAAAACAGACCTCCGGATTGATCAGTGACTAAGCAATTAAAAGAGATGAATACATGTAGCTATGAGTACTAGGTGCGGTTTAAATATACCAGGGGAAAAAGAGCTAAAGTACAAATTGGATTCCAATCTACTCTGTAGTCTTGTATTTTTAAGAGGAAACAAAGGCAAAAACGTTCAGAACTCTGGTAAGCCAGCAATGGCAATTACAGATGAACAGACGTATACACAACCCTGAATCTTGACCTGGCAGAGAAAAAAAAAGTCATCATTAGGTGTCTACTTCATGGAAAAACACCCTATTATAAGGATACATTTGTTTCCCATGATATCTGTTTCAGCAGCAATTTTCTGTTATTGGCAAGACCCTGGTAAACTGAGTAATATGCACTAAAGAAATATATTAAAGTGACCAAGAAAAACGTCATTGGCAGTAATTATTTTAAGAAACCAAGACTAAATTTAAAGTCGGCAAAGAGGTCCCGATTACATGCATATACAAAGGATATATTACAATGTATGAATTATTAATAAAGTCACATATTTAAAAACCTCATATGCATTCAGCTACAGAAACATTAAAGATATCTCCGAGTTCAGAATTATTTTGCGATTCTGAATACGGGTGTCATTAACATGCCCATACAATAATTCTTAAGGGAAATCCATATTTCATTTCTATTTGATCATAATTCCTGAGATGAGAGATAACAGGCAAGTTAAATAAATCCTCTGACATGACAAAATACATGAGGCCCATCTAAGCAAAGGGGAGGATTATAGTGGGTGTGAGTTAGTGAAGTCAACCTATCAAAGATTCGGTCCAATCTGAAATTGCTCTATCAAATGATGCTGCATGAGAGGAGTGTGGAGTAGCTAAAGTTAAACATGTGGGAAATGGGGAGAGTTTGTTGTGAGAAAGCAGCAAAGGAAGAGAGGTTGTCCAGCAGTCAAAAAGTTGATTGGGGTTCCCCCCGGATGTAACTGATGGAATTTCTCATTAAGAATATCTATATCAGAGGGAGCTGAATACAGAAACCTTTTCCAAGACAGGACCAGATTTCCAGAGGCATATTTGGAAGCATCAGGACAGACTTGAAAGGAGAGTGGTGTAATTGGCATTTGTGTATGAGTGCAAAATGGTGTGATGTCACATGGAATGTTGTAGTGTTGGTGGGTGACTAGGTTCTATGGGTTCTGAGAGTGACAGAGTCTGTTGGCTGGCAAGGATGGATGCTCCAGTGTATGTCCTATGTCTCGAATCAAAAGGACCAAAGACAAAAGGTTGGAAAAAAAAAACAATTTTCATTTTTTTTTGCAGGGGCCCCCCAACCCCTGTGTTAAAAACCACTTTTTGTACCTACACGGAAACTGTCAGGAATTTGGTTTGGGGTAGAGGACGCCGCTTCTTATGTCCCAAGAGGCGATAAACTACATTTCCCAGCAGGCTTTGGGATGAGTGTAGTTTCCAGTTCGCGCGGCACGCCAGCTGGTCCTTAGTAATACCGTTTAAAACTTGCCGCCGCCTGTGCCTCGGTGCAGGTAATTACAGATTATCAGCATGGGCGGCGGCAGCTGAGGACGCAAGGGCATGCAGGAGCGTTTGGACGCCGAAGGACTTTTGGAGCTTCACCCCGGGCCGCAACGTTGATTTTGCAGCCTTTCTAAGCAGGAGAAGAAACAGTCGCGGGGCCGCGGCGGTGAATCGGCTTCCTTCAGAGTGTTGGCCATCGAACTTCAGGGTCCGGATGTCCTCGTGAGGCATCCGGACCATCAGTTAAGTTTACTACTGCACTGCTCATGTTTTGGTGTTACAGCATGATTTATTCTGCTTGTTTATTTATGATACGAACCATGCTGAGAGTGTGTGATGAAACACGCTATGTGTAAGGAAATACGCTATGTGTAAGGCGACCTGCGGTGTGTGAGGAAACACGCCACAAGTCTCAGAAATGACAAAAAGTGCGCTGGGATTATAGGAGGATATTCTCATTCTTTAGGGTCCACACATCAAGAGGGCATGTGTTTTGAGTAATTGTCGTGAACCCTTGTTTGTTGCTTCATTGTGCCCAATGGGCCATGAGTCTTTGTATCTTCATGAAAGGGACATCCCTTTGTTTGTGCCATTTTGATTGTATGCAAACCTCTGTGTTTCAAGAGTTGTGTGTCCCAGGCTGTTTCAGTCTTATGTTATGTTCAAAGTGCTAACCTTATGTTTTGTGGTTTGCAAAGTGGTGTCTTACATGGCCACTAACAAGGTACACAACTGTGGGTATGTAGCAGGTTCATTGCATGTCTAGGAGGGTAGGCTAGGTGTTCAGGATTTAAAGGTATAGGAGTATTGAGTATATTGTTATATACTTGCTTGTTTATGTTTCCCCTTCCTTTCCTTTGTCACTCCATCCCCTTTCCCTAACTCTGTCTTCCCCCCATTGGCTGCCACGTGGTTTCCTGTGATATTAATTTCAGGCGCCCGTGCCAACCACGGTGGGAGGGTCGATCTATTCGGCTTCTGTGGTTCGGGAGAGGGGGTCGAGTCCCGTATTCCTTTATAAGTTTGACAGAAACTCCCAAAAAAAGATATAATTTAAAAAAAAAAAAAAATCGAACCTTTGGTTTTCGATCCTTTTGACTCTCACCTTATGCATTCAAAACTTTTGTGATCAATCCTTTAACTGGACACCCCACTAAAGTGCTCACAGCCATGGAATAAACTTCCCTCCTGACTCCAGCATGATGTGTGCGCAGAAGAACCCCATCACTTCACTGGCAACAAGGTGGTCTTGGCTGCTGGGAGGGGACAGCAGAAGGACAATAAACTGCCCTCCAGAAGAAGCATCCAACAAGGAAGGTATCAGTTGTGCTTGGGATCAGGACACATTGGTCCTAGGCCATCCTGCAGGCCAGGCGGTGCAGGAACACTCGTTACTAGCAAGGCTCCTGCAGGAGCTTGGGGTCCAAGAAGGTGTTCCTGGCCCCAGGAGGTGAACTGTTGGGGCAGGCAGTGCAGGCAAAGCCATGAGGCAGGTACTGCGATGGCAATGGGGAATGCAGCTCGCATGGAGTCTGCTGGTTGGGCAGTTCCTGATCCTTTGGCGGTGCCGGGAACCATGGTGAGTGAACCCGGCAGGAGGCCTGGCAGAAGAAGAGCCAAATGGCATATGTGGTGACTCTAAACTCCTGTTTGGAGTGAGGTTACAATGAGGCAGAGCAGGGCAGGGCAGTAGCGGGACGTCCTACTCTCCTAATCCTTCTCATGAAATGGTGAGATCATCCCAAGATAGAAGACCATTAGGAGGTCATGTGGCCGGTCACCGGTGTGCGTGCGGACCCTGCCCGGCACACAGCGTTGTAGAAGTAACAGGAGAATTTTGTTGCCGGTCGATGAGAATTCCGGCAGGGGTCTCCCCCAACGGTTATGGTTGCAACAGCAAGCTTCGGATCAGCAGTTGGTGGAGTCCTGTGCATGCAGCGTGTGTGCAGAAGGGAAGCAGTATGACCCGGACATTTGTGCAAGGTGTGAATGCCTATCAAGAGGCCTGAGGGTGATGGACCAGGAGTTATGGGAGAGGTTTGTGGATCTGAGCAGGGTCCACGTAAATTGGGATGGATAATATGTTGTTGGTTAGTGTTTCGGGAGAGGCCTGTGTTAATCTTTTGTGCTGTTGTGGCTTGCGTAGTGGCCTCTGGGTTAGTAACATTTTATTTGGTGGGGTTAGTCGAGGGCTAATGTTTGTGTCTGCCTGCTACAAAATGTGTGGTTGTTGGAGTGGAGTGTTTCCTTTCATTTGGGTATGTGGATTGCCATTGTTGCTGGAAATTGTTTTATTTTATTGGGAAGCGGGCATTTCTATGGAGAAGCAGGTTATAAGCATCACTGGTGTCTGACATCTGGGTTTTGATGCTGTAATAATATGATGTGCTTTGCATTTATAATTGTGCATTTCACATGTAGTTTTGGGTTGCATTCTTTGGTTTGCACTTGCCCATTCCATAATCATATGTTTTGTCCATTGTTGGTGTGTCTGAATGGCAGAGTGCCAGGTGGGTTATGTGCTGTGGGATGGCTGTATGCTCTAGCTACATGTGTATGTAGTCACTGTTGCTTACAGTGTTGATTTGTTTTACAGAATGCTGGGTGGGTTCTGTAGTTGCTGTTGGTTACAGCTATGGGGTTAAAGGCATGGTCTAGTAAATTTTTTTATTGGCCCTACGGGTCGGCCATGTTTTTTTAAGCCTAAGTGGCTCGATTTTAGAAAACTTTCCTATGGACCTTACCTGAGTTTTCGTCCATTAAACGCATGCGAAAACAAGCACCAGGGAGCCGCCATTATCTGATAATCCTATCTTTTCCCCGATCGCCCTGGCTGACCTGCTTTTGCGGCACTAAATCAATTCCCCCGCCCCTGAGCCTGTCATCAGCAGACTCGTACCGCCCATTTCCCAACGCCAAAGCATGTCTCATGTCAACATTCGCTGCGCTTCAGCTAATGACGTGTCGCCATGGAAATGGCAGGACGCCTCTCTCCTCAATAAGTATAAACAGACCGTTTCACAACACACAGCAGCCGATTTTCGATTCCATTCCTCTCTCTGTGTTACTTTGAGTATTCTGTGACTCGTTTCTGTGCTCTGGTCAGCTACCTTCGCCGCTTGTAGCCCGTGCGAACAGATACCAGTACCACCACTATAAATTATTTTAGTTTGTTTAACACACAATGGCTATAATAATGCCCTACATGTAAGAGCCCGAGTATACCGAGGAGGAACTACTGGAAAGGGAAGCACGCGAAAACGATGGGGATTCGGACGGCAGTTGGCAGGACGAATCAACAGATGAAGAGCCTGGGCCTAGTCGCATGGACGGCGTCTCCACCTGGTGCACATGCAATCGGTGCGAGCTAATGCCAACTGAGGACGAGAACTGCTGCTGCCGAGAAAACCCGGGATGCCTGGCCTACATTTCGGAAGGCGAGCCACGACCGCAATGCATCACCGAGCTGCCAGACTTCAGGGCAGCCTGCCTCACACGGGCCGTGTTGAGAATAATGATGGTGCTTATGCACGAACTTCGAGCAACTGTTCGTCCTCGTAATCCGAGTAACGAGTAAGTATACTCTGCTTGTCATGCCACTCCTATTTCATGGTCTTCTACTATATCCAAAATTACATCTACATATCATTGTAACGCATGTAAGTCGTTGAATAGTGTGCATTGTCTAGATAGCATTTGTCCGTGTAAAATGCCATCAGTTACAAGAATTGTCATTGACAACAAACGTTAATTAAACTTATCTTGGTCATTTAAAAACAGTTTGTTTCATTCCTTTTCACAGGTGGTACAGGCTGGTGGCCTATAGTTCCTTTACATGGTGGCTTCATGGGAGGCTTGGACACCGCGTTCGAAGAGTGATACCCGCCTGTGCCGTTCGTGCCATTAGAGAAACGTTCCCGAGTGACAGCGGTCAGTACAGGGGATTTTCTCTCGCTGTGCTGCAACCAGACCTGTATAATCTTTAAAGTCTTGTATTTTTGTGTCATGAAAATAAGATACAAAATAAAACACCACATATATTTTAACAACGGTTGTCTCGATTTTTTAAATGAATCAAGTGTGTCTCCATTCAAGGATGGACGTCAGACATCTGTGCTCCGAATGGGTGAAGGTGTTAGAACACCTACCTGTGCGGGGCGACGGGACTCTGGGGGGCGTGCTGGTTCCTGGCAGTTGTACCCACGTCTCAGGTTGTGGAGACGACGCGCCGCTCTGGGCGCATTTCCCTGGCGGAGTTTCTCCGTCCTGACCCGTGTAGGGCACGGGTGTCGTTCGCGTAGCTGTTTGAGCGAGTTTGCGTTTCGAGACTCGTTCGCGCGGCGGCACCCATTCGCACATGCGCATTGCAGCGCGGTTCAAGCCTCGGTTTCGCACAGGAACGCTACTTAAGCGATCCGATTTTGTTCTTCATCGCGTCTCAACGCGGTTGGTTCCCTTCCGCTTCGCTTCTCTGGTTCTGGGGTTATTGGGTCCTGATCCTGATCCTGGGCTGGTCCTTTCTGCTCCTCCTCTAGCTGGGCTGCCTTCCCTCCTGCCTTTACCTGTTCTCCTGTGTTCTCTGGTCTCTTCTCTCTGGTTCCCCTTCCTGCTTCTTTTCTATTGCCCGTGTTGCCCGCCTCCTGCTGGGGTTCCTGTGGTCCTGGTCCGCTTCTCCGGCTTCGGTGGATCCCTGTTCATCATCCTGCATTGGTACCTTGGACTCCCTGCTTACCTGCACCGGTACCTTAGACTCTCTGTTTACCTATATTGGTACCTTGGACTCCCTGCTTACCTGCACCAGTACCTTAGACTCTCTGTTTACCTACATTGGTACCTTGGACTCTCTGCTTGCCCATACTGGCTACCTTGAACCTTCACCATCCTGGATAGCTGCTTGGGATACTTTGCCAGTATCTGCCAGTAACTTCTATGACCTTCCCAATCAGTGCTTGCACTGTTCTGATGCCACGTTAATATCGGGAAGTGTCATTCGTGGCGTCAGGAGCTGGCCACTGTTCAATCCTGTATTACAGGACGGGTCCGGGGTTGGTTCTTTGCGTCACTTCTCTTCATCAGCTACCTGTCTACACCTATCACGACCTGGCTACCTCGGCACGCAAGACTCCTGGAGATACAGGTACGCCTCGTCCTCGGGGCGAACAACTTAACAGAAGGTCTGGTTGCTGTGAAGCAGGGTGGTCACTATCTATCTAAACTAACATAACATATTCTCGATAATGCATGCACTAAAACACACTTGTTCAAAGTCTTTCAGTAGGTTATGTCTCTATAAAAGTCACACATATATCTATACTAACATTTACCATTGGATTATACAGTCTTGACCACTATAATACACCGGTTGAAGTGTGGGTCTGTGCTTACAAGAATCTCTGGTATGTGGCATTTGTTATTGATAAGCAACGATATACTATCATTGATATAAAGGCGATATACTGTATATTGATATAAAGGCGGTTCGCGCCGGTGGATGCGCGCTGGCATCGGGGGCTGTCAGGGGCGCGAAAGGCCAAGGTGCCAAACTGCATGTACACTTCAAAAGGTAGACCACGCAAAGGGGCCATCGGTCACATGGCCTCCTCAGACCCCGTGTCTCCAGGCAGGCCTCCCCTTCAAGCAGGCCGCCCCCCTAATACCACGACATACATACGTCATTCATTCACAAACACACCCCAGTTTCTAATACTTTAAAAACCACTCGATATGTCTCATGAGAACATCTTTGTGCTTTGCAAGTCAACTCCTGAACGTGCTACCTGGGAACCACTGAGATCTATGCTAATCTGCTCGTCGTCGTGCTATCCGTGAACTTCTGTGACCGCTTCGAGCATACCCATCAGTGCGCTACCTGTGGCCATCCACCTATTCTCCCGCAACATACTGCTCTGCTTGCTGAATCCAACTGATTGTTGGTCAAGGTAAGGCCATGTATCCTGGTCATATTTCGCAGATTTTTAAATTTCTATCTATTTTCGAGTAGAGTACACAATAGTGCTATGTTCATTGGTCTCATTGCTATTGACTTGAGTTTCCATTGCTATGCTATCAATAGATCCATTTATTTTCATCTGTGTCTATTGTCATTGAATTGCATCCTTCGGGGGTCCAGTCTATAATGTAAGCATGTTTCCTTCTCGTGCAAGACAGAACATCCAAGGGACGAGTCACATGTTCAGATTTCAGTCACATCAATTATACATTTCTGCAACTTATGCAAATACTAAGCAGCACATAATGAACTGGTATAGTTCCTGCGACCAAAACAAACATTGCATTGATCATTGTATGATTCATTTACTTTTGTATCAAATCTTTGCTCTTGAAGATTGTATAATAATGTCGATATTTACTTTTCAGATTGATCAACAATGTCTGCCTATTCGATTAGCGGTTGCCCTTCGAAGACCCATGCAAAATCTGAAGAAACTACAATGCATGTATTCCCGAAAACTGTTGATCGAATAAGAGAATGGGTCAGACATTGCGGATATCCACTGGATGAGCTGGAAAGTAGAGTCCAACAAGTCTTAGAGGAAAAGAGGGGTGATCGATACCGCATCTGCAACCGGCACTTTTCCTTGGACATGTACACAACTTCTTGGGTAACAAAGAAGAATAAACGGCGAACGACATGGAAATTGCGCGAAAACGCTATTCCCACTCTATTCGTCCACATTCCGCCACCGGTGAGTCAAGTGTCCGGATTTAGCTTTCGGCCTTGCAGTAGTGTGTAGCCGAATGGATTAATTGATATTGTAGGTGTCTATCCCTTGTAATAATTTCAATATTGATATGAGTGTATAGTTTTTTGAATAATGACATTTATCAATATATTCTTTTTCGATTTCATAACCCACAAACGCAATGTATATATATATATGGGGACAGGGAACTGTGCTGCATTTAGCATTTCTCAAGTATTCTGTCGTCTTACATGGCTATTTTTAATATTGGCATTTCATTATCAATCATTAATTGAACTTTACAACGTCTTGACTATCCCTTGAATCTGAAGCAAGAACATTCTACATCCTTGACGTGGTCGCAGTTATCAACCACTTCTAGCGCGTATCAGGTAATCTTACTAGGCTAATCCGCTACATACTTGTTTTATGCATGTCAAGTAATAGTTTTATTCTATCGTGTAATTATTTTACCGAATGTTTGGTTACTGCTTTCCAATTGATATACACCTTAGTTATCGTCCACTGGTGTTTGTTTTCAGTTATAATTAGTGTTATCCATACTAATGCAAGTACTGTCTTTCAGGGAGATGCTGAAGCGTCCGCCACATCTCCAAACTTTCTAGATGTTTTTCAAAATCAGGAGGTATGGATACTGACAGCTCCATCGAGCATCATCATCAGAGCTGGAATTCTTGTCGTTTGATTGTTCTACACAATGTTTCATTCGTGGTTAGCCGTTGATATGTACCTGTGCTGTCGACCCCAGGTGTGTGTTATGTTTTCACAATTGTAATCCTCACTAATGCAAGTACTATGTTTCAGGCAGTTGATGGAGCGTCAACCCCTGCACTTGATGCAGAGCCTGACATTCAAGTATACGAATTGGCGCAACAGCTTTCGGAAGTGCGCACTACATTTGCAACATCCATAGATATTCTTCAGCAGCACGAGGTATGGATAATGACAGCTCCATCATGCGTGATCATATAACGTGATTCCATTTGCTATACTTTCTTCCCTATTAACGCAAGTGCTGTGTTTCAGGGAGACAACGAAGCTTCCACCACAATCACAACATCTCATTTAGATGATGCAGATGTAAAGGAATCGTTGAAATAAGTCGATGAAATGTGATCATATTTGGATTTTCCTTGATTCTTTTGGACAATGCATCTTTCGCGGTTATCTCTTTATATGTACCTGTGCCGTCGACCCCAAGTGTGTGTTGTGTTTCCAATATTGAAAAGCATACTAATGCAAGTACTGTGTTTCAGGGAGATGCGGATGCCTCCTCTCCAATACAACCATTCATGGCAGTCCATGCAGAGCCAGAGGTATGGATACTGACAGTTCCATCGAAATAGATCATCACTGGCCGAATACTTGTCGTTTGATTGTTGCACACAATGTTTAAATCGTATTTGGCTATTGAGATGTACCTGTGTGTTCGTCCTCATGTGTGTTTTATGTTAACAATATTTTGATACATAGTAATGAAAGTACTATGTTTCAGGGAGAAGATGGAGCCTCATTCTGTGCTGTCTATGCGGATACAGAAAATATAGTCGTTGCAGCGCAAGAGGAAGGGAGGACATGCGGAAACGAATCGGAGCTACAGCGTTCAGATGTTGAAGGTCGAGTCAAAAAAGTTGCAAAGAAAAAAAAACAAAAAAGGTTAGTTACAAACAGTTCATAACTTTAAAAAAAAGTTTGTGCTGGGGACTATTTTATGTTTTTTCCAGTCAATTCTACTACACTCCATCTTGTGTTTAAACTGAACATCCCTTTTCCAATCTCTCCTCCAGTTACCCGTGGGTGTCAGAACTATACACACACACAGACAGTGAAGCGAATGAGAGATGTGGCTTGCCAGACCGTGTACACTATGGAGGAACTATTAATTGAGGCGAGGCGTGTTCAGGCTCGAGATGCTCATGTCCAATGGCCAGAACATGAATTAATGTGTTTGGAGACTACAGCAAAGTTGCATTGGACCATAGCTACAGTGCGACCGCACCACCACAAGAAGATGTTATTGAATGTATTGAAGATAGCTCTGAAGTAGTTGCAGATCAATTTACACAATCTACACCCGCCAAAAATTTGCCACCAAAAAACCTGTCGACATTGTTGTGTTCTCCCATCAATGTTGAAGTAATAGCTGTTGAAATGACAGAGAATGAACCAGCCGAAGCATCCATAGACGCATCAGAACTTGATATCAGCGATATTACTTTCCAATGTGTTGAAATCTCCACAACGTCAAAGGCCGAAACAACGTTGACGCAGGATGACAGTCTAATGAAAGAGAGCAAATACATTGTATTCGACAGTTGTTTGATGGAAATTATAAGTATGCTGAAATGTGTGCATTCCATTAGAGGGAAAGTATGTGGGAAGCCATTGATTAATGTGACTCGTCAAATAAAAGGCAGTAACGTCAAAATAAATGCCGCCTGTAGATTAAATCATAGGTTCTCATGGTATGCACAACCGATGCTGGGGAAACTGCCAGCAGGCAATCTACTGTGTGCAGCTGCATCACTTTTTAGTGGCTCCAGTTTTAGAAAGTTAGAGGCTTTCTTTCAGTTTGTGAGACTCAATTTCATTGCTAAAGCGCTGTACTACACATACCAACGTGATTATCTGTTTCCGGCCATTAGTGATGCTTGGAAAATTGAACAATTGTCTCTAGCAAGTACATTCAAAGGCAAACGATTCAGGCTAGTCGGCGATGGACAATGCGATAGCCCTGGATTTTCTGCCAAATACTGCACCTACCACTTTCAGGACATGGATAGTAAGAAAATTGTGAGTTCGGTGGTTGTGCAGGTAACACAATGTACATCCTCAGTGGCCATGGAGAAACTAGCTTTTATAAAATCAGTGGAATATCTACAATCGAGGGGAATGCACATCGATCTCATAGCCACGGATAGACACGTTTCAATTGCCAAGACAATGAGAGAGCAGTTCCCACATATTAAACATCAATTTGACGTATGGCATCTTGCTAAATCAATCAATAAGAAAATCTCGGCTGCAGGGAAAAAAAAAGGTTTTGAAAGTATTTTGCAGTGGTCACATTCTATCACCAACCATCTTTGGTGGAGCTCAAAAACTTGTGAGGGGTCAGTGGAAATACTACTTGAAAAATGGCAGTCACTGATGCACCACTGTACCAACGTTCACCGCTGGACAGCAAATGAACATTTCCACCAATGTGAACATGGGCCTTTGTCCCCAGAGGAGGCCCGGAAGAAGAAGTGGTTGATTCCATCTTCACCGACACACAAAGCCATTGAGAAGATTGTTTTCGACAAAACTCTATCAAGAGATTTGAGAGGACTGACAGAATTCTGTCACACAGGAGATTTGGAGGTGTTCCACAATATGTGCCTAAAGTACAGGCCAAAGCGTTTGCATTTTAGCTTTCGGGGCATGAAACATCGCACTCTACTAGCGGTCTTGGCCCATAACAGCAATGTCGCACGTGAACAATCTAGGACTAGGGGTAAAGTAAGGATGCCTCGCTACACTAAGTTGTTTTCAAAACAAAGTAAGCAATGGGTGATCAAACCAGTCTATGATGAAATGCAGTTCGACTTTGTGAAAGGCCTTATTGTTGCTGTGTTAGAGAAGCGCAGATATGGAATTTTGGATGTTTCTGTGCAGAACAGTGATCCATTGCCACCGAACATTGCGACTGTGCCATGCCCACCCGAAGCACAGCTGATTGTGAAGTACAAATCCCGGTTTAAATAATTGCAATACGATTGTCTTTTTGTAAATAAATGTTATTGTACAGTGTACCTGTAAACCTAACCCCTACATTCACCATCATAGGTGGCGAACAAGCTGGGTGTCATCTTTGAATTCTCTCTATTCACCTGACATATGTGTATGTATATATTTTGCTCATGTCTCATCTCATGTAAATGTAAATGCTGCGCACTGTTAACGGAGGGGAGGCTTGCGTATTGCAAATAATAAAACAAACAAACAAACAATAAATCTCACTTTTAATTCAACTCCTTTGGTACTTTATACTTTCCCTGACCTTCCGCCAAAAATTAAATGTCTCAATTTGGGCTGCAAAGCTCGCAGACAACGGGGACAAAACTGGGGCACTTAGAACGCGCCAGCCAAGCCGGCCGTGGCATTTGGGAGAGAAGCCAGTTCGCATTTGCAAATTGAGGCGCACTATATAGACGGATTCTAAACTTCAAGTTCTCACAGATGCCTATACTACGTGATGTTGCAAATAAAGAATGCGAAGGACAGCGCCCAGATGAGGCCCACAAGTCGCACTGGAAGTATAAGGGTCTATTGTTTTTTGACCTTGAGACAGGGACCATGCCGAAAGAACTACATTTGAAGGGAGTGCGCAATAACGTAAGATGATAAGGCAGAAAATTCAGAAACTAGACCGAGTTTCATTTTAGTTCAGTATACGAAAAATCGTTGTCAAGAGCACGGTCCGTTTTACAGACTGCATCACGAAGAGACACAATGGAAATTTCAAATATAATGTAAGTAAATCTTTACACGCTTTTATACCGGAATGAAGATTTAATGAATGGATGCATGGATAAATGAATGAATGAAGAGCTAGGAAAAGCAAGTAAAACTGTTTGTAGTGGGCACATGGGCATGCAGGTCCACTGTTCTCACCGATCTCTGTCCTTGGCCCAGCCACTTTTCCCTGCACTGCCTACCTGCACTACGGGACTGTCTCTGTACCCTTCAGCCCCTTCTCCCGGCATTTACCTTGCACTTGCCACCAGCTGGCCCTATTATTTAATTTGTATTCAACTAACCATGTACAACCCTTCCCCATGCGCGATCAGAAAGACACCTGGCCTAGTAGGATCGTTGTCTGTCTGCCCTTGTTCCCCACCTGCCTCGTCACGCCTAGAAACACTTGAGTATAGGCGCGTTACAAATGCCATATCATATATCATATCATTCCTCA
Organism: Ambystoma mexicanum; assembly: GCF_040938575.1. Classification (NCBI taxonomy): domain Eukaryota; kingdom Metazoa; phylum Chordata; class Amphibia; order Caudata; family Ambystomatidae; genus Ambystoma; species Ambystoma mexicanum. The sequence continues at coordinate 686,624,359 of NC_090934.1, read as the reverse complement.
CGCATGTAGACTGTCGTTTATCATTGTGTGTTGGCCTTGATTTATCTTGTTACTTTTCGCATTGATTTTAGAGGCAAACATACTCCATTGAACTATCCTTGCAAGCAAATAGTTTCTGATCGGCCGTAATAAATAAAATGAGTAATATTAATGAAGTTCGGCTAGCGAGACTAATTATAATTTTTTTGTTTTCATAACAGGTATTTGATCCCTTTCTGCCACTGCCATCTGTTTGAGACACCGGCGGATGGATTCTTCAGCAGGCACCTGCAGCTTCGTGTCAACAACTGGAGCACGATCACCATATTATGGGACGATCGCCAAGGGCCCACATGCCCTTACGCTGTACTAGTGGCTAGAAGCAACATATCAACCTTTAGGCTGGACTAGTGCCTAGTTGATGGAACAGCCTTGCGGTTCACCGTGCTTCCAAAGTGATTCTTTTTACGAAAATGAACACCCCGTGTACCATAAAGGAACAGCGCGTGACTCAAGATGAAACGGAACAGTTATTGCGGATACAGATAAAAGAAAATAAATGGCTTCCGGAGTTCATATGTCAATTGCTGAATATTCTCTAAACATTTAATGTCAAATAAATGTACTTTACCAAATGTACCGTGTTGCTGTTTCATTTTAAAGTACAGTTTCATATTCCAAATTGTGGCGCGCTGTGTTGTGAGTTGATCTGTGTTGGTTTCCAGGTTCTGTGTGGAGTTGCGCAGAAGACGACTGGGCGCGTTTGCCTACGCAGCACAGTAACTTCACGGGGAGAGGCGGGGAATATGAATGTTTTGATAATGTCAGGCTCAGGGGCGGGGGAATTGATTTAGTGCCGCAAAAGCAGGTCAGCCAGGGCGATCGGGGAAAAGATAGGATTATTAGAAAATGGCAACTCCCTGGTGCTTGTTTTCGCGTGCGTTTAATGGACGCAAACTCGGGTAAGGTCCATTGAAAAGTTTTCTAAAATCGAGCCACTTAGGCTTAAAAAAACATGGCCGACCCATAGGGACAATAATAATTTTTACTAGACCATGCCTTTAAGTAGTCACTGTTGGTTGCAGTTCTGGCTGTATTACAGAATTCCTTGTGGTTTTTGTAGGCCGTGATGGCTGTGGGTTACAGTTGTTGGGTTGAGATTTCACTGCCTTACAGTGCTTGTGTATTACAGAATGGCGGGTGGGTTCTGTAGGTTAGCAACAGTGTTTGGTTACAGTTATGGGGCTACAGAACGCCATGTGGGTTCTGTGGGTCTGTGGTGGTGTTTGGTTACAGCTATGGGGTTACAGATTGCCGGGGCGGTTCTGTAGGTTAGTGATGGTTTTTGGTTAGGTTGTGATGGCTGTTGGTTACAGCTGTTGGTGCCACTGTTGGTTAAAATATTGGGGTAACCTACCTGTATTGATTGAAGTCAGTGTTCTGGTGTCCACGTTGGGTGCGTGGTACCTTAACAAAAATAAAGTGTTGTTGTGTATGGAGGGAGTGGAGTTGGCATTCGGGTTTCAATTGTTGTTGGAATTTGGTTTGGGTTGTGTTTCCAATTGGAGTCTGAATTGGATTTCATTTAGTGTTGGACTTATTCATTTGGAGTTGGTGTTTCCATTTGGTAATGGAGATGAGTATTCATTTTTGGAGATTTCCATTTTCCTTTAATGTCTGGGCATACCATTTCCAGTTTTTCCATTTTGGAGGAGCTTCTGGGTTGTTAGGGTTTCTACAGCATTCTTATTAGAACATGTTTTGCATTTTTCATCAAGGCATGTTCCAGCTTTTCCACTTTGCTGGACTGGAGCATGTGCGTACTAAGGTGGCCACAGCATGCATCACGTTTGCATATTTTCATCAAGGCGTGTTCGACCTTGCAGTGGTGTTGGTATTGTTGCCTCTTTGGTTAGTGTCTATCGACACGCGGTTTTCCTAGACCCTTGTGTTTCTGCGTGTGTGGGGCTCATTGGTATGGCTATACAGTTTCTGTTGCTTAGCATGCACATTTTGGGTAGTTTGTGGTGGTCCTAATTGGTCTGCATGGTGGCCACATGTAGATTGTGCAAGAGTGAGTTTGTGTGAATAGTGGATCCTTTCCTCTTGTGATTGTTAGGGAGGGAGAAGTGTTGTAATTGGCATTTGTGCTAAGTGCAGAATGGCATGAGGTCACGTGGAATATTGGAGTGTTGGTGGGTAACTAGGTTCTATGGGTTCTGGGAGTGACAGAGTGTTAGCTGGCAGGGATGGATGCTCCAGTGTGTGTCCTATGCCTCTAGCTTAACTCCTGCCTATCAACTAGAGGGCTCACAGTCATGGAATAAACAAACCATCCTGACTCCAGCCTGGTGTTTGAGCAGAAAAACCCCATCACTTCAGAGAGCTAATCTGGTAGAGTTGCCTTGTGCCGTTAATGTCCCTACCTGTCCTGGGACTTTACAGGACAAACTGAGTACAATAACCTAGTAAACTTAGATACATGTCTCAAAAATGTATTCAATCCCAAATAACATCTGAAAGTTTTGAGGGGAACACTTTTTCCAAGCTATGTCACTAAAGCAGTACAGGGACGTTAAATGAAACTTTGTGGCAGTATACATAAAATTGAATGATCTAGAATCTATAATTGTACATTAATTCCCTACGTATTCTTAGGAGGCCATCAGTCCAGAAAGACATCCAGTATTACATTTCTACCTTTGCAGTTTTGTATGCAATCCAAAAATCTACACAACCTGTTGGCATACTGCAGTAACTGCCACTGCCATAAGTACCCTGCAGACCCCCCTTGTAAGAGCCGCACCATGAATTATTTTAACTTCCTAATTTGCCCTCCTTTAAGAAGATTCCATTGGCTGCAGGGAAGGCTAATATGTTCCTCCACAATATATTCCATTGACATGGCCTTCTCTCTTCCATTACATCTAATCAGGGACGATACCTCCAAGTTCTGGTCTGCTTTGTGTAAAGAACTCAGATTGTGGTAGGTCAGAAGAGGCAACTGTCTCGGGTTAGCCATTTCACTGAATATTTATTAAAGAATATTAATAAGGCCTGTCTATCCTGATTCTACAGGGTGTCCCTACCAAACAAAACTTGCTACGGTGTTCGTCAGTCATCATGGGAAGTCCATAAATGATAACTGTCCACCGCCCAACTCTAACTCTAACCTATCTGATCCTACCACTGTGTTTAACAACTCAAAACACTGGGAATGTCTCAGTTCTCCTGAGATTTGTTAGCTTATGGATCAGCCACTTTTCAATAGATAATCTTCAGGTAATCTCTAGTGATCACTTATCAGTTTGTACAGTTCACTTGTTAATGTTTTAGAGTTTTGTTTCTTATCTTGGTTTCTTCTGATAGAGGGGATCTTTCTCTCTTTCCCTCAGGATGTTATCCAACAATTATCTTTTCCTTCTGGGCTATTTCTTAGTTTCCCAAATAGTTCATTAATTCTGATTATCTGTTTCTCTTCTTCTGAATATCTTTTCACAAAGTGCAGCTTATTCTCTGGTTTCTCCTTATATCTTGTATGTTATTGTAACTTAAGCCTTTTTGATATAAATCATTATTGATTGGATCATTTCCAAAATATATTTTCTTCTCTTCTGGCTGTACAATGCTACCTTCTATACTGAGATGAGTATTAGTGTTCCAACAATAACTTTCATTCCCCTTTCTTAAGTGTTCCCTCTCTTAGCTGACTAGTATGAACATTCAGTAATGATTCTCATTCACTCTTGTTACGTTTTCTCTCTCTTGACTGTGACGAGTATGAGCATTCTCGTAATTATTCTCATATCCTTCCCTGGGTCTCACGTTATTGCAGTTACCTTTAGCGCTTAGGGTTTGTGTCACCAGGATTCCTGTTTGGCAAGGGTCGGCTTCCTTTCCTCGTGGTCTGGTGTCTTGGGTCTTCTCGCCTGCTTCATCTCTCTTTGCCGTAGATGGTGTTCTGGTCTCCTCAGTATTGGCTTCGCTTCAGTCGGCCGTAGTAGAATGGTTTTGACTTCGTTATGCGGACCTCTGGTCCACCACCGACTATCTGCAGTTGCGTCATCAATCTTGGCTTCCTTCTCCTCCTCCTCTGCCCCAGCACACCACTGGTCTGGCTTTAGCTCGTCTGACCTTTTTACGGACAGCAGCACACCTGTCAACAGTCTGTCTCCTCTAACTGGAGGATGCTGCACGTCTTGCTTTTGCTGATTTACGGAGTCAGCGTGTGTCTCTCTTTGAAACTCATTGTGCGCTCAGAGTTTTTAATTGAGGGAGACATGAACGCAGTAATGGATCGGTCTCTGGACGGATCATACACGGTCTCTCGTACACAATTAGGACCAACTAAAGCCCTGGTAGAGGGACTAAACAGCTTGTCTCTTGCTGATGTGTGGCACACTCTACATCCACAAAGAATGCAGTACACGTTTTACTCCTCAGTCCACAACTCACATTCCCAAACTGTTATAATTTTATCCTCAGGACACATCATGGGGGTGGCCAGAGAGTGCAAGATATTACCACGGTTATCTGATCACTCGCCCGTTCAATTAAATGTCTGTCTCCTTTGGCAAGTTCCACAAACACATCCATGGAAGTTCAAATCTGATGCACTGACAGATTTAGCATTCAGAAGAGCAGTAGCTGAAGAGATACAATCCTACTTCGCGATTAACAATGGATCAAGAGGATTTCCTAATAGTGGAGAAGCCTTCAAGGTTTATGTATGTGGTGTATGTATCAATAAGGAGGCATGGGTACAGTGGCCCATCTGCACCAACTTGAAACACCTGAAGAAAAAAACGTAGTGTCCTAGAAGCATAGGCATAAAGACTCTAAAATCCAGAATCTCTATCTCTAATATAAAAAACGCAATTTCAGACGCTGGCGCATCGATATGGAGAGAGTGATAGGCCCAGAAAACTCTTCTTAAGGGCAATTAATCAAGAATCAGATAATGAAACAATCTGGGAGGTTGACACAAGGAGATAAAGAGGTGGACTAAGCATTCCTAGATTAATATTTTGTCCTTTAAAGCTCCCAATGCACGCATACTGACGCATAGATCTCCAAATACTTAGATCAGACCACACTAATCTGGAAATACAGCACATTGCGAGGCACTGGGTGGCCCCTGGATCTTGCAGAGATTAAACAGGTGATTCAAGAATTAGTTTTAGGGAATACAACTGGCCCAAAGTGGCCCAAATTGGCTCACAACTGAATTCTGGAAGAATTCATTGACCAATTTGCCCCACATTTACAACACTTCATACCACACTGCACTCCGCCAGGGTGTGCTACCACAACCGACAAAAGAAGCACATATTACTGTCTTTTGGAACTGGATAAAGTCAAAAGTAAATGCCAGTTCTGTGGTCCCATCACTTTAGTTAATCTGGATAGTAAAATTGTAGGTTTTGGATAATCACATACTGATTATCCAAATGAATCGGGATTTATCCTAGGGCGATCAACACAATTAAAAATATGTCGCCTCTGACAAAATAGAGCTTCTCGATTAATCTGTCCAGGCCACAGCAATCCTATTAGATGCCGAAAAGCATTCGTTTTGATTGAGTGGCCTTACCTGCGTCACATCCTCAGACGAATGGGATTGGAGACGCAAACATTTCTTGGGTATCAGCTAAGATGAGGGTCCTTACAAACGGCATATTGTCGCCCCAGTTTCCTCTTGTCCGGGGCAAGAGACGGGGGTGCCCACTCTTGCCTCTCCTATTCGCACTACTGATGGAATCCCTGGATTGTGCCTTTGGCGAAAACCAACTAGATTAGACAGAGGGATGACTACATATTTGCGGACGATCTAGGTTTGTATACACGACACCCCAGTTAATCTGGGTCCCATCATTGAGGAATTGAAAAACCTTGATCACATTTCTGTTCTAAGGATAAATTGGCCCACATCAGATTTGGTGGAGATATGGGATTCCGATAGTGCACAGTGTCCATGAGAACATAGCGTGGCTAGCATCTGCAATTAATGCAATTAACGTGCACAGCTACACCACGCTTGTGCAGTCGGCCCAGAAAAGAGTTGAGCATTGGATTTGCCACCCGATCTCATTCATTGGAAGAACTGTGCTTATAAAAATGGTACAGTTGCCTAAATTCTGATACATCAACAATATTCCCATGCGATTCCTCGTGGTCTTTTTCAATGAGATTCAATCACTAATGCAAAACCAGATTTGGGCCAGAGTTAACAGAGATACTCGGACACTACCAATCCGACAGTGTGGGCCCAGTATACCAGACTTCAGGACATACTTTCGTGTTGGTCAAACACATCATGCAGTTTACTGGTATACAACGCCCATGCAATTCTAACATGTATGCTAAGAATGGATTGTCGCACACTGGAATGGTGTTTTCTCCTCCGACCATTGTTATTTCGGTTTCATTTTGATTAAGTGGTTCTTGAAGTGGTTTTTGGCTGCCAGCAAGAAATGGTTGACTCACTTTGGGAGTTTCTTTACCAATTTCTGTTTCCATCTGTTCTTCTTGATGCTGCTCATCATATAAAATATCTTTATGTTGACTACATTTTTTAGGCTACTTTCAGGGGCTTCAAATGCAACTTAAAAGGTAGCATGGGCACATAATAATTCATCTTCTTTTCACCAAGGTTTGAATAACTAGTAGAGCCATGTAATAAATAACATTCTATGTGGTTTTCAGATTTGAAGGATAGTTGTACATGGTTGATTTGACTGGGTTTTGAAAGTCTTACTAGACTTCCTTCACAATTTAAGACTGCATATCTGCCAGATACTTCATTTGTCATGATGTTTTTGCAAATGTAGTATTGTGCCGTTTCATGTACAAAGATGCTTTCCAACGAAGTACTTATGTTTGGGTAGTATTTTAAAATGAGATTACTTTTTAAGTTGTCTTAGCTGTTGGGAGTTTTTTCGGCTAGGTATTCAATTTCTTGGTATGATTTAAGTACTCTTTTCAAGATGAAGATGCACAAAGGTTTAGCTAGAGAATATTTTCAGATTTTCCAAACAAGGCTGCGCTTGTTAAAAGGTCTGAAGCTTTGTGCATTCCGTATTCTATGTGAGAGCATTTTGATACCGATGCTGTACAGTTTTTTATAAAGGACTTTTTCAGATGAAATGTCATCCCAGAGAGCTTTTAGCTCAGTTTTCGCAGCTTTGGTGAGATAGGCTGGAACATATCTTGCAAAATACATTTGAATTTTCTGCAATGTATTGCATGTCTTTATTATCATTCCACATGAATGCAATGATCGCATTTTAATCATTTCTGTACTCGGCGGCTTCATCGCTTTTAAAGTTGCACTTTTTTTTAGGAGACTTGCCGTGGACGCAATGTCCAACAGCAGATATGAAACTATCTACCTTAACTTTGGTGTAAACTGGTGTAGGGAATGCAAAACAGTATTTAGTGTGCTATTTGCATTTTGTTTCTCTATTGACGTCTGCAATATTTGCCGAACGTATGTTGTTGGAAACGCAGGATTTGACTTTTTAAGTGGTTATTTATGTCTTCTGTAGGGATGTTAGAGGTCATTAATTTTGCAATCAATTTTAAAGCAGACTCATCACTCAGCACCACATTTGGCAGCATATTTTATCCACAAAAGCATGTGAATATGTGGTGCTCTTCTAGTCTTTTTTCGAAAAGTAGAGTTCTATTTCTCCAAGTGGGGGAGAAATTGTGCTGCAGATGAAATTTAACATGGAAATAAATGAACACATTTACTGCATCCAGAGAACAGAATTCTTCTGTGCTTTTTAAGTCTATTCAAGTATGATCTGCAGTGCGTGGAGGTCATGAAAATCATCCCATACATATTCTGCAGAAATGGGTGTAGCAATCCATGAGGGGGACTCAGGTTCCTGAGAATGCATTGAACCTCAGAGTGATGTCAGAACCATTATACTTTTGTGCTAAGCATATTTCCCAAGATATCGACTACAACCCTTCATATTAGTCTCTTATCTTTTCAAGTAGTTCACTAGCTGACTTATTAATGAAGTGAGTTCTAGTTTTTAGTGTATGAGCAACTCCAAAGCATGGAGTTGCTTGTTCACTTTCAAATAAAAGATGGAAAATGTATTCAACATTTTGATGGTTGGTTTGTTTGTTTATTTATATGGCGCTCCAACCCCAAGGGTATCTGGGTATCTTGGGTCTACAGAGTGCATTGTGAGAGAACAGTACTCTGATGTTCCGATTTTCAAAGGTATGTCATCATGTCTTTCTCCTCTTCCTGTAGCCAAGAGTAATGGGAAACAGTGTGCTTCTTAACTCGTCACAAATGCGTTTAAGTAATTCTGATGCAGGGAATTTAGCAGTCTTGGGTTGTTATCGTATCGCAAAAAGGTCAGCTGAAACCATTGTGATTTTCTAATTCTCTTCCGATTTGTGGTAAATGTGTCCTGTTTTTGTACTCTGCTTGTAAACAGTTCTACAGGAGCAGACACATACTTTGTCTGGAATTTCAGAAGAGCTAGTTTGAAACATTGGTATTTGTTTTTTATGTGTGGTGCAAAGAAAGGTACGGGTTATAGTTGGTCACACTTTAGAATCATTTGTGTTATCTTGTTCTGCTTCAGTAGCAAAATATTTATTGTGCATTTTTAATGGGTTTAGGACTTCATGTGCTGTTCCATTTAGTAGAGTTTAAGTTAGTTTTTGTAATTCTCGAGCTGGGCTTTTAGCAATGTATAATATTAAGCACAAGAGCCTGCATTGTATGTAGATTGATGTGTTGCTCACATTTTCATATGAAAGATTCATTTACAGGGTGCTCTTGGGCAGGAGTCCATGTTTTGGAGAGTTTCGACTCTACTTTTCTCTTTTCCTTTCACATGGATCAACTGTTGGCACACATTGCAGATTGAGCTGCAAGTCCCTTTGTAGATAGGGCACACTCTCCTCGGCGTGAGGATTTGTTTCAATATTTGTTTGGGAAAGGTCTTGGATTAAAGTGTCTTTTTTCATAATAGTATCTTATACCGTCTCATAGCCTCTACCATATGCATGCATTGCAATTGGATGTCTTTGTTGTAGGTTGCAGGCTTCTTTATTGAAGTGTGGGTTAGTGCTGGTAGTGTGACACCATTTGCCGCCACAAAATTTGTATAAGTTATCTACATTGATATTGGACGATGTAAACTTGAGCATCAACGACCCTACCGATGATAATGCACTAGCCTTAGCCAACTCCATCTAATATTTGGGCTTCACTCAGCGAATCACATCTCCTGCTCATCACAAAGGCCACACGCTAGACAGGCTAGTAGATGGCTAACTGCAAAATCACAGTCACGTCCAACGTCCCGTGCCCCTGGTCAGACCACAGTGTTATCTTACTGCTGCAATCACAGACAGACTATCTACACTCGATCTGTGATCCCAATTCCATGGTAGATCTATACAACCAAACCCTCCTACTTGCTATCGATTAGATAGCCCCCATGAGCAAACAAGCACCCAAGCTAAGAGCTCACCTCAACTCCTGGTATACCCTAGTCTCAAAACATTATGCGACACAAAGCAAGCAGCCAAGTGTATCTGGAAAAAGTCACCTTCAGCAGCCAACCAGGAGCATTTCAATTCACTATCTAAAACCTACAAACAGGCTATCCTCCAAGCTAAATGTTGGACCTATAATGAGCGAATAGAAAAGGCAAACTCCAGGACGAGAGAACTCTTCATCATCCTGCGAGAACTCGAATCTCCAGTCTTTCTCCCTAGATTACTGCCACAAGGACATTACCTGGTGTTCCAATAGTCAAAGGGCACTTCTGGACAAAATCTCCCTACTTCAAATGAAAATCGCAGCAAAAAAAAAAAGAAATGACTACCAATAGAAACAACTCCGAACCCTGTGCCCAAACCTCTTGAGTCCACTCAACTATTTGAGCTTACCGCAGTCACGGTCCAAGAAGTTACAAAAATCATCAGAGGCTTGAAGCATGTAGACGCCAAGGAGATATCTGCCAGGCTTCTCTGATAAAAGACTGCACAGCAGAGCTCTCACCCCATTCATTGCTTCACTCATCAACAACTCCTCCTCCTCCTCTGGTATTATACCAACCAAACTAAAAGATGCATGGATACTCCCACTCCTCAAAAATCGTACACTAGACCCCAATACCCCATCAAAATATTAGACAGAGCAGCATATCTGCAAATCCAAAACTATTTCGAAATCACCAATCTCCTTGGGCTACACCAATCTGGCTTCCGCCCTGGTCATGGAAAGGAGTCAGCACTCCTGGACATAAAAATCCAAATGGATGATATTAAAGACAAGGGCAATCTGGCCATCCTCCTCTTGCTCGACCTCTCAGAGGCCTTCAATTTAGTGGACCACACAATCTTATGCCAACATCCAACCTCAGCTGCTTTCTTCTCCTCCAAGGCCACATCCTGGATCAAATCTTTCCTATCGAATAGAACAATGAGGGTCTTCTCCACTACTGCAGCTGCGCTGCCAGCCCCAGTCACGTGCGGAGTTCCCCAAGGCTCTTGTGTCTCCCCGATACCATATTTACCAAGCCGCTATTTGATCTCTTGGATCTGGCATATCTTAGACTAACTATGCGAATGATACACAGATCCTCCTTCCCATCTCAGGTGATTACAGAACAGGCTCCAATGCTCTGAACAAAATCTACCAAACCATCCAGGCGTCGATGGCGTAAGACGCCCTATGCCTAAATGGAGTGAAAACGGAGTGGCTCCTCATTGGAACACAACCTCACTTAAGACAACTCAGCGGAGACTAGGTTGCCTTCTTCAACAACAGTAACATTATTCCAGTCTCTAAAGAAGTGAAAACGCTGGGGGTTTACCTGGACTCTTTGCTCTACCTAACAGGGCAGGTAAACGCCATTGCCCTTGCGGCAGCGTACAATTGTAAACTTATCAATGCCTGCAGACCTTTCTTGTCCCCCGATAGTTGCATCACGATGGCCAGAGCTCTAATACTTTCCAGAATAAACTACTGCAATGCACTATTTGCAGTCTCTACCACGCTGAACATCAAAAAAATGCAGATCATTCAAAATAACGCAGATCATTCAAAATAACGCTCTAAGAGCAGCATTGAATATCGCAAAAAAGAGCATATCTCTTGTGCAAGACGGACTGTTCACTGGCTGCTTGTTCGTGAGCACATCATATTCAAAACATTTTCTCTAGCGCAAAAATGTGTGTCAAACAATGCCTCAAGATACTCATCCCGAAAAATCGCCACACCTAAACCCAACAGACCCACCCGGCCTTCCACTCGCACCCCTTCTCCATTCCCAGATTCAAGCTGCAAAAAGAAGGGGGCAGTAGCTTCCCAGTGGTGGTGGCAAAGAAATGGAACGCTTTCCTGCTTGCTCTGAGATCAGAAGCCTCATTCTGTTCCTTCCGAAAGGCCTCAAAACATGGCTATTCACGCTAGATACCTAACCTTTCACAGCATTATGCTCCTCCATGATTGCTAAACCTTATTTTGTTTATTTAACAACAATGTCTGTCAATGATTCTAAAACCTCACTGTGATCGGCTAATAACCATGTCTGTGTGTATCTTTTCTCTCTGTAACCAACGCCCAGATACCGCTGGGTTATTTGCGCTCTACAAATGCCAAAATAAAGAAATAAATTGGGCATGTAGTTTTGTTAACTAAAATTAGCATAGTTTTAATGTACTGTCAAATATTACTTCTAAGACCAGGTTTCTTTGATAATTGACAAGTGAAGAATGTGACTTGTCTGATTTTTAAATGAGATGGTGAGAACTCTACGATGGAACAGTTTTGTAAAACTAATTTTTGGGAATTTGTTATTGATACTATATTTACATTGGAAGAAATGGTTTCAATATCTATTGTGTTTGTTGGCGGCTAATAGTCTCTTGAAGCTGTTTTGAATGGTCAGTCTTTGCATTTCTTTTTTGAAGGAGGTGGAGGAATGACACTTATTTTGGTGGTTGTTGCTGTTGAACTGTGCAAGATGAGTTACAGCTTCTTTTGCTTCTTCATTTTCCATGAATTGCCACAGTGGACGGTGAATGTATGACTCTCCTCCACTATAGCAATGTATATGTTCTCACCTGCACAATGTTTTCCTTGTCATCTTCGGAGTTGGGTTTTGGTTAGCACGTTTTGTATTTTTTGTAGAAAAGAGACTATTTAGATTGGGTTCCATTAAAGTATGTGTGTTTTTAATGCTGTTATTTTTCAATACCATATGGGAAGGGGTGGTATGAAGACATATTTAATTGGTGAATTTGGAAGGAGTGATGTCGTTTTTGGTATTGGTTGCTTTTTAACACATTCAACCATGAGGAACAGTGTCCCTTTTAGCTACCTGGCAGTACTTGCTTGTAGACTCATCAGAAGCCATGCAAACATTCTCACATAACATTGGAAATATCAGAGGAGTGAGATGTGGCCAGGGATCAATCTTCCGGCTAGGATTACACTATTATTTACCATGAGACAGCTGGACATCTAGGTACCAATCAAATGGATATATGGCATACATTACACAGTCAAGTAGTAGACTGAGTAGAGGAAATAACTATCAAAGAAGACAGTTCATCATCTTCTAATGAACAAGTCTCTTTTCTAGATAAAAAAAAACAAGACACGGGCACAAGAAAAACTGTTCTAAGGAAAGTGACGATTCCTTCAAGGAAGACTTAGTCGTAAATATATCTAAGTATAAGCTGACTAAGTTTGAAAAAAGGACATTACATAAAGGTCTTTCTTTTTTGTCACAATATAGTTGCGATTTATTGAAAGAAAAGATTCCTTTTTTAGACTCATTCGTAAAATTAAATTAAAATATTTTTTTGACATCATGGAGGACTTGGACACAACTGAGAAATCTGATGTCTTAGAAATCGGGACATACCTGTTCAAAATGTGACTAGCAAGAGTGTTTTGAAAAATAAAACATGCAGCAATTTTTCAAATTGAGAAAAACAAGCAATGACTAAGTTGTGGAATAATGTGGAGATCATTGTTAAGCATGCCGACAAGGGAGAAGCACTGGTTGGATAGAGACCTCTAGCGTCAGGAGGTTCAAAAGCAAGTGACCATGAAACATACATGGACATTTTAAACAACCCTACTGAACAGGTTAAACAATTGATTAAAGACGTTTTAGAGGAGGATGAAGCCAATGGCTTCCTAGCACACCCCCCTAAGGCCTAGCACACCCCCCTAAGGCTTTTCTTACTAAATGACATCCTTCCATGCCAGTCTTGTATATATTTTCTACGAAGCAAAAACAAAGAGGTAATGGCTGGACGGTTTAGAAGGAATCTTAACCACTGGCATTGCTCTGGGCAACCCTGCAGACCATCGTTCTTCACTTGCCAAGCCATTACAGAAGGGGAAAGACCATATGCAAATCAGGCTTGGTCCCACCCCAAAAGGGGCAGTCCAACCCGAACTGCTAGTTCACATCCCTTCTGCACGAGACCACAAGCATCCCCAGACATGTTTCAGCCTTTTTGGGCCTCATCAGTGAGGAGTAGCTTGGGTCAGTAGGGTCAGCAGGCACAGGACCCACGTCTAGGCATACCCGTCCCACTAAGGGTGACAAAGCAAAAACGGGTATGTCATCAACTCTCATCCCACCTGTGGTACTTTTGTCTCTAGTTGCAGAGCCGTTGGCTCCAATGGGCATTTTACTAGACTTGGGAATGTTCATTTTCAGGCCTGAGAATCGACCAAAGTTTTGTATAACAAATTGCAGTCCTTGGCGGCTTTTGTTTCCTATTTTGGCGATTTCTATGTGCACAAAGTTAACTTTTTGCTTGCCTGGATGGTGCACCCTTAAGTGTATATTGCGGCTGCTGCAATATTTAAATCAATAATTCTTTTTGAAAACACTTATATGGAGTGCGCTTCTGGCACGAACAGTATTATCACACCAACAAAATAACTTTTTCAGTAGTATTTATTTTTTGCATTGAGATCATGCGGTTTCCTTCATTATACATTGATACACATCCTTATAATTATTTCCTCTCAGTACACATCCTTATAATTCTTTCCTCTCGGCACCCCAGATGGGACTCGAACCCACAATCCCTGGCTTAGGAAGCTCCCATATTAAACAGTTTGGTCATGAAAAGAGCCAGAGTGGAGCGAAACATTTTAAAGAATCGGACTGTGTAACCATCTTCCCCAGGTGCTGCTCCCCTTTAATTTTACTGATGGTATCAAGAACCTCCTCATCTGCAAATGGGGCTTCCAGCACGGCTACTTTGTCCGGTAACAGACACAGGATGGGGAGAGCATTTAAGAATTGGTCGATGTGGGAACCTTCTTTGTTATATTCTCTCGTATAAAGAGTTTTGTAATATTTACAAAACTCATCTACTATCTGGGTTTTGTCTAGGAGTTTTTCTGTTCTCATTGATGGTATTGTGGCTACCTTTCTAGAGCTTCTCTGCTCCCTTAACCTCCAAGTCAGGATTGTATCGGCTTGTTCCCCCTTCTCCATGTATTTTTGCTTGAGGAATGCCAATTTCCGTTTCCGTTTGGTGAATCAAAAAGGCCTTCAGTTCAGCTCTGTATTTCTGAAGCTTCCCCGGATCATCAGGCAGCATTTGGGACCTCAGTTTCCCCCCTGGTTGCAATTCTTCGATTTTACCCCTAAGAGCCGACTCTTGCGCTGCTCTTTCTCTCTTCTTTTTGGCTCCTATTCCTATCAAGACTCCTCGGATAGTTGCCTTGAATGCCTCCCACACTCCCAGAGGCCCCATCTCGTCATTGTCATTAAAGTAAAAGAATTCTCTAATTGATTTCAACAGTGTCTGGGCCAACTCCTTGTTTTTTAACAAAAGGTTGTTGTAGGACCATTTAGTACAGTTTTTGTCTGAGAACCATTCCCCTATTCTAATTCTAACCATGTTGTGGTCCGATCACTGTATAGACTCTGTGGTTGATTCCAGCATTAGAGTAGTAAGTGAACAGGAAGTCCCACCCACGAACCTAGGAAAGAGCCCACCACCCCCAATTCTGCGTTGGTCTGTTGAAAACAGAGAGCCTTTTTGTACTGCACCCAGGAGGCCATGTGTATGGTCGCCCCCTTTTCCTGTCTATGTCTGGGTCCAGGACCATGTTCAAGTCCCCCCCTATAATCAAAGAATCTTCAACAAATGGTTGAATCTTGCCCTTCATTGAGTCCCAAAATTGGTCTTGCCCATCGTACGGACAGTATACCGAGTGAGCAATGGTGCTCTGTGTTATCTATTCTTTTTACACTTGTGATTGTCGCTCATTATAGCGGTCAGAGTTTAGCGGGTGTCCGCTTCTGGCGGTTTGTTACACTATGCCTCTCCTATTATCTTATATATCGCTGTCCATAGTTTGTACAGCGAAGAGAGTCAAGGGGACATTTAAGTCACCATTTGTTGCTTTTTGCGTCCCTCTCCGACGCACAGAGGACTTTGTCATTCACTTGATGTTGTCTTATATGCCACACAGATTATAACGTGCATCATTGCACAGTCGGTGTCGGCTGTCGGGGTGCTTGATATTTCGTGAGATGCTTTCAGTTAACCCCACAAAGAATGGCAGACATTCTTTCACTGTTGTGGTATTGATATGTTGACAGTGAGGGACCTTATCCTGCTACCTTATGGAGGCTTTGTTGCCCATGTGAGATGCAATACCGTTTAGCATTAACTGACCTCGGGTTTGATAGACCTATTAGTGTCAGGCCATCGTTGTGGTCTGCCCAGACTAATTCCTACGTCTTTTACCTTTTGTTATCAGTAGAGAGATCGCCCTCTTGACTGAACTACTACTACTGCCCAGCAATTTCCGACCTCATCCATAAGGCTGGGTGAGTTGATTCTTTTTTTTTGTCTTTGCCTTACTTACAGCTGTGATTTGAATAGTGGAAATATTAATTGGTACACAATACCGATGATACATATTGACCTCTACAGGTATGATGCTTCTTAGAACTCCTTCCAAGGAACATGGAGGTTAGTACAATCCCATTTCACATTGAACGACTTTAGATTGGAATCCAAACATTTTTGAGACTGAATGGTCATTTTTTGCAACCCTGCAGGGTCCTACAGAAGAAGTACACTGAATAGGAACATATAGCTCTCACCCTGAAGATGGATTTTGAATCCGAAACACGTTGGTCATAGAGACATCAATAAGGAGCTACCTTGGTTTTGTTGTGAATGTCACATGACATGCGTAAAAAGTCCAAGTGTGAATGTTGTAAACACTGGATCTCAAATACATACTTTGTTGATCTGCGAACAATGTTCACCACTTTGAAATGTTAATTACTAACGCACCTATATGTAAAACCTATATGTAAAAATAAGGACGATGGTGTACGTTTGTTATGATTTTCTTTGACGATAATTTGTTTTTAAAAAAAGAAGTGTTCAGACTCAAACTATTTGGTTTGATCTCTATGCTGGGACAACAATAAATGTGATTGTTTATACCACAATAGGGAATCATGATTGATGCAAATGTTCATGGTGGACGATTTAATGTGCTTTAAAGTAAGTTTAAATAGATGAATGTCAAATTGAATAGTGGTTCTCACTTTATTGAAGGAATGACAGAGGTAATTACATGAACAGACGTTGGGACAGCTGTTCCCCTAGGAGTGCATTTTTGGGCCACTGTGTAGCGATACATGGTTTGATTTTATTTATGTTCCCTCTTGAGGAGCCCGCAGCTGGATCGGGAGCGGGGCTCTCCCTTGGTCCTCCGCAGCAGGGGTTAACTCAGGGCTCCTTGGTCCACGGGATTCAGGGGTGTGGGCGGGGGGGGGAGGCGAGTCTCTGGGATACAGCATGGTGCGGCACACACGGGGGCGGGTTACAACTTGTGGTGGGGGCTATCGGGGATGGGGGGGCGCTCTAGACCCAGAAGGGACCCATGGGGTGCGGAACTACACAGAGCAGTTAGCTCATCTCCCCAGTGGCCAAATCCAGTTTAGACAATTCTTGCTTCAGCAATGAAAGTTTGTCAGGATGGTTCTGTAATATTTCATCAAAATATATCAATAGTTCTACTACTGCTTCTTTAACAATCATTTGTTTCCACAATCAAAATGTGTCAGGATGATTTGTTAATACCACTTCATAGCACCTCATCAGCTTACACCTGGTTTGCTTGGTTCCATGTGATGTAACCCAATCAAATTTTACCAAAAAAAAGAAATACCAAATTATTATTTTTTTTATTTGTGCCCCCCCAAACCTCCATATTTCTCTATATTTTTAACCCCATACCTTTTAACCCACCACATATCCATTTATTTTTCTGTATTTATTTTGTAAAATCTGATTCAGTATATAATTTTCAGTAATATTTTGCTTCTATGCCAGGCCTACTACTTCAAGTACACCTGGTTTACTCCCATGCCAGGCCTACTATTTCAAAGTTCTCTATTCAGGTATAATCCCACCCTCGAACATAATAATGTTTTACCACATCCTCTGACCTGATATACTCCCCTGCCAGGTCAACAAATTACAAACAACAAGTGCCTCTGTGGTTAAAAGCAGCTTACAACTATTTTGCAATGTCTCATGCTTCACAACACCGGGTTTTAAGAAATTCTTCAGGGAAGATAAGTTTCACATTGGTGCTCTTTATTACACTTTTGTGATTTCTAAAATCTCTGCAAGTTATGCTCCAACCGCTCTTGAGTGAGTAACCTCTACCAGAAGGGCAGCCTTCTTGCCACTGTGTTTCCCCACTTGCTCATTAGTCAAATACTCATACTTATTTGCGATTCCTCCTTGGGTTTGGCAATGTGGGTTTACACCATCTTCTTTTATGCACTTCTTCAAACATGGGCAATATGCTTTACAAACTTTAGCCTTTTCATTTGCACCTTGCTGATTTTTGCAATGTTTGTTAGTTTTAAATTGCCTTGATTTAACTTTCTTTTGGCTTGGGTAATGGTGGTTTGTGTTGCATTTTGGAATGATTGCCCTATCTTGTTGCTGGTTTTTAAATAAACTTGCATGTTTAAAGTCACAGTCAGTTTGTTTTTACAAAACAACATTTTCTCTGCTTTCTGCCAGTTCCGGATTCAAAATTGCTTTCTTGTGTGCTTTTCTCTCAATACTTTTGCTTTCTGGTGTTAAAGTATCTGCTCTGAACACGCTGGCGGTCAAAGAGCGCGCCAGTGTCACAATAGCTTGGTGAACTCACTGGTATGGCGTGCGCGTCTGTTTCCCTCGCTGCTCCCAGGTTCTCAGCCTCAGCTGCTCCTTGCGATCAGGCAATCTGCTACTTAAGGTCTGCCTCTGCCCGCGCCACACTCACACTGTGCTTCCTCTGCTCCAAACGCTCTGCGGTGTTCGCCTGTCAGCAGAGTTGGACTTGTTATGGGGGAACCCTTTTAAACTTTCACTCCAGGGGGCAAGCTTCCTTCTCCGATGCTTCCAGCTGTGTGACCTCTGCAATTAAGACTGCTGGAGGTGAATACGCTCTCAGGACCGGTTACTGCTTGACACTCAACAGTGGTCCCGGCGTCTTCTCTCTCCTCCAGTTTCTCCTTCAACATTGGATTACCTTCGGGTCTGGGCATTTAATAAATTTAATAAATAAACATGGAGAGTTTACAACTCCTCCACCTACGACTACTGCTCTCCTCCTTCGTCCCAGTATCTTGGGAATTATGGGACTTGTAGTTCACAATGCAAAAATCAGTTTACTAAATGTATTTTTGATTTCATGCTAATTTTTATTCCTGATAACATTCTCTACAGGAATATCATAAGGATCAATCCCATGAATTGGTTTTACAGAGAAATAAAGATGTTTAAGTTGTTATTATTCACAAACTCCTTTTCATTGTACCTTTGGGGGGTTAGGGAGACCTTCTAGCTCTATGGGTCTCCAGGTTTTTAGAAGGGTTTTCATTTCTCCCAATCTAAATGATCTTCTTGACAACAAGCCATTACATACATTAGCACTGCAGAGATGTCTTCCCACGAGGAAGACAAATACTGTGTTACACCCAACACAGTCCTGCTGTTCCTCTGGACCCTTTCTCCTCCCAGGTGATCCTCATACAGAACACCACCCCCAAGGTCAGGATCAGAACGCTTCGGCCTTTCCCTGGCCACCTGGGGGGAAGACTTCAAGCAGGGTCTTTGTGAGGATTCTGCAGGAATCATCACAATATCTTCGAACTAAGTTAAGATCGGATGACTTCCGAAAGCAGAAAGCCGTACTGTTCACTATGGACATTGCCATCTTATATGGCTACTTTCTTTTCACCAAGAGACGTCAATCAGACATTTTTTTAGATTTGAGGAGCGCTATTTTTGTAAATTTCAGGGACCTCAAAGGGGACAGTGATGGCCCCGAGTTACGCCAACACATAAGGCTTAAATGGGATCATCTATATTAATACGACTCCAGATGAGGGTTAAGTTACTTTGAAGTCTGCGATATTTAGTAATTGATTAAGACTGACCACAGTCACAGTAGTTACTTTGTTACATTTTTATCATATCATTACTGCTCGACATTTCTAATACAGTCCATTATTTAAAGTCTTAATGATTGTTACTTACAGAATTGTGCTGCAAGACGCACTCGCACCATCTTATTTAGTGTGACTAAGCAGTCAACAGAAATTCTAGAGACCACATGACTGAGAAACTGAGATTTAATTACCCTAATATGGTCACTTAGAGAAACGCGTTGCGAGGCACTCATTCTACATTTGGTATGGTTTGACATAATATAACTACTTTAGCGATTAAAAGATGTTAGTAATGGAGACAATGATTTTGATGGACATGAAGTGAAAGATAATTTGCAGGATTGTATTAAAGTTGTATAACACACACAAAAAAGGAGTAATGAAAGATCTATGATTTAAAGATGGGTAGCTAGATATGTGTTATTTGGCGTGATTAAACACAGACAAACCTTTTGAGACCAGATGATTGCAAGTAATGGTGACCACGACTTTGTGGTGGACATGTATTGATAATTTATTTACAGCTTTTAATAAAAGTTGTATAATATATTTAAAAAAATAGCTCTATAGAGTGCATCCTACACGTTTATTTTCACGTAAAATCCTCACATCACAGCACATGCAATTCATCACGGGAGGAAAAACACTTTAAATATACAAGTGCGGGGCAGGTGGCTGGTTTTAAAGCTTTTCCTGCTATGCTGCTAGTTTGAAACACACCAATAGTTCATTATTTTTTTTATATAAGGTAGTTTAGGACTAGAACTGTAAACTGGAGGATTAGAAGTGGAGGAGCTCAATTTTATTCTCTTGCACGATTTATTCCTGCTGATGCAAAATGACTTTGTTTGACTAATGTGAAAATGTTTCACATGTTTCAAATTATCAGTTATCAATTATCAAAGGTTAAGTGATGGACTTTTTTCATCTTAGAGTGTTAGAACATTTGGGTTTCCTTTGGATTGTTTTTGTACCATATCAGAAATTTCACAGTAGAATATTATGTGAAGCAAAATCGAATTCATATGTGTGATGTGATAGGATTCCACTAGATTTATAAAAAATGTACTGAATGGTTGATACAGATCTTCTATTTGCAAAAGTGTATACATTATCAAGAAATTAGATTTATCATTAAAAGGAATTTATACCATCAGTTAAAAAGTTGGATATACCATTAATGTGTGAATGTGAAATATTTTTTAGAGGTATTAAATTGATAACGTTTCTTAAAATAAGCAGAAGAAGTGCCTTGGGCTTCTCTCATTCAGTTTGAATGGGCACTGTTTGTTTCCCAATATAGGTCCTGCAGCCTAGGATCAAACCAGGACACCAGAAGTCTATTGAATACAGAAGATTCTAATATTCATTGATTAAATTGCTGTGCACCCCTACACCACATTCATAAATTCATAAATTACCTACTAGCATAGGTTATAAAAGATATTGCAAGGCTGAAGGCCGAGTTCATTTCAAACTTTTGGAATGTCATGGATCTCTGAGGTGATTTGCAATAGCCATATAAAGTACAGCAACGGTATTTTATATTATATAATGCATAGCCACACACTGTCACCCCCTTTAATACCTGGCCTCTTGCTTAATCGAAAGTAAGAGATCTTCCATTTGCTGATCCAAACATCAGTGTGGGGTGCACAAATTAAGCATTGTACCATAAACAGTTATCTGTTAGTTACTGGTGGCAAAATGTTATAGAGAAATAATGTATTAAGTGCTCAGCGACAGGTGGACTTGTGATCAGTGCTGGCTGATGGAGCAGGCATTATAACACCACAGTAATGTGTAATAAATTATTGCAGAGCCGTTCTGATGTCATTTTCTTATATCAGTCAGTTGTGAGGCGACATCTAGTCTGTATTAAGAATGTTATTTGCTTGCTTTTGAACTGTTATTGCAGGCTGCCAAGTATTATAAAGGATTAATACCAGTTGACACGTTTGCTCTATATCCGTCATTTGGTGAGTTGTAATACCCTTCTACTTATGTTAGGAATATTCCAATGCTTAAAATACGTGGTTGCAAACTTTTATACTCTTGAATGTGTGATTTTTTACTTTGTGTAATGTACACCAAATACTTGTTGATAGATGTAGCCTGCATACAATGGAAAGAACCTTATTTTTGAAACTGTTATTAGTTTTCATATAAAATACATGACCATGTCTTGTTAATAATCTATGATACAATGCATAACAGAACAGGTAAATGCCAAGCACACTAATGGCACTAAGAAAAACATGTGTATGAAGGAGTTAAGGCATTTCTGTCTCTCAGTCTCACCTTATATAATGACCATTACTCGACCAGCAATCCTCCGGTTTGACCAGTTAGTTTGGTGCCCTAAACAAGGTACGTGGTTAGAAAGTTCCAGGTGAACAAAGTATATCTTATCATCCAAGCATGGATGGCCACTCATGGCCTATGCTTAAACGATAATAAGACAGAGTTGATAATGTTGGGCTCTCAGGCTAACATTAAAAACTAGGCCAGGAATTTGCCTCATTCAACATTGATGGAAACTCTATCAAAGTATCCAAGGAGGTAAAAACCCTTGGATTCTACTTGGACAAATCCCTGACTTCCACCACAGCCTATACGTGCAAGCTACTCAGAGCTGGCAAGCCCTTCCTCTCTGACGACAGTTGCCTGATCCTGGCTAGAGCTCTAATACTCTCCAGAATCGACTACTGTAATGCTCTTTATAGTGGTGCTAATAAAACAACCATCCACAAACTCCAAACCTTACAAAATAACGCTTTAAGAGCAGCCTTAGGTATAAACAAAAGAACACACATTTCCCCTATCAGACGCCATCATAAATGGTTATCCACGGGCAACAAAATACAATTGAAGACACTTTCATTGACCCACAAAGCCCTTAATAACTCTGCCCCTAACTACCTTACAGCTAAGTTTCAGAGAAAAACCGTCCACAGATTAACCAGAGCCGGTAATGCTAATTGTGTGACCATACCTAAACATAAGCTTACCACTATTGGTGGCAATAGCTTCCCTGTAAAGGCCGCTAAATGCTGGAACCCTCTCCCTCAAGATTTGAGAGCTGACCAACCCTTCCTACACTTCAGAAAAAAGGTGATAAAACACATCATCGCCACAGACCCTTAGCCTCCGACTTGATAGATCATGCCCGTTGTCCCTGTTCACCTACGTGCCTTAGCAATACACGGAGGCTTTGACTAAGCATGGCGCATTTCTGCATACTGCTCATGCTCATTCTTGAAAGGCCACTTTATCGCTGTATATATCTGCACACTCGGTATACTCTGTACTTATGTAATTACTGTGTATATTTTTGTACATGCTATGTATATTTGTTACTATGTAAGCTTCGCATTTTTATACTGCTGCGCCCTCTTACCTACGGGTTTGGTGCGCATAACAAATGAATAAACAAACAAACAAATAATACAAGGGCATCTCTTAGATGGGCAGAGCTCATGGTAGGTTTCTTGATTTGATTGGAACCCACTAGAACGGCAATCCAGACATCGAGGATGGGAGCAGCAGGGCACATTCACAATTTAGAGATATTTCTTCCTTTATTAAGACACGCTACATTAACAAATCGGCGTATGGGTCTAGTCAATGAGCATGAGTATCCCAGCAACCTTAACTAAATGCAAAACATAAATAACGGATAACTGGGAACATCCGCCTCAAACATCTTGGATAGTTCTTCTAATACTCTTTTCCAAAAAGATGCTACCTGTGAGCAGACCCAAGCCAGCTGCACAAAGTCAGCCTCGTCCTCCTTACACTATGAGCATGCCCCAGAAGATGTTGGATCCAATTTTCTAATCTTGCTAGGGGTATAATATGTTTGATGAAGGTAGCTGAATTTTAGTAATCTGTGTCGAGTATTTAGGGATATACGCACAGTCTGCTCACACACCTCCTGCCACATGTCTGTCTATTGTTCTGCCTATACAGTCTCCCATATTATATAGTTAGGAGTTAATTTTGCAATTATTTGAACCTGGGACAGATATACCATTAACTCTCTCGATAGTGGTGTTGTGGGGAACGTAGGTAAATTAGCCCAAGTCTTACCATAGAGAAAATAGCATAGTAGCATGTGATTAAGCGTGTGCCCCCAGCTTCCACAAGGCGTTGTTTGGAAATAAATTCTCTGGATTGAAATAAGTCATCCAGTGTGACAATATCCAGTGTGCTCAATTCATGCATTATCCCGCGCACGTACGTGAATGGGAGATTGGGTATTCCATCAAGATATATATGAGGGACATATGGGGATGGGAGTTGATGTATTTTGTGCAACTGATTAAAGGCACATAGTGTGACCTTCACAGGGGTCTATGGTTTGGCTTGTGACATGGGGAGAGAAGAAGGGATTGTAAGCCTTATCAATCCAATCAATTAAAAAAAAAAAGATTTATTTCTCCCCATATCACAGTTAAATTATGCACAACTAAGCATTTACCGGGAAGTCACTGAAGAAATCGAACATAGATTACACCATGAAAACAAAACAAGCAATTGTAATAATTACAAACCTCTGCTCTTGTATATTAGTGTTTGAACTGGTCCCAGGAAAACCTTTCTAATTACAACAATTCATAAATGTTTGCAAGAAAAAATGGACAACACTTCAGGTACTGTTAAAGCCCCCAAAGGTATGGCTGCTTAAAACATATGAGGTGGAACTTAACACTGACACCTACTCTTCCCAAATGAGCATCAGAACAAACTAGGGCATCAGAAAATGTCTGCATAGGCTGCATTCGAACTAGGCAGAATACGACAAATGAAAGTTCTCCTAATACACAATGTAAGCATGGTTTTTAACTTAATTCTAGAGTTAATTCACCTCAGAATGCAAGAAGCCTTTAAGACTGGATATAAAGAACTGTTGAAAAACATAGCATTTTATGTGGTGATGTCTGAAAGTCAACGCCAGTCAAAGGCCAACCAATATTCAAAAACGTATGTCAGAGAGAAATGCGTACCACAGTCGAAGCAGAAGCAATGTAAATCTATTGTGTCACTTTTCTAAGAGAAATGATTGCTAAATATGCATCAGTCAGCAGACCCAACATATGCTCAAATATAAAGAGCACACAAATAGGTGTACTTACTAAAAAGGCAAAAGCATCCTTCAAAGGAAGACTTTTACAAATACTACATGGACAAAATACATAGGGCCATTAAGGGATGGACCAATTAACACAGTAAAGATCAATGTGTGTGTTTAAATGTCAACTCTTGCAGACTGTACACCATCCATTTAATGAGACAATGCTTCAAAATTAAAGGAAACTCAGTCCACATCAACTGCATGGACTGCAACCCATAGCCCATATCAACTGCATAGACAAAGAAAACGTTACTTACCAACTGGTAACATTCTTTCGACTGGATGTTCCTCCCACGTATTCCTCATCTATGAGATTCGTATCTCGCCAGCTTCGCTGCTTCGGAAAACAACATTCTCGGCAGAGGGTGCTGTGCACAAGGTCGTGGCGTCGATGTCCCTCGATGGTCTCCCTAGTGTGTCGACATCACAAGCAGTACAAGTAGTTCATGCCGTGCCTGTTGGCTTCCGTTCTGTTTTTTCGTATAATCAACTAATAATTCAGTCGTGCCCCAGGCTGTAAGCTATTTGTGAAACGCAAAGTGTAAATTGTTCAGTGGGTTACGATGGGATGAGCGTTGAGGAATATCTGGGAGGAACATTCAATCGAAAGAACGTTACCAGTTGGTAAGTAACTTGTTCTTCGAATGGATTGTACCCTCCCATGTATTCCTCATCTATGATAGACTCTCATAGCAGTGATAATTTAGGAGGTGGGAGTACTATTTAGTTTTATCATGGATAGAATGAAGTACACCTTTTGCAAACAATCCCTCATGGGAAGAAAGGGCGTCTAAGCAGTAATGCTTAACAAACGTATGTATTGATGCCTAAGTAGCAGCTGAACAGATATCAACTACAAGGACTCCCCTCTGAAGAGCCGCAGAAGTTGCCATACCCCTTGTGGAATGGGCACAAAGCCCTTCTGGTGGGTCTTTCCCAGCTAACTTGTAACACTCCACAATAGCCAAAGTAATGCAGCGGGATATAGTTTGTTTAGTCACTGCTAATCCCAGATGTTGACCGGTATAACCCACAGAAAGTTGGTCACCGTGGCATAATTTTGACATTCTTGCTATATAAAAACTCAAGCCCTTTTTGGGTCCAGTCTGTGTAACCTCTCCTCTTCTTTACCCAAAGGAGGAGGTGGGTAGAAGGTTGAGTGTGTTATTTTTGGTGACAAGTGAAAGTCGGAAGCTACTTTCGGCAAGAAAGACGGTTTAACTCTAAGTACGTCCTTGTGAAAGGTAGTATACAGAGGTTTGCATGAGAGAGCCTGTAACTTACTAATCCTGCGGGCTGATGTTAAAGCTACAAGAAAGGCAGTTTTAAGTGTTTAAAGCCTTAAAGGACAGGAATGTAAAGGCTCAAATGGTATACAAGTTAGGAATTTCAACACAAAATTAAAATTCCAAGCAGGGACATGAAATGGTACTGGAGGGTACGCGTCGGTGAGCCCTTTCAAAAATTGAATAACCAATGGAATCTTGAAATAGGAACCCTCGTCCGAGGACCACTTAAAAATGGAAAGCGCTGCCAGGTATCCTTTTGTTGTACCAACCTGGAACCCCAGATTGGCCAAACGTAACAGAAAAGATAGTACCATAGGAGTGCCACATTGAAAAGGGTCCACCTTCTTATCCTTGCACCAGTTACTGAATTTATCCCAACAACACCGGTACAAGGATTTAGTTGCTGGCCTTCTGGCCAAAAGCAAAATCTCCATTACATCGTCTGGGAGGTCCCAATCCTTATATCTCAACCACTCAGAAACCATGCATGCAGGTTGAGCGTCTTGACCTCTGGATGGAGAACCCGACCTTCCTCTTGCGAGAGAATATCCTCTCTTTGTGGAAGACATATTGGAGAGCAGATGGACAAGTCATGAAGGTCCGGGTACCACGTCATCCTGGCTCAATCCGGGGCAATTAGGATTATGTGTTTCCCAAACTTTCTCAAACTCCTGAATACGTGAGGAATAACGGGGACTGCAGGAAACGCATACAGAAGTGGAAACTCCCAGTCCACCACAAACGCATCTCCTGGAGCTCCTCTCGGAGGAAATTCCCTTGAGCAGTACAGTGTGCACTTCCGGTTGGCCCCCGGTCGCAAAACAGATCCACCTGAGGGGTTCCCCAAAGGGTGAAGATCGCTTGAAGGACTTCCTGAGTTAATTCCCACTCAAGGGAGACTGCTCTGCCTGCTCAGAGCATCCACCGGTGTGTTCTGCTTTCCGGCTAGGTGAACTGCCGACAGAGAGATTCCTTCTTCTATTGCCCAGAACCAGAGCTGCATTGACTCTCTGCACAGTGGTAGTGACCCTACTCCTACTCTCTTGTTGAGGTAGTACACGGCCACCGTGTTGTCCGTCATTATCTGGACATTCTTTCCCCGTACAGAGGGCAGAAAGGCCTTCAGCGCTAGTCTGATTGCCCTCAGCTCCAAAAGGTTGATGTGTAGTCTGGACTCTGATGGAGACCAACGACCTCTGATTGTCAGATCGTTGGTGTGGGCTCTGCACCCCGTGACTGATGCGTCCGTTACTACTGTTATCTCCGGCCATGGTTGCCAAAAAGATTCTCCTTTGAGGATATTGTTGTTGCAAGCCCACCATAGAAGATCCTGAGCAACTGTGCTTGGAACTTGCAGAAGATCTGACATATTCCCTGAGAATTGGGACCACTGAGTCCTGAGTGCCCATTGAAGGGATCTCATCCTAAATTGGGCCTCCAGCACCAGAAAAATGCAGGATGCCATGAGACCGAGCAACCTCAGAAAATCGAAGGCCGGCAGATGCTGGGTATTCTGGAACTTTGTTACCATCTGCAGAATGTGATGAGCTCTCACCTCGGGAGGCGAGGCTTTGCCCGAGGAAGTATTCAGGACTGCTCCGATAAATTGGAGTCTTTGGAATGGTACCATATGGGACTTCTTGTAATTGAGAGAGAAGCCCAGTCTGTTTAGGGAGTGGCAGGTGATTGATAGATGTTCCTGAGCTTGTTCTGGGGAACGAGCCCTGATCAACCAATCGTCCAGGTAGGGACAAACATGAATCCTCCCTCTCCGGAGACTCGCTGCCATAACCGCCATTCGTTCAGATGCTGAGAGATTCTGCCTCCCACCGCGGTCTTGTGTGACAAGGTCTCAGAGTGACTTGAAGGCGGCTGCAGGAGCAGCTGAGGGCAAAGATGCCATTGCTGAGGCTGATTTTGCACCTCTTCCTCGTCCACCACGAGGGAACTTTCTTTGACCTTTCTGCACAGCCTGTGCTCTTCCTCTACCAAATGAGGAGTAGTATCGAAAAGAACGACCTCTCCAGGAAGATGAGCCCTTATAAGGTTTTTGAGGCTGTCACAAGGGGCTAAGGGACTTAGCCGCCGCTTTGGAGGTCTGCGGTTTCTCTAAGCTCGAGCCGTCAAAAGGCATGTTGAGTAGCCTGACCAGCACGTCTGGTGCAAAACCTGACTTCCTCAACAACACAAAAACGTGCACTACTCTGCTTGCAGCCATGGATCTGCTGAGGCTGTCAGCAGTATCCAGTCCTGACTGGAGATTCTCCCATTGCCTCCTTGCCATCTTTAACAATATTCAGAAAGCCTTACCTTTCTTCGCCTTCTGGAACATGTTCAGTCGCTGCTGTAACACAATCCCACAGGGTACGAGTGAACCTGGCCAGGGTAACATTAGCGGACTTAAGGGCCATATTGCCTGAGGTAAACATATTGCGAGCCCAAGCGTCCACTTTTTTATCATCTCTATCCGGGGGGAGGGATAGATAGATAGATAGATAGATAGATAGATAGATAGATAGATAGATAGATAGATAGATAGATAGTCTTGTGAAAGTTGCCACCTGGACCACTAGACTCTCAGGCGTAGGGTGTTTACTAAGATAATCAGGGTCACAGCTTGATGGTCTATACGTTTTTTGGAAAATTATTATTGACTGCTGACCCAGATTCAGGAGCCCCCCAGTTTGCTACCACTTTTCTCTGAAGAGCCCTATGAACAAGGAGAACTGGGTCTTTTTGGGGGTCCTGGACCAGGAAGTCAGTTATATCATCCTGTTCGAAGGTTGGTGAAGATCTATCCTGAGTCTGCATATTCTGCAGGATCAGGTTTTGCAAAATGTAACTCTGGTGATGTATGAAGGCCACTGGCAGTGTGAAGAGTGTCACAAAGATCTCTCATTTTTGACTCGGGGTCAATCAATTCCTCTGGTACATTTCTAGTACCAAATTTTGCTCCCAATGGAGAAATATCTTCTTCTGAGGCACTTTCCTCCTCAAAAATGGAGAACTGACAGCATCGATGAACTCGTTGAATGCTTCGACGGTTTATGCTTCTTAGCCGGTGTCAGAGAATCACTCTGCTCTCGAGGAACCTTCGACGTTTTAACGTCGGGTCGAGAATGTCGAGTTTCCACCTTACTACTGGTCTTAGCCGAAGTAGTTTCGGACCTTCCTGCGTCGTCCAAAGGAGCAAGCGGGGTCTGGCTCTTCCGAGGTTTCTTTGAGGTGGTCGGGCCGCATTCTCAAAGACCTTCATCATGTGCACTCTAAATTCTGCCCATTTTCTAGGGGAATACGACCTAGTCGGACATCGTACAACCTCTGCAGAGGTGTCTGACGAAGAAGAGGGAGATCTATGTCTCCTCGTTGCCTTCTTGGAAGAAGACAAACAACGTCTTGATCTACTACTAGAACAAGACCTCTTCGAGTGCTTATGTCTATCCGAGTCTTTCGACTCACTGGACTTCCTATGCTTCTTCGAAGAGGCCTCTGAAGCTTCCCACCCCCCTCTAATTTACCTTTTCGTTCACAAAGAGCTTTCTCCATCATCGATTCACAGGAGCCACAGTCACCGGTCTGATGGTCCGAGCCTAAACACCAAAGGGCAGACACAGTGAGGGTCTGTAATTGAGATTTTTGAGCCGCAGTTGATACACTTTTTAAACCCCGTTTTAGGAGTGGAAGGGGTCGAAGATGATGACATTATCCTGAGGAAAATACAAAGCACGCCGTTAACTCGATTGCAAAGCTATTGGAAAAACGGAACTGAAGCTAGCGGGCGCGGCATAAGCTACTTATACTGCTGGGGACGTCGACATGCTACGGAGACCGTCGAGGAACATAGACGCCATTATCTCGGCACAGCGGCCTCTGCCAAGAATTTTTTTTTTACGAAGCAGCAAAGCTGGTGAGGTACGAATATCATAGGAATACGTGGGAGGACACAATCCATTCGAATTAGAAGTTTGTGGCATGGCACTGTGTATGTGTCAAAAGTCAACTGCATGCTCCATTAGGCAGAGCCAAAGCTTGTGAGGCTAGGGAGGTGAGCCCACTAAGCATGACCCTCTCTAGGTGTCTGGTGAAGTGGGACCTCACTGGGAGTGACTCTCCTCTAGGGCACAAGGACTTCCATCCCTATAAGGAACTCCCTATGAAGAATACTCGCTCTGCGTATATGGGAGTGGAAAAGACTGATGTTACTTCTGTTTTGGATTCCAACCCTATCGACATTACTCCCATATCATTAGCTCACGGTAATGCTGGAATGCCCCTGTACTTAGCAGCTGACAAAAAAACAAGCAGCCCCTCTGAGGTATGGTGGCGAGTATAAAGAGACAAGGATCCTTGAATGGAGGAGAAAGAATCCTACGCAGATGTGAGCCTCTGTAGTGCGCCAATCCGCGGGACATACAGGGAAACTCTAGTAAGGAGGAAACAAAGAGTATGACCAGAGAATTAAACTAAGATTAGAGACCATAATTATGTATAACAATTGTATTATCTGTCTGGGGGCCTGCTTATTGTTCCATGTATGTCCGCCATGAGCTCAAGCCAAACCCTAAGGAAAGTAACTTGAGAATATAGCACACGGTAAAGACCTATAAATACAGCAACTTTACAGTATGTGTATCATGTTTTCAATGTAGATTGACCAGATCAAGTCCTCTGCATATACCTCTTATTGTCACTGAAAAAAAACAACTTACTAGGATATATGATATCATCAGTGAGGTCATTGATGATGCTATTTGTTGTGTGATCTTTGATATCCTGGGTGTTAGTCTTAGCTGTGTATGGCTGTGGGGTGAATTATTGTTTGAAAGCTTACCATAAATGTCAGATTTATTTGCTTTTTTGATTTTACCTTCAAAATAACGTCCCTTTAACAAAGTTTTTTCAATGACTTTCATAGGTTTTTATTAGTGCAACTTAACCATAACGTCAGTACAGAGCATGGTAAAAGACCCGGATGGCATGAATGATCAGTCTACGAACAGTTGTGTATGTCCGCGGACGTCAGTCCAGCACTTCTTCCCTTTTTACTGTTATCTCTGCAACACTCCCTGATTGGCTACATTCAGTCACCCACCCATTCACCAAATCACATACAAAAACCCTACATCTAACCTGTTCACCTTAGTTCAACAGTTCAGATGTATCTTAACACTCAGGGTGCATTTGTGCTATGATTTAAAGCCTGCTCTAGCACAACCTACTCTTCAAACATTTACAGATTTCTATTTCCAGAATCTGAAAGATCTACATTCCACAATCTAAATCTAAGAAGACATACTACAGGTAGGTTTTAATTTTCAAGAGTAAGATTCTATACCACCTTTTTTTATAATATGAACTCACGAATAACTGGTTTTCTGTGGTATAAAACATGCTTCGCTGCAGCACCTATTCAAATAGCTCATTAGTGATTTTAAAAGTACATCTGCTTGATAAGTGGTTGCTACATGTGCTTCTCATACCAGTGCAAAATTCCATGAATACAAATACCACAATTATCATGCAACAGTACAACTAATAATGGCATCTTTTTTTAAAACATGACCTGCCTTCTGTCCAAAATATAGCAGGCCGTTATATTACACTTGATTACACAACCTTGCCTTTAACTTCACTTCAACTAGAACTGGTTTTCTGTGCTGCAAAACATGCTTCAATGCAACACAACCCAATAATTCATTAGTACTCTTAAAAGTATTTCTGCTTACATTGTGACTTACATGTGCTACATTAGTCTCGGGAAGATAGCTAAGGGGCAACGGGCTCGCCTTGGAAGCAAGACGACGCGGAGCAACACTGGTTCCATCCCCGGGACCGCGCTTAGAAACCTCTGGGTATTGTAAGGAAGGCATGGTACCAAGAATAGACAGACTCAAGTGATCACAGTTCAAGAGTGTTTATTAAAATGTAATGGTAGGTTGGAAAAACGCCTAATCTATACCTAAATTTAAGATGGGAGCAAGCTTTGACCATTAAATAATAGGCAGTCCTAGTGGCATTGTGTCCAATAAAAGGGCCTATACTAAGAAAAAATGTATTGCCAATCCTTACACTAAATACAAAAAGAAGTGTGGGATAATGTTCTTAAGAAAGAAGTGTTCACAAATGATAAGTCAGGATGCAGTACTTGAGGTCTCCCTCCCCCACGTTTTCAGCGGCGGACAAGGTGGGACTTTGGAGCATAGTACACACTTGAGCTTTCCGAGCACGAGCTAACAATTCTGCTTTCAGTAATCAGGGCACTCAGTGGTTAAGTCTCTTTGCTATGAAAAAGTCTCTTGCCACCGTGGGCCTGATGTATTTAAATAATAAACAAAGAGTTCCTTTTCACAGATACATCAGGTGATGTCTTTCACCTCTGGTTCTCCCTCTTCTGGGCACAGATCCCCAAAAAGTTCTTATCAACATCAGGATCTTCGGAGGTTGTCTCTCCTACTTCAGAGGATCTGATAATTCAAATACACAAACAAAAAATTGTTTCGGATTGTACTTGAATGACGATTCTTCAACCTTGGGCCCCCCTCTTCCGAGCGTAATACCCTTCTGGTATTCACGAGTCTTAAGGTCTTCTCAAACAATTCAATGTGGACCACCTTCTGCCGGGTTCACTCTAGTCACCACACTGTTCCTTTGGAACTTTAGATTTTGCCCCTTTTTATCAGCATCCCTCCTTCGTGTTCGCTCTTGCCAATCTCACAGTTCCTTTTACTTTCTTACGATGTGGGATTCACTTCCCTTATTCACAAACAGTCGTGTAATCACCCAGAGTTTCTCGAGTGAGCACTCTCGTGGTGCCTGGCTCATCTGCAGCTGGCTTTCCCCTCCTTTTCATCAATCACTCTTTATGCTTTCAAAGTTCAATTAGCCGTTTGCTACTTTTCGTTCAACTCAGTTCGGTTTCTTATCGACTCTCCTCTCGACTCACCAGCTGTAATGAACCACTTGGCTTTCTTCCTCTTTGGAGTCAAGGTTGGTACCACAGAGACAAACATCTCTCCCGGCTGGGTTACCAGCTGAGGAGGGTCGCGTATACCGTTGACATCAGCTGCAACACACGCTGGTATTGTTTGCGGTTTTACGATTGCTTCAGGTCTTGGTCAGAAAGGGCAAGGTCGCTTCTCTCCTTGTCACCCTCTCGGTATGCAATGTCTTTCTCCTCCTCTTGAACTGCCGTGCCTAGATAGCGGTCTCATTGTGGGGTCTGCCTTGCTCGTAGTGTGCTCATGCGTTCCATCTTTTATCCATGTAGGGAAAGGAAAGGCCTGTCAGGTGTGTGTGATTCAGGTTAATTGTCTGATTTTGCCTGACCCTTGCGTTGGGACACGTCAGGTAAATGGCTCTGGTGTTAGAGTTGAAAAAGGGGCGGGGCAGTGTTTTGCAATATCCTACGTGGTAGGAGGGGAAAAGGTATTGAAAGAAGGGGGGGATACCACGTATCACCCATCCACTCCCTGAGGATCCCCCATCCAGATGATCCTCCCTCACTGGTCCACCCCCAGGAACTGAATCCAATAGCATTGGCCATGTCCTGGCCACCTGGATGACAGATCCCCGGGAACTAAGCACATTAGAAATAACCAATTATAATTATAATGCTACTTATAGCACTGCACAATTCAACAATTAAAATTACTGCAATAATCAAGCTAGAGTACAATTAAAAAAATGACATCTTTCTTTATAAAAGACCCGCCTTCTGTAAAAACATTTGCAGACCTTCATATTACACTGTATTATCCAACCTTGCCTTTAACTTCACTTCAACTATAACTGGTTTTCTGTGCATTAATGCTTTTAAAAGAAATTCTGCTTGCATAGACGACCGCTGCTTATGCTACTACTGATATCAGGGCACAATTCCATTCTTAAGAATACCTCAATTATCAACCTTGAGTACAACAAAGAATATTTTTTTTTTAAATGACCTACCTTCTTTCAAAACTATAGCATACCTTCAAATTACGAAGTGTTATACAACCTACCCGTTAACGTCAACTGCAAGTAAGGTTTTCTACGCAGCAAAACACGCTTCACTGCAGCAGCCATTGCAACAGTTTAATAGTGCTTTTCAAATTTTAAAATGACTTCTGCTTCCATAGTGAACGCCATGTCATACTACTTATAGCAGTGCACTACCAAAGAAAGCTACTGAAGAAAATAAACTCTTAATTTTCTACAAAGTAAGTATATTAATGTGGTGTGTATGTTGTCACAATTTTGATAACATAGCTATAGTGGGCATTAACCTAAATTATCCACTCATACTATATTCTATATTTCACACCTCCTCATTCCATTGCCACAATAACACTTTGATTAAAGCATACCATTCCTCTTTATCCTAGAAGACTACAACTCTCCAATCCATAACAATACAAACATTTGATCACATAACCCCCCCACCAATTATGTACCCTTCTTCCACAAACCACTTTCCAATTACAATCCATATCATTTACTCAACACATCACAGTTCTACAACCTCTCACTCTACAAATCCTTTCTACCACACCCATCACCTATATATCTCTCTGCCTCATGTTACTTTCAAAATTGAATGTCCATAATTTCCACAAAAACCTTCTTCCTCATCTCAGTACCCACCATGAATCTATATCTTTATGCTTACACTACTCTCCCTCATGTGACTTCACTAATAGCAATGCATCCATTGCTGTATTTCTCTCTTCCTCATACCATTACTGAAATTAATTCCATCGCCATTATACCCACATCCCTCCTCCTCATACAACTACAGCACTACAAATATGTTAGTACACAAGTCCCATCATCTATCTATACAGTCCTCATACTACTGTGCATTATGATATATATTACTACTTCAACACCCCCTCTTCCTCATCCCAGTACACAACACTAATCTATATCTTTGTGCTTACACCACTCACCCTCATGTGACTTCACTAACAAGGTATTAATTGCTGGATTATTCCCTTCTGTGTATCATTACTAAAATCATGCTGTTTTGCATTATGCCCACATCCCTGTTCCTCATACCACTTTTCATTTATAATCTACACCTCTTCCTCATCCCAGTACCCAATATTAATCCATATTAGCCATACACCACACTTCCTCATCCCTATTCATTAACACCCAGAGAACCCTTCTACAACTTTAAAGTACACATGTTCTTTTCTCCAACAGATACAAAACGCAGCATTGTCAAAAACTAAGAAAAGATG
This sequence comes from Ambystoma mexicanum, assembly GCF_040938575.1. Lineage (NCBI taxonomy): Eukaryota > Metazoa > Chordata > Amphibia > Caudata > Ambystomatidae > Ambystoma > Ambystoma mexicanum. The sequence continues at coordinate 686,589,219 of NC_090934.1, read as the reverse complement.
GAGCAGATAAAAAGACGGGAAAGTCATATACTTACCCTCCACTAAAATGTTTTAAACAAAACGTAAAAGCAAGAGAACAAGTAACTCTGCTCTAGTAAAGTACAAGTCACCACTAACAAAAGTAAAAACTAATGTAGCCAAATCGGTAATAAATAGATCACAACAAAAAATGAACCTCAAACCATATCTAGCAATGTCAATGTAGTCGCAATACAACATTCTAAAAAAATAAATTTTACAAAATATGCTCCAGGGCAGAGTTCTTACCAATCTCATAAAATAATATGAAAAGTCACGTTCCTTACTTCAAAATGGTCAAAGAAAACTGATACTTGAAGCTCCGATTAACAGCCCATTCAAACTAAACAGAAAACTATATTGGTACTAAACAGAATAAAAATCGCTAACAAAATGTATTAAACTACAAAAACACTTCTGAACATGTACACTGTAAACATAGATAACTTTTCAAACTTTTGTGCTTGTGAATGGTTTCACACCAGTAGCACAGAACTGTATTTCAATGAAGCAGCATACAACCAACAACAAACAGACCCAAATGCCATAGACACTAATGGAAGAGGCTATGAAATAGTAGGACATACCGTTATGGTAGAGGAAACCTTAATAGAAGAATCTTCCCCAAGAAAATTTCAACCAAATGTTCCTCATGTCCACACAGGTCATCCAGTGTACAAATGGACGTGCAGCTCAATATACAATGTACGCCACAGACATGCAGCTTAACATGCAATGTGTGCCAACAGTTGTTCAAATGTTCGACAATTCCTCAATCACTATGTTGAAATAAAAGACAGACAAAAGTAGAATACAAATTTTACAAAACATGAGCACCTGTCCAGTGCGCATCCACACTGAACTACAACGACATTCATTAGCCTGCACTTCAGGAATAGCTTGTAAAAGCACCTTACACCACATACAAATGTTAGCAATACACCATTCTACAATGCAAAATCTTGTGCATAGATTGTACAATGTTAAATGTTCAGCTGTAGAACTACAAAAACACAATGGTAATCTCCTAAATGGAACAGCCCAAGAAATCCTCAGACAGAGCACATACAAAGTTAATATTTGGGAAATTAACAAGAATTGGAACACACAGTTAACTTAAGAAATATTAACCATTACCATTTTAACACTAACCTTCTTACAAACACAGACAACAAAGAAATAGCTAGTCTGAAAACACATCTACTGAAATTCCAGAGAAAGTATGAGGCTGTTGAACTTTCTATAAGGAAAGTGAGGAAATTATAGATATGTCCTACAAGATGGAATACAATGAGAAATCACAATGGTTCCAGTTGGCCTTGTATGTAACACGAGACAATAAATACAACATAACTGATTCCTTAATAGTTTGCATATACTAGCTTGATATCCAAATGCCATTTCGAGCTATCAATAATAACTTTGAAATATTTCCACTTCCAAATGCTCTCCAACAACTTAATGAAAGTATCATAATTCAAACAGTAAGCCATTCCAAGCCATAATACATCTGCAGCCCAAGACTGCCAAATTACCTTGTTCAGAATTATTCAAATGTATTTGTGGCAGTGTAGTGTACTTACCATTAGTCCTTAATGAAAATGTGAAACACTAGGAGTAGGACTACCGGTGCATCAATCTTTGACGGTATTGCAAATAAAACAAATTTGGCAACAACTAGTTGACTTGAACAAAGTTAAAGACGCTCTAGAGTATCTTAAACAAAACAATGAATGCTGCAAAGATACAATCATAGAAGAACACTTAAAAGAAGCAACACAAACATTTAAAGATACACTGCATACTGTGCATACTCGTCAATTTGAACATTTTGATACTATCACTATGTAGAACATTCTTGACCAGTATACAATTCACCCGCTACATTCCAGAGACACCATGGAAGATGCATTGGAAACGTATCCAATGTCTCCAATGAGTATATCAGAAAGAAAGTTTGGAAGCACATTGTTTTCCTCTACTCCAAAGGGGTGGCAAAAAACTGAAGTAACACACAAGGAGGGACTTCCCTCATGGGGATGGTGACTCCCGTTACATGGTGGAACTCCCTAATCCTCTTACCTCTGAGCCCCCAAATGTTTTACTGTCTGGAAGAAAAGCCACTGTAGTACAACTGTATGTTATTTTGACACTCCTCACTTTCTTCCTTTAAAACCTAATTCATTGTCATATGGAAATACTGTGAAGAAGATTACAGGAGTCATACAGACTACTCCATTTGATATCAAAAGTACTGGGAACAGGTAGCCCCACGGAGGCCTAAAGTGTACATCATGGATACAGACAAGGGACTATGACACTACACTGGGAAGGGCCCAGCTACCAGCCATAAAAACAGACAAAAGACTGCCCGAATGGTGATCAAGGAAACCAGAGAAGCCAGCATGAAGACGCACCTGCCCAGGAAGTTCAAAACCGGCAAGACGCGAGACAGAGAAGCAATCCCTTGGTCAAAATGATGCAACTCTTGAATTTCAGAGGGACTAGGAGGCCTGACCAAAGCAGAAGAGAGAATCCAGCTAACGGTGCGTGACCTCAGCGAGGTGGACCGGTTGGTCCCTTAATGCTGATAACAGTGAACCGGAGGCCCTACACAACCAAAGCGGGACAAAGAGAAGCGAGGAAAGAGTGTCAGCGTACGGCAAAAGCAGAAGAAAGGCCCCAACGTCCCAGAAAAAAACAGCGATGTGGTCCCAGAAAGGAGGCGGCAACGGTAGACCCGGTAGGGGCTTTGGGAGGGAATAGCGAAAGCATCAGGAGGGATCTCCCTTATCTCAGTAATTGTTGTAAAAATAATCAAAGAGAATAAAGCTTTGGGAGGGATCTCCGTCATCTCATTAATGGTTAACCAGGATGGACTAAAACATGGGAGCAACCCCCCCTTGTCGCAATATTTGTTGCAAAGCCTATCAAAGCCTCTCCAGTAAGCTCCCTCATCTCAGTAATACTGTTGAAGATATCCACAGATTCTGGAGTAGTCTCCGTCATCGCAATACTTATTGCAACACTAAGCAAAGTAGGGAATAATCTTTCTCATCTCAGAAATTCTTACATAGTGGACCCAAAATTCAATGAACCACAGAAAGTAGAAGATTGGGGGACATTTAAATTACCTCTGGAAGAAGCATGGAGAGATTTACAATGGCCAATAGAAAATGTTTAGTAACATTGTCCCCAAAAGCCAAGTAAAGGAATATTGTCATCAAGAGTCAAGTTACCAGGAGAAGTGAGTCATTTTTCTGGCCTCCCAAAACACTTTTGTTGATTCAGATACTAAGCCAAAAGGTTGCCAAAGACATCATCAGAAACACTTTACTATTGGACCAGGAGGAGGGAGTCATTCTCCTGGTATTCTGTACCCTTGTGGAACATGAACTCTTATCTTAGTTAAGACTTTAGAACACAATTCCCAAGGTGGATACCAGTGAACCAGGAGAAGGGAGTCGTTCTCCTAGTGTTTTTATGTGTTTTGTGCATATAGCGGTAGGGCTAGAGTTAGGTTATTTTGGACAGAGAACTGGACTTTTCATTTGGACAACCAACCTTGCAACGAGCACCCGAGTTTTACTTAAGTAGGTAAAAACCCTTTAGAATAGGGAGTGTCAGGCCTTTTTTCTTATAGTTTAATAAAGAAGCATTCATATCATGATATCTCTTTGTCCGACTCCTTCCTCCAGCATGCCACAACACACGCTAAAAGCAGGCACCCACTTTCTAAAAATGTCAGCTACTGAACTCCTTCAAAAGATAAAAGACAACTAAGTGTTGGAGTCAGGTATGACAAAACTCTTGGCAAATATGCGTGGTATGAACAAATACTGGTTCTGACGTCATGCTGATGTGCGTTGCATGTTAAGGAATCTAGGCCCGCCATATGGTTTGTTACTCAGAATTGTGCAGAATACGTATGAGAGGACTTGCAGGACTTCCTACGCACTGCAAACCAAAACAAAGAAGGAATAGACCAAAAAAGTACAGGAGAACTCTGTTCTCTCATTCTTATCAATGTCTCAATGTAATTTCACCATAATTTCATTGCCATGTTACTTTTCATCTGTAATAAAAAACTATCCTCTGCTTGGAGAAGTAGAACACTACTTTTGGAGGAAATAATATCAATCCAGAGGAGCACAACACATCCACATGCTTTTGTGGATTAAAAATGCACCCAAATTTGGCCATGACTGTGATTACACTGTTTTACAATTTAGTGAAAGCTACGTTACCTGTGTCATCCCTTCAGAAGACAAACATAATGACCTATGGACACAAATCTTACGTTTCCAATAACATAAGTGTGGCAAATACTGCTGATGTCTGCACAAAAACAAAGGGAAATACTTCACCAAATGTCGTTTTTGATTCCCTTGACCAGTTTGTACCAACGGTCAAGTACATAGTTTCATGTCTTCTGTTAGGCACAGTGTAGGAGGCAAGTCTCCCAAAAACACATTAAAACCTAAGAAAACTCAACTAAAAGACCTCTGTAATGGCATATCTGACAAAACCCTTTACAATAATTGTACAGCTTTGGTATCAACATACTGTCACATGGAGAGCGGGGGTCCTACGGAGCTACAGATAGTTCAACAGGTACATCCTTGTATGGGAAATCTGACACTATTCTCTGGCTCAACCTTGATCTAGCTTCATTGTGGAAAACAGCACTAAAATCCTACCAAGAACTCTATAGCTACAGAAAATGCCAGCAGCCAAGAAATCTTACAAAATAATCTAATTGACCCATACTATGCAAACAGCAATACTGCTTTGGAAAACATGTACCTGTACGATACAGTCCAAAACTATACATCCAAAAATAATGGTATGCCAAATGAGACAACTGACAAATACGCAGTATTAAATTGTAAAGAAAGGCTAGTAAGACTTACAAATCACAGTCTAATTAAACATGTAAAATTATCATTTAAACTTGCAGAGCATAGATAACTTTATGGATCTACTCCAACTATTCAAACCTTGGACAAAAGAGGAAGAATGGTTAGGTATGCATGACACATTTGAAGCTGCATTCAAGGCAAATTAAAGCTATATAACAAAAGACAATTTTAAACAGTACAAAGACATGTTAGACAACAAGAAGAAATAGACACACAACTAGATAAAGACACTCCTGAAGGAGATCAACCATCTCTTACAGGAAGCCAAAAACCATGCATTCAGAATGAAGCAGAAAAAGAGATGTATTAGATAGAAACCACCATGTATCAATCCGAACAATGTAAAGACGATTTGCCAGTGCTCGAATCACAGATAAATGAACAACTCACCATTTACCTAGAAGCCATTGAAGGAATTGAACAAGGACTAAAACATGAAAATAAAGCTTGCAGTTGTAAAAATTGCAAAGCTCTGCTCTTTATTGTAAGTGGTGAAGCTGGTTCTGGCAAACCCTTCTTAATTAAAACAATCAGGAAATGTCCAGAAGAGCATACAACACCCCCCACAGGTCTAACTGCTTACAACATAGAAGATATAACTTTACACACTGCCTACTTCTAATCTCGATGGAACACCAAAACAAATAAGAATATTACAAATTGTCAGCAGAGCTGCAATTGAAATACGCATAATTCAACAACAAATGATAATCTTAATAGTAGCGGTAGTAAGCATGGTTTCCAACCTAATGCTTGCTTTAATTTATCTAAGAATGCAGGAAGTTCTAAAAACTGGATACGATAACTGTTTGGAGGAAAATATATCATTGTCTTTGAAGACCTCCTACAGTTAACACCAGTGAAAAGGCAACACACATGTAAAACATTAGGCTACAAAGAATGCCATAATACACTCGGCAGCAAAGGCAATGCAATCTGTGGTGTCATTTCAGCTACAGAGAACTTGCCACAAAACATGCATCCGTCTGCTGATCCAACATATGCACACATTTTAAAAAGCATTAGAATTGGTGTGCTTACTGAAGACGCGAAGTCATCCTTGAAAAGAAGATTATCAAAGTAGATGTATGGTATGGACAAACCACAGCTACCCCTTATATAATGGAACAATTAACACAACAAATTTAAAAATGGACGTGCTTAATGTCAAACCTTGTAAACTGTGACCAATTTAACAAAACAATACTGAAAAAGAGGTGTAACCCATAGTCCACATCAGCTGCCCAGACAAACTATAAGAGCATGGCATGACACTCCCTATGTGTCAACAAGGAACAGCATGACTAAATCAACTCGAAAAAAACGATCTCACACACAGATGGAGTGGAAAAACGATTAACTTTCTGCCTAAACTGCAGTGATACTAAAACTGCAGTGATACTAAAATGCAACCTTGACATAGAACAAGGTTTAGTCAATGAAGCAATTGGAACAGTTGTTGTATTTCAAACATATCCAAATGAAAATATCCAGTTTGGCACAATTAATCTTGATCAAACTAAACAAATTCCCCTTACCACAGCACGTTGCTGTCATGACCACTGTGAGGGGGCACACGTTGTGCCACAAGCAGGCTCCCACCAGAACCCCGAGGGCCTTAAATCCACTGCAAAAGGGCTCCTGGAGCCAGTCCTGGCACCTTTGGCACCAGGCTCATACATAGGAAGGAAGGGCTGTTCAAACTAGGTCCCATTTATATACATGGGCCTTTAAATCCAACATAGAACCACCCACACCGTCTAGTCCTAAGAACCAAGCCATGAGGTCTAGTGTTTTGGGTTTGGCAGGCCTGGAACTACTTTCCCTGGTACTACTTTACCTGGGCTATATAAACCACACCCTGACTGCAGAACATGTTTCGTGTTATTCTACAACCAGCAGCGTGACGCCCACCGTGTCCAGCTCCTGGTCCTCAGCATCGTCCTGTAATCCTGCAAGAACAAGATTATTCTGTTTTGCCTTAGAAAACACCATCCAGCACCCAGCATCTCAACTGGGCTGCAATCTGTGGAAACCGAGAGAAGAAGAAACATCACTCACCTTTGAGTACAAGCTCAAGGACTTCTGGTGAACCGCTACCACAGCTGCTGTTTGAACAACGAGAAAGGGAAAACAAATAATAGAACGCGCGCTTCCAAAACATCGAATTCCATCAGTCTTACCTGAATTCCATCGCGCTACGCCACGCTTCCATCCGGAGCACCACAGCACCATCTGCAAAGGAAAAGAGACATATTCAGGTTCCCTTTCAATATTAAACAACCGCACAGCGCTGTACTACCTTAACAGATTCCGTGAGCCTGTTTTTCATTGCACTCTCATCCACTCGCAGCACCACAGCGGCCTGTGAGGAGAAGAAGAAGAAAACACAGGTTAGCTATAAAAGACAAAGGGCCTCATTAGGACCCTGGCGGTAAGGGGTCTACGCCAGCGTTAGCTGCGCCGACCCCTTACCGCCAACTACGAGTTCCCAAAGCGCCATGGTCATTTTTCCGCCCGCTTTTTGCGGGCGGAGAAATCCATGGCGCTATGGGACCTTGGTGTTAATTACGCCACCGTAATTTACGGTGGCGTAATTAACTCCTTCCCCACTCCCATTATACCCTATGGGGCCGAAATGGGAATGGGGAAGGGTAAATGGGTCAATGGGGACTTACCGCCCCGCCGACCTCGGAATGGGGCGGTAAGTCCACCATCCGCCATGGCGTAAACGGACTTTACGCCATGGCCGGAAAGTCCGTCGATGGCGGAAAAAATCCGCCAGGGTCGTAATGAGGGCCAAAGGCTCTGCAATTCGCGCTTTCTCTTACCTAGAAATGTGCCTCTCCATCCGGCACACCAGCATCAAGACCTTCGCACCCGAAAAGAAGGAGATAAACACATTAACGAATTCCCACCATAAACAGCACAAAGACTTACAATTAACAAACCTACCTGCCTACCAGCAGATTCAGGGTCACAGCAGGCCTGGCCCCAAGGAAGGCATACTGCGCCAGTGAAGCAACTCGGGTAGCTCGCCAACAAACGTCAAGCAACCCTGCACAAGAAACGCAGGACGGATAGCTCACCCTACAAATAACTAAGGTGAGAAAATAACCCAGTGGGAAGGGAATCGGTCAGACGGAGGTGGGAGATTCACTCATTGGGGACAGTTATCACAAATCCTCCCTTCTGTAATTGCAGATTCATTATTCAGCACTGGGCAACTAAGCATCCAGGGTTCCAGATCTCAGAGCCTTCCAGACGCCCCCGGGGATATCAGGTGAGCGTAACAGTTTCCTCATTTTTAAAGCTGTCTATGTATGCAGAGAACAATTCTCTTGGTCTCTTGCTTATGCAGTTACCATTCACAAGGTCTAACCCTCGACCATGTACTTCTAGACATTGGCAGCACAGTCTCCAAAGAAGGAATTAGTTACGTAGCACTTTCACATCTTACTACACTCACTGGTCTATTCTTAGTGAACTTTGATGCAAACAAAGTCAATGCTGACATTCCTTGCATCCTAGAATACAATAGACTATGTGCACTGTACACTCCACATCTGGAGATGTAGCCAGTACCTGAAAAAAGAAAGTCTTTAAAAAGACAACTAGTGCAAACAGAAACCATAGCAGATCTCCCCATAATCCCTGTAATATGAGAAAAAACAAATGCAGGACCTTCAAACCAAAGAGACCAAATTCTCTGTTCTCTGGCCCTTTTAAATTCAGCAACACAACTGGTGTAAATTGCTATGTAAATGTAGCAATCAATCTTCCATCCCAATTGCCACCAATATTGGTTAATATTTACTTACATGGCTCAGAACAGCTATGTTTACAAATAGTCACAGCCATGACTCTACAGTGTCTCAGGGATAAGCCAGGAATTGGACCACTGTGCAATAATCGTTAAATTGCACCATGCAGCATCTAACAAATTGGCCTAACTCTTCAAAACTGCAAGGAACTGGCCAATTCTGCCACAGTCTCTACCTCTCCTGTTCCCTCCCAGACACTCTGTACGGCCTTGACTTCTCATTTCATCACTAAAATTCAGGACATCCTGTCCACCTTCTCTTCCACTTCCTGCTCCTCCTCCTCCACCTCCTCCTCCAGCCCTGGCACAACTGTGGCCATACCTCTGCCTCCCTTCTCTTCCTTTCCCTTCCCTTCTTCACCCCAGATGATGTTTCTAGACAAGTCTGATCTATGAAAGTCTCGTCAAAACAGGTTCTCCCCTGTACATCCAGAACCATCAAGGACCACATCCAGACCATTGCTCCAGCCTTGGCCGATTTCTGCAATAACTCCTTTGCCACTGGAACCTTCCCCTCCCCACTTAAGCACTCCCTTGTGCACCCCCTCTTAAAGAAGCCCTCTGCCGATTCTTCCTCTCTGGCTAACTATCGCCCAATCTCCATCATGCCTTTCCTGGGCAAACACTTGGAAAAGCTGGCCATCTCCCAGCTTAATCTGCACACTGAATCTGTTGGTTGTCTCCACGACCACTAGTCTGGCTACAGAGCTATCAGAAGTACGGAAACTGCTCTCCTGAACACCTGTGAAGACCTGCTCTCAAATCTTGAGTCTAACCTTCCTTCTGTCCTCATTCTCCTCCATCTCTCTTCTAACTTTGAAATGGTCAACCATGCCACCCTGCTCAATCGCCTCCATGGTAACCTGGGTATCAGTGATCAGGCCCTGGCCTGCCTGACCTTCTTTCTCACTGACCGACCCTCTCAGGTTCAACTGGGGTCTTTCCTCTGTGTGGAACTCATGGTGGCAACAAGACAGAAAAAAATGATCACAGTTCAGGGTGTTTATTGAACAATGTTTGCGGGGTGGAAAAACGCCTAAACTAAACCCAATTCTAAGATGGGAGCAAGCGTCGACCATCAAAGTAAAACAAGGCAGTCGTAGTGGGATGGTGTCAAAATAAAAAAAAGGCATATACTAAGAAACCTATTGCCAAACCTCACATCGAATACAAAAAGGGGTGTGGGTGTTGTGTCTTGACTGTCGTGTAGCTGAAGAGTCCTCTGTCCACAAGTGCAGCACAGAAAGAATCAAAGTCACTCTCTGTACAGCCTTTGAGGCCACAGGTGGGAGATTTTCTTCCGGAACTGCGGTACTCGTGGAACCCTGAACCACTGTAAAGGAAACACTGGTTAAGTGTCAAGCCAAAACAGAATCAACAACCAATCAACAAGTAAGTGGAACAGTCTTACCAAAAGGCGTCTGTGGAATAGCGGTTGTACCTATGGGGAAGGCTCCGAGACCCAGCAAGGCTGTTCTTTCAGTATGTAGCGATCCCAGCAATGTTGCAAGTGCCAGGCCCACCGGATGCCAGAATCCGCACAAGAAGGGCGGAACGTAGTAGGAGTCCGTGAAGCAGTCCATGGTCGTAGCAATGATCCAAAAGCAAGTACCAAAGCCAAGGGTTATCGGTTGCCAGTCTGTGAAACAAATCCGAGGTCAAGATCCAAAAGGTGAGACAAAAAGGTAAGTAGCGCCGTACAGGAATCCGAAGAAACGGCTGTGAAGCACCGAAGCACCGCAATACAGCCGTTTAAATACTGGCGCTGCTATTTCCTCCCGATCACATGACCCGCAAGCGCATCACGTGAGTGTAGTCCAGAAACACGTGAGCGGAAGGCGGCGGTCATGTGACGCGGAAGAAGCCGGTCTAGCAGCCGCCATGGAAGACGCCAAAGGGGTAGACGTCTCCGCTGGCAAACAGCATGCCGACCCAAGCTTTGTGGCAATCGGCGCCGTGGCAACTGGGCGAAGAGAGAACCTTTGAGTCCCGGAACCGGGCAAGAGGGCGAGGGGTGTTCGGGGCATGGGGATGAGGAATGGGACCCCCAGAGGGACGGGTGGAGTGCGTGACAGTGGGATAGTTTGCAAGAAAAGAAAGAAGTGTTCCAAAATAATAGGTCAGGATGCGGCAGAGTAGATCTCCCCTTGCCCATGTTTTGAGCATGGGGTAAGGTGGGATCTTGGAGCACAGTACAGTGTCAGGCTTTTCCAGCACCATACAACAGTTGTAATGGCAGCTCTCAGGACGGTCGATGGTCAAGTCTCGTGTCCTTCGAGGACCTGGCTTATTCAAATAATGAAACAAATAGTCCCTTTTCCATGGGCTTTGGGTGATGACTTTCACCATGGGATTCCTCTCTTCTGGGTGCAAATCCCTAGAACGTTCCTTTGTGATATAAAACCACTGCTCCCCCCCTTTACTTTCACACGACACACCAGAGAACGTACTGACACCAGAGCTGTTTACCTGACATGTCCCAATACAAGGTTCAGGCAAAGTCAGGCAATTGATCAGAATCACACACACCTTATGTCCCCCCACAGGGATAAAAGGTGGAGTAGGAGAGCACAGTACGAGTATGGCAGACAGCAAAACGAGAGGGTTAAGAAGACGCGGCAGTTCAAGCGAAGGAGAAAGGTGGCAGGAATCAAGAGGGTGGCGAGGAGAGAAGAGACCTTGCCCTTTTCATCCCCGTATAGGTATGTTCTCTCGCTTTCAAGGGCCTCTCTGGTTACAAAATAAAGTTCAAACAAAAGAGTTCCTTCAACAATCTTACTGTCCTTTTTAACAGTGCAACGTGGACATCTCTCCGCCGGGTTCACTGCTGTCAACACACTGTTTCTTGGGACTTTAGACTTGGCCCCTTTCTCATCAGTATCCCTCGTCGGTTTAACTCTTATCAAGTTCACATTCACCAATGGTTACGGGATTCACTTCCCTTGCTTTCTCACATGACGGGATTCACTTCCCTGGTTTTCTTTATTGTTTGTAGATCAAAGACTTTCGAGTGTACAGGGATTTAACTAGACCTCCTGTATAACCACTTTGACCTCTTTCGGCAACTCTCCTACGGCCTTCTGGTACCCGTAGTTTTGCTCTGATGGGGATCAAACAGAGTCTCTTGAATTAGGAACCACGTGGTGCCAGCTTTCGCTCTGCAGCTGGTCTCCCCTTAACACGTTTTACAGTTCTTTACACAGTTGATTAAACTTGGTTAAAACTTGCCACTTTGCGTTTCTCATTTAACACAGCCCGGTTCTTACCGATTCTCCCATCGACTCACCAGCTGTGTTGAATCGCTTGGTTTTACTCTTAATTGGAGTCAAGGCCAGTACCACAGTTGCTGGAGTTTCCCTCACCCCTGGTTATCAGCATAGGCTTGCCTCGTGTACCGTTGACATCTGCTGCAAGACGCTTGTGCTATTGTTCGCAGTCTTAGGTTCTCTTCCTCTAAGGTTCCGTGGGTCTTTGACGAAAAGGGCAAGGTCACTTCTCTCCTCTCCACCTTCTCGATTCCTGCTGCCTTTCTCCTTTGCTTGAACTGCCACGCCTGCTTAGCCATCTCGTCGTGCTGTCTGCCGTCCTCATACTATGCTCTCCTGCTCCACCTTTTATTTCTGTGGGGAAGGGAAAGGGCCATCAGGTGTGTGTGATTCTGATCAAATGCCTGACTTTGCCCGACCCTTGTATTGGGACATGTCAGGTAAATGGCTCTGGTATTAGTCTGTTCTCCGGTTTGTTATGTGAAAGTGCTTGTGTCAGAAAAGGGGTGCGGGGGAAGTGGTTTTGAATGTCCTATGTGGTAGGATGGGAAAAAGGTGTTGAAAGAAGGGGTATACCGGGTATCACCTTTTGGTGTCTCACTCCCCATGAACCCCCCCCCATCCAGTTGTTCCTCCCTCACTGGTCCACCCCCAGGAACTGGATCCAATAGCGATGGCCATGTCCTTGCCACCTGGATGACAGATCCCTGGGGACTAGCTAGGGAGACACCTTCAGGTTTCTCACACCTCTCTTCTATCTCTATCTCTCTCTCTCTCTCTCTCTCTCTCTACTTGTGGTGTTCCCCAGGGGTCTAACCTTTCTCCCTGGCTTTTCAACCAATACCTGCAACCTCTTGCCCACCACATTGCTGCCTTCTGCTCCAACTTTCAGTGTTGGCGCCCGAATAGGGACCCTCCCCCCACTTGCCCCATCGTATACGTTGTAACGGAGTAAAGGCGGAAGAACGGCGAGGACGGGACGGTCGAGCCGGGATCTGGATGTACAGATTGCTTCCAAGAACAGAACCACCATGTTCTAAAAGATGCCTCTGCACTTTCTAAATTGCACACTGTTACTAGAATAGACATCGAAAGCATTATAATCGTCATACTCGTCGGATATGTCCATTGTCATCCCGAGTTCAAAGGAACTTAATACAGAGGGGTGTTGAACATGACTTTGCTGATTGTATGATATGCATTTTGTATATATGTAACTGATGTACGTAATTCGCTCTCTTGCGTCTCTCGAGGTCTAAGAAACTCACGTCGCAGGGCGTGAGATCAGAATTGGCCAATTGATACTATCTTTTGCTTGCAATAAACCCTAGCATTGGGAATTTGAAACCTTGTGTCTGGCACATCTTTTCGTGTATGGTCATTGCCATGTTTCCATAGCACGAGGGGTCCCTAGGGGCCCCTTTCAATACAATGACACCCAGCTCTCTTTCAGGCCCCCCTCGGTCGCCTCTTATACTTCTCTCATTCGAGATTCTCTTGGCGCAATTCAGGAATGGTGAGCCGCCAATGTTCTCTGCCTTAATGCCACTAAGACCGAGATCCTCCTCATCAGAACACGAGCCCCCTCCTTTCCTCTCTCTGGCCAACCACTCTGGGCCCTCTTCCTGCTCCTACCTGTGAGGCGAAGAACCTTGTGGTCATCTTCGACTCCACCCTCTCCTTCTCTGCTCACATCTGACGTCTCTAAGAAATCAAACTATCAGCTGTACCTCCTCAGAGGTATTCTTCCTTTCCTCACTTTCCCCCAGAGGCTCACTGTCTGTCATGATTCCTGCCCCTCATGTCCCCAGCCCTCCAAGATGTCAGGCTGGAGCCAGGCCACGATCACCTACATGGCCCTCAAGGGCCTCTCCATCCCTCCAAAGACCCACTTGGAATCAGACTTGGCGCTTGTGGCACCAGACTCACTCACTCCCATAGGAGAACATTGGGGATTGGACTTGAAGTGCATTGATGGAGACAAGATGATTCCCCCACATATTTCGGTTCCCAGAACTGCATGTGCGGTCTAGTCTTTTGGGTGTGGTTCAGCCCAGAGACACCTGGGATACCCAGAGACTATTTAAGCCACACCCAGGCTGAGAAGAACAAGGTACTTCTTACCTTGTAACGTTCTTTCGACGGGATGTTCCTCCGACGTATTCCTCATCTTAGATATCTCCTTCCAGATCTGCTGACCTCGGAAAATGTTTCTCTCTAGAGCGCGCTGCGCGTCGACATCCCTCGAGTCGATGTCCCTCGACAGCCGTCATCCTGGCTATAAAGGCCGCGCGCAGCGCCCGTTGCTCAGTTCCGTTTTGTAGCCCACAAATATGCTTTCTGGACTAAACTAATCACCCTGAAGGAGCGTAAGCTGCAACAACAAGGGAAGTAGAACTGCGGGGATGGATGGGAGGGTCGATGAGGAATACGTCAGAGGAACATCCCGTCGAAAGAACGTTACAAGGTAAGAAGTAAGTTGTTCTTCGAAGGGATTGTGTCCTCCGACGTATTCCTCATCTTAGATATGCTCCCATAGCAGTATTCTATTATTGGAGGAGGGAGTACTGACTTCATGCTGTCTTCTATTGATGAATAGAATGCAGTACAGCCCTTCCAAACCTAGTCTCTTGACTGGAGGAGGAATCCAAATTGTAAAATCGTGTAAAGGTATGGACAGACGACCATGTAGCGGCCGCACAGATGTCTTTAACCGGCACACCTCTTTTGAGGGCCGATGAAGCTGCAATACCTCTGGTCGAATGAGCCCTAAGGTTTTGAGGGGGCTCTTTTCATGCCAATTTATAACATTCCAGAATGGCTAGGATGATCCATCTGGAAATGGTCTGCTTAGTTATTGGTAACCCCAGCTTGTGACCTGTGTAACCTACAAACAGCTGGTCTGCCTGTCTAATCCTGGCTAGTCTACTGATGTAAAAACTTAATGCCCTTCTAGGGTCTAGCCTGTGTAACCTCTCTTCCTCTTTCCCCGGGTGAGGAGGAGGATAGAAAGATGGTAGGGTAATCTTCTGAGTGATATGGAATTCAGAAACCACCTTTGGGAGGAAATTAGGCTTCACTTGCAGGACAACTTTGTCTTTGTGAAAGATAGTGTGAGGGGGTTTACAAGAAAGAGCTTGTAATTCGCTCACCCTTCTAGCAGATATAAGTGCTATTAATAAAACAGTTTTAAGGGTAAGGAATCTTAACGAACAAGAATGGAGTGGTTCGAAAGGTGTGCCCATCAGGAAGGTTAGGACTAAGTTTAAATCCCATAAGGGAACTTGGAATGGTCTTGGGGGATAAACATTGGTTAACCCCTTAAGAATTTGTACTACCAAGGGTAACTTGAAATAGGATGGTTCTTTCGCACTGCGCTTAAAGATGGATAGCGCTGCGAGATAGCCCTTAATGGTGCCAACTTGAAGGCCTGAATTTGCCAAATATAGTAGGAAGGACAACACCATTGGTGTACCACATGAAAAAGGACCGATATTCTGTTCTCTACACCAGCTGCAAAATCTGTTCCAACGGCAGCGGTGTAAAGACTTTGTTGCTGGCCTCCTTGCCGAAAGCAACACCTCCATATCATCATCAGGGAGGTCCCAATCCTTGTACCTCAGCCTTTCAGAAGCCAAGCTTGAAGGTTGAGGGTTTTGATGTCTGGATGGAGAACCTGACCTCCCTTCTGTGAGTGTAGGTTCTCTCCGAGTGGAACTCGAATTGGAGGGCAGATGGACAAGTCTAGAAGGTCCGGGTACCACGTTCTCCTGGCCCAATCTGGGGCAATTAGGGTCATGGTTCTCCGGAATCTTCTCAACCTCCTGATCATTTGAGGAATGACAGGGACCGCTGGGAACGCGTACAGAAGCGGAAACTCCCAGTCCACTATGAACATGTCTCCCAGAGCTCCTCTCGGGGGAAATTCCCTTGAGCAGAACAGGTCGCATTTCCTGTTGAGGCTGGTGGCGAACAGATCTACCTGAGGGGTTCCCCAAAGGGCGAAGATCTCTTGAAGGACTTCCTGAGCTAGCTCCCACTCATGGGAGACTGTGCTCTGCCTGCTCAGAGCGTCCGCTGTCAAGTTCTTCTCTCCGGCTAGGTGAACTGCCGATAGAGAGATTCCTTCTTGGATTGCCCAAAACCAGAACTGCATCGCCTCTCTGCACAGGGGTAGTGATCCTATGCCTCCTCTTTTGTTGAGGTAATGCATGGCCACTGTGTTGTCTGTCATTATCAAGACATTTTTCCCTTGTACAGCTGGCAGGAACGCCTTCAGCGCAAGTCTGATGGCTCTCAGCTCTAACAGGTTGATATGTAGTCTGCACTCCGATGGAGACCAACGACCGCTGATGGTCAAGTCGCTGGCGTGGGCTCCCCACCCTGTGAGTGAGGCATCTGTGACTACTGTTATCTCCGGCCAGGGTTGCAAAACTGTTCTCCTTTCAGAATGTTCTCCTGACAGGCCCACCATTGAAGGTCTGAAGCTACTCTGGCGGGAACCTGAAGAAGATCTGTCATTCTCCCTGAGAATTGTGACCACTGAGTCCTCAGTGCCCACTGGAGGGATCTCATTCTCAGGCGAGCCTCTGGCACTAGGAAAATGCAGGATGCCATGAGGCCTAGCAACCTCAAAAAGTCGAAGGCTGGGAGACGTTGGGCATGTTGGAACTTGGTAACCATCTGTAGAATATCTTGAGCCCTCACCTCTGGTGGCGCGGCTTTTCCCAGGGAAGTGTCCAGGATCGCTCCTATGAACTGGAGTCTCTGCGATGGTATCATTTGTGACTTCTTTAAAATTGAGGGAGAAGCCCAGTCTGTGAAGGGAGTGGCACACGTGATTTAGCTGGATCTGAGCTTGTTCCGAAGAAACAGCCCTGCTCAACCAATCGTCCAGGTAGGGGTAGACGTGAATCCCTTCCCTCCTTAGACTTGCCGCCACTACCGACATTAACTTGGTGAAGACCCTCGGGGCGGAGGTCAGCCCAAATGGCAGCACTCGAAATTGATAGTGAGAGTTGCCAATTGCGAACCTCAGGTATTTCCTGTGTTTGAGATGGATAGGCACATGGAAATAAGCGTCCTGAAGGTCCAGAGATACCAACCAGTCCTGGAACTGAAGAGCCTGGAGGATCTGAGAAAGAGTGACCATCTTGAATTTGTCTTTCCTGAGGAATTTGTTCAATTCTCGCAAGTCCAAGATGGGTCTCAGTCCTCCGTCTTTCTTCGGAATGAGAAAGTCAGCGGAGTACCAGCCCTTGTTCCTCTCCGCTACAGGTACCGGTTCTATGGCACCTTTCTCTAGCAGGTCTAAAATTTCCTGCAAGAGGAGCGGATCTGGAGCTTTCTGAGAGCTGATCCCCGGTGGATGACTCTGAGGTATACGTAGGAAAGGCAGGCAGTAACCTTGGGCAACTGTTTCCAATGCCCAAGCATCTGACGTGATAGCCTGCCATACCGCCAGATGTTGAGTCAACCTGCCTCCTACAGGTGTCCTGTGAGGGAAGTCCTCAGAGTGGTTTTGGGGCGGCTGATGCAGATGGTAAAGAGGCACCTGCTGTTGCTGCGGCTTTTGAATATCTACCTCGTCCACCTCGGGTAGTTCTTCTTTGTCCCCTTTGAGCCGGTCGTCCTCTACCTCTTCCGAATGCGGAGTAGAAGCGAAAGGACTTGCCCCTCGCAGAGGTTCCTGTGGGACGAAAAGGTGTCCGACGGATTGCAGCTCCTAGGGATTTTGCTGCTGCTTTTGAAGTTTGCAGTTTCTCTAAACTGTCATCCGCCTTTTTCCCGAACAAAGAAGAGCCATCGAATGGCATGTTCAAGAGCCTGGCTTGCACATCTGGGCAAAACCAGACTTTCTCAACCAAGCGAATCTCCTGGTTGTTGTACTTGCCGCCATTGCTCTGCTGATACTGTCAGCCGAATCAATGCCCGTCTGGAGGGATTCGCACATAGCGTCTTTACCGTCCTGTATAATATTCAGGAACGCATCCCTTTCTTCTCCCTCCAGGATGCAGTCAGCCGCTGTAGAAGCACACTCCCAAAGTGTATGGCTGAATCTAGCAAGGGTGCAAGTAGCATTAACAGATTTTAACGCCATGCTACATGCTGAAAAGACTTTCTTTGCCATAGCATCATATTTTTTATCGTCCCTGTCCTGTGGGACGGTAGGATAAGCCGTCTTGACATTGGTAGAGGATGCTGCTTGTACCACCAGACTTTCTAGGGATGGGTGTTTAGACAAAAACTCCAGGTCTGTAGAGGATACCCTGTACTTTGTAGACAGTTTTTTATTTACTGCTGGTACGACAGCTGGGGTTTCCCATTTTGTCATGATCTTCCTCTGAAGAGCTTTATGAAAAGGCACCACAGGATCCTCCTGTGGGCCTTTGTCAAGAATATCCGTGAGGTCATCTTGTTGGAAAGATTGTGAAGGTGCAGACCACCCCATAAACTCTGTGATCCTGGCCATTAAGGCTCTATAGGGGGTTTCAGCATGTTCCCCCGGGTCTGGCCTAACAAACTCCACCTCAGGGGAGGTGTCTAACCCACTTGCCTCATGTAAGGAATCATGAAGATCCTTTAACCTGCGTTCTTCAGAGGAAAATTCCTCTCCAATTGGGGTTACAGGTCCCTGCAACTCAAATGTGTCTTCCTGTTCAGACAATTCACCCTCTTCCAATATTGAGGACATAGTTCTCAATTGTACTGAACTCATAAAGGGTGTAAACCCCATTTCCAAAGCCGAGGGTGCCGAACTTGTCATAATCGGCCTCGAAAACGTTGATGTCGTCGACGCCGATGTCAAAGGCTTCGAGCGTGGCGTCGAAAACAAAGGCGGAGGCCTCGAAGACCTCGACAGAATTGGTATTCTACTCGACAATCTCGAAGCCATCGACGTCGAGGGCCTGGGGATAGACACTGGCTGTGTCGTAACCGTGACTTTTCTTGGCGTCAACACCGGTGTCGAAGCTGGCGTCGAGTCGACAGACTCGTGTGTCGAAGGTCCCTTCGACAACGGCGTCGAAGACATCGACCTCGACGGAACTTTCGTCGACGGCGTCGACGGAACCTTTGAGGAAGGTTTGGAGGTCATAGTCCTGCTCGAGGGTTCGTGACGCGCTCGAGAGGTTTCCTTCGCCGGGTACTGCGACTCGCGGCGTTTTTGACCTTCGGGTCTTTCGACCAGAGCATCGCTCTCCGCAGTCTTCGAGGGGGTCGAGGCCGCTTTCTCGAAGACCCTCATCATATTTTTGTGGAATTCCTCCCATTCAGCCCGGGAACTATGTTTCGTGGGGCACGGGATTCTCTTTGGCGAAACAGAGGAAGAGGAAGACGGAGAAGGGGATCTTCGACGTCTCCTCTTCGAGTGCTTCGATCTCGAGGAGTGATGAGACCCACTCCGAGATCTGGAGCGCGAATGGTGACGAGGAGACGAATGTCTCGACTTCGTCGACGAAGAAGAAGCTTTAAAAGTCTTACCTTTCTCCAGCTTCCCCCTACGCTCCTTCAGGGCCTTAGCTGTCATGGACATACAGTCCTCGCACTCCGAACAATGGTGTTCAGCTCCCAAACACCACAGACAAACTCTGTGAGGGTCAGTCAGCGACATCTTTTTTCCACAATCTCGGCATTTTTTGAAGCCGGATCGAGTATGGATCAAATAACTCGAGGTAAATAGGTTTAACCTGACAAAACTGAGCAACGGTATTCCGAGGCACTGAGTAGGCGTGGAAAAACGGAACTGAGCAACGGGCGCTGCACGCGGCCTTTATAGCCAGGATGACGTCGGCGTCGGTACGGCGGCTGTCGAGGGACGTCGACGCGCAGCGCCCTCTAGAGAGAAAAATGTTCCGAGGCCAGCAGAGCTGGAAGGAGATATCTAAGATGAGGAATACGTCGGAGGACACAATCCCTTCGAAACATGCTTTGCGTTTTCTGCACCTGCAGCGTGACACTCACCGTGTTCGGATCAGTCTCCAGTAGGCCTGAATCTTTCTTCTGCGCTCAGTTCCTGCAAGAACAAGAACACCGTTAGGAACAGCCTTGCCTTGCGGCGCTTCTGCCCATCATTCATCGCTCCTTCTGTTCTGCGGGCATCTTCGGCGGTGTCATTCCCATTACGGCACGCCGCTTCCTAAGGAAAAGGGAAAAGAACAGAAAAAAGGCATTAGTAAGCCTTCTGCAAATCTTTGCTTATTTTTAAATACTGTACTAGCTTCAAACGCTTACCTGAATCCCAGCCGCTCTGAGGGAACTCTGTCACC
The DNA here is from genome assembly GCF_040938575.1 of Ambystoma mexicanum. Taxonomy (NCBI): domain Eukaryota; kingdom Metazoa; phylum Chordata; class Amphibia; order Caudata; family Ambystomatidae; genus Ambystoma; species Ambystoma mexicanum. Next base: position 686,568,923 of record NC_090934.1, on the reverse strand, counting down.
GGAACTTCTCATCCATCTGCAAGAGGGAAAAGACACTCCAGGTTAGCGTGGAAACATCTAGAGGCACTGCATACCGCACTTACCCACCGCATTTGTTCTTCATAACCGGCATCCACGCTGAAAACGTTGCGGCACCTAAAAGACACAGAAAAAGAACTCAGTTCAATGCAAATACGAAAGGGGTGCATCGCGCTCTCACTCACCTTCAGTGCTACTCATCTCAGCAGTACGCCGCCATCCCCAGACGCCGGCCATCATCTAAGGAAGGAAAGTAACGAAGTTAGAATACTGCCAGTGAAGTAACTAGGCAGCAACGAGCCCGCATCAATCAACGCGCCCCTGCGCTGAAAGCAGGATGGAGAGCACACTATCCAAGAAATCAAGGTGAGCTGTGGATCAAAGGGAAGGGTTTGACCCCGGGGAGAAGAGGTTCAAGCACAATAGGGAGTTACACTCTACCAATCCTGTGTTTCAGGCCCAGTCTCCAGTCGAATAGCCTCCAGGGAAGGGTTCGAGGTTGTAAGAGGTCAGAAAAGGCTGAGTGACGTCCCCGTGGATACCAGGTGAGCGTTACACTGTCTCCAGAGCTCTGGTCCTCTATAGGCTGGGCTACTGGAACAACCTCTTTCTAAATCTTCCTGCCTCTATTCTCCGGCCTCTACAACTTATCTAGAACAGCACTGCGACACTTGTCTTTGGCCTCATGGCCAGGGATCGTATCTCTCCAGCTCTGAAATCTCTTAATTGTCACCCAGTGGCGGCAAGGATCAAGTTCAAGACCCTCTCCATCCTCCACAAGACTTTCTGGAGCCTGGGACCGAAACTACCTCAAACTCTCTCTCCCTAAACATCTCCCTTCTCGAGCTCTCCGCTCATCCACTTCCAACTCTCTGAGGGTCAGTTGCTTCTCCAAGCAGAGTGTTCGGGGCAGATCTCGATCTTTGACTGGGGCCTCCCTCTGGAACAGCCTCCCTGCCTCTCTCAAACTTGAGCAGAACCACCTCTGATTCTAGAAGCAACTCAAGGCCTTCCTCTTCGCTTCTGCTTTCTCTCTTCCTCTCCCCTGCTGTTGCCCAACTGCTCCACGCACTGGTCACTTGGCTACCCACTGAACTTGGGCCCAGGTTTCTGCATGTCCAGTTGCACTTCGCACTGCCTCCCGGCTCACGCGCACTTGTGGTCTGTATCTGCAACTCTACAGTCCCTTCTCTCTGCACTTATTAGCCACCCGTTGGCTGCACTTTTTGAGTTACCTGCACTTAGCCACATGCTGGCTGTACTTTATGAGCTACCTGCACTTCTACTCCCTCCCTTCGGCACTTCTCCCTTTCCACTTCCCTGCACTTGCGCAATCTGAATGACACAAGGCCTAGTAAGAAGATCGTTGTTTTGTCCTCTATCTGTTCCCCCCCACCCGATTGTCTTGACTTGTGTACAGGTGCGTTATAAATGCAATATCATATCATAAACACACAGGAGGATCCACAAGAATTCCTAATGTACTTACTAGAAGTACTACAGACAGAAAACATCCTTATAAATTACATTTGGCAAATTTCATACGCTTGGAAACAAACATGCAGTCTCTGCAACCATTTTTCGCAAAAGCATGTCCCTAATGAACGATTTGTGTATGTATCTATACCCCATTATAATGCAATTCCATTTCAAAACCTTCAACAAAATGCAAATCATAGCATATTATGCTCATTTTGCAATTCAGAAAATGTTTCAAACATGCAAATAGATTCAATGCATTAAAGATACAATGTAGATGGCACTAGAAATAACAGAAAACTCACCAACTTCACACACGGCCAAGTTTCTCTTGGCAAGAAAGCATTCACAACAGTATGCATAATATACTATAATTGTGCCACAACCACTTCCAGCCAATATAGTACATATGCGAAAAAAAGATGTGGTTTGTAACAATACTTCTGTTACTCAATAACAAAGGTTACCAGCAAATCTAACACATGCCTACATAATATTCCTTAAACCCAGATGTAGTCATTAAATTACGCTTTAAATTCATATTTACAATACCATACAGTTAGAATACACCAATGGGTATCTAAATACTTTAAACATAAGCAAACACACAAAACAAATACTGCTTAATTGCCCCTCTCTTTCTATGGCCAATTTTTGATGTCATCAGTGATGTCATCATTGTGGTCATCTGTGCGCAACAATGGGAACATAGCTAAGGTGGACTTGCTCGAAATGCAATGGCTGAATTTCAGGGGTTATGTTGCGTTAAATCTGATCACCTTAGCTCTCTCTCAACCAAGGTTTTTTTAACTGAATTTCAAAGGTGTTGTTGCTATATATGTTTCACATTCAATCTGATCACCTTAATTCTATCCTAACTTAAGTTTTTTCTCTTAACTTCAAGGGTTTTGTTATACTTTTGTTTCTTGAGGGCCCACGGCAGACTGAACATGTTGCACCAATAACTTTCTTTCAGGCCCACTAGCCATGGCCTTAAGTCACTGTACATGTTGAACCTTTTCTGGCCATGGACAGTTGCCACAGCCTTTGGCTGTGGACACTGTATATGTTACACTAATAGGTTTCTTCTGAGCCCACTAGCCATGGCCCTAAGCAGGGGACACTGGCAATGTTGCACCAATAGGTTTCATTGGGACCCACTAGCCATGACCTTCGGCACAGACACCCCTTGCCCCCTTCGTAGGAGATGTCATCACTGTAGATGTAATATTACTTTTTTATTTCACTCTCTCCCTTTTCCTGTGGGAATCACACAATATTCCCCTGATAATGGCAACAAACTACACATACAGCGGCATTGAACTACCCATGCCTACAGGATTCCCCTGGTATTCCCCCGATAACGCTCAAAAATCCTCACAAGGACTCGCACCCCCTACCCCCTCCTCTTTCAATGGTGCCCCCATGCACCTCAATTGTTTTTCTCCTCCCTGACCCTCACCTGGCCATTACCACATCACTGATTGGTTCTTGTGACGCATTCTCTTCTCCGAGGTGGACTTGATTGAAATGTGAGTGCTGAATTTCAGGGGTTTCCAGCAAGTCAGGTTATTAGCCAGAGAATTTTGGGAACAAATGGTTGCTTTTTCATTTCTCAAAAGCCTCTCAGCCGAAATGCAACATGGAAGATATAGCAGTACTTTTGGGCCAAGGGGGAACCCCCCTTTCCCTGAAATATTTTAACTACCGGACGGAATAACTCTGGACCCCTCCCGGAAATCGAGTCATCACTTTGTGCCCAAGTTGTTAAATAACTGTCAATTCTGTCTAGTGATTTTTATTGGGCGCGGCACAGAAATTTTGACTTTTTCTCTATTTGTAAATGAATGGGGCAGGGGGGCAACGGAGTACGGCGGTCGAGAGGACGTAACATTTTGTTTGCAAATATCCGCCAAATCCGTCATGCACGTCAAAGGTTATTAGCAATCAAATGTTCGGGTTTAATATGAAACTTGATACTCACATTAACTATAGTGTGGCGACTAAAATATGTATCTACACTGACAAAAACTGACGGATTCCATTGTTAGCACAGAGTTTATGGAACGTGGAAAGAAATGTTGAACCCAATTGCGGAAATCGTTCATGATAAGTGTAGGAGACTATGGGCATACTAATTAGAGGCATCTCAACTCGAGATCTGTCTACAAACAAATGACCTCGATCTAGGTAAATCTTTTCCAAGAAATTACTGATGTGCTATTTCTGGCCCTTAAAACATTGTAACTAAAACCTGTAGGATTTTACATTTTGCCCTGCACCACAAATTAAGTAGCCATTTTTTGGTCATTAATCGATCCTCTTTGCTCTACCTATTTGCAAGTTATTAATGTAGGAAAATATGGATTGTTCCAGCTGGCACTCCTGTAGCACCTTTCACAGTTGTCTCAACCACCAGCACTGTGTTTGTTGTCAGAGCCTTTTCAATTCAGGCTGGGTGTTAGGGAGAATTCTCTGTAAAGGCTAATTTCCAAAACCTAGTGAGTCCCCCAGCAGCTTTGCTGGATTTTTGGGGTTTCTTTTTTTCTCCTGCTAAGAGTGAGACTCTTTCTCCCACTCTTAGGCATGATTTGAGAATGTCCTTTGACTATGTAATATGTTTTATGGGCTATGCAGTCTTTTACTCCATAGGGCTTCATGTGTTTTTGGTATATGTGTTACACAGCACCCTCAGTGCAGTAACACAGGGGTGTCATAGTGACCCCCAAACATAGACTCCATACCCTGGGACTGACTACTGTCTCCCAGGGCATGTAAAGTCACCATGGACTTTACTAGTCTTAAATTGTGAACAGAACCAGTACAACCATCATATTGTGGAAGTACTGGTAGGGGTAATTCGATTGACCCTGGGTCTGTTTTCCAAGGAGGCACTGTCCAGTCCCCCCTTGTCGAGTTTCTGGCTGGTGGCAGTGGATACCACGCGAAATATTCCACCGGATTATTTATTTAATATTTATTCCCCGGTTGAGTCTTTTTGCCAGGACTCAGTTTTAAAATGGCGTTTGTGTTCGCCTCTGAAACCCTAACCCAAGTCGAGCCCTTTGTTCCACTTTTGTCGGGCTTCTGCACAGAAGCCTCCAAACGTGGTGCCACTCTGTCTGGGTCTACAGGATGTGTGGGAGGGGGGAATAGGCACCCTGGACTGAGTTGCCTTGGCAACTCAAGTCGCACTCTTTTGTGCTTGGCCCAGTGGTGAGCCGCCCGGCTCACCACTTAGCATGTTTGATTGACAGCTAGGCTGATGAATGGGGGTTTTCTGCATAAAAGCAGGGCTTTGGGGACTGGAACTTCAGAAGTCGCCACAGGACCTAAAGAATCCAAAGAGGAGAGAAGCTGAGCCATCTACAACGACACCACTGGTGGAGCCCTGCTGTACGAAACTCACCACTTTCCCGACGACAGAGAAGATCTTCTTCCAGGAGAGTCTTCTTCCCTTTGAGCTGGTGGGACCAACCAGTCGCCTTTCTTCGCCTCCTGGATCGTCTCGTGGTCGAATCGCCCGTGCCAAGCACCCCGGCGGCCAGATAGCCACGCTTCACCACTACCGTGAATAAAAGGGTAGTACCTTTTAACCGGGAAACTCTGCGGCTGGTTTCTTCCCTAGCAGTGGAACGACCTCCAGCTTTCCTCCTCGTCAAGGTCTTCTGTTCCCCTGCATGAAGCCCCGACTTGCACCCGCTGCCAGGAACAAATGCCCCCGCTGGAGCTTTCTCACCATTTCAGGTACTGTGCCCCGCCTGGTCTCCCTTGCAACAGACTGTCCAAGGTGTCCCGTAAATCCTTGACCTCGGACCTGTTAACATTACCTTTCTAACTTGATCCAACCTCTTTTTTACTTTCCTGCAAAGACTGAGTGCATTTCCACTGTGTGATCTTGGGCACATTCCGCCTTGCTCTCTCCAAGAGTGGGCCTGGCCTATGAACTTTTTGCTCTACAGTAGACCCTGCCTTTCTTGACTTGCTGTGGTTTCTTAAAAGTGTTGGTACTGTGCGATTTTCCTATTCTGCCTTTTCTCTCCCTTTTTTTAACAAATTATTGGAGTGCCATCTATGGTTACGCGCTCACCTCTGTTTTGCTAAATAAGTGGTGTCTTAACCTAGACTTGTCAAATAATTAATTAGGGAGGTGTATATATTTCTAGTGACTGTGTTTGAACTTGCTTGACATATTAGCGCCAGTGTATTTTTACAAGTGTGTTTTTAAATAAATTATGATATACTTTTATACCAACACTCTGGTCAGTGTTTGCTTGTGCTACTGTATTTTTAGCCCTATTGTGTATACTCTATATACTGCCTAACTCTTCTTGAGAGAGGTCTGACTGCTCAGCCACAGCTACCAGGTAACTCTGGGTGGTACAGACTACTACCAATTGGATTTACTGCTAACACCTGCAGTCTTAAACTTTTTGCAGTGGTCCCTAAGGGAACTGCACAGGTTTCTGCCTAACACTGGGTTTATACCTTAGTTGCTGATTTCTCCAACGCCGGCTCTCAGCGATTGAAGGACGATCAGAAAACAGCTGTAGGCTTAATAAAAATCCTCAGAAGAGAGATAGAAACGGTTCTAATGCAATGCTGCACCAATTACTGGATACTGGTGTCCATATACCACGTTCAACCCCCCCATATTAATCCAATAATGTATATAAAAGTAAGCTATCTTGTTCCTCTCCAATAGCATCCCCACCTCCTGTTCAACCCACGCACACATTGAGGTCTTATAATTATAATTGGTTATTTATTTTTATAATCGAAGACCATTAGTTTATAAACACTGCAGTAGACTGCTGGAGCCTTAGGTTCACCAACTCCCTTCCACTTAACATTGGATTCTTAGAGAGCTTACCACTTAAATGAAAGAAAACACCACAAGCATCACCTGAACTCTGGCATGGTCTGCTATTTTAGGTGATAATTGCCCTGCAGTGCGTATACTATAAAAATTAACTATACTCAATTACTAGCATCCCAAAGCATAGCTGGATGACTCCTGGCACCCATAAATGTGTTTGTCTTTACTTTTTTACAAAGGTTATCGATTCATCAATGTACCCCAAGATACAAAAAACATTGATAACCAAAATTAGAAAAATTATTGCAAAAAATAATCTGTGCATCAATGGTTTTAAATGGAGTTCTGATATTGTGAAACAATAAAAGCGTATAATAGATCATTATTAAATAATTAAATGTGGTTTTTTGAAACACAAAAGACATGGGAAAACCCAGAGAAATCCATTTTCCTAATGTTAGTATCCAGGCCTCAAACAAGAATAGCATGATCTGTTTATAATTTTAAGAAAAAAACGAAATAATATTAATATGAATATATGAATTAGGCTGCTTGAGTGCAGTTCCACTTTTTGAAAGGCAGTAGACCATACTCTAATTTATTCAGGTTTTCACAGTTTTTTTCGCCTCTGTTGGCAGATAGCGAGTCTATTGGTTTACTGAAACGGAAACATGCAGCACAGACAGAGCAAACATTCAAAACACACATCGTAAACATGTTTAAATGCATTAGCCCACTGCTGATCGTTGGCATACATTTTTAAACCAAGTCGAAGAGATGGGATATGTTGAAATGTTATGGCAGCGTTGTTGCTAAACACTTTTTAATTCTGATAATCGTTTCAGATAATTTTATCATTTCCATTTTCTGTCCAGCAATCTAGTTACTGATAAAAAACAAGTTGGTAAGAAGGTATCCTAGTTACAATAGAGCCCTTAACTTCCCTATTGATACAGTTTCTAAGCATTCAACAAAGCTTAGCTTATCAAGGGAATGACAAATAGTAGGCTTATTATCTGTAAGTAGACCCCATTACGAAAGGCAGATTTAGCTTTTTCATCAAAATATACCTAAGAACCCGTGCTTCTATAAATTGGATACAACCTATACAAAAAAAACATATTTCATACAAGAAAGAGCACAAATTGCCCTATCCAATCTCAGTGCATGATTTCCTTAAAACGCTTTTTCTATCTTTATTAACAAATGTGAACAAAGTTGTTTGGTTTGTGAATAATTGAATGTGATCAAAAGAGGAGCAAGAGCACAGCTTCTACATCTCACCAATGGATGTTTGAACAACCAAACCCATCACTGAGGAGTGGAGCGTAGTGAGATTTTAGTACAACAAACAGACGAAGTAAACAGAACTAAAACGCGAACAGTATGATTTATTTACCAAAATGAGAAAAATCTTTTCTTAAATGACACCTTGTAAGGGCATGCAGACAACATATGTATAGGACTACAAACGTACGGTTTCAAGACTAATCAGTGAGCGCACTGGTGGCGCTAGGGATTGTGCCTAATGTTAGCAACAGCCGTTCTCTCACTGCTTTATTCTTTATCCAAAGAGGGAATATGCTCAAGCATCTGGTGCCTCTTAAGTTCCTGAAAAGAATGTGAAAAATTGCTTCTGTGGGTAACCCCTGCCCACCATTTAAGTCCTCTTCAGCAAAGCACCAATACGCTCCTACCTGTTGCCTTGTGCTTCACCATGTGGTGAGTTCTCATGAATATTGAGGGGTATCCTGAGAATCCGACATGTTTCCGCCCATCGAGTTGGACAACCCTGCACTAAGCCATCAACTATTTCAATTTCTTAAAGCACCTTGTGAAGAAACACCTGTGTATTCCTAAAACGGTTAAACATAATGCACATTTTTATACGCACAAAAGCAGAAAAAGGAAAGGGAATATAGATGCCATTGCAATTAAGAATGAAGAATCACTACACTATCAAAACATTTTAATAATGAAATTATGGGTTATATGTAATAGTACCACAGGAGTTTTTATACAGTGTGTGATCGTTATGCCTTATATAGCAGATAGAGTACTTATTGACATTTTAGTATCACCCTCTATGCTATATAGACCTTCCTGCAATTTGATACCTTAATCTCGGCAAACACTTCCTAAACATTGCTTCCCCCCTCCCTCATCGTTCATAAATTATTCTCTCCACCATGTGGTGTTCAACACAAACCACAATGCCCATGAGAAGGTATAAACCATACCCAACATGTTGCATTTTATGTTTATGTTTATTGTGTTTATATAGCGCTTTACGCCAAAGCGTTGTACATTATAACAACAAGAATACAATAACAATAGAAGCAATTGCAAGATATGAGTCAAACCAGTAATACAGCAACTAGAATAATTTGTCAGTGGAGATAAATGAGGGAAGAAGGGGTGGAGAGGGAAATTAAGTGGGGAACAGGAAGTGAGATAAGCTGAAGGTGAGAGAGGGGTAGAGGGGAAATAAGAGGAGACAATGCAGGAGGAAATAGGCAGGATGAGGAGGATAAAAGAGGGGTGGGGAGAGGGAAGGGTGGAGGAGGATCAGAGTATCAGGGAGGGGAGTGGAGAAGAGGAGATTTTAAGGAGACACGAAAGGAGGAATAAGTGGAGATGGAACGGATAGAGAGGGGAAGGGAGTTCCAGTGGAGGGGAGCAAGGAGCTGAAAGGAGTGAAAACGAGGAGGCACATGGGGAAGGGGGAACAAGGAGAAGGAAGTGATCTGCAGATCTGAGGTTATGGGAGGGAGTGTAGAATGAGAGGAGAGAGGAGAGATATGGGGGAGCAAGTTCATGAAGAGATTTAAAGACAAGACGGAGGAAGTGGAATTTGAGTTGGAAATGAAAGGAAAGCCAGCCAAGCTGTGAGAGCAAGGAGGAGAGATTTTCTCCTGTCCTGGAGTACAGTCCTAAAAGACATCCCAAAAATGGCACAGGGCACTTAGTCCAAAAATATGCTGTATTGAATATTATATACGTTTAACCGGGCTATCCAACAAGAGCATTGTTAGTGCAGAGGATTGGACATGCGACTTTAAAAAAAGGGAGCAGCATTTTCATCTAGGTTCAACCATTTTTAGGAAATTAGCAGCACTGTTTTAAACTGAGCTACTTAATTTGTGCAGGAACTATGAAGAAAAACGGGTCAGCCTTGTGAGCCGGGTTCCATCCTTTTTGTCAGTGCTCTACTTTTTTACTTTTTTTAACTCTTGTGATCTTAAATTAAAACAAAATATATCAAATAAGGAGTCCTTTACAGAACAACGCAAAAAGTAAGTACTCTACTTTTGAGTTTAAATGGCCTATAAGTAACAGAAAGTAAATAAGGAGGGCATTGATTGCTCGATTACTGGGTTGAAACCTCTTCACTGTAGCTCGACCCCTCTGGCTTTTTTTTCTCAAAAGGCCAGGCCCCATGTGAATGGTCATCAGTGGGCGTTGTGTCTTGTCTCAGCTCCGGGTGACCTACCAGTAATGGCCTTCTCAGCCATGGAGCTGCCAGAAGCACGGAAACTGCTCTCCTGAACATCCGTGAAGACCTGCTCTTGAACCTCGATTCCAACACTCCGTGTGTTCTCATTCTGCTCGATCTCTCCTCTGCCTTTGACACTGTCAACCATGCCATCCTGCTCAACCGTCTCCGTGAAAACCTGGGTATCACTGGTCAGGCTCTGGCGTGGCTGACCTCTTTCCTTTCAAATCGACCCTCCCAGGTCCAACTGGGGTCCTTCCTCTCCGACATCTTTTTCTCCACCTGTGGTGTCCCACAGGGATCTAATCTCTCTCCCTGGCTGTTCAACCAGTATCTGGCACTCCTTGCCCACCGCATCGCCGCTCTCTGCCCTAATTTCCAGTGCTATGCGGACGATACCCAGCTCATTTTCAGGCTACCCTCAGCCTCCCCCTCTCCTTCCCGCATCTCTGAGTGTCTGTCTGCTATCCAGGAATGGTGTGCCGCCAATGACCTCTGCCTTAATGCCAGCAAGACTGAGATTCTACTCATCGGTACACCCACTCCCTCCTTCCCTGCAGCTCTCTGGCCTGCCTCCCTTGGCCCCTCCCTGCTCCTACCTGCAATGCAAAAAACCTTGGGGTCATCTTCGACTCCACACTCTCCTTCTCTCCTCATATTTCTGATGTCGCTAAGAAGTCACACTACCAGCTGCACCTCCTCAGAGGTATTCTTCCCTTCCTCTCCTTCCCCCAGAAGCTCACTGTCTCCCAAGCCCTGGTTCTCTCGAAGCTGGATTACTGTAACAGCCTCTATCTTAATCTGTATGCCTCCACTCTCCGCCCTCTGCAACTCATCCAGAACAGAACTGCAAGACTTGTCCTTGGCCTCAAGCCCAGGGACCGTATCTCTCCAGGACTGAAATCTCTACACTGGCTCCCAGTGGCTGCGAGGATAAAGTTCAAAACCCTCTGCATTGTCCACAAGGCCTTCTGGGGCCTTGGTCCTAAATACCTTCAACTCTCTCTTCCCAAATATCTTCCTTCCCGAGCCCTTCGCTCATCTGCCTCCAACTCCCTCAGGGTCAACCGCTTCTCGAAGCAACGAGCTGGGGGTAGATCTCTCGCCGCGGCAGGGGCCTCCCTCTGGAACAGCCTTCCTGCCTCCCTGAAACTTGAGGAGAACCATCTCCGGTTCCGGAAGCACCTCAAAACCTTCCTCTTTGCTTCTGCTTTCTCTCTCCCTCTCCCCTGCTGAACAGCTAATATTCTTCACTGAAACTGCACTGATTCTGCAACTGGACCACTCTTAACGGCCTCGGTCCTGGGCCCAGCCACTCTCCACTTGCACTGATGCCCTGGAACCCCTCTGCACTGCGGGACTGTCTCTGTATCCCTACAGCCCCCCCCCCTTTTCCAGCACTTGTTCTGCACTTACCTTGCACTTGCCACCCGCTGGCCCTATTTATTTATTCTTTACGCCACTTACCTTGTACTGCACTTCCCCCCCTCCCCTTCCCCTTGCACTTTTCCCCCTCCCCCACCTCTGCACTTGCGCGATCTGAATGACACCTGGCCTAGTAGGATCGTTGTCTGTCTCCCCTTGTTCCTCCCCTCCCTGCCTCGTCGTGCCTTGAAACACCTGTGTATAGGCGCGTTACAAATGCCATATCATATCATATCATATCATATTCTACTGTAATACTGACTGGTGAACCGCACTAATATGGAATCATGGGTTAACCGCCTACAAAGTGCACAGCACTACACTGATGTTCTGTGGAATATGGCCTCATGTATTCACATTTTTCAGATGGGTGATTCCCATCAGAATGCATGGGCCACGTGGCCCCGATTAATGAGATGCTGTACTCAAACTTGTTATGAATTAAGAGAACTAAATCCAGACTTTAGAGCACCTTGTGACCACCTCTTTCTAGCCCATCAGCCCTTTAACGGATGCCTTTGGATGGCCACTGTCTTTGTGCATTGCAAACTTTGAGCTATTGTACTTAACACAGCTGTACTCTCAAATTTTCTGCTACTGCATAATGCCTAAAGTAATCAGGCCAGAAATGAGTGCCAAGCAGTAGGAACTTTTAAGAAAGTTAGCAATGGCCCTTAACTCTCAATTTCCCTTGTGTTGTCTGCTACCTATTAACACACCTGGAGGAATGCAGACCCACAGAAAAGGGAAAATTAGCCATTAGAATAAGTAAGTGCTGCAGGGTCTTCTATATGGGATCTTTGTGATCACTGCACCGCCCATAACTGCCACGGCCAAAATGCCGACGACAGTTACGGCGCAGTGCAGTGATCATATAGGTCACTGTGCCCGCTTCCTCGGCCTGATTTTCCCTTCCATAAAACCCCCCACACCTCCAACTTACCGTTCACAGCGGCACACTTCTGTGTTTGCCGCCTGCACCCTGCTATCCCTGTGGCATCAGCTCCTCCCACTAACGTGGGTTAGAGCTGATGCCGCAGAGTGCTTTTCTTTTTTTTTTCTTTCGTGTCCCCCGCTTACCTAAATGTTAAGCGGGGGACACCCCCGCGACCCCGGATTCCCGTTACGGCACCCAAGCAGAGCGGGGGCACCCCCACAGCCCCTGCTCTGCTTGGGTGCAGTAAATGTCAACCTCATTTTGTGCGCCCCCCAAGTTGCAGTAACTGCAGGGGCGCACAATTGAGGTCGACTTTTTTTACGATTCCTTCATTTTTGGGTTGTGGAGACTGTACTATACTACATATTAGAAAACTAATGTCTTGCATGTTTGAGAATCTAAATTTCCATTTCACTTTGCTTGAATGTACTTTTAGAGGCCTGATACTACCGACTCCCTTCTTCAGGGGGGGTGAAAGGACTGTATCACATCCGACATTTCTGCTGTCCTAAATTAACAGGATGGAACAGAGAGTAGTATACCATGTTTGTGGGCATGGCCAGCAGAACGCATTGGCAATGCCATTTGAGTGAGCTCTGAGGCAACATACCCGATCTTGGAATGATGCCTTAAACCAGACCTGAGATGAACAGTGTGGGTTTGAGTGATGCTGGGCGGAAGCGCCCTGATTGCGAATCCCCAACCCCATAAGGAGCAGGCAACACAGTGGGGTAAGCGACCAGTGGCTTAGGTGCAACAAACACCTGCTCCCGGTCGCCCCCCAGAGTGGTGTGCTCCCTAGGTCCTTATCCTCTGCTGCCTGTGTTGAGGCAGACTTCTTGGTGGGCAGTGGGCATCCTGCAGAGACGACAATCGGCCGTAGGTGCATCGCAGCCCAATCAAGTCTCCGGCTGGGCACAGCAGCTTCTTTCCTGCATCATCCTCCGTAGGTCCTAGTGATGCCCCCGGCCGGGGTACCTAGCAATTGCAACACCAGAATCGCAGGCCCCACCTTTCACATCAAGCTGGGGTGGGGCCCCCTCTGATAGACCAGACCGTTCAGGGTCGGTCCTGCTGAGATTTCCTCTTGAACTGGCAGGGGGCTTGCCTGGGACCGATGAAGCCGCTCATGTGCCGATCTTGCGGTAGGGGTGCTCCTCTCCCTGTCCTTTGCTGCTTAAGACCACTAAAGCCATATAGAAGTCTGAAGGTCCTCTGACAGCCTCCTTGCTTGCAAGCACAGCACAAGGGTTTCCCACACAGGGTGTCACAGAGGTCCCCTACAAACCACCTCAGCCAACTCACCTTCCTGAGTAATTTTATCCACCCCTAAGCCACGCAGTTGACCAAACAAATAAAAGTAGCCCAAATCTGGTGACGTGATGGGGGTGACATGTACAGGAAACACGACCAGACCACCATTGTCCAGGTCTATGCTACTCCTACACCATAACCCCTGATGAAATCCCCAGAAACTAAACTAGACCTCCAAAACCTCTTGGCAGAGCTAACTCTCACAAAAGGTGGCTTCCTTGAACAAACAGCTCACGGAAGTGGAGCACCAGGTAGATGATCTTTAAAACGCTACATGTGACTAAGCTAACAAACTTGCGGATTTGCTCAAGGAGCTCGTGACTCCCTGAGGGCAAAACTGGAGGACTTTGAAAACTGCTGCAGGAGGAATAATCTCAGATTGCGTGGAGTACCCAGATACTTTCCAGACCAAGTGCAGGACCTCTTCCAGGAAATCCTCCCATAATCTGGAGACGATGATCCAATCCAACTGGACCAGACCCATTGGGTATTTTCTACCTTCCAAAAAGAGAGAAACCTGGTATCCGAAATCCTCAAAACTGTGCATTTTTTTCGAGCTAATAGAGGAGATCCTGTCAGGCCAGACTGTTGATACATGATTTTAGTCCACCCCATAAACCCCTCTGTAGAATAAAAGGTGCGCCACTGAATAACCCTCTCATTCATAAAGGGCGCTCATCCCTCATCGATTCCTAGTTCTCTCTTAATGACTTAACAGATCTGTCACCATATATCATCAGGGACGTATAATCAAGTTGATCTCAAAGACTGTCTTAATTCAGAGCTAAAGACAGGATACGCATGGACTTAGAGGCAGAGGTGGAAAAATGTGAGATGGCCCACAAGTCAAGGATTTCTCGAAAAATCAAAACTATATAGGCACACTAAAAGATGATGACAGGAATCGATTCTTCAACGAAGAGTCAAAAATACAATTCACATTCCACTACTTCTCACAAATTATGGCAGGTGACCCTACATCAGTGGGAAACATAGATAACTTGTTGGAACAGGTTACACTCCCTCACCTATCAGATGCTCACTCGATGCTCCCAGCAGGTCACATTGTTGAAAAAGAGATTGTGACCGCAATAAAGAATGTGCCACCCAGCACGACTACTTCTCCCGATCTTTTACAAATTGTTTAGATCCCAGTTTACCAAAATACTGTCCAAATTATTCAACTCCATCCAAGACTTTAAATGCATGTCTTCAACAATGGGAGAATCCTTGAACTCCCTATTTCTGAAACCAGGAAAGGAAGAGTGACTGTCCTTCTTACTGCTCAATTTCACTCTTGAACATTGATGACAAAATGTATGGGAAGATTCTGGCAAATCGCGTTGCCATTACCTTCCCCTTTCTCATTCATTTAGACCAGAATGGTTTTGTCCACGACAGAACCCCTCAGGCTAACATACACAGAACCATCAATATAATTTACCACAGCACACACACCAATACCCCCCTTACATTGGTACGGCTAGATTCAAATAAAGCCTTAAACAAGGTTGATTGGGGTTTCCTCTGTAGGAAGATGTAGAGTATGAGTTTTGGCCCTATATTCATGGCAACGATTAGAGCAACATGTACTCTCCATAACTATAGGTTGAGGTTCAACAGCACTGTTTATTCCCAAAGATTTAACGGTTGTGATGAATCCAGTGGAGTCACCACAGATTCCCCGGTGGCGACCTCCTCCCATGTGGCCAAGGGACAGCAGCCGCTACCTGAGCCTGGGGGGTGGCTTTATGAGGGAGAATCACATGGGAGGAGACAGCTGCTGGGGAGATGTCACGACATCACTGGACAAGGTACAGTACCTCCCCCAACCCCATGGTGAAAATCCCCCTGATACCCAGGAACCTTTTCTTTTCTTTTTTAATATATTTTTATTTCATTTTTGCATGATATACAATACACAATAACACCAACTAGGGGCAACGTGCCCCCTTACCCACCACCCCCATCAAGCTTCCCCCTACCTCTCCATTGCTTACACATGTCCTTGACCTGCACACTGTTACGGCAGCCTCTGAACGGGGCTGAGCACCATCGACAATAGACTGTTAATCATAGGGGTCCTTGATGGATCCTGGGAGCACCGGAGACCCAAAGTGATAGCCACAGCAGGCAGAAACACACGCGGTTGTGTTGGAAAACGCTGCGGTTTTAAAACCACAGCGTTTTCCAACACAATAACGTTGTATTTATGTTTGCGGTCGCTTCAAAAGCGACCGCAAACATAAATACAACGTTTTCAAAGCTGCGGTTTTATTTCTAAGTTTTCCGGGCTCCTCCAGCCCGTAAAACTTAGAAAAAAAACGCAGCTAGTGCTTATTTTTTGTAAAAAAAATAAATAGCACTTACCGAGATTCAGCTGCAGCTTTCCTGCTCTGGTCTCCGGTCCGCGTCCTACGAGTCCCGGCACTAATGAAGGGAAAGCCACCCAGCGGTAGACTTTGTTTACTACAGCTGGCTGGCTTTTCCTTCATTAGTGCCGCAAAAGCAAAAGCCAGCACAGGAGGGCCTCCATTTCACAAAATGGCGGCGCCCCTGTGCTTGCTTTTTCGAATTTTGAGCTTGAATAGCTCAAAATTTTACATAGGAAGTTTTAAAACGGAGGATGCTAGTATATTTTTTTTATGTGGCCTATCTATTTTTTAAATAAAAATGTTTACTAGACCATCCCTTTAACACTAAACATCAAACCCAACCGAGTTACTCTGCTGCAGTGCATGGCGGGTGCCGCCCGCCATTGTGCTTCCAGTTCAGCGAAAGGCTCATTGAGACATTTCTCATACCCTATTAGATTTCCATACTTATTTGTTACTCCAGTACCTGCTATGTGAATCCCCAGTCAGGCTCCGAAGTGGTACCCCCTGTTGAGCAGTGATCCAGAAGGGTACAGAGTTTCCCTCCTGACATCTCAAGGGGATCGGTGGGGGGAAGCCCGCAGGTCCGGCATTTCTGAGGCGAACCACTCCGCGGCCTATGGGGATGTGAAGAACAAAGTTTTCCCTTCATGCACAACCCTGAGTTTAGCGGGGAACATCATGGAATAGCATATGTCTTTTTTCTTCAGGATATTTTTGGCAGTTTGGAATGGCTTCCTTTGATCCTGTACCTGTTGACTGAAGTCTGGGAACAGACAGATCGTCGCCGAGCCCCACCTCTGAGACTTTTTCTCCCTTGCCACCCGTAGCGGGTGTCCAGGTCTCAATAGTTGAAAATGCGGGCGATTATAGCCCTCTCAGGGGCCTCGGGGGTGGTCTGGCCGCGCGGGAACGGTGAGCCCGCTCTACCATGAACAGATTCGTGACTGGAGGGTCGCTGAGGATTTCCTTGAGCAGTTTTTCCACAAATTGTTCCATGTTATCTATTGGGGTGGACTCGGCGACCTCTGTGAGTCTTATATTGTTTCTTCTCGATCTCCCTTCAAGGTCATCATTCTTAGCCTGCACTTTTTAACCGTTTGCTGTAGCAACGTCACCTCACGTTGGAGTTCCGCTATTTTGTCTTCGCTGTCTCCGATACGGTGTTCCGCTTCTGCCATTCTGCCCCACAGTTTGTCTAGTTGGATCACAGAGACATCAACTTTACATGTTAGGGCGTCAATTTTTGCACCGAGATGATCTGCGGTGCTTTTTAATGCTAGCAGCATTTGGTTAAGGGCCGAGATGTCCAGTTGAGAGGAACCGGGGCCTTCTTCCTGTGGTGGCGGATCTCGGTCTGTGCAAGCAAACTGATCCATCTTTGATTTTTTTCTTTTGGTTGCCCATGTCCCAGAAGTGCCCAACTGGTGGATTATAAGTTGTACCACTGGGACCTGTATGCCGTCCGAGAGACAAGAGGGTTCCCTGTGGATCACTAAGGAGGACAGTGGACTGCCACTAGAATTGGGGTCACCAGGTGTCTATTGGCTGGAGGCGTAGTACAGGCGAGGGCTGGGGTCTGGTGATAAGAATAAGCCTTTAAAGGGGGGGGTTGAATCAGGGACTGAGACATGCTCCTGCTGGTTGCTGAGGGGAGTATTGAAGCATGAGGATGGGAGCTGAGGTGTGCATGCCCCGGTCTGCAGTGTAGAAGGTGTTCCTCTGGTCAATCAGTCCGGCCCAGATGTTGCTGGCTAGGAATTATGGGCAGGGGGGGATTTGGGTGGAAAGGCCACCTCCCTCACCCCGGCCCTGTGAGAATTGCAGGTTGATTGTTGTGAGGATGTTGAGGTAGAGGCGGTGGTCTGGCGTGGACCCTTCGCCGCGGAAAGCAATGGGAGAGATTGGCCTGCTCTCAGTGGTGTCGGTGGTCCGGAGTGCAGCAGGGGTCGGCCCACCTCCCCTCTCCCTACCAGGCACCAGAACCCGAGCCCGGCGGTCCGCAGGCGGGACGAGGGCGGAGGTAGTGGTTGGCCCAGACCATCTATATATTAGGGTCAGTGGATCTATGGTTCTCCTCCTGCCTCAGGAGCCCAGGGGGGGGCAACTGCCCCAGTCCGCAGTCGCCAGGACTGCCCGTTGAAGAGGAGGGGAGCCACCCCAGCTGAAGGGGGGTGGAGGCGTGGCATGTGCGGGTACCCCCCCTTAGGCCCCCGGACTCACTGTGCGCAGGACATAGTGCTCAATCTGGATGCAGAGCCTGGCTGAAGATCAGGCTCTGTCCGGTGAACAGTATGGTCCTTCACACCAGGGGTCCCCTGCCAGCACCTCAGGCAGGGAGGTGAAGTGTCCTGCTGGTCAAGGGCCGCTGCCCGGGCCTGGCTCTCCGGAGAGTATGGGTATCAAGAGGTGACACGGGGGAGCGGGCCTGTGCCTCCCGTCCAGGCAGCTCCCGTGCGGCATCTCGAGGTAGGATGCGGGCCGGGGTGGTAGTAGCAGCGAGGGCCATTGCAGGTCCCAGGGCCAGCCACCCAGCCTACCAGGCGCAACCCCGGCGTGACAGCCCGTGCAGCATCCAGAGCAATAAGCACTCTGCGGGAGCATCACGGGAGCCGCTGTCACTCGGAGGAGCCCAATCCCCTGGGGGCCGACAGGACGACCAGAGCGCTTCTCTGGGGGTACTACCCCTCTAACTGATGTCAGGTTGCACCCCGGTGGAGGGTGTAGATGGTGCAACGCACATTGCTGTGTTGGCTATCCAGCGTTCCTGATGCAGGCCCCCGCTGTGCGCCGTGTGTATTCAGCCTTTGGTGGGGGATGGTCTGTCTGGCAGTCCGGCCCTCACTTCACGGGGCATCCAGAGCTCACACAAGGATCACCGGATCCGTGCAGTCCTGAAGGACCATGGCGGCTTCCTTTTGCTCAGCAGGTGTTCCGCTGCGATATTGTGTTAGATTAAGAGGCAGCAGTGTAACTGGAGTGCAGGATTGTGATCATATGTCGGAGTCTTCAATAGCTCACAATCAGGCTGCAGCCATTACACGAGCCTCGCAACAGCACCCCCTCCCCAAGAACCTTTTTCCATGAGGAAGACCCTCTGATGCCCCAAACACTCATGTCATACTCTCAGATACATGTTCCCACTGGTAGGAAACGTGCACCCTCTTCTTCATTTTGGGTAAAACCAGTAAAAAGAACTATTCAAATACCATAAAAAACATCTATGAACTTCAACACCCAGAATTCCCCTAAGTACTGAGACAAGGCGGATGCAGGAGTTTAAATCGTGTACCAAGAACGTGAACCACAAGGTGCAGTCTAGTTGTTTTTCCAAAGCACCTGTGCGTGTGACTTTTAAACCTGATGAGCGCACTATTTGAAGAGGCAGTGTAGAAGAAGACATTGGTTCCTGTTCAAGAGCTCACAAATGTGAAGATCACATACTGGTGTGGCAGAGCAGAATAGGCTGCCATGGGAGGGACGCCGAGTCAGAGACTGAATGCCGTGGAAATGCTGGGAGATGCAATGAAGGTCCTGGGATCTCGGCGGTTTGAGAAGCTCCGGATCCTGGAGGAAAGCAGACGTGCAATTGCAGAGCCACGAGGGATGCCGAAAGAATGCATACAGCCTCCAGATTGGAAAGCTGTTGGAAGCAGCATGCTGCTGAAACGCAAACCTCACTGTATAAGCTATAAAAAGGCAGTGAGTCTGCCCAAAGCAAGTGCGGACCCCGTGGCATTCTGGCAACCGTGCCAACTGCACTTTGAACATTATAGTCTTATGAATACGACGAAAGGCTTGTTTGTATACCAAAGAGCTAAAAAGCAAACCCCAATGAACGGTGAATATCTGAAATGTAAATGTGGGGCCAAAAGTAAAGAAACCTTACCAAGAGTATATATCCCAACCTGAGAGCCATAGCTACAATAATGATGATATAGACAATTCCTGGTAAACCAAAGACACCAGGCAAGTGAAATATATGAGAAATCCTGACAAGCAAGACAGCAATTGGCGTTGCATGAAGTAACCTGGAAAGGGAGTAAACCAGGCAATTTGACAGTCCCAAGAAATGTTAAAGGAATGATTGGCGTTTATTTATTGAATCCTGGAAAGTTGGATCTTAAAGAAATGCATTGCTATCCAGGCTGAGGAGAAAGCAGCATTAAAGAAAGACTGTTAATGACTTGGTTGCAGAAACAGGAATCAAACAGGATACCAAGGAACTATTTACAAAAGTGACTACTCTTATCATTAAGAAACCAGGAGAAGGGATCCGCCCTCAGGAATCAAGAACTTCTGCCTTGGAGAACGTTTTTGTTGGAATTATACTTATTTCAGTTGAACACTTTTTGGCCAGTTGAAGGTATTTTCATTACACATTTTTTATAGTGTGAGGGTCAGAAAAGAAAGTTTTAGGCACAAGGACGGTTTTTCGGTTATTGACATCCTGACACAGATGGACTCCTTAGTTTTGGTTTATAGGCAGGGAAAATCCTCTTTAGCATTGGATCAGAGAGGCATTTTTCCAACCCCTTTTCTTACAATAAAGATTTCGATAAAAACATAACAACCTTGTGTCCCGCTCTCATTTCTGACTCCTCACATGGTCTAGAGGTTTTCGATAAGGTTGTCCCCTCCCCCCCTCTTTATTGAACCACTTGCCATAAAGTTAAGGTTCAGCCAGAACATCAAGGGTCCGATAATTGGGGATTGTCCATATAAAATCAAGCTCTATGTAAAGGATATTGTTCCTTTCTCAAATAAACTTGTACCTTTCTCATTTTCAGGAAGTGGCTGTGTGCTGAATTATTTATTTCAAATCTAGAGGCTTGAATATTTCCAAGAGTGACCCCACATTGTTATACTGGAAAATAAATTCGACCTGCAATAAGAACCTTCTAGCATGAATTACTGCGGGGTTAAATTGACTAGGAGCATTCGGTCACTTCTTTGTAACAACCCCCTGCTCTTTCGGAACCTCTAAACAGACTTAGATAGGTCACCCCCATCTTCCACTATCTACAAAATGCATTAACCTTTGGCTGGGTACGGGTTGAGCGGCCCCCTACCTGGGTTAATCTCAGAGCCATGCCATTCCTGGGAACAAATAATCCACATCAAAAAATGTATTCTCGGAATGCCCGTGGTGATAAGTAGCAGACTCAGGCATACAGGATAAAGAAAACACTAAAAGGTAGTACTGCTACTCATGGACTCGACCCAATTGCTTCCTCAATGGGGGAACAGCCATTTAATTGTATTGGGGAGCCTTTCTACTTAAACTCAAGGAATAAATCCCAAAGTTAATTGTCCATGGAATTGTCAAGGAAGAAAAGCCACACATACTCAGTGGGGACTGTTGCATAGAATATACTTGACTGTATTTAGACA
Organism: Ambystoma mexicanum; assembly: GCF_040938575.1. Taxonomy (NCBI): domain Eukaryota; kingdom Metazoa; phylum Chordata; class Amphibia; order Caudata; family Ambystomatidae; genus Ambystoma; species Ambystoma mexicanum. The sequence goes on along the minus strand of NC_090934.1, from coordinate 686,547,666 downwards.
AAAAACTAAAAATGGTAACATAGGTTGATGTCATAGACCAAGGGGCAACATTAGCCATATCCTGGTCTGCAGAGTAGTACAATTAACGGAAAAAGACAAATTCACAACATAGACTGAAAATACAGCATATATGGCGGGTGTTATTAGTTTTGCACCTACAGTTGTTGTATTTGATGTCAAATTTCTGGTACATAAATATAAATTTACAAAGAAACAACATGAATTATTGAAGTGCCTGGAGAATTGTGCTGGTCATACATCTATCTAATCAATTTAACATGGAAAGATATGAATAATTCTGATAATCATGTGCCAACGTCGTTGGGGGTAAAGTGTGATCAAACCACTAACTGTTGTTTGAATCACATGGAAAATTCAAAATGTCCTTAGCAATGTGCTAAAAATTCCCCCTCGTATACACTGGACGTTTCGGCGGCTGTGCCATCCGTCTTGAGGCTGAGTAAGAAGGATTGTTTATGTTTTCATCAAACTAGTCGGCTTCTTCAGGGCGAATAAACAGCCCCAGTGGTGAAGAAACCAAAAAGAGGAAAAAATTCTAAATATAATGTCCTCTTAGTTGAGTGCATTTCCTTTCTGGACATTTCTGGGCAAATTGATAAGGTAAAAAGCACTTAATGCAACACAAAATCTGGGCTAGTGAAAGATCAGGGTAAATAAAACAAACATATATGTGGCGTGGTGCCTCTGACAAACTGGGATGGACGTGTTTAGTAAATGTCTCACCGCAGGTAACTTGTATGAAGTCTCTAGGAGTTGCGTGCCTCCAGGCGAAGGGGCTGCAAATAGCAGGATCATTTGTCACAAATCGGCGTGAATGGGAAGCGCTGGGGAGAGCTGCATCCAGGGTCCTCAATCGCTGGACTAAAAAGAGGGGAAATCACAGGGGAAAGAGCAGAAGGGGTGTAAATTGAGGCTGTGTGTACCACGGTAGTCAGAATGACAAAAAGGTAAAACGCGGGTACAGTACCTGGTGGGAACCAATATGCTGGTGGTCTCCCAAGGGTGTCCCCAAGGTATGAATCAGTGGGGAGGGATTCTTGTGATATTTAAATTTCGTGTGGCACACACAGACACGGTTCCTAGATCACAATGCCGTCATAGTGCTGCCTGGAAAGGAAGAAGGGGAGAACAAGGGAAAGAGGCAAAGCCAATTAGGCACCAGCTCAGCTTTCGAAGGGATGCGTTCGGGTAGACAATTATCTCCGGCGGGTCTGGTATACGCTGTGTTTTTTACCTACAGGCAGCTTGTCTGGCAAGATGTGAGTCTGCGGTATGGTGCGCGTCGCTCTGCTTCTCCGCCTTGACCCTGCAGTGACTGCCGATTGTTCAGTCGGTCAGAGCCGAAAGCTGCATATGGGCGGGAATTAAAAAGGTGTGTGTGCTTTGTGCCCAATCAGGACCCGCGGATTCCGGCGTGTGGATAGGAGGTGTCGTCTCGAATGCGGAAGCATTCGCTAACGCACCAGCTGGGTCCTGGAGGGGCACGTCATACGAAGTCCAATCACAGTCTAGTCCCAAGAAAGAGAGGACTGCGATTGGTTGCAATGCTCGATGTCAGGAAGTGTGTTCACGCAGCCTGGGCAACAGCCCTCGGTGAAGCTGAATACTCGCTTATCTGTAAGAACGCTGTACTGAGCTCACCAAAGTGTTCTGGTGAGTCAGAATCTGTGTTGGACTAACACCAGCCTGAAAATGGAGGGACAGGCATAAAATGTGGTCCTGTGTTCCGTCATCTATGTGATGGTGGTAGGGGACACTTGCCTGACTGTTGTGTCTTGGTCTTGGAGGGCCCCCCTGTGTGTTACTGTCCTATCGTCCCGGTGCTTGATGGTTTATAATGGAAGGCACCAAACCAGGGAGAGGGGGGTGAGCTCACCACTATTGGTGCAGTGTGTCAAAGTCTAAACAGGTCGGAAAATTCTAAGAACTATGGGCCGACTTGCCACATGGTGCCTTAATGTGGGAAGAGTTGTTGTTCATTGAGCCCGTGGGTCACAGAGTCCATTCTGTGTATCCATCTGCATTCCAAATCCAGAAGTCTTCCTTGGATATTGGGACCACTGCGGACTCGTTCAATGACCCACCATTTTATATCCTGTGGGCTGTGTCTGTGTTCTATATAGTGTTGTACTAAAGGAAATGTAAGATTCTTGCACCAAATCCGTGATCTGTGTTCCGAGATCCGGGTGCCCACACTGCGCTACCCGGGTTAATCTCAGAGCCATGCCATTCCTGGGAACAAAAGCACGACAATACACAGGATACCTACTTTTAGTCACATCCACCACCCTTCGGTCTTAGGACATGGCACAGAGAATGAGGAAAGTGAGCCCGGGCCGGGTCTGGGCCTGCTCACGCCTTTGACAAATAACCCTGAATTTACTCCCAGTCTTCAACAAGGGGTCGTTCATTAATGGTTGGAGGAAATGGTTGGAGGGGGCACACAAAACTGAGCGATCTCTACCAACAGGGGTCTCCACTGTCCGAGAAATCAAACAGACATGAGTTCAGTCTGAGTCCGAAAGCTGCAGGTACATTCAAATCCACCACTGGATTACGAGCTAGCCCATTAAGGTACACACAACCAACCCCCCTCAAACTCAATGTGCAAGATAATAGCATCAAGGAGAGTTTCACAATTAGAACACCTTTTTAACAAGTCTAACGATCGAAGACACCATCTCATACATGTCAAAATGGGAAGCAGATCTTAACGAGGAAAGCCACCTTGAGGTATGGTCATCAATATGGGCTACGGCCGCTAAATCCTCCAAGTGCATCACCACGAAAGAGTGTCTGTACAAACCTCTCCTTCAGTGATAATAGGATCCCCAAACATTTGCATGGTTTCTCCCCCAGTCTCTCTTCACTATGCTGGTAAAGATGCGGCACAACTGGTGACCTAGGACACATGTGGTGGGCATGCCCCTAAATCCAACTCTTTTGGAAAGAGATTTCGGACAAAATGAAAGATATGACCAGAATCCTGTTACCACTCGATCCGTTGATTTTAATCCTGGGAAGCGTTAAAAAACATAGAAGGTAACTCAGTAATGAGATCATACCCCACATTCCTCCTACATGCCCTTAATACTGCCAGACTGATGCTGGCCCACTGATGACTGCGAGGATCAAGTTCAAAACCCTCTGCATTGTCCACAAGGCCTTCTGGGGCCTTGGGCCAAAATACCTTCAACTCTCTCTTCCTAAATATCTTCCTTCTCGAGCTCTTCGCTCATCCGCCTCCAACTCCCTCAGGGTCAGCCGCTCCTCAGGGTCAGCCGCTTCTCCAAACAACGAGTTGGGGGAAGATCTCTCTTCGCTGCAGGGGCCTCCCTCTGGAACAGCCTTCCTGCCGCCCTGAAACTTGAGGAGAACCATCTCTGGTTCCAGAAGCACCTCAAAACCTTCCTCTTTGCCTCCGCTTTCTCTCCCCCTCTCCCCTGCTAAACTTCTGAAACTGCACTGAATCTGCAACTGGGCCACTCACCGTTCCCGGTCCTTGGCCCAGCCACTCTCCCCTGCACTGCCTCCCTGGCTACCCCCTGCACTGCGGGACTGTGTCTGTATCCCTACAGCCCCACTTCCCAGCACTTGTCTGCACTTATCTCGCACTTGCCACTAACTGGCCCTTGGTTAATAGCATACAGGATAAATAACATGTACTGCACTCTCCCCTCTCCACTTCCCCCTTGCACTTTCCCTTCCCCTCTACCCTTGCACTTGCGCGATCTGAAGGACACCTGGCCTAGTAGGATCGTTGTCTGTCTCCCCTTGTTCCCCCTCGCCTCGTCGCGCCTTGAAACACTTGTGTATAGGCGCGTTACAAATGCCATATCATATCATATCATGGAACAACCCTAAGGTCCCATAATAATAATTTGATGATTTAAACCATAGAGCATTTGGGCAATGGAAAGAGTGAGTGCCACCTTTGAGGGGCAACAACACAGAGAGGTTCCCAGTCGGAAAGCTCAACAAATATGTGATTTAAAGATTATTCATTCATATATTTGAATGTGTGAGTATAGGCAAACATTTCCCTAGTCACTTACATGCCAAATATAGATAGAATCTATCATATTGTTTTTTGTTTGTAGAACATTTTTATTTATAGAATTATACTTCCAATATATTTAACAATAACACCACATAACTTCAAAAGATCAGAATATTAAGAAAATACATTGCCAATTCATTATTAGAATCTACTATAACCCCATCATAAGAACAATTAGCAACACAGTCCTATTATATTAAATGGCAGTTACATCTCATACCTATTAAGAATTTGAATTTGATCTATGAGCACACACAGTACAAACAAAGACAAATGCAACACAATACTAAAATAAATAAATATAATCACTCATATAAATCATTGAAAGGGTCCCATAATGTGAGAGAGAAGTCCTCACGATCCTTATTTACCAGTAGTACTTTCTCATATCTCGATAATACCTGCATCTCTACTATCCAGTCTTCTGTAACAGGGTTTTTCTTAGTTTTCTAAACTCTAAGAATCAACTTCACAGCAACCACCAGAGCCTCATCAATCCATACACCATATTTTGCAATTGAGCATCTCCCACTACGCATCAATAAGACCACATGCGCAGCTGACCTACCTTAAAGCAATATTCAAAATCATGTCTATTCTGTCCAAACCCCGCTACCAAAAAGTATACACACGTGAACAACTCCAAATTAGATGCAACAATGTTCCTCTACCATTTCTACAGCCCCAACACACTTCATTGTCCATCAACTTCAATTAAAAAAATTCTTGTCAAAGTCCAAAAAATCTGCCCTACAGTTTTTTATCTTATTAATCTCAAACAGGTATCCATCTTTGCTCTTGGGCCAACTCCGAGTAATTCTTCCCATTGCTCCTCAGAGATATCTAAGTGTATGTCTTCCGACCATGTCTCTCTCAATTTTGTCCAATATTCTACATGAACAGATTCCATAGGCATAACATTCATATAAGTAGACACAACGTGTTCCAACCCATCAAATAGATTACAGAACTCTGGCCTGGATTCTAATGCTTTATCAAGCATACCAATTCTCTGGTTCAACAGTGATCGTAACTCTAAATAACGGTCCAGCTCTCTTCTCCCCAGACCAAACCACCTTTGCAGCTCCTCAAAATCTAGCATACTGCCATCCTTTAGAATGTTGTTCACTCTCAAAATACCTCTTATCCAACTAAGCCAATGTAGCCTTCCATTTTGTATTCGAAGTGCCGGATTATGCCAAATTGATGCATCGTAATTTAGCCATACAGATCGCTCATCTCAGTAGACCATGTTACTAAGGCTTTCTTAGTTGCAGTTATAGTCTGCAGCGGTATATTTTTCCCTGATATCTTTTCCATTGTGTATAAATTGTCCAAAGCATAGGGTTTACAGACTTCGCTCTCCAGTTTTAACCATAATGGACTTGCCGCATCTTCATTCTTACAATAATGCAATGCCTTTTTAAGGAGGAAAGCTCTATAATACTTGAAAAAGTCCAGGTATCCAAAACCCCCTTCCTGGACTTTATGCAATAAAATGTATTTGGGTATTCTTGGGCGTTTACCAATCCCCCACAAACAATTCTGAAAGTATCAATTTTCTGCAAAACATTTTAGGGTATTGGCAGTGGGAGAGATTGTATCACATACAGCACCTTTGGCAACAGAACCATCTTTATTGCATCATTTTTGCTGGCACGTTCAAAGACAACCCCTCTCATTTTCCTATATTAATTAAAAGTTTCCCTAATAACATGTATTCCTAAGTACTTCACTCCAGTCGGTTACCACCTACAATTCCATGATGCCAATATGCCCTTATCGCAATTAGCTGAGAGAGCAAACATTTCTGTTTTATTCCAATTAATTTTATGTCCTGACAGTTTCCCAACCTCTTCAAACATCGATTTTAGGGCCAGACCACACTCTAATGGGTTCAAGAGAGGTACCGTCATATTATCCGCATAAGCCAGTATTTTCAATTCATTCCCTCCTATTCAAATCCCATGTATTCTTCTGTCTAATGTAAGCTGCTAAGTACAGTGATAACGGACACCCTTGCCTCGTACCGCGTGATAGTTGAAATTAGTTTGATATTAGACCATTGGCTTGCACCTTTGCAGATACTTCCCAAAGTAAATAATGTTCTGCCTTTATAAAAACTGGGCCAAACCCCAATTTCTGTAGTGTGCATTTCAAAAATGTCCAGTTCATTCTATCAAATGCCTTCTCTGCATCAAAACAGGCTGGCACTGAATCTGACACCTTGTTACCTTGCATTTCCTACACATCCAAAATTATTCTAATATTATCATAACAAAACCTACCTGATGTAAAACCTACTTGCGACTCATCAATCAAATCTCTCATGTGCCCATTCAGTCCAATTTGGCCATATTTTCGAAAATGTCTTTAAATCTACATTCAACATCGATATTGGTCTGTAGGTACTACATTGTCTATGCTATTTGTCTGGCTTTGGGATTAGAATGATCAAGGCTCCCTTTATTGTTTGACACAGTTTCCTGGTTGATAAGAAGTGGTTAAACAGTTCACATAAGAACAATGATCGCAACGTTGGAAAAAATATATAGAGTTCAGTTATTAGTCCATCAGGTCCCAGAGATTTCCCAGTATTAAGCTGAAGTACCTCACTGATCTCAATTTTTTCTTCGATATTAGCCTTCCCTTCCAATGACAGAGTTGGAAGTTCAGTTTTTCTAAAGAAGTTTTCAAAACCTACATCCCTCGGAAATATATCTTCTGTATATAGTTTTGAATAAAAATCTTGAAAGCAGTCCCAAATCTCTGAATTTTTAAGTAATTTTTCCATCTTGAGTTTCTATGTATTTAATACAAGTTCCTCTACTATTAACCTAAGTTTGTTAGCCAATACTCTGCCACATCTGTCTCTAGTCTCCCAGAAATTTAGGAAATCACTAAAAACCTGGCTCTTCAACACCTCAGACTCAAACTGAAAACAAAAGAGAAAAAGGATGACTAAACTGAAAAGGACTCAGACAGCTCCAGACACAGCTCCCACGGCACCTGGGCGCGTGACACCGGATAGACTGGAACACAGGTGACACGCACAGAGACCGAGTCAACTACCCCAGCCAATCCCACCTAAAATCTCCACCCACCCCCTTAGTTACCACCAGATACTGCAGTGTTGTGGAATTGTTGAGATATTGGCAATCTCCCACAGTACCTGACTCATGAACATCGACAGGCACACTGGCCACAGGAGTATGAAGGGAGGACAGGGGGGGGGTCTATGAGAGAACCAGATAGACGTGGGGGCCAGAGGAGTAAGGAACCTTGGAATGTCAGATGACCCCGGTTCAAGACAGAGCCGAACCAGGGGAGACCACGCAAGCCCAGCGCCTCAATTCAGGATAGAGATGCCAACTAACCAAATCCACTAACAATTTCCCCTCTGCATACACCTCTCAAACTCCAAACCAAACACAACCAAATCTACAGCACAACAAACCACACAAACTTCACTACACTGCAACAACAAAAAGGCACATAGACTTGCACAACAGTACACAACGACTACCGGCTGCAAACACCCCATGCCCAGCCAACGGACCCACTGGGCTGAGGCCGCCAACAGCACATCACTGCTCTCTTGCACTTTCCCTGCTTCCTCCCACTAACTCAACCTCCCCTCTTCTTTCAGAGCCGCCAGAGCACCAGGGGACCAATTCGGTGGTGATAGTGCGCGGTACAAATGTCCTTTAACATTAACATTAAGAAGATGTTCCACATTAGTTGATGTTTTTACTGCATCTACAATGTTTCAAATCCAAAAAGTGAGATAGAAGTGGGGAATTGATTTTGTACATCTTATCTGTGTTCGGAGACACAAATGAAATGTTTGCTGCCCCCTAGGTTTCTCCAGTGTACCAGAGTTTGCATGGGCATTCAATACAATGAATTACTTGTTTACAATTGGCCATTTCACACAATTGCCAGGTTTTTACACAAAACATAAAGGAGGTTGTGTTCTTTGGTAAACTGCACACTGAACAGAGGACACTAAGAAAATGGCCAATTAGGGGTTGCAAATCCCATAAAGTGGATTTCTGTGTTCTTTCACAAACTGATAATGTGTTTCGGTTTATTACACAGTCACACCCAAGTCAGGGAGCACAATGAATGTGGCGCACAATAAAGCGCTTTGATTGATTTCAGGTTGTTTTTGGTAAGGCCTCAAACCTGTCTCGCACACAACCCCAACAAATACCCGGTGCCACAATGGACTAGGAACAAGGCCGGTGTGTATTAAGAATATATTTATTAATGTATTTATTTGGCCAAAAATCACAAATAGATTACATCAGCCACCAATGTTGTGGCAACACAAGAACCAAAGGACTTTGGTAAAGGCACTAACAGAGATAGGCTGTCACAATGAATTCCTTTTAAATCACTCACCAATACAAGAAAAGAACAATTCAACAAACAGTGATTTCAAACAAGGTTATGCTTTTCTCCCAGCAACCCTCACCCTCCAAAATTCAATTTGACTTGACTCCTCTTAAAGGAAGGCAGTGGCAGAGTTGGAACACAATGGGAAACTCGAATTTGGGGTCTTCCTCACAGAAACATTATGAAAGAAAGAAAAGCAATGGAAGTTCGTTTTGCCACACCTAAAAACAGGCAGGGCTTTAGGATTTTGGTCAGCACACAATGGGAACATCCCATTTTGATATATTTGATCACAGAACCAATATGGAAGACAGAAAAGCAATGGGACATTTTGTTTTGCTACACCCAACAATAACACAGGGCTTTGGGATTTTGGTCAGAATGGGAAAATCGGTTTTGGGTTGTAATCACAAGTGCAATGTGAGAAAGAATGAAAAGCAACAGAAAATTCATTTTGCAGAGCACAATGGGTACACTGGCAATTTTATTTCGCATCTTGCATGTGCACAGGCACTGGGACAGCTAATGGGAGAGGGTCTGTCAAAGGTCTCCTTTGAATCCTCCAAGGGGTCCCAATCAGCTTCTAGGTCTCCTGGTTGCTGTCTCCAATGTAGGCTTTAGGCCCCTCTGCTGGGATGTTGTTTGTCAGATTTTAGCAGCAGGTCGGCTCCTGGAATTATTGGAAGAAGTCCAGCTCTCATGCAAACTGGCTTATTAATACAAATGACATCACAAATTTGGCCTGATTCTTGCGAAAGGGATTTGTTGATTATCACTACCCGCCTCTGACCAGTGTGCTGATAGTACAAGGGGATGGGGGAGTGCTTTGGGTTGTTAGCTGTGGGAGGAGAGAGCTTCATCATCTCACTTTGACAGCTGGAATCAGATAACACTAGTTTGAACTCTGCACTCCCTTTCTATGCACCAATACAGTTTTTCTTCATTTACTCAAGAACCAAATCAGGGACAAATATGCCCTTTTGCAGTGATATTAATTATTACTTGCATGCTTTTACCAACTTTTGCATCTCTTGTAATCACGGGAAGGCCCAAATCACATTTTCATTAATAACTTTAGTTGTGTTTATCCCACCAAAATCATTTTAGCATGGTTAGAAGGGGTTGACTGTCATCTTTAATAAAAGCATGGAATGACCGGCGTGCCATGTACGATGTCCATTTTATGCGATACAATGTGTTTCTCCCATTTTAAATCAAGGTGGAGTTTCACTCTTTCTTTAATGGGCCCCCACATTTTTAAAAGTTTCATTTCTTCTCTTTGTTGGCCTGGACTTTCAGAACCGGGCCTGTGTTTATGTTAGCTTATGTAAGTGTAGCTCTCCATGGATTGAATCATAACATCAATCAGGCCCACTTTCTTTCCTTAGATTTTAGGCGTTCAAGCGCGATATATATTTTTAGATACCTGTGAAATTTTCTTAAGGAGTCCTCGGGTGTCCATCAGACATTAGAGCCTTCCATAGCCATATTATTCAGCCATCAACATGGTCTGGATGGCACGGCTTGCAGACATGGTTGTTGAGCACATTAACATCGCGCTCGAACGTAAGAGCAAATGGACCAATAAGGGATTGTTTACACACGTATTGACATGATGACATCAGAGGTAAACGCAAGGATAAATAGCGGTCATCTTGTTTTGGCAAAACAGGCAGCACGGGGAGATCTTCTCTAACTGACCTACTATTGTGCCTCTACTCGACCAGAGCTTAATGTAAGTTCTATACCATAGCCATATTTTACACTTTATTGGTTTCTAGATACTTACATGGGAACCTATTTTAAGGTTACTTACCTTTATATTTAAAGGGAGACTTGGTCCTTATTGGACCCATATTGTATTGTCAAACTACTCTAACCTACCTGAAATCACAGAATTCAGTCGGTAAGCACTAGTGGCTTTTCTATAAAACATTAGTCTACTATAGAATTTGACACTAATGGCATCAAATATATCTTTTCAGATCAAAGTGAGTTCCTTGGCACATGAAGGGATGACAGCAGTGGTAAAATTAACTAAGAAGCATCAGGCTTTGACACTAATTGGATTTAAGTGAAGGTTACCACATTTTATATACACATTTCATTTCTGCAGTTTAACAAGTACTAATGGCATATTTACTTGTTACAATGTATTCAAATTTACATGATATTTATCTTGACTTTTTTGAAGATTTATATTTTATCTACCTGCCCCTGATGAAGAGGAGTTCTCGAAAACACTTTGGGCCATATGAAACAAGTTACTTATCTATAACGTTTGTTCTCCAGCATGGGTCTGGCATGGATTCACATGCTCATGAATATTCCCAGTCGTCAGGCTGGGAATCCTCGATAAAAGAAAAAATCAGTTTCAGTTTTGTTTCTGCAGTTTCAGTTTAGTTTCTGAACTGTCTTTCTCCTAATGACCAATCACTGGTCTCTGGGTCATACTGCCCCCAGCAAATGACTGCCCTCTACCTAAGCCCCTCCTCAGGCAGCCATCTTCAGATTTGGTAGCACGTAAAGTGGCAGTAGGACCAAGAGAAGAGCCGCAGAGGGGTAGGCGGGAGGGTTCGAATGTGAATCCATGCCAGACCCATGCTGGAGAACAACAGTTACAGGTAAGTAACTTGTTCCTTCTCCAGCATGGGGTCTGGCATAGATTCACATGCTCATGAATACAAGAATACATAGCAGTACAAACATGCACAACCACGGGAGGTAGCAAAGCTCAACATTAAGTATTTCAACAACTCAACATTAAGCATCTCTTACCTCCTCGCTAGACTCACCTTCAAGCGAACAGGTTGTGCAACACTGCTTGGCCGACTCTGGACTCCTCCCTGGAATCCTGGGCGACGCAGTAGAATCTCTTGAAGGTGTACGTCGACCTCCACGTACCAGCCCTCTAGATGTGCAGCAGAGGGCACACCAGACAGGAACGCTGTAGTTGCAGCAATACCTCTGGTCGAATGAGCTCTCAGACGGCCAGGCAACGGTTGGTTTGCCAACCGGTGACAATGGGTGATGCAGCCAGAGAGACACCTGGAAATGGAAGCCTTGGTGAGGGCCTTCCCTTGGTTTACAGGGCCAAAGTTCACAAACAGCTGTTATGTATTCCGAAAGTCCTTTATTCGGTGCATGTAAAACTTCAGCGCTCTAGCCATATCCAGCGAGTGCAAAGTCCTCTCAGCCGGCGATGAAGGCGACAGGAAGAAAACAGTTAACACCAAGGGCTTGTTGAGATGAAGTCCGACGGCACCTTGGGCATGAACGAGGAGTGCGTCCTCAGCACAACCCTCGTTGCTTGGAAAGTCAAGCATGGAAGCTTACAGGAGAGGGCCTGGATCTCTCCCACTCGTCATGCGGAGGTGATGGCCACCAGGAACGCCGTCTTCCATGACAGGAATTTCAGAGGTGCTGAATGCAGAGGCGCGAACGGGGGACCCATGAGTCTAGTCAGCACCACATTGAGCTTCCACGGCGGGGCCGGAGCCTTCATCGGCAGGAACGAGCGGGAAAGTCCTTTCATGAACTCCTTAAACAGGCAATGCGACCACAGCGACGATCGCCCCAGAGTTCTGGTGTAGCGGGAGATAGCCGCCAGATGGATCTTGATGGAGGCGTGCACCAGCCCCGCCTTGGCCAGGGACAGCAAGTACGGCAGCACTTGAGGGGCCGTAATTCGTAGAGGGTTTATCGTCTGTGCTCGGCACCAGACGGAGAACCTCTTCCATTTATGTCCGTAGCACTTAAGAGTCGAAGAAGCCCTGGCCTTGGCAAGCACCTCCTTGCAGTCCGCCGCCATCTCATATCCACCAAACTCTAGAGCTGCAGGAGCCAGGCCTGCAGGTTCAGCGACGATGGGTCGTGGTGCAGGATCACGCCTCCTTCCCTTGAGAGAAGATCTGCGTCCGTCGGAAGCTTGACTGGAGGGGACGCTGACAAGTCCAGAAGGTCCGGGTACCATATCTGCCTTGGCAACGCCAGTGCGACGAGGATCATCCTGCACCGGGACCGTCTGAGCTGATTGATGAGTCGCAACGGCAAAGGTGGGAACGCATATAGAAACAGGCCGTCCCAGGGGAATGAGAAAGCATCCCCCGTGCTCCCCGGCTTGGGAAAACTGCTGGCGAACCTCCGGCACTTGGTGTTCATTGCCATTGCAAACAGATCAATCTGGTTATTGCCCCATCGTCAGAACAGTAGGTCCACCTGATCCTGCCGAAGTTCCCACTCGTGGCAAGAGCGGAGCTCCCTGCTGAGTGAGTCGGCGACAGTGTTCTTCACTCCTGCCAGATGAAAGGGTAGCAGGAACATCCTCTGAGCGACGGCCCAGTGCCATAGGTCCTGCGCTTCTATGGAGAGAGCAGGGAATCTGGTGCCCCCCTGCTTCCGAATTTAGAACATCGTTGTGGTGTTGTCGGTGAAGACCTGCACCACCTTGCCCTTGAGGGAACGGAAGGAATGACCTGAGGGCCCAAAACACAGCCCGGAGCTCCAGGCCGTTGATGTGCAACGACTTCTCCGGGAGCCAAAGGCCTCTTGCGTGGAGATTTCCAGTGTGTGCGCCTCATCCCTCCAGGGTGGCGTCCGTTGTCACAGTCTCCTGATGCGCTGGGGTCTGGAAGTCCATGCCCACCACAGAATCGCCCGACGGAATGTCTCATTGAGGGCGATCCTGTCCTCGAAGCTTCCCTTCGCCTGCATCCAACGGGCGTCGAGGAACTCCTGCAGCGGCCTCATCCACAGTCTGCACAGCCGAACGAGGGAGATGCATGACGACATCATGCCGAGCAGGGACATGATGGACCTCACCCTGGCAACCTTCATGGCCAACCGCCGGTGTACCTTTCCCAGGATGGCTTTTATCCTGTCCTCCGACGGCGCAGCTAGGCGTGCCACTGTGTTGAGTCTGGCTCCCAGGAACTGGGCATCTTGCGATGGCTCCAGGCAGGACTTTGCATAGTTTATCGAGAACCCCTGTTCCGTGAGCAGGCAGACAGATGAGCCAATCGTCCATATAGGGATAGACGTGGATCCCCTGCAAGCGCAGCCACGCCGCCACCGGTGCCAGGCACTTGGTGAAGACCATTGGGGCTGACTTCAGACCAAAGGGGAGGGCCCTGAACTGGTAGTGCCGTCCTTGGACCATGAAGCGCAGAAACATTCAGTGCCCCTTGTGAATGGGGATGTGGAAGTAGGCATCCTCCAGGTCCAGCGATGTCAGGAAGTCCCCTTCTTCCATCTGTCCCAGCACGTGTTGAAGGATGACCATCCGGAATTTCTGGGATTTTATATATTTGTTGAGGCAGCTGAGATCTAGGATGGGCTGCCAGCTGCCGCTCTTCTTTTGAACGAGGAAGCACCGTACATATGTATATAATATCCTCTTGCAAATGTATATAATGATTCTTTACTAGACCTGCATATCGGAACCCATGTGTAATGATTCTCTGTTATACCTGCATATCTGTAACCTTGTACAAATTGCGCCCTGATGCCTCCGGGCCTGTTGGTTTGCGCGTTATAAATAAATAAAATACAAATACAAATACCGTGGATATACTCTGGAGCTCCAGAGCCTCTTCGGGACAAGCTCTATCTCGCCTTTTTTTAGCATTGCTCGTAACTCTAGAAGTAGTTGAGGAATGTGGTTTTCTTTCCTGGCCACGGGTGGAAAACGGGGACACTTCCTTTGGAACTCCAGAGTGTGCCCGTAGGCCAGGGAATCCAGCACACAACGGTCGGTGGAGATGGACTTCCACACGCTGACGAAGGGGGCCCAACGTCACCACCAATCTATCCTGCTTCGCCGAGGCCTCACCACATTGGGCCCCTTGGCGACAACGACGATGTCTGCCAGCCTTGTTGCAGTGTCTGTAAGCTTCCTGCGACGAAGAGTGGGGAGCCTGACAGTAAGAGGAAGAGCTGCCTCCTAATCCTTTGGAAGAACCTTGTGACTTGCCCCTGGAGGGCCGAAAGGATGGCCGTTGTTGATGGAGTGTGGGCCATCTCAGTGTCTGCCTTGATGGCCTACAGTGACTCATCTACTGCCTTGCCGAATAAGTTGTTCCTGTCGAAGGGCATATCCAGTACCCTGGTCTGAACGTCCTGATGGAAGTCGGTGGCCCTGAGCCAGCCATGCCGGCGAAGGCAAACGCTGTTGCCCATATGGCGGAAGCCTGTTTCGGTGATGTCCGTGACCACCGTAATGCCGTGGTCCGAAGCCACCTCGCCTTCCTGTAAGATTTCAAGGGCCTCTGCCCTCTTGTCATCCGGGAGGAAGTCCAGCAGGGGGGCGATTTTAAACCACAGCTCCCCATCGTAGCGAGAGCATGGGCCGCCTTAATTGTCGTCGCCGGCGACGAAATGACCCAACTTCCCATGGTATCCAGCTTCTTCCCCTGCGCCTGGCCTGATAGCTGCAGAGCTCGTACCAACGGCCCTCCTGGTGCCCGCGGACTCACAGTGCTTTGCCTTATGTTGGGCCCCCATCACAGGAGTGCCCACAAAGGTCTTAGAAGACTGCTTAGACTTCTTCTTGGGCTCACCTGCCGCTGGGCTTTTTGCCTCCAGCCAGTCAGAGAGCCGGTTGCGATGGTCTTTCATCGTACGAGCGGACATGTCCTTGCAGAACGCACAGTCCTCCTCCCAGTGCGACTTGTCGGAGTGCAGGCAGTAGAGGCACCGGGAGTGCTCATCCTCCTTGAAGATGTTCTGTAGTCCACATCCTGGGAAGATCTTAAACAGCTTTGATTCAACGGGTGTCCAATCTCCTTTGTGTTCGGCCATGTCCACGTGGGGTAGGCCTCAAAGATCTTCCTGAATCCTCCAAGAAGTGAAATTTGACATAAATTCGGCCTTGAGGCGAGTAGAGATTTCCGAAACAGGTCCCCGTTAATTGGAAGAAGAATCGGTGGAACTTGAGGCTTTATTTGACTGAAAAAGTAAGAGCAAACCCTTTGGAAAAACACAATACACAGTAAAAGCTTGAGAGCGAAGCACGAGGACTCCCAACACTTGAACGGCGGTAAAACTCTGAAGTTGGCTGCCTGAGGAGGGGCTTAGCTAGAGGGCAGTCACTGGCTTGGGGCAGTATGATCCAGAGACCAGTGATTGTTTATTAGGAGAAAGACAGTTCAGAAACAAAACTGAAACTGATTTTTTATTTTACTGAGGATTCCCAGCCTGACGACGGGGAATATTCATGAGCATGTGAATCCATGCCAGATCCATGTATTTATTTGAACTATTTAATGGCCATATGAATTACCTGATGGATTGTTTTCAGAGTTCTCAACTAACCATTGCCCATCATTGAAGAGTCACTAGAGTGGATCTAATATTTATAGAAATTGTGAAGTTGTTGAGTAGGCTACCTATTGGTGACTTACCCAACCACTCAAAAGAGTTTGGCTTATTTTAGGCCTCAAAGAGTGTGCAGGGGACGCGAGTTCAATAAATAGGCAACTTGTTACTTTTTCTCATTAGTTCACAACCTGTCTGTCAAGGTTGTTGGTTTCTCCCCTGCACCTATATCAGACATGGAAGGAAGTTCTCCTCCGATGATATCCCCAACAGAATAAAACCATTATCTTGATGCTCTGCAGCCAAACACTGCGGGCAGTCCTAAACATCTGAGACATTCTGGTCTGAGTTGGCATGAGATACACACAGGTTGCTGCAGTGGGTACAGGCTCCAATCTGCACTGGGCCCCCTGGTCCTTTTTCCTGGCCTTTAAATAAGGGGCCCGAGGAAGATGCTGCGCCCCCTTGGAAGCATGGCAACATTTCTGATCCTAAGAAGGAGAGGTGGCTGTGGTGCTCCACCGACCAACACCACTGGCGCCACCTCCCACTAACGGTGGGCACTGCATGAATCAGTGGAGACTTTGCTGTGCATGCTCATAGGATCGGTGCCTCTCAGTGCCATGGGAGTTCCCTTCAAGGCTATGACCCTGCTCACTAGGGGTGCTAACATGCAGACATGATTTCTGGCCAACCAGACAAGCACAGACATTCTACTGTCCAAAAGGACCAATTCCAATCCCCTAAAAAAAGACAAAAATAAACATGCCTCTGTTTGCTTAGCCGTGTAGCAAGATCAGGAAGGAAACAGCTGCATTCACAATGAGCACCCAGGAAAGGGATTCTGGACAGGTCATGCTACAATAAATTCTGCAAAAACTAAGAAGAGGCCACACTAAACTTTATGGTCGAATTGAGTGGACAATATCCAAATCAAGCTTGCAGATCTCATTAAACGTGCTAAGGCAACTGACTCATTTGAATGAAGTTGAGTCCGACATCCTCAACGGTATCTCCCATTCACTTTGCCTAAAAAAATGTCTTCTATACTTATCTCTTCTACATTAACTTTGCCAGACCTTTACTTATCCAAGCATTTGCTTCTTACCTTTACTTCGTCTGCATCTTCACATTTTCAAGGTAGCAATCAATATGGTAAGGTTAGATGTGAGGTTAGGTTTGGGGTCACAGAGGGGTTAGGGGGAAGAATATTGGTTAGAAAAAAAGGGGGACATAGGGCGAGCTCCCCCTTTAATGACAAAGTGAAAGTTAGAATAAGTGAAAGAGAGAAGTAAAGCTATGAAGAGGTAAATGTGATCAAGTGAATGTACAGCAAAGTAAATGCAGAAGAGCTAAAGATGTACATTCTTCTCAAGTTGTCCAAGGGCTGAAGCAAACTCAAACATAACCCTTGCAGGTCATAGGCAGCTACCACACCAGGGGATTTTGGTCACGAGACGAGAACTTGTTACACATCAACATCCTGGAACTGAGAGTGGTGTTCTGGGCACTGAAGTACTTCCACCTTTTTCAGAGGAAAGAATTTTTGGTGTTCACTGACAACATGACCACACTGTTTTACATATGGATACAGGGTGGCACCTGCTCGCCTGTCCTCTCAGTGGATGCCCAATCCCTCTGGAAATGGACCTGGGCAGACTGGCTGTTCCTGTCCACCTTCCATCTGCCGGCCATACACGATTCAGTGGCTGACTCTCAGCAGGGAACAACGCTCTTGCCATCAAGACGTTTCTTTATATGTTCCTTTTGTTTCCACTCATCCAGAGAGTCCTACATGCTTTCAGACAACATCTATACAAACTCATGTTAGCGACCTGGCCTTGCAGAGGCAGTTCTGGTTTTCAGAACTCCTCAGTCGTTCATCGGCACCTCCCATCAGACTGCCTGCAGCCTTCAATCTCTTTCGGAGACAAGGGAGCAGTCCTACACCACGATCCAGCCTCCCACAATCTGTAGGCCTGGCTCCTGCTTACACGGAATGTGTACAAGTCCCCATGCCTCAGGACTGCAATGACATTCTTGCTAAGACTTCTGTGCCTTCTGCGGTCTCTTCCTATAATAGCAAGTGGAAGAGTTTCACAACTTGGTGTACCACCAATGATGTTCATCCCTCCAGCTTCCAGGGTCAAGACATCCTGCCTTACCTATTGTCATTGGCCCACCGTGGTCTTGCAAATTCCTTTATCAAAGTGCATCCAGCTGCATTCTCAAAACTTTCCTTGCACCTCTAACATGCCCTAGTTATGGTCTCACAAACTTAAGGAATTCCTGAAAGGACTCTTCTGTGCTTTCGCGTCACTGTGTTCCTGCTTGGGAGTTGGACTTTGTTCTTTTCAAGTTAACAGGGCCTCCTTTTGAACCCTTACGCAAAGTGAGCATTAAGTTTCTGTAATGGAAGACTGCCTTCTTGGTCGATATCACCTCTGCCAGATGAGTGGGGGAGAGTCAAGCTTTGTCCTGCAGGCCACCCTATTTCGTAATTTGTGTCCTTTTTTGAACCTATCCCACTTTCATGCCCAAGATACCTTCATCATTCCATCTCAATGAATCGTTGGTCCTGCCGGTCTTATTGCACTCTCCACCTACTTCCGCGAAATGCTCGCTGGATTCCCTTGATGTTATGAAGGCTTTGAATTAATATGTTGTCTGCACCAATCAATTATGCAAATTGTCTGTTTTTCGTGGCATATAGCACCACAGCTCTGGGCCAGGAGCTAGCTAAGCCCTTAATCTCCAGATGGCAATCTGCTTGCATTTCCCATCATTGCTTGGCCGACAGACTACTTCCCGGTTGGGCTAGGGTGCACTGCACGGGGGCCATCTCTTCTACCACTGCCTTCCTCCCCTGTGTCCCACTGTTGGGCATCTGTAGGGCAGATAAACGGAGGACTGACCACACCTTCACAAGATTCTACTGCGTCGATAGAGACTCCACTGAGCAGTCTAGGGTCGGACAAGCATTGCTCAGTCATCTGTTGCATAAGGGGAGCTTTTCCTGAGGAGGAGACTTATATTCCACCGCCCATTTCCAGAATCAAATTGAGCTTTTCGAAAACAGATCAAAATAACTTTTTGCCATCATTAAAAAAATGTCTGCCCCCACATATATTTCACGAAGTCCTATGTCATCACTCAAACTGGTGAACGATTTCAATACATTATTTATGACAAAAGTCAATTGTATACGACAGAACATTGACTCTCAAATAATGCCTTCTTAAATCTATGGATTGTTAAGTGAAATGGTATTCTTTTGTTCATCTACATCTTCTGAATTCACTTTTACTTTGGTTAGTGTAGAAGAAAGTGAGGCTTTGATTTGAAAATTGAAAACTACAAATCATGATTATGAGCTAATCCCAGCATACATTGCCAAACAGGCTCCATTTTTAAGTGGTTTTATCGCCGTCTTTCTTAATGCAGCATTGGTTCAAGCCTGCATGCTTTCAGACCTAACAAATTCCTATTTGACTCCACTACTTTAGAAATCCTCATTGACCACAACGTTCTGTCCAACTATCGACCTATTGAGATTCTGGTGTGGCCAGCCAAATTTCTTGAAAGAATAGTGATAACACAACTGGAATTCTGGATACCTATCAATCCAGCTTCAGGCCTGGCCGGGGCACTGAGTCTGCCTTGGTGGTGGTCTGGGTTGATCTTCTCTGGGTCGCTGACATAGGACATATAAGCATGCTAGTCATGGTCGATCTGTCTGCGGCATTTGATACAGTCGATTTTGACACTCTCATATCCAGGTTGACCAAGGTGGCTCGGATATCCGAGGATACTTTGAAGGGGTTCTCCTCTTTTTTGTCAAATCAGACTCAACAAGTCAAGTTGGGAACCTGCTACTCTACATTCGGCCACAATGAAATCTTTTGGAGTTTGATCTATGTTATCACTCTTATGCCGACGATCCGCAAATCTATGTTAGGCTTAACAATCCTCCAGAAGCCATTAACTGGGTGCTAGCTTGCGCACAAAAAATAAAACACTGGATGCTTGAAAATAAGCTCCAGCTTAATCCTTCCAACACCAAGCGCATTATGTTCAGTCCAAAAATTTGACTGACTAGCTTTAATTATGTGACTTCCTGCCTTTCCATGTTTGACATTCCAACAATTTTTTCTACGAAGGTTAAAAACCTAGGTTGTATTTGGCAGGCAAATCAAAGTTGCAATGCACATGTTAGTGAAGTGGTCAAATCCATGTATTAGCAACTCAGACTGTGTAGACCAATTCTGCCCCTTATTGTAGAATCAGACTGTTCTGCAGCCACCGGGACCCTGGTAATTCCAGGTTACACTATTGCAATGCCCTACTACTGGGCATTCCAACTAGTCAGATTCACCATCTCCAGGTTGCTTAGAATACTGAAATATCTCTTCATTACCTCGATAGAGCTGCCTCTATTTCTCCATATTGTATGAATCCTCACTGGCTACCTGTTTAGCGGAGTATTCTTTTTAAGATCCTCAGATTGTCAAATGAATTCATGGCACTGTCCCCAGTTACCTGGCATCTAAAATGTCTCTCCACAGTCCATCTCGCTCCCTTCAATCTACTGGTCAGAATCTGCTATCTATTCATTTTTCTCATTTTGTGGACTGTGGTGACAGAGGTTTTTCAATTGGTAGCCCCCGTGCTTGGAATCTTTTGCCTACTAATCTCTGAAAGATCGACATTCTGCCTGTGTTTCGGCAAATGCGGAAAACTTTATTTCAGTGACTGTTCCTAGCTGACGCATTATTCTCTACTCCTGTTAGACAGAATTTTTCATCTGTGCCTGGATGCAGTCTCTGCCTGGCTCCCATCGATATGCACGCTATAAATTCAAAAATCAAAATCATCAAATCATTTTGCATTGAATGTGTATGTGTATACTCCTTTAAAATCTATTCCAACAGCGTGACAATATATGAAAGTTTCAATGCTGGAGAAGGAATAAGTTACTTACCTGTAAAACCTGTTCTCCAGCATTGATATCTTTCATAGATTCACATGTGACCCTCCCGCCTACCCAGCATATGGCTCCTCTTGCACCTTTCACGTGCACTATGCTAATCTGAAGATGGACCCCAGAGGTTGAAGCTAAGGGAGACACTGAATATTTGCTAATGGGTAAAATGACTCCAAGAAAACAGCAAAGTTATTGTAGCTTTTCGAATTCAAATGAAAACTGCTTCAATGTTACAGAGGACTCTAGACTGACAATGGGGGATATTCAAACTGCATGTGAATCGAGGGAATGTCCAATGCTGGAAACTCCCATGTTAGTACTGGTTACATTTTTCCTACGCACACTATTGAACCCACCTTCACTCACTGCAGCATACTACTGAAAAACGCTCTCAGACCATAGCCTTCAAAATAGCACTTAAATTGCCTAGCAAAATTCACTCCCCCAAACATAGCTGGTTAAAGAAACCTGACTGACTCAGTTTTAGACAAGCCATCTCAGGTGCCATTGCCAGTTATTATAAGCTGAATGTTGGGTCAGTATCCAATAGTGTAACTCTATGGGATACCTTTAAAGTATGGATGGGGCATTTGTAAATCAATAGAGACTGGTTTACTTAAAGTTATTGATTCTAGATTAGCCACCCTAGAATCCAAACTGAAAACTCTGCAGAACACCTTGTCCACATACAACAGTGACCAGTCACTCACACTATATGAGAGGTTGAGACTATTCTCAGACACTGCTGACCTGTAAATAAACTACTGTAGCATGCCAACATTGGCAAGGTGATATGGGGAGCATGAGAGACATAGTAGAGCATTGGTCTGGCTCAATGGGTAAGAAAGGAATGGAATGAATATCCCAGTAGTTGCAAAGGACGCTATGTTATATGATTTACATAGTGGATGGAACATCACATTTCTTCAATTCTATAAAAATGTACACTCACATAACACAATGTATACAGCAAGCGGAAGACATGCAGAAGTATTTGTGACAGATAACACTAACTGAGGTGCAAATGCAGGTGGTGGAGGCTATAGGAACTCCTGTTACACTGGAGGAAATCTGTGCCACAATAAAAGACCACCCCAATAATAAGTCACCCAGCCTAGAATGCCTTCCATGATACTTCTACAAGGCCTAACCTGACATATCTCCCCCTCATCTGCTAAACAGGGTTACATAGCAGATGATTTTGATCATCTGCCAAACACGTTAATGGAAGCCACATTAATTATTTTACTGAAGCCCAGCAAGCCCTCAGAGAGATGTGGTTCCTATCGACCTACACCAATGATGCACACAGATAATAACATTCTCGAAGATTCTGGCGTCAAGACTCCGAAAACACATATTGGTTAACACGTCCAGGCTTGTCGTAGGGTGATCGAGTCAATCAAATTTGTACACATTCTTTGCAACTGTAGCCAGTTTAAACCCTCTACAGAGGGTTTCCAACTCTCAAAATGGTACAAGTCAGGGAATTCAGGTGGCAATGGATCAAACAAAAATATATAAACACAAGTATACCCCAATGATTCAACTACTAAAAGAAAAACCGAAATGTGGAATCGCTCTTCCACTCCTCCTAGGTTATAGAGCTGCTATAAGTAAAGTGATCATATTGCCAAAATTCTTGTATTTATTTCAAGTCATCACATTATACCTCTCCCCAATGTTATTTAATCAGTTGACATCTCTACTAATTAGATGGGTATGCAGGGGCAAACAGCCTTGCTTACAGTTGCATGTTCTTAATAGAACATAGATTAAAGTTAGTTTAAGGATTTCAGACTTCTTTGTTTTTCAAATACTAGCACAGGCGCACTGTGTTGCACATAGGTTTGGGAAATTTGAAACAAAACCCCATGTACAACACAAGCTTCTACCTAACCCTCATTGACTCTCACTCCAACATCCGCACCAGCTACAGAGTACCCTAAACTCACTCCTCCTAAGTCTATGACTATCAACTCCACTCTACTCTACTGGCTAATGACCGAGTGTATTGCTCTCCCAGAGTGCACGGACAGTCATAAATCACCAGTGCAATTACGGAGCCAATACTTTGAACGCAGGAAGACGCAATAACTTGCAACCACACACTCTTAGAAAATAATGAGCACTTATACGGCTATTTATTCAAAGCTTAGAGGCAACCAGTGATAACATAGAAATAAATCACAGGAGAAACAGAGAATTCAAAAGAGAATACATCACCGTGAGCGTAACTGGATTCCTCATCTCGCCATAAGCGGCTGGAAGACCCTGATAACAGCCAGGCCGAGAGCACAACAACCCACAGGTATGCCGGACGGAAGCGTCCCCCCTCCGACTGAAGTCTCACCTGACCGCTCAGGGGTTCCGGATATATATGCACACTTCAAAAAGGGGTGGCAATTTCTCAAAGCTTCTGGCAACGCACTTGCGCATTGATGAGCAGCCGTTGGTTGCCAGCTGGGTCAACCGACAGTAACCTCAAGGAGCAAAGTGCCTCCCTCCTTTAAAAACAAGCACCACAGAAAACAGTCCCATTGCTCATAACAAGACATAACAAAGTTAGCTTTCCCAACAGAAATGTCCTTGACTGCATACCAGGTTTGGAAAGCATGTTTTCTTCAGCATCGTGAATCTAGCTCTCAGCAAAATGAGTGCAGGTTTTCACTGCGGCATGAAGTAAATATCCATCATGGCTCCGAGCGCTCCCAGAATGCACTGCGCATCAGCGCCATGTTTTAGCTCAAGCATAACACCGAGCTGAATACTTTGCAGCAAAGATTTCCAAAATTAGAATCTCTCCTGACCTTCCTCACACTCCCTCCACCTCAGTGCTCCCGATAACATTTGTAAGTGGGAGTATTTTACTCCCTATTTTTTAAAGTTGGGAGTACAAAGATTTTTTAGGGAGTAAAGATGTGAGTCCATCCCCCAAACAGAGTATATTATAAGCAAGTAAAAATATGCTTTAATTGAAAAACAGAAATGTTTTCATAATATTTATTTCCTTGCACCTAGTTATTCATTAGATAATATAACCCAAGGAGAGGGGCGTCACTGCTCAGGTTATGCCCCCGGGGCCAAAGTTAAAACCCAGAGCAAGGCGCAGGCAAGGGCTTTAACCTAGTCCCGGGGGAATTATCCGACCGGTAATGCCCTCCTCCGAGGGTTATATTCCCATTAGTGAACCCAGCACGTCGCATTGGGGTACTAATAACAATTTTTCTCGAGTTGAGAAACGGTGCTGTGACCGTTTCTCGACTCGAGAAACAAAAGCAAAACAAAATGCTGCCAGGGATTGGGGAGTGTCCCTTCTCCCTTTCCATGGCGGCCACTTGTAGAAAAAACTTTGGGAATGCAGTGGTGCACTGAGCCTTGTTGGGCGGGTAAGACCCGGGCGAGGGCCAATGACCTTGCTCTTTACAAGCTCATTGACCCTGGCCAGGTACTAATGCACATTAAAATATATATGTTTACTTCTTCCAATTAGGTAGTAAAAATAGTAGTTTCTTCCTGTGGTACTACGTGCACTACTGGTCCAAGCATATACATGGAGCTGTGAGGATGAAAGCAGGGGTGTAAGTTTCTACTTGTCTTTTTCCTATTTTTTGTTGGGATTATTGTTACTCCCTATTTTTATTTTTGAGGAGTATTTGCCAATTTGTAGGGAGTAAAAGTGGCTGATACACCCCTTATCTGTTGGACTACTCCTTCTACATTTTACACTCTGCCTACTCTACCATCATCCTCTGCCTTTATCTCCCACTTTAGTCACACTAATACTGACAAAGTGCTATCTCTACTGATGAAGGCTAACCCCTCTTGTGCCCCATCAGAATCTCTTGCAAATCAGCTAGTCAAGGCTATTGCTCCTTTAGTGGCCTCTCGCCTCACGGAACTATTCAACCTGTCCTTCAACTCTGCTTGCTTTCTCCTCTGTTTTCTAAACAGCCACAGTCATCCCTCTCCTAAAAATGTAAGGGGCTGACCTGAACCCAATGGCTGACTTTCACCCTTTGTTTCTCCTTCCGCACTACTTTAAAGTGCTCAAAAGGGGGGGCGAGGCTAGCGAGCACCCGATGAAGACGTGATCCGTTGGTGCTCCCAGGCCGCCAGCGTCATCCTGGAAGAATCCTGAGAAAATCGAGGTTGTACTCCTCAAATGTGACTGAAACCCAGCAGAACGACTCGTTGAAATCGAGACACGAACCGAGGTGTGGAAGCAAAGATATTTGTCGCGAAAGAGGAAAGCAGCCGGTGCCGAAAACAAAAACAAGATGGCCGACAGCAACAAGGGATGAACTATGCGGGGGCTTCCAGCCGGAGAAGGAAGGTATAGACCGAAGGTCGAAGAGAGGGACCCGGAGTGCAGGACGCAAATAACGGATGCGCTCTGGGACCAACTGGGAGGCTCACAATAATCGCCCACACAGCAAGGGGAAGAGGTGCAGGGCCCCTCCACAAACGGACCGGACACACCAATTAGAAACCCAAACCTGGAAAGAAAGTAAGGGAGACCGCACTCAGCAAGCAATGCTGTTGTAGGAACTGTTTGATGCGCCCAAGCCCAACAATCAGGATAAACCGAGACAAAATAGGAAAAGTGAAACCCCATTGAATGGCCTACAAGTTAACATAACTAACTTGAACCAAGCAAAGAGTGCACCACCTGGGGGATTGATAAAAGGATAGAGGAAGCCACAATTAACCCACTACTGCTGCCCTACACGACTGCCTAAACAATATACGCAGCAAATGTGAAAAGCTAAGAATCCAAGAGATCCTGCCAGAGCGCAGCCACGAAGGGAGAGACACATGCAAGCAAGACCTGCACGAAACTAGATACTACCAGTAAATAACGGTTGCCGTAGCTGCCCCCCCTTTAAAAGGCCTCTCTCCCTGAGACTTAACTACAAACACTGCAACTGAAGGCTTGGATGGGAAACCCCACATTGAGGTTGCATGAATTCTTCCCCCGGACCTGAGAAAGGCTAGTATAGTGGTGCTACACAAGGAAGGTAAACCACCAGACGCATGTAGCTCCTGCAGGCCGATCTCACTTATAAACACAGAGGCCAAAATACTGGCGAAAATACTTGCCAATAGATTGCAGAAAGTAATAACCTCTCTCATCCACCCAGATCAATGCGGCTTCATGCCGCAGAGATCCACACAAATATACATTCACAGGCTGCACGTTGCCATTGAAAAGGCACCAGCACTACAGGGTACACTTGCACACCTCACCATCGACTTTGAGAAAGCATTTGACTCGATCCACTGGGAGGCCCTATGGTCCATGGTCCATAAAGGGCAGAATAGGATTCAGCAACCAATTTATGGGCTGGGTCAAACTCCTATACAACACCCCGACAGCCGAGTAAAACGATGGTCCTCGCGCAGCATCAATTTGGGCAAGGGAACAAGGCAGGGATGTCCCCTATCTGCAATGTTATTCGCCCTGGCGATTGAACCCCTCGCAATAATGCTGAGAGACACACAATCATGGAGAGGATTCCACTGGGCCCATGACTGGGAGGACAGGGTCTCCCTGTACGCAGATGATCTCTTGATCTATTTAAACGATCCGTCAGAATCCTGTCCCGTTGTCACAAGCATACTAAACAGATATGGGACCTTTAGTGGACTGAGGGTAAACTATAATAAATCCATACTATTCCCGATTAAAGGATTTAATAATACAACCCTAAATAACTGCCCATATCGAGCAGAAACCAAACAATTTCGATACCTCGCCGTACAGATCACGACCGACCTTACAAAATATGTACCCAGAAAACTACCCAATCATAGATAGATTTGCAAATGATGTGAGACACTGGATGACTCTTCCCCTCCCTTTACTGGGGAGAGCGGCTGTATTTAAGATTCTAGCCCTTCCGCGATTCCTATACATCCTGCAAACACACCACTACATACACCTAAAATAGAATTCCGCAAAATAGATGGAATATTCAGAAAATTGTTGTGTGGAGGTGGACACCCCCGAATCGCCCTGAGCACCCTACAACGTTCCATATGGGAGGGAGGCATCGGACTCCCCCACCTCCAAACATATTATTGGGCCTCCCAGATGGCAATAGTAAATTACATCCTACACAACAATCCTGAACTACCACACATCCGAGCGGACAGGCAGTTGGGACAGGGGCCCTCCCCAATGGAGAGTCTTTATCAAAACACAACACGTCTGAACCCCACTACAATAATAGCCCACAGAACACAGATATGGAGAGACACACACAAACATCTAGGCTGGGAGGGGAAGGTCAAACCGGTGCAGCCCCTGTGGAGAAATAATCATCTACCAGAGCTCAACAAGCTCCCGAAGTGGGTAAGTTGGGACACGGCTGGGATAACAAGGCTACAGGTTGTGATACAAGATGGTAAAAGAGTGTCCTTTCAGACCCTAAGGGATAGATTCAGTCTGTCTCCCACAGAACACTTCCATTACAGACAGATGCTACACGCACTCACAACATGCACAATAGATTTACCCAATATGCCTGAATGCACACCGATTGAGAGAAACATTGTATTAGAACGAATAGATAAAGAAATAACCTCCACAATGTACAAAGCAATCTCCTCATTTGATACACCTGAACTCAGTGACCCAAAAGCGAAATTGGAAAGATGTGGGACCACTACAACCAGAGGACTGGACCACAGCCCTCATGTACCCCAGAGAAATAGCCATATCTGCCAGAATTAGACTGATTCAACTTAAAATTCTAGAGAGGATATATTATCCAAGAGAGACCCTATACCAGTGGGGGAGGGCAACAGACCCCAACTGTCTAAGATGTCATCAAGCGAGCGGAACTTTCTACCACATCCTATGGGAATGCCCACAAATTAAATTCTTTTGACAGAAATGCTGTGACAGACTATCAACGTTAACAATGGACCCCAAACTGTTACTCTCGGGAATAGATGACGACATAGAGATGTCCCGCTTTGAAAAACTTCTATTCTCAACGGCCACAGGCCTTGGAAAAAGGAACCTGGCACAGCTGTGGGGCTCAAGCTCCCTCCCACAATACGAACAATGGATAATAGATGTAGATATGTGTATAATAATGGAAACAAGGGTATACACCACCAGAGGCTGCCCTGGAAAAGCATGTAAGATCTGGCAAAAATAGGAGGACAATTAGAGATGCTAATAAGCGGCGCACAAGACCTAATGAACAGCTGCGATCTACCTGAACTATACGTATAACACAAAGCCACAGACTGAACTATACAGAAGTACCCATAAAATGCGCAAATGTATGAGTCGTGCATCGAGAATGCTTGTTTGCCTGTATGTCTGGAATGTATTGATTAAGTGTTGTTTTTCAAAAATCTATAAAATATGTTATTAAAAAAAAATAAGTGCTCAAAAGGATTGTATTCAGCCATCTGACCAATTGCTTAGACATCCACAACCATAAAGATCCTCTGCAAACAGGTTTCTACTCCTGTCACTCCACATAAAATGCTATCATGAATGTGTCCAACTTCATCACCTCTGCTAGGCACTCCAACTAATCCTCTATCCTAATTCTCATTGATCCTTCTGCAGCCTTTGACACCGTTGGTCACTCTGATCTCCTTAATACTCTTTCTTCTTGGGAGTCACGAACAAGCCCTTGCCTGGAGTGAATCCTACCTTGCACCTCACCAATTCTCTGTCTCCTGGAGCGAAAACACCTATCGACTCACGCCTCTATCTGTTGGCGTTCCACAAGGCTCTGTCTTGAGTCTGCTCCTCTTTACAATCCACACCTCTGCTCTTGGGGTACTAATCTCCTCCTTTGGGTTCTCATGACACCCAAATCATCTTTTCTTTTCCTGAACTCTCCTCTGATGTTTTATCAAAATGTCCAACTGTCTCTGCCATTGAAGATTGGATGGCTTTGCACGCTTTGATGTTAAACTCTACCAAAACAGAGGTGTTCTTCGTCCCTGCCAAAAGCTCTCTCTCACCTCTTCCTCTGCCTATCCAGTTCCCACCTGACACTCTTCCCCCCCTACACTTCTTCAGCTAGAAACATCCTACTCATCTATGACCCTTCTCACACCTTTGCTACTTTCATCTCCAAAACTGAAACAGCTGCTTGCCCCATCCAACGAAATATTAGGAAAATCAGGCTCTTGTCTTTTCTAAACTGGACTTCTGAGTCAGCATCCTCTTTAGTCTCCCCAACTACGCTTTCTGTCCTCTCGACAAGATCATTTACTTCACTACCTGGACTCTCTTTGAGCTCATAACTTCATAGCTACTTCTGCATACTGTCACCAAGCTGGATGGCTGCTGATGCAAATGTCATGGTGCGTGCTCCAAAACCGCTGGAACCGATGGGCCCACCCCATTCATTGACACCCAATAGGGCTTATCAAGCCCCAAAGGAGCGTCCCAGAACCTCCTGGACTCAGTCCTGGCGGCTCATAAGATGGTTTGAACCATATGGACTACTTACTCAGCCTAGTGAGGCTGAGCCTTTCTGCATATCCAGGGCATGACCGAGGGACTACTTTACCTGAAAGGCAGGGTGTGGTAAAGGGACTACTTGCCTGGAACTACTTGCAAGGCTATTTAAGCCACACCCTGCAGCCAGAACAGGCTTCGCGTTATTCTGCACTCCTGCAGAGTGATGCTCACCGTGTCTGCTCTGTCCTCGAGCTTCTACAGCCACGCCCGGAGATTTCCATCCATCGGTGCCTGAAAGAAGAAAGAGAGAAGAACAGGTGTTATTACAGCGACAAAGGCCTTACCTGCAATTCTCATCCATCGGTCTCGCCTTCAGCTGATCTTCGGATCACCGTCCTTGTTGGGAAGAGGGCATCCGCACAGGCCTCCAATACTCATCCGCGCATCTGCATTCCTCTGGAATACGTCGGAGCGGTTCTTTCATCCATCATCCTGGGGCCGCGCCGCACCTGCATAAAAAGAACAGAAAACAGCAGGTTAGTCGCGCACAAAACAAAAACGAACAATTACTCAGCCATGCAATGCCACTGACCCGCGCTAATACTCACTTGGAGGTAACCTGCCCAGCATCCTAGGAGAGTCAAATCTTCACCTCCGTATGAATCTGCGCTTGCAAGAAAGACAAAACACGTTTAAACCTTGGGGAATAAAGACATTGAGCACCTATACCAAGCATCCATTGGCATAGAGACTTACCTGCTTAATCCAGATATTCCAGACACAGCAACAGCCACTCTGCCCCAGTGAAGTAACTGTGTCCGGGGAAAGACTGAGCTTACTGCGCCACAGCTGAAAGTCATGCAGGATGGAGAGCCAACCTCACAAAACTCAAAGGCAAATGCCTCCTGGGGTGATAACAGGGGAGAGGATATCATCATACCACCAGAGCTACGCCAGTGCAGAGATCATTCGTACGGCTACATACTACGCCCCCGTGGAGACCAGGTGAGCGTGACAGCAAAACAAGGCCAGATTTAAATGTTTTCTCTTTGTTCACAAATCTATCCACGGTAAGGCACCACTGTATCAATTCTCCTCTGCCCTTCCTAATATCTGCTCTTCCTCGGCTACCTTTGTGGCTCCTTGCCCTCCATTGGCTTCCTCTCGCTTCCTCTCTTTACCTCTTCTTGCTCCACTTGCAAGGAATTCTCTTCCCCTGGACATCCGAAAAATAGTCCACACAGATTTGTTCAAAACCAAACTAAAAGCCTATCTCCTCACCGCCGTGTTACCCTCTTAACCTACCTGTCCATCTGCCTGCTAGCTAACATTTTTCCTTTGCCTCCAACCTGCCTCTGCCCCTCACTTCCTCTGCCTCCACTCTAGCACTTGACCCATCATGTTCACATCCCGGGGACAGCTGGCCGTACCGCCTATCTGCACTTAGAAAATGTCCAATGTTCATTGTTTTTAATATATGTATGTCCGCTTATGCATTGTCCTTGGTGGCTGTTCTATTTACTACCCTCCACTACCTGGACAGAATGTGCCTCAAATTCACCCCATTGTGAAGTTGACTGCATTCCAGCAAATTGGATTTCTTATCCATCGTAAGTTCTTTTGTGATCAAAAGGGCATTGTTCCTCCTGTATATAAGTATTTAAAAGTGGAGCAGCACTTTCTTATTTTAGATTTAAAGAGGATTGTGTAGTCCATCTGGTTGCTGAGATTGAATATGTCACATGAAATGAAAACTTCTTCCATTTTACTTTTTTGTTTTCCTTTTAGAAATGGTATGGATTGCATGCTTTTCCAGAGGTCCGATAAGGTAGTCCTCAAATCAATTTGAATCATTCCACCTGCAGGGAGCGGCAGCAGGGTTCTGAATAGGGGCCTGCAAGCAGGAAGTGCACAAGTAAACCAAAAGGAACATTATCGTGACAGGACAAATGAAAGTTTGAACAAGACGTTTAGCAATATCAAACATAATGAACTGATTAATTCTGGAGTAGCTTAAAAGGTAAAAACAACATGTCTGAGTTATGGAGTTGAACCTGAAATCGTACAGAATGGCAATACTTGTGGAAAGGTGACCTTCCTACAAACCTTCAAGGCCACAGTTGAGTCTCTCCCATTTACAGAAGAAGTGCTCCAACCTTCTGTTGCTGGCCCTGTGTTCCTATCTAAACACACAAATATTCTACCATTACAGTGAACCTCTGTATACTTGTTTTTATATACAACACATTTCTCACAACTTGCTAACAACTATGGCTTTTATTTGAAAGTGGTTGCATTCACTCTTCTTACAGTCTTGCATGGTGGATTTTCTTCTTCAGCATTACTCCCTTCCAAATGTTTGCATAGTTCATTAACAGTTCTCATGCTGCAGTTCCAACATTATAAATCTATTACAATGTATGCATTTTCTTTCAATCTGTTTTGCAATATGCAAAGGTTAGTTAGGAGTAAGTTATGTTTCCATGGTAAAATGACTGCGCTTGCAACGGTGGTCAATGGGAGAAGTTTGGGCTAACTTGGCATGCAGGGAAGAGAGGAAGGGGAACAAGAGGACCAGCCAAGAAAAACACATAAGAGACAGAAGCCACGAAAGGGTTCGTCTTTGTGAAAGGCCAACAGCCACAGGAAGGCAGAAAGGGGCACACCCAGAGGTGGAAGTGTCATATAAATCCTTGGTATGCCATACCACTAGTTCATTTGTTTTTTAAAGTACCTTTAGTTCAAAGGATCACGAAAAGCACCCTAGATGCATTTTCTTCTCCTGGGGTAATATATATAATTAGTTGGGCTCAGAGGAGCAAGCACTGCCCATTTCTCAAGTCATACCCACTGAGACACACAAGCGCTGCCCACGTCTCACATGCGCGGTGACGTGAGCGGCTTTGCATAAAGTACCTGCCCTGCAGAAAGGCCAGCAGTTTGGGACCAGATGAGCAACAGGTGTGTTGCATCTCTTACTCGCTTCTGGCGCTGCAGATTATCGGACCCCATGCACAGCCTAGCTCGAGCATAGCTCCCCGCTTGCTCTCCCAGCAGGGGGCACAACACTGGTGACAAAGATGCGTATCAGAACACACACGCACAGCTGATCACCAAAACCAATCTGGTCAGCAGAGCATGGATCATCAAGATGGGAAGCCATCAGCATTGACTTTTGCACAGTACAGGAAGGAACTTACATGCTGTTGGCTATCGATGACTATTTGCGATATCCAGAGGTGGAGATAATACACTCAACAGCGGCAGAAACGGTAATCCCAAGTACATTAAGAGCGACAAAGGACAACCATTCCAGCGAATGGACATAAGGAGCTATTTGGACGACCTACACATCCAATACCACCACATCACACCCAGGTGGCCGCAAGCGAATGGAGATGTAGAGAGATTCATGAGGACAATCAACAAAGTATTATCAATCTCCAGAGCTCAAAACAGCCTGTAGCAAGTCGACCTGTACTGGGTCCTGCGGAACTACAGAGTAGCGACTCACAGCTCCACAGACACGCCCCCTGCAGACCTCATGCGTGGGACAATGGTAAACTCATCAATACCACATTACCCCAACAAGAGTGTTGATGACCTTGGCAGCGAGCGCACACAAGCCAAGAGGGTAGCAGCAGACAGGCAGATGAGCCATAGAAGGAAGGCAAAAGAATCCAAGCACAGGGTGGGTGGCCAAGTTCTGGTTCTACGAAACCCCACAAAGACAAAGCTAGAAACCCGCTGCGACAACACACCGTGGAGAATCATACGGATGGAAGGAACAATGCTGACAGCAAGCAGAGGGCATAAGACCATCACCAGAAATGCCTTCTGGTTCAAAGGAAACGAGGAAAGACAGCAGAGAGAAGACGGTGGACCTGCAGGGCACGCCCCAAGGCAGAGAACGGAGAAGGACGTGACCCAAGGCAGTGACAGAAGTGAGCCGTTGGCGAGAGAAAGGAGGCATACCCACAAATTGAAGGTGAGCCGAAGGGGGAGGTGAATCAGAGACAATGCCTTGGTCACGGCCCAGCAATTATAACTTGAGGGAAGCACCGAGAGCTCCAGCGAAACTGAGAGACTATGAGTGGTGAAAAAAGAAAAGACGACTTGTGTTCTACATGTAAGGGGGGAAGGCAGGTACCTGTGCCGGACTAGATAGCACAGGGAGCCAATGTACAGTGGGACAATGTTTGTATTATGTTGGGATAAAGGAAGAATGTTATATCCGCCTCACGTCCCGCATGCATAGTGACATTAAGGGCTTTGAATAAAGTACCCGAACTGCCAGAAGCTCGGCAGTTCGGGACCCAACGAGCAACGGGTGCGTCACATCTCTTACTCACTGCTGGCTGTGCGCATTACCGGGCGCCATGCCCTGCCTAGCTCGAGCACACCTCCTCGCTGGCTCTCCCAGCAGGGAGCACAACACTTGTGTGTCTCTCTCTGCAGCCAGCAACTTAACCAACTGCACACAGGTTTTTTTTAATCAGCATTAGAGCCTTTCTTATGCATGATAGGAAATTGCCAACTGAAAGACCACGCACAGCACATGTACTAGGTTGACATGCACAAAAACCAAGTTTGCCTTTACGTGGATATTCTAATGTTCTTAAAATTAAGCTTAAGAACGAGCTGGAAGTTTGTGACAAAGAATCTGCATAGCTGAGTTTATTACACAACGTCTTTTATTGTGGGTCTTAAAGCACTGAAAGTACAATGGATACAACGATTTTTCAGGCTGGTCCTGGTTTGCATTCTGTGACTTGACTTTTCACTCAGGATGTGGAAAATTAAGCTACAATTTTGGCTCAACATTTTGCGATAAGTATTAATATGTTGGCATGTTGCTTTATGTGGAATTTGTGTATTTTTCAAGCAAACTCAATAAGAAAGTATTATTGTTGGCCTTGACATCCAAAACGTACATTTTGCACCAAGTAAAGCATGGAAGGTATGCGGTCAAGTGTCTAAATTGCAGAGAGGGTTAAAATCCCATATTCACTATTTAGCCAAAGTGTGTGATTCTGGGCAAATAATTTTATCTCACTCTTGACAACTGCAACATTGGGGTGCATATAACTAATCAAGTCCACACCCTTACAATTTGGCAGGTTTAATGAGTTTAGGCACAACATGCTGTACCTCGGTCCTCCTCTGTTAGTGGCCCCAAGGCTGTCACATAGAACTGCATTATTGTTGTACTGGCACTCTCTCAGACCAATATCACTTGATTTGACAGGGATATATATATATATAGTCTCACCAGCCAGGCGGTGCACCAGATGTTGTAGTATAGTGGACTTACTGTGGAAGAAGCAACATTAATACATTTTCTTCTCTGTTGCTCCCAGTCACAGAAGTTGCTTGGGCCATTCAGAGTTCTGCCAAACAGGAGAACAAGGGGAACTCTAGGTAATGTCCCGTTATGCTATGTTATTGCACAACACCTGCCATTTTAACACTAAGAGCTTCAGGATCTGCAAGAGATGGGGTAGGGAGCTAATGCAGTAGCAGGAGGATCAAGGTATGATTGCTTTGTTGCAGCATTGATGTGTGTGGATCCGAAAAGATAGTGCTCTCTGTGCAATGTAAGATTTAGATGTTTTGTGAGCTGTATGGAGCAGTGGTTAATGTATGCTACATGTTGCTAAGGTACTTCTTTGTTTGGTTTTCTGCAAGTCTGTCAGAGAACAGGTTAGCAGGTGTGGGGAGTTGTGTTGGTGTATCTGGGGTGGCTTAGTGTGGTCTTTAGGGAACTTTTGTGCAGACACGTGGCTTCGGGTGGTGTATGTTCCATTGTTTAACCTGTGTTTCAGTGGATGGATTGAGTAATGCGAGGTATTGTCAGTTAGGGTGGGGGGTAGAATGATATCTGAAGTAGTTATTGTTACCATATAATTCTCCAATCACTGCCACATTTGATTGCATCGACACACCATGCAAGGGTGAGAATTTTAGGCTTCCAAATGGAACTTTAAGAAGCAACAGCACACAGGAAATCGAAGCATTTTGCTTCCGGTTGATTTTGCCAGTGACTCACCAGAAAGTCAATGGACCAGGGGAGAAACTTGCAAGGGAGCCAATGACCAGAAGAGTGAGTCATGAGAGCAAACTATGATCAGACAGGCAAATGACCAGAGAGATTTCCTTTTGCCTTAGTTCTCCTATAGTCAATTTGTTGTTAAGGCTATTGCACTGGAGTACAGCTAGGCGGGAGATGCTATGTAAGGGGACACACACAGCAGTTTGAGGGTTGTGATGAATTTAAGGTATTCGTCCCTGCTCCCCAGTGGGGACCTACCCCCTTTGAGGCTATGGAAGTGAGCCTTCTCTGCAAGACCATCCCTAGGGGTCATGACAAGTGGGACCTCACTGGGACCCCCATAGGGGACAAGGACACTTATTCCCACGAGGAACTCTCTAGACCAACCACTGTATCCGTATATATTGGACTCCCTTCCCTAAAGAATATCTCTTTAAGAAGAAATATGTATATAAGAGAGTACGGTGCGCATGAGAAGCCCCCTGACATAGTCACGCCTTGGAGTGGCAGACCAGGTGGAAGCCGTGAAACTCACGACAGTTTGAAAATCGAAGAACGCCAGCTCAAGACTCCAGAGGGCCGGCAAAACAGACAATGGGGAAGCTGTTGTGAGGAAGGAGTGAAAAAACCTGTCCAATGTGGTGGCGTGACCACAACCATCCTTTGGTGGGCCAGACGCCCATCTAACAATGCTGAGGCCATTGCAGGAAGGAGCACTGACTGCCCCCACCCACCAGTGCCCCTGAACCACAGCAGCTGACAGACGGAAGGAACAGAGTGTTGGAGAAACCTGAGACCAAGAATGCAAAGCAGGTTACTCGAGCGAGTGCTGAGCCCCACACCATCACTGTGGACAAATGAAGGTACAGGCGTGTACAGAAGAGGCAGGAGGATGCCGGGCAATCGATTGTAAGGAGAGGAACGTATGAAGGGCCTGAGGGTGACCTTCGAACACTAAACCTGAATAAGTGTATATGTGAGGAACAAGTAAAGCGCTTGACAAACAAGGCGGAGAGGGAAACCGAGGAAAGATGGAAACGAACACCCTGGGAAGAGTGGAAACAACCACAGGAGCATAGTGTTGAAGAATACACTCCATATACAAGTGAAATCATAATTATGGTTTGAAATTGCCAAGTGAATTAAATAAGACAAAGAAACCAGCAGAGAAAACCCAGCAGAGGCGATTCCTAAAACAGATACAATCTTACAAAACGTAAGAAAGGTTGGATCTCAAGAACATGAGAAACCTGAAAGCAAAGACTGAGACAGTATCTTCAGGAGAATCATTATAAGCATAACACTAAAAAGAGTTAAAGACTAATGAACAGTTGGGATGAGCTACAAGAGTTTATGAAGGAAACTCCAACAATGTCAGAGAAGATAAGCATAAGCAACAGGTTTCTAAAAACAGAGATATTTTGTTTATTGCCAATATAAAGAGCCAAGGTAAGAACCCTGAGAGAAAGCCACAGCCAAGAAGGCACAAAGGGAAATGACCAGGAGATGAGAGACATTCTTTAGGCCGACCTTAGTTGTTTATATGAGTGGCAGGGTCAATAGAGTTGGGTTTAGGACTGAGAATATATACTTTGGACTTCCTGACAACAGACGAGCACCTTTACTTACCTTAGTAAGGCAGGGAAACCAGTCTAGCAATAAGGGGAGATGGGCCTTTTCTTTATAATTTCATTAAAAGTAATTCAACATGTCCAGAATGTGTCCGAAACCGTCTTCCAACCTGCCAAAGGTGTTTAGTTATTTACTAGACCACTGACTGCCCATGGTCATGTTAATACATATGGCCATTCTTTGAGCTCGCTCTATCAAGCAGTCACATCCAACTTTTGCCTGCTAGTGACATTTCTAAATAGTCTGCTAAGAGTTAATGGCTAAATTGCAGCTGTAAATGCAGTACCGGTGGGGTAAAAATGTTTATCCAAGTTTAACTTTAACCACACCACTTGATGTATATCTGTTCCTTGCACTGAGGTCTTATTAAAACAGGCACTGACAAAGTCAACAATATTGGCGTGTGTGTAGGTTATAGATTGGCATATACCAGCCACTCATGTCACAGGGCTGAATAATCATACCAATTTCCTGTTGTTGCCATCTTATGGCCAGATAATACCATTATGGCAGTCCTGGCAAATGCCGATCTCATGCCTAAACAATAGCCACAACTGTTGTCTTCGTCAATGCTTTATTAATGCTTTATTTGACAATGCTTTATTAAACTGAAGTGACTGTAAACAGATGATTACTAGCAACTACAAAGTGTATTGAGGTATGGGCTTGCCTGAATTATTGGATTTCTGTTTTACTCAATTACCATTATTTATACATACAAGTATTGATAAAGAGAAAAAGGGCACAGTAAAAATGTAAAATGAACATTAACACTTCACCTGCAATAGCTGGGTTAACTTCTCATACTAGTCATGCCAAATGACATTTATGAATATATTGTTTTGATATTTGTCGAGGACGAATCTAGTGCCATTAGTTTATTTATTATTACAAGAAAAGTTTAGTCACTGTAGATTGCAACCCAAAGATCAAGCACCATCCGGCCCTGTCCTGCATGACCCTCCCTGCCCTCTTCCGCCAACCACCTCACTCCTTTTTGGCGGCAACAAGAATGCCACGAGTTCCTTTTTTCTACTTCCACACTGGGCAAACCTCAGCATCAAGGGCAGGTGCAGGTTCCTGGATGGGTCTGGGATGCAGAGTATCTCAAAACAGGGTAATGGGGGTTGGGGCCTGAAGTGGATGAATGGGAAAGGGGTACAGAGCGTCGAAGAGCAGGTGGCAGGGGAGGGGGCAGAAGAAGAAACTGAGTTTGCAGAGTCATGGTCCGCTGAAAAGTCATTCACAAAAACATGACCCCCGATCCGGTTAGTCCACAGAGTCCGATTTCCCATAGACTGCCTTGGCTTACTCTCCCTATTGGCAACCCTCTGATGAGTGACATTTCCAAAATCATACGTTTATTTCTATATTGAAAATTAATTCTGAAGATGTAATAAATATCTTTCAACAATGTCATGCAACATATTATACAAATACTGGTTAAAGCGTTTACACTATCTTAGGCTCTTGATTAACTTGAAGAATGTATCCCTTTCTTTTCCTTATTATATTGTCATTTTCAGAATCTTTTACTCAACTGCTACAAACAAATGTCAAATATCGAAGCTTAAGTGTGACTGCAAAATATATGTTGTTCTTTATTTTTTCTTTTACAAAGTGCCATAGTGTGTTCATGCTCAACATACAGTATAATTAATGAAGTGCCTTCCAGCATTATAGTATAAACAGGAATTAATTAACCGCTAAAGGCATCAATTAATTCCTTACAGATATATGATCTACACTACTTCCTCTGTAAATTATAGATTTGAATAAACAAGAAAGTGCCAAAAAACCTTCTTAGGAAGCCAAATACAGACGGGCACATTTTAAAATTCTGTTCATGAACGTTGTCTGCCCTCAATATATAACGCAGGAAATGCAGATTTGAATACACACCACCGAAGTAACGGCCACTTAGCACGTTATATATGGGACATTAATGTGTTATCCTGGTAAACAGTCCTAATGCTGTTTCCCATCAAAGTAAATCCCTTAAAACTTTCCCCATTTCCCTAAAGGTGTACAGATTGCTTTATTGACACTATAGATAGGAGATGGCTGCATGGATGAACAAAACAGTTCTGACCTTTGAACACGTATTTCTGAATCTGGCATAAGCAAACATTCTGCACTCGTACTTTAGTTTGCCCTGTAAAAGAGCACTCGGAAACAAAGATGATTTTCGCTAGCACTCAGAAAATGCGCATTTGTCTATATCCGGTAACTTTAAAGGAAGGCTTTATGCATTCTGAAGGTGTTTTGGAAAACAATTAAAAGCACGAAAAACAGCATCTCCATGAAAATACATTACATCGGCGGCAAAGGAAGCAAGAAAACTAAAAAATACTAGAACAAAACAATCATCAAAATAACTTGGAAACAGATTTAATTTGCATACTTCGTTTATTTCCTTACAACATATATTTGAAAATGAAAACCATGTATGTTAACAACTTTATCAAATCCTACCTCAACATTATTTGTACAGCTAAGACAGAACAGTGGCTCACTTTTTTTAAGGGGAAACTAACACATATGAAATATACAGCATCCAGCTGTACGAAGGAAAATCCTTTTCCAAGATGGCCACCATGCAGAGGGATGGCTGGGCTCTGTACATAACCCCTCTTCCCTTTCCATGGCGGCCAGCAAAAGGCAAAGAGAGAACCCTATGACCATATCACCACAAGCACATTTCTTTTTCCCTTTGAAACCTATCCCACTTTCGAATAACTTTACCACATAACTGGTCCCTGGTGGACATGGCCACTTTAACCCCATTGGTCATTCCTCGTCATCATGTCAAGTAGCCCGATTGTCCGGGTCATGACCTTATGCCATGACTCGGACAATCTGGCCACTGCCCATGGCCACAGTATACCTCAGTCACCCAAGGTATATTACTATTTTTTTTCACCTACATTATGACACTTGTCATACAATAAAACACAGGCACATTTGCAAAACCATGCTTTAAGGTCCTCGCCAATTCACCTTACAAATGCTTGCTGGAAATCCACCCATGTTTTAGTTTTTCAAAAGTGTCAAAATGAAAGAATTGCGTTCCTGGATTTAGAAATATATAAGTCCACCCATAACAAACTAGGAACTAACTTGTTCAAAAAGCCCACAGACTTGCTGCTATACAATAGCTTTCATCCCCAATCCCTACGTGAAAACTTGCCGTATGGACAATTCCTACGGATTAGATGTAATTGTAGCACAAAGGACGACTACGGCATTAAAAGCAAACAACTGTCAGACTAAAAGAACGGGGATATCCAGCCCATATGAATAGGGAAGATTGCTTGGTGAAACAAGCAAAAAAAACGTAAGATAAGATCACATGCGTATCCACTTTTTCGTCCATCAGCCATGATTTGCGTATCCCCAAAAATTGGGGGATGATTTGTACTGAGGATTTCATAATAAATAAACCTTGCTTTGCATACAAATGCATGCCAAATCTGAGTGACAAACTAGTACACACATATCCAGTAACAGAGGACAAAGAACATCGAACACAAACCACGTTGTGGCATCTACCTCCAGTCATCGGGTACTTCAAGTACGGCAATTGCTCAGTGTAGCACCTTACTAGTAATATGAAAGAAATAGATCTTAAAGGTCAGAGACGGCAATTTCAAACATTTACAAACTGCAAACACAAAATGGGCAATACGGTATACTATGCCTGTGTGGCTTACTGTATATTGTTAAGACCAAGAGACCGGTGCGACAAAGCATTTGTGAGCACCGCTCATGTGTAAAAAATGCAATTGTTGATAAGCCTCTAGTGGCTCATTATAAATTAGCTAAACACTGTCAAGAAGATATTTACTGGTCTATTATTCAAAATGTACAATCCCATCCCCGTGGAGGAGATAGAGATTTAAAACTGAGAAAGTTGGACCAAAAGTGGAATTTTGATTTGAACTCTGTGAAGGAGGGATTAAATATTGAAATCGAATGGGGGTTATTTGCCCACTAACTATGCCTGTCCTAGCATCTAAGCTATGGAACACTCTCTCTGCTACCCTCAGATCTGAGGACTCTTAACTCCTTCAAGCTGAAAACAAAATCATGGCTCCTTGCTCAGAACTGAGACATGCCACTATTGCTCCATGCACCACAGTTCACAGTCGCCTGCTTCTGCCTCTGACTCCTTGTTAATTTTATGGCATATTCTACTAGCCGAACTTTGTTAAGACTATGACCTCGTCTATTCTCCCTGTTATGTTCTGATCCCAATGCAATGATCCCTGCTCGTTTTACATGTCTGCCTTTATATCTCACCACTTCAACTACTGCTGTAAATACTTGTATGTAACTATGTATGTAAATAATTTCAGGTTTGGCGCCCTGATGGCCCCGGGCTTGATGGTGCGCGTTACAAATAAATAAAATACAAATACCTATTTGGTAGAATACTGCGCACGTCAGCAATTCAGAGTGCTTTATTATGGTTAATACAAGGTACTTGATGTATGTATTACAATGATGAAATACTCGTGGAAATGTAATCAAGATGAAAGTAATGGGTTCCTTACAAAATTACAACAATGGAAGGGAGACAACAAATTAGTAGCAAATGTTGAACAAATTGAAATTCTATCAATAGATGGATCCGCTGCACATGACTTGGTGCAATGATGAGTAATGCCTCTATATGTGACCAATAAGTGAAAAAAGTGATTTGTATGAAAATGGCCACTTTGGTTGCAACATTATATGTTAGGCACGATCTGTACTTATGACAAATAATGCTGATTTTGAAAGAGCGCCTAAAATAAGTGTAATTACAGACATTATAAAATTTACTAAAGAGGTTACATATTTATTGGTAAACAACAGGTAGTAGAGCAATACACTTTGATGTACAATCATGTCCTGGGCAATATGAGAACACTTTAGTACATCCAAGATGGCAGGCCTGCATATACATTGAATTGTGCAGCCGCCCAGTGCAAACTATATAAGCATGTGTCATGCGACTGCGCAAGCGTTTTCCTGGTGATACCTTCAACAAGCAAAGGTGGAAATTTTGCTCTAAAGTAAGTAAAGTTCTAGTCCACTAGTAAATAGCAATCTATATATGTAAATTAAGGGGCCAATTTAACTAAGGCATGTGCCTCGTTTTATGTCCCCTTAGGAACTGCAGTAATTATGGACATCCATATTTGTGGGTGCACTGTGGTGGCGCCTGTAAAATCGACTTTTTAAAACGCAAACCACGTTGAGCTAGCTGC
This sequence comes from Ambystoma mexicanum, assembly GCF_040938575.1. NCBI lineage: Eukaryota > Metazoa > Chordata > Amphibia > Caudata > Ambystomatidae > Ambystoma > Ambystoma mexicanum. The sequence continues at coordinate 686,505,504 of NC_090934.1, read as the reverse complement.
CACGACACATTACGGGTGGACGAAAAAGTTCTGAGGTAATTCACCTAAATTAAATGACCACATGCTACGTGTCACAACTAATACCAATAATTGATGGCCTCGGACAGCTGAGGCTAAAAACTATAGGCAGCTATGACAGTAAGTTACCTCTTTGTCTGTTATTGTTCGGCAACAGGTCTTCACAGTGCGTGATATGTTCCAACAGAGGACACAATAGTCGAAAAAATGTATAACCAGAATGTCTAATGAAGACACGTGCCCCGCGGCTAAGGTAACCGTTCTATTTCTATGCAGTAATATCTATGTAAAAATGAAAGAGTATATTGGAAAGACAATGAAAAGCTACCAGTAATATTGACAGGCTGGAACCTGTACTAAACATTAAAAAGACAATGTACCTGAAACATATAATAGAAAGGCGCAGTACAGAATATAAAATAAACATATTGTTTTTCCCTATAGTGTGCAAAAAATGTCACTGATTGGGTTACTGCAACGACATTTCACTTGGAAATTAATCCTTACATGACATCAAAGAAATTGAAGGTTAGTGATGCACACCCACCAGGCAAGAGTTAGAGAGATGATAATGGTATGTGTAGTTTTTAGTAACCAATACTTTCTGTCTTGGTTTTTTTTATAGTTTGCTACACGAACAAGAATAGATGTCATATAGCACGTCATGTTTGACTAAGTTGTACCACTTAGAAGCGTCCTGAAGACAGGTCCATTAGATCGCGTTATTCAGATTCATTCAATCACGCATCTTCTCTCTGGACCTAGAAATACTATTAAGTGTTGACATATAGACAGATAAGATCGAAACCTAGGGTTGACTATTACAACTATACCCCTCAACTCCCTATACTATTCTCACTCAAGTAACATGAGATATGTCTAGGTTAAATAAGTGTTCTGTGACTATGATTTTTTGGCAAACATAAAATGATGTCTTTTTTAATGTCTTTTTAGTATGTTGACAAATGTTTTGTGTAAGATAATGATTAAAATATGTATTTTATAATACCATGCATCTCTCTCTAAATTAGTTAAGACAGCTTTCTATTCTTGCTGAGTGTGGGTTATCACACCTGATGGATGTAAAGGAGGGTAGCTGATTTGTGAAACCTGTTGATATATGAAAATGTATGTACATACAATAGTCATATAAATTAGCCCCCCCCTGACGAAATTCATTCAGACTTTGCACAAACATTCAAGGTGGGGTCTATAATCTTTCTGAAAACCTTTGTCCACATTTGTGAAATGGCAACAAAGTTATAAGCCATCTAACAATCTTGAGACCCCCCTCTTTGTAGCCTCCTCTTGACAAAATCCCACTAAACTATGCAAAAACATTTATATCTAGATCTAAACTCATTTTGCAAACCTTTGTGCAGATTCGCCAAATGGCACCACATTCATAAGCCTTTACAATATTTTGGGACACCCCCCTCAAATTTTGTTCCCTCTTGACAAAACAGCACCACATTTCCGAGAACCATTCAGCATCAGGTCTAGAATACAATTCCAAAATGTCATGCAGTTTCATTGAGTGGCGCCAAAGTTATAAGCCATCCAAAAAGTGCTTTTCACCAAACCTGTAATGCAGAAATAGGCACAGATGTCCCCATAAATCTGAAGAGTTTGCGAACATCACGGACTTCGGGGATAAAAAACACTTTTTGCTTCTCACGGCCATATCCCATTTCATCCTCATCCCCCCTCACCTCCCCAGAGATTGTTTGATAAGTTTGACAAGTGCAATGTTGTGTTTTTTTTAATATGTTTTTACTGCGATATTCGCGGACAACGGCTGCTGTCCGCAAATCCAACATGGCAAGCGTTTCTAAGAATCTGACGAGCCTCACGTTTTTATTGACCAATCAGCGGGTACGTCCGATGTCCGTGGACATGACGTCACCCTCTAGGCCAATCGGAGGCCCGTCCGCGGACCGAACCCAGATATCACAAATTATTTTTACATACTTTTAGACCGTTTTAAAAAAAACAAATGAACGGATTTATACCAAATTCACAAAAGCACACTTTTGGGACCAAGCCGCTGTTCCTGCCGCAAATCTGGTGAAAATCTGTATCACATTTTTTCTTCCATTGCGTCTATGGGAAAAAACACACATTTTTGGACCTCCCCAATAACTTTGTACCCCCTTAATGAAACCTCACCAAACTTTGCAGGATAAATCTGACTGGACCTTGTACTTTCTTTCGGTCAGGGGGCGCGAAGTGATAAACCGCTGAAAAAGTACTCTTCCTATGGGTTGCGCAACTTCACCATAACTACAGGGCCGCTACTGCAGGCCCTGTAATACATATAACAACAACGTGTTCCCACACAGTGGTGCCAGCGGTTGCTCTTAGTCAGGTTTGTGGGACAAAACCATCTAAAACATTCATGAAAACTGTTCTGACTCGGATGTTGCTTGATAGTCTACCGCAAACATCCTAAGCCAGTACTAAAATACAAAGAGCACTCAGTCCAATACATCGTGCAACAAAAAAAAAAACATTATTTTATTATCAGAGACTCTTCAGCGTACATTAAAAATGTATTCAGCCAACATGGACTTATGAACTTGCTGGGTAATCTCAAAGACGCTTCTACTCATGCCACACGTTCCACCCGCAACTCAGGGACTTACTCAGGCAAAATTACAAACATGTTGTATTGGGCATTCTCTATTTCTACACACTCTGAGAGTCATCATGTTACTAGTCATGTGACTGCTGCTCCGGCTTGTTCTCAAATGTAAGCGCAATGCAGGCGGCCATCTTTTCCTGGCTATTCACTTACTGACCTTAATGCATCTCTTATTTCATTAGAGAATGTAGTCATTGCTACATATTAAACATGTAAAAGGTTGCTGTATTATACTCTTGTTCATGTGCTTCTTTCTTAAGATATGCCCACACGGCCAAGTGGCAAATCTGTTATTATACAATCAAAACCACACAGTGAGATCATGCGCGGCACGTCTTGGACTACTCATTTTTTCAAACGCAAACAAATGCGGCAGGAGTTTTACATAACATGATCACTGAATAGCCTAGATCTAGTTTCAATGTACTATTTAGTCAGTGCCAAATTACCAATGTTCCCTCAGTGAGCTAAATGGCTATACCACACTACATATAAGAATGGTTCAAGTGCTATAAAGTGCTACCTATAGTGCTACGTTGGTGCATAATCAGTGTGCAAACTTGCTTATATCTTAAAGTACAATCCATGCTTCTGTATGGTATGATTGGTTATTTATAACACGCTTAATACCCAGAGGTTTCTAAGCGTGGACCCGAATATCAAACCTGTGTTGCTCTGCATCGTCTTGCTTCCAAGTCGCACGTTGCTCCTGAGCTATCCTCCCGAGACGTATAAAGTGCCAATTGCATAGTGCAATCACTGTCCAAAATCAAAAATTTAGATGTTATCATTTTGCATAATCCAAACTCTAAAAACATTAAAATCAATTAATTAATCCAACATTTCTTCGAGAATACATTGGTCATGTGATTGAAGGGTCTAAAGCTAACACATATAATGCAAAGATACTGGTTCTATTACACTTTCTATTTAATCAATAAATGTCTAGCCAGCTCTAATCCATCAATGTGACACTTGTTTTTTTTTAAATTAAATGTCACTATGAGTATAGATCCTCACTTGCGTTATTTCCTTTCTCTATTTCCTCTTCTTTTATGCACCGGTATATGTGCCAATGCAAAAAACAGAATGAGTGAAGCATCAGTCTGGTGGTTGTCTGCGAAGTGTACAGCCAGGGGATAATTAACATCTGTATTAAAACTCTGCCTGTAATGTTGGAGAATGCGTACCTTCGACTGACAAATTGTAGACCCAATGTACATCTGTTCACATGGACATATGATTGCACAGACTACAAATTTAGTCAGACAGGCAATCTTGTGTAATATTCCTGTTTTTTTGTTGGTTGATATCATAAAATGATTTCTCATTGGTCTCTGCATACTTGCACATTTTACAACTGTTGCATTTGTCAAAACCTTTATTTGTAGATCTCTTCCTTAACCAATTATCTGAAACTGCATTTGATCTAGGGATACAAGTTGATATTAGATCCTTCAAAGACTTTGCTTTAGAGAAGGTAATCAATCCTATCACTTCGTTAAGGTCTGCATCAGCTTGTAAGATTGTCCAGTGATTTTGGAAAATCTTTCTTATAGCTGCTCTTTGTAGACTGTCGGTTGTAATGAATCTTATATTTTTCTCATCCTTATTAATATTTTTAACTTTTAACAATTCTTGTCTTTCACGATGTACTGTCTGGCTGTAAGCATGCGTTATATTCTAGTATAGCCTCTTTCCAAAAAGCACGCTCACATGTTATAAGCTTCTATTTGGAAATCTTCATTACGTGAGCAATTTCTCTAAGCCCTTATTTCTCCATATGGAATGCTCTCTTTCAATCTCTTTGGATGGTGACATTTCCCATGAACAATGGAATTCAAGGCTATAATTTTCCTGTGTAGCTTAGTATCAACCTTTTGATCAATGATGAATATTTCTAAATCAAGAAAAACAAATCTGAAGGGACTACTTTCCAATATAAGTTTCAGGTTATTATAATTTGTGTTCAAAATGTTGATATATTCTGAAAAAAGATTCTTGAGATCCTTTCCACACTAGAAACAAATTGTCAATGTATCTGTACCAACAAATCATTTGATTAAAATATTTATCATTAACTTCTGACAACGCCATCTTTTGCTCCCACCAACCCATGTATAGGTTTGCATATGTCGGGGCTAGGCAGGATCCCATGGCCTGCCTAGCCCCGACATAGCCCATGATTTGTGATGTCATCTTTGATGTCCTGGATGTTAGCAGTGCACGGTGGTGGCGCGAGTTATGGTTGCTTAGCTTACCATAACTGGCAAATTTCTGAGGATTTTCGGTTTTACCTGTAACCATAGTGTCCCTGTAACAATCGTTTCCATTGAATTTCATAGGTTTTTATTAGTTCAACTTAACCATAACGCCCCTTAACTAAGTTTTTTCATTAAATTTCATAGGTTTTTACTAGTGCAACTTAATCATAAAGTTCCTTTAACAAAGTTTTCTTCATTGAATTGTATACGTTTTTAGTGATGCAACTTAACCATACCGTCCCTTTAACAAAGTTGTTTCATTGAATTTCATCGGTTTCTACTGGTGCAACTTAACCATAACGTCCCTTTAACAAAGTTTTTTCATTGAATTTCATAGGTTTTTATTGGTGCAACTTAACCATAACGTTTCTTTTACAAGTTTTTTGGGAAAACATTCCATGGGTTTTTATCAGTGCATGCTATTTTCCTACAACTTACTAATATCATACTTACCCCAACAGAGCAACATTTGTGTCCAATTTACCACATGTCACCTTAAAACTCTGCCATTTCCCACCTTCTAGCATCATTTTTAACCCTTCTATATTTTTCCAATGTTTTTGCTTCCGTCGACGTCTGCGAACCTCTGACGTCACTGTGGACCTTCCGGACAATGCCACATGACCATATATAGAATAAACACATTTTTGCAACATTTCCATTAGCATTTTTTGTTATGTGTTACACTTCAGGTTTCCCCGCGGGCATCCTTGCAGAATACAACTTCTTTACAGGCTCCACTATGGTCCAGGTACAAGCTACCATGGCGTCTGTACAAACGTCGACAGACTCCAGGTCACCTGACACGTCTTGTACGTGGAAGACGTACAGCAAGCCACGCCCCTCTTACGACTATAAAACCACTGTCTTCTAAGGGGCTCGTTGCTGCTAATTAGCGTTACCAGCAACACGCGGTTTCGTCCGTTTCCTCTTCGTGTCTCCCTACACGAATCCTTATCTGAACTACTGGTTTTGACCTTTTGCCTGACTTTTGGATTACCTCGTCTCCTCCTTTATTCCTGTCATGCTCGTCTGGTTGTTGGACTCGGAACGCTACTGGATACGGCTCTCTTCTGTGTCTTGCGTTTTTTTCCTGGTTACCGCTCTGCACATCAATTTGCTGTCTACTATCCGGATCATCTCAACAGCTACTCAACTATACTCGTGTACTCAGGTACATACCTATTGTCCTCCATTTTCCTATTTGTTACCTCCACGACTAGTTTGGATATTGTCTTCTGTTGGATTCTGGGACATTGAGTGACTTTCCTGTGAGATTGCTCGTAAGTGCATATGAACGCCCTCCTGAACTGCACCAACCCGGCACTAGTGCGTCCCTCGTGCCGTTCGGGGTTACTTATCTGTACTAACTTCCCTGTTTGTTATTTTCTCCTGTCATTGTCTTCAGAATCCTGGTCTCCTCTTACTCCATTTATCTTTACTCAGGTCAGTTGTTATCAATTCTATAGCTATAGTGGGAACCAATACTGAATTAGTTCAAATCCACTCATTTGTGTTATTCTTTGTAGATCATCCCAGGGAAACTCAACTCCACTCCAATATCTATCTAGGTAGTTGTCCAATCATTTCAACTGTTCTAATCACATGTATAATATCAACATTGTCTAATATATTGGTATTCTTTTGCAGCATTGGTATTGGTGGTGTGTGTTCTCCCCGCTCTTTTACTCAATTGACATCTCTGTCTGTTCTAAGTGAAACAGCAGAGAGGTACATTGTGGAAAAGTGCCCCTCTTTGAGGAAGCCCGAGTTTTGTACTCAGGGGAGCTGGGATGGAAGGCTGAATTCGGAATCTTATACCACCAACATCTCCAAGGTCATTTTCTCTGCATTTTCGGCCTATTCGAAGTGGTGAATAAAATTATGCTAATGGGGATAATGTGGCGTTCATCCCACGTTCCCTGGGACTGCAACCTGGGATAACGGCCCGGCAGCCCAAGTTATCAGCCCAAGCAAAGTGTGTCTGTGTGCGCCCTGCTACGGCGCATTATGAATAAATAAATAACGAGGGCTCCAGACCATTATCCTCCATTGCAGCCCCTACAATGGCAGATAAAGGCCATTAACACCCCTGGTTCCCAAAGCGAGAACCCGGGGTGCTAAAAAATAGATTTTTCTTCCTACAGCGAGACACCTGCGGGGTCCCGCTGTAGGAACGAAAATCGTTTTCCAAGATGGCGACCATGGAAAGAGAAGGTGGGGCTCAGTACAGAGCCCCTCCTTCCCTTCTCAAAGCGGCCCTCTTCGGAAATTATTTTACCGCAGGCCGTCTATTATATATAAAGTTCCCACACCAGTGGTGCACAAGCCTACTATCAGTGGGTGTTCTAATTCCAGTAGCAGGACAGATTGTGAAAGACTACTCAGATTGTTTGTAAATCCATGTTGGTTGAATGAATTGTTGTGTAGTCAGGAAAAATATGAATAAAAGATGTCTTTATGCACGTAAAACCAGACCAAGTGTTCTAACAATTATTATTCCATGTTCGTTATACTGGTTTCCTACTTATGAATCAGGGATCAAATGAAATAGTTGTTATATATATATGGGATACATTACTCACCGTAATCGTATTTCTGATGCTTGTATCTGCTTAGATTCACATGCTGTGCATAGGCCGACATCTAGTGGAAGCTGCGGAGTATTACAGTTTGTTTTTCGAAACTCGAAAATGGGCGTCGACACAGGCGTGCCAGTAATACTATCCCTAGTGTGACGTCCACTGTACCCAAGATCCCTCACGCGTCTAGGATCCTCAGATTGTATTTTTTCTGACATGAGGAAGCATGAGGAGTAGCGTGAGTACAGATAATCCAAGCAGATAGACAGAAAGGTAAGACTACAAGCAATCATGCGCCTTCTCTCGGAGGGGAGGAAGGGTGGGTCGCATGTGAATCTAAGCAGATACAAGCATCAGAAATACGATTACGGTGAATAATGTATTCCTTCTGAGGCTTGTGGAATCTGCTTAGATCACATGCTGTGCATAGATTAGCGAGCAGTACCAGAAGAAGGAGGTGGGATGTGAGAAGGGTCATGAGCAAACAGGTGTCTTAGAACCGCTTGTCCCACTTGTGTATCTGTCTTGGAATGAGTGTCAATGCAGTAATGCTGAGTAAAAGTGTGAATAGAGCTCCAAGTAGCTGCTTTGCAAATGGTGTCGAGGGGAACATTTGCAATGAAAGCCAGAGTGGCCCCAATGCCTCTAGTAGAATGGGCCCTTGGCGTAAAAGGCAGAGTTTTTTCAGAAAGAGAGTAACACAGCTGTATACAGTTGATAATCCACTTCGAGATCGCGCCTTTAGAGACGCGATCCCCCTCTCTGCCTGTAGCTACGGAGACAAACAGTTGATCTGTTTTCCTTAGCGGTCTGGTTTTATTTACATAGTAGAGGACCGCCCTACGCACATCAAGGGTGTGTAGTTTCACCTCAGCTGAGCTTTGCGGGTTCTGGAAGAAAGCCGGAAGCTCGATGGACTGGTTTACATGGAACTTAGATATAAATTTAGGTGAGAACCTAGGGTGTGTGCGTAAAACCAGTTTGTCTTTGTGGATAGTAAAGAAAGGATCCTGCACTGACAGAGCCTGAATTTCACTGACCCTTAATGGCTACTAAGAAGGCTGTTTTATAAGTCAGGTGTTTGAGACTACTTTTATGCATGGGTTCGAAAGGGGGGCCCATGAGCTTAGCTAGCACCACATTGAGGTCCCATCCTGGCGGTGGGTTCGAAATAGGAGGGTGAAGTCTCTTTACTCCTTCCATGAAGGCTTTAACTACTGGTACTTTCCACCACGATACTTTGTTATGGGATGTGGTGTAAGCCGAGAGGGCTGCCAGGTGTACCTTCAGAGAGTTAAAAGCCAAACCTGCGTCCAGCAGGTGGAGCATGTATGTTACAACGTTGGAAGGAGTGCAATCAACTGGGTTGATTTGTTTTTTCTGGCACCAAATAACAAATCTCTTCCACTTGTCAAAGTAACAGTGCCTTGTGTTTGGTTTCCTGGATTCTTTTAGGATGTCCATACACCTCTGTGGTAAATTGAGATGCCCAAACTCTATGACCTCAGGAGCCATGCTGCCAGGTTCATTGAGTTGGGTTCCTGGTGCACTGTTTGAACTTGCTGCGGGGACAGTAGGTTGTACCAGGCTGGGAGTTTGATGGGTTCGCACACCGCCATCCTGCGTAGGTGTGGAAACCACGGTTGTCTCGCCCACATGGGAGCAACTAGGATGAGCGTCATCGCTTCCTTGTTCATCTTGTACACCACCTTCCTGATGAGAGGAGTTGGTGAAAAAGCGTACGCAAACATCCCTGACCAGTTCATCCACAGGGCGTTCCCTTGGGAGTCTGGCTGGGGGAACCTGGATGCAAATCTTGGGCATTGTTTGTTTTCGCTTGTGGCGAATAGGTCTATAGTGGGGAAACCCCACTGAGAGAAGAGATCTTCTACGATATCTCTGTGAAGGACCCATTCGTGTTCTTCTGGGAGGGAGTCTCTGCTTAGGGCATCCGCTAGGGAATTGAGCCCCCCTGGAACATGTTGTGATGACAGGAAGATGTTCCGTCTGAGTGCCCATATCCAGATTTTCTGGGCAAGCTTGGACAGATTTGGCGAACAAGTCCCTCCTTGTTTGTTCAGATAGAACATGGCTGTCGTGCTGTCCGTCTGGATCTGCACCGACAAGTTTAGCAGATGGGGCTCGAACGCCCGAAGCGCTCGGAATACTGCCAGAAGCTCTAGCAGGTTGATGTGGTTCTTGGCTACTGAGTGAGACCAGAGACCCTGAGCTGTGTGGTGGAGATGGTGAGCTCCCCACCCAGTCAGGCATGCATCTGTAGTCACCACTGCCTGTACTTCGGGATCGTAAAAGGGTTTTCCCCTTGCGAGATTCTCTCTTGTCCACCAGTGTAAGCTCTGTACGAGTGTTGGCGAAACGACCACTAGATCGTCCCACTGACCACTTGCCTGAGACCACTGTTTCGCCAACCATTCCTGCATGGGACGCATGGGCAGACGCGCGTGGGGGACCAGGTAAATGCATGACGCCATCATGCCCAGTAACCGCATTGCTTTGCGTACTGTTATTTGTTGACCTGACTGATAATGTGGGATTTGCAGTAGTATATTCCGAATTCTCTCTTCCGAAGGGAAGGTCAACCCTTTCTGAGTATCTAGGATTGCTCCTAGGAACTGTTTTGAGGTGCTTGGCACCAGACTTGACTTCTTCTCGTTGATAGAGAAGCCTAATTCGTGGAGGAGGTCGATAGTCCTCTGAATGTTTGACCTGCAAATTCCTGGGGTTTCCCCCGTTATGAGCCAGTCATCCAGATAAGGGTACACTGGGATTGCCTCCCTGCATAGGTGTGCAGCTGCCACCGCCAGTACCTTGGTGAATACCCTTGGTGCTGAAGCTATCCCGGAGGGCAGTACCTTGAATTGGTAGTGGCGACTGTCCACCTTGAAGCGCAAGTATTTTCTGTGCGCTGGGAGCATGGAAATATGAAAATAAGCATCTTTCATATCCAAGGTTGCCATGTAATCCCCCTTTTTTAGGAGGGGGATTACCTCTTGTAGCGTGGTCATACGGAATTTTTGGGGCTTGACATACTTGTTGGCAGGCCGTAAGTCCAATACTGGGCGCATTGTCAAATCTTTCTTTGGCACAAGAAAGTAAGTTGAATAGATACCCTTGTTTACCTGGTGTCCTGGGACGAGTTCTATCGCGTCCTTTTCTAGCAGAATGGCGATCTCTTCTAGAAGGATCTTCTGATGTTCTAAGGAGTGTATTCTTTGTCGTGGAGGGTGGTTCCGGGGACGCTGCAGTAATTCTATACAATATCCTGTGGACACTGTTGACAGCACCCATCTGTCTGAGGTGATCCCTTCCCAAGCCTGGGTGAAGTTGGAAATGCGTCCCCCTACTGGGGTTGCGTGAGAAGGGACCCTGAACTGAGCGTCACTTCTTTGGTGGAGGCGTGCCAACTCCCTTGTTGGGGCTGCCTCTGCCTCTTCCACGACCTCTGTTGTTACCCCTGCCGTAACTTTGGGTAGACTGCTGGTTGTTGTTCCATTGTGTACCCTGTCCTTGGGCATAGTTGCCTCTTTGTGAATTTTGGCCGCGTGGGCGACGAAAATTACTGTTTCCCCTCTGGTTAGGGGGTTTGTTGGTAAGCTGGCCAAGGGATTTGAGAGTCTCGTATTCGTCCTTGGCATTTTTAAGTGCGTCTTTGACCGCTTTCCCAAACAATAGATCGGGTTCCACCGGCTTGTCTATTAATGAAGCCTGGGTTTCTGTTTTGAACCCCGACTGCCGTAACCACGCATGTCTCTTGATAACAGTACCTTCTGCTTTCAATCTTCCTGCGTTGTCCGCGGCGTCGAAAGTTGCTTTTAATATGCAACCAGACACGGCTCTCCCTTCTGCCGAGATCCGAGCCAAGTGGCCCTTTAACGGTTCAGGAGCAGAGGCTATGAGCGCCGCGACCTCTTCCCATTGATGGCAGTTGTAACTTGCCAACAGGGTGGTGGAGTTTGCAATCCTTGCTTGGTAGGCAGACGCTGAGGCTACCTTCCTGCCAAACCCGTACAGTTTTTTGCTCTCCTTGTCGGGAGGAGCTTCTGACGACGATAAGGGTGTCCCAGCCCTCTTCCGAGTGTTGGTAACCACTAGGGAGTCTGGTTTAAGATGTCCTCTTATATAAAGAGGGTCAGACTGGGCTGCCCGAAAAAGTTTTTCAACTCTGGGGTTGACGGCTCTGGTGAGGTTAGGATTCACCAGGGATGGGTCTATTCTACGTTGGATGGATTTAAGGATAGGGATGGTCTGAGCGACCGGCCTCCTCTCTCCCACCAACTCTTCTGCGAAGTCCCTTTCCTCCTGTACACCGTGGGTGTCGATGTGAAAATGTTCTGCTGCGCGAGCGAGAACTTCATTAAGGAGGGGCTGGTTATCAACTGGCGAGTCGGTAACTGGGGCTTCGCTCTCTACCGGGGAATCTACTCTGTAAATTTCCTGCTCATCTTCTACCTCCTCCAGGTCCTCATCATCCGCATAGTATTCAGTCCCGGTTTGTTCCTCCATAATTTCAAACTCGTGGTCCCTTTCAGGGAAAGGCTGTCCTTGGTATCTGGGGTGTGGAGTAGAGTATGGAGTAGAATAATGCTGCACCTCTAAGGGTTCAGGGCTTTCGAACCGGGCCTTTTTACTTAGGGGGATAGGATCAGAGGAGCCTGAGGGTGTGGCCCCTTGAGGGTCATACGAAAGGAAATGTTCTGGGTTTTTGTCATAAAAATCAGCTAAGGAAGACATCCTTGACATGACTCTGTCTATGTCTTCACTGGACCATTTTTTGGAACAGGGTATGACTTTAGTAGGCAACTTAGAGGACTTAACAAGGGTACCCTTGCTGGATGTTGATGTCCCAGTAGATTTGTGTTTGTCTGTCTGCTTAGGAGTGGAAGGCTGTGCTTTCCGCTGTTTCCCCCCCTCCCCGTGCGTGGAAAAATGTTTTCCCTGCCCCTTGGAGGCCCCAGAGACTTTCGACGCCTGGCGTCGAGGGTCGGGAGAGGTATCTGTGTGTTTCGAGCGTGGGGCCTCGCTGGTGTTAACTGCGGCCTCGGTCTCCTGGAGCGCGGCCTGGGGGTGGAAGTCGTCTTCGTCTTCCGACGATCGAACTTCCGTTAATCTAGGGAGCGAGGCACTCTTGGCAAGAGTGGATGATTGCCTTGCGTCATGAGGCGATCTCGATCGAGAGCGCCCAGAGGACACCGAGTCGGACCGTTCTATCTGTGCCTCTTTCCGAGAAGTCGACGTCGTCGAGGTTCGGTTGGACTTAGTGTTCTTTGTGTGTGTAGGGTGTGTAGCGCTTGCGTCGCCGGGGGTCTTCCCCATAGCCGCCCTGCCGGACAACCTTCCGAGGTCGGGGACCTGCGCTCGGCAGTCTTTCGACGCCGTAATGCCCTCGCCGTCCGAAAGTACGGCGTCGCTGCCATCGCTGAAGGTGCCCTCCGCTGCCATGGCTGCCTGCCTGGCGTGGTGGGCCCAACGCTTTGTCGAACGGTCCTTAAGTGTCTTAGGCTTAAACCTACTACACGCTCTGCAGTTCGCTTCGGGGTGGTCCCTCGGCAAGCAGAGATTGCACGTGGCGTGCCTGTCGACCCAAGGGTATTTGCGGTTGCACTTGGGGCAGAATTGGAAAGGGGTACCCTCCATACGCACCTTGAGGCAGCGGGCTGGTAAGTGTAGGAAATATATAAGGTGTACCTATATACCAAGAGTGAAGAGTATGTACCACCCCCCACTCTCCCTACTTGCAGGGCCGAGGCCAGCGGCCTACTAGGCCCGGGCCGAGGCCAGCGGCCTTCCGAGGCCCAGATCCGTCGTGCAGCAGCCGACGGTCAATGTCTTCTCCAGCCGTCGTCGAGTGTCGAGGGTCGACGTTGGGGTGGGGAAGGATGTCAATAAATAATTTTTAACTTTAATAATTAGCAAAAGTATGGCTAAGGCCAGGGGACTCCGCAAGATGCTTCCGACCAGTATGGCGGAAAAAAACAATCTGAGGATCCTAGACGCGTGAGGGATCTTGGGTACAGTGGACGTCACACTAGGGATAGTATTACTGGCACGCCTGTGTCGACGCCCATTTTCGAGTTTCGAAAAACAAACTGTAATACTCCGCAGCTTCCACTAGATGTCGGCCTATGCACAGCATGTGATCTAAGCAGATTCCACAAGCCTCAGAAATATATATATAGATATACACACTTGTCAGTCTAGAAAAATGGATACCTCTACGGTATAACCGCAAACGTATTTTGATGTCCGTGGGCCAACCGTCTCATACACGATATGACAGAATATAGGTTTCCGAGTTTGCCAATGAACGGCCATTTTGATGTAACAAGAATCGCCATTTTGTTTACTAACCATTGCTCATTGCTTTCTGTTCTTATTGCTTCGCAGTACATTTTCCGCTTACACTGCTCGACTGTAAAACATTGTTGACTGCATGTAAAAGGACAAGGCCGCAGGGCCGCGAGGATAACAAGAGTTCGTTAAAACACAACGTAGGCAGCGCCAGGAAGAATGCCCGGCTCCCTCCCGAATGTAGCCTTAAAGCAGAGCTGTAGGGCATTTAATCATTTTGCAGCTGCCAGCCAGTCTCGTTATATGGTAGAATATGTTAGAGTAAAGCAGCTAAAGGCTTGAATTATGCTCTTCTTACGGCCCCCCTTTGCTGAGCCCCGTTAGAGCGTGACGGCTCCCAGGACACAAATAGCACCTCATAGATAGCAAGGTCTGGAATGCAACTCTCCCCCCGTATGTAGCTCGCTTCCAAGAACAGAAGCGCTGTGTTCTGTTCAACAACTGAAAGATGCCTCCGCACTCACAAATTGCAAATTGTTACTAGAATAGATCTTTGAAGGTGTCATAGTTGTCGAAAATGTCCATCATCACACCAAGTTCAAAGAAACCCAATAAAGGGGGGTGTTAAACATGTCATAGATGATTGTTTGATATGCATTTTGTATGTATGAAACTGATGTATGTAATTCACTCTCTTGCGTCCCTCGAGGTCTAGAGATACACGTCGCGGGGCGTGAAACCGAGTTGGCCAACTGAGACTTTTGCTTTGCAATAAACCCTAGCTTTGGGAATACAACCTTGTGTCTGGTGTATCTATCGTGTGTGGTGACTCGCCTTGTTTCCATAGATGTAAGGGACCCCTAGGGGCCCCTTTCAAGATGGCGCCCGAATAGGGACCCGCCCCCACTTGTTCCATCGCATAACGTTGTAATTGAGTAAGGCGGAGAACGGCGAGGACGGGACGATCGAGCCGGGATCAAGAGGTGTTCGGGGCGCCCTGTAGAAGTGATGAGACTCCTTTGCAGATCTGCACACATCTGACCCCTGATCGACGTGCCTGGCTAGAGAACAAGGAGGCGAGGGTCCCGAAACGAGGCGGAAGCCAAGAAACACAGACACAACGTCATTTGGTGCGTCAGTATACAGACGACTTGATTTATCAGGTGAGTCATTCCCCGATTCAAAGTAATCCTGATATTGGTTGAGAGTTGACTTTGCAAAATCAAACGCCCTAGGTAAGGTTGATTAACCAGGGGGAAGGTTGAAACATGCCTGGGGTATTGTCCACCCTAGCAGGTTTTTTCCGCTGTGGTAGACAATCTTTGGAGGAAGGCCAAATTGTACCACCTGGGAGAACACCGGCGTATGAGATGTATGTGAAGTATGGAGCGGGTGTGATAATATTCTGTGAGACTTAGCATAGGCAAACCAGAAAGCAAAAAGACCATCAGTGGCCGATTAATGTTATTAGTTTTGAGATAGCGAGAATAGATAACTTGGAAAGGGTGTTGATAAGAAAGAAAGCTTGTCTTGCAGCATTTGAGACCATTAAAGACTGGAGAAGGGAAGCAATGCTCCGATTTAGAAGTAGAGCGAAGCATGCACGCAGGCATAAAGCGAAAGGTGAAGTAGCGGAAGAGAAAGAAGAGGAGGAGTGGACTGAGAGTCTAAGAAGGGCAGGTAGGCGTGACCAGTTGAATATAGAAAAAATATACCCAAAACGAGAGTTACACATAGCAGATGAATTGATAGAAAACATATTGACCCATACAAAGCAAGGCCCAAGATCAGAAGTGAGGCCAGACACGTCAGTATATATTGCCCAAACCCCGCCCATAGCCCAAGCTCTCCCTCCGGTAGCTCAAGACCTCCCCCAGCCACAGACCGCGCACGTAACACTTCCTATTAGCCAACCAGGCCCACAACAGACACTCCCTGTTCCCATTGTCCCATCCGCACCTCCCGCCTCAGACACAGACTCGGTACCGTACATTCCTCCCGGGGTTGAAGTTGAAACCACGGGGGCAAGAGGCGAGACTGAACAACGGGGATGCACGAGGGTAACTCGCAGCGCGATCAGCAAATAAAGGAAGGTGGAATTGCAGCAACAGGCAGAGATGTATATAGACGGGAATGATGAGACGGCAGCATTGTCTTCGATGTAGGACTTCCGAAGAAGCAACGAAAGACAGGTAGTGTTGGAATGCATGGGTGAATATTTGGTGGAGAAATGGAAACAGTTAATTGGGAAATTACCACTGCAGCGATTGTTAGATTTGAATGCATTAGCACGCTGTAGGGAGAGGGATGAAGAAGTGAGAGAACATGTATATGGACTTTAACTTAAAGATGAATTAGATAATGATTATGCCGAAATGATTACTACACCTGGTTACAGGAGTAGGGATATCGGGAGACATAGGAAGGAAACTGTAGAGCCGTATATACAACGACGACATTCAATGTCGCCAGTACAGAGGGGCGACAAGTTAAAAGTATGTGTACGAGAAGCGTTTAGATGGATGTCGGATCCCAGTATCCCCACAATGGAGATACATGAGATATTTGATGAAATTCCATGCCCATGAAAAGAAAAGCACTGCAGTCTATGGCTGAACATTTATTAGACAAAGATATAAAAAATGATAAGGCCAGCCCACCTGAAATAATGGCAGTATATAGAAGAGCACTAGAGCGAGGGACAGGAGAAACAGCCCTATCGCTTGATCTGGGAATATTGTTACACATGAGAGAAGGGGGAGGGACAGTGAGTGGGGCATTTCCAATGAGAGAGGTCCCACCTACCTTTGTGCCCAAAGTAGAGGTTCCCGCGGCGGGCACTGTAGAGGCGCAGGTAATACCAGCCCATTATACCGCCCAATATGTGCATGTCCCCTTTTCCAGACAGGAGGTGAACAACATAAAGCAGACGATTCCTGATATAAGAAAGAATCCTGCAGGGTTTTACAAGGAAGTAGAGTCCTGCCTGCAATTATCCGTGCTTAACATGGGTGACATAGACCTAATATTCCCATTGATCCTGCCAGCAGACATATGGAAACAAATAAGAAAGGTGGATGACGCAACGACCTTTGGCGCCACATGGGCTGACTTGATAATAGAAGACAGGAATAAAGTGGTTGGAGGAACACCGGGACCGAACCTGGTAGCATTACCAGCACGTATAGTGCAGAAATTAAAAGAAATTGTCCCAGAGAAAAGAATTCAAGGGGACAAATTGACTGCATGTGTACAAGGCAAGGATGAGTTAGCTACAGATTATGTTAAAAGATTTGAAGCAGTATTCACAGACTTCAGTGGGAAGGATGTGGGCTCGGAAGCGGGAAAAAAGTTATTTGTTGACAAATATGTGAGGGGGTTAAAACTTCCAATCCAGTATCTAATAATGACATCAGAGAGTGCATGGCAAGCAAAAACGCTGGGCGAAGTATTACACATGGCCCAATATTATGAGCACAGAGTGACGGCGGCGAAAGAAAAAGAGGAGAAGGATAGGGTAAATCTGAAAACACGGGTACTACTGCAGCAAGTAGTAGGACACAATAGAGGGAGAGGGAATGCATAAGGAAGGAGTAATTCAAATATGCATGGGGGAACAGTGGGACCAAATCAGTGTGCGTATTGTAAGGAGGAAGGACACTGGCGAGCGCAATGTCCGCATCTGCAGAATAGAAATAGGTCTGGTCAGAGGAGACAGCATAGAGGACACCAAGGAGCGAATGGACCAAATAGGAATAGTATGCAGCAGCACCACAATAACGGAGGTAATCAAAACCAAGCCCAAAACCAAAATGCCCCTAACCAGAGCCAGGGACAGCAAAACCAACAGTATGGAAACCAGAGTGGGGGAAATAGAGAAAAGAGTGGAAACGTTTTTGATACACAGCCAAACACGTATTACAGTAACAGCAATGATTACACATCGACGATGTGTTATTTCTCCAATAGGACAGCCCAGGACAGGGGTCGGAACCAGTGTCTATTCCCGTGAATCAGAGAGGACCCTACGTAGAAATGAGAGTCGGGATTGAGGAGCACCGCTTTCTTGTAGATACAGGAGCGCAGAAGTGTTCAATAGACCACCACTTGGTTCCGGATATACCACTGTCAGGGCAAAAGAAAGTTTCTGTAGGGTTAGCAGGTATACCAGTCATAAACCCAGTGTCCAAACCAGTCCCAGTTACTATAGGACCATTCACTAAACCTTGTCCTTTCCTTTTAACAGAAAATTGTGGGGAGAACCTGTTGGGATTAAATTTGTTGAAGAAATTAGGTTCTGTTATACATTGCACGGCAGGCGGGGTGTTCCTAACGATTTGGCCACACGATGCCCATGTGTCAGAATTCATGTCTGAAACTTTACCAGGAGAACTAAGTAAAGTGCCAACCTGTATATGGGCAATGCATGACAACAATGTAGGATGCTTGAAAATAGAGCCAGTAAAGATAATTTTGAAAGAAGGTGTTACCTTACCGCGAATTCCCCAATACAGAATTTCGGCTGAAGGTGAGAAAGGATTGAAGAGTATGGTTACAGATTTGGTGAAATTAGGAGTAATTGAAGAAATTACAGGCAGTACATGCAACAGCCCGATTTTTCCAGTTTATAAAAAAGGAGGCAATGAAGTACCATACCGTTTTAGAATTGATTTGCGCGCATTAAACAAGGTAGTAGATCCACAATTTCCTTTAGTGCCAGATGTCACTACAATATTGACAATGATACCTTTTTCAGCAGAATAGTTTAGTGTAGTTGATCTGAAAAACGTGTTCTTCAGCATTCCAATGGACAAGGACAGCAGATATTTGTTCACGTTCACATTAGGAGGACGATCATTTACATTCACACAGATTCCGCAAGGTTACACGGAAAGTCTGAGTATTTACAGTAGAGCATTAAAAGAGCAGCTAGACATGCTAGAATTACCAGTGGGTTGTGTACTCTTGCAATACATAGACGATCTATTGTTAGCTGCTGACACAGAGGAGATGTGTAAAGAAAGCACTGTATTACTACTGTCACACCTAGCAGCACATGGCCATAAAGCTAGTTTGAAGAAATTTCAATATAATCGAAAGGAAGTGGCCTATTTGGGCTACCTACTTTCGAAAGAAGGGAGAAGGCTAATGCCAGAACACATAGAAAGTATTTCTTGTATGCCTATTCCAAAGACACAAAAAGGAGTCAGAGCCATAATAGGCATGGCTTCATATTGCCGACAATGGATTGGTAATTTTGCGTTAATTGTTAAACCGATGGTGAATTTGACTAGAAAAGATGCGGTTATGCTGTTGCAGTGGGCTGAGGAATGTCAGAAAGCATTTGATCAATTGAAAACTGCATTATGCTCGGCTCCAGTTTTGGGCACGCCGAATTATGAGAAGGTTTTTAGACTGTTTGTGTGTGAAAGTGAAGGATGGGCATTGGCGGTTTTGACACAGGAACAAGGTGGAAGAAATAGGACATGCGGCTATTTTTCTTCTGCGCTGGACCCTGTAGCGCGCCCACTACCACGATGTTTGCGATCTGTCGCGGCGGCTGCTGCGTCAGTGAAACAAACGGAAGGGATGGTATTGGGGCACACTTTAATTCTGATGGTGCCACATGCCATAGACGTTCTATTAAATAGGACACAGGCGCAACATCTCACCTCTGCTAGATTGACAAGATATGAGATTATCTTGTTCGCGCCCCATATCCAAATTATGAGGTGTAGAGCTTTGAATCCTGCAGAATTAATGGCACTACCCATAAAAGAAATTGGGGAGAATGAATCGCCTCCCCCACGATTGCTTAATGGTCACGGAGGAAGAAACCAAGGGGAGAGTTGATTTAAGTGATACCCCACAGAAAGAGACAAATGGAGAGTTATTTTGTGACGGCTCATGTTTTAAATTACCAGATGGCACGACAACTGCCGCATATGCTATCACTACCCTAGAGAGCGTTGTAGAAAGCAAAAGAATCCCCTACAATTCGGCACAAGCTGCAGAGATAATAGGATTAACCAGAGCCTGCGA
Organism: Ambystoma mexicanum; assembly: GCF_040938575.1. Classification (NCBI taxonomy): domain Eukaryota; kingdom Metazoa; phylum Chordata; class Amphibia; order Caudata; family Ambystomatidae; genus Ambystoma; species Ambystoma mexicanum. Next base: position 686,485,645 of record NC_090934.1, on the reverse strand, counting down.
GATGTCTGAAAATTTGAATAAGAATATATATACTGATACCCAGTATGCTTTTGGGGTGGTTCATAACTTTAGTCGACTCTGGGCTGAGAGAGGTTTCTTGACATTCAACATGGCCCTTTGATTGTACGATTGCTGTCTGCACTCACGCTTCCAAAACGCCTGGCAATAGTGAAAGGCGAGGCACATAAAAAGGTAACATGCAAAGTAGAAGAGGGAAACGCGTTTGCAGACAGAATTGCGAAACAAACTGCCACTGATTTAAATACCAAAATGATGACGGTTCAGACTGAGGAAGTACCCTGTATGATAGAAAAGGAGTTGCCACTGTCAAAGAAATGCAGGCCAAAGCTACGGCCGCTGAAATACAAGGGTGGGCAGAGGGCTCTGCTGAGTTAGATCTGGAAGGAAGGTTGTTGGGTGGACAAGGGAACTAGAAACTGGATGTTGCCAAATTCCTATGTGACTGCAATGGTCACAATGGCCCACAGCCCTACCCACATCTGTGCGAAAAAGTAATACAGCACCTATCTACAGTATGGCAGAATGTAAACATAAAGAAGAATGCAGAGAGGTTGGTGCAGAACTGTATCACGTGTTTACAACACAATGTAGGAAAGGGAACAGTGACTCCAATAGGCAGTTTTGGCCCACCCTCTATGCCATTTGAGGTGATCCATTTTGATTTCATAGAGATGGAGAGATGCCAAAACTTAAAATAAGTCTTAGTGGTGATCTGTGCATTCAGTAAGTGGGTGGAGGCATATCCCTTGAAGGACTGTGTTACAACGCAGGTTGAGGGGTTGCAATGATGAGCCAGGAGACAAGGTTGGCTTAAGAGACTTTAGTGGTTCGTGGTATATAAGTCACAGGTAATAAGTTACAGGCAGGATAAGTACATAAGGGAGGGAAGCATCCACCGGTCCCCCTCTACCCAGTTCATTTTCTAACTGCAGAGGGAGAACCTTGGCACTCATACCATAACATTCTACATGGAATGCACCACACAAAACATTCTGGACTCAAGCTCACACATACATAGGGAATGGCCTCAGACCCAGGGTAGGTTAAAACATAACATATCTCCCCCCTTTCATAACAATACAATAAAGGAGAAAAGCAGGGGAAGAAGTAAATGAACACATAAATCTCAAAGAACTATATTCTTCCAAAACCCATCCTGCAAACAACTGAAAGCAAAATGCTATTCCCTACCAATTCCATAATATAGCTATGAATAGCTAAAACACTACAAAAACACTCACCAGAACCATAATGGCCAATTATGGAACTCATCCACAGAGGACCAGCCCACAGTCATATAAGCAATCCTAACCGCCTGCATCACCTCATTAACCCTGTGTCAACCTTCACCAACATCAACAGCTTCCTGAAGAAACCATAGGGTTAAACCCCCCTATCTGCCTAAAGCATAAACCTATTGAGGCAACAATGAGCCTCAACATAACATACTGCTGGGCACCAACCACAATATCGATGACGTAGATCACCAAAGTTGATACCCAACCAAAAGGTCAAAATTTACTTACCAACAAATTGACGCAAGCAGTGTGCCAACACAATACCAGGTCTGTAACCTGGTCACAGACTTCGAACAACCAATGCTCACCTGAGAATTTACCCATGACTCTACTGACTGCCCGCCGCAGTTGAGCACAAGACATAGGCACCTTAGTTCTGATGCCTAATAGCATTGCAACTAGAGTGCACTGCGTGTCATCACACACTGACACTCAGACAACCATACAACCGCAATCATTCAGGTGGTCAACTTTAATTACTGACACAGTTACTCCTAAAACAATTAATGAACGAATTCAGAATGACTTTTGGGAATATAAGACATTGTAAGTAAATCACCATAGCGAGTCCCAAAATCATTCTTGCAGAGTCCACTTTTCTTTTTAAAATTACTGTGGAAACAAAATTAGGTTGAGAACAAACATTTTCACGTGACTATGATACAGATATGCAGTTCTCCCAAAACACTCACAAAATCCATATCGTTACAAGACGAATTCAGCATTACAAATTTTGAATATCCGGAATTTTAGTTGCGCCACAATAAGAGTTCAAAATGCAATGCTTGCAGAGTCTTTGTATTAATGTGCCCGTGGAGAGAATTTGGATTAGTGCATAAAGAAAACAAACACTTGACATTTCATAAGGTAACTTTTCTATTGGCTGCCTAAATTCAACATAATCCAAAACATTTTGCCAAAACCACTTTTGGCACCATGAAATACTTTGACCAATAGTCACTACTGACCCTAAATGTAGTGGCACCCTACCGCAAATACCACTAGCGGTGGCAATGTGCCTGGACAGAGCATTTCACATGCTACCTCATGAGGTACACCAAGACCAAAACACCACTGTCAGTGGCATTGTGTCACTAAATGGCCACCATGCGTGGCTTGCCACCGCCACCATGCAACATTATATCCTTGGTACAATGTCAAATCAATTTGGAGCTACTGATACGGGAACCACATTCCCAAACAATGCCAACACCACATTGTTACAATGATGCACCAACACCAATAAAGAGACCCACAGCACATGGCCACTGTAAATCAACACTCCTGCCAACGCTATTGGCACAAAAACCAGGAAATTCCTTTCCCAGAAGCATGTTATAGAATGCCATGTAACAAACCATAAAAACTACACCACAATGCCTGCAAAATGAGGTTGAGGGGTTGCAATGATGAGCCAGGAGACCAGGTTGGGTTAGGAGACTTTAGTGGTTCGTGGTATATAAGTCACAGGTAATACGTTACAGGCAGGATAAGTACATAAGGGAGGGAAGCATCCACCGATCGCCCTCTGCCCAGTTCATTTTCTAACTGCAGAGGGAGAACCTTGGCACTCATACCATAACATTCTAAATGGAATGCACCACACAAAACATTCTGGACTCAAGCTCAGGGAATGGCCTCAGACCCAGGGTAGGTTAAAACATAACAGACTGCACAGCAATGAGCATGGCAAAAGTAATGCTTAAGGAATACTTTTCCAGATTTGGCTTGCCCCGTGTCTTATGGTCCGATAATGGCCCACATTTTGTGGGAGCAGTGGTGTTACAGATTCCATAGTTCAGGGCATCCGAGTTCAGCCGGTCTTGTGGAGAGGCACAACAGGATCCTCAAATCAAAGATCAGTAAAATATGTGCGGGAAGCAAGTTGAGTTGGGTGGATGCATTACTGATAGCACTATTATGCATGCGTACGTCTGTACAGGCTAAAACTGGGCTCTCCCCGTATGAAATCGTAATGGGGAGGCCGGCAAATGTATGGTGCGCACCTCAGCCAAAACGACTTAGAGAGGTAGAACATCCTGTGCTTAATACTTATTGTGGCCTTTTAATGCAGAAATTGCGTTTGATTCATCAGCAGGTGCAGGAGGCATTACCAGTGAGATACACCGGTCCGGGGCACGCGCTGGAGCCAGGAGACTGGGTGCTGCTAAAGAATTTTGAAAGAAAGTCATCGTTAGCACCCAGGTGGCGCGGCCCCTATCAAGTACTCTTGGCAACGCAGTCGGCGATACGGGTGGATGGATGAAAGTCGTGGATCCATGCCACCCATGCCAAAAAGATTCCAACTTCACTGAAAGACTTGCCTGACACAGATGACCGGAAAGAGACAGCGGTCCCAGAAACGGAAGAAACTGTTGCCAGTAAGCAGCCACCAAATCTGCCCAAACGAGAAGTGAAACTCGAAACAAAGCCTGACACGATTGCCAAAAAGGGGGAAGGGCAAAGAGTGTCCCAACGTTGCCCAGCAGAATCGACATCACTGTTGGCCGACACAAAATCTGCATTGCAAATACCAGCAGAAATGAAACGTGTACCCCTTTGGCGCCCACCAGCACTTGCCAGCACGCCAAAGACCGAATCTGCATCACTGGCGCGGCACACACCAGCACCTGCAGTAGCGCCAGAGGCTGACTTTGAGCCTCAATCTGGAAGTGCACCGGCACTGTTCACGGATCACACGATACCAGGAGTGAGGCGATACAATTTGCGGCCTCGAAAGACAAAGTGATCCACAGTTCTTTGCTGTTTATGTCAACCTCTGGTTCTGCTCATGGACGGAGAAGGAACTAGAGGTGTAGAGGAGAGAAGCGTGAGAATTGTGCAAGTCGGACAATTCAAGACTCGCAGCTCCTCGGTGCGATCATAAAAAGTACATGTGTCAGGAACCAGAGCGGACAAGCTGGGCGCACATGGTACTAAGGCAATAGATAACTGATAAAGAGTCCTCCGAGCAGTATGAGAAAGGACAAGTGATCTTGCCTAAAAATAAATAAGCAAATCCAGTCTATAAAGGACTGGCAGAACTGAACTGTGACAATTCCGTTTTACTTATTGACATCAGAGCAAGCGCGACGAAGAGAGATATCCACGACAAACTGTAATAAGAAAGAAGAAGGACGATGAGAAACATGTCGGGACCGGCTCCAGCCTCCTCCTGCACCACTGCTGAGAATGAGTCAATTATAAAGACTGTAAGCTAAAAACGCATGGTAAAAAGAATTGTATGCTGGCGCTGACAATAATTATGTGCTTTATGAGCGTGTTAGTACCAATAACGACAGCCCTAATATTATGGTATGTGGAATCGATACACCCATTAGAAATGTTTTTACCAATAGTTAATATATCCACTACTGAAAGCCCGGTTCAGGTGATTACTTATACCCTGCCCACAATGAAAGAAAGACACAGGGAAGATTTCGGGAATAACACGTTGTTATTAATAATGAACATGACACATGCAATTCTGAAGAAAACAAATTGCTGGGTATGTGCCAATTACCCACAGCATGCTGGGAAAGGAATAGGGTGGTATGTACAGCCATTACCATTAAGTTCTGCATGTAGTGCATCTTTAGGTGCAATGTTCTATGGGAAATGGAATGAGAGTAGTACGGGTCAATTAGACAGAACCAACATGAATGAGTTTGAGGAAATAATAATGAAGCCTGTGGGTTGTTCCATATTCCATAAAGCACAAGTAATGGCCCCAGAGCCCACGAGGAAAAGTACGCGAAAGATAACACGACAAAATAGACGAGATAGATTGTCCCCACCAGAAAAAACAACCGTAATGACGTTTCCTGTAAGAACAGAAGGGGACAAAGATGCAATCTCCCCATCTTACACAGTGAATTATAGCCCAAGAACTGTCCCTTTTTGTCTAAAAATGAAAGGCTCTTTTTCAGTCGGAACATATACTGGGTGCATGAATACAGTGGTATTGAAATGGGAAATAGAACCAGTATATGTGGGAGATCCAGTTTATTTTATATGCGGAGAGAAAGCATATCCTTGGTTGCCCAGAAACTGGGGAGGTACATGTTACCTAGGTCTACTGTTCCCAGGAGTATTCCTCTTAGAAACAGCAGACATGGCCAGACTATCCAGAACTAGAGTCAAAAGGACTGACAAGGGTGTTTTGATAGCAACTGATGTAACAAAATCATTCATTCCATTCTTAGGGCAGATAGTGAATTCCTATAATATAAGGCAGCTGTCCAAAATTCTAAAAAATAGCATAAACACAACGACAGCTATACTATTTAACTTGACGTTGGAAGAAAGAGGAATCAGGTTATTGACGCTGCAAAATAGAATGGCTCTCTATGTGATCCTGGTTGATCGTGGGGGAATTTGCAAAATAGTGGGATCAGCGTGTTGCGTATATGTAGATGAATACTCCCCTACGATCTTTGAAGTAATAAAGAAAATGCGTGGAAGCTGGAGAATAGTATCTTGGTTTTGGGGAATACTGCGTTCTTGAGGATGGAAGTTGATTTCAATATTGGTAGTGGTGTTTGGAATATTCAGAAAATGCTGTTGTTGCATTACACTGCCTACCAATAGTTTGCGCTGAGGTAACTGAGGGATGTACGGAGGGATGTATGCATATGATGACAAGGAAAAAACAAACTCATGGTCGAGCTGACCAAGACACAAATGAGATGAAAACAGTAAAAGAGTTGATGGCTATAGATATTGATGAAGACGATGATGTTTACGATAGCATGCAAAATTCAGACATAAGTACTTCAGACTCATCATCACTAGAGGAGGTTTCAATAAATAGATGAGACGTTTGGCATACGGCCAAAGGAGGGTTTTTCAGTCTAGAAAAATGGATACCTCTACTGTATGACCGCAAACGTATTTTGATGGCCGTGGGCCAACCATCTCATGCACGATATGACAGAATATAGGTTTCCGAGTTTGCCAATGAACGGCCATTTTGATGTAACAAGAATCGCCATTTTGTTTTCTAACCAAAGCTCATTGCTTTCTGTTCTTATTGCTTCGCAGTACATTTTCCACTTACACGGCTCGACTGTAAAACATTGTTGTCTGCACGTAAAAGGACAAGGCCGCAGGGCCGCGAGGATAACAAGAGTTCGTTGAAACACAACGTAAGCAGCGCCAGGAAGAATGCCCGGCTCCCTCCCGAATGTAGCCTTGAACCAGAGCTGCAGGGTATTTAATCATTTTGCAGCTGCCAGCCAGCTTCGTTATATGGTAGAATATGTCAGATTAAAGCAGCTAAAGGCTTGAATTATGCTCTTCTTACGGCCCCCCTTTGATGAGCCCCGTTAGAGCGCATCGGCTCCCAGGACACAAATAGCACCTCATAGATAGCAAGGTCTGGAATGCAACTCTCCCCCCATATGTAGCTCGCTTCCAAGAACAGAAGCGCTGTGTTCTGTTCAACAATTGAAAGATGCCTCCGCACTCACAAATTGCAAATTGTTACTAGAATAGATCTTTGAAGGTGACATAGTTGTCGAAAATGTCCATCACACCAAGTTCAAAGAAACCCAATAAAGGGGGGTGTTAAACATGTCATAGCTGATTGTTTGATATGCATTTTGTATATATTTAACTGATGTACGTAATTCACTCTCTTGCGTCCCTTGAGGTCTAGAGATACACGTCGCGGGGCGTGAGACCGAGTTGGCCAACTCAGACTTTTGCTTTGCAATAAACCCTAGCTTTGGGAATACAACCACTTGTCTGGCGTATCTATCGTGTGTGGTGACTCGCCTTGTTTCCATAGATGTAAGGGACCCCTAGGGGCCCCTTTCACACTAACAAAAAACGTTGTTAAAAAGGGATGTTGTGGTTAAATCGCACTACTAAAAAACCTGTGAAATTCAATGGAAAAACGTTACAGGAACGTTATGGTTACCGGTAAAACCAAAAAACTAAGCAACCATAACTCGCGCCACCACCATGCACTGCTAAAACTAACACCCAGGACATCAAAGATGACATCACAAATGGCATTGATGACATCACTGATGACATCACATATCTGGGCCACTTGTATTTGTTCACTGACAAATCTATGTCAGGTGTTTTTTTTTCACGGTCAGAATATGAAAATTAAAAATGTGTTATATATCTAGGCCTAAGCCATCTTGTATGTTCTTAAAGTACTTTCCTTAGGGTTTGGTCTTAGCTCATGGTGCACAGATATGGAGTAATAAGCAGGCCTCAAACACACAATTCATTTGCATACATGATGATGAACGTTAATGTTACTGACATTTTCTGGTGATATTCTTTATTTCTGCCTTACTTTAGTTTCCCTGTATTTGTCTGATTTGTATGCAGTGTGGGTCTTCATATGTACTGTTTGTTCTAACACAAGCATGTAGTAAGTCTTGAATTATTAGCTATTTATTCCATGTTTAACATTCCTCAAAACTCTGATAAGGTAGCATTCATTATTTTACTATTCAAAATTACCAGATTAAAAATATTGTACTTCTATAGTGCATGCTGCAGCCATTGCCTATGTGTGACTATGATTATGTTCTTGTATTAACAACACTCCAATATAATGTTTGTTTACATGAGTACATTCCTTAATACATTAAGTAATTCAGGATATAACTCCCAATCACCCGACATCTTGTTACCAACATTATAAGCACAACCCCATGTAGGGACTTTTCATCAAAATTAATTTCATACGTGATATCATCAGTGATGTCATCAATGAAATTTGTGATGTCATCTTTGATGTCCTGGGTGTTAGTCTTAGCAGTACACAGTGGTGTCACAAGTTATGATTGCTTATCTTACCATAACGGACGAATCTCTGAGGTTTTTCGGTTTTATTTGTGTTCATAACATCCCTTTAACAATCATAGGTTTTATTAGTGCAATTTAGCCATAATGTCCATTTAAAGTTTTTTCAGTGCATTGCATGGGTTTTTACCAGTGCATGCTAATTTCTTACAACTTACTAATATCATACCCCAATATAACAACATTGGAGTCCAATTTACAAAGTTTCACCTTAAAACTGCCATTTCCCACCTTCTAGCATAATTTTTAACACTTCTATACACTTTTTGCAACAGTTTTTGCGTTCGTCGACGTCTGCGAACGTCTGACATCATCGCAGACTTTCCAGACAGTGTCACATGGTCTCACGCATGCACACAAGTGATGACGTGTCCTCGAACGTGGCTGTACTTCAGAGACAGTTCAGGACTGCATTTTTGACCCAACTGCAGGTTGGGTCTAATTCAGAAAGATTATAGACCAAACTGCGGGTTGGGTCTATAATCTTTCTGAAAACATTTGTCCACATTCGACAAACAGCAACAAAGTGTTAAACCATCTAAAAATGTTGAGACCCCCCACTGTAATGTTGCCCCCTCTTGACAAAATCCCACTAAACCTTGCAAAAACATGTTTTTCTAGATCTAAAATCTTTTTTTTGCAAACATTTCTGCAGATTTATCAAATGGCACCACATTTATAAGCCTTTACAATTTTATGGACGCCCCCTTCTAATTTTGTTCCCTCGTGACAAAACATCACTTTGCAAAACCATTCAGAATCAGGTCTAGAATGTAATTCCAAACTTTAATGCAGTTTCATTGAGTGGCGCCAAATTATAAGCCATCCAGAAACTGCTTTTCCCCTGTAATGCACAAATAAACATAGATGCTCCGGAACATGCAAGATGTTCGGAAACATCACAGGTCTGTTCCGGACTGTTTGTGGTCACCGGGGAAGAAAAACGCCTATGTGTTTTGGCTTTTTATGGCCAAATCCCACCCATCCTCATTATGCCTCACCTCCCCAGAGATTGTTTCACTAGTTTGACAAGTACAATGTTGTGTTTTTTATATGTTTTTACCACGATGTTTGTGGACCAAGGGCGCTATCTGCGAATCCAGTATGGCTGACGTTTCCAAAAATCTGACGCACCTCACACTTTTCATCATCCAACCAGCTGGTGCGTCCGATGACTGCAGCCATCACACAGCTCGTTGGACCAATGAAAGGCCCATCCACAGACCGAACAGGGAAGTGAGTCCGCGGACCGAACCCAGATATCACTATTTTTTTGTACCTACTTTTTGGTTGCTTTAAAAATAAAAATACTGGACCGATTTACATCACATTTTTCAGGACCAAGCCGGTGCTCCTGCCACAAATTTGTGGAAAATTCGGTCAGCGGTTTGGGCTGTAGGCGTGAGCAACAATTGTTTTCCAATGAGTCTATGGGGAAAAACCACACATTTTGGGCCCCTACCCTATAACCTTGCCCTCCTTGACTAAACCTTGCAGAATCAATCTGACAGGGCCATATACTTTTTTTGTGTAAAGTTTTGTAAGGATTCATCAAGGGGGGCAAAGTCATAGGCTGCCCAAAAAGTGCTCTTCCTATGGGTTGAGCAACTTAACCATAACTACAGGGCCGCAGGGCTCCCGCACGTCCTGTAATATAAATATAAATACATATAGAAGAATGCACATGCAATTGGTTAACAAATGAGGATATGTAGTGCTGATTAAAATAACTTTCTCCATTCTATAAGTCAAGTAATGCTTCACTGGGTCGTGCTGTTTGAAGTGAAAGGCATATCCTGTCTCTTGCCTCATGTTTTCTTTCTTTAATGAAGACCTCAACACATAATAGTGTAACTCCGTTTCAGCCGACAAGTGGGACAGAAGTTGCAAGAGATTGGAACATTGCGATCTAACCCTTAACTATTTTGATGATACTCATCACGCAGAAATTTTGCATAGAGCATTTCTGCATTAGCCCTGATTTGAGAAAGGCTTAGCCGAGCTGAAACACATGTAATCATTGAGAGGGCATCAGTTTCGCATTGAACATTTAAATTAAAGCAACTTTCTCATATGGCGCAGAGTCTGGGAGCTTTTCACCTAAACTCAACTCAACACATAATACACTTTGGTGCTGTGGGTTTCCCTTCTCTTGCTCTGTTTTCTGATTGTGCATGTGTATATCATTATAATTCTTCTTTTATAACGCGCTTAATACCAGGGACCAGTTTCTAAGCGCAAGCCTGGGGTTCTAACCTATGTTGATACCCGTTCTCTTGCTTCCAAGACAAACTTGTTGCCCCTGAGCTATCCTTCTGGCCCTGGAGCATAGCTCTACTGCCTCTTGGACTGAACATCCAGTCATCCCTCGTTGATAGATTGGTAACAATCATTAATGCACCAAACTTAACATTTATTTATCCCATAGTCTAATTTGTCAGACCAATAAAATACCTTGTATCGTTTTGTATTGTATCCTCATATTTCTGAAGTATGGCAGAGGCAATATGTAACTCTGAATAAGTACTTAATTAAGCAATAAAGACAAATTCCGAATGCATCACTAGGTGGTAACAGCCCGAGAAGGAAGACATTGGCCCTCATTACAGGAAGGGTGGTAAACTGGGTGGTACTTCCACTGGACAGAGTTATCATTACCGCCATGGTGTCTGGCGGAATTATTGGTGTATCACAACCTGGCAGGAGTGCATAAGCACCATTGGCGGTAACGACAATTCCGTCTGGCGGAATTAATGCCGTAAATGGATTCTGGGTAGTAATTCTGGCCAGAATCGGAGAATTTACTGTTACCAACGGAATATTAGGCAGTAATTCTGTCATCGCCTGAAAGGGAAGGTTGCTGGCGGGCAAATCAAAAAATCCAATATACTCAAAATCACCATTAAGGGATTGCCATCTAAGCCCAAAACACACACCAAACATGTCCTCGGGCAAAGGCATAGGGAAGGTGCCAGAAATGCGCTAAAGAAAAACAAACTTCTCGAAGTAGAAGCTCACTGTACTAACAGAGGAGGTGGTGCCCCATGCAGAGAAGCAGTATGGGCCACACAACCACAAGACGTCCTCCCAGCGCAAGAATGCCATTTAGACAGAAATAAGGGACAAGGTGGCAGACGTGGGTAATGTCCCATGGGACTGCAATGACATACGGAAACGGTGGAACGATCTAAAAGCCAGAGTGTGAATGTTTGTCTCCTATCACCATAGGCACACAGCGGGCACAGGTGGAGGAACTGTGGCCCCACTGCAGCTCACACTGTGGGATAACAGCGTGAAAAGCATCCGGCACATGACAGGCCTGGAGGACGTGGGTGCAGCTGAGGTGGGAGCCAGGACAACCCTGGTGAGTACATGAGTGAATCATGGGCCCCATGCACAAGAACTACAATGGAATGGCAACAGACACTTGCAGTCACCAAACAGAAATTCAGCAACCCAATGTGGAAGCAATACATGAAACACATCGGGACAGTACATGAATGGGCACGGGTAGGTGGGTAGGTGTGAAGCCCCTAAAAGGCACACGATTCCCAAGAAGGTGGCTCTCATACCCAACAACCATGGTACAGCAAGTATCATGGACAGTTACCCATTCACAAGGAAAATCCGCACCACCTTGTGCCAGCACATTCAGCACCCATGTAAGAACACATCCGTTGAAGAGCTACCACACACTGAACATATGGCACAAACACGTTTGGGTCAAACACCCAAGAAAAGCAGCAGAACAGTAGCAGTAAGGCAACTGTGAAGAGTGCTTCCCACCTAATGTCACACCAACACTCCCATAGCCAGCAGGGCATCCCTCACGTGACAGGAGAAGGTATGCATACAACACCAGGCCAGCCCTACATTGGCATACATTCCCTCGCACAGCTGCCACGTACAAGACATCACAGTCCAGGCAAGGTACACATTCCCAGCACTTGAGATTCACACTTAAACATGAGGCCACTAAGCCATCATAATGCCTGTCACATGCAGGGTTTTTACAATGATTTGATATTTGTATGGCGCATACCCCAACGGGACCAGGTATTGACTGCATCTAGGCGCTGATATAATAACGGATTCAATAGATACTGCACCGCACTCTCGTGGGCCTGTCAGGTGATTTTAAAGGAAAAGATGTGTTTTTAACAGGTTTCCTAAAAACAGTCAATGAGTTGATACCCGAGAGTTCCAATGGAAGGGAATTCCAGGACCTGGGGCCAAAAGAGCAGAACCGCCCGTCACCCCAAGTAGTTGTTCTTGTCAGTGGGATTTGCAGAAGACACTGGTCCTTTGAGCGAAGTTGTCGTTGAGGACAGTACACCTGGGTTTTTGCAATCAAGTAAGCTGAAGCCAAACAATGGATGCATTTGAAAACCAGACTGAGTACCTTAAACAGAATTCTCTGCTAAACTGGAAGCCAGTGGAGATTTCGAGGATATTGTGAGATGGCTGTCTTTCTAGGTAATGAAAATATTAGCCTGACAGCAGAGTTCTGGGTAACCTGTAGTCTTTTGATTTGAATTTTTTGAGCACCCATAAGAAGAGCATTACAATAGTCTAACCTGGCATTGGTAAATATGCCCATTACCGTTGAGCGATCCTTCTCAGCAATAAGTGGTATGACAGGCTTTATATGTCTCAATTGGTAATATATAGATTTGACAGTCTGGCTAATCTGGGAGTTACAGTTCATATTTGACTGCCAGATGCAGCCCAAGTTCTTCACTGTGTCTGAAAATTTGGTAGGGACAGAGTGCACTGGACAGTATTTTTTACCCGTCTCTTAGGGTCAAGCACAATGACCACGGTCTTTGAGGGAGTTAACTGAAGTTTATTTGACAGCATCCAATCTTTGATTTTATTGGCGCATGGCAAGACTCGATCTATTGCTTCTCAGGGTTGCTTAAATCTTACATAGGTCTGTGTATCGTTAGCATTGCATACAATGCATGAGAGCACACCCTACAACCTTCCAACAAGGGTAATGATGCACTGTTTTACGTCTCCCAACAGGCACACAAAACACCCAGGTCCCCATGGAGGGCATACGCAGGGAGGGCATTCCCCAGAAGGAGACCTCCAGGATGCTCCAATCTAAGGGCCTTGCTGCTGTCATCTCTGGGGGCATAGGCACACCTGTCAGAGGTGTGGCCCCAATAGTGCCCACTAAGGAGCCTGCAGGACCTCCCACTACGGTGTCGTCTCCCACCACTGTTGGGGAGTCAATTGTGCAAACCAACCGCCTAAGTACAGACAACATAAAGGCAGTGGAACTGGACACTACACTGGACACGGGCACCACACCTGCTGGTGCAGCAGCAACTGACTGGCTCCACCTCTCCAGCAGCCCCTGTGAGGGAGATGTCCCAAGGATCATCACCCCTGTCTGGACACTAGTACCATGCGGTCTTCTCCCGCCCCCTTGTCTTCTCGCCATGGCCTCCATTGGCACCATACGAAGGACACTGAATCACCACCAGATGACGAGGTGCATGGTGAGCAGGCATCTGGCAGAAACGGAAGGCACCTCTACCCCTATCCAAGGCCAGTGCTGCAACACACCATCAATGACATCTGGGAGAGGCTCACACAGATGGAATGAAGTGGCTACAAAACAGGATGGTATCAGCTAATAAAATTGAGGCAGAAATGTTGCTGGTAAAATAAATCGTGGTAAAAATGCAGTGGTTTGACCTGGTAAAAGTGTACCCCATTATACCATTTAAGGGGAGCGGGAGATGCGGTGATGTCCCCCGCTCCCCTTAAATGGTATAATGGGTCCGGGGGTTGGGGGAGTGTCCCCCGCATGCTTTACATGATTGTGGCGGCAAAACCATGGTAATATTTTGTATTCACGGCCATTTTTGCAGCGATTTTGAGACATGGAACCAACAGGATAGAGCGCATGGCTCAGGAGCAACAGTCTGACGCACAGGCAATGCGTGATACAGTGCTCAGTGTTTCCAGGTGGGTGTCTAGTGCCCTGGACCAACTTTCATTGTGCTTCAGCGGAAACTGCTAGTACCACCCTCATGAGCTGAAGGGTGCAGGATTTGTGTGAGCAAATGTCAGCCACCAATGAGAACATTTCCAGAGCCATAACCCTTACAGTTCAGCATGTCCGCGGCGGTGACCGGGTTTTGTCCAAAATGTTTACATTTTTTTTTTTAACGAATACGTGAATTGGCTGAATTTTGGCTGTTCGAAAAATCCAAATTCACTTCCCCTGGGAACCAAGCGGGATAAATTTCCCTTAGTTTCGCAATCGTCTGTCAGTCAAAGACTTCGACGGTATAGAGGATTTTACAAGACCCCGGTATGACCACTTTGACCTCTTCTTGCTTCTTCCCAAGGCCTTCTGCTTACAATAGTTTCTACCATCGGGTAATCACCCAGAGTTTCCTGCCTGAGCACCCATGTGGTGCCGGACTCCTCTGTTGCTGGTTCCCCTCTCTTTCATCAATAGTTACTTTAAACCTTTCAAAGTTCAGATTAAGCATTGGCTACTTTTCGTTCAACACAGTTCGGTTTCTTATTGACTCTCCCCTCAACTCACCGGCTGTGATGAACCGCTTGGCTTTCTTTTTCTTTGGAGTCAAGGTTGGTACCACAAAGACAAGTGTCTCTCCCCGGCTTGGTAATCAGCAGAGGAGGGTCTTGTGTACCATTGACATTTGTTGCAACACATGCTGGCTATTGTTAACGGTCTTATGTTTCCTTCTGCAGAGGTTTCACAGGCCTTAGTCAGAAAGAGCAAGGTCGCTTCGCTCCTTGTCACCCTTTCGGTAGGCGCCATCTTTCTCCTCCTCTTTAACTGCTGTGCTGAGTTAGCTCTCACATCGTGCGGTCTGCCTTGCTCGTCTTGTGCTCTGCCTTTTATCCCTGTGGGGAAGGGAAAGGTGTGTGTGTGTGATTCTGGTCAATTGCCTTACTGTCTGTCTGGTCCTTGGTTAGGACATGTCAGGTGAGCAGCTCTGGAATTAGTCTGTTTTTCGTGGTGCCAAAAAGTGTTTGCGTCAGAAGAGGTGTTGTATGGGATTATAACCCTCGTACAAGAAGGGTTTGAGGTGATCTCGGAAAGGTGGTGTAGGGTTTGTGCAATGAGTAAGAGGGTTTGTGGGAACTGTAGTTGTTGGTCACATTCGACTGGGAAGTCGGAAAATGACAATCAGAGGGATGGGATTGGTAGGGTTTATGAAGCAAATGGGAATAGCCGGGATTGTGAACTGAACAGAGGGGATTGTGGGAAGGAACAAGTTACTTACCTGTAACTGTTGTTCTCCAGCATGGGTCTGGCATGGATTCACATGCTCATGAATATTCCCCGTCGTCAGGCTGGGAATCATCGGTAAAGAAAAAAACAGTATCAGTTTCGTTTCTGATCTGTCTTTCGTAGTAATAACCAATCACTGGTCTCTGCGTCATACTGACCACAGCCAATGACTGCCCTCTACCTAAGCACCGCCTCTGGCAGCCATCTTCAGATTTGGAAGCACGTGAAGTGGCAGTATGACCAAGTGAAGAGCCGCAGAGGGGTAGGCGGGAGGGTTCGCATGTGAATCCATGCCAGACCCATGCTGGAGAACAACAGTTACAGGTAAGTAACTTGTTCCTTCTCCAGCATGGGGTCTGGCATGGATTCACATGCTCATGAATAAAGAATACATAGCAGTACACACATGCACAACCACGGGAGGTGGCAAAGGCTCAACATTAAGCATTACATCAAACTCAACAGTAAGCATCTTACCTCCTCACCAGGCTCACCTCAGGCGAACAGGTTGCGCAGCACTGCTTGGCCGACCCTGGACTCCTCCCTGGAATCCCGGTCGACGCAGTAGAACTTCGTGAAGGTGTGCGTCGACCTCCACGTAGCAGCCCTGCATATGTCCAGCAGGGGCACACCAGATAGGAACGCCGTGGTAGCTGCGATCGCTCTGGTGGAATGGGCTCTCGGACGGCCAGGCAGCGGTCGGTTTGCCAACCGATGACAGTACATGATACAGCCGGAGAGCCATCTGGAAATGGAAGCCTTTGAGAGAGCCTTCCCCTGATTGACAGGTCCAAAGTTCACAAAGAGTTGTGACGTCTTCCGAAAACACTTTGTGCGGTCCACGTAGAACTTCAGCGCTCTAGCCACATCCAGCGAGTGCAAAGTTCTCTCAGCCGGAAACGAAGGCGACGGGAAGAATACAGGCAACAACAAGGGTTCGTTGAGGTGGAAGTCCGACGGTACCTTGGGCATGAAGGAGGGGTGCGTCCTGAGCACTACCCTCGTGTCGTGAAAAGTCAAGTGCGGGGCCTTGCAGGAAAGGGCCTGGATCTCTCCCACCCGTCGTGCGGAGGTGATGGCCACAAGAAACGCTGTTTTCCACGACAGAAACTTCAACGGGGCCGAGTGCAGAGGCTCGAACGGAGGTCCCATGAGCTTGGTCAGCACCACGTTGAGCTCTCACGCCGGGGCCGGAGCCTTCACCGGCGGGAACGATCTGAACAGTCCCTTCATGAACTCTTTCACCAGACGATGAGACCACAAGGACGTCCGTCCCGTGGTTCTGGTGTATCGGGAGATCGCAGCAAGATGAATCTTGATGGACGCGTGTGCCAGTCCAGCTTTGGCCAGCGTCAGCAGGTACGGCAGTACTTGGGGAGCCGTAATCCGTAGAGGGTTAATCTTCTGTGCGTGGCACCAGACAGAGAACCTCTTCCATTTGTGTCTGTAGCATTTAAGAGTCGAGGACGCCCTGGCCTTTGCAAGAACCTCTCTGAAGTCGGCCGGTATGTCGTATCCTCCAAACTCTAGCGCTGCAGGAGCCAGGCCTGCAAGTTCAGCGATTTCGGGTCGTGGTGGAGGATGGCGCCTCCTTCCCTGGAGAGCAGATCTGCGTCCACCGGCAGCTTGATTGGCGGGGACGCTGACAAGTCCAGAAGGTCCGGGAACCATATCTGCCTCGGCCACGCAGGTGCGACGAGGATCATCCTGCACCGTGACCTCTTGAGCTGGTTGACGAGCCGGATTAGCAGTGGCAAAGGAGGGAACGCGTAGAGGAACAGGCCCTCCCAGGGGAACGAGAAAGCATCGCCCATGCTCCTCGCCTGGGGAAACCTGCTGGCGAACCTCCGGCACTTGGAGTTCGTCGCCGTCGCGAACAGGTCGATCTGGGGTGTGCCCCACCGTCGGAAGAGGCGATCCACTAGATCCTGCCGTAGTTCCCACTCGTGGCACGAGCGCAGCTACCTGCTGAGTGAGTCGGCGATGGTGTTTTTTATCCCTGCCAGATGAAACGGCACCAGAAACATCCCTTGGGCGACTGCCCAATGCCACAGGTCCTGCGCCTCCTTGGACAGTGCTGGGGACCTGGTTCCGCCCTGTTTCCTGATGTAAAACATGGTGGTGGTGTTGTCGGTGAAGATCCTCACCACCTAGCCCTTGAGGGACGGAAGGAAGGACCTGAGGGCCCAAAACACTGCACGGAGCTCCAGGACGTTGATATGTAAGGATTTCTCCGTCGGGAGCCAAAGGCCTCTTGCGTGCAGATTTTCGGTGTGCGCTCCCCACCCTTCCAGGGAGGCATCCGTGGTCACTGTCTCCTGGTGGGCTGGGGTCTGGAAGTCCATGCCCGCCGTCAGATGCGCGCGGGTGCCCCACCACCGGATCGCTCGTCGGAAACTCTCGTCGAGTGTGATCCTTTCCTCGAAGCTGCCTGTCGTTTGGATCCAGCGCGCGTCCAGGAACTCCTGCAACGGGCGCATCCGGAGCCTGCACATGGGAATGAGGTAGATGCAGGAAGACATCATTCCGAGGAGGGACTTGATGGACCTCACCTTGGCCGCGTCGGCCACCAACATCCGCTGCACCTTGCCCAGGATGGTCCTGGTCCTCTCCTCCGAAGGGGAGGCCAGAAGGGACACTGTGTTGAGCCCCTCGCTCCCAGAAACAGAGCGTCTTGCGCGGGTACCAGGTGGGATTTGGCGTAGTTCACGGAGAATCCCAGGTCCGTGAGAAAATGGACGGTCCTTGCCGTGTGAACCACGGCGAGCTCCCTTGTCTTGGCTCGGATGAGCCAGTCGTCCAGGTAGGGGTAGACGTGGATCCCTTCGCGGCGCAGCTGCGCCGCCACCGGTGCGAGGCACTTGGTGAACATCCTGGGTGCCGACCGTAGTCCGAAGGGGAGGGCTTTGAACTGGTAATGACGCCCTTGGACCACAAACCTGAGGAATTTTCGGTGCCCCTTCAGGATGGGAATATGGAAGTAGGCATCCTCCAAATCCAACGACGACAGGAAGTCTCCTTCCTCCAGCTGACCCAGGACGTGCTGGAGGGTGACCATCCGGAACTTTTGCGCCTTGATGAACTTGTTCAGACGTCGCAGGTCCAGGATGGGGCGCCATCCCCCCGTCTTCTTCACGAGGAAGTATCTCGAGTAAACTCCGGAGCCCCAAAGCCTCTTTGGGACGAGTTTGATGGCGCCCTTCCTGAGCATAGCCTTTACCTCCAGGAGAAGTTGAGGGACGTGAAGTTCTTTCCTGGCCACGGGGGGGACGCGCGGACACTTTCTTTGAAACTCGAGTGCATGGCCCCGGGCCAAAGCGTCCAGCACCCAACGGTCGGTGGAGATGGACTCCCACACGCTGACGAAGCTCGCCAGCCGGCCTCCCACCGGGGTGCTTCGGTGGGGGCCCGACCCCACGGCCGGTTCAATCCTGCTTCGACGAGGCTTTGCCGCCTTGTCCTTGGCGATGACGGCGGGGTCCGCCAGACTTGCCTCGTCCTCTGTAGGCCTCCTGAGACGACGAGCGGGCCGCTTGACGGTAGGAGGAGAAACCGCCGCCGGAACCTTTGGAGGCGCCCTTGCCTCCGCTGCTCCGAAAGGGCGTCCGTCGTTGTTGCAGAACTCCAAGGGCCCGGGCCGTCTCGGTGTCCGCTTTAATGGCCTGAAGGGAATCGTCCACTGTTTTCTCAAACAGGTTGATCCCATCAAAGGGCATGTCCAGGACTCTGGTCTGAACGTCTTGACGGAAGTCCGTAGCCTTGAGCCATCCACGCCGCCTAAGGCAAACGCCGTTGCCCAACTGGCGGAACCCAGTGTCGGTGATGTCCGTCGCAACGGTAATGGCGTGGTCCGAAGCCACCTCACCTTCCTGCAGGATCTCCAGGGCCTCTGCCCTCTTGTCGTCCGGCAAGAAGTCCAGCAGGGGAGCCAGTTTGTACCAGAGCTCCCTGTCGTTTCGGGCCACGATAGCCAAGGCATTGGCAGCTTTAATCGTCGTCGCTGCGTCCCATAGCGTCCAATTTCTTTCCCTCGCCGTCCGGTGGGGAAGTCAATGTGGAGGCCGCACCCCCCCCGCTTTTTTCCTGGCCGCCGCGGAGACGACGGAGTCCGGGGTAGGCTGCGCCCAGAGGCACAGGGGGGCCGTGTCCGGGACCCGGTACTTTTTCTCGTACCGGTCTCTTCTAGCTGGCGTCGTGGAAGGGTTCTTGAGGAGGGTGAGGCCCTCATCCCAAATGTCGTCCAATAGAGGCACTGCGAGGACCGTCTTCCTCTTGGCCTCGCGCTGCTGATAAAGGAAACCTTCCTTCTTCTTCTCCTCAGGGCAGAGTTGGAAAAGCTCGGATGCCCTGGCGATCATGGAGTGGAACGATCCAATCTCCTCGGGCGGAGAAGCCCTGGTGGGAGGCGACGACGGTACATCCTCGTCGTATACCTCGTCGTCCGTACCCGTCGCTGCCGTGTCAGTCCCCGTATCATCCCCTCGGGTGGACGGGGAGGAGGGCTGGAAGGGGCGCGACGGCTGAAAAGGAGGAGGAGGGTGGATCCTTCTTTTCTTGGTAGGGGGAACCCCAGAAGGTCCCGGTTCTGGGTCCCCCGACGGGAGAGGTTCCGTCGGCAACGGAAGTCTCGTCCTTATCTCTGAGCATAAGGACTGTATAGCCAACAAAATGGCCGCCGAGCTGTCTCGCGGCGCTGGCAGAGGGGAATCCGACGGGCGATCAGGGGCCCCGTCAGTACCCTCGACGATGTCGTCGTCACCTGCGTCGGGATCCATCCCGACGGGCCGGTCTTCTTCCACGCCGAGGCCGTGGCTTAAGACTTCGACCAGCTCCCCCTCCGAGGTAGAGGCCGAATCTACGACGACGCCCTGCCCCCCCTTTTTCTTCCCCACTGGGGATTTCACGGGGGTCCTATCGATGGGCACAAAAGAGGACTCCCTCCGAGGTGGCAGGGAGACTCTGAGCCCCGAGGTCGCCACCACTGGCCTAGCCTCCACAGGCTGAGCCAGGGCCGCCGCGACAGACTCGATAGAGGGCTTGGCCGGATGGATTAAGGCCTTCACCACCTTAGGTGCGCTCACCGCCTTATCCTTGAGGGGGGGGACAGTGCCTCGCTCCCCCTCCGCCTTCGAGCTCGACCGGGGCCTCTCTAGGAGCCTCGCCGGGTGCTCGGCCTTCCTCTTACCCGACCCAGAGCGTTGGCTCGTGGTAGTGCCGGGGAGGGTGCGCCCAGCCTGGCGCCCGTAGAGCCCGACCGTTCGGCGCTCCCGGTGCCAGCGGACTCGCGGTGCTTGGCCTTATGTTGGACCCCCGTCGCCGGGGCGTCCTCAAAGGTCTTAGAAGACCGCTCGGATTTCCTCTTCTTCTGGCCGGACGGGCTCTTTCCTTCCAGCCAGTTGGCGAGACGTTGATGGCGGTCCTTCATGGTCCGCTCCGACATGTTGCCGCAAAACGCACAGTCCTTCTCCACGTGCGTCTTGTCCTCATGTAGGCAGTAAAGACAAAAAGAGTGTTCGTCCTCCTTGAAGACGTTCTGCAGCTGGCATCCAGGGCAGACCCTGAACAGCTTTCCGGGCGTCGAGCTTCCCTTCTCCTGGGCCATGACCGGGCCTGAGAAACTTCTGGAGTCCTCCAAAAGTGTAGCTCGATGAAATCTTCACCCTTGAGGGGCGTAGACGAATCCGACACGGGTCCCCGTTGATCGGATGGAGAGTCGGTGGTGCTTGAGGCTCTTTTGACCGAAAAAACGAAGTTTTTTAGAAAAAACGTGAAAAAATAGCACTAACGCTCGAGAGCAATAGCACGAGGATCCCAACACATGAATGTGCGGTAAAAATCTGAAGATGGCTGCCAGAGGAGGTGCTTAGGTAGAGGGCAGTCATTGGCTGTGGTCAGTATGACGCAGAGACCAGTGATTGGTTATTACTACGAAAGACAGATCAGAAACGAAACTGATACTGGTTTTTTTCTTTACCGAGGATTCCCAGCCTGACGACGGGGAATATTCATGAGCATGTGAATCCATGCCAGACCCCATGCTGGAGAATGGTAGTGTTTTGTCAAGATAGATTGTGGGTTTGAAATGAATTATCAGAGGGACGTGGAGAAGAATGGTTGGGGTTATTTGGGGGGGGCAACATGAAAAGAGAGATTCAGAGAGAGGTTGTTGCCTACTGTAACAGGGTTTGAGATTTTAATTGGTTTACCAGAGGTGTATGGGTGATGGGATTCTAATAAGGGAGATTCATTGGGAAGTAAGTAGATAGATAGATGTAGTACAACCTACAAAGGTTCCAACGATCTCCTTCTACTCTCCTTCTTCCTCTGCATAATACAGCGTTTCACCTGGGACTTTTTCTCGGAGCACAACCCTGGGCTCCCCTACCCAGGTGATCTTCCCTCACTTGTCCACGCCCAGGGTTGGGATCTAAGGCCTCCCCTGGCCACCTGAAAAGGGTATTCCTTAGGTCTACTTGGGAGAATACCCTCAGGTTTCTCACACCTCCCACTTCAATAATAGCTATTATTTGAACAAAGAGAATGAGCATGGTTATAGGCAGTCACCCTCACCTTGCACTATCGCAAACATTCGGAATAATTTAAAGTTACTTCTTTCCACCTACACTTTTCTTCACACAGGGCATGGCAGTTCCAGTGTCAATGAATAGTTAACTACCGGCTCAATGGTTTAGTCTCTAAAGAGCAAAACGCTGTTGGACCAATGCCTCCTCAACAGGCTAAAACTGAAAGTAGGTGCTGTAATTATTCTACTACACAATCTAATGCCATCACGGGAATGCCACAATGGAACAAGGTTGACAATTACTCGTCCACAAAGACACATCATAGAGGCCCGTGTAATCGATGGAACTTGGATACTGTTCTTCAACCAGGCATACCTCTCATTCCATTTGATACAACTATGCCTTTCAAATTCAAAAGACTACAGTTATCTATGCGCTTAGCCTTTTCAATGACCATTAATAAGTCACAGGGACCTCCGCCCGCTCACTGGAAGCAATCAGTGATAATTACAATATTTAAGAAGGCAGACAGAACTGACCTTATGAATTACCTACTGATATTGACCTTTAAGATATGCTATAACGGCATAGGTAATGCTGGGAATGGCTAGTTTGTCTATAAATGTATAATATCCCAGGTTTGGTATTAAAAGTAACATGAGTATTGATAGGCTCTCGGATAGTGCCTGAATCTACCTGGGTGGTCGCAGGGAATATATTGAGGGTATGCTCTGCATTGCTGCTGTGACATGCTGTACAATCTGCAGGCCATACTAAAACGTGTAGCGCAGGGAATAGGGTGGAAAATGACGGAGCTGTGCTCCGGCAAAACATGTCTTGCCGACCCTATCCCCAGACTCAGAGGCTTGTCCACAACACTCATGCTTTAACAAGCAGGCTTCAGAAGACTCTGCAGCAGTGCCACGTCTTTTGTAAGTTGTCTGCTCGATGACACAGGGGTTGTTTGTGCGAGTGTGTGACAACTGTGCTTCAGAACAGGATACTCCCAGCGAGATCTGGCCTGGAACCGTGTTATCACAGGCACGAGCAACCCATGTTTCAACAGGCACTTTCAGGAGACTTGGCATGGGCCTATGAATACAGAAACAGCCAAAGTCCCACATACTTGTTGTAGCTGTCCAGACTGGTATATATGTCCTGCAATGTAAAGAATAAGTAGTGAAGAATGAGTAATGTGACTAATTAAAACTGCAGACCCCAACTTCCATTATTCTCTCAAAAGGGTTTCTTACTGAATCACAATAAGACATGTTTTAACTAAAACATTCTGGACACACTTACATTCCCATAGTGCTTGTTGCTTTTATGCAAATTGCCATGATTGGGTTCTATGAAGAGATACTGTATTGTGTGGCCTGGGACTATGCCCCTCGGCCCCGCCCACACCACCCCCACGGCCCCACCACCTCTAAGGAGGAGAGGATTCCTCCAATACATTTTCCCATTTCCAACACTGCCAATGACAGGAGGACTCAAACATTCAAGGGATTACGTAAGTAACCAAGTATGGATAACACAAACTTGGCTTTAGATGATTGCTGACAAAAGATGCATAATTGGAATTTCTTATTTGACACACACAAACAATTATGAAATATTTGTAAATTCGAAAAACAGTTGAAATAAATAAATGTTTTTCAAAACAAATAGGGCATTTACGACACCTGCAGAGCTTTTTTGATTTTTTTTAAAATGGACTGGAACAGCAGCGCGTTAGAAAACGAGAATTGAGGCAGAAGGAGCATACTTAGCGTGTGCGTTCGAGAAGTGCGTTCAGAGGTGTTAGAGGGGTACAAACAGTACCTTAGGAAAGGATTGTGGTGTGCGTGTGTCAGAAGAATAAGAGGTAGTTGCAATGGGGGAAACAAATTGGGGATTTGGGAGCATGAAAGTGTGTTTGTATCATAGTGGAATATGGTATTTATTTTTTAAGTTAAAAGGATATGGTGTCATTAAAGAGGAGGAAGATATGTCTTGATTAAGGCAAGGGTGGGAAAGGGTGCTGGAGGAGAGATCTTCATTATATTCCAGGAAAAATGTAGAGACTGGGTTCCAGGTTGAGAAAGAAAGTTTTTCCTGGTCCTATGCTTTAATGTTGATGACGAATGGTTGACATTTAGATCAGTCCAATTTTACTAATACAAGAAATGCGTATATTTCTACATTTTACTAAATGGTTAAATTACAGACTGTCAACATTTGTGTTATCAACGTTAAGACGGAGAACCTTTGCAAAACAGGTTTAATGAAGAGAAATTTAGAATAAAATAGCTTTGATAACTAAACCTTATTGGCATATAATTTTGTCAAGCATATGTTCCAAAATGCCAACATACTTATTCAAGTGAAGTCAGTTTAAAGTGGTTGCCATGTTTCCAGCAAATGTCCCCCACTCCTGAAAATGTCCAAGCTATTTCTGTATTTAGGCACTCGAGATAAACGCATCATTGCAATTCAGAGTTTAGACTACAATGTTGCCCATACATAACATAACACAACACACGCCTCACCAGCCAGGCATGAACATGAGTAAAGCAAATGTTACATCAATTGCAATTATTTCATGTGTTCCCAATGCGTCACCACCACTTCATTGTCAATATTAATTTATTTACACATTTCTAAAATGCATGCATCAGTGAACCTTGACCAAATTATTTGTTACATGGATCGGATAACTCAGGGGTTTAAAATATATTCTATATGTTTAAACAATTGTTTTAACTTCTAGCATTTACAAAAGAGGTGTTGGCTGGAAGGTTTATAAATAATGTTAACCTCTCTAGTAGCTCTGAGAGCCCCTCCAGACCATCGTCCTTCAGCCTGCCAAACTATTACAGAAATGGGGATGATCATCTGCAAACCAGGCTTCTATGCACAGTAAACTTGGCACTGGTCATTTGTGATGCTTAGCTGTTTGCCGGTTTCTTTTTTCAACACATTATTTTCTTGGTCATGTATACACTGCGACCGGATCAGTGACCTGAGCCTGTCAAGAGTAGACTGGGTCCGCTCTCAAGCTGGGGCAGGAGGCCTTACCGCTTTTTGTACCACAGCCAGTCATTCCCATGAAGCGGGTGTGGGAGTTGAGCACCCCAGTCTCTGTCCCTTCTACCTGCGCCAGATGAATGAATGAACTAAGTACCACTTTTTCTTGCCCCATAGATGTTGTGCACAATGCTGGCCAGGTACTTTTTGTTTGTCCCATGGGACTACATCTCACAAAAGGCCTGGTGGTGGAGGAGAGAGCGAGCAACTCAACCAGGAGAGAGGCATCGAGAAACCATACGACTGCAGAGCAATGACCCTATTAAATCAGCAATTTCCACGTTTGACGAGACACAGACTGTGACATTGATCTAACCTTCAGCCAGACCACTGAACGTTCTGCATATCAAGCGGCACTCGAGACACTCTGCGCAACATGAATTGAGACAATCATTCTATCTTGAGCAGGGCCATAGAGCAATACTGATATCAAGCCGGAACTTCAAACGCTCCACTCACTCCTAACATATACCAGCAGATCAATGAACAAAAAGGGAGTGGGGCTTAAGGCTCATTATATGTGTTTGCTTTTCTCTAACCCAACCCCTGGGGGAAAGGGAAACATCGGTTACCCCTGGGAAACAGATGAGGGAAAGAACCAATAAACAGGAATATGATTAGTTACTTCGCTGCAACTGTAGTTATCCAGCATTGGTATCTTTTACAGGTTCAGATGCTTAAAAATTCCCCAGGTATAGAACAATAAAAAATACATTGCAATGCACTGCATTCTAACCATAGAGCGAACTCACTTTTGCAGGATCTCCATCTCTATCTTGGCCCTTTTTCCCTAAACCAACAAACTGGACAGAGCCTTAGCTAGACCCAGAGCAGCCATTTTCAGATGCAAAACCATAGTCATATGATTGCCATTTCTGTTTTATGCCCTGTGCAGCCTCAAAGGGGAGGTGGGAGGCACGAATATGAATCTATGAAAGATACCATTGCTGGAGAACTACGGTTACAGGTAAGTAGCTAATTCTTCTCCAGCATTGGATCTTTCATAGATGCACGTACGTGAATAGATTTCCAAGCAGTACACTCATGCATGCATGTCCACACCCTCAAGATCACCTGGTGCTGAACGTGGTCGTAAGACTTCAGACACAGAACAAGAAAGTTTGCATGTTATATGGTATCGGGAATGGAGGGTGAGGCTGCTCTTACATTCTTGCAAAAAGATGTTTCATCACTGCTTGACCATCCTCCGATTCCGGCACCTTCATCAAGACAGTAGTGCTTTGGTAAGGAGTGCAGCAAACCTGAAGTGGCCGCTCTGCAAATGTCCTTAATAGACACACCAGCATGAAAATCTACTGTCATTGCATTGCCTCGGGTCGAGTGAGACGTGACTGAACGTGTTATCATGTGGCCTTGAAGATCATGATGAAGCAGGATGCAGCTAAACACCAAACAAGCCAATTCTTGCTTCTGAGGCCCTGCATAGGATACAAACAGGCAGTTTGATTTTGTGGAGGTTAGGCTGAATTTGATATTGAATTTTAGTACCAGCTTCACATCGAGAGAGTGCAGTGTACATTCGGCCATTGTAAAATGGTTGGGAAAGAAAGCCGGAAGTGAGATATGCTCAGAGTCATTTCTGAGGTAACCTTAAGAAGAAGCGTGGGGTGTGGCTTCACAATTACCCTATTCTTAGAGAAGACCATGTAAGGCGGGTTAACACAATGCCTAAAGTCTGGCGGAAGTGATAGCCAGATAAAAACCTACTTTTCAGGACAGATATTTTATGCTGCATTTGTGAAAAGGCTCGTAGGAATGTTTCATTAAGGCGGTAAGCACAGTGTTGAGCTCCCAGGATGGTACTGGTCGCTGTATTGGTGTAAAAGAGTGCACAAGTACTTTAAAGAACACTTCGGTGGCCATTTTGTCAGCGATTCAGTGCTTATGCTCGGAGGTAAGGACAAGGTTGCCCCTCCCCCCGACAGAGGTACCTGAGCCAGACCCGATGGGGGAACCGGAGCCAGGACCTTCGGAAAGTCCACCGCATAAGAGGAGGACGACGCATCCTACGCCACCTCTCCCACCTCTGCGGCCTGCTCTGACTTCCCCCCGGTCTACTACCCACGGGGATGATACAGGCACGGACACGGCTTCAACAGGTACAGATGATGACGGAGGAGACGACAGGACACGTCCCCCGTCCCCCCCTGCTCGGGCGTTCCCGCCCAACGAGATTGGATCCTTTCATGCCATGATTTCCAGGGCATCCGAGCTCTTCCAGCTCTGCCCAGAAGAGAAGAAGAAGGAAGGGTTCCTTTACCAACGGCGCGAGGCTAAAAGGAAGACGGTCCTCGCCGTACCGCTTCTTGATGACAT
Source organism: Ambystoma mexicanum (assembly GCF_040938575.1). Classification (NCBI taxonomy): domain Eukaryota; kingdom Metazoa; phylum Chordata; class Amphibia; order Caudata; family Ambystomatidae; genus Ambystoma; species Ambystoma mexicanum. The sequence continues at coordinate 686,458,277 of NC_090934.1, read as the reverse complement.
CTGGGATGAGGGGCTCGCCCTCCTCAAGAACCCTGCCACGGCGCCGGCAAAGAGGGACCGGTACGAGAAGTAGTACCGGGTCCCCGACGCTGCCCCCTTGTGCCTTCGGGCGCAACCTACCCCGGATTCGGTCGTCTCAGCGGCGGCAAAGAAGAAAGCTCGGGGGGCATCGGCCTCGACATCAACTTCCCCGCCGGACACGATGGGACGACGGATCATCTCATCCACAGCGACAACTATCAAGGCGGCCAACGTCCTGGCTATCGTAGCCCGCTACGACAGGGAGTTGTGGTTCAAAATCACCCCTCTGTTGGACTTCCTTCCGGATGCCAAAAGGGCTGAGGGCCTTGAAATCCTACAGGAAGGTGAGATTGCTTCGGACCACGCCATCACAGTGGCAACGGACATCGCCAACACCGGTTCCGTCAGTTGGGCAACGGCGTTTGCTTGAGACGACGAGGATGGCTCAAGGCCACGGATTTCCGCCAGGACGTACAAACCAAGGTTTTGGACATGCCCTTCGACGGGAACAACCTGTTTGAGAAGGCGGTTGATGAGTCCCTTCAGGCCATCAAGACAGACACAGAGACTGCCCGGGCACTGGGAGTGCTCCAACAATGACGGTCGTCCTTTCGGAGCCCCGGAGGCAGACAAGGTGCCTCCAAGGGATCCAGCAGTGGCTCCTCCACGTACCGCCAAGTGGCAAGATCTTCATCCCAGGAAACCTACAGGGGACGCGGCAAGTAAGGTGGTGCCCGTCGTCGTCGACAGGGAGGTCAAGGAGGCAAGGCGGCCTCCAAACAAGATTGAATTGACCGTGGGGTTGGGCCCCCGCCAAAGCGCCCTGGTGGGAGGCCCGCTGGCGAGGTTCGTCAGCGTGTGGGAGTCCATCTCCACCGACCGTTGGGTGCTGGATGCCCTGGCCCAAGGGCACGCCCTCGAGTTTCAGAAGAAGTGCCCTCGCGTTCCACCCGTGGCCAGGAAGGAAAATCACGTCCCTCAACTACTGTTGGAAGTAAGGGCGATGCTCAAGAAGGGTGCCATCGAGCTCGACTCAAAGAGGCTTCGGGGCTCCAGAGTTTACTCGAGGTACTTCCTCGTAAAAAAGAAGACAGGAGGATGGTGCCCCATCCTGGACCTGCAACGACTGAACAAGTACATCAAGGCACAGAAGTTCCGTATGGTCACCCTCCAGCACGTGCTGGGACAGCTGGAGGAGGGCGATTTCCTGTCGTCATTGGACTTGGAAGATGCGTACTTCCACATCCCCATTCTAAAAATACACCGAAAGTTCCTCAGGTTCGTGGTCCAAGGGCGGCACTACCAGTTCAAGGCCCTCCCGTTCGGATTGAAGTCGGCACCTAGGGTGTTCACCAAGTGCCTCGCACCGGTGGCGGCGCGGCTCCGCCTACAGGGGATCCACGTCTACCCATACTTGGACGACTGGGCAAGGACAAGGGAGCTCGTCGTGGAGCACACTGCGAAGACCATCCAGCTGCTCACGGACCTGGGATTCTCCATCAACTTTCCAAAATCCCACCTGGTTCCGTCGCAAGTCGCCCTATTTCTGGGAGCCAAACTCGACACAGTGGCGCAGCTGGCCTCGCCGTCGGAGGAAAGGTCCAGGACCATTCTGGGCAAGGTGCAGTGTCTGCTGGCCACGGACATGGCCAGGGTAAGATCTATCAAGTCCCTCCTCGGGATGATGTCCTCCTGCATTTATCTGGTGCGCCTTTGCAGGCTTCGGATGCGCCCCTTACAAGAGTTCCTCGAAGCACGCTGGGTCCAGTCAACAGGCAGCTTAGAGGACAGGATCCCTCTCAACGAGACCGTCAGATCCGTCAGGCGATCCGGTGGTGGGGTACCCGCTCCTATCTGTCGACGGGCACGGACTTTCAGACCCCAGCTCACCAGGTGACGGAGACGACGGATGCCTCCCTGGAAGGTTGGGGAGCGCACTCCAGAGATCTTCACGCGAGAGGCCTTTGGCTCCTGGAGGAGAATTCACTCCACATCAACACTCCGCGCAGTGTTCTGGGCCCTCAGGTCTTTTCTTCCGTCCCTCACGGGCAAGGTGGTGAGGATCTTCACCGACAACACCGCCACGATGTTCTACATCCGGAAGCAGGGCGGAACCAGGTCCCCGGCCCTATACAAGGAAGCCCAGGATCTGTGGCATTGGGCCGTCGCCAAACAGATGTTTCTGGTGCCTCTTCATCTGGCTGGAATAAAAAACACGATTGCCGACTCACTCAGCAGGGAGCTGCGCTCGTGCCACGAGTGTTAACTACACCAGGATCAAGTGGATCGACTCTTCCGACGATGGGGCGAACCCCAAATCGATCTCTTCGTGCCAGCGACGAATTCCAAGTGCCAGAGGTTCGCCAGCAGGTTCCCCCAGCCGAGGAGCATGGGCGATGCTTTCTCGTTCCCCTGGGACGGCCTATTTCTTTATGCGTTCCCTCCGCTGCCGTTGCTGCTCCGGCTCATCAACCAGCTCAAGAGGTCCCGGTGCAGGATGATCCTCTTCGCACCGGTGTGGCCGAGATAGATCTGGTTCCCGGACCTTCTGGACTTGTCAACGTCCACACCAGTCAAGCTGCCGACGGACGCAGACCTTCTCTCCAGAGAAGGAGGTGCCATTCTTCACCACAACCCGGAGTCGCTGAACTTGCAGGCCTGGCTCCTGCAGCACTAGAGTTTGGAAGGTACGACATCCCGGCCGACTGCAGAGAGGTTCTTGCAAAGGCCAGGGCGTCCTCAACTCTCAAGTGCTACGGACATAAATGGATGAGGTTCTCTGTCTGGTGCCGTGCACAGAAGATTAACCCTCTGCTGATTACGGCCCCTCAAGTACTGCTGTACCTACTGTCGCTGGCCAAAGCTGGACTGGCTCACGCCTCCATCAAAATACATCTGGCTGCAATCTCCATATATACCAGGACTACGGGACGGGTGTCCTTGTGGTCTCATCGCCTGGTGAAAGAATTCATGAAGGGACTATTCCGATCATTCCCGCCGGTGAAGGCTCCTGCCCCGGCATGGGAGCTTAATGTGGTGCTGACCAGGCTCATGGCGGCCCCATTCGAGCCTATGCATTCGGCGTCTTTGAAGTTCCTGTCATGGAAGACAGCTTTCCTCGTGGCCATCACCTCCGCACGACGAGTGGGTGAGATCCAGGCCCTATCTTGCAAGCCTCCATACTTGACTTTTCATGACACGAGGGTGGTGCTGAGGACGCACCCCTCCTTTATGCCCAAGGTGCCGTCGGACTTCCACCTCAATGAGCCCTTGGTGTTGCCAGTTTTCTTCCCGTCGCCTTCGTCGCTGGCAGAGAGGACTTTGCACTCGCTGGATGTAGCTAGAGCGCTGAAGTTCTACGTGGACCGCACAAAGAGTTTTCGGAAGACGTCACAGCTGTTTGTGAACTTTGGGACTGTGAATCAAGGGAAGGCTCTCTCGAAGACTTCCATTTCCAGATGGCTCTCCGGCTGCATCATGCACTGTCACCGGTTGGCAAACCGACCACTGCCCGGTCGTCCGAGAGCCCATTCGACCAGAGCGATCGCTGCTACCACGGCGTTCCTGTCTGGTGTGCCCCTGCTGGACATCTGCAGGGCTGCGACGTGGAGGTCGATGCACACCTTCACAAGATTCTACTGCGTCGATCGGGACTCCAGGGTCGGCCAAGCAGTGCTGCGCAACCTGTTCGCCTAAGGTGAACCTGGTGAGGAGGTAAGAGTTGCTTAATGTTGAGTTGTTGTATTGCTTAATGTTGAGCCTGTTGCCACCTCCCGTGGTTGTGCATGTGTGTACTGCTATGTATTCTCTTATTCATGAGCATGTGAATCCATGCCAGACCCCATGCTGGAGAAGGAACAAGTTACTTACCTGTAACTGTTGTTCTCCAGCATGGGTCTGGCATGGATTCACATGCGAACCCTCCCGCCTACCCCCTCTGCGGCTCTTCACTTGGTCATACTGTCACTTTACGTGCTACCAAATCTGAGGATGGCTGCCAGAGGCGGGGCTTAGGGAGAGGGCAGTCATTGGCTGGGGGCAGTATGACCCAGAGACCAGTGATTGGTTACTACTGAGAAAGACAGATCAGAAACGAAACTGATACTGATTTTTTTCTATACCGAGGATTCCCGGCCTGACAACAGGGAATATTCATGAGCATGTGAATCCATGCCAGACCCCATGCTGGAGAAGGTGCAGAGTATTACAGTTTGTTTTTCGAAATTCGAAAATGGGCGTCGACACATGATGTGCCAGTAATACTATCCCTAGTGTGACGTCCACTGTACCCATGATCCCTCACGCATCTAGGACCCTCAGATTGTATTTTTTCTGACATGAGGTAGCATGAGGAGTAGCGCGCGTACAGATTATCCAAGCAGATAGATAGAAAGATAAGACTACAAGCATCCATGCGCCTTCTCTCAGAGGGGAGGAAGGGTGGGTCGCATGTGAATCTAAGCAGATACAAGCATCAGAAATACGATTACGGTGAGTAATGGATCCCTACTGAGGCTTTTGGAATCTGCTTAGATCACATGCTGTGCATAGATTAGCGAGCAGTGTTAGAAGAAGGAGGTGAGATGTGAGAAGGGTCATGAGCAAATAAATGCCTAAGAACCGCTTGTCCCACTTGAGTATCTGTCTTGGAATGAGTGTCAATGCAGTAGTGCTGAGTAAAAGTGTGAATAGAGCTCCAAGTAGCTGCTTTGCAAATGGTGTCAAGAGGTACATTTGCAATGAAAGACAGAGTGGCCCCAATTCCTCTTGTAGAGTGGGCTCTTGGCGTGAAAGGCAGAGTTTTTTCAGAAAGGGAGTAACACAGCTGGATACAATTTATAATCCACTTAGAGATGGCACATTTAGAGACGCGATCTCCTCTCAGGATTGTAAGGTAAACTATCCAAGTACAATTCTTCTGACACAGATTCCCCTTCCTCCTCACCGGTCTGTGATTCCTCTGATGAGTCTTCTGAAGATATCTCCCTCTGGCTTCTCCAGGCGTGTTCTGGCTTTTTTGGACGAGTCTCAGGAAGGGCCCCGCCGGAGGCCACCCTGCCTACTAGCAGCCGGCCCGGCAGTGGGGACCTCCAGGGGAACCGCCCCACGACCAGGGAAAAGCAAAGCTGAAAAACCCTGGGACGATGTTAAACTGCGGTTCTTGAATGCAGTCGACTTCGTGAGACGAAAATGGCGTATCCAGTCTTTCCAGAAGGTGTTGAAGAGGATATGCAAATGCGTGTTAACAGATGCGTTGTAGGAACACAAGGTAAGAGTAAGGCGGAAAACCTCTGAGAAGGCTTGGAGTGGACGAACGCTCCATAGGAAAACGGAGCGCAGAGGAGGGGCAGAATGGCAGTAGGTGGAACAGAACGAACTGCTAGGAGAAAGTGAGGAAGGAAGTACGGAGAAGAAAAAGCAAGGAAGGCGGGAAGGCAGCGGGAACCACCAGAACAGTGGATGGAGAACAAGCGTGTATACCCAAAGAAGGAGGGTTGCAACGCATCGTTGCTTAGGCGTGACGCGTGTAAATATGTGACGTGCCATAAACAACTAGAGCGCTGCATTAGTTTCCACTCAGTAGCCCTTCTTCCATTTCCACCATAGTTTCCAGGGACGGCGGATCGTGACATCTCCCTCTTTGCCTGTAGCTATGGAGACAAACAGTTGGTCTGTTTTTCTTAGCGACCTGATCTTGTCTACATAGTATAGGACCGCCCTACGCACATCTAGGGTGTGTAGTTTCACCTCAGTCGAGCTTTGGGGTTCTTGGAAGAAAGCCGGAAGCTCGATGGACTGGTTTACATGGAATTTAGAAATAAACTTAGGTGAAAACCTAGGGTGTGTTCGTAAAACCAGTTTATCCTTATGAACAGTAAAGAAAGGATCCTGCACTGACAGAGCCTGAATTTCACTGACCCTTCTTATTGATGTAATGGCTTCTAAGAAGGCAGTTTTATATGTCAGGTGTTTGAGACTGCTTTTATGCATGGGCTCGAATGGGGGGCCCATGAGTTTATCCAGCACCACATTAAGGTCCCATCCTGGTGGTGGGCTAGAAATTGAAGGGTGGAGTCTCTTTACCCCTTCATGAAGGCTTTAACCACTGGTACTTTCCACTATGATACCTTGTTATGGGAGGTGGTGTATGCTGACAGAGCTGCCAGGTGTACCTTTAGTGAATTAAATACTAACCCTGTGTCCAGCAAGTGGAGCATGTAGGTGACAATAGTGGAATGAGTGCAATCAACCGGGTTGATTTGCTTATTCTGGCACCAGATAACAAATCTTTTCCATTTGTCAAAATAACAGTGCCACGTGTTGGGCTTCCTAGATTCCTTTAGGATGTCCATGCACCTCTGTGGTAAGTTGAGGTGTCCAAACTCTATGACTTCAGGAGCCATGCTGCCAAGTTCATTGAGCTGGGTTGAGGATGCACTGTTTAACCTTGGTGCTGGGATAGTAGGTTGTACCAGCATGGGAGTCTGATTGGTTCGCACGTTGCTAGCCTGCGCAGGTGTGGGAACCACGGTTGTCTCGCCCACATGGGAGCAACTAGGATGAGTGTCATCGATTCCCTGTGCATCTTGTTGACCACCTTCCTCAGAGGAGTTGGTGGAAAAGCGTAAGCAAACATCCCTGACCAGTTCGTCCACAGGGCATTCCCCATGGAGCCTGGCTGGGGAGACCTGGATGCGAAGTCTGGGCATTGTCTGTTTTTGCTTGTGGCGAATAGGTCTATAGTGGGGAAACCCCACTGTGAGAAGATGTCGTCTACGACTTCTCTGTGTAGAGACCACTCGTGTTCTCTTGGGAGAGGATCTCTGCTCAAGGCGTCTGCTAGAGAATTGAGATCCCCTGGAACATGTTGAGATGACAGGTAAATGTTCCGTCTGAGTGCCCATATCCAAATTTGTTGGGCAAGCTTGGACAGATTTGGCGAACGAGTCCCTCCCTGCTGCTGTAGAACATTGCTGTTGTGCTGTCTGTTAAGATCTGCACTGACAGGTTTAACAGGTGGGGCTCAAACGCTCGAAGCGCTCTGAATACTGCCAGAAGCTCTAGAAGGTTGATATGATTCCTGGCCACTGTGTGAGACCAGAGACGCTGAGCTGTGTGGTGAAGGAGGTGAAGGAGGTGTGCTCCCCACCCTGACAGGGATGCATCTGTAGTGACTACAGCCTGTACTTCTTGATCATAAAAGGGTTTCCCCTTTGACAGGTTCTCTCTTGTCCACCAGTGAAGACATAGTACCAGTGTTGGCGAAACGACCACTAGATCGTCCCACTGACCACTTGCCTGAGACCACTGTTTCGCCAACCCTTCTTGGTTGGGATGCATGCGCAGGCGCGTGTGGGGGACCGGGTAAATACATGACGCCATCATGCCTAGCAAACACATCGCTTTGCGCACCGTTATCTGGCGACCTGACTGATATTGAGGAATCTGCAGTAGTATATTCCGAATTCTTTCCTCTGATGGAATGGCCAACCCCTCTTGAGTGTTTAGTACAGCTTCTAGGAACTGTTTGGAGGTGCTTGGCACCAGGCTTGATTTCTTCTCGTTTACGGAGAAACCCAATTTGAAGAGGAGGTTGATCGTTCTTTGAATGTTTAAACTGCAAATTGCTGGGGTCTCCCCCGTGATGAGCCAGTCATCCAGGTAAGGGTACACTGGGATTGCCTCCCTGCGTACGTGTGCCGCCACCACTGCCAGAACCCTGGTGAATACCCTTGGAGCCAAGGCTATACCGAAGGGCAGCACCTTGAACTGGTAGTGCTGACCGTCCACCTTGAAGCGCAAGAATCGTCTGTGCGCTGGGAACATGGAAATATGAAAATAGGCATCTTTCATGTCCTTTTTTAGGAGGGGGATTACCTCTTGGAGAGTAGGCATGCAAAACTTTTGGGGCTTGACATACTTGTTTGCAGGGCGTAAGTCTAAGACTGGGCGCATTGTTAGATCTTTTTTTTGGCACAAGGAAGTAAGTTGAATAAATACCCTTGTTTACCTGTTTGCCCGGGATGAGTTTTATCGCGTCCTTTTGTAGAAGATTGACGATCTCCTCGAGGAGGATCTTCTGGTAGTCCAAGGACTGTACTTTTTGTTGTGGGGGGGTGGTTTCGGGGACACTCGAGCAGTTCTATGCAGTATCCTGCGGACACTGTGGACAGCACCCGTCTGTCTGATGTGATCCCTTCCCAAGCTTGGGTGAAGTTGGTAATTCGTCCTCCTACTGGAGATGCGTGGGAAGGGACCCTGATCTCGGCATCACTGTTTTGCGGGAGGCGTGCCGCCTCTGCTGGGGCTGCCTCTTCCCTTAACACGGCCCCTCTTGTTTCCCCTGTATAACTTTGGGTAGACTTCTGGTTATTACCCCATGATGTACCCTGCCCCTGAGAATAGTTGGAGCCTCTTTGTGAACTTTGGCCGCGTGGGCGACGAAAATGGCCATTCCACCTTTGATTGGGGGGCTTGTTGGTCAACTGTCCCAGGGATTTCAGAGTCTCATACTCGTCTTTGGCATTTTTCAATGCGTCCTCTACCGCCTTACCAAACAGTAGATTAGGCTCCACCGGCACGTCGATTAAGGGTGCTTGTGTCTCGGGTTTAAACTCTGACCGTCTTAACCAAGCATGCCTCTTAATGACTGTGCTCTCTGCTATTAGCCTGTTGGCGTTATCCGCGGCATCAAAGGTTGCCTTAAGGATGCAACCGGACACGGCTCTCACCTCCGACGCAACATGTGCCAACTGGCCCTTTAAAGGTTCCAGTGCAGAGTCTATAAGTGCAGCAACTAACTGGTGGCAGTTGTAACTAGCCAGCAGAGTGATGGAGTTGGCAATCCTTACCTGGTAGGCGGAAGTGGAGGCTACTTTCCTTCCCAACCCGTAGATCTTCTTGCTCTCTTTGTCGGGGGGAGCCTCAGCCGAAGATAGGGGCATTCCCGCCCTCTTCCGGGTATTAGTCACTATCAGGGAGTCCGGTTTCAGTTGCCCCTTTATGGAAAGCGGGTCTGATTGGGCTGTCCTGAAAATTTTTTCGATTCTGGGGTTTACCGCCCTGGTGAGGTTAGGATTGATAAGGGAAGGATCAATTCTCCTCTGTATAGACTTGAGAAAAGTCAGCAAAGTCCCTCTCCTCCTGTGCTTCCTGGGTGTCTATGCGGAAGTGTTCAGCCGCTCTAGACAGAACCTCATTTAGGAGAAGTTGGTTGTCGACTGGAGAGTCGGTAACGTGAGGTTCTTTGCCTACCGGGGAGTCTACTCTGTAGACTGCTGGGTCATCTTCCTCTTCCTCTTGGTCCTCGTCATCCCCATAGTAGTCCGCTCCAGTTTGGTCGTCCAACATTACCAAATCTGGATCCTCTTCTTGTAGTGGATCCTGACTATACTGAGTGTATGGCTGTACGTAGAAAGGGTCAGAAGACCGACCTTGCGTTGGTGCCTCAACTCGAGGTTTCTTACCAGGGGGTAACGGGTCCCTAGACCCTGAGGGAGTAGCCCCATCAGGGGTATAGGAGAGGAAGTGATCGGGGTTCTTGTCATAGAAGTTCGATAGGGATGACATTCTAAACATAACCCTGTCTATATCCTCACTGGACCATTCTTTGGACCTGGGGATTACCCTTTCCTGGGAGTGTTTCCCTGCTATAAGTTGACTGGACCTATGGGCTTGTGCAGGGGACTTGGTTAACTGTTTATCAGAAGACCTAGCACTGTCTTTCTGTACCAGAGGAGTAGAAGAAGGCTGAGAGGGTTTCTTCTGCTGTTTTCCCCACTCCCCATGAGTGGAAGAGTGCTTCCCTGGTGTTTTCACCTTCTCAGAGGTTTTTGACGTCTGGCGTCGAGATTCGGGGTTAGTGTCCCTTTCCTTAGAGTGAGGACGTCGGGAAACGGGAAATGCTGTCGAGCGGTCTGCTGACGCCGACTCCTGGAGTGCGGCCTGGGGATGGAGGTCGGCTTCGTCTTCCGACGATCGTACCTCCATTACTTTGGTGAGTGAGGCACTCTGGGCAACAGTGGATGGTTGCCTGGTGTCATGCGGCGATCTTGACCGAGAACGCCCAGAGGACACTGATTCGGTGGACTGTTCTTTGCGTGCCTCTTTCCGAGAACTCGACACGCGCGTCGAGTCTCGGTTGGACTTCGAGTGTTTATTGGAAGTGGTGTGGGTAGTGCTCTCGTTGCCGGGTCTGCTCCACATAGCTGCCCTGCCGGACAACCTTCCGAGGTCAGGGATTTACGCTTCGCTGTCTTTCAAAGCCATGATGCCCTCGCCGTCCGATAGTACGGCGTTGCTGCCATCACTGAAGGTGCCCTCCGCTTCCATGGCCTCTCGTTGCCTGCTGTGGTGGGCCCAACGTTTGGTCCAACGGTCCTTTAGAGTCTTAGCCTTGAACCGGCTACACGCTCTACAGTTCGCCTCGGGGTGGTCCCTCGGCAAGCAGAGGTTACAGGTGGCGTGTCTGTTAACCCAGGAGTACTTGCGGTTGCACTTGTGGCAAAATTGGAAAGGGGTATTCTCCATATGCACCCTGTGGCAGCGGGCTAGTGTGTGTAGGAATATATATATAAATATATTTGAGTGTAGAGTATGTACCACCCCCCACTCTGCCTACTTGTAGGGCCGATGCCAGAGGCCTTCGGAGGCCCAAAGTCCGTCGTGCAGCTCTCGACGGTTGTTATCTTCTCCGGGCTGGCGTCGAGCTTCGATATTCGGTGACTTGATGTGGGGATGGAGAAAACAGGGAAATATAATATTTGCAAAAAATGGCTAAAAGCCAGGCAACCCCGTGGAATGCTTCCAACCAGTATGGCGGAAAAAAACAATCTGAGGGTCCTAGACGCGTGAGGGATCATGGGTACAGTGGACGTCAGACTAGGGATAGTATTACTGGCACGCCCTGCGTCGACGCCCATTTTCATGTTTCGAAAAACAAACTGTAATACTCTGCAGCTTCGACTAGATTTCGGCCTATGCACAGCATGTGATCTAAGCAGATTCCACAAGCCTCAGAAATATATATTATATATATTACACGGCCCGCGGTAGCGGGCGTGTAGTTATGGTTAAGTTGCTAAACCCATAGGAAGACCACTTTTTCGGTGGCTTATAACTTCGCTCCCCCTGGAGGAATCGTCACCAAACTTTGCAAAAAAAAGTATATGGCCGGCTCTGAATTTTTTCACCAAGTTGGGTGAGGTTTTGTGCGGGGTGGGGGCAAAGTTATAGGAGGGGGTCCCAACATTATTTTTTTTTGCCATAGACTGAATGGGGAAAAACCACATTTGCGGCAGGCGCGGGGGCTTGGGCCAGAAAGCGTGCTTTTTTGTGTTTGGTGGAAATCCGACCAGTAATTTCTTTGCAAAATACTAAAATGTATGTTCCAAAATATTAGTGATATCTGGGTCTGTTCTGAGGACCCATTTCCCTGTTCTCTCCGCGGACCGAAGTGTCATTGGCCTGCGGGTACGCCGTGCTGACCACGAACAGTGGACGCGGCTGGTGGTTGGCTGGAGGGAAGTGTGCTTTGTGTCAAAGGTTTTGGGAAACACCGCCATGGTGTATCAGAGGATAGTGTTGCGGTGTGTGGGGCAAGGCTGTAAATAATTGTGTGCATGGCTGGGCCTCTTGTACATAGCAGTGTGCATACTAAAATTAGTCATATCTGGGCCCGCTCCTGCGTCTCATTTCTCTGTTCGCATCGCCGTCAAAACTTTGATTGAACTGCAGTGTGCAGTGACGGGATGTGTGAAAAGTGTTCCATGACAGCAGAATCTTGTAACGGAGGACAATGCAGCGGCAAAAGGATCTGAAAAACATAGTGTACGGCATCTGGTGGTGGGAAGAAGGGATGGAAAGGGTGCGGGTGTGAGAAGAGCTTCACGTGATATATATCAAAATACAAGAAGACGGAGGTCTGCCAGCGCTATCCGTTCATGCTCCGCTAATGTACATATACCTCAACAGGCAACTATCCTGTAGGTCCTTGTAGGCAGCCTGCGTTATGGCATGCGAGCTACAGCGTCAATGTTTTTCTGTCATGAGTGGTGGCAGGCACATTTGCAGAAAGGGAGTGCATTCCATGACACATGAGGATTTAAACATAGCGTGTACTATGGTGTGCTTGTGACGTAAGTCTGTAGCCCCTTGGATGCATGGCTGCAGCCCTAGCACAGATAATTATACACACTGGTTGAAAAGGTATGTCCACTGGTTAAAAGTAGGTGCCACATTGTTGGTTATTGTGTACGATTTGGCTGCAGTGCACATAATGGTAGTTGAATGTGTGTGGCGATTGGTAGAACAACCTACAGTTGTTGGTGCATGGGTGGAGATGGTGCAGTGACCAGTCGTGCAGTGTGTGCAATGGGTGTATTAACGGAATAGTGTACATATGGAAGAGGTCCCGGTGCAAATGTTTGTTCTACGTGCTTGCATAGTGTCCATTGCGCAGATTAGTAAGTGTTGCAGTGCAGTACGCACCATTGGTTCTATGCACGTACTAGAGTGGTGGGAGCAGGCTCAATGTTGTGAAGATTGTCTCGTTTGTTTGGCATATTTATAATGCTTTGTGAGTGGAGTGGGAAGCGGTGCCAAAGACAGCAAGATGTTTCTGCATTACGGTAAGCGTAACATGTGTTCATGTGTGCCTGCTTTATGGTGTGGTGGTTGGGTGGAAGTGCTGGTGCGTATGTTGCATTTGTGATTCATGGCACTTGCGCACCTGGTCGGCTGCATGCTCGGTTATGTTGTGGTGAGTGTGGACTAGGCCTAGACTGTTGCGTGCATGGCCAAAGGCCATAGGCCATGTACCCAACAGCCTAGGCCTTCATTATAGCCTCCACAATGTAATGATGTGATGCAATTGTTAATGTGCATGGATTTGGAGTTGATTAGTAGCATACAATGGTTGCAGAGGGATTGTGCACTTGGTGGAACAGCAGAAGTGAGCTGCTATGCGTACATTACCATATGGTGTACATCATTGCCCCTGTTGTACAATAGGGAGCCACATGTCACCATGTGCATTTGCTATGGGTAGGCCCTTATAAGACCCTTGCTTGAGGAAGTGTTTTACCACATTGCGCCATGAAAGGAAGTCATCAGCATTCGTAAATTGCAATATGGACAATGTACACAGCCACTCAGATAACGTTCTGCAGAGGCAACGCAATGTAATTGTGGCATGTATGTAAAGATGTGGCCAGGGTGAAAGTTGGCAGGCGCATTTGCAGATGGGGCCTGCATTACATATGACATGAGAAGTAAAACATAGGATGTACTAGGGTGTGCAGTTTGTACTGAGGCCCAGCGGTCAGTGATGGTAGCGCAATGGCAGAAGGGGAGAACAATGGAGAATATATGAAACTTGCAACACACACTGCAGTATGGTGTGTTGCATGTGATAAAATGTTGCTTTTATGGTTCTGGGGATTGGTTGCAATTCTTACACTGTGTAGTATATGCCTGGACCTGATGGAGTGACAACTTCTCCAGTGTGTCCTGTGGGAGAAGTGGTGATGTAGAGGATGCTTAGAAGTGGCTAGGGGTGACCTGCCTGTACCTGGCCACTTGTTCACCTGCATAACTCTGTTATGTTGAGCTGGGTGTGGCCAAGGGCTACACTGTTGGGTGTATGACAAAACCCTGTAGCCGATAGGCCAGTGACCAAAGAGGCTAGGCCTGCTGCATAGCATGCCACTATAACGCATACATGCACTTTTAAGTATGCATGTCTCCGATGGTGGTGACGTTGACAAAATGGTTGTGCAGAACCTTGTCGACGTGGTTGAACAGCACAAGTGACCCGATATGCGTCCGGTACCATATGGTACCCATTATGCCACCACCTTGCACATTAGGGAGCCAAATGGCGCTATTTGCGGTTGCCATGAGTTGCCCTTTCCACCACCCTTCATATGTTACGTTTGTGGATTGTGGTATGTGGGAAATGTTCCCTTTCATGAGGCTATTAAGTTGTGCAGGGTGTAGGTAAGGTCTACAGTATTGGGTACATGGCCAAGGGCCGTAGGCCGTTGGTTATGCACCCAACAGCCTATCTTTTGATGTCAGCCAGCACACCATACAGCAGCCATGTAGAGTTGCCTCTGTTTCTCTCCGAGGATGGTGACCTTTGACTAATGGGTGCAGAGAGCATTTTACACTTGGTGGAACAACCAAAGTGAGGTGCTATGCGTTCGCGAGCACATGGTGTAGGTAATTGCACATGTTGCACATTAGGGTGTAAATTGCCCACAGCTAGAGGACGGAAGGTGTTTATAAACAGAAGCATGTGTGCATTTATGTGCAGTGCTGGGATGTTCAGCACCGACTATGACAGCATTAAGGAGCAAGATTTGCAATGGGTCCAACGCAAACGGAATTTGTTTGACCTCCATTGGCAATGCTGTTTTGTTTGCCACTCTGCACGCAGCATTGAATACAATCCTGTAGAACTGTAAGAGAAGCATTAACGTTTACTCCGTACAAATGTGAGGAGGAGAAGGGAACAGAAACACACGGAAAGACATACAAAACTAAAACATGTGTAAGCAAGCATGTACATACCAAAAACAGGACAAAAAAATAACCCAAAAAATCTTTTCTTTTCTGAGACAGTACTACAGACCCAACTCCTAATCCTGTTTTACATTTACTATTTAAAGTAGGGCAAACAGAGGGGGAGACAGAGACAAAGAACCTAGTACGACATGTGTGACTTAGATCGCCCAAGTGCATGGTTGGAGGGAGGGGAAGGTAAAGTACATGGGAAGAAGAAGAAATGACAATAAGTAAAAATACAGGCCAATTGTGCGAAGTGCACAGATAAGTGTACACACAAGGTGGTGGATGCACTGTTAGGCATATAGGAAACAGTGCTCAAGTGCGGGGTTTGCTAGAAAGCGAGTGTAGGTGTTCGCCTGGCAGGAGGAGGTGACATGGGTCCAACATCACAGAGTCATCGGGTAAGTAGTGCAGATTAAGTTTACGTCATGCAGTTAGCCGGGGAGATGAGCAGATACAGCAGACTTGAAGAGAAAGATTCCGGAACTGGCAATGTTTCCCCTGAAGTGTCAGGGAGGCAGGGAGCCTGTTGCAGAGGGAGGTCGCATGCGAAAAAGCACCTCTACCAACAACTTTTTTTTTTGCAGAAACGTGTGATCTTGAGGGAGTTGGAGACGGATGAGGGAAGAGCTTGCGCACACAGATATATAGGGAGTTACACTTGAAGGTATTGTGGTCCCAGGGGCCAGAAGGCCTTCTGCATAATGCAGAGTCTTCTCACTTTATTCCTCGAAGACGCTCGGAGCAATTGGCGACCTTTCAGTGCAGGAGAGATACCATCCCAAGTTGCGCACCCCTCTTGTGGATGCGTTGCAGAGGCCGGAGAGTAGAAGGGAGCAGATTTAAAAAGAGTGCTGTAATAGTAGCCTACACAGAAGTACAGCCGTGCAGAGAATGATCTTTTGGAAAGTTCCTTTCCCTTGTTACGAAACATTAAATGCTACTATTGATGCAATTTTTTTACGATTTATGTATGAGGTGAGTTAGTGGGGAAAACATTTTGTAGCATTGTCGGAAGGAAAGCAGGGAGTTCCTGTGTCGATATTACACTGTATGATATGGGGCAATGTGAACGTTACACGCACATCTCACTAACGTGCCACTTCATGCTGGGGGGGGGGGACCCAGTATACTTTTAAAGAAGGTAATGGCGGCTCAGTGGCAGGTACTGTGCGCAGAGGCACTTATAACACAGTAATACGCATTGTACAGAAAAAGTTTTGGTACCTTACATTTGTGGTAGTGGGTGCGGAAGAGGATGAATGTGGATACACACATTTTTCTATCTATTACTGAAATTTGTAGTGGACATGCTGGCAAGTGACAGTACGTTAGCAGGCTGATTTTCTAACGGTACCTATGAAGTGTTGTGCAGCACAGACAGTGTTTTATGGTAACGTCTTGGATGGCATTGGTGGATTCGTGTGTGCCGATTTACCCGTACCCAATGAGGTGGTGCTGGACAAAAGGTAGTGGAAAGGGAAGGACTGCTCCTGTTTTACTGGGGTGCGGTCCTCGCGGTACATTGGAAACTGCTCACAATCTGCGCTTTTTACGTTGCTGTCCAATGCCCATGGGACTTTCGGGATTATCCAATCAGGTACTGTGGGTGTGGTTTACAGGAAGGGGCGTTCAAACTGCTGTACATTATATTATGCGTAGTGAGGCTGTCCAACATGGCGAAACCCATTGTGTTGCCTATAGGTGATGCCTTCCTACTCGATCTGCACAATTATGCCCTGGAAAGAAACTTTGATGGCAATTTCGGGTCGGAAGGAGTGGTCGCATTGTGGAACGGTATGTACAAGCGCAGTTTCGCCGACATGGATGCACTTTGCAAAGATCTGTCCACTTTCGGTAGAGGCAATGTTATTGTTATCCACTACGGCGGTATGCATATGGGTTACACGTCTTGTTTAGGCTTGTTCCATCGACTAAAGAGGTTGCTAAAGCTAGTGAAGAGGCTTTTTCCCACTGCAAAGGTGCTGTTCTCATCGATAACACCATGAAGAGTGTGGGCTACTGCTCATGTATGTTGTTCCGAGCCAGACGCAGGAAGGTGTCTCATCAACATAAGCATGAATACTTTTCTGTCCGCTGCTGGAATGTTCTACTGCACCAATGACCTCGCTGTTTTGTTTGCCTGTCTACAAGATGCGGTGAAGAGTTTACTGTAACAATGTCTGCACAAAAAAACTAAAAATCAAATAAAAAATGAAAAAAGGTGTTCCTCTAGAAGCATCTACAAAACCCCCCCAAAAAAAATATTTTAAGAGCCGCCCCTTATAACAAACTTTCCCTACCCTGGTTGCACGTTGTGCCCCTATGCTTGCACGCAGCACGAAAGCCACATCCAGGGATTTTTAGGATGGCTTAGAGGGAAATAGGACTATGGAGCCACAGGGATTGCGCAATAACGTTTCTTGGCGGGGTGTGTACACAGAGGAGTGTTGTACAGAACTGATACCGTTACATGGAGAGCTGTTCAATGACATTGGTGGAACCGTGTGGAACTTTTTAATAGTATGCAATGACGGCGTGCTGCAAAGAAGAAACTGGAAACAGAAGAAGGAATGTTTCTGCTTCATTGGGACATGGCCCTTGCCATCCTTGGTGAAACGCACGAGCGCTTACTCCCATTTGCCGCTAGCTACCCATGCGATTTGGACAATGGGGAATATCGCAGCTGTGGTTGCGTGTGGCACAGCAAGGTCCGTTCATAACTTTGGCCATTACTGTGCGTACTCAGCTGGACTAACATGGTTGCTGTTAGTTGCAGACGCACTGCAGCACAACAGATTTGGTGCAGCATTACTTACAGGGTAAACCTATGTGGCCTGCTACTTTGTTCAGCAAAGCTGCAAACTGATTGCTCAGCACCTCTGGGATGTGCCCTTTTGTAGGGTTACTGTGGACAACTTTCACTTGGAAAGCAGGCCTACATTGTTCTAGCCCATACATACATGCGCAACGGCACATTGTGGTGTGTCTGTAAGCGTGTACATTCCGAAAAAAACAGTCCATAGTTTGCTCAACCCTGCACTTTCCCCGCTGTTCGCGGGTCTGGCTAATGTCCCCCAAAATAAGGGGTCACGCCCAGAGTGCGTGCAGTCGCATGGTGATGTCGCCACTGTTCTCCTTTGGGACGGTTGTCCGCTGCACGCATTTTGGGCACAATACGTTGTGCACACGTGCATGGGTGTCCTATGCACACCATTGCCTTTTCTCTACTGACTAAAACTGCGCCACACGCGCACCAACAATTTAGGGAGAGGCTAGGTACTTATAAGGTACAGCAGGTGGGATGTTTATCTGCATAGCTACCTGTAGGATGTGGGTGGACGCCCCAACCTAATTAACGGTCCTTCGCATATGCTGCACAGTGGCGATGTCCGCAGGACACGGAGGAACAGACACACATGCGTGTACTTGCACTACGCATAAACATCCGGGCGTACACGCATTGATTGGTGGTGGACAACATGCAGATGTGCGGAGCATGCTGGCGGCGTACGGATACCTCCATTGTCATTGCGGATAGGCCGGACAGCTGCAGTGTCATTGCAACGAGGACTGTGTGCCGCTGAGTCAGAACTCCATTTCAGGTACAAACAAAATGACCACTCAAACAGTCTGCAACATTCTCATTATTATCGTTTCCTTGTACACATGCATACAGCCCATTTGGAAAGGAAGGGGTAGCAGAAGTACTTATTGTGGGGAAATGGGGATTTACACAATTTGGTTGTGAGGGGAGGAAAATATTGATTTATTACCGTAACGTCTCTCGTGAAACAGTTTTTGAGGGAATGGGCGGCTCCGACATGGGGAAGGAGTACACATGCAGGTGTGCCCGTGTTGTGTTATTTTGTCCAAATGATATCATTGTACGCAACCTTTAAAGCGGCACAACTTCTCCACTTTGACTTCCACACTGTCCATTTCCCTATGCACAGAATGACTTTAGTTTCCTATGCCCGTATGCTGTTGTGGAAGGATTGCTGCTTGTACTGCCTTGCTTTCCTTTCCAATATGTTGTCTTACCAAAAAGAAAATGTGTTTGATGTACATGCAGCAATATATATTACATTTTTTACGGTTTTACGGTTCACAGCACTGTGCGAACCAATGGGGTCACTATAGAAAGTACTTGCATCATGAGGGAAATTTTCTTCCTTCCACTGTAAGGTGCTTGACATTGCTGCATTACACCAAGACACGTTATGCTTCCGTACTATTGCATACTGCAGCACCGGTGCAATTATTTTACAAAGTTTAGGATCCTTACTACATTGTACTGACGTTCGGGTCTTTGCATTTTCCAGTAGTGACTCTGGCAGTTAGTTCTTTCTTCCCCTTTAAAGTAGCAGTGCGGTAAGATTGGTGAAGGCAGACGTCCCGACTGTTGTTGATGCATTACCTTATGGTGTACTCCCTATGCCTTTTTCCTGTTTGCTTCATAAGTGCACAATTTGCAAATCTACTCTATTTTCCCTGACAATTTTTGCCCATGTTGGTGTTTGTCTATGTTATTTGCGTTTGGTGATTGGTACCACTATGTAAGAGAGCACCTGCCTTACTCAGCTGGTTGGATGCCACATGATCTCCGCAAAGAGGTTTATAGTCCGCGACTGCTGTCCGCATTAATATGGTGCCAGCAGTTGCACTATGTTGCACAGTTCTTTTTTTATACAGAAAGGGTATCCTGCTAAAAACCAATGAAATTCAATGACAAAAAACGTTGTTAAAAGGGGCGTTATGGTTAAGTTACACTAGTAAAAACCTATAAAATTCAATGGAAAAACGTTGTTACAGGGACGTTATGGTTACAGGTAAAACCGAAAAACCTCCGAAATTCTCCAGTTATGGTAAGCTAAGCAACCACAACTCGCGCCTCCACTGTGCACTGCTAAGACTAACACTCATAACATCAAAGATGACATCACAAATGTCATTGATGACATCACTGATGACATCACATGTCTGGCTCCCTCTCGTTTTGGTCACTGACATATGTAGGGCAGGTGGTTTTCTTCACCGACATTCAGGAAGTAAACATTCAAAAGGTACTATGTTTGTAGACCTTACCCTTCTCATGTGTTCCTACACTACTTTCCTAAGGGGTCAGTCACAGCATACAATACATATACAGAAGGGAAGAAGCGGGCCTGAAACACAGCAATCATTTGTGGGCATGAAGATAACCAGTTAGGTTATGAACGCTTTCTGGTAGTACTGCAGCTTTTTTGCCTACTTTACTTTCCCTGTATATGGGCTAATTTGTGCGCGTTGTGGTCTCTTTATGTTTTGTGTGTAGTAGTACAAGTATGTAGTAAGTGAGGCGTTATTAGCTACTTATTACAAGTTTCACAATACACAAAACTCTGACACTAAAGCATTCATCATTTTACTATACAATATGGCAAAAATGTGATTATTGCACCTCTATGGTGCATGCTGCAGACAATGACTATGTTTCTGCATGACTTATTTTGCATACTGGAAAGAACTCTAGATTGCAATGGTATTTATAGCAATGCATAGTGTAATGAATTATGTATCTCATGAGGGTTCTCCCAATAACCTCTGATAGTTTCCTGCCAACATCATATTGACAATGGCTTGTGGAGGCTCTTCATGAAATGTAAATGTACATGTGATGTCATCAATGACATTTGTGATGTAATCTTTGATGTTATGGGTGTTAGTCTTAGCAGTGCACAGTGGTGGCGCGAGTTATTGTTGCTTACCTTACCATAACTGGTGAATTTCCGAGGCTTTTTGGTTTTACCGGTCACCATAACGTCCATTTAACAATGTTTTTTGTCAGTGAATATTATAATATATATAACACGGCCTGCAGTAGCGGCCGTGTACTTATGGTTTTAAGTTGTTAAACCCATAGGAAGAGCACTTTTTGAGCTGCTTATAACTTCGCTCACCCTGGACGAATCCTCAAACTTTGCAAATAAAGTATGTGACACGCTCTGAATTTGTATGGCAACATTGGTGACGTTTCTACAAGTGGGGGCAAAGTTATAGGGGGTCCCAATTTTTTTTTTTTCCATAGACTGAATGGAAAAAACTTTGCTCACGCCTACAGCCCAAACCGCTGGATGGATTTTCACCAAATTTCCAGAAGGAGCATTGGCTTGTTTCCGAAGTAGTGCTTTTGTAAATTTGGTGAAAATCCATCAAGTTGTTTTTTTTAAAACAGGCAAAATGTAGGTCAAAACAATTTGTGATATCTGGCTCCGTGGACCAATTTCCCTGTTTGGTCCGCAGACATGCATACGATTGGTCTAGAGGGTGACGATGTCCGCGGACATCGAACGCGGCCCCTGATGGTGAAAAGCGTGAAGTGCGTCAAATTTTTTGAAACGCCCGCCATGTTGGATTCATGGACATCCGCCGGTGGCCGCGGACATCGCTGGACAAAGATATAAAAAAAACACAACATTGCACTTGTCAAACTTATCAAACAATCTCTCAGGAGCTGAGGATGGGATGGGATATGGCCATAAGAAGCCAAAAAATTGGTGTTTTTCACCCTGAAAGTCTGCAAACAGTCTGGATGTTCAAGGGCAGTCCTGTGAAGTTCACGGACAGGACACTTCAGATGTTCGGGGACATCTGTGCCTATTTCTGCATTGCAGGGTTGGTGAAAAGCAGTTCTTGCAAGGCTTATAATTTTGGCGCCACTCAATGAAACTGCCTGAAATTTTGGAATGTTATTCTAGACTTTGATTCTGAAGGGTTTTGGAAAATGTGGAGCTGTTTTGTCTAGAGTGAACACATTTGGAGGGGGTGTCCCACAATATTGTAAAGGCTTATAAATGTGGTGCCATTTGACAAGTCTACACAAAAGTTTGCAAAAAGATTTTAGATCTAGATATAAAAAATGTTTTCATGTTTGGTGGGATTATGTCAGGAGGGGGCTAAATTAGAGGGGGGTATTTTTTAGCTGGCTTATAACTTTATTGCCGTTTGACGAATGTGGGCAAAAGTTTTCAGAAAGATTATAGACCTAACCATCAATGATTGTGTGAATGGATTTTGCCAAGTGGGGGCCAAGTAATATGACTATTGTATGGACATACATTTGGACACTTTTGAACAAATAAAACATGGGCTGATTTCAAGTAAACTCGTGTAAGGAGCATTGGCAAGGTCCTTAAAGCATGGTTTTGCAAATGTGCATGTGTTTTATTTTTTGAAAAATGTCATAATGTAGGCACAAAAAATAGTGATATACCTTTGGTGACTGAGGTATAGCCTGTGGCCAGATTGTCCAGGTCATGGTATAAGGTCATGACCTGGACAATCTGGCTACTAGCCATGACTGCGAGGGACGAAAAATAGGGTTAAAGTGGCCATGTCCACCGTGGACTGGCTACGTGGTAAAGTTATTCTAAAGTTTTTTTCCCAAACATTTGTGATGTCATCTTTGATGTCCTGAGTGTTAGTCTTAGCAGTGCACGGTGGTGGCACGAGTCATGGTTGCTTAGCTTAGCATAACTGATGAATTTCTGAGGTTTATCGGTTTTACTTGTAACCATAACGTCCCTTTAACAATGTTTTTTCATTGAATATATTGTTATATGACACAGTCCGCGGTAGCGGTCGTGTAGTTATGGTTAAGGTGCTAAACTCATAGGAAGAGTACTTTTTCGCTCCCACTGGATGAATCCTCACCAAACTTTGCAAAAAAAGTATATGGGATGTTCTGAATTTTTTCACCAAGTTGGGCAAGGTTTTGTGCGGGGGGATTTATGGGTAGGTCCCAAAAAATGTTTTCACCATAGACTGAATGAGGACAAACTTTGCGCACAGCTAAGACGGCTGGACGAACGGCTAGACGAATTTTCGACAAATTTGTGCCAGGAGCGGGGGCTTGAGCCAGAAAGCGTGCTTTTGTGTTTTCGGTGGAAATCGGGCCGGTAAATTTGTTACAAAATGTACGTCCCAAAATATTAGTGATATTTCCCTGTTTACTCCGCGGACAGAAGTGTCATTGGATCGCGGTACAGCGTGGTGTTGGAGAAGTTTGGATGCGGCTGGTGGTTGGCTGGAGGGAAGTGTGCTGTGCGTCAACATTTTTTGGGAAAGCTGCTATTGTGTATCGGAGGACAGTGCGGTGGGCAGCAGGGTCTGCAAAATGTCCCGTATGCATTGTGTCGGCTGCAATAAAGGAAGGAGTGAAAAGTGGTTCATGCGACATACTTAGGCTACTATTTTCTGTAGGGATTGCAGGCAGCTGTAGTAATGGTCCTTTAGTTTCTGCTGTGACCTGTTTGCGGGGAACTGCTTTCGTGGTGAGGCGTGGCAGCTCATTTGCAGATGAGGAGTGAATTGCACATGAGATAGGTTGAGTGGGAGTGTGGGTGGTGGTGCGCTGTGGATGGAAAGCGGTAGTTGGGCACATGGAGGCATGCATGGGTGAATGAAGGTGCGGTGGGGTCTGTGGAAGGATTACACAATTGGGTGCATGGTCGAAGGCTGTAGGCTGTAGGGCATGCACTGAGGAGCGTAGGGCAGCATCATACACACCGCAGGAAGGCATGTTTCAGTCTGCATCCGGTACAGGGTGGTGTTTCCAAAGTGCAATGTGTGCCGATTGGTTGCAGTAGCATTAGTACTGCAAACTGATTGTGGGTAGGTTGGCAGTGACACAGTACTTTGTGCATGGCTGTGGGTAGAGGTGGTGGAGGATGTGGTATGTTTGTGCATTCTAGTAAGTGCGACCTATGTTCATGATTGCATGTTTTATGGTGTGGGGGAGTTGGGGTGAAGTGCTGCTACCTACGTGTGGTACGTTTGTGCAAAATGGTAGCTGCCCACGTGCCCATCATGTTAACTGTTGGCATTTGCTGCTGCGTAGCGCCATGGCGGTGTACAGGTTGGGTAGGAGTGTTGGTGGCAGTGGTGTCTATGTGCATTGTCGCAGAAGCTGACATGGAGACATGCATGATGGCATTACTCTGCCGCAAGTGTGTTCAAGGCCTAGACCATTGGATGCATGGCCAAAGGCCGTAGGCCATGTATTCAAGAGCCTAGGCCTTGAGGACACGCATGCCAGTTATGCATTTTTCAATGTGCATGAGTAAGAGGGTGGTGGCATGTAAGGAATGGGTGTGGAGCCTATTTCAGCCGTTATAGGCCCCTGTTGCAAGTAGACTGTGGGTAGGTTGGGAGTGGTACAATACTTTGTGAATGGTAGTGGGTACGCCCATATTATGTGATTGAAAGTATACAGGGATGCAGGAGAGAGTGTCTTGTTTGCTCATTATGTTAACAGCTGCAATTTGTTTACTGCATACCTCCATGGCAGTGCTCTGTGGTTGGAGTTGCTGCAGAGAGAAGTCACGCTGTGTGGGCACTGGGTGCAATACTTGTGCGAGTGGTGCATAGTGGTAGTTGGTGGTATGCTAACATGCATTGTTAAATTATGGTGGGGGTTGTCTGCAAGGAGCAGCCCCACTGGAGCAATGCAGGTTTGGCAGTGTATGCAGCACAGGGTGGTGATCTTTGGAAAATGCACGAGGAGCACATTGGCAATGTGCTACAGCAGGACAAGTGACTTGCAAAGTGTGATTTGTGCATACCATGGTTGTGGTGATAGTTGGAACATGCCACAGCATTTGGTGTGCAGCAGATGGTGCAGTGAGAACGTGAGTAGTGTGGCCACAGGGTTCAGTGCATACGTAATGTGACTATGGAAGTGGGTATGGTTGAAGGGCAGCTTATCTGTGGCTGGTTACTCTGCTGTGTGCAAATTTATTGAAGTAGGCCCAATGTTGTGAAGGTGGTGTGCATAGGTTGGGAGTGACACAATAGCGTGTGATCGGTAGTACGTAGGGGTGGTGCAGGCTGCACTATGGTTGTGGCTTCTGCTAAGTATGACACGTTTTCGTGCATGGTTGTTTTATGGCTTGAAGGAGATGGATAGAACTGGCGCTACATAAGTAATGTTTGTGCATATGTTGGGTGCCCACATAGTCGCTTGCTTGGATTTGCGGTGTTGCGGTGGGTGTGGAAAGGGTTGCAATGTTGTCTGCATACCTAAAGGTGTGCTGGGGGTGTGTTAGGATGTTTGTCCATGCTGAAATACTGCCTTCTTTAGCAGGCAGTTCTGGTGGAGGGGCTTTGCAAACAAACAGAACGTGTACTGAGAGTGTTGAACGGTAAAAAAGGAGGTGTACAGAAATGACAATATGCAATGCAGAGGTTTTGTATGTGATGGGTGCATGCGTGTTTTGAAATGTGACAGCACCCGATTTGGGGAGTGCTGCTAAAAGTGACTGTGCAGAGGGAAGAAGTATTGGTACAGCTGTATTGGGCCATGGCCCTCACTGTAGATGGGAAAGCGCATGTGGACATCCTCCCATTATGAGCAGGGTGGAAAAGGAAATGGAATTGTGGGAAATAGACAATTAGGAGTTTAGGGCGTGGTTCATAGGAAAGGGCGTTACCATTTTGTCACAATACTGTGTCGTGAGGGTGGCACGCGCCACATCCTGGGTGGCCATGTGGATGTATGCGGATGGAGAAATCGTTCATACTTTCATTTAACTATGCATTGGACCTGCTTTGGAATGGCACGACATTTGTACTGTGAACGTGTAACGGTACATTTCAAGTGTTGCACAGCAGTGACCGTGTTCGCCTTTAATGCGATTGGTGGATGTGTGTGTGCCTGTTGACCAGTAACCTAATGAGGTGCAGCTGCAGATGAGATAGTGCAAAGGTAAGGAGGACTATACCAGTTTTACAGGGGTGCGGCCCACACGCTCCTTTGGGAGGTGCACGTGGCAAAATCTGCCCTTTACACTACCTTGCCCAATTGCCATGGCAGTGTGGGGATTAGCCAATCAAGTAGAGTGGGTGTGGTTAACAGGAAGGGAAGGTGAAACGGTTCCACATTATACTCTGCATTCGGAGGGTGGCTGACATGACAAAAAACGTATTGTGTTGCCTGTAGGTGCTCCCTTTGTAATAGATGTGTGCAACAGTGCTCTGCAAAGAAATTTTGACTGCAATTTTGGTTTGGAAGGAGTGGACGCATTGTGGAACGGTGTGTATGAGTGCCGTTTCGTCGATATGCATGAACTTTGCAAAGACCTCGCCACGTTTCCTGTAGTAGATGATACCGTCATTTCTTACGGCAGCATGCATATGGGTTACCTGCCTTGCTTACATTTGTCCCGTAGACTGAGGAGGTTGCTGGGTGTCGTGAGGACGCTTTTTCCCACCGCCAAGGTGCTCCTCTCATCTACAATACCGCAAAGAGACTGGCCTACTGCTCATGGATGTTGTGCCGAGCCAGACGAAGGAAGGTGTCACATCAACAGAAACATGTGCACTTTTTTGTCTGCTAGTGAAACGTTCTTCCGCAACAGTGACCTTACTACTACTTGTGGACATGCAAAATGTTTCTAAGAAAATTGCATTTTGTTGTCCTCCATTGGCAAAGCAGTTTCGTTTGCTCGTCTACAGGATGAAGTGAGGAGTTTACTGAACTTTCGTGCGTAGAAGAAAACTAAAAAGCTACTGAAAACAGACAAAAAAGGTGTTATTGTAAATGGATCTAAAAAAAATAAAAATAAAGACTCTTTTCAAAGTCGCCCCTTACTACAAACTCCCCATGCCCTGGATGCTAATTATTCTCCCACGGCCGCACACAGCACGAAAGTCACATGCAGGATTTGAGTTGCTTAGTATGTGCGGCAATAGGAAGAGGGACTCCTGCTGCACTTGGGACCGGCCTTCGACGTCCTTGAGGACTCGCACGTGCCACATTCGCCGCTCCTCACCATGTTGCCCTATCATGTGCTGCTCAAGGTGTGTGTCAGAGGAACACGCGCCAATAGGAAGGACTGCTCCGGCTTTACTGGGACGCGGCCCTGGTGGTACTTGGAAAAAAGCATGTGCTACATTCGCCATTTGTGAGCATGCTGGCCAATAGAAATGGGACTATGACCTTTGATCAATGAGGTGCTCAGGATGTACGTTACAGAAAAGAGCACCAATAGGGTGAAGAAGTCCTCCTGCGTCACCAGGGCGCCTCCCTCGTGATGATTGGGGAAGGCAAGTGCCACATTTTGCCCTTCTCACCATGTTGCCCAATGGAAATGGGACTATGGCCTTTGGCCAATCAGGTGCTCTGGGTGTGCGTCACAGGAAAGGGAGGCATTCACTTTTTCATAACTTTGTGTACTGTGGCTGGGAAATGGCAAGGTGCACAGTTTTCCTTGTGGGCGAGTACTTTGTGGAAGATCTGTGCGCGTATACCCTCCAAGAAGACCTGTCTAGCAATTTAGGTTTGGAGGGAGTGAACGTTTTGTGGAGTGGTATGGAATCGTGCTGTGTCGGCGAACTGATTCTAGAATGTCGACACGTGGCCTCTTCGGCAACTGTACACATTGTGATATTGCATTTTGCAGGCTTTTTTTTGGGTTCCATGCCTTGTTCTCGTGTGTTCAGTCACCTGAAGATTTTGATGAAAGCAGTGCAGCGCATTTTTCCTACTGCCAAGGTGCTTTTCTCATGTATACTGCTAAGAATTGCCTAGCATTATATTCCAATGCTTCCTGCCTGCACCCAGAGGTTGGAAGGGGTCTCATCAACAGAAGCATGTGTGACTTCTTGAGTGCTGCTGGGATGTTCTCCTGTGAGAATGAAAACATTGCTTCCCGATACATACACCTTTTCAAGGGAAATGGCATGTCTTTATTGGCCAGTGGCAATGAAATGTTTGTGCACAATCTACAGACTGCACTGCCGACCCTACTGTCAAATTGTGAGCTGCAGGTCAAAACAAACATTCACGTACGAAAACCGCAAAGAAAGTGTTTCTAGGGAAAACCTTTAAAAAAAAAGTTATTTTATGAGCCACCACACCCAACGACGTGCGCTCCCCTGGTACAAAGTTATTTCCCCACTTCTGCACACGTACAGCACGAAAAGTCAGCAAATATCGCAATAGTTGCAGGGTGGCAAGTGCACCTTTTGCAGATGACACCCATAGAAAATGGGCCTGCACAGGTTACCGGATTGGGATTTGTGATGGCATCTTTGATGTCATGGGTTTTAGTCCTTGCAGTGCACACTGGTGGCATGGGTTATAGTTGCTTAGCTTACCATAACTATCGGATTTCGGGGGGGTTTCGGTTTTACCTATAACAATACCGTCCCTGTAACAACGTTTTTCCATTAAATTTCATAGGTTTTTGCTAGTGCAACTTAACCATAACGTCCCTTTAACAAGGTTTTGTGTTAGTATATATATAATTATATATAGAAATAACACAGCCACGTTAGTGGCTGTGTAGTTATGGTTAAGTTGTTGTTTCCATAGGAAGAGCACTTTTTGGGCAGCTTATAACTCTGCTCCCCCTGGATGAATCGGCATCAAACTTTGCAAAAAGAGTATATGGCCCACTCTGAATTTTTTTGCAAAGTTTGGTGAGGTTTGGTCTAGGGGGACAAGTTCTAGGGGGGGGGGGTCCCAAAACTTCTTTTTTTCCCCAAAGACTGAATGGGGGAAAAACTTTGCGCACGCCTACAGCCCAAACCGATGGACGGATTTTAACCAAATTTGCGGCAGGGGCTTGGTCCCGAAAGCGTGCTTTTGTAAATTTGGTGAAAATCTGTCCAGTAGTTTTCTTTAAAACGATCAAAAAGTAGGTCTAAAAAAATGTGTGATATCTATGTCCGCTCCGCGGAGACACTTCCCTGTTCACTCTGCGGGCAGGACACTGATTGGCTAATGGGCTTGCGTCATGTCCGCGGACACGCGACGTGTCCGCCGATTGGCTGGAGTGAGGTGCGATGTGCGTCTGATTGTTCTGATGTGCCCGCCATCTTGGATCCGCCGACAGCGTGGCGGCGAACAGAGGTGAAATGCAGTTTTGGAGAATGTTTTGGTGTGCAAGAGTGCTTGGGGAGGTTTAGGGAGGAAGCAATGGGTGAAATACTGTATTTGTTTAGGTGGCAGGTGCTACTGATGTATTAGCCATTCCCGCACTGTCCGGGATGTTCGTAATTACTGAAAATGAGGGGTGTCCTAAGGATAGTATTCTCGTCCGTGCTGTGCGCAGTTGCAACTGTTTTAAGGACACGCGTGGTGTCAGCTGACTTTAAAATTGAGTATATGCCGCAGTTAAAATGTTTCAATCTATGGGTGTGATACTGAGTTATAAGTCACCATGGGTGTGATATGCTGTGGTGGTTGTGGCCTTGGCCTAGAATCTTGGGTGCATGGCTGCATGGCTGCAGGCCGTAGGCCGTAGGCATTACACCTAAGACATTCAAACCATCCACATTTCTTTTTAATGTATGCAGTGTAGTGACCTGCATTGGTTGTGGCTCCATGGTGTTAGATTATACCTATTGTTGTGAAGGTTTTCTTAACAAGTGATACTTAACCGTGTGTGAATCAAGTCAGCTTGCAGTTGTTTTTGGTACCATCTGCATTGTAACGTAGAAGCATTAGTATTACGTATTTACTATGTGTTTGTATTAGTAAGGTGGAGCGATTATCTGAATTGCAGGTAGTACATAATATGCCATGGTTTCCATTTTGTACAAGTTGCTGAAATGGAATGGATTCACAATTAGGTATGGACACATACACAAAGCGCTCATTGGGGATGTCTTCCTGTGTCACATTGTTGCAGAGAGTGCATGTATGTTTCCACATGTATGAAATCTGGAAGATTTAATTTATAGGTATGTTTTTGTTTTCCAGTACTTGTAGAAAGTACATTAGAAATTCTAGTGGCTCTTCTTGCGAGTTTATAGTGAATTTCACCATTCCAGCACAGTAGTCCAATTCTTGTCTTATTCCGTGAACACTATACATGTTGTTAGGATTGTTTGTTGCGTTTCTATGAAGGACTAACATTTGCAAACACAATTGGTCTGTACTGTGTAAGTAAATGTTGTCAACAATTGGTGGCAATTGAAATAAAATATTCATTGCTACATTTGCATAGCAATCTACACCTGTTATATTTGAAAATTTGAATGGACCAGATAGTTCTGTGTCCAAGTCATTTTTTCGGAGTGTGTGTGGCTTCTTTGAAGAAGTACCCAAGTTACTTTGACTAATAGGTTCTTCTTTGGTTGTGGTAATTGATGAAGTATTAGCTTCTTTTACTCTCTTTGGAGGATTTGCATTCAGATCCTGTTGCATTTCAGTTTGAATTAGTTTTCTTTTACAACGTTTTCCTTTTTGTGTAACAGGATATTATTTTAGATGGGGGGTGTATAGGGAACATAGTCTATTGTATTCTAAAATGCAAGGAATATCAGCGTTTACTTTACTTGCATCAAAGTGGATTAGAAATAGACCCTCAAGTGTACGTAAGCGTGATAGTGCTACGTAGCTCATGCCTTCTTTAAAGACTGTGTTACCAATATCTATCAATGCTTTGTCTAGGGTAAGATTGTGGGATTTATGAATGGTGACTGCATATGCAAGAGTTAGAGAAAATTGTTCTCTGCGTACATACATGTCTTTGAAGAGAAGGAATCGAGCTGTTGAGCACCCTATCCTTTTTACTTCTGAAAGTTTGTCAAAGAGAATATTGACAAACTGAATGTTGTTGTCACGTGGGTATGTTTGAAAGCCAACAATTGTACCCAGTGCCCCATTAACTAGCCCTTGCTCCACGTCAAGGTTACGTTTAACCATTACTCTACAATTTAAGGATAATTTTAATATTTATTCCAACCCAGCTGTGTTGGAGATTGAATTTTCTAAGGTATTTAGTCCTGTTGTGGCTTCCTGACACATGGGTAGTGTCATACCATGTATGTCCAGTTTGTCTGTGGAGCAAATTTCAATTATTGGTTGCATTTCTTTTTTCAACATTGTTTCATTGAATTTGGAACAGCTTGCAAGAATTGACATTAAGAACATACAATTTAAATTTTTGTGCGCTAATTCTTCCATAACATCAGTAGCACATGAGTTATCGCCATAAAGTGCATGGATGTGCTAGGTTTTTAATATTGCTTGTGCTTCTTGAGATAGTACACCAACTCGAATACTTTTAAAATGTTGGCGTAAGTGAGGTCTGCAGATTGGCGCATATTTTCTGTTAATTCTCTGTATTGGAAATGTTGCCAAAGGTTGACATTTCCTATGCTGCCAACAGTTTTACGGCAGAGTTTGTGTCCTAAGGTTTAAAAAATAGGTTCACCTTTCACTGGTTTCAATTGAAGAAGATCTCCGAAAACAATGTGTTTTCCTCCAAAGAGTTCTTCGTAGTTTGTTTTAAATATTTCTTGCAATCTGAGGTGAATCAAAGCCAACATTAGGTTGGGGACCATGCTCACTTAATCTATTAGTAGCATTTTCATTTGTTTTAATACTCTGCGTAGGTCCATTGCAGCTTCTGTAGAAAGTTTGTAATAGTCTAATGTGTTTTGGCATTCTAATGGAAGGAGTAGTAATCGGTATAAAGTGACATCGCCTATGTTGTAGGAAGCTAAACCTGTGGGGGCAGCTACAACAGCTGACAGTTTGTTGTTTGTCAATTGTTGAAGGAACTTGCTGATGATTTTGATTAAGAATGTTTTGCCTGAACCAGCTTCACCACTGACGTATAGCAGTGTAGGTTTGTAATTTTGGCAGGTACATTCTTTATTTTCGTGTTGTACACCATGTGCAATTTCTTTTGTTAGTTCTTCAAAAATTGTGCGCTGTTCTTTGTTAAGTTTTGATTGTAGTACAGTTAAGTCTTCTGTATCTTCTTCATAGAGGCACATGGTGTTTTCTACTTCTGTCATAGCTCATTCTGCCTCATTTGCTATTAGTGGCTGCCCCAGTGGTTCTTGGCTTCCTGATACAGAAGATTGACTACTGTCGGAAGTGTCCTTATCCAGTTGGGCCTGGAGTTCTTCTTCGCGTTGCTGTTAATTGTGCAACATTGTTTTGTACTGCGTAAAGTTCACATCGGTGATCGTGCTTTCATTTGCTTTGAAAGCGTCTTCATAGCAGTTATCTAGTATCTCTTCTTCTTTTCTTCATGGTTTAAAAAGTTGTAGCAGGGACATATAATATAGTTCTTTCTGTTGAGTTTTTAATGACAATTTGATATGATTAATTAAGCTTTGTTTGGTAAGTTTCACTAAGCTGCCTTCACAATCTGTCACTCTATGTCTACCTTTTTTTTCATCGGGGTTTATATTATTTTTGTATGCAAAGTTTTGGGCTATGTGGTATAGACAAATGTTTTCCAAAGTGGTACTCCTGTTCGGGTAGTATGTGTCTAGTAAATTGTTCTTCAAAATGTCTTGGCTGTTGGGATCATTTTTGGCTATTGTTTCTATGTCCTTGTATGATTTGAGAACCCTTTTTCTAGATTTCGCAGGACCATGACCTAGCCATACTATATTTGCAGATTTTCCATACAAAGCAGTACTGGTTAAACGATCTGCAGCTTCGTAGGTGCCACATTCTCCATGAGAGAGAATTTTTATGCTTAGGCTGTACAATTTCTGAGATAGTGTTTTGTCTGATGAAAGGTCATTCCAGAGGTCTTGAAGCTCTGTTTTTTTTGCTTTTGTTAAGTAGGCTGTAACATATCGTGCAACTGCAGTGGAATTGTCTGCAATGTACTGCACATCTATGTTTGCATTCCATAAGAGGGCAATGATTGCATTGTAATCATTGACATATTTTGATTCTTCTGTTCTTTTTATGTAATACGTTTTCTTAGGTGATTGACCTTTAACACTATGTCTAACTGAAGACATAAAGTTGTTCACTTCACCTGTTTCTGTAACTGGTCTAGGGAAACCAAAGCGGCATTTGGTGTAGTATTTCCCTTTGTTTTTGTATTTGCGATGACAATATTTGTCACATTTGTGTCTTTGAAATTGTACAATTTGTGCATGAAGGTCACTGTCTCGTTTGTGAAGGGATTTCACATGTGACATATTTTTGGATGAACTGTAAAACAGTGGCATCACTGTCCTGACCAAATTTAGGAGCGTCTTTAATCCATAAAAGCATGTGGATATGTGGTGCTCCACTGGCTTGGAATTCTTTTCTCCAAAAAAGGGTTGCACTTCTCCGAGGGGAGGAACAGTTTTATTACAAATAAAGTGAAGCATAGCAATGAAACGATGGTGGAAATATCTTGAAACATTAACAGGATCTAGAGAGCAAAGTTCTCCAGGTGTTAGTATATCTATATTTGTTTTGTTTTTGTTTGATATGCGTAGGAAATCATGTAAATCTTCCCATGCATATTCTGCACAACTTAATGTAACAAACCAAGTGGGTGGTCCAAGGTTTCTGATCATACAAAGTACATCTCTGTGACTTCGGAACCAGTATTATTTTGTACCATGCATGATTGCAAACAGATTTGTAATGCTTGATTGTATAACCTGATCTATTTCTTGCACTTTTTTGTATTAATTGAGTAGCTGACATATTTTGAAAGTGGGTTCCTGATTTCAATATGTGTGCAACTCCCTAACATAGAGTTGCTAGTTCACTTTCAAAGAGTAGGTGGAATACATTCCACATTTTGTCTACATCTGGGATCTTCAGAATACATTCATAATGAGCGGTATGCTGATGCTATTATCTGAGTGTTTCCATCATCGTACCTTCCTCCTTTGCCAGTAGGAAATAGTAGAGGAAAAGCATGCTTCTATACTTTTTCCCATATGCACATTGGTGATCCTTTGGTTTGACGCATTTGGTACGTTTCTAGTGCATAATCTATGCTGTCATTAGAGTGTAATGGATGAATTGTATAATGGTCTAAAATATTGGATACTGCAGCAGGATCCAGAAGTTCAAATTGACCAGTTTCTGGTGACTAATTATTTCAGTTGTTTCCCTTAAGTTTTCTTCAGTATTTATTTCTTTGTAGTATTCATTATTGTCTTTTAGATATTGCAAGGATTGTCTAACTTTATGCAAGTCCACGAGTTGTTGCCAAATTTTTTGTCTTTTGTTGGTACACCATTTACTAAGACAATTAAAGATTGCTCTATTTGACGTTGCACTCTTAGAGTGTGCACATTTTCTGTCAGATATAATGGTAAATGAACTACTTTGCCACGAATGCCTTTCACCAATTCAGAGGGAGGTAATTTTGCTGTTTTTGGTTGAAGGCGTATTATTGCTTGAAATGGGTGTACTGTTTGAATTATGATGCTCTCATATAAATTGAGTTGTTGCAGGGGTTTTGGTAGTGAGAATAATTCCAAGTTATTTGTGATAGCACGTGAAGGAGTTTGGTTGTTGTCAAGTTTTGTAGTGCAGTGACTGCAAAGTATTAAGGGGTCACTTATTTTGTATTTGTTATCTGCCAAAAAGGTAAATAGCTAATTCAAACCATTTGGAATCTTCATTGTCTTCTATTTTGTATGTTATGTCTATAGTTTTTGTGTTACTTTTGTAAAAAGTTCTGCGGCAACACACACACATGGTTTGGTACTTCAGCGGATGTACTTTTAAATTTTAGTATTTCTTTTTTGTATGTGTGTAGTAGAAAGTTTCCATGTGCAGAATTGTTGCTAGTCTGTTCTAAAGCTATTGCATTTTGTAAGTGGCTTTCACTTCCAAAATATTTTCTCTGGATACGGTAGATTTCTTCTTGTAGGTCTTTGGGTGTACCATGTAGAAGAGTGTTATTTAAATTGGCTAGTTCCAAAGCAGGACTTTTAGCATAGTACAGTTTATAGACTAGATTTCTTACAGTTGAATGATGTGTTGATATCATTTTGATATCATGGAAGGTGCTTTTGCAAATAGGTCCTGAAATGCAGGCTAATCAATGTCCTTGTAGTCCTTTGCATTTGCGCACTTGACAGGTATCCATATTTTGCAGCACTTTCATTTTGATTTTGATTTTGTCTTTACCTTTCACATACTGATTTAGGAACTGGCGTAAAGATTTGAAAGATTTGTTGAGAATGTTACACATTGACGTGCACGGACATTTGTATACTGGACGTTCTGGTTCAGTCGAATGGAGAGGTAATTCTGAGTTTTCTGGGGATATTTTTGTAAGCAGTGTTTCTTGTTCCATGATGGTATTATTAATTTTTTCATAACCTCGCCTACTGCTATGGATGGCAATTGTGTTTGTTTGGTTTTGTTTGTTTTCTTCATTAAAATATGGTTCTGTGGTCGTGGTGTGACTCCATACACCTCCAC
Organism: Ambystoma mexicanum; assembly: GCF_040938575.1. Taxonomy (NCBI): domain Eukaryota; kingdom Metazoa; phylum Chordata; class Amphibia; order Caudata; family Ambystomatidae; genus Ambystoma; species Ambystoma mexicanum. Next base: position 686,423,494 of record NC_090934.1, on the reverse strand, counting down.
AGATTATATAAGTTATTTTTGTTGACATTCCATTTATTGAGAAGTGTAGTTAAGTACTAAGTTTTGTTAGTGGTTTCATCCTGTTTAAAACTAAAATAAATAACTTTCTTTTGAGAAGGATTGCACTGTCTACGAGAGCTTCTAGGATACATTTTCTACGGTAGGTTTTAAGGGTTGTGCATGATTTCGCTCCTGTTTTTATAAGATCCTGAAGGACTCTGTGGCGGAACATTTTTGCTAAAATACTTTTTTTGGTATGGTTACTTGCTAGTATATGAAGATTTATAGGAGCAGTTTTAGCAGTAGTGGTAGCCGAATTCTTGTTAAGCATTTTCTGTTTCGTTTTACATTTTGATAGAGGAGGCAAGGTTTCTGTAGTAGAAGCTTCTTTTGTTTTGCTAAATGACTGCATTAGCTGTTTTGTTTGAACGTTTTGTACAAACTCTGGTAGAGATGGATGCTTATTTTGGACACTTATTTTCATTTGCTCTATTTATGAGTTGCTTTCTACGGACTTGCTTTTTGGTAGGCATTCTTTGGGGTCTGTTGGAAAAAAAAAGAAGGTATGGGTTGGTCTGTTTTCCAATGTATGTGTGGTGTGTGCATGCGTGTATGAGTTTGATGGGAAAGATGTATGTGGTGGTGCGTGAATGTGCATTGGGCAGTTACAATGAGTTGGGAAGGCTATTCTTCTGTTTGTATGTTACTACACTGCGGTTCAGATGAGAGTAGCAAGTGAGCTAGTGGTGAGTAGAAGCATTAATAGTAAACGTAATGGTATAAAATTAAAACAGGTCTTTGTTTTGTAGTACTAACATTCTAAGGGTTGAGTATGTTATTTGTGTTCCAATAAAACAGGGATTTGTGTGCCATTCTGCCTGCTAATCTCTGTTTAATAAATGGGGATTTGTGGGCAGAATGGTTCAGAAATTTATTTTTTTTGGTGCGCACATTACATGAATGAACCACACAGTGTCTTTGAGAAACAGTAAGAATATAAAGGTAGTATTGTATTTACTTTATTTTGTGGAATGAGCAGGTTTCTTTGGATATGTTGTTTGTAGTTTAGATGCTGCTGATTTTCAGGAGAGTGGTCTTCACTGCAATTGTAAAAGGAAGAAGTTAGTAATTTTGTGTGTTTATAGCAGTGTTGTTAATGTACACGTTTATTTTTATGTTTTTGTGGTAGTATTTTTGTTTGATATCTGAACATAGTGTATGCATGCATTTCATTTGACTATGTGCAGCCTTTATATGTTACATCAGCATGCTTTGAACCTCTGCCCTTTTCATGGTCCACTAACCCTGTGACCATCAGCACCGGGTACCGAGCCCTCGCAAAGACTAACTGCCACTGACTCGTTGATACAAACATGTCGCCGTAAGTCTAGCAATTCTATTATTGATTACTTGCGCTACACTGCCTTGTTTTACCTATGCTCCAGTATCTACCTGTGCTATCTATTAGTATATTAGTAGTACCTATGCTGCAGTAGAGTTTAGGTTCACTCTGCACCTTATGCTTGTCCTCATATCCGTTCATTGCAAAGAACTGTAAAGGTGTAACTTGTTGTCTGCAAGCCACAATATCGCCCACCATGATTGTAGCTCGAGCAAAGCGCAATGCCTCTCTAGTATAATCTGCATCTAGCCTAGCACTGCCTTCCATCTAGCCTATCCGATTAAGGTTTCACATCCTAATATTCACCTTAACCTAATTGCATAGTATGCCTAGCTTGTATACATGTGATGAAACTGTATTTTGTAGCTCCCAGTATTCTGCTAGCCAAACTGTATGACTTGCCTACTGTGCTGAAACTGCTGTATCCTGTAGTACTTTTGGCAAACCGCATCTAGCCCCCCTGCAAGAACTGTTTTTCTGCACTCACACAGCTGAACTATATGATATGCATTTGTTGCTCTGTCCTAGGCCACATCTGCCATTTTGAGTGTACCTATGGTCGCTTATAGGCCACATTTGCCCTCTTGACTGTGCCTCTTCCTGTTTGTAGGCCACATTTTACCATGCTCCTTACGAGGCTTACTTACCACTGTGAACATATGCGTGTTAGCACATTGTATTGCCCACTACGATCTGTGACTACAGCACTTGACTCTAACTATTGCCTAGCCTATTGCCTAGACTATTGACTAGCCCAGTATCAAAGTTAGAACCTCTGAATATTTGCTTTACCCTTATCCTAGTCCACTGTGCCCTAATCGAGGGACCGCCTGCTGTGCCAGCCTTAGGATCTTGTGCTCTCAACCCACATATCTATACGACATATTATCCTCAACTCTAGCAGAATGCATTTTAACACAACCCTATTAACATATGCCCCACTGCTGTTATTAGAGCTTATACTGGCAACTATGGATCAATTTAAACATGCACCCTGCCCTACTCTCCACAGAAACCCTAGGCTTCGCTCTAGACTCTCCACCCTCTATGAACCGCAGTTACCTAGCAACCCCTATTTGAATCGCCGTACCATACCCAAAAACCAAACTCAACGCAACCTAAACCACAATTACCTGCCAGCACCTTAATGAAAGAACCCATCCCGGTTACTTCTAACACCAAATGTCTACCTAAAACAATCTCCATAATAAGAGCACTGATCAATGCTAGATCAGTCGTGGCCCACGCCACTGAAATAGCTGACCTCCTTACCTTAGATAACCTTGACCTCCTAGCAGTCACAGAAACCTGGCTACATGACGCAGCAGGTCCAGCCCTCTCCCTAGCAATACCCAAAGAGTACCAACTACTAAGACTAGACTGCCCTAACGCCAGAGATGGTGGCTTAGCCATCATTGCCAAATCCAACCTGAGTGTAAGGTTAACAACACTGCTCACCTTAAAATCCTGTGAACTCCTGGCCGCTAAATTACCAATATCCCCATGCCAAACCCTAACTATTTATCTCATTTACAGGCCACCAGGCCCCTTAGGCCCTTTCGAAGAGGAATTATCCAGCCTCTTAGCAGGCAACACAAAAAAGTCATCCCAGACAATGATCCTTGGCTACCTTAACCTAGGTCTTAACGACCCAAATGACAAACAAGCGCAAACAATCGCTACCATGCTTGAAGGGCATGGCCTCACCCAAAAGGTCCTCACCCCCACCCACGACAAAGGGAGAATACTAGACTAGGTAGCCACCTCCAACTGCCCTACTACTATCACTAAAATTACACCCCAGCCTTGGACTGACCACTTCCTCATCAATTTCTACTTAACACTTAACAAGATGTCCCGAATTGAAAAAACAATTGCACCATCTGTTCCCACTAGATCCAGAAAAAACATCACACCAGACAATATCCTACCCCTGCTCCTCCCAACCATCAATGCCTTGCCATTTGATTCTGGCCCAGACACCATGGTTAAAATATACAACGACACCATGGCCATAGCCATGGACACCATCGCACCACTGAAAAACTGTAAAAGTAAACAACAATCCCACCTTAATACTTGGTTCACCCCCCATCTAAAAGAACAGACTGGGAAAAAGGAAGCTTGAAACTGTATGGCAACACTCCCCTACAGCTGAAAATAAACTTAAACTGAAATTGTGCGCTACACATTATAAGAAAACAATCATCCAAGCTAAAAAAGAAGTCTATAACGACCGAATTTCCAAAGCATGCTCCAATGCAAAGGAACTATTTGCAATCTTGCAAGAACTCGAAACCCCCATATCACCACCTGATAACATACCGAAAGACAAGCAATGGTGTACAAATATCCAAAATGCCCTCGCTAATAAAGTAAAAACACTACAAACAAAAAGTGCTATAAAAAAAGCCTCGCTCCCTCTTAGTGAAATTCCCAGCAAGCCCACGCTCAATCCTAGCCTAACACCCTTCAAATTCTCTAAAGTTTCCACATATGAAACTGAAAAAATCATTGCCTCACTAAAACCATCCAATTGCAAAGGCGATTACTGCCCAGCCCAGATAATCAAGGATGCCGCTAGAGACCTTGCCCCCTTCATCACTAAACTCATCAGTGCCTCCTTCTCATCTAGCACCGTCCCAAGTAGCTTAAAAGAGTCCTGGGTTCTCCCCCTGCTTAAAAAACAAACCTTAGACCCCTCCATCCCCACCAACTATAGGCCCATCACTACTGTCCCTTTCCTCTTGAAGATAATTGACAGAGTGGCCTATCTCCAAATCCAAAAATACCTAGAGACCAACCAACTCCTCGGCACTCGTCAATCGGGCTTCAGACCGCAACACGGCACTGAGATCGCCCTTATAGATCTCAAAGCCCAAATTGACGAGCTCAACGATAAAGGAAACACAGCTATGCTACTCCTCCTTGATCTGTCGGCGCCTTTTGACCTAGTGGACCACGCAGTACTCTGCAAACACCTAGCGTCAGCACACCCACTTCTCAAGTGAAGCCATAGCCTGGATCCAATCCTTTCTCGACAACAGAAGCATGCAAGTCTTCTCCACCTTAGACTCTGCAGACCCTATCCAGACAACATGTGGAGTCCCACAGGGCTCTTGTGTCTCGCCAACGATGTATAATATCTTTACTAAACCTCTATTCGACAAATTGGACAGACTGGGTGTCACCTACACAAATTATGCAGACGACACCCAGATCCTCATCGCCCTTTCGGGCAATTTCACTACGGATACAGCTTTAGTAAACAAAATGTACACCCTCATTCAGGCATGGATGGCAACCCATGGCCTCTGCCTGAATGATGAAAAAAACAGAGATCCTCATTCTAGGCTCACCCAACAACCTAAAATAACTTGATTCCAACTACAGCTCCTTCAATATCGATGGCAATATAATCCCCATCGCCAAAGAGGTGAAAACCCTCGGTTTCTATTTGGACTCCACTTTGCCCCTATGGAAACAAGTGAACTCCCAGGCCTCATCCACAGCCTATACCGGTAAACTTATTAAAGCATGCAGACTCTTCCTCTCACCAGCTAGCTGCATTATCCTAGCGAATGCACTAATCCTCTCAAAACTGGATTACTGCAATGCACTTTATGCAGGTACAAATAAATACATCATCAATAAACTTCAAACCCTACAAAACAACATGCTCAGAACGGCCCTGAACCTCCCAGCTAGAGAGCACATCTCAAATGTGCAGAGAAAATACAACTGGCTAAAAATTAGCAATAGGATCACCTTCAAAATTGTCACACTAATATTCAAATGTCTGAACAATGCAGCCCCCCCCATACCTTAGGGATAGAATAATAAGAAAAACCACTGCATGACCAACCAGAACAGCCAACTCTTTCTGCCTCCAAACCCCTAGATTCCGACTAAAAAAAACAGGAGGTAATAGCTTCCCTGTGCAAGCAGCCCAGTACTCGAACGCCCTACTAGTTGAACTAAGAAGGGACCAGCCCTACAACAGCTTCAGGCACCATACCCGCACCTGGCTTTGACGCAATGACCTCTGAAACCGGTGACCCTGAGCTTTGTGACCTGATGACACACATACCCCTCCACTCTTACATGTAAAATGTACATAATGTATTTACTGTATATAATTTGTTACCTTTCCACCCTTACATGTAAAGAATGTACATAATGTAATTACTGTATACAATGTATGTTACCAACAACCTGTAATATGCAACCTGTAACCAAGTTCTAAGCATTCTTGTTATTCTGTGCGCCCAGCTACCCAAGGGTTTTCGGGCGCCCTATAAATAAACAAACAAACAAACAAACAAGTAGGAATCTTCGAGACTTGTACAGTCGTTTTTGTAGTAGGTGCTTTCCAATGATATGAGACTTGTATTCATAGTGATCAACAGTACATTTGAAGTGCGGAACTCTGATGATGGAGTTAGATGTAGAGGTCTTGGATGTGATCGGTGGATGGTTGTGTGACTGCTTAGTTGTATCCAATGAGCGAATGGAACCGAGAGTGATGTGGAAAGTGTAGAAGGGCTAGCTAAGAGTTACGTACTGCGCAGACACCGCAGCTGTCCGCGGGTAGGGTGTGCCACATACAGGACTTTGCAGCAAATCCAGCATGGAAAGGTGACTGTAGGGATCAGCCAATCAGATGTTGACGTTGTTAATTTGTGTAGAAAGAGTGTGTGTAGTGAAGATGGCAGAGGTGGAGAAAGTCAGGGTGTTGGTGCTCAGAGATATGTTTGTCCATGGTTTACAGGAGTATTCTCAATGCAGGCATGTGGCAAACAATTTCGATGTTAGAGGAGTGGAGGTGATGTGGAGCCCTGTGACTGACTGCAATGTAGAGGCAATTCTCCAAGTTTGTAGAAATATGCGTAGGATGAACAATCCCCTTCTGATAGTTTTGCACTATGGTGCTTTCCATTTGGGCTACGTGAGTTCCCCTACTTTGTTGGCAGATTTGGAACAGTTGGTTCAAGCAGTAATCGACATCCTTCCAAATGCGAAAGTAATTTTCTCTGGATTAATACCTAGAGCAATATGGGACAATAGTTCGGTTTTTTGTCCTCAGCAAAACATTGCTAGGTGTGCAATCAATCGAGGCATGTGTGCTTTCATGCTAAGAGCTTGTATGTTTTTCTGTAACAACGAGAATATTGTTTTGAGTAATGCTTCCTTTTTTGAAGCAGATGGTGTTTCTTTATCTTTTCAGGAAATGCCATGTTGTTTTGGAATGTAAGGGTTGCTTTGGAACAGGTTATGTGAAGATTTTAGTTGTAAAATAAGAAGAAACCCCCCTCCCCCAAAATACAAAATAACAGGTGTCTGTCAGGAATTTGCAACAAAAAACCCAAAAAGGCTCTTTTCTCCCTTAAAGGGGAAATGGGGAACACTATTTAAAAGTACATTCACAACGCTCAGATCTTCTACATGTCCGCAGACATGGCAGTAGTCTGCGGACAGCGCGTATTACATACTGGGATTTTGTGGTGGAGAGGCATGCAAATGAGAATGAGCGGAGCTAGGGATTTGGTCAGTAAAGTTTAGTGGGTGTGTTGTGTAAGGAGAGATTTAGTGAGGACGTCTTTTTCCTGAGAGAAGAACAGATAGCTATGGCTGGGTGTTTTCGAAAACAGATTATCTGGATTTTGGGAGACTCATGAATACATTGGTTGGAGGTGCATGCAGAACTTTGTGGTGTATCTGCAGATCTTGGATTCCCTCATGTGGAAGTGTACTGGCATGGAGTGCGTGGAATGAAGTGGCTGGACTTGGTACCTCTGTGCGCTACTTTACAGACAGAGTGTCATCCTGAAATAATTATAATTCATTGTGGAGGGAACAGTTTAGGACATGTGTCTGGAATTTCTTTGCAATTTGCAATGAAAGAATGACTTGAGAAGGTCCAAAATTCCCAAGTAATTTTTTCTCGTATTGCGCAAAGACAAATGTGGCTGTGTTCTTCAATTGGTCCACAAATGGAGAAAGCGAGGCGCAATGCCAATAAGGCTGCTTGTGCCTTTCTAAGAGATGTTGGCATGTCCTCTTTTCAAATATTATGTTACGTAGCACATTCATTTATCGCAGAGATGGAGTCCATCTTACATATGCTGGCAATCAGATTTCTCTTAGAAATGTACAAAATGCATTGCAACCTTTATTGGAATTATAGTAATCTATTTTGCATTAGATGTTGACGAATCCAAGTTTTTCAAACACACAAAACACCACTAAAAGGCTCTTTTTCAGAGTCACCACTTACTCCCAGAGAAAAGTGCATTGGGTTTGCTAGGGCAGCACCCCAAAATGTTATCTGTCGTAGGACTGTCCACGGACTTTTAAAAAATGTGCAGGGACCTGCACTGTTTATTTGGTAGTTCTATTTTTAAACTGAGAAAGGCGGCTCTGAAAAGAGCCTTTTTTGGGGGGGGATTTTTGTTGTTTTATATTTTTTGGCCTTTTTTACACACAACACACTAGGAGAGGAGGTGAAAGGAGGGTGAGGAAGGGACACCAGCCACTGGGATAAGAAAGGGCAGGTGGAGAGAGGAAGATATAGGATGGGCCTTATTTAGGTAGGTAGCAGGTCTTCTGGTGGTCCGTGAATGTAGTCTCGAAAGCACTTCGAAGGCTCTCCCCCCTGCAGAGTACTGCGTCGCAGTATATACACAATATTGTGACCCTCGAAAGGTAAGGGTCAACAGCATTGTGAATGGCCTGTGAAGCAACTGGAGGGATGCACTCTCCCTCAGGAGTGTCTCTTGTGGCGAGAGGAGCGGAAATGGAGGATGCTGTGGAGGAACTCAACCTAATACGTTCATCACAAGGTACAACCTTGCGAATGTCCGCACCGTGGAACGAAGTTAGGTGTCGCTTCATGGATGTTGTACCAAAGCTGTTCGAACCACGTCTCCCACAACTCAGCACCAATTTGCACTTGTTACAGGTGACCCTGTTCGCACGTGATTTTGGTACGTTACCATAAACGGTAAACAACCGCCACAATCAAAGATTCCCGGCGAGTGCTGTTAGTAGGGAGTTCCTCCACCTCATTCTCTTCATCCTCTTCATCCTTGTTCTGTACATCCTCACGCTTGTTGCCCTCTGCAGGCCCTTGGGGAGGTGGTGGTGGTGGAGGGTTTGGGTGTGGTGCTGACGGTGATGTAGCAACAGCAGCCATGGATGCCATTAGGGTTGATGAGGTAATCTCCGCTAGAGCACTAAAGGCAGCAAAAGTCAATCTGCAATAGCCAGAAGTACAATGAAGATCAGCTCTGGGGTGTGGCCTTTTAGAGGGGAGGAGGGGAGCGCCTCGAGAACATATCGAACACTCAAAAGCGTTCAAAAAGTTACAGAAAATATGTGGTAACCCAAGGCCATTGTCTGGGACATGTGAAATGGTGATTTTTTACTGTAAAATAATTTGGATTGTCTGAGCGTGGATGCGGTCACATGATGACGTCAGGAACACGTCCGCGAAGGGAACGGGTGTCCGCAGGACAGCAAATGCACAGGAGCGGTCGTGCGCATGCGTGCGGGTTTTCTACGGACAGTGTTCGGGTCCTGAAACTAATTAAAAGTGCGACACAAGTGAGACAGACAGTTACGGACAGGCGCAATGTTCGCAGGACTTACGGGTATGGTGCGCATGTGCGTAGATGCTCTGCAGAGTGTACAGCCAGGTGTAGTGTCCTAAGGACATCCACATTTTGTTAATTACGGACAGGCCGGACAGGTGCGCTGTCCGCAGACATTTTAACTGCTTTTAAAAAAAAAAAAAATAAGACAAACAATTTCATTACAAGAAACATAACTTTTTTTTATTATATACATATACACAAATTATGAAAGAGAGGGGGAAGCAGAAACTGATACAGAAACAGGGGAATTAGGGGTTTGGAGAGGATGGATGGGAGGGGATGAATGATGGAAGTCTCATCAAAATGTTCATCTTGTTGTTCACGGTTTGGGGATTGTTCACTGGGACATGGAGAGGGGGCACAGGTACAGGTGAGACAATGTGTCACACTTTGCCTTAAATCTCACCTGTTTATCTTTCGACGTCTTGGAATGGGGTTTTTCCTTCTTCCGGACAGCTCGGGTCTTGTAGAGACACAGTCGCGTATCCTCCGTCGCCAGCGTGCAGGTGAATCTGACCAAGGTGAGTATGCGTTCAATTCCAGGGAGGAACAGCAATAATTGCAGAGTCCCGGGAGGAAGGAAGCCAGGAAGGAACCAGGACAAGTACAAGGGCGGTAAGAAAAAGGCGCTACGGGCGGCAAGGCCCTAGGAAGGAGAGCGCTGAAAAGATAGTTTAGGGTAGAGGAGGGCTAACAGAACCTGGAAAGTAAGAGTACGAGCACAAGGGATGTACGACCACACTTGCCGAAGTTTGGGAAGTTAGCTTTGAGACACGAAGCGCTGCGGGGGCATGTCTCTTTTCAAGGAACTGGCAAACTCCTGGAAACGCTAGAGCGGTAGTCACGCATTAACATCGGCCATGTTGGGTGTACCTTGGAAGGAATGTATCAATGTCTTATGGACCACGTAGTCCAGAAGGGGCTAAAACATCGAATCATGACACAATGGTACTTAATTTTTTCTTTGATGTGGTCCTCCACTAGTTGTTTTAAACTATTGAAAATGTCCTTAAGCATGTCTACTTTCAGTTCAATGCGTTCAAGAGTATTTTCCATTGTGTCTTTTGGAGTAACATTTTCAATGTTTGTATGGTCTGTAAAAAATAAATATATATAAGTTAAGTACACATTAGGTAATGATTATTAATTTCCTTGTATAGATAAGTTTCTACCATTATTATCACTGTCTTCAGACATTTTCTCATGTGGAAGATTTTCTTCCAGCCACTCCAAAGTACTGCACATTTATGTGTGAAAAACAAAAATATATTAATTATACTGTACCTCATAAAAAAAGTAGAGCAATATATACAAAAAATGAAGTTTAATCACTAGTTTCTGGTAAATTGTATTTGTTGTGTTATAAGGGTCTACTGTTGCTTCTAGCTCTGCAGTTTATGTGAGGTAACTAGGTTGGAGGTATATCTTTTTTGTTATGGTATAATCCATTTTATTACATATCGTACTTCAATGACTGGTTGATGCGTTAAATATGTAGGTTCCACTGCTTATTTATTAATATATATATAATGTGTATATGTGCTGCTTTTTGAACTTGCGTAGTGTTTATATGGTATGATGGAACAATTTCAGATACCCCCTGCGTGTTTGGGTAGTGTTGATGTCGTCCGTGACCGTCCACGGACATCAAAATCATTAGCGTAGTGTTTGGTATGTTGTAAGATAATTGTATATAAAGTAAGGGAACCCTAGTATACATCTATCAAATTTACACTATGAAAATGTATATTCAGTAAAAAAAACTTTGTTAAAGAGATGTTCTGGTTAAGTTGCGCTACTAAAAACCTATGAAAATCAGTAAAAAAAACTTTGTTAAAGGGACGTTATGGTTCCAAGTAAAACCGAAAAACCCTTGAAATTCGCAAGTTATGGTCAGCTAAGCAACCATAATTCGCGCCACCACCGTGCACTGTTAAGACTAACAACCAGGACATCAAAGATGACATCACAAATGTCATTGATGAGACCTCCAAGATGGCGTCCACAATGAGCTATTCACTCGGTTACGTGCCCCTTCCAAGATGGAGGCATGTCCTCCTGGGCCGACGTGAAGGATGGAAACATCGGAACAAGATCAAAGGCCTATTTCAACTGCCGATGGACACAGCACTGCTCGTCTCAACGCCCAGGTACTGTTATCCTTATATCAGCGCATTCACTTTGTTTCCTGCCTTCTCATTCCTCATTTCTTTTGCTCCTGGTCTTAGCTCACTCCTGCCTTTTCTGCATACTCCTCATTGCTCAATTGGCTACTTCCTAATTACCTTCCTTATTATTCCTTCTTCCTGGACATTCCGTTTGTTTATTGATTTTCTAACGGATAGGAGTCTGTATTCCACCAAGCCTCCTCATCAGTACTCTCCAGTTGTCATCACAGGTTTTTTCCCGCCATTCAGGTTTTTTTCTCTCTTGTTTTGGACGTTCACTCTGGGTGCTACCTTGCCTGTGTTCTTCTCCTGGCAGCGTGGCATCCAGAGGGGATTGCCCTTTTCTGCAAGAGTCTCGATTTTGTCAGAAACGTCGGATGTCTTCTGCCTCTTCGTCTCTGGTCCGATATAAGTGTCAGGCTAATCATAAGCCTGACAAGGCAGGAAAGAAAGCCAATTAATGGCATTAAGAAATTAAAGAGTTTAATGAGAAGAATCACAAAAGACTATTCATAATTCATCTACTGAAAAGTCGGTAATAGGAGTACCACAGAAGATTGACCTCAGAATCCTTTTCAAGAGACTTTCTTTTTTGATTCACATACACAAAGTCTGGTACTATGTGCACCTCAGGAGAAGGGAGTCATTCTCCTGATGTACGTTAATTTTGCATAGTTGTAGGGTCAGTGAGGGTAGTTTGGACAGCTGACTTATTTTGTTTGGACAATCCAATTATGACTAATAACTAAGGTGCTTGTCATTTAAAGTAGGCAGGGAACATCCATAGTTATAGGGAAAGATGGGCATTCTTTTTCTTTAATAAAACACTGGCTGCAATACTCACAATGAGTCTGCGCCCTTCTTCTGATTCACCACAAAGTTCGGAGTGTAGAGGGCTCCCTGGGCGCCTTTAGGACTGCCATGCACTCTTCTGATAAATTATAATGAGCATACCTCCAGTGTTCAGGAGCAACACTGAGCAAGAGAAAGAGCTTGGTTTGTGGTGCAGTATCTGGCCTCCATGCATTGTCAGTAGCAACTAGTGAACTACAAGTCACATGGGCTCTGGGACTGTCATATTCAGTAGTGTGCGGTAACAGATCTGTCTACCCACAACAGGGCTATGAGGATCATTCAGCAAAACTCTTCCCGCAGTCGCCTGAGTGCTCTGGGTATTAGTGGAAATAGTTGAAAGGCGCAGATAAATCTGCCATTCTATTGTATTGTATTAGGGGTCCACTAGGGCTCACAACAGATAAGTTCCCAGTAGTAGTCCAAAAAAGAGCACACACTAGGCAAGAAGTAACGCTGTTTATTACAGCTCGGCAAGCACAAATCAAACAGCACAGTGGAACAGAACTGGTTGTCGAGAGCTGACAAACTGGCTCACAGCGGATAGCACTTATACTGAAATAAGTAATTACATAATTGTGCTGAAATCCTGATCTTTATCTGGCTGCCATTGGCCAGCACCAGAAAGGAAGGAACACGAGACACCCGGAACTAGTGGGAAGGGAGACATTCAGACGGCACGAGCCTGATGATAACCGTAGCAAACATTGTGGACACTCTGTGGGCTTGTCACCTTCCAGGGGCACCAAAAAGTATCACCTGATTGGCTCTTCTTGGAGTGACACTCCATTTCACATCCGTTTTCCCATATCCGCTCACCAAGGTGTGATTTGAAACTGCCTTCGTGCCATGCAAGTGTCTCACTGGATTAGGTCGATTTCCCCAGCTGCCACGAGTAGCAGTGGGACTGGCTCACCAACCTTGATTGTATCACCGTGTGCTGTTCCCAGCGACTGTGGTTTGCTGGGGGTGAGCAGCCTGATCCAGCTTCCCCACTCCCTCAGCTGCGGTGTATGTGCTGCATGTTCAAAGGCTGGCCCATGGGGTAAGGCCCACCTGCGGCAACCCCATGGAGTGCGCTTAACTGCGGATTCACCTCCCTCGCATTCATATGCAGCAGCTGCCCTTGTGTCCATATTGTGTTATAGGCAGAGTGTTCCCTCCTAGTTTCCCTCCATGCTTGGTTCCTAGGGCAGGCTACAGCTTCCAGAGGCCCCCTTTGTTTCCCCCCTTGGGGGTGCCCCAGCCCACCCCGCCCTTATTCCCGCAATTGGTAGATGCGCCTCCCTGTCTGGTGCTAAGTCATCACCTTCATTGCAGTATCCCAAAATCGTCTTTCAGTGATTCTGCTTGTGAACTTGGGGCACTTTGCATTGATTCTCATAGCAAACAGGTGCCTAGGTGGGATCTCCCATTGTGTGAAATCTTTTTCTACCAGTGAGGCATCCAGCTCCCTTTCCTGGGACACTGCTGAATCCCTGCTGAGGGGATCGTCTCAAATGTAGCCCTTTCCCGGCAGGTGCTCTGCCTTGATGAAAATGTTCTCCTTCAGGGCCCACTCCTACAGACGATGGGCTTCTGCCAAATGTACGGCTGATCTTAGCCCACCCTGCTTGTTTGTTTAATGCATGGACGTGATGTCCTTCTGCAACGGTTACTGTTCCCCTGGAGAATAGGTTGAAAAGACTTTAGGACCGATCTGATCGCTTGCAGCTCTAGTATGTTAATGTGCAGCCTGGATTATTGTTGCGTCCAGAGACCCTTGACATGGAGAAGGTTCACATGTTCTCACCATTCCTCAGGGATGCGTCCATCCATTAAGTGCACATGGGGGTTTAAAAGGTAACCGCTCGCTGTACATTTCTTTGCTTCGCCCACCTACACAAGAAGAAATGAAAGTGAATGATTAGTTGTAGGCAATCCTCCCATGTCTATGTTGCTTGGGCCTACTGTGCTTCCCGTTCTTCCTGTATGGGGCAGATGCTCAGCCTGCAATGAGGTACCAAGGATAGGGAAGAAGACCTAATTCAAAGGAGCAATTTGAATCCCCATACTGAAAAGATGATCCTAGATAGGTGTTGGTTGGCAACGCCAGTGAGGGCTGAAATTCTGTCAATCAAAGGGATGAAATCAGCTCCTACGAGTCAGACTGTTTGCTGTGGCTGCAGAGTAGACTTTGTTATGTTGATTAAGAACCCCAGAGTGGTGAGAGATCCGGCCAGCTTGTTGCTTGGATAGTGCCCTGAGCGTCCAGGCACGGGAAGACCTTTACTCCTAACCTGAGGCGGTGTGCAAGAACTGCTGGCAAGCACTTGGTAAAAACTCTCAGGGCTGACCGGAGTCCAAATGGAAGAACTGGAATTGCTGTGATCCCAAGATATTTCCTGCCCGCTGGATGGATAGGGATGCAACAATGAGCGTCTTTCAGACCCAGTTGGCCAGACAATCTCCTTTCTCCAACCATGCGATGACTTGCTGCAAGTTGGTCATTCAGAAATTTTGTCATTCGATGTATTTGTTGAGTTGGCGCAGGTCCAGATTGGACGCCATTCTACGCTTTCCTTTTTTGCAGAAGAAAGTAGGAGTAGAAGAAACCTCTTCCTCTCTACATGGCGGGTACTTTTACAGAGATCCCTTCTGCAAAAACGTGTTCATTTCCTGAAGAAACAGTTGAACCTGAAGTGTGCATCCCAATGGGGGCGGCAATAGTGGTGAATTCTTGATTAATTCTAGTGTGTGTCTTTTGGACACAAACTGTTGTATCCAATTGTCCAATGTGATCGTATAACACTGTCCTGTGGCACTGGACCCAGCCTCCAATAGGGGTGCTGTGTGAGGCGGACCAGGAGGGAGTCAAGCCTGTTTTGAGGAGGAATGAGGGCAGCCGTGGCTTGCACTCTCCAGCTTCTTTGGCTACTGTATCTACTGGAATACTGCTGATAACTTGAGGATGAGATATATGTGGCAGTTGATCAATGAGGTTTATAGCGTCTTCCTGAAGATAAGTGAAATCCACTAGCGGCCCCCTCCTGGTATGGTGGGAAGAATCTCCTGCCCTTTCCACATAGAGAACAAATTGCTCTTGCAGTGTCAATCTCCTAATAATACCCTTTGGATGGTCGTCTATTTTCTTGCCAAATAGGTTCTGGCTGTAAAAGGACATGTTGAGGATTTGTGTATTTACCATCAGCCTGAAGTTGGTTGCCTTAATCCAGGTTTGTCTCCAATGCACTGCGCCATGGGCACACTGTCTGAAGCCCATCCGGCTGTCTCTATAGCCAAATCAATGGTGTGCCCGACATCTGGCTCTGGCTTTGTCCTGTAGCCCAGTTGACAAGTGGTCCAGGAATCTATTCAATTTGTGCCACAGCACACTGTCGTACTGCTCCGTCATTGCCAGAGCATTGGCTGTCCTGATGGTATAAGATGCTGATGCAAAAACCTTGCATCATTAAGCTTCCAACTTCCTTCCCACTTTGCCTGGCAGGGCCGTTGGGGCAGAGGGGAGGATGGGATTTGCAACATTCTTCTGACAGTCACTGTGATGACCAAATCCAGCATTGGCTGTCCTCTAAAACACAAGGGAGTAGTACCTGAAGCCTTGTATTTTTTTCTCAGGTCATGCCGTGATTTCTGGTGTTGATAGTAACTGCTTCTACCTCCTGCGACTAATAATAGGGCTACTGCCCTGCCTCAACTTCTCAAACAGAACCCTCGCAATCATCTCCTTGGTACTATCAAGACTAGACTATGCAAACAGCATCTACCTTGAAATGCCTGAATGCCTCTGACAAAAAACTACAAAGCATCCAAAATACTGCAGCAAGACAACTCCTGGGACTAAATAGAATAGACCACATCACACCAGCCCTGAGGTCAGCACTGGATACCAGTAAAAAAAATTGCATCAACTTTAAAACCCTCCGCATTGCCCACAAATCACTACACGAACAAGTGGGTGAATTTATTCAAGCTAAAATCAACCGTTACCAACCAGGAAGAAGATAAAGCAAAGACGTCCAAACGGAAACAAAACACTACAAGAAAAGGAAATTCGAAGGAACTGCATTCTCCTATTTGACTGGCAGACTATGGAACTCGGTACCAAAGGAAATCAGAATGATTGAAGAACATCTAACTTTCAGAAAATGACTGAAAACCTGGCTATTCAACTCACTGAGACAAGCATAATAATGCACACCGCACAAACCATACTTAGGGACCAAAGCAAACATGGGGCAAGATGGATTAAAGAACCTACAATAAAACCATCACACACTGAAGCCAAACCGAAACCAACCACCCCCTCCCCCTTTTTGCCTGAGTTCATGCAAATGGCAGTGGTGCAAGGTAGAAATCATCGTAACATTATAGTGTGGTCCTGAAAATTGTCTCCCCTGCGTCCCATATTTTGTGTCTAAAATGAGGACTGTAGTAGACATATGCCTTCTTTTATCGCTATGATCATAAAGTATTGACTTATTTTCTGTTGTCACTGTAAGTCAAACAGGCTAGTAGTCCTGCTTTCTTTGTTTAGAGATGGAATAATTGTCCTATTCATCCCCTTCATCTGCTATTGAGTCCTGATGAATTTCTCCTTCCGGCTCCTCAACCGGTTACTCGTCTGAGAACTCATGATAGTAATCACCAATTGTGTCCTCCCAAGGATTGGGCTCCTCGCGGGGATCCTCCAACTGCCAGCGCTCTTTGGGAAACAAGGCTGCCAGATTGTGCAACAGGTAGAGCTAAACATATTTAGAATTGCTCAGAGAGGTAAGGATGGATTCTTTTCATAAGACTTGAGGTGAAGAATCTGAAATTGGCTGCTCTGGGTGGAGCAAAGGCTCTGTCAACCTCATTGGTTTAGGCAAAAAAGGACCAAGACACAAGTGATTTCTCTCTAGGGTTTGTATACAATGTACAGTAATGGGGTTTTGTTGTCTGACGACAGGGAATATTCAAGCATGTGAATCTATGAAAGATCCAATGCTTGAGATGGGGAGGATAAAAAGGGACCTAGTAGTCAAGGCAGTGTGGATTGGTCAGATAAGGTCAAGGGAAGAGAAGGAAGACCAAACGTGCAAGCAAAAGAAGGATAGTGCACAGTACTCTGGTGGAGGATTACTGAAAATGTATGCAAGGTGAGATATTGGTGAGGAAACTGAGTGAGACTACCAGAGGGAGACTAAGTATGTGTTGCATGGGAAGGTGATTGGGACAGTGAAAGGGTGTCACTGTGGGACAAGGTGTGGGTGGAGTGTAGAATATGTCAGGATTAAGGGCTGAGGCACACAAGGAGGGTTGCAGCCTGGGAAATGATGGAGGACATTTGCCTCAGGGTCAATGCTGTGTAGACTGATTTAGACATTGTGGATTTCAATTCCCAGCAGCACTGGGGAAATCCTGTAGTTCCACACGTTTGCACAGTGTGGCAGCTGTGAGTAATTACAGCATACTTTTATTCAGCCATCCACCCGTGCCAGGTGCAGATTTCGTCAGCACGGGAGGTTACGGCGTCTGAGGAGAAGATCCATGGGGGAGCAGCAGCAGGGCGCCAGAGGTCTGGGCAGTGAGGCAACGTTCCGGGCCACGCGGCGGTGATAGAAGGCTTGACTGCTTCCAACGCTGAAAATCTTCTCGTCCGGGCAGTCCCCGGACAAAAAGCCAAGTGCCCAGTGATTGTTTCAGACTGTGTGAGTGTTTGGTCGGAATATCGACTGTCAGTGAGAGTGCACCATACACCTCCAATGAGGGACTAGTTTTGTTTGAACCCTACGCTTGAATGAGGGACATGTTTATTGTTTATCATCACGCTCGAATGAGGGATACTTTTATTTCGGAAACCACTACGCTCTGAAGGAGGAACAGGTTATTTTGCAAACCAGTGCATTCCGGCTAGGTAGGGAAATAAGGCAGAAGTGATCGTGTGCCTATTAACATGTGTCAGTTACTCCAGACAACTTCACAAATATGTTACAGCTGGGAATTTGCTTTACGTACATGTTATGTTTGCTTTTGCTTTCCCTCGTGGCCATGCGTTTGTATATTCATGTGGGAAAATATCCCAGTATGTTCCCTCTTGCTTGCTAAGTGTTGTTCATGTTTCCATGCCCATCTTGTTTCACGTTATATGTTTGGCCTTCCAAGATATGTTTTGTCAATAGGAAGAAAAGTACATGTTATGTGCAAAGAGCTTTTAGGTACAGGAGGTGTGGAGCTCAGAAGGGGTGTTTATTGAAGAATGTGTATGTATCACTGCCTGTGCTTCCCCTTACCTATCAAAACAGGTTTTCCCTAAACCTCTTTGCGGTTTTCCTAACTTCCCCCACCCTATCCACAACCTCTCCCTAATCCCTATTCCCCCCATTGGCTGCCACGTGGCTATCTCTGGTCTTGACAATTAAGCGCCCATGCCAACCACGGTGGGAGGGTCGAATCCATTCGGCTTCTGTGGTTCGGGGGAGAGTGTTGATACTCTTTCCTTGTGTAAACCTGACAGAATAGTAGTGTGGAGAGGGGAGAGCAGCAGTGTGGAGGGTGAAAAAGTAATAGTGTGGACTAGCAGAGGGTGGAGTAGTAGAGTAGAGGGGGAAGAAGAGTAGTGTGGAGAATAGTAGAGCGGATCGGGGATAGTAGTGGCAGAGAGCCCAGGAGAGTGGTAGCAGAAAGGAGAACATCAGACCGACAGTGAAAGGAGTGAGGGAGGAGGAGAGTAGTGTAGGAGATGGAAAGAATAGAACATCAAGTTAATGAGTATAAGAGCATGCAAGGAAGGGACTGAGGGAGACCTGAATGAGTGACAGGCAACTTTCCTTGATAACATTATTATTGTGGGACCTAGGTTAGGACTCATCTGGATTGTTCCTAGAAGGAGAGAGGAAGAAAGGACGTTTGCCTTTAGGCCATCACAACCATAGAGTCAGTTATTAGTCAAAAGGGGTTAGCAATCTCTAGTGACCATCAGGGGGTCTAAGGATGGCTATAGGGAAAGAACCACAGAGGTAAGATGGATGAGAGAGGGATGGCTCTCTCTAAATTACTTCAATAAAAACCCTTCAGCGGTCTGCTAGATTTGGTGAGTTCTTGACGCGATCTGTGACACCCAGTGTATTCAATGGATTCATCAAGCACTGATACAGAGGCTACCCACAAGAGAAATAACATGGGGGGAAGTCAGAGACCTGAGACTCCTGGGTAACTGCAAGTACTGAACCTTTTGACCACACGGTCTGGGAGGTAGAAGTCTAGCTGGAATTTCTTAGTCTTGATCTCCTACCAGAAGAATCAGAAGACTGCTGGGAATCAGTAGGGTCCGATCGTACCATACAAGAGCTTACCTTCCGGTGGAATCCACCACCAATGGCTGCAATCGGGAGGCGGGAGCCAGCCACATCATCGAAGGCCCACTACGAGGCCCGCCTCCATCCTCACTCCATTCCATTCCTTCTGCTGATCCCTACGGAGCCCCTTCCCTCTGCCCCCCAGCACCATCCATCCGTGCCGGACTTCTCTGCTGCTGCACATTACTGTGGGGTAAGAAACCAGACACTGTGGGACTAAATTGACTACATTTGCACATTTTCACTGTACGTGCACATTTGGCCTTGTTTGGTTAGCATGTTGCGCTCCGTGCACATCCCACTGGGGATTCCATGTTTTTTGCCATATTCATGTCTGATGCCTGTAGGCCTTCTAAAATGGCCATTTCCTTGTTAAATTGAGAATTTGTTTTGCTTCTTTCTGGGCCAGCTCCTGCCTTCCTCTCCCATTGGTTGCCTTGGCCCCTTAAGCCAATGGCTGCAACCGGGAGGCGGGAGCCGGCCACACCATCGAAGGCTCACTTCAAAGGCCCTGTCTACCACATTGTGCCCCTGTGACTGTGTTTTCCCCCGCCCACCCTCATGCCTCCTGTGACTGTGTTTGTGTAACCGCACCCACCCCCATGCCCCGCAGACTGTGTTTTGCCCCCACACCTCCTTGCCTCCTGTGACTGTGTTGCGCCCCCATCCCACCCAATGCAACCATGACTGTTTTGCCCCCCACCAACCTCCTGCCCCCCATGACTATTGTGCTACCAGGCCTGTGACTGTGTTTTGATCCCCACCCACCAGCTGCCCCCTGTGACTGTGTTGTGCCACCAGGCTTGTGACTGTGTTGAGGCCCCCACCCACCTCCTGTGACACGGTTTGTGCCACCCACCCACCCCCATGCCCCCTGTGACTGTGTTTGTGCCCCCCACCCACTCCTTGCCTCCTGTGACTGTGTTTTGACTCCCAACCAACCCTTGCCCCCCATGACTGTGTTGTGCCCCCCCACGCCTTGCTTCCCCATTACTGTGTTTTGCCCCCATGCCCCGTGACTGTGTTGTGCCCCTCACCCACCCCTGACCCTGTGACAATGTTTGTGCCCCCCACACACCTCCATTCCCCCCTGACTGTGTTTTGCCCCACCCACCCCCATGCCCCCATGACTGTATTTGTGTCCCCCACCTACCCCCATGACTGTTTTTCCCCTTCCCACCCCTATGCACCCGTGACTGTTTGCACCCCCACCCACCTCCATGCCCCCGTGAATTTATTTGTGCCCCCCACCGATCCCCTTTCCACTGTGATTGTCTTGGTTGCCCTCTACCTTCCCCCGACCTTCCCCCGCATGCCAATTTTAGGCACTACCTCAATTGCCGCCAGGCATAGTAATTGTAGCAGCCTGTCTTTCGCAGCCACTTGCCCTCTCTTCTCCCCCCCTTTTCTTTTAAAGTCTGCCATTACCCCAATTGCGGTCAGGCATAGTAATCGTAGCCACCTGTCGTTCTCATCCACCTGTCCTCTCCTCCTCTTATCCCTCCTCCTGTCTTGTTAAAGTCTGGCACTACCTCAACTGCCATCTGGCATAGTAATCATAGCCGCCTGTCTTTCGCAGCCTCTTTCCCCTCTCCTCATCCCCCCTCTCGTTCCCCTCTTGCCTGTCTTTCACAACCACCTTCCCTCTCCTCTCCCCCCTTATTCTTTATGTCCATTAGCACTTGCTCTTATAAATTGTCCCGTGACCTCTGATAGCAGCTTGTCTGTCCCCCCTTCCCTCCTTGTCTTCTCCTCCCACTCCCCCCAGCACTATTCTAAATCGTCACCTGTCCTATTATGATAGTCAGTGGTGTTCCTCTCCTCCTCCCTCTCTCCACACCCCACTTCCTCCTCCTCCTCCCCCTCCTCTTGTTATTCATCCACTACATCAATTGTCACCAGGCATAGTAATGTTATTGCTGGTTTTTGTCTCATTCTTCCCTTACCCTCTTCTCCTTAATTGTTCCTTGCACCTGCCCTATCTGAAATGTCGCCAGGCTGATTATGATAGTTATTTTTCACATTCTGAATTGTTTCCAATGACTTGTAAGAATGTAATTGTATTCTCCCATGTTCCCTCCCTCGTAGAAGCGCTTTGAAACACATTGTGTATAGGCGCTATACAAATAAACAATCAATTCAATTCAATGCACCCCGACAGAAGAAGCAAAACATTCTCTTAGAGGCATACAGATGGCACAGGGTAGAACCAGCCAGTTGACACAAGCTCAACCCAGTGGAAGCGGATTACTGGGTCTCCCAAGCAGCCCCTTATATGAGCAATAAAGACCGCCATGGACCCATACGACAAAGAGGAGGTGGAACTAACACCACTCGATGCGGATCTCAGTCCAAGGGAAGCAGGCTCAGCATCCACACCGATGGAAGACCTATTACGAGCCCTAGTGGAAGGTCAATTGCCTATAAGCTGCCAAAAACAAGCAACTTAGACCATTACAGGAGGCTTTTACTGAAAGAAGGGAACACCAAGTTGTGCCACCTATAATATTACAAAAACAGAGCAATGGAGAAGATTTGGCCACCTTTTTCGTGAATTTCGAGAGAGTGTCAGAGACCGCAGGCTGTAAAGCGAGATCGCTGGGCCAGGTATCTCACCCTGCTACTAAAAGAAGGAACCCAGCAGGCCTGTCAAGCCCCAAACCCATATGAAGAGCTGTAGCAGGGCATCCTGGAAAGACTGGGACATGACTGGGAGCATTAAAGGATCTGCATAAGACATCTACGCTTGCAACAAGGTAAATATTTCCGCTTGAGGTCCTATCGAGACAGAGGCTTATTGAATAAGTGGCTGAAAAATAAAACATATAAGGAAGTTAAAGAAATGTTGGTACATGAACAGATTGTCGACACCCTGCCCCTGTATATGCAAAAAAAGTGCCTTGCAGTTACATGAGCCCACCTTAGAAGAAGCCATCCAAACACTGAACATACATTATAGAGCCAGGTACTCACAGGAGTGAGTCAGTTGTAGGGCCTAAGAAAATGTGCAACCTAAAACCTAGTACTGGGGGCGAGAGGAAAGTCTGGCTCGGAGGAAACCCCATCCAACTGCTACGCGAGAAGGACAAGACTCTTCATCCCACTAGATGGGGGGGGGGGAACCACAGGCAGATCCCTGCCCAGAAGTGTTAAGATGTTATGCTTGTGGGAAACTAAAACACATGGAGAAAGTGTAACAGATGGCAAAACAAACACTCCAAGGCTCGGTTCAAGGGTTTTTATTGGTATTCCCATTGACCTTATGGCCGTCCCTCTCGCTCTGTCTCATCTAATAATGCACCTTCTCCCTAACACAGGTAAAAAGATGGTGACTATTGATTCACTATACTATACTGGACATCAGGACCTAAAGAATACTTTTTTTTCAAATAACCATATTTGAGATTTAAGTCAGAATACGCTGTGTACTTCTGTGGGCCTAAATTGGCTTAATTTACACAATTATCTGTTTTTTTTCTCTTTCGGGATCATCAACTGTGCAAAATGTAAGGACTGTAGAAATGAAAAGTTAATCTTGTTAGCTGGCACTTTCTAATAAGATGCCTTAGTTTTAAACTGGCACCATGGAAGAGGGCGCTGACTAATCAGGTTGCTCGGAAGGTAGGCTGTATTGTATGGCACAAGCCCACGTTCCGAGCAGACGGGGTTCTGCTAGCCAGTTTCCCCTTCCAATCCTTGCTCCTTCCACCTATTCAGGTGCTAAGTGAGTGTAATTTAAAAAAAAAAAAAAAAAAAAATCAATGCGCGGTTCCCTCTGCACCATGCTTTTCCAAGTCCGTTTCACCATTCATGGCGTCAGGATCATCAACATTGAAAACAGACTCGGGAAACAACGGTGCAGTGCTGTGCTGTGTGCTGCGAGTTCATTTTCTTTAAAAAATAAAGAAATAAACAAAACCATTAGTGGCCTCTTAGAAAAGTACATGGGTGCTAATGGCGATATGCTCAACGACGGTGGGACGAACGTGTGTGTTGAGTCCCCCGCTTCCTCTGGCCCTTAACTTGGACAGCGGCCAGTAACAGACAGGGTTGGCCCGCCGCCTCTGGGCATATCGCATCATTAATGAGTCTGTAATTAATATGTAAGCAATATAACAGTTTATTAGTGATTAACCAGATGGTAATTATTGCATGAACTTGTGAATCATAGTATCATGCAGTTCCAAATGTTATGTAGTTTTACAAAATGTTCATCCGGATATTTATGTACTGAAATAAGTCCCCACAGTCCAGTTGTTTTTCTTCCAGGGTGACGCATAGAACTTGTGAGGCAGACATCACTTACATACATACAAAAAACCTTCAGTGATAAAATTCGTTCCTGCTTATTGGGGTCCAGCAGTTGACACATTCTCAATGCCGCAAATCGATGTTGAAGGAGAGCAGCACTGAGGGAGACCAGCACTGATGTACCTAATCACTAAACCTTGATAGTAAATTCACTTCCTAAAGACTTATTGGAGTGTGTAATAAATGGCATATGCTATTAATTGATTATTCTTCAGAAGTTCTTTCTTGGCAGTAAAGTGAGGTATTGAGCAAATACATTTTAATAATAACGTGCTGTGGTTACGTAATAACCTGTTTAATTAGCACTAAATACCATAAAGGTATGACATTATATAGGTAGCAACAGGCGTAACTATTATGCAAGTCAACGGCATTCAAATTGCACAGCTTCAAAAGCCCCTGCAGCGGCTTGCATATTGTTTGGTAGTTATGCATATCAAAGCATATACACTGGTAACTCCTTTATGGACTCTTAGCCTGCCCAGATCACCACCTTGTACGTGATTAGCACCAGAGGAATGGTTGAAAAGTCACACGTCTTCCCAGCCCCACTCCCGCCTAGCTCAGTAGCAAGCACATGGACACCCCTAGGTAAGTCTGTAATTTCAGGCTTTTCTGACAGCAAGTATGGGGCACTGGGGGACCACATGGATAGCAGCATTTAAGGCCCATTCAGGCGTAGAAGCCTGCCCAACTACAACATTATACCGCAAAACACCAAATCAGAAGGGCTAGCATTGTCAAGGTCTACAGGGCTATGCTATAGAAAATAAATAAGGTGAAGATGCACGTGAACATGTATTTTGAAGAAGATTCTCAAGTATTCATATTGACTTGCTGTGTTTTCCCCCCAAATGAAAATGAATGGCTCCCTGTGCACTATTCTGAGCTTACAATATGATCAAGAAAATTGCCTATTTATTTGAATTTGTATAGCGCACATCGGCTCGGGGGCATCGTGGCGCTGTTACAGTATGCTCACTTACACTGAAACTTAGACTTACAGTACAGGAAAAGGTTACAGGAAAAGTTACAGAATGAATGTAGGGGCAGTACATGAAAGGTTACAGTAGGAAGGCCAGGCAGGAAGATACGTTAGAATACATTAGGCTTATTTGGTGAGGGGGATTAAGTACATAGGTGTGGTGTAGCAAGAGGTATGATTCTTACGTTGCGGAGCAGTCCTAGTACATTAAAATCCTGTTAGTAATACAAAATAGGGAATTCTATGCTAGCTTAGCAAAAGCGTGTCAAACTGAAAGCAACATGCCAACATCAATTCTACCAAAACACCGACTTACCAAATTGAAGGTGTCGAGTCAAGGGTTTCTTCAGGAAGGAAAAAGCAGTGGCATTGACTGGACTGAAGCATCTCTGGAGACATCGTTTTTGTTACATCATAATAGTGGCCAAATCTCGAAGAGGTTACTGTGTTAACCTTTAAAATATGAATTTGACACAAAAGGTTTAATTTGGTTTTGTCAAACACAATACAGGCTTCACAAGTAGTAACTTGCCATCATCATTCCATGAGCACTGCCGTTTTGTGACATCTACGTCAGGAAGAATATGGGAATACTGCAGCAGGCCAAATTTAGTATTGTACCCGATTGACGCTTCTTAGCTTATACATTAATATTTGGGGCAAATGCAGAGAAACGTAGATTCATCAAAAAATCCTGACATGGTGATTTGCATTGAAATCTCAATACTGGTTAAAAAAGAAATTACATAATGTTTGCCAATTGATAAAGTAATTAATTCCTGGGAAAACAGACTTCAACATTAAAGACTTGTTTGTAATTGTGATGTGGCAGCAACCCTTGACACGCAGGCACCGACATTAGCACCCAGTGGCTACAAGAGCTTCCAAATTTACAAAGAGGAAGCCGGGGGCCCCACTGGCAGCAGAAAACCCACACAGAAAGCACCCCAGGCTCACATTGCTCACAGTGCACTAGGGTAAAGGCAGAGGCAGATTACCGAAAAGTACCCCGAAGCCTAGACTATCCCAAGTCTAGTGATTAACCTGAGGCTCAAGCAAACACATGGTATATGATGCACAATAAGCATGGGCAAATGGGGAACAGGGTGGGGTTTTATCACACACAACACTGCAGCATGGTAAGGGAAAATGAAACCCTGCACACCATGGGGCAACAGAGAAGAGAAGCAAACCTCTCTCCACAGAAACTAAAAGACCATCATTTTTACAATAAGTCAAACTAAAATGCAGAAGGAAGTTTCTATAAACCAAGCACGGGTATAAAAGACACAGGATATACTCTCCAAAGAGAAAGATGTGCTGGATAATATAAACAGAAATGTAGGTTTGGATGCATGGCCATAACTTCACTGGAGAGGAGTCTAGACATACATTCTGATAAGGACATTAGCACTGGATCCAGAACTGGGCAAGACAAATGCAAGAGGCCTTCAATAGAGGAAAACCAGCTTGCGTTCTGCAATGTGCACACATATTCGTTGTCTCCTCTCGGTATCAATATACCGAGGGGGGTTGCGAGGTCTGAAAAATATATGGGGCTAGGTTAATGTCGAGACGTCGGGACTCGGGGCTAGCAATCCTTTCGGTTGCAACCCCAGAGTTTGGAGCAGAGTTTTGGGCAGTCTGTGATGCTGTGATTGTGGCTATTTCACACTACCCTGACCTGCGAAAATCATAAAGGCCCCCCGCCCCCCTGCTAACTAGTCGATACAGTAGAGCTGCCTGGTACAGGGGTAAGCTTTCTACTAACTGTGCTCACATTGCTTGCAGCCGAAAATCGGGCACAGGAGTGTGGGTCTGTTACGCAGAAAAACCTTTGCTTTCCCATAGCCCGCCCGCCAGGTGCAGACAACTGCCTTGTTATCAGGCAGTCCACTATTCCGTCTGTGCTGCCAAAGGGTGGATGAGGAAAGACTTCTTTTCTTTACTTGTGCAAGCAAAACAAAAAAACAAGCAAAAAGGGAAGGACAATTTTTTCTAAACCTATTGCGTAGGCGCCACGAGGTGACTGCAGGAATTGATCCTTTGAACCCCAGCTGCATTGAGGCTGATCTGTTTGGTGTATTGGTCCTTTTTCTCCTCTTACGATGGTGGTTGTGCTTCACAGCATGCTCCAAGCCCAAAAGGGAACCCCTGACACTTTTCAAGGTTCACCTCTGACAGTGGCGGAAAGTTCAATGGCTCCATTCGACCAGGGCCCGAGTAGTGATGCAGCAAAGCGGGCACTCGAAAGAAAGGGCTCCTCGCTGCAACTGGGTCCTGGAAATGTGCTTGCTGGTGCTCCTGCTGCAGAAATACAGAACCTTCAAATAATGATCCTCAAGGAGAATGCCCCATCGAGAGAATGCATAGAGCGCATTCCGGTGGAGCATACGCAGCAGGGCGAAGGTACTGTAAAATGTAGCCCCAAAATTATTAATGCTTCTCCCATTCACCAGGAAACACGGGGACCCCTCCACACTTGCCTGATTCTGGCCTAAGGCAGGTCCTTATTTCAAATGAAAAGGACTTGGTATCTGATGTTTCTATTCTTGCGCCTGCTATCTGTCATGAACTGGGGAAACGAGTAAGACTCTCACTTGACGTTAAATCAAACCAATTGGTTTTCCCTGGCCCCATCGATGAGGAGGCTGAAATCACTGAGGTTATGTTGCATCAGCCAGGAGTGTTGGGTGTTCAGCCCAACGGAAGCACTGGGGCTTCGCCAGAACGTGATGCCACTTCTGATTTGTTACTTGAAGGAAGGGGGTGTGTCGACCAAGGTGAGATCACAGCCCTAAGGCAGGGAAACGGGGGGCATGGGAGGGAGTGCCATGATTCACATGCAATAACCCTTCTTGGCGCTCTACTATAGACTATGTCTTCATGTAATCAGAGTTGCAAGTCATGGGCGGTTCATTGGAGGTACGGCGTATCCAGTTAAGTGACCACTCAATGCTAGTATATGAGTTTCCCGCCTTGTGGTCGTGCTCTGCTTGCTGTGAGGAGCTGATACTATCGGTTAACCCAAGGTACCAGTGTGCGCTGGCAATATAGTTTTGCTCGCAAATTTAATGGGATACTGGAGACGAGGCTCTAGGAGAATTTCCCCTGACTATGCAATCCTGACAGTTTTGTACCCACTATTCAATCAATATTGTGAGCCTTGTGCTCATCAAAGTCATTGGCTAAAGACACCTGTTATGGAGTCCATGTTCATGCCTTTTATAGGGCAGAAATTTTGCCTAAAAAAGGAACTGAGGCAGGATATCTGGAGTCTAAAGAAATAGTCAATAATTTCCCACTGATAGTCGAGTACTGAGAACAGAAGAACAAGTTACTTACCAAACTGGTAACGTTCTTTCGATGGGATGTTCCTCCGACATATTCCACATCTATGACATGTAATGTCCACAGATGTGCACTTCGGAAACTTTTCAGCAAAGGGCGTCTTGCATCTATGGTGTGAAGCCGATGTCCGTTGAGAGTTGACGTCACCGGATGTTATATATAGGACGCACGGCGCCCATTGCCTCAGTTTAGTACTCCCCCCCCCCCCCCAAGAACGTGTGACACCAATCTCCTGCCAGTATAACTGCCTACAGCCTTGCGGAAATGGAAGCTGTATTCACAGAGGAAATTCTCCAGAGGGGCAGGCTGGGAGGGCGATGTGGAATACGTCGGAGGAACATCCCATTGAAAGAACGTTACCAGTTTGGTAAGTAACTTGTTCTTCGAAGGGATTGTGTCCTCCGGCATATTCCACATATATGACAGACTCCCAAAGCAGTACGACACTATGGAGGAGAGAAAGAATTTAGCCTTTAAAATTTAGAGTACCCAATCAAATGGCTGAATAGAGGACTGCCTTACCAAAGGCCAAATCCTGACCATGGATGTAGTCCAGGGAATAGTGTTTAACAAACGTATGGACGTAGGCCCATGTGGCTGCTTCACAAATATTCCGAATAGGAACACCCCTCTGTAGAGCAATTCACTCACTTTGCATGCACAGTTTTAAAAGACAACAGTCTCAAAGGACACGAGTTTTAGGGCTCTAACAGACCTCCCATCAGAAACTTTAAAACCAAATTCAAATCCCAACCCAGAGGGGACGGTGGAAACACATTACACAGTTCATTCATAAACTGTGAAATCAAAGGAATGTTAAAGTAAGAACACTCTTCAGACGAGATGTCTAAATATAGACATTGCCACTAGGTAACCCTTAATGGTACCCACTTGAAGGCCCCTGTGGGCTAAAGAAAGCAGAAAAGACAACACCATAGGAATGGAACACTGGAAAGGATCCACATTCTGACCCCTGCACCAATCACAGAACTTACGGCAACGGTACAGGGATTTTGTTGCAAGCCGCCTGGCCGAAAGCAACACCTCCATCACGTCAGCCAGGAGGTCCCAATCCTTATATCTCAACCTTTCAGCTACCAAGCATAAAGGTTGAGAGACCTGACCTCTGGATGGAGAACCTGACCCCCCCCTCCCGTGAGAGCAGATCGTCTCGGTAGGGAAGATGGCGTGGAGGGCAGATGGACATGTCGAGAAGGTCCGGGTACCACGCTCTCCTGGCCCAATCCGGAGCAATGAGGATCATTCGGGAACCAAACCTCGGTAACCTCCGCAACACCTGAGGAATGACGGGGACTGGAGGAAACGTGTGACGACTCACCCAGGCACCATAAGCAAATACAGTGCGGGTCGGTCAACGACATCTTGGACTTGCAGTCCCAGCAAGTCTTGAACACGGACCTTGGAGTCAGAGGGGTCGAAGAAATAGACATCATAAGAGATCGATGAATCCACGAGGCACGCCGAGTTTCACTAAGCTATACACGTTCTCTGTCGGAAAAAACGGAACTGAGGCAACGGGCAACGTGCGTCCTACATCCGGTGACGTCGACCCTCGACGGAGGCCCTCGAGGGACATTGGCTCAACGCCATCGACGCAAGACACCCTCTGCTGAAAAGTTTCCAAAGTGCACAGCTGTGGACATTACATGTCATAGATGTGGAATACGTCGGTGGACACAATCCCTTCAAATTTTTTGGTTGCAAGGTCACAGGTTCTTGAGGTCGATAAGGACGCAGAAAAAATGCTAGGATGCATGTAGGGATGCAACACGAATAACTTCTGGTGACTGATTCAACCCCTAGCGAGATCACTCTGGGTTGACCACTTTCAAAAATTATACAGGACAGAGACTGAAGTGCCTGGTGTAGACTATATGTCATCCTGGTCAGGTGCTCTTGCCTGGGATATGGACACTTTGCAAATGCTTTTTCGATCTAGCAAGAGCTTGAATGCGCCGGGCCCTGCCGGTCTATCGACCATGACCCTGAAATCTGATCCGATAATGTGGGCAAAAATGATCTCGGCTCTGTTTGCCAATGTGCTTTCTGAAAGGTATATCCCCCAGTCTTGGAAACTTGCAACTGTTGTGGTGATTTTTAAGGGGGTGGGGTAGATTGTCAACCTTAAACTTCAGGCTGATATCATTACTAGACGCTAGATGTAAGATCTTTTCGAAGCTTGTTGTGCAGGTACTGTTAACTTGGACCAGACGTGTAGGCAAATTGAACCTATTTCAATCTGGGTTTAAGAAGGGAGTGGGGAGAGGTCTAAACAGTTTTTTGGTGAGTCTTTTAGATGCCCAGTTGCGGCATTAAAAGCAGGCACTGTTCCTGGCCTTTCTAGATGTAAGCAAGTCCTTTGATAGTGTAAACAGGGAACTACTGTGGTCAAAACGTTCTAAGCACATTTGGCCGAGTGCAGTAATAGACATCGGTGTATCACTACACAGTGATACAAAGATCGGGGGAAGATTGGATGTTTTAGGGTTTGCACTGTCTGGATTGACACAAATAGAGGATTACGTGAGGGATGTGTCCTGGCGCCTTTTTTGTTCAACTTCTACATAATGGACATAGGTCTTTGTTGGGACGCTGGGACGCCATACGCAGTAACCTTCCTCGAATAGGCCACGCTAAGATCCAATAATTATATTATGCGGACAATGTCATCATATTTGATAAGATACCAATAGGACTACAATGGGCCCTTGATATGTTATGATATGGCATTTATAACGCGCCTATACACAAGTGTTAAATCTCTACAACCAAATGGAGATCCTTCAAATGGTCGATCCATTGACAGTCCCTGGAAGTGGTGAAGGAGTTTATTTGGGGTCCAGGGTGATGTCAAATGAATGTAAAGTGGACACATACAGGAAATTTAGATCCTCCTTTTTGGCAGCGGCCTTACAGCTGTG
Source organism: Ambystoma mexicanum (assembly GCF_040938575.1). Taxonomy (NCBI): domain Eukaryota; kingdom Metazoa; phylum Chordata; class Amphibia; order Caudata; family Ambystomatidae; genus Ambystoma; species Ambystoma mexicanum. The sequence goes on along the minus strand of NC_090934.1, from coordinate 686,392,488 downwards.
ACTGTTCGATAATACGTTTGGTCATTTTTCAGACTAGCCTACGTTAAAACTATCGGCAAACATTTTTACCAAAACTTGTTTTTGGTGTTGAAAACTTGGGAGTTACTATAGATTGGTCATCCTTGGAGGCCCTTCTGTGGAGAAGGGTTCTTCACCTTCCCAAACTCATAAGTTACACATTGGGGCTGGTACCCCTTGGTGCATTAGTTGAATGGAAAGTGCTGCAAACATACGCCTTAATTCTTGCTCCTCCACACGTGTCAATTGTTAAGACGGATTTCTGAACTCTGTCCTGGTGGCGCAGAAGTTCAGAAGGCCAACCTAATTACTTGGAACAGGGTAACCTCTGGACGAGCCAGACCAATCAAGGTAGCGATTGCGGCAGTCAAGACTAGGTCTCAAGAGGGGTGAGGGTGACTGAAAGCCCGCAATGAGCACACAAAGCAAGGACACTTACAAACTACTCCAAACAGGTGTTATATTAAAAATATATACACATTTATTCCAAGGCCTTTAAAACAATGACCGTAGCGAGAAAATCACAATATAACATTAGTAAACCAACACATACCATACCAATACAATATATATACAAATACAACAAGTCTCAAGCGTTAGATGCACGAAATGTGTAGTCCACCTAAAAGGGAGGGAAAACAGGCAGTGCGAAATAATGCTTAGACCCAGTTCGCCTTCAGAGGCACCTAACTAGAAGGAAGTCCGAGCCCTGCGAAGAGTGGAGCCTTGTGCTCAAAAGTACCTGCACACGCTGGTGCCAACGGGCAAAAGGGGAGTCTCTTCGAAGGAAGTCAGGCAGTTCAGTTTAGTGCACAAAAGAAGAAGAACAAGTTCCGCGACTCAAGCGCAGCCTCTACTGTGGGCAGAAGCAGAGCGCGAGTACGGAAAAGGGCGCTGTTTTGACACAGCGGGGAAAAGCTATGGGCTCCTGCAGGAGGGCGACCAGTTCCTAGCTATGCTACTCACCGGTCCCAGATGCAAGCAGACCCAGGCTTCTCCGCGTCAGTTTCAGTAGCTGGCAGGTTCTGAAGAGCAGGGAACGTCTCGTCGTCGTGTTGAGTCTGCAGCGGCAGAGTTGAGTAAAAGACATCCCAATCGAAGAAACCCGCACAGTTTGTTACCACAGCAGGGCAACGGAGCGGCCGTGTGTATCTGAGCCAAATGTACACTACTCACTTCAGACCTGGGAACGCCTAGTGTACGAAGCGTGTGAGAGTGACAAGGACTCGAAATACTACACAACCTGGCGGCTGTTACAGAGCAAGACTCCCGTGTAAGCTGGTCAGTCAGCTGGATGGCCCAGAGACGCTTCTGAAGGCTTACGAGCAGGAGATGGTGAAGATGCCGAGAATAGCTGTTCCCGCTATTCCAAGGGTCGAAGTACCAGTACAGGCCTTCTGGTTCGATCAAAGGTGAAAAGGGTTTCACAAGACGACAGCAGTGCAGAGGAGAAGTCCTTCAGCGGGTCACCAGCGATTCCTCGGTTCAGCCTCTTGGTTGCAGGATACTTGGCTCCTGTATTCCTTTGTTCGTGAGAACTCAGGAGATCGACATGGTAGTGGTGTTTCCAGCCCCCTCTTATCCACGGTTCCCTTCGCGCCAAAACGGAGGGGACCCCATGGGAGATCCGCTCATCAACACTCACACCATTCGTGGACCAATCACAGACCACGGTGGTCCCAGGCATTCACACCACCCTAGACTCTCTGGCACCCAGGATGTGTATTGGGACCAGACATCCCAGCCCACATCCTGGAGGCACACACCAGGCATGTAGAAGCCCGCGAAAGCATCTGTGTTTCGTGGGAAAGTACATGCCCAAATAAGGAAGGCCCCGGGTCGGCTCGACCTGGGGAAGGTGAAGGGAGCAAGACGGTCAGCGGACAGGACAAAGGAGCCTCGTTGTCTGGCCATTTTGGGAGCCAGGCCACCATTTTGGGTTAAGCGCGGAAAACGCGCTTAGAACGCCAAAAGGAGCTCAAAACACAAGAAACGATCGCTGCCACCATTCCCGTCCGTGAATCACTTGCACCGATCAGTTACAATCCTAAACGAGTATCTAGGGCCTGTAGAAGGCTAGAGACCCAAGAGAGCTGTAACTTAGCTTACAGTGCCCTCTTGTGTCATGTTGCACGAAAGCCGCAACATGATAAAAGAAACTACAGGAAACAGCGTTCCCCGGTACTGACTGTCTTAAGGGCATGTCAGTTTCCCCGTAAGAAAGGAGCAAAAGCCCAGAGGAGTGCGGCAGAAGGCTGCACTTCTCTGGCAAAGTCGAGAACAAGGTGAAAAACAACAGCAAAACGTTTGGGGGTTGCCACATGGAAGGAAAATTACCTATAATTACGAAATCTTTCCTAACATCAATGTATACAAAAGTGGGACAAGAAGTAAATAAAGCTAACTGTAAACCGTTAGTGATATGGAAGAATAACTGTGAGAAAATACTGGTGAGGATCGAATCTTCTGCAGTGAAGCTCGTAAGTAACCCAAATAAAGTGAAACTTAAGTTACAAACTCACGAATAGCTAAAGAATAGGGCAGCTCTGAAGAATTATTGTTGTTTTAATGATCATTTTGAACATAATATAAAAAGTTGTAATACTCAGTCTTCTTACTTGATCCCTCTAGGGATTTTCGAGTAAAGGCAGTGAGGTTGAGATTGAATCGTTATCTAACAAGGGAGGTCCTGAGCTCCCGAGAGAGCCTGGAACTTAGTTGCAGAGTCTGCCGCTTCTGTAAACTTGTCCAGGAATCATTAAGACACATATGTGGGGAGTGCCCTTTGCTCGAAGACCTCTGACATGAGAACTTGGTCAGATGCATTATCAACATTGAAATAATTCCTGAAGAACACTTGTGGACTCAAATTTTGAACTTGAATGAAACAAATGTATTAATAGCAATTTTAGTATTTTTAGAAAGAATTTTGAATCCCGATTTTTCCTTAATAGGACTATGAATTGTATTATGCTTATAGTTTCTATACTACATGTATTATGTGTTTTATGTATGATGTAGCGTTCTACTGATTAAATGTTTTTGTACTGATGATTTGTGTGAACATTTTTAAATATTAACCAAAATGCAAAATAAATAAATGTAGCCCCTGAGCTTCTATTCGAGTCTACAATTTATGTATTTGTTTCATATTGGAAAGATTTGCATAGAAAAAAAACATGACATCCCTAATGAAGGTCTTGACGTAGAAGGTATTTCAATGCAACTCCAAGTTGGAGACCCTGACAGACTGAGAAAAAACACACTGAAATATCAAGCTTAAGGTCCGTGCTGTTGTTCTTCAGACCTTACACAGTTTCACGAGTGTCTGTGTCCTCTATTGGGAACACACAAATCAAAACGAAAGGCTTGAGCATTAATTCAGGACTGCTTATTTGCGGTTATTGTCACCTCTGATACCTAACATGTCAAAAACCTGTAGAATGTCGTCTGAATCTTCCTGGCGACTTCACTACAACCAAGGGCTAAGGCAGGGAGGCAGGGATAATGGGGTTTGTGGACCCACTGGCTAGGTGGAGAAACTATGCGCAAACCGATTGCAGAGCTGGAATACCAACAAGAGAAAGAACTGGTCCTGTGGACTTTTGCAAAAGAGCACAACATTCAGGTCAGAGGTTGGTACTGGTGTTGCCTGATCTCGCTAAGGGTACTCGGAAACAGACTCTTAAAAGGGAGTTGATTCAGAGGGGGGTTGAGGCTCTGGCGCTATATCAGATCAAGTTGTGACTTATCAAGGAAAGAAAAACATATGTTTACAGATGGCACAAGTGAGGTACAGGACTAAACCCTGGTCAGAGGGATGCTCCAACCAATAGAAGATCTTTTTTGATTCTGGTGGGGCTAATGTTAACGCATAATAACTATCTAGCTCATGAGGGGGGTAGGGTTGGCAGGCACCTTCTAGAGGATATGTTGATAGTGCCTATTCGGAATAAAAATGTGTTCTGCAGGCTCTTGGCATGTATACCCACTTCTGCCACTCTTCCTCCGATCACCAAACCAAAATATGTTTACTTAACTAGTTTTTTAAGCAGGCTGTGCCCCCGAATTCCAACATCTCATGCAAAACAGTTAAAAAATAAAAATTGGGAGTGCATTTATGTGTTGAGGAGACATTAAGACATGCTAATGTCATAGCGTTGACCTTTTTCTTGCTTTCGAACTTAAGTCTGCACTTAAGTGATTTGCATGTCAGAGTGCAAAAAAGAAGTGGAAAGTGAAGACAAAATTGCATGTACGGCTCCCTTTTGAACTCTGCATACGAATGGAGTATAAGACACCTGCCATTTACATAGGTCAGTCAGTGATTACAATGAATTCCTATGCAATACACCTGCTTTTTGCTAATGTAAAATCAGACTGATTCCGTAGGCATCCACAGCATTTACATAAGCATGAAAATGTCATACTGGCATAAACCCTGTCGCATTGTATCGCAAAAAGGAAGGGACGGGTGCAGACTCAAAAATGATGATCCGAGAGAGACCCTTCCCTACCATATAAATGCATAGAAACGGGGTGTAACGTAAAATGCACAAAGGTTTTACACATGACTTTTAAACATTGCTTTTACGTTAAGGGAAATGAGCCTCCAAGGGGGGACGAAGACATCTGAGTTTGCGACAAAGCATAGACTTCTGCATTAACTTGTAGGTTACCTGCAATGTTTATGCTATGCCAGTGTTTTTAGCCCTGCAATGTCACAAGCCCATGGTAGGTCGTACTCGAAATTGTCTTTGATATAAGGTAACATTCAATGACAGATATGCATCTGGCAAAACTCAAACTTCATCAGTCTTCGTTTCTGGGTTTCTTACCATTGGAATGGAGCAGAAATGAGTTCTGCTTCTTAAAAAGGTGTAACTATGACTATGCTTTGCTAGCATTTAATGAAATACCATTTATTCGTTTTTTTTATTTTGTTTTTAAAAATAAGGCTCATTGTGAACCCGAGTAGATGCAGAGTAATTAAAACACAGCTATCGGTATGTTCCTATTTGACACACATTTTATAATTCTAAAGGAAAATAAATTTGCTCAGTAATGAATTTAATCCAAAATTATATTTATTTCTCCATCTGTAACAAAAAAAGATCATGAGGTGCCAAGTATGGAATGGCAACAGACCCTTAAAAGACACTTAAAACGTTTAGTAATGTTTAACTCCTTAAACATGTTTTTGTGCTTTAAACATCCGCTACTTCAGCCAGTTCTTTGGCCTGCCAGTGTACTCTTTATGCAGATAAGAAATCGCAATTGTTTTTATAGCGTGGTGTGCAGTAGAGTATTGTTTGCACTCTGGGTATGCTGCGCCTCTCGGAGTTTCAGTGAGCCTCTGACTAACTGAACTTTGATCTGATGTCTTCATTGAGAAACGCTCCAGGTTGCCAATTTCGAATGCAAATCCTCCCCGAGGCCAAAGAGAATTTAGCAAAGATAGCACAAGAGAAAAAAACCACAAGACGTTTCCAGGATCTTCTTTGGGAATCCCTGGGCACACTGGTGTCCCTAATCCACGAGGCAGCAGGGATTAAGGTAGGTGATAACCTCTCCTAATTCAAAAGAAATAACACAGAGCCTACAAAGTGGGTGGAGACTGGGATTTGGGTCCAATATAACAGCAAGCCATGAAAGCTTGGCTTGTGTCAGCGCTGTGAATGGGCTCCAATGTTCTAAATTCCCAGGCCTGGCAGGGAAGCTTGCAAAAGCCTACCTGAATCAAGTAAGCATACATAATCGGTTTTAAAAGAATGGCCATGGAGAGGGGGTACTTTTCAGTCCCCTTAAGTTGATATATTTACCGGCAGCTACCAGGCTAACGTCTGGCTATTCTAACATTCCAATGAGTCGGAAAGGCAGGGAGCAGACTCTTCCTGTACAGTATGGGGATGTCTCCTGCTGTTATGCTAAGTGTAATGCCAGTTTGTGGGCATTCCAGCTTCAGTGACAAACCAAGCAGGCGACCGATTTCACGGCTTACCAGTTTACATATTGCCCCAAGAAAACACATTCATTGACAAAAAAAGAAACGTCGGAAAGCCTTTTGGATACCAACTGGGCAAGTCATTCTTTTAAGGAGCTGCAATTAGTTTGACGACAGATTTAATGTTTAGACAGTTAACTACTTGAAAAAGGGCACGAGGCGTAACTATTACAGTGTGTACATTAGCTTTCTTAATCCAAAAAACCTCAACATGCACCAAACAATGTGAAAGGATGTTGCGGATTTAGTGAACACACACTTCTAAGAAACTTCTTATCCAGAGGAAAAAGAGCAGGGGTGTTGTCCAATATTTTCACTACATCAATGATTAACTATTATTTGGTGTGGGGCACCTCACATACGACCTGTGAAAGACTCGACGAACTGATAACAAAAACAGTGTATACGTTAATTGATTTATTTTCAATGTCTAGGGCGTGAGTGAGAAAGTGCTGCGACCCATGTCTTTAGTTTCGGATTGTCATGATTCTCCAAATATGCTACTCTTCCAAACTCGGTGCCTAACTGCTAGTCCGGGCATTGTTTTTTTACCTTTCTTTAGGAAATGCGATCTCCAGTTCCAGCATGCAATGTTTCTCTCAAGGCCCACTTTCTCAGTTGTTGCGTGGCTGTGGTCTTCACCCCTGCTTCTTCCTCTGGCTTCTGATGTCACCTCCCCAATCTTCACTTCTCTGTCAGTTCTGTCCACTGCCTTCTCTTCATCTCACTGTCTGCTCTCCTTCAGTGCATCCTTCTTGTATGCACACCAGACAGCTCCTCCACTGGCACCCAGCCCCTAGTTACTCTAGTTACTCTTGCAGCTCTTGCTAATGCGTCCCCTTGGCATCATGCCGGATACGATATCTGCCAGGGGCTCTCAAATTACCCACCATCATGCTCGGGAGCTCTGTGTCCGATATCTGCATCTCCAATACGGTATTGGTCACATCGGCATGAAAATATACATTAACGTTGTGTCACTTGCTGGTGATTATGTTGAAGGGGACCCGTTTCTCTCTATCTACTCCATCAGGCTTTTATTTCTGTCTTGGTGGCATATGCATCACGTGAATTGAAAGGGGAAAAAGACTACATATGTGATGCCATCTTCCATCTAATGATGGTCCCTTCACCACACACCTCCTCAGTTAGCTTCAATATATCTCTTGAGTCTCCAGCAGGAGTGGGAAAGCCAAACAACAATGGATCTCCCATTACTGTTCTGATGTTCGTTTGATAGGTAGTCAGCTGGTCTTGATGGATCATGGATGCCCCCCCCCCACTATACACATCCCATTAGCCAATCTTGGCAACACTGTAAAAGTCTTCCTTCACTCCTTAACCATCTCCATCTTCATTAGTAACTGCTTATTCTGGTCATCTGCATCCTAAAGATTGCATGTGGTTGCAGCTTTTAGATTCTGTTCTATCACACTGTGCCTGGACCAGATCTCCACTTCACACACTGGGTGAAGATTACACTAAGCTGAGGATACCATATTTTGGGGACTATGCTTTTCACAGTTTCTCAGTTACTTTGCCAACTTGACTATTGTAACGTGAGCTTTGTACCTTATTGAGACACTCAACCACTAGAGATGGCAATGGTAGCAGAATCAGTTTGAACAGGAAGCAGCTATGATTCGCGCACTCAGCTGAAGTTCCCTAAATAATTATCAAAGGGTTTACCCCAACCAGGCAGAACGCTAAGCCCATAGTCGCACTGCGGGCAGTTAGGAAATGCGCCAGTTCAACCAGGGCTATTGATCACAGAACCCACTTTAACAGCTGTTGGGGAAGGAACAGAGACACACTAAGAAACACTTAGACTGTTCTTTACGTCAGGGATTGGAACAATACTGTTGGTATTGGGCATATGTGGCAAGATCTATTTAATTTAATGTATTTCCTACTGCAAAGAAAGGCACCAGCCAGGTCCTCCACAAAGGTAGTATGCCAACATCACCAAAGATGCACTCAAATGGCCAATCTATTTTCTTGAGACCTAAGAAAACGACAGTAAACGAAAATCTGTTTGAGACTAAGGTATGTATAACTGGTGCCATGTCTGTGGACACATGCTGCAGGCATGGCTCTCCATACATGCACTCTAGAATACAGCTATGTTAATGCAAATCCGGTCAAGCAGCACACAGAGCCGTTCACATTGAAACCTCGGATGCACCTCAAAACCTCTGCCATTATTATACGACAACTTACAAAAACAATCTGGTCCAGCTGGGCACACATCGAATCTCTTGCACTAGCACTCTATTGTAATCCACCAATAGCACCCATCCACCCACGTGACGGACCTCGAGGCTGCTTACTGCGGCCCAGCCAACCCGCCTAAGTTCTAACCTGGCAGAACCCACACACACACACATCTTAAACGTATCTCTTAGAATCTCCCATACATGGACTTGGGTCCCAGAGGGAATTCCAACCACAAAGCGCATTGAGGCCATACAAATGGGGAAGGGCGCTATATAAATGACGATTGCAATTACAAATCACTTTTCAGTATGGATAGGGCATGAGCCATCAATATTTGGCTGAAACCTAGTGATGCCTACTCTATCCACTTCTATAGAATTTACTACTGCTACTGGTCTGGTTTTATTTTGAGATGTTTTATACTCTAACAAGGCTGCCTTCCTCAGCTTGGTTGCCTACAATAGTGGATCACCAGATGTCCCCATGTACCAGAACACACATTTTAAAATTGGACACAAAGGCTTAAGAGGGGCTGAAGCTTCCAATGGCGAGAACTATTATCTCTGTGTTAGAAGAAATCATGCTTGCTTTAAGTGAATACTCGAGAAACAAAGTGGCAACCCAAACAATGGAATCATTAACTTGTTTCCTCCAGCAACAATGCTGGACAAAAAAAAAACAACCGCTCTGCAAGAGACCTGGAATACAAATGTATCCATTTGCTTGTCAGGATCTCTGACAATAACCCATTTGCATCTCCTGCATGGAAAACGAATATACCAAGCATTTTTTTCCCCACAAAGTCAAACAGAGGAAGAAACAATATTACAGATTCTGTGACAAACAGTCAAAGTGCACACAGATTCCCCAATTTTACCAGAGGGTTGTTATATAAATAAAACGCATGTTGGGTTCCCAGAAAGACACCAAAAAGCAGACAACCTGATGGGAGGGTTTGAGAACCAGCAAACCAAGTCCAATTTAAAATCAAAAATGGCAGCTGGCTATGGCATTGTTTTAGGCCAACCACAAAGAGACCACCTGGCCAAAAGCACAAGGACGAATCAGGGTGTTCACAGGTGAAGAACATTTCCCTAAAGGCCACCCAGGGGAAGAAGCAACACATCTTTGTAGCCCAGTCAGCCATGCCAGAGTCTGCCAGTCCTGGGAAGAGGTTTGAGGAAGAACGTGGATCCTTGGGGGCTCAAAGTTAGGAGCTTATCCAGAAGAATACAGACCTGGCAAGAGTTGTCCAGCAAAGCAGACCATGGGAGACCCCGGCCAGAGAGGGTCCAGTAGAAGAAGGCAACACACCGGTGAAGTGCTTAGGAAAAGAAGCCTTGTGAGAGGGGAGATTGTAGAAGTGTGAGAGTAAATAGAGCGTTTGGGACTAATAGAGAAGAGTCACTTGAACATAAATATACCAGCTTTGGAGTAAGAAAGAGAATGGAACATTAGTAAGTCTTGAATCATACATAGAAAACTGAAGAGAGGACCAGCTGGCAGAGAGAATGCAGGGGTACCACCTGGGATATGAGAGAGGGGAACAGGTATATTCTGAACAGAGTAAAAAGAAAATCAGCTTGGAGAGAGAATCAAATGGTGATATCTTGGAAATCTTTGAAGTGAGCGATTTAAACTGAATAAAGCCTTCAAGGAACTATAGAGAAAGGATGAGATTGTCCATGAAAGGATAAAGAATTGTACCACCACAGAGAGGTATGCAAGAGGTACCAGCTGGGAAGTAATAAAGACAGCGAGGGCTGCGGTAGGACACTAAATGAAGACATTACAATGGGATGAGGAAGGAAAGGAAAGGAGAAGGGAAGCAGGTCTGGAAGGAACTCTTGAATGGTTAAGTGGGTAGGTAGGTGCAGAGCCAAGGTTCTGAATCAAACTACACCAGAGCCACCAATACTTGTTTGCAAGTAAAATCCTAACTGAAGAGCTGGAAAGCAACCAAGAAGACCAATGTCTGTCAGACTACCAAAGTACTAGAAAGGCTGAGCGCCATGGGAGAGAAGCAGAGGAATACCTGGAGGACTGAGAGAGGGCCAGAAGAGTTAAACACTCTCCATGTGGGCAGAAGAGGAGGAAAGGAGACAACCTTCTTAAGAGAGACCTTTAAAATGCTTTTATTCAGACACTGGAGGATTGTGATTTTGAGCCTCATGTTCTTTCATTGCTACAGCGTTTGGGAACTTTGTGAACACTGGACATTGTTAAGAGGACAGCTTTTGATGAAAGATCCCTATTCTTTTGAGTTCTGGGATTCAATAATCCTTTGACCCTACCTCACATTAGACACTGATACTTTTTGGAACATTATCAAGCAGCTTACTTTTGACCAACATCCCAATGGTCTTGTTGGGTCTCTTGATATGCACTATTCTTACCCTCTGCCTGGTCTCCCTCCCTCAATTTCTCTTCAATAACCATTTCCTGTGCAGTTTATACTGAACTGGGGTATCTGACCCAGCCCTTTAAGACGACAGACCAATACTTGGAGAAGGATGGAGATGCAGACATGGGGGAGGAGCTTTAGGTGGGGGTACTTGGCTCCACCTCTACACACCCCCCTGTGGGTGATTCATCGACCACTCTCTCATCAGTCAAGCCATCCTCGTCTGAAGAAATGCTTCTTTGGGACCCTTATCTTTATGACTCCTTTCAGGCATCCTGCTGCTTTCACAAGCTCATCTTTATTCCAGGACATGAGCATGCATTCTTGTGGTTCTTCAGATACAGGAACTTTGTTCTCTCAGGTGAATGGATGCTGGCCTTCACGTAATCTAATTTCTTCATCTGTCAGCTCTGTAGCCTTCCATCCTGATTCAACATCAATCATGATCTTCATTCCCGCAGCTTTCTTTGCAGTCTTCTTGCACTGTGAGATTATTATCCTGATCACACAGAATACGAGCAATAACATTACTATTAGGGCTCCAAGGAACTTAAATATGTCTGCCAGCTATTGTGAAACCCACAAAAAGAGTGATTCAAACCAACTGCCATCAGCAATGTCTTCCACTTCGTTCTATCATCTGGCTGTGTAACTTCATCAGCATCGATATGGCCTCCGTCAAGGTGCCATTCTCGTCGTCATGAGAAGGTATAAATGTGCAACATGATTCTCCAATTTCGACACAAAAACCTCCATTCATAGCTCTGATCATGTCCAGGACATACCTATTGTGCAAAGTCATCAGTCGTATGGCTCTCAGCTCTTCCTAGATAGCATTGAAACCCTTTATGTTAGTGTTGATTGTCTGCAACAGTTCCCATATGGGTATTTGTAAACACTTAGCATTTGCATCTTTCTGGATTCCTTGGCATGCAGATTGTCATGAATATTGATGATGTGTTACTGAACAATCTGTGCTTATATGGCATAAAGTCAAAGGCTTCTATTGATTTGGCTGAGAAATAGTTCTCTCTCTTCATTCGATTCAGGAGCTCAGCAGATACCTTCTTCCTCAGGTGAGAATCTGCTTTGGGAAATTCACCAATATCCAGGTCACCTTTAGGAATCACCAATGCTGGAACATGAACATTTATTATAGAACATAGTGCTCCCCAATCCTTGGGTAACTTCATATAAGCTCTGTATCGACACGCCCAGTAGTGATCCATTATCACTGCTGTACCAATGCTCCTTCCTGGTAAATCAAATATTCAACCACAGTTCTGGTTTTCTCCAAGGTTTATTTGTGCCATTACTTCTGAAACACAACTTTGCACTTTCCAGAGACACTATCTGCAAGGGCCCTCCTTTATCTTCGACCAATGTCAGTAGTTTAGAAAGTTTTGGCCATAGAGGTTTGCACCCATTCTCCACAATGTCACTATTTGACTTGTAGCGTCCCATCACTATCCACGCTCTGCAGATGATCACTCCCCCTTCCCATCCATCTGGAGAAAACACTGATCCCCAAATCTGCATTTGGCCTCTGTTTTTCCATCTTCAAATGTCTTCTGCTGATTTTCCTGTACTGTCAAGTCTCCGGTTTAGCTCCCATCTGATTCCAGCCCCTTTCACTCAAGGCAGTTTGTATCTTTTCACATGATATTTAGTATGGGCTCTTGCTCTTGTTTTTGTGTCTTGAACATAATAATCTTCGTCTTGATCGGTCCATTCAGTTGCCCATGCTAGATAGGCTGTTCGGCCCATAAATGTACCTCTTGTTCGGCAGAGTGCAATATGAGATAGGCAGTGTGATGTCTGAACATTATTTCAATAGCTATGAATATCTTAGACTTCCCCATTCTATAAGGCAGGGGTGCACACATATAGCATTCCTCCTCTGAGGTACTTCTTCCTACTTCTTTCATGTGTTGATACCATATGTTTCCCAAATGTGCTGTGCTATCTAGATAATCATTCAAGTCATGATCATCTTCCCTTGTTCTTCTCTTAGGTCTCCTTCTTGCCCTATGAGCTTTTATAATCATCTCATGAAGTATGTCTGCATAGTTTCCATCTTACTGGGGGAATCCTGGAGTCACTGGTCAGTGAGATCGGTGTCTTTATATGTGCTACTGGTGTACTAACAGTCCTATTGGCATAATACAAAGGTAACCAAAAATCATGAATAACTTGCAATGCTGACCTCCCCCCAAAAGGAAGCTTAGACCTATCTGTCACAGGACTAGGCGCTTTCATATGCACCCCTGGAGTAGGAACAATCATATAAGGCCTTAGTGGTCTTACACTTGCCACATCTGTACCCTCCCGCTGCATAGGAAGATACACAGGAACTACTGCCTTATTAGGATCTACATAATAGACAGTACGTACTGTAAGAGAAAATAGAATGATAATGAACATAATGCATGTATGTATCATATACCAATCAGTCCATCGTATGCAACAATAGCCTCTTGCACATCGTGGTAGTCGCTCGTTGGTTGGCACATTGTTATTGCTATCAATATTGCCCATAATGCATATGATTACTTTTAAGGAAGGAAAAAACAAATTTTAATCGGGCAATCTCATACAATATTCTGTCAACTGTCGAATCCTTCCCACAAGCTCCAAAAGCTGCTGGCTGATTGCAGGACGATCAACTGGATTCTGGATAAAGACAAAGACGGTGTCCTAACTCCAAACAAAATGAGGATGAGCTTCTAGCAAATAGCAAAAGATCAAGGTCTGTAGATTGTGAATATCTTCACACGTCATTACCATCAGGATGCTCACTGTGTTGTCGAGGACAGTAGACTAACGTGCTCAAATATATCACGCAGTAATTGGTTGATTGCTGATTGATTCCTAAAATCCCACAGTAATACATGAGTGTCAGTTTGTCGTCCAACAAGGTGTGGGCGTTCTTCAATCAAGAAATAAAAGACCATTTCAACTAGTTTATGACCGTCTTCATCAGACAGAGGCATTTGTATTTTCCATACAGAACTCAGGTAGCTGAAGGATTTGCTCAATTATAGCTGTGACTAGCATCCTTAAGACTGGACCATTCTTAGGATCTTGCAAAAACAAGTGAACACCAGTAGTTCCCCCAACCACTGATGGATATGCACGAAGAATGAAGAGGAAAACGGTAAGAATGATCCGATTAACGTTGCCATTATGCACTACCATGGGCATCTCCAAATAGAAACTCTGTGAGAAAGGAGTCGGTGAACTGCTCCCTTTTCCAATCGTCAAAGATAAACTCTAGGTCTGGCATTTCTTGCCCTTTTTTCAAGATTTCAATATGTCTCAGCCCAATGTTTAGCAAACTCCCGTGGCTCAAGGAAAATAGCGTTTTCATTCCTTGCTTAGCAGCTACAAAGTGTGTCTCTAACAAACCACAGTCCAATGAAATCTTCATCTGTCTACTACAAAGTCTATGTGACCTTCCTCGTCATCGATGTAGTCTGCACATGCTGAACTACTTCTCCTTGACTTGCTTCCAGATGGGGTGGGGGTGTGGTCGTCTCGCCGTTGTAGATCTTCATGTCTCTGAGGAATATCCAAGCGCATCTTCCTTGCACCTTCACTGCCGATGGAGTGATGTACTCCACAATGAAAGGACCTAAATTAGGTTGATGCCATTTGCGGACAAACTTTCTAATCAGAATTCGGCCACAGGGAAACAATCTTGGCAATAAAAGTTCACTTGATCCGGTTGCTGTATGGTCTTCATCTGTGTCCTGAGACCGAGCATCTGTTCGCTTGACTTGATCTGAAATGACAGAGATACTTGTAGTCATACAATTCAAGTAGGCACATAGCTCATTTCCTAACAATTGTGCTGTTTTCTGGGATTCACTTGTAGTCCTTGATGGAGGACTGAGAGGCATTCTCATTCGCCTCCCCATTACTAGCTCATTGGGCATAACACTATGGTCAGAGCCTGGTTGATTCCTCAATGTATATAATGCGAGAGGCAGCCAATGCCGCCATCCTTTTTTCAATGTCAACTTAAGCTTGGCTATTCTCTCCTTGAGCAGACCATTGAGCCTTTCACAGATCCCACTCTCTTGTGGATGATAAGCTGAGGAAAACGTATTCTTTATACTGAGCAATATGCTAATATGCTCGAACACTTCATTCACAAAATGTGGGCCATTATCTGATCTCAATACCTCACATACTCCCCATCTAGGAAATACTTATCAAACTAGGAATTTCGCAGCGCAAGTGGCATCTGGGTGTGTGCATGGACCAGCTTTGATCCACCTAGAAAAGGGGGCACACCACCACTATCATATATCTACAGCCATTACAGACCTTCAGCATATCAACCTAGTCAATATGTAAATGTTGAAATGGACCATTCGGCCGAGGGATAACACCTGTTTGCAGCATGTGCCTAGCAGTAAACCTTTGACATACGATGCAATTTACTACATAAAATGCAACGTGTTGTAACAAATTCGGTATGAACCAGTCCTCCGCAATAGTTGCTGCAAGGCTTTCCCTAGTGACGTGCGCAGTGTAGTGTAGCTGTTCCAACGCCACCTTTAATACGGCCACAGGCATCACCGGTTTACCAGTGCTTTCCTGTCACCAGAATGCCTCGGAAGGGGATAAAGAACACCCCCCCTGCATATCCACAGATCTTTATCATCCTATGGTGCTTCACCTTGGACTTCCATTAGTTGTGTCTTCGACAAGTTATTGAAGTTTTCATTTATCATCACCACCACCACCATTCTATCATTCTCATATGGCGTATCGTGGTGTGCTTCCAAAATCTCAGATATGGTAGGGTGTGAAGATTCTCTTGATTCTTGGTGTGTTCATGTGTAGTGTGGCTAGCCCATAGTCTTGTGTAGTGGCATTGGTTATGTTAGAGGAGCAGGAAGGGGAGATGGGTAGTACGTTGGTCAGTTTGGTGGAGCTTCTGGTCTGACTTTTTGGTTGCTGCTTAATCGTATCTTCCTATGTTCTTGGATGCGGTCCATCGGACCATATCACCTCCTCTCTAGGTCAGGGCTGACTTCCCTACGGGTTATGGTGGCAGGTGGGTGGTTGTACCTAATGTGTTCCTGGTTGTTCTTCCAGGTTAGTTGGGGCCATTAGGTGAGGACCTGATGTCCGGTCGGTTCCCCAAAGGGTGCACAACAGGAGTTCTAGATATAGTGGGGAAGGTGCTCTGACGTGCGGCCCTAGTTATGGGTGGGCAAGTTATGGTGGCCTTAGTTGTGGTTGGGCCGGTTGTGGTGATGCTAGGGTATTGATGATTTTCCTGTCTGAGTTTCCTTGGTGCAGGTTGGGCGTGGTGCTATGTCTAAAATCTGTCAGTTGGTTGGGCGCCCTTCTTTTTTGTAGCGCACTCTAGTTGTTGGGCATGGTTTAGGGTGGGCGTGAGGTGTGGTGTTCTGGTTTTCTAAGATATTGCTGCTCTTTCTGTGACTGTTTCTTAGTGTATTTCTTTTTGGTCCAAGATGTTATTATTACTGACGTCACTTTGGGGTTGTCATTGTCTCTTGAATAACCAGATTTTTTAAATCATTTTCTGAAGGTGATGTGGTCTTGTGTGGGTCTAATTTCTTTAGGCATGGTGTTCCAGAGGTTAGCAATTAGACGTGAGAATGCTGTTCCTCCGAATTTCCTTTTTTTAAAAATTGTTTTGTCTCCATTTGTAGGGCGTCGCTTGATCTTAGTTAGGCCCCTTCTTGGGCGGTAGCAGGTTATCTTGTCTTGCAGGAATCTGGCTCCTTGTCTGTGCAAGGATTTGTGGGCTATGCAGAGTGCTTTGAATTGAATGCGTTTTTTACTGGTAAACGGTGTAGGCTTTTCAGAGCTGAAGTGATGTGGTCTCTTCTGCTTAAACTTAATAGAATCTTGGCTGCTGTGTTTTGCACCCTTTGGAGTTTCTTGGTAAGTCTTTCTGGCATTCCTAGATAGAGGCTGTTTGCCTAGTCAATTCTTGTGAGTATCAGGGATATGATTGTGAGGGTCCTGTGAGGGAAGGAGAGGTATGCGAGTAGTCCTCCGAGTAGTCCTAGGAGGAAGAAGCATTTCTTGGTGATTGCATTGACTTGCAGTTCCAGGGATAATCCATTGTCCATGAGTATTCCTGGGTAATTTAATACGTTGGAAGTCTCCAGTTGTATTCCCATGCCAGCCGGCCAGTCCAGTTGTGGGTTGGCTGCATTGATTTCTGTGGGTGAGAGCATTGTTTCAGTTTTTGCCGGGTTCAGATGTCTGAAGCTGTTTGTGAGGTAATTATGTTGTTCCTGGGTTGTGTTGGTCATCACAATCAGTTGTGTGTCTGCGTAGTTGTAGTCCGTGGGTTCGAATGATTTTCATCAGTGGGCACATGTAGATGTTGAAAAGCAGGGGAGAGAGGCTGTATCCATGTGGAACTCTGCAGGATATATTTCTGGTGTTGGAGATGAGCTGTGGTAGGTATGTTTGATTTGTGAGGAATGAGGTAAGCCACTGTAGTGCAGATTCCTGTACGCCACATTCCAATAGTCTTAATTAGTGTTGTGTGGCTAATTGTGTCGAAAGCTGCAGATATGTCCAATAGTATGAGAGCTGATTGGGCGTTGTTGTCTGTGTTTATATTCAGTTTGTCTTATACCGATAGGAGCGCTGATTCTGTTCTTCTCATCAGTCTGAAGCCAACTTGTGACATGTCGAGTATTTCGCTTGTTTCGACTTATTTAAGTAGGATCTTGTACAAATGGTTCTCTAGGATCTTTGCTGGGTAGGGCAGATTGGATATCGGTCTGCCATTGTTCAGGTCTTCTGCACTTTGATTCCTTTTAGATCATTAGTTTGATATATACTGATTTGAAGGCAGTTTTTGAGGCATTCCTTTTTGAGTGATGGGCACATTAGGTTCCGTAAGTGTGTCGCTGAAGTCCTGTGGTTGAGTATTTCTTTGAAGATGGTGTATTAGGCCGGGTTGTGTTGATGGCCTGCTCGATTGTTTCTATTTTTGATATCAGGTGGTTGGTGATGCAGTCACAAAGTCCTTATGTCGGGATCACGGATTTCTTGTATGAGCAGGTGTTTTTTTATATCTCTGATGATTCTGAAGAGTTCTTTCTGTGGCTTGTTTGCTGATTCAATTCTTGTGGCATAATGATTTTCCTTTGCTTTGAAAACTGTTGATTTGCATAGTTTGAACTGTCGGTTGTATTGTTCTCTCCATGTTTTCTAAATTTTGTGTTTTTTTCTTTTAGTTCTTTCAGTTCTTCTGTGAACTATTTTGCAGCCAGTATTTTTGGTGTGGCTTTCAAAGGTTTTACTGGTGCCAGGTGGTCTAGGGCCTTGGTGATCCAGGTGTTGAGTGGGTTTACCGCGGTGTATAGGGTTGTTTCGCGCGTTCCAAGCAAGTACCACAAGTACCTCTTTGCCCCGGGACGCTGCTTGTGGATCCTCGATCAGCTGCTGCATTTGTTTGTTGCAGCTTTCTACGTGCGATTGCTATTGGATTGACGTGTGTGAAGCCACGCCCCCTTAAACGCCGTCCTCAAATACAGACGTGCGCGTGCACCAAGCAAGTACCACAAGTACCTCTTTGCCTCGGGACGCTGCTTGTGGATCCTGGATCAGCTGCTGCATTTGTTTGTTGCAGCTTTCTACGTGCGACTGCTATTGGATTGACGGTAAAGCACCGCTCTTGGGAAGAACCATAGATGTTAAAAAAACATTCAATTTGGACAATGCTTACTAATATAATATTCAATTATCTTTGTGCAGTGTGTGAAGCCACGCCCCCTTAAACGCCGTCCTCAAATATAGACGTGCGAACGCCCAAGCACGCGCACACCAAGCAAGTACCACAAGTACCCCTTTGCCTCTTCGCCTCATCATTGAGGCGGGAAGCTTATTTTGTGGTTCTCAAATCCGCAGTGTTATTTGGGGATAAATAAGTGCGAGGGGCGTGGTCTAGTTCCCTTTGAACACGTTTGCCATAATGAGAGCATTCAGTTTAAAAACTGGAATGCCGCCGTCTATTAGGTTGGCAACGGCAATGGAAAATCATGGAGATCTGCAGCAAACCTCCTTGAATATGAATTCAACACCCATCAGACCCAAAGGTATTAAAGGGGGGCTTCCCAATATGGACATACAGTCATTTTGTAGTGGTTCTCTATCAGGGTATAGAATAAAGTCTAGATCGGAGAAAGAACAGCTTATAGAGGAAAAGAAGGTTCCTAGTGCTGCCTCTTCCGGTCTTGTGCTTAAAAAAATGGTCATGTTACCAGATTCCTTCGAATGCACACCAAGAGTGCAACTTTTGAAAACTCTGTCGTGTCAATCTATATCAGACACTGCTTTACTCGTGAATACACCTGTGACTGTCCAACCTATTGCTCCCATTTATCTGACCCCAAGCGCTAATGATGTAGCGGTAATTGACCTAGATCTTAATGACTCTGTATTTTCAAACAAAATGATGTCTGAAAATCTATCTAAATCCCCTGTTTTCTGAGGTGACTCACACCTCCATAGAAACTGTTTCCTCTATCTCTTTATCAGAGACAAGTGTCGTACAGACCAACTCACAGGGAATGATGTTCGGACAAAAGCGATTCATCTATAAATATCACATTACAGGCTATGAATTTAGCTATCCAGGCACTAGGGAAAATACATCAAACCATAGACAATCGAATGAAAATGCAAGAAACACTTATGCAGAAAATGTTAGCACTATATGAATCATCTAATGGTGAATCTCAATTACAGATGGTTTCCTACTATAAGAATGTGTCATTAAAGACAGTCACCAATTCTATAGCTTGCCAGACTGATAAGGTCTCTGAGCAAGACAATTTTAATCTGACCGCTGTGGAGCTTGGTGAAAGTGGAAGAACAACCAGTGCGTTACCATACATTGCCTCAATCATATATGACCCATTAACATGTATATGAAATTTGTCTAAAGACATATACACAGATCCACCGATTAAATCAGCTGTGGTTTCAAAAGGTGCACTATACCCGATGTTTATGCCGGGAATCCCAGATGTATGCAAAGAAGAAAATAAGGAAAACTTGAAAGCAATGACTTCCAGTGAGGAGTCAATATTTCAAGTAGTGAATAAGGGAATCAAGAAGGCCAAGAAAGTGGATTTAAAGTTATCAAAAATGAATGCTCTTTTAAACACACAGGAGCCTCTGCCACCAAACAATTTTTAAAAGCTATTACGCTCCCCAAAAAGAATCAAATACTCACTTCCCAGGCCATTAAGAAAAGGTATGCTCAGCAAATGCTCATCAAAAAGAAAATGGAGAAATTAAATTTTCAGCCTGTTCAAGCAATGAAATATCCACCTTGGGATGAGCTCTTACAGGCGTTAGGATCTCAAAACACTGCTAGCCCCCCCTCCACCTTGTGAACTAGAAAATTCTAATATTCCTAAACCAAATGTGAGTAAGAACTCTAATAGTAAGATTATGTCAAGTGTTGATCATGACAGATCTGAAATTAGGAAATCGGTTAATGCTTACATGTCTAGTCATGTTCAACCTCAGATTGAAATACCTAAGGGAGCCTGTGAATGCATTGAGAGTATGGATAATCAGAGTCAGAGTGGTTTGAATTCAGTACTAGAACAGGCAGCACAATCAAGGTTAGAAAAAATGAACTTACCTTCAGATCCTAAAAAAACAGTTCTTGAGTCCTCTAAAAAAGGAAGTGTCTGTTCAGATGAATGTCTCATGGTCGATGCACGAGAGAATGACACACTTCCCTTGAATGATTTGTCGTCTGCTATCATACGACTAATTGAGAGTGCATTAGGGAACTTACAATCTACTCCCCTAATAGGCAAGGAAAGAATTGAAACTAAAAAAACCAATAAAAAAACTCTGGCTGATAGAAGCACTCCCCTAAAGGTGAAACCAGCCCCTCATTCATTAATCTTGGCCTGTAAACCACCCCCAATCACTCAATACGATTTAAATCGGAGAGCGGTGATGGCGATATTTTCAGACATCCCGCAGTTGGAAGACATTGTATCTGCCGATTTAGCATTGGTGGAGTTTGTGGAGAATAAGAACTTGAATACAGTGAGGCTCTGGATACAATCCAGGGTAGTGCAAAATCTTATCTGGCAGTCGAAAGATTCCCTGGCTGCACTGGGCTTTGATCTCACTATCGATCATTCTATCTTGCAAGGAGATTTAATGAAAAGCGGCCAATTGCCCCATGTGTCCGTACCCCAGAGACAGCAATCTAATTTAAATCAGACAGAACATCAAATGCCCAAGAAAACAAAAGGTAATGTCACTTTCAATATACCTTGCTCTTGCTCGCACAATACTGAGCGAAGATAGCTAAGCCCAAAAAGTTCGCAAAAGCTTACCCTGGTCAATTGGAATACTAGGGGCCACAAGCATCTCGCCAATAATGATCAACATCAGTTAAACAGCTATGATTTGGTGCTTTTGGAAGAAACTTGGCTGTCTGCACCTCCAATCTGGGACCGTTATGAGGTGTTTTTAAATCCAGCCATTAGAACGACAATGGGTAGGCCAATGTCTGGACTACTTACAGCTGTTAGGAAATAAAATGGCCTATCCTCACAACTGTGGGCTATACCCAATGAATTTATGATATTGATCAAAGTCTGCACTCCTGCTGATAACTTTGCCGTGTTAAATTTGTACTGGAACTCGGTGGCAATAAGTGATGACTGTTTCTTCAGAGACCTGAATGGTCTATTAGACATTGTGACTGGTGATCGGCAAACTAGATTCCTTATTCTCACTGGCGATCTAAACTTAAGAGGCTTGGAAAGCGTGAACGAGCAAGCTAATCAAAGAAATGTACACTGGAGACCACTAGTACAATATAGAGGTCTGCATGTTCTGAATGGAGCTTTTACATCTGACATACCAGCTGCTCCGACTTGGCACAGAGGATCTGTGTCGTCAACTATAGATTACATCTATGTAAATGCGACTCTGTGGCCAAATGTTCAAGATTTCACTGTTATAACCTCAGAAGCCAGTGACCATAATATGTTGACCACCGAATTGAACGTTCAAATGCAAGGTGATCATAGTGAAAAGAAAACAACTAAGGGATGTTTAGTAACAAACTCAGGCAGGTGTCGTCTCTGATGGTCGGAGGATGCCTTAATGTATTTCTGCAAGCTCCTTAAAGAGTCGAATATGAGCAAGGGTCATAACTCGGATAACTCTGGCATTGTGTACAGCAATATGCTTCAAATATTTCAGCAGACAAAAAGTCTTACTAATTCGCAACAGAGTCACTTACACACATTTGACAACTTGTTACGTATGAGAAAAACTGCCTATCGGGCAGAGGTAAGGAAGCTCGCCAGGCATCCCCCCGCCATCAGAACGAAAATGGTAAAGAAGCTGCTTAACAGCTTTAAGAATTGGGTTAAGTGTCATCGAGGATTGCTTTATCAGAAAGACGGAGCTGAAATGTTAAAAACGCTTGCTAGTAAAAACATTTCTAAGATGTGGGCGGCTTTGAATCAATCCCTTGGACAGCATCAGGTCTGTATTCAGTCCTCTGCAGTTGATACACACACTACACACACATGGGTTACGCATTTTAGTGAACTCTATGCGGCACCAATTAACAGTTCCCCCTCGCACACATCTGGCATCTTAGCACCCTTCAACCTTTCGTTCGAAGAGTCGGAGATACTGCAACTCATAACTACGGCCAGTAAATCCAAGGCAGTTGGCCCGGATGGTTTGTCCAATTTTGCCATGCAAAGGCACCCTAAATTATGGGCTTCCATTCTCTTCTACATCTTTACAGCTGTCAATTATCATCAAAAATTACCACCTACATGGACTCAAGCAATAACGGTACCAGTTTATAAAAAGGGCGACCGACTGTCTCCGGATAGTTATCGCTCGAGCTCATTATTGGACGCCCCAGGAAAAATCTTCTGTAGAATCTTACTGAGAGAACTGAATGAGTGGGTTGAAATGAAATCATTGCGAGATCCGTTCCAGTCAGGTTTTGTGAGAGGTTTGGGGACTATTCCAAATATTTTCGCTCTTACTATGGTGCAAGCCCAACAACTAGCGCAAAGACAACCGTTATATCTGGGATTTATTGATTTTAGAGCCGCCTTTGACTCAATTGATCGTGAGCGACTCTTTCTTAAACTCAGAGAACACGATTGTCCTCAAACCCTGTTATCCTTAATTATACTGCTCCACTCAAACACATCCATGCAAGTGCGCATAACCCTTGATGGGATACTATCACCAAGGATAGTTACTCAAAGGAGTTTAAAGCAGGGATGTGCCATTGCTTCCTTCCTGTTTAATTTCTATATATTAGAAATCTGTGATTTTTTTGAACAATTGTGTGGGAGATCCACCTAAGATAGGTACGCAAAATGTCCGGTATTTGTTATATGCGGACGACTTAGTTCTACTATCATAGACCCCACGGGGATTGCAAAACATGCTAGAACAACTTGGCAGTTATGCTCAGGCCAACAACCTTAACATCAATACACAAAAAACTCAAATAGTCATCTGTAAGCCGAAGAGAAATTTTAAGGCAAGCGATCATAAATGGCAATTGTAGCAGTGCAAAATTCATATTGTTGACCAGTATCGATATCTAGGTGTAATTATACAACATAAAAAGACACTATCACAATACAAGTGCGAAGTAAGAAATAAGCTACAGTCATTGGTATCTCAATCGCGAACACTTCTTCGCAAGTTTGGGAAAATTTCAATGAAACACATCATTATGTTCTATAAGATGAAGGTAACACCCATCTTATTATATGGTGTTGAAGCTTGCCTCCCTAAAGATCGTATATTCTGGGATGGCATAGAGTCCTCCTATTGGAAGCAAGTAATACAACTCCCGACATGTACACCCATAGCGCTGATTCGGTTTGAGCTGGGTCTCACATCTCTTTATTCACAGGTGTTTTGGAAACAATGTGCTTTCCTTCAAAAAGCGCTTACTGGTCTAGAGATTCCAACTATTCTGAAGGTTGTAGCTCACAATTTACTTACGTCCAACAACCTCTTTCCATGGAAATGGCGTAATCATGTTTTAGATGCTCTTAGTGATGCAGCCATATCCATTGATTTACTCATATCGAATCCCAATAGAGCAAAAGTTGAAATATTTCAGTATGACTGGGCAGAAAACATAACAAAATGTACAACATATAAAGACTTCAATGTTCTCCTGTTTGGAGTGAAGAAGCCTGGGATAATGGCAACTTATCTTGGAAAATGTCCGTGCCTTCAACTCAGGAGGAAGTACATGAAATTTAGGTTGAATTTATACATCACTCGTGACATATTATGTAGGAGAAAAATTATTACAAATGAGCAAGACTATTGCCGGTATTGTGAGAACACAAATCAGATGGAAACTGTGCAACATTTGCTGACAGATTGCGAAGCAGTAAGTGAGGCAAGAAGCAGATGCTTCAAGGATAAATTGATGTTTCAGAATCATCTAACCCAATTTCAAAAATGGCAAAATCTTTTCTCCAACCCAAGAACTTCAATACAAATAGCAATTGTCCAATTTTTAGACCTGGTATTGCCGGATACCCTCCTAAGTGAGGATGAAAATCCTGTTATGTAAATCATAAATCAATGACAAATGTGATTAAATTTTATTCCAGGGATAAGGGAGTAAACTGTAATGCTGGTGATGTAGTATTTCATTCCTTTTGCTTTTTTATTCTATGACCTTCTTTTTAATTTGGTTGATTTATCAGGAAGTGTCATTATTATCAGTAACTGTTCTTTTATTGTTCTAATTGGTGATCATGTGATATTTAATTTTATGTTCTTTTTCTATCATAGATGATGTTGATGGAAAATGATTTGTATTATGAACTGAAGATGAATGTTGGTATACATTGTGTAAATAATTTGAAAAGTTGTTTTACGACTAAACAAATAAAAAAAAAAATAGGGTTGTTTCAGTGGTGTCTGTGCTGCTTAGTAGGATCGAGTCTAGTAAGTTTGTTAATGCCTCCAGGTTTAGGTTCTTCTAGTTTCTTTTCTTGTGGCATGGAGTATTTTATTTCCTGCCAGCAGGCGGGTTTGGAGTGTGATCTAAAATGGTATCAAGTAATGGTCGCTCCATACCATCGGTGTAGGTGGTGCAGATGCACATAGTGCTTCTCTGCAGATGATTGCATCCAGCGTTGGGCTGGATCCATTTACAATTTACTTGAAATGCAATGTTTCCAGGAGTGCGCTGAGTGAGTTTGCTGTGGTTTCGTTTTCTTTATTGAACCAAATGTTGAAGTCTCCCAGTATGACTAGGTTGCCGTGGTAGGTTGATAAAATGGCGACAGAGTCTGCAGGTTTTGTTGTGAAGTTGGGGTCTGTAGATCAGGAGGAATACTATGTTGGTTTGGTCGTTGAGTTCGATCTTGACCAGGAGGGATTCAGTCTTCTACATCGGTTGGGTTGAGTGGAGCAGCTTGGATGTGTTCTTTGTGTATGATTGCAATTCCGCCTCCTTCGGTTTTCTCTGTTGGCGTTTATTAATTTGAAATGGTCTGGTATGGCTTTGTTCACAATGGCTTTGTAATTGTCAGATAGTCAGGTTTCTGTAAGAAAGAGTAGGTCTGTGCCTTCTTCACTAAGGTCATGTATTTCTGTTGAGCATTTTGCCATGGATCTCACGTTGAGTAGGCTGCAGTGTAGTTTGTTTGATTTTCCTTTTGGGTTGTTATATATATATATATATGATATGATTTGGCATTTGTAACGTGCCTTTACACAAGTGTTTCAAGGCGCGACGAGGTAAGGAGAGGGGGAACAGAGGGAGGACAGACAGCGATCTTACTAGGACAAGTGACATTGAGATCACGCAAATACAGGAGGAGGGGAAAAACGCTAAGGGAAAGGGGAGGTGGGCAGTGCTGTACATGGGATCAGTGCAGACAGCAGGTGTCCAAAAGTGCAGGTAGGGGGACTGTTTGGTTACAGATACAGACCCAAGTGCAAGGGTTGGCGGGAGGCAGTGAGGGTGTGCAAATGGGTGACCAGGGACCTGGGCCTGAAATCAGAGGGTAGCCAGGTGACCAGTGTAGTATCAGACAGGAAATCAGCAGAGAAGAGGAAGAGAGAAGGCAGAAGCAAAGAGGAAGGTCTTGAGGTGCTTCCGGAACCGGAGATGGTTCTCCTCAAGTTTCAGAGAGGCAGGGAGGCAGTTCCAGAGGGAGGCTCCAGCCGAAGAAAGAGACCTACCACCAACTTGTTGTTTGGAGTAGCGACTGACCCCGAGGCAGTTGGAGGTTGAGGAGCATAGAGCTCGAGTAGGAAGGTATTTGCAAAGAGAGAGTTGGAGTTATTGAGACCCAGGCCCCAGGATGCCTTGTGGACAATGCAGAGGGTCTTTAACTTAATCCTTGCAGCCAATGCAGAGATTTCAGTGCTGGAGAGATGCGATCTCTGGGCTTGAGGCCAAGGACAAGTCTTGCACTCCTGTTCTGGATGAGTTGCAAAAGACGGAGAGTAGAACGAGGCAGATTTAGAAAGAGGCTGTCTCAGTAGTCCAGCCTAGAGACAACCAGAGCTCTGGGGACAATGAGCTTCTGGGGGAAGGAGAGGAAAAGAATACCTCTGATGAGGTGCACTTGGTAGTTTGACTTCTTAGAGACGTCAGAGATGTGAGGAGAAAAGGAATGTGTGGAATCAAAGATGACCCTGAGGTTCTTAGTCTGAGAGGTGGGAGCAGGAAGAGGGCCAAGGGAGGCCGGCAAGAAAGTGACATGAAAGGAGAATCTCTGTCTTACTGGCATTAAGGCAGAAATTGTTGGCGGCACACCACTGCCGGATAGCAGACAGACAGTCCGAGATGAGAGAAGGAGAAGAGGTGGCAGAGGGAGCCTGAAAACAAGCTGAGTGTAATCCGCATAGCACTGAAAGTTGGAGCAGAGAGCGGCAATGCGTTGGGCGAGAGGTGCCAGGTATTGGTTGAACAGCCAGAGAGAGAGTTTAAACCCACTGGGGAACACCACAGGTAGAGCGTGAGATAGAGGAAAGGAAGGACCCAAGTTGGACCTGGGAGGGTCAATCAGAGAGGAACCAGGTCAACCAGGCCAGTGGGCCTGATCAGTGATACCCAGGTTATCACAGAGACAATTGAGCAGGATGGTATGGTTGACCGTGTGAAAGGCAGAAGAGAGATCGAGTAAGATGAAGACAGAGTGAGATTAGAATCAAGGTTAGAGAGCAGATCTTCACAGATGTTCAGGAGAGCAGTTTCCATGCTTCTGGCTGCTCTGAAGCCAGACTGATGGTCATGGAGACAACCAACAGATTCAGAGTGAAGATTAGGCTGGGAGATGGCCAGCTTTTCCAGGAGTTTGCCCAGGAAAGGAGTGATGGAGATCTGGCGATAGTTAGCCAGGCAGGAGGGGTCGGCTGAAGGTTTCTTGAGAAGAAGGTGCACAAGAGAGTGCTTCAGGGGGGAAGAGACGGCTCCAGTGGCAAAGGAGTGGTTGCAGAAGTCAGCCACGGCAGTAACAAGTGTGTCAATGTGGTCCTTGATGGTTTAGGAAGAACAGGGAAGAACCTGTTTTGACGAGACTTTCAGAGATCAGACTTGCCTAGAAACCTTGTCAGTAGAGAACAGAGGAAAGGAAGAGATAAAGGGGTAGGAGAGGTGGCCACAGGGGGTGAGAGGTAGAGTAGAGAGTTCTTTGTTGTACTGTCAGTTTGGTTTGGTGCGTTGTTGGTCGGGTTTCTTTTGCTGGTGGTTCTAGCCTGGTTGTGCCCGTTGGGAGGGGGAGTTCTTTGGAAAGCAGTCTCTTCATCGAGTAGACTGATTAGATGGATGGCAAGGTTGTTTGGTTTTGGTTTGTTCCTGCTGGTGAGTTGTGTAGGTGCCCATCTTTTGTTCCAGTCTTTGGTGATGTAGGGTGTGTAGAGGGTAATGATTTCAAGTTTGTCTCTGATTCTTGTTTGAGTATTGTCCATGTTGTTGTCCGGGTTGGGGTGGTTCCTCAATTGTGTGTTTCGTTTGGCGTCCTGGTGGGATCTGTATTTGTTTCTGCTTCTGGCCTGTGGGGTTGTTGCTGGTAGTCTGTCTTTACTTACAAAGCTGTTGTATGTGGATAGGTAGCGAGTGATATAGTCTGTCTTTTCTCTGTTCTTTGTACGTTTCCTCGGGCCGTTTGGCCTCTTCTTCACCAAGATTTTAGGAGTTGTGAGATCTTGCTGATCAGCACCTTCCTGTGTGGCTGAGGTTTTCTTTTTATTTCTTTTGTCCATTCTAGCGTCTTTTTATTTCTTGTGGCGAGGCATGGTGTTTAGGTTGTGAGTTGGATTCTGTTGAGCGGGAGTCTTTTTTCGATTGGTATGTTTCCTGGTCCCTAGGATTATGTCTTCACTGTTTGTGGTTGGTTGTTGCGTGTAGTTGGTGAGGTTGTGGTTTTTGAACTAGGGGTTTACTCTCATGATTCAGTCGTTTACGGGTTTTCCTTTGTGGATTCGATGTGGTTTTGGTGTCTTTTGGGGGGTCCTTTGGTTATTGTTATAGGGTCACCTCTGTATTGTTCCGAGGCTTTGGAGTTGGTGAGTCGCCAGGTGCAGTTCCCGTTAACTTTGGGTGGTTGGGTTTTGCATGGATTCAGATGAGTAACTGTTGAACACCTTTGAGTGGGGTTAGCTAGGGCGGTGCGTTTTTGGGTGGACTATGGGGTGTAGTTCCATTTGATGCTTAATTTGGTGTGGGTAGGAATGGGGACATTGTGTGGCTAGCTATCAATTGCAGCGGTAGAGACCTTGTAGTTCGAGTACAGTAGTAGAGGGATGATCCCTAGGAGGGACAGCAGAGTGGATGGGCAGCCCTGGGTTGGGGACACAGCAGTCGGGGGAGAAACACAAAGGGTTGGGACACCATGCTTGGTGGGGGGGATATCTGGAGTATGAAGAACCAGTGATGGGTGGAAGTTTCTAAGCTGGAGACACAACAATCAAAGACACCTAGAGTTGAGATACCAGGGGAGCGGGGGGAAAGCCCTAACTGAAGACACAACAATAAAAGCAGCAGCACCTAGATTTGGAATACCTGGCAAGTGGGAGGAAAGCCTAAATTGGGGACACAACAGTAGAAGCAGCAACACTTAGATTTGGGATACCTGGCAAGTGGAAGAAAAGCTAAAATTGAGGGTACAACAGCAAGAGCAGCAACACCTAGGTTTGGGATACCTGGCAAGTGGGACAAAAGTCTAAATTGAGGACCCAACAGTTAAGCAGCACCTAGATTTGGGATACCTGGTAAGTGCGAGAAAAGCCTAAATTGGGGACATAATAGTAAGGCAGAAACACCTAGATTCGGAATACCTGGCAAGTGGGTAAATTGGAGACAAAACAGTAAAGCAGCAACACCTACATATTTGGGATCCATGGCAGGTGGGAGAAAAGCCCAAATTGGGGACACAACCATAGATGCAAAGACACCTATATTTGAGGCACCTGGATAGAGGAAAAACACCTAAAATGGGGTCACAAGAGTAAAGTAAAATAAGCAAATATATAGTGCCACCTAGAGTTTGTACACTGTATAAATCAGTAAATAATTTACACTTTGGCTAATTTTGGTGTCATATTTTACGTGTATAAGGGGAATGGTAGGGCTTTATAGAATAAAGTGATTACTGTATTTCTCACCCAGACCACGCTCACCTTGTTTGTCACTGCTGGTTGACGGCAGCACGCTTCATGGGCAAACACGGACTGGAGCTGCTTCTTCTGGAAATGCTGTTTGCCTTGTTGCCCTCTGTCGAAGGAGCTCCCTGGCTAGGGGGGCTGCCGTGGAGGCTTGATTTAAATGGGGCATTAGGCCCAATTAGGGGACGGAGGTGGGCTGGGAGGGAGGAGTGGGGAGGTATTCAGGAAGCAGGCTCAAATTAAACAAAATGCGGGCAAACAAGCATTAGCTCTATGGCATCCATGCACTTATCTGTGCTCCGGCAGCAGCCTTCTAAGAATGAACCAATCACATGCAGATAAAAATTACATGACTCAAGAGTTTTGCAGCAGGCACTGTCAACAGATCTTAAAAAATAATATCTCACTTCACTACTTAAAAAGTCTACATTGGACCACAAGGTGCTATCAAACTATCGACCTATTGCCGGCCTTCTTTGGCTATCCAAGAAAGAATTGTCACTATACAGTTCCAGAGTTTTTGGAATACCATGGAATCTTGGACTTGCATCAATCAGGATTTAGACCACGTCATGGTACCGAAACAGCACTTGTCCCCATTTGGGATGACATCTTGATGGCCGCTGACGAGGGTGATATTCGCATGGTTGTCATGCTGGACTTATTAGCAGCCTTCAAAACTGGCTATTTCAACATTCTCATCTCAAGACTGACTTGGCTCGGGTCTCCAAGGATGCTTTGAAATGGTTCACTTTGTTCTTTTCGAACCATACTCAGCAAGTCAAAATGGGCCCACGCTGCTCTAATGCTCTATCGGTCATGTGCAGTGTGCCTCATGGGTCATCTATGTCCCCATTGTTTTTCAACATCTATATTCGCCCCCACTGCAGAGTATTTTCACCCAGTATGTCGACCATACCCAAATGTATGTTTGCTAAACCACCCTCTAGAAGCAGTAAATTGGGTACTATGCTGTACATGCAAGATAAAGAACTGGATGTTCTAGGACAAGCGCCAGTTAAATCCCTCCCAAACCAAGATTAGCGTCTTCGGGCCAAATAAAAAAAAAGCCAACATCATACCCTGTGTTCCTTGTCCATCACTTTTTGGGGTCCCAACTGCCTTTACTACCAAAGTGAAAATCCTGGATGTATCTGACAAGCCAATCTAAATTGTAATTTGCCAGTTAGAGAACCCGTAAAATTTGATTTTCACCTTAAACTGCTTAAGCTTCTTCTGACCTTTATTGCAGCAAAAGATTGTGCAGTGATAGGATAGACTATTGTAATGCCCTTCTTATGGGCATTCCCTCCGATCAAATGCAGCATTTAAAGGTCGTACAAAATGCAACCGTTAGGCTTCTACATTCGATACACAACTGTTCTTCTGTGTCCCAGGAACGTAGAGATCTTCACTGGCTCCTTGGCAGAAGAGGGTCCTTTTTTAAACCTTTTGTCTGGGTTTTAAGTGCCTCCACAACCTGGTCCATTGCTTTCTTTCATCCAAATTTGTTCTTCATTAATAATCGTCCTCTTCATTTTCAAGAGCAAAATACTTTGGTAATACTGCGGTCTAAATTTGTTTACCGTAGTGACAGATGTTTTTCTATTGCAAGCGCAGGAGCCTCGAATATGTTGCCAACTGATATCCACAAAGATGACTTCTACTCTTTCTTTTCCAATAACCACCTTCAAATTTATCAGTCTTTGGATTTTAAAATCTGTGCCCAGTGGCAGTTTCTGCTCTGTCCTTAGGGAATTGCACTCTATAAACCTCAAACCTAAATCTACCTAGTTCTTGTGTGTATAAAGGATTTGGTCACAGAGCCAGGAAGATAATGCTGGCCAAACAGCTCAACCCTGCTCTCGACTGGATAAACCTGAATCTATCTTGGAATGCATGTGTGCCATTCTTGGGGGAACCACATTACAAGCAGAGAATGTCAGAGTGTCTCCTCGAGACAAAGTGGGCAGCTCAGGAAAGTGAACAGTGTTCTAAGGTGATAAAGGATGCAGTAATGGCACAAGCTAAGGTGACAAAACAGTACCTCCCCATATTGGTTTCACCCAGTGGAGGTTGAAGCATTGGCAGGAGATCACGATTTGCTCCCTTTGTTTTCAACCCACCACTTGGGGGGATGCTTTTGGGTCTGTTCACTATTGGGCTCTCTTTCCAAAAACGGACGCATGTGGTGATATGGGAGCTCCAAGATCACATTTTCCTCTTGTCATGCCATTTGCATCTAATTGGCAGCCAGTATTCTTTATTATCCTAAGACTAAATTTCCCAGAATGACTTTCCAACTGCTTAATCTCAGGCATGGTTGGGTGGAGGCTAGGAAATACCTGACCCTGGCAGGTGCTAGCATTGTTCACACCCGAGCCTTGATCTCAATAGTCATCTTTAAAAGTCTCAGTCAACTTCAATACAGCATTTGTCATTGTTGCAGTGTTCCTGTTTATGGCCGGCTCCTTTGTTCCTGGTTCTATATTCCTAGAACATAGTTCCTGGTTCGCGAGTATACGGATTTCAATTTAGTTTGCTTATTAGTACTTGGTTTCCTGGATTCCCTTTTTAATCATTCTTCTGTTATTGAGCCAGCACTTTCCAGTGCCTTCCTGTTCTTGAACCCTGAACTGAACATCATAGTTTTTCTATGTTCCACAATTCCTTGATGTGGCAGTATTGTGCGGTCTAATCTTGATCCCTGTGTTACCTTTTTCAGAAATTTCAATTTCCTGTTTCCTTTCCTTTCCCTTCCTTGGGTGGGCAGGGGTGAAGGTTTTAAGTTTGCCCTTGTGTTTTCCCTGCTTTTGATCATGGACTCCCACTTGGACTCGACTATTGTTTTTTTTACCCCTGCTCTTCTCAATTGTTTCCCTATTGATTGTAAGATGTGGTGTGCTGTTTTTTTCTGCATCTGTGCAAATGCCTACGTTTCCCCCTTTATCTTTTAAGCACGATTCTTACATATCACTTTTTCACGAGTGTAATGTTTTAAGTAATGCTCCCTTTCTGTTGTAGACCCTTGTTTCATTAGCAGGGTTCATGGGCTTTGTGGTATCCCAGGTGGCATTTATTGTCCCTTTGAGTATTGTCTTTAATTGGATTATATAATACCATCAAAGATGTCAGCTCACAGATTGTCATTGCTTGTCATCAATGTGAAATTAGCCCTGACAGTAACTTTAACAATTGAGGAGGTTGCAGACTAAACAAGTACTCATAAGGCGCTTCCAATTACAATCCCCCTTCATACATGTGTTGAGGGCATCGTGGACTCACCCCCTCGTTACTTGTATTTTCCAAACTGGGGTAAGGCAAAAGGATAGGTTTTAAGGATTTATTGGAAACCAACAAAGTGACAGGATACTTACCAAAAGTACCACTAAGAATGTCACAATAATAAGTGTGCTCCAAAGTACAGTGTTGGATTCATGTCAAAGTGAGGGTAGGGTCCAAAGGAGGTTCCTAACCAAGGGTCCAAAGGGAATATCTACTTCTCCTCTTGTACCAAAAGAGAGCCTCACTAGAAAATGATTTAGTTTTCCAAAGCTCAAGACTGAGACCAAAAATCTGCGATAACCAAAATCCCAAAATCAAATGTGTTCCCAGTATTCCAAAACAAACACATCTACGACCAGTAAGGCTTGTCTCTTGGAGGAAAGCCTCTCTTCTCTGCAAGGCATCTTTGAGAAGATGTCAATCTGGCTTTTCAGCATCCCCTTCAATCCTTGGGAGGTGCTCCACTGCCAACCAACAGCTATCGGGCAGACTGGTGGTTTGGCGGGATGCTAGAGCTCTGGCTCCAATTTCTCTTCCAAGTGATTCGCTGTGGGTGGTGGGATTGGGACTTCCACCAGGACATTGGAAATCATTTGCAGAAAAGCTTGTTTGGCCCGGTTAGGGTCGATGGAGAACTGTGGCCAGCTCTTACTTTTCCACCTCTGCCATTTAGGCTATATCTCTGGTTCCTCCCCTGTGCTCACTCCTACTAAGATCGCCTTCCTGCTCCCCGCTAAAGAGAGCAGTTAGCGCCAATCTTTCTATATTCTACCTCCATCCCCTTCTACATCAATTTACATTCCTTACACCCCTGATGGTATTTCTCCTACCTTGTGTACCTACCGATCCCCCTAAGCTTCCCCAGACGGATAAAAGGCAGAGCAAAATAGCACACTTTGAGCGAGGCAAAGCACTTGAGGAAACAGCAGTTTTGAAACGGCCACTGAATGAGAGAAGAAAGACAGCAAAACAGAAGGGTATTGCAAGGAGAGAAGTTCCCTTGACCTTTTTGACAAGGACCCATTACTTTCCAGGAACCTCGAGTACAGAAAGCATAAGACCAGGAAACCAGGCTGAAGAATCCTGCATTGTGTATCGGAGATACCCAGAGCCCTCCCCAGTCAATCAAGACAGGGAGAAGCACGAGCCACAGTGGTACCTCGGCTCCAAGAAAAAAGCAACGTCCGTGAAATCAACACAGGCGGTGAGTTGGTGAGACCTATACAAGACCGGTCTGTGTTGAAGCCAATGTTGCAAGCAGCAACATTGTATGGCGAGTGCTGGAAAGAACATTGTTAAAACGCATGTGATAAGAAGAGTACGTGTGATAAGAAGAGTAAAGTTGAATTGCTGATGGGTGGCTAAACTTTAAAAACAAGATACAATACCTGTGACCGAGTGGTCCGGCACTGCGTGGGTGCTCAATCAAAAGTCTCTAAGGTATCCAGCTGAGTAGTGGCAAAAGTGAAAGTGAGAAAAAGGTTATATCAAGAACAGAACAAGCAATTGTGAATCGAAGTAGTCCTGCGACAGGTCAAGCAAAATCCTGTGCACAGTCGAAAGTCTTCAATTTTGATGAAGTACAGAAATTTGGTCCGAACCCCTCGTCCCAAATGTCATCTAACAGCGGGATCGAAAGTACAGTCTTCCTCTTCGCCCCACAGGGCTGGTATAGGAAATCCTCTTTATTCTTCTTCTTAGGGACAAGCTGGAATAGCTCCAAAGTCCTGGAGATCATGGCATGGAACAAGCCTATCTCGTCGGGTGGTGAAGATTGGGGAGGCAGCAACGGGAGATCCCCCAATCTGCCGTCGTTGTCCATTCCAGTGCCCGTCGTCACCGTGTCAGGATCCATCTCATCCCTCATGGGGTGGAGGGGAGGGCGGCAAGGACGGACAAGGTGGCGGAGGGTGAACTCTCCTCTTCTTGAATGGTGGTTCCACCAAGGGTACCAGCACTGCAGGAGGAGCCGTCGGCGCAAGAGGCATCCTCGTCCGGATCTCCGAGTATAGAGTATGCAAGGCAGTGAGAATGTCCACCGAGATATCTCCAGGTGGCTGTCGAGGTGGTTGCGGCGACGGAGGAGAAGGCAGTTTCAGCCTAGGTTGGTCCTCCAGGCCCTCCACGCCCTGCTGCTCCTCGTCGGTCTGCTCATCGTCCCCTTCATCATCGCCCTCGTCGGGATCCTTGCCGAAGGGCCTGTTCCCAATGCCTCATTCTTCCTGGGAGGTCTGGAGGTTGGTAAGCTCCTCGTCTGAGGAGATATCCGTGCCCCCTCCCCTTCACTGCGACCAAGAGAGAAGGTTTCGGCAAAATGATAGGCATCATCTTCTCCAGCGTCTTTTTGATGGGCTGAAAAGAGGACTGCCTCCTGGCCGGCAGGGATACTCTCACCTTCGGGTCTGTGCCCTGTGGATCCACCACTGCGGCCTTTGCAAGGGATGCCACCATTCCTTCGATGGAAGGCTGGGCCTTCGACAGATGCACTTGGGCCTTCATGCCCTTGGTCGAGCCTGTGTCCTTAGGGGGAGGGTCTGAAACCCGCTCACCCTTGGCCTTCTCCAGAGGTCCTGTCTGGGTCTTCTCCAAGATTTTGCCCGGATGGTCCAACTTCCTCTTCTTTCGAAGATCCTGAGCGTTGGCTTGTGGCGGAAGCTTTCTGAGACGGTGTATTCACCCTGGCCGCCGAGGAGCCCGTTGCAACGGCGCTCCCGTTGACAGTGGACTTGTAGTGCTTAGCCTTTTGTTGGACCCCCATGGGAGGGGCGCCCTCAAAGGTCTTAGAAGACTGCTCACCTTTCTTCTGGGCAGGGGAGGCATGCTGCCAGTACTCACCCAGAGCAGGGGCCTTGGCCTGCAACCACTCCTTGAGCCACCTGCGCCGATCGTTCAGGGTGCGGGGCACCATATCCTGACAAGACGCACAGTAATTCTCCATGTGCATCAGGTCCGAGTGCAGGCAGTAAAGGCACAAGGAATGTCCGTCATCCAAAAAGACATTCCACAAGACGCAGATGGAGCAAATCTTGAAAAGGGGCGCTGAGTCCTTCTTCTCATCAGACATATTGGCGTGGTCCGACACGCGGTGTAGGCCTTGAAGAAACTTCTCAAATCCTCCACAAAGTAACTCGACGAAATTCACCCTTGAGGGGCTTGAAGAATCCAAAAAACGGATGCCTGTTAATCGGAACATAGATCGATGGAGCGCAAGACTCGATTGACCGAAAAAAGACTAACACTCTTAGAAAAAGCGCAAAACGCAGTAAAAGCTTGAGAGCTAAGCACGAGGACTCCCACGACTAGAACGTGCGGTAAAAATCTGAAGATGGCTGCCAGAGAAGGGTCTAAGGTAGAGGGCCGTCATTGGCTGGGGGCAGTATGACCCAGAGGCCAGTGATAGCTTGTTAGGCGAATGACAGTTCAGAGGTGAAATTGAATCAGATTTTTTCTTTACCGAGGATTCCTAGCCTGAGCCTGACAGGGAATATTCATGAGCATGTGAATCCTTGTCAGACCCCCTGCTGGAGAACAGTGGGAAATTACCAATTGAAAGTAATTTGCACAAAACTGGCTGTGACCCAAAAATGGACCAGCTGATGGTCATGCTGCAATAAGAAGATGGCACTCAGATTCAACAGGTAACATGTTGATAATGGTGGGATTCACTAGAAGGACATAGAGGATGTTATCGATAGCCCCCTTGAAATGAGGAAAGAAGTGTTGGTGTAAGTTCATGGATCATGGGCATACACGAAAAGGCAGGTTTAGGAGCAAGTGATGTGTGAAGGGTGAAAGCTCACTATGAATCAGAACTGGTGACAGTTGCTGAACACTTGCACTGCGTTTTGCCAAGTTGACAAAGAACACACAACACGCAAAGGGCAACTATTACACAAGGACTGGCCCACCGCTACCTGTCAAGAAATCTACTCTAATTATACAGGAACAGTCCCATTGATCACTAAAGGAAGTGAGTTCATCTTAGAAATTGTACTAAAAGGCGTTGTGATGTGGTTTGGTGTCTACTGGCTCGTGGCAACCGCCAGTGACCCTCACTTTACAGCCCCTCATGAAAAACATGTGTAAATCCATTAAGATTACACAGACGTTTCACATTCCTTTTAGGCCTCAATAAGCAGGTATGTCTGAGTTCCTCACAGGTGAAAAAAAAGAAATAACTAAAGCAGTGTGTAGATCAACAGGGAAGCGCTTTAGACATATATCTGCCCTACATAATACTAATACAAAAAAAGGTAGCAGGTGCCCCTCTCTAGAAAGACCATGGCATGATGGCATGATAACCTGTTCTGTGTTTTTTTCCCACTTTGAGAGTCTGCAGCCATTGCTTTTAGCTCACTGTATTTTTCAAAGGATGAATATCCATTTGAATGTCAGTATTTGCCCTGCCCACAAAGGCAGTCCAGCACCGTAGTGCCAGGCAAACCTCCTTTGAACAAGAGTACCAAAAGCAACCCCAGACACGTGTTTCAGCCTTGTTGGGCCTCATCAGTGAGGGGGAGCTGTGCCTCTCTGAGCCAGAGAGCAAGGGGCCCACGTCTGGGTTCCCCCAGGTAACTTAGGGTGACCAACCACAAGCTCCTTACAGGCTGAAACACGTGTCTGGGTTGCTGTTGGTGCTCTTGTTCAAAGGAGGAATGCCATAGCATTTTGGTGCTGGACTGCTCAAGTCGGCTGGATAAAGACTGATCTGCAAATCGTTATTCCTACTTTGTGAAAGGTATAGTGAGCTAAAACATGTGGCTGCGATTCTGAGTGGGTACATTCTCACAGAACAAGTTATCATGCCTTGTTCTTTCTTGCAGAGGAGCGCCCTGACCTCTTTTTCTACATAATATTACCCCTTAAATCGCAAAAGCTCTCTAAGACCAAGTATTGACCTTATGAAATTCTTTTTGGAACTAGCATTATGGGCATTGAGAGGCTTCCCTTCCCACTGACGCCAGGTTTGGCATAAATAACATCTAGAGGACAGGGTAACAGCCTACTACTACAACAGACACACAGACATTACAGAATTCTATATTCGTCAATACTCTAATTGTTAGGAACTATGACTTACCTATTCCATTCCCCCATAGAAAAATATAGTTTTTCATAACTAGTAATAGACAACATAAGCCCAATGGTATACGTCATTGAAATGCGAGACCGCACAGGCCTCACAGTGAAGCATACGACCCAGCTAAAATAAGTGAAAAGGGCAGGATACGACGCCGAACCAAATGATAACCAGCTGGGCAGGAGCTCCTACTGCATAAATGTACTGTAACAGTCAACTGCCTCATTCTGGGGACCTCCAGTGGGGTAACCAAGGGGAGTTGGTGCCTCCACAAGCTAGGGCAATCTACCTCTGGGGGAATTATGGGGAGAATTCTCTGGCCAACTTCACTTAGTCCCGTTCTCAGGACAGGGGAAGTCACATGGTGACATCTAGAGTCACAGGCCTTTTAAGTGGTAAAGACCTACACTTGGGAAGCTGAGAGTATATGGGATTAGGAAAATAAGGCTCTACCCAACCCAAAGCACAATGCATTTGCACAACTCTGCAGCTACTGACCCTTTAAGGGAATCAAGGGACAGTGGTTTGGCATGCTCATCTTTCCTTGCATGGATGCAGGAATGCTATCCATGATGGGGAGAGTGGAGGGGGAATGGAAGGGTAAGAGAATGACCTGAATCAGGAAGGGAAACTCGCCGTAAAGCAGCCATCCATACATCCAACAAGGCCTCAATTTTCAGGAGCAGAGTGGCTCTGTCTCTGAGGATGGCTCCCAGAGTCTATCAGTCCATGCCTAAAGAGGGAGGCCTGTATTCCTTTTCCCTAGAGAGGCTGAAAGGCAGGACCAACGCATTTCAGACAGAGAAAAGACTGCCCACAGAGGAGGGGCAAGGCAATACAAAGTCCCACAGTAGGGCTATAAGATATCAGGGGGCCAGAGACCAAAAGTCAATCCCCATCCCACCTAATACATCTCACCAAAGGGAGGATTGGAGGTTGGGTTACAACCCTATAATAACTCAAGGGCCCAGTCTGAGAGGGAAAGCAGTTGGTGTATGAGCTGCAGACTGGAGTCAGAAGCAAGCAGCTGCTTTGGAGCAGGCTAGAGAAGAGAAGAGGAGGACCGGAAGGGTTGCAGAACCGAGGAAGCTGAATGAGAGTTCAATAAGGATGGGAAACCTTGGGAGCTCGAGGAAAGACCCAGGAGACCAAGCAGAGGAGACAAGAGAACTGGGGTTTGCTGGTAAGTGAGTAGTAGGTTGGATAATGTTAAGGTGGTCTCAAAATCCCAAATAAGCTCAGAAAAATCGGAGTAAATCCACACCAGACTTCCTGATGGAATAGACAAAGTGCATGGGAAAACCCAACTTTATTCACATCGAAACAAAGCCAGGACAGCATACAAGCAATGAAATCTCATCGCTCTCAACATGTTAATCAGAAACAATAGGTTAAGTACTACAAACTCGTCAGCAATGACGTGATCATGTAATATCAGTTTACAAAACCTATAGGGAACGGGGATAAGTTAGTGGGTTTGGCTTTCATATAGATTACATAGGGGTTACACTTTTCATTGGGCTACAAGTATCTGATGGCTCCTTCTGGAACCACCCCTATATCGACAAAGGTTAAAATGCATCATCTCCACGACAAGTGGTTGGTTGGCATACTATTTCATGGGCGGCTTGACAACAAGGATCCTGATAGGTTAGTTCTCTGCTAACCAGAGTAGGAGGTGATAGGCCCACAGACTTTTCATCTTCCAATTAAAGTTACTATGCCTCATTCTCAGGCCATGAGAGCAGGCAATCCCTTTTACTTGGCTTTGTGTGTTGCATTGTGTCTATGTGTGTTTTTACGGAGTACAGGAGGTGTCCTATCTGTGGTGGCTGCTAACAAATTGCCATTGTTCACTGTGTATGGGTCACATGCAATGAGACCATGTATGAAATTGAATTACCTCCTATTTATTCAGAGTCTAGCTAATTGTAATGCATAGATTGTGTTTTCTGTTGCCACGAGGGACGCTATTGAGTTATTCTTCATGGAGTCGAACAAATTACTTAACCCTGGTAACGTTCTTTCGACTGGATGTTCCTCCATGTATTTCTTATCTTTGATATTTCCAATATCCCAGTTTTGCTGCTCCGGAATTTCTTTTTCAGCAGGGGCCGCTGTACGACAATGCCTGTCGAGTCAATGTCCATCGCAGGCCTCCGTCTCAACGTCGACATCACCACAGGTATATGTAGCACGCACAACACTTGTTAGCCTCAGTTCCGTTTTTACGAGTGGAGCCTTATCTTGTGTTCAACGGTTACCCCACCTGAGAGACCGCAGACTGCAACCACAAGGGAAATTCAACTGCGGGGTAGGTTGGGAGGGGCGATGAGGAATACTTGGGAGGATCACCCATTCGAAAGAACGTTACCAGGGGTAAGTAGCTTGTTCTTCGAACGGATTGGGTCCTCCCACGTATTCCTTATCTTTGATACACTCCCAAAGCAGTTTACGTAATTTGGTGAAGGGAGTAGAAATGAGTATGGCATGAGTATTTTATGGTTGTGTACGCACTGAATGCAACACTGCTTTTCCAAATGCGGAATCTTGAGCAGAGGAAGAGTCTAAACTGTAATGTTTAAGTGAAGGTATGCACAGACGACCATGTGGCAGCTGCACATATATCTTTTATCGGACCTCCCCTCTGCAAGACAGATGGAGGTACGTCAATGTTCGAATGAGCTCCTAGGTGTCCTGGAGGATCTTTACCTGCCAGTTTCTAGCATTCCGATATAGTAAGTATAATTAATCTGGATATCGTTTGCTTGGTAATGCCCAGTCCCAATTTGTTACCTGAATAGCCCACAAATAACTGGTCATCCTGTCGTAATCTTTCCAATCTGGAGCTGTAAAAGCTCAGTGCACGTCTAGGGTCAAGCCTGTAAAGCCTTTCCTCTTGCTTCCCAGGATGTGGAGTGGGATAAAAAGATGCTAACGTTATCTTCTGAGTAAGATGAAACTCAGACAATTTTGGGGAGAAAAGTAGGCTTCACTTTTAGTACCACTCTGTCTTTATAAAAGACATTATGAGGAGGCTTGCAGGACAAAGGCTGCAGCTCACTCACCCTTCGGGCTGATGTAATTGCCACGAAAAGATGGTCTTTAGATTAAGAAGTCTTAAGGGACAAGAGTGCAAAGGCTCAAAAGGAGCTCCCATCAAAAGTTTAACACCAAATTGAGATCCCACAGTGGGACTTGAAACGGGATTGGAGGGAAAACATTAGTCAGTCCCTTTAAGAATTGTACTATTAGAGGAATCTTAAAGTACGAGACTTCCTCTGAAGTGCGCTTAAAAATAGAAAGTGCTGTCAGGTATCCCTTGATGGTACCAATCTGGAGCCCCAGATTTCCCAGATGTAACAGAAAGGATAACACCATTGGTGTATTAAATGAAAAAGGGTCAACATTCTTATCTCTACACCAGCTGCAGAATTTATTACAGCGGCAGAAAGATTTGGTTACTGGCCTTCTGGCCGAGAGCAAAATCTCCATTACGTCATACAGAGGTCCCAATCCTTGTATCTTAGCCTCTCGGAAATCATGCGTGAAGGCTGAGCGTCCTGATATCC
Organism: Ambystoma mexicanum; assembly: GCF_040938575.1. Lineage (NCBI taxonomy): Eukaryota > Metazoa > Chordata > Amphibia > Caudata > Ambystomatidae > Ambystoma > Ambystoma mexicanum. Next base: position 686,351,221 of record NC_090934.1, on the reverse strand, counting down.
GGATGGGGAACCCGACCCTCCTCTCGCGAGAAAAGGACCTCTCGTTGGGGAAGACGTATCGGAGGGCAGAGGGACATGTCCAGAAGGTCCGGGTACCACATCTTCCTGGCCCAGTCCGGGGCAATTAGGATCATGGATTTCTTGAACTTTCTCAACCTCCCGATTACATGAGGAATGACGGGGACTGGATGAAACGCGTATAGGAGTGGAAATTCCCAGTCCACCACGGACGTGCCTCCTAGAGCTTGTCTTGGGGGAAATTCCCTTGAGCAGTACAGTTTGCACTTCCGGTTGGTACTCGTCGTGAACAGATCCACTTTTTTTTCTTTTTAATATCACATTTTATTGCCGAAACGTGTACTATGTGCAAGGGGGTTGTATAAACCCATTTATCCGGGGTTCCGCTATTATATATTGTTTATATAATTTCATCCACTTTTGCTGGCTGGAATTCAACACCTAATCCTGGCCACGTTCCCCCTGCCACGTTTTTACAGGTCCACAAGAGGGCCAAGTTACTGACGCCTACGATCTCCACATGTTTCACTCATGGGTTATGTGTTGCAATTCAAGTTAATCATGTACCTTTCTCTCATGGCTATGTTCTGTACTTCAAACTAATCATGTACTGAAGATGATTTTAAATTTTGATTTCACCATTTGTCTGCGTTTAGAATATTGAATTCTGCTACATGTATGTTTTCACAATTGCTTTTTGATGTTTTTGTCTCAATACAACCTATGTATATCCACAGTCTTTGATGTGTGTGAGTTTCTTTTTCCCTTCTGGACAATCTCATGGGTTATGAACTTAGGGATTCAATGCATTAGTACTAGCATACCAGGTTCCCCAATTCAAATGACATATTTTGCTTCATTTATTGACCAAAATTGGTGACGAACCTTGGCAGTAGCAGTTCTACCTCCTTTTTGGTTCTGCCCCCTGCCGCCTTGTCAGGACCGTAAAGTTTTGTTGTGCCGCTTCGTTCTTGTCTCCACAGTTGTGTGACCGAATGCTGCATTATTAAATACATTCCCTTTCATCCTCCCGGTTCAACCCACTAGTTCTCAGTCCACCCCCTCTTCCCACTTCCCCCAGATCTTGGCAGCTTTGGCTGGGCACCCCCGTGCGGTATATATTCCGTGTTCTTTCGCTGCGCAGGTGTCCATTTTGGCAGACCATTGGGATAGGGTTGGACAGTCCGGGGCTCCCCATTTTTGTGCTATATCACGCTTTATTAAACCCATTGCGTTAGATAGGAAGATCCCCTCACACTTATTCGAGTCGTTGTCATCCGGGACCCCCAACAGCAGCTTTGCAGGTTCCATGGCCACTCTGCGGCCCAGGACCCCCAACAGTCTTTGACAGCATTGCGTCCAGAAAGTTTTTATCAGGGGACATTGCCAGAGCAAATGGAAGAAGGTACCCTCCTCTCCCAGGCACCTCAAACAGTTGGGGTCAGAGGTCCACCCGCATCCGAACAGGGCAACTCGGGGTTAATAGACTCGGTGCAATTTCTTGAGTTGTACCAGTCAGATTTTGGAGTCTACGGCGATCTCGCGTGGGTGCATAAATACCTGGATCCAGTCCTCTGGTTCTATGGGGCCTACATCCCTTTCCCACTTGGTCTTAAGGCTGACCAGTTCCGGTGTGGCAAATGCGTTTATGGCTTTGTATAAGATTGATGTGACTTTAGTGGGGATATGTTGTGGAAGTAGGTTGCGTTGCAGGGGGGAGCACTCTGGTGCATCCATGAATGCCTGTCTGTGAACATTGAGGGCGTGCCTGAATTGCAAATAATGGTAGCGCTCATTCTCAGGGATTCCAAATTTTTGTTGCAGTGTCTCAAACGGGAGAATAGAACCATCTGTCATTACGTCCCCAACTTTGGTTATCCCTGCCTCCACCCATCGGGTCATTATATCAAGTTTGCGCACTTCAGTGAGCATGTGATTGTGCCATAGCGGTTGCGCTAAAGTTAGTCTATTCCCTCAGCCAATGTGTGTATGTGCCTGCCTCCAGATAATTGCAATATGTGCGGAACTAGTTTGCGGTGGGATTCTGGGAAGGCTCTGGTATAGTGTGGTCAGTGGCGGGGTGTCCTGTACGATGGACATCTCAGCCACGATATGTGGGAGTTCCTGGTCTCCGTGAAGCAGGTCGTTGACCACTTGTAGCTAGGTGGCTCAATAATAGGACCGGAGGTGTCTGTACTCCAATGCCCCCTTCCCAAATGGACCTCTGTGGTGGTGTTAACGCGATACGGGGTTGCCCGTCCTTCCATATCAGTTTTCTAAGGAGGCGTTCCACTCAGACGAATTCTGTATCCAGTATTACATGTGGAGCGTTTTTTAACACGTATATGAAACGTGGAAGTGCCAGCATCTTAAAAAATGCTGCTCTGCCCATTATCGTGAAGGGGAGAAGCACACAGTGCTTCACATCTTCAGCAAAGCGATCCGTCAATGGGTGCAAATTATGGGGCACATAGGCTGATAGGTTCCCGGAGACCCATATGCCCAAGTAGCGAAAGCCCTCCCTCTCCACCTGATAGGGTACATCCTGTGGAATTGCTCGGTCTCCTCCTTTAACCGGAAAGAGGACCGATTTGCCCAAGTTTACTTTTAGACCGCTGAAGTCCCCGAAGGCTATCAACATCCAGGTCACTATCGAGCCTGCATGTTCTGGGTCGCTCAAATAGAGTAACAGATCATCCGCATAGAGAGAGACCTTATCTTCTCGTCCTTCCGGCCATTGGAATCCATGCCATGTAGTGACCTGTCGGAGCATTGCGCCAGTGGTTCGATTGCCAGCGCAAAGAGGAGGGGGGATAGCGGCCAGCCTTGCCTTGTGCCCCTGCCTAGTGTGAAGGTTCTGGAGGACCAGACGTTCACCCTGACCGCCACTTGAGGTTCCTCATGTAAGAGCTGAACCAATTTGATAAAGGCTTCTCTAATTGTCGCATCGTCACCCACAGACTTCCCTATGTCACTGAGTCAAACGCCTTCTCGAAACCGAAAGCCAGAAGAGCGAGATACATACCTGGATTCGAGAATCGGGGCCTGTTCTAATAATAAATGGAGTCGGCGTAGATTCATTCTAGTCGACCTATGTGGCATGAAGCCACACTGGTCAGGATGAACCAAGGAGGATATGACCGATTGCAACCTGGTGGCTAATATATTAGCGAGAATTTCGGCTTCGCCGTTAATAAGTGATATTGGTCTGTGTGACAAGCATGATTCGGGGGGGTTTTCCCTGTTTAGGGATTACCACGATACTGGGCCTTCTAAGGTCCATGGGGAGAGTGCCCCGTTCTTTGGCTGAGAGGAACATTTTATGGAGGAGTGTTGCCATCTTGTCACTGCCCAGTCTCTTCCACGTCTCAACCGGGAATCCGTTGGGACCCGGCGTCTTACCGGATTGTAACTGGGCTATGGCCTCCACTATCTCGGTTTCCTCTAGGTCTCTATCGAGGTTCGTTCTTTGCTGCTCCGATAATTGTGGGATCATGATTTCGTCCAGGAGGGATGGATCTGTTGGGGCATCTGGGGCCCTGTACAGGTCGGCATAGAACTCGGCAAATGCCTCTGCGATATCCAAGTCTGTTTGGGCCGGACTGTTCCCATTGTCAACAACCTGTCTGACATCCATGCCGCTCCTCATGTTTCTCCAACCAGGCCAGTAACTTGCCCGCCTTATCACCGCACTCGTAGAGTCTGGTCCTTGATTCCCTATGCACCTGTTTTGCGTTGTCTAGTGCCATGTTGTGAATGGATTCCCTGGCCTTTATCAGAGAGAGGTGTGTCTCCGGGGAGGCATCTAATACATACCTGGTTTCCCATTTTTCCACCTCCCCCTCTGCCTCAGTCACTTTCCTGTGGTGCTCTTTCCCTCTGTTAGACGTCCAGGCGATCATCTCCCCTGTCAGCACTGCCTTGTGTGCCTCCCATAGTATGATTGGGTCCTCTACAGAGCCTGCATTTATTTTGAAATATTAATCGGATTTCTCGGTGATAAACTCTACAAATTCGGGATGGTCGCGATAATAATTGTTCAGTCTCCAAGACCTGGGGGCCGTGGCCGACTCGTGCGAATCACTATCTCCAGGGTAGAGTGATTCTAGATACCTCGGGGGAGCAGTTCTGCCTTAATAACTCTACATGCCTCGGAGGTTGGGAGAAAGAAATAGTCTATCCTGGACAGGGACGCGTGGGTTCCTGACTGGAAGGAGAAGCCTTGATCGGCAGGGTGGAGTTCCCTCCACACGTCACACAGTCCCAGCGCAAATGAAAAGGTAGCCAACCTAGTGGGTATGTTGGGGTTGCGATTCCGAATGTGAGTTTGGTCGCAAGTGTTGCATAACACGTCATTGAAACCCCCCCCCAGGATCCAAAAATCCGGCTGGTGATGTGCCAGTATGGTGGTCACTTCTCTCAGCAACCCTTCACCTAATCCAGACGGGGAGTATATGGCCAGTATAGCTAGCGTTTCCCCCCAAAGCGTGCCATGCACCAACACAAACTGGCCACTGGGATCCTGTTCCTCCGCACTCAGTTAGAATGGTAGTCGCTTATGTAGCAGTATCAGAACATCCCAGGATCCCACAGTGTACCCCGCATGGAGTGCCTAATGGTAATTGGTTCTGCGGAAAAAGTTGCAGGTGGAGCCTGCCACGTGGGTTTCAGTGAGGAGGGCCACGTCGGGGAACGCCTGTTCAGGAATTGAACAATGAGGCGTTGTTTAATGCTCGATCCCATGCCATTTACATTCCATGTGAGGAATTTAAGGGGTTTAAGGCCGTCTGGGGTTATTAGTGGGGTTTGTTCCAGCGTCATATGGTCAGTGGTGATCTGTGTTGATGGTCCTGTTATGAAGGATGTGTTGGCGTGCATGATGAGAGTTTGGTGCGTTTGCAATTGTAGACATAGCGGTCCCATGGAACAACATTGATTGTACCTAGGAAAGGGCGAGTGGCGCCTCGTGAGTGGCGATAGAACTGGTGCAACTAACCTGTGGGTTTGTCTATAAACTTTTCCCCTTACCCCCCTATACTCCACCCCAACCTGAAGTATCTGTCGCCCGACATGCTGGTGCTGGGGAACTAGCGCTACAGCGTTAATTAACTGAGTAAACTCTTCTAGTTCAGTCGCACCTGGTACTTACTGTCCTTGCAGAGGTGCCGGGGGGGTTTATCAGCAGCCAGCTTGGCCACCAACGTCGGAGTGTAGAGGCGGGTAAGGCATTAGTGAGGCTGGTTCAACTGTTGAGTAGTTGCCGTGCATCAGTAGCCTTACGTGTTTGTCTGTCTTCACTGTTCCGCGTTTCTTTCCAGTTCCAGCATGTTCTGTGGAATGGGCTGTCTTGCGGGTCTCTCCTGACGTGGTCTGTTCCGTGATCTGTTCCCAGGGACTGGTGCTGATCAGTCTCCGTCAATATGGGTTTCAGCCCATTTCCAAGCTTCTAACAGGTCGGTAAAATGGATGGTGGTGCCCTGGTGTTGTACCCTGAGGTGGGCCCATATTTCACATTCATCGAGTGCAGCTTCCTCTTGAGGTTTTTTTTTTTTAAACTTGATTTTTATAAATTTTAACATTGAGTGTGCACATACAGGTGGGTAAGTTATGCATTGAGAGCTATTTCACTATAGTGTTCCAGTCCACCTTAAAGGAAAAAGGGGCAAAGGAAAAAAAAGAAAACAAAGAGGAAAAATAAAAGAAAAGCCCCAGCCCCCTCTGCCCCCCCCCCGAACTCTTGAGTCCTCTTCCTTCGGGGCATTGACTTTCTGGATCGTAGTAGGCTGCGTGACGCTCAACTTGAATCGTCCTAAGGTCATAGATCTCCAATATGGTCTGTGACAGGCAAGGGCTACTGGCAAAGGGACTTTCAGTTTTTCCGCCAGTGGTGGCATGGGTTAGGTGCTAGTTTCTCGCTGTGTCGAATCTTCCATGGTTGAACGCAAGATGTATTGTGCAGTGAAATCGCACCAGGCTTCTTCTTGTCGTGCGGCTTAGTCATGTAGTATCGCCGTTATTTTTTCCATAGTATAGATGTTTGTGGCTATCCGTATCCAATCCTCTATCAGGTAGGCGTGGGATTTTCCATTTTATTACAAGAGCAGCTCTTACCGCGAGTAACAGGGGGGATATCAGCCCTTTTACTCTGATAATTTCGTCATCTTCTTCTTTGAGGTCGAATAAAATCAGGAGGGGTGACATTTCCCTCTCTATGCCGTCCAGCTGTTTGATCCATCCCAGGACCTCTTGCCAATAAATGCAGACCTTGGGAAAGGCCCACCACATGTGCCAGTAAATCGGCATTGATACCACATTGTCGCCAGCATCTCGGGCTGGAGGTCTGGAACACTTTGGACAGCCTGTGTGGATCGTACTGCCATCTGTGTAGCAATTTTATGGCGTGTAATTTTTACTGGGCCGCGATTGATATTTTGGATGGCGTCTCACATATTTTATCCCAGGCCTGCTGGTCAAACTCTCTGGTGAAGTCTCGTTCCCATCTTGCTTTGAGACAATGGTTTGGTGCGTCGTCTTTGGTAATTAAAGCCCTGTACATTCGCGCTATGAGGCCTTTGGAGGTGGTATTTGTATCCAGGATCGTCTCAAAGGGCGTTAGTTCTCTCTGTGTGGTGGCCTTCCATTCCTTTCTGGATATGACGCCTTTCAGACGCAGGTATGGGAAGACTGGTATCGGGTGGATTTGGAGGGCTTCCTCTACTTCCTTTATTGAGATGAATTTCCCCTTTCTCCACAGCTGACCGACCCTCTCGAGACCGGCATCAAACCAAGAATGATATCTAGCGTGTTCCGGGATTTCTTCTCTGATCCCAGAGGACCAGAGATGGCTCAGTGGCGAAGGCCACGTGGTGACTCCCGACATTGCTCTCCCCTTCCTCCATATGTTCCACATTGTGCCCAGTATCGGGTGGTTGCGCGGTTTCCACGATAGCTTTCATCTGGGGACCCATAACCATTCAGCCAGGGTTACGTTGTATAAGACGTTGTTGTCTAGTTGGACCCATTGGAGGTCCTTCCTATCTCGCAGATGTGGGACTAAAATTATGAGCTGTGTGGCTTGGTAATAGCGTTCTATGTCCAGCAGGCCCACCCCTCCTAGGTCTTTTGGTAGTATTAAGACATTGTAGGGGATTCTGGGTTTCTTTCCGCTCCACAAAAAGTCTAATATGGCCTTTCTAACTTGTCTAAAGAAATGTTCTGGGATTGTGATAGGCAAGACCTGAAAGGGGTACAGAAACCGTGGGAGAGTCACCATTTTGATTGCATTCAAGCATCCAATCCAGGAGATTGTCAGCGGTTTCCATTTTTTGAGATCAGTCTTGAGGGCTTCGAGGAGGTGGGGGAAAGTTGGCTTCGTAAAGGTCGTCAAGATGTCGCGTTAAGTTAATCCCCAAGTATCTCAGTGTCGGGCCCCTGATGATCAGCCCGGGCTGCTCGAGGGCGCTTTGGTGTTCTGGAGATGGCTCATGAAGTGGAAAAAGAGTAGATTTGGATTTGTTGATCTTAAATCCTGAGAGCGTGCCGTAATCCTCTATCAGCTGGATCGCTCGCGGAATGGAAGACGTTGGGTTTGACACATGGAGCAGAATGTCATCCGCGTATAAGGCTAGCTTATATTCTTTGCCATTCACCTGGATCCCTTCCACTGCAGGGTCTGCTCGCAGCGTCATGGCAAGGGGTCCTAGGGACAGTGCGAACAGTATTGCCGACAGGGGGCAACCTTGACTCGTACCTCTGCTGAGGGGGAACCAACGGGAGAATTGAGCGTTCACCGAGACCGATGCTCTTGGGGATGTATAGATTGCTTTGATCCCTCGACGGAGTGTGGGGCCTAGGCCTATCTTCTTTAGTGTGGCCTCTAGGAAGTGTCATTAGACTCTATCGAACGCCTTCTCGGCATCAATTGAGAGTAGCGCTGGGTTGCTCAACAATGTCTGGGCCTCGTGGATTAGGTGGAGAGTTTTCCGGGTGGAGTCCGCTCCTTGTCTGCCTAAGATGAAACCCACTTGGTCGTTGTGGATAATTGCAGGTATGTGTGACTCCAGTCTTGCAGTAAGGATTCTCGTATAAATTTTGGTGTCGATGTTTAGTAGAGTTATTGGGCGGTAGGAGGCACACAACTTTGGGTCCTTACCCTCCTTGGGGATGACTTATTAGTGCTTCAGAGAAGGATTTGGGTGCCACGCCGGATTGTAGGATATTGTTTAATAGGTCGACCATGAATGGGAGAAGGGCATCCTTGAAAGTTTTATAGAACCCTGCCGTGTATCCATCATTTCCGGGGGCTTTCCCCGTTGGAAGTCTTTTGATTGCTTCTTCAATTTCTTCTCCTGTGATGGGGGCTTCTAAGGCAAGTGCTGTATCAGGTGGGAGAGTGGGCAAGGGTACCTAGTCCATATATTCACTTATCGCTTCTAGATGCGAAGGAGCATGCGCCCTATATAGTTTTTCATAAAAGTCAGCAAAAGCTTCAGGGACACTGGGAGGAAGCGGTTCACAAGAGTTCTCTTCTGTTTGGATCGTGGGCACCCACCTCTCTTGCCGTTGGCCTCGCAGTCTTGAGGCTAGCAGGGCGCCCGCTTTGTCCCCATGTTCATAGTGTTTCTGCTTCAGATGTTGGAGCTTGCGCGCTATGCTTCCCGCCTCCAGTTGTCTTAGTTCCTCTCTCTTGTCTTTGGCCTCTTTAATCTTTTGTGGTCTATCTTGGTCCGCTGTCTGTTCCATAAGGTCCAGTTCGGTAATTTTGTTTCGGATCCTATTTTCTATCAATTGTCTTTCTCTTTTTTTGGCTGCTCCCTCCCTAATAAGTAGCCATCTCCAGGGCGCTTTGCCTGCCTCCCAAACTGTGTTCATGGAAGTTTCGCCCGTGTTGTTACTCTCAAAGTATTGGGTGATGTCCTGCTCTAGTTGTTCCCGAAAGATTGGGTCCTTGAAGAGGGTTTCGTTGCAGTGCCATTTGGAGCATCTTCGAGGCAGGGCCATTTGATCAAGGGTGACCGTAACCATGTCGTGGTCTGACCATGAGACAGGATTTATAATGGCTTCAGTCATTGCCGTGATGAGGTCTGCGGTTAGGTATATATAGTCTATTCTGGAAAAGGTTGCATGTGGCGCTGAGAAAAAGGTAAAGCCAGATCGGTTGGGATTGGTATATCTCCACGCATCGGTAAGATTGTAGGCGGCCATCATGTCTGCGGCCGGTGGACGTCTGGCACCCGCGAGCGGGGGTGTAGTGGGGCGACCTGATTGTCTATCCTGTTCCGGATCCATCCACGTGTTCAGGTCACCTCCGAGTATTACGTCGCCTTCTGCTTCGCTCATGACTTTCGGGATTATCCTCTGTAGGAATCTGTCTTGTCCTGTATTGGGGGCATGTATTGCCGCAAGGGTAATGACGGTGCCTTGTATCCTGCCCACCAGGACTAGTCCTCTGCCACTGACATCCGTCCATGACTTCAAGAGTTCAAATTGGATCTTTCTGTTGATTAATATGCCGACTCCTGCCTTCTTTAGCAGCCCAGAACCCCAGAATTCCGACCCTAGCTTAGCATATAAGACCTTCCTCTCTTCTCCCTTGCTATATCGGGTTTCTTGTACGAATAGTATGTCCAAGTCAGCCCTCTTGAACTCTCTCGTTACCAGCGGTCTCTTGGTGGGGGAGTTAAGTCCCTTAACATACAGCGTGCCAATTTTAAGTGTGCCCTGCCTGTCACTTGATTCGTTACGTCTGTGGGACATTGATATGTTCGTGGAAATTGTTCGCAACGTCATGCTGCCCATTGTAAGAAAATGCCATGTTGGAAGAAGCGTTGTAGCTGCCTCTGCTTAACAGAGGCTTTACCTGAGGCTGTGCCATTCCCCGTCTCCCGTCTCCCACCCCCCACCCACCCCTGTAGGGTATTGAACATCATACCCTTTGCCCTCTGTTCTATCACGTTGTTCTTTGGTTCTTCGATGAGGGTTTGTGATTGTTTGTGGTGGCGTCCGAGTTGGACTGGATGTGAACAACCGGTCTACTGTCGGACCATCAGCAAGGGTCGTAACCGCACGACTCCATCAACTAATAGCATCAAAATAACATTTTTGAACCCCCGCCCCCCTTTTCATGAGATTGTGTAACAAACGACATTGTGTCAAAGAACAGCAACTTTAACTGTGAGCTAATATGTACTATAATACATGCGGTTCCTGGGGTCTTCATTCCTCGGCAGTTCTTTTTTGCAGATGAGGCAGTTCACCTGTCCTGTAGTGGAATCATAGATCTAGGAGTGCCGTGATCCGTGATGTAAGCGGGCCCCCCGCCGGGACCATGAAAGCTTAGTTCGCCGGGATTTGGAGCTTGGAGTCACAATGTCATTTGTTGTTTTCGGGTGTGTCGTTGGGCCGCCTGTACTTTCTGGACCCCTTTACTAGTTTCCTTCTCGGGCCCTGAAGTTCTCATCATGCGCTGTCCTGCGCTGGGGTTTCCTGAGTTCCCTCCCCCGAGACTGCTCCGAGGAGGTCGGCAATGCAGTCTCAGATTTCTTCTTCAGAGCGGAGTAGGAACTTCCTGCTTCCATGTTCAAACGCAAGGGAGAAGGGGTATCCCCACCTGTACCTCGTGCCTTGCTCTTTTAGCCATCTCGTGAGAGGACCGCACAGGCGGCGCAGGGCCAGCGTCAGCGATGAAAGGTCCTGAAAAATAGTAATCTGGGCTCCTCCAAGGTTAAGAGTGCCTCCAGACCTGGCTTTAGTAAGTATCCTTGTTCTGTCCTGATATCTATGGAATCTGGTAAGGACTGATCTCGGGCCGCCTGGGGGGCCGCCAGCTCTATGGATTCTCTCGGTCTTGAGTTCATCAATGTCCTCGTCCGCAGTCAGGATTTTGACGATATCATGTATCGTCTGTTTGAGGTCTTCTTCTGTCTCCCCTTCTCTCTCCGGAATTCCAAAAAAACGTAGGTTATTTCTTCTCTCTCTATTTTCCAAATCGTCTATCTTAAGGCGAATCTCGTCCTCTCTCTTTTCTATGTTTCGTATTCTAAGCTCCATTTGGGCTTCTAGAGTATCGATAGAGGCCTGGTTGTTCTCAACTCCTTCTAGTCTCTTCTCGATGTTATCTACCCTTTGGGTCATCTTATCCATTTTGCCACCGAGGTTGGCACCCATGTTTCGAATTTCGCTAATGAGGGCGGCAATGTCACCCTTAGTGGCAGCTGCACCCGTTTCGGCGGCTTCTAATGACATTGTTGGCCTTGGGTCGGGAGCCTGTGGCAGTGGGATGTAGGCATATTTGGCAAGCTTACTTGGAATGTTCATGGAGCACTTGCCTTCGAGGAGGCACACGCCCCGGATTCGGGGGCCCAGGTCTTCGGGCCTGGTGTGTTGAAAGGCACGTGGAGAATGTTGGAGAGCGCCGGGGTGGTGGTCCTCGCAGCAATGGTTCTTTTGGTAGAAGGAGTGGGAGGAGGCACACGCCCCATCTTCAGGGGCTCTACCCTCCGCTCTGGTCTGTGTCCTTCGTTGGGTCCAGTGTCCTGTCAGGGGGCCTTGGATATCGATACCGGCCCGTGGCAGGGCTCCGGGGGGAGTATATGGGGCCAGGTCTCAGGGAGAGGATTCCAGGTGCAGGCGCAGTGGGGGGGTGAGCACCTCCATGTATTCCGCTGTTTCCCGGTTTCAGGGCCCCTTGTCCGTGTCCTGCGCAGGTCGTAAGGTGGGGCATTACCAGAGGAGGGCACACGCCCCAGGAGTGGGGGCCCAACCCTCTGCTTCCCTTTTTGTGCGCAGACGAGTTCGCTGCCCTGTGGGGAGAGGCCTCAGGCGGCAAAATCCGCAGTGGGCGTGTAGATGCGTCCAGTTAAAGACAGTGGAGGCCAGGATATGAGCGGCTCTTTTTACGCTATGCGGGTTCCCTGCAGCTAGGCTGTGAGTGTGGCTTTATGGGCCACGAGCGATGATGCTGCGTAGCGCGGGAACCCGTGTTATAGCCGGTGCGTGGGGTGTGCTGGGGCTGCGGTTCCGCTCAAAAATTAGGGCCGCTTCTAGTTGGCCCTTGCGCTCTGTTCAGTGGGGCTCCCGGGGGGTGTCAGAAGGGGGGTGTCGAGGGGGTTGGGCCGATGGTAGGCCCCCTTTGGCTGCGGCAGAGTCAGCTCCTCTGCAAGCGCGGGGGAGAGAGGGCCGCTTTAGTCGCCCCCGCTCAGTTGTTCAAATACGGGGAGGCGGGGTGGTCCCCCACCGGGGCGATATGCTCCAGAGCTCTTCAGGAGGGGCGGGCACTCACCTCCGCAGATTTCTTCTTCCCGTCGTGGGGCCGGTGTCTCAGGATACAGAGGCAGCTACTCAGGGAGTACGCCCAGGGATGCCTGGGGGGGCCGGCCCACAAAGTGCGCCGGGGCGGTTGGGTGTCCTCGGCCTCTTGCAGCGTCCCCGCGCTGCGCGATCTCCTGCAGGGAGAGCAGGAGGAGTCGTCGGATGCCGCGGGCCGAGGCCTCCTCTCGAGTCGGTGTCCTCGCGGTTAGGGGGGGAGGCAGGTTCCGTCAGACTTTTCTCTCGGACTGGAGGTCCGATTTCCGTCTGGTTTTCACTCAGGCGTTGGGGGGACGCTTCCAATAGCTCGAACTGCCGTTGTTGGGCACGGGGGGGGGCAAAAGTGGGGGCTCAAATCACTTTTGGGGCCCGTAGGTTAGGAGCTCACACAGAGGCGGTCATCGTCCGTGCGCCCCCTGGTGGCCAGTCCTCTTGAGGTTTTAAAATGACTGCCTGGCCCGTTGGACCTCTCGGGTGTAGTCCGGTAAAAAGGTGATCTTGCTGCCATTGTACGTGATCGACCCCTTTGTTCGGGCCATCTGTAATATTGCATCCCTGTTACAGTAATTCAGAAGTTTGGCGATAACCGTCCTTGGGGATGCTCCAGGGATTGGTCTGCCAACCGGGATCCTGTGTGCCCGTTCCATGGTGAAAAACTTTGAGAGGGTTTCAGGTGCAAAAAGATCTGCCCGCCATTGTTCCAAGAAGAGCTCCACCCTGGGCCACTCCGTGTTTTCTGGAAGAACCAGTATGCGGATATTGCTCCTGCACAAATCAACCCTCACTCTTATCCACCCTTGCTTCCAGCGTTTTCAGGCACGTTAGTGCCTGTGATAGTTGTTGCTGCACTCCACCAAGGCTGTCCACCACTCCGGACACACGATTTTCTACCTCTATAGTACGAACCGAGAGTTTTTGGAGATCATGACGGAGGAAGGACACCTTGGCAGAGATACCGTCCATCTTTTTCTCCATCGAGGAGCGGGAGTTGGCGATGGCCGCCTTCACGTCCTTCAGTATCAGGGAATCATCTGTTGGTGCCGGGGTCCGTTGCGTCCCCACATCAGGAGTTGCAGTGGAGGAACTCATAGCATACTAGTCCATAGTGCTCTGTGTTGTGGTGCTCTTGCTTTTATCCTTGCCCATCTTTATATCCAGTGGCGCACCAGGATCGGTGTGTTAGGGTGAAGTGAGAGGGGTACCGAGTGCATCACCTGCTCCACTGGGCTATCCACAGGCTCGAGTGTCGTAGTGGACCCTCTGCAGTAATCAAATGCCGTTCGTCGAGTGTTTTACGGGGGTGAAGCCCCGGGGCAGTTGTGGATCTTTCCAACCTCTCAGTAGTGTTCGAAAGAGAGGGGCCACGACCTGTCTCTCTTTGGGCTTTCCCTTGCTGTGGCTTTGTCCTTTGCGTTATCCACTGGCAGGATAAGGAGTATGGAGAACTGGGGCTTTACACCAGGATGTCCAGTATCACAGCCGGGTGAGCGTGCCCAGTTGGCAGTGACCGGGTGGTGAATTGTCCTCATAGGGTGTGCCGCTGCAGGCTGTGCTTTTAAATATCAGGGTGGTATATACCTGACATACACCTCCAGGCCTCCGTGTCACTCGGGCACGTTGATGTGTTCTAGGGGACTCCCTTCTGTGCAAATCCTACATGGGGTTATCCCCTCATCTGATTGCCTTGGGGGTGGCGTCCTGCGGTCCCAAGTATGCCTGCCACACTCTTGGTGTCACTGGGTCCGGCCAGGGGATGGGTCTTCGAGGGTGGCCAGCCTCAGCGTTGCTTTCCACCTTTAAGCGCCTTTTTAGGTATATTGGGGGAGAAGCTGGTGTGCATTCTGCCGTGGCTGCGGGCATCCAGCTTTGGGCCTACGCTCCGGGGGTCTATTTCTCACCCCCAAGTCCCACAGCGCCAGAGGGCACAGTCTTTATGGCCGGCTTCGAGCAGAGGCTTTGAGCAGCGGTCTGCTGTTAGGGGTCCTTCCCTTTTCCTTCTCCCGGGAGGGTCGTGTTACGCTCACCTGACTCCCACGGAGGCGCTGGCCTGGTTCGCGCTGCTGTGACCTCTTCTAAGGTGATGCGCAGGGTTCGGAAGACGGACTGGACCGGGCCCCCAAATCTGGCTTGTCTGGCTCGCAGAAGTATCCTTCTGTGGGCGAAAATAGGGGATTAACTGTCTGCGGGGTAATGCAATCGGCCTCCCACTTTCCCCTCTCACCCTCCTCGAAACCCTTCTGTGATTTCTCGTAGCGTCTCACCTTAGGGTCTGGAAGGACGAGCTCTCCATCCTGCTTCTGATGCAGGGGCGCGTTGGTATCCAGTTACTTCACTGGATTTTCGGATTGGTGAGAACCAAACTTGCTTGGCTTCCAGGTAAGTTTTTTGATAAGAGGTTCCCCTTGTGTCCATGCATTAATATACTAATGCTAGTGTCTTTTTCCCTATAGGGGCCGGGGTACGGAATGCCGGGGAACAGGCACCGACCCGGGATGAGAGGTGAAATCCTTGTAGAAATCAGGTAAGGCTTTAATGAGCGTTTTTTGGTAATGTCTTTTCATTCGCTCATTAACGCTGATGTCTCTTTTTCCCCTTAGGGAAATGGTCCGGAAATGCCAGGATGCGGCGCGGACCCGAAATGAAGAGGGAATGAATCAACAGGTAAGTCTTAACATGGAGATTTAGCTTTCCTTATTCCCTTCTCTCTCTCACCTTTTGTTCTGGTCTTTTTCTTCCTAAGCGCTGGGGCGTGACTGCGAATCCGGATGATCACTGCTGAACATGGAGGCGCCCTGTAAAGGTGAGTGGAATGCGGCGCTGCAGCGATCGACGCGATGAGCTTTTAAATTAAAGTCTTCCTTTTCAGGATTGTCGGTGAGATGTCTCCGGGATGCGGTTTTTAGCAGGTCAGGACTTTTCCTTCTTCTGTTCTCTTCTTCTCTTCCTTTGCAGGTGATCCAGGATGCTGGCAGGCGTGGCAGAAGTCAGGATGCAGGAGCAGACACGGTGAGCGTCCAGCTGCTAGATGCAGAACGACGCAAAGCACGTGTGGCTGTTCGGGTGGGGTTTAAATAGCCTTGGAAGAAGTTCCAGGTATGTATCCTTCCTCCAATCAGGTATGTATCCTTCCCCGACCACGCCCGGATGGTAAATTAGTCCCACAGGTAAAGAGTTCCTTTCAGGCCTCAAGGAGGCCGGGATCCTGCAGCATGGTCTGCATCAGGTAATTGCACCCAAGCACTCCCATAATGAGCCTGGCGCCTATGGCGCCAGGACTGATGTCTTTTATGAGCCTGGCTTCATAGGCACCAGGACACTGCCCGAAGGGCCCATATATGGGGTTGTTGGGTCCTTCCTTGGGGACTGGATGTCCGCGTTCGGGGACGCCGGGCTTGAACCGGCTCCCCGGGAGCGGGCATCATGACAGGTCGTAAGATGTCCGTTGGGGCACTGGGCAGCCTCGCGGCAGCCTGCGTTACTTGCCAGTATGGGTAGCCGCTCCAGTATCTCGAATCCGGTGAGCGCCCTGGAGTTCTCGCTGGTTCCCGTGGTCCGGGCGACCAGAGCGACCCAGGCTGTGTCTGCAGTTTTGCCGTGCAGTGCGGGAGGAGGGTCACCGTTCCTCCGGAGTATCCTGAGGGCTCTAGGGGGGACCGCGATCTGGGTCGCCTAGGCTGGGTCTTCCTCCTCGTGTCCCCAAGCAGTGCGGCTCCTGTGCGGGGCCTCCGCCAGCCAGCTCCTCAGCAGGTGCCTGCTGTCGGGTCTCCGGGTCTCCTCTCTCCCGGATGCTGGTTTTCAGATGTGTTGTGCGTTGCCTTTCCTCATTCTATCTTCGGCTCCTCTGTTCCGTTGCGTCGGCCATCTTGGGCCGTCTCCTTCTTCGCGGCTGTGTACCACTTTGTCCGCTGGTTGCCTGCGGAACAAATGTCAATGCGGACCTCTCACTTCACAGAGGGCACCCTCGGACATTCACGTTTGTGGAGGTGAAGAGGCAGCTCACAAAGCACTGCCAAAACAGGATAATATCAGGATATCATCGGCAGCCAGCGGAGCTCACGAGGTTCACGTCCTCTGTGCTCGCATGCTCGATTGAATCCAGCGAACAGATCCTCTTAAAGGGGTTACCGAAAGGGTGAAGATCTCTTGAAGTACTTACTGAGCTAGTTCCCACTCGTGGGAGACTGCTCTGCCTGGTCAGAGTGTCTGCCGTCATGTTCTCATCTCCGGCCAGGTGAACTGCCGTCAGAGATTCTTTCTTGTATTGGCCAGAACCAGAGCTGCATTGCCTCTCTGCACATTGGTAGTGTGTCAAGCTGATTGGCCCGAGAGGACCGCGTACCTGTAGTCTTGGTGGTTGGTCTCGCAGAGGTCGCCAGTCTGGAGTCCAGGAACTGATGAGATAGCGGCACGAGGAATCAGCCTCTCCACCACCCAAATGAGGAACTGGGTGAAGGATGGACCAACCCCCAATGTCACAAAGGCACTCTCCCAGGTAAGCGTGACAAGAGGATGTAGGCTCAGATGGAGGGAACCATAGTCCAGGTAGAGCTTGTTGTCCAGACCATGAATCTTCCAAGAACCTCAGTGCAGCGACAGTTGATAGATAGACCAGTGTAGCAGAAAGGTATTCGTAGTAGGCAAAGGAGCTTGGCTGGTGCAGATAGTTCCAATGGTACACAGGATGAGATTCGGAGTCAGGCAAGACAGGAAAGAGTGAGGACAGTTGGAACTAGTAGTCTGGCCAATAGAGAACTGTAGGAACGTGCCCAAGATGGAACAGGGGGAATACAGGCTAGTGTGGGATAAGTCCCCTCTACACAATGATGACTCAGGACAGAACTCCGGAATGGGCTGAGGGAAGACTGACCCAGGGCAAAACCTAGGTAGTAGCTGGAGGCTGGCTGGCCCAGGGCCGAACCCAGGTGAGGATTAAAGGCAGGCAGGCCCAGGACAGGACCCGGATAAGAACTGGAGTCAGGCTGGCCCAGGGCAGGCCACAGGTAAGGACTGGAGGCAGGCAGGCCCAGGACAGGCCACAGGTAAGGCTGGAGGCAGGCAGGCCCAGGACAGGCCACAGGTAAGGCTGGAGGCAGGCAGGTAGGCCCAGGACAGGCCACAGGTAAGGCTGGAGGCAGGTAGGCCCAGGACAGGCCACAGGTAAGGCTGGAGGCAGGTAGGCCCAGGACAGGCCACAGGTAAGGCTGGAGGCAGGTAGGCCCAGGACAGGCCACAGGTAAGGCTGGAGGCAGGTAGGCCCAGGACAGGCCACAGGTAAGGCTGGAGGCAGGTAGGCCCAGGACAGGCCACAGGTAAGGCTGGGCAGGAACAACGAGGAAAGCGAAGCAAACCGCGTTGAGACGCGGGCAGCTTTGACTAGCGGCCTCTTTTATGGGCCGCCGGCGCCCGAGAGGCCTGGAACGCAAACCGTTCCGTTTCCGGGCGCCGGCGAACCCAGAACGAGGCTTGGAAGGCAAGCCCCCACGGCGCATGCGCGGAACCGAGAGAGAGGACCTCCGCGCATGCGCCGAAGGCCGCCGGCCCTGTAATCCGTTGCTCCCCTCCCGGCGAGTCCCCAGACGCGAACGCGCGGGTAGACTCGCCAGGAGGAAATGGGAGCGGCAGACCCCAGTCTCCCGCGTGACATGACATAGTGACCCTAAACCTCCTCTTTTGTTGAGGTAGAACATGCCCACTGTGTTGTCTGTAATTATCAGGACATTGGGCCTCATTACACGGTAGGCGGTAAGGGTTTACCGGTACCGGTAAGGGCACCGGTACACCCTTACCGCCTTACTACGAGGTCCCTTTGCGGGTCCTCCCTTAACGCCTGGTTTTTCCAGGCGTTAAGGACGGGACACGCAAAGGGACCTTGGTGCTAATTACGGTACCGTAATTAGCTCCTTCCTCATTCCCATTATGCCCTATGGGGGCAAAAATGGGAATGGGGAAGTGCCTTGGTGAATGAGGAATTACCGCCCCCGCTCACCTTGGAGTAGGGCGGTAATTCCGCCATCCACCAAGGCGGACACAGTAAAATACCGGCGGCAACCATGGCGCTAACAGCGCCATGGTTACCGCCTACCGTGTAATGAGGCCCATTCTTTCCCCGTACAGATGGCAGGAAGGCCTTCAGCACTAGTCAGATAGCCCTCAGCTCTAAAAGGTTGATAGTTTGGACTCCGATGGAGACCAACAACCGCTGATGGTCAAATCGTTATGGGCTCCCCACCCCGTGAGTAGGGTGTCCGTCACTACTGTTATCTCCGCCCAGGTTTCCAAACCGATTCTCATTTCAAGATGTTCTCAAGACAAGCCGACCACTTAAGATCCAGTGAGACTATGTTTGGGATTTGAAGGATATCGGACATCCTTCCTGAGAATTGTGACCACTGGGTCCTGAGAGATCTCATTCTCTTGCAAGTCTTTGGAACCAGAAAAATGCAGGAGGCCGAGCAACCTCAGGAAATCGAAGGCCGGTAAATGCTGAGCATTCTGGAATTTGGTCACCAACCACAGAATGTCTTGAGCCCTCACCTCTGGTGGCAAGGTTTTTCCCAGGGATGCATCCAGGACTGCTCAGATAAATTGGAGTCTTTGTGATGGTATCATGTGGGACTTCTTGACGTTGAGGGAGAAGCCCAGCCTGTGAAGGGAGTGACAGGTGAAGCTGAGATCCAGGACCTGTTCAGGGGAACTGGCCCTGATCAGCAAATGGTCCAGGTAGGGGTAGACGTGAATCCCCCCACACCCCCTCTCCTGAGACTTGCTGCCAACAGCTTGGTGAAAAACCTCAGGCGGAGGTCAGCCCAAATGGCAGAATCCGAAACTGATAATGAGAACCGCCAACTGCGAACCTCAGGTACTGTCTGTGCTTGTGATAGATCGGCACATGAAAGTAAACATCCTGGAGATCCAATGATACCATCCAATCCTGAAGCTGGTGGGCCTGAATGATCTGAGAAAGGGTTACTATCTTGAACTTGTCCTTCCTCAGGAACTTGTTCAAGTCTCTTAAGTCCAAGATGAGTCTCAATCCTCTGTCCTTCTTGGGAATTAGAAAATAGGGGGGAGTATCAACCCTTGTTCCTCTCCGCTACAGGTACTGGTTCTTTAGCACCTTTCACAAGGAGGGAGGGGTGGTTTAGTGGGTGGAGGCTGGAAAAGTGCAAGATTGCAGTGATGTGCTGTTGGCAGCTTCAGCCCGGTGGTTCCGTCGGCTGGGCCTGGGGTGTATACGGCCGGTAGTCGTCGTGTGCTGATGTGCAAGTCTATGTGTGTTTTGTTTTGTTGTTGCAGTGTAGTGAAGTTTGTGCAGTTTGCTGCGCTAGAGGTTTGTGGTTGTGTTTGATTTGGAGTTTGAGAGGGGTATGCAGAGAGGAAATTGTTAGTGGTATTGGTTAATAGGTATCTCTATCCTGGATTGAGCCAGTTGGGCTTGTGTAATCTTACACGACGGGATGTTTGTACGCCCTGTGCATCAGGAGGTATGTGCCCGTTTTTTGCATTCGAGGCCGTTTGAGGATTTAGCTGTCCCCTCCGCCCGCTCCCTTAATAACTTTGCATGCTCCTCACCCCCCCACATGATTAGCGCAGCTGCTAGTGTCCATACTTCCGATTCTGGGGTGATTGGTGGTATCTCGACCGTTCCACAGCCCTGTGGTACCTAGTTGTGGCTGTACGGGCGGTGGGGGATGGTAAGGGCTGGCTGGAGTTGTTGCCTCCATCTCCCTGGGTCTCGCGGGTGGACCCCTGTGTCCAGCGTCAGACCTACTGGTGCTCAGAGTACTTCTGTCGTTCTAGGGGTTTGTCAATGTCCTTTTTTTGAGTCGTTTGTCTTATTGTTGTTTCGGTTTTAGTCTCTGGTGTTGAAGAGGTAGGTTTTTAGTAATTTTCTGAATTTAAGGTGATCTTTGGTGTTCCTTATTACTTTTGGGATGTTGTTCCAGGTTTTCGCGGCTAAGTGGTAGAAAGGGGTGCCTCCGAGTTTCTTCTTGATGTAAGGTTTTTGTTCCAATCGGATTTCGTTGGTTGATCTGAGAGGTCTCGTTGGCTTGTAGATTATTTTTTTTTGTAGGAATTCTGCTCCTTGTCCGCTGATTGCCCTGTGCGTTATGCACATTGTTTTGAAGATGATACGCTGTTTTACTGGGAGCCAGTGTAGTGTTTTTAGGGCCGGGGTGATGTGGTCTCTTCTGGATAGTTTGGACCGACTGTCTAAAAGAAGTCTTCAACTGGATGAATGCCAACAACCTGAAAATCAACCCAGGAAAAACCGAAATCATGATCATATCCAAAGACCAAGAGAAGGAAACCGCCATCCCGTGGCCAACAGGCTGCTGTGTTTTGGATCCGTTGTAACTTCTTCAGTAGGTATTCCGGTATACCGAGGTAGAGGCTGTTTGCATAGTCGATACTTGACATGATGAGGCCGACGATGGTGAGTGTTTTGTGTGTGAAGGAGAGGAAAGGTAGTATTTTTCTTGCAGTGTGGAGGAGGAAGAAGCATTTCTTGACTGTTGCGTTTATTTGCGGTTCTAAGGTTAGGGTGTTGTCCATCAGGACTCCCAGATTTTTTACTACCTTAGATGGTGATGGTGCAGATCCCATTTCCGTTGGCCACGGGATGGCGGTTTCCTTCTCTTGGTCTTTGGATATGATCATGATTTCGGTTTTTCCTGGGTTGATTTTCAGGTTGTTGGCATTCATCCAGTTGAAGACTTCTTTTAGACAGTCGGTTAAGTTTGAATGATTGGCCTGGGTGTCTTCGATCTTGTAGATGATTTGAGTGTCGTCTGCGTAGTTGTAGCATTTGATGTTGTGTTTCTTGAAGATTCTGATTACTGGGGTTTGGTAGATGTTGAAGTACAGTGGTGATAGTGAGGATCCTTGTGGTACTCCACAGTCGCTGACTCGTGGGGTGGATTTGAAGGGTTTGATCCAGACGGTTTCAGTTCTGTCTGCTAGGAATGATTTAGTCCAGTGTAGCGCTGTGTCTGTTATGCCTACGTCTTCTAGTCTTTTGGTTAGGGTGTCATGGCTAACTGTGTCGAAGGCTGCGGAGAGGTCGAGCAGGATAAGGGCAGATGTTATGTTGGAGTCTGCGTTTGTTTTTAGGTCATCCCAGATGGATAGTAGAGCTGTTTCTGTACCTCTTGTGGGTCTGAAGCCGACTTGAGCTTGGTCTAGCAGGTGGTGTTCTTCAACGTATTCTTGGGTTAGTTTGTATACGTAGGTTTCGATGAGTTTGGCCGGGTAGGGGATGTTGGAGATTGGTCTGTAGTTGGAGAGGTCATCTACGTCCCTGCTTGTGTTTTTCAGAAGTGGTTTGATGTAAGCCGATTTGAAGATCCTTAGTACTGTTCCTGTTGCCAGTGATAGATTTAGAAGGTTTCTGAAGTATTCTGCTGGTGTTCCTTGTCCGAGGATTGATTTGTAGATGTCCGGGGGGCAGGGATCCATCGGTGAGCCCGCTTTCTTGCTGTGTTTTATCAGCATTGCGAATGCCTCTGCTGATATTTCTGGGTAGTTATTGAGTTTGTGCAGCGGTTCTGATTTAGGTTCGTTTGGTTGTAAGTCGCTGCTGGTTGGTCTCTGTTGGATGGTTTGTCGGATGTCATTGATTTTCTTTTTGAAGTGGTCTGCAAGGTTGTTGCATAGTTTCTCCGAGGGGGTTGGGGTGTTGTCACAGCCTGGTGGTTTTCTCATTTCTTTAATGATACAGAACATTTCTTTTTGTGTGTTGGTGGCATTTGTGATTCTGTCATCATAATGCCCTCTCTTTGCCTTTTGAATTTCCTTCTTGTATGCGCGAATTTGCTTCTGGAACATTGTTTTTATGTTTGGGTTGTAATCTTTCCTCCATTCCTATCTTTTTGTTTTCTTTTTTCATGGTGCTTAGTAGTGGGGTAAACCATTTTGCCATTGCTCTCTTTTTTGATGGTGTGAATGGTTTTTCTGGGGCCATCTTGTCAATTGTATCTGCAACCCATTTGTGTAGTATCTCAACTTTCCCGTCTAGGTCAGCTAGGTCTAGTTCTGTTGTTGAGGGCTTGGTTAACTCCAGTTGTTCGAATAGGTTGCCTTTTTTGACATCTTTCCAGTTTCTTTTTGTGGTGGCTGTGAGTTTGGGAGGTTGGATGTAGGCTTGAGTAGGCAGAGTGATTACGAATGGGATGATGAGTTGTCGACGAAGGATGCATCATAAATTGGGGGTCTGTACACCAGGATGAATGCGACGTTGGTTTTTGGGCTAGCTGTTAGGTGTACGATCATGGACTCGCAGCTGGGGATGTTGAGTGGTTCGTCTGTTCTTATTTTCAGCTGTTCATTAAATGCTATTGCGATGCCTCCTCCTTTTTTGTTTTTCCTGTTTATTTGAAGGCATTTAAAGTTTGCTGGAAGGCAGCTTTGGAGTGTGATTTTGTAGTTGTCGTCCAGCCAAGTTTCTGTGATGAAGAGGATGTCGATGCCGTTGTCGTCGAGTGGGTCGAAGATCTCTGTAGAGTGTTTTGACGTGGATCTTGCATTTATTAGATTGCAGTGGAGTTTAGAGGTGTAGCTTGGTTTGCCTTGTTTTGTTAGGGTCGTTTTCTGATCTTGTTCAGGAGCAGTTTTCAGGTTGTCAGCGTTCGAGTAGTTCTTTTAGGTTTAGTCTAGGGTTTTTGTTTTCATCTGGTTCATCTTCCAGGGGACATGGTTGTGGGTTGGGGGTTCTTCTTGCTTTGGTGATGTATGGTGTTATTGCTTCAGTTGTGTGCTTGTTCTATCTGGTGGGGTTTGTCCTTTTTTCGTGATGTTGGTAGGTTGTTCAGTGTGGTTGGTTTTGGCGTCGCGTTGGTTCGATCTGGTGAGTGGGTCTCAGCGTGGTATGGAGTTAGGTAAAGGGATTTGTCTCTTCTTTCAGTGTTGGTCCGATCTTTGAACCTGTCTGTGGGGGTGTGATCTGTTGTTGCGGTTCTTAGTTGAAGTTTCGGGGTGTTTGTTCTTTCTTCTCTTCTTTCCCTCTGGGTGGGTCGTTTGCATTGTACGATTCCGAGTTGTTTTTAGTCTAGTTGTTGTCTTGGTCGGGGTGTAAGGGTGGAGTTGGGGGTTGTATAGTTATATAGTTGGGTTCTAACAGTGGCTCTCTTTAGTCTCCGTCTCCCTTAGCGACAGTGCAGTTTGGGCACGGTGGCCCTGCTAGGTTTGAGATGCCTGTATAGTGGTAGAGAGGCCTGTCAAAGCAGTCTGGAGAACTAACAATGCAGTTTGGGTACGGTGGCCCTGCTATCAATGGAGTTTGGGGAACAGACAATGCAATTTGGACACGGTGGCCCTGCTGAGTTTGAGACACCTGTATAGTGGGAGAGAGGCCTATCAATGCAGTTTGGAGAACAGACAATGCAATTCGGGTACGGTGGCCCTTCTATCAATGCAGTTTGGAGAACAGACAATGCAATTCGGGTACGGTGGCCCTGCTAAGTTTGAGACACCTGTATAGTGGGAGAGAGGCCTATCAATGCAGTTTGGAGAACAGACAATGCAATTTGGGCACGGCGGCCCTTCTATCAATGCAGTTTGGAGAACAGACAATGCAATATGGGCACGGTGGCCCTGCTAAGTTTGAGACACCTGTATAGTGGGAGAGAGGCCTATCAATGCAGTTTGGAGAACAGACAATGCAATTTGGGCACGGCGGCCCTGCTATCAATGGAGTTTGGGGAACAGACAATGCAATATGGGCATGGTGGCCCTGCTAAGTTTGAGACACCTGTATAGTGGGAGAGAGGCCTATCAATGCAGTTTGGAGACCAGACAATGCAATTTGGGCATGGCGGCCCTGCTATCAATGAAGTTTGGGGAACAGACGATGCAATATGGGCACGGTGGCCCTGCTAAGTTTGAGACACCTGTATAGTGGGAGAGAGGCCTATCAATGCAGTTTGGAGAACAGACAATGCAATTTGGGCACGGCAGCCCTTCTATCAATGCAGTTTGGAGAACAGACAATGCAATTTGGGCACGGCAGCCCTTCTATCAATGCAGTTTGGAGAACAGACAATGCAAATTGGGCACGGCGGCCCTTCTATCAGATGCAGTTTGGGAAAACGAGGTTAGGTATCTAGTGTAAAGCGTACATCTCCCAACCCCGGCCCTCCTACCTTACTGGTCCTTGTAGTCGCTGGTCCTTGTAGTTGCTGGTTGACGGCTGGCCACTGGCTTGGCTTCCCCTGCGGACACCTGCTGACACTTCCTGGAGTCGCCTCTGTTGGAGTCGCCCTTGGCCTCAATGGTTTAGTCTTTAAGAGGACTTTTTAATCGACTCGAGCGATGGGATCGTTCTTGAGGAGACTTGGCTGCCGGGTCCGAGGACGCACAGCTCTTGTACTTCTGAGGTCTTTCGACCTGAGCATTGCCTTTAGGTGTAGTCGAGGGGGGCAAGGCTGTGTTCTCGAAAACCCTCAGAGTCTAAACTCTTCCCACTGGCCCGGTGAACTAGATTTAGTGGGGCAAACAACCCGTTCCAGTGAGCTAGAAGACAAGGAAGATGGTGATCGATAGCACCGTTTCTTTCCGTATCTCAAAGTGGACGAATGGTGTGGCCAACTTTGTGAACAGGAGCGCTCAGACTTTTTTCAACAAGGAGAAACTGTTCGACTCGTCTGAGGTCATTTGTTTTGATGGAGTAGAGGGGGATTTTTGGGGCTTATCTGCCTCGAGCTTCCCTCTATGCTCTCTCAGGGCTTTGCCCATCATAGATAGGCAGTCCTTGCACTCCGAAGATGGACGAGTCAACCCCAAGCACCACAGGCAGATCCTGTGAGGGTCCAACACAGTCATCTTTGCTCCACAGTCACTGCATTTTTTTAAGCCGGATCGAGGAATGGACGACGGCGAAGACAAAGCCATTTCACGTCGAAACGCGAGATAGTGAAGACATTTCGAAGAAGATTCGAAGATATTCCTTTAAAAAAATTAGGCGTATCGCATCTGAAGCTGTAAGCGCAGAAAAACAGAACTGTGGCCAACGGGCGCCGCGCGTGCTACATATACCTGTGGCGACGTCGAGGCGGAGGCCTCTGAGGAACATCGACTCGAGAGGTGCCGATGCACAGCGTACCTGCTGTAAAGAAAATCCAAAGCAGCAAAGCTGGGATATTGGAAATATCAAATATAAGGAATAGGAGGACACAATTCATTCGAATTTTGCTTACTGCACCTGACCATCAACGGTTGTTTGTGCCCTTCTGAAGCTTTAATTAATCTGGGAGCATACTGCTTGGTTCTTGGGAACCATTATCTTGTGCCGTCGTTCTGATGTCCTCTTCCTCCCTTATTTCACTCTAACCTTGGCAACAGTTGCCAGCTACTATCTGAACTCTGCACAATATGCGTTTTTGTGGATTCAGCATTTGCGCTTTGCGAGAAAGCCTCAAGGTCTTTGCTATTTATGAGGCATGCTGTGGCTTCCATCTTTAAGAAGATGGCTGCCCTTGTGACTAATGCATGCTCTTTTACTGTTACGTTAGTTTGAATGCTTTTGCTATCTTCAGCTCACATTGTCCTCAAGCCCTGCTGCACCTGTGGGAGATAAGGGTGGAACAGTGAGTAACGTCACTCGCCTTTGCGGTATTGGTGCTGGGGTGGGGTAGAAGCTATGGATGATGTATTCATCTGCCTCCCAACAATATTATCATTGAAGGGGTGTGGCACCTAGTTAGGACACATTTCTCTTACTGCCAATTTACCTCTATTTGTGGATCCCCAAACGTTTTACTTTTGCTTTTGTTGCAGCATCCGGACCTGACTTTTACCAATGGAGCACAGCCCTTCAGTTTCACTCATCGTTATGGGGAAACCGACACGTCCTTCAGGCTGTGGGCTAGGACTGTCTGGTCCCAATCCACACTACTGATGCCCATATGTCTGGTGCGCACGAGGGCATGAGAGCCACATTGGTCCCTGATTGGACCACTGCTGGCTTGCATGAGTGGGGTAGATTTCCTCATTGGCACTCACCGGACTTGTGGCTCTGAGGAGGGGACCTGAATACAGACCCAGAGATCAGCACGACCTATACACAGAGCCAAGTATCCAGAAGAGCAGAGCAGACGCAAGGAATTTCCAGAACCACGCAGAAGAAGGTTGACACCCTGAGCTCGATGATGTCCAGGGCTTTGCGATCGATCTCCGAAGACCTGCAAAGGTGCTTCACCAGCTTGGAATGTTGGGACCAATCGGTTTCAACGCCTCCTGGTTGCCCTGCAAAAGAGCATGTTCGGAAGTGTCCATGCACCATCCAGTGGACTGACCAGCATGAACGCTGGCACCCACGCAGGAGCGTTGTCTTATCAAGTTTTGCCTTGAATGTTAGGGGGATCCTAGTTTACACTGCAAAGCACCTCCATGCCAAATTTCTTCATTCCAGTTGCTTTGGGCCACGAGAGAGAAGCGTGTGTCAGACCGCGAGAGTTGGGTGCCCCTGTGTCGCTGTGCGACAGTCGCTGAAGGCGGATTTCCCGCATTCTTTCAAGAGCCCTGAGACCAGCTGCATCAGTGTTTCCTTTCTCCTGCAATTGAGATGAGAGATACAGTTCCTGGTGTAAACCTGACCCACATCTGTACCGGCAGCGCCTGTGTCCTTTGAAGCTGAATCAAGGGTGAGAAGTCGTACCTCTAGGGACCCTCTCCAGACCTGCCATGTTTGGACCCAAACCGAGCTAAGGGTGACAAGTACTGAAACCACTCACGGGTGTCCCCTTGTTCATCCATTGCATTTTATGCACAGAGAATAGTGGTCCTCCCTTTGGCTTGGGTAGCCTTTGCTTCCTAAAGTACTCTGAAAGTTGGGAATAATTATAATTGTTCTTTTAAAACACGCTTAATACCGGAGACCGGTTTCTAAGCATGAGCCCGGGATTCAAACCTGTGTTGATATGCGTTGTCTTGCTATCAAGACAGGACGCGTTGCACCTGAGCTATCTTCCCGGCCTAGCTTTCTTCATCGCAGGAGATCCTCCCCAGACTCTTGGAACCTGTTTTCCACTCTTCAGAATCCTCCCTCTAACTTGCCAGCTCTTTAGAAATTGTACTTTGTGACATTATGCACGACCGAGCACTTTCCAAGGGCATCGAAAATTGAGCACAAGGCTCCTTTCATCGAAGGGCTGGACTTCTAAACTTAGGGTGATCCATCGCTGAAGGTTGTCAATGTTAAAAAGCTTGCCTGCCCTATACTACCGTCTAAGGGTAATTCTAAGTGTCTTGCTGTGTGTGCTCATCAAAGACCTCAGATCACCCCCACACCTCCTGTGACTTAGCCTGGACTGCTCTCCAAGCTGTAAATTGGCCTGGCTATCTTCCCAGAAGTGTTCCCTGTTACACCAACAAGGGTGGCCTCCTAAACTTCTGCTGACCAGAGCAGAGTTAAGAAATCCATTTCGAACACACCAAGATGTTTGAAAAAGGTGTGTGAGGCAGTAGAGAGTTAGACCTGGATAAAATTCCAGCGGGAGAAGTGCAGAATATATTGAAAGGAATGGATTCTACATTGACTTGTAAGGAATTCTTTGACAAAGGTATGGAGATATTGGAGGAAATTTGTGACAAATATGCACCTCTGAAACAGATAAAAACAAAGAAATCTAAGTCCTGGTTTGGTCCAGAACTTGCATTGTTGTGGAAACAACTTTGCAAAGCTAATGAAACTTGGAGATATTCAAAGTCTGATAGTGACGCTGATAGAGTAAAGGCAACTTTGAAAATATACAAAACCACGTTATTTTTTAGCTAAACGTGATTTCTTACATAAAGAGATTAAACAAGCTGGTAATCAATCGAAGGCCATTTTTGAAGCGGTCACAAGATTTATTAAACCATCTTGTTTAGATGTGAATACAACCGCATCACAGGAGCAAGCAGATAAATGTTATACTTTTTTTTAAAGAAAAGATAATTACGATTTTAGAAAACATAGAACAGGGAAGGCCCCCAAGACGAGAGAAAGAGATGGAGGAGGAAAAAGAACAGGATAACATAATACAGGGAGAAACAGCCTTTCAGTTTCAAATGGTGGATGAAACGGTGATTTGCACGTTGCAGAGTCAATTACAACCCACAAATGATCTCTCGTGTGGGATACCAGCATAAGTTGCTAAACGGCTAACAAAAGAGCTCACGCCATTTATAAAAACCTTTGTGAATAAGTCTTTACAAGACTCTCAGGTGCCTAATGCCCTAATAAAGGTGTTAATAAAACCCCTGCTAAAGAAAGCCAATTTAGATCCGGAAATAATGAAGAATTATCAACCAGTGGCAAACTTGATGTGGCCAACTAAAATCTTGGAAAAAGTGGTTTGTTCCCAGTTCCAAGCATATGTAGAGAAGGAAGAACTGTTAGATAATCTTCAGTCAGGATTTCGCCCTAAACATGGCACAGAGTCAGCTCTGTTAGCTGTACATGACCTACTCAAAGCAGCGGACGGGGGAGATCAACAGTTTTGTTGATGCTGGACCTGTCCGCGGCTTTTGAGACCGTGAACCACCAGACAATGGCTCAACGTATAAAGGAAGTGGGAAAAGCATCCAAGGAAGTGGTGAGATGGTTTGAATAATTTCTCAAAGACAGATCACAAAGAGTTATATTAGATGGATTTACTTCCCAGATGGTGGAGCTGGAATGTGGGGTGCCTCGGGGCTCCTCCTTATCCCCTCTCATCTTTAATTTGTACTTTCGTCCAGTTTTTAGGATATTTAGAAAGTATGGCCTACTGTTTCATTCATATGCGGATGACACACAGATATACATAGAACTCCAGAATAGTCAGGATGCCTTCGAACGAATAAATCTATGTATGGAAGAACTTAAGGAGTGGATGACTGTCAATCAGTTACAGTTAAATACGGCAAAAACAGAAATCCTACTGTTTGATTCAAAAAGCAAAAAGTCACAGGAAAGACAAAACCTGCCACCAGTGATTCTAGGTGAACAATTACAGTATGCCAAAAAAGTAAAGAATCTAGGCTGTTGGTGGCAGGAGAATCTAGGGAGTGAGAGTCAGGTGGGAGCGAAGGTAAAAACAATTTACTTCGCACTGTGCTCACTTTGGAGTATATTACCCTACATTCCAATAGAAGATAGGGCAGCTGTGGTGGGGGCAATGACCAACCCCCACTTGGATTATTGCAATAGCTTGTTAGCAGGCATCCCACAAAAACAAATGGATAGACTGCAGAGAGCAGAGAATGTAGCAATCAGAGTAATTGGGTGGAGGATAGAGTCAAATTCAAGATAGCATGTTTGTTTTTTAAATGTTTGAAGGGGCTAGCGCCCGGGTACTTGGCTGATAAGATTATACCATATCACCCCAAAAAGAATCTACGATCAGAGGATAAATGTCTCATTTGTAGTCCATGAACGAAGTTTGTATCAAGAGGAGATAAAAGCTTCGGAGCATCTGGCCCCAGAGTTTGGAATAAGCTCCCTTTAGAAATTAGAATGTGTGACACCCTCGAGTTATTTAGGAAGAAATTGAAAATGTTCCTATTTAATTAAAGGAGGAAAATGATTGTTAGAACTGCAACGTCAATTCGTCCCTCTGGCTGTTCAATGCTAAATCTTAGTTGTCATCTGCGCCCGAATATGGTTTACTCAGTCTGGTGCGCTTTATAAATTCCTCAAAATCAAAATCAGAGAAGATAATCTTGAGAAAGAGTGCAGCCGTAGGGGTGAAAGTGGTCAAAGAAATAATTATGAATTGGAGAAGTTAACTGAGGAGAATGATGGTACGCAGTGGGGCGAAGGAGGAGCAACAGATTGTTTTGAGTTGGTAAAGGGCATTGAGAAGATAGGTGCTGCCCAGACAGGTGAAAAAGGTGATGAGATGAGAAAAGCATTTAAAATATTGATTGCAAAGAACATGGTGGCCAAAGGTGTGAATAGGCTGGATGAGATAGTGAGTATTTGGAGATTTCGGACTGAGAAAAAGAAGGTGCCCGAAGGGGTGAAGAAGACGCGCTCAAGAGTAAATAGTGGAAAGGAGAACACAACGATATAAGGCAGTCAGTAAGAGAGAAGGATCTGGGGGATAAGGATGAGAAGTTGCTGAGTAAGTCTACAGACACCCTCTGCCCTGCTGTGGCAGAGTGCAGGTGGAAGGGTCACCAGTTAATTCCTGACTGCTGCTGGAGCACAAAGTGCCCAAAGATCGAGATGGCTTTTGAATTTTCTGCACCTCTGATCTAAATTCAAATTGTTGTGTAATCTAGACAGTCTGGTGGCATCTGCATCTGTAAAAATATGACACGCCTGGTTATCATGGTGACTGCTAGAATCACACCATTATACAGCCACATCAATTTGAAATCATACAGTGTCAGCTCAGTGAGCACGGCCAGCTATGGCAGAACTGATGAATATTTGTGTCTGGGCTGACTGTCTCCACAGCTGCTGAGTGGAACAATTGCCAGGCTGATGTCCCTTTGATTCTCTGGCAGGAAAGTTAAACGTTCCCCTACAGTAAAGAAACATCCCACAGGAACTCTCATGGGAACAGTGTTTATGAAGGAACACTAACATAATAAAGCTAGCCTCAAACTAGGGGGATGATCAATGGAGCCCCTTTGAAGCCAGCAAGAGTGAGAAGGGTGCTAAGTTAGAGTAGCCAGAGAGGGACGGTAGACATGGAGAAGGGTCCCACACATGTGGTAGGGTTCTCCCTCTTTGGCCCGTCCCATCCATATCCTGCAGAACAAGGCATGCTGGACAAGATGAAATAGGGCAAAGGACATGTATTACAACATTAATCACTTCAGGTTTCCTCTGGACCAATATTCTGTGGCATGTTGTCCTTAAAAGGAGATGGACACCCCCCATTTATGGATTCATGGAATTCTACAAGGACCAGAAAGATTCACTGGACCTTTGTTGGACGTACTGCCATAAAGGTGAAGACAAAAGGCATCCAATGCAGAGGATATCTCTGTCCACTAATCATCCCCTGATAACAGTGCTGATCAATGCTGTTGGACCAAGGTCTCTATACTGGATGCACTGGAACCAGGCTCCTGTTCACTGGAGATAAACCCTTAAAGGTGCAAGCCAAGCTTGCAGGAGTGGGCCTGCAGAACAGAAGGACTTGCCTTGTTCTGGAGCTCCTGGATTTGGACTCCCAGCCACCAGAACCAAATAAGTGACCTTGGTTCTCTCTGAATCTGCAAACTGCCTTGGCACCGGGTTTGGGCACCTTCGATGCAGTCCAGAACATAAAGCTCAATGCAAAACATCAATCAATCATTAAAGAAATAAAATGCATAAAAAGCTGAGGCAGTCCACGGTCGATCTCATCTTACTTCTCCACCTTTGTTGAGCAGAATCAGTTAACTATCCATGAAGGCTGATATGAGAAGAAAAATCCATAAAATGGTGGTGAAACCCACCATACGTACTTCTCGTTCCCCTAAATCAAACTGATACAGCTATACATTACATTGACTGTTCAAGGGTGTGTTGCTGAAAAAAGCCTGCTATTTCATTCTAATTATATGCCGTTTAGTTTTTAAGAGGTTGAACATGGAACGAATACTAATTTTTGTTGCAGGCAATTGTTCAATAACATGTCAATTTTCATTTAAAAATGTACATTTTAAAAGGACAGTCTTTTGCATAATACCAATCTTACAAAATGTGCGTTTATTAAAGCTTTACTGTTTTTAAGGTGTATGAAGAAACATAAGAAATCTATTGCAATGAAAACAAATGTTCTTGGGATGTGTTACAATTCCAGTTTGTTATATGTTCAAAATCGTTACATCATGACAAACTGCATTTTCTGACAGCTCAGAGTGGCACAGCAGGCCCCATATTAATAACACTGAGCAGAGTACCCTGAAGGGCTGTTAAATCGGCACATCCACATAAGCATGCGTATGTAGCCACGTGCGCAGATTTGCACAAAGTCTTGTGGCGCATTTTAAGGCATTTAAATTATAATGTGTTTAGCTTTCGCCTAAACTACCTATGCACCTATAAGTACCCAAAATAACAATCTACAAAGACAGTCATGACAACCATGTTAAATAAATACAAACACCATTTTCCGCGGGAAGCTTTCACAAACACACAGGCTCGCTGAGGCCTTGCTGTGTTATTTGAATGAACAAGAAGGTAGCCTAAGGACAGATGTAATTCAGAAAATACTGTAAACATCTGCAAGCTTTGAAGACGTGACCACTGGGCTTGTTTTTTGCATGATGCCTTCACAGCGATTACTTTCAAGTGACAGTGAAGCCGATACAATCTAAAGTGCTTGCTTTACTTATTACACACATGGATAGGCAAGTCAACAGCCGCTCCAATACTTTCACTAGAGGGATCGAAGAAGTACTGCTCCCTCATCCATTTCAAGTTAGGAAACATTGAGCAAATTGAACAGTGGAGACCCCATTAACACCTTCATTATAAGAACTTAGTTAAATAGACATTTATTTTTGGACGGTTAATTTCTCTTTTATTTACATCGCACACAAATCGTTTTATGTTGTCTTTGCTACATGTTAAATGAGTTTTGGACATTATTTTGCATTATCATTGTAACTATACAGCCTGCTATTATTGATATTAATATAATAACAGTAGTAGTAAAACAACATGTATGGGTATTTCATAATACATTTATAAACAGGCAACCAAGCAAAACTAGAGTTTCTATTGCTATCTCAGGAGTAAAATTTAGTGTAGCCATTCTGAACTCTGACAGCGCACTACCATCATCTTAACTGCCTGGCTCTGCAATAGGCAAATGAACGGTTCAGAGCCAAAACGTGCCTTTCACACTAACAGGATGCATGGAGAGCTACAGGTTTAGCCAAAGGTAAACTGGTAAATAATGTGTTTTTTTTCAAAAGGTTTCAAATCTATACCAAATCACCTCAACTTACCTCAACCGCAGCGTGAAGTACACCGCTAAGGTTGAGGATCAGATGACTCTATGGGTCCAGGAGGAGACCTACACAGGTGGCATTGTTGTTGATATAAACTTTTATTAGTAATTAAAATAAAGAGAAAAGCTTGTGCAGCGACCTTACCCCCTAATAGATCCTATGACTGCCCCATCGACTTGGTACCTGATGCAGAGATACCAAAAGGGA
The DNA here is from genome assembly GCF_040938575.1 of Ambystoma mexicanum. Taxonomy (NCBI): domain Eukaryota; kingdom Metazoa; phylum Chordata; class Amphibia; order Caudata; family Ambystomatidae; genus Ambystoma; species Ambystoma mexicanum. The sequence goes on along the minus strand of NC_090934.1, from coordinate 686,317,771 downwards.
GAATTTACTCCTTAACAACCTCGGAAGAACAGATAATGAAAGAGTATATACAAAGCGCATTGAAATTGGGCCACATAAGTCATTCTATCTCCCCTGCCTCAAGTCCTATCTTTTTTGTCCCGAAACAAGAGGGAGACCTACATCGATGCATCGATTATCAGCGCTTGAATGTCATCACCATAAAAAAACAATATCCTATTCCCCTGATAGGCCCACTGTTAGACCGATTAACCCACACATAGATGTACACCAAGTTAGACCTCAGGGGAGCATACAATTTGATTCGGGTACGCAAGGGAGATGAGTGGAAGACTGCTTTTTGTACACGCTATGGGCTGTACGAATACACCGTCCTGCCCTTCGGTTTATGCAATGCGCCCGCCACGTTCCAACATTTTATGGATGACATATTCAGTGATTTCCTTGATACAGTCGTGGTCATTTACTTAGATGACATTTTCATCCTCTCAGCATCCATGCAAGAACACGTGGGACATGTAAGAAAAGTCCTTTCACGTCTTCGTTCACATTCACTTTATGCTAAACCAGAGAAGTGCTTGTCTCATGTACAGGAGGTGAATTATTGGGGTTTCACATATCTCCAGGTGGGCTATCAATGAATGACTCCAAGATCCGTGCAGTGTTAGACTGGCCGGTGCCCAAATCTGTCAAAGCCCTACAGTCCTTTCTTGGTTTTGCCAATTTTTATAGGCGGTTTATTTCTGGTTTTTCTGACATTACAGCCCCTCTTACAGCTCTTACTAGTCCACGTGTACCCTTTCTCTGGACCAATATACACCAAGAAGCATTTGACAGACTAAAAACTGCCTTTACCTTTGACCCCATTCTTCAGCTTCCAAATCCAGAGCAGCCATTCAAAGTGGAGGCTGATGCCTCCTCCTTTGCTATAGGGGCTGTTCTATCCCAGAAATGTCCTATCACAGGCTTCTTACATCCTATTGCTTTCCATTCACGCAAATTTAACACCTCTGAGCTACATTACACAGTTACGGAGAAAGAACTCCTGGCCATCAAGGAAGCGTTCACTATCTGGAGGCATCAGCTTCTTGGAGCCGCTCATCAGGTTGTTTTCACCGACCATAGGAATCTACAGGATCTTGCCTCCATGAAGTGTATAAACAGTAGACGGGTCAATGGCATTTATTTTTTGCGGCCTACGACTTTGTCGTCAAACATAGGCCAGGCAACACGCACCAGAAAGCCGACACCCTCTCGATCTCTCGGAGGCATCCCACTCCCATGTTTCCCGGACACGGTGCTTGAGAAAAACACATGTAGTATGTGTCTGTACCCCAACTCCTGATCTCTTGACCTCTATTTGACAATGGGTGTCATCCAATCCGCACCAGTTGAATGACTGGGGTTTGACCCTACTCGAAGGTCTTCCGTATTATCAAGAAAAGTGGTTCTTGCCTACACCGGATACAAGCAATCTGTTACGCTCACCTGACTCCCACGGAGGCGCTGGCCTGGTTCGCGCTGCCGGGCCCCCAAATCTGGCTTGTCTGGCCCGCAGAAGTATCCTTCTGTGGGCCAAAATAGGGGATTAACTGTCTGCGGGGTAATGCAATCGGCCTCCCACTTTCCCCTCTCACCCTCCTCGAAACCCTTCTGTGATTTCTCGTAGCGTCTCACCTTAGGGTCTGGAAGGACGAGCTCTCCATCCTGCTTCTGATGCAGGGGCGCGTTGGTCTCCAGTTACTTCACTGGATTTTCGGATTGGTGAGAACCAAACTTGCTTGGCTTCCAGGTAAGTTTTTTGATAAGAGGTTCCCCTTGTGTCCATGCATTAATATACTAATGCTAGTGTCTTTTTCCCCATAGGGGCCGGGGTACGGAATGCCTGGGAACAGGCACCGACCCGAGATGAGAGGTGAAATCCTTGTAGAAATCAGGTAAGTCTTTAATGAACGTTTTTTGGTAATGTCTTTTCATTCGCTCATTAACGCGGATGTCTCTTTTTTCCCCTTAGGGGCCGGGGTCCGGAAATGCCAAGATGCGGCGCGGACCCGAAATGAAGAGGGAATGAATCAACAGGTAAGTCTTAACATGGAGATTTAGCTTTCCTTATTCCCTTCTCTCTCTCACCTTTTGTTCTGGTCTTTTTCTTCCTAAGCGCTGGGGCGTGACTGCGAATCCGGATGATCGCTGCTGAACATGGAGGCGCCCTGTAATGGAGAGAGGAATGCGGCGCTGCAGCGATCGACGCGATGAGCTTTTAAATTAAAGTCTTCCTTTTCAGGATTGTCGGCGAGATGTCTCCGGGATGCGGATTTAGCAGGTAAGGACTTTTCCTTCTTCTGTTCTCTTCTTCTCTTCCTTTGCAGGTGATCCAGGATGCTGGCAGGCGTGGCAGAAGTCAGGTGCAGGAGCAGACACGGTGAGCGTCCAGCTGCTAGATGCAGAACAACGCGAAGCATGTGTGGCTGTTCGGGTGGGGTTTAAATAGCCTTGGAAGAAGTTCCAGGTATGTATCCTTCTTCCAAACAGGTATGTATCCTTCCCCGACCACGCCCGGATGGTAAATTAGTCCCACAGGTAAAGTAGTTCCTTTCAGGCCTCAAGGAAGCCGGGATCCTGCAGCATGGTCTGCATCAGGTAAGTGCACCCAAGCACTCCCATATTGAGCCTGGCGCCTATGGCGCCAGGACTGATGTCTTTTATGAGCCTGGCTTCATAAGCGCCAGAACACTGTCCAAAGGGCCCCTATATGGGGTTGCAGGGTCCTTCCTTGGGGACTGGATGTCCGCTTTCGGGGACGCAGGGCTTGAACCGGCTCCCCAGGAGCGGGCATCATGACACAATCTGGCTCTGGAATGGTCCCCTGATGCCCCCTTCAATGGCCATCCGGGCCAAAGGCGTACTCTCAGACTATTACAGAGATGGTGTTGGTGGCCCACTATGAGAAAAGATTTAGATGCTTATGTTAACACTTGTTCTGCCTGCGCCCAGTGTAAGGCTAGAAAAGGCCACCCCCTTGGGCTACTACATCCACTTCCAGTACCACCCCGTCCGTGGCATACCCTTACCATGGACTTTGTCACTGACCTACCTAAGACCAAAGGGTTGGATACGGTGTGGGTAGTGGTAGATTTGTTTACCAAAATGGCCAATTTTGTTCCATGTTCTGGTCTTCCTACAGCCCCCAAATTAGCTGACATGTTCTTTAAGGAAGTATTTTGTTTCTTTGGTCTGCCCACAGTCCTCATATCAGATTGTGGCACACAGTTCACATCTAAATTCTAGAAAGCCCTTACTAGCCTCATTGGTATTGACGTTTGTTTCTCCTCATTTTACCATCCTGAAAAGGACGGACAGACGGAGAGAGTGAATCAGGTCATGGAGCAATACTTACGTTGTCTCACCCTCCAGCACCAGCAGTCTTGGCACCAGTTACTGCCTTTGGCGGAATTTGCCTACAACAATACCCCACACTCTTCCTTGGGTACCTCCCCTTTCTTCGCCTCTCTTTCGGTCACTGCTTCTACTGCCTGTGCTTGAAATTTGTCCCTGCAACATTCCCAAACTATGACCCATCTCCTCGAGGCGCAGGAGTCTATGAGATTGGCGGCCAATAAAAAACGCACCCCGGCGCCTTCCTATACCCCAGGTGATAGAGTGTGGCTATCCACTAGGCACTTGCATCTTTCAGGATCACGTACATTTTTGCCTCGGTTTGTGGGTCCTTACACGGTCTTGAAGGTCGTAAATCCAGTGGCTGTTAGGTTGGTTGTACCCTCTTGTTGGCGGATCCACCCTGTGTTCCATACCTCTCTGTTAAAACCTGGTCTCCCTGCTTCTAGGTTGTTGTCTCCCCCTTCTCCGGTTTCGGTGGGCGGGGTTGAAGAATATGAGGTTAGTGCCATCCTGGGCTCCCGTATTTCTGGGGGTCGTTTGTATTACCTGGTGGACTGGTTGGGTTTTGGCCCCGAGGAACGGTCTTGGGAGTTGGCTCAAATGTCCATGCCCCCGTTTGGTCTCCCGGTTTCATCGTGACTATCCGTCCTGCCCACGGGGTTGTGGGCCTTTGGGGGGGATTCCGTCATGCCTACAGCACGTTCATTCACCCAACCTTGTGCTCCTTCCCGACCATGTCCCAGACCGGGTACTAGATCTCACATTAAATCACTCTCCATTCCCCCCCATAAGATCAGATCTTCCGCTGGTGGGAGGAGTTGAGGAGGCGATCAGAGAAAACGTCAGGTAAGGGGTCATCGCCTTTATCTCAAGTGGCGACTCCCCTGGCGTATGTCCTCAATGCACAATCGGGCCACTTCTGGCAAACAACCACTAGGGGCATCAAACCTGCACAATACCCAGACCTTCACCGAACCACGCGTTATGGCTTCCGCCACTTCTACTCCCCAAAAACAGACAGATCCATTAGCTTATCATGGCACGGCATCGCGGGTGGCCGCGGTAACGGCCACGCCTCTTTGGACCACCGCATTTTCATTGGATCCAGCAACGCTCAAGTCTCCACCGACACGTGACGCGTAACATGTCCTTTGTAATTACGTGACATGTCTCCGGGTATTTAAGGAGCTCCAGAATGCTATACAATGCTTCTCAACCCTTTGTTTACGCTGTTTTGGAGCCTCCTCTTCGTTCTTGTTACCTGGAGCTACTGTTTTTTTTTTTTAACCACGGGCTACGTATTACGGATTCCTCAGCTTTTCCCTTTTTTGGTACTTTGTTTGGTCTCTATTGGACTCTCGGAATTACAGACCACGGACCGTCCCTTGGATCATCTTTAGTCTACTCCTTTGGCAAAGTCATACCCTGACTCACTGTTGATAACTTGGTGCTTCAGCTTCCATCCTCCAGGAGCATCCTACTCAGGTGGTTTCCAGTGTGGCATTCTGTCTTTCCTCCTCTGGCCTCCCTAATCCCACTGAGGGAACATGCATTACCCCATCCTTTAGGCTTTCCATCCAGTGGTTCTTGGTAGGTGTCATTCTCCTTTGGGTAATACTGTATAGTCCTGCCTTGTGTGTTCCTGGTCTTACCTGTTCCTGTTCAGTAGTCATCTGGACCACGCGGGTATCCTGTTTCTCCACCTGTGGCCCTAATCCTCGAACAGCAAGTGACTATTTTCTTGCTGTTGGTGGCTTCGGGACGGAGGTATTCTTGTTCCTCGCGACCAACAAGCCTTGTCACCGGTCCCCATGAGAAGGTTTGACAAAAAGGTAAGTCCTTCTCCTCTTTATGTTGAATGAGCGATGACAGCTAGAACACTCATTCAAGTTCTTGAGAGGACTTAATCCGCACCTCCTCCTCATCCTGTCAAGGAGATCTTCATTAAGTCATCTCTACTCTTCCTCGTGTGAGTAATTGTAGGGTATTCAGTTTTATATATATATATATATATATATATATATACAAGGAAGTGTGCGTTATGAAGTGAGGGATGATAAGGCGGGCCTCATGGGCTGAGGGTAGATAAAGGAAGTGGGTGAAGGGTGAGGGGTGTTGTACCGCATTTTCCCTAGATGGTCGTCCTTGTCCCTACAGGGGAAGTCTCTCCCCACGAGATCCTCCCGCTGAGTACCACCCCCAGGGTGACTACTGGTTAGCGGCCTCACCTTCCCAGCCTCATGGGAAGGGGCCCCCCCTCAGGGAGAGGGGACAAAATCTAAGTATTTATCACATGACCCAGGACGGTTATTTAAATCCAGAAAGCAAATGCGCCAAAAGACGTGCACTGCAAAGTGGGCTGCAGTCAGCATTCTGTGGATGAAGGGATGTGCATCTGGACTTCACGGGTAAGAAGTGGTCTGGGCTATGATCTATCTGCTGTGTGTACGAACATTGCATAATGTGGGGTACATTTACCAAACCAGCAGCATTCCCCTCCATCACCAAGCTGCAATTCAGCCGTACCAGCAGAATGGCTGTGCTGGCTCCTTTGAGCACCATTGCCTCGCATCAAAACGGAGTTTTGCAGCTGCAAAAACGATGGCTGCGCTTTCTTTGCCAAGTACCTATTGGGCAAGAGGGAACATGGAACACCGCGAGAATGGCTGCCAGTATTTTCCTTATGTGCAGCAAAGAAAAGAATTGAAAAGCAGCGCTGCTTTGCTGCTACCGCAAAATTTCCCATTGAAAAAGGACATAGTTTACATTTAAAATGACTGCGAACTGATGCTCTTTTCCACCGTTTTCAACAGTACACAGTTGGTCCCAGTGAGACCCAGCTATACCCAGCCATATTCAGGTTGTGCTACAGCAAAAGAAAGCATTTATCACTGAATGACAGGCTGTGTCAGGCAAGATCTGCGAAATAAAGAAACTTCACTTCAAGCCATGCACAAAATACTTTACTTTGCAACAAAATATCACAGCTAAATTCTTTATAAAAAGTTATCTCTCCTAGCTCATGTCAGTTTCAAGGGATCTTTATTTGGACAGATGCCTGTGCATTGGAAACACGACTGGGGCTTTGGAAAAGATTCAGGAAATTAATGTGAGAAGGCCGCATTTGAAATTGACATCCAAGCACAATTAACCCACGTGTAAAATGTGCTTTTGACAAACAAAGAAAATGCTGTTTAAAAGTGAAATGTTGAGTTAAGGCCCTGTCTTTGCACAGAATGTGAGGGGGGTTTTGTTGGGAAACACATATGGGATATTTAATTCCAACAGATTTGCTTTCTGGTTCAGAAAAAAATAAAAAAATAAAATTAAATAAATGCATTTACTGTGTTGAAGCCACAGAACAGGTTTCTCCTGGCCTGGCTTCAAAGGGCATTTGCTTCCTGTGAAAGCATATTGCCTCCTCCCAAGGGGACCAGCATATGGAAACTATGAATAGACCAAGCGGAAATGTAACACTCATCAGAGACTGTAGCAGTGCTTCAATCTGATACAATAGGTTCTGGGACACATAGGTGTGAATTTGTTAGTAACACCTCCCCTCAACTTAAACTGGGGTGCCTCAAAGGCCAATCTAGAGCAACATTTGGAAGTATGTCCTTATATGGGAGACAAAAGATAGACCATTTGGGGCAAAAGATTGTTCTGAATTAATAAACTTTGGACTTTTATTTCTGCAACCGGACAAGGCAGTTATGGAAAAGTTTAACAGTTTAAATATGATTTTGGGGGCGTTCAAACAAGACATTGTAGCTTTCCCTAGTATGTAGTGGACGCAAACAGTAGACAAAGGTAAATTATGGGGAAAGTATCCATGGTGGAACGTTATAAATGAATGCAAACATGCTCTATGATAATATGAACACCTGTATAGTTATAGAATTTTAGGTGAAATATTTCCCACCAAAAATGGCAAAAGATTATTAGAGGGACGAAACAATGTTGTACAGACCTGGGGGTTGGAATGTTATGCTCTGTGTGGAATATGTAATTTGCCTATGTGATTTGCAAAAGTGGCACAGCTGTAAAAATGTGTGATGTATGTCCTGATTGATTTTTGGCAAAAATGACTGTGGGGTGGCTCTGTACCTCATAAAAACACAACCCCATAAAACCGAGTGCCCGCCTTCAGTCCCATCTGCTTCCAAGGAGGAGGCGACATAACATAGGCTGACCTATCCGATACTTAGGGGTAGGTCTTGCTTAGTTCTGCCCAACAATAAATCCTGTGATGACACCCGCCTTATAAAAGGGGTAAGCTCACAAAGACAAAGGACACTCTTCTGAATTTTCCAGCTGCTGCGTATCCTGATATTACATATTCATCCTGCCAAATTGCAGATCCCACTGCCAGGCAGAGCATAGCTGACCCTATTCAGGCAGGACCACTGATCCAAAAAGAAACCCCACTGAAAATCCCAATAACTCAGGGAGAAAGGGGGAAAAGCTGTGGTACCCCTTTAAAGAGTATCATGTGACCAGACTGGCTTCTTGCCCCACTACCTGCATGCCAGCTGTACCCTCGCTATCTAGTGACTATACAGACAGAGCTGTTTCCTACTAGGAGAGCCCCGCCACGGTGACCAGTGACCAGATATTGCCATGGTGTTCTGAAATCCGGTTGGCTGTCCCAAATCCCAAACTCAAGTGCTCATGTGAGTATCACCCCATCCCATAGCAACACATAGCATACCCCATCCTGATACCTTGTCGTTGTTCCACTCCCTAAGTAATCCCATCAATACACTGATAACCTGTTTAAAACTGTCAGAATTCTCTGTGCATCCTGTCCTTGATTTCCAAGTGTTAGCGCCATTCTTCCACTCATTTCCGTCATTTGTAAGTCCTTAGTAGTAATATTTTGATTAAATAAATTAATTCTCCCTAAAAAGAGGCACACTGCGTGAAGGGTTACAACTGCAGCGTAACTTTTCTATCCACTGGTGGCACTTCTCTTTTCTAGCCACTAAATCTTGTTTAAGTGAAACTTGTCCTTTCCTTTCCATACTGATTTTCTCTGTTAACTGCTTTTATTTTTAAAACCAAATTTACTTTCCCATTGAGAATCTCATTCTGTCATTAATATAGAGTCACTCTTTCACTTGCATATTATCCCTGTGATGTGCATCTGTTATCCAGCACAAAAACAGCATTCCGATTCTGTCTATTTCACCTGTTTTTCAAACCGTTTTGACATTTACACCTGTGAAAGAAAGTGCAATTTCTATGCGTGTGATTTTGGCTGCACTGTGTTGTCACTTCAAAGTGGATTTTCTGAACTGTATGCCCTTTGTGGGTACCTTGCCTTGTAGATGCTAGTGTTCTTACATCCCTGATACGGTTAGAACTCATATTTACCTCATTCATTCAACCACACATTAAATTAATTATTTAGTAATTCCGAGTGGTATTTCATGCAATTGCATCCAATTTTTCCTCTCATTTCGCAGGGGAAGGTCAGATTATAATTCTGTTTGCTCTCTAGCATACCCGACTCCTTGCTGCTCCTTTCTATCCACTCAGAATTCGATTAATAGGGGTTTGAGGGAGCATTGCAGAGGTAAATCGTAACTCGGGTGCCATCTACCCGAATAGTAAAATTGCTCTGATTCATTTGTACTTTAGATATGTTACAGTTGAAGGTCAAATTAAGTGTATTCTATCATTGTACAGTGTAATTATCACCCGATTGGTGATTGCTCCCCAATATTAAATGTGTGATTTTCTTTGAATTTAAAATAAATAAATATTGTATTACCACCCACCGGCCTGGTTCATGGTCCATTGTGACCCGGGGTATTTGTAAAAGGGGGTGTGAGGCAGGTTGGGTGCCAGCTCAATCCGAACTCTAGGAAATAAAGCAAGTATTCTAACTGTGCGCTGCATCTCAGGCTGGTGGCAAGAATCCTGGTCTGGTGTGTGACGCCCGATTGGAATCCTTAACAATAGTATAAACGCCACTATTATTACCTACCAAATGCCATGTCCTACAACCTATGCAGCAAAAGCTGTTCTGACAGCGGTAATATTGTTTAAGCCCTAACTGGAGCTAATGTATTGACAGTGTACCTACATGTTTTAAGCCCCAACACCAAGGACAAAACCCCAGACTATTTTCCACATTGCACTCCCACAAGTTTGAGCAACCCAGTGGCAGAAAAGGGGGCGATTCCATTCTTAATTCCTCATTACTGCCACTAATTAATAACTCTTTGCTCAATCGGTGTTATAGCCTGCATAATTATGCAAAGCTAGGTCCAAATAGTGTTGTGAAGAAACACGAGACTATGGCCACGGAAGAAAATATCCAAGAGTTTATGAACATCAGTGGATCTCCAAAGCTGTATCACAATGACCCAGAGGTTAGCAGTGTCATCCAGACGCCCCTGGGATGGCTGATGATCACTGACGAAAAAGGCTGCTCCTCTATAGCTATTAACAGCACTCCCAAGCCTGATCAATGTTTGTAAGAATATTAACAAGGTGCAAGTGGACCAACATATCACCTTGAGCAACACTGTAGGGCTTCTGATTGATGCAGCGCACTGTCCGGGGACGTCTCTTGGTAATTTGATCCTGTCTGTACCTACTGAGGTATGCCAGATGGAAGAGAGTTTAGTAACCATCCGATGTACACCTAATACCCCTGGCATCTTGAGGTCTTTGGTTGCGTCATCCCTTAAAAGTGATGTCGCCACTATAACGCAGGAAGATCTTTTTTTTCTCAGGAGCACACGAAAGAGGCACCCCTCTTCCACCTGCCAACCAGCCCTCTGAGGCGACTCCAATTACTACCTAAGTAAAAAAGTATTAATCTCACTACTTCCAATGACTTTCAGAGCAAGCGAGTTAAGAAAAGCATAAAAAGAAAGAAAAGAAGAATAAGAGGCTTGAAGAACATGCCAGCGCCGTGGCTCAGCAATTTACAGTAATCAAGCACTTGCTTTAAATTGGCATCGATGGCAGTTGTTGGCCAAAAGAGCAAACGGAAACTAAGCAAGAAAACAAAGAAAAGGCACATTAGCTCAAATGGCAACCAAGATGGAAAGTAAAAAAAGACCTTTACTAAAAGATAAGCGTCCATCCAGGGGTGGACCGGCCTATAAGGAACTCTGGAGATTTCCCACTACGCCGCTGCACCATGGGCCTCTTGTGTGGTATTTCCAAATGTTCTCATCAGAAAATGGTTGGGCTTGCAGAAAATGGGTAATATGGGGCCACTTGGAAAATTATTTCCAGGCTCTCTTTTGGTTCCCAGTCCACGCCTGCGTCCATCGCTACCAAAGTCTCTGTGACCTCCATCATGGAAGAGGATATGGAACTGTTTGAGCCTGGGGACATTGTGGATCATCTTGAGAATGTTTCTTTACACGCTGACGACGTTCAAACATTACAAAATACCAACAGTTTACAGTGACTGGGGGGAGGTCAAGCTCTTCCCAGGTTCCAGCCTTTAACCCTAAAGAGGTCCCTGGTCAGACTGTTCCAACTAGGTAGTCCTCAGGTAGTATTTCAATAAAATAATGTTTTAATCTGAAAGATGGGAGCATCATGAACAGAGCATATGCCCGCTTCTTTATTGTCCTTAATCGGCGGACATTGAGTGGCTTGAAAAACTAGATGGCAGCCCATTGAAAATCTCTGTCTTGCATTGTGCTTATGTTCACATTGCGACCTTTATAGTGGCTTACGCACAAGACTATCTTAAATTGGGATATGATTTAACATGGTTTGAGGTTAAACTAGCCAATAAGGAAGGCAGAGAACCAAGGATGAACATTGATCAATCAGGCCACAAATTTCAGTATAAATCCGCAAAAATAAATGCTGCCAATCCTCAGATTCTGTACAGAGATTAGGATTGGCTACCTGGGTGCCTACAGCCTGATTTTCAGCAGAGACCCTAATAAAGCCTCAAGGAAGCCGACTATCTGCTCCTGGAGCACGCAGGGATTTAGGAAGCTTATTAACTATGTGTGAAATACCAGAGGGTATCTCACCTAGCAAACCTCAAGAGTCCCTTATTGAGGTGGCCAAGAAAGGGAGGACCTTCTCTTATGCCAACGCAAAAAGCAGACGAGCGGGAAAAGATCACCTGGGTAGGGGAGCCCGGGGTTATGCTCAGGAGAATGCCCAAAGGGAGATGCAGTATCTTGCCAGAGAAGGAGAGGAGTGCAATATATCTGAGGCTTTCGTGGGCTGTATTGTATCTGCCTCCTTTCCTCCGGTTAGAACTCTCCTGCCCTGAACCAATATTCCCTCCGTACGTAATAAATCCTCTAAGGTCCCAAACACATGCAAAAAGCAGAATCATTGTTTCACTGGTCTCCATTCCAATACTCCCCATCTTCCTTCGCGTCCCTCAGATTATTTTTTTCCGCATTGCCAACCTACTTTGACAACTCACTACCGTCCCCACAGTCCCCTATGTTCTGTTCTACATCCCGGTCATTCTCGTCCATTTTGCAAACCTCCCCCATCATGTCCCATAGGAAACTCTGACACTCCAACCTCTCCCCTTTCCAATGTAACGGCTATAATTTCTGATACTCACACTTTTCACCGATATAAAAAACAACAGACTTGTAATAAATCTGTTTACCTGACATGTCCCGATGCAAGGGTCAGGCAAAGCCTGGCAATTAACTTGAATCAAGCAAACCTGACGACCTTTCCTTTTCCACACAGTGTCACGCCGCCCGCATTGGGGTCCACTTACCTGAAGCGGCGCGCCCCATCCTGGAGGATGTACCCGCGCTTTCGCTTGGGGGCTCCAGGGTTGTCCTGGTCCTCGGGCGCTTCCGGGTTCCCTGGGCATGCTGGTCTGCGCATGCGCGGGCGGCCGTTTCGCGTTCTCCGCGCATGCGCTCTGCACGGGGCACTCGGTTCGGACAGCCTTGCGGTCCACGCCTCTCTCCAGGCTAGCCAACGCCTGGGAGACAGCACGGCTTGCGTTCCAAGCCTCCCAGGTGTTGGTAGCCCTATTTAAGGAGCCCGGCCATTCCTTCAAACCGCGTCTCAACGCGGTTTGAATTGGATCGTGTTTGCTCGCCGGTTCCTTGTGCCTTTCTTACCCGATACCTGATTCCCGTCCTTTCTTGTTCCTGGTACCCTGCTGGTACTCCCCGTGGTTCTGTTGTCCTGTCCTCTCCTTGTCCTGGTTGGGGCTCCCCTTTCCTTCCTTCTAGTTGGGTGGTTCCCTTCTGTTCCTTTTAGTTGGCTCTTGCCCCTTGTACCTTGTCTGCCTGCCTGCTCTGCCTCCCTCTGCCTTGTGCCTTCCTTGTGAGCCGCCTCTACCTTCCTCTGCCGGATCCAGCCTCCTACGAACTTCCACTGAGACCTGATCCTTGGGACTTCCACCTTCCGGATCCTCCTTTGGCCTCAGCATCGTCATCTGGAAAGGCTCCCGCTGTCAGTGCTTGCACTGTCCTGACGCCACGCTAATCAGGGGAGAGCGCACCCGTGGCGTTGGGAGCTGGTTCACCTCCAACCCGGTTCCACTCGGGCAGGAGCTGGGCTGGCTTCCCGCGTCATCAACCACATCTCCGCAGAACTCCTGACAGCATGGCATCATCTTCAAGGTCTTCAACCGGACGAACAGGTACGCAACGTCCTCGTGACGCAGTCTATAACACACAGGGATAAAAGGTGGAGCGCGAGAGCACACTACGAGCACGGCAGATAGCACAACGACACCAACAGTTCAAGAGAAGGAGAAAGGTAGTAGGAAGCGAGAGGGTGGAGAAGTGAGAAGTGACCTTGTCCTTTTCGTCCCAGACCAGCAGAACCTTTGTGAAGGAGAACTTAATTCTGCAGACAATAGAATAAATGTCTTGCAGCAGATGTCAACAGTACACGGAGCGTGTTGACGCTGATAAGCGGGAGCGAGGCTACTGTGGTACCAGCCTTGACTCGTATGAAGCAGAAAGCCAAGCGTTTCATCACAGCCAGTGAGTTGAGGGGGAAACCGATAAAAGCCGGGCTGTGTTGAATCAGGAACACAAAGTGGCAAGTTTGAACTGCATTGAACTATAAAAGTGTTGGGGAGAGACCAGCTGCAGAGGGAACCGGCACCACATGGGTTTCGCTCCGAGATACTCTGGTTGATCCCCATTTGAAGAAAACTACAAAAACCAGAAGGCCATAGGAGAGCCATCAGAAGAGGTCAAAGTGGTCATACTGGAGGTCTAGTAAACTCCTTGTACAATCGAAAAGATCTTGATCCACAAATTTGAGAAACAGGGAAGTGTTACTCACCACACCAAGGATCGGAAGATTGGAACCGGACCTCGAAGACAGAAGTGGTGGAATTCTCGGAGCAACGAGTATTAACCTCAGCTACCCTGATTTCAGTGAATCAGGCTTCCTCAAGAAGGGGGCCTCTTTTCTATGATGTATCCCTCTGTTGTGTTGATATGACAGACAGAGGTATCAATCAAATAAAAGAGCGGGGTAAACACACACCGCTAGACCAACAGCTGAAAAGAAACCACAGAAAGGGTTATACGCGGTACAGATGAGAATAGCAATTGAAAGGACAATCAACAATTCATGAATACCTGAATAACAAGTTGGTTGGAGTAGCAGAGTATGTACAGAGCCTAGAAGGACAATGCAAAAGACAATATGGAACTAACAGACTTAAAGGCTCCCCTTAAACCCTAGAGAATGCATGACTAACCTGGAAAGACATGGATAATGAGCAAAAGGGAAATCCTGCTGGAAAAGACACAACGACAGGAGAAAATAATAAACAGGGATGTTAGTGAGGTAGGATACACCCGAACGGCACGAGGGACACGCTAGGTACGGGTTGGTGCACGTAACTGGAAAGCGTCCTGAACTGCACTTGTAAGATAAGAGTACAAATCCAGCACAATATCCAAGGTAACGTGTAGTTTTCTTTACAGCGAGGGCAGGCAGTGCTTATCCAGGAACAAACAATCACAAGAAGCAATGAGCACAGTTTGAAATGAAGGAACACTTACTGAAGGAAGTGAACCCTAAATTGCCAGGGTTGACCGCTCCGATGCAGCCCTTGAGGAAGGAACCAAAAGGCTACAGAGCGTAGGAAAACGACTTCTGACAGGAAGCCGCCAACAATCCAAGAAACGTTCCGAGTCGTAACAGCGTGTAGAACCAAAGACAACATGGCAATCCGTAAGCAGTCCGAGTGGAAGGCAATGTCGAAGAACCAGGGAAAACAAGTTGGAAGGTAGAAGCAAATTAACAAGGTTGAAGAAGGAAATAGCACGGGGGCTACACACGTAGGGATACATGTAAACTACAATTAGCAGCACCGAGCCCCGAGAGGAACCGAGTTAAGAAGGCAAGGGGCGGAGCATCGGTGTAGGCGTTGTGCGTAATGAACGTGTCAGCTGACATGGCCGATGCCGGCGTCCATACAGTCTCCATGGAAACCGATAACGCTGCCACACCGATGTCTTTCCCCGGGCTGTGTGAGCCGGTGTAAATGCGGAGGGAGATTGGCGAGAGTGGCGCTGCATGGTGAAAGTAAAAGGGAAAGTGAATCTGGTAAACATTACAGGTAAAAGTGAATGTGGAGTTGGCAAGAGTTTACCAAGAAGAGGGGTGCTAACAAGAAGGGGACTAAGTCTAAAGTCCCGAGAAACAGTGTGTCGCCAAAGTAAGGAATGTTCACCATGAACTGTTTGAAAAGATATTGAGATGCTAAGGAGGGGACAGGAGAAGTACACTATCCCGCTGGTCATTTGGAATCCGAGCCCGACAGAGGGAGAAACCAAGAGACACTATAAGACAGGAGAAGTACACTGTCCCGCTTGTCAAACAAGGGTCAGCCCCAGAAGAGTGGGACCCAGAAGTGAGAAGTGAACCAGAGAAAAGGAGGTTCACAGTGAACTGTTGAACAGACTTGTGAGGACCATAGTAAGAAGACTTGTTGAAAGCCATAAGCGACCCAGCGGAGGGAGGCCAACAGTCGACATGTGTCCAAGCACGACGGAGAGAGATCCAGCGGTGAACTCATCACCCAAAACCCATTAAAAAGAGGAACTGTTTTTGAAAGGCCAGCCCAGGAAGAGGTGACCCAAGGGTGAAACCTTCACCCAACGTGAACTGCAAGAAGAGCTTTTGTGTTTATTTTGTAAATACCTTAGGCCCTCCAAGGGAAGCGACTAAAGAAGAAATGAGACTTGGCCATCAACTGTCCTGATTGCTGTCATTGGAACCGTGCAGGGAAAGCTTGAGCGTGTGCTGGGCTCCAAGCTCCCATCTTACCCGTGCTTCAAACGTGGCGGAGGGAGTCCCAAGTTACCACACACAGACATATTATTTACAAACACTTCTTTCTTTTCTTAAAAACTATCCCACACTCTTTTTGTATTCGTTTTGAGGTTTGGCAATAGGTGCAGGCCTTTACTATTTGACTTGACGCCACAAGGACTGCCTTATTTTTCATTTTGATGGTCAACGCTTGTTCCCATCTTCGATTTAGGCTTAGAGTAGGCGTTTTTCCACCCTGCGTACAGTTAAGTAAACACCCTTGAACTGTGATCACTTGTGTCCGGCTTAATGTCACCATGAGTGCCTCACAAATGGTGAAGGAGGTTGCTGTTTATTGGCAAACAACGTGTTCCTGGTGCAGGAGATTTCCCTTCTATCTGGGATACTGGCAGACGGCTATAAAATCTTTGAACGGAAAGCTAGAAAGGGCATACAAGGGAGACCTATGGGACGTGTATTCACACGAACTGCAAATTATTTTGCATCTAAACAGGTGACCTCGTTAGGTTGTCCCTGTATATACTACTGGCTGAAGTAAAATTTCATACAAATCTCATTATGGTACTTTTTAACAGCTACGACCCTCCCTCCCCCCATGGAGGTTCGCAGACTAAGAACATCATGCACATTTTAGAGGACAGTCTAGAAATGTACACATTCAACCAAAAGAAAGCTTTTGTTTTGATAGTAGGGGACTGTAATGCTCGTTTCTGTGAGCCCATTATTGATTGCTTGGATTGACCAGATCCCTTAGGAGCCCTTATCCCAGCTGCCCATACATACGACACCAAATCGAATAAGCAGGGCAATCTCTGACTGGAATACTTAATCATATATGTAAGCTGCATGGTCGCACCCCGGGTGATATACTGGGTACTTTTACTTGGAGAATGGGTGATAAGAAATCCACCCTTGACTATTTCTTTATTACATGTAAGGATTTCCATTTGGTTCACTCGCTAGAGGTAGTCCATAATAAACTTAGTGATCATGCACTCAACTTTCTAACACTATCCCTGCAGACCCAACATCCTTATATCAGGAAAATAGGACCAGTGAAGGCCAATACTAGAGGTAACTGGGTAGGATGAATCGCCACATATATTCGCGATATTAATGACCATATAATATTTTTTAAGTATGGATATTTTTACCATGCTTGATCATTCCACTGTGAAAGAAGTTTCGGAGTGTATATATTGCCTTACTGCTACGTTGGGTCAGTTTAGCTGTAACAATAAGCTGGAACATTCCAGGGGTTGGGCACCTTTTGATGTACGGATCACATTTAACAAGTGCAACTTGAGAAGAGAGATCTGTAATATCAGGGTTAATTCCCAGTTACCTATGCCAGAGATGTTGGCACTAATCAGGGAAGGAAGAACCAGTAGGGTAACTGGCTATGCACCTATAAACAGTCGCAGAGCACTGCCACAGTGACAAGTAATGCTTTGTGAAATGGCCAGTGGTGACACCAAAAATTCTGGAATCTGGTTTACAAATCAGCTGAACCTGCCATCAACTTCTTATTAACTGGTGTGGAGGAAGAAATGTGATGCAGGCATACCAGTACCCCTTTAAATAGGGATGTAGTGTCTCATGCTCCCACCAATTATCTAGACACCCAGTTAGATATAAGCTGGTATACAGTGTAAGAGGATTCAATTCAACACTACAGTTAAATCAACGCCTAGTCTATAATACTGAATGAAAACCCTTATTGATATATCTTTATGTCCAGTTCATGCGTTCTGGATGACTACCCCTATATAACACCCTTCTCTCAGAATCCCCCTGACCCCACTGAGCCAAGAAGTAGTTCTGTTTTGCAAGTTAAAAGGTTTAATTGATAATTTAAACAATATATATATATATATATATATATATATCACGCTTTATAATAAATTAATAATTGAATAGCACACTTAATCTGATATGATAAAGATTAACAACGGAGAATCTGGCACTAGCACACTTCTTTATAATCACTAAGGAGTTGACATGAAATGGATAAGATAGCAACAATACTTTTATGGTTTCAAATGAATGCAATGTGGAATGAAATGCAGTACAGAAAATAACTTGATAGGATTTCAGCAAAAGACAATGTAATCACTTTCTTGGACAATTCACCCCCCCTTTTTATGCAATGCAAGGAAATGGAGGGAAGCACACAGTTCTCAGAAATGCAATCAAATGTGATTCAGTTCACCCCAGCAACTTAGACTACAGAAGTTGAAAACACAGGCCCAAATGCTATTAAATGTGCTGGAAATGAAGAAAAAATATGCTAAAATGCTTTTAATTCCCTCTAGAGGTTCAGGGTGAGTGGTATCTACTTAATATTAGTCCAGGCTCACACTAGCAATGATGCAGGGATGGTTTTTATGAGGCAAACAAATTTCTTTCAGAGGAAAGCAAAAGCAGCTATCTTTTTGCAAGTGGAGAAATTTGCAAATCGCGGTAAAATTCGCGAATGCGTCTGGTGCGATTACAGAGGAACTACGAGGGCTAGCAATATCGTTCTGGGGTACTAGGAAAGCCTAGGATCTCAGCTTCCAGATGTAAGTTACTGCAAGTCTCTAGCACAAACGGTCACGGAGATATGAGCGATTAAATAAAGGTCGTTTTTCAGATTTGAAATTTTTAAAGTTCAAAATGACAAGTGCAGCTTGCAACTAGAAAATGACAGGTGACAGCTTTGCAAATGACAGGTGACAGTTAGGAGACAGTTCTACTTAGATTAAACTAGATTGAATTATATTATTTTAACTAGGAGATTGGTTCTGCACAGTTTTCTAGGTACTCACACTATATTCTTGAGTGAAATGGGCCTCGCCATGGATCTGGTCAGGTTTTAGACGGACTCTGGTCTCTGCACTTCACAGTGATCTGGGTCTGCTCTCTCTCTGGATTCTGAAGATTGAGGGATTTAAAGTCTGGATCTTTCTGCACAGCTTTCTCTGGAGATTGATGGAGGTAAAGTATGGATTTTCCCGGCAGAGCTTCCAGCTGCAAATGGATTTGAAAGTCCCTATCTGTCCTGTCTCTCTGCTTTTATGTGTTTTGAAAATGGGTGTGTGTGAGCAGCATCACTAGCCAGCCCCTCTCCACTTGTCATTGGCCACTTCATCCGCTTCCACTTGATTGGGGGAATGAAATGAAGTGTCATCATGATGAGGTCTGTTTATGATACAGAGAACCCACCCCTGTCAACTTTACACACAATCTATATTTGCTCAAAAAAACATATTTGCACAGGTACACATTTGTTTAAAATTACATGCACCCTTCACATATCACAGGAGGTATACCCTGTCCAAATCTGCTCTTCCTGGGGGCTTGCATTCAAAAATGGCACATATTTCACTTTTTAACTGGTTTCGCAATTTCGGACATTAACCCAAATTTACACACATGTGCGCAAGGAGTATGGACATTAGTTGATGAAGTGTCAGATTTTTCACATGCACACATTTTGAGTAATATCCTCTTTTCCGCTAAAACCCCCCTGAACATGCCACCGGTTCTAAAAACCTCTTAAAATGTGGGCAGAAAAATCACAAGAATTATGGTGTCATTTATACAATTTTCACATGTCCGCTCTATGAGTTATTCATCTTTTTAGAGTTATGTTCTGGCCCCAAAGGGGTGTGGTTTTCCTCCAGCACAAGGTTGAATTTCTGTTTTTTCCAGTTCTGCCAAGCCAGCTTGCTCTCACAGGCAGTGCCCCTCCCCTGTGCTTCCAGGAGAAATCTCCATTTACGACTCCTGCCATAAAACATTTGCCTGAGTCAAGACAGGGCTTTGTTCAATTTCCTGCAGAGCCCAGGTAATTCAATCAGGGAAGTGTCATATCCCTTTTGGTGTGAGCAGCAAAAGGGCAGCTAGGCCTGGGAACACAGCTGTGACTCAAGTTTCACTCCTGATGGGGGTAGTTGCCAGGCAAATTGGAATCTCTTTAAGCCAGTTTTTAGCTACATGTCATTTCTGTTCCCCAGTTTCTGCATTCAAATAAAACAAACATTTTCACATATGCAGCTAGAAGGCTGATTCGAAGTTTAAAACTATGACATTTAAACAATTGCAACCTATGTGACACTCAAAAGTAGGTCACTCAGTCAATTTAAACATTTAGATTTGTTTAGTGTCTTTCAGTCCAAATTTACTTAAACTGCTGAAATCCACAGCTCAGCCAGTCTTGTTATAAACCTTCAAGTCACTTCAGAATATAACTTTACATTGTATCCACCTCTCAGTAAGTCTTTCTTTGGCCTGTTTTGGGTTCATTTATTCAGTTTTCTACAAAAAAGTAAAATCTGGTGGTTTTAAAACGCCGGCTTTCTGATAGTGGTGAGTACTGGTACTGCACCCCTTTTTGGGATTTAAGAAAATGAATTCCCAACAGTTATGGGTTTGCTTTTGGCAATCAGCATTGCCACTCCCAATGGTTTCAGACTACTGTGTGGGTAGTCCAATGGTGGTTTTAGGCAGTTTCCTTCTGTGCCCATAACATCGGCAAAAATGAGTGGCAGCCTATTCTTCATGCATTTCCCTGTGCATTTTCTGGGAAGCTCTGGCCATCATGATGTTTTCATGTCAGTACTGCACAGTTTTGAGGTAGGGCTCGGATGCATGGGTAAATACATCCCACAAGCCCCCCTTCTTGCGGTGGCCATCTGATCCTTCACTGGTGGGACCCGCAAGATCTGGGATGCAGTTCTCATCTTCTTCCGGTAGATGGCACAGTTCAGCGTCTTTTCCTCCATCCGGTATTGATCGATCGGTTCTCCTCGCCGGTCCTGATGGAATATTGGGCGGTACCCCGGGCCCATTGCGTCTCTGCTCCCGGTCTCCGGATCGTCGTCCTTGGCCCGTTTCCAGGTTTTCTTTCTCCTAGGACGACAAAGGAAGAGCGGCAATACCTATCCATAGACATTTTTCCCCCACCATTGATATAGTGGGGCAGCATATGCATTTCATCATAACGAAACATTACATTCTTATTTTGAAAAAAAAAACAGTATAACTAAGAGACAGTTTCATGCAAATCACAATATTTTAGAGACTAGATGTGGTATGTTTTATGGTTGGAACTGAATTAGTCTGAGACAGTACCCGCTAGGATTCCAGAGGATTCCTCCAGTTGTTGCAGAGCGTGCCTGGGATGGCAACACTTCAACTGGTTTATGTGGACCCACTTGTCTTCCCCGCTGCCAAAGGACCTTTGGGGATGTGGATTTTGTAGGCCACAGGGGAGATCTTGTCGATGATCTCAAAGGGTCCCTTCCATGTAGGCAAAAATTTGCGCTGCTTGGCCTGGTTCCTTTGGAAGTTGTATAGATAGACCCGGTCTCCCACCTGATATTCCTTCCTGGAAGTTTTCAGGTCATAATGGGTCTTTCATGCTATCAGTTGATCTTTCTAGATTCCGCTGAGCATAAGCAAAAGCATGTTGAAGGTGTTTCCTTAAATTCTCCACATACTCATGAGTTGTGGAGGCATTTATCAGTGTCTGCTCTTGGGTCCTGTAGAGCAAATGCTGCGGAAGCACCATCTTGCGCCCAGTCATCAACTCAAATGGTGACATTTTGGTGGCAGATGAAGGGGTAGATCTGATGGCCATTAGGACCAGAGGTAATCGGATATCCCAACTTGGCCCAGAATCTGCCACAAACTTCTTTAACATGCTCACAATGGTTCGGTTATATCTCTCTACTGCCCCAGAAGAAGCTGGCCTGTAAGCAATATGCAACTTCCTTTTGACCCCCAGTATCTCCCACATCTTTGTCATTACTTCACTGGTGAAGTGGCTACCCCTGTCTGACTCAATCCTTTGAGGTAGACCAAAACGAGAAAAGATGTGGTTAATCATCAAGGCAGCTGCCGTTTCTGCCTTGCAATTTGGGGCTGGGAGACATTCCACCCACTTGGTAAACAAGCATGTCACAGTCAACATGTACTTATTCCCCCTAGCAGAGCGAATCACAGGGCCTACAAAGTCGATTTGTAAATCTGACCATGGCAGCGTCATCCCCCTCTTTTGGAGAGGCGCACGGTGCGTGAGGGATGATGGCTGAAATTGTGCACACACAAGACACCCCTTCAAGTATTGGTCGAGGTCCTGCCCCATGTGTGGCCAGTATGCAACCTCTCTTAAGATTTCCAGTGTTGTGTGAAACCCCCTATGACCGGCGGTGGCCGCATCATGGGCGTGACTTACCATCAGGCTTCGGAATGAGGTAGGAACCACCCACTGATCGTGGCCAGCTTTGGATTTCCTTACCAACAAACCGTCTTGGATTCGGAACATTTTTGGACATTTCATCAACACTCTTAGGTCCTCTTTCCCAATGTAATCGGTATCCGTCAGGGGAAAGTTCTCAGGGTCCTCAAGGTGTTGGTAAAATTTACCAATTATTGGATCCCCCTTCTGAGCTGTAATCAAATCAGCATCAGGAGTCTCCTTGCTCCATTGTGCAATTGAAAGGTCGTTGTGAGCATTTGTCTGGGACCTAGTGATAGCAGTGACCTGGATTTCCCCCAACAGGGACTCAATCTCAATTAGATCCCCTTGGATGGCCCCGGTTTTGGCCAGCTGATCAGCTAAGTCATTTCCAGTTTTGTCTGGTCCCTCTACTTTGGAATGACCCTTGATCTTTTTCCAATAGATGGTCATCTCATTCGAGGTGACCAGATCATCAATGTTTTGGATCAACTTCCCATGTTTCAAGGGTTTGTTGTTAGCACACAACATGCCTCTGGTTTTCCAATTAACCAGGTGCTCCACGAACCCGTTCCGTACATAATCCGAATCTGTGATTATGACCAGTTCGCTGAGTTGATGCTGGACAGCAGTGAGGATGGCCTGATGCACAGCCATCAATTCTGCCACCTGACTACTTTGGGGACCAATTTTGTATCCAGCGGAGGGTTCTGGGGACTCATTCACCCATGCATTCCCTACGCCAGCCACCAGTTCTTTTTCCCTGTTGTTGTCAACATGGTAAGAGCATCCATCCACATAGACAGTGGGCATTCCCTCACACTTGTCCTCTTCAAAGACTTTGTGTGGGGAATTAAGGTATGCCTCCAAGTTGTCCTTGATTTTTAGACTTTCGTCCTCGAGACAGTTTTCTCTGGCACAATCATGCAAGTCAGCCAGACCTTGCGCGAGGGGACTCTTCTTGTTTTGGCCATATCTGACCTCCACAGGAAAGCCTTGCATTGACAGAATCCAGGAAGTAATTCGGGAATTACTCACATTTCCGGCCCGGATTCTGTCACTTTGGAGATATTGCAGAGGCTGGTGTGGAGTCTCCACTATGATGTGTTCCCCCTGGATAAACGGGCGGTAATTCTTCAATGCCCACACCGTTGCCAGGAGTGCCTTCTCACAATCGTTGAATTTTTCCTCCACAGAGGATAAAGTTTTGCTCGCATAGGAGATTACTTTATTGACCTTGTCATGCTTTTGGTATAATACTGCCGTCAAGCACGTATTAGAGAACCCTGTCTCCAGGAAGAACTCCTTGTTTCTGACAGGGTAAGCTAGGCAAGGCGCTTGTGAGAGGCTTCTTTTGAGTTGTTTTACTGCCTCGGCTTGTTCTGGACCCCATTCCCACTTGACCCCCCCCCTTCAGGAGATGAATCAGGGGTCTGGTAATCTCTGCGTAGCCCTCAATGAACTTTCTGCTGTAATTAGTCAGTCCAAGGAGGCTCCTTAGTTCTCGCAGAGTTGTGGGGTCTTTCAGTTTCTGAAGTGCTTCCACTTTCTTTTCCTGGGGACAGAGACCCTGAGGAGTAATCTCATGCCCCAAGAAATTAACACGGGTTCTACACCACTGTGCTTTCTGAAAGGAAAGTTTTGCTCCGGCGGCCCTCAACTGGGTCAGAACATAACGGATCTCCGCTATGTGTTCCTCCACAGATGAACTTTTGATGAGGACATCATCTACATAAGCCAGGTTACCCCTCGCACCCAGGTCGGGCATGGCCTTATGTAGGAAAATGTTGAATTCATTGCCGGAGTTGAGGTATCCGAAGGGAGTCCGGGTCCATGTGTACTGCTGGCCCCCAAAGGTAAAAGCCAGTTTGTATTGGTCCTCCCTGCTGACAGGCACGGTCCAGTATCCATTGGTCAGGTCTATTGCAGTGAATACCTGTGACCCCTGGATCTGGGCCAGCCCTTGGTCAATGTAGGGCAGAGGCCATCGGGAAGTATGGACCCGTTTGTTGAGCTCCCTGAGGTCGGCGCAGAGTCTCCACTGGCCGTTTGGCTTCAATATTCCCAGCACCGGATTATTGAAGGTGCTGTGGACTGGACGGATTATTCCCCGGGACTCAAGGTTCTTAATTATTTCAGTAAGGGACTCCATTGATGCGAGAGGCAAGCGATATTGCTTCACAAACACAGGAGTCATGCCAGGGTCCGTGGGGATTGTTGTTGTGTGGATGTCGGTGCGGCCACAGTCATATGAGTCTACCGCAAAGAGATCTTGGAAATCCAAGAAAACTTGTTTCAACTTTTGCTTTTGTTCCAGAGTCACAAAGGCATCAGCTAGGTTGACTCTCTCTTCCACCATCTGCCTGAAGCCTGGAAAGACTTCTGGTTTGGCTATTTCAGCGGCCTCCTCCAGCTGGGTGGAGAGGTCCCTGGTCAGAGTGCTGATTTGGACCGGAGGCTTCAGGTGGGAAAGGCAGCCCTCATGGACCTGAAAAATCACCTCATCCCTCCTGAAGTCACAAGTCACATCTTCCTTACCATAAGGGCAAGAAGTGTACACCAGGAAGTTCCCCCCATGCCGGGTAAAAATCCTGTCTGGTGTTGTATTGTCATCACTGTCACTGTCAAAGCAGTCCTTGGGGATTGGCCCTAACAGTTCATTACCTAAGTCTATGGAAAAATGTCGGTCATCAACCGCCATTCCAATAATGGTGCCTGCGGCTAGAGTAATACTCTTCAAGTCGCTGTTATCCACCTCTATTGGAATGGTGTCATGTTCTATGTTGACTAATGGAGTTGGGTTTACCCCCAACCCTTGCTGTTGGAGAGAAGCATTTAGATGTATATAAGCATCAGGGTTTTGCAAATATTGTCCTCTTTTAACTTTCACTTCCAGGGAGAATTGTCGGGTCCTTTCTGGGATGGTGACTTCCTCTTTGATCTGAATTTCAACTGCATAAGGTAGCAATTGAGCTGACCTAAATGCTTTTTCTGGATCATCAAAGCCCATGGGGTTATCCGCTACTCGGGACCAAGCTTTGAAGTTTATTAGGCCCAAACTAATGGCAACGCGATTGAGAATGTCACTGCCTAAGTAAAAGGCGGCCGTGACGTCTCGCACGACCCAACAATTGTGGACTATGCTCTTGTTGCCAATGGAGATTTTGAGCATACACCTGCTTGGCAGGAGATGTTTGGAATTGGGTGCTTCCAGGTCCATTTCCCATTTGTCTATCAGTTTGAATGTGGGAATGTCTGGATCTTTTGGGAGTTGGCGAAACATGGCTTCGCTGATGAAGCTCTTACCGTTGTTCACACACACTCGAGCGAGAACAGAGTCCTTCCCAGCATTTAATTTAACAGGGATGAACAACTGCTCTCCAATTTGCTGAATATCAGCCAGGCTCTGAGCTGATTTCACATCTTTCTGGACTATAAGAGTGGGAGTTTCTGATTGTGGATTAGTATAGAATCTCAGGGTGTTTCCTTCCAGCGTGGAGTACCACTTTAGACTGGAAGGAAGGTTGATTTTCAGAAATAGAGAGGACCCTCCATCACCAGTCTGTTGTCCTACTGCTATTACTGTCACGTCTGGAATTTGGTTATTCTGGAAGTGGAATTCTACTTGGTCAGATTTTTGTTCAACCATGTGGCAGGTGCCGTTTAAACTAACATGGTTGACACTCTGTTTTAATTTTATTGGTCGGCTAGTCTGGGTCCAGAGGACCTTGTTTACGCAATCTATTAGGGGTGATAACCTTCTCAGGAGGTCATTCCCTAGTAAACAATGGGTGCCCTCTGGAGTCACAACTATGACCGGGTGTTTCAACTTGTGTCGCCCAATTTTAATGTCCAAATCTGCCGTCCCCTCGACGGGAATTTCCTTCCCGTCAAAGTTCTGGAGTTGCCCAGGAAGAGAGGTGAGAGGAATTTGGTAATTCCCTCCCCTTCCTGCATTCAGTTCGTCAAAGGCCCTTCTGGACAGAAGGGTAGCTTGAGATCCAGTGTCCACCAGTGCCAAAATTGTACCCTGCCCCTGTACTTGTACCGGGGCATAATATCTTCCCTCCTTCTCCTCAAGGGGGCACAGATAATGCACATTTTTGGACAACTGGTGGGCTAATTTTCTGGTTTTGGACATTGCAAGAGAAGAAATTTGGGCAGAATTCTGTGGAGAGCCTTGGGAATCTGAAAGAAAAAGTTGGCAACTGGAGATCAGAGCCATTGTGGGTTCCCCTGGCTCCGGTTCCGGGCCGCCCCCCCCTTTTTGGAGGCAGTCACCAGGATGGGTTTGAACCAGGGGATTTTCTTGCTGTTGGTTCTGGGATGAGATGGTGGGCGGCGGTAGCTCAGTCTCCACATCTCCCCAGTCTGGATTTGCATCCCTAGGGACCCATTTGTCTTTGGGAGGAGTTCCCCCCTCTCTGAAGGAGAAGATCCTTTTCCCAGGATCCTCTGAGGATCCCTCTCCCTCAAATTGGAAGACCTGTACCTCCTCCTCAAACTGAGTCTGTTTGGGTCTTTTGTTTCTTCTACCCCCCCCCCTGCTCCTTAGGAGGCAGACTTTCAGGGGCAAGAGATTTTGTTTCCGGTTCCTGGGTTTCCAGGGGCTGTTTACAAGTGAGGAAGGAAGCTTCCTCCAAGGCTTTACACCCCCCTTCCCTTTGTGCCTCCTCCCTGGGAACCGGTGAGTTATCGGGGTGCTGCCCCCGTCATTGTTCTGGGGCACCAGGTCCAGAATTGGGTGCATTCTGCGCCGGCATGCCGATCTGAGGGTTCTGCTGAGCCCTCAGTATGTGACCCAGATCCCGCGCCATGTTTTGAACCTGGCGCTCTAACTGGGAAACCCGCTCAGGCTGATACGGGGCCCTGTTTTCTCCCCTGGGCTGATCCCGGGAAGGGTAGCTGTCCCTCCTCTGGTAATACCCCGGGTTGGGAAGATTTGGGTACCCCTCCACCCTTGGCCTCCCCTCTCCCGGATTAGGTTGTCTGGGCTCAGGGAATTGGGGAAAGAAGGGTGGAGGATTTTGGGGTTGGAAATTGGGTGGATACCTGGGGAAAAAGTTCTGCCCAGGATTCGGAGAATTTCTGCCCTCCGGTGGGATGTTAGGAGGAAAGTTCCCTGGGTTAGGTTCTTGGCTGGATCTCCCCCCTTGGGCTGGAGGAGTCCACACATAACCCAGGATGGGTCTGTTTCCCTTGTAACGGGGGCTTACATAATCAGGAGAGCGAGGGACCCCATTTGTGGGGCTGCCTCCCTGGCTCCCTGTCTGTGACTGGCCCGAGGACCTTCTGGGCCTAGCATTATTAGGTGCAGGTAGGTTTTTAGGCCCCCCCATCTCCAAATCCAAAACGGGGGTGACCTTTACCTCTGCCACCTTGGCAGCAGCAGGGGTGCTGTTGGCTTTGGGGTTTTTCTGGGCATTACTTTTGCTATCTACCGGTTTCTGCACCTCATAGATCCGGGTAGCCTGTTCAATGATCCAGTCTAAAGATCTTTTCTCGTGAAAATCCCTCACGAGCTGGGTCACTATGTATTTGGGCAAGGCATGAAAAAATGTATTGATGAATTCTCTACTGTCTGTGCGCACCCTTCTGGTGGTCTGCGCAAAAGCACGTTTCAGTTCTTGCACAAATTCTTGTGGGGCCTGATCCTCCCCACATTGCAAATTGTAGGCTGCCTTGCGAGCCTCTTGAGGATTTCTGTGAACAGAAAAGTGTTTCAAGATGGCCGCCTTATAGGTGGACCATCTTAAATGATTTTGGTCCTCCAGCCCCGCAAAGAAACTGGAGTATTCCGGGGAGAAGGTCCACTTTACATATTGAATACAGCTTTGGCTGTCCTTCAAATGGAAAGTCTCCATCATTTGCTCAAACAACTCTAAGTGCTCCCAAACAGAATACTTAGCGTTCTTATGGTAAGGCGTGATGACGCTCCTGATCGCCTTAATCTGCTTTAAGGGGTCCTTAAGCAAGGCCCTTTTTTGCCTTATTGGCCTTTTTGGTTCGGGTAACCCTTGTCCATTCATCCTCTGACTCAGAGGCACTGCTCCCAGAGGTTCCTGTCTGTTCTTCCAGGTTTTCCCGGATTCTGCGAGCCTGGGAATGGCTGGCAGAATGTGGGGACCTGGTCTCCTGTGTCCTGCGCAGTTCAGAGGAGTCTTCAGATTCCTCCTTGCTGCCAGGATTTGATGGGTACCCCCTCCACTGACCTAACTGGGCAGAGGTTTTCAGGATGCCCTTAATGGGCCTACTCTCCTGGGGTTCCCCAGTAAATTGCACTGCGCTTGGGTGACCATACTCGGATGCCCGCCCCTCCATACCTGGGTGGTACTGGCCTATGAGCCCCATAATTCTGGCTGGATAGTAATCTGCCATCCCTCATCCCTGTGGCACTGTGCTCATGTGCGCCAGGGGACATGGGGGTGGCAGAGTCCAGGGACCGAGAGAGATAAAGGCCTCTGGTACTAGAGCTCCTGGGGTTATGCTCAGGAGTTTCCCTTTCCCAGCGAACCTGGTCTCTATCCGCCCCTGCTCCCTGTTGCAATGCAAGAGCCTGCGCCTTCAGTTCCTCAGTTAAGGCCTTACTAGACTCTATCAGTCTCTCCTGCATCGCTACCTGTTGTTGGAGCCTATCATTGTGCTGGCAGAGAGCCTCATTCTTTCTCTGTGTTTTCTGATTGGTCCTGGAGCACTGGGCCAGTCTTTGCTGCAGGAGGGCTACCTCCTGAGCTGTGTCCCTATTGGCCTGCTCCTTTCTTGCTAGAGCATCCTCCGCCCTCCTGGTGTGCACTAACAAGTTCTGGTGTTCTTTTTGGAGGTCACCCAGTCCCTGGTGGGCCAGGTGATTTTCTTCCATTTTTCTTTTTAAATGGCAGACTTCCTGGCCTAAGGCGTCTCTTTCCTGACTAAGAGCCTGCATTTGTGCCGCCAGGTCGTCCCTCTGCCTTTGAAAGGCACCAGCTTTCTGGCGTTCTTCATCAAACTCTGCCTGGGTATCCAGGTCTTTCGAAATCAGCTTGTTGCTCTCTGCCTTCACTCTATCTAGATGACTTTGCAGGGTGGCTACCTGCTCCGTGCATGCCCTGTTAAAGTCTAATTGTTGCTCCAGCTTTTTCTGGCTCTGCAGTAAGAAGTCCAAACTGTCTTGGTGCTCCTTTTGCAGGGCCAGAAATCTAGTATCCTGGTCCGCCTTTTCCTGTTGCAGGATGCCCATATCCTCTTTTATTTTAATGATATATTGCCTACTATCATTTTCTGACTCCTGGCTCCTGAGCAGCCTCTGCTCAGAAGAGTCCAGCTCAGATTGGGCCTTCTGTAATGCCAGCAGTTGCCTACTCGCCAGATCTTGGCCTTCAGCACATTTGTCCTGCATGGCTCCCATATGTAAATATAAATATGCCGCTACCCTGGCAATCTTATTGTGTTCATCTTTGGCTTTAGGAGCCATATATAGTTCACTCAGGGCCACATGTAATGGACCCTGATCTCTCCATAGGTCTGACCCTGTTTCAGTGACCTGTCACGTGATGGCCTGCAACCAGGCATCCTGGCCCTGTTCAGTCCATTCACCTCTCACAAATAGTTTATGTAAGAGGTGCTCTCTGGCTATTTTCATGTCTACTAAGGTCGTCATTCTAGAGATTGGTCTCTGTCCTGACTTACAGAAGTTTGTATTTTATTTTTGCAAAACAGACCTTTTCCTAAGAGCGTTCCTTTGAGGAGTGCTTTACAGCGTAACACAGCGTGGTGATCCAACCGGATATGTGTATCTGGTCAGCTGGCACGCTGTATTAATCTGCACAAATGGTAGATCTAACCCAAACGTCCGGCACGAGCCCCCAATTTGTAAGAGGATTCAATTCAACACTACAGTTAAATCAATGCCTAGTCTATAATACTGAATGAAAACCCTTATTGATATATCTTTATGTCCAGTTCATGCGTTCTGGATGACTACCCCTATATAACACCCTTCTCTCAGAATCCCCCTGACCCCACTGAGCCAAGAAGTAGTTCTGTTTTGCAAGTTAAAAGGTTTAATTGATAATTTAAACAATATATATATATATCACGCTTCATAATAAATTAATAATTGAATAGCACACTTAATCTGATATGATAAAGATTAACAACGGAGAATATGGCACTAGCACACTTCTTTATAATCACTAAGGAGTTGACATGAAATGGATAAGATAGCAACAATACTTTTATGGTTTCAAATGAATGCAATGTGGAATGAAATGCAGTACAGAAAATAACTTGATAGGATTTCAGCAAAAGACAATGTAATCACTTTCTTGGACAATTCACCCCCCCCTTTTTATGCAATGCAAGGAAATGGAGGGAAGCACACAGTTCTCAGAAATGCAATCAAATGTGATTCAGTTCACCCCAGCAACTTAGACTACAGAAGTTGAAAACACAGGCCCAAATGCTTTTAAATGTGCTGGAAATGAAGAAAAAATATGCTAAAATGCTTTTAATTCCCTCTAGAGGTTCAGGGTGAGTGGTATCTAGTTAATATTAGTCCAGGCTCACACTAGCAATGATGCAGGGATGGTTTTTATGAGGCAAACGAATTTCTTTCAGAGGAAAGCAAAAGCAGCTATCTTTTTGCAAGTGGAGAAATTTGCAAATCGCGGTAAAATTCGCGAATGTGTCTGGTGCGATTACAGAGGAACTACGGCTAGCTATATCGTTTTGGGGTCCTAGGAAAGCCTAGGATCTCAGCTTCCAGATGAAAGTTACTGCAAGTCTCTAGCACAAACGGTCACGGAGATATGAGCGATTAAATAAAGGTCGTTTTTCAGATTTGAAATTTTTAAAGTTCAAAAAGACAAGTGCAGCTTGCAACTAGAAAATGACAGGTGACAGCTTTGCAAATGACAGGTGACAGTTAGGAGACAGTTCTACTTAGATTAAACTAGATTGAATTATATTATTTTAACTAGGAGACTGGTTCTGCACAGTTTTCTAGGTACTCACACTATATTCTTGAGTGAAATGGGCCTCGCCATGGATCTGGTCAGGTTTTAGACGGGACTCTGGTCTCTGCACTGCACAGTGATCTGGGTCTGCTCTCTCTCTGGATTCTGAAGATTGAGGGATTTAAAGTCTGGAACTTTCTGCACAGCTTTCTCTGGAGATTGATGGAGGTAAAGTATGGATTTTCCCGGCAGAGCTTCCAGCTGCAAAT
This sequence comes from Ambystoma mexicanum, assembly GCF_040938575.1. Classification (NCBI taxonomy): domain Eukaryota; kingdom Metazoa; phylum Chordata; class Amphibia; order Caudata; family Ambystomatidae; genus Ambystoma; species Ambystoma mexicanum. The sequence continues at coordinate 686,286,683 of NC_090934.1, read as the reverse complement.
GGATTTGAAAGTCCCTATCTGTCCTGTCTCTCTGCTTTTATGTGTTTTGAAAATGGGTGTGTGTAAGCAGCATCACTAGCCAGCCCCTCTCCACTTGTCATTGGCCACTTCATCCGCTTCCACTTGACTGGGGGAATGAAATGAAGTGTCATCATGATGAGGTCTGTTTATGATACAGAGAACCCACCCCTGTCAACTTTACACACAATCTATATTTGCTCAAAAAAACATATTTGCACAGGTACACATTTGTTTAAAATTACATGCACCCTTCACATATCACAGGAGGTATACCCTGTCCAAATCTGCTCTTCCTGGGGACTTGCATTCAAAAATGGCACATATTTCACTTTTTAACTGGGTTCGCAATTTCGGACATTAACCCAAATTTACACACATGTGCGCAAGGAGTATGGACATTAGTTGATGAAGTGCCAGATTTTTCACATGCACACATTTTGAGTAATATCCTCTTTTCCGCTAAACCCCCCCTGAACATGCCACCGGTTCTAAAAACCTCTTAAAATGTGGGCAGAAAAATCACAAGAATTATGGTGTCATTTATACAATTTTCACATGTCTGCTCTATGAGTTATTCATCTTTTTAGAGTTATGTTCTGGCCCCAAAGGGGTGTGGTTTTCCTCCAGCACAAGGTTGAATTTCTGGTTTTTCCAGTTCTGCCAAGCCAGCTTGCTCTCACAGGCAGTGCCCCTCCCCTGTGCTTCCAGGAGAAATCTCCATTTACGACTCCCGCCATAAAACATTTGCCTGAGTCAAGACAGGGCTTTGTTCAATTTCCTGCAGAGCCCAGGTAATTCAATCAGGGAAGTGTCATATCCCTTTTGGTGTGAGCAGCAAAAGGGCAGCTAGGCCTGGGAACACAGCTGAGACTCAAGTTTCACTCCTGATGGGGGTAGTTGCCAGGCAAATTGGAATCTCTTTAAGCCAGTTTTTAGCTACATGTCATTTCTGTTCCCCAGTTTCTGCATTCAAATAAAACTAAACATTTTCACATATGCAGCTAGAAGGCTGATTCTAAGTTTAAAACTATGACATTTAAACAATTGCAACCTATGTGACACTCAAAAGTAGGTCACTCAGTCAATTTAAACATTTAGATTTTTTTAGTGTCTTTCAGTCCAAATTTACTTAAACTGCTGAAATCCACAGCTCAGCCAGTCTTGTTATAAACCTTCAAGTCACTTCAGAATATAACTTTACATTGTATCCACCTCTCAGTAAGTCTTTCTTTGGCCTGTTTTGGGTTCATTTATTCAGTTTTCTACAAAAAAGTAAAATCTGGTGGTTTTAAAACGCCGGCTTTCTGATAGTGGTGAGTACTGGTACTGCACCCCTTTTTGGGATTTAAGAAAATGAATTCCCAACAGTTATGGGTTTGCTTTTGGCAATCAGCATTGCCACTCCCAATGGTTTCAGACTACTGTGTGGGTAGTCCAATGGTGGTTTTAGGCAGTTTCCTTCTGTGCCCATAACATCGGCAAAAATGAGTGGCAGCCTATTCTTCATGCATTTCCCTGTGCATTTTCTGGGAAGCTCTGGCCATCATGATGTTTTCATGTCAGTACTGCACAGTTTTGAGGTAAGGCTCGGATGCATGGGTAAATACATCCCACAACAGTTGATGTTATTGCCAGGTTTAGAACAAATATAAAAAATTCACGTGTGCCAGGACCCGATGGGATGGTGAATGCAGTTTTAAAAAACAATAGCGAAAACTAGGCTTTCATTTTTGTCAAGCTCTTTAACAAAATTATTAACACTAATCATATAGGCGCTTCTGTGAAGACGTCTTGTATAGTACCAGTTTATAAGAAAAATGATCGTACAGATCCTTCCAACTGCAGACTCCTGGCATTATTGGACATCTCGGGAAAGAGCTTTGCTAACATTTTGCTTATGGAGTTAACTATTTGGGCAGAGGAGAAGCAGCTGTTAAAACCTTTTCAAGCAGGCTTTAAAAAGTGTCATTGGGGATTCCAAGATGGCCGCCGCGGAGACGAGCTGCGACTAAGCCGCGCTCGTACCGGGCCGCCTAAATAAGCACAAATCGAAGCAAGTCAGTGCAGCGCACGAGCGGACCGCACCTCCAGACGTTCCCTCGGGGCTCAGGACGATAAGGTGCATGTCGGCGGGGCGCCGAACGCCGAGGACGGTACCCTCGGAGAAGTCACCCCTCCCCCAGGCAGGCAGCTCCAACGCGGCGGAGGGGAGCGGCAGACCGCCTGCAACGAAGCCGAGGGAGAAGGGACAGAGGCGGTGGGGGCGACTCCCTAGCCCTCCCGGGAGAACAACGGAGGCGTCGATCTCCCCCCCCCCCTTGAGGGAACCGAACTACAGGCGGCAGCAACAGTGGGCGACGGAGCGGTCGGCCCAGCCCCCTCCCCCGCGCCCATCGCGGAGGAAGGAAAGAGAGCCACAAAGAAAGCCGCCCCGAGACCGGCACTAAGGGCACAGGGCCCCCGACACGGCGCAGAGCTACAGGATCACGGGGTTGAAGCGGAGAAAGTTGGCGGGTGCCCCACGCACAAGGTGAGCACCAAGGAGTGCGGCGACCTTATAAATCCGGCGAGAAAAGAAAAGACCCCCCCCAGAAGGGAGCGGAGCAGCGCGAATGAGGGGAAACAGTACCCAAGCAGAGTGATCTCCCCAGGCGCCGTCACACCTAACAGCAGAGAGAAAGACATACCAGGGGGGCACAGCACTAAGGACACAGGGGACTATCAGAAGCCCTCGCACACCCCGGGAAAACACCAATAAGCACACAGAGGTCCATCAGAAGCCCTCACGTACTCCAAGAGACTTTCATAACATGTCAAGGGCAAAAAGTAAAATTAGTGCCTCCCAGCAGACCCCAATCCCCTCCAAGCAAGATGCAAACATCCTACAACTGTGGTCGGCGGACACCACGCCGCAAGCGAAGGGAAAGCCGCAAGACAACAAACAAAGGGAAGAAATGGCACAGGCGAACCCCATTCAGCCCCCATCCAGGGAGGACATGCAATCATGGTTCCAGGAACTCCAAGAAAAATTCATGTCCTCTGTACAGGAACAGTTCACGACGATGAAAAACGACATAAAACAAGCGGTCCAGGACCTAAGGATCGATGTGGCGAAACTGGAGGAAAGAACCGATATATTGGAAAGAACACTCCAGGGGATAGATGAGGAAACGCAGCAGACGAGTGAAACCTAGGAACATTTGATGAGACTCACCCACAACCTTGAGATACAGTGCGAGGATTTGGAGAACCGCTCCAGACGCTCCAACATCCGCATCAAAAATATGGCGGAAACAGTACAGGACAGAGACCTCATGTCGGCAGTTAAGGAAATGTTCAGCAATATCCTAGATGCAGCAGAGCCGGATACAATCGGAGTTGACAGAGCCCACAGGGTCGGCCCAAAAAGATCGGGAGCACCTGGGGAAAGGCCAAGGGATGTCCTGGTGGCGTTATCCTCCTACCCGCAAAAAGAACTAATCCTGAGGAAGGCCAGAGAAATGGACCACATAAGAATGAACGGTCAAGAAATCCAATTGTACCAAGATCTGGCACTGATCACACTACAGAAGAGAAGGGCGATGGCCCCACTAGTCAAGGCCCTACGGGCGAAAGAAATTCGATACAAGTGGACTTTTCCATTCGGGCTGACGTTTACATGGGAGCGGAAACAGCGGAGAGCAACCACCTGGGAAGAAGGCCTAAGCATAATGGGCCTTCAGGGCGATACGGAGGATGGGGATCCAGCGGCACCCAGCGGAGAGCAAAGGACAAGACCTAAAGGATGGGAAATGATCAAACACAATAGACCACCCAAAGGAAGAGAAAGCCGTAGGAAGCCGACATGAAAAGAGGATAAGACACAGAGAGAACGGAGGGCCCCAAGCGACATCACACCAAAAGCTGTACAGGAACGGAAGAAGGCGGTCCGGGATGGACCCTCCGGCTTGGAATCGGGTAAGATAAGACATTGATGTGGGGTTTAGGAGCCCCCACACACACACCCCCCCGAGAGGAAGGAGGGCAGGGAGCTTCGGGCGCAAAGTCCAGGCATCAGTAGGAACCCAATGCCCTACTCGGGGGCAACAAGTTCGGTTCTGTTTTTGTTACCAGTTGGGGGGGGGGTTATGAGGATGGGGAATGAGGGACCGGGACAACTGACAAAGGGCAGCGGAGAAGGAAGGGATGTCAAATACTCTGAACTTGTGCCTTACTAAATGGGGAAGATACGCATAGTGACCTATAACATAAGGGGAATGAATCACCCCGTAAAAAGGGTGAAACTGGAGAAATTTCTCAAAAGGGAAGGGGCGGACCTCCTTCTCCTACAAGAAACGCATATAAGAGCAAAAGACAAACAAAAGGCTCGGATAAGGGGATATACAATTTGGGCCCAGGCTAACGCCACCGACAAGAGGGCGGGAGTCATCATAGCAATGAGGACTGGAAGGGACGCCATACTGGAAAACTCCATCACAGATAAGGAGGGAAGGTATGCGTTCGCAAATGTAGTGCTGGAGGGGCAGAGGATCACCCTAGCGTCAATATATGCCCCCAATGTGGGACAGGACGGCTTTCTAAGAGACACCCTGGACAAATTAGAATCCTTCGCAAGAGGGGAAGTGATCGTTGGAGGAGATCTGAATATGGCGTGGGACCCACAAAGGGACAGAAGCACTGGAGGGGCATATAGCCAGGGGGCTCCATCGAAACGACTTAAGCAGCAAATGGACCAGATGGCCCTGAGTGGTGTATGGAGGGAACTCAGGGGGGACCAAAACGGGTACACTTACTTCTCACATGTCCACAACTCGATGTCACGAATTGACTACCTTTGGGCTTCAGTGGGAATCCAGGAGGTGGAAAAAGGGGCAATCGCACTATCGGATCACGCACCCATGTGGCTCGATATGAAAGTTCAGGGGAAATCTAGAGGTCTGTGGAGGTGGAGATTGCCGGAGGACATAATCCAGGACAAGGCCACGGGGGAAACCATAAGGGGAATGATAGACGAATACTTCACGGACAATGACACAAGGGAAGTATCAATCTCCACAGTCTGGGAGGCGTTTAAAGCAGTGATCCGAGGGAAACTAATTGCACTGAAAATAACGAGGGAGAAACAGAGGTCAGTGTGGGAAAAAGATTTGGAAAGGTCAATTACTGAGATACAAGGAAAGATACTGACACAACCCTCCAGAGAACTTCAGAGGACTCTTAGACACACGCAGGGCCAACTAGAAATGCTGCGCACAAAGGGAGCGGAAAGGAGCCTTCTATACCTAAAACAAAGGTACTACATTAAAGCAAATAAAGCAGATAAGTTGCTGGCGAGACAACTACGTGCCAACCAGAAAGACAGGACAATCAAAAGCATTACAAACACGAAAGGGGAACACTTTACATGCACACAAGACATAGGGGAAGTCTTCAGAGAATACTACCAGAAACTATACACCACAGACCAACCAGAGGCAGACGCACAGGACACATATCTGAAAACCCTCACATTCCAGCAAATCTCACCGGCAGACAAGCAGGTCCTAGAAGACCCCATAAGGGAAGAAGAAGTTAGAAAAGCAATTAATGACCTACCGAAAAATAAAGCCCCAGGCCCGGATGGCTATACGGCCCCATTTTATAAAAAGTATGCGGACCAATTGACCCCGGTTCTAACCAGGTTAATGAATTCCTTTAAAGAAAGCGGCAATGTGACCCCCACCATGAACGAAGCGAAGGTCCTGGTATTTCACAAACTAGGGAAGGACCCATCCTGCCCGGCCTCATATAGACCGATTTCACTGATAAATATAGATGCCAAAATATACACTAAGATACTAGCAGCTAGGCTCTCCCCGCTACTTCCTAAATTGATTCACCTAGATCAATCAGGCTTTATCCCAGGAAGACAAACACACGACAATCTCAGAAGGGTCACCCATCTGGTGGAAAAGATTGGTATAAAGCGAATCCCAGCAATTCTCCTGGCACTGGATGCAGAAAAAGCATTTGACCGAGTGGAATGGTCCATGCTATTTAAGACACTCCAATGTGTGGGATTTGGGGAACACTTTATTGCCAGAATTAAAGCAAACTACAACGCCCCAACTTGCAGAGTGGCCATCAATGGGGAGGTAACAGAAAAGGTGTACATATCTAGGGGGACGAAACAAGGGTGCCCACTTTCCCCCCTGTTATATGCTATATTCTTAGAACCCCTACTGATGAAAATAAGGGAAGCTGCGAATGTTAGGGGGATAGAGATGGCAGGCATGCAACACAAGATCACAGCTTATGCGGACGATATGCTGTTGGCACTAGAGGAGCCGGACCGATCGCTAGCAGCAGCAATGGGAGAGCTACAAACTTTCGGGGCCATCTCGGGGCTAAAAATCAATAGAAACAAATCAGAAATACTAATACTGGCAGGAGACGGGGATAAGATTAGGAGAGAAGCAGGGGCACTCAACCTCAAGATTGCAGAGGAGGGTATTAAATACCTGGGAATCACTCTCACACACAAGGTAGACCAACTGTACAGTAAAAACTATCCACAACTACTCACTAGCATTCGAAGAGACATAGGAAGATGGAACCCACTGCTGATATCATGGTGGGGTAGAATTCAGGCGGTAAAGATGACCATTCTCCCAAGGCTCCTATACCACTTCCAAGCCCTGCTGGTGGGGATTCCCCGCTCATTCTTCAAATCACTCCTGAGGGTAGTCTCAACCTTTGTGTGGAAAGGGAAAACTCCGAGGCTGTCCAGGACGGTCTTAACCTCGTCAACTAGGGAAGGAGGGATGGCACTGCCCCACTTTCAAAAATACTACCAAGCGGCCCAACTGAAGGTGCTTCGGGAATGGCTGGGAGAAGACCCACAACAGCTATGGGCAGCACAAGATAGGGCGGTGGCTAGGACCCCTCTAGTGGAACTACTATGGAAGCAGAAACAGCACAGACACCCCAACATAGGGATCAGCGTAATACTGAGCACGACCTTGGAGGCGTGGGACCCCCAAACAAGAAAGGGCGCATTGTCCAACACACTAGGCCCATTCACACCCATATGGAGGAACCCGCAGTTTCCGCCAGGGCTAGAGCAGGGTACATCAGACATCTGGGAGGAGGCGGGCATAACGAAAATTGGGGAAATGTTTTGCAACAATGAAATTATTCAATACGAATCATGCCTCACACTCACAACAAGAACCACACGGAATAGATATTGTTATGAACAACTTAAGCACTGGCTAAAAACTCCCGAAATAGCGAAGGCGGCTACGAGAACCCTAACCCCATTTGAGAAATACATCACAACCAACTCTGGGGCAAAGAAATGGATTTCAACACTATATTACTTTATAAACAAAGTGAAGAAATCAAATGGGCATATATGCGCAAATGGGATAGAACGCTGGGAATGGAACACACGAGAAAACAGTGGGAGGACATTTGGGCTCAAATCCCCAAACTGACAAGAGCTGTGCAGATGAGAGAAATGTGGATAAAAATAGTGACTCAGTGGCACTACACGCCTGAGAGACTACATACTATGTTCCCAGGAACATCTAACCTCTGCTGGAGGGAGTGCGGAGAAGTAGGGACATGGAGACACATCTGGTGGACCTGCAAAGGAATAGTGCCGTTCTGGGAAGAAGTTAAGGGAGAAATGGGCAAGATACTCCCAAATGTGGGACAACTAGAAGAGAGAGTATGGATGTGTGGCATGAGAGATGACACTACAAGAAGCTTCACGAAAGCACAATGGAGAAGCTTAGTGGGGCTTCTCATCGCGGCATGGACAACAATTGCCCAAAATTGGAAAAAGAAGGATACACCGCTAATATTTACGTGGCTTCAAAAAGTATGGGCGCACTAGCAATGGAAAAAGTCACCCACACAATCCAAGGCACTAAGCACAGGTCCACCAAAGAATGGGGTGGGGTCTTGGAACACCTGCAGTCAGACTTTATGGATCAATGGTGCGCCCACAACATAAAGGTCACAGACATATTCAACGCATAAAGAATCCACGAATCAAGTCACATGGGTCCCTGGGTGGGAGGGGGGAGGGAGAGTTGGGGGTGAAATGTTGATATAAAGTTTTGTTGTGTTTATGACCAATGAAAATAATAAAGATATGTTTTAATAAAAAGTGTTATTGGACATTCCAAAACATCCTTTTGCTTAGACTACTTAGCCTATGGAGGACAAAACCAGGAACGCCCCACATAATATGCTGCCTTTATAGATTACTCAGCAGCTTTTGACTCAGTCAATAGATCCCTCTTATGGACTTAACTCTATTGTTGAGGCGTGCCAAATGAGCTCCTTAATATACCAGTACAGCTCTACACTGGCAACATGGTTGTGGTTAGATTACATAACCAGGGACACACTATGAGGAGGATAAGAACTAACTGGGACCTGAAGCAGGGATGCCAGTTAGCGCCACTTTTGTTCAACCTCTACATTGCAGACCTACCAGAAAGACTCAAAGAGGTCAATAATGTTACTCCGAAGATCATCATGGGCACTCATGTAAGATGTATTTGCTAGAGAAAGATTTTAAGTATTGGTAATGTTGTTGCTATTCTAGTTATTAGATTGGAATTGGGGATTACCTCCATGTTTGTATTGGCTATGATAAGGAAAGTGACTCTGTATATAAAAATAAATAAGTGTACTGCCCATCCAATCTGGGCATTGATGCTCTCAGCTACCAATTCAACTATGCATGGCTAAACGTTATCTGAAAATGAGTACAAACATTCCAGAGTATGATTGGTTAGCACATTGAATGGTCCTTACCCTATGAGTTATTGAATTTTACAATTTTAAAAAAAGGCCTATTACTGGGACAACATAGATAACCGAGAGCTGGCCCTGAATACAAAATCCATTCTTTACTTTGTTTCCATCTTCTACAGCGGCTAGCCGCAGGATTATTTGCTCAAATTCCCATGCCCGAAAATAAGAAGGACATTTCTATTACTTTGTTTTAATCAACGCCCATTTCTAGCAACCCTTGGCCTCAGGGTAGCAACACCATCGCCAATAGGCACTGCAGTCTTTGTGAGCAAAAACAGGGGCAAGAAACAGTTACGCATCTTTTGCTTGAGTGCCCAGGAATAATCCATCTAAGACAACAGTATTTTGGCCAAATTGTTCATTGCTCTTCGTTTATTAGCACAAATGGCTTTTGGGAATGCTCCTTGAGAGCCACCCAAATATCCTTAGATTGCTGAAAAATAGGGGTATAACCTTGGTCGGGTGCGCTATGGTCCTGGTCTATAGATTATGTTGCATGCAGCAGTATCACCATTAAGAAGAAAACCCCAATTCTCCTTGGTCAAAATTACACAATTAAAAAGCTAATGCTGACAGATTGTACTACAACCATTTGATTACATAACACTTGTATGTGTCCTAATAATCAAACAAACTTGTGCAAATTCTGTGAAATAGTTAGTGTATCGATCACAGCTGACATGTGTTTTGAACCTGTCGTCTTCAAGGCAACTTCTTCCAGAGGATTACTCAAATGTTTGAAATGAAGGAGCTAGCACGAATGGACGAATACCAGTAGATCTGGTAACTGCACAGGATCACAAGTCGAAACCCTTTGGCACGAATGGACGAATACCAGTAGATCTGGTAACTGCACAGGATCACAAGTCGAAAACCTTTGGGACGAGATTGTTACATGGCAATTTACTGGCACGTGCCACATTAAGGACATCTATTCAAAGAAGAAGTTTGATTATTAGGACACATAAAAGTGTTATGAATATAAATGAATGTAGCGCAAGCTGTCAGCATTAGCTCTTTCTTTGTCAAATATCCTTAGATATTGCTCTGATAATGTTATAATTTAGAAACAACTGCCACCCATGGGAAAGAGTTAGATTCCATCAGGATTATAATTCGGAACTACATTTTAAGTAAGTTTGGTATGTGTCCGATCTATTGTATAATAGGTTTGGTATTCATTATTGTTGTATCCCATTTCCTTTTTTTGTCTTTTCTTCTCTTATTGTATTTATATGTGTGGAATGTTTAATTGTAAACTGTTAACACACTTAAAGAAAAAATAAATTACCGAAACTTTTGGTAAATTCTGGTAGCGCCAGGCTATTTTCATCGATTCCTGCGAAGGTTTAGAAGCAGATATCTCCTCTGGATCTGATTTGCCTTTGTGTAAATCATCTAGCGAAGGGGCTGGAAGCTCCTGTAGAAAAAGAGAACAATTATTTTCCCCAAAAGCAAAGGCTTAGTGCAAGCGACATCACCTTTTCTTGGCCCGTGATGATCGCGTTTTTTATTTTTTTATTGTTTTATTGTGGCAGCAGCATGTCATACTGTGATTGACAGCAGGTGCAAACCACCGTCTTTTAAAACTAGCAAAAACCACAAGCAATTCACTTTAAAAACATTTTATTTTATATTCGTTCAATTGTAGCAGTTGCCAAACATTGCTAGCACCTGGAAGCAGAAACATAGGGGTAGCAGTTGATACAACTATCAAACCCTAAAATAAATATATTTTCTTTATCTTTTCCTAGCGAGAGATCTGCTCAAAGCCATACCTTCTCAAAAACTAACAAAATTATCTATTTTGATTCTCTCAAAATGTATTTTCTTGAGTATCAAAGTGATCCTCTTCCTTCCTACAGCAGGCGCTGTACCGAAAACCCATACAGGACTGAAGGACGGTACTATTTAGCATGTACCCATGCCTGCACATCACCCAGTTAAACTTGGGCAGCTCCTGCAGGGCCTAGATTAAGAGAAATGTTGCACTGTAGAGTGATGTCACGTGATAGCAGACCCTGAGATAGAGGAGCTACACCTGCAATAATAAGCCCAACATTACAAAGCCTAAAAAGGCAATCTCTCAAACCTATACGTTATTGCAGTCATGAATGAAAGCTGGAGTCCTCATTAAAAAAAAGAACTGTTTACAATTAATTTAATCTACAAAATGCATAGACCTAAATGAGAGGAATTAACTTATGCAACCATAATAAATCAAAAATCCTACATTTGATAATAAAAACGAACCACAACTTTAATGCAAAAGTCACACACAGTGGTCATATAAGGTCTGATCATCATGCATTTCATCTGCAGCATTAAGCCTACTGCATACTAGTCTGCCCATAAAATCCACACCCAAACCTTCAAACTTTGTATTGCAATTGTCTGGGTCCTGCCATCCTATCACTAAGGTGCGGGTGGCAGGTTGGCTCCTCATTTGAGATCTGATTTGAAATCCTCCTAGATGAATTCCATACAAAATTCCAATCAGGAATCTGTTGAGGTTCTTACAGTGCCAGCATGGTGAATTCTGCTGGTTCTTGCAGTCTTTCTTCACTTCATACCTTCGAAAGACTACAATCAGGAAGTCAACAAATTTTGTTCAAATAGCTTATAAATTGCTCTTGCGTGCTAGTTGGAATTTTGCCAGATAAGCCCATGACCTTTCTGCTTGGGGACAACAAACGGAAGTATAGTGCTGAACTGTTGCTGTTGTGGACTCTCAGATTCTGTTATCCATGACAGTTGTAGCACGACTGTCCCCATGGATCCAGTGGCCTTGGATAAGCATACTAGCTGTAAACAAGGAACAACGCAGTGGAAGGTCTCTGGAGAGGAGGAGAGCCTCCAACCGGAGGGCCAGTATGACTGAGACCCAAGGGTATAATTTGTGGGCTGAAGGAGATGAAACTAGCGACTGAGAAGGAGAAGCTTATGAATAAGAAAACACAGATGGAGGAAGTCACTGTTGCAGACAAGACAGAGCTCACAAACACTGCAGTGATGCAGTGAGCAGGAAGACTGTAGGAGCAGAGGTGTGGGAAAAGGAACCACTCTTCAATCGAGGTGGACATACAGTATGAAAAGGAGGATGAAGAAAATGGGTTTGGCATTGTTGGCCAAATGGCAAAGACAAAAGGCAAATGAAGGCAGGAAGAGAATATGTACTAAGCAGAAATGAAGGAACAGAACACAGAATGGAGCTAAAGTAGATTGCTGCATGTTCAGAAATGAAATCCAGTACTCTGCACAAATTTAATGAAGATGGAGAAAATGTCAGTTTTTAGCATATTCATATGTCCTGCGGGCCCCCTACGCAATTAGGCCGATTTACCCGTCTACAGTGAGCCTGCTGAAGAGTGTTTGAGAGGGGCTGGCTTCCCCTTCTAGGCAGAGTCTCGATGTGTCTCAGCATCAGCTCTTCTGCCATTCGCCACCCAGAGCCATGCCGCTTTGCAGGGTCGTGTCGACTTACAGAGCCCTGCTGCACACCATCTGCTTTCACTATTCCTATGGAGTTCCTTTCCTTCGGTCCCGGACGCCGCCAGCCTGCTTCATGCATGCATCTCTCCCCACAGATCCTTGTGGTATTTCCTCTGCTACTGGTCAAGCTTCCCACTCTGCACACTCTGAAGCCTTCCTTCTCTCTCCTTCTGCAATCCTCCTGTCCCCCTTTGAGGTGATTTGGAAATGTAAAGATTGCGCGCAGCTTATTGGAGTTATGACAACTAGACCTCATAGTATTCTTAGAGTCAATTTTCCTCCACATGAAATCCTTGCTCCTCTTCATGCGTAACAGTACTTGAGGCTTTTTGGGACTTGGAGTCCAGTGAAGTTTCAGTTAAGAGAAGTATACCACTTCTCTCCTTGTGGAGTTACCACTCTCCCTTAACAGCCATCTCCTCCCATGCGATCCACCTTCATAATACCACCACCAGGGTCAGATCAGGACCAGGAAGCGCCTGCCTTCTCCTGGCCACATGGGAGGAGAGACTTTAGGCTGGGTGCCAATGATGACTCCACAGGAGTCATCGACCGTCCTTTGCCAGTAACCACTAAACTAATCCTAACACTAAAACTCAGGCTAATAACTAAATTAAAGTTTGTGATTTCTTCAACAAGGAAGCTCAGAGTTTTCCTTCTCAAGTCTTCCAATTATTTGGTAAATGTTCTGCAACAAAAGGGGGACCAGGGTAATGACTTCCTTCTCCTGGCCCTTGGTTCGCCAATGTATTTCCAAAACCTTAGTAGCAACTTTCAACCAATGTTTCCAACTCCTTCCAGGCAGTATAGAAATGTGGGATGCTCTCCTAATGAGGGTCTGGTATCCCTAAGTCTTCTGATTCTTCCACTGGCCTTGGCTTGTAGTTTAAATATCCTCTTGGATTATCACTACGACAGATGAGGTCATGTCCGATAGCTTCTTGCTTTATTTTGTTCTCTCCCCCTTATCTTCACTCTTTTGAAGGGGACTCTTCCAAATGCACTTCTCTGTGCTATTCTCCTTTTCATAAGTACCAAGACGAGGGAGATTACTCCTGATGCACTTCTCAGTGGTGTACTGCTGTCAGAGTACGGGTACAAGGGAGATTACTAAGGATGCCTTTATCAACGGTGTACTCTTTTGGTTATTAGGGCAAGTGAGATTACTCCTGATACCCTTTTCTGAGACACACGTACCCCTACCAGACTTCCTGTGCATGCCGTTACCTTCTTGCATGCAACAGCACTTCACCGTTTCTTCCTGTGGCTGGGATTCACGGCATCAACATCCTTGCTCTTCTCCTTCTCTTCTGATTCTCTTGCAGTTGCTGCGTAGCATGCCACCGGCTACGATATCTTCAGCCTTGTTTGGTCCACCGGTGCGAGGTCCTGCCACCATGATCCTGCTTCCAGCTTCTGTTCAGCCCTTCCTCTACTAAGCGTGTGCATTCAGCTTCATAGGCACTGAAGGTTTGCCTTCTCTTCACATCTGGGCTCCCGGTTTGAACTTTCCAGGCCGACCAGACTGACCAGATGTCTCTTGCGCATCTCGCCTGCCAGTTCCAGCAACCAACTAGTCCGTTGTTCCTGTTCATTTGAAGTTGATAGATCTGTCCTTGCGTAACGTCAACCTCAGTGTACAGCCTCCAAGGTTTTCTTCATGCCTCTGGTGGGCCACCTTTTGTCAGCACTTGTATAGCTTTGCCTATTGTTTCCCCATGGGTTTCTTATGCTCTTCTTCATCTCAGTATTTTCCATACTGGGCAGAGTCATGATGTTACAATAGCACATAGTTCTATTAGTGGTGGAAGGGGGAAAACTGAGCAAGGATGGTATGGGTGTAGGTGTCAGAACCAGAAGGGGAAGGTTATCAACACCCTCTCCCGAACCACAGAAGCCGAATGGAATCGACCCTCCCAACGTGGTTGGCACAGGTTCCTGAATTTTAGTAGTACAGTTAACCACGAGGCAGCCAATGGGGGTGGGGGGACAGATTAGGGAGAAGTTGGGGATAGGAAGGGAGAATGGGGGAATTCAGAAAGAGTGTAGGGTAACAAAATTGGATAGGTAGAGGGGAGTTAGGGAAAACACTTTAATACCTTGCCACATATAGTCCTACAACCGGACAAAGCTGAGAGAGAGCATTCATTGCACACTGGGAAAACAAGTTTAACAGTAGAGCTTTAGCCATTTGATTTATTCTATAAAAAAACAAGGTAACCCCCATACCCTAATCTATGATTACATAGTGAAGAAAATCATTTGTTGCACACTTCAAAATGAATTCTCATGACGAGCCTGGAAGACAGTGAGAAACAGAGTCATAGGTTACATGTTGGGAAAGTAAACCCCATGCTTCAAAAGAGAGTAAAACACCCATTTGTCAAATACTGACAAATGAAGCCTCACACCCCAACATAACTATAAATTCAAGAAAAGCTGAAAAGAGACAGCAAATCATGTGTTCCAAGCTGGGAAACAAAGTCTCATGTCAAGCTCAAGTCTGTAAAACAGAATGTAATTGAATCATATACTCCAAGTCCATGGAAAACAAAGAAAGAAGTTTAACCATTTGTTGCAAGAATAGGAATGTTTAGGAAAGAAGCTGAATTAGGTGTTAAGCGTTGGAAATGTGAGTTTTATATCCCATATCAAGGGTAACTGCGAGACAGAATGATATTCACTTGCCAAACGCTGGGGAAGAAAAGGTCCAATAGCCCAGTCCAATTCTAAGTTCAAGAAAGACAAAGAGAGATTGTATTATTTTGATGAGACTCGGAGCAGAACCTAAGAGAAAGCAAAGGGAGTCCAGAGGAGTAGAGTGAAACCTTTTGGATCCCAAAAGAATTAGACAGAGCAACCATAAGAAGTCTACTTAAGAATGTATTTAATAAAAGGTATTTTCCATTTTAAAGAGTTTATGTGGTGGGCAATTACTTCATTGAGCTAACAACCATAGTATTAGCAATTGTATCTCTTAAAATCCAAGACGATTTATTATAGTTAACGGTAATTGGCTAGTATTGGCCATACCATGTGACACAGGACCAAGGTCACTAAATTAAACGCATAACAGAATAATGACCACTTGTGGCACAACCTTAGTTTATCACAGTGTCTGCATTCAGACAGACAGTTCTTGACAAAAACACCAGTCAATTTTCTGTACAAATATATTTTCTTAGTGGTTTGCCAACACGGGTTTCCACCTTAATCCTAAAGTCTTCTTCAGAGCTTCAGTACCAATGAAAGAATTACGTTGACAGGTTTTTACATAACCAATCAATTATATCCAACAATAAAAACAATGGAAATATCCATATATAAAACACAATACAAAAAAGATGAGGGAACAAAGATGGTTTGTAAGGAAAGAAAAGAAAATATATGGAACATTTGTTATTATAGTCCTAATATTGTCAATTCTTTAGACAATTCAGATTATAGTGCTCAATCTATTAACACCACATCTCAAAAGGTACATAAGGATTTTTCTCACCTGTGTGGTTGATCCGTTGATAGGTCACTTATCCAATGTGTTTAGTTTTCTTTTTATATGAGCAATTGCTTTTAGATGTCATGCAAGTTGGTTTTGAAACCAAATGAGTGAAACTTGTAACACCACAATCATGACAGATACCAATATTGATTTCTTCCTGGCTCTGAGTCTAAGGTAAATTATGTTTACTCATCATTATCTAAATTGTGGTGTAACACATGTGTTGGGTTATGCAATTGAGTAAATCCATAAGCCCCTTTGTGGTTTGAAGTATATGATTGAAGCGAGAAAAATAGATTTTTGGTTTGGTTGGCAGTCAAACTTCGATATAACAGTAATTATCAAAGTGAAGTCGACTATCCACTACACATGAATTTCATTTCTGTTCACTTGTGAATATAATGGTTTCCTGACACAATGATTTCTTAGTAGACACTTTATGGTGATCGATTATGGGCCTATAAAGCACTTAAAATCGTATTTGAGTATGATGGTGGTGGCAGCATGACTATAATGGTGAAGGGAGATGTGTTTGAGATGTGGTGTTAATAGTTGGAGCATTATATTCTGAAGTGTCTAAAGAATTGAAAATATCAGGAATATAATAAATGTTCTATATATTTTCTCTACTTCCAACCCATCTTTTATCATGAATCGGCTTCATATTGTGTTTTTATAAGGATATATCCATTGTTTTTTATTGTTGGATATAATTGATTGGTTATGTAAAATCTTGACAAATGTGATTTGGTTACTTGGTACTGAAACCCTGAAGAAGACTTTAGGATTAAGGTCAAAACAAATGTTGGCAAACCAGTAAAAAAATATATTTGTACAACAAAAATTGACTGATGTTTTTTGTCAAGAACTGTCTATGTCTGAACGCAGACACTGTGATAAACTAAGGTTGTGGTGCAAGTGGTCATCATTCCGTTATGTATTTTCAGTTTTACCTTCTCATGCGAGTTACAGTATTTGTGTTGGCAGGAGATAATCACAAGATAGCATCTTGTTGTTAGTCCTTGCTGCTTGCTATTTAGCTTTTAAATTCCGGGGCTTCATCAACCAATCAAACAATCATTCATTTATTTGGAACAAAATTATTTCATAGAACAATGCAGAACTATATAAAGTAATTTAAAAGACGACATACAGTGGGCTTTCAAAATATAAATTTCATACAAAAATTCAACTGTGTTCAGCAATTTGGTAGGATTTTTTAACCAAGTGCCGTCAATACATTTACTATGATACAAAAGGATGTGGGAATAATTAAAAGGATGACTTGCAGAGTACTTTTGTTTAAAATATACATTTCGTACAATTCTTCACATTTATTCAGCATTTTGCTGAAAAATGGGTAAACAAATGCCATTGTTCTGGAATATTTTTAAGAGTAACAGACAATATCCTGAATATGCCCAGTCTGCCTAACATAGGATGATAATTCCCATGAAACAGTGTTTCAGCCCTGAGGAGGAAATGCAATGCAGGGCCAAACAGTACAAAGCCTTTGCCTCTCCGAACTAGTAACCTTTCCACAAAGTGCTTTCTCCAGAGAAGACAGTCTTGCATTTTACTGGCTGACATAATCATGTTTCTTTTAGTGAGTAATCTAAGTTCCATGGATTCTCTATCATCATAAACCGTGTATTGAGACGCGCTATTAGATCATGACGTACCATTGGCATTAAATGTGCCAGATAAGTATAGCATAGTAATCCATTGATTTTATGCGTTCATGTTTTCATATGTTGAAACCAAGGTACATCATCTGCCCCCCCCCTCTTCTTAATCAGATTACAAATTAAATGTTGGGTTAGGATGCCTGGGGATTCCCCCATATACGCAGCCAATACAAACCGTGTCTGATATATAGGTCAAGTCTAGTTCCTTATGTAATACAACATTTGGTGCCGATTTTAGTAAACCCAATAATCTGTTTAAGAACTGGTTTTCCACTATTTGCAAATCTTCATCCCAAAAGGGCACCCCAGCACTACTGGCACACATGTGACATTTGTGCTGCAGGAAGTGCTCATTGGTATTAAAGGATACATATAATAGCAAGTGTGTGTCCACATTCTTAGTAAGTGTGCATTTATTAGGCGCTGTTCCTCGTTCCCTCCTTTCCCTTGGAGCATGCCTCACACACAAGGTAAACTGACCGGCTGAGGGCATGCTTTATCTTAAGCAATCAGGCAATCTAGGTGTGCACACCATACGGCAGAGGCAACCACAAAGCATACCCCCAAGGCAGACACTGAGCACACACAGCCCCTATGGCACATTGCCTTCCATGCATCACCAACACTTGTTTCAAATGTGGTAGTATTATAACAGGACCTTTTTTGGATGTTATTAATACACTTCTTGAGTCTAGGATAGCTGGGCTATCAGTTTTGTTCAGATATCTGTGCAAGTATCAATTGTAGTGAAGATTGCAAGCATATCCATGATGATTATAGGGTGAGAGTTTGCATCCTATCTGTTCAGTTCCTTTTCTTAAGTGCTCTACATTGCTATAGCTTTTTAACAGTGTGAAGCACATTGATATCACAATAAGTAACTCTAATGCTCAATCCAAGAAGTAAAAGGCGGAGGAGTGGGGTACAGCTAGAGCAGACCACAAGATAGGCCACAAAAGTGTTTTCAAGTAACTTTTGTGGTGAAGACCCAACAAATTACTATTAGCCTGACTAGAGCTTGAATTTGAGTCTACCTGATCAACGGGAGAAAAAAAAAGGAGAACTATAAAGACTTTCTTGTCTTTTCATTTTTTTCTACCATTTTTGGGATCCTCTGGTACTGCCATGGCCCTATGCACTGTAAGTGAGAACATAAATGGACATTATAGAAACAGGGTTTGTAGAAAGAAAAGATCATATCTGCATATGTTTAACGTTCCATAGTTGCACTTGCATCGTTTGGCCGCAAAAGCAGGAGAAATAAAAGGGTTACTGAAAAAGATTTTGCCTGGCAGATTTTTAATCCAGGTTCACTTTGTGATAATAGATCACAAAAATAAAAGGTTTGCAATCCTGCACCAATGCGGATCCAGTGGTCCCACATAACGAGATACTTCACATAATCTAATATCAGTATTTTGGATGTCACACAGACAGAAAACAGCCCTAAAAGGCTTTAGAATAAAGCTCCCTGGACTACTACTCCGTTTACCAGTACTTTGCCATGCTGAATATCAGTTATATGGCCTCAAACCTTTTTTCTATCTGTAATTGTATTAACTGAAACAACAATATTACCACCAATGATAGGTGTCGGTTCATAGAGTGTTCTGAGTAATGGGGTGCCAGATAACAGAGCTTGTGTTGGATACATACAATTCTTCCAGGAACTCTTGGCGCAAGATTGAGCTAAAACCAAAAGACTCAGGCATCCTTCTCATGGTAGTGGTGTAATATATAATGTACTGTCTGTTTTAGGTGCTTTTTTAATTATTTTGTTTATTGTGATGCCTCTATGCATCACATGAAGGTTTACCACTGTTGACTAATTTAACGTTTTAAAAAAATATTTATTGCGTTTTACAGTATAACAAATAAATAGTGTACATGATCATATTACAGTATCCTTTACCAATTATCCCTTCAACTTGCCTCATCCACTCGCCTGTGCACAGTGTCTTTATTTTATATTGCCCGATTACACAGCATGTATTTCTTCTGATATATCTTGCAACGCTATAGCCCCTTTATCACAATTAAACAGAGTCACAGTCCAAACGATCAACCTTTGGATGTCCAAGCCTAATTCTTGCTTTTGTTTGCTCACTGCCTTTTCTGATACCCCAGTTTCAGCAGTTGCCCACTTTTTCAAATCTTCCCATCATCTGACCATACTCTGTTTCTTGGTATCCTTCCACCTCATGGCTATGCTACGTTTAGCTAGTAAATACATTAGATCTTTGATCTTATTCAGTGGTTTATTCTTCGCACTTCTCTTGTAGCGGCCCAGCCTACATGCCTCTGGGGATTGTATGTCCAGTTCTATACCTCCTTGGGCTGTTTTATGTGCCGCTTCCTTCCAGAACTCCTGCACAATTGGGCATCCCCAGAGCATGTGTATAAGGCCTGCATCTATTTCCCTACATCTAGGACATTGTTTGCCCGCTCCCTTGAATTTTGCAATTGCAGCTGGTGTGAGGTATGCCCTCTGTGTAATATACAGTTGTACCAGTTGAAGTCTAGCATTTCTGGAAACCTTTTTATGGTAGACTGCTATAGTATTCCATTCTTTATCTTCAAATGTTTTGCCCAATTCTCTTTCCCCATCTCTCTCTACATTTCAATTCTGTCTTAGAGTTGCAGTCTATCAATATCTCATATCCTTGAAACGCTATGTCCCCCCTCCGATACAGTAAGCAATGCCTCCATTTCCTCACTCTCTATGGCCTCTTCATTAATTCCCGGCTACCTGCCCTTTAACACACCTATCACCGTATTCTGCAGCAGGAATTGACCTGTGTGTATACCTGTAAACTCCTGTAGCTCCGCAAATCTCATCAGTCCTTGTTAATTCCTCAAGTCACCTACCGTGGCTATGCCACATGTTTCCCACTGTGTCCTCACCATTCCCCGCTACCTGGAATGTCTGCCATTATCGAGAGCGGGTCCACGATGCCCACGACCTTACAGGTCCCCCTCCAAATTTGTATGCCCATTTTCACCAAATAAGGATGACTCATTTGTTCTCTAGTGGGGGTCAAAATTAGGTCTCGGAGGTATCCCTTGCTTATGGCTGGTTGTAAGAGAATAGTTTCTGTCGTGGGATCATTTGCCATCCATTGCACTACATATTGTAACTGGCATGCCAGAAAGTACAACTCAAAATGTGGCATCTCCAACCTCCCACCCCCATGTTCATAGGGCTGTTGCAATATACTCAGCGCAACCCTATGTCTGCCTCCTTGCCAAAGGAAGCCCCTACATATTTTCTCTAATTCTTTTAAACATTGCGGTGGGATGTTATATGGGACGTTACTAAAACAATGCATGAGTGCCACCATTTTGAGTAATGCCGCTCTTCCAACCATAGACGGTGGTAACCTGCTACAAAATTCCATTGATGTCACTAAACCATTTTTGGCCTGTAATGTGTTGTATTTGTGTTCAGATTTGGGTTCATGGTATTTGTTAACCCCCAAATATCTGAAGGAGGTCTTGCTCCATGGCAAGGGCAAGACTGGTAGGTCTTCCCTTGCGGCAGTCACTGTCTTAGCCAGTGGGAACAGCCATGACTTGCTCTTGTTTATTCTGATCCCTGTCAGTTGTCCAGCACCGCCAGCACGTATGGTAAGTTTATTTCTGGGTTGCACAGGTACAGTAACATGTCATCAGCATACATGGATACGATATGCTTCACCCCATCCATTTCAATTCCAGCATCAATATATTCCTGCCCCAAATAGGCAGCTATGGGTTCCGCTTCTATAATATATAGCATAGAGGATGGAGGGCATCCCTGTCGAGTGCCCCTATATATTTGCCATTTGTCCAAGTACGTGTTCCCTGTCCTGACCCTTGCCATTGGTTCAGTGTAGATCAGCCGTGCACACTTCATGTATTGTGGCCCTATTCCCATTTCTTCTCTAGTTCCATCAGCTTCTCTTCTGTATGTTTTATAATAGATTTGTGAACGCCCTCAGACTCTGCTATAATTTCTCCCCTGATGACTACTTTGTATACTTCCCAGAACGTGCTCACCCTTTTCACACTTCCCTTGTTTTCTGTGATAAAGTCCACTGTACTTTTCCTGATGTGCTCATAGATTGCTCTGTCTAATAAGGCTTCACTTCTCAACCTCCAAGTGGGTATGGGTGGTCTTGGGGCAAATACCCTCCATTATACTTTAAGTGGGGAGTGACCCGACAGGATCCTAACTAAATATTTTGCTTCAGTAAATTCTGTTGCATGCTCCTCTCCTGCGAACAAGTAGTCTTTTCTAGTGTAAACTTTATGTGGGGCAGAATAATGGGAGTACTCTCTATAATCTCCATGCTGTGCCCTCCACAAATCTCTCAACTGGAAGTGTTTTAAGAGTGAGTTTAACACTTTGGCTGGGTGAAACGTCGTTTGTGTTTGGTGTCAGATCTGTCCCTGGTGGCATCCAGAGTGCAATTGAAATCCCCTCCCCATATCACTATTCGATCTCTGTAAGGGCCCAGTCTTGCGTACAACGATTTGAAGAAGACTGTAGCATCATGATTAGGTGCATAGGTGTCCACAATACATATTTCTTGGTTCTCTAGCATACCATGTATCATGGCCATGCTACCTTTGTTGTCCGTCTTAGTGGTCAGTTTTTTAAATGGTATGGTCGGGTCCACCCAAATAAGGATCCCGCTTGCATTAGATGAATAGGTGGAACCTACCATCACTCCTCCCCACGTACCCACCAGGTTTTTTTGTTTTTGGACTTCCAAGTGAGTTTCCTGCAATAACGCGATCCCCATTTTATTCCTCTTTATGTACATGTGTACTCTTTTGCGTTTAACAGTTATTTAATCCCCTGAAATTCCATGTGGTGATTTTAACTGTTTCAGCAATTGTATTCCCATACCCAGGGTATTAATGGGGCTTTCGATCTGATGAGGGTCATGATAGTATTTTTATGCAGCGTGTTTCCGTATGTGCCAGGCCTCCCTCCCCTGTCCCTCAATTAACACCCAACCAAACTCAAACATAACTTGTCCAGCTGTGCTAAGCACGCTAAGACTTCCCGTTTCCGCTGCATTCAACCTGGTCGGTAGACTAGTCTCCTGGCACTGTACTTTTGGGCACTGTACAATAGCCGTGAAACTAACTTTGTGGGAGTAGTGGGTCTGCTCGTAGCGTTCCCCCTACCAGATGTCTGTGGTTTCACTGTACTGCTCCTGCTATTACTTGACAAATCTATTGCTTCCATGCGTCTTGTTAGCGACTCTCACGTTTGCATCTAAGCATATCTCCATCTCCTCCTTAATGTGCCTGTCCGTGCCTCAGCAGATATGCAAAGGGGAACTGCTCAGGATCATCTGGCTCTTGTCTACATATGTTGGCTCTGCTCTGCAGTCTCTTGATCTAAGCATTGTTCATCCAATCCTGTGCTTCCGTCAGTGTCTCGAAGGAAAGTACTTTGCCATTGGTTGTGGATGACCTTCAATTTCGCCGGATATATGTACTTCAGGCCAGCCTTCCTGAGCCTTGCCTTCGTTGCAATGTATTGAGCTCTTTTCGTTTGGACTTAGAAGGTATAGTCTGGGAACACCGAAATCTTCGCCAAAGCTCTTTGTATTGTCCCTCCAGTCCTGGACAGGCCAGTATTTTCTTGCAGTCTTTATGGATAAAAACTTTAGCTATTATGGGCCTGGGTGCTGCGCCTGGAGGTGGCTTTCTGATGAGGGAGCGGTGCGCTCTTTCTATCGTGAACCCTTGCATCATTTCGTCTGCTCTTATTTCCTGTATTAGTAGCTTTTCAACGTATGTAGTGGGGTCCAACCCTTCTGTTCCTTCTAGTAGACCCACGATTCTTATATTGTTTTGGTGTGCCCGACCTTCTGCGTCTTCAGCTCTATCCTCCAGTAATTTGACTTTCTGTAGGAGGATGTCAATGTCTTTTGTTGTTTGCACCCTAACTTCCATGTTTTCCAATTTTCCGGTGCGTTCTGCTAAGGCCTGTACTTCTTGCCGTAATAGCCCCACATCAATGCGCACCACATCAATCTTAGCTTCCAATGTCGCATGTAGTGCTGCAATAGCCTCCAGGATCTGTTGGTTCCCCAACTTTGCCATGTCTGTCGGGGTAGACCCAGGTTCATTCGCCTTCTCTCCGCTGTCCCCTTCCTATATGTGTGCTTGGCTTTTCGTGAAGGTTTCTATTGTGGTCTGCTTGTTCTTGGATTTATTTCCTTTAGTTGCCATTTTGCACCGTTCCCCTTGTTTGGAGCGCCTATGTCAGTTTCTTCTGAGGGGACCATCTTCCTCTGTGGGACCTTGTCTGTGCTCCACTGTCTTGGTATGGGAGTCGTGTGCCCGAGCTCCCGTGTGGCCTAGGACCCCTTCCGTTGAAGGACTTGTTCCTTTCCACAAGCTTGGATGGCTTCTTTGCAGTGTGCCCCGTTGAAGGTACCAGTCTCTGTGTTTGTTGCTGCCTACCGCTGTCACGACCCTCGCCCAAAACCCCCTCTGGCAAACCAATTGCCAGATGGAGTCAGGACTCGGGCCTCTAGAGCCTGGCATCCTCTTCAAAAGCCCTCATGAGGCCAGTCCTGGCGCCTATGGACCCAGGCTCATACACCATGAAAAAACAATGTGCTTGGAAACTACTTTATTGTATTGTCAGCCAACATGGAGGCATCCACATAGCTTGGTTCCTGAGATCCAAGCTATGCGGTCTAGTGTTTTGGGTGTGGTAGCCTAGGGACTACTTTACCTGGACTATTTTGTTGGGGCTATTTAAACCACATCCGAGCAAGACAACACACTTTGCGTTACTTTGCAGCTTGCAACGTGACGCTCACCGTGTCCAGCTATTCCCTCGAAACTCGGAGAAGCAGAACCTGCAAGGAGACAAAAGGAACATCATTAGCAGCAGAATCTTGCCTGCAGTCTTCATCTTTAAACACTCGCAGCTACTGAGAACAGCTTCCTCAAATCTGCACACCTCCCGGACAGAACGACCTGAAAGAAGAAGATAGAGGCAACATTAAAGAAAGCAGTAGAGACATTTACAAATTACCAACTGCTCAAAAGGTTTACCTGGCTGGTCGCCTCTCGGCTGGCACCACTCCGGACATTCCACTCGCGCTGAAGAACACCGCAACCTACAAGGAAGGAAAACACAGGTTAGCAAAGGCAAGACTTCACAGTGCTGCACATAGCGCTTACTTACCCCGCATCATAGCGCTCTTAATGCGCCATCATTTACCAGCGGGGCTCATCCAAGCCAGTTTGCCGCGCTGAAGCTCTGCATACCTATGGGAGAAAAAAGAGACATTTTAAACAAAGAATGGCATGCAGGATAGCAACAAAACTAAATAATGGCAATAAGATCTACCGGAATAATATCAAACGGGCTGGCGTCAGTGAAGTAACTGGACCGCACTCGCCCATGAAAGACAACGCGCCCCTGCAAAGAAGGCAGGACGGCGAGCTCGCCTAATTCTACCACAAGACAGAACCTTCCTTCCCTGCAGACCACATCAGGGCAAAGCTGAGAAGCATACCAGCGAGTAACCCAGCTGGGTGGCGTCCCTGTGGATACCAGGTGAGCGTAACAACCACTCAATAGATTCTACGTCCCTCCTCTCGTTGCTGCCTGCCAGGCTGTACATTTACTGGTTCAGTGGATCAAGTACACTGGTCCTTCTAATAACTGGTGCAGCGCTGGTTGCAATGATCCAGTGCATCTGCCCGTTCTACCCCCTTCGAATACGTCTTCCGACCTTCTTTGTACCAATTCAGACATAGTCTGTGCTATTGTCACAGTGCACTCTGCTTTCTCCCACTGTTCGTCGCACCCGAGCCTTGTCCGTAGCCTCCCCATCAACTTTCCCTCATAAGCAGCTATGGCGGGGCTCGTATGTCTGCTTCTGGTGTAGGCCGTTTTTCTGGCTGTCTTCTCGCCTCCCCTTTAACTGTGCGCCCTGTTACAGGTGGGATCCATTAATAGTGTTGCCTACCTGCAGCAATTTAACTTTGAAGCGGTTGTGCAGCTTTCTGTCTTAACAAAAGGAACATTGTCTAGCAATTTGCCCTTTGATGTGTACTCTCTGGGGTTCCTTGTTCTTTGTGTGTGCTAGGGCCTTTCCTATCTTGCGGCGTGTGCCCTGCTTTTAATTTGGCCCCCTTTTATCTGAGGACGGGCCTGCAGGCTCCGGCACCCTTCCGGTCCTCCACTGCTGATCGCAGCTGAGGAGATGGGAAGTCTTCACCTCTAGGGAGGCGTTGCCTTTTATGGCCTGCTGCATTAAGCGCCTTCTTGGTGTGACACTACAAATATGAGGATGGCAGGAGGGGGGCATCTTCAGACCAGGTTAGACCTGGCATACGGGCATGGGCACCTCCCGCCCCCCCACCCCTTGCTGTTGGTTGTTGTATCTGTTTTCTTCCCCTCCTCACAGCTTCTCTTCACTCTTCCCATCAGCGGTCCCTTCAGGTGCCTCTGGGGAAGGGCTACTGTCCCGAGCATCGCTTCGATGTTGAGTATTCCTCTGTCATGGTTCGCCTGCATTCAGCTTCTTGATACTCTCCAAGTTTCCTGGGTACCCTGCTGGTCCTCTGCGCTGACGCCATACCACAGCAACCGCACTGCTTTCTCTTGAAGTGTGTCTGCCGTGTCCCGGCTGCCCCGCTCACCAGGTCTCCGGTCTTCCTTTGTCTTGCTCCTTGAATGCGGCCGCTGCTTCATGGACACCCGGCCTAGCTGTCCCAGGTAGCCACTCACTCCTTAGGTCTCAAGCGACCAATGCGCACACTCCTCACAGCGTTGATGCTTTCCCGCTGAGTTAGAGCCTCCCGGCTCGTTTCATTTTGCATCCTTCCCCTGTATCCTCGCTGCAATTTTCTTCACGTCTCCCGCAGCTCCACCCCGGTGCGATATTTCTCACAGTGTAAAGGCGGTTGGGGCACACAACTTGAGCTTCTGCCTCTCTGGTACTCTTAGTAGCTGCTACATCATTTTATTAGTTATAAACTTATAATGTGAAGCTTCTCATTCCTCGGATCAGCACAAGCCTCTAGTGAGCACATCTGCCTCATACGGCTGCTAGCCACACACCCCTAATTCAAACAAAGTTGTGTTGGTTTTGCACACATCAGGCCTGGGGCTGGTATGCTCCAAGAATGATGCGCGTCACATCCCCTGGAAGCTGTTGCAAGGTATTGCCTAGCCTTTTTCGGCTTGCAACTATTGCAGGGGCAGCCATTATGAAGTTGCCTGCTGATCTCCAATTGCTGGCTGATCCATTCTGCATGAGACTATCGGGGATTGCCAATTTACTTTGTGGCTTTGCATTAGTACTCGGAGCACTTTGACAAAGCAAAATAACTTGTTTTTGTCCTAGCTACTGGGCTGGTTGTGGTATATGTTAGTGTAGTTCTGCTCACAAATTCCCAAGTTGTTTTATGTATGGTTCCTCGGTTATGGGGCATCGCCAAGCAATGGTGATAAAGAAGGGCCTGCAATTTGAGTGACTTACAGGTAACATACGTATTAATTTAGCACATAATTGACTTTCTTCAGGTAAGCTGGTCATACAAGGTCCTTCCCTTTGTCATTTTGGGTTCAGTATTTTAAATTACAAATGTCAATCTGTTAGTGTGGCGATTACCTGATGATATCACTACACCAATATACTCATATCTTAGTGTTACTATTATTCCTCCAACATCTTTCAACATTTACTTTTTATTGTTGTTAACAACCACCTTTTCAAACCTGTTTGGCAGATTAGATAAAGATGTTGATATTGTGATTCTTGGTGATTCGGGCTTACATGTTCATCACTCGTCGCGCGCTACTCAGAGTCTTAGTGGGGGGCAAACATATAGGATTGATTTTTCCAAGTGGCTGAGATTTTAGGGGGCTGTCATAGCTCAGAACAGAAGGTAGCCTTCCACAATGTGAATTGTATAAATAACATGATTAAGCTGAAAGAAATTGAAGAGGCGGCACAACAAAATAGAGGAGTGGGGAGTGTGCCATAAGGAACAAATGAGATGAAGTTGAAATCCATTATACATGGAGGAGTGATGTGGAAGTGATGTTTCCGGAAACAAACATTATGAAGAGGAGGAGAAGGCCCACTCACTCCTACCGAGAAGGTTGAGAGCTCAGACTAAAAGGTGGGTGGACGCATTCCAAGACATAGATGGGAAATTGGGTCGCATTACGAAGGACATTGAAAAGTGATTTGCCCAGTTCTACAAAGAGCTTTACTCAGAAGACATCTCAGAAACCCAAGCAAAAAGGAGTAATTACATTAGGGGAATTATGCTTCCCAGACTCGAGGACGAGATCACTGAAACAGAGGCACCGATCAAGCGGAAAAAGGTGACTGGTAATCAAAAGGTGAATTCTGCATGATAAAACATGTGGAATCCCAAAACCATAGTGAACACTCGGAAGTAATTGTTAGCCCCTTCGGAGTGTTCACTACTGTTTTGGGATTTGTAAGGAATTCATGGTGGCAACAGTAAAGACAGACAAGTGATCATAGTTCAAGGGTGTTTATTAAACTGTATGAATGGGTGAGAAAAACGCCTAATCTAAACCTAAAGCTAAAATGGGAGCAAGCTACAACCATCAAATAATAATAATGCAGCCCTAGTGGCATCTTGTAAAATAGAAAGAGTCTATAGTAAAATAAAAACTACTGCCACTCCTTACCACTAAATTACAAGCAAGTGTGGGATAATGTTCACCAGAAAATAAAGGAGTGTTCACAAAAAGATGAGTCAGGATGTTATGGTGTTATGGCTGGGTCTCCCTTCCCCACGTTTTAAGCACAGGACAAGAGGGGACTTCTGAGCACAGCACACTCCTGAGCCTCTGCAGCACGAGGTTCACAATTCTATTCAACGATGTCAGGACCTTTAGGGGCCAGGTCTCTTTTCTACTAAGTCTCTTGCCTTAAAAGGCCTGCTGGATCAAAACAACATACAAACAAAAGTTCCTTCAGTGATCTTGCACCTTGGGCAATTGCTCTTTGCCCCGCAGATCTCCCTCTGCCGGGCTTGGATCCTCCTTGCAACGTGGGCCTCTCTCAGTCGGGTTCACTATGACCTGCTTTAACACAATTCATGAGTTTCTAATAGTTCATGCTTTGCTTTATCTCATCAGAAAGCGAGTTTTCCATTTCCCCTATCATTCTTTCGGCATCCCTTTGTCGGGTTCACACTTGCCTTAGCTCATAATACGTGGGCCTCCCTCCATTGGATTCACTACGTCCTTTCACTCTTATTCTTAACACAATGTTCTCGGGTGTATCATGCCTCACACGATTTGCAGGCATCCCTCAACCGGGTTCACATTTGCCAATTTCACAGTCTACTTTGCTTTTATTTTGATGCAGGATTTACTTCTCTTACCTTTTCCCTTGGCATCCCTCCGTCAGGTTCACATAGCCATTTTAACAGAATGTTCGCTTTACTTTACTAATGCAGTTCATGATTTGCTCATCTCATCAAAAGCGGGGTTCCCTTACCCTAGATTTCTTTAGGAAATGGGTCAGAGACTTTCAATGTTGCCGATTGCAACCTTGGGCTCAACACAGTTCGGTTTGCTATCAACTTTCTCCGACTCACTGGCTGTGCTGAATCCGTTGGCTTGTCTTGCTTCTGGAGTCAAGGACGGTACCACGGTAGCCAGCATGCCTCCCCCCCTGTGCTATCAATGCGGAAGGCCCTCATGCCCCGTTGGCATCTGTTACTCCACAAGTCAGCTGTAAATCTCAGTCATTGGTTTGCTTTTTCTGAGGCTTTGCAGGTCTGGGATGAAAAGGGCAAGGGCACTTTCCTCCTTGTCGTTCTTTCAACTTTTGCCACTTTTCGTCTCAGTTTGAACTGCAATCCTGGAATAGCTGCTTCCTCGTGCGCTTGGCCTTGCTCGTTGTGTGCTCTTCTCTTGTGCTCGGTTTCCAGTCATTTGGTCGAAAACCAAAGGATCGAATGGCATTTGATCAACAGTAAAATGGTTGAAAAAAAATGGTCGATTTATTGTTTTTTTTTTTTTAATTGGAGGTTTCCCCCCAACCCCTGTTTTCTTTATTAAAAATATTTTTTAACCAACCAAAACTAAAAAAAAATATATAAATATATTAATAAAAAAATCTAACTTTTTTCGACCATTTGACTGTCGATCAAGTGGTCATTCGATCTTTTATTTTCAACCATTTGACTGGACACCCTTGTGCTCCGCCTTATCCGTGTGGGGAAGGGAAAGGGCTGTCAGGTGTGTGTAGTGATGGTCAATTGCCTGATTCTGCCTGATCCTTGTGTTGGGGCATGTCAGGTAAACTGCTCTGGTGTTAGTCCGTTGTCCATCACAGTGTACGAAAGTGTTTGTGTCGGAAAAGGGAGGGGGGCAGAGCTTCTAAATATCCTACAGGGTAGGATGGGGAAAAGGTGTTACAAGGAACGGGGTACCGCATCTCAACCTTCAGTGTCCCACTTTCACTCCCCGAAGACCCCTCATCCAGGCGATTCTCCCCCACTGGCCCACCCCCAGGAACTGGATCTAGTAGTGATGGCCATGTCCTGGCCACCTGGATGACAGATCTTTGGGGACTAGCGGGAGAGCAACCTTCAGGTTTCTGACAGATCCCACATGTTTCATCACCCATTACTGTCCACGCAGCATTCACCTTTTGATGAATTCATTTTGGGATAGAGGGCGCGTGTCGAGGCTTCCCGCTGTGACTTCAGCATAGCCGTGGAGCTGCACAATGTGATTTTGGTGACAATTTGATGGTCTCTGTGTTCAGCAAGCATCACTGGTATATCCTCAGGAATACATGTATCCATCGAAGGCTACAACCAAACAAAAAATGGCTCAAAACATGTGTGCAACGCAAGTGATCCTTCTGTCCTGATGAGGCAGTGAAATTCTTCTTCCAGGACTCTAGGGATCAGTGGATACCTGGCATTTGTAGGCCGAATGTTGTAATGAGTGAATAATTCACTTTCTGAGATACATCCTTAGGTGATGGTGACATCTGTGGGCATTAGGCTATACACCACGAGCTTGAAAGTAATGTCAAGTGGGTGTTAACTAGAGTTTACAACACCTTGTAAGTCAGAGTTACTCAAACTGTGCTTGTATTGAAAGCAGAAGGGGATGTTAATGATGTATATCTTGAAGTTGATTGAATTATGTATTCGATTTACGGACATTGCACTTCATGAATTCATTGTTTTGTTAAGCTACGAATAAAGCGGTTTTACGTTTAACATATCTGTATGTTCAAATATTTGTTGAGTGTGAACACAGGACATAAGCCTTTATTGGGTTCTCTCTGAGACTGACCAAGCTCTGTACAGGCCCCACAGCACGCACTTTACTAGTCCTCTTTAGAGACTTTGTCGATACCCTAACTTGAGTAGGTACCCTTCCTCCCAGTGAGGTAAACTGAAGGGTGAGTTTTTCAGTTTAGATTTCCTTCCACACAACAGGTCAAACATAATAATATCCTATGTACCAGCGCTAAGGACCATCTACTCGAGGGACATTGTTCTGGTTGATTTTCCATATGAAGAACATTTGGACATTGTCTTCTTACAAATAAAGACCAAAAATATATATGATCTGTTGTTAAGAGGCTGAGTCTTTAGCAATTATGGGTTTTGAGACATATAAACGGTCCCCGAAGTTGAAAGCGGAAAGCATGCCTGGCCATGTTGAGGGGAATTCCAGAAGGGAGCCTCCAAGGGAGCCATAGCTGATGAGGCCTGTTGTGGCTCAGAATGCAAATTGCGATACAGGCTACTGACAAAATGACAGGTGTAAGATTTCAAACATAGGATATATTTTCTGGTCAGGTTAGCGTTTTGGAAATCCAGGGGCTCGAGTCTCCCCTTAACTTCAGGGTGAGATATGAATTTTCTTAAAAGGTGTTGCATGTTTAGTCTGAAGGAAACTTGTCTGGTGGATGAGCTAATGTTGGATGGGTTTGTTGTACATTGTTTGGCTGCTTTCCAGGGGGTGGTGGGAAGACCCTCGGGGGAGTGGGAAGGAAGGGGCAATTAACTACCATGAGAGGGGACCTTGGTTGGTTAAGCGCTGTGATGCGGTCTGAGCATCCTGGCTGTATCGGCACAGTATGAAAGACCTATTGCTGGTTAACCTATATTGGAACCCCAATTCCATTTTTTACCCTGTATAGACAATCTACTGGAGGATTGGTTGAGCTCTGGCAGAGCGTCGAACCTTATCCTGCTTGGTAACTTGAACTGCTGTTGTGGGAATGATCCTGGAATTGTAGCAGAGAGGAAGAAATCATTATCTGAAGAGGCTCCCTGGATGCAAATGGTGCTAGCCTGGGTTATGTACTGGGTGAATGCAGTATCTGCTAATGGAAACCCTGTGGGGGTGACCTGGCATTCTAGTTCTTGTGCCTCAATGATCGATATTATATATGTGTCTCCTGGTCTCTGTAAGAAGTATGCTCAGAATTTAGACGGGGAAGGATTTTCATGTAGCTGACCTAACAATGAATTAATTCAGGAAACAGACTGATTTGGTGCCGGGTCTCATTAAAACTCACTCCATGGGGGCTTCCTGCAGCAAACTAAAGGTGGAACTCCTCTCTGCCCCTCATTTCACAACTTTTATTAGGGGTCACTTCCCTCATGGGTGATCAAGGGCATGCTGGATCTGATGGAACAGGTGCAGCACACAGAGTTTCTGCCAGGGAGGTACAATCCAAGAAAAGGGAGCTCAAAAGGAAGCTCTGTGCAATTGCTAGAGAGTTTGGACGTGACTGCTATTGCGTAGAGAAGAGTAAATTAAAGCAAGAGTGTAAGAATTGATTGAAACAACAGAAGGCGAAGATGCTACAAATAGAAGGATAAAGAGTTCTGCAAATCAAGATGCAAAAAAATACTGTTGCATTATGGAATCTTCTTAATGATAAACCTTGGCGGCAAGTGAATCTACAGGCTAACCTATTGGGGAAGGCGATTGGCTGAGTCACATGAGAATGCTTTATTCTAGGGAGGATGATTATGTAGAATGGGCTTGGGCAGGCAGGGGGGTGTGTTGGGATTTGGCCCTAGATGTAATACACAGAATATCTTATAAAACATGCCAACACCTCAATGGTGGCATGCCTTGATGGTATCTAATAAGAAAAATTCTGACACAACATTGGTCAATTCTCAAATTGGATGAAGACCTTTCACCATTTCTGAACGAACAACCTTCCCTCACTTTTCGCAAAGCCAGAAACATCAAGAACCTTATAAGTCCATCACACTACATGCCATAGAAACAAGAGGCTGGTCTCAAACAAATGTGAAACCAACCAAATCTCCAGGGTAATTTCAAATGTGACAAGTGCAACAAGTGTCCACATCCAGAAAAAGTGAAAAACCAAATACAAATCTGTAATGGAACAACTCGTCAAATAACTAATTTCAACACATGTAACACCAAGTTCATAATTTATTGCTCAAAGATTTATATTGGAAGCAACTTCTGTCCGCTCAAAATAAGAATATCGGAACATTTCAGATCAATAATAAATAAGGATACCAAATACTCCTTGGCTTATAATTTTCAGAGTGAACATGGTGAGAATCCAATTGACAAGGTCATTTTTTTGGGACTGGAAAGTATTAACATGCTTCCAAGAGGAGGCAACAGGGAAATACTCTTAAGATGTAGAGAATGCTTGCGGATCAATATAATGGACACTTGCCATACAGGCCTCAATTCAGACACAGAGATGAGCCACTATCTATGACACACGTACTCTTTCTTTATTTATTTTGTTCATTGTTCTATTTGTCTATTTTACTTGAGCCCGCCTCATCCCTCCACAATCTAGAAATTATACAGCATCATCAATGTTTTTTCAAGCAATTGTTTATTGTATAACGAATGGATTTAACACAATTCTCTTGATTAATCTACTTAAATAATCCCTTAATACATCCCGAGTAAATGCCGGATCTAAAAACATGTGACTACCCAGATTAGTGCAATATCAGACAATACGCAATACCAATGTCTTAAATTTATAGGTTACCACAATTGGTCCTTATTTAATTGAATTAACGGTGCTGAATGATAGGAAAACCAAAACATTTTTTTTTAAAAACATGTCTCTGGGTGTATAAGGAGTGAGTCTCTAGTCTCAAGGGGTAAAGTCCACAAATGCCCAAAGCAAGATGGCAATGCGGTGATTACAGCAACGCAATGACATCACACAATTTCAATGCGGTCGCAGCATCACGCTGCTGTAAGAAGCGCCCATTTTAGATTTACTGCGGTACACACGCCACAAGGAAAATAGTACTTGCGGGAACTCTTTTTTTTGTCTAAATTGGTAAGTCTGAGTTCCTTAGTTTTATGAACCAGCTACTTAATGCAATGGTATCCTGCATCTTAGCACCTCCATACTAAATTAGTAAAAAAGCCAATTTAAAATTGCAGGTTTTTCTTTAAACTTAGAGAAAGGACAGAATATACATGACTGCCTTCTCCCAACTGCAACGTGATTTGTGTGCATACTTGATTAACTAAATTCAATATTGAAGGGATAACAATACTTTAAGTAACCAATTGATACAAGTTTGTGTTAAATCATTTGAATTGAACAAAGAATTGTGTTAAATCAAGTCAAGAATGTTTGAAATGTAGTGTTCAGAACCCATATTGAGGTTAATTGAAAATGATTTTGTTTTGTATTTAGAGATGTCTAAACTCCTCCTGATGAACCACCATATATAGGTGGGGAACACGTGATGAGGAAGAGGAACTATTCATTCATAAGAGACATTTGCAAAGGAATGTTTTCATGCAGATCACATAATGAACTATTGAACTGGTGCAAATTGTGAGAGGATTGATTTGTGTATGTCTGGGGGGCATGGAGGATCCTGCATTGTTGCTATTGCTTACTAGCTTGACGAATGTCTCTGCTGAAATTTCAGGAATTCTCAGTTGGCTGGATGGGTGCGCGTTATGGTTGCTTGGTCTGCTTTGTATGATCTGTTGGATAGTGCTGATCTTGTTTTTGAAGTGGTCTGCAAGGTTGTTGCATAGTTTTAGTGAGGGTATCGATGTGTTGCTGCAGTCAGGGGGACTTCTCATTTTGCGTATGATTTTACTGGTGCGCACTGTAAAGATATACCCATGTATAGAAGGAAGTACTTTTTTTACTGGTTTTATTACGTGTTATTTTTAGTGTCTAATCATTAAGTTAAACCTTAACATGCCCAACGTTTAAAGATTTAAAATGTATATAGACTGCTAATTTTTTACCTCCATGCGTTTATACATTGAAGTTCTCATCAGTTTCTGAATTGTCCAGTGTACATTAATTTGCAGTTGATACACGTCAGATGAAATGGGTCTCACTATACAAGACTAATGCATTTGTGGAAATTAATTTCTTTGGACCTTGTTTGTTACTCTTTGCACACCACTTCAGATTGTTTTCTATTCTGTTACGAGTTATAACAATCCTACCAATAATAATCTTTATTATAACCCTGAGGAGTGATCATGCACTCCACCATTGGCCAATTTCTGAGACATTCAAGCCTGTATGGCACAGAAAACTGATGAAGGGCCTGCAAACTGAGCAATGGCAGGAGAGTCTGCGTAGCTTCACTGGTCAACGCAACTGGCAGGGCTATCGGCACAGTCCTCATTTTACGCGATAGTTTCTGAGAGCTTGGCCGCCTCACCCAGTCTGTACCCTACAGATGCAGCCTGGACACTCCAAATCCCTGATCAGTCCTCTGTTCCTTAACCATATCACTTTCATTTGCAGGTTTTGGGTCATGGATTCACCCCCAGATGCCCAAATCTTTGCCAGGCCACATCTAGCAAATACAGCCTGACCTTTACTCCGAACACTGTACTTCCCTGCTGAACTGTCACTCTACTGCTTTGGCGGGCTGGCCCCCGGCAGACGCAGCCTGGCTGGATATACAAGCTCTGCCCCTTCCTCCTTCAACATGCTTCTACATGCTCACTGGGAACTATCCCGTTCCAAGAACACTGCAGGCAGACTGATTTATTTATTTATTTTACGACCTTCACCCACCTACGTGTTTCATAATAGCTTTATAGATGGCCCCCAGGAGTTTGGGCCCATAAACCTTGTTAAATGACTTCCTGCGCTTAGACCTTTAACTCAAAGTCCCTAACTCCCAGTAGGGCCCTCGGCCAGGGTCTATAAATCTTAATTATTTTGCTACACTGAGTATTATCTTTTAATGCATATTATGTTTTATTCTGCCACTACAAGAGCATATTTTCAGATAGATGGTGTCAAGTTGGTTACATAGTTTGCCCCGCATGATAACTTCTACAAAAAGGAACCATTCAATGTTTGCTAGTTGCACTTTGATACATCACATTAATGTATGTAAGGTTAGTATTTTATACAGGTATTTTAGATGGTTGTTGTGCTACGTGGAAATGAAAGTGTGTTGACAGTTTATATGTTAATTTTAGATCCCAAAGAATTTTTTTTTAGTTACATATTATAATTATTTACCAAGGTCCATCTTGGAAGGGATCTTTATTTGGGGCTCAAGTTTTATGAAGTGTAGGTGTAGCTTCAGCAGAGTCGTGCATCGTTTCTGTCTGTGGCTTGCAACAGAAAGAGGCAGGGTTTCTGTTTGTGCGGTGTGTTAACAGAGTGTTAGACAAGTCTAGAGCAATCATGATTGACTGTTCCCATGTATCAAAAGGTGCTCATTTGACGCAATGTTTGGATTGCTCTGGAAGTGTGTGAAAGCTACTATGAAGAAATTCGGGGTTTAACATCTTCTG
Source organism: Ambystoma mexicanum (assembly GCF_040938575.1). Taxonomy (NCBI): domain Eukaryota; kingdom Metazoa; phylum Chordata; class Amphibia; order Caudata; family Ambystomatidae; genus Ambystoma; species Ambystoma mexicanum. The sequence continues at coordinate 686,250,346 of NC_090934.1, read as the reverse complement.
TGCAAGTGTTTTATATGTTACCATGTCGTTTGTGTTTCTGATAAGCTAGGACTGCGCTGCCACTGTGGTGTGAAAGGTGCATGGTAAGAGCATGTACGTTGTGTGTGTTCTGCATAATAGTTGCATTTTGTGATGCTGGGAGAGTTCAGACGAGGTGGAGACGCTTTTTTTAGGATTAACTTTGCTTCCATGTTGTGCATATGCGGTTGTGGATGATTTTGTTCATGGTCTCTCTTTGGCCGAATGCTGTGCAGAATAGTTTTAGTTCGGACTATTAGGCGGCGTTTGCGACACCTATTAGGCAAAACTATTGCATTAGAGTACAGGTAGGGAGGAATGGCATATGAAGGGGAAAACAAAGCATTTAAGTGTTTGGTTATTTGGCCACCTACTGACTGCCCATGGCCATGCTAATCCCTATGGCCATTTCCACCCAGTTTCCACCACCCGCCTGCCAAAAACACCACCTCATGGGCCTTACCATCAACCTTTGCACTCCAAGTGCCTGCCAGTGTTTTTTCCTAAGGAGTCTTCTGAGAGTTAATGACGTAATTGGAGTTGCTAGTGGTTTAATAAAAACGTCTCATCAGGGTCTGCCTGCAGCCACACGATTTATAAGCACTGTGCCTGTCCTTCACTGAAGTCCCTTTAAAAACCAGCATTAGCAAAGCCAACTGTTTTGGCTTGTGTATAAGTATTAGGCATTTGCCAGGCACTGCTATCACATGCCCACGTACTCGCACCATTTTGCACCTGCTACCATCAATAGCCAGTTAATACCACTACGGCTGTGCCTGGCAAGTGCCTTTCCTCTGCGTACACAAAATCCCAAACTGTTAGCGTTGCCAGTGGTTGCTGAATCAGTTTGGACCTTGGGACAATGTTGCTTTGAGATGGATGGTTTGTAATCGAGAACGCGATTTGGCCATGTTTGTGCATATGATTTGTTTTATGTTTGCATGTGATGATGTGTGTGGTTGCAGATTTTTCGTTGTTAAGCTGTGCATTCTTTATTTGGTAGTCTGGATGACTGAATAGGGATGTGCGTGCTGCGCATGTGTGTGTGAATGCTGGAGCTGCAAATAGTTCGTGCGTGCTGCGCGTGTGCGTGTGAATGCTGGAGCTGCAAATAGTTTGTATGTTCTATGGGTTTTTTTATTTTGCAGGAAGACTTCTCATTTGGTTTTCTGCTTCCAACACGACTGTGCATAACTAAATAGGAGTTGGGGTGCACTTGTTTCTTGGGAGCTGTACTTTTTTGTTGTCATATTTTTCATTCCGTTTGTCCCTCCGTGCCGACTGCGCGTGTATGAATATTTAAGATATATAAAATAGACACATAAATGATGCCTTTATATCACGTGAAAGCTTTTAATTGGAGAATACGTACCATTAAAATATATGCCGGACAAATAAAAAAAATATGTGGATATGGGAAAACATTCGCTTCTCCTGTTTCAGGAAAGGATATCCGAAAAGGTGCAAACACTCTAAATGGGAATTGTGCTTTTGGAATCAATTTGCTTACTGACATGAACAGATTCAATGTGGTGAATGATTTGTTTTTACAAATTCGTCTGGCAAAGCCGAGGGGGGCTCTAAATGATCACCACTCACACTTTGTCGAGACATTGAGTAAAAGATAGCACCTGGTTGGAGAGCAATTAAACACATGCACATACATTACTGTTGCAACGATGCATGGATACCACATTAAAATACAATGTTGAGAAACTTCCCAATGGTACCTAGAGGACCTGTCTCGGCTTCCATTTTACAAATCATTGCTATGCCGAACTTGTTCAATTGGCTACAGATCCCAGAATGCATTTTTTTTAAATGAAATACCAGACTCTTGAAGTCCTGTATTGGTGACAAGGGTTCCTCTGGTGAACACACCCTACTCAATCATGGAGTGCAACGTAGCCACGTCCTCGAACAATGCCAGAAAATCAGTTGAAAAGAAAGCTTTATTTCAAAGAAAAGCTCGCAGTTGGTCACAAGGCGAAGCTGTTCGAGAAACGGGTAATTTGTCGAAAAACTGATTAAAGATCTATTTAAAGAAAAAAGCGCATGCTTACATTAGCCATTGTAAGACAATAATTGCTCAAAAATTCCCGAGGACCAAAGTTAATTAATATCCCAGGTGTCTTTTTCCTCAGCATTCATTGTACGTAGGTAACACCTGCAGCTCGCCGTGGCACGAGTTATCTCTGTTGATCCCAGGTCTTAGGAAAGCCAGGCCGTCTAGTGGAGATCATTGTTCTGGAATAGGCCGTCATTAGCGTAAGTCCCCTCTAAGCCTAGGCCTCGCTCCCAGAGCTCGCCTTTGTTTTAGGTGCTGCCTCTGCATAATCAGGGACACACCTGCTGCTGCCGAACCGCGGTGTATCATCAATGGTCGGAAGCCGTGTCATTTGGAAGGAAAATCTCTGGAGAGGATTAAGTGTTTCACACTAGTCCCATTTAATGTCGGCAAAGAAGGAGATAAGAAAAACATGGCCCTGAGCAGTCAAAACTCACAGAAGCAATGTTCCTATGATAAATACCCACTAAGTATAAGGCGGTGCGTTTTACGTAGGCAAATGTTATGCTCAGCTTTACGCAGGCTGCTGAATGACACGAAGCCAGTGTGAAGACAACAATAAGTTTAGTCCATTTATACAAGCTGAAATCTACAAATGTTGGGAATGGCAACGTTAACGTTTAATTTATTAGTTAAAACAAAACATAAAATAAAATCATCATTAAAACCTACCTTGCTAAAACCTCAACTCAGCCTCTTTTTTTTATGTTAACTGTATGTTGTGTTTAGTTTGTATAGTGACGTTGTGTATGAGTGTTTTGCACGTTGCTTGTGTTAATTCCTTATCTGGTGCAAAATGTAGTCTAAATTGCCACTAAGAGTGTATATTGTTGCAAGGTATTTATTTTATTACTGTACTTGTCATCAACATTTGAAATATCGTCCGACAAACAATGCACCCTTTGGCCAGATCCCAAGCCTGTTGTTTCGGTGGGTGCTTCGGTAGATTTTTTTTTCTTTGTATCCCACTGTCAGTAGACCTAAAGAGAAATGAATGACCCCTTCTCCACGATGTGGAAACTAGCCTGAAATTGCTCTGTCCATGCACAAGGTTTTAACTGAGGAGGTATTAAGGTTTATCTCACTGTCACTCGGCCTAGTAAGATCGTTGTCTCTGTCTTCCCTGCTCTTCCCCCTCCCTTGCCTCGTCGCGCCTTGAACCACTTGTGTATAGGCGCATTACAAATACCACATAACATGTATGCTACTACAGACTTCATGCGCACACCACTGGAAGTGAAGTAATTAGGATACTGGCCTGCCAAGTAGGAGAAATCTGCAGCGTTTAGTTGAAATAGTTTGTATTTTTGGTGTATATTTATTGCGATTTTATAATGCTTGACGCCTAAGCGCTTTGCAAAGTAATAACAGTACAATAAAAATTGACATCAAGTGGAGCTGGAGTGGATTGGATAGAAGCTAGATTTTCATACGAGATTTGAAGGGATGAAGAAGGATATCGAGTCTAGAGACTGTGTGAGAAGATTCCAGTGCTTGGGAGCTAAGAGTGAGACAGAGCGAAAACGAGAAGAAGCACACGAGGTGATGAGTGGACAAAAGGAAAATGGGCTGGGAGCAGAGAGTAAAAAGAAACCAAAAAGACATACAGAGAGGGGGTAAACCATAGAGACGTTTAAATACAACACAAAATAAATTAAAAAGCAGACCAGGTTTAAAAGATAGCCAACGCCGAAATAATAAGGCAGTGGAGATGGAATCACAAGGGGTTAAGCTAAAGAGTGTGAGAACCGAAGAGTGGTAGGTGGAACAAAGAGTGGTGAGGTGATGAGCAGGAAGACCAAGCAGAAGGGAAGAACAATAAAGAAGACCGGAAACGCCGAAAGAAATAAGGAGCTGTGCAGCTTTCAAGGTAAGAAATCAACAGGACCTGCATATATTAAAACGATGAAAGCGACAGGAACACGAGATAGCCAACATGTGAGTAGAAAAGGAAATAGAAGAATACAAAATAATGCCCATATTTCGGACTGAAAAAGAGATGGGAATAATAGAGGAGGGGGGATGAGGGAGGACCTGGTGGTGGACTATTGGAAGCAGGGAAGAAAAGAGCCTTAGAGGGATTAAGGTGGAGATGGTGGTTTGAAATCAAGATCTGAATAGCGAGCAAAGAAGCAGTGAGGTATGAGTGTAGAGTCAGAGTGATAAAATGGAGAAAACAATTGAGCAGTGTGTTTCGAGAGGCAGTACTGGTAGGAACATTTTGTTTCCCGGAGCAGATATGACTTTGCAGTCTTTCCCTACTCTTCATTACCAGGAATCGAGAATTCCATAAAATCACCACTCCAGCGCGGTGTTTGGTGGCTGGTGTATGATGCCCGGGCCAAGCAGCTACTGAACTATTTATCCTGCAGTGAGAACCTACTATATGTGTAGACATCTCGAAATTGCTTGGTGATTGGTACACTTGCGCACTGAGTGTGGGTCCTGGAATTGGGCGCATATCCCTTATTGTTCCCTGTGTCTATACTTCAGATTTTGGCTTTGTCGGTTGAAAGATCTAAATCTACCCCGTGGGAGTTTGAGAGTGTGGGCCCCGGAACTCGACTCACAGCCTTCTCTTCCATGCTATTGTACGCTATGGCTATTGAACTAACCAGGCACTCTCAGAGTATGGATTTATTTGAACGTTTGGAAGCCAGTGTATCAGCGAGTTAAGAGACCTGTGCTGAACTTGTCCCTCAGACCCTATTTCTATATACGGGTTTTTGTACTGGTGAACTCTGTGATTTGTGTCCGTCTAAATGCCTGTAAAAGGAACAACTAAGTCGCAAGTTTATAACTTATCCAAATCAAAGCCATACGGAAAGATCGACGGCTACAGAAGGGCGCGCCAATATATCTGAGTCAGGCGCCACAGAGGGTGACGGGCGGAAGCCTTAACTAAACCATCGAAGCACGCATCCAAGAACACCAAAATAACAACTTATTTCCAGCCGGAAGGGGGAAGAACCACAAAGATGGCGAGTTTTACTGTTGCAGCAACTCATACAGAATTATTAGCTGTAATGGAGGTACTCCGGCAGGAAAACATGACTAAGTCCTTGGGGGACACAGATAAAAATTCCCTCTTGGAATTTTCTTATACCATTGGCAATGTACCACTGCCATCTATGAGTGCTACAGGCTCAGAAGAGGCTGTAGAAGAAAATATAATACAGTTAAACGACGACAGCTTGTCAGTGCAATCTATTCAACCAACTTCTACTCAGCAACATCTTTCTGCCTCGCCGAACCATGCTTTCAATCATTATTGCAAACAGATCCGGACCAAGTGGCTGATAATAGGAGAACAGAACCCTTGATTCCATGGATGTTCAGGAAAATCTGGCGTCCCAGCTAACAACTAACTATTACTGTAAAAATGTTACCAAAATTGTGCGGCCGCATACACAAGGGCCTTTTGAAACAAGGAAAAGTTGTAAGTCAGCTGTATTCCATGCTGTCGCACAACAGCACGGATTCCAATGTGCAAACGGAAGCTCACCTAATCGACAATGGGGCAACAGCTGCAAGGTCAACAGCCCCCATATAAGGGAGAACACAGCCATTCTTATTCCTGATACCATGTAGCCCCCGCTTCCCTTTCCACTATGTCATCATACACGAAAAGAGCGGCGAAGGAAGAAACGTTTACAGCGAGTGAGGTTGACTTCTATAAGCAATCCCCACCATCCACTTCACTGCAGGCGATTAGTCCGTCTCTAAATTCCACAATAGTATCCGTGGATCAAATGAGAAACAGACCAAGGCGGCTAAGGAAGAAAGCCAATAGAAGGAAAAAACGCCTAAAGCAATCTGTAGGAACTTTAACTAGCTGGCTGCTTAAAGACAAAATTAGCAATGCTATTGAAGGTGGCACGGTGTCCGATAATGATTGCTTTGTGGCTACCCGCTTGGAGGGTGGAGTACAAGCTCTACAAAATCCCGCTCCGGCCCTGCTGCAGGGACTTGCCATAAAGACTGGCACTGTAATGGCCATGGAGAAAGGGGAGTTGAATTGCTTGAGCAGAGAGCTCTACTCGACTCCTGTAAATTGACTATTGCCATCAGCGATACCAAAAGGAACTAGTCTCAATCGCTTATTGCTTTTGAAAGTTTTTGCCAAAATACCCTGTTTATGCATTTTAAACACCAGTGATTTTGACTTGGTCGAATCCCTGGGGGCGCAGTCTTAATATATGACTAGAATTCACTACATTACCCGAAAGTGCAACTATGATAAGGGCCGAGCAGGAATCACTTTCCTATCTAGGCTAAGAGCTGGACAATAAAGTCCACACATTTGTTCCCGTGGTCTGTTGTACTTGTAATGGCCATGCGACAAAAACAGCAGTTGAGCCTGCTACAAAGGTTGTGTCGAGTAAAATTGGGGTGGGGCGGGGGCTTGACAGCGTGGAGGGGCTGAGATAGTTAAAAAGCATTTTCCCGAGTCTGGATCCCTGTCGAGAATGAAAAAGTAGGGTGGCCAGCTGTAATAAAAAAGGCCACTCGCATTTTTTTGCAGATGGGGCTTCACTAAACTTGCTATTGGGATTTCAAGTTTTCATGTTGCAGGAAACCTGGATGTGGTCCCCATACCACTTAGACGGGTATACAATTTTCCAACTTTATGCAAGTAAAGGGACAAGAGGCCGTCCCTCGTTGGTTAATGATCGGGTTAAGTCTAGATTGGCATGCAGGGCTATCCATTGGATGATAAAGGAAATCTACTGGCAGTGGAGATTTCCTGTCATAGCGTTTTGGAAGCCGAGCAAATGCTAGTATTAAACATATAAGATCCAACCGGTGGTAGCAGAACAGTGGAAACCTTCGAATATATTGATATGATTATCACACCTGTCCTAGTTGCGAAATAATCCTGCTTGGAGCAGATTTAAATGCGCGCTGTGGCGAGTCTCTACCTATTGCAGTATACCAATATGTGGAAGTGTTAGGATGCATAAAACATGCAATCAAAGGGGCTTGCAGTGGATTGAATTTATTCAGGAATGGGATTTATCTTTCATAAACAGGAGAACAAGGGGAGATTCTCCGGCGAAACCTACCAGGAGAAATGGAACCAGGCACGCCACCCATGATTACCTGGGGGGAAATTATGCATTATTGGAGTAGGTATTTGATTTTGAAGTTCTGCCAAACCAATACAGTGACCATGCCCTACTCAGTGTAGAACTGATTGTGGGGCACGGAAGGACGAAGGCATTGGGTATAGGAAAGGCGGAAGTAAACCATACTGGTAACTGAATTCAGTGGTCACATGCCATTACACAAAAAACATGTATAGCCATGCGGAAGGTGACTGATACCCCCACAATGTTAAACAAAGCCACAACAACATTGATTGAAGAGATATGACATGGACCATAAAATTGGGATAGTGTAAGGAAGACTAAGTATGGGAAAACGGAAACGCCAAATATATAATTCCAAAAGCCAAATGGCAAAGTCAAAACTATGGAGAAATTTACGGCAAATAAAAGAGTTTTTTGTTACCCCAAAGTTAATTCATGAGCAATCAAGAATGGCTCAGAACAAATATTACGATAGGATAATGCGGCATAAAGCAACAGGGCTCACTAAGAATTGGCGGATGATGATCAGAGCCATATTCAGTAAGAATTTGCACTCGAGGTGGCAAGTTTTAACATTGGCTACGGGTACCAGGTGTGCCTCCACGTTTGGAGGGAGCACATCCAGGCGAAGATGTTTACAATGGATTCTCAGTTATAGATTAATGAGGGATCAAGTAATAGTTGTTGTAAGTGGTCCTTGAGGCTGAATACGAAAGACTTGTATCAACAAATAGGTAAATTGAAATGTTTAAGGGCACCTGGCCCCAGTGGCCTATCAGTGGCAGTATTAAAGAACGACCCCAAGGGCTTCGGGCCTGTTATTTCAACTGTTTAAAAAGGTCTGCATCAGAAGAGCCATACCAGCCTCATGGACTAAATCCATCTTGCTCCCAGTGTTTAAATACGGAGATAGACTGAGACCTGAAAATGATAGATTATTGTCCATATTGGAGGTCTCAGTCAAGCTATTTGCATCTTATGTTTTGGCAGAAATACAATACTGGGCCGAAAATAATTATATACTGAGGCCCTTTCAGATGGGATTTCAACCCAGGTACTAGTTCAATCCATAACATAAGATTGCTAGATGGACTTATCTTAATATCCAGAGGCAAACAGAGCGCTCCACTTTTTAGCACTTTTGTGGTCCTTCACGTAGCGTTTGACCAGGTCAATCATGCTATATTGTGGAAAAAGCTAAGGGAAATGAAACGTCCGGAGTGGCTGCTGAAAATGATTGCATTATACACCAACAACATGGTCCGAATAGGTTTGGGGACTAATGGAAGTTCGTCAGAGCCAATGAGAGTAAACAGGGGAGTTAAGCAAGGCTGCATGCTAGCTCCTATTTAATTTATATCTAGCCGATCTCCCGAACCAACTGGAGAGATAAGCTAAATGCCCCCCGAAAATAGGGTCTACTACTGTGATCCCTATGCTTTACGCAGACTATCTAGTCATGGTTGATCAGACCTTTTCAGGTATGGAGGGTATGATAAACGAGCTTGGGATGTACATCGTAACTAACGGCTTATCGAGGGGAGCAACTAAACCAATTTTGAAGAGTCACACAACCAATTTCAGACTTAAGCAAATGTAACAGTAGACATTCACTGTGAGGTGTTATATCGTCCCCAAAAACGGGCAGACGATGTACCAGCTGAAACTGGCGCATTTCCCCTACCTGTGGTGCAAAATGGCTAGAGTCCTGTATTGTGAGAAGAAGATGGAAATGTACACAAAGTGTACCATGGAGGAACAAGAATGACTTGCGCTTGAGCACAGACATTACGGGTTTAAAAAAAAAGGAAGCACTCAGATGCAAAAGCATGGGGGCAGTGAGGGAAGGACAGGTTCATCTTAGAAGTGGGGCAAACAAGCTCAGGAGGTATGTTTTGTATGTAGTACAATCAGACCAATATGGCCAATGCATTTTGGGACATGCAGTCCACCAATGGTAAAACAAACGCATCTGCAAGTGTCAGTAAAAAGAAGAAATAATCATACCAATTAAACTATGTACTGAAAAAGCAGCAGGGACCAATACCATCAATCGATAATAAACAAGTAGAAACATGGGATAAAGTAAAGTAAAACAACAAATCGAGTATAAAGGGACCAATACCATCAATCGATAATAAACAAGTAGAAACATGGGATAAAGTAAAACAACAAATCGAGTATAAAATGCAGTTGTGAGGAACTGAGCTGGGATTGGGCATAAGAGCAAGCCACATTGTAGTTGATTTACTAGAGAGACAGGGAGTAATGTGATTCGGGTTAATGGGGATGGAGAAAGTAACTACAAATGTTAGGGGTAGGAATGGATAACGAAAGGAAACAGGCTTGGGTTCAGAAAAAGTCACTTTTCTATCGAGTGTTCATCGCTCCAACCCGGTTGGGAAATTAAATGTGACCCATAACAAAGAATGGGGTAATTTCTAAAGGTTGATAATAGAAAGTCTTTCAAAATAGTTCTAAAAGGAGAGGTCTCTTCTGGCTGTGACAGGATGACAGGAAAATCAAACCATACCTATTAAAAGCAACTAAAAACGAAATGGACAAAAAGAACACCCGCTTATCACACAATTTATCACAGAAGATCAAAGAATTAGCCTTTCTTGGTATGACGAATCTGGACTATTCGTCCCTTCTCCCCAGAGGGGAGCCACCCCCTTTGAGGCTACGGAGGTAAGCTTGCTCAGCGAGACCCTCCCTAAGCATCTGGGTAAGTGGGACCTCACTGGGAGTGACTCCCCTCTAGGACACAAGGTCTCCCATTCCTATGAGGAACTCCCCATAAAGAATACATTGTCACCATAAATGGGAATCAAAAAGGACTGATGTTACTTCTGCTTTGGATTCAAATAGCCGTGACATAGCGCCAATCTCTTTGGCTTCAGGTAATACTGGATTCTCCCATGCACCCAACAGTCAAAGAGGAACAACACACCCCTTTCATTATTGGAAACGAACATAAAAAGACCAAGAACCTTGAATGGAGGAGAGAGAGTCCTATGCAGAGGCAAGACTTTGATGGCGAGACGTTCTGGAGGGGCAGAGCCCCGCTAGAACGATGAGCCGGCAGTAGTATGGGGAGCGAGCGGATTGCTAGCAAGAAGCCAGAAGGCAACTATCCCAAGTGGCAATGAAGACGGAGCTGCAAACAAGACAGAGACACTAGAGAAACCGTCTCACCTGGTCGTCGCAACTACTGGGCCCTTTAACTGACGCTAAAACCAAACCTCCGCAGAGGGATCGGACCACCTGGCAGGCAGGAAAAGGGAAGAGGACGATTCCACGAAGTTAACACTGAGGTGCAGGGCGAGCGGCTTTGTCCCCGAGTGTTGTAAAAACCAAAAGGGTTCTGGGTTCCAGAGAAACCCAAACGCTGAACCCGGGCAGATGCCAAACAAATGTCCAGCAGCATGAAATATATCAGAGGGCCAGAAGGCTTTGGATAGCACCAGAGAACCAAGTTTAGTTTAGTTTAATATTTGTATAGTGCCGCCTGGCCCTGGGGCATCCAGGCTCTTAGCAAGGTTACAGAGTTGCAAAAATAGTACAAAATAGGCAATACAGTAAAATTACAGTTAATAAGTACATTACACAATCAACTTCTCGTAGTATAGACATCAAAAATATGTACAGGCAGTTGCACAAGGTTGAATATATACATTTGAAGGTTAAGGCGTTAGTAATAAGTTTGCATTTTCGGCTTCTTTGGCAAGTAGCCATGTTTTGGCTCTGTGTCTGAAGCAGTAAAAGGAAGGTTCGGCTCTGAGATCGGTTGGAAGGCAGTTCCAGAGTTTTGAGGCAAGCACAGTGAAGCTTGTGCCGCCTGCTTTTTGGAGCTTAAATCTGGGGATATTTAAGCACTGTGTTTGGGCTGATCTGGTTAGGCGAGATGGGGTGTGAAACGAAGTTGTCCGAGAGGTATCTAGGTGCTTGGTTAGATAGACATTTTGTGTAAGAGAGTGATTTGTATTCGATTCTCTGAGGTATGGATAGCCATTGAGTGGAGCGTCTAGCGTTAGAGATGTGCTCGTGTTTGGGTATGTTCAATGCTGATCTTAGTGCGTTATTTTGGATAACTTGGTGCTTGTTGATGTTCTTTTGGCTGGTATCCAAATAGAGAACATTGCAATAGTCGACTTTTGAGAGTACTAGTGCTCTAGCTAGCGTAATACAGTTAGAGGTCGAGAGGTAAGGTCTGCTGGCATTGATGAGCTTACATGTGTAAGCGGTGGCGGATGAGATGGCGTTGATTTGTCTAGTCAATGTGAGGGAGGAATCAAGGTAAATCCCCAGAGTTTTAACACTGTTGGAGACAGGGATATTGTTACCGTCAATGGTGAATGTCTGGTAAAGTTTGTCGTGGTTGTTGAGTCTAGATTGGGAGCCTAGTAGAAGAAGCTCAGTCTTGTCGTCATTGAGGCAAAGTCCGTGTTTGGCCATCCATTCTTGGATAATGGAGTAAATGTTGTTGTTGTTGAGTACAGTGATGTCAGTGGAATAAGTCGCCTGTTAGTGGGATGAGTATTTGAGTGTCATCTGTGTAATTTGTGTAGATGACGCCTAAATGGTCCAGTATGTCGAAGAGAGCAAGTGAGGCCGGCGAGAGAGTGAGGGAAAAGATGGTGGAGAGGCAATTGTCATGGCCTATTTTTTTATTTTCTAAGTGGTAAGGCCAGGTAGCAAGTAGGTTTTGGATGGAGGACTATATTAATTTGGACATTTGACAAGCACCCTTAGTTTGTTAGGTAGGGAACTACTCTCACAGCAGTAGGGCTAATACACGTTTTTATTTTTATTTTTATTTAAATAAAACATTTTGAATATGCTAACTCCTAGTGCAAATACTTCTTCTGGTTCACCACACTGGCCATGGTGGGAAGTCTGTCAAATAACTTGATCTTTTTCCTTAGTTTCGCAAAGTCACTGATAAAGTCTCCAAGGTAGAGGACCCACTGAGTTACATCGGTTGTTGCTCTGGCAATCGCAATCTCACTCCGCCCTTGAGGAGAAAGACAAAGATTGTTGCTCCTTTCTCTTTAGGTTTTGGCTCCTCTGGGAGTCCATCAGAAGGCCTTGGGATTCCACAATCCAATGTCATGCTCCAGGTTTTTGGTCCCAAGGAAACTACTCAGCTTGCTATACCCGTTGTAGCCTCCTTGCACCATCTCCTTCCTCCTCCTGCCTCTATAATCTGGCTTGGACAAACCTGGGCTGCAGGAATATCTCTGATCTTATTGGCTACTCGGTATACCCGTTGTACTGCTGCCTCAGGCAGTGCACCTCGATCGCCACCTCTAGCCAGTTGATAAATCTCTAACCTTATTCTCTCCAGTTAAGGATGACCCAAACTCCAATTAACGTGGCCCACATTGCACAGGCGCCGTCCATATCCACGGGTACAACCCAACTGAGGTGAAACCATTCTATAAAAGCAAACCTGCTGAGTCTATTGGTGTGGGGTGTTCGAGAAGGATCTTGAGGAAGGTGTAAGAAGGAAAGATATACATTGGAGGAGGGCGGCCATTGGAGCATACTATTGAGGATTGAGGCAGGCAGAAGAATTATGAAGCATATTCTGTGATGAGATAAGACCCATGCCATCTTGTTAGCATCTTGATCTGAGTGGTTGGTAGCATGACCATCGCCTGGTCTCCCCCCTAGAAAGGAATGTAGTCTAGTTTGTTACATATTCTTTTTTGTCGGCTCTGGGCTTCTTGCAGATTGTTCCTCACCAGCTGCCGGACCTTCTCTACATAGTGTTGCACCTTCCGTATGATGGGGTGAGCACTGGTTTTCCTGCTGACTGGTCCTTTCCATTCTTCTCTTAAGATGCTCAGGACGTCTCTGGGATTTCTTCCATATACCAGCCCGTAGGGGGTGAAGCCAGTGGAAGATTGGCGTGTCTTACGAATTGCAAACAGAGCCCAGGGAATGGCAAAAGCAATTCCGCCAATCTTCATCAAGTTTCCAGAGGAGGCATCTCAGCCTTTGATTAACACGTTCAGTTAAGACATAGGTCTGACGGCGATAAACAAACATCCAAAAATATTTTCTCAGGGCTTTCATCTTGCTCATTAGTCTTGACAGAAAGCTATTTCCCTGGTACGTGAGCATCTCTATTGAAAAACCTACTCTTGTGAAGAAGGGAAGGAGGACCATCAGGATAGCCTTGCGAGTGTTGCATCTCGTGGGAAGGACCTTGTGTCAAGTAGACGCCAATCACCAGACTATAGCTATTCCCAGATCAGGCGAGCTCCAGGGGGTCAACTATATCCATGCTGATCGGATGAAAAGGGACCTCGATGATGGAAAGGGGTTGAAGTGGTGCTCAGGATATATCATTGGGAGAGGCCTTCTGACAGATGGGGCAGGACACACAAAACTGTTTTTCCTCTGTGTAAACGCCTGGTCAGTAGAACTGGCTGAGCAGAGCTTTTTGTGTCTTTTCCAGTCCCAAGTGCCTACTATGACCACCTTCACACTACTACGCCATCAATAAAACTACTAACCCCTCCTCCTCTACACTACTACTCCCTCCTCATCTACACTACTATTCCAACTCCACTCACCTCTACTGAACCACCCTCCTGCATACACTTCACAGTTGGTCCTTACACTATCTCACCTAACACACCTGCCACACTATCACGCACATTTACACTGCAGTATCACTTGTATTCACTAACAAATACCTCACACCTTCTCCAAAAATAGCCTCCTCACTCCGCTGCCCCTTCCTTCTGCTTGTTTCTTGGTCTGCCACCTCCACCTCCTCTAAGCTCACCCAAACAATCCACGACTTGGTGCTTCCAGTCCTCCTGTTTATGTTCCCTCTCCTCCTGCCATTGGTTTATATTCCCTGTCAAATCTAGCCCAGTGTTTTTCTCCGGGGTGTGGCAAAATCAGCAGAAATGTTAATTAGTGGGACAACGCCCTCATATTTCTCTGTGCACGCCTGTTGCTGAACAATGATGGCGGCTTGAGGTGTTCAATGTCAATGTTTGTGTTGGGGGTTTGGTTCTCGGCACCCGCCTGGTAAGTACAATCTCATTGGGATTCAAAAATCATTGTAAAGTCTCTGGTGGTCTAGAAAATGAACCGCCAGCTGCAGTGTGTTGTTGCTGGCACTGGAGAGTACTGGCTTTGCCACATAAGTGAGCTGTGTTTGGGAATGTGTGTTCCCCGTGTCAGTCTGAGGTGGTATAGGGACTGTTGTGGGGTTTTCCATTGTTGTGGCAGACAATACTGGCGCTGCCTCATACGTTGCCTGTTGCTGTGTCTCTCTCTTCCTTGGTCTTTAGCGAAAACGCCCAGACAATGAAAGATGCTGCAGGGTCCAGACCTTGCAGGATGTCTCATACAGGATGGTGCACAGGAGCGTTTTTCTCCCCTTCTTGCTGCTCCTCTTGATTTGTCTAGTGCATCCTGAATCTAGAAAAGATAGAGTCTGTTGAGAATGTTGTTTCTGAGGCATGGCGTGAGATAAAGCAGTACTGCACAAGTATACTCTGGTACAAGGGGGCCCGATAGGAATTTGAGGCCTCTCAACTTCGACCTTCCTCCTCAGGGCTAGGACTCGCTCTGAATTACTCCCTGGTAGGCCTCCCCCTAACTGAGAGGGGCCCCCACCCCCTCTTGATAAAGCCAGGGCACTTGCCTTGTTACACGTTGTAAATCTTTTTTGTGAAGACAAACATGTTAATAAATGCAAGATTAATTATTTAAACCTGCTATGTTTTGTGGCGTGCACTGTCAAATGCGATGTTAGTAATATTTGTAATTACAGTTGTATCCATCTATGAGGCCTGGGACTAACATGGTGATCTACTTTGGTGTGGGTCGTCACCCTTAGTTGATTTCCAGTGGATTTCTTGCAAATGGACACTTTTTCCCTTATATATTTTAAACAGTTTTTGATCAGCATGGCTTCCTTATCATTAGTAGGGTCTTGCCCAGTGCTGTTTTTCTATATTGCACAATGGACAATCTACTGACATGATCTTGTTTTTTTTTTTAACTTCTTTTTATTGGTTTTACAACAAAGGGAAAGAAGAACCGAAAAAAGAAAGGCAAGAAAGGAAAAGAACCATTACCCAACACCTCCCCCGCACCCTCCTCCCTCCCTCGAAGGCAGCAGCAGTATGTCCGTGGTCCATCACCTCCTCACCGGTTCACAACAGTTGTCAAGTTTATGGTGGAGGGACCGCCCTCTCGGCTGCCCCCTTCTCTTCCCTGGGGTGTCTTCTCCTTTGTCCATGAGTATATGTGCTGGCACTTCCAAGTGAAATCTGCGTTGTCCATTGTCCGCACTGGTCACGGCCAGGCCTTCTCTCCTTTCCGGTTGTTTGCCCTTCTCTGGTCGATATATATATTGCCCCCAGGCGCGAGCGGGTCAACTCCTTCTAATCCTGGGTCGTCACGATCGCTCGTGCTGTCTTCATCTCTGTTTCGGAACAGGTCTTGCACCAGGGTGTTCCACGCCAGTAGTCTGGCCCCGCTGTTGCCTTCTCCCTTCTGCGTGGCTCTCGTCCAGACTGCTGTTTCTGCTATCGCCCATTTTTGCAGGTCGGCCAACCAGCCTTCGCTCTTGTTCCATGCCATCGCTATGCGGCGCTTCGCTAATATTGTCATCAAGTCTTTCATTTTTGCCACGTGCGACATCTGCCGGTCTCCCCTCGGGAACAGGCCCAGAATATAAGACGCCGGCGACCCAGCTGGCATGTGAATTTCTGCCGTCATCGCCCTTTCCTTTACCATGTTCCAGAAGTCTATTATCTTCGGGCACGACCAGAACATGTGCAGCATGTTGGCTTGTTCTTCTTTGCAACGCGGGCAGCACCGGGTCTGCCCATCTCCCATCCTCGACATTCTCTTGGGGGTTAGGTATGCTCTGTGTACTATATAAATTTGCAGTTGCCTGAACCTGGCGTTCCTGGAGACTTTTTTCGTGTACAGGAGGATCCTGTTCCATTCCCCATCTGTGAAGGGTTGTCGAAGTTCCTCCTCCCATTTCGCTCGTGCTTTCAGTATCTTTTTATTGGTGGTCCCCAGTAGTTGCTCATAGAGTCTGGACACGGTGTGTCCCCCTTCAGAAACATCGTACCATGCATCCAACGCTCCTTCGGTGTCCTCTGTCTCTGGCATGGTGTCCCACCTTTTCTTTATTGCTTGCACTAGGCTATTGTACAGGATGAATTGGCCTTTGTGTACATCCTGTTCGTCCACCAGGGTCTGGAATTCGACCCAATGTCCTTCATGCCACAAGTCCCCTATTTGGGCTATTCCTTTGTCCTCCCACTGTGTCCTGTACGTGGTCAGGCTCGCCACTCGGGCATCAACTAATCCCGCCAGGGGGATCTGTCTTGAGCAGGGGTCTTGCGTGCCTTGTGTCTTCCAGGCTCTTTTCCACAATGTTCGGCCTAACTGGGCCATTTTGGGAAGGTCTTTGGCTTGGGCGGCTTTTAGCCATAGGAGTTCTCTCAGGTAATATTGCCGGAGTGTTGGCTGGAAAAGTATTGCATCTATGGAAATCTCTTCCCCCAGCCATCGTACCACAAATTGGAGCTGTGCTGCTAAGTAATAGTACTCGAAGTCCGGGACCTTGATGCCCCCCCACTCGTAGCCCCTTTGTAATGTGTTTAGTGCCACCCTGTTTCTCCCTCCTCCCCACAAGAAGGTTCTCGCCATGGTGTGCAGGTGTTTGAAGAAGGCCCCTGGTATATTGTAAGGGATGTTTGTGAAGTAATATAGAAGTCGAGGCAGGACCGTCATCTTTAATAAGGCTGCTCGGCCTATCATACCCAACGGTAGAGTCTGCCAGAATTTCATGCCGTTCCCGATTTTGTCTAGGGCTGCTTGCGTGTTGCCTATATGTGTTTCCGTGGTGTCGTGATAAATATCCACTCCCAGGTATTTGAAGGTGGTCGGGGTCCATTTGATGCTCAGGCGTGGCAGTTGGTCTGCCGGCATTGTGCGCAGGCCGGCCAGGGGGAACAGTAAGGATTTTTCTCTGTTAATCACAATTCCTGATAACCTACCGAATGCGCTCAGCGCTTCTAGCCGGTCCTGCAGGTGGGTGCGTGGGTCTTGTACGTAAAGCAATATATCGACCCTGTCTGGTCCGTATGGATCAGGGTGGGTATCACCCTCTTAAGGCGGTTAGCTAACGCCGCTGTCAGGATCTTGGAGTCCTGATTTATCAGGCAGATCGGTCTATAAAACCCACATTCGAGAGGTGGTTTACCTGGTTTAAGGATCGGGACTATTATGGATTCCGACATACTGTTCGGGAGCCTTCCCGTCTCATATGCCTCTTCCAATGTTTCCAGCAGCCTCGGAGCCAGGACATCCCTGTACTGTTTATAAAATTCCCCCGGCAACCTGTCGGGCCCTGGAGACTTCCCTGTCGGCAGTTGGGTGATCACCTCTGCCAATTCCTCCGCAGTGAGGGGAGCGTCCAGCATTCGGGCCTGCTCCTCCGTTAGTTGTGAGAGCCTAATTTCCGCAAGGGTTTCCTCCAGGTACCCCTCCACCGCTTCCTGGACTCTGGAGTATAAGTCCTCGTAAAATTGCGAGAACACCTCATTTATACCCTCCTGGGTCCTTATCACCTCCCCTTCCCTGTTCCGAATCGTGTTGATCGGTTCCCGCTTGGTCTCCTGTTTGGTTAGCCAGGCCAGGAGTCTACTAAGCTTATCCCTCTCTGCGTGCAGCTTCTGTATGTATTTCCCGTAGTCAAAACGCCCTAGTCTATCCCAGGTCGCTGCACATTGTTGTCGCAGCGTGGTAAGGTTGCTCTATTCTGCTCCTCTCTCCCCCGCCTGCCCCTCAGCCTTTTCAATTTTCCTTTCTAGTTCGTCCAGTTGTGCTAGGATTTCCCGCCTGAGTCCTCCCATCTTCCCCATTGCCTCTCCCCTGACCACCACCTTGAAGGCCTCCCAGACCGTCCCCGTGCTATCCACACTACCCATGTTATGCTCGAAGTAATCATCTATTGTGTTTTGGATGTGTTCCTGGAAGTCCCCGTCAAGTAGTGCTTCTGCCCTTAGCCTCCATGTGGGTATGGGGGCTCCATTGTGTGTATGTGCCCATCTGACTCTCAAGGGGGCGTGGTCAGATAGGGTCCGTGCGTGTATATGTGCCTCAGTGAACTCTCCCAGTGTTTCTTTGCCCGTAAGAAGGTAATCTATCCGTGTGAATGTCTTGTGTGGAGCACTGTAATGCGTGTATCTCCTTTCTTCCCCATGTACCTTTCTCCAGATGTCCTCGAGCTCGAGCTGGTCCAGCAACTGCCGTAGCGCCCTTTCTGGTGGCGCTGCTCTTTTATGCTTGTCGTCCGACCTGTCCAGCCGAGGGTCCAATGTGCAGTTGTGATCTCCAGCCCAGATTATCGTAGCGTTCCTGTACGGGGCCAGCCGGGGTGGGAGCGACCTAAAGAAGGCCGTTGCGTCATGGTTGGGGGCGTAGGTATTCACCATGCACACCTCCCGGTTCTCCAACATCCCATGGACAATTAGGACCCGACCCTCGGCGTCCTTTTCTTGATTGATGAGCTGGAATGGGATGCCGGGGGCAATCCAGGTCGTCACTCCTCTTGCGTAATTGGAGTATGTTGAGCTATACATCTGACCTCCCCATTTTTTTGTTACCTTGGCTTGTTTTTCTGCCGTTAGGTGTGTCTCTTGCAACATTGCAATGTGGGCTCTCGCTTTGTTCAACCAGGTATAAATCCTCAGCCTCTTGACATATGCGTTCCGCCCTCTTACGTTCCACGTGACGATCCTTAAGTCATCTCGATCTTTGTGGGGTTTAGCGCTAGCGGCCTGCTCTTTCCCATGGGCTCGCTTGCTGTCATATTCTCCTGGTATGTCGCTGTCGGGGATTTATATCCCGTCCCGTGTTTGTCGGATTTTAGATGATTAGTTTGTCCTCCTTCCCAAGTTGCTCCTGCTGCCATTGGCTTCATTTCGCTGTCGACAGTCTTTCTCCGTGCTCTCCGCCAGTCCCCTGCGTTTGGGAACTGTCCCATGTAATTATCTATCGTGCCATCTCCCCGTTTACGCCAACTGTTGTGTCTGTTTCCTCCTGTGCCTTCTTCCTGCAAGCTTAACCTTCGAACTTCGACTGCTAACCACAACAACAACAAACGCCCAGCCTCCCTCCCCCCGCTCGGGCCCCGCCGCACTCCAGGTACTTCCTTCCTCTCCTCCGGTGTACTTGTCGCGGCGTAGTGTCTCAAAACTGACATTGCAAACATTGTTTCTACTGGGGTTTCTACTGTGGATCTTGGCGGTTCCACTTCCCAAAGTCTGTGCTCCCATTGCGAGTCTCTAGTTTAGGCCTTTGAACTTTTTGGCTATTGATTTTCCTGCTCTGTCACGTCCCAGCAGGGTGTATCTGTTGTCTTCTTGCTGCGGTTTCGGGCATGCGTATCATGCTTAGTCTCACTCTCTACCAGGCCGGGGGGTGTTCCTGTTCCGCTCATTCCCCTCCCCCAGCTGCGGGATCCCCCATTGGTCCATCCACTCTTGGGCATCCGTCGTTGTCTCAAAGATCTGTGTCTTCCCGTCTTGCAGGACTTTAAGTTTGGCTGTGTACGGCAGCATAAATTTCACACCTGCGGCCCAGAGGTGCTCTTTGGTCTGCCAGAACTGGGCTCTCTGTCTTTGCACCAGTGCCGTGTAGTCTGGGTATATTGTTATCCTGGCCCCATTTCGCGTTATGTTTCCACCTTCTCTTGAAAACGTCAGGATTTTTTCCCTGTCTTTAAAGTTCATGATCTTTGCGATCATTGGTCTCGGTGGTGCCCCTGGGCGGGGCTTCTTAGTTAGCGCTCGGTGTGCTCTCTCTACTGTGAACCCCTGAGACATGGTCCCTGCTCCGACCTCTTGGATCAGGAGGTTCTCTACATAGTTCGTGGGGTCTCTGCCTTCCTTCCCTTCCGGCAGCCCCACTATGCGTACATTGTTGCGCCGAGCCCTGCCCTCCGCGTCCTCGGCTCTGCGTTCTAGTGTACTGATTCTCTCCAGCGCCTCTGACATTTGCGATCGAGAGGTGGTCATGTCCGCTGTATTGCTCTGTACTTGTTGTTCCACCGTTGTTATCCTCTCCGCTAAGTTCCTCGTGTCCTGTCTGAGGAGCCCCACGTCCACGATCACTGCGTCCAGCTTGCCTTCAATCGACGCCTTCAGTGCTTCTATGGCCTCTAGTATACTGCCTTCCACCTGTCTGATCTCTCCCTGCGTGGCGTATGGCTCTGGCGCATCCTTCTCGTCTGCTCCAGGCTGCTGATCGTCACCTTTGCGGGCAAATGACTCCATGACTGTCTGCCTCCCCCTACCACCTTTTTGCTTGTCTGGCATATCGGCGCCGGCTGCTCCGTGCCTGCGTGTGGATCTTGCTCGTTCTGGGTCTACTTCGAGCTACTATGGGTTTGTTCGCAGTTTCTCCCTTTTTTATTTTGTTGTGCTCCCTCTCACGGTTTCCTGCTATGGGCGGTCTCTCCCCGTCCTCTCCCAGCATTGTTCAACCGCCGTGGCTCTGCGGTACTGCTATCATACGCACCCGTGGGGGCGTTGCTGTCTGTCTCACCGTGGGGTAATATTCTCTCTGGCTGTTGCTCCTGCCTTGATGTCGTAGGAGGAGGCTAGCCGCCCACGGGGGCCCTTTCCTCGATTGTGTTACAGCCTAGATGCGAGGTTCGTGGCGTCTGTAGGAGGCCTTTTACTACCGTCCTGGTGCTGCTTGAGTGAGTGATATTCTCCCATTGATTGGGCTGGGTTCAGTCTCAGTGTATGCCTCCACTGGCCCCCTCTCCAGCCGCTTCGTTGATGGCCGCCACCCGTTCCGATATTTTCAAGGAGGGGATTGGCCACCCTCGGGGCAGTGTCACCCGCCGCGGTGCAGTCCGTGGATTCCCGCTTCCCTTGCTTGGCGGTCGGCGCTGGCCGTCTGGGCGCAGCCCTGGTATGGTTGTGTTTCACCTCCCGAGCTCGGTAGACCTCCGCCTTGCCTCCGGGTCTGGAGCCCAACGCCTCTCGGTCTCGGGGGTCCCCCGCTGCTCTGCCGCGTCCTCGTGACGCTCTGGTCGTTGGCCTCCACTCCGGTGCAGCTGCTCTCGATCGCGCTGGTGAGAGGGGGCTCCTGGGCTCCGGACCGATCCGCGCTGTCGCCCGCCTCGGCTCAGCGCGGCGGCGCGGAATGCCGTCGCGGGCTTCTCTTCTCTTCCGCTGAAGCCGGCACCCCATACCTCCGCCTCCAGGGTGGTTTCCTAGCCTGGCCTGGGCTTGATGCTGGTCGTCAGTCCTCCCGAGCTCTGTCTTCCGCCGTCAGCGCTTCTTCGCATCGCAGGGTGCGGGCGGTGGTCTCAGTGAGGCGCGCCCGCCATTTTGTTGACGGCGCCGCGAGTCTCGCGCTCTTCACTTTCTCCGTTTTCGCCCTTCCGGCCTCCGATTTTTCCCGGGTCTTCCCTTGTACGTGCTCTGGACTCTCCGGTGCCTCTTCCCAGTGTTTATTCGGCCTGCCAACGATTATTTCAGCCTTATGTCAGGATCAGTTGTCGGATCGAGTGGGAGCTCCTCTGAATCAGCTCACGCTTGCATGGCCGCCAAGCCACGCCCCCGACATGATCTTGTTATCATTAGGCGGGGTAAAGATTGGAGTGGTATATTTTGTGATACACAGCACAACTGTAACCTATCTTTTTTAAAAGTGACCAGTTTGGTGTATTGTTTAATAGGCAGTCGAACTGTGTATTATGTGCTTTGCGGATTGCATTAAGTGGATGTATGTTAGGAAAACCATAAAGTGTTAATGTACTGATGTAGTTGTAGTAAAGCGAGAAGAACAATTAAAAATACAGAAAAGGCGAGTCTCGGATTCATACCCATATGAAGAGAGAGCCAAAAGCAATCTTCATAGTCACAGTACCTGACAAGATAATATACCAGGTTTGCTGTGACTAACGAAGTAGTAGAAAAACGAGAAAACCACAATTAAAAGCGGAGAGAGCCAAAGCACTCTTCATGGTCACAGTATCTGGGTGAAGCAAGATTCATGTTGACTGAAATATACTGGGAAGAAACTAGGAGAAGGCAAGCATCCTCCCCAGTACTTTGTAAGTAGAAGACAAAGCCAAGAAAAAGGAGATATTCCCTCAAAATCTGGATGAGGCAGGAGAGGAAATCAAGGGGAAGGAAAGCAAAGCTCCCCTATTGTGTTTTGTGGGCATTCTTGGAACAATGAAAAAGGAAGACTCTCATTGGACATTATCAGGTGGTGTCGATCACCTTAAATGAGTATACAGAGCTGTAAAGTGGGCATACCTGCACTTTGGAAAGAGCCTGACTTATAATTTCCATCACTTTATGTGTTCTCCTGCATGCGTGCCAACCCATCTGATTCCTAACTGTCTAACCTCAATAAACATGGCTGCGGATACTACATCATCTTGTACCATGGTTGCAGCTTTGCTATTCTCACGGCTTCTGTAAATCCATGATTCACGCTGAAATAAAATGTCTGCTTCGACAATGTCAAAGTTTATGTCTAGATGCAGAATTAAGTCAAACATTAGACTTGGTTAAGATTTAGATTGAGGCCGTGCAGACATGCCATGAGACATGCAGTCCCATTGATTTCGAGTGGGGTCTCACAGGTCACATTATTTTCATACTACCTTGTGTAATAAAATAAATAGTTATTGCAATCCAGCTGGTTTCTGATCTCCGAGTGCAACGGTGTGATTGTTGCAGATAAATTATTAAACTGATGTTTGCCCAAGATCGGAAATAGAAACTCAACATATAAAGGTTGATTGTGGTAATCTTGTTCAGGGTGGGTTTTTAAGCTTCCTTGGATAGGGTTCCGCCCGATTGATAAGTCGACAATGCACAGATGTCCCCTACCAAGCAGGTCTCTTTCAGTAAGACCAAGTCTGGCTTATGCTGGAAACAGACTGCACCTCACTTTACCTTTTCCCCCAGGAAATGTACATCCCATGACAAAAATGTTAATGTTCTGTGAGGAGCCAGGAATGAGACATGGATACACGTGATTCATGGTTTTGGTCAAAGAAATAAAGACTTATGAAAATAAAAAGGGGGTTGGGAAATGCCTCTCTGCCCCTGCTCTAAGAGGGGTTTCCCTACCTAAATCCCAAAACTAAAGGTCTGTCAATGTCAGAATGTCCAAAGCAGAACCTTCCTGTGTACAAAGCACTACTTTGGCCTTCACAATCTGAAAATCAACTCTAAGATGAAAAGGGAAAAAGTATTTCACATTCAGTAGTCCAAAAAGGAAATGCGTAAACACAAAAGGTTCCATAATGATAGAGTTCCTTGTTGCAGAGGGTGGTTCCCTTCCCCTGTATTTCTCTTCACTGTTTTATATTCAAGAATATCAGTTCCTTAGGTTCTCTTGATCAACAACACAACTGGTATACAAACCAACTTGGCTGTTAGTCTGCATCTTGTTAGGATACTTGGTGTACTCCCCTGCCAGGATTTCTCTCATCTTTAATATGTTTCCACAGCCTTTTGCTAGTCTTGATGCATCAATATCGGGACCTTCTTTGAGGGCTATATATTGCACACTGTTCAACTTGACGATCCTGTGTGCTTTCCTGTCAGGGTTTTCTCACATGAACATGCTTACAACTTGCATCTGCCTGGTATACTCTCCTACCAAGGCTTTGCTTGTGTGGGTACTGCGCATACTTACAAACGTACAAACTTGATAATATCTTATATTTGTTCTGCCTTTTTTCTTGAGTCCACCTCGTATACTATCCTGCCAGGACTTCTCTTATAGGTTTACACTCACAAACCTGACAGTTTCTTATAATTATTCTGTTATGTCTCTTTAAAAAGGTTCACTTGCTTGTTTTCTCTCATATACTAATTTACGGTTATTCGGGTTTGGCAGGGTTGCCAATATGCCCTTGTGTCCCCTCGTCCCTTGAGTGGACTCACAGGCTGTTGCTGGAGTATGCTGGTTCTCCTGTGGCAAGCCTGTGCAAGTCTATTGATGTACCGCTCCCTCTCGCCGCCTCAGCTTCTCTGCCTCTTGCGGCTCCCGCTCATCTGTTCTCATCTTTCTGGGCTTTGGTAGTGTGGAGGCTGCTTCCCAGTACCTGCGACCACCCGAAAGTCTTCTGTTTGCTACTGGTGTTATTTCAGCACACTCCAGCCTGCAGTCCTCTCCCCTCTTCCTTGTCAGCAAGCTGATTGGTTCTACCAACACTGCACCAGCCCCAAGGTCCCTCGGGCAGCACCGAGAGAAGTAGCGTTCTCCAGCCAACATCTGCCTGTCAGCTGGCATGCCGCTTTAAATCTCCCGGAATCAGACTTGTTCCTGCGACAACTAGAGGGCAGCATGTGCTTCTAGCTTCCAGTGATCTCAATTACTCAGCACTTCCTAATCACAGTATTTTCGTGTTTATGATAGTCTATTTCTGATAACTTGTATGCAAAGTCTGAAAAAGGGTTCTCACTGATTCTTAAAAGGAAAGTCATTTCTTGAGGACTTGTATGCAAAGTATGCAAAGGTGTTTCTGGGAGTCTTGAAAGGCAAGTACGATCTTTAAGAGTTGTATACAGAGCCTGTGAAAGTGTTTGTAGTACCTTTCCTAGGTGGTTAAGGGGACATATGACAATATGCCATTAAGGCATGGGGAATGGCAGGGGTATCCTCAAGAGAGAAAGGGGATACCATGTCTTATCTGATGAGGTCATAACACCTCCCTAAGGGCTGACTCCCCCATGTGATCCTCCCTAATACAGCCACCCCCGGGGTCAGGATCATTTAGCCACTGTTGTCCGCTGGCCGCATGGGAGAGGTCACCGCCAGGGAAGGAGTGATGACACCATTGGATTCATCACAGTTCCCTTTAGTTTAATCATAGTTTCCTCAAGGCCCCCGAGCAGAAAAGTGCATATGATCCATAAGATAAAGTGCACCGGTGGCCTTAACTAAAAAAGTAAACAAACACACTTTCCCCAGCCTCCCAACCCTGCTACCCCATACTTCCTATAACCCAGAAGTATCTGTCGTCCAACACACTAACACAGGTACAATGAAACATTAACTGTCTGATTTCTTCATGTGTAAAGTGGGAGACTATTAACCCTCAGTCTCATGTGCAATCAACACTACATACAAATGTGCACAGATGTATCAAAATATTACCTCTCTCTTGCACTTACTATAAATGTTGCAAGACAACCCCTCCCCCCCAACCCGCACCCCTGACCACCCCAGAGCTTCATCAGGTGTTGCCTGGCTGCAGAGTCCCAATTGTTAACTCTTCTAGATTGTATACTTTTAATTGAAGAGGAATAAGACACTTGCAATCTCAGACCTTGACCGAGGGAATAAAATACATAAGTAGCAGCTCTGGAACCCATATCTGTCGGAGTATGATCCTACAAATCTTAGTCTACCCCAAACTGAGTCGAATAGTGGGCATCCAAATTAGAAGGAGGGACAGTTGGAGTGCCAAACTAAGCAAACCACTTTGTATTTATCACACTGGACAAATGGAAGAGTAAGGGTGGACAATGTGCATCATTTACACTTCAGTCTTGCCCAAACTAGTCTAACTGTGCATAAAAACAATGGGTACTCTGGAAAGCTTGATTAGAAAAGGTCATGGGGGCCTACATACATCCCATTATGCACAGCCATGGCCTTCCAGCTTCACGTTTGAAGTCTCCAAGCAAACTGCATGACTTAATTGTTGTTAACATCAAGAGATCCATCCCCATCTCACTATCATGAGTTGCTGGACCTGTTTCAGAAACCTAATAATTGCATACTTGCAAACAGAGAAGTGTTGCAGTATTTGATAGGAACATGGTCCACTGGTTGCATTTGATTGTGTGTATATATTTTGTCTAAGAGTGAGTGTCAGAGATTGAAACAGCCTACAATGGAATAATCTAAATGGATTGACTGATCAGTCCACATCTACAGATGTTCATGACAACAGCAGCATGATGGGTACACGTAGGGTCCCATTATATCTGCTGAAGCTGGAAAGGAAAGAAGGGACGCCTAAATGATTTACATTTGTAGGTACCTGCAGTGGCTTTCCCTGGTATGTGTCTCGCTTTAAACAGACAAACCCTAGAAAGGTTGCGTAAACCTTAGATTTTACTTTGTTGCTGCAACTCATTATAACTTGGCTATGACAAGACTATACAAATAATGTTATTTGCTTTCATGAATAAAATGTGTTTAAAAAATATAACTGCAAAAGCCATGTCTCCTAAACAATTTGTATGGGATTCTCTATACAACTATACATTAACTTGAAAAACTGCCTTTGGGGAAGGTGTATGGCTGATCAGCAGGTATATGTTGGGAGCATGACCTTACCAGGGCGGCAACCAGCATGTCATGCAACAACTACTACCCTTCATGTTCTTGATGAGTCTAATCACATATATAACACTGGTGCTTGCCTGTTTATTTCAATTTTTCAGCAGCCTCTGACAAAAATTGTTAGGGTATAACTGATGACTCGAGTGGGCATGAGGGCATTTGAGAAAAGATGCTTGATTGGCCATCATCATTTCTAACCCATTGTTGCCACATGGACAAAGAGGAGTGCTTAATTGTCCACTTCTTGAAGTCTTGGGGGATACACCAGAGGTCAATCCCGTCGCGCATGTTTTTTTAGTGTACAGATGGAGTATCTCTGGGATCCGACGGCAGAGCTGGAAGCCCCTATCCAGCAATATGTGGATGATACTAGAGTGTCCATGGAGTACATCAAGCACTCAAGTAGTATTTATGTAGTTAAGAACTGGGAATAGGCACCATTTCTCCAACACTTTCGAGCTCCATGAATGTGCATATTCAAAAACAGCCAATCTGGGACCACCAGGGGGCGCAGGCAAGATGGACGCCTGATAGTTAGGCTCGGTCTCCTGCCCCGGTGTATTGCAGCGCATTAGAGGAGTTGGGTGCCAGAGAGCCGCATCTACAGCTCCCAGGAAAGTGGAAAGCAAGTTGCTGCTGCAGGGGAGTTCAGAAAGAGCCCCTGCCCCCACACATGGGCAGAATTGGCACGGTCTGGAAGGCCGATAGATGCAGGGATGATGATGTGCCCAGATGCCCATGGCATGGACCGCTGCAGAAGAGCCATACCTGGAAGAATGGAGCAGCCTGCGCGAGGTGCATTGCAGAGAGTCCACAGGTGGTGCAGGTGAGTAGCAGGACTGGCGCCCCCCTCGCCTGCCGCGAGGTAGCCAAGGAGGCACAGTTGCACCCCCATGGAGCAGTGGGGAAGAGGACCGGCAGGGTGGGATCGCTACCCCCCAACTGTATGTACAGACTGCCTGCCGGCTGGAAGATTCCATGAAAGCAGGGAGCCCTAGAAGACAAGCAGCCCCGTGTGGTGCTGCCAAAAAAGACCACAGGTGGTGCAGGTGCACAGCGCGACCGGCCCCTCCTCCCCTGCATTCTGCGAAGCAGATAAAGAGACAGGACTCCCGAGGAGAAGGAGTGGGGAAGAAAACTGGCGGGGCGGGACGGGATTGCCTCCCCCCACCCCTGCTGTATGAACATTCAGCCTGCTGGCTGGAGGAGCCGATTGTGAGGAGAGCCGGCACATGAGCAGGCCCAGTGACAAGCCAAGTACTTGCAGGAGCACCTGGGGGCCACAGACAAGTTGCAGGAGCTGAAGCCATGGCCCAGCAAGGGAGTTAAACAGGGCACCCCGGTGGAGGCTTGTGTAGTTGGAGACCTCAGAAGAGCAACAGGGGCAGAGCCCAAGACCTGACAAGGAAACAGAGTAACCCCCGCAGGAGAGGCCAGTGAGTGGAGAGTAGAGGAGGTGGCTTATGAGGAGCCCTTGACACTAGAGAGGGTGTCGCAGCCCAGACCTCCCGACCCCTCTGCCACCGACGGGAGGTAACCACTAGGCGAGCCAGGTCCGTTGGGCGGTGAGGCACGTAGATCCCGGGTGCCCAGGGAAAAAGGAGAAGTACACCTGAGGAGCCAGACTCTGGTTGGGGTACCCAGACGCCCAAATAACCCTTGGCAGCGGCACACAGGAGGGGTGGAGTCGCCCTGGTGGCGTCTGAAGAGGGCCCCTTGAACTGAGAGAGAACACTTGAGGTGTGACGGCCCGTGGCAAGGTGGGGGCTAGCTCACTGGGGCAGGATAGCCTGTGTGGATGAGCTGGAAGGAGGAAATCACACAATATCAATACACAGAGAGAGAGGGAATGGCGAAAGTAAATGGGGATGGAAGACCTCATCCGTGTTCTGCAAAGATTGGCACCATTAAGACGGACATACAAGCGATTCTGGAAGAAATACGAGGGATGAGAAAGGATATTGGTGAAACGTAGCAGATCTCTCGGTGAGGGTGATCACCCTGGAGGACAGGATGGATGGCTTGGAGGCAAATCACACCTCGCCTGTGGTCCTGGAAAAGCAGGTGGTGGCCCGCCTCCAAGAAGTGGAAAGGCGAGAGGAGGAACTCCAGCTCAAGTTGGAAGACATTGAAAATAGGGATTGGTGCAACAACCTCCGCTTCTTTGGCCTGTGAGTACAGGAGGGGGAGTCGGCAGCTGGGCTGGAGCGCAAGATAAAGGAAATTATGAGGATGGTCTTGGGTTCTAAAGAGGGGGAGGCAGAATCCCAGGACAGAGTACACCGGGCGGGAGGAGGTGGCAGGGGGCCCTGCTCAGTCCTTGCTCGAATGCACTACTACAGAGACAAGGTGGACATTTTGGGGAAGGCCAGGGGCATGGGTGACATTGAATATGAAGGTTCTAAGGTGGCTATTCACCAGGACCTCTTCGCCCAGACACTCTTGAGACATAAGATATGTGGCCCCTAACCAGATGGCTCTGAGAAAAAGGGGCAAAGTACAGATTGGGATACCCTTTTGCACTTACCTTTGAGTGGGATGGGGCGCGTCACCAGGTGGTAACAGAAGAACAAATTACTTACCCTTGGTAATGTTCTTTCGACTGGATGTTCCTCCCACGTATTCGTCATTTTTGATATTCGTTATCCAGCTTCAGCTGCTTCAGAATTCTTTTTCGGGAGATGGCCCTGTGCATCGATGGTGTTGACTCAATGCCCACTTAGGGCCTCTGTCTCAAGGATGATGTCATCAAAGGCATATATAGCACACTCAGCGCCCATTGGCTAAAGATCTGTTTTTTTCTCTTACAGTAGAAATACCCATATAACCACGGGAATTACTATACTCCGCCTTGAAGGAGCGAAAGCTGTAATACCATGGGAAATTCTACTGTGGGCTAGGTTGGGATGACGATGAGGCATACATGGGAGGAACATCCAGCCGAAAGAATGTTACGAGGGGTAAGTCACTTGTTCTACGAATGGATTGTGCCCTCCTACGTATTCCTCATCTATGATAGACTCCCAAAGCAGTGTTTGATTTGGTGGAGTGAGTAGAATTTGATTTTAATGGTTTTCATGAACCAAATGCAGGACTGCTTTTCCAAAGCTACCATCCTGACTGAGGGAAGACTCCATGCAGTAATGCTTTGTGAACGTGTGGAGAGTAGACCACGTTGCGCTTTAATACCTTTTATCGGTACACCCTTTCGCATTGCTGTAGAGGTAGCCATACCCCTGGTGGAATGGGCCCTTAAACCTTCAGGAGGACCCTTACCTGCCAGCCTGTAACATTCTGAAATGGACAGAATGATCCATCTGGATAAGGTCTGTTTATTAGCAGCCTGACCCAGTTTGTTGCACGTATAGCCAATGAAAAGTTGATCATCAATACAGAGTTTTGAAGATCTAGATATATAAAAGCTTAAAGGTCTACGAGAGTCCAACCCGTGCAACCTCTCCTCCTCCTTGCTAGGATGAGGGGGGGAAGGGGGATAGAAAGAAGGCAAAACATGTTTTGACCTACGTAGAAATCAGAAATGATTTTGGGTAAAAATGAAGGTTTAACCCTTAGGACTTAAGATAGTAAAAGGTTAAAAGGTGGCTTGGACTCAAGTGCCTGCAACTCGCTGACTCTACTGGCTGATGTTAGAGCTACCGATAGAATGGTTTTAAAGGTTTACAACCTTAAGGGACACGAGTGTAAAGGTTCAAAAGGTGCATACAGTAGACATACATTAGACATTTTAGAACCAAATTAAGATCCCTAACTGAAACCTGGAACGGAGATGGTGGGGTACTCATTGGTGAGACTCTTTAGAAATTGTGTTACCAGTGGAATTCTGAAGTATGAACGTTCCTCTAACGAGAGCTTAAAGATGGACAGTGCCACCAAATGTCCTTTAACAGTCTAAAGACAGCAGAAAGGATAAAACCCTGGTCGCAAACAGATCATCTTCAGGGGTTCCCCAAAGGGTGAAGATCTCTTGAAGGACTTCCTGAGCTAGTTCCCACTTATGGGAGACTGTGCTCTGCCTGCTCAGACGGTCCGCTGCTGTGTTCTCTCCGGCTAGGTGAGCTGCTGATAGGGAGATCCCTTCTTGAATTGCCCAGTACCAGAGCTGCATTGCCTCTCTGCACAGTGGTAGTGACCCTACACCCCCTCTTGTTGAGGTAGTACATGGCCATTGTGTTGTCCGTCATTATCAGGACATGCTTTCCCCCTACAGAGGGCAGAAAGGCCTTCATCGCTAGTCTGATTGTCCTCAGCTCCAAAAGATTGATATGTAGTTTAGACTCTGATGGAGACCAATGACCGCTGACTGTCAGATTGTTGGTGTGGGCGCCCCACCCTGTGAGTAAGGCGTCCATCACTACTGTTTTCTCTGGCCATGGTTACCAAAAAGGTTCTCCCTACAAAAGGTTGTCCTCGCAGGCCCACCACAGAAGATACTATGCGACCCTGCTTGGAACCTGAAGTAAGTCCGACATTTTTCTTGAGAACTGGGACCATTTAATTCTGAGAGCCCATTGAAGTGATCTCATTCTCAGGCGGGCCTCTGGCACCAGAAAAATGCAGGATGCCATGAGGCCGACCAACCTAAAAGAAAATAAAAAAATTGAAGGCCAGGAGACACTGGGCACTTTGAAATTTAGTGACCATCTGTTGAATGTCTTGAGCCCTCACCTTGGTTGGCAAGCTCTTTCCCAAGAATGTATCCAGAACATCTCTGATGAATTGGAGTTTCTGATAAGGTGTCACATGGGACTTCTTGTAATTGAGGAAGAAGCCCAGTCTATGAGGGGGTGGCAGGGGATGTTGAGATGATCCAGGATTTGTCAGGAGAATGCACCCTTATCAGCCAATCATCCAGGTAGGGGAAGACGTAAATCCCCCCCTCTCCTGAGACTCACTGCCATTACTGGCATCAGTTTGGTGAAAACCGTTGGAGCGGAGGTCAGCCTGAAAGTCAGAACTTGAAACTGATCATGAGAACTGCCAACTGCGAACCTCAGGTATTTTCTGTGCTTGAGATGGATTGTCACATGAAAATAAGCATTCTGAAGGTCCACTGACACCATCCAATCCTGGAGTTGGAGGGCCTAAAGGATCTGAGAAAGTGTGGCCATCTTAAACTTGTCCTTCCTGAGGAAGTTGTTCAAGTATCTCAAGTACAAGATGGGTCTCAGTCCTCCGTCCTTGTTGGGTATTAGGAAATAAGGGGAATACCAACCCTTGTTCCTCTCCGCTACAGGCACCGGTTCTATGGCGCCTCTCTCTAGCAGGGTTAAAATCTCCTGCACAAGGAGCGGATCCAGATTCCTCAAAGAGTGGTTCCCCGGGCGATTGTTCTGAGGTCTCTGTATAAAAGGAAGGCAGTAACCGTGGGCTACAGTTTCCAAAGCCCAAGCATCCGAAGTAATGTCTTGCCATTCTTCTAAATGCTGAGGCAGTCTAACTTCCACTGGTGAATTGTGACTACGACCTCAGAGGTGTAGAGGCGACTGATGCAGTAGCAGATGGTAAAGATGCCCCTGCTTGAGCTGGCTATGCACCTCTTCCTCGTCCACCTCGAGGAAATCTTCTTTGTCCCCTTTGACCAGCCATTCCTCTCGCCCTTCCAACTGAGGAGTAGTAGCGAAAAGATCTACCCCTCCAAGGTTGTCCACTAGGTCAAAAAGACTGAGGTTGCCTAATAGCAGCATCTAAAGATTTGGCTGCCGCCTTTGAGGTCTGCAACTTCTCAAGACTCGTCAGCTGTGTTGCCAAAAAGGTGAGACACACAAAGGGCATGTTGAGAAGTCAGGATTGCACATCTGGTGCAAAACCTGACTTCCACAATCATGCAAACCTGCACAGAACGATGCTAGTAGACATGGCTCTGCTGATAGTCAGCAGAATCCAGACTTGACTGAAGAGACTCTCACATGGCTTCTTTGCCATCTCCAACTATGGCTAAGAACCAGTCTCTTTCATCCCCTTCAGGAATGTGCTCTGCTGCCATGGAGATGCAGTTCCATTGAGTGAGCGTAAATTTTGCAAGGGCACATGTGAAGTTGGCAGATTCAAGTGCCATACTGTCATGATCTCTGCTTCCAAAAGATCAGGACTTGCCCGACTCCCTTGGAAGCAGACCCATAACCCCGGTTCCGAGTGCCAGCCAGTCCCAATTGGGACCTTTTGGACCCTGTCCTGGCGCCAGTGGCACCAGGCTCATAAAGATGCCCAGTCCCAGTGCTGGAAGCGCCGGGCTCATAATGCTTGGGTGGACTTACCTGCAGCAGACCATGCTGCTTACTTACCTGCCAGTTGAACCCCTGATCCTCTTCTGTTTGGGACTACTTTTCCTGTTGGGTGGGGCAGGAGGCACTCCCTAGGTTCAGAACACTGGAACTCTTCTGGAAAGCAGGATCTCTTTTCTTACCAAGGCGTGGCTGTGGAAGGAGACACCTAAGCACTACAGGAGGCTATTTAAACCACACCCGATGGATGAATCTTGCTTTGCGTTATTCTGCATTCTCTGCAGCAGAACGCTCATCGTGTCTTCTGCTTCTGATCCTGGGCCTAAGGGAACAAAGGCTTATCATCCTGGAATCCAGTCTTCAGCAGCACCTGTAAAGACAAAGAAAGAACAGGTTAGCACTACGGTCTTCAGTGGCAGCGCATCTCTTACATGGTCCATCGGCTGTCACCAACGCCTCGCGCTGCATTCCGGCATCTGAAAGACAAAGGCTTACCTACTCTTTGCATGCTCCGGAGGTCTTCGCACTGCATTCCGGCATCTGAAAGACAAAAGCTTACCAGCTCTTCGCACGCTCCGGAGGCCTTCGGCGCTGCATCCCGCATCTGAAAGACAAAAGAAGGTGCGTTTAAAGACATTGGGCAACTTTATTACTCACGTGCCATTACTCCTTCCCAAGCCGAATCCAGTGGGTATTCCAGCACCCGTCAGCTTCTCTAAAGCTCCGAACTTGTACCTGCAAGATAAAAGGGACAGTTAGTGCGCATCGTGAAGCAGGCTACAAGCGCTTACTTACGTGCTTCCAGGCGCTTCTATTCCTCACGCGGGTTCGATCCTCAACTCTCATCAGCCCGCCATCCGCCATCGCCGGAACCCTGCAAAACAAGAGATATCATTACAAAAGACTTTTAAGACATTTGAAGTGCCCAGAACTTACCGTTCGTGCAGTTAACGACGGACAGCAGTCCTCTGAGGTCAAGCGGCCTGCACCCTTATCCAGTGAAGAAACTGGTTACGGCACCCTGCCCCGAGGCAGATGGAGAGCTCGGCGTTCACTTACCTAAGGTGAGGGCGTTAACCTTTGGGGTTCTACAGGAGAAGAGAAAGGGAAGAGGAGAGAGGCACCCAATAACCCCAGTTCATTAATCCAATATTTTCTATCTGCAGACATCTTACTCTTCGAGTCAGACATACAGTGCACAGAGGTCCAGCCCAAAGAGCCAACCGTGTGTTATACATCACCTTTGAAGATACGGCATTCACCCAGTCAAGACCAGCGCCTCTGCGGGAATCAGGTGAGCGTTACAGAACGCAAAGCCTACCGCAAAACTCCCACCCAGGCGCTATGGAAACCTCGGATACCGACCAGCTAGCCCAGTTACTTGGGGAACTAAGAGCAGAAGTGCATGCAGCCCGTCAGGAAACGAATGCTCTAAGAAGGGAACTGATTATTTCCAAGGAGCGAACAGACGATCTCGCTAGACAATTGCTACAGCCACAAGCCGGACAAACTCCGTTACCCGCATCAGGGGCAAATCTTCCTTCAACATCCTCTACGAACCCAGTGCAGATCAACCTACCTGGGAATGTACCTCTGGCTCTGCCCGAACGATTTTCTGGTGACCAAAAGAGGTTTGCAGTATTTATTAATCAGTGCCGGTTGCACTTCTTATGCCGGCCAGCAGCCTTTCCAACTGATCAAGCTAAGGTAGCTTTTGTGCTTTCGTACCTTAGTGGCAATGCGGCAGACTGGTCGATCCCTCTAGTTAATCAAGATGATCCGGTTCTCCATGATTTTCAAGCTTTTCAGCTCAGTATGGAAAAACTGTTTGCAAGACATTCACAGAGGCAGGCCTTGGACAATGAGCTCCTTTCATTGCGACAGGGTAATCAAGACCTTTTGGCTTATATTGCGTCTTTCAACAGACTGATAGTGGAATCTCGATGGCCTGAGGACAAAAGGATTACGCTGTTTTATAGAGGTCTACGTGGAGAGCTCAAAGATGCGTTAACCCAAGTAGTGAATCCCCCGCAAGACTGTTCGGACTATATTGACTTAGTCGTTCAAATTGACCACAGACTGCAGAACAGGAAGGCCGATCGTTCCAAGTTTGATGCTCGAGTATTTTCCAAACCACCAACTCCTACCAAAGGAGTAGACTCCGGGGAACCCATGCAAATAGGGGGCCTGAAAGGACCACTAACACAAAAGGAGCGGGAAAGGAGAAAACAGCTGCAATTACGCCTCTATTGTGGAAACTCGGGGCACTTTCTTCGAGACTGTCCGGTGAAACCAGCCAAGAAGGCAGTAGGAGCTGCAGTTACCAGGGTCACAAACTCTGAGCAGAGAAACGACCTCGCCCGACAAGAATAGAGGTCCTCTTGCCGAGCGTTAAAACCAGTTCCGTGACCTCACATTTCGTGATAACTATGGTCCTCATTAGCCCTGAACATCCGGATCGATTACATGCGATTGAAGCTTACGTCGACAGCGGTGCCATCGGCAATTATGTGGATCATGAAATGGTTTTGAGGATGAATCTGACTCTTTGTCCAAAGGCTGTAAAGGACGTCATTACTACGGTGGATGGTACGGAGATAGCTTCCGGACCAGTAACGCATACCACCCAAGAAGTGACGCTAGTAAGTCAAGATGGACACCATGAGAAGATCGTGTTCGATGTGATCAAGGCCCCTCAGTTCCAGATTATTCTAGGAATTCCTTGGTTAGAGAAGCACAATCCTCAGATCGATTGGCGAGCAAGAACGGTTCAGTTTCCAGAATGTGTCTCTACTTGTAACCCTCGACCTGGTGTTGCACTGGCAGCAATTTCCTCGGAGGCTCCCCAGTTACCTCCTGAATACCTAGAATTCCAAGATGTTTTCCGGAAGGATCAGGCTAACTCTCTACCTCCTCATAGGTCTTATGACTGCCAGATAGACCTGATACCTGGATCTACTCCTCCTTGTAGTAGAATGTATGCCCTCACCGAGCCTGAGAATCTTCACCTCCGACAATATCTGGATCAATACCTAGCGAATGGGTTTATTCGTCCTTCCAAGTCCCCTGCTTCCTCAGCTTTGTTCTTCGTTCCAAAAAAAGAAGGGGACCTTAGAACTTGTATAGATTATCGCGCCCTGAACCAGATCACCGTTAAGAATAGATATCCGTTACCTTTGATCCCTGAACTCCTGGACCAAGTCAGAAAAGCATGCATATATACAAAGCTGGATCTTAGAGGAGCCTACCACTTGGTACGAGTAAAAGAGGGCGATGAATGGAAGGCGGCCTTCCGCACCAAGTATGGGCTATTTGAATATCAGGTCATGCCCTTCGGACTTTGCAATGCCCCGGCCGCCTTTCAATATTTTATGAACGATGTCCTCAGAGAGCTCATAGATGTGTGTGTTGTTGTTTACATTGACGACATCCTCGTTTATTCTTCATCGGAAACTGAACATCGGAAACATGTGAAAATGGTCCTCGAGAGATTGCGTCAACACAAACTTTTCGCTAAGTTGGAAAAATGTGTTTTCAACGTGACTGAAGTTGAATTCTTGGGATTCATATTATCACCTAGCGGAGTGCGTATGGATTCAAAGAAGGTTGATGCAATTCTCAAATGGCCATCTCCATCCTCCGTAAAAGGTGTTCAAAGCATGTTAGGCTTCGCTAACTTTTACCGCAGGTTTATCCCCGAATTCTCTCGAATAGTCCAGCCCATCACCGCCTTGTTAAAGAAAAACAAACGTTTTGAATGGTCTACCGATGCGGAACAAGCTTTCCAGAATTTGAAGACTAGATTTATCTCTGCACTGATCTTAAAACATCCTCGCCCAGAACTCCCCTACATCGTTGAAACTGATGCTTCGAGCCTTGCCATGGGGGCAGTTCTATCACAAAAGGACCCAGTAACCAATCAGTTGCATCCCGTGGCATTTTGGTCCCGCAAATTCTCACCTCCTGAAATCAATTACACTATTACTGATAAGGAACTTCTAGCTATCAAGTCCGCCTTTAAGGCTTGGTGGCATTATCTTCTGGGGGCCCGACACACCGTTACTGTGATTACAGATCACCGAAACCTGCAATATTTGAAAACCGCAAAAGCTCAATCCTCTAGGCAACTCCGTTGGGCACTATTCTTTGCCGAGTTTGACTTCATAATTACCTATCGACCTGGTACAAAAAACGGTAAAGCTGTTGCCCTTTCTCGGATGGGAGTGGAAGAACATTTGATCAATCCTAAACCTGTACCTATCATTCCCGAACAAAGAATTCTAGGTGTAATCGCCACACAATCCATAGAGGAAGTTAAGGATAAAGCCAGGCTACTGGTAACTCCAGCAGACATACAGAATTGGCATCTGCAGGGAAAGGACTTTACGGTGAAGGACAACCTATTATATTTCCAAGAACGGTTATATCTGCCCAGCACAGATTTACAGAAAAAGGTAATCTCTTGTTATCACGATTCTTTAATGGAAGGACATCCCGGTATGACCAAGACCTCTGAAAAGATCAAGCGCTACTTCTGGTGGCCGTCTTGGAAAAAAGATATCAGAGACTTTATAATGTCCTGTGGAGTATGCGCCCAAAACAAGAGTCAAAAGGAAAAACCAGCCGGCCTCTTACGCCCTATTGACATCCCACCTCGCCCTTGGCATACGCTTTCTATGGACTTCATCACCGATCTACCTCCATGCTCCGGATACAATACGATCCTAGTAATTGTGGACCTATTCTCCAAGATGGCGCATTTCATTCCACTCAAAGGCTTACCAACAGCAGCAACTCTGGCCTGAGAATTTCTCGAAAACATCGTCCGACTGCACGGTTTTCCTTCAGTTCTAATTTCGGATCGAGGTAGTCAATTTATTTCTCATATTTGGCGAAGTTGCTGTCGGTCGGCTAAAATTGATGTGAGACTTTCGACCAGCCACCACCCTCAAACCGACGGACAA
Organism: Ambystoma mexicanum; assembly: GCF_040938575.1. NCBI lineage: Eukaryota > Metazoa > Chordata > Amphibia > Caudata > Ambystomatidae > Ambystoma > Ambystoma mexicanum. Next base: position 686,212,560 of record NC_090934.1, on the reverse strand, counting down.
ACCGAGAGGACCAATCAAACTCTGGAACAGTATTTGCGCTGCATGCTACAACAAACTGAAAAAACTTGGAAAGATATCCTTTGGATAGCCGAATATGCCTACAATAACTCTGTCCACTCGGGAACTGGGAAGACCCCGTTTTTTCTTTTATACGGTAGTCACCCTCGAACCTCGGAGTTGGATCCACTCCAAGATCTTGGAACACCAGCAGTAGACCACCTGCATTCTGCAATCACCCAAGCCTTTAAGGAAGCCGTTTCTCACCTTCAAAGGGATAAAGAACAATACAAGAAAGGAGCAGACCAACATCGGAAGGAAGCCCCCCAATATCAAGTAGGAGATCAAGTCTGGTTATCCACCAAATATCTACCTCTAAAAGGACCACGCACATTCAACCCAAGATACCTTGGTCCCTATTCCATCACTACCATAGTAAATCCAGTAGCGGTCAAGTTGGACTTGCCCCCTCACATGAAGATACATCCGGTCTTCCACGTCTCTCTATTAAAACCCGTGCAACCTCAAACCCGACTAACTACATCTCCAAAACCTATTCTAGTTGATGGAGAACTCGAGTTTGAAGTCAAAAGCATCCTGGATTCCAAGATCTCCAAATCTAAACTATTTTACCGGATTGACTGGAAAGGCTACGGTCCCCAAGAAAGATCCTGGGAACCAGCAGAATATGTCCACGCGCCTCGTCTAATCAAAAGATTTCATCGAACATTTCCTAACAAGCCCAAACCCCCGGAGAAGCCCGGTTTGGGAGGGGCCTTGAGGGGGGGGGGGTGCTGTCATGATCTCTGCTTCCAAAAGATCAGGACTTGCCCGACTCCCTTGGAAGCAGACCCATAACCCCGGTTCCGAGTGCCAGCCAGTCCCAATTGGGACCTTTTGGACCCTGTCCTGGCGCCAGTGGCACCAGGCTCATAAAGATGCCCAGTGTCCCAGCGCTGGAAGCGCCGGGCTCATAATGCTTGGGTGGACTTACCTGCAGCAGACCATGCTGCTTACTTACCTGCCAGTTGAACCCCTGATCCTCTTCTGTTTGGGACTACTTTTCCTGTTGGGTGGGGCAGGAGCCACTCCCTAGGTTCAGAACACTGGAACTCTTCTGGAAAGCAGGAACTCTTTTCTTACCTAGGCGTGGCTGTGGAAGGAGACACCTAAGCACTACAGGAGGCTATTTAAACCACACCCGATGGATGAATCTTGCTTTGCGTTATTCTGCATTCTCTGCAGCAGAACGCTCATCGTGTCTTCTGCTTCTGATCCTGGGCCTAAGGGAACAAAGGCTTACCATCCTGGAATCCAGTCTTCAGCAGCACCTGTAAAGACAAAGAAAGAACAGGTTAGCACTACGGTCTTCAGTGGCAGCGCATCTCTTACCTGGTCCATCGGCTGTCACCAACGCCTCGCGCTGCATTCCGGCATCTGAAAGACAAAAGCTTACCAGCTCTTCGCACGCTCCGGAGGCCTTCGGCGCTGCATCCCGCATCTGAAAGACAAAAGAAGGTGCGTTTAAAGACATTGGGCAACTTTATTACTCACGTGCCATTACTCCTTCCCACGCCGAATCCAGTGGGTATTCCAGCACCCTTCAGCTTCTCTAAAGCTCCGAACTTGTACCTGCAAGATAAAAGGGACAGTTAGTGCGCATCGTGAAGCAGGCTACAAGCGCTTACTTACGTGCTTCCAGGCGCTTCTATTCCTCACGCGGGTTCGATCCTCAACTCTCATCAGCCCGCCATCCGCCATCGCCGGAACCCTGCAAAACAAGAGATATCATTACAAAAGACTTTTAAGACATTTGAAGTGCCCAGAACTTACCGTTCGTGCAGTTAACGACGGACAGCAGTCCTCTGAGGTCAAGAGGCCTGCACCCTTATCCAGTGAAGAAACTGGTTACGGCACCCTGCCCCGAGGCAGATGGCGAGCTCGGCGTTCACTTACCTAAGGTGAGGGCGTTAACCTTTGGGGTTCTACAGGAGAAGAGAAAGGGAAGAGGAGAGAGGCACCCAATAACCCCAGTTCATTAATCCCATATTTTCTATCTGCAGACATCTTACTCTTCGAGTCAGACATACAGTGCACAGAGGTCCAGCCCAAAGAGCCAACCGTGTGTTACACATCACCTTTGAAGATACGGCATTCACCCAGTCAAGACCGGCGCCTCTGCGGGAATCAGGTGAGCATTACACATACTCCCCCTCAGAAAATACCTTCCTTGCCCATCCATCTACTCTTTTGTCATCCCCTATCTGGAGGGATGGTAGGGTAAGCCGCTTGCTTAGATGTTGCAGTAGCTGCCTGCACCACCAGACTCTCTGGAGTGGGGTGTTTCCACATGTAGTCAGGGTCACTACTGGAAGGACGGTACTTCTTGGTCAAGTTTTCATTTACAGCCGGATTGGTTTCCATGGTGTCCCAATTTGTTGCCAGCCTTTTCTGCAAGGCAATATTAAACAGTAATATAGGATCTAACTGAGGACCCTTATCTAGGTTATCATCCTGTTCGAATGGCAATGGAGGCCTACTCCATGTAGTACACTACCTTGGACATGAGTTGTCTTTAGAATGCATCCGCAAGCTCCCCAGTTTCTGGTCTCCCAAACTCCAACTCAGGTGAGGTGTCCACTCCACTTACTGTCTAAGTTGTCAGAGATCTCACAACCTTGGCTCCTCTGCTATAAAACTCGCTGGTACATTTGGCGTACCATATTGCAAGCCAAATGGAGCCTCGTCATCTGATTGTTCATCCTGCTCATATATAGAAGAGACTTAAAATAGTACTTTCTTGGCAGAGGTACATAGGTTTTCTCAGGTACGAGGGGTTTACAAACAATGGACTTGATGCATGAGTCAAAACATTTTTCATTGGTGCCATAGGCTTTAGTGGGGCACTCGGTGTCGATGGCGCAGCTGGCGTCAAAGTTGACATTGAAGTTTTGGCTAGCGTCGAAGGCGCCGCCGGAGTCAAAGGTGTCGAAAGAGTGGACAACTTTGACTTATGCTTTTGGCTCGACTGATCCTTCGATGATACGTCATCGGATAGAGGCCTTGACGGCTCCCGATGTGGATCAGGCCTTCGTCCTGGGCTCGAAGGCACGCAGGATTTAGTTTGAGTCCTTTCCTTCCCGGCATATTTCGAAGGCGCGGTAGGAGCATGGCTTGGAGGGTTCTGTTTATCAAATATTGTGAGCATCTCTGCTCTGAAGGCCACCCACTCAGCCGGAGTGGATTTTATAGTTGGGCAAGACTCCCTCTCAGGGGAAGCGTCCAACGACGAAGGCTACATATGGTGCCTTCTCTTAGACTTCTTCGAGGACGATGAGTATTAGTGAGAGCAACTCCTCAATCTCGACCGCTTAACCTTCTTCCTCTGAGTAGAGTCGCCTCTCGACTCGTCGGTTGAAGGTTTTTTGGCCGGGCTAGGAGATCTAGGGATTCGACCTACCTGAACTTCCCCTTTCATTCCTTCAAGGCATTTCCTGTCATCAACTGGCACTTGAGGTGTTATGGTCTACCCCAAGACACCACAAACATATGCGATGTGCATCGGTCAATTACATTTTTGATCCACAATCACACCACTTTTTGTTCCCGGTCTTCAGGGTTGTGGGTGTCGACAAAGAAGACATTTTCTCGATTCTCTTTCGAAATAATGAAGTCGACAAGGAAGTGAAGAAGATCGCTGTATTTCTCGAAGCTAAAGCATTTGCGGAAAAACAGAACTGAAGCCAACGGGCGCTGCACGTGCTATATAAGCCTTCGATGAGCTCATCCTTAAGAGGGAGGCCCTCGAGGGACATCAAGTTGATGCCATCGATGCACAGCGCCCTCTGCCGAAAATTGTTTCCGAAGCAGGGTTGGAACTAATGGAGTGGAGAGCTCCAACCAGATGGGCGAAGCGTCGGCTTCGGGGACGCCACACGAACGCCGCAGGATCCAGGGCGCCAGAAAGCTTTATACCCCGCCATCTAGATGGGAGAACACTTGAGTGGGTTTCACAAGGTTACTGTTACAGCTTAAACGTCACTTCGATTTTTATAGGGGTTCCCCCAAGACCAATAGATACTGGATATGTTCTTTAGAGGGGGGGCCGGGTGGGAGAGTTGGAAGTGCACAGGGGGGGATCTGTTATGTTGATGCATTGGGCAAGGGGGTTGGGGAGTACTGAATAGGGGCGAGTGGACGGAAGAGCCTTTGATGAGGAGGAGGTGGAGGGGAGAGGGAGGGCACAAGGGTGGCCAGTGGTGGGGAGGGGGACGAGGAGGCCCTCATGTTATGGGTAGCAATGAAGAAAGGTCTGGATGTAGGGATCGGGAGAAATAGGTGGTTCGGGGAGGGGGCCTCCACCTGGATGGTTAGGTCTGCGACACTACAGTAAGGGAAATGTGGGGTTGCAGACCTTGTCGGGGGGCATCAGGTCGAGGCAGGATGGGGAGTGAGAGTGGGTGAAGGGGGGGACACATGCAGCTACATTCACAAAGGACAGAGGGGGAGGGATCCCATAACACCAGGAGGGGTAAAGCGAGCATGGTCAAAAGGGGATTTGACTGAGCTGCGAATAGCCACGCTAAATGTCAAGGGGTTGAATTCCCAAAAGAAAAGGTAATGTACGGTAACATGTTTCACAAACAGCAACTAGCAATTCTTTTCCTGCAGGCGACCCACTATAAGCAGGGGACGGAGTCCCCAGTTATAGGTAGAGGATCGGTAAAGCGTTTGGGGCAACCCATAAAGAAAGCAAGAAGGAGGGATTAGGTATACTAGCTAAAGCGTTTTAGTTGGTGGTGATACAGGTTAAGAAAGGGTTTGGGGGTCGGCTCCTAGGGGTGAAGGGTCTTCATGAGGGTGTAAGGTTCACACTAACCACAATATACGTGCCGAGTGCGGGACAGCTGACATTTTTGCTTAAGATGCTGGGGAATGATGGAAAACTGGGCGGAAGGGGTCACAGTGCTGAGGGGAGAATGCAACCTAGTTCGAAGACCTAGCGCTGGACTGTTGGTCACTGAAGGAGAGCGGCCATAGGGTGGCGACCAAGGAAAATGTAGACTTTAGGAATCTGCTGCAGGATTATCAGTGGGTGGACGTGTGGCGGGAGCACCACGTGGGCTTTGGCGGGTACATTTTCTTCTCCCCTCCACACCAATCCCATACCAGGATAGATAAACTGCTGGTGCGATTGGAGCAAAGTTAAGGTGATGACATGGTCAGACCACAAATTAGTGGTTGAGGAATGGGGAATAGTGAGTCCACCGTGGCAGCAGACATGATGGAGAAGCAATAATATGCTGGTAAGGGATCGGGTGTTTCGCGACTTTCTGGGAAAGAAGATGGGGGCTTATTTTACAACCAATGATAATGGGGAGGTGGACATGGCAGTGGTATGGGAGGAGGCCAAAGCTACATTCAGAGGGCTGCTAATTGCAGAGGGGGCTCGGAAAAAGAGGGAGAGAGGTCTAGTTGAAGCCAAGCTCCGACGGGAGCTGTAAGATATGCGTGCCAGGCTAGTGCGAAGGGGGCGAACAGGGGTGAACTACTGTGCATGATGGACAATAGACAGGAGTTACACTCGATATCCATAGGCAAAGTGGCTAAGCAGATTAGGTATACCCGGTGAAAATATCATCAACAAGGTGATGCAACAGAGGCCTTCCGGGCAAATAGGGTGAAGAACAACAGGGTGGCAAGGGGGATTGCCAGGATCCGGGGAGAAAATGAGGTCATGATGGAGAAAGGGGAGGCGGTCTCTGCCCAATTTGCGGAGCTTTACCGAGAGCTCTACACTGAGTCGGAGGGAGTAGGGTGGGAGGAGATCCGTGGATACTAGGAGGAGGTGGGGCTACCTAGCCTGACACCAGACGACAGGGAAACATTGGATAGCGAAGTGACGCGGGAGAAGGTGTTGTTGGCTATCCGCAAGCTAAAGGCAGGGAAGTCTCTGGAGGAGGATGGATTTAATGCAGACTTTTATAAAAAGCACCAGGATCGCCTAGCAGGGCCTTTGGCCAAACTGTTTAAATCCATAACAGGGGATGGGCCCATCCCACCAACGTTTCTCCAAGCGCTAATCATGGTCATCCCAAAAACGGGTAAGGACCGAGCCAGCTGCGCCGCATACAGGCCCATTTCGTTACTCAATATGGATGCAAAGATTTTCACAAGGGTGCTAGCATCCCGCCTGGAGTCTAGGGCTGATACACGCTGACCATGCCAGATTTATAATGCACGAACGGGGAGCGGACCATATGCAGAAGACGCTCCACATTCTCAATACACCAGAGGTGGCAAAGGAGGGCGCCCTGTTGCTGGCCTTCGATGCTGAGAAAGCATTTGACAGGGTAAACTGGGCCTTCACTGGGGAAGTTCTAACGGCAATCGGTCTGGGAGGGGGATGGCAGCAGTGGAACGCGGCCCTGTACTTAAAGCCACCGGCTAGGGTGGTGGTAAATAGGAGCATGTCACAGGCATTTCATCTATACCAAGGCACCAGACAGGTTCCCTCACCTCCTCTGCTGTACGCATTGGTGATGGACAACTGTATATAATTTCTCTGCAGCACAGAAGTTATTTTCACAGACTATTAGTGGCTTTGGAGGACAGGGTTGTCAGAAAAGACACTACCAGTATCCTGAACATGGTTCACAATTTACCATTTAACCCAGAGACTCAGTTTCTTGTCACCCTTGACATAGATCTCTGTACACAAAAATCCCCCAGAAAGAGACTCTACAAATTGTGGGAAAAGTCCTGCAAGAACCTAATCCTCCAATGGCTATACCGATCCAGTTTGTCCTACAGCTGGCAGAAATAGCCCTGTAAGGATACGTTTTTCCAGCAATGTTCTGGGACTGCAATTGGGGCTACTTTTGCCCCCTCCTCGGCAAACCTCTATGTAGCCAATTTTGAGGAAAAATACATCTACTCTATTACCAATCCTTCCAAATGCAGGTAACTTTATGGACTCGTTACATAGATGTCCTGGCCATCTTCACCGGTGACTTAAAATCTTTCGGTGAATTTATGACTTGGCTTAATTCCAGGAACAGATCTCAAATTCACACACAATATCACCAAAGAGGTAATACATTTCCTTGATGTCGAGATACAAGCATATACTGGCAGACTGAGTACTACAGTATTTTGAAAACCTACGGACCGCAACTCGCTTTTAGAATATTCCAGCTTCCATCCCAAAAGTCTTTGGGACAACCTCCTTTTCGGCCAGTTCCTGCAGTACAGGAGAAATATCACGCTCACCTGATTCCCACGGAGGCGCAGGTCTGGCTTTGAGTGCTGATGCTTCTTCAATGGTGAAGCGCAGGACTCTGAAGATGGACTCTCTGGCTCGCAGGAATATTCCCCTGTGCGTGAAAAGGGAGTATTACCTACTGACGGAATAATGCTCAAGCCTCCCACTCACTTCCAACCCTCCACGATACCCTTCCTCGATTCCCTGTGAAGTCTCACCTTAGGGTCTGGAAGGATGAGTTCTCCATCCTGCTTCTGATGCAGGGGCGCGTTGAAACCCAATTACTTCACTGGATTGAGGTTTGATGGGAGTTCAAATAAGCTTGACTATTCAGGTAAGGCGCTGTAAGAGTTCTGTAGCAATTTCAAAAGTTCAAGCTTAATAATAATGTTCATTGTCTTATTGCAGCAAGCGCTAACGCTTATGTCTTTTTCCCCTTAGGGGCCGGGGTTCGGAATGCCAGAGATATGGCGCCGACCCGAAGTGAAACGTGCAGTTCCAGTAAATAACAGGTAAGTTCTGGATGAGCATTCGGGTAATGTCTTTGCATTCGCTCATTCAATGTCTTTGTTTTTTTTCCCCATAGGGGCCAGGGTCTGGAATGCCAGGAAGGGGCAGGACCCGAAATGAAATGGGAATGACCCAACAGGTAAGTCTTAAAAGGAAACTGAGCTTTTCCTATTCCCTTCCTTCTCTCACCTTGTGTTCTTGTCTTTTTCTCTCTAGGCTCTGGGAAGTGGCTGCGGATCCGGACGATCGCTGCTGAAGATGGAGGTGCCCAGGAAAGGTGAATGAAGTGCAGCGCTGCAGCGATCGAAGCGAAATGCTTTTAAAATGAGGTCTTCCCTTTCAGGATTGTCCGTGTGATGTCTCTGTGATGCAGCTTTAGCAGGTAAGGTCTTCTTTCTCACCAATTCTCTCTTAGCAGGTGACCTAGGATGCTGACAGGCGTGGCTGAAGTCCAGATGCAGGAGCTGACATGGTGAGCGTCCAGCTGCGAGGAGCAGAACAACGCGAAGCGTGAGTTGCTGATCGGGCGTGGTTTAAATAGCTTTGGAAGAAGCTCCAGGTATGTATCCTTCCACCGATCAGGTATGTATCCTTCCCCGACCACACCCAGGGGAAAGTAGTCCCACAGGTTAAGTAGTTCCATTCAGGCCTCAAGAGGGCCTGGATGTAGCAGCATGGTCTGCATCAGGTAAGTGCACATTAAAACACTTGAACACATGTCTAGCTTTATGAGCCTGGCACCTAAGGCGCCAGGACTGTGTCCAAAGGGCCCCAGCTTGGGCCCTCTGGCACTTCCCTGGGGGGAATGATGCCTGCCTCTGGGGTTGCTGGGTCGGACCTGGCTCCTTGGAGGTAGGCATCATGACAAGAAATTGCTCTACGCTCCATGAATACGACATCCAATCTATGGTCTTGAAAAATCATCTACTCGAAAGAGGATATATGAACAAAATGATTAGACAAGCGATAAAACGGCCCAGAAACATCCTGCGTGACATAACCTTTCAACAGCAGGCACGACCCGAAGGACCTCAAACCATCATGGCATTATTTAGCTTTTCAAGCAAAATGAACCTCATGAAAAAAGAAATACTCAAACTGTGGCCCATCTTGAATGTGGGGCCTGTGAATCTACCAACACCCCGATTCGCCATAAAAAAGAGGCGGAATCTCAGAGACACGTTGGTGCATTCTTACCAACTACCAGACACCAATATACAGCAATCCACCCTCTGGGATATTACACCACCTCTAGGACACTCACCATGCGGCTAGTGTAATGTCTATGCACTAACCATGCATACTAAAACATTGGAACTTGGTCTAAAAACCCCTTGGAGACAGAAATCCCTCACCAATTGCAATACCTCCAATGTTATCTGCCTAATAAAATGCCACTGTCAACTACTCTATATCGGCATGACTAGTAGACCTATAAAAAAAAAGGATACAGGAGCACATGTCCTCCATTAGGACTAATCGTGAAAACACACCCTTGGTGGCACACTTCCAACAAAAGACATAGGCCCTCATTACGACCCTGGCGGAAAGGTGAAAACGATGGCGGAAATGCAATTCCGCCATCGAATAGCGCTCGGTGCGACTATGACCCGTCACCGGAAAGTACGAAGCCATTAGCGACACCGTAGTGAACGCCAACGCTAACTGCACCAAGCACGCGCGCGCGCGCCATGCCAAACCGCAAACACCACCATGGCGCAAGGGTACGCCAATTCCGACCCTAGCGGACATGTACCTAACGCCATCAGGCATGGCGTAATGTACCATTCCGCCATGGCGAGAAGTACGGCATCGCGAATCAACCGTAAACGGCCCCACTGAGTGCCTGTACACCGCTCCCTGCCCACAAAGTACAACTCCCCGTAGGTGCAATGAAGTCACAATGCAACCATTGAAATGCACAAGTCACCCCTGCATGGCAACGAACAAAAGAAACACAAGAGGGGCCAATGGGAGCTGCAGGGCACAGATGGCACGAATACAGAAGCCATCCCAATGGACATGACCACAGTCCCCCACCAAGAAACGCACGCAAACACAGACACCTGTGACCAGCAATATTCCGAAAAACACATCATTCCACCAGTACACCTGGCTGACCGGCATCTGTCACCCAAAACCCAATCCCCCGCCCCTGAGCATGACAACATTCAAACAGTCATATTGGCAGCCCCCATCCCTGACCTCACTGTGCTACGTAGGCAAACGCGCCCAGCACAGTACCACGCAACTAAACCCCGAAGCTGGAACCCAATGCAGATCTCCTCACAATACATCGCCCCACAAATAGGCACATGCCACATCACTTGCAAAGAAAAAAGCTACACGGGCCAAATCAGAATTGAATTTAATGCACATCAAAGTCACCAAGCCCATACAGCCATCAGGCCATGAACTACAAAACACAAATCACCATTGTGGGCTGCATCCGCAAGAAATGACCAGCCACTACCTGAGTGTCGCCCTGTTCCCCCATGGTACACAGAGCCACATTCACGTACGAAAAGGCAACATGGAAGCGCACAGAACCGCATGGCCGACCCAATGGGGAGGCACTAGTCCAGCTGAAAGGCCGAAATGTTGCTCCGAGCCACCAGTACTGCGTAAGGGCATGTGGGCCACTGGCGATCGTCCCATAAGATCGTAATGCTGCTCCACCGATTAACACGAAGCAGCAGGTGTCGGGAGTAAAATCCATCTGCAGGATTGGCATACAGATGGCAGTGGCAAAAGGGGAGGAGATACCTGTCAACCAAAAGAAAAGAACAAGAACAGAATGGCCATCAGAACTGCATTCGAACAACTCACTTCAATGATCACACGTAATCCACAGCCATATGCATGCTAGCCCACTCCAAAGGATCATCACCACCCCAAAGCCACTTGCGACTCATAACCATCTATACCTAGGTGTAAACACCATCACGAACGAGTGTACCTGTGCATGCGTCTGCCAAAACAGAATCCATCAGATGGGAATGTTAACGTGCATGGACACAAGTGTCTGAGGGCGCGTCGAGACAGGGAGGGCTCAACAAGGCCAGATAGACGATGGTCCCACTATGGCAGCCCTGCATCACATAGCGTAGGGGAGGCGGATAGATCCCAAGAAGCCCTGTACATGGCAAACTCTGTATCAAATCACCTGCCCATGCATCCATTCATCATTCCCTCATCCCGGGATCAAAACGCCTGAATAATTACTCACATGACATTAGAAACATCCATTGAGTCTGTGCGTAATGCAGCCTGCTAAATCCACAGTGCCCCAGCCCGTAAATCCAGTGATGTGAAGTAACATGTATTTGGGAATGGCCGGCCTCATCGCCCACGTAGCCATTGCGCATCCCAAACTATTCATATCAATCATTGCTCCCTCGCCATGGGCCTTGTCTCAAGGACATAGAACAATAGAACGTTATATTTGCAGTCAGACCTGTGGGCATCTCCTCGCCGCTAGCTGGAAACCGAAAGCGCCGCCCTTCGAATTCCTCATTTGCAACATCACGTCGAGAAGGCATCTGTGGCCGTTTGAGATCACTAATTATTCCATCGAGTGCGGCTGTGTGTGAAAATGGCAACTGCCTTCACCCACAAATGGGAAGCCACGCCCGTCATTGCAACTCGGTACAGTGATGCATGAGGGCCCACCGTTACTCGAGTACTACGTTCCACTGACCCTTCACAAGTCCGTTCGCGACTGCACAGATAGTATGGGAAACAATGGGACCACAGCAGAATGAACATATCAACCAATCTTACACGCCCATCGGGTACAAATACATGATTGCAATAGCAAGATACCATTACCCGATTTGCAGCGTTGTGCGCGGGACGTGCTCGGCCAAAGGGGAGAGCAGTTTGCACAGGTGGAATCAATCACCACAGGTGGAGGCCATACAGCCTGGAAACACATAAATTGCACACCCAGTCTCCTCCCACAACCACAGCGAAATGCTACCGGCAGGACTCGCGATGTTGGCCCTGGGGGACCTGATAGCACTGCAAGTGCTCCGACTCCAAGAAGAAGACGAACAACAACTACAACCAGCCGCACGGAGGAGACGCAGGAGGAGGAGGAGGCCAAGGCAGGGCCAGCAAGGCCCAGCAGCACAGCCACTACCACCACGCAGGCAGCCCGCAATCCCACGCCTCCGAGCACATCCGTTCAACCTCACTGATGAGCAGATCCACACCCTCTACCGTCTGGACCGGGACACCATAGCCGCCATTGTGGACATGACACAGGCTGACCTAGTCAGCATGATAGATAGCCCAACCGCCATCCCACCCCTACTGAAGGTGGTGTCTGTACTCCACTTCCTGGCCACAGGCACCTACCAGCACACAGTCGGACAGTTGCATGGCATTTCTCAGCCACTGTTCTCACGGACACTATTCCAAGTGCTCGATGCCCTCCTGCAGCACGCAGACGACTACATCTCTCTACCACGCTCGGAGCAGGAAATAACCAACACAAAAGTGGGATTCCATGCACTTGCCGGCATACCGGGTTGCATTGGTGCCATCGACTGCACCCATGTTGAATTGGTCGTCCCACATGCCATGGAGGCCCAGTACCGCAACCGAAAACAATTTCATTCCCTGAATGTACAAATGGTGTGTGACTCCAACAGGATCTTTACGCATTGTTGTGCCCGATTCCCTGGATCAACCCATGATTCCATGGTCTTGAGGAACTCTACAATACCACGCTACATGGAGCGACACGCAGGGAACAGATCCTGGCTACTCGGTGAGTCTCATTACATGCATGATGATGTGGGGTATGTGATTTGGCAATGTACTGGCAGGAAGGGGGGGGGTGTGCGTACGTATCAATGGCATTCCACATCCTACGTTTCTCGTCCACATACAGGTGATGCTGGATATCCACTGAAGAGATGGCTCCTCACACCAGTCCGGAACCCACGGGACCAGCATGAGGAGGACTACAACCATGCCCACTCACGTACCCGTGTAGTCATTGAGCAGGCATTCGGCCTACTGAAGGGCCGTTTCCGCTGCCTCAGCAGGTCTGGCGGGGCACTCCTGTACCGCCATGAGAAGGTTGCAAAGATGGTGATGGCATGTGTCATGCTCCACAACATGTGCGTACGTAGAAATGTGCCCATGCCCCCTGACGCAGAACTGCAAGCACCTGATGATGGTCATGATGAGGGTGGGGATGTGGCAGCACCTCATGGAGTCTGCGAGGCACCGGAGGCCCGTGACATTCGTCAGCATCTCATTGATGTATGCTTCTAGCACTCATGCCTGGTGGCTGATACATGGACACGGGACACGTGGCACTGTGTGTGTCTGGAACATGCACAATATGGACTGTACGCCTATGATGGCCTAGTACACAAAGATCAATGTCCACACATCTCATTGGTTGATCGTGCACTGTTTATGGCATATGTGATATTATGTTGAACACCCTATCGACCCGCCACCCAAGTGAGCCCAACACACCCCCTCCACCCTCCTACCTCCCCCCCGAACACCAGTGTACAAAGATGCTCATTGTCAGTGGGCTGTCGCTATTGCAAGCCCCCTCTGCGGGTATCAGGGGCACCCCTGCCTGTGGAGCGCAGGTTCCTTCCAGATCTACGTTGGGGGCTGCCCTGGACGGAACTTGCAACGGATGATGTGTCTGCCTGCTCACGTCCATGCATGTCCCTAAGGGTTTGCGAGAGCTCAGTGAGCACACGGCGCACTGCGGCAAGTTCGGCACATACGTCTTTGGACGTCGCATGCAGTTCCCCCCTCAGGCTCTCGGTGCTTCTCTCAATTTGTGACCTTAGCGTCTCTGTGCCTCTCTCCATTTCTGCCCTAAGTGTCTCAGTTGATGTTTCTATGTCTGCCTTGGTGCCCCCACATTCATCGGCATGGTCCTTGAGGAGTGTGGCCAGTTGCTGCTGTTGTTCGATCAACTGGTCGAGGGACTGTTGCCTCTGCTGGGCCATGGCCATTTGCGGGGGTGTCGCAGAGGGGCTGTTGACCTCATGTTGCCTTGCCACAGGGCTTGGGGGGGATGGCCAGTCGTCGTCTTGTGGGTGCCCCTGCGTGGTATCCTCATGTTGTACGGGATGGGACAGACAGGGGGATTGGGACAGGTCATGGATGGATCTGACTTCGGCATCCCCGTTTTCTGTGTCGGAGCATGCTGCCATCAATGGGGTGTCGCATATGGTGCTGCTGCCACCTGAGGCAGTGCCTTCTGTGGCATCCATTGGGGGGACCTGTGGTGGTGGTGTTGTGGGCATGCTGGCTGCTGGGGTGCCTGTTGATGTTCCCTCCTCTGTGCTGGCACCTGATTTGTGCTGCTGCCGTGTCTTGATGCGTGCAGCTGAGGTGGAGGGTCTCTGGCCGTTGGTCTTGGCCCTCTTTGCAGGTGTGCTGGTAGGGGTGTCCTGTGGCTCGTCGTTTGGATCGGACCCTGTGGTGGAGTAAAGGAGGGCGAGGGTTATTGATGGGTCTGTGGGAATTGGAATGGCATTGTATCACATGCATTGGGGTGGTACCTGAGGGTGATTTGGGTCGGGGCCTTGGAGGTGCTTTGATTTGTGTGTGGAGTGAGGGTGCAGTTGTTTGGCAGCCTGCAGTTAGGGTGTGCCTGCTGCACGTGTAGTGCGTGTTTTAGGGGTTTTTATTTATTTATGTATTTATTGTGGGTTTTAACGTGCGCTATCAGGCCGATGTGTGTGGACGTTCTCCTGGACATGTGTTTCTGTTGCACTATGTGGACGCATGGTACTTCACATGGATGGACTGTGTGGATTTGGCATTGTTTTATCTGGCCCACCTACCTGAATCTTCGGATGTCTGCACTCCTTTCTCCATCCCTCCGACTCCCTCTATGCTCTCCATTCCGATGGTGGAGGCACAGATTTCTTCCCAGGGGGTCAACTTGATGGGTGATTCAGGACCTCCCCCGGTGGCTGTGGCAATGTTGCGGTTGGCAGAGAGTATGCTGCGGACGCGTATCCGCAGGTCGTCCCATCGCTTGCGGCATTGCTGTGGGGTGCGGGGTGCGGTCCCCACCGCACTTACCCGCTGTGCCACCAGAGCCCATATGGCCTTCTTGTTTGCAAGTGCCGTCCTGGTCATTTGCGTGCTGAAGACGACGGCAGCATTCTCCTGGAGGGTCTCTGTTAGCACGGTGAGTTCCTCACGGGAGAAGTGGACCTGCCGCTTGCGGTCGCACGCTTTCTTCGCTACTTTTCCCATTTTTCTTGGTTTCGCTAGGGTGGTTGACGGGTTGGGGTGTGTTTCAGGGTGGTGATTTTAGTGGTTGTGTGGTTTTAGTGGTTTTATAGGTGTACGCCGGGATGTTTCCCGTTCCGGGCCCATGTTTTAACTTCCGTTTCCGTATATTTCCGGTCACCGTACTTTCCGGTAGGCGCACACTCCGGTGACCGCTGAGAGGGGTGGCGGTATTGCACCTAGGGCGCCGTACGGCGGCGGTGTGGGCCGTTTTGGGGTCATTTCCGCCATCGCGGACTTTGCACTTCCGCCGTGGCGTGGTGCTCGTGCCCGATGGGTCGGAATGGGCCGCACTTTGCTCCTTCGTGCAATGGCGGAAACGCTATTTACGCTGTGGCGCTCCGGTCAGTCGATTTCCGCAAGGGTCGTAATGAGGGCCATAGTGCCCATGATATTGAATGGAATATCATTGAAAGCGTCAAATGCCCTAGAAGAGGAGGAGATCTTGCTAGTATGCTTCTTAAATGTGAACACAACTGGATGTTCTGGTTAAGGACCGAAATGCACTAAATGAGTCTATTTACTGGCAGGCACTGTCAGTACTTGAACAGAAAGCTTTGATATCCTTAAAATACATGCATGGCACTATTGCACATCTATTGGGCACATGCATGTCCATTACAATTGTATGTTCATGATAACAACTCTTAATGAGCCATCCCCTGTTGGGAAATGGTTCTTCATTATTATTTTTATTTGTATCTTCTTTTTATCTCCTCTTAATAGAATAGGGACTGGCGGCCAATGTAATGCGCATTTTTCCGCTTTGTGGCTATAAAAACATATCTCTTGAAAGCAAACTTCCTACAGATGCCATATGCCTGACCTGCTTGTCTGATACTCAGGCTTTGCTACAACGCGGCATTGTGACCTCCATCACTTCTGGGTACAAATACACTACGGCATTGTTAGTAGGCCATGGCACATGAAATGGTCACGTGGTACCCGATTGCTATGACAACCGATGCAATGTAAACAGACCGAGATTTCCAGCGAACACGGGGTGCAACGAAGAGCCGTTCGGATTCTTCTTGGATCAGACGTGAACATGACCCAGTAACTGGTACGCTTTATGAATTGCTCTAATCCCGAACATAGACATAACAATGCCGCCAAACTCTCCATGGACAGAGCACACTGCCCTTCTTTATATATCAAGTAGTGAACATCTGACCCCATACTATGTGTGTTTTCGTTGTGCTTCAAGTAAATGCGACCATGCAATCATGTCAATGTGACAACACCTCCCCTGTCTCATAACAGTCAAGGTGCTGTATTACGCATTAATCACTGAATGATAAACGATAGGGGTTATTGTTTGACTTGACAAAAGCATCCTGTTTCTTGTTTTACGTGTGCACTTTAAGCGAGATGGTTTGATATGAAACCTGTGTGAAAAGGAGATGGCTTCTTTACTATGCCTTTTGCATTGTTGCTAAAGTGGGCGTGCTATGATAGATCAGCATGAACGCCCCACTGCTTTAATTTACAAGAGAACACTCCCTGGAAAAACCACAGGTCAGTGCACTAATACATCTCTCGCTGTTAAGAACCATAGTCTAAGAGATGTTTGCCCAAAAAGATGTCGACCAAGATGTACTCATAACACCTTGAACTTGCTGTATGTGTATTATGTGTGTGCTTTAATTAAGACACTGTACTCACAGGAATTGCAAACTTTTTTTAAAATTTATTTTTATTCAAAAGTTAACAAACAATACAAACCAAACTTGCAGTGCATACATTCACATTTCAATTTTGCATTATTTTAATTTGTTCACTGCTTCCCATGTTCCCCTCCCCATTACGAGCCCATTCTCTTCAGCGCTCCATTCCGGCGTCTAACCTCTTCCATAGGTTCTATTGGGTCTAACATTGTCCCGAACAAATCTGCTATCAATGATTTCTATGCCATCAGGATCTCTGCCTTCTCCCCCCCGCCTACATTGCTGGCTTCCTGCCATACCATAGTTTCTGCCTCCGCCCATTTCTGCAAATCCTTCCACCATACCTCCACTCATGGTTTATGACATGTCTTCCATCCCATAGCAATCCTTCTAATCGCAAGCGCATATGCCAGATCTTTTAGTTTGCTCACATGCTTGAGCTTCTGCGGCCCAGGGAACCCCCCTAACAAACAGAGAGCCATTTAGCCACATATTGTAGCTGACTTGCCACATAGTAAACTTCAAAAGTAGGCAGCTTGATACCCCCTCTGTCATAAACATTCTGAAGCTTCCAGAGTGCCACTCTGTTCCGTGTTCCGTGCCACAGGAAGTCCCTACACATGTTATCCAATCTAGCGAAAAACTTCTTTGGTATCCAGTACGGGATATTCCCAAAGTAATGTAAAAGCCTAGGCAAGACCGCCATCTTTAGCATCGCCCCCCGCCTCAACATTGCCAGGGGCAGTTTCGCCCAGAACCTCATGCAATTTTAAATTTTCCTAATGGCTACTACAGTGTTGCATTTATGTTCTTCTTCCACCATGTGGTATATATCTATCCCCCAGATAGCGAAATGTGCTTACCACCCACGGGATCTCTAACACCAGCAATTATGTCAGGGGGATTCCTTTATATTCACCCAGTGGAAACATGCTGGACTTCTGAGGGTTCACTGCTATGCCCGACATCTCTGCGTATTTGTCCATTACCTCCAGGATATATTGGAGGTTTTCCTCCGGATGTCGCAGATACAACAGCACCTCGTCTGCATATAAGGATATCATGTGTAGTTCACTCCCCACCGCAATGCCTATTGTGTCATACCGTTGGCTTAGGTAAATCGCTAAGGGTTCCAGTGCCATGATATAGAGCATAGGGGACCACGGGCAACCTCGTCTGGTGCCCCTGCGGAGTTGCCACCTTTCCGATATTACTGATCCGGTCTTAACCCTGGCCAGCGATTCAATATATAACATTTTGGCCCATTGTAAGTATCCCGGACCCATCCCATAGCCAGCCAGGGCCGCCAGCAACCATGGCCATTTGACCGAGTCAAAGGCCTTTATTGCATCTAGGGACACCACTGCCATCTCACCATCAGACTCGTTTCCATGTTCGATGATTCTGTGGAATCTTCTGAGATTATTAGATATATTCCTATTAGGGACATAGCCTGTCTGATCCGGGTGTATTAATTTACCAGGAATTGCACAGACTTAGTTGCATATTCTTTAGCCAATTTGTTTGGAGCTGCAGCAGAGAAATTACCTTTTTACTCTCCACATTCTCTGTCTTATATTAAGTACTCACGGACAGAAAGTGTGGACTTGTGCTTTGTCTTCTTTTTTGGCATTCCCAATTGGTGGTGTCACTCTTTTTGACAAACCGCTTTTTGATTGGGTTTTCAATTTTTTACCTAAGGTACCCTAGGATTATTCAGTAGGTCTATGGGATATTAAACTGTTGTGTACCCAGAATAGACTGCTGACGACACGCCATAGATGTTCCTTTTTTTTTAACACTTCTACTTTCATGTATTAACTGACATGGAATTAAGTGGCCCAGGACCGACAGGGTTGTAACATTCACCTAGATTGTGAAGATTATTCGAACTATTATTGGATAAATGGTAAATTCATAGTGCCTTTGCCTTCTTCTCCTGTCCCTATCAGATAAGCGGCCCATCATCGCGTTCTAGTATTAGATTTGGTTGATGCAGCTGTAGTAAAAAAAAATGGCTCTATCCTTCTGTCTTTCCTGACAACCGTGTCCTCAAAAGCCACTAATAGTCTGTGAAAATAACTCCTGTACTGCAGAGAAATTACACAAAGTTGTGTTTATGCCCTTTTTTGTGTTACACTTCGATCACTTAGGGCATTACCCTGTTCACTGTGAACTCAGTGCCCCCAAGTCTGTGACTACCGTATTGGTGATGGAACCATGGGCCAGGGAGGTGCGGAAAGCAGAGGGGATAAAGGGACTGAAGGTGGGGGGGGGGTGTAAGGAAATCATGGTGGCCACCACAGTATAGACAGACACAAGTGACCACAGCTAAAGGATGTTTGTTAAACTGCATGCAAGTTGGAAAAACGCCTAATCTAAATCTACATCTAAGATGAGAGCAAGCATCGACCATCAAATGAAAATAAGGCAGTCCTAGTGGCGTTGTGTCAAATAAAAAGGGTCTATACTAAGAAACCTATTGCCAAACATGTTGCGGTTTATTACACGGTCACACGTAAGTCAGCGATCTCCTTCTCCCACAGTGAATGTGGCGCACAATAAAAACGCTTTTGATTTATTTGAAAAGCGTTTACTATGGTAAGGCCTCAAACCCATCTCGCACACATACCCAGTGCCACAATGGATTAGGAACCAGGCCGGTGGGTATTAATAAGATATTTATTAATTAATTTATTTAAGTCAAATTAGAACAAACAGATTACATAAGCCACCAATGTTGTGGCAACACCGAAACAAAATGACTTTGGTAAAGTATCCACACAGGGGTAACACTAGAATATGCAGTTACCAAAGTTTCCCTTCACATCACCCCCAATACAAGCAAAGAACAGTTCAAGGCACGCAATGAAAATGAATGCAAACAAAATTCTGCTTTTCTCCTAGCAGCCCTCACCCTCCAAACATCCATTAGGCTCGACTATTGAATGAAAGGCAGTGGCAGGGAGTGGGAACACAATGGGAACATCGGTTTTTGGGTAGTGCTCACAGAAACATTATGCGGGACAAAAAGGAAATGGGAAAATTCGTTTTGCAGTGCACAAAGGCTTTGAATTGTTTAGAACAACTGCTATGGGAAAGAATAGAAAGAAATGAGGAATTTGTTTTTTCTACACCAAACGGACAGGCAGGGCTTTGGGGAATATTAGTCAGCACATAATGAAAAAATTGGATTTTGGAAGATTTGATCACAGAACCAATAGAGTAGACAGAAATGCACTGGCAAATATTTGTTTTGCTACGCCTGACAATAACACACATGACCTTTAGGGTTATTATCATAACAGAATGGGAAAATCAATTTAGGAATGTTTAGCACAATTGCAATAGGAGAAAGAAAATGCAAATGGGAATTCCTCTTTTAGATCGCAATGGGAATGCTGTGACAATTTAATTTTGCAGACCGCAATGTGAACACAGGGACAATTTCGTTTTTACCTTGCACCCTGCCCAAACACATGGAAGCAGGGCTTTTAGGAATTAATTTGTTTGGCAAATCTTTATGACTATACCGGCTCAGAACACACTGGGAAAAGATTGTTGGTTTGGAATGCCAACAATACAGATCCTGTGAATTACATGTGGGAATTAATTGATTTACTTTGATAAATATGCTAAGGATCTACACAGGCAAACAGGGTATTTTTCAATGGGGAAATAACTAAAACAATGCTAGATAAATATAGGGCTTATACAATCAATGGCTTGGGATAGTTCTACATTCAGGAGAGGTCTAGAATGGGCAGCAGGGAGTGTCAGGGCACACCGCTGGGACAGCCAAGGTGGTCAGTCAAGGATCTCCTCTCTTTCCTCCAAGGGGCCCCAATCAGCTTCTATGTCTCCTGGCTCCTGTGCAAGATTAGGCCTCTCTGGTGAAAAAGTACAGCTCTGAGGCAAGCGGCTTAGTTATAGGGAAAATGACATCACTAACTTGTCATCATTCCCAATGAAGGGATTGGCAATGTTCACTACCCCACTCCTGGGCTGATAGGACGGAGTGCTTTGGAACAGCTAGGGGAGGAGAGAGCTTCATCATCTCGCTTTGACAGATGGGCTCGGTCAGCATTAGGACTTGAAAATCTCACCACGTGGCAAGTACCTTTAATTTTCACATCTTGACATGCATGAATACATTTTTGAGCACTACATTTTAATGTGAGTCAAATGAGACTAGTTATGAGTCTGAACATCATTTTTGTGCAGAAATACAGTTTTTCTTCATTTACTCTGGGACTATATCAGTGAAAAATATGGTACTTTACGGGCGTCCTACTAATCATAATTGGCACGCTTTATCAACTTCTTGCATCTGGTAATCACGAGGAGGCCCAAATCACAGTTTTCATGAGTAACTTTAGCTGTGTTTGTCCCTCGTTTTAACATGGTTCGAAGGGGTTAACGTTTATCTTTAATAAAATCCTAGAATGACTGTTGTGCGACAATAAAATGCATTTCTCCCATTGTAAGTCAATGTGCAATCTCACTCCTCATCTGCTGGGGACCCCCACCTTTTTTAAAGTTTCAGTTCCCCTCTTCAGGCCCAGCGTCAGCAGTGAGGGTCTGTGTTTAGATTAGCATGCCCCTTCAAAGGCTAATGGCCAAGCGAATGCATTTTTTTGATGGGACTTAGGCCCTGTCTGTTCTGGCAGCACAGGTCACATCAGTTCCCCACCGCATTTCTGATCTCAAAAGTATTCAAGATTGTGATTTTAAAGAAAGGCACTGACAGATGGAGACAACCAGGGCTGAATCTCCAGGACAACCAAGGGAGGCCCTGAAGTTTAATTGCACATCTGAAAAATAGCCAGCAGCTCATGGCTGTCCAGCAAACAACCTGTAAACTCGTACATAAATGCATTTTAAATGACATTAAGGCACACAATTTACAAAGTATGCATGCAAGTTTCTTTAACATTGTCCTTGGGGATGAGCATATGATAGACAGAAACCAAGTTAGCATTTTGACAATCTGGCAGACATTTTGCTGAGCATATTATCGGTTTAGAGGGAAAAAATGAAATGACGTTATGTTGTTTAATGTACATTAAAAAAATGCTCTGTTTCACTGCAGCTGCTGGGGCACCATCAGGTATTTGCTTTCAGATACTGTGCACTGTGGTTTCAGGGAATATCAGTACAGCTCTTCATGGATTTGTCAAAGCATCCTTGCCACGTGTCTTTCTTTCCCTTTATGAAAGGCAGTTCACATATTTTAGCATCTCCAGATTTTGGGGCCCACTTTCTTTCCTTTTTGCTTGTGTTTCATAGGCCTTATGTTGGACATCATTTCTGTGCTGGCCTTTTATTGAGGGGCATACACAACAATGCCTCTGGCCTTTTGATTTCTGGCATCCAGGGGCTATTTCACCCCACAAACCTTACAACTAATACAAACATAGTGTGGGATAGTTCTCAAGAAAAGGAAGAAGTGTTCACGAATAATCTGTCAGGATGCGGTAGCCTGGGACTCCCTTCCCCACATTTTAAGCACAGGGTAAGGTAGGGTCTTGGAGCACAGTACAGTCTTGAGCTTCCCCAGCACGACACGACAGTTCCACAAACAGCTCCGCCGTCAATGGCCAAGTATCCTTTCTCTTTAAAGTATCTTCTCTTTGAGGGCCTGACGTGATCAAATAACAAAACAAAACACAAAGTTCCTTTTCACGTATTCTTTGGGTGTTGGATTCACCCCTAGGTCCCCCTCTTCCGGGCACTGACTTTTCACAAATTGATTTCAACAAATCAAAATGAACAGTTCCCTTTTGTGGGTTATAGGTGATCCACCTCTTCTGGGAGCAAATCCCTAGAACATTCTTTAGTAATGTCAGGACCTTGGATAGTTATGTTCTCTTGCTTTTGAACGCCTTTCAGGTTTCCGAAGTATCGAAACAAAAATGGTCACAGCTTTCTTCTCTTTACTTTTATGAAAGTTCTTCACATCTGGGTCCTCCCTCTTCTGGGTGCTGACCCTTCTTCCACTTTCAGCCTCCCTCCACTGGGTTCACTATGGCTTTTCTGTCCTTCACAAATCTCAATGTCTTTGTAAACAGTTCCCGTGGACATCCCTCTTCCTTGTTCATTCTTGCCAACTTAATATTTGCATTCGCTTTGAATGCTTGTGAGATTCACTTCCCTTGCTTTCTCACAGTTCTTATGTCAAAGGCTTTCGACTGTACAGGGACTTTGATTCACCTATCTTGACAGCTCTCCTATGGCCTTCTGGTAACTGTAGTTTCATTCAGACGGGGACTGATCAGGGTTTCTCGTAGTAGCACCCACATGGTACCGGCTCTGTTGTGCAGCTGGTCTCCCCTTTACAATCTTACAGTTCTTTGAACTTCTTTCACTTTTCCATTTTGCAACTTTCACAACTCTCATTCACCACAGCCGGGTTCTAATCGGTTCTCCCTTTGACTCACCGGCTGTGATGAACCGCTTGGCTTTCTTGTAGATGAAATCCAGGCCAGTACCATGGTAGCAGGAGCCTTCCTCGCTCCGGCTTATCAGCGTCGACACGCTGTGTGTACCGTTGACATCTGCTGCACACACTTGGGCTATTGTCCTCAGCGTTACAATTCTTTCAGCTGAGGGTTCGCTTGGTTTTGTCAGAAAGGGTAAGGTCGTGTCTTTCCTCGTCAGCTTCTCGATATTCTCCACCTTTCTCCTCCTTTTGAACTGCTGGGTCTGGATAGCTGTCTCGCCGTGAGGTCTGCCTTGCTCGTCTTGTGCTCTCTGGCTACACCTTTTTTCCCTGTGGGGAAAGGAAAGGGTTGTCAGGTGTGTGTGTTTCAGGTTAATTGCCCGATTTTGCGTGACCCGGGGGTTGGGACATGTCAGGTAAAGAGGGTGCATATTCCATGATCTGTCATAATATAACCAAGTGTTCGGGTTAGAAAAAGAGGGTGGTAGAGTTTCCAGGAATCCTGCAGAGTCGGAAGGGAAAGAGGTGCTACATGGATTTATAACCCTTGTACTAGGGTTTGCAGTGATCTGGGAAGGGTAGGTGTTGGAGGGTTTGTGAACTAAACAGCAGGGTTTGTGGGGATTGTAGTTATTGGTTACATTCCACTGGGAGTTCTGCAAATGATAATCAGAGGGACGGGATTGGTGGGGTTTGTGAAGCAAACTGGAATAATTGGGATTGTGAAATGAATGGAGGGAATTGTGGGAACTGTAGTGTTTTGTCAGGGTAGAGTAACCAGAGGACTGTGGAAAAGAATGTTCAGGGTTGTTCGGGTGGTGCGCAGGAAAACAGGGAACCTGGGGTAGATAATCTTTGAGTGCAAGTGGGTTTGAGGTTTTAGGGGAATGGTTCTGTATGGAGGGTCATGAGATTGAGATAGGAGAGATTCAATGGGAGGAAGTGAGGTAGATGTATTATAGCCTGCAAAGGCCTCACGGATCTCACCCTCTTCTTCTTCTTCTCCGGTAACATACAGCGTCTCCCTTTGTGCATTCTCCTGAGCATAACCGTGGGCTTCCCTACCCAGGTGATCTTTCCCCGCTCATCTGCCTTCAGGGTTGGGATAAGAGAGGGGCAGCCTTTTCTTGGCATCCTGAATAAGGACCCTCGGGGTCTGCTGGGGAGAATACCTGCAGGTTTCTTACAGGGGGCGCATACATAAAATGAGCATCTTTGCAGATGATGTCCTGCTGTATATCACAGATCCATTGTCTTCAGTATCTCGCCTTATGGAGGGCCTGGCGCGCTATGGGAAGCTATCAGGTTTTAAAGTTAACTTTGACAAGTTAGTAGCCATGCTGGTTGGAGGACTGTCGGGAATAGAGGAATACTTTGTAAGGGAACTCCTGTTCCAGGTGAAGGAGGAACACTTCTGGAACCTGGGAATACAGGTTTACAAACAAGCAGGGGGTCTCTATGCAGGGAACTCTGCACCGTTATGGATAACAGTGCTCAAAGAGGTGGAGCCGTGGGGTAGGCTGGGGCTTACGTGGATGGCACGCCTAAATTGCATAAAAATGGTAATACTACCCAAATTCCTGTTCCTGTTTCAGATGCTCCTGGTTGTGGTTCCGAAGTCCATTTTTGAGGAGATCTAGGAGATCCTATTGAAATTCTTGTGGGCAGGGGACCAACACTGCATCGCATATAAGACATTGACCCTCCCAAGGGAGGAGGGTGGGATCCCGCATTTCCCGAACTACTACAAAGCGGCCCAGCTCTGGGTGCTGGTGGATCACATAGACCCAGCATCAAAGAAGCAGTGGGTACCATTGGACAGCGAGGTATTATCACCCGTTCCCGTAATGGAGTGGCAATTGGTCCCCCAGTCCTGTATCCCAAGGAGGGTGTTACATCATCCCATCGTGGAGGTCCTATGGACACTCTTGCGGGAGGGAAGGGAGAATAAGTGGTTATCAACCTGGCCATCCCCCCTGAGATGCATTTGGGCTCTGCTGTTGCAGGATGGGATTAGAGAACCATCAGCATTTCACTTATGGTATGAGGCAGTGTTGAGTATGGCGGGCCAAATGTGGGAAGAAAGAGCCTTCATCACAATAGAGAGGCTAACAGAAAGCCTGCAGATAGGCACACTGTCCATTTTCCGTTACCTGCAGCTGAAAAGGGTTCTAGTGGAAGGTTTTTGGTGGGTGAATCTGCAGAGGGGGATGACGGGCTTTGAGAGACTCTTGATCATGAGGACGGGCTTTAAGGGCCTCATAGCTAGACTATATAAGGGAATATTGCTAGCGGAACCCAGGGACCCACTCCCAGCCAGGATTAAGTGGGTACACAACCTAGGGAGAGAGATCGATGATACCCTATGGGCATCAATGGGTAGGTAGGTGGTTAGTCCGACTGCCTCCCTGCAATATCAGCATTGGGCCCTAAAAGTCTTGCACAGGTGGCATTACCCGAAGGCAGTGTTGGCAAAGATGTGTAGGAGATACGACCCGGGTTGTTGGAAATGTGGCGGGAAGAAAGGGGACTATGGCCATATGTGGTGGGGCTGCGGCAAGGTACAAACATACTGGTGGGAAGACCTGTCATGGATCAAAGGGGTTGATGGAATCAATCAGGAACTTTCCCCATGGCTGCTTCTCTTTGGGATAATGTTGGAGGCTGACTAAGGGGAGGTGGGTCACATGGTAAAGGTAATGTTGGTGGCAACTAGATGTTGCTGCACCCAGATGTGGAAAAGTCTGAGGATGCCAACTGAAAAAGAATGGACAGCCAAGGAGCATGCCTTATTTGACATGGAATTCCTTACACACTTGCTTGACGAGTCCCGAACCAACATTGAGGGCCAATGGGTGCCTTTCTTGGAAAAATCCAGCGTTGAGAGGTAGGTGAGGATGAAGTGACGGGAGGGGAAAGAGTGCAGGGTTTGACGATATATGGCCATGTTACACTTGGCCACCCAGCTGGGGGAGTGACACAAACAGGGCTAACCCAGGCAAAGTATAACCTGATAGTGGAATGAGACTGTACTCGGCAGTGGCACCTAGAAACCATTTAGGGGGAGGTGCGCTACCTTTGTGGTGGGGAGCCTACCGAAGAGGGTGTGTACGAGCTGCATGGAGGGGTCAGGGGGTGGGAAGGCTTGAGGGCGGGAGGGTGGGGGAAGAGAACTGGGGAAGTTTACAGTGGGAATCTTAAACGTTGCCCGAGTGGCAGTTGAGGACTTGAGCTTCGGAACTGCATCTCCTGTCTAAGCTTAAAGAGTGGGGAACTAAAGCAGGCAGGGAGGGCCAATGTGACCAGGCTCATTCAAAGGTTTGTATTGGTATGATTGAAATGCCAATAAAGTTTAATTTTCAACAACAAAAAAGCCAATCTAACCCCATTTATCCTGCTGCAACATTTGCATCTCCAAGTCTACCTTGTGTGCAGATGTTCCAGCTTTTGTCAAGGTTTTTTCCACTGCTACCTTTGACAAAACACTATTTGTGAGGAATTTGACCATCCGCACAAGGAGAGTGTGCTTGCCTGGACTTTGTGATTTTTGTTTACTTAAAAATAATGAATGATGGGAGATTAACCTCTGGAAAATATGTGGGGCCATTCCCGCTCATATTTTCGACACTCACCGAACAGCAGAAGAATAGTTATGTATTCTCGACAGACGCAGCTTACCAGCGCCGCCCTCCCCTGTCATGTGTAGCTGACACCTGACAGCTGTGGGTACATCAAAAGCATCTGGCCGTGGGCAGCCTGATTAGCATTTCAGGACCTCATGGATTTGCATCTCCATTGTTACACCTTGCTGGTGGTGGTGAATACTGAAGAATGTTAATAAGTAGGCCTCATAGTAGGCCTGGGTGCAGGAAGTAACAATGGAGAACAGAGACCAACACCTCTTTGTAATGCAATGTGTCAACTTGGTACGAACACCCCTCCTTGGTATGAAAGGGCAGTGAATGTCCTGTCTGGAACCACTCCTTTCAGAGCAGGGAAGTATGTGAATTTTAGGAGACGAAAGTCTGAATGCAAGCCCCTACTTCAAAGGAGGCACATGTTGTGACCAAGTGCTGCACATGGCTCAGTTAATTAGGGAGACACTTTGATGTACAGCAAACAGGAAGAGGGGTGGGACTTAGAAGTATATGTGGCCTTCCTTCCCCTGTCTGTTGCAAAGCGCTGTGATTCTGACCTGAAGCATCACTGAAGATTGTTGGTGGGGACCCAGGATTGGTTCATTAAGGTGGGCTTAGCCTATACCAATCGCTGGTGCCCATTTGGCTTTAAAAGAGGGCTGAGTCCCTCACTGAGAGATCATCTGAATACTTTGAACAGAATAAGAAGGATAACTCATTTGGACCCGAGCTGAAGGTACAGTCTGCCTTACAACTTCCGCCATTGAAGGAAGGCCAGGAGTTCCAAGCGGGAAGCAAGAGCCCTGCCCTAAACATCTCCTAGGGAACAGAGGGAGATACCGGAGTCAGAGGACCGGAACCGGTACCGAGCCAGCACACAGCATGCCGTGCTTGGCTCTGACAGCAAGCTTCCTAGCTGGGAAGTGCCAGAGAGTCTCTGGACGAAGGACAAGGCCGTGGCCTGCAATCACTCTCCTGAGCTTTGGGCCATCCGCCATGAAAAGACACAGGTCCTGCAAAGAGGCTAGGAGAAATGCCGCAGAAGCATCATCCAGCGTCCATCTTTTTAAGGACAATTTTGAGACAGTCGACTCCTCGAACCGCATCCGGCTGCACCGCTGACTGTTGTCACGCTGCAGTCACCAGAGCCGTCCGAGACACCTCGACCAGCATTCCAGATCTGCCAACTAGCACAGAGACAACGATTCTTGGCCCTGAGCCGCCGCAAACTGCCTGCTGCCTGGTACCTGCAGTGGTCACCCGCCATTAACTCTGTCTCACGTGCTGCAAAGTGCCCTGATACTGTCTTGACGCTGTCCAGAACCAAGAACTTCTTCAAAACCAGGTACATTGTGGTTCTGCCCCCCTGGTCCTTCTCCGAAGGCCCCTAGGGACAGTTACGACCCTTTGCCCCTTCGGTGTTGAAACCAAATAACCTTGAACAGCAAGACTGATTGCTTTACCAGCTACGCTCATGTCAGTATCCAGAGTGCATCCCTTTCCTTTGTTAAACTGTCTGTCCTCTGTGTTCCTTTACAGTGTAGGTTGTAATTGTAGTGTGCTAGAACTGTCTGTTGTAGTAATAATAAAAGTAGATATTTGTATAAAACCTTGACTGGACAGTCCTTTTTATCATTGGGTAATAATTGTATTTTCCCTGTATTGCAACTAACCAAGGATCCACGACCATGCGGAGATAAGCCTGCCGTTCCGTCCACGTTACCAAAATTGGACAAGGAGGTCTTATAATTTACTTATATTCCAATCTGTTCGGATCCCTTCTAGGGTACTAGAGATGTGGGGTTGATTGATGGTTTAGAAACCGATAGTCATCCCTGGACCACTGGTACCCTGGAAGTTGATCCATCACAGTATTGACCTGCATTTCAGAAGTTGATTCTTCAGAGTATTGACCTGCATTTCTAATGTCTTGCACACCCCTAAGGGTCGTGTTGCCACAATGCTGGTGGCCAGAGAGCAAGGTGTTGGTCATAAAAACCTAATAGCGAGACTTCGCAATTGATTAACTTTCCAGGCCCGACACTTCTCAGCAAACAAACATCAAACCTCCTGCGGTTTTATCATAAAATGATAGGTTTATTGAGTAAAGATATTTTGCGCGTAGGTCATTGTCTTCATTAGTTTTAGGAGTTGCTGTAGAATTGTGGAATAAGCAGCACATTTAGTAAAAAATATTCACGACTTTGTAAACGGTTTCATGTTTACGTTAAATGTTCAAATTTGTATTTTACTGGGTTTGCAGTGTACTCAATACATTTTTACTTTTTTGCATTTATTTTATTACAGAAGATCACTGTGGACTAGCGATGCTCACGCAACGAGGAAAAATAATGGCAGTGATAGAACACGTCTTGCAGCTAAAACTGACTTTACCTGTGACAGAAAAACTGCAATACCATAAAATCAATGCGAGAAATTAACATCCGAAAGGCTCATATGTAAAAATAAATAAGTCAGGTAAAATTATACTATACTGCCCTAAATGCTAGACACAAGTAGATGTATCACTTCTGTTATTAACTTACTTTCGTTCCTAACTTAAGTATATGCATAGGTTTTCCGAATTTTAAAATAAAAAAAAACGGAAAAATAGAAATTGAGATTAGAGATCGTCTTTTAAGCGCTCACATACAGGCAGCCAGGCAACTCCTACTCCACCGGCATGCGGAGCATTGCTATATTTAAATGAAGTTCATACGTTCAGTATCTGATAAACTGCAGACACATTATACTCAACCATGGCGGCAAAGGGACACAATGATGGAGCGTATGCCACAGACCCAGAAGAGCTCCTTTTGGACAACATTCATTCAATGCAAACCAATGCTTTAAATGAAGCGCCAGGACAAAGTTTCGAGTTAAGCGGCTGACCCTATGTAACTCATGACAACCATACAAATGGCTCAACTATCCTAATGATTCCTGGACGGAGGCTGGGTGGCCTCAACTCCCAGCAATTGTGAAGCAGCACTCAATGAAATGGCCGAACTTTAACCCAAAACTTGGCCCTCGGTGCGTCTTTACGTGTAAGGAGGGTGGTAGAATTATCATTTTCTTAAACGCTCGTAAAATCAGTCGAACCCTCGTCGAAAAATATAAATGGAACAGCAACGTTTAACAAACGGAATATGAAAAAAGAAAATCAGTTGATTTGAGATTAAAAAAGAATGGGAAGTTAAGTAAAGGTAATTCGACTCAATGACATAGGACAACGTAAAAGAACATTTAGCCCATGTCCCGAGTGTGTACAGCTATTTTGATAGACGCATGCGATGTTAACACCTTTAAAATAAAACATTTAAGTATGTAATTATTGAAGTTTAAAAACATGTTTATAATATATTAGCGCTAGGTGAAAACAAACTGCAAATGTGTAATGCAACTAAAACGAAACGTACACGGCGCTGCCCATTAGGGTGCAAACTAAAAGCAGTGCCTTCTCCTGTGCATCTGTTTTTTTTCTCCATTTTAAGAGGTCTCCCAACGTCTCCTCCCCACACCCCCCATTCTGTTTTGCTCAATAAATACCATAATCATATTTACATGGTGTCAGTTAGGCAAAAATATATTCAATACCTGTCCATTTGTTAAGCAGTATTGCAAAGGCCAAATAACTGACTTTAACAGTAGGTGAATGTAGTATGATATATGCAAAACAGTGCAATGAAACCATTTTTAATGCATGTGCTTCACTGTAAAAGTGAGTATTCAATGTGACACTCGCAGTGAGAGCTGGCCAAAGGGATTTAGTTTAGTGATCGTTGGGATAAAGGTATCAGCGTTTTGACTAGAAGAAAAAGAAGGGACAAGAGGTGTACTTATTGGCCAGCAGAACATTCTTGGGAGTCCATTACTAGTTTGGTGGTGGTATTACACTGGTGGTAGTATCTCATTGTCATGATGTGTATGCGTGATGGGCTTGAGGTGTGCTGAAGAGTTCAGAGGAGCTGTGAGGGCTATTGAACAGATAATCCTATTTCATACCCTCCAGATGATAGCCGGAGGGGGTTCTGGTAAAGGAGAACCTGCTGTTATAGGAATGTGTCAGATAGGAATTGGAGTGTGAAGAATGAGTGCTGGGGACACAAAAGGAGAGTTTGACAAAAGGCACTTCCTCACCCGGCGCCATATCAGATTGGCCTCAGGCGGGAGAAAGAGAATAATTGTTGAAAATGTACATGGTGTGAGAAACCTGAGGGCATTCTCACTCCTATTCCTCATGGGTCCTCTGCACAGGAGGCCAGGGAATGGCCATTGCTTTTGGATCCCGACCCCGGGGGTGGACAAGGGAGGGAGGATCACCTAGGTAGAGGGTCTGTGAGGACTAGGCATAGGATACCTTTAGGAGAGACATGGTATACCCCTTTTCCTACTACTGATAAACCCAACCCTTTTCAATTCCCCCGACTTCCTCATGTATGACTGTCAGAAGTACTGGGACGAAGAAGGGGCAACTACGAATAATAAAGACTAGGTGCTTTTACCACGCTGGTACTGGGACAAGGAAGAGACCTTTTTGTAATTTGTAATTGTAATTGGTTATTTATATCGTGCTTAATACCCAGAGGTTTCCAAGCCTGCACCCAGGGATCGAACCTGTGTTGCTCTGTCGTTTTTGCTTACAAGGCAAGCGCGATGCCCCCTGGCTATCCTCCCGAGACTAAAGCCCTGCTGAGAGTAGTAGAGGTCAGGCATGTCTCTTTAATGATGGTCAGGCAGGTCTAATTGTAAAACTGCACCTGCAGCCTGTTAGGAGGCTGCACGTGTATAAAAGGCCCAGTCTATGTGTAGGAAGCAGCGGCACAGGAAAGGGTGAACTTGGAGAAGCCGTGGCATCGAGAGAGCAGCAGCGGAGAGGCCCGAGAAAGCAGCTGGGAGCTGTGTGTACACAGCATGTTAACGGGAGTGCTGGGTCTCCGTGGAACCGGGCGAGCATTAAAAAGGGAGCTGTGCCTGGAGACTTCCACTTTTCGTGTTTGCTCTACTCATTCCCCTGGGGTCAGAAGCTGACCCAGGAGTGCCTAAGGGGCAGAAGAAGAAGTCCTGAAGCGGAAGACCAAAGGCCGAGAGATCCGCGCTGCAGGAATGCCGAAAGAAGCAACCAGTGAGTTTCTATGTGAAGGGAATCACGGTGTGCAAGTGTTTAAAGTTCTGCAGAGGATTACTTTGTATTGGAGTGGTCACGTGTATGAACAAACACGTTTTCGAAAGTTTCTGAGTGAAACCCTCCGTTACGCTCACCTGGTGTCCACAGGGGCGCCACACGATACTGGATGGAGGTCTAAGCGCTATAGCGGACCCCTCTCTGCTTGGTTATGTGCCAGATGTTGGGTAGCGCCTATAACAGGAGAATGGAGGGTTAAGATACTGGTTCTGTGATGGGTGGACTCCCACCTCCATCTGGTCCAAATCCCCTCCCTTGGGGTTATTGCTCACCTTAGGTTTTTGTGCGTTGAACTCTCCACCCTGCGTCTCTGTGCAGGGGCGCGTGGTTGGTGCAGGCGTTCTGTGAACCTAGTTGCTTCACTGGTCCGTGTGCCCGGAGATGAGCGAGGTAAAAGAAGCGCAGGGTGCTGCCAGGACTCGCTGCTTGCCCAGGTAAGAGTTGTTATTAATGCTGTCCTTGTTTCTTTACCTTTGCAGGTTGCGGCAAACTCCAGAGATGGGCGAGGTAAGCGAAGCACAGGATGGATTCAAGGTCGGTTACTTCACAGGTTCTTGCTTGCTAATGCTGTTCTTGTTCTTCCAGGTTATTAATGGAATCCGGATCGCTTCAGGATCGGGCCGCCGGAGAAGCAGATGAGCAGGAGCTGGACACAGTGAGCGTTACACTGCAGGAGTGCAGAATAACTCGAAGCATGTTCTGCTGTTTGGGTGTGGTTTAAATAGCCCAGGTAAAGTAGTTCCAGGCCAAGTAGTTCCAGGCCCAGCCACACCCAAAACACTAGACCGCATGGCTTGATTCTGAAGAACTGAGCTGTGTAATAGGCCTCCATGTTAGATTAAGGTCCAAAACTGGTATTGCTTTATTCCTGATAATGAGTCTGGCACCAAAGGCGCCAGGACTGACTCCATGTATGTTTCTGATGGAGTTTCAAGGCCCTGTGTAAAGAGCTTTAGCCCCACTCCTGCCAGGGAGCTGTTATACCTGAGGGGGTCAGGGGCATGGATTGTGACACCCTCATTAACTCTTGAACAAGTGAGATTACGTTGTATCAGAGTGGTCGCGTGGAAGTAAAGACACGTTTTCGAAAGTCTCTGAGCACATTACAATGGCAATTTTCACTTACTTCTAATAAGGAAATCAAATGAACTAAACCTTTTCGGATGACAATAAAAGGTCTTCAAGAGCTGGGCCTTTTCTAAAAGCCACTTACAAAAACCTAAAACATCAAAATGGAATGAATACATTTTTTTCTAATTGCAACGAACATTTATGAGTGCTGTGCATGTTATTCAAACCATTTCACAAGGATATATACCAACAAGACAAGTTGAATGGAGGTCATTAGCATCTATAAAATCCGGAATCAAATGAACTGTATTAAACACCTTTTCAGTGAATGCAACTTCAGATCCAAGCACCACTTATGTGTATTGAACTTACAAACTAACTTTACATAGAATTTTAAAAATACAAGGAAAATAAATGTGAATGATACAACTACACTTTGGCATCAGAGTGAATGTAACTTTGAAGATGCATTTCTACAAATAATTGAACTACACCTTTCCACCAAAGATATTTGTGTGTCGAGACCAACCACATCCAGAGGGCGCAAGTGTGGCGCAGACCTTTAAGAAAGCTGGAAAACATCCTTACATATTGGACGCTAATCTTGGAGAAGGGAACCATGAGGTTCAACTTACTTTTGTGGTAGGGACTATATTCTGAAACCTGAAGAAGGGAAACCTGGTTCTTGTGAATTTTACATTTGAACTTAAGGTTCTCCCGAGGCTTTTTATCCGAACTGCTTTATAATTAGGGAAGGGAGCTGAAAGAGAGCTGTGAGCTGGACAGAGCTCAGAACTTTATGTTGAACACTGTTTTGTTTGCTGACATCCCTACACAATGTATAGATTAGTTGTGAGGGTTTTGGACACAGACAGGTTCTTAAATTGAACTTTTGAACTTTGACTTTCATTAGTTTTGGTAGAGAAATCCCACCACAGATAGGAGTTTTTCCATCCTGACCTTTTCAATTAATAAACCGTTATTGTTCATTCAGAATCTATTGTCTGTGTCTTACTCCAAGATGCCTTCACAGTGGTGAAGTAGAAAATAAGCTGGGTAAGTTTGTAAAATAATGCATGGCAGGCTGACTTGGCCAAAGGCAAACTTTAACATGAATGACAGCCATCCATTATAAGGCATGTATGCAGAGGCTGTCTGCACCTTAAGCACAGGCTTTAATACCTTTCTGTACTACATTGGTGTGTTCAGGTGATGCACAAAAACAGGAGAGCAGACAACCTTCCACTTCCTAGCTAGATCACAAACTACCAGGTTCTACAAACGGTAAAGTTGTCAGGAACTGGGGGCACTTTTAAATGAGGGTGGATTTTGGTCTCCGGCTCCACTGGGAGCAAGGCACTGGACCGGGCTTCGTAGAAGTACTTGAGACCTGCTATGAGCTTTCTGGGGCTGGTAAAGGTGGTGCAATAGTTTGGATCTCTTATGGCCTGTGATGGGCTCTTCTAGGAAATCATCTACAGAATCCAGGCTTGCCTACCCTTAGCCTGCAGTTCACTTGACCTGTTAATAGAGGGCAGGTGGGTCATTTTCGGTTCCAAAGGAATGCATTGTCTGCTTTTGCAGACATACACTGGGCAATGTGGCCCTTTTCCTGAACTGAGTGCTGCTAATGTGATATTTAATCACTTAGGGGGCGGTGAAGTACTAGGCCACATTCCTGCTGCTTCACAGCCCTTGTACAAGGCCACATGGCATTGGAAATACAACACAAAACGTGATATTTTATAGCATGACATAACACAATATATCATAACGTATATGTTATGATATAACTAAACCGCTGTCATGCCCAAAACTGAAGGGGGATAGGCAAATAAGTTAGTATGCATAGATGAACTGAAAAATTAGCAAAAGGTCCTTAAAACTGACAAATGACCTATAGTATCAAAACACTGACATTTAGAAGGAAGAAACTCAAGGAAGAAAACTAGTGAAAGTCAAATAGCAGCGAGTGTGAGCGAGTCCAAAAATAAGGGTTCTCACTCTTTTTAAAATAAATGCATAAAAGCAAGTTTGCAGGATTGCATTAAAACCTGCCCAAACACAAAATATTTTCCTCCATAGCAAATTCCCAGACCTGGGTTTTCAAAAACAGCATTGTATTTGGAAAACTGGGCGGTAGCTAGGCAGGCAAATGTCCTTCACAATCCCTTTCAAAACCCTGACGGGATTACATTTAAACCTGTGGAAGCGCACATTAATTTGCAGCAACGTTAACCCCCAGAATACACTTTTTCGAACAGCATGCATTAGTGCATTTTAGTTGAATCAGTCAATATGTTTCCAAATACCTTTTCCTTCAGGGGGTTTCTAGAGGCAACCAGGGCGACCATGCTGTCTTGTGTGTGTATAATTCTGGATTTTCAGTTTAAACATTAAAGCAACAAAAGGTTGCTCTGTAACCTTTTACTTTGTGAAAAGTATTAAATAGCATCTCTACTAAAACCCAACAGGAGCAGGGTTGGTAGAGTGCTTTAGAAACAAAGCTCAGATCAATAGAATAGCCGTGGGAATCCCCCACAGACACCTACTCGAAGCGTGTGCTACAAACTACAAAATCCACGTTATTTTTAATCTGCAGGCCAAACAAATTTAGATTTGGAATTGGTCTCTTCTACAGCAGCGAACAAAAAGCAAGCATTGACAAAGCAGTAGTTTTGTATTTGTTATAGTGCATAGATGGTGGAGAGGAGCCGAGGAACACAGGTCAAGGATACTGTGATGCGAGCACAAGGAAGGCACATTTACAAGGAAGGAAAATCGAAGCAGAGTGCACACGGGGTTGAGGGGGGCTTTTGCAGTTTTGGGCTGGCCATGTGTGTTTGTATCCTCCCATGAGATGAATGCATGAGCTAAAACATTGGTGGTAAAAACATTACTGGAACAAATAAAAGAATGCAGGACTCTTAAATGCTCTTGAACATACTAATTTTCAATTTAAACATCTCACCCACTGCAAGCTCTTGTTGGGAAGGAAATAAACCTCTCACACCCACTAGGTGCTTAGAGTGAGGCGTGCTAAAAAACCTTGCACGAACACCACAACATTACACGTAAATGCGTAGACTTAGTGCGTGCATATAAGTAAGCACCATTTTTGTAGTGATGGTAGAAACATTTGGCCCGCATGGCTGCGCGGTAAAAACATGCCCATTTCCATAGAAACTTTCCTTTGTTCCTTAACTGTTGCGAATACTTGTTATTCCGAAAAGAAATGCACCCTGCAAGGCAGCGATTCAGCACCAGGCACCTCACCATGCACATTCATCACAGCCAGGCCGAAAGCAGACCTCCAAACCCCACCCAGCACACCAGGAGTTATGACACCCACAAATGCCCCAGTCCAAGACCCTTGAATTCTGCGATAGTAAGTGACCTCAGACCACCAACCATAAACCCAGTGGTCATAAATGATCTAAAAGAACATGACCATTTCACCTTATTTTATAATCCAAATCGAGGGTGGAAACCTTGGATGCGGATAGCGCGTAATGGAATGAGAGAAGAATGTGTGGGTCAGCATGATCCTAAGCTACCACCTGTGCCAGTCCTAGAGATTCCCATGTGGCTACCACAATAATAGAATAGCATTGTCTTACAATAGTAACTAATGAGGAACGTGACCTTCATTCCCTGGAGACTATGAGCAGCTGACCCCACGTGATGGAAGATGGACAGACAGGGCTGGGATCAATAGCAGCCTGGCATCCCTTATGGAGCAGGCCGCCCATGTATAGGGTCTCACCAACCAGCCACAAAGGTTTTTACTGTACATGTGATGTCAGTAGTGATGATGTGTTTCCTTATAACCTTCTGCTCCTACTATTTTTCGGCAGATTGTTCGAGCAGCAGAGTTCTTTGCTGGCCTACCTATTCTTTGTGTGATTAAAAATGTGTTACCCTTGTAAGAATCTCTTGGCCTTTTTCCCTAGCTGGGTGTCTTTTTTCTGGGGTGAGCATTCAGGGGCGTGCCTTCACTCTTCTTGACCTGTTTAAGTGTATGACGCAACCTAAGAGTGCTGAATGATAGGGGCAGTGGAGAGATAGCCCCCAGCACAGGTAACGCCACTCAGGTATGTGCCAATAAAAGTGTGTAGTGAGAACTAGTATAAGAAAAGGAGTGAATAGCAGGGGAATGTGACAGAGTTTAAGAAAGATGCAGCATAGACCAATATTCTAATTATTTCAGCATTTATTAACCAGACTGAAAGTTAGCCGTCACTCTTTGAGATAATAGTGTTTATTTATTGAAAAGTCTTTTGTTTCAGTAGTGTCACTTTAGGAGTTTACCGTTTAGTCCCAACCCTCCACATCTCGCCATGCTTCTTCTTTGTAGATCTTCTCAACTACTTGTTGAATTTCTGTTGCTACGGGAATATTTCTCACAGCTTCTCCCTCTTGAATCATAACGTTCACCTTGTTTGTATGCCAGAGTTGCCAACAAAATGACTATAGGGTTATTTGTTTCTTAGTTTCCTGTAGGAACAACTCTCTCTAAGTTTGGCAGCTGGGCTAGCCATTGGAAAGGTCACTGTGTAATCTTACCATTGATCTCCGATCAGTAAATGCGCCTTTGGAAACTCCCACACCAGGACAGGCTGACACCCTCTTTGAAAGGCCATTTATTATTCACATGTTAAATATGTTTCCCATTCTTCTAAAAACCTCGTAAGGCAAGGGCTTTTCCAAACTTCGCATGTGCACCTCCTACTGTATGGAAAGTGCTCATCAAGACGCCCTGACCCTTCTTCTGGCACATGTTTGCCTTCCCTATTTGCTAAGTCCCGTGTTGATGGCGCCCTCATCTTCGCAGTACCCATTACAGGAGGATGTGGAATGCTTTTTCGCCAATTGTCTATTTCCAGTCAAGGATGTCAAGGTTTTTTTTTTTTTAAACAAATTTGAAATTGGGTGCATTAAACGCTGCCTCTTGAAGGAAAGAGACAGACGCACAATCAGCACGTCTTCACCAGTAACTAAAGTTACACAGGTCTGTCGCCTGACAAGTAAACAGGGGGTCTCGCATAGTTATCAGCATAAAGAATATTCTCTCTTTATGATGTTAAGCGCTCTCTAGCATATCTACAAACTGATGTTTGTCCTCTTTATTTGACAGGAACAGTGTCCTTTTTTGCGATCACTGGAGAGCTTATATCATAAATTATCTTGACAGATGATAGTTTTTCCGGGTGCTGGTGATCCATATGCATAAGGATCAAAGACACCTGTTTCGTCCCATAATACTTTGAAATATGTTCCACACAGTGCTAGCATGCTCGTAGACAATTCATTGATTAGGGCATCACCATCCAGAACATAAAGTTATCCTACACAGTGCGGTTCCCATTTTATCGAGTGCTTTTGCTAGGAGAGACTTCTCACGTTTTCTCATGATCTGTTTGGTCAAACTAAGATGGAGACCAAGTAGAGAGATTATAAGTGACATTATCTTTATTCATCTTTGTGTGACACCCACATGAATTCTTTGTGACATGAGACTTGGGCCAACATGACAGGTATTGCCTCAGATGGCATTCTTCACAGAAATCATGGTTAATCCTTTGTCATTCGTTTATTGCTAATTTGTCATGACCAAAATGCATTATGCCTAAACAAACACTTCCACAATTTCCAACACCCTCAGTTGGATAGGCAGGGCAGCCCACGGACTCCGGGCTTCACCGTATCCATCTGAGTCGCTCTCCTCTGCCGGTGGTTCTTTGATGACCGCAAGCATTCATGTCTTGATATTTGCTGTCTGCTATAGAATTTCAGCATGGCTACAGGTCAGGGTCCAGGACAGAGCTAGTGCACCCAGCGTGTTGAGACTTCACTCCCACTATGTGTATGGACACTAGGCTGTGCACCAAAAAATGTGAACAATCGAATTTTATTTCTGGGGTTGATTTTCTCAGGGCTGTTGCCCAGGAACATATGACTGTGCTGTGGACTTAAGCACATTTCCCCTGAACGAGATGGGCTATTTTTTCCACTCGAAGCACTAATAGCACCATTAGATAAACCCTGGCAAAGTCAATTAAAAAAACACGAGGAACAAACCATTGCGAGATACTACATATACATCTCTTGTCACTCAGCAGCATGCGTTCCAGGGATATCCTGAAATAACCTTTCACAAAGTGACAATCCGCTCCATTACTAAATGTGTCTTAAAGGGACAGGTTTGAAGTGCACATTTTCACTAATAGTAATACTTTATTTTGGACGTGATTTAGTTTAGAAGTCCCGCCACAACCATTCCCATTTCACACTCTTTTTGATATAGCCAAACTACCCACATGTTTTTTATTGACGAATGGGTTGTCCTACTGTTTGTTACTTGGCTACGGGTGAGAGCCCACTCTTCTCAATACTCTCAGTGACGATAAGCACCCCGTGAACCTATCAAAGTATATCAGAGAGCCTCCTCTCTGCAAGCAACGTGATCTGGACAGTGAGAGGCACTCTTGAAACTCAGAAGCGGTGGTGAAAACCGCCTCTGCAGCACATGCAACGGCAGAGACTCCCACACGAAGTTTCCCTTTCGCGCCCACCATTACTTACTAAGAAGCACGGAGCTGCAACTGGGGATCCTGGAGGAGGGGGGTACCTCTTCTGATCAAAATAATGTATGCGGCAGAGGGAGCTTAACGCAGCGCATCTTGAGTATGGCAAAGGGAACTACCTACACACAGGAAGCCCTAAACCCTTTGCCCTCTGGTAATATTGGGCCACGGTAATCCAATGTAAACATTTTTTTTTTATTTTATTTTAATTTTATCGGTTTCTTACAAACCTTTAACAGGATTACAAACAAATACAGAACACAACACATAAGAAAAACGACATCCTTTTGGAATCACTTAAGAAACCCCTCCCAAATTCTCTTTTTGAACAGACGATTCACTGTCCTCATTGTAAACAATTGACAGAGTGAGCAGCTGATAACAGAGGACTGATAGGTTGTCCCTTTGTGCAGTTCCGATCTCATTGGCTCATCCATCATAAGCAGGCAACACAAAGGGGGTACCAGCATACCATAAGTTGTCTAAATTCCAACCTGAACCAGTTTATAAGACATATGAAAAAAATCATGTAGGGGCGCCCCCCCTTTTCAGCT
Source organism: Ambystoma mexicanum (assembly GCF_040938575.1). Lineage (NCBI taxonomy): Eukaryota > Metazoa > Chordata > Amphibia > Caudata > Ambystomatidae > Ambystoma > Ambystoma mexicanum. Next base: position 686,172,352 of record NC_090934.1, on the reverse strand, counting down.
TTCCAACATGTGGTGATACATCAAAGTACAATCACATGAGCAGTAATTCAAATGGTATTTGAATTTCCATTGCCAAGCCAAATGCCTACAACCAATGCCTTTGTTCATTTGCACAGTCATCTGATTTCATGCTGTAACGGAATTAAAAGCAATTTAGTGTATTCTGGTGTGAAACCTCCCCTCTTTTTGTTGCAAGGGAGGACCCAAACTGCCAGGTATAAGGCACACGCACATGCTGTTTATACAAGTGTATCAATGAAAGGATGAAAGTGGGGTGCTTTGATGGAAATTAGGTGTACTTCGCTTGGATAACGAATAGGCCTTGACAGTTATAGTCCCGTCACTGTACAGAGAGACATCCCAGAGGCCCGTGGAGAAGTAAGTCTGAGCAGCCAATCATCGAGAAGTACACCCATGGTAACGGCAGCAGGCAACAGCAGCCCGCTTTGTGTCGTCTGATGATACACATTTTGCCCATACTTTAATGACTAGCAGAATATGGCACGATTCTCGTTCCACAAATCGCAGGTATGGGCTTCCCTGGGATATTTTGCAGATAATAGGTAGATTTAAGAATAGGAATAACTGGTGATGGTGGCTAAATATTTAAATTAACCTTGATTTGTTAAACCATCCCTACGCAAGGGCAAATATTTCATATATGGCCATTGAACAGAGATTTTTGTAACATCATCATGACATTTTCTATATACTCAATAGTGAACAGGAACATTGTAGTATCCCCTATATCATCGTGGGAAGGCCTAGAATGTTGAGAAGTCAGAAACAAGGCTTTTATTTATACAGTGCTTCAGGGAAGATGCTGGCTCAAACGTATACATAGCCAATCAGTATAATCTAGATCCAATAAGTGCAGAACTGAGAAACAGTTTTAGGGATGGGTACAACACAGAGTGAGGCTCTGATCACGTTCAATATATGTTAGATGTACCAAAATCATAGAATTCCAAATCTATTGAGCTCTCCATCAGCTTTATAAAAGCTTCTTGATTCTAGTCTTTTGGCTTCACTAAAGATTAGTTCTATTTTCCCTTTTACTTCTGGGACCTTGAGACTAGCTAATCCAACCCCCATTTCTTGTTTTCACCTCTGTCGCAGGTTCACAGCACTCCAATCTTTAACATCCTAGCGACCATTTTGGTGTCCTGTGCAAGTCCCAACCTGTTTCTGGCTCCGCGCTACACCCCATTTGCGAACGTCGGCTCAGGGGGGTACTTTCTGTCCACTTCTGTGGCGCTCAGCTTTAATCAGGAAGTATGTAATAAGGAACGGCTCACAAGAATTCTCCCTCGCAAAAAGAGAGCTCAGGGGTTAGCCCTGTTTCCCTTCTCTTGTGTCCCAACATTCGGGTCTAGCCTTGCTGTCTGCAAATTAGACTGCCCTGGCTTACGGGGTCCGTGGAATGCCACTAGTACCTTCATGCAACACCTAGTCAGGCCCATTCGGTCAGTTTAAGGGCAAGTTGAGGAAACAACTGTCAAAACGTATAAGCTCCTTATAAGGGATGATCTCTCCTTTTACTTTCATGGAAGATTACAGACTGGGCATTCCCCATAAGTTTAGTTATGAACTTAATTTCAGAGGTACCATCACTCATGGCCAGGGTTCCGGGAGCGGGGGAAATGGGGGGGAACCTGGAGGGAATCTGCAGCTCCTACCCAGTACTGCCTCCAGGAGCTCCCGGCTATGGCAATGCTCTTGTAAGGCTGGCTTTCCCGGTTGCAATGTCCCCCTACTGACATTTGGACTAAGTCAGGGAGCTTGCTTACTTACAATGTTCAGTCTTGCGCACAACAAATCCTAACCTTTGAGTATCTGTATACAACGGCACAATGTGCAGTGAGGTGCACAGGCCATGTTCTTCCTCAAATGATGCACTATGACATTGTATTGTCAGTACAAGTCTATACAGGTCATGCAAGTATACAGTTGTAATACGATATGAGCCTGGTCCTTTTTTTGTGGGATTATGGGCCAGAACCCTGTCCCAAATCACCACTTCAGACTATATTTTAACAATTCAAACTTTTGAGCAAGTTCTTTACCTAAATATAGATCCGTGCATATTTAATAATGACCTTTATTGAAAAGCAAACAAATTCAACCGAAATGTAATATATACTGCAGAATGGATTCGTAGATTAATAGATGCTTCGGGGAGGTGGTTTCCCAACTGCCAAAAAAGTGTTCTATTACAAAAGGTTAATGCAGACTTCATAACTTTTGCAATAATTTCGCCAAGAACCTTTGGATCAGAGTCTAACCCATCCTCCCTTAATCTTAATGAGAGCTCAAACAAAGCCTCGCATGATAAAATATGCAGCAGAGGCAGCTCGCTTTGAAGCTGTAGAAACTCTCCAACTGTGCTTAAAAATGATCTGTCACCTCTCACCACCCTTATCTCCTTTTCAAAACACAGTTCTTGCCTTCACAAATATCCCTTGAAGCAATGCCAAGTTACACAGTTTAAGAAAAACAGACACCAACACCTGAGGGCAAAAATAATATACCTATTAAATAAAATATGCTCAATGAGGATTTAGATTATATATACACATTTTTTCAAACATTTGCATTTTCACATTTTAAATTCTGTGTACAGAATTCAAAAAGACAGCAGAGGGTAATTTAAATTCTCTAGCTCAAATACAGAAAGATAGTACAGTGATAAAAGTGATTGCTGCTCTCATCTGTGTGCGAACTGCAGGACATAGGTTTTAATCTTATGGCAACTCAGCCTTTCAAAACTTCAGAGGTTGATAAAATGAACACTGTTAATCTGTCTAATAGTGAATCTGCTATTTACACTGATAAGAAAAATACTGCAACAGCTTCAGCAATTGGTTTATAAAAACAAGATATTATTATACACGTGTTTAATTTGCAAATCACCTCAAATGAGCATGACGACCATCCAGACCAATGCATGAGATTAACTATCTGAGGTGCGAGCAAACACCCAAGCCATGCAATACGTTTGCCACTCCTACATTACACCTCCAACCTAAGAGACTGTAATTTCCATAGGTCCTCGAAACTGCTCAACTGATATTATGTTACTTTTCGAATACGTATCGCGGTAAGCCAGAATGAGTAGACAGACATTAACATTTTGGTCCAAGGGGTCTTCATTATTAAATATTTCAAACACTAATCTCTCCCATGTGTGATGACCCCTACCGTAAAGAAAATAAGTCTAAAAAAGTGGTTGTCAGGATGTCCCTAACACAAGTTAAGTCTGCCGTCCAGAAAACCTAATCCAGTGTGGATTCTGTCCATACAACTTTGGACACGAAAGAAAAACTAAACGCTCTCCTCCACTAAAAGTGATGAACGTCTTTCAATCATGCCATGACTTATCCTAATCATAGGCAGAACGGCACTCCTTGCTCTTTTCAGAGTTTCCGTCTGTATCACAAGTCTCTTTTCTATTACCCCCGCCCACCCTTTCTGTGGGTTTGTATCATGGTCTCTGCTCAGTGTCCTCCTTACTAATATTTATCAGGTACTTTGTCTCAGTCTCTGGTCTATGAACCAGCCAGATCTAGTCCATACTAGGGGTGTCACGGTATTCGTTTTATGACGGTACAATAACCTTCTTGCCAAATGACGGTATATCATGGTTATCGCGGTATAGCAGGTGGAGTTAACTGATCTTAACAAATATTTTCTAAAAGGTCATAAATTGACAGATGTATCATCACAAACAAAACCAGGCACCCAGGGCCAGAATTTGGCTTTTCAACATACTTTCCACTGAAATGCCTTGCTTCCACCAAACACAAACACACGTGTGGAGAGGAGGGGGTGGGGTGGAGGCCTGCTGCAACTGGCAAAGCAAACTGAACAGCTTTTCTTAAGTGGTCATTTAGGCTTTTTGCTTCCCCACTGGCTACTGGTGAAGATGAACATGCGGGCCAAAAGGTGTTTAGTAATCACTGACATGTTACCCTTTGGTATGGCAGCAGGGAATACCCACAGAGATGAGTGAATTTCGCAGTGTGACTTATTATATGTAAATTCAATGATAGAACCAGCGAAACCCCCCATTGCCATATGTTTAGACAATATTATCCATTATAAATATATAAACCCCAAAGCCGCCACCCCAAAGTAAACCCTATTCCTTCTTGGCACTGTATCTATTCTTCCTATTGCTAACATATTGATTTTGTGTAAGGCACGTGTGGTTTATGGAATGGCATTAAAAACTGCTCCAACTGAAACTACTTGGTAGACGGCACATCCAACAGTGCAAAACCAAGACTGCACAGCAATTGCTTACTGCAGCCTTTCCAAATCAGATTGAAAAGCACACTTAACGGTATGAACGGTATAACGGTATAAACAATGTGGCGGTTATTATTGTTCAATTAAGTGGTTCACGGTATCTTTAACGGTATACCGTTATACTGTTACATCCCTAGTCCATACCAGGTATTTTTCCTGGATTCCCCACCCAGGAATCCTATTTTAGGTTCTCCAGTGCTCATGAACCTTTACTGGATCTTTAGGTTTCTCATCCCAGTTTGGCCTCTGGTTTCTTGTGCCCGGGTTTGGGGGTTGCTTGATCTCACCTCTCTCAGGAGTTTGGTTTCATACACGGTGGGAAGTCAGAAGGAGTCAGACGAAGAGGTGGCATTTCAACGTAAGAGTTTTATTTAACAAAAAGGAAAAGGACCTTTCTCTCACTATAACTTTCCCTACCTAACTGAATTCCAACTTGGGTGCTTATCGTCAGAGAGGGTGTCAACTAAAGTGTCAGTCCTCTGTCTAAAAATCCCCTACTCTGAAATACTACTAACAAAAGATACTCTAAACAAGAGAAGATTACCAGGAGAATGACTCCCCTTTCCTGGTTCAGCTTTAAGGCTGTTTTCTGAGAATCATTTGAAATAGCTTCTGATTCAAGAAAAGGTGAGGCCAGAAGAATGACTCCTCCTGGACATCCTGTATTAGTCTTAAATGTTTTTGTCAGATAGTCTCTGGTGACAGCCTTCAAGAGTGCTTGTGGTTCCTCCTAGGGACTTTCCTTTGCTTGACCAAATATCCAAAAGTAGTTCTTCCTTCTCAATACAACGTACAGTCTCAGGCTTCCCTGGTCTTCTCCTTGACCAATGAAATAAGGGAGACTACTCCAGTAGTATCCTTGGCTTTGAAGAACACCCCTAAACGTTCACACCCGAAAAAAATACAACCTGCTAGGGAATAAAAGCCCAAGAAACTCTTGCAAGGATAACAAGTGTTTATTTCCACAAAAATAGGTGCATCAGCAAAGAACTCTGCTGCCATGGAACGTTCTGCCCAAAAAAGGGTGCAAGCAGGAGCTTAAAAGGGAACACAGCATCATAGACCACGCATTTGTCTACAGTGGAAACCAGTGTGGCTGGTTGGTGCGACCCTGTACATGGTTGACCTACCCCATAGGGGATGCCAGGTCATTGGTCCAAGCCCAACCCAGTCCGTCCGTCCGTCCGTCCGTCCGTCCGTTTTCCATGACTTGGGGTCTGCTGAGCTCATCGTCTCCAGGGAACCAAGGCCAAAAAAGCAATCAGCTACATTTGCGAACAGTGCTACTCTATCATTATACAGTGCACCTGCCATGCCCCAAGACTGGCAGAGGGGGAGTCTCAAGGTCACACTAACCCACACATCCTTCACTCATCCCAATCGTGACTCTCAGCTTCCAAGGCTTCCACCCTCGCTTTTGAACTATCCCTTTCTGAACCTTGCATTACAAATGATGTCATTAGAAAAAAAAGGTGGGACGACCTTGCTCTTAGAGCTTTTATGGTTGATTGGTTTATGGTCGGTGGTCTGGGGTCAACTGGTATATCAGAATTCAGTGGTCTTGGGACTAGGGCAGTTCTAGGGGCTATAACCCGTGGTAGGCTGGGTGGGGGTCAGCAGCCTGCTTTGGCCTGTGTGTGATAACATATACACCAAGGTGCCCAGTGCTGTCTCGTGACCTTGCAGGGCACAGTCTTTCTAGAACACACATATTGACAATATCATAAGAACAAAGAAGAGTTTCTGTGAAAATTAGCAGCGTGGGCCTCTCTCGTCAGCACCTGAGCCTCTTCAGATTTCCCCTTCATGCTCGCGGCCTGTGTCTAATACACTAAATACTGCATAGCCGTGCAGGCCCTATAGTCCGACTAGGGCTACTTAATATCTGCAAAATGAAATCTGCTTATATACATGCAGTATGTCTAAACGTCTAAATTGCGTAAACTATTATGATTGTGTGGGGATGTTTAGAATGCCTCCCTCCACCCTGGTCTATTATAGTTCTTCCAATGGGGCTCACCTCATCCTAAAGCGCCTAGTGGGTTGGGATTGGTTTTTCTCCCTTACCAACATTCCCCCCTTTTGTTACTTCTATACTAACAGACTCCGCTGCACGCATGCGCTCCTTCTCACGCATCTTCACATGGTGGTGTTCCCTTTTGTGGTATCCACGCCCTACACCCAAACCGTAAGCTTTCCCCCTGATCGCGCATATTCCTCAGGTGTGCATGTCATATAAATACATCCCCCATCGCCTGCCAGATCAACCATACTTCCTCATAATTCTCTGGGTCAGGGGGTGGGAAAAAAGATGGTGTGATAGAAACTTTATTTCGTCTCCATAGGGGATGGGGATCATGTGAGGGATGGCATAGTCAGTTTGTATTTCAATATCTTCTGTATTGCGAGGTACCTTTGAAATCCCAACTGACACCATCATCACTGCACTACTAGGCACTGGTTTGGCAAAACACCAGAGGCCCATTTGGCAGGTGCAGAAGATGACCAAGATTAACACGATGACTGATACCAGCATCTTCACAATGGCGCCTAACCAGGACGGGGCCCAATCGAATGTAACATCAAACCAGTAATTTCCCTGTAGTCTCGCTTCTTTCTTCACATGAACTCCTAGACCATGTACGGCTGCAATTATGTGAGATAATGACCCGTTCTCTGCGTGTTCGGGAGGTACGAATGTATAGCAGAAATCTCCAATTTTTCAGCACACACCTCCTTCCATTGCCGTCAACATATCGAGGACGTAGCACTTCTGCATCATCATCTGCACATTTAACATACTTGACAGCCAAACAGTTTGAAAGTAGCAACTCTAATATGATTTTTACATTTTCATTTGAACGCCTTGCGTTAAGCCTTGCTGAGCTGTCTGTGTTGTTACACTTTATTGAAACTAGAAATCCCATCAATTTTGTAGTTCTTCAGGCCCAATGTGTTACCGGCCAGACGCATCAGCGCTGGCGCGTCTCGGAAGTGCCAGTCTGCGCAAGTCTGCACAGGACGCGCTGGAGCCGACATTCTTTGTGGTGTACCGCCTTAGGAGTAAGCTGCCTAATTGTTATACAATGGGCTCCAGGGAGGACACCAGTGATTCTCCTCTTGGCGGCATAAGCTTCACAAATAGGTATATAGCGATGTCTGGTTACATAGACACAGAGTCATTTGTAGATAAAAAGCTTCAAGTAATCAAAACTGCGGTACCGAACACCAGATCGTTAGATATACACACAATTGAGGTGTGTGAGTTTATTACCGAGCATGACAGTGATGTCATGTGCATTACCGAAACGTGGCTACAAGACTCCAGCGAACCCAACATTAATTTAGGAACCCCCCCCCCCGATTTCTACTTTTGCCAAAACAAGATGGAAAGAGGGGTGAAGGGGTGGTTATCATAGCACGCTCACAGTTTAATTTCTTTTAAACCACATTAACTTGTCAGGGCTGTGAAATGGCCCTTAAAAGCTCACCCTCCCCTAACAATTATATCAATATCATCTTAATGTAGCATCCTCCCCATGAAACACCCTATTTTTATGATGACATGGTGGACATCCTGTCCTTGTCTCATAAACCCAACACAGCCACCATTGTATTGGGAGTCTTTAATAATTGCCTGAATAATCCTCTCGACATCCAAGCCACTAAACTTGCACAATTGTTTACTACCAATAAATCTGTGATTGGTAATGGCAAGGAACCCATGCATAAATTAGGCAATATACTAGATTGATTTGCTAATAAAAATAAACTACTAAGCCGATTTGATGTGCAACCTTGCGTCTGTTCTGATGACTCTTGTTACCTTCGAGTTTGGGCTCCCTTGCATGTTTTTAAAAAAAATGAATCCACTTTATAAGGTAACAAATAGGAATTTGAATAAAATTCGGAAAGAAGAATTAGAGTCTTGTCTCCTTTTGCTCATGGCATCTACTACTGCCTCAGACCCCCCCCACTCATTGGACTGGACATTTCTCATGTTGGAATTTGAGAAATGTTTTTCAGCCATATTGGACAGTGTTGTGCGTATTACCACCAAACGTATCAGAAAAAAAAAGATAATGACCAGATCTGGTATGGTGAGAATTTGCATGCTTTAAAAAAGGATAAAAGAAAGGCTGAAATAGCCTTGAAGAAAGATCAATCCCAGGCAAATAAGGACAAATGGAAGGCTATTGAAAGAGTATACCGGGCAGACAGGATTCTTGCCAAAAAATCCTTTCTGGATAATCAGATTGCACAAGCAGATACAACTCGGCAAACTCTTTCAGATCCTTAGGGACCTGGAAAAACCCATATCCATGTCACAACAGATCTCTCACACTAATGCCGACTGCAAAAACATTCAAGCAGCCTTTGCAGACAAGATGTTAGCAGCACAAACTAAAATTAAGACCAGTCTTGGCAGGCTGAATGACATTAACTGCTCCATAACTCTTGAAAATATGAACCAATCTAATTCCTCTGGTTTTGAGTTTAGGAGTATAATGCAGGAAGCGTTAATTAACATTTTGTCTATGAAGCCCACTACTTGCACAGGAGAAATCCTCCCAGCTAAAGTCATTTTGGAAAATAAAACTATTTCTCCCATTCTTTATCAGCCTTATCAATGGCAGCTTTAGGGATGGTTGTGTACTAATTGCAGTTAAAAAGATATCCGTGACCCCATTACTGAAAAAACCTTGCCTCGGCCCAAAGGACTATTCCAACTTCAGACCCATTACAAATGCCCTCCTTTTTCAGAAAGTTTTGGACAAAGTGGCTACTTTGCAACTCCAAGTCTTTTTGGAAACTTCGTGAGCTCTTCATTGTGGGCAATCAGGCTTCCAGGCCAATTTTGGCACTGAGAGCGCCCTATTAAATATGAAGTCAGAAATGCTTCAGATCAGGGGGAGGCAGAGATGCTAATGTTGTTGGACTTATCAGCAGCCTTTGACCTTGTCGATCATGACAGGTTAATAGATAGACTGAGGAACATAAGGGGTGTATAAAATAATGCCTTGGCCTGGGTTAGATCATTTCTGTAAGACCGTATGTTGAAGATGACATGGGTCAATGCATGGTCATCAGAGGAATGTTTCAAATGGGTCTCCCTCTCTTTTTAACATATATCTTTTTAACATATACTGCTGTTTGCTTTGTGATCTATTGGACGAGCTTGGTGTTCACTTTACAAATTACGCTGATGACAACCAGCTCGTCCTTGAACTAAGCAGTCAATACACAGATGATTCAAATCGAATAATAAAAGTCTATGTTGCCATTCAACATTGGATGGCAACTAACGGAATATGTCTTAATGCAAATAAGACCAAGATGATGCTCTTTGGGTCATCATAGGTGAGATCCAAGCTAGACCCGTCATATGCCGCTTTTTGCGCCGAAGGTCATATCATCAAAACGGTGGACAAAGTCAAGACCATGGGAGTGATCTTTGAGTCATCATTAAACATAGATGCAAATACAGAAAGCACAGCAAATAAAGCACAGTACATTTTACGACTTCTAAGACTAGTCAAACCTTATGTGTCAGAGGCTAACTGCTCCACGTTGGTACATGCGTTTGTGATGCCTCGGCTAGATTACTGCAACACCCTTATGTTAGGAGCAAGTAAAAACAGTCTTAGATGACTTTGGGTCATACAAAATGATGCAGTACATACCATTACGAGTATACCCAGATACAACTCCATCTCCGCCCACAGGAGGGACCTCCATTGGCTTCCGGTGGAAGCGTGCATCCAATTCAAGAGACTGACAATAGTGCCCAAATGCCTCTTCAGGAAAGCTCCTAGCTATCTCAAAGAATATATTAAAATCCACAACCCGACCAGGCCCACGCGGTCTAGTGATGGAATCTGTCTCTGGTTTCAAAGGAGCAAGCGGGTACGAGGAATGGGCAGGTTCTTCTCAACTCAAGCTGCCTCCTTATGGAACAAACTTCTGAAACCTTTACGTGCAGAAACAGACCTTTTGAAGTTCAGGAAAGGAGTTAAAACCATCCTTTTCAGATAACTATTCATCTGCTGAGATCTTTGTGTTTTTCAACGCTTCTTACCGCTGTTCTCTTATGCGCCCTGATGCCTGTGGGCTCCAGCACATTATAAATGCAAATCAAATCATCAGCCTCAGGGCATGCAGTTCGACTTTTACAACGCTGACCCATGCTCGGTGTCATTTGCCAACTGGACCAGTTCACAGCATACAATTTGCAGCCACTTTGCATTGGCCACTGCCTGCACACCGGGTAGCAATAGTGAGTTGAAAAAGGTTTTTGTGAGCTGAAAAGTCTGTATTCATCAGGGATTTCCGCAAGCAATGTGGCTAAGTCTCTAGATAGGTAGTTTGATCTTTTCTTCCTACGCAACTTCTCATATTGCCCTCTTGCAAGTAGGATGTGAAACTCTGGTGGCAGTAAAGTGTTCTGTTCTTCAAGCGCGGGAGAAACAGTCAAGGCTGTGTCACGTATCGGCCCCCTTTGCAAGCATTCTTCTGGGATTACTAATAGTGCTGAGTGCAGCGTGGCCAGCGAACAGTAGTCCCTCCATGATGGTGGGAGGTGCAAGTACTCTTGTTAGCCGCAGACCCAGTAGTAATCCATCACTGCCGCTGTACCTCTCTTCACGTCTGGAATCAGGAGGGTCCCATTGAAGCGTTCTTTCCAATAAAAATAGTTCCTTCACTGTGGAAGCAAAGTTCATATGTTTCTCACCTGTGAACTTTCACTGGCTTTTCCATTGTTGCAATCCATGTCAACTTCATGATATGTTCTGTCCGCATTTGTGCGCAGGTTGCTTCCACTCAAGCCAGGAGCTCCTCTTCATATTCTAGAAGGCCCTCTTCCATGCAGCTGAGTGTGGTTTCTTGCCATCTGTTTCTTATATACTCAAGTCCTTGGATCACCAGATATGGATTTTGCAAACATTTAATGTCTCTCGGATTATCTTTACATTGCAGGGGCTCTGGATCCACAAACTCTATTTGTACAATGTGTGCCTGGAAGGTGCCCTTAATCCGACATAACGCAAGATGAAGCAGGCACTATGCCTCTATGATTGGTTCTTCATGTGGTACCAATACCTTGGGTGCTCCCGACACGTGCAGGATTAGTGAGCATACATAGCAACTCCCATTTGCCATTTCGCTCCCTACCGCACTCGTATCTATGTACCAACTGTTAGTCATTTCAGGGTGTCGCACATGTTCAATAGCATAAAGGAACCAGCCCTTGATAGGCGTCATGTGATTGCTGTTTCGTTCTTTTATGTGGCCGCATGGATTTGCTCACAACACTTTGACTGCTAATATCATAAGTGCTTATGTTACAAAAAATATTTAAAAAAAATAAATGGGTAAAAATGGTGTAATATCGTGCTCACAGTCATACGTACAGGTGTACTTGTTGATCGGTTATTGTTGTTATTACGCTCATTATTATTGTTATACATATTTTCAGTAAAGTTTGTTGCGTTTGTGTATGCACACCGTCCCCCCACCCCCGTTTTATATCACTTCCCAAAATAAAAGATGCTCCTCAATAAATTCCCAGCAGGAAAATTAAAATGGTAAATAGTCCTGCAACAAAGTGCATGCCACCCACATATGAATAGGAACATCTAGGGGTAATTTCATAGTTAGGTTTTTTTCCTACTATATACAGAAACGTTTGAATTTGCTTGTTCCATCCTATTGTCTTCTCACCTAAAAAAGAAGGAAAAAATAGTGCACACAAAAAGATGGAAAGAGAGAAAAGGCAAGAGGAAGGGAGAAATGGAATGGAGAGAGAGTGGGAGAGAGAAAGCTTTAACATTTTTATGTTTAAGCAACTGCGCATGTGCATCAATAAAATAAGGGCCGAAATGTATTTAGTAAGCAGACCGTACAATTAATACGGAGATAAATGAGCAATATCAGGTGTCTTTAAGGTGCTTGTGTGATGTTCGGTGGTATCCTGTGGACATCAGAAAGGTGTATTCAATAGCGAAGCCCCTTCACTTTTACCACGCAAGCGATTGAAAACACCACTTCGTAGGGACCATGAAACCTGGGGTTATTCCATTTACGAACAAAGCTCCTTACTCAAATAAATTCTCCAATCAGCAGCGGTTAGGCAGACAGGGAACCTGTCACTGTTGTGTTTGCAGTGTCCAATGCCTCTGGTTGGGGCAGTGTAATCTGTCGGGAGATGCATTTAATTGCATGTGTTAGTGGAGTCAGATAATCTTTAAATGTTTCACCTAAAACTGCTGCTGCCTTATGGGCATCTGATGCCCTACTGCCAGGGGATAAGGTTGTGTTCATGCGCCGACCATTAACCACCTCCTGGGGTGATCAATGATGGTCCTTGTTGGGTTGTGTGTATAAACTGAAGAGGGCCCAGGGTAAGCAATACACCCAGTTCTTTTCAACGTGGTGCAAAGCTTAGATAATTTGCTCTTGAGAAGCCTGTTGATCTTCTCCACAACGTTGTTGGCCTGGGGGTGATGAATTGAACAAATCTAGTGCTTAATGCCAAGTAGTGCTGTGATCTCCTTAAAGAGCTCATTGAAAACATGCATGCCATTATTGGACCTTAACACATCAGAAAACACCCCATCGGGGGAAGAACTCGCGGACAAGAAACATTTCTGCACATTTAGTATCCAGGTGTGCACAAGGTCCTGCCTCAACCCACCGTGAAAAAGGGCAGACCACAACAATCAAATACCGGGACCAATTGCAATATGTCTGTGTAATCTATGTGTAGCTCGTGGAATGGCCCAGTAGGGCAGGACAAAGTGCCCCCGCAAAGTTCAGAGTATCGCCTGTGCTGAAACCTTGACATGTGGTGCAGTGTTCGTGAGGTGCTCCTGAAAATTGGGCACAAACCAATCTTCTTGTATGTCGGCTGCAATGTGTTGCTTTGAGTTGTGGGTGGGGTGGTGAAGTTGGTCGAAAACTATTCTTAATAGTTCCTGTGGTATAACTGCTGGGCACCAGAGTGGAAGCAGGGAGGCACCCCAATATACCATCCCCCACGGCCCGCCACTGGTCACAGTACCCATTTATGCATGGACATCTTTAACACCATTAGGTTGGGTAAGTGCTAATGAAATAACTAAAAACACACTGAATGATACACTATATATCAGGACACAGATACATATGCCTCCAGTCTGCCTATAAAATTCGTGTGCTTTTTCCCCCCTACAAGAACTTATAATTTCTCACAAAAAAATGGCTAATTGTAAATAAAAGAAACAAATGTGTACGATATAGACTATTCAAACGACAATTTCATTAGTGATTAGATTTTCCCAAATTAGCTGTTAAACAGATAAAGAGGATTTTCTCATTATGAATGTTCATTAGCATTCGGGAAGAGCAGCACAAAAATTAGCTTAGGTGGAATGTGGGCTGTACCAATTGATGAAAAGCTGAATTTCAAGTTGTATTCTGGCTCTGTCCCCCAACATTTCCCAGCATACTCCTTCCCTTTCTACCGTGGCCTATCTACCCTTTCTTCCACCCACCTACCTATCTGCAGCTGACTCTCCTGCTCAGCCCTCATCTGGCATGGCCGCTGCTCCACAAACCACAATAGGCATGGACATGGAAGAGGTTTAATAAACTCGAGCACTTGGCCATTCCCATCCAGTTAAGGACGCAGGGCACTATTGCACATTTACAACCACAGGAGATGTGACAGCATATCAGGTGCCCAGGAACACGGTTGGAATCCACCAGTAACTGCCCATGTTCTCTCCTTTCACCTGAGCCTTCTCTTGCAGAGCAGCCATTGATTTGTGTCCACTGGTGCCCCAGATCTTGTACCTTCCCCACCCTCCACCCACCACCGAATTCGTGCATCCACCCCCCTTGGAGTCATGCAGCTGTCTCTCCCAACCCCACTTACTATGCCATCCCTCTGCCACGCCGCCCCAGCTGCCCACTTCCAGGTCATGGAAAAAGTAATAAGAGAACAACCCTTTATGATTTTCCTGGCGGACATTTTGATTTGCAGTTTCTTTTCATGGAAATCCGGCACGAGACAGGTTAAAAAAACAATTAAAAAAAACAATGTTGCGCTGTAAGAATGTCCAGGGTGCCTACAGCGATAATGCCGTGACTGGGAGTGGATAGGGAAGGTAACGTCCCTAAGCCCTCCTCAATGGCCTCATATAGGCTCGGACTGGTGGCCATTACCGACCCTGTCCACCCGGGAACAAGAGAGCTATTGCTAAAATATACAACAAGAAGGCTGTGTGAAGCCCTAGCAAAAGACCTTGTACAAAACCAGCATATGCCCTACAATAGTGTCACACTGCTTGTACTCCCATTGTTGTGAGCAAGGTGCATGCTTCTTCAGGGACTGGATTAATATATACAATCTCACTGGCTGTCGTATGCATGCATACTTAAAATAAATGAAATATACATATTAGACAGAAACTAAAATTCGATAACAAAGAGCATTGAAAGGACTTGTACAAGACAGGAATCTACTTAAACAATTATACAAGTGAGGGAACATTGTTCTACTTGATCATAACGATTATATCAAAACAGGGGAAATACACCTGAATATTACAGTAACATTAATTTTGGAGAATTAATTAAGATACAAGAGACTAACATTGAAAATACAATTTTGGATGGCATGGCGCGCAGTGCAGCAGCATGGACGCCCGATTGTCTCCTTTAGAGACTGGGAGGATCATGTGTGTAAATAGTCCTTGCTGGACACAGTTTGCTACTTGAGATGCAGCAGCCGTACGAGAGCCACCATGGAGCATGGCACCCGAATTGTAGTCCGCGGGTGTGATACTGACAGGCTGTACCTGACCAAGCGCTCTGCGTGGCCTTCCACCTGAGTCTGGCTCGGCTCACGAAGCTTGGGGCTCCAGCAGGTGCTGCCAACAACTTTACAATCAATGCCTGCAGATCGGCGCCAAAAACGAGGGAAGTGTCCTGTTCTCCTCTCCTGCTTTGGCTAGCTGCTGCTCTGTGCTCCGATGAGGCGTTCTTTGCTGCCATGCGCTTGGCCCTGGTCGGCCCCTCCGATTGGGCAGGGACTAGGACGGGAGAGCTTCTCTGTGAGGCTGCTGGCCCCATACCCGCTAATTGAAGTTTCCTGACTGAGCTCCTTGATTCCCAGGAGCCTGCACCAAGGGAATAGACCTGCAGCCCAGGGCTGCCCGACTGCAGCCGCCATTGCTGACCCCTTGGGGCTCCGGGGGATGTGGGTGCTCTGCAGCCTCCATTGACACACGCCATTGCATAACCCAGCCTTGAGGCAGTGCCACCTTATTTCTTTTGTCAACTGGAGGGCAGGCTGGGAGCCCTGAGGGCACAGAAATCGCACCGATTGCCATCTGGGCCTCGCTGCTGACAATGCGTGGACTGTCTCAGGTGCCATGGGACTGGCATCAAGTGCCAGCCGAGAGTCGGAATACTGCCTGGTGCATAACTGCTTCACAAGCACTGAGCACAAGCTGGAGGTCTCCCGAGAGGCAGCGGCATCATCCAGCAGTCATTCACCTGCATCACTGCCCGCATTCCTGCTGGCAAGCCCACCACAAGCAAGCGCCAAGAGGTGAGATCCCTGCTGCAACAGTCCTCCAGACAGGGACGACACATTCTGCTGAGGTCAGGGAAAAGCAGACCTTTCCCAAAGAAAGCAAATCCAATGGCCCAGTTGGTACAGTCTCAGCACAGCACAACCAGTACACTTTCATGCTGGCGTATACGGGCACTTGAAGGAACCCCCAAACCCCCACCCTGCCCAGAAGTACGTTTTGGGGGCCAATCTGAGCTGACCATTTGGGTTGGAGTGGTTCTCGGGTGGCGTGCAACGGAGCGCGTGCAACCCAGTTTACCACCTTGCTCCTCTGGGCTTGCCCTCATGTAGTTGGAATTCTGTGGCCCACCCGGGACTCAGTATCTCGGAAACATTTGCCAGGGGTGGCCCCAGGGTCACCCGACTAGTTTACTGGTGGATCCCATCACTACTCCACACTTCTACTCAGCACACAGCCCAGGGTGACCCACTGCACGTCATGACGGAATCTGGGAAATCTCAAAAATCAACAGACATTGCATCCCTACTGCAGATTTAGGACCAGGGAAGCTATTAATGTGGTCGAGCTAGCGGCCAGTAAGAAGCTGAATGCTGGTCACCGAGCTCTTGACGCCCACAAAGCTTTTCACCGGCTGCACTGGTCTTACCTTGCAGCGGTCCTCCAAAAGTCTGGCTTGGGACCGAGATTCCAGCAGTCAGTTCTGGCCATATACTCGGCTCCATGGACCCGGGTCTTACTCAATGGCAGGTCTACCCACTTAATAAGAGTCTGTAGAGGTCTGAGACCGGGGTGTCCTCTGTCCCCCCTCTTCTTTTCATCCTCCATGGAACCCATGTTGGCCTGTATTTACAATCATTGCAACATTCAGGGTATCCTATATCAGCATCAGGAGCATAAAATATCTCTATGCTGAGGACGTCCTGCTTTCCCGGACTGAGAACTCGAAGACCTCTAAATCTTTAGGGCTGGCAGTCGCATTATCCCCTAGGCACCTTCAAACACTTGCTGAAGTCTGCCCGATCAAATGGAAGTGAGACTATATTGAATATCTGGGCATCAACATGCCTAGTTCTATCAAGTCACTTTACACCTCCACTGGGTACTGGCATTTAAAATGACCATCAGTCAAGGGCAGCCTCCCTACCCCAGTCCCGATCCAATAGCTACATGCGTTGCAGGGGAAAATCCTGCTGTACATTTGGCAACACCGCAAGTCGAGGTTAGCCAAGAGGGTACTACTGCGCAGAGAACCTGGCGGCCTGGGAGTCCCTGACATTTACCAATACTACCTGGCCTCTCAACTCTTGCATGCTTTTACATGGTAGCAGTCCGGGAAGATCCTACGGTGGGCACATATTGAACAAGCAGCTTCCCCGGTCCTCCTGAGCCAACTTTGTCAAACCGAGCAGCAGCACGCTCCTCTCCTCTCTTCGATGTCCCACACACTTACAGGCTGGAACTTGGTAACTAAAAGATGGAGCACTTCCACTGGCCTAGGCCCGCTGTCACCTGTTGTTGGCAATCCCAAGTTTAAGGCAACCCCCTGGCAAGCATGCTTCAGCATTTGCTGCTAGGACCTCTGGGTGCCTGGGCAAACTCAAACAACTCGTCAAGGATGGGTCCCCACTTACCTTCGAGGAATGCAAGCAGTTATTCTCATTACAGGAAGGGGAAAGGTTTGGATACCTTCAGTTGCACCACTGGGGGAGTCACCCGGTTTTCCAGCAGAGGCACCAGGGACCTCAATGTAGGGACAGAGTACCCAGAAACGAACCGGGCCGCGACGGTAGAGACCCTGAAGGTACAAGGGCTACCAGGGTGGTTGGAAGGCATACAAAAAGGCACTGGCAGATGCTGGAGATATGATATTAGGGCCAAAGGGAAGCCCCTTGGGTACAAGCTAAGACCCCTAGCGAAAAGGAACTGCAACACCAAGGGGAGAGAATCCCACAGGTATGGGACCGTGTCCTTCTATGAAGAGTAACACAAGTCATCTTCATAGTCACAGTACACGGCAGGATAGAGAACCAGGTCTGCAGCACCAAAAACGAAGACATGAAACATGAAAATTGTGGTGTCCAGATAGGTCATCCTGATCCCCTGGTCCCTGAGGGAGCTGGGCTTCATCATTTTGATGAAAGCCTCGGGTGTATAAGGCAGCCTGAATGGCAGACTTGCAAATTCCCAGCATAAGCCTGCCCAGAAGAATGAGAAAAATCTCCTCCGTGGCCTATAGTTCACAATGGTCAAATATGCATCCTTCAGATCTAAGCATGCCAGTCAGTTCACTTTTTGAAGGATATCCCAGAGCATACAAATGTCCTCATTTTAAAGTGCTGATACGGAAGGAACTCATTGAAGCCTCCGAGGTTTTTGAATGGCTAACATTTTCCTTAGTCTTTACCAAGAAAAGGTTGCTGATAAAGCCCTGCTAGTGCCTGCAAGCAGGAACTACAGATCCCTTCCTTATCAGATCCCCACTTCTACATCCATAAACCAGCTTTACTCTTGGGAAAAGTATATAGGAGTGAGAGGTGCCTAATGCGCTGGCATGTCTATCAACTATTTGAAAAATCTTTATTGTTTGCAATACCCAAGCATCACCTATTATAGCCTCCCAACTCTGTTGAAACAAGGCAGTATGCTCCCCTCAGACTGTAGTGCTGCACTCACTGGGCTCGCCTTCCGCTGTGGTTGCACTCCTGTCAGGGCTTTCTCAGCTTTTACCTCTGGTGTCTGTGTGGTACTCTGGCCAATACTGGTATGAGCCTATTTCCCTTTTAGGCCTACAATCAAGTTGGTAGCAGCCCGATGAGCACCCCACTCACCCATAACACCAGCATTGCCAAAAATCTAGGAGGGATAGACCCTCTTAAATCAATGATTGGGCCTTTTCCAAAGCCCTATAAGTGCCCATGAACTTGGACAGCACCTTGGCGATTTGCTCACCGAACAGAAGACCTAGGCCAGTGGGGCCTTCTTCGTAGTTAGCTGGTTCCCCGGGTCGAGTGTCGATCATGAGTAGTAGACACTTGGGCCTTTACAAGGCTATGGCACAATTAACACTGCCCAACAGACAAACTGCTTGCTGAGCAAAGCTAGTCGGACTGGAAGGGATCCACCAGGATACCTGTATACTTGGCACGCCATGTGCAATCCAAAATCTTTGCTCAGTGCCCTACAATATTGATTTACTTGCCCTGGCATGAACTCCAGGCCCTATCTTTGTGTGTATTGTTTGGTAATCCTTGAGAGACTCCCCGCACCCCACCACCACCATGGTGAGCATCTTCCGGTCAAGCCCTAAGATCAAAGCCACTTTCCCATCATGTCTCGTCAGGGGCATTCTGCTTGGAGTTTTCGCTCTCACCTCCTTGTCCAGGGGATTCCAGAGATCTAACCTCTGGAACTCTGACACTTACAGGGACGGAGTCCATTCAGAGGACTTGGGGTTCAAAAGCTCTCCCAAGTCAAAGCCCTCTTCGGAATTCTCTTCTGGTTCGGTGTCAGGTGCCCGTTTCGCCTCTTGAAGCCACTCCTGTGGCATGCCGAACCCTACCTCCTGCAGGCCAAGTGACCCCTCTGAAATAGTCCGGCTCATCACCTCCCCTTCACACTCCTCAGGCAGGAGAGTTTCAATGTGTCCTCATTAGCCTTTCCCTTACGAAAAGCGTCCTTAATCCTTGAAAAGGCATCCCATGTGCTCTGGCACTCTACAGGCAGGGCCAGGGTCAAGGAAGCCTTCTACTTCTTATGGGCCTGAATTCATCCCACATTGTCTATGTTTCTCTTGGATGAAAAATGAAAACCTCCATTATGGATTACCGAGGTGAAACTTTATGGGCCTCATTACGAGTGTGGCGGTTCGAAATCAAGGCTGCCGTTAAGCTTACTGTACTCGTAATGAGGGCCCATGTCACCCAGCCTCAGCTGGAGAAGCAGAATGACCTCAGATACCACTGATCACAGTCCTGTGAACTAGTGGGCCAGGCACTCTTTTAGAGCTTGCAGCCATCTCAGTCTTTTGAGCATTGCACAGCTCATCCTGGCCCCAATCATCTGCCATGATGCTCCTTTTTTCTTCTCTGGCTAGAATCCATCTTATACTCTCCTTCTCTTACGTTATTTTTTTTTATTTTTTAAAGGGCTAATCTACTGACCTCTCTCCCAGTTGCAGTCGCCTCAAGTTCCAGCTTCCCACGCGCCGGCATGGAGTCAGACTTGATCCAGAGAATAAAACCCACAGCGAAAGGAAGGTGAGGGTGGGCTTGAATCCCACTCATACTCTCTCCTTCTCTTACATTATGCATTTCTTTTCAGCATTCACCGGTAGCAAGATGCAATCCGCTGAGCAACGGAGTCCTGGAGCAAAGCGAAGGTCGGTATCAGAGTATCAATGAAGCAGGCAAAGGGAATAGACAAAGTAAGGTCAAGGGACAGGCAAGGGTTCAATAATCAGGTAATCGAAGATCAAAAATGTAGCAAGAAAACTAAACATACTTCACGCAATCAGAAGCATCAGAAAATCGGATGGGTGGATCCCAAATACCCTTTATCACAGGACTGCTTCCTGGACTGGACTCAATGCGCTGAACGTGTAGGGGATGCCAACGTCTCCCTGGCAACTTCCAGCAAACCGTAATCTGTTACCAACTTCATTTCGGATTCTATGATGAAAAAGTTGGTGTATATAGTACCTCGGGGGAATACTGCGTATTTTGCTTGACATAGCTAGCAACTGGAATTCTGACAGCATTCTCCCCCAAAGAAGGTCTCACCCTGCGGAAGGACCAGAAACTAGACAATAGACCAGGAGCATGTACATTCTCTGTTGGCTCCCATGTACGGTCTTCAGGCCCGTAGCCCTTCCAGTCAATAAGGTATTAACGAACACCCCTCCAGACCTTGGTGTCGAGGATCTGGTTTACTTTGCACTCATCAGAATCCTGCACAGACAATGGACGGGGTTGAGACAGGAGCATAGTGGTGTGGTTAAAAGGCTTTAACACAGAAATATGGAATACAGAATGGACCTTCCATGAGGCAGGCAAAGCTATGCGCACGGCTACCGGGTTAATCAGTTCTGTGATAGCATAAGGACCAACCAAGCGAGGCAAAAGCGAGGCAAAAGGGACTCGCGAACTGGTATGTGCAGGTTTTTAGTGGACAACCATGCTTTCATCCCTACTTTATACTGAGGGGCTGAGGATCGATGTGCATCTTCAAAAACCTTGGCACGGTTCTGTGCCGCAAGCAAGTTATGCCTGATACCATCATGCAACTTCAATAAATCTTGAACACAAGCATGGGCAGCGGGACTGCTCTGGATTTAGAGGGAGAGTACGGGGTGATGGCCATAAAGGGCAAAGAGCGGAGAAGAGCCAGTGGAGGTATGCATGGAGTAATTGTAAGCAAATTCCGCTAATACCAAAACATTAAGCCAAGACTCTTGATATTGGAGGATGAGGCAACGTAAGTACTGTTCAAGAGTTGCGTTCAGATGCTCTGTTTGACCGTCTGTCTGCGGATGATAGGCACTAGAATATCTGTCATCGATACCAAAAAGGTGAGTGAGAGCCCTCCAAAAACGGGAAGTAAATTGTGATCCCGATCCATGATGATGATGGTGGGGAGACTAAAAAACCTAAAAACATGTCCTAGAAACAGGGCAGCCAAAATGGGTGCAGTAGGAAGGGAAGGCCCCCAACAGAGTACACATAAAGCCAATTTAGTAAAATAATCAATCACCATCCATATGGTATCATAACCTCGGACTGATGGAAGTTCAACAACAAAATCCATTGATATCATGACCCATGGATGTCCTGGAACTGGAAGAGGATGTAAAAGACCCACAGGTTTGGTATTAGTGCCTTTGCTCTGAGCACACACAGCGCAAGAGGCAATGTATTGTGTGACATCACTGCTCATCGATGGCCACCAGCCCCACCGTAGTAAGAGGTCAACGGTTTTCCTTTTGCCTGGATGGGCTGCAAACTTAGAATCGTGGCACCACTGCAATGCCTTTTGGCGTGTCCTGGTGTCTGGCATTAAGATGCTGCCCTGTACATACAGTAAAGAATGGACTATGTCCATGTTGTACTCCGTGATTTCTGGTGGCCTCTTTCGTACCCAATCCTGGATTGAAGATTTCAGGGACGGGTGCAAAGTAGAACTGCATACCACCTGGTGAGGGAGGAGGAGAGAACCATACACAGCACGCCGTGTGGAAGAACCATGGAGACGAGACAGAGCATCCGCTTTTGAGTGTAAGGAAGCCGGACGGTAAGTGATAATGAAATTAAACATGGAGAAGAACTTATGCCAGTGGGCCTGACGGGCCATGGTACACTTGACACTGCAGGGCTAGTAAGTTACAGTGGTCTGTGTACACCTGTATGGGAAGAGCAGTACCCAGCAAATGGTGGCTCCAAACCAAGAAGGCATCTCATACTGCTAATAGTTCTCTTTCCGTGATAGTATAGTTCTTTTCATACTGTATACGTTTCTGGGATCGGTATGAGACAGGATGTAAATTATTAGAATCAGTGCATAACTGACAGAACCACACCTAAGGCTACATCAGAGGCATCAGCCTCTACCACATAAGGTGATGTAGGGTCTGGGTGTTGAAGTACTGGTGAGGTAGTATAAGCCGCCTTCAGTAACTCAAAAGCCTGCTGGGCTGTTGCATCCCAAGAAAATGCCTTCTTGCAGCTAGTGAGAGGCGCTACTATCTCCTAGAAGGACCTGATGAATAGCCTATAAAAATTGGCTAAACCAAGAAATAATTGTAAGGCCTTTAGATTTGTGGGAACCGGCAGCTCTAGTACTGCCTTCACTTTAGATTAACTCATCTGTACCCCATTGTTGATGTCATACCCTAAGAACTCCACCTCTGTGGCATGAAATATGCATTTTTTGAGTTTTGCATACAGGTGATTCTCTTGAAGACTTTGCAGGACCAAAGAGACATGTTTCACATGGGATTCATAGGATGCGGAATACATCAAGATGTCATCAAAATATAAAATGAGGAACTGATCCAACATATCCGGGAACACGTCATTAATGAAATGCTAGGAAGTTGCCAGGGCGTTACATAGGCCAAACGCAGTGTTGGAACAGACCATATCTGGTCTTGAAGGCAGTTTTCCATTTGTGCCCCCGGCGTATTCGGACAAGGTTATAAGCTCCTCTGAGATATAACTTAGTAAACACAGATAATCCAATAGTACCGAAATCAATGGCATAGGGTACTGGTTACATATGGTGACTGCATTGAGGGCACGGTAATCGATGCAGGGTCATAGGTCCCCCTCCTTGTTGCATACAAAGAAAAGAGGAGAGGCTGCTGGAGAACGAGAAGGGCGAATGAAACCTGTGCTCAAGGCCTTATCAATATAGTCCTTCAGGATGGTATGCTCCTTCTGAATCAAGGAATAGACATGTCCAGAAGGTATTTTAGCCCCTGGTACAAGATCAATAGGGCAATCGTAAGGCCTATGCAGAGACCTCACCTCTCTTGGCGTCAGACACATCCCGGAAAGCCTCATATTCCTTAGGCAGGGATGTGGCTGTGATTGCCCCTATGGTAGGTGCAATATCAGAAAGAGGACGACAAGGGTTCTCCTAAGTATTGTAACAGACTCCAAACAATTAGATTCACAATAATCCGAGACAAAAGACACTTCGCCTGTCTGTCAATTCATAACTGGGTTATGTAGGGTCAGCCACGGTAACCCTAGAATCAGCCGAAATTGTGGTGCAACTATTGCATCAAAACAGATAGACACAGAGTGACCACTATCAGAGGTCATTACCAGAGCCACAGTGCGTTCGGTCACCAATCCGGAAAGCAGGGTGGTTCCATTGACTGCGTTGACTAGCTCGGGCGGGTCTTGGAGACAACCGGAATGCCCATCTCCTGGGAATAATCACTATCAATGTAGTTACCTGTGGCTCCTGAATCGAGTATAGCTGCCACTGTCCACAATGACCCAGAGGGGGAACGAGAATTTAGCAGTAACCGTGAATGGAGATAAACTAACAGAGTCCTGGCAAGGACAGCTCGGCACCTGGACGCCATCTATTGCCAAGCTTTGGCATTCCCCGTTTCTTAGGTTTCTTAGGACAAGACCGTAACAAATGTTACGAGGAACCACAATAGAAACATACATTGTTCTTTCTCCGATGTTCTCTCTCATCGGGGACAAGAGACCCTGTATCGCTCCAATCTGCATAGGCTCACTATTCCCTGTGGCAGGGTTTGACGATGTCATGGACATAGGCACCATGGCCCTTTGTTCACCCTTCCTCTCCGTCTTCCTGGCGTCTATATGCAAGACAAGATCTAAGAGTTCTGCAAAGGCCTTAGGAACCACAGGAACAGTTGCAAGTGTGTCTTTTAGGGAATCAGAAAGACCCTTATAAAACAAGGATGCCTTCTTATACTCCGGCCACCCAGTTTCACCAGTTGGTTGAATTTGCCAGGTACGTTAGTAACTTGGTGTCACCCCGTTGTAACCCCAAAAGTTCTAAATCTGTGGCTTGTGTCTTATAACGTTTGCCAAAGACAGGATTCATGGCGTTAATTAAGGTGTCACAATCACAAAGCATGCGATTGCCTTCCTCCAACAGCGGGTTTGCCCAAAGCGGTTGCGGTACCCCCCCACAGGTGGGAAAGTAGGAAAGCCGCCGTAGTTGTGGAGTCAGGGAATTAATTTGGCCGACACGTAAAATGCAGTCTGCATTAATTTAGAAAGGTCCTAAAAACCTTTGGGTCCACGGTGAATCACTCCAGAGGAGCCAGGGAGAATTGTGCATTCATATACACAGGACCAGTTTCCTGCCTACGGAATACCACACCAGAACCAGAAGCGACAGCAGGGGCAGGTGCTGCCGTCCCAGCAGGTTGAATGCCGGCCTGTAATTCATCAATAAAGCGTTGTGTTGAATCATGCGCAGCGGCCATATCAGTATGCAGATCTGCAACCACCAACTGCATAATATTAGCCAAGGTCTCGTCTGCAGCCATATTAAAAGGCTTCTGTTTATGTCAGAACTCGCCTTGCCCTGATGAGACAGATCTTCCAGGGCAGTTGAACTTGTAGTGTAGGCGACGAGTTCTTCCTACCAATGTACACCTCTGGATTGTATATACTACATCCAGAGGGATCTATTTCTTAGAAGAAGGGACACAACACAAACACCATAGGCTGCGAGGAAACAATAGAATATGTTCAATGGAGCAGAAAACAACAATAAACAGATATCAAAATACACACAAGTGAAAAGGCTAACCTGTGAGCTAATACAATAGGATTCTAGGAGAGAAGGTACTCCTTCAGCAACTACTTTCTTGGATGTGATTGGTGTATCTGCAAATACACGGTCAGATATTACTGACACTATAACAAGACAGGGATGTTAATGGAGTGCAGGAATTAAAGGCTTACCGTGTATAGAGTCCGGGATGGCAGAGAATTAAAGTTAGTTCAATGTGTGTGGCTCAAGTGAAACAATCCGAGTTACAGACTGTCCCGACAGCACAAGGACTCTTAAGCACTGGAGTGGCAAGCAGTCTCTAGTCCAGAAAAGCCAACTAAGCTGCCACACGGACGCCTTACTGCAGTGTAAATGCATACAAGTAAGTCTCTAGTCCGTGCGGGGGTACAGTGGAGTACCAGTGTAAACATCCTGTAATGAACAGCAAGGAGGAAATCCAGACTTAAATCAGGTCAGCAACAGGCAGGCAAGACCGTAGACAAAGACGTGACACGAAGGAGTCCAGAAGCGTTCCAAATCAGCGTTCACCAGGAGCAAGATGCAATCCGTTGAGCAATGGAGTCCGGGAGCAAAGCGAAGGTCGGTATCCAAGTATCAATGAAGCAGGCAAAGGGAATAGAAAAAGCAAGGTCAATGGACAGGCAAGGGTTCAATAATTGGGTAATCCAAGATCAAAAAAGTAGCAAGAAAACTAAACGTACTCCACGCAATCAGAAGCATCAGAAAATCGGATGGGTGGAGCCTAAACACCCTTGATCACATGACTGCTCCCTGGACCGGAATCAGTACGCTGAACGTGTAGGTGACGCCAACGTCTCCATGGCAACTTCCAGCGTTCAGCGAACCGTAATCTGTTACCAACTGCATTCCGGATTCTATGATGAACAAGTTGGTGTATAAAGTACCTCGGGGGAACATGGAGCATTTTGCTCGGCATAGGAGTGCTAGCAAACGGAATCCTGGCATTGGCAAAGTCCTCCCCGTGCGTTTTAAGCTAGTCATCTCTGCTTGGAATTAAAGTCACCTAATTCGAATTACTATTTGTATGCAATGTAATGCTATTTTTATTTAAATTCTTACACAAACTAGGGTCTTCCAAAGGGCCTTCAGACCGACAGCCGCTCGAAGCCATAGCAATGGCAATAGACACTATACAAATATCAAACATAAAGAACATAAATAAAACAACTGTAAAACGTACCTGCACACAGCTCGGTCCTGACTCTGCTCTGCCACAGCCTCCAGGAAGCCGTTCGGCTCCTGCGAAGCACAAAAAGGAACCAGGAGGCCAAAATCCCTCATGGCCATTGGCGATGCAGGCTGAGGAACTGCACATTGGCATAAGCCAATGTGCAGTTCCCCAGCCTGCATCGCCAATGTCCATGGCAACGAAGGGGAAGCAAAGCATCCCAGCCTTGCTTGGTCTATTAGACATACACGCTGGGGAACCAAACTATCAAAGGGAAACCATGTTTCCCTTTGACAGTTTAGGCCAGCCCAGAAGGTCTCCTTTAGCTGTAACAAGCAGCTGAGGGAGCGCTTTGTCTTTCCACTGACTGGGGCGACTCCTCCATAATGAGTTCTGGTGGATCGGCTCCACCACGCCCATTATGGTTCGGCCACCACAGGTCATTTGTCAACGTTGCTTGTTTACTCTAACTATCACCTAGCACGTACAAGAGCTGAAAGGTAAAGGCTGTAACACTATTAGAGCATCTGCCAGAGAGTGGGAGGGGGTAGGTACTGGGGAAAGGCAGCCTCACTTGGGACTTGCCCATTTCTCATTGGCCAGTGCCCAGTATTTACACATCCCAAAATGAAGCATGGAGTGCATCCTTTACAGGTGGTTAGAGCCCACCTTAAAAGCTTGGTGATTGGCTAACAAGCTGGCAGCTGTGAGGAGAATAAAGGAGAAGCCTAAAATGCAGGCGTATACTCTAGTTAGAGCCTGGATTTCACATTTCTGACTATCTAAATAGAAGAAAACATGCTCTACTATAACCCGGGCAGTTGATGCACCATTTTAGCCCCTACCTGTCATTTGGTTGCATAGCTCTGATCAATAGTTACGGCCTTTAACATTGTCTTATCACCGTCCGAATAGCAGCAATTCATTCCTTGTTGAAGGTGGTTGAAACTCTAAATAGAATTTCATAGGAGTAAGGTAGGTGTAACACGGATAGCTTTCCGGAATTACTGGCAGGTCACTAAATAACATTCTTCCAGTGCGCAATTTGGTCAATACCTTGCTTCGCTATTCCCAGACAATGTTCCTGTGATGTGACAGTACTGCATATTGGGAGCTTATACAATGCTAAGTGGGAAAGACACAATTAGCTATTGATTTTATTCAGAATATGCAATAGTATATCCATTATTCATCTTTTGATACGTTTTTATCATTGCAAGGCTGAGCACAAATTATATTTGCTGAAGAAATTATATCATGTTATTATCTTTCATTTTGCACCGGCAAGCTGTGGTGCTAATTGTAATGTTAATAAACTATCATTTTCTTCCTTAGAATGAGTCACTGTTGTGCAGAACATGTGCAAATGAAAAGTCTAAAAAGGAAAAAAATAAGCATTTGCATTGTTTCTGAAGCAGAACATTATTGCTGAACAGAAACAAATAATTCATGTATATATTGTTTAACATATATCTGACTGAGATGCAAGAAACAGGACAGGCACTCTGCTTTTTGTGAACGTAAGTTGGGAAAGATTAAAGTAGTAGGTTGTGGTAAAGCTAATGATATCTGTTCAAAAGGATACACTGTAGCATACAAAAAAGTAATGAAAAGATAAAGAACAAGTTGATCCAATCAGAAATCAGCCGCAGGTACTTAAAGGCAAATAGCAATTGGGCAACAAGCATTTGTCTTCGATAATGGCCACCAATCGCAATTTGGAGCAAATACAAAATTAATTTGCTGTGGTAATGTCATAACCAATTTCACAGCATGGCACGGTGGCTTTGTATTATGCAGTAGAACTATCTTCTTTTTAATTTAGCAGTTAATAATTACAATCTGAGCAAAAGACAATAACTACCACTCCATAATCCCTGTGATGCCTGCCTCAGGTCCTCCACCAATACCCTTAATTTAGTGTCCTTTTACCTCCATGTCCTCTTTTCCTACTGCACCCTTCTGTACCAAAGTTGCCAACCTTGTTTGCTGATAAACTGATTGTTTTGTGAGTGAACACACTGGTGTATTTCTGTTACTCACCGGACGGGAAGTAAACCAAATCGGTGGCCGGAAGACACAGGATTGAACTATTGAAGAGCTAGGTCGGGGCCTCCAACCTATCCTCCTCTCTGTGAGGGCACAAGACCCTTTTAACAATATGACCCTCTGCTGGGTAGGACCAGGCAGAGGGACTGATCGCTCAAAAGGGCGGGGAGGACACGCCGCCAAGAACCGAGCTGTAAAGGAAAAACAAGAGGTGAGCAATTGGAAATTTAAGATAGATCCCTTTCCCTCGATACCTCTTTCTAGTAGTACCTGAACTATGCCCTCCCCTTGTTTCAAGGCAACCGGAACCACCTACAAGGAAGAGAGGAGAATGTAACCTATACTAACTATAGTGGTCGATTAGCTAAGGAATATGGAATCATATAAATAGAAAACCCTTACCACTGATGTGCTGTTGAGTCTGTGTTGTCCCAAAGAGTTCATAAAACGGAGGTGCAAAATAACAAACGGGTAGGTTAGTTAGGGAACTGAACCCGGGCAGAACGAGGGCCGCGCTAGAGTCGGGTAGGTGCACTATCTGCAAGGCGTCCCTGTGCACTACTGAAGAATGTCCAATGGAAGTCTGATTGTGGAGAGGATGGTAACAGCAACAATAGGAGACACAATTGAGTTGGAGTATTGCAGGTGATGTAGTTCAGCGGCAAGGTACAATGAGTACAGGAGATGCTTGTTAACAAGTGGTGAAAAAGAAGAGTCTTACCGATACCGTGATCACAAGTTTCCAAAAGCGGCAGGCATAAGCAGTCCGTGAAGGAGGAAACAGGTCTGGTACACGGGTAAGTGGTTTTCCAAAAACGGCAGGCAAAAGCAGTCCGTGAAGGAGGAAACAGGTCTGGTACACGGGTAAGTGGTTTTCCAAAAGCGGCAGGCAAAAGCAGTCCGTGAAGGAGGAAACAGGTCTGGTACACGGGTAAGTGGTTTTCCAAAAACGGCAGGCAAAAGCAGTCCGTGAAGGAGGAAACAGGTCTGGTACACGGGTAAGTGGTTTTCCAAAAGCGGCAGGCAAAAGCAGTCCGTGAAGGAGGAAACAGGTCTGGTACACAGGTAAGTAAAGTAGGATCGAAGACGGAACTTCTAAACACCGGGATGCAACTTTAATCAGAAGCAGCGTTTCGCCCGGTTCTGAGGTTTAAATCAGGAAGGAGAAGGCAGAACTGGACGAAACCGAGATTCACGCATCATCGCCTTACCGCTGACAGCGGGAGGTGGAAGGCTGGGAATCGTAGTCCAATTTGCCGCAGAGTGCTGCGGAGTGAGCCAAAGCCACTATTTTCCAGGGCAGTTGCCAGTGGGCGTAGAATGGGTTTGCAATGTGACGCATACCCTTACGGAGGGCAATAATCTTCCTTCGGGCCTGCCGAGGCGTAACAATTTCTTTTCGGATTTTCTGTGTTACTTTGGGATACTGTACACCCATTATGGGCTTTGAGGCACTGCAATCGGACAATAAAATTCAGTACTACTGGCAAGCAGAGAGGCTAGCGCAGGCATCTCTCTGGCAAGTAAAGTGTCTCCTTGAGGGCCCTCTTCCAGATCCAGATACTAGAGTAAAAGCGTCTCCTCGCAAGTCCTTTTCCGGGTTCTAAAACACTTGCTGAATGCAAGCATTTCCAGGAATCAACAAAGGTGTGCTAAGGGAAGTGGCGAGGAGCTGGCCAAATTGGATGAAGCGTTGGGCTAGCCTCTTGGTCTAAAACAAGAAAATAATCTGCAGGAAAAGGCAAGATGAAGACCCAAGGGGCTAGGGAGAGGCCCATACATCCTGTAGTCAGGAGGCCTGTAATGCTGAAGTGCTAAGTAGAGAGGTAGGATGGAGAGGGGGGATTCCTCAAATTGTGGATGCCTCTGTTGCAAGCTCTATTGTGCAAGGACCTAAACCACAAATTATCTCCGACTCCTGATGAGACAGCAAATAGGGCTCTGAATAGGTCGTCTCATATTCCCATATAAAAAGAGCATCAAGGGGCAGCCATGAATGCCACAGATGGCACCTCTGTTTCTAAGAAGGCTACTAGTAAAAGAAAGCTCCTGGGAAGTAAGATAGGGGGCATAGTTATCTTCCCGGGTAGTCTCATGACATTTTCTTCATGAGCTCATGTAGCTCTTCCTGTATACTTGTGGGCCTTGCCTTTTCGATAATGCTTGTTTCACGACAATTTTCCTTCAAATAGTTTCTCACAGTGGTCTTTACTTGTGTGTCTTATATTCTAGAGGGTTCACAAACCCTAGGTTTTGTATGACCTTATCCAAATAATGAGTGCCCCCTCTCGTGGGTTCTTGGTATTGGATTCTCTCTTTTATGATGCTGTTCCCTTGACAGTCTGATTTCACAGAACTTGTTACACCACTTTGAGGCGGGCTCTCTCCTCACTTCAAGCCTCAGTACCTGGGGGCTTCTCCTTTCCTCCCAGGGTATTTGTTTCCACTTTCTATTTCCTAAACAGCATTGTTCGTCACTCTCTGTATTGATTTCAGATACCTCCAGTTCTGTTCACTTAATGTTTGACTTTCATACTTATGACTTTGCGAGTTTTCTCTCCTCCCAATTTGTTGCCCTGGCGGCCTACGTCCTCTCCTGTTCTCAGACACTCGGGTATTCAGTTTCTCTGGCTCTTCTCTGTGCCTAGCTTCGCTGGCTTAGCGTTATCAGATCCCCTGATTTAGGATGCTGCCTACGGACACAGGCTTCAGTTAGCTGGCAGCAGTTCCTTCTCCTGGGTTCTAGGCGTCGTTTGTTGGGCATCTTTCCCACCATGAAGCAGCCGTTGTTGCACCACCACCTTTCATGGGTCTTAAGTCCCCGTTCAGGCAACAGTTCTCCCGTTGCAGGATTCATCAGTTCTTCTGTATCTCACACTGGCATTCCTAGCATTTCCAAAAGTCGCAGGCTCTGCAACTAGGCGTAATCACACAGGGGGCCTTCCCTGCTATCTCCACTGGGGTGGGGGGGGGGCAAGATGTGAGGGGGAGGGTTCATGTCCTTTCAAAAAGTGAGCATGGTGCGGAGGAAGATGGCTTTGTGAGCCGTAGCTCCGGACCATGTCGGCCGAACAAGATGACAATTGAGCGGAACTGATCGGTGCTCACACAGCACCAGAGGCATCTTGTGGGACAAAGCCCCGGGCACTGCTGTGCCGAAGCCAGAGAGCAAGGGAGCCATGTTGACCGGTGGGAGACTGCCCCTACCTTAAACATGCAGGGAGGCTGAGCCCACGTGATAGCTCGCGGCTGTCACAGAGAGGAGGAAGAGTACCCCGGAGCTCAGGAGACAAGCCATGCGCGGCACCTAGGCAGTCCTTGAAGTGAGCCTCCCCGGCATCCATACACTAAAGGGGCAGAGGCTGCGATTAGCTTGTACGGGCTTCTGATGTAGATGGTACCCCCTGCGTTGCAGAGAGCAACACCCGTGCCGCCTAGGTTAGGCCTTGCATCAGAGTAGCATGCACATGCAGGGAGTAGGTGCACAGAGCCTTGGGTGGCCACCCTAGTGAGGTGCACCACCATCACAGGGACCCCCTGCCCAGGCGAGCTGAGCGGGACGCCCCCCACTGGAGAGCAGCTGTCACCAGAGACCCGCGAGCTGGGAAAGGCAGGAAGTGCTTCCCCTACAAGCAGAGCGGTGGGCAGTGAAGGGTAGGACCAGAGGTCCCCATCCCCACAATAAAGTGATAAGGAGCAGCGCCCCCAGAGGGGAAATACATGTGTGCCTGGGGACAAAGATCCATAGAGAGGGAGATCTCTGCTCCATATCCCGCAGAGAGCAAGGCACTATACGTGGCATAGGAACTCTGGGCCCCAACTAAGTCAAGGACCCCCCCAAGCACAGATGGCAGGTTTGGAGGGGCAGCTGGTGGCCAGTACGCAGTGCTGAGACCCAGAGTTCGACAGAGCACCGGACTACACTGATACCGCAAATTACACATGCCACAAGAGGGAGGGGGGCCACAGCCCAGCACTGCACTGCATGAGACGTCCAATGCGGATGGGGAACAGGATTGGAGGCACTCATAGGACTGCACAGCCGGACACACACTAGGCCCCAATAAGGCTATAGCGGCACCAGTGGCTGTTGCAAAGAGGCTGTGCTGTACATACCTCCTAGTGTGGGCAACCGAAGCATTGAGAAGAGGGATGTGCCCTGTTGACGTCCGGCAGGACTTGAAGGCAGCGGAGCAGGTGGACCAAGGAGAGGCTGGAAAGATTCCTGGTGGGGGTGGACCTCTTGCAGTTCTCCACCAAAGAGGACATGTGAAGCATTCTGGAGGAGATTAGAGCAATCAGCAATGACATACAAACCTCCCTCACCGCCCTGATGGAGAGAGTGGTCACAATCGAAGACAAGGTGGAGTGCATACAACCAAGTGAATGCCGACCTGCTGCAAATGCGCCTCGACGCCCGTATTTCGTAACTGGAGATGCAGGTAGAAGAAGTGGCCTTGAAGCTTGATGATCTAGAAAACTGTGATAGGAGAAACAACATAAGGATTGTGGGGCTCAAGGAGGAGGATGGGGAAACGTTGGTGCAAGTAGAACGCAAGGTGCAGGGATAGTTCACTTACTGTTCAAGTCAGAAGAAGGAAGCGAAGTTCAGCTGGAGCGTGCTCACAGATTGGGGATGGTGGAACCCTTCGGCAACGGCCCAAGATCCATCATTGCAAAATTCCTTGGGTACAAGGACAGAGCGAGATGTTAACTAGGACCAAGAAGCTTCAGGACTTAGAGTTGGAAGGCTCCAGGATCAACATTTTCCAGGACCTCTCAAGCATGAACTTGTCCAGAAGGAGAGACTGCCAAATGCTGATGAAGTAGCTCATGGAACAAGGGATCAGATACCGCTGCCATGCAGTTTGAGGCGAATTTGGTGGACTACCGGCTAATATCAGGGGATGAGGCGAAACAGGCACTGCGCCACTTAACATCAACCACAGAGAAAGACCCAAAGAGGACCCCACTGGAGTGACAGAGAAGACTGTGCATACTGGAGACTGGTCGGCCTCGCGCGATACGATAAGAGGATGGAGTGGCCGCAAATAGAGGTGGCTTAACGTACCCTCCCCGAAAAATATACATGAAGCTCCCTACAGGTGCACAGGGATCCCTGGATTTACCTGCAGCCTCTGGGCAGCTGAGCACTGGATGCATAAGTCCGAGTGATAGTGCTGAAATTGGGTCATATGCCCTACGTCCGAGGTGGCCCTCAACAGGGGAGAGGGCATCTCACAATCTCCAATTGTTATAATGTTGGTTTGTTTAAGGTTACCTTACTGCAAGTTGGACAGGGGGAAAGGAGGGGGCGAGCAGGAGCTGGGAAACAGGGGTAGTGCAAGTCTCAGTAATTGGCTACTGAAGTGGGAGAATGGAAGAACAGGCTCCCGTCCTTCACCTCTCGCGCTTGGCCTAGAGGGTCACGGCCCAGACACCCGCCGCGAGAAGAGTTTGTCCATTTACCAGACGACCAGGTACCCTGGTACAGGAACATACGGATGTGTCCACCTGCCTGCCCAGCAGCCCGCACTGGCCATGCCGACACCTGCGGCTCGGATCAGCTAGACTAAAAACCACACGTCGTTAGAGATGCCATGACGACCTAGACAACGGGAAGCACATCTGTACAAGTATACACACTTAACATTTCCACACCAATCTACACGAAGAACATACTCAGTGCTCTGACGTAGGCGACAGGCATATTCACGGACGTGCATCTTTATTATTTTTACATAGGCTTTCAGAATGCAGAAACGCAAGATGCATCATGAACTCATCTATAACGCTTGCTCACGCTTCCCTTGAAACCCGTTACCACCATGAGAGGTATAATGGAAACACGATACTGGTCATGGAAATGTATGCTACTATAATCTAAAGCACCTATGCACCAAACAGACTACTTAAGCACCAGGCCCGAGTAGGCCTCAAACAAGAGCTCCCATGGACATTAACAAAGCAAGAGTCAGGTTGCTGATCCTGCAGAAAGAACCCGATGGAGCAACCAGCCAAGGTCGCAATGTTGCAAGCCCACATCCAAGAACAAATCATCAAAGGCACGATGTTGCAACCTCGCACTCCGCGTACCAACGTTAAAGTCATATCTACAAATTAAACCAGACACACAGTGGAAAAGCAATATTAATTGTGCAGAATTCTGCCTCAAACACGGTCCCGCCTCACGTGACCAAGCCGAATCTGACGAGATGCCAAAACCCAGGAGAGAAAAGGCGTCTGGGTCCCTCACTACGAGACACAGGCCGAGACACTTGAAAGGCTCAATGGACACCTGCTACAGTGGGAGCGGTCAGCCTTCCACCTATGAATAAATCCTCACATTGTCTGCACGTACCCATATTGAAACATTGTTGCAAACACAGGTACACCGAGAGCTGGGAACAACGGTGGTCCCAGGCTGGGGAGCTCACGGATGCACCAATCAGAACATGGGGCTCTTATCTCAGACGTCAGTAACATTAGCCAATCCTCAGGAGCCTTCATGTAACAATTCTTATGTATCCAATTATAGGGACAACCCAGGTATACCACCTGACTACACCTTGTCCACTAATATCATTCTCTATATGTGTACTATACTAACCCTACCACTCGAGCAACCAATTAAGAGTGGCGATAGGTTTTTTGTTAACTTTCTGAAGTGACGCAAGTAGCGCGTCATAATGCAGTAAAAAGGGCCTGCGAGCCCCACGATTGTGTGTGTGTCAGGACGGACGCGTACGCTCCTTGACCCATCCCTGCCGTTTTGTATAAATAAACAGCAGAGTCGCCTTGCTCCTTGTGTGTGTCTCATACTCTATCTCATCTGGGATATACGGGAGGAGTTGGGGCCTCCCTGCCCGGAGGTCTGCGGACGGCCCGGCCGACCCCGGCAGAATTTCCCCCCGACACTACATGCAGCGGGTTCCAGAAGGGGGAGCTGCTACAGGGCCGAGAAGTGATGGGGCATGGCAGGAAGAATGATGAAGCAGCTGCCGGGTTCAATGCTTGCTGTGGGCACTCTCAATGGTCTCAACTCACCCACAAAGAGATCATTAGGTGCTCAGGAGTTCAAGGATGCAGGGTTGGATATACTATTCCTACAAGAGATGAGACTGAAAGCCAGTGAGGAGGGACCTATCAGGGGGGCGGGTATAGGAAAAGTCCACTGGGCCTCAGTAGAAGACGAACGGAGCGGGGTGGGTATGATTATGCATAAGCACTTGTTAGGAAAGATTTCCATTTATGTGTAATTTTCCCTCCAGTTGTGTACCCCCCAACTTTTTGCTGCTGTTTAACACCATAGTCTAACTTTGCCAGGGACGCACAGCCTTCTGCTGCACTCCTATGGGCTTTTTCGCTCACTTTTTATGAGGAAACTGACATCCACTTAAGAAAGTCAGTACTGTGAGACTTTGTTTCCCTTAGTCCTTTTCCAATGTTGCAACTTTTCCGCAACATGTAACAAGTGTGCAATGTACCTTCCAGTACAGCACAATTGGGTCTCTTAGTTTTTAGGCGATGTGCAGATGTGTCACGGACAGGGCTGGTGGCAGCTTATCTTTTCATGAAATGTTAACACTTTCCTGCCAGGTAAACCGCGATTACCGCGTTTGGCACACATTTGTGGCCTGGCTCCAAAATGGCCATGTCACGAGGTTTGGCACCCTGAGCCCGCTGTTGTCCCATGGGGTCGCCTCTGCATCTGGTCATCCTAGAATGTATATGAAGACACTTCGACCCATTGGAATAGTGGGACCAACTATTCTCGGCACCTTCATCAAAACCTGCAAGTAAGCTTTCTCAGAAGTGTCCCTGGGCCAACAAGTGGGCTGATCAGCTTACGCAGGACCTTTGCTCTGTCTCTGTCGCGGTTTTGAGGAGACCCTCGAAACTTGGTATACTGCTAGCTCTGTGGTCACGGCACCCTCACACTGAATTTCGTACACTTGGCATTCCCAGGTCTGAAGTGTGACGAGTGCGCCCGAAGCAGAGCATACGCGGTTACCGTGTCGCCCAGCCGTGGTGACGATCTTTGCAGGTGCACTGCATTTGTGCCCCTCTTGCCCCTGAAGCCTGCTGCATTGAAACTGGCCTGATCCATCCACCAGGAGCAGAGAAATCGTCACTGTCCCGTTTGGGAATCATCGCTGTATCTTTGTCATTGAAAGCCGCAGAGCTGTCCTATTGCCGTATTTGAACCTGCAACCGAAGTGGACTCGACTGGCGAAGTTTGGTCCGGAGTGCACCGTGGGTCGGTGAGTAATCACAACCCTAGCCGGTGGCACCTAGCACCTCCACCCATTTTTACGCATGAGTGGCCCATGGGGGCCCCTCTTCTTTCCACTAACTACTAGGTGCGAACTAGCAAACTATTCCCAACACTTGGAATCGATTCTGCCCTCAAGTGGAGACCCTCCTTGAATAGTGGGAACCTATTCTTCATCACCTCACCCACCTTCCTGAGCTACTAGAAACCCCCGGAAATTCCCCGTTTTGCCCACTGGAACTACCGCGTGCGCTTGCATTGGATGTAATGTTGAGCATTAGGCTCCACTCTTCTTAGGGTCCAGACTGCCTCTTAGTTAGGAGTGTGTTAGATGCAGAAGGGGACTAAAGACTATTTTGCACTGCCCGTTTCCTTCCCTTTTAGGTTGTGGACCCATTTCGTGCATTAACCCTTTAGACCCCATTGGTCTTGTATGTATTTTGTATTGATAGGATTGTGTTGGTTTGATAGTATTGCTGTGACTCTTTTACTGTTTGTTGAAGTTACAAAGGCCTTGTAATAAATGTGTTTATATTTTTTTATATACACCTGTCTGGGAGTAATTGTCCTTGCTCTGTGTGCTCATTGAGGTCTTTCAGTCACCCTCACTCCTCCTGAGACCTAGTCTTGACCACCGCCATAGCTACCCGGTCTGTTTTTTCCAGAAAGTTACCCTGTTCCAAGAAACTAGGCTGGCCTTCTGAACCTCAGCCCACCAGGTCAGAGTTCAGACATCCATCTTAAAAGCACCTGAACTTGATGGGGCATGTGGTAGCGAAGAAGCTCGAGGGGCGGCTCTTGATGGTGCAAGAGGACCTAGATGGCCTTGCAGTAATGCTGGCCACGATTTGCACCCCAACCAGGGCCAGATTACTTTTAATGGGGTAGCGCTGGACATGGTCATGGCATTAGGTGGGGAGCTTACTAAAATAGGGGGCAACTTCAACTCCTGGGCAGACGAGAAACTGGACAGAGCCCTGGCGTGAAACCCACAGGAAACAGAAGGAACAGAATGACTCAGAACCCTCGGTTTGGCCATAAAAGTGAGGGGGCTCAGACACATCAA
This sequence comes from Ambystoma mexicanum, assembly GCF_040938575.1. NCBI lineage: Eukaryota > Metazoa > Chordata > Amphibia > Caudata > Ambystomatidae > Ambystoma > Ambystoma mexicanum. Next base: position 686,134,592 of record NC_090934.1, on the reverse strand, counting down.
GGCAATCCCAACCAGACCAAAAGCGGTACATCGTTTACTTCACAGCGCACTCCACCTACACACAAATTAACTGCATTCATCAACGAGGAGCAAAGTGGGCGACTGGCAAGCTGTGAGCACAGACCAGTGGGCTGGACTGACCACAACATGGTGTGCATGGAGATTGGCATAGTGGGGATTAGCAGGGCAGACACCAAGTGGAGGTGTAATATATCGCTGTGGCGTGATAAGGTCTTGGAAGAGTAACTCCGCTCTGAGATAACCAAATATTTTACAACAAATGGCACAGGAGAGGTGGCAGTAAACACAGTCTGGGAGGCTAGAAAAACCACATGGAGGTGTTGGCTAATGAGGGAAGGGGTCCGGAAAAAGAGGGAGAGTAAGCTCATGTGGAAGCCCTTCTGAGAGAAATCCGAAAGGGGGAAGATAAGATGCACGTGGGAGAAGGCTACACAGACTCAGACCTCTAGGATATAAGGCTAAAGCAAGCAGAGCAAAAAGCACTGGGGTGAGGGGTGTCAGGTGTCTTGACCCACATTTGAATTATTATGCTACAACATTGGTGCTGTGGGCTTAGAAAATCCAAGATAGCCGAAAAGCCCACACTTGCGCCAGAATCCAGGAAAACCGCGCAGTTTGCACACACCAAGATGGTCGCCTAACCTGCCACCCACCAGTGCGAGCGTGATGGGCCAGAAGCGCCCTGAGTGAAACGTGGTGCTAAAGGAAAAACAGCAGTGCCCGTTAGCTCAAAAAGCGCTTTGAAATCACCTTGGTTTCTCTGAATGCAATCTCAAAATGCCTATTTCAAACATTGCAAGATATTCAAAAATCTTACTGAACACCAGCAGACGTCTGGTCGAATGAAGTCTTGTGTGCATACCAAATCTGGAAAGATGAAGAGCCTAAAATAATGTTCATAACAAAACTAGCTGAGCTGTGGATGTCAGCAGCTTAAGTGAAATGGGATTTAAAGCCACTAAAATCGAAATGTTTAAAATAAATGAGTGACCTACTTTTGAGTGTCACATAGGTTGCAACTGCTTAAATGTCATAGTTCTGAACTTAGAATCAGCGTTCTAGCTGCATGTGTAAAAATTGTAAGTTTGATTTGAATGAAGAAAAATTGGAACCAAAAGTGACATTTGGCTAAAGCCTGGCTTAAGGGGACTGAATTCCGCCCGGCAACTACCCCCGACAGGAGTGGAAACTTGCCCAGCAACTGCATTCCCAGGCCTGGCCTCCCTTCTGCTGCACCACCAAAAGGAGATCACACCTCTCTGATTGAATCAGAGGAGGGGCACCTGGGACTGCAAGGGAAACAGAACAATGAACTTTCCTTGGCTCAGGCAAATGTTAAATTAGGGGGGTCGTAAATGGCTCCCTCTTGGAAGAAACTGGGAGGAGCAGTGCCTCTGTGAGCCAGCAGAGCTGGAGGTGGGGACAGACCGACATTCCCCCATGTGCTTTGGAACCTAAACCACACCCATCTGGGCCAGAGCATAATTTTAAAAAGATGGATAATTCATAGTACATAACTGTCAAAATGATATCAATAATATAATTATTCCTGTGAGATTTCTGTGGTATGTTCTGGGGGGTAGTAGCGGAAAATAAGGTATTACTCCAAATGTCTGTATGTTAAAAATCTGACACTTCATCATTTGATGCCCATATTCCTTGCGCACACTTGTGTAAATTCTGGAAAAGTTTAGAGGTTGTGTTCTGGATGAAAAGGGCAGAATTCTGTCAGAAGTGGACACATTTTACAAAGACAGGGATTGGATGGCTTGGTGCTACAGAAAATATGTTAACTGCACATACAATTTTAGAAAAATTGTACATAGATAAATCTTCTGCATTTGGATCAAAAATAGATCTGTGGCAAAGTGACAAGGGGAGTGTTCTTTCTGTATGCCATAAAATTGATGCCCGATGACACTTCATTCCTTCCCAGAATCAAGGGAGAGAGGAGAACTTGGCCAATGATAAGTTGTGAGGGGCAGGCTTAGTTATGCCCAAGCACACACCCATTTTCAAAAGACATAAAAGGAAAGGAATCATTGCGACCCAGGTAGAGACATTCACTTTCCACTTCAAACTGATTTCTTGCAAAGCATTTTGCCGGACCAGACAATATCCAGAAGACTCCAGAACCAAAACTTAGAATCCAGACTTCAGAACTTGCAGCAGAGAGGCATAGTCCAAAAGCTGAATCCTTCTCAGCAGGCCTCAGAATCCAGCCACCTAACCAAACTATTCAACAGCTGGGCGAGCTGTTTGAATCTGGCTGAAACCCTGTGCCAGAACCCAGAAAGCAGAGCTGTATCCAGACCGCCGTGCAGTGCCGATAGAAGACCAGACCCAGACCAGAGCGCTGCGCAGTGCCAGAACTTTTGCCAGAACCAGAGATTCAGACCAGCAGAGCAGAGAGAACCGCAGCTAAACCTGTTGACCAGATCTGTGACGAGGCCCATTCCTTCCAAAATTAGGAGTGAGTATCCAGCCAGAACTGTGCATAGTCATCTATTAGTTTAAAATAAGCTTATCCCATCCAATTCCACCTACCTAGAACTGAATCATAGAAATCTTATGTCCATTCTGTGATTTTAAAGCTGTGAAAGTGTCATTTGCCATTCTGAATCATTATTCCATTTCTGAAAATCTACCTCTACAAAATCGTCCGTATCTTTTGAACCATACATGCTAGATTTAACTTTCATCTTAGAGCTAAGATCCTCAGCTTTCCAACAAGCCCTAAACCGACTTTCTACTCTTTATAGTTTTTCCGTGATCGACGCACTCGGAAAAAGTGCCGTGAATTGAAAACTAGCGCAAACTTCTTCACCTGTCAAAAATAACTGTCTTTTGCTTTGTATTGCTGAAATTCGTTTTCAACCCGATAATCCCTCATGAATCACTGATAATGTTGACCTGAACCAATCTTAAGTAGCTATCACTTACCCTGAATCTCCTATAGGGAATTAAAATCATTTTTAGCATATTTTCACTTCTTTGCAAATCTAATTTAAAGTATTTTTGCCTGTGTTTTAAAATCATCCCTGTTGCTCTAAGCTTGCTAGGGGGGAACTGAATTGGTATTGCATTTGATGGTATTCCTGAAAATGGAGTGCTCTCCTTCCATCTCTTTATATTGCATAGGGGGGAGTGAATTGCCAAAAGAAAAAGTGATCATATTATCTCCTGTTGAAACCATATCAGTTTATTCCTGCGCTGTATTCTTTTCCATCTTTGCATTTCCTTGAAACCATAAAAGTATTCTCTGCCACCTTATCCTTTCTATACCAACTCCTAAGTAATTAAAAAAGTGTACTAGGGTAATATTATCCATTGTTGATCACTGTCATATTCATAAGTGTGCTATCAAATATTAATTTATTTATAAAAGTGATATATATCTTGTTTAATTTTTCAATAAATCTTTTAATTTGCAAAACAAACCTACTTCTTGGTTCAGTGAGGTCAGGGGGATTCAAAGAGAAGAGCGTTATACAAGGGTTTATCATCCACATCCATGAACTTGTCATAAAAATGTATAAATAAGGGCTTCCCTTGGGCATCCCAGACTTGGTATTGACTTAGTTGGAGTGCTGAATTGAAGTTGCTTAACAGGGGGCACACTCCGTAAGCTTAGGTTCCTCAGGCAAAAATTCTGTGAGAAGGGGGACAAAGCAGATTCGCTTTTTCCTAGCAGGCTGATGGCACAGCTGGCGGAACGGTGAGTAACATCAATTATAAATGAAGGGGGGTGGCCCGAACAAGGGTAGACAAGATAGCTATGGGCTTTGCGCAGTATTATAAGAAGCTCTACAAGAGCAAAAGCCAAGCAGGTGTGAGAAGGCCCGAGGAATATCTCTGGGACATAGAAATGGAGAAACTAACTAGGGATCAGATAGACAGCTTAGAGAGCCCAATCACGGCAGAATAAGTCCCCAAGGTCCATAAAGAGAATTTGATTGTGAAAAGCCCCAGGGGAGGATGGGTACACAATAGGGTTCTACGAACACTTCGCAGAAACTCCCGCCGCACATGGTTAAGCTTTATAACAACATTCTTGACACTGGGTGGCACCGCATCATTTAGCAAGGCCTTAATATCCATCATACCCAAGGAAGGCAGGGGCTCTGGCCTATGTCAGTCTTTGTGCCTTAGATCCCTACTCAACTTGGATGAAAAGATCTACACCCGCATACTAGCCACCAGACTAAACGAATGATGCCCTGCCTAATAAAACCGGATTCATTTGGGGTGCCAGGGAGCAGACACAGTGAGGAAGACTTTGTATTTAATGGACCACATGACCCGGGAAGGTAGGGGAGGGGGGACACTGTGCGTTGATTAGTCTCTACGCCAAAAATGTGCTTGACCGCATCGAATGGAGGCTCATGTTTGTGGTCTTCGATAAAGTGGGCTTCAGGAAGAGGACAAAGTGAGTCGTCAGGGCACTGTACGCAGATTGATTCCAGCACACAGGTGGAAGTTAATGGCAAAACATCTCAGAGGTTTAGGCTCCAGGGAGGAATGAGGCTGGGATGGCCATTGTCCCCATTACTGTTTGCCCTTTCTACGGAGCCTTTGGGTATTAAGCTACAGGGCGACGATGAGGTGAAGGGCATACGGGTAGGCAATACAGAATACAAACTGGGCATGTATGCTGACGACATAATCCTCCACGTGCGCGTCATAGTAAACTGCACAAAAAAGCTGCTTGCACTGCTGGCAGACTTCAAGAGTGTCAGGATTCAAGATCAATTCCTGCCAAATCAACCCTTTTTCCCTTGAAGCAGAGAGGGACGCGCCCCAGTTGATGACCTAGAACATGGAAGAGGTGTTAGGAATCCAGATAGAAACAAAAAAATAAATACCTGGTAATACATCTCACCACAAATGTGGCTGACTTATAGGAGGCCAATTTCCCCCACTGATGCACAACTCCTTATAGACAGAGCCATGGTCGCAACTCACGCTGTCCTGGCTTGGGAGGCTCAATGCAGTCAAAAGGACCCTGAATCCAAAAGTACCATATTTGTATCAAATGCTGCCGATAGCTATGCCGGAAGAAAACTTCAGTGAGTTGAAATGCAGGATTAGCAAGTTCCCTTGGGAAGGACGCAGACAGAGGGTAGCATATGATATCCCGATTCAACCCAAAGAGTGGGGTGGTGTGGGGCTCATGGACATGCAGGTTTACTATAGACCAGCGCAGCTCACGGCATTAGTACTGCATCTACGCATGGACAGTGATAAACAATGGGTAGCCATCGAAAACTTCCTCCTGCGCCCGTGACAGTGGGAGAGTGGTTATGGGCTCTGTGGCCAGGAGGTCTCACGCAATGTGCAGAACCACAAAATCGTATACCTGTGGGTGAATTGGAGGGCAAAATGAGATATGGCAGGGGTCACAACATGATCCTTTTCACTGCGCCACATATGGGAGCCCGATAAGAGATGACCTACAGGATCAGGATTGGTACGAGGCAGACAGAGTTCATCGAGTTGAGAGTCCTGGAAGAAAGCCTACATATAGGGGACCTCCCTGTGTTTAAATACCTGCAGTTGAAGGGGGTGTTAATGTCGCAGAAATGGAAGGCGCACCTGCAAAGAGACACAACAACCACAGAGACTGTGCTCAGCAAGACTCAGTCCACGAAGGGCTTAATCTCTAAACTATACCAAACATTACTTGCAGCACAAAGGGGGGAGACTGATACATACAGGAAGAGTTGGGCAAGGGACTTAGGTGAGGAGTTTGAAGGGTGTCAATGGGAAACTATGTGTGTAAATCAGTGGAGTTTGTATTGACATCCATAACATGTCAATACAAACTCCACGGCATCAAATTACTATACAGATGGCAGGTGGACCCTGTCCGCCTTTACAAGATGTTCCCATGGGTCAACCCGAGATGCTGAAGGGAATGTCGGCAAAATGCTGACTACTGGTTTATGTGGTGGGCCTGTCTGAAGATGCAGACTTATTGGCAGTGGTCTTGGGATTGGGCCCTAGATGTGTTTGAGAGGAGGCCCGACCCACTCCTGGTAGTTTTTGGTGTGGAACCCAGTAATGAGGAATGGACGAGGCTCCATGGAAGAGGCTCCCTCACATGGTGCATTTCCTACTGCTAGCGCTCCATGCATGTGTCGTAATACGCTGGAAACAGCCGAAATTGCTGACGGAGCAACAATGGGTGATGAAGGCAAGGGACATTTATGACATAGAAATTCTGACTGGTGCACTCCATGACCGTAAACTGTCAAGGGAGATGGAATATGCCCCCTTTGTGGGTAAATATCAGGCAAGAGTAGACCTGACCGCCTGAGTGGCAGGGCCACAACGACAGCCGCTGACCGCTGTACCCAACATATTGAGGTTGTAACCCAGACATACCTCCTGTTGAGCCCAAGTCAGTACACTGCAAGAGCAGTTGACTTCTTTATAACACAAAGACAGCCCTTACCTGTGTGCTGAGACAGCGGAGAGGGGAAGCTACCCAATAGCTACCCTGGAGGGAGGAGGCGGGGGGGATTATTGGGAGGACGGTTGTTAGTTGTTTTTTAGAAATGCACAGACAGTTGTGAAGGCATCATGAAGCAAGACAGACAACAGATTCAAAGTTCAAACAAAAGTGTTTTATTCAACTAAAATGTCAGGATGGATGAAGGCCTAACTTGCCCTAAACTAAGTTGGGATTTCCCTACCTAAAGAAACGAAGGAATGTCTGAGACGAAGAGTTCAACTTAAAAGTCTGTGTCCAAAACATATACTTGCCCTCACAACTAAAGCTAAACAATGTGTAGGGATGTCGGCAAAAAAAGAAATAGTGTTGGCATGGCTAGTAGCGCCGACTATGCGGACGCTTTGCGGATGGCCTCCACATGAAGCCCAGACATTTAGCATAAATCAGCGCTCTGTGAGAAACCAGAAGTTGCCTCACCCGCTAGTCCTCAGGGATCTGTCATCCAGGTGGCTAGGACACAGCCATCTCTTTTGGTTCCAGCTCCTGGGGGTGGACCAGTGCGGGAGGATCACCTGGGTGTGGGGTCTTCGGGTGTGGGACACCTGATGGAGGGACGCAGTATCCCCCTCCCTGTAATACCGTTACCCCATCCTACCCGATAAGATATTTAGAAACTCTACCCCCCCTTTCCCTTCTTGAACACTTTCACACAGAGAGCCCGCTCTGGGAGAAAACAGACTCACACCCGAGCATTGTACCCGACATGCCCCACTACTATGGTCAGGCAAAGACAGGCAATTACTAGTAATGATTCACAGCTGACTTCCATTAAACTTCCCCAAACGGATAAAAGGCAGAGCATGAGAGCACACTCCGAGCGAGGAAAAGCACACGATGGACAGTACATTCCCGACGGCAGCTCAATGAAGGAAGAAAGATAGAAAACCAAAAAGGGTTTGCAAGGAGGGAGATACCCTTGACCTTTTTGACGAGAAACCGTTACTTTCCAGAACCCTTTAGATTAGAAAGCATAAGGCCAGGAAACCAGACTGAAGAATCATGTATCCTGTATTGTCGGTCGGAGATACCCAGGGCCCTCCTACATGGCTGACCGAGTCTGGGAGGAACAGTAGCCGCTGTGGTACCATCCTTGGCTCCAAGCTCAAAGCAGCACCAGAAAGATCAACACAGCCGGTGAGTTGGGGAGACTGACCCAAGACCGGTCTGTGTTGAAGTCAAGGTTGCAAGGGCCAAAATTGTATGAAGAGTGCAAGAAAAGAACAAAGATTGAAACACGTGTGATGAAAGACACGAGGAAAGCTTAATTACTGATGGATGTTTGAACACTTACTGAGAAAGATACAATAACGGTGACAGTGGTCCGGCAACACAAAGGTGCTCAATCGAAGGTCTCAGAAGGTAATCAGCCAAGAAGTGGCAGAAACAAAAGTAGAAGATTGGTAACAGCATTGTGTGAAGGGAATCGAAGTGGTCCTGCAACGGTTTAGGCAAAACGCATGGCACATTCGAAAGTCTTTGATTTTTTATGTCAAGTGAAAACATAGAAAATTAGATTATATGGTCAGAGCCCCAACGAGCGAGACCGATTGTGAACATTGTATTGAAAGGGTCCGAGCATGAAGGAAGGAGATCCATGGTCCGAGCCTGAATGAGGGAGGCCCATGATGAACACTGGAAGCGAGAACTTGTTAATGTGAAAATCCTGATACAAAGGAACTTTGGTGCGTGTTTGCTACGACAGGCCCTCTGCAGTAAGAGACTGTTATTGGGGAAGGGGCTTTGGCAGAAGGCTCCAATACCTATGCTTTGACCTGTATCCATGTGGCAGAGAAGCCAGAGTGTGTGCGAAGCTCGAACGTGTTGTCTTGCCTCGTGCTAAAAACGTGGGAAGTGAAGCCAAATGCTCAACTATCCTGACATATTTTTTTAGCACTTTTCTTTTTACATACAACATTGACCCACACCATTTACCATTTAGAAGTAAGGATTGGCAATAGGTTTATTAATATAGGCCCTTTCATTTTGTGTTATTATTTGATGGTCGTAGCTTACTCCCATCCTTACATTTAGGTTTAGATAGGCGTTCAACCAACCCATTGAAGTTCAATAAACACCCTTGAACTACTGTGATTACTTGTGTCTGTCTTCACTGTTTGATACCATGCCTTTCTTGCAGCTCTTATTCCCTTTCCGCGGGCAGTGAAGCAACGGCCACGGGTGACAGGCCATGAGGGATAGGTGGATGGAAAAGCGATGCTAAATTCAGCCCGGGAACCGTGTTGCAGTCTAATTGATACACCGCCGCTGATGTTACGGTATGATCCAAAGATGGCGCTGACATACGTTTGAAGAAGCTGCCAGCTGCCTACCCGCCTGATCACACGCTTTTCAACTGAATTAACTTGCATTGGAGCCGTAGGAATGTTTGCCTCGACTTCTTCATTAAAGACTAGAAGCAGCTGTGGAGGGAGTAGAAAGCGGAGGCTCGTCGGAGGTGGCAGAAGAAACTGCTCGCTGCTCACGGAGACAGGATGCAGGTACACCATATGTGTAAGGGATTGCGGCTATGCTTTGGGCATTGGCCGGTCTAAGCTCTGCCTCGTTACTGACAGCGGGTGGCGCCGGCACTTAAGACATTAACAGCAAGCAATGACAGGCAATTAGAATACGTGGTAAGAGAAGGTGGTTCTCGTGATTTGTATACGCTCCTGGGTGCACCGCACCCAGCGATCGGAGAGCACAAAGCTTTTCAAGTGAACATCCCGCCCCTGTTTATCAAGGCTTTTTACATGTGCTAGGCCGACAGACCATCTGATTGGACTTACTGACTTGATGTGTTCGACCTTTCATGCAAGTTAACCTCAAAGCTCTATCGGTACACGAAGCAACCACGGTTTCCATATGATCAAACGGATACAGCCCCAACGTTAAGAGGAAAAAACCCTGATTAGCTGTGCAACATGTCAAGACAGTCAAAGACACACAAAAATTCAGACATAACCAGAAGTGGTGAAATCTTTACCTCAATCTCCAGATCCCCCCTGTGGGTTAGTTGGCCACCAAGGAGGATATTCAGGCTTTCATACTGGATATTAAAACTGAATTCTGTAACTGTATATCTGACATTTCAACTAATTTGGACCGTATGGACCAAAGGGCTCTAGAGGTGGAACAAAGACTGGGAGAAACAGAGGACCACGTATTAGATCAAATGACCATGATGGTGGACCTGCAACATAGGATCCAATCTTCGGAAAAGAAAAGCAAAGCCACGGAAAGCAAACAGGAAGATATGGAAAATAGGGCCTGGAAGGAATAACCTATGAATTAGAGGAGTGCCCTCTTCAATATTGGACCAATCTTTGAATGACTACATAGGAGATTTCTTTCAAACACTCTTGCCTCAGCTTGATAAGCCGTTGCTCCTCCTAAATCGTACTCATAGGCTACGCACTCAAAAGAACCTGTCACCAGACACTCCACCGGATGTAATCACTGCAGTCCGTTTCTTTAACACCAAACAGGAGATCCTAGCGGTAACAAGGCGAGCTGACCTATCAGGGTACAGCGTTACACATTTTTCAAGAACGGGCAACACTCCGACCTCTGACATTAGTCCTGTATGATCAAAGGGCACAGTCTGCACTATTGGTATGCTGGAGGAAGCGGAGGTCCTTTTGGGGAACTGCCCTCTGCATAAAAAAAGGTGACTCTACCGGACTCTCACAAACCTGGCAATGGCGAAGCTTCCTAACCGAGAAGTAACATCTGGGTTGAAGGTCCCCAAAGGTGGTAGACCAGGGAAATCGCCATTGTACACCTGAACAGATGGAGACATCTGCACAGCCGGTATGGGCAAAATGTTCTGTGTTTTTCAGTTTATTTTTTAATTGTTGTTTTCATGTTTGTTTGTTCAGTTAAAACTACGGTTGTCACATGGATCCATGAACACTCGGGACATCAATGGCAAAGGAAAGTCATCTGGTTTCTCCCCCCTGCACATAGGAGGTTGATTCTTGTATGACCCCTCTACCTCATCAGAAAATGGAATTCGTATATTTCAATATAAAGGTATTAAACTCTCCAGCAAAACGTAAACTGATCCTGTGGCGTTAAAAGACCTGAATGGTACAGTGATTTTCCTGCAGGAAACTCATCTACTCCCTTCAGACTTTTTTTGCCTACGGAACAAAGACATTCCAAGACAATTATTAGCTTCCAGCAGCTCGAAAACATGCGGGACGGCTGTTCTGCTGGAGAAAGGCATTCTATTCAGGGAATTGGACATCATATATGGTCCAGGAAGGGCGGTATGTCAGTGTTAAAGGTATGTTTGTGTAATTGTATGCCCGGGTTTCGCTCTAAGCCCCCAACGAAGGACAAGAACAATTCTTCAAATACCTGGAAGCAGCAGTGCTTCCTTTTCTTGAGGATCAGGTTCTCATTGGGGGTGACTTTAACGGGGTCCCAGATCGCAAGATAGATAAAAATGCATGACCCCACATCAAGAGATTTTAAGATTGCGTTGGGTATATTATACTCCACTTCTTTAAATCCTTGCGGGTGGTTGACACATCGAAAGTACATCCAGGGGAATGGGATTTTACTTTTTTCCCCCCCATGTCCACCACTCCTCCTCTCTTCTAGATCTGCTCCCAGCATCCCCTTAGCTTATGTAATTTGTTGATGGGGTGTCCATTGGCCCTAGTGTGCTATCCGACCCTGCTCCGGTCCTTTTGACTGTCAGGGTTTGTGACCTAGCACCATCTTCCAGGCCACAGTGGCGTCTATATCAGCCAACTTTAAACAATATGGCCTTTAGAGTCACAATAGCTAAAGCCATACAGAATTATTTCCAAGAGAACCCAGTTGAACTCACATTGACAGAAACCACGTGGATGCCATGAAGGCAGTGATTAGGGGTATCTAATAGCCCACACAACAGCCTATTATAAGCGTAAACGACAGGCCCAATCCCAGCTATAACAGGAAATATTAGAGATTAAGGGAAAATGTAAAAGAGCTTGGTCCCCCAAAACTCCACAGATCTCTACAAATTGCCCAAAACAAACTAGAGGCCCCCTCTGCTGAAGAGACAGAACATTCTCTTTTAGTAACGAAGCAAGGCTATTAAGCCAAGGGTAATAAGGCCAACCAGTTTTTGGCGGGGAAAATGCCCAAATCTAAAAGACATAATATGATCATAGGTCTGCACGACCAGCAGCGGGTTATACAGTATGGGGAAAAGGCTAAATTACAGTTAGAGTCCCACTTAATTGAAACTATGTCAGCATCACCTGCTCCTTGGAGGGGCAGAAGCAGTATATATGGGAAGCTGCTCTATCACATGTTTATCTGGAGGAGGGCGCAGCCTCAGAGTCTCCAATCCAGATGAAAGAAGTGGATGCAGTTATTAGATCTCTGAAAACTTGGGCCCCAGGCCCTGATGTATTCTCAACAAAATGTTATAAACTCTTTCGAGCACAACTCTTAGCCCTGTTGACAGCTCTCTTTTACTCATTCTCAGAGAGACAGGATCTAGGACTCCCTCTATGCAGTCCTCCACAACCATTCTACTAAAACCTGATAAAGACCCTAAGGATTGTGCCTCCTATTGGCCAATCTCTCTTCTAAATATTGATGCTAATATCTATTCTAAGGTATTGGCCAATCGTTTAGCTCCAGTACTCCCTGTATTAATAGATTCAGATCAAACAGGATTTGTCTTAGGGAGGAAATCCGGGGACAACATTGGCGTGCCTTGAATCTGATGGAAACCATAACATCTGAACACCGTAAATTAGCACTCTTGGCACTGGATGCTACTAAAGCATTTGACAAGGTACACTGGATCTTCATGCAATTAATCTTGGAGGCTTTCCAATTTGGAGCCTCTTCCGAATAATTATTCTGGCCAACTACACATTGCCTAACACCCTATTGCTGGTAAATCGGGAACAACCCCCCCCCCATCCCCCTCACATGTGGGAACATCAGGGATGCCACTCTTTCCCCTTCACTATTTCCCTTAATCATGGAGTCCCTCGCTCAGCAGATACAAAACAACCCTGCAATCGAAGGCATCACAATGGACGATTCTCAACACAAAGTATCACTTTATGCTGATGATGTTTTACTCACAGTGACCAACATTCAATCCTCCCTTCAGGAATTAAAACCCTTTGGACAGGCGGCAGGCTTTGAAATGGATGATGGCAAATCTGTGGCACTGGGGGTGGGACTGACCACTGACAAAGTTTTCTCTCTGCAATCTTCCATCCCTATCACAAAGGATAAGAAATCAACAGGATATTTAGCGGTCCATATCACTCTTCCCCACTAGAATTATTTAGGGCCAACTTTCCACCTCTTTTCGAAGTGTTGGAGGCAGACTTGGAGGGATGGGCGACTCAGGAAATCTCTTTGATGTGACCGATCAAAGCCATCAAAATGAATGTGCTCCCCGATTTCTCTATTTTTGCACGTCCCTACCAGTAGAGATCCCGCAGAAATCCCTTTATCGCCTTTAACGTAAAATGTTATGGTTCATTTGGCACGGTAGGAAGGCCAGGATTCCCAGGAAGGTGATGATTGGAGGGTGCAAGGCTAGGGGGGGTTGGGGTTCCGGACTTGTGCAAGTAATATGCAGCAGCACGTATCTCACATCATCTAACATGGTTGTCTCCCGACACCCCTCAAAAATGGGTCGAGATTGAACAGTCTAGACTTCCACTTCCCCTCCGTTTCTTGCCATTCGTCCCCTACACAGCACAGAAACAGTGGCTAAACTCACTCACCTCCTCTAGGGCAACATTGAGGACCTGGGACTGGGCATTACAACAGAAAAAGATTTAGAGAGGCACGAGCCCTTACTCCCCAAACTTTTATAACCCAGCCTTCTTCTCCGCAATGCAACTGGGTGCATTTAGAAACTGGAGGCCTGCACAATTTATCTCAGCTGTTTGAAGTTTCGAAAGTTGTAAAGCAATATTTCAACTCAATGAATCGAACAGATTTTCGTATGTACAACTACGCCACTGGATAACATACCCATTGACTAGACAGAGGGCCACATGCAATCCGATCCCTATTGGGCTAACTATTCAGGAGGGCCCACAAGCTGGAAGTATCTCTAGAATATATAAGCTCCTATGGAATTGCATGCTGGCTGATGGCCCTACTTACATGTGCTGCTGGGAAGAGGACCCAGGTCAACCGTTGGAGGACCAATCTTGGCTGGAAATTTGGGCTACAAACCCTTCCTCTTCCATATGTGTAACTAATAACGAATGTGCCCTGAAACTTCTATTCCACTGGTGGTATTCCCCAGTCCAGTTACATCATTTTCGAGCAATGTTGGAGCCAACATGTTGATGGAAATGTGGAGCAAATGGGACATATTTTCATATGTGGTGGGACTGCCCACTTATTAACTTTTTTAGAGAAAATTATTACCATAATAGAGGCCATTACCCATATCAGACTTCCAATGAATCCTGAGGTCATTCTGTTGGGAGCCCCAGTTAACGAAGTTTATCCTAAATCGGGGGTCCTGCTAAATTAATAACAGTTTCTGCTGGCTGCACGTATCAGAGTATCTCAAAGTTGGAAGACTTGTGAAGGTCCATAGTTAACTCTTTGGTGGATTAAGGGATATCTTGGTGGCTGAGAAAGTAACCACAGCCAAGGAAGGAGTATTACATCAACTTGTTGGACTATGACCACAAATTACCAGCATTAACACACAAACCCAAACTTTCGAGACGATTCCTGCGGGTTCATTGAACCAAACGGCAGCTGGACTTCTGGGGAGGGGAGGGTGGAGGGACTGAAGGTCATGTCATGTGTTATGCTAATAGTATTGCTTTCAATGTACAGCTGTCACGATGTGGGATCCAGAAACCCCCCTGGAAAGCTCATAGGCCAGGAGGGGTCTTGGCTTGGGTCTCCAACAAACTTAGGCATCCTTTGCCTAGGCCCTCTTGGGGCCAGTCCTGGCGCCTTTGGCGCCAGGCTCTTACTTAATAAAGACTTGTGTTTAGGGAACTACTTTATTTCAAGTGCCAGCCAACATGGAGGCATCCACATAGCGTGGCTCCTTGGAACCAAGCTATGCGGTATAGTGTTTTGGGTGTGGTAGCCTAGGAACTACTTTACCTGGACTACTTTCTTGAAGCTATTTAAACCACACCCGACTTGGATAACACGCTTCGCGTTACTTTGCAATCCAGCAACGTGACGCTCATCATGTTCAGCTGTCCCTGCGAACCTCGGGAGAACAGCATCTGTAAAGAGACAGAAGGACATTGTTAACAGCAGCAGCTCACCTGTAATTTCATCGTTAGCTGCCCACAGCTCCTGCGAACAGCATCCTAGGATCAGCGCGTCTCCCGGACCGGCAGATCTGCAAGAAAGGAAGAAAGAAGACATAAGACACTTTTACAACATAACGAATTGTGCCGAAAAGCTTACCTCGCAAGTCACCCCTCGACCAGAATCGCCTCAGGATTTCATACACCGGGTGAGCACTGCAGTCTATGGGAAAGAAAAGACAACAGGTTAGCAAAGGCAAGGCATCATAGCGCTGCGCATAGCGCCTACTTACCGCATCAAGGTGCTCTTAATATGCCATCATTTACCGGCGAGACCCAATTCAGCCAATGCATCACATTGGACTTCCGCGGACCTAAGGAAGAGAAAAAGACATTATTTAAACCAAGAAAGGCATGCAAGAATAACAACAATATACAACAGCAATAAGACCTAGCTGAAAGACTCAAAACGGGCCGGCATCAGTGAAGTAACTAGATCGCATTCGCCCACAAAGGACAACGTGCCCTGCCAAGAAGGCAGGACGGAGAGCACACCTGAATTAACAACAAGGTGAGGAGAGGCCCAGAGGGGCTGCGGGCATGCAGGGTGGTGGGGGGTTGCTTACCCCAGTTGCCCAGTCTTGAACATTGCCCACCTGTATTCAAGGCAGAATTTCTCCGCTGGTCACACCCGGGAACCGCAGAGAAGGATACCATAGTCCCTACGACTGGGTGGAATCCCCGTGGATACCAGGTGAGCGTAACAACAACCTTTTATTTATTTAATGCCCATCCATGTGTACAACCAAATACATACAGTTGTTAAAAAGAAAAAAGAAATAGGTGTTCCAAACAAAGTTCTGAGCTTCTTCCAGCTCCTGTCTTACTTTAAAGCTCCCTTCTTTAAATTCAATAAAGTTACACACAACCTCGGGGTTCCGTCCCCTAAATTCCAGACAGTTCCACAAAACCTTGGGGTTCCATTCCTCAAGCTGAAGACAGTTCCACGAAACCTTGGGGGTTCCAGTCTGCTGGTACTTATTCACAACAGTTCCAAATCAAGTTTATCCTTCTTTGTGTTTCTTAATGACTTTCTCGGACTTGGCTTCAGCCACTTTTTTAGCTTTCACAAGTAGGGTTCCCTGGTCTAGGCGCTGTTGTCAGACAACATGGCCCACCCACTACAGGTTGCGCAACCAGGAAGCCTAGGCTTTCCGTCCCACACAGGTTCCTCCGTATCTGCACCTGTGTGAAGGCTCACATTCGCTTGTCGTCTTCTTATTCGTCTCTTGGCAATGTGTCACCTCTTCTTATCCAGTCAGCATTTCCACACTGTATTTATGCGTCTCTTCACGGTCGCTTTGCTTTCCCACCACTTTGCTTTCAGGTTCTTTCACACTTTTCTATATTTGCAAAGTTCTTTATTTCATATGGTTCTTGCTTTGCATTCACAATAACCAATATCTGACATTCACATATTATTGTTATCAGATCATGGCTCTGCTTAAAGTTTTCATTTGACTCTGTAGTCATTATATGTTATCTTTTACTTTATGGCTTTCACATTATATTGTCTTTAATTTCCTCCCAACCCATGGCTCTGGGTTGGTTTCATTGTGCAGATGTTTTTCCACTCACTCTGCATTCCCTTTGATTCCCCACAGCCCCAGGAGCGCCTGGCTCGAGTGATTCTTCTTCCTCACTCACCGGACCTTGGTTCCTCCTCCGGGCAGCTATACTTCTTGTCTAGGCTTCGCCTGAATGTCTTCCCGGTTTCTCTCGGTAGCTTCTCTCTTCTATGTCCGCAGCTCCTGCTGCGCAATTCCAACCATCGAGGCTCCGCATCTTGTGTCCTTCTAGCGGCCCCACCATCCTGTGTCCTTCGCGCGGGCCCCCTGGCCCTGGACTTTAGAGTTCCCTGGGGTTGTCTGCCGGATCCTGGATGCAAGACCCACCACGGCTGCCTCCTCGCAGTATTCCCTGCTGGTCTCTTTGCTGTCGGTCTCCTCCCTTTTTGACAGGTTGCAGGTGAGTCCCAAATTGGAATTGCCTGGTGGTAATTAGTAAAGCAGTTGGGACATGCCTGACCTTTACAATAATCTGCAGGCCTCTACCTGGTGTCAGTACTAGAGTGGTGAAATGATTTACTAGTGTATACTACTCCTAGTTGCTTCTTCCTCGTCCCAGTACCATAGTGGGTTGAATGATGGAAAATGTGCGGAGATGTGTTAGAATAGGCCATAAAAGTTGTGGGGGTTTGGGGTGGTCTTCATAAGGGAAAGGGGAATACCATGTCTTATTTGCGGGCTCTGGTGGTCCCCGATTTGCACCTTAGTCGGATCGATTATTGTAGTTCTTTTTATCTGGCTTAGCCCGACTACCTGTTACGCCGCCTTCAAATTCTTCAAAATTCAGCCGCCTGTCTTGCCACTGGTTCTTCCTATCGGGAGCACATCTCTCCAGTTCTCAAGGCACTGCACTGGCTGTCAGTGGCTAAACATGTGAACTTCAAATCTCTGTCTGGTGCATAGGTCTTTTCATACAGCTGGTCCTGAGTATTTGCAGTCGAAGTTTTGACCTTATACTCCTGCCCGTGTGCTACGCTCTAAGGATCGCTTCCGTCTTGCTGTCCCTAGGGTTTGCCATGCTAGAATTGGCGGCAGCTCATTTTCTGTTAAGGCTGCCATGCTATGGAATGCCCTACCCATTGGCTCTCCGCTCTGTGGCCATCCATTTGCAATTTAAAAGGGCTCTGAAAACTCTGCACTAAGCCCTTCTTCCTTTAATAATGCTTACTCACTCTTAGCGCCAGGTTGCCTTTGGGTGTCGGTTGCGCTGTACCTTGGTACGTAAAATCCTAACATAACATGCCTCACCTGTGGCTATCCTCTCCCCAATCCTCAAGGGACCTCCACCCAGGTCATACTCCCTCACTTCTCCACCCCCAGGGTCAGGATCCAAAAGAGATGGCCTTTCCTTGGGCACCTTAGAAGAGGATCCAAGGGGAGTAGCTGTGAGGATACCCTCACGTTTCTCACACAGTGCAATTATATGTGTTCAAATGAATATAATTAAGTGGCTTTTGAGGCTTTGAAAACTGTCATGTATATGTAACGAAGTAATGGATTTCGGCTTCTGCAAGAACAAAAACAATATTTTGCTTTGTTAAATTGAGTATGGGTACTACTTTTAATATAACATAAGCAGATATGGCATCTGGGGGGCCCACACAAATGTTTTATTTAAGGTGTGTGTTCTGCAGAGGCAAATAGTAGGTTTCTGGAGTGGAAAAAGGAAAAAGGACAAGGGTGTTCATCCAGTCATCAATCTTTGGGGTCTCAACAAATACATTGTCTGTTGTCATTTCAAGATGGAAATTATTGCATTGTTGAGAGACTCATTGAGGCCAGGCAACTGGTTGACTTGTTTAGATTTGAAGGATGCTATTTCATGGCCCTCATTTGTCCAGAACACAGGGCGTTTCTGCAGTTCTCTTAGGAGAACATTTCCTACAGGTTTTGGTCTCTGCCTTTCAGTCTAGCTTAAGCTATTTCTGCTTTGCCATACATCTACACACAATGGCTGACTTTTTGGGACAGAGCGGCATCCGCATTGCACATTTATGTGGACAACATTTTTGTTCATTTTTTTTTCCTACTGTGGTTCGGGATCCTTTTCATTTGACAGTTTCAGTCCTTCAAGTCAGACGTGTGTACCTACCCGTGGATCAAATTCCTGGTTTTCCCGATAGATTGGCAGAGGTCTCTCCTGAAGCTTCATATGTAGGCACTTCAGAACAGCTCAGATTACTCAAATTGGGTTCCTGTTTCCACAGAAGGTATGTCAGAGTTAGAAAAGGGGCTGGTGAATCTGGAGGTTTCCGAATGGAAGAGTCATCTTTCCTTCCAGAGCAGGGCTTCACTTAAAACATGATGCATGCCTCAGTGAATGAGGGCTTGGCGCAGTTCAGATTTAATTGAAAGTGCGCAGTGTGGCGGTCAGAAGGAGGAGTGAGACACTTTAGTGTTTTTAAAGGAATTATATAGATAAGGCCTAACCTTTCCTATTGCTAAAGGGTTTATCCTGCCTATCGAAAAGAACACAGGGTCCTTTTCAGGAAGTCCTAAAGTTAAAATGTCCTCGGTCCAAACCTAACTCTACCTGACCCTACCACTTAGACAAACAACTAAGACTAATCCAAGAGAAGATCCTTATTCTCTTGGGTTGGTGATTTCTTCAACAGTCTCTGAATAAAATGTCTCCGTTTCACCCGTTTCCTTTCTTTATAATCTTCTACAATAAGCACTGGAATTGTCTGAGCTCTTTTCATTCTTGAACAACACTCCTGCTTCGTCTGCTCTAGGTATCAAGCCTTTACATACTTTCTCCCACTCTTCTTTCTCTTAATATTCTGTAACTACACCCATGGTTATATTCTGTGGAACATGATTGCCTTGAATAATGTCACCCTCCTGGGATCTTTCTTTAGTGCTTTCTCCTCTATTCTCATACTCTCTTGGCTGTATCCCTTCCTCCCACGGTAGTGATCTCCAGTCTCTCTCTATTACCCTTTTTGGGGGTTATTTGATGCTCTCTCTGCTAGCTCTTCACATTGCCATTTGAACAGCTTTAGTCCTTGTGGCCCCTCTTTGGGACTAGGACAAGTTACACTCTTCATGCACGTTATTCCCCTCACAGCAGATGGACTCAGCACCAGCGCCGCTAAAGACACAGCCTTACAAACAGTAGCTGAAGATAAACAGGTGGCAAGTTGCATCCTTAGGAACAATCTGGACGCAGTAGACAGTGCAGGGCGGATTGTTGCTGAGGGTACCCTCAACACCATGCATGGCTACGGCAATCAGGTTTCAAGCTGGAAAGCCAAGCCACCGTTTTAAATATGCAAATTGAGCCTAACACCTTATTTGGTAAAGTGGTCGTGTTTGAGAGTCCAATCATTATATACATATTGTTTCCTTCGTTGAGGCTGTATGTAGAGTTTTGGCCAGGCCATGCAGTCAAGATTGTAGGGTTTGGCAACAAGCACTGCAGCATAAGATACCCATGTAAGGAAACATTTTGGATTGTGGTCTCTGGTTAGGTGTTTGCTTGAATGGGTGTGTTATGCTGTGGCGTTTGTGAGTCCAATCATTGTATACTTAGGGGGTAATTCATAGATTTCAGCGTAGAGGCAGCGCACGCGAGCAGCGCACAGAGGGAGCGTGTGCCAGCCGTGTGCGCTAAACAGCATTCTGGCGCACCGCGTATTCATGGATTTTCCAAGCCATTTTGAGCGCTGGCGCAGCGAACACCCCGCAGCGCCAGTTACGCCCCCAAGAACGCCCCTTGCACAAGGAAAAGCCATTGAAATCCCCAATGCGGCGCAAAAGGGCCGCGCTAACCCTGGACCATCTTACAGGGCCTCTACACTGTAATCGCGTGAAAATACTACGCAGCCAAAACACGTGAAAATGTACTCTTGCACCCCTCAGAATACGCGTACCCTGCTCGGGCCAGGTAAATTGCATAGAAAAGTACCCCCTGTGGTGTGGGCTGCCTGTGGGGCATGCCCACGGTGGATGAAACCACACCCACCGACCAGTGAGGGGCACCTGCCAGCAGCTCCCGACTCATGTCCCCCATCCACCCACCATTGAGGGGCACCTGCCAGCAGGCCCCGATATGTGGCCCGCCAAACACCATGTTCTAACAAAAAAGACCCCTGGGCCTAATACCAACACAAATCCACCCTGCCCCCCAGTACAAGCACACAATCATCCACTGCACCCACTCCCAAATTACCCATGCCATGAGAGCCTCAAAAGAACCACCATGGCCATGGAGAAATGTACAACAGAGCCACACAGTGGCAACACATGACTGAGTCAATGCTCATTGAGACATGCACAAAACCAATGACAGTACACAACACCAATAATGAATATATATGATTTGTATTAAAATACGTAATGAAAAAACATAATGAAATATCAAACTTGTAAAGTAAGAAATGATGAAATGGAAAAAAAAATCCAATCTAAAACAAAAATCCACAAGAGCAAAAAAGTGAAGTGGTCCATATCCAATGTCCAAAAAGTACATGAAAAAACTAAAATAAAGCATTGATCCATGGGATGTAACAATAACAAAAGTATGTACAAGTCTGGAACTATATACACTGCAAGTCCGAAGGGTCCATGATGCCCAAACAAAAGGAAACCTAACAAACATCTTATAAAAAGTACTATGAACATAAAGTGGAACAAAGTCCATGAACTCCAAAATAAAGAAAAAACAAAGGAAACCTAACCCTAAAGAACTATGCACAAAGGCGGTGGGCAAGTCCAACGGCTCACTTGTTGATGTCCCGGGCCGGGGCATCATTGAACTCCTCTTCAACGTCTTGGAGGCAGGCCTCTTCCCTGGCCCCGAGGTCTCGCAGTGATGCAGCCATGGCCTCCTCCAACTCCCTGCGAGTTGACTCGAGGCACTCAGCCCGCCTCAACGCCCTGCGCATGGAGTTCTCCGCCCTGACCATAGTGAGCAGTGCCTCTTCCGCCAGCCGCTGTTCCGCATCTATTTAAAGGCCCAACCGCTGCCACACGGAAGACACACCCAATCCAGGGTCCTCCTGCCCTCCAGCTGATGCCTGCCCCTGTGATGTTGATGGCCCCGAGCCATCATTGCTCCCACCTTGAGCCTGCTGCTGCCGTGCATGTGCCCTGCCTGTCAATGCCTACACATCCTCCTCCTGCTGGGGTCCAGTTGTTGGTGTGGCCACCCCTGCTGGACCTCTGACTCCTGACTGTGGCAGGGATGTGTCCTCCACCAGCCTGCCGCTGGGTCAGGGGCAGGGGCAGCTCCACAGGGTGCCCAGGTGATACATGGGCAGGAAGATGGCACGGAGAACGACTGATGCATAGGGGGTTCAGTTGAGGAGGGGGGGGTCGATAGACGTTCCAGCACACGGAGGAACCCAGAACTGCTGACCCGTCCTAGTAGGTCGACACAGTCAATGAGGCATTCAAAATGACGTGCATTGTTCACACGAGAACCCTACACTTCATCCTGAATGCCACGTTGACGCAACGCCACCTCAGCCAGGACAGGCTCAACCCGGTCCCAGATAGCCACGTCCGCAGGGAGAGGAAGGCCAGTTGTTGTTCGCGCATCCCCTCCCTGAAAACGTGTCTGGACGAAGACATCCCTGCTGGTGCGGGATGATGCAGTCACAGAATCGGGGACAGATTACACACAGGCACCTCCGCGGCGGCCTGTGCTGCCTCCTGTTCCTGCCCATGTACTGCACCACTAGCACCAGTGAAATACCCCCCTCCAGGCCCCGTGCGTGGGCCTTCCACGGCCTCCTCCTCAAGCAAACCCCCCACCAACCTGTTTGGCTCTGTGCCATCTTCCTCCATAGGCCCCTGTGGGGGCTCAGCTGCCCCTTCTGCTGCCGAGGAGACCACCTCCGACCTCCGCCTCTTGGACCTACCCTCGGCAGCTGCGGCCGCGGATGTGACACCAGACTCCTCACTCCCCTAAGAGATGACAACCCGGGAGGAGAGCTTGGCCTTGCGTCTCTGGCTGGCAGTGGCATCCCTGCCACTGTGCTCCACAGCACCATCTCCACCCTCTTCATCAGTTGATGCCGCAGACTGGGAGAGACAGTTGCACATGAGTTGCAGTGTCAAACTTCACAGATGGCATCACACTCCCCAACACACATCATTTGAACCCACACACATGCACAAATTAACAGGAATGTTGCAGCAGGCAGCAAGATCCATACACATAGAACAGCATGAGCATTTGAAGGTTAGCCTGACGTCACATGCAACACGGGGAGTGCCGAACACATGCACACACGCCACCAGACATGCATGCATCTGTACATCTCCACCACCTGTCACAGTGAAATCATCTGCAACTATGTCACATCTGCCAATCAGCCTCCTACATGTCTGTGTCACATGCATCCACGGGTATCACATTCGCACACATGTCAAACACACACACGCACATGTATTCCATGCACGTACATGAAGGTGGAACCAGTATCCATGTGTCACACCCCAACCATGACATAGTACATACACAGATTTGTAAACATGTGTGCATCCCCACATGCATTTGGGCATCATGCATTTCAACACATAGACCCTTGATGTGCCTCGCACATGCCTGGACTCACATGTGGCAGGCTCATGTCCCTGTACATACACATCCATATATGGGCCTTTCAAGACATATGTCCATGCTGCACACTCCTGGCACACTTCAACATGCACTGTGTCCAATGAGTACACATGGACACTTACCGCTCGACTCCAGATGGGTCTGCCTCTGAAGGACCTGGAGGTGAAGCGCTGGGCGTATACATTCCAGGACCCTCATCTGGTTGTTGGTAAGGTGGACCCGGCACCTCTCTGCATTCGCTGCCTCCAAGAGGTGCCGTGCCTTGCTGAGGGTCCTGGACCTGAAGTCCTCCCAGTGCTTCCGGACGTGTTGTATGTTGCGGGCTGCCACCCCCTCCATATTGATGGCAGCCACGATGTCCTTCCAGATCCTCTTCCGTCCTTCATTGTCGGCGCGTGGTCTTCCGAAGAGGGCATCATAATGCACCAGGACTTGCTCCATCAGGATACCAACATCTGCAGCACTGAAGCTGGTAGCCCTCTGCCTCTCTGGCTGGGGGTTGCCAGTAGTCTGTGATGGTGTCTCCCTCGACATGGCAACCCCCGAGGCAGGTGTGGGTGGGCAACTGGGTCCTGGTGCTGGGCTGTGGAGCGACGGAACCTCAGTCGGGAATCTACTGGTCCAACAGGGGTGGTCACAGCAACTGGACCCCTGCAGATGGCTGACGTGCAGGCACCAAATAGCAGGGCACGTGGCCAGCAGGCAGGCAGGCAGCAGCAGCAGGTGGCAGGTGGGAGCAGGCTCAGGGTCTGGGGCAGGAAAATGGCCTTTTGGGCAGGAGCGTGGTCTTCCGTGTGTTGACGCGTGGCCAGCTTGATATGGAGCGATTTGGCACGTGAAAAATCTGCACGTCAGAGTTTAATTCGAGGATAGGCCCTTAGCGCGTAAGCGTGTTTGTGACGCAACACGCACAGGCGTTTCCCTCCACACGGGTGCATAATGATTCTACACATGCAAAAACTGCACGTCCGGGTGTTACTGCGTGTAATTGGAGCAATGGCTCTTAGCGCGTAAGTGATGTAGCACGTGTGGACAAGGTTAAAAGGTACACGTAGGACGCCATTTTCTTGTACGTGCTTTTTGTGGAGAGCGAGCAGGTGATTCTTGTACTTCTTGTCGGTTCACACGCGATTACTTCACAACGGTTCCAGTTCGTACTCCTTGTATACTCAGACAGCGTTCAATTCTTCTTTTGGCGGGGTTGTTGCCAACGCGCACACGTGCGTCTTTTTCACGTTCTTTTTCCAGGTAGACGGTGAGTCGCGCACGTATTTTTCAACTGTGGTTAACCCTGTGTGCCGCATACCCATTCAGAGGTCATTGTAGCCTGCGTGTACCACGCGTACGCTTATTTTTGTGTTTCTGGGTGCCACAGCATAGTGCGGGTCCTTTATTCCATATACGTGGGCTACCAGGGGCCGCATGCACGTAAAACTTTGTTTTCGGGGTGCCTGAGCGTTGCGTGACCCATCATCTTCCCCTAGGGGTCACAGACGGCCTTGCTAGAGCACTAGGGTACGTATTCCATCTAATACCCTGCCCCCTTCACCCCAATTGCCCAGGACAATTGTTTACTGCACCTCCCATTCGCACAAGAACATCAGTGCCATGGTTGGGAGGTGACCAAGTGGTAAGGGAGGCAAAGGTGGCCGACCTCCAAGAGGTGTCCGCGGTAGGGGACGTGGCCAGGATGTGCAAGGTGGCCCAAGAGGCCACTGTGTGGAGGACCAATCAGGGACACATATGCCCCCCCCCCAATGGGTCGGTGAGATGCAGCTGACGCCATCCCAGCTCAGGCCCCGTTAACCCGGCCCATATTGTTCATTGAACTGGCACGGGATGACTCACAGGCCGACTTCCGTGTCACCAAGTCAAAGCCACGTGTGGCAGTGAAAGTTGCTGTCACCAGGCCACGTGGATCTGGGGCAGCAATGTCATCTGCTGCCCCAAGTAGCCAGGGTGAGGAGGCTGCAGGGGCTGCTCCAGCTCAATCCAACCCAGTTCTGAGTCACCCAGCCGGGACAGTGTTGGTCCGAGACCATCACACCAACGTTGGTCCTGCCAACATCAACCAGCAGCCAATGCCTGCAGTGAGACCTTTGGTCATCGTGCCTTTGGCTCCTTCCAATGCCCAGTCCACCTGCGCTTCAGTCCCTACCGACCAGAGCGGCGTCAGCCACTCAGGGTCCACACCACCTCTCAAGAGGAAGAAGGGTGCTCTTGCGGTACAGGCTGGGACAAGGCTCCCCCCTCCGGCACGTCAAGGAAGCGGAGTTTCAATGATGTGGAACTGAACGCACTTGTGGGCTATGTGTCGGCCCATGGCCGCGAAATGCTGGTGCCTGCAGGGTGCAAGACTACGACTGCTTAATGTATAGCCCACTGGAAGGGCATCGCAGACCAGATTAGTTCCCTTGGATTCGTGAGGCGCACATCTGATGATTGCTCTAAGCAGTGGAATGACCTCAAACGCAAAGCAAAAAACGAGCTGGCTTCCAATCATGCCTCTACTCTGCTGACTGGCAGTGGGTCTCCACCAGAGGAGGAAGTACTCACAGAACATGAGTCAATTGCTGGAGGCTTCATCACAGAGGATCAGATCCAAGGCATGGGAGACCTAACAGATCTTGAGGCAATGTCCGGTGAGTGGCCATGCATGTGTGTGCAAACCATGTGTATGTTGTTTGGGTGATGTGTTCTGATTGAGTGCCAGGTGAGGCTGTGTAGTCATGAATGCTATGGGTCACCCATGTGTTGCCTCCAAACCATCCCTCGGCCTTGGGTTTGGGTTTTATAGTATCCCTTCTGACCGCAGTTAACAATTTGTACCGGATTACTGCACTTGCCCTTCAACTGCCATCATGCCACAACATTGTTGATACTGTTTTCCTGTTCATTCTGCCTGATTGATTGAATCATTTGCATGATTAACACACATTTGTGTGACGTTCTGCCCCAAATTCACCATACTTGAGAGATAGATTTCCCCCCACAATGGTCCAAATTTGTTTACTTATTATGGGAATGATTTCATCAAGCAGGCTGATTGACTATTGTGCACCTACACATGTCCTGCACACGATCACATCAGGGCCCTGTTTGAATGCTGAACATTTTGTAACACTGTAAAGGAGGGCATCACACAACTGTATGTTATTAAAAGAAGGCGGTATGGGGAATCCCATTATGAAATACCAGAGACGCTATATAAAATAGTGGCCGAGGCGATGCAAGGTCAGTTTTTGAAAGACAGCAGGATAGGGGAAAACACTGTCTGTCCCTATCCTATCCCAACAAGTGTGGAAAAAACTTTTCTTAGAAAGCGCTGATGTGCCGCTTACAAAAATGAGGACAGTAAAATAGATCACAGAGAAATCATTTTTGAAAAACAGTAACAGCCTCACGGTTGTTAGACTCCTGCATGTCCTAGGTCACTGTACAACCCCATAGGGGAATAAAGGCAGAAATATATAAAAGTAAAGTTTACACCTTGGACTGAGAATACATATACAAATACACAGGTAACTAGTCTGAACTGTCTATTGTGGGTACATATTATTTTTACTATCCCATAGACCGCACAAGACTTCCCAAAGTGACTCTAAACTTAAAAACAACTTCAAACGTTTTTTGGAAGAGAAAGGCTTGAGCCAGTGTTGTTGTGCTACTGCAAAAAAGGTTTTTTAGTGCAATAGATTCTCCCAAGTGGGAGTGGTCCAACTTTCCAAAGAAGACACATGAAAACTAACATGTAGGCGACATAACCCTGTCCAATGGAGTGTTAGATGGTAGGACGGGGCATGAGGCTACAGAACAAAACATATAAAAAAGACATATGTGGGGTTGTTCATGATAAGGTAGAGGGTATTTTAGTTCTCCATCATGTAACAACAACTGTCTACCGGTTTCAGTGGTGTATTTTTGGTGTAACCACTTTCATCAGGACAGTCTTCTAAAACAAAGGGGGTGAGAGAAACATACGGTGATGCTTATAAACCGTATTTAAGCATCACCGTATGTTTCTCTCCCCCCCTTTGTTTTAGAAGTGGTTGTTACATGATGGAGAACTAAAAAACCCTCTACCTTATCATGATAGGGACAGACAGTGTTTTCCCCTATCCTGCTGTCTTTCAAAAACTGACCTTGCATCGCCTCGGCCACTATTTTATATAGCGTCTCTGGTATGTTCATAATGGGATTCCCCATACCGCCTTCTTTTAATAACATACAGTTGTGTGATGCTCTTCTTTACTGTGTTACAAAATTAGCCTGTTAGGGCTTCACCATGTCCACTGTACTTCCAGTGCGCCGTGGGTATTTACTGAAAGCTGAACATGACAATTGACTTCTCTCATGCCCAAGTGACCAACCAATAATGCATCCATGTGCCATCACTGTATTACTAAACACTGGCTTTGTTGCATCATGCAGCACATGTGTTGCTTTTCCATCTTGGAGTCCTCAGTGTCTGCTTTTCGGCTCCCCTTCCACTTCATTGCCAGTGCATGCATGCCAGAGTTAGTGTCATGTGTGACATGTGTCATTTATGTATTCGATGTGTACATCGTGATGCCTATGTGTGTGGGCTATGCTGCTCATGTCTGTCTTCATTACTTTTCTTTTATGTTTTTGCAGGTGATGGGGCACTAGATGCTGTTGAGGAGGAGGAGATGGTGCAGGAGCAGGAGTACTCAAAGCGCCAACCAGTCACCAGTGGAGGACGTGGGGTGGTGGTGGGTGAAAATCCATTACTCCTACAGACCATGCTGTCCACGGGTGTCTCTGGGTACACCTCCGAAGACCTCTATGCCTCAAGTGCTGAATCTGACATTGAGACAAATGCCCCGTCGCAGGTGAGTGTTTCTGGCATGGATGCTGTTCTGTCCAACCCACCTGCACTGGGGGTAGACCCCTCTATGGGGCATACAGTGTTGGAAAGTCCACCTGTGGCGGTTACGGATGCAGGGTCACACTCCACTATATTTGCTCCTGTTCCTGGGTCAGCAGATCAAAGGAGGAATGAAGTCCTGCAGCCTCAGGCAGTGCCAGCACAGCAATGTGCACATCACCTTGCCCCAAACAGGTGTGGTGCCCGCCAACGTGGTGGACGTGTGCCACCAGGCAATACTGTGTGGGAGAACTTCATGTATACTATTGCAGCACAACAGGGGGCTATGTGTGAGATGATGGTTCAGGCCGTGGATAGGGTGGCCACTTCCATTCTTCCCCCTGAAAGGCAGGTGGAGCTCCAGCAGCATGTAACAGAGTCCATGTGCTGCTCACACAGGGAGGACATGTTGGCGTCCAACAGGGACCGACGGGCTGGACTGGAGACTCTGCGCACAGCCATATCTGCAGAGTCACAGGCCCACAAGGATGCCCTGAGGTTAGAACACAGGCCCCTCAGAGTTACTCTGGATGCACTTAAGATGGCCCAGAGTTCAGGGTCAGAACAGCAGCTGCAGCAGCTAACACGCACACTCTCAGCTCAGCTCCAGGAAACAGTGAGGAGATCTGGGCATCACAGAGGCCTTGCAGGCAGAAATCTGTGCTGCCCGTGAGGTGCTGCATGCGGATCCCTGTACCATCATCCTGCAGTACCAAACCTTTCAGACCTGCATGCTTGCTGCCATGGAGGAGCATGCCAGGGCTTTGCGTGGTCTGCCTCCCATATCACGTGCACCTTCTAATGTACCACCAGAGGGTGATGACAGAGACGGCAGTTCTCCCACTATGGGGTAGCCGTGCAGGCCATGAGCCCATGGAGGTTTTTTTTCCCTCAATATCCACGCATTTGGGTGTTGGGGTGCACCCTGCACCTCCTCCCTCCTGGGTGCCCCCCGGTCGACACATGGCCCTTTTTGATTTTTTTTTTCATTTCTTTTTACTATATTTTTATTTTTTTTATTTTTGTTTTTTCATATTTCATTCCAAATTGCAAATTAGAATTAGAATTTAATTTTTTGATTATCTATTTTACTTCTTCTTTTTTCTATTTATTTTCATTTCACATTTAATTCGATTTTTTAATTTTCTTTTTTTTAATTATAATTTGTATTTTGATTTTTACTTTATTTTATTTATTTTGTTTACTTTTCATTTACTTTTTTCTTTTTCGTTATTTAATTTGCATTTACTTTTTGGTTGATAACCATTTTCTTTCAGATTGTAAATTCATGTTACAGTGTGTTGCTTTGTGTGGCTCCCGTAGGCATCCACTGTGTATTCCAGCTGGGCATATGCAGGCTTGTCCTGTGTGTGGGTTAGAAACATGGGTTCCTGACACACACGCCCCTCCAGATTTTCCCTTTCCATGGGCTCGCAAAGGGTGTTACCAAGCGACAGTAACTTACACAGAGGCATTGGGCTCCCATATGTTGTGTGGGCAGTCTGCAGTCCAAACTGTGTATACATTCCTAGTGGGGATTGGTGTTGATTTCTCTACTGTATGGTTGATTTGTATATTGCATTACATATAGGACTTTTTGCATATATACATGTAGCTTCTTCAAGTCTTAACGAGCCCGTCTCCATTGCAGATGCAGTTCATGTTGTATGCAGTACACCGCCACATTTGCCTACCAGCAACACACTGCAGCTGGAAGGGGTCGATGTGCTGCCTTTGTCTGGTTGAGACAATACTTTGCCACTGTTGGATCCTGTACTAATGTTTTGTCTTGCTGGCAAGTATCTGTTCATGTGTGCTGTTTCTTTTTCATTAGTCAGAGGTAATTGTCTTTGGCCCGTTTCCATTTGGGACAGTGCACTTTATGACACTTGTGTCATGTGTTGTGCATTCATTTGGTTGCTTTCACATAGCATGCCATGCCATGGTGTGTTGGGTAGCTGAGATGGGGTTAGGGAGGGGTTGGGTGACATGCCACTATTTGGTTGTAGTATTTTGCAAGGGGGTAGTCCTTCATGCTGCACAAATGTGTGCCTTTTACTGACACAGCATTGGGTGTGTTTAAGTAGCCAGGGATACACACAATGTAGCACTTCCAGGTAAACAATCTCAGGGTGGTATGGTTGTTACAGTTGACTGCCCCTTTTGTCATCATCATACATTGTCAGCTGGTATGTGCCAGGCCTGTGTGCACTCCCCAGGGGTGGGATTTTAGGTGAAGCGGGGTATGGGCTGCCTCACCACGTGCCCTTTCACCTCCCATGCGCAGCGGCCGTGCAAGTGGTTGGGGATGTGGGGGCACCACCATGTCCACCGGCACGCCCTGCCGGGTTGCAACGTTGTCCTTGACACATGCTGCCACTATGGTCCTGCACACTACTGGGGTGCATATAGCAGATGCGCACCAGAGCGGTCAAGGGAGCGAAAGAGTGACTTCAGCACTCCGAATGTGCACTCCACTATGCCCCGGGTTGCAATATGGGCTGTGTTGTATCTTACCTTGGGTGGTGTGGTGGGGTTCCGTATTGGCGTTATCATGTAGGTGCTCAGAGCGTAGGCACTGTCCCCTGGGGAGGTGATAAGGATTGTCATTAGTTGGGTTTTCCCATTTCTCAGTGTCTGACATGCATGCATGTGCAGAGGCATTTGTACTCACAAATTAGCCATATGTCGCCTCCCAGCTTCCAGGTCCCGGTTTAGGGGTGACATTCGGAATATGAAACTATCATGGCTGCACCCCGGGTAGTTGGCATATACTGAGGTGATGACTCCCATGGCAACACATACAACCTGCACGTTGATGGAATGCCAGTGCCTAGCACTTTGGGAAAGTGTGCCACCCCGTAAAAGTCCTGGATGATGGCCTGCCTTTCTGCAGGTGTTCTGGGCATGTATATGTGCCTGCAGACTGAGGGGCGCGCAGTCATGATCGCCAACACCTGGTGTAGGCAGCGTGACTGCGTGGCCTGTGAGACACCCCCAACTATGGCAGTTGTCCGCTGAAATGACCCAGTAGCCAAGAAATGCAGTACATTGAGCACCTTTTTCAATGGGCTCAGTGCTTGGGAGCACAGGGTGGGTGATGTGAGTTCATCCTCACACTCAGTAACCAGTTCTAGGATAATATGGGGTGGAAACCTGTGGAAACCTGTACCTCCCGTAGACCTGGTCATCAGGCATCCCAAAAAGGCTGGTCCTGGGTAAAAAAATGCAGGGCCTGGCTATCCGCCTCCTCCTACGGTGTCCCACGACCACTGCTGCGAGGAACGGTGTATTCATCGTAGCATACAAGCTTGTTTGTTGTTTGCGTGCACTTTTATGCTGCGCGGGGCCACTTACGCCTGCTTCCTGCTGGCGTACGTGTTTCCGGATTAGCGCGTTTTTTTTGGCATACAGGTTTCCCCTATTCGATTCCATGAATACGTGTTGTTAGCGCGCGTGTGGGCGTTGCGAGCATTTACCTGCCGTACTTCCCCCGTAACGCCCACATTTTCATGCGTTGTACCACATTCCGTGTGTTACGCCCTGTGTTCTGCCCCCTTTTCTTTTGTGCGCTACATGTTGTGCGCTTTCGCTGTGCGTGTCACGCACAGCGTTTAGTGATGTGTGCGCCCATGTGCTCCATCCACAGATTAGGCGCACATCCCAGGGTTTACACCTGTCAAACCTCGGGGAACCTGGCGGCTTTGGACTAGATGGAAGCTGCGCCCTCCATTGCTGGTTCCATCACGTACGGCGAAGCGCAGAATACGGGTCTAGCCTTTCTGTGCAACGAGTTCCGACGCCAGCACTTAATCCCTCCCACTTCCGGTGTCGGATGCGTTGCAACGTACAGTATCCCTGTTCGCCTGCGCTGCCCGTACTCTGAGTTTCTTTCCTCTAGCCTTTGGCTATAATCCATTCCCGGTTCTCAAATTCTTTTACTTTCCGTGTTCAGCAGCCTGCCCTCGCTGCAGCTTGCCTTCGCTCCTCCTCCCTCTGCTGTTCCGTTCCCGGCTTACTCCCTTCCTTCCCTCCTGCCTAGTGTTGTTTCCCTTCTGCTCTTGTGCCTTTCCTCCTTTCAACTTTGTCTCTCATTGCTGCCCTTGTCTTCATGTGTACCGACCTCGGCCTGTCCAGCGGATTGCCTTGCCTCATCCTTTATCTAAATTGGTTCGTCTGGTATTCTATCCTGCGTGACCCTGGTACTGCTCTTCAACTTTGAGCACTTATTGTTCTCTTCCTGGACTCTGTTGTTACCAGCCACTCTTCCATTGCTGCTGCCCATGGAGTTTACCGAATCTTGCAGAAGTAGACCACGCTTCAGCAGAGAACTATTCTGGGGTTTTTTGGTGCCACAGGCTTTTTCCCCACTGTCCGGCAGCCGCGGAGGATAGCCACAGCTCACCCGTTGGGTGTCACTGTGGCGTCCTTCCACGGTCGCCCCTATCTTCACAAATAAAAGGAGAAGACTCGAACCAAGGACAACCCGAAGCTGACAACGCCGGAAACTCAGAGGTGAGGTGGAAGGGGAGGAAAGGGAAACAGACTCTTCTCAGGAGGAAGGACATAACAGATCTTTCTGACAACACGCGCAGCGCATTTCATGAATCGACAAACGGCCACGTACGCGGTTTTAGCACGCGTGCGTATCAATTTTCACGCTTGCGCTCCCCTTTTCTGCGCACATTTATTCCATGAATACTGTTTGACTTTTTGTGGTTGTATGCAGTTTTTTCATGACATGGGTAATTGGAGCAGACATTCATTTTCAATCTATGTGATAAAAGAAAAGATCATATTAGTGTAGGTAGTTTATAATGAGTTATTGCATTACATAGTAGACATTTCTGTATTTTGTCGACCCTCATAGTTAGTAATTTAGAAGTACTATAGTTCAAACCAGTGTACTGTGCAATTTGCTCAGTTCCTGTGTTTGTTCTGTGTGAGAAGAAAAATCCATGCTGGATTAAAAAAAAAAAAAACTTTCTACGTTATGGTACAATATATTTCTTTGGTTGATTTCAATAGGAGGAATTGAATAGGTGTATGGTTTTTGGTTTGAAGTGGTGGTAGTATTGTTGCAATTAGGTACCAGTTGGTGTATTCTAATTGCTTATTTCTTGTTCCATTTTAGTGGTATTCATTTATCTGTTTGCTTGTTGCAGAATTTTGGGGCAGTTAGATACCTGTTGGTGTATTCTAACTGTTGATAGTTTTGAAGTTGAAGTTTTGTTGATGTTCATACTCAAATTAGTTATTTTTTTTATTTTTTATTTACAAGTTTATAAACACCGAAGTGATTTTTACAAGAGAGAAGAAGCTGCTTCAAATTTCTTAAAATCGTTGTAAAAATATTACATAATGTCATGGTGAAATCGTTGAAGGAAAAGCAAGAAGCAGAAAAATCAGTAATTTCAGCACGCTACTCTTCAGCGAGGAAGGCGAAGAAAAACAGAAATCGAGCCAAACCAGAGCAGAGCAAGGCAGGACAACCAAGCAAGCAAAGTCGCCCCCCCCGTAGTTGGTATCAGAGTATATCAGCTCTGTAAAGACTCCGGAGCTCTGTGTTCGAAGATTAGATCCAGGATTTTGGTGGCTGCTATTGTCCACGAAGGTCTAAGACCCCCTATTAAGCGGTCCCACCAGAGTGCTTCATCATTCAAATATGCTTTCTCTAAATGGTGAAGCAAATAAGGAGTTCTGTATTTAGATGTTCCTGGACACAGTATTTGTCGAGTGTCTTTACAGAAGCGGCAGATGTTAATTGCAGAAAGGCCTCTTATATGCAGGATTTTGTTCGTAGGCAATAAGTTCAGTCTAGCACGCAGGAGAGTATTTCGAGTTTTTCTGCTTGGATGTCTTATCAAAAATGGTTGGACCTCGTTTAGTTTTCTGCATATTGGAGGCAGGTGACTGGTCAGTTTATACACTGATGCCTTCTGCAGTGAATTTATCCAGTCCATTTCTTCTATGCGCGTTTTGGTTTTTGTTGGGTTGCCTAGTTGCTCTTCCATAGAGCTGCCGAGGGTTTCCAGCTGTAATTTCCACATTGTCTCCCATTTGGTCAACAGTTTACTTTTGCCCAAGTTCATCTCAGCTTGTACCATGGAAAAGATTGTCGGAGAAGAAGGGTCTTTGATCTTCCGATATAGCATAACCAAGGCTCTCATTACTATTGATTCTAAAAATTAGAGTGAAAGTTCTCGTCTAATCAAGACTAGCGGGGTGGAAGTAGGTAGATTCAAAGCTGAACGCCAAAAAAGACTCTAGTCTGGGCCACAGGGAGTTGGGAAGAGATGGCATGGCGTCTGCTCCGTAAGTAATAGATGGAATGACTTTGCCCTGGTAGAATTTAAGTAGGGGCATCAGAGAGAAGCGGCCATATTTTCTGTTCAAAATGTTTGCCTGTGAACTAAGGGTTTTCATTTTTGCGAAAAGATGTTGTTGCATTGCTGAGTCTTTAGCTGTGGAATTGATGAACACCCGGAGGTTTTTGAATTCTGCCACCTGTTCGATTTTTTTCCCAGCCAGGAACCAAGAAATGTTGTTTTTCTTTTTAAGGCCTTTTTCGAAGACCATGATCTTTTTTTTTGCTTATTCACTTCTAGGTCGTTGGCAACCGTATATTCAGTTAATGAGGCCAGCTGGCGTTGTAAGCCAATTGGAGTCTGGTCGAGTTGGATGAGGTCATCCGCATACAAGAGTCTTGGAATTTTCATATTGCCCAGATCTGGGGGGAAGGCTCTTGTTAAGATGTTGGTTTCTTTGTAGTCCCCAAAATATAAAAGGAATAGGGCCAGGGTAAGAGGGCAGCCCTGTTTGACCCATCGGTTAGTGGTATTACTGCTGACAGAAGACCACTCAAATTCAATCGAACCTGGACAGTGGTGGAGGCGTGTAAAGCTTGAACCGGGTTCAGGATCTCCGGTGGGCATTCCCAGTTGGTTAGTTCTCCCCAGAGTTTCCTTCTGTTGACTAAATCAAAAGCCTGGGTAAGGTCTATAAATGCCAAATACAATTTCTGATTTGCTTCCAGAGCTTTTGCTTTAAGTATAGTAAGAATGAAGATGTTAATGCTGGATCCGACTCCCTTTTTGAACCCGGATTGAAGA
The DNA here is from genome assembly GCF_040938575.1 of Ambystoma mexicanum. Taxonomy (NCBI): domain Eukaryota; kingdom Metazoa; phylum Chordata; class Amphibia; order Caudata; family Ambystomatidae; genus Ambystoma; species Ambystoma mexicanum. Next base: position 686,099,582 of record NC_090934.1, on the reverse strand, counting down.
GGGTCATTACAGGGTGAGTTTTTTGCCCATAATTTGAAGTGTTCCAAAAGTAAGGATCCGTAGACCTTCCCTATGACGTCAAGTAAAGCCACCGGACGAAAGTTCCTAGGGTCATCTTTTCTTCCTTTTTTTAATATAGGCATGATCACCGCTGAGGTCCAAGTAGGCGGGATTGTGTTGTAAGTTGCACATTTCTGGAAGATCAAGCTCAGCAAATTTGTCCAGTCTTCTGGTGCAGATTTTAAATTTGCATTAGAGAGGCCATCAGGCCCCGGAGCCCTCGAGTTCTTCAGTTTGGATATTATGCACAAGATATCTACTTTGTCACAAAGGTTGACTCAAGGTTCGGTTGCCCGTGGTAGAAGAGGTGAAGAAGAAGGATCTGGGGAACTAAACAGTGTTGAATAGAAACAAATCCATGTTGCCTCCGGAATACTATTTGACATCATTGAGTCTGCCTCTTTGGCCCGTGGATTTATCAGTTTCCAGAACTCTCTAGAATTGATGTTTTTGATTTGCTCTAGTATGGCTCCAGAGTCTTTTTGATAGAGTGCTAAGCAGTGAGAACGTAGCCAACTTTTGTAAGATCTCGTTGCCTCAATTGCATGGCTTCTGTTAGTAGCCGTGTTGTATCTTGCAGCGATTCTTTTAGCTCTACGGAGTGTATTTCGCTTTGCCACCAGTAGGGCGTCGAAATTGTGTGCATGACATGATGACTCTGAATTTGGAACCTGTGCACGTTTCATTGTAGATCTGTAGGGTTCCAAAAGTGGTCTGTAGTCGACCTCAAGATGAGTCACACTACTTCCATAAGATAATGTGATATCTCGAAGGTTTGCCCGGGTGGCCCTTACCCGGTTTCCTTTACCTTCTGGTTCGATTGTTCCCGAGTAATGGGGAGATGGTGGTTTTGTTGATGCCCATTTAATAGCCAGAAGAGTATGGTCACTTTGGGTTGACTGATGAACGCTGTATTCAGTCAGCCGAGCAAGGAGAAATTCCGAGGCAAAAATATAGTCTATAGTTGAGTGGGTCAGACCACGCTTCCATGTTGCTAAATTTTTGGAGTCGGGTAATACAGTCGCTGTATTGAAAAGTTGTCTTGCAGTCATCAGTTTAAGCCAGGCTGTTCCTCCTTGGCAGGGTTTACACTGTAAGGGCTCTGTAGGTTCAGAAACAGCCATGGGGCAATTTAATGTTCAGATCTCCACAAACAATGACCTCACAAGCTCCTTGTTCTAAGTATACAGAGTCCAATGTAGATGATACTAGGTCGAAAAATTGGGTCTTTTGAATTGCTTTGGGGTTCCAATAGATGGACATAAACAGCAAGTAATCGTGCGTAAAAAGCTCTTCGCCGGCCTCTTTACGCAACCAGGAGATGAGTACCGCCAAAAAAGGAGACTTCAAAATGATCTTGACTATTTCTAAGCCAATTCCCATCTGGACTGCGATAATCAATCCTGAAGAGGGCCTACCTTTGTCTCCTGTTAGTGCCTCTGAGAAGGCAATCTCAAATCCATCAAGTGTTGGTTAAGTTTTTAGCCAGACCTGTCGTAGTGGTCGTTTTGTTAGGCTTTTTAGCTGTTGTTCTCTTGTTAGACGAAGGAAGGTCGAATTTCTTAGTGATCAACCTAAAGGGGATGCCGTGTAAGTGGCGAGTATGCGCACCTTGCCTGGCACCCTCCCTCGGATCTGAGGTCGTCTGGGCTTCACTTGGAGAATTCTGAGGATGTAAGGGTTCCGAGGGGGAAGGTGTTGTTACAGGTAAAGTTATGATGGAATCACAAGGACATACTGGAAACTTAGGATCCCCCTCAGGAACCTGTGCCTCACTCATGCCAATTTGTTCAGATACGGCAGATGACAGAGCCGATGTATTGTGGATCTGTGCACTTGTAACGGTAATAGTATGAGCCGTTGCAATATCTTCAGCGGCCGCCAGATGGCGCTGTGGGGCGTCTGTGCTTGGGGTCAGAGAGTTTAAGCACCTCGCCGCCCCAAAGTGACTGGTTTGATCCTCGGAAGACTGCAGGGTGGACGCTTCCACGCAGCTCCGCTCCTCCGGCAGCCCGCACCTGTCCAGAATCACTACGTCAGAGCCCGCGATGCCTGCCGGCTGCCCCCCCAGCTTCCGATGTGGGTGGCCCCCCTCCTTTGAGGGACGGCTCCTCTGTGTCTTCCACGTGGAGGGGGTGGGGCAAAGGCGCCGCGGCTCGGCTGCTTTTCGGGTTGCAGGCAGCTCCCAACGTCGCTCCAGCGGGCCCCGCCATCTGGTCCTTGGTGATGGCGACCTCCCCAGGCAAGATGGGTCCGGACGTGGGCTCAAACCAGCCTGCTGGTAAAATGTTTTGTTTTTGAATGCATTTCACAGTGTGTGGCTGCGCGGCTAATTTAGCTGCTCTTTTGGACGGCACATTTTGTAGTTTTCCTCCCGGCCGCTTTAGGGAGCCTGCACTGGATGAATTGCACAATTGCAGTGTTGAAAGTACATCACTGGAGAGTGATACTGTAGATGAAAGTGAGGCGGCACTGTCAGAGCGGGCACTCCGCAACCTGTGAGGCTCCTCGTCGAACCCAGATGTATTGAGTCGCAGGTCCAGAGATTCGGCACTCCACCCCAGCCGCCATTAGACTGCCTAGACTGCTCACTCTCACACCACTCCGCTTTGCTCCTGACTGGAGTCTTTGTAGAAATGGCGCCAAGGCTGTAGTGTCCACAGAGGAAAGACTGTAGGACTGCCTCAGACTGCCCACTCTCACACCACCCTGCTCCGCTTCGCTCCTGACTGGAGTCTTTGTAGAAATGGCGCCAAGGCTGTAGTGTCCACAGAGGAAAGACTGTAGGACTGCCTCAGAGTTAGTTATAACATTTTGGTTTTAAAAATATTAAGTACGCATTTACAAGATTTGCTTGTAATCTCTGTTTTAGAGTAATGGTAGTATCATTACATTCGAACCATCCACAATCCTTTTTTATATATGCAGTTGCAGTGTAGTGACCTGCATTGGTTGTAGCTCCTGCGTGGTAGATTGTACCTATTGTTGTGAAGGTTTTACCAAGTGATACTTGTCCATGTGTGAATTCAGTCAGCTTGCAGTTAGTTTTGGTACCATCTGCACTGTAAAGTAAAAGCATTACTATTACGTATTTACTATGTGTCTGTATTTGTAAGGTGGAGCGATTATCTGAATTGCAGGTATTACATAATCTGCCATGGTTTGCATTTTGTACAAGTTGCTGAAATGGAATGGAGTCACAGTTAGGTATGGATACATACACAAAGCGTTCATTAGGGACTTGTTCTTGTGCCATATGGCTGCAAAGAGTGTATGTATGTTTCCACATGTATGAAATCTGGAAGATTTAAATTTATAGGTATGCTTTTGTTTTCCAGTACTTGTAGTAAGTATGTTAGACATTCTTGTGGATCTTCTTGTATGTTTATAGTGAGTTTGACGATTCCAGCACAGTAGTCCAATTCCTGCCTTACTCCAGAAACACTAAGTGTTGTCAGGATTGTTGGTTGCATTTCTGTGAAGGACTAACACTTGCAAACACAATTGGTCTGTCCCGTTTAAGTAAATGTTTTCAATAAGTGGTGGCAATCGGAATAGAACATTGATTGCTACATTTGCATAGCAATTTACACCAGTGGTATTTGAATATTTGAATGCACCCGACAGTTCTGTGTCCAAGTCATTTGTTCGGAGTGTGTGTTGTTTCTTTGAAGAGGTAGTTGACGGTGTCCAGTCAATTGGTCGAAAAAAAACTGGTCGACTGCAATTTGGTCGACGCAATTTGGTCGAAAACCAAATAGTCGAATTTTTTTATTTATTTATATATTTATTTTTCGGGTTTTCGTTTTGTAAAAAAAGGGGTTTTTAGAGAAAAAAAAGGGGACCCCCCCAAAAAAAATAAAAAAAGGGTTAAAATAAAAAAAAAAAAATTTCGACCATTTGGTTTTCGACCAAATTGGTTCGACCATTTGTCTGGTCGACCAATTTTTTTCGACCAAATGTCTGGCAACCGTAGTTGACTTTGTTTGTGCACTAGATCCTTCTTTGGTTGTGGTCCTTGCTGAAGTATTACCTTCTTTTAATTTCTTTGGCGGAATTGCTGTCAGATCCTGCATAATTTGAGTCTGAAGTAGTTTTCTTTTACAAACGTTTGCTTTTTGAGGAACAGGATAGGTTTTCAGATGGGGGCGTATAGTGAACACAGTCTATTGTATTCTAGAATGCAAGGAATATCAGCGTTTACTTTACTTGCATCAAAGTTGATTAGAACTAGTGCATCAAGTGTACGTTAGCGGGTAGGGCTACATAGCTCATGCCTTCTTTAAACACTGTGCTACCAATATGTATCAATGCTTTATCTAGGGTAAGACCTTGTGATTTGTGAATGGTGACTGCGTATGCTAGAGTTAGAGAAAATTGTTCTCTGCGTACATACATGTCTTTGAAAAGAAGGAAGCGGGCTGTTGAGTGTCCTATCCTTTTAACTTCTGATAGTTTGTCAAAGAGAATCTTAACAAACTGAATGTTGTTGTCACGTGGGTATGTTTGAAATCCAACAATTGTACCAAGTGCTCCATTAACTAGTCCTTGGTCCACGTCCAGGTTAAGTGTAAGCATTACTCTACATTTTAAAAATAATTTTAATATTTTCTCCAAGCCAGCTGTGTTAGTTTTCTAATGTATTTAGCCTTGTGGTTCGTTCACACATGGGTAGCGTCATACCATGCACGCCCAGTTTGTCTAAGGAGCAAATTTGAACTATTGGTTGCATTTCTTTTTTCAACATTGTTTCATTGAATTGTGAACAGCTTGCAAGAGTTGGCATCAAGGTCATACAGTTTACATTTTTGTGTGCTAATTTTTCCATGACATCAGTAGCACATGAATTATGGCCATAGAGTGCATGGATGTGCCTGGTTTTTAATATAGATTGTGCTTCTTGAGAGTGCACCAACTGTAATACTTTTTAAAATGTTGGCGTATGTGAGGTCTGCAGACTTACTCATGTTTTCAGTTAATTCTTTGCATTGGAAATGTTGCCAAAGGTTGACATTTCCTATGCTGCCAAGAGTTTTACGGCATAGTGTGTCTCCTAAGGTTTTAAAAATAGGTTCACCTTTAACTGGTGTTAATTAAGAAGATCACCGAAAACTATAATGTGTTTTCCTCCAAAGAATTCTTCATAGTCTGTTTTCAGGACCTCTTGTAATCTGAGGTGAATGAAGGCTAACATTAGATTGGAAACCATGCTTACCTCATCTATTAGCAGCATTTTCATTTGTTTGAATACTATGCGTAGTTCCATTGCAGCTTCTGGAGAAAGTTTGTAATAGTCTAATTTGTTTTGGTGTTCTACTAGAAGGAGTAGTAATCGGTGAAGTGACACCGCCTAGGTTTTAGGCAGCTAAACCTGTGGCGGCAGTTACAACAGCTGACAGTTTGTTTGTCAATTGTTGGAGGAACTTGCTAATGATTTCGATTAAGAATGTTTTGCCTGAACCAGCTTGACCACTCACGTATAGGAGTATAGGTTTGTAGTCTTGACAGGTAGAATTTTTAGTTTCATGCTGCACACCATGTTCAATTTGTTTTGTTATTTCTAGGAAAATGCTACGCTGCTCATTGTTTAGTTGTGATTTTAGGTGGGCAGTCATAATTTTGAAAAAAAAATGTCGACAGACAAAAATGTCGACAAAAAAATGTTGAAAAAAAAATGTCGACTTTTGTATTTTTTAATTATATATTTATTTTAGGGGTTCGGGAGTTAAAAAAATGGGAAAAATTTTAAAAAAAATTCAAAAAAGAGGGGTTGGGAGGAACCCCCCCATTTGGAAAAAAAAATGCATTGAAAAAAAAAGTCGACATTTTTTTTTCGACATTTTTTTTTTCGAAATTTTGACTTTCGACATTTTTGTAGTCGAAATTATCACTATGAACCGTGATTTTAGTAGAGTAAAGTCTTCTGCAGATTGCTCAAACTGAAACATCATGTTTTCTACTTCAGTCATGGCTAATTCTGCCTCATTTGCGATTAGTGGCTGTCCAAGTGGTTCTTGGCTTCCTGTTACAGAAGGTTGACTGCTGTCAGGAGTGTCCACATCTAGTTGCGCCTGGATTTCTTTTTCTTGTTGCTGTTCATTGTGCAACATTGTTTTGTACTGTGTAAAGTTTACGTCTGTTATAGTGCTTTCATTTGCTTTGAAAGAGTCTTCATAGGAATCATAGGTATCTTGTAAATCTTCTTTTCTCCATGGTTTAAACAGTTGGAGCAGGGACATGTAATACAGTTCTTTATGTTGAGTTTTTAATGACAATTTCATATGATTAATTAAGCTTCATTTGGTAAATTTCACTAAGCTGCCTTCACAATTTTCCACTCTAGATCTACCTTTCTTCTCATCTGGTTTAATATTATGTTTGTATGTGATGTTTTGGGCTATGTGATATAGACACATGGTTTCCAAAGTGGTACTCTTGTTTGGGTAGTATGTGTCTAGTAAGTTGTTTTTCAAAATGTCTTGGCTGTTGGGATCATTTATGGCTATTATTTCTATGTCTTCATATGACTGGAGAACTATTTTTTATAAATTTAGCAGGACCAAGGCTTAGCCATACTATATTTTCAGATTTTCCAGACAAGGCAGTAACGGTCTGCTGCTTCATAGCAGCCACATTCTCTATGGGAGAGCATTTTTATGCCTAAGCTGTACAATTTCTGTGATAGTGTTTTGTCAGATTATACGCCATCCCAGAGGTCTTGGAGCTCTGTTTTTTCTGCTTTGGTTAAGTAGGCTGTGACATATCATGCATCTGCAGTGGAATAGTCTGCAATGTACTGCACATCTATATTCGCATTCCATAGGAGGGCAATTATTGCATTGTAATCATTGATGTATTTTGATCCTTCTGTTCTTTTTATGTAATATATGTTCTTAGGTGATTTACCTTTGACACTATGTCTAATTGAAGGCATGAAGTTGTTTACTTGACCTGTTGTTGAAACTGGTCTAGGGAAACCAAAGCGCCATTTGGTGTAATATTTCCCTTTGTTTTTACATTTGCAACAACAATACTTCCCACATTTGTGTCTTTGAAACTGTAAAATATGTGCATGAAGGTCCCTATATGTCGTTTGAGAAGGGATTTCACAAGTGACATATTTTTGGATGAACTGCATTAACGGTGGCATCACTGTCCTGACCAAATTTAGGAGCATCTTTAATCCACAAAAGCATGTGGATGTCTGGTGCTCCTCTGGCTTGGTATTCTTTTCCCCAAAATAAGTGTTGTAGTTCTCTGAGGGGAGGAACAATTTTATTACAAATAAAGTGTAGCATAGCAATGAAGCGAGGATGGAAATATCTTCATACATTTACAGGATCTAGAGAGCAGAGTTCTCCTGGTGTTTTTATATCTATATTTGTTTCGTTATTGTTTGCTATGCGTAGGAAATTGTGTAAATCTTCCCATGCATATTCTGCACAACTTAATGTCACAAACCAAGTGGGTGGGCCAAGGTTTCTGATCATACAGCGTACATCTGCATGACGTCGGAACCAGTATTCTTTTTTACCACGCATGTTTGCTATAAGATTTGCAATGCTTGACTGTAAAACCTCATCTTTTTCTTGCAATTTTTGTAGTAATTGCGTAGCTGACATATTTTGAAAATTGGTACCTGATTTTAATGTGTGTGCAACTCTGTAGCATAGAGTTGCCAGTTCGCTTTCAAAGAGAAGGTGGAATATGTATTCCACGTTTGTCTGAATCTGGGGTCTTCCGAATACATTTGTAAAGAGTGCTATTCTGATGCTGTTATTTGTGTGGGTCTTTCATCGTACCTTCCACATTTGCCAGTAGGAAAGAGTAGAGGAAAGGCTCATGATTCTATACCTTTTTTGCATATGCTGATTGGAGATCCTTTGGCTTGTCATATTTGGTAAGTTTCCAGTGCATCATCTATGGTGTCTTTAGAGTGTAATGGGTGAATTGTATAATGCTCTAAAATATTTGGATTCTGTAGTAGGATCTAGTAGTTGAAATTGACCAGTTCCTGACAAGTTTTGAATTATTTTGGTGGTTTCCTCAGGTTTTCTTCAATATTTATTTCTTTGTAGTTTTCATTGTTGTCTTTTAGATATGGCAGGGCTTCTCTAACTTCATCTAAGTCCACGAGTTGTTGCCATATTCTTTTGTCTTTTGTAGGTACGCCATTTACTAATGCTTGATCCCAGAGTGTGTACATTTTCTTTGAGATCTAATGGCAAATAAACTACTTTGCAACAAATGCCTTTCAGTAATTCTTAGGGAGGTAGTTTTGATGTTTTTGGTTGAAGGCGTATTATTGCTGGAAATGGGTGCACTGTTTGAATTATGATGCTTTCATACAAGTTAAGTTGTTGCAGTGGTTTTGGTAGTGGGAATAATTCCAAGTTATTTGTGATAGCACGTGAAGGTATTTGGTTGTTGTCAAGTTTTGCAGTGCAGTAACTGCAAAGTATTAAGGGGTTAGTAATTTCGTATTTGTTTTCTGCTATAAGATAGATAGCTAATTGGAACCACTTGGAATCTTCTTTGTCTTCTATTTTGTACATTAGGTCTACAGATGTTGTGCTAGTCTTATAAAAAGTCCTGTGGCAACACACACACACACACACATGAATTGGTACTTCAGCAGATGTGCTTTTAAACTTTAGTATTTCTTTTTTGCATGTGTGTAGTAGGAGGTTGCCATGTGTAAAGTTGTTGCTAGTCTGTTCTAAAGATATTGGATTTTGTAAGTGGCTTTCACTTTCAAATTATTTTCTCTGAATATGCTCTATTTCCTCCAGTAGTTCTTTGGCTGGCTGTACCATGTAGAAGATTGTTATTTAAATTGGCTAGTGAAAAGCAGGACTTTTGGCATAGTACTGTTTATGAACCAGATTCTTACAGTTGAATGGTGTGTTGCCATCATTTTGATATGGTGTAAGGTGCTTTTGCAAATAGGTCCAGAAATGCAGGCTAATGAATGTCCTTGTAGTCCTGTGTATTTTCGCACTGGACAGGAGTCCATAGTTTGTAATAGTTTTATTTTCAATTTGTCTTTGCCTTTCACATACTGATTGAGGAACTGGCGTAAAGATCTGAAAGATTTTTTTTGCTTATGTTACACATTGATGTACACAGCCATTTGTAGACTGGACGCATTCCTTCAGTGGAATGGAGAGTTGATACTAAGTTTTTTGGGGATATTTTGTGAGCAGCGTTTCTTGTTCCATAATGGTATTACGTTTTTCATACCCTCGTCCACTGCTACGTATGGCAATTGGGTTTCTTTGCTTTTGTTTGTATGCTCACCTCCACAGATGTTTGCAAAGCTATCTTTGTTGATATTCTGTTTATTCAGAAGTCTTTTTTGTAGTTTAGTAGTTAGTTTTGTTAGTGGTTTCATTCTGTTTAAAACTAAAATAAATAATTTCCTTTTGAGATGGATTGCACAGTCTATGAGAGCTTCCAGGATTAATTTTCTATGGTAGTTTTTAAGGGTTGTGCATGATTTCTCTCCTGTTTTTATAAGGTTCTGAAGGACTCAGTGGCAGAACATTTTTTGGGTATGCTTACCTGTGGCTACGTCAAGATTTGTAGGTGCAGTGTTAGCACTAGTGTTAGCTGCAGTTTCTTTTAAAAATAACTTCCTGTTTAGTTTTACATTTTGAAAGAGGAGGAACAGTTTCTTTACTAGAAGCTGCTTTTGTTTCGCTTAGTCACTGTATTAGCTGTATTATTTGAACTTTTTGTAGAAATTCTGCTAGAGGTGGATGCTTATTTTGTACACTTATTTTGATTTGCTTTACTTCTGTGTTTCTTTCTACAGAGTTGCTTTTTGGTAGGCATTCTTTGGGGTCTGTTGGAGATAAAAGAAAGTGTGGGTTGGGACGTTGTGCAATCTATGTGTGCATTTTGCATGAGTGTCTGAGTATGATGGTAGGCATGTATGTAGAGGTGTGTAATTGTGGAATGGGCTGTTACTTCAGGTTGTGAAGGCGATTCTCGTATTTGTGTGTTACTATACTGTTGTACAGATGAGAATACAAAGTGTGCACCTGCTGAGGTGCAATCAGTAATACTGAATCTAATGCTGCAGGGTTAATACAATTGTTTGTTGTACAATACTAGAATTGTAGAGTGTTTGAGTAACAGTTAGAACATTATGGCAGTATTGCACTTACTTTTTTGGATGCAAAGAGTAGGTTTCTTCTGAGTTCTGTTTTGTACTTCAGACGGTGCTGGTTTTCAGGAGAGTGGTCTTCAGTGCAATTGTGAACGAACAAAGTTAGTAAATATGTGTGTTAGTAGCACTATTGTTAATGTAGACATTTGTTTGTTTTTGCAGTAATAGTGCTTTCTGATAATTGTACATAGCATGTAGATGCAGTTTCCTTTGTCTATGTGCATTCTGTATATTTTACTTAGAATCTGTCAGTTGAACTTGCCTTAGAAAGGATTACAATAGTAAGTAAACAGAGCACACTTGGCTTTTTAAGGCAGTGTTATTTGATGTTAGGAGATAGGAGAAATAACCGTATGCTTTTCTTGCTACTTATACAGGGTAAATGACAGGAACGCTGGTGAAAAGCATGCAATGTATGTATTTACAATGCAGGGTATCTTCTACTTACTCTGGATAAGTAGTAAAAATGTTGTGTTGTCATTTCTCTCATCTGCTATGATCAAGTGTCACTTTAGTGGTGTGTGTTTTACAAGTTTTCATTTACTCATATCACAACACAGAACAGGTAACCATTCATTGAATGCATTTGAATATGGTTGTTGCCATTTACAATCATACTGTTACTTCTCCTATCTTTTAACATGAAATGACACTTTGTTATACAGATATGTAAGTTATGTCTGATTATACGGGTAAATGGAAATTTGGAGAGCACACAGCTTTGCAAGTGACACTTGATCATAGCAGATGGGAGAAATTACAGTAAGCTTTTTTTGCAGGTTATACAGGTTAAGTGGCAGTTGCCCTGTTTATATGCATTTATACAAGAGCTGTACATGTACTGTGCACAACATATTCATACCTGTAGTTGTGTTCATGTACGTGGATGTGCATGAATCTGCAAGCAGAAATCGTGGCGAGTTTTACAGTCGTTATTGCTGTAGGTGCTTTGCAATCACAGCATAATTTTTCTCGGAGTGATCAACAGTACATCTAAAGTGTTGAACTGTGATGATGGAGTTAGATGTAGAGTTCTTGAATGTGATTGGTGGACAGTTGTTGACTGCTTAACAGTAGCCAATGAGGGAATGGTGCAGAGAGTGAAGTGGAAAGGGTAGAAGGGCTGCCCCAGTGTTAAGCGTTCCGCGGACACCACGGTGGTTCACGGACAGGACGTGGCATATGTTAGGCAGAATTATTTGCAGTATACCCTTTGGGAACACTACACACAATTAAGACTACAAGTGACAGTACAATTTCACCTTTGGTACAAGCATGTACTACACAGTTATAGTGGTAGTGGTAGTAGTAGCGGAGCAGCCAGACTTAGAGTAAGCGAGCAGTACAAATAGTTACAGAAAGGACAGCAATTACTATGATTCAGGCAAACACTGACTCAAGGTTTCCAAGTAAAAGAAATATATATATTTATTTACTTATTAGTTATATAACAGTTCACCTTTCTAAGCAAGCCAAAAATCACAATCATAAATACACCACACCACTTCCCTTAAATTCCAGACAAGTTAAGCTCACAAACGAATGGCACTCCAGCAATTTAAAAGGGAGGGAAAGACAAAGTTACTAGGAATTAGGCAAAACCAACAGTTAAGTAATCAGGGCAATGGAACAAGAGAGACTACAGTGAGGAGATCAGTTAGAAAAGGCTTGGGGCCAAAGTCAATAGGACAAAAGTCTTTTGCTCAAGATCACACAGTTCAGGGTAGTTCACGGTAAAGTTCGTGGCACAGATTCCGGACGAGGTTGGTTGGTAAAAAAGTTAGTTCAAAGAGAAGAGAAGGACAAGCCCTCGGATTGGAGAAAGGTTTCAAACACTTTCACTGCGGCTGACCGAAGCAGACAACCGGATTTGCACAGTACCTTAAAACGGGGAGGGAGCTGTAGCTGAGGCGGATGTTCCTGGTGATTCCTGCAGGCTCATGGTTACTGAAGCGACTGTCGACTGACACGAAGTAGGAAGACTGGAGGGTCCTGCGCCACCCAGGGAAGAAACCAGCAGCAGAGCAAATCAACGAATAAAAGGCGCGCTCCTTAAAACTCAAGCACGGTCCGACCTTCCTGGCTATCAGGCGCAATGTAGCTCTGTACAGCGAATTCGACCAGAGGAGGAGTCCTGGCTTGCAGTTTGGGTGAACTGGTTGGTCCCACCAGCTCAAGGGAAGAAGTTTCCTGGAGGATCTTCTCTGTAATCGGATTTGGAGATTCGAACCTGCAGCAGGGCTTCACCAGGCGGTTCAGTCGTGGTAGGGGTCCTCTTCTTCCAGTTCCTCGTTGGTTCTTTCGTTCCAGTGGCAATTCTGCTCTTCCAGTCCCAGAGACCTGCTTTTTATGCAGTTTTCCCTCATTCATACAGCCTGGCTGTCAATCACACAGCAGGGTGGCTGGGCTGGCAAGGCCAGTCCCCTTAGCCAATCAGACAAGAGTGTGACTTGGGTTGCTAAAGCAACCCATGGCAGTGGTCCGAAGATCCCTCCCTCACATCCTGCCCCTCTAGACTATCAGGCGCCTTAAGGAGGGCTTCTGTGCAGAAGCCCGCGAAAAGACAGCGAACAAAGGAATCATCCCCGGTTTGGCGAGCAGTGTAAAACACGAGAAAGACTTTAACAAAAAGAAATGGCGAATAAACCCAGCCGGAACCAAAATAAAATGTATTTGGTCAGGCGGGTTTATGTTCGAGGCTACTGCAATAGCATGGAACAATACCACGTTTATATAAGATAATCGCGGTAGGAAAGTTTGGGTAGTTACCACTGCCACCAGCCAAGTCTTAAAGTTAAGGGGAGCGAAACAAGGCTCCAAAGGGCACAGACAAAAAGGTATAAGAGTTAACCCTTTCCAATACTCCATGTAAGATGGGGTGTACTGGGTCTGTGGTTTAAAGTGACTATATAAAATTAGTGGCAACTTTACATGTTTCTGGGGGACAGGAGTCAGTCCCGAAAAATTGAGTCAGTTGGAAGTCTCAAAGCCAACCCTGTGTCACTGCACTGAAGGTGCTGTGTAACACACACAAAAAGTGGTGCACATGGAGTAGGTGAGGCTCCAGTGCCCAAGATCACACAGACAGTAAAAATACACACAGCAAAACGCATGTAAGAGTGTGAAAAAGGCTCACACTCTTGCCAGGAGAAAAAATAAATCCTAGAATTCCAACAAAGCTGTTGGGGGACTCTTTAGGTAAAGGAAATCAGCCATTTATGAAAATTCTCCCTAACACCATATCCAAGGCTTCTCAACATATCTGGCAAGGAAATAGGACTAGGGGAATTAACCAATCAGGTGCTGAGGATATCATTCATAGGGAGAGAGGGTAATCATTTTTTTCATTTCCGTTTGCTGTGAAGATGGCTGTGGTTGCCGATGTGGACAGAGTTAGACTGTAGATAGTGGGAGATAATTATATCACTAATTTGCAGTGGTATGCAAACATTTATGGCATTTCAGGCAATATGGTGTGATGTGCCAGGGAGAAATGTGCAAGGTGTTTTTACATTTTGTAGAAATATGGCTTATTTTAACACTCCTGATATCCTGGTGGTAAATTGTGGAGCAATGTATTTGGGCTATCTGAGTACAACAAGTTTGCAGGGTGCACTGAAGAAGTTGCTAAAGGAACTGATGCACCCATTTCCATCTGCTAAAATAATTTTTTCACATATACCACATAGGACTGCATGGATGCCTTGTCATGTATTTAATCCTCAAGACATAGCAAGATGTCTTGTTAATAAAGGAATATCTTGTTTTATGTGTTCTGTGGGCATGTCATCATTTCAAAATGAGAACCTTTTGGAAGATGGTGCAATTTGTTTGTTGTGATGGAATGACTTTCACAGATTCTGGTCATGCAATATTTCTTAGTAATATGCAGACCTTAATCAGGAAGTTGTTGTGAAGTCATGTAACAGACAAAATCTGAAAAAAGGTGAAAGAAAAGCCTCAAAAAAGCTGCAAAAAAATGAAGAAAAGAAAAAAAAGGCTCTTTTCAGAGCCAAATCTCAAAGGGCAAGTGGGGTACACTATTTAAATTTTCATTTCCTACTCTCAGATGTTTCGATTTGTCCGTGGACAGCGCGTGTTACATACGGGGGTTTTGAGGCTGAGAGGCATGCAAATGAAACTGTGCACGCCAAGGGATTGGTCAATAAGGTTTACTGGGTGTGATGTGTAAGGAAAGACTTTGGCAGAAAGCCTGTTTCTGAGAGGAGAGCAGATAGCTATGGCTGTGTCTTTCAGAAGGCAGATTGTCTGGATTCTGGGTGACTTGTGGATAAATTGGTTGGAGGTGCATGCAGATCGCTTTGGAGTGGCTGCACATCTTGGATTCCCTCATGTGGATGTGCACTGGCATGGAGTGCGTGGAATTAAGTGTCTGGATTTGGTTCCTCTTTGTGCTACTTTGGTGACACAGTGTCATCCAGACATAATTACTATTCATTGTGGAGGGAACAGTTTAGGACATGTCTCTGGAATCTGCTTGTAATTTGCAATGAAAGAAGGACTTGGGAAAGTCATGGACATGTTTCCAAACTCCAGAGTAAATTTTTCTCGTATTGCGCAGACACAAATGTGGCTGCATTCTTCTTCATTTGGTCCACAAATGGAGAAAGCGAGGTGCAATGTTAACAAGGCTGTTTGTGCCTTTTTGAGATATGGTGGCATGTCTTCCTTTCACAATGAAAATATTGTTTCGTAGTACACACATTTTTCGCAGAAATGGAGTACATCTTACTTATGCTGGGAATCAGATTTTTCTGCAAAATATACAAAATACATTGCAACCCTTTTTGGAATTATAGCAATCCTTTTTCCAGTAGGTGTTGACCACTTTAAGCTTTCGAAACAAAAAAAAAAGAAAAAAACACAAAAAGGCTTTTTTCAGAGCCACCACTTCCTTCCGGAGAAGAGTGCAATGGTTTTGATAAGGCAGCACCCCAAACATTGTAAAAGTATGCACAGGGCCCTGCAGCATTTCATTGGCACTTCTATTTTTGAACTGTGAAAGGCGGCTCTGAAAATAACCTTTTATTTTTGTTTTTTGTTTTCTATTTTTTTTTGTTTTTCAGACATGACACATAAGGAAAGGAAGGGAAGGGAGGGTGAGGAAGGGGCACCAACCACAGGGATAAGAAAGGGCAGATGGAGAGAGGAAGATGTAGAGTGGGCCTTAATCAGGTAGGTGGCAGTCCTTCTCATGCTCCCAGACCGCAGCCTCGAAAGCACTTCGAAGGGTCTCCCACCTGCAAAGTACTGCATAGCAGTACATACACAATACTGTGACCCTCGAAAGGTAAGGGTCTACTGTGTCGCGTAAGGCCTGCGAGGTAGCTGAAGGGATGCGCTTCCACATAGGTGTGCCTCTTATGGTGGCAGGAGTAGAAATGGAGGATGCTGCAGAGGAACTCAACCTACTACGTTTATCGCATGGGACAACCCTACGAATAGCGCCAGCGTAGAATGACCTTAGGTGTTGTTTCATTGAGGTAGTACTGTAAATTAACAAACCTGGTTTGCCACGGCAAAGCACCAAATGGCACTCAATGCAGCGCGCCTTGTTTGCACAAGCTTTTGGTACTCCATCAAGAGTGGCAAACAACCTCCACACCCAAGATTCATGGTGGCTGCTAGTAGTAGGGACTTCCACTACCTCATCCTCGTCATCCTCTTCATCCTCATCTGCATCCTCATGCCTGTTCCCCTCTCCAGGCCCTTGGGAAGATGGTGGTGGTGGGGGAGCGGGAGGGGGAGAGGGTGTTGCTGAAGCTGAGGCAGTAATAGCAGGAGCAGCTTGGAATGCCATCAGGAAGGTTATGGAAGTCAGCAACCACGAATCAGGAACAGCAAGAACCTGCACCAATAGACAGCAATGACAGCGAATGTCAATATAAAGGCAAAGAGGCAGTGATCGGTCTTGGTAATCCAAAAGTAGAATAAAGGAGGTCCTCTGGGGTGTGGCCTTTTATAGGGGGGCTGGTGTATGCTTCGCGGACAGCGCACTTCGAACACCAAAAAGGGTTCAAAAAGTTCCAAAAAGTTGCAGATCGCTAGGGACATGGTCTGGGACATGTGCAAGGGTGACGTTTCACGGGAAAATACCTTGGATTGCTCAAAAAAGCACTTTTTTGGTGTCCGGGGGCCCAGACCGTGTTCGCGAACAAGGACCCACGGTTAGCGTGGGTGCGGTCACATGATGACGTCCCGGATACGTTTGTGAATGGGACGGGTGTCCGTAGGACACGAAATGCGCACGTCAGTTGTACGTATGCGTGCGGGTGTTCTACGGAAAGTGTTTGTGTCCCTGAACTAATTAAATGTGTGTCACAACTTTGCGGACAGACGGACGGGCTATGTGTTCTACGGACATATTCACTCTGATTGCGGACAATGCGTACAGGCAGGAATGTTCTCAGGACACCTTATTTTGAATAATAGCTGACATGCAGACAGATTTTGTGTCCTGCGGACACCTCCATTTTCATTGCTAACAGTACAGACAGGAATAGTGTCTGTAGGACATTAGTGAGGTAATTGAGTTGGAGGTATATGAACAATGTTTTGGTATGTCCCATTATGTTTATAAACTACGTAATTGGACTGTTGGTGTGTTACATATATGCAGTTTGCACTTTTTATTTCTTTTTTGTAATTTATTTATATGCTGGTGTTTGACAATGTTTAGTGTGTTTATTGCATGATACCCCTCCGATACCCCCATGATACCCCCTGAGTTTTTGGACAGTGTTGATGTTGGCCCAGTCCGACGACATGCGCACGGTCCGTGGACATCAGAACCACTAGCGTAGGACAGGGGGTTCAATATGTTGTATGGTACATGTATATAAACTAAGGGAATCCTACTAAAAACCTATCAAATTTGTGATATCTATATCTATATTCAATGAACAAATCTTTAAGAGGATGTTATGGTTAAGTTACGCTACTAAAAACCTATGCAATTCAGTGAAAAAGCGCTGTTAAAGGGATGTTATGGTTTTAAGTAAAACCGGAAAACCCCAGAAATTCGCCGGTTATACTAAGCTAAGCAACCATAACTCGCGCCAGCACAATGCACTGCTAAGACTAATACCCAAATGACATTACATATGCATTTAATTTTTATGCACAGCCTCTACAAGGGATTGTTTTTAAAATATTGGCAGAAAAATGTCAAAAAAATCATTGGAAGAACTATCATGTGCCAAATAGTTCATTAGGTGATGCATTGCTATAAACACCCTTATGTTACTGACTTCTTTCCAGTACATGAATTAAATTGTATAGAAATGTAGGCAGTCTCTGCAGCATGTGCCATAGAGCTGCAATATTCAATACCTTACTATGTTGGATAGTAAAATGATGAATCCTTTCATATAAGAATTGTTTGCACTGTAACACATATACTAAGTACCAAACACTTCCTTCCGTAATGCATAATTGTAGTAGTACACAGAACATATAAAAAGACCACAATGCATAGAAATATCAGCATATACAAGGAAAGGAAAGTAAGCAAAAGAAACAGCAGCATTACCCGAAAGTGTTCATAACCTGCCTGCTTAAGTTCATGCACAGACATGATTGCTGTATCTCAAAGCTGTTTATTCCCTTATGTATATGTATATGTATTGTATAATGTGAGCGAATTCTAAGCAAAGTATTGTAAGTACATAAAAGAAGAGTAAGGTATAGAAACATAATACCTTTTGCATTTTTACTTCCTGACTGTTACTGAAAAACAAACACCTGGCCTAGATATGTTAGTGAACAAAAAAGAAGGGGTAATAAGACATGTAATGTCATCAGTGATGTCATAAATGACATTTGTGATGTCATTTTTGATGTCATGGTTATTAGTCTTAGCAGTGCATGGTGGTGGCGCGAGTTAGGGTTGCTTAGCTTACCATATTGGGTAATTTCTGGGGGTTTTTGGTTTTACTTAAAACCCTAACGTCCCCTTAACAACGTTTTTTCACTGAATTTCACAGGTTTTTAGTAGCACAACATAACAATAACATCCCTTTAACAACATTTTTTCACTGATATACATATATATTTTCCCTGTCCACGGTGCATGAAAATAAATTACTTTGGTGTGGAATCCATGGTCGTGGCTTTTCTGCAAATTGAAGGATTTGCCTCCCTCCTTTGCTCCTGGAGTGCTATTCGCACAGCGTACTCTGGTACACACTTATTATGTGACATGCATTACTCATCGTAATAGCATTTCTGATTATTGTATCTGCTTAGATTCACATGCTGTGAATATGGTCCGACATCCAGTGGTAACCGCAGAGTATTGCATCTTATCTTTCGAGGATCGAAAGGGGACGTCGGCATAGGCATGTCTGTAACACTATCCCTAACGTGACGTGTAGTGTACCCAAAATCCCTCACGCGCCAAGGTCCCTCCGATAGTATTTTTTCTGCCATGAGGGAGCCCAGGGCTAACGTGAGTGAGTACATAAAAGAGAGAAAGTAGTAAGACGTTTATGTTCCTTCCACCCGAGCGGGGAGGAAGGGTGGGCGCATGTGAATCTAAGCAGATACAATCATCAGAAATGCTATTACGATACCACCAGGCATTCACCTTGAGGCACATCCTTCCGTTCCTGACGTCAGAGGATGAGTGGGCTCGTGCTGAGGCGGAGAGGGCAGGGCCGTTGGATATGTGGGCCATTCCATCAACCATTACTTGCAAGAGGGTCCACGGCTCAGCTCTGACAGATTTCTTAAGGACAATTTGGAGAGCCTATGAACAAGTAGCCGGAATAGATTCTGGTACAAATGCAGAATCATCGATATGGCTGAATCCCAGCATTAGAATTGGGAAGAAAGTGATTTTTTTGGAGAAGTTGGTTCACAGCAGGCATCAAGAAAATTGGGGATTTGTTCAAGGACCAGAAATGGAAGACATTCAGGGAGCTGCGGGTGGAATACAACCTGGCCCAAAATGTGTATGGTGACTACAGGAAATTGAGGAAAGTGGTGAGCCTGCCATCTGCAAATGCTTTCCAATTGGTTTCCAGTATCAAGAGTTTTTCCGGAAAGGCACATTTAGCCTCTAGAATGTACACTCTTAAGTGACTTCTCAGAACCAGATCAAGGGATCCTGATGACATGGTCAGGGGTTTAAGAAACAGAAATGACTTGTCAAAGATGGACAAGTATATGTGCAAGTATCAAAAGAGTCTCCCTGGATGTTGGGGATCAAGATCGTCAGATTAAGATACTCCACAGAATATTTTGGACTCCTGTTCGTCTTTTCAAACATGGTTTATTGAACTCTGACATTTGCTGGTGTTGTGCATTGGGGCAAGGCACTTTGGAGCATATGATGTGGGATTGTGTTAAATTGAAGGATTTCTGGAATGGGATTGTGAAGGTAATGAATGTTGTTGTAGGGGAAGAGATGGAATACAACTTTGAAACATTGATCCTAGATGAAACTGTATTGCTGGAAGACTTGAATGATGGCCATATCACCTGGATTATGAGAGGAGCAGCAGTGGCAAAGAGATTGATACTAAGTGCATGAAAGTCAGCTGACTTTATGAACTGGTGCAAATGGATGGAAGGAATGTACACATTTTGCAACATTGAACAAGTAAATTACATGCTGCAGAAGAAAGTTTCAAAATTCCAGAAGATCTGGGGGGCTTTTTTGGATTTGAATACGTCATAAGAAGGGGTTTGATTTGAGGACTGCAAGAGAGATGTATTTTTTGGAATTATTATATTATCGTACAGTATTGATTTGAGGATTACAAAAAGGCTTTGTATTTTTTGGAATTTTTATAGGGTATTGAAAGGATGAGTTAAAGGTTGTTAAAAGAACCACCCCCCTTTTTTTCTTCTTCTTCTCCTCTCTTTCTTTATATTTTATAATGTTTTCAATTGTCATGTGTATTTTTTGATATGTGGAGGGTGGGTTGGGTTCGGAGATATTGGGTTTTGTTTGTGTTGTGAAATGATTCATTGATGTGAACATTGTTTTGGTTGTATTGTATGATGGGTTTGGGAAAATAATAAATTTGTTAAAAAAAATGCTATTACAGTGAGCAATGCATGTCTTCTGATGCTTGTTAATCTGCTTAGAATCACATGCTGTCCATTGACTTGCGAGCAGTACCTGGAGTTGGAGGTGGGTTGTGAGAAGGAACAGTAGAGAAAAGATGTCTTAGTACTGCTTGTCCCACCTGAGAATCAGACCTAGAATGGGTGTCTAGGCAATAGTGTTTTGTAAAGGTGTGTACAGAAGTCCAGGTTGCTGCTTTGCTAATGGACTGTAGGGGAACATTTGCAATGAATGCTATGGGAGCCCCAGTGCCTCAAATAGAATGTGATCTAGGCTTGAAGGGCAGTTCTCTCTTCGCAAGAGTGTAACAGAGTGTGATGCATTTGACAATCCACCTTGAGATTGCTGATTTAGAGACATGATCCCCTTCTCTACCAGCTGCCACTGAAACAAAAAATTGCTTTGTCTTTCTCAGTGGTTTAGTTGTTTCCAGGTAAAACATGACTGCCCTGCGCACATCTAATGTGTGTAGGCTTCTTTCCATCATTCCTAACAACAGTTGCATGGCTTTGCGTACCTTCACCTCCCGACTGGCTACATACTGAGGGATTTGAAACAGCATGTTTTGAACCCTCTCGTTGGAGGGGAAGACAAGGCCATCTTTCTTCCAAATTAGAGCCCCTAGGAACTGTTTGCCCTAACTGGGGTCTAGGCTTGATTTCTTATCGTTCATGGAGAATCCCAGACTGAATAAGAGGTCTATTGTCTTCCGAGTGTTCAATAAGCATGTTTTGTAGGACTCCCCTGTTATGAGCCAGTCGTCGAGGTAAGGGTAAACCAGGACGGATAGTCTGCGCAGGTGTGCTGCCGCTACTGCCAGTACCTTTGTAAGCACCCTTGGTGCCGAGGCAATGCCGAAGGGGAGTACCCTGAACTGATAATGCTTGTCCTCTATCATGAACCTTAGGTATTTTCTGTGCGCTGGCAACATTGAAATATGAAAGTATGCATCTTTCATGTCCAATGTTGCCATGTAATCCCCCTGTTTCAACAGCGGGATCACTTCCTGTAAAGTGACCATACAAAACTTTTGAGGTTTGACAAACTTGCTCGCTGGGCGCAGTCTAGATGAGATCCTTTTTGGGTACAAGGAAGTGCACTAAATAAATACCCTTGTTTACCTGTAGAATAGTGAGGACTTCTATGGTGTCCTTTCCTAGAAGGGTCTCAACCTCTTGCAGTAGGATCCACATGTGGTCCAACGTCAGGTGTCTTGATTTTGGCGGTCTGAATTGGCTTGGTCGGGCAAATTCTATGCAGTACCCAAGGGTGACCGTCTTGAGTACCCACTGATCTGTTGTTATCCCCTCCCATGCAGTAAGGGAAGATGCTATACAACCCCCCCCCAACCAGGGTGGCATGGGAGGGGACCTGGATCCGAAGGTCATTTCTGACCAGAGGCCGGGGCACCTCTGGGGTTGGAAACTCATCCTCTACCATTCCCACGCCGCTGTCCTCTGGGTGGATAAGTGGTGGAGGTATTAGACCCCTGGCCCGAATTCCATTTGTTTCCTACATTATACCGGTTCTGGGGAAATAGAGATTGCCCACGAAAGGACAGGCGGGAGCCGCTTCCTCTCTGAGGAGAGGGTTTCTGGGTAATCAGTTGAAGGGACTTGAGTGTCTCATGTTCTTTCTTGGCTGTTTCAAGTGCATCGTCCACTGCCTTGTCAAACAGGTTGGTCTCCTCATTGGGTTTGTTTATCAGGGGTGCTTGGGTCGCTGGCTTGAAACCAGAGTGCCTCACCATGCATGTCCCTTGAGCAAGGTACATTGTGCCAGGGTTCTTCCTGCTGTCTCGGCAGCGTCCAGAGTGTTCTTGAGCACATTTTGGTTGATTTGCTTGCCTTCCGAAACGATAGTGAGAAACTTGGTCCGTGTAGGTTCTGTCACTTCCTGAAGGCCTTCTTGTAGCAGGTTCCACTGGACGTCTGCATACCTGGCCAATAGCGTGGTGTTATTGGCTATTCAGGTGGAAAACGCAGCAGCAGTTTTGACCCTTTTTCCCAGTTCATATAGTCTCTTTGACTCCTCATCGGGTGGTGCCTCTCCTGTACACAGGGGAACACCAGCATGTTTTCTAGTAGTGGTAATCACTAAAGAATCTGGAGTGGCATGTCCGTTGATGTAGGCAGGGTCGGTCGGAGAAGGACGAAACAACTTCTCCACCCTAGGGTTCACCACCCTGGTTTGGGCTGACGTCAACAAGGAAGGTGCCACAAGGGATGGCCTGGCTGGCCGGAGTTTTTTCTTTGAGTATATCCTCCACAAAATCAGAATCTGGTAAAGCATCTTGAGTGGCGATCTGAAAATGGTCAGCTGCCTTCTTCAATGGTGCGTTAAACGCCATTTGATCATGCACTGGAGAGGCTTGGTGGGCCAGAGTAAAGGGCGTGGGGAATCTATGCACTGGGCATCAGGGTCCAGGGTGGGAGTAGAAACGTCCAAGGTTGAGCATCAACCTGACGGCTGTCTTCGCAATTGTCCATAACATCTGCCTGGACATCCACATTGTAGTTTTCCAGAAAGGTGGCATCCTCATCCTAATCATATGTGCCCATAACATCATCATCATCATCATCATTGGTGGGGACACAGGTATACTCCCTCATGTGGATCATCCAAGATCCTTTGAAACTTGAATACAGGCGTAGAAGGAAGGTCTTCTCAAGCTCTCTTGGGAGCAAGCGTCTCAGAATAAGAGACACATTTTCTAATCTGTCCATACATCCCTCAAATTTGTCCCTGGTCTATGAGGATGAACCAGGGGGGTCCAGGGGAGGAAAGGGTTCATCTTCTTCCCTGTGACGTTGAGATTTGTCCCCTAAAGGCACAGGACTCTAAGCGTAGTCCTTGTGAGGTTCGGGGCGCTGTGGCGTGTCTTTCGTCTCTAGGCCGTTCTTTGTGCTTTGCTGCCTCCTTCGACCGTTCCTTCAGTTTAACTGCCGAGGCAATTCTTGCGCTGCTAACGCCAATGCTCGGGGAAATGGGGCGATGTGCCAGCTGATCCGGAGGCTGAGCAGAGTATTTTGACGCCACCAGAGCCTTAAGCGGCATCTGTGCATCCACCTGGAGCATTTCAACTGTCGCGTGAGTTTTAGTGCTAGCGCCCTTTGTTTTAGATTGCCCAGTCGCAAGTCGCTGCTGCGGTTGGGGGAAGGCTGCCAATCACAAAGATCAGTGGATCCTGGCGAAGTTTTTGACGGGTCGGTTGGCGCTTTGGCACGCTTCGACAGTACAGCCGAAGCAGAACCTTGGGTTGTGTGTTTGGTGTTATGATTGTGGGCGCCCCTGTCACAGGGTGTTTTCCCCATAGAGTAACTCGCGTCAGGCCTGGTGGGGTTGGGGACAGGTGTCGCAGACCGAGAGCTGTCCGTCGTTAGGTCAATGGCTTCCGACACAGAGGCCTGGTCATCGCTAGTCCCCACATCACGTTTGGCGGTTGCGACGGTGGGAGAAGAACATTCGGCCTGCGACATGCCGGAGGCCGCCCACCGCTTCAAGCGGTGCTCCTTCAGCATCTTGGGTGCGGGAGTTTACAGGCCGTGCAAACCGCCTCGTTGTGGTCGAGGGGAAGACCACTGTTGCACCGAGAGTGCTCGTCTTTCCACGGATATTTGGCCCTACACGAGGGGCAAAATCTAAATGGCGTCTTTTCCATAGCAAAAAGACAGGTATATCGATGAGGAAACCGAGGGAGCAAAGAGGGTGAAAGAGAAAAGGCACACTTGTAAAGAATATGGCCATCCCAACCCCACTCTCCCTACTGTAAAGGCTGGCCAGAAGGCCCGGCCACGTGGACGGCAGCGCCGGCCGGATCAACAGGCGTCGAAAGTCCTCAGCAGTCTTCGGCGTCATACAGGATTCACCCGTCTAAGTGATTTAACAAGAATAACAACAAAGTTGATGAATATGACAGTAACGCTATCTCTAGGTAAGAGCTACGCATTAGGGGGACTGGTAATCTGGGCAGAAAAAAAACAATCTAAGGGACCTCAGCGCGTGAGGGATTTTGGGTACACTACACGTCACGTTAGGGATAGTGTTACAGACACGCCTATGGCGACGTCCCCTTTCGGTCCTCGAAAGACAAGATGCAATACTACTCCCCGGTTACCACTGGATGTCGGATCATATGCACAGCATGTGATTCTAAATAAATTCACCAGTGAAGCCAGACCAGATGGATAAAAACACTCGCCCATCCAGGAGGAAAACGCCATACGTTCCGTTTGTATCTCAAGCTTCTTCAGGCTAATACAATCCATGTTTGTGAATCCCTCCATGATCTTTAAATACACTGGTTTGAATCGTAAACTCCTCTCCCTGCTTCCCGTGTTAGAAGCGGTCACGTGATCTCTAGATGCATGGCGGCAGCTCAGTATAATATATCCACCATCTTGAATTGTTCATGCAGTACATGAAATTCAAATGCGCACATGTGACAAGCATTCACTAAATAGTGCATAAGTTTAAAACACACGGGCAAGCAAGGGTTTAGTTCACCATTCTCCCCAGGATGTCGAATATCATGTAAATGATGTTATAATTATGGCATGGTGACCAGAATACATTCTAGCACAACGCCACAACACCCCAAATGAAGTGTCAAAATGCGAAAAGACAAACGCAGGAGCTGTATTACATAGAAGAATGTGTATAGTCTATATGCCGACTGTATTTCCCAATCTATTTATGATACTCACTCATGCCACTACAGCGCCAAGTGGCTTGGTGAGAAAATAACCTCTGACGTTAGAAATGTTATTTTCAGCAGCATGTGGGTATATAGACTGATAAAAGAGCCAGTGTTCTTTAGTGTGCAAGTCAGTGCATGGTAATAACGTAAACTATTTAAAAATATATATCAACCATTTATATGGGCATATGTTCGTATATCATACTTGTTCTCTACCAGTGCAACAATTTAGTTGAGTATCCTGACACATGTGGAAATAATGATTACATATATGTATCTCAAAAATTGGGTACTTAAAGAGCAAGTGCCTGCCTTCATCCCTGCAGCTATAGAGCAACTGGTATAGCACAAGGTCCAACACTTGAAACGTATAATGAGTATTGACTAATCAATAGATTATTCCACATACACAAAGTGCTAATGCATATTAAGTTCTAAAAGACACACTGGTGCAAATGAATGCTGTGCTGGTGTGTTACATTAAAATGTGTCTCAGTAGCATATGGAAGATGAAACTGCAAGTGCCTATCTAACACGTAATTGTGCAAATCCAGCGCATATATAGATATATATTTACTATACACAGGCATGTTTCCTAGCTTATTGGTGGTACAGAGGGTATCTGCTGAATGCTATTATATAGGTTGGAGGCCTCACTTAAGTTGAATCTGCTAAGCGCTTTGTTGTGCACCACCTTGCTTGGAGGAAGGAACTCCCTGGGTGGAGAGTGACAGTCCAATAAACCGTGACAAAATTGGGGGCTCGTGGCAGGGAATTGGTTGAGAGTTTTCGCTCTAACAGACTTTTATATGACACAAACTACTAGAGATGAGCAGACTAAAAAGGCTCTGCTCACAGCATATATGTACTTCCATTTGCTGAAAGTGAAAGAACGACATCAGAATAGTGTGGCCTCTGTGCAGAACCAGGCTGAGCTTCTGAATGAAGCCTAGCATGAGCTTAAACAATTAGAAACTAAAGTGCAAAAGAGCCATATGTTAGAGTTAAAACAAGAAAGTCTCATTGAACAGCTCAAAAATGTTAAAAACACAGCAATGAGAAAAGGCAGAGCGTGAAATTCGGTTTTCTGCACTACAAGGAGCATAAAGAGTGTGGAAAATCTGGGCGCACTGCAACACAAATTAAATGATCAAGTAACTCATAATAAAGTCATGTTAGAGGACATGATCACATTCCAATCACAAATAGAACAATTGAAAACCGTACATAGCCAATTAATTATCAAAGGGATTGACTCTCAAGGTGAGTTTGAATCGATGAACCAAGATCGGACCACCTTGAAACGAGAAAGCAGTTGAGGGAACGAAAAGGACAAATTAAACCAAGAGAATAGGGCCCTGTTTCAGTAAGTGTGTCAGTTAAGGACAGATGCAGAGAAAAATTAATCAGATTCTCCGGTACTGACTGACATTAGGTGAGAAATGCACAATTAATGGAACGTGTGAGGCAAGCAGAGAGTGACCTAGTGAAGGAAATACCATGCAGAACTGCGCAAAAAGGAATAGATTAGTCTCCTGAAAATGAAACGTTATGAATATGCATGCACGATGCAAGCCTTGCAATAAAAAAATTAGGCCAATTGTGAAGAAATCAAGGGACTAAAAGATAGATTAATGGCCCAAAATAAAGTGCTAGAAGCCACTCCAGCACTTGTGGCAGAATTAAAAACTCAGGTCACTGCGTCCCACCAAGAGATAGGGACAGAGAAAAACAGGTGTGAGAAGTTGGCAAATGAAATAGCCAAATACAAACAGGCTTTGAGGCACCCTGAACAGTCATGGTATGGAAAAGCGCCCTTCGATCACGGAGTTGTGACCTATCTACCAGGGACCTCAAGACAATTAACCACTTCATTTGTCCAGAGTGCAGCTGACCTCATGCATACCACTTATCAAGAACAGGGAAACATGAGGCAGCTGGACTCACTCAGGCCTAGTCCAACTGATCCAGAAGCCCAGTCCTTATCTGACATCGATAAAGATTCAGGGTTACCAAGCAGAAGGGGAGGTGGCCGGACTAGTGGAAAATCAAAAATACCCTAGCAACTACTTCTGACCAGGAGGACTCCTATGATGAAAAGACCAGGGAGTTGAACTGGCAGAACATGAAACTACCAAGGGACCACTTGGTCCAATTTGTAAAATGTAAAGAGCTAGAGATCAGGAAAAGATTATCTTAATAGCCTCCACACATTCACATTGACATCCCTCCTTCCAGCATACCTGGAAGGAGGGATGAGAAAGAGTATGCTCCTGTGCGAAAAGGGGATTACAAGGGGAATTACCCTGAGAGTTCATAGCACCACAGGAGAGAAGGGTCCAGACCCTGTAATTCAGGGAGTTTTTCCCAGTCTCAGAGGTAGGGAGCGCCTAGAGGACAGGGAATGGACCACCAACAGTAGCAGCTCTGAGTCAGAGGGTGAATGGACTCGGGTGAAATGGAAAAGGAAGTCTGCCAAACAGAGGAATGCTCTTGTCAAAGACAAAGTTTGGCACATAAAGGCAATAAAGTGTTTATGACCTCCTACCACAAGAATGCCACATATTCAGTATGGGAGCATCTAGAACTTTATGAGCAAATGATGACATCATTTGCAATTAAAAATTATATAAATTGCATGAAGTTTGTCAAGTGGACATTCTTTCCTGAGTACTCCAGCTTCTTTGCAGGGCTGGAGGACCAAGATCACCATAAATGGTCCACCTACAAGGCGGCCATTTGAAAACATTTCTCTATTCATAGAAACCCACAGGAGGCCTGCAAGGCGGCATATAACCTACAGTGTGGGGCAGACCAGGCGCCTACCAGAGTTTTTTGCTGGAGTTGAAACAAGCTTTTGCCCAGATTTCTAGGTGGGTGAACACCAATGGCAGGGGCTTCATCAATACATACTTTCATGCGCTCCCGAAATATATTATGAACCAATTAGTAAGGTATTTTCATGAGTGTAGGACCCTGGATTGGGTGATTGAACAGGCCACCAGGATCTATGAGGTCCAAAAGCCCTCTGAAAATAAAAACAAGCCTAAAACCCACAAACCCTCCAACATTCCTGCCACTGCAAAGGTAGCAGAGGTGAAAAATACCCCTCCATTGGACTTGGAGACGTGGAGGCCTAAAGATACTCCTTCTGCCAACAAGCAGAATGACAGGCAGAGAAGACCCTCAGATTAAACCCAGTCGAGTAGGTCTAAAATACAAAGGTACAAGACCTTTACCCGGATATATACAGACTCACCCGGGACAAGTGGGTAGGAGGTCTAATCAGGTAAGTACTGCCCAAGGAAACCTCCCTCCAAACTTCCAGCCGGAGGGAAGTAATACTCCACTTCCCAATTTGAACTTCTTTCCGAGGTACCCCCCTAACCCTAATTTAATAATCCTTGCTCGCTCTGCTTTCAGGACAATGGATTCCTGAACCCAGGAGAAGCGAGGCATAGGATTGAAAGTTATCAGAGAACCTTCCAATACCCAAGCTACTCCGGGAGAAGGCACTGTTATCCTTTCCGGGAGCAGCAAAGGTATGAATCAAGACCTCCCTACCAACCAGAAAAAGTGTCACAACTGGAGCGACACGATCAACAAATAACCCAAGACCTGGGTCGCATGCTGAGGGATCAGTCGAACCCTCAACTGGAATCTGCTGCCGAGAATAACCCAACATCCGGGCCTGAGGCCCCAGGGGGGAAAGTGACTGGTAAATTCTGATAACCACCAGGTTCCAGAGAAGACAGACCAGGGGAAGGGAGGTGTGAAACCCTAGAGGAAGCGTCCTTTCCCACTGGAACAAAACCCCTGGAAACCTCTGAGCCTGAATATGAATCTTCTACCCCGAAAAGCAAGAACCTAAAGAACAGAGGGTAAGTAGGAGAAAGCATAAGAAAACTCACTTTGTGGAGGAAGTCCACATTATCCCTTTTGAAGTAGAAGAATCCCTGAAGGATTCAGGAAAACAAATCACTTCCAGGGATGGAGGGATTCCCGCCCACCCCCCCAAAGCACAAATGGATCCCAAAAGTATAGATTTTGACTGGGTAAGTATGAATACTGACCCAGAGCAAGAAGTTCTTAAATCCCAACAATGTCACCCAGATTAACCTGAAATCATACAGGTATTGTCCCCCCAAACAGCTTCTGGGAACTGTCTACAGGAAAAAAGGGGCAGCAGAGAATCAGGGGATAAAGAGGATCTCCCAAATCCATGTTTGTCTCAGTGCCAGATCCTTTTTACAGATTCCCGGACTCTGACACAGAAAACTGTTGGAGAGCACACACTGTCAGGGTTCAATATAAAAAGGTTAACTGTCAAGCTGGCTCATAAAGCACATTTTGTTTGCTCCTTTGAGGAAAGAGAAGGAAGATTTGATGCTCCTGTCAAGGTACAGGGTCAGTGTGCATTATCAGTGCTGGTGGATACTGGATCCCAAGCCACCCTTATGTCCAAAAAGGCCTTTGAACAACTAAATTCAGGAAGTGGGGTAGGGTCACCTAATTCCCCTCACACCTCTTCCCGGACAACTCCGAAACTTCGATGGGAATGATATTTCCGTCGAAGAGACTGCGGATCGCGAAATGAAAATTGGGTGACAGTGTGAAACACCCGGTGATAGTCGTGAATCCAAAGAGCACACCTTGTCTATTGTGCAATGACCTCCTTCAGAGGTAATCACCTCTGATTGACTATGTGAACAAGGTCCTCTGGATCCGGACTAACCGTCTTATCACACTAAAATAAAGCACACAATATGTGAGTTTGAATGGCACATGCCACGTGATTGAACAACGGTCCTACAAAATAGAATTCCATTTCAGGAACAATCAAGTCCCAGACATCACCGCCATCACTTTAGGAGAACAAACTGTTGATGGAAACCCATCTACAATCAAGAAAATCAACCTCCCTCCCAGTTTTAAGTGGCATTTCACACTATAGGGAAAAACTCTGAAATACCAATCCAAAATCAGGAGAAAATCAAATCCCATGACAAAAGTTGATGAAAAACTGGCTCAAAGTCTGACCAACATCCAGATAAAGGGTGAACAGCTGTTTTCCCCCATTCAGATAAATGAGTGGGGAGGAGCCTGTTCTCACCAGAGTATGCCTGAATAACGGAAGAAGCTTCATCAGCGAAGCATTGTTCAGGAAACTGGTAAAACAACAGACCATTACCACATTTAAATTGATTGATAAATGGGAAGTAGGCCTGCAAACCCTAAATTCCAAGCATCTTCTGCCTAGCAGGTGACTGCTAAAAATGTCCATTGGTGACAAAAGCTTAGAACATAATTGTTGAGTCTTGAGAGAAGTCCCTTCCACCTTTTATTTAGGCAGTGACCTTCTCAATCGATACACAATTAATTTGGACCCAATTAATAATAAAGCCTGGTCCTGACTTGGGGGTAACGCCATGGGCTGTGACAACACTGAGAAATCATTCCCGTCAGTTCAATTGCTGCCTTATCTGTTTGAAGTTCAAGTGAGAGAAGAGGTTCCCATCCAACGACAGGTGCAACAATTTACTCTTCCCCCAAAAATCAAGCAAGGACAGAAATTCAGAAATCAGGACGCCCATATACATTTGAATTATCTCCAACAACAAGGGTTGTATTTACATCCAACACTCCTAGTTCACCTAGAACACAACACCATTCAAATATTGGTGGTTAACATTGACCCTCAAAGTATCACTGTGTGCAGGCGCCACTATTGGAATGGCAGTTGATGACCAACATTATTCTATTGATTTAGGTAATAAGATCATTCGACCAATTGCAAATGACTGCTTCAATATCAACAATGGTATCCCTTCTGAAAAGATTTTCACCACACAAGGGGGGAATTTCTTAGTGTACTCTTCCTGCTCTTATGTAGTGGAAGAAATGACCTGTGACATAAGGAAGGATGAGGTGATATTCTGAGTCAACAGTGACTACCTCTCATCCTTGACACCTCATGGCCAGGCCAGCACCATAACAAGAAATCTCTCCACCAAACTGGAGGAAACAGCTGAAATTGCCAACTCCAAGGTCTTTCCAGGCTTTAAGCAGATGGTCGAAGAACAGATCAATCTTGTTGATGCCTTTGAGACCGAGGAGCAAAGACAGAAGCTAAAACAGGTTTCTCGATTTTCAGGAGATCTTTTCAGTGGACTCATGACTGTGGACGCACGGTTATACATTTGACCACCATACCCACGGACCCCGGGATGGCTCCAGTATTTGTGAAACAATACCGGTTACCTCTCACGTCCATGGAGTCACTCACAGGGATTATTAAAAACCTAGAATTCCGTGGGATAATTCGTCCAATCCACAGTACCTTAAAAAACCCGGTACTGGGGATACTCAAACCCAATGGAGACTATGTGCAGACCTGAGGGAGTTGAACAAACAGGTCCACATCTCAAGATGGCCACTTCTCTACATCGATCAAGGGCTGGCACAGATCCAAGGGTCAAAGGTGTACACCTCCATTGACCTGACAGTTACTGGACAGTAACCGTGAGTAGGGACAAGTATGCCTTTACCTTTGGGGGGCAGCAATACACGTGGACCCAAACCCCCTTTGGATACATAAACTCTGGCAACAAATTTAACATCTTCCTACATTAGGTCATGCCCAATTTGGGCAAAAGGCAGAAACCTGCCCGGTGTAGGTGATGTCTTAATCAAGAGCTCAACTACGGAGGAACATATAGCAGAAATACGCTATGTTCTGGCCAATTTGCAGAAAGCCAGAGCAAATCTGTCCTTCCAGAAAGCACAGTTGTGCAAGACCCGTGCAAACTTCTTAGGGCACAAAATCACCCCTGAGGATCTCCGTCTCTATGCGAAAAAGGAGGAAGCATTATTGAAATTGAAAGACCCTACATTACTCTGTGAGAATTAAGAGGCCTTCTTGGACTCACTACTTATAGTAGAAAGTTCATTGAAGACTACGGAGAGGTCACTCGACTCTTGGTCCATTTAAGGCCGGAGACAAGTGGGAGTGGGATCCGGAACAATCTGAGGCAGCAAAACTAAAAAAGAAGCCTTTCCCAGGCTCCGTGTTTGGCTTACCCCATAAAGAACAAGAAGTTCTTCTTGGAGACAGGGTTCTCAGATACTTGCTTAACAGCGTATTGTACCAAAAGCACAACAAGATCAACAAAGTAATCTCATACGCAAGCAAGACTTTGTCCTCTGTGGAGGAAAAATTAAACAATTGAGAAAAGGCACTCCTGGCAACATTGTGGGCGTTGAAGAGTTACCGTCCATTCATCCAGGGGTAGCACATCATTGACGAGACTCCTCACCAACCCTTGCAATATCTCCAAACTAACCGAATCCGAACAGGGAATGTAAGTAATTCCAGAATTACTTCCTGGATTCTGTCCATGCAAGGCTTTCCTGTGGAGGTCAGATATGGCCAAAACAAGAATAGTTCCCTAGGGCAATGCTTGGCTGACTTGCATGACTCTGCTCAAGAAAACTGTTGCAAGAAGGACCAATGACAATATGGAGGCGTACCTTACTTCCCTGCACAATGTCTATGAGGAAGACACATGTCAGGGGATTGTAAAGAAGGCATGCGATCAACATTAAGACAGACACAACTAACCACAGTTCAAGGGTGTTTATTGAACTTCAAAAAGTGTTTGAAAAACCCCTATCTAATACTAAATCTAAAGATAGGAGCAAGCTACGACCATCAAATAAAAATAACGCAGTCCTAGTGGTGTCTTGTCAAAACAAAAGTGCATATACTAAAAAAAGCCTATTGCCAATACTTGCCACTAAATACAAATAGTGTGGGAAACAATGTTATGTAAAAGAAAGAAGTGTTCAAGAGATTATATGTCAGGATATTCAGGCCGTGGCCTCCCTTGCCCATATTTTCAGCAAGGGACAAGGCGGTAAACTCGAGCTTAGCACAGTCTCTGGCTTCTCTAGCACAAGGGTACAGTTCAAACATTAGCATCCGAACCTTCCATGCCCAAGTCTCTTTGCCTTTCAAAGTCTCTTCTTTCAGAGGGCCTGATGTGACAAACAAACAATAAGTTATTTTCCGCTTTGGATTTTACAAGTGCTCAATTTCTCAAATGATTCACTATTCACCTCAGATCCCCCTCAGTCAGGCTCAGATCAGTTTCAACACAATGTTCAATCTGTCTCCCTCTGCCAAGCTTGGCCCAATTTAATTCACTCCAACAAAAACTTGCCTTAACCCAAAACCTTTCAATTAATCGCCCTTGTTCGGGCTCGGACCAACTTTATCTACTTTTTCATCAACTTCCGGCAATATCAACATCAAAGACTTTCGATTGTGCACAGGATTTTGCTTGACCTGCCGCAGGGCCACTTCGATGCACAGTTCTTTACCACTCTTTCACCTCTGTCAACTCTTGTTAGGAAAGATTTCGTAATTGTAGGTAATTTTCCTTCCATGTGGCAACCCCTAAACTTTTTGCTGTTGTTTTTCACCTTGTTCTCGACTTTGCCAGAGAAGTGCAGCCTTCTGCCGCACTCCTCTGGGCTTTCGCTCCATTCTTACGGGGAAACTGACATGTCCTTAAGACAGTCAGTACTGGGAAACGCTGTTTTCCGTAGTTTCTTTTATCATGTTGCGGCTTTCGTGCAACATGACACAAGAGGGCACTGTAAGCTAAGTTACTGCTCTCTTGGGTCTCTAGCCTTCTACAGGCCCTAGATACTCTTTTAGGATTGTAACTGATCGGTGCAAGTGATTCACGGACGGGAATGGTGGCAGCGATTGTTTCTTGTGTTTTGAGCTCCTTTTGGCGTTTTAAGCGCGTTTCTCGCGCTTAGCCCAAAATGGTGGCCTTGCTCCCAAAATGGCCAGACCATGAGGCTCCTTTGTCCTGTCCGCTGACCGTCTTGCTCCCTTCGCCTTCCCCAGGTCGAGCCGACCCGGGGCCTTCCTTATTTGGGCATGTACTTTCCCGCGAAACACGGATGCTTTCGCGGGCTTCTACATGCCTGGTGTGTGCCTCCAGGATGTGGGCTGGGATGTCTGGTCCCAATACACATCCTGGGTGCCAGAGAGTCTAGGGTGGTGTGAATGCCTGGGACCACCGTGGTCCGTGATAGGTCCACGAATGGTGTGAGTGTTGATGAGCGGATCTCCCATTGGGTCCCCTCCGTTTTGGCGAAGGGAACCGTGGATAAGAAGGGGCTGGAAACACCACTACCATGTCGATCTCCTGAGTTCTCACAAACGAAGGAATACAGGAGCCAAGTATCCTGCAACCAAGAGGCTGAACCGAGGAATCGCTGGTGACCCGCTGAAGGACTGCTCCTCTGCACTGCTGTCGCCTTGTGAAACCCTTTTCACCTTTGATCGAACCAGAAGGTCTGTACTGGTACTTCGACCCTTGGAATAGCGGGGACAGCTATTCTCAGCATCTTCACCATCTCCTGCTAGTAAGCCTTCGGAAGCGTCTCTGGGCCATCCAGCAGACTGACCAGCCTACACAGGAGTCTTGCTCTGTAACTGCCGCCAGGTTGTGTAGTATTTCGAGTCCTTGTCACTCTCACACGATTCGTACACTTGGCGTTCCCAGGTCTGAAGTGAGTAGTGTACATTTGGCTCAGATACACACGGCCACTCCGTTGCCCTGCTGTGGTAACAAACTGTGCGGGTTCCTTCGTTTGGGACGTCTTTTACTCAACTCTGCTTCTGCAGACTCAACACGACGACGAGACGTCCCCTGCTCTCCTGAACCTGCCAGCGACTGAAACTGACGCGGAGAAGCCTGGGTCTGCTTGCATCGGGGACCTGCGAGTAGCATAGCTAGGAACTGGTCGCCCTCCTGCAGGAGCCCATAGCTTTTCCCCGCTGTGTCAAAACAGCACGCCTTTCCGTACTCGCGCTCTGCTTCTGCCCACAGTGGAGGCTGCGCTTGAGTTGCGGAACACTGTTCTTCATTTGTGCACTAAACTGAACTGCCTGATTTCCCTTGAAGAGACTCCCCTTTTGCCCGTTGGCACCAGCGTGTGCAGGTACTTTTGAGCACAAGGCTCCACTCTTCGTAGGGCTCGGACTTCCTTTTAGTTAGGTGCCTCTGAAGGCGGACTGGGTCTAAGCATTATTTCACACTGCCTGTTTTCCTTCCCTTTTAGGTGGACTACACATTTCGTGCATCTAACGCTTGAGACTTGTTTGTATTTGTATATATATTGTATTGGTATGGTATGTGTTGGTTTACTAGAGTTGTATTGTGATTTCTCGCTACGGTCATTGTTTTAAAGGCCTTGGAATAAATGTGTATATATTTTTAATATAACACCTGTTTGGAGTAGTTTGTAAGTGTCCTTGCTTTGTGTGCTCATTGCGGGCTTTCAGTCACCCTCACCCCTCTTGAGACCTAGTCTTGACCGCCACGATCGCTACCCTTTTTGGTCTGGCTTGTCCAGAGGTTACCCTGTTCCAAGTAATTATGTTGGCCTTCTGAACTTCTGCGCCGCCAGGACAGAGTTCAGAAATCCGCCTTAACAACTCTCAGTTGGATACCTTACAGAGACCTTCGGATAAACATGCATGCATTGTCGGACCACTCCGCCGAAGGCATTGTATCTTGGTTTCAAAGTTCAATCACTCATCTGTTGTTCAATTTTACTCACGTTGGTTAACACATGCGTTTCATACACTGTTTGCTTCAGAGCTCACCATACAATGTAGCCACTTGCAACTTGGCTTCAACACAGACCGGTCTGGTATCAGTCTCCCCAACTCACCGGCTGTGTTGATTTCACTGGCGCTGCTTTGTTGTAGGACCCAAAGACAGTGCCATGGTAGCAGGTGATTCTCCCCGCCTTGTTACTGGTGCGGTAGGGCCCAGGGTACATCCAACACAATGCAGGATTTTTCAGCCTGGTTTCCTGGTCTCACGCTTTCTATTCTTGAGGTTTTGTTAAAGTAACATCTCCTTGTCGAAAAGTCATGGGCACTTCACTCCTTGCGATCACCTTCTGTTTTATCGTCTTTCTTCTTGGGTTAAACTGCCATCTTAGAACTGCTGTTTCCTTGTGTGCTTTGCTTCACTCAGAGAATGCTCTCATGCTTATGCCCACCTTTTATTTGTGTGGGGAAGTGTAATGGAAGTCAGGTGCGCATGCTGGTCAGTAATTGCCTGACCATTGTATTGGGACATGTCAGGTATACTGCTCAGGTGTTAGTTTGTTTTCTCTCATAACAAGCTGTCTGTGTCAAAAAGTGTTTGTGCTGTGGGGGGGGGAGTTTGAGTTCCTAAGTATCCTAGTAGGATGAGGAAAAGGTGTTACAGGGAAGAGGATATCGCGGCTCGCCATCCGGCGTCCCACACCCCGAAGACCCCTCACCCAGGTGATCCTCCCGCACAGGTGCACCCCCAGGAACTCGATCCAAAAGCAAAGGCAGTGTCCTGGCTACCTGGATAACAGATCGCCGGGGACTGGCAGGTTAGACACCATCAGGTTTCTCACAGAATTCCCACAGTTTATGTGGTAGGGTGCTCCTAGCATGTTGACAATCACAAGGAAAAGGTAGTGGCAGGCATTGGGAATTCCTCTGTGAATGATCCCCTATAACCCTCTGCTGAGTACAAAAAAGGTCCCTGAAGTAGTCAGGTGGTAGAGCTGATGGTGGTACATCAGGCCATCCATCCTCACTGCAGCACACCACCAGCTCAAACAACTGGTCATAATCACGGACTCTGATTATCTGATTATGTCAGGAATGGGTCTGTGGAACACCCGATTCCTAGGAAAAATCAGGCATGCTGTGCGCAAACAAACCGCTGAAGCACAGGAAATTAATCCAAAATGGTAAACTCTAATGAGATGATCATCCACTGGAAAAAGATCAGAGGTCACTCAAAAATAGAGGGACCAGACAAGACCGGAAATGACTTGGCTGACCAGTTGGCAAAAACCATAGCCATTCACAGGGATTTCATAGAAACCGAATCCCTCTTGGGGGAAATCCAAGTCACTTCTGTCAAGAGGTCCCAAACCCATGCCAACAATGAACTCTCAACTGTCCAGTGGAGCAAAGAAACCCCAGATGCAGATTTGATTACTGCACAAAAAGAGGACCCGATTATTGGGAAATTTGATCAAGCTACTGAAGACCCTGTGAATTTTTCTCTGACAGAATCCGATTATATCGGGAAAGAGGATCTGCGGGTATTGATGAAGGTTTCCAAAATATTCAGAATCCAAGACAGTTAGTTGGTACCAAGAACCCTATCTGAATGTGACCAGTGGGTGGTCCTTACCTCAGTCCAAAGCCTGATGTTGAGTCAAGCCCATGACACGGCCACTGCCTGTCATAGGGGATTTCATAAGACATTAGAAATCTTGCGCGAGGTTGCATTCTGGCCACACATGGGGCAGGACCTCGACCTCTACTTAAAGGGGTGTCTGGACTGTGCTCAGTTTTAGCCAAGTTCTCTAACACACCAAGCTCCCCAATAGAAAAGGGGAAGGACAGTGCCTAGGTCAATTTGCAAGTTGGTTTAATCGTGCCAGTGATTTGCTCCTCTAGAGGAAACAAGTACTTGTTGACTGTCACATGCTTGTTTACCAAGTGGGTAGAATGTCTTCCAGCCACGAATTGTAAGGCGGAGACAGCTGCCACACCAATGATCAACCACATCTTCTCTCATTTCGGCCTCCCACAAAGGATTGAGTCGGACTGAGGAAGTCATTTTACCAGCGAGGTGATGACTAAGCTGTGGGAGATTCTAGGGGTAAAAGAAAATCTCCACATTGTTTACTGCCCAGCCTTGAGCAGGAGAGTCGAGAGGTACAATTAGACAATTGTGAGCATCTTGAAGAGGTTTGTGGTAGACTCTGGACCTAATTGGGACAATCGATTACTGCTTATCCTGAAGATGGTCCACGCCGTCTTCTGCAACAAAAATGTCTTCATTTGAGCTCATGGATGGATGAAAGATGGTGCTACCTCAGCATCTGCTCTACAGAACTCAAGAGCAGAACCTGATAAACCTGTCCACTACCCATGAGTACATTGAAAAGTAAAGGAAACACCTTCAGCATGATTTTGCTTATGCTCAGTGAAATTTAGAAAAGTCGACACAAGGAATGAAAACCTACTACGACTTAAAAACAACGACGAAGGAGTATGAAGTAGGGTCTACCTGTACAATTTTCAAAGGAACCAGACCAAGGAGTGGAAGTTCCTTCCGTCTTGGCGCTGTAACTTTGAAATCATCGATAACATTTCTGCGATTGCCAATAAGATCTGCATCCCTAAAGGAGACCATACAGAAGAGAAATGGGTCCAACTAATCTGTTAAATAGCTGTCACCCCAAACAGGCTTTACGAACGATTGATGAGCCCAGTGAGGGCAGAGCCCTGGAACCATCTGAAGAATGAAAGGAAAGAAAGAAAGAAAACCCGGATGTAGAATATCACACATTTACAAGGGGTTAAACAATTCATACAACACTTCATAATCAGGATGAGAAAAATAACGGTAGTAGAAACGTTCATGGAAGGCAAATAA
Source organism: Ambystoma mexicanum (assembly GCF_040938575.1). Taxonomy (NCBI): domain Eukaryota; kingdom Metazoa; phylum Chordata; class Amphibia; order Caudata; family Ambystomatidae; genus Ambystoma; species Ambystoma mexicanum. Next base: position 686,061,021 of record NC_090934.1, on the reverse strand, counting down.
TGTCAATGTGTTATGTGATGTTGTGTTTTGCGAATTGTATGTCTATAATACTGGGGAAAGAAGTACTGTATAATATACTTAACCTCTCTTTTACTCTCTGCAGACCCAATAACTCCTTACCTTCAAAGCCTGGGGATAGGATGTTCGAAAAAGGGAGGGGTTCCAGGACCAAACCCCAAGATCAGAGCGCCATTCCCTCAGGATGGAGAAAAGAACTTGCATGCTCTAACAAGGTAATTTATGAAAATAGAAAGCAAAAAGAAAACAAAAACCCCACTCTCCCTTGCTCTTTTTAATGAGTCACCCCAACCAAAGACCCGGGTGGGAGGTGGGACTTGTGGGGTGAAACTACAGCCCCGGAATGACCGAGATTGAGAGGCCATGCAAGGCCCAATTGTAATAATGAAGCTGGCTGATGTGGATCCCCATTGGAATATGCAGGTCAGTCCAAAACATTTATTTTGCAACATGAGGCCTAGTGAATGAATGAAAATGGTATTCCCTCAACTTTGTCAAAATGGAAAGGCACTCAGCTGAAGGAGAGTGTGCCTCAGAACTGTAATATTGCTAACTGTGTCCAATGAATTCCAAAAAGACAAGTTGTGCGGTAGATTCTGACTTCAAGTAAACTGGGAAAAGGCACATTCATTTATGTATTTCTAAAGGGCCAAAAGCCAGCGGGCATTGGGCGCCAAAACAAAAACCCAAGAGACGATCCATTTAACATGATACAAGGTGGGTAAACTCAGAAGAATCAGTTAAGAGCAAAGTGATAGTTGGTGTGGTGAAGGGAGTTATCTAAACAGGTGAGTTTTCAGTGCTTTCTGAAAAGATTTCAGGTTGCGGTCTTCGGTCAGTGAGGTAGGCAAAAGGTTCTTTTAGGTATAGAGGCGCACTGCCATAAATGCATTTGTGGACAATTGATCCAGTTTTAAAGATGATTCTATCATGAACGGCTAACCAATGTACATTTTTCCTATGCTGAGTAATATGTTCGCGTTTAGACAGTTTGTTAACAATGCATACTGCGTTGTTTTGTGTCACTTAACATTTACCCAAGTTTATTCCTGAGGCCCCAACCAGCAGGGCATTGCAGGAATCCAATTTGGATAATACTGTGGCTCAGGCGAGGGTTGCTGCATTATTCTGGGAAACATAGGGGCAGATGTTTCTCAAGAGATTAAGAGAATAGTTACAGCTATTTATGGTATGATTGACATGTGCGTCGGATGCCAGAAAAGCCTCCAGATGAATTCCTAGTGTTTTCACTTTTTCAAGGACGGCGATAATATTTGCGCCAATTTGGAATTTAGAGTATTTCGAGTCAAATTTGGTCCGTGAGGCTGGAGAGCCAAAGATCATTAGCTCTTGTTTTATCCCCATTTATACAAAGACAGTTGTTTGCCAACCATGTCTCTATTAGGTGGTATCTATCTGCTAATGTAACGGTATCTTTTTCATAATCTCCTGAAATTTCAATGACCAGCTTTGTGTCGTCCGCATAGTTTGTGAAAAACACACCCATGTCATCCAGTAATAAGCATTGAAGCCTCACATAAAGATTAAAGTGCAAAGGGGACAGGCTTGACCCCTGTGGAACGCCACACCATATGGGGACTTTAGGGGATCGTGCCTCACCCCACTGGATTCTAGCTTCCCTATCCAAAAAGAATGAAAGAAACCGGGGGCGTGTCCTGGAGCGCCAGCGATGAGGCAGCTCCACTAATGGCCTCTGCATGGGTCCGGAGCTAAAAGCAATTTCCTTCTGGTTCATGCTATGCCCGCCATGAACGCTGCTAGATCGATGCAGCGGAACATCCCCAGCACCATTTCCTGCAACCTGGGAGCTTAAAGCCCCCAGGATCACTGTAAACGCGGCGGAAGAAGCATTCCTCTGGTGGCCGACACCGCAACCAAGATGGCGGCCGCTCCCCTGAGCCCGCACCTCTGCACTTTGCCAACTCCCCCTCCCCGGCACGCAGCAGACATCGGAGACCGGAGTCTCTCTGGCGCGCTTTAGGGGGGTGCTGACAGCCCCTGCTTCCACCTGCCCGCCAGCTCTACTTCGCCTCGGACAAGGGCTGCCTGTGCCTCTGGCCGGCCCAGCCCCCATAAACACAGGAGGCGCCGAGCGGGTCCCGTGCCGCACCACCAACGCTCCTCTCGCCAGTCACCGTGAGCAGGCGCTCTCCGGTGCCTCTCTTCCCTGCACGGAGGCCCCTGGCTCACAACCTGCAGCTCGTAGGAGCCCAGCCTGCAGCCCATCTCTGGTCCTTGTCTGATGCCTCAGTGAGCCCGCCACCAGCGAAATCCTCTCACCGGACCCCCGGAAGCCTGAGCGAGGAGCCGAATTTGCTGTGCGCCCTCCTGGAAGGGGGCCCCCCGCCTATCATCCACAACGCGGCCCTCGTGAGGGGACCACGCACCACCCAGGTGAGCCCTGTTGCCCCCAACACAAGTGGCGGGCCCTGGTTTCTCCTGCCTGGAGTGCCTTGGGGATTATCCCTTTTTCTCCCTCGCTCTGGCCCCACTTGCCATCAGCTGTCCTCTGGAGGGCTCGCCTGCAGGGGGTGGCCTAGACTTATGAGGCCCAGAACATCTGCCCCCACCAGCAGCCTGCCAACCCACGCAGACCCACGCTGCCCCCTCCTTGTGGGGCCCCTAAAACTCCCGATGGCTGCCCCCCAGCCCAGAGCATGACGCCTTCCTTGCCTTCCTGGGATGCCCCTGCCCACCTCCCCTCTTCGCCAGCCGGGGAGAGCCTGCTTCTGCCAGCTGCACCCTGGGCCCTTGCCGCAGAGGGCCGCCCGGAGACCCGTGGCCACCTTGCACTGTGAGGCCGCCTCATCACTGCTACCAACACCGCCTCCTGAAGGCCTGGAGGTACTTCCCACCTACTCAGCCTCCTGGGGCGCTCCGGCCCATTCCATCCCCAATTGCCCCGGCTTCTGCCATTTCTGGACCCTGCGGCACGTGGACTCGGCTAGGCCCCCTGAGCATGCCCCCTCACTCCGAAGCCATGACCAAAGCACTAAAGTCCTCCAAATCAGCTGGCATTCCCACCATGCTACAGGCTTCAGAAAAAGGAAAGAAAGCACACCCCCTAAACTTACACCCCAGAAGGCGACCAATGACAAAGGGACGCTCACAACCAAAGAGGACCTACAGGCCTTCATGTCGGATATGAAATCAGAATTCAGAACCTGTTTGATGGAACTCACTGCTAAATTGGAACAAACTGACCGAAGGGTCAGTAGCATTGAGCAGAGGATGGGAGGGGTGGAGGACCTGGCCACAGATGACTCCAACTCGCTAACGGAGATACAACGTACCGTCCAGACGTTAATGGAGAGAACTGAAATTCTTGAATTCAAATAGGAAGACATGGCAAATCGCTCCCCGCCTCAACAACCTACGCATCCGAGGGGTGCCTTCTTCAATCCCTGACAAGGAGCTCCCTGAATATGTAAGCACCTTCTTCCAGTCTCTACTACTGGATCTGGACAAGGCCCAACTCCTACTTGATCGAACCCACAGATTGCGCCCTCGTCGGGGAGTGGACACAGACCCCCCTCCGGACGTAATTACAAGAGTCCACTTTTACACCACCAAGGAGGCCATTGCAGCAATGGGCCGATCAAAGGATGAGCTCTCTTTCCAGGGTGTCCGACTACAGATCTTCCAGGACCTCTCCCCTCTAACTCTCCAGAAGCGCAGGATGCTTCATCCACTCTTGCTCTTCCTACGAGACCAGCAGATCTGTTATCGGTGTCTCTTTCCCACGGCGCTTCAATTTTCATACAAAGGCACCCCAGCACCATCAGCCACCTCGACGACGCAGCCTCGATCCTCCGTCCAGATTCTCCCGGGACCTCAGACCCATCCTTCCCGGGCCGTACAAGCCCTGCTCCCAACACAACTTCCCCGAGACGGACCCCTGGTCAAAAGTGCAGAGAAGCCGCAAACCCAAATGACGAGCGAGGATGCCTGCGCAAGATACATAGCACTGGAACCACCTAACTTTTCTGAGCCGGCTGCGCACCCTGTGCGGTCCATACCCTCCTCCAAGGTGGATGTCACCACTTTACCCTTGGAGAGACTTTCAACCATGTTGGTCATTCTGTCAGTCGACAGCCTGGGTGGCCAGGGAATGGGCAGATAGTTCCAAACCGGTCGCCCTGGTCGCAGTTTGGACCCCCCGTTGGAGGCCCTCCCATTAGAGGCCGATGTTGGAAGTTCAGATCTCCCGTTGGAGACCATTTATTAAAAACCTTCAGCCACAGGACCCCCCCAAAGCTGCGGTTCCCTCGCAGTGCTGGCTGACTCACCTTGCCCCCAATGACCCCCCCCCACAGAATCCAGATTCTGAGTGCCAGCCCCCACATCTAAAATTAAAATTCACTACTTTGAACGTCAGAGGTTTGAATTCCCCCCCGAAGAGGAAATCCGTCCAGCAAAGGCTACAGAACGATGGGTCCTCAATCGCTTTCCTACAAGAAACGCATCTAATCCAAGCAGACTTTTCTCGCCTGCTCAGCAGACCATTCCCCCTACAATTTCTGGCATCCAATGGAACCAAGAAGGGTGGTTCTGCCATCCTCTTCGCAAAAGACTTGAGGCCCCAGATCTTAGACTCGCCAAGTTGCCAGGAGGGTCGCTTTATGGCAGTCAAATGCATCATCCTCGGCCAACTCTACACCCTCGTCTCAGCCTACGTGCCGAACGACCACCAGGAAGGATTCCATTAGGATCTGGAGGACTCCCTCCTTCCATTCATTGAGGGGCAAGTAGTCATTGGCATAGACTTCAACAGGGCCCCGTACCCACTTAAGGATAGGTCTCACCCCCCAACATCCAGGGATCTGAAGTTGGCAACAGCTCTTCTCCACTTACTTCGCACGCTGAACATCGTTGACACCTGGAGGGTTCTATCCCCAGAAGAGAAAGACTTCTCCTTCTATTCGTACGTGCATCGTACCTTCTCTAAAATCAACCTACTGCTAGCTTCCCCCAGATCCTGACCTTCACGGATGAGGTTACGATTGGCCCCCGTATCATCTCGGATCATGCCCCAGTCTCGCTCCCCCTGCGGTCCCATGACCCGGATCCTCCTCCCCACCACCAGTGCAGCCTGTATGACCACATCATGGGGGACATGGTAGTGAGAGACGCAATTGCCAGAACACTTAAAAATTTCTTCGCTGAAAACCGAGAGGAGGACCCCTCCCCGGCTAAAACCTGGGACGCCATGAAAGCCGTGCTTAGAGGAGAATTAATCGCCCAAGGTGCCGTGTTCCATAAACAGAAGCAAGCGACCCACGCTATCCTGGAGGCCGAGGTCCGTGAGGCCGAGGCCACTCATAAACGGAAAGGCTGGTCCCCAAAATCCTATAGGGTCTTACAAATGGCAAGGAAGAGACTCGAGGCACACTACGCCGATTCTACAGCAAACCTGCTAGCCAGAACCAAACAATGGTACTACGTCCATAACAACAAGGTTAACAAGCTGCTGGTCAGTAAATTGGCTAAGGAATAGAACAGAAATACCATCCTGGGTCTCCACGATCCACAGGGGAAGGTCCACCATGTGAATCGCGAGAAACTTCGTCTAGTATTCGCCCACCAGTCGGAAATAATGACAGCAGTCCCGCAGGACCTAGCCGAGCAGCGCTCCTATATCCAAAAGGCGGCACTCCCGCTCTTGACCCCAGAGGCAAGAGAAGATCTTAAAACGCCTATTACAAACGAGGAATTGGAGGAAGCCATTAAAAGCCTGAAGCCTAGGGACCCAGGCCCAGACGGATTCTCCACACGATTTTATAAACTCTTACGGCCAAAATTAGTGGGCCCCCCTGACCCACTGGTACGGTTACCCCATCAATGCAGGAGTCCATCACGGTCCTCATACTCAAGCCTGGAAAGGACCCCCAGGAGAATAGTTCATACAGACCCATCTCTTTGTTAAACTTGGACGCCAATATATATTCCAAGATCCTGGCCAATCGCCTCGCGCCTATACTTCTGAGCATCATCGACCCGGATCAGACAGGGTTTATTTTCCATAGGTCGACAAAGGGTAACATTTGCAGGGCTCTGGATCTGATAGAGGTCGCCAATCAGGACTCCCAACAGCTGGCCCTGCTGGCACTGGATGCAAACAAAGCCTTCAACAAGGTGGACTGGCCCTACCTGTGCCTTACCCTGGAGGCCTTTGGCTTTGGCTTAACCTTCAGGAGGATGATCCTAGCGAACTACCAAGCCTCCAAGACCAGACACAGAGTTAATGGCCGCCTGTCAGATCCAATTCCTCTCACATGCGGAACTCGACAGGGATGCCCACTATCTCCCCTGCTTCGCCTTGGCCATGGAACCGTTAGTCCAGCGAGTTCGCCTGAGCCCCCTGATCAGTGGCCCGAGGATCGGCTCGGCCCAACACAAAATTGCCCTCTATGCGGACAATGTGCTGCTAGCTATCACAAACATCAAAACTTCCATGAGGGCAGCCCTAACCGAAATCCAGGGCTTCAGAAGGGTATCGGGATTTGCGATCAACTTCCAAAAATCAACAGCGCTCGGAGTGGGCCTGAGCCCAGGTGAGAGGGAGACCTTAGAGAAGCATAGCCCGCTCCAATGGAGTACCCAAGCGATCCCATACCTGGGGGTTCAGATCCCCGCTCACCCAGCAAATGTTTACCAGGTCAACTTCCCCCCCTCTCTTCGAGGAATTGGAAAGGGACCTCGCCCATTGGCAGACGCAGGAGATCTTGCTGCTTGGACGAATAACGACATGCAAAATGAACCTTCCCCCCCGCTTCCTCTACGCCTGTGCTTCCCTCCCAACCTCAATCCCTCTCCCCCCTTTACAGCAGCTCCAAAGGAAAATCATCGACTTTATCTGGAAAGGCAAGAAAGCGAGGATCCCTCGGAGAACAATGATAGCCAGCACGAGAATAGGAGGACTGGGGGTGCCGGACCTCCGGAAATATCAAACAGCAGCGCAACTGGCCCACCTTCAAGCATGGGGACTCGCCACTGAGCGCCCAAAATGGGTAGAGATCGAACAATCCCTCCTCTCTCTCCCCCTTCGCTTTCTGCCGTTTATCCCCACCGCACTACGCCGGAGCTGGCCAGGAGTGCTGACCACCACGAAGGAGTCGATAAAGGCATGGGAGTGGGCCCGCAGACTTAGAGGTATCCCACGGGGCCTGAGCGCATCCTCTCCAGTCTTCCTCAACCCAGCCCTTTCCCCGTGAACTCACCCAACGAACTTTAGGAACTGGGTGGCAGCAGGCCTCGAAACCTTGGGACAGCTATTTGAAGGGGACTCCCCCCTCACTTTCGAATGCTGTAAAACTATTTTCCAGCTAGCGGAGACGGACAGATTCACTTATGCCCAATTGAGACACTGGTGCTCCCAACCCAAAACCCGAGTGGAGGCCATATGTCCCCTGGCCCCGCTGGAGCTTACAGTAAACGACCTGCCTGCCCGGGGAAAGATCTCGACCCTTTATAAACTATTGCAGAAAGATCCCCTCCAATCTAGGCCCACCTACATGTCCCAATGGGAGGCGGACCTGGATCATGCTATCGAAGATCACACGTGGGTGGACATCTGGTCCAGAACGCGCACAGCATCCTGTTGCATCATCAACCGGGAATGCGCCCACAAACTGCTTTTGCGCTGGCACTACCCCCGCATGCGTCTCCATCACTTCCAGCAGGCTCTGGACCCCCACTACTGGCGTCTCTGCGGCCGCCCAGGCTCTTACTTCCATATGTGGTGGACCTGCCCTAAAATAAGGGAATTCTGGACCCAATGCCTAGCTACCATAAAAGGCATCACTCAAGTGGAAATTCCGCTAACGCCTGAGCAAGTCCTCCTGGGGATCCCACTCCCGGACTCTTGCCCGAGAACAGGGAGGTGGGCAACACGGATATCCCAATTCTTGCTGGCGGTCAAAATCACAGTTGCCCGCACCTGGAAGTCGGCGGAAGGGCCCTCTGGTGGGTTAAACTTTGGGACAGCCTGATAGCCGAGAGGGTCACAACAGCCAAAGCGGGACTGCTCCACCGATTCACTGATATTTGGGTCATAGACTATGACTAGAACTACCCGGCCCTGACCTACAAGCCACGCCTGATCGCAAGAGCCCTCCATTTTACGGGCGACAATTCACCGCATGGTCAGGCCGAATGAGGCCCGGAAACAAGGCCTGCTTGGCAACATGGGAAGGGGGGGGGTACATTTTGGTTTTATATGCTCTGTGAGGTTATAACCAATGTCACAGTATATGTTCTCCTGCGCACTGATTCATAAATAAACACATTTTTTAAAAAAAGAATAAAAGAAACCATTTGAGTGCTTGATGAGAGCATTGACCTAAGTGTCCAAGTGTCTCCTTCAGAATACTGTGGTGCACCAGGTCGAATGTGGAGGATAGATCCAACAAGGTCAGCATGCCCAGTTTGCCTTCCTCGATAAATTGGAGCATGTGAGTCTGAAGATCTATAAGGGCAGTCTGAGTGAGGTAATTTGGTCTAAAGCCAGATTGTTTGACATGCAGGATTACTTCAGCTTCAATGAATGATTGATATTGTTTATACGCAGCTTTATCCAGAATTTTAACAAGGAGGTTGCAGCTCGTGATGGGTCTAAGGTTCTTAGGGTGTTTAGGATCCAGATTCAGCTTTTTTTTTGTATGGGAGTAATTTCAACCGTTTTAATGCCCGTAGGCACATTTTCATCGCAAAAGTATGCATTGACGAATCTAGTAAGAAAGGGCGTAAACATTTCCTTATTATTAAGAACTATTTTAGAGAGGACAATGTTCTCGGAACATGCTGTTGGTTTCATGGCTTGAAGTATATATTCCATGTCATTTATTTCTAATCTGGCGAGTGTGAAGGTATGGCGTGCCTGAATGTGGGTGTTATACTCTTTCTGGCATATGGCCTTACCTTGTATACTATTGGACTTCAACATCTTTTTGATTTTTGTACGAGATTTGGTGATTTTCTCATTAAAAGCAGCCTGAACTGTTGAGTTATCTTCTGTGGTGGGTCCGAAAGGTACCTGAAGAGAATTTGGTTTCTCTAAAAATGTGACAATCTAGAACAATTTCCTGGAGCGGTTTGATGCTTTTTCAATTTCTTCATTATAAAAGTTATTTTTGTCCTCTGTCACCCTATTTTTGTAAATCTTGTCTGCTTGTTTCCAGGCGTCGTTAGAGGACTCAGGCTGGAATTTGATACAAATGGATTCTAGTTTATGTTTCTATTTGTTTAGGTCTCTCAGTTCGTCGTTGAACCACTTCTGGTGTGTCGGATTTTTACAAACCTTTCTATTTTTCAATGGTGCAACGTGGTCTACTAGTGTTGTAAAGTATTTGTGGTATTTTTGATAGAGATCTTCTGCTGAGTCGCCCTCTAATGTATCCCTCAGGATGGAATTTAGGACGGATGAGAGCTCAGCTGAGTCTAGTTTTTTGTAGTTCCTACTACTGATTGATTTTTTTGAGGGGTCTGAGGGTTTTATATGTTCACTAGGTAACTGTAGGTCCGATTCTATGGAATGGTGATCCGACCATATGCATGGTAGGGTTAGGTATGCTCGGGTAGTTAGACTTTTGTGTGCATATCCAATCAAGAATATGATTTATGTTGTTTGTGGGGGTGTTGTTGATAACTGTGTATTGGGCTTTGTTTAAATCCTTTTCCAGTTGAATAGCCTCTTTGTCGGTTTTGTCACCTTTCCATCTATTAAAGTTGCTGAGGAGAAATGTGGGCCAATTAGTGCCTTCAAGGGTACTTAGGATGTGCATTAGTTCATTATTAAAATTGGGCATTGGGTTAGGTGGTCTGTAAAGAAGGACAATGCTAATGCAACTGTTGGGTTGGGATTCATTTTTGCCAGCAGTATCTCACAATCTTGGCAGGAAATGGGCATGGAGAACAGGCCTAGCTCTGTTCTTGCTATTATGGCTACACTGCCCCTGGTTCCAAATTCTTTTTTTTTTTAACAGAGAATGGAGTATCCAGGCGGAACCACCATACTGGTGGCTGGGGCAATAGAGTTTTGAATCCATGTTTCAGTGAGGCACAAAATGTCCAGTTTCTTTTTAACAATCATAACATGAATGTTGATTGAATAATTGTTTAGTGACCTTGTGTTTAAGAGTGCCTTTTGTAGTGAAGTAAAAATCGTTTTTTTAGTCAAAGACAAATCAATGTTGCTTTGGGGATCAAAAATAGGCATTTTCTGTACCGAGATGTTTCCAGGTGTTAATGAGACTTGGGGATTTGTGGAATTATACTGAGCCTGTGTATGCTCCTCGGTCGTAATCTGGGGATTTCTCCGATTTGGGACAGCGTGTTGAGTCATACTGCTGCAATCCAGTTTGGAATGTTTTAGTCTGTTTATAAAAGCAATCCTATTTGCTCGTATGGCTGCCATGGTTAGAGATTCTCCTTCGAGATAGCCTATGTTGAGACAGGAATATACAAGGGGCGCAAAGAGTTTAACATCAAGGGGAATTAATCAGGAGTTGAAGGGAAGTTACCTGGTAATCAAAGATTCCGGGCCGCCAAAAATGCAGAAGACGGCGAGGACCGGCTTGGCCCAGAAGCGCTGGCACAGAAGCACCTAATGTTTGTTTTTGAGGCAGGCTGAGGACTCTGCTAATAATGCCAAAGGCTACTGCTCTTCAGATAACAAACAAGATAGTAGTAAATATAAAAGTAGGTTATAAACGAACAACGTTTAGATGCACTTGAAAGGCCTGTAGGGCTTGAGCACTGTAGCAGCTCCAAAAGGTTTATGTGATTCTGGGCTGTGAACTGTGTCCACAGGCCATGCGCTGTGTGGTGAAGGTAATGGCCTCTCCATACAGAGAGTGAGGCATCTGTTGTAACAATCGCGTGTACTGTTGGACTGTGAAAGGGTTTTCCCTTTAGCAGATTTTCCTTTGTCCACCAGTGTAGGGCTTGAACTAGCGTTAGCTAAACAACCACTAGATCATCCCACTGACCGCTTGCTTGAGACCACTGTTCGCTTACTACTCTTGCTTTGGGCGCAAGCGCAACAGTGCGTGCGGACCAATGTAAATGCATGAAGCCATCATCCCGAGCAAGCACATTGCTTTGCTTACGGTTATTTGGCAACCAGCTAGATACTGAGGTATTTGCAGCAGTATGTTTTGTACTCTTTTGAGGGGAAGACTAGCCCTCTTCCGTCTTTATGATAGCTCCTAAGAACTGTTTGGTCTTGCTTGGAACAAGACTTGATATTTTCTCGTTGATTGAGAATCCCAATTGGAACAGAAGAATGATTGTCCTTTGGGTATTTTGCTTGCAAAGCTGAAGGGATTCCCCTGTTATTAGCCAGTCGTCCAGAAAAGGGTACACTGGGATTGATTCTCTGCGTAGGTGCGTCGCCACTACTGCTAATACCTGAGTGAATACCATTAGATCGGAGGCTATGCCGAAGGGTAGCACCTTGAATTGGTAGTGTTGATTTGCTATTTTGAAGCGCAAGTATTTTCTGTGCGCTGACAACATTGAAATATGAAAATATGCATCCGTTTCAGCAGTGGGATTATTTCTTGTAGCATTGTCATGTGGTATTGCTGAGGCTTGACATAAGTGTTCGCAGGGAAAATTGTTAGGTCTTTCTTTGGCACAAGGAAGTACATTGAATAGATTCCCTTGTTTAACTGGTTTGATGGGACGATTTCTATGGCGTCCTTTAGCAGCACTGCTTTGACCTCTTCCAGCAGGATGTGCAGTTCCTTCTGCGTTGTTTGTCATTGTCTTGGCGGGTGGTTGGGTGGTGTTTGTATGAGTTCTATGCAATAGCCTCCCGCCACGGCTGAAATTGACCACTTGTCTGATGTGATCCCCTCCCATGCCCATGCAAAATGCGACCTCTTATTGCAGAGGAATGGGAGCGGACTTGTAGCGAGTGGTCATTGCTTTGGAGGAGGAGGATCTGTCTCTACTGGACCTTCTGTGGCTCCTTTGAAAATTGTGTTGGGAGGACCGCCCCTGCGAGGAACCCCAGGATGAATTATGCCTACCCTGTTGTAGTTGGAGGACCGCTGGGAGTTTTGTCCTCTAAATCAGCCTGTATTAAAACCACCTTTCTGCACAAAGGGTTTATCTGTGAGTTGTCCCAGGGATTTGAGGGCATCATATTCCTCCTTCGCACTTTCTGGTCGTCCTCGACCACTTTAACAAATAAGGCGTTAGGCTCAATTAGCATATTTAAAAGGGTGGCTTGGGTTTCCAGCTTGAAACCAGATTGCCGTAGCCCTGTCTGGCGTTGATGAGGGTACCCTCAGCAACAATCCACCCTGCATTTTCTGCTGCGTCCAGATTGTTCTTTAGGATGCAGCTTGCCACCCGTTTATCTTCAGCTACTGTTTGTATAGCTGTGTCTTTAGGGGCTCTGGTGCCGAGCCCATCTGTTGTGAGCTCCCTTCCCATTTGTGACAATTCTAACTCGCCAGTATCCTAGTGTTGTTGGCTAACCTCACTTGGTCAGCAGCCGAGGAAGCTACATCCTTTTGCTCTCCTTGTCAGGAGGGGCTTCAGCAGAGGCTAAAGGTGTGCCCACTCTCTTCCTTGTGGTGATCACTACTAGAGAGCCAGGCTTTAGCTGCCCCTGATGTACAATGGGTCTGATGGGGCTGGTCTAAACATCTTCTCAACGCGAGGGTTGACTGCCCTGGTCAGATTGGGGGTAAATAACGAAGGCTGAATGCACCTTTGGACAGATTGGAGCAGAGGAATGAACTGTGTTGCAGATCTCTATCCCCGAGGAAGTCTTCTACAAAGTCTATATCGACTTGTGCCTCCTGTGCATCGATTTTAAAGTGGTTTGCAGCTTTTAAAAGAAATTATTGGGGCGTGGCCAGGAGCGCCAGCGATGTGGCGGCTTCCCTGATGGCCTCCGTCTGAGACCCACGGCATCCAGCAATAATTGAATCCTTCTCTGATCGGATCGAAGCAACTGTCCGATTTATGGAAATCAGAAGACCAGAGGCACTAGATGCAGCCCAGTAGGGCTCCGCTGACCCCCTATTTTGTCCTGAAATAGCCTAAACTCTCATGCAAGCTCAGTCGTCACCCGGCGCTTCCAAGATGGCGGACAGGACTTCCAGGTCGCCCGGACGAAGAGCGCGATGAAGCGCGTCCCCGCCCAAACTGGGATGTGGAGGCACAGCCTGGAGAGAGCCGACAATACCCGCGGAGTGACGAGGGAGAGGTGCCTGCTTCTCGGCTGAGCCGTGCAGGAGCATTGGAGCATTGGGAACGGGCGGCAGGCCGCCTTCCCCCCCTCTCCGCTTGCCTGAAGCGTGGGCTGCAGCCTCATACAGCAGCGTCAGGAAAGGGGAGAGCCCATTCCTGTGATGTGATGATCCTGCGGGGGAAGCAACGAGATCCGTGCCCGAGGTGCCGGTCGAGCGGGAGCTCCCGAGCCTGGGCCCAGCATTGTTCTCCGGGGATAGACAGGGGAGATGCCGGCGGCAGGCTACAATCTGGCTCCCCGGGTGCACCCGACGGCGGCGACCGAGGTCCTTCAGACACCGAAAAGGTGAGAGCGCGACTGCGAGGCCTGAGGGGGTGCTAGTGAGCCGCTGCTGCCAAGAAGATCTGACGGCACAATCGCCATGCGGGCGGTGCACCTCTTGGGCCCCTCTGAGGCCCCCCTACATCCTGGGGTGCCCCGGCCCATTCTCCCTACTTCAGTCACAACTTGGGGCTGGCCCCCGGTGGCGGCACCCCCAGGAGCCCTTCTCCGAATCCTGCTAGAATCTTCCGGCTGCCTGGCACTACCCTACCGCCCTTCATCAAAGTACTACACTGGCGACACACCTACTCCAGCACAATTCCAACGCCGCAGGGACCCGACACTGGGGTGCCCACCCACCCTGCTACCTGGCTGCTTCCTGTGGCGCCCCTGCCCATTATTCGCCACTGGTGTCCCGGATCTCCATCTTCGTGGCGGGAGAGGTCCACCTCGCCATCATCGGATTCTGACTGCCTGTGTCAAGGGTTCATCCCCTCCTCCCCTCCATCACGCTTGAAACCTAGGGAGAAGCACTCTGGACCCTCCTTGGGACCCCAATCTATCGTGACCTGACAACCTGAGAGCTTCTGAATCAAGCCCTAACACCCCTCACATTGACGGATCCCCCCTCTCTCAGCCCCCCAAAAAAAAGGGATCCCTAGACTCTAGCGGACCTTCTCAATTTAAGCATAAGCAGACCCAGAATGCCCGGAGTCAAACCCGGCATGATGTCGAAGCTAGCTAAAGCAGCCAAATCCTCAGACATTTCCACCAGGCTTCTAGCAGCGTACAAGACAAAGAAACCGGCCCCCCCCCTAAACTAACCCCACAGAAGGCCCCCGAGGAACAAGGAAAACTGGCTACTAAGGAAGACATCCAAGCCTTCATGCGGGACATTAAAGCGGAGTTCCGGTCCTGCATGACAGAGCTCTCCACGTGGATGGAACAGAAAGATCAATGACTCACTGAAGCGGAACAGAGGCTGGGTGAGGTGGAGGAGCTGACCCAGAGTCACAACGCCACTCTACTAGACATGAGACGCGAGATTCAAGCGTTGCAGAATAGGAGTGAAGTGCTGGAGTTTAAGCAGAAGGACCTAGAAAATAGGGCGCAACAAAATAACCTGCGCATTTGAGGGGTCCCGTCAACGATCCAAGACAAAGAACTGCCAGAGTACATAGGCAATTTCTTCCAAGCGCTCCTCCCCCTCTTGGACAAACCCCAACTCATCCAGGACTGCACCCATAGATTGCACCCAAGACGAGGAGTGGACTCTGACGCTCCCCCGGATGTAATTACCAGGGTCCATTTCTATGCCACTAAAGAGGCTATCTTAGCAATAAGCCGCACCAAGTATGAGCTCGCGTTCATGGGCACCCAGCTCCAGATATTCCCGGACCTCTCCCTGATGACCCTACAGAAAAGAAGAGCCCTCAAGCCTTTAACCCTATTCCTACAGAAGCAGCAAATACGCTACCGATGGTGTTTCCCTCCACTCTCCAATTCACATTCCAAGGAACCCAGCGCAAGATAAGCCATCTAGAGGACGCAGGGTCCATCCTACACCCGAACTCTCCAGAGCCCTTGCCCGCCCAGAGTCCACTCCGTCAGCCAGAAGAATCAGAACAGTTGCCCCAGAGACAGCAACAGCAGTCCTGGTCCAAAGCCCAGAGACGCCGGAAGATAAAATAATCCTGCCACGACCGGTGATCGTGAAATGACCGATCCAATAACTAAAAAAGAAATCAATGATGCTACGGGTCTCGAGAGGCCCATACCCCACTCCAAGGAGTATGTCACCAACCCACCCTTGGAGACAAACCCAACTGAGTTGTTTGATCCTAGCTCCGTTGGCTGGGAAGACAGTTATGGCCCAGTTGGCTGTGGGAAGGGCTGCACCGGAAAGTCCGGCCCCCCACTCAAGTATAAGTTTACCTTCCCGTTGGAGGAAATATAAAACCCAGCCACAGGAAGACCACGCTGAATCTAAGTCCCTAGATGATGGCTGAGAACCTCCATCCTCCCCCCTCAGATAAGCTCCCCTCACCGGAGGACGCCCAGGAGACTCCCCCTCCACACCAAAAATTGAAATTTTTAACGAATAACGTCAGGGGTCTCAACCCCCCGCAGAAGAGGAAAGCGATACTGCGGCGCTTACAGAACGATGAGGCTTCCATAGTCTTCCTCCAGGAGACACATCTGACCCCGGCTGATTTCTCCCAGCTCCGTGACCGGCAATTCCCGCTGCAATTTCTGGCATCGACTGGCACAAAGAAGGGTGGTACAGCGATCCTATTTGCCAAGGGACTCAGACCACAGATCCTAGACTCCTTGCTTTGCCCGGATGGCCGCTTCGTAGCTATAAAATGGCGAATTTTCGGCCAACTTTACACCCTGATCTCGGTTTATTACGCTCCTAATGATGAGCAAGAGGAGTTCTATTCCGCCTTAGAAAGAGCCCTCCCACCATTTGCTGAGGGCCAGACTATCATCGGGGGAGATTTCAATGGGGTTCCTGATCCATTGACAGACAAATCACACCCTCCGACTCGTAGAGACTTCGGCCTGGCAACAGCATTACTCAAACTATTTAGAACCCTGGATGTAGTGGACACCTGGAGAGTCCTCCATCCTGAGGTCCGAGACTACTCGTTTCACTCATACGTACATAGAACGTATTCACGCATCGACCTCCTCCTGGCCTCCCCGCAAGTCTTAGCATTTACAGATGAAGTCCTCATTGGTTCCATAATTCTTTCAGATCATGCTCCAATAATCCTAACCCTCAGAGCCCATGACCCTGACCCGGCCCCGCGATGCAGATGGTCCCTCTATGACCCGATCTTGGGAGATATGTCAGTAAGAGACGTAGTGCCTTAAGTTATATAGGAGTTCTTTAAAGAAAATAGGAATGAGGATACCTCCCCTGCAAACACGTGGGATGCAATGAAGGCGGTGGTGAGAGGATCTCCCAAGGAGCAGCCTACCACAAACAAAAGCAACAGATCCGCCAAAACCTTGAGAGCAATGTGCAGGAGGCTGAGACAGTGTGTAAAGCAAGGAACTGGACACCGAGAACCTACCGAGCCTTGCAGGCAGCCCAGAAGAATCTGGAGGCCCACTATGCTGAGGATACAGCGCAGCTCCTGGCCAAAACGAAACAAAGCTACTACGCCAGAGGTAATAAAGCAAATAAATTCCTGGTGGAAAAATTAGCGAGAGTTAAGAAGAGGAACACAATTATAGGCCTGCGTGATCCCCAAGGTACAACGCAGTTCGCGGATCGCGATAAACTGCGGATTGCAGAGGCCCACCTGGTAGATACGATGTCGGAAACCCCGAGATCTAGTGGAGAACAGCAAACCTACTTGCAGGATGCAGCCCTACCTCACATCACAACCACAAGAAGGGAAGAGTTAGAAGCCCCGATCACCCATGAGGAAGTCGACGCAGCCATTAAAAGCCTGAAATCAAGAGCCCCTGGACCAGATGGGTTCTCGTCTCGATTTTACAAACTCTTTCGGCCCCAGCTGCTGGCCCCCATGACGACGCTCTTTAATTCCTTTGCCATCTCAGGATCCATCACCCCGTCGATGCAAGAATCAATAACAGTTTTAGCTCTCACACCAGGAAAAGACCCCAAAGACATTGCGGCATATAGACCCATCTCCCTATTGAACCTAGAACCTAGATGCAAACATTTATTCAAAGGTCTTGGCAAACTGACTAGCGAGAATACTCCCAGATATTATAGATCCAGACCAGACAGGCTTCATAATGAATAGAGCAACCACAGATAATACACGCAGGCTCCTCAATCTGATCGAGATAGCTAAACGAGACTTGCGAAAATTAGCCCTGTTGGCCTTAGATGCGACCAAGGCCTCTGATAAAGTAGACTGGTCGTTCCTCCGACTCATCCTGGAATCTTTCCATTTTGGACCTTCCTTTTTGAAGCTCGTTTTAGCAAATTACGAAACCCCGAATACCCTCCTCCGGATGAACGGCCTAATCTCCAGCTCAATCCCTCTATCGTGTGGCACTAGGCAGGGGTGTCCTCTCTCCCCTCTTCTCTTCGCCCTGGTAATAGAACCCCTAGCCCAACGTATCCGATCAACTCCAGAATTAATGGCCTCCAAGTAGGCCCTTCCCAACATAAGATTGCGCTATACGCGGACGATGTGATGCTGACCCATAACGGACACCTCCCAGTCATTGAGGGCTGCCCTAGCAGAAATGCATAGATTTGGAAGAGTCTTGGGATTTTCCATCAATTTTGTGAAATCAACAGCCTTGGAGATAGGCCTGGAATGGGCAGACAAAGAATCCTTTAGATCCCATTGCTCGATCCCACTAAGTGAAAAGTCAATCCCTTACCTTGGAGTCCAGATCCCCGCCTGCCCCGAGGATACCTACTGGATAAATTTCCTGCAGCTTTTCAAGACCTTGGAGAAAGACCTGGATCGCTGGCTCTCACAGGAGATTTCGCTAATAGGTCGCATCGTGGCCTGCAAGATGAACCTCCTACCACGATTCCTTTACACCTGCTCCACCCTCCCCACCATAATCCCCTGCCCTCCGCTTCAGCGTCTTCAGAGGAAGATATTCAGCTTCATTTTGAAAGGGAAAAACTCACCTATCCCACAGAAAACTATGCTGTGTGCCCCAAACCTGGGTGGCCTCGGGGTCCCCAACCTCCAAAGATACCAGATGGCAGTGCAGATAGCTCACACTCGGGCCCGGACCATCGCATCAGGGCGCCCCAAGTGGACGGACATAGAACAGTCCCGACTACCTCTTTCCCTCTGCTTTCTGTTACACCTGCCGGCCTCCCTACGGCGGACTTGGCCATCCATCCTATCATCGACCAAACAGACTCTAAAAGCATGGGACTGGGCGCGCAAATCCAGAGGCATCCCGAGAGACCTAAACCCATCCGTCCCAGTGTTCCACAATCCAGCCTTCTCACCTGGGACCTCTCCCTCGAACTTTAAAAACTGCTTCGCCGGAGGCCTCAACTCCCTAAGTCAGCTATTCGAAGGGACTCAGCCGCTGACTTTTGCCCAATGTAAAAGCGCCTCTGGCCTCTCGGAGACCGACAGGTTCTCTTATATCCAAATCCGCCACTGGTGCACGCACCCCCAGACCTGCATGGCAGCCACACGGGAACTAGATTCCCTCGAGTTAACAGCCACAGATCCTCCGAGCCGAGGGCGAATCTCGACACTATATAAACTATTGCAGACAAACTTGCTTGAAGCTAAAGCAACTTTTATGTCGCAGTGGGAAATTGAGTTAGGACATCCGATACAAGACCAGTCTTGGAAAGACATTTGGTCACGAACTAATTCGTCCTCGTTCTGCGTGACCAACCAAGAATGTGCACATAAACTCCTGTTAAAATGGTACTACCCACTGCTCCGGCTACACCACTTCAATCAGTCCCTGGACCCGCTATGCTGGCGCTGCTGCGGCATAACGGGTTCCTACCTACATATGTGGTGGACAAGCCCGATGGTGGCGAACTTCTGGTCCCAATGTATAGCCACCATAGCAGACATCACCCAGACCACGCTGCCATTGGAGCCAGAACCAATTCTACTGGGGGTCCCGATTCCGGGCATATTTCCAAGATCTGGTAAGCAGGCGGCCCTCATGACAAAGCTGCTCCTAGCCGCTAAAATCCATGACCTATGACCAACGCTTCCCAGCTCTAACATACAAGCCACGCTTGGTGATGAACGCCCTACGGGCAGAGGACAAGAATCTGGCTCAATCAGCAGAGGAGCAAGGTCCGGAAGACAGCCAGAATTAGAGGGTTGGAATGGAAACTCAAGGGAACATGTAAATGGCGTAAAATGCAACACGTGCCGAATTCTTTGTAATGTAATGTTTTCCTGTGTGCTGACCAAAACAAACAAGTTAAAAAAAAAGAAGATTATTATACTGCAGCTGGTTATCCACAGGGGAATCAGCCACTGGTTGGTCAATATGGTCTTGAGATTGAATGATGTATACATCGTCATAGTATTGTGGTCTGTATCCTCCATGTCTCCTTGATCTGCTAATGAGCCAGGGTTTTGTGAACCTGTAGTGTCATAATAGCATAGGTCAGACACGTCTTGAAAGGTAGATGCACTAGGTTGTGTTACGTCCAGGCTGGCTCTTTTGGCATTGGGCTGCTGGTTAGCTGCTTCGCCTTGACGGGGCCCCTGGAGGTTGGCAAGTTGATGTGAGTGTTGATCAAAAAAATGACTAGACATTCTCATAACCCAATCAAATTGTTCTGGGGTCCATTGGACGAGCTTGGTAACGCTGTGGGAGCAGGTGCACGTAAAGGCTTTGGAGCAGGGGGCCATTTGTGGTGCATTGCCTCTGAGAGGGTGTCCCTAAGAGCAGAGTGTTCCTTATCCTTTGAAACCTGTGATTTTGAGGATAGGGGCGTTGAAGATTTGGAGTTATTTGATGTCTTTGTTTTGAGGGGGGTATCTGAGACATGTTTTTTAAGGAGTTTACGCATTTAATTTTTAGCAGGGACTGTCGACGCGTCTTTCAACGCATGTTCGCCGCTCCCAGAGGACTTTACTGATTTGCTCGCAATGTCCAAAGCGGACTTCTGCGTCTGTTTCGGGGGCCTGCCATGTGGCGAATAGGATGGCCCAGAGGACAGGGATTTTTCTGACCTTCCCTTCGACACTGCATCTGGCTTATCGGTCGACGACACGGTCGACTGTCGGCAGTGGAGGGTGTGTTAAGTGGGCCTGCAGTGAGAGTGCCTGAGCCGCTGGGTGTCGTCTCTATTGCAGAACTGCTGGCCTGCCTGTTGGAGTCAGGGGCTCACCCGCGAGAATCCATCGGGTCATGATCGCCTTCGGCATCACTTAGGACGCCAATGCTGCAATCGCTGGAGGTTCCCTCAACGTCCATAGAGGCCTCGGCCTGCATGCGTGGTGGGCCCAGCATTTAGTTTTCCAGTCCTTTAAACTTTTTGGCTGAAACAGTCTGCAGGACTTGCACTGTTTTTTGGAATGATCCGTAGGAAGGCAGGTTACACACCCTGTGTGAAACCTTCCAAGGAAACTTTCTGTTACAGGAAGGACAGAATTTAAATGGTGTGTTTTCCATAGTGTGGAAAGATGGCAGCCTGGTGGGAAAAAAAGGAAGTATAGGGGAATAGGCATTCTCTAAATGAGATGAATTATGACCTCCGTCTCTCTCCCTACTGTGCAGGACCAAGGCCCGTTGAGGCCTAGGTTGGTCGCAGACAAAGTATGTCAAGACGGGAGTCGCCGTCGTCGACAACTGATCTTGTCCTCAAAAGCCGTTGCCGGAGATCTTGCGGTGTACAGTCGTCGAAAGGACAGAAAGAAAGTCTAAATCTTAAACTTTGTATAAGTAATGGCGTTAGCCAGAAGAAGGAACTCTTCAACTTGCGTCCGACTATTATGGCGGCAAAAAATCTGAGGGACATCGACGCGTGAAGGACCATGGGTACAGGATCGGTCACACTAGGGATAGTATTACTGGCACGCCCTGTTAACGTCCCTTTTTGAGTTTCGAAAACATAAAATGTAATACTCCGCGGCTACCACTAGATGCTGGCCTATGCATAGCATGTGATCTAAACAGATCCACAAGCCGCAGAAATATTATTACTATGCACCAGCCTGGTTCCCAATTTATTGGTGGTACAGAGGGTATCTACGGAATGGTATTATATAGGTTGGAGGCCTCACTAAAGTTGAATCTGCTACGCGCTTTGTTGTGCGCCACCTTGCTTGTGGGGGTGGGGGGACTCCCTGGGTTGAGAGTGACCGTCTGTTACGCTCACCTGGTATCCACAGGGACGCCACCCAGCCGAGTTACTCGCTGGTATGCTTCTCAGCTTTGCCCTGATGTGGTCTGCGTGGAAGGTTCTGCCTGAAAATACAGGAGGACTGTGTTCAAGACGGACCGCCTGGGGTAAGTATCCTCCCTCCACCCCCGTATGATTTCAGTCCTTCTGGCGCCCTCTCCTCACCTTGTGGTAGAATTAGGCGTGCTCTCCGTCCTGCCTTCTTTGCAGGGGCTCGTTGTATTTCATGGGCGAGTGCGATCCAGTTACTTCACTGACGCCGGCCCGTTTGATATTGTTCAGGTAGGCCTTATTGCTGTTCTTTAGTTTTGTTGCTATCCTGCATGCCTTTCTTTGTTTAAAATGTCTCTTTTTTCGCCCTTAGGTATGTAGAGCTTCAGCACGGCGAACTGGCTTGGTTGAGCCCCGCTGGTAAATGATGGCGCATTAAGAGTGCTATGATGCAGTAAGTAAGCGCTATGCGTAGCGCTGCGAAGTCTTGCCTTTGCTAACCTGTGTTTTCCTTCCTTGTAGGGCGCGGTGTTCTTTAGCGCGAGTGGAATGTCCGGAGTGGTGCCAGCCGAGAGGCGATCAGCTAGGTAAGCCTTTTGAGCAGTTCGTAATTTGTAAATGTCTCTACTGCTTTCTTTAATGTTGCCTCTATCTTCCTCTTTCAGGTCGTTATGTCCGGGAGGCGTGCGGATTCGAGGAAGCTGTTCTCAGTAGCTGCAAGTGTTTAAAGATGAAGACTACAGGTAAGATGCTGCTGCTAATGATGTTCCTTTTGTCTCATTGCAGGTTCTGCTTCTCCGAGGTTCGAGGGAATAGCTGGACACGGTGAGCGTCACGTTGCAAGCTGCAAAGTAACGCGAAGCGTGTTGTCTTGCTCGGGTGTGGTTTAAATAGCCCCAACAAAATAGTCCAGGTAAAGTAGTTCATAGGCTACCACACCCAAAACACTAGACTGCATAGCTTGGTTCTTAGGAACCAAGCTATGTGGATGCCTCCATGTTGGCTAACAATACAATAAAGTAGTTCCCAAGCACATTGTTTTTCATGGTGTATGAGCCTGGGCCATAGGCGCAAAGACTGGCCCCGATGAGGGCTTTTGAAGAGGATGCCAGGCTCTAGAGGCCCGAGTCCTGACTCCACCTGGCCAATGGGTTTGCCAGAAGGGTTTTTGGGCAAGGGTTGTGACACCTTCCAATAAACCGTAACAAACAAATCGACTTGAGCATAGAAAGAGGCTAGCTGTAATCTGACTTTGATCAAACACCATCATTTTAACTGTCGAGCTTTATTTGCCAGGCACCTATTGTTTTGATTTAGAATACACAAAGGGCAATTTTTAAATGTAATATAACTTAAAAAGATACAGTTTGGATGTTTAATTCAATGAGCGGCAAATGAGAATTTGCTGAGAATGTTCCGAATAAGTTCATAGGGTACAGGGAAATAAATGCACATGTTTCAAATGACATCATAATTTTAATTCTTAAAGAGAACAAAGAATCTGCAGGCATGCAAACTATGTATTTCTGAACGAATCCACACCCAGCAGGGCTCAACCAAATTGTCAAATGAAATTCAGCCAGAGGGGACTACAGGCACAAGAAAGCCACCTTTGCACAGGATAACACAATACCCTGCTGAGCCAAGGCCAATGCTGCAAATTAAGGTGGGCAGTTAGACCACTGTGGGTCACAGAATAGGCTGGCCACTGGGATGTAGGTAAAAAACACAACCCGAAACAACTTGGAGCTGTAAGTTGTGTGTGGACAAGAAGCAACCAAACAACGCGATTAAAAGAGTGCCATCCGTTGACAGTGATAGATGAAATTGGGGCTGATTTCCAGGGAGCAACAGTCATTTATTCAAGCTGGACTTTGTAGCTGGATACCACCAAATTCCACTCCATGAAGAATCACGATATAACACTCGGTTTTCATAACACATTGGCTTTTTAATGTGCAAACACATCTGCATTTCATCAGGAGCGAAGGTCTTCCAGCACCCAGTACGTGGTGCATTGGGGGGGGGGGGCTTACAGGGAGTGAATAGACACAATACTTTGATTTAAGCCTCTATGATTCACAAATACTGGTAGTGCCTCGAACCTGTATCCTAACCTCTCAAAGAACATGGCCTTATTGTCCGTCAGCAAGTCGAAATGTGAATTTCTTCTCTCAAATTTAATGTTTTGACTATATATTCCAAAGCTCCAGTCTGTTTCAAGATACAAAGAAGATGGAACATATTAGAGTAACATCCCCACTGACGTGCACAGATTTTTGGCGATGGTTAACCTTTGTGGGAGGTTGGACACAATAGCCAAACCACGGTGCAGGCTCACCCCTAAAGATTGCCAGAAGAAATGGTTCATTAACGCACAATTGGCATTCAATCAAGGAATGATGGATACGACTGCTGACACCACAATGTCATTTTTTAATCCATTGCATGACACAGAGGTAATGGTTGGCGCCAGCATCGCTGCTCTAGATGCTCTAGATGTGGTCCTAGTAGAGAAAAACCCTGAAGGGGACAAGATAACTATTACATTTGCCAGTTGTGCGCTTTCTTCCAGCCAACAAGGATATTCACAAACTTAACTGGAGGACCTAGGTGTCCACGGAGGTACCAAAAATGTCCACCTTTATCTATATGGGCACCCAGTTTTTGTCATAACAGATCACAAACCGTTACTGTCCATAATGAGTGGCACGTCCCTCCCACTCCCCAGTAAGGATAGAATGGTGGTTGCTCCAATTGCAAGAATGTGGAATGTCGCTAGAATTTCAGGCAGGGATGGATGATTCTGCCCATTTACCTTCCTAGGCACCCAGGAAAGGCACCAGATGCAACAGGGTTTCAAGAGATATGGGCTGACTAACACATCAATATGATTACAAACGGTTATAGGCTATAGTATCGTATCAAAAGAGTCGAATGACAAAAGCGTCGAGTCAATTCGACTGAAAAAAAGGATCGACATTTTTTTTTGGGGGGGTTGTCCACCCCCCCGAAACCCGATATTTGGTGTAAAAACACATTTTTTAAGCTAAACTAGAGCAAAACAAATATATATGCATTTTTACAAAACTTTTGATCCTTTTGTTTTCGGTCAAATGCACTCTCACCTTTGGCATTCGATCCTTTTGTTTTCGAAACTTTACCTGGACACCATTACAAACTTATTTATTTGTCCATAGAGGACTTTACTTTGGTACTTATGGTGATGAATGCCTACAACAAGCAAAATAACGGCTGATTTCTGGTAAATGGAAGGATTTCCTAGGTGGGGTGACACAATGCGCATGACTGGCACAGGAGCGAATAGAGAGTTTATTAATGTTAGGAACCAAACTATCCTGAATAGATGACGTAATCCTGCTCCAAGAATCCAGACGAGCCATCACAGCCATGCCAGTGAAGCTGTCTGCACAAGTGGATCCTTGAAGCAGGATTTGCACCTCGAAACACATTGTGTATAGGCGCATTATAAATGGCCAATAAAAATAAATAAACCAGGTCATGTGGGCCACAAGGGAGTGGTAAAGACAAGATTCAAACTCAGAGAAAGGTTTGATTACCGGGACGAGAAAAAACAGAATACAAACTGATAAAGATGTACATGGAGCCAGGTTACAACTGTCAAAAAGAGATAACCGTCCGCAGACGCTCCATCAACAAGCTCTTCACCTTGCCAGAGCATCAGGGTCAATTGTGGCATGATCATGCGTGACCAGCACTTCCTCAATAATATAAATAATTACTCCAGATATCCGGAAGTAGTGTTTGTTCCAATCAAATTAGCACAAGCCCTCCTAGCCATTTTTAAACAACCATTTGCGGCTCAGAAAAGCTGTGCAGGCCAAGGGTGCAGTGTTGTGCAACGCAGGTGTTTGACAACAAAGGGGTGAAGCCCAGAGTGCGAATACACTGCGCAGCCGCCAACCATAAGCGACCATATGGTAAGAAAGATGCGAGCAGGGGGAACACCCATTACTACTAAACTGCTCTGCCTTCGTGCACTCTTCCACTTAAACACTTGGCTCAACGCACATCGTCTCCACACACCCATTAGGCTTCCTATCTGACAGTTGCCTCACTTTGTGTTCCTTACTTTTCCCCCCTCTAGGTGTGTTGTTCCTGTGCGGTTACCTTCACTCTGCTTCTGTTATGCCCCCAGGTCTTTGTTCCCCTCTCTAGGTTCCCCTCTCTGTGTTACTGTTGGTCATTGTTGGTTGTAGTTTACATTCTGCTTGTGTTATGCACCCTAGGTCTTTCTTTCTCTCTAGGTTCCCCCCTCTATGTTACTGTTTGTAATTGTTGGTTGTACTTTACATTCTGCTTCTGTTGTGCCCCTAGGTCGTTCTCCCTCTCTAGGTCCCCCCCTCTGTGTTTACTGTTGGTAATTGTTGGTTGTACTCTACCTGTCTGCCTCCTCTGCCCTTTCCCCTGCGTGTTCGCTCCCACTGTCGAGTCTACATGCTTGTGCGTCTCAGTCCATTCCTTACTGTGCCTCCCTCCGTTGCACCCCCCACCCCTTGCAATGTCCCCACCCAGTGCATTCTGTGTGGCGTAGTTCTGTGCTTCCTCTCCTCTCTCGTCTCCCTCTTGCTTTTCCCCCTCCTTTCTACCTACACCCCTCTATGGTGCTCTCAGTCTCACCCACCTTCTCCAACTGATTTTGAATCACGTATAGTATCCCTCTCACAAAGTCTGGAAGGAAGACGTTCAAGAAGGACACCCTGGTCTCCAATCCAGGCCTTCCCATCGCTGACTCCCACGTCAGTGCTTCCTCCAGACAGACTCTCACCGACATCCTCTTTGCTGTTCCCTCTCCCAACCTATGGACGTTACATATGGTCACTATTCTGTCTCCTTTCACACAATCTCCCATTAATTATGGTGGAACAAGATGGGAGGTCCTCTTGGCCTCCTTCCTGTCTTCCAAAGCCATGAATAATGTCTATGTAAATGAGACCGTCTTGGTCGAGGGCACTCAGCCCAACCTCCTCCCACTGGATAGGTGTCTCCCACATTAACGTCCTCCCTTCTCCTGCTACTCCATCTACCATCTCCCTGACCCTCAGTCACCTTCATCCTCTACCTCTCCGGCTCCTCTGCCACTCCCTTCCACCTCCGCTGCCTCCTCTGTGGCTCTTCCCTTTGCCGCCTGTCTGGGCCCTTTGCCACCTAGCACTACCTCCACCACCTCTGACTCCTCTGCCAGCTTCCTCATCTAACGCTCCAGCTCCTCTGCCACTCACCTTCTCCTCTCCTGCCTCCTCTCTGGACCAACTGCCCCCTCCTACCTCTGCCATCTATGACGTCCCTCTGCCTCTCTCACTGGGTGTACCGCTCTCCTATACGCCACCCCAGAATTCTTTCATAAGTGGCAACCTGGTCCACATAACTACTCTCAACGCTTGCTCAGCAGTCAGACAAAACTCCGACATCTGCTTCCTCCTCGAAGACCTTGATCTGGACGTTCTCGCACTGAGACTTGGTTCACGGGCAGCTCTGTCACGAGTTTTGACACTCTCCTCCCTGAGGACTACAAGATCCTCTCCATACCCAGGATAAATCGGGCCAGAGGTGGAGTGGCCCTGATCTTTCCTGAGTGGGCCCCTACCTCTATTATTCCCACCCAGG
The DNA here is from genome assembly GCF_040938575.1 of Ambystoma mexicanum. Classification (NCBI taxonomy): domain Eukaryota; kingdom Metazoa; phylum Chordata; class Amphibia; order Caudata; family Ambystomatidae; genus Ambystoma; species Ambystoma mexicanum. The sequence goes on along the minus strand of NC_090934.1, from coordinate 686,033,956 downwards.
CTTACTCCTTTGAATGCCTGGTATGCAGGCTCTCCATCTCTCCTGGCCGCTCTCTCTGACTTTGGCCACCATCTACAGGCCACCTGGCCAGGTTGCCATCTTCCTCTCTGAATGGGCTGATTTCTCCTCCCCTCTCCTTGCCTCTACGTCCAAGCTGCTCTTCCTTTATGATTTCAACATCCACTTGGACGCCTCCGACCACTCTGGGCCTTTCCGCAACATTTGCGACTTTCTCCCTCTCTATTCTTCCCTCTGGTCCGACATACTCAGCCCGACATACCTTGGATGTTCTCATCTCCTCAGACATCTCCCCCTCCAGCCCTTTCACCACTCCACTGTCTTGGACTGGTCACTTACTGCTTTCTCCTAACCTGAAGCCATCTGTCCCCCTTGCAAAACTTACCCCAGCACTGCCACCTTCCTTTGCAGTCATTCGACCTATGAAGCGTGTCAGTTGTCGATTTTGCCTCCTCTTTCTTTCCTCCTCCTAACCCTGCAGCTGACTCCCACTCTGACACAGCTCTCTCCAACCTTCATTCTCTATCTCCAATGCTCTAGATATTCTTGCCCCTGTCATGAGGATTCATCTGAAGGCAGCCTCCAAGTGCAATTCTTGGTATGACTCCCACCTGGCCGCTCTGAAACGCAAGTGCAGAGCTACCGAGCGGAAGTGGAGGGCTTCGGACACATCCTCTGACAAATTGGCCTGTTGCCTGCTCCAAAGGTAAAACAGACTCTCCATCTTCTCCAAGAAGAGGGTTCACATTCAAGCCTGCATCTCCGCAGCCTCTAACAGCACGTCCGAACTTTTTAAAATCTGCAAGGAGCTGGCCAATCCAACTGCAGTGTCTACCTCTCTTGTCCTTCCCAGGTCCTCTGTACGGCCCGGGCTTCTCCTTTTACCACTAAAACTCAGGATATCCTGTCCACGCTATCCTCCTCTCCTCATCCATCTCCCTCTACATCTCTCAGGCCCCCTCCATCTACCTTCCCTCTTCTATTGCTCCCCCTTCTTCTCTCCAATAACACCTGATGATTTGTATAGACAAGTCCGGTCTATGAAAGTTTCACCCAAACAGGTGCTTCCCTGCTCCTCCACAACCATTAAGGACAACATTGTTTCCCTCGCTCCAGCCTTGGCCGATTTCTGCAATCATTCTTTTGCCACTGGATCTTTCCCCTCTCTTTCCAAGCACTCCTTTGTGCACACCCATCTGAAAAAGCCTTCCTGCCCAGTCAACTATTGCATGATCCCTGTTATGTGTTATGTTATGTTATCCCTATCACTCTTTCTTGGGCAAACTTCTGGAGAAATGGGCCTTCTCTCAGTGAAACCTCTGAACTGAATCTGATGGTTATCTCCCTAACCATCGGTCTGGCTTCAGATCGGCCAGAGGCACAGAAAATGTTCTCCTGAACTCCCACGAAGATCTGATATTCAGACTTGACTAAAGCTCTCACTCTGTCCTCATCCTCCTTGACCTCTCCTCTGCCTTTGACAGGGTCAATCACGGCACCCTGGTCAACCGTCTCAGTGTGAACTGGTCAGGCTCTGGCGTGGCTGACCTCCTTCCTCTGGGACAGACCCTCCCAGGACCAACTTGGGTCTTTTCTCTCCACCACCTCCTTTTCCAAAAGTGGTGTTCCCTGGGGCTCTATCCTCTCACCCGGGCTCTTCAATGTCTATCCGGCCCCCCTGCCCCACCTGATCTCTACTTTCTCCTCTAACTTTCAGTGTTATGCGGATGAGACACAGCTCTCGTTCAGGCTACCCCTCAGCCTCCTCACTCTTTCCAGACTGTCTATCGCTATTCAGGGATGGTGTGCCTCTAATGACCCCTGCCTAATGCCAGTAAGACAGAGAACCTCCTCATTGAGACCCCTGCTCCCGCCTTTTCTCTCTCCCTCTGGCCACCCTCCTTGGGGCACCTCCCCTCACCCTCCTGTGAGGCAAAAAACCTTGGTGTCATCTTAGACTCCACTCTCGCCTTCTCTCCACACATCACAGACCTTGCCAAGAAGGCCCACTTTCAGCTGCACCTCCTCAGAGGTGTCCTACCTTTTCTCACCTTACCCCAGAAGCTCACTGTCTCCAGAGCTCTGGTTCTCTCCATGTTGGACTACTGCAACTGCCATCTTCCTAACTCTACTCTTCGCCCTCTTCAACTAATCCAGAACAGGACTGCAAGACTTATCCTTGGACTCAAGCCCAGAGTTCAAGATCCTCTGCATCATCCACAAGGCTTTCTGGGGCCGTGGGCCTCTCGATATCCAACACGCTCTTCTTAAATACCTTCCTTCTAGAGTCCTCCGCTCAGCTACCTCAAACTCTCTGCACGCCAGGCACTTCTCCTGGCGTGCAGAGAGTTTGGTTAGATCTCTCTCCCATGCAGGTGCCTCCCCCTGGAATGGCCTCCCTGCCCCTCTCAGACTTGAGCCAGATCACCTGAAGTTCCGGAAGCTGCTCAAGACCTTCCTCTTCTCTTGTTCCTTCTCTCTCCCTCTCCTCTGCTAATCTACCGGTCTGCTCATCCTGACCGGTGGCGTGGTTGCACTCAGATTCACACAGTGTGCCACACCCCCTTGACCAGTCCCCCTGCACTGCCTGCTGGCCTACGCAGCACTGCCGGTCTGGGACAGCACTTGTGTAGTCCTCTGCTGTCCTCGCACTTACTCAGAGCCCTGCTGCCCTGACTGCACTTCCACCTTACCCCTTCCCTATACTTCTCCCCTGCACGTTCTCATTGCACTTGCACGATCTGAATGTCACATGGCCTAATAAGATCGCTTGTCTTGTCATCCCTCTGTCCCCCCTCTTTTGTCTTGTGGCGCCTAGAAACACTTGTGTACAGACACGTTATAAATACCATATCATATACCATATTGTGGCATACCCGAGTCCATCAAATCAGACAACGGTCCGCCATTCCAGGATGGGAATTTAGGCAATTCACTAAGGGGCTTTGATATCTGGCTTATCTGCATCACTCCATGCTGGCCGCACTCAATCAGGGTGGCTGGGAGATTTAGGTGAACAAAGTTTTTAGGCTAGCCTATGAACAAAATAGGTTTCTTGCAGATGCACTGTGAATTTCATTGGCCTACCACACCACACCACTGCAAAATCACAGAGGTCTCCCTGTAGAGCTATTATTGCGACGTCAAGTCAGAGCAGTAATATGTGACCAACCATCAAGATCTGTGCCTGCCGTGGATAGTGAAAAGATGTGCAACAAGCAGATAAAGAACAACCATAAGTAAATATCTAATGTCGAATGGATAACAAAGGTCGTGCTAGGAGACAATGTCCTTCTCCAAAACAGAAACCCATCACACAAGCAGAGTTTACCACATGAGGCAAAATGCAAGGAGGTGGCACACATCAAGGGCTCCATGGTCACTGCAGGAAGAGGCCATCAATCCATCACTAGGAACGCTAGTTGATTTCACAGAATAGAAAGGAAATGGGGACATTGGTGGAGAAGATACAATCCAGGAAAAGTAGGTGACTAAGGATGACACATTGGTCATTATACCAGAAGATTATGGCATTGTCTTCAGGACAATATGTGCTATGAGTGTATCCCGCTGCAGTCTATATAAAAATGCCTGAGAAACTACAAGACAACATATTGGATGAGTGACTTTTTATGTAAATCATAAACTCCTGCTGTAGTTTTAATCCTGTTAATTTTAGAGGGGTGTTGTGTGATGGTAACATGATTAGTGCAACATCACACGGGGAAGGAGCTTAACATGAGGGAACACAGGTTACATGCCCCTTTTGGCAAGAAAAATAAAAGAAAGAGCACAACCCACAGATGCGACTCTCCAATGGTGTACTGAATGGTGTTAAGTCTTACTACGTACTATATTTAGCAACCACCTGCAGGTCGCATCAGATGATTCATATCAAACGACATTAAATAGCTGTGGGAATTTTCACTGTCACAGAATTCGTTCATATTTTTTAGAAGCTATGACAAATCAAAAAATAGACTGCCTGACTGAAGATAGACAGCTAAAAGATCGAGAACGTTCTCTCTGGCAGAAAAAGGAAAATTGTCGAAAAAGTTTATTGGCCTGCAGCTAATGACCTTTTCCTGCATTCAGAATGTGAGCGTTACTGTATTGTACACAGTCACGGGTCCAAGCAGTTGTAAATTAGGGTATTTACTAGATGTGCCTAATGTGTAGGCTCTTCACTTTCAGATCATGCCTCCATGCTGAAACCATGGTAATGACAAGACCAGCATATTGGAAACAATTCAGATGGCAGATTGTTGTATAGTTAATACATTCAAATGACTAAGAGAACACTTATGTTGTCTGTTTTTATAACATGTCTTATTTTATTGTAATGTTATTTCATGTCGTGAAATTGAAATTCATGCATTTTGAAGACTGACAAACATGCATGGCTCTAATGTACAGTACAGGTTTCTTTTTTGCAGTTTGTATCAACCACAATGGTGCAAGTGGGCTTACCAAAAACAACTTTTCAAGAACGTGCATTTGTAATCTCACCATATTTCAAATGTATTTTGGCGCCATTACAAGTCTAAAAAAATGTCCATTTCAATAGTATGCACTTTTTGAAGATGAAAATATATTTTAATGTTAATGCAGCATAGAGCAAACATGTGCAACAGAAGAATATTAGAGAAAAAAACTATTTGAAACCGTTCTGTACCTGTAAAATATCCTTTGGATTGTTTTCTGCTGAACCAACAAATAAACTGTGCCCAGAAATCACCCCTTCTGCAAGAAAGTACTTGAGCAGCAACTGGGAATAAATGTTGTATTTGTCTTCTTCTGTTGGGATAAGAATAGAAGATTAAAATGATGTCAACAATTTCCAAACACTATATTCCTTTCTACATTGGATAGAAAGTATGCATTGGTAAGTCATTTTAAACAATTTGTAGTTTCATGCAAATAACTTAGCATTTTGTAACTTTAAAGCAATTTTAATCAAACACATCTTCGAGGTATATTGCAGTAGAATATAAATTTAATACAGAATTGCAATCAATTCTAGTTAAGAATGGACAACGAATTAGATTAGACTGTTTATGTGCAAAGTATAAACTAAAACACAAGGGCAATCCTTATGCTCTACCTTAATAACAGGGTGCAGGTATGAACCAAAAATCCGGGAGAAATATTTTATGAAACATTTGCTCTTATTTTCATCTTAATATTTAAGAGTATTAACATCTCGTCCTGCAGCTATAATTGATCATCATAATTCTTAAAGGTCCACGGATATTATACGGACAAACACTAACCTACCAGCCAGCATATTGCATCCTTACAATATATCAGTCATGTCAACCGTTCACAAAAAAATATAATCTATTTTAAAGAAATATCTGAACTTAAAAGTTAAAATCAAACACACAGGAACTCAATGTGCATGAAGTACAACTTGTGGTGAAAATAACAATTTTCCATGTACAAATTATAGAAAGGTTCTTGTAACGCCACATCCTCTACTATTCATGAGGTCAGACATCCGATTATGTACTTTTCACTATACATTACCCTCTGTATGTGAGTATTAAAAGAGTTGATTCTTCTCCAAATTAGAACCATCACCCTGACTAACCACGCACAACATAAGGGGAATGGAAAATAGGGGCAGTGTTTCAGCCCACCACACTTGTTCCAATTCGCTTTTCCCCACAGGCCTTCCTTGGGATAAAATCTAATCTTACAAGCTACATGAGCATTGCAAACATCTGGCATATCATTTAGTGTTTCATTTTTTCATTGCCACCGATGGTGGAATCTGGATGCTGCATAAATATAAATCAGTGCCACTAGCAACAAAAAGGCAATGAAAAAACTACATTACTTAACAGTGTCCACTTACAAATAGGTTCATAGAAATAAGGTATAACGGTGAAACCAAAACTTTACCCAGTAAAAAATATTCTAGGCTTCTATTTATTTTTAATAAGAACGATTTTTAGTTCTCCACAACAATTGTTATTCTACTTCCACTTCTCTGACTTAAACGCAAGCCTTTTCCAAAAAAAGACTGTCATAATGGACTACTGGAAAGAACCAGCACGTGAAATGTTGACGTTATGGGCACAGGTAATGGCCACAAAATTTATGCATTGTAATTCAATTTTTAAAATTACACATTTTGATGTTCAAATTCCTCTAACAAAATGAAAATATTCATACACGCTTCCAGTGGGTGGCTGCAGGTATACACATATCTTTACTCACTGAAAACGTGTCTGTCATAAAGCAAAGAACAAAGGTAAGGCACCCTCCAACCTTACTTTATCAGCTTTGCTGTTCATCAGACTGTTACACAGGATATCAAAATTCAGTGATGAAATCAGAAAATGTATAATCTTATGGCAACATTTAAAGGACCAAGAGGAGTTGTCAGAAAGCTAATGGTAAGGTGATACATAAACAATTTAAACTTCACACAAAGTTTGAGACATCATTAGCACACTTGATTTTGCTGATGACATCACACTTGAAAAGTTGGAGTATCAGATATTAAAAGTACCACATTTACAGAAATTCTTCCAAACCTGTGTATGCCTATACAGATAACAAGTAGTAATACAATAATATTTCAGCAGTCCTTTTTCACCAAAGAGTGTTCACATTTACAATTCCTGTAACAAGGCGCAGTCAGTTAAGGACTTCAGCATAAAGATCAGTATGTGTTGCAGTATAAACAGGTTTGCATTTCAGCTCAACATCAAATTAATTTAGGCTAAAAAATAAATAAAAGTGGGCATGTTTTATAGCAACACTAAATAAAAGTCCTACATAAATCACAAATGGTTACTTTAACTACCGCATAAGTTGTTATATCATCATAAAAGGCAACAGCAACTAGCTGGGTAATTGAACCTGCGAGTGACCAGAATTCTATAGCACATGCAGTAACCACTGCAAAGTTCGAACGTGCTAGAGACTTTAGATAATGGCACTGGTACATGCAAATGCCCAATTAAAGTTAGAACCTTAGCTACATAAGGCACTTTTTTAGGGTGGTTTACAACTTTGGTCACCTGTTGGTCAATATAATGTAATCCATTGTCACTAAACTAATGGTTTTTTCATTAAGTTTGGCAAGAGGATGCATTTGGAAAAGCAAAACTAGAAGGTAGCACCACAGAAATGCGTTTTTTCCAATCCATAAAGGCACATTTACATTTGCACACAACTCAAAATCGACAAAAGAGGGAGTGGAGTGGCTATAATCGCTAAAAACTCAATATGCATAAGACAAAATAGCAATCAAGATTTCCGATCAGGAGAATTACTGTCCATTAAAAGGTCTCCTCTCACACCACTTCTATAAAATTACATTTGCTATATCGCCCACCAGGTCCTATACTCTCCTTTGAGCATGGCATTGTACACCTGCTCTCTGCAAGAGACCAAGCCATCTTCCAGAACTATCCTCCTGGGCGACATAAACTTAGGTTATAACGACAGTTCAGACACTAACACACTTGCTATAGCAAATGACATTGAAGCCTTAGCTTCATTGAACACATCACCAGAACTACACATACCAAAAGCTGTACCTTAGAATGGCTGGCTTACCTAAATTGCAATGTCACTATTCTGTCCAATGAGCCCAGCGCTTGGTCAGATCGCACTATTATTATATATAAAACCTTGACCAGCAACCAAATTCTGCCCCGCCCTAAGCTCATGCCCACCATTTTAACCAGAAACTCCAAGAACATCACAGCTTCTTGCATCCTACCTTTGCTAAAGTTACTTACCGACTACAAAGACACTGAACTTGATCCATTCAAAATGGTGGACACTTATAATCACTCCTTACTGTGCACCATCGACATGGTCGCCCCACTGGGAACAAGCAAGGCCAAACCTATCGCCCACTGCAACACATGGTTCACCCCAGACATTAAAGTGCTCCGCTTAAACAAGCGAGCTGCAGAAACTGCATTCAGGAATGACCACACAGACTCAAACAAGCTTCATTTTTCCTCCCTCGCCAAAGTCTGTACACAGACCAAACTCCAAGCCAAAAGTACTACCTACAATGACCGAACCAACAAAGCTGACTCTTCTACTCGCAGAACTAAAGTCTCCAATTCCCCGTACCGACAACTGTACCAAAGATGCCCTCTGGTGCACAAACATTCAAAATGCTCTTCTCGACAAAATAGAATTCCCCCAAAAGCAGAACTCTCTAAAGAAAAATTCATTGACTCTACTTGTGATCTCACCTAATTCTAACCCATCCCCGCCCCCCAACACAACACTCCACCCTTCGATTTCAAACCTGTCTCAGAAACGGAGCTATCAAAATTATAAAAGGTCTTAAATCCTCTAGATACAAAGGGGACATCTGCCCCTCTACCGTAATCAAAGATTGTGCTGAAGTACTCGCTCCATTCATCGCTTTCCTCATCAACTCCTCTTTCGCCCCCAGCTCAGTTCCAGCCAACTTGAAAGATGCATGGGTCCTACCCTTTAAGAAAACCACACTAGACCCGAATACCCCCACAAACAACCGCCCAATTACTTCAGTGCCATTCCTCCTCAAAATACTGGACAGAGCTGCATATCTATAAATCCAAACTTACTTGGAGACCAACAACTTGAGTCTTCGTCAATCAGGATTTCGACCTGAACATGGCTCGGAATATGCGCTTCTTGACTTTAAAAAATCAGCTGGACGAATTCAAAGATGCAGACAAACTTGCTCTCCTTCTCCTGCTAGACCTCTCGGCTGCTTTCAATTTGGCTGATCACCAAATTCTCTGCCTACATCTATCTTCAGAAGTGCACTTTTCACCAAATGCAATTGCCTGTATTGCATCCTTCCTCTCCAACGGATCTACGAGAGTGTTTTAATCACTAGCCTCAGCCCCGGTTGCATGCGGTGTACCACAGGGCTCCTGTGTCTCGAGAAAGCCCAGGAAAGGGAAACAATCGCACGTGCTTCCAAGTAATGTATGTTGCACTTTGTAAACCTTTGTATTTGTGACACTGGACATGTGGCACTTTGTAAACCACTTGCAACTTTGCAACACTGGACACTTGTAACCATTGGTAAAACATGACAATTTGTAACGACTTATAAACTGATTAATTGCAACGTCTTCTTGGTTTAGAACCAATAAAATAATGCAATTGGAATTTTACATGTAGATCAATGTACTTTAATTCAAAAGCTAGGCGCAAGCATACCAACTTATTTATAATGGATACTCTACTTACTGACTGACTAGTGGATTTCAGTCATTGCTGGGTTTTTCTGCCAGCCTAGGCCACCGGGACACACTCACACATACGATACCCCAGAAATTAGGGGGAGGCGCACTGCCTATTATCCACTATCCTTTTCTCACCTCTGCTGTACCCAATTACCTAAATTACTATATGCGTCACTTTATATCTCAATGTAACAAGCGTTGTGCATCTACTGTACGTTTTCTTTTTTCTGTAACTGGATCCAGCGCCTTAATACCTTCAGGTCCAGCTCGCTCTAAAAATGCCAAAATAAATAAATAAACTCGGCGAAAGATCTGATTTTTTAGAAGAAGTTTGCAAATGGTCTTTTTGTATGTTTTGCTATTTTAGTAAAACCACATTTTTATTACAACCATAAGCAGAAGCATTACATGCATTTCAAAGGCTATCACACAGGTGCAGGTCCCAGAAACCAATATAAAATAACAAGGAAGAGAAAAAAGCATAGGGATATCGCAAACCCCAACAACATCCTCTGAGGCAATACTATCCAAGGGCCATACAATTGAGAGAGTAATGAAGTTCAGACAATCACTGCTGTATGAAAAATGTAGATCAGTCATACGAAAAACACCACCTGCACCAGAAGTACTCCAGATACCAGTCAGCGAAAAATACTTTTACAGTGACTGTGCCACTGCTGGCCATGGGGTTTTGTCCATTTAGTCAAGAGGTGAGTGAGATATTCCTTCGGCTGTATCTGTTATCATGGTTTTCCCTTGACTCAATCTGCCTGCACCACCAGCACTGCAGATTACACTATTCAAAGCAATTTCGGCAAACATCAGACCATACTCCTCTTCTAAAGAGCGGTACTAGGGGTTTTTAAAGACTCATTTGAAAGTCTGCACTTCGATTGTGCACTTTTGGTTGACCTGAATTCAACTAGTTTGTTTTTGTTATTGGGGGTTCCTCCCAGAATCCCATTCCCACCCAAACCCCACATACACAAATGCAGTTATATGTATATTCACTGAAATCACTTTATTTAAGTGGCACTAATAAAAACCTATGAAATTCACTGAAAAAATATTGTTAAAGGGTTTTACTTGTAACCATAACGTCCCTTTAACAACGTTTTTACATTGAATTTCATAGCTTTTTATTAGTGCAACTTAACCATAATGTCCCTTTAACAAACTTTTTTCAGTGAATTCCATGTTTTTTATACCAGTGCATGCTCGTTTCCTACAACTTACTAATATCATACTTAACCCAATACAGCAACATTTTTGACCAATTTAGAAAGTTTCACCTTAAAACTCTGCCATTTCCCACCATTTACCCTAATTTTGAACACTTCTATACACTTTTTGCTACTTTTTCCACTGTTTTGCGTCAGTCGACGTCCGCGATCATCCGACGTCATCGCGTCCTTTCCAGACAGCCTCATGTGACCTTGAATGCAGCAGGATGACGCGTCCACATTTCGTGATTGGGTCTGTGTTTCGCGGACAGTTCGGAACTGCACTTTCTGCTGATCTAGCAACTTTCAGGCTCAAAATGTACCCTTGCACAGCTCCTACACTTATTCTTAATCATTATCCATTAAAAGTCTAGCACAGAGCACATACTTGGAAGAATATTACCAAAAATGCTATTTATTTTAAAAATGACATCAGCTATTGCCATCACTCCTCCCCAAGAGCCACCAGCAGCAGCTGGAGGACACACAGAACAAAAAAAGCACAGTACTTCCAAAGACAATGAAGAGGACCAAGAAGATGAGGTAGAGGAAAGCCCCACCTCTAGCACTCAGAGAGAATCATGGGTGTGGCAGTTCTTTAGCACTGTTGGGAATGTACCAAAGGCTAAAGCTGCCAAAGTGAAATGCACTGAGTGCACTCATCTGCGGACTATTAGGACTGTACTCCTATTTGACCACCTCCATGCGCCGCCACCCCATTCCAACCACTGCAATGTTCTCAGAAAGGTTGTTCCATTCTTAGAAAGTAGTAGGCTGTCTTCCTCCATCTCAACTTCCTCAACCAATACTGTAACCACACAGACTACTTCTGTGGGACACAAGATCCCACCAGCTACCTTGTAATCAATAAAAGAAGCGGTTGATCTATATCTTTCAAAGACAACAGTCCTCTGTATATTCTGCAACACACCACTCTGCTGGGGGACGGGGCAATTTTGAAGTGCTTTTGAAGCTGTAATCAAGGAGCATGAGAAACACTTCCCCCTAGCTTAGATGTACCACACACGGAATATCTTCCCCTGTCCATCTGCCATTCCATATTAGTGCTTGGTACCTCTTCGCTCCTTTCCCTTCCCGCCTTACGTTCTAACTCTCATGCAAAAAAAAGAATTAAACAACAACAAAAAACAGGTTCCTTTAGGAAGCACCATTCACAGTTAAAATATAGAACCAAAAAAATATTATAGACTCATCTACTTTACATTTCTCAGTAAAGTGCATAGACTCAATAAGATTTTCCAACATTTCCATTTGCATTTTGTGTTATGCTAATAGGAATAATATGGCGTTCATCCCCCGTTCCAGGGGCTGGAATGGGGAATAACGCCACAGCAGCCCAAGTTATCGGCCCAAGCGAAGTGAGGATTGGTAACGAGGGCTCTTGACCATTATCCCCCGTTCCAGCACCTGCAATGGAGAATGAAGGCCATTAGCACCGCGGGTTGCCAAAGCAGTGTGCTAAACAAAAAAAAAAAAAACGATTTTTATTTCTACTCTGGGACGCGTGCCACGTCCCGCTACAGGAAGAAACATCCTTTTCCAAGACGGCCACCATGGAAAGGGAGGCCATGGCTCTGTACAGAGTCCCTCTTCCCTTTCCATGGCGGCCTGTAGAAGGCTGAGAACTCTATGACCATATCAAGCTTCCACACACTAACTACCACTTAGCAATCTTTTACAAATCTTTAACATCTACATTTCCCTTAATTATCCCAAAAATGTTTACATAATGCTCCTATAAATGCATATATTCATTGTGCAGTGAGATAACTGCAGAAATGGAAGGGGCAGTGCGGAAGGGCAACTTCTCATGAGAACCCATGAGGGAAATGCCAAGGTGGGACGTCAGTGGGTAACTACTGGAGGAGAGGAGTTCCATGGGTGGGATGCATCTTAACCATAACATCCCCTTAAAGCCCTTAAAGTTTTTTTCTATCAATTTGATAGATTTTTATAAGTGAAAATGTTTCATGGTGTTACATCACTATATATAAGTTAATAATAATTACTCTTTTCACATATATGAATGAACTATAAAACTCCTTTAAGAAACATTTTTTGCAACACATTTGGTTTTCGTTATCAGCAAGGTATGCTGGGGATCCAAATCATCATTCAATTACGTACGTTATAAGGCTATACCATGAACCCAGATGAACCAAACCACCCCTATTATTCACTGCACCTACCCTGCATCCTAGTTCAGTGTCCTCTATAGCATAATAATATAACCATTGGCCAGTGCTCATGGTTTGCAGCTATGGCCAGTCTCCAAATCCATGGGGCATAATCTTCGGTCATGCCGCATTACGCAGTAAGCAAATCAGAGTACACATTTGCATTTGCCGAGGGCCAGGCCTACTACCCAGACACAAAATGTATATCACCAGTTTTTCTACTTACATTCTTACACATGGAAAAATAAAACACAAGACTTATTTCCAAAAATACTCAAGCAGGTCCTTGGTAATGCTTGTTGCGCAAGTTTGTTGTAATCTACTCCACCACTTCAGGCTGTAAACGCAAGCAGAATATTTTTTCCCATTCAAACCTTCCGCTTCGGCCATGCTGCATGCCCCAATCCATGGCCAATACACCAAAGTTATACCACTGTGCTGTGTGCTACCTATTTATACTTAAAAAAATAAATACAAAAAACCACAGGATATATTTGCAAACCCATGCTTTCCAGTTCTTGCTGATCCTCCTCGTGCATATTTGCTGCAACCCCATCCAGCACTTCAACCTGTAGCCACAAGCACATTTATTTTCCCTTTCAAACCCAACCCAATTCCGAAAAACTTGGGGAATTAGAGTTACCGCCCAACCCTTGATCCGGAGCCAATAGCGGCGGACCAGTTGGCGGTAACGCTATTAGCGCGGGCGGTAACGCCAGCAGTAATACCACTGGGTTACCGCCCAACTCATGATGAGGTCCTCATGAGACTTGCAGGACCAATCACAGGGCAAGAGGAAGGTTCTTCGTATTGATTGAATGAATTCATGTTTAAAGTGTGTTGTACCGAACTGGATCTCCAGGAGCTGATGCAGATACTCATTTTCTAGCTCGAGTAAGAAGGGGTATGGGACAGGATGAGAATTCTCGTGTCAACACAATAGCAAAGTTGTACAAGAATTCATGCATGGAGACAGAATGGGGGCAACACTATCCTCTTTGCTCTTGTTTTCTGCAACAGATCAGTCTTCCTCACAGGGGAAGGTGCCCCTCAATGCTGAACATAGGGGGAGTTTGCTTTGTGAAAGGCGCTGTACACACATCTAGGTAATCTCGGTTTTCCCTGCCCCAGATGGTCGAGAAACATCAGAAAATCAGGGGTTCAAGGAAGACTAGCGGCTGGTTAGCATCTGTTGGCCATTGTACATGTGTTTCTACTAATAGTGGGATCATGACGGGTTGAATCACCTTCTCTCAACCACTATTCCTATTGCCACCCACATGCACTCCAGAGTCAGATACACTGGTTGATTCTTCACATTCATACTTATTAGGGCTGTAATCCTAAGCAGTTGTTTTCTCCCACCAGTAAGCCATAACCAAGAAGTTTCAATCGTCTTTTAAAATGGCCAGTTTGTTTCCAAGATTGGAATTTTGCAGTAGTTGGCCCCCCACGGCCAACATTGTTCTTGAAAGATGAGTGTGTCTTCTTTAGGCATTGGAGGAAGGAGCAGCGTATTTGTCTTTCCTTGGTGAGATGACAAAGGATACATGATCTGCATCAAGTAAGCTGTATAAGGGAACCCTTAAAAAGAAAGTTCGTTTTCGAGGTGTGCTTTGGAAGGGTAGGACTTCAGATTTCAGGGCAGGTTTGCTGGTTTCTCCTCGTATTGGTTTCGAAAGCTTAGAGAATTGCCTCATCAACATTCATTGATGCTGCAGGGGCAAAGTTGGACTTGAGGTAGATCGACCTGTGCTCTCATTATCGTCAACCATGTGCCCCCACCATCACAGTGATAATTAAACTACTGACTATGCTATGTGTGCCACTCGCTTTCATGTTGGAGAATAGCTGCAGGTTTCCTGCACGAGGTTACAATACACTTTAATTCAATCTCTGCTTCAGTCTTGGGGGTGTTCGGCTTGAAAATTGCTGCATGTTTGTTACTCATCTAACTGGGTGTCTGAATTAATGGCCCAAGCTCCATAGTTGCCAGCTTCTGAAGGTTTGCACATTTCTGCCACATGGGAGAGAAAAACAAGTTACTTTCTTACCTGGTAACGTTCTTTCGATGGGATGTTCCTCCGACGTATTCCACATCTCTGACAGTGATTACCACATCTGTGCTGCTTCAGAAAACTTTTTCGGCGTAGGTGTCCTGCGTCGATGACATCGATACGCTCCCTCGAGGACCTCCTCCGACAGCCGACGTCACCAGATGTTATATGTAGGACGCACGACGCCCGTAGCCTCAGTTGTAGTTTTTTCCCCCAGAAAGTTTGGCACCAATCTTCTGCCAGCCTTACCACAGAAAGCCTTGTGGAAACGGACGCTGCAATTGCAAAAGAAATTCTGTAACGGGGCAGGTAGGGAGGGTACGATGTGGATTACGTCAGAGGAACATCCCATCGAAAGAACGTTACCAGGTAAGAAAGTAACTTGTTTTTCGAGGGGATTGTGTCCTCCAACATATTGCACATCTCTGACAGACTCAAAAAGCAGTACCAACATAAGGAGGTGGGAAAAGAATTTAGAGATTTTAGAATGCCCAATCAAATTGCAGAATAGAGGACTGCCTTGCCAAAGGCCAAATCTTGCCCATGAATAGAGTTCAGGGAATAATGTTTCACAAAAGTATGAACAGAGGCCCATGTGGCCGCTTCGCAAATATTGCAAATCGGTACACCCCTCTGTAGTGCAGTGAAGGCAGCCATACACCTAGAGGAATGGGCCCGTAAAACCTACAGGAGGGTCCTTACCCGCCAAACGATAATATACAAAGATCGTCAAAATGATTCATCTAGACAAGGTCTGCTTAGAAACAGCCTGACCTAAACGCCTTCCAGCGTAACCAATAAAGAGCTGATCGTCCACTCTGAACCGGGACATCCATGAGAGAGAGAAACTCAAAGCTCTCCTAGGATCCAACCTACGGAGCCTCTCCTCTTCCTTACCAGGATGTGGAGGAGGACAGAATGCCAGAAGAATTACCTTCTGGCTCAGATGGAATTCCGACACAACCTTCAGAAGAAAGGAAGGCCATACCCTAAGGACAACCCTGTCCTTATGGAACACAGTGAAGGGTGGTTGGGCGGAAAGTGCCTGCAACTCACTCACTCTGCGTGCGGAAGTAACGGCAACTAAAAATACAGTTTTAAAGGACAACAGTCTCAATGGACAAGAATGTAAGGGCTCAAACAGAGCTCCCATCAGGAACTTTAAAACCAAATTCAAATCCCATCCCAGCACCTGGAAAGGCGACGGTGGAAACACATGAGTTAGCCCTTTCAGGAACTGAGAAATCAAAGGGATTTTAAAATATGAACATTCCTCAGACGAGCGCTTAAATATGGACAGCGCCGCCAGGTAACCCTTAATGGAACCTACTTGCAGGCCCTTGTGAGCTAAAGAAAGAAAAAAAGACAAAACCAAAGGAATGGAACATTGGAAAGGATCAACATTCTGTACCCTGCACCAGTCGCAGAACTTCTTCCAACAGCAACTGTACAGGGATTTCGTTGAGGGCCTTGTGGCCGAAAGCAACACCACCATCACATCTTCAGGGAGGTCCCAATCCTTATATCTCAGCCTTTCAGATACCAAGCATGAAGGCTGCGAGACTTGAGCTCTGGATGGAGAACTCGACCCCCCTCCAATGAGAGCAGATCGTCTCAGTAGGGAAGACAGCGTGGAGGGCAGATGGACATATCTAGAAGGTCCGGGTACATGCTCTCCTGGCCCATTCCGGAGCAATGAGGATCATTCGGGAACCGAACCTCCGTAACCTCCGCAACACTTGCGGAACGACAGGGACTGGAGAAAACGCGTACAGCAGTGGGAAGGACCACTCCACTACGAACGCATCCCCTAAGGCTCCTCTTGGAGGAAATTCCCACAAGCAGAATCTTTCGCACTTCCGGTTGATACTGGTGGCGAAGAGATCCACTTGTGGGGTCCCCCAAAGGGCGAAGATCTCCAAAAGAACTTCCCGAGCCTGCTCCCACTCGTGAGAGACCCTGCTCTGCCTAATCAGAGCGTCTGCCGCCGCGTTTTCGTCTCCGGCCAGATGAACTGCCGAGATCGAAATATCCTGCTGGATGGCCCAGAACCAGAGCTGCATCGCCTCTCTGCACAGTGGGAGTGACAATGCCCCCCCTTTTTGTTGAGGTAGTGCATGGCCACTGTATTGTCCGTCATAATCAGGACATTCTTCCCCCGTACAGACGGCAGAAAAGCCTTCAGGTCTAGCCTGATAGCCTGCAGCTCTAACAGATTGATGTGGAGTCTGGACTCCGACAGAGACCAACGATCACTGGCTGTCAGCTCGTTGGCATGAGCTCCCCAACAAATGAGGGATGGGTCCGTCATGATCGTCACTTCCGGCCACAGTTGCCAAAACGGAGCCCCTCTAAACAGATTTCCTTCGACGGCCCACCACAAAAGGTCCTGGGCGACCGAGGGCGGAATCTGAACGGGGTCCAACATCCAGCCGGAAAACTACAAACATTGCATCTTGAGTGCCCACTGCAGAGATCTCATCCGCAGCCTGGCTTCTGGCCCCAGTAGAATGCAGGATGCCATGAGGCCGAGCAATCTCAAAAACTTGTACACAGGGAGACTCTGGGCACATTGAAATTTGTCCACCATCTGAAGAATGTGGTGAGCCCTTACCTGGGGAGGCAAACCCTGCCGCAGGGATGTGTCAAGCACTGCTCCGATGTACTGGAGCCGCTGGGTAGGTGTCAAGTGGGACTTCTTTAAGTTGAGGGAGAAGCCCACCCCCTGTGAAGGGAGTGGAAGGTGACTGACAGATGATCCAGGACTAGCTCGGGAGAGCGCGACCTGGTCAACCAATCGTCCAGGTAGGGGTAGACGTGAATCCCCCCTTTCCTGAGATACGCTGCCACCACCACCATCAGCTTGGTGAAGACCCTCGGGGCGGAGGTCAATCCGAACGGCAGGACCCGAAACTGAAAATGCGAGTCGCCAACCACTAACCTCAGGTACTTCCTGTGCTTGGGATGAATCGGCACATGAAAGTAAGCATCCTTGAGGTCGAGAGACACCAACCAGTCCTGAAGTTGAAGGGCCTGGAGGACTTCATAGAGAGTAACCATCTTGAACTTGTCCTTCTTCAGGAGCTTGTTCAAACCACGCAAGTCCATGATGGGTCTCAATCCCCAGTCTTTATTCGGGATCAAAAAAATATGGGGAATACCACCCCTTGTTCCTCTCCGCTGCAGGTACCAGTTCTATGGCGCCTTTCTCCAGCAGCGACTGGATTTCCTGCGCAAGGAGCGGATCCACACTCTTCAAAGAGAGCTTCCCCGGTGGATTGTCGTGAGGCCTCTGCCAGAAAGGAAGACAGTAGCCGTGGGCTATGATCTCCAGAACCCACACATCTGAAGTAATGGCATACCATTCTACAAGATGCTGCGCCAGCCTTCCCCCAACCAACGAACCATGGGCCATGGCCTCATGACTGGGTGGAAGCAGCTGCGGCAGTGCCTGAGGGCAAAGAGGCAACTGCCCGAGCGGCTTTGGCACCTCGAGTACCTTGTTTTCCACCTCTGGTACTCCTACGTTGGCCCCTTTGACTGGCAGCTCCCCTCGATCTACCAAAGAAAGAGTAATATTGAAAGGAGCCTCCCCTCCATTGCTGTCCCCTAGGTCGAAAAAGGCAGAGGTTGACGCACTGCAGCGCTCAAGGACTTCGCTGCAGCTTTGGAGATCTGCAATCTCTCAAGGCTCTCGTCAGCCTTGCTGCCAAAAAGATGGACACCATCAAATGGCATGTTGAGAAGCCCGGAAAGCACATCAGGAGCAAACCCAGACTTCCTGACTTCCGCAACCACGCAAACCTGCGCATCACAGTGCTCGCCGCCATGGACCGGCTGACACAGTCTGCCACGTCTAATCCCGACTGAACGGACTCACACATGGCATCCTTGCCATCCTGAATGAGGGCAAGAAAACCATCCTCTTCCTCCCCTTCGGGAATGTGTTCAGCCACCAATGACACACAATTCCACAGAGTGTGCGTGAATCTTGCAAGGGCACAAACAGAGTTGGCCATACCCCCAGAAGAAAATACTTTCTTTGCCCAGCCGTCAAAGCGTTTGTCGTCCCTATCAGGAGGAATTGTAGGGTACACCGCCTGCTTCGCTGGGGCCGCAGCCGCCTGCACCACCAAACCCTCTGGAGTAGGGGGCGTAGACAAGTAGCAGGGGTCACCACTGGCTTGACGTTATTTTTTCGGCAAAGACTTGTTCACTGCCGGGAGACTCTCTGGAGCAGTCCAAGCTGCCGCCACCCTTCTTTCTGAGGCCATATGAAATGGCAACACCGGGTCAGTGGGTGGACCATGGTCCAAAATATCTGTGAGGTCATCCTGCAGAAAATCCAAAGGTGGAGCCGACCAACTCAGATATTCCATCACCCTTGACATGAGGCGCCTGTACGATGAGTCAGCATGCTTACCAGGCTCAGGCCTGCCAAACTCAACCTCCGGGGAGGTATCCAGACCACTGGCGTTGTGCAAAGACTGACGAAGGTCTTCCAGCTGGCTATGCCCTGACAACAGGTCATCAGGAACCTCAGGAGGCACCTCTTCCTCAGACCCTTCCTCAACCTCAGAAATGTACTCCAAGGGTTGGAGCAATTCCACCCTGGGAGGAGGAACAGAGTATGGGTCGAAAACAGGCTGCACAGACTTGCTGAGCACCTTCCCAGGAGCCTCCACAGCTCTCCGGGGTACCCCAGGCAAAAAGTCCACAAAAGGCGTCGAGGGTGCCGATGGGAGTGGCGTCGACGTGGACCGAGGCACCGACGACTTCGACAGTGGCTTCGAGGCTGGAGCCCCAAATGTGTCCTTCGACGGCCTCGGCGCCGATGGCGTCGACGGCTTTCTCAGAGCCGGATCCTTGAGAAATACCCTTGACGGACATGGCACCGACGGCGTTGATGCCTTCTTTGAAGGCCTCACAGGCTCCAACGGTCTCAACGGCGTCAAGGACTGGGACCTGGAGCGGGCACGATGGCGATCCTCCTTGTCTGACCGAGACCTTGAAGGTTCTCGGTGATCGCGACGACCACCCGAGCCCGAAGGCATGCGAGCAGTGGCTATAGAGCGTTCCTCGCCAGCTTCTCGAAGGCACGGCCGGAACGGTGCCCTGCGATTCAAAAATCGACAACATCTCCTTACGGAAGGTGTCCCATTCCTCCGGAGATGAATGCTTGGTGGGACAAGCAACCTGCCGTCTGGCGGAGTCCTCAGACGAGGACGGGGAAGGCGACCGATCACAGCGCTTCATTGCATGCCTCAAAGAGGCCGAGGAATGGTTGGACCCACTGCCGGAACGAGACTCCCTGGACTTACGCCGATGTGGAGAGTCGCCCCTCGAATCGTCGGTCGAAAGTCCAGCGGACTTCGACTTATGGGGTTTGGAAACCCTACCCACCGACAGCAGCTTCTTCCAATCCCGCAAGGCCTTCAACATCAAAGACTGGCATTCGTCGCAGTCATCAGTGGCGTGGCTCTCACCCAGGAACCAAAGGCAGACGTCGTGCGGGTCCGTCAGAGACATCTTGGAACTGCAGTCCCAACACTTCTTGAAGCCAGACTTAGGGGTAGCAGAAGACAAAGACATTTTCTCATAGAACTTACAACAATATTCGAAAGAACCGATACACAAGAACCGAGGCGCGCCGGGATTTCGAAGCAAACACGTTCACTGAAAAAATGGAACTGAGGCTATGGGCGTCCTGCGTCCTACATATAACATCTGGTGACGTCGGCCGTCGGAGCAGGTCCTCGAGGGAGCGTATCGACGTCATTGACGCAGGACGCCGAAAAAGTTTTCCAAAGCAGCACAGCTGTGGTAATCACTGTCAGAGATGTGGAATACGCCAGAGGACACAATCCCCTCGAATGGTTCCATGGGTCAATTGTGCTGTGCATTTCACTCATACCAGGTGTGCCGTCTTCTCGGAGAGAAAGAGAGATTGAAGGTCTTTTGCCAGAGAGGTCTGAATAACAATAGTTTGGCATTTGTATCTTTCAAGCAAGTGTTATCTCTACCAAAATGTTGACCACGATCATATTGTGACTCTCCAGCAACAACTGGCAGTATTCCTGAGGTGGTTTATGCCGTTGCATAGTCCATTATCCTTCTATACAGACTCTGGCATTGCAGTTCCAAAATCCACTCTGCATCCTTTTGTGAGGCAGGGGGAACCAGTTGATTTTGGTGGATTTACCCTAGTGAACTCTGTCTACGTCATGAAACTTTAGGATTTTAACCTGTAGTCTCTGCCCACCTGCAAGCAATACTAATGCATTTCGGCGGCCTGTGGTAGTTTGACAGCCAACAAATCATTAGCGATCATGAGCTTTCGGGGGTTCCCATTTACAATTCAAGGCTCCTGTTTCACCTAGGAACGCTTTTCTGGTGGTCTGTCCATTGCAGTTACGCCCGTTGAGTTTTTGGTGGTATTCATTTTAAACTTTGGTATTTTAAAACACTGTTTCCACTAAACATAAGACATAACTTCCTAACAGACCAAAAGAAATTGAGGCTTTCATTTGTAGGAAGCCTTTTGTAGCCAAAAAGCCATCTTATACTATCCATCTTTAGGGTATGAAGAGCTATTGCATCTGCTTGAGACAAACTGTTCTTTAGGAATTCTGAACTATATTTCCTGCAATCAGTTGGTCAAAGATATGTATTTAAATCTCATGAATAGTGCTTTATGGTGCTCCTCCGAACATTTCTGTGATCCTCAGCCTTTGTTCATTCGTCTCTTCATGTCTGCGAGGAGCAGTTCTCGAGAACCGCAATGCTGTTTTTTCACTTTTGCAAGCAGAGACTATAGTGCATGGGTCAGTGAAAAATATATGTTGTCTAACAAGATGGCAGTACACCACAACTTTTTGAAAGGTATTTCTATAGTGGAAGTCCATTAAGAACATGATGCACAAAAAGGAGTCAGATTCTGTAAAACCTACCTTTTATTAACACTTTTGTCAGTTTGCCGAACGCTGGTGGTTCAACACTTTACTGAGCGACACCATACTTGGATGAACATTTCTTCGTTTGGGTGCTGTTTTTTCACTACATTTCAGACAACCTGATCTCACAATGTTCTTGGGCACAGGCATAATCTCAACATGGTAGGCAGATCAATCCGAGTACGAACAGAAGCTTCAGCTTCAGTTTTATGTGTTAGTCTATTTTATTGTCCAGATACCCAAGCTCTCCTACATTCTTTCATGCCGTATGCCCGTCTCCAGCACATTGGGGATTCTGGGACGGCGACAGTAGATGTTGGTGCCAAAACCAAAGTAAAATTACTCGGTCACATTTTATTTTAGTTGTTATAATAGAACTTTTAGTCACACTTTAGTAGCTAATCTGCGTCCATAAGGTGCATTCTGCCTCAGCCAAATGGGATGTTGAGTGACAAGCCCCACCCAGGAGGCCATCTTCATATTCTGACCCCTATCAGTTTGAGAGTTGGCGTAATGTAGCCTTGCTCCCTTAGGGGTGGTAGGTGGGTGCATGTGAATCCATGAAAGATACCAATGCTGGAGAACAGAAGTTACAGGTATGCAAAAAACTCCTTCTCCAGCATCGGATCTTTCATGGATTCACATGCTTTGAATAGATTGCTACAGCAGTTAAATAGTAACAGGAGGTGTAAAGAGAGAAGGCATACCTTATTGAAACAAGCGTTGTATGATGGCTCTCCCCACCCTTGCTTCATCTTCTCCTTGTCCCTCGATGTAGTAATGCTTGACGAAGGTGCGCAGAACTGCCCAGGTTGCTGCACAGCATATGTCCAACAGGGGGACCCCTGCCCATAGAACTACTGAAGACCCCACTGCTCTAGTGGAGTGAGCACAAACGGGTCCTTGTAGTGGTCGCCTTGTCTGGGCTTGCGCCGTGGAAATTTCAGTGGAAACCCATCCAGCAATACTTTGGTTTGAAATCGGCCGACCTTAGTTAGGAGGGCTGAAAACCACAAATAGTTGAGATTTTCATCGAAAGTTTTTGGTTCCGTCTATGCAGAACCTCAGGACTTTTCAAAGGTCTAGCGAATGTAGAACCTGTTCAGCTGGTGTGGACAGATGTGAGAAGAACAACGGTAGTGTTACTTCAGTTTGCAGGTGGACGTTGGACAACACCTGAGGAACACACATAGGGTTTGTTTTCAAGATTACTGTTTTTCTGAAACCGTAGATACATAGGTTTAACGGATAGTACATGTAGTTCTGACACCCGTCGGAAGGATGTATTGCTACTAAAAAAGCAGTCGTCCATGACACAAACGTTATGTCCGCAGTAGTCCTGGGCTTTAATGGGGGCTTCATGAGGGCTGACAGCACAGCGTTTAAGCGCAACTGAGGTGGTATTCTCCTTTGAGGGAGATAAGTGCAGAATAGACCCATCATTAAGTGCTTAACGATGCAAGCTCCGAAAATGGGAGCTTTTCTTGCTTGCTGGTGTATCTAGACATTGCCGCCAGATGCACTTTGATGGATGAGTGAGATAAACCATCTTTTGCTAACTGCAAAAGCTATGGTAGAATTTGGTGAGGTTCCACGTCTAACTGATCTACTTGTTGTTGGGAGCACCAAGTGCAAAAATCGATTCCACTTGTACACATATGACTTGTTGGTGGACTCTGCTCTGGCAGCCTTTAGGATGTTTTTGCACTCTTGCGTGAGCGGGACGTGTCCAAAGATGTTGAAATCAGGAGCCAAGCCTTCAAGTTGAGCTCCTCTGGGTTGTGGATTCTCAGTTGTTGGTTGCACATAGTCAACAGGTCGGGGTCTTGACCCAGAGGGATTGGGGTTGTTTGCCTATGTCGGAGCTATGAGAATGGCCTTGCACTTGCATGTTGTAAACATTTACAAGACTGTGCGTATGACTGGCATTGGGGCAAAAGCATAGATGAACATTCCCTCCCATGACATTGCAAATTCGTCTCCTAGTGATTGATGGTGCGGATGCCTGCTCGCGAACTACAGGCATTTTTTGTTATCCCCATGTGGCAAACAAATCGATGTTCGGTGTTCCCCACTGGTGGAAGATTTGTTGGAACTTCCTGTCCGCTAGTTGCCATTCATGTTGCTATCGTTGTTGGCTCTGCAATTTCGATTTCCTTTCCCAGAAGGTGAAATGCTTGCAGTTGCATGTTGTTTTCTATGGCCCAGTGCCGCAACTGTTGGGCTTCCCTCGAAAGTGCCCTTGATCTTGTGCCTCCCTGGTTTTTTTTCTTCAAATAACTATAACTTTTATTTAAGTCAACATTGATATTGATATTTTATTTCCATCGCGCTCGCACACAAGTGTTTCAGAGCGTGACAAGGCAAGGGAGGGGAACAGGGGAGAATAAAACAATGATCTTATTAGGCCCAGTGACATTGAGAATGCACAAGTGCATGGGAGAGGGGGAGAGGAAACATGCATGGAAGGGGGAGAAGTGGAATGTGCAGAACGAAGGAGAAACAGATAAATAAATAATAAAGGCAACAAAAATGGTAGTGCAGCCAGCAAGTGCTGTGTTTAAGGAAGCAGATAGGGTAGGTCTGATAAGTACAGGAAGAAAAATGGGGGTGGGGGGACTGTATGGGTACAGATACAGAACCTAGTGCAAGGGGTGGCCCGGAGGCAGTGCAGGAGGGTGGCAGGGTGAGCAGGCACCTGGGTTCGAAGGACAGAGGGTGGCCAGGTGCACGGTGCCAAGAGAGAACAGATAAGCAGAGGAGAGGGGGAGCAAAGGCAGAAGCAAAGAGGAATCTCTTGAGGTGCTTCCGGAACCGGAGATGGTTCTCCTCAAGTTTTAGAGTGGCAGGGAGGCTGTTCCAGAGGGAGGCCCCAGCGAAGACGGTCAGGAGTACAGAAGCACTCTTAGCTTTGAGAACAGTATAGCCTTGCAATGTTAGGAGACGGCCCCAATTTACACAAACCCAGTGAATCACTGCATAACAGTTAGGTTCACATCAGTCCAGCTCACAGCGGGGAAAATTGTTCAACATTGGGGGTTTAGCAACCACAGGCAGGTATTTTTCTGCATAGTCAATGAATGGGGCCCATACTTAGCATAGCGCCCCTCGCACAGTGCCGTGATTATGTCTGCCACCAAGTATGTCCCAGGCCCTCACCCACCACATCTGCACCACCGGCCCCTCAATTGTCTTCTAAGTCCAGGCGATAAACAGTTTTGCTGCTAATAGGAGATGCCCTATCAAGGTAGCCAGTGAGCCAGTTAGGGGGAACACCCCACCCCCAAGCATCACCCAGGATCATCACACCTGGGTCAGCGGGAAGGTCCAACCCTCTGCTCTCTTATCTTTTCCAGCACTTCCTTCCAATAAAGACCCACCTTAGGGCACACCCACACCATGTGGAAAAGGGTGCCCACCGCCCAGCAGCCCCGCCAACACTTGGTCGGGTAGTTTCTGTCCATGCGGTTTAGCCTCTCTGGGGTAAGGTACCACCACCTATAGCAATATTTATAGGAGCATTCCATGTCCGTAACACACCGGGAAGACTTTAGCATCCAGCCCCATATTCCTAACCACTGCTCATCTTCTATGGGGCCCCTCAGATACTCGTCACATTTAGACATATATGGTAGGCGCATTACAGGGTCACCCATGTCCAGAAGTTTATTTAGTCTAGATACCCCCCCCACATCACTACCCTGTAGTGTCAATTCTCGTCACCCCCACCCTTGTGTGTGGGTGAGAAGCCCAGTGCCTCAATTGGGTGTATCTGAAGCTTTCAGATTCTTCTATATTGAAGGCATGTTTGCATTCTTCGAATGATAATGTTTTTTTGTCTTTGTACAGCTGCTGCATGCATTCCAAGCCATCCTCCCTCCATCTATGGAACCCCCCCCTCCCGCATCCTGGGCAGAAGCCTGGGTTATTCCACACTAGAGTTAGGGGTCTCAGCCCTCTACCTATCCCCCATCTACGAAGGGCTCTCCCTATATAGTAGAGCATACATTTAGTTGTTGCACGCAAGGAGAATCCTCCTTCCTTTCCCAGGTGTCTCCACTCCACATAAGGCAGCCGCACCACGTCAACTAATGATTGGGCATTTTCGATAAGTTTCCATTTTGGCGGCGAGGAAGGTCTAGTTCAAGTAAAGGCATGTGAAATTTGGCCAGCTAAATTTTAATGGAACACTTCTGGGACCCCCAATCCTCCCACCCTTGCTGGCTTCAGTAATAAAAATCCTCTTGGATATCTAGGCTCTTTTGTTCCCCTAGATGAAGCTTAGAATCTTCCCCTGCAGAGAGTCTGGGACCCTCACCGCCAAAGTCGAGCTCACAGAGCATGTGTGGTATCAGATTCATTTTGAGTGCCGCAATGCGGCCAAACCAAGAGATCTCCTGTTGTCCCCACCTCCATAGGTCTCTGGTAATTTCCGCAAGCAGCAGGGGAAAGTTGGTTTAATACACCTCTCACAGGGCCACATCATCCAGGCCATGTAATTTGTCATAGTGCACCCTAAACCCAGAGGCCCAGTCAAACTCATTCAGCTCCCCCAGTACCGCTGCCTTGGAGGCAGCGGTATCACTCAGTGTAAGCAGGACATTGTCTGCATAAAGGGACACCTTAAAGTCTGTGCCCCTCCACCCGCACACCCTTGATTGTCCCTGCCGATCGAATGTGACTGGCAAGCGGCTCAATGCACAAAGTGAAAATAACCTTGCCTTGTACCTCTAGTGATGTTTAGGTTGGCCGATGTCACCCTCCCTCCCCCATTCACTCGCAGGTGTGTGGATTGATTCTGGTAGATTGTCATAACCCAGTCAGTGAAACTCGGTCCAAACCCAAAGCGTTCCAAGACCCTCTTTAAGTAACCCCAGTCTACTCTATCAAAGGCTGTATGGCCATCCAAAGAGATTATCCTCAAGTCTATGCCCAATCTCACTCCCAGCTCCAGCAGCCCTAGTATATGTCTCACATTGTCCTGTGCTCCCCGACCCAGGATGAATTCTGTCTGGTCCCCATCCATGAGCCCGGGAAAATCCCCCATCATTCGACAGGCCAATATTTTGGAGAATAGTTTCGAATCCACTTTGGTGAGTGTAATGGGCCTATGCGAATCACATTTGGTTGAGTCCTTTCCCGGCTTAGGCAGAACTGTTGCTGAGGCGCCCATAGTCGGAGTCACCCTACCAGGCGTCAGGAAAGAGTTAAACAGCCCTACCAACTGGTGAACCAAAGTACTCCTGAATATTTTGTTCGAAGGGGGCCAAAAAGCAATCCGACCCCAGGGCCTTATTCTTTAGTGATTTTATAGCCCACTTCACTTCCCCAGATGTTATTGGTGCTTCAGTGCCCTCCTGATCCTCCTGCTTTAACCTAGGCAGATCTGCCTCTCCCAAGTAACGGGCCTCCAGCAGGAGCTCCCCCTTAAATACTGCAAAAAAGTGCACCTCCAAAATTCCCAACTTGGTGGTCTCGACGTGCTGCAGCTTCCCTTCTCCATCCCGCAGGGCCTGAATCGAGTTCTGGGTCTGAAGTTTATGCAGTTTGGCCACTAGCATCCGATTAGCCCAGATCCCCTTTGCATAGTAGTATTGCCTGGCTTTCATTATTGCTTGGGCCTTTCTATCCACCAGGTGTGCTTCTATCCGTTTCCGCACAACCCACAGGCAGAATGTTCATTCTTTCCGAACCAGAGAAAAAGGCCCTCTGAGAATACCTGGATACCAACCTTGAAAACAGCACCATAAGACCCTCAAAATCTCTGGCGGGTGCTTCGTTGTTCTTTGTTCCCAAGAAGGACACCAAGGAATTCAGACCTTGCCTCGACTATCGTGGCTTAAATCAATGCACCCTCAAAGCTCGGTGCCCACTGCCCGTGATCTCGGATATCCTGGAAGCTGTGAGAGGCGCTGTAATATTCACGAAGTTGGATCCCCGGGGTGCCTATCATTTGATCCGTGTCCGGGAAGGAGACGAATGGAAAACAGCCTTTAGAACACCCTTTGGTCACTATGAATATCTAGTCATGCCCTTTGGACTAGCTAATGCCCCCGCAGTTTTTCAACGTTTTATGGATAGGGTGTTTTCTGACATGTTATTCCTCTTTGTCATTGTCTATCTGGATGACATATTGATCTTTTCCAAGGATCCTCTAACGCATGAAGAACATGTAAAGGCAGTATTACAACGACTCCGTGAACACAAACTTTTAGCCAAACCCGAAAAATGCTTGTTTCATGTTACTTCTGTTCACTACCTAGGATTCATCCCTAGTCCAGAAGGAATTGGTATGGACCCTTCAAAGGTAAAGGCCATACTGGCATGGCCCGCTCCCACGTCCGTGAAAAAGTTCAATCCTTCCTGGGGCTTGCCAACTTCTACCGGAAGTTAATTTCTACCTTTTCCGAGATCGTTCAGCCGATCGTTGCCCTCTTGAAGAAAGACACCCCCTTTATCTGGTCTACACCGCAAGATAAGGCAATCCAATGTTTAAAGACAGAGTTCATGCAAGCCCCCATCTTGGCCCAACCCGACATAAATCGGCCATTGCTAGTGGAAACGGATGCCTCTAACTACGCCATAGGAGCGGTCTTTAAGCAGGAACTTGAGGATAAACTGGAACACCCCATTGCTTACCTCTCACGAACTGTTAGCCATCCGCCAAGCCTTCACTGAATGGTGACATCTACTTCTGGGTGCTAGATATCCAGTTCAGGTCCGCACAGACCATCGGAATCTTCACATTCTACAGTCGTTGGAGTGCAGGAACAGTCGTCAGGCGCATTGGGCCTACGTCTTTGCCCAGTACCTATTCCAAATCACTCATGTTCCCGGATCGCAAAACCTGATTGCTGACGCCTTATCTCGACATCCTGACTATGTAACTACTGAAGACAGGGCCTATCCTAAGATTTTTCCCCACACAATCTTTGTAGCTCAAGCAGTCAACCTCCTGGAAGAAATTTGAGTGCAAACCCAATCCTCTGACCTCTGGAAGGATATTTCAAGGAAGAATCCATGGAACCTAAGAGTTAAGGAGGATATTTATTCAAGGACAATGCACTGGTCATTCCTACACAGAAATTACAACAAAGAATAATAAACCTCTGTCATGATACCCTTCACTCCCGACATCGTGGCATAACCAACACCCTCCGTCTCATACAAAGACAGTTTTGGTGGCCTGGAATGAAGACCAACGTACAGCAGTACATCAAAGCTTGTACTATCTGCAGTCAAAATAAACATGATAACAAGAGACCGGCGGGTCTTTTACTGCAACCTACACTGCCAACAAGGCCATGGGAATTCATTGCTACAGACTTCATTGTGGAATTACCACCTTCCCGAGGATACACGACCATCATGGTTACCATAGACTTGTTCACTCATATGGGTTATTTTACACCCCTGTGTAAGATACCATCCTCGTCCAAGCTTGCCGGAATCTTCCTGGAACACATATTCCGTTTACATGGACTTCCTTCCAAGATCATATCTGATCGAGGACCTCAATACGTCTCTCAATTCCGGAAACATCTCTGTCGCATTTTGGGAATCCAACGCGCCCTCTCATCTGGTTATCATCCCCAAACCAATGGGCCACAGAACATGCTAATCAGACCCTGGAGCAGTATCTTCGATGTTTCGCCACCAAGGTTCAGGATGACTGGTCGCTCCCGATACCCGTGGCTGAATTCGCCTACAAAAATTCTGATCATTCAGCACTTAAGACCAGTCCCTTTTATTGTAACCAAGGTTTCCATCCATCGGTTCTACCGTCTCTGTTCTCCCTCATCGTACACCAGTACCTACTGTTGACTCCTGGATAGAAACCCTCATCAACGTACAACAGGAGGCCAAAGAAAACATAGAGAGGGCCAGAACACAGACTAAGAGGTATGCGGATTCCAAAAGAAGACCAGATCCTTCTTATGCAATTGGTGATCAAGTCTGGTTGTCCTCGAAATTACTACCCCGACATCTATGGCCAAACAAGTTGGCCCCTCGGTACTATGGTCCATTTCCCATCAAGGAAATTATCAATCCAGTTTCATACCGGATCAGACTACCAGACTCCTGGAAGAATATTCACCCAGTATTTCACACATCCTTATTAAAACCCTACACCCCATCCTCCCGGAAATCCTGCCGACCTCCTCCTCTGCTGGCCGACAACCAGTTGGAATATGAAGTATCCCGATTATGTGACTCCAGGTATAAACAGGGTCAGCTTCAATACCTGGTTAAATGGAAAGGATATCCTCCTAGTGAAAGATCCTGGGAACCACTTTCTAATCTGAAGGCCCCTCGACTGCTCAGAAGATTTCACCTTATACACCCGGGCAAACCCGGAGGAACGGGTCTTCGGAGGAGGCATGCTGTCATGAACTACAGAACACGCCCCTTTTGGACTTCCTGGTTCATGTCTCAACGGGGCTTACACTGCCTTGTACTCCCAACATGGCCGTCCACTGTGAAACACCTTCCTCGCTCTACACCTTGGACGTAGCGTGTTCTATTAATAGACCACGCCTCCCGCGGCTCTGCGCGTCTCAATGCTATTGCTAAGTAGCGACCAGACGTGTGCTCCGTAGCTCGCGGTATTGTTTTCCTTGCTTCTTTCCAGCCAACCCCATTCCTAGTCCCTTTCCTTCCTTTCTTGATTCCTGGACTCGTTTGCTAGTAGCGCACTCTGTAAATTTCCCGGATTCCTGGATCTTTGACTCCCAGAACTTTGAACGCACGCTGGAGTCGGAAGACTTGTGCAGCCTTATTCAAGACTCGATCCGTCCGCAAGAAGGCATCAATCAAGAAATCCAGCAAAGATCGAACTCAGATGAGAAGGGGGGGGGGGCGGACTCCTTGACAGGGTCAGTGGACGCACCCTGATCCAAAATATCAGTCAGGTCATCCTGATCAAATGCAACTGGAGGACTGGACCACCCGAGATACTCTAACTCTAGACATCAACCTCCTGTAGGAGGATTCAGCATAAGCCCAGGCTCTGGCCTACCAAACTCCACCTCAGGAGATGTGTCGAGGCCACTGGCATCATGTAACAACTAACGCAACTCCTCCAACTGTATGTCTTCAGAAAAGACCATGCCAGGAGCCTACTGAGTTTCAATAGGCTCAAGCTCCATATCTGACTACTCATTTTATATATATGATATGATATATGATATGATATGGCATTTATAACGTGCCTATACACAAGTGTTACAAGGCGCAACGAGGCAAGGGAGGGGGAACAGAGGGACGACAGACAACGATCGTACTAGGCCAGGTGTCATTCAGATCGCGCAAGTGCCTGGGAAGGAGAAGGGGAAAGTGCAGGGGGAAGGGGGAGGGGAAAGTGCAGTACATGGGATACTAGGATAAATAAAATAAATAAGAAAACTGCCAGCTGGTTGCAGGTGAAAGGTAAGTGCAGACATTAATGCTGGTAGGGGGACTGTAAGGGATACAGAAAACAGTCCCTAGGTGCTGGGGTTGCCAGGGAGGCAGTGCAGGTGTGCAATTGGCGGGGCCTGGGCCTGAGATTAAAAGGGTAGCCAAGTAACTAGTGCAGTTCCAGCCAGGAATTCAGCAGGGGAGAGGGGGAGAGAAAGCAGAAGCAAAGAGCAAGGTTTTAAGGTGCTACCAGAAATGGAGATGGTTCTCCTCAAGTTTCAGAGAGGTAGGGAGGCTGTTCCAGAGGGACGCCCCGGTCGAAGAGAGAGATCTACCACCAACTCATTGCTTGGAGACGCGACTGATCCTGAGGGAGTTTGAGGCGGATGAGCGAAGAGTTCGAGAAGGAAGATATTTAGGAAGAGAGAGTTGGAGGTATTGAGGCCCCAGGCCCCAGAAGGTCTTGTGGACAATGCAGAGGGTTTTGAACTTAATCCTCACAGCCACTGGGAGCCAGTGCAGAGATTTCAGTCCTGGAGAGATACGTTCCCTGGTCTTGTGGCCAAGGACAAGTATCGCAGTCCTGTTCAGGATAAGTTGCAGAGGGCGGAGAGTAGAAGCAGGCATATTTAGAAAGAGGCTGTTGCAGTAGTCCAGCCTAGAGAGAACTAGAGCTCTGGAGACAGTGAGCTTCTGGGGGAAGGAGTGGAAGGGAAGAATACATTTGAGGAGGTGCAGCTGGTAGTGTGACTTTTTAGAGACCTCAGAGGTGTGAGGAGAGAAGGAGAGTGTGGAGTCAAAGATGATGCTAAGGTTTTTGGCCTTGCAGGTGGGAGCAGGAAGAGGGCCAAGAGAGGCCGGCAGGAAAGGAGGAAGCGGGTGTGGCGATGAGGAGAATCTCAGTGTTACTGGCATTAAGGCAGAGATAATTGGCAACGCACAACTCTTGAAGAGCAGACAAAGATGAGCGAAAGAGAAGAGGTGGCTGAAGGTAGCCTGAAAATGAGCTGAGTGTCATTCACATAGCACTGGAAGTTGGGGGAGAGAGCAGCAATGCGGTGGGCAAGAAGTGCCAGGTATTGGTTGAACAGCCAGGGAGAGAGGTTAGACCCCTGGGGAACACCTCAGGTAGAGATAGAGATAGAGGAGAGGAACAACCCAAGTTGGACCTGGGAGGGTCGATCAGAGAGGAAAGAAGCCAGCCATGCCAGAGCCTGACCAGTGATACTCAGGTTATCCCGGAGATGGTTGAGTAGGATGGCATAGTTGACTGTCAAAAGCAGAGGAGAGATAAAGTAAGATGAGAACACAGGGGGTGTTGGAATCAAGGTTGGAGACCAGGTCTTCACGGATGTTCAGGAGAGCAGTTTCCATGCTTCTGGCAGCTCTGAAGCCAGACTGATGATCATGAAGACAACCAACAGATTCAGCCTGGATATTGAGCTGGGAGATGGTCAGCTTTTCCAGGAGTTTGCCAAGGAAAGGAGTGATGGAGATTGGGCGATAGTTAGCCGGGTAGGATGTGTCGGCAGAAGGTTTCTTAAGAAGAGGGTGCACAATGGAGTGTTTCAGGGGGGAAGGGAAGACTCCAGTGGCAAAGGAGTGGTTACAGAAGTCGGCCAGAGCAGGAGCCAGGGAGTCGATGTGGTCCTTGATAGCTTTGGAGGAACAGGGATGAACCTGTTTTGATGAGACTTTCATAGATCGGACATGTCTAGAAACATCATCAGGGGTGAACTGGGGAAAGGCAGAGAAGGAGTGAGGAGAAGTGGCTGAGGAAGGGCCGGAGGAAGAGCAGGGAGTTGAGGGAGGAGGGGGAGAGGAAGAGAGAGAGGACAGGATGTCCTGAGTTTTAGAGATGAAATGAGAAGCCAGAGCCATGCAGAGGGCCTAGGAAGGGACACAAGAGGTAGAGACTGCAGCAGGATTGGCCAGTTCCTTGCAGATTTTAAAGAGTTCGGCCGAGTTGTTAGATGCCGCAGAGATGCAGGATTGGAAGTGAGCTCTCTTCTTGGTGCGGACAGAGAGCCGGTATTGCCTTTGGAGCAGGCGGCAGGCCAGTTTGTCAGAGGATGAGCCAGAAGCACGCCATTTCCTCTCAGCCACCCTGCAATTGCGTTTAAGGGTGACGAGGTCTCAGTCGTACCAGGAGTTGCTCTTGGCTTTGGACTTCAAGCGGATCCTCATGACAGGGGAAAGAACATCCAGAGTATCAGATACTGCAGGGTGGAGCATGGAAAGGGCTGCGTCAGGATGTGAGTCAGCCAAGGTAGAGAGGGGGATGAGAAAGTGGCGAAGAAAGCCTCAACGAAGACGCGCTTCATGGGTCGGATAACCGAGAAGGTGGGTGGCAGTGTTGGAATTGGCTTGGCCTGAGGGGTAGAGAGGGTGAGCTGTGAGGAAAGGAGAAGGTGGTCACTCCAGGAGAGAGGAGTGGTGAGAGGGATAGAAAGGGGAAGGTCTGAAGAGATCAGAACATCCAGAGTGTGCCCTGCCGGAGGGGAGAATAGAGAGTGAGAGAGAGTTGCAGAGGTCGCAAAAGAGTCCGGAGGAAGTACAAGAAGTATCCAGGTGGATGTTAAAGTCTCCAAGGAGGAGGAGTTAAGAGGTCGAGACCAGGAGGGAAGAGGAGTGGTCCGCCCCTTCAGAGAGGAAGGAGGAGATCTAACCAGTTGGCTGATAGATAGTGGCCACAGTAAGTGACTTGGGGGGGGGGAGAGAGAGGGAGAGAGAGAGGGAGAGGTAGAGGGAGAGGGAGAGGGAGAGAGAGACTGCAGACGAGGCATTCAAAAGAGGAGTAGGCCTGCGTAGGGATGACAGAGGCAGGAATCCACTCAGGGAAGATCAGGGCTACATCCCCTCTGGAACGGTTGGACCTGGGCGCGGAGAGGATCTTGTAGCCATCAGGGAGGAGAGTGTCAAAGCTTGTGACAGAGCTGGCCGTGAACCATGTCTCGTGAGACTGAGGACATTGAGGTCAAGTTCCTCCAGGACGCTGCAGATGTCAGAGGAGTGTTTGACAACAGAGCGAGAGTTAAGGTTGCTGCCCTTGAACGACTTCCGGGGAGGGGTACGAGTCAGAGGTACGCCCTGCCCTGCAGAGGTGTAGAAGAGGCCCCAGGGGGGCAGAGGGGGAAGGAGAAAAGGGCAAGGTAGCGACGGACGACACAGCAGGGGGAGGCAAGGAAGCCATGACTGGAAGAGAGGGTTTGCCTAGAGGTGGCACTGGTATAGGTGCCAGTGGTAGGAAGGCCTGGGTTGGAGACCAAGATAAACCTTTTAAACTTCTTCCTACCAGATTTAGTGAGGAGAGCAGGGTAGTGAAGCAGTTAGAAAATATAGGGGAGATGGAGAGCACTATAGAGTAGGTGGGGATATGAGAGAAGAGGAAGGGGCGGGGAAGGAGCAGGGGGACACTAGGGAAGGATGTAGTGAGTTGTGCAAGCAGCGCGACAGGGGGGAGGGACACGTGGACAAAATGACAAGCGAACAGATGCTGGTGGGAAGTAAGCTAGGTGAGTGCTTTGCATGAACAGAAGGGAGTCAGCTAGGTGGACTGTGGGGATGCAGGGAAGCTTGGAAGCCTGGAAACTGGTGTCCCCTGCGGACACCTCCAGACACAATAAGTAGCCGCTTATACGGGAGACGCCCTTTGCGTAGGGGCCATTACCCGAGGGCTTCCGGGCAGAGGCCTGCTCAGAGATGGTCAATAATGACCAGGAGAACAGCCATAAAAATCATGCAGAGAATGAAAGAACTCCTTCCTAGGGACAGGAGCAGCCCTGGAGTCCACAACCGGCCTCACAGTCTTGGATAAAGCCTTTCTCTGAGGATCCACAGTGCCAGGGGCCTCCAGCTGCAAATTCCGGCCAAATTGCCCCAAAGGCGTTGAGGGCGCTGATGGCTTCGGCGTCGACAATGGTGCTGAAGGCTCTGAGGGCTGGATCGAAGGCAAAGCTCCGACAGCCGCACTTGATGGACACAGCGCCGATGCCGACCTCAAGCCCTTTCCAGATTTCTGCGGTTTTGCTGGGGACGAAGACCGAGACCTGTATCTGGCACGTTTTTGGTGAGCCACCGATCCTTGTCTGAATGGGGCCTCGACAGTTCCCTATGTTTATCGCGCCGAGTGCCCGGGCCCGAATTCGCGCAAGCATCGGAGTGAGACCATTCCCTGCCGGCTTCTTCCGAAGGCGCGGACGGAACTGTGCGCTGGGACTGAAAAATCACTAGCATTTGCTCATTGAATCCCTCCCATTCCTCAGGAGGCGAGGATTTAGTGGGACAAGCCACTTTCCTCGCAGAGCCATCATCCGATGAGGACGAGGAAGCTGACCGGTGATGCCGCTTCTGGGAGTGCCAAAACGAGGAGGACGAGTGGCAGGTCCCACTCGGGATCGAGTTCCCCGGGACTCCTTCCGACGAGGAGTGTCAGCCCTCGAATCATCAGTGGAAATACCTGTAGCTGTTCGAGGTTTAAAAACCCGACCTATCTGTAACTTCCCCTTACGCTCCCGCAAGGCCTGGGCATTCAACAACTGACACTTCGAGCAGTCATCAGTATCATGACTTTCGCCCAGAACCACAAGCAGATGCGGTGCGGGTCCGTATTCAACATTTTGGACTTACTGTCCCGGCATGTCTTAAACTCAGAGCGCGGAGTCCGAGGGTTAGAAGATGAAGACATTTTCTTCGAAGATGATCACACGAGGTGCGCCGAGTTCTCGAAGCAAACACATATGCTGAAAAAATGGAACTGAAGCTATGGGC
This sequence comes from Ambystoma mexicanum, assembly GCF_040938575.1. Taxonomy (NCBI): domain Eukaryota; kingdom Metazoa; phylum Chordata; class Amphibia; order Caudata; family Ambystomatidae; genus Ambystoma; species Ambystoma mexicanum. The sequence goes on along the minus strand of NC_090934.1, from coordinate 685,998,114 downwards.
ACCGTGCGTCCTACTTATAACATCCAGTGACATCACCATCGACGTAGGCCTTCGAGGGACATCGACCCGACACCACCGACGCAGGACACCCTCTGCCGAAAACATTTCCGATGCAGCACAGCTGTGGAAATTACATGTCAAATATGTGGAATACGTTGGAGGACACAATCCATTTGAAGAAGACATTCTGTCCTCTGGCCTGGCCATTTTATGAGTTTTCGGCCTGTCAGATTTGTCCTCCATCACACTTCAACAGGATTCAGCTTTTGGAGAGTGGTACCTGCCCTCGTTCAACCAAAGGACTAGTCTCCAGGATGTAGTTTGGATATAGACAAAAACATGCATCCAGAATGCTGGTCTCCCTCATATACATTTTCCATTCCACATGAAAGGCACTCTTTGAAAAGAGCTTTATGGTAAAAGCACTTATCTGTTGGTTTGAAGAAAGATTTGAGTTTTGAAAGAAATATGTTGGTTTCTAACCTCATTTCTCCAGGAGCGAAAGCCTTGAGAACTCCTCAGCAAGATGTGTGGTTAGAATCTCAAGTTGGCCTCCTGGGTGGGGCCTGTCACTCAATGTCCCATTGGCTGAGGCAGAATGTACCCAAAAGGACAGATAGGCTACTAAAGTGAGCCTACAAATTCTATTATAAGCTATAATAAAACACTAACGAGGATTCCTAGCTTGTCGGGGGGGGGGGGGAATATTCAAAGCATGTGAATCCATGAAAGATCCAACGCTGGAGAAATTCAGTCATTCATCATAGTCACCAAACATATGGGGGATGTTATGAGAATTGAAATACTCTTTACATAAAGTAGATGTAAAGAAGGTCAATACGAGTACAACAGTACTCTGCTGGTAGCAAATTAACGTACAATTATTTTCTCTTCACAAAGACTAGAGTACTCCTCATGTAAGATTTATATTGCAATAAACTGTAGAATTTGTCCTTTATTTACCACTATTTACAATATTTCCAATGAGTGTTTTTTTTAATGACGACAAGATACATGTATGCACAGAATGGCATGTAGCATTTCTTTACGCAATACAGTTCCGCCCAAAACTGCATTTTTCTCCAATTTATAAAAGTTAAAGAAGTACACAATACTTTTAGACAGTACCCATAAATGGTGAAATGTAAACCTCAGTTGCTTTGTGAATTACCTGTAGAGGTTGCAGTAGATGCCTCAGCATGCAGTCCCAGCCAGTAATAGCCCGCCGTACAGAATTAAGGAGCCTGAGCGCACAAAAGGCAAGTAACGTCACTTTACCAGCGCACAGACCCACCCATCCATGTATTATTGTGTTTTGTATTCAGCAAATAGGATCATGTGAAGAGCATACACTGGTTCACCAAAAACAGAACAAAAACTTGAGAGAAGATGCAGGGCCGGCGCTACCACTAGGTAAGGTTAGGCGCTTGCCTATAATGTGAACATTTTAGAGTGGTAAATGCAACTTAATGCAATAACCATTTATACATTTTTTGTATACATATATTTACTATTCCCGGTCTCAAGTAATCTCAAATACTTCAAGGCGGCACTCTCAGCACTGTGCGCAGCATCAGGCAGCGCAAGAGGCAGCGCAAGGTTTGGGTTGGGGTGTTGGGCTGTGCTGTGCGCAATGTTTCGGGCTGCACCTGCGTATCAGCATGTCACCTGCCCTCGTGAGGCTTGTGCGAATGATGTTCTTCTTCTGGCCAATCCGTGGCCTGCCCTGTGCTAACTGCATCCTACCGCCGTCGGCCCAAGGGGGCTGCCCTGCCTGAGAGAGACCCAGACTGTGGGGTGTAATCAAAGGCCCCCAGATCTGAAGGGACCACGGGAAACATGGCCTGCCAGCTTTCATCAAAGAACTTCAGACTGGAAATGGGCCCATTAAGGCAGACTCTGGGGTTTCTGCAAGTAATACAAGGAAGTGCCATGTGAGAAAGGCCTACCTGCCGTTACAAAAGGAAAAGCAGCATGTTAATTCACAGTGGCAGAAGAAATGCAAAAGCCCCTTTCACATGGAAAGCAGAATTTTAAAACACCAACACCAAAATAACTTTGAATGGGAGTTTGCGGTTTAAAGCAAGACATGAGAAAATGTACTCCATCTAACAAAGATGTCAGGGAAAAGACATGGTGCATTTCTAATAGTTCCTGTAGACCTGTGGAAGAGCCTTTTGCTTGTTGTGGGGCAAATGTCATAAAGGACTCCCCCACTGAAAACCTGGCTTTCACTGCAGCTGTTTACAACTGCAATAAAGTGTGGCTGCTAAGGGTGTGGAAAACAAAACTTCCCCTATACTCCGAGTCTCTGAAAGCTCATTTATAAGAAGGGCAGATTGCCTAGCCAGTGCATGACCGGGATGTAGGGGGGAGGTGTGAAAACAGGTCCTGCTTTCAAGGCTGAAACAGTGGGGGATATCTGTGTTGCCAAGGCCTCCCAAGTGTTTACGACCAGCAGCTACCAACTTCAAACAACAAAGTGGCTAGTTACCAAATAGACTAAAAAAACAATAGTCACAGGTTGGTCGGTCGGTCTAGGTGGTAAATGGCCTGGCGGAAATGGAAACTCATATTTCCATTTGTTGAAATGGACTATCACAATGGTTGCATTTTCTCAGAAACTACAAGGCACTCTGCCTACTTGTATGTTTCATTTTTTAGATAATCTCAGGGTGATTTGTTGAAATAAAATGTGTCCACCTGCAACTTGGGTAAATGTAATGATCAGCTAAAAGGTGTTCCTGGCTGCTCTGAACGTTTTCTGAATTTGTGAGTTGGTGTACCGGTGGATGATAAAATTAAGAATGTGGGGATAAATTGCATGTTTCCAACAATTATGCTTTTTGCAAAAATTACACAAAATTGCCAAACGCCCGTGCAACATGGTGTGGATCCGGCTGTTTTATTTAATTCCCCATGATTAGCTAAATCAGAAAATATATACATTATGGCTGTTACTAGTAAATCACAAAGTTTTGCCACAAAGTTGATATGGGAACAAAAGGGGATTTCAAATGAGAGTTGCCATATGTCTGTTCCCGACTCTTAAACCAATCCATCGAGAGAGGCTGGAATTGGGAGGAGAAAAGAGGCAACGGTCCAATCCTGGTTGCAAAAACTCTTGCACGGCACTGCCCAACATTGAGATCTTGATGGTGTCCTCACTGGAATATAAAGTGGATGCACTGTGAGAGAAAGGAGAGAGCTGCTAAAAATTATCATCTGACAGCCACAAGGAAACACCAAAGGAGATTGTTGAAATTGCTCTGGGTGGAGCAGTCTATTGCTGGGGATGCCTGGAAAAACCTGAGTGGGCCCCAAAGTGAAGAGTTGGGGCCCATCCTTGAGAGAGGAGCGACCAGACCCCTGCCCTGTCCTCCAAGAGGGTCCTGAAATGCAGCTAGCTTTCCTGAACTTTAAACAGAGGTGTTCAATGTGAGTAGAATTGAGCTGCTTGAAACCAAAGGCGGTGGAGTCTGCTTGCCCTAAATCCTTTCCCTTTATAGTGGGGGCCAGGGTGGCGGGTTGGGGGTGGATGTGTAGGTCCTTGGCCTATTTAACTAAAAAAATGAATTTAATTAATTCCCCTTGGCAGAACACCACAGGGTGATTTGTTTTAAATTCAAAATTAACAAAGCTCACCCCCAGTTTGCGCTGAAAACTATAGACTGTAAATTAATTGGGTGATCTTATGGGTCCAGCATGCCCAAAACAGACCTTTAAGTGAGGAGGGTCTGAAAACAAACCGCTAAATCACCCTGTGTTTATTTTAAAGCAAAAGTGTGGGTGAAATCATAATTGCCATATGCATTTGTACCAATTTATAAAGCAAAATGCTAGCCTTTTAAGCACACAGGAAAATCGAAATTGCACAGCACTACATATTTAAATTGCTTTTGTTCATTGCCCTGTGTTGATTATTTCTGGAAGTGAAATTGGGATAAAGTAAAGTATTGTGATTTGTGTTTTTCCCAACCAACTTGTATGATTTATTTGTGCAACCAGAGGTTTTATTGTGAGTCACGAAGAAGATGGAGTTCGTCATTTTAGTGTGATCTCCACTCCATTATTTATCATTCAAATAAATACAAATACATTGTCTATACTGCAGCATGGTTCTTGGCTCGCTGTGGGTACCGGGGGGAGTAAGGCCAGCTCTAAAACATAAGGGAGTATTAGAGGGCTCCCTGGTTGGAGGTGGGAAGAAACTCCCCAGGTTAAGGGTGGTCTCAATATAAAGTGACAAATTGGGGGTTTGTGCACTGGGATCTGGCCATTATTATTGACTCATGAAGTGCATTGATGACAGTATATTCATTTTGGTGTAACTGCACTGATGTAGATATAAGGCTGCAATGTATTGTTAAAAGGCATTGTAATGCTTGACCCCTGAGTTACAGGGAGGTGTGTAGGTGCAGACAAATAAGACTCTGTAGAGAGCTAAGGCATAAAGGAGATTAAGAAGTCATTTTTGATTCAGCATTGGGTGTAGAAATCAAGCAGGAACAGGGCGATGATTTCTGCCCCTGCGCAAAGAAAGTTTTACAAGAGTTGCAAAAAGTCATTTTAAAATGACTACCATATAAATGTGTGTTGCCAGGAAGCACTTCCTGGCTAAGCTATTCATTCGAGGGGAATAGGGTAAGGGCAATGCTGGGAACTGGCAAATTAGAATAGTGTAATAGGTCACCTCAGTTAACTGACATTTGGTGTGAGGGTGGGATATTGCGCAAGGCATTACAGGCATTTTATATGACCCAAAACGCTCACAAAGAACTAAGTCATTTGGCTCAGCTCACAGTTTATTTATACTTTCACTTGTAGTTAGTGGAAGAGCGAGTGCAAAAAAGTGAGGCTGATGGAAGTAGGTTGAGGCCTGAAAACAGGCTCAGAAAGAACTCGCACAGCTTGGAGATAAAGTGCAGCAGATGTTTTGAGTTAAAACAAGAAAGGCTCATTGAGCAACTACAGGATGAGCTGAAAACACAACAGCAAGCCAGTGCAGAGAGAGAGAGAGAGAGAGAGTTGGATGCACTCCATAATGCATGTAACTGCGGTCATGTTAAAGAAATTCTCTTCACACAGAAACACACAGAAGGCCTGTAAGGAACAAGTCACTTACCTGTAACTCCTGTTCTCCAACATTGGTCTGGCATGGATTCACATGCTCATGAATATTCCCTGTCGTCAGGCTGGGAATCCACAGAAAAAGAAAAACAGTTTCACTTTAGCTTGAAAACTGTATTCCTCTAAACCTCACTGTCTTTCAGGTCATACTGCCCCCGTCCAATGACAGACCTCTCCCTAAGATCCACCCCTGGTGGCCATCTTCAGATATGGAAGCACGTAAAATGGCAGTATTAACCAAGAAGAGCCACAAAGGCAAAGGCGGGAAGGTTGTATGGGTACTGCTGTGTAATCTTTATTCATGAGCATGTGAATTCATGCCAGATCCATACTGGAGAACAGGAGTTACAGATAAGTAACTTGTTCCTTCTCCAGGATAGGGTCTGGCATGGATTCACATGCTCATGAATAAAGATTACACAGCAGTACACATACACAACCACGGGTGATGGCAAGGCTCAACAGAAGTAACACTCACCCCTGGAACAGACTCACCTCAAGCAAACAGGTTGTGTAGCAGTGCTTGGCCAACCCGGGACTCCTCCCTGAAATGTCAGACGACGCAGTAGAACTTCCTGAAGGTGTACGTGGACTTCCACGTAGCAGCCCTGCAGATAAGATACGATATATGATATGATAAGACATTTATAACGCACCTATACACAAGTGTTTCAGGGCAGAGGCACACCAGAGAAATGCTGTCATTGCTGCGATGACTCTGGTGGAATGGACTCTCGGCCGCCCTGGAAGGGGTCTGCTGGACAGTTGATGACAGTGGTTGATGCAGCCAGAGAGCCACCTGGAAATGTAAGCCTTCGACAAGGCCTTCCCATGATTCATAGGTCAAAAACTGACAAATGAGAACGTCTTCCAAAACCGCTTTGTGCGTGCCACGTAAAACTTCAAGGCACAAGCAAAGTCCAGCGAATGCAAGGTCCTCTCCGCAGGTGACGACAGATTCAGGAAGAGGACAGGCAACACCAAAGGCTTGTTGAGGTGGAACTCCAATGGCACCTTCAGCATAAAGGTGGGGAGTGTATGCAGTACCACCATTGAAGCATGGAAAGACAAGTATGGATGCTTGCAAGACAGGATCTGGACCTACCCGACCCGCCTGGCTGAGGTGATCGCCAAGAGGAAAGGGATCTTCCAGAAGAGAACGTTTAGCAGGGTTTGATGCATCGGCTCAAAAGGCACCCCCAATGCGTTTAGTCAAGACCACATTGAATTCCCAAACTGGAGCTGGCGGAAAAGTCCTGAAGAAGCCCTTGAGGAACTCCTTGACGAGCCTGCGCAACCACAGGGAAGGACTACACAGTGTCCTGGTTTAATGGGATATGGCGGCCAGGTGCACCATGATAGAGGCGTGAGCCAGTCCAGCTATGGCCAAAGAAAGAAAATATGGCAGGGGATGTGGAGTTGTGACATGCAGAGGAGCCTGGCACCACACAGAGAAATGCTTCCACTTATGGTCGTAACATGTAAACATTGAGGAGGCTCTGGCCTTGGCCAGTATGTCCTTACATTCCACTGGTAAATAATAATATCCAGATTCTAGGGCTGCAGGAGTCAGACCCTGAGGTTCAGTGACACTGGATTGTGGGGTAGAATCACCCCTCCCTCTCTGGCGAGACGATCTGGAAATGGAGGCAGCCTGATCGGAAGAGCCGCCGACAGACATAGCAGATCTGGATTCCAGATTTGCAACGGCCACGCCCGAGCCACAAGTATCATCCTGCAGTGACACTAACCTAGTGTGTTGATTACTCATAGCAGGAGTGCAAACTGAGGAAACAGGTTTAGGAAAAGTCCCTCCCACAGGCACGAGAACGCATCCCCCATGCTCTTCGCTGCGGGCACCTGCTGGCGAACGTCTTCGCTGTCGCGAAGAGGTTGATCTGGGGTTAACCCCAATCGTGGACTAGAAGGTCCACTTGGTCCTGGCGAAGCTCCCACTCGTGGCAAGAATGCAGCTCCCTGCTGAGTGAGTCTGCTATGGTGTGTTCTTGGTGCCCACCAGGTGAAAAGGGACGAGAAACATGTCCTGAAGAATGGCCCAGTGTCACAGATCCTGGCCCTCCCTGGAGATAGACGGAGAGCGTGTCCCGCCCTGCTTCCAGATGTAGAACATACTGGTGGTGTTGTCCGTGAAGGTCCTTACCACCTTGCCTCGTAGCGACAGCAGAAAGGACTTGAGGGCCCACAAGATGGCTCTAAGCTCCAGGACGTTGATGTCAAGGGTCTTTCCTTCTGGCAGCCAGAGGCCTCTGGCGTGCAACTGTCAGGTGTGTGCTCTCAACCTCTCAGAAAACGATCCGTGGTGATTGTCTCCTGGTAGAGAGGGACTTGGAATGGAGCCCCGTGCACGAGAAGAGGGTGTACGCCCCACCTCTGTAACATCTACAGCAACTCCTCATTCAGGGTGATCTAGTCCATCCAGGATCCAGAGACTTGCAGCCATCTCACATCTAGAAACTCCTGGAGAGGCCTCATCCGCATCTACAAATGCAGACAAGGTTGATGCAGGAGGACATCATGCCCAGCAGCGACATTGATAGCTCGCACAGTAGCGGACCTCACTGATGACAGGCGCTGCACCTTCCCTAAAATGGCTTTCATCCTCTCTTCAGAGGGTGACGCCAGACAAGTTAATGTGTTCAGTCGTGCTCCCAGACACAGAGCCTTCTGCAATGGCTCACAGCAGGACTGCAGATAATTTATGGAGAATCCCAGCTCCATAAGCAAATGCATTGGCCTCGCCGTGTGTTGGCTTGCCAGTGCGTGAGAGTGGAATCGGACCAGCCAATCATCCAGGTAGGGGTAGACATGGATGCCCTTGAGACGAAGATACACCGCCACCGGAGCCAAGTATTTTGTAAAGACCTCTGGGGCTGATTTCAGGCCAAAGGGGAGCCCCTTGAACTGATTTCAGGTATGTTTCGGAGTCAGGGCTCTGCCCTGCGGGTGATGCGGATGCTGTCCTCTGCTGCCGTATGTCTGTGAGCGACCTCTGTAAACTTCTTGAACCGTGGAGCGGAAAGGCTTTTGATAAGAGGTGAAATATCCCTTGAGGGACCTGACGGACCTTCCTCTCAAGGAACAAAGAGGCGACCAGCGCAGTTGTAGGGTACCCAGCGAATTTGTAGAGACTCGTTGATGGCCTTGCCAAAGGGGTTCTCTCCATCAAATGGCATGTCCAACACTTTGGAGTGAACGTTCAGTCTGAAGTTGGTAGCTTTCAGCCATCCCTGCTGACGAAGAGACACTTTGTTGCCAATATGACAGAATCTGGTGTCAGCAATGTTCAATGCCACTCTAATGGGGTGGTCCAAGTCCACACCCCCACCCCCCTCTCCTGAAACAGCCCCAGCGCTTCTACCTTCTTGTCCTCCGGTAAGAAGTCTAGAATTGGGCACAATTTATACCATAGTTCCCGATCATAGCGGGACAAAATGGCCAGGGCGTTAGCGGCCCTAATGGTGCTGGCAGCAGTATAGATGATCCATTTCCCCATAGCATCCAGCTTCTTCCACTCCTGGTCCGGGGACACCATGGATGAGGACGACAGGTTCCCCGAGCAATTCCTGGCTGCGGCTGAGACCACAGAGTCGAGTGAATGCTGGGACCTCAGGCACTTGGCGGCCGAGTCCGGGACTCCGCATTTCTCCTCGAGCCTATCCCACTTGGATTGAACTGTGTTCGGATTCTTAATTAGGGCCAATACCTCATCCCAGATATTGTTTAGCAAGGGAACGGACATGATGGTTGTAAAGACTGGAGGGGGGTTCTGTACTCCTGCTCTCTATATGGCAGAGGAGAGGCAGACCCCAGCCAAGATTCTCTATTGTTGGTAGCATTGGACGAGCAATCAGGGTCTAGCTTCTAAGGAGGTGATGCAGGCTGGTTCTTAAGTACAGTGTAGACCCCAAGCACCCACAAAGGAATGTTCACACACTGTATTAGTTAAAACACAGTCTTTATATAATTAATGCTCAAGGTTATGTACAATATCACGATAACTCACTTTGTACTCGGTTATCTACAATGGCAAATCTATACAGTTCTACATGGTACCACAATCACTATTCATTCTCTTTAAAGTGCATCAACTGTATGGTTAAATGTCACACAAATCAGTTCATAAAGGAAACCAACAATAGATATAAGAGGAAAGCAGTTGGTTAGAACAATTACCGTTAGGCACAGTTCTGTGTGGAGATCCCCCCTCCCCCACCTGGGCAACCTGCAGAATAAAGATATATCACAAGCCCAGTCCATATATTGTTCACAAGAGTTTTTCCAATAGTTCCGCAACCCCAAAGTATCTGGTGTTGTAGAGTTCCTCGTCGGGAAATCAACAGCCCTTCTTGAGGGTACTCTCTTTAAGGTAGGAGCCACCGGTCGTCGATCGACCGGCAATGAACAGGGTGAAATACGGCGGTGAAGTGGCAGCTTCGTTCCAAGCGGTGCTCGTCGCCGACGGAGCGTAGAAGTCCTGCAATGAATAGGGGTGTGGGGCACCTCGGTGTCGATAGTTTAGGACCGCAAAGAGTTTGAAGAACTGTGGCCCAGCAAGAGCGTCGAGTCGTCCGGCATCTCTGTGGTCTTTAGATGGCGGGAAACCCACCGGCGGATGCTCCTTGGCACGTCTCTGGCGGGACAGAATGGTCGATGGTGCAGACAAGAGCGTCCTTGGATCAAATGTTCTTAGGCAGCGGGAGCACTGCGGTGGCGGTTGGCGATGGACAATATTCCGGGCGCTTCTCTTTGGGATTCCGCGGCAATCCTCGTATCCGGTTGGCAGCCTTTCATAGGTCTATCAGGGAGCTTTGGTAAAGATCAGCTGGTGCACGATGGTCCCTTGTAGCTCGGGGAAGAGGTCGCCTTACCAAGTCCTCTCTTGGATCAGTTCTTGGAGACACAACCGCTTTCAGATCGGCGAAGTAGAGCAACAGCAATTCTTCTCTTCCAGCAGGGCTTCAAGGACAAGCTTCAGTTTCCACTCCAGTTTCTCTTCTGCTTCTGAACGATTTCTAGCAGTGGGAGGCCCCCAGATATACTAGTTGATCTCCCATTCCTTCTGCTGGGTCACACTTAGGCAACCAATCACTCAGAAGGGCATTCAGCAGTCAGTCAGCCAATCAGGTACACAGTGCATTCAGGCCATTCTTCTCCATCCAGACACTCATAACACAGAATGTGGATTCGGACAAGTACCACACCATTCAACACTACACAATGCATTCATACCGGTTTTGGGCAGGGCTGTCCCAGTCATTGCGTCAAACACCAGATACCAGACATCCACAACAAGAAGTGTATATTCGTCACACACTCCATTCACCCAGGTCCCACCCACAGGTGTACCCACAACATACGGCCATTGGGAAGGCTCCAGCCAGTCTGGTCGGCACTTCCCCCACACTACCATATATGGAACTTCTACCCAACAGCCAGTCAGGGGGAAGGGACAGAGTCCGGGCTTTCCGGGACTTGAAGAAAACAAGGTAACAGGAGATGGAAGGCAAGAGGCCACGGAAGCCATTTTGTTTTCATCAGGAATCTACCGATTCCAATGACAGGGCCTGGGCATCCCAAAATGGAGGACGCTCAGGGCACCCGTCAATTCAGCACAGAGTTGCCACCAACCTGTACCCTGCTCTGTGGGCCACCCACAGGTGCCCAAGAGCATACACTAGGGGCACAGGGTTGTACCCCCACCCATGGGTGCCATAAGGGTATCCCATGGGTCTGTACACCAAACCAAAAGAGAGCTGCACCGCCAGACGTCCCACATGAACTCCTGTGCGGGAAACACGACAGAACACACGATAAAAAGCAGTAAAGGACAAGGATATGGAGGCCCTGTCCCTCCGATGCATTTCCAGCATCACAATGGTCTTCAGTCTGGTCTCTGGTCGTTGGTAAAGGAAACCTTCCATTTTAGTCTCCTCAGGCACCAATTGAAAATGTTCTGAGGCCCTGGACATTATAGTGTGTAAATAGCCAGCCTCATCCGGTGGAGAGGCCCTGTGTGGTTCATCCGTGCCCACTGGCTCCCCGTCACCTGCTTTGAAGTCATCGGCTTCGTCAGTGTCCGTAGCCACTGTATCCGTGCTCGTAGCCAGATCGCCCGTTGGAGTCAAATCTCGAGGTGGAGGCAGTGGGGGAGGTGTCTGTTGACGCCTTGGGCCAACTGGACCCTTGGACTTGTGCTTGCGCATGGCGGGACTCCCAGGAAGCGGCCTTGTAGGACTCTTGAGGCTGAGCGTGTGAAGCGTGGTCAGAATATTCAAAGACGTGTCCCTCGGCTGAGGTGCGAAAGGAAGGAGAGGTGGAAGTTTATTTTGGATTTATTATTTATTTATATATTTCTAAAGCGCTGAAAGCCTGCAAGTATCGGGCGCTGTAATAAAAACACAAAGGATGACCCAATTAACACGATACAAGGTTAAGAAAAAAACAGGAGGCTCACTAGGAAGGGCAGTGTGTTTTCAGTGCTTTCTTTAAAGATTTCAGATTGCGTCTTCCATCCGTGAGGTGGGTAATATGTTCCATAATTTAGACGCCTTAACGATGAAGGATTTCCCTAAGCCTTTCTCTCGTTTATATTTTGGACAACTGAACATTTTTTTGCCAGCCGAACACAAAGTTCTGGTCGGGAGGTATTGGGGGATCCGTTTTTTCTTTTTTAGGTATAGGGGAGCAGTGCCATATACACATTTGTGGACGACTGATTCAGTTTTAAAGAGGATTCTCTCTTGAATGGCTAACCAATGCTAACCAGTGTAAGTTTTTCCTATGCTGAGAAATGTGTTTGGAAAGTTTGTTAACGATGCGCACAGCGTTGTTTTGTGTCACTTGGCATTTACCCAGGAGAGTACCTGAATCCCCGACCAGCAAGGAGTTGGAGTAGTCCAATTTGGACAGTACTGTGGCACGGGCAATAGTAGCTGCATTGTCCTGAGATACATGTTATGTTATGTTATTTTGCATTTATATAGCGCCTTATATACCATTGGTATGGTCTGAAGGCGCTGCTAGGTTGAACGCCCTTGGGAACCGAAGTTCAGATCAGTAGAGGGTGTAGAGAGAGTCAAAAGGTGCGTGTGAGCACCAGGTGTGCGTGCAGCTCGTGCAGTATTCGTGTGATAGCTGCTTCTTAGCTGTAGGTGAGGTGGTTGAGAGCAGGAGTATGTGTTCGTTCCGGCAGGGTTTATCCAGACCGGATGTGGCTGTGTTAGGCCTGAGAAGAACGCCTGGCTGGGGGGGATGTAACCAGCAGTGTTTACTTAGAATGATTTGGAGTGAGCGGCGGATGTTGGCATGAGAACAGTTATACCGAATGGTGTCATAGTATCTCTGTGTTCTAGTTTAGTGGTGATGTAAAGGAGAGAGTAAGCGTGGTGGTGAGATATGATGAGTTATATGCTTTTTCGAACGTTCCCTGCATTCCAAACCATACTATATACGTCTACATACGCAATTCTCTGTGCTCATTTGCTCCAGGCACTAATCCGCTTTATGCCCTCATATGTATTATGCACTCACCCCCTCTACGCACTCACCCCTTCTACGTACTTGCCCCCTCAATGCACTCACCCCGTCTACGCGCTCCCTCCCTCTACGCGCTCATTCCATCTATGCGCTCAGCCCCTCTACGCCCTCTCCCCCTCTACATGCTCGCCCCCTCTACACACTCACCCCCTCTTCGCATTTGCCCCCTCTATGCGCTCACCACCTCTTCGCATTTGCCCCCTCTACGCGCTCGCCCCCTCTGTGCACGCGCTCGCCCCCTCCACGCACTCGCCCCCTCCACGCACTCGCCCGCTCTATACGCTCGTCCGCTCTATACATTCATTTGTTCTATACATTCATCTTCTCCAGCGATCTACATACTCTCCGCACATCCGAATTTATCCGCCATCCACACTCATGTGCTTTACTTGCTTCTCTTGCGGATACCTGCAGATACGATCTGGAGTTGTCACATGCTCTACATACTCATCCGCTCCACATATTCATCTGTTCTACATACTCATTCGGATTACGCTCATCCGTTCTGCATATTCATCTGTTTTACGCACTCCTGAGTTCTACTGAATTCACTGTATTTACGCACATATCCGCGCTACACGCACATCCGTACTACACACCCATCCGCTCTACACACTCATCCGTTCGAGATGTTCATCCATTCTATACACTTATCCAATTTACTTATTCATTTGAACTATATAGTTATCTGTTCTTCCATGCATGCATTCTTCCATTCAGCGTGTTCATCACTTCCATCTGCTTCATCAATTGTAATTATCTCATCAGTGCCATTCATTTCGTTCACTCCTCATGCATTTCTTCCATTTCAGCAGTTTAACTCTCTTTGCTGTTTCCGTATGATTTATTCTTATTAGCCCTTTTACTGCTTTGATCTACTTTACTCGTTTAATTCTTATTGACCCTTTACTGCTTTGATCTACTTTGTTCGTTTAGTTCTGATTGTCCTTCTAGTTTATATTAGGGGTTATTTAGCTGCCAATTTCTCGGATCAGGTAGTTTGTTGGATTGGTGTCATTGAGTTGTTGTAAGACTGTTTGGGTTAGTATGGTACGGTTGGTTTTATGGGAAGAGCCAGTTTTTCAGCGGTTTGTTTAAGGACGTTAGGTCCTCAGTTAGGCGGATGTGGGGTGGGAGTGAATTCCATAGCGTGGGGGCCAAGGCGGAAAATGATGATCTGCCTAATCTGACAGAGTTTATCTTCGGTATGACTAGGAGGCCGGCTGCGCTCGATCTTAGGGTTCGTGGGGAGTTGTAGGGTTTTAGTTTGTCTTGAAGATATTGAGGTCCGGTTTTGTGCAGTGCTCGATGGGAGATGCATAAGGTTTTGAAGGTCACTGTTCGTGCTACTGGAAGCTAGTGCAGCGTTTTAAGAGCTGGGGAGACGTGGTCGAGTAGTAATTTGGCTGCCGCATTTTGTGCTCTTTGGAGTTTATTCAGTTGGTACGCATGGACTCCGAGGTATAGGGGGTTTGCATAGTCCAGTCTAGATATAACGATTGATTGGACGGCGGAGAGTCTGTTGGGAAAGGAGAGATACGGAAAGATGCGCCTAAGGGTTTTAAGGTGGTAGTGGCAGGACTTTGAGACGTTGACTTGGCGCGAGAATGTAAGGTCAGAGTCCAGGGTGCATCCAAGATTTTTCACTGATTTGGCGGCGGTCGGTGAGTTGCCCATGGCGGGTGGCCATGGTAGTGGGTGCGGAAGAAGTTCTGTGTTGCCACATATCATGATTTCCGTTTTAGAGGGGTTTAACAGGAGGTGGCTTTGGGTCATCCAGAGTTCTATGTCAAGGAGGCATGAGGCCAGGTCAGGTTGGGAGTTGGGTTTTGAGTTCAGGAGTTTTAGAATTAGTTGAATGTCGTCGGCGTAGTTGTAGCACAGGATGTTGTGTGAGCGAATTATTGGTGGGAGGGTGATCAGGTAGAGATTGAACAGGAGGGCAGATAGGCATGCTCCTTGTGGGACTCCCGTGTCGACTGGTCGGGCTTTGGAGGTATAGCTGGAGAGTATTGTTATTTGGTACCTATCTTGGAGGAAAGAGGTTATCCATTTAAGAGCGGTCCCACGAATTCCTAGGGAGTGGAGGCGGTCTAGGAGGATTGAGTGATTGATTGTGTCAAAGGCGGCGGATAGATCGAGGAGGATTAGAGCGGCGCATCCCGCGGAGTCGGCTGTCATTTTAAGGTCATCCCAGATCAAGGTTAGGGTGTTTTCAGTTCCGTGACGTGCTCTGAAACCTGATTGGGCGTTGTCTAGGAGATTGTTGGCTTCGACAAAGGCATTTAGTTGGGAGTAGGCGGTTCGGTCAATGAGTTTGGCAAGGAACCTGGTGTTTGAGATGGGGCGGTAGTTTTTGGGCTCGAGAGGGTTGAGCGAAGGTTTTTTAACTAGAGGTTTGACGTGAACCGTTTTGAATGCGTCGGGAAAGATACCAGAGGAAAGGGAGGCATTTATGATAGATCTTGCGTGTTCTCCTGCACAGGTGGAAGCGAAAATTCTTTAAGGGTTGTGGCTGGGCAAGGGTCCAGCGGCGATCCAGAAGGTTTGCGGGCGGAAAGAAGTTTGAGAAATTGCTCCGGTGATATTGGACTAAAGGATTCGAACGTTGGCTGCGTGGAGGTCGCAGCTGATGGGCTGGCCGGTATGGGGGGAGAATTGCCTGGTGGATGTAAGAGAGCTAGTTTGGTGGTTAGAGTTTTTGTCCTTTCTATAGCTGTGGTGTAAAAGTGGAGGGAGAGTGAGTCACACAGTGATTGTGACGGGGTCGGGACGGTCGTGGTACAAGCTGGATTGGGGAATTCGGAGATGATTTTGTGGAGTTCTTTGCTTGGGTTTTTGCAGTTTAGGATTTGGGTATTGTAGTGGGCTTTTTTTGCTTTCCGGATTTCGGCCTTGTACTGGTACAGGTGTCGGGCCAAGGTGGCCCTGCTCTCCTGGGTTTTGTTTTTCTGCCATTTGCGTTCTAGATATTTGTATTGTTGTTTAGTGGTCTTCAACTCAGAAGTGAACCATCTGGGGAAGAGGCCACGGCGGGTTGATGGTTTGCAAGTGGGTGTGAGCCGCATCAGAGATGCGTTGAGCCATGAATCAAAGGCCTCAGGGGTTAGTTGGTTGTTGAGACGGCAGGTGAGTGGTGGCGTCTGTAGGAGTGCCTCGGCTAAGTCCAGGGCGATTATTAGTTTTTTCCAGCATTTGCGTAGATTCGGAGGTTCAGATACGAGTACGGGAAGGGGGTCGGGTGAGCGAATGGTGAACGAGAGAATGAAGTGATCGGACCAGATGATAGGGGTGGGGGGCTTTAAATGAATGAGGGTGTTGGAGCTAAAAATGGCATCAAGAGTGTGTCCTTTATAGTGAGTCGGGCCGTTTATGTGGGGTTGGAGATTAATTGCGTCTAAACCATCAACCAGGGAGTGTGTCATAGGGTTGGTGGGGATGTCGAGCCATATGTTGATGTCTCCAAGAAGGGTGAGGTTGGGATGGTTTAGTTGGAGGATGGCAATAGAGTCGCAGAGGTTGTTTGCGAATTGTCTATCGTAGCCAGGGGGCCTGTAGATTATTAGGAAGCTGTGTGAGAGCGACAGGGAGAGGGATAGTTTAACCAGGAGAGATTCGCAAGACGGAATGGAGGGTTGGTTGTCGATGATTGAGGCGCGGAAGAGAGACTTGAAGACGAATGCTACCCCCCCTCCTCTGGACGGATGGTTCAGTGGGATGAGGGAGTAGTCAGGGGGAAACGCTTCATTAGCGATTGGGGCGAAGTCGTCAGAGAACCAGTTTCAGTGATGAAAACTAGGTCTGGTTTGACATAGGCGAGGAGGTCAAAGATGCAGTGTCTGTTTTTTGCTACAGATCGGGCGTTAAATAGGATGCAGTTCACATCGGGAGGCGAGTTTGGTCTCAGTGTTGGAGCGGGAGGGGGCGGTGGCAGAGAGAGTGGAGGGAGAGGGGTTGGGTGGGTGATGCCAGATGGGAATAGTGGGCGAGCAGAAAATTTGGCAGGCTTCGGGCGGGATTGGGTGGCTGCGTGTGATAGGATGATCGGGTTTGGTTCGGGGGATTTGAAAGTGGGGTGTGGGCGGTTAGGAGTTTCAGTTGCAGTTGATGAGAAATCGAGGGAGAGGGGTTTCAAGAAGGGTGAAGCCACGGGGGAAGGAGGTGATTGCGGGAATGAGGTGGTGGGTCGGGACAGGGGAGGCGAAGAGTGCTGAAAGATTGAGGGGGACCAGGTACGTTTCCCCTTTAGTTTCTTTGTTGCGATTGGTGTGTGAGAGAGGGTAGGGGGTTCAGAGGGGGAGAGGGAAGCAGCTTCGGTTCTTGCTAGGGCTAGGCATGCAGTTTTTAGGGAGGGGAAAGGGTGCGGTCGGGGGTGGAAGGTGGCAGGGGTTTGAGGGCAAGGTGGGGGGTGGGTGATTGTAGGGGGGTGCCAGGTATGATAGTGAGGGGAACGGGCATGGTTAACGTTGACTGGTCGGTGGTGGGGTTCAGGGGAGGAGTGGTTTTAGGGTGATTGGCTCGCCATCATGCCCCCATGGCTTGGTGTTTGGAGAAGGGAATGGCAGGGAGTGCGAAGGAGGGTGGGGTGGTTTGGGATGTATTTCTCAAGAAGTGAAGAGAATAGGTGCAGCTTTTTATGATGGGATTGACATGTGCGTCGAATGCCAGAGAAGCCTCCAGGTGGATCTAATGTTTTCACTTTTTCAAGGACGGGGATACTATTCGTGCCGATTTTGGATTTGGAGTATTCTGGGTCCAATTTTGTCCATGAGGCTAGTGAGCCAAAGATCATTAACTATGTTGTATCCCCATTTATGCAGAGGTCTCTATGAGATGGTATATAGCTGCTAATATGGCAGCATCTTTTTTATAATCTACTGTAATTTCAATGACCACCTGTGTGTCGTCGGCGTACTTTGTGAAAAACATACCTATGTGCCCCAGAAGAGAGCATAGAGGCCTGATATAGAGATTAAAGAGCAAAGGGGACCGGCTTGCCCCCTGTGGAACACCACACCAGATGGGAGACTTGGGGGATCGTGCCTCACCCCCATTGAATTCTAGCTTCCCCGTCTGAAAGGAATGAGAGGAACCATTCCAGAGCTTGTACCGAGCATTGAACCAGGTGTCCAAGTGCTTCCTTCAAAATACTGTGGTCCAACAGGTCGAATGCGGCGGATAGATCTAACAAGGTCAGCATGCCCAGTTTACCTTCCTTGATAAATTAAAGCATGTGAGACTGGAGATCTATAATGGCGGTCATAGAGCTATAATTTGACCTGAAGCCCGATTGTTTGATATGCAGGATTTTTTCAGCTTCAATAAATGCTTGATATTGCTTATACGCAGCTTTATCCAAGATTTTAAGTAGGATGTTGCAGTTCGTAATGGGTCTGAGGTTCTTCGAGTCCTTAGGATCTAGATTTGGCTTTTTTGAATGGTTGTACTTTCAACCGTTTTAATGCCTGTAGGCACCTTTCTATCACAAAAGAATGCATTAGCGAATCTTGTAAGAAAGGGCACGAAAATGTCCTTGTAATTGAGCACTATTTTTGAAGGAACCATTTTTTTTTTTATTAGGAGCATGCAGTTTCATGGCTTGAAGTATGTTTTCCATGTCCTTTATCTGTAGTCTGGCAAATGTAAAGATGGGGCGTGCCTGACTGCGGGTATTGTGCTCTTTCTGGTGTATGGTGTTGCCTTGTGTAATGTTAGACTGCAGGATATTTTTGTATAGGATTTCGTGATTTTCTCATTAAAGGTGGCCTGAACTGTAATGGTATCTTCTGTAGTGGGTACGAAAGGTACCTGGAGAACATTAGGTTTCTCTAGGGATTTGACATTCTCGAAAAGTGTCCTAGTGCTGTTAGATGCTTTCTGGTTCCGTACTGATGCACCTCCTCTGGCGAAATGGGGGATCAGGCTCACATCATGGGTCCCACCTAGAAACACCTGTCACTGCCCCCCTTTGTGGTCCAAATAATCGTCTTTGTGCAGATTATCGTCACCCTCCTCCTTGGAGCTCGTATAAATTTGCACCGGTTCCTCCGGGGCAGCGCATAGTTCTGCATCCTTCTTAGGATCGGCAGGAGATTTACCCTTTCTCTCTGGAGACTTCTTGGGTGGAGCTGCCCACATATCAGGGGTCTTAGAAGGAAGCAGTTGCTTCATGCCGTGGCGATAGAGACACCCGTGAGGTGGCCACAGCAGACACCACCTTTGTGGCCAGCCCTCCCTTTGACAAAGAAATAGTGGTCGTCGATGGGGTGGTAACAGGGGCCTTTGTGGTTATGATCATCGATGACAAAGTTGCCTTAGCCAGTTGAGCTGCCGATGGTGTCGCTGAGGGGGGAGCAAAGCCTCACCTTTAGATTTCTTCTTTTCCGCCGATGGTAAGCAGAGTTTTGAAGGAGTCAAGGACTTTCTCTTAGAGGGAAGCCCCTCACCGGCGGACTGCCGTAGAAGTAGTCCGTGACGGTGATCTTGTCCTTCCCGAGCTGGGGCCTGCAGCTGTGGCGCACCCAGCGTTGTGCAGCCTAGTCTGCTTTTGGATGCCCGAGGGCGGGGCGTCCTCAAAGGACCTCATCCTCTTTTCTGAGGAAGTTCGCTCATGGAACCGGACGATCCTGGGGAAAGCATGACCATGTCCAGAAGCAGAGCCGGAGGCCTTGCCCGATTTGAGCCACGCTGCGAAGCCTGCTGTAACGGTCATTCTTAATGTTTTTCAAAAATTCATGGCAGACCTCTCATTCATCCTCATTATGGTCAAGATGCAGGCAATACAGACATTTATGGTGTTGATCTTTGACGTACACTTTCCTCAATCCACATTTCGCATAGAGTTTGAAGAGGCATCTCTTCTCCTCGGTCATGGTGGAAAGGCACTAGGAAGGCCCAAGCCCGGGCCTTCTCGAAACTCATGGAAGATCCGCAATGTAGAAAGACCTCCGCTGACAGTGGGTCGCATTGCTGGTAATCGACCTTTGTTCAAACAATGAGATAAAAATTGGTGAAAACATTTCCAAAATGTGTTGAACAAACACGTAATATGAAGAAATAGCTTGAAGAGCGAAACGAGGACTCCCAACACTGAAGCATGCGGTTAAAATTTGAAGATGGCCATCAGGGGTGGAGCTTAGGGAGAGGATTGTCATTGGACGGGGGCAGTATGACCTGAAGGACAGTGATTGGTTTAGAGGAGAAATACAGTTTTCAAGCTAAAGTGAAACAGTTTTTTGTTTTACAGTGGATTCAAAGACTGGCAAAGGGGAATTTTCATGAGCATGTGAATCCATGCCAGACCCCATGCTGGAGAAGGCTGAATATAATTTGCAATGTGGAGAGGATCAGGCACCTAGGGAGTTTGTGCAGGAGCTAAAACGTGCATTTGCTCAGACTTCCCGGTGAGTGAACACACATAGTAGGGAGTTCTCATAATATAATTTATAAACTGCACTGAAACAAGGTACGGATTATTGGAAACTTTGTAATGTTGTTGAACAAATGCCAATAAAAAGATGTCAAGATAAAATAGGGAGTTTGTGACCACCTATTTCCATGCACTCCCCAAATACATAATTACTCGGCTTGTGCATGGTTTTCATGAGCACAGGACCCTGGATTGGGTAATCGAACAAGCCACCAGGATTTATAAGGTCCAAAAGCCCAATAAAAATAAAAAACACACCCAAAACTCCTAAGTCCTCTAACACACATGCTGCTCCGAAGGTGGCAGAGGTGAGAACTACCCCTCCCTTGGACATGGAGACAGGGGGGCTTAAAAGTAACCCTTCTACAAACAAAAAAAATGGAAGGTTGAAGGTTCCCCTCACCACAGCCCAATAGAATGGTCGGCAGGGGCCCAGAACAAATATCCCTCAGACCCTGCCACCTATGTAAGCCCTAAGAACAAGGGTACCAAGCTAACCCTGGGATACATATCCAGTCCCCCGGCCCAGCAGGGGAACCAATCAGGTAAGTACTGCCCCAGGAAACTTCCCTCAGGAAAGAGGTATCGCTCCACCTCCCAATCTGAACTTTTTTCCCCATAAATCCCCTGAACCAGAACTTCCAAAATAATGCTCCTCTCTCTTCCAGATTCCAGGACCATAGATCCAGGAACCCTGGAGAAGGGAGATTCAGGATGGAAAATTATGGGGGAAGCTTCCAGTATCCAAGCTACTCTGGGTTAAGGGATAGTTACCCTTTTCGGGAGCAGCAGAGGTAGGATTTGAGACCTCCCTCCAACCCAGAAAAGGCCTTGCAGCTGGAGCGACAGGTCCACCATCTCACTGACGACCTTGGGTGCATGTAGAGGGTTCAGTCCAATCCTCAACCTAAACCTGCTTCCCAGAATTCCCCCAACACCCAGGCAGATGCCACAGGGGGAAATGAAGGGAGGAAATGTCTGACAAATCACAGGTTCCTGAGGGGTGTGCCCGGGTAGAGGGGAGATGCCAAGCCCTAGAGGGAATTTCCTTTCTCAACCAGACAGAACCCCTAAAAACCCTTCAGCCTGAAAGTGACTCTTCTACCCCTGAAATGTTAGAAACCAAAGATCAAAGAGTAAGCAGGAGAGGCCAACGATGAACCCACCTTGTGGAAGAGCTTAAGAAAGGAGTCCCTTTAGGACTTGGGTAAGAGAAAAATGGGTCCCAAAAGAACCTCAGTGGGACAGGGTAAGCATGGAGATTCACCCAAAACAAGAAACTATTCAACCCCCAAAATATGAGCCAGACAAGGTAGAAATGGAGGGGTCCTTTCCCCAAACGGGTTCTGAGTACTGCATCCACGGAAAACCAGCACAGCAAAGAATTGGGTGAAGAAAGGGTATTCCCCCCAAATCTGCCCATTGTCAGTTTTAACATTTTCTTCATAGATTCCCAATCTGCGACACAAAAAATCATCCAAGATCAAACAGTGTCGGATTTCAATATCAAGAAAATGACCACCGGGCTGGCTAATAACTCACATCCTGGAGGAGAAAGAAGGCCGGTTCTATGCACCGGTAAAAGTGCAGGATCAGTGTGAATTATCAACTTTGGTGGATACTGGATCCCAAGCCACCCTCCTGTTTAAAATGCCCTTTGGCCAACTAAGCTTAGGACGGGGGAGGGCCACCACATTCCCCTTGCACCACTTGTGATGGGGACCCTTCTCCAGTCTTGAGAATCAATCTTCTTCCCAGTTTTCAGTGGCAATCCACACGTCAAGGGAACACCCTAAAGCATTACACCAATACAAAGTCAGAAGAAACCTTAAGTCCTGTAAAACTAGACAAGGAAGAGCCTGCTCATAGTCTAATAGACATTCAGAAAAAGGGCGAACAATTGTTTTTCCCTATTCAGTTAAATGAAGGGGAAGAGCTAGTGCTCGCCAGAGTATGCCTGAATAATGGGAGGAGCTTCATCAGCAAAGGGTTATTCTGGAAACTCCCAAAAGAACAGACCATTCCCACATTTAAATTGATTGACAAATGGGAAGTAGGTCTGGAACCCCAAATTCCAAACATCTCCTGCGCAGCAGGTGTATGCTAAAAATGTCCACTTGCAACAAACGCATAGAGCATAATTGTTGGGTCGTGAGAGGTGTCCCTTCTGCCTTTTATTTGGGCAGTGACATTCTCAACCTATTTCGCAATCAATTTGCACCTAATTAATAATGAAGCATGGTCCCGACTGGGGAGTAACCCCATGGGCTTTGACGAGACCGAAAAAGCATTCTGGTCTACTCAATTGCTGCCTTATGTGGTTGAAGTTCAGGTGCGAGAAGAGGTTGCCATACCAGGACAGGTGCAACTATTTACAATTCCCCTCAAAATTAACTAAGAACAGTACCTCAAATATCAGGACGCTTATATACATTTAAATTCCCATCTCCAACTACAAGGTCTGTATTTAAATCTGAAACTTCTAGTAGACCTAGGACAGGACACCATTCAAATATTGGTGGATAACAGTGACCGTCGAAGTATCACTTTGGGCGCAGACACCTTTATTGGAATGACGGTTGATACCCAACATTATGCAATTGATTTAGGTAATGAAATCATGGGACCAATCCCAAACAACTGTTTCGACATCAGCAACAGTATTCCTCCAGAAAATATTTTTACTAGGCATGGGGGTAATTTCATGGTGTACTCTTCCTGCCCCCACAGGGTGGAAGAGGTGACCTGTGACATCAGGAGGGAGGAGGTAGTGTTCAAAGTCAAGAACCACTAACTCGAATCCCTGTAACCTACTGTCCAGGTCAACACCATAAAGAGAGCTCTCCACCCCAACTGGAGGATACCGCTGAAATTGCCAAGCCTAAGGTCTTTCCAGGTTTCAAGCAGATGGTCGAGGAAAGAATCAATCTTGCTGATGCCTGTGAGACAGAGGAGCAAAGACAAAAGCTGAAATAGGTATTCCTGGAATTCCAAGATATCTTTTCAGTGGACTTATATGACTGTGGACGCATCTCTATACATTCAACCACCATACCCACGGACCCGGGAATGGCTCCTGTATTTGTGAAACAATACCCATTACCACTCTTGTCCATGGAATCACTCAGAGAGATTATTATTTATTATTTATTAAGAACTTAGAATCCCATGGGATAATTTGTGCTATCCACAGTACCTTCAACAATGCACTTACTGGAGATACTCAAACCAAACGGCCAATGGAGACTATGTGCAGACCTGAGGGAGTTGAACAAACGGGTCCACATGTCAACATGACACTTCCCTACATTGATCAAGGGCTGGTCCAGATCAAAGGTGTACACCACTATTTAACTGACCGACGGCTACTGGACAGTACCTGCGAGTAGGGAATACCAGTACAAGAATGCCTTTACCTTTGGAGGGCAGCAGTACACGTGGACCTGAACCCCCTTTGGATACATAAACTCTAGCAATGAGTTCAACATCTTCTTACATAAGGCCATGCCTAACATGGGCGTATGGGGAAACCTGGCCTATGTAGATGATGCCCTGATAAAGAGCTCAACTGTGGGGGAACATATAGCAGACATCAGCTATGTTCTAACCCAGCTGCAGAAAGCCAGAGCAAAACTGTCCTTTCAGAAGGCACATGGTCTAAGAACCGAGTGAACTTCCTTTTTAGGGCACAAGATCACGCCTGAGGGACTTAATCCCCAGGCGAGGAAGATGGAAGCCTTAATGAAATCAAAAGACCCCACCACTCTGCTAAAATTAAGAAGACTTCTTGACTCACTAATTATAGTTTGAAGTTCATTGAAGACTATGCAGAGGTCATTCGACCCTTGGTCCATTTATTAAACACCAGAGTCAAGTGGAAATGGGTTCCGGAATAAGCTGAGGCAATTAAACAACTTAAAAGTAAATTTTGCCAGACTCCTTGTTTGGCTTACCACACAAAGAACAAGGAGTTCTTCTTGGACACAGGGTTCTCAGATACTTGCCTAACAGCAGTGTTGTATCAAAAGCATGACAAAGTCAACAAAGTCTTCGTGTGCGCGAGCAAGACTTTGTCCCGTGTGGAGGAATAATTCAATGACTGAGAGAAGGCACTCCTGGCACAATGGTATGGGCATTGACAAAAATACCGCCCATTCATCCAGGGGGAGCACATCATTGTCGAGACTTCTCACCAACCCTTGCAATTTCTACAAAGTGACAGAATCAGGGCAGGAAACGTTAGTGATTACAGAATGACTTCCTGGACTCTGTCCATACGAGGCTTTCCTGTGGAGGTCAGATATGGCCAAAACAAGAAGAGCCCCCTAGACCAAGGGTTGGTGGACTTGCATAATTGTGCTCAAGAAAACTGTCTCGAGGATGAAAGTCTAATTACCAACAACATGGAGGCGTGCTTAACTTCCCTACACAAGGGCTATGAAGAAGACACATGTCAGGGGATACCCAATGTTTATGGGATGGGTGATCCTATATGTTGATAAACAAAAGGGAAAAAGAACTAGTGGCTGGCATTGGGAATGCCTGAGTGAATGATACCCCGGAACTCTCTGCTGGTTACTAAATAGGATCCCGAAGTAGTCAATTTGCAGAGTTGACAGCCGTTCATCAAGCCATCCTCACTGCAGTGCACCACCAACTCAAGGAACTGGTCCTAATCACGGACTCTGAATATGTCGGGAATGGGTTTGTGGAGCACCTGACTAACTGGAAAAATCGTGGCATGCTTTGTGCCAACAATAAACACTTAAAGCATGCCAAACTGATCCGGTCAATTGACGATCTGGTGACCTCCAATGAAATAGCCATCTATTCGAAGAAAAGGTCATTCCAAAAAAAAAAGGGGGGCCAGATAAGACTGGGAATGACTTGGCTGACCAGCTGGCTAAAACCAGAGCACTGCAGGGGTATGTCATAGAAATGTAATCCCTGCTGTGGGAAATCCAAGTTGCCGACTGCCCAGTGGAGTAAAGATAAGCCTGATGCAGATTTGATCACTGCACAGAAAGAGGGCCTGATCATTGGAAAATTATACCAACACATTGAAGACCCCATGAGTTTTCCTCTAACACAGTCGGAATATACCAGTAAAGAGGATATCCGGGTGTTGATGAAATTTTCCAAGATGTTCCGGATCCAAGACGGTTTGTTAGTAAGGAGAGCCCAAAGTGGCTGTGACCAGTGGCTGATACCTACCTCATTCCGAAGTCGGTTGTTGAACCACGCCCATGACACGGCCACTGCCCGTCAAAGTAGGTTTCACACGACATTAGAATTCTTGCGCAAGGTTGTCTACTGCCTACATATGGGTCAGGACCTTGACACGTACCCCTAAAGGGTTGTCTTGTGTGTGCTCAATTTCAACCCAGTTCACTCAATCACAGAGCTCCCATACAAAAAAGGGCAATGACACTGCCTTGGTTAGATTTGCAAGCCGATTACATCGGGCCAGTGATTCGCTCCTCTAGAGGAAACAAGAACATGTTGACTGTGGCCTGCTTGTTCACAAAGTGGGTAGAATGTCTTCGAGCCCCGAATTGTAAGGCACAGAAAGCTGCTGCACTAATGATCAACCACATCTTCTCTTGTTTCAGCCTCCCGCAAAGGATGAGTTGGATCAGGGAAGTCATTTTACTAATGAGGTGATGACGAAGATGTGGGAGATTCTAGGGATAGAACGAAAACTCCACATTGCCTACCAACTGGCCTCAAAAGCAGGGGGGTAGAGAAATACAGCAGACAATTGTAAGCATCTTAAAGAAGTTCATGGCAGGCTCAGCACCCAGTTGGGATATCCGATTACCGCTTGTCCTGATGGCTATTAGGTTTACACCATCTTCCATAACGCAGATGTCTCCATTCGTGATCATGACCAGACAAGAAATTGCAAGTGCCATCTAATAGCCTAAACTAATTAGAATAGTACATATCTTATGGAAGCAAAATGGGATAGGATTTTTGTTCGGGAATGTTTGAAGTTTAGTAATAATCACAGTGGTCACATTTAAATCAATATTGATTTAAGATTGACATCATTCTGAACCTTTGTATGGAATTATTGGTGCTAACATTTAGACGTTTCTCCTTACATGTGCATACCCAACTTTTGGTAATGTTTGACTGTGGGGATTACATTTACATTTCTTATTAATGTAACACATATTATATCACTTTTTATTACAGTGCTTAGAACCAGGACACGTCATGGCACACTTCTTACAAATGCAATATTAATGTTTTATTTTGTATTGAAGAAGGACTGGAGGGAACAGGGGTCAGGAGTGGCTGCAAAGCAAATATGATGAATGTTTATTTTTATCTGCAATTACTGTTTATCTCAGCGAGTTAAATGCTCAACTGTGCCATGTGCCTGCCTGCACTTTCCAAGTTCAAATCTAGGCAGCGCCTAATCAGCCCTTCATCCTTCTGAGGTTGATAAGCAACAAGCTACTTACCTGTAACGTTCTCCAGCATGGGTCTTGCATGCTCATGAATATTCCCAGTCGTCAGGCTGGGCATCCTCGTTAAAGCAGTTTAGCTTCAAGCTAAAAACTGCTTGTCTCCTCTATAGTCTATCAGAGTCACTTTGGGTCATATTGCCCCAGCCAGCGACACTCTTCCTCCTAAGCTCCACCGCTTGTGCCCATCTTCAGATTTGGTAGCGCATGTAAAGGGGCAGTATGAAGCAAAAAACAAAGAGGTGAAGGAGGGAGGGTTGCATGTGAATCCATGGAAGACCCTTGCTGGAGAACAAGAGTTACAGGTAAGTAACTTGTTCCTTCTCCAGCATGGGGTCTTGCATGGATTCATATGCTCATGAATATGATTACACAGCAGTACATATACACAACCACGTGAGGTGCAAGGCTCACAGAAGCAATATATTTACCCCTGGAACAGACTCACCTCAAGCAAACAGGTTGCGCAGTACTGCCTGGCCGACCCGTGACTCCTCCCTGGAATCCCTGTCGATGCAGTAGAATCTCATGAAGGTGTGGGTAGACCTCCATGTAGCAGCCCTGCAGATGTTGAGCAAGTCAGAGAAACTCTGCTTTTGCTGCGATGGCTCTGGTGGAATGGGCTCTCGGCTGGACTGGAAGCAGTCTGTTGGCCAGACAGTGGCAATGCATGATACAACCAGAGAACAGGCTGGAGATGGAAGCCTTAGGCAAGGCTTTCCCATGTTCCACAGTTCCAAAATTGACAAAAAGCAGAGACGTCTTTCGAAAGTCCTTTTTGTGTACAACATAGAACTTCAGGGCACACGCAATGTCCAGCAAATGCAATACCCTTTCCGAAGACAAAGATGTATTTGTGAAGACAACTGCCAGAGTCTGAAGGAACCTTTCGCATGATGGAAAGATGAGTTTGCAGAACTAATTTAGCGGCATGGAAGGACAAACACAAAGGCTTACAGGAGAGGGCCTGTATCTCTCTGACCAGCCTGGCTGAGGTGGATGCCACCAGGAAGGCGGTCTTGTTAGACACTTCAAAAGGGGCTTGATGGATTGGTTCAAACAGAGGCCCCATCAGTTTAGACAGTTGAGCAACCACCCGGGTGCAGGAGTCTTCACCAGAGTGAATGTTCTTAAGAGGTCTTTGAAGAACTCCTTAACGAACCTGTGTGACCACAGGGAGAGATTGCTTGGGTTCATGTGTAACAGGATATGGCAGCCTGGTGGACCTTGATAGCGGTAAAGGCGAGGCCAGTGAGAGTAGATACAGTAGAGGCTGAAGAGCAGTCACCCGTAGCAGTGAAATCTTCTGCGGACAGCACCACACTATAAAGCGCTTTCACTTGTGCTTTTATCAAGCCAATGTAGAGTGGGCACTGGCTTTAGCTAGGAACATCTTGTATTCCGAAGGTAGCAAATAGTGTCTAAATACTAAGGCTGCAGGAGCCAGGCTGCGAGGCTCAGAGACGCTGGGTTGTGGTGCAGTATTGTCTCTCCTTCTATGGAGAGGAGATCAGGAAGTCGAGGCAGCGTGATGGCCGGGAACACCAACAGGTGGAGAAGGTCAGAGTACCAGGTCTGCCTGAGCCACGCCGGTGCAATGAGGATAATTTTGCAGTGGCAACATATGAGTGTGTTGATCACTCATAAGCAACAGCAGAAAGGGTACAGGAGGAGGTCCTCCAAAGAGAACAAGGCAACCCCCCAGACTCCTCAGGTGAGGATATCTGCTGGAAAACTTCTGACACTTGGCATTAGCAGCCGTCGCAGAGGTTAATCTGAGGGAATCCCGACTACCTGAATAGATGCAATACTTGCTCTTGTTGAAGCTCACATTTATGATTGGTCCACAGCACCCTGCTGAGAAAGTCTGATGGTGTTCTGGACACCGTCCAGGTGAAATGGGACGGGAAACATCCGTTGAAGAATGGCACAGTGCCATAGAGATTGTGCTTCGAGGGAGAGCGCGAAGGGGCGCGTCCCACTCCATTTCCTGATGTAAAACATGGTGATGGTGTCCGTGAAGACCTGCACCACCTTTCCCAGGAGCTGAGGCTGAAAAGGCATTAAGGTCCAGAATACTGCACGCAGTTTGAGGACATTGATGCGCAACTGCTTTCCCTCCGGGAGCCAGATGCCTCTGCCGTGAGAATGTCCTGTATGGGCTACCCAACCCTCCAGAGAGCCGCTGGTCATAACTGTAGCCTGATACGGAGGGATCTGAAAGGGAGCGCCCTGTGAGATGTGTGGACGAAGTGAGAATTTGAATGGTCTCCGCGGTGTGCTGGGTTGTCAGCATGCAGGACGGAGATTGTATGAGCAAATTGTCCAGTTAAGGGTAAAGGTGGTTTCCTTTGCGGCGCGTATACACTGCCACCTGTGCCAGGCATTTGGTGAATACTCTTGTGGCTGATTTTAGGCCAAAGGGCTAGGCCTTGAACTGGTAATATTGCCCTTGAACGACAAACTGTAGGTACCACTGGTTTTTGCGATTAATAGGTCATGTGGAAGTAGAAGTCTTCCAGGTTGAGGGTCGCCAGCAAGAAATCCCCTTGCTCCAGTTGGCTGATTACATGCTGCAACATGACCATCCTGAACTTTTGGGATTTGAGGAACTTGAGGCGCTGGAGATCTAGGATGGGGGGGGCCACCAACCCCCCCGACTTCTTCCATACCAGAAAGTATCTGGAGTACACTTCAGCGCCTCCGGAGCTCAGGGACCAGTTCTATTGCCCCTTTGCCTGGCATGGCTTGAACCTCCTTTATCATCGGTGCCACGTGACAGGAGGAATGTGTGGGCATCTGTCTTGGAATCTTTTGCCACTGATCAACATAATTTGATAGACGGTCTCTCCCTGGGGTGCAGAAGGGGGTGCGGGTCCTCTGCCGGTTCAGGCCTGGTTAGGCATCTGCATCTTGGATGTGGGGGTGAGGATGATGCTAGGAGCCACTGCTGTAGGCCTGAGAGCATCCCCTACAAGCCTCCAGGGTAGTAGAGTGAGAGGGCTGATGATAGGGGGTGGCGAAACTCTTTGAAGACTTGGAGACTCTCCCGTTAGAGGAACGAAAGCACTGTCTCCTCTGCTGAAGTGCGCCCAGAGAACATGCTGCCTCAGTGTCAATCTTTGTGGCCTGAAGAGTTTTGTCGGCCACCTTGCCAAACAGGTTGTCACCATCGGATGGCATCTCAACTACCTTGGTCTGTCAAAAGAGGGGGTGCTGGGAGGCACTAACACTTCAACGATTATGTATTCTGTGAGTGAGAACGTCAATCATACGAAAAAGCTCAAATTTATTACTGGTGCAAAGGGCAAATGCCACGAGGCCACTCGGGGCTATTTAGACAACTGAAGAACGAAACCGTGTGTTGTCACACGGTAGCCCCATATGCACTCTAAATGGGACAGAGTCCCTGAACACACTTAAGAACTATATCATCCTAATGTCCAAAACTGTGGGATATAGGCAGGAGTATAGATTACACCTCAAAAGTAAATAAATGTTAGTAAGTTACAGAGTCAAACATTAGTGACTTTCAGTAAAAGAGTGGATATTATACCAATTAGCTTAGCTGTACGCACTTCAAAGAAAAATATCAAAAATGTATATAACGTGTTTTTAATACAGGACAAGATAAAATGAAACAAATCAGAAATACTCTTCCTACAATTTGAGGCCACAACAAGCATGTAAAATCCTTGTCAGATATTTAGGATCAACATCAAAACATACTACATATTAAGAATCAATAATAATGAAGAATCACCCTTTAAAACGTATTACCTCTTGTCAGGCAGAGGAGATCACTCTACAATTTTTTCAAAATAAGTGCATTCCGGAACCATTGACCATGAGGTTCCAAAACAGAAGTACAATAAATGACTAGTGTTACAACATTCACACTAGACCATATCGCGAAAGATATACAAGTCCATTTAAGCAATCCCAATTAGCACCATTGGGTCTATTCTGTTGCCAACGCATTTCGGATTTACAAATGATCCATCTTCAGGGCTATGGTTGCTATTGGTTCCAAAACTATTGAAATTTGCCGCAATGTAGATGCCTAAAGAATTATAAAGGAGATAATTACTAGGGGCTCAAAGTGAAAGCTCAACTAAATTTCTTAAAAGCAGAAGATGCCACCAACCTTATGGTCCACAAACATTAATTATCAGTTACTTCAATCTCACTGGACTGCAGTCACACACTGCGTCCGGGTCCAGATACAGGTCAGACGGTAGGAAACCGAGGTCCCTAGAGTGGGGATAAAGCTCAGTGTTAACAGCTACTTGAGAACAACAAAGCTGTTAAATAACTTGTGGTGCATCGGGTCAGACATTAGAAACTATCCTAAGTAGTATGTGGCCCCGGAGGTCCCCAACTACTTTGCTATATGGAACACTTACGTGGTCAAAATACATGTTTTGGTCAACGTGACCCTAGATCAAAACTCGAGCGTATCCTCGAGAAAGGAACGCTATTTTGAAGTGCATTAAGACCCTCACCAAGTGAGTGCGGACCTGCCAGGAACTAAGCATTAAAGCAGGTAAGTGACAGTGGCGTTGCAGGCCAGGTCATTGGACCTGAAAAGACTTTTCTTTGTGGCATCCGCCATGGTGTTAGAGCAAGGTCTGGGCCTGTGGCACCACAAACTGGAGATCCGATGATGGACCGAGGATCTTCTCCAGCAAGCGGTCGCCGCCGCCAGTAGTCACAACGTGACGGTTGACGATGAAGACATTAACTGTGACCACAAAAGTGATGGGTGGAAGGTTTTGAATGAATCTGAACCACTGGCATTGCTCTGGGCAACCTTCCACACCACCATTGCAAAAGCGGTCCAGCCATATGCAAATCAGTCAGGTACTGCCACCAATGGTAGCAGCCCAACCCGAACTGCTAGGCCAGGTCCCCCCTCTGCATGGAAACCCAAGCAACCCCAGACATGTTTCGGCCTTGTTGGGCCTCCTCAGTGAGGTGCAGCTTGGTTCCCTGTGGCACAGCGAGCAAGGGACCCACGTCTGGGCATACCCTTTCTCAAATAGTGAGACAAACTGTGACCAAAAAAGTGAATGATGAAGAGGTGAAGACATTTCTCAAAAATAGGTAAAAAAGAGCTAAAAGCTAATGATTTTCGAGGAGCGAAGCACGAGGACTCCCAACACGAGAAACACACTGTAAAAATCTGGCCACCAGGGGTGGAGCTTAGGAGGAAGTGTGTCATTGGCAGGGGCAGTACGACCCAAAGTGACACTGATAGGCTATATAGGAGATGAGCAGTTTTTAGCTTAAAGTTAAACTGCTTTACATTTACCAAGGATGCCCAGCCTGACAACTGGGAATATTCATGAGCATGTGAATCCATACAAGACCCCATGCTGGAGAAATTGAGTACCATTACATTTGGTAGTATTTCCACCATTGTTACAGCACTTCTAAGTGGGAGGGTTTAAGCACGAAGCGCTATACATAAACCTGCGATATAATAACATTCTCAAAGCATTAGGGAAACTCAAGATCACCGCAGCCTCAAAACTGAGTATTTTGGCATGCCCAAAGTGATCGACCATAGAAAGATAAAACAGTCAAACTGATTCTATATACGAAGCTCTTGAAGTGGAGCGTCAAGTCTGCCTGCCCTAAATAGAAAAATCCTCTCTACCTGTACCCTTGCAAAAAAGCACATTAGCCACTGAAAGAAAGCCAAAAAGCACATGAAATGAGGAAGGTTCCTGGTAGGGGGTATTGTGGTGTGAATGTCAAACTGCAGCCTGAAATAAATGAAATATACACACATTTCACCTACGAGAATCTGTAACAAATACAGTTTGTGTGCTGCATGTCACCAGCACCAGACCTCCTGTTGCTCAATGCAGAGAAGGATAAAAGTGGGTGAGGGCAGGCTTTATGGAAGGGCCCTTTTTGGAGTCTCTGCTGCACCAACAACAGCCACCACTGTACTCCAAAATCTAGAACTACTTCCAGAAACCAGTTATGCTCAGTCACCAAGCAAACACCCTGGTGAGGCCACTCACATGGTGATAATGGGGCATGACTTTGACCCAGAGGAAGCCTAAGAAAACTGTGTCCCTGTATCATAATTTGCCACACTCTGGAAATCAGAGTCTGAAGATAATAAAATGGGATAATAACGCGATCCAGAATCAGGCCTGGCGTCAGGGCCTTTCACACTATTCAGTTAGAATGGAACTCTTTTCTTTATGGGGCCCCCCTTCGAAATAGCAATACATCTTAATAACTTTTCTTAAGCGGTCCTTTAGGGGTTAAAGCTTCCCTGCTGCCTCCCTTTCTTTGTTTTGCTATACAGAGGCCAGAAAACCGGTCCTGAGATAATCTGTAGTTTTACAGATCCTCTCTAATGCTACATCTAGGATTTGCCACAGCATGAGGTCACAGGGTGGAGCAGAAGGAATGCACATATGCCCTAAATAAATATTTGTCCTCACAAATTGAAGGCTGCTGCACTTTAATTGTGCACTGTTGGCCAAAGACAAAGTTCCAAAAACTGTTCAATAATCACAGACATGTTCCATCCTTCATTTAGCTCTTTGGAGTGGGGTATCTAATATGCTGGGAAATTAATAAAGTTCAACAGTGGAACTCCTCAACCTTAAAGATAAAACCAAGGAAATGACTCATTCAATTTGCATTAGGGCACATACTCTCCTATTATAATGTATGCACCCCACAGCTGCGACCCCCCTCCCCCTGCCCCCAACAGAAATCCTTTACCTAGGTTGCACTGAATTCACTCTTCCCATTCCTTAGGATACATGGATTGTGTGATCAGATATGTGCTGCTGGTATTTAAAAATACCTCACCAACTAAAACTGCTTGTGCCCCAAAAAACGTGTTTACCATTTTTCAACTGCCCTTTTGCATTGCAAATCCTAAAACTACACCAGATCAATGCCTTTTCATTATGAACATATACAGGTAGGTTTTCACAGCTTTAAGTACGAGGGCCTCCAGGCATCGTTTTCGGATGCCTCACTCCTCCCCACTACACAATGTGTAAGAATGGCCCAAAGAATGGTGGTGGGGACGTTGGAGGCTGAGCTTCCCTGTGGTACTTCCATTCCATACAGCCGATGTTTGTCCAGCTCTGGTTAGTTTGGACTTTATAACAGGACTTCAGTGAAGGACAGGCAGAGGGCTTATAAATCGAGTGGCTGAAGACGGGCCTGATGAGACGTTTTTATTACAACAACAGTGCATTTACAACTCCAATTAAGTCGTTAACTCTCAGAATAATGCTTTGGAATCAAAAACTTGCAGGCACGTTGAGTGCAAAGCCTGATGGTAAGGCTTGTTTAAAGCAAGCTCAAAGAGTTCCCAGGAGGAGTTTTGGCCGGGGAGAGGCAAGAATCGGTGGGAATAGCCATAGGTATTAACATAGCCATGGTCAGTCAATGGGTGGGCTCATAACCAAACACCAC
The DNA here is from genome assembly GCF_040938575.1 of Ambystoma mexicanum. Lineage (NCBI taxonomy): Eukaryota > Metazoa > Chordata > Amphibia > Caudata > Ambystomatidae > Ambystoma > Ambystoma mexicanum. The sequence goes on along the minus strand of NC_090934.1, from coordinate 685,964,061 downwards.
CTATAGACCCTGTGTGTCCCTCCTCCTATGTCATTCCTGTGTCCCTCCTCATATGCCATTCCTCCCTATCTGTTCTCCACTGCAATCGTTTAGGCTTATAGGTGTTGCTAGCGACACCAAACAGCCCAAAATAAAAAGGAGAGAGACACCACGAAGTCTCATTAACACTGCACTGCTCTACTGAATTTATCTACACCACCAGTTAGGGATCAATCAAGAAATGAATACAATGTCAACCTGAACGAAGATGGGATTAGGATCTGATTACCTGATGTGGTTTCTGGCCTTGCCAACATGCAAAAACGCTTTGTAGTGAAAAGCGCGATAACATGGCAGTGAAGTAAAGTTACAAACTGATAGCACTTCACATTTTTCTATTTGTTTTATTGATTCCATAGTAGAAAGCCTAAGGCCTGGTTCTTCACATCCAATTTGTAGCCCACCATGTATGAGAGTATTAGGCAGAATCCTGTGCAGTGCCCTTAGGGATCACTACACACAATTAAGACTACAGGTGGCAATACAAGTTTTACCTTCGGTACAAGCCTGTACTACTATGTCAGAGTGGTAGCAGTGGCGGAGCAGCCAGGCTTATCTCAAGAGTATATGAGCAATAGCAGAGATTACACAAAGGGTCCACAATTACTGTGACTCAAGCAAATACTGACTCAAGGTTTCAGGTAGAAAAATATAAGTACATTTATTTTTAAACCATTCGTTATAAACACAACACTTCTATTAAACTTAAACAAAAGCCACACGTCAAATATACTACAACTAACCAATTCACTTTGTACAGTATGTCTCAAGGCAAGTACCCTGTGTTTGAATGAACCAGTGTTATGCACAAAACACGTTACCGCGAATACGATTGCGATCACTTTTTGACAGTTCAGTCTACTAACTAAACGCGTATCCATGACATGAAATGCTACCGGCGCAAAAACACACTTAGCACCTGAGATACTCAGAGGGAGTTGGAGGCAAAAATCACAGGCAATATTTTGGTTAGGCAGACAGAATCGAGAAACACTCATAGGCAAGAGTTCAAAAGTCAAAAGGGCCGAAGCCAGGGTCAAGTGACACCGGGGCCTGTTGCCGAAGATCACAGTCAGATAGTTCACAATTAAACGTAGCCACGAGAACTTCGATATTGTCAATGTTCGGAAGCAAAAGTTATAAGAAGGAGGGAAGTGTAACGCTCACCTGGCTCCCACGGAGGCGCTGGTCTGGTCTGGGTTGCTGTGGCCTCTTCAAGCGTGATGCGCAGAATTCGCACCACCGATTGAACTGGACCCCCAAATCTTGCTTGTCTGGCCCGTAGGTATATCCTTCTGCAGATGAGAAAGGGGATTAACTGTCTGCTGAATAATGTGCTTGCTCCCCCTTTTCCCCCTTCGTTCTCCTCTGACTTCCTCCAAAACCCCCGGTTTAAGCTCACCTTATGGTTTGGAAGGATGAACTCTCCATCCTGCTTCTGATGCAGGGGCGCGCGGTCGTCCAGTTACTTCACTGGTTTTCAGAATGGCGCTGGCAAATCCACTTGACTTTACTGAGCGATACGCCGTAAGTATGATGATGCAAAAGTTCAAGTGTGAGCCTCCTTTTATGTTGTCTTTTTCTGTCCTTTATTTCAGGTGCAGAACAAAGGCAATGCGTTGAGGGGTTAAATTGCCGGGGTAAAATCAGGTGAGTCAGTGATGAGGGCGACCCCTCTAAATGTCTTTATAATTCCCCAGTAATGTCTTTTGTCCTTTCCCCATAGGGGCCGGGGTGCGGTACCTGCCAGAGATGTGGCGCCGACCCGAGATGTGGAATGGCTCACCAAGAATAGCCGGTAAGTAATATGGCTGAAATTCCGGCTTTCCTCTTGTGTTCCCTGGCTCACCTTTTGTCTCTTCTTCTCTCCCTTAGGTGTGGTGCAGAGATGTGGCGACCGGCACTGAGAGCCGCGATGGAGCCGGGCGGCGTCACGGGAACAGGTGAGTGAAGCGTGGCGCTGCAGCGAGCAACGCAGTGCTTTTAAATGGAAGTCTTCCTTCAGGAATGCTGGTGTGAAGATTCCGGATGCAGGTAAGAAGGTTGAAATAGTTCTTGGTTTTCACCTTTCTCTTCTCTTATTCCCTTACAGGTGTTCCAGGTTCGAGGCGGGCGTGGCCGGAGTCCAGGTGCAGGAGCAGACACGGTGAGCGTTTAGCTGCTGGGATGCAGAACAACGCGAAGCACGGGTGGCTGTCCGGGTGTGGCTTAAATAGCCTTGGAAGAAGTTCCAGGTGAGTATTCTTCCACAGCCCCACCCAAGTAACAAAATAGTTCCTTCAGAAAAATAGTCCCTCCTAAGCCTCATTTGGCTTGGTTCTTCATGCAGCATGGTCTGCATCAGGGGAGTGTGCAGCATGGTCTGCTTCAGGTAAGTGCACCAAACACTTCCCTTTATGAGCCTGGCGCCTATGGCGCCAGGACTGATGTCCAACATGAGCCTGGCGCCAAGACAGAGTCCAAAGAGCCCCTATAAAGGGCCGCTGGGCTTTTACCCGGGGGCGTGATGCCTGCTCCCGGGGGTGCTGGGCCTGGCCTGGTGCTCCGGGGGTAGGCATCATGACAGGAAGACAAGGGCAAGCCTTGGAAATGAAGAAAAGGGGTTCACCCAGTTTCCTCAAGCAGAACGCAGTACCTTATTCCAATGGTGCAGTTGGTGCCCTGGCAGTTGTTCCTGTTGGTTTCCCGCAAACCCACGATTCCTGGAGCTTCGTTGTGAAGGAGGACGTCTGATGGGGGTCTGCACCACACAGGGATGAAGCCGGCAGTAGCAACAACGAATAAAAGGTGCGCTCCTTAAAAACACAGGAGAGGCTCTTCAAATGGCTATCTGGACCACTACAGCTGTGTGCAGCGATTTCAACTAAGGAAGAGGATAATCTAGCTGTGGAAGACGAGCTGGTTATCCCCACCAGGCTCAAGGGAAGAAGACTCCGGACTGGATCTCCTCTTAGTCATTGAAGGGCAGATAGCTCAGGACTGCAGCAGGGCTTCACCGGGACGGGGTAGTTGCAGCAGCCGTCGTTCTCTCCGCTTCTCTTCGGTTCCTTGTAGCTCCAGTGGCGACTCTCTGACTTCTAGCCCAAGAGACCTGCCTTTTATGCGAAAAACCCCCATTCACACAGCCTGGCTGTCAATCACCCAGCAGGGGGGTTGTCCAGCATGGACAACTACCCTGGCCAATCATGACAAAGTGCGACTTGGGTTTTCTAGGATACCCTGTGCAGGGGCGACTACACCCCGCCCTCACATACAGCCCACCTAGACACCCAGGCGCCTTGAGGTGGGCTACTGAGCAGAAGCCCGCCAAAAGACGGTGAACAAAGAAGGCGAACCAAGTTTGCCGCGCAAAGTAAAACACAAGAAGGACTTTAACAAAAAGAAATGGCGAATAAACCCAACCGGAGCCAAAAGAAAGACGATTTGGTCAAGCAGGTTTTATGTTCGAGGCTAATATAATAGCCAAGAACAATACCACATTTATCTAATATAATCGCAGTAGAAAAGTTAGGGTAGATACCACTGCCACCAGCCAAGTCTAAATGTTAAAAGAGCGAAACAATGCTCTAAGAGGTACAGATGAAAAGAGTTAAGAGTTGACCCTTCCAGTACTCCATGTAAGATGGGGTGTACTGGATCTGTGGCAGATTGACTAAGTAAAGTTAATGGCAACTTTACCCTTTTCTGGGTTGACTGTAGTCAACCTCAGAAATGGAGTCGGGGGAAGTCTCAAAAACAACCCTGTGCCACGGCACTGAAGGTGCTGTGTGACACACACAAAGGGGCTACTGAAGTGGTGTACTCCAGAGCCCACAATCCCAAAAAACAGGTAAAAACACATAGCAAAATACAAGTAATAGTGGTGAAAAGCTCACACTCTTACCAAGTGGAAAAGAAACAACTCCAGAGATCCAGCAAAGCTGCTGAGGGACTCACTAGGTAAGGGAAATTAGCCATGAAATGAGAATTCTCCCTAACAGAGAGTACCCTTCACACATTGCCTGAATGCTTACAGTATCATAACTATACAATGTTACTGCTGCTGTAAATACACCTGCTACTTCATCTGTAAATTACTTATGTATATAAGACTGTACATGTAAATATTATTATTACTGTATCTATTTTTATTAACGGTTTCAATGCATCCTTAAATACCCCATGGCTGTAAATACGTGTAACATATGTCAAGCCTATGTATTCAATTGTTGCCTGTGGTAACGTGTGTAATGTGTATTACTTGCTCTCCAACGCCCAGATACCCACGGATTTGGCGGGCTTTACAAAATGCTAAATAAATAAACGCAAAGCCGAAAACAAAACAAAACAATCAGAGGGATAAACTGCTAGGGATCTATCTATAAGCAGAATACCTCTTGGATTTCCATAATACTCAAAGGATTCAACAGAGCCTGCTGAAGGCAAACAACGCATCCTACAACAGTAAAGTCAATGCTCTGCCAGAACCCTCTCAGTTCTTCAATTTGACACATACAAAGTAGACTTGTACTGATTCCTTTCAAGGTTGGCAAACCTCATGAATACATATGTGGCTTTCCTGGCACCGGCCATTGTGGCCATGGCTGACCACTTTGATTCCACACACACAGTACAATTCTGTGCAGCCACAGGGAGTATGCAAGAAAAGTGGTGCGCAATGTGAGGAATTCCTGTCTGGAAAGGATGCAGGAGCCCTGGCCATTTACATTTTGTATTTAACAATAAACCAATGCAAGCAATTCTATCTCTATAAGGGAAATAATCAGGTTCCCCTTTCATTGGCTCTAAGACAAAAGAATAGCATGTACTTGTGCCCTACTGCATCAGTATCCTGTTCGCAGTACCTGCCCTACCAGTGGCACAGAACAGGTTCAGCAGTCCTGATCCAGTCCCAGGCACCTTGGCCATTGACACTCTGGCCCTCGTAACCTGCGGCCTGATCAACGCTCGCTCCCTTCCTGCACATGCACTCGATATCCATGACCTAATCACTAAACACAACCTCGACACATTAGCCATCACTGAGATCTGGTTCCATGAAGGATCTGGCTCAGCCCTAGCCCTAGCCATATCCACAGCATACACTATCCTCGGGAATGAAAGACCGTCCACCAGGGGTGGTGCATTCACCATGATTGCCAAGAATCCATTTCCCTCATGCAAGTCAACACCACCATTGATGGAAACACAGACCTTTTATCCCTCAAATTCTCACCATCCGGTAGATGTACTATCACCATTCACCTCATCTACTGCCCCCGTGGCCCTTTGCTAACCTTTGAGCCAAACATACGTCATATTCTCCAGGCTAACCTTAAAGCTTCCTCGAAAAATAATCTTGTTAGGAGCATTAAACCTGGCCCTCCATGACCCTAATGACCCACACACTAAATCACTCTCTGGCGCCCTAGACACTTTGCTTCACCCAACGCCATCACCAATCCCACCCACAAGAAAGGCCACACACTGGACTGGATTGCAGATCACAGCTGTGAAATCTCCACTAGCGCCAATACACCCTGTCCCTTGTCCGACCACATTATCCATTTCTCTATCACGCAACCCAAAAAGCACAAATCACTACCCAACCCACTTCCTTCTGCTGTCACGAGAAGCTCACAGAAGCTCACTAAACACAATATCTTGCCCTGATCAACACCTCCTGCGTCCAGGATCCTTTTGTTACCAACCCTAATTCACTAGTGGATACCTACACATCAATCCTTTCTAAGGCAGTGAACACCCTAGCTCCCCTAGTTCCACACAAATCAAAGACAGTTAGACATTCCAACTCATGGTTTACCATCACCTTTCAGAAATACGCACCCCGAAAGGACAAGCCCAGAAAACTTGGCTGAAGGATCCCACCATCTCTGCTAAACAGGACTTCACCAAAATCTCCAAACGCTATAAATCTGCCATAATTACTGCAAAATCCGAATCATTCAACACCAGAATCAGCAATGCCAAGTCAGATGCAAAAGAGATCTTCACTATCTACCGAGAACTTGAATCTCCAGCAGTACCCGCCACAACCATCTCTAAAGACAAGTCTTCGTGCTCAAGCAGCACTCCTAGACAAAATTGACACCTTGAACAGGAAAATCCTCTCTCAACAAGCCAAATTCGACATAGCCCCCTTAGCGACTAGCAACAGCTGTCCACTCCATCCCCTTTCCCTCCATCGCTCAGTTCTTCTTCCGAGACCTCTCCCAATCAGAAGTCACTAAATTGATTAAGAGCCTAAAACTATCAAAATTCAAAGGCGACACATGCCCTGCATCCCTCATCAAAGATTGTGCCGACAGGGCGAGGCTAGGCGGCCATGGACTAGGCGCTCTCTCTAAGAGCTCCGAGGATCCGTCCATTGATTAGCAGCAGCGCACACATTTCTGGCGAGAAAACCAGCATGAAACTTACAGGAAAGCAATATGAATATCTGGAGCCTCCGCCGCACGCAGCAGTATGATGACCGTACGAAAACTGAAGGAGTTATGATACATTGTTGCAAGCAGTAAATGATCGCCAGACTGGATACAAAATGGCGGCCGTGAGACAAAGGAATAGCCGAAACGAAACTCAGAAGATGTAACGAGTTCCGACGCAGACAACGGACCAGACACCCTGGGAACATCAGGACTGCAGCCCATCGAGTGGACCAGTGCTCACCAGGCGATTAGACCGGCATGCAAGACATACCCGAGGGTGCCCGTGAACCCGTTTGCTGTGGTGCGCAGCGTCACTGCGCAGACAGCGGATGGGGCCTCGAGGACAATGGCAGAGTCAGCACACTGGGAGCAAGGTATGAGTGCAGGACCCGGGCAGCGTTAAGTGAAGTGTGCCGTGTGCGCGAGTGACGCAGCCCCTGTTGCTGCTGCAAAGCAAAAGTGAAGCCGGCCGCGTATCGTGGAAAGGAGACACGGCTATCACCTTGACTGCATAAAGAGGCCCAGGGTGCACAACCGGGAAGCGGCCCGACCCGGGAAAAAGCACCATGAAGCGTGGGGGGGTGCCAACACCCATGGCAAGGCAGTGATCCACTGTTAGAAAGGCGAGCCAGTGAAAGGGCAACATAACTTTTGGGGGGGAAAAATACAATAAATATTTAAAAAAATAATTTAAAAAAAGGGGGATAGCACTGCAACTAACATGCCCCCGCCCGGGATGAGGAAGTGACCAAGGCAAGGGGAGATATTAAGGCAATGAGGTGCCACCCCCCCCCCCCCGGCAAGGAAGTGCATGACCACAAACTGAACTATACAGATTGCACAGAAGGGAAACATTGGTGCATGATGCCGGGAGCTATTAATGCCACGAAGGTGGCGCAAAGGGAAGCCGAGATCCCTTGATCAGAACAAAAAGCAGTAGGACCTGTATTGGACTGGGGAGGCCATAAAAAGCACAACCTGCAAGACAGATAGACGGAGAAGAAGACACGCGAATGAAGGCACTACCCAACATTGGCATGGTGTAACCCTGACCTGAAAACAGGACAATAAGAGACGCCAAGATCTGACACGTAGCAGTGTCTGGGAAGAAATAAGGTGTAAGGCAGCCTGAGAAAACACCTCGAAAGGGCGTGAATAAGGTCCCCTCAACCCTGGACTTTGGGTGGCGCCGAGTGCTTCACAGGCCTACCTCAAGGAGAGGTTAATGGGTGCGAGTAGCCAAGATCCCGAGTAGCGGATTGATATACCATACAAGATAAGTGTGCCGCAGACAGTGCGGGTTGGAGTGTGGCAGCTGAATACCCTGGTCTGGAAAACAGCTCGGACACCCAAACACCATTGAAGTGCCACAACCTGGACTAGGAAAGGTGGCGCAATGACCCATAGAGGAGGCAAGGCTAAGGCCAAGCAGCCAACAATGGACATATTCACTAAAACGCAACAGTCCCCGGCCACTTCAGCAAGGAACACGGACACAGTGCCTGCAGATGCCACCATGTAGAGAGACGACCACAGGATCCTAGATGCCATCACGGAACTAAAGTCCTCATGGGGAGTGGCGATGGCAGAACTGAAAGAGGCGCTGGAGGCCAAAATTGATGCAGTGGGGATAGCGGTCAACCTACTGCGACAGGACTTGAGGAAGCTGGCAGAGCGAACGAGTGGCCTGGAAAGTGCTGTGAAAATTAATACGGACACCAGCATGAGTAATGCCAAGGAGGTACACATATTGAAACAGCAAGTGTCCAACCTGGAAAACCGGGTGGAGGAGGCTGAAGGACAATCGAGACGCAATAACATATGGGTGGTTGGCCTACCCGAAGGAGAGGAGGGGCAAGACCCTACAGACTATGTGGAGAGTATGATCATCCAGGAAATAGGTGCGAGTAAGCTCTCTGAGGGGTCCGCGATCGAAAGAGCAGATAGGGCCCTGATGAGAAGACCGCAACCTGGGGCCCCACCCCGCGCAATTATAGCTAAGATCCTGAACTAGAGGGACCGAGAAAAGATCTTGGAATTTTTCCGGAAAGGAGGAACAATAACAAGGGCGTCGGCAGCTATCATTGCATACCCGGACTACACCATGGGAGTGCAAAGACTGCGGTATAACTATGTGGCGATGAAATGAACACTGCGCACAGCTGGATACAAATACATGCTCAAAAAATACAACAAAGTTCCCTAGTCGGAACTTACGTCCCCTGCACACTATCTTTTGTCTGGTAAGTCAGACCAATAATTAAGAGTATTCAAACATGACATTAAATCGATTTATATAAAATTGGAAACAGAATATTCTTAAAAGAAAATTTCTCAAACAAACAATTTTGGGTCACAAGAAACCATCTTATTTTTATTCATGATGTCGAAGTCAGGAGGGGCCCAACGCGTTTCGAGTGCATCACACTCTTCATCAGGGGCGATAAGTGATTTCTAAAGAGAAATTACAATTGTGCTTACATTAATGTTTTGACATAATATTGTAAACAATTTTGACAATATCTGTTGAATATATTTGTTTCATATAAGTGCCTTAGCATCATCTTGGCATTTCTAGTTACCACTATTCACATCTTTGAACATTCATCGTGACCATTTAGATATATTAGTGATAGAAATCTCTATTTTTTGTATATCACGCAACCTAGGTGTCAAGGTTGCATCCTTCTCCTCTGCACCTTTAATCACATCCTTAGATACACTTATTTTCTATTTACATATCAATCATATGTCATGACCCGGCGAAATTGCCCCTTCTTGACCTCATGGTCATTGGCACGAAGGGCTTATACTCCTTGTTCCTCCCAACATGGCCGTACCAAGCTCCGTGCTACGCACTAGCTTTTCACGTCGTGGCACGTACTATAAATTGGTCACGCCCCTGCGGGTCCACGCGTCTCAACGCTATCTTCGGTAGTGACCCGACGTGTGCTTACTCTCTACATTGGTTTCCTTTGATCCTCTTACTTCCTTCCTTCCTTGCCTTTCATCCTGTTCCTGGATTTCCCCCCCTACTTACTCGTTCATCGCTAATCCTGGATACCCTGGAACCACGAACTTCCCGGAACTCTGAACGTGTCCTGCAACCTGACGAGGCTCGGGCGAGCCTATTCAAGACCCGAACCATCCACAGGAAGAGTCCTGCGGCCGAACAAGGGAGATCCCGATCACAGGTGAGACGGGGGGAGATTTATGACAATTTGAGACGCCAAACGATCAATACGGATTCTACCATGGAGAATGCTATTCAGGACCTGATGCGCGGAATGCAAGAACTTTCCACAGAGATGCAGAATTTAAAAGCAGAGAATACGGCGCTAAGACAGCTTGTCTTGTCACGTGACTCCGCAAACAAGGACAGCGTATTATTGGGAGGAGTGGTTGATAAATACGACGGTTCAACAAAGACCTTACGTGGATTCCTGGATTCTTGTTTGGTACATTTTACCTTCAAGCCCTACTATTTCTCAACTCCTAGGGCTAAGGTGGGCTTCATAATATCGCATCTTTCCGGTAATGCCCTTACATGGGCCACTCCTTTACTCAATTCAGGGGATGCTCTCCTGGATGATTATGAAGGGTTCATCGCAGAACTCAAGACCATGTTCGAACGTCCAGAGCTTGTCCACGGTGCTCAAGAGAAGTTACTTGACTTCCAACAAGGATCCCAAGACATGTTGACCTATGTTACCAGATTCAAACAGCTAGCCAAAGAGGCGGACTGGCCCCTGGAAGCCAGTTTTACCTTGTTTCGCAGAGGTCTAAATGAAGAGATTAAGGACGAATTAGCCAGAGTGGCACGTCCTAGTTCATTCCAGGCCCTCCTGGACTTGTCTATGCAAATAGACTTCAGAATCCAAGAAAGAAAGGCCGAAAAGAAAAAGAATAAAGTCTCAATTCAAAGAAACTCCCCAGAGAATACTACAAGGACCGAATCTGCCAAGAATCCAAGCACTGATTCTGAACCCATGCAACTTGGAGCCTTTCGTGGACCAATTTCCCCGCAGGAAAGGTTAAGAAGGATACACACAGGCTTATGCATGTATTGTGCCTCAGATAAACATCTAGTTAAAGAGTGTCCTCTGGTTCCTCCGCGACGCTCGGGAAACGCCAGCTCCCGATCCTAAATGGAGCAAGGTTCCGGGAGAGCGATGTTTGCTCAACATCAATTCCATCCTTGAACTCTCCTGGACAAAACAAATTGGTGATATTACAGGCCTTTTTATCGCCATCCAAGGACAAGGTCTACCCCTTACTGGCCTTGGTGGATTGCGGAGCAATGGGAGTCTTCATTGATCAAGATTGGGTCAGAAGTCATAACATTCCATATGAAGCAAGAAGTTTTTCACAGCCACTGGAAGCAATTGACGGAAGACCTCTTTCTTCAGGACCCATAAGTCTGCAAACAAGGGAGATCCATCTTTCCATAAATCATCATCAAGAAAGGATTGTGTTTGACATTATAAAATCAGCCCATTACCCTTTGGTTCTGGGCATGCCCTGGTTACAAAGGCACAATCCATATATTAACTGGACGGCCGGATCCTTATTCCTGGGCTCAGAGTTCTGTATGAAACATTGTTTAAACCTGGATACCTCAGTCACAGCTCCTATAAGTCTACCAAGGTGTCCAGAGACACCACTCATGGTTTCCAATATTGTACAAGTTCCAGAGATATATCAAGGGTATGCTGATGTATTCTCTACTGCCATTGTTCAAGCCTTACCTCCACATAGACCCGAAGACTGTGCCATAGATACTGAAACCTCAGCAGTGATTCCCTTTGGCAGGATGTTTATCCTTTCAGAACCCGAAAAGAGAGCCCTCCGGGAATACCTAGACACTAATCTTGAGAACGGCACCATAAGACCTTCAAAATCACCAGCTGGTGCTTCATTGTTCTTCGTTCCAAAAAAGGATACCAAAGAGCTCAGACCTTGCCTGGACTATCGGGGCCTAATTCAATACACCCGGAAAGACAGATACCCACTACCCCTGATCTCGGATATCCTTGAAGCTGTGAGAGGTGCAGTGATATTCACGAAACTGGATCTCCGAGGTGCTTACCATTTGATCCGTATCCGGGAAGGAGACGAATGGAAAACAGCCTTTAGAACACCCTTTGGTCACTTTGAATACCTAGTCATGCCCTTTGGTCTGACTAATGCTCCCGCAGTCTTCCAGCGTTTTATGGATAGGGTGTTCTCTGACATGTTATTTCTCAATGTTATCGTCTACTTGGATGAAATATTGATCTTCTCCAAGGACTCCTTGAAACATGAAGAACATGTAAAAGCAGTACTTCAACGTCTCCGTGAAAATAAACTCTTAGCCAAACCAGAAAAATGTTTGTTTCATGTTACATCAGTTCACTATCTGGGATTTGTCCTCAGTTCAGAAGGAATTAGTATGGACCCTTCAAAGGTGAAGGCCATACTGGCTTGGCCCGCCCCAACATCTGTTAAGTAAATACAATCCTTCCTGGGGCTTGCCAACTTCTACCGGAAATTTATTCCCACCTTTTCCGAGATTGTTCAACCCATTGTTAATATCCTGAAGAAAGACGTTCCATTTAACTGGTCTATACCACAAGACAAGGCATTCCAACGCTTGAAAGAAGAATTCACTCAGGCCCCCATCCTGGCCCAACCTGACATAAATCGTCCTTTTCTAGTGGAAACTGATGCCTCCAATTACGCCATAGGAGCAGTTTTAAAACAAGAATCCGATGATAAGTTGGAACATCCCATTGCTTATCTCTCACGGACCCTGACCACCAGCGAGACTCACTACTGAGTTCTGGAGAAGGAGTTATTGGCTATTCGTCATGCCTTCACTGAATGGAGACATTTACTCCTGGGTGGTAAACATCCAGTTCAAGTCCGTACTGATCACCGAAATCTTCAGGTCCTACAATCCATGCAGTGCAGGAACAGTAGACCAGCTCGATGGGCCTACTTCTTTGCTCAATATCAATTTCAAATTTCACATGTTCCTGGATCGCAAAACTTGATTGCCGATGCCCTTTCTCGGCGTCCCAACTACGTTCCCTTGGAGGATAAGATCTATCCTAAAATGTTTCCACCCACAATTTTTGTAGCTCAAGCGATCAATCTCCTGGAGGAAATCAGAGCACAGACTCAATTATCTGAACTCTGGAAGGACATATCGAAGAAAAATCCCTGGTGTCTGACAATCAAGGAAGGATATTTATTCAAGAACAATTCAGTGGTCATTCTGACAAAAGAACTTCAACAGAAGGTAATGAATCTATGCCATGATACTCTTCACTCCGGCCATCGAGGAGTAACCAACACCTTCCGTCTTATACAAAGACAGTTCTGGTGGCCAGGGATGAAGTCCAGTGTAGTTCAATACATCAAGACCTCTGCTATTTGTAGTCAGAACAAATACGATAATCAGAGGCCGGCGGGTCTGCTTCTACAACCTACGTTGCCAAGCAGACCCTGGGAAATTATTGCCACTGACTTCATTGTTGAATTACCACCTTCCCGAGGATATACAACCATCATGGTAACCATTGACTTGTTCACTCATCTAGCTCATTTTACACCATTGTATAAACTACCATCTTCCTCAGAACTTGCTGGAATTTTCCTGGAACATATTTTTCGTCTTCATGGCCTTCCTTCCAAGATTATTTCGGATCGGGGACCTCAGTATATTTCACAATTCTGGAAACATCTCTGTCGTGTTCTAGGAATCCAACGTGCCCTTTCTTCAGGCTATCATCCACAAACCAATGGGGCAACGGAACGAGTTAATCAAACCCTGGAACAGTATCTTCGTTGTTTTGCTACCAAGGTTCAAGACGATGGTCTCTCCTTATACCTTTAGCCGAATTCTCCTACAATAACTCAGAGCATTCAGCTCTCAAGATCAGCCCTTTCTATTGCAGTCAAGGTTATCACCCGTCTGTTTTACCATCAGTTCTTCCAGAAACTACTCTGGTACCTACCCTTGACTCTTGGATTCAGACGCTAATCAAAGAGAGGCAAAGGATCAGTTAGAACAGGCCCAGATTCGAACCAAAAGATATGCGGACTCTAAGAGAAGACCATCACCTTCCTATTCAGTTGGCGATCAAGTCTGGTTAGCCTCGAAAATGTTACCTCGACATCTACGACCAAACAAATTAGCTCCTCACTATTATGGTCGATTTTATATAAAGGAGATCATCAATCCTGTCTCCTTCCGACTTAAGCTCCTGGATTCCTGGAAGAAGATACATCCAGTCTTCCATACTTCCCTGTTGAAACCCTACGTTAGTTCTACTCGAAAACCCTTCAAACCCACAACTGTTGTTGTGGACGACCAGTTGGAATATGAGGTGTCCAGGATATGGGGTGGACTACAATATCTAGTCGAGTGGAAAGGCTACCCCCCTAGCGAGAGAACATGGGAACCAGTTTCTAATTTAAAGACCCCTTGTTTGCTCAGAAGATTCCATCTTATTCACCCAGGCAAGCCTGGAGGAACCAGTCTTCAGAGGGGGCATGCTGTCATGACCCGGCGAAATTGCCCCTTCTGGTCCTCATGGTCATTGTCACGAAGGGCTTATACTCCTTGTTCCTCGAAACATGGCCGTACCAAGCTCCGTGCTACGCACTAGCTTTTCACGTCGTGGCACGTACTATAAATTGGTCACGCCCCTGCGGGTCCGCGCGTCTCAACGCTATCTTCGGTAGTGACCGGACGTGTGCTTACTCTCTATATTGGTTTCCCTTGATCCTCTTACTTCCTTCCTTGCCTTTTATCCTGTTCTTGGATTCCCCCCCCCTACTTACTCGTTCATCGCTAATCCTGGATACCCTGGAACCACGAACTTCCCGGAACTCTGAACGCGTCCGGCAACCTGACGAGGCTCGGGTGAGCCTATTCAAGACCCGAACCATCCACAGGAAGAGTCCTGCGGCCGAACAAAGGAGATCCCGATCACAGGTGAGACGGGGAGAGATTTACGACATCATACCGAATTCATCTCGACATAGGGTGTGCTTGTGGTGTCAGTTGTTCTTTTTACAAATACATGCTCCTCTACCCGGCAAAGCTGAAGGTCCTACACAAAGGCAAGGCCCATTTTTGCGACACTCCAGAAGAGGCGGCAGACTGGTTGGACGCACATGGTTGCCCAGAACAAGGAGATGATCGGAAGCAGGACGGACAGGACAAGTGATGCAGTTCTATGCATCACTTGTCCTGTCAACGTTGTTGGGTGAGATGAGATTGCAGGCGTAGATAGTGAGCAGGGAAGTAATGGGCACAGGAAACTGCAAACATTGAGCAATTAAGGCATCTGGCATTTGGACACGTTGGACTGGAATATAGATTGTAACAAATTAGAGATGAGCTGAAGGTGCGCTGTGCTTGATGATTAATATTGGAGACACAAGAAGGCGACGACCTATCCCCAGTAGTTAGAATAGTAGAGGTGCCACTAGGGCGACATCTCCCTGCGGGGCCCTGAGTACGGGCAAGTGCCAAGAAAAGGGCTAGATGCGGGGGTGCCTGAGATCCAGGGATGGAGCTGGGCAACAGTTGGAAGGGGGGAGGGACATGAGGGAGTTGAGTGTGAAGTTTGGGCATAGGGGGGGAAGGAGGTAGGAGGAGCAGTTGGAAAAGGAAGGGGGGCGGGGAGACAGGGGGCTTATAGTTGAGGGACGTTTAAGTTGGGGTACGAGCCTACACCCTGAAAAGACACTCCTGTACAGAGACTGGGTTTGCAGAGGGGGAAGCGGGGAACTAACAGGCTATGGGAGACCTTAAAATCATCACGTGGAATGTCAGAGGGCTCAATAGCTACCTGAAGAGAAACAAGGTTATGATGTACATGCGTAGACAGAAAATAGACATAGCCCTGATACAAGAGACTCATCTCACACAAGAAAAATTGGAGGTGATCCGAAAGAAGTGGAAGGGGACTGTGGTGGGCGCTACATATTCTGCTTACGCTAGAGGGGCGATTACCTGGGTTGCACCGCATGTCCCATTTCAGCTATTACAATCTACAGTGTAAGCAGTTGGGAGGAAGGTTATAATAAGAGGGCTGGTGGAAAATAAGGAAATAAGTATTATCAATACATACGCCCCAAACCAGGATACGGTGGCATACTTTAGGACTCTGTATAGTAAACTAGGCAGGTGCTTGGGGGGGGGGCGGTGATATGGGGAGGAGGTTTCAATTGCGCTGTGAATCTGGAAATTGATACATCAGATAGCAAAATAAACAGACCTACCCCTGTGGCCAGAGCGTTGCAGACAATGCTGATGGACTTTGGGTTCGAGGACGTGTGGAGGGTGCACCACCTGCAGGATAGACAGTATTCCCATTATTCGGCTCCACAAAATCTGCATATTAGGCTGGATTATATGTTTGCTACACAAGAGCAGATGACAGCAATAGTGCAGGTGGAATATAAAGCAAGGGTCCTATCGGATCACTCACCGCTGGTTTTGCAATGGCAATACAGACCCCTCAGAGCAAGAATACCAACGTGGCACCTCAGAGGCGCTAAAAGATACATTTTTCAGGGAGGATTTGAGAGAAGAAATAATAAGCTACTTTGAGATCAATACTGGCAGTGTTGACACAGCTGGAACGCTATGGGAAGCCTTTAAGGTGGTAGTGAGAGGTATCGCTATAGCTAAATCCAACGGACTGCAATGAGGGATAGTGATTGAACTGCAGGAGGCAGAAAAATAATTGGAAACAGTGTTAAGAAGGGGGGTGCTGCTGAGCAGGACTATGATACAATACTAAGGCTGCAACAGGAATGTTTTGGACACTGGGAGAGATTGTGTAATCTGAATAATAAAAAGTATATAGAGAGACAGCATGCTGGAGGTGATAAGCCGGGGAGAGCATTGGCGTGGTTAGACAAAAGGGAGACTCCCAGGTCCGCAATCAGAACAATAATGAAAGAAAATGGGCATATAGTGGACACTCAAGAAGGAGTTAATCGGGAATTTGTAGAGTATTACCAACGCCTGTACAAAGATAAGGATGAGGGTGATTGTAGGATAATAAATGAAACACTGAGAGACATAGTTTTGGCGCAAATGAGTGCAGAAGAGCGGAAGGAGTTGGATGCCCCGATTACCCTGGAAGAGCTAGAGGAGATGGTGATGAAGCTACTCACCAGCAAGACACGGGGGCCAACGGACTCCCCCAGTGAATTCTATAAAATATATAGAAATGAGGTGCTCCCCCCGCTCCTAGCAATGCTCAATGAGGCATACGAAAAGGGAAGGTTGCCCGAGACCCTGAGAGAAGCAATTATCATACCGCTCCCGAAACCCAACAAGCCTGGCAATGATTGCGGATCATACAGACCACTTTCAATGCTGAATCAGGACAGTAAGATGCTCACAGCGGTTCTAGCAAATAGGATGAAGAAGGTTATTAATAAATTAATACACCCTGACCAGACCGGGTATGTCCCAAATAGGAATATATCCAACAACCTTAGACGACTCCACCGAGATTTTTTTAACACGGGAATGAGGATGCGGGCGAAATGGCAATCATATCGTTAGATGCAATAAAGGCCTTTTACTCGATCAAGTGGCTGTGGCTGCTTGCAGCCCTGACTAATTACGGGATAGGGCCTGGGTATCTTAAATGGGTCCAACTACTATATAGTGCACCGCTGGCAAGGGTCAAAACGGGGACAATAATATCGGAGAGGTGGCAACTCAGCAGGGGCACTAGACAGGGATGTCCATGGTCCCCTATGTTGTACATTTTAGCCCTAGAAGCCCTGGTGATATACCTAAGGCAGCAGTTTGGCATAATAGGAATTACCATAAAAGGAGAACCACACTTAATCTCCTTGTATGCAGACGATATGCTGTTGTATTTGCGTTATCCGGAAGAGAACCTCCAATACGTTTTGGAGGTGATGGGGCAATTTGCTGGGTTGTCAGGCATATCGGTGAATCCCCTAAAATCATGCATATTTCCGCTGGGTAGATACAAAGGTATCCCGCGGAAACAACTACCCGTCTTACAGATACCATCGGAGGTAAACTCTTTCGGATATCTTGGGGTAGATATATACCATACGGTGGAAGCGGAACATCAGCATAATACAGAGAAAGCGATCAAGAGTATTGAAAATGGCATGAAGTTCTGGGTAAAACTCCCCTTGGCGATGATGGGGAGGGGAGCAATGTTGAAAATGGTGGTCCTGCCGAGACTACTGCATTATTTCGGTAATATACCATACCTGATACCAAGGCGATTCTTTGCCAGGTTACATAGCATATGTAGGGAATTCCTGTGGCATGGCACGAGGAGCAGAGTTGCCCTTTGGAAACTACAAAATCCGCAAAGGGGGAATGAAACTGCCAAACTACGAAATTTACTCTCTAGCAAGCCAACTGCAATATGTGTCGAAATGGCCGTCAGAAGACTCAACCTCAGAATCTAGGCTGTTTAGACTGGAATGCACTCCATTTTTCCTAAAAGAAATGATGTGGTTGCCCAAAGCAGATATGAAAGAGCGCCCGAAGATGATGATACTAGGATGGGAAATATGGCATAGGACCGGTCAGGTAATGGAGAACCCATCCACGTGTTCCCCACAGGTGCCGCTAGTCGCACTGGCCGGGAAGGAAAGCCAACTACTGATGATTATTAAGAAGCATTGGGAACCAGTAGGGATAGCAACCACGGGAGATATACGGCAGGAAGGGAGGTTGAAAGAATTTGGGACGCTGGTGGAGGAAACAGGGTTACATGTGGGACAATATATTACGTGCCTTAGGGTGGTGAGGCGAATCAAAGAGACTTGGTCCGAAATAATACTAGAAGACCAACCGGACACCACCATAGATATAATGTATGTCATAGCAGAAGGAGGACATGGGATATCCAGGATATATGAGCTGGTGATGTCCAAAGTAGGAAAGAAAGTGGTACAACTGAGGCAGGACTGGGAGGAAGATGTGGGTGCCCCCATGACGGATGGGGTGTGGGAGCGGGCCTAAGGGTACCATAAGAAGGTGTCACGAAATGCAAGGCTGCAACAAATACAGCTATATATAACCCATAGGGCATATATGACACCCAAGAGGATAGCTAAATTTAAAAATGTAAGACGGCAATCATGCCCCAAATGTAATGAATAAGGTGCTGGAATGGCGCACATGTTTTGGGCATGCCAGGTAATCGAGAGGTTTTGGGGAGAAGTAGCACACAGGCTAGAGGAAAAAGGGATTTAAATAAAGGTAGAGACAGCATGGCATGTTTGATAGGAGGATTCCCCAGATCGCGTAAATTGAAGCATGTAAGCAAATTAAAAGATTTCACATAAATACTTGCGAAGCGCAGAGTCGCCATGGGATGGAAAACATGCCATAGACCAAGAATAGAAATGTGGTGGAACGACCTTCAGAAATGGGCAGAAGCTGAAACGGCAGTGTGGCAAGAAGCTAGCGATTCTGGCGGGGAGGAGGAAGCAGAAACCTTGATAGCCTGGAAACATCTAATAGCCATGCTATTTGGACCCACGTGGGGTGGGTCGAGTGATCGAGACCCAGTAGAAGACACAGAGGAGAGACCTCCTCTGTGAGAGGAAGAAATAGAATGCGCAGGAGAGTGGGCTTAAGCGGGGGGTGGAGGGCATTGGAGAAGCAGTAGATGCTAACTGAGTGATATAACTGTGAAATAATATAACATGTACTGCGAGTTTGGTTTGTGTTTGTTGGAAATAAAATTAATAAAAATTGTTTAAAAAAAAAAAAAAAAAAAAGATTGTGCCTTCTTAATAACCCCAATCATCACAGCCATCATTAACGCCTCCTTCATTCTAAGTACTGTTCCAGCCAGCCTCAAAGAGGTATGGGTCCTCCCTCTCCTGAAAAAACATCCTTAGACCCAGCCATCCCCACTAACTACATGCCTATCACCACTGTCCCCTTCCTCCTAATGATTTTGGACCAAGCAGCGTACGCAAAAGTTCAACAGTTTTTGGAAGAAGATCAAATTCTTGGGATGCGTCAATCTGGCTTCCGTCCAAGGCACGGTACAGAATCTACCCTGCTCGACCTAAAAAAACAACTAGACGCGATTAGGGATGAGGGCAAGTCTGCCTTGCTCCTCCTCCTAGATCTATCTGCAGCTTTCGACCTGGTCAATCACGAAATCTTCTGCCACCAACTCACCACTCATGCTCACTTCTCTCCCGCAGCCACTGCATGGATAGCGTCCCTCCTAAATGTAAGAGCATATACCAACTATGCCGACGACACTTAAATCCTGCTCCCTCTCTCAGGCAACTACACAGACGACGCAAACACACAACTCAATCTACCCCGCAATACAAACCTGGAAGGCAGCCAATCATCTTTGCCTCAACACCGACAAAACAGAAATCTTAATTGTTGGCCCATCAAGCGCCCCAAAGACTCTCACCAATCATTTCTCCGCCTTCCGAATTGACAATTGCTTAATTCCTGTCTCAAACACTGTAAGGACGTTAAAGGTCTACCTGGATGCCTCACTCACTATGACCAGACAAGTAAGCGCCATTGCCTCCTCAGCAGCCTACACTACTAAGGTCCTCAATGTGGCCAGGCCCTTCCACTGCCGAACCATTGCCTGTGCAATTATTGGCTCCAAGATTGATTACTGCAATGTCTTATTCATTGGCACCTCCTCCAGAAACATCTACAAACTCCAAGTCATCCAGAATAACGCCCTCAGAGCAGCTCTGAATATCCCTAAAAAAGAACACATCTCCATAGCTAGAAGAGAAGCACACTGGCTCCCATCCAGGAGCGGATCATTTCCAAAACACTCTCCATTGCCCCCAAGTTTATCTCCAACACAGCTCCTCCATACCTCTCCAAAAGAATTGCCAGAGCACACTCATCGAGACCTACACTGATCGACTAATTGTGCCCAAAGTAAAGATATGCAACGCTGAAGGCTCCAGTTCCCCATACCTTGCTGCCAAACTCCGAACGACCTCCGACCCTCCCTGAGGGCAGAGAAATCCTATTGGATCTTCCATAAAGCTCTAAAAGCTCAGATTTTCACCTAACTTGAACCCCCCACACCTCTCACCATTTACCTTACTCCCTCACCACCCTACTGCTTGTTCATGTATGATAATTGCCACTTGATTAATGTACGTTTTCTACCTTTGTTTTTATTTTATGACAAAACCATGCCTGAATGACACTAGCTTGACTAGCAGTCTTGTACCTGTAACAGCGCCTCAATGGGTTGTTTGCGAGCAATACAATTGAAATAAATAAATAAGACGTCATGGGTACCCTTTTCACAGCTGCAGTGACATCCAAATCTCTGCAGTGCAGGGCCTACATTTAGGATATGCACCACTGTTCGAAAAACTGCATAACTCTGGGATCCTGTCGAGGTGGCACACTAAACTGTAATTATAAACCATACCCGAGTTAGGGTATGGTAGCCAGCATCCATCCCAGCCACATTAATTTGATTTTGCACATGCGCAAGCCCTGTGGGCCCAGTTCAGCTGTGGAAGGATTGTGTGATTCCTCCCAGGAAAGGCCCACACCTGTCCAATGACAGTACTGCAGCCTTGAGGGCTTGCTTTGTTCCTTTATAAGGGCAGGTAACGCCCTTTTCCCCAATGACAGCCACTCTACAGGACGCTGGCCTGTCAACAGAAACCAAGAGACACACCCATTCACAGAGAGCCAGGCCTTGCACATGGGTGCTGCATTTCTAAAGGCCTTTGTTGTTGGAGAGAAGGGGGGGTGGAGTTAGTAAGGGGAACCCTGCTCAAGGGAAGGAGACTTCCACCATTTTGAATTACTCTTCCTTTCTTTCCTGTCCACTCTACTTACTCTGGAGCAAAGCACGTTGGATGTGACATCAGAAAGGCAAAGTCCACTCTTGCAGGATTGGATCCCTAAAGCAGGCTAGCTTTGGTACAATCACCTGGAGATTTTTGCCTATAAAAGTAGGGGTCTGCCACCACTTCTCTGAATCATTTTGAAGCAACTTTGGATCATCACTTGATAAGATGTCAAAGGGACCTTCTGAGCAAGCAGTCCTTTTTAAAGTTCTCTGTTTGTGAGGTGAACGTAGGTCTTCCAATGCAGAGACCAGCTCTGACCGCTAACCATCCCCAGGGACCATTGGGGGTGAACTCTGATACTGGACCATAAGCCTGCCTGTCTGACAGCAACCCTGTTGCCTAGGACCTCGCTGTGTCGCAGGTTCCCTGAAGGCATGTTTGGGAGCCCGAGAAAAGGACTGACATTGGCCCTTGGGACCCCATAGCGAACTATGATACGAGCGTTCTAACAGGACACTTCGATGCTGCCCTTCGGTGTCCTTTGTTCTCCAAACTTCCATCCGTTGTTCGACTCCTTTCACTGCTGCACCGCACCAGCAGAAGCGCGTCGATGCCTCAACTCGAACCACAAACTACCGCTGCATAGCCTTGCTCAAGCCGCCATCTGAAACACCAGCTTCTTCATCATGACTCCTGTAAATCGACTGACCCGACCCTGGTATATCCCGAACAATGACCTCCAAGCCTCCACATCGAATCGACTGCGCATCTTGATACCAGTTCGACCACCGTCAATCCTTGATTGTTGAACCGAACCTAGTAACCACCCGATCGACACAGCTCACTCAAGTAGAGGCTTCGAGACCGCATCGCTCTTCCGTTTAACCCCGACTTGACACCAGCTTGGTGCCTGGCATCGCAACAGTCACATCCTCAACTCGAGCGGACACCTCAATCAACCCCGAGTAGCCTGATTCAATGCCACTGAACCACCAAGACATTTGGAAATTTACTCTGGACCGTATTCTGCTCCCCTGGTCCATCTGTGGGTTATAGAAACTGAGTAAGTCATTTTAACCCCCTTTTGCAAGTCGAGGAAATATCCTTATGCATATTGTGGTCTTTTTATTGGCTTTCTCCCATTGTCTAATCACCCAAAATGCGGCTTTATTGCATCTGTGCATATTATGTGTTTCTTCTACATGGATGGGTTTTGCAGTGTTTTCTAAGTAGTTAGTAGTGTACATGAAATGTCTGATTAAAGTATAGATTTGTATAGAACCTTGATTGGACATTCCTTTATCTTGCACTGCTATACTTGGGTTGCTACTGAACCACATTCACACCCCTCTTAAGAGTACAGCCTTCCCTTGGCTCACGTTACCACAAAAGGCAAAGGAGATAGATCTCTTGACTCTGCCGGTTTTAACTTTATGATTGTGTTGGTTCCTGGAAATG
This sequence comes from Ambystoma mexicanum, assembly GCF_040938575.1. NCBI lineage: Eukaryota > Metazoa > Chordata > Amphibia > Caudata > Ambystomatidae > Ambystoma > Ambystoma mexicanum. The sequence goes on along the minus strand of NC_090934.1, from coordinate 685,941,301 downwards.
TGAGGGCGTTTTAGCCTCTTTATCCTTCTACTCCTGCAGGGCAGAAGTTAATTTGTCATAGTAATTTCTTGTTTGGTTTAGGTAAACCGAGTTTATTCATTTGTCCAATTACTGATACTTATACACAAGACAACATTTGGCATAGCGAAAAGGAGATTTATGCCACAGGGGGACATGCTATCGGAGCACGACACTATTATGAATTATATGCAGGGGTATCAAAAAAGACATCATGAAACGTAGAAAAGAAGAAACGGGTTTTAAAATTTGTTGAGGACTTGCGCGGAATAAAGTGTGAGGAGGAGGGAAAGAAAGAAAGAAAGAAAGAAAGAAAGAAAGAAAGAAAGAAAGAAAGAAAGAAAGAAAGAAAGAAAGAAAGAAAGAAAGAAAAGCTTTGGGTTATGTGAGGAGTATGCGCAAATTAAATGTCAAGTTCACTTGGTTTTAATACGATTTCCCTTTTTGAAAGAGGTCTGAGAGGAAACTTATTTTTCTGGGTGCTCCAGCAGTGAGCTTTGCTCAGGACAATACAATCACTTATTAATTCTAAAAAGAAATGCCAAACTGTCTTTGCGTTATCAAAACAGAATTGGACTCAAAAGTTCTGCAAACACATAAATGTGTGGCCGTTTGTTAAGAATTTCCGGATCTTGCGCTGGTTAATACCGAGTAGATGCCCAACAATGTATCCCTGCCAACTCGCCGGTACTACCAATACTGGCAGTATTGGTAGTACCGGCGATGTAAAGTTGGGATGTAAAGTTTAGCACAGCATGAAACAGCTTTTTGTACTGTACTGATCCACGCTCTAAAAGATTAGATTAAAAAAAAAACCGTCTAGAATTATTTGTGTCCTTATCTTCATTCTGCGTTTGCTTCATTTCTTCGCAACATTGGCACTTTCTTGGTTGTGCTAGCAGTGGTGAGGCCTGGCATTTATGGCTGTCCCGCTCTGTCAATGCCCCTGGAAACCAAACAAACCTCGAATTCTCTATATTTAGCAGCAGTTCTGAAACAGTTTTTTTACTGGTCTTCCGCCAGCAGCTGAATTCACAACTGCGCCATACCGCTTCTATTAAGAGATTATTGGGATCGTTTGCACGGCACTTTCAACTTTGTCTCCCTCCCCTTCACCACATTGTGCAGGTTTATAGTCAAGAAAAAAATGGTTAAGCTATATGGCCATCCTTTTGAAACTCATCTTGCAATTTCAGCTTGGTTTATGAATGGCTTCTTGTGGTGCTGCATTAATGTTCATCGGCACAAACTCGGGGAGAAACTGAAGCTGACAATGCCCCCAAAGCAGACTGCGGAATTCTAAACCTGAAACGGTGATGCAGCACACCTGAAAGCGGTGGGGAAAACGTAACTGAGTAGGTGCACCTAGGTCCATTAATATCGGTGAATGCGTTACCCAAGAAACTTAATATAGAGGGGTCATTATCCCAAGCAATAATGAGCCATCCAGAGGTCAATAGGGCTATTAGGATATCGTGATAATAACAATATAGGTTTTGGAATTGTGGTGAAATAAAAAACATTTAAATAGCGTGTAAAGTAAAAACACAAAACGTGGTAATAACTTGAATGTTTATTATGTAATATTTAAATAACAAGGTTGTCCTTACAGTGTAAGCATTTCAATTGTAACCTGGGTTGAACTGGAGCAGTTTTAAAACGCACATGCATTAGGTGTGATGTAACAGTGAATGGCTTCCATGTATAAAAGTGAAAGCATTGTTCATCGTTTTGTTTTTTCATTTTGGTGTGTTAAATCGGAGTGTATATTCAGAGAAAGACTGCAGGGAAAATGCATTGCCGTTCCTTTAATTAAGAGAAACACTTTCTGCTGTTTCCAAATTTGTTTCTATAGTCAAAATGCTTGAAATTAGGAAATCCCAATAGTTCTTGACGACATTCCTGGCATTATGATCTTATAATCAGTAAAATCCAACCTCCATGTGCCAACAGTGAAATGTGACCTTCTGCCGGGATATCCACAGAAAAGGTACTTCACCTAGTTGCTACCTATGCATCTTAAAATGGCAGAACCTGAACTTAACCCTGCGCCAGTCTTAATATTTTTTGTTAGACTTTAGTTGTAAGTTATTATGCCTGAATAATTGAAGTAATTAACGCAAAACAGTTACTTATAACTCTTTTTTCATTCCTTTTCAAAGCTCGTATTTATTCCAAATAACAAAGAACCTGTAGGATTATTCGATACTTTTCGAACACCTGCTTGCTAACATAGCTTGTTCCACATGTCTTAACGGCAAATACGGGTTTCCCTCTGCAACAGCTTTCTTAAGGCGTTCTACACAATTTACTTTACACACAACATACATGTGATTCAGCTTGACATAGTATGGCGGCTCATGTGAGCGATCAGGTTTGTGAGTTTAGGAATAAGGTCTAATGGCTTTAATCTGTAGAAAACGTTATTTCGCCTGGCACGGCTGCAGATTTAACCAACTGCCTAGCACTGGGGTTTCGTGACTCGGACTATGAACTTGGAAACTTAAATCACAATTCAGATACCTACACCCCAACAAGAAAAGCAACTGTACAGGAGGGTGTTAATCAGTGGCATACCAGGAACCAGAACTCCCATTTGAGAAATATGTCGATAGATGAAAGCCCCCCTCAGAAGTCCACCCACCACGTCAGTTCCACTCGCCTAGTGCTTTCATCCTACCTACCCTTTACTAAACCATCGGGGAACAAAGGCACTATACAACATCCCAGCAGAATGTGAAGTCTGATGACTGGAGTTGGTTGGAGGGTGCCCTAGCCAGGAGTAACAACAACTCATAGCGTGGAGTAGAGGGTGGGGCGGGGAATCCACAGGACCTGAGCCCCTTGGTTAAAATGTGTAGTTGAAACACCCAGGGTTTTACCCATCTGTTTGAAGTTGGTTTCCCAAACCTTCATGATTTAGATCTAATCTGTGTCCAGGAGACGTGGTTTAGGCCAACACTGATCCTGGAGGGTTTTTCTATATTCACCAATGCAGCGGAGAAAGGCCTGAATGGGAGACCAACGGCAGGACTACTAATTGCTCTCTGTGCAGAAAGGGGCTTTGGGATAGTCGCTCAATTTCAACCTTTACCGTTGATGATTCAAGCCGTAATAGTTTGAATGCGCCCATCTGCATTGGGTGCTTCTAAGACAATTATGGTCATGGATTTGTATTGGAATGTGGCTTCCAATTGGAATGTGAGATTTCTGTACACAGTACTTGCTCTTATTGACGACGCTAGAGCTGAACATGTTAACTTAGAGATTGGTTCTTGGAGATTTAAATATACATTGTTTCGATTCTACCCAAGCTCTTATTGAAGACAATTTTCCTCTCATCACTTAAAGTGAAAAGAGGCCTACGCTGGAGACAACAAGTTCTAGAAAGAAACATTCATCTTGTAAATGGGCATACCCTAGGCGATTGCCCACCGAAGCCAACATGGAGACGGGGCCAAGTGTCAACGGTCTTAGACTACATGTTTGCTTCGGAGGCGATCTTCAATGACCTTGTAAATATGGAAATATGGGAAACAACCCGGAGTGACCACAGTCTGGTCGTGCTAACAGCAACAAACTGGGCAATAAAGATCAGCGAGTGTCAAGGTGTTGCTCTGTAAATTGAGCCCGGAAGAAATAGACTGAGACTTAAGGCCACAGCGGCAATTATGTCAACACAAGGAGATCAAGACACATTGAAGGCTTTTGATGAAAGCCCAATGATGGTGAATAAGCCTGGTTTTTCAACACAAAATAAATATGATCCAGAAGTCGTCTTGAGGAAAAAGGCCCTGAACAAGGAGTTAAGATTACTCTCGAAATCCCAAATAAGCAACAGAAGAGATCAAAGGAACCAACTCAAGCAAGCCTTTAAGAACTGGCTTAAATCGCACAAGCACATAATGTTGCAACAGGACGCAGAGAACATGCTACATCAATTCTCGTAAAAAAACACAGCAGAGATGTGAGGACTGATTAACCAACTATCAGTCCTGCAAGACGCCTTGTTACTCAATCCAATATCATCAAAACCATAGAGTCTTCACTTTAAATCGGTCTTTGTGGGCCCTGAGGTAATCGTGCCTGAAGAAAATAGAGCATTGGGGGATCCCTGGTCTTTCTACACGACTAGAAGGGAAATCTATGACTTGATCCTTAGGTCGAGCAATTCCAGAGCGGTAGGCCCGGACGGCATGACAAATTGGTAGCTGAAAGAAGATCCAGAATTCTGGGCTGATGAACTTGAGCTCTGGTTTAACTACATCAAAAATACTAAAAAAGTTCCCCAATCCTGGAAAACTGAAATTATTGTGCTGATCTTTAAAAAGGGTGATAGGTCTGTTACAACAAAATATAGGCCCATAGCCCTTTTGGACGTGTGCGGCAAAACATTTTCATCGCTCCTCCATCCAACTGGGCAACATCAACCCATCACTTCGACCCATGGCAAACAGGATTTATTAAAGCTATGGTGATGTCGATCAACCTCTTCATCCTTAAAATTCTTAAATCGAAGGCAAAGGCCAAGAACTTTACATAGCCTCAATCGATCTGGTGCAAGCTTTCGATACTTTTGATCGGAAGCACCTTTGGCTAAAACTGGAACAGTGGGGATGTCCGATAGACATGCGAGAAGCCTTGAAATCGCTACATTCGTAGGCCTCTCGGCGTGTCAGACTGGATCAAAGGGGCGTTATGACTGAGTCTATACCCACCTGTAATGGACTGAAACAGGGATGCCCTTTAGCGCCGGCAGTTTTCAATTTATTTGTCTCAGACGTAGACACTTCCTTCGACCAAGTCCGATGTTTCCTCCCACATTGGATGGCATTCCAATTCAAAGACCACTTTACGCTGATGACCTGATCCTGCTGGACAGAACTAAAGTTGGTTTCCAGAGACAATTGAACGCCCTTGAAATATATGTGGAAAACAGCTTAAGGATAAACATCAAGAAATCCAAAATTCTAATCTTTGGGAAGAAGAGAAAGAAAGCAGGCCCTGCTAAGGCTTCGTTCACAAATGGTGAAAAGATCCTGGAGGCGTGAGAGCTTACGTATCTGGGCCTATGTCTCAATGATAGCTCAGAGGACACACAAAGGAAACAATCGCTGCGGAGCAAGATGAAGAATTTAGCAGCCCAAGCAAACGTCATTAAGTCCAGATACTGCAAATACTTGTTAGTTCCACTAATCAAATTCTTCTGGTTAAAGGTCGCCCCGATCCTAACATATGGGGCGGAAACTTCATTTGCATTACTCGCCCAGGTGTGGGGCAAAATGGAGGGACTCTTTTGGAGAAGAGTGTTACATCTTCCAAACTGTATCCCAATTCAAGTAATAAGGGTGGAATTAGGGATCACATCCCTCAATTCCAGCACAGTGCGGAAATCTCTTGCACTGTTTGCTAAATGTTGTAGAGAAACGAGGGAAGGAGGCCTGGCGACAGTGGGTTTAGCCATGCTAAATACGGCAGAACCACTACTGACCACCTGGAGGTCACTTTGTATAGACATTCTGAATGATCTGAGGAATCTCTGCAATCGCTACAGGATTACCCAGTTAAAGTAAAAAGAAAGCTTTTATGATCTGGATTGGATCCATTCGTTGGAGGCCAGAGCTAACTCAAAGCTTAATGGAAATAGCTTCATGGACTCCAGAAAAATAGGTTCTCTCCCTCTCTACATTGTAAAATTCCATGTAAAATCCAACGGGACTGCTTCTTAAGGGTGAGAATGAACATTTTCCCCAACAAAGGAAGTACTTGAGGTTTGGAACTTCGAAACTATCAATGTCGTCTATGCGACTGAACAAGAGACTCTTTTTCACCTGACTCTAAAGTGTCCGACTACTGCCGAGCTGCGATCTAAATGGATGGCCAAATTCTTTGACACTTTTTCAACACAGTCGGCAGAAGAGTGGTGGGAGTACCTGATGACAAGTTCAAGAACTTCACAGACCCTGGCTCTACTGGCTTTTTTGAAAGACCCTTCTGATTTGTGAAAGGCGGAATAAGGATCAAGCGGGTTGTGGTTTAAAAGCCAAGGGAGCACCCTTATAAGGGGGACTGACTTTAAGGGCTTTCTAGGCTAGATTTAGGAATTAACTAACAAGACCTAGCCCCAATATTATGGGTGCTCCCTGCTGGGGTCTTAGTGAAATTAAAAAATGTGTTAAATTGTACAAGGAATTCATAAATTCAGATATCATGATACCTTGTAGGCCCTTTTTAAGTATAAATGTTGTAAATTGTATGTTTGTTCGATTGTAGCAAAGATTTAAGAGGCAAACCATATGCTAATAAATAAAAATAAAGTATGTTTATTTGTGTATTTGAAGTTTATTTGTGTATTTGATGCATATGTTCTTGATTCTCTCTTGATCACACTATTTGTCATTGACGTGAGAGAAGATCCAGCAAAATATCTATTTAAAATGTTCTGTATCAGCATTTGTTGTTGATATAAGAGAAAGTAAAATATATGAAATGGTCTGTTGTTGAGTAAAATAAGAAAATATATTGAAGACGACAAGCAACAATAACTTTTATATTACACTTGTTGCCTAGAATAAGCTATATAGATTTGATATATAGGAATGGATGTTTGTGTGTGTTGACAATTTGTGAGAAAAAGCATGCAGGTGATTTTAATTTTTTTTCATAGACGAGCTGCCTGTGATTTTATAATATTCTTTGTGGCCGACTTGGCCAGCAAAAAGCTAGAGGATCATATGTGGTTTTGAGTTACTAGTTTACTAAAATTGAATCTTCAGTTCAAATACGGCTTGTTTCGTCCTGAAATTTTGAGGTGGTATTGTATTTACAGGGGGTGCTGCCTCAGTAGAACGAGTTTTCAAAGCCAAGATATATTCTAGAACACACTAGATAAAACTACAGACCTATGTTTGAAAGGATAAATTGGGAAAGGTGAGCAGTGAGACAAAACAGGAAGTTCTTACTGGCTAATCAGAGCGCCAGGGCACCAGTCCGGTGGGGATAGTGCGCGGTACAAATATCCTTTAACATTAACATCTCATAACACAACCGCAAGCCCGTGCCCAGTATGGGTGGGCAGCGAAAAGTACTACACACGACTGATTTAGCAAGAATTTACTATGCCTTAATCACTACAGAGAACTGTACAGGCTGGGTTACAGGAACTTGGCAACAGGCAAAGAGGGGTGTGTGCAGATAATTCGAGTGAGGGGGTTGCTGAATCGCAGGATATGGGGGGAGGGGCCCACTCAGGAAGCTGAGCAAGACCGGTCTGAAGCTTCTTTGGGTTGGGAAAGGGCCCCCAAAGCGAGAGGACAGCTGCAGTGATGCATATTCAAACATCAATCAGCCCTATTCCTCAAGCTAGCTGTGCTGCCATAAATGTGTCGAAAGGACCCTCAAAATGGCAAAGGAGCATGAACGGAAGGAAGACTAGGAATTGATCTGTAGGACAGAAAGGGACTGAAGGGGGGGGGGGGGAGATGGACTACCGGCAAATGGAGAAACCAAGGAGCTTAGTACTTTTACTCTCACCCTGTTGCATTGTCACAGGTTCATCCAAATCATTTTCAAGGATCACATCTTTGACGCATCTTATTCTGTGATGTTCCTTGCTCTGCATCAAGTCTTCTCAAAATGGCCACCATAAGGAAACTGAACAGAAAGCACAAGTTTCCATTTGACTAAGCCTAGGGGTGGTGTTGGAAGGGGGATGACCTGGTGCGCAGGTGACACATGAAGCTCTGTGGCAGCCGAATTACCCCCCCCCCCCCATCCCTCTCAGCTGGGATCCCGGCGCTCTAGAAAGGTCTAATAAAACTTTATCCGACTTCTGATCATCAATCGATTCAACCCATAGAATATCTTTGGAGTTTATTTGATGAAGATCAGGAATAGATTGCATTAGGCGCATGACATTGGATCTATTCAATTTCAAGTTGTCATTGAAGATCAATTATCTTTCCAGCACTAATGTATGCACTTCCAAGTTATCTTTAACAGGTCTTTCTGATTTCTTTGAAGTACATTCATTGTCATTATAGGCCCGTAGATTGAATTGGACCTGCCGGATAAGGGGCTGTTTTTTAAAGTAAGCTCCCCTTTACAGGAGCGTTAATAATATCCAATCTTTTTTCTTCTAAGGTTTTGAAATTCTTGGTCAAATCAAAACTTTCCTTTTGGGTTTTGCCCTCTTTAACTCCCTTTTCAACAACAGGAGGGGGTTTTAGGTAACTGTAGTTGTCCAGCCCCTTTAACGCAAATATAACTCTTGTTGGTTGGATCAATTGAGGCAATTAAAGCATATCCTACAGCTTATCCTTTACAGTGAATTTCCTGAATATTTCTACAATTTGCATATGACTCTGTGTTCTACTGTAGGCATGTATGTAAAGTGCAAAGTTTTATGTGCTCAACTGGTAATCTATAAGGTTGAGTCAGGACACTGCTTTCATTTTATAAAGCACAGATTACAGGCTCATTTAAAAAGTTAAACACATGAAACTATAATTTTCTTGAGGGAAAGGAACTAGGCGGCTCAATCCTACTTGGCATTCAATGTTTGCTTAATGTACAACCATTTATTTTCTGGTAATGTTATTGAGAAGATGGAAACAGTCATTTATTTTGCCGACATTTTTATGGGAATGGAAATTCACAAGCTAATCCGGCTCTCTTCCCACTAGGACGGTGTGGCTTCACTCAAAATTACAGTTCTCTTTTTATATGAACCATGGCTTCCTGAGGTAAAAAGTTAAATAAACTTCGAAAAAAAACGTTAATAGGTTGTACACCGGTTCACAGTTCCAGTTTTAAAATACATCAGTGAAAACACAGGGATCAATATATTTGGCTACTGACAAAGGATAAAGTGTAATTTGCACTCTAGATGCTATGGTATTGTATTTTAAATCGCTATCCCAGGGTGCAAAATTAAGCGGAGCTTGGAGCTATTTAGGTCTAGCTTGTAGCCAAGAAGAGACTGGTATGCTTTGCGCCAACAGCTACCAGGAGCAAATGCTCCTGTGTGCACTTGGCACAATCTATAAATAAACTTTAGAGCACAAGCAGTAGAGGTCATAGATAATTGATAAAATTATATGTCTCCATCTAATCTGCAAGTTAGACTTGCGGAATGTTATGTACTTGGTCCTCACTGCCCAGTGGTATCTCCTGGTCCCAGGTTACTGCTAGATACCCAAGAGATGCTTTTCGCTCCTGCTCATTCAATCTTAATTTCAAGCCCTGCTACCCCCCATTACCTCACTTATGCCCCAATCCCCATTTAATGGCCTAGTTGTAAAGGATTTCTGAGGATAAACATGTAATTGCACAGAGATTTTTATACTTGCTTCTAGGTTTGTCTTTTAAAGGCCCAGGACAGGTGGTACACATCTGCAGCTCCAGGCAAGCTCAACCGGTCACGTAGACCGTCCAATCAGTCCTCTGCTTCCAAAATCCTTCTCTGGGAAATTGGTTCTGTTCTGAGCAAATCATTCTGCAGCAGGCTTCCACCCGGACCTTGTGCCTTCTTAAGGGGACACTCTCTCAATTTCCAAGGTATAATCCCACATCAGCCCTTCTCCTGTCGGCAAGGGACTCACCTCCCTCCCCATCTGCAGACTTGCCAAGAATCACAGAATTTCTGTGTTTTGGTATTTTTGTAGCTGCAAAATTGTACTAGCACAGTGTCGCTTGATGCAGCCTTTTTCTCATTGGAGAGGGTAATTAAACTGTTCTATTCTCATACCGACACCCTCAGTGATATACCCCTCTTTATCAGGTGTAATGAACTCCCAGTGGCAACTGTAAAGACAGACACAAGTGATCACAGTTCAAGGATGTTTATTAAACTGTATAAATGGTTGAGAAAAACGCCTAATCTAAACCTAAATCTAAGATGGGAGCAAGCTACAACCATCAAATAATAATAAGGCTGTCCTAGTGGAGTCCTGTCAAATAAAAAGGGCCTATACTAAAAAAAAACATTGCCAATCATTACTGCAAAGTTAAAAAATAGTGTAGGATAATGTTCATCAGAAAAAAAGGAACTGTTCTCAAAATGGTAAGTAAGGATGGTATGACTGTGGTCTCCCGTCTCCACATTTTTAGCACTGGACAAGGCAGAACTACAGAGCACAGCACACTCCTGGGCCTCGCCAGCACAAAGTTAGAGTTTGTTTCCAAAATATAAGGGACTTCTGTGGCCAAGTCACTTTCACGCAAAGTCTCTTGCCTTAGAGACTTGATGTGTTACAATCAACAAAAACTAAAGTTCCTTCAATAAATCTTCATGGGGCCAGGCTCTGATCCCTCGTACAACATGGGCCTCCGTCCATTGGGTTCACTACAGCCTTTCATTTGCAATTTAACATTCAAGAGTCTCAATGTCTTTTTAAACAACCATTCAGTGTGGACAGCGCTCCACAGGATCACTCTTGTTGACACAATGTTCACGGGAGCATTACTGTTCACCCCAATTCGCAGACATCCCTCAGCCAGGTTCACATTTGCCAATACACTGTTCACTTTGCTTTCTCACAATGCAGGATTCACTTCCCTTTGTTCTCCTTGTCAACGTGCAGAGACTTTTGATTGTACAAGGGATTTCACTCGACCCTTGTAGGACTCCTTTGACTCCTCACACAGGCCTCTCCTAGGGCCTCCTGGTACTAGTAGTTTCAACAAATGGGACCACCCAGAGTCCTTCGAATGAGCGTCCACGTGGCACCTGACCACTCTACAGCTGGTCCTTCACTGGACTTTCTTTCAAGCTTTCACACACAAGTCCTTTGTTCAAAGGTTCATACAATGTTGCTGTTCGCAACCTTGGGCCCAACACAGTCCAGTTTTCTATCAGCTCTCTCTCCGACTCACCGGCTGTGCTGAACCCGTTGGCGTTTCTTGCCTCTGGAGTCAAGGATGGTACCACTGTAGCTGTAGCAAGCACATCTCCCGCCTTGTTTATCAGTGCGGGAGGGCACCGGGCACCGTTGAAATCTGATATACCACACGCCAGCTCGACTCCCCAATCTTATGATTTCTCTTTCGGAGGGTTTGCGGGTCTGAGTTGAAAAGGGCAATTCTCAGCTCGTTGTCCGTTCAGGTCTCGCCGCCTTTCTCCTCCATTTGAAATGCCAGTCTGAATAGCTGCCTCCTTGTGCGTTCGGCCTTGCTCGTAGTGTGCTTTCGTGCTCCACCTTTTATCCCTATTGGGTAGAGAAAGGGCCAGAAGGATTGTGTAATTATTGTCAATTGCCTGACTTTGCCTGTCCCTTGTGTTGGGACATGTCAGGTAAACGGATCTTGTGTTAGTCCGTTGTCTTTCATGGTGTAAGAAAGTGTTTGTGTTGGAAAAGGGGGCGGGGGTGAGTTTCTACATATCCTACGGGGTAGGATGGGGAACAGGTGTTAATGGGAAGGGGATATCGCGTCCCAACCTTCTGTGTACCACTTCCAATCCCTGAAGAGATCTGATCCAGGTGATCCTCCACCGCTGGCCACCCCCAGGAACTGGGTCCAATAGCGATGGCCATGTCCTGGCCACCTGGACGACAGATCTCCGGGGACTAGAGGGTGAGACACCTTCAGGTTTCTCACATACCCTTCCTCCATGCGATGTAGCCACATCTGCCTCACAGGGAAACGGGAAAGGAAATCTACATTCCCCTAGTCTTTACCCTTCCGGTGTTCCACTGTGAAGCAGTAGTGCTGCAGGTCTAGAAACCATCACATGACACGTGGGTTGGAGTCTTTGCGCTTGCTAATCCATACTAGGGAAGAATGATCTGTGACTAATGTGAACTTGCTTCCCAAAAGGTAGTATCTAAGGTGGATAATGGCACACTTGATGGCCAGGGCCTCCAATTCCAGCACATTTTAGTCATTTACTTCACATGGGAATAGTTTGCGACTTGTAAATAAAATCGGGTTTTCTACTCCGCCACAAGCATGGGATAGGACTGCTCTTAGCCATGTAAGGAAGGCATCCGTTTGCAATATGAAATTCTTGGAGAAATCTACTGCCTTCAGGATCGGTTTCTGGCACAGGGTTTGCTTTAAGGGGTCATAACATAGATCACTCTTTTCAGACCAATGAAGTTACAATGGGGTATATTTAGCAGCACCAACAGAAATCCCCTGCATCACAAAACTGCATTTTAGCAGTTACAAAAATAATGGCTGTGCTTTTGTCTTCCAAAACACGCGCTCTGAAACACTTGTGTACGAGCACGATAGAAATAAAATATCAATCAATCAATCAAAAGCACATATGGGGCGAGATTTAACATAGCCACCCCAAGAATGGCTGCAGTTTGTTTTCTTCATGTGAACCCAAAAGAAAATATCTTCAAGGCGGAATGGCTCTGTGCTGCTGGTCTGTCATCTCAAAAACACAAAACTGCACAAGAAAATGACCTGTAGTTAAAACAACCTCACAGTGGTGCTACTTTCATCTTTAAACATTACACAGTTGTGTTCAAGTAAAACACAGCCAAGTCCATCTATTTCATGTTGAACACCATCAAATGAGGGCCAGCCCTCCCAGAATCGCATTGTTTTGTCAAATAAAGTCTGAAGAGCAATTTCATTTTACTCCACACAGCTAGAATTCACTTTGGAAACAAATTAACCCACACAAAGTACTTCATAAGAAAACTCTCTCGATCTTGCTATATGTCAATTACACAGAAACCATTTTTCAAGCATATCCCGGTGTACAGAAACTGACCAGAGCTATAAAAAGCCTTCAGAAAGTAAATGTGAGGAGAACCGCATCATGTGAAATCAACATGTAGAAAATGAACATGGGTAAATCTGTTTTTGCAAACGCAAGAAAACTGTTCTTTTGAAAGCTAAATGTGAAATAACACCATTACTCGCACAAGAACAGTATTATATGTGTGGGGATACGGTTTGGTTTAAATGTATATTATATTTACAAAAGACGGGTTCTGGGGAAGAAAGAGAGAAAAGAAACAACATTTTTTGAAAGCAGCAGAACCAGTTTGGCAAGGCAGGCACTTCAGAGATACCAGTCCTCATGGGAAAGGAAGCCCCTCTACAAATGTGAAAGTGCCAAGGTGTGGAAATTCGCTGCCTCGTCAGACTGGCCGTATTTCCCCAGCAAGGGACAATGGACTAAGGGGTACTAGCACTGTCACAAAGTGTGAATTCCTTTGACACCTCTCCTCAGATTCAACTGCCTGGGAGAAAAGGGTGCTATCGTAACCATGTTGGTCAAACTGACACAGAGGGGTCAGGCCGGCAGTAGAGATTTGAAGGACCGCCCATACATTGACAAATGCCATCCATAGACCTGAAAGCACTTTTTACATTAAGACATCTATTTCAATAAACTGAATAAGCAGTAATGTGAGATGACAGTTTTAATGTACATTTTGGACAAGCAAATTAAGACTATGTGCATCTTCCTGGCATGTGGTGGATGTGAATGGCAGTAAAAATGCATTTTTGGGGAAAGTGTAAATGGCACAGATATTAAATTTGGAGAAAATACGCCAGACACTATTATGCTTATGTGTAGCCATTTGTAGGATTTTAGGTTAAATGTTTCTTGTGAAAAATTGCGAAATGGTGCCCAAAGGGCGAAGCTGTCACGCTCACCTGATTCCCATGGAGGCGCAGGTCTGGCTTCGAGTGCTGATGCTTCTTCAATGGTGAAGCGCAGGACTCTGAGGATGGACAGGTAGGGCCCCTCTACTCTGGCTTCTTTGGCTCGCAGGAATATTCCCCTGTGCATGAAAAGGGAGTATTACCTACTGACGGAATAATGCTCAAGCCTCCCACTCCCTTCCAACCCTCCACGATACCCTTCCACGATTCCCCGTGAAGTCTCACCTTAGGGTCTGGAAGGATGAGTTCTCCATCCTGCTTCTGATGCAGGGGCGCGTTGAAACCCAGTTACTTCACTGGATTGAGGTTTGATGGGAGTTCAAATAAGCTTGACTATTCAGGTAAGGCGCTGTAAGAGTTCTGTAGCAAGTTCAAAAGTTCAAGCTTAATAATAATGTTCATTGTCTTATTGCAGCAAGCGCGAACGCTTATGTCTTTTTCCCCTTAGGGGCCGGGGTTCGGAATGCCAGAGATATGGCGCCGACCCGAAGTGAAACGTGCAGTTCCAGTAAATGACAGGTAACTTCTGGACGAGCGTTCGGGTAATGTCTTTGCATTCGCTCATTCAATGTCTTTGTCTTTTTTCCCATAGGGGCCGGGGTCCGGAATGCCAGGAAGCAGCAGGACCCGAAATGAAATGGGAATGACCCAACAGGTAAATCTTAGAAGGAAACTGAGCTTTTCCTATTCCCTTCCTTCTCTCACCTTGTGTTCTTGTCTTTTTCTCTCTAGGCTCTGGGAAGTGGCTGCAGATCCGGATGATCGCTGCTGAAGATGGAGGTGCCCAGGAAAGGTGAGTGAAATGCAGCGCTGCAGCGATCGAAGCGAAATGCTTTTAAAAATGATGTCTTCCCTTTCAGGATCGTCGGTGTGATGTCTCCGTGATGCAGCTTTAGCAGGTAAGGTCTTCTTTCTCCCCAATTCTCTCTTATCACCCTTTGCAGGTGACCCACGATGCTGACAGGCGTGGCTGAAGTCCAGATGCAGGAGCTGACACAGTGAGCGTCCAGCTGCGAGGAGCAGAACAACGCGAAGCGTGAGTTGCTGATCGGGCATGGTTTAAATAGCTTTGGAAGAAGTTCTAGGTATGTATCCTTCCACCGATCAGGTATGTATCCTTCCCCGACTACACCCAGGTGGAAAGTAGTCCCACAGGTAAAGTAGTTCCATTCAGGCCTCAAGAGGGCCTGGATGTAGCAGCATGGTCTGCATCAGGTAAGTGCACATTAAAACACTTGAACACATGTCTAGCTTTATGAGCAAGGCGCCTAAGGCGCCAGGACAGGGGTCCAACATGAGCCTGGTGCCTAAGGCGCCAGGACTGCGTCCAAAGGGCCCCAGCTTGGGCCCGCTGGCACTTCCCTGGGGGGAATGATGCCTGCCGCTGGGGTTGCTGGGTCGGACCTGGCTCCTTGGAGGTAGGCATCATGACAGAAGCAGCATTGCACAAACTTGGGAGTTTGAACCGGCATATTCCTTGTGAAATATGCGATCTGCCCATCTGATTTGTATAATGGTGACGATTGTAAATATAAAGTTCTATTCCATTAACTACTTTTTGTGAAAAATTAGGCTTGTGGAACAAAGGAGTCATAAAATGCATACACTTAAAGGGAGGTCACTAACTTCAGTCCAATCTGCTCGGAGGGATGTGGCGACAGGAATAGCCTGACTAATCCTAAATCAAGAGGTATGTTCAGATTATTTACACCCGCATTGTACATTCTCTGCTGTCACTCTGCCTATATAAGAGCTAGGCAGGGAGGCATAGGGAGATTCAACATTCAAAATTCACCCTGCTAGACTCCAATACTCCAGAATCAGCTGATCCAGATCCAGGGAGAACCATCTATCCAGAACCACCTATCCAGAACCAGGTTAATTCCAATAATTCTGGGAGAAAGGAGGAAAGGCTGCTGATCCCTTGGGGAGAACCCAGTAGCTAGACTATTTGCCCAGCCGATACATCCCGCTGTCCACAGTGACCAGACCCCTGTTGCCAGGCTGTTCCCATAAAGGAGAGTCCAGCTGCTGCCTAAGTGACAAGATCCTTGTCCCGCTGTCCAGAGACCCAGTTAGCTGTCCAAACTACGTAACTCAAGTGCAGTATCACCCTCCCCAGTACCAAAAAGCTGCATACCCTGCACTGTTACCTTGCATTCTGTCCCAATCCTATAAAAATCCCATAAGAACCCTAGTAACTTCCCAAATTGTCAGCATCCTCTGTTCATTTGGTCTTTAGAAGAATCTGTGAGGTATATATGTGTTACCGTAATTCTTTTCAAATCATTTCAGTCCTCTGTGTAAGTCCTTAGTGCCATTTTTTGAGATAAATTAATTAATTCCCATATAAGGAGGTGAGCAGCGCAAAAAGGTTAAAATTGCAAATTAACCTCCTTGTCTGCAGTGTCTTTCTTTAATAATCTAGCCACTAAAATAGTCTCAGTAGAACAAATCATCTTGTTAACAAAACCGATTTTTGACCCTGTGATTGCTTTCACTATAAAGTCTGATTTTCATTTCCATAAAGAAACCCATATTGCCACTTCATAAAGAGTCAATCTTTCACTTCAGTATCCTATCTGTTATGTGCCTTTGTACCACACCATAGAAACCAAGTTTGATTGTTTTTGCCATTTCCTTTGCTGTTTGCTTGTTTAAAATCTGTGAAGAATAAGAAATTGCAATTCTGCCACGTGTGATTTTGCAGGATTGCTTTCCTTCCTAAAGTCGATTTTATCACCTTTATTCATGCTTCTTTAGTACCTTGCACTGTAGCTTGTAAGCTTCCTTGCATCTTTAGTTCAGCCACACAAATTTCTGTCCTAACCAATCTACCGCACCTTTTCAAAGGGTTTCATTTTTGTTTTGGGTCTCCCATTCTGGGGTGGTAGATCGAATTTCAAATCTGCTTTTTCCCCTCTTATTTCTGACTCCTTGCTACTTCTTTCCACCCCACAAAGTTTAGCCAGCAGGGGTTTGGGGGGAGTGTTGCAGGGGGAGTATGAAAAAAGTGACTGTTTTAATATCCATTGAAACTTATGTATCAAATATCGGAAAGTACATTAAGTGTATTATAACATTTTGATGTGTATGATCACCACACTGGTGATTGCTGCCCTAAATTTGATTTGTTTGGTTTTGCATTTCAATTTAAAAATAAATATTTCATTATTACACACCGGCCTGGTTCATGGTCCATTGCGGCACAGGGTGTTTGTCAAGGGGTGTGTGAGACGGGTTGGGTGGCTTCTCAAAGCAGAATCTGAAATAAATAAAGTAAAAGCGTTTTTATTGTGCGCCACATCCCTTGCCAGTGGAAAGAGTACTGGTCTATAGTGTGCCACGTCGTAAATTCCGCTACATTTTTGGGGTTCGGCATTCTTGAGTTCATCTGTTTGTCTAGCTGTTTTGTCTGAAAAGTTTGGGATAAACATACGGTAATATCCTATTTACCCTACAAAGGCTCTCCGAACCCTTTTAGTTTTGGGTGTAGGTGTATCCAGGACGGCTTTCACTTTCTCATACTGGGGTTGTATGTTCTCATTCCCTACAAAGAAGCCGAGATATTTCACGGCTGACACTGCCAGTCTGCATTTGGTTGGATTATCAGTTAGGCCGGCCTCCCTGAAGACTCTCATAATAGTATGAAGATGGAAAAGGTGGTCTTCCCAGGTTTTACTATAAATGATGATATTGTCAAAATAAGCTCTGCATAAATCGGAATAGGTGCGTAAGATCTTATCCATTAGGCATTGAAAGTGGCTGGTGCGCCGTGTAAGCCGAAAGTGAGGACTCTGAATTGAAACAGTCCTAGAGGGCGTTGAAAACACTGTACTTTCCTTATCTGGTCCATATACTAGGACCTGCCAGTAACCTTTTGTTAAATATGGGGTGGATGGAAAGGTGGCTGCCCGAGTTTATCTATAAGGTTTACGATGCGTGGCATGGGATATAAATCGAAGTCGGAAATTGCGTTAACTCGACAGAAATCTATGCAAAACCTCCAGGAACGGTCGGGTCTAGTGACTAATATGATTGGGGAGGACCATGGACACAAAAAAGGCTCGATAATATTTGCTTGCAAAATTTTGTTTACTTCCTCAACCACTATATGTTTACGGGCCTCCGGAGGTCTCTATGGTTTTAAATGAACCACTTTTCCCTTGGGTGTTCTAATATAGTGGTAGGTGCCTTTGATTCTTCCTGGTTTTTCTGAAAATACAGAGGGGAATGATGTAACTACCTCTGTTAGATCTTGTTGCATAGATAGTTCTGGAGGAATTAGGTAAAAGTTATCTATATCTTCTGGAACCAAACAAGATATATTTTGGCATGGGTGGTAGAGGGCTTCTCTTTCCACTCTTGTAGGAGATTGACGCGATATAAATGGACCTTTGTTTTCTGTCCGATTGGGCTACTTTATAAGTGCAGGTTCCTGTTTTTTCTAATATTTCATAGGGCCCATGCCACTCGGAAACAAGCTTGGTTTCTAAGGTGGGTAATAGGACCAATACTTTGTCCTATTGAAAACGATCTTAATCTTACACTCTGGTCGTATGGGATTTTTGTTGACTTTTCATAGGAGTGCAGACTAGAACTCGAAAAAGTATCATATGTTCTCGCATTTGGGTAGTGGTTTGCTAGATGAGAATGGGTGCTTCTTTTTGTTCTTCCCAGGTTTCCCGGAGCATTTCCAGGACATCTCTGGGCTCTCTGCCATAAAGTAGTTCAAAGCGGGGGAAATCGCATATAGGCCTGTTGGGTTTTCCTCCCTGCAAATAGTGCCCACAGGATCATTTGGTCCCAGTCTTTCCCGTCCTTGTCTACCAATTTTTTCAGAATTAATTTCAGGGTTTTGTTGAATCTTTCTACCAAGGCATCAGGTTGGGGATGGTACACAGAAGTTTGTAGGTAGCACATTAACTTCTGCCATAAACTCATAAAATTGGAACCTTGATCAGGTGGTATTTTCTTGGGAAAGCTGACCCTGGAGGAATACGATAGGAGGTGTTAAAGGATTTGCTCTGTGGTATTAGTTCGCACTGGGAAGGTTTCGGGGTATCTAGTTGCATAATCAACTATAACAAGAACGTATTTATTGCTTAGTCTGGATGTTTCTAGGGTTCCAAAAATGTCCATCCCGATTCTTGAAAAAGGGACTTCTACGATGGGTAAAAGATTCTGAGGGGCAGGTAGTGGGATGTATGTGCTGGTTATTTGACATATTTCACATGTCTGGATAAAGGCGCTTACATCAGCGTGGATACCTGGCCAATAAAACCTCCCACTAATCTGTGCCTGGGTTTTGGATTGTCCTAAGTGGCCCCCGGTAAAATGGGAATGCGCCATCTCCAGTAGCACCTTTTCAGTGAATTTCGGTGATTACCAATTGTGTCTTTACTAATCCTTCTGTAAATGTCCCCCTTCTCTACAACAATCCCTGCTTTAGAAAGAAAAAAGGGGCTCCCTTTCTCTATATCTTCTCCTTCCAGAATAGCTTGTTAAACAGCTTCAGCGAAAGCTGGATCATTTCGCTGGGCGAAGGCTGGTCGGGATAGATGGTAGGCTCTTCTCCCTGCTTTTCTTTGATTTTAGAGGGTTTATCAGCTTCCCCAAAGCCCAGTGTACCTCTTTCTGTTTCATCTGGTTCACTTTCTTTAAACTGAGGGAATAGCGCCCATTCCAAAGTTCCTTGGGCAATTTGATCCCCACAATGTACTTCAAATGGGATATCACAATGATTCTGTAAGAGAACCTTTACGTCTCCCCGGAAGTCAGGATCGATGACGCCTGCTAAAACATCTATACCAAACTTCCACGCTAGGCCAGATTTTGGGGCTAACCTTATGTAACTACCCTGGAGGAGGGTATCAAAACCAGATCGGTAGGAATCATTCTTCTTTTCCCAGAGAGGGTTGGGGGGGTGACAGCTTCCCTACTGCTACAGATATCGATACCTATCGATTCTTTCATGGCAACAGAGGAGTTAGAAGGCCGATGAGACTATGGATTTAAAATTGTAGGTTCCCACTATTTGTTTCCATTGAGTCCAATCCTACACCTGACACCATATGTAAGGAACTCATGGAGGCAACAGTAAAGACAGACACCAGTGATCACAGTTCAAGGGTGTTTATTAAACTGTATAAATGGGTGAGAAAAACGTCTAATCTAAACCTAAATCTAAGATGGGAGCAAGCTACGACCATCAAATAATAGTAAGGCAGTCCTAGTAGCGTCTTGTCAAATAAAAAGGGCCTATACTGAAAAAAATGATTGCCAATCCTTACCGCCAAGTTACAAAATAGTGTGGGATAATGTTCATCAGAAAAGAAGTGTGTTCTCAAAATGATAAGTCAGGCTGCTATGGCTTCGGTCTCCCTTCCCAACGTTTTTTCCATGGGACAAGGCGAGACTCCTGAGCACAGCACACTCCTGGACCTCGCCAGAACAAGGTTACAGTTTGTTTCCAAACTATCAAGGCCTTCTGTAGCCAAGTCTCTTTCACACAAAGTCTCTGGCCTCAGAGGACCCAATGCATTACAATCAACAAAAACAAAAGTTACTTCAATAAATCTTCATGGGGAGATTACTCATCGCCTTAGGATCCCCCTCTGTCGGGCTCGGTCCCTAGTACAACGTGGGCCTCCCTCCGTTGGGTTCACTACGGCCTTTCATTCACAATGAAAATTTCAAGGGTCTCAATGTCTTTTTTTTTTTTTTTTTTTTAACTTTGTTTATTTTTAAATCAAGGCAGGATGGCAAATATACAAATCATGACATATCACAAGCAATGCGTATTCAGGTTCTTCGATCCCCAGTCCTCATTTCCTCCATCAGGCTTCCTCCCTCCCACCTCCCTTCGGCCTCTCCCCCCCTCATGTTTGGAGGTGGAATTTTCTTTCTGGGTTGTCCAGTTCGCCCCTTGGCGTCTATGTGTCTTCTCCAGGGTCCTCTTGGTGTTTCAAGATCCATCGGGCCCCGATCGGTTTGTAGGTCTGGGCGGGGAAGCGCTGGTCGTATTCCAGCACTGGGCTCCAAACATTCTGAAAGCGGTGGAGCGTTCCCGCCTGTGCTGCCGTGGCCTTCTCTGCGATCATGATGTCCCAGAGTTTAGACCACCATTGGGCTATGTGAGGTCCTTCCGGGGATTTCCAGGCCCTGGCCAAAACCGTTTTCCCCGCCAGAAGGCAGTGTGTCAATAGTTTAGACTTGGTCCCGGAGCGCGGGTAGATCGCGGGGATCGGGGTTCCCAGCAAGACTGGTTCAGGTTCCAGAGGAATCGCCGTTCCCGTAATTTGTGCGATGGTCTCTAGGCATGTCCTCCAGAACTGTCGTATCTTTGGGCAAGCCCACCACATATGGAAGAAAGAGCCTGGGTGACCACATCCTCTCCAGCAGGCATGATCCACATGTGGGTTCATGTGGTGAAGTCAAAGGGGCGGGTAATACCACCAGAGGAGCACCTTGTACGCACATTCCCTATTGGTAACGCAGGTGGAGGAGGTATGTGTGTTCTGGTCCAGATGTCCACCCAGGTTTGGTCCTCGACCGGATGGCCCAGGTCCGCCTCCCATTGAGCCATGCAGCGGGTCTTTGTGGACAGGAAGTCCCTTAAGAAGCGCCTATATAGGGTGGATACCCTGCCCCGCGTTGGAAGGTCCCCCAGTGTCAGCTCCAGGGCGGTGGGCGGGCGAGTTGCTGCCTGCAGAGTCTGGGGGTACGAGCACCAGTGGCGTAGCTGGATATAGGTGAATCTGTCCCTTTCCTGGAGTTGGAACTTCTCCTTGCATTGGGCGAAGGTGAGGGGTGTCCCTCCCATATATAGCTGGTTTATGGTCTCCAGCCCGCCCTTTATCCAGTTCCGGAAATTGCGGGGGTCTGCTCCAGGTGAGAAGAATGGGTTATGGAAGACAGGGGAGCGTGGGCTCAGTCCTCTGGGCACTCCCTTCTGCTTTAGAGCCCAGTCCCAGGAGCTAAGGGTGTGTTTATTTGAATGGAGGAGGTCTCCCCAGTGTGTTCTAAGGAGGGGTGGAATGTGTGGCAGAAATCGCAAGGGTAAAGGTGTTTGTGATTGTTCCAGCTCTACCCACCTGGGGCGGTTTGTTATGGTCTGCCATGCCTGAATCTGTGCTAGTTGTGCTGCCACATTTTAGGCCCTCAGTCCGGGACCCCCAGACCTCCTAGCTTGGAGCCCCCCAGCATCGTTTTGAGAGGGATTCTCGCTCTCTTACCTTTCCAGGTGAATTTCAGCATTTTCCTTTGGCTGTCCTTGAGGGTTGGTGTGGGGATCGCTACTGGGAGGGAGGCACAGGCGTATAGGAACCTCGGCAGTAGGTTCATCTTGCATGGTGTGATGCGCCCCAGCAGTGAGATCTCTTGGGTCTCCCATCGTTTCAAGTCGCCTTCCAGTTCTTTCAGTAGCCGGGGGAAGTTGGCTTTGTATGTGTCTCTTGGGTTAGCCGGGATGTGGACCCCTAGGTAGGGGATGGCCTTCTTCACCCATGTCATTGGGCACATCGTCGTCAGTGGCTCCCGTTCTGCTGGAGTGAGCCCGATGCCCATGGCCGAGGATTTGTCAAAGTTTATAGTGAAGCCTGAGACTTCACCATAGGTGGTAAGTTCTCGTATTGCCCGTTTCAATGATGATTGGGCTTCTGAGATTGTGAGTAGGACATCATCCGCGTATTGGGCGATTTTATGTTGGTTGGGGCCGACCTGCAGCCCTTTAATTTGATCGTTTCCCCTAATCCTTTGGGCCAAAGGCTCCATGGTGAGAGCGAAGAGTAAGGGTGATACCGGGCAGCCCTGCCGGGTTCCGCATGATAGGGGGATCGGAGCTGAGCTGTGTCCATTACTTCTTAGACTCGTACTTGGGCTCTTATAGTTGGCCAGCACCATTGTCTGAAAAGTTGACCCGAAGCCGAAGGCCTCTAGGGTAAGTTTCATAAAGGGCCAATCTACTCGATCAAACGCCTTGGCTGCGTCCAGAGCCACTAAGACCAGTTTTTGGGAGTTCCGGGAGGCGAGGTCCACCAGGTTCAGGGTTCTCCGTATGTTGTCTCCCGCTGATCGATGGAGGATGAAGCCTGCTTGGTCGGGATGAATGATCTTCGGGAGAACGCGATTCAGGCGGTTTGCCAGGATTTTTGAATATATATTTGCATCAATGTTTAAGAGTGCTATCGGTCTGTAAGAGGCTAGACTCCTTGGGTCCTTTCCTGGTTTGGGCAGGAGGATGGTGGTTGATTCCTGCATCGATGGGGTGACCGCGCCTGTGTCTCTAAAGGAGTTGAACAGGGTCACCAGATCGGGGGTCAGTTGTGGCCTGAAAAGTTTATAGAATCTGGTCGAAAAGCCGTCCGGGCCTGGGGCTCGTGTTTTAAGCGACTTGATGGCCTCCTCGACCTCCTCCCCCGTGATGGGATCCTCCAATTCGTCTCTCGTTGTGTTGGCGAGACGGGGAACCGCTGCCTTCTGTAGATATTCCACCTGTTGCGGTCGGTTCCGAGGGGTTGCCTTCATGATTTGGGTCAGGTAGTCTGTCGCGAGCTGTTGTTTTTCGGGCTCCGAGTATCGGGTGACCCCCTCAGGATCACGCAGGCCTGCAATCGTGTTGACGCGTCTCCATTTGGCTAGTTTGGCCACCAGGAACCTGTTTGCCTTGTTGCCCTTCGCGAAGTATGATTGTTTTGCTTTTGCCATCATTAGGGCGGTTTGTTCCGCGTAGTGGGCTTCAAGCTTTTTCCTCGCTGTTCGCATAATCCGTTGCGTCTGAGGGGACCAGCCTTTTTCTTTGTGGATTGCCTCAGCCTCTCTTAGCTCGTCCTCTAAAGCTATTCGGGTCTGGCATCTGTTCCGGTGGTAGGCCGCTCCCTGAGCGATGAGGGAGCCCCCGATTACTGCCTTCATGGCGTCCCAGTTATTTGCCAGTGAGGTGTCCGAGGCTGGGTTTTCGTCAAAGAAGTTTTTAATTCCTGTCGCGATCTTGTCTCTCGTAGCCATGTCATTGAGAATCGGGTCATATAGAGACCATTTGCGTGGGTTATTGAGATTGGGGTCCTGAACCCGGAGTTCCAAGAACACTGGAGCGTGGTCGGACATGGCTCTCGTGCCGATGAAGACCTCTTTGACTGAGGGGAAGGTGTGCGGGGAGATCAGGAATAAGTCAATCCTTGAGAAAGTGCGGTGTACGAACGAGTAGAAGGAGTAGTCTCTTTCGTCGGGGTGAAACACCCGCCACGAGTCTACTATCTCCAGAGACCTGAACAGCCGGAGGAGGCTGAGTGCTTGGGCGAAATCGCTTGGAGTCGGGGGTGTGACCGGTCTTTAGTGGGGTCGGGAACCCCACTCAAGTCCCCTCCGACAATTGTTTGGCCCTCCACAAAACTAGAGAGGGTCGTGCCCAAGGAGTCGTAGAAGAGTGATTGTCCCGTGTTAGGGGCATATACCGAGATGAGGGTGTATAGGTCTCCCAACAGGAGGCATTTGACTGCTGTGTATCGGCCTTCCGGGCATGTTTTTGTTTCCAGGATTTGTGGGTTCAAGTCTTTTCTAAAGAGAATCGCCGTGCCCCCCTTTTTGCTTGGGGGCAAAAAAATGAAGCGGGAATGATCGAGAACGAAGCCGGGTCACGTCCGCCGGCAGCAAGTGGGTCTCTTGGAGCATAGCTATCGCAGCGTTTTCGTCCTGGAGCTTTAATAAAATTGCCTTTCGTTTGTTAGGGGAGTTCAGTCCGTTAACATTTAGGGAGAGGATTCGCAGAACCTGGTGGTCCAGAGGTGTCCCATTCTCTATCTCTTGAGTTGGGAGGGTTGGGGGGGGGGGGGCGGAGTCCGGGTCGATGGTTTAGCTGCCATGTTTGTCATGAGATCTTGTAGTACCATCCTGCACTTGAGGTTTTAACGCGGGGCCCCAAGGCGGGACCGCAACTTTAACTGGTGGGTAGACCGACATTGTAGGTACGGGCCTACCCTTGGCCAACGGGGTCAGTTGTCCCATTGTGTATCAAGTACTGTGGGTTTCCAAGGAACGAAAGTTGGAAAGTGTCCTTGGAGTGGGTATGAACCGTGGGTATGGTCCGCCGTCTCTGCCCTCGAAGCTCGTCAGATTAAGCGTTATGTGGCGGATCCGAATTCAGGCCGGGTCAGAGGAGACCAGGGAGAGATGTAGTTGGAACCTGGAGGTGCGGGGGGCGCCATTGTTCATCTCATTTTGTTGATCCGCTGGGTTGATGACCATGGCGTACGTTTAGGTTTCGGGGAGGAAAGCGGCCCGGAGTCCTCAGCTCCCTCCGGGGTTGGTGTGGAGAGTTCCTGGGGCGAAGATGGATGCATGATCCTCTCCGCATCCTCCAAGTGACTGATCCGGCGTAGGGTGCCTTTGTATGTGAATTGTAGAGCTGCTGGAAACGGCCATCTGTAGCGGACTTGCTGCTCCTGAAGGAACAGTGCCAGGGGTCGGAGTGCTCTTCTTTTCTGGAGGGTGAGTGGTGAGAGGTCCTGATATATTTGGAGTGGCGTGCTCTGAAATGTAATTTCCTCCCCTTGGCGGATGATCGCCGAAATCGCTTCCTTGGTTGTAAAGAAGTGGACCCTCGTAATGACATCTGGGTGGGGGGTCAGAGACAGCCCCACAACGCGGGCGAAGTCTGTGGGTGCGATCTAGCAAGAGCTGAGATTTATCCAGGTCTGGGAGGAGGGCCTCAAAGAAGCGTCCCACGTAGTCCGCTAGCTTGTTGTCAGGGACGGAGGTTGGGACCCCCGAATGCGGAGATTATTGCGGCACGCCCTATTTTCAAGGTCCTCATGTTTAAACTCCAGGATCTCGCATTTCTGGTGCAGGGAGTCAATGGCTCTTCGCATTTCCCCTAGAGTGGTGGCGTGGTCCCGCGAGTGGTCTTCGATTTCTCCGAGCCTCTGTTTGGCCTCCGTAACCCTTTGGTCCGTCTGTTCGATTTTGGTGGCGAGTTCTGATAGGCATGAGCGGAACTCCGACTTGATGTCCACCATGAAGGCTATCAGGTCCCCTTTGGTAGCGAGGGCTCCCCCGTCCTCTTGTTGTTTCTGTGGAGTGAGTTTGGGAGGCTCTTGCTTCTTGCTTTTATCTAGCGTAGTGAGCATGGTGGAGATATCTGCGCCCTTGCCAACCTTCGTTTGCCTAGACATGATGATCGTGTTTGGCGGTCTTGGCTAGAAGGGTTGCGGCGAGGCCAAAGCTGTGTGCCAGCCGCCTAGGAGAGTTCAAGCATGGGAGTGCGAGTGAGACGTCGGAGTAGGTGTGATTCCGCAGTAGACTGGGTCGCTAGCTGGATGGTTGGGCCGGGGCGCCCCAGGAAGTACTGAGTGGTGCGTGAAGGGAGGGCCCGCGAGGTCGGGCTTCTCTGGGTGGCTCTCGGGGCTTATCTCGTGGCCTCCGTGTTTCCCCTGTCGACCTGGCCGAGTGCAGCCCCCAATGAAGTTCTCACATGTTCACCGGACAACCCCGGCACGATCTGGCTGGATCCGTGTTGGCGGGTCCGTCTGCTGCTCCTCTTCGGTCCCCCTGAAGCCCGTCGCCATCAGGTTCGCAGTATGTTGCTGAGTTCCGGCGCGGCCACCATCTTGGTTTCTTCGAATGGCGACGGGGGAGCGGTTCGGTCGCTAAGTTCTAGGAGAACGCTCCAGCGTTCGGAGGTCATTGTAAGCCAGGTTGTGCCTCATCGGTTCCTATCGCCGTAGATGGCATTGGCGACTTGGATACTCGGTCAGAACCGCTTGAATTTGGCAGCGGCGGCGGACATCCCACGGGCGGCCTCAATGGAGCGACCACATCGATGGCACTCCAAGCCACGCCCCCGTCTCAATGTCTTTTTAAACAATCAATCACTGTGGACAACCCTCAGCAGGGTTCACTCTTGTCGACACAATGTTCATGGGTGTATTAATGTTCACCCCAATTCGCAGGCATCCCTCAGCCGGGTTCACATTTGCCAATACACAGTTCACTTTGCTTTCTCACTATGCAGGATTCACTTCCCTTTGTTCTTCTTGTCAACGTGTCAGAGACTTTCGATAGTACAAAGGGTTTGACTTGCCCCTCGTATGAGCCCTCTGACTCCTCATGCCGCCTTCTCCTAGTGCCTTCTGGTACTAGTAGTTTCAGCAAAGGGGAACTGCCAGATTCCTTCGAATGATCGCCCAGGTGGCGACAGACCACTCAGCAGCTGGTCCTTCTCTCGACATTCTTTAAAACTTTCACATAAAAGTTATTTGTTCAAAATCTCATACAAGGTTGCCGTTCGCAACCTCGGGCTCAACAGAGTCTGGTTTTCTATCAGCTTGCTCTCCGACTCACCGGTTATGCTCAACCCGTTGGCGTTTCTTGCCTCTGGAGTCAAGAAGGGTACCACGTAGCAAGCACGTTTCCCGCCTTATCAGTGCGGGGGGGGCACCGTTGACATTGATAAACCACATGCCAGCAGGACTCTTGGTCGTATGTTTTCCCTTTCAGAGGCTTTGCAGGTCAGTTGAAAAGAGCAAGGGCAATTCCCTCCTCGTCCTTTCAGATCTTGCGCTTTTCTCCTCCATTTGAACTGCCTGTCTGGAATAGCTGCTTCCTCGTGCATTCTGCTTTGCTCGTTGTTTGGCCATCAGGTGTGTGCAATTATTGTCAATTGCCTGACCCTTGAGTTGGGACATGTCAGGTAAACAGCTCTGGTGTTAGTCTGTTGTCTTTCATGGTGTAAGAAAGTGTTTGTGTCGGAAAAGGGTGGTGGAGTGTCTACATATCCACATAGGTTCCGCCCCCGAGTCCGGATCCATTTTCACTTTTTCAAACAAATAGTGTTGAGAAGTTATACATGAAAATGGAATGTCATTGTTGGTAGTATTCAAATTAACTATTTGTGATTTAGTTTTTATTAAGTCTTGTGCCTTGGTGTTCTGCTTTCTTAATTATTAACCCAAACAGAGTTAGGTTAGGCTCCAAGCCATGAAAAGACACATGCACAGATAATAGTTTATTGGTCTGCAACAAGTCAAAAGGTCAAGATTTGAGCTGTAACAGAGTGTTTATTAGATTGTACTCTGAAAACCAGACCTCTCTGCATGTGACCAGCCCTTAGAGTTAAAGGGGAAAGAGCCTGTAAAAATCAACTTTGTGAAATGTACTTGGATTTGTCTCTTTTTTTTAAATTTCAAGATGAACATGTCTTCCTGTGGGTGCAACCCAGCTTAATCGGTTCATCGAATGATTGACGAGAGACCTTTCTCTGGCAGATGGCTGACCTTTGGTCATCAGAACCGCTCTTTGCCTTGGCAACCCAGCATCAAAGTTATGTTTTCTGATAACAGGTTTGAACTCAGTTTGTGCTCTTAAAGGGGCATGTGCTACAGAACACAATGCAATGGCAATGCCTACTTCCAACTATAATGTAAATCAGTTTAACACATACATTACGTAATGCACTTTCAATGCAGTTCTTTTTCTTGCACATTTTTAAAGGTCCCACACACAAATTTGTTTGTTAAAGACAATTTGGATGAAATGGCATATTATATAGAGAAATGAAAGAGCATATGATAAAGCTTCGGCTTAAGATCAATTTCAATGGGACGGTACACTAAAGTGATGAAAAGCAATGCACAATACAAGTTATGTAATGAATGTGTGTTACATTGGTATTATATACTTCTTACAACATCCCCTCGCTCCCAGGCTGACATTCCTGTAGGAAGGATGCTGTGGGCAGCAGATCGAATGCTTTAAAAATATCCTTTTCGTTCTTTTATTGTCTCTGGGTCCTTCATACTGTCTGACTTTGAACTCTTCCTTTCCTTAGGGAGTGGATTTTGGCGACCTCCCTCTCCACTCGCACATCTTTAGGCACATCACCAGGATTCAAATTACTTCTAATTATTTAAATAAGAGAGAAGGGGGGGAAGAAAAGCTGGTTTAGTGTACAATATGGGGACAAATTAACTTTTATCATCATACTCTACTCTGCCATTTTGCAATCAGAGACCAATGCCATTCCTTTCCATTCTCTTTCACCGCTGTGGACTTCTATGACATCTATCAACTCTCATATTTTCTGTGCTTATTGCTTTGCACCAGGATAATCATGCCTCCTTTCTGGTTTCCAATAGGACCTATTAGCTGGGCTTTCTAGCACCCATTAAAAGATGTTCTGAATAGAAGCCCACCCGCTCTGCCTCATTCCACTTTTATAGAACTGGATCCAGTACCACCATCTAAGGTCTCTGATACCCCAGCCCAACGCCACCATTTGATGGGCTACCTCCCCACCTACCCGGCCCATCTCATTCCCATTCTACGGTCACCGACCTACATATGGAAGTGAATTTACCTTTTTGGACACAATACGTGCCCTATTATTCTGCCTTATTGTTTTTGGAATTGTGCCTTATAAAACGTTCCCTAACCTGCAGATGACTTTGCTCACTACTTTTCATCTAAAATCTCTAAAATTCTGGACACTCTCACAGCCCTCCTCTCTCTTCCTACCAAGCCCTCCTTCGGTCCACCACCTCAATCCCCTGCCTCTTCTACCCTTGAATACTATTGCCCTACCACTCCTATTGAATTAGCACCCATCCTTCCTGGTGCCAACCCATCTTGCGCTCTAATCGACCATTTTGCTCCCCTAATGGTCAAAGGTGTAGTCTCTATCACTTTTCCTCATCACTGAGCTCTTTAACCCCTCTCTCTCTCTCTCTCTCTCTGCTGGACTCTTTCCTGACTCCTTCAAATCTTACCCCTATTGGAGAAACCTTCAGCTGACCCACAATCCCAGCAAAGTATCACCCAGTGTCTCTCCTTCCCAATTATTCAAAAGTCCTTGAGCAGGTGGTATTCACCAGATCTTTCAATACTGTGAGCATAATGTCCTTGGAGATCCACTTCAACCTGGCTTCCATAGTAAACACCCTGAGACTGCACTCCTGAATATCTCCAACTTTCCTGCAGCTCACCACTTCAAACTCTGTTCTATTCTCATCCTTGTTTTCCTTCAGCTTTTTACACGGTCCACCAATCCTCTCTCCTTCCGAGGGCTTCGCAAATCTGCTTTTGCCTGGATGACCTACCTGGAAGGTCGATCCTTTAAAATCACTCTAACCTCACCCATCTCCCTGTTGGCATCCCCCAAGCATCAGTCCTTGGACGTCTGCTCTTCACCCTCTATGTCTCTGCACTAGGAAACATCTCGTTGTTCGACTTTCAACATCACCTTTTTCCTGATGACACTCACATATTTCTCTCCTTTCCCGCAACACCTGCAATCTCCACTCTTGTGCTAAGCAAACTGGACTACTGCTCAGGCATACTCATTGGCCTTCCTCTATACTCCTCTCTAGACAACATCCTCATATTTGCTACCCACACTCACTACAAGCTACCCAGTTCCTCCCATCCCTTCTACCTACCAAAAACCTGCTGGTTGGCTCTCCTTGCAAAAGTGTGCTATTTTCCAGATCCTTCTCTTAGTATACAAAGCTATCATTGCTCTTGCTCCTCAGTACCTGTCTTCCTGTATCTCAGTTTACTCACCATCTTGTTTCCTCTGATGCTCCTCAGAATTCATACTCAATGTCCCACATCCTTGCTGTGCCTCCTCTGGCTTCCGGTCTTTCTCCCTACTCACCCCACTTCGCTGAAACCCACTACCCATAAAAATCAAAGTCAGCCCAACTGTGGATCTCTACAAAGCTTGACCTAAACTTCACGTACTTGCTAAAGAGAGAGAGCTCCCCTGCCTTTTGCCCTATCCTCCCTACCTGACCACACCATTTCCTCCAGTGATGCTTAACGTTATTTTGTATATTTAATTAGTACTGCTCTTTAGTTTTAAGCACTTGCCCCCTTAGGTTAATGTTACCTTTATATTTATTTATTGGACGTTTGTATGGCACCTATACACAGGTGTTCCCACATGCCACAAGACAACAAGGGGGTACGGGGACATGGGAGTAAAAAATGTAGAGCAATAAAGACAGTTATATTGGCCTTGTAACAATCCTAACATGCAAGTGCATGACAAGGTGGTAAGTGCAGGGGGAGGGGGATGGAGGGAGAAGTGCAGGAGTGGGGTAACCCCCAAGGGTGGGGGTGGGCAAGTGCTGGGTGGGCCAAGGTAGCAAGTGCTGGGAGAAGGGGGGGTGCGTGCATTGGGCAGGGGGACCAAGTTGGTCTAGTCCAGGGAAGGGAGCCAGAGGGCAAGTGCTGGCAAAGGATGCTGGGGGGACCGGTAGGGGGTGGTCTGGTCCCTGTATGACTGAGGAGACCAGGCACCAAGTCGCAGAAGAAGATGGAGAGCTAGCAAGGGAAAGGGAGAAGAAAGGAAGGAGAAACGTCTTGAGAAGTTTGCAGAACTTAAGAAGATCTGGTTCAAGTCTGAGGGGGGAGGGATGACGTTCCAGAGGGAGGAGCCAGCAGAGGAAGGGGATCTACCTCCCACTCTCTGCTTGGAGAAGGAGTTTGACCTGCAGAGAGTAGGAGCCAGAAGACCGAAGGTCGGGAGGTGTTTAGGGAGGGAAAGCTGGATGTTTTAAGTCATACGTTTCCTTATTTACATTTTGTTTCCGTTTGTTTTGTCCCTGGTGTATGTCCTAATTTTGACACCTCATAAAGTGTCTCACTGCTTGTTCTCATATATTTTTTTTTTTTTTAATTTTTATTTTGAGAATAAACAATACAAACCAAACTTGCAGCATTAAGTACAATAGAACCGTAAACATCAATTAACACTTGTTACTGCACCCCAAACCCCTCCCCCCGCTCAAGAGCTTATCAACCTTTCGGTTCTGTATCCACTACGTGTGGCTGGGTGTCGCTTCATTCCGAAGCTGCAGGGTCCACTGCCGTGCCAAACAGTCCTGTAATTAACATCCTCCAAGCCGCCAGGTTACCCACATCTTCCTCCCCGCAATTGCTACATGCCTCCTGCCATACCACCGTTTCAGCCTCCGCCCATTTTTGCAAGTCCCGCCACCATACCTCTATCTGTGGCTTGTGGCATTGCTTCCAGCTCATGGCTATCCTTCTTTTAGCAAGCACATATGCCAGGTCCCTCAGTTTCCCAAGATGTTTAGTGTTCCGTGGTCTGGGAAACCCTCCCAGCAGGCAGGCCCAGGCCGTATCTATGTGTAGCGGGACCCCTTTGTCTGCTAGTTTCTGTGCCACTTCCCCCCCAAAAAGCTTCAATCACTGGGCAGGACCAGAACATATGTGTCATGTCTGCGTCTTCCTCATCGCATTTCGGACATGCTTGTCTTCCTGCGCTCGCAAACTTGGATATTCTCTTCGGGGTCATATAGGCTCTATGCGTAATGTAAAGCTGTATTTGCTGCAATCTAGCATTCCTGGACACTTTCTTATGGTATCCCATGGCCCGTTCCCACATCCCATCGGTCAGCTGCGCCCCCACCTCCGCTTCCCAGTCCAACCTCAAGTCCATCAAATCCTTCCCCACCCGGGTCATCACCACCTCGTATAGTTTAGAGATCTCGTGCCCGCCCTCTGGTATGTCATATATCGTTCCAATCAGAGCGTCTGGTTCTTCCGCCAGCACAGTCTCCGGCCAGGTTTTACGGATAGTCTGCACCAGCCTAAGGTACGTGACATATTGGCCCCCATGCAACCCTGTCTCTTCTCCCAGGTCTTCGAATTCCCTAATAGCCCCTTCTTGCCATATATCTCCCAATGTGGCCAGCCCAACCGATTCCCAATAGGTCCTAATTATCATCCTAAGATGGCTGTCCCCCTTAGTTAAGGCAACTAGCGGCACCTGTGGGGAACACGGGTACGGGCTCTCCATCAATTGGCATGCTCTGTGCCACATCTTCCACCCAAGCAACAACATACTCGGGCGTTCATTCAGTTCAAGTCTAGGGACCCAGATGATCTCTTTTAGGTAAAACGGGGTGCAGTCCTGCCAAACCAGCCTAGATTCAGGAGTTTCTTCATCAGAAAGCCATTTAGTTACATATTGCAATTGGCTGGCCACATAATAGGCCTCAAAGTTCGGCAGCTTGATGCCCCCTCTATCATGGAAGTTCTGTAGCTTCCATAGCGCCACTCTATTGCGGGTGCCGTGCCACAGGAAGTCCCTACACATGCTGTTAAGTTTGGCAAAGAACTTCTTGGGTATCAGGTATGGTAGATTACTGAAAAAGTGCAACAGCCTAGGCAGGACCACCATCTTGAGCATCGCCCCCCGCCCCATCATCGCCAGCGGCAGCTTCTCCCAAAACTTCATGTTCGTGCGGATTTTCTTCAAAGCCACCTCGGTATTGTGCAAGTGTTCCCCCTCCACAGTGTGATATACATCAATTCCGAGGTAGCGGAAAGAATCAGCTGCCCAAGGCACGGACAACACTGGCAATCGTTCCGGAGGGACTCCTGTGTAGCTCCCCAATGGAAACATGCTCGATTTACGGGGGTTTACCGCTATGCCGGACAGTTCCGCATACTTTTCCATGACCTCTAAAATGTACTGGAGATTTTCCTCCGGATATTTTAAATACAGTAACAAATCGTCAGCATATAAGGATATTAGGTGTTTTTCTCCTCCCACTTCAATGCCAACCAAGTCATATTGTTGTCTGAGGTACACTGCTAAAGGCTCCAGGGCTAGGATGTATAACATCGGGGACCAGGGGCACCCTTGTCTGGTGCCTCTACTGAGTTGCCACCTCTTAGATATCACTGATCCCGTGCGCACTCTGGCCAGTGGTTCGCTGTACAACAATTCCGCCCACCTAACATAACCCGCCCGATCCCGTATTCTTCCAGGGCCGCCAGCAACCATGGCCACCTCACCGAATCAAAAGCCTTGACTGCATCTAGGGACACCACCACCATCTCTTCTTCACTTCTGTTCCCCTCTTCAATCACCCGGTGGAGTCGCCTGTGGTTGTGAGTTATATTTCCATTGGGGACATAGCCTGTCTGATCCGGGTGTATCAATTTACTGATAACCCTTCGTAGCCTATTAGCTAGGACCGCCGTCAGGATCTTGCTATCCTGGTTCAACATTGACAGCGGCCTATACGAGCCGTAGCAATGCCCCGGTTTGTTGGGCTTGGGGAGCGGTACGATTAGTGCTTCTCTAAGCGTATCTGGTAGCCGACCCTTCTCAAAAGATTCATTGAACATCTCTAGCATAGGGGGGAGTATCTCTGCCCCATATACTTTATAAAACTCGCCCGGGAATCCGTCCGTGCCCGGGGTCTTGCAGGTGGGCAACCGTTTCACCACCTCCTCTAGTTCATCCAGGGTAATAGGTGCGTCTAGCTCCTCCCTTTCTTCGTCACTAATCCTAGGTAGTTCCATGTCTTTCAATGTGTCTCTGATCTCTTCCTGGTTTTCCCCTCCTCTGTCCTCATACTGTATTCTATAATAGTCAAAAAAAAGCCTCAATGACTCTTTCCTGGGTGTCAACCTCCTCCCCGTTCTCTCTGGTTATCATCCTAATCGGGGGCCTGGGGGTTTCGCTCTTATATAACCACGCCAGCAAGCGGCCAGTTTTGTCCCCACCCGCATGTTGCCTCTCGACATATTTTCTATAGTTAAGGTTGCAGAGCCTTTCCCAAAGCTCCGCACACCTCTGCTGCAGCTCGAGTACTAATTCCGTGTCCCCTCCTGCCTTGTCACTTTCGCGCTCCAGTTGCTTCTCCGCCTTCTCTAGTTCTGTCAGGACCCCACCCTGCAGGCCCTTTGACTTGGAAATGGCAGCACCCCGCAACACAACCTTGAAAGCCTCCCAGAGTGTGCTCGCTGAATCCACACTGCCCGTGTTCACCTCAAAGTACTGCAAGATCGAATCCCTGATGTCCTCCCTGAAGACTGAGTCTCTAAGCGCCTCCGCACGGAGGCGCCATGTAGGTATCCGCGCCCTAGGGCGACAGTACTGCCAGGTCAGCACCAGGGGCGAGTGGTCCGACAGGACCCTTGCTCTATATTCTATTTGGGTGGTCGCTATCACCACATCTGGCGTGGCAAAAAAATAATCCAATCTCGTATGTAAGTGCTGCGGAGCAGAGTAGTGAGAGTACTGCGTGGCATTAGGGTGTTTCAGTCTCCAGACATCCGCCAACCCAAAGTCCTCCAGTAATGCCTGTAATACCCTGGCCGCCGGGGTGGGCCGATCAATCTTATCATCAGACCTGTCTGCCTTTGGGTCGAGCACGCAGTTAAAGTCCCCTCCCCAAATAATCGCTCCCCCCACACACGCACCCAGGTGAGTGCATAGGGTTCTGAAGTACGTGGCAGTGTTTTGGTTGGGGGCGTATGTATTGATAATGCACACCTGTTTGTTCTCTACCAAGGCCCTCAGCATGACCAGCCTGCCCTCCGTGTCCACCACCTCCTGTATGATTCTGAGCGGAACATGCAGTGCCACCCAGAT
Source organism: Ambystoma mexicanum (assembly GCF_040938575.1). Taxonomy (NCBI): domain Eukaryota; kingdom Metazoa; phylum Chordata; class Amphibia; order Caudata; family Ambystomatidae; genus Ambystoma; species Ambystoma mexicanum. Next base: position 685,906,236 of record NC_090934.1, on the reverse strand, counting down.
CAGCACTCCCCTAGCATAGGCAGAGTACGGAGAGCACACTACTGTGCCTCTCCACTTTTTCCCCACCAGTTCCAACTTCTGTTGGGTCAGGTGTGTTTCCTGCAGCAGCGCAATGTCAATCCTCTGTCTTTTAAGGTACATCATGACCTTGTTCCTTTTTAAATAGCTGTTAAGTCCCCTGACATTCCAGGTGACGATCTTAAGGTCTCCCATGGCACATGCGTATCTTCCTGCTTCCCATGTAGCGACTCCCCTTTGCCCACGTGATACAGATGGCATCTCGTTCTAGTAGCTCCTCGTACCAGCTCAAACCCCCTTTAACTATGTACACAGCAAAACCCCAACTTCCCTCCCCCCGTCCCTTCCCCAACATCACACACCCCAACTACTGCCCAGCTCCAGCCTCGGAGCTCAGGCACCCCCACATCTAGCCCCGCAAGCACCGATCGATGCAGAGCTCAGTAGGGTGAGGTCGCCCTAATGGCCACCCAACTAAAACTATCGTGGGGTAAAAAGAATCGTTCCGTAAGGCTCCCGTTTAAGTAAACATTAATCACAGTGCCCATGACAAACAGTGCAATCATCTGACCTTCTCTACCGAAGGCTTCGCAAACAACTATAATCAAGTCCCACATGCCATGCCATCTTGCGACGCCATTTTCATGCCTCCCGTATCTCCTCCGAGCCCTTTCTCGTCCGAACTTCTGATTCCTGGGGGCATCCTTGTGCATCGAGCCATCCCATGGCATCCTCCGGGGTCTCGGAAAACAGAGTTTTATGTGCATGAATGACCTTCAATTTTGCGGGGTAAAGTAACATATATTTGTGGCCCGCCTCTCTCAATCTCCGCTTTACTGACCCGAAATTCATGCGGCTACGCTGTACAGTCAGGGTATAATCCGGGTAAGCCGTGATGTTTGCCGCCCCTCGTGTGATCGTTCCTCCTTTTCGAAAGTGTTCCAGTATCCTCTCCCGGTCACGGTAGTTGAGAATTTTAGCGATCATAGGCCTAGGCGGGTTCCCCCGCGGCGGCCTCCTCGTTAGGGCTCTGTGTGCCCCTTCTACTGCAAATCCTTGGGACAGGGCCCCTCCGGATATTTCTTGTAATAACATGGATTCGATGAATTCCGTAGGGTCACGGCCCTCCGGCAGGCCCACGATGCGGATGTTGTTGCGACGGGCTCGTCCTTCCGCCTCCTCCGCTCTGCTCTCCAGGTTGCCCACTCTTTGTATCAGGGCGTGGAAGTCGGCTTTATGGGAGGCGCAATCCGCAGTATTCGGGCCAACTTCCTTCTCAAGGGACTCTGTGTGCTCCGCCAAGGCCCTGACATCCTGTCGGAGCAAGTTAACGTCCTCTTGAACCTCTCTGACCTTGAGGTCCAGCGCCGTTTTTAGTTCGGTGACGGCCAGTTCCAGCTTAGATTCCCAGGCCGCCCTTAGGTCCGCAATCGCCACCAGGATTTCTTGGTTGGCGCCCGAAGACATCGTGCCGCTCGCAGCCAGCGCATCCTTGCTCTCGGTGGTGTCCTGGCCCGGGGACGTCCTAGTGAAGTCGTCCAGGGTGGGCTGCTTCGCCTTCGGCCGCACCGTCCTATTCGACATGACCCAGGGAATCTGTAGTCTGCTCAAGTGACGAGTGTGCGCGCAGTGCACCTCCTCCGCTGGGTCACCGTGCGGCTCACTTCTTTCCTTGTTCCGGACCCTGGTCGGCCATTTTGTGTCGTCCTTCGTCCCCGGTGTCCTTATCTCATCTGCTCCGATCTCCGTCGTCGTCACTCCTGCACCATCCAGAAGTTCCCCATGCGTAGCCCACACATTCACACACCGGCATGTGTTTCGTCAGTGGTCAGTGGTCCGTCTTAACGCACATATTTGCCCGGATCGTTGCAGGATCTCAGGAGCTCCTCCAGAACGCGTCCTCCTACATGGCTCGCGTAGCCACGCCCCTTGTTCTCATATTTATGATATTGTACAGGCACCCTTCATGGAAATCCCTCCTCCATCTGTATATGTGTCTTTGTAAGCTATTTCTGATCGAAAATTGACATCCCTAATCTTCAAATGAACACATGCAGGTGCTCGGCTAGCATTTCAGGTTAAAGGACATATGCAGTCAACTTCTTGAAGTGCTTGTATTACTTTTCCTAATGTGTGGGTGTACCTGTGAAGCTAAACCTATATGCTGTTTGCATGCATGCTTCTGTTGCGGTCACTACAAGATGGGCATGGGTCCAGGGCTCGCTGGTGCAAGCTCATCCCTTTGTGAATCCGGTATAAACACGAGACTGTCAGGGGTCAAATGACAATGATAATTTGCGATGGAAACCGAGAGCTTGCTTAACTAGTTACATATGTGCATTGGCAAATTCAAAATCTCAAAAACTTTATAAGGGGAATTGCATAAGAAAATTGTGTGGCATTTCCACCTTGCATCAGTATTTAGCTTATGAAAATTGTACATTCGTTTGTGAATCAAGCCCAAAAGGTAACATGTTTATGCTTTCTTTAAGACACGTCATAATGGTCGTTTTATCAATTAATTCACAAGAGTAACATGTGAAATCATGACAGAAGTATTTGTTACTTTGATCAAACACTCTTTTTTGCAGACCATGTTTAGATATAGAAGATTCCTAAAATCAAATATATCAATAAGTCAAATGCTTACGATATGTAATGCTCCTCTGGAAAACAAGAACAGTTCAAATAAGCACATGTCCAATAATCTACTAAAGAAAGTTTCATTAGCCAGGATCACGTTCATTGACTTAAAGAGATGAGTATTTAGTATGCAAAAGTAGATAATCTGAGTAATGCCGTTCATTCTTGGCTAAGAGCACGATAAGGAGATTTCCAGCTTCTAACGATGCTTTACACACAAAGCCAAGAGATCCTCCAATGAGATTTAACCAAAGCAGCTTAATGTCCATCATATCTCAAGCTTTCCTCGATTCATTCAACAGCAGGATTTCACAAAAACAGACATTATTTTAATGCCCCAGTGCCACATATATAATGGGATTTGGAATGCCTTCCACACAAGAACTCGCGCCAAGCGCCGTCAACGCCAATGCATTGGCAGTCGTCATATTGTAACCATTCTTAAAATCCGAATCTCTGTCTTACTTCTTGTAGTTAAACAATTCAATTGGGGTCCGGGCTGGGGCAGGTGGGTTGCTTAACGAAAGGCCAGCTATACTAAAGAAAACGTTATAATAATTGGGATCTTGTCAATACAACCTAACATTTTAAATCATGCAGAGAGGGGTTCGTTCTCAAAACATGTTGCCTGTAAAAGTCACATGTTGTATCACAGGACTTTGTGACGTATGTTATATATACCTCGCCACTACAGCAATGTGAATCATGAATTAATACTTCAATTTAACACAATGGATTTGTCACAGATACCCACAATAGACGTATTTGCACAAGATGATTCACGTCACAAGGGTTTAAATGTATTAACACTTATCACACGTGTAACTTCAGAAGGCTTTCGTTACTGTTAACGCAACTTGCAATCATGCTCTCCTGTTTAAACACAGGTGAAATGCCTTGATAAACAGTGCGTCTTACCCCGGGTGAAACATCAGCCATCCCACTTGTCCTTAATGCACCATTTTCTCATGATGTTGCATGCACCCTGCAGATCTCGGTCTCATGGAATCCATCTTTGTGACTACCACTATCCCCCCACCACAACCGAACGTCCCAGTCCCACCTGCTCCCTACTATATATTTTTTTAATTTGTATTATAGTGAATTTAGTTAGTTAAAACCTTAAACACTTATAGAAACAAAACTCGGTATTAAATACATCATAATAATAGCTTAAAATACTTTACAATTATACATCACAATAATAAATAAATACCAGAAGCACCTGAGCCCCCAGAGAAGCTGGAGCCCCCTCACACTGCATTAGCAGTGTGCGCTCCCATCCGGTGAGCGGAGCATGCCCAGGTAAGCCCGTGGGTCCTGCGAGCATAGTCAGCTGTAATCAGCTGACTTCTTCTATGAATGCAGTGAAATCCGCTTTAAAGCTTCAGCCCAGCAACAATTTCTGCTGAACCACCCGATTGCTGCACAGCCGTTACCCAGGCTGTTTATACTGCATCCTGCCCTTCTGGCCATATCTCTGCCATTGTGCCCCATGAGGAACACCACAGGAGAAGATAGCTGCCCGGTAAACCCTAAACATCCTCCATTCCGACTGAAGCCTGCCTGCATCCCGCCCCCGGTGCCTGATTGGTCCCCAGCACAACAACTTCACCAATCAGACGCCGGCAGGCGAAAGCCGGCTCCCCAACGAAGGCACACCAACAAAGGTGCCTGTCGTGAGCCTGTCGTGAGCCGTATGGGCTGTGGGCCAGGCACAACGTTATTTCTACCAACATCACCTCTTCACCCCGCGGTCGCACGCTGGCGGTCAACCGGTAAGAACTGCTTTACACCTAATCAGACTTTTGCTCCCCCAAATACTCTTACCACAGGGTCTCAGCGGCCCTTGATATAACGTCTCCCCTCTAAGACACGATCCTTGCCCCTGCCAAACACGGCATGACCTTGTAATGCGCTGTTGATTTGGCTGTTGTCCTACTCACTTGTAATTCTGCCGTTCCAGGAGTTTAATTAGCAAACAAATGTATTAGCTATCTAATGCCTTGCCTTGCCTTGCATGTGTTTTGCCTATCATGCACCTCCTGATACTGTGCTACTAAATTGTCTTATACTAGCTGCACATGACTCTCTATGCCACATGCTGCTTACTCCCAATACCAGTACAGTATAATGTGAGCCCCTATAGTCTATCCTCACTGCACAACTCCAGATATGCCACCCCTAGTGTATTACAAACGCTACTCCAAAAGGCTCTTGCATCTGCTATAATTACTTACTAAGTGTTTACGCCAATACCGTCCTGCTGCCTGTATTACTTCTATCCTTAACAATGAGTGATACCCAGTCCGACAACTAGCCTAAATTGCAGACTATTTAGCCTATACTGAACTTGCCCACTCTGCCTGTGTCTAACCTAGCCCTTCTGTGACCATGCGGTTAAATCTAAGCCCACAATGTCTATTCTCAGCCACTGTGAATATATTGCATTTAGCCTTCTGTGTCTACACTGAACCCAGCCCATGCTCAACCTAGCCATTGTGAATATATCGCACTCAGCCGCTGTGTCTACACTGAACCTAGCCTACGCTCAACCCAGCCATTGTGAATATATTACATTTAGCCTTCTTTGTTTACACTGAACTTAGCCTACGCTCAACCTAGCCATTGTGAACAGATTGAACTTAGCCCTATGCGACTACATTGAATTCAGCTCAACTAAGCCTATTGTGAATATATAGAATTGAGCCCTCCGCGACCACAGGGAATTTAGCCCATGATCAACTCAGCCATTGCAACTATATTGAATCTAACCTACTTTGCCCACGCTAAACCAGCCTATGCAAACCACTGTGCCAAACCTAAACATAGACTATCGCAGCCTGCCACTCCTAGCCTGATCCCAACCTGACCTTACTCACGCTAACCAGGCCTCAGCTTTAGCCCACTTGACTCGATCATGTGTAACCGGTACCAACTGTCACACGATGTATGTCAGCACAACTCTGCTGTAATCTGCACTATTGCTATTCATACAATTAATCCCGAGAACCATGGATGAAATTAATCAAGCACCGTGTCCTAAACGTATTATAAGCACTAGGCTTCGAGCTAGACTCTCTTCCCTCTACGAACCTAAATTGACTAGCAACACCGACTTAAACCGCTGCACCGACCCTAGAAATACCACTCTGCATCTGGCGCAAGCCCACTTGCAAACCACTGCAGATGCCAAAATGAAACCTATAAAACATATGAAACATATACCAGTAACTTTGAAAACACAAAGATCACCTGGTACAATTACGATAGCTGGAGCACAGATTAATGCCAGATCTGTTGTTGTCCATGCCACTGAAATAGCCGATCCTCTAACATCAAATAACCTTGACCTTTTAGCGGTCACAGAAACTTGGCTGCATGAGGCAGCAGGCTCAGCGCTCACTCGAGCAATACCAGAAGAATATCAACTCTTAAGATTGGACAGACCCAACGCTAGAGGTGGTGGCTTAGCCATCATTGCTAAAGCTAACCTGGACCTAAGATTATCCATGCTACCCCCACTAAAATCCTGTGAAATTCTTTCGGCGAAATGACCTATATCCCCATGTCGCACTCTAACCATCTACCTTATATACAGGCCACCAGGACCTTTAGGCTCATTTGAAGAGGACATGTCTAGTCTCTTAGCCAATAATATAAAATACTCATCCCAGATAATGATCCTAGGCGACGTCAAACTAGGACTTAATGATCCGGATGACAAACAAGCTCAAGCTTTGGCCACCATGCTTGATGAACATGGCCTCACCCAAAAAGTCCTCGCCCCTACCCATGATAAAGGCAGGACCCTAGACTGGGTAGCCACCTCAAACTGCCCAACAACGATCACCAAAATTACACCCCAACCGTGGACAGACCATTACTTAATTGATTTCAGCCTAACACTTAAAGATACAAAGAAAAAATAATGGCACCCTCTCTCCCCACGACATCGAAGAACAATATCACACTAGACAACATCCTACCGCTTCTCCTTCCAGTGATTAATGCCTTGCCAAGCAATTCTGACCCAGATATGCTGGTGGACTCTTATAATGACACTATGGCTAAGGTCTTAGATACCATTGCCCCACTCAAGATACGCAAGAGTAAACAACAGACTCACCTCAACACCTGGTTCACCCCTCACCTTAAAAAACTCAGATTGGAAAAAAGGAAGTTAGAAACCACATGGCACCATAAACCAACGGAAGAAAATAAACTAAAATGAAAACTCTGTGCCAACAATTACAAGAAAGAAGTTATCCAAACCAAAAAATAAGTCTACAATGAAAGAATATACAAAGCATCCTCCAATACCAAGGAATTGTGTGATCCTGCGAGAATTAGAATCACCTATACTTCCACCAGATAGCGTACCTAAGGACAAGCAATGGTGCACCAGCATTCAAAATGCACTAGCAAATAAAATAAGAACACTGCAAACTAAAATTGCAGTAAAAAAAGCCTCTCTTCCTTCGGTTGACACACCAACTACTACCACTCCTATTGATGAGCCTAACTTCGCTCCATTTAAATTCTTTAAAGTCTCCATTCAGGAAACTGAAAAAATGATTGCTTCCCTAAAGCAGTCAAACTGCAAAGGCGACAACTGCACGGCCCGAATAATTAAGGATGCATCCAGAGATTTAGCCCCCTTTATCTCTAAACTCATTAACGCCTCCTTTTCATCCAATACTGTCCCAAGCAGCTTAAAAGAATCCTGGGTTCTACCCCTTCTCAAAAAACAAACTTTAGACCCCTCCATCCCCACAAACTACAGGCCTATCACAACGGTCCCATTTCTCCTGAAGATAATAGATAGAGTAGCCTATCTTCAAATTCAGAAGTACCTTGAGAATAACCAACTTCTTGGCTCCCGCCAATCGGGGTTCAGACCTCAGCACAGCACGGAGACAGCAATAATAGACCTTAAAGCTCAAATCGATGAGCTTAACGACAAAGGAAATACAGCTATGCTACTTCTCCTCGATCTGTCGGCAGCATTCGACTTGGTGGACCATGCAGTATTATGCAAACACCTGCTTCGGCTGCCCACTTTTCAAGCGAAGCTATAGCCTAGGTCCAGCCCTTTCTAGACAACAGATGCATGCAAGACTTTGCTACTTCAGCATCTGCAGACCCAATTCAAACAACATGTGGAGTCCCCCAGGGCTCATGTGTTTCACCAACCATGTACAATATCTTTACTAAGCCGTTATTTGACAAATTGGACAGACTGGGTGTCACCTACACAAACGACACCCAGATCCTCATTCCCCTTTCGGGCAATTTCACCTCAGATACAGCCTTAGTAAACAAAATATACATCCTCATTCAGGCACGGATGGCAACCCACGGCCTCTGCCTGAATGACGATAAAACAGAGATCTTGATCCTTGGCTCGGCCAATAACCTAAAAAAACTTGACACCAACTATAGTGCCTTCAACATTGATGGTAACATAATCACAGTTGCCAAGGAAGTGAAGACTCTTGGCTTCTATCTGGATTCCACGCTATCTCTAAAAAAAACAGGTACACTCCTTGGCCTCATCCACTGCCTACACTGGCAAACTTATTAGAGCATGCAGACCCTTCCTCTCACTAGCAAGCTGCATTACCTTAGACAATGCCCTTATCCTATCAAAATTGGACTATTGCAATGCACTATATCTAGGAGCCAATAAATACATCATCAACAAACTACAAACTTTGCTAAATAATGCGCTTAGAACGGCCCTGAACCTCCCTACTAGAGAGCACATATCTAATGCCAGGAGAAACCATAATTGGTTGAATATTAGTGATAGGATCCTCTTTAAAACTGTCTCATTAACCTTCAAATGCCTCAACAATGCAGCCTCCCCCATGCCTAAAGGAAAGAATAATTAGAAAACCTTCTGCAGGACCGACTAGGACACCTAACTCCTACTGCCTCCAAATACCTAGATTCCGACTAAAAAAACAGGAGGCAATAGCTTCCCTGTAAAAGCAGCCCAGCAATGGAACGCACTACCAGTTGAGCTCAGAAGAGATCAGTCTTATTACAGCTTCAGACGCAACACCCGCACCTGGCTACGCCTCAATGACCACTAGACTAATGACGACAGTTGTATGTTTTCACGCTCTGCCTCCTACCTGTACCTGCTAATTTTGCCTGCAAGTATTCTCTGTACCTGTCTGTACCTGTAAATAAGCTCTAAGTTTTCTTGCCTTGTTGTGCGCCCAGCTACCCAAGGGTTTTGGGCACCCTACAAATAAATAAACAAACAATTAATTATAATTCATTGTAATATTTCAATTCCATCAGTTACCAAATTATTAATACGCAGTTATAAAAACTCAATAAAACATTGCAATATTACCACACCTCATAAAACATCATTATAATAACAGTTGCAAACAGGTACAGTGTTCAAATCAAATCAAATATTCACTTCTTCCAAATCAGATATTATACTCCACAACTTTATTCTTTTAAGACTTTCTCTGATTTCCTAAACTTATCTTGCAATTTGTCACCTTCGAGGACAATTCTTTTCCAAACATAAAACGCAGCACCCACATACACCAAGGGCTCTGCCATATAGATACTGGACCAGGATTGATCAGACGTAATCATTCTCTTATCATGTACTAGATTCTTATATCCATTATCCACTCCTCCATATTCACACAGGCCGTAAGTAAGTGCCTGGCTGTCTCGATCTCTAAATTGCAGAATTTACAGAATTCTTTTCCATGGGAACGCCTCTCCAAGCACCCACATATTCAAAGCAAGGTAACATGTTAAATATCAGCAATATGATGAATTAGGAAAATTCTCTACTTCCCACCTTCCACAGGCAATTCCTGGGTTTGTTAGCTAACATTCCCTGAAGACAGTAAGTATATTCCCTAATCTTATTAACCAGTCCCTCCAAATTATTAAATCCCATTGTGAGGCTTTTTTCTTTAATACTTTATACAAGGCGTTCACATTTTCAGATTCTTTTGGTAACTGCATATTTACCATATTCAAAAATGCGAGCAAAGTAGTTTCTAGATCTCTCATAGTTGCATTGCTTTTCCCTTGTTTCTTCATGATGTTCCCCATCACTTCCTACTATATGTATTTTATTTTAATTCTGGTTCAGTGCTGGCCCCGACTCAGAGGCGCTCACAACACCTTACATGGTTCAAAGGTTGAAAATATGGAAGCTGAAACAGAAGTTAAAAATGCTGGCAGGATAGGACAGGAAGATTAGAAAAGACAAGTGGAAGCAGTGAAGGAGGGCAGGGATATATATGTGTAGGGTAGCAGATACGGGTTTAGGCTGTTTCTCAAATTGGTAATGGAGGATGCAGTGTGTATGTGAAAAGGTGGGTATCCATGCTCTGGGAGCCCACACGTTGAAGGTGTGTTTTTGTGTGCATGTTAGTTTGCGGAGTGGGATGTGTAGAAGATGCTGGATGGCTTGTCTGGGGTTTGTGCGAGTTATGGGTTTGAGTTTGTCATAAAGGGAAAATGGTATTTTGTGGTGGATGGCTTTGAATACAATGCAGAGTACTTTAAAGGCAATTATCAGGAGGTTCGGCGAGCCAGTGTTGTTGGGCAATAACTAGGGTAATGTGTGAATGTTTGGATAGGTAGATGACGAGTCTGGCTGCTGCATTTTGTATGGCTTGCAGGTGGGGGAGACAAGCGAGGCAAGCATTGCCGTAGTCCAGCTTGGACAGAACTAGTACTTGGACTGCATTGTGGAAGTCGTCAAGCAGAAGGATGCGTCTGGTCTTTCATAGGAAGTGTAGTTGTAGATTGCATGTTTTCGTGGCGGAAGCTATGTGATATGTGAAGGAAAGGTGTGGGTTGATGTGGAGTAAAGCCAAGGGATTTGACAGGTGTGGTGAAGGATATGTGTGGGATGTCTGTGGCGAGTTCTTTGATCCAGAGGTGCTGGTCAGGTATGCGCCTGGGGGATGGGACAGATGAGGAGGCATTCTGTTTTGGAGGGGGCTATCCTTGGGTAACTGTTTGGCCATTCAGTCAGTGATGGTGGAGAGACAGCTTGTGAGGGTCTGGAGTTTTGAAGGGGCAGATTTTGTGCGTCATCTGTGTATTGGTGGAAATGGTTGTTGTGCTTGCTAACTGTCAAAGGGATTCTACATAGAGGCTGAAGAGTGAAGACAGGGAGGAGCTGTGTGGGAGCTCGTACCCGACTCTTGTGCTGTGTCTAGGTCTAAAGCCAGATTGGAAGGGGATGATTAGGTTGTTTGTGGTGATGTGTTGTTGCAGTTAGGTAGTGACAAACCCTCCCATGATTCTGGTGACGTATTGCAGGATAGTAATGGCCAGTGTGGGGCGAGTGATGGTTCTTTGAGGAGGGGTGACATTTGTCCCATTTTCAGTGCAGATGGGATAGCACCATGGGAGGGATACGAGTTGATGTTGACACATTGGGGAGTGAGGGTGTTGATGCAATTGGGTACGACTTGAGGTGGGTACGTGTCATGCACGAAGTGTTCAGGTTTTGGTTTGGCAGTAAGGGCAATGAGGGAGTGTGTCCATGGGGTGTGTAAGGATGATGAGAGGAGACTGACACACAAGTGGCATGCTTGTTGGCATAAACATTTAGTGTGTGAAGCTTATATTAGCGGCTATGATTCACTTGTTAGCCATGACACCAGCATTGTCACAGACCAATTTTGAGTATGTTATTTTCAGCGGATATTAGGATAGTACTGGCAGCTGCTTTTTATATATGGACATTTTAAAATGGTTGGAATAGAGAAGAAAAATAATGAAATTAATGTTTTTTCTATCTATTTATGTGCACTGATTATCTGTACTGTATTTTATAACTTTTAAAGATGTTTAGTTAATTGTATGTTATTGCTGCCGATTTTAAATGTCATGTGATATTGAAACTGGTGAATTTGGTGAATTTGTATTTTGTAATATTCGTCTAAGGTTTGTAATAAACCAAGATACTTTCCAAGATGGCCACCTGCAGGGGGAGGACGTGCTAATCACGGTTAGTCCTCGGCCCCAGTATAAAGGTGAATAAAGTGCCCAGGGGTCTGTCCTTGACCCCCACGCACCCTCGAAAATGGAAGCAGTGGGAACCCCCCCACTATGTCAGTTATGGTGAGCAAGGCACCTCACAGTGAAAAAAATAAATGCAGAGGTAAAAGAGACATCCGGAAGCCTGGACAAGGAATAGGCTGCGGCGGTTGCCCCAAGTGGCTGATTATGTTGTTTTCTGTCTGCAAGGGAGACAGAGTGCTTCAGACACCCCAGTGGTACCTGCTACGGATGACAACAGGTTAACAATAGGGATCAGAGCGAGTGATTTTGGAGGAGGAGCCCCTTTTCTCCAGGGTCCGACTACAGGAGTGGCCCTGAAGACACGACCGCTGGTTGGTGAAGAGGGCGGCAGGCAAAGCGATATCTTGTAGCAGGGATGACCCCTCCGGCGGACTGCGGTGTGTGGTGGGCTTGTGGCCTCCCCTTGAAATGACATGCAGCAGACCCCATCGGGACATCAACATTTGCGGACTCGATGGAGGGCGATGCCCACCCCCCTCGGCTTCAACATTAATAATTGCTGTCTAAAGTAATGCTGAGGAAGGCCAGAGGAAGATGGTGCAGGACTCCGTTGTGACCCTGGAGGGTGCCAGTGTGAGTCCCGTAGGCTGCACACCGCAGATGAGGTGGAGCAACGGGGCCCCAGACCACCATTGCATTATATTAGGAGAAGTGCACACAGGGGAGGGATCCACCAAGATCACGAATAAGAAGGTGGGCCTGCATTGCTACATTACAGTGAGATCTGCAAATGAGCAGAGAGTGAGAGGACCAGGTACCCTGTTGTGAGGAGGTGCCTTCAAGTTAAACAACTAAACGCCAAGTGGCACTGCTGTATAGAGTAGAGAATACTCCCGCTGGGTGAACTGTGAAAGGGGTAAGATACTGCTGGAGCCCAGGCTCTATTTATGAGACTTCATCAGCTTTATGTGAAGACACGATCTACTCTAAGGATGCAGGCGCAGGCACCACCAATGTAGTTAAAACACGGACCGGACCCAATGATGAGCTGTAAGCCAACGGTGGCTGGGAGGGGCCCACTCCGGGTGCTCGGATTTTAGGTGGCTGAGAGCTGGGGATCATCAGGAAGATGGTGCCTGCCAAGAAATGCTCAAAGTGGCATTGCATCATGGAGGGGAAAATAACCCCCTGGGTGTAATGCGAGAGGATCCAAAAAAGTGTTTGAATTTGGGCATCACCCATAACTGATTTCCCAAACGCAACGAGTGGACACAAAGCAATCTATGACCGCAAGCATGCTTAACGCGTAAACGAGGCAGACTGTGTGTCTGTCTGTGTGTAGCAAAGTCTGTAAATTAATGGTGTTAGCGACTGCCCCAACCATGGATTTTGGAGGGCAGGACTTGTGCACCTTGGTACACAGACCTGATCAGAAAGTGCATGGGGGATTGTCAAGTGGATAATCTTAGGGGAGGCACATGGCAAAAACTAAAGGAAGAGGACAGAATAAGAGTACCCTGGCAAACCTCACGTCGAACGCTCGGAGGGTACCATCAGTAGGTATTGGCAGACAGAGGTGTAAGGAACTCCATGTGTGGCCCATTCTCCACAATAACTACCACGAGACGAGGAGACTCCAGAACACTGGGATACAATGGCGATTAACAAAGATTACCAAAGAAGATTTGATGCAATGTTTATCGGACCACCAGCTACGTCTTAAGGAATCTCTTGAGGAATCTTTTCAAGAGCAGATTTCCTCTTTAAAAACAGACACAAAAAGTGCTGTACAGGAAATAAAAGGCGAAATCTCGAAATTAGGAGAGAGAGTAGATACAAATGAGCAAGCTTTGCAGGAATTGGTTGAAGATTCTTGGAAAAATAATGAAGCCATAGAACGACTGGCACAGATGTCGCACAATTTAGAGCTTCAGTGGAAAGATCTGGAGACTAGATGAAGGCGCTCAAACATTTGTTTTAAGAATGTGCCAGAAAAGATTGTGGACAAAGATCTCAAGGAATCAATTCAAACCTTTTGCCCTGAACTGCTCCTGGAGATTCCCTCGGACGAGATTCATTTAGATAGGATTCACCTCTTATGGGCAAAACGAAGAGATTTGGAGGGCTGCATGAGCAGGCACATCTTTGACCATCAATGGCTCGGAAGTACAGCTCTTCCAGGACTTGGCATATTCTACTTCACTCAAAAGAAGTCTGATGGGACCGGTCACCAGAATTCTTAAAAATCGGGAAAAGGTTTGATTATAGGTGGACTTTCCCTTTGGTTTGCTATTTTCCTGGAAGGGCAGGCAGTCTAGAGTGACAGCGTGCGAAGAAGGCCTTGATGTGCTGGCACCAGAGAGCAGGTCGGGACGCAGGATGAGGGGAGCCAAACCACCCAGCAGAGGCGGCAATGGAAGTGGTCCACAGTGAAATGAGACAATACAAAAGCATGTGCCCGAGAGGTTCCTAGAAGCCAATGGACACGCCACGCATGGAGGGGTAATGGAGGGGGGGCCTGGTATACTGGTCTGGTGTGTGTGGGCTGTGAAGTCGGACTCAGATTTGTTGGGGGGAGCAAGGGTAGTTGCATGGGGACGGGGCGATGTAGGAGGTTGGGGTAGGGGTCTGATTGGGGCCTCAGGGAGAGGGTAAGTTTATCTCTCAGTAGTTGGTAGGATCTAGGTAGTTCACCAGTACATGGCCGGGGATTCTCCCCGTTGTTGTCACTCGGACCCATGAACTGACCTGGGTCGTTGCAAGGGGTTGGGGGAGGTGGGGTAGGAATGGCAGGGTGAGCTTCTGGGCATGTGAAGTGAAGTTGGTTGCAGAGGGGGGCAAGCCAGTAAGAGGTACAAAGGCCCAAACAAGGGTTGTTCATACTTTTAGAGGTAAAGGCCATGCAAACGTGTGTTTCCGAACAGGGGTTAGCGATAAGGGGCCAAAGGAGGGGGAGGGAATTTGAAAGCTTAGGGAATTTTCATGGGTTTTAAAATCACCACATACAATATTAGAGGGCTAAACTCACCAGTAAAGCAAAGTAAGTTGGAGCATTTTTTGAGGCGGGAGAAACCAGACTTTCTCGCGCTCCAACAAACCCTTATATGCAGGAAAGATGTTTCTATAAAGAAGAATATGTCTATGGACTGTGTGCTAATGAGTTTATTGATTTCACGTGTATGAGCAGGTGCAGAGAGGCAGTTGAGTATGTGAGAAACCTGATGGTGTCTCCCTTACTGGTCTCCGGGGTCTGTCTTCCAGGTGGCCAGGACACGGCCATCGCTATCGGATCCAGTTCCTGGGGGTGGACCAGTGCGGGATGATGGGGGTTCCTCAGGGAGTGGAAGTGGGAAACCGACAGGTGAGACGCAGTATCCCCCTTCTTATAACACCTTTTCCCCATCCTACCACATAGGATACTCCGACACTTTACCCACCCCCTTTTCGACACAAACACTTTCGCACAACACGAAAGACAACAGACTAACACCAGAGCCGTTTACCTGACATGTTCCCAACACAAAGGTCAGGCAAAGTCAGGCAATTTACCAGAATCACACACACCTGACGGCCCTTTCCCTTCCCCACAGGGATAAAAGGTGGAGCACGAGAGCACACTACAAGCAAGGCAGACCGCACAACGAGACAGCTATTCAGGCACAGCAGTTCAGGAGGAGGAGAAAGGCAGCAAGCACCGAAAGGGTGGCAAGCAGAGAAGCAACCTTGCCCTTTCCGACCCAGACCCGCAAAGCCTCCGTGGAAGGAATCATAAGACCGCGATCAATAGCCAACCTGTGTTGCAGCAGATGTCTACGGTACAAAAAGGGACACTTGCTACCGTGGTACTGTCCTTGACTCCCAAAGCCAAGCGGTTATCACGGAGACCTCAGATACGGTAGAAGTAAGTACTGAAGATATTCCTTTAGAACCTAATATAGTGAGCAATGGTAGAACTAAAGTTGATCCGGAAACTGGGTAGCTGAAACAGCTGATTGAAATTGAGGCGAAGTTTGATGAGTTTACATTGCTTGGCCCTAACCAGATTACATACTACAATATGGCATGGAATTTAGAAAATTAGGATATTTTTGCCAGGGCACATATGAACACAACTAAACTAGAGCCACAGGATGTTCAAACACAGCAAATGTTGAGAGACGATGCAGCGACAAAGAGTACCCAGATGGGTCACATCAAAAGAGATTAAGACAATATCAAATACACAACAAGCAGATACCTCACCAGAAATGCTTGATGGGTACTGGCAATGGCTCGCCGTAGCCTTCAAAGCCCAATTTCATAAACAGTCTCGATAACATTAATTGATATTATCTTCGAACACCAGGGGAAATGTTTACGACACATTTAGAATGTTGAATGTATTGGTGTATTGTCGTTTGTGTTTGTTGAATTTTGTTAGGTTGTTTTACACAAATCTTTGATGCATTAGGTTTTGTATCCATTGTGTTTTGGTCCAGGGTCTATTTACATTTTAACATTGAATATCATTTTGAAGAAGGGGGGCGTGGCTACGAGAGCCATGTAGAGAGATGTGCTCTTGGGGAGCTCCTGCGATCCGTTCATGATCCTGCTGCATTAGTGCTGTTGAAGATGCCTGCGGCTGCTGAAAATACATATGGACGCTTATGAAGGTGCCGGGAGCGCCTTCTGAACTTTTGGTACTTTGGAAATAAGCAGAAATTAAGTTCTACCCACCACTGGATTGCGTGAGGCAAAGGGGGAAGAAGATACAAAATGGCCGGCGGGGCCAGAGAACAAAGGAGCCCGTCCGCTCCGTGAAGAACTTGCTACAGTTTCAGAGAGGGAGTGAGCCGTGCTGCGAGGCGCACCGGGATACATTGCGGCAAGTTATGAGTGCAGGCGGGCCTTAAGATCTGTAGACCGGCACAGTCAGGCGTGTGCGGTGCCTGGCGCACATTACAGGGACCCCTGGACTGGCAGAGGCTATTGTTTGCAGGCGACTGGAGCAACGAAGTGTAAGGATCGAGAGGGAGCCGCCCGGAGGACGGACCGCAGCTTTGGAAGGCACACTGGGACACTGTGTTACAACAATATGGCATAGGCGGGCCGGTTGGTTTGCAAGACTGCAGAGCCAGGCGTGTGCGGTGCCTGGCGCATGTCGCGCGGACCCCCTATATTGGCGGTCACTGCAGGTTATAAGTGGTTGGAGCGGCGGAGGAGTAGGACCGGGAAGGGGCCGTCCGGATTAGAGACCGCGGCCTCAAGAGTTTATATACAGGTGCAGCAACAGAGCTTCTGATCACTGCGTGATCTGACGAAAGCAAAACTGGGCAGGATTGCTCGAAGCTGGTGGCTGGACCCGGACAGGGGCAGGGAACGGAGGCTGGCGGTCCGACCTGGGCGAGAGTGGAGAAGCAACAGAAGGGCACACGCATATGGACTAACGGAGGCATGAAGCTTGGGGCTAGCTGTGCCCACGAGGAGCGCACACGATCGGCGTCGGAGGCCTCTAATGGAGGCAGGCAATTGCATGGTGGAGTTGGAGCTGCGCTGGGCCCCTGAAGCCCAGATGCCATTACAGCCGTGAACTAGGGTGGGCAGTCGTTGGGCACAGTGCACTGTATGATGGCACACTAGTGAGAGCGAGGTACACACCTGGTGCGGAATTGGAAAGCAACAAGGCCCTGGGGGTCACACGGCGCAGGGCATACCCAGCCTGTACTTTGCAATAGGTTGGAGCCACCAGTGCGGCAGATCCCTCCCTTGGCATTCAAGTGTGGATAGGAGGCTGTCCCTAACCGGAGGAATGTCCAGTAAGCCCCTGAGAACGAAGGCCAAACAGCCCACACTAGACGAATATACCAGAACACCAACTGGCCCCGAAGGAGCCAGGAGTAAAGATAAGACCTCTGCAGGGGGAATGGCCGCTGTGAGCACAAATCAGGAGGTTCTTGAGGCAATCGCGGATTTGAAGGCGGCCTGGGAGTCCAAACTCCAATTGGCTGTGACAGAATTGAAGACGGCGATGGAACTCCAAGTGGGGGCGGTACAGGAAGATGTGAACCTCCTCAGGCAGGATGTTAGGACTCTGGCGGAACGCACGGAGACCCTGGAGAAAGAGATGGGTCCAACCGCAGCGGACTGCGCTGCGCACAAACGGGAGCTACATGCCCTGGTGCAACGTGTGGGCAATCTGGAGAGTAGGGTGGAGGAGGCGGAAGGGCGCGCTCGGAGGAATAATATTCACATCATTGGACTGCCAGAAGGTGCCGAGGGCCACAACCCGACGGAGTTCGTGGAAAATATGCTGTTGCAGGAAATCACCGGAGGGAACCCTCTCTCAGGGATTTGCCGTGGAAAGAGCGCACAGGGCCCTGACACGGAAACCAGCGCCGGGAAATCCGCCCAGGCCAATGATCGCCACGATCCTCAATTATCGGGATCGAGAAAGAATCCTCGAACACTTCCGCAAAGGGGGAACAATACGACGAGGAGCGGCGAGCATAACTGCCTACCCGGATTATACCCTGCAGGTACAGCGAAGCCGCATGAACTTTGGATCGGTTAAGAGGAGATTGCGTGACGCTGGTTACAAATACATGCTGCTCTACCCGGCCAAGCTAAAGGTTTTTTATAAAAACAAGATGCTGTTCTTCGATACTCCAGAAGACGCCATGGGGTGGCTAGATATGCAGAGCTGCCCCCAAGAGCCAGATGTTCAGAAGGAAGATGGAGCAGGACGAGATAAGTAAAGCTGCGGAACTGGTGGGAATGCGGACTGTGGGACTTGATTATAGACATTGATGCTGCTGGACGGCAGGTACGCTTTGGTTGGTAGGAAACAGGATCCGTGTGCACGGAGACAGCTGCGCGGTGAAGGAGCCTCTCGGGGCCGATCTTTATACCCCCATTTAGAGTTTAGTTTGGTCACTGTTAGTGAGGTGACACCCTGCTGGGTTCTCAATTTGGGCTGCCAAGGGAGAGCCAAACGCGGGGATGCCTGAGATCCAGGGATGGAGCTGGGCAGTTAGTTGGATTCGGGGTTTGGGGTGTTTAAGTTTAAATATGAGCCTTTGTGGAAGAACTAGCATCAGGAATCTGTTTGGTGTGGGGGGGCGTGTGGAAGAGGGAGGGGGAACCATCAATGAACCATGGGGGACCTTAAGATATTAACGTTGAATGTTAGAGGGCTCAACAGTTACTTGAAGCGGAATAAGGTTATCTGTATTTGAAGCGACAGAAGACAGACGTCGCCTTGCTGCAGGAGACGCATCTGACGCGTGAGAAAATGGAGTTGGTGGGGAGGAAATGGAAAGGGATAGTGGTGGGTTCATCGTACTCTGCCTATGCAAGGGGAGTGCTTGTTTGGGTGGTGCCACATGTCCCATTTAAGTTGACTGAAGAAGTTGTGGAAGCGGATGGGAGGTTGGTTATAGTTAGGGGTCTGATAGAGAACAAAGAAGTATGCACAGTGAACACATACGCCCCTAACCAAAACACAGCGGCATACTTTAGGACGCTGTGTACCAAGTTGGGTGTGTGTGTGTGGGGGCTGCGATGATCTGGGGCGGGGATTTTAATTGTGTCTTGAATCCAAGAGTAGACAGGTCAGATGAAAAGACGGCCAGGCCCAACCCAGCGGCTAAAGTGTTGCAGACGCTGCTGGCGGACTTTGGCTTGGTAGATGTGTGGAGAGCGAAACACCCTGATGGGAGGCAGTACTCGCACTATTCGGCCCCACATCAACTACACACGAGGCTTGATTATATCTTTGCCACTCCGGACGTGGTTGCTGAGAGTATTCATATAGATTACAAAGCAAGGGTTCTCTCGGATCACTCGCCCCTGGTCCTCGGGTGGAAGTATTGCCCCCAAGAGCGCGAATACCAACATGGCGCCTCCGGGCAGAGGCGCTCAAAGATCCAGTTTTCAGAGAAGACATAAGGGATGAGATTATTGCTTACTTCGAGGTGAATACTGGCAGTGTGCAGTCGGCGGGCACTTTATGGGAGGCCTTTAAGGTTGTGATGCGGCGGATCGCCATTGCAAAGTCCAAGGGGTTGCTGGGGGGAGTTCTGGCTGATCTACAAAAGGCTGAGATCGAACTGGAAAGAGAGCTGGAAGGGGGTGGGGCGGACACGGAGGTGGTATTCAAATTACAGCAGAAGTGTGCTGAATACTGGGACAGGCTCTGTAACTTGAATTACAAAAAATATATAGAGAGGCAACATGCGGGAGGAGATAAAATGGGCCGGCTTCTAGCATGGTTGTATAAGAGCGAAACCCCTAGATCCCCGATTCGAACTGTAACCAGTGAAGAGAGCGAGACGGTGGACACACAAGAAGGAGTAAATAGGGCATTTGCGGAATACTATAAGGCATTATATGAGGATGAGGGGGGGAGCAGCCAGGAGGAGATAGATGAGGTACTGGAGGATATAGGCCTGCCCAAGGTTAGTGACGAGGAGAGGGAGGAGCTGGATGCACCGATCACTCTGGAGGAAATGAAAGAGATTGTGAGGCAGTTACCCACCAGCAAGGCCCCAGGTGCAGACGGATTCCCTAGTGAATTTTATAAAGCGTATGAGGAGGAGGTGCTCCCACCCATGCTAGAAATGCTCAACGAGGCGTCTGAGGTGGGACGGTTGCCGGAGTCACTCAGGGAGGCGATCATAATACCGCTCCCCAAGCCCAATAAACCAGGACACAGTTGTGGCTCCCACAGGCCCCTGTCGATACTGAATCAGGACAGTAAGATCCCGACAGCTGTCTTGGCTAACAGAATGCGGAGAGTGATCGGCAAGTTAATTCACCCAGACCAAACGGGCTATGTCCCGAGTAGGAACATCACTCACAATCATAGACGACTCCACCGAGTGGTTGAATGGGGGTGCAGTAATGACGGCGAAATGGCGATTGTGGCATTGGACGCAGTTAAAGCGTTCGATTCTGATAAGTAGCCGTGGTTGCTGGCAGCCCTGGGAGGGTATGGGGTGGGGCCAGGGTATATTAAATGGGCCGAGATGCTATATAGCGAACCGCTGGCCAGGGTTCGTACGGGTGCAGTGGTGTCGGAAAGATAGCAGCTGGGCAGAGGCACTCGGCAGGGGTGCCCCTGGTCCCCGATGCTGTACATTTTGGCCCTGGACCCCTTAGCAATATACCTTAGGCAACAATATGACACGATCGGTATCGAGGTGGGAGGGGAGAGTCATCTCATATCCTTGTATGCAGATGATTTGTTATTATATCTAAAATACCCGGAGGAGAACCTTCGGTATGTTTTGGAGGTGATGGGGAGGTATGCCAGGCTGTCCGGTATAGCGGTGAACCCCCAGAAATCTTGCCTATTCCCGCTGGGTAGCTATGTGGGAATGCCTGTAGAGAGGTTGCCGGTGTTGCAGATTCCGTGGGCAGCGAGTTCCTTCCGCTACCTGGGAATAGATGTGTATCATGCGACTGAGGAAGAACATAGGCGCAATACCGAAACAGCCATTGGAAATATCGGGAAATGCATGAGGTTTTGGGAGAGTTTGCCCTTAGCGATGATGGGCCGAAGTGCTAAGCTTAAAATGGTGGTCTTACCTAGGCTTTTACATTATTTCAACAATATCCCTTACATGATACCCAAGAGGTTTTTTGTTAAGCTGCACAGTATGTGCAGGGAATTTTTGTGGGATGGCACCCGGAACAGAGTTGCATTATGGAAGCTGCAGAACTTCTATGAGAAAGGCGGTATTAAACTGCCTAATTTTGAGGCTTACTATGTAGCGGCGCAACTGCAATATGTGGCTAAGTGGCTCTCTGATGAGAAGACCCCTGAACACAGGTTGTTCGGGAGGAACTGTTCTCCTTTTTACTTGCGGGAAATGATCTGGGTGGCTAGCTCGGATATGAGGAAGCGCCCTAGAATGCTGTTGTTGGGGAGGAACATGTGGCGCCGAGCCTGCTGGATGATGGGGGACCCTTTCCCGTGTGTTCCGCAGATACCGTTGGTCGCACTGGCAAAGGGGGACAGACAACTGAGGGTGATCATTAGGACCTATTGGGAATCAGTGGGACTAGTCATTCTGGGAGACATTTGGCAAGACGGGGCTATTATGGAGTTGGGGGAACTTAGGGAAGCGTTGGGATTGCACGTAGGCCAATAATCATAGGGTAGTACAGGAGATTCGGAGTAGGTGGCCCGAAACTAGTTTGGCAGAGGAGCCGGATGCTACTGTTGGGGGGATATATGATATATCGGAGGGTGGGCATGAGGTTTCTAGATTGTACGAGATGTTGATGACTAAGATTGGGAAGGACCTGGTGCATTTGAGATCAGAATGGGAAACAGAGATGGGAGCCCCGATGGAAGATGGGATGTGGGAACGGGCTTTGGGATATCATAAGAAGGTGTCGAGAAATGCCAGGCTCAAACATCTACAGCTATACATAACGCACAGGGCATACATGACCCCTCGGAGAATATCGAAGTTCAGGAATGTTAGGCGCCAGGCGTGCCCTAAGTGTGACGAGGAGAATGTAGACATGATACACATGTTCTGGGCGTGCCCGGTAATAGAATGTTACTGGGGTGAAGTGGCACAGAAACTAGCGAGGAAGGGGGTCACGCTCATAATAGACTCGGCCTCGGCCTGGGCCTGCTTGCTGGGAGGGTATCCCAGGGCGCGGAAACTCAAACATGTTGGGAAATTGAAATATTTGGCATATGTGCTCGCGAAACGAAGGATTGCCATGGGATGGAAGGAGTGTCACAAGCCGCGAGTGGAGGTCTGGTGGAGGGACTTACAAAAATGGGCAGAGGCTGAAACAGCGGTGTGGCAAGAGGCTAGTAACACGGGGGGATGAAGAAATGGGCTCCCTCATGGCATGGAAACTGTTGATAGCTGAAATGTTTGGAGCAGTATCGGCCCCTGCCGAATCTGAGGGCAGCGACGCCCTGACACACGGAACAGATACTGAATGTGAAGAAGAAACAGGCTCATAAGGGGGGGGACGGGGAGTGCAGTGTTTACGTTGTTAATTAAACACATTTATGTTGTGTTGTATTGTTGTTTGGTTTGAATAAAATAATAAAAATTTAAAAAAATAAAAATAAAAAAAAATATATCATTTTGAAGAAATTTATACTATGAGTTTTGATACATCAATGCATACAGTCTATTTTGTCAGGACATAGTGTGCCGGGTAATCAGGGTTTTATAGGTTTGGTGATGAGATGATTAGTGTATATTTTGAATCTATCTCCTTTAAAAAAACAATATATATATTTCCCCTGCTGGTCGATTTAGATGTTGATTTAAGTAGGGGTATTTAACCTATTTAAAACACAGCTTCAATATAAACTATCAGTTCTAGAGGCTTTTGCGATGAAGAACGGGCTCAAAATAAATCCGAGCAAGACAAAGGTGATCGGCTTCTCAGGAAGAAAGAACCGCGCAACGGAAAACAATCTAAATTGGACTATTGATGGACAAAAAACATAATAAAAAAATCGAAATTGTGGACAGCTACAGATATTTGGGCGTGATCTTAGATCAGCACTTAGCTTGGAAGCAGCAGTGGATAGACATTAAAACTAGATGTATGAACATCACTATCACATTAAGTCATTTTGTTGGAAAGCAAGCAGGGATCGCCATCAAGACGATAATGTTGTTTTATGATGCAAAAATGGTATCTCTTCTATTGTACGGAGTGGAGATCTGGGGTACAAAACTAAAGCTTGAACTGAATAGATTTGAAGGTAAAGTCCTTAAAATTCTATTTCGAATGCTGAAAGTCTTACCTAGTGAATACATCGTTTTAGAATGTAATTGGATGCAGATTTGTGATGTCATAGGATATAAATCTGCCATGTTATACACAAAGTTATGTGTTTAGTTAATGGGACACTGATGGTTGACATAATTAAGGCATTCAATGTAATGAAGTCTAATAAGGTACTATATACACTTGACCTGATGAAATCCACATATCATAAATAGGCGAAAGAGAATGCACTGAGTTGGTTGTCATATGCAACGTCTACAGTTAAGTACTTGTTGAAAAAAAGATTCATGCTACTGGTCAAGAGAGATAGAATACAGTTAGCGTCGAAAAGCAACAGTTGAATGTTTTTGCAGCATAGAGAGAACATCTCGGGTATTCCGACGTACTTAATTGCATATCCTGATGCCAAAACAATCCAATGCTACTTAATTTTTAAGTTTAATATGTCTGAATGCCTACAAACTATGGGGACTAGATTTGGTATCATGAGAAAGGAGAGATGGTGTCGACTATGTGGGATGGATCACATTGAGACAGCAAACCTTCTCATCTGTGTATGAGAATGTCTATGTGATATTAGATTAAAACAAAGCATACGATAATAGCTGTGACCTAAACAATGTGAATGAGATTTGGTAGAAACTTTTACATGGTCATGATCTTAATATTATTTACCACATGATGAATTTTTATATGAGTATTGCATGGCAATTCTAAAACAATTATCTCGGGATGTCTTTTATTAAGCTTTATAGTGGCTTTTATGTATATTTTATCTTGAGCCATGGACATTATATTTTAACTCTTTTTATAGTGCTTAATGTGATGCATATTGTTTTGTTGTTTTTACAATGTCATATGTAAAGCCTGATCTGGCTATATGCATATTAAATAAATAAATGTGCTCAGTGTTTCGATGGTGATGTGTTCAATGCTCTATAAAAGGGAACAGGTCTGGAGGTTGGGTCAGTTAGGGGGGAACAGTGTAATGGACAGGATGCTGGCTGATTCGCTTGCAAGCCAATTAACATAGTCAACTTTGTTCATACCATCACCGAAATGAAGAGCTGAGTTGGATTACTCCGACCACCCCAAGTACACATGCACAAGGTCTGTCCCACCTGATCACTGAAAAGGTTTTGCTACCTTTGGCAGTAGTTGTCCATGAAGCTGGGAGCCCAGTCAGCAGTGGTTGATGCATTGAGTGTGGAACATAAGTACTTACACGCGTGTACTGTGATGCAACGGAGGGGGTGGTTTCCCATGGGGGTGCCACCCTCTTTGGGACAAGGGACGTGAGCCGCTTTGTTTAACACACTGTAGGGGGCATGATAAGCGGGATCCCTCTGGAGATGACTCCCCTTATGGGACAGGGAAACAAACCAAAAACTAGCCTCCTGAAGTCACGTCAGGTGAGGAGCCAATCAGGAAGGATTAGCCAGCGCCTGCAGAGTTTAATTAAGTTGCAGAGCACATTGAGGAAAGGGACGCTCTAAGAGACAGAATGCCACACATGGCATCATACCCAGAAGTCCGCACTAGGAGAGTGCAATGTGGCCAGACAGGTGAGAAACCGGAACTGTGGGGTTTGGCAGCCTGAGCAAGAACCGAGTACCTCAGCGGGCTGAGGCAGAGCAGAGAGGTTGGACCACCCTCACGCTCCTCCACTATGGAATCCAGTTGAGGAATCTCATAAGCAGCTCTGCAGCGAGATGAGTGGCAGTTAACCTAAATAGCCCTCCAAGGTAGCACTGTTCGTTAGATACAGGTACACAGTAGCTTCCAATGAATGGGAGGTGGGCAGCAAGACCAGAAGGAGCCCCAGAGTGGGGAGCAACTGGGGGAATCTCAGGGTGGGGAGAATGGTGAAAAAGAACACAGAGTGGAGAAAGAGGAAGCATAACCAAGGGAAAGAGAGTGAGAAGGGGAAAAGCCACAGAGTAGAGAGAGACTGAGAACATTCCACAGTGGGGAGTGACAAGTAGAATCCAAGCGTGGGAGCCAAACCGAAAGAAGCCTCAGAGTGGAGAAAGACACCGAAAGAAGCCAACTGTTGGTAAGAAACAGATGCCCCGGTGCGGGGGCAGGGAAACAGCAAAAAGCCCCATAGTACGGAAACAAGACAGAGAGAAGCCTGGTGTGGGTGAAAGAACAGAGGAGCCAAGAGTGGGAATTGAGCAAGAGTTAACCCCATAGTTGGAGGGGAAGAGACTAAAAGAACCCCAGACTGCGGGAAGGGGAAATACGAAAGTCTCCCCGAAAGAAGAAGGACTGAGTCACACAATTTTGAAGGAGAACAAGGGAAACTCAGCTGGAACCCCAGGATGGCACTCCAGCCATATACCAACTATGTTTGGACTATGAACATAAGCAAGGGCCTATGGTAAAAAAATATAGGGGGAGGGATTCAGAAGTCAGCAGCAAGCCTGTTCCCTTGGGCAAAGACCAAAAGTAGGTCTTAGTTGTTTTATATTTTCTTTTGAGCAGTCGGGCGAGAAATTAAGTTCGAAAAGGATTTCTGGACCAAGAGTTTCATTTATGTTTGACCATCTTCATACATTGACGATCACCCCTTCTCCCTTTTCCATTTACAAATCGGGCTTAGAATCACGGAATTAGGGATAGATTGGGTCTATTTGGATCAGAAGCAAAAATAAACATTTTGTAAATCATGCCTGCTTGTCTGTTGCCCAATTCTGACTTACCACAGTACTGTTTGTAGAATTGAAAGTGGCGAATTAGTCACTTGTAGGCCTGGTATGCACGCAAGAGCGGGTCTGCCGCATTCAATTAAACACACCAATTTGTTTTTCACAGTTCACCAATCACTCATCAGGTGCATTCAGAGAACACAGGTGCATACAATGCCACCATGTCAGTTTGAGGGAATAGGATTAGAGACCAACATAAACCAGAGAGTCGCAAGGGTGAAAGGGGGTGTTTAGTGACCGTTTGGGGTTGGAAGGAGACAGGAGAGGCTGAAAGGAGGCAGAAGTTTGGAGAAGGAGTAGGTGAGGCCCCAGAGAGAAGACAATGGAGTGAAGATCTAGGAGGAGGTGGGGAGGAAAGCTAGAAAGGAGGTGGTGAGAAGACCGGTAGTGGTGTAGAGTAGATAAACAGAGGTGGTGGGGGTGATGGAGGTAGTGATAAGAATATCTACCTAGGAGGTGGAAAGAAGTTCTATGGAGGAGTTGGAGAGAAGAGCAAAGAAGGAGGCAGTTGAGAGAAGAGCTAAGGAGGAGACAAAGTAGGAAAGAATGGAGGATGGAAAAAGCGGAGGGGAGAAGTGTTGTGGGGGAGAAAGTGACACATGTACCATGTAGGTTTGGGAAACCTATAGGGTGTGGCAAGAAGGCAAAGATAAATGGGCATGTGGTGAGGCATTACAGGGGTTACAGAGAGCCAGTGAGCAGGGTTCAAGGAGAAGAAGGCCCTGTTGGAACAAGAAATTGATGGCTCAGGCTGGAGAATCAGCTGGGATTGGAGAAGGACAGGATTAGGAACATCGGTCAGGGTAGTAGTACAAGGTCATGAGTTTAGCCTCGACAGACAATGCTGTGGTCTCTTCTCTAGCAGAGAGTTTTGGCTTTCTTGAGAACTGAGTATTACACACCCATAGAGAGCCAAGATGGCAGACTTATTAATCGCTAAGAACCAGGAAGAAAAAAAAATAGGCCTAGCAGTAGACAATCTGATCAACAGGTAGAAGCCTTGGCCAAGGGAACAGTGACATTTGAAATCTTTCTTAGACTGAGAAATTGCAGGTTAAGACCCACAAAATCAATTCAAACAGCCCCTGTTGAGCATCAGTAAGCTTTTCACACATTCTAATTACTGTTTGTATTTGAGGACATTTAGCCCCAAGGAAAGAGAACTGTTGGTAGTTGCCAGTGGTGACCCCATCGCAAGTAAGTATGCTAGGGCCGATGTAGCATAAGCTTAGAGAGAGGTCAAATTCTAAACCAGTAACAAAACCGGAAGAACTTTTCTTAATATTGTCCTTCTGGTGTTAATGATCCTCAGATGCCTCTAACCCTGAGCACTATGATCATCTTGATGCAAAAAGGGTGTGATTTACAAGGACCAATAGATAATCAGGCAGAGAACCTGAAGAGGTGGAATTCATGCCTTTGCAAATTTCAAAGTTTATCTCAGAAAAAATACATTTGGCTAAAAACTCAGGAATAAAAGTGGTGCTAGGACAGAGTGCCTTTTTTGTTGCACTGAATTATTGATCCATATCCACTTACTGACAGGCGGTACAGAGTGCTCCCTAGATTGTTTGTGTGCACAATCGAATAGGAGCAAACTTGTAAGACACCATTAGGAGTGTGCATAAATCAACATTCAGATGTCGCAGAATGTGTAGTATAGTATGCTTTTTGAAAGAAGGCTCTAGCATATTCGGAACCAGGGATATGACATATGTAAGGGATCGAGAGTAAGACTTGGACACAGTGGCATGGTAGGTGCTTGCTACAAACTTTTATTTATCAAAATAATAAGAGTTGTAGGAAATCCTATCTATCCCTAATCCTAATAGCAGTTTCCCAGCCTCAACAAAATTAAGACTGTCTGTGTCAGAATGTTAAACAAAAGAGTGTCCTCCGTCCTGTGTCCAAAAATCCTAGGCTGACCCCTACACTTTAAATTTGAACAAGGGGATTTCTGTAGGCTATTCACATCTAGCTTTCTTTCAGAGTTCCCAAAATGTACAGTTTTAAAGGTGCAGAAAAGAAAAGAATACATTTCCACTAGAGAAAAGGGTTTTACATCCCCTATGTTTCCTTCTGATCTTTAACCAGAGGTACCCGATAGACAATGAAAGATCACCAATGCTCCACTGCCGAAATAAACTGTATATCTCCGGGTGTGCAGATTGTAGCTAATAATGTTTTGTCACAGCACCCATAACCCCAGAAAATAAACCAGTGAGTTACCTAGGAACTTGCATTTTATTGTCATTCTCACTCCAATAAATAGAAGCTGAATGTTTGTTTATTCCATAAACAGAGTAACTATCAAGATAAAAGATAGTCGACCTGGGTTATATTACTTCATCTTTCCCAATCAGCTGACTGGGTCTAGAAAGCAGATCATGGCGGCAAAAGAAGACAAAGAGCTAGAAGTAATGGAACCGATATAATTTAAAAGCAAAGAGAAGGCTCAAGAGGATGGTAGAAGAAGAACAACGTTGCTGGAAAGCACTCAGTCATCACCTGGAGTAGAAAGAAGCATTGGCCCGATTTAGAGAAATAGACACTAATGGAGACAGCCTCCAACTCCCAGTACCTGGGTGCCACAGAGGGATGTTGCTGCTGTCAGAAGATGCTGAGGGGTGCTGAGAAAGCGGAAAAGCATCTAGCTTCCGAATGATGCTGAGAACCCCAAAAGTGCTTTCAACCATTGAGGGCTGTTTTGACTGTTTAGAAAAGCCTCGAGTCTGAAAGATGCTTGGAACCTGAGAGGGGCACTGAAAACCCAGAATGACACGCAGAACCAGAGAAGTGTTGAGAGGTTTAGCAAGAGCCCAGACCCTGAGAGACATTCTGCAAACCTTTACAGTATGTGAACCTGAGAGGCACAGCCAATCGTGTAAGACTTGGAAAGACATTGAAAAAAACAAAAACAAGTTGGCAATACTGGGATGGGAGTAAAGCAGTGAAATATCAGATACTGAGACACAAAATAATCCTGAGCAGAAACTACAAAAGCGAAACCTGGACTTCTAAAATAGAAAAGGGACACTGTCCTTTTGCCACAACGTGAAATATATAGAGTGGGCGGAGGATACAGCGGCTGATAATGTGGACAGTGTGAGAAAAATAGCAAAACATGGATACAGAAATAGACATTGGCTAAGGGCTTATTAGCAGCACGTCAATACTGCAGGCAACAAAACGTTGACCCCAAACACCTAGAACTAGAGGTTAACAGAAGTTCAATAGTTTACTGTCAAATAGACATTTTAATATTTAACACTGCAATCATAATTTAAAAAGACATAACTCGCTTACCTAGAGACACTGGCCAATTTCTCACCAAACTACACCAATGCGCAATCCACCAACATACTAACCCATGATAAAGCTAGCCTTATGAACTTGAAAGCAGTAGCACTTTGCGACCGGTTCGAGGTTGTTAGACAGATAAAGTATATAACTTGTGTGCTGGAAAAACAAAATAGTCTTGTTCACATATTCAATTCATATGTTATAATCTATTGTTCCACATTAATACAATCCAATTATCTTGATAGTATGCAATCCTTGTTCTCTATACGAGTGTGATGCCCTATCTGAAACCACGCGTTTCGGGCGTGCATCGCCTTCTTCAGGTTTGAGATATTGGATTTTCTTTTCAATGTTCTGAAAAACATACAATATGTTCTCCATTACTAATCTGCATACTCATAATGTTGGTTGAGTTCTATCATTTTGATACCATGGCTAATGTGCACTAATCTGCAAATTGGTTCTCCATGATAGGATGTTTGTTTGTTTTATTATTTATATTGCGCACCAGACCCAGGCGTATTCGGGCGTGAAAGCATAAGAGAGTTGTTAGGCTTAGGTTACAAGTGTACAAGGATAGGTACAGCTGTGGTAACAATGCTGTATAGATGACAAAATAGGCAGGCAAAAAGAGAGTATAGAGTGTGTGGCATAGATCTGTATGACATGCATAAATATAATATGTCTGCCTGAACTTGTAAAGATGTGACTTTGTAGCTGTCAAAAAAATAAAAAATATATCTAAAATACAGTTGGACTACCATATTTTGTTGTTTTATGAGCTGTGGTGTGCAGAGGGACAAGGCGCTGTAACATAGCGCTGGGTCCCCCTGCACACAACCTGGAGTCAATGGTTCTCTATGAGAGTAATTTACATTGTATGACACTTGCCACTAATGTAGTCTTTTTCTGGGCGAGACTCTGTTGGATGGTGCGCAACAATAGGATCAATAATTATGTTTGTGCACCTCTTTGGATTTCCAACTAGAGGTAATGATAATAATTAAGGTATTCAATTTAGAGATCCTAACTACGGGGAGCTTATTTATATACAATACGTTATCGAGGCAACATGCCTACCTTATAGCGACAGATACATTGCTTGAAGAGTACTGTCAAGTTATAACGGCAACTCTAGTCATCCTGGCGCGGTTGTTTTTGTTCCATCTCGGATTGTAATCTGAGACTGGTAGAGGCGATCCTGAAAGAAGGATGCAAGATTCACTTTCTACCGTCTTGTGTATTGTAAAACGTACATTTAAGCGTCTCATACCCGGGTGGCTTACCTGCTTTGGTTGAAAGAGGTGAAACTCGTAGGGAGCTCAGCTTGCGTGTCCTTCCCCAACTGCTGCAGTGCAAACAAACCATCACTAAGCAGCGGGACTAGATTTACCTATTCGAGCACTTGTTCTAGTTTAAACGGCACGAGTTGGCTGCCATTTTGGGAGTATCTGATGGTATATTCTGTGCGTTAGTTACACAGGAACAGTACACGCTCATGACCTCACAAATAGACAAAAAGTCAGAGGATAGCCAGGCCAAAAAGAGAGCCAGGTACATACCACGGGAAGAACTTCTGACACTGAGGGCCAGACCAGAACAACAAAGTGATAGATAATTGACATGTGTCAGCACCTACTGTCAAAATACCCCACAGATCAAAACGGCCATCAAAAAATGTTGGCCACTAGTCAATCTAGTCCTACCGGATGAACCATGTCCAAGAACGGCATTCAAAAACCTCTAAGAACATCTCATGCATGCCTTATTGGAAAGGCAACTGCTGAAAACATAACTTTGGAATTTGAGACTTATTGTGGGACACCATTCGTGTGGAACAGTGTGCATAGGCACACATAACTAACACATTCACAGTGGAAGGCAGATCACGGGTTCTAAAACAATTCACCAAGTGCAAAACATCTAACGCAGTGTATTGTATACAATGTCCATTTGGTATGAAATACATTGGACTACCATCAAGACCAGTGGACAATGGATTAGGGGAACATCGCTCTTGCATTAGATGGAAAACACAAACAGCCACCCTCGTAGCACATTACATAAATCGCCAGCATACACCAGATGGATGTGTATTTGTATTTGAGAACTTATATACCGCATATCCACAATGGAAATTGGCAAAAAAGATTGCATCTGGGTGCAAATATGTTAGTCCAACAGGGACTTAGTTCTTGGCCCTGCATAAGAGAAGCATCTGTCGCCCCAAGTCGCAGAATTTGAATGAGGGACCACCAAAAGCTGTTGTTGTGATGAACGCAAACAGCGTTCTGGGTGATAGGCCGAGATTTTTGACACCAAGTATTTCGAGGCAGTCCCTTGCATGCATCTGAAGACCTAACAGAGGGTCTTGAACAAAACCCTCTGTTGAACGGGCAACCAATGGAGATCCCTCCGAGGTTGCCAAATATGTGCGTGGCAATGAGAAAATCAACCTAACGGCTGAATTCTGTGCAACCTGCAGACGCTGGATTTGCTTCTTCGGAACTCCTATTAGCAGAGCATTACAATAGTCGATCCTCGAATTAACCAGGGCGCCGACCACCAATGCCCAATCTTTAGATGAGATGAATGGTAATAACGGTTTTACCAATCTAAGTTGGTAATATACAGATTTCACTGTATCATTGTTCTTCAAGTTGCAGCTTAAATTTGCCTGCCAGGTACATCCAAGATTTTTTACTTTTTGACGCAAATGATGTAGAAGCCTCAAACAGCTCAGGACAAGCCAAGTGTGATAGAAATTTTGCCTGTTTTTTCTTAGGGCCAAACAAGATGATCTCTGTTTTGTTTGGGTTGAGCTGGAGCTTATTAGCAATCATCCAGCTCTTGATTTTACTGGCACATGCAAGCACTCTCAGTATGGCTTCCATGGGTTAATTTAGCCGCACATTAATCTGCGTGTCGTCGGAATAAGAATGAGAGAACAAACCGAAATCAGCAAAATTTTCCAGCAATGGGCGAATATAAATGTTAAAAAGCAAGGACGATAGTGAGGAGCCGAGGGGGACTCCATATTTAACTGCCAGGATATCTGAGATAAAGGTCTCCAGTTTTACCTGTTGGAATCGGTCACTTAAAAAAGAAGTGAACCATTGCAATGAGGCCTTCACCATAGCAGAGAGTCTTGATATAAGTATCTCAAATCTACTGTATCAAAGGCAGCCCAGAGGTCCAACATGACTAGCATGCTGATGTCACCCTCATCGGCTGCCTTTAAAATGTCATCCCAGACTGACAGTAGTGCCGTCTCGGTCCCATGGCCCGGCCTGAAGCCAGATTGGTACGAATCTAGAATGCCCTGGTCCTTCCAAAAAAAGCCTGTAGTTGAATTGTAACAATCTTCTACAGAATCTTGGATAACCAAGATAAGCCTGCAATTGGGCAATAATTAGAGTGAACCTTAGGGTCTAATGAGTTTTTTCAACAAGGGTGTAATACAGGACCTTTTTAATTCCTTTGGAATAAAAATCCTGTGTTAACAAGGCGTTTAGAATGGCCAACACGGGTGCGCTTAAAGCTTCCGCATGTCTTCTAACCAGATATGCAGGAAGCTGTTTGTAATTGTGGTTAGTGGGTTTTAATTTAGACATAAGGCTGCTAATCCAGTCCAGTTCCACAGGTTTGAAATCAAACTTAGGACGTATCCGATCTGGCATTCAAGTGGATACTGATCCTGGCAAAGTTTCTAAATCTATACTGGCTCTAATCAAGTCGATCTTTTCTGTGAAGAAAGTATTACATTCATTGGCCAATGAAAAGGAAGGAGTAAGGCGTGCAGTGGTATAGGGAGCGCAAGTGACATTTCTTTACAGTTTCAAGAAGGGCCTTTGGTCCAATAAAGGCTAAATCTATCTGTTTTTTAAGAAGGTCTGCTTTGGCTGCAATGATGCCCTCTTTATACTTCTTCAATGCTGCTTTAACCTCAAAAAGGTCTACAGAGGATCTGGTTTTTAACCATACTTTTTCCTTCCGACGATAGTCTTTTTTTCTTCGTCCTTAATGAATCATGAAACCACTGGTTATTCCTGCAGTTAGGCTTATTAGTGCGAGAAATAGGGGCCAACTTGTCGCAATTCGTTTGTAGACAGGTCATGAGATTTGTGTATAGTTCAGCACACCCTGAATCAATTGGACAGGCCGAAAAACTGTTCAATAAATCAAAGCTACTCGCAGTGTCCATGTTTTATTACTACGTATAAGCTGGGTGTTGTGGATAGTGACTTTAACATGTTGTTTTGACTTGTGTGGAATGGCAAATTTAGGCAAAAAAATTGTTCGACCAAGATACTCGTATATTCTTATGAAGGTTCACTGTCTTGCCTCTGAACATAACTGTGTCCAGACAGTGACCTTCGTGAGATACAGCTTGGGTCAATAGGGAGAGCCCATGAGAGAACATGATGTCCTTCAGGATTATCAGACACATTGGACCAGATGTTAAAATCGCCCAAGATAATTATGTTTTGGTAGTGTAGAGCTTCAGCTCGCAAATAACTGTCAAGCCCTTGCAAGAAGGAGGCACTTTGGCCTGGAGGTCTATAACACAACAATATATGAAAAGAACAGTTGTGAGATGTATGTAGAGTACAGCTTAAAAGTTGTGACTGTATATCCCAATTTAAGATTTGAAAATTTAACAATTCCAGGGAGGTTCAAGCAATAATGGCCACTCCTCCTCCCATTGCACCTTCTCTATTTGCCCACTTGATTTGAAAATTCTCTGGCACAAGGAGATAAAATGAGCAGTTGAAGCATCATTGAACCAGGACTCCGTTATAAAAAGGATGTCCAGGTTCATAGATACAATAAGGTCATTAATTGCAGCAGCATTTTTTATAGCTGACCTCGCATTGATCATGGCAACTTGAAACAAAGCAGTAGGGTGCCCCTTTAATGCGCTATTATTATTAGAGATCCCCAAATGACTGATTTTGTTCAATGTCCTCATGGTAATTATTCCATCCCCCTTTAGTTGCAACTTCTGCAGTTCCTCAATAGAATAAATCAACATTATTAAAGTTTTCAAATCGAAGTGCATACACAACAGTGTCCAGAAGCTGGATCAATCAGTCTATTAGAAAAGACTATAATTAGCAAAACATCTTACCAGGGTAGGCTTCAAGCAGTAGACATGCTATATTATAAAATTGGCAGCAGTCTCCCACGCCGACTGTCGAACTGCCCGAATAGGCCCAAACAGGCTTCACGACAGCGCGTGGGTTTGAGTGACGCAGACGCGGGCAACAGAATCGGGAAAAACAGAGAAGGATCTAAAGACCCTGAATGGCTAATAAAAAAAGTGCTCTAACCATGCATTTCATCAAATTCAATCCCACATATTATAGTAGCAAAAAGTTTAAAATCACACTCAATTGTTCCTACAAATTTTGGCACGTAATTTATAAAAGCAACTAAAATAATTAACAGCTAGCAATTCTATTTGTCAAATGACAGCGTTATGCCCTGTGTGTAAAGACGAGGCCAACAAACAGATCCCACGTGCTTAACAAATCAGAGACGCGTACGTGCGAGAGCATGATACGACAAGGTGGATTACAGACACAGTAAGAAACTCTGCAAACAGCACAAGGGCTCTCTTACACAAGGAGTCCTGCTGGATCCACAAATTAGGTACAAATCTGACAGGTCTTAATGAAGAACTTAACTTTATGTGATACAAAGGAGACCTTAGATCAAACATCCTACATTGAGAAACTCATGCAGTCAAAACAAGTTACAGCTTGATAGCTCTATCCCCCAATGGATAGGCTAGACGTGGCAGTTTAGAATGCACACACAGCTCAAAAAGGTGACAACAATCACCGGGGAACATCCCCTACACTACGAGTGCTGCAATGTATGACATTTGCATGCAATGCGCTCTTATAGTAAAAAAGAGCCAAACCACTTCCACAACCTTGGGCCATCAGTATTCACCGCAGAGATGCACTGGACCCCACAGTCTCCCAAGTGCAAGACACGCAGTCAAAAGTAGAGACCCCCTACTGCAGGTTACTAGGTAAAGGACTGATCGAGTGCACGCCACAATACATGATGTTCACAACTATTGACTTGTTCAACAGCAGCTGTTGTTGCTAAGCAACAGGAAGCACTGCACAGTTTACGCATGTGCAATGTCATACACCAATGTGAGCGAGGTATTCACATCACCACCCATAATATGGTCAGATACTAAAACATTTAAACCCAGACGACAAAGATAATCCTAAGCAGGTCACCTATAACAGCAGCGCAAACCCATATACCTTAGAATGGATACGCCGATCGCAGGAGACCTGAGAAACCAGCACAGAAATTCATGACTGGTTTCCAAGCAATGTGCTGTGACCTTCGTGCCGCGCATGCGCAGTAGTAGGGTTGCCTAGGGCAACGGGACATGGGCTCAGAAACAAAATAGGCGTGTACGTGCTCGAGCACGGTCTGATCAACACAGCGAAACTGCGCCTCTGTGAGGAGGCGTTCACTCGAGACAAATATTCCAGAGCACGCCTGCAATGCTAACTCGAAATAAATGTATATTTTTGGTCACACATGATCCCAGCTGCCAGTAAGGTAACTAATCTGCGTACTTTGTGAATCTCTTCTTCTCGTTTTATCTTTCCCTGCTGTAGCCGCTCACATGTTATGATGCGAGCGTTCCATTTGGAAAAGGGCCAGTTATAAAATAGGAAGAAAAAGTACCTGATGCACTGTGGTCCACAGAAATCGGGCACAAGGTATTTTTTCAAATATATACATATGTGTGCCAATGTTAAATGAAACTATAGTGTGTGACCTAGGGTTACACATAGGCAATCCCAGTAAGGAAATGGGATTGTGCTTGTGAGATGTTTTCGTGTGAGATTTTACATGAACACAAAGGTAACAGGATACATCTATTTCATAGATTCAAGGCCAACGACCAAGACTAGGTACCCCGGCAAGAGACGGATTGCATATTTCTCCATGTTTCAGAAGACCCTTGCAATACCCAAAGTAACACCCTGCAAAGAACCCATTAAGAGGGTAAGAATGGGGTTGAAGGAATATGACAACATATGGCAAAATGTACCATTGGGCACCAGGTGAATTCAGCATTTATGATAAATGTTTCTAATAGGGCAGGACAAGAGGCGGAGAACCACTATCCAGAATTAAGAACAGGAGGAAACTAATACTAAATCGAGAACAGGATGATATTTAATGTATTGAGCAAGGTCAGTATGAAGTTGATTAGATAATGTATGTAAAGCTCTGACTCTATGATCATTTTAGTTTTTTTTTTTTTTTAAAGAAAAGGTTTTATGAAGAAATTAGTTTTACACAGATATGTTGTTGCTTTCCAGGGTCCCTATATACCAAACAGTCCAGAGGGAGTTGGGAATATCATATGTCCACCGGAACATCAATCTATTGATAAAGGAACAGAATTATTTGCAAAATGTTTTCATATGCGATGTTGACCTGGTTGCAAATAAAATAATGTTTTCTATGGGTTTTAATGGGCTTTAGTTCACGAGGAGATGGTGACTGCACAAACAACACCTAGGGCTCATGATAGAATTGTTAAAATATTTGTAAATGTAAATACAACCCCATTGGTTTGTAAAAATTGACAAAGACATGGGGGGGGGCACCTTTTGATGTTGAAACCTAAATGCGCATACAAGTATGTAATATACAACATGCACATCAGCATTACATAAGCAATGCAAAAAGTTTATTGGTAAAGAAAGAACCAATAAAACAAACTTGATTAACTACTAAGAATGAGTGGGTTAAGAGATTTTTGATTTAAGCATTCGATGCTAAAAGGAGATAAACTGTTTGCACACGGCGAATAAAAAGAGAAAATGATCAAATGTTGATGTACAACAGTGTAATTATATTTGGTAGATCACAGAAATCTATTCTGACCTCTGCCTGGCTTAGTTATCTCGGATCTGACGTTTTGGACCAGTTAGCGCTTGTGACGTTGGTCCCAGAAATAGCAGAATTGATACAACAGTGTGATAAAATGGTATACATTTTTCATGAGACATCTTAATGGACAAGTACAAAAAGGCAATTAACATGAAATCTAATATTTCTTAAATAAAGATTTTCATCATAGAATTTTGATTACATTTTTACAGTGCTGGGTGGTGTGAAGGCATCATGAAGCAGACACAGACAACACGTTCAAATCTGATAAGCAAAGATTTATTTTTCAAAAAGTAGGGTTGGATAAGGCCTAACTTGCCCTACGCTAAGGTGGCATTTCCATACCTAAATATGGGATTTCCATGCCTAAATAAACTAATGATAGTCTTGGTCAGGAAGGCCCTCCCGCCTAAATGTATACAATGTGTAGGTTTGTCGGCAACAAAATAAACAATATTCAAAGTAAAGTTTGCAGCTTCTTGCAGCTCTTGGATTGGAATCAGTATCCCTTCACCAAGGTCACAATAGTTAATAAAATAAAAAAAACACAGGGGTTCCCTTCCCCGTGAGTTCAAATCTTCCAACTTTCAAAAGAACACAATTCCATGAGACGCTTCACAGCTCTTATGATATGGTCACTTTTCAACAGTTAACATAGGCAGTTCAGTTTCTTAGCTTCAAATCCACACAATAGGTTGTTGCAAAACACAAGCTTTGTTATAGGTGCTGCAGTGGCTTTTTATACAGGGGGGAAACTCGGTCTAGGCACAGTTGTCAGACCACACGGTTCACCCATTACAGGTCATGCAACAATACCACTTCTTGGCTGCTTTTCCATCCACACTATGCCACTGCTTCAACTTGACAGTGATACCTGATTCATTCACCTGTGTCACACCACACTCTTCTGACACTGTGTCATGGCTTGTTTGGCTACTATGCATATATCCCACTTTCTGGCATTCTCCTGGCTTGTACCAATGCTTGGTTCCTTATGACATACAGTTCCTTGAACTCTCTCGGCTGGTGCCAATGCTTGTTTTCTCATATCAGTTCTCATATAATGCATAGTTTCTTGTATCAGGCAGATTCCCAAACTTGCTTTTTCACTCTGCTCAATGTTGAAAAATTCTCAACAGTTGCATCTGCTCTGTATTCAAAATGTGCTTATATTTAGTTTCCACCTCGTTCAGTATTCTTTAACTTTTTTCGATATTCAAAAGTGCTTGTTACGGGTTTCACTTTGCTTTAAAATCAATGTTGCTTGCTTGCTTTTCATATGTACCTGCCAGCCTGGTGTTCCCCCTTTGTGATTCACTGTCAGGTTTGGTGGTAATGTTATCTGGTAGGTCGGTAATATCTTCCTCTTCACTCAGAAAATGGAGTTCTCCCTCTCCCCCCTCCTCCTCACCTGATGTGGTAGAAAAATAGTCCAATTTCTTCCTTCGGGGTTGTTGGCCTCCAGCCTTCTTTTTTTTGTGCAGATATGGTCTGCCTCGGAAGGAAGCCACCCTGATTCCAGTCCTGTGAATCTCCGGTGAATCCTCTCCGCAACAGCCAGAGCAGTGGAGGGAAAAAGCCACAGGCGTAAAAAAAAAAAAGATCTTCACGAGTAAAGTACCGCAGCCGGTCAAGATGGTATGTACCAAATGAACGTAGAATCCAGGACAAATGGTGGTCGGGAAGGAAATCTCCCTGCAGGAGATCGAGTGGAATCCGGAATAAACAAACAAAATAAAACGAAATGTAAGAAAACAGAACAAGAGGATCTACCGACAGGAAGGAAGCACACGAATAGTCAAATACAGACAGAACAGGGGAAACAGAAAAAGAGGGAGGAAACCAAGAGGGAGAAGGGCGACAGGCAAACAGCGATGCGAAGAGCCTGAAAGGATATCAGAGAGGAATACGAACTGTCAGCAATAGAGTGGGCGGATCACCGCCAGGGGAAGTTACTAGGAGCGTAGGCAACAAGGAGAAATCCAGTAAGTTGCAACGCGCCGAGCCGCTGAGTATTGCACAGGAAATAGAACTCGGTGGCGGCCATGTTGAAAAGGACTGGACCGCTGCGGAACGTTGCAGACAAGCGTGATGGCAGACTCTAATGGCGATTGAGCTTCCATTTCCTCCATACCCGCCAATCTCCCAGGTTCATGATATTCACTCACCAGTTGGGTCTTAAAGCTCCTTGCGAGGTCCTTGACCGCCACGGTCTGTGTGTCTCTCTCTCCCTCTCTTCTGCCTCCGTCTCGCTCTCTGTCTCGCTCTCTCACCGTCTGTCGCCCTCACGTTCTCTCTCCCCCTCACTATCTCTCTTTCCCACTCAATGTGCCTCTCCTGCTCACTGTGCCTCCGCCTCTCACTGTGTGTCTCTCCCCCTCTCACTCTGCATCTCTCGCTCACTGCGTCTCTCCCGCTCACTGCGTCTCTCCCGCTCTCACCGTCTTTGTCTCGCTCTCACCGTCTTTGTCTCACTCTCATCGTCTTTGTCTCGCTCTCACTGACCTCCTGGTA
Organism: Ambystoma mexicanum; assembly: GCF_040938575.1. NCBI lineage: Eukaryota > Metazoa > Chordata > Amphibia > Caudata > Ambystomatidae > Ambystoma > Ambystoma mexicanum. The sequence goes on along the minus strand of NC_090934.1, from coordinate 685,866,310 downwards.
CCAGAACAGCTGATGCTGATAGGTGTCTGAATTAACAAAATGAGGATGCGTCTTCGTAGTTGGTCTCTTCCTCGTCCCAGTATCGAGATGCTTCTTGGGGAATATTTTAAGGGTAGCACAGGGAAAAGGCTGACAGCCTACTAAGGCTCGAAGGACAGAGGGTTAATTCTGAAAGGGAAATGGGGGATACCATGTCTCACCTACGGACATCCTCTCCCAACTCCCCAAGTCTCCTCCACCCAGGTGATCATCCCTTGCTTATCGAGCCCATGGTTAGGATCCAAAAGCGATGGCCTTTCCCTGGCCACCTGAAAGGAGGATGCAGGGGGAAAAGAAGTGAGGACGCCTTTAGGTTCCTCACAGTGGCCAAACGTCTTTGAAATACAGCAACCTCGGACAGACCCTACGTAGAAGGGTATGTAGCCTGTAAGTGGCTGAGAAATGTCAATAAACATCAGTACTGTTGGACTTATTTTGAGCTCACAGATGTTTGCATTTGATTCAGGGGTCAGTTGTGAACTAAATGCAATTATAATAAAAGTTCAAGTATAGTGCTGAAACCCCTTTGCAGGGAATGCTGGAATAAAATGGCATATAAGCAATAACCTCACAAAAAACAATCAAAAACAATAAAAATGGCATCCCTTGACGTATTAATGACTAGAAAATATACACTGTGTAATAGAAGCAAAGATCAAATTGATAAATAACACAAAGATCCAGCGACTTTATCTTAGTCAAATGTTGTTATTTTGGTTTGAAGAATTATTTACTTGCTTAAGAAGAAAACGAATATTGGAAGACGATTTACAGGGCCAATTTCTATAACATTTATGCGCCGATTACGCAGGAAATTACACTTCAAGTGCCTGCATGCCAAAGTTACACAAGTTACAGATTTTTCTTGCTCATTAAACCCCATCTTCTCACCATTTAATTTATTCAAAATCAATTCACTCTTTGGGGATGTGCACGTCAAAAGCACGCAGCAATCAGTAAATAGAGGCAAAGATCGTTGACTGGGAGAAATGCACGCCTATCCCATAATAATTAAGAAGCCTTAAACCAGTCAAGCTACGACAGATAGAGTGTGCGGCTTTTGCTGAGAATGAGAGAACATTTCCTAAGTGTTCTGCACCCCCCAAAAAAGACAATAACTTGAGGTTCTAGCTGCCTCATTTAATATGAAACTGGGATTAGAAGCATGAGAAGGACACATTGGCAATAACCCGCCCTGCAACCAGGTTGTGAGCAGAAATTACTACAGTTGGCATTTAGAAAGCGTATAATACACGACATCCGTGACTGTACACCATGCAAATATAGCAGTAGGTTTTCTTCTCTTAACTTTAGATGACTTACATTCCAGAGTTATGAAAAAAGGACGTGCCTGTAAGAAAATGCATATTTCCTTTTTCTCCCTATATTTTCTTAAAATATTTAATGTGCTTAAAATGCGACAAGTAACTCAATTACGTTTTTAAACATTGTTGATCCACTTCATTTTTTAAAAAAGATATTGACTAAGAGGATTCGGGTGCAAAACATTATGTGAATTAACATACACCATTTAATATTAGACCTGTAGTTTATTGTACTCTTCAGAGTCGCAGCAAACTATGGGCTGAATGCATCATTTTTCCAAGCTGGTGCACATTTGGCAACATTTTGCTTTGAGCTCCATTTACACTTCAGACGCAAGGCTAAGTGGCTATGTGCAAACTGGTGAACATAAGTCGCCAAAGATAATTTGGCATGTGCTTTAGCTTTCATCTTTTCATTCACTTTCACAAAGCAGCCTAAATTGGAAAGGTGCGTGCATAATGTGCCGAACAAGGTTGGTGGGAAATATTTCTTTCTTGCCTATCCTTGCATTACAGAGCTTCAATGAGCACAGGCTAAGCAGGAGGAAAATTACACTTCAAATTAACGAACTAATCAATACAATTGAGCGTTTAATGATGGGACCTGCTCTCAATGTGGCCGCTGCTGCTCCCAGAACATGACAGTGGTGGATGTCAGACTATCGCCACTTAACAAATATCAACATTAGTGTTGTGAAAAGCCATAGGGTTGGACATGCGAGGTAGGATCACCTGGCTAGGGTGTCCTCGGGGAAAAGCACCCAATGGTGAGACATGTTATCCCATTTTCCCTCAACCAATCTAACCCCATCCCTGCTTATTTTAATTGAAACTACATCTCCCATAATTCCTCCCCACTTTCATCTTAACAACAAAACTGTGCCGAGGAAGATGAGGGATGATGTCAGAAAGATTACCTCCCCTTAATTGAATTGGCCCGGTCCCTGTAATGAGGCCAGGCAGAGTCAGGCATGTAACTCTAATAATGTACACCTGACACTTATTAACACTCCCTGTGAAGATAAAAGTTGGCACACAAGCACACTTGAGCGAGGCTGGATGCGAGAAGGAACAGCTCTTCCGAGGCTGATGCGAACCAGCCTCTGGAAGTTGGAAGGCCAATGGGATGATCGGCAGTTAAGAGGAACAAGAGAAAGCCAGGCAAGAGTTCCATGCTTTCTGGAAGCTGTGAGCGTTCAAAGATCAAAGCCAAGTGAGCGTAGGAAAGAAACCTTCAAGTTGCCAGAAAGCGGCTTGCGACCCTCCCGGGTGAAAGGCAGAGTTGGGGAGGAGCAGAGGAGGCGCTGCTAACAGCCTTGAGCTGCAGGAAAAAGATGAAAGAAATCCAATTAACACAACCAGTGAGTTATCGAAGGGAAAAAAAATCCTGTTGATGTTAAAGGGAAAGTGACTATCATTTGAAAGTTGAAGGTTGCGCGTGTGACGGTAAAAAGCGAATAAAGAGAATTGATGAAAGGAAAGAATACAAAGTAACAGAGTGGTCCTGCAAGGTGAAGTCGGACATTCTAAAGTCTCTGTGAAATGTTATGAGTTTTGAAATATATTACAGCGTAGATCAAAGGAAAGAAAGTAACCACAATAAAGAAAGAAAGTTGAATAAGAGGAAAGTGAAATATATGAACGCCAAGAGGGCAACATAAGAACTAAAGAGATAAGAACTAAAAGTACCAAGATGCATTGGTGGAAAAGAAATACCAAGAAGTATTGGTGTTGCATATGAACTTTGAAAAGCGAAGAAGGCAGACTAAAGAGAATAAGAACTGCAAGTACCAAAAGGCATTGGGGGAAAATAAATACCAAGAGGCATTGGTGTTACACATGTGTTAGGCAAGATTTCAATTCCATGTGTAATATTCCCTCCAGTTGTGTTCCCACCAACATTTTGCTTTGTTTAAACACCATAGTCTGACTTTACCAGAGGAGCACAGCCTTCTGCTGCACTCCTCTGGGATTTTTGTTCACTCTGTTATGGGGAAACTGACATGCCCTTAAAGACAGTCAGTACTGGGAGACTTTGTTTCCCTTAGTTCTTGTCAATGTTGCAACTTTTCTGCAACATGTTACAAGTGCACAATGTACCTTCCAGTATAGTGCACTTGGGTATTCCTGTCATTTCTAAAGGCCCTAGTTACTCTCGAAGGATGTTTTAGGAGAAGTGCAGATGCGCCTTGGACAGGGCTGGTGGCAGCTTATCTTTTCATGTATTTTTAACCCTTTCCTGCCAGGTAAACCGCGGTTACCACGTTTGGCACGGTTAGGTGGACTGGCTCCAAAATGACCATGCCACAAAGTTCTTTGTCTTGTCCTTTGTCCATCTTGCCCCTTCACCTTCCCCAGATTGAGCCGACCCGGGTCAGTCCTTATTTGGGCATGAATTCTCCTGCGAAGTTTTCACGAGGTTCTGCATGCCTTGAGTGTCTGCGCCCCCAGGATGTGGGCTGGACTGTCTAGTTCCAATACACATACGGGTGCCAGAGAGTCAGGTGTGCTGTGAATGCCTGGGACCACCGTGGTCCACGATTGGTCCACGTATGGTATGCCTGTATGTGAGCAGATCTCCCATTGGGTCCTCTTCCTTTTGACGCGAAGGAGATTTTGGATAAGAGAAGGCTCCAAACACCCATGCCATGTCGATCTCTGGATTTCTCACTGAACAAATAGGATCGGAGTATCCTAAAACGAAGAAGCCGAGTCGAGGAACCACTGGTGACCCGCTGGAAGGTTTGGCACCCTGAGCCCGCTGTCGTCCCACTGGACCCCTCTGCAGCTGATCGTCCTAGAAGGTCTGCGAAGACGCTTCAACCCATTGGAATAGTTGAACCAACTATTCTCGGCAACTTCATCAAAACTTGCAAGTAAGCCTTTTCAGAGGTGTCCCTGGGCCAACGAGTGGGCTGACCAGCTTGCGCAGGTCCTTTGCCCCGATACCTCCGGCGTTCCGAGGAGGCCCTTGAAACTTGGTACATTGCATGCTCAGTGTTCCTGGCAATCTCACACCGAATTTTGTACCGTTTGTGTTCCCAGCATTGGAGTAAAGTGAGTGCTCCTGAACCGGAGTATACGCAGTTACCGTGTCGCCCACCTGTGACAACAAACTTCGCAAGTTCATTGCAGCTGTGCCCCTCTGTACCCTGAAGCCTGCTACAGTGGAACTGGCCTGATCCATCTACCAGGAGCGGAGAAATCACAACTGTCGCATTTGGGAAACAACGCTATATCTTCGTCACTGAAAGCCGCAGAGTCGTGAAATTGCCGCATTTGAACCTGCAGCGACTCGACTGCCGAAGTTTAGTCCGAAGTGCGCCAGGGGTCGGTGAGTCATTGCAACCATAACCAGTGGCTCCTAGCACATCCATCCATTTTTACGCCTGAGTGGCCCCTGAGGGCCCCTCTCCTTTCCACTGCTAGTGCGAACTAGCAAACTATTCCCAAACTCTGGAACCTGCTCTGCCCTGTTGGGCAGACCCTCCCCAAATAATGGGAACTTATTCTTCATCACCTCACCCACCTTCCTGAGCTGCTACAGACCCTTGAAGAGGCCCCATTTTGCCGATCTGCATTACCGCATGCGCCAGCATTGCAAGTACATTTGAGCAATAGGCTCCACTCTTCTTAGGCATTGGACCGCCTTTCAGTTGGAATTGTGTTTGATGCAGAAGGGACTAAAGACTATTTGCACTGCCTAATTCCTTCCCCTTTTAGGTTGTGGACCCATTTTGTGCATTAATCCTTTAGACCCCATTGGTCTTGTATATATGTATATTGATATGATTGTGTTGGCTTAGATGTATTACTGTGATTTTATTTTTGTGTTGAAACTCAAAGGCCTTGAATGAAATGTATTTGTATTTTTAATATATCTACACCCGACTGGGAATGATTTGCAATTGTCCTTTACACTGTGTGCGCATTGAGGTGTTTCAGTCACCCTCATCCCTCCTGAGACCTAGTCTTGATCGCCACCAATGCTACCTTGATTGGTCTGGCTTGTCCAGAAGTTTACCCTGTTCCAAGAAACTAGGCTGGCCTTCTGAACCTCTGCCCACCAGTTCAGAGTTGAGAAATCCATCTAAACAACACAAACATTTGAAAAGGCCAAGAGGGCAGACTGAAAAGAGTGAGAACCACAGTTGCCAAGAAGTACTGGTGCCACAAGATGAGTATTGATTGTGAAATGAAGAATTGATGAGAGGTTTAAGTGGTCTTGGTGAGGTCTATGTAAATTCCTTGGAGTTTTGAAAGTCTTTGACAGTGAAAAAAATGCTTTAGATAAAACATGGGGCAGGGACCCCCCCACCTCACTCTACCCCTGGAAGGAGAGACAGGCTGGAGCCCGGCAGAGGGAAGCCTGTGCAGAACTGTGAGAAATTTAGAAAGTAATGCGAACTCAATATTGATGGCAAGATGAGCGAAAACTTAAGGAAGTGATTGTGCTACCAGAAGATGGAAGCCTAAGATTGAATTGTGAATTGTACCAGTAAGTCAAAGTGCGCATGACTGATAGAATTGTACCGTCCACCTATCCTTTTTTTTTTTAAGAGACTCTCTAGGCCCTGTGTGGTTGAACCGGGTTAAGGGAGTTAATGCTGAGGCCATTCTGATATTTCTTTTTGAGACACTATTTTTCTTTTGTATGCCCTTAACACATTTGTCATTTTGAGATGCAGGGCAAGGTTAGGTTTTCTTGGTATAGGCCTTTTTATTTAGACCAGACTGACCTGGACGTATTTGTTATTTGTTTAATGGTCGAGATTACTTACATTTTATAGTTGGGGCTAGTAAGGAATTCTACCAACCCATGCCTTCCTCACAGTAGTCACTGAAGTCACTGAAGAACTTCGTTTTTGTATGTGAAATACAAAACATTTGGCAGATCAGGGAACCCAAGCACAGGGAGGTGAATCAATTTGCTTAAGATCAAACCACTTTGGTCAAGAGCTGAGGCCCAGATTAGGTTAGGGCCTTCTGGTTCCATGTCACTCAATACATCTTCAGTGTCTTTGCATGGCTTTCTTTTTTTTATAAGAACATAGCACTTCATATTGCTGTCCAGTGTATTCCTAAGCATTGCCACCATTTTTTGGAAGAGAAAGCTTTAGGAGATGGCAAGATATATTTGACCAAGATCACACAATTTTGAGCATGTAGGTAAACAAAAGATCAGTATCGGTGGCATCCTTTCACCAAAAGCACAATTGTTGCAGAAGAGAAATAACACAGCCTTGGGCCACTCTGACATCATTGGAGGGGCATCACCTGAACCTGCAACCCATGGATGGCCCCTGTATGCTTTTGACTATGATGTATGGGAAACCAGAGCTTTCAGCATGCTGATACAAGTGATTGATAATAGGCACCAACACATATTAAACTTACCACCATCAAAAGGCATATTAACAATTGGATGGTTAAATTAGGGGCATTACAATGGAGTCCACACAGGCTGAAAGGAGAAACAGGGGAAGCATGAATTTTGCCATTAGGACTTACCCCTCCTCAGCATTTCTTTTTGCATGTTATGCCAGTGTTAAGCGAGATGGCCAGGATTTTGGTGTAATGGTGAAGCATGGATTAGAGTAGTAGTAACCTTACTGGTAACTGGTACTGGTAACCTCAAACAAAACTTCCTCTCTCACACGGTCCGAGGTAGAGCAAACATATTTGTATACAAAGGAGAGAGTACAAAAACTAATTTCCAGATTTTCAATTTAACTGAGCTATCCACAAACAGGCATGTGGTTGAAAGCCTCCCTATATTTATAGTCCAGAAAAAATAGACCAAGTATGAACAATATGTACACAATACTAAAAAAATATTTTAATAAAGATTATGAATGAATAAAATACTCATAAAAATTTTCTGAAATGAACATGACGCAACATTTAACACATGGTGAAAACACAATGAACAAATGACCACGCAAGCATTTTACCAAAATAAACAGATTTGTACAACATAAACAACATAATACAATTAATACACAATTAATAAAAATAGTGTATTCATTTTTGGTTATAGATCTATTAAATAGAAAAATCTGGAAATGAGTTTGTGTACTCTTTCTCCTTTGAAGCATGGATTAGAACCTTGATGTTTTTATTTTTGTAAATTTAAAAAGAAAATGTTTTTATTAGGAATTTTGTTAGCAAACAACTTGTTATTCTTGCAACATTACATTCATGCACTTAATAGCCGTCTTGGGCTAACATTTAACATAATAGACCCTTTCCCATCCCGCCCCCTTCCCCCTTGACACGAGACGAGTAGCACTGAACATTTGTAAGAGTTGGGCTACTATTGTTTTAATTGAGCGTCCTGTTTATGAGGGTTTGCTCATTTTTTGTAAATGTCCAGGAAGGGTGCCCCATTCGATTTCTTTGCTTGGTGATATCTCATGTAACACCCCTGTGATGCTCGCCATCTCGTAGAATTCTCTTGCTTTAGGCCCCCAATCTGCCTCTGTCGGGAGTGATGGTGATTTCCAGGCTATGGTGATGCAGACCCTGGCCTCTAGCAGTAGGAAGTGTGGCATGTGGGGGAGCCTCACCCAGCGAACTTCTTGTTCTTAAAGGCCGAATAGGACTACTCAGTGGTTGCACTCCCTTTCCACCCAGTCAATCGTTTAATCCATGCCAAAACCTCTTTCCAGAACTCCTAGACTCTTGGGCAGGCCCACCACATGTGCTAGTAGTCTGCTTGGGCCCCACATTCTCTCCAGCACTGGGGGCTGGTTTGGTGGAACATTTTGGCTAGGTGTGTAGGGTTGTAGTGCCATCTATGTAGATGTTTTAGGTTGTGTAGCTTGTACTGAGCGGAGATGAGGTTTTGTGGGCTGATTTACACATTTGTATCCACATGTGATCATTCATCTTGGGGCCCAGGTCTTCCCCCCCCCCCCATCTTTTTCTAGGGCTTCTTCCTTTTTCCGATGGTTGCAGAGGAGGGTCTTGTCTAGCATGGAGAGGAGGCCTTTGGTGGAGATGGCTTCACTTAAGATTTTTTCGAGGGGTGTTGGTTCTCTTTGCAACTTGTCCTTCCATTTGGAGGCCACCAGGACTCCCCTTAATTGTAGAAACAGGAATGGTCCGAGGGCTTTAAGTTGCAGGCATGTTTCCATTTCTTGATAGAAAATACATTTGTCTCCTTTTACCATTTGCCCTATGCTTTCCAGGCCTGCTTCAAACCATTTTTGGAAGCGTTGTGGCTCCCGGATTTCATTTCTGATTGGGGGCTGGGGGCCCAGATATGGCTCAATGGCGAGGGCCATGTTGTGTGTCCCTTCCTTTCTCTTTTGGTCCACCAGAGCTGTAGTACGGATCCCATTGCATAGTGGTTGAGAGCTTTCGTTGGGAATTATGATTTTGGGGCCCAGTGACATTTCCCTAGTGTTACAGGTCGAAGGAGATGGTTTTCAATAGTTTCCCATTGCTTGTGTTTAACACCTCTCGGGTGGGGCACCAGGCCCTGATTTGGGAGGCTCTGTAGTATGTGTAGCAGTCTGGGAGCCCCAGAGTGCTGCAAGCTATTCATCGTCTCTTCCCCGCCACAGAAACTTTAGGAGTTTAGCTTTCAACTCAGCGAAACGCTTTCCCAGGATGTCAATCGGGAGCATCTGATGTTGGTACAGGACTGGGAGAATTGCCATTTTAATTGCGTGGAGGCGGCTCAGCCATGATATTGTTAATTTTTCCCATCTGACATTAGGGGGGAGGTTTGCTTTATAGAGGTCCTTCGTTTTCCTTGTGATGTTGATACCCAGGTATTTTAGCTTTTGTAGCTCTGTCGGTATACCACCCCTGTTCGGGATCTTCTATCCTGTTGTAGAGGAATAGTGTGGATTTCTCCTTGTTCACTTTTAGTCCTGCCCATTTGCCGAAATTCTTGTATGGTTCTGAGGACTACAGGTATTGAGGCTGATGGGTCTGCTAAGTATAGGAGGATGTCGTCAGCGAACATTGCCAGTTTGTATTCGTCGCTCCCCACCGTGATCCCCTCTATAGTATTCTCGTTTCTGATTTGGTTTCCCAGTGGTTTGATTGATAGGGCGTATAGGAGGGGAGACAGGGGGCACCCAGTCTGGTTCCTCTAGATAGGTTGAACTCTTGTGATAGTTTACCATTTACCACCACTTTGCCGTTGGGTGTTTTGTAAATTGCTAGGGCTCCTTTTATAAATCGTTCTTCAAAGCCCACGTTTTTGAGTATGGCCCAGAGAAAGCCCCATTCCACTCGATTGAATGTCTTCTCTGAGTACAGGCTTAGTAGTGCTTGATTCTCTTCCTTTTCCCCTGTGTGTTACATGATATCTAGCGTTTTACGCATGGCGTCTGCCCCTTGTCTGCTTTTTATGAATCCCACCTGATCAGGGTGGATCAAGCGGGCCTGATGTCCTCTATGCGCGAGGCTAGGATTGTTGTATATATCTTTGCATCCATGTTTAGTAGTGATATTGGGTGGTATGACTTGCAGCACATCGGGTCTTTTCCTACTTTGGGGACAATTACTATGTGGGCTAGTGTGAACGATGGTGGTGCTTGTCCCGTTTCTTGTATGTGGTTGAACAGTTTGGCCATGTGGGGGGCCAGGATATCTGAGAAATGTTTGTAGAAGCTCATGGTATAACCATCTTCCCCTGGTGCCCCTCCCGCCGGGAGCCTCTTTATTGCCGCTTTTGTTTCTTCAGTGGATATGGGAGCTTCTAGGAGAGCTTACTCTGCCTTCGATAGGTGTGTTAGGTTCGCACAGGTGATGTAATCTTGCATTTCTGTCTCTGCCCCGGAGACCTCTGTGGTATATAGCTCTTTGTAGTAGTTTGCAAATTGGCTGGCTAATTCCTTTGGTGCTGTGGTGTAGTCCCCTTCTTGTGTCTTAATCTCGTCAATCCATCTCTCCGCCCTTTGAGCTCTCGGTCTATTCGCTAACATATCTGCCTTATCCCCTTTTTCGTAGAATTTTTGTTTTAGGAATTTTATCTTTTGCATAGTATTCCAACCCCAAGCTTTTTTTAATTCTTCACTCTTGTTTGAGTGTGTCTAGGTGTTCCTTTCAATTTGTCCCTTGTGCGTGTAGTCTGTCTTCCAGGTTAGTTATTTATTTGCCTAGTTTCTCCTCCTGAAGCCTCCGTTCCCTTTTTTTCCTGGCTCCCCTTCTCATCAAAATCCCCCTCCAAGTGGCTTTGCCTGCTTCCCATAGTGTTGTGGTTCCACCTCTACATTGTCATTTATTCGGTAGTATTCCTTGATTGATATCCTTAGTTCCTGATCGAACAGCTTATCCTGCCACAGGAATCCCGATTCCTCCATGTCTCGGGTAGCGATCACCATATCGTGATCGGACCAGGCGACTGATCTAATGGCGCTTCCCCTTACTCTTGGGTGGAGTTCCTTATTGGCGAGTAAGTAGTCTATTCTTGTGAATGTGTCATGGATGCTGGACCTAAATGGTAGGTCTAGGAGGCCTCCGTCAGTTAAGTTTTTCCTAAATCTGTTTCCTATTGTGTTTGGGGGTCCTGTGGGTTAATTCTGTGTTGTTTGTCTGTCTATTTGTGGTTTTCGCCCATGTGTTGAAGTCCCCTCCTATTATTGTGGGGCTTTTGTTCACAATAGTGGCCAGTGCCTCCTCATTGAAAGTCCCTTGTCCCTGGTTGGGTGTGTATGCTCCCGCTAGTGTGAATTGGGTTCCTTCCCATTCCTCCATAACCAGTAGGAGCCTACCCCCCCCATCAGTGCCTGCCTCTCTACGTTTAATAATTTGACCATTTTGTGTAGTGTTATACCTACTCTTCCTCTTTTATATTCCACTGAGGCCCAATATGTTTGACCCACTCTTTTCCCTCTCATCGGCCTTTCCTAACCTGCTTTAAGCCTGGTTTCCTGAATAAATAGAATATTAAGTGAGGCTTTTTCGAATTCCCTCATGACTAGTGACCTTTTCTTGGGGTAGTTAAGTCCCTAACATTGAGTGTGCCCACTTTTGGTGTCTAGGTGTTAGGCAGAAACCTGCAAAAGATTTAGGACTACAGGTGTTTGGCAGTAAACCCACTTGGTAGCAGTCTGTACCACACAGATTCACTTGGTAGCTGTGGCTGAGCAGTCAGACCTCCCTCAAGAAGAGTTAGGCAGTATACAGAGTATTCACAATAGGTCAAGAGAACACAGTAGAACAAGTAAACACTGACCAGGGCTTGGTGTAAAAGAGATTTAATTATTTATTGAAAACCACATCTAGAAAAACACACAGGCACTAATAATAAGCAATTCAAAAACACGGTCACTAAAGGATATACACTCCCTTAAAAGAATATTAGACAAGTCTTAAGTAAAGCCCACTTATTTTCAGACAGCGGTGAGCGCTTAACGTAGATGGCACTCTAATATTTCGTTTAAAAAGGGAGATAAGAGCAGAGAACAAGTTGAAACAGATCCCAACGCTTTTATCAGAACATAACAAGAGAGGAAGGCAAAGTAAAACCGTGAAGTTAGAGTTCAAGAGGCCGGATCCACTTTCAGAGGATCCAAATGAAATGTGTCCAAGGTCACACGGTTGCAGTGCACAAAAGTCTTGTAAAGGTTCAAAAAGGAGTTGAACCAAGGAAAGGGACCAGTTAGAGGGTCAACGCGGCCAGCCCAGTCCAGAAGGTTAAGTAGTTATTATTACCTTGTAGCAATCTTTAGAAAGGGAGGCCTGGCGGACATGTTACCTTAAAGTGGTGAGAACGCTCCAGCGAGGGCAGTTGTTCCTGGCAGCGGGTGCAAGTCGGTGCTTCGTCCGGGGGGAAGCGAGGATCTTGTCGTGGAGGAAGACAGGAGTCCGTTGCACTGCCAGGGAAGAAACCAGCTGCAGAGTTTCTCAGGTACAAGGAGCGGTTCGGTGATTCGCGGTTCAGTGGTGAGTGGCTATCCGGCTGCCGGGGTGCTTGGCACGGGCAGTTCGACCACAAACCGGGCTGGGGTGCGAAGAAAGAAAGGTAAACTGGTTGTGCCCACCAGTCAGGGGAAGAAGCCTCTCCAGCCGGGAGATCTTCTCTGTCGTCGGGAAGTGGTGAGTCGGTTCTGCAGGGCTCCACCGGTGGTGTTGTCGTGGTAGGTCGGCTCAGCTTCTCCCTCGTTGGATTCTCAGGTCCTGTGGCGACTTCTGAAGTTCCAGTCCCCAAAGCTCTGCTTTTATGCAGAAAACCCCCATTCACTCAGCCTAGCTGTCACTCAGACATGCTAAGTGGTGAGCCGGCCGGCTCACCACTTGGGCCAATCACACAAGAGTGCGACTTGAGTTACTAAGGTAACTCAGTCCAGGGTGCCTAAACCCCCCACCCCCACCCCCTGTGGTACCCAGACAGAGTGGCACCACTTTTGGAGGCTTCTGTGGAGAAGCCCGCTGTCACGCTCACCTGATTCCCACAGGGGCGCTGGCCTGGTTTCGAGTGCTGATGCCTCTTCAATGGTGAAGCGCAGGGCTCTGAAGATGGATAGGACGGGCCCCTCTACTCTGGCTAATCTGGCTCGCAGGAATATCCTCCTGTACGTGAAAAGGGAGTATTACAATCTGGCGGAATAATGCTCGAGCCTCCCACTTCCTTCCAACCCTCCTCGATACCCTTCCACGATCCCCCGTGAAGTCTCACCTTAGGGTCTGAAAGGACGAGCTCTCCATCCTGCTTCTGACGCAGGGGCGCGTTGAACCCAGTTACTTCACTGGATTGAGGTTGGATGGGAGTTCAGGTAAGCTTGATTATACTGGTAAGGCGCTGTAAAAGTTCTGTTGCAAGTTCAAAAGTTCAAGCTTTTAATAATAATGTTCATTGTCTTTTTCAGGTGATGAAAGAAGATTCCTTTGGAGACTTCTTCCAACAAAGCGCTAATGTTGATATCTTTTCCCCATAGGGGCCGGGGTTCGGAATGCCGGAGATATGGCGCCGACCCGAAGTGAAAAGTGCAGTTCCAGTAAAGATCTGGTAAGTCCTAGATGAGCGCTCAGGTAATGTTTTTGCATTCGCTCATCTAATGTCTTTGTCTTTTTTCCCTGGCCGGAAAATGCCTGGAAGCAGCAAGACCCGAAATGAAATGGGAATGACCCAACAGGCAAGTCTAAGAAGGAAACTGAGCTTTTCCTATTCCCTTCCTTCTCTCACCTTGTGTTCTTGTCTTTTTCTCTCTAGGCTCTGGGAAGTGGCTGCGGATCCGGATGATCGCTGTTGAAGATGGAGGCGCCCAAGAAAGGTGAGTGAAATGCAGCGCTGCAGCGATCGGAGCGAAATGCTTTTAAAAATGATGTCTTCCTTTTCAGGATCGTCGGTGAGATGTGTCCGTGGTGCAGGTTTAGCAGGTAAGGCCTTCTTCCTCTCCAATTCTCTTCTTATCCCCCTTTGCAGGTGTCCCAGGATGCTGACAGGCGTGGCTGAAGTCCAGAAGCAGGAGTAGACACGGTGAGCGTCCAGCTGCTAGGTGCAGAACAACGCGAAGCACGTGTGGCTGTTCGTGTGGGGTTTAAATAGCTTTGGAAGAAGTTCCAGGTATGTTTCCTTCCACCGATCAGGTATGTATCCTTCCCCGACCACACCCGGGTGGAAAGTAGTCCCACAGGTAAAGTAGTCCCATTCAGGCCTCAAGAGGGCCTGGATGTAGCAGCATGGTCTGCATCAGGTAAGTGCACATAAAAACACTTGAACACATGTTCAGCTTTATGAGCCTGGCGCCTAAGGCGCCAGGACTGGGGTCCAACATGAGCCTGGCGCCTAAGGCGCCAGGACTGCGTCCAAAGGGCCCCCGCTTGGGCCCGCTGGAACTTCCCTGGGGGGAATGATGCCTGCCTCTGGGGTTGCTGGGTCGGACCTGGCTCCTTGGAGGTAGGCATCATGACACCCGCCAAAAAGTGGAACAAAGGGCTCGACTTGGGTTGGAGTCACAGAAGAGAACACAAACGCCATTTTAGAATAGAGTCTTGGCAAAAAATACCAACCGGAGAATTAATATTAATTAAATAAACCAGCGGTATGTTCGAGGCTATGAGAATTAAATAATTAAAGTTGGTAGCCTCGAACAATGGGGAAATCCCATAGGAAAATATTCGCGGTCGAATATAAAAAGTAGTTTCCACTGCCACCAGCTAAAACTCGATCAGGGGGGACAGAGACGTGCCCCCTCGACTAACAGACCCCGGGGCAATCGAATTTCCCCGACCAGTACGTCCACAATATGATGGTTTGTACTGGTTTCTGTTAATAATTTGGGACTAGTAAAGCCAATGGTGACTTTACATGCCCTGGGAGACAGTAGTCAGTCCCAGGGTATGGAGTCTATGGTGGGGTGTCACTATGACACCCCTGGGTTACTGCACGGAGGGTGCTGTGTAACACACATAGGAAAAACCCATGAGACCCTATGGAGTAAAGGACCCCATAGCCCATAAAACACATTACCAGTCAAAGGAATACCATACATCATGTCCAAGAGTGGGAGAAAACGAGTCTCACTCTTGGCAGGAGGAAAAAACAAACTCCAGGAATCCAGCAAAGCTGCCGGGGGACTCACTAGGTTAGGAAATTCAGCCTAAAGAGAGTATTCTCCCTAACACTAGGTCCCTGGTCCTGATCTTGAGTTCCCTTCCATTCTTACGTTCGGATTCCTTTCTCGTGATCTATTCTTCCCCACTCTTCCACTTTCCCTTCACTTGGCCCTGTCTCGTGTGTTCGATCTTGTTTTGCCCCTGTCCGTCTCTCCTCCCACCCCCTCTTTCAACTGTAACCATAACTAAACAAAACAATTGTGATCACAGTCTTTACCGTAGTTCAATGTCTGTGAGGTTGAAACACCCTCTTAGAACTCAGCGCAATTAGGTTTTGAGCTCACCCCTCAATGAGGAAGCCTTTATGTAATCCCTTGCCCTTCTCTCTGTACCTTGCATCGCTTCTTTAGATTTTCTGGTCAGACTTGTTTTACTTGGTCAGGGAGGCTGAGAGGTTGGCGGGGATCCCAGCTTTACGTACTTTCTTCCCACCTTACTTCTCTTTCACCTTTAGGGTTGTGCTTCTATATTGTGTGATCTTGGTTAATGGGTTCTTGGGGGCCCAACGGGCCCCTTGTGTACATAGTTTCCGTTAGGTGTTTCAATACTTGGTTTGCTTCCTCAGGTGCAGTGAGTCTGTAGTCTTCTCATTTGGCTTCAAATGTCATTGTGAAGGGATAACCCCATCTATACCGGATACCCCACTCCGTAAGCCAGGTGGCAAGGGGCTTGCATCCCCTTCTGCGGATCAAAGCAAGGCTCGATAGGTCTTGATATATCTTAATTTACGAGCCTTTGAATTTGATGTCTTGTACTTGTTTGGCTCTGAGGAGGACTTCTGATTTTTCTTTATAGCGTAGGAATTTTGCAATTAGTGAGCGTGGCCCTCCTCCAAACGCCCTACCTCCTCTGTTAGCTCTTTCTATTTGCACCGTTTTACCTCCTTCTGCCTTGAATAATCGATTAATTATGTCTTGTATTTTATTCTCAATCTGAGCTGGCATCTCCCCGTCTGTTTTCTCCAGTCCAAATATTTGGATGTTCGGTCTCTTTTCGGTTCTCTATATCGTTCATTTGAGGGTGATCTCTTACTCTCTCAGTTCTATTTCTGTCATTCTTGCGTGGAGTTTAATTTCCATCAAATCCGTGTTGACTTGGTCGTTTGAGGTTTTCTACTTTTTCCTCTACCTTGTCAACCTTCCCTCTTAGTTCCAATATGGAGGATTGTATGTCCAAGCGCAAGTCCTTTATTTCTGCCATCAATTGTGCAATGTCTTCTTTAGTGGAGGCGCTGATCATTGTGGGGGTGCTTGGGGTGAGGTCCGCACTTCGATCGTCTCTTCCCTTCTGTATTGTTGGAGCCTCTCCAGGCCTTTTGTGGAAGGGGTCTGTTGTAGGTACCCCTTCCCCTCTGATGGTTCGATGGTGGTGCTGGGGGATGGAGGTTCCCTGAAGGCATTTGCTTACTTTCCAGATTTTCTTTTTATTGGCACTTTTTTTTTTTTAGGTCCTACCGGTTCTTTAGGTTTGTGTGTAATCACTATCTGATGGGAGATTACCTTGTGTTGTCTGTCGCTCCTGTTTTTGAGGGAGCCCTTTTCATTCAAATGGGTTAGTTGTCTTACGCTTTCTAGAGCTTTGTGCCATTGTCTTCAGTTGTTATCCATTGTTTGGTGTACCCCATGACTATTGGGGGTCTTCCCCTGGTCTTCCTTTGTTTTAATTTTTTGTTTCCACCTGTGATGTTTACCCTTTATGCCCTCCTCTTGTCTGGGGCATTCTGCTCTTTTGGGGCTTGTGCAAGCTCGTTCCTGCTTCTGCACTGGTGGCGAGGGTGCTCTGGGATAGCGTTTCTCTCCACCCCAGCTGGGTTCTGTAACGGTCGGGCTGGGCGTTTGGAGCTCCCTCCTCTGCTCTGGTTGTGGCTGAAGTCGCCTGGGCCTCTGCTCATTCCTGGGTACTTCAGTGGTCCCTGTGGGACTTTCGGTTTTCTCTTCCACCGCTGGTGCTCGCAACACCTCTGGGCTGCACACTCCGCTCCTTGTTTTTCCTCTTTGTACGCCACCTTCGGCGGGGTGTTGCCCATGGGAAGGCCTCGGTGGGGGATGGGCAGTCCACGTGTATGCCGGTTATTTCTTCATTGGGGGGGTCTGCCCTTCTCACCCCTGCCTTCAGTGATGTTTTAGAATGTTAGCTTTGCATTCTGCCTTTCGTTTCAGGTCCCGGATCAGCTCTTTTTAATCTCTTTTGCTTCCTCTGAGAGAGGAGCTGGACTTCAGGCAGCCATTGCCTTGCGCGCCCACTAGTGGTCTCGATGTTCTGGATTTTCAAATCACCAACTTTGCTGCTAGACTGCATGTACCCTCTTTCCCCTCCTGTCAATCCTTTTTGATTTAATGTAGCACATTACACTGTTCCATTTATGACACAGCTGCTACATTTTCCACAAAAAGTAACTGCAGTAACCAGATGTGAATGTATGTGCCAAAGACTACAACATTTTGGTGAAGATGTGAAGCCAGTATTAGAATCCACATGCTCTGGATCTATTGTCAACAGTTTATCCATGAAACATGATACCCCCTCTCTGGGGCAGTCTTGTCAGTTTAATCCTTTAACTGCCTTTAGGATGTACATGTATATCGTTAAACAATAGCCCAATTGTCCCTTGGGAACCATCTATAAGACCTACATTAAGGTGATGGTCTGTATGCCCCTGTCATGGCTCGCTCCCTTCGCTCCCGTTCCCGCCACTTGGGGGCATGTTTTGGGGTTTCTTCCCTACTGGACATTTCCTCCGAACCTTATGCTACAGTGTCCTGATGAATTGGGAGCGCTAAAACCTTATTTCCCAAATTACTTCCCTTCCGGATCCATTCCAGGTTTTTGGCAGCCAGCATGCAACTGCTACTTTAATCAAATGACTATGCTTCCCAGAATGCCTGGCTCACTGCCTCACCTCCTCCCTTGCAGGACAAGGCTGGGTGGAGGATAGGCAACACCTGTGGCTGCAGGTGCAGCAGGCGACACGCCCGAGGGGTGTGCTCGTTAAGCAGCTTTAAAAGCCTCAGTTTGCTTCAGTCCAGCGCTGGTCATTGTTGCAGCGTTCCTGTCGTGACTGGTCCCTTGTTCCTGGTTCCTAGTTTTTGTGCCCAGTTTCTAGTTAGTGTTTCTTGTTCCTTGTCCTGGAATTCGTATTTGTATGCCTAATTGATTTCTGCCTTTTGGAAATCCCTTTCTCTCTTTCTCTGTCTGCAGGCAGCCTTTCTCTGAGCTTTCCTTTTGCTGTAGCCCAATTGCCTGTGTTCACTGTTTCCTAGAAATTGTCCTTTGCTACTGAAAGACTTGTTGCATTAATCTTTCCTTTACAGGTTTAGTTTCCTGCCTTTTCACCTTGGATGGGTGGGAAAGTTTCCCCTTTTGATATCGTTTTCACTGCTCCTGATCCTTTCCTTCTATTGGGATCCATGCCATGTTTTCCTTTACACTTTTACATTTATTTCCTATTTTATTATTAGGTGTGGGAAGCTGTTGTAACTAGCTCCTGTGTGATTATCTTTTGTTTTCCACACTGTAGTATTCCTTCTTGCCTCTTGACTTGGGTTTAGGTATTTAGTCATCCTCACTCTTTGCCTTTACTGCCTTCTGGGTTCTTGTTCGATTTACAGGGTTGTGGGTTAGTACTGACATTTGAGTGGTCTTTCCGGTCCTCGTGAATACGGACATCCAAGTGCTCTTACGGTCTTCGTGAGTACTGGCATTCATGTGGTCATTCCGGTCCTTGTGAGTACTGTTTCCAAATTCTTTATTCAGTACCGTCTAGAGTGTCAGCTTACAGATTCTGTCCCTGCTTGCCCTCTACGTGGGCTTAGCGCTGTCAGTATCTGTAATAGCATAGTGGGTAAGGAGTTTGCCGACTTTCCTTTCAGTTATAAGGAGGTTCTAAGTGCTTACCCTACATTCCTTTTCATATAGTGGTATACACGAGTCTTGGGTATTGAATGCACGTTGTTATATTCAAGGTTGTTTACTGTGTATTTTGCGCACATTTCCCCTGCCATATCCATCGCCTTCTTCCTTTCCTGACAGCCCCCCAGCCAATTTCTAATCAAAATGTCCAAAACCTATTTGTTTTGGCAGTGGCTGTCTGAGCCTCGGTTGGGGCCTGCAATCAAGGGTTAAACAAAGCATATCATAATAGTGGCGTTCTTTCAAAGTGCTCCCAAATCTAACAGATCAACCAAAAAAGCCACACCAGGGTAAAGTGATTTTCTCAAGATCACACAACATTTGTCAGGTGGGGGCGTTGGGATTAGAACTCAGATCTTCGGGTTCCAAAGTGTTTTAAACTTCTTCACTAAATCCCTTCACCCCTCTCCTTGCTATCCTCCTCCCCTCTAATTTCCTTTTCTCCCCCAAGCGTCTGGTCAGGGGGCAGCTGATTTTGTGTAAGCGGTGGATGCTGGTTGCATGTTTGTGGTAAATTGAGGTTGTGCTTGCGGAGGAGTAGCTAGTGAGAGGTACTATGACTGTGCAGATTGGGGATGGATTTAGAATGGGATACTTACTGTCTGGGAAGTGGGTGGAGTGTAGGAACGTCTGTGGGTGGTGTGAGAAGCCAGAGGGTGTCTCACCTGCTAGTCCCTGGCGATCTCTCGCTCAGGTGGCCAGGGCATGCCCATAGCCTTTGGATCCAGTCCCTGGGGGTGGACCAGTGCCGGGGGATCACCTGGGTGAGGGGTCTTTGTGGAGTGAGGGCGGGGCAGCCGATAGTAAGACGCAGTATTGCCCTCTTTTTTGTTCATCTATCCCATCCTATTTTTTAGGTTACTCTGGAGGTCCCAACTCCTCCCCCCCTTTTTACACAAACACTGGGCCGTGGAAGATTGTGACAGAGTAACAAGACTCTCATACATCGTATTGGACATGCCACGTTAATCGGGTCAGGCGAAGTCAGGCACTTTACTTCAAGTGCTTTACCCGATACCAACACGGATAAAGGCAACACCTAAAGACACACTCAGAGCAAGCCAGAACATGAGTACGAGAAGAACCTCCGGGACAAAGGCAAAACCTGCTGGAGCAGAGCAACAGACCAAGGGATGAGAGCTACGGATAGAAAATTCCAAGAATTCCTTATTGGAGGTTGTTGCCTCCGACAGGCCACGAAAGACACATGGAGAAGGCCAGATCTCACAAGTGAAAACTGCATTGCGTTTCAAGGACACAAGCGACCATCCAGGGTGAACGGCAGAGTTGGGGAGGCAAGTACTGACCTTGACTCGTGAATTAGAAATCACAAAACCCAGAAAAAGACGCACACAGCCAGTGAGTTGGCAAGCGACCTGAGAGACTGGTGTGTTAAAGTTTGAAATACATACATTATATTGCAATTGAAGGCTGCACGTGTGTGGATGAGACGCGAAAAAAGGCAGACCTGTGAGTGAACTTTGATGTAAAGGACAGCTGTGAAATCAGCGCTACTAAGTAACGGAGCGGTACGGTGAAATGAAGTAGCCCACTCGAAAGTCTCAGTGAAAGGTACTTTGTTTAAAGCGAGAAAGCAAATAAACAGCAAAAGTCAACTAACAGAGATTGATTCCTAGAGAAGAGAAGAGTGAAAGTTAAACAATGAGCTTTGAGTCTAAGTGGTCCTGCGGTGGTCTGTCAAGAAAGCCACGCACATTCAAAATTCTTTGACATCCAAAAGTGGTCGGAGCCTGACGGATGGAGACCCGAAGTATTATATGCTTGGGGAAGGGAGCCCCCTTGCAAGTTTGTGTTGAACTGCATCATGAGAGGTCCGAGCCCGACAGAAGGGGACCTACGAGAAATGTTTGGCGAAAGGTCTGAGCCAGAATGAGGGGAATCTTTGAAAATGTTTTGGTTAAAACCTTATTTTTGGAAGACAGAGTAAAACTTTAACGTGGACAGCCAGGCAGGCATCAATCCACGATTTTGAACTGTGTATTGAGTTGCAAACCGTGCCAGAGTCTGTCATCCTGCCTACAGCGACAGCCTTACTGCGTGAGGCCTAACGTGGGAGGGTGTGCTGGTTCAACGACATTATCATTTGAACACCGATTTTTCCTTTGTCATACATTTCTCCTTTTTACACTTTTAGGTACAAGAGATAGGGCAGGCATTACATTTTGTTAGCATAGGCCATTTTGATTGGACGACTCCAGTAGGACTACATTATTTATTATTTGATGGTCGAGACTACTCATATCTTAGTTATAGGGCAAAGTAGGAGAATTCTCCAGCCCAACATTTTCAATAAAGGTTTTACAGATTGTACCCATTGTGTCAGTGTCATACTTGTGATACCATGCTTTCCCTACAGCGGACGGATGGCTAGCGTAAAGAGATGTGCATGTGGGGCTGCAATAGAATGTACAATGGATAGATCTGTGATTCTGGATAATCTTTCATAAAATCATTATGAATAATCTACTTTGGTGGTGTTGATTAGCAATGCCCCAAATGGCCAATATTGCTAATCCCCTGCCTTTCATTAATAATAATCTGTTGCCGATTCATAAAAGCAACTCTTTCTACTTAATCACCTATGTTGCCAACCCATTATTACCAAAATCTCCTACGGTCAATATTGCTAATCCCTTGCCAGATTTCCTTAATGCCGATCACTTGCCTTCCAGTTATATTGGAAATTGTGCCTGAGGAAACATATTCCCCGATTCTTTTAAGAGATCATTTTTGCTAACCCTGTCTGAACTCCTTATTGCACTGCAAGGGGAAGTTTTGTTCGCCAATGCATTTCCAAATGTGCTTGAAATTCACTGTTTTCCAACTGAAAAATAACAATGGTGTAGAAATCCCCCAAAACCGCTTTTAAACAAGTGATGGTTTCTTAGTGATCCCAGAAGTGTCAAATATGTAACAGTGATCCATAGTTTGTGTGGCATTTATTGGTTGGATGAAGATTTTGCAGAGCTGAAATGTGGTTTTGCCCTTTATATCAAGAAAACTCCTGTTCCATCAGGTTCTTGTTCAGGTGACAAACTCAGAATTGCATAACCCTAACATGCATTCATGTAATGCATTAACAGAATGCATAAAGTCTTCATCGTCCAGAGGGCATTGTCCATTTAAAGGGGGGAGGGCAGATGAGTGTCCATCTTTCCTACTGCTGGCAGGGGAGCTCTTTAGTCTCTCAGTCACAGTAGCAACTGCCTTAATTAAGCATGATTACCAACAGATACAGACTACTTGAGTACAGTGGATTTGCTGTGGAAGGAAGCAAACACATGAAAGGGAATAAGTAAGAATGGGGAATTACTAATCCCATTTTAAAAATAAAGAACATAAGAAGTAACTAGGGAATAGCTCATTGAAATTGTTACTAGTTCATCAAGACGATCCATGGTAGCTTTAAAACAGCGGACGTTGTTGAAGTAGTGGGCAGAGACTGAGCTAGAGGGAGAGAATATCTAGACCTGACAATTAGCCTAAACTAGCGGGAAGAAGTACTTGATAGCAGGAGATTGCCATGAAGCGAGCCGGGTACTATACCACTGAGACAGTTGTATCCATGAATTGTGCTTGGAGCTCTGTCCCAGATATTGTATAGGAGACATCGGGAAATTGGTAAGATTAGTAGTCCCATAGTTAGGCTCTTGAGAGATTAAGAGTTAATGAAAAGTCACCATAGTTTAGGGCGGGACCAGTGTACTTTTTTGTAGCATTGTAGTATTTTATAGTCCTTTTCTTAGTTTGTACAGGGCCCTAAGCATATGCCACCTTGGTCCTGCATCCTCATGCCTTGGCCCAGGACCTCGCCCTTCAGTCCTTTTACAACAGTTTAGGTCTGTCTTTGACAACTAATTGACTTTTTGAGGGAAGGTGGAGGTTCTATGCAAGAAAAGGGACTATGCAGTATCTAGTCACTACAGTAACTAAATACATTATCCTTACTCCTGTGTTCCACACCCTTAACTCAATAGTTTGGGTACAAATTCCGAACACCCATAATATGGAGTTGGTTGATCCCATGTCCACTCTTAACTGAAAAAGTTCTTTTGCATAGTTTGTCTGGACTGAGAGTCTGCCCTCGGGCTCATGTCAAGACAGTAGCGTCTACTACAAAAAGCTAATGGGGAAGCCAGAATTGCCGCTTTGGCAATTACTTTCCATGGAACAGATCTTTGGAAAGCAACCAAAGACATTTTTGCTCTGACCAGATGTGTGCGGAGCCCTTTTGATTGAGATGCCACTTGCTAGAGTATCACTACTAATCTTGAAATGGTGGCCTTGGATGCTGGAGATATTTTATTGGCATTCACAAAGATCACAAAAAGATGTAAGGAGTTCCTGAAATTCTTTGGTCTAGCCAAATAAAACTTCAAGGTCCTCCTCATTTCTAAACAGTGGATGACTCTCTCTGCATGTGAAGGAGGATTAGCAAAGACAAATGACAGGGATAACTCTTGTTTAAATTGAATTGTAATATGTTAGGAAAAGAAAGAAAAATGTGCATATGCAGCAGCAACACATTATCACCATGAAAAACAGTGAATGGTTCTTCCGCTGATAAGACCTGTATCTCGCTTATTCACCGGGCAGAATGAAGGCCACTTTCCAAGAGACTAGTTTAAGGTTTGACATAGCCATCAGTCCAAAAGGCTTATGGCATGTAACCGTAACGGCTACATTCAGATCCCATTGAGGGTGAGGAGATTTTTTTGTTGGGTACAAGCGACAAAGCCCATCAATATGTTGTTGCACCACTGGATTAGAGATTGGAAAAAGGAATAAGTTACTTACCTGTAACTCCTGTTCTCCAGCATTGGTATCTTTCATAGATTCACATGCTGTTTGAATATGTCCCATTGTGAGGTTGGGAATCCTCAGTAACTTTAAGGCAGTTCACGTTTAGATATGAAACTGCAGTCACTTTAGTGTTCTCTTGGAGTCCTTTTGGGCCACATTGCCAAAAGTCAATAGGCAGAGACTAACTGAGCTCCACCCTTGGAGGTCGTTTGAAGATTTAGCATATTGCATGTTGTGAAACTGGCATTATCGAAAGAGACACAGACAACCGAGTCAAAGTATAACAAAAGCTTTTATTAATGAACATTTCAGGATTGAGTAAGGCCTAACTTGCTTTATCCTTAGGTGGGATTTCCCTACCTAAAGAAACCAAGGAAGACCTGTGTCAATATGTCCAACTGAAAAGTCTGTGTCCAAACCCTATACTTGCCCTCACAACTAACAAAAAAATAAAACGTGTTGGGATGTCGGCCATAAACTGAACAGTATTCCGAAAATAAAGGTTTCAGCTATTTCCAGCTCAAGCTTAATCTTCAGCTTCTTTTCCACAAATGTCAATAAGTTCATTACAATGTTCAGTTTACCTTCTTTCAAACTTGAGGCAATACAGTTGCACACTTTTGCAAAGGTCAGGATGCCCTCCCCCCACCCCCAAGTAAGTTCAATAAGCAGTTTCAGGGCAACTTGTCTCAGGGTTTTCCTTCCCCAAGATCAATATCAAAAGGTGACACAAACAAGTCTTTTGGAGCTTTGGTTTCATATCTTAACAATCCTTTACATCTTAGGGTGCCCTTCCCCAAGTGTGGTATACACCAATGGTCGATTTCTTTCTTCCACAACAGTAAACTTCCTTGTTGGCATATAGGGGTTCTCTGGTTTTGGCTCAATTTTAGACTGCACAGTCCACCCATCAGGTCATGTAACCAGGAACCTCCAGGTCTCCATGAGCAGTTCAATATTCAGCCAAACAAGTACTTTCTCCAATGTAGCTCCACAATTTGAATATACAAGAGGTTTCTCAACCTTCACTCCGTCTGTAGAAGGTATGCCAGAGGACCGAGGTTTGTGCTACACTGTCCCCGTTCAGCAGAGTACCCAGGGCCCAACGAATCTGCCCCTGGCAGCTCTTGAGCCTGTGTCACGTGTTTTTATCATGCAATGGCATCACAAAATCAAAACCTCTCCCCAAAAACCTAAGAACGCTTTCTATTGGGTGATTTGGGTGGTAGTACCTATGGAAGTCGCCTATATGAATGGCCAAACCGGTCCTTCCATGTCAGGTGGCCTCGCCTGGGACTTCCCCAAAACGATTACATTGTTGCAGGGTCGCAGGACTAGCATTATCTCTTGCCCATTACAAACCACCCCAGGATATGGCCTCCCCGATTGGCTGGAGCGGGTTCCCCTAGGCCTGGGACCCTGCTCCGTTCCCAGCACTCAGTGTACATTCTCAAGGTAATGAGAAAGACTGTGTCCCTATTGTTGCCACTGGTATAGCCACCTAGAGAGAGTGCCTGCAAACTGCAATGTTTGTTGTGCAATACATAGATCAGTTCTTGTCTGCTTCGCTGGGAACAGCTTCTCTTCCCACCACAGGTAAAGGGCAATTGTTCTGCTTGGCTTAGTCGCGTGGGTGAGGACTGCAAAACTGAACTTTCGGTTGGCAATTAATGAGGATTTATTGTGTTATTTTGCAGATGGCTCTTTGCCCCTGGAGTCAGGAATGTTCCACCCTCCCTGGTCCTATACTTTTTATTGAGGTTAGTAGTATTCAGCTCTTCCAGGTTCCTTATACGTCCCTGAAGTTCCATGTTAGTTGCAATAAGCGGCTCTTGCTTTCTTGCGTTTCTGCATTTGGCTAATGAAAGAAAAAAAAGCTTATGACAGTATGTACATGTATCTGTCCTCTAGCTGCAGATCTGAGTACACATGTTCTTCGTATGTGCACGTGCATGTCTGTGTAACTTCGTGCAGGGATGCAAGTTTGTTTCGTGGCTAACGTTACTATGTCACGGTGTCTCTAATGCCGTCAGCACGGCTGGATATTTATCATTGGTCAACCTGGTCCAGTGATGTAGCACCTGTGTCTGCGAAGACGTCAGCTAGATAGGGTTTGAAGGGTTGTCTAAAAGAATATTTGCTCACATATGTGGAATGTACTGGTCCTCCTGGTGGCTAGCCTAACAGTGACTGGCATCTCTCGTTTCTGAGTCTTTGGGCTGTCATGCGTATAGGGGACACAAGGGCCATTCCAGGGACCCTCTCTTCAGTGCCCCCTCTGGTCGACCTGGCGACCACATCTCCAAATCTATTCACCGTAGCCCTCGTGAGCCATATCTTTGTTACTCCTCCAATAGGTCCATAGTAGTATGCATGGTCATCTAAACTCCATGTTATGTAATAACCCTCTATTTCTGGGTTGCACGATACCTATTTAGCCCAATTTGTTTTAGTCGTTGGGATCATTGAATACAATCAATTCAGTCCGGAACAGTGGCCACTCCTTTATCTGCGTCCTTATTGTATTTCAAGCTTCTACTATCTTGTCCTCCACACCATCATTGTCTACTAATATTTTCATCCCTACTGTTATCTGAGTCATCTTTCTGCATTGTGTGATGCATATCCTGATCACACACAATGTCAATAATACTTGTATCAGTGCTGCTAATAATTATTTTAGTCCATTCTCCATACATGTAGGTATCCATGAGAATATATATGACAGCCAGCTTTCATCTTTTCCTGTGCTCTTTGCATTTTGGCATGCATTTTTGAACATCGGTTAACTGCTTCAGTTAGTGTTCCGTTTGCTTCATCATTTGCTGGCACGCATGTGCAGCAAGAAGATCCGATCTGGGCGCCAACTCCTCGTTCAATCGCTGTGAGAACATCCGGGACATATCTGTTCTGGAGGGCCATCCACCTTACTGCTCGGAGCTCTTCTTTTATGGAGTTGAAGCAAATGACAGTTGAGTTTATTGTTTGCATCAGCTCCCACCTCTGGAGCCATTTTGCGTGTGTGTGTATGTCTGTACTGCTGGAACTACGGATGCAAAGAACAGCTCTGTCCTGCTGAACAACCCGTGTTCAGGTGGTA
This sequence comes from Ambystoma mexicanum, assembly GCF_040938575.1. NCBI lineage: Eukaryota > Metazoa > Chordata > Amphibia > Caudata > Ambystomatidae > Ambystoma > Ambystoma mexicanum. The sequence goes on along the minus strand of NC_090934.1, from coordinate 685,839,532 downwards.
TGTCATCCAGGGAAGCTTCTGATGCTGAGGATATGTAGTTCTACCTTTCCACTCTAGTTAAGTCTACTGACCTCTTCTTTCTTTTGGCATCGTCCATTTTAGGGAAGTCGTCCGTTTTGAGGTCTTTCTGTGGAACTACTAGTGCTGGCGTGTTGATGTGCACCAACAAGCACACTCCTCCCCAGTTGGCTGGCAGCTTCTCGCATACCTTCGATCCACAGGCCCAGTAATGATCCATCAATACTGCTGTCCCAAATTTCATCCCGAGAGCCTTTACTGTTTGCTTGCAGTCTTTGTTTTCTCCAACATTTCCTGCTTTGTTGTTCTAGAATGTAATGGATCACTATGAGCAGGAGTTAGGTTAACGAAAATTTGTCTTTATTGACTTCAAAAATCGTAACAAAAGAAATTAAGTTGGGTAAGAACCCCTGTTTAGAGTTCAAAGTTCGTTATCAGCAGGCTTGGTGAGAGCATAAGGGAAAAACCTTAGTTCAGTCTTCGTATGCCCACTGGAACCTCTTGGCTGCTTCCTCACTCTCTGCCGACCTCTGCAACAGAAAGGAACCGAATCCCTCAGTTTTTCCTTTTCTCCTCCCTTATATAGGGGCTTGGACAATTCCACCCAATCAGGATGCTTCCCCGCCCGGAAGTTTGAAAAGCCCCTCCAAGCCCCGACCCCTTCCCTGGAGGATCCTGGTCGCCATAATGGAGCCCGCACTGGTGCCTCGTGGAGAACGCTGGGTTTCATTGTAAAAGTACACAGTAAGTTCTGTGACACAGTAATGCTGTTTTCTACAGTTTTCTGCGGCGCACTCTTTTGTTTATTAACACGCTTGTATGGTTTTCTGTTCCGGTCATTATAACTGCGGTTTGACTTCGAAAGGAACTTGCCAACCTTAAACTGGAAACAAGTTTTTTCCTCAGCTGCCTGAGCCGGCGTTGACTTCAGAGGGAGCGTGTTGCCTTTGATGTGTAAACTATTTACATGAGTCATGTCTTTTCCTGCGGCTGCCTGAGCCGGTGCTTTTATGAAGTCTGTACTTGTACGGCCGAGGCCGTGAATATCAGGGCCTGTGTGTGTTTCGGTTTCATGATCCAGCACTGTTTTATTTTCTGTCTCTTGTCCCCACCAACCCTCCTTTGGGTTTTCCGTGTCTGGCGCTTTGGTCAGGTTGTCACATAGAAACCTAATGCTGCTTTCTTCAGTGGTATTATGGGCATTGGTGCAGCTTTATTCTCCATCCAGGTCAGTAACTTCGCACTTGCGTCCCATTCTTTTAGGCATTTGTCATTTTGTTCCTGTACTGTGTTCACTGGAACTGGTAGGAGCATGTGTGTTTTGCTCCCCACTACACCTTCTTTCCATCCTTCATCACGTGTACACAAGCATCTGTGGTCTTTCCCAGCATCCTGGTTCTCCTCCTATTTCCTTAGGTCCCTCCTTAGGACATGATAATTATTTCATTGTTATCGTTTGTGTCTCTCCATTTTGTGGGCTGTCAGTTATGTATTGCATAGCCTGGTCTTTTTTCTAGTAGTTGTCCATCATGTCAAGTGTTTTTATATAGCTATCTTCATAGGGGAATGGTGTTTTGGACATCCATCTCAAAATTCCCATTCTCCCTTGGAACCGTCCTTGGGTAGTCCACGTCGACAGGTACATAAGGCACTGTGCTCTTGCTGCTGGCATTTCGGGTTGCCACAAATGTTCTGGAGGCACTCATGGTCTAGAGGATAAGAGAGCAAACACAGCAGCTCTGCCCAGTGGTTTATTATTTACCTACTTTAGTCATGTGCGTTTACCACATGGAGCAGTATCAGGGAGATAATGATCAACGCCTCCCATATATACATCAGCATTGTGTCTACCTCTTCTTACTTATCCAGCAATGCTTACCACTCCATCTGACATGGTAGTTCCACCTGCCGAATTTGGGGTTGTGTTAGTAGGGGCTACAGCTTTATTCTCTATAACAAAGGACATTCACAAAAAATAAGAGCAAAAATACCTAACGAAAAGAAGACACAAGACACAATTAGCACTCTTAATAATGTTATCCATTACTTGCACTGCTTTGGAGTCTTGTGGAGCTTTGGAGATGTTTATTGACAGCCTGCAATGCACTAGAAATGCGTTAATTTGTTAGTATTGTATCAATTCAAGCTCCGTGGACGTGATATTGGGTCACTGCAAGGAAAAACAATTGTTCCCAGACAGTGCATATTCTAGGATCACGAAGTAATGCAAGCATGGAAAGATTTCCTCTATTCAGTTGTGGGAATGTTTGCGACAAATAGGCCAGAAAATACACTAGGATGGCATCTTCTAGTACTGTTAGATTTTCTAACAAAGTGAACAAATTGGCCTTGGAAGGTCGTAGGATTAGGGTCATGGGAAAACATCGGACAATGCCGTAATAACAGTTGCAACTTTCATGATGAAAGAAACATAGCACTCTGGATGTGTGGGAAGTGCTTTCTCCATCTCTCTTGTTCTGGAGCAAGTAATTATAGGTTGGTCTCTGCTGGGCTGAAATGTTCCTGGATGGTCTCCTTGTTCTTCTGCTTGTGGAACATTGGCCCTGTTGCTGTCGGTGCTAGGAGAGGCTTCTGCTTGACAGGGCTTGGTGTTGCCAAGGTAATTCCAGGCCTTCTTATCTTGCAGTTTCACAGCTCAAACTGTTACTTGTTAGACAATGTGAGGTCCCGTAAAGCGCGGTTTGAACTACTAATGGTAATTGCATGAAAGTATGGTGTCCCCTGGATAAAGTTGTGGAGCTTTCAAATGTTCTTCGTTTGCTTCGGGCCTCTCCCCTGTCCCTGCAGTTGGCGAGAAAGGCACTTGCCATCAAGGAAGCAATGTTCTTATACATTTCCTGTCCCAATACATCAGAAATGTTTCCTGCATCTAACAGTGCCCAATTGGGAGGAGCCAGGAAAAGTCTAATGGGCTGCCTGGTTAACACCTCATGTGGGGTTAAATGGTGGTCAGACATTGGTTTGTTCTGCAATGCGATTAAGTCAAAAGGTAAACAATGTAGCCAGCTTTTGTTCAACGTTTGCTTTATTTTAGCAATGCCTTCTTTGAGCAGCCCATTGAGGCGCTCACACACTCCGTTCACTTGCAGGTGATAGGCACAAGAAAATGTGTGTTGAATCGCTAGCAAGGTTGTGATATGATGAAACATCTCACTGACGAAATGAGGACCATTGTCAGAACACAGGACCTCACACACGCCCCATTGTGGGAACATTTCCCAAACCTGGAATTGTGCTGCTTTAATGGCATCAGGATGTGAACAGGGACCGACTTTGATCAGTCTGGAAAATGGGCACACAGCCACTATCATATAGCTGTATCCCCGGCATACTTGGAGCATGTCCACATAGTTGACATGAAGGTGTTGGAATGGACCAATTGAACAAGGTATGCCTCCTCGCACTACCCTTAATGTGCTGTCCACTGTAAATTGTTTACACACAAAGCAATTAGTCATAAATTCTGTCACATGTTACGCCAAATTAGGACAGAACCAGTCTTCTTCAATATGAGCAGCAAGTATATCCTTCCCAATATGGGTAGGATGATGCAACTGTGTTAGTGCAGTGTGCAATAAGGACAATGGTATTACTACATTCCCTGTGTTTTATAGCCATAGTGCGTCTAACAGAGATATTGAACATCCCCTTTTCACCAACAATTCCTTCTCTTTTGATGCCGCCCTCTACAATAGCATCATCTGTGTCACTGGTAATTATTATATCCTTCATTTAATACCATTGTTCGTACATAGTTACGCGCTGGCGACAAAGTGTCCATTTCTAAAAATGTCCTCCGGATAAGCGGCATGTTTTGCTTCTGCGCCTGCTGCCTCATTGCCCCTAGAGACAGGATCCTCCCCCCCCCTCGTGTGGGCCTGCACTTCACCATGGCCATGCTTTGTGGGAATTGGAACGCCTCCAATAGTCTGCCCAATAGGAGTGCGCGCTGTACCTGTGACCCATCTGCATGTCTGAAGCCCCTCCTCAGCCAGAATGCACTGTGGATGTCACGTAGGCTGAATCTGAATACACTGTCATTTTTTTGCTATGTTGCAGTGCCAATATTAGAGCTACTAGCTCTGAAGCCTGCGCTGAAAAATGTGATGGTAAACATACGCTCACTACTACCTCGCTCGTCCCGTCTTCTTTTTACCTCACAACCGCCATCCCAGTATGTCTTTACCCTTAAGACAAGTCAGCACCTCACCATCTTGAGAGCTGGGTTTCACAGTAACACCTCATACCCCGAAGCTCTCTGTGTTGTCAATGTACTTTTGGGTCCATCCAATATTGTGAAGCAAGCATGCCACACAAAAAGAGTGGTGCTGCATCCTATGGTAATACTCGCTGACTTGTCAACTGCAAATGCGGCAGCAGCTGATGCCTGCTCGCACGCGTATTGTCCTCTCATCACTGGGTCTAATTTCCTGCTGTAGTACGCGAATGGTTTGTGCCCCATGCTTGTTTTTTGTGTCAGTACTGCAGTCATCACTCCTCCATTGGAGTGCAAGAACAGAAAGAATTTGTCTTGATAGTCTGGAATCCCTAACACAGGAACTGTGTACATTGCTATCTTCAGCTTTTCAAATTATTCAGTCATTTCTTCTGTCCACTGTAAGATTCCCTCCCCTCCTTATGCTTCGTTCAGTGCACTTAGCAAGGGCCTAGTCTAAGTGCTGTAATACCCACGCTCTGCAGTGATTAAACAGTCCTAGAAACTTCTGCATTTGTCTTATGGTTGTGGGTTTTGGAGTCTTGCGTATTGCCTCTGCTTTTTTCTGACGACACTTTTTGCCCGTCTTGTGATATTAGCTGACCAATTTACTTCCTTCTGGCAATATTGTAATTTGCCCTGGTCTACCTTGTACCACTTATCTGCTAGTACAGTCAACATGTGCAGATTCATCCATACAATGTGTTTCTGTTTTGCTGCAAATCAAGATGTTTACGTATTGTATAACAACACTTTCTAAGTGTACATTGCCCAAGTCCATTTGGAGGACCCTGTTGAATATGTAAGGGGACTTGCAGTGACCTTGAGAAAGTCTAGTGTGTTTCCACTTTTATATAGAAACAAAGTTCGGTCTCATGAGTGAGGATGTATTGGTATAGAGAAGACGGCATTCTTCAAGTCTATGACCGTGAAATAGGTAGCATCCGTAGGAATACTACACAAAATTGCCATTGGATTCGGCACTAAAAGGAAACACTGCCTCAACAATATGGTTCAGAGGGCACAAGTCATGTATAGAATGCCCCAACCTCCCTGTTGCCTTTTTCACAGGGTACACTGCTGTGCTGCACAGTGATTCTGATGGTATTAATATTCCTTGCTTTACTAGAGCTGAAATGCAACAGGCAATATGTGGTTCAAATATTGCAGAACTTCTATGGCTTCCCAAACTAGATCGCTCAGTTAACATGCATGCCAGCCAGATTACGCAGTTAGTCGAAAAGACCTGGGATAAAGTGGTGGCTCAATGTCAAGTAAAAACATATCCCTCCCCTTTCTCGGCCATTTTTAATAACCCACAGTTCAAACCAGGCAAGCATAAAGGTTCATTGATGAAAAGGAAAAAAGCTAAATGTAATAAAATTAGGGACATGTTTCAGGGCACGTACTTCATATTGTTTGACCAATGCAACAAAAGGACTAGGTCTTAAGAATGGGAAAGATTTCAATATTTCCAGGTTCGGTTTTGGTTGTTAGACCCCCCTCCCCCAACACCCATATAGGGTTGCGGCCATCAGACAGCTAACGACATCCGAGAAATTCCTGATCTCGAATCCAGGAGAGAAATCCCTTATTTCGAACCTTTACCACTTAATACAAGAGGAGCACAAGGCGGGTGACCTGAGGTATGTCCAAAGCTGGCAGTGAACAGTGGCTACAGCACTACCAAACTAAGAATGGCAAACACTTTGGAAAGAAATACCAAAGCAGACACACTCTATGCAGATCAGGGAAGCCTGGCATAAAGCAAAGTTACAATGGCATTATACCCTATACAGACATTCTAAAATGAAATTAATCCACACAGATAAATGCTGGAGGGACTGTAACGGTACAGGGGATTGGCTGCACACGTGGTTGAGATGTCCCAAACTGGTGAACTATTGGGGCACAATTAACAAGCATATTCAAGAACTGTTTGGGAAAACTTCACAGCCAGAAGCAAAAGATACTTTGTTGGGAATCAGCTCATTGGAAGTGAGTAAGTGGCCAAAACATGAACACAAAGCACAGACTATGTTAACGGTAGCTGCTCTGGTAGTGATCGCGCAACACTGGAAGGATAAAGACCCCTCACATGTACATGATTGGTTTCTGAATACGTTGAACTTCGTGCTCTAGAATGGTTGACCTATGTTATTCAGGGCGCACATACAGCATTTTTGAAAGACTGGGGCACGGTCCTGCGATTTCTACAAGAGGACTATAATATGGCACTTTGCAACTGAGAATATTGAGCATTGCATAGACGGGTGGGGGGAGGGACAGGGAAAACAGGGGAGGGAGGGTTGTTGACAAGGGTGGGGAAAATGTTTGTAAAAATTGAAATGCCAATACAAAAAAAAAGACCAAAAGAAACAAGAAAAAAAAAGAAAAGCCCTACAATATCTAAAAGAAAACAATGAGTACTACAAAGATATAAACATTGAACAAAACTTAAGGGAAGCCACTCAAATAGTTCAGGATTCATCTCCAACTGGCCAATTTGAACATGTAGATCCTATTACTGCAACCAATATTTTAGATCAGCATACAATTCACCCACTACTCTCCAAAGACACCATAGACGATGCATTAGAAACTTATCAAATGCGTCAAGCCAAAGGATCTTCAATCAGCAGATGGAAGAAAAGTGTGGAAGCTTGTGCCTTTCCTCTACTCTTTCCTACAGGAAAAGGGGGAATATATAATGAAAGATCCACACAAATAACAGCATCAGAAGGAACAAGTTACTTACCTGTAACTGTTGTCCTCCAGCAAGGGTCTGACATGGATTCACATGCTCATGAATATTCCCCGTCGTCAGGCTGGGAATCCTCAGTAAAAGGGAAAATAAGTTTCATTTTCATTTCTAAACTGTCTTTCTCCTAACAACCAATCACTGAGCTCTGGGTCATACTGCCCCTAGCCAATGACTGCCCTCTACCTAAGCCCCACCTCTGGCAGCCATCTTCCGATTTGGTAGCACCTAAAGTGGCAGTAAGACCAAGAGAAGAGCCTCAGAGGGGTAGGCGGGAGGGTTCGCATGTGAATCCAGGTCAGACCCATGCTGCAGAAGAACAGTTAGAGGTAAGTAACATGTTCCTTCTCCAGCATGGGCTCTGGCATGGATTCACATGCTCATGAATAAAGAATACATAGCAGAACACACATGCACAACCACGGGAGGTGGCAAGACTCAACATAAGCATCTCTTACCTCCTTACCAGGCTCACCTTCAAGCGAACAGGTTGTGCAGGGCTGCTTGGCCAACTCTGGACTCCTCCCTGGAATCCCTGTTGACGCAGTAGAACTCATGAAGGTGTGCGTCGACCTCCATGTCGCAGCCATGCAGATGTCCAGCAGGGGCACACCAGACAGGTAGCAGCGATCGTTCTGGTGGAATGGGATCTTGGACAGCCAGGCAGCGGTCGGTTTGCCAACCAGTAACAGTGGGTGATACAGCCAGATAACCACCTGGAAATGGAAGCCTTGGACAGGCCTTTCCCATGGTTCACAGGACCAAAGTTCAGAACGAGCCGAGAGGGTTTCCAGAAACTCTTCGTGCAGGCCACATAAAACTGCAGCGCTCTAGCCACATCCAACGAATACAAAGTCCTTACAGCCAGTGACTAAGGCATCGAAAAAACACAGGTAACACCAAGGGCTCTTTAGATGAAAGTCCAACGGCACCTTGGGCATGAAGGAGGGGTGCATCCGCAGCACCACCCTTGTCTGATGGAAAGTCAAGTAAGGTGGTTTACAGGAGAAGGCCTGGATCTCCCCCACTCGTTGTGCAGAGGGGATGGCCACGAGAAAAGCTGTTTTCCACGACAAAAACTTGAGTGGTGCAGAATGCATAGGCTCGAATGGAGGACCCATGAGCCTAATAAGCACCACATTGAGCTCCCACGCCAGAGCGGGAGCCTTCACTGGCGGGAACGAGCGGAAAAGTCCCTTGACGAATTCTTTGACCAATCGGTACGATCACAAGGATGGTCTTTCTGGGGGATCTGATGTAGCGGGAGATAGCCGCCAGATGAACCTTGATGGAGGCGTGGGCCAGTCCCGATTTGGCCAACAACGGCAATTTGGAAGCACCTGAGGAGCCTTGACCATCAGTGGGTCGATCTTCTGGGAACAACACCAAATAGCAAATATCTTCCACTTGAGTCTGTAGCATTTCAAAGTAGATGATACTCTAGCCTTGGCAAGAACTTCCTAGCAGTCCGCCGGGAGATTGTAGCCACAGAATTCTAGCGCTGCAGGAGCCATACCTTCAGGTTCAGAGACCCTGGATCGTGGTGAGAAATGGCGCCTTCTTCCCGGACGAGAAGATCTGCGACCACTGGCAGCTTGACTGGTGGTGCCGCCAACATGCCGAGAAGGTCCGGGTACCAGATCTGCTTCGGCCACGCTGGCGCGACAGGATCATCCGGCGCCAACACTGTTTGAGTATATTGATGACTTGAAGTAACAACGGCAACGGCAACGGAAGGAACGCATACAGAAAGAGGCCTTCCCAAGGGAATGAGAATGCGTCCCCCATGCTCCCCTGCTGGGAAAATCTGCTGGCAAATCTCTGGCACTTGGTGTTTGTCGCGGTTGTAACAAGTCGATTTGGGAATTGCCCCATTTGCGGAACAGATTGTCCACTAGGTCCTGCCGAAGCTCCCACTCGTGGCACGAGCGAAGTTCCCTGCTCAGAGAGTTGGCAACCGTGTTATGGACTCCTGCCAGATGAAATGGGATGAGGAACATCCCCCGAGCGACGGCCCAATACCAAGTCCTGCGCTTCTTTGTAGAGTGCTGGGGACCTGGTGCCCCCTGCTTTCAGATGTCAAACATCATGGTGGTATTGTCGGTGAAAACCCACACCACCTTGCCCTTGAGGGATGGCAGGAACGATTTGAGGGCCCAAAACACTTCACGTAGCTCCAGCACGTTGATGTGCAACGTCTTTTCCTCCGACAGCCATAGGCCTCTGGCGTGAAGACTTCCGGTGTGGGCTCCCCATCCCTCCAGAGAGGCGTTCGACGTTACAGTCTCTTGATGTGGTGGGGCCTGGAAATCCGTGCCTCCAGTCAGATGAGAGCACGCGCCACACCATCTTATCGCCCGACAGAACCCTTTTTTGAGTGCGATCTTGCCCTGGAAGCTTCCGGACACCTGAATCCAACGGGCGTCAAACTCCTGCAGTGGCTGCATCCATAGCTTGCAGAGTTAGATGAGGTAAAAGCATGACAACATCATGCCTAGCAGAGACTTGATGGCCCTCACCGCAGCAATCTTCAGAACGAGCAGCCGTTGGACCTTGCCCAGGATGGCTGACACTCTCTCCTCCGACAGTGGCACCAGGCATGACACTGCGTTGAGCCGGAATCGAAGGAACAGCGAGTCCTGCGATGGAGTCAAGCAGGACTTTGCATAATTCACCGAGAACCCCAGAGCCATCAGTAGGCAGACGGTCCTCATCATGGCAATGCTCCTTGAGCTGGCGCGGATGAGCCAGTCGTCCAAGTTAGGGTAGATGTGGATTCCTTGCAGTCACAGATGTGCCGCCACTGGCGCCAGGCAATTGGTGAAGACCATTTGCACAGACTTCAATCCAAAGGTAAGGTCCTTGAATTGGTAATGCTTCCCCTGAACGACGAAGTGCAGAAACCTGCAGTGTCCCTTGTGAATTGAGATGTGGAAGTACACATCCTCCAGGTCCAACGACGACAGAAAGTCTCCCTCTTCTAGCTGTCCGAGCATGTGCTGAAAAGTGACCATTCAAAACTTCTGGGACTTGATGTATTTGATTAGTCGTCGGAGGCCGAGAATGGGCCTCCAGCCCCCGGTCTTCTTTCTCAAGATTAAGTACCTTGAGTACACTCCGGAGCCCCGTAGCCGCTTTGGGACGAGCTCTTTCGCCCCTTTCTTTAGCATGGCCCGAACCTCCAGAAGCAGCTGAGGGATGTGGTTTTCCTGACTGCCAAAGATGGTATTTGTTGACACTTCCGTTGAAACTCCAGGGTGTGTCCCTGGGCGAGAGCGTCCAATACCTAAAGGTCGGTGGAGATTATCTTCCACACGCTGACGAAGTTCCCCAGCCGGCCTCCCACCAGGATGCACGGGTGAGGGCCCGATGTCACGGCCAGTTCATTCTTGCTTGGATGCCGACAGGCCGCCTTGGGGACCCTGGCGACAACTACGTCTTCCTCTGAAAAACCTGGAACGGCCCCTGTTGGTCTCCTGCACCGAGGAGCAGGAGGGCTGGCAGTACGAACAGGAACTCCCACCGTAACTCTTGGAAGAATGGGGAGACTTGCCTATTGGGGATCAATAGGATGACCGTCGCTGCTGTAGCGTGCCCAGGGCACGCGTCGTCTCTGTCTGTCATGATGGCCTGTAGAGACTCATCTACAGCCTTCCCGAAGAGATTGTCTCCATCAAAGGGCATAGCCAAAACCCTTGTCTGGACGTCCTGTTGAAAGTTTGTGGCTTTGAGCCAGCCACGACAACGAAGGCAAATGCTGTTGCCCATTTGGCAGAACCCTGCGTCGGCGATGTCCGTGGCCACTGTGATGGCGCGGTCCGACGCCACCTCGCCTTCTTGCAGAATTTCCAATGCAACGACTCCAACCTCTTGTCGTCAGGGAGAAAGTCCAGGATGGGAGAGATCTTGAACCACAGCTCCCGGTCGTAGCGCGCTACTATAGCAAGGGCGTTGGCGCCCTTGATGGTTGTCGCCGCATAGTAGATCACATGTCATCCCATGGCATTTAACTTCTTCCCCTTGCTGTCCAGAGGGGCGGACGCTGCCGAGGAAGAAGCGCCCGACGACTTCTTCTTGGCCGCCGCCGAGACCACCGAGTCCGGCGACAGTTGGCACCCTGTACTTCTTTTCAAGTTGATCCCTCCCTCTTCGCCGGGGCCGTACAAGGGTTCTACATGGGAGACAAGCCTTCGTCACAAATGTCATCCTGGAGTGGGACCGAAAGGATGGTCTTTCTCTTCGCCTCGCAGCGCTGGTACAAGAAGCCCTCCTTCTCCTCTGGGGCGAGCTGGAAGAGCTCCGAAGCTCTGGAGATCATCGAGTGAAACAAACCCATCTCGTCTGGCGGGGAGGATCTGAGAGGCAGCGACGGGAGGTTCCCCATCCCACTGTCGTCGCTGTGTCAGGGTCCGTCTCATCCCTCAGGGGCGTGAGGGGAGAGGGCAGAGAGGAGTGGCAAGGAGGCAGTGGGTGCCTCTTTCTCTTCTTGGCCGGGGGTTCCCCCGTCACCAGGGGGGTCGGCCGTCACTGGCGCGGCAGTAGCGGCCGCCGGCGCAATAGGCATCTTCATCTGTATCTCAGAGACCAGAGTACGTAGCGTAGATAGAATGTCCACACAGAGGTCCCTAGGCAGCAGCTGAGGTGGAGGAGGCAGATGCAGCAGAGGTGGAATAGGAAGCTGGGGCGTAAGCAGAGAGCCCAGGCCCTTAACGACCTGTGGATCTCCGTCAACGGTATGCACGCCTTAGTCGGTGCCCTCGTCGTAGGGCCTGATCCTGACATTCTCCTCCTCCTGGATGGTCTGAAGGTTGACTAGCTCCTCCTCCGAGGAGATATCCGTGCCCTGAAGGACCTCTGCGCCTCCCCGCTTCTTCGCGTCCAGAGGGGACGATCTTGGGGAGATGACCGGCATCTTCTTCTCTGGGATCTTCTCTATGGGCTGGAATGAAGACTCCCTCCTGGCAGGGTGGGACACTCTTGCCTTTGATCCACCTCCGCAGCCTTAGAGAGGGATGCCACCACCATCTCGATGGAAGGTGGGGCCCACGTCGGGTGTACCTCAGCCTTCACAGTTGTCCTGCTTGTCCTTCTCCTTAGGGGAGGGTCAGAGCCCTGATCCCCCTTGGCCTTCTCCAGCGTGGTCGGTCTTGGACCTCTCCTTGGCCCTCTCCGGGGCCACCTTGAGTTTTCTCGGATGGTCCGACTTCCTCTTGGACGACGATCCTGAGCACTGACTGGAGACTGAAGTCACTCGAGACATAGGACGCGCCCTGGTCCCAGAAGAGCCTGCTGCAACGGTGCTCCCGGTGGCAGCGGACTTTCAGTGCTTAGCCTTATGTTGGGCCCCCAAAGGAGGGGCGCCCTCAAAAGACTTAGAAGCCCGCTCAGCTTTCCCAGATCCGGGAGAGGCATGCACCTGGGAGCCACCCGGTGCAGAGGCCTTGGCCTGAAGCCACTCGTTCAGCCGCTTACGCCGATCCTTCAACGTGCATGTCGAAAATTTGTGTCAAAATGCACAATCTTCCTCCTTGCGCGTAGGGTACAGGCAGTAAAGGCACTGGGAATGTTTGTTGTCGAGAAAATATTCCGTTAGCCGCAGTCGGAGCAAAGCTTGAACGGGGGAGTGGAATCCTTCTCCTCCGACATGGTGCACGCGGCATAGGCCTGAAGAATCTTCTGGAAGACTCCATTAAGAAACTCAACAAAATCTGCCGTTGAGGGTCGCTGAAGAATCCCAAAAATTGGTCCCCATTAAACGGAAGGTTGATCGATGGAGCACAAGGCTCGATTGACCGAAAAATAGAGTAAACTCTTCCAAGAATTGAAAAAACACAGTAAAAGCTCGAGAGCGAAGCACGAGGACTCCCAACACTTGAACGTGCAGTAAAAATCTGAAGACGGCTGCCAGAGGAGGGGCTTAGGTAGAGGGCAGTCATTGGCTAGGGGCAGTATGACCCAGAGCTCAGTGAATGGTTGTTAGGAGAAGGACAGTTCAGAAATGAAACTGATTTTTTCTTTTACTGAGGATTTCCAGCCCGATGACGGGGAATATTCATGTGCATGTGAATCCATGCCAGACCCCATGCTGGAGAATATTGCTCTTTACAAATGTATTCTGAAGTCCCCAGATTCAGACAAAATGTGGAATACATATTCCAACTCCTGTTCAAAAGTGAACTAGCAACTCTATGTTAATGAGTTGCACACACATTGAAAACAGGCTCCAGTTTTTTTAAACATGTCTGCTACCTAACTACTTCAAAAGATAAAAGACGAAGATTAAGTTTTACCGTCAAGTATCACAAATCTCTTGGCAAACATGCATGGTACAAAAGAATACTGTGTCCAACGTCACGCTGATGTACAGTGTATGCTAAGGAACCTCGGCCTACCCACATGGTTTGTTACTTTAAGATGTGCAGAATATGCATGGGATGATTTGCAAAACTTCCTACGCATAGCAAACCAAAACAAAGAAGGAATAGACATAAAAACACCAGGAGAACTCTGCTCTCTTGACCCAGTAAATGTATCAAGATTTCACCACCACTTTATTGCCATGCTGCGCTTCATCTGTAATAAGAAAATATCCCTCCCCTCGGAGAAGTGGAACACTTCTTTTGGAGAAAAGAATATCAATCCAAAGGAGCACCACACATACACATGCTTTTGTGGATCAAAGATGCTCCTAAATTTGTTCATGACAGTGATGCCACTAATGCCACTGTTTTGCAGTTTATTCACAAATACATATCCTGCGACATCCCTTCAGAAACCACACATACTGAGCTACGTACACAAATGTTATGCTTCCAAAAACATACGTGTGGCAAATACTGCCAATGCAGATATAAAGACAAGGTAAATACTACACCAAATGCCGCTTTGGTTTCCCTACACCAGTTTCAGCAAAAGGACAAGTAAACAGCTTCATGTCTTCTGTTAGACACAGTGTGAAAGGCAAATAGCCTAAAAACACATACAGCATTAAAAGAAACAAAGCTTCAAAGTACATCAATGATTACACAATGCAATCATTGCCCTCTTGTGGAATGCAAACATAGCTATGCAATATATTGCAGATCATTCCACTGCTGTTGCAAGATATGTCACAGCCCACCTAACCAAAGCTGAGAAAACAGAGCTAAAAGAACTCAGGGATGACACATAATCTGACAATAGAGTCAAAACAATTGTACAGCTTCGGCATAAAAATGCTGTCTCATAGAGAACGTGGATGCTACAAAGCTGCAGACCATTTAACAGGCACAGCCTTATATGGCAAATCTGAACACAGTCTAGCTAAAGCTTGGTCCAGCTGCATCCAGAAAAAGAGTGCTGAAATCCTACCAAGACATAGAAACAATAGCCAAAAATGATCCTAACAGTCAGGACATGGGGGTGTGGCTAACTGACCATGTGGGAGGCTGGAAGACCCTGGAGATCCCGTAGATCGACTAAAACCTGAGCATGCCCGTCGGCAAAATGCACATAAATAACTTCAAAAAGCAGGACCAGCTGTATGATAGCAAGCGGCACTCAGTGCACTAAGCCCGTACCAAAACGGTCACCCAAGGCTGCAATAATTGTGAAAACAGAGTCGTGAAATCCTGGCGGATGTTCACCCAAAATGGCTGCCCGGAGGAACAAAGGACTTGGGCGGACCGAAGCCCCGACGGACAAAGCAACGGAATTATGAAGACTGGAGACTGCTGAAAATAGGAAGCGAATGCCTGCCGAGAAGACCGAACGCGTACGCGCCGAGGATGGTATGCCAACACAGAGCCGGCACACATGAGACGCTAGACAGAGCCGTAGCCCGGAAGATTGCATAATACGGACCTGCATGCTACCAGGCGACCCGTGCTACAAGGTGAGCCCTGCGGATCTGCAGAAACCCTCCCCAAAAATAGCCGGGCAGTAACGGCTACAGCATATCAGGCGCAGCTATATGCGCATAACTAAGGAGCCGGAAGCAACACAATAAGACTCATGCAGCCCTGCCACAGACCCCCGCAGGGACGGACTGCCGGTTGGGAGAACAGACCTGGGCAGGCAGACACCCTGAGGTGAGCACGGACAAGTGGTAACAAGAGAGGGAGGGGAGCCCAGCCAATGACTCGGTCACGAAGCTATGAGAATAATGGCAGATGACACGAGGGCATGACACACACTGTGGATGGCAAAGAGTGCAGAGTAACAGGGCCACGGGACACGGACCTAAGAAAATAGGTGCCCGATCTGGAAGAGGAAAGGAGCCCAAACAACATTCTGCCTAGCCGCAGTACTGCACTAGGCGGACAGTACCAGCAGGTGAAGCCCCCAGCTAAATCTTCCAGGCAGCAAAAGCAGACAAAGAGCCCACCGAACTGCAGGCTGGAAGCAAGGTTAGCAGTGCAGGGCGGCGGACCAATATTCCAACTGAAGGAGGGGCATTGTTGCTTACATACTGGGGAGAGGGGCCTCGCAACACACACTGCTACTGGCCTATATTGCGAGGGCAAGGCAAATACCTTAAGAAACAGCGAAGAAACCCCCACAAGCCACGGCCATTGTAAGAGAGAGGACCTGATAACACTGGCAGGCAAAGTACCCCCTATGAGGAGAAGTAATACACGAGGGGAACCTAAACCCAGCAACCAACATAAACTGAAGCCATAACTGGAAGGCAAAATAAGGGGAAGAGTGTGCACACCAGCGTTGGGCATCCACTGCACGCTACAGAGGCACTTGCAACTAGGGAGACATTCTGGCCCACGTTGGCATTACCAAGTGCCACAGAGCCAGCTTGAGCACGCATAACGGAAATTCAGATCCTTAAGACTTGTGGGGAGCATATTGGATGATTCTGAGATGGCAGCCAAAGAACACAAAACGGAAGGGAAACAACCCACAATGGAGAAGTACACTAAAACACCACAACCGACGAACGGAGCCAGGATCAAAGAGAGGAATTTACAGGCAGACACAGCCCCAGTGAGTAGTGAACAACAGATCCTAGAGGCAATAGCAGATCTAAAGGTAACTTGGGAAACCAAACTAGAAGTGGCTATGACAAACCTCAAAACGTCCCTCGAAATCAAGACAGATGCGGTACAAGTGGATGTTAACTTGTTACGACAAGATGTAAGGGCGATATCAGATCGCACAAGCGAACTGGAGAAAGAAGTCCAATCAAATACCACTACCTGCACAGCTAATGCCTCCGAGATCCACACACTGCGTCAACAAGTAAGCAACCTGGAAAACAGGGCTGAGGAGGCCGAAGGAAGGGCCTGGAGGAACAACATACATATAATAAGGCTCCCAGAGGGGGAAGAGGTATCAAACCCCACAGACTACATTGAAACCATGTTGCTGCAAGAAATTGAAGGAGGAGCACTCTCCCAAGGATTTGCGATGGAGAGAGTTCATAGGGCACCGACACGGAGACCAGCACTGGGAACCCCCCACCGCCCGAGACCAATCATGGGCAAGATATTGAACTATCGAGACAGGGAAAAAATCTTGGAACACTTCCGCAAAGGGGGCACGATACAGAGGGCATCAGCGGCAATAACGGCATATCCGGATTATACTCTTCAGGTACAGAGACGCTGACTAAACTTTGCAGCTGTTAAAAGAAGATTATGCGAAGCAAGCTACAAATATATGCTGATGTACCCGGCGAAATTGAAAATATTTCACAAAAACAGGGCTTTGTTCTTCGAGACCCCAGAAGAAGCCATGGGTTGGTTGGATGCACAGAACAGCCCGTCAGGGATGAACGATCAAAAAGATGGCGGAAACGACAAGTGAAGCAGTGATTATGGAGACCGAGGTGCTGCATAAACAATGACAATGGGACTGGATTATAGATCCGCATGTAGAAGTGAGAAGTAGAGCAATGTATATGGCGGGCAGAATACAAAGTAGTGCTAAGGCGGGAGACACAGAGAATCCAACTCGCACCCCATTAGATAGATTAGCTTGGTTGCCAGTAGTGCAGCAACCCCCTGCTGAGTTCCTATTACCGGCGTAACCAGGGTAGGACTAAATGTAGGATAGCTTGAGATCCAGGGATGGAGCTGGACAACAGTTGGGGTTGAGGAGGGTGGGGGGGTGGGAATGGGAGTTGGGGAGTTTGTAGTTGGGCTTGAAAGGGAACAAGCTTATATCCACGCACAACTGCAAGATAGTTGGAGGGCACGGAAGGATAATGGCGGTAAGGGCTATGGATGAGGGATGGGAGAATTAAAGATAAAAACCTGGAACGTCAGCGGTCTTAATAGTTATCTGAAAAGAAACAAGATCATGATGTACCTTAAGAGGCAAAGAATAGATATTGCCTTGCTACAAGAAACCCACCTCACAAAAGAAAAACAGCAGCTGATACTTAGAAAATGGAAGGGTACGGTCATCGGGGCGACATACTCGGCATATGCCAGAGGGGTAATCACCTGGATCACGCCACATGTACCATTTCAGTTGCTGCAGTCTGTAGTGGAGTCAGACGGGAGAATGGTGGGAATATTGGAAAACAGAGAAGCGAGCATTATTAACACATACGCCCCGAATCAGGAGACAGTGGCCTACTTTAAAGCCCTGTATGGTAAGGTCCGCCCGTACCTGGGAGGCACGGTCATATGGGGAGGAGACTTCAGTTGCACACTAGACCCCCAGGGTGGACAGATCAGACAAGAAACTAAATAAGCCTACCCCTGCAGCCAAGACACTAAAGTCTCTACTGGGAGATATATGGAGATTGCAGCATCCACACGTTAGACACTATTCACATTACTTTGCCCCACAGAACCTGTATACACCACTAGATTATATGTTTGCTAGCCCGGCCCTCACCGGGGAGATGGTGAGTTCAGAATAAAAAGCAAGGGTCTTATCAGACCACTCGCCCTTGATCCTAACGTGGCAACATCAGCCCCACAGAGCCAGAATTCCAACGTGGCGACTTAGAGCCGAAGCACTGAAAGACACAGTGTTCAGGGAGGACCTGAGGGAGGAGATAATAGAATACTTCGAAAAGAACACCGGAAGTGTAGCATCAGAAAGCACCCTGTGGGAGGCATTCAAAGTAGTGGTGAGAGGCTCATCAATATCTAAATCTAAAGGGCTACAAGGGGACATAATGAAAGAGTTCCATACTACAGAAATGAAACTAGAAGAAATCATGAATAATGGAGACTCCACACGGGAAAGGGCTAAAACCATGCGCCAATTACAACAGGAATGTGTGGTATATTGGGAGAGACTATGTAACTTAAACTATAAGAAGTACATTGAAAGGCAGCACGCAGGAAGGCGATAAACCGGGAAGGCTGTTGGCATGGCTATACAAACATGAAACGCCTAGGTCAGCGATAAGGTAGACAAAGGGTGCAAATGGCCAAATACTGTATGCCCAAGAAAGCGTAAATGGCGGTTTTCTTGAATTCTACAACATTTATATGAAGACACAGGAGGGGTGGATGAGGAAGAGATGAGAGAGATACTAGGGGACATCGGGCTACCGAAACTGAGCGCTGAAGTGATAGAGAACCTGGAAGCCGTCATTACATTGGAGGAGCTAGAAACAGTGGTCAGGCATTTGCCAATGAGCAAAGCCCCAGGAGCGGACAGGCTCCCAAGTGAGCTTTATAAAACATGTAGGGCGGAGGTGCTTCCCCCCGCTACTAGCAATGCTAAATGAGGCTTTTGAGGTAGGGAAGCTACCAGAATCCCTGAGAGGCAACAATTATCCCACTGCTCAAACCAAAATAAGCCCAGCACAGACTGCGGATCATATAGATTGCTGTCCATGCTAAAACAGGACAGTAAAATACTCACAGCGGTCATGGCGAACAGACTCAGACTAACGCGAACTCATACACCATGACCAGACTGGGTATGTTCCAGACAGGAGCATAACAGATAATCACAGACGGCTCCACCACGTCATGGAACGGACAGTGGGAGATATAAGCGAAGTGGCAATTGTCTCCCTAGATGCAGTGAAAGCCTCTGATTCCGTAAAATTGCCCTGGTTGATAGCGGCATTGAAGGAATATGGGATGGGGCCGGGGTACTTGAGGTGGGTGAAGATGTTGTATAGCTCGCCACTCGCCAGAGTCAAAACAGGAGGGATCATCTCAGACAAATGGCAACTCAGTAGGGGAACCAGGCAAGGCTGCCCGTGGTCTCCCATGTTGTATATTCTCGCACTGGAACCCCTAGCGATATATTTGAGACAATATGAAGGGATAGGGGTCTACACTAAGGAAGGACCGCACCTGATATCACTGTACGCAGATGACATGCTACTGTACTTTAGATACCCAGAAGAAAACCTGCAATGTATCCTGGAAATAATGGACCGATTTTCAGCATTTTCTGGTATAGCAGTGAACCCCAAGAAGTCATGTATATTTCCCCTAGGGAGATACAAAGGAATAGCACATAACCTACCAGTCTTACAAATACCCTGGGAGACAAGAACATTCATGTACCTGGGGATTGATATTTACCACGAGATAGCAGATGAACACAAACATAACTGTAACGCTCACCTGATTCCCACAGAGGCGCGGGTCTTGGCAGGAAGGTGTCTGTAACACGAAACGTGATGTGCAGGATTCGGTTGGCTTCTGGGGTCGAACCTCTCCGCACTGTGTGTCGGACTCGAAGGGTGAGGTTTCTGCAGGTGAAATAATATGGGGATTAAAGGTCTGGGTTGTGAATGTCCCTATCTGTCTCTCCTCCCAGCTTGTCTGTTGAGCCCCCCTCCCAGGTCAACGTGCTCACCTTAGATAGGTGAATGCTGGGCTCTCCATCTGCGTCTAGTGCAGGGTGCCGTTGCCAGTTCCTTCACTGGTGAAACGTTGGCCTCTTGACTTCAGAGGATGGGTACCGTCATTGTCTGCACGACCGGTAAGTTTCTTGACACCTTTAGTCTTTATAGTCTTTTTATGCGTGGCGGTGAAGCGCCTGGAATTGCGTAAGTATGGCAAGCGCTCTTACTGTCTCTTTCTTTGTCTTTGCAGGCGACGATGCAGAATGAAGAAATCCGGAATTCGCCGCGTGCCGGTAAGTGTAACACTGCTGTTTTCTATGAAGATGTAGCGTGAAGAATCCGGAATGCACAGCGTGCCGGTAAGTAGAATAATGCTGTTTATCTTTGCAGGTGAAGATGCAGCGTGAAGAAGCCGGAATGCACAGCGTGCCGGTAATTATGGAAATGCTGTTTATCTTTGCCGGCGAAGGTGCATCGTGAGACACGGCCGCTGCCGATGGATCAGGTAGGTAAGCACTGCGTGTTAAAGTTCGTTCTGCTAACCTGTTGTTTCTGGTCTTTTGCAGGTGCTGATGTTGATCGGGTACAGGAATGGTAAGTATAATTCTTGCAGGTTCAGGATCCAAAGAAGAAAGGCTGGAGCAGACTCGGTGAGCGTTCTGCTGCAGATGCAGAATAACGCGAAGCACGTTTCATCAATCGGGTGTGGTTTAAATAGCCTTGGAGTGATGAGGCATCTCCTTCCACGGCCCCGCCTAGGTAAGAAAAGAGTTCCTACTTCCAGAAGAGTTCCAGTGCTGTATCCAGGGAGTGGAGCTGCCCCACCCAGGTAAGAAAGTAGTCCCAGTTCACCGAGGACTTCTAAGAGTCTGGTAAGTAAGCAGCATGGTCTGCCGCAGGTAAGTCCATCCAAGCACCTTCACACCAATGATGAGCCCGGCGCTTCCAGTGCCGGGACCGATGCTTCTGATGAGCCTGGTGCCACCGGCGCCAGGACAAGGTCCAAAAGGTCCCTGTGGGGACCGGCTGGTGCCTAGGATCAGGGTTAGGGGCCTGCTTCCAAGGACGTTGGGCGGGTCCTGACTCCTTGGAAGCAGTGATCATGACAGTGTCCCCCCTCAAGGCCCCTCCTAAGTGTGTCTTTCCCGGGGGCTTTGGCTTGTCAGGGTGATTCAGATGGAATCTCTTGACCAGACGAGGTGCCTGGACATGTTCTGAGGGTTCCCAAGACCTTTCCTGGGGACCGTATCCTTTCCAATCAACCAGATAGTATAATTTAGACATGGAAATTTTGGAGTCTAGGATGTTCTTCACTTCGAATTCGAGTTCTCCGTCTACCAAAACGGGTTCTGGGAGTTCAGTCAATCGGGTTTCTGGTTGTACTGGTTTTAATAAGGAGACATGGAATACTGGATGTATTTTCATATGCGTAGGTAATTCCAATTTGGCAGCCACCGGATTAATTATGGCAGATATGAGGTAGGGCCCAAGGTATCTCGGGATGAAAGTGCGGGGGCCTTTTAAAGGCAGGTGCTTAGTGGATAACCAGACTTGATCTCCTACAGCGTAGTGAGGGGCCTCTTTACGGTGCCGATCGGCTGCCTTTTTGAATTGAGCTTTAGCTCTTTGCAGATGGGCAGTGGCTTCCTTAAAGGCACAGGTGATCTCCGAATGCAAGTGATCCACAGCAGGTGCTTCAATTTCTTGGGGAGGATCCAGGTTGGAGGTTCTAGGATGGTGTCCATATAATAGGAAAAAAGGAGTCTTCCCGGTTCCAGAATGAGTCGAATTGTTGTAAGCGTATTCAGCGATCCAAAGAATGTCCTTCCAGGGGTTTTCTGTTTGTTGGAGCATGCAGCGTAGATATTGTTCTAGTGTCTGGTTTGTCCTTTCGGTTTGTCCGTCAGTTTGGGGATGGTGACTGGTCGAAAGTCTAACATCAACTTGGGCTAGACGACAGCAACTGCGCCAGAAGTGGGAGATGAATTGACTTCCCCTATCGGAGACTAAAACCGAAGGAAAACCGTGTAAGCGAACGATGTTTGCCAAGAATTCCCAGGCCAATACTGAGGCTGAAGGCAGACCCTTCAAGGGTATGAAGTGAGCCATTTTCGAGAATAGATCCACGACTACTAAGATGGTAGTATATCCCAAGCATGGAGGTAAGTCCGTGATAAAATCCATGGACAGGGTATGCCATGGACAGGGAGGAATGTCAAGTGGCTGTAATAGGCCGGCTGGTTTTTGCTTTTGACTTTTATTCTGAGCACACACAACGCAGGAGATTACAAAGTCTCTAATATCCCTTTTCCACGATGGCCACCAGAAATGTCTTTTAATCTTTTCCATGGTTTTGGTAATGCCAGGGTGCCCCTCCATTAGAGAATCATGATAACCGGAGATTACTTGTTTTTGTAGTTTCTCAAAGGGCAAGTGCAATCGTCCTCGGAAATATGGTAGGTCTTGATCTACTGAGAATTCTTTTCCCTTTAATTGCCAGTCCTGCAAATCGGTCGGAGTTAGGAGCGATTTCACCGTGGTCTTGATGTCTTCAAAAGATTGAGTGCTGACCAAACCCAAAATCCTTTGTTCTGGGATTATGGGTATTGGATCTGGATTGATCAAATGTTCATCTACTCCCATCCGGGAGAGGGCATCCGCTTTTCCGTTCTTACTACCTGGTCGATAAGTAATTATAAAGTCAAATTCTGCTAGGAACAGAGCCCAGCGAAGCTGTCTGGAAGACTGAGCTTTGGCTGTCTTTAGATATTGTAAATTGCGGTGGTCAGTCATTACGGTGACTGTGTGTCTGGCTCCTAGAAGATAATGCCGCCAGGCTTTAAAGGCCGATCTGATGGCCAAAAGTTCTTTGTCTGTAATTGAATAGTTGATCTCAGGAGGCGAAAACTTGCGGGACCAAAAGGCAACCGGATGTAGTTGGTTTGTGACCGAATCTCTTTGTGATAACACTGCTCCCATAGCAAGACTAGAAGCATCCGTTTCCATGATGTAAGGAAGTTCTGGGCGAGGATGTTTTAAAACAGGTGCAGAAATGAATTTAGCTTTTAAGTCTTGAAAAGCTTGTTCTGCTTCAGAAGACCACTCAAAACGTTTGTTCTTTTTCAACAGAGCGGTGATGGGCTGGACTATCCGGGAAAATTCAGGAATGAATCTGCGGTAAAAGTTAGCGAATCCTAACATGCTTTGAACTCCTTTTACAGAGGTTGGTGATGGCCACTTGATAATTGCATCAACTTTCTTTGAATCCATATGGACTCCGTTAGGTGACAATATGAATCCCAGGAACTCGACTTCCGTTGCGTTGAAAACGCATTTCTCAAGCTTAGCAAAAAGACTATGTTGACGCAATCTCTCGAGAACCTTTTTAACGTGCCTCTGATGTTCTTCTTCAGATGATGAATAGACGAGGATGTCGTCAATGTAGACAACTACACACACGTCAATGAGTTCTCTAAGGACATTGTTCATAAAATATTGGAAAGCAGCAGGAGCATTACACAGTCCAAAGGGCATCACTTGATATTCGAATAGCCCGTACTTGGTGCGGAAGGCCGTTTTCCATTCATCGCCCTCTTTGATCCGTACCAAGTGGTAGGCTCCTCTGAGATCCAGCTTTGTGTATATACATGCATCTGTGACTTGGTCCAGGAGTTCAGGGATCAAAGGTAACGGGTATCTGTTTTTAACAGTGATCTGATTCAGGGCGCGGTAATCTATGCAAGTCCTAAGGTCTCCTTCCTTTTTCGGAACGAAGAACAAAGCCGATGAAGCTGGAGATTTTGAAGGACGGATAAACCCGTTAGCTAGGTATTGGTCCAGGTACTGTCTGAGGTGAAGGTTCTCTGGCTCGGTGAGGGCATAGATCCTGCTGCAAGGAGGAGTTGTTCCAGTTATCAGATCTATTTGACAGTCGTAAGACCTATGAGGAGGTAGGGTGTTAGCTTGATCCTTCTGGAAGACATCTTGGAACTCCTGGTATTCAGGAGGTAATTTGAGAATCTCCTCAGAAGAGATCGCCACCAGTGAAACATCAGGTCGAGGATAACAAGTGGTAGAACACTCTGGAAACTGAACCGTCTTTGCTCGCCAATCAATCTGAGGATTGTGCTTCTCTAACCAAGGGATTCCCAGAATGATCTGGAACTGAGGGGCCTTGATTACATCGAACACTATTCTCTCCCGGTGTCCATTGTGACTCAACAGCGTTACTTCTTGGGTGGCATGCGTTACTGGTCCGGAGGCTATCTCCGTGCCATCCACAGTAGTGATGACGTCTTTTACTGCCTTAGGGACAAGGGGTAGATTCATCCTTGATACCATTTCACGGTCCACATAGTTACCGATTGCTCCGCTGTCAATGTAAGCTTCAATTGCATGCAAACGATCCGGACGTTCAGGACTAATGAGGACCATGGGTATCACGAAATGCGAGGTCACGGGACAGATCTTAACGCTCGGCAAGAGGACCTCTACTCTTGTCGGGCGAGGTCGTTTCCCTGCTCAGAATTTGTGGTACAGGTATCCGCAGCTCCTACAGTCTTCTTAGCTGGTTTCACTGGACAGTCCCGAGGAAAGTGTCCTGAAGTACCGCAATAGAGGCATAATTGCAGCTGCCTTCTTCTTTCCCGCTCTTTCTGGGTTAAAGGTCCTCTCATGCCCCCTATTTGCATGGGTTCCACAGTGTCCGCTCCCTTATTCGAGGTCTGTGGTTTAGAAAACACTCGGTATCAAATCTGGAACGATCTGCCTTCCTGTTCTGTAGTCTATGGTCCAGTTGGACAACTAAGTCAATATAGTCCGAACATTCTTGTGGAGGATTCACAACTTGAGCTAGCACATCCTTGAGCTCTCCACGCAGGCCTCTGTAGAAAAGCGTTATTCTCTTATCCTCGGGCCATTGTGTTTCCACTATGGGTCGATTGAAAGAGGCTATATAAGTCAAGAGGTCTTGGTTACCCTGTCGTAATGAGAGAAGTTCATTGTCCAAGGCCTGCCCTTGTGCATGTCTTGCGAACAGTTTCTCCATGCTGGACTGGAAGGCTTGAAAATCGTGTAAAACCGGATCATCCTGGGTGACTAAAGGGATCGACCAATCTGCAGCGCTGCCACTGAGATAAGAAGGCACGAAAGCCACCTTGGCCTGGTCTGTTGGGAATGCAGCTGGTCGACATAAGAAGTGCAGGCGGCACTGGTTGATGAACACTGCGAATTTCTTTGGATCACCAGCAAAGCGTTCGGGCGGAGCCAAGGGCACATTACCGGGCAGATTGATTTGCACTGGATTTGAAGCTGATGCAGAAGGATAACTCCCTCCTGGAACGGGCAAAGGTGTCTGTCCTGCCTGCGTTTGTAACAACTGCCTAGCAAGGTCCTCTGTTCGCTCCTTAGAAATTATCAGTTCTCTTCTTAGAGAGCTAGTTTCCTGGCGAGCTGCATGTACTTCTGCTCTTAATTCCCCAAGCAACTGGGCTAGTTGATCAGTATCTGAGGTTTCCATTGCGCCTGGGTAGGAGTTTTGTGGTGGGCTTCGCGTTCTGTAACGCTCACCTGATTCCCACGGAGGCGCGGGTCTTGGCAGGAAGGTGTCTGTAACACGAAACGTGATGTGCAGGATTCGGTTGGCTTCTGGGGTCGAACCTCTCCGCACTGTGTGTCGGACTCGAAGGGTGAGGTTTCTGCAGGTGAAATAATATGGGGATTAAAGGTCTGGGTTGTGAATGTCCCTATCTCACTCTCCTCCCAGCTTGTCTGTTGAGCCCCCCTCCCAGGTCAACGTGCTCACCTTAGATAGGTGAATGCTGGGCTCTCCATCTGCGTCTAGTGCAGGGTGCCGTTGCCAGTTCCTTCACTGGTGAAACGTTGGCCTCTTGACTTCAGAGGATGGGTACCGTCGTTGTCTGCACGACCGGTAGGTTTCTGGACACCTTTAGTCTTTATAGCCTTTTTATGCGTGGCGGTGAAGCGCCTGGAATTGCGCAAGTATGGCAAGCGCTCTTACTGTCTCTTTGTTTGTCTTTGCAGGCGACGATGCAGAATGAAGAAATCCGGAATTCGCCGCGTGCCGGTAAGTGTAACACTGCTGTTGTCTATGAAGATGTAGCGTGAAGAATCCGGAATGCACAGCGTGCCGGTAAGTAGAATAATGCTGTTTATCTTTGCAGGTGAAGATGCAGCGTGAAGAAGCCGGAATGCACAGCGTGCCGGTAAGTATGGAAATGCTGTTTATCTTTGCCGGCGAAGGTGCAGCGTGAGACACGGCCGCTGCCGATGGATCAGGTAAGTAAGCACTGCGTGTTAAAGTTCGTTCTGCTAACCTGTTGTTTCTGGTCTTTTGCAGGTGCTGATGTTGATCGGGTACAGGAATGGTAAGTATAATTCTTGCAGGTTCAGGATCCAAAGAAGAAAGGCTGGAACAGACTCGGTCAGCGTTCTGCTGCAGATGCAGAATAACGCGAAGCACGTTTCATCAATCGGGTGTGGTTTAAATAGCCTTGGAGTGATGAGACGTCTCCTTCCACGGCCCCGCCTAGGTAAGAAAAGAGTTCCTGCTTCCAGAAGAGTTCCAGTGCTGTATCCAGGGAGTGGAGCTGCCCCACCCAGGTAAGAAAGTAGTCCCAGTTCACCGAGGACTTCTAAGAGTCTGGTAAGTAAGCAGCATGGTCTGCCGCAGGTAAGTCCATCCAAGCACCTTCACACCAATGATGAGCCCGGCGCTTCCAGTGCCGGGACCGATGCTTCTGATGAGCCTGGTGCCACCGGCGCCAGGACAAGGTCCAAAAGGTCCCTGTGGGGACCGGCTGGTGCCTAGAATCAGGGTTAGGGGCCTGCTTCCAAGGACGTTGGGCGGGTCCTGACTCCTTGGAAGCAGTGATCATGGCAATAACACAGAGAAAGCAGTTGCAAACATTGAAAATAGCATGAAGTTCTGGGCTAAACGCCCCCTGGCTATGATGAGAAGGGTGGCATTGTTGAAAATAGTCGTATTACCTAGGCTATTGCACTTCTTTGTGAATATCCCATGTATGGTGGCTAAACGATTCTTTAACAAACTACGTTTATGTTGAGGCTTCATCTGGCACAATACCAGAAATAGGATCGCCTTATGGAAGCTGCACAACGTGTACAAGAAAGGGGGCATAAGACTACCTAACTTTCAGAAATATCATCTGGCGGGGCGACTGCAGTTTGTTGCCAAGTGGTTAACCAAAGACACAACCGCAGAGTTCAGACTGCTGTAGTCTGAGTATACACCTTTCTTGCTGAATTAACTAATATGGCTGCCCAAATCAGAGCTCAAAGGGCGATCGTACCTGCTAGAACTGGGATGGAAGACATGGCGCAGGGCGTGCCAGATCATGGATAACACGGCCCCCTGCTCCCCCCAGGTGGCACTAAGAGGCGTAGACTAACAACTGAGGAAGACAATACGAGTACACTGGGAACCGATGGGCATAGCAACACTAGGATACGTGTGGCAAAATGGGAAGGCACTGGAATTTACCACACTAATGGAAGAAACGGGAGTACACCCGGGGCAGTATATTACCTACATCAGACTGATGAAACAAATGAGGGCCATATGGTCCGAAATGTATTGGAAACCCAAATGGACTCAGCAATGGAGACAATATATGACATCTCGTAGTGAGGGCATGAGGTATCCCGGATCCATGAACTAGTGATGTCCAGGGTGGGGAAAGAGGTGACCTAGCTGAGACAGGAGTGGGATGACGTGTCATGATGCATACCCCCGGGCATCCAGACCACGTCCATCAGCCCGGGGAGCAGGCATCGTGTTGCCTTGAGAAAACCCAGCAACCCCTGTTAGGGGCTGTCTGGGTTCAGTCCTGGCGCCTATGGCGCCAGGCTCATATGGGACATCAGGCGCCAGGCTCACAGGTGCACACTTACCTGATGCAGACCATGCTGCAAGAAGATCCAAACCCATGTGAGGTCTAGAAGGGACTACTTTACCTTAGGGACTATTTTGTTACTCGGGTGTGGTCGGGGAGGAATACCTACCTGGGACTACTTTGGAGGCTATTTAAACCCGCCCGAAGAGCAGCACACGCTTTGCATTATTCTGCATCCAGCAGCGTAATGTTCACCGTGCCAGTAGCAGCATCCAGCCTTCTGCCACGCCCGCCTCGAACCTGGAGCACCTAGAAAGAAGGAAAGAAACAAAGGTTAGAACAAGAGTATTACCTGATTTCTTACCTGATTCATCGTATCTTCAAACCAGAGGAAAGACTTTGTTTTAAACGTGTCGCATCGCAGCAGCAGCGCCGCGCCATACTCACCGTTCCACGCAGCATTTCTTGGATCCGGCGCTGTCTCCATCTTTACATCGCCGAATCCCGGCAACTAAGGGGGACAAGAAACAACAAGGTGAGCAGAGAGAACAGACAGAGACAATCTCTTTAGCCGCCATATGCTTACCTGATTTTACCGCCGGAGGTATTATTCATCAGCACGCCACATCTTCTTATGCCGCACCTGTAAGAAAAGGAGAAAGCAGCAAGTTTAACCCTTGGCATTATTTACCGGACAGTGTTGGGTAACAGACTTTTACCGGAGCACCTTCAGCAGTCAATGTTCTTATTGGGTCAAAGTTGCAAGATAAAAGAGGAATTGGGCAGGAGTGAATTCCAGACATTTTGAACTCTTACGAACTATATACTTACGGCTCTTCGGCAGGAACCTTTTGGAGTCAGGATTCGTCTAAAAACTCTTCAAATATCTTCAGGCCAGTGAAGTAACTGGTCATCAACGCGCCCCTGCGTGCTTCGCAGAATGGAGGGCTCATCCTTCAAGAATATAAGGTGAGATTGCTGAGAGGGCACAGAGGTGATTAGTGGGGAGGACAGTGGGGGAGCTATCACTTGAATCCACAAGTGGCTAAATCCATCTCTCCACTTGTAGGAGAATATTTATACGGGTCAAGCAGACAAAATGGGGAGGCCAGATCCAGTCAGTCATCGCTGCACTATGCATCAACGTGGGTGGAGGCCGCTCCAGTCAGGGTCCGACCAACGCCCCTGTGGGAGCCAGGTGAGCGTAACAGGACGCCGCGAGGGAACCCATGCAGGATGGTCAATGGGAAAGAGCACAGAGGTATCACAAGGTGTCCAGGAACGTTAGACTGCAACAGATTCAGCTATATGTAACCCACAGGGCGTATATGACCCCTCAAAGGATAGGCCGATTTAAGAGCACAGAGACACAAATATGCCTGAAATGTGGGGAAGTGAACGCGGGGATTGCACACATGTTCTGGGCATACCCAGAGATTCGTATATTCTGGGGGGGAGTTGGCCAACCGTTTTACCGAGAAAAGAATACGTTGGATGTAGAATCGGTGTGGGCGTACATGGAGGGATTCTCTAGACTACGCAAAATGAAACATGTATGCAAATTTAAGGATTTAGCCTATATTCGGGCCAAACGCAGGATACCTATGGTATGGAAGGCGAGCCAGAGACCCAAGATAGAGGTGTGGTGGCAAGACCTTCTGAAATGGGCTGAAGCAGAAGCCGCGGTATGATACTAAGTGGCACACAGGGGGGAGGAGGATAAGGTGGGGACGCTTATGGCCTGGAGACAACTAGTGGTCACTGTTAGGAAAGATTTCATATTGTAGGTAATTTTCCTTCCATGTGGCAACCCCCAAACTATTTGCTGTTGTTTTACACCCTGATCTAGACTTTGCCATAGAAGCGCAGCCTTCCGCCGCACTCCTCTGGGTTTTCGCTCCATTCTTACGGGGAAACTGACATGCCTTTAAAACAGTCAGTACCGAGAAACGTTGTTTTCCGTAGTTCTTTTCGCATGTTGCAGCTTTCGCGCAACATGGCACAAGAGTGCACCGTAACTTACATTACCGGGCTCTTGGGTCTCTAGTCATTGTACAGGCCCTAGAAACTCTCGATGGATTTATAACGAACTGTGCAAGTACGTCACGGATGGGACTGATGGCAGCTATCGTTTCTTTGTGTTTTGAACTCCCTTTTGCCCTGTTAACCGCGCTTCTTGCGTTTGGCCAAAATGGGTGGCCTGGCTTCCAAAATGGCCATGCCACAAGGTTCTTTGTCCTGTCAGCTGACCGTCTTGCCCCTACACCTTTCCCAGGTCGAGCCGACCCGGGGCCATCCTTATTTGGGCATGTACTTTCCCGCGAAACACAGATGCTTTCGCGGGCTTCTGCATGCCTTGCGTGTGCCTCCAGGATGTGGGCTGGAATGTCTGGTCCCAATACACATGCTGGGTGCCAGAGAGTCTAGTGTGTCTTGAATGCCTGGGACCACCGTGGTCCGTGATAGGTCCACGTATGGTGTGTTTTGTGAGCAGATCTCCCATTGGGTCCTCTCCGTTTTGGCGCGAAGGGAACTCTGGATAAGGGGAGGCTGGAAACACCACTACCAGGTCGATCTCCGGAGTTCTCACGAACAAAGGATAAAGGAGCCAAGTATCCTGACTCTAAGAAGCTGAGTCGAGGAATCGCTGGTGACCCGCTGAAGGTTTGGCACCCTGCACTGCTGTCGTCCTACGAGACCCCTCTGCCTCTGATCGACCGAGAAGGCCTGTACTGGCGCTTCGACCCTTTAGAATAGTGAGAAAAACTATTCTCGGAATCTTCACCAACTCCTGTACGTAAGCCTTCGGAAGCGTCCCTGGGCCATCCAGCGGACTGACCAGCCTACACAGGAACCTTGCTCTGTTACCGCTGTCTGGCTGCTGCTGAAATCCGAGCCCTCGACACTCTCACACGCTTCGTACACTTGGCGTTCCCAGGTCTGAAGTGAGAAGTGTACATTGGGCCTGGAATACAAGTGGCTGCCGAGTTGCCCTGCTGAGGTAACCATCTGTGCGTGTTCGCTGCGTTTGGGACACCATCAACACTGACTTCTGCTGCCATGGAATCTACATGGCGCTGAGACGACCCTCTGATCGCATCTGAACCTGCCAGCGAAGAAACTAACTCGGAGAAGCCTGGGTGTGCCTGCATCGGGGAGCGGCGAGTAGTCAATACCCTTAACCGGTCTCCCTCCTGCAGAAGCCTGTGGCTTTCCCCCGCTGTTGAAAAGAAGCACCCCTTTCTCCGTACTCGCGCCCTGTTTCTGCTCACAAGTGGAGGCTGCGCTTGAGTAGCGGAGGTCTGTTCGCCATAGTTTGTTCACCTCTCTGAACTGCCCGATTTCCCCGAAGAGACACTCCTTGGCCTGTTGGCACCCACGTGTGCAGGTACTTTTGAGCACAAGGCTCCACTCTTCGTAGGGTTCGGACTTCCTTCTAGTTAGGTGGTCTCTGATGTCGAACTGGGCCTAACGATTACTTGCACTGCCTGTTTTCCTCCCCATCTAGGTGGTCTGCATACTTCGTGCTCCTAACTCGTTAGACCCCTCGGTCTTGTATATATATATTGTATTGATTGTGAAGTGTTGGTTTACTTGAGTTTTATCGTGATTCTTTACTATGGTCGATGTTACAAAGGCCTTGTAATAACTGTGTCTATATTTTTAATATAAGACCTGCCTGGAGTAATTTGTAAGCGTCCTTGCTTTGTGTGCTCATTGCGGGCTTTCAGTCACCCTCACCCCTCTTGAGACCTAGTCTTGACCGCCGCCATCGCTACCCTGACTGGTCTGGCTTGTCCAGAGGTTACCCTGTTCCAAGAAACTAGGCTGGCCTTCTGAACCTCTGCCCCTCCAGGACAGAATTCAGAAATTCATCTTAACAGTCACATTAACCGAGACCACTCAAGTAAGCCTTAGCAAACATGACACCTTCGGGGGAGCACAGAAGAGGAAGGGACAGGGAAGGAATAAGCCTAGGTGCGAGGGAGCAAACTCGAGTTAAGGGTGGAGGGGGTGGGGATGGCAGTGGTAAATGCATGTTAAAATGGAAGATGTTTGGATATTGTAATGTTCATTGTCGGGCGTGCTGTGATGTTTGTAACCAAGCAATAATAAAATACTTTAAACATGTGCCTCAACCACATAGTCCAACATTTCTCCTACAAAAATAAACTGAAACCAGATGGAAAATACGTGGTCTCAGCTTGTGAAGGGAGCCTCTTCCAACTTACCAAACAGAGCCTAATTAATCATAAAATGATCATGTAAAACTCCTCAACATAGAGAACTTTACTCCATGGCCCATCTGCAACTTTTTAAACCATGGAGAAAAGAAGAGGAGTTATTAGGTAACCATGACTCATTTGAAGCTGCATTCAATGAAAATGAAAGTAGTATAACAAATGTCAGTTTCAAGCAATGCAAAAACATGTTGGACAATGAACGCCAACAAGAGGAAGAAGTTCAAGCACAACTAAATGAAGACCCTCCTGAGGGTAGTCAACTTTCTGTTACAGGAAGCCAAGAACCACTTGGCAAGCCACTCATTGTAAATGAAGCAGAATTAGCCATGACTGAGGTAGAGAACTCCATGTATCAATATGAGCAATCAGAAGAAAACCTGTCAGTGCTGAAATCACAGCTAAATGATGAGCAATTTAGCATTTTTCTAGAAGTGACTAAAGAAATTGAACATGGTTTTAAGTATGAAAGTATACCTTGCAGCGGTCACCATCATAAAACTCTACTCCTTTATGTAAGTGGTGAAGCTGGTTCTGGAAAAACATTCCCAATTAAAATCATCAGCAGATTCCTACAAATGTTAACAAACAACAACCTTTCAGCTGTTGTAACAGCCACCACAGGTTTAGCTGCCTACAACATAGGAGGTGTTACTTTACACAGACTACTGCTCCTTCCAGTAGAACACCAAAACAAATGAGTGTACTACAAACTATCAACAGAAGCTGCTACTGAAGTACGCAGAATTCTGAAACAAATCAAAAATGCTCCTAATAGAAGAGGCAAATAACAAGGGTGGGTCCTGGGAGACTCTCCGCCAGACATTAGTCTTGGTTACAAGAGCCTTACCCAGAGTCTTTAGCTCACTATCTTTCACAGAGAAGAAATATCCCAAACATATCAGTCTTTGCCCTGCCCTGGGGCAGTCCAGCACCGAAATGCTAGGCAATTCTCCTCTGAACAAGAGTACCAACAGCAACCCCAGAAACGTGTTTCGGTCTGGTTGAACCTCATCAGTAGGGTGTAGCTGTGCCTCTCTAAAAATAGTGAGCAAGGGGTCCACGCCTGGATAATAGATGAGGTAATCATGGTTTCCAACCTAATGTTGGCTTTCATTCACCTCAGATTGCAAGAAGTCCTTAAAACGGACGACAAAGAACTCTTTGGAGGAAGACACGTTATTGTTTTTGGAGATCTCCTACAATTACCACCAGTAAAAGGTGAAACTATTTTTTAAAATCTTAGGACATAAACAGTGCTGCAACACACTTGGCAGCATAGGAAATGTAAATCTCTGGCAACATTTACAATACAGAGAACTGACTCAAAACATGCGTCAGTCTGCAGACCTCACCTATGCGAACGTTTTAAAAAGCATTATATCTTGTCTTCTTTCTAAAGATGCACAATCTATCTTAAATAGTAGACCCTTCCATGAGCTATATGGGCATGACACATCTGCTCCTGATGTCATGGAGCGATTATAACAACAACAAAAAATTTAAAATGTATGTCCTTAATGCCAACCCTAGCAAGCTGTATGCAATTCAATGAGACAATTTTAAATAAAGAAATGCAACCAATAGTGCATATTAGCTTCACAGACAAACTGGAAGTACACAGCATGATAATCCCTATGTGTCAACAAGCAACAGCACAACTAAATAGCTCAGAAAAATGTATCTATAGCACAGCAGGTTTGGAGAAAATGTTATGTTTTGTTTAAACTGAAGAGTAATTTTAAAACGTAACCTTCACGTGGAGCAAGGTTTAGTCAATGGAGCACTTGGTACAGTTGTTGGCTTCCAGACGTATCCACATGACAATAGCATTCAGTTTGTCAACCTCCACTTTGACAAATGTTCACAAGTTAAAAGGATAGGACGCTCAACAGCACGATTCCTTCTTTTCAAAGACATGTATGTACGCAGGGAGCAATTATCTCAGTCTCTTGCATACGCAGTCACTATTCACAAATCATAAGGTCTAACCCCAGATCAGGCATTGATTGACATTGGCAGCACAGTCTTGCTACATAACTCAGTATGAGTTATGTAGCACTTTCACGTCTACATACACTCGAAGGACTATTTCTAGTCAATTTTGATGCAAACAAAGTCAAGGCTGACATTCCTTTCTGTGATGCTGGAAATGCATCGGAAGGATAGGGCCTCTGTATCCTTGTCCTTTACTGCTTTTTATCGTGTGTTCTGTCGTGGTTTCCACGCAGGAGTCCATGTGGGACTCCTGGCGGTGCAGCTCCCTCTTTTGGTTTGGTGTACAGACCCATGGGATACCCTTATGGCACCCATGGGTGGGGGTACAATCCTGTGCCCTTAGTGTATGTTTTTGGGCCCCCGTGTGTGGCCCACAGAGCAGGGTATGGGCTGGTGGCAGCTCCATGCTGAATTTGACAGGTGCTCCAAGTATCCTCCATTTTGGGATACCCAGGCCCTGCCATTGGAATCAGTTGATTCCTGATAGGAAACAAGATGGCCCCTGTGGCCTCTTGCTTTCTATTGCCCGTTACCTTTTTTCCCAAAGTCCTGGGAAGCCCTGACTCTGTCCCTTCCCCCTGATCGGCTGTTGGGTGGAAGTTCCATATA
The DNA here is from genome assembly GCF_040938575.1 of Ambystoma mexicanum. Lineage (NCBI taxonomy): Eukaryota > Metazoa > Chordata > Amphibia > Caudata > Ambystomatidae > Ambystoma > Ambystoma mexicanum. The sequence goes on along the minus strand of NC_090934.1, from coordinate 685,805,028 downwards.
TGGTGTTGTTGTGAAGTCCAGGCCAGACTGGCTGGAGCCTTCCCAGTGACTATGTTGTGGGTTCACCCTGTGGGTGGGACCTGGGTGAATGGAGTGTGTGACGAATACGCATTCTGTGTTGTGGGTGTCTAGTATCTGGTGTTTGACACAATGACTGAGACAGCCCTGCCCGAAACTGGTATGAATGCCTGTCTGACCGATTGATTGCCTGAGTGTGACCCAGCAGAATGAATGGGAGATCAACTAGTATATCGGGGGGCCTCTCACTGCAACAATTCGTGTTCAGAAGCTGAAGAGTAACTGGAGTGAAACTGAAGCTTAAACTTGAAGCCCTGCTGGAAGAGAAGAATTGCTGTTGCTCTCCTTCATCAATCTGAAAGCTGCTGTGTCTCCAAGGACTGACCCAGAGAGGACCTGATAAGGCGCCCTCTTCCCGAGCTACGAGGGACCATCGTGCACAGCTGATCTTTGCCAAGGCTCCCTGGTAGACAGACCTACGACAGGCTGCCGACTGGGGATGGGGACTGCCGCAGAATCCCAAAGAGAAGCGCCCGGGCTGTTGTCCGCCTTGGTTGATGACCGCCGGCGTGCTCCCGTTTGCCTAAGAACTTCATTTGATCCAAGGACGCTCTTGTCTGCATCGCCACCCGCTTTATCCCGCTGGAGAAGGCCCGACCGTCGATGCGCAGAAGAGCATCCACCGTTGGGTTTCCCGCCACCTAAAGACCACAGAGACGCCGACGACTCGACGCCCTTGCTGGGCCACAGTTCTTCAACATCTCATTGTGGTCCAGAACTACCGTCACCGAGGTGCCCCGCACGCCTCTTCCTTGCAGGACGCCAACGCTCCGTTGTTGACGAGCACCGCTAGGAACGAAGCTGCCACTTCGCTGCCGTAGTTCACCCTGTTCTTCCTCGGACGTTCGACGACCCGTGACTCCTGCCTTAAAGGGAGGGCACTCAAGAAGGGCTGTTGATTCCCCAACGACGAACGCTACAATTCCAGGTACATTGGGGCTGTAGAACTATTGCAGAGGGAAATAAGACTTGTATAACAATATATGGACTGGGCTTGTGATACATCTTTGCTTTACAGGTTGCCCAGGTGTGGGGGGGGGGGGGGAAATCGCCACATAGAATTGTGCCTAGTTGGTAAAGACCAGTATTCTGCCAATTGTTCAACCATCTTGCTTTCCTTCCCCTCTCTACTGCTGGTTTCCTCTTTATTGATCTGTGTGGCATTTTGACAGTATAGTTGATGCACTTTAATGAGATCTGATAATAATTGTGGTACCACTTTAGAACTGTATATATTTACCATTATTGATTTTCTGAGCTCAAAGTGAGTTATTGTGATAGTGTACATAACATTGAATATTAATTATATAAAGACTGTTTTAACTAATACAGTGTGTGGACATTCCTTTGTGGGGGCTTGGGGACTACACTGTACTTAAAAACCAGCCTGCATCACATCCTGAGAAGGTAGGCCTTGATTGCTCGACCATAGCTACCGAATAGAGAATCTTGGCTGGGGTCCTCTGTGCCTCTCCTCTACCATATAGAGAGCAGAAGTACAGACACCCCCCACCAGTCTTTACACTTTCATCCTAGAGTACAACCGACTACGTGCACTCTACACACCCCATCTCAATAAGTATCATGTTCCTGAAAAAGGTAAAGTTTTGAAAAGAAAAGCAAACAGAACTTATAAAATATCTCTCAATAATACCACCAAAGAAACTAAAAACAACTCCTACTCCATCAAGTAGTACAACCACAAAACTATGTAGTGCAAACAAAAGTGCACATCCATCAGCAGATCTAAAGAGAAATATTTCTTCTAAGAAAACAAGCAGAGGTCCAGCAAAAGAAACGGAGACAGAACTCTCTGGTGCATTTAGATTTCCCAACACAACTGGTGTAAATTGCTATGCAAATGTAGCAATCAATCTTCTGTTCCAATTGGCACCAATTGTTCAAAGCATTTACTTTAACGGCTCAGACCAGTTGTGTTAACAAATGCTCGTCCTTCATAGAAATGTCTCAAATAATCCTGACAACGCTTCCAGTGTTTTAGGAATAAGGCAAAAATTGGACTGCTATGCAGGAATGGTAAAATTCACCATAAACACACAAGAATATCCACAATAATTTCTAATGTACTTACTGCAAGTACTGGAAACCAAAAACATACCTAAGATTTCATAAACGTGGAAACATACATGCCCTCTCCACAATCATGTTGCCCAAGAGCACATTCCTAATGAACAATGTGTGTATGTATCTATACCAAATTGTGAACCCATTTTTCCTCAGCTGGTGTAAAATGCAAATCATGCCATATAATGCTTTTTTTGCAATTCAGACAATCGTTCCACCTTGCACATAAACTCACATAGCCAATATGTAATACTAATGCACTTAACGAACAACACAGATGGTACCAAAAACAACTGCAAGCTTAGTAGCTTCACACACGGGCAAGTATCTCTTGAGAAAACCTTCACAACAGTAGGGATAATCTAACACAATAGTGCCACAACCACTGCAGGTCACTATACTGCATATATTTAAAAAAGATATGGTTGGTTTGAATGCAACAACACAACCATTACTCTAAAACAGAGATTACCAGCAAATCTAACAAATGCCTACTTAATATTCCTTACACCTTAAAAATGTTCTGTTTCTGACTGTCAATGAAGAAAACCACCTAGCCTAGATATGTCAGTGAACAAAAAAGGAATCGGACATGTGATGTCATCAATGATATTTGTGATGTCATCTTTAATGTCATGGGTGTTTGTCTTAGCAGTGCACAGTGGTGGTGCGAGTTATGGTTCCTTAACTTACCATAACTGCTGAATTTCTGGGGGTTTTCGGTTTTACTTGTAACCATAGTATGGATAGGTGGTTGTTAGTGCAAAGTAACTGTAACATCCCGGTAACAAAGGTTTTTGCACTGAATTTACTAGGTTGTTCTTAGGGCAACTGAAGCATAACGTCCCTTTACCAATGTTTTTTCACTGAATTTGATAGGTTTTTTGTAGGGTACTGTAAGGGATAGGTTTTTAGTAGCGCAACTTAACCATAACGTCCCTTTAACAATGTTTTTTGTTAGTGATTTTGATAGGTTTTTAGTAGGGCACTGTAACCGCAACGTTGCTTTAGCATAGTGTTTTCTGTAAATGTGAAAGGTTTTTGGTACTGCAACTGAACCATAACGTCCCGTTAACATTTTGTCACGGATTCCTTGGCTGCCCTCATGACAAACTTGTTGAAAGCCCAAATTCCGCTGTGTATATATATCAATTTGTGCTACCCCTTCCCTTTGCTCATAGCATCGGTGTATCTTAGAAATTAAGGGCCCGATTCATGGAAGTGCTTTATAAGTGCGCAATCCCATAGGAAAACATTCCATTGATCAAGTTGTAAAGGTGTACATGTTTAAGTGTTGGTGAGTGTGTGAGTGTTTTTTCTTTTTGTGTTAACATTGCATGGTGAGTTTGTGCCGCACATTATTGTCCGAGATGAGTGCAGGTAAGCAATATGGAGGTTTCCTAGGGAGACTGCACCAGGCCGGCGTATGTGCAATCACAAGGCAGGTATCGGTAGGACTCCAGTACTGGTAACACCACCCATGTCGCCAGCCCTACGGATTCATATGGTAGGCTACCGCATTTCAAGTAGTCCTGGCAAGTACGTGGGTTGCTGTACAAACCTATGAATGTACGGCTGCAGCACGCCTGTCTTTAGGAGGCCCACTGGAAAACAACGAACAGTAACCTCCAATGTATGGTGGGCGTGTTAAATGTCGCATTACTTTGACTGATGTGCTGCTTGCCTCCCATGATCCGTGAAACAGACACACCGTCTCTGCACGGAGCACTATGACGGAAAGTGTCAGGGTTCGCCTGTGGGTCGCAGATTTGGAGAAAACATTTCTCTGTAGACGTCACAGTTTGTAGTGAGTCTGCAAAATGGCAAAGCTGGTGCGGCTCAGGCACTCACATACTAGTGCATGTAAAGAGACGTAAGCAAACAGCAGATTCTTCGGAGTGCAAAGAATATCAGTGGTGGTTAGAAAAGTACTGTAGCCGCATGGGTCTCGCAGAATAATGATCTTCCTGCTCCACGTAATGAAGCTTCGTTTCTCGTTCTTGTAAGCATTCTTGTATTTCAGAATGTATTCATCTCCGTGAATGCTGGTCCTACGGCTAATGGCATACCATGAATTGTCCGTACTGCATGTGACGAGAACTGAAATCGAAGCACAAGGGACCAGTGGGCAGGGTACTGCCCTTCCAACAATGCAGTAGGGTAATTCCATGTACAGCATTCTCCACATCTGCTGCGCCAACAACAGGGACACTCCTGTAGGGCAGCGGATCTTTAAAACATTGTTGCAGACCATATGATGCGCTACAGACCCTTACCGGGCAAAGGGCATTGTATCGTGCATGTACTGCGACGCGCTACTCTACAGAGGGAAGGTACTTGGAAGTGCTTGGGAAGGGTAGGTCTGGGAGCATGACAATGACTGCCGCCTATTTAAGTGAGGGCCACCCAACATTTACCGCTCACTGCACGTCCCCTATGTTATCCATGTAGGTGCTGCCCCTTCCGTACCGGCCCTTGCCTTTCGTTCCTTCTGTGTTGTGTGTTACAAGACCAAAATAAATAGAAATCAACTGGAAAAGGAAAAAAGTTAAATAAAGAAAGCTCCTTTCAGTGTTCACCAATGGAATGGCACCGCGCACCGTATACGCTCCACAGAATGTGCGCTAAATAAAGGGAGGTGTGGCACTATGGAGAACACTGCAGCGGAAATGGGTAGAAAGGGCCCGATGTAAAAAGAGGTGTTTTTACATGTTGCAGTGCGTTTTGAAGAGTCTAAGTGTGCAAGACCTACTACAAAAATTCTTACTGTACTTCCAAGACGGGTAGCAAGGCATTTTGGATAGTTCGTGCAGAAATCGGAATGGCAGGAATAGTAAGATAAATGCTATTTCTGGGAAAAGCTCTTAGTGCTGTGAAATGTCGTATTCCCAATTTGTGAAGTACGACATTGGCACATGTTGTAAAAAGGCAGAAATAGACTTTTTCACAATGTACCGTGCTTTCTGCATTTCCGGAGGAAATTAAAAATAATGCAGCCACATCTCTGTCTGCGTAATGCGATAAACAATTATGCAGGAGATCAGAAACAGACGCATGACCTGGGCAAGTGCCTCCTTCATCACATAGGGCACTGTAACATGTTGTGAAATTTTCCCTCAATAATGTCAACATGATCGCACGTCACAAAAATCAGTCACTTCATTGTAGGTACTCCATAGCAGTACAAACCCACATGATACAATCCAAAATGAGCAGCCACTGCACAGTGTTTTCCATTCAATTTCAATCAATGTATTCAGAACTCCCCCAAAATGAGTACGCTGTGGCTCCAGAAACACACAGCCATAACGGCACCTTCTGCATTTCTGTCAATAAATACACCATGTACCACATTCTGTGTGTACAAACCACACCCAGAAACCTTATTGAGCAATCCCATAGCCTCTACAGGCCCATTTCTATGGCCGCCATCTGCAAACAGGGTGTATGTGACACGTGTGACACATGCAATCCTTAAACTCTTGCGATGTCTGCAGACTTTTCGTGCTGTGCATGCGTGGGAGTGGGGAAATAAATTGCAACCAGGGTAGGGGACTTTGTTAGTAGAGGTGGCTCTGAAAAGAGCCTTTGTTTTCTTTTTAAAGGTGCTTCCATAGAACTTTTTTCATTTTTTATAAGTATTTTTGTGTTTTGTAATTCAGCTCACATTTTTACAATAGGGTCTTCAGTGCAGCCTGTAGATTGGAAAAAAAATATATCATTGCCACTGGTCGACAAAGACATGCCATTTGCCTTGAAAACGAGTATATATTGAGAACCAATGTTGTCATTCTCATAGGAGAACATCCCAGCAGCACTCAATAAGTCACACATGCTTCTCTTGATAAGACCCCTTCCGACCTCTGGCTGGTGACAACAATCACTGGAATAGTCCCTTACTGCTCTTGGTGGTCTACATGAGAAAAGCTCCTTGGCAGTGGGGAAAATGCGCTTCACTACTTTCATCAACTTCTTCAGTTGACGGTACACAAGGGAACAAGCCATGGAACCCAAACACAACTCTCCATAGTTCTCCACCACACCATGTACAGTAGCGAAAGTGGCTACTCTTTGACATTCTGCAAGCACAGCCCCGAAACTGCACACATCGCCACAGCACCACAAAGCCTCCACTCCCTCTGAATCGAAACGCCATAAAAGCCTTTTTTGACGGCATACTGAAACAGATCTTCCACAAAGTCATCAACCGACTATCAAGACAGTGCGTCTCTCCATCTCTGCCTGCCACCCTCAGTACACAAGAGTAATGAAAATAATATTGCCGCCCGTTCCTGTGACGCACACCCTGAGCACCTGATTGGACAATCCCCACAGTCCCATGTCCATTGGCCAGCATGGTAAGAAGCGCAGAATGTGGCACATGCGCTTCCCCAAGTACCGTGAGGGCTGCGCCATAGTAAAGCAGGAGGAGTCTTCTTCCCTGTCCACTATTTTTTGTCCATCACTACCTCATTGGGTACTGTTAAATAGTCACACATGCATCCACCAATGGCATCCAAGACGTTAGCATCTAACACAGTCACCTCTGTGCAACACTTCATATGTACCGTTGCACATTAAGGCTCCAAGTGGTGCGTCACTTAAAAAGAACGTCAAGTAGAAAGTTCAGTAAAAGAATGCAAGATTTGTGCATCACCATTAATCCACATGAGCACCCATAGCCACAAAGTGGAGATAGGAAAACCTTTTCTGCAGTACGTTTACAACTCCGTTGTAAGTGCCTGTGCCGATGGTATCTGCCAGTGAGCGTCCATTACGTTCTTACAAAAGGTTACGTTTTTTTCTCCCATCCACTACCGTCAAGTGGCACTTCAATTATTTACGCTCGAAACGTTTCCATTTACCTAGACCACCCATTGTAATATCGAAACATGAACTCTCTTCTTTCCTTCCGACAATACTACAAATTTGTTTCCCCACTAACGCATCTCCTACATACATCGTAATATTATGACACCAAAACCAGCACTGAATGTATGTTACCAACCTAAAGCAATGTCCAAAAAGCTCACTGTCTCCACAGCTGTGGATCTCTCTGTGCTAGACTATTGCAACAGCCTCGTTCTAAATCTGCCTGCTTCTATTCTCTGCCATCTGGAACTCATCCAGAAAAAGACTGTGCGCCTTGTGCTTGACCTCTAGCCCAGGGATCGTAGCTCTACGGGACTGAAATGCCTGCATTAGCTTCCAGTAGCTGCAAACAATAAGGTCAAAACCCTCTGTATTATGTACAAGGCCTTCTGGGCCCTGGGGCCTCAATACCTGCAACTCCACAAGAACCTTATTTGTTTTTGCTCTTTATCAGAGTTTCTCTTTTGTTTGTCTCCTTACATTGTTACAGGATTGTCTTCAACACTTTTTGCACAGTGTAAAACAAAACAGCATAGCTAATGTTGGTAAAAAAAATGCCATTTTCATGGAAGCACTGCAAATTTCGCTCATTAATGATGTGATAGTTGGTGGAGAACATCCCAGCAGTGGGCATACATTGACACATGCTTCTGTTAGTGAAACACCTTCCGACCTCTGGCTGGGGACAAATTACACCCGCTGGTCCCATGCTCCTCTTGGTGGTATGCTTGAGAAAACCACCTTGGCAGTGGGAAAAATCCACATCACTTCTTCCATCAACTTCTTAAGGTGACAGTGCAAACGTCCACATGACATGTACCCCAAATGTAGAGCTCCATACTGCAGGACGACAACATCAACAGTACCGACAAAGGCCACACATCTGCAAAGGTCAACCATACCTCTGAGACTGCCCTCATAGACAGTGCCCCAGAAAGCCTCCACTACTTCCAACGCATAATTAGCAGCCATGCCTCTTTGCGCGGCATACCTGTACAGATCTTGCACAAAGGTATCACCCACTGTTAGGACTCTGTGTCTCTCCATCGCTGCCTGCCACCCTCACTACACAGACTGATGGGGAAAAAATAGTACCGGCCCTTCCTGTGAGTCACACCCTCGACACCTGATTGGCTAATTCCCACAGTTCCATTTCCGTGCTCATCATGCTTAAAAGGGCAGTATGTTATAACAAGGGGGTTGTCCTACCCTCTATGAGTTAAGGAGAATGCAAACATAAATGAAATGCAAACTGGTTATGGACCCTTATGAATGCCCATACAATTGGGGCAGCCATTGTGGGAAGCAACACACTCACTGTTGTTAAACACCAAACTCTTACTCATATAAAAAGTGTCAGCTTTTTAATATTCATAGGCTGATACTTTATCTTTTTAAAGATGTTGAGTATTTATATATACACATATCAATAGATGATAACATTTCATGGTGTACAAACACCTAGCTATAATGAAAATTCAATGTTCCATGTTTACAGATGGCCTGCAGTGCAAACAATACACTTGAATATTTAACAGGCAGTTTGTTAGTAGGTGAGATGTGCCAATATAATTAGGTGCAGGAAACACAGGGTGAAAAATGCGGTTTTATGGGAGACGTTGGTTGTAAGTCTCCTGACTCAGGCTAGTCCGACCTCATATTTGGTCTACGTCTGAATAGAGATGTTAGTAGTATAGGTGTAGCATTCAAAGCAGCCCGTAGGAGTTTCTGGGTCTGCAAGCTGCTGACGTTTCGGCAGAGATAAATGGAAGCCTTCTTCTGGGGCCAACAAAGTCAGGGAACTCTGTGTTGTAAAGACAAAAAATGATAAAAAACATGGGAGGCTGGTGTTAAAACAGCAGCAGAAGTGCTGGATAGGGTCAATGTATAGAATACTAAAGACATATCCTATCTAGTTCCAGAAGGCAAATCCACTCACCACTGAGCGTACTGTGAGTAGGAGTAGATGAGTCAAGGGGATATCACCGCAGGGCTGGCTGTGAAGCAAAAGAAGTCACGATGTATAGGCGTGGTAGCAGATGCCGCTGGATAGGCGGAAAGCCCGTAGGGATCAGGTAGTGGTTTCCTAAAGTGGGGACCGTGATCCGGCTGGATCCAAGGTAAAGCGTACCTGGGGTAAACAGAATTGGAGGGAGAAGGATCATGGAGTGTCCCAAGGGACAAAGAAAGTGAGCAGTGTACGGAATGAGGACCCAGTAGTACAGGGACCCATAAAGAAAATTAGTAACAGGAAAAATAGCGAAGTTACCTGGATGCGATGTAAGGGCAAAGCCCAATGAAGGTCAAGTGTGAGATCTATTCTCGGAGGGAGATAGAGTCATCAAAGCTGGATGGCCTAGGTCAGTGAAAAACAAGCTCGCCCTGGGAAGAAATAGGGAGGGAGAGGCTGGTAAGGTTGGTGGTCCTGAAAGCCTGGGTGGAGGTATTGCAAGGGTCAAAAATTCCTGGTAGTTGGCCAGGAAGGGGGACCTCTCGATTTCGGGGCAAGCGGGAGCAGAAACGGCATCCGGTAATGGCGCCTGTGCTGCTCTGTGAGGGAGAGCAGTGGAGGTGTAGAGGCGTGCGGGTGGTGAGCACGCATGCGCGCCGCAGTAGTAGTGTCTCGGGAGGTCAAGACAGAGATTAGTGGTTTAGGGCAGAGGTGCGCATCATAAGGGGAGTAGTGTCTCCCCACAGCATCAACTCCGAAATGACGGGAGACTCGGCGCTGTGCGACCAATGTGTGGGGGGCCGTCATCCTCCCAGGCAGTGCGGCACTAGAAAGCTCACCCGGTACGTGACTGCGGGAAGCTGAAGTACAGGGAGACAAGGGGGGGCGGGGAGTTAGTGGAGTTCGATTTCCTGTTAGAATTGCACGGTCACAAATGGCCTACTGGGTGGAGAGACCCATGCACGGAACAGGAGGCATGGGAAGAGGGGCATGAAGGTGCTGACAGGCTGATGTGCGATGCTGCAATCTGCTGTGTGCAGTCTGGCGAGTAGGGCGCTGTAGGCCTGACCAGGCTTACTGGCTGGAAGTGCCGATGAAGAATGTTGAAAATGTTGAACAAACAAACAACAACATAACCGTGTAATACAATACATGTGAGACCAGAATATCAGTAGTAACATATATGCAGCTTATGGCAATATATTGACAATAATGTCAGGTTACAGAAAACATAGTACATAACAGATTGTTGTATGTGCGAACTGCATTTATACAAGCAACCACACAGAGTATAGTGATATAGTGATCTGATGTAATGTGCTCAGTAGTTACATGAGTGCTAGATTAGTTGACTAAGCAGAGTGGTAAGTGGACTGTGGTCAGCGGGGGGACAGGAGACAAGTTTGAATACCAATGGCTAGCACACAGATGCGTTACAATCCCCTAAAATTGGCAGTAAAGCAGAATGATATTCTGTGAATGAGATGATTAGAAACGTGAAGGAGTTGCTAATTACTGTATCACCAAAAAGGGCGGGGTAATTCGGAGAATGTAGAAAGAAGGGACTGTCAAGGTCAGGTATTAGAAAGGTCCTGGAGGAGCCTCATTGAGGCCGGTGTTAGTGGATTTGAGTTTATGCATCCACCAGGCTTCTTTATGATTCAGAGTATTGCTGATGTTTGTTTTAGTATGCACTTTGTCCACCACCCACCATACGAAGGAGTCTGGATCATGATGGTGTTCATTGAAATGATGGACCAGAGGGGCGGTGAGAGTCTTGCATCGGATCCGTGACCTATGCTCGCCGATGCGTTTGTGGACGGGTCTAGAAGTTTGCCCAACTTATCGTAAGCCGCAGGGGCACTGGATCACGTAAATGACTTTGGTGGACTTACAGTTGGAGAAGTGCCTGATTTTCCATTCTCTGCCTTCAATGGTGAAGGAATTGAGTTTCTTAGTTTGCCTGCTTGCGGTGCATTGGCCGCATGGGTGGTGTCCAATAATCTCTCATGTCCCACAGCGTAGAGCGAGGCGGGGTTTTATCTGTTTTTGCACTGGTAAGTAATTCCTTGAGGTTTTTAGACCTCCTGAGTGCCATGCTTGGTTTGGGTTCTGTAGGGAGATTGAGTTGAACGAGAGGCCAAAATTTAGTGATGAGAGATTTGAGTTTGGAGGTAGTTGGGCAAAAGGTGGTAACACACGTCATAATGCTCTCAGATGTGGTGTTCTTGGCTTTGGGTATCAGGAGGGCCTCTCTAGGAGGAAATCCTGCTCTTTTGTGAGTGTTTTTTATAAGTTTTTTGGGGTATCCTCTTGAAATCAGTTTTTGTTGTAGTTCGTTGGAAGTGTTTTTGAAAATCATCCATTTGGGTGCAGTTGCAGCGGATCCTCAAAAACTGCCCGTATGGTAGATTGTCTCGTAGTCTCTTGGGGTGGTGGCTATTGTAATGTAGGACGGTATTGCGGTCCGTAGCTTCCTTCAAATTAGAGCATTCTAATTTGTTGTTCTTGGGTGTGATGGTGAGGTCCAGGAAGTTCATTTTCTGGTTACTTTTGTTTATGGTGGACTGGATTTCTGTAGTGCGTTGGTTCAACCATTGGAAGAATTGCATCAGGGTGTCGTCTTCCCCTTTCCAGAGGAAGATAATATCGTCAATGTACCGGAACCACAAGGTCACAGAGTCGAGGTATGGGTTGGCGATATTGAGGACATGTGTCAATTCAAATTCGGACATAAAGATGATGGCCATACTAGGCGCAAATACTGCACCCATAGCAGTGCAACATGTTTGAAGGTAAAAGGTGTTGTTGTACTAAAAGAAGTTGTTAGTGAGGGCTATTTCAAGTAATTCAATGATGAAGTTGATGGGCACCCGTCTCTGTGTCATGTGCTGTGTCAGATGGTGTCGGATGCATTCCAGTGCTTGTTGTTGCGGGATAGAGGTATATAGACTCTTAATGTCTTAAGATACCAGGAGGTCCTCTGAGGGATTGAATGGCTGGTTTTCAAAACGGGTGATGGTATCCATAGTGTCTCTCAAGTAGGTAGGAGTGTGCTGACTCATGGGTTTAAGGAAGTGATCTATACATTTTCCAATGGGTTCAAGGATAGAACCGCATCCTTAGACGATGAGTCTACCAGGGGGAGTATGGCTATCCTTATGGCTTTTGGGAAGGGCGTACAGAACAGGGGTTCTTCCTTCAGATGTATTGAGGAAGGCCTCTTTGTCTGTGATCCAATTGCGTTCTAATGCATATCTGGTCATTCCTTGAATTTTATTTTTTATGTCTGTAGTTGGATCCTTTTTCAATTTTCTGTAGTTGCCTTCCTCGTTGAGGAGGGAGGGACATGACCATGGCATTGTACTGGATGTTATTTTGTGACTCTGTGTCTCTCCATCGCTGCCTGCCACCCTCACTACACAGACTGATGGGGAAAAAAATAGTACCGGCCCATCCTGTGAGTCACACCCTCGACACCCGATTGGCTAATTCCTACAGTTCCATTTCCGTGCTCACCATGCTTAAAAGGGCAGTATGTGGCACATGCGCATTCCCAGCTACAGTGAGGGCCGTGCCCCAGTAAAGCAGGGACAGTCCTCCTTCCCTTTCCACTCCATCTATGCATCCAAGGCGATAGGCCCTCACCACAGAGAACACACCATAGTACACGCTATGTTTAAATGCTCACGTCATGTGCACTGCACTCCCCATCTGCAATTCAGCCTGCTAGCTTTCACCCTGGCCGCATATTTGTATGCATGGCTGCATAACATTGCGTTGGGTGTGCTGAACGGTATGTAGGAGGCTGTGTACATTGGCCATATTTTACATGTGTGCTGCTGAGCACTTCCTTTTATGCTGCAATATCTTAAAGCACTTCCTAAAGCAAGGGTGTTATAAGGGCCTAACCATAGCAAACGCAAATGTTGACATTTGGCTCCCTATTGTGCAACAGGTGCAATGATCTACACCATATGCTAACGTACGCAAAGCAGCTCACTTCTGCTGTTCTACCAAGTCTACAATGTCCTCCACAACCATTGTGTAAATGTCACCAACTTCAAATGCATGCAGAGTTACAATTGCATGGCTGTATTATGTTGTGGTGGCTGTGATGAAGGCCTAGGCTGTTGGGTACATGGCCTTTGGCCATGTACCCAACAGTTTATGCCTTGCCCACACCCACCACAACATAACAGAGCCATGCAGGCAAACATGTAGGCATGTGCCAGAATTCATAAAGGCAACATAGGCACCAGCACTTCTACCCAACCGCTGCACCATAAAGCAGGGATGCAAGCACACATGTTCCACTTACCATAATGCACCAACATACCACAGTGTTTGGCACTGCTACCCACTTCCATTCACAAAGCATTGTAATAATGCCAACCAAACAACATAATCTTCACAACATTGGTCCTGCTCCCAACACACTAGTACGTGCATAGAACCAATACTGCATAGTGCACTGCAACACTTACTAATCTGCGCAATGCAGACTACCCAAGCAAGTTGAACCGTAACCTCTTCTATATGTACACTATTCCAACAGTGCATCCAGTAGAGACACTGCAGGACTGCTCACTGCAGCATCTCCACCCATACACCGACAACTGTAGGATGTTCTAACAATCACCACACCCATGCAACCAACAATGTGTGCAATGCAGCCAAACCACACACACAAAGCAACAATGTGGCACCTACTTGCAAAGAGTGGGCATACCTTTTCAACCAGTGGACACACTTTTCTGTGAAAGGGCTCCAACACGATATGTTTAAATGTTCATGTCATGTGAAATGCACTCCCCTTCTGCAATTCAGCCTACCACCACTCATCACAGAAAGAGATGACCGCTAGAGCTGTCATGCCATAACGAAGGCTGCCTGCAATCACCACACAAGGGTGTTGCCTGTTGACGTAACCGCAAATTGGTGTAGTATGCACCGGTACAACTGGCACACCACCGTCTTCTTCTAATGAGAATTATCACATGAAGCACTTCTCACTCCCCCACCCTTTCCATCCCTTCTTACCACCACCAGATGCCATAACTATGTTTTCCAGGCCCTTTTGACGCTGCATTGTCCTCCGATACAACTTCCAGTGTTCTCAAAAACGTTTGACACACATCACGTCACCGCACACTGCAGTGTAATCAAAATGTTGACCGCACAGCGAACAGGGAAATGTGACGCCGTAGCAGAGCCAGATATAACAAATTTTAGTGCCCACACTGTTACATACAAGAGCCCCAGCCATGCACACAATGCCTTAGGGGCTTTGGAGACACACCACAACACTATCCTCTAATACACCATGGCAGCGTTTCCCAAAAACTTTGAAGCACAGCATGCTTCCCTCCAGCCAACCACCGGCCGCGTCCAATGTTCGCCGACATCACGGCGTGCTGCAAGCCAATGACACTTCTATCCGTGGAGCGAACATGGAAATGGGTCTGCGGAGCGGACCCAGATATCACTCATTTTTTGAGACGTACATTTCAGTTCTATGCAACAAAAGTACTGGTCAGATTTCTACCAAACACACAAAAGCACACGTTCTGACCCAAGCCCCCGGTCCTGCCGCAAATTTGGAGAAAATTCGTGCAGCCGTTCGGCCTGTAACCGTGTGCAAAGTTTTTCCCCATTCAGTCTATGGAGAAAAAAAAATGTTGGGAACCACCATAACTTTGCCCCCTTTCCCCCCTTGCACGAAACCAAACTTGCCGAAAAAATTCAGATGGGGCCATATACTTTTGCAAAGTTTGGTGAGGATTCCTCCAAGGGGAACGAAGTTATAAGCTGCCGAAAGTAGTATTCGGCTCTTCCAGGTTCCTTATACGTCCCTGAAGTTCCATACGGTTAGTTGCAGTAAGCGGCTGCAAGCTTGCTTTGTGTGTTTCTTGCTTTCTTGCGTTTCTCCATTTGGCTAATGAAATAAAAATGATTCTGAAAGTATGTACATGTATCTGTCCTCTATCTACAGAGCTGTGTATGCATGCTCTTCGTGTGTACACATGCGTGTCTGTGTAACTTCATGCAGGGATGAGAGTTTACTTCGTGGCTAACGTTGCTATGTCGTGGTGTCTCTATGACGATCAGCATGGCTAGATATTTATCATTTGTCAACCTGGTCCAGTGATGTAGCACCTGTGTCTGGGAAGACGTTAGCTGGATAGGGTTTGAACGGTTGTGTAAGTGAATATCTGCTCACATATGTAGAATGTACTGGCCCTCCTGGGAGCTGGCCGAACAGTGACTGGCATCTCTCGTTTCTCAGTCTTCGGGCTGTCATGTGTATTGGGCATACGAGTGCCATTCCAGAGACCCTCTCTTCACTACTTTGCCCTCAGAGTCTTTTATTCAGTGTTCAATAAATGGAAGCTCTTTTCCTTCATTCAATTTGGTATTCCAAAAATGCTGTTTTGTTGGATTCATTCAATTTGTTAGCCAACAGATGCAACTTTGCATCTTTCATTCAGTTTTGTTTTTAAAAAAAGCACCTTTGTCTGTTTCATTCAGTTCGGTATTCAATAAAGGCAAAGTTATGTATTTCATTCACTTCGATAATTCAGTAAAGGTGACTTTGCTTGTTACCACGAACCGCTACTACCTTCATGGTCCCTTGAAGCGGCCTGTTTGTTCCAGTGTTCCTGAGACTTAACCGGGCTTAGCAGCTCCGTTTCTGTGAGCGTGAAAGCGTTTGCGCCGGGTGCTTAACTCTGCACTCTCCGGCTCTCGTGCACTGCTTCGCCTCCGCTTCTCGGCAGCGCTTCCTGCCAGACTTCCCTTCTGTGGAATCCTCGTCCTGCATTATTAAGCCTGCAGGACTCCCAGGGTTTTGGTTGGCTTCTGCACGTCTCAGCTTCTGTACGGCTCCTGGTTCCACTTCTTGCTCTTTCTCTGCCTTTCCATTGTGGTTCAGCCTTACACCTTTTATACACCTGTGGACCACCGATGGGCTGCAGATGTATATCATTAACCAACACTATATGGTCCGGATTACATGGACATGCCTGACCCATCTGCATCTTCTTCATCCAAGTACTAAAGAGGTCAGAGGAAATGGTATCCATTACTCTCAGTTGCTTCTTCCTCGTCCAAGTACCAGAGTGGAGAAAATATGTATTATTCATAGGCCTCAGTTGTTTCTTCCTCGTCTCAGTGGTTCCATGTAATAATGTTCCCTCAAAAATATTGCCATGGTGGGGGCGTGGCCTGGAGCACCAGCGATGCGCCTGCTTCCTTGAGGTCCTCCGCCCGAGACCCGCGGCATTTAGCATTTAATCAACCCCTAGCGAACGGATTGAATCGACTGATGGAGCTATGGCGAGCTGATATGCTGGGGCACTCGCCGATGTGCAGTAAGGCTCCATTATTCC
This sequence comes from Ambystoma mexicanum, assembly GCF_040938575.1. Taxonomy (NCBI): domain Eukaryota; kingdom Metazoa; phylum Chordata; class Amphibia; order Caudata; family Ambystomatidae; genus Ambystoma; species Ambystoma mexicanum. Next base: position 685,788,651 of record NC_090934.1, on the reverse strand, counting down.
CCGATTAAGCACTGAAATGGATCGAACTCTCCCGCGCTCGCAGTCCGGCAGCGACGTTTCCAAGATGGCGGACGGGACCGGCTGAGGAGCTGGAAGTGGATCTGAGAGGAGAGATTCCTCGCCCGTCACCGGCGGCTCGCTCCGAAGATTTCCAGGGTACTGACGCGGACTGAGCCGTGAAAACGAAGGGCTCCCCTCTCCGTGGCTGACCAGCAAGTAGCGTCGGAGCCAGATCCGAACCGAGGACTGGGAGAACTGCGGCATCCGAGAGCGGCGACAAAAGAGAGGTGAGCCCATCCCCCATAAGCATCGGCCCTGCGGAGTGAGCGAAGCGCTCGGCCCCCCCGAGGCACTCACTAATTGAGGGCCCTGAGGCCTTACTCTAAACTCGGCCCAACGGGGGAGAATCACTTGAGTCCCTGATAAGTAGCAGAACTCCGGCTTCCCCTCCCCCAACACCATTCCAGCTACGACAGAGGAACCCGGACACGCGGCCATAGAAGCCTGAACCTCGACCCTCCGCTGGCCCAGCCACCTGGCGAATTCCTGGGGCGCCCCTGCCCACCGTCACCCTGATAACCCGGATCTCAGCCCTGTGTAGAGCCTGAAACATCAGCTCCCTGGCGGGCAGTCCCCTACCCTTTGCGACCCATCCGGAAAAGAAACCCCAGGGTCATTGTAATGGCAAGATGTCGAAGCCCGCTAAAACAACCAAGTCCTCGGACATTTCCACCATGCTCCTAGTGCCGGATAAGGCAAATAAGCCGGACCTTCCCCCTAGGCTCACCCCACACAAAGCCCCGGAAGAACAAGCTAAGCTGGACACCAAAGATGACATTGTGGCCTTCATGCGGGACATCAAAGCTGAGTTTAGGTCCTGCATGACTGAGCTCATCACACGTCTAGAACAGACAGACCAACGACTCACAGAAGCCGAACAGAGGCTAGGAGAAGTCGAGGACTTAACCCAGAGCCATGACGCAACGCTAATAGAAATGCAACGCGAGATTCAAGCGCTCCAGACTAGAAGCGAAGTGCTCGAATTTAAGCAGGAGGACCTAGAGAATAGGGCACGACGGAATAACTTGCGCATCCGAGGGGTCCCGTCGTCTGTCCAAGACAGAGAACTACCATAATATATAAGCAATTTTTTCCAGGCCCTTCTCCCGCTCACGGACAAAGCTCAACTCGTCCTGGACCGAACCCACAGATTGCGCCCGAGGCGAGGAGTAGACTCAGACGACCCCCCGGATGTAATCACTAGAGTCCATTTCTACGTCAGCAAAGAGGCCATCTCGGCGATAAGTCGCACCAAGGACGAGCTCTCATTCATGGGTACCCCAGTTCAGATATTCCAGGATCTCTCCCTGATGACCCTTCAGAAAAGAAGAGCCCTCAAGCCCTTGACCCTGTTCCTCCAAAGCCAGCAGATCCGCTACCGATGGCTGTTCCCTTCCACTCTCCAATTCACATACCAGGGAACCCTGCACAAAATCAGCCATCTTGAGGACGCGAAGTCCATCTTGCATCCAAACTCCCTGGAGGCCTCGCTCTCCTCCAGTCCTCTTCTCCCGCCAGAAGAACCAGACCAATCACCCCAAAGACAGCAACAACAATCCTGGTCTAAAGCACAGAGACGCCGGAGGATACGATGATCCAGTCATACCCCTCTATTGTGATCTAGCCGATCCCAAAACTAAAGCGGAACATAACTATGCCGCGGGCCCCGAGCGGCCCACACCCCACTCCGAGGAGTATGTCACCAACTCACCCTTGGAGGCGAACCAAGTCCAATGGTTCTACCCCGGCCCTGTTGGCGGGGATAACTGTTCTGGCCCTGTTGGCCGTTGAGAAGGCCGCACAGAAAACCCCGGCCCCCCACACACATCCATGTTCACCCTCCCGTTTCAGTTTGCCCTCCCGTTGGAGAGGTTATAAAACAAGACCACCAGAGAGCCGCATTGTAACCAAGCTCTTGGATGATGCCTGAAACTCATGACCCCCCCACAGAGCCCACCCCAGCCATCGAAGAAAGCCCACGATGACCCTCAACCGCACCTACAAGTGAAGTTCCTAACCCTCAACGTCAGAGACTTAAACGGGCCGCAGAAGAGGAAATCTATGCTACGGCATCTACAGAACGAAGAGGCCTCAGTCATATTCCTTCAAGAAACTCACCTGATTCCAGCAGATTTCACTAGGCTCCGCGACAGACAATTCCCGTTACAATTTCTGGCATCGAACGGCACCAAAAAAGGTGGAGCAGCGTTACTCATCACTAAGACACTTAGACCACAAATCTTAGACACTTTGCTTTGCCCAGAAGGCCGCTTCGTAGCAATTAAATGCCGGATCTACGGCCAGCTATACACCTTTATCTCGATCTACGCCCCGAATGATAAACAGGAAGAGTTTTACTCAGCTCTGGAAGATGCCCTCCGGCCATTCGTGGAGGGTCAAACAATAATAGGGGGAGACTTCAACGGAGCCCCTGACCCAATCAAAGATAAATCTCACCCCCCTGCTTGTAAAGACTTCAGTGTGGCAACAGCTCTGCTTAAACTTTTCTGCACCTTAGATGTGGTCGACACATGGAGAGTCTTACATCCAGAGGTCCGCGACTACTCATTCTATTCTTATGTACACAGAACTTACTCCCGCATCGACCTGCTGCTGGCGTCCCCCCAAGTCCTGGCTTACACCGATGAGGTGACCATAGGTCCCAGAATCTTATCGGATCATGCTCCGGTCATGCTAACATTGAGAGCCCATGACCCTGATCCGCTCCCAAAATGCAAGTGGTTCCTATACGACCCGATCTTGAATGACATGTCATTAAGGGATGTGGTAGCGAAAGCCATCAAAGACTACTTCAAAGAAAATAAGAGCGAGAACACCTCACCGGCCAACACGTGGGACGCAATGAAAGCGGTTGTGAGAGGGGTCCTAATCTCCCAAGGAGCGGCCTACCACAAAAAGAAGCACCAGACTTGCCAGATCTTACAGGAGGACGTAGAGAGAGCAGAAGCTATATGTAAAGCAAAAAACTGGATGCCCAGAACCCATCGAGCCCTGCAGATAGCTCGGAAGAAGCTAGAAGCACATTACGCTGAAGACACAGCTCAGATTCTTCCCAGAACAGAGCTACTACGCTAAAGGGAACAAGGCCAACACATTTCTGGTGGAAAAACTGGCGAAGACCAGAAAGAGAAATTACATCCTAGGCCTCCGCGATTCCCAGGGCAGAGTCCAGTTCGCAGAGGGAGACAAGCAACACATCGCAGTCACTCACCTCACAGACACGATGACAGCCTCCCCGAGATCGCCCGAAGAGCAGCTCTCTTACCTGCGAGACGCAGCGCTTCCCCGGATCGCCCCTACGGTGCGAGACGAGTTGGAGACCCCGATCACGAGCGAAGAGGTCGACAAAGTCATCAAAAGTCTCAAACCAAGGGCCCCGGGTCCAGACGGATTCTCTACCCGCTTTTACAAAGTCTTTCGCTCGCAGCTGGTGACCCCCCTCACATCGCTCTTTAACTCCTTCGCTACCTCGGGGTCCATTACCTCATCCATGCAGAATCGATCACGGTTCTCGCCCTGAAGCCGGGAAAAGACCCCAGAGACATCACAGCGTATAGACCTATCTCTCTACTAAACCTGGACGCTAACATTTACTCAAAGATCTTGGCCAACCGATTAGCGAGAGTGCTCCCGGACATCATCAACCCAGATCAGACAGGATTCGTACTGAATAGATCCGCTGCAGACAACGTCCGCAGGGTCCTAAACCTGGTCGAAGTCACTCAGCGAGATGCACGTAAATTGGCTGTGCTAGCTTTAGATGCGACTAAAGCTTTTGACAAAGTAGATTGGTCATTCCTCCGATTCACCCTAGAGTCCTTTCACTTTGGACCAACATTTCAGAAACTCGTCTTGGCGAACTACCAATCACCGAAGACCTTGCTCCGCGTTAACAGCTTCCTATCTAACCCGATCCCCTTATCATGCGGCACCAGACAAGGATGTCCCTTGTCTCCCCTGCTCTTCGCCCTGGTTATGGAGCCACTGGCCCAAAGGATCCGACTGAACCCCAGAATCAAAGGCCTCCAAGTAGGCCCCACTCAACATAAAATAGCACTATATGCGGATGATGTGTTATTAACCATATCGGACACCACCCAATCGCTGAGGTCCTCCCTGGCAGAAATTCATTGCTTTGGTAAAGTTTCAGGATTCGCGATAAACTTCGTGAAATCATCGGCTCTGGGGGTGAGACTGGAGCAGGAAGATAAGGATTCTTTCAGAGCCCTCTGCCCGATCCGGCTCAGCGAAAAGTCCATCCCCTACCTAGGAGTACAGATCACAGCCCGACCGGAGGATACCTACCAAGCAAACTTTAAACCACTATTCAAGACTTTGGAAGAAGATCTCACTCGCTGGCTCTCACAGGAGATCTCACTACTGGGATGTATAGCAGCATGTAAAATGAACCTCCTTCCACGCCTGTTTTACAGCTGTTTGGCCATTCCAATTTTGATCCCCTGGTCCCCACTATTGCGCCTCCAAAGGAAGGTACTACGCTTCATCTGGAAAGGTAAAAAATCAAGGATCCCACTCAAGACGATGCTGGGCAATCCGAACTTGGGAGGCCTGGGAGTCCCAGACCTCCAGAAATACCAGATCGCGGCCCAGCTGGCTCACACTGTGCGCTGGACGATAACTTCGAACAGACCTATATGGGTCGAGATTGAACAATCCCGCTTACCCCTCCCTCTCCGCTTCCTCCTGCACCTTTCCCCCGTCCTCCGAAGAACGTGGCCGAACATCCTCTCTTCCACTAGGCAGACTGTAAAAGCTTGGGAATGGACACATAAACAGAGGGGAATCCCTAGAGGCCTAGGCCCAGCTTCTCCGGTATTTCATAACCCAGCGTTCTCCCCAGGAACCCACCTAGTGAACTTTAAGAACTGGATCGCCGGCGGCCTCAGCTCCCTAAGCCAGCTCTTTGAGAGGAATCAGCCACTCACCTTTGAACAATGCAAAAACACATTTGACCTGGCGGAAACAGACAGATTCACATTTGTGCAACTGCGGCATTGGTGTTCCCATCCAACAACACGCAAAGCAGCGACCCGAGATCTAGACCCTACAGAGCTGACAATCGCAGATCCCCCACACCGAGGGCGCATCTCAGGGATGTACAAACTGTTGCAGACAAATCTCCTGGTCGCTAGAGCAACCTACATGAACCAATGGGAAACAGACCTAGGACACCCAATAGAAGACCAGGTCTGGTCAGACATTTGGTCTCGCACGCGGGCCTCCTCCTTCTGCATCACTAATCGGGAGTGTACCCATAAACTACTTCTAAGATGGTACTACCCGCCACTTAGACTATACCATTTCAACCCAGCCTTGGACCCTCGATGCTGGCGTTGATGCGGCCTACAGCGATCGTTCATCCATATGTGGTGGTCCTGCCCAGTGGTTGTAAACTTCTGGGCCCAATGCATCGCCACCATAGCAGACATAACTGGGATAAAGCTGCCCTTGGAGCCAGAATCAATCCCATTAGGAGCCCCGCTTCCAGGCATGTACCCAAGGTCGGGTAGAAGAGCCACCCTCCTTACTCACCTCCTCCTGGCCGCTAAAATCACGGTGGCACGAACCTGGAAATCGCCAGAGGGACCCCTGATGATCCTATGGTGGCTGAAACTTTGGGACATCTTTGTCGCAGAAAAGATCACGGCGGCAAACAGAGGCCTCCTTCACCGCTTCACGAACATCTGGTCCCCAGTAATAAGACTATGACCAGAGCTATCCAGCACTACCTTTTAAGCCATGAGCGGTAGCAAACGCTCTAACAGCAAGGAGCACGGAGATGATACAACGGACAGAAGAGCAAGATTTGGACATTAAATGAGGGGGGACGGGAATGGGGTTGATGAGGGAGGAGATGATCAATGAGCTCCACAGATTGTCATGAAAGAATATGTTGTAATTTTATTTTTCTCTGGTGTGTCGATCAAAAATAAACATGTTTAAAAAAAATATATATTGCCATGCAACAACAAAAAAAAAAAACTAATTGCAGACAAATTCCCGTTTTTTGTGGGGACATTATTACATGGAACATGCGGGGGACACCCCTGCTGCCCCTGTCCCTATATATATTGTTACCTAAATAATGTCGCCACAACCTTTTCCCCGCAAAATTATATATGCAACCATATATATAGGGATATTATTACCTGATACCGTCTCAGTACTGTTATGAAACCCAAGAGGGGAACAAAGGGGGACGGCCTTCTAGGGACCTAAAAAGGTCAGAAGAGGGATAGACTGATTGTCATAAGGACAAGGGGGATACTGTGTTTTGGTCCACAGTACCTAATTCCTAGTTTGTCTCCTTCTCCGTCGAACACTTCGGGGATAATTGGATCTCCTGCTCTTTTCATAGATAAGGGAGCATGGTGCGCAATATCCCATAACTACTTGTGGGATAGGGGTTCCCTCCTGGAAGGAGAATGTAGGCTACTGCGTCTAACCTAAGGGTATCTCACCTCCAATCCCCAAGGACTCTCGATCCAGGTGGTCATCCCTCACTTGTCCATCCACAGGGACATGATCCAAAAGAGATGGCCTTTCTTTGGCCACCTGCACAGAGGATCCCGGGGAGTAAATGTTAGAAGACCCTAAGGTTTCTCACAATGTGATTGTGGCAATTTCGATTGGGTAATAATTGTATATGAAATATTTTATGTAAAGTGCTTCAGATAGGTGCGCCATATAAATAACAAGATATAATTATAAAAAATATAAGTTATAAATATGAACCAAGAAGAGAAATCTGTGGGTTAGGTGGGATGGTTGCATGTGAATCTATAAAAGATATCAATTCTGGAGAAAGGGAGATACAGGTAACTTATTCCTTCGCCAGCAGTGGACCTTTCTGATGCACATTCTGTTTGAATAGATTATAAATCTGTATAAACACAAGCATACAATGCAAACAGCCTCACCTTCAGGAAAAGCTCACCTTACTCAAATAGATTACAAAGCACAGCTTGTCTGACCCTGGACTCCTCTGTGAAATCCCTGTCAACACAGTACGATCTTGTGAAGGTGTAGACAGACCTCCAGGTGGCCACCCTGCAGATATCCAAAAGTGGGAAACTGGAGAAGAATACAGTAGGGGAAGAGATTTCCTTAATGGAGTGTGCCTTGGGCCAATCAGGGAGCTGCCGGTTAGGCAGTAGGAAATACAGGCCGACAGCCAGCGGGAGATGGAAGACTTGGACTGCCCTTTGTCTACAGCCCTAGGACAAAAAGCCACAAACAACAGAGTTCTTTCAGATTTGTCTGCTATGGGCAACATTATACTTAAAGGCAAGCATTACGTCCAGTGAATGCAGCAAGAATTCCACTAGAGTAGAGTACAGAGCAAAGAATACAGGCAAGCCTAAGGGTTTGTTAAGATGGAATAACAAAAGGCACATTAGGCATGAAAGGAGGATTCGTCAACAGCACAACATTGGACTTTTAGAACAATGGGTATGGTGGTTTGCATGATAAAGCCTTGATCTCTCCAACTTTCCTGGCAGAGGTGATGGCGACTAAAATGGCAGTCTTTTTAGGAGAGGAACTTTAAGTCTGCCTTGTGCAAGGGCTCAAAGGGAGAACCCATTAGTTTGGAAGGAACAAGGAAAAAGCTCAACAGAGGCATTCGAAAACGATGAAAACAAAAGAAAAAAATGTGTATGATATGATATAGCATTTATAATGCGCCTTTACACAAGTGTTTCAAGGCGGGACGAGCCAAGGGAGGGGGAACAGAGGGGAGACAGAAACCGATCCTACTAGGCCAGGTGTCATTCAGATCGCGCAAGTGCATGGGAAGGGGAAGAAGGAAAGTGCAAGGGGGGGGTGGAGTGCATGGGATAATAGAATAAATAACAATAAGTAAAACAGTACGGCCATCAGGTGTCAAGTGCTGGTAGTGGGACTGTAGGGATACAGAAAACGCTCCCCAAGTGCGGGGGTTGCCAGGAAGGCAGTGCAGGTGTGACTGGCGGGGGAGGGACCTGGGCCCGAGAACAGAGGGTGGCCAGGTAACCAGAGCAGTTTCAGTTTCAGCCAGGAGGTCAGCAGGGGAGAGGAGGAGAAAAAGCAGAGGCAAAGAAAAAGGTTTTGAGGTGCCTCCGGAACCGGAGATGGTTCTCCTCAAGTTTCAGGGAGGCTGTTCCAGAGGGAGGCCCCAGCCAAAGAAAGAGATCTACCACCAACTTGTTGCTTGGAGGAGCGACTGACCCTGAGGGAGTTGGAGGCGGATGAGCGAAGAGCTTGAGAAGGAAGATATTTAGGAAGAGAGAGTTGGAGGAATTGAGGGCCCAGAAGGCCTTGTGGACAATGCAGAGAGTTTTGAACTTAATCATTGCAGCCACTGGGAGCCAGTGCAGAGATTTCAGTCCTGGAGAGATACGATCCCTGGGCTTGAGGCCAAGGACAAGTCTTGCAGTCCTGTTCTGGATGAGTTGCAGAGGACGGAGAGTAGAAGCGGGCAGATTTAGAAAGAGGCTGTTACAATAGACCAGCCTAGAGAGAACCAGAGCTCTGGAGACAGTGAGCTTCTGGGGGAAGGAGAGGAAAGGAAGAATACCTCTGAGGAGGTGGAGCTGGTAGTGTGACTTCTTAGAGATGTCAGAAATGTGAGGAGAGAAGAAGAGTGTTCAGTCGAAGATGATCCTGAGGTTTTTAGCCTCACAGGTGGGAGCAGGAGTAGGGCCAAAGATCGTACATCGTCAAATGAAGAAGAAAACATTCTGAGGACTCCGAACACTTGAACGTGTGGCAATAAATCTGATGATGGCCTCCAGCGGTGGAGCCAAGGAAGTCTCTGCCTATTGGCAGTGGGTCAATATGACCCAAAATGACCAAAAGAACACTAACGTGACTGCAGTTTCACATTTAAACGTAAACTGCATTAATGTTAGCTAGGATTTCCAGCCTGACGACAAAGAATATTCAAACAGCATGTTAATCTATGAAAGAGTCAATGCTAGAGAAGATAGAGCGTCTGAATATAAGTAAGCCCACAGGGCTGCTAGGTATGTCTGGCAGGATTCTACCTGAATCCCTAAAGCTGCTGAATGTGTGATAAAAGATCAGGCATAATCTAGCAACACCAGCAGCAGATGCTTCTGATAATGCTGGTGACCCATGGCAGAATCCCAAGCACTTGCTTCTACACTACTTCAGAGTAGACTACTTTCTCACTACCTGAATAATCTGCATGTTTTCACCGGATAAAGCAGCGTAAACCACCGACTTTAGGTAACAGACTGCAAAGCTCATGGATTGAGAGGAGGGGTGCATGATCTGGCCCTTTACCAGGGGCCCTCGATACCAGTTCCAGGATGTCCGGAAGATATACTGTGGGACGACGTGACAGATTCATGAGGTCTGAGAACCAGAAGCTTTCTGGGCACCAGGGAGCTATGAAAATCAGGTAACAGTTCTGAAAGTTTAACAAATCTTGATGAATCAGGAGAAGGGGAGGAGAGGGGAGGGGAGGGCATATACCATCCCCAAGACATCTCTATTGCATCACCTAAGGAGTTCAGTTCTCTCCCTGGCCCTCTCTCAAGGTATAAAGTGGACACTTCCGATTGGAGCTTGTATCAAAGAGGTCTATCTGGTGAGGTTCCCGGGAAACAAGGTTAGTGTCACATCCTTGTTGATTTACCATTTGGGGCTGGTGGATGCTAGCTGGCTCACAGTGTCTGCATTGGCTTCTCCGTACCGGGAATGTTAATCGTTTGAAGTAAAATGTTCTGAAAAAAGGCCCACTCCTATAAGCTCACTGCCAACATGGTCAGATGTTCAGAATTTGTGACCCCTTGCTTGTTCAAGTAGAACATTCGCAGAGAACTGCTGTCTGAATCCACAGACTGGTTTTCGATATTGGGCTGTGTGGAGGATCAGAAGAGAAGAAGGGCACGGACACGTTAAATGCATGTTCTTCTGTGAAGTTTATTTAAAGAAAAAAAGGCTTTCTCTCTCCCGATAACTATGGGGTGTTCCCTGCCTATCTTACCAATGAAGATGCTTGTCAGTCCAGATTAATGTCCAAGAACGAATCCATCCTCTGTCCAACTCTAAGCTTCTGACCCTACCACTATTATAACTAAGGGCAGGATAATGACTCCCTTCCCTGGTGCTTGTGTTTTGTCCACGGTTTCTTCTCGCTCCTCTTACTCCTTTCAGTAGACCATATGCAAATAGTCTCTTGTCATCCACTGTATTGTGAGAAACCCAAGGGTGTCTCACGGTCTGAACCCCAGGGATCTCTTGCTCAGGTGGCCAGGGCACGGCCATCACCCTTGGATCCAATCCCTGGGGGTGGACAAATGCGGTGGGATCACCTGGGTGAGGGGGCCTCAGGGCGAGATATCAGAAGGCGAGATGCAGTACTCCCCCCCCCCCCCCCTTCCGAGACACCCCAACCTGACATTCCCTCCACCTACATAGGGTGTTGGAGGCCTATCTCGTTACCTCCCCCCCAATTCCAACCTGTAACGAGACAAGATGGAGGTATATACGAGAATAAGGAAAAGGGAATTACACATATTACCCAGTCATTTACAACAAGGTGATTGTCCCCCTTTTTCTGACAGCAATATAGCCATTTCTTCCGCGATTCCTAGAAAAGACTGATTATTCCTCTTGTTTCTGTCTTCACTTGCAGTGCCGTGCCTCCCTTACAGTATCAGGTTTTGTGGTTCTCTTGGGGTACTGGTACTTCCCTGGTCAGTTTAAGTCTATTTAGGTTCCTTTTCTCCCTGTTGTAGGGTTCCAGAATCTGTGTTACACTCTCCTCTCTTTTATGGTACCTCAAGTTCCAATTACAATTCCCCCCCTTCTCGGAGTGCAGTTTCATGTAAGAGTTTGGGGTTCCTGGCTTCACAGGTTTGTTCTCCCCAAATATCTCTCTTTTCTATGCTCTCTTATCTTCGAGATATGGGTGGGCCTTCCCTTTTCCGCAAAGACAGGGTTCGAAATGTACAGGAGCTTGGAGCCAATTATCTCCTAATTATAACCAAGGGGAGCCGGGTTAGCGTGAAACCAGTAGCTACCAGGAGCTACTTTTGACTCCCAGGAAAGTGGTGCCATACAAACATAGCTATCGGATATTAACTGTGTAGCATGAAGGCATCATGAAAAAGGACACAGACAACAGATTCCAAATTCAAAATAATCAAGTTTATTAACTTAAATGTCAGGTTGGAAAAAGGCCTAACTTGCCCTATACTAAGGTGGGATTTCCTCACCTAAATAAAACTAAAAGAAAAGTCTGAGTCAAAGAGTTCAATTTAGGAATCGGTCTGTGTCCAAAAACATATGCTTTCCCTCACAACTAGAACTATACAACGTATAGGGATGACAGCAATCAAAAAGAAAACAGTGTTTAACACAAAGTCCTAAGGCTCTTCCAGCTTGCAGTGCTCTTGCAGCTCCCTTCCCCGAGTATGAAAAAGTTCAACAAAGTAAAGTATCAAAATTGCCTTTTTGAGAATTAGAATGTAAATGTCTCTTCAGGTCTCAGGGTTTCCTTCCCCCACGCTCCAAATCACACCTTTTAAATGAAAGGCTTCCATTCAGGACTCAGGGTTCCCTTCCCCAAGTTCCAAAGGCAACATAATTCCAAAAGAAACACAAAATGTCCTGGTCTTCTATAGTTTGATGTTGTTTTCAAATATACAGTTCAAATGAGTTTGGAGCTTTCCCACATTTTTTGAAAATGTCATTACAAGTCAAGCTTCAAATATATTACAGCATACAGTGATTGGTTTATAGCACTTCAATATGTGATGATTTGTATGGGTTCCGACCGCCTTTCCTCCTTTAGATTTCAACTGTTTAATTCTGCTTAGTAGCAAAGTCTTAGCTCTGTTTAACAGCAAAGTCTAAGTTAATTTAGTGTTCAATAATGAAACCTCTGTCTAAGAGTTTGTTTTCCCTCATATGGAGTTCAATTGTTTGTTTCACTTTAAATGCATAGTACAGCGTGCAAAGACTTAACCGTGTCTCTTGCCACACACAACCACTCTCATGCAAGATATTCCCTTTTTCGAAATATTGAACAAAAGTAACTGTTTGGTGTACTTTAATTGAATAGTTCGGTGTTCAGAGACTTTCGAGAACGTGTTCTTGCCATATGCGACCACTCTGATACAATGTAATTCAGGAAACACTCCAGTTCACACACACGCACCAGGTTTTTCGGGCACTAGAAACACACTGGTCGCTTTGAATGCTTGTGGTGCAGCACAGGTCACCTGACGTTCTTCCTTCTGTGTCGGGGCTCCAGTTCCTGCCCCTCAGACACTCCTGGGGTGGTACTCCACCACGGGGGAACGAGCACATTGAACAGAAAGTAATGGGCGGAACAGAAAGTAATGGGCAGCCTTTCTGCACGGCTCCCTTCAGCTTTCCCAATTTGCTCCAGGGAGTCCACACTCACACGGCACAGACTTGTGCTGCCTGCACCAACCTCCTGGTCCTTCTCCTGATGAATCCCTCTGCCTCTGGGTTGGGCTCCATTTATACACCATCAGTCCCTTGACAGGCTGCAGGTGTGATAGATTGTTAGCAGTGTGGCAAGCAGAGCGCTGAAGACCCTTTGGAAGATGTAGAGTTAATGCAGCGGGAAGCGAAGCTGAAAGACACTGTAGGCCGCTGGCCGACTGCAAGAGGGATACAGGCATGACTGAGCGAAGCTGTCGTGTGAGTCCCGAGCTGCAGGAGGAGCATTGCTGGGTAAGCGAAGCCACGGAGAGCCGCTGGGAGAATAGGCGAGGTAACACACGGAATGGAGAGAACTTGTGGCGACAGGGGACCTTGCGGGAAATCCGTAAGATCCGACCAGTGAGTGTACCAAAAAGGGGGCGGGGGGACACCGGGCTAGCAAGCAAATATGCAAAGCAAGCAAAGAACATTGATTTGAACAGAAGTGAGCATTTCTATGAATACTGATTTGAGTGAAAGCAAATATGAGCACTTTAGAATAATGATCGGAATGAAAGAGTTTGCACATCTGCCCGATACAAAGAACTGTATAATAAGAGAAACCAAGCACTGGCAAACACCAAGAGAGTTCAAGGAACTGTGTTCTATGAGAAATTGGGCATTGGCAATAGCCAAGAGAATTACAAGGTTGCATGTTATGAGACAACACGCACTGGCAAGAGCTATCTCAGGAGGATAGCTCAGGGGCAACGTGCTGGCCTTGGAAGAAAAACTATGCGAAGCAACGCAGGTTTGATCCCCGGGTCCGCTCTTAGAAACCTCTGGGTATTAAGCGCGTTATAAATAAGCTATCATATCATATCAAGAGAATACAAGGTAGTGTAACAAGTGCATGGCGGCCAGCCAAGCCGTGGTACAGTGTGAGGAGTGTATGACACAGGTGAATAAAACAAGCAGCACTGTCAAGTTGAAGCAGTGGCCTAGTGTTGATGGAAAAACAACAGGGAAGGATTATCGGTTACATGACCTAGAATGGGTGGCCTGTGTGGTCCAACAACTGCACCTAGACCGGGTGCACCCTTGCATGGAAAAGCTACTGAAAGCACCCACAAAGAAACTTGTGTTGAACTGCAACAAACTTGTATGTGTTTTGAAGTCAAGAAGAGTGAACTACTTATGTGAACTAGTGAAAAGTAACAATATCAGAAGAGCTGGGAAGTGTCGGAAGGAATTGTGTCGTTTTGAAAAGCTGGAAGATTTGCACTCTAGGGGAAGGGAACCCTATGCCTTATGAACTATTTTGAACTTGTGGAAGGGAAAGCTGATTACAAGCCAAGAGCCGGAATAAACTCTGAACTTTATTTTGAACACTACTTATTTTGATGCCGACATCCCTACACATTGTATACAGTTAGACGTGAGGGCAAGTATAGGTTTTGGACAGAGACAGACATTTGCTTTGGACTTCCTGACAGAGTACCCTTGGTTTTCTTTAGGTCGGGAAATCCCACTTTAGCATAGGGCAAGTTAGGCCTTACTCCATCCTGCATTTTGAGTTAATAAATTGTGTAGACCAAACTTGATTCTGTTGTCTGTGTCGGTTTTGTGATGCCTTCACAAAGGTAACATGAGGAGAAATGTCTGTAAAGTGCACTTCTTCCATTAAGTTCTTTTGATCATACCACCAGAGCAGGGCAGCTCATCTGATATAGGCAACTGCTGGGACTGAGGGTCAATTGCCTAGGAACAGACGGGTCTCAGGGTCAGCTTGGTTCTGCGCATCTGGAGTCTGGTCAGCGGAACAGCCAGCATGCATGAGGCCATGAGACTTAAGAGTCTTTGTGAGCACCCTGCTGTCATGGAATGCGCTCGGAGTAAGAGATTGCATGCCTTTTACATGTCCAATATTCATTCTGCAATTGTACATACTCTGTCTTGAGATGTGTTCTAACAAAAGCCTATAAAATCAGATGATGTTACTGTTAAAGTCTACTTCGCTCAGTTCAACCAAAATCTAAAACAGTTAAGCAGTGTCACAGATAACAGAGAATAAACACAGAGCCTGGAAGACAGTCCAGGGGTATTTATCATAGAGGTACCAAAAAAGGTGTAGAATTTTCTTTGTAGCAAAGATTAGAGACTGGTAATTTTGCTTAATGCAGGCACTTGTTGGCCAAGGGGTGGGAAATGGCACTAGGGCTGTGCCTCTCTCCCTAGTCTTCCTTGGGATGCCCAGCCTAGCCCAGGCATCCGTAAAACCTGGTTAGTACTCTGGTCGGTAACCCCTACTGCCTTAACTCTTGATCTTACCCTACAGATATTTTCCTTAAATGTAGGCTCACTGAGTCCCTCAGGGACTTTCTAACTTTCCTTACTCTCCATACGTTACTCTTCGAATGTGAAAGGGGCATAGCAATTATGCTCTAAGATTTTCCTAGTTCCTCACATGCCCATATCACCTGACCATGATGGTTTACCCACTTCCTCTTTTCAGCTCCTCCCCACCAAACCTTCTGTCACTGCGATGTCTCACTTCATTTTCCACATGCCTCCACCCTTTGATGTCAACTCTTCTCCTCCCACTTCATTACAACTACAATGACTCCTAAAGCACCAAGACTCCTCCTTCTACTACTACTCCTTCTATGACCAATCCTCCTCCTGCTCCTCCTCCTCCTCCTCATCCTCATCCTCCTCATCCTCCTCCTACTCCACTACTACCCCCACCTCCCACTGCTACTCACCCCCTCCCACTTCACTACACAAACATCCACCTTCACATCTGCTCCTTACACCAATTTATAACCCCCCCGCCAGACCGTACCCTTGCACTCACCAAGTGAATAACTCACCTTTATTCAATAAATGCCTCCACATTCCACCAATACTTGCTTCCTCCTGCTGGTCTCTTAGTCCACCTCCACTCCAGTGATGACCTCATCTGGAAACCCCACACTTCTTGTTTCCTGTGCCCTGGTCATACTTCTCTCCCCCTGTCCTGGTGGGCCAGCTTTTTCTAGCCAATCTTTTTCTACCTTTCCCTTCTGCACTGTGTATGTGCAAGAGGAAGTCTTTACAAGGGGTCTGAGCCCCGCCCAGAAGACACTGCATTAAAAAGTGGGCTAAGACCATGCCCACTTCCACTGCACACATTTTCTGTCTCAGAAAAGTAAAACCAGCCTGCAGTGGGCAATGTTGAAGTTCTTGTTTCAGGTTTCCCCTGGTAAGGCAAGTTCTCAAGGGGTGGCCCGAGTCTGTCCCAACATGCTTTGGTGGTCTGGGGGTGGGGGAGGGGGTCAGCTAGTGTATGCGGGTGTCCGCTGATGCTTCTTGGCGGCCCAGTTTGGTTTCCCTGAATATTGCGTAGCACCGCAGCTCCCTGCGGCGACTCTAGGATGGCTTAGCATAGACACGGCTGCCCCTACAGTCCAGGGCTGCTGGCACATCTAGTAAGTGGCTGGCTCTGGTGTTTGGTGTCTCATATTTCCATTCTCTTCCATCATGGTGGTCTCTGCAAATGAAAGGAAAAACCGGCGAGCATTTGAAGGTAGAGGCACGACTGGAGACAACAGCCTGAATGAAAGCATCCTGGCGCAAGGACGGGGAACAGGAACTGAGGTTTTCACTGCTGCCACTTGCTTAATCAGTACCATGAGCAGCGATGGATCACCTTGTGGAAGGTCTTCCCCCTCCCCCTCTTGACAAGGCCAGGCTATTGGCCTGGTCACTGGAGGTGCATCAAAATGTGTGGTTCAAAAGCCACCTCCAGGGAATGAGCTTTCGTCATCCAGCAATGGATATACGTTTGTGCCCAGGAGGTGGAGAAAATCTGCAACTGCTATCAACACCTTCATAAAAACTCATGGAGCTAAGCTAAGGACAAACAGTAGAACTCTGTACCGGAAATAAGCCTGTCCTACTGAAACTCTTTGAAATTATCGGTGCACTAGACACATCGGGATATGCAGGTAAGCAGCTTTCAGATCCACTTCACAGATCCAGTCTCTCGGGTGAAAGGCAGGCTTGGTTTGTGCGGGAGTGTTCCTCTTGAATTTTTCTAGGGGTATATGCAGATGAAAGCCCGCCAAGTCGAATATGTTGCACAGGCATGCCTGGTCTGCTTTGGGCAATGTAGGTAGACTCAAGTGAGACCCCTCGCCTCTCTCATTGAGGGAAACTTCCCCTATTGCTTTCATAAGGAGGAGGTTAAATAAGTCTTCCCTTAGAGAGGGGGGGATCACATTTGTAAGGCGGGAGAAGAGATAGGGGATGGAGGAAGTGGCAACAGAAAACCTCTGCTTACCACCAACAGGAGCGAAAAGGGAGGGTAGCTGCCCCCCCCCCCACGAGTGTAGAATTAGAAAATATCCTCCTACATACACCTACTAGAGCCTGTCGTCTTTGCAGAGGGTTTCAGAAGTATTCATTAAGATGAGGATGGCCTCAAATAAATAGTTGCTGCTACAATCACTGATGAAGATGGCTGGGGACAGGTTATTAATGAGATTGGCTCAGAAGACAGAAGCCTATATTTCATATTTATTAGTTTGAATGACTTAATGTGGTTTGACCCAGAACTTCCTTGCCTCAGCAAGTAAATCTTTCTGTAAGCAATCTCCAAACCTCTCTGAAGCCTTGAGGGAACGAACACCAGATAGAATGCTTGCTTCTGATGGTGGCATTTCTGGTAGAAATTTCCAAAAAATCCATTAGATCCATAAGTCACTCTCTTGATCTCCATCTTCAGGTTTGAAAAGGCCTTTGAAGGGTGGTGGGTGGAGTTCCCTCGAAGGGTCTTTTGTATCTAGCACCTGAGGTATTGGATCTACAGGTGCTGATTGAGGTTCAGTAACCGGATCTTCCTGTTGTCTAGGAGCCAGCCACGAGGACAGGTGGGTAAGTGGGTTTTTGTTGGTCCTGTCATTGAGGGAGAATCTTTCTAAAAAAAAAAAAAATATTAAAAAAAAAAAAAAGGTCCTTCAAATATTATTCCATTGGAACAGAATGGATTAGTAACTGACATTTTGTGAAAAAAAAAGAGTCAGAGCTTTGTGAATAACATTGAGTTTGAGAACAGATCATGGCGAGGGAAGGGTCAGGTCCAGGACTCTATAAAAGTTAGTTGCCAAGTTGGCCTGCCCAACCATGGTTCCATGAAGAGTTTGTATTTTGATCTGTTTTAGCTTGAATCACGATTTCCTCCCTCTTTAAGGCTGTAAAAACAGCAAAATTCTGTTAGCTGGATTACAATGGATTTCTTCTTTTTTCTTTTTTAAAGCCATTGCAAAAACCAAACTTAGCTGTGCAGCCAGCCATCTTCCACAATCTTTTGTGAAATCCAGATCTCCAGTAGGCCCAGGAAGTCACCTGACCCTTCCTTTTTCTCCCCAGCCCTGGAAAGCAGAGCCAAAAAGGACAGTTTGTGTCTTGTCTGTAGAAGATTTGGTGTTGCAAAGAGCTGTTGGTCTACTTTAGCTTGAATCAGGTGTTCCCCCCTTCTCAAAGTTTTAAAACAGCAAGCATTGCTATTTTAGCTGGATTGGAATGGTTTCCTCCAGTTATTTAAGCCTATGGAAAGCACTGACTTAGCTTTGCTGAGCAGCCATCTTCCACACCCGTCTACCACAATCCTTGTGAAATCACCCCAGCAGCCTAGGGCAGCCTGGCCCAGGCAGCCAACGAAGGCCAAAAGCTAATGTTACCTTTTGTTTGCCTGGCTCTATGGCACGCTCTACCCTGGCCCATTGGACCACAAAGCAGCAAGGTATGGGACCGCGCTGGGAATAATTCACCACAGTGATATCATGTAAACTATACCATTTAGTAACCTGCTACTACAATATTTTTGCCATTCTGAAAATTGGCCACTGGGAACTCAACATTTTTTGGTAACTGCCCACTTTGTATCTTGCCTTTTTTGATCATCCGCCACTGGGATTCTTGTGCCATTTTTGATTCCTCGCGACTAATATTTCCAAATGTTGACAACTGCCAATGAAGACTCCAGGGCATTTGTCCCTTCTCCCCAGGGTGTGTGGGGGCACTCCCATTGAAAGTAGGGAGGTGAGCCCGCTAAGCAAGACCTTCCCCAACGGTTAGGGCAAGAGGGATCTCAGTGGGAGTGACTCCCCCTTAGGGGACAAGGACTCCCAGTGTTTCTCAAGATCTCACCCAAAACCTGTGCTCTTTGTCTATATGGGATCTGACGAGGTTGTCAACGTGATTAAGCCTGTCTTTTTGTACAACATTAATGCTGACCCCTACTCAAATCTGCAATCCTGTAATCAACTGAACATTGTCCCTCATTACAGAGGCCCATATAAAAGACCTTTAAACTCTCATATGTGGGAGACCAGCTGATGTAGAATCCATCTGCTGGGTTTGAAACGTGCAGAGCAGAGGCTGCCACTATCGCAGGCAACATGCGCTGCTTGGAGGCAGGACCAGAGAGTGTACATGGTGGGCGAGCAGTCCACAAACTAAGTTCACTGCTCGTGTCCAGAGAGATGCCAACAGTGGAAGAGAAAGACACCAGCAAACCCACGGCAAGGTTGCCGCCAGAGAAATCCAGAGAGTACCAGCAGACCCACAAGAAGGGCAATGCTGGAAAAGGCCCAATGAAGCACTGGTGAACCCAGAAGAAGGCCACCGCTGGAGGAAGCAAAGGAACGAGTTACTGAGGACCCACCGAGAAGGCTGCCGCCAGAGAATGACAGAAAGCGACCCGACGTGAGGGAGTCAGCCGCCACCGGAGCCACCGACCCTCCAACAGAGTATTATGTTCGCGGCTTGGGTATGAGAAAGGGAGGTGATCAGTCGAGCTCTGCAACAAACATGGGGAAATACAAGACCTGGGGGTATCAAGGAGGGCAATGCTTATGAGAGGGCTTGTCACCAATCCCACAGAAACAAAGGAGAACACAGAGGAGACGGAGCATAAACCTGAGAAATTACCCAAGCAAGGCATAAATGAAGGCGTTAGAAGGCCCATTAAAAAGGTCCAACACAACCAAGCTAAGATACGGATAAGGAGGTCCAAGATAGAAAATTGAACTAAGTGAAGTTATTGACTACAACCTTGAGAGGAGGACTAGTTTCCCTGGAAAAGAGGCTGTCAAGATATTTGGTATTTGGAGGGGAATGAGAAAAGTAATCTTTTTTTTTGCTTAAGTGAAACTTCAATGTTGACAAAGGACCAATAGGAAAGCCAGCCTATGGTAAAAGACTTGGGAAGTGAATTGTGTTTTCATCAATAACTGTCATAAAACCAAGTGATTTTGGACATTAGACTGTTGGCAGTGGCGAAACACAGAACTGTGATGAACATTTCTTGGCATGGAGGGGGTCAGCTATGAGGTCCTAAGCCTGGAAGGCATTTTAATGTATTTGTTGTAGTTTGTGTTTAGTGGTAGGGCCCATTAGTTCGATTAGGTTTCGAACTGAGGACAGACCCTTTTATGTTGAAGACATTCTGACAAGCAGCTTTGATCTTTCAGTTGAAGATAGGGAACCTCACTATAGCAGTAGGGGCCAGATTAGGTTGGTTTTCATTTTAGTTAAACATCTTTTTGTTGAATCATGTTCAGTGTGGTCCCAACTCCTATTTCCAGCACACCACATGTGCCACTGAGATATTTCACCAACTTGATTAAACGCCACTGAGATACTTGATCACTTTGACACAGTGATATTTTGACATTTTGATCACTGGCTTCAGGGAGACTTTTGCAACTTTGATAACTTCCCACTGTGTGTAGGGAAACCTATGTAAAACAAAAAGAAGGCAAAGTGCGACTTTACATTTAAAAATCAAAAACATAAGCTGCAGCCTTGCATCTGAAAAAGACACATGTGCAGAAATGTGCGATGTTAGCAGCTGTGAGAAACCAAAGGGTGTCTCACCTACTAGTCACCGGGGATCTCTCTCTCAGGTGGCCAGGGCACGGCCATCGCCTTTGGATCCAGACCCTGGTGGTGGACGAGTGCGGAAGGATCACCTGGGTGAGGGGTCTTCAAGGAGTGGGAGTGAGGTGACCTATGGTGAGACAGTATTCCCCCTCACCGTACCCATGACCCATCCTATTTTATAGGATTCGCCAATGTCCCAATTCTCATCCCCTTTCCTACACAAACACTGGGCTGAGAAAGAGGGTGACAGAGTAAAGAGGCCAACCCTTACACATCCCATTGGACATGTCTGGCTAATCGGGTCAGGCAAAGTCAGGCACTTGACTTTAATAAGGTACATCTGATACCCATTAACTCCACCCACACGGATAAAAGGCGGAACATAGAGACACACTCTGAGCAAGGTGGAACACGAGAAGGAGCTGAACTTCTGGGGCAAAGGCAAACCTACTGGAGCAGAGCAACAGACAGAAGGACGAGAGAAAGGGTTGAGAAACCCAGGAGTTCCCTGCAGGAGTTCGTTGCCTCCAGAGAGCCATGAAAGACACGTGGAGAAGGCCAAATCCCAGCCAAGAAGAATGCATTGTGTTTCAAGGACGGCAGAGGCCAGAGTTGGGGAGGCCAAGCCTGTGTTATTAACCTTGACCCATGAATTAAACTGCAAAGACAAGAAAAGAATGCACACAGCCGGTGAGTTGGTGAGCGACGTGAAAGTCTGGTGTGTGTTTTAAGGAAAAATTGAAGTTGCAACAGTATATCTGACAAATTGAAGGCTGAACACATGTGGGTGAGACGTGAAGGAAGGCAGACCTGTAGTGAACTTTAAAACCAGTGATACAGAGTAGCGGAGTGATCCGGCAAAAGAAAGTAGCCCACTCGAAAGTCTCCAAGAAGGGTGAAAGCTTTTGCTATAAAGCCACAAAGTGAATGTTGAACTTTTGTACTTCAGACTCTACCCAGATCATGAGACACTGGGGCAAATAACATAAGAGTGCGAGCCGAATGGAAATCAAAGTGATGCTGAGTAGATCTATAGTTTAAGCCTTGCACATTTGAAAGCACAGACCACCAACATACAACCCGACATTTGCAGATAAATTTGCAGTCACCATAACCAGCATCACAGCAGAACATGACCTTCTGATCACACTAGGGCTTTAACATACTAGGGCATCTATGTGATGTTAAATTAAATTACAGAGAATGATTTACCACCAAAACTTAATATCAAATTTTGTATTTATTTTTATTTGGACAGGAATCTCTTCCCAAGCACCCTCCCCACCCCCATTTCCCTGTGCTTTTAAACCCTCACCAACCCCCTCGCCACCAATTTTGACCTCTTTACCCCACCCCCATATCCATTTTAATTAAGAAATTCAGTATTTTTCGTTATTATGGCAGGGATCGAAATTCAGATTATATAACCAAGAGCTAAACGCAGCTCTTGGCTATACAGCATTAACCAGTGACCAAGGGCTACCACTGATGAACAAGGAGCTAGTACATAGCGCTCCACAAATATAATTTCCACATGAGATGGAAACATATTTGTATCCGTTATAGATGAACTCTAAAGGTTTTAAATGTCATGTAGATGTGTCCAAGAGTGTATTTATAGATTGTCCCAAATGCACAGAGTTAAATTCACATAAGTGTGTATGTTCAGCATCAGTTGGCCTTGGGAGACAAAATTAGCTCCTGTGGCTGTTGTTGTCACACTAACCAGGCTCTTCCAGGCTACAAGCAGGAGCAAATAGGGCCCACCTCCCCTCAAATGTTCTGTTTTCTATTCTCTAATATTAATGGATACCGACTTGAACGTCTGGTTTGAAGAGAAGAATACCAACTCTGTCAAGTCACTGACCTACCAACTATCCATCATGCACCTACAACAAACAGTGAAGAGGGCAACACATGCAGCCATACACACCTTGAATGCAATGTTCTGCAAGAAAAGCTGAACTACAATTCTACCATCAATACACATTCTTTGGAGCGACCACCATATGATTACTTTTGTGATTCCTGATGAGTACAGGCCACCCATGTAAATCAAATTCCAATTACGAAAAGAAACTGGAAATCCTTCAAAACCATGGACCTCAACTCCAGACTGGAATCCACAAAACCGGCCAACACTCTCCTGGACCCCCCTCCACCAGAAGAAAATAATTAAACACTCCAAAAATGGATCACTGATGCTGTAGCACAGAAGAAACTATTTGGCCCCTTTCAAAATAAAATGCTTGCCAGATGGTTTATGCCACACCTCAAAGCCCTGAAGAAAAACAGGAAACTCAAAAAAGCATGGAGGAATCATCACAACCAAGAGGACACAAATGTCATACCAAAAACACATATGGATCTATAAAGCTGAAATACCTAATGCAAAGAAACTGCGCTATGCTGAACACATCTCAAAAGCAAGCAACACACAGAAATCTGATCAACATCTTGCAATAAAAGTTCATGTCCCTAGCAGCAACTCTGAATTCCTTGCAAATAACTTTTCAAACAAAGTCAGAAATACCCAAAAAGTCATTACCACTCTACCCAAGGACATAGACAACAATATCACCAGCAATCAACCCCAGAGGCAAACAATACTAAACTACTTCAAACCGATCGATAGAAGACTTCACTGAACTAGTGCAGGAAAGCAACAAAGCTGGCTCGCCTGTAGACCCTTGCCCACCAGATATCTACAAGAATATCCTCCACAAATAGACACCTTCAAAATGCATTTGCAATCTCAAGAACCATCCGCTGGAAACAGGAACTGTACCTAGAGGTTTTAAAGCTGCCTACATTAAACTACTTCCAAAAGATATTCAGGAAATACAGACATTCCCATTAACTACGTGCCTTTGTCAAACTGCTAGAACCATATGTATATGGACAAATCCTGACATGTGGAATCCAACCACATGTGGAATACAAGCCAGTTTTAGGCCTATGAGATGAACTAAATCAGCACTCAGACTCCAACATCACTTTCGCCATGATACTTTTGGATCCTTCAGCTGCTTTAGACATGGTCAACCATGCAACGTTCATCAAAAAGATACAAGAAGCAGGTGTAAGCAAGATTCCACTATAAAATCATTCCTGACAGAAAGAACACAAACCATCTGGCTACCACACTTCAGCTCAACATCACACATCACGCATATTCACCTGTCGGGTTCCACAAGGCTCATTTTACCACTACGCTTCTACATTTACATGACCCCACTCATGAAATCGTCAAGTAAGACTGACTCAGATGCGGTGACTATGCAAATGAAACTCAAATGGTCTTCAAAATCGATACCAGTTGGGACAAAGACCAAACCCTTCTCAAATGCCTCTCACAAATAAACACATGGATGAGCAACAACAGACTTAAACTCAACCCAGACAAAACTGAAATAATGATCAAGCCCAACAACCTCTCTTTACAACCTCATTTACGATGGACTACTGAAATGGGTACCAGACAAGAATCATTCATTTTAAGTAGTTAAAAATCGAAGAAAGTTCCTGGACAACAACCTAATATTGGAATCTAAAGTCCAGATCCCAGCGGCAAGACTTATCTTAAGACTCAACAAGAGAGAACGTCGCACGCCAGCACCAACATCTCTACACTGGGTACCAGGCAAGAAAGGGATATATTTCAATAGACTTGGCATCAAAGGTCCTTGCAGAAAGAACTAAATCGGCCAATCCATCAGACAATCACAAATCAGGTCAATCAGCTCAAGTCTAATAACAGACCTAGGAATTAAAAGTGGTGGTTGCAAGGCATTTTATGGAACACAAACATCAATGTAGAAAAATGTGTTTTCAGATTTTGGAGGTACTGGACCATCAAGAAGGAGACACCATTTTGCAGAGAAAATATTACATGAGAAGTAGTTTGGGCATTTCTTAACTTATTGCCACCTGGTGGAATAGACGAAATACTGAATATCAATTTTCACTTGAAACATCTTAGCTGGTGGAACTTATAGAAGTGATCAATTACACACATTATGTTTCTTTTCGAATTTGAATTCAGGATTGTTTTGGGGTTATAGGCAGAATAGTCAATTGTGAGAGATCTTGCGAGTCATAAGCATCTGGAGAGCCGTAGGATGCAGATCCCTGTCCAGTGCACACTACAGTGCTGAGGTTTATGGCACCCTAGTCAAGGGGTGTCGGGGCAAAACCGATAATGGAGCACCAGAGCACTAGGAGCTATGTAAGCATTTTAATATCACAGCAGAAATAATATGCCAGTCCATGACAATTATATTAATGAAACTTTGATATACTATAAAAGACATGGAAGCAACATGAAATTCTTTATTTACCAATGAGTAGAAGGGTTCCAACAGCTAAACCTCCACCTAAAGAAAAACAGAAAATGTATTAAAAACAAAAAACTAATTTAACATACAATAATACGGTTTATATTAGTGTTTCATACCAGATTCATCCCGATTCTAAGCACTATAATAATAGCCGTTACTAAAAGGGTGTTAAATCGTCTTCTTAGGGAAGAAGGCTAAGTTAGTCGAATGGGCTCGCCCCATGTCAGGGGGGAACACTTCATTTACGAGCTATCGCGGTGGACAAAGCCTTCTAAACATTCTTTTTTTTTAAACACTCTTTATTGGCATTTCACTATAACAGTTCCACAACTTACCCCCGCCCTCCCTTACCCCCCCAATACCAATCCCTCCACATACATGAACATCTGTAATCAAACAATCCAACCGATTCCCAATCCCACCCCCCCCACCGCTTCCCAGTGTCTCATCTACTTCCTTTTGTCTCCATTGGTCACAGAACAGCAGGCTTCAGTGTCCATTGTTCGTTGAGGGCTAGGCCTGTCCACCTTCCGCTCACACCACCGGGGTCCCTCCTCCCCCCTGTCCCTCTCATATTCCCCTTCCTGCGTCTGCCTTTTCACGGTGGGCGTAAATCATTGTCTTTCGCCAGATCATTTAACAATTGGGACCAATGGACCGTCACCACTTCCCGGTCTTCTCCCGTCTCCCAATTCCGAAGCACCGTTAGCTCTGCTAACCCCCACCTCCGTACATCCTTCCGCCATAAATTGATCATCGGGCCCTGGGGCGATTTCCACGCTATTTCCATTCGGCGCTTAGCCAATATTAGCAGAAAGCGGCCCATTCTGTTCCGTACCTTATTTCGCTTCCCCCCCCCGGGAGCTTCCCCCACAAGCAGTTCTCCGGACATCGCTCCAGGGTGGTTCCCAGTACCTCATTCAATCCTTTAAGCACCTCGTCCCAGTATTCTACTATAACCGCACATTCCCACACCATATGCCAGAACCCCGCCCGCACCGAACTGCATCTAGGACATTCACCCAACCGATCCCCCGTCATCGCCCTAAATGCCAAAGGGGTGACATATACCCTATGCAAAATGTTAAATTGGACCAGCTGGAAGCGGGCATTCCTCAAAGACTTCCGGACCAAGTCCCAAACCTGCCCCCATTCTTCATCTGATATAGACGCCCCATAGCCACTTCCCACTTCTCCTTAACCTTCAGCTGCCCCTCTGCCGACCCCTACCCCAGAGCCTTAAATATCCGCAAAATACGCGCCCTACCCCCATCTGGTCAAGTAGCACTCGAAGAACTGGACATGGCTCTGCCATCCTGCGAACCACCGCCCCATATGCCAAAATGACTCCCTGCGGCAGATCAAACTTATCACACCACTCCTTGCAGGTAAGAAGCTTCCCACCCTCAAAAAGGTCCCCCACCTTCTCACATCCCTTCTCCCTTAACCTCCGTATCCCCACCCTCCCAATCGCCTGGCGGAGCTTCTGGTCGGCCCCCCATGGGAGATTACCCTTGTAGCGGCCCCTCACCCCCTTATCGCACCCCACGTACTTCATCCATATCTCCCTTACCACCTCGAAAACCACTGATGTCCATGTAGCCCCCAACAGATGCCACAGGAGCTCTACCGCCCTACAATCCGGCTGCATGGGCCCTACCAATACCTTAAGAAGCTCTGCCTCCGGTTGATCCCACACCAACACTGACTGTAGCTGTGCCGCCACAAAGTATTTTTCATAATTCGGGAGACCCAGCCCTCCCCTCTAACATCCAGCATTTTAAAGAACACTTTCTTTGCCACATACGGTATATTTGTGAAAAAGTAAAGCAAACGTGGAAGGATCACCATTTTACATAGTGCCACCCTCCCCATCAATGAAAGGGGTAAACCTTCAAAAACTGGATGGAGTCACCTATTCTGGACAATGCCATCCCTGTGTTATGCACAAACGTGTCCACCACTTCATGAAACACCTGCACCCCTAAGTATCGAAATGACTCCTTCTCCCATCGTATCCCCCCAAGTCTGGCAGTTCCTCCAGCGGACATTCCTGTAGCCCCCCCCAACGGGAACAAGACCAACTTCTCAGTGTTTATAGGGGACCCTGACATGTACCTAAAGTTCCGTAGTACTTCCAAAAGGTCTGGAAGATATGTTTTAGGGTCCCCTACATATAACAACAAGTCGTCCGCATAGAGGGACACTATGTGTTTCTGTCCTCCCACCTCGATTCCAGCCTCCGCCATTTCCTGTCGCAAGAACGCCGCCAGAGGTTCTAAGGTCAACGCAAACAGAATTGGAGAGGCTGCACACCCCTGCCTTGTCCCCCTTCCCAACTCCCACGTCCCCGACACCCAATTATTAGTTCTCACCAACGCTAGCGGTTTAGTGTACAACAAAGCCAACCACCTACAAATATTCTCCCCAAACCCAAATTCCCGCAGCACCCGAAACAACCATTTCCACTCTAGGGAATCAAACGCCTTCATAGCGTCAAATTACGCCATTGCCATGTCCCGCCTTTGGAGCTTCACCTGATCCATCACATGATGCAACCGGGAGATGTTACCCGGCGTGCTCCTGCCCCCTATAAACCCACATTGGTCAGGATGCGTCAAGCTCGGCGCCACCGTCGCCAGCCTAGCGGCCAAAATCTTCCTCAGGATTTTCCCCAACTATGTTCAATAACGAGATGGGCCAATATGCCGCACAGTCCCTCGGAACCTTCCCTTCTTTTAAAATCACTGTTATAAAGGCCTCCCTCAGTGATTCTGGGAGGCACCCCCCCTGGAATGCCTCCTCGTAAACCTTCTGAAGTTGCGGAATCAAGAGGTCAGCAAACTCCACCGGGAGTCCGTCGCTACCCGGAGCTGTACCCCTCCTCATAGTGCGGATCGCCCAACAGATGTCCTCGTCTCCTATCGGGGCCTCTAGTTCCTCCCGACGGTCCTCCCCCAGTCTCGGCAGCCGCAGCACCTCCATGAGATCTTCCAGATCTAAATACCCCCCTCAGTCACATATAACCCCTTATAATACGTTACAAAAGCTTCATTAATCTCTTTCTGGGTCCCAACTACCTCCCCCGTACTAGATCGAAGCTGGGTTATGACTCGAGTCGGACTTTCCCTGCTGATTAACCAAGCCAGGAGTTTACCCGCCTTATCCCCCTCCCCATGGAGTTTAACATCCCGCCTGTTATCAAAGTGTGCAAGTTCCGACAGGGTCCTCTGATGGAGTTCCAGCGCCTGCGCCAGAGCCTCCCCCACCTATACGCCCCCTGCCGCCTCTCTATCCAATTCGCAACACGAGCTTTTGTCCGCTGCAGCGTCTCTAGGAGCCGTTTCTGCATCCCTACTGTCATGGCCAAACATTTCCCTCTCATAGTCGCTTTGAAGGCCTCCCATAGCACTCCCCTAGCCTCCACCGTGCCCTCATTCAGCACAAAGTATGACCTGATCTCCTCTCTGAGCTCTGCTACAAACGCCCCATCTGGCAACGCTCCCCTCTGCATCCGCCATAACCGCCGTTGGGGATCCACACTGGGCCCACACACCGTCGTCACCAAAGGGGAGTGATCCGATAGGATGCGCCCGAGGTACATCGTCTCTCCAAAATAGTGATAGTACTCTCTTCCTGTTACCATATAATCTAGGCACGAGTACGAACCGTGCACACTCGAGTGGTAGGAGTATCCTCTCTCCTCCCCATGTTTCTCCCGCCACACTTCCACCAAGTCCAATTCCCCCATTACCTTCCGTAACGACCCCGCCATGTGTTTCTTAGGGCCCCCTCTAGTTCCCCCCATCCAACCGCTCATCCAAGTGGCAATTAAAATCCCCCCCCACAGTATCATTTCCCCTCTATAAGCCCCCATCATGCGCAACACCGAAGGGAAATTCTCTTTATCATCCACATTTGGTGCATACGAGTTAACCAAGCATATTGACCTGTTTTCCCACAAGCAGTGCGCAAGGACCGCTCTACCCTCCCCATCCTTCATCACCCGCTCCACCTTCAATGGCGCCCCCCTTGCCACGCAAATCAGAACACCCCTCGCCTGGGATGAGTACGCCGTACCAGTTATCTGCCCTCCCCACAGCTTCTCCAACCTCCACAAGAACTCTGCATTTGCATGTGTCTCCTGCAGCAGGGCCACTTGTATTCCTTGCCTTTTCAAAAACTCCCCCACCCTCTTCCTCTTCTGATAGTGCCCCAGTCCTCCGACATTCCATGTCCCAATTTTTAAACTCCCTAGCTTACCCATCCGATACACTGAAGCTTTCTCCCACATTGGTCCTTCTCCTGTTCAGCCCCCCATCCTCCGTATCCACTTCTCTCTCCACCTTCCCACACCTCTCTCCCCTGCTGTGCTACACCTCATTCCCCCTAATCTTATCCAACTTCCCCCCTCCCGCACCAGACCCCCAACTTGGTGCCATCACCCCAGACCCTCCCCCCTTCCTTCACCCTCCCGCCTCCCCTCCCTCACCCCGCCCTCCTCCCTATGCCCTGCATAACCCCTCCCCCCGAACTCCTCTCCCCTGCTCCATAACTACAGACCCACTGGAATGACTCAGCCCCCCTTCCTCACCTCCCTTGGGGTTGGTAGTCAGTAGAGTCGCTTAAATTAAGGGCTTCACCACCTGCCCCATGCAGCCCCACCAATGTGTTCCCCCCTTCTTCTCCTATGCCTCCTCACTGCCAAAAAGCCAATTTCTGCTGGGTTCTCCACCACTGATGTCTCGCTGGGTATTACCCACACTCTTCCGCCTCCTGACCCGCTCTCATCTTAGGACTCCCCGACAGCGGCTCCCCTTGATGTTTCCCCGCATCCAGTCAGTCCCATACCTCTCTCGGACACGTAAAGAACCACGATTTCCCCCCCCCCCCCGACAACACTTTCAACTTAGCTGGGAAAAATATCATGTATTTTAAATTGAGTTCCCTTAGTCGGCTTCGTACTGCATCAAAGGATCTCCTCTGACGCTGCACCTCAAGCGTGAAGTCCGGGAAGATCCTCAACTTCGCGCCACCGATCACATAGTGGCCCCACCTGCGAGCATCCTGCAGAATGGCATCCTGATTCCGGAAGTTCATAATTTTAGCCACCAGAACTCTTGGCGGCACACCCGGTGGTGGGGGCCTCCCCGGGACCCTATGCACCCTTTCCACAGTGAAGAGATTGCACAGGTCTTTAATCCCCAGGACTTTCAGCATCAGGTTCTCCACAAAAAGCTCTGCACTAGGCCCCCCCCCTCTCTCTCTGGAACGCCGACCAGACGGATGTTACAACACCTGGAGCACCCCTCTGCATCTTCTGCTCTAACCTCCAGTGTTCGGGTAGCCCCCACCAGGCCCGCCACCTGATTCTTCAACTTCTGAATATCATCCTCCACCATACTGACCCTTTGCTCCACCTCTGTGACCCTCTCAGACACTTTGCGAAGGTCCGCCCTCACCAAAGAGACATCCACTCCCACCTCTTTGATGCCCTCTTGGAGGGTATCCCTGGAGACCTTTATCACCTCCATTAGCGCATCTAGGGTCACCGCATTTCTGTCCTCCCCTGGGGGCCTCTCCTGTCGATCTGAACCCTCCTGTCTCTGTGCATTGTCCTTAGTCCATGTATATTTTTCCATCCGCTGCTGTCTCATGCCCATTTTAAAGCAACTCTTATTATTCCTCCCCCAGGTGCGAGTTCTACAATTTGTCCTCAGCCGGCCCTCCATTTGCCCAAAATCTCTTATCTTGCCTGTGTCTCTCAGCAGGGCCCTCTCTCCTCGCAGCAGATGTCTCAGTACACCACACCCCCCACACCAGCCTTATTCTTCAGCTAAGGATCCGTGGCCCCCACATCTCCTCTCTTCAACACATTCGCCATTTCTAGAGGAGTGCCCCGCCCCCCTGCCTCCCCTTCTGCCCACTGTGTCCAGCGCTCTTCAACAGGAGCTGATCGTTTCCCGCTGGCTGCTCCGCCACCTCAGCCCCCAGGGGTCGGTCCCCTCTTCTGTGCAGTCGGTCAGCGGACTGCACCACGCCGCTTCCAAAGCGGTGTTTTCACTGCTCTGGGTCACTGCCGTGTCCCCCACCTGTCATACACCCCGGGAGAAGACAGGCAGACCCTAAGGGCCCTCCAATAAGGGGGAAATCAAGATCTACACCCCCTGCCCTCCACCTCAGTGGCTTCTACCCCTGGCTCTGCCACAGTTCCCAGAGGCACACTTTAACCTCTCCAGTGGGGGCCACCCCTCCACACTGCCCCCCCACTGGCAAAGAAAAAGTCTGGGCCAAGTACTATGCAAAGCCTCTAGCCGCCCCTGGATGGGCCGCCCCCCACTGGGGCTCCGCAGTGCTCCGTCTAACGAGGACACAGCCCCACCTACCACTGCTCCAGCAGCCACGTCTGCAGGGCCGCGACCCAGGCTCCGGCACCTCAGCCCCAGCTGTCCTTCTCACGATGCAGCTCTCACAGTCCACTCCTGCGGGTCCAACCTCTGGCTCACACTTGTCCGCTCCCGGGAAGGTATTCTCCCGGCCGCAGCGCACACGAGCCGCTCCGCTCCCTCTGCTGCATCCTCTCTCGCCAGCATCCACGCGGGCCGCTCTGCGCCACACTCTACAAGGCTGAGCCCAGTTCACCCCAGCGGGTCGTACCGCTGATATCCACGCAAGCCAGTTAGTCTCACAGCCTGTGAGGCAGCGTTCAATCCAGCTCCACCGTCAGGGGTACCTGCACGCCCACCGCTTCCCCCGCTTCACCTAGGGTCGCAGTTTATGTCTTCCGGCCGCGGACTCCCAACGGTCCTCCTCCTTCCCCCTCATTGCGCCACAGGGGCCATCTTGAGTGCCCCTTCCCGCCGAGCCGTCAGGATTTTCGGCGGACGCCAGGGAGAAGCACCTCTCTCCGCACCCTTCCCGAGGACACCATCCACTGCCCCTGCACCTCAGTCTTCCTTCCCAGCCGTCTATGCACCGTCCATGGGAGTTTACATGTAGGATTTTGCCCCGGTTTCTGCAGCTGCACGGGAGCTCCAGGGATTCACCTGCACATCAGTCGGCAGTTAGCCACGCCCCCCTTCTAAACATTCTTGGTTTTGCACACACGAGACCGATACAAGGGCCATCACGTATTGCCACATTCATCTCAGCATCGTACACAAGCTAGAATACTTCAGTATCACAGACCCCTATGATATCTCTTGCCCCATAACATTTATAAGGGTATGCTTTGAAAAGGGCAAGTTTTGACATGCCAAGAACGAAAGACACAATGTTCAATAATGCCCACTGGCCTAACAAGGTACACACAAATCCGGAAACTAAAATAAAAAGTCGTTCAATGATACTTTTTTAAACTTGTTTGTAAATGGGTGTGCACATATATTTGTACTGCTGTCAGAATATGATCCAGGGCTCGAAATTAAGATTGGATAAGCAGGGGCTACTAACAGCTCCTAGGTATCCAGTGGTAACCAGGAGCATGTAGGACCAGATTTGATTGAAAGTTGTGAATCTAATCCAATTTTAAAATACGTTTGATTACACCCTGAAAATTCTGGAAAACCAACACCCAAGTTAAAATGAAAACATGTATTTTTGTTGGGTTTGCAAAATGAATGTACGTCTGACAAACCACGAAAGTAAAACGTAAAGTAAAACTTTTCGTATTTAACTTTCATGCATTATACAGCTGCTCTTTTCAGCTTTACGCATGAATAATGCAAAGTGCACGTGAATCGGCAGATGATAGAAAAATAAACTCACTATTTATTCTTGGCTTTGACCATTTTATTCTGGAAGCCAAGCTGACTGCTAGGCGGAGACATTGCAACACTGCCATGAATGATGCAGTATCTCTGTGTGATTAGACTGGAGCATGTTACTCAGGATAGCCAAACAGCAGATGTTTTTTATAAGTGAGGTTACCTTAAAGCTGGTGACAACCATGGGGCGCTCAACTTTAAATTATAAGAAAACGTAAAAGGGAAAACAAACAAAATGAGAACTAATAAACGGTTCTTGCCATCATGCACCCAACATTACATCAAATTAGCAATCCGTCTATGAAAGAAATAGGCTGGTAAAAATCAATTTCGTACATGGACTGATTAAAAGCTGGCAATTCACAGGGATGCAGCACCACTGTGAGGATAATGGCCAGTAACCTGGTGATACAGCTCGTAGATTACACAATGAGAAACATTTTGAAGCAGTCTTTCCAAGTTTGGTAACATTAGTATACTCATCGTCTTCAAATGACACAATCGTATTTAGACAGTTTGAGACATGAGAAACGTTTTCAAGAAGCAGACTGTTGATTCTGATGGTACACACAACCCTCTGGTGGGGACTGAATTAGTTTCTCTTTCTAGGTTTCAATGGACAGAAATGACAATTTACCGTGCATATGCTTTCAAATTAAAACCTTCAAATTACAGCAGTTAACAAGGACATAAGAAATACAATTCATTATACAGGATATACAAGTGCTTACAACATTGTACCATGGCTACAATTAATGAAATCTGTTTCCCTAATAAAAGACGCAAGCAAAAGTTACTATCTTCAAGAGCAGCTGGATTATGAACAAATCTCCCAAAATGGCAAATTCCACGATCAAGTAGAGCGTTACACTGATTGCATAAGGACTATGAAACAAGCTGCATCTCAGAGTTCGGGGCATTCCTCTGCTGCCAGATTCCAAGGACTGTCCTTGAGACTTGTTCGTCAAGAACTCTGCCAACATTCCTAGACAATCCCTGTAACCAACAGATAGACATTCACTTATTAACCCTTGCCAGATTACCCAGCAAATCCCATAAACTGATCCAAAGTGGGAAACGTGTTGCATTTCCAGGCAGTCACTTAAATATTTTCCTGTTATTACCTTACGAATTGAAAACCAGGTCGGACCAGCCACACTAAAAAGCACCCGGGGTGAAAAGGTATCTCTGCCTTGCCCCTTCTTAAAACACTCAGCAATACCAGATGGTTGGTCAAGTTAACAGGGTTATGTTTAAAAAGTGTGTTTGAAATGTGTTAGCAAACTTAAACAGAGCAAATAAAATCTGATGTAGATGAATATATTTGGATGAGTGGGAAGGAAAGGATTTTTGGTATATGCCCATCAATATATTGGGGGTGCCAGTGATAGAAATGCCACTACTAGAAAGATGGTTATGCAGGGCTCGAAACTGTGGGGAGTTGGGAGCTATTTAGCTGCTGCTTGCAGCCCAGAAGAGCCTGGTTTGCTTGACACCAACAGCTAGCTACCAAGAGCTACTTTTGGCTCCCCAGACCAACTGATGCCAACCAACACACCTAGATGAATTTAACTCTGTGCATTTGAGACCATCTATAAATAAACACTGGGACACATTTATATGATATTTAAAGCATAATTGAAATAATGGACACAATGATATGTTTCCATCATATGTGTAAGTTATGTATGCGGAACGCTATGTACTAGCTCCTTAGTCTACAGTGGTAGCTCCTGGTCACTGGTTGATGCTGCATACCCAGGAACTGCGTATAGCTCCTGCTTATTCAATCTCAATGTCGAGCTCTGGTATGAAAAACCTAAAGCAGTCTATGAGTTGTTACATTGATAGTCATTCATTACCTGTCCACAGAGACAAATAAAACGACTTTATAACGGAGATAAAAAGGTGCAACGGTTTAAACCAGCAACAAGCATCTTGAATGAAATTAGGAGCTATGTTTCCATGCATTTGGTGAAACGCTAATATTTCCAACTCTAAAAGATTGTCAACACATGAAAAGAAAAATCAACATTACCCTTGATTGAATTTTTTTTCCAAGAAGCGTCAGAAATAAGGATGTGATATTCTTATGCGAGTGGGGCATCTGAAGGTGCGAGTCTTTGGTTTCACATTACAGAATCAAAATATAAAAATAATGTCCCTCAATGCCAACTCTGGTTTACTACAGAAATTACTGGGTCTAATTCGTGGTAGGTGGGCACAATGAATATGTAATAAACTGCCATGTTACGAGAAGTAAATGGCTTTACAAAACAAATACAATGATAACATATTTTACCCTTCATCGTGAGGGTTTTGTACCCCTGGACGTTATCCGGACGTAGGCAGCTGGCAGTGAATAAAGAATAAAAAGAAACCGGCATTCCAACATGGCGGCCGTGGCGAGGGATCGCGCGTGAAGGACGCTCCTGCCGGGCCTGGGAAAAATAGCTCTTTAAATGTGTCGACCGCGTAAGAGGCCGGTATCCTGACGCCGGAGGACCCCCACACCCGGAGATAGTGGAGTGCCAGCTCTGAGAGTCACGCTGGGACTGCGACGACCGCCGTGGAGGTGTGTGCTGGCGGGGGCGAGGTCCGCTGGCCCCGTGATGCGCGGGAGCGGAGCGGAGGCAGGGAGGAGCTCGCCGCCAGTCGGAGACCACGACGGAGAGCGGCGAGGGGGCGCCTGGCCGCGGCTTCCTCCTTGGGGGGGAGCTTCGGTTCCTGTCCCCCCCTCCACGTGGATTAGGCGGAGGAGGTGAGAGTCGGCTGGAACGGCTGTGCGGCATTGGGGACGCTGCGACTGAGGTTTGCGAAGGGATCCTCCTCCGGTGGGAAGAGCTCGGCACCGGCGATCCCGGGTCCGTGGAGGGGGCGGATGGTCCTTTCCCCTCCCCAAACGGCATTTTTTTACTTTTTTTTTTTTTTTTTAAGGCCGCAGCTGGTAGCCGTTCAAGGCGCCCAGTTGGGATTACAGGCTGGGTTGCCTGGGACACACTGGAGGACCTTTCAAAGTCTGGCCCGGGGGGTGGAGGCCAGGTGTGGCTTTGCCTCAGTAGCACTAGCATACAGCTGGTGTTTTATGATCAAGAGAAGAACTGTGGATGGTGCCAGATACCGGAGTGGGGCGGGTGCGCCTTGGATAGACTGAAAAAGTGCGCCTCCCAGAGGACAGGGGCAGAGACTAAGGACTACTCCTGGTAGAGTGTGAGGGGAAAGGCACCCTCCGGGGTTGCAGGGGGCGTGCTTCCCCCCATTGCGAACTCGCCGCAGGGCACAGGAGTAAAGTGGTGGAGCTAGCGGAGACCTTCCTGGGGTGCCGGATGTCCAAGAATAAAGGTCTGAAAGGAAGAAGGGGCCCCATGGGGGCAACATCTACCCCTGCCAAACGTGGCACGAGTGTGATCCAGCTTTGGGCGAACGACATGGAGGGCGGTCAACGTGGGAAGCCCCAGAGGGACGCTCCCGAGTCCTCGAACCAGGACACCTCGCAGGGTCACCAAATTTCGAGGGAAGATATGCAGGTCTGGTTTAAGGACCTGCAGGATACCTTTATGTCCACGGTGCAAGACCAGTTTGCCAGCATGAGAGAGGACATGAAACAGGCAGTCCAAGACATCAGGCAAGATGTCGCAAAACTTGAAGAACGCACCGACACCCTGGAAAAGGTTGTACAAAACTTGGAGGAAGAAACCCAGCAATACAGTGAAACCCAGGAGCGTCTAGTCCGTCTAACCCACAATTTAGAGTTGCAGTGTGAAGATCTTGAAAACCGATCCCGTAGGGCTAATATTCGCATCAAGAACATGGTGGAATCGGTGGAAGAGAAAAACTTGAAGACGGCGGTGCAAGAGGTGTTCCGTGATATTCTGGCAGAGAAAGACGCAGAGCCGATCAGGGTGGATCGGGTTCATCGTGTGGGCCCTAAGCGGATGGGAGAGCCGGGGGAGCGCCCCAGGGACGTGTTGGTGGCGATGTCATCGTACCCCAAGAAGGAGGAGATTCTGAGGAAAGCCAGGGGAATGGATCATATAAAGATGAACGGGGTGGAAATTTACCTGCATCAGGACCTGGCGCAAGTGACTTTACAGAAGAGGATGGCGATGGCCCCTGTCGTCAGGGAGCTAGTGAACAAGAAGATTAGATACAAGTGGACCTTTCCATTTGGGTTACTATTCTCCTGGGAAGGGAAGTCACGGAGGGTGACTTCCTGTGAGGAGGGACTTCATCTACTGGGCATCCAGGAGCAGGATGTGGTCAGCAGAAGCCCGCAGAGCAGGGCCACGCCAGGTAAAAAGCCATGGGAATGGAAGGAGGTCCAGCGCAGTAAGAAATAGATAGAAGAGAGAATGTCCTGATGTGCTAGTAGTAAGTGTGTCAGGGGGTGGCAGGCACTGGTATAAGGGGAATGAAAGCATTTTGTGACATAACGGTCGATACGCCTTATTTGTCAGTTGAAATAGGCCCGGTGGGAGATGCATTGTTTGGTAGAGTGGTAAGGAGATGCGGGGTTTAGGACTCCCCGAGATGTTCTTTCCCGAGTTACTTGAGGGACAGGTGCGAAGGGCCGAGCACCCTAACAACCATAGGTTCCCGGGCACTCCTTGGGACAGTTTGGGGATGTTGGGGGTTGTTGGGGTTGGGGGGGAGGTACATGGGGTCACGAGGGGTGGGCGGGTTGTAGCAAAAGGAACGAGCCGGGTCCAAAGGGGGCACATATAGGGAGATGGGCGAATTAGGATGGGTAAACTGAAACTACTGACATTCAATGTCCGGGGACTCAATGCCCCGGTCAAGAGGAAGAAAGTGGAGGAATTCTTGAGAAGGGAGAGGGGGACATATTGTTATTACAAGAAACACATAAGACTGCAGGACAGGGCAAAGCTACGTCTGCGGGGGTACAGGCGGATAGTACAGGCAAACCCCTCTGACAAAAAAGCTGGGGTACTGATAGCCTTCTGTGATGGGGCGCACATTAATAAACACAATACCCAGACGGATAAACATGGGCGATTTGTATTTGTGAATGACACTATAGAGGGAAGGGTGCTCACTCTAGCTTCGGTATATGCCCCAAATACTTGGCAAGATGGTTTCCTAAGGGAGGTACTAGACCGATTGGAGGCCTTTGCGGAGGGGGGAGACAATTTTAGGTGGAGACCTGAACCTGGCTTGGGACCCAGCGTTGGACCGGAGCTCGGGGAGCCACACTGTCACGGGAGGTCCTACTAAGCGGCTTCGCCAAAAAATGAGCCATCTTGCAAAGTGTGATGTCTGGAGGGAAGTGAAGGGCCAGCAGAAGGGGTATACCTGTTATTCCCATGTGTACGGTTCAATGTCTAGGATTGACTACTTTTGGACCTCTGATGGGCTGTTGGGATATATTCGGAAGTGGAAATAGGGCCTCTCTCTCTCTCTCAGATCATGCGCCGGTCTGGATGGAGTTGAAAACACCGGAGAAAAGGTCTAGACTTTGGACCTGGAAGTTCCCGCATAGGGTTCTTCAGGACCCGGTGATGGAGGCATCGGTTAGAGAAAAGATTGAGGAATACTGGGCCCTTAACGACACGGGTGAGGCGAGTGTAGGCATGGTATGGGAAGCCTTTAATGCTGTGATTAGGGGGCATGATATAGCCTTGAAAGTGGCCAACGACAGACAGCGGTTTGCATGGGAGAGAGATCTGGAGGCAAAAGTGGCTGACATTAGAGCGAACTTAGTTAGTGCCCCAACTCTTTGCCTGAAAAGAGAGCTGAGACAAACAGAGACCCAATTACATACACTCTGCACAAAAAAGGCGGAGAGAAGCCTCCTATACCTTCAGCATTGT
Organism: Ambystoma mexicanum; assembly: GCF_040938575.1. Lineage (NCBI taxonomy): Eukaryota > Metazoa > Chordata > Amphibia > Caudata > Ambystomatidae > Ambystoma > Ambystoma mexicanum. The sequence continues at coordinate 685,750,278 of NC_090934.1, read as the reverse complement.
TACTTTATGAAGGCGAATAAAGCCGATAGCTATTTAGCTAGGCAGTTGAAGGCGAAGCAGCAAGACATGGCCATCAAAAAACTACTGAATGGGCGGGGGAAACGGTCTCCACCACGCAGGAGATGGGGGAAGTCTTCAGAGAATATTATCAACAGTTATACTCCTCGGATGCTCCCAGTGCGGAGGCTCAGATCTCGTACTTACGAGGGATAAGATTGCCCAGGCTTTTGGAGAGAGTGACTTATTGGAAGGAGAAATTAGGGAGGATGAGGTGAGATCAGCTATCAGAACACTCCGCCCTGATAAAGCCCCAGGCGCTGACGGCTTTACGGCGGCTTTTTATAAGAAATACGCTGCGCTGCTGTCCCCGTTTTTGGCAGCACTCTTCAATACCTTTGGGGAATCTGGATCGGTGACCCCATCAATGAGTGAAGCCAAAGTGTTGGTCTTTCATAAGGCAGGCAAAGATCCCTTGTTACCGTCATCATACCGACCCATAGCTCTTATGAATTTGGACTCCAAAATATACACGAAGGTGCTAGCGGCTAAGTTGGCCTTAGTGCTCCCCAAATTGATCAATAAGGACCAAACGGGCTTCATTCAGGGCCGGAAAACCCATGATAATATTAGGCGGGTCATACATCTAATTGAAAAGGTGGGGATTAAGCAAACTCAGGCAGTGCTGTTCGCATTAGACGCCAAAAAGGCGCTCGATAGGGTAGAGTGGTCAACGCTGTTTAGGACTATGGAGGGCATGGGTTTTGGAGGCCAATTCATGAGAATGGTTAGAGCTAATTATAGCACCCCCACGGTTAGAGTAGCTTTGAATGGGGGGATCACAGACAAAATAGAGCTTTCAAGAGGCACAAGACAAGGGTGCCCTTTGTCGCCTTTGCTCTACGCCCTCTTCCTGGAGCCGTTTCTAATAAAGGTGAGAGAACTTCCCACGATGGTGGGGATGGACATGGCGGACCCAGCACAAGATAATAGCTTATGCGGACGATATGTTGGTTTTACTAACAGATCCGGCCCACTCTCTCCCGGTGCTATGTCGAGAACTGGAAAGGTTTGGTAAGATATCTGGGCTGAAGATCAATAGAAATAAATCGGAAGTACTGGTGTTGGGGGGTGTGGGGGGGGGGGGAGGTGCAGAAATTGCCCGGGTGTGGTCTTACTTACACTTTCAGGTGCAGAATGAGGGGATTAAGTATATGGGGTAACACTTACGGGCAAGGTGGAGTCCCTTTACAATCAAAATTATAAAGGTTTCTTGGCAAAACTCAAAAGTGAGCTTGACCGTTGGAACCCGCTGACGATTTCCTGGTGGGGACGTATGGTTTCGGTGAAGATGTCGGTCCTACCTAAGTTACTTTATCTTTTTCAGGCTTTACCGATATCGATCCCCAAGACCTTTTTTCGAGCCCTTACTAAAATGCTATATCTCTTTGTCTGGAGAAGGAAGCCGCCTAGAGTAGCAAGGGTGGTAATGTCGGCATCCCAACAGGACAGAGGTTTGGCTTTCCCACATTTCCTCAGATATTATCAAGCAGCGCAATTGTGGGTCATAAGGGAATGGATGGGGGGCGAAGAGCGAACAAAATGGGCTGATCAAGACAGAGCGGTAGCCAGAGCTCAGTTGAGGGAACTGTTATGGAAGGGTACACAGACCAGACACCCAAATTTGCGAATAAGCAGAGTCTTGGGGGCCACAATGGAAGCATGGGACGCCCAAACGAGGAGAGGGGTTAGGACGACAGTGCCAAGTCCGTTCACCCCCATGTTTGGGAACCCAGACTTTCCACCCGGGTTGGAGAGGGGAACCTACGAGAAATGGGAATATGCTGGGTGGACCAAAATTGGTGAGATGTTTCAGGATGGGGAGGTGAGGTCATTTGAGGACTGCGCTGGACCTCTGGGGCTGAGAGACTCAGACATGTTCAGGTATGGACAACTTCGCCACTGGTTGGTATCGCTGGTTATCAAGCGAGCAGCCACGAGGGACCTTACCCCCTTTGAATATTACACCATAACCAACTCAGGGTCGAGGAAATTTGTCTCAATGCTGTACAAATTCATACACATGCAGTCTGAGGCGGTCAAATGGACCTATATGATAAAATGGGAACGAACGATGGGGAAGCCTATAGCTAAACAGCAATGGAAAAACCTATGGGGGGGACATTTTTTCCCTGACCTGCTCCATACAACTGAGGGAAATGTGGGTTAAGATTGCATTGCAGTGGCACTATACGCCTGCGCGCCTGAATGGGATGTTCCCGTCGGCCTCCAAACTTTGCTGGAGTGGTTGTGGGGCGGAAGGTACCTGGAGGCACAAATGGTGGGATTGTAAAGGGATACAGGCTTTCTGGGCTGAGGAGAAATCCCATATGAAGGAGATGTTCCCCTAGATGGGGGCCCAGGTTTGGCTTTGTGGACTGAGAGACCATGCTGCTGAGAAGCTCTCCAGGTCACAATGGAGATCTTTTGTAGGCTTACTCATTTCGGCCTGGTCATTTATAGCTCAACACTGGAAGCAGGCTGATCCTCCGGGGGTCGTCAGCTGGTTGCAGAGGATCTGGTCCCTGATTACAATGGAGAAACTGTCGCACAACTTGCAGGGATCACCCGACTCCTTCACAAGGGGATGGGGGGTGGTGTTGAGCTTCCTTCAGTCGGATTTCATGATGCAATGGTGCCCGCATAAGATCAGGATTTTCGACCTGTTTCAGACTTGAGGGGATTGGACGCCACCACCGGAGGGGTAACAAGGGGGGTGGGAGGGGGAGTTAGAATTTTGAGGTTATCAATTGACGTTTTGTTAGCTTCACTTTTCTCTTGCTGTAATCAATAAATATATATAAATGAGAAAGAAAAAAAAAACGGCAGCAAGCAATCTTGAAAAAAGAATATCCTTATTATAAACAAAATGGTTCCCTTCGGTATGCAGTTCTCATACAGTTGGTACACATTGCCAGTTTAATGCATTTCGTTGCGGTAGTCATCTTTTTTAATTTTAGACTTAAATCGTCAACGCTGGATCATTGGATGCAAGGTTATTTTTTGGAACAGAAATGTTAACACCTCTGAATATGAAACTACCAAAAAGAAAGCATGACTTTTTTTTTCAAAAAGACTTTTTATTGAGATTTTGTTAACAAGTATAAATCGCTGTAAACATTATTCAAGTCATAATGCAATACTAGGAAACAAACAGGGAAATAAATCAAAAATCAAAACATAACATCAGGGGATCATGGGGAAGTCAGCAGGGGAGCCTAGTGGGCGGGCAGCTTCAGTTCCTAAATAGTCTTGCTAGGGGCAGCCACTGGAGTAGGCGCTGGGCCCGATGGCTGTGGTGGAAGTCGGGCCGAGAGATCGTTCCAGAGGGGCGTTGTGTGGGATGTCTTAACCCACTAATCCAAACCCTGCAACATCACTGTGCATTGCTGGCAGCAGAAACATCATAAAGGCCGCCGGAAAGCATGCTGCTCGCCAGAAATCACCAGGAAGTGCGCAGTGAAAACCTGAAAAATAGGCCACCATATACTTTTGCCCATGTCAGTGGTAACACAGGAGACCACTGACAAAACCCATCATTTGGCTGCTCACAGAGCAAAATCATTGCAAAAGAAACAGAGCTGGTTTCAAAAATCCGTTTTTATTTGGGGTCAAATTTGTAGAAATCATGGCGTACAAACCACCCAAAAAGATCCAACCTCCTTGTTGGGTGGTCAACATCATTCTCCTTCTGGAATCTACATAAATATAAGGTCCACAGAAGTGTTTCTATATCTGAACAAAGTATACTTTTGAGGGTTGCTTGTTGGAAGAAATCTGTCAAAAATGTGTGTAATACCGTTACTCACCTCTACCAGAAGCCGGCGTTTTAAAACCATTTTGAGTAAAGTTGAACATGGAACTCAAACTATGCCAAAGAAAGACTTGCTATCAGAAACCTAAGAGGTGGATACAATTTAAAACCATATTCTGAAAAGGCGTGAAGCAAGAAATTGTTTAATGTATGTGTTAAAAATGTGAGTTATATTATAAGAAAAGACAATTTTTAGGCATTGGGTTAAGAGTTAAAGTTTCCCACAGGCTGTTGTGAATAGGAACTAGGAGGGGCACCCTGGCCTGTTGCTCTCAGTGCAGACAAAGGAATCCTTGGGCTGAATAGAAAATGCTAATTCGGGTGTGACTGACAACAAACTGCTGGCAAGAAGGAGAGACATGTGACATCTGAGTCAGCGCAGACCATGGAGGCGGAGACACACCATTGTGTGGATTCAGAAAGCACAGCAAATGTATGTTTTAGAAAAATGCTTATAAAATATTGTACCAAACTGACAAAAATGTGAAACTTTGAGATTGTTACAATGAAAAATTCGCTCACAGTTGAAGACTAAGCTGGACTCTGTGCGATGTTCTGAGACCAAACCCCGGAATTATTCATATTGTAGCTACTGTGTTCATGCCAGGAACCGGAAAAATTACAGAATTGTGCTCAGATGGGGTGTGTATGCATGTCTAAAAATTGGTGCAGAAATAATACTGAGAAACCCACCAAAAGCGCAAAAAGTGGTCATTTCTAAACCAAAGCTCTTAGGAGGATGGGAGTTGAACAGAAATGTACCTTAGTTAATCTGTCATGTGATTTATGTAGTATTAACAAGCTGTGTATATTGTAAATATGTGTTTTATGAAAAATAAGATATACTGTACAGAGACAAAGGGGAGGTTTTTTCCCCCAAGCCTAAAAGATGACACAGGATGACACGCTGATCCTTTCTCCAATCAGGGACACAGGATGACACGCTGATCCTTTCTCCAATCAGGGGACAGGGAATCCTATAACCTATCAGATCCTTAGAGGGTTGGGCATAGAGAATCAACCTCCCCACCCACTTTGGAAATACATAAATAGGGACTGCTGAGGACAGACAAGACACACACTTTTCCACTCCTCAACTGATTTCTTGGCGAAGCACCCTGCAAGAAGATCCAGACAGAGCTCCAGACATAGATCCAGAACCAAACTCTAGAACCAACTCTAGAACTCTGAAGCAGAGAGGCCTAACCCAAAAGCTGAACCCTTCTCAGCAGGCCTGCAGAACCTAGCAACCTGATTCTAACCCCTAAACTTCCAAGGGGCTCTCACCTTCAACAGCCGGGCTGTGCTGTTTTGCTATTGTAGCCAAGAACCCTGTGCTAGAACCAAGATCCAGACCCAGAAAGCAGAACTGTATCCAGAAGCCGTCAGATCCAGTCCAAGAGACCGTGCAGACCGCAGTGCAGTGCTGAGAGCAGAACTGAGACCTGTCCGGTGGCGAGAGAATCCCAGCCAAACCCTTGACCAGATCTTTGACGGGCCCACTCCATTCCAAAGCCATAGGAGTGAGTATCTAGTCTAGAACTGTCCCTAACCAATCTCCTAGTTTAAAGTAATACTATTCCATCCATTTCAATCTGTCCAGAACTGCATTACAGAACCTCTGTCATGACCCATAGAACTTGCCCCTTCTGGACTTCCTGGTCCTTATCGCGCCGGGGCTTGTATTCTTTGTTACTCCCAACATGGCCGCAACAAGCAACTTGCCTCGCACCAGCTTCCACGTCGCACACGACACGTTCTATGAATTGGCCCCGAGCGTCTCAATGCTATCATTAGGTAGTGACTTGACGTGTGTGTGTGTGTGTGTGCTGTTCGGCGAATCCACTATTCCTAGATCCTGGTTCCTTCTTCCTTCCTTCCTTCCTTCACCTCTTCCCTCTAATCTGCTCCTGGAATCCCCATTCTTAGCGACCGCTACCTATTTTCCTGGACATCCTGGAACAGCGACCTTCCCGGAACTCTGAACGCGCTCTGCAGCCGGACGAGACTCGAGCGAGCCTATACAAGACCCGGTCCGTCCACAAGAGGAATCCTCCCGCAGAACAGATCAAGAAGCGATCCTAGGTGAGACGGGGGGAGATTTATGAAGTTTGAAACGCCAAACGACCGACACTGATACTGCTATGGAGAAAGCAGTCCAGGACCTTATGCGTGGCATGCAAGATCTCACAGCTGAAGTACAGAACTTAAAGGCTGAGAATGCTGCGTTAAAGCAGCTAGTTTTGTCTCGCGGCCCCGCTAACAAGGACAGTGTGTTACTGGGTGGAGTAGTAGACAGATATGATGGATCGGCAAAATCCTTACGTGGATTCCTGGATTTCTGCTTGGTGCATTTTACTTTTAAGCCCCATTATTTTTCAACTTCTAGGGCGAAGGTGGGCTTCATAATCTCGTACCTCACAGGGAACGCGTTGACCTGGGCCACCCCCTTAGTCAACTCAGGGGATGCCCTCCTGGATGATTAGGATGGATTCATTCAGACACTCAAGACTATGTTCGACCGCCCAGAACAGGTTTTTAGTGCTCAGGAACGCTTACTTGATTTCCGACAGGGTACTCAGGATATGCTAACATACGTTACTAGATTCAAACAACTGGCCAAGGAAGCGGATTGGTCCTCAGAAGCAAGTTTCACTCTATTTCGCAGGGGTCTAAATGAGGACATTAAGGATGAATTAGCCCGGGTAGCTCGTCCTAGTTCATTCCAGGCTCTTATGGATCTAGCCATGCAAATAGACTTCCGAATCCAGGAAAGAAAGGCTGAAAGAAGAAAGACCAAGACACCCTTTCAAAAGAATTCCCTTGAGACCTCTGTTAAAACCGATTCTGCCCAAACCCCTGACATAGATCCGGAACCCATGCAAATCGGAGCCTTCCGTGGGCCTATTTCCCCCTCAAGAAAGGATGAGAAGGATCCACACAGGCCTGTGCATGTATTGTGCCTCGGATAAACACCTTGTTAGAGAATGCCCTCTAGCCCCTCCACGGCGTTCGGGAAACGCCAGCTCCCGATCCTAGATGGAGCGAGGTGTCGGGAGAGAGATGTTTGCTCCACATCAATTCCATCCTTGAACTCTCCTGGACAAAACAGTTTGGTGATACTACAGGCCTTCCTCTCGCCCTCCAAAGACAAGACCTATCCCATTCTGGCCTTGGTGGACTGCGGAGCAAAGGGAATTTTCATTGATCAGGACTGGGTTGTTAGTCATCATATTCCGTACGAGACACGAAACACCATGCAGCCGGTGGAAGCAATTGACGGAAGACCCCTCTCTTCAGGAACCATAAACCTGCAGACTAAAGAGATCCAACTTTCCATAAACCATCATCAAGAGCGGATTACTTTCGACATCATTAAGTCAGCCCATTACCCCATGGTTTTGGGTATGCCCTGGTTACAAAAGCACAATCCGTATATCGATTGGACAGCAGGATCATTATTCCTGGGCTCAGAGTTCTGTATGTCCCACGGTCTATCCGTGGACCACCTCCTCAATAACTCCTAAAGAACTACCAAGAGACCAAGAAACACCACTCATGGTTTCCAATATCATACAAGTTCCAGAGGCCTATCAGGGATATGCTGATGTATTTTCTACTGCCATAGTCCAAGCCTTACCCCCTCACAGGCCCTTAGACTGTGCCATAGATAAAGATCCCTCAGCTGTAATTCCCTTCGGCCGAATGTTCATTCTTTCCGAACCTGAGAAAAAGGCCCTTCGGGAATACCTAGACACCAATCTTGAAAACGGCACCATAAAACCCTCGAAATCTCCAGCGGGTGCTTCGTTGTTCTTCGTTCCCAGGAAGGATACCAAGGAACTCAGACCTTGCCTCGACTATCGAGGCTTAAACCAATGCACCCTCAAAGATCGGTACCCACTGCCCCTGATCTCGGATATCCTGGAAGCTGTAAGAGGAGCCATAATATTCACGAACTTGGATCTCCGAGGTGCCTACCATTTAATCCGTGTCCGGGAAGGGGACGAATGGAAAACAGATTTTAGAACACCCTTTGGTCACTATGAATACCTAATCATGCCTTTTGGACTAGCCAATGCTCCCGCAGTCTTTCAGCGTTATATGGACAGGGTGTTCTGTGATATGTTGTTCCTCTTCGTCATTGTCTATCTGGATGACATATTGATTTTTTCCAAGGATACTCAAACATGAAGAACATGAAGAACATGTAAAGGCAGTACTACAACGACTTCGTGAACACAAACTGTTAGCCAAACCCGAAAAATGCTTGTTCCACGTTACTTCTGTTCACTACCTAGGATTCATCCTTAGCCCAGAAGGAATTGGTATGGACCCTTCAAAGGTAAAGGCCATACTGGCTTGGCCCTCTCCCACATCTGTGAAACAAGTGCAATCCTTCCTGGGGCTCGCCAACTTCTACCGGAGGTTTATTTCTACCTTTTCCGAGATCGTTCAGCCGATCGTTGCTCTATTGAAGAAAGACACCCTCTTTATCTGGTCTACACCGCAAGATAAAGCATTCCAACGATTGAAGACAGAATTCACGCAAGCCCCCATCCTGACCCAGCCCGACATAAATTGCCCATTCCTAGTGGAAATGGATGCCTCTAACTACGCCATAGGGGTGGTCTTGAAACAGGAACTTGAGGATGGACTGGAACACCCCATTGCTTACCTTTCACAAACCCTAAGCCCCAGCGAGACACACTATTCCGTCCTGGAGAAGGAACTCTTGGCCATCCGTCAAGCCTTCACTGAATGGCGACACCTACTTCTGGGTGCTAGATATCCAGTTCAGGTCCGCACAGATCATCGGAATCTCCAAATCCTACAGTCGTTGGAGTGCACGAAGTCGTCAGGCCCGTTGGGCCTACTTCTTTGCCCAGTACCAGTTTCAAATCACTCATGTTCCCTGATCACAAAACATGATTGCCGACGCCTTATCTCGACGTCCTGACTACGCAGCCACTGAGCACAAGGCCTATCCTAAGATGTTTGCCCAAACTATCTTTGTAGCTCAAGCAATCAACCTCCTGGAAGAAATCCGAGTGCAAACCCAGTCCTCTGACCTCTGGAAGGATATTTCAAGGAAGAATCCATGGAATCTAAGAGTCAAGGAAGAATATCTATTCAAGGACAATGCACTGGTCATTCCTATGCATAAATTACAACACAGGGTAATAACCCTCTGCCATGATACCCTTCACTCCGGTCATCGTGGTATAACTAACACCCTTCGTCTTATACAAAGACAGTTTTGGTGGCCTCGAATGAAGACCGACGTGCAACAGTACGTCAAGGCTTGTACTGTCTGCAGTCAAAACAAACATGATAACAAGAGACCGGCGGGTCTTCTACTGCAACCGTCGCTGCCAACAAGACCATGGGAGTTTATTGCTACAGACTTCATTGTGGAATTACCACCTTCCCGAGGGTAAACGACCATCATGGTAACCATAGACTTGTTCACCCATATGGCTCATTTTACACCTTTGTATAAACTACCATCCTCCTCAGAACTTGCTGGACTCTTCCTGGAACATATTTTCCGTCTTCATGGACTTCCTTCCAAGATCATATCGGACCGAGGACCTCAATACGTCTCACAATTCTGGAGACATCTGTGTCGTATTCTAGGGATCCAACGCGCGCTCTCATCAGGTTATCACCCACAAACCAATAGAGCCACGGAACGTGTAAATCAAACTCTGGAGCAATATCTTCGTTGTTTTGCCACCAAGGTTCAGGATGACTGGTCTCTCCTCATACCCCTGGCCGAGTTTGCCTACAACAATTCCGATCACTCAGCACTCAAGGCCAGCTTTCTATTGCAGTCAAGGTTTCCACCCGTCCATTTTACCTTCTTTTCTTCCACATCCCACTCCAGTACCTACTCTCGACTCATGGATACAGACTATCATCAACATACACAAGGAAGCCAAGGAACAATTGAAAGAGGCTCAAACACGCACTAAGCTCTATGCGGATTCCAAGAGATCAGCGCCCTCTTATTCTGTTGATCAAGTCTGGTTGTCATCGAAACTATTACCGCGACATCTACGGCCAAACAAATTGGCCCCTCGCTACTATGGACCATTTTCCATAAAGGAAGTCATCAATCCTGTCTCATTCCGACTCAAGCTACCCGATTCCTGGAAGAAAATACACCCAGTCTTTCACACTTCCCTATTGAAACCTTACATCCAATCCTCCCGAAAATCCTGCAGACCCAGACCGGTTGTTGTGGACGATCAGCTGGAATATGAAGTGTCCAGAATATGCAATTCCAGGTATAAACGGGGTCGACTTCAATACCTGGTTGAATGGAAAGGATAACCTCCTAGCGAGAGAACCTGGGAACCAGTTTCTAACTTAAATACCCCTCGACTGCTTAGAAGATTCCATCTCATACACCCGGTCAAACCTGGTGGAACAGGTCTTCGGAGGAGGCATGCTGTCATGACCCATAGAACTTGCCCCTTCTGGACTTCCTGGTCCTTATCGCGCCGGGACTTGTATTCTTTGTTACTCCCAACATGACCGCAACAAGCGACTTGCCTCGCACCAGCTTCCACGTCGCACACGGCACGTTCTATAAATTGGCCACGCCCCCGCGGCCCAGCGCGTCTCAATGCTATCATTAGGTAGTGACTTGACGTGTGTGTGCTGTTCGGCGAATCCACTATTCCTAGATACTGGTTCCTTCTTCCTTCACCCCTTCCCTCTAATCTGCTCCTGGAATCCCCATTCTTAGCGACCGCTACCTATTTTCCTGGACATCCTGGAACAGCGACCTTCCCGGAACTCTGAACGCGCTCTGCAGCCGGACGAGACTCGAGCGAGCCTATACAAGACTCGGTCCGTCCACAAGAGGAATCCTCCAGCGGCACAGAGCAAGAAGCGATCCCAGGTGAGACGGGGAGATTTATGACAACCTCTGTTATCTATCCTTAATTCTTCTCTCCTCCACATAATTCTTGATAATTGTAGCAATAATCATCTGTGCGCTTATATTTTCTGAAGAGGGACAAGTGTTTTGACGGACAGAGATCAGAGCGGAGGCGCTGCTGTTCTGGTGGTTGCCCGTTAAGTGTCTTGCTTCTTCATAGCTCCTTAGTATAAGCCTATCCTTGTTGGTAAATCTTTAAAGCGGATCTTGCATTTTGAAATCTTGACTCCATTTATGATAAATCTACCTTCACAAAAACCTCTAACTTTGGAACCGCACGCCCTAGAACCGAAATTTAATTGTCATTTTGATTTCCTTATAGTTTTTCCGCAATCGTGTTTCCCGCACGCGGAAAAGTTGCTGCGAATTGCATTTTGGTTGAATTTCCCCACATGTCAGAATAGCTTTTTCTTGTTTGCAACTGCTGAATTTCATTTTAAATCTGATAATCATTCATAATCATTACTAGTGTTGACCTGAACCAATCCAAAGTACTCTCACTTATACTGAATCTCCTTTAGTGAATTAAAATCATTTTAGTATATTTTCACATTCATTGCAATCACATTTATAAGCATATTGACCTGTTTTAAAATCATACCTGTTTTCTCTAAGCTTGCTGGGGGAACTGGAATTGAACTGCATTATCAATTGTATTCTTGAAATCTGTGTGCCCTCATTTCCATCTCTTCATATTGCATAGTGGGGGGAGTGAGTAATAACAGGGGAAAAAGTGATCATATTATCTTTTGATTGAAATCATATTAAGTTTATTTCTGTGTTGCATTCTTTTCCATCATTGCATTTCCTTGAACCATACCCAGTATTCTCTGCTACCTTATCCGTTTTAGTCCTACTCCTAGCTGATTAAAGAGATTGTTGATATTGTAATATTACCCTTTGCTGCTCACTGTACATATTCATAAGTGTGCTATTCAGATATTATTCCATTCATAAAAGTGTGATATATATATTGTTCAATTCTTCAAATAAACCTTTTAATTTGCAAAACAAACCTACTTCTTAGCTCAGTGAGGTTGGGGAGATTCAAAGAGAGGGGCGTTATATAAGGGTTCATCATCCAGATTTAAAGAACTTTGACATAAAAATATAGAAATAAGAGCTTCCATTGTGCATCCCATACTAGGCATTGACTTAGTTGGAGTGCTGGATTGAAGTCACTTCCAGTTGATCCGCTTTATTCTAGATACTCTTGTTCGGTGAGAGAGCTGAGTGCACCCTCAGCAGGAGCGCGGCAGTCTTTAGTCATACTTAGCCATCTAGCGGAGGGACGGCGGTTGTCTCACCACACCAGGGAACTGTTGTGCGTAATCCAGAAAGGGAGCCCAGATGCCGTAGAACTTGCTTCTATTCCCAAAGCGAATGGCAGATATTTTTTCAGCGACTGCGATTTCCCAACTGTTTGTCCACCACATGGGGATTGCTGGGCCCTCTGGGTGTTTCCATAGTCTTGCTATTGAATGTTTTGTGGCTGTGAGCAGATGGGAGCAGAGATCCGCCAAACAGCCCATCATCAGGAATTGGGCGTCTCCTTTGTCACCCAGTAAGACTGTTCCTGGGTCCCACGGGATCAAGAGGCCTGAGATTCGTTTGATCTGTTCCAGCACTTCTTACCAGAATCAAGCCATTTTCGGGCATGACCACAGGAGGTGAAATAATGTGCCAGTGTTCACTGCTGGATGCTGCGTCTATCAAAATATAGTCCTGTAATTCCATGACCGCTGCGGGGGTGCCGGCAGCCTACCATTCACAGGTGGGCTATTATTGGCACGTGGTCCGAGATTACCCTCAGGCCGATTTGTAGGTCTTCAGTGCATGGGAATAGCGCGCTGGACATCAGCAGTCGATCTATTCTCGAAAATCCCCCATGTACATGCGAAAAGAATGTGTAATCATGGGCTCCGCTATTAGCTAGCCTCCAAGCGTCTATTGTTCCGCTTTCCCTTAGGAACTCCGCCATCCCCAGAGCTCAGGCAACGTCCGTCCTGGTAGGTGGCAGAATTTTGTCGATAAGGCTAAAGTTGCCTCAAATCAACAGACTGCCTTCAGAGAAGGCGGTTATTGTCGGCAGGACAGTGCATAAGAAGCGGTCCTGAGCGTTGTTTGGGCAATATATTGCTGCAATAGTGATCGGGAGTTCGATTAATAATCCCTTGAGCAGCAGGTATCTCCCCGCTGGATCTTGTTTGATCGTAATTTGCGTTAGGGGAACCTCGCGGCTGAGTAGAACGGCAATGCTGCATTTCTTCTGGCCTGAGGAGGCAAAGAACCGCTTGGGATAACGTTGGAAGATGATCCATCTCTCATCAGGCATTAACAAATGTGTTTCTTGCAGGCACACAATGTCTGCTGCGAGTCGGGCTAGTCGGTGTTCAACCGCTTTGCTTTTTCTTGGCGATTTCAGCCCTTGTACATTCCAGGTTATCATGGTAAAATCCTTGACGCGGCTCATCATCTGGGCAGACTATATTTGTAGATTCCTTTAGTGGCCCTTTCCTTAGTCCCCCGGTGATCCCGTTTGATTGTTACTCAGTTTGCACCCTGTTGAGATTGCCAGATTCCCCTTACATCCCTTCCCCATTCCCCCTCTTTAAAACAGAACCAAATTGTCAGGGCCAGCCTTCAACCAACGAGGCATCCGGACGGGCCAGCGCAACCAACTGATACAGAGGCAACTGCGCCTCTTCTAATGTTCGGTGAAATCTGGTCTTCTAGTGAACAGGGATCCCGTGGCTCTGGCATCCATTTCTAGATCAGTGATATGTGAGGTGGGCCTTAGACTAGAGGTCCATGTGACTTGTTGGCAGAACAGATGGGTTTGGTCCTGTTTCTTTCAATCTTTGCCGTTTCATTTGCTTTTGGGTGTGGGTCCTATGATCCTCGGTCATCTCTCCACTCGGGTCCAGGAGTGTTTGAGATCCTGTGAGGCAGCTTGTCTAGAGGGCGAGTCTCCGTCAGGGTCCTCCTCCTCTTCTTCCAGATTCAGAAACTTCTTAGCTTCTTTTAGATCGCATATGTAGCAGGGTTTGCCTTCCCAAGTGAAGGTCAGGGATGTAGGGTATCCCCAGCGATAAGGGATAAGGGATTCCACCCCCCCCCCCCCCCCCCCGAGTCATTCCGTGACTGGTCTCAGGGCCTTCCTTTTCATTAGTGTGATGGCTGCAAGGTCCTGCTATAGGGAGATAGAAGCGTGTGCTGGGTGAACTTCTAGCTTCTCGTATTATTTCTTCTTTCACTTTATAGTAGTGTATTCTTGCTAGAACGTCGGGCGGGGTGGATGTTCTCGATTTTGTTTGTGTTCTATGAACTCTATCAGGCTTGAGGGGGGCGTCATCAGGTAACGTCAGGAAGAGAAAAAGGTTGTTAACATAGTGCTCCAGGTCTGCGTCTTGCACTGTTGTGGGGATCCCTGTCAGGCTGATGTTGTTGCGCCAGGAGCGATTCTCTGCGTCCTCCTGCTTGAGATAGAGGGCCTCGCATCTGGCTTCTAGTGCCGTCAGTCCGTCTGATCCCACATCGATCTAGTGGCTGTATTCACAAAGGGTCGTTTCCACCTCCACCGCCCTCGCCTCCATCTCCGCGACTCACTTGTCCAGGATGTGATCTTGTTCATGACCTCTTCTGTCCCCTTCAGGTACTCCTTTGTAATGGCTGATAGCAGTTCCTGGCGGTCGGATTTCATGACCGCCTGCGTCAAAGGGCCGGGGTCCTTTTCAGTGTGGGTCTCTATAGCTGTAGCTTCATTGTGGACCCCCTCTCATTTTTCTGTGGCTGGGGTTGACAGCAGTGCAGCAATGTCTGTCTGTTTAGTTGTTTTAAAGGTGCTTGGCCATTGTGGGCGAATCGCTTGGGCCCTAATTAGGCAAATCAGGGCCCTCTGTATTACAAGTTCCCAAGTCCAACTGTATAGGGGGCGGTGGGCACCAGTGGTAGGCGAACTCGCTGTTGAGCGTCTGGGGTGTGGCTCCCAATGCCTTCACTCATATGCCACCTCGCCCCTGTGTTCTGTATCTTCGCCTTGGTGTAGGGGGCACTGTTGCTAAAAGGGCTATATAACCCTTTGGAGAGATCGGCTCAGTCTATACTCAATTGGCACCTTTGTGGTATAGAGATTCGCCTGTACTGGCGTTGCGCATGTGCTGTTCGCGGCGGCAGGCCAGCGGGCCAGCGGGCCTTTAAACTTGCTGCAGCTGCCCTTATCAGTCAGGGCCTCAGTTGGGATGCGGGTGCTGAAGGAAGCGGGGTAGGGCGGGCGAAGCAGACAGGTGAGGCCGCTCCCAGATCGGAACTGCCAGTGGCTTTATGGCTCCAAACACTGACCGGGCTATCGTGGTTGCCGGGCCACAGGCCGAGCTGCGGTTGAGGTATCACGGGATAGCGGGCGGCGGAGAGCTGCAGCTGTAGGCAGCTGGTCTCCCCCAGCTGAAAAGCGTCCTTTGGGAGCAAGGGTCCCCTATGATGGGGCCCCCAGACCCTCAACAACGATGAGTGGGGGTTTGGGGGAGACTGATGGGCCACGCAGCAGGTGCTGCCTTACCTCCGGCTGTCCGTTGAGGAGAGTGCCGTCTGACGTGGGCTGGAGGCAGCTGTGGAGGTCGGGGCTGCGTTAGGAGGGCGTGAGGTGGCTCCAGCTGACTCCCCGGGAGGCTGGGGCCTTGGATAAGTGCACAAAGGCACCCCAGAGGCACACACAATTCAGGGACCCCGGGAGCGCAAAAGGACTTCCACACTGGAGCGGAGGTCCCAGTTGCAAGGGACCGTTGCGAAGAGCTGAACTGCAGTGATCCCAACAGCTACAGGCTAGTAGAGTACGTGTTGCTGTTAGCGTCGACCTGCCTCCGATCTGGGATTAATTAAGCCAGTAGTGGTGTTCCGGGGCCACAGGAGAGACAGATCGGAAAGCAACAGTGTGCTACAGCTTCACTGTCTATACCCTTGGTCTGTCTGTGTGCCGACGCACACCGGCGGTCTGAGGTGAGCGCTATGGGTGAGGGAGACAGAAGGCATCCGGCAGTATCCCAATGCTGTTTATGCCCTGCGGAGTCTCGGCCGAGCCGCTCTGAAGGGTGCTGGTATGGCTGGGGGTGCAGCTGCAAAGAAGCCAAGGTTAAGATAGAGACTGAGACGGTAAAGTGAACGTCTCGTCTGGTGGCAGGACCACAAAGAAGACGTGGTGGGCCTGGGCTCCGTTAACTGACCCAGAGAGATCAGATCCCTGGCCTCCGCACAAGAAGTGCATTAGCTACCGAGTCAGACAGTGGAAGGGAAGCAAATGCTCCCGAAGAGGTAACACCATTGATATTCGAGGCTAGGAAAACCACAAGGGTTACATGAGCAAGATCAATCCGAGCAAGCAGGTGCCCTACCGAAACCGAACTAAAGTAAACTTATCAGAGGGCCAGAGGGCTTTGGCGAGCCCTGAAAAAGTGAGTGGCAGTAATATTCGAGGCTGGGAAAGCCACAAGGGTTACGGGAGCCAAGAAAACCCAAACGGGCCGACACTCCACCAAGACCCACTAAAGTAGGCCTGTCAGAGGGCTAAAGGACTTTAGCGAGCCCAGGAAATACGAAACATAACGAGCATAAAGTCGGAAATGATTGAATTGGATTAAGAAAACCCTTTCTTCCTGGAAAGAGGGAACCATATGGAATTAATAATTGGCATACAGAACGTGCAAAAAGGTTGATGACTGTATTGCGAGAAATTGATACATTTTTTATCCTGAAAATGGGATCCAAGTGATTGGGCCAGGCAGAATTTAAGGACAAGGTTATTGCTCTGGCCTCCTTTTTTGTTATTTGTATCACAAGTGTTAGGACCAGTTAGCTAATAGGATTTGGACTAAGGACCATGTCCTTTGGACTTTGATGAGCGCCTTTACTTTTAGTTTGTTAGACAGCGAACTTCACCCATAGATAGATAGGCGTTTTAATTTTTATTTAAATAAACACCCTTGACCATGTCACACCTTAGTCGGAATCCTCCTGGTTTGCCAACAACAGCCACTCAGTCTGTGTCCCGGTGCAGGATACATGGAGGGAGAAGGCCTTGCAGGTCCCCAGGAGGACTCTCCGTCTGTGTGATAGAGCGTTCTGTGCCTCTAGCGAGCAAGGCTTCTTGCGTAGAGACACAGAAGTGTGGGGACACTCCAGTCTCACACCATCGAATCTGGGAGAGCTTTCAAGGCATGACTGGGCCCACTGGGAGCGGAATCATTTGTGCCACAACCTCCAGTGACTCGTAGAGCTCTAACACACCTCATTACAGTATACAATATTCAGGATTAGCAGGAGATATTACGGACCTATAGGCAGCCATCTTATTCGCAGCTCTCTAGCAAAGACACCCCTCCCGCCCCATCGCCACCAGAGTAACATTTTTACAGTTTTTGTCATTAGAGGGTCCAAAATGAAGAGGGTCCATATCTACCTTTTAAAGCAGGTGGAAGAGGGGAGATGAAATTAGGGCAATAGATTAAAAACCTAGACCTCACTTAGCATCAGAGACAGTACTAATGAACGTTTTCTTGATATTGTTACTCGCTGAATTTAATCCACTTCCTGAAGTTAGCAGGAAGAAGCTACATCGCATAACCTTAGTTCCTGGTTGTACATATAAGAAAAAATAAGTAAACATAAAGTAGCTTATTACACACGGAATCCATCCTCAGTAGAAAGTGCAGCAGGTCCGAAACATGTAGGAGGCAGCACCAGTATAAGAGGTGACACACGTGTATAGTATTCAGCGGACAATATTCTAGAAGGTTGTCAAGGGATGGACATTGTTTGTTTATTCATTCATATAGCGGTCCACGGAGGTATCAGAGCGCATTAAAAGATGTTTTTCAAATTATAAGTTACACATAGAGACAGGAGTAGTCATAAGGGAATGTTCCTCCAACATTGAAATACTATCCATCTTAAATATCACAATGAAAACCATTGCCCTGGAGCACTATTCAGAAGGATCCGAATATTAAGTGCACTGCCTTTTTTATAGCAAAAAAGGGCAGTTTAACCTTTCAAATTTCGATCACTTTAGAGTTATGAGCAAACTTTGGCACTGTTGAACTAGACCCAATAGTTGTCTGTGGGCAATGTGCAAGAGATATGGTAATTTCTTGATTATAATATGAAACTGACAGTGTCGTTTTTGGGAGGAAATGTGGAACTAGCATGACAAAGTGCTTATCTCGGTTATAACTGGCATGATGAGTATGATGTACACAAGCCGTCTTAGAACTAGCTTGACCATTTACAAATGGGCATGTCAATATTTAAACTGCCAGGCTTAGCAGTCAGCTGAAATTGGATAGATGAGAGTACACGGGGTATTCGAGTTACACCCTTTACAGGCGAGCATTCTCAGCATCGTGTTATTAGCAGTACAGACGTATTATTTGAGCAACATCCAAATACACTTTTTAACTAACCTTACATGTGGTGTGAGCACACTTGCATATAATCGCTACCCATTGTATTCTATTTTGTATTAATTCCAGTTTGTATGTTAATAACTAGCACAAGAAAATGATGTAATCATAGTTAAAAAGGGCGCAATTACACCCACTACCACAACAGGTAAACTCGTTTCCTACTGGCATATGCATTATGATTGACGAGTTCAGTACTGGCATACTGCGTTAGGCAGTACATTGGTTATGTTGAACATATTTTGAGTACTGTCCATCAATGTTTCTAAGAGGCGCACAATTTTCTGATGTGCACATACATGATTGGCTACACAGACATGTTCCTGTGAAACGTGGCAGATTTCACATCGGAAGAATTAGAATCTTTCATGTTTTCAGTGTTTTCTCCCAGAAAACGCTCTAACATTTACAAGCAGTTCTGAAGACCGAGGTTAAACTTTGCTACTACTAGGTTCTCGTTTGTGTTCAGCATTGATCAATAAAATGTAAACAAATGGTTATGGCATTCCAATCACCCAATTTTCGATAGCTCAGTATAACATATACAGTTCATATGGGAGAGAAAAGAACAGGGTAAAAAAAAAAAAGTGATTTGCTGAAAAAGCAGGGTTCATCCATTTTTAGATTATGACCCAGTACTTGGCTCGAAGCAATAGCTAACAGTGTTATCGCTGGGTGCACCTGAGGAGTGAAGGTGGTGATTTTTTTTTCTTTTCATTTAAGGCATGGAGCGTCTCAGAGAAAAATCACTGCATTAATTATGCAATTATACCCATTAAAACATGTTTTCCTTTTCACACCGTGACTTGGCAATTAGCAGGCATGCCAAAGACCCTTTACCTGGCAAGGGCATTAAAATTTGTGAGAATACCTACTAAATGCCTGAAGCCAAGTGCTCCCTAATTACAATTTACAGCAAGTCGCTGAGTGCAAGTGGATGCAAAGTGGGCAATAAGCTTCCCGTATGCTAATTTCCTTTCCGGTTCAAAGGTGAAGGGTGCCTAGTTATAACACTAGTAAACACGCAATTTACGTAAACAAATGAGTGCAACTCAATGCCATTGGATGCCGCTAGCCAACAAATGATTCGTATTACAATGCTTCAAGTGTCAGCATTTACGTGTTATTACCGTGAAGAAATTCGTTAAGCACAACGCCGATTGTGCATGAACTTGCATTACCTATAATTTAAAATAGTACAAAAATTAGCTCTGAAATAAAAACAAAATTAAAACGAAGATGTGGATTCACAATTAACATACATAGAAACATCTACATGGAGCTCTACACAAAGAAGTCAACATGGTGACTGTTTTAAAGTTTGAACTTTATTCTGGACATGCTCATAATGGTCCAGAACTGTAATCTAGATCTCATTCTACGCAGTGTTTCTCAACCTCAAGGAGTTCTCTGTTGTCAAGCTCCCACAGAAAGTCTCTCACAACTTTCAGTAACTCTCGGTGTCTAGGGAGGAATTTTGCATTCAAGTTAGAACAGCCACCACTTCATTATAAAATCGTTTCTCAATATCTCTATGAACTTTGTCTTCAAGTCGAAGTAGACAATATTTCCGTTAGCCATAAGTTTTCAAATGTTCCTTGGAGGTTTGACTTGCTGCAGCAGTCCCATTAACACTACGATTCTCAGTGGTTACAGGAACATTCCCTCCCTCTCCTGCCAGCAGCCTTGTTCCCCTTCATAGATTTCTGAACCTTCCCTCCAGGTCCCTGCGAGCGACCCCCCCACCTTTCAATCACTTGCTTCTACCACCTCACTTAGGTTTGCTTTCCTCACTGTGCCATATTCTTGCTTCTCAATTATACTCCCCTGAAATGTGGGGCATTCTAGAAGCACCCTCCGGCCTGGTTTCCACTCGTCGCTACCTCGACCTTCTCCTGTTCTGCTCACTCGCTGCAACCTACTCGTCAGAAAGCCGTCCGGTGAGTCAGCATATGGTGCTGCACCCAGTATTCCAACTACAAGGAATCAGGCTTTCATGCTTTTTGGGACTGCTGCACATCTTGTACCCGGTACTACATATTGGTTCAGAGTTTCTTACTCTCACGTCTGGCCTTTCTGACTGTACATGGCTTTTGACTTATATTCTGCAAGAAGTGTCACAACATCCACTCACATTGGCCCTCTGCCCTCATTTTCCTGCTCTACCTCCCTTCTCCTTGACTTCTCTGTCCTCAAGGTATACAAGGACTCACTTCCTGGCACTCGGTAGTGGCTAAACCGTCTACTCAGCTCTCATGCTTCTAATAACCAACAGTGACCCCAATCATTAAGGTAAAACAGACAGTGCTAAGAGATTTACCTCCTTTGTCTTTTGTGGCAATGTGGTCAAAGGGAAGACTATGCTCTCAGAAGGGGAATTAAATGTGATCCAATAGCAACCCAAACCTCAAAGTACAACAGCCTAAAACAAAAAGGAATGTCCAATTATTATATAGTTTGGTTAAACACACCAATGTAAAAATAACTATTACAACACTATAAAAGCCCATCCCTGCAAAGGAAAGAGAAACGCAGAGCATAATGGTGCAGCACTCTGTGTTTTCACCAAGGAGGACAGAAACGAGCAAGAAATGCAACAAGCAATTCGCAATTCAAAAAGGATACGTTTTTAGTATACAAGGTGCAAAAAGGACTTGGCCAGTTGTAAACTGCTGGTTCAGGTTGATGAGGGACCCTATGTTCCAGTGGCTCGAGCCGATGTCCATCAGTTCGATGAGGCGACCGTGGTGATCTGATACAGGGTAGAAAGAGGCAGTGGTTCAAATTTTCGGCAGCAGCAAGCTGGTTATTTGAGCCAAACAGGTAACATGCTCTCCTTGGCATGATGCAGCAGCAAGCCGGTTCAAAAGATGCAAAACCGCAGTGGCTCACAGTTTGATGAAGTGCCAAAAGCAGCACTGTCAGTTCCCTCTGGTCCGAAACACGGTTCAATCAATTCAATGTGGTAGAACAGGGATCCTGGAGAATATGGCTCTCCAAATGATACGAGACCCACAGTAGGGGCTGTAGGATAGGTTGGATCCTCTCTGGTGCTACTCTCCCAGCCTCGGGAGGTTTGGTGCAGAGTGGCAGGTCCTGGTTGTGAGGTCAGAAATATGAGGTGGACACCTTTGTGAAGATTTTTCAAAAGATGCCATTTTATTAACTCAAAGGTTGGATAAACGTCTGACTAGCTCCATCCTGATGAGGATTTCACCGAAATGAAATTATAGGTTATTTATAACGCGCTTAATACCCAGAGGTTTCTAAGCGCGGACCCGGGAATTGAACCGGTGTTGCTCCGCATCGTCTTACTTCCAAGGTGACCACGTTGCCGCTGAGCTATCCTCCCGAGAAAAAAATGCCTAAAATAAACTAAAAGAAAATACTCTAACTAAAGGATCTGCTCCTCACAGTAAACATATACAACTTAAAGTAATAGATGGCAGCTCACAAAAACCAATGCAACAGGTATATTCAGATCACAAGTAATGTTTTCTCCTTCCAACCTGGGTGAATTCCCCTTTCCCCAGATTTAAGCAGGATTCTGTTCACCAGTTCGGGGAATCCTGTCCATTAACAAAGATTCAGTTCAAGTCTCTTTGTTCCACTTTGATAGTAAACGTTCCAAGCCTGTATTTGACCAACAGTTCACAAGTGTTCGACAAGGTTTGCTTCCTTGTGGAAAAGGTCTTCAACTAATGTCTTCTCTTCAACTTAGAACAAATGCTTCATTTGTTTTTACAAGAGAAAGACAATGTTAAATACTTCTGCAGCAGTTAATTCAACTTGTATTTCAATGTTATCAACTTCTCAGGATGCTTCTGCTTTAAGTCACTAAAACTTTGGCGATTCTTCAACTGCTTCAATATTTCTAACCACTCCACAGTACTTCAAAGCCTTCCACCTGGTCCACTCATCTGCCAGGCTTATTACAACAATGTCCTATGTATTGCTATACTCTCCTGGCAGCACAGATCAAAGTATTACGACACTCTCTGACCTGGTGTACTCCCCTGCCAGACCACAACAAACTACTACTTGTAGGTACTTCAGTGGTAAAGGTTCGACAGATTAGCAATGTCGTATTTGCTTCACAACTTTTAAGTATATGAAATGTTTTAAGGGAAACAAGTACCACGCTGGTACTACTTATCACACCTATGTATCTGCTACACTCTCTGGAGGATTTGCTTCTCTCCATCTGAATATTCTGTTCCAGAAGGCAGCCAGCCTCACATTCTGGGTTCTTCCCTTTTCTGTCAACCAACTGCTGATAAGAATTCTGCTTCACTTGCATACTTCTTTGACTTTGGCAATGTGGGCATGAATAATGTTCCCCTGAGACTGCTTTTCTAGAGGGACAAAAGTCTTTATCATTGCTCAATATCATCACCACCTTCTTTTGGCTTGGGCCATTTTGGTTCTTTGGCAATTGACTAGGCTTATTTCTCTTTTTGCTTTGGCAATGATGGTTTCTCTTTTCTTCTAGGTTTATTGATCTATGTTGTTATTGGCTCTCATTAGGCCTCACAATATTAATTGTTCGACATTCAAAAAGTTCCCTCTCCGATTGTTGGCTTTCATTTTGCTCGACAAAGTTCTTAATTCGCCTTCTTAAATCAGCATGATTCACATTAGAAATATAAATTTGCATTGTGCTAGTTCAATATTCAAAAGGTAACTTCTGCTTTAATGTTACTCTGTTCATCTTGTCAAGCAGGCGGTTACGGAGCACTCTGGGGTCACAATCTAACGGTGAATTCACCGGGTCTAGCATGTACTTCCGTCCGCCTCACTGCCTCCAGGTTTTCTGCTTTGGGTTCCCTGCGCGGCCTGGCAATCTCCTCTGCACGGCTTTCCGTGGCTCGCATCTGTCAGTTTCAGACGTTTCCCGGCACCCACAGCAGCTCAAAGCTCCTCAGACTCCTGTGCTCGTCTGACAGTGGGAAAAGTTGCAAAATGGCACTCCTTCCGCAGCACAACCTCTGCAACTGCAAACTTGGGCCTCTGAGACCCACTTTGAACAGACATCACAAATACACACTTCTGAGGTACTAGCGTCTCCACTCATGTTTGCTTTCGGCTTCTGCTGCCACGAGGAGAATACAAAACTGCTCCACCTGCTAGTACTGCCGTCTCCTTTTCCTCCTCCTTCACATATGGCCTGCACCTGAGGGGGCTTTTTATGCCTCTCAGTCCTCCTCAGGTGTGGGTCATTCCTCTTGATTGACTGCAACCTGCAGTCTTGTGCCTCTGCAATCCTCTTTCTCGTCCCAGTACTCTGGGAATTATGGGAATTTAAGTCCCCAAAGTCAAGTTTTGTTTTTACAGTGAAATAAACCTCATTAAGTTCACTATTCTTCTCACCTACATCAACACATGGAGTCCCATAATGGTTACATGAGTTTTGTGGTGTTATTAAAGAATGGGGGTTCTCAGAGTTTAAATTGGTGTCAGTTACAGACTACTCTTCCTTATTTCTTTTGGACTTATAAAAGGTCACACTTCTATAAATGTCAGTAACCCTTAAACGCTGTTTCCTACTTCTAACACCTGACTGATTACCAGTGTTTTCATCCTCAGTCTGACTGTTCGAGTGAGAAAATAAAAGGTTCTTGCTGATACGCCAGTCACCTTTCTGCTATTAAAGATACTTCCTTACTTGAGGAAGAGGCCATGCCATATCTCATGCCACAACGTCCTCCTGTTCCCCTGGGGCCCTTCTCCTCCCACGTGATCCACCCAACTAATACCACCCCTAGGGTCAGGATCAGGCAGCATCTGCGTTTCCCTGCCCACATGGGAGAAGACTTTAGGTAGGGTTTCTGTGAGGACTCTGCAGGATTCATCACATGGTCCTCAGCAAGAATCCCACTCAATGTACCCCGAGAGTGGTTAATGAGCAGAGTTTGCCTCTGCCTTGGAACACTTGCTCACCTCAATTGCTGCGGGCTTTAGAAAGATCAAACTCTCACAAAAGAGGTCAAAATGAATTCTTCCTTCTGCCTGAGATCCTGCATCAAACTATTATTAATATAAATCAAAAAAGCTGGGACTCTACACCCATGCCAGATGGCAATCCTTCGCACTTGTGTTCCCGACACCTTTCCAGAACAGGAGTGCAACTATTTTACTAAAGAGTGCAGACAGCAGAAATGCCCTCTTCCAAGTGCTGTTCCAAATCTTGTAGGAATACGGAAGTGTCACAGAAACCGGTATTCAGGTAGAACAGCGTTGAACATATGCAGGGATTTGTTACACAAACGCTGCTGACAATCATAGCTAGATCACCACCAATACGTACAACATTTCCTCTAAATTGACCCAAATGTGGCATGTCAGATAGTAGCTTTTCTGGCCCAGGCACAACTATTGGCAAATGAGAAGTAAACATCAAGGGCAGAAAAGATAAGGGCAACTTTGAGATAGGGCCTGGGGAAGACAGTGGGCAACACATCTTGCTTCCAACACCTACAACACATTACAAGATGCCCAAACGACTAGCAACCGACTTGATGACTTCTCAGTCTATTACTCGTCAAACTATCATCTGTAACCATATCTATAAGCCTTCCTGGTTCAACAAGGAATTATTCACCTTCCAAACCTAAACCAACAGCATCCCCTTGTGGACTACACACTATGCAGAGATCTAGCATTCAAGACCATTTAAGAAGACTTGTAAGAATTACTTCACTTATGAGAGCACCCATCCACTACAAAGAAAACACGCTGGACTAGTCATGCCCACCATGCCTACCCTTACCTACCAGAATCCAACATTCATGGTCTGGTGAGTTCATCACAAAGACTTACTTTTTTTGCTGTTCCAATTAATGGTTTATTCATTTCTAACCATTTAAAAAAAATGGAATCACAGAACGACATCAATACAAAAAAAAGTTGAACATAAAATAGAATAACCATCTCAGGCCATCAACTTATTCTAAATGTTTGTCTTTCATTAATTTCCCTGTTCATTTGTCTCATATCCCTTTTCCTCCCAGATTGACAGAATGGCTCCATCAATGAAAATCATTACAAAAGCTTTGGCTTGTAGACCACTATCAGTTCATTTGAGTCCTGTACAAATTGTACAAACTGAGGCCACTTGGGTTTATATGTGGCCTAGTTTCCTTGCAAAGATGCAATCATCTTACCCAAGAGAATTCCAAATGTATTCTCACCAAATATTCAGAGGTAGAGAACGAAGAACGTTCTAACACTCTGCAATTGTAAGGCTAGCTGCAAGGAGCAATTGTGAAAGAAGTTTGGCTTTTGTACCCAACAGTTTATAATACCCATTTTCATCAATACCATCCAATAAGTTCAATTTAGGATTCAATGAGAATTGAATTTAGCAATAGGTTTTATATAGTCCAGGACTGAATACCAAAAGGTTTATCATACAAAAGGACCACCACAGATGCAACAGGGAACTCGTGGAAGGATGCATTTCGTTCAGGCAACATGAGGATTAGGTACCACCACAATTAAAACTTTGTAGTGCTGCACCAGAAATTTGTTCTTGCAGGTCTTTATCCCACTGCATCTTATAGGCGTTTTGAACAGTAGCCTCGCCTCCAATCTCCTACAGAGTTGAAACATTCTATCAGCTGACGCCCATGAAGACAAGTGCTCCAACCCTGTTAAACTTCTAGAGCTATTGCGCACATTAAGTCACGATGAAGCCCAACATTTCAGCAGCAAATAGTGTGGAGAGTTCCACTGTGTCAGTAACGGCCCGAAAAGGACAGGGTTAGCCCAGGAGCTATCCAATGTGCCTGAGGTGGGATACCTTGCGACTGCTTATCCACAGATGCGGTAACCCCTATGAAGTAACCCAAACAGAAGATGAGGATGCAAGGGGCTGTCATGACCCTCGCCCAAAACCCCCTCTAGCAAACCCATTGGCCAGGTGGAGTCAGGACTCGGGCCTCTAGAGCCTGGCATCCTTTTCAAAAGCCCTCATGGGGCCAGTCCTGGCACCTATGTCGCCAGGCTCATACACCATGAACAACAATGTGCTTGGGAACTATTGTATTGTCAGCCAACATGGAGGCATCCACATAGCTTGGTTCCTAAGAACCAAGCTATGCGGTCTAGTGTTTTGGGTGTGGCAGGCCTGGAACTACTTTCCCTGGTACTACTTTACCTGGGCTATATAAACCACACCCTGACTGCAGAACATGCTTCGTGTTACTTTGCAGCTTGCAACGTGACACTCACCGTGTCCAGCTATTCCCTCGAACCTCGGAGAAGCAGAACCTGCAAGGAGACAAAAGGAACATCCTTAGCGGCAGCATCTTACCTGCAGTCTTCATCTTTAAACACTTGCAGCTACTGAGAACAGCTTCCTCGAATCTGCACGCCTCCCCGACATAACGACCTGAAAGAGGAAGATAGAGGCAACATTAAAGAAAGCTGTAGAGACATTTACAAATTATGAACTGCTCAAAAGGCTTACCTGGCTGGTCGCCTCTCAGCTGGCACCACTCTAGACATTCCACTCGCGCTGAAGAACACCGCAACCTACCAGGAAGGAAAACACAGGTTAGCAAAGGCAAGACTTTGCAGTACTTCGCATAGCATCGCGCTTACTTACCGCATCATAGAGCTCTTAATGCGCCATCATTTACCAGCGGGGCTCAACCAAGCCAGTTCGCCGCGCTGAAGCTCTGCATACCTAAGGGAGAAAAGAAAGAGACATTTTAAACAAAGAAAGGCATGCAGGATTGCAACAAAACTAAAGAACAGCAATAAGACCTACCTGAACAATATCAAACGGGCCGGCGTCAGTGAAGTAACTGGACTGCACTCGCCCATGAAAGACAACGCGCCCCTGCAAAGAAGGCAGGACGGACAGCACGCCTATTTCTACCACAAGGTGAGGAGAGGGCGCCAGAGGGACTGAAAGCATACGGGGGTGGAGGGAGGATACTTACCCCAGTCGGTCAGTCTTGAACACAGTCCTCCTGTATTTTCAGGCAGAACCTTCCCCGCAGACCACCTCAGGGCAAAGCTGAGAAGCATACCAGCGAGTAACCCAGCTGGGTGGCGTCCCTGTGGATACCTGGTGAGCGTAACAGGGACTACAGGTCGCAGGAGGCCCCAGCATCATCGGCGTCACAATGGAATCATGATTCGGAGAACCACAAACCTGCAGCGCTTCCCAAACCCCTCAGACATTGTGTGGGCCACACCATGTATCCACAACCTTCAGTGCAAATGCAATATCCATCACTTGCAGGAAGAACAAAAGAAATCAGCAGCTCTGGAGGAATGTCAAGGCGAACAAGGTAAAAGAGAGGTGGAACCGCATGAGTCGGTGTTCCGCAATCAGACAAGATCCAAGATGATGCAAACTACTGTGCCGCCCTTTAAACTTTGTAAATACTAATTGGAGGGAAGCAAGGTCTTTACCCAATTAAACAATCAGCCTCCAACATTCAAATCCTGAATGAAAGCAACCCCTGGATGGTTAAGGACAGAACCCAGCCCCTGGGGCGAGGAAGATTAAATAGGTACAGAGGAGGCCTGGTCAGGAGGCACATCCCAAGGGGTGCAGAACTATCTGTCTGTGCTCCCTTGATACTATAAGAGCCTGGAGGAGAGGAATGATGAAGGCTTCTTCCTTGTAGAATACCACCAATCTCTGGGAGAGGCTGGTATAGACCGGGAGTAATAACCCTAGGGAATAACTTATAAACCTGAAGCCAGCCAAGGGGAAATACTTAATTGTTAATGTTCTGTTAATTGGGGGTCACAGCACCGGACCACCACCTGCGACCCCAAGATTGGAGGCATGCCTATGGCAGGATGGCAGACTAAAGAATATCATCTGCCTGAAAAGAATCCAGAGGAGGGTGGGGTGTGGGCTGTTGGGGGAGAAATGCCTGGATACATACAATCAACCTAGCAGGTTTATGGAGGACCCAAGTGGAGGAGAATCAAGCAACTTGCCTAGTACCCAGTGACCTAAAGACAGGAGAAAAAACATACTGGGTAAAAATATGGGTACTGTGAGTACCCTATAGTTCCGTCTTCGGCAGGGGCCTCCCTCTGGAACAGCCTCCCTGCCACTCTAAAACTTGAAGAGAACCATCTCTGGTTCCGGAAGCACCTCAAGACCTTCCTCTTTTCTTCTGCCTTCGCTCCCCCTCTGCCCTGCTGATCTGTTATCTCTTGGCGCCGTGCACCTGGCCACCCTCTTTCTTTTGGGCCCAGGTACCTGCTCATCCTGCCACCCTCCCGCACTGCCTCCGGGCCACCCCTTGCACTGGGGTCTGTATCAGTACCCATACAGCCCCCCCTTTTTCTTCCTGCGCTTATCAGACCTACCCTGTCTGCTGCCTTAATCCTAGCACTTGCAAATTGCTGGCTGCATTACCACTGTTTGTTGCCTTTATTATTTATTGTTATTTATCCGTTTGTCCTCTGCTTCGCACTTTCCACCTCTCCCCCCTTCCATGCACTTTTCCCCTCCCCCCTCTGCCATGCACTTGCGCGTTCTCAATGTCACTGGGCCTAGTAAGATCGCTGTTTTGTTCTCCCCTGTTCCCCTCCCTTGCCTTGTCGCGCTCTGAAACACTTGTGTACGAGCGCAATAGAAATAAAATATCAATCAATCAATGAATACTCAGCAACATCCAAATCTTGAGGAAAGAGTATCAGCATTCAAGAAGGACATGTAGCAGAGCTAGGACCTGGGTTGGACTCTGAGAATACCAAGTCCAGGAGCAGAAATCCTTAGAAGTAGAATTGCAAGTCTTAAAAAAGGCATGAAACAGATTCGAACACGACCTTGAAGCACAACCCAGTTTGTCCTGATAAAGAGGGAATGTGAAGGCCCCTCAAGGTATCCCAGTTCACCACAGGGAAAGAAAATTGAAGACATTGAGTTGAGACAAGGGCTTGCTACAAGGGAGATGGCGAGAAGAACATCCAACCCGAACTCCAGGAAGGTGTCTGTAGGGAGAGGAAACAGATGAAAGCAGAGAGGGCAAGGAGGGCCCATACTGTGAGTACCCTATATGTGAATTTGCTGCATCTAAAGCTTATGGATGGATTTACAAAGATTAGGGTATTTGTGGACTGCTGATTTTGGGCCTTAGCATCTCTCAGGGAGACAAGGTATTCTGAAGTTAGAAGAACTTAAACACGGGGTGGGGTGGGCAGCAACAGGCAACTGCTAAGAGGGGATCACTACCTGCCATCATATTTTTGTTTAAGTATACTATCTTGAGTATTACCCAAAAGCGTTTGCCCCACCTTTCCTGCAGTCAATAACAAAGATTACATTCAAACCTATCTTTTGGTCTTCCGAATCGCACTACACGGCTTACCAAAATACATAAAGTCTTCTCCTGACAGGAGGGAGCAGGGTTCGAAAGTGAGGGGGGCTGAGAGCTATTTCGCTCCTGCTTGCACCCTAGAAGAGTCTGGTTAGCTTGACAGCAACAGCTAGTAGGAGCTAGCCTTGGCTCCCCAAGCCAACTGATGCCAAATACACCTATGTGAATTTAACTCTGTGCATTTCGGACAATCTATAAATAAACATTAGGACTCATCTATATGACATTTAAAGCATATGGATTCGTAAATAATGAACAAAATCATATTTGTACATATTATATTGAAGCCAGATATGTGGAACTCTATGTACTAAGCCACTGGTGATGCTGGATACTGTAAGGGTGCAGAAGTAAGAGTGACACAGTGGTGTTATGTTTCTTATCAAAGACTTATTATAGAATAAAGAAAAGGAAAAACCGATCTTGCCCTATTTCTATGAAGAGTTACCCTGCTACAACTAAAACACTAAAGGACTCTGTCAGTATGTCTCCTTAAATAATAAGTCCACTGTCCTTAGTCCAAACCTATTTCCATTTCTTACACTAAACTAACCCAAGGAAAAACTGAGCGTCTTCTTGATCCAGAAGGAGCCTCCTCTCGCTCTGGATACAGGCATATCGCTCTGGATAAAGTTCAATTTGTGGTATAAAACACAATGAGTGACTCCTCAAACACAATGAGCTACTCCAAGTAACTCAGATATTTTTTGAGGGGTCAGAAATGAGAGACGGGTTTGAATAATTTAAATAATAATACTATCATAGTTCATTGCAGTTTATAGCATATAGATGACATTTTAAACTATAGAATAATTATTTCTTTGCTATTGACGTACCTACTCCTTTATTTGTGGTTGTATTCATGAAAACTTTCAAACAAAACCAGTTAACTTAAAAAAAAAAAAAAAAAAAAAAAAAAAACGCACCAACACAGCCCGTTAACCTGTTCTTGGGTGGATAGTTTGGCGGTTTTAAACTCCAAAGAATTCGACAAAATAGCATTTAAATTCAAACCCAAATGTTATAAACATTAATCCTTGGAATCCCTTCCCCTGAATCAATTCAGGTTAATTTGGAACAAAGTTCAGTTTCAAGAAACTTTTGGGCAAGAATAATGTTCCATTTAATGTAGGATACAAAGTCTATTACATTCAATGTGTCCTTTCACTTGCAAAGTGACTCTCTCGCATCTCAAATGCTTCTTTGCAATTCAAAGTAAATATTTCGACAACCATTTTTCTCTCCAAATTAAAAATCAAATACAAATGTTATTTTTTCCAAATGTTCATCACTTGTTAGCACGTCATACTTGTGCTTTATAACAGTCATTTTAAATCAGAATGGTTTCAATAATCACTTTCTGAAATGTAGCAGCATGTCAAAACAAAAAGATTTAATTAACATTTCTTTTCCATCACAACCTTTTACCACAATCACACCACTTCCAATCACTTCTTCAGCCTGGTTTACTCGCCTGCCAGGACCAGCTACAAGTGTTCCCTTTCCTGGTTCACTAACCAGCCAGGATGAAACTGCTCCTACTACAATTGGTACTCTGTGGTATGGCTTGTTCCAAACTCTCCACACTACATTCATCAATGAGGAGATTTGAAGCAACAACTGCTTCTCTAGTTAGTCCTTTGATTTCTAACACAATTTGTTTACACCTTCTTCTAAATGGATAGTTCACAAAAAGGACAAATGATTCTCTTGTTGAGATGTTTGCCACATGCAATGCAGGATACAGTCCTCTCTCTCCCTTGATCCCTTTTATAAAGAGGGCTTTGCTCCTGCAACCTTTGATTTTTAGCGGTACAACCTTTTGGCTGTTGACAATGCAGGTTATAATTCTCACTTCCTGGATATCCCTTCTTAGGAGAGTTGTACCAAGTGAGCCTGCATTTCTTCTTTTTTAGGCTTTGGCAATGTAGATTAAAATCCCTCTATATGAAATCCCCCCCTTAATACAGTTGTGTCCACTTTGCTCTATTATCACTTTCTTCTGCCTTTCACAACGCGGGTTACAATGTTCCACTATTTGGAATCCTTTAATATGAAAGTTGAGCCCCGTTTGGCTTGATTCAATTGATTGGTATCCAAAATGATTATCAGTACCTACCGCTCTCCTTCAGAGCGCCGCGGGGTCACCTACTTCAGGCCAACACAGTGATATGCCTCAGCGTCTCCTTTTGACTTGCAGGTAATGCTGCTTTGCTTTTCGGGGTCTCTCCTGCTTCTGACAACTCCGGTCGGTCACTGCCACTAACGCTGTCCTTTGTTGGATTTTCTGCAGCTCCGTGTACCCTACCATGTCCATTCAATACGTTCACGGTGTATAGAGAGCTTCTCTCTCTCAAGTTGTTGCTTTCTTCAATGCTGCTTCCTGCTGCGCATCCTGTGCATATCAAAGGAGTCCCAAACTCTGCCTCATCTTTCACACAGCGTCCCGCTGCCGCCACAATGGCAACCTCTGCTTCTGCTTCGTTCTGCTGCATCCCTCTCGCACACACCCAAAAGGACTTGTTTAAAGCTCCCGCTCAGGTGTTGATCATTACAACTAGACTGCTCACAACAGTTTACTAACTCTAGACCACTCTTCCTCATCTCAGTACTAAGAGCACTATGGGACTTGAGTCCATAATTTTCTTGTTTGTTCTTTCATTATTTAACCCAATCTGATTGAGTGATTGAGAGGATTTGTACTTAAAAGGGAGGTTTTTAAAAAGGAGCTAATGTTTTTCCCTTGGATTTTAGGTGTATATGGCAGAATCATCGCTACTGGAGGTTGAAATCATGACATTATGGTCGCCCCATGTTCTATTTTCATATATAAAAAGTGCCTTCATATTTCGCAATTTTGGGAATTCTGAGAGGGGGATTCTTACAGTGAAAACATGCCGTTAGATACTTGGGCATCGGGGATATTTCATCCTCAAAAGAGGATGAATACTGCATCTCTCCTAACGGAGTCAACAGACGTCACCTTCCATGTGATCCTCCCCTTTGACACCACCCACAGGGTTAGGATCAGGTAGCGGCTGCCTTACACTGGCCACATGGCGGGAGGAGACTTTAGGCTGGGGTTTAGTGAGGATTCCGCATGTTTCACATTGCCAACAAATGTCTCCTTCACAGGGGTCCCAGATCCCTCTGGGCCGCTTCAGTTATCCCCATCTTGTTTAACAACTTTGCCCTTGTGTGTGGGTCTCAGACCCCCTTTAGGTAACCTCAGGTTTTCCTCAGACTTGTTCTGGGCCTCAGCCCCTTGAACATATACTCCTCTCTTGTATGGGTCCCTGACACTTTTGCTTGGTTTTTGTGGACCTTATCCACTTTCATATGTGTCCCACACCCTGGTGTGTTGCTTTCAGGGGTTCTCTACCCCAACTTCACTCACTGTCCAACGGAACAGACCTAGTGTACTCTCCTGCCAGGTACTATTCAACATTTGATAGTGCATACAGTTTGTTTCAATCTCTCTCTTCTTAGTTTTCTCAGGGTTCCTGACCCATCTACTTTGGCTTTGCCTCTGCAGTTCACTTTGTATTGGTGCCTCAGGACACTTGGTTTACCCCCAAGCCAAGTGTGTATGGATGCGGCATGTGTCTGTATTGTTTTAAACGTACCCTTATTGATTGTTGGGGTCTTCGACACATTTACCTTAGCCTTGTCTCTGCGGTTCACTTTGTATTGGCTCCTCAGGATACTTGGTTTACTTCCCTGCCAAGTGTCTATGGATGCAGCATTTGTCCTTATCTTTATGTATAAATTGGGCTCCTTGACCCGTATAGTATTATCTGCGTAACTCATGTCGAGTGCCCAACCCTTTTTAGACTCCCCTTGCTCGGTTTCCAGCCCATCTCATGGACCCAGGCAGCACCCGTACCTTGCATTCGGGTTCGTATTGCGTGGCATCCTTCTCGGGCTTCTCCGACTCTGTGGGCGGTTTGATGAATCCTGCACAGTCATCACAAAAACCTACCTAGAGTCTCCTGCCAGGTGGCCAGGGAAAGGCAGACACTTTCTGATCCTGACCCTGGGAGTGGTATTAGCCAGAAGGATCACCTGGGAGGAGAAGGGGCCCCAGGGGAATAGGAAGACTTTGTGGGAGAAGATAGTATTTGTCTCCCTCAAGGAAGGTATCATCATTGTTACCGGAATATGTAATGGCTTGCTGTCAGAGAGAACTTTATTTTCTCAAACTGACCGTCAGACTATGAGGAGATAATTACAAGCACTTTGAAACACATTGTGTATAGGCGATATATAAATAAACTATCATATCATATCACACAGGCAGTCAGGTATTGGAATAATAAAAACCCTTTCAAAATCAATAACATTCAGCGACATGAAAGCAGTTATGAAGGTGCACTCCTTGACAAACTGGCCTGCCGCCTGCAGTACAGACTCTGTCCTCTCCAGGAAGAGAGCCTACATCCAAGCCCTCATCTCTGCGGCATCTAACAAGCCGGCCGAACTTTTCAAAATGTGCAAGAAGTAGGCCAATCCTGTTTCAGCCTCTACCTCTCTTGTTCCCACCCCGGCCCTCTGCACGGCCCTGGGTTCTCATTTCACCACAAAAATTCAGGACATCCTGTCCATTCTCTATTCCTCTACCTCCTCTTCCTCCTCCTCTACCACCCCAGGCTCCTCTTCGGCCATTTCTACTCTTCGTTTCCCCTATTCAAGTACGATCTATGAAAGCCTTGTCAAAAGAGGTTCTACCCTGCTCATCCAGAACCATCAAGGACCATATTGACACCCTTGCTCCAGCCTTGGACGATTTCTGCAATCACTCTTTTGCCACTAGAACCTTACCCTCCCCCCTTAAGCACTCCCTTGTGCACCCCCTTCTAAAGAAGCCCCTGCCAATCCTTCCCCTCCGGCTAACTATCCCCTCGGATCTCCATCACTCCTTTCCTGAGCAAACTCCTGGAAAAGCTGGCTATCTCCCAGCTTAATCTGCACATTGTATCTGTTGGTTGTCTCCATGACCATCAGTCCGGCTTCAGAGCTGGCAGAAGCACAGAAACTGCTCTCCTGAACACCCCTAAAGACTTGCTCTCTAATCTTCACTCTAAAATTACTTCAGTGCTCTTTCTCCATGATCTATCCTCTGCTTTAACGCGGTCAACCATGCCATCCTACTCAATCGCCTCCACAACAACCTGGGTATCACTGGTCAGGCCCTGGCCTGGTTGACCTCCTTTGTCACAGACTGACCCTCCCAGGTCCAACTTGGGTTTTCCCTCTCTTCTATCTCTCTCTCTCTCTACTTGTGGTGTTCCCCAGGGGTCTAACCTTTCTCTCTGGCCTTTCAACCACTATCTGGCACCTCTTGCCCACCGCATTGCTACATTCTGCTCTAACTTTCAGTGTTATGCTGATGACTTAAGTATTTCAATAAGGCGGAACACCCTGGTCTCAGCCTAGTATGCAGCGCACATCTGAAATGCTTCTTTTATTATGTCTATAGGTTCAATATTCTGAGCGATATACCACTCATATCACACCCCTTCTCAAAATACCCCAGGTCACGGTGGACCAGGAATCAGGCTGGTTGGTAAAGGTAATATTTATTTATTTAAAATTAAAAACAAACATACACTTTTAATAGGGAGCAGCAATCACCAATGCGGTGACAATAACAGATAAGAAGGTATGTAAGGCAGTTAAATTCACTCTTTAGCAACACAAATTAAAACACAGAGAAAAGAACACTTTTGGCTTGTTTGAAAGAATAGCACTTAAATTAGGATTTCCCCCTGCCATATTCCTCAACCCACAAATAAGCAATTCTAGTATAATGAAGAAGCAGGTATTCATAATGAAGAAGCAGGTATTCAGGAACAAAGAACATTTTACTAAATTTGAATACAACCTTCCCTCCCCAAAAAAAGAGAGAAAAACTGGTTTGAAATCTTTCACTTTTAAAATGACATTAAAACATGGCTTAGCAAAACATTGCAAAGTGTGCAAAAATACTTAAATCAGTATAAGTTTCTATGGGAGCAACACTGGAAAGATGCTAACTATCATGAGCTATAGTTTGAGCAAAATTAAACACTTTAAATCCGAATGGAAGTTTGAAAATAATTGAAAATCACACGTGTAAAACTTTTCCCGCCTAAAATTAACCAAACGTTTTTTAAGAAAAACAGGTGAAATATACTGATTTTGAGTTATTAAATTGAGTGTGTTATGCAATGTTGAATGAGAGGCGTTTTTGGAAAATAAAGGTGCGAAAAAGAAAACAGAAATCAACTTTTACAAGGAAAGTTATGCTCTACATTAGGGCATTCAGGTTAGGTACCCAGATTGAAATACAGCAAGCTCTAGAGTTGATCCGCGGAACCAACCCCAGCACCTCCGCGCTGGCCCTGGCGGACCCAGTCCGATTACCCGAAGGAGAATTAAGGGTTTAGGATTTTGCAAGACAAAATATTTCAAGAAGTTAGCACTAGCGCAAGGAATCATAGGGAGGGTGGCAATAAGGATTCTAACAATGTTACAAGTTCTTAAGGTGAGGATAGGATGGTTTAGAGATTGGAATAGGACAAAGCAAGGCAAGGTATGCTATGGTTTGCTTTGATTCCTATTAATAAATACTTACAGTCCACTTTAATTTAGGATTTTCTACCGTCAAGGGTTCTGGTCATCACACGGATCGAGTCTAATCAAGGACAGCTGGGCAAATCGGGCGGAACAGGATCAGGTGGGTGGTTCTGGTCACCGGACTGCACTTCTAGTTACTGGAGACTGGAGATCAGTGGGATGGCGAGTTTGCAGCAGGCCTGCATTGAGTAGCAGCAAGCCAGACTGGTTCAAAATGCTTCCCTTGGGTTATTGGGATTGCTTCAGAATTTGTGACCTAGCTGAAAATGGAGTCAGCAATGCATAGGCCTTTGCTTTGTAATGAAAATCAGGAATCAGGATCAAGGATGAAGAAATCAGGAATAAGACGCCATGCAGAAAATCAGGGAGAAGTCAGGAATCAGTCCTTCCTGTGAGTGTCAGGTTCCCTTGTTTATCATGCCAAATGACATCACTAAATTATATGGCAGGGGCAGGCTTATTACCCACACCCCTAATGCTAGGATTGGGCAGGAGCACAGTTTCCGCCTTGCTTTTCACTGACTGGATGACAGAAAAGGATGTCATGTTTATGGTGTTACTTTTACAATGTCCGGAAACCTTCCCTAGCCACTGGAACCAAAATCAAACTTTCCCAAAAATACATATTTATGCATTTAGAACCTTTGAGAAAATCAGATACCCAGGTTACATAATTTGTGGGTCACATTTCAATCCAAATCCCAAGTCCCGATTATGACTTTCTGCTACATTTTGGCAATTTTAACCATGAAATATTTGGCCTAACATTTCCCAATTTCGTACATCTTTGCGCAATTACCCCTGGGATATGTGTACACAATGTTATGTTTGCAACACTAATATTTTCCGCACAATCAGTCATTCTTTATAATTTCTGTTCCTTATGCAGTACTGAGTCCTACCAAGTCTTCAAATGAATAGCATAAAATTAGATTTAAAACTACCAACTTTCAGATGTTTCCTCATTCTTGTGGCAAAGTTAAATGTCTTGAAAGTTCAGTTGCACAAAATAGGCTTTTTAAACGCCAAATGTCATTTGTCATTTTTATTTTATTTTCCCCAAGTGTAAGCAAATGTCAATTCCTTTGAAGCAGAATGAGAGGCCTCTCCCTTGACTGAGGTTTCCTGCCCCTCCCACTTGAAAGGTGAGAGTCTGAGCCTATTATTGTCTTAGCCTGGGGCAAAGACGAATGTCTGATGCCGACTTGGAAAATCCCATTGTCCTGGGTATTCAAAGCCTCCAAGCTAGCAATTAGCCTTTCCTGTGCCAGCAGTTTGAGGTGTCAACCTTTCTCAGGGATAGCAACTTGCAGAGCAGGGTTATTTATATAGTTTGCCAACTCAGCCTGGGTTATAGCTTTGATTTCCTTTTAAATCTTTACTTTAAACCTATGGAATTAAAACAGTTTGTAGGTGGATATTTAACAGTAGTAAATTCTTTTACATTTCTTAACTAATCAAGCCTTTACACAATAATATACTTTAAAAATAGGTGATTTTGCTCTTCATTCAGGCAAAAGCACATTTAACTTATTTCTTTAAATTCGGTTTTCCTCTGCAGCAAATACAGACTTTGGGCAGCTCCATTGCTTTCCTTGAGTGCTGGAGTTTTTTGCAGCATG
Source organism: Ambystoma mexicanum (assembly GCF_040938575.1). Taxonomy (NCBI): domain Eukaryota; kingdom Metazoa; phylum Chordata; class Amphibia; order Caudata; family Ambystomatidae; genus Ambystoma; species Ambystoma mexicanum. The sequence goes on along the minus strand of NC_090934.1, from coordinate 685,712,404 downwards.
GATACATGTATCATGCCTCGGTTTAGAGTCTTTCTCTGGACAGCTGATTCTTGATACTTGTTGAAAAGAAATAGCCGTGTTTCCCATGGGAAATGAAAACACAGTCCTTGGTTTGCTTTTCTAAAGATACTTTTGATAGGGGCTGTCATTCAAATGAGATCCGGTTCCTCTGAGACTCAAGAATGATCCTGGGCACTGTAGGGCCTTTTTGATCATCGTGGTTCCGGAGGAATTGATGAATTTAGCGCCAAACATCACTTTGAAGGTTGAAAAGATAACATTTTAAAGAGGCATTTTGGGTTTACAGCAAAGTAATGCTGCTTCTTTCCTTTGCTCCATGTAAAATGTTGCAGAGCACACTGGCACATTCCTGCAGTGAGTACTCTGTTTTACCCCACCTGAAATGTGTGTTGGCAGGGCGGTGTAGCCATTTTCTATTTGTTGAAAAATGCAGTTTAGGGATATTGGCACGCACAGGGGTCAGCGCAGCCATTTTGTGCTGTTTCTTGCACCAATTCAGCAAAGTGATGTAGTGAAGCATAGCTGAGTGGGTCAAAATATCCCACATGTCACCCAGCTCTCCTCCAGGCTCCTCTCAGCCACCTCTGCTCCTTCTCTCATACCAGACTGTCTGGTCGCAATTCAGGAATGGTGTGCTGCCAATTATCTCTGCCTTAATGCCAGTAAGACTGAGATCCTCTTCATCAGGACACCTGCTCCCTCCTTTCCTCTCTCTCTGGCCGCCCATCCTGGGCCTTCTTCCTGCTCCTTCCTGTGGGGCAAAAAATCTTTGTGTTATCTTCGACTCCACTCTCTCCTTTTCTCCTCACATCTCTGACCTCTCTAAGAAGTCACACTATCAGATGCACCTCCTCAGAGGTATTCTGCCTTTTCTCACTTTCCCCACAGAAGCTCACTGTCTCCAGAGCTCTGGTCCTCTGTAGGCTGGACTATTGCAACAGCCTCTTTCTGAATCTGCCTGTCTCTACTCTTTGACCTTTAAAACAGATCTAGAACAGGATTGGAAGACTTGTCCTTGGCCTCAAGCCCAGGGATCTGATCTCTCCAGCTCTGAAATCACTCCACTGGCTCCCTGTGGCTGCAAGAATCAAGTTCAAGACCATTTGTATCGTCTACAAGGCTTTCTGGGGCCCGGGACCGCACTACCTCCAACTTCGAGCCCTCCGCTCATCCATCTCCAACTCTCTGAGGGTCAGACGCTTCTCCAAGCAGAAGGGGTGGGGGGGTCAATCTCTTTCCTCAGCTGGGGCCTCCCTCTGGAACAGCCTCTGTGCCTCTCGCAAACTTGAGCAGAACCACTGCGGTTCCGGAAGCAACTCAAGGCCTTCCTTTTCACTTCCGCTTTCTCTCTTCCTCTTCCTTGCTGATGTCCCAGACTGCTCTGCACACTTGTCAACTGGCCACCTACTGAAACTCGAGTCCAGACTCCATGTCCAGTTGCCCTTGCACTGCCTTCGGGCTCCCCTAGCACTTAAGGGTCTGTATCTGCAACCCTACATTCCCATGTCTCTCTGCACTCATGAGCCACACTATGGCAGCACTTGTTGAGTTACCTGCACTTCTCCCTCCCCACCGCCCTGACACTTCTCCCCACACTTGCACGATCTGAATGACCCAAGGCCTATTAAGATCATGGTTTTGTCCTCCTTCTGTCCCCCCACCTTGTCTGGTCGCGCATATAAACAATTGTGTACATTCGCTTTATAAATAACTTCTGTCATATCATATCATGAATCCCAGAGAAACAAGAGCAGCTGATTTTTGCATCCTCAGATGCACTGTCGTCGAGCCCGATTGGCTCCCTTTTTTGTTATTTCATCCGACCAGGCAGCCAAACGCCGGCCCACCTGAAAGGACCTCATCTAAGGGCCATGATCCCTCCCCCCCCCCGATCTGACCCTGTCCAGGCCAAAGGGACCAGAGGGCCTGCCACAGTATCTTGCGCTTCACCACCTCTCTACCTCGCGGACCAGCTACCCAGCATGCAGCCAACTAGTCCACGTCCTTGTGCCTCTGAGGTTGTTATACCACCATGAGCACATGTGATTCACGTCCCAGACCCTTGTATGCATCTCTCACTGACTCCGACAACCCATGAACCTGCCGTGCCAAGGCCTTTCTTGCCATACTTAACCATCCTTCTATGCATTTTGAACCTCTGTGTAATTTGAATCCTGGTGTGCTTTTAACATCTCTGCACCCCATTTTCGGTACTAAAGTGTCTCCATTGCATCGGTCTTCTTGTTTCCCTTGGCTATTAGGCCACCTGGTGAGTTTGTGCTTGAACTGTGCTGTGCAGTTCCTCCTCCGTGTTAAATCCTAACCTCTGACGTCCTACGGCATTCTCCATCTCCCCTATCTTTTCTACCTGCTATACCATCAACTATCCTCCCTATTCCACAAAGTGTGGAATAAAAAAAGCTTTAAAAAAATAAATAAGACATCCTGACCACTAACCCTGGCCTACCTATCACAGACACCTGTGTCAGCGCAACTTCCAGACAGATTTTCACTGATATACTCTTTTCTGTCCCTTCTCCAGATCTATGGACTAGTCATCTTATCTCTATTCTCTCTCCTCTCACATCTTCACCCATTAATGGTGGCACTAGATGGGAAGTACTCTTGGCAGGCTTCTCATCATCCAGGTGTTTCATTAATGTCTATCACAAGGGCACTATTTTGGTTCAGGGCCCTCAACCAAACCTCCTCCTCCTCCTCTTTGGCTGGTGCTTGCTATCCCTCATTAACTTCCTTCCCACACCTGCTACTCCTTCAACTCTCTCTGTCCTCTCCTCCTCCGACTGGTGTACCACACCCCTGTACCCTTCCTCAGAAAACCTTTTAAAGGGCGTGTCCTTTTACATCTAGCCACACTTAATGCCTGTTATGCTATCAAACACTATGCCGACATCTGTTTCCTCCTTGATGACCTTGACCTCAATATCCTCGCTTTTACTGAGACATGGTTCAATGCCAGCTCAGTTAGTGCTTTTGACTCCTTCTCGCTGATGGCTACAAGATCCTCTCCAAGCCTCGCCCTAACCATATGGGTGGTGGGGTTGCCCTGATCTTTCCTGAGTAGGTCCTTCCTCCTTCGTAACCACCCAGCCTTACTCCTCCCTTCGAGAGCTTGCTTTGCATACTGGTCATCTCTCACACTTCCTCCATGACCAACGTCACCATCTACAGGCCTCCAGCTCTACCACCCTGTTCCTCGCAGAATGGGCTGATTTCTCCTCCTCTCTTCTCTCTTCCACCTTGAAACTTCTTTTCTGGACGACTTCAACATCCACCTGGACTCCACAGTCACGGCATCCTCTCTTCCGTGACCTCTGCACCTCGCTCTGCCTCTCCATTCTCCCCTCTGGTCCTACCCACTAGGCTGGACACACACTCTAGATGCCATCATCCACACTGACCTCCTGGTCTCCTCCCCACTCACCACCCCACTCTCTTGGTCAGACCATTCTCTGCTCTCCTTCCACCTGGGTCCTCTCTGCCGTCTGACTGCACCTCCCCCAGCCCTGCCAACCTCGTTCACGAACATCCGTCCAATGAAACAAGTGTCAGCTGCTGCCTTCACATCTACCTTCATCCCCCCCTCCGCCCCAATGCAGACTAACTCAGACTCTGCTCTCAGTAACCTCCATCTTGCCATCACTAACACCATGGACATTCTTGTCCCAGTCATGAGGATCTGTCTGAAACACACCTTCAAGCGTAACAGCTGGTACAACTCTTAACTTGCAGCCCTGAAAAGCAAGTGCAGAGCTGCAGAACGGAAATGGCTGCCCTCAGGCTCACCCTCTGACAAACTGGCCTGTCACCTGCTCCAAAGGCAATACCAACTTTCCATTTGCTCCAAGAAAAGGGCCCACATCCAGGCTCGCGTCTCTGGTGCATCCAACAACACTGCTGAACTCTTTGAAATCTGGAGGGAACTAGCCAATCCTTCCGCAGTGTCCACCTCACCTCTTCAGGCCCAGTCCTTCTGCAATGCACTGGCCACTCGCTTCACTGAAAAAAACTCAGGACATCCTGAGCACCCTAGCCTTTCTCTCTCCCCCTACCTCTTCTGTCACCTATGGTATCCCATCCCCTCTGCCTTCCTCTCCTATCACATCTGATGAGGTCACTAGAGTCGTCCGCTCTATGAAGGTCTCCTCCAAACAGTTCTCCCCTGTTCTTCCAGAACTATTAAGGACAATATTGGCTCTCTCGCCCCTGCACTTGCTGATTTCTGCAATCACCCTTTTGTTACTGGGTCTTTCCCCTCCTCCCGTAAGCACTCTCTTGTGCACACCCTCCTGAAAAAACCTTCTGCAGACCTGCCCTGTCTGACTACCTACTGCCCCATCTGTATCACCCCCTTCCTTGGGAAACTCTTGTAGAAGGTGGTCTTCCCCAACTGACCCAGCATACTGAGCTTGTTGGTTGCCTTCATGACCATCAATACGGATTCCAAGAATCCAGAGGTACGGAAACTGCCCTCCTGAACATGTGTGAAGAACTGGTTGCATCTCTTGATTCCAACTCTCCTGCCGTTCTAATTCTACTTGATCTCTCCTCTGCATTTGACATGGTCAACCATCCTCATAAAACAGCTCCACAATATCCTAGGTACCTAGGAGTGGGCTCTGGACTATCTGATCTCTTTCCTCAGTGACCATCCCTCACAGATTATCCTGGGGTCCTTCTCCTTTCCAACCTATATCTCTACCTGTGGCATCCCCCAGGGCTCCAACCTTTCTCCCTGGCTCTTTAACACCTACCCTGCCCCACTTACACGCCTAATTTCCACCTACTACTCTTACTTCCAGTGTCATGCAGATGACCCACAACTCTTCTTCAAACTTCCCCCTGATCCCCTCCTTACCTCCTCCGTCATTCCTGATTGCCCATCGCCCATTCAGTCCTGGTGTGCCTCCCATGATCTCTGCCTCAATGGTAGCAAAACTGAGATCCTTCCCATTGGGACTCCTGCTCCCCCTTTCATCCCCTAACGTTGGCCACCAACTATGGGTTCTCCGCCCTCTCCATCATTTGAAGTCAAACCTTGGCGTCATGTTTGACCCCTCTTTTCCGTCCTCCCTCACATCCAGGACCTTGCCAAGAAGTCCCACTTTCAACTTCACCTCCTCAAAGGAATCCTTCCTTTCCTCACTTTTCCCTAGAAGCTCAATGTCTCCAGAGCTCTGGTACTCTCTATGCTGGACTACTGCAGCAGCCTCTTCCTTAAATTACAAGCGATTCGCTAAACAGTGAACTGCTGGACAATCGCTTTCCTCAGCTGGCCCCCTCCTTTGGAACAGCCTCCTCCCCTTCCTCTTCATCTTGAGCTGATCTCCTCAAATTCTGGAAGCTCCTCAAGACTTTAATTTTCACCTCCTCCTTGCCCCCCTCCCTCCTTTGCTAAACCCCACAGTTGCTGAGATTGGTGACCGGGGCCCTTATGTGTCCACCTGGGTCCTGACCTTCCCCCACAATCGCCTTCAGCCTCCGGCCACTCCCAGCACTTGACTTAGGCGCCCACGGGCCTGTTCCATCACTGGCCTGCACTTACTTGTTTATTGCAGTTCACCACGTCTCACCAAGTGATCTCTGCCATTCATGTAACATACTCCCTAGCACTTCCATCCTTACTACTCCTAGCACTTCCTCCCCCCCACACCTCACCCCCCCCTGCACTTGCACGCTCTGAATGCTCACAGGGCTAGTAGGACTGCCTTTCTATTTCATTGTTATGCTTGCTTTTCTTTCCCATGTTGGCTCCCTGTTGCCCTCTGGGCGCTTTGAAACAATTTACTTGTTGTATAAGCGCTTTACTAATGCACAATAAATAAAAGGAAGAAGAGCCTTTAAATATGATCAATTTAAACCCTGGGAACCCCCATTCTTCTGAAAAGCCAAATACTTCATGGAATCCTTATGGTACTCCTTTAGGGAATAGGTATAAGCAGACTAATGAAGTTGGCGATAATAATTTCATTGAAAAAGCTGATTTTGATGTTGCAGTCTCAATTCCCAAAATACTGGGACGAAGATAAGGACTGCAGAGGCACAAGACTGCAAGTCGCAGTCAATTAGGAATAATGGCCCACACCTGAGGAGGACTGCGAGGCATACTAATACGTGCACACGTAGTGCGACAGAGTGCCTGTTGTGCCTAAAAATGCTGGCCGGAAGCACTTCCTGATAGACGCAAGTTGAACGTTATTTTCTTCTACTAAATGGTACTTTGTTCACATGGACTAACTAGAGGCAACTGACATTTGTCTTACTATTATACAGTACTCGTATTCACTGTGCATCTCTTTTTCAACTGTAGATACATTGGAACGCTTCAGTATTGTGAAGCCAAATCCCTTGCCAGAGCCGATAACTACTTAGCCAACGGGCCGCGCACACAGAGTGCGACAGAGTGCCTGTCAGCCTGTTAGTCTGGGGCTGTGGCTCGTGGCGTGCAGTTTGTGTTATAACCGTGATTTACAAACACAGTGTTCGGGGATTACATTGAAATCTGTAAATTATTGCATAATATCCGGGATTGCTGTCTATGGGCAGTGTTCTCTGGGTCTTCAGTTGTTGTAGTTCATAAAAATGAGGAAATAAATGTCACTTCTTAAGAAGGATGTTATGTCAGCTGCTGCTGCTCCTCCCAACACGCGCAAGGTTAGTATCTCTAGAGCAGCAGCAATGCCTCTTCCTCCGTCTCCCGAAAATGATCAGGATATGCTGGAATGTGCTCAACTATGCTCGAGTGAATGTAATAATCCTATAATGCCAATTAACATCCATACAGTTGACGGTTTGGAATAATCACAACCCCTTTTTGGTGAAGACTGTGATTTAGAGGCAGTCGGTAATGCATATAACTCTGTACCGGGGAAAGAATGTGTGAAACCTCTGAGTGAACAGGCTCTAGATTTCTCTTTTTTGGATACCCCTCCAATTTTCCTCTCTGGGGAAATCGCTTTGTTGGGATTATCCCTACATCATGATGTAATTGATGGGCAACTGGATAGCTCCCAGTCATGTGGGATAGATAAAAACGCACTGCCATTGAAGGCTTTAGCTGTCTTGGCGCTTGTGTTTGGCTTGTTGAATGTTAACATTTCGGTGGAATTGAGAAAGCACACAGCATTCTTGACTGAAGTTCCGATGGCTATGTGTACACTTCCTAATAAGCTATCTACGATCTTTCAAAAACCTGTGGGACATATGGTAGGGGGCGGGGGGTTAGATTCAAATATTGAACCTCCTATAGAGGAAGTAGTCGAGGTAGTCTCAGCAAATAGGGGGAATAAAGTTATAGATAAAATGGTAGAGGTAACCAATCTTGACCCTCCTCCTCCACACTCTTCTGATCTGCCAAATTTAAAGTAAAGATTTCTAAAAAAAAAAATTAAAAAAAAAAAAAAAAGGTAGAAAAAAACGAACATAAATTGCCACTGGCACAAACAACTATTAATAAATCATCACGGAAGTTCCTAAGGTATAAGGGACTACGCAATTTGATAGATGAAAGTCGGTGCAGGAGGAAGGTCTTATGATTTCAGATTCAGAGCTATCAGGAGCCAGTGAGCAAAAAGGACTAAGGTCCAGCTACCTCAGTCTAAGAGACCCTGTACCAATAGAGCCACACAACGTGAATATCAAGAGGGCTCCAATAGACTATCTGTAGCTCTGAAAAAGAAGAGGGACACAGGGAGGATTGACCTGCACTTAAAATCTATTGAGTCTGGGGTAAATGATATATTTGATACATTTAAAAATCATGCAGACCCTTCGAGAACTGTTACTCCAACATCAGTAGGACCCATTTCCACGAGGAAGGACGTTGATGTAATCCCCTTTGGGACATTGTCACCTGGAGAAAAAAAAATAATCACCTAGTGCTCCTATTAGGGACCTTCCAGGTGTAAATTACCCTTTTAAAAGAAAAAACAAATATCTTTTCATTAAGGTTGCGTTGCAACCCTCAAGCTAGTGTGATTGAGTTGAACCACCCTCCTACTAAGGATGTCCTGCCAGCTATGGGAAGAGGGGGGGGGGTCATCTTTTACCAAACATAGCAGTGTCAAATACCTCATCAAATAATGCTAGTCCCTTATTGGAAAGACCTTGTCAGACATACAAAGGTACGGGCGAAGATTCGGTAAGACAGTTAATTGACAATGTGCTAAGGCAAAAGAGCCTAACCATAGATGGAAGTAGGACTCAACAGGAAGTCCACTCCCAGGGATCTCATGATTGGAGTAACATCCCTAGTTGTGACACTTTACTAAAGGGACCTGTTGATAATAAAACAAATCACTTCAATGAGGAAATTATGATGAAATCTGGGGATTATACTGGAGCCAGTAATAAATTGTAAGAGAGAAAGAGTCCCATTGAGATAGGCAATTGTTTCAGAGCTCCAGTGTTTCCAGATCATCCCAGTCTCGTTCATGAATTATGTGTTTGAGGAGGGTGGGCCTTATTCTTTAACAGATCTTACATATTTACATTATTTTCGGATATACCGGAACCGGGCCTAATCTCTTCTGCCGATATTAAACTGATTGATTGTATTCACCAACATAGGTACGATTATGTTATATTAGTCATAACCTCTCCTCTTGTTCGCTCTTTGTTATTAAAGGAGGTGGGTTCTTTACAAAAGCAAGGTTTTGACATTACTACTTTTCATCCCCCTAGTGTTATTAATAAGAATCCTCTGGGCAATGTGCATTCTGCTGTAATGTCGGGGTCAGGCCAAGCGGGAATCTATTGCCCAATAAAAAATGCTAAGTCAACTTCTTTAGCTTACCAGGCAATCTCTGACTAGTACCCTGGAATTCTAGGGGGAATTCACATTTGGTCTCGAATGAAAAGCTATTATATGAGCAAGCGCAGTTTGACTTTATATTACTGCAAGAGACCTGGGCCAGAGGTAACTTAGTATGGGATGGTTTTAAGGTTGTCTGTGTGCATGCTAGTTGTGGTTTGAGAGGGCGCCATAAGGGAGGACTACTGACGGCACACAAACAGGAAATTACAATACATAAAGTTTCAGATTGACAAATCTTAATCTCTTTCTTGATTGCTACCTATTGTGTTGATCTTCATGTGGGGTGAATGGACTTGATGATAATAAATGTTTACTGGAACCCACTAGATCATGCAGATAGTCAGTTGGCAACTTCCCTGGATACTCTGAGTGGGGTAATTGATGAATGGATCTATGCAAAGCAACAAAGCTCATCATTTTAGCGGGTGATTTTAATGATAACTGCAATGAGGCATCTATTAGCACTGGAGAGTTGCTGGCCTTTTTGGGTAATTCTGTCTCCCAAAGTGGGAGTGAATTACTTCGAGGTGCTCTATGGTTGACCCTGGCAAATAGCTGGGGCCTTGAGCTTGTTGCAAACAACTTACCCACCTGGCATGCTAGAGGGCCCTTGTCAGTAATAGATCATATTTTCATTTCCCAACAATTGGCTGCCAGTCTGGATGAACTTGAGATGTGTTAATCATTATGCAGTGATCATTCTATGCTCACCTTGAACTCAAAATGGCTCATTGGAATGGACCCTCAGGCTGCCTATTGTGAGGGGATTGAAATCAATGTTAGAGGGAATAGAGTCAAGTTGACTTCCCATAGGACCCAAAAGTTTGTGGGAACCATGATTATAACTCGAATAGCCTGGGGGAAAAAAACAATTATTCAGTTGTACATTTTCCTGGTTACTTGAGGAATGAGCTAAATAAACTGACAAACTTGGATCTCTCAGGTATACTGATTCAACGAAAACAAACATGCACCTGATTCGTTGCTTCTGGAACCTAAAGCTCAGCTACGTAAAGAAGTAAAAATACTACATAGACAAGGAGGAGATACACAGTTACTTTACTCTAAGATTAAACATATAAAACAGCTGTACAAAAATTGGATGATGCATCATAGGTCCGCTTTACATCAGAGGGACAGTGAAAATATGTTAGCTTAACTTTTGGTCTCTGGTAAACAGTACTGAAGCCATTCAAGTACAGCTGGCTATAAACCCGATTACTGTACTGTATTGAGTACTTTGAAAATCTGTATAAAGTTGTGAATACAGGTCATTGCTCATCGTCATGCACTATGTACGAATGGTGTTTAGATGTTACTGTAGAAAACATTTCAAGATGGATTATCAATTCCAAAATTTCTAAAACACCAGGTCCCAACAATTTATCAAATGCTATTCTGAAACAGAATGTTCCTCTTTGGTCCAAAATACTGAACCTTCTCTTTTCTGATGTCATCAGGACCAAATAAATGCCTCCCTCCTGGAATTTATCATATGTATTGCCCATTTTCAAAAAAGGAAGCCGCATATACCCAATGAATTATAGGCCTAAAGCTTTGGCAGACGCAGACTTGAAAATCTTTGCGTCTATAGTTTTAGAACACATACAGGTGTGGATCGATGAGAACAATATTTTGGATCAGAGACAAATAGGCTTTACAAGAAATGTGGGTACTGATTGTGGTGGGCTTCTTTTAACGTGCCTCCAAAGGAAAGCCTGGTCCAAGGATGCTCTACCTGTATATGTTGCTTCGGTGGATCTGTCAATGGCATTTGACTTGGTGGACCAAGCTATTCTGTGGCAAAGGCTGCTGGTATTGGGAACATCAAAGGGTTTGTTGGATTTAATCATTCACTTATACTCCAATATCAAGAAGAGGGTGCAGCTAAATTCAGAAGGTCTTAAGGTGGTGCCATGCCAGCTATATGGTTTGTAATTTTTCCCACTTAACTTAATAGACTATTTAAAAGTCGTGGAGGGTGTTGTTTGGAGGAGTGTATTGTTCTACATTCCTATATTTGTACCTATTGAGTTAATTTGTTATGAATTTGGATTGCAGTCCCTGAAAAGCTGTATGCAATGGAAAAGATTATCGCTATTGCGAAAGTGTATTACATCAAAAAAGGACGCTCTGCATTCAATATTTGGTGATAACATTCCTGTGGTTTTCATGCTAGAACTTAGAACTGATGCTGAATCTGTTTTGCAGAATCTGGGATCATCTATACAAATTCTGATCCAGAATCCAAATAAGGTCAAGAAGTTAGTTAGAGCAAATGATTGGTGCAAAAATAACGCAGTGATTCTGAATACTAAATTATACTCTCAAACAGTCTCTTTCTTGAAATGGTATCCGAACCAGAGTCTTATATAAGAAAAAAAACGCGGCAGATTTTTCAGAAATAGCTTTATGCGTCATCGGTTTAATGTTATGAGAACCCAGGAGATTGTAAATATTCGATATCCGAGTTTGGGTAGCTGGAAATACTGTTGATTAAGTGGTGAGGAGGAGACTTTATTTTATTTATTGCTTGTTTGTCCTACTCTGCTTCCCCAAAGAATACTTTATTTTTCGGATTTTGTGAATAATATCAATCAAGTGTATAGAGAGCAATTATGGTTACACATGCTTTATGGCGACTCAATTGTATTAAAAATTTGATTAATTGCTTTCTTAAAAAAAGTTCTGTGACATAACACGAAGAGGATTTTAGTTTTGTGAAGACATTTTAAATGGAGAATATGTTGTGTTTCCTTTTATACCATCTATTCTTAAAGAGCTTAATTTGACTTATTCGTTTTTTTTTATCTTAATCATCTCTGTAAGTATGAATTTCTGATTATATGAATTTGAATTTATATGACATTTTTTGTAAAGGTTTAAATAAACCAAAACAATAAATAAAAAAATAAAAATAAAAAAAACTAAGCCCCCTTAGGTGCAGGCAATAAAGGAGGGCAGCAGCAGACGGAGTAGTTTTCCTACCTAGACTTGGCGGCAGAAGCTAAGATCCGAAGTGAGTCAGGACGCCAGGACCACAGTGGGGTGTAAATTGAATGCCGATTCCGAGAGGGTCTCCAATCCTAGAGTCTTCAGCTGCAGAGGTCATGCAGTGGAAAGCGCACCATTTAGCAGTTTTTCCCAGTGTCTGACAAGCACCGGTGGCAGGCGAGCTCTGTGTAGCTGTGGGAGCCAGGATAGCTCTGATAATGACAGATGCGGTCTGTGGGAAGTTACAGCGAGGTTGCCGGGCCACGTAGGGAAACCGAAGCAGAAGACCTGGAGGCAGCGAGGTGAAAAGACGCACACGCCGGTGTTCTGCTCAATTTATGCTTAGTTCAAAATGGCACGGGAGCACAATGCATTCTGGGAGTGCTCGGAGCCATGTTGGATATTTACTTCACTCCGCGGTGAAAGGCTGCACACATTTTGCTGAAGTGTTAGATTCACAGTGCTGAGACAAACATGCTTTTTTCAAACTTGGTATGCAGTCAAGGCCATTTCTGCTGGGAAACTGTTCTCCGTGGAGCATGTTTTTAGAGCAGGGAGGCCCTGCATTCCTTGGGGGGAGGGAGCTCTCGATTGACCCAGCTGGCAACCGACGGCTGTCCCTCAACTGCGCAGGTGCAATTCCAGGAGGTTCGAGAATTAACTCCTTTGTTTGGAGTGCCTATATAGGCGGAAACCTGGAGGAGTCAGGTGAGACTTCAGCCAGAGAAGGACACTCCGTCTGGCCTTCCTGTGAGCTGTAGCACTCTCTTCCTGGCTGTCCCCCCGGAGTCTTCCAGCCGCTTCTGGACGAGATGAGGACAAAATTTACGCTCACGGTGATGTATTTCTTTTGCTTTCTTTACTTATGGCCATGTTAGTTTTATGAGTTATTTCTATGTACCTGTAATCTTTGAATAAATAGCCGTAAAGAGCTGATTATCTTCTAAAGGGTGCGTGGCTGTGAATTATTGTGTCTGTCTGTTTTTTGGGTTGAAGTATTTGCTCTATAATTGCATTGGTGATTTATGGTAGTTCTGTGCGCTTTTCAGAGGAGAGGAGAGGAGAGCAATACATTATGGCGCTGTGAGCACGGTTATTTGTGATGAAGTGTTCCAAATAATCTGTTTGAACGTAGATAGGCTTTGGTTATCTTGCAAGCGAAAGTAAGTTGGCAGTGGGTGTTGAACTGTGTTAAGCTGTTTTTTTTTCCCTTTCCTTGATGGTGTGTGCGTGCTTGTGGGAGTGATTGCAGAAAGAAAAAAGAGAGCAGCAGAGAGCCTTTGAGATGGCGAAAGACACTGTGCAGCAGGTGCTCGATTTATGGCCCTTAAAGGAAGGTGAAGTGGAATTAAATGTATCTGTACAGGACAATTATGCTAACTGGAGTGTGTGGCAGAAACAAGACAGAAAACGTGTGCCATTAGGGTTTTGGAGTCGTAAGTTGCCTGATGCCGGTAACTCATATACTCCGTTTGAGAAACAATTGCTGGCATGTTATTGGGCTCTTGTTGATACTGAGCAAATGACAGTGGGCCATGATGTATTGATGAGGCCAGAAATACCAATCATGCAATGGGTACTGAGGACATGCTCAAGAAACCAGCATAATTAAATGGAAATGGTACATTCAAGAAAGAGCCAAATCAGGAAAGAGTAGAGTGGCAAAATTACATGAACAAGTAGCCAACATACCGCCCTCAGATTACATACCACCGAAGTGCCTGAAAAACGTGAGTCTCCTGTGAAATGGGGAGTACCTTACAGCGATTTGACCGTGGAACAAACAGAGCATGCTTGGTTCACGGATGGTTCAGCCCGATACGTGGGAACTGAGCGGTACTGGAAAGCAGTGTCGTACAATCCCAAAACCAAAAAGATGTTGACAACGACAGGGAAAGGAAAGAGCAGTCAGTTCGCAGAACTTTACGCAGTTTACCAAGCATTGAAACAAGAAACCCCTGGTCAATGTTATGTGTACACAGATTCATGGTCAGTGGCAAATGGATTGGCAGTGTGGTTGCCAATTTGGCAAAAGAATGGATGGAAAATTAATTCAAAAGAGTTGTGGGGAAAAGAACTGTGGCAAGATATTGCAGGGATGTTGTTACAAAGTGAAGTCACTGTATATCATGTAGACGCGCATTGTGCCACAGATTCATTAGAAGAACGTTGGTTTAATTCTGTTGCAGATGAACACACCAAGATTGCCTCAGTGGATGCAGAGGCTTGGGATGACGATATGGAGGGTTTGGCCAAATGGGCCCATCAGAAATGTGGGCACCTTGGAGAAAAGGCTACTATCAGGTGGGCACAAGCTCGAGGCATTAGTCTTCCTTTAGAACTAGTGAAAACCATTATTTTGCAGTGTCCCGTGTGCCAACACCAATTGCATAGACCTATACCTCAAATTGTTTGAGGCACAGTGAGAAGAGGAAAATTACCAGGTCAAATTTGGCAGATTGATTATATTGGTCCTATGCCAATCAGCAGAGGTTGTCAGTATGCATGCACTATTGTAGATACATACTCGGGATATTTGATGGTTTTGCCATGCAAACGTGCAACCCAATTGAACACCATCAGACTGGTAGACCAGATCATATTACATTATGGAGTGCCCTTACAGATTCAAATTGACAATGGGTCGCATTTCAAAGGCAAATTAGTCCAGGAATTGTGTCAGGAAAAAAGCATTGAGTGGATATACCATATACCCTACCACTCAGCTGCAGCAGGGCTAATTGAATGAATGAATGGGTTACTGAAAGAACAGTTGCGCAAATCTGGAGACGGTAGTCTAGCAGGCTGGCGTGATCTTGTGTTTGATGCGGTGCAGGTGTTGAACAATAGACCTGTGTATGAACATGAAACTCCGTTGATGCGATTAATGACTCCTACTTTGCAGGTTCAACCCAATTCAGTCCGAGAAACACTATTGTAGTGGGAAATTACACCAGGTTCTTTAGCTCCCTATCGAGCAACCCCAGAGTCAGCAGGGGTAGACTTGCATTCGAATGAAGAAATCAGATTAGACCCAAGAGGAATGGTTGTAATTGAAACAGGGATTGGAGTACAGATTCCCCCAGAGAATATGGGATGGATTGCCCCTAGATCTGGACTAGCATTGAAGGGAGTTCAAGTGTTGGGAGGGGTAATTGATGCTGATTACCAAGGCAAGATTAAAGTCATCATAATGAATAGTGGGGATCAATTGGTATCAATCCACAAAGGTGATCGAGTGGCCCAACTGATAGTCACTCCTATTAACTTGTCCGTGGGTTAAAAAAGGGGAGCCTCCTACAGTGTTGACTACCCGTGGGGATTGCGGTTTTGGCTCTTCAGACAGCATGATACCGGGTGCAAAGGTGTGGGTGGAACAGCCAAGTGGTCCACCAGTGCCAGCAGATGTCATTGCATCAGGCACAGATCAAGTGGTTTTAGTCATGGAGCCAGGTAGAAGGAAATGGCAATATGTCCCCGCCGACAAATGTTACCTAAGAGAGTGATGTGCAACACTGATATCTCTTTTCTGGGTTTGCTTTGTAGATCCTGGGTCTGGTTGGTGTGACTGTGGCACTAAATGGACTCCATTTGGACGGATTAAAAAGTCTTCTGCCACCAGTGAACAATGTTACATCTGGGCCAGTGATCAAGGGGATACTGATAGTGATGAATAATGTTGTCCCCAAGCAACCCTATGCCAGTGCCGACAAGCCCGCCAGACCGAAGACATGGATCCGTGAATTGTGACAAACACATCAGGAGCAAGTGAAAACAACCTTGATGCCCGTTGTACAGGAGCCCTTTGTAGGACGGAGGAAACACTCTCCTATGATCACTCAAGAAGAAAATATGTGGGTCTACTTAGCATAGCAAGTGCTAAACATATCACATTTCTGTTTATCTGATGTACCCAATGCTGAAGCTTTATTGACTACATGTTTAGTAGCGGTGATAACGCCTGTTCCGGTTTTAAAGCATATTTTCGGCATCACACATAATGATTCTTTAGTTCAAGACTCAGACATTAGACAATCTTTTTCAGTCTACGAATATTGCCGCTTCTGCCAAGAAACCGACAAGAAGTGGAGAAATCTGACACGTGTGATCACGTACAATGTAACCCAAGGTGATGTATGTTATATTATGACGTGCAAAGCACAAGAGATTGGTAAATGTAGACAAATAGAGTTAACTGATCAATACAACCACACCACATTCGAGAGGAGACCGTTCACGAATGTCACGCAAATGTACCAGTGTAAATAACACTATGTCTTGCAATCATACAGTAATAACTACTAGTCATTTGAATCATGTGAAACTTCCAACAGGATGGCTCTTTTCATGTGGTAACATTACATATACTTATATTCCAGCTAACATTTCTGGAGGTCCATGTGCTTTGACTCGATTAGGACTAATGATGTTTCCTTTACACTCAGCGATAACTTGAGGTAAAAGGTCAACCTTTGAATCTATGGGATTATCTCCTGACTGTGATTCGCATGTACATTTGCTATCAGAAGCTGAGGTTTTAGCATTAACCCTTTCATTAGTAGGTGTTTGGGGTTTAGCTGCTGGAGGTTACAGATTTTTGATGAAATTAGCGTGTTTAGTAGTTGAGTCTTAATCATACTTTGCAAGCTTTAGAAGAGTTGCTCCTTGATAGTCAAGTTATTAGAAAAGCTACTTTGCAGAACAGAGCTGCTGTTGATTACTTATTGCTGAAACATAATTTAGGGTGTAATGCCTTTGAAGGTATGTGTTGCTTCAATTTGAGTGACCAATCACGACCCATTGAAAGTCATATTAGAGGTTTGAGGGATCTCATTTCTCAAGTATCTCAAAATCAAAACAGAAACTGGTGGGATTGGTTATTTTCATGGATACCTGATATTGGGGGTACACTACGTTATATTTTTGCTTGCATTTGTATTATATTGTCTATTATAATTGCTTGTTGTTGTTGCCTTCAATGTGTTCCCAATTTAGTTTTAACATTTCGTAGGTTTCAGAGACCAGTTCCAGTGCCACCTGGCTACGGAAGATAAATATCCAAAGGGTGGAGATGTTCTGCTCAATTTATGCTTAGTTCAAAATGGCGCGGGAGCACAATGCATTCTGGGAGTGCTCGGAGCCATGTTGGATATTTACTTCACTCTGCGGTGAAAGGCTGCACACATTTTGCTGAAGTGTTAGATTCACAGTGCTGAGACAAACATGCTTTTTTCAAACTTGGTATGCAGTCAAGGCCATTTCTGCTGGGAAACTGTTCTCTGTGGAGCATGTTTTTAGAGCAGGGAGGCCCTGCTTTCCTTGGGGGGGAGCTCTCGATTGACCCAGCTGGCAACTGACACTGTCCCTCAACTGCGCAGGTGCAATTCCAGAAGGTTCGAGAATTAACTCCTTTTTTTTGAGTGCCTATATAGGCGAAAACCTGGGGGAGTCAGGTGAGACTTCTGCCAGAGAAGGACGCTCCGTCTGGCCTTCCTGTGAGCTGTAGCACTCTCTTCCTGGCTGTCCCCCTGGAGTCTTCCAGCCGCTTCGGGACAAGATGAGGACAATATTTACGCTCACGGTGATGCATTTCTTTTGCTTTCTTTACTTATGGCCATGTTAGTTTTATGAGTTATTTCTATGTACCTGTAATCTTTGAATAAATAGCCGTAAAGAGCTGATTATCTTCTAAAGGGTGCGTGGCTGTGAATTATTGTGTCCGTCTGTTTTTTGGGTTGAAGTATTTGCTCTATAATTGCATTGGTGATTTATGGCAGTTCCGTGCACTTTTCAGAGGAGAGCAATACAGCCGGACATGGCGAGTTCACCATTACATTGTGACCCAGGAGCTCTCCGTAACCACTCCCTGGCAGAGTCCAGGGATCTGAACCCCAGAAATAAGAGAAACAAAATAACGCTAAAGAGGCAGAAGGTTTTATATATATATTTTTTTTTTAAATACCCAACTGATGTAAAGCAGGTTAATTATTCAGTTGTAAACCAAGCTGATTTAAAAAGGTGCAGATAACAAAATAGGACTATCATACCAGAAGAGTGCGATTGTGACACTGTGGGGAATAATAAGAGCCAACGACAAGAAAGGGCAATATCCATAGAAGAGAAGATCAACCATCTTGCCAATGCCAAAAGAGAAATAGATCTAGGCAATTAAGAAAGAACTTGAATTGCCCAAGCCAAAAGAAGGCAGTTCAGAATGTACCATATGAAAAGGAGGCTCCAAGAGGAAATGGCTTAAACCCACATTGCCAAAGCCCAAAGAAGTGTGCAAGTGAAACCGAATCTTGATCAGCAGTTGGTTAATGTGAAAGGGAAGAAACAAGTGATCAAGACAAGTCCTAGTTTCACCTACCTAGGCTTTCATTTTAGTGCACAACCAGACCTGTAGAACATCCAAGAGATTTTATTACAAAAAGCATCCTTGCTGCTGAATCAAGTTATTAAAATAGATCAAAAAGGTAGGCTATTTTCCCTTAAACCAGCATTTATATCCTAAGAGGGTAAAATTGTTCCCAAACTTACATATGGCCTTGAACTATATGATGAGGTTATATTTAAACTACCGGATCGGATTGAGGCCAAGCTTAGGTGTAAAGTATTGATGGTACCCAATGTGATCCCTTTAGCAGCCATTAGATTTGAGCTGGGAATTACCTCACTAAGAGCACGTGTTGATTGGCGCATGCTACTTTTATTTTGTAAATTGATTTCTCCCATCACTGATTCCTTATAAAATGTTGTGGGATTAGCGCTTAATAGTGCAGCGAGCTCTACAAGGAACTCACTGTTCTTAGTCCGATTTGGTCAGAAATGTGAAGCAATACTGTCTGAAATTTCTATGGACAAAGATACGAATGGAAAACCCGACTAAAGTCAAAAGAGCTCTGTTCGACCAAGACTGGGTCACTATGACTGAATTATCCCATTCCTACCAATCTATGAGACATTTGTCTCATGAACATAAAATACGGGGGAGGTTGCCCTTCTTGTTGACAGAGTTTCCAAATCTTTTTTATAGAAAAATCATGCTAAAGTTTTGTTAGAACTAGCTCCAAACAAAGGGAATTTTACTCAGAAAAAAAACTATTTCTCAATTTAATAGTGGTTGTAGATTTTGTAATGTATCAACCGAAATAACTAAGCATCTGATGTTATTCTGTAATGTCCTGATTGAACGTAGGAAGAAGTTTTTGGGGAAAACACCAATTGAATCGCATTGTATTGCCAGATGAAATTGTATGGATGAGATGCCCGAAAATCCAGAATGTCTCGGAATGCCTATTGGTGGCTGCTTTTATTAAGGAGTATGAATTTGATGTAACTATTGTGGCTGATCGAACTCACTCATTTGAATTGTATGTTAAATTAATGTGATTTGCTATGGACAACTGTTTCTGTTTTATTCTCTCCATCCAGAATGGAACTATTTCAGTTTTTATGATGCCGATTTTTTATTTTCTTCACTTTTTTCTATGATGAAAAGTATTGATTTGATGTTTTCTGCTTTTTGGAAAAATTTTTCTTAAAAGGAAAGTTCCGGGACTTTTTTTTTTATTGTCCCTACGGTTCGGCCATGTGTTTTTAAGCATACATCGGTAGATCGTAGAAAACTTTCCTATGGACCTTACCCGACTTTTCGTCCATTAACGCACTCGAAATCAGCCGCCATTTTCTGATAATCCTATCATTTCCCCCCATCGCCCTGGCTGACCTGCTTTTGCGGCACTAAATCAAATCCCCCGCCCCTGAGCCTGACATCAGCAGACGCGTACTGCCCATTTCGCAACGCCAAAGCACGTTTCGTGTCAACAATCGCTGCGCCTCAGCTAATGAAGTGTCGCCATGGAAATGGCAGGACGCCTCTTTCCTCAATAAGTATAAACACACCGTTTCACAACACACAGCAGCAGATTTTCGATTCCATTCCTCTCTCTGTGTTAATTTGAGTATTCTGTGACTCGTTTCTGTGCTCTGGTCAGCTACCTTCGCCGCTTCTAGGCCTTGTGAACACCTGTACCATCTCTGTAAATTATTTTACTTTCTTTACCACACAATGGCTACAATAATGCCGTATATGTACGAGCCCGAGTACACCGAGGAGGAACTACTGGAAAGGCAAGCACGAGAAAACGATGGGGATTCGGACGGCAGTTGGGAGGACCAGTCAACGGATGAAGAGCCTGGACCATGTCGCATGGACGGCGTCTCCACCTGGTGCACGTGCAATCGGTGCGAGCTAATGCCAACTGAGGAGGAGAACTGCTGCTGCCGTGAAAATTCCGGGTGCTTGGCCTACATTTCGGAAGGCGAGCCAAGTCCGCAATGCATCACCGAGCTGCCAGAGTTCAGGGAAGCCTGCCTCTCACGGACCGTGTTGAGGATGATGATGGTGCTTATGCACGAACTTCGCGGCACTGTTCGTCCGCGTAATCCGAGTAACGAGTAAGTATACTCTGGTTTTGATGTCAGTGATGCCACTACTATTTCATGGTCATCTCCCACATATAAAATTACATCTACATATCATTCGAATGCATGTAAATTGGTTCCATATTGTGCATTTTCTAGATAGAATTTTTTTCAAAGCAGAATGACATTTTTTACCTGAATCGACAGTGATAAGAAAGTTTTGTCATTTTAATACAGTTTGCATCTTTCTTTTTCACAGGTGGTACAGGCTGGTGGCCTATCGTTGCTTCACTTGGTGGCTTCACGGGAGGCTCGGACACCGCGTTCGGAGAGTAATACCTGCCTGTGCGGTACTTGCCATTAGACAACATTTCCCCAGCGACAGTGGACAATACCGCGGATTTTCCCTGGATGTGCTGCAACCGGAACTTTACAATGTGTAATTTTTATTATTTATGTTCAATTGAAATTAAGATCTAAAATAAAACCCAACATATATTTTAACAATGGTTGTTTTGATTTTTTAAATGAATCTAGTGTGTCTCCATTGAATAGTCTTCCTGTGCCTTGTCTTGTCACACCACATGTCTCCGGCCAGCATCCTCCCTCACGCTGGCCGCCCACCTTCAATCCACATAACCGTTGAACCCATATGCAGCAGACACCCATATATTCTCCTGGGAGGGTGAGGTATTAATAAACTCACCCCCCTGCCTTCCATGTACTAGATCCTGCAGCCTGCCTCTTACATGCAGTTAGATGGCCTCTCCTTGGTGAGGCCCTGCGGCAAACGAGTCTTGTCTGCACGACCACCGCCCCAATCCACCCCCAGCCCTATCAAAGGCAGTTCGCACCGGGGTACTTGTGCTGGCAAGTGGAGCTGTCAGGGAGCGATAAAGGCCAAGAGGTGCCAAAGACCATGTACACTTCAAAGTGGTCTATAGAGCATGGGTTGTTGTTCCCATGTCTACCTCCAGACCCTGTGTCTCCTGCCGAGCATCCCCCCTCACGCGGGACGCCCCCCTGCAAACTGCATAATGCCACGACATATACACGTCATTCATTCACAAACACACCCCTGTTTCGAATTCTTTATAACCCACTTCATATTTCTAATGAGAACTTCTTTGCGCTTTGCTAGTCAACCCGTGAAGGTGCTGGTTGTCTGCTCTTCGTCTCTGTGAACTTCTGTGACCACTTCGAGCAAACTCATCAGTTTGCAACCTGTGAACTGCTCCCTGTTCTACGACAAGAAACTACTCTAATCCCTGCATCTAACTGTTTGTTCGTCAAGGTAAGGCCATGTACCATAATCATTTTGCGTCCAATTTTTTAATTTATATCTATTTGCTAGTAGTCATCAAATTGCATCCATGTTTTCTTTTCGTTCAAGACAGTACATGCAATGAACTAGTCACATGTTCTGAGTTTAGTCAAATTATTTTTCTATTTTTTTAAAGTTATTCAAATACTTATCCGCATGTGAATAACGTGTATAGTTCCAAGAACCAAAACGAACCTTGCATTGAACCTTTTATGTGTCATTTAATTTTTTAACACATGGTATTCATAGAGAATTGTTGATCTTTACTTTTCAGAACTTTCCACAATGCCTGCCTGTTCCATTGGCGGTTGCCCTTCGAAGACCCATAATAAATCTGAAGGTACTATAATGCATGTTTTCCCTAAGACAATAGATCAGATAAGAGAATGGGTCCGATATTGCGGATATCCACCGTCTGAACTTGAAAGTAGAATCCTAGAAGTCTTTGCGGACAAGAGGGGTGATCGATACCGCATCTGCAGCAGGCACTTTAGCTCAGACATGTACTCCACATCATTGCTAATAAAGAAGAACACACCGCGAGCCAGGCGAAAATTGCTCCCAACCGCTATTCCCACTCTATTCGTCCACATCCCTCCACTGGTGAGTCAAGTTTACGGATTTAGCTCTCGGCCTTGCGGTAGTGTGTAGCATTAGCTAACAATAATTTCCCCATTTATGTTTCCACTCAATATGAAGGCGGAAGATTCTCCATCCGTGTCGTTATTGCAGTCATCAGCCACTTCAAGCGCCTATCGGGTAATCTTACTTAGCTATTCTGCCACTGACTTGTTTTAGGCATGTAAATCAATAGTTTTAATTTATCGTGTAATTATTCTACCTAATGGTACACCCTAGAACTCGTCCTCTAGTCTTTCTTTTCAGTTATAATTATTGTTATCCAAAATAATGCAAGTACTGTCTTTCAGGGAGATGCTGAGGAGTCCAACGCATTGATGACAACCGTTGATGTCACTCAGATGCTCTAGGTACGTTTCCGGACAGTTCCATCGATGTCGATCATCAGATCTTGCATTCATGTAGCGTGATTGTTACACACAATGTTTCTTTCGTTTTTAGCCATTGATATGTCCTTCTGTCGTCGCCCTCCTATGTGTCTTCTTTTTTCAATATTGTGTTCATTACTAATGAAAGTCCTATGTTTCAGGGAGTCGATGGAGCATTAGTCCAAGAAGAAGGGGGAGCATGCAGTTACGGGTCGGCGCAACAGCTTGCAGAAGTGTGCACCACAGTTACATCGTCCCTTGATGTTCTTATGCATTTCGAGGTATGGATACTGACAGTTCGATCAAGCGAAATCATATGACGTGATTACATCCCCTATACTTCCTTCTTTATTAACGCAAGTACTATGTTTCAGGGAGATGACGGAGCTTCTTCTACAAGAACATCACCCCTAGTAGTTGATGCAGATCTCTGGGTGGTGACACTTCCAACGATCGAGCAAATCGAATCATATTTAGATATCCATTATTTATTTTAGACAACTGATCATTTGTGCAGGTCTATTTAGATGAGCCGTTGACGCCTGCACAAAGTGTATGTTCTTTTTAACAAAATAGAAAACCATACTAATGCAATTACTGTGTTTCAGGGAGTTACTGAAGCATCATCTTCAATAATATCATCAATGGAAGTCTATGAGGAGCCCGAGGTATGGATCTTGACAGTTCCATCTAACTAGATCAACAATGCGCGAATAATTGTCGTTTGAATGTTCTACACAAAGCGTTCATTCGTGTTTTGCTATTGAGATGTACGTGGGTATTGGTCCCCAAGTACATTTTGTGTTTTCAATATTATTATACATACTAATGAAAGTTCTATGTTTCAGGGAGTCGATGGAGCGTCAGTGCGTGATGGATGTGCTTATCATGAAAATATAGTCGTTGTAGCGCAAGAGGAAGTGGAGACATGCACACACGAGTCGGAGCAACAGCGTCCTGATGTTGAAGTTCGAGGCAAGAAAGTTTCAAAGAAAAGAAAGCAAAAGAAGGTTAGTGTCCTGGTCACCATATTATGTTGTTTTTCACTGTTAATAGTTCAATACTGTAAGTTGTGTTTAAACTGAACATCCCTTTTCAAATCTGTCCTCTAGTTGCGAGTGGGTGTACAAACTAGATCTACACAGACAGTGAAGCGAACGAGAGATGTTGCTTGTCAAACCTTTTGGCAGGGACTTGAGACTGGAGATGCATCGTGCCAATGGGAAGAATATGAAGTGATTGACAACGGAGCTAGTGAATGTCCTCCTGGTAGTTCGGATGCAGTCGGAGATCAATTCACAGAATCCACACCCGCAAAAACTAAGAACGCGAGAAAGTTGAAGAAATTGTTTTATTCACCCATCGCCGGAGAAGGAACAGATGTTGCTATGGAAGAGAATGAAGCGGACGACAATGAAACACCATCAATATCACTCAACATAGCGGAAGACGATATCAGAGATTCTACCTTTCATGTGAGTGACATGTCCTCAACGTTACAGGCCGAACCAGCTGGGATGCAGAGTGACAGTATAAGGAAAGAGGCCAAATTCATTGTATTCGATAGTTGTTTGATTGATATTATTATTCGGATGAAATGTGGGCATTCGGTTGGTGGAGAAGTATGTGGGGAGCCATTGATTAATGTGACTCGTGCAATTCGAGGCACTAACCTTAAAATACATGCCACCTGTACAAAATATCATCCTTTTTCATGGTCTGCACAACCCATGCTGGGGCAACTGCCAGCAGGCAATCTACTTTGTGCAGCGGCTGCACTTTTTAGTGGTTCAAGTTTTAAAAAGTTAGAGTCTTTCTTTCAGTTTGTGGGAATCCATTTCATTGCGAAAACTCAGTTCTACAAATACCAAACCGATTATCTATTTCCAGCCATTAGCGAAGCTTGGAGAATGGAAAAAATGTCTATTGATAGTACATTCGCGGGCAAACGGTTCAGGCTAGCCGGTGATGGACAGTGCGACAGCCCAGGATTTTCAGCCAAGTACTGCACCTACCACTTTCAGGACATGGAAAGTAAGAAAATTGTGAGTTCGGTGGTCGTGCAGGTGTCACAAAGTACATCCTCAGTGGCCATGGAGAAAGTTGGCTTTGTAGCATCATTGCAAGAACTACAATCGCGGGGAATGGTGATCGACCTGATAGCCACGGACAGACACGTTTCAATTGCCAAGACAATGAGAGAAGAGTACAAAAATATAAATCACCAATTTGACGTATGGCATCTTGCAAAAACAATCAATAAAAAAATGTCGGCTGCAGGTAAAAAAAAAGATATGCAAGGTATTTCACAGTGGTCCAAGTCAATCAGCAACCATCTTTGGTGGAGCTCAAAAACATGTGGAGGGTCGTTGGAAATTCTACTTGAAAAATGGCGGTCAGTAATGCTACACTGTAGCAACATTCACCGCTGGACCACAAACCAACATTTCCACAATTGTGAACATGGCCATTTGTCCACAGAGGAGGCACGGAAGAAGAAGTGGTTGATTCCTTCATCACCCACTCACAAAGCCATTGAAAAGATTGTATTTGATAAAACTATAACAAGAGATTTGAGGGGACTCACGGAATTCTGCCACACAGGAGATTTGGAGGTGTTCCACAATATGTGCCTAAAGTACAGGCCAAAACGATTGCATTTTGGCATGGAGGGCATGATAAATTGGACTCTTCTAGCGGTCTTGACACATAACCATAATGTTGGCCGTCAACAAAGTAGGACGACCGGAACTTTAGGGACGCTTCGCTACAATAAGGCCTTCACTAAAAGAAGTAAACAATGGGTGATCAAACCAGTGTTTGAGGATATGCAATATGAGTTTATTGAGAGACTTATTGTTGATGTCCTAGATAGGCACATACATGGAGTTGTGAACGAACCTGTGCAGGGGACAACTGCATTGCCACCCAACATTGCCTCTGTTCCATGTCCACCTAAAGCAGAGCTCATTGAGAAATACACATCACGGTTTAAATGATTGTAATTTGATTGTTCTCTCGAGTCTCCTCATGTTGCAGGCCCATTGAATATGTTTATCTATGTAATGTGTAAATAAAAGTGATTGCTCAGTGTACATGCAATGTGTCTCTCCACCCTTGCCCCTCCCTTCACCGTGCAGTAGTGCGAACCACCCGGGTGTCACCTGTGACTTTGCTCTCGAGTCTCCTCATGTCGCAGGCACATTGAATATGTGTAGCAAAGTATTGTGTATATAAAAGTGATTGCTCAGTGTACATGCAATGTGTCTATCCAACCTTGCTCATTTGTGCATTAAATTAAACCAAACAGTAATATAAATCCTTTTTCAAAAAATATAGAATGTCTCCGTATTTATGGTTCTCTGGAGCTGCAAAGCACGCAGACAAAATGCAAAGATGGAGTGTAAATTTCAAGTCCTGTGAGATGGCCTTACACTGAATGTAGCTAACTAGGAATGTGTGCTCGTTCAAAGTGAAGGTCAGCTGCTTTGATTTTTTGCTCGGGTGCCGGAATGGCCCACAACTCAGTATAAGGTTCTATTGTTATTTGACCTTGACAGGCCGGGACCATCCCGAAAGACTTCTTTTTGGGGGTGTGGTGCAATAACGTAAACGATAATGAATATAATTTCAGAAACAAAAGCCATTTAATGTTCGTTCATTAGAAGAAATAACGTCGACATAGAAGGAGTGGTATTTCGGGGCTGCCCTACGCACAGACACAATGGAAAATGCAAATATAATGTAAGTAACTCTTTAGATGAGTTTATACCGCAATTTAATTACTATACAGTAGCTTTAAAGACGGGTTAAGTTGTACTTGTTCGTTCTGTGTGGCATATTGTTTTGTACCGCGCACTATCTTGAGGAGAACCATCTCCTTTTACGGAAGCACCTCAAAACCTTCCTCTTTGCTTCTGCTTTCTCTCTCCCTCTCCCCTGCTACAACTGGTCCACTGTCTGAGACCTCGGTCCTGGGCCCTTCCACTCTCCACCTGCACTGCCTCCCTGTCAACCCCTGCACTGGGGGACTGTCTCAGTATCCTACAGCCCCCCCCCTTGACGTATAATACCCAGTTGCACTGTCCTAGCTATGAAATAATTTCCCGACCTAATATATAAAATGAATAATTTTAATAAAGATCTGATGGTGAGACTAATTTAATTTTTTATGTTTTTAAAACAGGTACATCCTTCATTATTGTATGTGTCACAAGTACCAGACACCGGCGGATGGCTTTTATAACCGCCAGGTGCTTCTCCGCATGAACAACGTTACCACCCAGACCATTTTATGGGACGATCGCCAAGTACAAGTATGCCCTTACGCGGTACTAACGGCTAGTTGCAACATACAGACCGTTGTGGTGGCCTAGTGCCTCGTTGTTGGAACAGCCATGCGATTATCAGTGCGACCGAAGAGCTTATTTTATCGTAATCCAACACCCTGTGTACTGCACACGAACATTGCTTGCCTCAAGACGAACTATTTTGGATCGACAGCAAAGAAAAATGCAAATCGCTGAATATTCTCTAAACATTTGATGTCCAATAAATGTACTTTGCCAAATGTACAATCTTGCCGTTTGCTTTTAAACCACAGTTTCATATTCCGAATTGTGGCGCTGTTTTGTGAGATGATCTAAGACCCTGTGTACAGCAAAGGAACATCGCGTGCCTCAAAACAAACTTTTTGGAACGTGAGCAAATAAAAATGCAAATCGCTGAATATTCTCTAAACATTTGATGTCAAATAAATGTACTTTACCAAATTTACAATCTTGCGGTTTGATTTAAAAGTACAGTTTCATATTCCGAATTGTGGCGCGCTGTGTTGTGAGCTAATCTGTGTTGGTTTCCGGGTTCTGTGTGGAGTCGCGTAGAAGACATCTGGGCGCGTTTGCCTACGCAGCACAGTCACGTCACGGATTGAGGCGGGGAATATGAATGTTTTGATAAAGTCCGTTTCAGGGGCGGGGGATTTGATTTAGTGCCGCAAAAGCAGGTGAGCCAGGTCGATGGGGGGAAATTATAGGATTATCAGAAAATGGCGGCTGATTTCGAGTGCGTTAATGGACGAAAAGTCGGGTAAGGTCCATAGGAAAGTTTTCTACGATCTACCGATTTATGCTTAAAAACACATGGCCGAACCGTAGGGACAATAAAAAAAAAGTCCCGGAACTATCCTTTAAACCAAATACAAATAAATTAAAAAAAAGCTGTCTTGTATGGTCTGCTGTTCCTAAACCATCACACAGGGTCAATATGAAGACTTTATAAAAGACCAGTGAAGGATTTTTTGAGTTCCCATTGAGACACAGAAAGGGATCGGCACTCACATCTCAGGACAGGCGCAACCACTTTATCAGGGGCCTTACAGCGTTGCTTTTACTGAACAAATACAGTTAAAACCCAATTAAAACGACGAAGATGCGGACTCCAGACAGGCCTCACAAAACAAGGACAGATCCCAGATATCACAAAAGACTAAAACAGCATTAACCGAGGTCTTACGGATAAGTTGGCATGCAGCAAATATATCAAAACGTTTCTGACTCATAACAGGATTCACTATTTGAGGACAGACTCCTAACGTCAGGACAACTCCTAAAACGTGGAGTGGATTTGAAATACCAATTGACTCTCCATCTGCCAAGTCCGAGCCAAGAGTGACTTAGCCAAGAGTAGACTACATATAAAGGTGAATGTTGTTGGTAACAATAGGTAAGGGGATGGAATAGTAAAAGTAGTATGAGTAAATTGAAAAAGACCTGGCACCGTGAGGTCAAAAAGGTTATCGATTAGAGTTTGTTTCACTCCATGCTAGATTTTATTTTAGTTCACGGTACGAAAGGGCGGTGTATTACATGAGAGCAGGCAATCAGAGTATAGGAATATATACGCCATCAATAGCGAGAAAATAAATAACTCAGCCTACATAGGTAGCATAGGCTAATTAGATTATCTGAAATACAGTAGAGGGGGAAAGGCCAGGTGCCTGTCCTTCTACATACACAAGCTGACACATTACTGTGCGTTGACTGTTAGCATAAGACTGCATCAAGCTGTGTTCCTTGTACAGCGCTTTACACAACAATAAGCTACCGCCCGTGGCCATGGGGGAAGAGAAAATAGTTCAGGTTACAAGCCAACAACGTTACCACCAGTGCACCCAAGAGCACCTAAGCCAGACAACCAGTTAAAGTGGAGAGAATGGGTTTGAAACTGTAGTGAATACATGCTCCAAAACGTATTCCTAAGACAAAACAAGCAGTAACGTGCACAGCGTATACACATGGAATGCTTTTGACAACAAATCTGGAGGGGCTGTGTCAGAAATGTGAATTTGCCAATACGCAGCCACGCTCAGTAAGAGACACTAAAGCATGGCATTAATGATATCCCGAATTACTAAGCCCCCGTTTGTCAGACATTCAATTTCTGTGTAATTCCTTGCCTCCCCGTCACCAACTGCCCAAAGCCCATATATTTACCAACCTATGATGTGATCGAGGGAGGGAACACCACTGGACACCAGCAGTTGCCCGTTGCGGAGCGAGGGTCTAGTACCAGGAATGGAGAGCAACTTGCTACCTCCACATCGGGGTTTTCTCTGGAAGCTAGTCGCGCTAACTTCGCCAGCAACGCCGCTCATGGAGGCCGCCATCTTTTTTCTGAGTGTTGACAGAAGAGAATCCTGGGGGCTCGATGCATCTGCCCAATCAACTAACACATTCCATGCTAAACTGGCCAATGGGGAAGGACATAATTTGAAAGGCGGAAGAAGAAGTCTACAGCAGCGTGGAGTGTTGCGGTTTGCACTCGGGTATGTACTGCTCTCAGGCATCTGCTCGTTTCAAGGTTATAATATTATCCGCGTCTTTTCACAGTATGGTTATTAAACAGAATGTTTCTGTCTAAAATTAGTCGATAACCGAACTGAACGAGGGCAACGTGAGAGCTGCGTTTACCCTTCCTTCCTGTTCTCTCGCAACAGGGTCTCTCCTTTTCTACGAGCCGCAGAGCTCTCAAGTTTGCCGTGGCCGGATGTGAAAGTCCTATTTTTTCCCCCTTGCTTCCCATTTGAAATGTAGGACAACTACAACTTGAAAGTCCACCAAAAACAGGACACCTATAGTATAGCCGTGGGAAACTTGAGAGCTCTGGAGATGTATGTCTCCTTATCTGGTTTCTCCAATGTGCTGCTTGTCAGAGGGACGCCCCAATAATCGGTAAGATTATTCTGTTCTGGGCATGGATTCGTGCTCCTCAATTCCACCTTACACTTGGCGTTGCCATCTTCGTTTGTAACATAAACCAGACTTGAAGCCCCACTAATTTGTAAGTACCCATATTACAGTTTTTAAAAGGCAATCGTCATTATGAAAATAAATAAAGTTAGGCTGAAAATTACGTTTAATTAAATTATACACCATACATTTGTATGCCTAGGAATGATGAAAAGCTGAGCTGCTTCTGATAAAATTGGATCCATTGACTGTCAAGCTGTTCAAATTTTAACAAGACGTGCATTACCCGTATTGCCAGGTCAGTAGATGATACTAATTATTTAATTTCTTAAAATGTTATCAGTTTAAGAGCATAACTCAGTGGGTAAAGACTCGGCAGCAGAGAGTTAGCTGCAGATTTCACATGAATCGCTGCAGTGGGCACGTTAACTCACCAAACCAACATTACAGAAGAAATTCGCAGGGAGAAAAGATGATAATTATTCTTTAGATCATTTTATAAAGTGCACATTAATAACATAATGGTCTTTTGCAATTTTAAAGAAACGTAATTATTGTCCAACCAACTACATTTTATAAGAGTAAGAAGTAACGCCTAAAAGCCAGTTTAAGCATATCTAGCATTACACTGGGTCTTCCCAATCCTTGGCGGCTTAGGGCAGTCATAAAATCATGTCAGATAATATTTTCCAACAGAATCGTATTCGTTTTGTCAGATGAACTAAGAGGCCGAGCTACTAGGTACACTGGCTTGTGACTGACTTTTCCCTTTTTCTCTTAGCCATTCACAGACTCGGTCTGTTATTCAATCTCCCCAGTTGTTCTTTGTTGTTGCACTTGTTACCCATATCCTACAGCAGTTTTATAGACATCTTGCTCATTTACTCAATGGTGAAGCTTAATTTTCCCAATGGAAATGCAGTTCTAAGTAAGCAGGTTTGAACGTTTATGCGAGACTGGAGGTCATGAATGGTGTAACTTTCACTTGAAATTGGTTAACTAAATAGAATCTTTAAGCATTGAGAAGTGGTCCCACAATAGGCCTGACAACTCCCATCCAACCATGGCTGTTCTTTCAACAGCAGTTTACGTTCTGGGACTTGTAATTAATCTTTTTCCAAATTTGTTTACTGTAAATCAAATGCAAATTAACATTAGTTAAAAAGCTAATCCTGATCACTGGTTTGCTTCTTTCTCTTCTGCCTCCTTACTCCATATGGTGGTTGTCAATCAGAGATGTATTTTCTCTCATGCCATATCGGTCAGTGTGAGTGGTCCATCCTGTGCAGTGTTTCTATGGGATCTATGTGACTTTTATGTGACTTTTTTTTTAAATGCATTTTGCGCATATATATGTCCCCCTCAACCATACCCTCCTCCACCCCCCACATTTGCTATTACCCTTACCCATTCCCCTCCCCCACACATGCAGCGAAATGCGGTGTTCTCCATTCGGCATTTTCGTCCTCGGGAATTTCTACTTCAATACCTATCTATGCATTTATGGTATTCGTAGTTTAGATTTACATTTATCATTGTGGATCAGTAAGTGGCCGAATGTAAAAAAAAAAGGAGGCAGGCATGTAACACTACAACAACGTGGTGTCTGCCACCTGCTGTATTCTGGTTAAATTACTAATATAAGCATTGCTTGCTTTTCTCATCATTGAAAACGGGCACCCAGCATATTGTTTGACCCAGTAGTAAATAAAATGTGCAGTTTTTCAAAGAAAGGACATTTTGTTTTTTTGCTTTCAAACAAGCAGGTCACTTTGTAAAGGACTATACAACTACAGTTGACGTTTTCTTTCACAAATTAAGCAAAGAGCTGGTGAAACCTGTTGTCTGTACTCTGCTTTAAAATGCATATGGGCCATGCATTAGCAGTTTGCATGAAGAGTTTGAAGATTGCATATGAAAGTGTCACTGAAGGTGAACTTTCCCCATGAGACATTTTTCATTCATTGCTGTATATTGGATTGCCCTTATCTGACAGTAGAGTTGTAAATCCCAGCTCCAAGGCGTTGCCTAGAATTGAAATGTAATTGAGAGCCTGGCAGGAAGCCCATTCATGACAGCTCTGGCTGTTACACACCTTAAAACCATTCAGGGCGCTTCTGCTGCTATGCCTCTGGCTTCTGAGTCTTGAGACTCCGACTGGCATCCCACACGATGGAGAACATCTGGATGTATTGTCCGTGAACCGGACAACAGACCAAACTCTAAATCAAGCAGACGGCAACTCTACTCACACTTGTCCGCTTCTTCAGGAAGGCCCCATCTCTGTTGGCATCCCCCGCATCTCACCAGTACATGTGATTTGTGATTGCTCCCTCCATACCCAATGATGGGGAAGCTGCCCAAACCCATCTTCCTTTAAGAACACAATGTTGTTTAGTTGTAAAAATCTGTCTTTAGTAAACGGTTGCCCCATATAGGTTGCAAGGTTCTTTTGTATGTTTGCATTTCCCATTATGAATCCAGGGCTTAAACTATCAGAATTAAAAGCAATATAAAAGAAAATACACATCATAACTTTTGAAATCTCTTCTTACATGAAGTTTTGAAATGTACGCGTACAATAGAAATATATCAGCTTTTGCCGAAACATATAGCTGGTGCTACACTCTGTACCATTTGATCTGAGCACACTGACAGAATGTTAAGTTGAGTTGAGTTATACCATGCAGCGTTACCATTTGCATGTCTCCAGGCGCTCACGTGGTTCTGTAAGAAAGTGGTTTTGGTAGGTTAGTGAGGGACGAGGGAATAGGATAGAGGTTGTGCTTTTCTGTTGTGTGTAGAACCAGAAGAAACTGATGTCTGTGCGAGTCAGCTTTCTAGGTGTGTTTGGGCTGTGCGCACAGGGTTTATTGTCTCCGGAAGGGCAACATCAGTGACTGGGATGTTTATTTGCAACAGTTGGTTTTTATGCTGGATGTGTGGGTTGTGCGTTTGTGAGTTGGGACTGATCCGTTTGATTGCGTGATGTATGCTGCAGAGGTGCGAGGAGCAGGAAAGTTTAGTGGTTGGTTTTATAGTTTGTTTCATAATCCGTACTGTCATTGGAACTAACTTGGGTCCTCAGTGATATTGCTGACAGTGCCTGTTTTATGTTGGTCACTGTTAGTTTAATAGCCAGGTTTTCAGTCGTTTTCTGAAGATGCAGTGGTTTCTTATCTCCTTCAGGATTGAGTTCCATAGACTGACAATTAGATGTGCGAATGTGGTTCCTCTGAATTTCCTTTCTTCTTATTATTTCGATTTGGAGGTCTTCACTTGATCTTAGTTCCCTACTGGTGGCTAGCGGTTGATCTTCGCTTTGACGAATTTGGCTCCTTTTCCATGTAGTGATTTGTGGGTTATGCAGAGGGCTTTGAAGTTAATGCA
The DNA here is from genome assembly GCF_040938575.1 of Ambystoma mexicanum. Classification (NCBI taxonomy): domain Eukaryota; kingdom Metazoa; phylum Chordata; class Amphibia; order Caudata; family Ambystomatidae; genus Ambystoma; species Ambystoma mexicanum. Next base: position 685,679,155 of record NC_090934.1, on the reverse strand, counting down.
TTTTTTTACTGGCAGCCAGTTTAGGCTTCTCAGGGCTGGTGCGATGTGGTATCTTCTGTTTATTCTCTGGAGTATCCCCTTGCTGCTCTGTTTTGGATGTGTTGGAGTTTTTTTAGTGAGTCGTTTTGGCATTCTAGGTAGAGGCTGTTCACGTAGTCCATTCATGATGCTAATAGTGAGATTATTGTGAGTGTTCTGTGTGGGAAGAAATAGGGGAGGTTTCCTCTAAGTAGTCGCAGGTGGTAGAAGCATTTCTTTGCTATAGTGCTGACTTGTGGTTCTAGTGAAAGTCTGTTGTCCATGAGTATTCCCAGCTTTTTTTTTATCATGGCCTATGCTTCCGATTGGGTTCACATGCCAGGTGGCCAGTTCAGTTGTGTCTGTTGCGTTACCCCTCGGGGTGAGATCATTATTTATGTTTTGGTTGGGTTTAGCTTGAGGTTGTTGGTTGTTGTTAAGGATTTCAATCAGGCAATACACCCGGGTCTCAACCTAGCATGTAATGCACAAATTAAATACTTATTTATTGTGTCTATAGGTTCAATATTCTGAGTGATATACCACTCATATCACACCCTTCTCAAAATACCCCCCAGGTCACACTGGACCAGGAATAAGGCTGGTTGGTAAAGGTATTTATTTATTTATCAAAATTCAAATCACACACGAGTTTTAATATATGGGGCAGCCATCACCAATGTGGTGACAATACAAATCAGAAATTAGGTAATGCAATTAAATTCACTTTTGAGCAGTACAGAAGATAGAACACAGAGAAAAGAACAGTTTTGGTTTGTAGAAAAGATAGTGTTTAAGTTAAGATTCCACCTGCAAAGCTCTCAACTAACAAAGAAGCAATTCTACACAGATGTAAGTAAGCAGAAGGTATTCAGGAATAAAAGAACAGTACATAGAGTTTGAATGCAATCTTCCCTCCCCAAACAAGAGAGAAAACATTTTTTGAAATTTACACTTTTAAAATAACATTTGAAAATGGCTTTGTGAAACAATGAATAGTGTGCAAAAATCCTTAAATTGATATAAATTCCTATGGGAGCAACACTAAAAATATTCTAACAAATATAAGCTATCATATGAGCAACAATACACACTTAGAATCAGAATGGGAGTTTGGAAATCCTTTGAATGGGAAAACACACGTGTAAAACTTTTGCAAAATTGCGAATTGCCACCTAATCTTCAACATGCGATTCTTTTTTTTTTTTATATGAATAAAAATGGGTCGAAAACCCAGTTTCTGGATGTGGATGTAGCTACAGGTCTTAGGTTTAACTCAGAGTTGAAATTAAGGCTCTAGCTATAACATTGAGGAAGTTATGCACATTTGAATGAGAGGTGTTTTTGAGAAAAATGAACAGAGAAAAACAGAAAATCGGTTTGAAATAAGACAGGTTGGTTTTGTTTAAGCTATATTAATGACTAAGAAAAAGAAGGATGCCAGCCGGGAATCTCCACAGTTACGCACGCCCGATTGTAACCCTTCGCATTGTGGATACTCCTTTTTTTCTTTTATGGGAGTTACTTTATTTAATCCAAATCACTAATGGCTTATGGTCTAGTAAAACAAATGAGAAACAAATCAGTGCTAGAGATTACAAACAGGTTTGCAAGAATGGTTCTGACAATGTTAAAGGTCCTTAAGTTAAAGATGGGATAGGTTGAGAGATGGGGATAGGACAAGGTAAGACAAGATATGCTATGGTTTACTATGATTCCTATTTATACTTACAGTCCACTGTAAATTAAGATTGGACCGTCAGGTTCTGGTCATCGCGGATCTGGTCTATAGACAGCGGGGCACTTCTGGCAGGATGGTCAGCTGGGCGGTTCTGGTCAATTGGACTGGCACCTCGGACTGGATTGGATTGGCCCTTCTGGTCACTGGACACTGTAGATCAGTGGGATGGCGAGTTTCAGCAGGCATGCCTTAATGGTAGGAAGCCAGACTGGATCAGAATTACTTCCCTGAAGTTTGGGATGGTTCAGGATTTGGGCCTAGCTGAAAAGAGTTCAGCAAATGCTGAGGCATTGGCTTTTCAAAGAAGTCTGGAGTCAGGACAAGATGAAGAATTCTGGAACAGGGCGTCACACGGAAATCAGGATGTAGTCAGGAATCAGTGTGTGTTGTGAGGTTCCCTTATTTATCATGCCAAGTGACATCACTCAGTTTATGGTAGGGGCAGACTTACAACCCACAATGCTGTGATGGGTCAAAGGCACTTGCCTTTTTATGGTTGGAAGACATAAAGGGATGTCATATTTTATGATGTGACTTGGGGAAACTCCCACAGTTATTTGGACCAAACTTTAACTTTCCCACAAAAACACATTTCTATAATCATGCCCTCTAATAAAATCAGACAAATACATTACATATTTTGTGGGTTATATTTACCTCCAACTCCCACGTCGGTGAGCCTTGGCTTTGTCTTTCTGTGGAATTTTGCCAATTTTAATCATAAAGATTTGATCTAACAATTCCTAATTCGGTACATATCTGTGCAATCACCCCTAGAACACAGGTATGCAATATTAGAGTTGCAGCATTAGTCTTTGTGCAATTAGTGTTTTTGTATAACCTTTGGTCCCTATGCAGTACAGGGTTCAATCACGTCTTCAAAGAAAGAGCATAACATTAGATTTACAACTGCCAACTTTTAGATTTCTCCTCCTTCTTGTGGCAAAGTTAAAAGTATTTAAAGTTCAATTACAAATGGGCATTTAACCACCAAAAGTCCTTAGCAGTTTTTTTTTACTTTTCTTTCAACTGGCAACAGCTGTCAAATTGCTTTGATCAGGGTGGGGGTCCTCTGCCTTGGGAGGGAAGTTTCCTGCCCCTCCCTTGTAGGGATGAGTGTTCAAGCCTGCCATTGTCTTTGGCTGGGGCCCAGACGAAAGTCTGAGTTCTTTGTCATGAGTATGCGAAAACATCCCAGCAGCAATTAGTCCTTTCCTGCCATCAGTGAGGTCTCAACCCTTCCCAGGCTGAGGCTGTCAGATCAGAATTAAATAGTTAATTAACTCAGGACTGGGTTTTAACTAAGTTACCTACATCTTTCATTAAAACATATAAATTGAACACAGTCTATAGGCGGATTTTGACATTTAGCAATCCCTTGACATTTCTTACAGAATTAGACCTTTCGAAAATGCTTTTAAACAGGCGATTTTGCACTTTCTTCCCTGAAAAAGCACATTTTAACAGAGTCCTTTAAATCAGATATTCCTCTGCAGCACACATATATTATTCAGCACCAGTTCTTCCCTCGAGTGCTGGGATTTGTTATGCAGTCTGGATATATGCATCCAGCCTTTGTTTGAAGTTTTTGCCTGCACAGTTGAAATTGTTATATGTTGCAATTCCAGCCGCATTTTTCCTCTGAAACTGAAAACAAATCTTTTTGGGCTGGTTTTTCATGAGATACATTTCTTAGCTGCTGTCAGTCAATGTGGCCCGGATTCTCTGAGCCACACCAGATGATCTGTAACCCTTTTACTCTCAAGGATACACTGGAAAATAAATGTATCTAGCGCCAAAACAGCACTTTGAAGGTTGCAAAGATACATTTTAAAAGACATTTTCGATTTTTCAGGACAATTCTGTTGCCTTGCTCCATATTGAATGTAACAGAAACCACTGGCGTTATCCTGCACCCCCCCCTTGACTGTGTGTGGCAGGGTGTACAGCTTTTTGTGGTTGTGACCCAAACGCAGTTTTGCAGATTTTTGCGCACACATGGGTTAGCGCATCCATTTTTGGCTGTTTCTTTCTCCATTGGTAAAGTGACGCACTGGGGCACATTGGAATGGGTCAAAATGTCCCACATTGTCATCCTACTGTATATGTCGGTGAGGCAATTGTTGAGAGTGTTGTTTGGGTCTTGGGATGTGGCTATCTTGACAATGAGTTTGGTATAATCTGCATAGTTGTAGGTGATCAGTCCGTGGTTTCAAATGATTTTCTTTCAAGGGGACATGTATATGTTGAAAAGGAGTGGGGAGAGGTTAGAGCTTTGTGATACGCCGCATGATATGTTTCTGGTGTTCGAGGTAAATGGCAGTAGGTACTTTCTTTCAGTGCGATTAGTGAGGCAAGATTTGTAAAGCAGAGTCTTTTACACCCCATTCCTCCAGTCTCTCGATTAGTGTTGTGTGTGGAACACGGCTGATATGCCCAGTACTATGAGGGCAGATCATGTACTGTTGTCTGCAGTCATTTCTTATATTGTCCCATATGGATAGAAGTGCTGATTCTGTTCCTCTCATCAGTCTAAAGCTGACTTGCAAGTGGCCGAGCATTTAGTTAGTTTCTACATGGGTGAGTAGGATTCAGTATACATGGTTCTCCAGTAGCTTCACCGGATTTGGTAGATTGGATATAGGTCTGCAGTTGGTGGGGTCTTCCGCGCTACCTGTTTCGTATTTTAGGAGTTGTTTGGTGAAAGCTGATATGAAAGATTTTGGTACTATTCCTGTGTTTAGGGATAGGTTCATCAGTAGTCGGAAGTAAGATGCTGGGGTGCTGTGGTTGAGGATTTCTTTGTAGATGCCTGGTGTGCATGGGTCGCTGGGAGATCCAGCAAGGCATTTATTAATGTGGAGAAGATGTCTTCATCTATGGGTTCAAAAGTTTTGATGTGGTTGGTGGCGGGCTGGTTGTTGGTGGTTCCGTTATTGTACTTGTATTTGTTGCGTGGCATGTTTCAATGGTTTGTTGTATTGGTTCCTTCCTATAGCCTGTATCTGGCGTTCGTGGATCTCCGAACCGACTCCGACACTGTGCTGAGGGTTGTTCTATGCATAGTTTTGGAGGAAATGGATATCCCCCCCCCCCACCCCAACCCTCATCAATGCTATCAAGTCATTGTTCCTTGACAGTGGTGCACGGATTCGTTGCAGGCTACATGGAGAAACTACTAACCCACTTTCATTAGGTATTGGGGTCAGACAGGTATGTTTTTTGGCGCCTGTTACTTTTTTAATTATTTAATAGTGTGGTTCCTGCACTGCACGCAGCTGCTATGGATGCCCCGAGATTGGGAAGCCACAAATGGAGTCTTCTTTTTTTGCAATGCAGTTTTGCTGTCAAAAAACCCTGATGGGGCTGCAGAATCAAATGGATATTTTTGATAAGCTGTGCTCTGCAAATGGTCTGCACATGAATTATTCTAAAACAAAAACAATGCAGTACCTTCAGGCTGGGCGTAAGGCCCATACGTGGGTGAGCTTTCATTAAAACTCCCGGCTGTCTGAGTCAGCAGAGTTTTAGCGATTTAGGGCTGATCTTTTCTAATACATTTAAATGATGTAATCAGGTTGAAAAAAAGCAAATTAAATCGTCTATGCCAGTGTGGGTTAATCTTGAGTCTTGTGAACCGTCTGGTTGGAGAGGCGCTCTCAATTCCCCTTAAGATTTATCGGGCCCAAACTATTCCTGCAGTAACATATGGAGACTAATTTTGGGGTCATGGTGACCGCATCTCCATCCAGACAGCCGAGAATAGATTTTTGAAAACTCTCCTTGGTCTACCTCAGTGCGCTATCCATGCCGGTGGCGTCTGAGTTTGGTATAATAGAAATAAAATATGTTATTATGTTTCCGCCTATCTTATGTTGGCAACATATTTGTAACACTGAAGCCCTTATGTTATATTGGGCAAGTTTATTGGAGATATTTCTCACACTGGGTGGAAGGCAACTCCCGTGGGTTAGACATGTTAAAAGTATGCTAACCAGAATTGGGCTTGTGGACTGTGAAAAACCTGAGGGTGTCCTCACGTTTTCTCCCCTTGGATCCTTTTCTCAGGTGTCCAGGGAAGGGCCATTGCTGCTGGATCCCGATCCTGTGGGCGGACAAGCAACGAGGATCACCTATGTAGGGGATCCTTGGGGAGTGGGAAGTGGATGCCTAAAGGGGAGACACGCTATCCCTCTTTTTCTTATGACTATCGATCTATCCTTATCCCGCCCACAACAACTTTGGACCACTGTAAAACCTGTGCCCTCATTGTCCCACATGTAGAATCTACTAGTACTAAGATATGGTATCCCCCTTTTTCCAATTATCAATCACCCTACTCTCTCTCAGTTTTTGTGGGATATTGTAAGTCCTATCCCGGTTCCCCCTCCCCAATTCCAACACATAATGAGATGAGGAAGAGGCGTCTGAAGATAAGAAAGATTATATATGGGGAAAGGCCCTATAATACTGTGAGGAGGATGAGGAGGAAGATGACTGGAGAGGCCTTTTACACCACACTACCAACATGTCCTCTAACGAGGTCAGGCAGAGTTAGGCACTTGACAGCAACTAAACACACCTGCACTATATTGCATAACACTCTAGTACTGGGACGAAGAAAAAGCAACCTAAGAGTCAAGCATGTCCCATTAATTGGCCTAGTTGGAGTCAGGCAAGGGAGGCCAAGGACTTGAACCTGAAACCCCTTGACCGGGCTTAGGTGTATAAAAGGCAGAGCAGCCAACAGAGCGGAGAGCAGCAGTTAGGAGAGCAGAAGGGAGTCTTTGTGACTGGGTCCAGCAGGGGATCGATCCCTTCTTGTTCCAAAGGCAGATTTTGCTAGAGAAAGAGAGCGAGTTGGGAGGAGAGCAAGGGCGCCAGAGCCCGCCAGGACTGGCAGCTGTCGATTATCTTACTCCAAGCCCACTCAGTAAAAAATGTCTTAGCATAACCTTTGTACCTGGCCCCAAACATTTGGGGGTTTCCCATAGGTCCAGTGAGGCAGGCTTGTTAGCAAGAGATAGACACAAATGATACAGTTTCATAAACTTTTATTTGGTTAGTAGGGTTGGGATAATACCTAACTGGCCCTAACTCAAAGGTCTCAACCATAAAGTAAATACAAGGAAGTCTGTCTGTCAGTCGAAAACAAAGTGGCTGTCTGTGTCAAACCTATGCTTGCACTCAAGTCTCTAGAATGACAATGTGCACAGAGCTGGATAAACTCAAATAGGGTTCAAAGCACTATGGCCTTACACACATATATGGGGAGGGGTGTGAGGGATATGAGGATGTATGGGAGGTGGGTAAAGGGTTGGAATGCCGTATTTCCCTTAAATGATCATTCTTGTCCCTAGATGGGGATTCTCTCCCCTTGAGATCCTCCCGCTGAGTACCACCCCCAGGGAGACTATTGGGTAGCGGCCTCACCTCCTTGGCCTCCTGTGAAGGGACTCCCCCTCAGAGACAAGTGACGACATCCAAGGATTTGTCACAGAATGTATAATTTCTCCACAAAGTATTTTTGACATCAAAGAGCTGTTTCAGTTGGAACTGTCATACAAAATGTGCTGTTCCATATTTACGAAACTACATTCCATGTTGGATATTCCTCTTTCTGTTTACTGTGTATTCTCAAATCAAAATAGCACAAAGTAATTTTAGATCTAGTTAGTACGAGGGCGTAACGGGTCAAAAGTATTGCTTAGACAGCACAGTGGTCCCTCTGTTAACATTCTTGTAACAATCTTTTTTTATATTATACATTTTCCATTTATATATTTTGAAATTTGCTTTTGATTTGAAGCTGCCTAAGAAAGGTCTTTTACTTTGCATCTACCTTTACAAATCTTCTTGCCAGGAAAATGACAGTGACTGTTTAATGAGAATTTTGGTGAAGCATTGTAATTTGAAATGTGTCAGTTTTTGTTTGCAGCCTGTTGCAAGCCTACCTGGATTTTTGATGAAGCAGAGAAATATAGCCTGCCATGATCAACATTTTGTGAAAAGCTTTTTAAGAAGACCCGGTACGGCATATTTAATAGATATGCTACATTTTTCATGCGATAGTTAAAGAATAAATATGGAAAATCCAATAGCTATGATGCCTTTTAATTTGACCTTGGGTAATTTTAAAAACAAGCATTGGTAAAGTAATGCTTTTGGATGCGCACTGTATACACATTTGTCCAGTATTACCATCCTGTGCTCTCAGCTACTAGCACCTTTGGGAGGTATTGTCCACATATTTCCAAGCACTTGCATCACCACCATGTATTGACTTCAAATGTCCAGGTACACAAACCATTGGCATGAATTTCCCTGACATGCCCAGGTACTCACAATATTTGTGTGTGCGCGTGCATGTGTGGGCTGTGTGCGTGGGAATTGTTAGGGTGTGTGGTAGAGTGTGCGTGTGTGTGCTGAATGAGGGAATTGTATATGTGCTCATGAGCAGCCACTGTTTTTTGTGTGGGGGCAGTGGTGTGGTGGGGGCATTGTAGATGGGAGACGTGTGTGGCAGTGTTTGTAGGGGTGTCTATGGGGGAAATGTATGTATGTGGAGGGGTTGAGATAAGTGTGGGTGTGTGGAGGCAATGCATGCGGGGGTGTGATGAATGCTATGGAGTGTGGTGTATTGATTCCTGACCAAATCCCTGCCTAAGGTCTCCTCCCAATTGGCCAGGGTAAGGCAGACGCTTCTTGATCCTGACCTTGGGAGTGGTGCTCTTTGGGAGGATCACCTGTGAGAAGAAAAGGCTTAGGGGGTGAGAGGAATCCATGAGGTGAGACACGTATTCACCTTCCTTTAAGGAAGAGGTATTACACATGCCAAAATACTTATTTGCTTGCTACCACAATAATCTAACTGTTCCAATGGTTGAACACCTTAATGTGGGTAAAATCAGTCAAAGCTCCCGTCGTATAAATGTGAAATAAATCCCACTCTCAAAGCCCTAGAGCTATAATGCTTCCCTAACTCAAAAGAGGGAAATGGAAAGACACCTGGGAATAATAATCACCAAAAACCATATTCCTCTTTTCAAACTAAACTGGTAACTGATTTGTATAATGTTCCTTCAAAGAATGTTGTAGAAAAGAGAAGGCCAATAAGCAAAGCACAAAGAGTTAGAAAAACTAACTTAGTTGCCAGAAACATCAAGCCCCATAATTCGCTCAGTACTGGGACGAGGAAGAAGAGAAGCAGAGGAGGCTGTCTACCCGACCGCGAGAAGCCAGAAGCGCCAAAGACTTGCGAACACAGAGCGGAGTGTAATCTAGCAATTTACCCGTGAGTTCACAGCTTGCAAGTGACTCCAGAGCGCTCCAGCGTTGTCCACGTGTTCACAACAGGCAGCTTCACTCGCGAGTGAGTGAAGGCAGCAATAGCATACATTTTGAATACCAAACTATATGAAATCAATCGCAGTTGTATCTGTTGAAACAAAGTAACTACGTAAGCACATGAGAATGTGGAAAGCCCAGAAACCCCATGGGGAAGCTTTAGAAAGTCCAAAAGCCCACAAGCGGTACCCAAGCCAAGAGTATATTAACAACCAGCAATACCAAAGTAACCAACACTGCTCAAGGCAAGAGGGGAATACTGAGAGGCTTGATGATTGTGAGACTTGCTGCTTATGTGCTATGAACCACAGATCTTCAGGAGTAGTTCTGTATCCCCAGACAAACCCCAGATGAGAGTAGGGATACGTGTGCACTGGGAAACGTGGAATTGCCATGGTAGGCGACCTGCTACTGAACAACCCTTCCAAGAGCTTAGAAATACCACGGGTCTACATCAGCGCCAGTATCTATACCATACCATACCATACCATAACGTCACGAGCGCCATAGTACGTAGCTGGCCAGTTTACAGCAAACTCGTCGAAACAAACTTGATAGCAGACCACATGTACGACATAGCAGAAGGTGGCCACACAGTGTCTAGGATCTTTGAATTGCTCCTGGCAGGTGGGTGCTCCTCGGGCCTTGCAATCCGGGGCAAGTGGGAAGCAGTCTTGTGAGCCCCTTTCACAGACCCAGAATGGTAAAAAAATGATCTGATATTATAAGCAAGTGTCTAGAAACGCAAAGTTACAACTCGTCCAATTGTTTACAACACATAGGGCGCACCTAACACCCCAGAGAATTTCTGGTTTCCCTGAGTCGACAAAGCAGTGCTGCCCCAGATGTAGTGCTAGCGGGCGGGAATGTTACACATGTTCTGGTCCTGCCCTGGCATACAGGGTTATTGGGAAGAGATTGCAACTAGATTGAATAAATGGGGACTGGTGTTGAATGTCCAATCCCCCAGCTGCTTGTCTGCTCAAACTTCACAAGACCAACAAAAATGTGCTAAATGCACAAGATGAAAAACTTGGTGTATATATTAGCCAAACGCAGAGTTGCTATGTCCTGGGAGGGGCCCCAAAGTAAAAGACTGGTGGCGAGTGTCACAGATTCGTCCTGCTCCCCACGATACCTGTGCTCTGTGTGCTCCCTCACACCGTCTCAGGCATTCCATGCACTCAGCACTCAGACACAAATAATACACAAGGCCAGAAGTTTGGTTAAAAGTTCTGTAATGTTAACACACACCAGTACATGGGAGGGATGCATTTGTCTATGCCCCTCCCAGATCTGGCTCATACTTATGTACAATGCAGAAGTTACACATTATTCTCCTCCGATTAGCAGTACGTATGAAAACATTTCCTGAAAAGAGCGAGAGAAAGCACGTTTCGTAACATCAGATTGTCTTTGCTTGGCAGCCTTGGGAGGTACTTGAGCCAGCAGCTTCAGAACTGTGTACTTCTCGAGGAGGGAGTGCTTTTCATGCCCATCTCTGAGACCTATGGCATTCCACAGGTCAGCTGCTGTGCTCGGGGACATCATTTAGCACGGATGTTCAGATGTTAGGCCAGTTCTCAGACAAGTCTTTAGGCCAGTCCTTTAGTAGCGGATGCATCTCAAGGAAACCCAGAGAGAGTGCAGAATCAGAAATGTAACATGTAACAGTGAGATTTACATGAATAGTCCCAGGCAGAATCAGTGATCTGGTGAAGCGCAGTACACCTGGCTGAAGCTGAAACTAATGTAGGTATCATGTGGTGGAATATACTAACACAGACCTTGTTGGCCACTAAGTCTACAGAAACTGAACCAGCAGGCTCGCCTGAGTTAGCACCTTTTATGAAGTAAACAATATAAGCATTCCATGGTCACCACCCACTGCCGAAAGTCTTTTTTTAAAGTTTAGATCTTCAGATGCTAGAAACCTACATTGCCAAAGCCAAGTTTTGGTCGCTATTGGGTTGTTTCAAAGGTGAAAGAAAGATGGCAAACTGGGTGCCCTTCTGGAGCAGGTGAGGCAGAGGATCCTAATTTCCCAGGAGTTTTAAAGCTCACTAATGTGGTTCTTTGGTTCCCCACAACTTGTTTAAACCCTTAACTGCTGAAGGTTTTTCCTCCCAATGCTTAACCCTTTTCTGGAGATTTTCGTATGTCGCATCCAATCCCTTGTAACATTTTTGTTACAAGAGAGATCTTGGCCGAATTTGGTCCCTTTTCTTCCCACATGTAGGCATAATGCCACCAAGGAGTCCTAGTTTGCTGTAGGGAGTGAGAGAAAATAACAAAAAAGAGTACATTTTGTGTGTTTTCAGAAAATGCCAATAACATGATGTACAAAGAAGCCTGTGGTTGTTTCCTTTTAAGAGCTAGGAACGAATGGTTTGCTGGTCTGAATTCAGCATTTTTCAGGAACAGGTCGAGTGAAAACGAATGAAACCTATTTTTCTAAGGTTACCATCAGTTTTGTGAGGCTTTTTTTTTTTTTTTAAATTTTTTAATGTATTTATTCCCCTCCTTTTTTTTCCAATTAGACATGTGTGGACGGAATGGAAAAGGAGGGTAGGAGAGCTGAATGAGAAGACAGTAAGGCATGCATTTCTGAAAAGTAGACAAAATTCCAAGTTTAGGAAGGGGTCATTTGCACAGGTCAGGCAACAACTATGTAGGTTAAATTCCCATCGTTTGGGAAAAATTTTGAAAAATGACAGAAAGAAAGGTATGTGCTGGGCATGTTTGGACATGTAAGGTAATGGCTTCTGTGAATATTTAGAAAAGCGATGCACCGCTACAGTCCCCCGACCCTTCTAGTTAGGAAATCGCACATTTTTCTCAATGTTTCACAAAACAAGCAATGCCACAAGCCCAAAACAGATTCATGGTACACCGGATTTTTATTATGACAGTCTAAACAGACGTACTTTGCATTTGAAAAAAGGGAAAACAAATGTGGTGAGGAATGACAAGCATAACATTTTTGAAAAGGCACAGGCAGACGTTTTGGCAGGTGCCCAAGGCCAGGGGCAGCAGCCCTGACCATCCTGGAGCTCTGGCTGGGCTGTGTTACAGATTCTCTCTCTCTGGGGAGGCATTTTCACAAGGGAGACAGGTGCCCAAGCCTGGAGGCAGCACCCCCCGCCGTCCCAGATCTCTGGCTGGCGTGCATTACAGCATTTACCTTCGGGAAGGGAAGGGCACCCTGCCAGGGTTCACTGGGACTGCCGCTGAACTTGGGGATGGTTGACCAACAAGGGAGACGGGCACCCAAAGCCGTCCTGGAACTCTGGCTAGGCTGCGTTACAGCTTTTCCCTCCGGAAAAGGGTTGGGGACCCTGCTGGGGCTGACTGTGACCGCAGCTGAACTTGGGGACTGTCAACCAACAAGGGTGACAGGTGCCCAGGGCCATCACCCCAAACAATCCTAGAGGTCTGGCTGGGCTGAATTACATCTTTTCCGTCTAGGAAGGGGAAGGGGAAGGGACAGGGACCTGCCAGGGGTTCACTGGGACCGCTGCTGAACATGGGGACGGCCAGCCAAACAAGGGAGACAGGTGACCAAGGCCAGGGGCAGCAACTCGGACCATCCTGGAGTTCCAGCTGGGCTGCGTTACAGCTTTACCCTCCAGGGAGGGATGGGGACCCTGCTGGGGATCCCTGAAACCGCTGCTGAACTTGGGGTTGGTCGACCAACAAGGGAGACATGTGCCCAAGCCGGGAGGCAGCACCCACGGCCGTCCCGGTGCTCTGGCTGGCCTGCGTTACAGCTTTTCCCCTCCAGGGAGGGATGGAGACTCTGCCTTGGCTCCCTGGGACTAGCGCTGAACTGGGGGATGGAGCTCTGCCGGGACTCCCTAGGACCGCTGCTGGACTTGGGGAATGGTCAACCTGCATGGGAGAGAGTGCCCAAGGTCAGAGGCATCACCCACAACTATCCTGGAGCTCTGACTGGCCTGTGTTGCAGCTTTTCCCCACCAGGGAGCCCCGTCTGTGTGCCAATCCCTCCCCAGATAGAAATGCTGTAATGCGACATGGCCAGAGTTCCAGGACAGTCGGGGATGATGCCCTGGGCCTTGGACACCTGTCTCCCTTGTTGGCCGACCGTCTGCAAGTTTAGCGGCAGTCCAAGGGAACCCCAGCAGGGTCCCCATCCCTCCTCTGAGGGGAAAAGCTGTAACGCAGCCCAGCCACAACTCCAGAATGGTCGGGGGTGATGTCCCCAGCCTTAGGCACCTGTCTCCTGTGTGGGTCGTCTGTCGTCAAGTACAGCAGCGGTTTCAGGGAGCCCCAGCAGGGTCCCCATCCCTCCCCAGAGGAAAAAGCTGTAATGTGGCATCGCCAGAGCTCCAAGATGGCCGGGGGTGCTGCGGCTGGGCTTTAGCGCCTGTCTCCCATGTGGGTTGATTGTCCCCAAGTCCAACACAAGTCCCAGGGAGCCCCGGCAGGGTCCAAACCCTTCCCTGGAGGGAAGAGCTGTAATGCAGCCCGGTCCGACGTCTAGGAAGGCAGGGGTACTGCCCCCATCCTTTAGGAGTCTGCTTCGCACATTTTGACTGCCCCGGCCCATCAGCTGTCATGGGATGGGTCCACCTAGCAGGGTCCCCGCCCCTCCCAGGAGGGAAAAGCTCTAACGTGGCTTGGCCAGAGATCCAGGACAGCCTGCGGTGCTGCGACAGGCAACTGGCCAAACAGCCCCCACCCCCAAATCCTTTCCCTGGTGGCCTAGTCCGCCTTTCTACTGCCCAGAGGTGGACAAATTGGGCCAGACCCTCAATACTGCCTCCCCCTCCCCAGATCCCCTGGGAACCAGAAAGGATGTGCCCCTCTGTGGGGGGATTCCTGAGAGGGCTGGCCCCCAGGGACTGGGGCAGCCTCCTGATGCAGCCCTCTGATGCCCCCAAGTGTGGAAAGGATCTGCCCCTTCTTGTGGGGGTGTGGGTTAATGAGGGGGGCTAGCCCACAGGCATGGGTTCAGCCCCCAAATGCCCCCAGGTCTGCCCCAAAGATATATATTATTTTATTTTGCCTTCCTCTGGGGTAAATGGGTGCAAAACAGCAACCATCTGCCCCCAAAGAAGGCAAAACATTGTGCCCCCTTCCTTTTATTATTTTGGTGGGGGCCTGTTTCGCTTTGGTTGGGGGCGGGCCCATCCAACCCACAAAATCAATTCCCTGGTGTTCCAGTGGAGATTGCTGGTCGAGGGTCGAATGATCTTTGACCAGCAATCTGTGTGAGGGCTCTTTGGAAAGGAGCAAGCGTCCCCTTTCCAACGAGCCCTCGCTTGTCCAAATAGGGCAATAAATGCATGGCAATAAATGCCCTTGCAGGACGCAAAGGCTTCAGCATCTAAATTTCATTTCCTGATGATGTCGGTGCATGTAAGTCATCGCAGCATCCCCCCTGACCCCAGGCATGGAAGGGGAAGACTTCCCCTTTACTGCCTGGTGGTCGGAGGGAGTGGCGGGGGGGGGGGGGTGATCCACCCCCTGAAAGGTAAGCAGTCCGGAGGATGAGGGACTGGAAGCTTAGTGCAGATGATGAGATATCTTGTCCTCCACACTTGAGGGGTTAAAGGTTGATGCCGTGAGAAACCTGAAGGTGTCTCACTCACTAGTCGCCAGGGATCTGTCATCCAGGTGGCCAGACACGGCCATCGCTATTGGATCCAGTTCCTGGGTGTGGACCAGTGAGGGAGTATTAACTGGATGGGGCTTCTTCGGGGAGTCGAAGTGGGACACTGACGGGTGAGACGCGGTATCCCCCTTCTTATAACACCTTTTTCCCCATCCTACCACGTAGGATACTCAAACACTCTCTTGCCCCCCACCCCTCTTTTCCGATACGAACACTTTCGCACACCACTAAAGATGATGGACAAACATCAGAGCCGTTTACCTGGCATGTCCCAACACAAGGGTCAGGCAAAGTCAGGAAATTGACCAGGATCACACACACCCAACGGCCCTATCCCTTCCCCCACAGGGATAAAAGGTGGAGGACGAGAGTACACTATGAGCAAGGCAGACCACATGAAGAGAGAGCTATCCGAGCACGGCAGTTCAAGAGGAGGAGAAAGGCGACAAGAAGGGGGATGAGGAGAGAACCCAGACCCGCAAAGCCTTCATGGAAGGAATTGTAAAACCACAAACAATAGCCAGAGTGTGTTGCAGCAGATGTCAACGGTACACGGAGCATGCCTACGCTGATTAGCAGGAAAGAGAAAGACGCCTGCTAACTTGGTACCGTCCTTGACTCCAGATATGAGGAGAGCCAAGCGGTTCATCACAGCCGGTGAGTTGAGGGGAGAGCCGATAAGAAACCGAACTGTGTTGAACAAAAGTGGTAAATGGCTAATTGAGGAAAATACAAAGAACTGTTAATACGAGTGGGGAAAACCAGAGGCAGAAGAGTCGGGCACCACGTGAGTGCTCATTCTGGGGAAACTCTGGGCGATTACTCTATTGTTGAAACTACTGTTACCAGAAGGCCTTGGGAAAGGCGAGAAAGGGGTCAAAGTGGTCATACGGGGGTCTAGCAAAATTCTCCATATAGCTGAAAGTCTTTGATCAGCAGATGAAGGTAAAGCTAACAGAAGCAAATCCTGCACTGTGTGAATGGCAAAAGTTGGCAAGAGTGAACCCGACAGAGGGTTGTCCACAGTGAACAGTTAAAAATGACGTTAAGATTTGTTAATGTCACAGATGAGATTGTGTTGAGAAGCCGTAGTGAACCTGACGGAGGGAGGCTGATATGTGAGAAGGATCTGAGCCCGGAAGACGGGGGATCCAGGGGTGAGAAGTATCACCCAAGAGCATATGGAAAGGGAATTTTTGTTTATTATTTTGAGATACCTCAGGTCCTCGAAGGCAAGAGACTTTTTTTGTAGAAAAGAGACTTAACCACCGTGTCCTGATAGCTGAAAATCAGAACTGTCGTCTCATGCTGAGGAAGCTCGAGTGTGTGCTGTTCTCAGGAGTCCCGCCTTGTCCCGTGCTCAAAACGTGGGGAAGGGAGACCGCAGCTAACACATCATTTGTGAACAATTCTTTCTTTCTCGTGAACATTATCCCACACTCTTTCGTATTTAGCTGTAAGGATTGGCAATAGGTTTTTCTTAGTGTAGGCCCTTTTTATTTGACAAGACGCCACTAGGATGGCCTAATTATTTGATGGTCGTAGCTTGCTCCCATCTTAGATTTAGGTTTAGATTGGGCGTTTTTCCAACCGTTATACAGTTTAATAAACACCCTTGAACTGTTATCATTTGTGTCTGTCTCTACTGTAGCCACAATGAGTTCCTTATAATGCTAAAAATAACTATTGAAGTTGTTGTTATTCTAAGTTGGAAGTTACCATTGAAGCACTTTTCTGTTACTGTTGTTGAAGAAGTAGATGGACAGGCGAGTACACCCATAGGGCAAGAAGTTATTGCCCGGTAGAGCCTGGTAAAGCAATAAGCCATGTAGTAGATGGTGCAAGTGCTGAAGTGTGGTACTAATAGAAACAACTAATGATGATATATGGCATTTTGGAGAAGAATTTTGAAAGCCTGTTGACGAAAAATTACAATTCTTTTTGAAACCAGAATTGCAGTAAACCACCTTGCCAAAGATATTGGTTGTTACTGCAAAGATTAAATCCTTTCCTACTCCAGGAGGAGTTGGAATAATGTATTTCTTTCTGAATCCAAAAGTTGTGATAATTATCCTGACAAAGACAATTGTGGTTGCGTACTTGGAGAAAACAAATGTGAGACACTTGTTATTCCAGGAGGAGTGGGAACTTGTGATTATTGAAGCAACTGAACTTTGTAAGTTCGAGTACAAGAATTTAAGAAATGTATTGGAATTTTGTGTCTAACTGTATTTCCTTGTTTGCTTTTGAACTGTGGAGAAAAATCTTCGTTCAGGTCTGGGGAATGGACATTCACCCAGGTTATGAAAAGGGACATTGATCGTATTGTGAATCAGATCATAGTCTATACATTATTCTTCAACTCAATTGCCATATATTTCCTGTTTACTTTATTTGTTGTACATGTGTGAGGGTTAGATATCCCTTTGTTAGTGTTTCCTTTAGTATCTTTTAGGAAGGGAAATCCTCATCAGGGTAGAGATAGGGAGGTGTATATCCAACCTGTTTATTAAATCGAATGGCTAAAGTTGAAAACTCTTTACAAAGTTGTCTGCCTCACATTTCTGACCCCTTACAGGAATCCTCACTGATTCCGCAGCTTGTCCCTCCTCTCATGTGGCCAGGGGACGGCATCCGCTACTTGATCCTGGTGGTAGTAATATGAGAGAGGATCACATGGGAAGAAGATCTTATAATACCCAAGTTCTTAATGATGTGTTGTCACCCAAAAATGTCCCCTTCTCGTTAAAATCGGAAACCTCTTTCTTTGTCACTCTAGGCAAAATTCCATGTATACTTCAAATATTTATTTTATTTATTTATTTGGATTTGTAAAGGGCCAAACGGCCCTCCGGCATCGTGGCGCTGTTAAGAAGGCTTACTTGGTTACATAAGTGCATTATCAAGCATACATACATAAAGTTGCTACATATTGTAATAGTACAATGGTTACATGGCGGCAGCTACATAGAATTGCGAGGTCAGGTTTGGTAAGCAAGAGCATGGTGCCGGCCACATCTTACATGGCGGCAGCTGCATAGAGTTGCAAAGTCAGGTTTGGTAAGCAAGAGCATGGTGCCGGCCACATCTTACATGGCGGCAGCTACATAGAATTGCGAGGTCAGGTTTGGTAAGCAAGAGCATGGTGCCGGCCACATGTTGCATGGCGGCAGCTACAAGCAGTTGCGTGGTCAAGTTAGTATGCATGTGCGATTTGCCAGCCATGAGATGCAGGCGGAAGCAGCACTTTTGCGCGTGGTCATAGTTAAGGGTAAGTGCGTGGTGCCCATCGCAGAGTACAGAGGAGGCAAGCACCACATGAATGCCTGGTTAGAGTCAGCATGGAACAGTATGGGGACAGTCCCATATTGTGGGTGAATGCTATATGCATGTGTTTGAAATTGCGGGTAATAACGTGGAGCAAGTCTCGGCAATGGCGGGCAGCTACACACTTACAGGGGTGGGATGAGATGGGTGGCAAAGGTGACCAGTGGGGAGTGGGAGTGAAGACACAATAGGAGCAGTGGTGTGGATACATATAGATGCAGATAGATCAGAACAAGGGTACATGGCTCAAGTTACAGCTGACACATGTCGTACCGAAGTAGCAGATCTGAATAAGTCAAACAGTGAATGAAAAACAGTGGAATAATGCATGTGTAGTAGACCAAACCTTTGCAGTGCGTCTGATCAGGGGTATGGGTGATACATGACAGTGCAGGCATTTGCACCGGTAGATAGGAGACGGAGCATTTTATGAGATGCAGATGTACAGCATAGAAAACAAACTTCCAGCCAGATTCCTTCAGTATTATACAGTGTAGAGCTTCAAAGGTTCTGCAGTGGTGGAATTAGAAAGTTCGGCGAATGTTGAGAGGCGTGCAAAACAAGTGCCAGCATAGAGTAAGTTTGGTGTGGCACTGAGGGTCGGGTCTGTTGGGAGCAGAGGGTTCGATAGCAGAGAGTCAAACGGGGGCGGGGAGATGGTGAAAGAGTCACGCCGGTGCAGCACATGTGATGCTGATTAGTCAAGTTCGAGTGGTTGCTGAGTTTTTTCAACACATAGAAAATATTTTCTATTTCTGACAATTCTGCATGTGAAGTTATTGAACAACATTTTGGAAATCCAATTTTATCTATGGACGTCAGATCCCATGAAGCCTCGGGTACTGAGACGAAGAAGAGTTAATACAGACTAAGCCAAGTCCAAAAGCGAATGCATAAACTAGTTGTTCCATTGAAACTAACTTGCCCCGGAACTTTAAAAATGGCAGCCGCAGCATTTAGAAAAGCAATACGGGAGAGAGCCACAGAAGGAAAGACCAGCACATTTATGCAGCAGCTTGCAAACCCGAGTTACTGACATCGGCGTGGCGGGAAAGAGAAAGGAGTGCATCAAAGGACCACGGGAGCACCAAAAAGCACAGCAGAGCTCCTGGGGGTACGGTCAAGTCAGGAAGTGGTGTCCTCCGGTTCAGGCCACAGAAGGGAGCCGGCATGTATACGCAGAGCTGTAAGGAATGCTGAAGAGACGTCTGCACTACCTGCTAAGTCAGTCCTGGGAGGAAAATTCACTGCAGAGGTACAACACAAATTTTGGGATGCCACAAATCGCCAGTGAGTTGGCCCAGAGCCATTGAGAATCCTGGTGTGTACCAACAAACGAACAAATAAGTGAATGAAGTATGTGAGATTGATATTTTTTGACAATGATCAAAGACGATTTAAACGTAGGAAAACCCTAATGTTAAATCAAAGTTTAAAAGGAAGATTTGAATACCGACAAGAAAAAGTGCGACAAAGAGATTTGAATAGTTGCATATGCATGACATACCAAGGTGGGGGAGAGCTGAAACAAGTGTAACCCTAAGCAAATACATTGGACAGAGAAATGTAGAAGCTAATTTAATATATTGAAAGTAAAAATAAAACCATAGAAAGGTCCTGGTAAATAGAAGACACCAGGCAGCTGGCATTTGGGGGGGGAAATATACCTGGCAGTGGGTGTATGCCGGGGGAATATGCAATGCCTCTAGAGAAAGGATTCCTGGTAGGGGAGTATAACCAAGTGTAACCCTTCAGGAAGATATCTGGCAGAGAAGTATACCAAGAAATCTGAAGATCCCCATTAGTGAATTTGTGGCAAGAGAAGTTTACCAGGTAATCCAATAAAGAAGAAATGCATACAAGAAGTTCTGGTAGCCATACCTACCAAGCATTTTGAGAATTGTGGGAAGATAACTGGAAAGGAAATATACCAGGGGTCTGAAGAACCCATAAAAGGATTATATTACATGGCCACGTTAGTGGCCGTGTAGTTATGGTTAAGTTGCTGTTTCCATAGGAAGAGCACTTTTTGGGCGGCTTATAACCCCGCTCCCCATGGACGAATCCTCACCAAACTTTGCAAAAAAAGTATATGGGCCACTCTGAATTTCTTTACAAAGTTTGGTGATGTTTGGTGCAGGGAGTTTGGGAGGGGGGTCCCAAAACGTCTTTTTTTTCCCCATAGACTGAATGGGGGAAAAAGTTAGCGCACGTCTACAATCCAAACGGCTGGACGGATTTTCACCAAATTTGCAGCAGGAGCTTGCTCCCGAAAGCGTGCTTTTGTAAATTTGGTGCCAATCCGTCCAGTAGTTTTTCTTTAAAACGACCAAAAAGTTTGTCTGAAAAAATTAGTGATATTATGTCCGCTCCACGGACACACTTCCCTGTTCGCTCTGCGGACAAGATACCGATTGGCTAATCCGTAGCGTCATTTTCGCAGACATGTGGCGTATTCACTGATTGGGTGTTGAACGGCGTGAAGTGCGTCAGATTCTGTCGCTGCGCCCGCCATGGTTTATTCGTGTTTTAGTGTACGCGAACATCGCCGGTAACACATATAAAACAACACAACAATGCACTTGTTAAACTTATGAAATATTTTATCAGAAGGTGAGGGTTAATGAGGCTGGGATGGGATATGGAGCAGGAAGGCAAAAAGTGGTGTTTTCTTGTCATCTAAGTCATACAGTAAATAGCGTCGCAGAGTTTGAAATCTGAGGGAGCCACCTGCAGTGTTTGATGGAAAGAACGGGTTTGCAAGTGTATGGGAGTACCACTTCTCATTAATGCGTTGAGACATGTTGTTGAAAAGTCCGAATGTATTTGCATTTTGAGCGAAGGTCACTTGCTTTGCTTTTGTGGTTGCGAGCTCAGAACGCATCCAACTGAATCCCATAAGGGTCAATTGTTTTTTGACCTTGAGCGAAAGGGAAAAATTCAGTAAGAATGCAGGGAGTGCAAGTTTGGGAAAAATACTATTTGATAAGGTTATGTATTCAAAACGTTTGTAAAACGCATGTAATATCAGTTGAAGAAGATTCTTTGCTGCAAGTACCTCACTGTCTGGGTTATAACGAAGACAATGGAGATTGTCTAAGTTTACTTTTGACGACTCTGCACGGGAACGAGTTTTAATTTGTTATTATCACAACAGTAATTTTGGCATTATGACTGAGGTACTATCTTTCTGTGTAGCTGTACATTTTTTTTTTTACGTTATGGAGAATGCAATTTCTCACTGTTTGTAGGCTATTATTAGGTTCACCCATGTGCAATGCTATTTATTTTTTAAAAATGTCATGTATGACCACATCGATTTGGTTATCACTATCCACGTTCATTTTGTCTTTTTTGCAATTGTTTGCTAAAGATTGGGTATTGATACGTATTTTCTGTTACGTTTTCCGGACAGCTACATTCTGCCGTACTGTGGTTGCCATGGATTCCAAATGCCAAGTGATGGGTTCTTTGGACGTCAAATGCACATACTCGTGACCGGCTGCCTAACCATGACTGTATTGTGGGACGACCGGGCCAGCCCCATTTGTCCATACGCTGGAGTGGCCATTAGGAGTAACATAACATCTTTTATGGCGGTGTAGTCCAAAGTTCATGGCGACGTCTCGGAAATCACTGTGCAACCGAGCGTTTGCTTTATCGAAAGCGAATATTTTGTGTATGCGAAAAGATCAACGTGTGGCTCACAATTAACATTTTTGATGACGACAGAACAAACAAAGTTACTATTTCCTTGAAAATGGGAATAGTCCGATGGTCTCAGACAGTTTATTGTGAAATTAAAGTACTTTAAAAATTGTTAATGTTTTCCTTTTAAAAAACAGTTTATTATTATTATTTCAAAATGTAAAGTGCTACGTTCTACGTCTCTGTGTGTTCATTTGCAGGTTCTGCGTCACGGCACGTGGGTGCTTATGGGCGCATTTGGCTATGCCGGAGAGGAATGTCATCCAGAAAGGTGTTGAATATCACTAGGGTTGGTTATGTGACGAGATTTGGGAGTGTTTTCGTATTGTATTACACAGGTTTTGTAATGTAGTTAAAAAACATTGCGGTATACGTTTGACTGAGGGGCAGGCTGCAGCCATGGGGACTGTGCAGAATGTCGGGGTCATGGTATAAGGTCATGATCCGCACAATGTGGCTACTGGTCATGACCAGAAGGGAGAAAAGATAGGATTACAGTGGCCATGTACACCTGGGACTGGCTTTGTTGTAAACTAGTTCGCCATTACGATACATTTGAAAGGGAGGAAAAAAGTGTTGGTGGTAATATGTTAACAGCGTCTACTTTGTGCTATTTGCAGGCTGCCATAGAAAGCGAAGAGGGGCCATGTATGGAACAACCGCCTTTCCTTTCTATGGTGGCCATGTTGGAAAAGTATTTTGTTTTATATGCGATATTGTGTATTTTTTATTTTACTATTCTTAAACTGTGAAAGGTGGTTCTTACAAGAACATTTAATTTGTTTATGGGTGGCTTTTATTTTGGAAGGACAGCTAAGATGGAAAGTTGTGGACGGAAATGAGGAAAGAGGCACCAAACAGTAATATGGAGGGCTAGGCGGACGGGGGAAAATGTTGTGCGTGTGTTCTTTCTAGCGTAGGGTCAGTGTTTCTCATGCTCCTTCATTACAGCAGTGCTGCAGTTTCTTGGGGAGGAGGGATGGCCTTATCTGAAAACGACATGAGCTAAATAGTATTTTTGCTAAAAGTATGTACTGTGTGCTACATCGTTAATGGCTCACTACGAATAGGTGTTGGAGCTGTGCAAGGGAAATGTTCAAGGTGGCAGTTCCTACATCAGTAAAACATTTGCTTCCACACTGTCCATGCGGGATATATCTTATTGTTAAGTGTGTACGGATTCTCGGACATGTCACCGTGTTCTGCGCCGATATATGGTCATGTGCTGGGCCGGCCTTAGGGGCAGCAGCGCCCAGGGCGAATTGGTGCCCCCCCCCCTCTCTGCGTGCCCCTGGTCATTAGGGGCCGTGGCTACGAGTGTATTATTATTATTATTATTTTATTTTTTAAATCTCCTCCCCCTGGCAAGGAGATAATTCTTTTAATAGGGTGCATTAGCACCCTATTGTTCCTAAATGTGCTCTGCGGACGCATTGACCAACAATGAGGCGCCTGCCGCCACTATGCCAGCTCTGGGGATCCATTCAAAGACTCCCCCGAGCTGGCGTGGGGCTAACGGTCCCTTTTCTTGGTTAAGGCGCCTGCGGCAGAGGGGAGCATTTGGTGTCAATCGAGTGCTAAGCACCCGATTGCCATTGAATGCGCCCGTGTGCTGCGCCTTCTGCAGCTTCACTGAGCCATTGAAAGAGTCCCCCCGAGCTAGCGTCGCGGGGGGCTAATGGTGCCCTGGGGAG
The DNA here is from genome assembly GCF_040938575.1 of Ambystoma mexicanum. Lineage (NCBI taxonomy): Eukaryota > Metazoa > Chordata > Amphibia > Caudata > Ambystomatidae > Ambystoma > Ambystoma mexicanum. The sequence goes on along the minus strand of NC_090934.1, from coordinate 685,655,682 downwards.
CGCGGCGCCCCGGCTGGTCATCCAACTCGCCCCTCCCCCCTAAGGCCGTTTCTGGTCATGTGGCATTCTCCGCAAGGTGTGGAATGAAGTCAGATGTTCGTTTACATTATGGTTACGTGCCATTACTAAAAACCTATGAAGTTCAGTAAAAAAAAAAAAACGTTGTTAACGGGACGTTATGGTTCTAAGTAAAACCGAAAAACCCTTGAAATTCACCAGTTATGGTAAGCTAAGCAACCATAACTCGCGCCGCCACTGTGCATTGCTAACACTAACACCCAGGACGTCAAAGATTGACATTGTTTGTTTGTGTGTGTGTGTGTCCTGTCTCCCCAAGTCACTATGGCGGTGAGCCTGCTGCAGTCGATGCCCCCCCCCGCGGACTGGGCAAGCGGGATCTCATTGGGGTCGATCACCCCCTTGGAAGACAAGGATCCCCAAATAGGGTTTCTTTTGATCCTCCCTTATCGGAAAAGTCCAATCTATTGGTTGGTTTTATGGAAATCAACAAAAAGAATAGTATGCAAGTTACTTTAGTCATGGCTGCTATGATTCCTGCCCCCTTTATGAGAATGACCGTGTCTGACTCACAGAAACGGGAGGTTATCCAATCTTACTATAGATGTGAGATTAAAGGACTTGTGAGAGCAACTGATAGAGAGGAGGAGGTCCCATGGACTGAGCAGCAGGAAGCAACGTCCCACTGGAGGAAGGAGTAGAGGGACCACCCCGCACAGATGGCATGCAGAGCTGAGGAGCTCCAGGACCGGCGTAATGCTGCTCTGCCCTAAGCGGTCCCCAGTCAGAAGAAGTCATCCATGCCTGAAGAGGGTAACAGACCACACCAAAGTTGGTCGAACGGTGCCCGCAACTGATGCCGCTGAAAATCTGTAAAGCACAGACGAGCTGAACCCGACAAAGATTGCCAAGAAGGCGGTTCTGCAACAGTCGGAACGCCTCCCCGGAAGAACACCACTGCAGCATCCAAGGAACGTGGTTGTTCCAGGGAACCAGGTGGAGAGGATCAGCCAAGCCCCAAGCTGGGGGAAGACATAAGGTACCCCAAGCAGGGGGGGAAGAGAGAACCCTAAACCGAGGAAATAAAGAAAGAGCCTCAAGCTGGGTAAAGAGAGAAGCACCCCCAAGCACCCCTACGTTTTTAGAACTGGACAAGGCGGGTCTCTTAAGAACAGCAAACTCTTGGGCCTCACCAGCATGAGGTTACAGTTACGATGCATGGACCTTCTGGGGCCAAGTCTCTTTTCTGCAACGTCTCTTGCCCTAGAAGGCCTACTGGACCATAAACAATAAACAAAAAAAGTTCCCTTGGTAATCTTTTACGTTGGGCGATTGCTCTTCGATGCGTTTCCTGCAGCCCCAAGATGTCCGCCCCTCCTTTCTTGTGAATTGTTCTAGCTTTTTGTTTTTTTTGGCGGAATTTAGCCCCCTAACGTTATGAGTTAACCACTTGAATGGTAAGCAATCTAGCTACTTCCCTTGCCTGCTTGTGGCCCCTTTGATCCTTTCCCTGCCTTATACCACCTTGACCCTTTCCCATCTCCGCGCCTCCCCGTAGTAGTCCTACCCGACTTCCCCTTAAGCTGCCCCACTTTCCTCCCTCCTCTCCCCCTCCCCTGGCTGGGTATTCAACTCCCTCCCTCCTCTCTCATTCTTCTCTTCGGGCCTCATTGCCCTTGCTGGTCCCATGATGTTTTGCCCCTTTCCCCCTGCCCTTATTCTCCTTTCTATTTCCACCACATCTTTATATGTTGCTTAATCGGGGCTCTCCCCCACTGGGCGCTTCTTCCCTCTCATTCGACTTCTCAACCCTCTCCCTATATGATGGGACACGAAGCGCAGCCTTCCTTTTCCTTTTGTCTCCGACTGTGGACCATTCCCTTGGCTTCGGTCTCTTCTCGCCTGACAGTCTTGGAGCATTTGTCGCTCTTTCGGCTCTGGCCTCTCTCTGCTCCTGTTCGAGATCGAGGTGTAGCATATCCACCCCTTCTTGCAGCATGGTTATGCGTCTTTGCCCCCCGCCCACTCAAAGAGCTGCCCGAAGGGAAATGTCCATTTCTATCTAATCCCCTTTTTTAAGACCAGGCTCATCCGACAGCACTTGACCAAGGTGCTACTTGCTAAGTCCTGGTGTCGCTCAATACATTGATTGCGGTATTTGATTGGTTCCTGTTGTCTCGTCGCCCGCAGCACTGACTCTTTCTGTCCTTATCATGTGAATGCAGATAGCACATCCCTTGGTCTGTGTCCGGTCTTGCATCTTGGTCTGCACAGCTCCTGAGCCCGCTGTGCAGTCAACTACTGAGTTAAACAGCAGAAGTTTTAACAACTCCAAGGGAAAGGGGAAGTGGAGAAAACAACAAAAGACACAGGTCACACTTCTTGATGTCGAGTACCTGCAGAGGATAAAAAAAAATTGTTATTACCTTCCTCACTTAATAATGTTTCCCAATACATGCCTTGAAAACTAGAATACCTGTTTAGCATCCCTGACGAGCTGGAAGGCCAGAATAGAAGTTTCTTCAGTTTTATTTTATTAATGAATGTTCAAAGAAAACTTCTGGATTCAATAAAACTTGAGGTTACTTAGAGCCATGACTCTTGTGCAAATGTTTCATGAAAAGATCTTTAGCTGATCTCTGATGCAAGTCTTTTGACAGATGAGAATTTCACATTTATTTCACCCAAAGGGAATACTCTTCTTTTTTTATTTTTTTAAACTTATTTTTATTATTTTTCTCAAACGAAACTGGTTACATGTAATCAGCAGTTCGCCCCGAACACCCCCCTCCCCCGCCCACCCCCATCTGGAAGAGCTCTCAATGTTCTATTGTTCTCTTGATCGACTATGAGGTGAATATGTCCGTAATTCTGATGTTATGTGGGCACCATTGTTCCATATAATCTGATTGTAGGTATTCAACTACCCCCCGCCCCCTATTACTTTATGAAGGAGACCTGTGTACCTTGAAGATTATGCGTGATCTTTTCCATGGTCATTTGCGACCAGACCTTTTGTAGCCATGTGAATATTCGCGGTGGATCTTTTTTCTTCCAGTTCTGCGCTATTGTGGCCCAAGCCAGAATGACCAGGCCCATGAAACGTCTCCATTGCGCCCTGGAATATTTTCTGGATAGTTGCCCTTTCAGTCCGCAGAGCCACACTTTGTCCTCGAGTCGGTCCACCTCTGGAAATATCTTTGTCATTTCCGAAATCACTTCTGTCCGCTTTTGACTCCTTGGCAGTCCCACCAGATGTGTCTCCATGTGCCGGAGTCTGTACAGCGCCTCCAGCAGCTGTTTGACGTTTACGGATACCTGTTGTTGAGCCTCTCTGGTGTGTAGTGCCATTGTGTGACTATCTTAATCCACATTTCCCTGGTCTGGGCTGCTCTTGTCAGTTTGGGGATATCCGCCCATAATGATTGCCACTGTTGGGTTGTGATGTCTTCTCCCAGTGTCCTTTCCCATTTTTTCATGTATGCCCATTTTAGTTCCTCTTCCTGAGTGTTTATGAAGTTGTATAGGGCGGAGACTAATTTCTTGTCTCCTGAATTAGTGAGAAGGAATTTTTCAAAGGCAGTCAGTTCCCTTGTCGCCGCCTGTGTTATTTCAGGCGTTGTTAGCCAGTGTCAGAGCTGTTCGTATTTGTACCTGTCCATGTTTGTGAGGTTCCATAATGTCTTGCATTCAGCGAATGATCTCACTTCCTTGTCCACGAACATTTCCCCTATTTTCCTGCATCCTGCCCCTTCCCAGTTCTCCAAAGCGCCGTGCTCTAGACCTGGTGGAAATTGTTGGTTCCTGCATATCGGAGTAAAGGGGCCGGTTGCCGTGGTTAGCTTTCCTGTCCGCGTCTGCTCATCTCATACATTCAATGTGGCTTTCATGATCTCGCTGATATGCAAGTTTGGGTGTCTATGGTGCTTAGGTTTCCATAAAAGATCCTCCAGAGGAGTTCTTGCGACCGCCCTATCCTGTGATACCCAGATCGTTCGCTGATAGTCCCCTAGCCATTCTTTCAGGATCCATAGTTGCGCCGCATGGTAGTAGTTTCTAAAATGTGGGAGTGCTAGTCCCCCCTCTCTGATCTGAGATGTGAGAACTGTTCTGGCTACTCTTGGGGATTTCCCTTTCCAAATGAATGATGAGATTGACTTTGCCAGTGTTTTGAAGAATGAGTTCGGGATAGTTATCGGGAGGGCCTGAAAGGAATACAACAGTTTAGGAAGAGTTTTCATTTTCACCGACTGGATTCTACCCCACCAAGAGATATTTAGCGGGGACCACCGTTCTAGATCACTTTTTAATTTGGTTAGTAGTGGGGGGTTAGTTCCTTTTGTATAGGGCGTTTACTTTGTGTGTAAGTGTTATGCCCAGATATTTAATGCCTTCCTCTGCTATTTTTAGGCCTGATAGTCCTGCCACCCTGTCTAGTGAATCTCTACTCCCAGCTAAATGTAGGATTTCCGATTTATTCTTGTTAATTTTTAGACCCGAGATGGCCCCAAATGATTCTAGCAATTTTATGGCACAGGGCAAGGTGTGTGTTGGGTCCTCAAGTGCTAAGAGCATATCGTCAGCGTAGGCTATCACCTTATGTTGTCTGCCTGCCATCTCAATCCCCCTAATTTGGCTCGATTCCCTTATTTTGATTAGTAACGGTTCCAACAATAGTGCGTAAAGGAGTGGAGAGAGCAAGCAGCCCTGTTTCGTTCCCCTAGTGATCTCTACCCTTTCCGTAACTTCCCCATTTACTGCTATCCTGATCGAAGGGGAGGAATAGTTGGCTTTGACCATGTCAATATATTGTTTCCCAAAGCCCATGTATTCCAAGTTTTTAAAGAGAATAGACCATTCTACCCGGTCAAAAGCCTTTTCGGCATCCAGTGATAGTAGCACTGCTGGGGTGTGGGAAAAGTACATTTTTCTATCAGTTGTATTAGCCTCCTTAGGTTATCATGTGTCTGCCTCCCCGGGATGAATCCCGATTGATCCGTGTTTATTAGGAAGGGTAGAAGCGGGGAGACTCTGGCAGCCAGGATTCTAGTATAAATCTTTGAGTCTAAATTTATCAGGGCAATGGGTCTATGTGAGCCTGGGAGGGATGGGTCTTTCCCTTGTTTATGGAATACTAATACCTTTGCCTCGTTCATGGATGGGGTTACATTCCCACTGTCTTTGAAGGAGTTTAACAATCTGGTAAGGATTGGGGTTAGGATGTCTTTGTATTTTTTGTAGAATGAGGCTGTGAAGCCATCCGGGCCAGGTGCTTTGTTGAGCGGGAGATCTTTTATAGCCTTCTTAACTTCATGTTCCCCTATCTGGGCATCTAGTGCCGTTTTAGCTTCTTCTGATATTTTTGGAATAGGGATTGACTCCAGGAATCTATCCTGATCTGCCTCATCCGGGTGCTCTGTTGCGTAAAGTTTCTGGTAGAATGCCCTAAATGTCTCACCAATATCTTTGGTGTGCGTTAGCGTATCTCCTTGTGTGTTTTTTAATGTTCCGGATGGTCAGTTGTCTTGCTAAATATCGATCCGCCTTGTTGGCTTTGATGTAGTATCTCTGGTTTAGATATAGGAGGGATCTCTCTGCCTTTTTGTTACGAAGGTGTTCTAGTTGCCCTTCGTGTGTTTCAGTGCCCTTTTTAAGTTTCTGGTGGGGGTTGTTACAAGTTCATTTCGAATTTCTGACATGTTCTTTTCCAGTTCTCTTTCCCATTGAAGCCTTTGTTTGTCCCTTGTTGCTTTCAGGGCGATCATGTGGCCCCTAATTACCACCTTGAACGCTTCCCACATTGTGCCCAAGGGGGACATCCCCTGTGTCATTATGATCAAAGAAGTCTGTAATTTTATCCCTTATGGTCTCTCCCATCACTGGGTCTGGTATTCGATCCTGCGGCAGCCTCCATCGCCAAAGGCCTCCCTCTGTCCCTGGAGTCGTTAGCTCCAGTCAGAGTGGTGCGTGATCTGACAGTGATATGGGGTCCAGCTCCATCCCTTGTACCTTACCCAGAATCCCCGCCGACACCCAAAAGTAGTCAATCCTCGACATTGTGTTGTGTATGTGCGAGTAGTAAGTATATCCCTTGTTTTGACCTTCATGCTCCCTCCATGCATCACAAAGTGCCATGCCTTCCATCCTCTTTTTGAGGCGTTCGGAGCGTGCACCCTGGTGGTGGGTTCCCCCTGCACTCCCTTCTATCAGAGGGCACCAGGCCATATTAAAATCCCCCCCTATTAATAGCTCGCCTTTCGCATACCCCTCCAACTTTCCCATTGTATCCCGCAGGAAGCCATCTTGGCCTGTGTTTGGAGCATAAATAGATGCCAGAGTTAGCGTGGCATTATTTTATTTGATATTGGCAAATACGTATCTTCCTTCCTTGTCCGTCTGTCAATCAGAATTACTTCCATTTCCCCCCTTTGTTGCTATCACCCCTGCTTGTTTCTCATTTGCGTTTGATTGCGCTAATACATTGTAACCTCTGAGGCGAATCTTCCCCTTATCCTGCGCTCAGTTTCCTGGAGCAGGAGCACGTCTGTGTCATGATGCCTACCCCAGGGACCCAGACCAAGTCCAGCAACCCCGGAGGCAGGCATCAAGTTAGCCCAACAACCCCTGCTAGAGGCTATTTGGGTGTAGTCCTGGCGCCTTACCTGAATTCCCGATCCATCACGCCTTTGAGCTGGAAGAAAGAAGTTATTTTATGCGTGTCGCCTCGCCTGCTGCAGCGCCGCGCTGAACTCACCAGCCTTCGCAGCATCTTCACATTTCATTGCATGTTCCCGCCGCACTCCGGCACCTAAGGAGAAGACAAGAACAGCAAGGTGAGCCAAGGGAATACACAGAGGAATACCCCCCATAGACTTACCTAATTTTACCACCGGGGGTACTATTCTTCTTCACGGGTCGGCGCAGCTTCCACTGCATCCTAGCCGAACCCCGGCCCCTAAGGGGAAACAAAAGGACAGCAAGGTGAAACAAGGGACTAACGAGGGGAACCCTCCTCACCACAAAACTTACCTGATTTTACCGCCGGAGGCATTATTCCCCCAGACTTCATACTTTCTCTCAGCGCCTGAATAAGGGAGAAAGCAACAGGTTACATATGGACATTACTTTATCGAACTGTGTTGGATAATACAAATCCTTACCAGAACATTACCGGTTGCCACGAGGAACTCTTCAGTAAGGTCAAGCTGCAACCTGCAAGGAATCGGACAAGAGTGAAAGTCAGGCATTTGAACTCTTTACGAACTACATACTTACGGCGTCTTGCTGGGAATATCGGAGTCAATATTGTCCTGGAACTCAACAATTTCTTCGAGCCAGTGAAGCAACTGGTTATCTACGCGCCCCTGCACTCAATGCAGGATGGAGAGCTCATCTTTTCAAATCATCAGGTGAGACTATAAGAGGGGACATCCAAGGTGATCAGTGGGGAGAACAACGGGGTGGGGGGATTTACGCTCAACTACACGTGTGGTTAATTCCCTTTCTCCACTTGCAGAAGAATATTCCTACGGGCCAAGCAAACAAAGCTAGGTGGGCCAGTCCAGTCCAGTCCGTCATCTCGGCCCTACGCGTCACATTGGTGGAGATCGCAGCAGTCCAGTCCAGATCGACGCCTCTGTGGGAGCCAGGTGAGCATAACAGTCTGCCTTTTCCTTCCAGAGCATATTCTCCACCTTTTTTCTTTTCACAGGGGAGTTCAGGCCCCTAACGTTCATAGTCGGGATTCTTATCTTCCCCATTTCAGCCGGCCCCTGTGGGCTGCCCTAATAGTCCTGGTGCTACGGCCCCCACACTCTTCTGGATAATCCCCCCCCCCATTCCCCTCGACGTCCCCAACCATGTACCATATTCTAACATTGCACCCGAGGAGGGCCTGGGTACCTATGGTAGCTCTGGCGTTGCGCCTATCGCTCCCTGCCCTGTGTGCACTCGAGGCTAACATTGCGGGGGGTCCTAAACCCTGCACCTTCCTCAGGCCTTGATGCGAGTCGTACTTGGTCCTCGCCGGGCCCAGTTAGTCCAATATTCACGATCCCTTCACTGGGTACCGTTCCGCGTACCTCGGATGAAGACCGAACCCATTCCATATATTGCAGAATTGGAGCCTCTATTCTTTTGCGGTAGGCTTGTAATTCCCTCTCCCATTCCTTTTCTTCTTTTGGTGGACCATTTCCCACCCCCTTGGCCTCTTTTGTTGTTCCCCTTTTGTCCTTTCGGCCCCGGTCGGAGCCTCCTCTGCCTGAATGTCAATAATGTGTAGCCCCTCCTCCCAGGTGGTCACCCTCCTTTGCTTTCCTTCCCAGTCGAACAACAGCCCGAATGGGAATGTCCATTTGTATTTTATTTCTTTCGCGACCAGTTCCCTTATCAGTGGGGCAATTTTTCTCCTCTTTAGGAGTGTTACGGCTGACAGATCCTGATAGAGCTGGATGTCTTCCCCGTTCATCCTGATTTGATCCAGCTGCCTAGCTCTCCGTAGAATTAGTTGTTTTTGCGGATACGAGGATGTAGCTGCTAGCACATCTCTGGGTCTTTCTCCTGGTGCCCCAGCGCGTTTAGGGCCCGCTCTGTGGATACGGTCTATCCCAATGTCTTCCGGTTCTCGTGCTTCTATGATATCCTGAAGACTTCCTGCGCCGCTCTCTTTAGGTCCTTGTCCAAGATCGATTCAGGCATATTTTTTATGCGAATGTTCGATCTGCGGGACCTGTTTTCCAGGTGCTCACATTGGATTTCCAGATTGTGGGTTAAACGCACTAAGTGCTCTTGTGTTTCGCTATTCTGTAGGGCCTCGTCTTCTACATTCTGGACAATTTCTTTCGAGGGCGTCTGTCCTTTCTTCCAGGTTGGATATATCATGTTTCACTTCCTGGATTGCCTGTTTCATGTCGTTTTTGATGGCTGCGAATTGGTCCTGTACTGTCGACATGAGCTTGTCCTGTAGTTCTACAAACCAGGCATGCATATTGTCTTTTGACGGGGGTTGGGTGCCAGAGGTGGTGTGATTTGGATCTGTTGTATGTGCAATAGGGTTTTCCTGCGATCTACCTCTGGTTGTCACTGGGGTGTCCGATGCCCACGTCTGTTGTAAACTAGAGTCTTGTTTGGCAGACTGCTGCGGGTTCGGCTGGGCACCCCCCTTTCCCTTTTGCTTTGGACATTGGCCCCTCTGTTACTCTACCCCCTTTTTTCCTAGGGGTCTTCCTGGTTCTTACGGGGTGGCTGCTCTGCGCTGCGTCCCCTACAGTAGCGCGTCCAGGAGTCTCCTTCTGAGTTAAGCGGCATCTCCTCTGAGTTGGGTTTTGCAGGGGAGGTAATGGACCCAGAGACTTGCTTATTTCTATCCCCTTGGGGAGGGTCTTTGGTATAGGTGCCTCTGCTGTTTAAGGGTGACGGGGAGCAAAAGTCTTTTCCCTCCTTTCTGTTTTCGTTGCCCCTTTCCTGGCCGTATGTCGGTGCAAAGGACATTGGTGGGGGAGGGGTCTTCCTACGTTGGGACTGGATGTGCCCAGCGTTCTTTATTGCCCTGCTTCTTTTGTTATTATATGAGGTTTATGGGTGCCCCCCCCCCAGCTTATGATTGCTGTGTCCTTACACTGTCCCACTGGGGCCGCGGGGGAGAGCAGGGAGGCCTCTCACCTGTCTATCCGCCGCTGCGTTGTCCCAGCGCGTGGTCGTGTCCTGCGCTGGCTCCCTGCCTTCTCCCCACGTCCTCTGCGCTGTCCTTGGGATCTGGGGGCTGCCTGATTCGTCCTCTGGGGCCGCTGATGTCAATTTCGCCCAGCTGGGCTCTGCGGCGCTGGGATCCCGGCTTGGATCTCCCATCGCCTCCGCATTCGCCCTCTCCGGAGCGAGCTCCGTCAATCCACGTTGGGGGATGTGGTGGGGCAGTGATATCAGCGTTGCCGGTGAACAGTCCCGGCTCCTCTCCCGCTCGTGATGGCCCATTCACTCCGCCGCCCCAATACGGAGCCGACTGTTATGCTCCGCTCTGTCCCCGCGGGCCACGACGCACGGCTGCCCTGGCCACTGGGCCGCACTGGAGGTGTCGTAGCCGCGATGGGGGAGGGGCGCTCCGCTCCCACTGTGCCGCTGGAGATCTGGTCTCGGGCAATTCGGTTCCCTGACCGGTCCGGTGTCTCTAGGGACAGACGGTTGCTCGATGAAGGAGCGGAAACCCTCCGGTTCGTGGCTTAGTATGGTGCTGCTGATAGGCCCGGCAGGAGCGAGACTCAGATGCATCTCCCTGCACTGGCGGCCATCTTGGAAGTCCCGGGAATACTCTTCTTAAGAGTCCTTTGGCGTTACTGCGTATGCGTTAAATTCAGTTTCGTATTCCCGAATGCGCATGCGTGCAATAAACGCTATTCACTAGTTCTTGTGTACAGCGAATGATCTGAAATCACTTGACACTGTTAAAAGAACTTCTTTCGATGTACCAATGAACTTTATAGTTCACAACAATACCGCGCCGCGCATACTCAGAATTATACTCCCTACTGAGCACGCGCACGCGCGAGCGAGTAGCGGTTAACAAAATGTAACTCCACTTGTCGTCGCAATGCGTATCATGAAAAAGAAACACAAATTGAACTGTAAAAGAGGTAAGAGTCTGTCGCAGCTCAAATTGGCAGAAATAATAAACAATTTTCAAGTCAATTTCTTATTTCCAGATAACGTTTATCTGAAGCACTTTCAAATAACGAACTCTGAAATACCTAACTAAATACCTAAATTACTTAAATGGATAGATAGCGCTTTTAGTGGATGAATTACTTTACTTGACTTGAAAATTCAGCAAATGAACTGATAGTCTCTCTTTTAAATTTAACTAGAGCGCTGCGCTCCCACCAAACTTCTGCATGATCTGTCCCACGAAGATCTGTCACCAAATCTGCTTCTTCGCCTGCTCCAGATTATTTAAATAGAAGAAACTCAGGCCAAAAACTCAGAACAGAATACTACAGGACCTTCCTGTAGAAAGTTGGAAAATGAAAGGCAGTTTAGAACCTTGCAACTGCTCCCATGTCACCTTGTCTTCCAATCATCATGCAATACCTTGAATAACCAATCAATTCCCTCCTTTCTTCCCTCCATGCTGGATTGGGACATTCTCCCTCTTACAAGAAGATAGTTAAGGATGGAACATAACATAGCACAGAAAACAAAAGCAGCATGATATAAATTAAGCTAAAAGGAAAAGGAAATCTAGGAAAACCTGACGGGGAACCTGTCAGTCTGGCATTCGCATCTCTGTTGAGGCGTCCTACTCTGTGGACTCTGTCTAGTTCCACCGCACTCAGGGTCACTTCCCCCAGGAGACCTGCGAAGATGATTTGAATGACCCCCTTCAGGTCCTTGTCTTGTACCGTTTCCGTAAGCAATTTGTCTAATGTTCACTCTCTGGGACCTATTCTCCATATCCTCCATTTGTAGTTCGCAGATTTCGGGTCGCCACGTCCAACTTCTCTATAGCCTCACTGTTCGCTGACATGTCTCTATCCACTTCTGCAGGCCCCTTTCCAGGATGTCTGTCCCCTCTCCCAGTTGGCCCAGTTCCTGCTTGACTTGCCCCAGGGCTGCATTAAGGTCTGCTCTCAATAACTGGACTTGGCCCTGGAATGTCTTAACCAGATTAGACTGCAAGGAGAGCATTTCCCTGTGGAAGTCCTGGCGCGATATCAGCGCTGTTGGGTCTGTTTCCTCTGGCGTGCTGCGGTCCGTCGCCCCTTCCTGATGTCCCCCTAGTGTCTCATTGGGCTCTCTGGTTGTCCATATAGTTGGCAGGGTTGCAGGGGTGTCTCCCTGGGGGTGTGCACCCCTATTTGCTCTGCCTTTAGTTTTGACATGTTGTGGCCCAGGCGAGCCCTCTCCGACATTGTGGATCCCCCTCTGGCTTGCCCCTGCGTTCCCCCAGCAGATACCTTCTGTCAGTGTCCTCCTTGAGGCTAGGTCTTCGCTCACTCCCCCGCCCACACGGGCCCGCTCCCTTCCTCTGGTGTGGGTCCTGTCTCCCTTGCAGCCTTAGGTCCCTGCCTTGAAGTCCCCTCCGGGTGTTGGCTGTGGGAGTCCCTGAATGTCTCAGCCTTGCCCTTAGTACCACGGCCAGCACTCCCAGTGGCCTGGTACTTCTTACGGGTCTTCGCCTGCCACGCTTGATCACTGGGGACCTGGGACGCAATGTTCTACTGCTGCCTGCTCCCCATGGCCTCTGCGCCGCTGCTGCTCACCTGCTTCCACCTCTCCGCACTGTTCATCTGCGAAGTGTCTCCGGGAGTGGGCCGTGCAGGTCAGCTGACTCACTGGTGGCGCTCCTGCTCTTTCCCGGTCGTCTAGCTCTGCAGCGGTTCAGCTCCTTCCAAGGGGGCATTGGGTCCTCGGGTCCGCCACACTCCTCTCTGCCTGAAGTCCCTCCAAACTAGGCTCCGCTTCAAATCCCTGCTGGCCCTGCGGTCTCTCTTTCCTCTTGTTCGTGGGCGAGGCTTCGTCCGCTCACAATCTGCTATCCTGCCTCCTCTGGTGGCTAATGCCGGGCTCCACTTCCCGCAGTGTGCCCCTCCGTGATATGCACTCCCCCAGGCCTCCAGTCCGGGTCTCTCTGCCGGGCTCCTTCTCTGGAGTGGCGGCATCTCCTCGGGGGGGGGGGGGGCTAGTTCCGCCGTTCCCTGGCTGGCACCTCACCCCCTCGTGTCACTGCTGCAATCTTGTTTTCTGGGGTTTGGTAACTGCCGCGGGGTGGTGGAACCGCTATATGTTGCTTGGGGGTATCAGGAGCGCCGCCGGCATGGTGTCGGCGGCCATCTTGGAATCCGTGGGCCCTTTTCTTGGCATGGATGGAGAGTCTATATTGCCTTTGGAGCAGGTGGCAGGCCAGTTTGTCAGATGGTGAGCCTGAGGTTTGCCACTTCCGTTTCGCAGCTCTGCACTTGCGTTTCAGGGCTGCAAGTTTCGGAGTCGTACCAGGTATTGCGCTTGGAGGCAGGTTTCAGGTGTATCCTCATGACCGGGGCAAGAATGACCTTAGTGTTAGTAATGGCTAGATGGCAGTTGCTGAAAGCCGAGTCAGAGGTAGAGTCTGGGGTGGGGGAGAGGAGGGGATGAAGGTGGATGTGAAGGCAGCGGCTGACACTCGTTTCATCGGATGGATTTACGTGAACAAGGTTGTCGGGGCTGGAGGAGGTCCGTCAGAGGGCCGAGGGGACCCATAGGAGAGCGTGGTCTGACCAGGAGAGAGTGGATGAGGGCATCAAGATGTGTCAAGCCGAGTGTGTTGGACCAGAATTGAGAATGGAGAGGGAGAGTGAGTCCCATAGGTCAAGGAAGAAGGTAGATGATGTGACAGAGGCGTCCAAGTCGATGTTAAAGTAGCCCAAGATAAGAGTTTAGAGGTGGTTTACGAGGTGAGTGGAGAAAAATCAGCCCATTCAGGGAGGAAAAGGGTGGTAGCACCAGGCAGCCTGTAGATGGTAGTGATGGTAAGGGAGCAGGAGGGAGAGATGACAAACTTGCACACCAGGCTCTCAAAGGAACAGTAAAGCTGGGTGGGTAGGAGGGAGGACGGAACTCACTCAGGGAATATTAAGGCAACCCCACCGCCAGCACGCTTAGGTCATGGCTCGGAAATCTTGTAGCAATTGTGGAGAAGGGAGTCAAAAGCAGTGGCTAAGCTGGCATTGAACCATGTCTCGTGAGAGAGAGGGAAAATGTCAAGGTCAATGTCTTTGAGAAGGAGGCAGATGTTGGTGGAGTGTTTGTTGGCTGAGCGGGCATTAAGTGTGGCCAGGTAAAGTAGGTCACTCTTTTGAGGTTTTCTGAGGAGGATTACAGGGACGTGGTACACTGGTCGGAGGAGGAGGGACGGAGAGAGTGGTTGGGGGAAAGGCAAGTGAGGGAAGGAAGTTGATGAGGGACGGCAGGCGCCGATCAAATAGAAGTAGATTGGGTTAAGCACCCTGAACCAAGATAGTGCCAGTGTGGTAAACACTAATGATACAGTGGGATGCTGAGAGGCCCGCCAAGAGCACTTGGTGCCACATTAATGGGAGAGGATGTGAATGGAGAGAGACAGTGGAAATGAGATGAGGAGTTCATTGATCTGGGGAGGGGACGTTGTACTGATGATGGTGTCTGGGAAGGGTAGGCCATGGTTGGCACTCAGGATGTCTTTTTTTTGTGCTTTTTTCTTCCATACTTCGTGAGAGAGGGAGGGAGGGAGGGTAGGTGATAGTGAGGCAGTTGGAGAAGATGGGAGAGATGGTGAGTGTCATTAGGGTGGCAGAGGATGCTTGAAGGAAAGAGGAGTAGTTGGACTGCACAGTCCTAGCCCAAGCTACCAAGTGGCCTAGTAGTTAGAGGGGGAGCGGCAGGGGGGACACACAAAGCATTGCAGCAGTGGAGTGCAGGATGTTACAGATGCACACACCCAATTTCGAAAATCAAAGCAGGGCACCCAATGGAAATGCAGCAGTGGGGTGCAGGATATTATTTATTTATTTTGCATTTTTAAAGCACTCACACAGCCCGCAGGCATCGAGGAGCTGTTACAGGAATTCTTTGTTTTTTAGGTGCGTAATTGTTTTTTTTTTTTGTCTTAGTTGCGTATTTATAACGCGCTTAAACACCCAGAGGTTTCTAAGTGCGGACCCGGGGATCGAACCTTTGTTGCTTCATGTCGTCTTGCTTCCAAGGCGAGCACGTTGCCGCTGAGCTATCCTCCCGGGATATTACAGATGCACTTCCACAGTTCATCTGTATCAACAATAATACTTTTGTCAAGATACATTCACAGCGATTCACAAAATACTTGCATCGACAATAATGATTTGTCCGGATGATTACACAACAGTTCACAATATACGTTTAGTAGTCTTGACACTTCTTCTTCAATCCTTAACCACACGGCAGTACTTCAAGGACTTATTCTTCCTGGTCCACTCAACTGCCAGGACTACCACTACAAAGTTCTTACCCTGGTATACTCGCCTGTCTGGACTCAAAGAAACTCCTAACACTACTACAAGTTCTTCTGTGGGAAAGCTCACTTCAAACAATTTAGCAATTCATACTACTTCTGAGAAGACATGGGACACATTGCTGCTGTTTATGCCAAAGGCAATGCTGTTTAGGCTCCTATCCTGAATACTTTCTATCAGGAGGGCAGCTCTTCTGCCACTCTTGTTTTCCCAGTCTTAAATCAACCACCTGCTGATAATAGCTTTTTATCACACTTGTTCTACTTTGGCTTAGACAATTTGTGTTTGGGTCTTCATCAACTATTGCCTCTTCCTCTCTTTGGCAATAGGGGGTTACAATTGGCTTGCTTCTTAATTGCCCTCTCTTGGCTTTGTCAATGGTAGTTTTTGTTACCTTCTTTTAATATTGCCCTCTTTAGGTTTTGGCAATTAATTTGACCTTGGTAATGGTTTGTTCCCAAGATTCTTTCCCTGCAACTTTAGCCACGTTGTATCAGATTGGTATGTATTAGTGTGCCACGTTAGTCTCTTTACATTAGTTTCGGATTCAGTATTCCCAAGAGTGGCCAGCGGATGATTATGAAGCAATCTGGGATCACACAATACTAGTGAACTCGCCAGGTGCTGCATATACTTCCGCTCACTGCCGCTTCTGCTTTCTTTGCTTCCCATTGCACGGGAAGCTGCTTCTTTCTGCTTTCCGTGGTCTGCGCCGGTCGGAAGAGGAGCGATCCTCACTCCATGTACACGCCGTTGCTCACCTGCTACCGGAGTACAAGTTATTGTGGGTAAAGCTTCTTAGATAAACGCTTCCCTCCGTGCAACCTCCGGATACAGTGTCATTAAGGATAGAGACCCTCACGAAACTGGCATCCTCTTCACAAATAGCAGTGGCTCCGGCATCTCTGCTTCCCTTCAACTTCTGCTGCCACTTCAAAGTGGAGTCTCGGAAATTACTTCACCTTCTTCTTCTCCTAATGACCTGCACCTGTGGGGCACCTTTTATACTCCTTAGTCCCACTCAGGTGTGGGTCATTAATACTACTAAGCTGCACCTTGTAGTCCAGTGCCTTTGCATCCCTCTTCCGCGCCCCAGTACTTTGGGCATTGCCGGACTTGAACTCCACAATGTTCTCAATTTTACAGTAGGCCATTAAAATGCTAGGAACTTTGTGAAAGTTATCAAGGGGGTTATCACATTCTTTCTGACCTGCTTTGTAATGGTTTGAGAAGCCACCCTCAACACAGGGAGTTCATACCCTCCCCACTCGAGGTGTTACACAACAAACTGTTTAATGGATTCTTTTATGCAGCCCTACTTCAGACCCATATTATGCCCGTTGGATTCCCCCCCCAGCTCCCTGAGCTACCAATGAGCCAAGAACCAGGCCGGTGGACAGGCTACCTCCTTCCTTGTAATGAGGCCCCATGTCTTTTCCCCAACATTTTTCCTGTTAGTGGTACAATTTTCACATTTAAACTGTAAATACACATGCCTAGCCATTTTGTGAAAGTGTTTAAAAATCTTGTTTTTCATGTGAAAGGGACCTTTTGATTTTTCCTCTTGGTTTGTGAATTAAAATGCTGCTTTTCTTTGGGTAATGAGAGGTAAGCCTTTTTCACAGGGCCCTTTTAGTTTTCATTTGCGATCCCAAGTGCAAAGCCGTTTTTGTGTCCGTATTGAAAAATCCTGCTTTTTATGGGGCCTTTGAATGCACCCCACAGCTTCACCCCCCCCCTAACCCTGATATGATCCTCCCACAGTATACCATCCCCAGAGTCAGGATCAGGAAGCGTCTCAGCGTCTGCCTTTGCCTGGCCACATGAGAAGGATCCCAGGCTAGGTTTTCCGGGGGAATCATCTCTGATTCATCACATACTCCTCCCCTAATGTCACTGGTTTTTACAGCTTATGTTGGGAATCGTGAAAGGAAATCAACATTACCTTGTTCTTTTCCTTTACGATGTTCAACAGAACAACAATAGGGTTGTAAATCTCAAACCGGCGCCTAACTCTAGCATTGGTATCCTTCCTTAGACAACCAATTTTAAGGGGAGCATTGTCAGTGACCAGTTTAAACTTTCAACCCGTCAGATATTATTTCAGGTATGTTATAGCCCATTTGAAGGCTAGGGCTTCAAGTTCCGAGTAGCATAATTCTTCTCTCTGGGAAATAGTTTTCTACTAATGTAGAGTATAGGATGTTCTATACCATCATGATTTTGTCATAATACAGCCCCAATACCAATATCTGATGCCTCAGTCTGTAGGATAAAGGGTCTACTAAAGTCTGCCACCTTCAAGACAGGTTCACTACATAAGATCTGTTTTAAATTGTCGAAACATACTTGGTCTTCCAGATGCCATTTAAGTGTTTGGGGTTTAGCATTACTAAGCTTATCTCTAAGGAGAGCTGTGATGGAAGAGACATTTGGTATGAACCTTTGGTAGTAACCAACTAAGCCCAGGAAGGCTCGTAATTCCTTCTTAGTTTTGGGAGCTTGAGTCCCTTTCGCTGCTTTAATCTTTTCAGTCTGATGTTGAACTAGTCAATTTTCCACAAAGAAACCTAAATAGTTTACAGTGGATCTAGCTAGATGACATTTCTTTGGGTTCGCAGTTAGACCACATTTTCCAAAATGCCCTTGTAACCTGATACAAATGGGACATATGTTCGGGCCAGGTTTTACTATGGATGATAACGTCCTCTATGTAGGCACCACAGAATGAAGAATATGGTCTAAGAACATAGTCCATTAGTCTTTAAAAGGTAGTGGGGGCCTGTGGAACCCTAAAGGTAAAACCTTGCGTTGAAATAGCTCTATTGTAGTGGAAACGGCTGTTTTGGGTATATCTTATGGGTTGGATCCCCCAATCTATCAATCAAGTCATCTATCCTAGGCATTGGGTAGCTGTCAAACAGTGATATCTCATTGACTTTCCTAAAGTCGAAAACCTCGAGGAATAATCAGGTTTAGTGACCAATACAATAGGATAGGACCAAGGACTTTGTGATAATATCTGCTTTTATCAAAAACTTTATTTCGTCTTGGATAATTTGTTTTTTACTCGCAGGAATTCTATAAGGTTTCTGATTAACTATCTTCCCTGGAGGAGTATGAATATAATGGTACACCCCTATCACTCTGCCTGGCTCATCTCTAAACACCTCAAGGAACTGTTGTAGGAGGTCTATCATGGGTTGTTTGTGATTCTGTGGTAAGTCAGAAGAGATTAACTTATTGGTATCACTTTCTTCAGCCAATAGGCTGGTTAATATGGCTGAAGTAGTTGTTGTAGGGTTTTCTTTCCATTCTTTAAGTAAGTTAATGTGGTAAATATGAGTTTTTATTTTCCTGTCTGGTTGAGACACCTTTCTGTTCTAAAATGTCCCATCTGTTCTAAAATTTCAGAGGGCCCATGCCGCCTAGAATGCATTTTATTTTCTGAGCATGGAAGTGAAACCAATACCTTTTGACATACAGAAAAGGATCTCATTACAGCTTTCTTATTGAAATATTCTTTTTCACAGTCTTGGCCATATTAGTTTGGACTATATTTCGAACTGTTGTCATATGTTCCTTCAGTATTTGTGCCGTTTGGGATAAAGGTATAGTAGCCCTCTCTATTTCCTCCCAGGTTTCATGTAACAGATATGATACATCTCTGGGTTCCCTGCCATATAATAATTCAAAAGGGCAATCTCCTGTAGAGGACTGAGGAGATTTTCTGATGGTAAACAGGGCCCAGAGTATCATAATGTCACAATTTCTCCCATCTGCTTCCATCAGTTTCTTTAAGATGTGTTTTAGAGTTTGATTAAATCTTTCTACGAATCCGTCCGTTTGGCGATAGTAAATGGAGGTGCATACATTTTTAATCTGAATAATTCCCTTAGCCATAAGCTTACTCATAAAAGTAGACCCTTGATCTGTCAAAATTACTCTTGGGAATTCTATTTTAAAAAAAGAATGGGAGTAGAGGTTTCAAAATGTGTTGTGAGGTATTATTTTGTAATGGAAAGGCCTCAGGGTAATGGGTTGCATAGTCCAAAATAACTTAATATACATTTGTTAACTAATTATATAGGTTTCTAAAGGTCCCACTATATCCATTCCTTTCCTTGAAAATGGAACGTCTATAATAAGTAAAGGCTGTAAGGTGGCTGGAGGAGGAATTTCAGTACCGATTCTTTGATTTAGTGCTGGCAAAAATCTTTATCAGTATAGATTCCTGGCCAATACAATCTGTTCACAATTTGGGCTTGGGTTTTTGCAGTTCCTAAATGTCCTCCTATTAGATGGGAATGAGCCATTTTCAACACAGTACTGTTATGGCTTTTGGGGTTTACGATTTTATAATGTAGGTGTATCGGTTGGTCCTACATCTTCTCTATATAGTATTCCTGATTTTTGGAAAAAAAAATGGTCTAGTCTTTTCCCTTCCTTTTTATCCTTGAATATCACCTGAATAAAGTGTTCAGCTAACAAGTGATCATTTCTTTGTGCAAAAGCTAGATCGGGAATAATCTCTTCTTCTTCCTCTACATTGGGCTTTACATAAGGTTCTATGTCTGCTTCAACAAAACCCTAAGCTCCTCTCTTAGTTTGATCACTATCCTTAGCTTATTTTGGTTTTGGAAACAGTACCTTTTCCAATATCCCTTGAGCTATTCCTTCTCCAGCCTTAACTTGGTATTCTTTCTTCACATTATTTTGCATCAATATTTCGACATCTCCTCTGTAGTCGGGATCAATCACTCCTGCCAATACGTCTAGGCCATAGCGCCAGGATAGACCTGACTTCGAGGCAAGTCTGATATGGGTACCATTGGGAGGGATAAGAACTAAGTCGGTAGGAATCAAAACCTTGTCTCCAGGTCGAATGAATTCCCCTCTACTACTATAGATATCAAAGCCTATAGATTGATCAGTAGCAGTAGTAGGAGCAGAAGCTCTTTTACTAAGTTTCTCCAATGTTAGGGTCCCCCAATTTGTATCAATTGACTCTGATTCCACCCCTTGAACCATATGTCAGCTGTCGGGAATGTGGGACAGGCAGCTTTGTTGAGGTTTTTCAGGTTTGACAAACACCTCACTATCCCTACCCTAACAAGGATTTCCCTGCCTGTCAAAATAAACTAAAGGAAACACTGTAACAAAATGAAAATGGCCCTCCCACTTGTACATATACCAAACTTAACAAGGAAATATATGGTAATTTAAATATAATAAAATATAACAGTTATGTGCCATATAAACCTGATAACTGTTTCTCCTTATAACCTGGGTGAAACCCCTTACCCAGATTTCCGCATGATTTTCAATTAGCAGTACAAAATGGAAAAGTTCCATCTTGCAACAAAGTTCAAATGGCAAGGTTCTCCTTGCTCCCCAAAAGTCTCTCACTTGAACTTTGACCAACAGTTCAAAATATGAATGTATCCCTCCACTTGTAGTAGAGAGTTCAACTTAACTTCTTCTTACAAAACCAGAATACTTCCACAGTTCATATGTATTGACAATAAGACTTTTGTCAAGATGATTCCATAACAGTTGTTCCGGGAGGATAGCTCAGCGGCAACGTGCTCGCCTTGAAAACAAGACGACACGAAGCAACACAAGTTCGATCCCCGGTCTGTGCTTAGAAACTTCTGGGTATTAAGCACATTTGTTACACCTTGACCTTCACTGCATCACACTCCCCGGGGTCTGCCCCGTGCCTCTTCAGTCTCCCGTGTTAATAAGGACAGTTGGGGAGCTCCATGTATGACCAGAAAAAGGGACAAGAAAGTGGTTGCTCTTCATAAGGGGCTACGGCGCCGTCATGCACCTTTCTTCTCACGCTGGCAGCTGCCGTGGAGAATAGCTGCAACAAACTACATTTCCCAGAAAACCTGTCAAGGATTGTAGTTCCCGGCGTTAATACGGGAGCCTCATTTTCGAATGTCACGCCTCCTTGTTGTATTTAAACCACAGCGGTTTTCAGAACGCTGCTTCTGTTTATAGTTACAACCGGCATTTTCTGAAGTGCTCCTTCTGTACCTTAATTCCGGAAGTCTCTTGTTTTTTCCGTGTACCGACCTTGCCTGCACACGGACTCCTACTTCTTGATTCTACTTTGGTTCTGTTTGCTGACCGTCTCTGTACCAGACCTCTTGCCTGCTGCCTGTACTTCTGGATTGTGATTTTGTTGCGTTTGCTGACTGCCCGTCTACTAGACCTTTCGCCTGTTCCTGGACTCCTGGATTGTGATTTACTTCCTGTTTGAATACCATAACTTTTGACCACGGACTCTTGAAATCCTTCATTAAAGTGCTTCCTTTCTCCTGGGGAATAACACTGGTAAGAAAAATTCTTTATTTGGAATCCTGTCTTCATCGAACTGTTACCTCATCTTTGGATAACATTGCTTCATTTCTAAAGTGCATTTTGGAACACTTTGCTGTGGTGCACCATCCCGAAACCAGTGCGACCCTCGTTCCGTCCGGGGATAGCTACCCTACTAACCTTCCTTTTTTTTTAATTTTATACTTTCGTTGTTGCCCAGGATTCTTTACACTACTCTTACTTCCACCAGTGGTAAAGTATATTTCCTTGATTACCAATCTTGGGCAGTTTCACGTTTAGCTAGTATCTAAAGCCTCTTCTGCTTTATAGGTTGCTCCAGCTCCTTTTTTATGGCTTAAGGGGAACTCGCTTAGGTACTCTATTGAAGGGTAATAGTCTTGGGGAAAGCCAGGGTTGAATCTGACAGAATATTCATCTCTTGTCTTTTCTTTACAGCTGGGTCCGTGGCGGTGTGTTCGCCCCGCTCTTTTGATTGATCGGTCCCCTTGTCTGTATAGTTCAGCAGGTGGTCATATCAGTTTAAAGAGTTAATTCCCTCACAGAGAGGAGGCTCGGGTGGAGGCTCCAACCCGAGCTCCTTCAAGCAACTCTCCAGCACAAGAGGTCCGGTCTGTTTTACACACTGCCCATTCCGGTGAGTAACAACGTTATAAATACCCAACTAAGACATATTCCCGAAACAGCGCCTCGATGCCCCCGGGCTGCGTAAGTGCTTTTAAAAAAAATATCCAAAAAATAAAAAATGCAAACAGTTCACAATATACATTTAGTGGCCTTACCACTTCTTCCTCAGCGTCTTTAACCACAGCACAATACTTAAATGACTTCTTCCTGGTCCACTCACCTCCCAGGACTACCAGTACAAAGTCCATGCCCTGATATTCTCGCCTGCCAGTACTCAAATAAACTCCTAACACTACTTACTACAAGTACTTCTGTGGTAAATAGCTAAAAAAGAAGACACCTTCACTCTGCGCCAATTATTCAAATGTTGTATTTTATTACAGTAGAAGCCCTTGATAACACGGGTTTCGGCTCTTCACAGCCCTTCTCAATTCTTGGCTGATTATTATAACCGCAAATATCTTATTAGTAATCACTGCAGTGAACACATCACAATCCATAAAACATCCCCATATCCACATTGCAGCAAAGGTAATGCATAATTTGCATGCCAGAAATTGAGGGTTGGAGATGGGGAGGATTGTATAGGGAATGAAAAAGATGCAATTGAATTCAAGTCATCATATGTGGGGAGAATGGAGAAGAAAGAGGAAGAAGAAAAAAACAAACCAGAGAGAAAGAAAAACAAATATGGTTAACAATAACAATAACCTGATTTCCAGCGTACGATGCGCTTCTATGGTTACGTTGAATAGCGGGAGACAAAATGGTGGAGGTTGCCATGACAATCCAATGAAATTATGAGATAAAATAATGTATATTCACTTATAAGGAATACATCAGCAGATGTAGTCGGCAGGTCAACAACATGGAATGCTGCCCTTAAACATGATCATTTTTCAGGATTCAGGCAAGGGAGTCAAGGACCCGGCACGCCGCGTTGTCATGGAAACCCTATAACAAAGGGTTCCAAGATAGTGCTGGCGTTCCAGGTAACGAGAAGACAGCCAACGCAAGTGATCTAGGTAAGCTTTGTTAAGTTGGTTTACGCGATTCTATGACTGAGGTGGATTCGGGAATGTGTATATAAACGACTGTAATGAGAATACCAAAGCCAGCCACGTTAGATAATACGGAGTTAAAGCATAAAGAGCACACGTTAAAATAAGCATTTTTAGAACACAATCGCTTGGTACCCAAATTGTGAGTTGCAATTAATTCTAGTTATTACAGGAAATACTCCGGCAAGCAATGAGTACTCAACCCTTATGAACCGGGGAATGCAGCAAGCTAGTCGAGCAAATTAAATCAACATGATATTTTAGATTGAGCATCAATCAGGATTTATATAGTTTTAATATATTATTGACAGGAGGAATTTCTGGGATTAACCCCAAGACAAAGGAGCACCAATAAACTAATGAGAGAAAATACTTTTAATAATTTGGTTACATTACCCATCTCTAAATGCTAAAATACTCATACATGAGGAATAACATACTGCAAGCACTGATGGATATGTTAGTTGGAACATTCCTTTGTTAACCATATTTGTTTTTCTTTTTCTTTCTCGCTGGTTTGTTTTTTACATCCTCTTTCTTCTCCATTCTCCCCACATATGATGACTTGAATTCAGTTGCATCTTTCATTCCCTATACAATCCTCCCCATCTCCAACCCTCAATTTCTGTCATGAAAATTATGCATTACCTTTGCTGCAATGTGGATATGGGGACGTTTTATGGATTGTTATGTGTTCACTGCAGTGATTACTAATAAGATATTTGCGGTTATAATAATCAGCCCAGATTTGAGAAAGGCTCTGAAGAGTTGAAACATGTTTTATCAAGGGCTTCTATTGTAATAAAATACGAGGAGTCTTCTCTCTTTTTTCTTTTACCTAATTATCAAGCGGGTTAGGCTTTATACCGCTGACTCTGAGGAAATGCGACAACCTCAAGCACATCTTTTTCATTAAACATTGGATTCTCTGTTTAACAAATTACCATGTTGTAAAAGGAGTCGCCTATCAGACCAGCTGTGACAGCTGTGTGAAAAGCCCTCTCAGCAAGGCCCACTGGCTGCAACTGGTTTCTTTCATCTGCTTTTCACTGAGAGTGAGGTCCCGTTTACACCCTCCTGGCAATCTGTTTTCCTGCAGATGTGGAGTTTGTGCCTGGCTGCTGACCATCCCATTAGGTAGGTGCCCTTTCTGTGCATTACTGCACCTCCAGGGGAATTATTGAATCTGAAAAATTGAAGAAAAAAAAAAGAGAACGAAATTTGCATAAAATTGTTTGAAAGGACTGTTTTATTTGGCATTTTCATCGTGCTGCCATTTTTTGAGCTTTTTAATACCGGGAACTGCCTTGCTATTTTGAAAGCACAAGTTTTTCCCCCTATTGCCTGCTTATTTGACTGTTATTTGGCCCTTCCAAGATGGCCGCCCTGGCTTTCTTTGTTGTGTAGGCAGGCTGGGCTGAACCATCTCTCCCTGTGCTGCACTCCCATTGGTTGCTGAGTGTTTTCTCCCATCCAATCGGGAACCAGCAGGCTTTAGCCGGCCCTCTTAGCATGCCCACTTATAAGGACCCTGTCAGCTCCCTGTCCACTTCCAGAACGCTAATTGGGGTCCTCACTGCACCTTAACCACAATGTTGCTGCCACCACACTCCTCTAAGAAATCCTAATATCCAAAACAACGGGCCTACTGAAAGAGGTACGCCGAGACCTGGAAAGGGTGGAAAGGGAACTAACCGTATTGGAGGAGACATATAGCCGAACACATGGTGGAGATACCCTCTCTGAAATACATAAATCTCTTAGGGAATTCGATAAATTGGCAATGAGGGAGGTTCACTATATAGCAGCCCCTTCCAGAGCCCGGAGATACGGGGAGGGGAACAAGGCTGGGAAAATGCTGGCCAATCTGGTCAAGCAGGAAAACAAAGTGGCCCCGATTGCGTCTATACTCACGGCGCAAGACGTGATGGTAACAAATGAACAGGGAATAAATGATGAATTTGTACAGTTCTATAAAGCACTGTACGCGAACCAAGATAGGAAATCCCCTGATGAGATCAAAGCCTATTTGGCCGCCTTGGATCTCCCTAAACTCACAGAAGAAAACAGGCTCATACTGGAGCAACCAGTCACGGCAGAGGAGCTCACTGAAGCGATCAAGGGGCTCACGTCTGGTAAGGCACCGGGCTCGGATGGCCTGGGAGTGGAATTTTACAAAGAATTCCGGGAAGAACTGGTCCCAGTTCTGCTGGAGGTGTGGGGGGAGGCTCTGGGTAAACAATCCTTACCACAAACAATGCGTGAGGCCATAATAACGGTGTTGCCCAAGCCCCGCCGCCCGCCTCAAGACATGTCATCCTACAGGCCCCTGTCCCTAATAAACGTGGACGCCAAAATCTTCGCGAAAGTGCTGGCAAACCGTATGCTACCCATCACGCCAGCACTAGTACATGCCGATCAAAGCGGGTTCATTCCCCAACGGTCCACCGCCCTCAATTTGCGTAGGCTATTTGGCATAATGTCACAGATCAACCCGAACAAACAAGCGGTGGCGATATCCCTGGACGCTGAGAAAGCGTTTGACTCGGTTTCCTGGGAATATCTGTTCTCGGTGTTGGAGGCATTTGGGATTGGCCCATTTTTCATTCGGTGTGTTAAACTGCTTTACACAGCTCCATGTGCGAAAGTACACACAAACAGAACTATGTCCCAATTGTTTGAACTAGGCAGGGGTACCAGACAAGGGTGCCCCTTCTCCCCTATACTTTTTGCCTTAACAATCGAGCCCATGGCGTCGGCGATACGATTGAGACACGATAATAGAGGCATAACACTGAAGGGAGCCACCCAAATAATATCATTATATGCGGACGATACGCTACTCTATGTTCGCGAACCTGACAAAAACATTGTTCCCATCATGACAGATATTAACGAATTTACAGAATATTCTGGATACAAGGTCAACAACTCCAAGTCAGAGGTGTTCCCGCTCACCCCCTCCACAAGATGCCCGGCTCATATTTGTGGCCTTAAATGGTCTGCACACCACATCAGATACCTCGGGGTACTGGTCTCCTGCAACAAACAAACACTATACATCGACAATCACGATCAGGCGCTACACACACTTAATGTTAAATTACAGATATGGAGGCGTCTCCCAATTTCACTACACGGTAGAATTGCCATTCTTAAAATGATCATACTGCCGAAATTGTTATACCTATTTGTAAACATCCCCATATGGCCAGGGAGAGAGTTCTTCTCTAGACTTCGTTCTATGGTGGTGTCCTTTCTGTGGGACGGGAAGACAGCCAGAATCAGCTGGGAAAAGATGACAGAACCCTACGAGAAGGGGGGGATGGCCGCACCAGACTTTGAGCTCTATTATACTGTGTCACAAGCACAATTTGCAAAGTACTGGTACGATGATTGTGACAACTCCCCTCACGCGCAAATAGAGGAATACACTACCGAGCCCACTAACATTGGATCAGTGATCTTCAACACAAGACATAAAGACTCCTGCGAGTTCGACCCTGTGAGTTGCACAGTAAAAGCCTGGGGAGCGATATATAAAAGGCTGAAAATAGAGACTCCATATAACCCTGAGGTGCCCCTGTGGAAATACCCTGGCCTCCCCCCCACGTTCGATACCGATATACAGGAAACCTGGGACCCCGGCAGGGAGATGAAAATAGGCGATATGTACCTAGAGGGGAAATTCGTGACCCTGGAGGTGTTCACCAGGGGCGTGGGAGGTGGGCAGCTCAAGACATTGCAGTACTATCGAATGAGATCAGCATATCACAGTCGCTGGCCGTCATTCCCAGACGAACCCCCTTCCCACCCGTGTGTGCAGTTGGTTACAGTGCGGGGTGGACTGGGAATCTCCAGACTTTACAAGGCAATGCAGACTCACTCTGCAGTGGTAAGCCAGGTGAGGGAGAAATGGGAAGTGGACATGAAAATGCCAATACCAGAAGAAAAGTGGGCGAGATACTGTGCACTAACAAAGCGAGTCTCCCTCAATGCCGGGCTTCGACAAATACAATTTAAAATCCTCAACAGACTGCATTACACACCCGCCAGGATAGCTACATTCACACCAGATGACCCAGGCAAATGTCCCAAATGTGGGTCCCCGGCAGCGGGGTCTTATCATATGTACTGGGAGTGTCCAGTTGTGATGCGTTTCTGGGAGAAAGTAGCGGAAATGCTAAATGAAGTCACACAGATTCCCCCGCACCTGACCCCACAAAAATACTTATTTGGTGATATAGGTAAATGCTCCGAGAAGCGTAGAAGATTGTTCAATGTGTCGTGTGTTATAGCTAAAAGATGCATATTGAAGTTGTGGAAGAGCCCGGCTGCCCCCACCATGGACGTGTTCTTACGTGAACTAACCTACATCAATGAATGCGAGGAACAATTCGTGCTGTCCCAACCGAGCATGAGCAGGCCAAAAGACATTTGGGGCCCATTCAGGACATACCTCTGTGACATGCTTTCTGATATCGAAACAACTGTTTAAATTACTACTGTTATTTATGTATTTAACAACAATATTGTTATGCATACTACTATATATTGTGTTTGCTGGGCGCTGCTGCAATTGTCGAGACCTCAATAAAAACATGTTATAAAAAAAAAAAAAGAAATCCAGACTGAGGGAACTAACCCAATGTTCCTCCAGAACATTGGGTTAGTTCCCTCCTTATGGACTCACTCCTACCGCCTTTGACTATCGCTGTTCTTTCTGATTGTTACTCCCATGTTGTCATCCTGATATGCAGTGCTTCCTAAAACCCTTTGCTAACATTTGATTCCAAGATTTAAAAGTCAAATCTTGCTGTTTTTGCTTTGTGCTAAAAAGTCAAATCTTGCTGGACATTGCGAAATTCTCTGTTTCTTGCTTGTATACGGATGCTTCTCTGTAACTTGCCAGCCCCGTGACCTCACCACTCTTTTGTCCCACACCTACCTGCCTTAGCCCCCTCAGTATCTCCATCCTCTCCTCGCTTCCACCCCCATGGCGCTTTCCGTTTCTCCTATTTTTTCCAACTGCTTCTCCATTGACTATCCTTCTCTTCTTACTAAGTCTGGTAAGAAAAAGTTCAAAAAGGATATCTTGGCCTCTCACCCTGGTCTTCCTATCGCCCACACCTACTCCAGTGCTTCCTCCAGACAGATCCTCACCGACATCCTCTTTGTTGTTCCTTCGCCAGATCTATGGACACCTCATATGGTCTCTGTGCTCTGCCCAAGGCCCTCTGGCCAATCTCCTCCTCTTTGATAGGCGCTTCCCTCGATGCCTCAATTTCCTCTCATCTCCTGCTGTCCCCTCCTCTCCCCCCTTGGCTACCTTGCCCTCTCTAACCTCCTCTTCCTCCTCTGCCCCTTCTAGGGCTCTTTCTCCTCTGCAGGGCGTACCTCCGATCTGTACCCCTCCCTGGAAGGTTTTTAAGGCTGGCAACCAACTCTTGCTCTACTGTCAAACACTCCTCTGACATCTGCCACCTCCTTGAAGAACTAGACCTTGATGTCCTTGGTCTTACTGAGACATGGTTCAAGGCCAGCTCTGTCAAGATTTGACACACTCCTCCCTGATGGCTACAAGATCCTCTCAGCACCCAGATCCTCCCGGTCCGGTGGGGGGTAGCCCTGATCTTTCCTGAGTAGATTCCTGCCTCTATCATTCCCACTCAGACCTACTCCTCTTTCGAATGCCTTGTCTGTAGGCTTTCTCTCTTGCCTACCCATTCTCTTACTGTGGCTACCATCTACCGGCCTCCTGGCCAAATCGCCTAATTTCTCTCTGAGTGGGCAGACCTCTCCTCCTCCCTCCTGGCCTCTACCACTCAACTCCTCCTCCTCGGTGACCTCAATATACATTTAGACTCTCCTTGTCCACCCGCTGTACTCTTCTGTGACCTCTGCGACGACTCCTCCCCGTCAGTCCTCCCCTCTGGCCCGACTCACTCTGCAGGGCACACACTCGATGTCTTGATCTCCTCTGACCTCCCCTCTCCATCCCTCTGACCACTCCTCTCACCTGGAGCGATCACTCCTTCCTTTCCTCTCCCTCTCTTCCTCCCAAGCCAAGCCTACCGCAACACTGCCACCTACCTTCTCGGACATCCGGCCCATGAAGCGTGTGTCAGTTGAGGCTTTTGCCGCCACTTTCTCTCCGCCTCCTTCCCCTCCACCTTTGGCTGTCTCACATCCTGACACAGCCCTGTCTCTGCTCTACTCTCAATTTCTGATACTCTTAATGCTCTTGCCCCTGTCATGAGGATCCATTTGAAGTCCAAAGCCAAGTGCAATTCCTGCTAGGACTCTGACCTAGCTACACTTAAATGTAAGTGTAGGGCGGCTCAGAGGAAATGGAGGACTTCCTGTTCATCCTCTGACAAACTGGCCTGCCACCTGCTACAAAGGCAATACTGACTCTCTGTCCTCACCAAGAAGAGAGTCCACATTAAAGCTCGTGTCTCTGCGGCTTCAAAGAACTCGGCCGAACCCTTTAAAATCTGCAAGGAGCTGGCCAACCCTGCTGCAGTTTCTACCCCTCCTCTTGCCTCCCAGGCTCTTTGCAGTGCCCTTGCCTCTCACTTCATTAAAAAAAAAACAGGACATGCTGTCCACCCTCTACACCCCCACCCCTTCTCTCCCCTCTCCATCTGTGCTTGCTGACCCTCCTTTAGCCACCCCTCACCATCCTTCTCGTCCTTTGCTCATTTCTCTCCGACAAGGTCGCTAGACAAGTCCGATCTATGAAAGCCTTGTCAAAACAGGTTTATCCCTGTTCCTCTAAAACCATTAAGGACCACATTGACACCCTCGCTCCGGCCCTTGCTGATTTTTGCGACTACTCCTTTGCCTCAGGATCCTTCCCCTCCCCTCTGAAGCACTTCCTTGTGCATCCTCGTCTCAAGAAACCCACAGCTGATCCTTCTTGTCCAGCTAACTATCACCCAATTTCCATTACTCCCTTTCTGGGCAAACTCCTGGAAAAGTTGGCCATCATTTAACCTTCATTCCAATTCTGTTGGCTGTCTCCATGACCACCAGTCTGGCTTCAGAGCTGCTAGAAGCACGGAAACTGCTCTCCTAAACATCTGTGAAGATCTGCTCTACAACCATGACTCTAACATTCCCTCTGTCCTCATCCTCCTCGATCCCTCTTCTGCCTTCGACACGGTCAACCATACCATCCTGCTCAACCGTCTCAGTGAAAACCTGGGTATCACTGATCAGGCTCTGGCCTGGCTGACCTCTTTCCTCTCAGATCGACCTTCCCAGGTCCAACTTGGGTCCTTCCTTTCATCTATCTTCCTCTCTACCTGTGGTGTTCCCCAGGGGTCTAACCTCTCGCCCTGGCTTTTCAACCAATACCTGGCAACTCTCGCCCACTGCATTGCCACTTTCTGCTTCCAGTGCTACGCTGACGACACTCAACTCATTTTCAGGCTGCCCTTTGCCACCTCCTCTCCCTCTCTCATCTCTGATTGCCTAACTGCCATTCAAGATTGGTGTGCCGCCAATGATCTTTGTCTGAATGCCAGCAAGATGGAGATCCTCCTCATCGGCACACCTTCACCATCCTTTCCTCTCACTCTCTGGCCGGCCTCCCTTGGCCCTCCTGCTATCCCCACCTGCAAGGCTAAGAACCTCAGGGTCATCTTTTACTCCACCCTTTCCTTCTCCGCCCACATCTGAGGTCTCTAAAAAGTCAAATTTCCTACTGCACCTCCTCAGAGGTACTCTGCCTTTCCTCACCTTCCCGCAGAAGCTCATGGTATCCCAAGCTCTGGTTCTCTCTTTGTTGGACTATTGTAACAACCTCTTTCTAAATCTACCTGCTTCTACTCTCCGCCCTCTGCAACAAATCCAGTACAGGACTGCGAGACTTGTCCTTGGCCTCAAGCCCTGGGATCGTATCTCTCCAGCTCTGAAATCTCTCCATTGGCTCCCAGTGGATGCAAGGATTAAATTCAAAACCCTCTGCATTGTCCACAAGGCTTTCTGGGGACTGGGGCCAAAATACCTTCAGCTATCCCTTCGCAAATACCTCCCCTCTCGGGCTCTTCGCTCCTCTACCTCTAACTCCTTCAGAGTCAGTCGTTTTTCAAAGAAACGAGCTGGGGGTAGATCTCCGTCTTCGGCTAGGGCCTGCCTCTGGAACAGCCTCCCTGCCACTCCAAAACTTGAGGAGAACCATCTCTGGTTCCGGAAGCACCTCAAGACCTTCCTCTTTGCTTCTGCCTTCGCTCCCCCTCTCCCCTGCTGATCTGTTCTCTCTTGGCACCGTACACCTGGCCACCCTCTGTCCTCTGAGCCCGGGTACCTGCTCACCCTGCCACCCCTTGCACTCGTATCTGTATCTGTACCCATACAGCCACCCCCTTTTTCTTCCTGCACTTATCAGACCTACCCTGTCTGCTGCCTTAAACCTAGCGCTTGCAAATTGCTGGCTACACTACCACTGTTTGTAGCCTTTATTATTTATTCATTGTTATTTATCTGTTTCTCCTCTGCTTTGCACTTTCCACTTTCCACTTCTCTCCCCTTCCATGCACTTTTCCCCTCCCCCTCTCCCATGCACTTGCACGTTCTCAATGTCACTGGGCCTAGTAAGATCGCTGTTTTGTTCTCCCCTGTTCCCCTCCCTTGCCTTGTTGCGCTCTGAAACACTTGTGTACGAGCTCGATAGAAATAAAATATCAATATCAATAAAAAAGCCAGACTTTCGTGTACTTCTGTGGTAAAGTTCACTTCAAACAATTTAGCAATGAATACTTCTTGTGAAAAAACATGACACATTCAGGGGGGCAGTTCTTCTGCCACT
Organism: Ambystoma mexicanum; assembly: GCF_040938575.1. Taxonomy (NCBI): domain Eukaryota; kingdom Metazoa; phylum Chordata; class Amphibia; order Caudata; family Ambystomatidae; genus Ambystoma; species Ambystoma mexicanum. Next base: position 685,623,820 of record NC_090934.1, on the reverse strand, counting down.
CCTGTTTCCCCCAGTCTTAAATCAACCAACTTCTGATAATGGCTTTCTATCACACGTCTATGGCTTAGACAATGCATGTTTGGGTCTTTATCAACTATTGCCTCTTCCTCTCTTTGGAAATGGGGATTACAATTGGCTTCTTTTTAATTGTCCTCTTGGTTTTGCCAATGGTAGTTTTTGTTACCTTTTCTTTTAAACATTGCGCTCTTTAGGTTTTGACAATGACTTTGACCTTTGGAATTACAATTATAACCTTGTGGTTTGTTCCCTAGATTCTTAACCTGACACTTTAATGCATACCAATCTGATACAAAGTGGCTAATCTGCCACTTTAGTCCCTTTACATAAATTTAGGATTCAATATTCCCGTAGTGACCAGCGGGTGATTACGGAGCGTTCCGGGGTCACACAATACTAGGGAACTCATCGGGTGCCGCATATGCGTCTGCTTCTTTCTGCTTCCCGCAGCCCGTGCCAGTCGGGAGAGGAGCGTTCCTCGCTCCACGAGCACTCCGATGCTCGCCTGCTACAGAGTGCAAGTTATTGTAGGGAAATCTTCTTAGATTAACGATTCCCGCCGCGCAACCTCTGCATACCAGGTAACCATGGGGAAGGCTTTCTGGAACAACGCTTACCGTCACGCAACCTCCTCCATACAGGATCATCAAGGGTAGAGACCCTCGCGAGACAGTCATCCGCTTTACAAATAGCAGTGGCTCCGGCGTCTCTGCTTCCCTTCAACTTCTGCTGCCACTGCAATGTGGAGCCTCGGCAATTACTCCCCGTCTGCTCCTCCTAATGGCCTGCACCCGAGGGCCCCCTTTATACTCTTTAGGTCACTTGGGTGTGGGTCATTAACACTAATAAGGTGCATCTTGCAGCAGTGTGCCTCTGCATCCCTCTTCCTTGTCCCAGTACTTTGGGCATTGTGACTTGAAGTCCACAATGTTCACATTTCCCTTTTTCTTTCAAAGTTTCAATTTTACAGTAGTCCATTAAGATGGTAGGTTCTTTCGTACGTTATCAAGGGGGTGGGGGGTTTTCCCATTCCTCCTGAACTGCTGTCCCCCACCCCCATGTGATCCTCCTGCAAAACTCTACCTCCAGGGTCAGAATCCGGAAGCGTCTGCCTTTCCCTGGCCACATAAGCGTCCCAGGCCAGGTTTTCTGGGGGACTCGTCTCTGATTCATCACCCTCCCCTCACCACAAGACAACCCCCCCAGAAGAGGAGGCTGCAAAGCCATCCCCCCAAAGACATCTCTGGATTCCACACCTTGATTACAAGGGCCTGTAAAGATTTCGGCCTCCTATCCTCCGAAGATGAAAAATGTTTTTTTATTTTATCACATGGGGAAGAAGAGGAAGGCGGTAGTATCCACACCAATTTGTGCTCTGAAACACTTGTGTATGAGTGCGATTATATCATTTCATTTCATTTCAATCCTCGTTCACAGAAGGCAAGAAGTCCTATAGGTCATTAAACATCTGTTTACAGCACCAGCAGTGAAGGGATGTCTGGATAAAAAATATAAATCCCCTGGACTCCACACCAGTGTCCTACATCGCAGCCATCTCCAGATTCGGTGGTGTCGGCAGCTGCGGATAGTAAAGCCAAGTCAGATATGCAAAAATGCACAGTGCCACTCAATAATGAGGCATGCATACCGAATGAGTTCAGAAAGAAAGTTCAGTGATAGGAGCGACCACAGCAAAGGATGCCAATTCCCATGCTATCATTGCCTGCTATGATCGGGAGATGTGGCACAAACTGGTGCCCGTACTTGAACATCTCCCGGAGGAGAAAAGAAAGGAAGCGAGGGCGATCCTCAAAGAGGGCAAAGTGGCCTCCAACCACAGCATAAACATGGCAGTGGACCTCACTGAAACAGGATTGAAGCAAGTGGGCAATAGGGTCATCCAAAGGCGCCAGGCGTGGCTCAAGTGTACAGATTTCAGCATGAACATCCACCACAATGTACTAGACATGGCACTCTAAGGGGACAATCTCTTCGGCCCTAAAATAGACAAGGCCCTCAAATCCACAAAGGCAGATATGGACACAGTCTGTTCCCTACCATTTTTGCAAAGCTGCAGGTTCTTTCACCCCTTCAGAGGAGCCTCAGGAAGAGCATCTACGTCCGCCTTGAACAGAGGTGGCTGACAGTACTCCAGGGGGTCATCGTATTACTCCCAAGGGTATAAAAGATCATACCAGGGTTATCAATGATCGAAAGACTTTCGACAGACTCAATGGCAGAAACAACCCTCCTGCTCCCAAAGGGGGCGGCAGGGGAAGGCACAGCAGCAACTATCCACCAGAGCACAGCCAGGTGGAGGGGCAGGTCTCGCAGTACGCCCGCAACTGGAGAAGCATAACATCAGACAAATGGGTCCTAGATGCCATAGCACACGGCCACCTTCTGGAATTCACCCTCAACACCCACCCCCCCCCCCATTTGTCCAAATCACCAGCCTCCTGCACACATGAAAGTGTTGTTTAAAATGTTGAAAAGAAGTACAACACATTTTACGAAAAGGGGCCATAGAAAAAGTTCCCAAAAGGTTCTGGGGAAAGAGAGTGTACTCCCAATACTTTGTCGCCCGCAAGCCGGACAGAACCTGGCGGCCCATTTCAGATCTGCGGAAACTAAACGGATTATAAAGACAAATGTTTACCATGGTAACCTGACAGCAAGTAATAGACAGTCCATCACCATGACTATCTAGCGTCCCTGTACCTCAAGGTTGCTTATTTCCACATCCCCATCCACCCAAGGCACAGGAAATATCTACGCTTCGTGGTCAACTGTACCCACTACCAGTTTCAGGTGTTACCATTCGGCCTAAAATCAGCACCTCACACGTACACCAAGTGCCTTGCAGCAGCAGCCGCCAGTCTCCACATGGAAGGCCACCATGTCTACCCCTATCTAGATGATTGGCTGGTGCGGGTGAAAGCGGAGCAGTCTACGACAGAAACCGTAGGACGCCTTCAGGACTTGAGTTTTGCCATCAATAACAAAAAATCTTCTATTCAGCCATCCAAGAAGCTGGTATTTCTTGGAGCAGAATTCTGTACAGAAGAACCCAAAGTGTGTACATCTACAGAAGGGGCTTCATCCCAACTTTCAAACCCAGAAGGTGGCTGACGGTATTCCATTGCATGCAGCTTCTCGGGACAATGGCGTCCTGCATTCCTATCCTTCTGCACTGCAGGCTCCAGATGAGGCCGCCACAAGAATTCCTGGCAACAAATTGTTCTCAGGAACCTCGGGGGGGTGGGGGAGGGGAGTGGGAGGGGGAGGGGGGGAAGGTGCACACCTACAACAGCTCCAGTGGTGGACTGACGACACCAACATCAACAGAGGAACACTGTTCCAAGAGCCAACCCTGTACAAAACTCTCACCATGGACGTGTCCATGATGTGATGGGGTGCACACGACGGCTCGCGCAATGTCTCTGCACATCAACGTCTGCGAGCTCAGGGCGGTCCGATGGGTGCTCAAGTCCTTCCTTCCAGTTCTCATTACAATACATTCTCAGGGATCGGGCAGCCAAGGTCCTGATGGACAGCACAACTACAAAGTACAGCACAACTACAAAGTACTATCTCTGGAAGCAGGGAAGGACACGGTCCTAGACCCTATCACGAAAGGCACAATGCATCTGGCACTAGGCTATAACCCACAACATAACCTTACAAGCGTTCCACCTCCCAGGAGTCCAAAATCAGATAGCGGACATCCTAATCAGGCAAATGTTCCAGGGCCACGAATGGGAACTTGGCATCTACACGGTACATCTGCTGTTCCAACGGTGGGGCCAGGCGTCAGCGGACCTGTTTGCCACAATCTACAACAAAAAGTGCAAAGGGTGCGCCATCAGGACTCCGCAACAGGGATCGATGGGGGGGACACGTTCTCCTTCCTGTGGGATGGCCTGTTGGCATACGTTTTTGTTCTCCCCTTCCCAGTACTGCGCCAGGCAGTGCAAATGGTCATGACACATCCATGCAAGATAATCCTCATCGTGTCAGACTGGCCTCACCAGACCTGGTACTCGGATCACATCCAGCTCTCAGCGGACTGAACGATCTGACTTCACAATCGCCCGAACATCATTTCAGAGGACATGGGGAGAGTCTTACATCACGACCCACAGTCTCTGCGCCTGTGTGGCTCCTGATTTTGCAGAGTTCAGAGATCTGATCATCTTTCGGGTATGCAAGGACATCCTGTCAGTGGCCAGGGTTCCTTCCACTAACAAGTCATATAGCCTGAAGTGGAAACGGGTCTGTATATGGTGCGAGAAGCAGCAAAATGTCACCCAAAGCAGCATCAATCCATTCCAAGTTACGCCGGAGGAGCTCCTCCTCCATACTAGCCCACACTTCTATATGGGTACACCTGGTGGCCATCTCCAGGAGTAACGGCAACCCTCTCTATAGCCATAGTGGTCCAACATTTTATTAAGGGTCTCTTCTGAACCTTCCCTCCAACAAAACGGACTACCCAGGAGTGGAGTTTAAACAGTGTTGTCATGCCTCATGAAGAAGCCATTTGAACCAATGCCCACGGCCCAGCTCATGTAGCTCTCCTGCAAGGTAGCGTTCCGAGTGGCCATCACGTCGGCCAGACGGGTCTCGGAGATCCAGACAAGTGCTCCTAATGACTAATCCGTGCTTCATCCCAAAGGTCCAAACAGACTTTCACAAAAACACAGTTATTGCCTTACCAGTTTGCTTCCAAAAACCGATGTCCCTGGCTGAGGTAGCTCCTACACTCGTTTGACGTCAAAAGGGCACTTATATCAACAGGACACAGTCATTCAGGAGTTTGGCGCAGGTTTTCCTGGCTTACGGGCCAGCCAATAAAGGGAACGCACTTTCAAAACGAGGCATTTCAAGGTGGATCTCTTCAGCTATCACCTTCTGCCATAAGGCAGCGGGGTAGCCTCTGTGCAACCCCCTTACCCCCACATACTCCACGAGGGCCACAGCAGCCTCAGCGGCATGGTGGGCAGGTGTCCCAATCACGGATATCTGCCAACCAGCTACCTGGTCAGTGCTGTATACATTTACAAAGCACTACTGCTTGGTGAGGCAGCACACCGCAGACGTTCAAACAGGGAGAGCAGTCCTGCAGCATCTTTTCCAGTAAGGTACGCTCTCACGTTTTGGGTGCAGCAATTCCCTTTTATGCCTTGGTGCATCTCCAACTGCTAACAAATCTATTCACAGCATGTGATTCTATGAAAGATCCAATGCTGGAGAAGGAGTAGGATTCTTACCTGCAACTCCTGTTCTCCAGCATTGATAGCTTTCATAGATTCACTCCCCTACAAAGTAAAATCCATGCATGCGCTCTGGGCTTTCAGCATCACGGGTCAGAATCGGAAGGGAGGAAGAGGAGAGTGGACTAGTCTATAGCTGCTCAAAATCTCACTGGTGGGGACCTAAAGTACCCATAAGGAGGGTGACAGCCTACAAAATGGAAAGTTTTTCTTGGTTTCAGCAAGGGAACCCTAAGGTAACCAAGGATTCCCATCCTGACGCCGGAGAATATTCACAGCATGTGAATCTATGAAGGATACCAATGCTGGAGAACAGGAGTTATAGTAAGAAACTTACTCCTTCATGATTGTTGATAAACTGTATATTATTTGTATTGCATACTCCTGATAACAAAATGAATGATTCCTGATGTGTCACCTTTACAAAAATACACTTAGTTCGTTGGCTGTATTTCTGAAATATCTCCATCTCATTTTTGTTTTTCCAAAATCGGAAATCTGTCTTTCATCCTCATAGTTATGTATAGTTCTGCTCTCTTTGTCAGTTTCCTTTTAGCTACACCTATTCAAAGCTTTTTTACACAACTATGTGAAGCTTTATACACACACAATAAAACATATTGCATAATTACCATTACATTTTATATATTGTCTGACATAAAATGTTATGTACATCAGTATGTTCAAATCATATAGGAAATTACTGCATATACCACAATAACAGAAAGCATGTCCTTTCTGGTTTTAACCAATTTCTTTTTCTATATATGCTTTGTGTTGATGGGTGAATGTTGGTACTCTATCTCTTATTCTTGTTTTTCTAAATGTAATTCGTGGCTTTTCTCATCGTATATCTTTGAGATGGTCTACTTTAGAAATATGAATTAATGAGTTTCTATTTTATAACGCACTCAATACTGGAGACCAGTCTCTAAGCACGCAACAGGATTCAAACCTGTGTTTCTCTTGTCTTGCTTCCAAGACAAACGCTGTGACCCTTAGCTATACTCTAGGCGATGGGAATATGTAAATGGTTGTTTAGCCATGTATGTACTAACTTGCTCTCTGAATTATGTTTAGTAATGCATCTCTTGTTTGCTTTGATTTTTAATCGGTGTTTGATGTCAATAACTCGGGCCTGAGCTTGTGCTCTGTTTTGTTCTATGCCTTTTTCCATGAGGATTGCTTATATCCTCTTTGCTTAAACCTGACATTTATAATTGCTATCTCTTTTTGTTAGTCCCGAATAAAATCAGTTTCTTTTGGCTCTCATGTTCTCCCACTAGTATTTTCTCGATTAGTGTTTTTATGAAAACCTGTACTGTGTGAAGTTGCATTCACTTCTGTTTCTTTATGAAATGTTCTGCTCTGTAAAGCACCTTGGTGATGAAAAAAAAAATAGATCCAAAAAGGCGATTTACTTCTGACTAGTTCATTGTGTTTTAAATGCCAAATTGATTACTGTTCAGGTAGTCGCAATAACTATGTAGGTCCTCTTCAGTCACGCACCAAACCATCAATGTATCTCATCCACTTCACTAGAGTTGAGCTCCAATGGACTAATGCATGTATGTGTTCTACCTGTCTGATTAATAAATTAGCTAGAGCTGGAGGCCCATTGCCACCCCTAGTACTTGTTAAAGTTGTTCAAAATATAAAATGCAATTATTTTTAAGGGTAAGGTCAAGCATTTCCAAAACCATATGTGTTTCATCATACAATACTGATTTTCTTTTTTGACTGCATTTTTCGTTAGGTCATGATCAATTGATGAGTACATTGCATTACATCTAATGTTGCTAGCAAATACTGTTCATGCCACATAATCTCTTGTATCATTTGTTAAGCATGAATAGTCCTGGATGAAATGTGATGGTAGTTTGGGGCAGTGTGTGGGAGAGCACTGTGTGGGGGCAGTGAATGTGTTAATGGGCAGTGGGTGGGGGGGTAATGCGTGTTTGTGTGTGAGGGGCAGTATGTCCATGGGGCAGTTTACAGTGTGTGTGGGCAAGGTATGCGAGGGCTGTGGTGATTCTGAAAAAGGAGGCACACACTTGTTGGACATCTTTACTGGTATTTGTTAAAATAATAAGTAGAGGTTGGCCACCAGGGGGCGCATGGATGAGTCCTAACTCCGTGTGAGCTCCGTGGCCGTAGGTCCTTAAGGTGACTTGATCCCCACCTTGTGACCCCCCCCCAACTCAAAATTGATGAGAAGCCAGCGGAAGATCCCCCCCCCCCCCACACTGGTAAAAAATCCGATAACAAATCGGACTCCGGAAGGCTGAGAAAACTCGCCTTTCAAGAAGAGCCCGCGTACGGCAGCTCCGCGGTGCACTCGACTCCTGGGAAGCCCGTGCAACAGTCGGAGGTGGGCCCCGGACCTGCGGAGCTAAGTGGAGCTCGGGCTACCTCTCCCCCCCACCCGTGTCCATCCGCCTGCCAAGAGAAAAGGTAGGTGGCCGCCCTCTCACTACCCACGGGGCTGTGCTGAGCGCGCAACCCCCCACTCCCCCCCACCTATCCTGTGTACTGCGCACCAACACGCCGACATCTACCACCATTGCCGGGGGGCCGTGTGATACGCGGGCAGCCTTGTCGGCACGGAGCAGGCAGCCTGCGCCTGGAGAGAGGGGAGAGGGGAAGAGGGACTCAAATACACTAAAGTAGTCTAAAAAGGGCGAAAATCTCGGAATTAAACAGTGGAAAAGAGAGGGAAGGAGGGCAGAGATGAAAGAAGGGAAAGAGGAGGAACAAAGAGAAAAGAAGACACACACACCCCAACCTCTGAGGCCCCAAACGCTATGCCCATTGAACGCTGTGCTTCTAGGCCATCTACAGTGAGAACACGAGCCTCTGAATCGCCCTGTTACAACTTCAGCCACATCACAGGGTACTCGGGGATGTCACCAGGCCCCAGCCTGCTCGGTGGACCATTATTTCCCTCAGTCAGCATCCGTGTGTACTAAACGCAAACACTACACTTTGGACCACTGCCTTCCCTTCTCCTGGCCAGGAACCAGTGTAAAATACAACAGAGCCTGAAGACCTCATTTGCACGCCTCGTGGTGCACCTCACTGCACAGGCCCCCGAAATTACCAGGACCAACTGCCCATTTGACTACACAAAGTCCCACAGAAGCCCAGGCACCCAGCCTTTCCCCAGGCAACGCCATAAACAGGGGCTGAAGTGTGTCCACCAGCTACAACTGATACCCCGAAGCAGACCCAAGCGAGCTACCGGCCCAAAAGGGAACCTAGGGTCACCCTCCCCCGAGCCACATATTTGGACATGTGACCACACCGAAGGCCCCGTAGCAACCGCGGGGGAGAGCGCCCCACCCCATTTCCGTACTCTTAAATCGCCAAGTGGCAATGTCTATACGCAAGGCCCCAACTAACAAGAAGCACGAGGCCGTCTGGCACGAACACTAGCCCCCTACTACCGCAGGACAAAGACGCTTGTGCAGGGCTCCGGCAGACCCGAGAACCAGGCCCCTGCAACAAAGAGAATTGTTAGTGACCGCACTACACCAACGTGCCCTACGCATTTCCCCTCCACCGCCAAGGGGCACAGAGACCCTGGACCCCAGCCCTCACCTGGAATCCTGAAGACATCAGCGAGCACTGCAGTGCAGCGGGTTGGGCCCCTGACTCAGGGGCGTGTGCCTCCTCTGCTGTAGTGACCACCTCATGGACACTAGGGCGAAACTGGCCAAATTCGCCTACTCTTCAAACACACCGACCCCTGACGCCGGGAACATTGAGACAATGGAATCTGCAGAAATGGGTGCAGCTGCCACCAAAGGCGACATTGCGGCCTTGCTCCACGAGATAAAAAATGTGGGAGCTAATCTAGGTGGCAAAATAGATAAAATAACACAGAGAATGGACAACATCGAAGAAAGGCTAGAAGCGGTCGAGAATAATCAAGCCTCCATAGACACTCTCGAGACCCAAATGGACCTTAGAATACAAGAGATTGAGAGGAGGAATTTCGACTCAAAATGGATGACTTAGAAAATCGCGGGAGGAGAAACTATCTATGCTTTTTCGGTATTCCAGAACACGAAGGTGAAACGCAGAAGGACCTCAATAAAACCATCCATGATATTATAAAAATTCTGACTGCAAATGAGGATATCGATGAGCCTAAAACGGAGAGAATACACAGAGCTGGTGGGCCGCCCGGCGGGCCAAGATCAGTCCTTGCAAGATTCCATCGATATCAAGACAGAATACTGGAAAAGGCTAGATCTGGAGGCCCCCTTAACCTTGGGGGTGTCCAGATAACCATCTTTCAGGACCTATCCTCGTTCTCTCTCTGGCGCTGAGACGACGATGCAGCCCTCTCACGAAATGGCTCAAAGATCAGAGCACCTGATATAGGTGGGGATACCCTTTCTCCCTCACCTTCGAACATCGAAGCAGAAGAATCCAGCTGTGATCCGAAGAGGAAATCCGTGATTGCATCGCTGACCTCCTCGGTACGGGTCCAAGGGAAGGAGAACGTGAAGCACCCGAACAGAACAGTCAGTGCTGGAAACTTCAGGGACCAAGGAGAAAAAGAGTGAAAGGCTCAAGGAAGTACAGAAGGGGCAACAACACTCCAGAAAGGGACAAATGACCCCATCTTCCCGTGGCTCGAATCTGGAAGGTCGAGTGTTGTTACATGGACAATCTGATACGATCTAGGCGAACCATAAGGGTCCAGAGCGGATCGAGACTTGCAGGCAAGACCTTTTGTAAGGGGAGGGAAGACACAGCTGCCTGATGATGGACCTTGAAAAAGGCATGTATCAAAATAACTCTTTTTTTTGTTCCGATAACATTTTTTGTAAAGTTATAAAAGTTGGGAAGGGGAGTGAAGGGGGGGAAAGGAGGGGCTCAAAACATTATATTTGGATTTATATGTGCAAAAGGACCGTGCGGTAATGGTTCCTACCGGTGGTCCGACACCATACTTTGTTTCCATCCAGTCCGAATCGGACGCCACCAAGTCAACATGCAAGCCCTCGATGATGGGGGGAAAAGATGAACAAAATGAACAGAGGGCAGGGGATAACGCATTGTATTCCCCTAAGGGGGGGGGGGGGATAAAGATGCCAAAGATTAAGGCGGTCTGGCACACTTAACGGAACACTCCGATCCCGGTGGAACCCAGTGACAAAAGATGGGACCCAGCAGATAAACCAAGAACACACCACAATGGCAAATAACATCAAGGTAAGCGAGAGGCCAACCACAATCAAAATAGGGACATTGAACGTCAAGGGACTTAATTCCCCCCACCAAACGGTCACTCGTGATGAGGAAATTCAAAAAGTCAAAGCTCGACATACTCTTCTTGCAAGAAACCAAATACATTAAAGGGGAAGAAAGAAGGATCTTAAACGCCCGAACAGGCACCGAACATTGGGCCTCGAGCCCACTCAGTAAAGCTGGCGTCGGATACAATTCGAAGTACACAAAACCTGGGCAGATGTGAGTGGCAGAGCGCTGGTGCTCGTAGGTAAGGTATAGGGCACTGCCATCACATTCGCCTCTATATATGCACCCAACTCCGGCCAATCCAGGCTCCTACAACACATGGTCCCTAAAGTAATGCTTGAAGCACAAAGCGAAGTAATCATGGGAGATGACCTCAACATGTGGGCCGACCCAACCCTGGACAGACAAGTTGGAAACCCACTGGCGAATACCCCACCAGAAGCCGGCCACTCAATAATAGTCAACATGATGGACACCTACAAACTAACAGATGCTTGGCGCCACATGAACCTACAAGAAACGACGTTCACATTTTACTCCGCGCCACATACACCAGAATCGATTATCTCTACCTCACACCAGAGCTAACAGACGCGATGTCTGCATCCAATATATCCCCTATAACATGGTCAGATCACGATATGGTCACGGTCGCCCTCGATCGTATGGCACTCCCCACAGAAGCTCGAAGTGGCGCTGCAACGAAACGCTCTGGAAGGACCCGGTATTTCGTGAACATCTTGAGAAGGAGATTGAACAATACTTTGAGCTCAGTAACACAGGTGAAGTCTCGATAAACACAGTATGGGAGATGGGGAAAGCCACTTGGAGAGGAACCCTAATCCAAGAAGGAGCAGCACGTAAAAGAGAGTGCCAACTCGTAGAAAACAGGCTAAGGAACGAAATAACGCAATTAGACCGCAGCGCTCAATCCCCCGGTTCCGACAGAGACTGAAAAATAGAGGAGGCCACCAGCAAGAGAGAGGAACTGCGGCAGCTGGAAATAGACCAGACAATCCAAAAACTCCAATATTTAAAACGGAAACAATACGAGAAAGGGGACAAAGCCGACGCGCTCCTTGCCGCCAGACTTCGTGGCCAACGCAAAGAGAGATGGGTGTCAGCTATACACAAGGAAATGGAATCCCACATGGACCACCCTTGCAACATTCCTGAAGCCTTTGCTAACTTCTATGAGAATTTGTACATCTCGGACACTCCCACAGATGAGGGTGCAATTGCAGAATACATGAACACGATTACCATCCCTAGCCTATCTCGCGACACAGCACAAGCTCTTGACGCCCCCATCACGGGTGAAGAAATAGCAGACGCAATTAAAAGACTCCCAACAGGGAAGGCCCCCGGAAATGATGGTTACACAGCAGGATTCTACAAAACCTTTAGTGACACCCTCCGCCCAGTAATGGTTGAGTTTTTCAATCATATCCTCCAAACTGGCCTCGCCCCCGCATCCTTCTCTGAAGCACTGATCACGGTCATCCCGAAAGAAGGAAAATACCCCACCCAATGCACCTCTTTCCGTCCCATCTCCCTCCTAAACACGGACGCCAAAATCTACACAAGGGTCCTCACTGCACGACTGGAGACGCACTTGCCTGCTATAATCCACAATGACCAGGTGGGATTCATACTTGGAAGACAGGGTGCAGATTCAAACCGCAAGACTCTCCACCTCAATCACGAAGCCAAGAAGATGCCAAACTCAGCGGCACTATTTTCAATTGATGCAGAAAAAGCATTCGATAGGGTCGAATGGCGTTTCCTGGAAGCTACATTAAAGAAAATAGGTCTTGGCCCTACTCTCAGACGCGGAATCAAAGCTCATCCCGAGCTGCTGTAGCAGTAAACTCCCAACACTCCTGCTGGTTTAACCTAAGCAGAGGAACGTGACACGGGTGCCCTCTCTCCGCAATACTATTTGCGCTATCATTGGAACCACTAGCGCAAATGCTGAGAGCCAACTAAGGCGTTGAAGGGCTTCACGTGTGCGAGAAAGAATATAAGTTGGCCTTGTATGCAGACGATATCCTGCTCCACGTGCAGAACCCGATGACATCAATTCCAGAGCAATCCGCCTCATTGAACAATATGGCGCCCTGTCGGGCTTCAAAATCAATAAAGCTAAATCAATCCTCTTCCCGTTACAGGAAGCCCCCACCAGCCAAAGAGCAGAACTCTAGCAACTCGGCCTCATCATAGGGGGTCCCACAATCTGATACCTAGGCGTCAATTTGACGAGAGACATTTCTGATATATACGAGGCCAACTTCCCCCAACTCCTCATCGCCTTTAAAGCAGACCTCGCACAATGGCAACCCCTCACAATCTCATGGATGGGACATCTGAACGCCATTAAGATGGTTAGTCTACCACGCTTCCTATACCCTTTCCAAGTACTTCCCGTCACAGTCCCAGAAGAATTTTTCAAACAGGTGAAAAGGGCAATAACTGGATTCTTGGGGGAAGGAAAGAAGCCTAGAATACCCTACGAAACTCTCATATTACCGAAGGATCAAGGTGGGGTAGGCCTCCCTGACATTGAACGATATTATCAGGCAGCGCAGTTGAGAGTCCTTATCCCCCACCTCAGAGACCGGAAAGATCTGCAGTGGGTCCAGCTGGACAATGATAACCTGACCCCTGCGACGCTATCTGAATGGTTATGGGTCCCCAGACCACAACTCGCACGAAAATTGCGAAACCACCCTATACTGGGAACCATATGGAATATATGGAAAGAAGGGAAAGGGATGGCGGGAGTGAACACATGGCCATCCCCCTTGAGCACCTATGGGCCCCTGGGGTCAGAGAGGAAATCCCGGAACATCCTATTTATCCAACCTGGTTTGACGCAGGACTCGAAAGGGTTGGACAACTATGGGGAGATGACAAATTTATATCAATCACAGACCTGGAAGACGCCCTCCAACTGCACCCTATTCCAATTTTCCTTTATCTCCGATTGAAGGGAGTTCTAACCAGACGGGAGTGGAAGACCAAGATACAGAGAGAACTCACTTCCTTCGAGAGAATCCTCAATACAACCTCTATGAACAAAGGCCTGATCGAACGCATTTACAGTACCCTGATCACCAAAGACCAAAATCCAAACCATCGCCTCAAGGAGAAATGGGAAAAGGACTTCAACAGAGAATTTGATCAACAGGCATGGGACACAATCTGCAAAACTCCGTCCCGAATATCCATCGCTGCACTATACAAACTACATGTCATAAAACTACTCCATAGATGGCAGTATGATCCCCACAGACTATCGAAAATGTACCAGACCAACAGCCCCAAATGCTGGAGACAATGTGGAGCAGAGGCCAACTATTGGCACGTGTGGTGGGACTGTCCCAAAGTCTGTATATACTGGAACGAAGTGCTCGGATGGATCAAGGAAATAGATGGCATTGAGCGGGAACCATTCCCCCCTCCTGACTTTATTTAGCCTGGAAGAAGAGGAAGATGAACTAAGTAGAATAAAGGGACTCGCTTCCCCACTCATACTTGCCGCAAGGGCCGGTCTGGTTATCAAATGGAAATCTCCACGCCTTCCAACCAAAAAAGAATGGACTGCCATTGCAACAAACATATACACGATGGAAGAAATCACAGCAGTCCTACATGAAAAAACAGCCCACCACGAAGAAACCTGGTGTGAATTCGCCAATTTACACATCCCAAGCCAAAGACAAACGACACCGGAAGATCCAGAACCGTCGTAATCAATATATGAATAAGAGACCTGACCACCATCCTACAGCATAGAGGCAACCAGGCCTGTCGCACCGAACGAACACATCCAAGCCAACCGAGATCGACATCCCATCTCGCGCTAACCACAGATTAAACTGTCACAGACAAAATGGACAAACTCGTCAGACCGTCTTGGGGAGGATGGGGAGGGAGTGAACAAGAACACTTTACCCATAAGGGGCAGGGGGTTCACTGTTGTTAGTAACAATACCATTGTTTAATCTCAATAACATATTGATGTACCTATGTGAATGCAACATGAGTGTACATATGCATATAACCCTTGTGTTTCAAAATCAATAAAATTTAAATTAAAAAAAAATAATAATAGGCTTTCTACTTATCTTTCTAGAGGAGTATCTAACTGAGCCTACAACTATCTTAACAAACTTGAATCAGATCAGGAGAAGATCTCCCCTCTCCTGTTTATCTCTTATGACAAATGTCTCTTCTTTGCTCCAAAGTTCTCTTTAGTATGATATCTTTAAATAGTCTCTTGCCACCTTCTGGATAAGTTCATGTAACTTTAACAATGCACTTGGGTTTGATCCCCTCTTTAGGGACAGCTTTTTGACACTCCCGTTTAGCACTCTTTCTTATACTTTGATCTAGGCTTATATGCCTTTCTGACTCTTGTAACCCAGGCCTTCTTAAATTGGGTATACTTTCTTGTGACTTAACCTTCCTCCCACTCCTGAGGGTTGCTCAGCTGGATTATTTCTCCTCTTATTTGGTTCACTTGATTTCAGTTCACGTTCATATGGAACAAGTTACTTACCTGTAACTGCTGTTCTCCAGCATGGGT
Organism: Ambystoma mexicanum; assembly: GCF_040938575.1. Taxonomy (NCBI): domain Eukaryota; kingdom Metazoa; phylum Chordata; class Amphibia; order Caudata; family Ambystomatidae; genus Ambystoma; species Ambystoma mexicanum. Next base: position 685,608,664 of record NC_090934.1, on the reverse strand, counting down.
CTGGCATGGATTCACATGCTCATGAATATTCCCCGTCGTCAGGCCGGGAATCCTCGGTATAGAAAAAAAATCAGTATCGGTTTCGTTTCTGATCTGTCTTTCTTAGTAGTAACCAATCACTGGTCTCTGGGTCATACTGCCCCCAGCCAATGACTGCCCTCTCCCTAAGCCCCCCCTCCGGCAGCCACCCTCAGATTTGGTAGCACGTAAACTGGCAGTATGACCAAGTGAAGAGCCGCAGAGGGGTAGGCGGGAGGGTTCGCATGTGAATCCATGCCAGACCCATGCTGGAGAACAACAGTTACAGGTAAGTAACTTGTTCCTTCTCCAGCATGGGGTCTGGCATGGATTCACATGCTCATGAATAAGAGAATACATAGCAGTACACACATGCACAACCACGGGAGGTGGCAACAGGCTCAACATTAAGCAATACAACAACTCAACATTAAGCAACTCTTACCTCCTCACCAGGCTCACCTTAGGCGAACAGGTTGCGCAGCACTGCTTGGCCGACCCTGGACTCCTCCCTGAAGTCCCGATCGACGCAGTAGAATCTTCTGAAGGTGTGCGTCGACCTCCACGTCGCAGCCCTGCAGATGTCCAGCAGGGGCACACCAGACAGGAACGCCATGGTAGCAGCGATCGCTCTGGTCGAATGGGCTCTCGGACGGCCGGGCAGCTGTCGGTTTGCCAACCGGTGACAGTGCATGATGCAGCCGGAGAGCCATCTGGAAATGGAAGTCTTTGAGAGAGCCTTCCCTTGATTCACAGTCCCAAAGTTCACAAACAGCTGTGACGTCTTCCGAAAACTCTTTGTGCGGTCCACGTAGAACTTCAGCGCTCTAGCTACATCCAGCAAGTGCAAAGTCCTCTCAGCCGGTGACGAAGCCGACGGGAAGAAAACTGGCAACACCAAGGGCTTGTTGAGGTGGAAGTCCGATGGCACCTTGGGCATAAAGGATGGGTGTGTCCTCAGCACCACCCTCGTGTCATGAAAAGTCAAGTATGGAGGCTTGCAAGATAGGGCCTGGATCTCTCCCACTCGTCGTGCGGAGGCGATGGCCACGAGGAAAGCTGTCTTCCATGACAGGAACTTCAAAGGCGCCGAATGCATAGGCTCGAATGGGGCCCCCATGAGCTTGGTCAGCACCACATTAAGCTCCCACGCCGGGGCAGGAGCCTTCACCGGCGGGAATGATCGGAATAGTCCCTTCATGAATTCTTTCACCAGGCGATGAGACCACAAGGACGCCCGTCCCGTCGTCCTGGTATATTGGGAGATTGCAGCCAGATGTATTTTGATGGAGGCGTGAGCCAGTCCAGCTTTGGCCAGCGACAGTAGGTACGGCAGTACTTGAGGGGCCGTAATCCGCAGAGGGTTAATCTTCTGTGCACGGCACCAGACAGAGAACCTCTTCCATTTATGTCCGTAGCACTTGAGGACGCCCTGGCCTTTGCAAGAACCTCTCTGCAGTCGGCCAGGATGTCGTACCCTCCAAACTCTAGTGCTGCAGGAGCCAGGCCTGCAAGTTCAGCGACTCCGGGTTGTTGTGAAGAATGGCGCCTCCTTCTCTGGAGAGAAGGTCTACGTCCGTCGGCAGCTTGACTGGTGGGGACGTTGACAAGTCCAGAAGGTCCGGGAACCAGATCTGCCTCGGTCACGCCGGTGCGACGAGGATCATCATGCACCGGGACCTCTTGAGCTGGTTGATGAGCCGGAGCAGCAACGGCAGCGGAGGGAACGCATAAAGAAATAGGCCGTCCCAGGGGAACGAGAAGGCATCGTCCATGCTCCTCGGCTGCGGGAACCTGCTGGCGAACCTCCGGCACTTGGAATTCGTCGCCGTCGCGAAGAGATCGATTTTGGGTTCGCCCCATCGTCGGAAGAGTCGATCCACTTGATCCTGGTGTAGTTCCCACTCGTGGCACGAGCGCAGCTCCCTGCTGAGTGAGTCGGCGATCGTGTTTTTTATTCCTGCCAGATGAAGAGGCACCAGAAACATCCCTTGGGCGACGGCCCAATGCCACAGATCCTGGGCTTCCTTGGATAGGGCCGGGGACCTGGTTCCGCCCTGCTTCCGGATGTAGAACATTGTGGTGGTGTTGTCGGTGAAGATCCACACCACCTTGCCCTTGAGGGACGGAAGAAAGGACCTGAGGGCCCGGAACACCGCACAGAGCTCCAAGATGTTGATGTGGAGAGACTTCTCGTCCGGGAGCCAAAGGCCTCTCGCGTGAAGATCTCTGGAGTGTGCTCCCCAACCTTCCAGGGAGGCGTCTGTCATCACCGTCACCTGGTGAGCTGGGGTCTGAAAGTCCGTGCCCGCCGACAGATAGGAGCGGGTACCCCACCACCGGATCGCCTGACGGAACGTCTCGTTGAGAGGGATCCTGTCCTTGAAGCTGCCCGTCGACTGGATTCAGCGGGCTTCGAGGAACTCCTGTAAGGGTCTCACCCGAAGCCTGCAAAGGCGCACCAGATAAATGCAGGAGGACATCACCCCGAGGAGGGACTTGATAGATCTTACCCTGGCCATGTCCGTGGCCAGCAGTCGCTGCACTTTGCCCAGAATGGTCCTGGTCCTTTCCTCCGACGGCGAGGCCAGCCGCGCCACTGTGTCGAGCTTGGCTCCCAGAAACAGGGCGACTTGCGACGGAACCAGGTGGGATTTTGGAAAGTTGATGGAGAATCCCAGGTCTGTGAGCAGCTGGACGTCTTCGCAGTGTGCTCCACGGCGAGCTCCCTTGTCCTTGCCCGGATGAGCCAGTCGTCTAGGTAGGGGTAGACGTGGATCCTCTGCAGGCGCAGCCGCGCCGCCACCGGTGCAAGGCACTTGGTGAACACCCTGGGTGCCGACTTCAATCCGAACGGGAGGGCCTTGAACTGGTAGTGCCGCCCTTGGACCACGAACCTGAGGAACTTTCGGTGTCTTTTTAGAATGGGGATGTGGAAGTACGCATTCTCCAAGTCCAACGACGACAGGAAATCGCCCTCCTCCAGCTGTCCCAGCACATGCTGGAGGGTGACCATACGGAACTTCTGTGCCTTGATGTACTTGTTCAGTCGTCGTAGGTCCAGGATGGGGCGCCATCCTCCTGTCTTCTTTTTTACGAGGAAGTACCTTGAGTAAACTCTGGAGCCCCGAAGCCTCTTTGGGACGAGCTCGATGGCACCCTTCTTGAGCATCGCCCTTACTTCCAACAGTAGTTGAGGGATGTGATTTTCCTTCCAGGCCACGGGTGGAACGCGAGGGCACTTCTTCTGAAACTCAAGGGCGTACCCTTGGGCCAGGGCGTGCAGCACCCAACGGTCGGTGGAGATGGACTCCCACACGCTGATGAACCTTGCCAGCCGGCCTCCCACCGGGGTGCTTCGACGGGGGCCCGACCCCACGGTCGGTTCAATCTTGTTTGGAGGCAGCCTTGCCTCCTTGACCTCCTTGACGACGACGGGCACCACCTGACTTGCCGCGTCCCCTGTAGGCTTCCTGGGATGAAGATCTTGGCGGTAAGTGGAGGAGCCACTGCTGGATCCCTTGGAGGTACCTTGTCTGCCTCCGGAGCTCCGAAAGGACGGCCGTCGTTGTTGGAGCACTCCCAGTGCCCGGGCAGTCTCTTTGTCTGTCTTGATGGCCTGAAGGGACTCATCAACCGCCTTCCCAAACAGGTTGTTCCCGTCGAAGGGCATGTCCAAAACCTTTGTTTGTACGTCGTGGCGGAAATCCGTGGCCTTGAGCCATCCTCGTCGTCTCAAGCAAACGCCGTTGCCCAACTGACGGAAACCGGTGTTGGCGATGTCCGTTGCCACCATGATGGCGTGGTCTGAAGCAATCTCCCATCCTGTAGGATTTCAAGGGCCTCAGACTTCCTTCCGGACGCCAAAAGGGCTAACAGAGGGGCGATTTTGAACCACAACTCCCTGTCGTAGCGGGCTACGATAGCCAGGGCGTTGGCTGCCTTGATAGTCGTCGCTGCGGATGAGATGATCCGTCGTCCCATCGTGTCCAACTTCCTGCCCTTGCCGTCCGGCGGGGAAGTTGATGTCGAGGCCGATGCCCCCCCAGCTTTCTTCTTTGCCGCCGCCGAGACGACCGAATCCGGGCTAGGTTGTGCCCGAAGGCACAAGGGGGCAGCGTCGGGGACCCGGTACTTCTTCTCGTACCGGTCCCTCTTTGCCGGCGTCATGGCAGGGTTCTTGAGGAGGACGAGCCCCTCATCCCAGATGTCATCAAAAAGCGTACCTCTGTCGGGGGAAGGGGCAACCTTGTCCTTATCTCCGAGCATAAGGACTGAATCGCTGACAAAATGGCCGCCGAGGTGTCCAGCGGCGCCGGAAACGACGGGCGCGAGGGCTCTTGAGCCTTGTCGGCAACACCGTAGCTCTCGTCGTCGCCCTCGTCGGGATCCCTCCCGATGGGCTGGGCCTCTTCCACGACTTCGATGAGCGCTTCTTCAGAGGTCGTGTCCGTATCCACGATGGCCACCAGCCCCTCCCCCCACCTTTTCCAACAAGGACTTCGTGGGGGTCTTCTCAATGGGTCTGAAAGACTCCCTCCGCGGTGGCAGGGAGGCTCTGGGTCCTGAGGGCGCCCCCACTGGTGTAGCCTCCACAGGCTGAGCCAGGGCCATGGAGACATCCTCAATCGAGGTCTTAGCAGGGTGAATTAAGGCCATTGTCACCTTCTGGAAGCCTGGGGCCTTCACCTTGGGGCGAGGGTCCGAGCCTCGCTCCCCCTCTGCCGGAATCTTTGAGATCGACCGGGGCCTCTCCAGAAGCTTCGCCGGGTTCTCGGACTTCCTCTTACCTGAGCCAGAGCGTTGGCTCGTGGTTGATGGCGCCGGGGAGGATGCGCCCTGCCTGGCAGCCAAGGAGCCCGACCGTTCGGCGCTCCCGGTGCCCGCGGACTTGCGGTGCTTAGCCTTTTGTTGGGCCCCCGTCGCCGGGGCACCCTCACAGGATTTAGAAGACCGCTCGGACTTCTTTTTCTTCTCCTCACCTGACGGGCTCTTCCCTTCCAGCCAGTTGGCGAGACAGAGGTGGCGATCCTTCATGTTCCGCTCGACATGTTCCCACAAAACGCACAGTCCTTCTCCTTGTGCGTCTTGTCCTCATGGAGACAGTAGAGGCATAACGAATGCTCGTCCTCCTTGAAAACATTCTGAAGCTGGCATCCAGGGCAGGTCCTAAACAGCTTCCCAGGCGTCAAGCTTCCTTTCTCCTGGGCCATGTCTGGGGTAGGCCTCGGAACTTCTGGAATCCTCCAAAAGCGTAACTCAACAAAATCTTCACCCTTAAGGGGCGTAGAAAACTCCGAAACGGATCCCCATTGATCTGATGTAGAAACGGTGGAGCTTGAGGCTCTATTTAACCGAAAAATTAGAAAAATCTCCTGAAAAAGCACGAAAACGCAGCAAATGCTTGAGAGCTACAGCACGAGGACTCCCAACACTTGAACGTGCGGTAGAAATCTGAGGATGGCTGCCGGAGGCGGGGCTTAGGGAGAGGGCAGTCATTGGCTGGGGGCAGTATGACCCAGAGACCAGTGATTGGTTACTACTAAGAAAGACAGATCAGAAACGAAACGAAACTGATACTGATTTTTTTTTTTCCTATACCGAGGATTCCCGGCCTGACAACGGGGAATATTCATGAGCATGTGAATCCATGCCAGACCCCATGCTGGAGAATAATATAAATCTCTCCGTTTTGCTCCACTCTTTACTTCTCAAACCATGGGGTACTTCCCCTCTTGCCAGGGTATTTGTGCCCAATTATTAATGTCTTCTCGTTCAGTCTTATTCGTTATTCTCTTTATCACACTAACACAGTTCCACTTAAATGGCTTTAAATTCAGTATCTTGTCAACTTCACTGGGACAAGTGTTTCTCACTCCAGGGGAACGTTATCAGGCTTAGTGCTGGTTCGGGTTTTCCTCATCTCATCTGGAGTTTGTGCGTCTCAATGTTGCTGGTGTCCCTCCATCGGTCCTCTCGCTCGTTGCAACTGACTATCGGTGCGGGTAGCAGGGCATCTCATTAACTCCCCGACTGGGCGTACGGCCCACCCCAAAGTCGTTGCGGTCACACCACCACTGGGATTAGGATTCCCTTCTCCTCTGTTTCTCTCTGCTTTGGAAACGCAGGGCCTCCAGCATTTCCCTGTGACATGCAGGACTTCTCTGAAAGTCGTGGGCTCTGTCTCCTCCAGGCTTATGCTGTTTTCTCTCTCTCTCTGTTTATCGCTTGCCCTCAGCGTGCTCTCCGCCTTCAGTCGAAACGTCTGTTATATGTACGTCTCTCTTTAAAGAGAAAGATCCTTGTCCTTGTACACAATGAGGTATGTTAGCTGTGTCTTCAACCATATCTCTGGATCTTATCATTTTCTTCATATTTGATAGTCCCATAAATGCCACGATGGTGGATGGTCTAGGGAGCTCCTCACAGGAACGGGAGTCTTTGTCCCCTAAGAGGGAGTCTCTCCCAGGGAGGACCCACTTGCTCGGACCCTTAGGGAGGTCTTGCTGAGCGGGCTCACCTCCCTAGCTTCAAAGGGACGAATACCCTCAATGAGTCACAGAGAGGTGTGTACGGTGCGGTGCATGTGTGGCATTAGTGTGCAGAGGGAAATGTATGCCTGCAAGTGGGGGGGGTGTGTGTGTGTGTGTGTGTGTGTGTGTGTGTGTGTGTGTCTGTCTGTCGATGTGTGTATGTATATCATCGAAACCAAATCTGCTCACTGCTCACAATATCTCTGTAATCTGCGCTTTCCCCATACGTGCTAAAAAATAGCTCTGTCAGTTAGGATAAAAGGCCCAAACTTCCCAGCTTAACAAAATAAAGCAAATGGGCTGTAAAGTAAAATGAATAAACGAGCTAACGTTACTTGTCCCACAGCTGGAAAGCAGAACTAGCAGGCAGGGTTGTGCAGCGACCTCACATGGGGGAGTCAATCTTTGACCCGTGTGAGGTCATATTTAAGTTTCCTATTTCCTCTAGTGTCAATCAGCTGCACATTGCATGTTTGCTGATAAGGCTGTGAGACATGCAACTGATGGACAACTAGATAAGAATCTACAATAGGTGTGGTATGGGCAGAGAGCAGCAGCAATGGGGAGGGAAAAACATAGGCCTTAGCATGCCCATGGTCGTTGAAGGTGAAGATAAAACAATATCTGCTGGCTGTGTCCATCATCACATGCCATCTCCCTTACATTTACTATTCCCATATCAATATTTTGAGTGTTATAGGTGTTTAACTCCACCTAATGGCCAAAACCTACTGAGGTGGACTAATTCTATATACTTTGATCAACCATGATCTTCATTGCACATGTTACTTAATGTTGATTTCAATATTACAGAAAAATGGGCGAGACCCTCAGTGGGCGAACATGGTTTGGGTCAGAATATAGTGTAAGGAACAACAAGTATAACCACGATGCAAAACAACGTAATGTGTTGGATCTATTCTAAATATTTGATAGGTTTAATAAATGCTAAAGAAGTCACGAACAATATCTCATGGGTTTCTCAATCACATAACATTTTTGGCAGCTCTGTTAGACATGATCATTGATTGATCGTGTCACAACATTCAGGGTAATGACAAATGTACTCTGCATGAAGATCCTTCAGCATTAATACTGTTGCATCAAGTACAGTAGCCTAGGGTAATGCAGAATACACACTATAGCAAAATACACTGACTCACAATTTTAAGCGAGTAACAATCTCTGCATGCTCTTTTGTGTATTTCCATCGAATTGGATTTATGGTTATACATTTTTGTATTCTACCTGATCTTGTCACTTATGTGAGTTTGTGTGATGATTCAAATCATTAATCTTTTTCTTTGGTATTTTGATTCTATATCTGTTTCACAATTTACACTTTGAAATATTTATTTTTCGTTGGCCACCACACCAACGTTAATAATTAAAAAAATGTTATGTGATTGAGAATTCCATGAGATATTCTTCGTGACTTCTTTAGCACTTAATTAAATCTATCAAATAATTAGAATAGATACAACACATTACGTTGTTTTGCATCTTGGTTATACTTGTTGTTCCTTATACTTAATGTTGATCATGAGAGAAAGCAGCATTGGCAAAGCCAACAGTTGTGGCTATTGTGCAGGCATGGGTTATGTATTTACTAGGCCTTGCAATAACGGTACTACCTGGCCATAAGCTGGCAACAGCTGGAAAATGGTGCTATTAGCCAGGCATATTTTTAGAAAGCCTGGCAAATCCCGATCTGATACCTACAAACAAGCCAAAATTGTTGGTTTTGTCAGTGTTCCTTGTTAGCAGAAATGTATTGCAAGGAATTGTAAATCAATCAAGTGGCTGAAGGCACACTTTGTTAAAAAAAATGATTACACCAGTAGCAGATTTACAGCTGCAATTAAGCCTCCACGCGGACTAGGTAGAAATAACACTGGTAGGTCAAAGTTTGATGTTACTACTTGAGAGGGCTAGCTAAGGGAGATCCCAGGAGGATGTGTTTTGGACGCGGAGGTGCATGTAGCGGGTGGGAATGGTCAATGGGATTAGCATGGCCATGGGCTGTCAGTGGGTAGATAAATAACCAAACACACACAATCAATGTCTCTCTTTCTGACATCTCCCTCCTAGCTGTTCTCCAATTAAACTGTTTCAGTTTATAGGTGTTGAGCTATACAAAAGTGAGATTTTAGAGGGGAGGCGGATGTCTAGAGTATTGATGCAACGAATCGTGCGTAACCTACATCTTCTCCCATACATTTTGATCACTTTATTAGAAGCAGGTTTTTATATTAGTAAGCAGAACGTTCTTTTAGCGTTGGCTGCGTAACTTCTGCCACAAGTGATTACATTTGCATTGATTTATGATTTGGCATTTTTATGAAGAAGAAAGGGTAGGGCCGGGTATTTTATTAACATTACAAAAGCAATCGCTTTTTTTTTATTGAACCAAGTAGGCAATTTAGTCCTTGCACTGTTGCATCTCATGCATGGTTTTGTTATCATTTTGGAACAACAATGCCTGGGAGAGTGGTTACTCTGGCCCATTTGGTGCAAGTGAAAATATTTCAAAGTATCTTGATTTGTGCAGGCTGGACAAAAGTTGCATGCTACTTAGCACGAGTGTCAAATTTGAACCAGCATGTACAACTGTGAGTCGGTAACATATATTTTGTTCTCTATATTCATCCTGTACCTAGCCTCAAATGACAAGGAATACAAGTGGCTCATATATGTCATAGGTGAGGACATTTGTTGATCAGGCTCCTATAAAAGGAGGTATTAAAAAAATGTATCCCTTAACTCTGGGTATTGAATGATGTGTTGAATTTCAGGGATTTTCCGTGATTCCACACAGTGATCCATGCAACCCTTCAAGCATGTGGCCGTTTTTAGTAGTAATGTCATTTAATATTTTATGCAATGGAAAAAGCATCTTCTTGAACGTATTTGCGAGTGTGTCTATGTGTGACTTTAAGAGGTACAGTCAAAGGGGTACAACTCTGGGGCGTAAATAACTTTTTTGGGGGGTAATTAAATGTGAGCTTTAGTAGGCAATTTCAAGTAAAATTTATGTTGGTTGTGGCGTGCCCAATATTTGGTGCCTGAATGACTCAAGGCAAGCATACATGCTCTTTCCTCCTCTATTCAATTATTTCTCTTATGAAGGGGGTGTCAGAAACCTGATGGTATTCTCCCACCTACTCCTCCGGGATCTTCCATTGAGGTGGCCAGGGAAGGGCCATCGCTTTTGTATCCTGACTCTGGGGGTGGACAAGCGAGGGAGGATCCCTTGAGTGGAGAGTCACAGGGAATTGGGAGGTGAATACCCAAGGGCAAGACATGGTATGCCCACTTTCCAATTATACACCAACCCACTCTCCCACAGCCTTAATGGGGTATTTTCAATCACACCCATCTCCTCTGCCCCATTCCCAATAAGTACTGGGACGAAGAGGATGTAATCACCAGCAATGAGGATTACCTATAGAAACAACATGGGAATACAGAGTAAGTTCTGCCATGTAACACCTTTGAACTGTCCCACTAACAGTCCGGCAAGGTCAGTCCCTTTATTCTGACTATTCACACCTGACTCCACTTGACTCTTTACACCAGAATAAAATATGTGGTTCTACCCAAGAGTATGAGCAAGCTGGAGTTGCTGCTGGGACTAGGAGAGCCAAGGAGCAGGAAACTGCAGTGGAAGAAGCCTGAAGAGTCCGGAAGAGAGCGGTGTGACAAGACGCTGGTCCGGTGTGTTTGAGGGGCTGCAGCATGGCTATGGAGCCGTGTCTCCAGAGAGCCGGAGTGAAGCAGACCGACCTGCTGGCTGAGCCCAGAGAAATGCTTGTTCCCTTGGGACGTGTGCTGGTCCCAAGGGTGTCTGACGGTCAGGTGGTGAGACCCTGACCTCGACCCATTGTATCCCAAAGAGTCCGCTTGCCAGCGCCACATTTCGCAACGGGTTTTGTGAACGTGAAGATAGAAACTCAGGAGCTTGCGGATGGCTTGAGTGGGAGTGGAAGCAGACCAGATTTGTAAGCGGCATGAAGGTAAAGGAAGCGGAAAGCAATCGAAAGAAAATCTTAAAGCAAGATGCACTAGTGGTGCGGAAGTAAAGAGAAATAAGAGAAAAAGTGAACATTAAAGAATGTATGGGAAGCAGGTGCGAGCGATCTGACAGACTGACAAAGTGAAAGTAAAAGCGAGACAAAGCAAAGAGGGGGTGTGAGCGACCCGAAAGCAGGAAAGAGGTTGCAAGCAACCCGAGAGCAGGAAAAGAGGGTACGAGTGACCCAAATGCTGCAAAGGGAAAGTGCAAGAAGCACGACAAAGAGGAAGGAAGGTGCAAGGGTGAACAATCAAAGGAACAGAGTAACAGAGTGTGCCATGGGCACGATAAAGACAAGAGGAGTGTTCAAAAGGCATAGTAAAGTGAGAAGAGGGTGCAGGTGTGCACAGCATAAGGAAAGAAAGGCAAAGGAGGGGAAAACCAGAGTGGAAAGTGCACAGGAGGGAAAGGTGCCGAAAGAAAGATATAAAGTACAAAGGGAGTGGTCAGAAGTCAGAGCGGTCGCACAGGGGAAGAGCCATAGCCCAGCATTTTTTTAAAGTCTCTGACACTACCCCATGTAAAGAACTGTGTGTTCAAACGGTGCATCCTGACAAGGTGAACTTTTGTTTGAAACTAGAGGGGCCTAGGCTTGGGGGAAGGGAACCCTAAGAGGCCCACAAAAGGCATTGTTGAACTTTGTGTAGGGAGGCCTAGACTAGGTGAAGGGAACCCCGAGAGGCCTTACAGGAACTGTCTTTTTGTTTGGAACTGGAGGGATTGAAGCTTGGTGTGGGGGGTCCCCAAGAGACCCAGAGACATTGTGAACTTTGACTTGCAGCAAGAGCCCTTTATGGAAGGTTCTGAGGGCAACCCTTTTGAGTGAAACTATTTTGAACTGCTAGAACTACACCCATTGGTAAGACTACCTGAAACCAGTTGTGGTTTACATCTCCTTTTTAACCACCATTTTTCCTTTAAGACGACCCTGTATCACATTTGGTTTAAGAGTGAGGGCAAGCATAGGTTTGGACGCAGTTGAACTTTGGTTGCAGACTTGCGGACATCGATGGCCTTTAGAAACATCAGTTGAGGTAACAATCCCCCTAGAGTTAGTTAGGGCCAGGTAGGCATCACACCAACCCCACAAAAATTGATAAATAAAGGTTTTCAAACTGTTACTTTTGAGTCTGTTTCGCTCTTGATATGATGCCTGTATCACAGGGGTTAGAACATTATTTTGAAGTGCAGAACATTTTGTTCGTTGGGCTTTGGAAAAAATCTGCTCCCCTGCCTTAGGCACTGATTTTATTTGGAATGATGCCAGAAAAAACGGTGCCCTCAATACTAGGAAACATGACATCAAATACGAATATTGCACACGCCTAATGACGTTCGTAATGTTTAATTGTATTGTTATTGAAACACAGCTTTGCTAAAATCCAATGTACATTATCAACCAGTAAGCTTATTTAAATACAATTATGCTATGGTTTACTGCAAGTTCTGGTCATCTGGTTTCCTGCACGCATTGCTTACTTTGGAGGCAGTTATAGTGGTATAATGTTATCGTGCGCGTGTTATCTTAAAAACTAAAAAAAACACTTTCTAATTAAGCATAATTTTGAGTGTTGCTACAATAAATTAGCGTTGTGTTCACAGAAGATCGTAACACTGTTCTCACATCGGTTTACCTAGCCCCAGAAGCGTATATGGAATAATCGGCATATATGTGATCGTCATCTGCTTGCAGAAAGCCGAGATCACAGGGAGGTTTTCCCTAGCTGCCATGAGGGCTTTTTGTTCCAAGCCCCCATCTGTGCGTACCATGTTGTGTTATCATATGGGAAGAGGGCTTTTCTATAATCTGCTTCGCTGCACCGCAGTTTCAATCTTCGTTCCATGTTTGTGTAATTTAGAATTTTAATGAGACCGTGTCTCGTGTGAGCTTTGAAATTTATTAAAAGCTCTTTTGTGCATATGCTTTTGTTCTTGCTAAATAGGCCCAGTGCATTTAACACTGGTGGATTTGTATTCATTGGTTTGGCTATTTGGAGATTAATCGACTGAGAACTATAATGCTTATCAGTTGATGTCTTCAGATATGTTGAAAAGCATGTAAGTATATCAGTATACATTTACTACGTTTTTGAAAGAGTGAGAAATTAGTCACCATTTCTGTCATGTGGTCACTCGAAATGTGAGGGCAAAAAGGAAAACCATATGCAGTAGATCAGTGCATAAGGCATAGAAAGTGTTCATCAGTGTACAGCTACCTGAAGGGTACCACAGTATGTAAGCACCACTGATCTTTGTTTAGAGCAAAGATAATTTTTAACAAGGAAACCATTTTCCTAGGAGCGATGACCATTGTCATCTTGGAAAGGTATAAATACCTCAACTGTGGTTTAGTTTCCACACAATTGCTATAAATGTGTCCCTAAATTAGTCTGGATCGTGCTGTATGCACCTACAACACATAATCTGTTGAAGCGAAAATGCATGCTGTTAAGCTATTTCATCATATAACTATGTTGGGGGAGGGGGAAATGGACCTGTGTTTCAGCCAACCTATGATTCAAGGTACATTTTGTGAAAACAGTGTACCAGAAAGTGGGAACTAAAATCAATGGAATGATATTTCTGCTTTGCGGATATACTTGTCTTTTTATCGAATAACCAATTCATCTGTATTGCTTATCACAAAACACCTGCAATATAATACTATAAAAGCAGAACATGTTCATATCAGAATCATTTACAAAATTGGTTAAAACTGTGGAAAAACATAATCGCCTGAAAGAGGGCATGTCTGCCTCCAAACGCAGGGAAAAACTGTCTCCTAGTCTTCTCGTCCTTCCAGACTTGGTTTGCTATAGAAAACGTAACTAAATGGGAGTCAGTCTGAGGGCTCATAGCAAGGCCAGCCACACACTTCTTATATCCTCAGTAGGCAATTGTAGTTTCCAGTGAGAGTGCATAATGGCTACAAACCATATTAAAACTCTTACCAACCCTTCATCGATCCATAAAGTAATCCAGGGCAATATTCCTAGGGACAACTTGAGGTACATTTCCCTCATCTCTAGCTTAGCTAGGAGTTCTATATACTTTTCCTCAGTGGATTTGAGAGAATAATAAACAGTCGCTCTGGAGTGACGCAATTCTGCACAAGAGTCTGTTTGTATTAGCCTTGTAAAGGCCCCCAGGATCTTCCTGTACCTCTCCTGCTGGATAAGGTCTGGAGATTCCCGGATATCACACATTTCCCGCTTGACCAGAGAGTTCCTGGTGAATTTCAGCCAGGGGAAGAAATCGGCCCTGTCCCTCACCAGGGCACCAAACAATAATAAAAATAATTAAAAAACAGGGCTTCCTTCTAGGTCCAAATACTGAGCAACAGACTAAGGGGTTCATTGTAGCCTGTAAAGCAACACTTTTAACTCCCAACACCGCTCTAAGAAGAAAGTTAGGCATGCCCGTTGAGAGGAATAAAATAGATTAGGAAAAATATTTTCAGGCATCTTTCGTCATCCTAAATTAGAATAACCCCACAGCTAAATGCTGTGCCAGCTACCGCCGAGTCCTGATGCACAAAGAGGGGAGCGAGCATTATTCTAGTTCCAATTTATGAGAAGTCTGTGAATTCCATTAGCCCTTTGAGTCAATAGGGAGGTACTTATGGCACAGTGTGGAGGTACTAACCCTCCACACTGAAACTGTTGGTTGTCTCCACGACCATCATTCTGGCTTTAGAGCAGCCAGAGGAGCATAAACTGCTTTCCTGAACCCATGTGAAGATCTGCTCTCGAACCCCGACTCCAGCACTCCCTCTGTCCTCATCCTCCTTGAACTTTCCTCTGCTTTCGACACGGTCAACCACGCCATCCTGATTAACTCTGCGAGAACCTGGGCATCACGGATCAGGGCATGGCTGACCTCCTTCCTCTCGGACTGACCCTCCCAGGTCCAGCTTGCGTACTTTCTCTCCACCACCTCTCTCTCTAGATGTTGTGTTCCACGGGCCTCTATCCTCTCTCACTGGCTCTTCAATGTCCATCTGGTCCCTTTGGCCCTCCTGATTTCTATCTTCTACGCTGACTTTCAGTGTTATGCAGATGACACACAGCTCTCTTTCAGGCTACCCTCACCCTCCTCCCCCGCATCGCTCATTCCTGACTGTCTATCCGCTATTCAGGCATGGTGCGCTTCCATCGATCTCTGCCTTAATGCCAGTAAGACGAAGATCCTCCTCATTGAGATCCCTGTGCCTGCTTTTCCTCTCTCACTCTGGCTGCCCTCCTTGCGCCCTCTCCCCTCACCCTCCTGTGAGGCAAAAAACCTTGGGGTCGCTCTCTCCTTCTGCCCCCACATCACGGACCTTGCCAAGAAGGCCCACTTCCAGCTCCACCTTCTCAGAGGTATGCTCCCTTTACTCACCTTCCCCCCAGAAGCTCACTGTCTCCAGAACCCTGGTTCTCTCTAGGCTGGACTACTGCAACAGCCTCTTTCTCAATCTGCCTACTCTTCGCCCTCTGCAACTCATCGAGAACAGGACCGCAAGACTTATTCTCTTGGCCTCAGGCCCGGGGACTGCATCTCTCCAGCCCTGAAATCCCTCCACTGGCTCCCGGTGGCTGCAAGGATCAAGTTCAAGACCCTCTGAATCGCTAACAAGGCTTTTTGCGGCCAGGGCCCTCACTGTCTTCAATTATCTTCCTAAATACCTTCCTAGAGCCCTTCACTCATCTACCTCTAACTCTCTGCAGGGCTGTCGCTTCTCCAAGCCTCTGGAGCGGGCGCCCTGCCTCTCTCCGTCTTCAGCTCTATCTCCTTAAGTTCCCGAAGCTCCTCCAGACCTTCCTTTTCTCCTTTTCTTTCTCTCTCCCTCTCCCCTGCTAACCTACTTTTGCTCCTGCTCCTCATACTCTGCTGACTGGCTGCTTTGTGCCCTCTGAATCTTACAGGGCACCATCCCCTCCACCCCCCGACCAGTCCTGCACTTGCCAACTGGCCTACCCTGCACTTTCTGGCTGGTATTGCACCCTGTTGTCCCAGCCTCCCTTGCACTTAACTCAGAGCCCACTTCCCTGGCTATACACCCCCCCCAGCACGCCCTCCACGCTGCACTTAATGGTGCGCACTTGCACAATCTGAATGTCACAAGGCCTAGTAGGATCGTTTCTAGTCTTCCCTTTGTTCCCATTCCTTACCTTGTTGCACCTTAAAACACTTGTGTACAGGCGCATAATAAATAACAAATCAATCAATCAAGTGTGGAGCACCAAGACCCTGCAGAGGAAAAGTTCGCCCCCTGATAGTCAAATTCCGAGTCCACCGCAACACTTCGCTGGATAGGAATATTCAATGAGTCAACAGCCTCTTTGATCCCCAGATCATCAACGTGGTTTTAGCAGTGTTGATGTGCTAGGCCATAAAGACGGCATATGGAAACTAATACACAATAACCATATACTAAAGTGACACGTCAGATGTGAGGTTCGTTTTCCAAACAAGTCTGGTTTATTTCAAAGTATTCTTAGTCGGCCCACCGGGTCTCACCGCCTCATGACGTGTGTTCCCAAACACCGTGAGATGCGAGAGAGAGCGAACAGCGCTCAAGGAGCAATATATATACATACATTAGACATATGCTTTGCTAAAGCAATTCGACCTGCCCTCATACATGTCATAGAGGCTAGGGTTCAGTGATTGACAATTGACACGTTGTGACAAGTCTTCATTCAGCCTAAACATAGTTATTTTAGCAAAGGCAGCAGAGACAGTTTCTGTTATGAGGAACATGGAGCTCTGGCTCGGCAAGAATATTGTGTTCTTAGCAGTTGCGTTATCTGTGTGTGTTGGCTCATGCGCTAAGGGTCAGATAGTTCTGGAGCAGAAAATACCACTCTCCGCGAAGGAGCACCGCTAGGAGAATATAATTCATGTTTAACTGCCTTTTACAACAGCGCTTGCAAGACAACCCGGCACATGGTCTACTGATTAGATGCGGCTTCTGCTCGACTTCAAGGATTTAGTGAGACGGAACCCAATGCATTTCTGCACAGTTTGACATTCCTGTCTGTGTTAGTATTTCAGCGTTCAAGCTGTGGCCTCGCACGGTGTGCGAGTCTTAAAGCATCGAATACATTTGCAAAGCGTTTTGACAGAAAAGAAAAAAGCAAATGGCCAACATTTCACAAAATGGACGCCCTTTGGTTACATTGACAATTCTAGGATTGCGCGGTTTGTCACATGATGATTGGCTTCTGGCCAACATAATATGCGTATCATTCGACTATAGGGTTATTTTTCTGGTCTAAGAGATGGTTAGTTGTTTAGCCCTGAAATAAGCTTTAATGGTTCCCAGTAGTTTCATGATGCCGTTCCCCATGCTAACCAGCAGAACACCATTCCACAGAAAGCAAAACCAGGATGCCTGTGGACCTATATTATGGACATTGACGATAGCCAACATAAAGGGTTGACGAGAGTTGGAGCCAGGACACAGCCCTACCTGACATCTTTCCCAAACTGGAAACTATCTGTTGCCTCGTCTACCTGTCCAAATCTTCCTTTAGTACCTTGTGAAGTGCTTGTTATTGATTCCCAACTCCCCTAAGCGCTACCCCCTGCAGGCTCCTGTCGGAGGGTGGGGGGTGGGGGTAGCAAATGCAGCTTGTAGGTCGACAAAGGGGAAACTAATTCGTTCCAGCAGGCAGTCAAAATCACTCTCCAGACAGTTAATCACCTTTTGATTCTTAGACAATGCTCCAAGTAGCCAACTGAGATAAAAATGTAATCCATCAAGCTGCTGCCCAATAATCTCCTAAAGTTTGCTTTGTTGTGATGTCTGCCCATTCAGGATCCTCAAATCATAGTGGAGGGCCAATACCTGCATCTTTTTACCAATAATAAGGGGGAGTGGTGGACGATAACTAATGGAAATCTCCTACTATCATCCTAACCTTGCTGTTGGACTCCAGAACCATTTTACCAATAAATCCCCCTTTCCGCCCACCAGGGTGATGAAATGTGAGGGCCCCTTATTCCCCAAATCCTAAAGTAAAATCACCCAACCAGTCTAATACTGGGTGAGAACCGCCCTGCACCTCTGCAATATAGATGTGAAATCTAAAACAGGACACCATCCTGTTTTAGATTTTTGCTAAAATGGTAGCATGACTTGATCAGCGGAACTTTGAATCGAAGATTAATGGCAACCCAGATCATGAGTATCCACCACCCCTGGACAGCTGCCTCATGACAAGGAAGCTGCTGGGAGGTAAAATATCATAACCCAGGCTTGTGGACAGGTGTAAGGGGCCAGGTTGCCATTAACATAATCACACCCCCTTGCCACAAAAATGTTGCTAGTCTTCATCGCCAAGCTTGGTGGCCATCCCGCAATATTCCAGCTCAAGATTTGTTACTGCTCCAATAGTGTCCAATCTTAGCTATCCCCTAGCCCAGCACAGAACTAGTCTGCCAGCTCTGTGCTATTCTGGCCAACCACATCTCCAGGACTAATTAGTTGACCAGGCTTCCGTTCGGTACATATACCATCTCTTCCACCTCATTAGCTAACATAGTGATGGGGGTTTGGGTTACTACTTGGTAATACATTTCTTCCAAATCTGAGCTATCCTTGGCATCCAAAATAATAGCCTGATTACTGGGTGGAGCTAGAGTAGCATACAACGTCGGAAGAAACCATTCAATTGAGTTATCCAGGGAAACTGAGAGCGAACTGTGCTGTTACATGGAGAGCAATCCCTCCACCAGTGTTACATCCTACAATTTCACACTAATGTATTCAGTATCCTGAGTAGTTCTGTTTCCCTGTGACACCTACAATGTCACTCCAGACAATTGACCCACACCCTCTCCTTCCTCTTAGTTTAATACTCGTTGGTCAGTGAATCCATGGGCTTGCTTCTGTCCCGCGTTTCCCTGAGGGAGGGGGATGAGGGCGATGAATTAAGGCATGTTAAGAAAAAGGAAAGCTTGGCCAAGGAGTGGTAAGCAGTAGTTTGGTAAATGCTGGAGGTGGCGAGGAAGAACCTCTGATCTTCATAAAGAAATGTCTGGCTTTGGACAAGTAGGACTATTTCTTTATAATACTTTTCAAAACATAATATAACATACATTAACCACAATTGGCAACAGTATTCCATAACCGGCCATACATCAGTGAGACCAGATCACAATTCAAATTGTCTTTAAAGACTCAGCTTGTACCACCTGTGAGAAACCTGGGGCATTTATGATGTTTTACCGTCCTGCCGCTTCCTTGTCATGAGGAAGTCTGGTACATACATTTAGAATGAATCAGTTTGTTCCCAGCGTTTAGTGAGCTTGCCTTAGTTTGGGTGGAAATGTGATCCCATTCCTCATCTTGAATTCCATTACCCAAATTGACTGTCCACTCCCCACCCTCTGATGCCTCCTGTTTGAGTTTCCTATACATCATAGAGACCAAGCTCCACCGATACTGGCATCTGCACATCAATTTGGAACTGACAGTGCCTCCAACTGGAGCTGTACCCAACCCCCCACCCTCTTGCCTTTCTATTGGATGAGCAAATGTCTGTATGCAATCTGTCCTCTACCTTGTTGCTCCAACATAGTATTGAGATTCTTGCAGGCTGTAGGTTTCCACTTAATCCTAGTGATGCCTTACTCTCCAAGATGTTTCTGATTATTAGACCTACTAGCTCTGTCAGTGGTCTTGCTCTCATACAACCTTTCCCTCCATTTCCGAGTTTAGCTTCCTGGTTCCTAAAGAATGAACCAATAGACATCTTGGCATTTCCAAAATAAACCAAGAGGTTGTTTAAGTGGCCAGGAAGTGATCCTCACGAACAGTGTGATGAATCTGATGGAGTCATCACTCCTTTCCCATCATTGACCTCTCCTCATGTGGCCAGGGAATGGCAACCACTACCTGATCCTGACCCTGGGTGCGGCTGTATGAGGGAGGATCACATGGGGTGAGGCAATCCTCAGGGGAGTGGCACATCATCGGACGAGACATGGCATCCCCCTTTATTCTTGTATGGATTGCCCCCTCCATCCACTTGCCTTAATGGCATATTGTCATAACTCCCTTCACCCACCCATGAGGGCTACAGAGAATACCTTCCCATACTCTGTATATTAGTCATCATGAACTGACTTCCCTTAACCTGAATACAAAGGTACTGTGACAAGCAAGCTGAGCCGAGTAATGAAGATTCTTAGACCAGAAGCATAAGCTTTGCACTAGTGGTTGCAAGTGCATACTTGATGCCAGGACATTTAAAGCATCGAACCAGCTGAAAGGAGAGACGCTGGCTGGGAGAGTCTTGTCTTTTTGGTACTGACCAACAGACCAATGGGCTTTTAAGAATTCCGTTGTGCCAACCGGCTCACAGAGGAGGCAGAGGAGAGCAGACTGCAGGAGCCGGTCCTCTGAGAGGAAGAGAAGGAAAGACTCCCTAGCGTACACAGGTACCGAAAAGCAGCCTCCATGCCGCCCGAGCACGGAGAAACTGAGAGCAGGCGATCGGGAACCGCCAAGGACACGGAAGCCACAGAGCAGAGGCGGACAACCCGGAATGAAGGCACGGGACCCTGAAGAGCCACTGCAGGCTTGCAGTGGGAGAACCGACCCATGCCACAGACAGCCGATGAGTCCACCCAAGGGAAGCTGGGACACTGGGGCACTTTGGCAACCATACCAAAGGCAAATATAATGAAGCATATGAGAAAGAACGTGAGACTTAATATTTCCAAAAGAGACAAAAAATGGAATGAACATAAGATATTGTCAAGTTTAAAAGTCTGCGCAATGAAACACCTGAGAAAGTCCTGGCAGGGGAGTATACCAGGCAAAGTCAAGTTGGGACAGTGTGTAAAGTAAATCACCTAAGGGAGTCCTGATAACATCGGGTATAGTCAAAGACTGTGTTGACATTATATTAAAGAGGATAAGAAATATGTCAGGAGAATACACCTGGTATCCTACCAAAATGAAGACTAACAGCCAAGTTGTTTTGCATACTGTTTGTTTTGTTGACCAAAATCCAAAAGAAAAAAAGGAAAACTGAATCAAACAATATAAAATAATAAAGGAAGACCAGTCTGACCTTTTGTTTTAGACTTGGGTTATAGACCGGTGTCTGTTTATTCCCAGGAGACTCCCTCTGGCAATTTACATTTGATAATGGCCATTCATGGAGTAATATTGATTTATTTTATATTTCCAATCAATGACAAATAAGGCTAGTTATATTAGATGGTAATTAAAAAAAACAGGAGCTTATGTACAATATAATCCTGGATAGGAACTGGGATGACATTGATACATGTTCATATATGAATAATTCTGTGCTTTTCAGACTTGTATAAAACATTAATGCTTGACATTGGAGACTAATCGTGGAAGAGAGAATAATCCAGGAATCGACATTTGTAAATCGAGGCTGGACGGTAGTTTCAGGCAATCCAAAGTACTGATCCAAATCGCACAAAAGGCATCTTAAGTGAATAGGGATAAAATAAAGATCAGTAGGAAACACTATAAGGAAGCACTTTGTCACAGGAAACCTGAAGTTACACAGGATAACTGGGGCAAACATGAAGAAGCCACACTGCTCAATGATTCTTCTATGTTTTGACGGCTCAAGGCACAAATGAGTCCAACGTAGACCAAATGATCTAGTTCATATTATGCCAAATGTTTCAGTTTCATATTATATCCCATTTATATCATGCTGAATCACCCCCATCTTATACTTCTAAAGCTGGTGGTTTACTAAACAAATTATACTTTGCGAAAACCCAGTTCGATATAAAAGAATTTGAGGGATCATTAAATTCATAGTCACCTGGGAAATCTTCAGGTCCTGATATGGTTCCAAATGATCTATACAAATGCATACCTTATTTATGTCTTTCCTGGTTAGTCAATTTTTTCAATTGTGTACTGGAAAATCAAATCATATTGCCGGAATGGAGATCCAGCACAATTCTACCAATATACAAGAAAGGGATTTAGATCTTTGTTTAGTTGCACTGCTTATATAGAGCTTTTATCCAAAACGCTCAACAATAAATAACAGTACAATACAATGACTAAAAGAAAAACAAGAAGTATGAATCAAAGATAAAGTTCAAACAACAAAATCAAGAAAAGAAAATCAGTAGTAAATGAGACTTGAGGCTTTTTTGAACTGTGAAACAGAAGGACCGGCACGAATATATAGAAGAGGAGAATTCTAGAGTTTAGAAGCAACAAATTGAAAAGGACTAAAGCGAGAAGCGCACAAGGGGGACGAGGAACCGAAAGAAGAAACTGAGGCAGAGCGAAGATTACAAGCAGGATATTAGAGAGAAATCAAACGACAAAGATAAGCTGGGACAACTGCATGTATACATTTGAATACTAAACAAAGAACATTCAATCGCAACGCTGCTGAACAGGTAACCACGTTAAATGGGTAAGATCTGAGGAAATATGAGAAGAAGGTGGTAAACTGAAAAGAGTCTGAAGGCCGAATGCAGTGTAAAACGTAAGGGGAAACAGACCTAGTTTGGCAGGCCAACATAAAGTGAAAAGCACTAGCAAAGATAGTAAAGAACCAGAAATTCTAGCTAAGTAAATTGAAAGCAACCGGCAAATCTTCTTAGTATTGAAAAGATGAAAATGACAAACCATGGTCTCCATTGGATCTGAAATGAAAAAGAGGATTCCAAGATTACCTCTAGAGTGCGTGCTTGGAAAGATGGAAAGATATTGGTGGAAAAAGAGATAAAGGGAGGAAGAATCTTAGAAGAAGTTTGAAAAAAATCAAATTTCAGTTTTCTTAGAATTAAGACTAAAAAAAGTAGAAGACCTCCAGCAAGCAATTGCAAAAAGACAAAGCCGAAGGTGAAAAGAATCATTAAAGGTGGGAAAAGACATTAAAATCTGGGTGTCATCATAAAAATGGACCTGAAAGCCATAGCTTGAGATTAAAGAAGGACAATGGGAGGGAATAGATGGTGAATAATACAGGGCCAAACCCTGACAAACAATGTTGGATATAGGGAAGGAGCCAGAAGTAGAACGCTTCCAAGAAACAGTAAAGAGTGGTTAGAAAGACAGGTAGAGAACCAATTTAAGACATTACCTGAAAGCCAGAGAGTCGAGAGTAAAGTAGATTTAATTTCTTCCCTCCTCTTATTGGCCTATATCCTTACTTAGTGGGACAGCTAAAATCTTTTCAAAAGTAATATACTTTCGTTTAGAAGTATCGTTAGAGGAACACCATATTCTGGATGACACACAATATGGTTTTAATGCAGAATTAAGAACAGTGTGCAGTGTTTGATTTTATGTTTGCTATGTTCGAAATATGTCCTTGGATATGGTTCTAAAATATATTTTAGCTTTTATAGATCTAACTTCCACGTTTGAGAATGTCAACAGGGCACCCCTACGGAAAGAACCTTTGAAACTAGGGGTTTGCAAAGATTTATTAGCAATAGTTATGCCATGATATTTTAACACACATGCTGGAGTTAGATTTGGCCCAAATGGCAAGTTATCAGTCATTTGTGATTACTAAGGGTGTTCGTCAGGGTGGTATTCCTGCACCATTGTTGCTTAATAGATGTGCTGAAAAAGGTCATTTCGGACATTGAAAGAGACTTAAACAGAACAATCCCCATACTTTCATATGCAGATGATGCATTCCTGATTGATAGGACTATGATTGCACTACAGAAATTGGTCACAGCCTATTCTTCCTCCATGATGGTAAGACGTTTGGAGATAAACATCAAGAAATTGAACGTGATGGTCTTGCAAAAAACTAAAACAACTTGTAAACCTATAGTATGCAATGATAATTCATTGGTAATGACCAAATAGCATGATTATTTGGGCCTCGGATTTAAAAACTCTCTTTTATGGGAGGAGCATATTAAAAAAGCAGTCGCTGGCATGGTTCAAAGCAGTGAGGCTATTATCGGAGCTTTAAATCATTTGGTAAAAGCAGGCGTAACACGGCTGTGTATGCTCTATTATTTTAAATGTGTGGATTAGGTCAATGCCAAATTTTCTTTAAAAATATTTTTGTATATTTCGTAGCGATGGACTTTTATGGGACCTTTTAGTGTCCCGAAACAAAGTAGAAATTAATTAATATTTTAGCTTCCTATTGGTTATCCTCATGCTTAAAAATATTGCCATGTTTGGAGGAAGGGGTATTGGACATACCATTATCGCAATTTACTAATTGTAGTGATTCTTTCATTCTTATCTGTTGCTTCCCCTTTCTCCAGAGTATCCAGCACTCCAATTGTTTCTCGCTGTCTTCATCAGGGTGAGGCTTTAAGAAAAGGACCGATGCACTGGGAGTTAATGGGATTATGAGGAATGCGACTCTTATGGCTGTGCACGGGTACCAGACTCCCAGTCTTTTGTGGACCGTTGCTGGACATTGAATGGTCTGATCTATCTCACACCACAAAGAATATTCTATTAGTGTGGAGGACCCTGGATTTATGTTCAAATGTTACTGCAGTGGGGAGCATGTACAAATGACGCCCCTTTGCAATTTGAAGGATTCTAAACGGGCGTCACACACCGGACCAGGACCTTCGCCCTCAGCCTTAGATGTAGCGTGCAATTAGAATGCTTTTTCTTTAATTTCAGCAAATTTGAATTGAACCGATACCCGACCCGTCTCACACCCCCTTTTTACAAATACCCCGAGTCACCATGGACCATGAACCATGCAGGTGGGTGGTAACACAATATTTATTTATTTTAATTTTTCCAGCAGGCAACAGTGGGGTGATAATTACAATGAACACCATTGACATACACTTGGGTAACCTTCTACAAGAACATATCCAAAGGACAAATGAATAGGAACACTTTTTCAATTAGGATGGATAGCACCAGAGTTATGATTTCCCCCTGCATCGTTCCCTCAAACCACAATTAATCTAATTCTGAACAGATAGAAAGAAGCTGCAGGCAGTCAGGGATATGTGGCAGCAAACAGAATCAAAATACGACCTTCCACTCACAAAATAAGAGGCAAAAACAGACTGTAAACCCTTTGCAATGGCCTAAAATGACACTCGGATTTTAACAAATAATTAATTATATGTGTAATTTAAATAATGATGTACATATGTTTTATCACAGTCTCAGTGATGTCATATCACTAACAATATAATGTTACGCTCACCTGGCTCCCACAGAGGCATCGATCTGAACTGGACAGCTGCAGTCTCCACCAATGTGACGCATAGGGCCGAGATGACGGACTGGACTGGCCCACCTACCTTCGTTTGCTTGGCCCTTAGGAATATTCTCCTGCAAATGGAGAAAGGGAATTAACCACCCGTGGAGTTGAGCGTAAACCCCCCCCCCCGCTGTTTTCCCCACAGATCACTTTTGATCTCCCCTCTTATAGTCTCACCTGATGGTTTGAAAAGATGAGCTCTCCAACCTGCATTGAGCGCAGGGGCGCGTTGATAACCAGTTGCTTCACTGGCTCGAAGGAATTGGTGAGTTCCAGAACAATATTGACTCCGAAAAGTATGTAGTTCGTAAGAGTTCACATGTCTGACTTTCACTCTTGTCCGATTCCTTGTAGTTTTCAGCTTGACCCCAGCGAAGAGTTCCTCGTGGTAGCTGATGAAGTTCAGGTAAGGATTTGACTTATCCTACACAGTTCAATAAAATAAGGCCAGAATGTAACCTGTTGCTTGCTCCCTTAGTCAGGTGTGGAGAGAAAATATTAAGTTCGGGGAATAATGCCTCCGGCGGTAAAATGAGGTAAGTCTATTGCGGTGAGAAGCGTTCCCCTTGTTTGTCCCTTTGTCTCACCTTGTTGTCCTTTTGTTCCCCTTAGGGGCTGGGGTACGGCGAGGATGCAATGGAGACTGCGCCAACCCGTGAAGAGGAATAGTACCCCCGGCGGTAATCGGGCAAGTATATGGGGGTAGTTACTATTGCCTCTGTTTATTCCCTTGGCTCACCTTTGCTGTTCTTGTGTTCCCCTTAGGTGCCAGAGTGCGGCAGGAACATGCAGAAGGATGCGGTGGATCGTGAGGATGCTGCGAAGGCCGGTGAGTTCAGCGCGGCGCTGCAGCAGACGAAGGGGCGCGCATAAAATGCTTCTTTCTTCCAGCTCGAAGGCGCAGTGGATCCGGAATTCAGGTAAGGATCTAAGGTTTTGCTCTTATTCTAACCTTTTCTCCTTCTGTTCCTTCCTTTTTTCTAGGAGCTGCAGACTCGAGGCGGGCGTGGCAGAAGATTGGATGCAGGCTTGCAGACACGGTGAGCGTTACGCTGCGGGATGCAGAATAACGCGAAGCATGTGCTGCTCTTCGGGCGTGGTTTAAATAGCCTCCATAGTCGTCCCAGGTAAGTATTCCTCCCCAGCCCCACCCGAGTAAAAAATAGTCCCTAGGTAAAATAGTCCCTTCCAAGCCTCATTTGGCTTGGAGCGCTGCAGCATGGTCTGCATCAGGTAAGCTTGCAGCATGGTCTGCATCAGGTAAGTTCCACTCTACGAGCCTGATGCCATAGGCGCCAGGACTGACTCTCGATATGAGCCTGGCGCCATAGGCGCCAGGACCGCACCCAAACAGCCCCTAGCAGGGGTTTTTGGGCTTGCTCAAAATAACGTGATGCCTGCTTCTGGGGTTGCTGGAACTGTTCTGGTTCCCCGGGGGTAGGCATCATGACATATAAGTTAAGGTATCACCAATGGCCTAAAGTTCACAAAGCAGATTGAAATTGAAAACAGAGTACAGGGAAATCACACATGGAAAAGTTGAATTTCTTCTAGTTTGCAGTTTTAAATGTCAAAAACGTTTTTTCAGAAAAACAGGTGAAATACTCTGAATTGGAATGCAGTTTTTGGGCTGGGGGATAGAGGCACGTCACAGGGACAATATAGAAGTGAAAAGATGGCTATAGCTGAAGAATTGAATGAGATTTTCAAGGTGGAATGAGGTTCGATTTTAGGAAAATAAAGCAGTTAAAAACGAAAATCGGTTTGGAAGGAAAAAAAAAGTTTTACTTACAAGAGATTTAATGGCTAGAAAAAAGGAACGCCACCCATTAATATAAAAGTTATGTTGTAACCCTTCACGCAGTGTACCTCCTTTTCTTTAGAGAAAAGGAATGTATTTTTTATCAAAATATTGCTAAGGAGTTACAAGATGGGGTGAATGCAAGAATGGCACGAACACTAGAATAACAAGGAATTACAGAGAAGTACAGAGAATTAGAACAGTTTTGACAAGTTATCAGGGTATGGAGAGGATTACTTAGAAAATAGGGCAAAGACAAAGGGGTCAAGATGGGGTATGCTATGTGTTGTTATGGGATGGGGGAAATACTCATAATCAGTGCTGGAGTTTGGAATTTGGGACAGCCAACCGAATTCTGTACTCAAAAGGTTCTGGTCACCGGATAGTGGGCTCTACTGGCAAAAGACAGCTGGGCAAAAGTCTGGTCACAGCACAGTGATGCCTTAGCTGGATGGCACGGGTAAGCAGGGCAAGCAGGCGGCACTGAAGAATCCCAAAGCGGTCTCAGACACCTTTCCCCTTTCTCCCTGAAGTTAGTGGGATTTTGTTATGGGGTTTTATTGCTGAAGGGTGGTTCTGCCTGGATAGGAAGGCCTGGGTCAACTATTCCTTTTCTGGCAGTGGGGTCTGGAATCTTGAAGAGTGAAGGTGGAATATCTGGATACGCAGGCGCTGGAAAATTCAGAAGAGTGTCTAGAGTTCTGTCGGGCTCCCTTATTTATAAGGCATGGTGACATCATAGTATTATATGGTGGGGCAGGCTCAAGCTAGACAATCCTCTAACAACTGGATTGGACAGGGGGTTATTGGTACCGCCTTCCTGTCAGCTGGTTGGACTTTAGAGACATGACATCCGCTTTATGATGTGAGTTTACTATGTCCAGAACCTCCCACAGTTAATTTTGCCCCAACCCAGTTTTGACATAAATGGCATATTTTTACAGTTGTGGCATCTTAACAAATTACATGGGCAGATTACATATTTTACGCAGAGCATGGCAGTCCAATTCTCACATTTTTAGGACTTTGTTTCGCCCGTCTAATAGTTCTTCGTGATTTTCAGTGATAAATATTAGACTTAAAATTCTATAACTTTATACATGGGTATAGATTATCATAAGGCATGTAAGTATTGAATTTCACAGTGGCATCATGTACACTTTCCTCAGACTGTCCAACTATCTGCCATTTCTGTTCCCAATGTGGCAGTTCAGGCTACCACAAAATTATGTTTAAACTGTTAACTTTTTTAATTCCTGCAAAGTCCTGTTGCAATGATAAAAGTCTTAAAAGTTTATTAATAAAATAGTCTTTAGAGCCAAAATGGTCAGCATTGTACACCATAAAAGGGCATAGCTTACAAGGCTATACTTGAGTTGGCTTTGAAGCTCCCAGTAGAAGTTGTGGGACATGTGATTTCCTATTTCACATGTCCATGTCCCAGAATCTCTATTGTAAGAGGCCTCAGCCCAGACAAAAGTCTGAAGAGCCTGGCTGTTTAGTGCTTTTGGTCCATTCAAAGTTTTCCAAGGTAGCAATTAGCACTCGTGTGTCCTAGAATCTGCTGTGGCTCCTTCTTTCGGGGGTTAGGCCACTCGTGTGGTCAGCCAAATGTCCCTTGAGCCATGGCAAAAAACCTGTTTGGGTGGATTTCCCCAGTGTAGCCAATGCCATTATTTCTTTATTTTATTTTGTTTTGCATCAGAAGCAAGCCTGTTGAATAAAACATCCCATATGTGTTTCCCAGAACAAACACCTTTACATTGCTAGGCCAGGAGAGGGCCTTATCCAACATACACTTTTAAACCAGGTATTTTTCTTATTTGCAAAAGTACATTTAAACACGGTGTGAGGCCTGCTGGCTTGTTCCTTTTTCAAAAGGTTCCATCTGAATTTCCCACATTGTTCTGCAGCCCCAGTCAGTTTCTCTTTTGCAGCAATCTTTTAAGACACAGATCCACTGAAATTGACATAGGCCCAGAGAGCAAGGGTCAATTTTGCAGCATTGATTTTTGACATTTTGTAACTCAAAAGTCAAGCGTATTCCTGTGTGGCTGAAAGTAAGCGTCTTTTGATTTCTCAGATTTGGC
This sequence comes from Ambystoma mexicanum, assembly GCF_040938575.1. Taxonomy (NCBI): domain Eukaryota; kingdom Metazoa; phylum Chordata; class Amphibia; order Caudata; family Ambystomatidae; genus Ambystoma; species Ambystoma mexicanum. The sequence continues at coordinate 685,579,922 of NC_090934.1, read as the reverse complement.
CTGACATGGCCTGTCATTCAGGGATAAGGCTCTCGTCTGCTGGAGCACAATCTGGATATGGGTGGGCATGGCATGACTCACTGATAAAAGTAGTGTGATGATGAACAGATGAAAATAGCATATGGGCAGCATCCATTTTCATATAAAATATTCCCTTTTCAATGGGAAGCAAGCAGCAGAGCATCGCTGCTTTTCAATTCACTTTTTTTGGTGCACACAAGAACACACACTGGCACCTTTCTCGGTGTGCTCCCTGCTCTAACTCGCCCAATAGGTGTTTGGCAAGATGGTGCAGCCATCCTTTTGTAGCTGCAAAACGCAGTGTTGATGCAATGGTGCTCCAAGGAGCCAGCGCAGCCATTTTGCTGTCGACTGCTGAAGTGCAGCTTGATCATGGATGGGAATTCTGCTGAGGAGGTCAATGTACTCCACAGCTACCACATAATTCAAATCACCCCCAATACATGTACGTCTTTGAATCGAATGTTCTGTATTGCCAAAGGTACACTCAATGGCGTTTCTAGTTGGCATGTGTGAGGAGGTGTATGTACCTTCTGAATAAAGTGAAGATACAGTATATGGTGCAACCAACCAAGTGTACAGTGGGCATACCAGGTCACCTGTAGGGTAACAAGGTTACTTGCTAATGCTCCTTCTTTCACTCGATCACAGTGGACTACTGGGATTTTTCGAGTGCGTTTGAAACATGGAAAATTGGATAAAGAAAGTCCATCTATGAAAGAATGTAAAAAAGGTAGCGCTTCTATGATGTACGGTAGTGTTATGGTCACTTAATTACTGCTATGGAATGGGATGAATGCAGCATATACAGTCAGGCTACTTTAATTTCACGATTTATGAAAATGTCCTTGTGCTCTTGGATCCAGGGGAGATGTTTGCAGTTATTTGCATCAACAGCGTTTGGAATCCATACGAGTAAATCAAAAACAAATATTGGCAAAGCCAACAGCTTTGGCTTTTGTGTAGTCACGGGATAAGCATGTGCCGTGGACTGTGATAATGGTACTTTCTAGCTACCTGCCAAAATAGGGCAACGGCTAGGAATGATGGGATTACCTGGGCATATAATAGCAGTGCCTGCCAAATACCTATCCAATACCTGTACACAAGCCAGCGGTGTTGGCTTTCTTCATGCTTGTTTTTAGTGCAAGGGACGCCTATAAATCCGGTGCTGAAGGCACCCTTTATGGGATTTGTATTGCTAGCTATAACACTGGCCGGCCACGCTGGTATCTTGGTGATTGATGGAGCTAGCTCGAAGAGATCCCAGAAGGATGCGTTTAGAGCGGGGAGCGGCATGTAATAGGTGAGAATCACCATAGATGTTCTCACGACTCGGGGTGGTCAGTAATAACTGGGTAAATAACCGAACACCCTCCTCGCATGTCACCTCCCTCCGATCTGTATTTTAATGCAGTCGTTTTGAATGGCATATGGTGCTTAAGCGCCACCAATGCCTAACCTTCTTTAAAACATACGAGCTTGTAAGGAAAACTGTACTTTTAGGGTGTTGTGGGCCTGCTGCTGGATGTTACAAGATGCAGGTTTAAAGTTGCCTGTAGGCGTGGCAGCAGTTGCTACTGTAAGATATACAGTTGATTCACCCAAGTGCAGTAATGAAAGACGTTTCAAAAGTGGTGAAAAGGCAGGGTCAGTGTTTCTGAAGGGATCTAGTTCGTCTTTTATGATAGCTGGGAAAGGTAACCTTCAGTACTAGTGTATAGCTTCAGTATTTAGTACTCTGATATGTGAAATACCAAAACCTGTATGCAGATATTAAGCTCTTTTTCAAGATTCGTCTTATTTCCCGAATGATCCCGAATGAAATGCAAGTGCAGATTGCCATTTTCGTTCTCTGCTCCGTTCCATCCTACGTTTTATTCTGATGTGTTAACCTCTCTGTGATGAGTGCTTCGGGAAAAATCGCCATTTGCTTGAAAGTAAGTGCAAAAACATTTACAGCAGCCTTCGAATGCCTAAAATGCACTTATCGCTCTTTCAGATATGACTGAAGTGCAGTCCATAGTTTCTCTTTAATTCAAACATTGTTCTGAGACACGAAATACTCGGGTCAATCTTTGTAAGTAGAATTCTTCTCCCCATGTAATGTAATGGGGATACGAGATAAACTGATGCTTTAATGCTACTCGGAGTTTCTCTCATGGATGTACGTACCCTCGTTTAGAGCTACTAATCATGTGGAGCTTGGCATACCAAGTACAGCTGTAGCCTCAGTTGTGCCTGTGTGCTTTCCAGCAAGTAACCACAGATGTCAAATCGCAGAAGCCATGGCTGGTTACAGTGCCGTGGCACCGTGCTGCCGAAATGTGCGTGTGGACCATGCATGGCTCCTTCACAATATGCATCGATTCTGCGGAAACCGGAAGGCGCCATGGCTTGAATACCAATGTATGCGGCTGTGTAGCTCATGACCAGAATCGAGCCCCGGGTTGAAAATGCTTGCTTTCAGGAATTTCTTTTTTTTTTTTATTTTTATTGGTTTTTTTCAAACCTTTAAAAAACAAAACTGACACAAAACATTCACACATCTTTTCCAAATATCCATTGCCCCATTCAAGTTCCTTCCCCTCCTCTCTTTTCACTTTTGTTCTTTCAGCCACGGGCTCCATTTCCCGAAATGCCTTCCCCTAATAACAATAAACGTGCTTCTATAATTTCCAGTAGTCTTATTAGAGGCAGAATTAATTTTAGGTCGGTTCCTTGGTACATTGAGCTCCACCACTCATCCGCACACAATGATGGGTGGGCTGAGCTCCATGGACCCAAGTGTCTGGTCCTCTCAGATCTCAGTTTGGTGCAAAATAAGACTAGATGTTTTAATGATTCAGGACCGTTTGCACATAACCTACATTCCGGGCTTAGGTGGGCAAAGCTTCTCCATAGTCGGAGCCGGTCTTTCGTTTTAAACATGTTTAATCTAAACAACATAAACAGTCTGCGTGCCTGAGCGTTTGGGAATAGAGCCACATACATCTGAAAGCTGTTAAAGGCACGAGCTTCCAATGGAGCATAGCTCGAACTTCTCGCGGCAGCTCTTTCAGCGCAAGTCTCGTCCCAGTCGGTTCGCCAGATCTTTAATTTAGCTGCGTCCGGGTTCTCCTGAAGCAGATCGACCGTTATGTCATATTTTTTCAGAATTGCCTCGCATCTTTTCACCCACATCTGGATAATTTTGGAGTTTCCAGGTTGGATATTATGAAGAATCTCAAACTGTGGGATCTGCGCTTGACTGCGGGTTTTTCGATACAGACTCAGCAAGCTCCAACAGATTCTTGCGTGTAAAGATATTTGCGCCAGTTCATATCTTATGCAGGCTGTTTTCACGCCCCTAGGGAGTGCTAGTACTCTCGACCAAAAGCAGTTTTCAAGGTTGGCCCAAGACTCGTAAGGGCATCCCAACGCATTTTCAGCACCATAAGACACCACTGGTATCACCTTCTGTTGGTAAAAGGCTATGACCGGACGTAGTGAGAATTTGCCAAACTTCTTGTTAAGTATCAGGGCTTGATTTGCGAGTTGGATACACTTCCTTTTGGCTTCCACAAGCCAAGGCCCGTCGTTGATGGAAGAGCTAATTGACATCCCAAGGTATTTGACACTTTGTGAAAGCTGCAACTTTTCATGCCCCAGAGACCAAACCATTCTTTTTTTACCACCTACACCGCCACCATTTAAGGTCTGCAATACCAGTACCTCACATTTCTTGATATTAATTACAAGATTATTGGGCGCGGCATAATGATGTACAGCATTCAGTTTTCTTTGCAGGCCAATTGGTGTCATGTCCAATACAATCAAATCATCAGCATAAAGCAGCCAACTTAAGTGTGTGTTAGCCACTTTCGGGGAAAAAGATTTTGTATTGTTGATTGAATCACCAATATCAGAGATGAACAATCCAAAGATGGCTGCAGCTAATGGACAGCCTTGTTTTACTCCCCTGAATGTGTCAATGGGGGCGGATAACAGGCCCGAACGATCTAGTCTCACACGAATGGAAGTCTTTGAATGGAGTTCTTTAATTGCTGCTCTTAAATCTGCTGGACATCCCCAGTTCTTCAACTTCTCCCACAAAAGCGCTCTATCAATAGTATCGAACGCGTATGAAAAATCTATAAAGGCCAGGTACACCTTTGTGTTCGTTTTTATTGCCTCCATTTTGATTGTGTTTATCAGTAGAAGATTTAACGGGCAACCCACTTGTTTCACAAAGCCTGCTTGACGTTTGTCGACGTGTAGGGAACTTGTTGACCAAGCTAATAGTTTCTTTTGTAGCATTGTTGCATAGATTTTCCCTAACACGTCTAACAGTGCCACCGGCCTGTAATTTTTTGGATCTGATCTATTTCCTTTCTTAAAGATGGGCACGATGATCGCACTCTTCCACGATTTTGGGGATTGCCGAATCTGTACTATTCTTTTAAAAAGAGTCTCGCACAGACTTGCCCATATCTCGGGAAACTGCTTAATCGTAAAGTTTGTAAGCCCATCTGGACCTGGTGCCCGCGAGTTTTTTGCTTTCTGAATTATTTCTATTATTTCTTCTTTTCTGAATTCGAGGTCCCAAGGTTTGGAGCATTCTTCGATGTCGACCTCCAAATGTTCAGCAGACCTGTATAAGTTTCTGAAATGCGCTGTCCAGTCAGCTTCTGACACCATGCAGGTTTGGATTGATTCTTGGGGTGCATACACGTTGTTAATTAGAGACCAGAAAGCTGATGTATTTTTGTTTTGTAATGACCTCATCAATGCTTCGGCATCTTTTTGTAGTAACATATGTTTGTGCGCTTTTAGCCAGTTCTTGTACGATTGTTTTGCAGCCTTAACAGCTTGTATACGGGCCAGTTGGCCCAAGGATTTTGAGTGTCTTAAATTACTGCGTAGTGTACGTTTTTGGCGTTGCACCTCCACATCAAAGCTGTGCGCACGCACATAGCCCATGTTTTTTAGACCTGTCCTTTTAGGTTTGAATTGCTGTAGCAGCTGCTCGTATTCCAGATGCTGACCAACCTTACAGTAATCGCTTTCAAGCTTTTCCAGCTCTTCTTTCCTTAAGGATAGGCGCACTCTATTCGAGGTAGCCTGAATGTTAAATTGCCACATCGGTGATTGGGTTTTTTCGAGTGCGATGAATTCTGCTATCAGCATGTCGTGGTCACTAGCCTTTTTCATTATAACCTTCAATGAGACTATACGTGGATGTAACTGCTCTGAGACAAACATATAATCAATCGTCGAAGCCTGGTTTGCACGACGCCAAGTATTAGCGGGGGGCATATCATTGCAAGTGTTACCATTTAACATTTGAAAGTTACGAGCGGCCATCTCTTCTAACCATGCTTGTTTCAGGTTTGTTTTTGTCATCACGTTTGGAGTTTTCAGCAGGTCAATGTTAAGATCACCACATAACATTATGTTGGGCCAACCTGATGTTGACACAAACGAATCCAATATCTCCATTGTTTCGTCTATGAAGACTTGATCGCCGGCCTTTTTGTGATTCCAGTAGATATTGACCACTATTAGACGATCCACCACCAGACCCTCTACACCGACCCATTCAAGGTGGGACGATTGAATAAAAGGTGAGTGATTCGTATATTTTACGAGTCTCCAGCCCGACGATCTTCTGATCAAGGTGGCCATCCCCGCCATAGGACGCCCTTTACAAGATTTGATGGCGGGATTAAGCGCCACCTCAAAATCATTCGAGATCGGAGCTTCGGTTAGCCATGTTTCTTGTAGGCAGATTACCTGCCAATCGTTGATCCAATTTGAGTTGAATAAATGTGTAAATCCCCGCGTGTTCCAAGATACGATACAGCACATGTTTCGAGTCATCGGGGTCTGGCATTATTGCTGAGAGGTGTTTGCCAAGGCCTTTGGTAACCAGCCCCACTCCAGATTTTCTGTACTGGAAGTCTCAGGTTGCTCTCCAACATCTTTGCTGGTAATCTGGGGTGAACTTCCATTTATTGTTATGGTTATGTCGTCTTTTTGAGCCACCAAAGCCATTTTGTGAGTCAATCCGTTCTTCTCCACTGCTCGTAAATTGTTTGAACCGCACATTGAATTTTCGTTGATACCTTGATCACAGATGTCTTTATTCCCTATGACCTCTAGCACCTTATTTCCTGACGATGGTTTCAGAATGGATTCTTGAGCTATAGGTTTGTACTTGTCAACCGCGTCACCAGCATTAGGTGGTGCATGCTGTAGTCCATTCCGTTCATATACATCAAAGCCCAGGGAGAATAGTGCTGCGTTTGCTTCCATGATTGTTGTTGCAATTAAGGGAGACATCACGTGCAGTACCACTTTATCATTTCTGTTCTCATCATAGAATTCCACAATCTTCAGGTCGTTTGAACTTATCGATCGTAGTGAGGGGACCGAGTGCAGCAATCTAATAATGTTTCCACGGTTCAGTGTTAGGTTGTCCGATCTTTCAAGGCTCTCAATTATGATTTTATTGGTCGGCATAGAGGGGGAATTTTTTCTTAGCGAAGATCTTTTGCTAACTCGCGCATGTTTTGGCGCTTCTTTTGTGTCTCTAAGACAGCCCGTATTCCATGTCAAAGATTGTGTACCATCAACCCCTTTTTGATCATCTATTTCTTTTCTTTCTATGTGTACAAGGTTGCGCCTCATCGGTGCATTTGACTCTGCAATATTGCAGGGCTCTTGATGGTTAGCGGCCAAAGATCTCAGCCTCTTTTCTGCTAAAGTCAGAAAGGGAGGGCTCACAGGACCTTGTGAGCGTAACAGAGCATGTTTGTTTTTGTTGACAATCTGGCAAATTCTGCCGCCTGGCATCGTAGGACGGCCCACGTCGTAAGAAGACACTTCAAGATTTTGGTCTGTGTTTATTATAACGGGACCCGTTACGATTGCCTGATGACCATTTGAACATTCTTGTGCTATTGCGCTCATCGGTTGCTCGAGTGCAATTTGTTGCTCACTCCCAGAAATGATCAGTTCATTTCCAAGTTCTATGCATTCCTCGTCCTCGTAGGTTGACATATTCAACAGTTCCATTGAAATCTCTTGAGTTTGGTCTATAACTACTGAATCTGTATTATGTGAGGGAATTGATTGGCAGACAGATGTTTGTTGTAACGGCTTATTTGACAAAGCCGAACTACCTGTGCATTTATTTGAAGAGCACACTGCGTTTTGGACCACGTTAATGTTTCGCAAGAATTTGCGGGCGCCGTTTAGGGGCTTTTGCTTTCTGCTCGGTTGATTCTTAGTTTTTTTTGGTTGAGTTATCGAGCTCACGTTCGACCTTTTTGGTTGAGGTAACGTTATCGCTGATGGAGGACCTCCGTTAAATAACGGATAGGTAGCGGTTTGAATCCCTTCCAAATTCTTTGCAGGCGACTCTGTAGAGGAGTTTATAGCCAAAGCCTGCTTTGAGCCGGCTGACACCTGAGCATCTATTTGCGCTTGATTTGAGATGCTCCGGGCTTGTTCGAAGGCGGTATTAAACGAGATATCAAGAGATGATTTGCGACCTATACCACCAGAGAATTCAACGTTTTCAGAATGATGTTCAGATAATTTCTGGGTTGGGTCTCTCGAATCTTTCATCGTTTGCATGGATACGGCAGACAGCGGTGTAACTTGTTCGTCGCTCTTGGTAGCTGCTTTTACCAGAGTGCTACTGTCACTCTCCGTAAGCACTTTTTTGCCTGGGTTGACCACGGGCGGACCTTGTGCATAAATTGCTTCATTACTTGAGGCCAATGGATTTTTTACCCAACCCCCTTCTTTGGGTTTGCGCTCGCTAATTGAGAAGCGCCCCTCAGCTTTGAATAACGCAAGAGCTTCTCTAGCCACATCAGCCAGTAATTTTTTGTCCAAGGAATCATTTAATCTTTGCTCCTTTAGGAGATTTGAAGATGAATCAAATCTCTTAAAACCTTCTTGTTGATTGTACTGTGTCCGCTCACAAACTTGCTCTAAATGGATTAGCTTGGACAAAGCTAAGGCCACCGTAGTAGTTAGGTCCCTTGTTGTCTCGTGCAAAGTTTCGTATAATTTCATGAACGGAGCCAGCGCAATTGTTGTTGAAGACAGTAGAATGGCCTGCAGATCTTGCGGTGATGGACGAGTGTCTTCAATAGGCGAGGATTCGTTGACCTGATAATCTCTCGCGTTCGTTGTTAGCGGTACTTTGCAGTGGCGTATTTTAGGGAAAGGTCGTTCCATAAAAGAAGAGTCTTGAGAGTCATCTAAGTTTGTGCCATTTAATCCAGGAGATGCTGACTTGGCTCTGGGTGCATCGTATACTGTATTAGTGCTGTATCGAGACGAAGCTAACCTCCTTTGTGATGGTGGTAGTTGGTTAGGTGGATTGTCAACATTGGCGTTGGCCTCACAACCCCTGTCGAATTTAGGGCGCTTGTAACTCACTTTGTGCCATAAGTCCTCATCTGCACCTGACAGCTGGCAATTTGATCTTTTAACTAAGGTTTTTTCCATTTGGTTTGAAGACTGCGAGAAACCTCTGTCTGGAGGTTGGCGATGTAGTTTGTTAAGTGCTATCAAGTTAGCAAGCACGTTATCTGCAATTCCTAGAGAGTCTCTTCTATTTGAGACGTGCGCACAATCGACCACTCTGGGAGGGTCACTAGCACTTGAGGTTATGTCGCAGCTTGCCTGAGAAGGCTGCATCACGAACACCTCATCGTGCAACTCTTCTCCTTGATAACTGCGAAGCAATCCAGCTGTCTGGGCGGGGTTGGGCGAGATCTCGAGGAGGGGAGCCTCCTCGTCTGGCTCCTCGCCAAGACCGGCTTCCTGTAAATCAGCACACCCACCCCTGGAGGCAGTTTCTCGATGGCTTAAGGTCCTCACCTTATCCAAAGACACGCTAGCCTTTTTCTCGTTCACAGAGCAGCCATCAGCACGGCATACAGCGACAACGGTTTCCCTCCGCTCTGTCGCCCGCTCATGCGACCCCGGTGATTCCGGCTGTTCTGTCTGTCCCAGATCGGCCGCAAACACCATGGTTTGAAGCTCGCCTCCTGTTGCGAATTTCCCATCTGACGTGGTGCGCGTGAGCGCCAGTGTCGAGAGTACATCCGCTAGCTCCTCCTCAGAAGATTCAAGGGGAATTAACGCAGTATATGTGTCAGAGCTGGTAAGGTCACTATCTTCAGTACCCATTTTGGCCTGAGTTCCAATGTTTGAAGCAGCAATATGTGATGTTTGATCATTATCGGCATCCACACTTGTGCCGAGTAAGTTAGTGGCACTCGCTCCACTCAGCTCGACTATTTCGAGCTCGCTAGATTGTGACTCCGTTGTGCTAGGTAGCGATTGTAAGTTCGGCGCGCCCACTTGCGTGCATGAGATTGTGAGATCGTGAGGGGCAGTGCCAGGGGTGTGACACCCTAGGTCCTCTGTACTAGATACACATGAGAAATAACGACTTACTGTGTTCGTCGGCGCCTTGATGTTTGGTGCTGCAGACCCTCCGGGTGCCTCGCGTTTCCTTTGCGCTCGAGTCCTGGAGGCTGATGGAGCCAGTGATGGAAGTGTTGATCCAGGCATGATCTCTGGCAGCTCGCAGCTCGCCACAGCCTAACAGCCAGTGGTTAGAATACAGCCCTTTGCTCACAGGGCTTAGCGCCGCAAGGGCGCTGGAGGCGGCCACAAGTAGGTGGGAGAAGTCAGGTGATTCGACCAGCTGACACACTTGCTCCTCCCCCTTAAGGGCACACGCACCTCCGTAAGTGCAAGTTCTCTCCGTCAATTGCTTCTCAGTGCTTCTCAGTGCACGCTCGCTTCAGTATGCTTTCCTCCAACGCTCTCCAACGCTCGCCACAGCCTAACAGCCAGTGGTTAGAATACAGCCCTTTGCTCACAGGGCTTAGCGCCGCAAGGGCGCTGGAGGCGGCCACAAGTAGGTGGGAGAAGTCAGGTGATTCGACCAGCTGACACACTTGCTCCTCCCCCTTAAGGGCACACGCACCTCCGTAAGTGCAAGTTCTCTCCGTCAATTGCTTCTCAGTGCTTCTCAGTGCACGCTCGCTTCAGTATGCTTTCCTCCAACGCTCTCCAACGCTCGCCACAGCCTAACAGCCAGTGGTTAGAATACAGCCCTTTGCTCACAGGGCAGGAATTTCTGCTTTACTTTTTCAGGTTGTCTGACTTCATTTTTAATGTATTGGTAATATAGCTTCTTGAAAGCCTTATTAAGAGATGTGCCCCAGCTGTTCCATCTTGGCCTATAAAACGTAAACCATGTCTGTTACACACACATGGCATATTTCTCGCCCACAGCCTACTATTTGTCTTTCTTAAAACGTGCCCCATATCTCCAGTAAAGAATTGGTAATGGATTGTGTTCAGTTTGTCAAGACATCCATGTTAAAATAAGGCCACAAACCTGAACCGAATTCTCTTATTTGAAATGCCATTGCTGGCCTGGAACCGATTCATCTGGCAATTGATTTCTTAATGCTGTTCGCTGTACAATGAATAGTAATCCAGCCTTGCCCCAAACAAGATGTTAATTTCCAGGTTTCATTTGGTGCTCACTTGCAGACAGTGATTACTAGAGACACCAGCAATGAAAAGGGGCTAGCGTTTGTGGAATCCTCACAGGAGCCGCCAATAAAAGCTGTAATAGGCGACTTAGGCACCTAGAAATGGGCAACTAATTTATGTGAATCTTTTTTTTTTATCCCAGCAAGAAAGGCTCAGTGCGCTGTCTCTCGCCTGCCTTGCATATTGGCGAGAACAGGCTGTCTATAGAAAACCAGGCGGCTGCATATGGGGAGTCCCTTGATATCATTCACTTGCTGTGTAATCTTATTATGCAAAATTCTAATCTCCACCTAGAAAGAATGCCCGTGGGTCAGAATGTAGTCCTATCAGGGTTTTCGAGGTCATGTTTTGTGATCCTTGGCTTATTCTTCTAAGTAGGGCTGGGACTCAAAGGGTATTCCCCAGGCACTATCCGAGATAGACAGCAGAACCTGCTGCCTTTCTGGAAGACAAGACCAACATGAGGTCCCTGGTCGGATTAAAGCTGATTTGTAGCTGTAGGATTTTTTAACAGATGTATTATTGAGCAGGGAATAGTGGGCCACCGGAACAGCGAAATATTCTCAGGGAGGCTGCTGGCTGCTAAACCCGCAGCTGCATGTGGATGGGCCTGCTTTCAGGTGAAGCCACCTCCAGTCAGTTGGAAGGGATCGGATGAAAAGGAGCCTCCGTGATCATTTCTGATGTCTGCGAGGTTTAGCGGCATCGTAATGGGATTAGTGCTAACACCTTGCAGGCAGAAAGCACCACCTGGCGTTCTAACTGGCAGAGGCACAGGGCTAATCCCCATCTCCTGGCTGGCAGCCGTGGGGGCGAAAGTGATTTCTGCCCCTCTAACTGCGATTCATTTCACAAGCGCCATCAGGTGATGAGGGTGTCAAACCCATTTGAGTAGAGGCTGAGCTGCAATTCATTTCTGATCCCATTTGATGTTAGACATGCGCAGGGAAATGTAGCTCTTGCTGTACCACTGTGTAGTGTGTAATTTGCGCGCCTCCTTGAGCTAGTTTAGGTTATTAAAGAGTGATATATGTCTCTTGCCACAAACAAAACTACCATATAACAGCTTGCCTTTCAATTAAATGTGCTTAGAGGAAATGGAACTAATGGGCGGTTTCTGCCAGTGGGCCCTTATATTCCAACAACTTCAGCCATTCCTGGTTTTTCATCCAAGAGCACTTTGTATTCTGGGATTTGCAGTTTAGTTTTCCATTTACGAATATGGTCCTACGAGAACCGCCATTAGTTTGCTAGCTCAACGTCAGTGCATTTATATGCCAGAAGCATGTATCACTAATGGAAAGTTCATTTTTATTATTTTGTTAAACAACGATTAATCCCGATTTGAATGTGGACCCGTGAATTCATCTAGGAAACAAAAGGTGTGCTTAAAACTACAGTATAAAAACCACATTCGTTTCCTGCAGTTAGGAATGTAACCGTTTCGAAATAGGCGCGAGTAATGTTTCATGTTCATTCTGTTGTATAGTAAAGAGACGAGGAGACTCTTTGGAATGAATTGGGGATTAGCTTTGGAAATGATTTTCTGATTAAAAAGTTCTCATCCCTTGAGCTCTGCTGATCTGCTGTAGTACATTACACCTTCTCCTCAGACCCAGCAGATTAGCTGCGCTAATTAGTCCTGCACTCTGGTTCACACACTTCGAATCACAGCTTCATTTTAAGCTGCACCCTTTCCCACCTGCTAAATGTGCCGCTCACGACTGCTTATAAGCTCATGACCGTAGTAGTGTGTTACCTAAAATGCTCAATCTTTTCTTTTACCAAATGTAGAGGTTCTCGGCTCCTAGAGGGACCGCCAATGTTGATACGAACACTGGCTGCATGCCAGGATTCAATCGTGTCTCAAAGGCTTGGCATGAGTGTGTGAAAATATTGTAATGTAACGTAAAGTCGTCTTCTACGGTGGTTGTATAGCCGCCGTTTTTGATGCATGGCCGCATGTGGCCCTTTAAGAAAAGAGGGCGAGGGGGTTTGTTAATGGGATAGAGCAGAGATCTTCCAACTTTTTAGGCCTCGGCCCCCACCCGAGCAAAATGCGGCTAGTCGCGTTGACCATTGTTGCTGAATAAATATTATTTAAATATCACAATTTGCTTACTTTTTAACAAAAAACACCCCCTTGGTTACTATTCAAACAATCTGTGACTAAAGGCATGAATGTCCATTTGCAACTGCGTGAGGGCCACTTTTTCATTGGTGCCCGAGACCGTTTTATGCTCCAGTCCGACACCATGTGAGCCACCCCTGCCCATTTTCTCCATTCTCTACATCTAAAAAAACAAAAATATAGATATATACTTTAAAAAATGTTTTTTTAAATATTTCATGCTGGGCTCTTGCGTCCCCGTTCCCCCCACCCCCTGTCGGAGAGGGGGGGTGTTCTCCACAGTTTGAAAATGTCTGGGATAGAGGGAGAGGCAGATACGAAACCTGTGGTGTTGATGGGTGAAAACCAGAACAGGGTTCGAAATTGAGGGGAGATTGAAGCGAGCTATTTAACTCCTGCTTGTATCCTTGAAGAGCCTGGTTAGCTGGGCACAACTAGCTACCAGTAGCTACTTTTGGCTCCCCAGGCCATCTGATGCTGAGCAAACACACCTACATGTCAATTTAACTCTGTGCGTTTCGGACAATCTATAAATAAACATCGGGGCACATCTATAAGACATTTAAAGCAGAAGGGGTCATAAATAATGGACAAAAATGATAAGTGTGAATCTTATGATTTGCATAACGCGATTTAGTAGCTGCTTGTTTCCTAGTGGTAAGTCCTAGTCACTGGTTCATGCTGAATGCCCAGGAGCTGCATTTAGCTCCTACTTTTCCAGTCTTGAGTTCCATCCATGCAGAACTACCCCAATCCTGAGTGCTGCTATAGTTCTGTGGGGTTGGCAGTGATCCTGGGAACATGTGTATCCAGAGGCGAGAGGCCACGATTTGTGAAGGTAGGTATCCAGCCAAAAAATGGTTAGGGTAAGGTTGTTGGGCCACCAGACCATCCGGAAAAGACACTATCTCCTGGAATATCAACAATCTGAAAGGTTAACCATACAAAGAGTCCAATTAGGGAAAGTGAATATCCCATTGCTGTCACTAGCATATGCAGTAAGTCCTCCTTTTATTTTGTTCACACTGGCAAGTCAGAATATGGGCGCCAGGGGGGCAGTTGGCGACTATGGAAGTGGCCTGGCTTGCAAAGGAAGGTACAGTGCACGATTCTAGGAAACAAGTGGGTGCAGATTTTGTAGGAAGCAGGAGTGGACAGTGGTTGCGTATATGCGGGAAGGTGAGAAAGGGTTCACGGGTGGATTCAAGAGGAGTGTTTTGAGAGGAGAGTGGAGGCGGGTGGGGGGTGGCAAAGTGGTGCACAGGAGTGTCCCCCAGCAAAGTAGACCCAAAAAGAAACACGCATTGGCAATGCCAAAAGTTTGGGCTGTAACACACTTTTTTTGCACTTTGTAGTGCAAAGAAGTGTTCGTTTCTATCTGAATTTACATTTGCCCAAATCATTTAAAATGGATTCCTGTGGTGTCCATCTGCTTTTTGCAAATTCTAAAAACAGTCAGATTCTATACGAGTCTTCTGCTTAAACAGCAGCATTAATGGGATGCTGCCCTACGCGCTCTGCCAAAAAACGAAAATGCCCAGAGTGTAAAAGCCAGGACTAACCTTCTCACACCGCATTTTAACAAACATCTGTTTTTACACTAAAGGGATTTGCAAAATAAGCACTGTAGGTCTTTTTCTATAGACTGTGAAAACAAGTTATGCACATGCTGCTAAGTCGGAGCAAAACAGGGCAGTCGCGGGAAACGTGAATAAAAGCACAGAAACACTTTTTCTTCAAAGAATTTGCGCGCATGGTGAGCCCTCAGTAGGGGATCCAAAACCTATCCACGAGGATCAGTAGTACTCTTAGTATGTACACATCCCCCCTCCCCCGGGTCCGACACATCCGGCCGCAGACCTGGAGAGTGCTTATAAGGAGGTGGGTTTGTGATCGCTCATCCTCGTTTGCTGTAATCCCTCTCAACCCCAGGACAGTCAAAGCAGCAACATCACACACCTGGTCCCTCTACTCCCATACCAGGGCTTACTCAGAGGTACAAACAATATTTCCTCTTTCTTTGAAACCCCCATCCTTCCATTCCAAGAGACACACACGTCTCCTTGCCCCACACAAAAAAGTAGCAACTTGCAGTTGGTAGAAAAGGCTGCAACTCCTTTATTTGGCAGGAGTCCACTTACAGGTGATCTGCCTCTTAACGAGCTGGTGTCCTAGCTGTGGCCCACATAGTCCGATGAAAAATCCAGAAATGCAACATACAAAGACATGTTCTTTGCTGCTGCATCCTTTAATTTTTTTCTGTTTTCTTTTCATCTTTTCTCTTGTTTTATACAGTGATATTTGTATTTTAATACATACTGATATTTTAATAATAATTTTGTGAAAAGTCGAGTTCTTTGACTAAAACACAATAAATAAAAAAATAAAGCAAAGTCCCCAATGTCCCCCCCAGATTTTATGTGTCTCCTACGCCCCTGCCTCTGAGGAATTTTCCCATACCCGTACTGCGCGGTCCCTGATGGCGTTCAACCTACAGGCGCTGTGACTATTCCAATGGCGGAAGGCGCTATACGAATGTTGATGATGGGCTTGTTTTATGCAGATCGTGTGTATCCTTTTAGCACCTACAAACTGGTGCTACCATCCACATTCAGCGCCTTGGTGTAAAGCACTCTAAATCAATACATCAAATCAAATCACTAGTGACTTCAGCTGCCATGTGTGTTTATGGTGGCGCCATTACTGATCTCAGCTGAGTCCACATGCACGCACGGCAGATGTCAAAGCAGATTCACTGCACTGGCTTGCAAATTGGGGTTCACCCCCTCACCCCCCCCCACCCTCCAAACACTGCATCATGTACGCACCGTGGAAGACAGTCATGCATGACTGTGGTTGAGAATTAACAGCACTAAAGAAAATGACGCGCGCGTCCAGCGTCCTATATTATTATTTAAAGTGCAACATATTGTCTGTCCTCATTTTCATTATATATTGCAGAGTAAAATGCTGACATGTTTCCAAGGCAGTACTTTCTAGTGATGGTGAAACACCAGATTGGCGCTGTGAGTAGTACTCTCATACAGTATGAGGATGACAGTAAATCTTGTGTGAGAGGTTGGCCCGCATTGTCTGACGAGTTGGTATGTTTCTCCTCTGGCAAGGCACAGTGAGATACAATGCGATTATAGACTCTGCCGAGCTGGTACCTTCCGATAGAATAGGTCATTTAGCCTAGTTCTTGCTCAGTAGAGGGACTCTCACATTGTTGTCAATTGTCCTAAGGGCTGGTCATGTAGGTGGGGTGGAATACTAACGGTTACTGAGGGTGTTAGGATGGCAGATGCTGTTCTGACATCTATGGTTGAGGGAGGGCTTGCTTTATTAAAATGAGAATTTCATGGCATCTGTTTGATGGTAATGGTTTCATAGGTTTGAGACTGAAGCAAAAGGGTTCTGGCTTGTTAGTTATGCATACATTAGAAAGAGGTATGTATTTGAGGGATTTTGGCAGTCGCACAATATAAAAAGGTACCTTTCATGCAAGAAAGAAACGGGTTGCTAGAACTTTTGCCAAGGTCCTAGTGTCTATGGGTTCCAGTCCCAGTAAGAAAACACAGCGGACAGATGTTCCTTTGGCAGATTAGCATTCATGACCTGTCGGTCCCATCATCCTACCCAGGGAAGAGGACTAACTTGTTACGCTTAACGTGTGACCTTCTGTGAATGCAGTAATAGGAACAAGATAAATACGTCTTCTGCAGTAACCAATCTGTAGCTGGCAGCCTACATGTGCCAATCCCAGCCCCAAAGCTCAGCAGACTATTGTGCCAGCGCCTGGGGTCATTGTAGCAAAACGTCAGAAATGAGTTGGATCTGCTATAGCGAAGTGCATAACCTGCAGCTCCCCGGTATCATTTTCAGCATGATATCCCAGCGAGCTCATCACGTGATGCACAGATCTGAGTGCAACGCAGGTGTCACGATACATAGGTTATCATAGTCGTTTAAAATAACTGTGTGCCGAACTGTAGGTCAAATTCCAGTTATTGCAAAAAACTTCACTTATGGATTCGGCCAACATTGGCCATCTATTGCCTCAAACTCTCTAATCCATGGCAAATTGCCATCTCTCTGGCTTACCCACTTGAACAAAAATGTGCTATTGGGCAAATCACCATCTACCAATGCCTCTGTTCCCGTATCTGCCAAAAGCAAAGGAGCCCCTTGCAGCAGGCTGTATGTTGACATGAAGTGCTATCAAAACACTAAGCACATCCTCTTCCCATGCAAATGGCATTACACTGTGTTGGGCAGACCCATCCAACGGTCCACCCCACCCCAAAAAAGTGTTCTAAATGGGTCAGCAATCTGCAAGGGATAAATATTCACCAGCCATGTTGGCTGTCTGTGTTTGCTGTGGGTGTGAGGGGAGGAGGGAGCCTATCAGCTCGGCAGTCCCCCACGACAGTCCTCCAACAGTGACCTGCGACACACCCACCATCCATTCCCGCGCAACTAAGGAGTGCAACACGATGTTCTCATGGGGCTCGACAGTGAATACAGCTGTCATCTTGAAAAGGAATGTTTGTGACTCGCTGCTACTGGCCATTTACTAAAGAAACCAAAATGGTTATAATTATGTTACGGTTTATTCCACGGTTACACCCAAGTCGGGGGCTCGTTCCCCTACAATGAATGTGACTCACAATAAAAAATTAAACAGTGCATGTTTATTATTTTAGTGTGGACTCTTAGTCGTAGTTGTGGTCAGCCACTTGTTTCAACCTCGTGGATCTTTATCAAGGCTGATATTTAAAATGACACACATATCCAGCAGATTGTTTGATATGAGTGACAATTGTGAGAATTGACAAGTGTGTGCAGTGCGTGAAGCAGTGGTTTGATGTGCAAAATGAGTACATCCATTATGCATGCATTAATTCTAGGATAAGCATTTTAAACATTACGTCCACAATGATTATGTAATACGTGTAATATACAATAATTGTTTGTATATTAATAATGGACAAGGCCAGAGGGCGAGAGAAGAGGGGAAAGAAGGGAGAACAGATCTGGGTTAGAGTGGTATGAGATGGTACGTGTTACAGTAGTGTCTGGTATATATATGTTTTGTCTTACCTAAATTTGATTTGGCGGGTGTGGCCCCGGATAGGGTCCCGTTTGTGGTCTCAGCATTTCCTATGCGTTCACAGAGCTTTGGTCCTCGGCGGGCCTGTGGTAATGGAATGACCAGTATTGGTGAGGTGGGAACCATGCCATGGTGGAATCTCTACGTTGTTATGGTGCATGTGATGGTGCTTGCTGCCTGTTGCATGTTTTAACCAGGTCGTAAGTGGTTGCATCCCTGCCGCTCGGGCACTGAGAGCCAGTGGATTCACTTGGTCTACAAATTGTTTGAAGTCTGTTACTAACTGGCTTGTGCCCTGATTAGATCTGTGTTGATGCTCGTGCAGCAAGTGTAGGTTCTATTCGTAGTGAACCTAGATATTATCATCCATGTTGGGACACCCGTGTGATCAGCAAGGATTCTCGTGTTGTGCTTCATTTCGATTGGCAGTCCATAATATGGACCAAATTGTAGTGCATCA
Source organism: Ambystoma mexicanum (assembly GCF_040938575.1). Lineage (NCBI taxonomy): Eukaryota > Metazoa > Chordata > Amphibia > Caudata > Ambystomatidae > Ambystoma > Ambystoma mexicanum. The sequence continues at coordinate 685,561,616 of NC_090934.1, read as the reverse complement.
GGGTTTGGGTTGGGTGGTGGGGGTTGGTGCAGGTGAACCCGTTTGTTTTCAGTGGAGGCAGGGCGCCACCATGCATCATGTGAGGGTGTGTGGGATTAATGCCCTGCTTGCTATTGCGATCCGCTTAGTGTGTCCAGGGGTCCCCATCGGGTGATGGTGGCCTAGTGCTGGTGATCTGATAAGTGTGGGGTGCTGTGGTCTGTGCAGCAATATGTTTCAGGATTCTCTGCATGTCTGCCTGTATAAGGATGGTCATTAGTTCCTACTCCGTGTGCCGTGAGCATCTTAGTGATGCTGGCCTAGCGTGAACGTGGCATTTCTTTTAGGCTGGTCGTCGCTTATCTGTGGTTTGAAGTCTCGGTGGAGCAGTTGCTTCCGCTGTGTCTGGCGATCTATGCCCGATGAGCTGCTAGCCCCGCTGTGGGCATGTGCACTAGAGGGGTGAATGCTCTGGTGAGGCATTATTACGCTACTGGCACATTTACTGTCTCCGTTTGGGTACCTGGGATCCTCTGATCGTGTAGTTTTGCTTGTGTGGTGGCAGTTTGTTTTACTGGGGTTAGTGTACCGTGAATTGGTCCGTGCACTGCGTGTTATGATGTGGCTAGTGTTGTGCGCATGCGCCGTGGTACGACGTGCGCACTGCTGCTTACCCACATTTTTGTGGGTATTGGAGTCCATGGCATTTCATAGTTTAAGCCAATGGTTGGGCCATCGTGTTCATTGTCCTGTCACGGTCATGGGTGGCCCAATATCTTTTATTACTGGCGACTTGGAGTTTGCTTTTTTTGTCCGGGGATGTTCGTCCAGGTTTGACAGTGGTTTTGTATGTGCCATGGTGGTGGTACATGCAACGACTGGGTGATGTCCCTTGGGTATAGACTGTGTCCATAGTCAAGTTGTTGTCCTTGGAGGGCCCTATTGTTATGAAGCAGAGAGCTTGTGACGATTGCCTTCCAACCGTGTGGGCGAGTCCAGACTTGGTTATGCCTGTGCTAGCGTGAGTACTTTTGCGAGTCCTATGATAATATGGTGGGTCTTAGGTCATAGCAGGGTTGTGTGTGGTCCCACGTTGGTTGTCTCAGTCATGGGGTTCACTGTCTGAGATATTGAGGTTGAGGGGCCCTTAATGGGTCGGGCAGGGGGCGTTTGTTGATGCTGTTGCCATTTGTTGTATGGAATGGTCAGTTGGCTGGACCAGCTCTAAAGCTGGTATTAGGCTGAGGGGGAGAGGAATAGTGTACAGTATATCACAAGAAAACATTAAAATCATGATCTGAGTTTAGGCAATTTTTCACACATCTAAAATGGCAAATCAGTCTTGATTCTTCTTGGCGTAGTTTGTGCTCCGTTTCCTCCTCCTGGTCAATTTTTTACTGTTCGTAGGCCAATGAAGCAAATCTGCCCTTTGTCCTCCAGTGGTTGGCCAACAGAAGTTTTGGATCTTGCGAATGGATGTTGTTCAGGTGTTCTCTGATTCTTATGCGTTCTTCTCGGATAGTGCTTCCGATATAGATTTTTTCACATACGCATATAATTGCATGAATTACATACTTTGTTCTGCAGTTTGTGTTCATTAATTTTAAAATATGGACAGTCTTTGAAAGTTGCAATTTGAGTATTTTCAGCACTTGTACACATCGTTCATATGCCACATTTTGTGAACCCTATGGGGATACTGGATCTGAGCAAATCTGTGACGGCCATGTTTTTTTTGGGCCAAATAAGATGGGCTTCGAATATTACGCAAGGTTGGTGCTCCACTAAATGAGGGGCGACGGTATGGTGCTAGACTTGGTCTAATGTGTTTTTCCATCATTAGAAGTTTCCAATGCTTTGTCAGAACCTGCTGCACTTTGTGGCTATCTGTGTTATATCTGGTCACAAATTTTATGGTTGCATCCTTATTTGTTCGCTGGTCTTTGGGTGTTAGTAAGGTTTCTCTTGACATGCGATGGTTTTATTTTTAGCCAATCCAAGATCAGATACCTCATATCTGCTGTTGGTGAATCTCTGGTCCAGCAGGCAGCATTCGTCTTCAAAAAATTCCATAGTGTTGCAGTCACATCTGACTATGATGTATTCCCCTTGGGGGATGTTTGTAATAACGGTTTTCCTGTGGCAGCTGCTTGCATGTAGTACCGAATTTGCCTCTGTGGGTTTGCGGTATGTCTTTGCAGTCAGTTTGTTGTCGTTTATCATTATTGTCGGGTCCAAGAAGTCGATCTTTGTGGCAGTGATATGGCTGGTGAGCTCCATTCCGAATGTGTTGATGTTCAAGTATTGGACGTACTCATCCAGTTGTTTCAGTGTCCCTTTCCATATTAGGATGATGTCGTCGATTTAGCGGAACGACTGGATGATCTGTTCGATGAATATATGGTTGGTTATGGTGTGTTTTACTCATTAGATTGCATAAAGCAATTTGCTAGGGCTGGTGCATAGCTTGCACCCATTGCTATTCCTCTCGTGTTCCTCACCATTGAAGAGAAAAACATTGTTGCCTAGTGAACATTTAAAAAAACTCTTGCCATTTCTAACTGTTCGTAGTAGGAGGTTGATTTGTCTGCAAGTAGGTATTCCATACTCTGTATAGCTAGCTCGTGGTCTATGGAGGTGTGTAAAACTTTCTAGCATGGCCAAAAGGAATCCTGGTTTCCATTGTATTTCCAATAGCAGTATGCATGGAGTCCTTCAAGTATGTTGGTATTGTAATAACTAATGGCTGTATGACATTGTTGACATACCGTGCTAGTGGTTCTGTAAATCCTCCTATTCCACTCATTATGGATCTTCCCTCCGGTATAGGTTCAAATGCTTTGTGGATCTTAGGCAGGAAATAAAGCGTAGGCATGATTGGGTGGCTGATGTTGAATTCATCATCTGTGATAAGTCCCTGTGTTTGGTATGTTTTTCAAAAGTTGTTTGTGTTCCTTCAGCATGCTCGGGGTCATCTTCGACTCTGCACTCTCCTTCTCCCCTCACATCTCTGACGTCTCTAAGAAGTCAAACTACCAGCTGCACCTCCTCAGAGGTATTCTTCCTTTCCTCTCCTTCCCCCAGAAGCTCACCGTCTCCAGAGCCCTGGGCCTCGCCAAGCTGGACTACTGTAACAGCCTCTGTCTAAATTTGCCTGCCTCCACTCTCCGCCCTCTGCAACTTATCCAGAACAGGACTGCGAGACTTGTCCTTGGCCTCAAGCCCAGGGATCGTATCTCTCCAGGACTGAAATCTCTGCACTGGCTCCCAGTGGCTGCGAGGATTAAGTTCAAAATCCTTTGCATTGTTCACAAGGCCTTCTGGGATCTGGGGCCGCATTACCTTCAACTCTCTCTTCCTAAATATCTTCCTTCTCGAGCTCTTCGCTCATCTGCCTCCAACTCCCTCAGGGTCAGTTGTTTTTCAAAGAAACTAGCTGAGGTTAAATCTGTTTCGGCTGGGGCCCCCTTCTGACACAGTCTCCCTGCCACTCTAAAACCTGAGGAGAACCATCTCCGGTTCCGGAAGCACCTCAAGACCTTCCTCTTTTCTTCTGCCTTTGCCACCGTTCTCCCCTGCTGATCTGTTCTCTCTTGGCACCATGCACCTGGCCACGCTCTGTCCTCTGGGCCCTGGTACCAGCTCACCCTGCCACCTTCCCGCACTGCCCCCGGGCCACCTCTTGCACTGGGGTCTGTATCTCTACCCATACAGCCCCCCTCCTCTATTCCTGCACTTATCAGACCTACCCTGTCTGCTCCCTTAAACCCAGCACTTGCCACTTTCTGGCTGCACTATCATTTGTTGCCTTTATTATTTATTTATTTATTTATTTACTTATTATTTGTTTCCCCTTTGCTCCGCACTTTCCACTTCTCCCCCTTCCATGCACTTTTCCCCTCCCCTCTCTCATGCACTTGCACTTTCTCAATGTCACTGGGCCTAGTAAGATTGTTGTTTTGTTCTCCCTTGTTCCCCTCCCCACCCTTGTCTTGCTCTGAAACACTTGTGTACGAGCGCGATAGAAATAAAATATGAATTCAATTCAAATCCTGGTGATCCTTCCGCACTGGTCCGCCCCCAGGATCTGGATCCAATAGTGATGACCATGTCCTGGCCACCTGGATGACAGATCCTCGGGGACTAGTAAGTAAGACACCTTCAGGTTTCTCAGAGCGCCCTTGAACCGGGAAATCCTGCGGGGTGTAAAATACACTCTGTGGGTTTCATATAGCTGTATACATTTTAGTCTGGCATTTCTAGAGACCCTTTGTGGGTACAACGGTGCTTTTGCCCATTATTTGTCTGATAAGGGTCTCTGAAAGGACTTGTTCCCATTTAACTCGAATGCCCAAGTCAGAGGAACCTGAGGTGACCAGGATCAGTTTGTAAATCCTAGACACTGTAAGGGGGGGCGCTGTGGTACGCTGACAAAAATGGCTGCTTGAGTGAGGAGCTCTGCACACACTAAATTCTTAATCGAATATCCTGCTGAGTGCCCAGACCTCTCATTGCAGAAAATACAGCCGGAAAGTATTTAAAACGCTCATGCAGCAGCTGACCGAAATTTGAGTAAAATACTGTAGCATAAAGCGCGTGTCGAGTGCTTGTGTGGCTGGCCAGCACTGGGGCTGCTGCGGGGGCTGCGCACCAAATACGATAGTCCCTGTCTGGATGGTGGGGAGGCACAGTGATGCCTGAGAGTTCTACAAAGTGGTGCAGCACATCAAGCATATACTGCTGGTTAACCCCAGGTCGCTGCACATAGAGCAGCATGTCATCAGCCTACATGGGGATCACATGCGTCACTCCATCGGTCTGTATCCCTGCATCTGCATATTGCTCTCTGAGGAATGCCAAGATCGGTTATTGCTAGGATAAAAAGCATTGGGCACTGCAGGCATCCCTGCCTAGTGCCCTTGTTAAGTTCCTGTCCCGGTGAGATAGAGTGGCCGGTCCTCATTCTAGCCATAGGTGCAGCATGCACCAGTTTGACCCAATGCAGGTATCGTTGTCCCAGGGCAAACTGTCGGAGTGTGACGTACATCCAGTCCCACCTCACTGAATGGAACGCTTTAACAGTGTCAAGGGATGTGACTGTGTAGTGTTCTGTCAAGGGCAGAGTCCTATCAAATAGGTGGTGCAAGCGCCTTAGGTTCCAGGAGGAGTTCCTACCCCAGACACAGCCTGCCTGATCTGTGTGTATAAGACTGCCAATTGCTTTCCGTAATCGGTTTGCTAGTAGCGACCCAAGTACTTTACTGTCCTGGTTGACCATGGATAATGGTCTGCACTCTTTGGGAGGCTTGCGCAGCTTAAGGATTGGTAAAATAATTGACTCTTGTAAGCTAAGGGGAAGCACTCCTTGTTTGTATGCTTCCAGCAGCGTTTCAAGGAGGGGTGGGGCCAGCACATCAACATAATCTTTGTAGAATTCACTTGGCAAACAGTCTATTCCAGGGGTCTTGCCGGTGGGCAATGCCTTAATTATGGCTGGCAGCTCGTTATCAACTGTTATCGGGGCGTCTAAATCCGTCTTCCGTCTCTTCTGCACGTAGGCACAGCAGTTTTATCAAGATAAGGCCTTAGGGATGAGGCCAGGGTTTTGGGCTTGGGCTGTTTCCGACTATAACGAATGGTAATATCTCCCGAAAGTGTGATTGATTCTGAGTGATGCCCTGTTCGTCTAGAATGGAGCAAATCATGTCACGTTGATCTTAGCTGTGACAGAGCCAGGCTAAAAGTCTGCTAGGCTTATCATCCTCCTCTTGCAACTTTTCGGTATACTTGGCATAGTTAAATTTGCCTAATCATTCCCAACCAGCTATACACTTCTGCCTTAATCCCGTCAAATCCAGAGCCTCCTCCTCTGTGACCATGTTGACTCGTTCCACTGCTTCTAATTCAGCTTCCGTTCTGGCCAGATCAAGTACAATTTCTTTCTGTATGCCCCCCCGCTATGCATGTTACTCACCCACTCGAACAGTGGTTGGTTATTCACCCACTCGAGCACTAAAGATAGGAGGCTGTGTGAGGTTCCTTGGTTCTGGCATTAGTGAGCCGAGATTTTCCTAAATCAAGAACACCTCAACTTGAGGGAACTCTTTTCTATGATATACCCCTGTGCTGTGGATATTAAGCAGACAGAGGAGTGGATCAAATAAAAGGGCGGGCAAAACGTGCACCACTTAAAGACCAGGCTGTACGGAAAGAAAACCTTTCAGCAACAAGCGGTGAAGGTACACAAACTAACTTCTGTGTTCCCCTACAATAATTACCTTTTGTCTCTTGCTTGGGTTTGAGGATTTGTAGAGTTATGGGTCTCCAGTCTGAATGAAGGGATGAAATTAGGAGGAAGTCAGGAGTCTATGAAACAACGACAGGGATAACATAATAAACAGTGAAGTTAGTAGAGTGTACGTAACCCGGGCGGCACAAGCGTCGCACTAGAGCCGGGTTGGTGCACTGTGGCGGCACAGCGTCTCTGTGTGCACGACTTGTGAGGAAACATTCCTAGATAGTTCACATGGGGTTTCTTATATACAGCCGTCACAGGAGACCAGTATGAAGGACTTGGTTCCAGCAGGGTTAGGTGAGTTGTGAGATAGTGGAGGCAATAGGGATGCGCACAGTCTAGTTTGAAGAAAGGAGCGTTATTCCCTAGTTTGGCAGAAGTGAACAGGAAGTCCGGATGCAGACTGAATTGACAACGGAATATCAACTGAACAATAATGACTACCTGGAAGTGGAATGGAGCTCTGGGTAGTAGTCTGAAGTCGGCACAAGAGAGAAGGTGAAGAGCACATTCGGCAGGCAAATGCAGTCCAGGGAACACTCGGGATTCGATGTCAAGAGTGGACAATGGCAGTTAATAAGGCAAGGGAAATGTGCACAATATCACACAGTGAATAGTCTGGAGTAAAACAACATGCACACAGGAACCAAGACACATGTACACTAAAACCCAGGATGTGCAAGTAGAGCTTGATAACAATACAAATATATGAAAAGGGATGTGGGGTAAGCACTTTGATATCAAAGAAAGTCGGCAAGCTCCTTACCCACGATTGCTGTTACAGGTACTGACAACGCTAAACCCAAGTACAGGGCAAGCAACGACAGGATATATGAGCTAACACCCTTGATGGTATTTATAACGTAACTTAAAGACAATACTCACGAGGACGAGAAATACCACCTGAAATGCCAGCGAAGACCACAAACCCTGTTGATCATACCGGGACCCAGAAAGGCTATCACAACAATGGGAGGATAACTTAATACATAAGACTCATAACAAAGGGTAAGTAGGACTAGTGATTACAGAATAGTGAGGAAAACCTAGGCATTCACACAGGAGCAAGCTACAACAGCACACCACACCTAATAATCAATGGGAAACAAATGGAGAAGTGCAAGGGAAAACCTGAAATAGATTCAAAGAGATAGTAAAGGAACAGAAGCACAGAAAACGAAATTACAAAGGCAAAACCTCCCCCACCATCCAAGTAAAAAGGCAAAAAGCTAAATCTACAAATGAGGAGAGACAAAAGGATCAAGGTTTCACAGCAGAGTAGGGCAAAGTCAAAGAAAGCCCAGGCAAACTGGGCTGCACAGAAAAAGAAAAGCAATGGGAAGTGCTGCCTGCAAAACGGAGGAAGACAAAGGGAATCCAGGAAGCAGATATCGCCAATAAGCATATTGAATCCAAAATCCAGGGAAAAGGAACAAGAAATTAGAAACTAGGAACTAGACACTAAGCTGAGAACCAGGAACAAGAGACCAGTCACAAACGGGAACACTGCATCAATGACCAGCGCTGGACTGACGCAAACTGAGGCTTTTAAAGCTGCTTAACTAGCACACGCCTCGGGTGTGCTGCTTGCTTCACCTGCCAGCCACAGGTGTTGGTTATCTTGCACCCAACCTTGCCCTGCAAGGGTGGAGATCAACCAGTGGGCCAGGCATTCTGGGAAGCATAGTCATTTCATTAAAGCAGCATGCTCGCTGCCAAAAACCTGGAATGGACCCGGAAGGGAAGTAGCTTGGAAAATCAGGATTTAGCGCTCCCAATTTACCACAGCACTGTAAAATAAGGTTCGGAAGGAAAGTCCATTAGGGAATAAACCCCAAATCATGCCCCCAAGTAGTGGGAAAGGTAGCAAAGGGAGCGAATCATGACATTCAACCAGGAATTCAACCAAAGACCAGACGCCAGGCAAAGGAGGTCTATGAGACGGGCAGAATTCGGCAACAGGAGTTCGATAGGATCCAGACCACAGGCGAGAGGCAGGTCAACAAAAGGATAGGCAAAGGTCGATAACGGGATACCAATTGGCTCAAAAGGAATTAGCAAGTAACGCTTAGAAACAGAAGCAGCTGTCATATGTTGCGTAGGGCATCCAGGTAGGTTTTGGGTGGCTGTGCTGCGCATACAGCAGGAAGTTAAACAAGAATGAAAATGGGCAGGGTAATTCAGAATGACAGAACAGGAAGAAAAGACGGATCACAATGGTGAACAAAAAAGGGATGGGAACTATGACCTGGACAAACTATGAGGATTCCCACTAGGGGTGTATACGCAGGTTGGACTAGAGACTGCCCACAGATATAAGGGAAGCTCCATGCCTCTGTGTAAGTTACTTTTACAGACACCACTCCTTGCAAGCCCATGGAAAGGGGAAGCAGGAGTGGCTCCTGTGTCTGGACCCTAAGGCACAAACAAGGAGTGTACTTAAACGAGACAAGCCGGCATGGGTCCAGCCTGAACCTACAGCGGATGCCCTCTGAGGAAACAGAATGCAACACTGTTAAATTCATTAACTATAGACTACAAGTTAATCAAGACAAGGGAAGGGGCAGAGATTGCCTACTGGGAACCCCAGCAGCCACACTCTGAACAAAGGAATAACAGAAGCACAAGTGAGGACAAGAACAGTAACTAAAATAACTAGGGAAAAATAGGGAGTAAAGTAAGCAAGGTTCAGAAGGGGAAAAGCAAGCAGAAAAGGATCAATTTGCAATAATACAGCAGACTGGAATTGCAAACCGGTAACCAGGAACTGTAAATCTGGACTGGAATAACCATCTTCGTGAAATAGTCCACGATCACCCAAATGGTGGTGTGACCGCGAACCTTGGGCAGCTCAACTATAAAGTCCTTTGAGACCTTTTGCCAGGGTTTGTATGGCACTGAGAGAGGTTGCAGCAGACCAACAGCTTTGTCCGGGTAGCTTTACACTGTGCACAAACGGAGCAGGTGTAGATATAATCAATAACGTTGTGGACCATAGTATGTCACAAGACCAGCGTCGCAATGATTCCAGAGTCTTCTGTAATCGTGGATGAGCAGCACGGATGTAGTTATGAATTCAATGCAGGGCCTGCACGTGCAACCGCCCTTAGATGTAGGGCAGGCCCTGGACGATGTCTAGGCTGAGTTACGAGATCTCTGGGTGAGTAGAAACCTTATCCATGATGAGTTTACACAGGGACGGCTGGGGGGTACATGCACATACCACCCTGTTGGGTAGAAGGAGTGGCTCCTTAGAGGTTGGTGTGGGTTCAGACTGCCAATGGGAGAGTGTATCTGCGCAAGTATGATGGCGACCAGGGCGGTATGTGATGGTAAAGTGGAATTGAGAGAAAAAAAGATGCCAGCGCACCTGCTGTGCCATTAGACACTTCATGGGTTGGAAGGCTAGGAGACTTCGATGATCGGAATATACAGTGACTGGATGACGAGCCCCCAACAGATGGTGTCTCCATTCCGAAAAGGTGTCCTTAATGGCCAGGAGCTCACTTTCGGTAATGGTGTAGTTTCTCTCATAGACTGTCAACTTCCTGGAAAAGTATGCAGTGGGATGAATTTCCCCAGAGTCGGGACAGCATTGAGAACGTATAGCCCCTACAGCAAAACCTGAAGCATCGGCCTCCACGAAGTCCGGGAGTTCGGGATTAGGATGCTGTAACACTGGGGCTGATGAAAATGCTGCTTTAAGGGTCTCGAAAGCTGACTGTGCTTCAGACGACCAAGCAAATTATGTCTTAGCACTGGTCAAAGTAGTCAGGGGTGCCGCTTTGGACGAGAAGGAATATATAAAATGCCTGTAAAAATTCGGAAACCCAAGGAATGATTGCAGGGCTTTAGTCCTCTTCGGTACAGGCCATTCCAGGACTGCTTTAACTTTAGAGCTGCTCATCCTGGTTCCATGGTTGGTCAGGTCATATCCCAGGAACTCAACTTCTGTAACATGGAAGACACATTTCTCAACCTTCACGTAAAGATGGTTTTCGCGCCAACGCTGCAAAACTGAGCGCACATGGGTAATATGCTTGTCTCCCGAAGGAGAGTAGATAAGTATATCGTCCAAGTAGACAACCACATACATATCCATTATGTCACAAAAGACGTCGTTCATCATGAATGACTGAAAAGTGGCGGGTGCATTGCAAAGCCCGAAGGGCATGACCAGATACTCTGAGTCCGAATCAGGGTTTGAAGGCCGTTTTCCATTTATCTCCTTCTTTGATTCTTATCTGATTATGTACACCCCAGAGATCCAGTTTGTTAAATACCTGAGATGAACCCAGTTGATCAAGGAGGACTGAGAACAGAGGTAGTAGGTATTGGTGTTTTACCGTAATGGCATTCAGTGCTCTGTAGTCTATGCATGGCCTGAGGTCACCCTCCTTCTTTGGGACGAAAAAGAGGGGGGAGGCTGCAGGAGACTTAGACGGGTGAATGAAACCCATGGCGAGTGCCTTGTCTGTGTAGTCTTTAGGGACTTTATCCTCCTGGAGTGTGAGGCAATACACCCTTCCGGAGGGTATCTTGGAGCCAGAGACTAGATCTATTGGGCAGTCGTAAAATGGATGTGGAGGAAGGGTTTCAGCTTTCCCTTTGCAAAAACATCTGACAAGGCTGAGTATTTCGGAGGAATAGTGGCCCTGGGCACAGCCGAGACAGCCCCAATGAAGGAAGACGTGGCCACCAGGGCTTGACGGGAGCCTCAGAAGTGATTCCATGAACAAACAAACATGTGTTGTTACACACCAAGGAAGGAAACTGAACCAAGCGGGTTACCCAATTAATAGCAGGATTATGCAATTGGAGCCAAGGAAGACCCAGAATGACCTTGTATTGAGGGGCTTTGATGAGATCAAATGAGATTTCTTTTGCATGCCCTTCTGTAGTGCACATGTTGATGGGCACGGTTTGCTGTGTCACTAGCCCTGGGATAAGCGCTGTGCCATCCACCGCATTCACAGCTTCTGGGTATGGTTTGGCCACCACATGAATGCCTGAAGTGAAGGCAAAGTGATGGTCCATATAATTCCCTGTAAAACCAGAATCGACGGTAAAGAAATGACAGCTGAGGCAGAAAAGGGAACCCCAGAAAAGACTGTAAAGGTCACTGGCAAGTACACTGGGATAGTAGGACCTGTCATGGGAGAGTCCCGTATAGACCTTCTCGGCATAGAGACTCCTACTGCTGGGATTGGACGTTTCCTGCCTTACTGTTGGGTTTCTTTGGGCATTCTTGCAGAAGATGTTCGGATTAACCTAAACACATACACAGGTTATGTGATCGTCGATGCTCCCTTTGAACAGAGGTTAGCGGACCACCAGTGGCCCCAATATGCATGGGCTGGTTGAGGCGCGACTGATTCATGAACAGGAACAGTCTGCATTGGTTTTCTTTCACCATGTCTTTCGGCCCTGCAGGAGTTGATCTGGAATACTAAGTCCAGCAATTCCCCAAAAGCAGTAGGAACAAAGGGCACAGTCGATAATTTTTTAAGTTCCTCAGAAAGACCCTGGTAGAAGACTGCTGCCTTCTTTTCTTGCTGCCAGTCCGTTTCAGCTGCCAGTTGCTTGAAGCTAGCTAGGTAGGTCAGCAATGGAGTGGTTCCCTGCTGGAGTTTTAGGAACTCCAGATCAGCGGCTTGGGATTTGTAGCGGGTATCGAATACCCTATTCATGGCGGTGATCATGGCATCAGTCATATAGAACATAGCTTTTGGTTTCGAAAAGGGGGTTCGCCCAAGCGGCTGCAGTTCCCCCAAGGTAAGACAGGACAAAGGCCGTCTTAGTGGTGGAATTTGGAAAGGAGGCCGGACGGCACAAGAACTGTAGTTTGCATTGATTAATGAAAGTCCTGTATTGTTTGGGATCGCCCATAAAACTTTTCAGGGTGGCCAAAGTGAACTCGTGGACATAAGGACAGGGGTAGGCTCTTATCTGGGAAGTGGGAAACCAGATCCCAAGGAATCAGTTTAGGTAAGTACATCGCTGTGCGGTTGTTTAATATTGAAAGAGAACCTGAATATGTCTCTCCTCCTTTGCAGATGTTGCTGTGGTGCTCCTGATGGAAGCATGGCATAGCGCGATGGAATTCAGGTAAGACTGATGGAATTCGATGTTTTGGAAGCGCGCGTTCTAATATTGTTTTTCCCTTTCTCGTTATTGCAGGTCGCAATGTTTGAACAGCAGCTGTAGTAGCAGTTCGCCGGAAGTCCTTAAGCTTGTACTCGCAGGTGAGTGATGTTGTTTCTTCTCTCGGTTTCCACAGATTGCAGCCCAGTTGAGATGCTGAGTGCTGGATGGTATTTTCTCAGGTAAGACAGAATAATCTTGTTCTTGCAGGATTACAGGAAGATGCTGAAGACCAGGAGCTGGACACGGTGAGTGTCACGCTGCGGGTTGCAGAATAACTCAAAGCGTGTGTGAAAGACCGGAGAGGGGTGTCTGTACTTCCGCTCTCTATATGGTAGAGGAGAGGCACAGAGGACCCCAGCCAAGATTCTCTATTATTGGTACGTGGTCGAGCAATCAAGGCCTAGCTTCTCAGGCGGTAATGCGGGCTGGTTCTTAAGTACAGTGTAGTCCCCAAGCACCCACAAAGGAATGTCCGCACACTGTATCGGTTAAAACAGTCTTTATATAATTAATATTCAAGGTTATGTACAATATCACGATAACTCACTTTATACTCGGTTATCTATAATGGCAAATATACAGTTCTACGTGGTACCACAATTACTATTCGATCTCTTTAAAGTACATCAACTGTACGGTTAAATGGCACACAAATCAGTTTGTAAAGGCAACCAACAATAGAGGTAAGAGGAAAGCAGTTGGTGAGAACAATTGGCAGAACACTGGCCCTGCTACCGATACACAGCTCTGTGTAGGGATCCCCCCCCCACCGGGGCAACCTGTAGAATAAAGATATATCACAAGCCCAGTCCATATATTGTTCACAAAAGACTTCCCAATAGTTCTGCAACCCCAAAGTACCTGGCATTGCAGCGTTCCTTGTTGGGGAATCAACAGCCTTTCTTCAGTGTCCCGCCTTTAAGGCAGGAGTCACGGGTCGTAGAACGTCCGACTGAGAACAGGGTGAGCTACGACGGCGAAGTGGCAGCTTCGTTCCTAGCGGTGCTCGTTGACTGGGAATCGTAAACGTCCTGCAAGGAAGAGGCGTGCGGAGCGCCTCGGTGTCTATAGTTCTGGACCGCAAAGAGTTTGAAGAACTGTGGCCCAGCAAGGGCGTTGAGTCGTTGGTGTCTCTGTGGTCTTCAGGTGGTGGGAAACCCACCGGTGGATGCTCCTCTGCGCGTCGACGGTCAGGCCTTCTCCAGCAGGATAAAACGGGCGACTATGCAGACGAGGGCGTCCTTGGATCAAATGAAGTTCTTAGGCAACGGGAGCACGGCAGCTTCGGTCGGCGAAGGTGGTCGTCGACAGTGGCGGACAAGTCCGGGCGCTTCTCTTTGGGATTCCACGGCAGTCCCCGTCTCGGGTCGGCAGCCTGTCGAAGGTCTGTCTACCAGGGAGCTTTGGCAAAGATCAGCTGGTGCGCGATGGTCTCTCGTAGCTCGAGAAGAGGGCGCCTTACCAGGTCCTCTCTGGGTCAGTCCTTGGATTGTGAAGGAGAGCAAAAGCAATTCTTCTCTTCCAGCAGGGCTTCAAGGTTAAGCTTCAGGTTTACTCCAGTTACTCGTCGTAGTGGACTTCAGCTTCTGAACACCAACTCTGGCAGTGAGAGGCCTCCAGATATACTAGTTGGTCTCCCATTCATTCTGCTGGGTCACACTCAGGCAACCAATCGGTCAGAAGAGCATTCATGCAGGCAGGCAGCCAATCGGGTGCATAGTGCATTCAGGCCATTCACTTCTCTCCAGACACTCACAACAAGTTGTGTATTGGGACAAGTGCCCAGCCATTCAACACTCCACACTGCATTCATACCAGTTTCGGGCAGGGCTGTCTCAGTCATTGTGTCAAACACCAGATACTAGACATCCACAACACAGAATGCATATTCGTCACACTCTCCATTCACCCAGGTCCCACCCACAGGCGTACCCACAACATACGGTTGTTGGGAAGGCTTCAGCCAGTCTGGTTAGCACTTTGCCACACTACCATATATGGAACTTCCACCCAAACGCCAGTCAGGGGGAAGGGACAGAGTCAGGGCTTCCCGGGACATCGGGAAGATCAAGGTAACAGACGATGGAAGGCAAGAGGCCACGGGGGACATCTTGTCTCCATCAGGAATCTACTGATTCCAATGACAGGGCCTGGACATCCCAAAATGGAGGATACTCAGAGCATCTGTCAAATCAGCACGGAGCTGCCACCAGCCCGTACCCTGCTCTGTGGGCCACACACAGGTGCCCAAAAACATACACTAAGGGCACAGGGTTGTACCCCCAACCATGGGTGCCGTAAGGGTATCCCATGCGTCTGTTCACCAAAACCAAAAGAGAGAGCTGCACCGCCAGGAGTCCCACATGAACTCCTGTGTGGAAAACACATCAGAACACACAATAAAAGGCAGTAAAGGACAAGGATACGGAGGCCCTGTCCCTCGATGCATTTCCAGCATCACAGCGTGTTCTGCAGTCAGGGTGTGGTTTATATAGCCCAGGTAAAGTAGTACTAGGGAAAGTAGTTCCAGGTCTGCCACATCCAAAACACTAGACCGCATGGCTTGGTTCTTAGAACTAGACTGTGTGGGTGCTTCCATGTTGGATTTAAAGGCCCATGTACATAAAAGACCTTTTTAAATTTTGTCGGAAACTAAAACTTAGAAAATATTTCGCAGAATCACCTATGAAACTCAAAGAATGCAATATCCAAGACATTTCACCCCTCACTGTGGAACTAGCAGAAGGATCAGTAAACATAATGAATTTAACAGAAACGGATTTCTCATTGGATACCTTCATGGCGGAACAAAATATAGATCCGTTCCAGACTGAGGAAACACATTTAAGATCTAAATCGAAATTCATACCCAATTTAATGGAAAATAATGCCATAGATCTTTTTCAAAAAGCTGTAAGCAATGATTTACGAAAAAAATACCTTGAAAACAAGCAAACCAACATCAAATACAATTTAACGAAAGCTGAGAAAAAGGCAATAGATACACTCTCCAAAAATGAGGAAATAGTTGTGAAGTCAGCTGATAAAGGAGGGAACATTGTGCTTATGAAGAAACAAGATTACATAACAGAAGGAACCAGACAACTAAAGGACACTAAATGTTACTCAATACTACAAAAAAACCCAATTAGAGACCTACAAGCTCAATGGAATCAAATGGAAAAACATTGGGAAGAAATGGGCCTACTGACGGAAGAAGAAACAAAGTATTTGGTAATAGACAAACCTGTCATGCCAACAATATATTTCCTTCCAAAAATACATAAAAAGTACAAGACGTTTCCACCATGTAGACCCATCATTAATGGGATAGGTTCTTTAACAGAAAGAATCTCAGAATATATAGACTTATATCTACAGCCCCTAACAACAGGGCTAGCTTCTTATTTACGAGACACGAAACACGTGATACAACAAATGGAGTGTATACCGTGGGAAGCAGAATATTTATTTGTGACGTTGGATGTGGTGTCACTTTACACCAGCATCCAACACACAAAAGGAATGGAAACAACGGAATTCTTCTTGAAAACAAGGTCTATTTCATTTCTTAATCAGAATAATATGATTCTAGAGATGCTAAACTTCGTTCTGTCAAACAACATTTTTTTGTTTAATCAAGTCCTATATAAGCAGGAACAAGGAACTGCCATGGGGGCGAAATTTGCCCCATCATATGCGAATTTATTTATGGGCCATTTTGAACTAATCCATGCCTGGCAACATGAGGCATTCATAGAAAATAAAATTGTCTACTGGGGTCGTTACATATACGATATCCTTGTGATATGGCATGGAAACAAAACAAGCCTCCTGAAATATATTGCCTATCTTAATGACAATAATCATAATATCAAATTCACAGAAAAAATCAGCTCAGAAGAAATAGAATTTTTAGATCTACAACTGTACACAGATGGTGACAAGATACTAACAGATTTGTATATCAAACCCACAGCAGTCAACAACAAGCTACATGCACAAAGCAACCATCCAAAACACACCATAAAGAACATCCCATATGGAGAAATACTTAGAACAAAACGCAATTGCAGCTTGGATACCAGGTACCAAAAACATCTAACAGATCTAAAAGAAAACTTTATACAGAGAGGATATAAAGAAGACTCTCTTAACCATGCAATTCAGAAAGCAGAAAAAGTAACAAGAACCAGCCTATTAATTGAAAAACGAAAAGTAAAGAATAAAGAAATGAAAACCCATTTCATTACAACATTCAGTAGTGAAATATACAACATAAAGAAAACTTTGAATAAACATTGGAACATTCTATTCACAGATGATACACTCAGCACCATTATTGAAGAAAAACCATTAATGGTATTTAGAAAAGCTCCAACTCTGAAAAAGAAATTAAGTCTGAGTCATCTAAGGAACCCAGTAAAGGACTCCTTGAGTAGTTTTTTGAAAGTGCCGGCACCAACAGGATCCTACAAATGCAGCAAATGTTCAATTTGTTCACACATGATAAATGGAATCAAACAAATTAAATAACCCACTGGAAAAATGATTGACATCAAACAATTTATAAACTGCAGAAGTCAATATGTAATCTATGCTATACAATGCATTTGCAACAAGAAATACATCGGGAGCACGATAAGAGAAATTAGATTACGGATATTAGAACATCTTAGAGCAATCAAGAACGGGGATGCAAGGTACCCAATGGCCATACACTTTGCAAAAGAACACCAACAATCAGACATCAAGGACATCAAAATCATTGGACTGGAAAAAATCGAGCAACCTGAAAGAGGAGGAGACAGAGAACTTATATTAAGGAGAATGGAGTCAAAATGGATTTGTATAATGGATACATGCCAAACTGGTCTAAACACAGATCCAGAGATGGCAAACTGGTTATAAAAACACTATTGATTGTATATGTGCATCATCCTAAGTACCTCTCTGTCTACCACTGAAAGCATGTATAAGTAACTTGTTGTTCATTTATACATAGAGCCTATATACTCTATACCACATACACTGAAATATAGTAAATGGAAAGCTGGATCCAACGTGTCGATGCCATCACATACGCATAGATACAACAACATTTAGAGACACAATTAAATTAAAGAAGACATTAGTGTTAGCTTAGGGGTTCTTTGAAAATAAATCCATTCTTTTGCAAAATAGCAATGCAACCTGAAAATTATTTGTACAAAAATGAAGGCTACAACATAGAAACACAAAATGTTTTTTTTTTTTTTTCACAAAAAACAAATCCAAGATGGCCGCTGCACGTTTTTGACGCGTATGACGTCATCGCGGCACTTTACGCGATGACGTCATCACGCGACGTGCTCCGCGATATATAAACAGAAGCAGAATTGAGGTAACATGCATCCGGGAACCACGGATGCACAGAGGCAATCGTACCGAGAGAAAGGAACATCTTTGAATCCACAAGAATCTACACACAAGGTAAACTCTATAGCAATTTAAAATAATTTTCTCTAGAAATGTAAAGGGCTACCTTATAGAGGGTGCATAAATTCAATCAAACTGAATACCAATGCAAATGCAGAATTTATACTAGTAATAATGGATCAATACTAAAATGCCATTCTATATAGGCTAGGAAGGACACAGCACACTGTATAGGACAGCAAAGACTGCTTTGCTGTTCAGAAATATAACACATTAATAGCCAGTATTAGAATGTGAACCAAAGCATATGAGCTTTGTGCATTTTTCTTATAGGGAAAAAAAGAAAAAAAGGGAAAAAAAAGGTAAAAAGAACAAAAGGAAGAAAAATAGAGAGCCGATGAGAGAGAAAATTGAATACCAATCAATACTGAATCAGAATTATGAGAAACATGACAAGGGTGAGTGTATGTCCTCTTCTCAGATAGAAGTGGTTATGAAACTAGAGGTTTAATGCACTTAAGTCTCTGTTTATATACATAGAATGTATGAACTTGGGTTCTTTTTTCACTTTAGAATCTCCCCTTAGGAACCGTGGCTAAAGTCATGGGGAAACACGTGTTGGGAGACAATTTGGGAGACAAAGTTTGTTTATTGAAACTTTAAGTGTATGGAGTATCCAGAACCTATACTGAATAAACAAATTGATATTAACATAACCAAGTGATTGAGTAATTCTTCCCAAGGAGCGCACTAAAGGGTACCAACTTTATTTCTCGGAATTATAAATGGGACCTAGTTTGAACAGCTCTTCCTTCCTACATAAGAGCCTGGTGCCAAAGGCGCTAGGACTGGCTCCAGAAGCCCTTTTGCTGTGGTTTTAAGGCCCTTAGGGTTCTGGTGGGAGCCTGCTTGTGGCACTACTTGTGCCCTCTCACAGTGGTCATGACAGATCTTCCCAGTTTTATCGGCCAAGTTGTGTACATCCTGCTGAAGCAAACCAACGTCTATTATGACAGCATAGATTATGGATTCCAAGCAAGTCTGCAGGGCCGCAATGGGAGATAGGTCTTGCTGTTCGCCTCCTTTCTGTTGTGCCAGCCAGCATGTCTTTTGTCTGTGCTTCCTTGTGTCCAGTCTGATGCATCGACCTACGTCCGTGCCACTGTTAAAGGCCTACATTATGGTCTGTTTGGCTTTGACCCGTCCACCACTGCCCGGCATTTGTACCAAAATGTCCCAGTATATTCCTTAAAATGACACCATCAAACACACTGTTGGCTCTTAACAGGTACACAGGGCCACTAGGATTGGGTTAATAACTGTCTCTCAGCTCTGCGCTTCCCAAGTGACCACCAATTTGCACCACATACACGACTTTACTTCAAGTTGGTGTCAGTCACTATGAAGGCTCTCTGTGTCGCCAATGCCCACTAGGCACAGGATGCCTCAGCTTCATTCTTCCTCTTTGGCAGCTTTCACAATCAAGAGGGGCCTGGTCTTGTGTTCCTGCCCTCTTCTGACTCCTCTTGCACCGCCCATGGGTCCAATCTGCCGAAGGTGCCACCTTTTTATGTGTAATGCCTCTATGGGCTACAGTGCAGGTGTGTGACATACCAGAGTGGGGGCCACGGTGTAACAGGGCCTCCTCCGTCATCCTTGTCAATGCTGGGCAACTGATTAATGATATGGTACGGCACTTCCAGCCCCCTGCTGCCGGTACCTCTCATCTCTTCAAGCAGGCGCAGGCTCCCTTCCTCCTGAAATCGGCTCCCAGCTAGCACTCGTGTCCGGCGTCCTTTACCTCTAATGCCAACATTGCCCGCAGGTGGCCATGGGAAACTCCACACCCTGCACCCACAATGTGCCAGAGGGTAGGGTGCAGCTAGAGAACGGCATCGTTAGGCAGCCACGCTCGCTATCTTGTCTTCAGTCTTTGATCTCTCACAGAGCATAATTCAGGCACCGAACAGGGAGGACATGTAGCGGAACCTTTGCAGTAGTGTGCCTCGGTTATTTCGATGCCGCAATCTGGTCTCAGGATTGAAATATGGACAGTACTTGGGCATATCATGAGCGGATCAAGCTGGAGCCGGTACGCTGCACGTCCTCGCAGCATGTCTGCTGGCCATGCCCCTCAACAAAGGTGAATACTTATTTGGTGAAACAGAGACAAAAGCTTGGAGAAGGGAATCCTGAGAACCCTGAGAGAAACTGTTATATTTTTGCTTTGTCAGAAAATTGGGAGGATTGAAACTTGGCGAAGGGAATCCCCAGAAACTGAAGACATTGGAAGCTGTTTGAACTGAGTGCAAGAACTTTGTAGAGATGAGTTAACCTCTTTTTAATTGCGGTGAAATTTGATGATCCTGACAGTGCCACACCTGGTGAGAAGACCACCGGAAACCTGACTTGCCATACATTTCTTTTTGAATCATCATCATTATTTATTTATTTATAGGCGGCTTCCTACCACATATCAAAGAGCGAGGACACGCATAGGTTTGGACACAGACAGATTTTACTTTTGGACTTTAGATATCGACGCCCCTTTAAAACATCAGTTGAGGGAACCATCCCTTTAGAGTTTGGGACAGTTAGGCATAAGAGCAACCCCAGCATTATAGTAAATATAGGTTTTGAAACTATAACAGAGTCTGTGTCTCTCTTGATAACATGCCTGTCTCACAAGGGAGACTAGGCTTGCGTGCACATCGTTTCAAGAGAAAGTCTCCCCTCTCTCTACTCTCTCCCTATTTCTCTTATGGTTTTTCTCTTGCGATTTCTTATTTGCTCTTGCTCTATCATTCACTCTTTCTCTCACTCTCTTGCACGCGCTTTGTCTTCTATGTGTGATCTCTCTACCTCCATACCACTCTCACCCTCCAAGGTCCTCCTACTCTTACCCCCTCTTATTTCTGTCACTGACTCCACTCCTCTCCTTTCTATCACTCTTGGCTCCTCTTCCCCAATCTCTCCTCCTCTCGCTCTCTCCGCACCACACTCTTCTTCTCTTCTCTCCACGCTCAATCCCCTGTCTATGTCCCTATGTCTTGATCTGATTGCATCCTCTCTGCCTATCTCTCCATCCTGCTTCACTCACCCTCACTACTTTTTTGTCTAATGCCTTGCAATATCCCACCACTCTTCTAAATTTCTCTTTCCCTCTTTCCCTCCTACTGTTCACACCCCGCCTCACCTCACTATACCCAACTGGCACCACCCTCTCTTACACACAATACCTTACCTGCATTCTCTCAGAACTCTGCCACAGTCTTCTCAGCACTCCACTTCACTCTTCCCACCACCTGGCCACTTGGCCCACCACCGCTCTGCCTGACCTCAACTGAACACATTTCAATCTCCTCTCTGCTGGCTGTGCTTTTACAGCCCTGCTTAATCCCTTCAAACACTCCACCTGGCTCTAATTGGTCTCCCTGGTCACATGCTCCCGTTGGACAACCACTGGCTAAGCTATTCCTCAGGGGGTTAGAACTTCATCTTGAAGACTTTTAGAAGGCAAAGGCTTTTTTGGTCTCCATTTGAGGGATGGCAGCATGTACTCGGGCTGCTATTATTCCTTGTGGTTTACTTGAGGTGTGGTGAGTTTTGTTTCCAACTAGTATGGGGGGGGGGACTTTTGTATCTCCCCTGTTCCCATACAGTCTCTTCTCACTCAGTTTTTCTGGTGCCCCACCATTCCCATTGGTTCAGTCCTGGGTCTGTGGGTCGGGTGTTGGGTTGCCTGCCTCTTTTTGGCCGGACAAATCCCAGTTCATTCCATGACTGATCTCAATTACATTCCTCTTGCTGCAGTCTGGTTTTATTTAGTTTTGACCAGGTGCATTCTGGAAATGTTAGTTCTGAAAAAGAAGAAAAGTGGCCTCTTGCCCAAGAGAAGAGAGGCTGACACGCATTGTAGAATGGAATATGGGTACCAGCAGTCATATTGAAATTTCACACTTACCAAATGTAAGTCTATCAGATGAACCTCTGCATGCTTGTCCGGACTGTCCGCAATGTCTTTACCAATTTATTTGTAATGTTGAGGATTTTCTGTCTACCGTTGTGCAAAAGATGGGTCATGGCTTAACTACTTAAGTTGATGTTATTTGTATATTTTTGAAACGTTTAGCTCAATTTGGTTATCTAATGCTTGTTTTCTTTGGACACAGTTGGGGACCTCAACCTATCAAGAGGAGATTAGGGGGGTTGTGGGGGGGGACACATTCAACCAGTGCTGGGGAGCATACCAGGGTTTTCACCAGGCCAGGTCAGTCCTGCCCCAGATGTGGTGTGTGATAATTGGGGGAATAGGTGGCCCAGTCACTGTTCCTTCTACTTATGCCTGCTTCAATAAATAAATACCACCTTTTCTTGCCCAATGCCTGTACTACACAATGCTGGCCAGTCTCTTTCTGGTCCCGCAGGGTATAAGCATCCGGGATGCCTAGCAGTGGAAGAACGCGCAAGATACCCAACCGGGAGACGGATGATAGGGAGCTGCCATACTACAGAGCAACCCGCACTGCAGACCGGCAGCTCAACCACGCAAGAGCAGTAACTCAAGTTTATAGGCGATTGTGCAGAGTGGTCTACCCGGCAATCCATGAATCTCGGCACTCGATGCAAAAGCCACAAAAGACAGCACCCTTACCTGTGACAAGGCTGCAAAGCTGCTCCCCCCTACGGAACCGGCATACTAAACGCTCCAGCGAGCCCTCTCATAAACTTGGACATTGTTTGTGACAATAGCGGGCCACCATTACCAAAGGCAGGTAGAGCCACATGCGGTAAAGTAGTGGTGGTTAAAAAAAACCTCTTTGTTTTTGCTCCCCTGTAATACCTCCCCTGGGGAAAGGAAAGCCAGCGGTTGGCCAGAGAAGACATGTGAAGGAGGGAACCAATGGAGGGGGAAGGGGCAGGATGAAAAGGCACACAAGAAACAGAAAGGTGTTGATTGTTCGGGTGAGGACAAGGGAGGGGGAGATGGAGGATCATGAGACCAAGCGGAGGAAGGACTGTGCAGAGGAGCTTGGATGAGGATTGCTGAAGGAGTAGTCAAAGTGAGGTTTTGGTTGATGGGGGGCGGAGGGCTGATTCTTTGGTTTGAGGGTGCGCGCTAGGTGTGAGTCTAGCTAATAAATGAGGAATAGGGAGTGAATGAGAATGTGACTAGGAGAGTAAATGGAGAGACTGACGGAAGAAGATGTGGCTGCACAGTAGTAGCCTTATGCATGGGGAGAGTAGTAGTGCAGAAAGGGAAGAGTTGTAGCGTAGTGTATGAGGGAGTAGTAGTGGAGTGCAGACTGAGTGTAGTAGTGGATTGGAGAAGGGAGAGCAGTACTGGTGGTATGGAGAGGGGAGAATAGAAGTGGAGAACGGAGAATGGTGGTAGAAAGGTGGGGAGTAGAGAGAGAACATTGGAGGGAGAGAGGAAGAGCAGTAAAGAGGAAGGGACAAAGAAGAGTAGGAGGAAGGAGGGAAGGAGAGTAGACGAAAGGGAAAGTAATAATAGACCATTGGTGTTCAGGAGTACACTGGCTTGAAAAGGTAGGGCCAAGTGGTGCCTGAGGGACTGAAAGGCACCTATCCTTCTACTGAACTGCTTTGGGGAACCGGAGTTAGAAATCCCTGTGATTGTTCCCAGAGGAAGATAATTAGTGAGGGCGTTTGCCCTTAGGCCATCATTGGACTATAGGGGTTAACAATCTCTACAGACCGTCCTTCTGTTGGGGGGGCACCATGGTCTAGGGAGGGAACTGCCCTCACGGGGGGGAAGAGGAGGAGAGTGAAAAAAGACAGCTCTTAACAAGACCCTTTTCGATCTTTCTAATTAAAACCCTTGAAATGTCAAGAATTTGTGTTGTTGAGGCTATCTGTGACATATGCCTGTAACATTGCCCTTTTGTGTGCATTCATTGGTTGGATAGTGCATTTGCAAAGTATTCTATGCATTTGCTGGGAGGAGAATGCAAACACCCGTAGGGCTAGATCCTTGAATATTGGGTTGTCTCTTCCATGGACTTGTAAATATTCTTGGAATCTCAGGTGATACTTTCCCGATTTACAGACTCGAGCATCAATTTGATGGTATTTGTTAGGGATTTTCTTATGTTTAGGTTCAGGGAGGATCAAAGGAAAGGGCCTATTTTTAGACCACCACCAACATTCTGTTCTTACCTATACAGTGCACCTCGAGTTAAATTTGATCCCTTAGAATAGATGCATCAACATTTGCTGAAGAAGCAGATGTGATTTGTCTTAAAAAAGATACTAAATGCTCATCATCTACGAAGGTTCTCCTTCAGTTTTGTGCATCTGCCGGAGATGGGCCTAAAGGCATGTGCATACTATAATGGTGAAATGGACCAGACCAAATTGCCAGCTGCCTTGGTTGCCCTTGATGCGGAAAAGGCTTTTGCCTGCATTGATTGGCCTTTCCTTGGCACAGTGATGAGAGCATTGGGGTTTTTGAGGATTTTATTAGGAGCACACTGGCTCTCTGTGCCTGCCTTACCTGCTAGAGTTACTCTGAATAGCCACCTTTCCAATGCTTTCTCTCCTACTCCTGGCATCGGGCAGAGCTGCCCTTTATTGCTGCTGCATTTTGTGTTGTTAATAGAACACCTGCCAGCCAATATAAGAAACTTGTAGGAGATTTTGGGAGATTCCTTAGAACAGCAACTCCTAGAAGTTAAGATTATTCTCAGATTACATCCTTTTAACCCTAGGAGACCCATACATTTCTTTTCTAGCAACTTCGGCCCCATTAGATACGTTTAACACTTTACAAAGCTTTAAAAGTGGCCTAAATGAAAGCAAGATTCTTAATCTTACCCTCTTAGCTGATGATTTACAATCATTGAACTGGAAAACATCTCTCCCTTGGTCCTTTTACAAGATTAAATATCTAGGAATGTACTGAACAGACTCAAATTAAAAGTTATATGAAGCAAATTAACTCTTATTGATCTCGGCAAAGAATCATGAGATACATAGTTGGTGTAACCAAAACATTACTTGGCTTGGTAGGATAGCGGCAGTCAAGATGTCAGTTTTACCACAACTCTTTAAATTATTTTTAAGCAGTGACAACACTCACTTCTGCATTGAAGCAGCTAGAGAAAGACAGGCGCACAGCGGAAGTACCTCGAAAGTACTGTTTGCTGTCTGTCTGCAAGTCTATGTCTGCAAGTTCCACTGCCAGTTTCTGGCGTTTTATCTACAGCGTGTTCGCCGGACTGTGCAAGTGTTGAACGGCTTGCAGGAGGAATTCTTTCACTGCGACACTATTTTGCTACTACAGCTTTAAGAAAAGTAAGCAAAATCACTAGTTCAATTTAACATTGAACATTGAAAGACTCTTTATCGTGTCTCCGTGCTCCTTCCTTGAGCTTCGCCCTCATACACTGTCCTTTTTTTGTGTCCGTAGGCTCTTGGCTGTCCTTAAACCCGCCCCCTCAATCTGAGGCTGTGCGGTATAAATACATCCGCCTCTGCGCATTCGCGCGCGCACCGCAGAAGTACCTCGAAAGTACTGTTTGCTGTTCGCGGTGCGCGGAAAAGCGTCGGTGCAGCACTATAGAGCCCAGTGCATAATAATCCAAGGTCTACGCTTGATCTCTAATATAAACTTTCTCTTGTAAAGTAACCTGTGAGACATTTGAAGAAGGAATTTATTTTTGAGTGGCGCCAATTTTCCTGTTAGTGTGCCTCATCTTCTCTGGTAAGCTATGCGGCATGTTTACACCTTTAGAACAGGAATGCCCTTATTTCCAAATGTTTGGAGGTCCGCTCGATTTAGAGACAATACAGAAATGTCTGAAACTAACCCTCATACCACCACAGCTGATAATGCTGCACCCGCATGTTCTACACCCAAAGTAGCTTCTGGGCGTCGAAAGCGAAGTAGCAACAAGGATTCTGCTATTAACTCCCCTGACATTCGTACCTTCTGCTTCCCCTCTGTACCTGCTGCTACCTGTACTAATCCTAAAATACCCACTTCTAATGCCAATACACTTAGTGGTCAGCCAGATAATAATGGTGCCGCAGTTGTAGTAACGCCGATACCAACACAGGATGCAGAAGATGTGATTGAAATCACAGCTTGTGATATTTCTTTATCAGACAGTACTGTACTCAGAGGGGAATCAAGGCCACACACTAGTGTCGCCATAGGAAATCGTTCCACCTCTCCCTCTGCACCACACAATGTTGTGCCTGTGACTATTGATTTAGTTAACTCTGAGTGATTTTTCAAACCATGTTCTAGCAGAGAAATTATCGTTTTCACCTAACATTTCTGAAATCACTCATCAGAACCAATGTGTGTCATTATCATCATTTCTAAATAGAACACCGCGCAGGCAAGTTGAATCACAACTTCAGCCAGTGCACGAGGGTCTGTCTAAAGTAGTTCTCATGCCTTTTGAAGCTATGCACGCAACCATGAACACTTTGATTAAATTATTCAATACACTGAATGATAAAATAAAAGTGCAAACTGATCTACTTAACTCTGTAGTAACTTGGCAATCAACACATGAGGCTGCATTATTGCTGCATGACGCCGTGATCACTACACAATCCAAAAAAACAAAACATAAGGAAATGGCTGATTTTGCCACATCCCGAGGAATTGTTGCGAAAGGTCAATTAAGCTCTGGAATTAACCTATTTACTCCAGTACTTCCCTGCTTTCCTAACATTATTGTTGAACAAATTGCCAACGTTCCGATTGACCCGGTCGTCACAGAAAAACAGGGTAACAAGACTCCTATAAATACGGTTGATAATGAAGTATTTACCATTTTTTCCAAAAAAGATCATGTCGCAAAGCAAATGAGCTCCAAAAAAGCATCGAGCATAGCGACCAAGAAACCAAAAAACATCAAGGGTACAAAACAGTCAATGACAGCTGCTTCCAAGCAGTTCATAAAACATCTCAAAGTACCCAATTCAAGCTCCCAATTAGCTTCCTCGGCTGTTGCAAAAAAATATCTATTACTGGCGCAAGCCCGTAAACAACAACCGAATGCTGCTTCTCTTTTTTCCATTAAAAAAGTGACTCGACTCCTCATGAACCGTTGGATGACTTAATTAAAGCAGTGCATTTTCATGCAAATATGTACAAAGATACTCCATCCAATATAGTCACTAAACCACTAATCCCTGAACTGAATGGTCACCTGTCACATGTTGAAAAAGAGAGCTCAGTCTCACGACGCGAGGAGATTAGAAAGGCAGTTGATGCCTATATGACTCAATGCTCAGTTCAGAGAGACCTCACAGTTCCTGAATTCACTTGCAAGCCCTCGTTGTCTCCTAATCCATGTGTGTGCCAAAGTAATGTTGAAGAAGTCAATAAATGTGAGTCTAGAAATTACAAAACTTTACCATCGAATTTGAACAAAGCATCTTGTGCAGGTACGCACACCGT
This sequence comes from Ambystoma mexicanum, assembly GCF_040938575.1. NCBI lineage: Eukaryota > Metazoa > Chordata > Amphibia > Caudata > Ambystomatidae > Ambystoma > Ambystoma mexicanum. The sequence goes on along the minus strand of NC_090934.1, from coordinate 685,534,335 downwards.
TGGTAATGTAAAATTGACTAATTACAAGGAAGGCCATGGAGCTGAAATAGCTCAAATGTTAAAATTGTTGCTTCCTACCAAATGAAATGTTGAAATAAGTAAACCACCCTCTATACTACAAAAGAAAAACACATCTCAAGAGAAAACAGAAATCAAACCCAGTTATCACAATCTCGGCTCATTGCTCTTGAGCTGTGGTCCCAAGCCATATCCTCAATACACCTTAAACCGTCAAAGTATTCTGGAATTATTTTTTGATATTGACTCACTGAATGACATCATCAGTTCTGATATAGAACAAGTTGAATTCACTGCTTCGAACCAGCGAAGTACAGTCAGACTATGGTTCCGTTCTAGAGTGATTAAAAATCTTGTTTGGCAAGCGAAAGAAGTGCTATTCTCAATGGGTTTCCTTGTCATGTGTGAATCACAAGATGATGCTGTGTTAAACTCACTTTCCAAAGAAGGCCCCAAAAAAAATGTCACTTGGTGTCTTAGTGATGTTAACCAAGATTCTGAATGATTCTGAATGTGATGCAAATCAAAAATGTCAATATCAATGTTAGGTAACCAAAAGTTAACTAGAGCAAGAGGATGTGAAAGATGCAATATCGCTTGTCTCCTGGAACACTTGTGGATTTAATCATTTACTTGGAAATAAGGATAATGTACTTTCTGAATATGACATTGTAATGTTACAGGAGACCTGGATCACAAACTCAATTTTATGGGACAACCATGAATTACATGCCACTGTGGCTCTCAAAAGCCCCAGAGGCCGTCCGATGAGTGGCCTTCTCACCGCCACCAAGATTAGTGGTCACACATCCATTATACACAAATATTCTCCAAACTATTACACTCAATTAACCATTGTGTCAATTCATTCCATCCTTTATGCTCTGGTTAATCTTTACTGGAACCCTATAAGAACTGAAGAGTCTGAGTTTGTTACCAATGTGTCAACCATTTTGTTCCAAAAATAGCTCATACCATCATAGCGGGCGATTTAAATCTCCACTGCTTAACAAAGACAAAGTTTAGCGAACAAAAAAGGAGAGCCCTTTGGAACCATTTAATGAACACAAGAGGTTTCATTATGATGAATGGGTCAGGCTCTAAAGATCATCCTCCCCAAAACACCTGGTCTCAAAGAGGTGCCAGTGGAATGATTGACTACATTTACATAAGCAATTCACTCTCCTCATACCCGTCTGAATTCCAAATTGAACAAACGAGGAACAGTGATCATAATCTGCTTTGCCTACAATGGTTTATTACACAATGACAATTGCCATCTACAAACACAAAATGGAGGCATTCTGTAACGGCAAATAATAGTATCAACAGAATACGCTGGACTGCAGATACCGTTACACAATTCGGTTTAACGCTGGAAGCAGCTTTTGTTATCGATATTATACACCCAGCTCCCAGTTCTGTCTATCATGAACTACTGTATATAATGAGTCAATCAATTAATAGGCAAATGCAACATAAGCCTAGAAACCATGTGTTTGATATCACAATAAAGGAAAGGAAAGCACTTTTTCGTAAGGAAAAGCGGAAGGCGGAGTAGTTACCATCGTGTATTCGATACAAAAAGCTTAGGCACCTAAAGACTAACTACAAAAACTGGCTTCGATATCACAAAGCACAAATGTTAGAAGCAAATGGAGAACAAATGCTCAAATTCATAAAAGATAAGAACACAACCCGTATTTGGAAAGTTATAAAGTCAACCACGTCTCAACAACATTGTAAACAAATCCAACATGTCTCAGAAGCTATATGGGTAGACTATTTTCAGAAAATGTTTGTGCTTTCCATTCAGAAAGATCCTGTGTATATTAGATCTAAAGCTTCTCCCTTCTATCTTAACATAGACAGAACAGATATACTGTACTACATTCAAACAATTTGCGCATCAAGAGCTCCAGGGCCCGACGGTCTGTCAAATTATATATTCAAACAAAACCCGGAATTATGGACTAACATCTTAATTTCCATTTTCCAACAAATCAACCACTCTCAAATTATTCCTTGGAAACATTCCATCATAGTTCCTCTTTATAAAAAGAGCAATCGAGAGAAACCAGAGAGTTACAGGCCGATTGCGCTGCTTGATGCACCGGGAAAAATCTGTAGCCGAATTGTTCTGAAAGAAGTAAATACATGACTGAATTCAGTTAATATGCGCGACCCATTTCTAACAGGGTTCGTGTCTGGTCTTGGTGCCACTCCTAACATGATTGTTCTCAATATGTTAAGAGCGAAATACATCAATCGAAATCAAAACCTATATATGGCTTTTGTTGATTTCCGTTGTGCATTTGACTCTGTTGATCGGAATCTACTATTCTCTAAACTAAGAAGGTATGGCTGTCCCCAATCACTACAAAGAATAATAGAAGATCTTCACTCTAACACAACGGTCCAAGTTAGACTAACTCTAGAAGGACTGTTATCTAACCGTGTCAATTCGGAAAGAGGCGTCAAACAAGGCTGCATTTTAGCCTCTACGATCTTTAATCTATTCTTACTAGATTTGGGGTATGAATTAAATGACATAGAAAGTGACGCACCTAAACTGGGAACACAAAAAATCAAATGGATCCTTTATGCTGATGATCTGGTGTATCACAGACCCTTATAGGCCTCCAGAATTTACTTTAATATTTAGAGAACTACAGCACAAACAATTTACATTTCAATAGGGAAAAAACTCAGGTGGTTATTTGCCAGAAGAACAAAAGAAAGAAAGCTACTAAACGCTGTAAATGGACTTTAAATAAGCATAATCTCTGTGTAGCTAATAACTATAAATGCCTTGGCCTATATTTTTCAGGCAGTCCAGAGTCTCAGCTGAAGACATCCATTTTGAGTGCCAAAATTCAAACATTGGCCTCTCAAGCTTCCATCATAATGCGCAAATATGGGAAGTTTACAACCAATAACATATTGTTTTATAAACAAAAAGTAATCCCCATAATGTCTTATGGGACTGAATCTCAAATGCCTCAACCAAGAAACTATTGGGACAGGTATGAAGCATTATTTTGGAATCTGTTTTCAAACTCCCAAATTGCACACCCACTGCTTTGTTGAGACTGGAATTGGGAACTTTTTCAATCTATTGTCATGTAATGTGGAAAATGTGTTGTTTCTTTAGGAAGTGCCTGGTAGGTGCCTCTGAGAAAAAAGTGTTGAACACCATTGCACACTATCTCCTAATGTCAACTGATAAATTCCGAAAAGTGTGGTACAAATGTGTACTTAAAACTTTAACTGATGCCAAACTGATGCCAATATCTCTTTGCAATTGCTAATTTTAAATCCTTCTAAAGCTAAGAAAATACTGTTTCTATATGATTGGATTGTGACTCAAGATATGTGTAAAACATTTGCTGATTAGTCTTCTTTAATTTTCCTTCCAAAAAAAATGGGTACAATGGAAAAATACCTACAAAAATGTCCATCTCATTTTGTGAGACTACAATTGTTCAGAATGCGCCTAAATCTCTATCCTACATATGAAATTATGGCCACACGGGACAGTGAATTGAAGCAATGTAAATGGTGCCGCTTTTGTAAAAATAATGAACTAATTGAGTCTCTAACGCACTTAGTAGTGCGCTGTCCGGCTTTGAAAGACTTACGGCAAACCTATTTTAACAATCTGCTGCAGCTTCACTGTTTTCGCTCTGATGAAGAAATTTGGGGGCATTTAATTAATAGTGATCGCTCTGCAATATACATTGCATTAGTAACATTTTTATCTACCATTCTTTATTAATGTGATCGTCGAAAGTCTAAAGAATGTTTATTTGTATGCGATGGAAAAATGAAATTTTTGTGTGAAATGATGAATTGCAATGATTGTATATCAAGCTTTATTTTCTTTTGTACTAAATATTTGAAAGGTTGAATCTCAGCCAAACAAATAAAAAAAAAATTAAAAAAAGAAAGACAGGTTCACCTTCTTCTGCAAGGGTTCACTACATATAATCGCCAACGCTTTTCTCAATCGATCTAGAGATCAAGGTGGTGTATTCAAAAATCCTATCAAGCTCCCGTCTTTGGTGATTGGATTATCTCCTATTCCATTAAAGTTTGGAAAATAATTGAGGATAATGAAGTAGTTATCCCCTCAGAAATACTTATTGGATTGGCTCCCTATAAGCACCAGACCTTTAACAATGTATCAACTCCCTTCTGTAAGTGACCCAACTCAGATTTGAGACTAGGACGAACCTCCATACCGGAACTGGCTTTCCCGATGCATCATAATCCTGAATTCTCCCCCACGCTAAATGGCTCTAGCTTTTCCAACTAGTGTAGGGGTGGCTGTGAATTAGTCACCTTTTTGTTTGTAATTGTTCTTGAAATGTAACAATGATTTTGGCCTCAAACAGAATAGATTTCAGTTCTGCTGATTAAAACATTGGGTTACCAATAAGGCACTCCGTTCAGGGGCCTGGCAACAGTAAACTACATTTGAGAGATTTATTTTGTCAAAAGATCTTCCCAAGAACCAAATATCACCGATTTATAATGATGGTTTTGTATATCTGAAGCACAATCAACTTCACAAAGCCGAATATGTATTCGTGCAAATTTGCAGAGGTCATTCAGAATGTCTTTGTTCCATACATTGATATGCATGATAAACCCGGAGTTCTACTTTATTCATCAAACATTAGAACATAACTTTTTTCCAAAGACCATTCTGGATCCGAAGTAGTAGACTTTCGCATACATAACATATACTTATGTTTCACAAACCTGTATGTTTAATTGTGTTACCTTGGTCACTCTTAATATTGAACATATGTTCTCTTTACAGGCTCTGTACAGTCCTTTTGCGACAGAGTGGAATATGTTTAGACGGGTTCTAGGAAAAACCTTGGGACTCGTAGGCTACACCATTCAGTATGGATGCATTGCACATTGTGCATTTGAATACCTAGGAGAAGTTGTTGTGGTGAGTTATTTAATGTTATTGCAAAAAAATACAGTTGTTTGAAATGTTATGCATGGATTGTACATTTGAAGATTGTAAATATTCTATTTATTGAGAGAAAGGGGGGTTCAGTCAGAAACACTTCAAAAGTAACAACACGCTTCAGGGAAATCCTGCAGCCGTTGGTGACTTGGAACAGAGGAAAAGGTCATTAGCAACTGACCTGTTGATAGTGGGTAGTATCTATTACATAACGCAGGTACAGGACAATAACAAGACCTCCTGAAAGTATAAATATTGCTTAAACAATTCTAAAATGCGCTTTAAGAAAATAACCTTTGTATTTTTGAGTTGACATAAGATCACGAAATCCCCTCATTCTAAAGTAACTATAAGTGCCTGGCTTTGACTAGTCCAGTTGTAGTAAATTGCTCATTGTAGATTTATATATGTGCTCTCCAGACAACGTAGTATACGACAGCTATGCTTTTAGAATGTCTCTTTAAATTGCTGTTGAAAAATGTATTATTTATTCATGATAGAAAATGACTACCGTGAAATATTTAATTGAATCTACCATGAGAGGTTGAAGCTTATTCATGCATTTAAAATGTTGTGAGGAATTCGATCATCCACAAGGTGGGCATGGGCTCGCCTGAGCTTTTTTTAAAATGTTTAAATCAACGGATGATGGTACATCGACCTCAGGAAAATGTGTGGGGCTAATCCACACACATTTTCCTATGCTCACACCACAACAAAAGCATAGACCTGTGTACTCTGGCATGGACACATACTTCAGGCACAGTCCACCCTGTCATATTTAGTTGGAATAAGACAGCAGAGGAGGGCACAATGTCATTCAAAGAAGGGGGAGGACAGAACTTTTCCCTGCCATGGACAGCCAGATTAAGTGACAAAGGCTCCATGGAACTGCCCTGCTCTTTTGCTAGGCCATGCAGCTGGTGGCAGCGATTAACATACCAACATAGAATACTTAATACAGGCCCTCAGGGGGCCTGGCTGCAGAGCATAACAACGGAGACTGGCAAACCAACAACCTTTCATATGGAATGGTGTCAACCTAAAGCCAGCTCCCGGCCCTCTGTTTCAATGACAAGTTAACTGACATGTCTGGGTCTTTTGTTGCAGGAGACCACCCCCGCTTGGGGGGCTCCAGTCATAAGATCCCAGCATGTGGTTTGCAGAAGCCAGAGAGTCTGGTCTCTCCGCATCTTCAAGGGAAACCTGCCGCTTTAATCAGGAAACCCAGGGAGATCCATTAACCAGGGAGACTCTTTGATCACAGCAAACGGGCAGATGGGTGGGACTTAGTAGCACACGGGAGTGAGCCCAGAGCTCTTTCTGTTTCGACGAGGTTTCCACCGTATTGGTTTTGGGACACCCCTGGTTCCTGTTGAACCCCTTTACCTTTTCCTGTTGCAAAGCACTCTGGTTATGACCTCTCGCACATAGAAAAATGTAGGTAGGGACCCCAGAATTGGTTCATGAAGGTTGCTTAGCCTTCTCTAAACCCTGTGGCTAGCTTGGTTTTAAACGAGGGCTGGGGCACCTCTTTAAGGAGATCTGAAGACTTGACAAGAAGTAAGGTAGAAAAAGGTACAGTCTGCTTTACATCTTCCTTCAGTGAAGGAAGGCCAGGATATCCAAAGAGGGAAGCAAGATTCCATCCCCTAAACTCCCAGGAACAGAGGAATAGACAGAACTCTGAGGACCCCCTGCCACTGAAGAACCGGTACCCAGCCAGCACACAGCATGCCCCTCTAGGCTCTGCAGCAAGCTTCCTGGATGGGGAGTGTCGGAAGGTCTCTGAACCTACAACCAAGGACAAGGCAGCTGCATGCAACACACACCCCACAGCTGAGGGCCGTTCGCCTTAAAGGACGACTTAAGCCCATTGAAGAAGCTTTGAGAAGTGCCTCAAGATCTACCGCATCTGCCTTTTTTGAGGCAGTTGAGTTCCTCGATCCTCAACCGACTGTAACCCTGACCGTTGTCAAGCCGCAGTCGCTTAAAGACATCTGAAACGTCTCAACCAGTATTTCAGAGCCGCTGAGCAGCACTCGGACCACAATTACTGACCCCGAGCCACTGTGTAGGCCAGCTGGTCGTCTATCTTTGCTTGCCAAATTGTCTTGCTGCCTGATACCTGCAGCTGACACTCATCTCAAACTCTGTCACAGGAGCCTGCAAAGCACCCTGAAGCCGACTTGACCCTGTTAAGAACAAAGAACACCAACAGCAAAAGCTAAGGTGTGGTTCTGTCCCCTTGGTCCTTCCCAAAAGGCCTCTAGAGACATTTTAAGAGCCTTTGCCCCTTCATGCTAAAACCAAGAAAACCTAACAAACTGTTGTATTTAGTAACCACACCGACTACCTTCCTGTCAGTATCCAGAGTGCATCCCCTTTCTTTGTTGGAAACTGTCTGTCCTCTGCGTTCCTACATAGGGTGGGTTATATTTTGTAATGTGTTTATGTTTTTAGACTGTCTGTTGTAATAATAATAAAGTAGATATATTTATGCAACCTTGACTGGACACTCTTTTTTTACATTAGGTAAAAATAGTATTTTCACTGTGTTGTAACTAACCAACGATTCACAACCTTTAGATGAGATAAGCATACTGTTCCGTCCACGTTACCAAAATTGAACAAGGAGGTTTATAATTTTATTGTATGCTTGTTTAATTCAATCTGATTGGCTCCATTCTGTTGTATTAGAGGTGTGGAGCTGATTTAAAAACAGATATTCACCTCTGGAAAACTGGTACCGGAATTTGATTCGTCACAATTGTCCTGTCTGTTATGCAAGTTATACGTGCGCGTATAGTTGATTATATCGCTATACATAGGAAAGCGGGAAAATGAATTGCTAATAAATGCTTGCATGACGGATTGGGGTGAAACATTGCAAACAAAATGTTTGTCACGCCCCCGCCAGCCGCAGACTGGGCATTTTGGGAATGATCTGTTAAAATATAAAAAAAAGTTATTAAAGTAAAAAAACAATGACCTAGTCCCCATTCATTTTCCCATAGAGAAAAAGTCCACCTTTTGCTCCAGCGCAGAGCTAAAACCGCTGGACGGATTTGGACCAGGCACAAAATAACTTTGACACGAACCATTGAATTGATTTCCAGGGGGGGCTGCGGTTATTCTGTCCAGTAGTTAACATATTTGATGGAGAGGGGGATGCACCCGTCTCCCAAAATTAGATCTATATCTTCCCATGGTGCTTTGAAATGAAAAGGCACATTTTGTTTGTGTTCGATGTGAGAGATGTTGGCGAAATCTTTTGAAATATTTGTGAATATTCGTAAATGAAAAGTTGGAGAAATGCCTTTTTAGAGGTGGAAAAAGGTTAAAATGGCATTAGGCTAGAGATGGGGATGGGGAAGAGGTCTCCATGTGATGTTGGGGGCTTAGGAGGCCTGGGGAGTTCAAAGCTCAGGGTAATTGTTTCCATATTTGAGGATATATTTCATATTCAGGTTTTTTTTGTTGCATGTTCGGATTTATGGTAGAAAATGGGATCAGGAATGACTTCCCACGTATCAGAACAGCACATTTCTTTCAAAATATTGAGGGTTATTTGTAGTCCATTGCTAATATAACCGCTGTTAAAAAGAGAGTTGCAAAAATGAGATTATAGCCCAGAAAAGTGCAATTTTAAAGCTACAGCGAAGTCTGGGGTAACCCATTGGGGCAACGTGCCAGAGTGCAATATGGCTCTGGCCAGTGAGCATGAAGGCCGTGCTCATTGGCCAGGGCCAAAGAACCTGGCTAATGGGCTTGAAAGACATGTATAGTGACCACAGCTGAAGTCCGTGGACACCTAGTGGGTCCAAAAGAAACCTATTGGGGGAAACATGTATAGTGGACACTGACGAAGGCTGTGGCCACTGGCCTTGGCCGAAGACTATGGCTAGTGGCCCGGTAGTTTTTAAAAATATACAGTGGGCACGGCCGAAGACCCTGGCTAGTGGGCCCAAAAGACATGTACAGTGGCCACGTCCAAAGGCCGTGGCCACCTAATGAGTCCAAAAGAAACATATTTGGGGAACATTTACAGTGGACAAGGCCATGGCTAGTGGCCTGTAAAAAAAAAATGGTATAACAAAACCCTTGAAATTCACTGAAAAAAGCTTGGTTACGATGCAGTTAAGTTGCACAGATTTAGCACACCAAAACTTTTGAAATTCAGCGGATGTGGGAAGTCATCACCAGCTTAACTCGCCATTACTTCCCACATACGCTGAATTTCAAGCGTTTTGTTGCATTTAATCTGTGCAACTTAACTGTGCCTTAACAAATGTTTTTTCAGTGAAAATAAATATATATTATAAGGGTCCCTATATCTATGAGGGGGTTTCCCTGCCTCAACTAAAGTGCTAATGGGGTCTGTTAGGATGTCCTTGTAACTAAAGAGTCCACTGTCCTGTGTCAAATGTCCATATCTCTGTCCCTTAAACGTATGACTAAACTAAAGGTTGTGCCAATGCTCTTGGTCCAGGAGAGTAACTCCCTTCTCCTGGACTGGATGGCACAGTTCTGTTAGCAAGTTCCTCACCGGTGGGAATGACTCCCTTCCCCTGGTTTCAATACTTCAAAACAAAGGATTGCTGGCTCGGCATCAAACGTTATTATTTCTTCTCTCCAGGGGGAATGACTCCCTTACCCTGGATCACTGGTTTGATCCTCCTTGTGAGTTCAATTACCACGAAAACAACCCCCTTCTCCTGATGTCTACCTCTGTGTTTTTCACCACACAAAGCCAGGGGGAATGACCCCCTATGCCTAGACTCTTTTCACAATTCCATAATGCCAGTGGAGTGACTCCCTTCCCCTGGCCTTTCTTGGCTTTAGTTGTACAATTCACAACACCAGGGGGAATGACTCCCTCCCCCTGGCCTGCTTATACAGTTCATGTACCAGTAGAATCCTTGACCCAGGCTTCCCACTATCGCCCACTTGGTTCTCTGGCTTGCCATGTGTTGTCCTGAGGAAGAGTGTGCAACTCTTTCTCCCTCTGTCATTGTGGTTCCCAGGCCCGTATCTCTGTTCTTTACTTTTGGTAGGCCTGGTTCCCTTTCCTGCCAGGTACTGCCACAAAGAGGCTGATACATATCTTCTCCCTGCTGGCTTGTGTTTCGGTCCCAGACCGTTCTCTTTTCTTCCTACTTCTCCCAAACTTGTCTATTCGCCTGTTAACTATTGTGACGAGGATGATTTCCCCACTCATTATTCTGCTACAGGGTCTTGTTCCCCTGCAGTCTCTGCCCCCCACCGGTTCCTTTGTGGTTCCCATTACCTTTGTTTTCCTTAGAGTGCGTGCCCAGTTCTTCCTGGGGTCCTTCTCTCCATATCTCGGTTGCGCGGGCATCTCCGCATTCGGGTTCCTTCCCCTTGCCGACCTGTTGCCTTGCTCTGGGACCAAAGACTTATTTTCTGCTTCCTGACTTCAGGTCCCTGTTTGCCAATGTTCCGCTTGGAAGCCAGGGGAAAAAGGAGATTGCTGGCTTTCCCGAACCAGGGTGTGGACTGCTCTCTGTTCCTCCCTGTTCAGCTCTGCGTCTCCTTCCAACTTTCGGCCTCATGTCCTGCGTTCTGGTTGGCTGCTTCTCCCTTTCTCGTAGTCCTTCCTTGCTTTTTAATTATGAGTGGACAAAAACAACTAGAACATTTGCCCCAGTTCTCATCATGGCTCAGCACCTCCTCTTCGTCTCAGTATCTGTCAAGGGAGTCCTCGCAAGGTAGTCCCCACTCTTCTTTGTCTCAGTGGGTGTTAAGCTTGTCACCCGACAGACATACATAGGAGTGGTAAATTGGTCATTGGGGTTCCTACTGTAAGGAGGTGTGTAAGATGTGGAGTGAGGGTTGTTATACTGCATTCTCCCAAAATGTTCTCCCTGATCCCCAGAGGATGAGTCTCTCTGCATGAGATCCTCCCGTTGAGTACAACCTGCAGAGGGACTATCGGGTAGCAGCCTCACCTTCCTGGATATACCTTCAGGGGTTTAATTATTGTGTATTGCGTCATCTGCGCTGTTATATCATAGGATTATAAACCAAATACACGATAATTGTAAAACCACAAATCAGGCCTATCATACACCAGACACTGAATAATTTTTAATTTCCAGACCACTGACTGAAGCTAATCAACTTACTTAGGCTTTGAGTGATGTAACGGTACACAAGACAGAGGGGTTAGCTGGCAGAGTGTCTGCCAGGGGTGCCATATATTCTGAGGAAAAGACAAAATGACCTAAAGGGCTGCAATGGGCAGGTTCCCCTTAGACAAACCAACCACTATCAACTTTCCATTGTCTAGCTCGAAAATCTCCACGGGTGTAACAAGGGAAGAGAGTCTAGTGGAGGTACTCACCAGAAGGGCTTGTAAGGAAGGGGGATGCAACTGTGGGCTTGCTCCAGTATTTCATTCACTTTCTGAGATTCAAAGATTTAAACTGAGCTCACTTCATGGATCTCTACGAAATAAAGGATACCCTACTCACTGTGGACTGAGAGGCTGATACAGTGTTATTCTAATCTATATGTATTTACTGTGCTCGTCTTTCCAGCGCAATACATACATAGGAGGTTATTCCCTTGCTGCCCACTCCCACCCTGACCTACTCCCTCGAAGTTGGTGTTCATCAGCAGTTTAGATCCCACCTCTTCGTTCAAGCTACCTCAAAAAAGGGGGGTGTTCAGCTCCCTTCATCCCCATCACCACCCCTCACCTCTGCCTGTCCCAAATGGCAAACCTGCACTTACTCCACCGTGGCTCTGCTTCCTCTTCCAATCTATGTAGTTGATGCTCCTTCAGCACCTCGCCAATCTGCCCACCACCTGCACAGGCACCCTCCACACACTTCTCCCCTCTAAGTGGTTCTTTGCCGCAATGGTAAAAACCTGCTATGCACTTGCAGGGCAGAAAAGACACGTCACCATTATTTTCAATCCCTTCATCAAATAGGTTTGGGCCATTAAGGCCAACTTCACCATTGAACCCTCAAGTAACTGTAAATAGCATGCCTGTATTTGTTATTGAACCAGGATGTAAATTGAGGAATCTTGATCACGATTGGTGTCGATAAATTTGATAATGGTAATAATCCATATGTTTGTGCTCAGGATGCATAGTTTTGCGAAAGGAAATAAAATGGTTAAAGGATGAGCATTTCGCACTGCAAAGAAGTGTGGATCTAGTTTTGCAAATTTTAAGATCGCCCAATTTAGATAAGGACAGACATGGAACAATTAAAAACCGTTGAATATTGGTAGGGCCGAAGCCGTCTGCAGTATATTTTTCTCCCCTAGTGAGGGTGCAATACTCCCAGTGGTCAGCGGGGCTAAATTGCCCAAATGAGCAAGCACAAGCACGCTGATGTTAATATGGATGTCCTTACATTTATTGCAAACAAAGAATTAAAAAATTCCACCTGTACTCTTGTGTCATAGACCCCTGTTTGGATATTACATGGATGGACAATTTATAGTGCAAGGAATCTCTGCAATAAAAAAGAAAAAATTCTGACTGGGGTTCTAACAACTAAACCAAATACACTGGGTGCTACTTCAACCTAGGATACTGGTAATGATAATGTGATATTTTTAACTGGTGTAACAAAGCTTGCTAGTTGATTTCAGATTCCTAAAATCATCTGTCATGACATTAGTAAGGGTGTGTGTCTGCTTGAAGCGGGGAATTGAAATTGGGATACTTTAAAGCTCAAACTTCTGCAGCTATTAATTCAAGTCCCTTCTGCCATCGGGGTCAACCCTTCAGAATTACTGCACCTCAAACTACAGCTTACAGATTACTCACCCAATAGGTCGGTGTGAAATTGTATCATTGAACACCATTTGGTAGCAAAGAAGAGGAAGAGGAAGATGCCTGACTGGATATTTGATTGTCCTTGTCTGACATCCTAATCCTCCACTTGTTTCATCTGACCATAACTAAATTACATCTTATGTAAAGTCAATCTGGGTCAGGAAACGCAACTTGACAATGTTGTCATGGAATATTGGTGGTCTTGCTAGCAAGGTCATAGATGCTAGCTGACCTGAGTTTCTCCAAACCACACACATAATTTATTTCAGGATACCTGGTCGATTGACTCCCTATCTAAATCTGGGTAGGTTCCTGTTCCCAAACTTGCTTTTAGAAATCACAGAGGAAGACGCAGTGGGGACCACGTTTGTTGGATTTTAGCTCTTCCCTTTTGTCAAGTAGACTGAATCCAATCGACCCAAAATATCTTTGGAGTTAGTTGCCTTTGTGAGAAACCTGAAGGTGTCTCACCCGCTACTCCCTGGGGATCTGTCATCCAGGTGGCCAGGACACGGCCATTGCTTTTGGATCCAGTTCCTGGGGGTGGACCAGTGCTGGAGGATCACCTGGATGAGGGGTGTTTGGGGAGTGGAAGTGGGACACCGGAGGGTCAGGCGCGGTTTCCCCTTGCTTGTAACACTTTTTCCCCATCCTATCATGTACGATACCTAGGAACTCAACCCCGCCCCCTTTCCAGACACAAACACTTTCTCGCAAACAGTTCACCGTGACCGACAATGGACTAACACCAGAGCCGTATACCTGACATGTCCCAACACCATGGTCAGGCAGGGTCACACAATTACATATATTTACGCACACCTAACTTCCATCACACTTCCCCACATGGTTAAATTGCGGAGCACGAAAGCACACTCTGAGCGAGGCAAAACATGCAAGGAAACAGCAGCTCCAAGATAGCAGTTTAATAGCGGCGTCAGAAAAGACAGCACAGCCGGAGAGACTGATAGCAAACCAGCTTGTGCTTTGAACCAAGGTTGCAAATGGCAACATTATATAAAGATAACAGTGTGTGAGGCGTTTGGGATGAGCAGCGCAAGTAAAAATGGAAGCCAAATGAAGTAGTTGAAGTTTATAATTGAACTTTGGGAGGCCAAGAAAAGATACCATATACAGAGTGGTCTGGCGCCACGTGGGTGCTCATTCGAAAATCTCTGTTGGGTATCCAACTGATGCTGAGTGTAAGAAAAAGGAATATTAAGATCGAAGTGGTCATGCAGTTGGTCAAACCCTGTGCACATTCGAAAGTCTTCGATTGTTTAATGTATGAGACACAATTGGTTCGAACCTGGTTGGGGGAAACTAATTGAACGAAAGAAAGGGATCTGAGCCCGGCGGAGGGGGATCCAGGTTGAACACCCAAGTTGAATATTGAGGAGAACCTTTGTGTTGTTTTGGTACAACAGGCCCTCTGCGTCAAGAGACTTGTGAGAAGTAAAGAGACTTGGACACAGAAGGTCCTGAACTGGGAAAATGGAGCTGTAGCCTTGTGCCGCAGAAGCCGACCCGCCTTGCCCCGTGCTGAAAAACGACGTGGGGAAGGGAGGCTAACAGCCCGAGCATCCTTACGTATTATTTTGTGAACACTTCTTTCTTTTTCACAAACATTACCTACCCGACATTATTTATAAGTTAGTGGTAAGGATTGCCAATAGATTTTTTAGTATAGGCCCTTTTATTTTGACATGGCTGCACTAGGACTATATTATTATTATTATTATTATTATTATTATTTGATGATCGTAGCTTGCTCCCATCTATAGATTAAGGTTTAGATAAGCGTCTATCACACCCATGTGCAAGTTCAATAAACGCCCTTGAACTGTGATCACTTGTGACTGTCTTACTATTGCCACCATGCGTTCCTTACAACTTACATAATAAACCTGTTATATTGTCTTTAATATATGTCTTCGATTCCAAGATGGCCGCCGGAGCGAGAAGACGCGAGTGAGTCTCGCTCCCGCCGGGCCACTCATTAGCACCTTAGAAGCTGCGAGCCGGAGGGCGGCTGTACCGCACACATAGCTCCGGCTCCTGCCATGGGCTGCAGGAGGAGGTCACATCGGCCCCCTCCCGCGCCGAGGAACGGTGCCCCCCCCCCCATCGGGACAAGGAGCGGCCCGCGCACCAAGAACCACCATCACAGGCCCCCCCAGAAGACGCGAGGCGGGGGCCCATCGGCGGGGGAGGCGAGGATCGGGGAGGCCCCTCGGAACGGGGCCCCAGCATTGCGGCGCCCGGGGGTCGGGCAGACATCCGGCAGCTCCGAAGAACGGGCTCGGCGACCCTCGGCAGCAGCGGACCCCGCAGGAAGAGCGGGACGGAGCCGGGCGCGGCGCAGATCTCCCACAACCGCCCCGGGACGTCGGTCTCCAGCGGCGGTCCCCAGTCTGGTGGACCACAAGGTGAGGCGCCCCCCCTGGTGCACCCCGCGCCCCCCTGGGGCCCCGTGAATTTGGAGGGCCCACCCCCCCCCGCGCCGGCGGCGAAACCGCACGAAGGCCCACCCGGCCGAAGCGGGGAGGGATCATCCCCCCCCACCCCACAGCTGAGAGATAAGTGGAGGTGGCCACAAACCGGAGCACCGTAGACAGACCCACCCAGGGTAACAGAGAGCGGCGCAATCTTCGAGGGCTGCACTAACCGGAGCCCCAACTCTGCAGCACACGTGGGGTCTTTACAACAGGCGCCGCACCTAAGTGGACTATACGCCCCCCTTCCCCCCTAGTAGCCCCCCGAAGCCACCCCCTACAACGATAAACAACCCAAGAAGGGACACGAAATCAGCAGGATGCGCCAAGGCCCACCTAACAAGAGGCATCCCCCCGGCCAAAGAAATAGGAGAGGGGACGGGCTTGTCCGGGGGGACTCCAAGACAAGAACATTTAAAGGAAGACATGTCTAAAGCGAAGGGGAGAGGGGGGGATCCCTACTGACACAGCAGCCCCCAAACAAGACTCCAACCTGATACAAATGTGGGCAGGGGACACCCCAGTGTCGACCAGGAGCAGGATACAGGAGGACTCTTCTCAACAGGCCGTAAACCTGTCCGAGACGAGGGACTTGGCCCCCGGCTCCCAACCTCCGACAAAAGACGATATGCACTCCTGATTTAAAGAACTACAAGATAAATTAATGTCAACGGTCCAAGACCAGTTTGCAGCTATTAAACAGGATATGCAACAGGCAATTCAAGGAGTTCAACATGACATTGTCAACCTGGAGGAAAGGACTGACACCCTAGAAAAGATAGTGCAAAACGCAGAAGAAGAGGCCCTTCAGCGCGCCGAAACACAAGAACACCTGGTGCGCCTGACCCATAATCTAGAAATTCAGTGCGAAGACCTCGAGAATAGGTCCCGCAGATCGAATATACGCATCAAAAATATGCCAGAATCGGTCCTGGACGGGGACCTAAAGAAGGCTGTTCAGGAGGTTTTCGGGGATATCATCGAAGCTCAGGACCCGGAGACAGTGGGGATCGATCGCATACATCGAGTAGGCCCGAGACGCACGGGGGCACCGGGAGAGAGACCCAGAGACGTCCTGGCGGCTTTGTCCTCCTATCCACAAAAAGAGCTTATTCTACGAAGAGCAAGGCAGCTGGATCAAATCAGGATGAATGGGGCAGACATTCAGCTGTTTCAGGACTTATCAGCCGTTACACTCCTAAAAAGAAGAGAGATGGCCCCTCTCACGAGGGAACTGGTCACAAGAGAGATAAAATATAAATGGACATTCCCTTTCGGTCTGCTGTTCGACTGGGAAGGGAAACAAAGGAGGGTGACCACCATGGAAGAGGGGCTATCCATTTTGGACATCCAGCCAAGGGAATCCTTGGCCAGAAAAGACAGGAAAATGGGGGAATCACACAACAGGCCGGGGGGATGGGAAATGGTCTGACAGAAAAGAAAACGGCGCGGAGGGGGTAGGGATGGGACTACCGTAACAAATTAGTGGATGCAAAGATGAAAGCACAAAAGACCCGGGGCCCAATAACTGAAGACAGCAAATGGAACGGCCCCCAATGATGGAAGTCGCAAACGACAGACTTAGTTGGCCCGGCTCGGAGCTGGAACAACCCACATAAAGGTCAAGGAACAATGAGGGGTTTAGGACTCCCCAATAAGTTAACCTGGAGCCTACAGAGGGCTGGGAGCGACAGGCGGAACGCCAGAGCTACCTTAGGTACCCGTGCCCTCCTCGGGTGTAAAGTTGCAACAAAGTTTTTGGTTGGGGGAATTGTTTATTGTTTGGGAGGGGAGGGCAGATCTTCCGGAAGCGAGAAGGGGAAGCACAACTCGAGCTCTACACTTGTACAATCAGACTATTTGAAATGGGGAAGATTCGACTTGTAACATTAAATGTAAGGGGCCTGAACTCCCCGGTGAAGCGGAAAAAAGTGGAGATCATGTTAAGAAGAGAAAAGGCGGATGTGCTATTGTTCCAGGAGACCCACATAAAAGCTCAAGATAGGGGGAAAATTCGCCTGAGAGGATACGAGATAATTGCACAATCCAACGCAGCCGAAAAAAAGGCGGGAGTGTTGATCGCTGTGAAAGGAAATATAGAAGTAAAGGTGATCGACAAAACCTCAGATAAGGACGGAAGGTATGTCTTTGCCAATATCAAACTACACAACGCCCTTATGACACTGGCATCCATTTACGCCCCAAACTCGGGCCTAGATGGCTTTCTGAGGGACACAATGGGGAGGCTGGAGGGGTTCGCGTAGGGGGAAATGATAATAGGTGGAGATCTAAATATGGCCTGGCACCCCCAATCAGACCGTAGTGCGAGCGGACCCCTCCACCAGAGCGCCCCCTCTCAGCGTCTGAGGAAACAGATGGAAGGCATGGCCCTGTGGGACGCTTGGAGGGAACATAAAGGCCAAACCAAGGGTTACACCTACTTTTCACACGTTCACAACACAATGTCTAGAATAGACTACTTCTGGGTGTCAGTGGGGATCCTGGGTGAAATACAGGATCTGGAGCTGGGCCCCATTTCACTGTCGGACCATGCACCTATCTGGCTGGAACTGTCGACTCCGGGGAACGAAAGGAGAATATGGAGGTGGACACTCCCACAAGAAATACTATCCGACCCAGTGATGGGAGAATCCATAAGGGAAAAAATGGAAGAATTCTTTGAGCATAACGACACGGGGGAGGTCCCCTTGAGCACCGTATGGGAGGCGTCTAAAGCTGTAATCAGAGGCCATCTAATAGCCCTCAAAGCGACCAGGGATAAACAAATACGGCAGTGGGAATCAGAACTGGAAAGGAAGCTGTCGGATATCCGGGAAGAATTAATGTCAAGCCCCACAAGAGACCTAAAACGGACACTCAAACACACAGAGGGTCAACTCGAACATCTCCGAAGCAAACAAGCCCAGAGATCTCTCCTATACCTCAAACAGAAATACTACATCAAAGCCAACAAGGCAGACCGACTTCTCGCCCGACTGCTCTCATCAAAGCGGAACGCAACGACCATCAAGAAAGTCAAAAATGCACACGGGGATACGATAACGAGCTCCGAGGATATAGGGAACACATTCAGGGAATTCTATCAGAACCTGTACTCTACAGAGAACCCAAATGAAGCTGATCAAAACAGTTTCCTGGCATCGATCCCCTTTCAGAAAATATCAGAAGAAACCAGAGCAGACCTTGAGGCCCAGATAACCGAAAGTGAAGTGAAGAAGGCGATAATGAGCCTCCCGCTCAACAAAGCACCCGGCCCGGATGGTTTCACAGCCTCATTCTATAAAAAATATGTAGACATCCTCGCCCCATTCCTCACTAGACTTCTAAACACCTTCAAAGATAGTGGGAATGTCACTCCATCTATGAACGAGGCAAAAATTCTGTTTTTTTATAAACAAGGGAAGGATCCCTCCCTCCCGGGCTCATACAGACCTATAGCCCTAATTAACCTAGACTCAAAAATCTACACCAAAATCCTGGCGGCCAGGCTCTCCCCACTGCTCCACTCCTTAATCAACCCAGATCAATCGGGTTTCATTCCGGGAAGACAGACACATGACAACACCAGAAGACTAGTCCACCTTATAGAGAAAATAAAATTCTCCCGCACCCCAGCAGTACTACTTTCTCTAGATGCAGAAAAGGCGTTCGACCGTGTAGAATGGTCAATGCTCTTTAAAACCCTGGCGCACATGGGATTTGGGAATCAATATATTAACATGATCAAAGCCAATTACCCCTCCCCCTCAGCCAGGATAGCGGTAAACGGAGAAATTACAGAGAGGGTGGAAATATCCAGGGGAACGAAACAGGGCTGCCCACTTTCGCCACTCTTGTATGCGCTATTCCTAGAACCCCTACTCATTAAAATTAGGGAAACAGATCAAATTAGAGGGATTGAGATGGCGGGGAAACAACACAAGGTTATAGCCTATGCGGATGACATGCTTTTGGCACTGGAGGACCCTACCCACTCAGCCCTAACGGCGTTCCACCTGCTGGAGCTATTTGGGAGGGTTTATAGTCATAATGTCGACAAAAAAATGTCGACAGACAAAAATGTCGAAAAAATAATGTCGAAAATAATAATGTCGACATTCTATACTTTTAATGTAAAAAGTCATAATGTCGAAAAAAAAATGTCGACATTTTTTTTTCGACAATATGACTATAAACCCTTAACACTATCAACACCTCACCCAACACCCTCCTGCAACCCCCCCACACCCCACACCACCACCCTCCCACCCCTCATATGCAACACATTCTAATTATTTATATATTTATTTATTTATTTTTTCAATAAATAAATAACCAACAAAAAGTATCATTTACTATGGGGGGGTCCCCCCCCCAACCCCCCCTCACCCAACACCCCCCTGCCACCCCACCACACCCCCTAACCACCCTCTCACCCCTCATACTCAACACAATCTAATTATTTATTTATTTATTTATTTATTTTTCAATAAATAAATAACCAAAAAGAGTCTAATTTACTATGGGGGGGGGGTCCCCCCCAAACCCCCCTCGCCCAACACCCCCCTGACACCCCCCCACACCCCCCCAACCACCCTCTCACCCTCATTCCCAACACATAGTAATTATATATTTATTTATTTATTTATTATTCAATAAATAAATAAACAAATAAATAAAAAGAATATCATTTACTATGGGGATGTCCCCCCCAACCCCTCTCACCCAATACCCCCTGCCACCCCCCACCCCTCATACTCAACACATACAACACAACAATAAATATATATTTATTTATTTATACAACATTTCGAAAAAATGTCGACATTAATGTAAAATGTCGACATTTTTGTATGTCGACATTATTGATTTTCGACATTAATTTGTCGACATTTTGACTGTCGACATTATTGATGTCGACATTATGACTGCACACCATTTGGGAGCATTTCTGGCTTAAGAATAAATAAAAAAAATCAGAAATGCTTATATTGGCAGGGTGCAGCGTAACACTGGGTAGAGAGGCAGACCACTTGGACATAAAGGTCGCGGAAGAGGGCATAAAATACTTGGGTATAACACTGACTCACAAGGTAGAGACTTTGTACACCAAGAACTATCCCCCACTCCTAGCCAAGATTCAAAGAGATCTAGAGAGGTGGAATCCCCTAAATATTTCCTGGTGGGGGAGAATACAGTCGATAAAAATGAACATTCTCCCTAAAGCACTGTACTACTTCCAGTCCCTACCGGTTGGGGTCCCAGACTCCTTTTTCAGAGCCCTAGCCAAGTCGGTCTCATCCTTCATTTGGAGCAGGAAACCCCCCAGAGTATCCAGAACAATCCTCACATCCAACATCAGGGAAGGTGGCCTAGCACTCCCACACTTTAAGAACTACTACCAAGCGGCCCAGCTCAGGATTCTGAGAGAATGGCTAGGAGATAATCAACGAACGATATGGGTGACACAGGACAGGGCGGTCGCCAGAACGCCACTAGAAGACTTACTATGGATACCTAAGCAGCACAGGCACCCGAATCTTCGCATTAGCGAGATCATGAAGACCACGCTGAACGCATGGGACGAGCAGACACGGAGAGAGAACATTACCACGACTACGGCCCCGTTCACCCCAATCTGTAGAAACCGGCAGTTCCCCCCGGGGACTGAGCAAGGGGCTTATGGGAACTGGGAGGAAGCTGGTTGCAGGAAAATAGGGGAGATGTTCGTGGACGGGGAGCTGAGATCTTTTGCCAACTGCAAATCAATTTGGAACCTCACTAATGCGGACAGGTACAAATATGAGCAGCTTAGACACTGGCTGATCACGCCTGAGATCACCCATGCGGCGACAAGAGAACTTACCGCCTTTGAAAAGTTTCTCCTCACAAACTCAGGAGACAGAAAACTAGTCTCCAATCTCTATAGGTTCATGAATACCCAGGGAGAAGACATCAAGTGGGCATACATGAAAAGATGGGAAAAAACGCTGGGGTTAGTCATCACCGCACAGCAGTGGCAGTCGTTGTGGTCCGATATCCACAAACTGACCAGAGCAGTTCAAACCAAAGAAATGTGGATTAAGATCGTCACGCAATGGCACTACACCCCGGAGAGGCTAAATAGTATGTACCCACTTACACCTAACCGCTGCTGGAGAGGCTGTACAGATGCAGGCTCGTGGAGACACATTTGGTGGGACTGCCCCAAGGTTAAACTCTTCTGGACAGGAGTAATAGCCGAACTGAAGAAGATCTTCCCAGAAGTGGACCGGTACACGGAGAAAACCTGGCTCTGTGGATTCACGGACCACAATGTCAACACACTCACCAAGGCGCAGCGAAAAAGCTTCATGAGCCTACTCATTGCGGCCTGGGCAACAATCGCACAGGGATGGAAAAATAGAGACCCACCGATGCTGTTCACCTGGCTACACAAGGTCTGGTCCCAAATGACCATGGAAAAAATCACACACAATCTCCATGGAACACATGGCTCCTTCATAAATGAATGGGGTGGAGTGCTAGAATATCTCCAGTCAGACTACATGGCACAGTGGTGCCCGCACTCTATAAAAATCTCTGACTTATTCACCTAGTAACTAGCCGCGAGTACTTTGGATCAATGACTATGCTTCCGGAAGAGGGTGGGCGGGGGAGGTGGGATGGGGAGTTGAGGGATTGTTTACCTTTTGTATCACTTACAAAATAATAAAAACATGTTTTAAAAAAAAATATATATGTCTTCGTCCTGGACAAGAGCGCCTTCATTTTCCTAAACTTCCCTTGTGAACTTAATAGATACTTGCTCAGACCCATCCCAAGAGGGGCTCATCTTGCCTTATGCTGGCACTTTAATGTACAATTTGATCTGTTGCAGGGCCTAATGATAGAGAAAATGTAGCTTGGGTTATACCAGATCTTATGTAGTGCCTACTCAGCTGGATACCTCTGTTTTCAGTGTAAGCGTGCTTCCATGTAATGGGAGATTACCAGGCGACGTCCTGCCAAAACCTACTTTTAGGATTGGTGAGGGAGATTTGCATATTGACTACATTCTTGTTTGACGAGGTCAGTAAACGGACCCAGAGGGGGAAAGTGGGAACTGTGAAGGCTAAAATCCCTTTCCCTTGCCTGTTAACTTGAATACAGAGCCGTAATGCTGGCCAGTCTTTTTCTGATTCTCTGGAAAGGCAGGAGAGGAAAAGGGAAAAAGAATACAGAACAGCAAACATAAAACAAAAAATGCTAAAGGGCGCAGGAAGGTTGCTTCGTACGCTGTCATTAACTGGAGACGCAAAAGAGGAGAAAGTGAGAGTTGACTCCTCCCAAAGAGCAGGGAGGCAGAATAAACAGAGTGATGGTCCTAATTTTTAAGAAAGCAGCAAAAGACATGCAGCTTTCATTGCTTGTGAGAATGAGGGAAAAGATGAGGGGGAAATTGATTCCAATGTGGCCTGTCAGACTGATGTGTTAACGTTTGGCCTACAGACATTGGGCCCCCAAGAAACAACTTGTGTATGGTTGGGTCGCCCCAAGTAAGGGGTCGTTCTGCAGATACTAAACCATCAGATTTCTACATAACAGCAGAACTAATGGGCAAAACAAAGAAATATCATGACCCAGTGTGGTGATCCCCTATTGTTCAATGGGGGTGGCTCTCCAGTGTGTTGCAGTATAACAGAACCTTGCCTAAGTGAAGACTCTGCAGGAGCAGACCACAGAAAAGATAGGGCTCTGGTTTCTTCTGTTCCAAACCATCACTTTATTGTAAAAGCAATTTTTCCATGCGAGGATGACATGATTATGAATCATACCACCATTCAATGTCTCTCTCTTGCTCAGGTGGACTCAAATCCCTGTGGAAAATAACTATCTGTGGCAACACACTGAGTCTGGCAGTGTCAAATGACTTGTCATGGGTCAGTTGTTGAGGGGAAAGTGGATCTCTGTCTCGTGGCCGAAGACCGACCCACCTTTCCATCACTAGTAAACTGTTGGTACCTTCCTGTTTTGCCACCCTTTTTGCCCTATTTAAACAGTCCTCTTGCCTCTTTTCCTGCAGTTGGTGAGTAGGTGCAAGTGGATCTAGGTCACGTGACTTAAGCCGCACCCACCTTCTTAGCCCTGCCTCTTCCTTTCTGCTCTTAACTCCTAGTTCAAGGGCGTCTTTCGCCCAGATGTCTGAAGTGAATGGCAGACGAAGAAAGGGGCAGTTCCTGTTTCGACCTGTCTGTTTGGACTGGGAGGACCAAGGGCCCGAACCCCTGCTCGGACTACAAGTAAGCATGCGCCGACATGTTTTCTTCCTCCGTCCCCACAGGCCATCACCACCATCGACATCGCCCCTCCTCTAAGGCATGGACCCTGCAATGCAGTAACCTCACCCAAATTTGCCTCAAGCCCATCAGCACCTCCTCACTGTCCATAACACAGAGGTTGATGCTGGCCAACGTCCGCTCAGCTATAACCCATGCAACAGACATCACCAACCTCATCGCTACACACAACCGTGATGCCATCTTGTATCACTGAGACCTGACCTGGCTGACACCCACCTCCACTCATCCTTGTCCCCGACGGCTACACAGAGATTGTCTGAACGAGAAAGGTGGAGGCCTTGCACCCATCCACAAGACCTCTCGGCCCTGAACCATACTGGACATCAACAACATTGGTTCCTTCGAAGTCCTCTCCTGACCCTTCCTGCTCTCCCAGGCAGACAGTCACCTTCCATCTTTATCTACAGACCACCCAAACCCAACACTGTCTTCATCTGAGACTTCACCGACCTGATCACCACTATGTCCCTCATGCATGCCAACAACATCTTCCTAGACCACTCGAACCTTCCAGGCAACATGGCCACCAAACCGATGAAGGAAGCTCTCCTTGGCCTTCTCGACATCCTTAGCCTCACACAACACACGTAAGACCCAACGCTCTAGAAAGGTAACATCCTCGACCTAATCATCACTGCACCGCCTTCCCTCCACCACAGCTCTCCTCCCCCGCTTGACTGGTCTTACCACCTGGCTGTGTCTCATCATCATGCATACTACCCCAGTCAAGCACTCACAGCAGAAACCCATCAGACAAACCTTTAGGTCCTTCAAGAACTTTCCGGAGAAAGCCCTCACGGAAGACCTTGCCAACCTCCACCTCACACGGACCAAACACCCTGAATCGAACTGCGACTCTCTACTGAAAGCACTAACGCCACCCTCTCAGCCTCCATCAACCGGCATGTGGTTCTGAAACAATGGTCAGCACCCTGGTACACGCAAGACCTCCACTTCAGCAAAAGAGCCATCAGGAAACGGGAGAAAACCAGCAGCCGCTACGGGACCACATCCAACCTAGAGTACCTGGTAAAAAACCTGGGCGCTCTCAAAGCCACATTGTATACAGACTACATCCTCCCATCATGCTTCCTCAAGACCCTCCCCTCAAGCTTTCCTTCCCTATCTGGAGATCAGCAGCTCGCTACATCAAAGCACCTTTCCATCGACCCTAAAGACTAGACAAATCCTCCCTCTACTAAAGAAACCCACTCTAGATCCCAACAGTCTAGGAAACTATCACCCCATCTTCCCTTCCTAGGTAAAATCATTGAGAAAGCATCCGCTGTGCAACTGGAGCAACACATCGCCTCCAACAATCTCCTCCAAACCTACCAATCCGGGTTCAGACCCAGATGCAGCACGGAGGCAGCAACCATACAGGTGGTCGACGTTCTCAACAGCCTTGACAACGGCCACCCCTGCCTCCTGGTTCTACTCAACCTCTTGGCTGCTTTCTACACAGTAGACCACCAGGTGCTCACGAACCCCCTACATCAGCGCATGGGGATCAGTGACCTTGTCCTACACTGCTTCAAGTCCTACCTCACAAACTGCCAGCAGTTTGTTCAGATGAACTCCTCTAGATCACCAATGCTACCAGTCACCTGTTGAATTGTGCGGGGATCTATCCTCTCCCCAGTGATCGTCAATCTATAGATGGAGCCACTGGGAACCCTCCCAGCTACACACACCATCCACCAATACCCCAGACACACAGCTGTTCCTCAAGATCTACTCCATCATGGAGATCCACAGGCTCAAAACCTGCCTCTCACTGATCCAGTCTTGGGTGTACAGTGCGCACTTAAAGCTCAACCCCTGCAAAACCGAATTCCTACTCCTCGCCAACAACACTGAAAACCCAGACATACAGACCTGGCTATCAACCATGAACCTGGAGGTCTTCACACCCGAGCTCGCCTCCTGCGCCAAGTCCCTCAGGTTGCACATCGACAAACACCTCTCCTTCAAGACAAACTGAGCTAAGAAAACACAGACCGCTTAGTATCCGCTCTCCCACCTGTGGAAAATTAAGCCCTTCCTTCCTCTGGAAAGGATGGGGGCAATGCCCTCCTCAAAGGCCTTCCATCGTCCTCCCTTGTGCCCCTGAAAAGCGTCCAACATGTGTCTGCACGTCTCATCAAGGGTCTACGAAGATACGACCACATCACCCCAGCCCTCATCGTCCTTCACTGGCTCCCACTGCGCACACAAATCACTTTCAAGTCTTACTGCATTTTCTGTAAGGCAGTAGCCCTCAATGCACACAGCTACCTCGCAGAGAAAATTAGCATTTCCGGCGGACAGAGCACCACCAGAAACCAGAACACATGCAGACTTGAAATCTGCTGCCGCAAAAAGGAAAAGACCAGAAAATACTTCTCTGCCTACTCCCCAAGATTATGGAACCTCCTCCTTATCTGCAACATTCCCACCCCCATGCTCCTACAATTAAAAAAAGAACTCGAGACCCACCTCTTCAAAGAGTCTGTCGTCCTCAACATCTAGGCCTCATTCTACTCCTGCAGCTGACTCCCACCCTGACACAGCCCTCTCTAACATTCACCACTCCATTTCAAACACTCTTGACATTCTTGCCCCTATCATGAGGGTCCGTCTGAGTCCTTCCAAAAAGTGAAACTCTTGGTATGACTCTGAGCTGGCTGCACTTAAACGAAAGTGCAAAGTAGCGGAACGGAAATGGGGATCTTTAGGTGCACCATCTGACAAACTGGTCTGCCGCCTTCTTCAAAGGCAGTATAGACTCTGCATCCGCTCCAAGAAAAGTGTCTATATTCAAGCCTGCATCTCAGCGGCATCTAACACGGCTGAACTAACCCTACTGCAGCCTCTTCCTTTACTGCACCCACCCAGGCCCTTTGCTTGGCCCTGACTGCACATTTCACTGCCAAAACACAGTACATCCTGTCCTCTCTCCCCCCCACCCCCCGCACCCTGGCCTGCTCCCACAAATCTTTTGGGTAGATCTCGGATTACCTGCATTACCTCATCCGTAGTAATAATTTTATATAAAGTTTGATTTTCAGCCTAAACCTAAGGGTCCTAACGAAGGACACATGCAGACGGGCCACAGCAGGGTCAAGAGGCGAGACAATTATGGAGCATGCCATGCTAAGGCTGGGAGCTGAGCCATGCATAAGGATGCCAATGTGATGCACCGGTAGCCACACCCAAAAGAGGCCACGCGGCATGCAAAAGTGGTGGCAGCGGCTAGGAGACGTGGGAGAGCACAACCCATCCAAGGGATCATACAAACAGTTTAGTGGACCCAAATCCAAGCCTTCACCGAGGCACCACAGTTAACTGCGCAACAAACCTGGTCGAGTGCGGACTAACCCTGAGGCGCCAAAGGCCATACTCCGGAGCGCCCGAAGAGAATACGCACGGCAACATCGAGATGGCAAACAAACAGACCAAGGCGAAGGGCAAACAACCCAGGCTGGACGAATATGCCAGAACACTGCAAATGGTAGGAGGGGCCAGGAGCAAGGAGAGGACCCCCACCACGGACACCGTCACGGTGAACAAAGATCAGCAAATCCTGGAAGCGATTGCGGACTTGAAAATAGCGTGGGAAACCAAATTGGAATCGGCTATGGACGAATTGAAGCGGCACTGGAACTTAAAGTAGGTGCAGTGCAGGAAGAGGTGAATCTCCTCAGGCAAGATGTCAGAACGCTAGCGGAACGCACAGGCGAATTAGAAAAGGAAGTGGCCCCGAACACAGCTGCATGTGCGGCTCACAAATCGGAGATTCACATCTTAGAACAACGCCGAGCAACTTGGACAATAGGGCAGAAGAAGCAGAGGGATGCGCCCGGAGAAATAACATACGCATCGTGGGATTGCTGGAAGGAGCAGAGGGACCAAACCCCACGGACTACATCAAAATAATGCTATTGCAAGAACTAACGGGAGGGGTGCTGACTCGAGGATTTGCCGTGGAACGTTCACACAGGGCCTTGACGAGGAGGCCACCGCCAGGAACCCCCCAGATGCCAATAATTGCCAAGATCCTAAACTATCCGGACATGGAAAAAATCCTAGAGCATTTCCGGAAAGGAGGAACGATACAAAGGGCATCGGCGAACATTACAGCATACCCCGATTATACGCTGTTGGTGCAAAGACGTCGCATGAACTATGGACCAGTGAAAAGAAGATTGCGGGAAGCAGGCTACAAGTACATGTTAATATACCCGGCAAATTGAAGGTGTACCACGAAAACAGAGCATTGTTCTTTCGACACTCCAGAGGATGCGTCAGAGTGGCTTGACACGCAGAACTGCCCATTGGAAACGTGTCCCGAAGGAAGACGGCGCAGATAAGTAAAATAGAGGCTGCAGTACTCACGGTGCTGCAGACTCAGACACTGGGAGTAAAATATAAGACAGGGCAAAGCCAGTTGGGACAGGTGTTACATGGGCTGCATAAATGATTCCTCAAGCATGGAAATATACCGCAAACAGTAGGAGCCTAATGGAACCCGCTCTCACATCCCCGTGAATAGATTAGTTAGGTTACCGGTAGATCGGTAACACCCTGCTGGGTTCCTGATCTCGGTACTCCGAGGTAGGACCAAATGCGGGGGAGCCTGAGATCCAGGGATGGAGCTGGGCATCGTTTGGGGACGGGTAGGGAGGAGGGAGGGGTGGGAAGGTGTGCTGTGAACGTAGTTGGGGTTGAAAGGGAGGGGGGTTAGTTGGGGAGTTATTGTTGCACTTGGGAGGGGTACAAGCCCATATTCATGCCAAACGAGACCAGAGAGAGGAACAAAGAGGGAGGGCGGGAGGGATAGGAGACCAACCACACATGGCGAAGGGAAGTCTTAGAATTGTCACCTGGAACATGAGAGGCCTTAATAGTTACCTGAAGAGGAACAAAGTAAAGATGTACTTGAGAAGGCTGAAAGTGGACCTAGGGCTGCTACAGGAAACCCACCTTACCAGAGAGAAACTGGAGGTGGTCAGAAAAAAGTGGAAAGGGACCACCATAGGAGCGACGTACTCCGCTTATGCTAGGGGGGTGGTTACCTGGGTAGTACCTCATGTGCCATTCCAGATACTGCAGGCCACAGCGGAACCAGATGGGAGGATGTTACTGATGCGTGGGTGGCTTGAAAATAGAGAAGTAAGCATTAAAAATATCTAAGCCCCCAACCAAGACACAGCGACCTATTTCAGGGCCCTATATGGCAAAATCGGCCCCCATCTGGGTGGCGCGATTATATGGGTAGGGGACTTTAACTGCACGTTATACCCCAAAATGGATAGGTCAGATAATAAATTAAATAAGCCCACCCCCGCCGCGAAAGCAATACTGGCCCTGTTTAGTGATTTTGGACTAGAAGATATCTGGAGACAGCAACACCCGAAGGATAGGCATTACTCACACTATGCTGCCCCGCATGGCCTGTACACGAGATTGGATTAGATTTCTGTTGCTTCGGAACTCGTGGGGGAAATGATAGGCTCAGAATACAAGACGGGAGTATTATCGGACCATTCCCCCTGGCCTTGGAGTGGCAACATCAGCTCCCCAGAGCGAGAATCCCGACATGGAGGCTCAGAGCTGAGTCCCTGCAGGACTCGGTATTCCAAGAGGATTTAAGGGAGGAGATTATCGAGTACTTTGACATTAACACAGGGAGCATGCTTAAAGTGGTAGTAAGAGGTGCGGCCATCTCCAAATCCAGAGGGCTCCAAGGGGGCATAGAGCGAGAGCTACAAGAGACAGAGAAGAAACTGGAAGAAATGATGAAGAAGGAGGGCACCTCACAGGAGGACGCCGAACAGGTGGACTTACTACAACAAGCCAGCAGGGAGCATTGGGAAAGACTATGTAAATTGAATTATAAAAAATACATTGAAAGGCAGCACGCAGGGGGTGATAAACCGGGAAGGCTGCTAGCATGGCTATATAAAAATGAGACACTGAGACCAGTTGTCAGAGAGATAAAGGGAGAGGAAGGTCAGACCTGGGACACCCAAGAGGGCTTTAAACGTGTCCCAGATAATATTGTGCGGGATCTCCGAAGACTGATTTCAGTTGAAGTATTCTGTGATATGAGCGGCCACTTCCTCTATGATGACCCGGGCTTGTAGCAGAGTATGCAGGAACTACCAGGACCAAAGCTGTGGTTTGGCGGTTGGGACATGTAATGTTACTGTAATTGGGGCATGATCTGAGAGGGTGATTGGATATGTGGTTATTTGTATTATAATGCCCAGCAGTGGAGTGGAGGACCAAGCGTAATCAATACGTGAACAAGATCTGTGGACGTTTCAGTAGAATGAGTAGCCTTTCTCCTCCCCTTCAGGGCGAGCCAGATATCAACTAAAGATTGATCTGCAAAAACACGTAGCAGCCCGCTCAAGAGCGGTGGGGGGGGCACCCAGTGAGTTGCCCTACTCCTGTCTTGTAACCGGATCCCATGTCAGGTTAAAGTCCCCCAATAGCAAAAGATCTCCAGCCCTAAAAAGCTCTAGTAGGTTCATCACATGTGTTTTAGTGCAGGTTATTTGGAGACCACGAATATCTTCAACTGCAATCAATAACCCATTGGTTTTGTTCACGGCACATGCCTGTATTATTATAGGGTAGTGACGTAGGCAAAGTTTGTTTCCATCCACTTTACAAATGTGGGTTTCTTGAAGCGCCACCAAGTCCAGTTGGTGCCACCTCCACTTGCCTGCATTTTTGTGGGGTGTTAAGCCCCCTAACATTCCACATCAAAAATTTGAATTTGAGTGTATGACGCATTGCTAGCATTATGCTTTGATAAACATCTTACTTTTGCTCTGCATTTGAGATTCTCCTCCCCAACAAAAATGACCCCGCTCTACCCCCCTTGCTCCTGATAGCCTTTAACATAACTGCCATCAGGTGTATTCTCCGCCTAACTCCCTCCCATAAGTTCTCAGGTGTGAATCACAGTTCCTAATATATTCTGTGACAAATTCACCCGGCTGCGTTCCACCTTTAAAACCAGGTAAAAGTGTGGGAAGTCCTAGCTCCCCCATCTGTTGCTAAAAACAGAAAGATTCCTCGATGTCGCATTCCTCTCCGTCTACTTCCTGTCCAGAAAATTGCATGCTATGTTGATTCCGTCCTGAACAGTTGACATTTTGCTCTTCCCGATGATCTTTGTGTAAATATTGACTTTATATTGACTTTATGATGATGATTTTGGAATTGGGCCTCTTAACTGTGATCGCCATTCATCTTTTGGAGGAACCCTTCAGTTTCTTGTGTCTCTCACCGATAAGCCATTCGCCCGCTGTCGGTTTCTTGCTGCGTGTTGCTGCGTTTAGTTGGGTGTCATCTGACTGGGCCCCCCATAGTTTCTTCTTCCGATTGAAGCAAAGCCATGCCAGAATCTCTAGACTTAATGTGTTGTTGCCTGCCATCCAGGTTGTAAGTATTCCAATGGAAAATGTACATCTATATCCTACACCCCAGGACTGGAGGATACTTGCAACTTCATGCATTCCCTGGTGTTTTTGGAG
Organism: Ambystoma mexicanum; assembly: GCF_040938575.1. Classification (NCBI taxonomy): domain Eukaryota; kingdom Metazoa; phylum Chordata; class Amphibia; order Caudata; family Ambystomatidae; genus Ambystoma; species Ambystoma mexicanum. The sequence goes on along the minus strand of NC_090934.1, from coordinate 685,503,139 downwards.
AGTCACTCTGGAGAAGTCTTGATACAGCTGCATTTCCGCCCCGTTGTATGAGATTGATGGTTTAGCTCTTGCCTCTTTTAGTATTCGTTCCTTTGAGGGTACAATGTGCATGCTGCTAAAACATCTCAAGGGCTGGTGCCAGATTCCAATCTCTTTTGGGCCTACCCTATGTACACGGTCTAGTGGAATGTCTATTGGCTCCTCTGCAGCGATTAGATCAGTGAATATCCCAAGTACTGCATCCTTTAACTCCAGGTCTATAATTGCTTCTGGAAGGTTCCTGCTCCTGAAATTAGATCTGCGGGAGCGATTTTCAAGGTCCTCATATAGTAATTGAAGGTTATGCATAGTTCTTCCAGAGCCACATCCGATTGCTTGCTGCCTTCTGCAAGATCATGAATTGCTTGTTCATTCATATCCACCCATTATGCCAAGGAGGCGATTACTTTGCTAACCTCCACAAGTGAACTTTTGACACCAGTAGTGAATTGTAATTGAAAGTTAGAGCTGAATCTCTCTTGGAACTCTTGGAAGCTAGTGGTAAAATCTTCCTTGGATGCTGCCATGTTAGCGGTAATATTCTGCTGTACTAAAGAGGGTTGCAGTTCATAAGTGTAGTTGTGACGTCCGGGGAACTTTTGTTTTTTGCTCAAAGTTTTTCCAGTGATTTAAGTTATTTCTGTTGCGAGTGGGGCAGTCCAGTTTGGTTTTGTTTCTCCCTATTGCCAGACATGTGATCGGTGTGGGCAATTTTCTTCCCTTTTGACAGCGGCACAGATACTCTGATGCTGGAGCCTGTTTTAAATTATATTCTGGCAGAAATATATGGAAGCGTGAATGTGTTATTTACAGTTCGCTTGCAGGCATAGGCCTATATGCATTACCCTGTCTGGTGAAATTGGCTTTAGTCCTTATAAGTGAAACCGGGCCTTTTCCGGATATTTTGTGGCAGACACGCTTCCTGCTGCTCCTTGGTGCTTGCTATGCATCTAAAAATCCAAATGCCACCAGATAGAGTAAGTTTGAGTATTAGATGTAAAAGTGCCCATGTGCTAATTTGAGCAGGAGAATGTTGATTCCACAAACCCATAAGAGGAGTATGTTGATACTGTACATTGAACGGGTCCCTTACACAGTGGGGCGTTTCCCTGCTACCATGCTGTTACTGTGCCATTATTTCTTTATCCATGTTTAATATACAGGTTAAATGCAATGCATACAGCTGACATGGCAGTTTGATGATTATGCCCAGTGCAAGAAGATTCACATTAATCTTCCCCGCTACTGAATGTTACTTCTTGGGAATCCTTTGCTTCCAAGTTCGTGACGGGTAGCTTGGTTAAGCGAGTTCTCCGCTAGCTCGAAGTCTCGGCGCAGTGGATAGGGTGGGGCGTTTCCAGCTGATCGGGGCTACGCAGGCATGTTCTGATGTCCGCCTTGCAGCCACGGCTTCATTCAAAGCCATTTAATAATCACTGGCTTGCGAGAGGTTGCGGTTCTGAGAGTCCTCCGGGAGGTCTGGGAGCCAGTCTGCTTATTTTCCAGGAATGGGCAGCAACGGACAAGAGACAGAGCAGATGTTCACAGGCCTGCTCTAAGCGGCGGCCGTCTTGGAAGCCGTGAGCCATTTTTCCAAGCAGAGATTTGGGGGTAGATCTTTATCCTCAGCAGGTGACTCCCTCTGGAACAGCCTCCATGCATCTCTTCGCCTTGAGTCGGAACTCCTTAAGTTCCAAAAACTCCAAGACCTTCCTCTTTCTCTCTCCCTCTCCCCTGCTAACCTCCTCTTTTTCTCTCCCTCCTCACTCCTCCTCCTCTTCACTAACTCTGTTAGTCTTTGCTGTCTGGTCGTCTGGTTCACCTCCTTAGCCTCACAGGTCCCAAGCTCCCCTGCCAGTCTTTGCACTTGCCCCCGGGCCTCTGCACACTTGCATGACCTGAAGTTACTAGTCTAGTAAGTTCTGCCCTGTCCCCCTTTTGTCTACCCTCCCTTGTTTGGTTGCGCCTGAAACACTTGATTCACTTGTACTAGGAGAAATGCGGTCGGGCCTAGAACACTAGTTACTTGTTGTTAGATCATTCGGAAACTTCAAGGCCTAAGAATGACTACTGTAACCCCTTGCTCCCTTCCCGCCTTGAAGCTCTTTGAAGCACTTCACTTGTGTATAAGCGCTATACAAATGAACAATTACAATCATGTCGAGCCCCACGCCACCTGACCTGCTAGATGCCATCCACCCCTCTATCCTTAACAGCTGTGCAGCTTCGCTGTGCACCTTTACTTGATTACATTTATAACGCGCACCATTGACCGGAGGTATGGGGGTGCACATAAACAAAAAACAGTATACAAAACAATACTTAAGAAGAACAATTAAATACACCTCCTGTGGGCAGGGCAATAATAAGGTAATGGGTATAGCCGTGTCCTAAAAAATCAATCATAATAATGAAACTATTAATATTCAAATAAGAAGCATCAGAGTATCAGATTACAGCTCAATCCCCCTAGGAAGGTATTTAGACATGTTTAAATACAAAGGTTGGTTACTAGACCCACACCCCACAAGGACACAGTCCCTTTTTGATTGCGAACACCATTCACTCAGGTCAATCCTGCGTAAAATATTTGTCAGCCAATCTGACAACTCCTGTGCCTGTTCTATGTGGCAGCCATGCAAACACCTTATTATGGAGTGCTTCTCTACACTCTTTTCAATCTACTTTCTCAGTGTTAGTAATGACTAGGTTCCTTTGGTCCATAACAAAGGCGGGTATACTCATGTGTTTGATACTTGGCATTTGTGTCTTTTTTATGCGTAAGCTCCGTGAGGCCACCAGTTTAAGTGTAGCACTTGCCTCAGAGGCTTGATTGACAGGTTTTAAGCAAAGTTTATGATCAGGTACAAAGTGTGGACGAGGACGATCCAGGGTTTGCCCACGAGTATCCACAGGAGCTGATTTATCCTTTTCATCAGAGGAGGGAGTTATCCCAGAATGTTCTGGAAGACCACACCTAAACAGAGTAGTTTGTGATGCTTGGTCCGCCCGCTCCCTTGGTATATTAGCTTGGCAGGCATTGTCAGATTTTGCTGGCTGAGACTATGCAGCAGGCCTGTGTTGTACATCTGTCTGAGTTGCAATATTCACTCTAGGTGGGCGTATAATCGACAGAGTCATCTAATCGGTCCAACAGTGAAAATATGGGGCAGGCAGAGGCTAAATGGTGTCGGGGCATAATAGGTAGCAGTTGGCTGCACAAGAGGATACAGTACAAGCGGATAAGCAATACTGGTAATTGCGCTAAATAGTATAGTGAGATATTATATATCAACAATAGACCATGTGATAGCAAGCAATTGTCCAAAGTCAGTGAAAAGCAGAGGCACCCATGAGGTGTACTGCATGAAGGGATTAGGTGGAAAGGTTAGGTTCTGGGGAGGTGTGGGCAAGCTGCAGGGTCAGGGCAGGCTTACCAGAAAATGGGCAGAGTCCTTAGCCCATGCCTCAGGTGCCTCCAGACAGGCTCCAGACAGGAAAAGTTCCTTCTGATGAGGATCCTTTGGATGAGGGGGCCGGCGTTTGCCTGTTGGCGCCTGATTTGGCCTTCTGTAGTTGCAGTTGGCCAATGCGGCCTCTCCTGGATGTCATGTGGTCGCCTTCTTGGCAAGGAGGAGGTTGGTGGCCATGTTGAAGCAGGAACACCTCATGTGTTCCAATGGAGGCACAGAAAAAACGCTAAAAATGCGCTTTTAGGTCGCTTTTTCAATAAAAATATAATTTACACTGCTCATGTGTAATTATGGGGCTAGGAGGAGCACTTTTCAGTGGGTGGGATTTTTGAGCCCAGGGGGCTAAAAATAGGCAGGGAGCCTACCTTAGGGTGGATGCACTCTGGTGGAGGGCTAGCCCACTGATCCTGCAGTGTTGAGGGCTCCTGCACCTCGGTGGTCCTCTGCCCTCCAATGACATCGTTGTGTTTCATTAAACTAGATTGGTCGCAGGTTCAAGATTCCCTGCTCTTTGTTTGTTGGCTCTCAGTTTGAATGGCTCTCAACAAGTGCGGGGTCCTGGTGCCTCCTTTCTTAACTTCCTTCTGTGTTATCTAGCATCGGATCTGAATGTACGTGTATCTATCTCCTTCCCCTATGTCAAATAATAATGGGTATTCCCCCCGAAAGAAGTTCTTCAAGTATAATGATTGTCCATGTCCCCAGAACCAAGTCTTTTTGCCTGGTGTAAAGTCTTGGTTATGCGCCATTGGGGTAAAGGGGCTCCGCCCTAGGATAATGTTCTGCCTTTTCAAGGCTCAATCCCATCCTGTCAGTGAGATCTTGGTTGCATCTAACAAATGACCCTCTGCTTCCCTGGCTCCTACCCGCAGCCCGTGTATTGTTCTCAGCGGGATTGTGTTCACCCTTTGCTCGATTTCCACCAATCCCTTTGACATGTCCTCCCTCTTCCAGTTCATCATTGGTGCTATTTGTGCGGCCAGGACATACCTCTCCACATCAGGGACCCCAAGGCCTCCCAGGTTTGGTGGTCTTGTTAGAATTCTTTTTTGTATTCAGGGTTTCCCCTTGTGCCAGATAAAGGAAGTCAAATCTCCCTGTGGCGCTTTGCATATCTTGGTGGGGTGTGGGGGGGTTAAATCTCGACTGGAATGGAGTTTACGACGTATAACAGTCTGGATAGTAGGGTCATGTTGAGTGCCGCAATGCGCGCAAACCAGGATAGTTCTTAGGTGTCCCATGTATGTAGGTCCTCCCTCAGTTGTTTCAAAAGGGGTGTTATGTTCGCTCCGTACAGGCTTTTATAATCCTTTGTTAATCGGATTCCCAGATATTCTATTGATTCTCCTTTCCAGATTAGGATACCGTGACCTCAGAACCTCGATCTCTTCCTGCCCTTCTGTAATATTCAGAGCCTTAGATGTAGTGAAGTTTATGGTAAACCCTGATATCCTAGCAAATTCCTCTAGACTGAGTGCTTTTGGTAGAATGTTCCTTGATTCCCCAAGAAACAGCATAATGTCATCAGCATACAGTGATATTTTGTTCGTAATCCCTCCACATGTAACCCCTCCCCCGTATTTCCGGGTCCTGCCTTACTATTTCAGCTATAGGTTCCATTGCTATTACGAAAATTAGGGGCGAGAGCGGGCAGCCCTGTCGTGTCCCTCTGTGTATTTTAATTTTTGCCGTAGGTTTCCCATTAACCATAAAGGACGTGCTCAGGAGACGAAAGTTCGCCAAGACCATTCTGATGAAGGTGGGGTCGCATCCAAATTTCTGTAAAACCAATTTCAGATACGTCGAGTGTAGACTGTTGAACGCTCTCCTTGCATATAAAGTGGCTATGGAGTTCCCAGATCTATTATATCCACCGTTCGCCTGATGTTATCTTGGGTGCGTCTCCCCCTTATAAACACTGCTTGATCAGTATGGATTATTTTTGGCAAGACCCTTGCAAGCCTTGTTGCGAGGACTTTAGCATTAAGCTTGACGTCGGTATTAAGAAGTGATATCGGATGGTAGCTAGTGCAGTCTGTGGGGTCTTTACCCATCATGAGTATTAGAATTGTAGTGCAATTACCCATGTCGGGTGTAACCATGCCACTATCCCTTACATGGTTGAATAGTTTTGTTAGTGGACCCAGCAGTTGGTTACAGAACGTTTTATAGTATCCGCTTCCTAGTCCGACCGGCGCTGGGGTTTTGTTAGGGGGTAATGCTGTTATGGCATAACTTATTTCCTGTGCAGATCTGGGGGCTTGTAAAGTGTTGTTGTCTTCCCCTGGGACCTGGGGCAGGGAGATCCTCGACATCTAATCTATTCATGCCTGAGGGTGGATATGCTCACATTTCAACAGCCCCTGATGGAATCTTTCCATTCTCTATAGTTTCCCCTCCTCTGTGGCACATAGCACCCCTTTTTTATCTTTAAGCTGTACAATGTAGTTACAGGATTTTTGTTTGCGGAGTTCGGCCGCCAGAAATGTATTCGCTTTGCCACCGTGGACATAGTATGTCTGTTTGGTGTAAAGTAGTCACTGTGCCGTGCGGTCTGCTTTCCGAACCAGTCTAATTGATTTTTGGGATTGCCTAGTTTTGTGTTGTGTTTCAGCTTCACGTAATGCTATTTCATGTTTCTTTTTTATGAGCCCTCTTTCCCACATATATGCCATTGTTTGTGACATTCAGCCTCCAGGGGTTATGGTCCTTATGAACGCTTTGGCCCATATCCATTTGTACCAAGACTGGGGCATGATCCGACACATATTGGACTCCTATTTCAACTTTACTAATGCAAGGGATCAGAGTGGCTGAGACCAGCACCATGTCGATTCTAGAGTACCCTTTGTGGACAGCTGAATAATGGGTGAACTCTTTCTGTTGCTCGTGGAAAAATCTCCACGTTTCAATCACCCCTAAGTCTCTGAAAAGTTTCCCCAGCGCCTGCCTGTTTCTCGCGTCTGCCGCTGTGGGTGGAAATGTTTTATCCAAGGTGGGATCCATGACACAATTAAAGTCTGCACCAATCACTTTCAGGCCTTCACACCATCCCCCCAGAGATTTTAGTATGTCCCTCAAGAATAGATCTTGTCGCTCATTCAGGGTGTATATTGCGATTAGCGTATATATTTGATCTTGTAGTATACCCTTCAATATTAGGTATTGCCCCTCCCGGATCCTGTATATTGCCTGTTTTCTAAATAACAGTTTGACCCCGATTAGTATAGTTACCCCTCTGGTCTTTCTCCCGCCCGAGGCAAGGTATTGTCGGGGGAACGCTCGGTGACTCAATCTTCCTTCATCCTCTGGGAGAAGATGTGTGTCCTGTAAGAAGGCAATTGAGGCCTGCAAGTCTATTAGTCTTGTCAGAATAGACTGGCGTTTGACTGGCGAGTTTAGGCCCTGTAAATTAACTGAGACTAAGTTCAGTTCAGCCATCTAGTCTGTGTTTGTGTTCTTTTGCATTTGGACGTGCTTTCTCCAATCGCTTATCCTTCTCATCACCACCTCCACTGATCCATACCATAATCCAAACCTGTTTTAACCTTCTAACAATCAATTTTCCCCCACCTAACTCCCCCCTTCCACCCCAGTACTGTGAGAACGTAATAAAATGTATACCATTGGCCCAGCCCTAGTGGGCGACCATGCATCAGTCTTAGACAATCTCCTAGGGGGGTGTGGATCACTATGCCCCCCTACTCTTGTATCTCAGCGCAAAGTGCACTGTTACTCCTAGATTACTCCTATCTTACTCCAATGGACACATTAACATAAGACACAAAGAAAACACATGACTCGATTCAACAATAGAAACACTTTTATTCAAACATAACAATGCATGATGCAAACACTACTATGATGCAAATCTCGAATTTGCATCTTTTATGCTTTTGGTGCAAATCTACCAGCAATGCAATGACTATAAGCCTTACAGGCGTCCAATGTAATCGATCTAATAGGCACACCATTCCTCTCCATTCCACACCATACTTCACACTCTCTCTAAGACAAACCCTGTCTGATTACCCCATCTGTAGCTCTGTGTGAGAGTCTGTTCTAATTCCCCGTGGACGTGTCTTATTCAGCAATACTCCCCTTTTCTCTGTTCTTTGCTCTGTCTCTCCTCTCCCGCTAACTCTGCAACCAGTCAATCAGTCAGGGCCAGGCCTCTCTCTGCCAATGCTCCCTCAATCTCAGCTCAATCTCTCAGAGAGCAGCTCTATCCAAAACTCCATCACCAACAATTAGAAACTCCCAAAAGCCTCACCTCTCATTGTACTGTTCAATGGCGTATACATATCCATGGTTGCACTCGTTCTCTCCAAGCTAAAATGCCTCTTTCTGTCCGACAGCAATTCTAAATATGAGCAGTGCCTAAATGTCTCTGATGCATGTACTTAATTTGTCCAATCACTGCATGTTCTGGTCAACGTGCCATTTTCTACATATCTATACCATGTCTATCTTCTGTCTGCCTGCGGTACAAAACACCATCTCCTCATATTTCTCCCTTCAAATCCCTCTATCCTCCTGCATGCAAAGCTCTCCCTACACAAGCTCTTCTTCTCCATGGCACTGCATGCCTGCCCCCACCTTCTCTGTCTGCGAAGCACCAGCCATGCTGATAAAGCCAGCATCCTGCTCCACTCGGAAAAGGTCATGTTATCTGTCTGCCAATCAAACTGTTTACACATATTTGTACACTGTAACTCATAACCTCTTCGCACTCCGCGGAACGAACGGCTTCTGTGTGTCTCATTCAGTGGAATGGCTTCATGCTTTCTCTATTCTCGAATGTAGTGCCTAACACATTAATTCATGCCAAGCACTATACTCCAAGCTCAATGCATATTGTAAGTGCACACTCAATGCGTGTCTCTCTACATGCATACATAATACATAACATATCTCTCCATGTGTCTACAAATATAACATGTGTCTCTAAATGGCACTTCAAATATAACAGGCCTCATTCTATATTCAAATAAAAATGGCTACATATATGTGGATAGTCTAATGATGTCACTATTTCATGTCACTACTAATCAGTACTAATCAGAATGTATGATGGATAACTGGATCCCTAAATGGGTAATGATTCTCTAACAATGGGTAATTGTAACGCTCACCTGGTATCCACGGGGACGTCACTCAGCCTGTTCTGACCTCTTACGACCTCGAACCCTTCCCTGGAGGCTATTCGACTGGAGACTGGGCCTGAAACACAGGATTGGTAGAGTTTAACTCCCTATTGTCTCTGTGTGCTTGAACCCCTTCTTCCCCGGGTTCCAACCCTTCCCTTTGATCCACAGCTCACCTTGTTTTCTTGGATAGTGTGCTCTCCGTCCTGCCTTCAGCAGAGGGAAGCGTTGATTGATGCGGGCTCGTTGCTGCCTATTTACTTCACTGGCATGAGTCCGACAAGTAAGTATAATGAGTCTTTTGAACAGTTCTCTAACTTCGTTCCTTTCCTTCCTTAGATGATGGCCGGCGTCCGGGGATGGCGGCGTGCTGCTGAGATGAGTAGCGCTGAAGGTGAGTGAGAGCGCGATCCACCCCTTTCGTATTTGCATTGAACCGAGTTCTTTTTCTGTGTCTTTTAGGTGCTACGACGTTTTCAGCGTGGATGCCGGTTATGAAGAACAAATGCAGTGGGTAAGCGCGGTTTGCAGCGCCTTTAGATGTTTCCACACTAACCTGGAGTGTCTTTTCCCTCTTGCAGATGGATGAGATGTTCCGGAGACAGAGTTCCCCAGAGCGGCTGGGATTCAGGTAAGCGTTTGAAGCTCGGACAGTATTTAAAAATAAGCAAAGATTTGCAGAATGCTTACTGATGCCTTTTTTTCTGTTCTTTTCCCTTTTCCTCAGGAAGCGGCGTGCCGGGATGGGAATGACACCACCGAAGATGCCCGTAGAACAGAAGGAGCAATGACTGATGGGCAGAAGCACCGCAAGGTAAGGCTGTTCCTAACGGTGTTCTTGTTCTTGCAGGAGCTGAGCGCAGAAGAAATATACAGGCCTACTGGAGACCGATCCGAACACAGTGAGTGCCATGCTACAGATGCAGAAAACGCAAAGCATGTTTCTCAGCCTGGGCATGGCTTAAATAGTATCTGGGTATCCCAGGTGCCTCTGGGCTGAACAACACCCAAATGACTAGACCGCACATGCAGTTCTGGGAACCGAAATATGTGGGGGCATCCATCTTGTCCCCATCAATGCACTACAAGTCCAATCCCCAATGTTATCCTATGGGAGTGAGTGAGTCTGGTGCCACAAGCGCCAAGTCTGACTCCAAGTGGGTCTTTGGAGGGATGTAGGTGATTGTGGCCTGGCTCCAGCCTGACATCTTGGAGGGCTGGGGACATGAGGGGCAGGAATCATGACAGTAATTATTCCATAATAATGGGTAATGATTCTGTAATGATAACGAACCAGGCTTCTCCATACTATCAGGTTTCACAGTACCCTTCAGATGAAGGTCCCTCAGAACCTTCTCTGTGCCCCTTTTGGGGCGTGTAGTATCACATCTACTCCAACTTGCACTCTGCCAGGACACGTGTCTGTCCCGAGTTGGGTTCCAGAATGGGTCGTCCCTTCCCTCCGTCCGGGACAGCTTCAATCTTCTAGCCAAGTTCTCATTTTTTTTATTTCCTCCTCCCTTGGGATAGTATTTGGCATGCTTTAACTCTCCTATGTCCCCGTTTCTATTGGTGACAGTGATCATTTACGTTGGGGGCCCCCTCACCGTGCCCTCCGCACCACGCTTCTTGGTCGGGGTGGATGACCATTCCCACTGTCTGGAGCCGCTGCCTCTCAGGTTGCGGGTAGAGTTCATGTCCGGGTGCGGTTCTTCCTGTCCAAGGGTAGGATGGTCATTCCCTCCTCACAAGTAATGATGCGCTATTGTTTGTCCACCCAGGTAAACCGTAAGCCAAAGGCGTATGCCCATCTATAGGTGATAACGCTCTTGTGACCCGTGCCATTAGTCTATATTTTGTGAAGGGTTGATAGGGCCAAGTCCTGGAACAGTTGGACTTGCGCCCCATTGATGGTGACCGGCTGGAGGTTTCTTGCTGCATGGATGATTTCCTCCTTCATAGGGTAGGAGGTCATTGCCAGGAGGACATCTCTAGGTCTGGCACCCGGATCTCTTTTTTGGGGCCAACTCTGTGCACTCTGTCTATAAGTATGTCTTCCGGTTGAGTGCCAGACAGCAGGCTACTGAAGCACATTTGCATCGTCTCCTTCAGGTCTTTGTCACCAATTGACTCAGCCAGGCCCTTGACTCTTATGTTGGATCTTGGGGATCTATTTTCCTCTTCCTGGAGTTCTAGGTTGTGCGTCGCCCTAGCTATTTGTTCCAGAAGTACACTGGTCTGCTTTGAATCTTCAGCGATTTCTGAAAGCCCCGTATCTGTCCTGTCTACTCTCTCCCCTAGGTATGTAATGTCCTTTTTGACTTCCTGCAGAGAGGAGCGCAGTTATTCCCTTATTTTCCCCAGATGATCCTGGAGGGATTCCATCATAAGGCCCTCCATTCCCTTCAGGCACTCTTGGAGTTCCTCTTTATTCAGTGCCATGTTAGTGGTTGTTTCTGCGGTCCTTCGGGAGTCTGGCTCCTCTGTTGCCACCTCGCTCTGGGGCTCCCCCGTCCAATGTCATCTCCAACAGTGCTCCAGCTGCCCCTCTCCTACTTTCATTGTGTTTTTGGCTTTTGACCGGGCGCCTTTGGACTTGGCTCCTGGCATCTGTGTCTTTCCCAGGGGGGGGGGGGGGGGGCACCTGGCAATGCAGGCCGGTGAAGTAGGGGCTTTGTTGGATTGGTGCGCTCTATTAATCACTTTAGTGCGGTCTAGATGGTGTGAGGGCACGGCACTGGCAGTTAACCTACCACATCTGGATTTCTCTGGGTCCCTCTTCTGCTTCCTCTCAGCCTGTGGGTTATGCGAATGCGTGTGTCTTCTAGCTCACTGTCCGGGGGTTCATGTGTCTGCTCCCTGAGATTAACAGTGTTCTGATTGTGGGGGCCCGGCTGGGCTCGTTCCGCCTTGTTGCAGGATTTGTCTCCAGGGAGAGGGAGCTTGTTGGTGATCGGGCACACAATGGAGTGGGCTTATCTTCAGTGTGCCCTCTGTTGAGGTCCCACTGCTGTGGAGCATCGGCCCTCAGTGTACCAGTGTTCCAACACTTTGTGGGCCGCAGGTAACGTTCTTCCCCCCCTCTTCAGGGTTAGCCCGTTGTTTCAGCCGTTGGGTATGACCAATCTGAGGGGACCAGCCTTGCTAGATCTCCCATGCGTGTGGGTCCTCGGGTAGTGCATCAATCTCCCAGTGTCCTGCCCTGTTCAAATTTGTTCCTCTGCATTTGCCGCGAGAGGACCACAATGCTTGCTGGGATTTATGGGTCCTAGGCGATGCTCCCCGTGTAATGAGCCGGCCTGGGGTGCCAATTTAGCCTTCTACAATGGTAGACCGCAGCAAGCGGGAATGTTTATGATGGTCTGGGGGATAGCGGGGAGGAGCGCCAGTGCCAGGCTCAGTCTATCTGCAGGTCCCAGCCCTGCGTATCAAATCAGGATGAGCTACAGGTGTACCGTTGTGTGGCGATCAGCATTAGCCGATGTAGGCTATCTGGAGACTCCCCAGCACCTTTCAAGTGCATCATCGGAGCCCGCTCCTCCCCACTGCTCCCCGGCTTCTCTCCCGCTCACCGTCTGGGGGATGCTCGTTGGGTTCTTTCTGTTGCGGCTCTTATGCAGATCTCTGGGCACTGCTGTCGGCCCAGTCTGCACATTTTCCGGGTCCTTTAATTCTTGACGGGCCCCGTCTGCCACCAAATTGGAAGATCTCTCCACTTTTTGAGGTCGCTGTGTGGATCGCACTGCACAGGGCCGATCGTAATGTCAACACTCTGACCTGCGACCCGGTGGATGCTTCTGGGTTGCTTCGGTGCCGCCGGGTCCCGCTCTTTCTTTACTTTCACTCCACAGTTCCGGGCCGTCGGAATAGTCGCCTAGAGCGTTATACCTTCCTGGGGCAGTGCGGGCCTGGATGACTCCTCGCCCGATGCTGGGGAGGAAGAAAGGTGGCAATTTCCACCTCACGCTGCTGTTTTATCACCTTTTGCTATGTTGCTCGGACGGAGCTCCGGTGCATGCACCCTCGGGATGGCGGCCATCTTGCAATCCATTATCCCCATTTTCTATAAGCTGTCCTGATTGATCTCTGCTGTAACTGCCGATGCAAGAGAGTTTTGTTCTCCCGCTGGCGATCCATAGCTGATGAAATCTTACATACTCCAATCAGGACACCCCAAAACCTATACAGACACGGAGGCACATCATGATGCATAATCTTTCTTGCACTCATAATGCGCTAGCCACATCATCCTTTGATTCGATACCTACAGTAGTATGATTATGGACCACGTGACTACTTGAAACACACTCGTCTGGGGCGAGCCGGATCGCGTGACATCCACACTGCAAGTAAAAGCAGCCACACGCACAATCATTCTCATTCTAATATTACCTCCGAGTTGCCTCTTTGAAAATATTTGCGGATGTTCGAGTAATCTAACTCAGAACACCTTTCACAGCATGGAGACACAGGCAACACTGGCATCATTCTCTTCTGCATTGCAAACACCAGAGCCAATCAGGATGCTGAACTTCTCAGCATCCTGATTGGCTCCCAGTCGAGTCGGATTGCGCAACATTCATCCTGCTAGTCAAAGCAGCCGCGCGCACAACCATTCGCAGTTTCAACATTACCTTTGGATTGCCTCCGTCAGAACGTTTGCGGACTTTCAAGTTATCCAATTCAGAACACTTCAGTAAGCACAGAGACAAAGACAAACGGAATTGTCCACTTCCGCATTGCTAACAACACAGCCAATCGGGACTCTGAATCCTTCAGCATCCCGATTGGCTGAGAAACATACACACCCCCCTCCACCTCCAGCCCTCGTTCCTATTTGTTACAGTAGCGGCAAGCTAGCTCTGCAGACGCCGAACGCACTCCTCTCGGCAGCAGGCAGTTCATACAGATTAATTTCTGCACACGGCGCAGACTCTCCTCAGGTAACGGGTTGATACTAATATACACACAACCTCTCTGGAGGCGAGTGTTTATTGTGACGTATACTTTATACAAGAGTATGACCTACATGTGAGCTAAGCCTCACATAGACATGCGAACTGTTAGCTATTTCAGCACATTAAGTTTTTGCATTTTTGACCTCTCCCACTACAGAAACGCATTACGAGGTACTCACAATAATTTACCAATTGAGCCCTCCCAGCTTCGTTTTTTTTTATCCCAGAGGAACGCACGGATTGCCAAACAAACCTCCATACCCAGGTACTACATTTACTCATTTTTCTTTCACAGATAACACCCTATGTATATCTGCAATTGCCACAGAGTCCAGCAACTGAAGGCCATATTTGTCTGGAATTTGTTCAGACAATTGCCACTAGGTACCCTCATTAGCATCTCTGCAACTTCTGGAGCGTGATAAGCACACTTAGGACCCGGGTGGTCGGCATTGCATCTTCCTACCTCGTTTCAAGCACAGCAACCAGTCCTGCATCCCACTACGCTCATACCGGGGAGCCTGTACGATCAAGAGTGTGCCCACAAGGTTTCTGTGGTGAGATATTTATTTCATACGCCCACCACAGTTAACTAGAGATAGGAGTTTACAAGCAATTCACTCCGTCTCTTTTATCGGGTCTCCCCCTCCTTTTACTTTTTAGCATTTATCAATAGGAAATAATTTCCCTTTAGGTTCTGATTTATTCACCCCTTTTTACTAATATACCCAGAAAAGTCAAGCAGGGAAACGCCTCTGTACCAAGAGAATAATTGACCCATGTTTTTCTCTTGGTGTCTCCACTACAGGGGTCACTGTCTCAATCGGCCTGAAGAAGGTGGCTTCCACGTCCCTCAAATTTGGTTACAAGATGGACGCCATGGCCACCGAAACGTCATTTTTCAACCAAGGGGGACTTATGAACCAACTTATTATGGCTCAGTGAGACAATACTGCATGTTTATTTTTACACTTTGATGTGGAACCTCCACCAATATACCCCCTGCGACGTTGGCATACAACTAGTTGGGTTCACTTTGTCCCAATAGAACTTACCAGAACAGACATCTGTTCATTGGGATCTAGATAGAACCCACCCAACTAGATAGTTCTAAGACTACTGGAACGACCCAGGAATTCTTTTTCACAAAAATATTTCTAAAGAATACAAGTTGTCGACTAACATAGATATGTGCTATATTCCTTGCACATTCTAAACACTTTTTTGTCTTTTTCTTGCTTTTTTCTTGTTACATGTTCCATTTTAGGATCTTTCTCTACAACACTTTGTTTAAGTTGCATTGTTTTTTTGTAAATATTATGATTTGTTTTTGTTTGTAATCAAAAGGAAAAAATGCTTTGTATTTATTTGTAAGTATGTGTTTTCAATGCAAGTCATTTGTTTTCACAGCCCTTGTAGTGTATGTGGGTTTTCCTTCTGGACATTTTCTTTGGGTCAATCTATTAGTAAACACAGTTAAGGTTCCTTGATATTACAAATGGGTCATGCTTTATTCAATGACAAACAATCGGGACAAATCTTTCTCAGTAGCAGTACTACTTTCTTGGTATCAGTTTATTTTGTGCCCGAGTCTGCTACTTTTCACCACGGGTATACCTAATATTTGGGTGCTGATCTCCGCTGTAAACCTGGCCCTCTAATTGTTTTTTTAAAAAATTAGTTTATTTTAAATCAAGGCAGGTTGACAATTACATTTAACATGAACTGTAACTTAGGCATGCTGATCCCCCGGCCTCCCTCCCCCCGCCCCCAATTCTTGTCCCCACCTTCCTTTTGGTCTTGTGCTGGAATTATCCCCCTTGGGTCGATCGTTTACCTCTCTTTCTCTATGAGTCCATTTCAGGGTTTTCTTGCCCCCTCAGGGACCATCGGGCCTTGATAGGTTTGTAGGTCAGGGCGTGGAAACATTGGTCATATTCTAGTACTGGGGCCCAAATGTTCCGCAGTCACTTTTTCCGCGATCAATATGTCCCATAGCTTTGCCCACCAATGGGCCATGAGGGGTCCGTCTGGGGACTTCCAATTTTGGGCCATCACCATTTTCCCAGCTAGCAGGCATTGGGTCCGCAGTTTCGCCCTGTTCCCAGAGCGTGGGTAGACCTCTGGGATCGGGACCCCCAACAGGACTGGTTCTGGTTCCAGCGGGATCGTTGTCCCAGTGATTTGTGTGATGGTTCCCAGACATAGTTTCCAGAATTGCTGAATTTTCAGACATGTCCACCACATGTGGAAGAAGGAGCCTGGGTGGCCACAGCCTCTCCAACAAGCATAGTCTACCTGGGGGTTCATGTGATGCAGTCTAAGATGCGGGTAATACCACCGTAGCATTACTTTGTATGGACATTCCCTGTTGGTGACGCAGGTGGAAGAGGCGTGTGCTCGGGTCCAGATGTCTACCCAGGTCTGGTCCTCCATCGGGTGTCCCAGGTCGGCCTCCCATTGGGCCATGCAGCGGGTTCTTGTTATCAGGAAGTCGCCCAGCTGTCCAGTTCCGAGTCCACCTCCCCCTTCTCCTCACCTGTCTCCTCCGAGGCACGTACACTAGGCTCAGTATCAACTTTGCCTTGCTTCTTTATAGTCCTTGGAACCCTGACTTTCGGTGTTCTGGTCTTCTTTTCGTGAAGATAAGGTCTGGCCCCTCCGGAGGCCACCTTGACAGAAGAGTGAACCTATCACCGGGGAACCCCAGGGGGCCAGCCTCAGTTCTAGGGAAAAAGCCCGAAGGCGGAAAAAACCCTAGTCCCTAGATGGGTTCTTTAGATGGTATGTTTCAATGATGTCAGAGTTGATGAAGTAGTCAACGTGTGAGATGGCAGGAACTCAAGAGGCCGGGAACCAGGACACGGAGGGAAGGTATAGAAAAGTAACGGGATACTGTGAGTAGAAGAAAAGAGAAGGAAAGAGAAGGAAAGAGAAGGACTGCCGAGAGAAGGCGTAGTCAGGAATAGCACTAACCCCTGAATCCGGCGAGATGAAGGGAACCCTTCGCCGGCAGGTATACGCTGAAGGGAACGTAAAGGTAGGAAAGGGATAAAGGCTCTAGGAATCTCGGAGGCGACCGGTACCACAACCGGCACAGCGCTTCCGTGAGAGCGGAAGAAACAACCAGTCAGAAGGGCTGAAGGAACAGCAAGTCACGTAAGAAAGCTCCTGCCTCCGGACGCGGAACACAGTGCGCGAGCACCTACGTGGCCGGAGAGCGAGGGTGAAGTTTAAGGTAAGGAGGAAACAGAGAAGTGGAAGGGTACCGCAGCTGTAGTAACCGCGGAAAAAGGTGAGTGCAGAGCAGACCGTAGCGAACACGGGATAAAGGGAAGGTAGGGCAATAGGAGTAAAGAGAGGGAACCAGAGAGTAGGAGAAATACACAGGAAGGCAATAATCCGAGGTGGGAGCGATGAGAGCGTGAAATAACAGATACAACGCGCCGAAAAGTGGGCGGAGCCGGATATATATAAGCTCCATTGTCCTGTTGGGCGCCATGTTGGATGAGGACTAGACCGTTCACCGTCTGAACCGCCATCGATACCAATGCTTCCAATCTTGGTTCCTGACAGTATACCCCCTTCCTCTCAGGGAACCCCCCGGCTTGCCCGGGTGAAGGCGATGAAACTTCCTCAAGAGCCGAGGGGCATGAATATGACTTACTGGTTCCCAAGACCTCTCTTCCACGGGATAGCCCTTCCAGTGAACCAGGTATTGGAGTCGACCTCTGTGATATCTGGAGTCTACTAGGTATGCTACTTCGTATTCTTCTGGACTGGAACGTACCTGGGTTCGACTCTTGTGGAAGGGTCTAAGGAACGGGTCTGCCTTGTACTCTTTGAGCAAAGAGACGTGAAACACCGGGTGAACCCTTTTGAGATAGTCCGGAAGTTTGAGTCGAAAAGCAACCGGGTTGACCTGTTGGAGAATGGAAAACGGTCCAAGATAACGGGGGGAGAATTTTCCAGCATGAACCCATCTGGGAAGAAACTTAGTAGATAACCAGACTAGTTGTCCAGGTTTCCACGTAGGGTTGGGAGCTCTGCTCCTATCTGCCCATCTCTTCTGTGATTGTTGACTGAGTTGGTGTGCCTTCTTGGCGAGATCATGGACCTCCTGCAGTTCCTGTATCACTCCGTCCAGAGCTGGAATCTTAGTGGCTAGGGAGCCCAACCCCGGTAGGTGTTTGGGATGAAATCCGTACGTGCACAGAAAAGGGCTCATTTGGATAGTGGTATGCAGGGTATTATTATAAGCAAACTCTGCTTGAGAAAGGAAACTATGCCATCTCTCTTGTTGGTTGCTGCAGAAACACCTTAAGTACTGTTCCAGGTTTGCGTTTAACCTTTCGGTTTGTCCGTTGCTCTGGGGGTGGTATCCCGAAGAGAGGGCTCTGTTGATACCCAAGACCTGACAAAGCAAAGCCCAGAATTTGGACGTAAACTGAGGTCCTCGGTCGGATACAATGGTCTGGGGCAGACCGTGTAGACGGACTATATCTCGGAGGAAGATATCTGCTGTCTCAGAAGCTGAAGGGATTTGTTTAAAGGCCGAAAAATGGGCCAGTTTGCTAAATGAATCTATTGTGACCATAATCACTGTCATGCCATCAGACGGGGGAAGATCAACGATGAAATCTGTAGAGATATGTTCCCATGGTCGTGACGGTAAGGTATGTTGTTGTAAGAGTCCGAGTGGTTTACCGGTTCGGTATTTGTTAGAGGCACAGATTGAACAGGAGGTAACATACTGATATACATCAGTCTTTAATCTTGGCCACCAAAAGCCTCTTTGCAAGAGTTCATAGGTCTTTCTGATGCCTGGGTGACCCGACAAGGGGGTATCATGGCACCACGAAAGGACGAGCTTCTGGAGCTCTTTGGTGGGAATGAACAGGGCGTGACCATGATAGTACAGTCCATCCTTGCCTTGGATGACTGAGGCGGGTAGTCTTGCACCGCACTGATAATGAGGTATCAGATCTCGGAAAAATGAGACAGTGGAAGCTACAATCTTGAGATTTGGGAAAAGGTAGTCCTGTTCATTGTAGGTTCCTGAGCCGTCTCCGATACTCCGGGATAAGGCATCTGCCTTCTTGTTTTCTGTGCCCCGGATATAAGTTAGTATGAAATCGAACTGTAGGAAGAAATATGCCCACCGGGCATGTCGGGCATTGGTGCACTCCATTTGTTGTAGTACTCGGAGATTGCGATGGTCAGTCCTGATCACGAAGGGATGGGATGCGCCTTGTAAGAGATGTCGCCATTCCTGGCAGGCGAACTTGATGGCTAAAAGTTCTCTCTCTAAGACGGAGTAGTTTCGTTCACTACTGGTGAGGGTCTTCGAGAAATACGCCACCGGGTGTTCAATGTCATCGGCTGTCTTCTGTAACAGGATAGCACCTACAGCTCCTATCGAAGCATCTGTCTCCAGGATGTATGGTATAGTCTGATCCGGCTGGATCAAAATGGGAGCGGAGGAAAAACATTCCTTAAGAGCCTGAATTGCTCTCCTTTGTTCATCTCCCAAAGTAAATTTGACTCCTTTCTTGAGCAGGGACGTGAGAGGAAGCACTAGATTGGAGAAGGTAGGTATAAATCTTCTGTAAAAGTTGGCTAACCCTAAGAAGCTTTGTAGTTCCTTGATAGTGCTGGGTTCTCTCCACTCCATGATAGCCTTAACCTTGGCTGGGTCCATCTCTATGCCTTCTCCTGACAAAACGAATCCCAGGTAGGATACGGAAGAGGACTCGAATATGCATTTTTCCGGTTTCACCAAAAGTTGATGTTCAAGAAGACGTTGGAGTACCTTTCTCACTAGTGACCTGTGTTCGTTTAGTGATTGAGAGTATACTAGGATATCATCCAGGTACACTACCACCGAGATAAATAACATGTCTGCGAACACCTTATCCATATACCTCTGAAAGACAGCGGGGGCGTTGACCAGGCCGAATGGCATCACCCGGTATTCGAACAATCCGAAAGGAGTGCGAAACGCGGTCTTCCATTCGTCGCCTTTTCTTATCCTTAGGAGATGGTAGGCCCCTCTTAGATCCAGTTTGGTAAAATATACGGCTCCTTGCACCGCCTCCAAGATGTCTCGGATTAATGGCATAGGATACCGGTCTCTAATGGTCACCTTGTTAAGCCCTCTATAGTCGATGCATGGACGCAGTTCGGAGCTGTCCTTCTTTGGTATAAAGAACAAGGAGGCTCCACAGGCTGATTTCGACTCTTGGATGAGCCCGTTTTGGAGATTAGAGTCCAGATATTCTCGTAGAACCTTCCTTTCTGGGAGTGACAAAGGGTACATCCGCCCAAAAGGAATCACTGCATCAGGTACCAGGTCGATGCCGCAATCCTCTGGTCGGTGAGGGGGAAGATCCCGAGGTTGGATGTCTATGAATACCTCAGAGAAGACGTGGTATTGAGGTGGAACTGAGGCTATGATGATCGAACTCGGTGTAGGAGGTGGTTCTGCTTCAGGATGAGTGGAGGAATCCATGTGGCCCAT
The DNA here is from genome assembly GCF_040938575.1 of Ambystoma mexicanum. Lineage (NCBI taxonomy): Eukaryota > Metazoa > Chordata > Amphibia > Caudata > Ambystomatidae > Ambystoma > Ambystoma mexicanum. Next base: position 685,483,002 of record NC_090934.1, on the reverse strand, counting down.
ACAAGTTGACTTACAGAAGAATGAGTTGAAGCTCACTCTATTTGCCTTCCAGTCAATGTGGGGATTGTGTTTCCTTAGCCATGGAATACCGATGACCAGAGGGAAATGGGCTGCTCTGATCTGATCAAAGACCAGATACTCCGAGTGATGACTCATCTCCATCTTTAGTGGTATCGTTTCTGTGGTGATGGGACCGGATGACAGTGGTACACCGTCTATGCCCTCTACCGGAATGGGAGTTGTCTTACGTTTAGTAGCTATGTGATGTTCTGTAGCCCAGTTCGCATCCATGAAGTTACCTGCAGCTCCACAGTCTAACATAGCAAGTACCTCTATGGAACTCGAAGGAGACAACCATAACTTGACCTGGAACACCATCAGGTTGTTTTCCTCCAGGTTGTTCATGGTTCTTGAATGGTTGCAAGGGTACTTGGCACTTCCCCCGAGACTTCCCTTGCTGTAGATCGGGGGTTGAAGTTTTCCTTCCTCCGGGGTGGCACTTCCGGACAGCTTCTCAATAAGTGTTTGGCGGAACCACAGTACATACATAACCCGGCCTCTCTTCTTCGTTTACGTTCTCCCGGCGTAAGAGGTCCCCTAGTAGTCCTGACCTGCATGGGTTCTTCCGAAGGAGCGTAGGTCTGGGTCGTTGGAGAAGGGTTCGGTAGACTGAGGGAATGAGAATTACTCCTGTATCGTCTTCTTTCTTGCCGTCTCTCTGTTATTCGGTATTCAATCTGTAATGCTAAGGTCATCAATTCCTGACAAGATACTGGCCGGGCAACACGAGCCAACTCGTCCTTAAGCTCGTCGTGGAGTCCTCCGAAATATCGTTTGTTGGGCAGCATCAGGCCAGTCTGCCTTAGCTGCTAGTCTTTGAAATCTGGCGATGTAGTTCTGCACGTCTATGTTCCCTTGTTCGACATCCAGGATAGCTTCTAAAGAGGAGTATAGTACCTCTGGTCTGTCGAATCGTTCCTTGAAGCCCTCTATAAAACGATCATAATCAATCAAGGAAGGGTCGTTTCTGGCAACCAAGGGAGTTGCCCAAGCCAGAGCATTTCCTGTGAGATTGGCGATGATGAATCCAACCTTCGATCTTGCTGATTCATAGGCATGGGTACGGAAGGCAAAATACACACCACAGGCATCAAGGAATTCCTTCATTCCTCCCGGGTAACCGTTATATTTGCCAAAGGAAAGGGGCATCGCAGGTAGGTCTCCACGGTCGTCTCTATGCAGGACTACCTGCTGTCGGAGTGCTATGTTCTCTGTCCTCAGGGCTTGGACTTCAACTGTGAGATTCTGCATTGCCGCTACCAATTCCTGGTATTGTTCCAAGGAAGCCATGTTAGGATTCGGGCGTTGTATACTGTCCAGTTCCGAGTCCACCTCCCCCTTCTCCTCACCTGTCTCCTCCGAGGCACGTACACTAGGCTCAGTATCAACTTTGCCTTGCTTCTTTATAGTCCTTGGAACCCTGACTTTCGGTGTTCTGGTCTTCTTTTCGTGAAGATAAGGTCTGGCCCCTCCGGAGGCCACCTTGACAGAAGAGTGAACCTATCACCGGGGAACCCCAGGGGGCCAGCCTCAGTTCTAGGGAAAAAGCCCGAAGGCGGAAAAAACCCTAGTCCCTAGATGGGTTCTTTAGATGGTATGTTTCAATGATGTCAGAGTTGATGAAGTAGTCAACGTGTGAGATGGCAGGAACTCAAGAGGCCGGGAACCAGGACACGGAGGGAAGGTATAGAAAAGTAACGGGATACTGTGAGTAGAAGAAAAGAGAAGGAAAGAGAAGGAAAGAGAAGGAAAGAGAAGGAAAGAGAAGGACTGCTGAGAGAAGGCGTAGTCAGGAATAGCACTAACCCCTGAATCCGGCGAGATGAAGGGAACCCTTCGCCGGCAGGTATACGCTGAAGGGAGCGTAAAGGTAGGAAAGGGATAAAGGCTCTAGGAATCTCGGAGGCGACCGGTACCACAACCGGCACAGCGCTTCCGTGAGAGCGGAAGAAACAACCAGTCAGAAGGGCTGAAGGAACAGCAAGTCACGTAAGAAAGCTCCTGCCTCCGGACTCGGAACACAGTGCGCGAGCACCTACGTGGCCGGAGAGCGAGGGTGAAGTTTAAGGTAAGGAGGAAACAGAGAAGCGGAAGGGTACCGCAGCTGTAGTAACCGCGGAAAAAGGTGAGTGCAGAGCAGACCGTAGTGAACACGGGATAAAGGGAAGGTAGGGTAATAGGAGTAAAGAGAGGGAACCAGAGAGTAGGAGAAATACACAGGAAGGCAATAATCTGAGGTGGGAGCGATGAGAGCGTGAAATAACAGATACAACGCGCCGAAAAGTGGGCGGAGCCGGATATATATAAGCTCCATTGTCCTGTTGGGCGCCATGTTGGATGAGGACTAGACCGTTCACCGTCTGAACCGCCATCGATACCAATGCTTCCAATCTTGGTTCCTGACACCAGCAGGCACCTATATATATAGGGTAGATACCCTGCCTCGAGTCGGGGGGGTCCTTGACTGTTAGCTCCAGAGCGGTGAGAGGTCGAGTTGCCGTCTGTCGAGTTTGGGGGTGCAAGCTCCAGTGACTCAATTGTATATAAGTATATCTGTCTCTTTCCTGGAGCTGGAACTTTTCTTTACATTGTTCAAATGTGAGGGGCCTCTCTCCCGCATATAGTTGATCTATGGTCTCCAGGCTGCCGCTTATCCAATTTCGGAAGTTGCGAGGGTTCCATCCGGGTGCAAAAGCTGGGTTAAGGAAGATCGGGGATTGTGGGCTCGGACCCCTCGGGACTTCTTTTCGTCTTAGCACTTATGGGTATGTTTGGGTGCTAGAAGAAGGTTCTCCCCAGTGAGTTCTGAGAGAGGGTGGGATGTGTGGCAGGAATCGCAGGGGTAGGGGAATCTGTGATTGCTCCAATTCCACCCATCTAGGGCGGTTTGTGATTATTTGCCATGCATGAACCTGTGCTAATTGGGCTGCCACTCTGTAGGCCTGTAGATCCGGGACCTCCAGCCCTCCCAGTTTGGCGCCCCCCAGCAGTGTTTTGTAGGGGATTCTCGGTTTTTTAGCTTTCCAGACGAATTTCAGCATCTTCTTTTGTAGGTCTCGGAGGGTTGGCGCGGGGATTGCTACCGGTAGGGAGGAGCAGGCGTAAAGAAACCTCGGAAGGAGGTACATCTTGCATGCTGTTATGCGCCCCATTAGCGAGATCTTCAGGGTCGCCCAACGCTTCAGATCTCCCTCTAGTTCTTTGAACAGCTGGGGAAAGTTGGCTTTGTACGTGTCTTTTGGGTTTGCCGGGATGTAAACTCCCAGGTAGGGGAGTGCCCTTTTTTTCCACGTAAGTGGGCACATCTTGGCCAGTGTCTCTTTCTTCCGGGGGTAGGCCGATGCTTAGGGCTGTCGACTTGGTAAAGTTTACTGAGAAGCCGGACATCTCTCCATAGCTGGCTATTTCTATTAGGGCGTGTTTCAGGGATGAATGGGCCTCCGAAATCGTGAGCAGGACATCATTGGCGTATAGAACGATTTTTTGTTGCGATGGGCCGACCTGCGGGCCTTTGATCTGGTTGTTTAGCCTAATTCTTTGGGCGAAGGGCTCCATCGTGAGTGCGAAAAGCAGGGGTAACATCGGGCAGCCTTGTCTAGTTCCACAGGACAGGGGGATTGGGGCTGAGATAGATCCATTAATCCTCAGGAGAGTCTTTGGTCCTTCGTAGTTAGCCAATACCATCGTCTGGAATGCTGTCCCAAAGCCAAAGGCCCCGAGGGTGTGTCTCATGAATGACCAGTCCACCCTGTCGAATGCCTTGGCAGCATCTAGGGCCATTAAGACTAGTTTCTGGGAGTTTCGTGCTGCGAGGTCCACTAGGTTTAAGGTTCTCGGGATATTATCTCCTGCTGTTCGGTGTAGGATGAAGCCAGCTTGGTCTGGCTGGATGATATCTGGTAGGACGTGGCCTAGGCGATTCGCCAACATTTTAGAGTATAGGTTTGCGTCTATATTCAACAGTGCTATCGGTCTGTATGAGGCCAGGTCTCTCAGATCTTTCCCAGGTTTGGGCAGGAGAATGGTGGTTGATTCCGTCATCGAGGGGGTCACCGATCCCGTCTCCCTGGAGGAATTAAAAAGTGTTACCACGGGGGAACCAGCTGGGGTCTAAATACCTTGTAGAACCTGGCCGTGAATCCCTCTGGGCCCGGCGCTCGAGTTTTGAGTGACTTGATAGCTTCCTCAATCTCGATATTGTAGATATTCCCTTTGTTTCGTCTGGTCTCGTGGGGTACCTGTCATAACCTGGGTCCAGTGGTCCACCGCCAGTTGCTGTTTTTTGCGTTCTGAGTATTGAATGACTCCTTGGGAGTCCCGCAGCCCAGAGATCGTATTAGTTTGTTTTAGTTTGGCCAGTTTGGCTACCAGGATTTAATTTGCCTTGTTCTTCGCGTAATATGATTGTTTAGCTTTAGCCATGAGTATTGCGGTTTGCTCCGCATAGTGAGCTTCCAATTTTTTCCTGGCTGTGCGTATGGCTCGTTGTGTCCTGGGAGACCAGCCTTTTTTCTTGTGGGCTTCGTCTGCTGCTCCCAGTTCTTCCTCTAGGGCTATCCGGATCTGCCGCCTGGATCGGTGATAGGCCGCTCCTTGTGCAATCAGGGCGCCTCTGATCACTGCTTTCATAGCGTCCCAGTTATTTGCCACGGAGGTATCTGGGGTTCGATTCTCTTCGAAGAAGTTCTTGATTGCAGTTGCGATCTTGTCCCTTGTTGACAGGTCATTGAGGATTGGGTCATATAGCGACCATCTGCATGGAGCGTTGAGTCTGGGGTTTTGTGCCCGGATCTCCAGGATTACTTGGGCGTGGTCGGATAGGGCTCTTGTGACGATGGATACCTCCTTGACGAAGGCAAGCGTTTGAGGGGAAGCCAGGAGGAGGTAGATCTTCGAGAGTTCGGTGGACGAAAGAGTAAAAGGAAAAGTCTTTTTCGGTGGGGTGAAGCACCCGCCATGTGTCTACCACGTCCAGGGATCTGAACAGATGTAGCATGCTTACCGCCTGGGTGAAGTCGCTTTGAGTCGCGGGGTGAGATTTGTTCCTCGTAGGGTCTGGTACTCCATTAAAGTCCCCTCCGATTATTGTTTGGCCATCTACAAAGCTGGAGAGGGAGGCGCCCAATGAATCGTAAATTTTTGGTTGTCCAGTGTTGGGGGCATACACTTAGACCAGGGGTGCACAACTGATTTTGACAGAGGGCCGAAAGTGCCTTAAATGATGGCTATAGTGGGCCAAAAAGTAAATGTGGGTGGGGCGGTAGGCGCGGTGGGGCGTGGTGTGGCAGGAGGCTTTTTCAACCCCCTATTTTTATTAAACACTATGCCCCATAGCCCCCACCCCTCAAGCAAACACTATGCCCCATGGCTCCCACCCCCAAATACTATGCCCCATGACACCCACCCCTCATGCAAACACTATGCCCCATGGCCCCCACCCCTCATGCAAACACTATGCCCCAAGACACCCACCCCTCAAGCAAACACTATGCCCCATGGCTCCCACCCCTCAACCAAACACTATGCCCCAAGACACCCACCCCTCAAGCAAACACTATGCCCCATGGCTCCCACCCCTCATGCAAACACTATGCCTCAAGACACCCACCCCTCATGCAAACACTATGCCCCAAGACACCCACCCCTCATGCAAACACTATGCCCCAAGACACCCACCCCTCAAGCAAACACTATGCCCCAAGACACCCACCCCTCAAGCAAACACTATGCCCCATGGCCCCCACCCCTCATGCAAACACTATGCCCCAAGACACCCACCCCTCATGCAAACACTATGCCCCAAGACAACCACCCCTCAAGCAAACACTATGCCCCATGGCCCCGACCCCTCATTCAAACACTATGCCCCAAGACACCCACCCCTCATGCAAACACTATGCCCCAAGACACCCACCCCTCATGCAAACACAATGCCCCAAGACACCCACCCCTCATGCAAACACTATGCCCCAAGACACCCACCCCTCATGCAAACACTATGCCCCAAGACACCCACCCCTCAACCAAACACTATGCCCCAATACACCCACCCCTCATGCAAACACTATGCCCCAAGGCACCCACCCCTCATGCAAACTATGCCCCAAGACACCCACCGCTCAAGCAAACACTATGCCCCATGGCCCGACCCCTCATGCAAACACTATGCCCCAAGACACCCACCCCTCATGCAAACACTATGCCCCAAGACACCCACCCCTCAAGCAAACACTATGCCCCAAGACACCCACCCCTCAAGCAAACACTATGCCCCATGGCCCCCACCCCTCATGCAAACACTATGCCCCAAGACACCCACCCCTCATGCAAACACTATGCCCCAAGACAACCACCCCTCAAGCAAACACTATGCCCCAAGACAACCACCCCTCAAGCAAACACTATGCCCCATGGCCCCGACCCCTCATTCAAACACTATGCCCCAAGACACCCACCCCTCATTCAAACACTATGCCCCAAGACACCCACCCCTCATGCAAACACTATGCCCCAAGACACCCACCCCTCATGCAAACACTATGCCCCAAGACACCCACCCCTCAACCAAACACTATACCCCAATACACCCACCCCTCATGCAAACACTATGCCCCAAGGCACCCACCCCTCATGCAAACACTATGCCCCAAGACACCCACCGCTCAAGCAAACACTATGCCCCATGGCCCCGACCCCTCATGCAAACACTATGCCCCAAGACACCCACCCCTCAACCAAACACTATGTCCCATGGCCCGACCCCTCATGCAAACACTATGCCCCAAGACACCCACCCCTCAACTAAACACTATCCCCCATGACACCCACCCCACCCCTCATGCAAACACTATGCCCCATACTCATAAGGACCCCAAGCCCCGCACCCCTGCATACAAACTAACAAGTATACACCATGCACCCATACAGACCCGAACCCCCACCCCCAACTCAGCACACAAACCCACAAGCATACATCATGCACCCATACAGACCCGAACCCCCCACCCCCAACTCAGCACACAAACCCACAAGCATACACCATGCACCCATACAAACTCGAGCCCCCCCCAACTCAGCACACAAACTCGCAAGCATGCACGCATACAGACTCGGACCCCCCACATCTCAACATACACTGAACACGCACACAACAACAACAAACATTCAGGCAGACCCGACCCCACCCCCCAGCCCCCGCACTCCCACCCTCCCAGCATCTCAACATACACTGCACTTGCACACAAACACATTCAGGCAGACCCGACCCCACCACCCCCCCACATCTCAACATACACTGCACTTGCCCACAAACACATTCAGGCAGACCCGACACACACCCCACACCCGCATCTCAACATGCACTTTCACACAACAACAAACATTCAGGCAGACCCGACACACACCCCCCGTCCGCATCTCAACACACACTGCACTTGCACACAAACACATTCAGGCAGACCCGACACACACCCCCTCTCCGCATCTCAACATACACTGCACTTGCACACAAACACATTCAGGCAGACCCGACACACACCCCACCCCCGCATCTCAACATACACTGAACTTGCACACAAACACATTCAGGCAGACCCGACACACACCACACTCCTGCATCTCAACATACACTGCACTTGCACACAAACACATTCAGGCAGACCCGACACACCCCACCCCCGCTTCTCAACATACACTGCACTTGCACACAAACACATTCAAGCAGACCCGACACACACCCCACCCCCGCATCTCAACATACACTGCAGACATACAAATACAAACACACCCATAGACACCAGACACCCTCCCACCTCTGCATCTCAACATACAATGCAGACATACAAATACAAACACACCCATACACACCCGACACACACCCCCACCTCCGCATCTCAACATACATACAAAAACAAAAAACACAGGACGGAGCCGAGACAGACACACACACAAACATACAGCCCCCCACCATGTACTTACCCAGACGTCCTGGAACGCTGGCGAGGCTTCTGGCACTGCCCAAATCGTTTTGGGTTGGGTGTACCAAGTATACCGAACCCAAAACGATTTTTAGAAATGGAGGGACAGATGCAAAACAAGAGCCTCTTGCTTTGCATCCGTCCCTCCATTTTTATTTTTTTTCCAAATATATTTTTATTGGTTTTATACATACATTGCATTGGATGTTTGTAAGTACATAAAGAGCGCTGAGCGCTGCGCGCCGCGCGCTTGAGTTCAGTTGTGCAAGTGTTAAATCAGCAAGGACAATGTCCTTCATAACAGAACAACAGTCATAACAACAACAGGTCAGGGGAGAGATTCTGGGGTGAAGCAAGCGATTAGTTTAGCCCTGGTGGGCCGAGATGGGGTAAATGTGGATGAAAAGAGGACTTTGTGTGAGCTTTTAGGCCCTTGATCGTTTTCAGCTCGCAGTGCGTTAGATTGTTTAGGCCTTAGAGCCACATTCCTGGGTTCGCTGACAGGCCAGACCCTAGGCCACTTTGTACCTCTGCACGACCTTGGCCCCTTTTGTGTTTAGTCGGTTTTGTCCATCCATCGTAGGGAAGGGGGTTGTCGTGCTAGACCTGGAAATTGTTGGGTAAAGTCTAGAAAGGGAGCCCACGTTTGGGAGAATTTATCTCTGTTTCCGAGTCGTAGGGCAGTAATTTTTTCGGCTGCAATTATGTCCCAACATTTTGTCCACCACATTTGTACTGCCGGGCCCTCTGGGTTTTTCCACAGCCTGGCTATGGAGATTTTTGCCGCCGTGAGCAGGTGGGAGCATAGCTCTGCTCTATGCCCGGAGAGGGGGAATTGGTCTGCCCCGCTTGATCCAAGTAGGACGATGCCTGGGTCCCAAGGGATGGTGAGGCCTGTGATTTTGTTGATGTGGTCCAGCACTGTTTTCCAGAACTCCGTGGCCTTGGGACATGTCCAGAGTAGATGAAAGAGTGTGCCTTTGTCTGGGCACCCTCTCCAGCAGGCCGGGGGAATTGCGGGATTGCATTTATTGAGTATCTCTGGGGTCCGATACCATCTGAAGCATACCTTAAATGCACCTTCCTTGTTGGTAACGCATTTCGAACTCCTGTTCGCTCTAGCCCAGATGTGGTTCCACTCCTCCACCTCGATAGGTCTCCCTATGTCGTTTTCCCACTTTAGCATATATGGCTCTTTGCGTGATGGGTCGGTTCTGTCCAAGAGCTTATAGAGGGTGGAGATTCCGCCCTTTGGCGGGGGACCGGTGAGGGTGAGTTCCAGGGCGGTAAGGGCTCTGCTTCCATGGCGTTTCACCTCCCTGTTCGAGAGCCAGTGGCGGAGCTGAGTGTATCTAAATCTCTCGCTCTCTGGCACATCAAATTTTTCCTTGCAGGCCTCGAAGTCTAGGGGGTTTCCCTCCTCATAAAAATCTTGCAGTCTCTCCAGCCCTCCATTCTTCCATCTCCCAAAGTTCTTGGGGTTACAGCCCGGGGTGAAATCTGAGTTACCCCAGACTGGGGTGAGGGGGCCCGTCGTGCTGCGGAGATTCCAGAGTCGCGCTGCTGCCTTCCAGCTTCTTACAGTATTTACAGTCGCCGTTAGAGGACCCATGTCCCCGATTGCACTGGGTTCCTTTAGGTGTGGCAGCGAGGTTATTGGGCTTGAGCTCCAGGCCTCCTCCAGCTCCAGCCAGCGGGGCTTGGAGGTGGCATGGAGCCAGGCGAACGCTGACGAGAGCTGAGCAGCCAGCACATATCTTGCCACATCGGGCGCTCCCAGGCCTCCCGTCTCACGGCCCCGGAGCATGATCCTTCGCGGAATGCGTGGCTGTTTCCCCTCCCAGATATAGCTCATGACATGTTTTTGTAGCTTCTGGATCTCCTGTTTCGGGATCATGGTGGGTATGGCAGCGCACTGATAAAGGAGTCTGGGGATGAGGTTCATTTTCAGGGCCGTGATTCTTCCGAACCATGAGATCTCCTGCTTTTGCCATCGTCTGATATCAGCTCTGAGTTCTCTCAGGAATGCCGGGAAGTTGGCTTTGTATAGTCTGCTGGGAGCGCTGGGGAGCTGGACCCCCAGGTATGGGAGGTTCCTCTTGGCCCAGGGGATCTGGTATTTTTCCTCCAGGTCTGCTACTAGCTGGCTAGGTAGGTTGATGCTCAATGCTGTAGATTTGGTAAGGTTGACCTTAAAGCCTGAGGCGTCCCCGAATTCTAGCAGTTCTTTCCATAAGGCCTTCATGGATTCCTCTGGTTTGACTAAGGTGAGAAGGACGTCGTCGGCGTAAAGGGCGATTTTATATGTTTGGGCCTTGATTGATAGCCCTTGGATCTTTACATTGCGGCGAACTCTGGTCGCAAATGGCTCCATGGAGAGGGCGAATACCAGGGGGGAGAGGGGGCAGCCCTGTCTAGTGCCCCTTGAGATTTTGATCGTGTCGGATCTGACTCAGTTCATTCTGAGGCTGGTGGAGGGGTGTTGGTAATTAGCTAGTGTCCATTTTATAAAGTTTGGGCCGAAGCCGAAATGAACGAGTGAATTTCGGATGTAGCCCCAGTCAACCATATCGAAAGCTTTATGTGCGTCCAAGGATAATACCATCGCTGCCTGCCCCCTCCTATTGGCTGATTCAATGACATTGATGGTTCTTCTTATATTATCGTGGGTGCAACGGCCGGGTATAAATCCCGTCTGGTCCGGGTGGATGATAGACGGGAGCAGTGGGGCCAGTCTGTTCGCTAAGGTTTTAGTGAAGATTTTTGCGTCATAATTCAGGAGGGTGATTGGTCTATATGAGGTGCACTGGCTCCGGTCCTTTCCAGGCTTCGGCAGTAGCACGGTGATTGATTCTTCCATGGAAGGAGTGGTCGTGCCTGAGGATAGAAATGAGTTAAATAGGGTAGCCAGGTGGGGGGCTAGGATGTATGCAAATTTTTTATAGAATTGGGCAGTGAGCCCGTCTGGGCCGGGGGTTGAGTTTTTCAGTTTGGTTATGGTTTCACTGACTTCTTCTGCCGAAAAGGGGGATTCCAGGGCCTCAAATTGCGGACCTGGGAGGGCCGTCCCTCCATTTTTAAACATCTTTTTTCTCCGGCTTTTACCCGGGCCGCCAGAGAGAGATAGTATGGATGGAACAAAGGGCCATCCATACTGCCCCTCTTCTGTGCGGCCCGTGGGGGGGTGGGGATTGCTCAGCCCCGACTTCATTCTGCTGGGGGTGGGTGGGGGGAGGAGGGCCTCGCAGCCCCCCCTACTCTGCACCCCTGCCAGGGCAGATTAGGTCACTGAGCCCCAGCTTCCCTGGCAGCATACACACACACACACTGCGTGACTCACGGCCCGGCAAGGGAAACAAAGACTTTCTTAATGGAGGGCGACCTTTGCTGCTTGCGGGCCGCCTTCCATTAGGAAAGTCTTCAACCCTGCCGGGCCGCATCCAGTAGCATCACGGGCCGCACTTGGCCCGCGGGCCGTATGTTGTGCACCCATGACTTAGACGAAGGTGTATAGGTATCCTAGCAGGAGGCATTTGACTGCTACGAATCTGCCTTCCAGACATGTTTTTGTTTCCAGGATCTGGGGGTTTAGGTCCTTCCTGAAGAGGATCGCAGTGCCTCCTTTCTTAGTCCCTCCTGAAGCAAAACAACTGGAGTGGATACAGCCGGGAGCGGAGCCGGCCCACGTCTGCAGGTAGCAGGTGGGTCTCCTGGAGCATGGCCACCGCCACCTCTTCATCCTGGAGTTTTAGCAGGATTGCTTTTCGTTTGGTGGGAGAGTTCAGCCCATTGACGTTTAGGGAGAGGAGTCTTAGGGTTTGGTGATCCGAGGTCGGGTCCCTCTCAGTCATTTGGACCGAGCGGGGGCGGGGGAGTTGAAAGCAGGTGGGTCAGTCGCCATTGTTGGTGCGCGCTAAGAGTGTGTCATCCTGCACTTGGAGTTTTATTACGTGCCCCCAACGGGAGGCCGTAACTTTAACTAGCGGGTGGCCCAACATTGTGTGTGTGGACGCACCCTTGGCCAACTGGGCCATCTTGAGAATTGAAGTGTGTGCAACATGGGTTTCCAGGAAATCGGTGTTGCAACTTTCCTTGGAATGGGCATGAGCCGTGGGTACGTTCCGCCGCCGCCCTTGCCGGGGTATCTTCATTTAGCAGTAAGATGATGGGTACTTGTGCAGCCGGGCCAGGGGGTCGGGAGGTAGGTGTGATCTGGGTCCCTAATGCGCAAGCTTGCCCTTAGTTATCTCCTCCTGTTGTTCCTTTGTACCTTTGACCATGATGACCGCCTCGGCTTTTGGGAGGGGGGCAGCTCTGGGTGCTCAGTTACCTCTGGGCTTGGCGAGGAAGTCTCCCTGGGTGAGGTTGGATGCATGATTTTGTTTGCGTCCTCTATATGACTAATTCGTCGTACCGTGCCTTTGTAGGAGAATGACCAGGCCGTTGGGAATAGCCATCTATAACGCACCTGTTGGTCCAGGAGAAAGAGTGCCAGAGGTCGGAGAGGTCTTCTTTTTTGGAGGGTAAGCATTGAGAGATCTTGGTAGATCTGAAGCGGAGTGCCCTGAAAAGAGATTTTGTCCCTAGTGCGGCTGATGGCTGAGATGGCCTCTTTAGTAGTGAAGAAATGGACCCTGGTAATGACATCTGGGGGGAGGTCTGAGTCCACTCCACTCAACTCCCCGGCGCGGGCGCAGTCTGTGGGTGCGGTCCAGGAGAAACTGGGAATGGTCCAGCTCTGGGAGCAAGCCCTGGAAGAAGTTCCCTACGTATTCCACCAGGTTTTTATCAGGAATCGAGGATGGAATGCCTCGGATCTGGAGATTGTTGCGGCACACACTATTTTCGAGGTCCTCTTGTTTGAACTCCAGGATCTCATTCTTGTCTTGTAGGGCTCCAATAGCGCACTGGACTTCCCCCCCAATGTGGCTGTGTGATCTTGCGAGCGATCTTCGATCTCACCCAGTCTCTGCTCCACCTCCGTCACCCTTAGGTCAGTCTGTTCTACTTTGGTGGTGCGTTCTGACAGGCAGGAGCGAAGTTCAGTCTTGATATCCGCCATGAAAGCCAACAGGTCTTTTTTGGTAGCAAGGGCTTCACTCTCTTCTTGGTGTTTCTGTGGGGTAAGTTTAGGAGGTCCCTGTTTCTTCCCCTTGTCCGATGTTGTGAACATAGTGGCAATGTCTGAGTTTTTACTGGCTTTTGTTAGTTTAGACATGATAGCTGTGCAGGGCAGCCACGCCAGGAGGGATTGGTGGAAGAAGACTCGTGGATGAACAACCACAGTGAGAACTCTGATGAAGCAGATCTGAGCACGTTATTGGCTGGGCAGTTGAGTACCTCCAACGGTCACCCTCGTGACGCTCCTCCTGCGTTGGGGAAAGGGCTGGGGGCCAGCTTTGTTAACCAGAGTTGGACTGAGTTGCTGAGTGGTAATGTGGGCCGGGGCGCCCCAGGAAGCTTTCAGGGGGTGATGGGTCTTGTAGCGTTGGGCCTCGGCTGGTAGGGACCCTCGTCTGCTATGTTCGTTGGAGCAAGCGTGGATTTGTTGTAGGCGTAATTTACTTTTCGGGTGAAGAGGGGGACTCAGCCAGTGCTGAGTCAAAACGGCACCAGCAGTGTATATCCTTTCCCTGGGTGGTGCCTCAATGCTGCCTGCGAACCAAAGGGGGAGACCTCTGGTGGTGACGGGGCCAGCTTCTGGGCAGTTGCCAACAATCTGCTGCGTTGGGGAAGGTGGCAATGTTGGTAATTAATGGCAGTGAGGCCCGTCCCTGGACTGCCACCGGCCGATCCTATAGATGGGGCAAGTCCTCATGGATCTGTTGGAGGTTTATGGGAGTGGGGCCAATGTTGAGCCCTCAGTAGCGGTGTCCAGCAGTGGGGAGGATGTCCAGGCTGGTGTTTCCAGGCCGTGGAGGATGGTTGGCCTGGAGGGGCTCCGCACTGGTACCTCCTTGAGATATCTTCTGTTGTCGGAGTCTCAGGCCGCAGCCAGTTCGCGTGTTGAAGTTGGGCCGGAGGGTCCCCACTGCGCCCCGTGCTTCCGGAGTTGTTTCACCTGCTGGGGGGAGGGGCACGGCCAGCCGGGGTCTGATGTTGGGGGCCGGGGGTCGTTCACGCGACCTTCCTTGAAGTGTGGTGGAGGGGGCCCCCCCCGCGTTTTTCGTTGTGGCTGTCCGTCGGCAGCAATGGAAGCCCAGCCCGACCCAGCTGTACTTGCCGTGTCTATTCTTCCGGGTAGGTGTCTCCCTCGCGCCGCCTGCTCCCATTGGAGTTGTAAGAGCGGGGGGATCCCGGCTGTTGTCTCACCGCCGCTCCAGCCGTTGCATCATATGCTCGGGGGCCGATGCAGGTTCTCCTGTTCAGGGCGCCGTCCGCCTCTTCCCCGTCCTGGGCCACCCTCCGGGGCTGGGACCGGAGGCGCTCACACGATGCAGGGTGCTAGACCGCTTCTCTTCTTTGGGCTCACAGGTCTTCTTGCATAACTATCACAGTGGGGTCTGCCTCCTCTTCCTAGGATCATCTGCGTCCGCCATCTTGGTTTTCGGGCCAGCACTGGATGCTGGTCTTCGAGTGCCGAATTCGGGCATAACGCTCCAGCGTTAGCCTCTGGATTTTGGCCCACTTATGCTCTGGAGGTTTCCGATCACCTTAGCTGGTGTTGGTGGCCCAAATACCACACGGGAATCGCATCATTTTTACGGCGGCGGCGGGCCATCCACGGGTGGCTTCAGAGGAGCGACCACATCGATGGCGCTCCAAGCAACGCCCCGGCCCTCTACTTGTTATAAATGTCTGTTGCAGTTAGTTGGAAATTAGCCAGGGCGACTTGATTGACACATTAGATAGTCAAAGTGCACATGGGGTCAAAGCGATCATTATTGCAGGTGATTTCAATGCAGATTGCTTGGGCAGTCAAGGTTTAAAGGATGTCACCCAACATTCTAAGCATAAAAACTATACTATGGGGTGAGCATAGGCTAGCCTCTTTCCACAATGGGACTTAGTGCCTTTAAATGGTAGTGTGGCGGGAGACCTAGAGGGCTCTTTTACATGGCAACAGGGCAGTCAAAGTTGGAGAATTTACTTCATATTCGTGTCTGAAAAGTTATTTGAGCAATATAAACAATTTAGAGTAAGTGCAATTTGGAACCAAGTGATCATTCTGTTTCGTTAGGCAGCTTTACGTGTCACTGCTGCTCTAGTGTCATTTGTAGGGTGCCCAAGTTGAATATGAACAATGGTAAGAATCGATTAATATGTAATGACCGGGGAATAAATCGTTAAATGAAAGCTTTTACAGAGGCTTGGACAAAGGTTCTGTACCCTAGGGATATTATTAGCCAACCATCCTTTTTTTTTTCTTGATTTTTTTTTTAAACATTTTCTTTACCCTTCAATGTTCGATTACAGGTAGTAGGTTTCCGACCTTCAGTAGAACATCTAGAGCGAGTGTTTTCATCCCCGAAATGCAGGTAATCAAACTTGAAGTGTGGTAGAACACTCAACGTCTGGAGAAGGCCGGTTTGAAGGGGGGTTCGACACTTTTGCTTAAACAAGAAAAGCAGAATTATAAGAAATTAAAGGTGTTACAGTACATGAGGCACCAGGTGGCAGGGGAGAGCATGCTTAAGAGTATCTTGCAAAAGTCTGAAAAATGTTGGAAATTAATAAATGAGAAAAATAACCCCCAGCAAGGTATGCAAGAAAATCCCATTTCTGAGTATAACTGGACTACACATTTTGTACAGTTATACTCATCTCAGATCAGAATCAAGAAGCATACGGAGGTCTGGGGGGACAAGGATTTTGAATTAAACTGCCTGGATAATTAGTTGGTTATCAAAAAGTGCAGCCAGTCTCGTGGACCCAGCTCTAATGGGCTCTGTAATACGATTTTCAAGACAGACACAACATTCTGGGCCTCCACCTTTAAATAAATTATTCTAAATTATTTTGAACCACAGGGTTATTACAGCCACTTTAATTCAAAATTATCCCTATAATCATCGCCTATCGCTCTTTTGGATGCGGACTCCAAAATATTTGCATTCCTCATATTAGCAGAATTGCGATCCTGTCCTAGGATTATTGTCCTAGGTCCCTGTTACTTGCTTTATATCAATATCTATTACAGATTGAATTATTACATTAATTGAGTGAATGAATTTTAGGATTTTAATGAGTGGATATATTTTTATAGTATTGTTTTTGCATATGCTTTTTTTTTATTTACAGTGTATTTTTAAGTATATTGTTTTGCTATATATGGTTTTGTTATGATTTAAATGTTTAAACCGTGGACCACAAATGAAAAAAAAAAAATGTAATGATGAAACCGGATTTCTGTGTAAGAGGTTGGGGGTGAGTTTTTTGACTATCCTACTCCAAGGAAAGTATCTGTTTTACTCCATGATCAAAGCATGTAGCTAGGTCCAGAAGGCGTTACACTTTTCATTCATCCTTGTGGGATGAATTATAAACTAGTGTGTAGTCCAGAGTTTGACAATCTTGTCTCATCTGGAGACCCTCCTGCCAGGATTCACAGTTCCTCTGTGTGGTCCAATCTTATGTTGTTCTATTCTAGGCATTTTTAAGAGCTTGTTGTGCAAAACAAAATGGGGCAAACAATTTCTCAATTATTGCCAAGGTACATTCATCTGGTATTTGATTGCCATTGTGTACATTGCCTTTCCTTACAGTATCTTAGCATTGTTCTTTGTGCTGTGTGCGTTGGACCTGCTAGTGATATCTGAGATGCATGCTGTCTTCCCCTTGTTGTTTCTGGTATACCCTTTGAGAAGTGACGCAGGTTTGCCTCTTTCAAAACGAATGCCTGTGAAACATATCTCAGCTTTTCGCATATAGGCCTTCTCCGTTTCTTTGGAGAGTTTCTTCATGTTACTCGCAGAATAAAGGCAAAACTCCCCAGACTGGAGGTGCGGTTGGAAAGCCAAACCGTCCCTGAAGAGACCATTAGACCTTACTCATCAAAAAGGTGGATTTAGGAATTTAATCTTCATAATGCCCTGTTTGCAAACACAGAAAACCTAGAGTGGATCTTGGATTTCCAAACTGGAGTGGGAGCGGGAAAAGGTACCAGGGAGCCCACAACACCATTCATCAGAGTGGATGTTTGAAAAGGAGAACCAAACAATGTGTCCTCAGATCACCAATCGAGAAAGATTCTCTCTTATTAGGCCCTCTGAAATGCAGATGGAGATGTACAAAATATGTTCCCATTGGTGCTCGTTAAAAGCAGAATTATAAACCAGCATAGAAACGTAAAGAACCGAAGACTAATACAAATAAATACAAAATAATAACCAGTACATGTTTAAAAAGATTAAACCGCATTTGTTGAAATATAAAAACACAATTGGTGATTTTTAACCAAAGTGTTATATTGTTAATAATTGACAGACAAAAAAAAGTTGATATGGAGACGAATCCTGTAATGTACAAGACGATCACATTTTTAACAAACCTAAGGAATCAATTATTTTTTACAAACCGATACATACTCCTAAATTGTTACAGACCAAAATAAATGTTAATTCTTATGCAAACAAATGTATCAATATTTGTTATGTAGTCCTATAATTATTCTGCTGTATTATACGGGTCGACGTATGTTAACAGTTTTGGCGTTATGAGTGCCAGCGCCTTCTTCAGGACCATAAAAATTATGTGTAGGGGACAACCCCTACGATGTAGGATTGTGTAAATTCAATTTGAACATGTGCAAACATTTCAGCATTGCAGATTGCAGCGCCCTTTTCAGCACCATCAGATTATTTGATTCAGTGTTAAATTAATAATCATGTGAATACAATTTTCAGTCCATCAAATAAAGTGGATGCTGCCGTTATTTGTTTGATGTTGGGTCTGTGATGTCACTTGTATGTCACTTGTTCCGAAGTTACTTCACAGGTGTGGAGTTAATACACCTTGTTGGAAATTAATTTAAAAAATGTGATTACTTTTATGGTTTTTCAATATTAATATTAACCTTGCGTAATGAAGGTCTACAAATGTGTTGCTCACCTCTTAAACTTGGTGTCCCAGTTAGTAGTCTATACTAGTTGAAGACTGCATAAGAATATTCTATTTGGTAAAGATATTTTTGAAAATGTAAGCCTTTTTATCCATGATACCAAGTACTTGCTATGTAAAAATGTTTTGCCTCACGGCGCATACCTTGTTTGACAAAAGTAAGACGTGCAATATTATAGCAGGGCAAACTGGTGATTCACATTTGCCGTCATATATGTTATGATTTTACCACTTCTGTAATGGGAATTAAGTGAAAAATAGGAAGTATGAATTGGGACTAAAAATAAAGAGTAAAGTGGTGTGAGCTATGCTCTGAATTGTTAACTGCAGAGAGGGCAGTTCCCACACATAGACAGAGCGGTCAAGAAACATCACGATCCTTGTGCCTGATGTTAAAATGGAGGGAAAATATTCGGCACCTGCAGAAAAATGCCCTCACCTGGAGTTAGGGAGATAACTTATGGACAAAGAAACTGCGAGCCAGGGAAACTCCGCCAACACCTGGCCAGCCAACCAGTGAGTGTATCCTCTCATTCACCCTATTCCGCTCAATGTAAAAGAAACTCTTTCTTCAGTAAGGGGAAGCTGAAATGGAGACCTGATGGAAGGCTTTTGGTAGCGAAAGGATGAGGAAGGAACATTTGTAAGTGAGTTTGTTGATGGAGGCGAGGAAGACATTTAACACCATAGAAGGTTGGTGGAGAGAATTGGAGTGGGTGGAAGGAGAACACCAGAGACAGGAGAAGACTGGAGACCAAGAAGGGTCTAGGAGGAGGTGGAGGAGGAGGAACAGGGTAGACCAGTCTCCATTCGAGAATATGCATTTGCTAAGCAAAGAGAGCCAGAAGGTAGATGGGGTACTGAAAAGCAGGTGGTAGAACTGAGACCTGGTCTGCGGTCCAGCCAAGGGACAGATGCTAGAGAGATTCGACCTTGTCATCATGGGTCCTGAAAGTGTTAGGACCTCTGCCCAAGAGAGGGATAAAGAGTGACTGCCTGGGAGTATGGCCTGGCATCTGGTTGGACTGGCAAGCCTACCAAAGACAGAAATAACACATGCCCATTGAGGGTTTGAGCAAGAGGGCTCAGTAAGTTATCAGGGCTCCCCAAAACGCATGAGCCTGTGGTGGACTTGTGAAAGCAGTGTTTGCCAGTGCCTAGCATCAATGGCTGGTAATTGTTAGGGCTAAGCAACTTTGGCTCAGGAGGGCTACATCAACCAGCCCAGTATGGGCAGCCGCACTACCAATGTAATGGGCCAACAATCCTGCAAAGCAAACCTCCGGGACGAGTCAGTTAGAAAAAAAAACTCCCTGCTCCTCCAGGTGCATGAGCACGCCTTAGACCAATCCAAGAGTTCTTCATATAGGAAAGGGGTTATATCGTGCTGGCCGTCCTGATCAGCTTCATGAATTGTTCTCGTCAAACTTCATTAGCTTCACGGCTGGCTTTGTACACTGCTGCCTATCAGATTTTGAAGTTGGTTTGTCACAGACCCCAGTAAGGGCCATTAAGGCTGTAATTTATATTCTAAATGTATTCGTTTTGGTAATTCGTATATAGTTTTTTGATTTGTTGTAATCGATTTGTTTTTTGATTGGACTGTGCATCCCATCTCCTCTGAAAAGACGACTTGTGCATGATCTTTTTCGAAAAAGCAAACCAGGGTGAATGTACACCCTGTTATATTTTAACGCTGATTTTAGCTGCGGTCCAAACCCGAAATCATGTTGACAATTTAAATACAGATGCTGCGCATCTATTACAGGTTAGAAAGCTTTTCATTCGCTGATCTTGGACTGGCTCATCTTGGAATTCACTGCTTTGCAAAGTTAAAGTGCAGAAGCTGACCTCGGTTGATGAGCCATTCAGCGGCACGATTGAACCTACTGCGGGGCCTGATGAAGCTGCAGAAGCCAGTTACAGAGGAATCGTTGAGCAGACACTAAAGGTCTCGCAATTGAGTGGGTGCAGATTAGCGGTATTAATGAGTCTATGTCCGTTGTATCTAAATCTAACGCTCAAAGGCACAGTTGCAGCAGAAATGCATGTTGGATAACTTTACGCCTCCACTGGGCAAGTCCAATCCTGCACGCTTGTTGGCACACACTGTGGTGTAATTTGGTGTGGTCGGTTAACCCGACCATACATGGCAGATTCGTCATCCCTAGCCTCCTCCTAGAAAGCCATAGAACTAGTTGGGAGACCACGTAGCCTGCTCTCATGTACTTGGCGATGCCCTTGGGGTCGGTGCTGTTTGGGCAGTAAAGGTCATAACTACACTGGCCTGTATGAAGTAGGGATTTCTCTGTCGCCGCTGCTGCAGGCCAGCCGCAGCACTTAACGCTCGAGAGGTTCTTGGCACTGGTGTTTGCCCCATTATCCGTAGGGTTGGGATTATAGGAATGGTTGTAGAACACTCTCTCAATGTTCTCATCGCTGCCTCAAGCAACTCTGTGTTGACTTGTCTCATCAAATGTTATTTGGTGGGTGGGTACGTGTTCATTGTTTAAATATCCTGGTGCAAGGATATTATCAAAACCCATTTGACAGGTATTCTACTTGGTCTGCTTTTATGAGGTTTCAGTATTTTACAACTCTTTAATCAACATCTTTAATAATTCCGTTAGGTTACTGTTATGTTTTATTTTTATGAATGTGTTTACTGTCACCACAGAATATCATGCATTGATGCAAAATAGCTACGTATGGCTATTGGCATTTCAAAGTATTCATGGGTGTGCATGTAACATGATGGGACGTGTAGGCTGCTTAACGTGTACAGTTTACCTATCCCTTTGCACGTTTTGTTCTGTTTGATTGTACTAACAATTGTTTTGTTTTCAGTGCTCTGGGCCTTCGATGGAGCCAACGATTAATGATTCGGACCTGGTGGTGTCGGAGAGCTTGAGTCGACATTTTTATTCAATTCAAAAGTATGTAGCGATTCCTCTCATCGGTCGTTATTTCCTACTGGATTGGTCGCAGTGTGTGTTGGGCTAACACTTTGTTGTCTTTTTTGCCTCCACGTTTAACTTAATACTTATTTGCTTTGAAATTGTGTTTGCCAACATTTCTCTTTCCATCTGATAATACAGCTGAGAAAACAGCTGAGTGTGCCTATCTGGTTCCAACACCTACCCTCTTCCATTAGCCGCCTGGCAAAAGGAGTTTGCTGATTAACAGGCTGGGTCCTTCACTCTGAAATGCTGCCCGTCACTTCTGTGACTCCTGCTACAGAAGTGTGAAAACCTTCTCGCGTTTCCAAAACTGTACACAAGGCCAGGGTTCTGGGGAGACTCCTCTCGACGTGCTCGTCTTTCAAAGTCTGTTGTAGGCAGCCCGGCAGCTGCCACATTTTGTTTCTAGCCAGAAAGATTTAAGGGCAATTCCTCTGAGGCTGATAAGAGTGCCATTTGTGTTTTTGCTTCTCGGCGTACACTCCTCTGCCTAAAATAGGCTTTAACTGCCACTTACTTTGATTCCCCAATTGCAATATCAAAAATACAAGTTCCTATGTGCATCGTTTTTAATATATGTACTGCAGGATTATTGGATCAAATTAAACGTGTGTTTTTGAAAACCTCGTTTTGAGACGTGAACAATGCGACTGCTCTGGTTGATGCTTGATTGCACAATTCGGGCTTTCCAGCAGGGTTGGTGCCGGGGCCTTTCAAGTTTTTAAGTTGCAATGGGGCTCGAGCCCCTGGGAACCCGAGCATCTGCCCCCATGTTGTCATTTTTATAACAAACAAAACACTTTGGAACATTACACTTAAATGTGCGCTGTACAGTGCGCAAGTTAATTTCTTGCTGTATCCAGCAGCCACTATCACCTGGTTGCCTTTTTACCAGGTTACAACATTAGCCCTTTTCTGACAAAGGGAGATGTATAGCTTTTCAGTGGATATTTAGTATTTCATCTCCCTGCTGGCTGCCTGTCCCGTAATAATCTTCAATTGCCAGCATTTCTTTCTCTCCTTTATAATCTGTGCGCCCAGAGGTGCCTCAGGCTGTTTTTCCCAGTTGTAGGCAAGGTGGCCCTGAAACACAATTTTGAAATGACCCACACAAGCCTGACACTCTCCCCTTTTGTCCCAGCTGCTCACTCGGTTAATACAGGAGTACCGTTTATGGTCTTTCCATCAAATTTTTTGCAATGAAAAAATTAGCATCCAATGCATTTTTTTTTTATGGGGGTGGTCCCCCCAACGCCCTTTAAAACCCACCACCAAAAGAATGAACCCTTTACGCCTCAAAAACATCCATTCGATGCATATTTTTTTCATTGCAAAACTCTCGATTCAAAATAATTCGATGGAAAGGCATTCGATGGATAGACTAGATACCGTGGAGTACCGCAAGGCGCATGTCTATCTGCTCTCCTATTCAACCTCTATATGTCCACCCATTCTGGAATCCTCAGCTTGCCCAACTTCTCGTGCTACAACTACGCTGACGATATGCAAATCATCCTTAAAATCCACGGACACCAACCCCCAGACCGACCTCGAAGTCTGTCTCCTAGATACTGAGCAATGGATGGCAATAAACCACCTCCTCTTAAACCCCACTAAAACCGAAATCATGGCGTGCGGCAACACTGCGCTTCTACCTCATCCTCTCCCTTGGCCCTCATCCCTGGGCCAACCCCCCGCCACCCTTCTGACACAGTAAAAAAACTAGGTGCACTATGGACTCCCTAACCCTCTCCTGACAGATCAACAATGTGTCTAAAAGCTGTCACTACCATCTCAAACTTCTCAGATGCATCTTTCCCTACCTCTCCTTCCCGAACAGACTTGCCGCTGTTAAGTCTATTGTAATGTCGAGACTGGACTATGCCAACTCTCTATACCTAGAGTCCCAGCATACCACCTGAATAAACTCCAAAGAGTGCAAAACTCTGCTGCCAAACTGCTCCTCGCCTTGGGTCCAAGAGACCAAAGCTCGCCAGCTCTCTGAACCCTCCACTGGCTCCCAGTCGGACGAAAGGCCACTTTCAAGACCCTGTGAATCAATCACAACCTTACCTCCCACCCGCACCCCAAGATCAAGCATTGCCCTCCTTTTAGTGATCGCAACCACTAACTCTGCCAGGAACGGAGGATCTGCTTCCTCAGCCTTGGCCCCGACTCTGTGGAACTTGCTTCCCCCACATATTCGACACACCCAAAGACATTCCACAAAGTACTAAAAACATGGCTCTTTCATAACACCAACCTTAAGAAGCGACTGAATTTCCAACAACCAATGACTAAATACACAATGGGACCCCCAACCATGTTTGTTTGTTAGATTTATTTTTAGAGCTCTCCGGACCCGTGGGTAGAAGGGCGCTTTAAGGATACGGTTACAGTCCTGAAATATGCATCAACATTTACAAGGTACATCAATTTACAAAGAAAGATTACATAATACGACAATTTACATACAATACAGGTGTGGTTGCGGCTGTGAGATATTGGAGATGAGGGTAAAAGCTACTGTTTGTTCAGTAGCCAGCCAATAACCAGTTTCCTAAAGATCGGGAAGGACTCAATGGTTTTAATTTTGAGTGGTAAGGTGTTCCAAAGTTGGGAGGGTAGCACAGTGAAGCTAGCGCCTCCTGCTCTTTTTAAGGCGAATCTGGGCACTAGTAGGCTTAAGGAGTTGGATGATCTGGTGATTCTGGATGAAGATTTTAAAGTAAATTTGTTGGAGAGGTGTACGGTGGGGCTAGATTATTTAAGTCCTTATGAGTGAGGCAGATAGTTTTGAGGTCGTTTTTTTTTTTTTTTTTTTTTTTGCTGTATGGAGTGCCATTTGCACGCTTTCCTGGTTGTAGAGATGTGTTCACGCCTTGGGATGTTGAGTGCTGCACGTAGAGCATTGTTCTGGAGAACCTGGAGTTTGTTAATTATGGATTGGTTGGCTCCTAGGTACAGGCTGTTGCAATAGTTTAGTTTGGATTGAATGAGTGCTCTGGCCAGAGTGAGGCAGCTGTCGGGGGATAGGAAGGGTCTGCTAGCCCTGATTAGCTTACCCGTATAGGCAGTGGCTGAGGCGGTTGAGTTGATTTGTTTGGCGAGGTTGGTGTTGGCATCAAGGTGGAAACCTAAGGTTTTCACACTTTTAGCGATAGGGATGGTGTTACCGTCTATGATAATGTTCTTGTAACTGGGGCTGAGTTTAGACAGGTTATTAGGAG
The DNA here is from genome assembly GCF_040938575.1 of Ambystoma mexicanum. Classification (NCBI taxonomy): domain Eukaryota; kingdom Metazoa; phylum Chordata; class Amphibia; order Caudata; family Ambystomatidae; genus Ambystoma; species Ambystoma mexicanum. Next base: position 685,458,717 of record NC_090934.1, on the reverse strand, counting down.
AACTGACCAGCAGAAGCTCCGTCTTCTCATCATTCAGGCAGAGGCCGTGGGTGGCCATCCATGCCTGAATGATGGAGAAGATTTTGTTGATCCGGGTGACGTCCGCATTGTAGTTGCCTGAGATGGTGAGGAGAATCTGGGTGTCATCTGCATAGTTGGTGTAGGTGACACCCAGACGGTCCAGTTTGTCGAATAGAGGCTTCGTAAATATATTATACAATGTGGGGGAGACACAGGGGCCTTGTGGGACTCCGCAGGTGATGGGGATCGGGTCAGCAGCGGCTGTTGTGGAGAAGACTTGCACGGTTCTATTCGCCAGGAAGGATTTTATCCATGCGGAGGCAGAGGAGGAGAAGTGGGCTGCGATAGATAGATGGTTGCATAGGATTTCATGGTCGACTAAATCGAAGGCCGCTGAGAGGTCCAAGAGAAGTAGGATGGCTGCATTGCCTTTGTCTTTGATTTCATCAATCTGGCTTTTGAAGTCAACCAGAGCGGTTTCAATTCCATGTTGAGGTCTGAAGCCAGATTGACGTATACCCAGCAGTTGGTTAGATTCCAGGTACTCCTGAATCTGGATGTAGGCGACTCTGTCCAGGATTTTTAACAGAAACGGGACAGTGGTGATGGATGGGTCTATAATTGGTTGGTATGGCTGGGTCTAGGGATTGTTTTTTTTTAGGAGAGGGAGCACCCAAGATTGTTTTAGGTTGTTGGGGACAGAATTGTTGGCAAACGAAAGCTTAGTGTTAAAGGGGGAGAGGTCTCTGGCAGCATCTTTTATTATTTGGGCAGGGCAGCTGTCCCCTTTACAATTAGAAGGTTTTAGGAAAGTGATAATTTTTTGGACTTCTAAGATGGTCACTTTCTTAAAGGTGAAGCCTATGTTGGCTTTGTTAGATGTTGGTGGGCTTAAGCTGGGGTTAGTGGTTTTGTTGCTGGGGAGTTGTTGACGTTTGTTCACAATTTTGGTCTGGAGCCCTGTGATTTTATTGTTGAGGGCATTCTGGATGCTGGTGCACCAGGGTTTATTTTTTGAGCAGTTGTCTGGAGGGGGGTTGGGGTTTTCTAGCTCCTTTAGAATTTTAAATAATTCTTTGGTGGAAGAGCCTGCCTGATCAATCCTGACGTTATAGGCATCTTTTTTGGTGCGAATTATTTCATTTTTGTATAACGCGGTGATGTTCTTGAGATTGGATTTGTTTTCAGGTGAAGGGTCAGTTTTCCATAGTAATTCTAGTTTGCTTTTCATTTTCCTGAGTAGTTTGAGTTTGGGAGTGTACCACGAGTTCAGGTGGTTTATTGGTTTGCTTTTACGTAGTTTCAAAGGGGCAATGTTATCAATGACGGTAGCCATGGAATTGTTGAAGGTGTCAACTAGTAAGTTAAGGTCAGCGTTGTCCTGTAGGGCGTTAAGGGTAGGTAGGACCAGGGGTAATAGGGCTTCGGCAGTGATGTTACGCTCGTTTCTGGTTGGGCAGGCTGGTGCCAGAGGGTGTTTCTTAGGCGTGGTCTGGTTGATGTGATTTCAAGTGGGATAAGCTAATGATCTGTCCATGTAAGAGGTTGGGGGTCCTTACAGGTGGTGTTGCAGTTAAGAGTTGCTACCCAGTCGAGAATTCTACCTTTCTGGTGAGTCGGTGAGAGACTGAGTTGAGCGAATCCGTGCTCAGTTAGGGCGTTTGCTAAGGATGCGGCTGGTGCATCCTTAGCGTCGTCGTAACCTAAATTGAAGTCGCCGAGGATGATAGTTTGTGCTTGTGGCTTGGAATTTTCAGTGATGAGTGCTGTAATGTCTTCCTCGAAGGTCCCCGGGAGGTCTGGGGGCCTGTATATGAGGTGTAGTGTAATCGTACTTGTGGGGAAAGTTTGTAACTTGATTGTGAGTAACTCGCAGCATTTGAGTGATAGTGTGGAGACTAGTCTGCAGCCTGGTGGTGATCTGGAAATGAGAGCTACGCCTCCTCCCATGTCATCAATGAATACAGCCAGTGATGTTTCTGCGTGGCTCTCCGTGTCCGTGTGTTGTCGTGTGCCCTGCCTTGTTCCCGTGATGTCGCTATGTATCCCTCCGGCCCCCCGTCCTTTCGCTGTAAGCCCAACCCTCTTTTCCCTGTGATGTCCCTATGTGCCCCACCCCCTTTCTGTCGATGCATACCCATGCCCCTGATCCCTGTGATATCGCTGTTTTCACAGCCCCTCATTTCCCCTCGATGTCACTGTGTACCCACAACCCCTTAGGTTCCCACGTTTCACTGTTACCTTGGCCATCTCGTCCCTGTGCCCCAAACTGCCGGTCCACTATGAGGACTGTGTGCACAGCCTCTTGCCTCCCAGCGGTGACGCTATGCGCCCACAGCTTCCCACCTGTCCCCAAGATATTGCAGTACACCCCATGCCCCTCTTGTGTCCCTCGTAGTGACTGTGTGCCCAACCCTCTCCGGTCCCCCTTGATGTCGCTGTATACCCCAGACCCCTGGTCCCGTAATGTCTCTTTGTACCTCTGGCCCCTGCATGCTTGCTGTTTGCCCCTACCTGGTCCCCCGCAATGTCGCTGTGTACCCAGCCCTTCCGGTCCTCATGTACCGTTCCCAGGCATGCCCTCGTGTCCGTACCTTAGCACTTGCACAGTCTGGGTTTCTCTAGACCTAGTGCAGTAGCTACTCTCCACATTTTCGCTGATCATGGCCTGTGGGAGTGTCTCTGCGTCCTCTCACGTTCCCTCCCTTGTCATCGAGCGCTATCAAAGCGCCATATGCTTAGGCGCCTTACGGATGAACCATCATATCATAGCATATCACTACGGGGGCGTGGCCTGATGTCCGAGGAGTGAGGACGCAGGTTCCCTGAGCTCCGGCTAAGCCACAGCAGTCTGATCCTTTCTGGGTGCTTCCAGCCCATATATACCATCCACACCGCAATCTACCGGCGACCGAGGTGAGGAGCTGTGCTTTCCTCCTTACCCTGACAAAAATCGGAGCCCGAGAAGCCTCTGCCACGATCCGGCCCGGCTCCCCCTCCTCCCCGTGCGAGGCGCACAAGATGACAGCCGCTTCGTGCTAATGGACTGGAGGCACATATCAGCGCCGTGAGCCAGCGACTGCGGAGCCGGGCAGGCCCCGCGTTTCTCCTGCAGACACTCCCTTTTTGGGGGTACAGGGCGAAGCCCACAAGAGCACCATTCGGAACCGGGGGGTGCCCCTCCCCCCACGGCCCGAGCGTCCTGGATAACGGCCGAGGGCCAGCGCTGCCGCGCGGCGAGGAGCCAATGTGCGGCTGGCACACAAAGAGGTAACTGGACTGGGGATCATATCAGCGGCAGCACCTCCACTACGGCACACGCGCCCTGCCTGCACGCTGAGGAACGGCGCTGATCCATACCCGGGGGACAGTGCGTGATCAACGCACTTGGTGATTCCCCCCCACCCCGTGATCTACGAGCCGGGTGTCCGGTGTGCCTGTTGGGGGGAGATGCCGCTCCGCGCTAGGTGGGTGGTGCGGGAGCGGATTGTGGCGGAACCCAACAAGACCATTCACGGCACTCCCCGACGGTCACTTCAGCATCGGGGAGTCGCTCCCCGAAAACAGAGCTTCCTCCATCGGCGGCGCTGGTGGTCGTCAGCCATCTGCTTATCGCCACAACACCAGAACACTGGAGATCATCTAAGACAGTCCTAGACAGTCACTTCAGCATCGGGGAGCCGAGCAGTCGCTCCCCGACACAGAGCTTCCTCCATTGGCGGGGCCGGGGTCGCCAGCCAACTGCCCTTCGCCACAGTACCGGAACATCAGAGTCCATCCACGGCACTCCCGGACGGTCAGCTCAGAACTGGGGAGCCGAGCAGCCGCTCCCTGACACAGAGCCTCCTACATTGGAGGGGCCGGGGTAGCCAGCCATCTGCCCATTGCCACGACCCCAAGACACTATCCGCATGTAATGGGCACATCCAGGTTCTCCCAACCACGTCTCCCCTACACACAATAGTGCTAACGTGGTGAAATCCTTCCTTGGTGCATGCATAGGTCCCATTATCAGCGCTTTCTGCCTGCCAAGAAAACCCACCGCCGCCAAGGAGTACGGCCACCCCATAGGGGGCAAATCAATCAATTGGACACCACGGAACCAAGTCACGGAGCCCCCCCCCCCCCAGTGCTCCGACCATATAGTACACTGCCTGGACAGTGTTATTTCAAGAGCCCCCAAGGAGGCCCCCCAACATCATAGACCACTACAGAAGGGGCATGGTCGCAGACCTAAACGCCATTTATGCCACTGACACAAGGCGCCACCATACCTCAGGGTCCAGACCATCACTGTGAGTGGCAGAACTGCACTGTCGTACGCTTCCTGGAGGCGAGGTCTGAGGAGGTAGAGGGTCGGGCCAGACGAAATAATATTAGGATTCTAGCTATACCGGAGGGGACAGAGACCATGGACCCGACAACCTATGTGGAATCCTTAATACAGCAGGAAATAGGGGCAGCGAACCTCTCACAGGGCTTCGCCATAGAGAGGGCTCACAGATCTCTTCAGAAGAGGCCCCCCCTGGATCCTATCCTCGTCCCATTATAGTGAAGGTTCTCAATTTTTTCGTGACCGCTAGGTGATTCTGAAATTCGAGAGAGAGAGAGAGAGAGAGAGAGAGAGAGAGAGAGATACTCAATCGGTGCAGAGAGCAAGGAATTCCTTCGTCCCGATCAAGGCCAGGCTGAGGAGACTAAACCTAAAATACATGCTGCTGTACCCTTCACGATTAAGAATATCGCACGCCCTTTGTAGATTACCTTCAGAGTCACCAGAAGCAGCTACCATGTGGATGGAACATAACCTGGCTGAGGTCCCCATGGAACCCACACCTGAGAAACATAATGAAAATAGCCAAGGATGATCGCTCGGTGTCCCAGCTAGGGCACTCATGGCCCTTGTATTATACCTTAAATCAGAACGAAGCTACACTACCACTGAAGCAAAACTACGACATGAGAATGCTAAATGACTGCAGGGCTCACCTGACCTCCTGCACATGGACACAAACCACGGACCCGCTGATGACCAGTGCAGGCCAGCTGCCTGCACGCAAGCACTCGCGCCAGAGACCCGGATTGGGTCGGACAGCGCGAGAGCGCCCGAGCACTGCACCCCGATGACAGAAGCTGGGTGCGTTAGTTACAGTTACTTTTTCCAAGTTGTTATTGTTTCGACTGTCCTATCTCAGATGATCAATGGCCGGACTGGCTTGGACATTGGACCGGAGGCAGGGGCTGCCTATCCTATACAAGCAGAACAATATATGACGTATGATTCGACGCACATAACCCGGAAGGAGGGGGGCTGCTCCCCATTATAAGGAACCCACTCATGCAATGGCAGCAAGACTCAAGTTAATCACATGGAATGTTAGAGGGATGGGAACCTATATACGGAGAAACCGAATATACTCGTACCTGAAGAGAAAAAGGGTATCACTGGCCCTCCTTCAAGAAACACACCTCACCACAGAAGCCACAGACAAGATGGTAAGCTATTGGGGGGGCCAGGGCAACGGCGTATCCTACTCGAGGTATGCAAGAGGAGTCTATACGTGGGTGAGTCCGGAAACACCGTTTCACCAAATGGGGGTAGAATTGGACAAAGAAGGCAGGTACGTGATAGTGTGGGGCATGCTTGAGAACTCCCCTCTGTGCATAGTAAACTCATACTTCCCTCAACACAACATACCCTCCCACATCAAGGAGCTATGTGCCAGACTGTTGCATTATAGAGAATATACTTTTATACGGGGAGGAGATTTCAACTCCGTCATGAACGTCAAATTAGATAGATCCGCAACACCACGTATACCTAACAACGTTTCCTCAGGGTCCCTCTCTAGGATGGTTGCAGACCTACACTTAACTGACATTTGGAGAGATCTTCACCCCTCCGACAGATCATATTCATTGTACTCGGCTCCCCATAACCTCCACACCAGGATAGATTACTTTTTCATCGCCAACGAGCTAACCCCGCAAGTTGAATCGGCAGATTATATGGGCAGATCAATCTCGGATCACTCCCCTTTACTGTTACAGCTCTGCTTCAAGGGCCCTCGCCCACCTATCCCGATGTGGCGCATGCCAGTAGACACCCTAACCGAACCCACATTTAAAGAAACCCTAGGTGAAAAGCTAGAAGAATATTTAAGGATCAATAAGGGATCAGTCAGGAAATCGAGCACACTCTGGGAGACGATGAAAGTAGTATCAAGGGGAGAGATAATTGCTGAAGCAGGCGGGATCAGGAGGCAGCTGAGAAGAGAACTGGAGACAGCAGAGGAGAAAATCAAGACACCTCGAAAGCGGCGGCCAATCGGCCACCGAGAAGGAACCAGAACTGAAAACGATCAGAGAAGACTGCAGGGTTGCATGGGAAAGACTCTCAAAGTTCGACTTCTCTGTACGCACCCTGAAGGCCCACAAGGAAGCAGATAAACCGGGTAGAAAACTCGCATGGCTATGCAGGAAGGAACACCTGAGACCAGCCCTCAAGGAGATCAAAGATAGGAATGATATAACCCATAGGACACAACAGGAGATTAATGATGTTTTCACAGACCTCTATACAGAGCTATATGCCCACAGGAATGAGATTCCTTTGGCAGATATAAGAGACACGCTGGCCGAAGTAGGACTACCCAGGTTGAATCAGGAACAACGGGATACGCTGGAAGAGGCCATCACGGTTGAGGACATCTCAGATGCGATTAGATCCCTTCCCACATGCAAGTCCCCCGGGACTCATGGTCTTACTCCGGAATTTTACAAGGTCTATGAGGAGATTTTGTCCCCTGTAATGCACACAATATATACAGAGGCATATGAGTCTGGAACTCTTCCTAATACCATGAGAGAGACCCTCATAGTCCCAATGCTCAAGCCAGGTAAACCAGCCGACAAGTTTGACTCATATCGTCCACTGGCGCTCCTGAACTACGACAGCAAAATATTAACAACCATATTGGCTAAGAGGCTCTCGAGGGTGATTGGATCTCTGGTGCACGAAGATCAAAATTGATTCGTTCCGGGACGAAACACTACTGCCAACCTCAGGAGGCTCCAACATATAATAGCACAAACAACCGAATGCAAGGAAGACCTAGCAGTACTCTCTCTTGATGCCATAAAAGCCTTTGATTCAATTTATTGGGAATGGCTGATTGAGATTCTGAGGGAGTTTGGGCTCGGAGAACATTTCATCCGTTGGATCAAGGTGCTCTACAACAACCCGGTAGCAAGAGTAAAAACGGGAGCCATGGTGTCAGAAGCCTGGTCTATTCAGAGGGGTACCAGGCAAGGATGCCCGCTGTCACCAATGCTATATATCCTGGGTTTGGAACCAGTGGCAATCTACTTCAGGAAGCAGTTTTTTGACGCTGGCATTAACACTGGTGGGTCGGATAATATTATTTCTTTATACGCAGACAATGTCCTCCTATATCTGCGAGACCCCTTGAAGAATGCCCCAATAGTACTGGATGTCCTGGATAATTTCGCAAAATACTCAGGGATAAAATTTAGCAGACAGAAGTCATGCTCGTTCCCACTTGCAAGTCTAAGGGGGAAGCCTGTGGAAGAGCTTCCAGAGATCGGGATCCGTTGGCAGGTGGATGCCTTCCGCTATCTAGGCCTTACTATCACACACACCACTATCCACCCATGAGTCCAACATGGAGGCTGCAATGAGTGGAGTACGTAGATCCATAAAATTCTGGTCGAAGCTCCCGCTCTCCATGATGGGTAGAGCTGCAATATCCAAAATGATAATACTCCCCAGGTTCCTCTACTACTTCACCAATGTGGCATACTACATTCCCCCACCCTTCTTCAGGAAGCTGGAATCCCTGATTAGGGACTTTCTCTGGGGACGAGCCAGACACAGACTCACACTAAGTGTCCTTACACTTACCTGCACCGAGGGTGGCATCCAGCTTCCCGATTTCCAGAGATACTACTTGGCGGCTCAATCGACACATCTAGCAATATGGCTTTCAGACGAACCTACAGCTGAGTTGAATCTTCTCTCCCAATTAACCTCACCGTTGCACCCCAAAGAGTTAATATGGAACACACGAGTTGGCCATCCAACCTACCCATGATACTAGATGTGGGGAGACAAGTATGGAACAGGGTTAGGTCCATAGTCGGACTACAAAACTCATATGCACCCGATATCCCCATGCTGGCGGACGTTTGCAAAACCCCCAGTGACCTATCAACACTGAGGTGCTGGAAGAGTTACGGCCTCTACACATGGGGAGACATGTTCTCCGAGGGACTCTTCAGGGACTTTGAATCACTGCGAGAAAGGGACGGACTTCCACCAGGCCAATTCCTTTGGTACCAAAAAGTGGAGCATGTAGCCAAGGAGAATTGGGACAAATGGCCTGAAGAACCAGAGACACACCCCCTTCTGCGGGAAATATACGACCTCGGCGACGGCTGGAAGCCAGCATCACGGCTATACACCCAAATAAACAACAGGCCTAACCCAAGGAGTGCACGGCTGAAAGAGAAATGGGAGACCGACTTGGGGACTGAAATCACAGAGGGCGAATGGTTGAGAGCCCTGGCATACCCAAAGGAGGTATCTAGGAATGCCAGGTTCAGACTGATCCAACTGAACGTACTTTACAGAACTTGTATGACCCCACATAGGATATCCAGGTTTAATAACACAGCCGACCCAAGATGCCCTTGGTGCTCCTCCGACCTGGCGGACATGATCCACATGTTCTGGGCTTGTCCCAAATCTCAGAAACTCTGGCAGGCCGCTGAACAAACCTGCAGGAATGCTGGGCTGGAGACATATGGTTGGACACCCAAGGAGTGCCTACTGGGCACTTACCCGAGGCTGAGTAAAATCAGGCACCTGGCAAAGCTTATGGACATGGCTTGTGTGTTAACTAAGAGGACGATTGCCATGGCCTGGAAATCGCCAGCAGGCCCCAGATATGAGCCCTGGATTAAGGAGATGGAGAGGTGGACCACGGCCGAAACTAGAGCTTGGGAGGAGGGGAACAGCTGGGGAGGCGACGGAGCGAGCAACACACTAGAGGCCTGGAGGGCCCTCCTGAGAGACATGATTTTTTCGACGAACTATAAACCTCCTTGGACGCCAAAAGGGAACAGAGCGCAGAGACCAATCCATTATTCCCATATGCGTCACTATGTCACTGCCCTGAGTGGGTCAATGCAGAGAACTGGCTTCGGACCTGAGCCCCTAACCTAGAAACATGGAACACGAGGTGCTAGTAAATGGTGGGACAGTCAATGTTGTTATTTTGTTTGTTTATTCGTTATTGTTTTACTGCAGTTTACTTGGCACACAATATATACATAAGATGATGCAATCCAAAGCAGTTGCTAAACAGCTTTTCTGTATACTTATAAATGCCAATAAAAACATTTAAAAAAAAAAATAGCATATCACTACGCTTACTCTCTACTCTACACCATCACTCTATTAGAGTACATATATACCCCTCGATAAATTCGGCCTAGCTGCTCACATAGAAGCACTACCACACAAACACCTCTTCACTCTGATAAAACGCAGCTATAGCCCATGGCAAACCGGCCTAGCTGCACACCTAAGCGTCCTACACACCTACGCAGCCAGAACCCAGTCTGGATGTCTACCCACCAGACTGCATACATTCAACTGTTATCCTCACCACCACTCCTAATGCTAGGATGCAGCTACCATTAGGCAATTACATTAGAAGCACACATAACCGGTGCAGCCACGCACCCTACGACACCTACTCTCTCTACCGACCTGGACTGCGGTCCCCGAGGGCACGCATACCCATTACCCTTTAGGTCCACACGTTTCACTATTGCCCAGACCATCTCGTCACTGTGCCAAACTGCTGGTTCACTATGACACCACTGTGTGCCCAGCCCCTCAGCTCCCCGCAGAGTCGCTATACGCCCCCGCTTCCCACCTGATCCTCTATGACATCACAGTTTTTGTTTTGTTTGTTTATTTATTTGCACCTCAGGCCCAGCTAGTGTCTCACCCGGTCCCCTAAAATCTCTCATTGCACCCCATGCCCCTCTAGTGTCCCATGTAGTTGCTGTGTGCCCTGCGCCTCTGGTCCCCGGATGTCCCTGTACACCCGCAGCCCCTCTGGTACTGTGTTGTCTCTGTATATATCTTGCCCTTCATGCCTGCTGTTAGCAGCATCGCTGGTGGCCGGGGTAGTGGTATCTACCCAGCCCTCTGGTCCCAATGTACCATTCCCAGGCATGCACACATGTCTGTGCCTTAGCACATGCACGGTCTGCGTTCTCCAGACCAAGTACTGTAGCTAGTCTTCCCATTCGTGCTGCGCTTGGCCTGCCGGAGTGTCTTTGCATTCTCCCTCATTTCCCCTTGTCACCTAGCACCTTCTAAGCACACTGTGCATAAGTGCTTTGTGAATTAACCATCATATCGCTACGCTTACTCTCTACTCTACACCATCACACAATTAGAGTACAGCTATACCCCTCAATAGATTCGGCCTAGCTGCTCACATAGGAACACTACCCCATGAACACCTCATCACTCTAATAAAACACAGCTATATCCCATAACAAACTGACTTAGCTGCTCACATAAGCGTCCTACAGGCCTAACGCAGCCAGAACCCAGTCTGGATGTCCACCCACCAGAATGCACACATTCAACTGATATCGTCACCACCACACCTAACGCTAGGATGCAGCTACCATCAGGCAATTACATAAGCTGCACACATAACTGGTGCACCCACACACCCTACGACACTTACTCTCTCTACTGACCTGGACTGCGGTCCCCGAGGGCGTTCAACCTACCAACGCTTTGAGGTCATACCAATGATATATAAAGCGCTATATAAATGCCAAATAACATAACATCTTCAGCCGGCCCTGCTTTCCGACGTAATCTCTTCTCCAGATCACCATGTGTTAAATGTAATCCTGAGTGCCTGAAGTCCGTTTAACTATAAAACACTTTCAATGGTATTATTTTTCAGCAGAGACTAGTGTGAAGTTTACTATAAATCTGGGTCCACTTCACCACTCTTTTCTCGCTGCAAAGTCATGAGCTTGGAATACCTTGCTAGTCAAAGAGATTGTTTTCTTTCTGTTTATTTTTCCACATTATCCACTATTTTTATTCATCGCTTAAATTTGGCAAAGCCAACTTTGCCGATAATTCCTGTGTCTTTTGACTTTTGGGTTGGTGTAAGGGAACATTGTAACTCAGTTCTTTTTTTCCTTACCGCTTGTGTGTGCATCCAAGCTCTTTTTATCCATCCTACCTTGCTGTTTTTGGTTTTGACACATGTATGGTGGTTCTTTAATGCCACCTTCGGGCTAAAACAATGCCACAGGATTGAGGGAAAAGAGAAAGGTTGGTAAGAAGCAGACTAGTTACTATGGTAAATGAAAGTTATATTGGAATACATTGGCTGCATCATGCATTCTTGTTTTCACTTACTCAACATTATTTGGTCCAGTCCTACGTCATAGCCCTCGTCCAAGTCCTGGCCCTCCCCCTTCTTTTTAGTACTTCGTTAGTCCTTCTCCAGCATTGGCTCTTTCATGGATTCACATGATGTGAATATTTCCTGTCGTCAGGCTGGGAAACCTCAGTAACTTTAATATAGTGGTTTTCCTATGGAAAACTTTGAAGCTTTGAGTGTCCTATCGACGTCCTTATGGGTACTTTAGGCCGCACCAATAGGATGTCCAGTATAAATAGCCCCGCCCTGCGGCTTTTCTTCTGATTTTATCCTCACCAAACCTGGAGGAAACCCGAAAAGGATGTTTGCCTGAAGGGGGAGGCCAGAGGACGCATGTGAATCCATAAAAGATACCAACGCTGGAGAAATGGAGTTACAGGTAAGAAACTATACCTTCTCCAGCACTGGATCTTTCATGGATTCACATGCTGTGATTAGACTACGTAGCAGTAAGAGTACCCAGAGGTGCATAACAGGCAAACAAGACATATGCAACAGGTAACATTACCCAACAACAGAAAAATATAAATGTTCAGTTATTTCGAAAACCGAAAACGGTAGTAGAGCCAAAAAAAGGCCAAAGATGTGGGGTTTACCTTACTGGAACAGGCGTTGAAGCGCTGCATGCCCACTTGCACGTCCTCAGCATGTTGTTGATTCAGACAGTAGTGTCTGGTAAAGATGTGCGGCACAGCCCATGTTGCTGCTTGGCGAATCTCACTGAGCGGTATGCCTGCCCATAGAGCTGCTGAAGCCACCACGGATCTCGCAGAGTGGGCCCTGGGAGCTGACTGTAAAGGCTTGTTGGTTTTCTCATGGCAGAATGAAATCGAATACGATACCCATCATGAGATGCCTTGCTTCGAAATCGGCTTCCCCATGTTGGAGGGGCCAAAAGCCACAGAGAGTTGTCTCATTGTCCTGAAGGACTGAGTCCTGTCCAGATAGAACTCTAAAGCCCTCTTGACATCCAATGAATGCAACACTTTCTCTGCAGGAGTGTTAGCCCTGGGAAAAAAGATTTGTAAGGATATTGTAGTGTTCTTGTGGAACTCCGATGGATATTTCGGGTAGATGACCAGAGTCTGTAGTTCCGAAACCCGCCTGGCAGATGTAATGCCACTAGAAAAAACAATCTTCCACGTGAGAAACTTCACAGCCACCGCTGACATAAGCTCAAACGGTGGTTTCATGAGGGCCAAGAGCACCAAGTTGAGACTCCAGACCGGAGAAAACGTCTTCTTTGGGGGAACATCCTGAAAAGGCCCTTGAGGAAATGTTTAATCAATCTGTCACTGAACAGAGGTATAGAGTTGTGCTGCCGCGTGTACCTTGAGATGGCAGCCAAGTGGACCTTGATCGATGACAATGCCAGACCCCCCTTCGCCAACAGCAGAACATAAGGCAGGAGTTGTGGAGGCAAAACCTGCAATGACTGAAAGTTCAGCTGCTCCGAGCACCAGACACATTACCTTTTCCACTTCCGGCCTTAAGATGTGTTGGTAGATCGCACCCTTGCGGCCGCCAAGGTGCAGCGACAATCCAGAGAAATCCTTAGGTGTCCAAACTGGGAGTGGTCAGGAACCACGCTGTAAGGCTGAGGGAGCCTGGGTTGTGATGCCACACCTTTCCCTCGTTCTGAGACAGAAGATCCGGCTCGGACCCCAGCTGAAGAGGGTCGTCCACTGCTAGGTGAAGGTCAGAGAACCAGGTCTGTCTGGGCCAGAATTGGGCCACCAGGATCATGGAATCCATGGAACCTTGCGCACCATCTGAATCGTTTTCTTGATCAGAGGAAACGCGTATGCGAATAGGCCCGTCCACTGGAATGAGAACACGTCCCCCCCGCCCTCTTGAGTCCGGATGAGACTCCCTGCTGGCGAAGAGACGGCACTGCTTGTTTTATGGGCTGGCAAATGGGTCCAGTGAGGGGAGAGTGGGGGAGGGTACTCCCCCCCCCCCATTACTTCGAATATCCTTGCCATCTCGTCATCCTTCAGCTGCCATTCGTGCATCTGAGCGGATTCTCTGCTGAGAGCATCCGCCTGAACGTTTTAAACCCCTGGCAAGTAGGAAGCCAAGATCTGAACCTTGTGTGCTATGGCCCAGTGCCAGACAGCCTGATCCTTCTGGGACAGGGGCTGTGAATGTGTGCTCCCCTGTTTGCTCAGATAAAAAATAGTTGTGGTGTTCTCTGTCAGAATCCGTACCATTGAGACCTGAATGAGGGGCAGAAAAGACTTGAGTGACGAGTGAACTTTGTCACGACCCTCAGCCCTGATCCCCACTGGCAAGCCCATTGGCCAGGTGGAATCAGGACTCTGATCTCAAATAAGGCCTGGCATCCACATCTCGGGCCCTCTTGGGGCCAGTCCTGGTGCCTTTGGCGCCAGGCTCATATACAGTGAAAGCCATCTGCTCAAGGAACTACTTTTATTTAGACTTTCATCCAACATGGAGGCATCCACATAGCTTGATCCCTAAGAACCAAGCTATGCGGTATAGTGTTTTGGGTGTGGTGGCCTAGGGACTACTTTACCTGGACTACTTTGCAGAGGCTATTTAACCCACATCCGAACAAGACAACACGCTTCACGTTACTTTGCAGCTAGCAACGTGACGCTCGCCGTATCCAGTTTACTCACGAGCCTGGGAAATCAGAACCTGCAGAAAGATAAAAACCTTGTTAGCAGCAGCATTTTACCTGCGATCTCCATCCTTCACTGCTCGCAGCCCCTGGGTAGCTCCGTTGGATCTGCGCTCCGCCCGGACCAAAGGACCTGAAAAAGGAAGAAAAGACATCATTAAAGGAGGTATTGGAGACATTTCAACCACAAATTGCTTAAAAGACTTACCTGGCTGCTCGCCTTTCGGCCGGCATCGCTCCGGGAATCCACACTCGCTGGGAGCACACCGCGACCTACGAAAAAAGGGAGAAAACACAGGTCAGCGAAGACGAGACATCACAGCGCTGTGCAAATCGCTCACTTACCGCATCATAGCGCTTATTGTGCGCCATCATTTACCGGCGAGGCCCAGCTTAGCCAGCTCGCCACGCGGATGCTCCACACATCTAAGGGAGATAAAGAGACATTATCAAACGGAGAAAGGCATGCAAGAATAACAACTCAATAAACAGCAATAAAACCTACCTGAAAGACATTACTTGGGCCGCTGTCAGTGAAGTAACTGGACCGCACATGCCCATGAAAGACAACGCGCCCCTGCCCAAAAAGCAGGAAGATCATCTCGCCAACTTCTACAACAAGGTGAGAAGAGGGCCCAGAGGGGCTGAAGTCATACGGGAAGTGGGGGGAAAACTTCTCTTGGTCGGCCAGTCCTAAACACTGTCCTTCTGTATTTCCAGGCGGAACATCCACCGAGAACCATACCAGGGAATCACTGAGAAGGATACCAGCGACCAACTGGCTGGGTGGTATCCCAGTGGATACCAGGTGAGCGTAACAAACTGCCCTTAAATCCAGAATGTTGATGTGCAACAAAACCTCAGTGAGGGACCACAGGCCTTTGACCTGGAACTGGTCGAGGTGAGCCCCTCCACCAACCTGTGAAACATCAGTCACGATTGTGCATTGAAAATCTGGTTCCACCAGGGGCATACCCCTCACAATGTTTAGTTTAGTTTTTTATTTGATAATGCGCTCCAAACCCAGGGTTAGCCGAGCGCAGCAGATACAAGAATACTTAAGCTTGAGTTACATGCATAGGAGAGATACAGAACATAAACAGCAATACAACTGTACAGGATGTAGGAGGGATTGTATCGAGTAATAGGCAGTAGGGTGGAGGTAGCACCTGCCTCAGTGCTAAGTGTGAGTCGTCATTAGTCCAAAGCCAATTTTTCACGTTGCGTCTGAAACTGGTGTAAGGTAGATTAGCTCTCAGTGCAGGCGGCAATGCGTTCCAGGCATGGGCAGCTTTAACAGGGAAGCTTACTCCACCCGCTTTGGATAGTCTAAATCTGGGTGTTTCAAGTAGTAGGTGGTTAGAAGCTCTCGTATGGTAGGTAGTGGTTTTTCTGGTCAGTCTAGCCGTAATGTAAGAGGGTGCAGTGTTGTTCAGACCTTTGTAGATGAGGGATAGCGTCTTGAGGAGGATTCTGTCGCTGATTTTTAACCACTGGTAGTCTTTCCTAATGTTAGCGATATGGGCTCTAAAGGGTATGTCCAGGGCTGCTCTCAGCGCATTGTTCTGGAGTATTTGCAATTTGTTTATGACTGTTTTACTAGCACCCGCATAGAGGGCGTTACAGTAGTCTAATTTAGACATTACTAGGGCATTGGCTAATGTGATACAATTAGTTGTGGAGAGGTAGGGTCTGCAGGATCTAATTAATTTACAGGTGTAAGCTGTGGATGAGGCAAGGGCATTGGCTTGTTTGTTAAGGGAGTGAGTGGAGTCGAGGTAGAAGCCTAGTGTTTTAACCTCGGTTGCTACTTTAATTATGTTGCCGTCTATGTTAAAGGCACGGTAGTTGGGATTGAGTTTATTGAGGTTGGAGTCGGAGCCCAGAATCAGTATCTCTGTTTTGTCGCCATTCAGGCAGAGGCCGTGGGAGGCCATCCATGCCTGAATGAGGAGGTAGATCTTGTTTACTAGAGCTGAATCTTCTACAAAGTTGCCAGAAAGTGGTATGAGGATCTGCGTGTCATCCGCATAATTAGTATAAGTTACCCCCAATCTGTCAAGTTTGTCGAAAAGTGGCTTAGTGAAGATATTGTACATAGTGGGAGAGACACATGAACCTCGTGGGACGCCACAGGTGATTTGAATTGGGTCCGCTGATGCTAAGGGGGAGAACACTCTCACCGTACGGTTGGCTAGGAAGGATTGTACCCAATCTATAGCTTCACTTGAGAAATGGGCAGCGGACGCTAAGTGGTTGCATAATACTGCATGATCCACCAGGTCAAAGGCCACCAATAGGTCAAGGAGTAGGAGCATAGCTGTTTTACCTTTATCCTTCAACTCGTTGATTTGTGTCTTAAGGTCAATAAGTGCCGTTTCGATGCCATGAAGAGGTCTGAATCCGGATTGGCGAGATCCTAGTAGTTGGTGCGTCTCCAGATAGTTTTGGATCTGGAGGTAAGCTACTCTATCTATGATTTTAAGGAGAAATGGGACCGTGGTGATGGGCCTATAATTGGTAGGGATAGCTGGGTCAAGGGTTTGTTTTTTAAGCAAGGGCAGTACCCATGATTCTTTGAGGTTAGCGGGTACCCTGCTTGTTCTGAAAGATGCGTTAATTAGTTTCGAGATGAAGGGTGCTAAATCTCTTGGTGCATCCTTAATAATTTGTGCTGGGCAGCTGTCACCTTGGCAGTTAGAGGGCTTTAGTGATAAGATCACCTTTTCAGTTTCTAGAGTGGAGATGTTGGTGAATCTGAAGGGTTCATGACTACTTTGGGTGGTTGAACTGGGTGTGTCAGTTAGGTGGGAGGTATGGGTTTTTGTCGGGCTCAGGGCGGCTTTCTTCTTAGCAATTTTAGTTTGGAGGGTGACAATTTTATTAGCTAGGGCATTTTGGATGCTAGTGCACCAATGTTTGTCCTTGGGGACATTGTCTATAGGGGCAATAGGATTTTCCATTTCCCGGAGGATAGTGAAGAGTTCTTTTGAGTTGGACTTAGCCTTGCTGATCCTCTCGTTAAATGAGTCATTTTTGGTTTGGATAATTTCCTCCTTGTATTTTTTGGCGTGATTGTCAAGAAGGGTTTTGTTCTCTGCTGAGGGTGTGTGCCTCCAGATGGCTTGGAGTTTACGTTTTTGGATTTGTAATTCCTTAAGGTGCGGGGAGAGCCACGAATTGAGGTGGGATTTTCGTTTGCTTTTACGTAATTTGGTAGGGGCAATGGTATCTAGAGCTATAGACATGGCACTGTTGAATGTCTCAACTAGTACATTGGGGTCAGGGTTGGTGTCATTAGTGATGAGGGCTGGCAGGAGGAGTGGGAGTAGTTTTTCGGATGTGATTTCTTTTTTACTTCTGGTTGGCATGGATGGTACTGTCTCCTAGTTATTTGGTTTAGGATGCTCAATGGTTGAAGAGAAGGAGATGAGGTGGTGGTCGGTCCAGGTTTGAGGTAAAATGTTGTCGGAGTGAGTCCACCACTGCAGAGTGTCTGCCAGTGACCGAGTGATGAGAACCTTGTTGGACCAGGAGCCGTGGATCTCTGACCACCTTGAAGCAAAAAGCTCCTGCAGCGGCCACATGAAAAGACAATTTGGGATGAGTTGGATGCAGGACGAAACACTGCTGAGAAGAGACATGTACACGCGGACCGTGACCGAAGTTCCTGGTACAAACGAGCCCACCATGGATAACCGCTTCTTTATCCTCTCCTGCCACAGCTTCACCCGATTTAGCTGCATATGAAAGTGAGCCCCTAGAAAAACTAAGTCCCTGGAGGGCATTAGGCAGGATTTGGCGAGGTTGACTGCAAAGCCCAGACGCTGTAACCGGAGCATCGCTGCGTTGAGAGATTCCGATGTCTGCTGACGAGTCGCCCCCCTGACCAGCCAGTCGTCCGGGTACAGATAAACATGGTGTCCGTTCCTGCGGAGGTATGCTGCCACTGGAGCCAAGCACTTGGTGAACATCCTGGGCTCTGACTTTAGGCAAAAGAGGAGAACCCGAAACTGGAAATGGCAGTCGCTGACCATAAACCATAGAAACTTGCGATGCTTGGGGTGCATAGGATGTAAAAATATGCATCTTCGAGATCCAAGGACACCAGAAATTCTCCCAGATAAACCGTCCGTATGATGTCTGGCAACGTTGGCATCCTTAACTTTTGGCATTTCACATTTTTGTTTAGTGGCCTTAAGTCCAGAACGGGGCACCATTTTCCGCTCAGGCTTTTTGATGACAAAGAACCGGGAGTAGGTTCTTCTTCCTCTTTCCGACACCGGGACCCTCTCTATAGTCCCCTTCTGTAGCATCAGACGCACCGCCTGCCCCAAGACCTGTAGATGCGGCTGTGCTCTTTTCACCGGTGGAATAGGGAGTTGCGGATGCCAGAACTCCGAGTGGCTGTATTGGATGAATCCAGCACCCATCTGTCGTGATCAAACGCCACTCGTCGATATGTTGTGCCACCCTCCTTCCAAGTTGACTGCCCATGTGGCAGTCATTGTTGAGGATTGGACTGACGGCCTCTATGAGCGGAGGAGGAGGAACCCCTCTTTCGCTGTCCTCGGAAGTCCTTGTTCCGTTGAGCGGACTGGAAAGATCGTCAGAAATCCTGGGAGAAATAGGTAGAGCGACCGTACTCCTTGTCGCGAGATCCTGCAAACCTGGCGTTCCCAAAGGTTCACCGAAATGAGCGAAAGGGGCAAAAGACTGCCTGCCCTGCAGAGCTGTCAGGGACCTTCCAGTATCAGAGTCTTCCTTCATGTTCTTCAGTGCCTCGTCAATCTTTTTTCCCAAACAGCTGATCCCCTTGTGCTGAACTTCTGGCTGGAAGTCAGCACAGCGGAGCCAGGCCTGCCGCCGGAGAATTACACCATTATTAATCTGCTTAAACCCAGATTCTGCCAGGTCAACCGCAATATTAATAATATGATTGGAGGCTTCCTCCCCCTCACAAACCAAAAGCATTGCCTCCTTTCGCTGTTGCTCAGGCAGGTGGTCCAACAGAGGAGCCAATCTGTGCCACATCTTGCGGTCGTATCGCGCCATGATAGTAAACGAGTTGGCCGCTTTGACTGTAGTAGCGCCCACCATGAGCGCCTTTTTTTTTTTGTCTGGGGGAAGTCGCACACTTGTGCTGGCTATGCGTCTTCCAGCTAGCTGCTGCCGACTCTGGAGTGGGCTGCGATGTTAGGCACTTTGGCATTGACTCCATGTCACAACCCTTGGCAAGCCCACTTGCCAGGTAAGATCAGGGTTCGGGACTCCATCAAGGCCTTGGAGGCCTTGAATCCACTCCCAAGACACTCTTGGAGTCAGTCCTGGCTCCAGGCTCATATTCACTATGCAGAACATGTTTGAAGGGGGACTACTTTTCATTAAGTTTGCAGTTAACATGGAGGCATTCGCATAGCTTGGGTCCTAAGAACTAAGCTATGCGGTATAGTGTTTTGGGTGTGGTGGCCTGGGACTACTTTACCTGGACTACTTTGTTGGGAGGCTATTTAAACCACACCCAAGCAACAGAGCATGCTTTGCGTTACTTTGCGTTACTTTGCAATCTCCATCCTGTCATCCGCTCTCCAGTGAACAGCTTCTTCTGGGCTCCGCACACCTACAGGAACGAAGCGACCTGAAAAGGAAAAGGAGAAGGACAACATTAGAAAAGACATATTCCGGCATCGCTTAAGCCCCGAATCTTATATGAACCTTACCTGGCTTTTCATTTTACGGCCGGCATCGCTCCGATGTTCCTCACCCGTTGGAAAAGGACCATGACCTGTAAGGAAGAGAAGAAACGCAGGTTAGCAAGGCAAGACAAAAGCAGCGCAGCGCATTACTTACCGCATTACAGCACACATCCCGCGCCATCATTACCGGCGGTGCTCAAACCTACCTGTACAACACACCGAATCTCCTGCACCCCTAGGGAGAAAGAAAGGACATGGTTAATCACAAAAGAAAGGCAGTCAAGAACAATCAGCGCTATACAAAAACTGCTGTAATAAGACCTACCTTAAAGACACTTGAACGGGCACACGCCAGTGAAGTAACTCTATCGTCCACGTCCACTGAAGACTACGTACCCCTGCTAAGAAGGCAGGACGGAGAGCACGCCTAATACAGCAACAATGTGAGGAGAGGGCCTAAGGGGCTGAAGCCAAAAGGGGTGTGGTGGGGGATACTTGAGTCAGACAGTTTTTAACCCAGCCCTCCTGTGTCCTCAGGCTAGACCTCCTCCGAATACACCATCCGAAAATCGAGAGAAGGTTCTGGCAACCAACCAGGGCTGAGTGGCGTCCCCGTCATTACCAGGTGAGCGTAACACTCTGGCGCCTTGAACTTCTTCTCTAAGCGCCCCCTGACCGCAGTTTCCGTGAATTGATGGCGCATAGTTCGAATCCCTTCCTGCCACACGTGGTCTAAAATGGGGATAGAGAAGACTGCCTTTTACCTCTTCCCCATATGATCAAACAAAAAACAGTCTTTCCTCTCCTCCTCTGAAGTGAGGCCAAACTCATTGCATTCCTTTGCCATCATGGCATGAAAGGCTCCAACATCATCCAGCTGAGAAGGCTGTGCCGGGCTTCTCGGAGAATCCATATCTAAATCAGTGTCCTAGGTATCCGCCCGTCTGGGCGACGACGAGACCGTCGAGAGAGTGTCCTGCGACATGCTGTCCGGCTCAGACTCCACCAGTTCCCTTTCCCCCTGATCCCTACGAGGAGGGCTGAACGCCCTAGAAGATGGCACAGTAGGCAGAACCGGGGTGACCTTCTAGGATGTGGCCCTCTATGGCGAGGGACTTCCGAAACCTCCCCCTGACGCGGAATGGCAGGCAAGGCCCTGAATTTAAAGCCAGAAGTACGTGAATGCCTTGTTTCATTCGCATCTGTGTATATTTCTTTCAATTACCATTAAAAGGGTTGACCTGCAGGATGCAATTAGTAACTGTCTTCTATGAGAGTACAAAAGGGATGGGCCCTAGGTCTAAAACTCCTCTTGGGTGTCGCTCTATTGGTGGCTAGGTTATTCTAGCTGCGTGGTTATGGGTAGGTGGAGGTGCTGCACACCTACTTTTTGAGGTAAAAACTAGTTGAATCCGGGATACCTTGCGCTAGTTAATTAGATGGCTATCTACACAAAAGTCTTTCAAAACCCATTTTGGTTTTATTAGTGTTTTTTAGACAAATAGTCATAAGGGGTCAGTCGACATGTGTTTCGACCTCAGCGGTCCTTTTCAAGGGTAGAGTTTAAGAGAATGTGATGCCCAGTCTATTCGATCCTGGGCTGGAATTGATCCTGCTTTCCTGGTTAGGCTGGGTGCTGTTAGGCCATTTCTGCTGCAGTGTATGCTAAGCGTACACAGTCGAACTAGTCTTCTACGAGACCATGCCCAACTAGTGGCACCGAGTTTGTCACACACCAGGATATTTTAAAACTGTGTTAAACTCACAACTAGAAGTGCTATACTTCTTAGTAATGTAAAACATTTTGCAGTCACTTAAAGTGGTGTTTTTTCACATGAACAGCGCACTGAATGCTAAAGAAAACCGGCGGCAGTTGCAAAACTAGGGAAACATTAATGTTGAAGACAACACAAGCCTATGTATTGACGATTCACATAATCGCATCACTTCTCCCCAGAGGGGTGATCTTCCCTGTGAGGCTAGTGAGGTGAGCCTGCTATGCAACATTCCTGCTAGGGGTGGCGGAATGCAGGACCTCACAGGGAGAAACTGCCCTCATGGGAACAAGGACTACCGTTCCGTGATGGAACTCCCTAACCCCCTTACCCTCGAGAGATATAATCCTCAAGGTCTTCCATGAACCAACCTGAGAAGTCTACTGTCTGTTATTGTAATGCTCCCTCCTTTCCTTATATAATACATGACAATAACAACACAAGGAGGAAGACACAAGGTGATCATGAGTCTTCTGTCAAATGTACTGACAAGAGGAAGATTGAAGGAGTGATGCGAACTACTCCTTTTCTAAGTATCAGCAGTACTGAGAAGAGGTGGCCCCAAGGAATCATGCAGAATGTCTCATCAATGCAAAACGGGGACTCTGGCACTCTTCTAGGGAGGATCCAGCTACAGACCATAGAAGGGACTTAATTAAATGAGAACCTAGCGTGAAGCCCGTCAACCCTGGGAAGTTCAAATCTGGGCATGAAGAAGCAAGCAGCTGAAGCTAGTCCTCGGCCGTGAGGACGTCGTGGAAGGCTCGAAAGAACTCCCTGTCATGGAGCGGAGGACGGACCTAGGCAGAAGCTGGAACCAGGCTAATGGTGGCATGGGTGGTAGATTATGCAGTCAACTACGCTGACACCATAATTCCTAGTAAGCCGTGAGGCCAACACAGTGCAGCAGAGAGAGAGACATTGAGAACCCTCTGCAAGAAGATGCAAGACCAACACCCCGGGACGAGCAGGCGATGTGGCCACATGAGAAAGAAGGAAATGGGAGTCATGGCAGACCCGGTAGGAGTTTAAGCAATACTGAAGAGCACTTCGGGAGTAATCTCCTTCATCACAGTAATTACAGAGAAGGTGTTAAGGGTGAAGAGCACCTCCCAGGAGTAAGCCTCCTTTTCCTAGTAACAGTGATAAAGACATCACAAAGGAAGAGTACATCAGGAGTAATCTCCCTTGTCACAGTACCAGTGCCAAAATTACCAAGAGTGAGGAGGGCATCAAGAGACCGCTTCCTCATCGGAATAATCTAAAGGAAGATTTCAAAAGCAGAGAGTGCCTGAGGAGAAGGCTCTCTCATTGCAATAATAAGGGAGACATTGAGAACCAAGGAAGCTACAAGAGGGGTCTCTTTAACAATAGCGCTGTTAAGAATAGTGGAAGAAGCCAATGATACTTTGGGGGTGATCTCCCTTGTTTCATTGCTCAAGGAGAAGGCCAGGGAAGCCTGGGACTCTATGTTGTATTGAAAATGAAGAACTGTTGGACATTTGGTCAAGCCAAGGAAAGTCCATTGGAGGAACTACAAGGACTCTTGAAGACTCACCAGAGACTATCCGAAAACAGCCTTTCAGACTGATACAGCTTGACCCGATGGAATCATTCTTCTGGTCTCACCTTTTTGTTGAATCAGAAGTTGGTTCAAAAGATTGTCAGAAAGCAGCCCTAAAGCCGAACTAGCTGAACCAGGAGAAGGTATTTATTCTCCTGGTGACCTTCTGAGTCTCTTTTGTTAGTGGTAGGGTCAGTTTTAGACAGACACTTTAGTTGACAACCACCCAAGTTAGAAGTCAGTTACGCAGGGCAAACCCTTTAGTTGTAGGGAGAGAAAAGACCTTTTCCTTTTTGTTAAATAAACTTCTTGAAATGCCACCTCTTTGTCAGACTCCTTCTTCTGACTTACTAGAGTAAACATTTGTCATTTAATAAAATAGAATGTTGGTACCTGTTCAAAATGAAGTGTGAGGTTACCATCTTTCTATTTTATTGGCAGTTAATTTTCAAAATTATTCTTATTGCAGGGAAGGCATGGTATCACAAGTATTGACACTGACACAATGGATACACTTTGTAAAACCTTTATTGAAAATGTTGGGGTTGGAGGAACTCCATTTTGCTCTGTAGCTAAGATGGGAGTGGTCTCGACCATCAAATGATGAACTTAACAGTACTAGTGGAGTCTGTCAAATCAAAATGTCCTATGATAACCAAAAAAACCTAATGCCTGCCCCATCTCTTGTACAAAAAGTGTAAAAAGGAAAAGGAAAAAATCAGTGTTGAAATGATAATGTGGCTGAGCCAGCTTTCCTCTCCATGTTAGGCCTCACAAAGTAAGGCGATCCTTGTAGGCAGGATGAACACTGTGGCTCGGTTTCCAAAGCTATACACAGTTCAAAACCGTGGATCGAGGCCTGTGTGGCCTTCCATGTTAGTATTTCTCTGACTTCCAAAATAATGTTTCATCCGAAACATTCACAAAGATCCCCCTCTGCCAGGCTCAGACCTTTCACCACAGAGTTCTCTTAGGTACCCCTCTGTCGGACTCGGACCTCTCACGATAAGGTTCAACACAAAATTGCAAGGGGTCTCCCTTCTCCAGGATTATTATACTTCGGGTCTCACTTAGTCGGCTCGGACCCCTTTCGGATGTGGAAGTCTGAATGTGCGTGGCTTTCTTTACAGAGCACCGCGGACCACTTCGACTCAACGTTCACTATTTCACTTTTGCTGTTTGTTCGGCTTTTAGCTTCAAACAATGTACCTTTCGCAGAGACTTTCAAATGGGCTACCTCTTTTCACCGGACCCCTCTGTTACTTAGTATCGATGATCTTGCGGCTGCATTTTATTTTAAAGTCCATTCACGGGTCTGGTCTGCCTTTCTTCGCATCCCATCCACACGCGTTCAGCCTTCACTTGTGATGCAATGTTGCTGCTTCATTCGCTTTAACACACACCAGTCTCTCGTGTCGCTTGGCAACTCGCTGGCTGTGTCCGTTTCTTTCTTGGATTGCGATTTCCAATTTACGAGTCAAGGTTAGTACTACAGGCTTGGCCTCGCCAACCCAACTCTGCCATTCACCTGGGAGGGTCGCTGGCGTCCTTGCAACACAATGCAATCTTCACTTGTGTGATCTGGCCTTCTCCACATCTTTCGCTTTCTGTCGGAGGCAAGGACATCCAGTAGGGAAGCCTAGGGTTTTTCAGACTACTGGTCTCGTCCCTTGGTCCGTTGCTCTGCTCCAGTAAGTGTGACTTTGTCCCGGATGTTCTGCTCTTACTAGGGTTCTGCCTTGCCCAAAGTGTGTCCTTAGTTGTTGCTTATTATTCGTGTGGGGAGAGATTACACTAAATGCATACACCCGATACCAGTAAAGTGCCTGACTTTGCCTGTCCCGATTAACGGGACAAGTTCAGTACGATGTGAGAGAGTTAGTCTTGTTACTCTGTCACCTTCTTCCTCGGCCCAGTGTTTGTGTAAAAAAAAAAAGGGGGGGTTTGGGACTTTGGAAAATCCTATAAAATAGGATGGAGTAGTTGAACGAACAAACACGGGGGGAATACCACGTCTCACCATCAGTTATCTCACCCCCACCCCCCGAAACCCCCCACCCAGGTGATCCTCCCACACTGGTCCACACCCAGGAACAGGATCCAAAAGCGATGGCTGTGTCCTGGCCACCTGGATGACAAGTCCCAGAGGTCTAGCGGGTGAGACACCCTTTGGTTTCTCATATTATTTAGAACATGTTGAATACAAATGAATGAAGTCATTGAAATGTTATTTGATAAGAATGGCTTACACTTCAATAAGTCCTTCATGCATACACAATTCATGGGAATTTTTTAGTTGACTTAGGTAATGCTAGCTAGCTCTCCAGTGAAATCTCAGACAAACTGCTTTCTTCACTTCAGCCCTGCACAGATGGTCAAATATGGGGAAGGTTTCTTTCCCTGGGGGGTGGTTTCCCAGTAGGTTCTTGGGTCTGGAGTGGGAAAATGTCTGTTGCTGTGAAAATCTATTAGTTTCACAGTAATACAAACTGCCAAATGTGACGACCAGGCTTGTGGGTTAATGATAAAGCCCCCACCTTTGCGAAATCATCCAAGCAGAAGATATTCTTTTAAATGCAGCTTAAAATACAGGTATAGGCTGAAACATGGTGTGCTGACCTGATGAGAATCAGGCGTTTTCTCCTATTGCCATGTTTCAAAGTTAAATTATTGCGCTTAATGTGTCACTTTTTGGACCTCTGCTCGAAGAAAAGCAAGCAGATAGCCAGTCTCATGGAAACCCAAACAAAAGAAGTACTTGTCATTTGATCCTGGCTAATTATTTCCTGAGGACTGGTCTGGACATGTATGCCTTTCCTTAGTTTGAAAGTACATAATAATTTGCAGCTTTACATATCAAATACATTTTGCCTATACATCTGCTCTCATACCACTTAGAAACGAGCAGAATAGTGTGTAATGGCTGCAGGGCCTCCTTGATCAAATGAATCCAAACAGGATATTTGTACGATCATTAAACATTAATACCATTATAAATATGAATCACTTCATACAAATTATCATACCTATTTTTCCCACATCTCCCAATGTTCATGAGTGACCGGGATCCCAGAAATCCATATTTCATCGATGGTGCATGTTGCTACAATGAAATATGGAATCAACATGATTTTGCATTCAAAAGTGTGAGAACAAATAGCCCCCAGCTTTTCATATTCAGAAAGTAGTAAGTCTTTTGAAATTGACGGGTGTATTAGGTCAGAGTGTTGCCTGTCATGCAAGCCAATGGAAAGATTCTCCTCAAACAGTGTGACATAAACGAGGGGTATGATCCATGATTATGACAGAAACACACAGGGACTAGGGATCAGATGCTGAAATCAAAAGCTACACAAAAGGGATGGCATTTGTTTTGCAGAAGTACATTTTTTTTACATCTTCAATAGCTTAATGTAGTACAAAAGGCTCCCCCTCCTCAGCCTCACTCCAACCCCTCCATCTGTCAAGCCTTGACTCCTCAACCAAGCTTTCCCCTTCAGTATTCTGCATCACACTTACTATCCCAACACACCTCCCCATCTTTACCGCCATACACTAGTTGTTGGATTAACCTTCATAATTCCATTCATGTTCCACACTTGCCCTTATTCGACCTCTATGGGCCCTCTTAACAGCCTCCCTAACTCTCATTGGTTCCCTGAATAGCATGTCCCCCTTTTTTTTTCACACCCACGTTTCTTACTTGCATCCAATCCCTTCCATCAGGACCAAATCCTCCTCAGCAATCCTCACATACCTCCTTTCCTCCCCTTTTATCTTGAGCCTCTCCATTTTCCTCTTTACTTTTTCCACATCCACCACTCTTTGTGACGCTCGCCTCATCCATGGAGGACATACCCTGGTATGCGCCTTCTGCCCTCATCAACTCGAATGGAACCTCACCAGTAACAGCATGTGGTGATTCTGTCAATGCCCCAATCATTCCAACACCACCTCCTTCCTCTCTACCCCACACACACATGCACCTCCCTTGCATCATCCATCAAACATCTTGTTTCACCACACCATTTGTCTCTAGATGGCATAGCACAATTCCATTGTGTCTAATGCTGCACTTTGCCCAAAACA
This sequence comes from Ambystoma mexicanum, assembly GCF_040938575.1. Classification (NCBI taxonomy): domain Eukaryota; kingdom Metazoa; phylum Chordata; class Amphibia; order Caudata; family Ambystomatidae; genus Ambystoma; species Ambystoma mexicanum. The sequence continues at coordinate 685,431,409 of NC_090934.1, read as the reverse complement.
CAGACATTTCTCGACTGGGGTCCATTATCCGTCAAGACACTACCCGGATACCTCTCGCAAGAGGACACTTCCTTCAGGAATTCTATCACTTTTATCGTTGTATCACCTTCACCTGGATCCACTTTGCATGTTTTGGTTGACCTATTCTAAAACTTCCATCCATGCCCTAGTCACAGCGATGAGCCCTATGTGCGCTATATCTATTAATTTTTACCTAATGCTACTTGGTACAACTGCAGGAACTATGGAGAAGAGGGAACTTTGGGTCTCATGGAGTGGTCTTGTCTCTATAACAGTATTGGAACTAGGTTTTGTCCTAAATTAAAGAGGGAGTACAGCTGCTCATGGACCCATAAGTGGTTAGTCTGGGGATTAGTGACTAGGAAGAGGTTTACTCAATTTCTGGCCACACAGCTTCCCTGATAGCTCAACTATTAAATACATCCTGTCTGAGATTGACACAATTCTGGAAGGCTGCTATGGTCCAGTAATTGCTCATTATCGTGTTAAAATCTGTGAGGTGCCTTCTATGCAGACACTCTCCGCAACGATTTCCAACTCCTTTCAGAAATGCTTGACTGCTTGTTCTTCCCTGCTGTAACTCCAGAAAGTTATAGAACACTTTTATTGTAGGCTGTTGATGCTAAAATGTTTTTCCTACTTTAGCCTTGTGGGTGTAAGCTTGCGGGCCCAAAGATCTAATAAACCAAGAGATTCTTTGTGGCTTTTCCTGTCTCAATCGATCTCACAACACATACATGCTGTGTTCACTCCAAAAGGGAAAATGTCCCGATAATGGCAAACACACAGAGTGTGTGGGAACACCTCTGTTTTATTCCTTTTCCTCCTTCACACTGCCATGTATCGCGGCAAAACCCCTGCGCATGCGCTCACTCGCGCTTCTCATTCGTCCTTGCCGTGTGATGAGGCTCTGTCCTATTCTATTAACTGTGCGCTCTCCGGACACAACGTCTTCCCCTCGTTGGCAACAATTGCATTTTACTCACAGTTCGCCTTCTATTTCTTCTATCAGCCTTACTGGACTTCTGATACACCATTGTGATCTGGCGGACGATCCCGCCTCTGAACCAGTGTCTATGACCCTTGAATTGTCCCCTCTCAACTCCTCCTGCTCTTCTTCAAACTCGCTCTCCTCTACAGTATGTTTTTCATTGCATTCACGATAAAGCTTGAACTGTGATACGTTTTGTGTAATCACCCGTCCTGGAGATCCGGCAGTGACCATTGACCCTGTTAGCCGAGATATCACCAGGTGTGCGGGATCAAATTTGGATTCACATTTTCCTCTCTTGTCTGCGGTGCACACGCACTTTATCTCCCACCTCCAGCGTGGATGTTCTTTCCCCTCTCCTCTTATCTGCGTATGCCTTCTTTGCTTGTTTCATGATGGCGTCTTTGCTCTGCAGCTCTGGCAGGTCTCTTTCACGAGTCTCCTCCCTGTGCGGTATCCTGGTTTACACCTTTTTCTGTTTGAAAAACCAGAGGGTGTTTCACAACCTATTAGCCAGGGAATCCCGTACTCTGGTGGCCTGGGAAGAGTTATCGCTATTGAATCCCGAACCTGGGGGTGGACAAGCGAGGGAGGATCACATGGGTAGGGGGCCTTCGGGGAGTGCGGGAGAAGCACCCGATGGTGAGACATGGTATCCCCCCTTTTCCATTTTTTTAACCCCTATCTCTGCTTATTTTATGGGAAACTTGCATAATCCTTCCCCACATTACATTGTCAACACTACTGTGCCGAGGAAGATGAGGAATGAGGTCATACAGATTACTCCTATTGACTTACAATGGCTCTGTCCCTATGATACGGCTAGGCAGAGTCGGGCACATAATCCTAACTATGCACATCTGCCACCTGTTAACACGCCCGTTCAGGCGATTAAAAGGTAGCATGCACAGGCACACGGTGAGCGAGGCCAGGTACAAGAAGGAACAGCTCTTATAGGGTTTATGCGAACCAGGCAGTAGAAGTCGGAAGGCCGTGGGGCTGATCTACAGTTACAAAGATCGAGAGAGAGACAGGTGAGAATCCCACACTTTCGGCAAGCCGTAAGCGTCCGCAGACTGAATCCGAGTGAGCAGATGAAGAAAAACTTCAAGGTACTTGAAAGCGGCACGTGCCCCTCCCGGGTGAACGACAGAGTTGGGAAGGAGCAGAGGAGGCGTTGGAAACGGCCTTGACTGCTGTATCAAGAGCGTTGATGAAAGAATACTGAAGTGAGTTATCGAAGGCAACAAGTGTCCGGTTTGTGTTGAAAGCCAAATGTAACTGTAACTTAAAAGTTGAAGGTTGCACGTGTGCCGATAAAACGCGTAATGAAAAGGACAATTGCTGATTTGTAAAGTAATGGATACAAAGTAACAGAGCGGTCCCGCGAGGCAAGATCGCACATTCAAACGTCTCTGTTAAATGTTCTGGGTTGAACGGGAACTTAAGGCAAGAAAGTAACCGTGGTCCCGAAATAAAGTGAAATGAATATGAGCAAAGTATGTGAACTCTGAATATGCCAAAAAGGCAACATTTATGAACTGTGAGAAAAGGCCAAGAAGGCAAACCAAAGAGAATACAAAACTACAAGTACCAAGAAGCATTGGTGTTGTAAGGAGAGGAAGATTGTGGATAGTAGAATCAACGAAAGAAAGGTCGAAGTGGTCATGCAGAGGTCTTGGTAAAATCCTTGCAGTTTTGAAAGTCTTCGACAGTGAAAATACACCGGAGACAAAACGTGGTGAAGCGAACCCCACCAAAAGAAAGACCGGCTCGAGCCCGGCAGAGGGATGCCTGTACAGAACTATGTGATAAATGAAGAAAGTGAATGTGACGAGAGGCAGGCTCGAGCCCGGCGGAAAGGAAGCTTGTGTTGTATTATGAGAAAGTAAAGGTCCAAAGTGGAACTGTATGTTTGTGACAAGGCAGAGGAAGCCTAAGGAAGTGAACTACCAGAATCTTGAAGCCCATACTTGAACTTAGTGTACCAGCATGCCAACGTGTGCAAGACTGAAAGAACTGTGACATCCATCTTTACTTTTTAGGAAACTCTCTAGACCTTGTGGTGCTGAACGCGGGGAAGGGAGTTGTTATTTAAGCCATTCTGACATTGCTTTTGAGACACTATTTTCCTTTTGTATTCCCTTAACACATTTGTCATTTGAGAAGGATGACCATGTTCGTTTTGTTTAGTATAGGCCTTTTTATTTTGACTAGCCTGTCTAGGACTGTTTTATTATTTATTTAATGGTCGAGATTAATCCCATTCTAGAATTCAGGCACGTTATGAATTCTACCAACCCAACCAAAATACCAATTATGGGTTTTTTCGAAACTTGTATCCATTGCGTCTTGTCTACTATTGATACCACGCCTTCCTTAAATCTGGAACACACGCTCGGAAGGACATTTCCCGGTCATTCCATGTGGCGAATTCCTGTAGTCTCTGAGCATGCTGCAGTTCGTTTTGCTGTAGTACTTTCTCAAGACTTCCCTTAAACCTCTCCACCATCTCATTGGCCGGGGGCCAAAGTGGTGTTATATTTCTGTGGCGAATGCCCAAGTAGCTCATGAATCTTGCAAATTCCCAACTGCTGATCGGTGGTCCATTGTCTGGCTTGAGCACTTTGGGAATGCCCCATTCTGAAAATATTGTCTAGCTCATGGAGGACGGCACTGGCCGACGTGGACGTGATCATCAGCACGAGAGGGAACCGAGAGAATTCATCCATCACCCCCATCCAATATTTGCCACATCCAAATTGGTCCAAAGAAATCTACGGCTACATGAGTCCACGGGGCATCTGGCATTTCTGACATCCGGAACGGTTGTGGGTGGTTGGGTTTGTCCGTGCACTGGCACAGGTGACACCTCTGTACCGTGTCATATACCATCCCATCAATACCGGGAAACTACATGGTGTCCCTTATTTCTCGCCTGGTGGCAACCATGCCTCGATGACCCTCATGTGCTAGATCCACCGCTTGCTGTCATAAATCTGTCGGTATGGCAATGCGACTTCTACACATTATGATGCCCTCAGTGGTCATTGACAGCTCCTCCTTCACGTTTCTGAATGCCTGCCTGCATTTCCTGCTTGTACGGAGGGTGTGGGTGGACACAGCTGAGTTTATCAGTCTTTTTGAAGAAGTTGTGAGATTTCTTATAAGGTAATTTGCGAATCTCAGAGACCCAATGTACCCCACATTGGTATAATGGGGGTCCGAAATGCATCAGCGCTAGTGACTTTCTGCATCTTTATATGAATGAACTTTAATTAAAAGACTTTGCACATTACCTTGATGTATCACAAGAAGCCTCTTTTGTGTCCAATGATAGACCAAGAAGAAATAAATGAAAAATGATTTTCAGTAGTCTTCACTGCGATATTTGGCGACCGCAGGTCTGATGCAATCTTTCATCAGAAACTTTTGTTAGAGGAATTTCCTGCTTGCTCACCCCTCTGTTCGCTGTGTCCAACTCTCTCCACCTCTGAGAATGTATAAGCTCTTGTATTTTCTGTAGTGCTCTGTCCCTGAGGTTGTGCTACAACGCTTGTGGTGAGAGGCTATGGTGGTCCTTGTTGAGTGAGAAAATTGATGTACTTCTCCGCTATTGACATCTCACGCTTGTGTTTCGGGAGGGGGTGACGTGACAGATATCGTGGCAAAACCCCTGAAACAAGAAAAAAGACATTATACTTGTGGTCGCTCTAGCGTCTTAAAAAAGGTAATTAACTTGAATTTGTGGAAATAACCTCAAGATGGGCAGTCCGTAAACATCCTGCAGGTCGTAACGGAAGTACATTAGAGTCAACAGCAAAAATGCACTTGCCACAATTCCATCATCCATTAAAAGGTTACAACTTCCTCAGTAATTTGCATTTGAAAACAATAGAAGACTGGTGATGATTACATGACTTTCTGTCCCTAGAGCACCCTAAATTGTAATGTAAATGCATTCAAATCTACAGAAATGATTCACCAGACATAATGACAGCCAGAAATAAAAGGGTTTGAATATCTTTAGCAGGACATGGGCAACCACCAACTTTGCGGGCATCCAACCAGGTATATGTGTTGGCAGATATGTGGTGCAAGTAGAGTGAGAACCGTGCGTGTTAAACTATTTCAACTGCTCCCATATAAATGTGTGCAATCTATGTGGCAATGTGCCAACAGATGTGCCCTTCCATCAAGGCTTTTGCAAACCCTTTTCTGTTGTGGAGGACCAAAATCCTACAATTTGCAAGGGCTTTTACTTGAAACTTTTTTTCCTAACGTGCTCAGTGGCTACTTTTTCAGGTTCTGTCTATTGTGGGGAGAACTCGGAGTCAAGTGTTAGAAGACACATTCGGGGAGCCGGGTACACACAAAAGGGGGGGGATCACCGTTATGCATGTATTAAGAGCTATAGAAAAAACACAAGTGCGAACGCCATCTTGGGCAAATGGCAGCTATCTAGAATGTAGGTCCAAGCTCAGCAAATAGTATTAGGTGCTTGAATATTGGGTCCCTCGCATGAGTGCGAACACCACTCCCACCCCGGTCAGGTCACACTCTGCCCATGACATCCTCCATTGTTCTAAAGAATTGCAGGCCCTCGCACACAGGGAAGAATGCGCCCTGTAAGGTCATGAGTAGGGAGCAGCGTGCCTCTTGGCAGAATCCTCCTGTGAGACAGATAGCCAGGGGTCCTGCCCCCAACGATCCCAATATGAGAAATACAGCTCTGCAATGCTTTCATCCTAAAACCCCCACATGCCACAGGACCACCCAGACCACTGACCATAAAACTTTGACACCCCTCGATCTATGACTAAGATCAAAAGGCAAGGCTATCGCGCCTTCAGAAATGGGTCATGTGATTTGTGCAGTGAGGTGCAGAGGAACAATTATTTATAGCCCAAAAACTAAGGTGGAGGACCTTCTGAGTTGCTGAGCTGCCTGGGAATGAATGAAGTATGTGAGTTAGTGTAACCTCGACTTTCCCACAGCCCATTGAGATACTTGCCAGGTGTTTGTAACAATGATAAGGCAATACTGCATAACAGAGTGGCCAATTGGTGTTAGACAAGCCTCACCACGGATGATGAGCCCAGCAGCACCCACGTGTATGCAGAGGGACAGATGAGGACGGACCAATGGCCTGGCATCGCATATGCAGCAGGCCCTACAGCTATAGGCCTCCGCCAATCCGTACTGTAGAATTGTGCTATCTATGTTGATGACACCAGTGGCGCTTTTCGTGTTTATAATGTGCCACCCATGACAATGGAGCTCCGAGCGTTCTTGTGCAGCAGCTGATGTTTTTTTCTGTTTTGTGGAAATAAACTTGTTACCTTTGCAAGCGCATCTTGGGCCTTCTTCCCTAGCGGGTTGTATTTTTTCTGGTGAGTGTACAAGGGTGTGCCTTCATTTGGTGACCCTGATGTGATCCCAGCACCCCTCTGCCGGCAGAGGCTTACAGGCTGCTTCTCTGGTGGGCTGCGCCCACCTACAGCAATCAGTCCCCAAAAACGCATAATATCGAGTGGTTTGCAAGAGCCGTCTTTGCAGAATTCCTGTCTGCTCCTTGCAGCTGGGCGCGGCTCGTGAGAGAGTGCAATGCAACTTTTTTCCCCTTCAGCAGCCGCTGACCCTATGCCCATTACCTGTGGTGTGCCACAGGGTTCTTGTGTCTCCCCCATCATGTACAACATTTTTACAAAGTCCCTTTTCGATGATCTAGATGGCCTGGGTATCACCTACACGAACTATGCTGATGATACCCAGATCCTCATTCCGCTGACGGGGGATTATGACAAGGATTTGCCCTTTGTAAATCGTGTGTACCTCATCCAGGCATGGATGGCCTCTCATGGTCTTTGCCTGAATGATGACAAGACAGAACTCCTCATCCTAGGCACCGCACCCAACCTTAATAAATGAGGTCAAAACTACTCCTCTTTTGTCATTGACAATAATATCATCACCGTAGCGAAGAAGGTTAAAACCTTAGGATTCTATTTAGACTCAACGCTCACCTTCAAAAACAAGTCAATGCCATGGCTTCCACTACATCTTATACATGTAAACTTATTAGGGCATCCAAACCATTCCTCTCACCAAACAACTGCATCACTCTAGCCAGAGCTTTGATCCTATCCAATTTGGGTTATTGCAACGCGCTCTACATAGGTAGTAACAAATACATCACAAATAAAATACAAACCTTACAAAACAATGCCTTAAGAGCAGCCCTAAGCCTCCAGAGGAAAGCGCATATCTCAGAGACTAGAAGATCGTACAATTGGCTTTCTACTAAAGATCAAATTTTCCTTAGATCGGTCTCTCTGACCCATAAATGCCTACACCAAGCGGCCCCTCAATATTTGATAACGAGATTCACCAGACCGACTTCGTGCCGCCCCTCTAAAAAGGCCAACTCAAACCTCCTCCTTGTCCCTAGATTTAAACATACTATGTCTGGAGGGAATAGCTTTACCGTCAAAGCAGCACAGTTCTGGAATTCCTTACCACCATCCCTCGGGGAAGACCTTCCCTACCGACAATTCAGATCTAATACCATCCGCTGGATCAAGGAACATGATACTTAATGCTAGGACATCCAATCTCTTCGACTGCCGCGCCTACTGTAAATTGTGTATAAATTGTATATCCTCTCACTTCTATGCGTAGATATATCTACAACTTGTAAACTATGTATATTCACCTATAACTGATACTTTGATGTATTGGTCCAAATGTTTGATGATTCCAACACTGTAACCTAGTTTGGATTAATTTACTGCGTGCTCTGTAACTTAAGTTGTACACTCCTCTTGCTGCTTTGCGCCCTGCTACCTGCTATTTTTGGAACCCCGTGGCGGAGGAGTTTGTTTGAACACACACACGTGTGAGTATACTCTTGCAAGTGGTAACAAGTGGGGGAAGGGTACATGGGGAAAGTGTGGGGTGTTGTGAGCGTGTGAAGCACAAAAGTATTGGTGAAGTGTGGCTGTGGTCTGTCTGATTTATTATTATTGAATTTTATTTTAAGGAGAATATTATGGAAAGGTAAACTTAATGTTAGGGAGCCTCCTCGAGAGAGGGGAGAAGGGGACACCACTTATATTGTGTAATGGAGGAAAAAGCAAATGCATTAGAGCGTGCATAATTAGTGGGCTTGGGAACAGTAGTGGTTGTTGTTTTAGCTTATTTTAGTTTATTTTGTTTGTGTTTTTTATTGTGTAGGGTGGAGGGTCAAGGAGGGGCAGTTTGTAAATAGTGGTGTGAGTGGAGACTAAGAGTGGGTGTGTTTGAAGGGAGGGGGTAACGTGGGCTGACTGGGAGGAGGGAGCGGCAATCTGATTTTCTTTACTGTGATTTCTGCAGCATGCGAGTAGGGGACACATAGGCTCTTTATAGCGCATTTCCCACAGCAATGGGAGGAGAAACACCTTTAGAGTACATGTACAAGTACCTGCCATTGTACTGGGAAAGGATTGCAAAGTACCACAAACAATGGATGGCAGAAACACATGAGGGAATGCCAAACTTCTGGCCAGAGCAGGGTACCCACAATAAGAGAATTCTGGAGCATATGACCATGTTCCTAGCAGCACAAATATAAAGGTAAACAACTACAAAAGAGAAAAGAAATCCTAGACTTATGGAAAAATTATGAAAGATGTAGAAGAAACCAATGAGGGAGGGACACTGTGCGCAAAAGCAGAGGGGACCCGAACCGGACACAAGGGGTTATACCTATTGGCGGCACTCCCGGTCTCAGAAATCTGAAGGTGTCTCATGCGCTAGTCCCCGGCGATCTGTCATCCAGGTGGCCAGGACACAGCTGTCGCTATTGGATCCAGTTCCTGGGGGTGGACCATTGAGGGAGGATCACCTGGATGTGGATCTTTCGAGGAGTGGAAGTGGAACCCTGAAGGGTGAGTCGTGGTATCCCCTTCCTTATGACACCCTTTCCCCATCCTACCAGGTAGGATATCTAGAAACTCAAACCCTTCCCCTTTTCCGACACAAACACCTTCTCACGGACAGTTCATCATGAGCGACAACGGACTAACACCAGAGCCGTATACCTGACATGTCCCAACAGAAGGGTCAGGCAGAGCCAGGCAATTACTGATAACTACACACACCTGACTCCCGTTACACTTCCACACACGGGTAAAAGGCAGAGCACGAAAGCGCACTCTGAGCAAGCCGAACTCACAAGGAAGCAGCTATCCTGGGATGGCAGTTTAAACTGAGGAGAAAGGCGGTGCAATCTGAAAGGAGGACAAGGAGTGAATTACCCTTGTCCTTTACAACTCAGAACCATGACTTTCAAGAAGACTCAAGGAAAAGAAACAGAAGACTGGGAATTGCAGATGACGAACGGTGTAGTGTGTGTCAATGGTATACGGGGCCTTCCCGCACTGATGGCCAAAGCGGGGAGAAGCGATTGCCACTGTGGTGTCCTTGACTCTGACAGCCCAGCCACGCCAACAAGTTCAGCACAGCCAGTGAGTTGCAGAAACTGATAGCAGCTCGGACTGTGTTATGCTCAAGGTTGTGCAAGCGGCAACATTGTATGAAGAAAGAGAGCTTGAATATAATTTAACTTTGTGAAACTAAGAATAGTACCAGATATAGCGTGGTCTGGCAGTGCATGGGTGCTCACTCGAAGGTCTCTGTTTGGTGCCCCCCTTCTCTTCTGAGCGGGGAAGAATTGTTGAACTGTAAAATCGAAGTGGTCCTGCAGCGGGTTGTGTTGAATCCCCTGCACACTCGAGAGTCTTCGATCGTCTGTAAACTAAAGTTGGTCTGAGCCTGAAAGAGGGGGATCCTGGGTGAACAGTGATACACCCAAGAAGATTGTTGTAGCAATCCGTTAGAGGGAGTCTAACGGTGAAGGAAGGATCGGAGCCTGGCTGAGGGGGATCCTTAGTGAAGAATAAATCATCCTACGTGGACATTGTGAAAGGAACTTTTCTTTATTGTTTACAGGACAGTATTCTAAGTCAAGAGACTTTGCACTAAAGAGACTTGGGCACAGAAGGCCATGATGTTGGTGAAAGGAATTGTGACCTCATGTCGGAGGAGCCATGGAGTGTGCTGTGCTCACATTGTCCCATGCTAAAAACGTGGTGAAGGGAGGCCCCTGCCTCCCTATCCTGACTTATCATTTTGTGAACACTTCTTTCTTTTTGGGAACATTATCCCACAGTATTTTGTAGCATAGCCGTAAGGATCTGCAATAGTTTTCTTTTTAGTATAGGCCCTTTTATTTGACTAGACTCCACAAGGACAGTATTATTATTTAATGGTCATAGCTTGCTCCCATCTTGGATTTGGGTTTAGATTAGGCGTTTATAGCACCCATTTTGCAGTTGAATAAACACCCTTGAACTGTGAACACTTGTGTCTGTCTTACTTTGATACCATGCCTTCCTAACACCGGCGACAGGATATAGCAACCAGACCTATATATATATATATATATACACATGCCACTGTCCTGCCACCCTTATACATACCCGTTGCAACAGCCCCACCCCAGGAGTGCGCAGGACAGAAGGAGCTAGAAGAGGCGCTAGAACCAGCACGGACAGAAGGCCTTAGACAAAATTATAGGCATTTAGGTGAAGGGATGGGCGGAAATACAGAAGATAATTATACACCACTTCAAGCGAATAAAGGAGCACGAAATGGAACTACAGGCAAATGAGGAGAAACTAGTACAGAAAAAGCTGGTGAAGGGGCGGTAGCTGCAAAAAAGGAGAAAAGTATGCAAAAAGGAAAATTCAGTGTTCAAATGATAATGTGGCTGAAGCAGCTCTCTTCCGCATGTTAGACCTCACGGAGTAAGGCAATCCTTGTAGGCAGGATGCTCGGTTTCCAACACAATACTACAGTTCAAAACTGTGTATCATGGCCTGCCATGTTAGTCTTTCTCTGACTTCCAATATTATGTTTCAACCAAAACTTTCACAAAGATCCCCTCTGCCAGGCTCTGACCTTTCACCACATAGTTCTCGTAGGTCCCCCTCTGTCGGCTCAGACATATCACACTTTCAGATGTCTAAGTATTTCGAATTTGCATGGTTTTGTTTACAGACCACCGCAGGATCACTTCGGCTCAATGTTCACTATTTCACTTTTGCTGTTTGTTTGCTTTTTAGCTTCCAGCAATGTGTAAGACCCAAAATTATAAAACTATGAATATAAAATAAGATCACCAGAGACACGGAGATAGTAAACGAAAACAGTTTTATTTGCATGTGTTTGCTCATATTCAACATGTCCCAAGGGAAGTAGTGAAGTGAGCATGGGAGTGTTCAAGCTAAGCCAGCTAAGTGAGCTGCTCGCTAACAAGCCAAGCCCCCCCGCTTTTCTACTGAAAAGAAAACCACTCTTTATACATAGTGGCAGTGACGTACATTACATGCATAGAAGCATTTCAAAGAAATATCATGCTTCTGCTTACGTACCTATTTCGTTATAGCATGTACTGTGCTGGGAACATAAATCACATGCATATTCTGAGAAAGCAAGACATTGTGCGAGCATTTTGTCTTTAGTACAAGACATTCCAATTTGGAATGTTCCATCTTCCAAACGAAAACATTCGTAGTCATGTTATCTCTCTTGCTCCGCAACCAACGCTGTTTTCTGTGCTGAGAATAGCTGACAGTCTGCCAACAGAGTCTGCCAAAAAACACTCTCTTCTAATAACATCACTTCGCTTGTGTTAAGCTGCGTTCAGCATTTTCGCATTGACACATGAACCCATTTAGTGCTTAGAAACTAGAATTTGCACTATACAAAATAACAAGTACAATACATTATATATTTCTGCATGGCTCTAAGCAAATCTTGATCCATGATAGCTCAGAAAAAGCTATACTGCTAAACAGAGTTTACATTAATAAATGAATGGATTAGCTTATGCTAACCCAAAAGAAAAATGCAGATTCACAAATGTAGCTTTCATGGAGACTTTCGAATGGGATATTTCCTTTCACCGGACCACTTCTTTACTTGCTATCGCTGATCTCACAGCTGTATTTTACTTAAACATGAATTCACAGGCCTGCCTTTCTTCGCGTCTCATCCACACACGTGCAGCCTTCACTTGTGATACAATGTTGCTACTTCATTCGCTTGAACACCCATCGGTCTCTCAGGTTGCTTGCCAACTCACTGGCTGTGTGCACTTCATTCTTGGTTTGCGATTTCCAATTTACGAGTCAAGGTTAGCACCATAGGCTTGGTCTGGCCTCCCCAACTCTGCCGTTCCCCCTGGGAGGGTCGCTGGTGTCCTTGAAACTCAATGCAATCTTCACTTGTGGGATCTGGCCTTCTCCACATGTCTTTTGCAGTCTGTCGGAGGCAACGACCTCCAGTAGGGGGAAGCCTTGGGGTTTTTGCTCCGCTGCTCTTATCCCTTGGTCTGTTGCTCTGCTCCAGTAGGTGTGCCTTTGTCCCGTAAATTCTGCTCATACTCGTGTTCCACTTTGCTCAGAGTGTGTCTTTAGCTGTTGCCTTTTATTCGCATGTGGAGAGCTAACTGGTATCAGGTGTATCAATTTAGTGTAAAGTGCCTGACTTTGCCTGACCCGATTAACGGGACATGTCCAGTACAATGTGAGAGAGTTAGTCTGGTTAGTCTGTCATAGCAACACAGCAGTAGATTGAAAGGTAAAAGGAATGTGCATGCCACCGTTTTGTAAAAATGCTGTCATCTTATAGACACTACATTTATGAGGAAGGACTTTAATAGCCCTGGGACATAAGTAACCTCTGGTCAGATGAAAATCCTGATACCCTTCAATTGCCTACAGCTACTTCTCCATGAATTCCAATTTCGACCCCTGAATAAATGTTCAGTATTCCCAATGCAGTAATCTGTAGAGGGATATCTAGGAGGATCAGTACTACCCTATGGCTTAAGAAACCCATTTTCAGAGAGTCCATTCATTTTAAGGCGGTAAACTGAATGTTTCAATATGTTACGTTGTGTATGTAGATTTTAATTATTTGAAATATTCATATGCTTTTTCTCAGAGGTGATATTGTAATTGCGAAAAGTCCAAATGATCCCAGAACACACATCTGTAAGAGAGTGATTGGTCTGGAAGGAGACAAAGTCTGTACCAGCAGTCCTTATGATCTATTGAAAAGACACAGCTATGTGAGTATTTTTACATAATTTGTTGCATGCTGGCAGAACACAGTGATTTTTCTGTTCCATTTTCTTTTTGGCAAACTCTTAAAATCGTAGACAGAATAATGTACACTTTTCATTAATCTATCACTCTTTATTTTGTATTCCTACTAGAACATATTTTTTGTCATCCATGGAGATAGGCTGTTATTTTGGACAAAATGACAGCATAATTAAAATATGCACATATGCTGTCACTATAACATGTTGCATATCATGCTTTTTACCCAAACCTACATATTTCTGTATCACTCCCAAACCGATTTAGTTCTATATCGTATTTCTATTTCTGATGAACGGTGTGATGAATCTGGACAAGTGTAGCTTGCAGTTCGTGCAGTGTCACTGGCCTATTAAGAGTTGCTGCTTGTTCTACAGTAATCGTCGGGAGGTCTATCTAGTCAATGTGTCGTTTATTTCCTCCTCTGGGGTCCAATCCAGTCGGGTGCATAAGGTTTCATAATAGATTTTAAATACTCTATATCCTGCTGTTGGTAGCATAATTCTCCCTTGTCCGTGTATAAGAAGAAGATGGGCGTGTGGGGGTACTCCGACCTGAGCAGCCATGTTAATAGTTTGCCAGCTCTGTATCTCCATTCAAGAGTTTCTTTACAATATGAAGCCATGTCATGTCTGCCCCGGCTTAGCCAGATCTATACACTGTGACGAATCTGGACTATTAGTCTCTTCTCCCCAGAGGGGAGGCACCCCCTTTGAGACGAGGGAGGTGAGCCTGCTCAGCAAGACCCTCACAGGGGTCTGGGCAACTGTTTATTCTGGGTTTGATTCACCGAAAAGTGACATTTCTTCAATCACTTGGGTGGGCTTCAGGTAATGCTAGATCTCGCTTAAACGCCACAGTCCAAGAAGGACACACCCTTATTGTTGGTGGTGACGTACATAAAACCACGAGGAATGTGGAATGGAGGAGAGTGAATCCTACGCAGTGGCATGTCCTTGATGAGGAGACATCCTGGAGGGGCAGAGCCAGTCTAAACCGCGGAGCCCATGTTGGCGTCTAGAGGGAGAGAATTGGTAGCCTAATGCCAGGAGGCTGGCACCCTGAACGACTGAGAAGCCAAGGCAAGGAAAGAGATGTAGACCGAAAAGAAACTTTCTCGCCTGGTGGCACGACCACGCGGAAGCTGTGGTGGGCTTTGGGCCTGGTATCCAATGCTGAGACCAGATTGCAGAGGCGAACCCAGATCCCCAAGCTTTGCATGAGCAGTGCATTTGCTGTCGAGACGAGCAGCAGAAGGGAAGTGAACGCTCCCAAGGAGGAAACGCCATTGAGAGGCACGAATGGCGACCGTCAAGGCTAGGAAAGCCACAAAGGTTACGGGAGCCTGATAAAACAGTATCGAAATTGGGGGAATTGTAATAAAAAAGGGTTTATCCTGAGAAAAAGGAAACCGTATGGAAGATAAGTAAAGACTTCAAATGTGACTAATAGAACCTACAAAGATGTTATAAACTGTGTTGGGGACACTGAAAAACTTGGCAAACCTATGGAAATGAAAGACTTGTGAACTGTGTTTTGAGACATTGATGAACTTTTCTTTGAAAACCTTCTTTTGGAAAGAGACCGAGAACTTTCAAGTTTTAAAGGCTGCTTCTTGTAGAAGAGATCCAGGTGTTGGGCAGGCTGAAGCGAAACACAGAGGCTATTGCTTTGGCCTCCTTTTTGGTTAAGTTTTCTTAAGGGGTAGGGCCAGTTAGCGGAATAGGATTTGGACTACGGCCCTTTTCTTTTAGACTTTGATGAGCATCCTTAGTGTTAGTTAAGCAGGGAACTTCCCTCATAGCAGTAGGGATAGATAGGTGTTTTCTTTTGATTATGAATAAAAAACCCTTATCATGGCACATAGTAGACCAAGTACTTCTTCTGATTTGCCACAACTGACAGATGAAAAGTGTAAAATATTTAGCCAAGCGAGTGGAAAATAGTTGCATTTATTGTAGCAATACATTGTGTGTTATAAAACTAAATGCTGAGAGCAATCGTATAATGGCCAATGTATTTCATTTTAAATTTTCAGTGACTTTGCCGTGCTACAGAAACTAAGATGAACTGTGGGCTCGTATTAAATAGGTCGAAATCCCCACCCAGCAGGTAGGTACCCACGCTTGCAGTTTTGGCCAGATTCCATGGAAAAAGCACAGGAGATTACAGAAGTGGGATGTACTTTGAGGGTCTAGTGCACATGCCATTTGGTTGATGTGCAGCAGGTTTCGTGCAGTAAGGGTCTGGAGCAGGTATACATTCTCTATTGATTCCAGCCAGGTGGTCCAGGACCTAGCGGGGGAGATGGAAGGGGGCATTTCTTCGAATATGCAGGATCCAATCCACTGGAAGAGCTTGCCGCTCTCTTTTTGTGTCCTTCCAAATACACCAAATGTCATGTGCAGGAATTGGCAGCATCATCTTAAACCAGGAAGTCCAGGTTTACAGCACCAGGGAGAGGGGACCCGTTGGAATGTCACACACTTGAATAGGACAACAGTGCACAACGGCGAGGTTATCGGATTTGCATGGAATGCCGAGCAGTATTTGCATCATTGGGTCCCCTATGTTATCCACCTTTTAGATACCTATGTATTACAGGCAAAACATAAGTCTTGTGAACAAAGTAAATTACAGTTCCTAGGGCTGTATGACTTCAAAGGAATGTCATGGTCACATGTACAGACAGTTTACTGGAAATTCCAGTCAGAGAGACCATGAGACTAATAGTTACGCTCATGTTGAATGAAAATTATGCAGCCCACAATGTAGGTTGCAGTTAGAATAGAGGCCATGCCCAGGGGCCCATTATTAGCATCAGCCATGTCAGGGAAATGTGGCAGAATTATAATATGCCAGTAGTGCAACCCTACCTCTTCTGTACATTGAGGTCATGACTATGTAATGCCACCAGGTTGTGAATTTTGATTTGCCTCTTCCTCTAAGAGACAATGGGTTGCTCTCATGAAATCAAGGATGGCTGTAGTGTTCCAGCCATAGGGTTTCTCTGTTCTAATGTTGTGGGGATTGTCAGCAACGATGTGAGCCTTCTGTGTCTCTTTTGGGAAATGTGGTTCTTACCACACAGTGGTTTCTTTTTCTTCACTGCATTTAAAATGTAATCGTCTTCAGCAGTAGCATTTACTTCTGGACAACTGAGGCCCCCGGAGTACAGCAGCTTCTGGCATCAATCAATTACAACTAGTGTTAATTTATAATACAAATGGATAGCGATTGCCACAGTGGTGTGTCTGATGCCAAGGTTAGCATTTACCACCAGTCGTAGATCAGAACGCTGCACTTCCCATGCTGCTGGCACTGTATACATCGCTGATGCACACGTGTCCGGGCACATGGGCCATCAACCACACCTATCATCCCTAAAGTCTACCACAAAGTCCTGCTGCTTGCCACAGGATCCCTGCCACAGACCCGCAAATAACATTGACCTCACTGAAGATACAGGAGAACCCCTGTTGCCCAGTTGTGACTCTATACCCTCTACTGGCGCTCCACCATGTCTGACACTCGTTCGCTTGCCCATACAGTTGGAGTCTGCTCTGTGCCCATAATCTCGCCTCTGGATCCGGCGTTCACAGTGATGCGTACACCATGCCAATTCTGTGCCCCGACGCCTACCCGCTATGGCCAATATTATTAAACTACCTGCTATTGCTATTGCTATGCCCCTGCCCATGGCACTACATGTTGATTTGATGCCCATGCCACTACCTGCTATTGCTAATGTTATGCCCTTGTCCACGGCACTACCTGTTGATGTCTACTCCACTACCTGCTATTGCTGTTGCTATGCCCCTGCCCACGGCACCACATGTTGATGTGATGCCCGCGGCACTACCTGCTATGGCTAATGTTCTGCCCTTGCCCACGGCACTACCTGCTGATGTTGATGTGATGTCCACTCCACTACATGCTATTGCCAATGTTATGCCCTTGCCCACGGCACTACCTGTTGATGTTGATGTGATGCCCACTCCACTACATGCTATTGCCAATGTTATGCCCCTGCCCACGGCACTACCTGTTGCTCAAAATAACACCAGCCATACTATGCCTATGCACCAGGAAGTACATCTGCCTGGGCCCCTACTATTGCCCACCTGTGCTACTAACCCTAGCACAGCAACGCCAGCACCTCATCATCCGCTCTCTCACCCCTCCTCCCATCCACACCCTCAAGTGTGCACTCATCAATGCATGTTCATTACCGGCTTATGCATTGGATATTAATGACCTCATTATCAATGACAACCTTGACCTATCAATCACTGAGACTTGGCTTGACGAAAGTTCCGGCCCTGCTCTATCTCTTGCCATCTCCACAGATTACACAATACTTAGAAAAGACCAAAGGCACCAGAGAGGTGGTGGTGTCGCCCTCATTACAAGGGAATCCCTCTCTATCAGGGAGGCTGAAGGCCAAATCAGTCACAGTTGCGACTACCTCCCTCTCAAAATTAATGCCTCTCACAACTGCACCTTCTCTATTCACATTATATATCGCCCCGCAGGGCCCATTGCCGACTTCCAGGAAAACCTTATCCTTTCATTGTCTGACAGCATCAAAAGGACCTCCCATGTCCTGCTCTTGGGCGATCTCAACTTAGGGCTTAACGACCCCAAGGATTCCAATGCTAATACCGTGAACAAAGCCTGACCACTTTGAGCTTCTCCCAGATCATCCATGAACCCACACACATTAAAGGACGCACCCTAGATTGGATTGCTCAGCATAACTGCACTATCCAAGTAATTGCCAACACGCCCATCCCATGGTCTGACCACCATTATATTCAATTCAACCTCCTCTCAAAAAAAGGCTCCTTGAAGCCTACCACTCCATGCCCAGCTGCCTTCGCTAGAAGCTCAAGGCAGCTCACTGCAGAAAACATTGCACCTTTCCTTTCGGTTCCCGCACTCCAAGCCCTCTTCTCCGAAAAAACCCGGACACTCTTGCAACCACCTACAAAGACATTATCAAGCAAGCTGTCGACTCTATAGCCCGCCTATCTCTCAAAAAAGCCAAACACTCAAATATCTGGTTCTCGAAGGACTTACTAGACGAACGAGCCAAAAAAAGGCTAGAACTCTGCTTGGAATTCCAGCCCCTCTGAGGCCACCAGGAGTGCCTTTAAAGCCATCTCTAAAAACTACAAAACCAACATTATCCAAGCTAAAGCTGCCTCGTTTAACTCTAGGATCAACTATGCCAAATCAGGATCCAAAGAAATATTCACTATCTTCCGCAAGCTTGAGAAGCCTTCCACCCCTTCTCCCACTCTCCTCAAGGATGAGAATTGGTGTAACAACTTTCAGTCAGCTATGCTGGACAAGCTGAATACCCTCCAAACCAAAATCCGAGGCCATCAAAAAGCCCTTAGCCTTCTCATAGCAGACCTGCATGACAACTTGCCTGCAGTCTCCAATTCTAACCCGTCCACCCCGTTTGACTTCAAAGAAATGACAGAACTGGAAGTCATTGCCTTGCTCAAAACCATCAAGCCTTCCAATTGTAAGGGCGATGCCTGCCCGGCACAACTCATAAAAGATTCTGCACACCTCCTCGCCCTTTTCATAACTGCCTTTATCAACTCTTCATTTAAAACTGGCCTTGTCCCCAAGGACTTCAAGGAAGCCTGGGTTCGCCCGCTCCTTAAAAAACCATCCCTGGACCCAATGGTTCCAGGGAACTATAGGCCTATTACCACCGTCCCTTTCCTCCTAAAAATACTGGACAAAGCAGCCTACCTGCAAGTTCAGAAATTTCTCAAAGACAACCGTCTCCTAAGCCTGCAGCAATCTGGCTTCCGCCCACGACATGGCACTGAAACATCCCTTCTAGACCTAAAGAATCAAATGGACGATCATAGAGACTCGGGCAAACCTGCGCTCCTAATGCTCCTTGACTTATCAGCAGCCTTTGATTTGGTAGAGCATAACACCCTTTGCCGCCATCTTGCCTCTGCAGCCAACTTCTCTCCCAAAGCCTGTGCCTGGATCACCTCCTTTCTCCAAGAAAGAGCTATGAAAGTCTTCTCAGCCTCTGCCACCCCCAGCATCAAATGTGGAGTCCCGCAAGGCTCCTGCATTGCGCCCACCCTCTACAACCTCTTCACTAGGCCTCTATTCAGCATCCTGGACTCTCTTTGCATCTCGTACACCAACTACACGGATGGCACACAGGTGCGTATTCCATTCACTGACAATTAGGACTTGATCACCCTCACCACCATATACTCCACAATCCAGTCATGGATGGTGGATAATTGGCTCTGCCTTAATAGTGAGAAAACGGAAATCCTCCTAATTGGCTCCCCTACTACTCTGGGAAATCTGGATCAGCAGTACTTGTACTTTACTATTGACAACATCCCCATCAAGGTATCCAACAATGTTAAGATGCTTGGTGTTTACCTTGACTCGGACCTGACCGTGGAAAGACAGGTTAACGCTGTGGCCTCCTCATCCGCCTACTATTCCAAAGTTCTCAATGCAGCCAGGCCTTTCTTATCCCGTCAGAGCTGTCTTACTATCGCCAGGGCAATAATTGGATCAAGGTTGGATTACTGCAATGCCCTCCTCATAGGGACCTCCTGCAAGAATTTTGCTAAACTCCAAGTGGTGCAATCAGAGCGGCCACGGGCATATCAAGTAAAGACCACATCTCCGAGGTATGGAGGCCCACTGGCTCCCAGTCAAAGAACAAATCATCTTTAAAACTCTCTCGCTTATACATAAATGCCTTCATGATCTGGCACCACCCTACCTAACTCAAAGAATCATTAAGCACACCTCCACAAGGCTCCTCAGAAAGAGCTATGCCAACACGATCATCACTCCTAAATCGCTCAAAGTTCGCGCTGGGCGGTCTAGCTTTCCCACACTGTCCGCTTCTCACTGGAACGTTCTTCCTTTTCACCCAAGTATGATCTAATCCCACCAAGCTTTCCGTAAAGCTATCAAAACCAAGCTTTTTGTATAACTGTATTCCCTACTCCGCTGCCATGTTATTTCTGATGTATTACTGATTGCATGCACACTTGACTATGTTTTCAAGCTCACCTACCTTTCATATATTAAATCACTGATTTCTATGCACTTGTACCCAAGAGACCAAGTCGGTCACCTGTAACCTAGTCAATTACACTTTCATGTAACAGCGCCTCGATGCCCATGGGCTGTAAGTGCGCTATACAAATGCAAATAAATAAAATAAATAAATGGTGCCCAGATTTGTGTATTGAAGGGTTAGGTTTCCCTGTGTTGAGCAACCTATGCGCTTGGAACTACATGTGCTTGGATTAACTGCCTTTTAACAATTATAACTGCCTCACACTTATTGTTAAGGAATACGTTCTAAAACTCTTCCATTTTGTTGAACGTTTTGATGGTCACATTAGAAGTATTTAACTTTGCATGGGTGTCATTTTAGGTACCTGTAGCAGGCTTGGGAGTGAGAGACCAGAAACCGTACAGTTTGGTTCAAGCACGTTTATTGTTCACACATGAAAGATGGGGAAACTGTCTTTGTCCCGAGGGGGAAATTAGAGTGAATCGTCTACAAACAAAATGGTGCTGGGGTCAGACAAGACAATGAATCCCTGTTGGCTTTGGCTGACCCCCACCACCCTTTATTGATTGCCCTAGTCTTCAGAAGTTCTTCTCTCCCTTGAAACCCACTACTCTGATGCATTCCTAGTCTATATCAGTGAAGCCAGTTGTCTGGGTTTTCAGTATTGGTATGAGACCCCAAGGTCCTTCAGTTGTTTGTTTGATCAGGGGCAGTATGATTGGCTTTTAGCCACTGCCATGATACTTCCTTGTCTCATAGGTAGGTCTTTTCTGGACATCCTTGGTGATCCCAACTCACATAGGTATTTCCCTCCACCTTTCTGGGTGCTTGCCTGGCAATCTCTATTGTTTACCTTGCCTTCCTGCCATGAGCAGGTCTTGTTACTACGGGTTGCAGGTGGAGGTGGAGGTGTGTGGTAAGGTACCTGCAGTGGATCTATGAAGTTTTGCAGAATTTCTTTTTTTTATTATTTTCCCTTTTTTTGCCGAATGTCAACTTCGCAGAATTATTTTTGCTGTTTTTACCACTTAATATGTACCACAGAAAGTGGGGGGAAACCTCTGCAACTCCCATCCTTTCATCCCCACCTACCCTTGTATATAGCTTATCCATACTTACCATCTGTGATATAAAAAAAAGTGGTAAACAATTGGGCGAAAATGCATTGGGTAAAGTTGCCATTGGGCAAAAGTGGGGGATACCACTTCTAGTTCCTGGATGGTTCGTAGAAGAGCTTGTCATGCTTGACCGCACTTCCAAGCTGACTCTGGTGGCTTGTAGCAAGGTTTCCCACAGCCTGATGGGATGCTGCTAGGGCATATCCTTCTTGCCCCCATGCTTCTCCAAGCTCGCCCTGTATGTTCAGGGATCAGGTCCAAAACTGTTAGTTTCCCTCTATCACCCTTACAACGAGGTTCTTCCACTCCCTATCATCTTCCTTTCAATGGGGCTGAGACTCGCTCTCTACCCCCATTGGCTGACTCTGAAGTTTGAACTTGGGAAGCTTATTGGACCTTCTTCTCCCTGAGGGTCCAGGAAGTTTTACAAAGTGGCATGGCTATTGCTGCCATCTTAGTGATTCACAGAACATACCGTTATGTGGTTATGCACCCTGTCCTTCGTCCCCGTCCCACAGGTCTTCCAGGGTTGGAACTCTGCCTTTCAGAGACCTATCCGCATCTTGCCGATACCCCATGCTAGTGTCTTGATTGACAACTGTGAACTCACAAAGTGGCCCGAACCACATCTGCATTAGTGGGGTGGAATGCTCCTTCAGTTTTCGGTTCTCTGTCCTGTGTCTCCCTTGCTGTCTTCATGCAATAGCAGCATTATGGGACATGTAGTCCTCTGTTTTTCCTCAAGTATTGATGCCCACTGTTGGGGATTTTCACATTCTTTGCAGGTTGACAGGCGGGTAGGTTCACCTCAAACACCCTCTGTGAGGCACATCTGAAAACGGCCAGGCCAACTCCGTCCCTAATCACCCCCTACCCCAGCAGGTCTAGAATCGTTGTTCGGAGAACTCCCCACATACCATGATAGTTTATTATACAGCCAGCTCTACAGATAAGCGGCATAGTAGCCACTTTTACTCCTTTAAAACAGGCAAAGGCTCCCAACAAAAAATATTATTGGCAAAGCCAAAGGTTTTGGTTTTCTGAAGGCATGGGCCAGCCATTTTCCATGCTGCTACTTATAGCATGCCTGTCAAGTGGTGTTAGGAACAAGTCATGTTATGACAGGGGACTAGCCTGGCCACGGGCAGACAACGGGTAGGTGTTAACCAAAAACACCCACAGGTTGTGGATCCCTCCTCATCACATCTCTCTCTCTTCGCTTCACCTCTCATGCCAGTAGTTTGACTTACAGACGTTGCATATGGTACCGCATTATATCCAAATTTTAAATATGCTTTTAAAATGCTTCAACAAACAAATAGGATCCTGTCTCTCTACTTCCATCCATCCAACTCTGAAGATATGTTTACAACATTGTTCACAGCAGAGACGTTCCACAGGAGAGCACTCTAGTATTATTACTGCATGCTCTAAAGAGGAACATTTTGATGAGAAACATGTGTTCATTTAATTGTCAAGATTTACTACAAGCAAAGAATTATGGATTGCAAAAAGATATCTATTCAAATGTATTTTTACCCGCCAAAACGACCCCCCTACCCCTCCGGAAATGGTGATTACTTTTTTTTAGACTCTGAAAAATAATTGTCTCCCCAAATAAAATAAAAAGTAGGGTATACATAGTCCCACTCTAAAATCTTACCTGGAGCCCTTTATACAACAATCAAGACATGAAATAAGTATATTTTTAATTCCCATTGCGAAAGCACATACCATTGAGTCAGCCATAAGCACTATAAATTAGTTGGTTGTTATGCTTGCGTTTAATTTATAATCTGCAAAGTCATATCGAAATTAACAATCATTATCCTCCTGCTTAGCTTCAGGATAATACCAATTTTAAAGTTTGCTTTAAACAGGTGGATCCAGTAAGGTACGTATGGAAAGATGTATTTATTGGCCTTACAAATATCCTATAAGTAAAAAAAAAAAATAGCCCTGTTTAGAAAATGTTTTTGTTGACCTGTTGTGTGATCTGTGTTTTAGTATTTATATTTAGTATTTAAAGGTTTATAATAGCCTAACCCGAGAATCAAAGGTGATTTGTTTCTATCTTTTATGTTCAAAATTATATAAAAACATTCTCGCAATATTACCAGAGCGGGGGTCGGGGCGGCATTACTGGGCCTCGTAATGCCCTGGGCCAGGTAGCATCCCAAGCAAAGCGAGGGCTTTAACTATAGCCTGGGGCATTACCAGTCATGGTAATGCCCCTCTGCAAGAGTAATATTGCTATTAGTTGAGAGAGGAACTCGTACGCAGTTTCTCAACTTTAAAAAAAGCTGTCCACCACAGATTGGGGGAGAAGGGACTACATATGTAGTCCCTTCTCCCTTTCCATGGCAGCAAGTTACGTGCCAGGAACACTACTGTTCCCGACGCCAGCGAGGGATATGGAAGCAGAAGGTAAGTGGGACAGGGATGGGACAGGGGAAAATGTGTGGACCACGGGGGGTGTGGGATGGGGACGCAGGGGGAGCACTTACCTCATTATCCGGCAGGGGAAGATGGCAGCCTCCAGCTCTGAGGAGGCTCAGTGCTGAGGCTTTACTGTGTGGTAGAGCCCTGTTGTGAACCTCCTCATTGGCTGGTAGGCCAAGCTCACACCCCCGCCGGGTACTAATTGGCATTATTGGCCATACAGATAATAAGTCAATCTCACCGTTTTCCCTCAGTTATGGTTCCAAACCAAAGGCAGATGGGGCTATGTGGGGAGGCAACAAGGAACAACCATGGATAGACCTGTACCATGCTCAAAAATGTTACTTGCACCTGACCGTGTCAGCGTTGCATGGTAAGTCGTACATAGGAGAAGGACCAGAGGACATGGTACAACTTGGAGGTTTAGAGCCCTACAAACTACGATGGTGATGATGTTCCCTAAGCTTCAAAACAAAACAAAACAAAAAAACAGTGCTTGTCAGGATGTCTTTAAAAATTCTGTCGTCTGTTCAAACCTATTCCCTCCAATGCTCTCCCTTTCACCAATAACCTATATAAGGTCAACTTTAAGTAACTTTACTCCCACTATATGTATTCCTTGTTAGATCGCTCCAATGATTTACAGTTCAATATTGGTCTCTATGGGTGTTAGGCAGCTTGCCTATTTTCGCTGGGACTTTTAACCCTCACTGGATTATTACATCTTTCAGCCCGGCATGGGCTGTCTGGTTCTTCCGGCCTTCTGAATAGCGTATAGCGTTCACTTCCTTGCAGAGTGTTTTGTGGTTTAGCCCCCTGTGGGCTAATCTGCCTCTCAAGCTGTATATGCCTCTGCTTTAATTCACAGCCTTTGGGGTATTATCGGGGTCAGCCCATCAAGAGCTAGGCAACCCTCGAGACTGTAGTGTATGCCCTTGTGGTCTATTCTGGCACCTCACCCCCCTCCACCACCCTACTCCTGCTTCAGTCGTTGGGTCACGCTCCTGAGCTCCTGCGGCATGTCTGGTCGGGAGAGGCAGCTTCTCTGCTTGAAGCACAACCACGACTCTGACCTCGTCGCAATGGGGTCTTTCGTGTCGGTTGCTCCTGCCCATTACCGTCAGGTCTTCAGCATTGAGACTGCTGGGTGCCAGTGTGTGACTGCGTCGGTGGTTTGCTTCCCTCTTCTCGACACCTCTGCGTTTCCCAGGTTCTCTGCCATCCTAGACCCTCCAGCGTTAAGAGGGAGTTGGCCTCCGTCCACCCACCACCTTCTCTGCGTGGTTCTGCCTTCAGGCTCCTCAGTGAAAGGAGGCATCCCTGCCTCTGCGCTCCAGCACAAGCTTCTGTATTTTATTCTTAAGCTTTCACTCTCCTCTTGGCCCAGCACATTACTAAGAACTGACATGTTGTTTCTTCTCAATAGGAACCTCTTCATATCAGACACCTTTCCAGCAGTATTGCTTTTTCCCGTTATTTAATCACTTTTTACTCTTCAGTCCTGTTCCCTTTCCACCATACTTATGGGAGTCTGTCCTATTGGGATGGGACCTGAACTCTTTTACACAGCACAAAAGTAATTTTACCTTGAAATGTGGGTTGCGTGGGAGGCTCCACACCGTGGGTGTGGCCAGACCTGCTGCCTCTGCCTACCGGCAACACCAGTCAGTCCTTTTTTTTGCATCAACGGAACTGGATTCTTGGCATAGAATGTGCAATTTTTCCCTCACCGCTTTCATTTCTATATGTCTCCTCCCGGCAACACCAGTCAGGCTTTTATGAGGGGCGTTACCGGTTTTTACGACCTTCTCTTCTTGCGGGAGGCATTTCACGGTGGCAGATATCCACGTGCGCTGCTGAGTGTTTAGGCCACTCGTGGGTGTCCTGTTCCTCCTATCATGTGCTGTCACCCCAGATTTTTTGCAGGAGGCTCACCCGGTGGAGAGAAGTATTCTGAGCCTTGCCTCCCAATCATATTAAGGAGTTTGATTTTCCGCAATCGTCAAAGCAGATAAGTCGGGCACCCATGTATGCGGGAGGGACATGTGAGGAATCTGATGATGTTGTCACTCCTTTCCCTGATCTAGCTTCTCCTTATGTGGCCAGGGGAAGGCATCCGCTACATGATCCTGACCGTGGGGGCGACTATATGAGGGAGGATCATCTTGGCCGGGCGGGGGGGGAGAGGACCCTCAAGGGGATGACAGAACATCATTGGGGCAAGTCGCATACCCCCCATTCCCTCTCAGGGATGTTCCCTCCATTCCTCATGCCTTAATGGCATATTGCAACACCCTCCCTCAACCATGTACCAGATCTAATTTATGTAATCCCCAACATTACATAATGAATAATATATCAACCACTGAGGAAGAGGCAGGGAGCAGTAATGATCACTCTAAAAAGGTTCCCATACCAGTTTCTTCAGCATCACATAAGGAACCACGAGATAATTGACATGAGAAAGAGGGATAGAACAATGAAGATCACAAACACTGGTAAACCCAGACTGCTGTATTTGTTTTTTTTTTTTTTTTTGGGTAAGTTTGCAGTCATGCCAGGAAGTTTAAAACCAGCGCAGCTGACAGCAAGCAGAGAGAGCTGCAAACTCTGGGCTACACGGCGACCTGCACGGACACCGAACAGTACGCTGCGAGAGAGGACGCCACGCAAAACGGTGTCTAGGCTGATCCAGACGACATAAGAGGAAATCAGAGTGCAGACGGCTCATCGCCCCAGAGCGCAAGGCAACAGAAATTGTATACAGACATGGAGATGGCGCATATGATCCACTTGTAACTTTTTGGATGGATTTACATCTTTGTGTTGAAGTCAAACATGTGTGCACCTTGAGATCCTGAGACACTAGCCTTTGAACTTTTGAGTTTGATTTTTAGAGTGTGATGGCCAGAATAGGATTTCAGACACAGGATGTATTTTTATATCAGACATCTTGACAAAGAGCATACCCCTTAGTCTTTGGTTGAGGTGAGGGAAATAACTCCTATACTAGGGATAGTGAGGCATTTCCCAATACTGTATTATTTTGAATAAAATTGTATAACCAAAACCATGAGTCCTCTGTGTCTGCATCTTCTTCCTGGCGGCTCCTCACAGGCGCAAGTACTGTTGCGGTTAGCCACCACATCATAGGGGTCTGGTCCGAGGACATCTCGGCTTCTACCGGTTCAAATACCTTCGTCCTTTTGGGGACTGTGAACGGACCGGTCACCAAGGTCATACAAGATTTTACCATGACACTGAGGTCCCTTCAGCATCTAGTACCGGGTCTTACAGACCTGAGGTGATGCCGAAGCATCATAAGCCTACGAAGCCCAAGGGTCGTTGACATTCCAGAGCTTACCTCGGTTCACTGGGGTATGCCCAGAGGACCTGCAAGGGTCTCTGAAAAAGAAGAGGTCGGTATTGGGCAAAGTTCCCTGCTCTCTGGGTTGCCTCAAATAACAGGTCATACTACAACCCCATCCTGTGCGTCACCCTTGCAACCTTCCCCAGGTGTGACGCAGCTACAAGGGCAACACCAGTCCTCAATTGAAATGGCGGATAAGGAGCATTGAAAATGAAAACCTTCTTTGGTCTTGGAGTCGCGCACAGTGGAAGAAATATCAGAGGTTTCTTCATCTCAGTGCAGTCAATGCACTCTGTGCCCTCTGTCCCTCACCAGATCCCACTCCCCTCACTGTGAATAAGGATGACTTTGTAAGGGTTCAATGGTCACCAATAACCACTTGATCGACTTCTCACCCGGTGCCATCACCTTCCCTCAGATTTGGGCTCCTTCTCCAGTCGGGCAACCGTCTTCAACAGCCCCTTGAACATCCTCAGGCAGCACTTGTTCGACTTCTTCTGAGGATAGATTCTTTAAAAAGTTTCAAAGAATAATGC
Organism: Ambystoma mexicanum; assembly: GCF_040938575.1. Classification (NCBI taxonomy): domain Eukaryota; kingdom Metazoa; phylum Chordata; class Amphibia; order Caudata; family Ambystomatidae; genus Ambystoma; species Ambystoma mexicanum. The sequence continues at coordinate 685,403,620 of NC_090934.1, read as the reverse complement.
ACGCGGACTCCATGAAGGGCTAGTTTAAGGACTTGATAAGGGAAGTCATCCCTCAAGCCATTCCAACTCCGCAGGCTCCAACGCCTACTTTACACTCAGTCTCTTCCAGCAGCTTCATTTCTGCCATTTCGGTTTCAGAAGCTTTCAAACCACCTCTTCCTAGTCCAGAAGCAACTCAAGGGGCCTTTCCCTTGCCCGCAGATCTGACTAAGGCCCCAACTCCGATCACTCATGGCAACACCGACAATAGTGATGATTTAGAGAAGATTGAACGAGAGATCTCCTTGTCTGCTAGGGCTTTTTACAACAGGATAACTGGGGTTCAGGACTTCCGGGGATTTCCTCTTCCACAGAACAATCTGATGGGCAACCTGGTGTTGTTGGGAGTTCTGTCAATTAAGAAACGGACAAATCTGGAATTCCCTTGCAGAAGGATGTACTTGCTGAGGCCAAACACCATTGGAATAATCCACACTCGGTTCCCCTAGTCAGCAAAATAATTGAGGCCAGATATAGCAAACTATACTCTGATTCCACAAGCCTATTGGCTGTTCCACAACCGCAGTCTTCAGTGGTGGCCTCAGCTACTATGTTGCCAAAGACACCTCAGGCTACGTCATTCAGCAATAAGAGCTGTAATCCTCCATCTAGAGAGGATAAATTGGTAGATTCCTACGGGAAAATGTTTTGTGCTAATAACCTTCATTTAAGACAGGCAAATTCAGATGCCCTCCTTTCAGCAGCTAGCTATTGTTTATGGTTGGAGAGAAACGATTTTCATCAATACCTACCTCCAGACAAGATTGTAGCTTTTAAGTCAGGATTGTGTGGCGGGTCAGAAGGACGCAGACTCTGATCACACATTTCACTAAATGGTTATTAAAATAAAAAATAACAGTCGATCTCCCCCTATGCTACGAGGCGTCCCTTCCTAACAAACCTAACTAGGGTGCTCATTAGTAGTCAGTGAAAGTCCAAATTACCAGTCCACTGCCCAAAACTAAACTTATCTAACCCACAAATCTTTCCTGTGATATTTCCCTGGTATTCAATCTTTCCCCATGGCTTGTTTTCTCTTGATTGACTTGAGCATGAACATTTCCTGTTCTGGGTCTTGAAATGCTGTCTTCCTCTCCATTACTGAGACGAATATGAGTGCTATTATAATGATTCTCATTCCCTCTTCTCAATATCAATTTGTTATACTCTTCTTTGTTACTGGGATGGGTATGATTACTCCAATAATGATTCTTATTGGTTTCACTAGTTCTTGAAGTTAGAGACTCTTTGGGGCTGATTCATGAAATTTGTGCGCAGAAAAACAGGGATTTGTGTGCCATTCTGCCCGCAAATACCTGTTTAACAAATGGGGATTTGCAGGCAGAATGGCACACAAATCACTGTTTTTCGGTGCACAAATTCAATGAATCAGCCCCATAGTCTATACTGGGACAGGTATGAGTATTCCCATATGACTTCTTATTTACTTCTCTTGTTGTTAGTACTATAGTTCCTTTTTTTGTACTGGGACGAGTGGGAGCATTCCCATATGGCTGTTCCGTACCCCTCCTGGGTCTCCTGTATTCCCTGTTACCTGTGACTGGTATGTGAAACGTCACTGGGGTTTCTGTTCTCTGGACTTCCCTTTGTCAGATTAGCCTGGTATCTTTCCTTCAGATCTCATTCTTCATTGCTCTGAATTGGTCTGTCCTCTGGTTTCTCCGTTACAGGTTAGTTCCTTGCGGCTTGAGTGATATCTGCATTGTTCAATGGACTGCACGTCCACCACAACTCTCCTGTGGTCACGCCACCGCTTTCCCTCTTCTTCGTTTCCACGCTTCTGGAATGCCACGCATCTTGCTTCAGTGCTCCTCTTCGTGTTCAAGAGAAACGCTGCGTGTCTCGGTCTGGCTCCTGTTTCTTTACTCTTTCAGGATACCAAAAGGCCAGCCTCTGCTCAGTGCTAGTGTGCAACCACTTTTGTAGCTTGCAGGTTTCTCCTTCTCTGCCCTAGGCTCCTCCCTTTCATACACTACGTAGCTGTGGCACTTACCCTCTGTAGTGTCGTAATCCTTTCCCTCTATCTCATATTTCCTCTTTTCTCCTCCACTAATCCTCTTCTTTGTCTCAGTAAATAGAAATTCTTTATTTAAAGGAATAATTACTATTTCCAGTTGACAATAGCACACACAGATAATTTCTTCAAGTAAAGTTTTATAAGACACGTTTGAGGAGACATTGTTGTTCTGCCTTTTAGGGGTTCCTTGTTGGAGCAGGAGTCCATGTCCTCAAAGGGGGAGTCTCTCCCGGTGAGGTCCCGCTTGCCTCTACCCAATGGGGAAGGTATTGTGGAGCGGGCTCACCTCCCTAACCTCATGTGGGTCGGGGGACTCCCCCTTGTGGACAAGGGACAAATTACCTCGATTCATCACAATTGGCTGAAGCAAAATTGATCTCTCAGGATTTGAGGGAGTCTGTGGCTCACCACATCAATACAGCCGCCAGAGTGATAAGCATAAGAATGGATTTAAGACGAACAGCTTGGGCAGAGCCTACGTTTTTTAATAAAGATGTGCAAGAAAGAATCTTGGACCTGCCTTTTGAGGGTTATGATGGTTTGTTCCATGCATACACAGATGATGAACTAAATGAAAACAAAGCTTCCACCCTCACATCGAAATCACGTACAGTCCTCGCTAAGGGGCTTCAGAAGACTTTTCAAGCTTACAGACAAGGGCATTCAGATTTAAAAAATAAAAGCTTTGGTGGGTTTCGTGACTACCAAGAGTAAAGAGCAGCCAGCCCAATAGATCACCCAGTTCCCAGAGGAGAAAGCAGCAGAGAACCTCAAATAGAGGATTCCTTTCCCCTTCCTCTACTACATCTTCAGGGTCCAAGAAGCAATGAGATACCCGCCCGGATCCACTTCTCCCCTGTAGGAGGCAGAATTTCAGGTTTCCTCCAAAACTGGTATAACATCTTACAGGATTAATGGATCCTCCTTCAATAGGTTTCCAACCTATTGGACATCGGAGTGATAGATGAAGCTATTACTCTAGAAAGAGGTCATGTTTTTTTTTCTTTCCTGTGCACCATTCCAAAGAAAATCCAGGGGGGGCCTGCCATTGTTTTTGCATCTGTCCTTCCTAAATATTTCCCTCCCCCAAGAGAAATTAAAGATGGTCATGCCAGTCCACATTCAAAATGCACTAAACCGGAGGATTGGATGTGTGCAGTGGATATGAAGGACGTGCATCTCCATGTTCCTATACTCCTGAGCAGAAGAGATTTCCGAGTTTCTCTCTCGGACAACATCATTATCAATACTAAGTTCTTCCGTTCTGGGTCATTGCAGCCCCCAGAGTCTTTACAAAGTTCATGAGCCCAATAACGGTGCACCTCATAACACAGGGGATTCATATATAACCCTATTTGGATGACTGGCTAGTCCGGGCAGATCCCTACCAGCAGGCATTAACAGCTCTGCAACGATTGCTAGATTTGCTTTTCAGCCTGGCACTGTCAGTCAACCGCAAAGGTCTTGTCTGGATCCTTGACTGAACATCACTTTCAAAGGGTTCAGATGGCACTCCAGTCTCTTTGACGCAGCAGAGAATACAAGACATAAAGACATCTATTTCTCACTTTCTCAGTGGCAATGTCACCTCGGTATGGTGGTTTCAACACCTCCTGGGCCTTATGGTGGCATCCATCCTGGCTCTTCCCCTAGCTCATCTCAAGAGGAGGAAAATCCTGCTTCATCTAGCAGAATCATTGGATCAGAAGAGGGATCGGCAATCGAAAAAGGTCCTAATTCCACCTGAATTAAGGCAGGATCTACTATGGTAGGACGACAACAACCCTTAAATGGTGGGGTCCCCTTTCAAGATGCTCTCCAGGTTCACACCATAACTTTGGATTAACCATTACTGTATGGGGAGCTACTCTGGGGCACTTTCAGACGCATGCCCTATGGTCTTCAATAGAGAGCCATTACCATATCAATGTGCTGGAGTTATTGTCAATTTTCAGGGCACTCAAATCATTCCTGCCCTTGATTCAGAATTCAAGGGTTCTTCTCAGAACTAACAGCATGACAGCCATGTTATTGTTTTTTTCAACAAGGCTTTTTATTACGATTTTGTTAACCAACAGATCGCTGCAAACATTATTCAGGTCATAATGCAATAACGATCAAACAAAGGAGAAAAACAAGAGTCCAAACAAAACATCAAGCAAATCATTGGGGGAGTGGGGGGGGGAGTCTATAGGGGGGCACCGGAGGGGAGGTGTTAGGCAGAAACCTGTGCAGTTCCCTTAGGGACCACTGCAAAAAGTTTAAGACTACAGGAATTAGCAGTAAACCCAATATGTAGCAGTCTGCACCACCCAGATTTACCTGGTAGCTGTGGCTGAGCAGTCGGACTTCTCTCAAGAAGAGTTAGGCAGTATACAGAGCATACACAATAGGGCAGAAAAACACAGTAAAACAAGCAAACACTGACCAGAGCTTTGGTGTAAAAGATATATAATTATTTATTTAAAAACACATCTATGAAAACACACTGGCACTAATATCAAGCAAGTTCAAAAACACAGTCACTAAAGTATATACACTCCCTTCAAAGATTATTAGACAATCTAAAGTAAAGCACCACTTATTTTCAGACAGCGGTGAGCGCTTAACGCAGATGGCACTCTAATAATTCGGTTAAAAAAGGGAGAGAGGCAGGGCATAAATTGAAACAGATCCCAACACATTCAGAAGAGCATAGCAAGATAGAAAGGCAGAAAACAACCGTGAAGTTAGAGTTCAGAAAGCCGGACCCACTTTGAGAGGATCAGAACGAAATGTGTCCAAGGTCACACGGTTTAAAAAGTGCATAAAAGTCTTGTAAATGTTCAGAAAGAAGTTGGACCAAAAGAAAGAGACCAGTTAGAATAGACCAACCCAGTATAGAAGGCTAAGGATTTACTGTCACCTTAGTGCAATCTGTTGAAAGGGAGGCCAGGCGGACACAGTACCTTGAAATGGTGAGAACGCTCCGGCGGGGGCAGTTGTTCCTGGCAGCGGGTGCAAGTCGATGCTTCATCCCGGGGAAGAGAAGATCTCGTCGTGGAGGAGAACAGGAGTTCGTTGCAGTGCCAGGGAAGAAACCAGCCGCGGAGTTCTCGATTAAAAGGTACGGTCCTCTTATTCGCGGTTCAGTGGAAAGTGGCTATCTGGTTGCCGGAGTGCTTGGCACGGGCAATTCGACCACTGGACGTCCTGGAAGGCGAAAAGACGGCAAACTGGTTGTCCCCACCAGCTCAAGGGGAAGAGACTCTCCGGGAAGAAGATCTCCTCTGTCGTTGGGAAGTGGTGAGTCGGTTCAGCAGGACTCCACCGGTGGTGTCGTCGTTGCAGGTCGGCTCAGCTTCTCCCTCTTTGGATTTTCAGGTCCTGTAGTGACTTCTGAAGTTCCAGTCCCCAAAGCCCTGCTTTTATGCAGCAAACCCCCATTCATTCAGCCTAGCTGTCAATCAAACATGCTAAGTGGTGAGCTGGGCGGCTCACCACTTGGGCCAATCACGCAAGAGTGCGACTTGAGTTGGCAAGGCAATTTAGTCCAAGGTGCCTAAACCCCCTCCCACACCCCCTGTGGTACCCAGACAGAGTGGCACCACTTTGGAGGGCTTCTGTGTAGAAGCCCGCCAAAAGTGGAACAAAGGGCTCGACCTTTGGTTTGGAGTTAGAGGCAAACACAAACTCCATTTTAAAACCGAGTTCTGGCAAAAAGACCCTACCGGTGAATTAATATTAAATAAACCGGCGGTATCTTTAACATGGCACCAAAAAGTGGTGCGTTTAAAATACATGGGAAAATCCCATAGGAAATATTCTTAAGGAATATTACGCATGGTAACCACTGCCACCAGCAAGAACCTCGACGAGGGAGGACTGCACAGTACCCCCTCGAAAAACAGACCCAGGGGCAATCGTATTACCCCTACCAGTACTTCCTCATTATGATGGTTTGTACTGGTTCTGTTACTAAATTTGGGACTAGTAAAGCCAATGGTGACTTTACATGCCCTGGGAGACCGTAGTCAGTCCCAGGGTATGGAGTCTATGGTGGGGGTCACTTAGGACACCCCTGTGTTACTGCACTGAGGGTGCTGTGTAACACACATAGTAAAAACATGAGACCCTATGGAGTAAAAGACGCCATAGCCCATAAAACACAACAGTCAAAGGAACCCCTCAAATCATGTCCAAGAGTGTGAGGAAAAGAGTCTCACTCTTGGCAGGAGAAAAAAACTCCAGAAATCCAGCAAAGCTGCTGGGGGACTCACTAGGTTAGGAAATTCAGCCTAAACAGAGAATTCTCCCTAACAGGAGGCAGATTCAGTTAGTAGATGAGCATATTTGGGCCGCTGCTTGGCCAAGCGATGGGCCGGGAAGCAGTGATGGGTGTCTACTTGAGGGGTGACTGTGGTGGGTGTTGAGTTGTTGTAACCAGGGATTCCCATCAGGGAGCTTCAAGGACAGCTCCGACAGGATCACAGCCTTCTTTAGTCGCATTTCGCCATCCAGCGGAGGCTGCCTCGCCACGCGGGGGTACTGTTGTGCATAGTCTAAGAAGGGAGCTCAAGTGCTGTAAAACTTGCTTCTGTTCCCAAAGCGGAAGGCAGATATTTTTTTTCGCCCACTGCGATAACCCAACACTTCGTCCACCACATGGGGATTGCTGGGCCCTCAGGGTGTTCCCACAGACTTGCCATTGAGATTTTTGCGGCTGTGAGCAGGTGGGGGCAGAGCCCCACCAGCCGACCTGTCATCGGGTATTGGCCCTCGCCTGTGTCGCCCAACAAAACCACTCCTGGGTCCCATGGGATCGGGAGGCCTGTGATTTGTTTGATCTGCCCCAGGACTTCTTTCCAATACTGAGCCGATTTTGGGCATGTCCACAGGAGGTGATGCAGTGTGCCAGTGTTGGTGCAGCCCCTCCAGCAGTGCGGTAGGATGGCTGTGTTGCTTTTGTGAAGGGTCTCCGGCGTTAAATACCATCTATAGCAGACCTTGATCCCTCCCTCATTGTTTGTGACGCATTTGCAACTCCCATGGGTTCTCGCCCAGATGCGGCCCCAACTCTGCGCGTCTAGTTCTCTGCCTATCTCCTGCTCCCATCTCTGCATATAGGGGTTCCTTCAGGTTGGGGTCCCCTCTGTCCAGCGGCCTGTATAGAGTGTATATTTTCCCAGATGGCTGGAGTGACGTCAAGGTACGTTCCTACGCCGTCTGCTCTCTGCATCTGTGCGGTTTTATCGTGTCGTGAGACAGCCAATGTCTGAGCTGTGCATAGCGAAATCGTTTGTTCTCAGGGACATGAAATTTAATTTTGCATTCCTCAAAAGTGAGCACAGTGCCGTTTGTGAAGAAGACCGCAATGCATTTCAGCCCACCTGTCTTCCACCTGACAGTCGTTCGGTTTAATCCCTGGAGTGATTTCAGGATTCTCCCAGATTGGGGTCAGCGGGCCCACTGTGTTTCCGCAGTTCCAACGTCGTGCTGCCTTCTTCCAACTCTCTGCTGGGTTTCTGGTCGTTGTGAGGGGTTCAGCGGGTTTCTTGGCCAGGCGATGTGTGGAAGAGATTCCAGTGGGTAGGGACTCCAGTCCTCTTCTAGTTTCAGCCAGCGTTGGCGATTGATGCCTGATTGCTATGTAAATGCAGCTGAGAGCTTGGCCACGAGGCAATATCTGTCAACCTCCGGAACCCCTAGGCCTCCAGTTCTCGGGTTTCGAAGCATCACCTTCCTCGTGATTCGTGGCTTTTTCCCTCCCCAGACAAATTTCGAGATGTTCGCTTGAAGCTTCTGCAGGTCTTTTCTGGGGATGGAGACTGGGAGGGCCTGGCAATGGTATAACAGTCTGGGTGTCAGGTTCATTTTTACTGTTGACATCCTTCCAGTCCAAGATGTCGTCTGCTTTTGCCAGCAAGCCAAGTCCGTCTGCAGCTCTTTCAGCAGGGCCGGGAAGTTTGTCTTATAGGTTCACTCTGTTTTACTCCGAATTCGGATGCCAAGGTAGGTGAGGTGGGTTTTGGCCCATGGAATGGGGACTCTGGCCGCCAGGGAGCCCACCAAGTCTTTGGGGATGTTGATGCCCAGAGTGGTTGATTTTGTGAGATTGAAGGTGAAACCTGAAACTGCTTTGAAGCTCTCCAATTCCTAGCACAGGGCACTCAGAGAACCCCCCCCGGATGGGTTAGGGTCAGCAGCATGTCGTCCACGTATAAGGCGGCTTTGTAGGTTTCTCCTTTGAGTTCAAGGCGCGAACCAACTGGTTCTGGCGAATCCTAGAGGCGAACCGCTCCATGGACAGTGCAAAGACGGACGGGTGCCTCTGATTATCCCTATTGCTGGTGTTTATTCTCTGTACCATGGTGGGATGTTGGTAGTTCGCCAGCATCCACTTCAGGAACTTCGGGCTGAAGCCGAAGTGCTTCAGTGTTTCTTCCATGTATCCCTAGTTGAGCATATCGAAAGTTTTATGACCGTCGAGTGACAGGGCAGCCATGCTCTCCCCCGTTCTGTTTGCTGATTCAATGACGTCTAGGGTGCGCCTGGTGTTATCCAGAGTGTTGCGGTCTAGGATGAATCCCGTTTGGTCTGGGTAGATCTGGTCCGGGAGAATTCTTGCAACCCTGCAAGCCAGAAGCTTTGAGAATATTTTCGCGTCGACATTCATCAAAGCGATGGGTATGTATGATGGGCAGAGTTCTGGGTTCTTCCTGGCTTCAGAATCAATACTGCTAGCGATTCCTTCATTGAGGAGGTGCTGCTGCCTGTCGATAAAAAAGGTGTTGTAGAGAGATGCCAAGTGGGGGCCAGAATGTGAGCAAACTTTTTCGTAGAATTGGGCAGTCAGGCCGTCGGGGCCCGGGGTTGTGTTATTCAGGGAGCCGATGGATGGTTTCTGCCACCTCATCGGTGGAGATGGGAAGTTCTAGGGTGTCTAGCTGTGGGTGTGGGGGGGTGGAGCTCGGAATAGTTTTCAGGTAGCAGATTAGCAAATCATTGTCTATGAGGTCCCAACCATTACGTTCCTGTGGTGTTCGACCTTAATGTCCAGCCTTTCTGCTTCCGTGCAACGGGGCTTACCGCTTTGGTCTTCAAGGACGAGGATATTGTTCCTGGAGTGCAGTTTTCTGAGTTTATGCAATAGTAGTCGATTGGCCTTGTTGCTGTTGAGGTAGTAGAATTGCTTAGTGTACGCTAAGGCTCGTGCCGTCCGGTTGGCCAAGTGCATTTCGAGCGCTGCTTTTGCCTTTTTGAGGTCTCTCCCTGCTTTCGTCGTCTGGCGGTTCTTAAAGGTCGCCTCCCGGTCCGCCACTTCTGCCTCTAATTTGGAGAGCTGGAGTTGGTGTTTGTGTGCCGCAGTGCAGTCGGTGGCTATTCCCCCGATCACCGGCTTCATGGCATCCCAGACCATTGCTTCGGAGGTGCCCTTTGCTGTATTTACTCAAAGTAGTTTGTAAGGGTTTCCAGGACCTCTGCAGGGGCCTCGGGAGACCTTCTGTTTGTAGCTGGGCTACTACTGGTGCGTGATCAGAGTTTACCCGCAGTCCGATGTGTATGTCCTCGATGCATGGGAATAGCGCTCTGGACATCAGCAGGAGATCTATTCTTGAGAATCCCCCGTGGGCGTGCGAGAAAAACGTGTAGTCACGGGCTCCATTGTTGGCTAGGTTCCATTCATTAATAGTCCCAGTTTATCCTGAGGAACACTGCCATCCCCAGGGCTCGGGCGGAGTCCGATCTGGTAGGCGGCAGTGTATTGTCGACGCTGGTATCCGGGGTGAGGTTGAAATCGCCTCGAATCAGCAGTCGACCTTCGGCAAAATATATAGATGCAATAGTGATCAGGAGTTCGACTAGTAATCCCTTGAGCAGTAGGTATCGACCCGCGGGGTCGCGCTTGACCATGGACATTCGCCAGGGGTGCTGTGCGGCCGAGTAGAATAGCAAAGCCACACCCTTCTTCTAGCTGGAGGAAGCGAAGAACCACCTGGGAAAGTTTTGAAAGCCGATCCTCTTCTCATCGGAGGGCAGTATGTGAGTTTCTTGCAGGCACACAATGTCTGCCGCGAGCTGGGCTAGTCAGTGTTAGGCTGATTTGCGTTTCCTTGGTGAGTTCAGCCCTTGGACGTTCCAAGTGATCATGGTAAGTTCCTTAGCGTTGTCAGTCATCTGGGGAGGCTGTGCTTGTGGATCCCTTTAGTTGCCATTCCCAGCCCGTGGCTGTAAATCCGCTGTGATTGTTGATCAAGTCGTTCCTTCTTGAATTTACCTGGACCCCCTCCCATCTCACCCCCTCCTCCCCCGCTGTCCCCCCGTTAGAACAACACTAAGTTAACAGGGCCTGCCTACAACCAACGGGGCAGCCGGCTGGGCCAACGCATACGACTTATATGGAGGCAACTGTGCTTCTTCTGTTTACCAATGAACTGTGGGCTGCTAGAGAGTGGTGGGTCCGCTGCTTAAGTTCACTTTTCGGGTGCAGTAGTACCCGCATTGTGGGGCTCCGAGCTGAGGGGCTCCGCAGCATGTCAGCTGAGTATGTAGATTTGGGTTCACTCTGTCAGTCCTTGCTGTGCCGCTTGCCCTTAGATGGGGGGGCCTCTGATCCTGTAGCGTCTCTCCACTCGGGTCCAGGAGTGCTCAGAGTCCTGTGATGGGACTTGTCCAGAGGGCGAGTCTGTCGGGGTCCCCTTCCCATGTCTTCGGGTTCAGCAGTCTCTCAGCTTCTTTCAAGTTGCGTATGTGACGGAGAGTACCTTCCCAGGTGAAGGTCAGTGATGTAGGGTATCCCCAGCGGTAGGGGTCTTCTTTTCTCTGAGCCACTCCGTGACCGGTCTCAGGGCCTTCCTTTTCATTAGAGTGACGGCTGCCAGGTCCTGATATAAGGCGATGGAAGCATCTCTGAAAAATATGCGGGGGAGCTCCTAGCTTCTTGCATGCGTTATTCTTTCACTTTGTAGTAATGCAACCTTGCTAGGACATCGGGCGTGGTCTAGATGTTCGATCTTGTCCTGTGAACTCTGTCGAGGAACAGGGGGGGGCCGGGGGGAGTCATCCAATAGTGTCAGGATGAAGCGGAAGAGGTCGTTGACTTACCATTCCAGGTCTGCGTCTGTCACATTGGAAGGGATCCCCCTTCAGGTGGCTATTGTTGCACCGGGAGCGATTTGCTGCATCCTCCTGCTTAAGCTCAAGGGCTTCACATCTGGCTTCAAGAACTGAAAGTCTGTTTGAGCCCTTAACTATCTCGTAGCTGTGTTCAGAGGGTCGTTTCCACTTCCGTGGTTTGCACCTCTATTTCCTTGACCCACTTGCCCTGGACTGTGATCTTGCTCATGACCTCCTCAGTCCCCCTCTGATACTCCTTTGGGATAGCCGACAGAAGTACCTGGAGATCGGACTTCGTGACCGCCTGCATTGAAGGTCCAGGGTCCAATTAAGTGCAGGGTTCGCTGGCTGCAGCTTCCATGACTTCAGTGCGGTCTCTCCTTTTGGGTCTTTCCGTGGCTGGGGTCGACAGCAGCGCAGCAATGTCTTCTTGTTTAGATGTTTTTTTAGGTGCTTGGTCATGTTGGGCGGGATTCTTGCGGCCTGGTCAGACGAGTCAGGGGCCCTCCATGCTGCCAGGGCTCAGGGCTGGTTGAATGCAGTGGGCCCCAAAGGTGGGTGAGTTCGCAATTCGCTGTTGGCTGCTTGGGAGGGGGTTGCCGAGCCTTTGCCCATGTGTCGGGGCGTTGCTGCTGAGGAGGACTGTATGTCCCGTATGGTCGACTGTATCCAGCAGTTTGCAGTTGGCCCCCTTGTGGCGCAGAGGCCCAGTGCGTGGGCTTTTTATGGGTCAGGCCAGTGGGTCCTTAGAGGCCCTGTTGGAGCCCCTACCAGACGGGGGCCCCGCTGTGACGAGAGGGAAGGGGCAGAAGAAGCAGGTTGTTGGCGCACTCTCAGGGTGCTATTGTCCAGATCTATGGTGTCCACTAGCCCCTGCCCCGAGCTGGCATAGTTGTTGCGGCGTAGGACTGGCAGCAGTCATGATGCTGTAAAGTCGCGGAGGAGGTGGGGGGGCTGTGCTCCTAACCGACTGGGTTCCCCGGCTGCAGGGAGGCCCTCATGGTGCAGAGGTGCTCTGTGGTGGGGCCCCTCTGGGCTGTTGATGGTGGGAAGGAGTGCAGAGAGGAGCTGCTTACCCATGCGGCAAGTGCCGCCTTACCTCCGATTCTGGGTGCGAGGGGAGAACATCAGGCCTGTGCCGGGGTCTGCTGCAGAAGTGGGCTGTTGTGAAGGGCTGTGGAGAGGTCTCAGTTGGCGCCCCTGGCCGCTGGTGGGCGTGCAGAGAGGTTCCCCAAGACTGGGGGCTCCCGGCGTGGATCTCGGCAGCTGGGGTTGCTTCAGGGCCGATTGGGCTGGTGGTGGAGTGTCCGCGACCGCTGGCTGGGACCCGTTCCGATCAAGTGTCCTTTGGGCCCGTTGTGGTGACCTGGGCCGCCAGAGAATAGCAGAGCTCTGCTGCTATGTCACCTCCGCCCCCGGGGTGGGAGACGGCAAGTGGATCCTCGGGGTCCCAGCCGGGGCGCTCTGAGCGGCATTGGTGGGCCAGAGTGTGGGTGCTCCCGCGGGCCGGCCGTGGCTTAGCTTGCAATGAGCCACTGGTCCTGGGGGCCAAGCCGTAGCGGATCGCGTAAGGTGGTTAAGGTGAGGAGTGGGAGCACCTTGAGCAGGACACCAAGCGGACAGCTTCAGGGATCTGTCAGCTCGGGGCAAGAGAACTGCACTTGGGGGCAAATTGGAGAGGGTCTGTTGGAGCTGGTGTGTGCTCCCAGGCGTGGGTCCACCGTTGGCGAGACCTCGGGCACCATCTTGCTTCATAACACTGTGTTCCGTGTCGTGGTATTGTCAGACGAAGATCCTCACTGCTCCAGGTCCGTAGGAAGGCAAAAATCGGACAAAGTGTTCCCCAGGACATGGGCGACCACTCGCTCTCTTTTATGCGCCGTAGGTTCGGTTTACCAGTCCATTCTTGCTGGCGCGTTGCACCAGCCGCGAGCTCTGACAGAGCCGATCCGACAATCATGGCTCCAAGCCATGCCCCCTCCCCCGACAGCCATGGTTTATATAAACAAGCAGGGAGGAACGAGAGCCCCACCCCTATGTCGTGTAGCCATCCAAATTTGGGAGTGGGCAGTTCAAAATCAGATTTCTGTCCATGCCGTTCATTTGGCTAGAGAGCTCAACACAACAGCAGACACCTTGAGCCATCTCTCCCACTGCCACCATGAATACCAGCTGAAAGGATCTGTTCTAAAGGAGATCTTTCTTGAAGACTCCCTCAGGTGGATCTTTTTGTGACATCGAAGAATGACAGGTGTCCACGGTTTGCCACTCTTCTAGGACAGGACCTGTCATCATTAGGGGACACGCTACAGATCTCATGGGACAGAGAAATAGGTTATGTGTTTCCCCCTTACCTCTGATTTGGAGGGTACTTTTAAAATTCAGAAGTGTGGCCTGCTGCGCTCTAATTCTGATAGCTCGGAACTGGCCAACCAGAATATGGTACTCAGATCTGTTTCTCCTCAGCTTTTTTGGCCCATGGCTATTGCCAGTGACGCAGGATATCCTGTCGCAGCAGAGGGTAGGAGATTTACACCCCGCCCTGACATTTCTGAACTTAGCTGCCGGGTACATGGGCAGCTGGTCTTTGCTGCATTAGGCATTTCAGATCACAATCCGGTCATTGTAAAGGCAGAAAGTCTACAAGGTCCCAATATAAGAGTAAGTGGACCTGGTTATGTTTCTGGATGCTAGATCGTTCACTTAATCCTCTCCATCCTTCATTGGATCACATCTTCTCATGCCCATCTCATCTGGCTTCGGCCAACATTAATATCCATTCTTGTCGCACATACGTATCGGCTATAGGAGCTTATATCATATATCCGTAACTCAATATATCTACGTCAAAGCTTTTTATAAAAAGACACTTTGAGGGCTTGCTCCATATTTACCCACCAGTGGCTAAGCCACAACCTGTATGTGATCTGAATGTAGTATTGTTGGCAATTTCACATAACCCTTTCGAGCCCATGTCAGCAGCAGATATAAAACTGGTGAAATAGTTTCATGGAAGACCACATTCTTAGTGGCCATAACTTCAGCAAGATTCAAGTGCTGTCTGCATCAGAAATAGTCTTTGACGGGGACATTTTGCCAAAGGTGGTATCGGCCTTCTCCTTGAATCAGGAGATTATTTTGCCTGCATTTTTTCCATCCCTGCAAACAGACTGGAACGTTCAGCGGGCACTTACATTTTACATGGACTGATCAAAGGCTGACATAAAATCATAGAGCTTGTTTGTGTATTCCGGTGGACAGCAGGCTGGCCTTCAGGCATCAAAAGCTACCATAGCAAGGTTGATTGTCTCCTGTATCGCTGAGACATACAAACTGCAGGACAAAACAGTACCCAACTGCTTGCACGCCTATGCAGTCAGAGCTAAAGCTACAGCTGTTGCTTTCGAAAGGAATGTTCCATGGGAAGTCCTAAGGCAGCAACTTGGTCTTCGCTGTCTGCTTTTTGCAAACACTACTGTATGGACCCTTCTGCCAGATCTGATGCCGAGTTTGGGCAGGCAGTTTTACAGAACCTGTGTTCTTACATTATTACCAGCCTCCCAATAGGATTAGTGCTTTGTAATTTCCCATAGTGACTTCCTGTAATCTTGGTCCACATCCCCTTTCCTTCATGCGCCCTGCCCGCCATCCCCCATTAAATAAACTGTTCCCGTCTAGCTGATGCAAGGACGGACGAGTGTTGCCAATAGGTGGAATCGATGGGTCTGGCCATGCCCATGTTCTAGTGCCTCCTGTGCAACCCAATTTTCTAGAAGGGAAATTTACTTGTGTGCTGTGCAAAAGTGTTCCAGCACCGTCCCCACAAGTAAGAGGAAAGGGGACTATGGACTGAGAGTACAGAAGTTACTACGGTGAGTAACTTTCTGTGTGTGGTGTCACAATCATATTATATGATGATTCTTTCAGTGCCCAAAGTATTGTGCACCCTGGTAAAAGGAGCGGACACTGATCAGGATACCTATTACTTTGGGAAGAGTGTTAGATTAGAACGCTAAATCTCGGAGACATTACTAAGACTTTCCAAGACCCAAGCAGGTGGCAGGAAAACCAGCCTCCTCATAGCCCCAATATCTAGTAGAGACAGACTGCATTGCTTCAAAGAGAACCACCCACCCACACTCGGTAGACTAGAGGCACAAGGTACACCAAACGCCAGATGGAGAAGGAGGAAAACACACCTCAGTACTTACCTAAAACGCTAATAGTACATCAGCTTCAGTCAGACAAGCAAACCTTCTTATTCAGTGTGGGGCTTGTATATACAAAACACTGTTATGGCTGTAAAATCACACATTAGCTCGCAATTTCTAAGGAAGCCGGCCTCAAAAATTCAAAATTCACCAGTGTTAAAACCCTCTACCTGCAAAGAAGGAAGCAAATCGACAATAGAGTGAAACAAGCTGCTCAGAAAATGAACATCAAAAGCATGTCAGGAATATAAATAGCCAGCAGGCTTTTTAAAAGCTTTCTGATCTACAGCGCCTCACTCCAAATTAAATCACTTCAGGAACCAATTGACCACACCCAGTCAATCTGGTGCAAGGCACCTTGCTTAGGCAGAATAAAGGAGGCTCTATTTCCTCAGATTAGGAGAAGCGAAGCAGGAGCAGACGGGAACAGGCCCTGATCAATAAATGTGTTGAAATATATTTTAGTGTCAGGTGTTGTATTGATCCTTCGTCTCACAGGCCAACTATGACTTAGTAGAAATCTGTTACATTTTCTCTTGCATGTTTTATATGCCTTTCACATCAGTGCACTACTTTACCCAGCTTCTGTTGCCTAGCTGATGCATAGTTTCTACAACTATTTCCAAAACGTCACATATTGAAGTATAGAACTTGTCTATGGAAGTAGGTCTGCTCCAAATGTATTCTGTTGCTATCCACTGCCAACATAAGAAGATACTTCCTTCCTAACTTGAAATCGAAAAGATTGGTATTGGGTAGGGAGTGGAGCAGATGAGATTAAACTCTGCATTTCCTAAACTTGTGATGCAAGAGGATACTTTTTCCTCTGTCGGTCTCACCTTGCCCTCGTTGTTTATCTGCTCCTCCTTACCTTCAATGCTTTTTTTCCTTTCCTCAGAACTGAGGTCCTCTCTAGGGTATTCGACTCTCCTTCTCCAGCATGCAGCCCTTCCTTCTCATGATGTCTGTTTTGTTTATTCTCTAAGTGAGATCTCAGACATTCGTTCACAGTAATGACCCTGTTTTTTTTTCTTCCTTCATATTGCAATTTCATTAATTTCATAACCAAACAAACAGATAAAAAGATAGGCCACGATAAATCAAGGTGTCATGATAGTTGTACAGCTGATCCTGCGCCCCCCTCTGTTATAGAGGGGACTCCTTACTCCTACGTCCCCCCCTACTATCTAATCTCCCTCCGATCACTGCCACCAAATCTTATCTGCCTTCTTCGGGCGCGCCTGTGCAGAAGATATTCATCGCTTCATGGTCACACAAATGTCTATTTCCACCACCCATTATCTGTATTGTGGACACTCTGGGGCCCCCCCATTTCTTAGCAATGTTCAGTTTTACCAGGCCAGTCGCTGTGGATATAAACAGTTTTTCATGTAGATTTGAGTTTTTGCCCCAAATCCCCAAAAGTAACATCTTGGGTTCCAAAGTTATCTCCATGCCAAGGGACTGAGATAACGTATTGCGACATGCCATCCAAAAGCGGCGAACCTGTGGACATTCTCACAGGATGTGAATAAAAGTGCCCTCATCTGTTCTACATCTCAGACATTGGAGGACATTAATACGACCCCATCGGAACAGCAAGGATCTGCGATGGACCCTATGGAGGATTTTTACATGCACCAGCCAGAATCTAGAGGAAATTGCCACCTCCCTGGGGGATATCAGAGCTTCCACCCAGTCTTCTAGTTTAATAGATCCGACATCCGCCTCCCATTTAGTCCTGAGGCTAGATAGTTTGGGGGTTGTACAGGCTGTTATGGCTTAATGCAGGGTAGAAGTAACCTTAGATGTAATGTGTTCCAAGAGAACATTCCTTTCAAGTGGAGAGCATTGTGGCACATCCAAAGGGTTGGTGAGCTTGGAGTGTAATGTGTGACAGTTGCAAGTAGTGGTATCACTCCGCCTCATCACCAATGGTCTTAATGCCTGCTTCTTCCCACGTCGTCAGTACTGGCAGTTATTCACCTCCAGTAGCAGGGTGTTTGTGCAAGGGTCAGTCTATTGCCCCATCCAATATACTTATAGCCCTCCTTCCACACCCTCGCAGTGCATTGAATCATTGACTGCGGGGTGGGGTCCTCTATGGCTGATGGTATAACTAACAGAGCGGAGTCACACCCACCATTCCCCTCCTCTGTGCTTGAATATGTGGCAGGCTAGAATCACTGTGCAGAATATCATTGACTACCGCCAGCTGACTCTCCCTGTAGTAGCATTGGATGTGTGGTAGCCCAATTCCGCCGTCCCAGACCGATCATTGTAGTGTGGATACAGAAATATGTGGCTGGGTACCCCCATAAAAGCTCCTGAAGAGCCGATGCTATTCTTCAAAATTCAGTTATAGGAACTTGTAGGGGGGCTTTCTGTAAAATGTACAAATACTGAGGCAGTATGAGCGTTTTGAAAAGGGCAGCCCTTCCCAAGAGTGACAGCGGCAGAGACTTCCAGTGCTGGACCTCCCTGAGAAAATGTTCTGTCATAGGGTTAAGGTTGTGCGTGAGAAATTGTGTGTGGTGTACCGTTATATGGATGCCCAAATACTGAAAACTCTCCCTCTCCACTCGGTATGAGCGATCTGAGGGGATCCCCAAGTCGGCACCCTGGACCGGAAAGAGAATAGATTTGTTCCAGTTTACTCCCAGCCCGCTAAATGTTTCATATTTTTGCAGTTGGTGTGTCTCGATTGGACAGGAAAGGTTTGGCGTGCCTAAGTACCAACAAGTTGTCTGCGTATAGCGAGACTTTGTCATTCCCCCACTCGGCCAGCGAAAGCCTTCCTATGATGAGTCTTGGCAGAGTAACACTGTTGGAGGCTCGATAGCGATCGTAAATAACAGGGGTACCCCGCTCTAACGGGAAGGATCTAGTGGTCCTACCATTCACCCTAACCTCCGCTATGAGTGATTCATAGAGCGACAAACCCAAGACAAAAAGTTTCTCCAAACCCCATTCTGGCCATAATTTCCCATATGCTGTCCCACAGTACCGAATCAAATGCTTTGTCAATTGAAATGCCCGTTCAATTGCTAAATGCAACCGCCCAATGTTCATGTGGGTAGATTTATCTGGCATAAATCTGCACTGATTGGGGTGGATCAGAGAACACCTTCGCCAGAATCTTAACATTCCCATTAATCAGTCAAATTGCTCTATAGGACCCCCAAAGCTCGGAAAGTTTGGATTGCTTGGGATGAACCACTGTACTGGCTTTATGGAGGTCCATGGTGGAGGAAGCCCTGCTCCCTACATTGGCGAAACATATTTTACAAAGGATTAATCTCCATCCCCCAATTTTCATCCATGTCTCAACCGAGAAGCAAATGGTTCCCAGTGTTTTCCCAGAGTAGAGTTGTGTAACGGCTTGGACTATTTCATCTTCCATTATATCAGCTTCCAGTGGTAGGCTTTGGGCCCATGACAGTCGGGGGAGGGTCAGATTATCAAATATGGTGGCATCCCGCAACCCATGCGGGTTCCAGTAAAATCCTGCATAATAATTGCCAAACACTTCAGTTATACCTTCCTCTGTCCTTTCCACCTCCCCCGCTCAAACCACTGCTCCCTGAAGTGACAGTGCCCTTCATCCCGCCTCTCAAGCCATAGCAATATTTTCCCTGCCTTGTCGCCTGACTCGTAAATGTGGCTATGCATTTCTTGGGGTTTAACGTCCTTTCATTGCCGATCATAATTTCGATGCATTTTTTTTTTTTACTAGTATTTTCTACTGAAAAAACTCATCAAAATCTTCAAGTGGGGTTGGGAATGGTTAAAAAAAACAATAGGGGATGCGGGGCTTTCGGGGGTTACCCCAAAATATTAAAATCAATTTCAATTAGTTTTTTCAGTAAAAAACACATCAAAATTCTGACGGTCGATGAAATGACATGGAACCTTTCTTGGTGGGGCCTGCCTGGCGTTGTCCAAGGAGATATTACGAAGTAGGAGCAACCAATGTGCCTCTGGAGCACCCGAGGTCAAATATTCTGTCTCCCTCTTGGCGGCATCATCTTCCGCCTTTAGCACCCGCTGGAGTTGGGCCTTCCTTTGGGCTGATATCTAGGAGATCACTTCCCCTCGGAGGAGTGTTTTGTAACCCTCTCACAGCTTCACTGGTCTATCCACAGAGCCTGCATTGATCTCAAAGTATTTGACACGGTTTGTTTTTGACATTGCTCCTTTGGGCTTTTTCAATAAGTGATTCAGCATTTTTCTCATTCTTTTGAAGATTTCTAATAATTAATTTCCTCTATCTTTTGTAGCTTGTACACCATTGAGTCCCATTTCAGTCTTGCCATAGACTTGGAACAAATGTACTTTATTTTCAGTCGATTGCTGATTTGGTACTAGGATTTTTTTGTCCGTCTACCCAATGATTTTATTGCTCCTTCAGTTTTCTCCCAGACATGGAATGAATGTTAGACTTCTTGTCCAAGTATGACTGAACTTAGTTTCATTGCATGTTCACAAATGTGTTTTATTGTTTGTATAATCTTTTAAATGATATTGTTCTGGATACAAACATAAGACTACACTCAAATCAAAATTACAATAGCATCTTTGGCCACCAGTGCCACAGTTGCTCACCTCAAATTAATATCCATAACATTGTCACCCGTTCCCTCAGTCAGCAAGCCACGTTGACATTTCATTTTTTGGTTTACATTTTATTGATAACTTTTATGTACAGTAAGTTCTTTAACCAGTACAATATTGATTCACACAACAATACAGTCTGCCAAAGTGCCGTAAACCAGTATGATAGTGATTCATATAACAATACAATTAAATAAACCATGACGAGAAAAGAATAATGAAAGTAGTCTCACACCTATCAGTTCTATCTAAAACACAGTAAGTGACATTCCCATGTTACAGATGAGTACAACCTGGAGAATCAAACAATTACATGACAAACATCGAACACACACAACGCAAAAACAAAACAAAAAAAACCCTGCATTTTGCTACTTCACAAACAAAAACTCAGTATCAAACAACAATATTATATGGGATTAACCATACAATTCATTGAATGTTGACCATATATCATCATACAAATTAGTTTTTCTACCTTTTATACATAACTTGCTCATAACTTGAAAGGATAAGCAAGTCGTTTAGACAAGTATCTAACTGAGGCTTTTTCCTAGTTTTCCATAACGTTAATATTTGCTTGTGAGCCAATACAAGCGCCCTAACAATCCAAAATATAATACCAAAACTGAAGTCACGTTGTACTGAATATAATATTGTACATCCAGGATGTCTTGGAGTAATACTATTCCCCATCAAGTCTATCCTGTTGAGAATATCCGTCCAAAATTCTTCAACCCTTGTCAGTCCCATAACATGTGTGTCAGCATCCCCCCTCTCCTTCCCACATTCTCAGCATTGATCATTGTCTAAGAGACTCAACAAATGCATTATTCCCAGTGTCCAATACCACCTGCCCAGAACTTTCTGCCGTACAAGGCGCAAATTAAGATCTAATTTTGCCAACATGGTTAATTTAGCTGCTTTATCCCACTCATCTTGGGATAATTCGTAACCCAGTTCTGTGGACCACTTCCATAGCAATCTATCCCAACCATCAGCTATTTCGTAACCTTCAGAAACATGGCCACCTTTCTGTGCGCAGTATAAAAATGTGCATATAACTCTGGTCTGTTTGCCAGAGGAGCCTCTATTAAAGCAATCCTCTGTGTAGGTTCAGAAATGAGAGACGGGCACAAAGTTGTAGTTTTCTCAATGTTTGACATATATTGATTAAAATTAAAAGGGAATAGGATGAACGCCTATCTGCCCCGATCCTAGCGAGAAGGTTCCTACCTTTCAAACTAAAGAAAAATGGCCTTGTCCAAATGTATCTGACCCTCACACTAATGCATACAACCAAAGTGCATGCAGTAAATGTATCTGTTGTCAATTCAACCAAAATGTGCAAATGTTCAAACTTATATTTCCCACCAAGTAATCCTTGTGACCAGGGTTTGATTCCCTTCCCCTGGATCAATTCAGGAAGACTTTTGAAAGAGTTCTCTTTTAACAATGTTCCATTCAGTTAAATGAAAAATTTCTTTCATCCAACGCATCTTTCGAATGGGTAAGGAAAATGTCTATTTCACAAAACACTTGTACAAAACCAAAGCAACTGTTTCTTCCACAAAGTAATATTTCTAAGATGCCAAAATAATTACTTATAATGATGTCACAACCATCCTTTCCTTGGACTACCCTTGTCAGGACATCACAGCAAATGTTTCTTATTACCCAAAAGTTTGTCAGGATTAAGTAAATATCATATTTCCACAATACTCTTTATATCAACAAAGTTTTCTTCTGAAGAGCCACTATTTCTTTCCTGGTTTACTCACCTGCCAGGAATAATTTCTGCTTCCTTCACAACCTTTTTTATAACAAAATTTTCTTCTTGAAAGCAACCGTCCCCTTCCTGGTTTACTCACCTGCCACGACTGATTTCTACTTCATACAACTTGCATCTCTCCTGGTTTCCTCATCTGCCAGGAATGGTTTCAACTTCACACAGCTATCAATGATTTCTCTGCTTGTGTCAATGTTTATTCCAGATTTCTCCACACTAACATCTCATAGGAGAAATGCACAATATTTGCCTGTTTGCTTGCTTCTGGCAATGTGGGTTCTAGGTTTCCCCAAACTGACATCCCATGTGAGGAAATGTGTACCCTTTTGCCCTTTTATCACTTCTTTGAGGAACCTCAGGGCGTCCTCACTTCTTTTCCCCCAGCATGTTCCTCTCAAGTGGCCAGGCAGAGGCCATCGCTTTTGGATCGCGACCGTGGGGGTGGATATGCGAGGGAGGATCACCTGGGTGGAAGGAACTTGAGGAGTGGGCGGGGGAGGACATCCTTTGGTGAGACATGGCGTCCCCATTCCCTTTCCAAAAAAAACCTTCTGGTCCCCAAGCCTTCATAGGCTACTGTCAGCCCTTCCCCTTTTATTCCTTTCAAAATGTCCCCCAAATACCTTGCATTGTTAATGCAGACACACATCAGTCAAATACAAAGACGAGTAGGAGACAGCACAGAGTAATGCACACTTCCTTTTCAAACCTCCCCAAATGCCACTTTGGTACTCAGACAAAGAAGATGGCTATGGGAGTACACCATTGGAATAGCCAGGCATGTCCAGCTGATCGTTTCCTCAAGGTCAGGCAATTAGACTAAACAAGCCACACCTGTGGGCCTTTTGACAATCCCAGTAGGTATAAAAAGCCTGGCTTCCCAGCAGATGGGACAGTACGGGAGGGAACCCGGAGGCGGGTTGCCTGACACGAGCAGGAGAGCGAGAGGAGTGGGAGCCGAAAGCAGTGCCGGGCAAGAGAGAAGGATGCTGTGGCAGAGACCTGCCAGGAGAGGGTCTGGAAGGCTTGCCATCCCTCCTCGTTGGGTGCATGCAGCAGGAGCCCTGGGTGCTGGGACACTCCAGCAGCCTCAAAATGCCCAGAGAACGAGCAGTGCTCTCTCCGGTCTCTGCAGAAGAGGAGTGGAGACCCCAGAAGCCAGACAGCAGTATGAGGAGCAGGCGAGAATCCGAAGGTAGGTGTTGTACGGAGCCGGTGAGTGATACAGAGGCAACACTTATACCAGGGTGCTCCGGGAGCTTGATGTACGCACTCTTAGTTACTGAATGAATGGTAAATTGTTATAAGCACTTTTGGAATGTGGAAAGAAGTGCCTTTGGAAAAGTAAACAAACTGAAAGCGATAAGAAGCCATTTTGAATGCTTCATAAAGCAAAAGCCAGGTATTTTGAATACCGAAAGAATTGAAAGACATTGTGAACCATTTTGAATGCTGCAGAAAGCGAAAACAAGTTATGAGTATTTAGCAGTGGAATGGAAACAAGGTGGTGTAAGTGAGAGATACCACAGAGTGAATTGTTGGAAACACAACCTTGGACCAGGTGCCCTGATGCACCCTCTCTCAGTACTTGTGTGCCCCCTTTGTGATCTCGCACCTAGGTGCTTTAATGTACTACAGTCAATGTGTGATATCAGTGCATGTGAGGTGAATTGTGCCTTAAGGTCGCCCCCAGACCACATTTGAATTGTGTTGTGCCCTATTGTCACCTCCAGACCACATTTGATTTTGTGTTGCACCTTATGGTCGCCTCCAGACCACATTTGATTTTGTGTTGTGCCCTATGGTCACCTCCACATTTGAATTGTCTAGTGCCTTATGGTCACCTCCAGACCACATTTGAATTGTGTAGTGCCTTATGGTCGCCTCCAGACCACATTTGCATTGTGTTGCGCCTTATGGTCGCCTCCAGACCACTTTTGAATTGTGTTGTGCCCCATGGTCACCTCCAGACCACATTTGATTTTGTGTTGTGCCTTATGGTCGCCCCCAGACCACATTTGATTTTATGTTGTGCCCTATGGTCGTTTCCTGTCCACACTTGAATTGTATTGTGCCTACCCTATGTCACCAATGCCCCCTATTCGCCAGTCCTCTGCACACCACCCCAGCCCTAGCATGCTACTTTGCATTACCGCGATCATGTTCCCCTTTTGTGTCTTGCAAAGCAACATACTTTGCACTGGCAATAGTTACATAGCCTTCAACAATGGTCTCGTCAGACCTGCCTGCCCAAGACATCACCCCATCACTTGCCCCACACCATTCCTGCCTACTACAACGGCCTTCCTCCCGGTATCACAATACGCCTACCCTACCCTCAGCTATGCACACCCTTCTGATGTCCCAGCTATTATGCACTCGGCCGTCTCCAAGCGGAACCCCACCGACACGAGCACCATGCCCCATCCTCGACTATAGCACCCCCATAACTGCTAACCCAACTGTCTCTCGAACCACTACCTTCACCCCTACCGATCGGAACATTAGACTTGGTGCCAGAACCCACCACAGATCTAGCAAATGCCCAGTTAAACCACCCAATAAGACCAACAATCACTCTGTAATACCCATGAACTCTACCCCTCCTATTCCTAAAGGAGCTCTTCTAAATGTTAGATCATTAGTCGCCCACTCCATAGAAGTCGCAGACATTATTCTAACTAACAACCTGGACTTCCTTGCTGTAACCGAAACCTGGTTGCATGATGCTGCAGGACCATCTCTCACCCTAGCCATACCTGACAATTACACCATCCTCAGAGCAGATAGACCTAACGCGCGAGTAGGTGGTGTAGCCATTATTTTTAAGTCCTCGATTGATATTAGACTAGCCCCCTCTCCTCCACTTAAATCTTGTGAGCATCTCACAGTCAAATTACAAACTTCCCCCAAAAGCACTATCACACTGCATTTAATCTACAGACCCCCGGGCCCACCTGGCTCATTTGAGGAAGACATCACCTCACTAGTTGCCGAAAGCTCCAAACCGTCAGCACAAATGATTATACTTGGAGACTTCAATCTTGGGTTTAATGACCCTCTCGACACCCCAGCCATTGCCCTGGCCACGGCATTAGGGGAGCATGGCCTAAAACAATTCTGCTCCAAACCCACCCACTCGAAGGACAGAATCCTTGACTGGATAACCGCCCTCAACTGCAACATTACTGTGAAAGATCCCACACAGCTCATTTGGACCGATCACTACTTCCTCCCATTTGACATTAATACCAGCAATCTAGTGCATAAAAAGCCCATTATTGCACCTGCCTGTTCAACTAGGAAAAAGAGTAACATCACAGCGGAAGCATTAATACCTTTGGTGATCCCTACTCTAAACGCACTTCCAGCTACAACTGACTTGAACCAATTGGTCAACGTCTATAACGACTCCATGGCCAAAGCCATCGACATCATTGCCCCACTGAAAATGCGCAAAGGGAAACCTAAAGCGCACCTGAATACATGGTACACCCCGGAGCTCAAAACTCTCTGTCAACAAAAAAGTAAACTTGAAGCACTATGGAAATCAGTGCCTTCAGTAAATAACAGAACTAATCTCGCTAATATCTCCACTCTCTACAAAAATGAGATTACACGCGCTAAGAAAGAATCTCTCAACACTAGGATCTCCCAGGCAAGCTCCAGCACAAAGGAGCTCTTTAACATCCTAAAGGAATTAGAAAACCCCACTCCTCCCACTGACTCTTGCACTAAGGATAAACCTTGGTGCACAGGGATCCAGAATGCTCTTGCTAACAAAATTTCAGGGCTCCAAACCAAAATTGACAACAAACGACAACAACTCACTCCTGGTCCTACCTCCAGTTCCACCCCTCTTCCATCCACCGCCACTAGCTCAGGCTTTACCTTCAAAAAGGTATCCATACCGGAGGTACAGAAAATTATAGCATCTTTGAAACCCTCGAACTGTAAGGGGGATCGTTGCCCCGCACAAATCATAAAAGATGCAGCCAGGGATCTCTCCCCCTTCATTACTAAATTAATAAACCTGTCTTTCTCCAATAACTTGGTCCCTAGCAACCTGAAACAATCCTGGGTCCTACCACTACTAAAAAAAAAACACTCTCGACCCGGACATACCCACGAATTATAGACCCATTACCACCATCCCATTCTTACTAAAAATTCTTGATAGAGTGGCCTATCTACAAATCGAGGATTACCTTGAGACAAACCATTTACTAGGAACTCGCCAATCTGGCTTTCGACCACAACATGGGACAGAAACGGCCCTTGTTGATCTCAAGTGCCAGATAGACGAATTCAAAGATAAAGGTAAGGCTGCCATTCTCCTTCTCCTCGACCTCTCCGCTGCCTTTGACCTGGTTGACCACAAAATCCTGTGCAACCACTTGTCATCGGCAGCACACTTCTCCCACTCTGCGGTCACATGGATTCAATCCTTCCTGGACAACAGGACCATGCGGGTCTTCTCACCCCTAGCAGCGGCTGACCCTATTCCCATTACTTGCGGTGTCCCACAAGGTTCCTGTGTCTCACCTACTTTGTACAATATATCTACAAAGCCCCTATTCGACAAGCTGGACAATCTGGGTGTCACCTACACGAACTACGCAGATGACACCCAGATACTCCTCACCCTATCCGGTAATTACAACGCGGATGCCAAATGGATCAATGAAGTCTTCTCCATCATTCAGGCATGGATGGCCACACATGGCCTCTGCCTAAATGATGATAAGACCGAACTGCTGCTTGTCGGCTCACCCAATACCATCCGGATACTCTGTCCCAGCTACACCAGCTTTACCATTGACGGTAACACCATACCCATCGCCAAGAGTGTAAAAACCCTCTGTTTCTATTTACACACGAATACCAACCTAGCCAAACAAATTAATATGACTGCCTCAGCCACTGCCTACACTGGTAAATAAATCAGGGCCTGCAGACCATTGATCTCCCCTAACAACTGCCTCACTTTAGCCAGAGCACTCATTCAATCCAAATTGGACTACTGTAACAGCCTCTATGTAGGTGCCAACAAAACAGTAATCAACAAACTGCAAGTTTTACAAAATAACGCACTCCGTGCCGCCCTAAATATTCCTAGAAGAGAACATATTTCCGCTACAAGAATCGCTTGCAATTGGCTCTCCATCCAACAAAAAATAGACCTAAAAACCTTATGCCTCACATACAAAGCTCTTAACCATCTAGCCCCACCCTATCTCACTAACAAATGTACATTAAGACAGAACACCAGAACCACTAGATCCTCTAACACACTACAACTGACGGTGCCCAAATACTCCCTCAAAAGAGCTGGTGGATCCAGCTTCCCAACTCTGGCCTCACAACTTTGGAACACTGTTCCACTGGATATCAAATCCACACCCACCTTCCAACCCTTCAGAACTAAGGTCATCACTTGGTTACTCAACAAATAACCAACCATGTATGTATACATACCTAATGCACAAATGTTTCTTATGTTGTTTTGCCTATTATCATCTATGCACTAACTGCCTGTTTGACAACCTTTACTTTGCCTCATTACTACTGTACTATTGTTCCCTACTGTTGCCTGTAACTTGATGTTCAAAGCGCACATATACCCCTGGGTCAAGAGCGCTATACAAATAAATAAACAAACAAACAAACAAGTGTTGGCAAAAGGAATCCAATAAGGGCATGAAAGGAGAAGCCAAGTGCTGAGCACAGTTAGAATTGTTCAAGAATTGCAGGTTAAGGAAAAAACCTGTATTGGCAAGGGCCAC
Organism: Ambystoma mexicanum; assembly: GCF_040938575.1. Lineage (NCBI taxonomy): Eukaryota > Metazoa > Chordata > Amphibia > Caudata > Ambystomatidae > Ambystoma > Ambystoma mexicanum. Next base: position 685,376,047 of record NC_090934.1, on the reverse strand, counting down.
AAGAATACCCAAGGTGTAACGAAGTGCATGGCGGCAAACCAGGCCACAACAAAGTGTTTAGAAGAGTAACATTGATGAAAAGAACACTTCTTACTGTTCAAGGAGCGCAATGGACAATTGTTAATGGAAAGCAGATGATAAGGGGTATCAGTTGTGTGACCTGTGATGGGTGGACCATGTGGTCTGACAACTGTGCCTAGACTGAGGGCCCTTTGTGAAGAAAGCCAATAAAATTATTTCAAACAGAACCCTGGGTCGTGTAACGGCTGCTTATACGATTTTGAAGTCAAGCAACAGACTTGTTTTGTGAACCAGTGAAGAGTGCTACTGACCAGAGAGTTGGGAATTGTTCCAAGGAACTGTATTGTTTTGCAGAGTCTGCTGCAGAGTCTTTTGGTTGCGGTTGTGAGAAGACTCTGCAGCGTATGCTCCTGTACCTGTGAGGAACTCTGACCTGCTTCTAGTCCTCTTTTTGTTTCAACTGGTGTTTCCTTCAAAACACCCAGAAGGCCGCGGAGCGGCCGCGGAATCTGCTGCATAGTCTTTTGGTTGCGGTTGTCAGAAGACTCTGCAGCGTATGCTCCTGTACCTGTGAGGAACTGTGACCTGCTTCAGGTCCTCTTTTTGTTTCAACTGGTGTTTCCTTCAAAACACCCAGAAGGCCGCAGAGCGGGCGCGGAATCTGCTGCAGAGTCTTTTGGTTGCGGTTGTCAGAAGACTCTGCAGCGTATGGTCCTGTACCTGTGAGGAACTGTGACCTGCTTCAGGTCCTCTTTTTGTTTCAACTGGTGTTTCCTTCAAAACACCCAGAAGGCCGCGGAGCGGCCGCGGAATCTGCTGCAGAGTCTTTTGGTTGCGGTTGTCAGAAGACTCTGCAGCGTATGCTCCTGTACCTGTGAGGAACTCTGACCTGCTTCTAGTCCTCTTTTTGTTTCAACTGGTGTTTCCTTCAAAACACCCAGAAGGCCGCGGAGCGGCCGCGGAATCTGCTGCAGAGTCTTTTGGTTGCGGTTGTCGGAAGACTCTGCAGCGTATGCTCCTGTACCTGTGAGGAACTGTGACCTGCTTCAGCTCCTCCTTTTTGTTTCAACTGGTGTTTCCTTCAAAACACCCAGAAGGCCGCGGAGCGGCCGCGGAATCTGCTGCAGAGTCTTTTGGTTGCGGTTGTCAGAAGACTCTGCAGCGTATGCTCCTGTACCTGTGAGGAACTGTGACCTGCTTCAGGTCCTCTTTTTGTTTCAACTGGTGTTTCCTTCAAAACACCCAGAAGGCCGCGGAGCGGCCACGGAGTCTGCTGCAGAGTCTTTTGGTCTTTAGGCTCTGCAGGCTCCGCGGCGCCCTCCAAACCCTTCCTCCGGGCTCACTGGAAACCCATGCAGATTGACTGCTTTTTACTGCTGGATGTAACGCCTTGACTGCCTTTCTGGCACCCGCGGCTTCGCTGTTCCCCAGCGTCCGACTGCCACCTGATTGACTGCAGAGCGGACGGCGGGCCCGCGCTTTCACTGCTTCAGCTCATCGCTCTCGACTGCTGATCCTCGGCGACTACAGCCTCGGCGCCTTGCAACATTGTTCGTCGCTGTGCTGCCCTGCCTCAACATCTCTGCCTGTCCATCTCCGACGTCCACAGCCGTGCTGTATTCCCGCTGTATTCCCGCGTCTGCCTTCCTGCTGAGCGGGCGCCTGGCGGACGGCGAGCCCGCGCTGCCACCTCATCCCCACGGATTGGGATTCGCCTTTTCACCTAGATTGACATTCAGCGCCTTCTTAAACTTTTTTAAGAAAAATAACTAAGAAATAACAAAAAAAAAAAAAAAATTTTGGGAATAGACGGGAAGAATCAATGAAACGTCTGCCCCTAAAGAACTCACTGGCCCATTCTCCCAGTGTGCCCATAAAACATCGAACTTCTAACATATACCTCCCTGTTGGCATCTACCCCGAAACAAAAGCCATCTCCAACATCATACTTTCAAATTGAAGGAAGCGGCGGTTAGTGCGAAATACAAACAGGAGACCGAAAGAGTTTACCCCTTGGATCCTGCACCACTGACCATCCCTAATATAAAAGCGAAAATAGTAGACGATCTTAAAGCTTCATTTTACCAAGCTGAAATAACGAAAACCGACATCTAACCGCCAACACCGGTCAGGAGACCGAAAGGGTTCGTCCCTTGGATCCTGAACACCACAATATCTACACTTCAATTACTACTACGAGACCGAAAGGAACACAGCCTTGGTTCCTGCCGCTGTCCAGGAGACCGAAAGGGTTCGTCCCTTGGATCCTGAACGTGGCACCATCTAAATTCTACCCTCAACTACTGCTGGGAGACCGAAAGGAATCACATCCTTGGATCCCAACACACTCTGATCATACCATTGCTCAGAGGACTGAAAGGGCTCACCCCCCCCGAACCTGAATTATACATTAATAAAACCCTATCTGCAAAAACTTTTGGGAGACAGAAAGGACAATTTCCTTGGATCCCAATAGAATACATAGTGACCCAACGATGATGACGACAACTCGATCAACCAAGCAACATCCCATCCAACGTCCAAAAACAAGACAAACAACCAAACTAGCAACAGCTAGCACTACGGAGCAAGATCTATTACAGCTAACAATGGAACAATCTTTTAACAAAGCAGCAACCCTTAAAGGAAACGAAAAACCTCTGCTATTAAACCCTCAACCCACACATGAATCTCAGTTCATCAAAGAAATTGATGCAGAAAAGGACAATTTTATCCAGGAAATTCCCCAACATCCGCCTGAGACACAAATTGATGTAGACACCCAACAACTCAACAGAGCTGCTACCTCTTGAAATCAAAGCACAAGTTCACAATCCGTGCTCTGAATTTCAACAAGACATTTCACCCCTTGCACCCTCGTGCACTTCGCGACCCAGATCTGAAAGGTCTGAAAACGATCCTTATGTCAGCGTTAGCAGAAAAAAGCGACCTACAAATCACAATTCCCTTGGTAACAAGACACAGGAACATACTCCAAATCTTCCAACCAACATTGAAGAGCATACAAAAACGCCACCTGAACAAAGCCAAGCAAGTGCAACAAACGGCCAAACTTCTGAAACTAGTGACACATCATACGAAATGAGCACCAAACAAAAAGTAAAAGCTATCTTCAATCACCCTGTTGGTAAAGACACCGAACAACACCAGTCAACTAGACTTCGAGAAGACACAAATACCAAACACTTAGCACTGATAACATCTCAACAGACGAAGAAAGAAAAAGCCAGACTTGCAAGACTTGCGTGGCTTCATACCCACAACTCTATCAAATCCACACTTTCAGTGGACTCTACAATCCTTAAACCAAGAACCAAAGTGGCAAGATTATCAATGGACATTACAGAAATTGAGTCAATAATGACAAACATAGAAAAAAGAAAAGAAATATTTGGAAACATAATAGAACCAAATCAAATTCAATTAACATCGACACCGTGCATCTTGCACGGCACTCAAAACAAACCGGTGAAAAAAGAACCGCAATCCGATCTCGCTGAAGGAAAAACAAATCCAACACGTTTCAACTATGACTCAGATGACTCTTATTACACCCCAGATCCCATAACTAAACACTCTAAATTAAGCAATCCCCAACAAAAGAATCTCAGCGCCACGCAAAATCATGCTCCTTCTGAAGAAAACATAAACTTGAGGATTCCTACAACAATGCTAGATCTGCAAAATATGCTCATCGCAACACTCTCCCAAGCGATGATCCCTTTCTTGAAATTACATGAAGATATGAAAGACACTATGAAGGATTAAGCAACACTCCTAGCTTTAATTCATTCAAAACAGATTCACATGGAACACTTTGTCTCAACAGTTGAAACCCGCTTGTCAGTCGAATCAGATGAAACACATCGATGACAACAAAGACTGGCTGAAATAGCGAGAGATGACCGGCAAGAAAAAACAAAGCTCACAGCAGAATTACTACAGATGCTTAAAGTACATCACCAGCAACAATCGAACATACCAAACGACAAAGGAACCACGAGCCTCCTTCATCCAAACCCAGCACAACACCCAACGGAAACAAGTGCGTCAGTCAAACAACAGGCACCAAATGAATCAGACAAAACTACCATCACTCAAAACCCAGAGGCAACCAACTCAAATAAAAAAACTAAGAAACCAACGGAAGCTTACCACATCTTCGCAAAGGAAAAAACAATAAATGAGGCAAAACCTACACCGCAGAAACATACCAAAAAACGACAAATGGGATCGCAAGCATTTCTAAGAACTGTGAACCAGAATACCCAACCTCCACAATCACCAAAGCAAAAAACTACAACCCGTACAATACTACCACCTATCAGTACACCTATCAGTACACAGAGAGATCAAGAGCCCACAATTCAGATACACTCAAGTATCACAACTGATCCCACCGCAATCATCCATTGACGAAGAACTGCTCAATTTATCGACTCATGAGGAACAAGCATCAGAAAACAACCCACATTCCTTTCAACCAATAAACCAGGCGGGCTTTATAATAATTGATGAATATTCTTCGGCTTACGAACAGCCGCCAAATAAAAATCAAGACAAAAGTAGAGACCTCTCATTAGAAGAAATCTCAGACATTTCGATGGAAAACGAAACACTAGAAGAAACGAGAGACGAAACCTATGATCAAATCTCATCGGGCTCGCTTACGAGAACACTGCAAGATTCTACTGAGCATAACCAAATCCTCCCAATATTTGTCAATCCACTACGACAGAATGAAATATGCGAAATCCACATTGAAAATGAAATCAAAAGACTGGAACCAATAATCTTAAATAGAAACAATTTACTTCGTCTCTTTGGCGCAATACCTCACCTGAATAAACTAACAACAAAAGACATCGATCTCATAACCTTCAAAGACGACTCAAATTTAGATAAAATTGTTATAGAGATACCTGATCGCGACAATCAAGACCTCATTCTATCAATGCGAGCCCAATTACTAAAACTTGGTTTCACATGTTGGGCTACAACATATACAAGACTACCCAATAAACAGAAGAACAAAGAAACCACAAGGAGCGAGAAAAAGAACTACCGTATCTGATTTTGTTTGATAGTAGATCAGTTACCCGAACATAACAGACTTGACAGATGCCTAAGTAACCCACCACAAACACGTCAATCATGCAGAAATGATCTACCGAGTAGAAGAAACTACGACTCTGACACCTCTTTCACAGACACTGTATCTATGGAAGACTTAATACGAACGCGTCAACCTCTCAGAGCCAAACAAGCGATCAGAAGAACCTATGACTCTGAAACCTCGTTCACAGATACTGCATTTACAAACGACTCTACAATGTCCAACTCATAACAACTAATCAAGCTCGGGTTCACATGGTCCCTCTGTTCGTGGAATACTAGAGGGGACCTACATCTTTTTACAAACCCATCTACTGAACTTGATCAATACAAAATTATATGCCTTCAAGAAACCTGGCTCAGTGACCCACCAGCATGCAACGGTTTTATCACATTTCTCAATCCGGTTATTGTGCAAAAATAAGGAAGACCTGCATCTGGACTCCTCACCTTAATCAAGATAAACCCTTACAGCAAAGTAATGACCTCTGAGAACATAAATCCTTGGACCCAACTCACTACACTGACCTGTACAAAGATTGATCAAAACGGAGAAAGTAAAAATAACTCAATACTTTTAATCCTAAACCTATATTGGAACCCAGCAGCAATAACAACGGATGCTTTCCTAGATGGAGTGTTCCTGGCAATTGACAAAGCTACAACAAAACATCAAATACTGGAAATAATAATTTGCGGCGACTTGAACATCAAGCTGCACAACAAGAATGGCTGCCTGTCAACCCTCTCAGAACTCTCCCCAAAAGCAAGGAGATGGAATAAAGAAATCACAACACGAAATCTGACTCTCTTGAACCATGCAACTACCTCTACATCCTACACCCCAACATGGACCAGAGGGTCATCTCATGCAATTATCGATTATATATTCCTATCGGAGAGCCTACAGCAATCGGTCACAAAAGTACAAACGGTACCCACCGACAAAAGCGATCATAATCAACTCACTGTTCACTCTCGACCTTTCACCCAAATAAGTGAACCAGCAATATCACCAGTGCTCGAGCTAAATGGTACAATATCAAGACTAAGGATTCCACAACCAACTCTAGCTACTCTGCCAAAAAAGCTTCTAGATGCCAACTTGACAGATCATGAAAAACTCAACTATGAATGGATACTACTCTCTTTCCGACAAACCATCAAAAACTGTCTTCATAAAGAGCACCGTCACACGTACATGCAAGAAATTGCTGAAAGAAAAAAATGCCTAAACCGAAAGATACGATAGCTAAAGAAAACCTCATCTGCACAGAGTAGGAACCAGATTAAATCTTTGAAATAGAACCATTCCAATTGGATCAAATCCCAAAAAATCATCATCCAACAAGCAGACGCAGAAAACATACTCAAACTCCATAAGACTCACAATACCAGAGAGCTCTGGAACTTGCTCAATGACAACCATCAAAAACAACACAAACTCACAGCTAACGTACCACAAGAAACTTGGATAACCCATTTTGCGAACATCTATGCATCACAAAGAACAGACCCTCAGAACACAATGTCTGTAATAGAACAAACATGGAAAGTACATGTGGAATTTGAAGACTTCATGCAATTGATCAAAAATTTGAACACCTCCAGAGCACCGGGCCCTGACGGCCTATCCAATGCTGTCATTAAACAAGACCCAACTACCTGGGCGAACTTCTTGTGCCACATTACAATTTTGATCAACACGCTTCACCGAATACCCAACTCTTGGAGGTCGGCAATAATTGTACCAATTCACAAGCAAGGACCAAGGGAAGATCCCCAAAATTTCCGTCTGATTGCTCTCCTCGATCCGTTAGGGAAACTATTTGCAGCAGTACTCTTAAAACAACTAACCACATGGGCTACAAAAAACAACAAATTCTCAACTAGGCAAACGGGATTCACGGCGAATGTTGGAACAAATCTCAATTTGATATTATTACAACTAATCAAACATGAAGCCATCAATTCTAACATCAAAATATACGCAGCATTCATTGACCTAAAGATGGCCTTTGATGCAATCTCGCATGAAAAACTATGGGCGAAACTTAGAACATGGAATTGCCCGCCGAATATCCTTGAACCGATCATCCTACTGTACTCGGAAACATCCATAAAAGTAAGATTAACGAAACAAGGAACTACAACTTCTGCTATACCAACAGCAAATGGACTAAAACAAGGATGCCTTCTAGCAGCAACACTCTACAATCTGTACACTGCTGACATCGAAGAACATATAACATCCGACAAAACCAACACTCCAAAAATCAACTCGATACCAGTTCCGGCAATGGCATATGCAGACGATTTTGTTCTGCTAGACAAAACACCAACTGGATTACAAGCCTCTCTGACAGCCTTGAGCCAATACATGGAAACTAATGAATTAACAATCAACACTGGGAAAACCAAGACAATGATTCTCACGAAACCATCCACAAAAAAATCATACCAACCGACTTTTACCATTAACGACTCCATAATTGAAACGGTGACATCCTTTAAATACCTTGGCATTCCAATAAATCAATCCAAATCAGAAGACGAATGGATAGACAAAATTGACCAAACAGCGCAAACCCTATCAAGACAAGGATGCATACTTCATAGAAAATATGGCAAATTTTCTTTCAATCCCATCATTGCCTATTACAGACAGAAATACATACCGATATTAACATACGGAACAGAGGCAATGCTGAATGCCTACACAATTAACTGGACGAAATACGAATCAATATTCTGGCGAAAAATCCTTCGGCTTCCACAAACATACCCAATGCCAAGAATACGCTACGAATTGGCAACCCAGTCAATCGACTCCTTTGTACAATGGAAAAGATTAGACATTTATCGCAAAATACTTACAGATGAAAAAACACCAGCTATCCAAATTCTACGAGCAAAAGAAAACACCTTTAACATCACAATACTACAAAAAATGGAAAGCCTCAATGAGAACTGAAATGGAAAACGAAGATATATCAGAAGAATTACTCACGCTTCGCCCACAACATGCAAAAATAACTCTTCCATAACGACTGGATAAAGACCATTCAAAAAAAGAATACCTACAAACAGAATCTTCAGTGCACAAAAGACAATAGAAAAATTCATGAACCACCAGCCTACTTGCAAATCTTCCCAGACCAAACCATTCGTACAATCTTTCTAAAAGTACATCTGAACATTCTTCCCACAAATTCATACTTATCCATAACAAGACAGATTGACGCTGTAAACAACTACTGCCGCTTCTGCAAAGACAAAGAAATAGCTGAAACTATTTTCCACTTGGTCATGGAATGCAAAGAACTCTCCCCTCAACGTAAACAATTTGGAATGTTCTTTCAACTATCAGCCAAAAAAATGACCACTCAAGAAAGGTGGGCCACACTACTCAGTGGTAATAATAACAAATACATCTACACAATTGTTCTTTTTTTAAGCTCTATACTTGAACTAAACAAAAAAGAAAAAAATAAATACACAACAATAATTGCATTTTAAAGCACTAAGCTTACATACAAACAAAATCTGGGAAATGATGAAAAAGTTTACAAATAAACTATATCATCAAAAAAAAAAATAGTTTTGCAAAGCTGGAAAACCTGAACTCTTAGGCAAGGGAATCCCAGTCTTTTGTGAACAGTTTTGAACTTGGAGAATGGGGAGCTGAGCATAAGCCAAGAGCAGGAAGAGGCGCTACACTTTCTTTTGAACCTTTGAACACTATTCATTTTGAAGATGACATCGCTATACATTGTGTGCAGTTAGTTGTAAGGGCAAGTATAGGTTTTGGACACAGTTACTTGATTTGGACATCCTGATGCAGACTATCCTTAGTTTTTCTTAGGTAGGGTAATCCCACCTTAGCATAGGGCAAGTTAGGCCTTACTCCATCCTGACTTTTTAACTTAAATAAAACTTTTGTATAAATTTGAATCTGTTGTCTGTATCTTGCTTCATGATGCCTTCACACTTCTTTACATTCTCTTGGCTGGTGGAAATGCGGGTTCCAGGTTTTCCCAAACTGATATCCCATGTGAGGTGAATTGTATCTTTTTGGACCTTTTTCTTCTACTTGGCAGGAATTCACAACTGTCTCTGAATTTAAATTGTTCCTTTTCAGAGCACCAAGGGTTACCTCTCTTTAGGTTGACACACGTGGTGCTGTGGTGCGGTCTAGATGCAGGCAGGACCTCTGTGCACTGTCTGACCCTCTCTGGTCCGCCAGCACGTTTGACCACCCTCTTGCGGCTGCCATTGACTACACAGCAACTACGCTGCACATTCCGGGAGCTCGCCAGGCTCTGCCGTGTCTTCTGATACTCTGTTACGCTGAAGTGGTCCTTGGTTAGTCGGGACCACTTCTCCCTCTCAGCTGGGCTTCTCACTCCACTTCGGATTTCTTCTGCAATTCCGCTTCCTGCTGCGTGTAATCTGCAGCACCCAGCAACTTCTCTTCCAACTGCAGCCTCTGCTGTAGGCCTACGCTTCTGTTTATGCTTATGCTGCTCCTGTCGGCCTCCTCATCTGCGGCTAGTTTTCCGATTTAAATGTCCCACTCAGCTGATTGGCACAACAACAACTAGAGCACACAGTCTGCTTGGCATCACTATTGATCCTCATGAACTCCTTACTCTTCTTCCTTGTAACAGACCATAGGCAGTCTGGGTATTGCAATCCATAATGTTTTTAGGTTATTTTGCTTCAACTGTTGGTTGGACTGGTGTTTATTCAAAACAGAAGATGTCCTGTGTTTATTATGTGCAGTAACATTAAGTTTAGGATTTTTATCCAAGACATAACCATTACAATCAGGGGGGTACCACATGTGTCCCATATATTCCCAAAGTGGAAAACATATTCCGTTTGGGTGGTTTCTTATATATCATCCCTTGGGCTTTAACATGGGTGGGTTTTGCCTAGTGACAGCATGCCATCGGGTATTTGGGGATTATAGGATCTTCATCCTCAGAAACGGATTAATGCTGCATCTGTCCTAAGGGAGTCACCACTTCTCCCCGAGAGCCATCCCCTCCCATGTGATCCTCCCTCATAATGCCACCCCCAGGGTCAGGATTAGGTAGTAGCTGCCTTCCCCTAGCCACATGGGAGGAGACTTTAGGCTGGGGGATAGTGATGACTCCACAGGATTCATCACACCTCTCAGACAATAAGCTGCTTAAATCTGAGAATCTCTTATTTTCCCTTTGTGTCAAATTGTATTTATCACATTAGACATCAAAGCTGATCAAGCAACCTCAGCAACACCAAAGAAGGCAAAGCGAACAGAGGTCCAGGCTCGAGCAAAGGTTGCCAAGGAAGAAGGCTCCCAAAGATGTTCCCCTTCGGAAGGGATGATAAGGGGAAAAACAGGGATAACAGGAGTCCCAATACAGATCATTACATTGTGTAGACCACTCGTCCCAGTAGAAATTGAGAGAGACTTATCTTTGAACCAGGTGAACTTAAATTGTTGGAAAAGAGAGAGAGACAAAACAAACTCTGAAATACCGCAATAGAGAGACTATAATATTAAAACCAGGAATAACAATACCCTAGGAGACGGGGGGAACCCATAAGATATTTCACATCACAAGAAGAGGATGTGAAAAGGAATGAACATTGTAAATCAGACGAAATAAGAGGGCCAGCTAAATAAGCAAGTAGGACAAAGCAAGTTGTGTTCGGATACGCACAGAGAGAAAGGCCTCCTGATTAATAGTATCCTTCTAGAATATGCACGAAATAGCAACAAAGAATATACATCTTGGAAAAGTAACCCAGCAGGGAATCCCAAGTAGAAGGGAAACATACAGAACGTAATGGAAGGGTTACAGAGATTAACATACAGAGATTAACAAAAAAAGTCAAGAGACTATCCGAGAATGTTATATCAGTAAACACATCTACAGATTGGTAGAGTCGGTCGCAGAGTCTTTGGGTAGACTCATTCTGTGATTGCTGTCAGTTACCTGCTTGACTATTTTGCCACTGCTGTACGAGAATGTCTGGGCCAGTCCTCTCGCGCTATTTGGTGCGATGCGAGGGGGAGGAGGAGGAAGCCCATTCAAAGACAAAGGCTTCCCGCGCAGCGGCCGCCGAGTCTTTGGGTCTTTTGTGTCTGCAGGTGTTTGCAGCACCGGCAGTCTGCAGTAATCAAACACTTAAAACGGCAGTAGCATCAACTGCATTTTGGCGACCTTAGCCCTTGGAGGACGGAGACTACCACAAAGGCTTTAGAGAAACACCCAGCTGTGAAATCGCTTTGGAGCTGCTGTTAAAAGATTCCAAGTGGCAAAAGAACAGCTGGTATTACTTGCTAGAGGTTGGTGTAAGAGTTGCTGGAAGTTACTGAGTAGCGCCTTGCACTTTGCTCTCCTTGCTCAGGATTGTGTGGAGACTGGCAGAGCTTTGTGGAGGTGTGGCAGTGGTGTCCTCTACAGGGCCGCGGACGCGGCCTCAAACTATCAAGAACTTGCCAAATGAAGCCTTATTCAACACATCAACAGCGAATATTACTACTCTGCCCATGGCACTCTGTGGAGTTAACGCACCGGCCACAAACCATGAAATTGACCAAGATGCACAAACACAGGTGTGGGCGCTGCAGCGATGTGAATACTCTAATCATACCAAACCCCTGAGCTTGGAACTAATAGAGTTAGCGGGGGGAGGGGGCTCCCTGGGATACAGTGCAAAAAAGATCTGGCCACCCAAGACCATAACTACCAGTTTGTACAATCCCAGAGACAGGAAACAGCGTGAGCGGAAACCATGCACATTCCTGACTTTAGGCCGGATCCTCCAAGTTTGAATGTCACTGCGGAGGCCACAAACGCACAAGCTAATGCGGTCCACCTACCCTATTCCTCCCTTGATAAGACAATCAACGTCACTGCATGGCAGCTGGACTCATCCCAGATTGAACACAAGCATGAAGCAAGGGGTCAACATGAGTCGATTTGCGGAGCATTGCCAACAGAAGATGATGGCTTCATAAAACCAAAATACATTGAAACTGAAATGAAGCACAGTCTGTAAACACCCCGTTAACATCATTAAGGAATAGAGCTGCAACAGAAAAATTGATATGGCAACAAAGATGCAACTCATTGAATAGTGGGACGAACAACCTATCCGCTGTGCAGATGCCAGAGTCCCGACGTGCGGCACGGTTGTCTCTCGTTATAACTGAAATTGAATCGCTCATGTTTAGTCATGATAAGAACGACGCAATGTTCGGACAGACTCTTCCCACGTTGACAAGACCCAATACTGTGGAAATGACATCAACCCTGTTTTTCCGTGGGTCTTACACTTCAAAGCTCACGACCACTAACAGGTGAGCCATCCAGGACATCATCTGGAGAACAATTGTCTTCGACTTCACCACAAATCATCAATGCCATCGAAGATAATGCACAAAATGCACTTAAACTTATAAAAAGTGAGAATAGAGATAAACGTGACCTCTCAACAGAACTAGCAGAAGGAGACAAACAGATTGAAGTGCCTCCCTCAAATTGTCAATGTCAACACAAGGCGCACAAAACCCACCCACCAATTCCCACCAAAATGTTGGACCTCTGAAACTCTTTGATGGTAGCTTCTACTATTGCACTCGCCCCTTTCTTGAAACTGTGGGCCTCACTACACGGTAGGCCGTAGGGATTTAACGTTACCGGCAATGAAATACCGGTAACGTTAAATACCCATGTGAATCACGACCCGACACACCGCTATTAGCGGCACCACTAAGTACGGTGCCACTAATAGCGGGCAGTCCGCGTGCGCGCGACCCACCATCCCGTAAATTACGCCATGCCGCTATTAGCACAGCATCACAAGTTGAGCGGACACGCCAATAGCGGCATGGTAAAGCCCCCCAAACCTCTTACCGCCATGGCGCAAATACCGGCATCGCGAACCACACGTTAAGAGAACTGAGCAGTGTTCCCACCTGCCACAGGTGGACACAATCAGCACAGGTGGAGGCAATGGAGACTGTGGCAGCTCAAAAGGAGCACACCACACCCCTTCACACACCCCTTCCAACACCAAGATGGTTCCAATGCTAGCAGCATTACATGGGCTGGAGGACATGATTGCAGCGCAGCTGCAACAACAACAGGCAGCACAAAGAATACGCAGGGGGAGGAGGAGGAGGGCAAGACAGGCACAGCAAGCACCACCACAGCACCTAATCATACCACAGAGGCACCCACCAATCCCCAGGATCAGAGCCAGTCCATTTAACCTAACCCCTGAGCAGATACACACCTTGTACCGTCTGGACTGGGATACCATCACCAGCATCGTGGACATGATACACAACGACATTGTGAGCCTCATAGACATCAGAACTGCCATCCCCCTTCTACTCAAGGTGGTGACTGTGCTCCATTTCCTGGCCACAGGCACTTACCAGCATACAGTGGCCCAGATGCATGGCATCTCCCAACCAGTATTCTCACGCACGCTGAATCAGGTACTTGATGCCCTCCTGAAGCATGCACCTGAAAACATATCCATGCCACGGACTGCCCAGGAGATTGCAAACACCAAAGTTGGATTCTATTCACTGGCAGGCATCCCAAGTTGCATCGGGGTCATCGACTGTACACATGTGGAATTGGTGGTCCCACATCGCAATGAAGTGGTCTACTGAAACAAGAAGCAATTCAACTCCATCAATGTCCAAATGGTATGTGACGCCAACAAGACAATCACACATTGCTGTGCCTGATTTCCCGGATCAACCCATGACTCCATGGTCCTGCGGAACTCCACTATCCCACGCTACATGGAGCGACAAACCGCACAACGTTTGTGGCTACTTGGTGAGTAGCAGGGCAAGCACATGGCAGTGTGATTGGGGGGGGGAGAGAAACATACTCCAACTGGGTGTGATTGGGGGGGGGGAGATACATACTCCAACTGGGTGTAACTTGTCATCTGTCTAGGAAATGCACATAAAGATGTACGCCAATGTCCTTCTGGGAAGGCCGCAACGTACTAGAGATGAACCGACATGCAAGTATGAGCTACACTACACACCAGAAATTCCAGGTCTAGTAGCATCAAACATCCATTCACATACACATTGCACAACATTGTACGCCACAAAATGGCCAGATTCCATACGTGCCATGAAGATGGTCATCCGTAATCCGTCCAGCACAACATCAATAATGCAATGTGCCGTATGATGCATGCAAAAGGATCAGCCCTAGCCATACACATTGCATTTCACCACGCACCTTTACCACCACTGAAGTGATGCCTCACTGCATGGCAACATCTATGTTGGAATGGCAGTACAACAACAGTGAGGAACAAAATCTGCCTGGGCCCAGGGACACCTAAGACCTCGCCTCACCCAGGAGATGTCAATTACTGTTGTAGACAGTAATGGGGCATGTCTACTTGCAGGGGCGAGCTCACCCTTGCACATTGCTGTCACACGGACCATCTGCATGTATGCCATTGACTGTGTACTGGAATCACTATGCAATGTCAATTTGTGAGATATGAACAGGCTGCTCTGCAGGTGAACAGTAACAGGACCCCATTCGTTCCCCCATACAGGTGATGCGGGCTATCCCCTGAAGAGCTGGCTCCTCACACCTGTACGGAACCCACAGAACAGGCACGAAGAGGAATACAATCGTGCACATACCCGTACCCGCATCGTGATCGAACAGACTTTTGGCCTTTTGAAATCATGGTTTAGGTGCATTAGCAGGTCTGGTGGCGCTCTCTTGTATGGCCATGAGAAAGTGGCCAAGATCACCATGGCATGTGTCATGCTGCACAATATGTGTATCAGACGGAATGTGCCACTGCCCCCTGACGTTGAAATAGAAGCACCTGATGAGGATGATGAAGCTGATGAGGACAGAGGCGAAGGGGATGCAGGACATGCAAGAGGGGATGGCCAGGAGGGACGTGCTGTGAGACAGCATCTGATCAACCAAATATTCCGAGGGACATGTTTGGTACTGTCACATGGACATGGGTAGTGATGCACTGGTGTATGTTTAGAAGCACGCAATGAACACTGTCTCCAATAAAGTACACAAATACAATGAAGATGTCCAAGCCTGTGTTTTGATTAGACACCAGTGTATTAAGTAACGGAAAGATAAAAAAGTGCATGTCTCCAAACATCCCACCACCCTTCCCCCCCCACCCCCCACAACAGACCCATAACACCCTTCCCCCCCACCCCCCACAACAGACCCATAACACCCCCACCCCCCACAACAGTTCCTCATGTGTCTGCCATGTTTGCGTTGGCCCATGCACGCTGTGGAATCGCCATTAACCCCCTATTGGCCATTGTCTGTAGCAGCATTTGGAGGATGGCCAGACGTGTGCCTGGTGGTGCGTGTTGAGCGGCAGAGGGGGCTTGTCTGTGTTGAGCCAGCAGATGATGATGGGGCAGACTGTCCTGGTTGTGAGAAGTGGCGGTCCATTGTGTCGGCTATGCGAGTAAGGACCTCCCTGAGCCTGGATATCTCGTCACACAGCCTGTCAGTACAGGCGTCCATCCTCTCAGTGGAGTGCCTTGCCGTCTCCACAATATCCTCCCTGAGATGGGCAGCCTCCTCAACATGCTGGCCAACCAGCACAGTCAGTTCCTGTTGACGCTGCAGGATGGTGGGCAGATGGAGGGCAGTGCTGGGTGATGGTGTACTGGATGCTGTGCCCTCAGATGCATCCATTGCAGCAGGTGAAGCCACCATGGGGAACATTATGGCTGGAATGTTGTCCTCAACAGTAACATCAGACCCCGGTGTCTGGAATGGTGCTGGCTCTGCGGTTCTGGGGGGGCTTGGGGTGTGCATCTCCATTGGGCCAACCATAGTGTCCTCAGTATCAGATGGGGGGCAATGGCGGCTGCCTCTCCAGCGGAGCTTGCCGCAGCTGATGGTGGGCCCTCGGTGGCTGGTATTGGTGGCTGTGGGTTCACCTCCGGTGGTGGGGCTGCAGTTTGTGGTGCAGCTACTTCTGCCCTGGCAGTGGCACTCCTACGATGTTTCACACTCATCAGGTGTGACCTTCCCCCCTTGCCCCTTGATGTTGTGGGGGTGTCCTCCCAGTCCTGTACCCTTGGGGATGGCATTGGTTGTGTTTCAATATACTTAATGCAGAATACATCAATGATGCAGTTGTGGCCTTTGGGACTTAGTAGTTGTGGATGCAGGTGATGTGCCAGTTCAGTGCCTCATCAATGCATGGTTGTGTTTTGAACTTGTTTCTGGTGATGTGTGCATGTGTTTGGGTCTGACACTGACATGGTGAGGGATGGATGCATGTGTGGATGTGTGTCCATGCATGAAAGGATTCTGTGCTCACATATGGGGGGAACAGTACATTCACATAGCATCCTGTCATGTGTACACTCACCTCCATCCGAATTGGTACCCACGCCTAGCTCCATGGTGCCTACTCCCTCAATGGATTCCACAGCGATTAGGTTTCCACAGGTCTCCCCCCATTCTTTTAGTCTGATGGGTGAACCAGCTCCACCTGCACTGGCTATTCGGTGGTTTTCGGCAAGGATGCCCTTCACCCGCAGTCTGAGGTCGTCCCACCTTTTCCTGCACTCACGCACAGTACGGGTGCTGGTGCCCACTGCACTGACTTTCACCGCAACTTCTTCCCAGATGGCTTTTTTTTAAAGTAGTGTCCGCCGCCGCATGTCATTGGCAAAAACAACCTCAGCATTGTCAGCCAGGGTCTGGGTCGGCATGTTCAACTCCTCTGCTGTAAATTTTTCTTTGCGCTGCCTGTCGGTGCTTTTTTTGAATGCCTTGGGCATGTTGAAGGTGTCCCGGATGATTTTCAACTGCTAACGACTCCAAACAGGTCCAGGGGGCAGAGGATGGCAATGGATTGTGTTTTCGAAGATGGTCGCCGTGCTCTTTCCCGTTCCTGTGCGATGACTCTATTCCGGTGACCGCTATTTGCATGCAGCAGGAGGGCCGAGGTGCAATCTGCACTTTCGTCGAGGGCGGTAAGTGACTTTTTTGGGTCTTTACCGCCATGGTGGTAGGGGGTTTACCGGCATGGCGCTATGCTTGTGTCCACGTACTCGTAATGGTACGCTATTAGCGCCCTCTTGCGAGGGCGGACACGTTGATAGCGCCATGCCGGTATTTTGAGGTTTTTACCGCACAACGTGTAATGAGGCCCTGTGAGTCATATGGTGATGCAGTGAGAGACCAAGCAACCTGATTAGCACTTATTCACACCAAACAAATACACATGGAAGCCTTTATAAAAAAGAATACAATCAAGTTAGATATAGAAGCTGAGATATCGGCCCAATGGCAAGCGCGCTTATTTGACATTGCAAGATGTGACCGTAATGACAAAGCCAACATGTCTACGGTGTTGGTGGACATTATTAAAACACTCCGGCGAGAAAACAGTCAAAGACGAGAGATGACCAGAGAGCATACGGATATGGACCTAAAAGAAACCATGGAAGAGATACCAAAGAAAATAGATAAGACAAATCCGGAAGTGATCAAAATGCTAAGACCGAATTCAAAAGTAAAAGCTATGACAACGTCTGGAGTAGGGATCAAGCAGCTCGGCCAAGAGCATCCCTGAATGAGAAAACAAAGAAAGATGCACTTGGAAAACTAGAACAAAGTCCACTAAAGAACATCATTCAACAAACGAAAGAAAACAAAACCCCAATGGACCTAGCAGTGGAGGGAAACAAAAAACAAAGAGGGATGACTTACCACCAAGATGAGAGCGAAATGAATAAGAACCAAGCAATATTCTCTATATTTGAAGCTCAGAAAAAAAGGCAAATGATAACGCAATACGCAACAAGAAAAACTTAATCCAAAAGGAAAAAATAGACTACCAAGATGGAAAACTGGTAAGAAAAGATCTCGTACCTTTCTAAGAAACCTAAACATGCTGATTGAAACAATGGAACACGCATCTAAAAGTCTGAACAAAAAAGTAGAACAAACCTTAGCAGGCTAACTCCAGCAGAGCGTTGATGGATTCAATGCCCAGCTTGTCCAAGGAAGAACTGGAACAGCGCGATGCTCAGATGAACCTGCCAATCTATATATCAGAAGATGAATAGTAAGACCATTCCACCCTGAAAGGTGAGACCATTGTCATAGATGAAGATATCTCACTTTATGAATCAGGTGAAGAACACAGTGGAAATCAGGCCCTCAGAAGAGTTACTGACCTAATATGCGAAGATTTGTTGGACGCAGACTCGGAACCTTCCGTTGAAGATTACACAGCTTCCAAGTGCTCAAATGAACAGCATGATATATTGGCAGCCTCGAGTGGACCATTATATCAGACTGTAGCCCAAAAACGCTAGTTAACTGTTAAGGCTCAAGAACAACAGCAAAATGCTAGACAACACGGAGAGCGGGACGAAGTATCACAAACAATAGACATCTTTGAAGACCCACGACCAAAATATGCCGACACAGCCGTTATCATCAAGAGTATGATGAATAGGGAGGACGGCTTGATTTTGAACAGAACCAATGTATTGCACCTGCTACATGAGCCACCCAATCTTCGATCAATCAAGACTCCATGAAGCAAGAACAAATTGGGTGGCAGTACATCTAAAGTCACGAAGAATTCCAACGACCATATTAGATCAGAAGACCGCTTTCACCCCTCTCGGTTATGATTTCACCACTACTATGTCGAGCAATATGAAGCCTATAGAGGACTCAAACAGGATAAGATGTGAAAAGAGGAAAGATGAAATGAGGGCGGCGATGACATCTGAGGACTTAACACTAGGAGAAGAGGAACATTTACAGCCTATTTATGAAAATAAAATTTGACTCAACAGATGGTACGCAGCCGAGAGAAATAGAGATGACAAAGAAGCCAGTGCCATCGGAATAACACTTGTGTACCGTTAAAAATAGAGAGAACGGCAGGAAAAAACAAGCATAACTGACTCGGTGAATGCACTGTGGAAACGAAACTATGTTCATGGAATACGTGGGGATCAGCGCACTTGTTTGAGGAAGAAAATCAAGATCTCAAAAATGTTGACATAATTTGTCTCCAGGGGACTTGGATCAGCAAACAACCCATCTGTGGTGGGTGTATAACCTATATGAATCCAGCTTTAACAAGAGCGAAAGGAAAGCCATCCGTGGGATTGCTAATGCTGATAAAAATCTGTGGCAAACTTGTGGTGTTGAGGTACTTGACCCCAACCCCTTCATCCAAATGACGGTCGTGGAAACATCTTCCAATAGCACAAATAGGAGCAGTAACGAATCAACTGGATAGATCCTGGGACTATTTAATCTTTATTGGAATCCAGCAGCGATAAACAACATTTTCATTGACACTGTATTATCAAATGTTGATGAATTACAGAGGCGCTATATAACAGCTGAAATTATACTCGCTGGAGATTTGAACATAAACCTATTCACTAATAGCAGGAAGCTAATACCGCAAACTAAACTGCTGCTGAAAGCCCACGTATGGATGAAGGAGTTAATACAAAGCAATATTGGACTAACGAATGGACATCTGCGTGCGGATCGCCTGTCTGTACCAACCTGGAAAAAATGTCAGTCGGATGCGTACTTAGATTACATCTTCATATCATACTCTTTATGGCATAACATTAAACAGATGAAGATTGTCTCAGCCCCAACTAATGACCGCAAAAAACTAACTTTAACGTGGAAAACAGAACAGCAATATCCTTCACGCAGACGCTCCCAAGACTCAAACTAAACTATGGGAAACCAAGCTTCGTATCACAGACGAGCAAATACAGAGGTTGCCAGAAACTTTCTTGTAAACACAAATGAAAGATGATGAGAAGCTTGAATATGAACAATTAAGATGCATTAATTGCAGATCAAGGACACAGCGATTGAAATACAATCACGCTTATAACAAGAAAACTATTAGGAAGAGACAACTGCGACATCAAATAAAATCGGCGCAGCATTACAACATTGAAGACTGAAAGAGATGCGTGAACATTTTCAAACCAAATTATAGGAACTGGTAAGTAATACCAGAGACCTTTGTAAACTTCTAAATGGCCAAGAACAGACCTCAGACCCATTATTCTCAGATGTGCCGGAAGCAACATGGGTGGCCTATTTCACCCAGCTCTTTGCTAAAACCAACGAGCTTCCTGAGTATCCCGAACAACAAATCACGGGAAAATGGGAGATAGAATGGTCAAATGATGAAATCCTAACACACATACACATCTCAATGCATTGCGTGCACCAGGCCCAGATGTGTTCAATAACGCAATCCTAAAAGCAAATCCTGAAGCCTGGACAGCTCTTTGCGAACAAATATTTAAAATCATCATGAAATTCAAACAAATCCCGACCACCTGGAAAGCAGCGATTGGGATCCCAATCTTTAAAAAGGAGGATAGAAAGATTATTTTTTTTTAAATAATTGTATTGGTTATTCAAACAAAACAATACAAACCAAATGCGCAGTGCAAATATCAACAACTCAAGTGTTTCTCGCTTAATTTCAGTCACTGCTCCCCTTTTCCCACCCTCCCTTACGAGCCTATTTATTCCACGCTCTCTGCATCTGCCTCGCGTGGTTGGGCGCTCACATTCCGTGGATTCTGTCAGATCCTGTGTTGTACCAAACAATTCCGCTGTTAATGATTTCCATGCCATCAGGGTTCCCACCTCTTCCTCTCCCCCTACAATGTTCGCCTCTTGCCATACCATGGTTTCTGCCTACGCCCATTTCTGCAACTCTTTCCTCCACCCATGGCCTGTGACATGTCTTCCATCCCATGGCAATCCTTCTTTTTGCGAGCACATATGCTAAATCCTTCAATTTGCTAACATGCTTAAGTTTCTGCGATCTAGGGAACCCCCCCCAGCAAGCATGCCCAAGCTGTATCAATAACAATCGTGACCCCCTTTCCCGCTAGTTTCTGTGCTATTTCGCCCCAGAAGTATTCAATTACTGGGCATGACCAAAACATGTGTACCGTGCCAGCATTTTCTTCGTCGCATTTTGGACACGCTAGTCTTCCAGCATTTTCGACCTGGATATCCTCTGGGGTGTCATATATGCCTTGTGCGTGATGTATAGTTGTATCTGTTTTAGTCTCGCATTTCTTGACACCTTCTTGTGGTACCCCAGGGCTCGTTCCCACATCCCGTCCTCAAACACAGTTCCCACCTCCGCTTCCCAGTCTAATCTTAGTTGTATTAATTCCTTCCCAACCTTGGACATCATCATCTCGTACAGTCTAGAGATCTCATGCCCCCCCCCCTCCCCATGTCTTCCTGTATCTCTGCACCATTCCGTGATACGTTATGTACTGGCCCATGTGTAATCCCATCTCCTCCCCCAGCACTCCAAACTCTATAATGGTCCCCTCTCGCCAGATAGCTCCCATTGTCACTAACCCCACCGACTCCCAGTGGTTCCTGATTATCATCCTCAGCTGCTTAACTCCCCCTGCCAGCGCAACTAGTGGTACCTGCAGGGAGCATGGGAATGCATTGTCCATCTGGCATGCCTTGCGCCACATCTTCCACCCCAGCATCCTCCTAGGGCGCTTTTCCATTTCTGTCTTGGGCAGCCAGATCATCTCTTTTAAATAAAACGGGGCATAATCCTGTCCAAGCAACCTAGATTCGGGTCTGTTCATCTGAGAGCCATTTGGCAACCTACTGCAGCTGGCTCGCTACATAATAAGCCTCGTAGTTAGGCAGTTTTACCTCCCCCCCCTTTCATAGAAGTTCTGCAGTTTCCATAGTGCCACCCTGTTCCGGGTACCATGCCACAGGAAAATCCCTACACATGCTATTCAGTTTAGTGCATTGCCCCACGTCCCATCATTGTTATGAGCAACTTCACCCAGAACTGCATACACTTCTCGATTTTCTCAATAGCTACCTCAGTATTGTGCCTATGCTCTTCTTCCAATGTATGGTACACCTCTATCCCAAGATACCGGAAAGTACTGACCGCCCATGGTGTTTGTAGCACCGGCAACCGTCCCATAGGGATTCCCTTATAACTGCCTAGCGGGAAAATACTGGATTTTTGAGGATTCACCGCTATACCAGACAACCCCGCATATCTCTCCATCGCTTCCAGGATATACTGGAGCTTTTCCTCCGGGTGCCTGAAGTACAGCAGCAAGTCATCTGCATATAAGGAGATCAAGTGTCGCTCTCCTCCTATCTCGATGCCTATAGTATCGTATTGATGTTGAAGGTATATTGCAAGGGGTTCCAGAGCTAGTATATAGATCATTGGGGACCATGGGCACCCCTGTCTGGTGCCTTTACTAAGTTGCCATCTTTCGGATATCACTGATCCTGTTTTGACCCTGGCCAGCGGTTCACTATATAGCATCTTTGCCCACCTTATATATCCGGGCCCCATCCCATAGCCCGCCAGGGCCACCAGCAACCATGGCCACTTGATCGAGTCGAAGGCCTTTATCGCGTCCAAGGACACAATTGCCATTTCGCCTTCGTTCTTATTTCCCCATTCAACAACCCGCTGGAGCCATCTGTGATTATGAGTTATGTTTCTATTAGGGACATAGCCCGTCTGGTCGGGGTGTATTAGTTTGCCAATAACTCTCTGCAGCCTGCTTGCCAAGACAGCCGTCAATATCTTGTGTTGTGGTTCAACATCGACAAAGGTCTATAGGAACCACAGCTATGCCCAGGCTTGTTGGGCTTGGGAAGCGGTACTATGATCGCATCTCTAAATGACTCCGACAGCCGTCCCACCTCAAACGCCTCATTTAGCATATCTAACATTGCGGGGAGCACTGTTAGATATATACTCCCTATATACTTTATAAAATTCACTTGGGAGCCTGTCCGCCCCTGGTGAGGCAGCTGCCTACTAGTAAGACCCGGTCTTACTAGTAGGCAGCTGCCTCACCACTTCTCCCAACTCCTCCAATGTAATCGGTGCATCCAGTTCCTCTCTTTCCTCATCACTTATCGTGGGCAGTCCTATGTCCTCTAGTGGTTCTGTTATCGCCTCATGACTACTCCCCTCCTTATCTCCATATAGTAACCTATAATACTCTGCAAACTCCTGGTTGACTCCCTCCTGGGTGTCCGCTACACTACTATCTTCTCTCGTTACTGTTCTAATCGTGGGTCTAGGAGTTTTGCTCTTATATAACCATGCCAAAAGCCTCCCTGTTTTATCCCCTCCCGCATGCTGCCTCTCTATGTACTTTTTGTAGTTGAGGTTACACAGTCTTTCCCATTGCTCTGCACATTTCTGCTGCAGTTTAAGTATCCGCTCCATGTCGCTCTCCGTGCCCCCTCCCCCTTCAATGCCTTTTCCAGTTCCTTTTCTGTTTCTTGTAGGTCAGCCAAGATCCCACCTTGCAGGCCCTTTGATTTCGCTATGGCTTCACCTCGCACCATCACTTTAAAGGCTTCCCATAATGTGCTCGCCGAGTCCACCCTGCCTGTGTTTGTCTCAAAATAGTTTATAATCTCCTCTCTTATATCTTCCCTAAAGAAGGGATCCTTAAGTGCCTCTGCCTGGAGGTGCCATGTCGGAATCCTTGCTCTTGGGGGGCAGTGTTGCCATCTGAGCACCAGGGACGAGTGGTCCATGAGGACCCTCACTTTATATTCTCCCTGAGTAATCTCAGGTATTACCTCCGATGTAGCAAAGACATTGTCCAGTCTCGTATGTAACTGCTGCGGGGCAGAATAGTGCGAATATTGCCCACCTTGGGGGTGTCTCGTTCTCCACACATCTACCTGACCAAAGTCGTCTAGTAGTGTCTGCAACGCTTTAGCCGCTGGGGCAGGTCTGTCAATCTTTCCATCTGATCTATCTATCTTGGGGTCTAATACACAGTTGAAATCCCCGCCCCATGTCACCGCGCTCCCCGTACACATGCTGAGGTTAGTACACAGAGTTCTGAAATATGCTGCTCTATTCTGATTGGGGGTGAATGTATTTACAATGTATACCTCCCTATTCTCCACCAATCCCCTCAGTATGACCATCCTCCCATCTGTTTCCGCTTTTTCCTGCAACAGTTGAAACGGGACATGTTGCGCCACCCAAATGAGCACTCCTCTAGCATAAGCAGAGTACGTCGAGCCCGCCACCACCCCTTTCCACTTCTTCGCAACCATCCCCATCTTTTCCCGTGTCAGGTGAGTCTCCTGCAATAATGCAATGGCTATCTTTTGTCTGCGCAGGTACAACATAACCTTGTTCCTCTTTAGATAACTAAGTCCCCTGACATTCCACGTAATTATTTTAAGGTCCCCCATGGCTCATTAGAATTCCCCCCTCCCTCCCACTGGTGCAGCCCAGATCACACTTCCATATTTGTCTATATAGGCTTGTTCCCCCTTTCAAACTTCCCCTAACTACACACACCCCAAACACCCCTTCCCCTCTATCACACCCCCCCCAACTGTTGCCCAGCTCTATCCCTGGATCTCAGGCACCCCCGCATCTAGCTCTTTCTGGCAATAGCCTGTACTTGAGCTCAGCAGGGTGAGGTCACCCTAATGGCTATCCTGCTATTTCTACTGCCACTTGGGGGGATAAGGTGCCTACGTTCTGCCACTCCTATATGCTACAATTCCGCTACATGCTACTATCTAGTTTGCTCATATATTTAATGCTCTATATTCCTTTCCATTGCATACCTGCAGAATCAGGGGCATCTTAACCTGGCTGCAACACTACCCATCCCTGCACCTCTATCAATGTCTCCCTGAAGTCTCCACTGGGATGCCTCGCCGTGTGATGTGCCAGCATATATAGAGTGTCTCAGTCACTTATCTTGCTCTCCTTGGGCCCGTTCCGCATCTTGTTCCGGGCAGCCCTTTAGGTCCAGCCATGCAGCAGCTTTCTCTGGGGTATCAAAGAAGAACATTCTGCTTTTGTGCAACACTTTCAATCTTGCGGGGTACAGAAGCATATATTTGATGCCAGCCGTGCGCAGCCTCCTCTTCACCGCAACATAGCTATACCTCTGCCTCTGGACTAGCATTGTATAATCAGGATAAGCTGTGATAGCAGCTGAGGCTCTTTCGATTGTTGCCCTTTTCTGAAGTACTCCAAGATCTTCTCACAATCTTTATAGTTCAGTATCTTGGCAATTATTGCGCGGGGAGGGGCTCCTGGCTTTGGCTTCCTCATGAGGGCTCTGTGCGCTCACTCCACTGTGAATCCCTGTCAGTTTATCGGCCCCTATTTCCTGCAGGATCATATTCTCCACGTAATTCGTAGGGTCCTGGCTGTCTTCACCTTCCGGCAAGCCGACCACGCAAATATTATTCCGTCGCGCCCTTCCTTCGGCCTCCTCTGCGTGATTTTCCAGGTTGGCCACTTGCTGCTTTAGTATGTGGACTTCCTTTGCATTGTCAGTGCTGGTGGTCGTGTTAGTTTTGACCGCACTTTCCAGGCTACTCGTCCTGTCTGCCAGCGCCCTGACGTCCTGTCCCAGCAGGTTGACTTCTATCCCCACCGCGTCTATCTTGCCCTCCAGGGAGGTTCTTATATCCGCCATTGCTATACCCCAAGAGTCTCTTAGTTCCATTATGGCTGTCAATATCTGGTGGTTTTCAGTCCCCTGAGAGCTCTCCGTGGGTACACTTGCGCCGGTGTGCGCCGACATCGTTGGCGACTGCTGTGACTTGGCAAACGCATCCATTGTGGGTTGTTTGATTTTACCCTTGACCAATCTCCCCGCCATCTTGTAGTCTGTATTGAATGTCCCTGGCCACTCTGTTCGTGGAGCAGCAGTTCTATTACTCTGCTGCGCCGTGATGTCAACAAGTCGCTACCGGCCCTGGCAGTTATCCTGGGGTGCCCCGCGTAGGTTTGTGTGCATTGAGCTGCGCACTCGAGTGGGTTATGTCCTCCCACGTTTCCAATTGGCTTGTCTGCCACTCAGCGCACTCTAATATTATGTGCTTGTCTATGTCAGCTCTTGAGGCGCAACATGTGCACCCTCCGGGCTATCTGCCTTAGCTTGGTTCCTTGGGGATCTTGGCGCAGTGTCCGCGCCAACACGTGCCTCAGACAGGGCGGGAGGTCCTCTTCTCACCGTCGGCCTCCGGCACTGGTGTATTATGGGAGCGGTGGTATTGTTCCATTTGCACTAAGTGCTTTAAGGGCACCCTCCACAGCGGGTTGCTGTCGCAATCAGTACCAGCCACAGGTCCCAAGTCTCATATGTGCCTATTGGGCATGGGCATCTCCAGTAGGCCTCGCAGGTTTCCTCCCGCAACACAGCTCCAGCGTTGCTTTGCTCAGCAAACCCCCATCTTGCCTTTGGAGTGCCACTCGTATGCACCACGCACGCCATTAGCTTCCCGGTATAACAGTCTGTACACACAGCCGTCCGTCAGTGCGTGCTCCTCCTCGCCTCAACAATTCCGACACATGATGTTGGGAGCACAAAGCAAGGGGCGATTCATCATATGCCTCGTGCCACCATGCCCCCACTTATTATGTTGGCAACCTTTGTTTTGGCTATTATCGCCGGATCCTGCTTTCCTCATGGGAGAAATGCTCAGCCAGCACCGCCGGTCCTTCGTGTCGTGCAATACTTAAGTATATTTGGTCCATTGAGGCAACAAGCCTCTTTTCCTGGGTCTCCCATGCACGGACGCTCCGTATCCATGTAGCGCTTAATTCGCAAGCATGGGGTTGCTGGCCCCGCCGTACCCGCGACTCGCTGTCGCGCACTCTTGGGTTCACCACTCACCCCTGCTTCTCATGTGCCGCTCTCGTGTACCGCGGCTCGCCTACCCGCGAATGGCGGGGAGCCACGGGCCCAGTGATCCTGCACAGCCGGGGGGCCGCTCAGTCCTCTGGCGCTGGTCCTCCCCTTTCCGAGTGTGGAGCCGACGTAGCCACAGCCCGGATCCACTCGTTTCGCAGAGCCCTTTACGATGGCTCTGCGTCCTGGCCAGCAGTCCGCACACCGCCCAAGGCGCACAGTCCCACACACAATCCAAGGAGCAGTGCTCCTTAATCCGCTTCACGAGCGGGGCTACAACATTGTTTTCGTTGCCGCAGCCGCTCTCTTTGTTCTCCGCCATCTTGGATACTTCGTTGCAGTGCAGCCAGATACTTTAAGGTTGATTTCACTTCCTTCATGTTGCCCGATTGGCTTGGCTTTTGTAATTGTGGCAGGGGACCCCTTAAGACACCTGTGCCTTTATTTCTGGAGCAGCTTATACGTTTTTAGTGCATGTTCAGGACGGATCAATGTCGGATCCCAGGAGCAGCTCTTCTTGGGCACGTCTTATTTCATGGCCAGTTGGCCACGCCCCCCAAAGGGGGATAGAAAGATGGCAACAAACTATCGGCCAATAGCCCTGTTGAATCCAATAGGAAAGATATTTGCGGCTTTTCTACTGCGTCGATTGACTTAGTGGGCTACTCTGACTAACAGACGAGATCCAAGATAAACTGGATTCATAAAAGGCCTTGGCCCTAATATCAATCTGATGATCCTAAAAATCCTCAAACTCAAAGCAGTAAGAACTAAAACCCAGACCTTTGCACTGTTCGTAGATTTCCAACTTGCATTTAATAGTGTGAACTGGCAGAAATGATGGCAGAAACTCTTGGGAAATGTCCCACAGACTTACTGGAAGCGATTAAAGCACTATACTTGACCACCACCATAAAAGTAAGGCTATCGCAGAAGAAACCTCAATGTCAACTGGCGATAAATTGTGTGTTTGACTGTAGAGCACTTAACCAACTACCTTCTTATCTCAGTCTCTTTGCATGTCAAAATACCCAAGACTTGTTCCTTCACATGCTCCTCGATGTACTTCCTACAAGAGAGGTACTAGCACAAACTAAACAAATCTCGGATTTGAATACATGCCGCTTCTGCAATAATGCTGCCCAAACCAAAATCATTTTCCATATTATCATGGAATGTCCAGCCCTTCATACCGAAAGAAGGTATACCGCCATGCTCCCCACTAAAGCTACCATGCTAGGCAGCGACGCACGCTTGGCAACTTTGATGTTGGGCAGAGATAAGAGTCTGATATTCAGTGTCTCAATTTTGGAGAGAAGTGATAGAAAAGACCTGATAGAAAGGAAGCACTTTACCTTCTCACTTATGTTGTTTTTTGGTAATTAGCTTATATTTTATTTGCTTTTTCTTTCTTTTTATCTTCTGTTTTTTTTGGTTGTGTTTAGGATGACTTTATGCGATTTAACTTGATGAACTCGGAGTTGCTAATGAAAATGTTGGTATACAAACTAACTAATTTCAATAAAAAATGTAAAAAATTTAAAATTGGCATTAAAATACCCTCTAGGAGAAAGGAGTCCTTCTCCGGCTATGGGTTAGTTCTTTTAGTACTAGGGTCAGTTACGATAGTTTTTGGATGGTGGACTATTTCCTTTTGGACATTCACGACTGACTGATGAGCACCTTAGCTAGAAATATAGAGAGGGACCACCCGTAGAGTTTGGGAACGTTGGGCATTATCCTTTACGTAAATATAAAACTTGTGGATCATGTCCTCACAGAGTCTGTGTCCTTCTGACTCGCCGCACTGCTGCCTAGGGGTTCATCAGAAGCTAAAAGGTCGGAGAAAGAAAGAAGGAATTGGGGAGGATGGAAAAGCGAGAGAGAGGCATCTCTTCTAAAATGAGTAATCTATTTTTTGTCCTTTAGTTATTCACAGCTTAGCAACACATCCTCATGTCTGTACTGTCAATTATTCATGCGTCATTATTTTTTTTAATTACTTTATTCCATTGTCTCTTCTAAATGACTTACACATCATTACATACAAATCTCTTTCATGTTACATCCATCTCTCTATACATAAAAGGGAAACTTGTGGATATATATGTGAGTGTGTGTTTGAAATGTTCAGCATACTTCCCAACATGCTACAAACCTGAAATTGGGCATTTAGGTAGGTCCCATGGTGTAGACAATGTAACAAGTATAAAATATACCTTTTCAGATGTTTCTTTTTTTAAGCTTTCTGCAATGCTTACCCCTGCCATATGGCTCTTTGTGCTGTAGTTTTAGTTCTACGTTCATTGTTGTAAAGTTCAGCAGATCATGAAATCACCAGCAGGCCTTGTTCCTAAACTTTCCAGAGTATCAGCTTTCTAGCTGACATTAGCAGCACCCAATTTTGAAGTCAAGTGGGTGACACAATATGGTGCTTTTGTATTGATGCGGGTGACAGAAAACGGTTCACGTCGCTTGAATAGTGTCCGCAATGATGTTGTCCATCACATGGTGGCAAATCTCTCATGATCATTTCGGAAACTTCAATTCACATGGAAGTTGACGAATGTATGCCATCTCAACAGTATGAAGCTTAAGTGCTTCAGTCGTACACGGAACTGTTACGGCACTTCAAGCTTACACGCTTCAGCTTTATGTGGCTTGCTCCAGAGTTGGAAACAAAGACAATTTGTTCACACTAGCTCCTACAGGAAAGACTAGCAATATTGTCTACAAAGCAGCATTGGTCTAGTTAAATAAACTTCAAACTAGGACTGAAGTAGGAATCACTGCACGAAGCATGGGTACACCTGCTAGTTTAGTTAGCTAGAAGTGTGTGTGTATATGTATATATATATATATATATATATATATATATATATATATTACACAGCCATGGTAGTTATGGTTAAGTTGCTAATCCCATAGGAAGAGCACTTTTTGGGCAGTTTATAACATCCTCATCAAACTATCAAACTTTGCAAAAAAAAGTATATGGCCCACTCTTTGCAAAGTTTGGTGAGGTTTGGTCGGGGGAGCAAAGTTATAGGGGGCCATGCACCCAAGACTCTAGGCCCTGGCCACAACCACCGCAGCATATCACACCCATAGGATCAAACATTTTACCTATGCCATATGGGCATTTTTCATATCCGCGGACACCGCACATGTTCTAAGAACAGTTTTATTTTGCTTGCGTACAGCTGATTGGCTGGAATGATGCGTGAGGTGCGTCGTATTGTTTTGATGCGTCCGCCATCTTGGATCCGCAGTGACAAATGGGGAGAAATACAACTTTGGCAAGTGTGTTGGTGTGTAAGACTGTTTGGGGATGGTGGGGGAGTAAGAAAGAGATGGCTCAAATGCTGTATTTATTTGGTTGGCAGGCACCCCGGTTGTGTTCGTTTTGTCCGCGGACAGTCGCGATGTCTGGGATGTCCGTAATTAGTCAAAATGAGGGTGTCCTAGGCACACTATACCTGTCCGTGCTGTTCTTGGAACACATTCTGTGTCCAGGATGTCCATAATTATCAAAAATGGGGGTGTTCTAAGGACACTATTCCTGTCCGTACTGTCCGCAGGCAAGTTGAAACTGTTCTAAGAACACACGCGGTGTCCGGGATGTCCGTAATTAAAGAAAATGGAGGTGTCCTAAGGACATTATACCTGTCCGTGCTGTACGCAAACAAAATAAAACTGATCTTGGAACATGTGCGAGGTCCGCGGACATGAAAAATGCCCAATGCTGTAACATATTGTGCAACTGCAGTGGAATTGTCTGCAATGTACTGCACATCTATGTTTGCATTCCATAAGAGGGCAATGATTACATTGTAATCATTGATATATTTTGCTTCTTCTGTTCTTTTTATGTAATATGTGTTCTTAGGTGATTTACCTTTAACACTATGTCTAACTGAAGACATGAAGTTGTTCACTTCACCTGTTTCTGTAAATGGTCTAGGGAAACCAAAGCGGCATTTAGTGTAGTATTTCCCTTTGTTTTTGTATTTGTGACAATATTTGCCACATTTGTGTCTTTGATATTGTACAATTTGTGCATGAAGATCACTATTTGTTGCTTCTGATGGAATTTCACAAGTGACATATTTTTTGATAAACTGTAAAACAGTGGCATCACTGTCTTGACCAAATTTAGGAGCATCTTTAATCCATAAAATCATGTGGATATGTGGTGCTCCTCTGGCTTGGTATTCTTTTCTCCAAAAGAAGTGTTGCACTTCTACGAGGGGAGGTACAGTTTTATTACAAATAAAGTGTAGCATAGCAATGAAACGATGATGGAAATATCTTGAAACATTTACAGGATCTAGAGAGCAAAGTTCTCCAGGTGTTAGTATATCTATGTTTGGTTTGTTTTTGTTTGCTATGCGTAGGAAATCATGTAAATCTTCCCATGCATATTCTGCACAACTTAATGTAACAAACCAAGTGGCTGGGCCAAGGTTTCTTATCGTCGGAACCAGTACTCTTTATTACCACGCATGTTTGCTAACAGATTTGTAATGCTCGGTTGTAAAACCTCATCTTTTTCTTGCACTTTTTGTAGTAATTGTGTAGCTGACATATTTTGAAAGTGGGTTCCTAATTTCAATGTGCGTGCAACTGCGTAACATAGAGTTGCTAGTTCACTTTCAAAGAGTAGGTGGAATATGTATTCCCAGATTTAGACAAAATGTGGATCTTCAGAATACATTTGTAACGAGCGGTATTCCGATGCTGTTATCTGAATAGGTCTATCATCGTACCTTCCTCCTTTGCGAGTAGGAAAGAGTAGAGGAAAAGTACGTGCTCCTATACTTTTTTCCCATATGCTGATTGGTGATCCTTTGGTTTGTCTCATTTGGTACATTTCTAGTGGATCATCTATGGTGTCATTGGAGTGCAATGGATGAATTGTATAATGGTCTAAAATATTGGATACTGTAGCAGGATCTCGAAGTTCAAATTGACCAATTTCTGGTGACTCTTGAATTATTTCTGTTTCCCTTAAGTTTTCTTCAATATTTTTTTTTTTTGAGTATTCATTATTCTCTTTTAGATATTGCAAGGCTTGTCTAACTTTATGTAAGTCTATGAGTTGTTGCCATTTTTTTTGTCTTTTGTAGGTACACCATTTACTGAGACAATTAAAGATTGCTCTATTGGCCGTTGCACTCCCAGAGTGTGCACTTTTTCTTTTAAATCTAATGGTAAATGAACTACTTTGCCACAAATGCCTTTCACCAATTCAGGGGGAGGGAATTTTGCTGTTTTGGGTTGAAGGCGTATTATTGCTTGAAATGGGTGCACTGTTTGAATTATGATGCTCTCATGTAAATTCAGTTGTTGCAGGGATTTTGGTAGTGGGAATAATGCCAAATTATTTGTGATAGCACGTGAAGGAGTTTGATTGTTGTCAAGTTTTGTAGTGCAGTAACTGCAAAGTATTAGGGGGTCAGCTATTTCGTATTTGTTTTCTGCTATAAGGTAGAGCGCTAATTCAAACCATTTGGAATCTTCATTGTTTTCATTTTGTATGTTACGTCTATAGTTTTTGTGTTACTTTTATAAAAAGTTCTGCGGCAACACACACACGGTTTGGTACTTCAGCGGTTGTACTTTTAAATGTTATTATTTCTTTTTTGTATGTGTGTAGTAGAAGGTTGCCATCTGTACAATTGTTGCTAGTCTGTTGTAAAGCTACTGCATTTTGTAAGTGGCTTTCACTTCCAAAATATTTTTTCTGGATATGCTCTATTTCTTTGAGTAGGTCTTTGGCTGTACCATGTAGAAGATTCTTTTTTAAATTGGCTAGTGCTAAAGCAGGACTTTTAGCATAGTACAGTTTATAGACTAGATTTCTTAAAAGGCCAATACCTACGATACCGGAAAATCAGAGAAGTGGCAAAATTGAAATGGAGTATATGGCCGGAGGAACCCAAAGCGGACCCCACCTTAACCCTAATGCACAACCTGGGAGATGGCTGGAGACCAACCTCTAGTATATACGCCCAACTCGTGGACAGACCCAACCCCAAAAGCGACGCCCTGAAAAGCTCATGGGAAATAGACCTGGGAGCAAGCATAACTGAAAAGGAATGGGAAAGAATCCTACAATATCCCAGAGAAGTGTCGAGACACGCGAGATTCCGACTAATCCAGCTAAACATCCTACACAGGACATACTTGACCCCGGGCAGAATGGCCAAATTCAACAGGTCTATGACCCCATGTTACCCCCAATGCAGCTCAGGTGAGGCAGGAGTGACACAAATTTTCTGGAGCTGCTCCAAGATATAACATTTCTGGGCCAAAATTGCACAAGCGTGCAGTAGAGTGGGCCTGACCCGATATGAATGGACACCGCCGGAATGCCTGCTGGGAGCCTATCCGCGAATAAGCAAAATCAGGCACATTATAAAACTCATGGATAAGGCCTGCGTGCTGGCTAAAAGGGCTATCGCAATGACATGGAAAACACCGAAGGGCCCCCTGTATGCCAAATGGTATAAAGAGCTGGAACACTGGTCGGAGGCGGAAACGAGAATCTGGGGAGAGGGAATAGCCAATACAGGGGACGACCCGAATATGACCTATGAAGCTTGGAAATCCCTAATATGGGACATGTTCCACCCGTCCGACGATAAACCCCCATGAGAAAAGTGGACTTACCACTAAGACTTGGATGTACATTTGAATTATCCCCTCATCGATGAACTACTACCTCCCGCCCAGCAGTCCCATCACACCCTTGATAGTGACCCTATTCATACCCCCCCCTGGACATTACCCAAACCCCAAAAAAAGACGCTGGAAGATGGTGTAAGACAATGAAGACCACTGTCTGTTTTTAAGTTACTTACTAGTTAAATGGTTTCTAATTGGTATATGCTGAATGTTAACTACTACCGTATCCAATGTATTTTGAAATGCCAATAAAAACATTTTAAAATAAATGTACTAGATTTCTTATAATTGAATGATGTGTTGATATCATTTTGATATGATGGAAGGTGCTTTTGCAAATAGGTCCTGAAATGCAGGCTAATGAATGTCCTTGTAGTCCTGTGTATTTGCGCACTGGACAGGTATCAATATTTTGCAGCAGTTTCATTTTGCTTTTGTCTTTGCCTTTCACATACTGATTGAGGAACTGGCGTAAAGATTTGAAAGATTTTTTGACAATGTTACACATTGACGTGCATGGGCATTTGTATACTGGACGTTCTGGTTCAGTCGAATGGAGAGGAAATACTGAGTTTTCTGGGGATATTTTTGTAAGCAGTATTTCTTGTTACATTATGGTATTAAGTTTTTCATAACCTCGTCCACTGCTATGTATGGCAATTGTGTTTGTTTGCTATTATTTGTATGCTTCTTCATTAAAATATGGTTCAGTGCTCGTGGTGCGACTCCATTCACCTCCACAGATATTTAAGAAGTTATTTTTGTTGACATTCCGTTTACTGAGAAGTCTTTTTTGTAATTTAGTAGTTAGTTTTGTTAGTGGTTTCATTCTGTTTAACACTAAAATAAATAACTTTCTTTTCAGAAGTATTACACTGTCAAAGCTTCTAAGATTAATTTTCTACGGTAGGTTTTAAGGGTTGTGCATGATTTGTCTCCTGTTTTTATAAGATTCTGAAGGACTCTGTGGCGGAACATTTTTGCTAAAATACTTTTTTTGGTATAGTTACTTGCCACTATATCAAGATTTATAGGAGCAGTTTTAGCAGTAGTGGTAGCTGAATTCTTGTTAATCGTTTTCTGTTTCGTTTTACATTTTGATAGAGGAGGCAAAGTTTCTGTACTGGAAGCTTGCTTTGTTTCGCTAAATGACTGTATTAGCTGTTTCGTTTGAACTTTTTGTACAAACTCTGCTAGAGATGGATGCTTATTTTTGACACTTTTATTTTCAGTTGCTCTATTTCTGCGTTGCTTTCTACGGACTTGATTTTTGGTAAGCATTCTTTGGGGTCTGTTGGAAAAAAAAAGAAGGTATGGGTTGGGCTGTTCTGCAATGTATGTGTGCTGTGTGCTGTGTGCTTGAGTGTCTGAGTATGATGGTAAAGATATATGTGGTGGTGTGTGATTGTGCATTGGGCAGCTACAATTAGTTGGGAAAGCTATTCTTCTATTTGTGTGTTACTATACTGCGGTTCAGATGACAGTAGAAACGGAGCTAGTGGTGAGGAGAAGCACTAATAGTAAATCTAATGGTATAAAATTAAAACGGTTCTTTGTTTTGTAATACTAACATTGTAGTGGTTGAGTTATGTTATTTGTTTCCAAAAAATGGGGATTTGTGTGCCATTCTGCCTGCTAATCTCTGTTTAATAAATGGGGGTTTGTGGGCAGAATGGTTCAGAAATCTGTTTTTTGTTGCAGAAATTACATGAAAGAACCAAACAGTGTGTTTGAGTAACAGTAGGAATATTAAGATAGTATTGTACTTACTCTTTTTTTTTTTGGAATGAGCAGATTTCTTCGGAGATGTTGTTTGTAGTTCAGATGCTGCTGCTTTTCAGGACAGTGGTCTTCACTGCAATTGTAAAAGAAAGTAATTTTGTGTGTTTATAGTACTGATGTTAATTTAGACGTAGATTTCTGTTTTTGTAGTAGTATTCTTGTTTGATATCTGAACATAGTGTATGCATGCATTCATTTGACTATGTGCAGCCTTTATATTTTATTTACAATATGTTAGTTCAACATGCTTTCAAATGAGTAGATTATTAAGTGTATGAAATTCACTTGGTTTTTTAAAGCTGTGTTATAGAATGTTAGGTGAAAGAAGAAATAATATATTTATTTTGCAATTTTCATAAGGTGAATGGCAGAAACTGTATAGAAAAGCATGGAATGTATGCATTTGTGAAGGTGTGGGTTATAAAGCAGAAGAATGTGATTTGCTGGCAATGGTGTTATTGCAGCTGGGAGCTTTTCAATGATAGTGTCTGTGTGTCCATTTTGGTTAATTCTGGACATTCCGGACACCGCGTGTGTTCTTAGAACAGTTTCATCTTGCCTGCGGACAGTATGGACAGGTTTAGTGTACTCGGGACACATCCATTTTGGTTAATTACGGACATTCTGGACACCCGCGCTGTCTGCAGACATTTTAACTGCCTTTTTAAAAAGAATAAAGACACAAAGGACTGAATTAAAACACAGATAATATTTTTTATTATATACAGATTTAAAATGTATGAAAGAGAGGGGGAGGCAGAAACTGACAGAAACACAGGGGAATTGGGGGTTTCGAGAGGATGGATAGGAGGAGATGAAGGGATGGAAGTCTCATCATAACGTTTTTCTTGGTGGGGAGGGTTTGGGGATAGTTGACTGGGATATGGAGAGGGAGAAGAGATACATGTGGGACAATGATATTTAATTTTTTCTTTTATGTGGTCCTCCACAAAATGTTTCAAAAGATTGAAATTTTCCATGGGCATGTCCATTTTTTTTTCCATGCACTGCAGAATATTTTCTAATGTCTCTTTTGATATATTATTTTCAATGTTTGTATCGTCTGTTAAAAA
This sequence comes from Ambystoma mexicanum, assembly GCF_040938575.1. Classification (NCBI taxonomy): domain Eukaryota; kingdom Metazoa; phylum Chordata; class Amphibia; order Caudata; family Ambystomatidae; genus Ambystoma; species Ambystoma mexicanum. Next base: position 685,339,540 of record NC_090934.1, on the reverse strand, counting down.
GAAATATATATGTTAAGTGCACATAAAGTAATGATTATTAATTTGCTTATATAGAGAAGTGTCTACCATTAGTATCACTATCTTCAGACATTTCTTCACGTGGGACATTTTTCCTCAAGCCATTCTAAAGTACTGGACATTTCTGTGTAAAAAAAATTATATATTACTTTTAGTATACCTAATACAGGAGGTTTAGAAATGTAAGTAAACTTCATTTTTCTTATACTAGCTTCTGGTAAGTTGTGTTCTTACTGTTCTGTAGGTCTGCTGTTGCTCCTAGTTGTGCAGGTAATTATGTTGGAAGCATATCTTTTTTGTTTTGGTATATTCCATTTTAGTACATATGGTATTTAAATGGATGGTTGATGTGTTAGATATATAGGTTCCACTTCTTATATATTATATATAATGTGTTTTTGTGCTGCTTTTTGAACTTCTACAGTGTTCATATGGCATGATAGAACAATTTAAGATACCCTCTGAGTTTTTGGGTAGTGTTGATGTTGTCCGCGTCCGCCCGTGGACATGCGAACAGTCCGCAGACATCAAAATCACTAGCTGGGGGTTCAGTATGTTCTATGTTACATGTATATAAAGTAAGGGAATCCTAGTAAACCTCTTTCAAATTTACACTATGAATATGTGTATTCAGTAAAAAAAACTTTGTTAAAGGGACGTTATGGTTCAAAGTAAAACCGAAAACCCCCTGAAATTTGCTAGTTATGGTAAGCTAAGCAACCATAACTTGCGCCACCACCGTGCATTGCTAAGACTAACACCCAGGACATCAAAGATGACACTACAAATGTCATTGATGACATCACTGATGACATCACATGTGCATTTACTTTTCATGAAATGTCTGTACAAGGGATTCTTATTATAATGTTGACAAAAAAGTGTCAAGGATCATTGGAATAGATTTCATGAGCTATGTAGTGCATTAAGCAAAGCATTGATATAAATAGCATTCGATTATGAAGTTCTTTACAGTGTACTAAGCTACTCATGTATAAACATAAGCATTGTGTGCAGTATACATCATGGCGGTGCAATATTCATAATCTTCCCATGTTGAATAGTGAAATGATAAATTCTTTCCTATTGGAGTTTTGTGTACTGTGCAACATGTAATAAGTATCTAATAAAACCCACTTTTTTTTAAATTTACTTGTGTATAATCATTTAGATTTTTACAAGGAAGTTTTCATTGAAGAAGTAGGATAAATAAAAGACGACGATCCGTCTTCAGATCGAGCAAGTTTTCAAGTGGGAATTGTATTGGAGGCAATGCTGTGTTTGATCTTTTCCATTGCGATGTTCAAAAGCTTTGCTGTCTCTGTGGACCATCTGGTCTTGTTGCCTGTGATGAGACAGTTCGACCAAATTGCTTCATTGCTGATGAAAGAGTTTACGAGCAAGGGACTGAAAAAAGCTTTCCGTTCTTGATGAAGAACAGGGCAGATCATCAACAGGTGTCTGATTGAGTCTGTTTTCGGGGTTTTTGCAGAGTCTACATGCTTTTTCCTTAATTCCTGTTCTGATGGCTAGGATTTCCTGAGTAGGTAGTAAGTTGAGACGTGCTTTCAGTAGGGTTCTCATTAGAGGTTTACTTGGATCATTTTTACAGTACATCATGGGTTCTTTCAGTTTGTTCGGTGTCATTGGAAGGTGGGCTAGTAGTTTATTTGAGGCTGCTTTCTTGTTTGTGGTTATCTAGTCTAGACACTCCATTTTTGTTTTGATCCTTAATGGGTTGTTTGTTAGTTCTTCCTCTGTGCAAGCCATCTCCCATAGTTTGTGTTTTTGGGCCTTTACCCAGTCATTCAGGAAGCAGTTATTTCCTTTGGCAATTTCTTCTGCTATCATACGATGGATTCGGAGACTCTCAGGATGTTGGATTTTTCGATATAGCTGTATGGTACTTTGGTCCACCACTGCTTTCAGAGAGAGTAGTCCAAGTTCGTGTCTTATCACAGCTGGAGATGTTGAATTGGGAATTCCTAGTACCGATCTCCAGATGAAACCTTCGAGTTTTTGCCACAGCAAAGGCAGGATTGTCGGAGTAGCAGCCATCCCATAAATCAGTGACGGAATGATCTTAGCCTTGTAGAAATTGATGGCAGGTTGAAGAGAAAATTTGCCGTACTTTCTATCGACTGCTCGTAATTGAGCGGCTAGGTTCTTAGCCTTTGTCCAGAGTATTTGTTGCATGTTCAAGGCTTTCTTGGTGCTGTCAATTTGGACTCAGAGGTTCTTGAATGTTCGAACGTTTTTGATTTTGGTCTCGTGTAGGTACCACTGTAGGGTCTTTCTTTTTGTTCCCCGGTTTTTGGAAGATCAATATTTTAGTTTTTGATTTGTTGATCTCGAGGTTATTTTCTTTAGTATATTGCGTCAAATTGTCAAGCTGATGGAGACCCATCTGGGTGAGATCGAGTAGTATCAGGTCGTCAGCATATAAGAGTCTTGGGACGTCTCATTTCCTATTTTGGGTGCAAACGACCTGATCTTGTTTTGACTGTCTTTGAAATCGTGGAGGAAGGATATGAAAAGGGCCGGTGCCAGTGGGCAACCTTGCTTCACTCCGCGGTACTAAGGTATTGGATCAGAAAGTAGGCCTTGGTGATTTAGACAGACAGTAACGTTGGTCTTCGAATGAAGGGCGATTATGGGGTCCAAGATTTCTTCTGGGCAATTCCAGGTCTTTAATTTGGACCATAGTTTTTGTCTGTCCACTCTGTCGAATGCTTGGGACAGGTCGACAAACACTAGAAAGACTTGCGGGGCGACTGACAGGACTCTTTCTTTGCGTATGTTCAAGAGCATTATGTTTGCACTTGTGCTAGCTTTCTTCTGAAATCCTGTTTGAAGGGGATCAGCGCTCGATGAAGTGTGAGCCCATTTACGGAAATGGGTCAGAAGTATTGTAGCAAAGACTTTCCTGATAATATCGAGAAGGGCTATTGGCTGGTAGTTCAGGGGGTCTTCCCTGGAACCCTTTTTAAAAATCGGGACAATCGCAGCTTTGGTCCATGAGTCCGGGATTGTTTTTCTTTCTCTACAGTCCTTGAAAATTGAACTGATTAGAATTGACCAGTCGTCCGGATGTTGTTTCAGATCACAGTTGGCGAGGCCTTTGTCTGAGAGGTCCACCCAGTCTGAATCAGTTGGTCGCTTGATTACCAGATGGTTCTCTTTTGGAGGTTGGAACAGTTTCGAAAAGTGGTTGGTCCAGTTTTCTTCTGGGACTGGGTTGATCATATGGGTATTTGAGTGGTCATTTGGTTTGTTGATGAGAGACCAGAACTCTCAACATTTTTTTGTTGATTAGTGCCTTCATCATGGCCTCTGCGTCAGACATAAGATATCTTGAGCTAAAAGAGTCCCCTTTTTAGGGGCTGTGTGGGTGAGGACAGTGAAGCACAAAAACCTACGAAGTCCCACAAAACAGCTTCCTTTCCTTTCTGCTCAGAGTGAGTAATTACAGATGCATATGCACTTTGTCAAGGTCACCCCCTAACTAAAAAAGGGGTGAATAACCATGTGATTATCAAAAATATACATATTTTAATTTTCATCAAAAAAACACATTACACTAAACAATATCTTTCTCTAAAAAGGCTCGACATTATAGACAAAACACAATCTGAAAATAATCTCTGTGTGTATGTATATTGTCTAACTGGAGCAAAGGTTAACACTTCAAACCCTTTTTGCACCTCACTGTAGGGTGTTTATCTTGACCCCAACTAATGTTGTTATTGCCCCTCCTATTTTATACGGGCAAGAGACTGTGCCAACACTTCATAAATGTGTTTCTTGGACCAGCATGAATCTCAATCAAGAAAATATACACATGAATCAATCCACATTATATATCCTGCTGGTACTGCGTCAGACAGGCAGATCTGGTGTTTTTGAGCCACTGCTTATATTTTCTCGTTTCTGAATTGAGTTTCCCAAAGTGTGGTTAGATTCATGGTGGCTGCCTCTCTTTTTAGCTTCCTCAGGAGTCTTTGTTTGGTAACCAGAGTCATGTTGTACTCATGGTTATGGTGAGAGGTGAAGTTATTATGACTCTTCTTAGGCTTTTTGAAGGCAAGAAGCAGGGGGATGTAGCTAGACCTGAAAGTGGCCTCTTGAAGTACAGTGTCAGTCGTTAGACTTTTGTATTGTTCAGAAAGCTTGCGGACATCTGAAGAGGTCATATGGAGACGGGTTGGTTGCGAATTGGTCTCAATAGACGCATCGTAGGTTTGCAAGTGACGAACGTTAGTACTGCAGATGAGATTCAGCAGGTTGTGGTCACTGTCCTTAGTTCTAATTACTTCAAAGGACGTTATACAGAAGTACACAGATTCTGACGCAAAAATGTAGTCGAGTGTGGCTGATGACCTGTCGTGCTCCCACATTGCTATTAGGGTATGTGCATTACTAACAGTTGCTGTATTGCGGAGGTTCCTAGATTTCATAAGGGTTGTCCATACAAGTCCCCTGGTTGTTGTTGATGTGTTGGTTGAATGTTTCGTCTTAGTGAGGTTGGAATTGGTACAATTCGCATTGAGGTCCCCGCAGATGAGGATGTTGGAAGATTGGTATTTAAATGCAATCTCATCAATGATGTTGGCCACTGTGTCGCATAAATTCCCTGTTGACGTTTTTTGGGGATTCCAGTACACATTGATAATAGCTAAGAAATCAGAAGGAGAGGTCTTTTCAGCTTGAATTGACAGATTCCACGTGGTCAGTACGGCCAAGAGTTCGTAGCTTTGGGCTATTATCTTTATGATGGATATACCGGAACCTGTGCGGGTGGCTATCAATAGACCAGATGAAGGGCGTCCGAGCGGTCCTTTAGATGCCGCTGATATTTCTATGGAGTAACCATCGAGAGCCGGTTTTTCCAGCAACCAGGTTTCCTGGAGGCATAGTACATCATAGGCTCCCAAATCGTGGCTGTCAGGCTTGGTTAGGTGGACGTGCCCTCTGGTGTTCCAAGACATTATACTCAGGGTTGCTTTTAAGTTTTGTTTGTAGTTTGGTCGGGGGTGACTGTTGAGGTAGAGCAACACCCCTTGGTGGTTGCTATCTTTTGAAGCCTGGTGTTAGGGCGTTGCGGATCCATGTCCATTTGTCTTTCTTTAGTGCTTTATCAGGAGACGCTATGATCGACTCTAAGGTTTTTGTTGTAATTCATTCATTTTGCGGGGAGGGTCTGTGGTCTTGGTGTCGAGTGCCAGATGAAGTTGGGTAAGGTTGCTGTCTTTCGCAATCGTAATTTTTTCTAGCTTCTCCTCTTATTCTGTCCTTTCATTGTTGGTTAAGGTCTGCCTCGATCGGTTTGTTGTAGCCGGCCTTTCTAGTATTGAACTGTTGTATCTCTGGCCAGTTTTTCTTTGTGGTAATGGACTTCTTCCCCTTCTAGTAGGTCTGTATAGATCTTCTGTTTGCGATTTGTATCTGTAATTTTTATTAGGGGATTTTCTGTGATTATCAGTTGGTTTGTCAATCGCACTCGTAATTGGGATCTCGTGAAGGGTGAAACCAAGATGTGCAAGTTCTGTGTACAATTCTTGCGAGATATCTTGAAGTGCTTGTTTTTTAATATGGAGGTAGGCCTTAGCTTGTTTGCACCCACTTACTAAATCCACTTACTACATAATTTCATTATTACATACAAAACACAAAGACAGAACAACACATACAAATATGAGCATATAAAGGGAAAGTGAAGTACACAAAAAAAGCAGCAGTAGAACCAGAAAGTGTTCATAACCTAACTGATTATCTTTATGCACAGAAATGATTGCTCTGCTTGAAACCTACTACATCCCTATGTATACCTATCACATGATGTGACTGCACCATAAAGAAATTAATGCAAATACAAATATGAGCATATCCAGAGAAAGTACAGTAATGAAAAAACAGCAGATCAATAATAAAGGGTTGATAACCTTACTGATTCTCTTCATACACAGAAAGCATTGCTGCCTTTCAAGTGTGTATTTTCCTTATGTATATGTTTCATATGCTGAGTGGACCCTAAGTGAATTATTGTATGAACATATTTGAAGTATAAGTCTACAAATCTAGTACTTTTTAAATTTGTTGTTCCTAACTATTACTGGCCAAGATATAGCACTAAAGGAAATAAGAGCGAGTCAGACATGTGTTGTCATCAGTGATGTCATCAATGACATTTGTGATGTCATCTTTGATGTCCTGGGTGTTAGTCTTAGCAACGCACTGTGGTGGCGTAAGTTATGGTTGCTTAGCTTACCATAACTAGCGAATTTCAGGGGTTTTTCGATTTTACTTTGAACCATAACATCCCTTTAACAACGTTTTTTAATTGAATTTCATAAGTTTTTAGGAGTGCAACTTAACCATAACGTCCCTTTAAAAACGTTTTTTTACTGAATATATATATATTTCTGAGGCTTGTTGAATCTGCTTAGATCACATGCTGTGCATAGGCCGACATCTAGTGGAAGCTGCGGAGTATTACAGTTTGTTTTTCGAAACTCGAAAATGGGTGTCGACACAGGGCCTGCCAGTAATACTATCCCTAGTGTGACGTCCACTGTACCCATGATCCCTCACGCGTCTAGGACCCTCAGATTGTTTTTTTCCGCCATACTGGTCGGAAGCATTGCGCAGAGTTCCCTGGCCTTAGCCATACTTTTGCTAAAATATTATATTATTTCCCCATTTCTCCACCCCAACGTCGAGTCACCGAACATCCACACTCGACGCCGGCACGGAGAAAGAATCGACTGTCGAGAGCTGCACGACGGATTTGGGCTTCAGAAGGCCTCTGGCCTCCGCCCGGGCCTAGGAAGGCCTCTGGCCTCGGCCCTGCAAGTAGGGAGAGTGGGGGGTGGACATACTCTACACTCTTTTGGTATATAGGTACATTCTTATATATTCCTACACTTATTAACGCGCTGCCACAAGGTGCGTATGGAGGGCACCCCTTTACAATTTTGCCCCAAGTGCAACCGCAAGTACCCTTGGGTTGACGGGCACGTCACGTGCAAGCTCTGCTTACCGAGGGACCACCCCGAGGCTAACTGCAGAGCGTGTAGTAGGTTCAAACCAAAAACACTCAAGGACCGTTCGATCAAGCGTTGGGCCCACCACGCCAGACGTCAAGAGGCCATGGCAGCGGAGGGCGCCTTTAGCGATGGCAGCGATGCCGTGCTTTCGGACGGCGAGAGCAACGTGGTGTCAATTGACAACCAAGCGTAAGTCCCCGACCTCGGAAGGTCGCACGGCAGGGCGGCTATGGGGAAGACCCCCGGCGACACAAGCGCTACCCACAGCACTTCCACAAAACACATGAAGTCCAACCGAGACTCAACGTGCACGCCGAGTACTCGGAAAGAGGCACATACAGAACAGTCCAAATCGGTGTCCTCTGGACGTTCCCGATCTAGATCGCCGCAAGACTCCAGGCAACCATCCACTGTTGCCAGAAGTGCCTCGCTCCCCAAGGTAACGGAGGTTCGATCGTCAGAAGACTAAACCGACCTCTATCCCCAGTCCAAACTCCAGGAGTCGGCATCAACAGGCCGCGCAACGGCTGCTCCCGAGTCCCAACCTCCACGCTCCAGAGATAGGGACACTACCCCCGAACCTCGCGCCAGGCGTCGAAAGACTCTTGGGGGTGGGGGAACGAAAAAACAGGGTAAACACTCTTCCACACACACACGGGGAAGGGGAAAAACAGAGGAAGCAGTCTCAGCCTACATCCACACCTCAAAAACTTTCTACCCCACATTAACAGATGGACAAGTCTTGGTCTTCTGTTATCCCAAAGACCCCTGTTCAAACCAGTAGGTCTAGTCTAGATAAGACAGGGAAAGGCCTTCAAGAAAGAATCATTCCCAGTTCAAGAGAGTGGTCTACTGATGACATAGACAGAGTCATGTCAAGGATGTCATCATTGGCAGATTTCTATGCCAAAAACCCTGAACACTTTCTCTCTTTTACCCCCGACGGGTCAACTCCCTCAGTCTCTAAGGATCCTATACCCCCAAGTAAGAAGTCCCGGGTTGAAGCTCCTACTTCAGACCCCTTCATTATACAGCCCTATTCTCAATATCAGGGAGATCCATCCCTTTATGAGGATCCAGATTTGGGCATGTTGGAAGAACAAACTGAGACAGGGTACTATGGGGATAACGAGGACCAAGAGGAGGAGTACGACAACCCAGAAACCTACAGGCTAGATTCCCCGGTAGATAAAGAACCCCCGGTTACTGACTCCCCTGTCGATAACCAGCCTCTTTTGAATGAAGTGCTGTCCAGAGCGGCAGAACACTTCCATATTGACACCCAGGGTGCTCGGGAAGAGAGGGATTTTGCCTAGGAGTTAGTGGGAGAAAGGAGACCTGTTGCCCAGGCCATCCCTATCCTTACTTCTATACAAAGGAGGATAGAGCCTTCCCTTGTTAATCCCTATCTCACTAGGGCGGTAAACCCCAGAGTTGAGAAGCTTTTCAGGGCAGCCCAAACAGGCCCACTGTACATAAGAGGGCATCTGAAACCGGACTCCCTGGTAGTTACTAACACCCGTAAGAGGGCGGGAACACCCTTGTCATCGTCGGAATCTCCTCCCGACAAGGAGAGCAAGAAGATTTATGGCTTGGACAGGAAAGTAGCCTCCACTTCTGCCTATCAGGCAAGGATTGCCAACTCCACCACCCTGCTGGCGAGTTACAACTGCCACCAGTGGGAAAAAGTCACGGCACTCATACATTCCGCCCCAGAACCCTTAAAAAGCCAATTGGCACAAGTTTCGGCAGAAGGAAGAGCCGTGTCCGGTTGCATATTAAAAGGAACCTTTGATGCCGCGGATAACGCCAGCAGGTTGATAGCAGAAGATACTGTTATCAAAAGGCATGCTTGGTTGCAACAGTCTTGTTTCAAAGCCGAAACCCAGGCTTCATTGATAGACAAACCGGTGAGACGGATCTATTGTTTGGAAAGGTGGTCGAGGACGCGCTGAAGAATGCCAAGGACGAGTATGAGACACTCAAATCCCTAGGCCAACTAACCAATAAACCCCCTAACCAGAGAGGGAATGGCAGTTTTCGTCGCCCACGCGGACAAAATTCCCAGAGAGGGTGTAACTATTCCCAGGGGCAGGGTACAAAATGGAACAACAGCCAGCAGTCTACCCAGGGTTATGGCAGGGGTAATAAGAGAGGGCGTGGTAAGGGTAGAGGCAGCCCCAGTAGAGGCGGCGGCATGCCTCCAACAAAACAGTGACGTTCCATTCAGGGTCCCTTCTCACACATCCCCAGTAGGGGGACGCATTTCCAACTTCACCCAAGCTTGGGAAGGGATCACTTCAGACAGATGGGTGCTGTCCACAGGATACTGCATAGAACTGTTAGAGCGTCCCCAAAACCACCCTCCATGACAAAGAATACATTCTTTAGACCACCAGAAGATCCTCCTCGAGGAGATCGTCAATCTTCTAGCAAAGGACGCGATAGAACTTATCCCGGGACACCAGGTAAACAAGGGTATTTATTCAACTTACTTCCTTGTGCCAAAAAAGATTTGACAATGCGCCCAGTATTGGACTTGCGCCCTGCAAACAAGTATGTCAAGCCCCAAAAATTTCGCATGACTACTCTTCAGGAGGTAATCCCCCTCCTAAAAAAAGGGGGATTACATGGCAACATTGGACATGAAAGATGCCTAATTTCATATTTCCATGTTCCCAGCGCACAGAAAGTACTTGCGCTTCAAGGTGGACAGTCGGCACTACCAGTTCAAGGTACTGCCCTTCGGGATAGCCCAGGCTCCAAGGGTATTCACCAAGGTACTGGCGGTGGCGGCAGCACACCTATGCAGGGGGGCAATCCCGGTGTACCCTTACCTGGACGACTGGCTCATCGCGGGGGAGACCCCAGTAATTTGCAGAACAAACATTCAAAGGACGATTGACCTCCTCTTCAAATTAGGCTTCTCAATAAATGAGAAGAAGTCTTCTCAATAAATGAGAAGAAATCAAGTCTGGTGCCAAGCCCCTCCAAACAGTTCCTAGGAGCTATCCTAGACACGCAAGAGGGGTTGACCTTTCCATCAGAGGAAAGAATTCGGAATAACCTGCTGCAAATCCCGCAATATCAGGCCGGTCGCCAGATAACGGTACGCAAAGCAATGCATTTGCTAGGCATGATGGCATCATGTATCTACCTGGTCCCCCACGTGCGCCTGCGCATGCGTCCCATGCAAGAATGGTTGGCGAAACAGTGATCTCAGGCAAGTGGTCAGTGAGACGATCTAGTGGTTGTTTCGCCAACACTGGTACTAAGCCTTCATTGGTGGACAAGAGAAAATCTGTCCAAGGGGAAACCCTTTTACGATCCCGAGATACAGGCGGTAGTCACAACCGATGCATGCCTGACAGGGTGGTGAACTCACACCTCCACCACACAGCTCAGGGTCTCTGGTCTCACTCAGTGGCCAAGAATCACATCAACCTGCTAGAGCTTCTGGCAGTATTCAGAGTGCTTCAAGCGTTCGAGCCCTACCTGCTGAATCTGTCAGTGCAGATCCAGACAGACATCACTACAGCCATGTTTTACCTAAACAAGCAAGGAGGGACTTGTTCGCCAAATCTGTCCAAGCTTGCCCAGAAGATTTGGATATGGGCACTCAGACGGAAGATCTTCCTGTCATCTCAACATGTTCCAGGGGATCTCAATTCTCTGACGGATGCTTTGAGCAGAGATCCCCTCCCAGAGGAACACGAATGGTGTCTACACAGAGAAATCGTAGAAGATATCTTCTCTCAGTGGGGTTTCCCCACCATAGACCTATTCGCCACAAGCGAAAACAGACAGTGCCCAGGATTTGCATCCAGGTTCCCCCAGCCAGACTCCCAGGGGAACGCCCTGTGGATGAACTGGTCAGGGATGTTTGCGTACGCTTTTCCACCAACACCTCTCATCAGGAAGGTGGTCAACAAGATGAACAGAAATCAATGACGCTCGTCCTAGTTGCTCCTATGTGGGCGAGACAACCGTGGTCCCCACACCTACGCAGACTAGAGGTGTGTGAACCCATCAAACTCCCGGGCTGGTACAACCTACTGTCCCAGCACCAAGTTCAAACAGTGCATCCTCAACCCAACTCAATGAACCTAGCAGCATGGCTCCTGAGTTAATAGAGTTCGGACATCTCAAATTACCACAGAGATGTATGGACATCCTAAAAGAATCTAGGAAGCCAAACACGAGGCACTGCTACTTTGACAAATGGAAACGATTTGTTATCTGGTGTCAGAATAAGCAAATCAACCCAGTTGATTGCACTCCTTCCACAGTTGTCACGTACATGCTCCACCTGCTGGATGCAGGACTAGTATTTAACTCACTGAAGGTACACCTGGCAGCGCTGTCAGCATACACCACATCCCATAACAAGGTGTCGTGGTGGAAGATACCAGTGGTTAAAGCTTTCATGGAAGGAGTAAAGAGACTTCACCCTCCTATTTCAAACCCACCACCAGGATGGGACCTTAACGTGGTGCTATCTAAACTCATGGGCCCCCCATTCGAACCCATGCATAAAAGCAGTCTCAAACACCTGACTTATAAGATGGCCTTCTTAGTAGCACTAACATCTATAAGAAGGGTCAGTGAAATTCAGGCTCTGTCAGTGCAGGATCCATTCTTTACAGTTCATAAAGATAAACTGGTTTTACGTACACACCCTAGTTTATTTCTAAATTCCACGTGAACCAGTCAATCAAGCTTCCTGCTTTCTTCCAAGACCCAAAAAGCTCGGCTGAGGTGAAACTACACAGCCTAGATGTGCGTAGGGTGGTCCTCTACTATGTAAACAAAACCAGACAGCTAAGGAAAACGGATCAGCTGTTTGTCTCCGTAGCTACTGGCAGAGAGGAGATCATGTCTCTAAAGGTGCCATCTCTAAGTGGATTGTTAACTGTATCCAGCTGTGTTACTCTCTTTCTGACAAAACTCTGCCTTTCATGCCAAGAGCCCACTCTACAAGAGGCATTGGGGCCACTCTGGCTTTTATTGTAAATGTACCCCTTGACACCATTTGCAAAGCAGCTACTTAGAGCTCTATTCACACTTTTACTCAGCATTACTGCATTGACACCCATTCCAAGACAGATACTCAAGTGGGACAAGCGGTTCTAAGACATTTATTTGCTCATGACCCTTCTCACATCCCACCTCCTTCTAACACTGCTCGCTAATCTATGCACAGCATGTGATCTAAGAAAATTCAACAAGCCTCAGAAGAGATACATTACTCACCGTAATCGTATTTCTGATGCTTGTATCTGCTTAGATTCACATGCGACCCACCCTTCCTCCCCTCTGAGAGAAGGTGCATGGATGCTTGTAGTCTTATCTATCTGCTTGGATTATCTGTACTCGCGCTACTCCTCATGCTACCTCATGTCAGAAAAAATACAATCTGAGGGTCCTAGGCGCGTGAGGGATCATGGGTACAGTGGACGTCACACTAGGGATAGTATTACTGGCACGCCCTGTGTCGACGCCCGTTTTCGAGTTTCGAAAAATAAACTGTAATATTCCGCAGCTTCCACTAGATGTCAGCCTATGCACAGCATGTGAATCTAAGCAGATACAAGCATCAGAAATACGATTATGGTGAGTAATGTATCATATATATATAAAAAAAATTTGGCATGTTGCTAGGCTCCATGGTGTAGACAATGTAAAAAGTATAAAATGTCAATTTTTCTAAAACAATAATTAAGCAGTCTGCAATACTTAACCCTGCCATATTGCTCTTTGTGCCGTAGGTCTGCCGTAGTTCTACGTACACTTCAGAAGTTCATTTTTCCTAAACTTTCCACACTATCAGCATTCTAGCTGACATTAGTGGCATTCACTTTGGAAGTCATCTGGGTGACACAAAGCAGTGCTTTTGTATTAAATTGTGCTTTTATAGTAATGTGGGTGACATGAACAGTTCAAGTCTCGTCAATAGTGTCCGCAATGACGTTGTCCGTCACATCGTGGCAAATCTCTCATGATAATTACAGGAACTTCATTTTGCACAGAAGTTGATGAATGTATGCCATCTCAATAGTACGAAGCCCCTGCTGCAGATCGGGACACCAATGATGTTGCTGCTCAATCTCAACTCTCCAACTCATGTAGCTGGAATCGTTTTGCGGGATTCATGCTTTTCTCGTGGTCTGCTTTATGTGGCTTGCTCCAGAGTTGGAAACAAAGACAATTTGTTCACACTAGCTCCTACAGCTAAGACTAGCAATATTGTCTACAAGGAAGCATTGGTTTAGGGCTAATAGTATACCAATGACGGCAGTAGGAAAAGTGGGCTGGCCAGTACAAATGAAACTCCCCATAACTCTCCATACAATACAATTCTGAAACACGGTAGTATTCAGAAGGGCCTGCCGAGACAAATCAATTTACCTTAAGGAACGACGCCTGGTCACCGTCAGACGTTGTTATTCGGGTAACTCAAACAACCATGCAACATCATCTATATTCGTTTACTGAATAAACTTCAAACGAGGACTGAAGTAGGAATTACTGTGCATAGCACTGGTACACCTGTTAGTGTTCATATAATACAACATACTAAAAAAGTCCCTTGTTTCTTAAAACACATCCCTTATTCATATCTCATTCATTTGTTTTATGGTTTGTTCACACATCACGCAGCTACCATGTCAGTATTGCCCCTTCACTTCAGATAAACCCCACATTTAGGGTAATGTTGGTGCTGCTGGTAACTGAAGTAGATATAGGCCTGCATATGAAATGGAAATTGTGTAGTCTAACAAATTGCAACTTGAAAATGAATAAATATATGATTTTATGACTTTGCAGATTACAATATATAGGAGATACTGAGAGACCAGCTAAAAGCAGAATGATAAAACCTAGGAGTTGCATACAAAAGCAACTTCCTGCAGCACCTATGGTAAAACACTTCATAGAAAAAAGAATTATTTAAGTGGGTAGCGTTTCAACAAATTCAACATCGGATTATATTTTCAGCAAGTCAGTAGTTCCCTGCCTTTAGGTAGAATATCCTAAGAAAATCAACATCAGTGAAGAAGAAATCGAGGGATCGAAAGGTTTCGCTTTATGTTCGAGGTTGAGCACTTTGACAGTGGATTTAGGACACCTTAATGAATGGAGGACAACAATTTCCATGGGAAATGTAGTCCAATCAAATGAGGAGTGACTCACAACATCTAAAACAACTATGACCATATAAGGAGGACACCAAAAAAAACGGTGGGTTTTTCTACCAACTGTTGAAGCACTGGGGAGTAAGATGGGTGTATCTGACGTGATTTCAAGAGGTGAGGAAAAAGGGTAACCAAGTAAGTGTAAGGCTAGAAAGAAGCTGAAATATAATAAACACAGACTTTCTGTTGTATTCAATTTAACAGATGACAGGGATTCTTAATTTGGAGAATGTATCAAAAAAGAGAAGGCCATGGGAATAAAGAAGCAGTTATTTCTCATCTCTCAAATGATCTAGCCATGCTCAGTTTTCAACCTCACACGGATCCAGATTAGTCTGCACATCCATCCGATGACTTCAACCCCTTTCTAAAGTCGAGCAACATTATTGTCCTCTTCTTGGTTTCAGGGTTCCACTCTGGAAATAGCAGGATGCCTTTATCTCTTAAAGGTATCGCCTTGCGTTTAAACACTTCCTGTATGATCCCGTTATGTGCCTCTGCTGACATCCAAAATGTCAACTACAGCCCCCGCCTCTCCCCCACCTTAGCTTGGGACACAAGTCCCCAAGTAGAAAGCCTGCACACACACTAAACTAGTCTGGCTCCCTATATCCTCCCATGTCCTAGACATTTCTGATCGCAAATGCTCCAATTCTGGGTGAAGTGAGTGCACAGACACTTCCTTAGAGAGTCCCATTACTTGAAGGTGCACTTTCCTCCTATGGGTATCCAGGAATTATTACCTGAGCTCCAGTAACAAAAAGCTCTCTGTTGTCTTCTGCTTGAACTCCTCATACGCACATAATACCTGCTCTGAGTTAGAAGATGGCTATACTACTGTAGTGAGTCTGTGCCCCACTGAGTTTGTCAGCTGTTCAATGGTACTAACCCCCTCCATTGCTTCCTCCAGTGTAGTTTTGAGTGAATGCACTGCTTTCTCGTTACTGTTAGTTTTACATGTCATGTCTTACACAGAAAGCATTGAAGTCTTTACAAATGGAGAATGTGCCCCTCTTGAGTTTGTCTCCTCAAGACCAGACCCCGGGGGCTTTTTGTCATTGGGGTAAACCTCACTGGTCTTTCCCATCGCTCCGTCATTCTGAGACCGTGCAAATGCAGTAAGAAGACCTGCCCATAGCAAAAGAAATACCTGCTGCAACAGTGAAAAGCACCAGGCAAGCTGTATTCCCCACACAAGCAACAAAAAAAACGAGAGCCATTTGCTTTTTCTGGTCAGCCATGGGGCACCCTCCTCAAACGTTGTTCATCCAAAAAAGGACGCTATCATCACAGTAGCACTAGGTATCCGAACATCTGCGTCACAGCCTCGTGTAGCCCTGCAGTAGCCCATCATTCCTGTGACCGGGCCAACCCGCAAAGCACCATATTTCACTTCCGGCAGCCGCGAGTCTCCCTGTGAACTTTTCTGTGGACTGGGGCCCTGGCAAGGCCCTGTACACCACATGCAGCACATGCTGCACTCGCTGCAGGGGGAGATACGTTGCCAGGCCTCAGCTTCATTGGCCAGGATCTGTCTCTCAGATCACAGAGAACTGGCGTTTTCAAATATCTACTGCATTACGTGTCCACTTCTCCAACTCTGCAGCTTTGGGGCGCACCAGGGATGCTGTTATCAGTGAATTATGGCGCCACTTACAGAGCCCATGATAGAGGACGCCTTTACTGTCCTCTGTGAACCCTGCTCCCCAAAAGTGGTCCTTTTAATGATTCTTAGACTTTGTGTAACTTCATTTCGCAAGATGCATCACACTTAGTTCTCTCAATCATTATTAGACTTTGGATATCGTTTCTTTTTTTTTTTACTAATGTGCTTTCAGCGTTACATTTTCAAAGAGAATATGCTGTCATTTTAAGTTCCTCTTAAAAACGAAGACTTTTCTTCCACTGCTTTTCTTTTACCCCCAGTAACATTACACGTTTTCCAAAGAGATAAACTCCGACTAGAGTGACAAAATTGGACATAAAAGAAAACTGAAGATGTTGTAAAAATCAATTATTTGATTAAATTTCAACAATAATAAAAAAAATATTTTAACATCACTTTTTCACCGATGTTTAGAGCTTGAATGAAAGTCATTTAGTGATTCTTAGACTTTTGCTGGAGTAACGAACGTACATGTGATTGGTGGACTGGACTTCATTTCTCCAACGCCACCAATTGCTTTCAGCAATGTGTAGGACGTCTTCATTAAACCCTTGCCTGGGCCTCTTCCGGGTATGGTACTGCTACCTTGCCTTCTGCATTCCATATCTTAGTTTGTCATTTTTGGTGTCCTCCTCCTCCTCCTTCCTCAGCGCTCTGCTGTGCTCAGCACTTGCTTCTTAGATGTTCTGTCTCTATTTGGTGCCGACACTCTGTGTTGTGTCAGAGTTGCTTCTTGGGCCACTGTTCATGAGCGGCGACTCTTATTTACTGGCTCGCAGGAGTTATCGCAGGCTTCACGTCTGCGTGTCCAATCCGTAGGGTATCAACCCCAGCGTGTTACTCTCTTCTTCTTAGGTTCTTGTGCTCTGTAGCCCACAATCTGGGTCTCGCAGACTCACATCTGGGCAGTTGTTTTGAATTTAGACTCTTCCAGATAAGCGTACACTTGTGTAAATCGAAAAAGCTTATTTCAGGACCCAATTAATTAACCAAAATGGCAACAACAAAGACAAAATCCAAGTGTTGGAATTTCTTCCATCCAAACATATGTTTACAGTTCTTCTCATTGCTTAGTGAGAGAGATCAAGACAGTCAGAATAGAATAAATGATGTACATTCATTTGGGTTACGGATTGCCTTATTAACGCCAGGGCTTCATTATCACGCATTATCACGCAGGGTTAATGCAACTGTCCTAGTTATCACAGAAATTGGATGCTAAAATTGATTTTTGGTGTTGATCCAAAGTCATTTTCCTTTGGGCGATCTACATCCAAAAATATGACTACCTAGTTCAACCGGAGACCCGAGGTGTGTTAACATAAGAAGTTCTAAATGTTTTACGAAATGCTGTTATATCCTTGACTGCAAGGATTTCATTTCTGTTTTGCAGCCTTTTATATGCTACCATGGCATATTTCTAAAATTCGACTCTAACCTCAATGCCTCCGTCCCTCTCTCCCTCCCTCCCTCCTCTCCTCCGCGTTTGCTATTTGCTTTTGCTTTCGGTGCCTTTTACGAACTGGTAGTTCCTTTGTACCATATGCTCTTTGCTTGCAGAAGCTCCCATTTATAAACTAAAAAAGGAGAAACCTCATCAGATTAACCGAGATTGTGTATCGCGAAACACTGATATGCCTAAGCCCTTGTGTCACTTACACAGAAGAAGTACCTAATAATGTCACTTAATACGACTAGGGCCTGTAAATAGGGGACGAGCTTCCCGCTACTCGTGGTGATAAAAGCCTGCGATAAGCATCCATTTCTCAGCAACCTTCCCTCGATTATCAATCACAGCACGCTGCTAATGCCCTGACTGCAGCTGATGCTGGACAAATATGTTTGCTCTAGTGCTAAAGTGGAGTTCGTTTGGGAGGTGACGTGGCGCCTTCCTCTTGGAGCTAACTCCAGAACTAACATCGTTCTGAAGGTAAACGTGAGTCACTGTTTATTCTGATTTTAGAAGTGCTCTTATTCTGGGATGTTCTCTCCCGCGTCGACTTTATGCTAAGGGCATCGGAGACCTGCCCACTATGTTTACAAGCATATATGTGCGTTTCATAGATTTATATAGCACACCGCTGACATTTGCGTGATCTTTAGGCGCTGTGGCGGATCCGAAATATCGCTGATTATTAAAAGTATTCCTGCAATGCCATAATTGCCATAATTCACAATTTAAAGCCGTTGACAGCTGTACATGAAAACTACTACTGACAGTCCTTTTTTTTAGTTTTTAACCAATGGTATGCTGGTTGGTGACCCCACTTTGAGTTTAATAAGATATAAACTCACATCCATTATGACTTTTACGTTATTTTACAATGACCAATACATTCACTGGCAGAAAAAGAGCCTGATCACACTATTTGCTAGTTCTTTTCTGATGTCATTAGGCTTTTGCCCTACTCCGGTTACAGATTGGAACTCTGTACTCTTCTGTTATGCTTTTTTATATCTTATGTAAAGGTTTTAACAGACCTCGGACTCTTGCAACATTGCCTTATTGTGACCAAACTCCTGCACCCTCTTATGTTTATTTGCATTGAAAAGACCATTGACGGACTAGTTCAACCTAAGATATCAGGAAAGTAAGTCAGGGTATGGGGGTTGGCAGGGGCGGGGGAGAGAAGGAGGGCAGGGTGTGGGGCGCAGGGGCAGGCATGGGAGGTGGGGCTGGGCTGCAGAATGTATTTTCAACCAAACGTTTGTATTTGAGAGGAAAAAAGGGTATAATTTATTTTAAAAAACTATGCAGGGATCTTTTCTTTAATGTGGGTAAAATAAATTCTCCAGCATGGGATCTTGCATGGATTCACATGCTCATAAATATTCCCTGTCGTTCGTCTGGGAATCCTTGGTTAAAAGAAAGGAGTTTAGCTTTACAGTTTTTGCTAATTTTAAGGAAGAAATCTTCCATCTATTCTTCTTCTACCGTCACACGACGACCACCAGCAGCGGGGACACGTTGTGGACCAAGATCTTCTGTCCATCGTTGTCTCTTCAACCAGTGGTGCCGACAGGCTTGGCCCTACATCTCGACCATGGCTTATGCTACGAAGAAGAGCCTCTTCAGGACCTGTGAAAGCTGCGTCCTGAAGAACATCTTCGAGGACTGGCACCATTGGCGTGTTGTCTTCATCCTGAGCATGATGCGAACGGACGCAATATCTGCCAATCCTTCTTGTCGAAGACCAAAAGGGTTCCCCACCAGAGGTTGGTGACATGGATCGAGGTGGGGATGGCCTCTGATGCTGCTTCCGGACGCATTCATGCATCATCCAGGGTCAGCAGGTCCTCTGAGTGTACCCCCTCTGAGAAGATCCAAAAGAAGGCGAAATCCAGCGCTCCATCGGCACCTTCGTCAACGGTCTCTGCGGCTGCGGGACCAAGTTCTGGAAGGGGTCGATCCCCATGACCGACTATCACCGGTTAGCTTGCTTGCGGTGGGTTGCCTCCGTCAGCGAGGAAGTCACTGACACCGTCCAGCATAAGAAGAACCTTATCCACCAGGACCACTGCTCCATCGACTCCCTCTTCTGCGACGACCGCCTCATCAAAGATGTCATGGAAAATCAGTCTTCCTTCAGCGACAAAGAGTTTATCAACAAGCATCATCTTCATTATGACCGGCTCGCCCAGGGTCTCTATGCCTCGTAGACTATCGTTGTCGCTCCCAGCCATGGCCCCACAGGCTGCTATGTTGGCCTCCTTCCCAAAGGACTCTGATCAGGTAAGAGCCTTGTCTCTGGCTCTAGATTGTTTGCCCAGGCCTACTAAGACTGGTCCTCTGGCCCCTTTGGGATCCCCTAGGAGATCAGCATCACATATCTACACCAGTTCTGAGGAGGACATGCCTGAAAATGTTTATTCAGACCAGGAAGGGGGCCAGGGACCCCTGCCTCAAGAGGGATCACCATCCCATGAGCCCTACCAGCCGTTGAGCTCTCTGAGGAGCCTAAGGACAGCTCCTGCTCTGGCTGCACCACCTGTGCCTGCTCCTCAACCGAGGGACTGTGCCTATACATTTTAACCACCTTGCATAAGTCGGTGGTAGAGATTCAGCAGCGGCTGCCTACTGCTCCTGTGCCTGGACCAGCCAGGAGCCCTTAAAGGACTTCTTGGCATCAGCTGACACCACCCGTAGGGCACCAGTTGCCCCTAGGCCAGTGCCGTCTCCTGTGGCAGAGGAGTCTGTTAACACATATATTGGCACTGACACTGCCGGTACTCAGTCGAATGAGCATGACTAAGTTACAATGAAGGGGGATCCTCCATATGTCAACGAGGCCGCCAGGGCTTCTCTCCCTCTCCCTCCCCACAGACGAGAATGGCTCTTCCCACTCCATCTCGACACAGCCAAGCTCTTCAATTTGGTGCAAGAGGAAAACAAGAGAGAAGGCTCACTTTTTCTACAGGAGAGACTGAAAAGAAGACCATTGTGTCAGTCCTGTTGTTTGACAACATTTGGGAAGATAAACTGGCAGTCATGAAGGCTCCAAATACCACACCATTGATGTGTGTCAGGCGGGAAAGGAAGCACTGGGTCCCAAATTCGGCCCCCAGGGGTCTCGAGTATCAGCCTTCTCCAGACTCGGTTGTGTTGCTCACCGCCAGATAAGTCGTGAAACCCCTCGTCATCCATGGTGCCTCCTGAGCAGGAAGGCAAGAAGTTTGATGCGGCTGTCAAGCACATTATTACTACAGCAGCCTCCACCATCAAGGCTGCCAATGCTCTCGCCTTTCTGTCTAGATATGACAGGGAGCTGTGGTACAAGCTCTGACCCCTCCTGGACTTCCTCCCTGATGACAAGAAGGCTGAAGCCTTGGCCCTATTCCAGGAAGGAAAAGTAGCTTCGGACCACACCAGTCACACTCGACATAGCAGACTCAGGGTTCTGCCAGATGGGGAATGGTGTGGCTCTCCGGTGGCAAGGTTGGCCCATGTCCACTAATTTCCGCACGGACATGCAAACCAAGTTTGTGGACAAGCCGTTTGATGGGAACAACCTTTTTTGGAAGGCGGTGGATGACACTATCCACATCATCAAAACTGACAGACGGCACCCTCTCTGGGGACCCTGCAGGAAATTGGGTAGTCCTTTCGTTCCCCTAAGGGAAGAGTCTACACATCCCCCAAGGGGTACACTACCCCCTATCGTCAGTCCTCCCGCTCCCATGCCTATGGCAGCAAGGCCAACATTGTCGTCCAGCTTCTAGGGCACAACTGCCCAAGCAGGCCTGAACCTGCCGAGGACCCACCCCCCCGTCCCCACTTTCGCACCCCATTGGGAAGCGGCTATCAAACTTTGTCAATCGGTGGCGAAAGATCTCCATGGACAAATGGGTGCTGGATGTTCTTCAGCTAGGGCATGCTTTAGAATTTCAGGACAGGTGCTCCCTCATTGCTCCTGTCACGCGTCAAGAACTTCACATGGCCCAACTGCTACAGGAGGTTCAGGCCATGCTACGAAAAGGGGAAATTAAACCAGTCCCTCTGTGCCTCCGGAGCTTCTGGAGTGTACTCCAGATACTTTCTGGTAAGGAAGAAGTCAGGAGGGTGGCGACCGATCCTAGACTTGCAACGCCTAAACAAGTACTTAAAGTCCCAAAAATTCTGGATGGTCACGTTGCAGCATGTGGTCGATAAGCTGGAGGAAGGGGATTTTCTGGCAACTCTTGACCTGGATGACTCATACTTCCACATCCCCATTCATTGCAAACATAAGTTCCTATGTTTTGTTGTCCAGGGGTTATCAATTCAAGGCCCTTCCCTTCGGATTGAAATTGTCTCTGAGGGTGTTCACCAAATGCTTGGCACTAGTAGCCGTGCATCTGCGCCGCAAGGGAATCCATGTCTACCCTTATCTCGACTATTAGCTCAACCAGTCCCGCTCCCACGTGCTGGCAATCAGCACACGGCAGAGACCATACACCTTCTGACTTCACCAGGATTCTCCATCAATTATCCGAAGTCCTGCGTGGTGTAATCTCAGATCGCTCTGTTCCTGGGCGCCCGGTTCAACACGATCTCGTGTCTGGCGACGCCCTCAGTGCCGAGGGGGGAAGGCCATCCTAGGGAAGGTTAAACTGCTATATGCGGTGTCCATCGCACCAGTCCGGTGAATCAAATCCCTGTTAGGCATGATGTCCCCCTGCATCCATCTGGTTCCCTTCTGCAGGCTCCAAATGCTACCCCTACAGGAATTCCTAGACACCAGGTGGCAGCAAGTCACAGGCGCATGGATGGACATGATCGCTCTCAGGCCTTCCATCAAGCTCTTCAATGTTGGTCGATATGGCCACATCTCACTCAAGGAGCCTCCTTCCAGAGCCTCCCGTACCAGGCCACAGTCACTACCGATGCCTCTTGGGAGGCTCACACATGACAATCTCATGCCAGAGGCTTGTGGTGCCCAAAGGAGGAGGACTTGGACATAAATGTCCTGGAACTAGAGGCGGTCTTCTGGGCCCTCAAGTCGTTCCAGCCTTAGCTACAGGGGAAGGTGGTGCAGATCTCCATGGACAACACACTCACCATGTTTTATATAATTTATATATTAACTCCCCTGTGCTCTCCCTAGAAACTGTGAGGGGTCAGAAATGTGAGGCAGACAACTTTGTGAAGGTTTTTCATATGATGTAATTTTATTTAAATCAACAAGGTTGGATAAACTCCTTGCTATCCCTTCGCTAATGAGGATTTCTCTGCCTATGAAAATAAACTAAAGGAAACACTCTAACAAAAGGATTCTGTCCCTCACAGTTGTACATACAACAAACTCAACAAGGTGATATATGGCAATTCAGATATAACAGAAATAACAGTTCTGTTCAAACCTGGTAACGGTTTCTCATTGTAACCTGGGTGAATATCCCCTTCTCTAGGTTTAAACAGAATTTTTACCAACAGTTCAAAAAGAATGAGGAAATTTCCTCTTGCTCTAGTAAGTTTCTCACTTGGACTTGACCAAAATTCCAAAATGTTCAATACATTCTTTTATCTCTGCACTTGTGGCAGAGAGTTCAACACAACTGCTTCTCAGCAAGTATGTATACTTCCATAGTTCATCAGCATAAACAAAAATGCTTCTGTTAGGATGATTCTGCAATAGTTCACACAACACTTGCATCAGCAATATTGATATGTCAGGATGATTCCACAACAATTCACAATGTGCTTTTGTGGCCTTGCCACTTCTTCTTCAACACTGTTAACCACACCACAGTACTTCATTAACTTCTACCTGGTTTACTCACCTGCCATGTCTACAACTACCAGGTCCCTTGTCCTGGTGTACT
Organism: Ambystoma mexicanum; assembly: GCF_040938575.1. NCBI lineage: Eukaryota > Metazoa > Chordata > Amphibia > Caudata > Ambystomatidae > Ambystoma > Ambystoma mexicanum. Next base: position 685,316,312 of record NC_090934.1, on the reverse strand, counting down.
CGCCTGCCAAGACCAATGAAACTACTAACACTACTACAAGTACGTCTATGGCACAGTTCTACCTCATACAACATATAAAGTCTTTTGACTTTCCACAAGATCAGTTTTTACTACTTCTTCTTGGGAAACATGAGCCACATTGATGCAGTTTGTTCCACACTTTTAATTGCTACTGTCAATGCAGGTTATGCCCCTCTCCTCCTGAATACTTTTTGTCAGAAGGGCAGCCTTCCTGCCACTCCTGCTTTCCCACTCTTGCATTAACCAAGTACTGATAATAATTTTCTCCAACTCCTGCTTTTCTTTGGCTTAGGCAATGCTTATTGAGGTCAGTTCCCCCTATTGCTTCTTTCTCCCTCTGACAATAGGGTCTAAAGACAACTTGCTTCTTAATCGCCATCGCTTGGCATTGACAATTTTGTTTTCTATTGGATTCTAATAATGTTGCCTTCTCATGTTGTTGGCAAGTATTCTGAGCTTTACAAACACAGTAATACTTTGCTGGCCTGTTGACCAAGTTCTTGTGTTGCCACTTTCTCCACTTCATATCACCTTGGCATTCAAAATGATTATTATTGTGCTTTACATCAGTTTGATATTAAAAATACTTATGTTTCTGCCACTTTACTCTTTTTACATCAGTTTGATATTCTAGCAACTGGTCCTGGCCAGCGGGCGATCACGGAGTGCTCCGGGGGCACAATATGCTAGTGATCTCAGCGCGATGTCCGCACGATACGCTGTCTTCGTCTTTTGCTGCTTCTGCTATGCCCAGCACGGAAAGCGCTTCTCGCTCTTTTCCGCGGCCTGTGCCGGTTGAAAAGGAGTGTTTCTCGCTCCCAATGCTCTCTGGTGCTCGCCTGCCACCATAGCCTGCCTGTTTGTGGGTAAGGCTTCTCAACTTCACGATTCCTGCTGCACAACCTCTGCAGTCAAGGTCTCTGAAGGAAGAGACCCTCCCAGAACCGGCATCTGCCTGTCAAACACTGGCAGTTCTGGAGCCTCTGCTCTCCTTCAAATACAATGTGGAGTTACTGCAATCAATCCACCTCCCACTACTGCTCTCTGTTACTCTCTGTTGCCTGCACCTGAGGGGGCCTTTTATGCCTTCCAATCTCCCTCAGGTGTGGGGTCATTAACCCTATTAGCCTGCAACCTGCAGTCCAATGCCTCAGCATCCCTTTTCTTCATCCCACTACTTTGGGTATTGTGGGACTTGAAGTCCCCAATGTTTAAATTACTCTTTTTTAATATTGTTACTAAATTCATTCCTATCCTTAATTACCTTTTCCTGAATGGTTTTGCTTTACAGTGCATTTAGGTGCCAGAATCTGAAATATCAATATTTAGTGATTCACCTTTAACATTCCCCTGTTGATCATGGGGGCTTTCACCTGTATAAATGTGAGCGACTTTGGACGTTTTTCTTTGCTCCCAATACATGATTGTTTGTAACAGTTTTCACCCCCATCAGGATAGTTAGCTTTGGGAAAGAAAAACTCCCTCTGACAGTAAGCCATTACATATTCTGGCATCACTGACTCTTCCTCCTCTGAGGGAGACAAATACTGCGTCCCTCCCAATGTAGTCCTCCCGTTCCCTTGGGGACCTTCTCCTCCCCGGATAATAACACCCCCATGGTTGGGATCAGGTAGCGGCTGCCTTCCCCTGGCAACCTGGGAGGAGACTGTAGGTAGAGTCTGTAAGGAAGGCATGGTATCAAAGTAAGACAGGCACAAGTTCAAGGGTGTTTATTGAACTTTATCAAGGGTGTGAAAAACGCCGACCTAAATCTAAGATGGGAGCAAGCTGCGGCCATCAAATAATAACATAGTCCTAGTTGAGCCCTAGTTGAGTCTTGTCAAATAAAAAGCTCCTATACTAAAAAAACCTATTACCAATCCTTACTGCTAAAGTGTGGGGTAATGTTCACAAAATGATTATTCAGGATGTTCAGGCAGTTGGCTTCCCTTCCCCACGTTTTTATCACGGTACAAGGCAGTTCACTCGAGCATAGCACACTCTTGGGCTTCTTAGGCACGAGAACACAGTTCCTTTTACCAACATTAGGGCCTACTGTGCCAAAGTCTCTTACGTTCAAAGTCTCTTGGTTCAGATGGCCTGATGTACCAAAAACAACTGAAAAAGGTCCTTTCCAAATTAGCCTCCCTCAGCCGGGCTCAGACCAATTTCACTTCATAGGCATCCCTCAGTCGGGTTCATGCTTCCCTCATCAATATCTTCTCAAATGACCCACGGTTCTCCCCGGATCCCCCTCTTCTGGGCTCAGATCCCCTTTTATACAATTAGTCTCCCTCAGCCGAGCTCAGACCAATTTCAGTTCATAGGCTTTCAAAGACTTTTGAATGTGCACAGGATTTAGCTTGATCCGCTGTAGGACCACTTCGATTTCACAGTTGAATAATTTTTGCATGCTCAGTTGGATACCAAACTGAGAACTTTGAGTGAGCACCCACGTGGCGCCGGACCACTCAGTATCTGGTACCTATTTTGGATTCATAAAGTTCAATCACATATGAGTCATCTTTCCTCATACAATTCAGCGTAACACAGCCTGGTCTGCTATCAGTCTCTCTAACTCACTGGCTATGCTGAATTTGCTGGCTTTGCTTTGCTGTCAGAGCCTAGGACAGTAACGCTGCGGCAATCGCTTCTCCCTGCATTGGCTATCAATGCGGAGGGCCCCCTGTAACTTCGACACACACTGTACCGTTCCTCAGCTGCAATTCCCGGTCTTATGTTTCTTTTCCTTGAGGCGTCTTGAAAGTCGCTGTTCTTCACCGAAAAGGTCAAGGGTTGTTCCCTCCTTGCCGCCCTCTCTGGACTCGCCACCTTTCCCCTCGGTTTAAACTGCCATCTCGGAATTGATGCTTCCTCGTGCATTTTGCCTTGCTACAAGTGTGATGGAAGTCAGGTGTGTGTGTAATTATCAGTAATTGCCTGCCTCTGCGTGACCCTTGTGTTGGGACATGTGAGGTATACGGCTCTGGTGTTAGTCCAATGCCGTTCAGGATTAACTGTCTGTGAGAAAGTATTTGTGTCGAGAAAGGTTGAGCTTCTAGGTATCCTACCAGGTAGGATGGGGGAAAGGTGTTACAGGGAAGGGGATACCGCATCTCACCCTTCAGTGTCCCACTTCCACTCCGCGAAGACCCCTCATCCAGGTGAGCTTCCCGCAATGGTCCACCGCCAGGAACTGGATCCAATAGTGATGGCCGTGTCCTGGCCACCTGGCTGACAGATCCCCGGGGACTAGCGGGTGAGACACCTTCAGGTTTCTCACAGGTCTGAGGACTTTGCTGGATTCATCACAAATCCCAGTCCCTGTGGCGCTGGGCCATTCTTCAGAACCTGTTCCTTGCATCCTTTTACCTGGCAGGCATCAAAAACACCATTGTGGACTCGCTCAGCAGGGAACTGCATTTCTATCACGAGTGGGAGCTTCAACAGGCACAGCTGTCTCGCCTCTACAGTGAGTGGGGTCTTCGCCAAATTTACCTCTTCGCAATGGCTGCCAACTCCAAGTGCCGGACGTTTGCCAGCAGGTATCCTCAGCCAAGGAGTCTAGGGGATGCCTTCTCGTTTCTCTGGGTCAGGCTCTTCCTGTACGCCTTCCCCAATTCCCTTACTGTTACGTTTGATCAACACACTTGGACTTTGCCGATGCAGGATGATCTTCATTGCACCAGCGTGGCCAAGGCAGATCTGGTACTCGGACCTTCTGCATCTGTCGGTGGTTCCAGCCATCCAGCTGCCTCCTCTTCCTGACCTCCTATCCAGGGAAAACGGATCAATCCTGCGCCACGACCCGGCTTCACTGAGCCTCACTGGCTGGTACCCGCAGCCATAGAGTTGGGGCACTATTCCCTGCCTCTGGAATGCAAAAAGATTCTCCCGCTAAGTTATCTTGCTACAGGCACAAGTGGAACCGCTTCACAGTGTGGTGCTGGTCGCAGATGTTCGTGCCGTTGCGGGATAATTGCCCTGCAGCTCCTCCCGTATCTGCTCTCACTGGCTAAAGCTGGACTGGCTCACGCCTCCATCAAGTTGGATCAGGTCGCTGTATCTCGGTATCCACGGGCTCCGGGTAAGCTCTCCCTATGTTCGCACATGCTCGTCAAAGAGTTCCTCAAGGGTCTCTTCAGAACTTTTCCATCAGTGAAGGCTCCTGCCCCGGCTTGGGAACTGAACGTGGTCCTGTCCAAGCTTATGAGTCCTCTGTTTCAACTAATGGGCACTGTGCCCCTTTGAAGTTTCTATCGTGGAAGGCCGCTTTTCCGGTGGTTATCGCCTTGGCCAGGCGGGTCGGGGGAATCGGGCCCTATCCTGCAAGCAGCCGTATTTGTCCTTCCACGCTACTAAGGTGGTGCTGCAAACTTATCCCACCGTCATGCCAAAACAAAAGTTCCATCTGATTAATCTCATCCGCCAGTGATGGAAGATGAGTGATAGTCTGAGCCAGGTTATTTGCTATAACATTCCCACAAAACAGTATACTGTAACTAATGGCATTACTTTGATCATTTTCTCTAAAGCTTGAAATGGCTATTTCACAGTATAATTTAAATACACAGCAACTCTTCTGCATGTGGCTTGCTCTAGGGAAAGCAATCTTGGATGTATTGGAATGTATCTTGTGTACAGTTGAGTATGCAGAATATTATTTTCTAATGCACATTAGAGTGCAATTTTGTCCACAGTGGCTACCTGTACCACTTGTGACAATGCCTTTAAATGGGCCTTGTCAAAAGGGGGTTGGCAATCCCTCTCAGCAGCGTTAATGGTGGAGCCAGTCCTACCCCTGAGGTGGATGATTGCAGCAAGTAGGGGGTCCCAATTCCTTGTCCCTGCCCCATCCCCCAAAGTGCCAATCCGTATCTGTACAGAAACCTGTCTCTAGCCTTGCTTCTATATGCATATGCCCGCCAGTATCATTTTGTCCTTCCAGATGCTGGTAAACGAGGAAAAGAAGAGACCGAGAAGCGAGGAGAGCAGATAGAAGAAACATAAGCAATGACCTGCCCAAAAATAATTCCAGCACCGCAGAGACCCGATCACAGCAGTGGAGCGGTTACCCACAAAGACAGGCCGGCTCCAGCCACGCAGCAGCACAGAGCAGCCACATCACTTTTCAGAACGGCTACGCAACAAATAGGATTGGAGAAGGCAGCCAGCATTCCCACAACGGGAAAGCACCCACTGCACCAACATGGATTCTCAAGAGGAATGCTCCCTGTAATACTTATGGGCTGTAGGGAAGTCTATGCAAAAGAAAATGGTGCAAGGCAACAATGTAGATTTAAAAATCAACATCTGTACAACATCCCCTGCGAGCATCTAAAAGACACATGCAAGGATGTAAAGTGAAGTCAGTAGCCCATCTAAAATAAGTGTATTAGTCCAAAGTAACTGGCAAGACCCAAATTGAATCTTTCCATTACAATCTGAAATGTGAGGCACAGCATGTTACAGAAAAGTAGAAATCAAATGGGGCATGTATTATTTCTGTGTATTTCCAATCACTATTTGAAAATTAAATCTACAGAGTATAAAAAGTAAATATTTGACAGGAGATTGATTGCCAATAACATGTTACATTGCTCTGTTTAAAGTGACAATTACAGTGGGGACTGTGCATCAAAGGCTGCATTTGTGAATCAAACCAGAATAGGCCTGGAAAGCAAAGTTGCATTTTCCTGACCTACTACAACAGCGACTACGAAGGATAGCTTGCTTCAAGGAAATGAAACCGAGGATGGGCTTTAAAACGTTGACTCTGCTTGGGTCTTTGTTCTATGAGACATGCCTAGGTAATCGAAGCAAAGGCTGCCCAATCACAGCTTCCATCTACCACAGGGCCTATGTAAAAAAAACCTTTAAAAAATACAACTAATGGGCACTGGGAAGTGGCCAGCAGTGGTCTGCTCTCCACATAATCAAATCTTCCCATAAGCCATGTCTTTCCAGGGGGATGCTATTCAAACCTTTGAAAACTTGGAATCTGGCCAAAGTGGCAGAAAGTGCATGTAATCATTCAAGGGGCAGGACCCATTTTGGATTATTAGCAGAGCATTGTGAGGCCTACCTGGAATATATACCCCAGACCTTCAGTGGAATTGATTAATATTGATTGATATTTTATTTGTATCGCGCTCATACACAAGTGTTTCAGAGCGTGGCGAGGAAAGGGAGGGGAACAAGGGAGAACAAAAACAACGATCTTACTTGGCCCAGTAACATTGAGAACGTGCAAGTGCATGGGAGGGGGAGAGGGGTAAGTGCAAGGACGGGGGGAGGTGGAAAGTGCTGAGCAAAGAATACATATACGTATATAAATATAAGTAAATACAGCATGAATAAATAAATAACAAAAGGCAACAAACAGTGGTAGTTCTGCCAGCAAGTGGCAAGTGCTAGGAATAAAGCAACAGACATTGAGTGTCTGAATAAGTGTAGAAAAGAAAAAGGGGGGACTGTAGGGTTACAGATACAGACCCCAGTGCAAGGGGTTGCACAGAGGCAGTGCAGGTCGGTGTCAGGGTGGGCAGGTACCTGGGCCCTAGTGTCAGAGGGAGACCAGATGCACAATGCTTATAGAGAACAGAGCAGATCAACAGGGGAGAGGAGGAGAGAAGGCAGAAGCAAAGAGGAAGGTCTTGAGGTCCTTCCAGAACCGGAGATGGTTCTCCTCAAGTTTTAGAGTGGCAGGGAGGCCGTTCGAGCCGAAAAGAGAGATCTACCCCCAGCTCATTTCTTAGAAAAACGGCTGACCCTGAGGGAGTTGGAGGTGGAGGAGTGAAGTGCCTCGAGAGGGAAGGTATTTACTGAGGGACAGCTGAAGGGTTTTTTGGACCGAGGCCCCAAAAACCCTTGTGGACAATGCAGAGGATCTTGAATTTAAACCTTGCAGCCACTGGGAGCCAGTGAAGAGATTTCAGGGCTGGAGAGATACGTTCCCAGGGCTGGAGGTCATGGACAAGTCTCGCAGTCCTGTTCTGGATAAGTTGCAAAGGGCGGAGAGTAGAGGCAGGTAAATTTAGAAAGAGGCTGTTGCAATAGTCTAACTTTGAGACAACCAGGGCTCGAGACACTGTGAGCTTCTGGTGGACGGAGAGAAAAGGCAGAATACCTCTGAGGAGGTGCAGTAGGAAGTTTGACTTTTTTGAGACATCAAAGATGTGGTTAATTCTATGCTGTGATATTTATAACATGCTTAATATCCAGAAGTTTCTAAGCGCGGACCCAGGGATCGAACCTGTAGTGCTCTGTGTCGCCTTGCTTCCAAGGCGAGCACGTTGCCCCTGAGCTATCCTCCTGAAACAAGGTAGAGAAGGAAAGCGTGCAGTCAAAGATTACGCCGAGGTTCTTGGCCTCGCGGGTGGGGGTAGGAGGAGGGCCAAGGTAGGCCAGCCAAGGAGTGACAGGAAAGGAGGATGAAGGTGTGCTGATGAGGAGGATCGCAGTCTTGCTGGCATTCAGGCAAAGATCCTTGGTGGCATACCAATCCTGAATGTCAGATAGGCAGTCAGAGAAGAGGTGGCAGACGGAAGCCTGAAAATGAGCTGTGTTGTCAGCATAGCACTGGAAATTTGAGCAGAAAATGGCAATGCGGTAGGAGAGAGTTTCCATGTATTGGTTAAAGAGCCAGGGTGAGAGGTTGGACCCCTGGGGAACACCGCAGGTAGAGAGGGAGATGCAGGAAAGGAAGGACCCAAGTTGGACCTGGGAGGATCGATCAGAGAGGAAAGAGGTCAGCCAGGCCAGAGCCTGATCAGTGATGCCCAGGTTGTCACAGACTGATGAGCACGATGGGTATGGTTGGCCATGTTGAAAGCAGAAGAAAGATGGAGTAGGATGAGGACAGAGGAAATGTTAGTCAAGGTTGGAGAGCAAATCTTCACGGATGTTCAGGAGAGCAGTGTCACACAACTGTGTCTCTGCAGAAGCGTTGGATGAGCTTCCTTTGACCCAGAGTTCTCACTTCCCCTGTTTCACCCGGAGGAACACCTGTCAAATATAAGATGCACACTCAGACCTGGGTTCACCTGATTCCCCTGTGCCCCTTCCCTTCTCTCTGCTATGTGCTGTGATGTCCCCTAAGGGCTTACCTTGGTTTTTAGTGGAGCGTGCACTCCATCCTGCATTCGCAGGGGAGCGATTCTATGGGAGATTCACAGCCCTACACTCGTAGGGATGATGCCAATGTCTGTTTGCCGAGTTCTGATGCCGCACGCTGTTATATGCCTTCACAGCGAGGCAGAGTGTTCAATGTGCTAGTTTCTTCACTAGCAAGAAAGTCCTTTCCACAAGGCGAATGTTGCGCGGTGTATTTTAGAGTCCAGTATTGTCCGAATTGTCTTTATTTTGCTAAAGGTATCTTGGGTGAGTAGCGCTGTGTGTAGAACTCAGAACCGCCGGTAGATATGCGCGGCGTTATAGGTTCGAGCGCACCTAGTAATTTCTCTCCTTTCCCTTGCAGGAGTGGATTATGGAGTGCTTGCGCCGTGAGTCTGTGTTCAGCGCTACTGGAGCACCTTGGAGGTCCGGTAAGTATGCACAGAGGCTTCGGTAAGTATGCACATCGTTACTGGAGCGAGCACAGTAAGTAATATCTCTCCTTTCTTTTGCAGGAATTTGAGCGCTCGGACTACGAACCTGGATTCCAGCATAGCGGGAAGATTCGGTGAGTATGTGCAGCATTACTGGAGCAAGCGCACTAATGAAAGTTCTTCTTTGTGCTTACAGGTGCCAGTGTAGGTTTCACCTCGTGTCCGGGGAAAGCTGCGGCATGGAGAAAGCAGAGGTTGATCCGGAGCAGGTAAGCAGAAGCAGGATGATCCGGAGCAGGTAAGCAGAAGCAGGATGATCTGGAGCAGGTAAGCAGAAGCAGGTTGATCCGGAGCAGGTAAGCAGGAACATGGTGAGTGTGTTGCTGATGCAGTTTACAGAGAGCACCACGAAGCACTGGAAGAATCTTGGGTGTGGCTTATACAGCCAGCCACACCCAAAGCCCATGGACTTTCATGCACTTCCTGTTTGGCAACAGGAAGTGGTAACCAGGAAGTTATTACAAACACCAGGAAGGAATTAAAAGAAGGTATCTGCTATGGGTTTATGTGCCTATGCCAGGCTTGCCAAGCCTCCACCCAGCTTGCCCAGACTACATGCCTGGTACCCATGACGAGCAGTTTCTGTGCTTCTGGCAGCTCTAAAGCCAGACTGATGGTCATGGAGACAGCCAACAGAATCAGAGTGGAGGTTAAGCTGTGAGATGGCCAGCTTTTCCAGGAGTTTACCCAGAAAAGGAGCAATGGAAATTGGGCGATAGTTAGCAGGGATCAGCTGTGGGTTTCTTGAGAAGAGGAGAGCAAGGCTCCTGAGGCAAAGGAGAGGTTGCAAAAATCAGCCAGGGCAGGAGCGAGGGTGTCGATGTGGTCCTTTATGGTTTTAGAAGAACAGGGATGAACCTGTTTTGACGAGACTTTCATAGATTGGACTTGTCTAGTGACCTTGTTGGGGGAGAACAGAGGAAAGGACGAGAAAGAGGGTTGGGAGGTGCCTGAAGGAGGGTCCTGAGTTTGCTGAAGGAGGGAGGAAAGGAGGGGCAGGGGAGGAGAGGGTGGACAGGATGTCCTGGGTTTTTGAGATGAAGTGAGAAGCAAGGGCATTGCAAAGGGCGCTTGTTAGGCGACCGGAGAGGTAGAGACTACAGCAGGGCTGGCTAGCTCCTTGCAGATTTTGAAGAGTTTGGCTGAATTTGTTAGATGCTGCAGAGACACAGGCCTGGATGTGGACTCTCTTCTTAGTGTGGACAGAGTGTCGGTATTGCCTTTGGAGCAGGTGACGGGCCAGTTTGTTAGAGGATGAGCAAGAATCCCTCCATTTCCTCTCAGCCACCCTATACTTAAGTTTAAGTGTAGCTAGGTCAGAGTAATATCAAGAATTACACTTGACTTTTGGCTTCAAACGGATCCTCATGACAGGGGCAAGAACATCAATAGTATCGGAAATGGAAGAGTAGTGCATGGACAAGGCTGTGTCAGGATGTGGGTCAGCCAGAGGTGGAAGGGGGAGAGAAGGTGGCAGCGAAAGCCTCCAGTGACACACGCTTGATGGGCCGGATGACCGAGAAGGTAGGTGGCATTGTTTGGGTAGACTTGGTCTGGGGGGCAGAGAGGGAGGGATGGGAGGAGAGGAGGGAGTGATTACTCCAGGAGAGAGGAGTGGTCAGAGGGATGGAGAGTGGAAGGTCAGAGGAGATCAAGACATCAAGTGTGCGCCCTGCAGAGTGAGGTGGGCCAGAGGGGAGGATAGAAAGGCAGAGGGAGTCTCAGAGGTCACGGAAGAGTACAGAGGAGGAACAAGGAGTGTCAAGATGGATATTGAGGTCACCAAGAAGGAGGAGTTAAGAAGTTGAGGCCAGGAGGGAGGAGGAGAGGTCAGCCCACTTGGAGAGAAACAAAGTGATCTGACCAGGTGGCTAGTAGATAGTCGCCATGGTAAGAGAGTGGCTAGGAGAGAGAAGAGAGCCTGCAGACAAGGCATTCAAAAGAGGAGTATGACTGCGTGGGAATGATAGAGGCAGGGATCCCCTCAGGAAAGATCAGGGCTACACCCCCTCTGGACCGGGTGGATTTGGGTGCAGAGAGGATCTTGTAGCCGTCAGGGAGGAGAATGTCAAAGCTTGTGACCGAGCTTGCCATGAACCATGTCTCATTTAATACCCAGGACATCAAGGTCAAGTTCTTCCATGATGTGGCAGATGTCAGAGGAGTGTTTGACAGCAGATCAAGAGTTGAGAGAGGCTAGGTGAAGGAGGTTGCCAGCCTTAAAGACCTTCCGGGAAGGGGTACAAATCGGGGGTACACCCTCTGGAGGTGAAGAATGAGCCTGGGGTGGGGCAGGGGAGGAGGGAAGAGAGAGGGCAAAGTAGCCAGGGAGATGGGGGCGGGGGGAGACAGTAGGCGATGAAAGGAAATTGATGAGGCGAGGGAAACGTCTGTAAAAGAGGAAGAGATTGGCGTGAGGGCCTTGCACCATGACGGTGCCATTAAAGTAGAAATTAATGAAGAGGAGTCAAAAGGAGCCATGAGAGCTTCCATCGGGTGCCACCATTAATGGGAGAGGAGGAGACAGGACAGAGCACAGAGATTATATAAGGAGTCCATAGATCTGGCGAAGGAACGACAAAGAGCATGTTGGTGAGTGTCTGACGGAAGTACTGGAATAAGTGCCGGCAATAGGGAGACCAGGGTTGGAGGCCAAGTTATCGTTTTTGAACTTTTTCCTACCAGACTTAGTGAGAAGGGAAGGATAGTCAATAGAAAATATAGGAAAAACAGAAAGCGCCATGGCAGTGGTAGCGTGAAAAGGAGGGGATGAGGAAAGGCAGGTAGGAGTGGAACAAAGAGATTGGTGAAGTTACTGGGCCAGCACGTTACAGAATAGCAACAGATTATGAGCAATTCAATGACCTAGGATGTTAATTCTGTTTATTGTAACTTGTTGAAAATGAGAAATAAAGAGTTATAAAAAAGTGCAGAGCAAGTTAGCAGAGTACATCAAGACTTGAGTTTTAAATCAAAGCAAAAACAGAGTTACAGAGGTGAGAAAGTCAAGGCGGTCCATACTTGTTAAAGGAGTGTGGTGGCAACTTTTTTGAAAGGTCTTGTGCCAGGGTGCAGAAAGGACCCCAGGTAGTGGACAGGGAGTAGACCAGGGTCTTCGGAGTCGGCCTTTGGTGAGGGGGCCGGCTAAAGCCTGCCAGTCCCCAGTTGGTCGTCAAGTGGAACTCTGCACCAATCACAATGCAGGGGAGAAGAAGGCAGCCCTAACACACTGCCACAAAGAGAACACAGCGGCCATCTTAGAAGTGCTGCAGGTATTACAAAGTAAGCAGGCACAAAATAACCACAGTGAATTCCAGGCAAAAGGCAGATTAGTTATAGCGAGAAGGACTCCCGCCGACGCGTTGACAATGCACAGTAATTACTGATGTTGAAAAAATGATTTTAAACGCTTTCCTCGAAATTTACGTTTGTTTTCTTTTTTTTGCGCAAAATTCTTCCAAACGCCCCTGGAGGTGCAGCAGGTCATCACAATGCACCTACCTCAAAGGGGGGAGTGCAGCAGCATCCCTGCACGGCCACAGGTGGTAAGTGTAGATGTAGATGGCAAGGTAAGGTGTTTCAGGACCTTGCACTCCGCAATGCGGAAGATGTCACTGTGAGGACCGAGGTGCCAAGCCGAACCACACCGGCGAACAGAGCATGCCCAACCCTATAAGGGAGCAGAGAAGGGACCCCCAACTGGGACAGTGGGGGGCTAGTCTACCGGGACAACCCCGAATAGGGACTCCTCCCCACGGCATTGTTTTGATTTAACTGTATTTGGAAATGCATATTATGAGCATGTAGATGAGTATAATCTAATGCCTTGAAGATGACCAAAGGTCGAAACACGTGTCGGCATATTTCAAGAATTTAGTAACCGTTACATTCGATATGGCGATCAATTGTCTATGTTAATGACTAAAAACGAACATATGTGACAAATTATTTGTAGGATAAGCGGAATACCAAGAAAGTGTTTAAACCTTGTATATGTTATGGGATTTAGGGGATAAATCTCTACTTTTCATTGGTCATCAGCTATCTCAATAATCAAATTGGATCTAATCTCGATCAACTACCGAAAAGCCTTTACCAGAGGGACCAAACTGACCTCTGGGTCCACAAGTCATTCTGATACACAGGGCGTTTTAACCCATGCCAGACCTCTGTACCACTGAAAACCACTGACTGAGAGGTGTCATAGGGACCAAGAGGCTCCTTCCCAAATCAAGCACAGTGCTATGATTGTGGAGACTGGGGACACATAGCATGGACATGTCCCTGGAGAATCAAAGGAGAACCCAGGGACATAGGGACGTACAACGTCATATTGGTAGCTGAATATTCCCTGTTGACCGAGGGGCAATCCACCCAGCAATATCCATATACTTACGGAGCAGAAGTCGACTGAACCACCACCCGGGCCATGGTTGACTCAGGAAGCCTACAGATGGCTGTAAGTAATCATTTGATAAACCAGACGACGAAAGAATTACCGCTGTTGTTAAGTGTCTACACTGGGATGTGAACCCATACCCCAAAAAGGTAATGTGAAAATATTAGGGCAAACCATGAAGTGTTTCCTTCCCTAACCAAGCCTTTAGTTTAGGGATCGAATGCCCCAAGGTTTGAGGAGGTGGTCCAACAAATTATTCTTGGCTCCCTGCTGCCCCATTCTCTCAGTGAAAGTTACCTAGACAACCCCGGGTTAAAGAAACCCGCAGTAGAAGATAAAAACAATGGTGCAAACAGAGGTGGAACCAACAGGTGATATTACCCATTTCAGTTGAATGGCGACTAAATTAACAGGGTGACCATTTCCGGATGGCACAGGAGGCAGATGCGACCCTGAGGCATGCATGAGATACTGCCAACAACCAAACGATCCCCCTGAGGGAGAAGGCACGTATTTCCTGAAACGGAAAGGGACTTATTACCAGATATGCCCTAAAACAGAGATGGAACCCAGACAACAACTATTGGTACCCATTAAATACCACCGGACTGTTCAGAAGGCTGCACGTGCACAGATGGGGCAAGGACATGAGGGGATGGTTAAAACCCTAGAGAAAATAATACAACAGTACTACTTGCCAGGATCTATGGAGAGGTTCTGTCAAAGGTGTCCCGAGTGACAATTAAAGAACAGAGCTAAAACACCTCGAGCACCGTTGCAACCGATGCCTCTGATCAAAGAACCATTTCAACGCGTAGGAATGTACATTGTTGGTTCACTGGATCCCAGCAGCATAGGGCATAGATTTCTACTCGTTATTGTAGAATATGCCAAAAGATGCCCATAGACATTCCCCTTGAGGGGAACAACTGCTCAACTAGTATGTGATGTACTCATCCCCACTCTTGCCATAAATGGGATATCAAAGGAAATCACCACAGATCAGGGCACACATTTCACCTCCATAGTGGTACAGCAAATATGTCGGTATTGCATATACACCATCTCTGCACAGCAGTGTATCACCCACAAACCAACAGGTTGGGGGAACGATGCAACTAGACCATCAAATGGATGCTTTTGAAAACACTGGATCTGCGTGACCGGAACTAGAATAATTTAATACCTCAAACCTGATGACACTGGGAAACACCACCCCCCGCCCGTCATCTACAGGATTCGTCCCCATTTGAATGACTGTTTAGGAGGAAACCCAGATCCCTCCTGGGCCTCTAAAGGAGGAGTGGGTGTGCAACCGGATACCACATTTTCTATTCCTCTGATCACATTTAACAAAAAACCTACTTAGCAAAGTTTTCATAGAACCACCCTAAAAGCAGTTACAGCTCAAAAACGAAATTAGTATCCGTAATGGTGGCCATTTTGGATTAAGGACGTCACACAGGCCCTCTACCACAAATTCAGAGAAAACACCTGGTAGTACATGATTGTATGCTTCATTATCAATACATCGTCAGTAGGCATACCTTCCGTTCATTCAAAATCCCACGGACTAGGTTGTTGTAACAGATGTTGCTCAACTAATATTTAGGGCTGTGTCATGATGCCTACCCCCGGGGACCCAGACCAAGTCCAGCAACCCCGGAAGCTGGCATCAAGTTACCCCAACAACCCCTGCTAGGGGCTATTTGGGTGCAGTCCTGGCACCTATGGCGCCAGGCTCATATGGAGAGTCAGTCCTGGCGCCATGGGCGCCAGGCTCATAAATTAAAACTTACCTGATGCAGACCATGATTAATATAAAACAACCAATATATTCATCACACGAAGCACTGTAATTGCTCACACACCCTGAATCCTCTGTCATTCAACGATGACCGAGGATACAGGAATACTATAATCAGAAACACGAGTGTTAGGATTAGGAACTAGTTTAATTATGTTTCTAACCAATTGATGAACCTTAGAAATTGCAGAACATTTTTGCTTTTGTTTTGACTTTGCGGTATCCTACTTTTTTCTGAATTTTGTTTGAAAGATGCTCATTTCTTTGGTGGTTTTGTTTAATTTTGCATATTTTGTTTGAAAGTATGGTATGTGTGCGGGATATATGAGAAGAGGTTTGCAGAGGAATGAAAGAAGAGAGCGTGTGTGAGCAATTATAGTGATCCGTGTGATGAATATATTGGTTGTTTTATATTAATCTGTGATGATTAGATGTTGAGCTAGGTTATTTTTGTATATATAAATTGCTTTTGACAATAAAAATTGAACTGATCACAAAAGTATATGATCTATTTTGAGTCTGAACTTGACTACAATTGCAATAGGGTACATTGTTTTTTGGTTTTGTATGTTTGATTCCTTTTGGTTTCTCATTGTACCCTAGCCAGATAAAAGCTTTAGATACACCTCCTATTTTTTGTGTGCAACTGTTTAAATGGCATCACTGGAACCCTCCTTACCCATGGATGAAACCTACTTCACTGTACTTAAAGCAGATGCACTAACCCACTGGCACACAAAATGGGCATATATATATCGAAGGTGTAGGGAAAGGACTAATGAAAGAAAATTAACTGTGATTGATTCGCCATTAGAATAGGAGTAAAATGTAGTTTCACTGACAGAGAAGTGGGTGTTTTCCTGCAGTACCTCAGAAGAAATTAGGTTCACTGAGGTGTATTGGGCTCAAGCCATTCAAAACATTTGAACATCATTCAGATTGTTCTTTGACATCTGTATGGTTTGTGAGAAACGAGAAGGTGTCTCACCCGCTAGTCCCCAGGGATCTGTCATTCAGGTGGCCAGCACACGGCCATCGCTTTTGAATTCAGTTCCTGGGGGTGGACTAGTGCGGGTGGGACACCGGATGGTTAGAATTGGTATCTGCTCGTCCCTGTTACACCTTTACCCCATTTTACCCAATGGGATATTTAGAAACCAACTTGCCACCCCCGTTTTCCTGCACAAACACCTTTACACAGAGAGCCCGCTCTGGGAGGAAACAGACTCGCACCCGAGCCGTGGACCTGACATGTCCCAATATTATGGTCAGGCGAGTTCAGGCAATTATGGACAATCACTCACACCTGACTTCATTGCACTTCCCCATACGGATAAAAGGCATAGCACCATAGCACACTCTGATAGAGGCAAAACACAAAGGTACAGCATTTTTTAGTTGGCAGCTGAACGAAGGGAGAAAGACGTCCAGAAACAAGAGGTTTGTGAGAGGGCTAACACCCTTGACCTTTGTAGCAGGAAGCTGTTACTTGAAAGAAACCTTCAAGACAGAAAGCGTAAGACCAGAAAACCAGGCTGAATTGAGTGTCAGAGATACCGAGGGTCCTCCCGCGTAACTGACCAAGGCGGGGAGGAGCAGATATGTGATATCATCCTTGTC
Organism: Ambystoma mexicanum; assembly: GCF_040938575.1. Classification (NCBI taxonomy): domain Eukaryota; kingdom Metazoa; phylum Chordata; class Amphibia; order Caudata; family Ambystomatidae; genus Ambystoma; species Ambystoma mexicanum. Next base: position 685,299,856 of record NC_090934.1, on the reverse strand, counting down.
TCCAAGAACAAAGAAGCGACAGAGAACAACACAGCCAATGAGTTGGGGAAACCGATGCCAGACCGATGCCAGACCAGTCTGTGTTGAAGTCAACGTTGCAAGCGGCAACATTGTAAAAAGAGCCCTGGAACGCACGTTGTTGAACGTGTGATGAAAGACGCAAGTGAAGCTAAATTGCTGGTGAATATTTGAACATTAGAATGAAAGATACGATACCGTTCACAGAGCGGTCCGGCACTGTGAATGTGCTCAGTCGAAGGTCCCTTTACGAAATCCTGACAACAGAAACGAAAGTAGAAGATTGATGTCAAGTGTAAATTGTATGAAGTGAATCGAAGTGGTCCTGCAACGTTTTAAGCAAAACCCATCGCACATTCGAAAGTCTTAAAATCTGGCATCAAAAGGCATCTGACCATGGATGAGGGGGATCCAAGGTCTGAGCCCGAACGAGGGAGACCAAATTATGAACATTGTAGAAAAGGGCTCTGAGCCCGGACAAGAGGGGCCCGTGGTCCGAGCCCGAAGGAGGGAGACCAGTCTTGAATTTGTGAAAGTGAAAACCCTAACAAAGGAAAGGAACTTTTGTGTTTTCGTTTGTTACATCAGGCCCTCTGCAATAAGAGACTGTCATTGTGAGGGAGACTTTGGCGGAAGGCCCTGATGCCTGTGTTGAACTGTTGCCTCGTGGCCAAAAAGCCAGAGTGTGTGCACAAAGCCCTTGCACCGTGCTGAAAATGTGGAGAAGGGGAGCCCACTGCTCAACCATCCTGACATATTTCTTGAACACTTTTCGTTTGCATACAATGTTATCCCACACCTTTTTGTATTTAGAAGTAAGGATTGTTATTGTTAGATTGATTAGATTGTAGGATTGTTAGAAGTAAAGGTTTATTAGTATAGGCCCTTTTATTTTGACAGACTCCACTAGGACTGCGTTATTAATATTTGATGGTTGTAGCTTGCAGCCATCTTTAGATTTAGGTTTAGATAGGCTTTCTACCAACCCATTGAAGTTCAATAAACACCCTTGAACTGTGGTCACTTGTGTCTGTCGTCACTGTTTGATACTATGCCTTCCTTACATGTTGCTGTTAATTAGAAACCAGAGACCTATTCTTCTGCACGGTCACGAAATGGCCACCACCCATATTGTCATTCAAACCATGCAATCTTCCAACGTTCGCTCATACTGTTTCGTTGTTAAACGCTGCTGGAGGCTTACCTATCAGGCAACGCAGTCTATCATACAAAGCTTGTATTTTTTATTTCATCCAGCATCCTGTTCCCTTTACCAGTGATCTGCCCAGTACATAATTCACTTTGGCAGGGCACTGAACATGGGCGTAGGACATGGGGGGAGAGGGGGAGGGGGAGACAGGGGGGTCAAATCCCCCCCTACAATTGTAAGTGGGGGATATGATGGCATTTATCCCCCCCATAATATGTGTGTGTTGTGCACGGTGTCTCTGCCACTGTCTGCTGCAAATTCCTGTTGCATGCAGCTTGTAAAAATACTTCTAGTGTGCGTCAGCATGTAAAAGTGCAGTTCGGCAGGCTAAAAGGCAAACTATCGTATATACCCTCAATTTTTGACCCGGATAGAACTTTTATTTAAGCTGATAAAGCGATCAGGGAAGTCAAATGCCATTAGAAACCTATTAGAGTACTGGCATGCTAACCTGCTAGGTGCTGTCTTTCCATCAAGGCTGAAAGACACTCTTTTTAGTTTGTAGTATGCAGCAAAGAAGCCATTGATCTTTCTATTAATAACCACTCTTTGATTACTTTCCGTTATTCCTGAAAGTAACAATCTAAACTTTTTGAGGTTTTTTTTAGCCCTATATGGCAGGCATTTATTTGCCTTTTCACTGAAATCCCAGTATCTGCTTGGCGCAATGTGGAAACATTATGCCTTCTGATTTAAGATGTAGTTGAGTACCTAGATCTTGTACATTTGATCGTAACAGCTTCACCTTGTGTAGCTCGATATGTTCTTTCCTTACTTGTTTCTTAAGTCATTACATGAGCTTGTTCTGCAGTTGTTTTTGTCTTGATTTGTGAGTAGTGGCTTGTGATTTGCCCATCAGAAAAGCTTTAATTGCATCACACGCCATCATAAACTTGTCCACTGAATTGGCATTTTTATTTAAGAAAATTCTACAAGTCTACCATATAATATTCATAAAATCTTTATCTAACAATACAATTATGTTTAACCTTCAATTCCTGGTGTTTAAACTTAGTAGTGAGAGCTGCTGATTAGGATACAATGGGCCTGATTTACAAAAGCGTTTTTGAATGGGAAAACACCATTGAAAAATGCTTTGTAAATCAGATCCTATACTGCAAGCTGGTAATCTTTACACTAATTAGATCTGCTTATATGGGCAGATGTACGATACCTGGTGAGTGGGCAAAGTGAGAGGTGGTGATGCGTATGGAGGAATGAGAGTCGCTGAATAATGCACAATGAAGAGATCTCATGGTTTAACCCATATTTCTGATCAGACATCTGCCCCTAACCAAATAGGGGCCTCAGAATTTGGGCATTACCCATTGTTAACAGTGTGCGTTCTGTGACATCTGATTAGCTTGTCATGCTACGCTTCCACACCTGACGCTCCCACCCCAAAGGTCACTGCTTGTGACCTGCTAATCCATTTACCTACGTTGGTAACTAACCCCTTCGCCTTCATTAGTGTGGTCCTCCCACCATCTGACACCAAGGGAAATTGACAAAGTACTGAGTAGTTCCCTCCACCATATCCATGGTGTCCATCTGGTTTTTATTAAGAAACACAGTCCACTCTCCACAACCCAATACTCAAATACAACACCAGCCTCATTAGCACAGCACTTCAGATGTATTCCCAGGGGACGTGGGGGCTGAGGGGGGTTAGCTGCAATACCCTTGCTAGAATGCTTTCCTAGTAGATAACTTCAGCGTACTCGTAAAAAAGCCCCTACATTTCCTGGCTCCTTTCACTTCATCTCGAGCTATTGCCAACCAGGAAACTGCCCTGCACACACATTATTCCTTAGGCATTCTGGTATTAATCATCTAATGATATGAATTAAGAATTGTGAACTGCAGATTACTATCTCTGAAGCCTTCCCCTAAACATTTTAATGTATCTGATTAATCATTATTTTAAATGCTACACACAGATATGTAAGCCTATTAACCCCTTGGGCTACCCTTCTGAGATTGCAGCATGTCAACTTCAGGTTAGATACAGAGAACTGAAATGAGGCAGCAAAGAGTGATTTGGGGAGCAAAGTACACTTTGTACTTTTTCATCAGTCACTGTCCCAGGGAACTCTAATGGGTGCAACCACACAGGATATCTATGTTTCACAGGACACATATAATGGCTGGAGATGTGACTGAGCCTGACGGTGGTTTCTAGAGAGATGGTGTGTTCCCAATTATTGATCAAACACCTTTAAATGTTTATGTAGTGTACACAATACAGATATTCTGCATGCAGACAGTATGCATTGTCTGACAAACATGCACACCCAGAAGTTCACAAAAGTTCACTGAGCAAAATATTGATGTGTTATCACAAAGAGGGGATTACTAGATGAGGTTGAATTGCCGTTCACAAATCCATTGACACTGACCAAGATCGAGACTGATCCCCAGTGTGCAACACGCAAAGTGTCTTGGCAAAGTGACACTATGCTCCCGTCATTTCCTCTCCCAACCAATAAAGCTACTAATGAGGAACAGCTCTCAGATCATGTTTTCCTGGCTCTGGCATGTGTAGCTCATGTCATTCAGCATCTCTGCACTATACATGGAAGACTTCAGGTACCACAATACAAAACAATGTTAACTTAAAAGCAGTGACATGTTTATGATTTTACACTTTACATTGCACAATTTGGGATATGTGAAAGCTGCCCTATAGGTTGCGCTACCTTCAAGACATAGACACACCCTGGAAGGGACTGTGATAAAGTCACTTGCCTGAGAGCTTTGGTTGGCACAGACATGTATCGTGCAAATATGCATAATGTGCAAATATGCATAATGTGCAAAACTTTTAATTTACACAAAAATGTGAACATGGTTTATGCTCATCAAAGTAGCAGACATGAACCAGCCCATGTTTTAAATCTTTTAAAAATAGGTTTATTTTGTGATTCTCTTTACTTAGGCATAGGTACGGACTTAGAATTAAACGTGGGGCTTTGAAAAGCAAATTGCCATTTCAAGTGCTAATGACCCGGACTACCAATCCTGGGGAGTGGTAACATTTTTACTGTTAGGGAGAATTATCGGTTTAGGCTGAATTTCCTAACCTAGTGTTTCCCCCAGCAGCTTTGCTGGATTTCTGGAGTTTGTTTTTTTCTCCTGCCAAGAGTGAGTCTCTTTTCTTCACACTCTTGGACATGATTTAAGGGGTTCCTTTGACTGTTAATGTGTTTTATGGGCTATGGGGTCTTTTACTCCATAGGGTCTCATGTGTTTTTACTATGTGTGTTACACAGCACCCTCAGTGCCGTGACACATGGGTGTCATAGTGACACCCCACCATAGACTCCATACCCTAGGACTGACTACTGTCTCCCAGGGCATGTAAAGTCACCATTGGCTTTACTAGTCCCAAATTATGAACAGAAACCAGTACACACCATCATATTGTGGACGTACTGATCGGGGCAATTCGATTGCCCCGGGGTCTGTTAGTCGAGGGCGCACGTCTCCGTCCCCCCTGATCGTGTTTTGGCTGGTGGCAGTGGATACTACTTTTTATATTCGACCGCAAATATATCTCTATGGGATTTTCCCATTGTTCGAGGCTACCAACTTTAATTATTTAATTCTCATAGCCTCGAACATACCGCCGGTTTATTTATTTAATATTAATTCGCTGGTTGGTATTTTTTGCCAGGACTCGATTCTAAAATGGCGTTTGTGTTCTCTTCTGTGACTCCAACCCAAGTCAAGCCCTTTGTTCCACTTTTTGGCAGGCTTCTCCACAGAAGCCTCCAAAAGTGGTGCCACTCTGTCTGGGTACCACACGGGGTGTTGGAGGGGGTTTAGGCACCCTGGACTGAGTTACCTTGGTAACTCAAGTCGCACTCTTGTGTGATTGGCCCAAGTGGTGAGCCGGCCTGCTCATCACTTAGCATGTTTGATTGACAGCTAGGCTGAGTGAATGGGGGTGTGCTGCATAAAAGCAGGGCTTTTGGGACTGGAACTTTAGAAGTCGCCACAGGATCTGAGAATCCGATGAGGGAGAAGCTGAGCCGACCTGCTACGACGACACCACCGGTGGAGCCCTGCGGAACCGACTCACCACTTCCCGACGACAGAGAAGGTCTCCCGGCTGGAGAGTCTTCTTCCCCTGACTGGTGGGCACAACCAGTTTACCTTCTTTTTCTCGCATCCCAGGACGTCTTGTGGTCGAATTGCCCGTGCCAAGCACCCCGGCAACCGGATAGCCACTTACCACTGGACCGCGAATAAAAGGACCGCTCCTTTTAACTGAGAACTCCGCGGCTGGTTTCTTCCTTGGCAGTGCAACGGACTCCTGTCTTCCTCCCCGACGAGATCCTCTCTTCCCTCGGACGAAGCACCGACTTGCATCCGCTGTCAGGAATAACTGCCCCCGCTGGAATATTCTCACCACTTTAAGGTACCGTGTCTGCCAGGCCTCCCTTTCTAAAGATTGCTACAAGGTAATAATAATCCCTTAACCTTCTGGACTAGGCTGGCTGCCTTGACCATCTAACTAGTCCCTTTCTTTTGGTCCAACTCTTTCTGAACCTTTTGGAGACTTTTGTGCACTTTTCAACCGTGTGACCTTGGACACATTTCGTTCTGATCCTCTTAAAGTGGATCCGGCTTTCTGACTCTAACTTCACGGTTTTATTCTGCCTTCCTCTCTTGCTGTGTTATTGTGAAAGTGTTGGGATCTGTCTCAATTTATACTCTGCCTTTCTCTCCCTTTTTAACTGAATTATTAGAGTGCCATCTGCGTTAAGCTCTCACCGCTGTCTGAAAATAAGTGGGGCTTTACTTAAGACTTGTCTAATATTCTTTTAAGGGAGTGTATATCTTTTAGTGACCGTGTTTTTGAACTGCTTAATATTAGTGCCTGTGTGTTTTATTAGATGTGGTTTTAAATAAATAATTATCTCTTTTACACCAAGCTCTGGTCAGTGTTTGCTTGTTCTACTGTGTTCTTTTGACCTATTGTGAATACTCTGTATACTGCCTAACTCTTCTTGAGGGAAGTCTGACTGCTCAGCCACAGCTACCAAGTGAATCTGTGTGGTACAGATTGCTACCAAGTGGGTTTACTGCCAAACACCTGTAGTCTTAAATCTTTTGCAGTGGTCCCAGAGGGAACTGCGCAGGTTTCTGCCTAACATTTACGCAAACTGAACCTTCTGAAGTGAGACGCCAAATTGAAGGATTTTATTCTGTAAACTGCTTTTCTTTTTTTCTTAATTTTCTTCTGTTTTCTTTTATTTTTTCTCTTGTTTTATACAGTGATGATATATGTAATATAATACGTACTGCTATTTTAATTTTAATTTTGTGAAAAGTCGAGTTCTTTGACTAAAACACAATAAATACATTTAAAAAAAGCAAAGTCCTCAAAGTACCCCTGTCCCCCCAGATTTTATGTGTCTCCTACGCCCCCAAGCAGTGAACATATATCTATTAAGGGCAAAAGGGCGTTTTTTAAGGGCAAACTCGCTACTTTAAACAAAACAACAAAACGGGCCTTATAAGGGCATAGCTTGCGTTAAAAGTCCCAGGTAACAAGCAAACAATAAACATTTGTATTTGTTCTACTTGAAGATCCTGCATGCCGTTTGGTAGGTTCAGCTTAAAGAAACCATTTCAGTTTCAGTTCTAATTTTATAAATGATCTACTCTCTCAGTATTTCATTTCATTGTTCTAGATCAAGTTAGCAGGCTTTTATCATTATTGTTCCATGAGGCCTTCAGTACCAAAGAAATCCATTTAAACCAGCACATTAAAAGAGTGAATCACTCGAGCAGCCTGTTTATGTACGCAGTGTGTAGTGTTCAATGTACCCCACACAGTACAAACATAGTTAACTTATAAATTCCCATTATGTGAGCATTTAAAGGACTGCATTCTTTTGCTTTTGTCATGCACCAGCTTTTTTTCCAGGTAATTCTATTTACCCAATGAAATAAGTAAATGGCATTGCAGTGTGGTAATCTTGTCACTTGATATTGTACAGATGGCTTCAATATGGTTCACTTTAATCAAGAAAGGGAGCGCCTGTAGTTAACGCACAAAAGCGTCTTTTGTTGAATGAATACCCGCGCAGGCTATGCAGCAATTGCATGTGTTGCTTGTACCACAGTACACACACTTAGGCAGGCCTCTGCAAGGATGGTTGAGAACCGGAGACTGTATTCTTTTGTTCACTGGCAAGATTAGGCTTCATCACAGCTCCTGGATGAATGGGGGAGATCTGTAACTTGAACAGGAGTGAATTACCATTTTGCTTTTTTTTTTTAAAATCTGAAACTTAGGTTTCATTATAGATGATTGAAAAGCCACAACCCTAACACGTTCTTAATCTTACTAAGCCACTATTTTCCTTCTTTACTTTGTTAGAAATCCGCCATTGATGAGATTACCTTGTATATTTGTTAGTGAGTGTACAAAAAAAACTCTTGTATAATTGTCAACGTTTTAATCTTGGCTATTGGGGGGTTATTGTAGATTGTGTATCCTTATTGTTGGGTCATTCATGGTATACTTGCTATAACAACTACATTTACATTAATGAGGAAAAGTGGTGTTCCAGCTAATCCACTTTTTGATTTTCTACTTGAGTCTCTATGTAGTCCACAGGATAATAATTTCTCATTACAGAATGATCTCCTTTCAGGACTCAGTTACTCTTGTGTTTCTTGTCTAGTGAATAATTGAGAAACATGAATCATCCTTGCTGTTTTTTGTTGTATTCAGACGTGTCTTGTGCTGGGAATGGAGACAGGAAAATTAAAAAATACGGCTTGGTATAAATCATTTTACTTCTGAATTGGAAATGTACAAAATGTATCTTGACCTCCCTTCCAATCAGTGGTATGTGATTGGTCAGGGGGAGAAAGGTATGGCAGGGGTGACATTGTGGTGGTTTACCAAGGTATTAACAGACTGATGTCGATTTCCTTTTTAGTACAGTACTCGGATTGTTACAATAGTGAACCAGAATGCATTTACGGCTTTTTATAGAGCACAGGTGAGGCCCCAAAGCATGTACAAGAACTTGGCTTATATAGTAAAGAGTTGCTGAACAACACAAGTGCATCAATTAAGATTCCTCCAAGAGATCACAGTGCACTCTTTGGGAGTGACTATTTCTCCTCATGGAGTCTGTGCCTTTCTGTTGGCAGATTGGAATTTTACAGAATTTCCTGATTTGAGTTGTATGAAGTCCCTATTCAGCTCTGTAGTCCAAGGTCCACTTGTACATTTTAACCTATTAATACAGTCTGGAAAGGTTTAATTTTGCGAAGGGTAAAGATTTGCAGCCAGGCTGTTTGGGCCTTGTCTGTGTTTCATTAAGGAAAGGCTGCTGTTAATGGTGATGCCTAAGGAATCTGAGAGTTGAGATCAAATCCTTCTAGGTGCATATCATTGAGCAATTGTTGCACAAGCTGTTGTTTAGTGGGGGGACTGATGAGGACACAATCAGTTTTGAAGGGGGTAATGTTTGGGGTAGGCAGTCGACAACCAGCACTGGATGATGGCTTGTTAATTTTGGAGGTGACTGATGTCCTGTGGGCTTTTTACTGTAATATGCAACTGAGTATTGTCAGTGTATTGGAGGATGGGTATATCTCGATCTATGAGTAGGGTCCCAGAGGATGCATGTAAAGTTTAAAGAGGATCAATGAGAGGATGGAGCCTTGGAGGAAAGTATAGGACACAGGCAGTTAGTGAAAATGTGACATGTTCCTCTGGACTGCTTGGCGCCTGCCTGAGATGTAGGAGGGTGGTGAACCATAAGAAGGACTCAGATGACTGAGAGTCATGTTTCAAGGTTTTTATTAAAACGAAAAGGAATGAAACACCTAATTTAGCCTATTTCTATGAGGGAAGACCCCTGTCTAGTAAAACAAAAACTAAGGGTGGATGCTAAATTCCAAGTGAAAACTCTTTAGTCCGAATTCTATCCAGGTAGTGGCCCTACCACAATAGAAAGTGCCTAACTAAAAGAAGGGGGTCTTTGTACACTAGCCAGGGCTTCTGCCTAACCCGTAAATGGAGGATAGAACAGGAGCTACGTGCTGGTCTTGGAAGCAAGACCACGCAGAGCAACCCAATTACAACAGAGGTTTGAATCCCAGATCCGCGCTTAGGAAACAAACTCTGGTATTACGCGTGTTATATAAAAAAACAATAAAATAAATAAATAACACAGTTTACACTTGGCTTGTTTTTGGTCTTCTAAAGTTGCTTTTCCTTTGCAGGATATTATTTCCAGCCTTGATGCCAAATGAGGTTTTGCAGTCTCTGCTTTTAATAAAGAAACTTGTATCTTGATGCATGCAATTCCATTTCTCCAGGATTGCTTGAGAACACACAAAAAAACCTGTTTCGGTCCTTTTCTCCTTCAAGGCGCCTGTAGTCCTCGAGAGATTATTTTCTTTCACACTTCTGGATAGAGTGATGTTCACCCTGGTTGTTCAAAGTTTTGCGATCTTTCTGGCTTTCTTGGCCTTAATTCATGTGTTTCTTGCATACTCGGGTTTCTCGGGATCCTTTAACCTGTATACCTTTTTGCAGCTGTTATTCACAGTGTTAGTACTTTTCTAAGTCCCCCTTTCATCGCTTTTTTTATTCCGTCTCCTTTCAATAGTATAGAACTGCATAAAGACCAAGATACTATGGTATAGATAACATATCTTTAAATCTCTTGTAGATAGCTGCACATTGAAAACTCTCCCAACTACATGCATCATGTGCTCTACTATTACATGACCTATCGATAGACCCAAATTTGGGTAAGATAATTTCACCTGACTTTTGATTCTCACTGAGTCTTGCAATCAAAATATTTATTAGCCAAGACCCAATATAATCTGCTGGCATTTTTTACCCGTTTCTTCCCTCTGCTATATCGCAGTATTCTATTGTTCCAGTAATGGATGTTCTTAATCAACTTTGATTTTCGTTATGCACTGTTAACTAATTACATGGGACAAATGTATGCATATCATTTGTGATAAAAATGTATGCAACTTTTATACTTTAATAACACATGTGATTTTAAAATTCTTTATTGTGATCAACCTTGATAAAACGTGTTGGCTATTTTCATCAACCTAAGTAGCTCTATGCATTAGAAGAACCAGCGTGCCAAATTTGCACTAGCCATTGGCTAGTGATATATGCGTCTTGGCAAGTACGAAATTATGTGATTTGTGTATGTATAGAATTGAGGGGGAGAGCGCCTTTTTTATGGCCTGCTAGTAACTTTCAACTTTTGTGCCCCCTGATAAGGACCATAATAATCAGTTTGAAAAAATAATTCTTGAATTTATAAAGGCCACATTGCTTAACACCTAGGATTGAAATGTTTACGGGATAAATTGCTATCGAATTGCAATATTACTTCCTTAAATTGTGCCCGATTGTACTAAAGTTATACTGTTTCACATTCTCTTTAATCCGTGACTAGCAAAACGTACCCCTACTCCACACGGGTTCTGTAGACCAACATAACACACTCATCAATTGTTGAAAATCAATGAATCTGTTACGAGTTGCTCATCGCTTGATGTGCTTTGCACTCTGAAGTGCACTGCACTGAGAATGGGCGCATGTGGCTGGCTATCTTACCCCAGAGCAGACGTTGAGGGGAGGCGATAGTTGGCATGCTGCAGCATACTGGGACCTTCTGTGTGCTCTCCCCACCTGCCACCTCACCCTGGCTTGGTGCGTTGCCGTGCAGATATTCTGAAATGGTGCGTCCTAGGGCCTTGAAACGTGGTTGTCAAGCAAGAAGGACCTTTCAGTTTTGTTCCTCGCATTGAGACGCTTAAAAGTAGCTCTGTCCGCTCCTACGACCACATTGATGTTTCGCCGATTTCAGGCAACCGTCTCATATGTCAAGGGCTGAAATCCAGGGAAAGGGTTGGAATGTTCAATTGTCATGTAGCCAGTAATGTCTGGATGTCCTAACTGGTAACTGTGCAGAATTTGGTGTAGATTGGTGGAACGGTGTGGAATATTATAAGCAATGAACTAACAGAATTCTGCTTTATAAGAGATTGGGAGGGCAATTTCCCCCACCTGGAACATGGCTGTCTCAATGCTGCATGGGGGGCAGGAGGGAACCCCAACAGTTAGTCATGTAAGGGGTATAGCTGTTCAATTCTTGCGAGTAGTTTTGTCGCAGCTAATTTTACATGTAAAGAGGAGGTTTGTAATGGGCCGATAGTTAGCCAGGTCGTCTGGTTCTAGGTTCTGTTTTTTCAATAGAGGTTGTATGAGATAAGTCTTTAGGGTGTCCAGGAATGACCCATCAGTGAGGAAGGCATTAATAATGATGCTGATGTGTGTGTTTAGCACCAGGCCTGTCAATTGCTTGATGATGGAGGCCGGGATGATGTAAGAGTAGTGTGAATGCCGGAAATGGGGACGATCAAAGTGGAATGGTGAAATAGGTGGTGGGCAGAGCAGCTGAGTGGAAGGCCTAGTCACAGGACCAGCAGCCTCCTCAATATTTTTGCAACATATTTTCCTTTACCATTGTTACACTATTAAGAGGAAGAGAACATTATATGTTTTTGTCACATAGCCTTTCAACTACCATGTGCTTGTGACACATTGAGATTTTCGTTGATCATTTTCAGAAGATATTCTAGAGGTAGACCCTCGACAATATTGCTATCCAATAGTAATGCTGTCGGGTGCACAGAGGTACTGGTCTCAATGGCACTAAGCACAAAGTTCCAACTCTCACCAGAGCCCTGCATTGAGTACAGCACTATTCCCTGTGGCAAAATCTGCCACAGTACTAGGTGGGTATTTAGACTGCTTTTGGAGTGGAGGTTAGGCTCTGGCATGCAGGGATGATGAAAACAAAATCATTAAGGTGAATAAAATGCTAAAAGTATGTATACTGTGAGAAATCTGAGGGCGTTCTCGCTGTTAGCCCTCTTAGGACCACCCCTCAGGGACCCAAGAGGAAGACAAGACTGCCAGAACCCGATTTAGGCTGATTCCATCAGGGGGGATGACTTGGGTGGAAGGTCCTTGAAGAGCAGGAATGGGGTACCAGAGGGCAAGACGTGGTATCCCCTCTCTAAAATTGACCTGCCCTAGCCCTCAGCCTGCAGCGGCTATTTCCATTCAAGCTCCATTCTACCCCATGAGGTCCCACGAGATACTGAAATGAGTAAGAGGTTGCAAGGAGTAGTGCATGCTTCCTATAGGAAACACACACTCTGAAGAAGAGGGATTGGGAGGAATACAGGACTGAAGGTCAGGCGTGTCACACTAATTGTATTAATTATGGTCAGGTAGGCCAGGCCACGGACTCGCTCCTGAAACCCTTTAACAGAGCCCGGGTGTATAAAGGCAAAAGCTACAAGTCAAGACTGAGAGAGGCAGAAGCACGTGTGAGAAGAGGAGCGCGGTGTAAGCTGGAACTGTGGCAGACAGTTGGAGATTGAAAGTGGTGCCGAGATTGAAGCGGAGAGACTGGGGTTTGATCTCGTGAGTCGCAAGGGAATCCTTGCTCCTCTCTTCAGAGCTCACATAGAAGGAAGTGATGCCATGCTGAACCATTCCTAGGTCATAGAAAAAAGGATGCTTGTTAACTCCAGATGTTCTGGAGAATGGCAAGAAGCTACAGCGAGTCTGGGAGCAAAGGCAAGCATAAGCATTGGTGAGTCTGTGTAAAGCAAGACGCCAGATTGCTGTACACGTGAGCGCTGCTTTAGAGTGAACCTGTATCCAGTAAAGTATTGTCAATAAATCTTTTACAGGCAAAGACTTATTCGCAAGCCGATATAAAGTAGCACACCATTGTTTAAGCAGGTGACGAGTTATGAAAGGGACCGTCATTCGCAAACAAACTTGTCACATTAGAACACATTGAAACTCCATTGTTAAAGTAATTCAAAGGTTTGAATGCAGAAAGGGAAACACAAAACCCAGAGAGTTCAAGAAAGCATGACACCTGGAATAAAATTATTGTTGGAATGAAGTTAATAAAAGGATAAAACCAATTTACATTGAAACTGTGTACCAGAAGGTCTCTGTACAGCTGAATAAGAAAGTTTCGAGGGGATTGTGTCCTCAGACGTATTCCACATCTATAACAGTAATCACCACAGCTGTGCTGCTTCGGAAAATTTTTCTGTGTCGATATGCTGTCCATCAAGGGCCTTCGTCGAGCGCCGACGTCACTGGATGTTATATGTAGGACGCAAGACGCCCGTAGCCTCAGTTCGGTTTTTTCTGCGAACGTGTTCGCTTCGGAATCTCGGCGCACCTCGGTTCTTCTCCTCTTTAACCGGTTCTTCGTTCTTGGTTTTTTGTGAGAATCAGGTCTTCGTCTTCTTCTACCCCGAGGTCGGGCTTCAAGAAGTGCCCCGGCTGCGGTTCCAAGATGTTGCTTACAGACCCGCAGGACGTCTGCCTGTGGTGTCTCAGCGAAGACCGCGCCACCAATTACTGCAATGAATGCCAGTCTCTGACGTCGAAGGCCTTGCGGGAGCGGAAGAAGTTATCTGTAGGTAGAGTTTCCAAACCCCGTAAATTGAAATCCGCTGGGCTTTCGATCGACGATTCGAGCGGCGACTCTTCGCGTAGGCGCAAGTCCAGGGGGGGTCTCGGTCCCGGAGTGGTTCCCGCCATTCCTCTGCCTCTTCTAGGCACTCTCGGAAGCACCGTCACCAGTCGCCTTCCCTGTCGTCGTCCGAGGACTCCACCAGATGGCGGGTAGCTTGTCCCAACAAGCATCAATCTCCGGTGGAATGGGACGCATTTCACAAGGAGATGATGGCGATTTTCGAATCGCAGGGCTCCGTTCCGTCCGCGTCTTCAAGAGAAGCCGACAAGGAACGCGCTACGGCCACCACTCCTATGCCTTCAGGCTCGGGCGGTCAGCGCAATCATCTGGAACTGTTGAGGTCCCGATTGGACAAAGTTGATCGCTCTAGCCATGCCCGCTTAGGGTCCCGGTCCTCGACGCCCTCGAGACCGTTGGAGCCTGTGAAGCCTTCTTAGAAGGCATTGACGCCGTCAGTGCCATGTCCGTCGAGGGACTCTCTCGAGGCTCTGGCTCCAAGGAAGTCATCGATGCCATTCGCACCAAGGCCGTCGAAGGACACGCTCGGGGCTCCTGTCTCGAAGCCGTTGTCTAAGTCATCGGCGTCTCTCTAGACGCCGATTCCATCGACACCCTCAACGCCTTTTGTGGAGGTTTTACCGGAGGTACCTCGGAGGATGGTGGAAACACCGAAGAAGGCCCTGAGTAAATCAGTGAGGCCTTTGCTTGAGCCTTTTTCTGTGCCCTCATCCAGGGATTTATTCCAGCCTTTGGATTATATCTCAGAGGTGGATGAAGGATCAGATGTTGAAGGGTTTGTTCCTCATGAGGTTCCAGACGAACTGTTGTCTGGTCATAGCCAGATGGAAGACCTGCGTCAATCCTTGCATGACGCCAGTGGTCTGGACGCCTCCACGGAGGTTGAGTTTGGCAGGCCTGAGCCTGGTACACACGGCAAGTCTTCGTACAGGCATCTCATGTCGAGGGTGACGGAGTACTTGGGGTGGCCTGCTCCACCTGTGGATTTTCTGCAGGATGACCTGACAGATATCCTTGACCAAGGTCCACCCACTGATCCGGTGTTGCCATTTCATATGGCCTAAAAAAGAAGAGTGGCGGCGGCTTGGACTGCTCCGTAGAGTCTTCCGGCAGTAAATAAGTCGTTACCAAAAAAACTACCGTCCAGCCAGTGGCGATCCCTGCTACTTGTCCACGCACCCCACTCCAGAGAGTTTGGTGGTACAGGCGGCTACGGCCCAGCAAAGCAGGCGGCGTACCCTACAATCCCTCCTGATAGGGACGACAAACGCTTTGACGGTTGGGCAAAGAAGGGATTTTCTTCTGGGGATATGGCTTTAAAAGCGGCCAACTCTATTTGTGCCCTTGCAAGATTCACGCACACTCTGTGGAATTGTGCATCTTTGGCAGCTGAACATATTCCCGAAGGGGAGGAACGGGAAGTTTTTCTTACCCTCGTTCAGGATGGCAAGGATGCCATGTGTGAATCCGTTCAGTTGGGTCTGGATGTGGCAGACTGTGTCAACATGCCCTTTGATGGTGTCCATCTTTTTGGCAGCAAGGCTGATGAGAGCCTTGAGAGGTTGCAGACCTCAAAAGCTGCAGCGAAGTCGTTGAGCCCTGCTGTACGTCAACCTCTGCCTTTTCGTCCTAGGGGACAGCAATGGAGGGTAGGTTCCTTTCGATACTACTCTTCCTTTGGTAGATCGAGGGGAGCTGCCAGTCAAAGGGGCCAACGTAGGAGTACCCTAGGTGGAAAACAAGGTACTCGAGGTGCCAAAGCTGCTCGGGCAGTTGCCTCTTTGCTCTCAGTCACTGCCGCAGCCGCTTCCGCTCAGTCATGAGGCCATGTCCCGTGGTTCGCCGTTTGGCGGAAGGCTGGCGCAGCATCTGGTAGAATGGTATGCCATTACTTCAGATGTGTGGGTTCTGGAGATCATAGCCCACGGCTACTGTCTTCCTTTCCGGCAGAGGCCTCATGACAATCCACCGGGGAATCTCTCTTTGAAGAGTCCGGATCCACTCCTTGCGCAGGAAATTAAATCCCTGCTGGAGAAAGGCGCCATAGAACTGGTGCCTGTAGCGGAGAAGAACAAGGGATGGTATTCCCCATATTTTTTGATCCCGAAAAAAAAGACTGGGGATTGAGACCCATCATGGACTGGCGTGGTTTGAACAAGCTCCTTAGGAAGGACAAGTTCAAGATGGTTACTCTCTCTCAAGTCCTCCAGGCCCTTCAACTTCAGGACTGGTTGGGGTCTCTCGACCTCAAGGATGCTTACTTTCATGTGCCGATTCATCCCAAGCACAGGAAGTACCTGAGGTTCGCGGTTGGCGACTCGCATTTTCAGTTTCGGGTCCTGCCGTTCGGATTGACCTCCCCCCCCGAGGGTCTTCACCAAGCTAATGGTGGTGGTGGCAGCGTATCTCGGGAAAGGGAGGATTCACATCTACCCCTACCTGGACGATTGGTTGATCAGGGCGTGCTCTCCCAAGCAAGCCCTGGATCATCTGTCGGTCACCTGCCACTCTCTTCACAAGCTGGGCTTCTCCCTCAACTTAAAGAAGTCCCATTTGACACCTACCCAGCGGCTCCAGTACATCGGAGCAGTGCTCGACACATCCCTGGGGCAGTGTTCGCGTCCCCAGGTGAGGGCTCATCACTTCCTGCAGATGGTGGACAAGTTTCAACTTGCCCAGAGTCTCCCGGCGTTCGAGTTCTTGAGGTTGCTCGGCCTCATGGCAGCCTGCATTCTACTGGTGCCAGAGGCCAGGCTGCAGATGATATCTCTGCATTGGGCTCTCAAGATGCAGTGGTCGCAGTCCTCCGGCAGGATGTCAGATCCCGTTCAGGTGCCGCCCTCGGTCGCCCAGGATCTTCTGTGGTGGGCCGTCGAAGGCAATCTGATGAAGGGGGCTCCATTTTGGCTAACCTGGCCGGAGGTGACGATCGTGACGGACGCATCCCTCACGGGATGGGGAGCTCATGCCAACGAGCTGACAGTCGGTGGTCGTTGGTCTCCGTCTGACTCCAGACTCCATATCAATCTGTTGGAGCTGAGGGCCGTCAGGCTAGCCTTGAAGGCTTTTCTGCCATCTGTGCGGGGGAAGAATGTCCTGAATCTGACAGACAATACAGTGGCCATGCACTACCTCAACAAAAAGGTGGTGGGGCAGGGTCTCTCCCACTGTGCAGAGAGGCGATGCAGCTCTGGTTCTGGGCCATCCAGTAGGAAATTTCGATCTCGGCAGTTCATCTGGCCGGAGACGAAAACGTGGCGGCGGACGCTCTGAGCAGGCAGAGCATGGTCTCTCACAAGTCGGAGCTGGCTCAGGGAGTTCTCTTGGAGATCTTCGCCCTTTGGGGGACCCCACAAGGGGATCTCTTCGCCACCAGTGTCAACCAGGAGTGCAAAAGATTCTGCTTGTGGGTATTTCCTCCAAGAAGAGCCTTAGGGGACGCGTTCAGAGTGGAGTGGGCCTTTCCACTGCTGTACGCGTTTCCTCCAGTCTCCTTCATTCCGCAAGTGTTGCGGAGGTTACGGAGGTTTGGTTCCCGAATGATCCTCATTGCTCCGGCATGGGCCAGGAGAGCGTGGTACCCGGACCTTCTCGACATGTCCATCTGCCCTCCACGCCGTCTTCCCTACCGAGACAATCTCCTGTCACAGGAGGGGGGGTTGGTTTCTCCATCCAGAGGTCCAGTCTCTCAGCCTTCATGCTTGGCATCTGAAAGGCTGAGGTATAAGTATTAGGATCTCCCTGAAGATGTGATGGAGGTGTTGCTTTTGGCCAGAAGGCCCGCAACAAAGTCCCTGTGCTGTTGACGTTGGAGAAAGTTCTGCGACTGGTGCAGGGTACAGAATGTGGATTCTTTTCAGTGTTCAATTCCTGTGGTTCTGTCTTTTTTGCTTTCATTAGCCCACAAGGGCCTTCAAGTGGGTACCATTAAGGGGTACCTGGTGGCGCTGTCCATATTTAAGCACTCGTCTGAGGAGTATTCTTATTTTAAGATTCCTTTGATTTCTCAGTTTCTGAAAGGGCTAACTAATGTGTTTATGCCGTCACCTTTCCAGGTGCCCGGTTGGGATTTGAACTTAGTTTTAAAGTTCCTGATGGGAGCTCCGTTTGAGCCCTTACATTCTTGTCCATTGAGACTGTTGTTCTTTAAGACTGTATTTTTAGTTGCGGTTACTTCCGCTCGCAGAGTGAGTGAGTTGCAGGCACTATCCGCCAAGCCACCTTTCACGTTGTTCGTAAGGACAGGGTTCTCCTTGAGGTTCGTCCTTCTTTTCTTCCGAAGGTTGTGTTGGAATTTCATTAGAGCCAGAAGGTAGTTCTTCTGGCGTTCTATCCCCCTCCGCATCCTTGTAAGGAAGAGGAGAGGCTCCATAGGTTGGATCCTAGGAGAGCTTTAAGTTTCTGCATCTCAGGCATGTGCCGGGTTAGAGTGGACGATCAGCTATTTGTAGGATAGGCTGGAAGGCGTTTGGGTCAAGCTGTTTCTAAGCAGACCTTGTCCCGTTGGATCATCTTGACAATCTCTGAATGCTACCGTCTGGTGGGTAAGGACCCTCCGGTGGGCTTACAGGCTCATTCTACTAGCGGTGTGGCTGCCTCCACTGCTCTGCAGAGGGGTGTTCCCATTCGTAATATTTGTGAAGCAGCCACATGGGCCTCTGTCCATACTTTGTCCAAAATACTACTCCCTGGATTCTATCCAGGGGCAAGTTTTGGCCTTTGGTAAGGCGGTCCTCTATTCTGCAAATTGATTGGGTATTCTAAAATTCTAAATTCTTTTCCCACCTCCATACGTTGGTACTGCTTTGGGAGTCTGTCATAGATGTGGAATATGTCGGAGGACACAATCCCCTCGAAGAACAAGTTACTTTCTTACCTGGTAATGTTCTTTCGATGGGATGTTCCTCCGACGTATTCCACATTGCACCCTCCCAGCCTGCACCTCTACAGAATTTATGATGCGATTGCAGCTTATGTTTCCGCAAGGCTTTCTATAGTTATACTGGCAGAAGATTGGTGCCACACGTTATGGGAAAAAAACTACAACTGAGGTTACGGGCATCATGCGTCCTACATATAACATCCGGTGATATCGGCACTCGACGGAGGACCTCGAGCGACAGCGTATCAACATCGACGCAGGAGGCGGAAAATTTTCCAAAGCAGCACAACTGTGGTGATTACTGTCGTAGATGTGGAATATGTTGGAGGAACATCCCATCGAAAGAACGTTACCAGGTAAGAAAGTAACTTGTTCATCTAAGCCATCCAGAATCAAGTGAAAGCATTTAAACGCTGTCAGGTGAACAGCAGAAGGGGGAACAGTGGAGTGGGAGCTAAGAGAAAACCTAAAAGCTGCAAACCCCAGAAAAAAGAAAGGAATGGCTAAGTGTAAGAGCTGGCAAGATTAAGAAAAGTGGCAAAGCAATACTGAGGAGGAAGTTTGCGCCAGTTTGCAAAGCCAGGAACAACCAGTTGCGTGACCTGTGATAGGTGGGCCGTGCGGCCCTCCAACTGTGCTTAAATGAGTGTTCCTACTAGTCTTTTGAATCCTGTCAACATTGTGACCAAGTGTCTGAGGCTGGGGAAGAGGAAACCAGAGCTTCTATCGACTTTTTGTGAATGCTATTGAATATTATGGATTTGGTTGAACATTGAGAGCAAGTGCTTAAAGCTTGGGGAGGGGAACCTTAAGCTTCCAGTGAACAGTGACAATCTAATTTGAACATCGTGCTTTGAGCTTGGCAAAAGAGTGCTGAAAGGTCAAGATAATATTATGTCAAGTGTCAAGAAGGAAAACTACTATTGGTGCATTTAAAGCTTGAGGAAGGGAACCCTGAGCTGTTAAGGATTGTTGGAACTTCAAGCCACTTTCCTCTGTGGAATACTGGGAAAGGTGTGGCACTATATTACCTTAAGTCCAAGAGAAGGTAGCTTGAAATCTGTAGTGAACTTGTTTGTACTTTGGGAAGAGGAGCTGAAGAATAAGCCTGAGCTGGAAATAGCTCAGAACCTTACTTTGGGAACACTGTTTAGTTTATGGTTGACTCCCTATACATTGTTTTGCTTTAGATGTGAGGGCAAGCATAGACTTTGGACTTACAGACAAGGACTTTCCTTAGTATTCTTTTAGGTAGGGAACTTCCCACCATAGTTATAGGGCAAGCTAAGCGTTACACCATCCTGACAATCTTAGTAAAGGTTTTGAAAACTGTCATCTGTTGTCTGTATCAAATCTTGCTACCATGCCTGTCTCACAATACCAAGGGACAAGTTGCACCATGTCCTACTGGCCCTCTTGTCTGTCTTTTTAGCCAACATAGTTCACATAATACATACAATGCTCCCTTTCCACTGAGTCTCCCCACCCGCCTTTCCTCAACTTTCATCATAGAAATGCATTGTGTAACAAACTGATCAACCCCCGCGGCCAACAAAAAAAATAATGAAATCCAAACACTTCAGCTCTGTGCTCATCCAATATCCCACAGAACAACCTATGCATACCACTCCCCTCTGTAGAGCCACGGGCTGGAGCCTGCATCGCACGAGCTGCTGGTGCAGTCTCCCCCTGCCTGCCATTAGCCGTGTGCTGCAGGTGCCGCTGGAATCCGATCCCCGTCTACACGCAGCACTGCAGGAGCAGCTGGAATGCTCTATTCACAGTCACCGCCCCCTGCACTACACAACGTGTCCCAAAGCACCCCACCTAGATACCTTCATCGAGGCTGTCCTAGTCAGATGTTGCATTATACCCCCACGTTGAGCCGTGTCTGTGACCCACTCGCAGCACCTAAGATGGCCACTGAAGCGAGCACTGAATTTTGTTCATCTATGGTTGCCTAGAAACCTACATGATACCACCCTATTGGACTGGACAGTTGCCGGTAGGCGTAAGCTGGTTCCCCGCGCCCAACGCCTCCAGAGCTTAAAGCCCTGCCTGTCTGTGCCTGTCCGGGCCGCTACGGCCACACGGCACGTTACTCTGTCACCACGGCTCCCCAATATCACGTTGCCACTGATCCCTTTACTGTATGAACTAATCAAGGCACCCAAACATCCGTGCCTTGCCGCTTACCAGCTTAATCTCGAACAACGTGTGAACCTATTTGACCTACATGCAGTAAGCGTACCCTTATTATGTATTCACACTTGCTCTCGTTCCCTTTGGATCATACGAAACATGCATGATATTATTAGCAAACTACTGCTTGACTCATCCACGCCCCTATGCACGTCTGAGATTGCTATACCATGTTTACAGTACTACTGCCTATGATGCCTTGTTAACCGTATTGCAGCCTATGATCGGCATACACTTGTGCCCACATACACCTACTATAGACTGCTCCCCTCCACCCAAGTTATATTGTGAGCATCATATCTATCTGTACACCATGTGGCACTGTATCCTACTGTAGGGGTCATCGGGGAAACAGCTTTATAATCTCTCAGACCGACCTTTGTATTTAGCGGTAGCCATTCGACCCGCTGCTTTCCGGAAATTGGCATATCTAAAGGCCTACCTACTTTATTGCTGTTGCACGCCAAACAAACCTGCTCAACGCAATTGTGTTCTAAATTATACTCCAATGGTGTATTACCGGTCAATATCGCACTGTTATCAGCGCCTTAGCACTATCACCCGCTTGCATCTCAAATACCTGGTAGCAATTCTATTTTGCTTCTGTAGCAGCCCCGTTGCCTTGCCACACCATTTTCTTGGCAAATCGTTCTTCTTATTCATCAATTGTGACTGTGCATAATCTTTCTACTTCAGCCTGTGCAATTATTTTTACTAACATCACCCTGTGTTGCACTACATGGTGACATGCTACAGACCTAGCCTCAAGGGGTTTCCCTCTAGCACCTCAGCACATAGCCTCCAGTTGCACACACAACCCACTGCGCCTGGCTTAGTCTCTCTTGTTCACTACACCGCACATAGCATCCCATCACACATCCAATTGTGCCAGATATCGCTACCATCCAACATCCTGGCGCCTCGCTGCCTCCTCATGGCCACTCTACAGATAGTTACCCTGACTATGGCCACCCTCATACCACTCTTCCACACCATAGCTCCTAACAAATTCCTTCCATCCTTTCAGCCTCACACTAACTGCACCGACCTGAACACACTACCAACCACTAGAGCTGACAGCCCTATTTCACCCGCTGAATGGATCAACCTATACACGTCTCCTCCCACACCGCTAACACTGTGCCCACTCAGCCTGAGGAACAAGAGACTCGGCTCTTGCCTCCTACGTCTCAAGAGGACAAACAGCCCTCCAGTCCCTGCAGCACACTCCCAGTCCCTTACAAAATGTGCCTACATACCCCACCAACGCCCCCCACACCTGTAGCCACAGAGCCAGACAGTACAACCTTCAAAGGAGCTCCCATTAATGCACGTTCCCTAGTCGCCCTTGCTTTGGACATTGCGGGCCTTATCACCAACCAACTTGACTTTCTTGCCATCACTGAAACCTGGCTACACCCCGCTGCAGGACCTTGCATTTCATTAGCTGTCCCAGAGAATTATACAATAATCTTATCCGACAGAGGCACTGGTAAAGGCGGTGGAGTGGCCTTTATAGCCAAATCACACCTGAACCTCAGGGAATGTTCCATTGCATCCCTCCAATCAGCTGAACTCCTCTCAGTTAAATTGCCACTCACAGCCACCTGTCATGGGTACTAGCATAGGGGCCCATTCCTCACTAGCACAAACACATGGGGGGAGTTGCAAAGCACAAATAGGGGCTAAATGGATAAAGGCCTGGCAAGCAAAACATTCATTTAGGCAGTCATAGAGTGCACCTCACTCACATAGACCTTGTTGTGGCATAGCCTTTATTTCCAGTTACTTGCTGTACCTCCAACATGGGTGCCTGTGTAACATCCAGGAACTGTGTAGCCCCCTCTTGTGTCTGGGCGTAGCTGCCTATATAAGCCATGCCTAGGGACTAGCCCGCGCTTCGTGTGCCTTCTGTAGCCTTTGGCACACGCACACCGCAGTCCGGACTTCCATTGGATTTCCTCACTTTTTTTTTGAGGTCGAAGCAAGCGCTCTTCTTCTAGTCACGCCAACGCTCCGGACCTGCAAAAGAACAAGTTAGAAAGCAATAAGTGCTCGCGTGCAACTAGTTCCTCGGTCTTCCACGCGACCAAAGTTGCATCCATACTTACTCACCTTCATGTGCGAGCTGCGAGGAATACTTCTCACTGCAGCCACATCCAGTCAGCTGCTTCGCTCGGACGCATTTTCCGACTCAGCGCGACAAAAGCGCAGTGTATCTGCAGTCAGCGCATCAGTCAGCAGTCCAGTCTCCGCTCCACGACATGCACGCATAGCCAGTGAATTAACTGGCCATCATAGAACTTACCTGCAGCCCACAGTTGAACTTGCCTGCATCAACAGCTATGTGGTCTTCAGGAATTAAGCTTGCGAACAGAACTTTCAAATAATTCCCAGTGCAGCAACTGGGCAACTACTGTGGAGCGCGTGCTTCACCTGAAGGTCAGCTGTCGCTCATCAACCAAGACCTAGTGAAGCAAATAGCCCCTGGCCCCCAGACTACAGCGCCCCTGCAGATGCAGGATGGAGAGCACGCCACACTAAACCAAAAGGTGAGCCACGCCCATAGCAAGGGTACACACTTCACTTGGGACACAGAGAAGGGCGGAGGGAGGGTTGGAGCACCTTCTTCACACAAACCCTCTAAACACCCGTTCTCTTGGTAGGTCATCTTCCCAGTCCCGGGGTAACGAAATAACGAGACCGGAGGAATCCATTGCTCCCGCAGAGACCCAGGTGAGTGTGACACCACCAGAACCATTCTACTCCATCTTATCTACCGACTCCCAGGGGCTATCTCTTCATTCGAGGAAGACATCACCCACCTCCTGTTCTCAAACACTAAACCAGGCTCGCAAATAATTTTCTTCGGACACCTCAACTTAGGCTTGCAGGATCCAAATAATCCTAATGCATCTAATATAAACAATGCCATCACACAGCTTGGCTTCAAACAACGCTTCAAACAACGCGTCAACGTACCCACCCATTCCAAGGGCAGAACATTGGACTGGCTAGCAGACCTAAACTGCTCTGACTATCCTTAACAACTCCCCCTGTGCATGGTCTGATCACCATTGCATTACATTCACCATACAGAGGAATACTGGTATTTTGACCAACACAGGCATGGCCCCTCAATCCCAAGACAGAAAGTCCCACAATATGACCATGGACAACTTGCAACCACTGCTTCAGCCCATCGCGAACTCCACCTATAGTACTGAATCAGACCCTGCCTCATTGGTAGACCTATACAACAATACCATTGAACAAGCTCTCAATAAAATTGCTCCCCTTAAACTTAGACAGGCCAAGCTGGCAGCCCACTTAAATAAGTGGTTCATCGCCAACCTAAAAGCACTTTGTAGCGCCAAAAGATCAACCGAAGCCAACTGGAGAAAGACCCCTTCAATTGTAAAGAAGGAAAAGATATCTCCTGCTGCCACCTCCTACAAATCAGCCATCATCAATACCAAAAGAGAGAACTATAACGTTAGAATCCAAAATGCAAAATCGGGTACTAGAGAGCTCTTCTCCATTCTCAGGGACCTTGAGTCACCAACCTTTCCCACCGAAGTCTGTGTCAAGGATAAGGCCTGGTGAGCCAACATCCAGAAAGCCCTATCTGACAAAATATCTCTGCTACAAACCAAAATCAACACCAAAAAGAGCAGCCTGTGTGCATGAGTGCTGATACAAGCAAACCTCATGACAGCCAACCCCCGCTGTGCCTGCTGTTCTTTCTCCCCAGTCGCCATATCAGAAGTGGAAAATATCATCTTGGGGCTTAAACCCTCATGCTGCCACAGCAATATCTGCCCAGCTCCAGTCATCAAGGACGGAGCAAAAGACCTAGCACCATTTATCACTGCTCTGATCAACTCCTCCTTTAATAGTTGCTCAGTACCAAAAAATCTCAGAGGCATGGGTCATGCCCCTAATCAAGAAACCTAACCTTGACCCCAACGTACCCAGAAATTACAGGCCTATAACAACTGTCCCGTTCCTCCTAAACATTTTAGACGGAGCAGCCTATCTCCAGATTCAAAAACACCTGGACGATAACATCCTGGGCCTGCGACAATCTGGTTTCAGACCGAGGCACAGCATAGAAACCGTCCTCGTGGACTTAAAAATCCAAATGGATGAAGCCAAAGATAAGGGAAAACTGGCTATCCTTCTGTTGCTGGACCTATCAGCAGCGTTTGATCTCGTTGACCATCAGATCTTAACTAAACATCTATCAACTGCCGCCGCTTTCTCTCCCAATGCTGCTAAATGGATCCAATCCTTCTGATCTAACAGAACCACCAGAGTCTTCGCCCCCACAGCGTCGGCCGACCCAATACCTATCCACTGTGGAGTCCCACAGGGATCCTGCGTGTCACCTATGCTCTATAATATCTTCACAAAGCTTCTCTTTGACCGTCTTGACAACATGGGTGTCACTTACACGAATTACGCTGACGACACCCAGGTTCTCATTATGCTCACTGGATGCTACGACAAAGACTCCAAAATATTAAATGAGATTTACTTGGAAATTCAGGCCTGGATGGCGACTCAGTCTCTGCCTAAACGACGATAAGACAGAACTTCTTATCGTTGGCTCACAATTGCGCCTGAACAGACACAATGCACGCTACAAAACCTTTATCATCGATGGAAACATCATCAAAGTCGCTAAAGAAGTTAAAACCTTAGGCGTCTACTTAGATTCCACACTCTCCCTAAAAAAACAAGTTAATACTACAGCCTCCACAACCGCTTACACCAACAAACTGATCAATGCATGCAAACCCTTTTTATACACGCCCAGCTGCCTCACACTAGCCAGGGTCCTGATTTTATCCAAGCTGGATCATTGTAACACCTTATTCATTGGCACTACCGAGCTCAACCTGAACAGATTACAAGTTATGCAGAACAACGCTCTGAGATCTGCCTGAATATTACTTGCACCAACCACATATCTGCCATCAGACGTGACACACATTGGCTTCCAGTACGAGACAGAATTCTGCTACGCACGTTAGTCATTACGCATAAATGCCTCTCAAATACAGCTCCCAAATATTTGACTGACAAATTCTCGGGGAACCTTCCTCTGAGACCTACCAGATCCTCATAACTGCATAGCCTAAAAGTCCCTAAGCTCAACTTGAAAACCGCAGGGGGAGCCAGTTTCCCAGTTCTAGTGGCTAAGCATTGGAATGCTCTACCACCTTCTATTAGAGCCAAGCCTTCTTTCTGGACCTTCAGATCCTAGGTGAATGGCTGGCTCTTCTCCCAGCAACATTAATTTACACCTCAGTTTCCTTATCTATCATTGTTCTTATGTAACTAACCAGGGTAGCTGTGTTTTCCGCATCTATCATTATTACCACTGTTGTGAGGACTGTTCCTCAATTTTACTCAGTCTCCTCCTTATAACATCATTCTTGCTTTGCCGACCAATCTGTAACATCGTCTTCACTTCCATTTCTGCCTGTATGTTTGATCAATTTACCTGAAAATATTGGTTTCATTAATGTACTTATATATATTTCTGCAATGACTCAAATAGTGCCCATATACCTCTGGGTTAGGCGCGCTCTATAAATAATAAACTAAACTAAACCATATCCCTGCTAGTTGAATGCACGTTCTTCCAATTGATAGGTATTTATTAGTTT
Organism: Ambystoma mexicanum; assembly: GCF_040938575.1. Taxonomy (NCBI): domain Eukaryota; kingdom Metazoa; phylum Chordata; class Amphibia; order Caudata; family Ambystomatidae; genus Ambystoma; species Ambystoma mexicanum. The sequence goes on along the minus strand of NC_090934.1, from coordinate 685,273,255 downwards.
ATTATTCCACATACAACATGTGGATGGCTGGGGATCTTAACAACTTCTAGCTATTGCTAAACATTCCAGTAAAACACTACGAAAGACTAAAGGCCTCATCACGAGTTGGTCAGTGCTGTAAAAATGTGGCAGTAATAGCATTACCGCCACATTACTGCAGTTGGGTGGAAAATTGAAGGATTTACCTCCAGCTCTGAGCTATTTATAAATCTGCCTACTTTCTGCTAATTTTCGGTGCAGTTACCACAGCGGAATTACTGCTGCATTAATTGAACCGAAAATGCCCCATTGAGTCCAATGGATTCCAGAAAAATGGGGACGTATACCGCCACCTGAAATTTGGTGGGAATACCTCCGGACCAAGTGGCGCTTGCGGTAATTGCATTGGGCGGTTTCTTCTGGCAGATTTACCACTGTGATACCTCCCAACTCGTGATGAGGCCCTAAGTAATTCCCCTTTATTTCAAAATCCTGACAACTGCACTTGGGCTCTAAGCCCAAAATAATTCCTAACATACTGAGAAATAACCTGTCTAGTTATTGTATCTATTTTACAGAAACCCCTGTGTCAAAAACCAGACCAAGCCAGGCATTCCACAAACATGGATTAAGTCTGCCTCTTTCAAATGCATTCTGTCCTCCCACATATTCCTCATCTTTGATATATCCAAGTCTGCGTGCAGCTTGCTTCGCAATTTTATTTTCATAGGGTCGTGCAGCGTCAAGTCTTGGTCTTCAACAGCCTCTGTAGCGTCCCTCGTGACGTTGATGCTGGTATATGAAGCACACGCGCTGACCGTTACATCATTTCAGTTTTTTCTGCATTGCTGCGTGCTTCGGAGCCATTTGCCTCAGTGAAATTTCAATTGTGTTTGTTTCTACAATCAAGGCCATTCGATATTCTTCAACAGGTCATCGACACCGAAGACCGGTTTCAAACAGTGTTCAGACTGTGGGGCAACAATTTCCATAACAGACCCTCACTGTCTCTGTCTGTGGTATTTGGGGATAGGCCTCAAGGTGGACGACTGTGGCTCATGCCAGTCTGACTGTCAAGGCCTTGCGGGAAAGGAAGGGGGAACTTGATGCTGGTAAATCCTCTACCAAATCCCCATCCATTACCCCATCCAAGAGAGTCATCCTCCGATTCGAGGGATGTTTTCCCCAAGAGAAAACAATCGAAACATTGGAGTTGATCGAGGTTGTGTTCAAGACGCTCATCATCTCCTCACAAAAATAGTAAGAAAAGGCGCTGTAGAACCTTATTGCTGTCTTCCTCTCCCAAAAAAGTATTGTTCCCAAAGAAAACCTTGACTCCTGCAGAATGGGAAATCTTCCACTTAAAAATGCTTGATGTTTTTCAGCAGCAAGCTCCTCAGAGTGCCCCTCTCAAGGACTCTGTGAAACAAAGGCACTCCTCTGTGTCTGACGACCAGAAGGGAGTCTTCTGTGTCTCCTTCTCGCACGCCCAAGTGCCCGGGAAGAGAAACTCCTCAATGCAAGTCGAAGTAGTCTTCATCGACACAATAGAAAATGTGGTATCCAGTCGATTTACTGAACCCATTTTCAGGGTGGTGCGTTGTGTGCAACACCAAAATACTGAAAATGTAATTAATTAAATATATATAAATATATATATATATCGGGGTAAGGGGTTGAAATGGGTGGGGTTCGGGTGGGGTTACATGGATAGAAAAACGGGGAGCTTGTGCCCCCAACCCCCAGATAAAAAATAAATTCAGTCTTTTTTTGGTATTTTGGTGTCGGTGAAACGTACCACTCTGCAAATGGGTTCGGTAAAATGACATTTAACCGAAAAAGCCAGTGTCTACCCTCTTGAGGCCTTCATCTCCGGTATCAAAGCCTTCATCTCCGGTATCAAAGCCATCCAGTTTATCTCCTGAATCTTCGAGCCATGTTAAACAGTCGGCTCATTCACTAACCGCTTCGAGAAAACCGGCAAAACCCTTGACGCCATTGACACCATCGGAGCATACAGTGACTCAGAAGACTGTAAAACCAGTTGTTGTACTGACCAGGTCATGTAAACAGCTTCCTCTGGCTGATTTCTTTAGGCAAATGGATTCCGTATTCGAGGAAGATGAGAAGGATCAGGCCCCTTTTGGTTATGAGTTTGGAACATCAAATGTTCCAGAAGAACTTATTTCTCCAGATTCCAAAATGCAAAATCTTGTGGTGACCCTTAAAGAAACCAGCAGGTGGGAGACATTTCCTGAGGCTGATTTTGGAAACCCAGCAGTGTTTGGGTATGCCGATCCTTCAGATAGATCTGTGATTTGCAAAGTAGCTGAATATCAGGGGTGATCTAAACCTGCAGTAACTATAGAGACTGATGACTTTACTGATATTTTAGACAGTGGTCCAGTTAAGGAGGCTGTACTAACCTTTCATGCTGCATTACAGGTAAGGGTTATGGAAAATTGGCTGAAGCCAGATTCCATCCCCACTTGTAAATAAACTTTTAACAAAAAAGTACAGAACAGCTTCTGTGGACCCTCCTTTTCTGAACAGGCATCCTACACTAGAGAACCTGCTTGTTCAAGCGGCAACAGTTTCGTCTAAGTCTGCAGCTTATTCTCTACTACTGCACACGAATAAGATGGAAAGTTTACTTTTTGGGAAAGAGAGTGTTTAGTGCAGGAAGCATGGCACTAAAAATCGGCCAGTGCTATGAGTGCCTTGGCTAAATGCACACACACCCATTGGGGTGTGTAGCTCCCCTTACAGTAGAAAATATTCCAGAGGGAAGGGAAGGCTTTTTAAGCCTAGTGCAAGATGGAAAAGATGCTATGAGGCAGTCTATACAGTCCAGCCTGGATACGGTTGATTCCGTAAGTAGGTCCATGGCTGCCAGTACTGTGCTTAGGCGCATGTCATGGCTCAGAAAATCTGTTTTGTCTGCGGATGTCCAGGCACGTTTACTTGACATGCCTTTTGATGGGACGTTTCTGTTTGGAGAAAAGGCTGACAACAGTCTGGAGAAGTTAAAGGCTTCAGGAGCTGCAGCTAAATCAATGGGGGCAGCAATCAGACAATCCCAATCTTCAGGTCAAGGATGGAGAGGACGTCTTTTCTACCCTCAGCTGGGCTGCAGGCGGAGCAGCAAAATGACTCCCTCACCCACAAGTCTGTGGTAAGAGGCAGACTGTCACATCACCTCTGCAGTTGGCGAAGCATAACATCGGGTACATGGGTGTTACAAAAGGTAGCAGACGTGTTACTGCCTTCCATTTCTAAAGAAACTTCCCGATTGCCCCCGAAAGACAGATCCGCCTTGGTTCCAGATCCGCTCCTTCAACAGGATATTTTTATCCTGTTGGAGAAAGGTGCAATAGAGCTGTACCTGTAGCAGAGAGGAACCATGTTTGGTACTCTCCATACTATCCGATGCCCAGAAGGACGAGGAGTGAGACACATCTTGGACTTGAGATGCTTGAGCAAGTTCCTCAGGAAGGACAAGTTCAAGATGGTAACTCTTTTGCAGATTCTTTAGGCCCTTCAACTCTTCACCCAGCTACAGCCGACAGAGCAGGAGCTCATGTGCTGACCGGAAGGCTGCTGGAGCAGCCTCACATGCTTTAATGACGGAGATGGCTAGGTAAGCACAGAGCACGAGGCCCGCAACCGTAGCCCCGCTCCATTTCATTTCCTCTCTGATGACTTCAAGTGGCAGAAATGTTTACTCTGCAGATATACATATTACTGCCTGTATGCACTGCTGTGCATTTAAAAGAAATCTTCAGCTACTTCACAGCCTCTGCTGAAGAATTACGTGGAGTAGTCTGTTAAGATGGCCGCCACCTTCATCGTGACATCCTCCACCCTCCTCGCATGATCAGCTGCATTCCACCGACGTTCTGATTGGCAGCATCGAAATTCATTACATCCAATCACTTTCGCCGGCAGGCGAGTGCCGGCCCGTAGCAAGGCATGGATTGATGCACACTGCTGACTGTGCTGACCGTGCAGAACCGGCGGAAAGGCGAGGGAACGCTGACTTGCCTCTTCTTACTCCCACATCTCGACTGATGGCAACAACCGCCTGGTCATAACGACGGCACCCTTATACCAGTATATCAACGCTTCATTACAGTGAGTGTACTTGGTAGCAAGCCCCCTGTTTACCTGAACTCCCAGCGCTCTTTAATTTGTTGAACTTCAATCTCAATGCCGGCAACCGTCGCACTGCTCCCATGTGTCCATGCCCCCAGTCTGCACGTGCTAAACACTATTCTACTTACACTCTGCTAACTGCACCTATGTCCGGTATAAACACTAGTTGCCCCAGCTAAGTGCAGCGAAATTTCTATCTCCTCCCCTACCTTTTAATCAGCCTAAAGCTGATATATTGTGTGATAACAATCACCTACCTCTCCAAGCCACAACTGGGCTACTACTGTTAAAGTGTGCTGCTCACTGTCTTACTGCGTTTGCAGGCACAATGGCCTCGTATGGTGGACAACCACATATATCAGTCTAGCCTAATTTACGCATACTGCATTCCCAGTGGATCTTGCCCAGTTGTGAACAGTCTGCACATTCAACTTAGCCTGCATATTCAATTTAGCCTAATTTTCTGCATTGCATTACTCAGAGATTTGCCCAGTTGTGAACAGCCTGCATATTCAACCTAGCCTAATTTTGTGCATAGCATTACTCAGAGATTTGCCCAGTTGTGAACTGCGCGCTCATGTTAAACTAGCCCGTCTCACATATAGCCATGAACACTAGCAAGACCCCGTTGAATCAGCTACTCCTATCATTACTTTGCCTCTACACTATCATGGCCTTCATCAAGATCGTACCTTGCCCAACTCAGCAGAGAAACAGCAGACTAAGATCAAGACTTTCCCGTCTCTATGAGCCAACGATTGCACCATCCACCTTTTCTCATACTAAAATTAAGCGATCTAAAACTAAATACCACCCCCCTCATAAACTTAGTAGCACCACCTCGACTATATTAGGAGCACTAATTAATGCCAGATCCCTGGTGGCACATGCCACTGAAATTTTAGATACTCTATCTAACGGGAACTTGGACTTTCTAGCAATAACCGAATCTTGGCTTCACGACGCAGCCGGCCCTGCCCTTATGCTAGCTATTCAAGACGGCTACCATATAATCAGAATAGACAGACCCAATGCCAGAGGAGGCGGTTTAGCTATCCTCTCCAAAACTAACCTTGCCATTAGACTCGCCACGTCACCTGCATACCCCTCAAGCAAGGTGCTTACAGCCAAACTACCCATATCCAGTAATCGGACATTAGCCATTCATCTGGTTTACAGAACCCCGGCCCATTGGGAACCTTCGAGGAGGATTTATCTAGCCAATAACATGAAAGACTCCTCACAGATCCTACTGTTGGGAGATTTCAATTTGGGATTCAATGACCGTGAAAATAAACAGGCCCAATCAGTAGCAGCCATATTGGCGGCTCATGGTCTCACACAAAAATGTCTTACACCGACCCACATCAAAGGTAGGACACTCGACTGGGTGGCCGAGTTGAATTGTAATATCTCCATTACCAACATTACCCCGTAATCCTGGACTGACCACCACCTAATCAGTTTTTCCTCCACACTCGAACCTCACTGTTCTAAAGCCATTGCCATGGCACCACCACTCCCAACCAGAAGGAAGAAGGATATTACAGTAGACAAACTTCTACCTCACCTACACCCATCAATGCCCTCACCAGCAACGCAGACCCAAACCTTCTGGTGGAGGTCTTTAACAACTCTATGACAAAGGCCCTTGACACAATCGTACCCATTAAACTACGCAAAAGTAAGCAGGAAGCGCACCTTAACACCTGGTTTACACCATACCTTAAAGAACTAAGACTCCAAAAACAAAAACTACATGCCACATTGCGCCACTCTCCTACGGATGAGAAAAAGCTAAACTAACTAACTTTGCTTACATGTATAAAAAATAAATAATCTTTACAAAAAAAAATACGTTCAACGACAGAATTTCAATGGCTTAATCCAATACTAATTCACTATCCTCCGTGAAATGGAAGCACCCACCCCCCCCACAGATAATGTCCCCAAAGACGAGCAATGGACAATCAGAACGCCCTGTCAAATAATCCCTCCAACTGAAAATGGCCAATAGAAAATCCCTACTGCTCCAGACTGATCCACAACCTGCCTCTTCTTTCATACCAGATAGATGTATCACTCCCTTTAGTTTCAATGAAATCTCCATCTTGGAGAACGAGAAAATAATACCGTCCTTAAAGCCATCGAACTGCCAGGGTGACAACTGCCAGCACAAATCATAAAGGATGCAGCCAGAGACTTAGCGCCATTCATCTCAAAACGTATTAAAGCTTCCTTCAAAAGCAACATGGTGCCTAACAACCTTAAAGAATCATGGGTTCTCCCACTGTTAAAAAAGCAAACTCTAGACCCTTCCATCCCAACTAATTACAGACCCATCACCACAGTCCCCTTCCTCCTCAAAATATATTTTTTTTTTTAAAAGAATTTTATTAATTTTCCAACACAACCAACAACACAAACCAAATACGCAGTGCAATCCAAAATCATTACATTTAATATCAGTTGATCATTGTTCACTGCTCCCCTGTGCCCGCCCCCCTCCGCGAGCCTGTTTGTCCTTCACATCTAGTATCTGCCTCACATGGATGAGCGTCATTGTCGTCAGATTCCTCTGAATCTAACATTATTCCAAATAGACCAGATATTAATGTTTTCCATGCCATCAGGGTACCTATTTCCTCTTCCCAGGACATGCTACTTGCCTCCTGCCACACCATCGTTTCAGCTTCCGCCCATTTCTGTAAGTCCTTCCACCACACCTCCACGCGTGGCTTATAACATTTTTTCCATCCCATAGCTATCCTTCGTTTAGCAAGCACATATGCTAAGTCTTTCAATTTACCCACATGTTTCAGCTTCTGAGGCCTGGGAAACCCTCCCAACAGGCAGGCCCAGGCCGTATCAACGGCAAGCGTGACCCCTTTCTCTGCTAAAATTTCCGGAATTTAGATATCCTCAGCGGGGTCATGTACGCTCTATGCGTTACATACAGCTGTACCTGCTGCAATCTGGCATTCCTAGATACTTTCTTATGGTATCCCAGGGCCCGCTCCCACATCCCATGTTCCATTTGGGCTCCCACCTCTGTTTCCCAATCCAATCTCAAATGTGTCAATTCCTTTCCAACCTTAGCCATTACCATCTCATACAATCTAGAGATTTCATGCCCCCCGTCAGTTGTGTCATATATCACTCCCATGTTGGCATCCGGCTCCTCTGCCAGAATTGTCTCAGGCCACCTTAACCGTATCTTCCGCACCAACCTGCAATGTGTTACGTATTGGCCCCCATGTAGTCCCACCTCCTCCCCAAGTCCTTCAAACTCCTTGATGGCCCCTTCATACCATATATCACCTAACATTACTAGTCCCACTGACTCCCAATAGGTTCTGATAATCACCCTCAGTTGCTCGTCTCCCCCCTCCAAGGCAACCAGTGGCACATGCGGGGAACACGGGAGCGGGTCCCCCATCATTGTACATGTCCGTCGCCACATTTTCCACCCAAGCCTCATCATCCCCGGGTACTCCTTTATTGCTGTCTCAGGCAACCAGATAATTTCTTTCAGGTAAAACGGGGCACAATCATGCCCGAACAATCTAAATTCCGGGGTCTCTTCATCGGAGAGCCATTTGGCCACATACTGTAATTGACACGCTATATAATAGGCCTCAAAATTAGGTAGCTTGACACCCCCTTTTTCGTGAAAGTTCTGCAATTTCCAGAGCGCTACTCTATTTCGGGTACCATGCCACAAAAAGTCTCTGCACACCCCATCTAATTTAACAAAAAGGCTCTTAGGAATCATGTGTGGGATATTGCTAAAATAATGCAGGAGCCTAGGCAGAACCACCATCTTAAGCATCGCTACCCGCCCCATCATTGCCAAGGGCAACTTTTCCCAAAAACTCGTGCATTTGCGGATTCTTTCAACAGCCATCTCGGTATTACACCTGTGTTCCTCCTCCACCGTATGGCACACATCTATTCCCAGGTAGCGAAAAGAACTCACAGTCCACGGTACCTGCAACACCGGTAACCTTTCCACAGGGATTCCTCTATAGCTACCCAACGGGAAAATGCTGGATTTCTGGGGGTTCACCGCTATTCCGGATAACCTCGCATACCTTCCCATGACCTCCAGAATATACTGCAGGTTTTCTTCCGGGTATCTCAAATATAATAACAAATCATCCGCATACAGGGATATCAGGTGCCGTTCCCTCCCAACCTCGATACCTATTGCATCGTATTGCTGCCTCAGGTACAGCGCCAGAGGTTCCAGAGCCAATATATACAACATCAGAGAGCAGGGGCACCCCTGTCTAGTGTCCCTGCTAAATTGCCACCTCTCCGATATCACTGTACCCGTCCGCACTCTGGCCAATGGGGCACTATACAGCATCTCCGCCTATCTAATGTACCCAGGCCCCATACTCTCCCAAAGCCGCCAGCAGCCACGCCCATCTGACCGAATCGAAAGCTTTCACCGCGTCTAACGACACGATTGCCATCTCACCATCATTGACACATCCCCATTCGATCACCCGATGGAGTCGCCTGTGGTTGTGAGTGATGTTTCTGTCCGGGACATAGCCCGTTTGGTCCGGGTGGATCAACTTGCCTATTACTTTCCGCAGTCTATTCGCCAGGACAGCCGTTAATATCTTGCTGTCCTGGTTCAACATCGACAACGGCCTGTACGTTCCGCAGCTATGCCCAGGTTTATTGGGCTTCGGGAGCGGTATTATGACAGCCTCTCTGAGCGACTCCGGCAACCGTTTCACCTCAAACGCCTCATTGAGCATTTCCAACATAGGGGGAGCACTTCCGCCCCATATGCTTTGTAAAATTCACTAGGTAATCCATCTACTCCCGGGGTCTTACTAGTGGGTAGCTGCCGAACAACCTCCTCCAACTCCTCTAACGTAATTGGAGCATCTAGTTCTTCCCTTTCCTCTGTGCTTATCTTAGGCAACCCAATGTCTTGCAAAGTTTACAGCATTTCATCCCGGCTACCTCCTCCTCCATCCCCATACAATTCTCTATAGTAGTCCGCAAATTCACTATTTATTCTCTCCTGGGTCTCTACCACCTCCCCATCTTCTCTAATTATTGTCCTAATCGGGGGTCTCAGGGTTTCCCTTTTGTATAGCCACGCCAAGAGACGGCCCGTTTTATCTCCTCCTGCATGTTGTCTCTCAATGTACTTTTTGTAATTGAGGTTAGAGCCTTTCCCAGTATACCATGCACTGTTGCTGTAGTTTAAGCACCAGCTCGGTGTCCATGCACTCGCTTTTTAGTTCTCTCTCTAACTCGCCTTCCACTCTTTGTAAATCGGCCAGAACCCCATCCTGCAGGCCTTTCGATTTAGCAATGGCCACACCCCGCACCACCACCTTGAAAGCCTCCCACAGTGTCCCTGCCGAGTCAACACTGCCTGTATTCACCTCAAAATAACTAATGATTTCTTCTCTTACATCTTCCCGAACGGAGGCGCCACGTCGTAATCCGTGCCCTAGGGCGGCCGTATTGCCACCCCACTACCAAGGGCGAGTGATCCGACAGGACCCTCGCTTTATATTCTATACAAGAAATTTCTACCATTACATCCGACGTGGCAAAGACATAATCAAGTCTAGTATGCAGCTGCTGTGGGGCCGAGTAGTGTGAATACTGCCTCTCGTTAGGGTTCTTAATTCTCCACACATCTACCAGTCCGAAGTCATCTAGCAACGCCTGCAACGCTCGAGCCGCTGGGGCAGGCCTGACCATCTTGTCATCTGACATGTCCACTACGGTGTTCAGCACACAATTGAAATCCCCTCCCCAAATCACTGCGCCACCCACGCAACAGCTCAAGTTGGCGCACATAGTCCGGAAGTACTCCGCCGTGTTTTGGTTAGGGGCGTACGTGTTTACAATGCACACCTCCTTATTCTCCACCACCCCTTGCACCGTGGCCAAACGTCCCTCAGTATCCACCAATTCCTGCCTCAGCTGAAACAGGACATGCGGCGCCACCCAAACCAGCACACCTCTAGCATAGGCCGAGTACGTGGACCCCACTACAATACCTTTCCACTTTCTTTTCACCAGCTCCAGTTAATCTCGGGACAAATGTGTTTCTTGTAATAGCGCGATGTCTATTTTCTGTCTTTTCAAATACAGCATGACCTTGTTCCGTTTTAGATAGCTATTGAGCCCCCTGACATGCCACGTCAATATTTTAAGCTCCCCATGATTCATCAATACCTTTCTCTCTCCCTTACAACCTCCCCCATCCACCTGCGCAATCCAGGGACAATGCTAGGGCTATTCCCTGTAGGCTCGCGATTAAACTCAAACTCCCCAACACTATATACACACCAAACTCCCAACTTCCCTCCCCTCCCCTCACCCCTCCCATCCCTTCCCCTGCAACTCCCTCCCCAACTGTTGCCCAGCTCCATCCCTGGATCTCAGGCACCCCCACATCTAGCCCTGTCTAGTACGCTCAGAGCTCTGTAGGGTGAAGTCGCCCTAATGGCCACTTAACTATTAATACTAAATGGGGGTGTGAGGACTAGTCCTGAAATGCTCCTGCCTAAAGCAACAGCCATAGTGCAAACAATACATTATCTGTCCCATTCCAGGCCCGTCTACAAACAGGCCACTTCAGTGACTATAATCAAGTCCCATAGTATCAAGCAACACCATCTCCGATTACTGTTTACTTATCTCCTTCGCCTCTTCCTTCCGCCTGGACATCTGGCTCCTGGGGGCAGCCCTGCGTATCTAACCATCCCATGGCATCCTCCGGAGTGTCAAAAAAGAGAGTTCTGTTTTTATGAAAGACCTTCAGCTTTGCTGGGTAAAGTAGCATATATTTCTGCCCCGCCTCTCTGTCTCCTCTTGACCACCCCAAAGTTCATTCGTCTCCTCTGCACCATCAGGGTGTAGTCCGGGTAGGCTCTTATCTTTGCCTCCCCTCGCATGATTGTTCCACCTTTCCGAAAGTGTTCCAGAATCCTCTCCCGATCTCTATAATTAAGGATCTTGGCAATCACTGGCCTGGGCGGGTTGCCTGGTGGCGGCCTCCTCGTCAAAGCCCTGTGCGCCCGCTCCACAGCAAATCCCTGCGACAAAACGCCTCCAGTGATCTCCTGTAACAGCATGCTTTCAATAAACTCCGTGGGGTTGCGGCCCTCTGTTCCCTCTGGTATGCCCACAATGCGGATGTCGTTCCTTCCGCTTCCTCCGCTCTGTTCTCTCGGTTGCTCACTCTTTGCGCCAGGGCATGCAGTTCCAGCTTATGAGTGGCGCAGTCAGCTGTGTTCGAACTCCCTTCTTTTTCCAGGCTCTCTGTGCGCTCCGACAGGGACCTCACGTCCTGTCGAAGCAGGTTCACCTCCTCCTGCAATTAACGGACCTTATGGTCCAACACAGTTTTCAAATCAGCCACTACCATTTCAAGCTTGGCCTCCCAGGCTGCTTTCAAATCAGCTTTCAGCTCCGCAATTGCAGCCAGAACCTCTTGATTGGGGCTTGCGGCGGCCATGCCACCTGCAGGCAACTTGTCCTTGCACTTAACACCCTCCGGGCCCGTCGGTGTTCTGGCAAAATCGTCCAGCGTAGGTTGCTTAACTCTCTGTCTGAGAGGCTTGTTAGCCATGACGCACTCGCAGTATTGCGCGGGTCCACCCACTTTCACTGCTCCACAATCAGGGGGAGAAGGGCACACTTTCCATTCCAATGATTAACGTCCTACCTTATCATGGGGGGCCACAAAAACTAAGAAGCTCCACCAACCTTCGCCGCTCCCCACTCTCTCCACCGACGTATACCTCGTCGTGCAATGTTCTCCTCCTTGCAATCTCCGGCTCGCCCACTTCCACTTACAGACCACGGTGCAGAGCATCCACTTTTGCACTTTTAACACAGGATCAATGCAGGATCAGAGGAGCTCCTTCGGCGCACGTCTCTTCACATGGCCCTCTTGGCCACGCACCCTCCTCCTCAAAATAATTGATAGAGTAGCTTACCTTCAAATCCAGGATTACCTTGAAGCTAACCAACTAATAGGTTCCTGCCAGTCTGGTTTTCGGCCCCAACAAGGCATGGAAACATCATTAATAGACCTTAAGACCCAAATTGATGAGCTGAAGGACAATGGGAAGGCAGCTATGCTACTCCTCCTTGACCTATCGGCAGCCTTCGACCTGGTGGATCACGCAGTCTTATGCAAACACCTGGAATCGGCTGCTCCTTTTTCAAGTGATGCTATAACCTGGGTCCAGTCCTTTTTAGCAAACCGCACAATGAGTCTTCTCCCCCTCAGCCTCTGCAGACCCCATCCAAATCTCCTGCGACGTGCCTCAGCGTTCCTGTGTCTCACCCACTATGTATAATATCTTTACCAAGCTCCTCTTTGACAAGTTGGATGAACTGGGTGTCACCTACACAAACTATGCAGACGACACCCAGATCCTTCTTTCCCTTTCGGGCAACTTTGTTGAGGGCACAGCCTTGGTAAATAAAATATACCTCCTCATTCAGGCTTGGATGGCATCCCATGGCCTCCGCCTGAATGACGATGTCCTGATGCTGGGCACAGAGTCTAATCTAACCAAACTCAGTCCCAGCTATACCTCCTTTAATATTGACGGCAATACAATTAAGGTGATGCCTGTAGTAAAAACGCCAGGTTTTTACCTGGACTCCACCTTAATACTCACAGGTCAACTCCCTAGCATCCTCGACTGCCTATACTTGTAAACTTATTAGAGCCTGTCGACCATTCCTCTCTGAAACTAGCTGCATCACACTGGCTAACACCTTAATAATGTTAAAATTAGACTATTGTCACGCCCTATACTTAGGCGCCAACAAATACATTCTTGATCAAATTCAAAGACTACAAAATAACGCCCTAAGAGCAGCCCTTAATATACCCAACAGAGAACACATCAAGTTCAGAAGAAATGCCCACTGGTTAAAATTAAATAGCATGATTCTTCTTAAAACTGCTTCCTTCACCTCCAAGTGCCTGAATATTATAGCTCCCCCATACCTTACAGAAAGAATAAACAAGAGGACATCCACACGCCCAACGAGAACTGCTAATGCCCACCTTCTTGAGATTCCGAGATTCATACGAACCAAAGCGGGCAGTTCCAGCTTCCCAGTCAAAGCTGCCACATCCTGGAATGCCCTTCCTTTAGCCTTGAGAACTGAACAACCCTACCGTAATTTCAGATGCAATATGATAAATTGGCTACGCACAAATTACCACTAACATCTTACCACCCAAGACTTACCTCCTGTCTTACTGCTAACTACAAATTAACATATTTACATGTCTTACCGCCTCATCATTGTATCCACTGTTTTTCTATTGTAACCACTGTGACCCCTAGCACCTCTGCACCTCTGTAACCTGCATGTGGTGACTAGTTTGCTATCATTGTTGTAATCATCATTGTATCTTTGTAACCAAGCTTGAAGTATACTTATCTATGTTGCGCCCAGTTACCTAAGGGTTCGGAGCGCATTATCAAGTAAATAAACAAATATAAAAAAAATCTGCGATTGGTTGGTGTGATTGGACCTTCTGGATGCTTACTTTCATGTGCTAATCCATCAGAAGCACAGAAGGTACCTGAGGTACGCGGTTGGCGGTTCTCATTTTCAGTTTTGAGTTCTGCCATTCAGGCTCACCTCCGCCTGAGGGTCTTCACCAAGCTTATGGCAGTGGTAGCAGCAAGTCTAAAGAGGGAGGGGATTTGTATATATCCTTACCTGGACAACTGGTTGATCAAGGCTTGTTCTCTGGAACAGTACCAGAGTAATCTCAGTCGCACCTGCAACTTCGTCAATGAGCTGGTCTTCTCCCTGAACTTCAAGAAGTCCCACTTGACACCATCACAGAAGCTTTTATTTATTGGAGCAGTCCTGGCTTCAGCCTCAGGAAAAGCTTCGTCACCTGAGTTAAGGGCTCAACATCTCTTCCAAATGGTTCAAAAACATCTCCCGGCCTACAACTTCCTAATGTTGCTCGGCCTCATGGCATCCTGCATTTTTCTAGTGCCAGAAGCCTGTCTGCGAATGAGATCCCTTCAGTGGGCTATCAGATCCCAGTGGTCTCAATTCTCCAGCAGAATGACGGACCTACTCCAGGTACCAACAAAAGACACTCTGGATCTCCTGTGGTCAGCCAGCCGAGAGATTGTGATGAGGAGAACCGTTTTGCCAACCGTGGCCAGAGATGACAGTTGTGACAGACGCCTCCCTCACAGGATGGGGAGCGCACATGAGGGATCTTTCAATAAACAGACACTGGTCTCAGTCGGAGTCCAGACTCCAAATCAACCTTTTAGAGCTGAGGGCAATCAGACTAGCGCTGATGGCCTTCCTGCCCTCAATACGGAGGGGGGTGGTGGGGGAGTGTCCTGGTAATGACCGACAACACAGTGGCCATGCACTTCCTCAACAAGAGAGGTCGGTGGGGTCACTGCCCCTGTGCAGAGAGGCAAGGCAGTGCTGGTTCTGGGCACTGAGAAAAGTAATCGCTCTACTGGCAGTTCATCTAGACGGAGAAAAGAACAGGGTGCCGGATGATCTGAGCAGGCAGAATATGATCTCCCATGACTGGGAGTTAGCTCAGGAAGTCATTCTGGAGATCTTCGCCCTTTGGGGAACCCCTCAAGTGGATCTGTTTGCAACCAGTGTCAACCGGAAGTGCGAGCTGTTCTGCTGCAGGGAATTTCTGCAAAGAGGAGCTCTAGGGGACGTGTTCACGGTGGACTAGGAGTTCTAACTTCTGTACACGTTTACGCCAGTCCCCGCCATTCCTCATGTCATCAGGAGGTTGAAGTTCGGGAAAACCATGATCCTCATTGCTCCGGATTGGGCCAGGAAACCTGGTACCTGGACCTTCTGGGAATGCCCATCTGCCCTCCAATTTGTCTTCCCGAAAGAGAGGACCTTCTCTTGCAACAGGGAGGTCGCATTCTACACCTAGAGATCAGGACTCATGGCTGGTGTCTGAAAGGGTGAGATATAAGGACCTTACGGAAGACGTAATGGAGGTGTTGCTTTCGGCTAGAAGACCAGCAACTAAATCCCTGTAGCACTACCGTTGGAATACGTTTTGCAGCTTGTGCAGGGAAAAGAAACTTGATCCCTTTACATGTAAACTTTCCCATAGTCTATTTTTCTTGCTCCACCTAACCCATTCGGTGTTGCAAGTGGCCATGGTGAAGGGCCACTTAGCGGCACTATCAATCTTTAAGAGATCTCTGGGTGAGGGATCGTACTTCAAGGTGCCGATTGTGGCACAATTTCTTAAGGGACTAACAAATTTGTTTCCGCCTGCTCCCTTCATCGTGCCATCATGGGACTTGAATTTGGTACTATGATGTCTTATGGGTGCTCCATTTGAGCCCTTACATTTGTGTCCTTTGAGAATGGTCACTATGAAAATGGCCTTTTTAGTAGCTATCATGTGTGCCCATAGGGTAAGGGAGCAAGCTACAAGCCCCGTCTTCTAAACCATCTTTCAAATCCTTTTTTAAGGACAAGGTAGTTCTACAATCATCTTTCTTCCGAAAGTTGTGTCAGAGTTTCACCTTGCACAAAGGTATCATGTTGCCAACTTTTTATCCACCTCCTCATCCATCAAAAGAGGATTAGAGACTACATTGTCTGGACTCTAAAAGGGTACTAAGTTACTACATTACACGGACGGCAGGTGTTTGTCAAGCTGACCAGCTCTTCATTGGTTATGCTGGACAAAGATTAGGCTTGGCGGTCACATAACAATCTCTAGATGGATTGTCATGTGCATAACAGAATGCTACTCTTTGGCAGGTAAAGATTCGCCTAAAGGTTTGAGTGCGCATTCCACCAGGAAAGAGGTGTGCCAGTGCAGGACAGTTGCATAGCGGCAACCTGGTTGTCCCTTCATACGTTCAGTACATTTTACTGTGTAGATTCTTTATCAGGAGAGGAAGCCAAATGTGGCAAAGGGGTCCTCCATAATATAAACAAATAAGTAAATTCTTGGCACCCACCTCCTGAAACAAACTGCTTTGGGAGTCTATCAAAGATGAGGAATATGTCAGAGGACACAATCCATTTGAAGGAAAAAGTGACTTACCCGGGGTAAAGTTCTTTCTACTGGATGCTCGTTCCACGTATTGCTCATCGCCCTCCCATCCTTCCGCTCTTGCTTGCCTAGAATTTGTGTCTTACACCTTCCTTTCTCACAAAGTGGAGATTGTCTCCTCCTATGACACAGCATGCAAATTAAAGGAGGAAAAATCTAGAACTGAGGTAGCGGTCAGCGTGCGTGCTTTATATGCCAGCGTCGACGTCAATGAGGGACGCTACGGAGGCAGTCCAAGACCAAGACTCAATGCTGCACGACGCTCAACCCTATGAAAAAAAGAATTCCGAAGCAAGCTGCAAGCAGACTTGGATATATCAAAGATGAGCAATACGTGGGAGGAACATCCAGTGGAAAGAACGTTACCACGGGTAAGAAACTTGTTCTTCCCATACTTTTGTGCACCTGTAGTGTCTAAAATTATTTATTCCATTTGTGCAACCAAGCAGGTGTATAGTACCACCAAAGCATCACAATTTGTGATTCAATAAGAGAATGACCCTGTGGATAGTATTTAAGCACGGGTGCCATGTACTTGTCTGGTCTACCCTATCACAATATGGGGATCACTTTCATAGCACCACATCCTCCTTCATCTTGTTGCAGTCAAACAACTGAAAGTATTTAGTTATTGTGTCTTTCACTTTGAATGTTTGAGCAAAACAATCTCCATAGCCTCATTCAACTCGTGTAGATGAACCACTGTAACTACAAAAAGAGCCTGATTTGTAATAATTTGAAACAAATCACCATTAGGAATTTAAAAGCTGTGCACAAACGGGTTAAATGAGAATCGAACCCATAGGTGTAAATTGTCCTAATCATTTCAAACCCTGTACCTCCCACCTACCCACTTTCTCATCATTGATTATTGGTGGGTGGAACCGGTTCCCACCCGAGACTAAAATGTGCATGTATATTCCGAAGTTTAAATCGTGGTCTAATTTCCGGCCATATGTGCACAGGGGCTTCCAAGGATTTTGGCCTTACCTTTTTGAAACATGTGGGCGTCTCCAACTTTACACTTGCCGCACCATCCGGTTTCCATTTTCAAAGTTTTATTTTTTCGAGAGTGCCCTCCTGAGTTAGTCAGGTGAGGATGGGATGTACCTTAAAGTCAATAGGGGACCATCAATTCAAGTTAGAAAATTGTAGAGCAGTAGTAATGGAAAGAAAAAAAGATAACTCTATTTTTAAAGATCTGTAGAATATTAAAGGACTTCTTATGGGTCTAAAATATGAATTTTCTTTTACTTTTTGTTGAATTAGTATATGTAACCAATGTGTTAATAAGAAATGTATGAATACTAATTTAAGTACCCGGCTTCACCCCAGATGTCCATTCTCAGATTTGTTTTCATATTCCACCCTAAAAGATGATCATATATTGTTGTTTGCCACAAAGAAAAAACGTGATACATGTTAAATTCACTAATTAATTGAACACCAAATTTTCATTTATCTCTGATTTAAATTCTCACATGAACATCATATTTGTATGCTTACTCTGATTATGCGCAGTGTTAGCAGTGCTGGCCAAAACACACACTGCAAATAATCAGAGTAAGCATACAAATATGATGTTCATGTGAGAATTTAAATTGGAAGTAAATAAAAACGTGGTCAATTCATTAGTGAAATGAACATGTATCAAAACAAATCAATGAAAAGTAAGACACACTAAATTTCTTTAAAAAAAAATTGAAAACAAAAAACACGCAAGACCAGTTTAGCACAGACAACGCAGCGCGATGATGAGCACTTTCTACAAATGACCTGTAGGGCGCCTGTCTCTCCCCCATTTTTAAAAAAATATGTATTTTATTAGCTTTCCAACATGACAACCATATAGCTCAATACATCATTATACAAATTAACTCACTTATCGTTTCCTGTTACATTCCCCCCCAACTGCCACCTCCCCCAGCCTACAGCACCTTTCGACCTTCCCCCGCCCACTCCTACCAACATTTCCACCGTTACTCCGCCTCTGAAGGGCGATCTCTCTGCCATGGAACATTCTCCAGGCGACCAATGTCTCTACTTCCGCCTCCCGTCCACTGCCTGCTGCTTCGTACCATACCGTTGTTTCGGCGTTCGCCCATTTCTTAAGATCTTGCCACCAGACCTGTGCCTGCGCTTTACTACACACTTTCCAGCTCATTACTATTCTAGGTTTAGCTAGCATATACGCCAGGTCTTTGAGTTTACTCACGTGTTTAGCTCTACGAGGCCTGATGCACCTCCCCCTTCCCCCCGTAACATGCACGCCCAAGGGGAGCTCACGTCCAAATGTATCTCTTATTCTGCCAAGAAGTGGGCCACCTTCTTCCAAAAATCTCCTATTTCGGGGCATGACAAAAATATATGTACCATTCCTGCGTTCACTTCCCCACATTTCGGACACGCCTGTGTACCCGAGTGTTTAAACTTAGCTATTTTCTTAGGGGTCATGTATGCTCTGTGGGTGATGCATAACTGAATCTGTTGCAACTGCGCATTCCTCAATACCTTTTTATGGTATCCTTGCGCTCGGACCCACAGCCCGTCTTCCATTGATTCCCCCACATCCTCCTCCCAGTTTAGTCTCGTCTGGACCACCTCTTTCTCAACCTTCGACATCAGCAACTCATATATACAGAGACCTCATGGCCCCCCTTCTGACGCGTCATAAAAAGGTTCAATAACTGCCGCAGGCTGTTTGGCCAACACTGCTTCGGGCCACGTGCCTTTGATAATCCTCACCAGCCTAGAATATGTGATATGCTGTCCCCAATCTAACCCTGTGTCCTCTACCAATGTATCAAACTCCTTAACCTCCTGTCTCGCCACACATCCTCCATTGTCACTATGCCTACCGGTTCGCACTTCCTTCTGATGTTCAGCCTCATTTGCTCGTCTACTCCTTCTAGTGCCACTAGCGGAATCTGTGGGGAACACAGGGACGGGTTCTCCATTAGCTGGCAAGCTCTACGCCATGTCTTCCCTCCCAGGTCCAACAGTCTGCCTTCTCCCACCCTCTGTTGTTTGTCAACCATATCCTCTCGTTCAAGAAATAGGGGGTGCATTCAGCACTCAACAGTTTACTCAACTGTTTGATCTTCCGATAGCCACCTTGCTACATATTGGAGTTGGCTAGCCAGATAGTATACCTCAAAGTTTGGCAATCTAATGCCTCATAGCTCATACGGGTTTTGTAACTTCCACAATGCTATTCTATTCCTGGAATTATACCAGATAAAACCCCTGAATATGCTCTGTAATTTCGAAAAGAATAGTTTGGGTATTGTATATGGGATGTTAGCAACATAATGTAATAGCCTAGGCAGTGCCACTATCTATAGTAACACCACTCTTCCCATCATAGTCAAAGGTAGTTTGGCCCAAAATACCATACTTTTTTCCTATTTTAAATACCGCCTTCACAGTATTTTGCCTATTTTCGTCTTCGGAATTATAATATACGTCTATTCCCAGGTATCTAAATGTCTGTTTCCCACTTAATCTGTAGTACCGACAATGTGTGTTGTGGCATTCCTACGTATCTCCCCAGGGGGAATATGCTTGACTTTTTTGGGTTAACTGTTATGCCAGAGAACCTGGCATACCGTTCCATAAGCTCCAGAATGTATCGTAGATTCTCTTATGGGTACCTCGGGTACAACAGCATGTCATCCGCATACATCGATATGGAGTGTTGCCGTCCCTTACTGCTGATTCCTACTTCCCAATATTGCTGCCCTAAATACGCTGCTAAGGGTTATAATGCTAGGAAGAAAAGCATCGGGGACCACAGGCATCTCTGTCTGGTGCCTTTGCTCAGTTGCCATCGTTCTGAAATGCTTGTTCCCATTCTGACTCGTGCCAATGGCTTACTGTTGTTATGCTCACTTGGTCTCTACGTGGATGTTGGGGCACGGTTGGAGCCCTCCCTGGACTGGACTCCCCTGGCTCAAGCTCCTTCCTCGACTGCGGTGGCATGGCTGCTCGGGTTGCTGGTTATACCCCTGAGAGAAGGTAGGAGGCAATGAGAATGCTGCGGTGGAACTGCGATCCCCCTCGAACCCTTTGTGCCAGAATGAGATGAGCATGCGTTTTCCCATATGACCTCACCTGTGGTTTTGTAAGAATGAGCTCTCCATCCTGCTTTCTCTCAGTAAGGGCGCCGCAAGTAGACCAAGTTGCGTCACTGGTCCTTGTGCATGGTGGTCCAGATCGGCTGCGACCAATAGTTTTTGTAGCAATGATTGTTTGTTTCCTTTTGTGTTGGTTTTTCCCCAATGATTATTGTCCGTAACGTTGTAATGTCCTTTCTTTTCCCCTTTAGGTATGAAGATGGCCCGCAGAGACGCAGTGATGGAAGAGAGTTCAAAACGGAGTCAACAGGGATTTAGAAGACCCCATAGAAAGGTGAGTTGGGTTTCCGGATGATGTGCAAGGTTTGTAGGTTGCGCGCATAAACGTTAAAAGTTTATGCAGTTGCTAACCTTGTGTTTTCTATCTCCCTTGCAGGTTCGACCTGACGGCGCTTGATGCCGGAATCCGTGAGGATGCGGAGCCGGAGGATGTCTCCGGTGATGTCGGGCGTCCGCAACAGGTAAGAATGCAAGGCGCTGCAAGATTTGAATCGGCAGAGACAGTTAAGGTGCGCGCGGTAGCCGTAGAGTTGGGATCGGGTTCACAGAGCTTCAGGCGATGGCGTAGCTGGTTTCAGGTAAGATGCGCACGTTGCAAGATGGAGTTCTGGAGACTGAAGATAAGCATGCACAACTGGAAACAGGTAAGGATCTGTAGACGGCGGTAAGCGTTACGCTGTACCAGCAGACTAACGTAAAGTGCCAGCACGCGGGTGGGGCTGGCTCATATAGTCTGGCCCCAGCCAATCCCCTTCAGCCCCGCCCTCTGGCCCCACCTTACCACTCCCTCAGACTTCTGCATGTGCTCCCAATGCTTGTGGATGGCTGCGCCCGGCCTGGATGAACGTGCCTTAGGCACACTGTGTGCAGAGCACACTTTCAGATGAGCCTAGCGCCATTGGGACCCTGTGGCATATAAGGGCCCTTGACCGGTGGCCATGACAGCACACCCCCCTCAAGGTTGTCCTTCCTCCTGGTCTCAGTTTGGTGGGATTGTGCCGGTGACATTGTTTGATTAGTCGCGGAGCATGGACAAATTCAGCTCGTTCCCAAGTGCAGTCCTGGGGCCTGTAGCCCTTCCAATCGATCAAATAGTATAGTTTTGAGCGTACCTTCTTGGAGTCCAGAATACTCTTAACCTCATTGTGAGGTGGAAGCAGTGGCAGCCGCCCTGGATACTGGGAGAAAGGAGGGGGTTGGGGAAGAGTCCCGTCAAGTGCTGGCCATCAATGAAAAGAGACAAACTACAGATCCCAAAATGCCCCACGAAATACTGCATCAGGGGGGGAGGCACACCGATGTGTAAAGAAAGGAAAAAGAGGAAAGGGAGAACCGGGTTTCCTTATGTTAAAACCGCCCGAACACAAACAAAGTACAGGGTTAGCCCACAGTGGACGGAGCAGGGAGGAGGTGGGGAATCTGAATCAGGTGTGTTAAAACCGTTGCTGAGAACACATGGGGCTGGTTATGGGGGAGGGGCCGGACAAGGGTTAAATGCAACTCCAAGAGACTCAGGAGGCGTCTTACTTTTCCGGAGCAGCGCGTGGTGAGAGACGCCGCACCCGAGTGGAGTGAGACCAGCCAAGAATACGAGTGGGCTTACTAGTAGTAAGCGGAAAGCTCACAGATTGACACCGTACCCGGTCCAAGGCTCAAGACCTTCCAGTGGAGAGAAACGGCCGCCTAAGAAGAAGGATACGGAGTGGTGAAGTGTGTACTATTGACATTTTGTTAATTTCGTTTTCATGGCCGGCAGACAGGTTGAAGGGTGAAAGCCTGTAATTGCTTGGCTGTTGGCTTGGAACTAATTAAGGCCAGCAGCGGAAGTTTCAAGTAAAGTAAGGCAAAACGCCTGTGCCTATGAGCTGAAAAGAACCATCATCAGTTGGCTGAATTTATTGATCTCTGACCAGTATTTGTTGTGCAATAAACCATTGTGAAAGAACCTCGTTTGTCTCCAGCTGACTACTTAACACTCATATTCAGGTTCACCTGCGATGATCTTTGGTTCTGGTGGTGTTGAAATCATAGTGTCCAGTTTCACTGGTTTTAGAAGAGAGACATGAAAAACTGGGTGGATTTGCATGTTGGCTGGTAAATCTAATTTCATGGCCGCAGGGTTAATAATGGCTTTAATGGGATAAGGTCCGAGATATCTTGGACGGAATGCCCGGGGTTCCTTTAATGGAATGTTCTTAGATGCCAGCCATACCTTCTCCCTGATGTGATATTGCGGGGCATCTCTTCTATGTCTGTGTGCAAATTTCTTTTGTTGTTCCTTGGCTCGGTTTACGTTTTTGGTAGTTTCTTTAAGAGGCTGAGTAATAATTTTATGCAAAGAAGTGATCGCTGGCATTTCTAATTCGTCAAGCGGCTCAAAAGAGGATGTTCTAGGGTGCCAACCACTCATTGTGTAGAATGGGGTCTGTCCAGTGCTAGTATAGATAGAGTTGTTGTATGCGAATTCGCTTAAGTAGAGAATATCTTTCCATGACCCTTGCATTTGCTGTAACATAGATCTCGGGTACTGTTCCAGAGTCTGATTAGTCCTTTCCGTTTGACCATCGGTTTGAGGATGGTGACTTGTGGATGGACGAAGGTCGATTTGGGCTAGCTTACAGCACCTCCTCCAAGAGACAAATTGAGTTCCACGGTCAGAAATCAATACGGATGGAAAACCGTGCAATTTTACAATTTGTTCTAGGAATACTGTGGCCAGAATAGTAGCAGTGGGAAGTCCCTTTAGTGGAATAAAATGTTCCATTTTGGAGAATATGTCTACCACGACCAGTATTGTATTAAATCTATCGCAGGGTGGCAGGTCGGTAATGACGTCCAAAGAAAACTTATGCCATGGCGTTGGTGGTATTTCTAATGGCCGCAACAACCCTGCAGGACTTAAATTCTCAGATTTGCTTTGTGCGTAGACTCCGCAAGTTGTAATGAACTGGGCAACATCTTTTCTCCAGGTGGGCCACCAATAGTTTTTATGGATCTTGGCTCGGGTCTTTACAATTCCAGGGTGTCCTTCCACCAATGACTCATGATAGTTTGCTATTATCTTGGTTTGCATTTCCTTGTCTTGGATATATAGTCTTCCTTGAAAGTATGGTAGGTTATGTTTGATGGAGTACTGGTCCACCTTACTCAACCATTCCTTCTGGGCTGTCTGATCCATCTGTACTTGGAAATCAGTCTTCAAGTCTTCCCAACAGGTAGTTGCAGCAATTTGATTTTGAATCCATTCTCTGGGAATAATGGCTACTGGTTCAGATGGATTATAGGCATCTTTATCCTCTCCCATACGTGATGGGGCATCTGCCTTTCCATTACACACTCTTGGCCTGTAAGTTATAACGAAGTCGTATTCGGCAAAGAAAAGAGCCCATCAAAGTTGACGGGAAGATTGAGCCTTAGCTGTTTTTAAATATTGCAGGTTTCGATGGTCTGTTATAAGTGACTGTGTGTCTTGCCCCTAAGAGATAGTGTCTCCAGGCCTTGAAGGCACCCTTGATGGCTTGGAGCTCCTTGTCGGTGATTGCATAATTCTTTTCTGGTGCTGAAAACAAACGGGACCAGAATGCTATAGGATGAAGCTGTCCTGTCTCCGGGTCCTTTTGTGATAATACTGCTCCCATGGCAATACTGGAGGCATCTGTTTCGACGACATAGGGCAGGTCAGGTCATGGATGTCGAAGTAAAGTTGCTGAGGTGAAAGCTTGTTTTAATTCCTGAAAGGCGTTCTCTGCCTCGGAGGACCAAAAGAATTTTGTATTCTTTTTTAGAAGAGATGTGATTGGGTGGACGATCTGTGAAAACCCTGGGATGAATCGTCGGTAAAAATTAGCAAACCCAAGAAAACTCTGCACCCTTTTTGTAGACGTCGGGATGGTCACTGAAGGATAGCCTCCACTTTGCGTGTGTCCATATGAACCCCTTGTGGAGTAAGCATGAAGCCCAAAAATTTGACCTCTGTGAAGTGGAAGGAGCATTTCTCTACTTTAGCAAACAGTCAATGCTAACAAAGCTTTTCCAAGACTGCCCTTACATGGCCAACATGATCTTCCTTGGACTGTGAATAGATCTGGATATTGTCTGTGTAAACGAGGACGCAGACATCCAACAGTTCGTGGAGTACATTGTTCATAAAGAACTGGAATGCCGCTGGTGCCTTGCATAACCCAAAGGGCATCACATGATATTTGAAAAGTCCATATTTGGTTCGGAAAGCTGTTTCCCACTTGTCGCCCTTTTTAACACGTACAAGGTGATAGGCCCCTCGCAGGTATCATTTTGTGTAGATTCGAGCGCTCTTCACCTGGTCGAGTAATTCGGGGATGAGTGGCAGAGGGTATCTGTACTTAATGGTGATTTGATTCAATGCCCTATAATCAATGCACATTCTGAGGTCGCCTTCCTTCTTGGTTACGAAGAAGAGAGCGGAGGATGCAGGAGACTTTGATGGGCGGATGAATCGGTTAGCTAGGCACTGGTCTAGGTAAATTCTCAGGTGTTGATTTTCTTGTTCCGTTAAAGCGTATATTCGACTGCACAGGATTTGGGCTCCAGGGACCAGGTCGATCTGGCAGTCGTAGGGTCTATGTGGAGGCAGGGTATTTGCTTGTTCTTTTTGGAACACGTCTTGATAGTGTTGATACTCCGGGGGTAAGGCTCCAGCAAGACCAGGATCGTCTTTGCCTTTATTTTTTTGTTCTTCAGGTTTTTCTGGTAATAGGTTTTGCCGCATTCCTGCGGAAAGGTCAGCACTTGCGTTTGCCAGTCAATCCTGGGATTATGGGTTTCTAGCCACGGCATTCCTAGGATCATCTGGAACTGGGGTGCCCCGATAAGGTCGAAGGAGATGTCTTCCCGGTGACCGTCCTGACATATCAGCATAACCTTGTCAGTGTGTTGCGTTACTGGGCCAGATGAAAATTGCGAGCCATCCACTGCGGTAACGTTTTCCGCTTGTAGTTTCTGCTGAAGAGGCAGGCCTATTCGTGCAGCTAGATTTTGATCGATAGAGTTACCCACAGCTCCACTGTCAATATACGCTTCCAAAGCATGTACCTTTTGATAGGTGCTGGTGGTGGACAACGAGTACCGGAATGACTAAGTGTGAGGTCTGAACTACTTTCTTCATTTCGTTCGACAAATGGACCCCTATGTTTGTCGGGCGCTGGAGTTTTCTGCGGTTTGATCTTTTTCATCATTGCTGTTGTCCGTTGCACCTACTATTCTCTTGGAAGGCTTAAGAAAATGTCCTGCCTTGCCGCAATATAAACAAAGTTGTTGTTGCCTCCTTTTTTCTCTCTCCGCTTTGGATATAGGGGCCCGTAATCCCTCAATCTGCATGGGTTTGGTGGGTTCAGGATTCTTGACTTGGTTGTCCCTGGGCCGCGTATAAAGCAAACCTCCCTTCCGTTCTTGAGCGGTCCATCTTTCGGTCTTGTAACCTATGATCTAGTTGTACCGTCAGATTAATATATTCTGCACAACACTCGGGAGGGTTGACCACTTGGCCTAGTACATCTTTTAATTCTCCACGCAATCCTCAATGGAACAATATGGTCCTCTTTTTTTTTTTTGGGCCAATTGGTTTGTGCAATGAGATGATTAAAGGTTGCTATAAACGTCAGAAGGTGATGGCTTCCCTGTCTGAGGGACAACAGTTCGTTATCTACGGCTTGTCCTTGGGTGTGCCCAGCAAACAACTTTTCCAATTCTCGTTGAAATTCTCCAAAATTGTGAAGTACAGGATCATCCTGGTTTACCAGAGGTTTGGACCAGTCTGCTGAGCTGCCTCCCAAATATGAAAGTACGAAGACAACTCTGGCACTATCGTTAGGGAAGGCCCCAGGGTGGCACAAAAAGTGAAGACGACGCTGGTTCATAAATATGGCATATTTGTTTGGGTCACCGGTGAACCGTTCAGGTGGGGCCAAAGGTACAGCTCCCGGGAGTACCACTTGGACTGGCGGTGATGGCTGTGGCAAAGGGGTTGGTGCGATTCCAGGTAAAGGAACTTGCCTTGCTTGAGTTTGAAGCATTTGCCTGGCCAGATCGTCAGTTTGTTCTCGAGCGACAATGCAATCTCTTCTTAGGGGATTTGTCTCTTGTCTGGAGGCATGCACTCCAGCCTGTAGTTCCCCCAGCAATTGGGCCAACTGGTCAGTTTCTGAGGTGTCCATAACGCCCAGTCCGATTCGGAGAGGCTTTGCGTTCTGTTACGCTCAGCTGGTCTCTACAGGGATGTTGCGGCATGGTTAGAACCCTGCCTGGACTGGACTCCCCTGGCTCTAGCTCCTCCCTCAACTGCGGTGGCATGGCTGCTCGGGTTGCTGGTTATACCCCTGAGAGAAGATAGGAGCCAATGAGAATGCTGCGGTGGAACTGCAATCCCCCTCAAACCCTTCGTGCCAGAATGAGATGAGCATGCGTTTTCCCATATGACCTCACCTGTGGTTTTGTAAGGATGAGCGCTCCGTCCTGCTTTCTCTCAGCCGGGCCGCCGGTAAGTAGACCAAGTTGCGTCACTGGTCCTTGTGCATAGTGATCCAGACAAGCTGCAACCAATCCCGCCTTGGAGGTAAGTTTTTGTAGCAATGATTATTGTTCGTATCCTTTTGTGTTGGTTTTTCCCCAATGATTATTGTCCGTAACGTTGTAATGTCCTTTCTTTTCACCTTTAGGTATGAAGATGGCTTGCAGAGACGCAGTGATGGAAGAGAGTTCATAACGGAGACAACAGGGATTTAGAAGACCCCACTAGAAAGGTGAGTTGGGTTTCCGGATGATGCACAAGCTTTGTAGGTTGCGCGGCTAAGCGTTAAAAGTTTATGCAGTTGCTAACCTTGTGTTTTCTATCTCCCTTGCAGGTTCAACCTGACGGCGCTTGATGGCGGAACCTGTGAGCATGCTGCGCCAGAGGATGTCTCCGGTGATGTTGGCCGTCCGGAACAGGTAAGAATGTAAGGCGCTGCAAGATTTGGATCAGCAGAGACAGGTAAGGTGCGCGCGGTAGCCGTAGAGTTGTAATCGAGTAAGCAGTGCTTCACGTGTTGGCATGGCTGTCTCAGCTAAGATGCGCGCGGTAGCTGCAGAGTTGGGATCGGGTTCGCAGAGCTTCAGGCGATGGCGGAGCTGGTCTCAGGTAAGATGTGTGCGATTGCAGGATGGAGTTCTGGAGACTGAAGATAAGCATGCAGAACTGGAAACAGGTAAGGATCTGTAGACGGCGGTAAGCCTTACACTGCACCAGCAGACTAACGCGAAGCACCATCATGCGGGTGTGGCTGGCTTATATAGTCTGGCCCCCGCCACTCCCCTTCAGCCCCGCCCTCTAGCCCACCTTGCCACTGCGCCCGGCCTGGATGCATGTGCCCTAGGCACACTGTGTGCAGAGTACACTTTCAGATGAGCATGGCGCCAAAGGCGCCAGGACTGGGTCCATTTTGACCCTGTGGAATATAATGGCCCTTGACCAGTGGCCATGACAACTGTATAATAATCAGACCCATCTCAGATATACGGGCCCAATACCGTATTCTTCCAAAACCACCTATAGACAGGGCCATTTAACAGTCAAAGGCTTTCATCGCATCCAGTGAGATTATTGCTGCTCCTTGGGGGCTCCCCCGGACATAATCTATGACATGGAGTGTTCGCAGGTTGTCGAATATATTCCTATGTGGACATACCCTGTTTGGTCTGAGTGTATTAGTTTGTTTATGACTGGTCTTAACCTATTCGCCATCACTGCTGTGAGGATCTGACTGTCCTGATTGAGCAGCGAGAGCAGTCTGTAGGACCTGCTCTCCGTGTCCGGTTTGTTGGGTTTGAGGAGCGGAATAATGATCGCCTCCTGTAGAGACCCGGGAAATGTGCCTGTGCTAAACACCTCATTGAGCATTTCTAGCATTGGGGGGGGATTATTTCTGTTTTATAGGCTTTATAGAATTCACTCAGGAGTCCATCTGCCCCTTGGGCCTTGCTGGTGGGCAGTAGCTTGATTACTTGTTCTAGCCCCTCTGACGTTACCAGGACCTCTAAGTTCTCCTTCTTTCTATCTCCTCCAGTTTGGGGAGTTTGATCTGTTAATGCTTTCAGTACGTCTATCTCTTCTCCTTCAGTGGAGTCTGCATATAGTCTCTTATTGATGGCTGTACTATTGTAGTTAAAAAGAAGGTCAAGATGCTGGGGGTGTACGTGGACTGTAACCTGAATATGAAGGCACAGGTTAACAGTCTCCGTAGCATATTACATCAAACATTTGTCCCATGCACGTCCTTTTCTTTCTAGGACAAATTGGGAAACCCTGGCACGTGCATTTATGGGATCGAGAATAGACTATTGCAGTAGCCTATTGACTGGTCTACCTAACTGTGAGATCAATAGACTCCAGGTGATGCAGAATAATGCAGTGAGAGTTATTTTGGCCCATAGTAGAAGGGATCATATCTCGGATGCGAGAAGGGATTTACACTGGTTACCAATCGGGGAAAGAATCCACTTTCGACTTATGGTGATCACGCACAACTGTTTGAAAAATGCTGAGCCAACATATCTTAATACTGAATTGGTCCCAAAAAACAGTAGTTCCAATTTAAGATCTAACAATTGCTCACTACTTAAAGTTCCCGCATGCAGGCTATCACAGGTGAAAACTGGAGCCTTCTATGCGGTAGCACCGGCATCCTGGAATGGACTACCCTTCATCCTGAGAGAAGAGACCTCTACCATGGTCTTCAGATAGGGATTAAAAACCTAGTCGCTTGTTTTGTTCTTCTCTCCCCCCACCCTCCTCCACACCCCAGCACTAACTCAATTGTCTTCAAGCATAATGACGTAGACACTTGTCTGTCTCATTCTCCCTCCCACCCCTCTCCCCTCCTTATTGTCAATAGCACTTGCACTATCTGAAATATCACCAGGCTGATTATGATCGTTTCGAATTCCGAATGTATCAAGGACTGAAAGAATGTCACTGTATTCTCCCATGTTCCCTCCCTGCCTTGAAGCGCTTTGAAACACATTGTGTATAGGTGCTATATTAATTATTTATTTATGGTTAGATAGACATCTAGCCATAAGGCTTTGCATAACACATAGACATACAACATTAATACAAAAATCTAAAACATATTCATTTCCAAAATACATAATTAAAATACATTTTAAAATCGCCACAATCTTTAAGTAAAATACTACAATTGTCAAGGAGTTCCCCCCCCTTCTCACCTGAGTTCGATCTTTGCTGGATTTCTTGATCGATGCCTTCTTGCGTACTGCTCGAGTCTTGAATAAGGCTGCACGAGTCTCTTCCGACTCCAGCGTGCGTTCAAGTACCGGGATGCAGGGGTCCAGGAATCCAGGAAATAACAGGGTACGCAACTAGCACACGAGTCCAGGAATCAAGAAAGGAAGGAAAGGGACTAGAATTGGGTTAGAGTGGAAGAAGCAAGGGAAACAATACTGGGAGCTACGGAGCACACATCTGGTCGCTACTTCGCAATAGCATTGAGTTGCGCGGGCTGTGGGGCGTGGCATATTTATGGAACGTACTACGTCCGCCGTGAAGGCTGGTGCGAGGCGTGTCACGTGATACGGCCATGTTGGGAGAAACAATGAATGCAAGCCCCGCCGTGACAAGGACCAGGAAGTCCAGAAGGGGCGTGTTCTGTGGGTCATGACAACAATATAATATATTAATATAATTTCCTCTCATAAAAGACATCCACAGATCAGATATCTATTATTACAATTGCATTGTTGTAAGTTTTAAAACACATGCTTCTCAAATCGTTTAAACTTTTACAACACATAATAAGATGAAGTGACTCAACAGCATTTATGCCACATATGCGACAGTTCCTAAATGTACATGGAATTCCCATTGTATCACCATCTGTCTCCAATGCTTTTGTGATATTGAATTTCATCATTAAATAAAAACGAAAAGTGTGAGTGCTTGGATAGGCTTCAATATACTTGGGAGGCATAATTCTAGTCAAATACTCATCTAGGTACCATCCACTAAAGGCTTTCGGTGCCAGATTGATAGTAATCTGTTTGTGCCAGAAGTCATGTACTTTTTTCTTTGGTCTCTTTTTGAAGACTGATAAGGTCAGGCTTCCTGGGACACACCCAAATGACCATGGGCAATGTAGTCTTTGTAAGGTGCCAATTGTACCAATCAGCACATTGCCTTCAAGACTAAGATACGCTTTCACATATGGCACAATGATTGTATCATTGGATAATGTAACCACTTTTTCATAGGACAAGACACATTGGCAGATATAGGCATATCAGAAACCTTTGATGTTTAATTCCAGGTGCAGATATTCTACACTAACGTTTGGTGGTAAGCGCAATAGTTTTCTCAAAAGTTTAGAATCAAGAACCACAATGCTTTTGACAAACTTATGGCCCCTTATCTAAAAAGCATTTAGTAACATTGACCTAATTTTCGCCAAATAGATATTGAGTACCTCGATAGCCGAGAAACAACAATTTCTGCCTATAAAAACACTAAGAGCATTTTCAGTCACAAAACAACGGCTTTTAATTGCAAACCATTGTTTGTCCCAATTAAACTTCATCGACAATGATTCCTAAATATTTATGATTTCACCTGTTCCACTTTTTTGAGGGCGAGATTCCATGAATATTTCTTCGATCTACATTTCTTTGAAAAGACCATTATTTTACTTTTCTCTATGTTAATGATCAATCCATTGTCAGTGGAATAGGCAACCAAGGAGTCGAGCATATGCTGAAGACCTACTGGAGTGTAATCCAATAACAGCAGGTCATCAGCATAGGCGAGCCAGCCAATAGTCGCACCATTGACCCTCACAGGGTGTGCATCTGGTAGGATAAATGCTTTCATCATACCTGACAGATATAAATTAAATAAGATAGCGGCAATCTTGCACCCTTGTTTCACTCCACAACTTGTTGCCATGAATTTGGAAGGTTTTCCCGCTGCATTTAATCTTATTTGTACAGAAGTTTCTGAGTGTAACAGCATCAACATCCTTAAGAGACATTGTGGGATTCACCATGAATTCAATTTTTGCCATAATCTGTTTCTGAGAATGGTATCAAATGCGGCGGAGAAGTCTATATATGCACATATACGTCAAGATTACGTTTACCCCAGGCATGCTCAATGGAGGATGTTAATAACCACAAATTGTGGGTAGTGCCAGACTGATCACGGAATCCTATTTGATTCAAGGGTAGTATGTTAGATGCACTTATCCATGCATTGAGTTCCTAGAGCAATACCTTGGTGAAAATCGTAGAGGAAACATCGAGCATTGCCAACATTCTAAAATTTGCCGGGTTGTCCCATAACCCTTTCTTGTGCACCGTTAATATATGGCTGGTTTGCCATGATGGAGGAATAGCACCCAGCGTCCGAATTTGTTTAAAGAACAGCATTAAGGCGGCCCCCCACAATTCTGGTTGTTTTTTTAGTACTAGATTGCAAACACCGTCCAGTCCTGCTGCACGGGAGTTCTTAAGATTTTCAATGATCTTAATGATGACAAGCTCTGATGCTTTACAGTCCCATATGGCCTCGGAATTGGAATAGTATTTTCAGATGGTTCGATCTTACCCAATGTACCTTTAATATATTGGGCCCATGTTTCTTCAGTAATGGAGTTTATTGTCAAATCATGTTTTTTGTGTTTGCCAAGCAGGTGCCAGATGCCCTGGTTGCTATTAGACAGAGCCATCAATGCATTTTTTTTCTTGAGTTTTGTCTCACACTCCCATTTATGCAGTGTAAGCCACTGTTTATAATTCTTTAAGTTTTTTAATATGGCATGCAACTGCTTGCTCTGACAATGATGAATCATTTTTCCTTAGTACAATACGAATTTCGTTGCCGAGATTCTTTTTTGCTTCGTTAATCATCTTATCATTCCCAGGCCTACGTGGTATTACCATATTGGACCGTTCACCAAACTATACAGATTTATAGACTCTGCGTTCACCCACATGTTTTTGAATGTTTTGCATAAGCAGTGTGAAGTTTGTCAATATTTGGCTTTCAGTATTCTTTCCTTACACCCCCTCCATAATCAACTCTGGTAATAAAACAGATACTGCTTGGGTTACATTCTCGGTATTACGACTATGCCAAACTATTCGATTAATATTCAATTCAATACAAAGTGTCACAAAGCCAAGCAGGTTCAGCTCACACAGGCATCAAGGAGGGCTCTGAAAGGGTGCAGAAGTTGACATGGGGCACAGAGGTGGCATGCTTGTTGGCACACATTTTTTATTTAACAGACAAAAAAGAAGGAACCTACCTGTCCCTTTAAATAAGAGGAGTGTCCCTACCTCAAACAAAACTAAGGATTGTGTCAGAATGTCCGACAACAACAAATAGGCCACTGTCCTATGTCCCAAACCTATTTCCGTCCTCACACTTCAAAAGAAAACTATAAAGTAGGCTATAGTCCTGACTGCAAAAGGGTAGCTCCCTCCTTCGGGATGATTTTTAGGCAGTTTGTGATGGGTGGGGGGAATATCCTTTGTCCCATGGCCGTAACTACGCTTTTCTGAATTGTTCCACACAGATGGGGGAGGAGGTTTCTCTTCCCCAGACCATCTCAAGCGATTTTCTTATAGTTCCAAACACAACATTGGGAAAGTGTCTCCCTTCCTCAAGCAAGCCTTTCTTGGGCTCTCTTTCAAATAGTATCAATATTGTCTGGCTGTCTACCAAATGATAAAGCTTCCTTCCTCTGGTCTTCCATGACTTGTGCCAAAGAATGTCTTTCTCTTCTGATGGTATTCTCTTGACTTTGGTTAGATAATCTTTTTCTCTTTGTTTGCTCTTCTTTCTTTTGCCAAAGGATCTCTTTCTCACTGATTGGTCTTCTCTTCTCATTATGTGGGTCCTAGACCCCCTTCTCTGCTTTGTAATGTCTCTTACTTAAGCCCGTTTTACTATCCTACCAGGCATTATCTTGCATGTACAACTCTATCAGCTTCTTAGTACTCGGCTCACAGACCCCCTTCTTTGGTCAATAGTGTCTCTCGAACAGGCCTGTTTCACTATCCTGCCAGGCATTCCCTTACACATACAATCATCCCAGTTTCTCAATATTGAGGTCCCGGACCCCCTTCTTGAATTCATAGTGTAATCCAGAGACCCCCGGCCGGCCCATAGAGTCGGGGTTTGCTCTGACGTACTTTAAGACGAGATAGCTGCACCTTGAGATGGATGGGGTTGCAGATTTATTACTCCATCACCAATCAATAAGGACGACTCAATGGTTTGGCAAAGGAAGCCCGTTTAATGACAAGTACAAAAAACGGGGAGTCATGGAAATCAGCAGTAATGCGATAGTCTGTGTCGCTTCAACTCCAACGAACTGCATACAAGTTGTAACATTTATACTCAAAACTCGTCATAATTGACGTGTAACACTCAAAAGTTAACATGCACTTTAATATAGGTACTATATCTGTATATGGTAACAGAGTGAGGGGATTGGGTAAACACTGTCAGGTGGGCGTCTAAGCCCTTCCTTCAAAAATAACTATTGTAGATGTCACTAAAAGTATGACGCCCCATTGGTTCTACTAACTATAGGACCCTAGATTATTTGGTCCATTGTGATTGGGTTGGCAACAACCCCATGCATACATTTCTGGATTGAATCCTTTTATGGTCATGTTGATCGTCTGCAGTAACTCCCATCTGGTTATCTGGAACCATTTACTAGTTGCTGCAACTTGGAATCTTGGCATAAAAATAGTGGTGAATACTATCCTGCCAGTTCTCTCTTTGGGTCTCTCTCGGGTGCTCTCTTACCCAATATGTCCTTATTTGATCTCTCTGCTTGGTCCCACTGGGACGAGGAAGATGATTCTGCACCTGCTTCCAACTACAGTCTCTCAGGTCTCCGAGTGCCTTCCCGGTCCTCCTCTGCGTACTTTCAAACTTGGTCCACGAGGGTTCCAGCCCTCTGCAACCCCAGCAAGCCTCTTCATCTTCTACTCGGCTCTCGCGGTCTGCTCTCGGCTTTTTGGTGGCTCCATCACGCTGGTTTCTACCGCACGTCAGGTCCCGCCTGGACCACTTGGATGGCTGCCTTCCTGCCATCAGACCTCAGGTTCCCCAGCCTTCGGGTAGGTCTTGGCTCTTCTCTACCTTCTAGAACCCCGCCTTCCCTCTCCAGGCATTCAGGTTTGCAGCGCATACTCTCTGCGGGGCTTTGCTCCCCAGCTCGATGCTCCTCTGGGGCAGGACTGACCCTGAAGAGAGTCCTTTGTCAGTTTATATGGTAGATTAACTCTTGAGTCTCAGATATCTACCATGTTGTTTTAGCTCCGTGTTGGGCTCTTCATTGCCCTGCTCTTCCTCATCTGACAGTACTTTTGGAGTCATCCATACTCGTTCTTTCCTCACTCTTCAGGAACGGGTTGCTATGTATGAGGTAACAAGCAGAATAAAGACGATACAGAGACGGTGGGGGTGCTTGGGCTCTATCCATGTTGTTGGATGAGCAAAGCCTAGCGGCATGGCGATTAACCTATCGCATTCTCCCTCGATGGTCTTCACCTCTCCCATACAGGGGGTCCCCTCCCATGGGATCCTCCCACTGAGCACCACCCCCAGGGGGACTATTGGGTAGCAGCCTCACCTCCCTGACCCCATCTGAAGGGTCACCCTTCTGGAGAGAAGTGACACCGCCAAGGGACTCATCACAGCTCTTGTTAATGCTTATTTAAAGGATAACAAACAGGTGAGACTCAATATCAACCCCCTTTTTCTCCCCTCAGCTTTTTCTCCCTTCACTTCTCTTTGTGACCAAGGAAGGAGTATAGGGTGTGACGAATCCTGAGATATCATCACTTTTCCCCGAGGGTGAGCCCCTTCCCATGAGGCCAGGGAGATGAGGCCGCTACTCGATAGTTCCCCTGGGAGTGGTACTCAGCAGGAGGATCTCATGGGGAGAGACTCACCCTCTGGGGACAGGGGAGGACATCTCGGGAGAACTCTGTATACCAACCCTCCACCCACCTCCTATACATCTTCCTACCCCATAGACCACCTCGGTAGAAGTTTGACACATCACTCCGACCCATGCATACCCAAACCCTCTACCATCTTTCTACCCCTCTCTAAATAGCACTATCTGTTATTTTGATATCATGCCAGTGACATCTACTGAGACGAGAAAGAGTAGGGATAGTACAAATTGTATGACTGACTTTGATACTGACACGAAGATCATCAAAAACATGAACATCATCACCAACACAAGAACTGGGAAGAGGTGGCACGCAGGAGCCATGAAGAGTGACCCAGCGAAGTAAGGTGAGCCGTCTACACTTCCGTGGAGGAGTGGTCATGAAAGTCTATTACAAACTGACAAGGGACTTTAAGACGGAGAGAGCAATACTGGGAACAGGCGAGCCTAGGTCCAGTATACGAGCATGCAAAGCAGTCCAGCCCGGGAACTTCAAACTTGGAGCAAAGAACATGGAAGAGGAACCGAGGGCCATCCAAACCCTGAGTTGAGAGAGAGAAGTGAAGTACTGGCTCAATGCCGTTAAACTGAACGCAGCGGACATCTCATGAGCAGTAGTGCGACCTCTAGAAGGTGGACCGAGCAGCCCCATAATGCCACTGACAGCGGCTAGCTGAAGAGTGCAAGAGAGCAGCAGCCAACCAGGGCGTGCAGCTGCGAAGCCCCTGAACTTCAAAGGAGACACCAGCTTCAGATTCCGCTTCCGACATTACAGGGATACCAGAGCTCGTATACCCGGCGGCGCAGATAGAGCTCAGGAGAAGTGAGGATGAAGGACAGAGGTGCACCAAGCGAGGGTGGTGCCTACATCGTCTGGAAGATAGTGAAGCCTGAGACCGAGGGGAGACGGGCACTGAGACACGGAGAATGCTGCATCACAAACCAAAGATAAGCCAGACCCCTGGAAGAACCGGCAAGGCATCCTAAAAGTACAGAAGGTAACGGGCGACATGCTGGGACTGGTAGGGGCAGAGGAACATGGGAGGCAGAAATCCTATATATGGGTATAAGGATTTAAAATCCCCTCCTCTTTGTTACAGTACTTGGCGAGATTGGGCACCAAGTCTATCCCATAAAGAGAGACAGGCAACCAGAGTCGAGGACCCGAGCCAAAATTGTGTAAAATCAGAAGTCCAACATCCTCTTCCTCGTGGCAGTACTTGACAGAAGAGGGAACCAAGCCTGCCAAGCTATCAGGACAAAGAAATACGGGTCTGAGACACGCACCCAAACAAGAAGAAAAGAGATTCATCCAAAGACATCTTCTTTGTGGCAGTACCTGGCAGGAGAGTGAACCAGGTCTGCCAAATTAAAGCCTGAGAAAGGCCAGGGGAAGGGAGTCATTCCCCATGGCAGTGTGTGTGTGTGTGTGGAGGAAAACACTAAGAGTCATTTATGGTAGTTGAGCCAACAAGATACCTGGAAAAAGGAGGCATTCTCCAGAAACCCCCATAGCAAAGAAACCACTATGGGAAATAAGGAATGTTTGCACTGGAACCTTACCCCTTTGAGTTGAACTGAGAACTGTACTGTTGTTGACATTGCAACCTGGAACTTTGTTTTATACCTTTGAAAAGGGGTTGAGACCTGGGGAAGGGAGTAATTTCCTCCGGTAAAGATCAAAACTAACAATTTGAATTGTGATCCACTGTCCAAAAGAAGGGAGTCCTTCTTCCGGACCATGGAGATCCATTACCTTTTTAATTTAGTTGCAAGTTTAAGGGACAGAAGTAGGCTTTTGGACACTGGACAGTGGACTATTGTATTACGCAGACATTCTGGCCAAACCCTTATTGTTTTAGTTGAGGTAGGGAAACCCCTCTTAGAGTTAGGAAAAGTTAGGGTTTTCCTTTTATTTTCAATACTAATAAATGATTATGCCGGCAAGCATGCCACCTGTGTGTCCGTCTCCTCCTTCTGCACCCTTATAAGGGGAACTAGCTGTATTCTGCATATCCTACGTCTATCAAGCACTCAGTCTCACATTCTTGCACTCTCCTCTGTTTCTCTCTCACTCGCTCTCCCTCTCCTTCTCTCTTCTCCCTAGCTCAGGTGTCCATCAACCCCAGCATTGAATCTAGAGACTGGTAACCTCTAGCTGTCTCACTAGTCATGATGGCCTGAGGGCAAATGCCTTCTCTCTCCAACTCCCTCGGGAAACCATCTAGGTGGTCCCTGATCTATGTTCCAATATGTAGTGCAACGTAAAGATTAGTGCCTTCCAGATACTCGGGCTCCACTTGGTTCTTTCTTTGGCTCCCTTGTATGCCTCTACCAATGTCTCTCTCACTTTCCTCCTCCTTCTCTCCTCCCTACTACTTCACCCACCTTCTCTCCTATCCCTCATGTTCCCTGTTGTATCCCTCCGATTTTCCTCTCTACTACCTACCTCCACTCTCCGATCTTACCCTCTACTACTCTCCACTCTGCTGCCTCTTCTCTCCGCACAATACTACTACTAATACTATCCCCTCTTCACACTACTACTCTCCCCTCTCCAAACTATTACTACTACTACTTTCCCCCACTAATTCTCTCCCCACCACTACTCTCCACTTCCACACCACTATTACCCTCCGCCCACAACTTCTGACACCCACCAATCAATACCTCACTTTGGCACACTCGATTGGTAATCCTCCTCTACACTCCTGCATACAGTCCTACTTCCACTTGGTCTACTGGTCTGCCTGATCGCACTTGAATAACCCACGCCCTTCGGTTTCCTATCCTCCCCCTTCTTTCTCCATTGGCTCTCTTCCCTCCCCTAATTCCCCAACCAATTACTGGCCTTCTTGGCCCAAGAGGTGTTAAGGGAGAGCAAAAGCACAAAAGGGATCTTAAACCCACCCCTTTCTTGTACACTTTTCTGGCCCACTGCAGTGAGAATTCATTTCAATGTCCTAGTTAATGTTAGGCCTTCCAACTGTATGTGAGATGCTGGTTTGACAGATGGACTGCTATGCAGCCCCGTCACAGCAGTTAATATGATTGTCCTTGTTGGTTTGGTGTAGCATGCTGGGATCGCTGTTATATGGAGGAAAGTGCTCTGCCTCCTCACTGCTGCTGAAGCCGGTTTCCTCGACTGCCCATGTCGCGTAGTGAATCTGTTTTTCTAGTCTGCGGTGCAGATTGCTCTGAGCTACGGGTGCTCCCCACGTTCTGTCTCCCAGGCAGGCTCCCTGCTCAATTTTCTACCGCTGTGCATGCTGGATACTGAAGTCCCAATGGACAAGGAAGGAACTGTCCAGCATTGTGCAGTAAAGGCATGGGAAAAGAAGTGATCTACATGTCCTGGGGCTCTCAACTTCCACACCCTGCTTCTGGGGCTTGACTTGCTCTGGTAAAACCTCTTATAGGCCTGACACCCCAGGCTGATAGAAGTCCCCATCCCTTCCACACCCTGTAGAGGGCTACCTTATCCAATGTAGCCCACGCTTCTTTAGTGAGCTCTTTCTTTAAAAATTGTATTTACCTTCCATACTGCTCTTTTGCTCTTGTTCTGTCACTCTTCGCTCCAAATTCCTTTTTTCGGGACACTCACCAGGGTTTTAACTTTCTGCACTTGGTATTAAAGCAACATGTAGAAAAATTAATACCACGTTTGCCTTTCTTGGAGGATAGCGGCAACTTGCTCTGTTAATTATTAACCTAAAAGTCCAAATCTTAACTCTGCCGAGTGAATTTGGGAAAAGACATACCTCGATCTCCGTGATGGTGTCTTTAATAATCTGAGCAGATTTATGATCAGGGTTGAAAGAAGACCACCTCAATGACCTTTGGTTAGTTGCAAATGTATGCATGCATGGCTTTGAAGATTATCTCAGTGATTATATCAAAATGTTCACTCGCCATTGGTTAGTGAAATTGGACACTTGGCGAGTATGAAATGCTGTGATGTCTGTATGTATAGAATTGAGGCGGGGAGTGACTATTTTATTGCTGGCTGGTAGCTTAGAACTTGAAGTTGTATGTCCTGTTATTAGGCTCCACACAGCTAGGTCTCATTGCTATTGATAAATCATGTGAATGTAAAATATTATTCATTAATCAAGGCGACTGCTGTTTCTGTATTAACAAATGCCGGGAGGGGGCACATTTGCCAACACAGCAACTAATGGTACAGCAGGAGAGGGAAGGGAAAGTGCTGAACCCAGAATCATTGTCTCCCGTAACAAATTTTCTTTCAAACAATAGGGATGCTTAAAAGGTTGTAGAGTTATGCATTGCATGTTGGGAACGGTGTACTCTATTCTCCTTGTTAGCATGCGCTTCCTGTAACTTACAGGTAGCCATAGTTTTATCTTTAGGATTGACTGTATATTGCTCTTTCTCTGAATTCCCTCTACTAAAAACTTGGATAACTGATCACTCCTCTCGTGTGCCTACCCATAATGGGATTCTACCCTTTTGGCAGATGGAGGGAAAGCTACTTCAGTGTCACCCTTTAATTCCACCCTATTGAAAGTGCTTTCTCTCATACGCATTTCTAACCATATCACCGGTTCCACTAAAGTAATAACCAAGCTTTCTATATTCTTCAAGAATTTGAATACAGCAGCTTCTACACACACGGGTGGACTGAGAACCAAAAGAGGCGCTGGAAATCTTTTTTTAAGTGGCCCCATATTACACTGTGCAAACAAGCTCAAGTCCCACTAAGTAGTATTTTGGGGATCTCCCACAAGAAAATTTAGAAAACAATTGTCCAAATAGTGTTTTGAGTAAATTTGCCCTTATATAGGGATTCAAAAGTAGTAAAACATAACACAACACTGATATTTAACATTTGTTAAGATTGATACTTTGTAACAAATTCTTTACTTCAATTAGATGTGGCGGATGGTTCCATGTCCGTTTGCGGCAAAACATTTTTTCGAAGTAATTTCCAACGTTGAAATTACTTCGAAATAAACTCATCTAATATTTGTTTTTATTTAGGAGGGTTCCTCCCCAATCACACTCTTTCCCTATGCTATTTACCCTCCTCCAACCCCCTCTCCACCCTTTGAACTCTCCCCCCTATATATTTAGTTGAGTTTTTTTTTTTAAATAATGGCGGCATTAGAAATTACTTTGAAAAATGTTTTGGCAACAAATCAACGCAATACCTTGGCGGATAAGGGAGTGGGAGTTGGAAAAAAGGGTGCTGGGCGCATTGGAGAAAGTGTACGGACTACAGGCAAGGCTTCTAAAATGGGTACAGACATATTATTTACACATCCATTCCTTTTGTTTAACAGCGTGTCACCTGCAATCATATCAGTCATTTTTCATTAAATATCAAGGAATTTTCGAACCCGAAGTTAGGCATATTGTTTGATTTTGGTCCCGACTTATTTCTAGTGGGTGGAGTGTTTTTTTTTTCATGTGTTTTCTTTAAATAATTTACATTGCTCTTTGCCTTGAGTCTTGGCTAGTTATCGATATCAACTGCTGAAGTGGAAGGGGCATGCGCAGACGTGTGTGATATTTCAAATTGTATTCTATCTACTGCGATAATGGATTATTCTTCATTTGTGTTTCTAAAGCAGCAACAGCTTTACTTAAAAAGACATCTAACGACGCTAAAGAGGGTTTCTTATTTTGCAACTCATTGCAATTATGCGAAGCTGCTCTACGTTTCCCCATTTTCTAAACTGACCTTGCTACTCCACCATGACGCAAAAGCACAACTCAAATGCCAAATAAAATGTAGATCGCAATCTCAGCAGTTAACTCGCCTTATTCTATCTCTCCCACTCCAGAAATATAATAGAAACGAGCAATACAATGCAAGTGTAAGTTCTACAACAGCCAAAGAGAACAGCAGGCAAGTCCAGAAGGGGAGGTTCAAGTCGTTTTAACAGTTAACGTGACGTGGCAGTGGAAAACTGGATTAGCTCAAG
The DNA here is from genome assembly GCF_040938575.1 of Ambystoma mexicanum. Lineage (NCBI taxonomy): Eukaryota > Metazoa > Chordata > Amphibia > Caudata > Ambystomatidae > Ambystoma > Ambystoma mexicanum. Next base: position 685,231,914 of record NC_090934.1, on the reverse strand, counting down.
GGGCTGTAGTCCTTCTCTGACACCTCAACCAACTCAAACCAATTATGTTTTGTTATTGAGGTTTAGGGGTAGACTCGTTTTGTAGCACCTGAGTCTGGCGTGGGGCCACAAGTGGAGCTCCTGAGATCGTATCCTCCAGGGTGAGTTGTTCTTGCTTCCATTATGTGGTGTTTGTGTGGTGGTGCCGGTGTTTGAGGTCTGATGAGGGCAAGTGCTGCTAAAAAAAAATACTATTATTGTGCCAGTAAGGTTGCCAGAAGTAATCTTTTGTAGGCCTCATACCGATCTAGCCTTGTAGTCCAGCCCATCCCAGCCAGTCCACACTGCCTAGGAAGCAGAATCTTTACTGCACGGTCCACCACCTGTTGCAGCTGTGCTGCCTGTCTAAGCCCTAGACCACCATGGGAACCGTTGGCCTCCCTATTTTTCAACTCCATCAGCTGTGACAAAGACACAAATGAAAAACCACATAGGGAGGATAAGAGAGACTTGGGGCTAGGTATGCCCACGTTCTTTGTGAACAGCAACCCAGAGGCGTCATTGGGTGGATCACCCTGGGTCACTTCAGGTACCCAGCTTCCTGTGCGAAGTCTACTCCTCTTCACTACTGCGTGTCAGGTAACTGCATAAGGAGCAGCATCTTTTGTTGCACATTTTTTTCTATCCAAATCTTGTGCCCAGTTAGACCCTGCATCCCGGGTAAATCCACTCCGCACTACAACCCTGAGCGGATTCAACCACCCACTGATCACATCTGTCACTTTCTCTAGAGCTGCAATCAGAGGCCAGAGCTCTGGCGGATGTACACTCGTCTAACTCCAAGATAGCAGGTGAAGATCAGTCCATTTTCAGAAAGTGATTAATCTAATTAGGGCCTGGGGGGGTAGGAGAAACGAAACCGATATATCCTGTGAATATTAAATGAGGAGCACGGACCACATTAAAGAGAAGAGGAGGAAATCCTACCCAATCCCACGAGCCACAGAAGATAGAAATATTGCGTAATTCATCCCAAATATTATTATATTATTAAACAAATTAGTTTGTGCACTGCCCTATTAAAGGCAGGGCAGAGCAACTGATGGCAAACACTGGATGGTGATCCAGAGAGAAGGCTCTACTGAGGATGCCCCAGAGAGGAAGAGACCACTGAGCTCAGTGAGAGTGGTTCCACTTCTGCTCTGGGAAAGACATACCCCAGAGATGAGCTGGAAGAGTAGTTTTCTACTCTAGGGCTCTAACCGACTATCCGTGTCAAACCATGATGAGGATCTTTTGCGGCATGCTTTCTGGAAGCTATTTCCCAGCTTATAGCAGGGGACCAGAGATCAAAGTAAGGAGAAGCCAGAGCCTGCTGAGGCTTAAACCCAGGTGACCCTTTGCTGGCGGGTGATGAGAACTTCAGCCTGAAGCTAGCACTGGCAGGGAGGAAGACATTCTTGCTGATGATAGTAACAGTAATAATCTACAGCAAGGGTGATGACGTTCCTGCTTCTAGTAGCTATCCCGCAAGGGGTAGTGAGAGGTTCTTTCTGGTACGCGTTGGTAATCTCCAAGAGCCAAGGAACATGACTGTGTTATTTGTGTCTCCTAGGCCTTTGTCTCAAAGAGGGTGAGGGTTGAGGGAAGGCGCGCAAGACTGAGTAAAGTCTTAGAAAGTGGGGCAGGGAGGGGCTGGAGAAATAAAGGAACCTGCACCTCTTCGTTGTGATCGCATCTCTGCACAGTTATATTAGTTGCAAGCGAGATAGGTCATCCTCTACATTGAATCGTACGCATTAGCCTAACCCCATGTCATCAGATACTTTTGTGGCACAGTGGCAGGTAAAAATCTGCTAAAAGGGGCATTGAAGGCCCGTTAATTATGGCTTAACTGAACATCATTGAAACCGGCCATGAACTGCTAATAGGGCATAATGAAAACTAAAAATTATCTGCTAAGCGAGATTATTGTAATTTTATAACTGGACATGGAATAACCTGGTAATGCTGTGTTAAGTGCACAGACCGGAAACTGCCAATAATGTGGTATCTGGGTTCAAGAATACATGCATAAGAAATGAGAGAATGATTAGTTGGTGCCTTGTATTTCCCTTGGCACATTGTTTATTGAAGTGTAGAGACAAAGCATTATTCTGACCATGAAAATTAATTGTAATTAATTATAGCCCAGTTAAAATACCGTCTGATACAGTGGTTCAATTTACTTTGGAAAGTGCGCCATGATGAGTCGTTTGCCTAACAAGCAAGTCATTGCCCCCAAACACTATCTGCGTATGCATTTTTGGCAGTATGATTAATATGTTACCTTTTTAAAAATGTGTAGCAGCAGTATTTTCATGAGCATAACTCCATAAAAGGATGAGACTGAGCTCAAACGTGTCTTTTCTCATTCCTCCCTTATGTTGCGATCAAATGCAGATCATCAGACAAAGCAACATTATCGCAACGAGTTTAATCATTGGACCAAACCTTTTCTGTATATAGTTAAAGCATGCTTGTGTTGTCATATTTCAATTTTCAATGATTCAACTCGCCTTTTGCAATATGACTTTGAGTAATGCATTTTGTAGTTGTTTAAATGTGTAGAGCAACGTTGCATTTTTGCGATGAAACTAAGATGATTGGGCACGTGTAAGGTAAAGTGAATCTTTGTCGAGAGTATATTGACAAAAGGAAACTCACCATTGGTCAGAGTACATTCACCCTATTCTAAAAACAGGTTCCGTGTTTTCTGTATAATTAACTGTTTCTGACTCCATTATTGCTTGACAATCTTGCATTTATTTTCTTGTTAATCATCTGCCTAGCAAACCTTGCCATTTCTTCTGATTGGTCCATGACATCATGGCTTTGCGCTTGGTCTGTTGTGTTTTTTATTTCTGATAATAATGTCATTGTGAAGTGTGTGAGAACACATGGAAAAAGAGGGCCGCAGGTGTAGCATGCTAAGGGAAGCAGTGGGTGTTTTTGCTTCGATTTCTCTGGTGGGGATGTACGTTGATTGCAGCAGTCAGAGTTGATTTATGCATTGGAATTGGCTCACTGACGTGACGGGCCAGTCTCCCCAATGGAACAGCTGCTGGGGTTGGCATGGACCAGCAGTCTCACCTTTGCCTCATTACTGCAGGGGATCATCTGCTTCTTTCAGGGTGCGAGCTAGGAACTGAAAAAGGACATTGTTTGGGTTGGAAGAGCTATGATGGTTATAAAAAAGAGCGGGTGCTCTGCTCCGCAGTTGAGTTGCGACAGCAAGGGATCTACAACCACAAATCGTGCCCAATGCACTTGGCTGACGCTCAGTAGGTACCAAGTCTGCTATTTGTTAGTTCTCTTAAATGATCTAAACTAAAGTCTTCCTCCCTTAAAGATCCCATACCTAAGGGAATCCTGAAAGAGATACTCGCTCACATTTCTTCTTTGCTCCAGGCTGCAGTTAATCACTCTTTTTAGTACCAGATTTATTCCCACTGCTCCTAAACATGCTATTGTCATGCCACTTTAAAAAAAAAAAACTCCCTAGATCTTTCTCTTCCAGCTATTTTCCAGCCTATTTCTCTGCTTCCCTCTCTCATGAAACGCCTGGAATCCCTGGTTCGTCCTTCGCTTAGCACTTTTCTGGAAGACTTCTTTTTTTAACTCCTCACAGTCTGGGTTTTGCCCTGGACCGGGGTATTGAGAGCGTGCTGGTCTCTGTGGTGGATGATCTGGCACAGCTGTGGGAATAGGGCAGAGTTGGCGCTTTGGTTCTTCTGGACCTCTCCACTGCTTTTGATACCATTGATCACGCTGTCCTGCGAGACCGCCTGACAGAGGCTGACCTTTTTGGGATTGTCCTGGTCTGGTTCTCCTCGTTTCGGTTTGGCTGCCACCAAACTCTTTCCCTCCCCCCTTTCTGCTCTCAGCCTTTGGCCATTTATTGTGGTGTTCCGCAAGGGTCTGTCATCTCACCTGTTTTGTTTAATGTCTATGTTCAACCTCTGACCAGACTCCTCTCCTCCCACGGTTTCCAGTGCTATTCCTACGCTGACAATACCCACTTCCTAGTGCGCCTTGATCTTAACCTTCCTGAGTCGACCGCTAGGTTCACATTATGCTTGGAGGCCATGGGGGGATGGTTTTTATTTTATTTTAGCATTTATAGCGGCAAACCAAGCCCTCGGGCATCTGGGCGCTAGTTACATAGATAAGTACAGTTACATAGGAAGGTATAGTTCAAGCCATTGGAAGAGGCTGATTAGTTAAACCGGTAAGTATTTAATTTTTTTCTGAAGGATGTCTCATAGCGTAGGTGGAGTGGGAGATTTTTCTAAAGGTTAGCCTTAGCCACGACAATGGGGAAACTTAAGCCACCTGCATGTTGCCGTCTGAATCTGGTGGTGAGTAATTGTTGGCTGTTGGAAGATCTGAGAGGTCTGGCTGGTAAGTATTTCTTAATCCTCCTGGGGCTTTGTTCGTCAGGCACCGGTGTGCAATCCTGAGGATTTTGAATTGTATTCTTTGCTGGATGGGGGAGCCAGTGGCCTGAGCACCTTGGCTCAGAGATGTGGTCAGATGTGGACAGGTCCAGGGCTGCTCGGAGGGTGTTGTTTTGAATGATCTGGAGCCTGATCATATTTTTCTCAGAGGTCCTGCAGGGTAAGGGATTACAGTAGTCTAGCTTGGATAACACCAAGGAACGGGCAACTGAGAGGCGGTTTGTCGTGGATAAGAAAGGTCTGCTTGCTCATATGAGTTTAGTCGTGTAGGTGAAGAGGCAATGTTGATTTAGCGGGTCATGTTGAGGGATGCGTCGAGGTAGATAACCAATGTTTTGAAAGATGTGGAGACAGGAATGTTGTGACAATCTATGGGGAAATGCTGGTATGCTAGATCCAGATTTGAAAGACTGGTTGAGGGGCCAACTAGAAGAAGCTCTGTCTTCTCGTTGTTTAGACATTGGCTGTGCTGGGCCATCCAGGTTTGGGTGGTCTCGTAGATGGCATTTACCATTGTACAATCCTGGACGTAAGAGCCTGTCAAAGGGATGTGTATTTGCATGTCATCCACGTAGCAGATTAATGAAGTGTTTGTCTTTTGGTTGTCGTGGGTCAATGAAGGTCGGCATTTTAAGATCGAGAGTAGTCTTTCTCCGAGCTCCTTCCACCTCTATTTGGCTACTGTTAGAAGTTTCTCCCATCATGCGCAAAGGCACATTCTGTTTTGTAACTGTTGTTTCGTGTTTCTGCCCTATGGTGGGGCGAAGCAATATCGCTGACTGTTGATAGATCAATGACCGATCTGATGGTATCGGTCGAGTAGAAGGAAGTTCTATCTGAGATGTCTTCGCAGGAAAGAGATCCAGAAATTGATTGAAGAGAGAGATCTACATCAAGTTGATCTATAATTATTAGTGATGAGTTGTTAGGATCCTTAGATCAATAGAAGTTGCAGTGGATTCTTCTATATGTGTCGTTAAATTTAGCAGATCTGCTAGTTGTATAAATTCATCCTGAACATCTGGTCCACTGATGGTAACTTTGGTAATTTAGAGGGGCACTCTTATTTTCAATTTAGAGTTCCCTAGATTTGCATGAGTGATGGCTTTCTTAATGGATTTGTTTACATGCATCTGTTGCGGTACCAATAGGTTCCTAAGAAATGCTCTTGATCCTGTCTGTCCTTTTTTATTTTTCCTCCTGGTGGTTTAGTTGTTTGCGAAATTGGGATGTTCTTTGGATTCATGAAAATGTTAAGTGCTTAGTTCTTCATAGAGGGCTTTGCTCCTGTTGGAGACTGCTGCAGTGGTGATAGGGTAGTGAGCGGCTCTGGACTCTTTAATCGGAATCCTACGGCTGGTGAGATCTCTGGGGTTGTGGTTTTTGCACCACCTTTTCTCTAGGGATCTAATTGAGCATTTGATGAGGCAAGCTCAGGGGTGTGCCAAGGGACGGATGGTTTTGTCTTAGCACGGCTAGTTTCTAGGGTGGCACATCACTCTGCCAACTTCATACCAGAGTTGTTGAATAATTGTAGGCGAGTCGAGGCATTCCCTTTGGTGGTGAAGTCTGAAAAGTTTGCTTCTAGCTCATTGTCCTGGAAAGTTTTGAATATGTGTTGCTGAGTAACGGGGCATTTAGCCTGACCTTTGTGGGCCGTGGTCAAGTGGGTGATGGATTGAGGGTTGCCAACATGGTCTGACTAATCAAGTGGGATATGGTCTGTGCAGGTGATGGGTGGGGTGGGTGATGATATAAGGACTAGGTCTAGAATGTTCTTAGTATTGGGTGGGGGAGAGCTTAATTTGCGTAAGGTCCATGGATCCGGTCGGTGCAAATAGCACGCTTCGAGTGTGATTGTTGGCATGTAACTCTATTCTGGGACGTTAAAATCATAGAAAGATATTACTAGTGTGTGCTAATTTGGCAGAGGAGAGTAAATTGAAGATGTTGTCAATGAAAAAGTCACTCCTGTGAGGTGATCTGTAGATGGCCTGAAATGTGAGCAAATCCTTGCCAGATAAAGAGAACTGGCAGAGAGTGATTTGAACAAGCTTGTTCTGGTAGAGGGAATGACGGAGCAATGCCAATAGATCCTGTGTATGATTGCCACTGCGACTCACGCCCTTTGTGGCCGGGTGGTATGTTAGATGCAGTATCTGGGGCATAGGAGGATGTCAGAAACATGAGGAGAGTACAGGATAAAACATGTTTTGTTGATGAAGAGGGCATGAGGGTTTTTGTACGAGATGAGGGTGGCAATCTCTTCAGAGTGAGCTGGTGTTAAATAAATCATTTGGAAAATAACAGTTTTAAGAGGTGAAGACCCCAAGGAATCCCAGGAGACCCTCCCCATCCCAACCATCCAACAATAATGCAACCCCACTCCATATTCACTTCTGGGATGAAGATGTGTCTGGTACATTTCAGGTATTTAATACCTGCAAGCTTGTACCGTGTTTTTCCCATAGCCAAGCTAGACATTTTTACACATTGCCTCCTCTGGTTCCCTCTTGCTGTTCTGGGGCCTTATTATTATTCTTTATTTGTGATCATCTCCTGCTTTGTGTTAAGACTTTATTTGGGGTCAGCAGGGTGCTACCTGTGGCGAGGGGTGTGGATATACAGTATGTCACTGAGCCGTTCTCATAGGCTCAGAATGCCACTTCACATTCCACTTGTGACCTGTCTGCTCATGATCAGCAATATGATGCAAATTGGTCACGTAAAGCGCACCTCTTTCAATTGATGGCTTTGTTGCACTTTTAAAAATGAATCCGCCCAACTCACTTTCTCCCCCATCACAAAGATTGCAGGATTATGATACTTAAAACAGAGGATTGCAGTTCTAAGGACCTCGTTACAAGTATGGTGCTGCGAGGAAAAACGTCAGTAATGCAGTGGTAACCAAGTTACCACTACATCACCACACTGACGTACTACAACTTCAGTGGTGAGGCAGAAGAAAAACCTCCAGCAAAATGTATTAAAAAATATCCCTTTGCAAAAAGTACAGTCAGATTGTGAAGCAAAAAGACTAAGGGCCTCATTACAAGTTTGACGGTATTCCACTGGTAAATCTGCTGCCTTAACGCCAAAAAACAGCCAAATTGGCGGAATGACAGCCAGTGGTAACTCTGCCAAAATCCCCATGGAGTCCAATGCCATAAATGGGGACTAACACTGCCATACCACCACTTGTAATCATCGGGTAATTCCCCCAGACCAAGTGGTGATAATGGTAGCACCAGAATACAGTCAAACCTGTAAAGAGGTCCTTAGTACTCTGGCTGTACTTCTTGCAAAGGGGTATTTTAATACATTTAATTTGGAGTATGATTACGGCCTGTTGCATGAACTAGATGGAGCCTGAGAAGGTTCACAGGATATATCTGGGTCTTTTGCCTTCAGCCAGGCTGGGAGATCTGTTAGTTAAGTGGGCATCTATGCTCAAGGACAAGGTCTATGCCACTTGGATACCATTATATTTTCTGAGGTGGGTATCAAAACGAATACCTGATCTTCTATGGAAAAAGACCAAGTGACGGCCTGTCAGTTATATACATCTTTGTGATGTTCCTGAGACCGGCAATGAAAACTTCTGACTATCTCATAGTGCCTTCAAGTGGTCTTTCAGTTGGTTGGCAGCCTGAGATATCGAGGAAAGGGCTTCTTCTCTCTCTTCCCACATTTCTCTCAACATGTCAAGGACGTCTATAGGTTATCGACCACATAGGAGTTCACTCTATTTTTACTGTCTGCCTCTACCAATTATTTTTTTAGTATTCCCTTCATGGTCTGATTGAAGCGTTACAGCAGACTATCTGTTTGAGAGTGGTATACTGAGGTCCTAAAGGTCTTCATGTTCAGTACCTCCTTTACTTCCTTTTCAAGTTTGGACTTTAAAGTAGTGCTTTGGTAGAGGGCGCTAGAGAGCCCAACCAAGATGGCTGCTCCTCCGTGAGCTCCACTCCAGGCCCCTACAAATCCTGCCAAAAATAACGACTGCTGGGTTCAGACTGCCACCAGACCCCCATGTATGACGCCCGAATAGCATTGTGATCCCAATGGTGTGTCCAGAGTGCAGCTTCATCCCCGCAACAAGAGGAACGAGCAGCAGAACGCAGTGAGAACCTGCTCCTGGGGCAGGCCGGAGCCGCCTGGCAGTGTTGAGCACTTCCCCTGTGTCAGAGCCCCACAAGGAACGGCCCGAGACCAGCGAACAGCCCACGGTGAACAGAGGCGATCTGCTCCGGACCCCAGCACGGACAGTCTCGCCCCAGTGCACTGAAAGAACCGCCAAACCACTGAGGTGGCTGCCCCCACTGCACTCAGAGGGCCAGAGAACAGGCGGGAGAGCATCGCTGCCGAGACGACTGGCGGCCCAGACTACCCACATCAGCACCCATACCCTTTGCCAAAGGGGTGGAACCAGTCCACAATGTGCTGGGGCCTCCGGATGGAGCAGAGAGCCCACCACAGCCCTGCCAATCCTTGGTCCCCCCTCCCGCCCCTGAAACAAAAGCCCAAAAAAAAAGAAGCATAGAAGGCACCAAGCAACCCAGAGGAGACCGCACCCGTGGACGGATGCACGCCCAGCACCGTGGCCCCCCACTACCACCCCGCGCCGCCAATCCCATTCTCCACAGAGGAGGCGGCGGGTCTACTAACACCGGCGGAGACTGCAGGAGGTGGGCATCTGCTGACTTCTCCAGCATGGGGTCTGGCATGGATTCACATGCTCATGAATATTCCCCGTCGTCAGGCTGGGAATTCTCAGTAAAGAAAAATCAGTATCAGTTTCGTTTCTGATCTGTCTTAGTAGTAACCAATCACTGGTCTCTGGGTCATACTGCCCCCAGCCAATGACTGCCCTCTCTCTAAGCCCCTCCCCTGACAGCCATCCTCAGATTTTTACCACACGTTCAAGTGTTGGGAGTCCTCGTACTATAGCTCTTGAGCTTTTACTGCATTTTGCGTTTTTTCAAAGAGTTTAATCTCATTTTTCGGTCAATCGAGCCTCAAGCTCCACCATTTCTACTTCTGATTAACGGGACCCGTTTCGGAAATTTCTACGCCCCTCAAAGGCAAAGTTTTTGTCGAGCTATGCTTCTTGGAGGATTCCAGAGGTTTCTGAGGCCTACCTCGTGGACATGACCCAGGAAAATGGAAGATCGACACCCAGATCCAAGCTGTTTAGGAACTGCCCTGGATGCGGATTACAGAATGTGTTCAAGGAGGATGAGCATTCGAGATGCCTCTACTGCCTTCACGAAGACAAAACGCACGTGGAGAAGGACTGTGCGTTTTGCATGAACATGATGGATCGGACTATGAGGGATCGTCGGACCCGTCTCACCAACTGGCTGGAAGGAAAGAGCCCAGCAGGTGAGAAGAAGTCCGAGCGATCTTCTAAGTCCTGTGAGGGCGCTCTGGCGACGGGGTCCAACAAAAGGCAAAGCACTGCGAGTCCGCAGGCACCGGGAGCGCCGAACAGTCGGGCTCCTCGGCTGACAGGCAGGGCGCACCTTCACCGGCGCCATCAACCACGAGCCAACGCTCTGGCTCGGGGAAGAGAAAATCTGAGAACCCAGCTAAGCTTCTGGAGAGGCCCCGGTCAATCTCGAAGGAACCAGCTGAGGGGGAGCGAGGTAGTGACCCTCCCCCCAAGGTGAAGGCCTCAAGCGCGCACAAGGTGGTGCAGGCCTTGATTCACCCGGCTAAGGCCTCTACGGAGGTAGTCGCGGCGGCCCTGGCGAAGCCTGTGGAGGCGACCTCTGGGCCCAGAGTTTCCCTGCCAACGCAGAGGGAATCCTCTTTTCAGCCCATCGAGAAGACCCTGTGAAGACCCCAGTGGAAAAAGAGGGGAGGGTAGGGGATGGGGGGCCAGTGGCCGTTACGGACACAGATATAGCCTCCGAGGAGGAGCTGGTTGAAGTCGTGAAGGGCCTCAACAAGAAGGTTGAGGAGGTCCGGCCCCACAGGAGGAATCCCGACGAGGAGGACGAAGAGAGCGACGGTGGCGCCGATGAGGTTCCCATGGAGGAGGAGCAGTCAGCGCGCCGGTCGCAACCCGAGCCACAGGACAACTCCTTGGCCATTTTGATGGCAATCCAAACCTTATGCACGGAGATAAGGACGAGATTGCCTCTACCCCCAACGGACGACACAGCGGAACCGGGCCCGTCGGGAAGCCCTCCAAGCAAGAGGAGGAGAGTTCATCCACCCCCGCCCTTCCAGCCCTCGCGGCCCTCTCAGCCTCCATCGTCTTCCCCTGATCCTAGGGAGGACACAGGAACAGATACGGCCACGATGGGGATGGATGACGACGGTGGTGACTACGGGATGGGCCTTCGATCACCACCCCCTCAGGCCTCCCCGCCCAACGAAATTGGCTCCTTCCACGCCATGATTGCCAGGGCATCCGAGCTTTTCCAGGTCTGCCCCAAAGAACAGAAGAAGGAAGGCTTCCTCTACCAACGGCGTGAGGCCAAGAGGAAGACGGTCCTCGTGGCCCCGTTGCTGGATGACATCTGGGACAAGTGACTTGCTCTTTTGAAGAACCTGTCCACGACGCCTGCCAAGAGGGACCGGTACGAGAAGAAGTACCGGGTCCCAGACGCCGCCCCTTTGTGCCTTAGGGCACAGCCGACCCCGGATTTGGTCGTCTCGGCGGCGGCCAAGAAGAAGGCGGCGAGGGAAAGAAACTGGACCCCATGGGACGGCGAGTCATCTCGTCTGCGACGACGACTAAGGCGGCCAACGCCCTAGCGATTGTGGCCCGCTACGACAGGGAGTTGTGGTACAAGATCGCCCTTTGTTGGACTTCTTACCAGAGGACAAGAGGGCAGAGGCCCTGGAGATCCTACAGGAGGGTGAGGTGGCGTCGGACCACGCCATAACGGTAGCCACGGACATTGCTGACACCGGGTTCCACCAGTTGGGCAACAGCGTTTGCCTTTGACGGCAGGGGTGGCTCAAGGCGACAGATTTCCGCCAAGACGTGCAGACCAAAGTTTTGGACATGCCCTTCAACGAGAACAATCTGTTTGGAAAGACAGCGGATGAGTCACTTCAGGCCATCAAGACCGACACGGAGACGGCTCAGGCCTTTGGAGTTCTGCAGCAATGACAGCTGCCCTTTTGGAACTCCGGAGGGAAGCAAGGTGCCTCCAAAGGATTCAGCGGTGGCTCCTCGATGTACCGTCAGGCGGCTCGCTCCTCGTCGCAAGAGGCCTACAGAGGACGAGGCAAGTCTGGTGGATCTCGCCGTCATCGCCAGGGAGACCAGGGCGGCAAGGCCGCTGCCAAGCAAGACTGAACCGGCCGTAGCGTCAGGCCCCCACCTGATCACCCCGGTGGGAGGTCGGCTGGCGAAGTTCATCAGCGTGTGGGAGTCCATCTCCACCGACCGTTGGGTGCTGGATGCCCTGGCCCACGGGCACACTCTCGAATTTCTAAAAAAGTGCCCCTGCATTCCTCCCGTTGCCAGAAAGGAAAACCACGTCCCTCATCTGCTGTTGGAAGTAAGGGCGATGCTCAAGAAAGGAGCCATCAAGCTCGTCCCAAAGAGGCTCCAGAGTGTACTCAAGGTACTTCCTCATCAGAAAGAAGACAGGAGGATGGCGTCCCATCCTGGACCTGCGTCGATTAAACAAATACATCAAAGCACAGAAGTTCTGGATGGTCACCCTCCAGCACGTGCTGGGCCAGCTGGAGGAAGGCTACTTCCTATCGCCGTTGGATTTGGAGGATGCGTACTTTCACATCCCCATTCTAAAAGGACACTGAATGTTTTTCAGGTTCGTGGTCTAAGGACGGCACTACCAGTTCAAGGCCCTTCCATTCGGGTTGAAGTCGGCGCCCAGGGTATTCACCTAGTGCCTGGCACCAGTGGCGGCGCAGCTGCGCCTGCAGGGGATCCACGTCTAACCCTACCTGGACGACTGGCTCATCTGGGCAAGAACAAGGGAACTCGCCGTCGAGCACACAGCGAAGACTGTTCAGCTGCTCACGGACCTGGGATTCTCCATCAACTTCCCCAAATCCCACCTGGTTCCGTCGCAGGTAGCACTGTTTCTGGGAGCCAAGCTTGATACAGTAGCACGATTGGCCTCACCGTCGGAAGAAGGACGAAGGCCATCCTGGGCAAGGTGCGGCGTTTGCTGGCCACGGACGTGGCCAGGGTGAGGTCCATCAAGTCCCTTCTTGGGATGATGTGCTCATGCATCTACCTGGTGCGCCTATGCAGGCTACGGATGCGTCCTCTACAGGAATTCCTAGACGCCTGTTGGATGCAAGCAGTGGGCAGTTTCGAGGACAAGATCTCCGGACAAGCTCCACCGCCATCACGCTGCAATATCGGCGGCCTGCGAGAGATGTGGAACGACCCTCGCCGCCTTTCTCCATCTATCGCGGGAGTGTCCATCACTCTGAAGATTTTGGTGCAAAGTACTAAACCCAACATCTGCAATAACAGGAGAACAAATGAAACGCTGCCTCACTGTGCCAATGCTGGGATGCACTAGAGACTTGCAACCCGCGGCAAGGAGATTGCCCGGCTTATTACTACTAATAGACGAGTCGCTATGACCTGGGGGAGAGGGCCACCCCCCAACGAGAGCAAATGGCTACAAGACATGGCATACTGCCACGACATAATTGTAATTTTTATTCAGTCGCTGCCACTTCATGCCCGACCACCAGATATATGGGGGCCCTATGTCAATTACCTGCTGTTAACATCGAACTGAACAATGCCTTACTGGGCACCCGCAGACTTCAGCAGAGTCACCTCGCTATTCAACTATGACTGCTCCAGCACCACACAACGTACACGGGCCACACCAGGAGCTTGAAACTATCAAGGAGGGAGGGGAGAAGAAGGGGCGCGGGGGGGAACCGGGATCGCGGAACGCAGTCTTTGTTCTTCATTTCTTTTTCTTTATGTATGTAAAATTAATGTCTGTTTAAAAAGACCAAAAATAAAGTTTTTAAAAAAAAGTAGTTCCTTGGTAGGTTAGAATTTCTTTTGAGAACCCCACTCATGATAAAAAGGAATTGGATGTTTTGAGTCTTATTGTTTCTCATGGGAGAGGCCTCTGGATAGTGGGTGGCATATTCCAGTTTGACCAAGATGTACTTATTGCCCAATTTGGATGGTTCAAGGGGCCCCACTATATCCTTACCAATGCTAGTGAACGGAACCTCGATAATGGGGAGAGGTTGCAAGGGGGCCCCAGGACTGCCGTGGTGAAAGTCCTTTGGCAAATCTTGCAAATTGCCCACATATCTTAACATCAGTAAATAAGCTGGGCCAATAAAATTTGCTCAGGACTTGGTCCAGGGTTTTAGTCACTACTGGGTGTCCTTAGGTGGCTCGTAGGTATTATCAGCAGATATTGATAGGTCCCATCCATCTCAGTATATCCCTTTATATAAGGGGCCTTCCCCAGGTGAAAAAAAGAAGGGTCAGCTTTGGTCTACCTCCTGTATAAGTGGGATTAAGGCTTGTTTCAAGATTCCCCTGCTGTGGGTGCTCGTTTCAAGATTCCCCTGCTGTGGGTTCTCCTTTTTTCACAAGGTATGGTTGTGTCCATGCATCCATGCATTATGTACCAACACTTGGATTTCTCCCCAGTAGCATGGATCTATGACTTCGGCAGCTACGTCTAGTGAGTATTTCCAGGCTAATCCTGACTTTGCAGGCAGTCTCCGATAGCTGCCTTGGGGAGGGGAGATGGTCAGACCTGTAGGAACCCTCTTTCTCTCTTGGCTGGGAATGGCAACTTCTTTTAGGCCAAAGAAGTCCAGGCCAATAGATTGGAGTGTGGCCTTTTCAGGTAGGAGGGCTTTGGGATTTAGTCGCCTCACTAAAAGGGCCCCAACCTAGTTACAGGTTGTTCACATCCAACTTGTGGTAAGTCAGAGTCAGGAGATGGACGGCTCATTTTCTTTCGTTCTGAAAGGCTTTTATTTTGGTGCAAAACCCTGAACTAATCCGAACACTATGGTCCCTATACTAAATGAAAGGAAAGTATGCAAAAGTGTGCACATCAGCATGTCGTATGAAAGTAAAGCTGTCCTCCATCTAGAAGATTATTTTGCCTGATCATAACCCACCCACGAAAAAGTAACACAAATAAATCAAACTACTTAAGGGCCACTTGCTCGATTGGCTGACTTCTGACCCTCACTGTACTGTCCAAACTTGTCACCAGACAATGGGCCTCATTACGAGTCCGGCGGTAACCGAGCCGGAAAAACCGGCAGGTTACCGCCGGACCCGTATTACCATTCAGCCTCCGTGATTCCCGGAATCATCGGGGCATTACGACCCTGGTGACCCGGGAATTCCAGATGCGGAATTGTGTAAGTCCCCATTCCCATGGAGCCCCATAGGACTCCAAAGGGATGGGGACAATGGAAACACCGGTTCCATCTATGACGGAGCCGTTGGTTCCATGTCCGCCTGCAGGCGGGTGGTGTTAAACCCGCCAGGTCAAACTTGGCGGGAGTGACACCTCCCACCTGCAGGACTCTTAATCAGCCGGTCCGGAAAGAACCGTGGCAGCGGTTTTACCACCACCGTTCTTTCCGGACCGGCAGGGTTGTAATGAGGCCCAATTTCTCTACACTTCTCACAGTACAAACACATGGCATAAGAAAATAAAATGAAGGTATTTCGGCTTTTGGGCCTATGGTTACATTCTGTGTCAAACCCCTTCAATTTTGGCCGCTCCCTTGGGTCTGAGGTTTTACACCCCTTCGTGGGGTCTTTACTCTCTCAGCCCTGCTTGAGCTGTTTGATCACTCAGCTTCTCTAGGGCTCTTCAGGCTCTCAGCTCCTCTTACTATTTCTAGTTTCTCACCTCATTGTGGGGTATTCAGGTTCTTAACCCGTCTTGGGCTTTCGGCCCCTCATGGGCCCTTTTCTTTTTCACTCTGGTCTGGGGTATCCAGGTTTGTGCCCCATATTTGGCTTTCGATTGCCTTGGCCGATTTTAGACCTTTTTGTTCTCTCAACCCGGCTTGGGGTCTACCTGGGCTCGTCCGCTCTCCTCTCGGTTCAATTAGCATACCACGTACCTGTCTTGTGGCTGGGACGTTCCTCGGGCAAAGGCAGATGCACAGCTCCTGCATCTATCTGGTCTTCCATGTCCGTGCTCGTGCTTCGGTTCTTCCTGTCGGCTCTGGACAGGAGTTCAGTGTCAGTTCCCATAAGTGCCAGTCGCCCACATATCAGGCGGTCGCGTCTCTTGTCGCTACAGCAGTGGCGAGATCTTCCAGCTCTTGATCTGGTTACAGGAAGCAGTGCTCTTACTCTTTCTCATTACAGTCTCACAATGCCTTAATAGCAGTCTCTGAAGGGGGATGGAGTACTCCATTGGTGTTGTGATGGCAACAGTACAGGATGTGAGACAGGCATGGTATCAAGAGAGACACAGACTCAAAGATACATTTTAAAAACCTTTATTTCTTTAAGTTCCTGGGTTGGTGCAATGCCGAACTGGCCCTAACACTAATTCCCTTAAGTGATGTTTCTAAGGGCGGTTGAAGTCTAGAAGTCCAGAATAAAAGTCTGTCTGTATCTAAACCTATGCTTGCCCTCACACTTTGACAAAAATGTGTTAGGAAGTCTTTCAAAAGCAAAAAGGCATGGTACAACAAACCTAGGAAAACCAGGATTGGTTTTCAGGTGGTCTGCTCACCAGATGTAGGTTGGTCAGCTTCAAAATAATTATTTCAATCAAAAGGGACTGTTCAATGTCTTTATTGCCTGGATGTTCCCTTCCCCAAGCTTCAGTTCCTTCAGTAACACAAAGTAATCAAGATTCTACTTTGATAGATCTCTTAGGGTTCCCTTCCCCAAGCTCAGGCCTCTTTCAAGTCCAAACACAAGTTCACTTCTTAGACCTGTCAGGGCACCCTTCCCCCAAGCTTAGGCCCCTCTTGAGCTAAAAAGAAAACGCAAGTTCAGTTTGTCAGGATGTACCTTTTCCATCCTATACAGTTCTTTCAAAAGGTTAGCATCAGAGACTTTTGAAAAGCCAGGTTAATAACTCCTCCCAGGCTCGACCACTCAACTTTAACCCCTCTCCTTTATTTCCTGCTCTAGACTTTCCTTCAGGGGCTTTCTGCACCCCTTTTTGTTCCCCTCTGTTTCTTTACTTTCTTTCATGTGCCTACTGGCACCTTTTATTTTCCTTCTCCTGCACACTTGCACTTTCTTTACCTTTCTGTTCCCACTGGCACCTTCTTCCTTGCTTTCCTGTGCACACTTGCACTTTCTTTACTTTTCCATGCCCACTGGCACCTTTTCCACACTGCCGGGTCGCTTGCCTCCTTCTTTCTCGTTTCGGGTCACTCGCACCCTCTTAACATAGTCCTTTTCCTTTGCGTCCCTTGTTCGCTCTGCTTTCTGATTTTCTCTTACTTTCTCTATTTCTCGTTACTCTTCTCTGTTTGCTTTCTTTACTAGTTTCCCTTTCTTTCTGCTTTACCGCTTCGTGACGCTTTATGTATTTTTACTTTCATCTGCTCCACATCTGTCAGTCGCATGCTCCTGAGTCTGTCTCTCCCTTACTTCTACGAGACTCACCAAGGCAGCAGCGCAGTGACAAGCAGTCCCTCCTGGTTGTGCGGGCCTGGGGGTCAGGGTCTCACCACCTGCCCCTCAGACTCCCTTGGGGCGTCACAGGTCCCAAGGGAATGAGGAATGTCCTAACCACTAACCGCATCCTGCAAGACACTTCAATCCTGCTCCCTGGAGAAACGGCACCCAAAACTGAGCAAGAATCAGTGTCCTGAGGCCAGACACAAGCGGCCGCTCGAAGGCATACGGATTCGAGAGACGCAAAACCCGGCTAACAGCCTGCACACGCCGGAGCTGTTATAAGGTAGATGGGATGATGGCCCCCGCGCCCCTCACCTACCCTGGATCTCCCTGAAACAAGCTAAAATCACATTCCTGAAGAAGATGATAAATAGCCATCATCGAAACCGGTCGACCATCTTTTAACCGAGGATATCCCAGAAATCAACCATGGATACCCCGTGAACTAGACCATACAAACACTGTACTATGGATCAAGTTCCTTGTTTTTAATTATTTTTTACGAACACTTTGTTTGTTTTTTGAACCATCAACGAGTGATTTGTAACTCGGGGACCACACACTTCCTATGAAGGTCAATAAAAGAAAAAATAGTTCCTCTCTGAAATGTGGCCCCAAGTTCTTCTGAAACAAAACAGCCAACCCAGAAATGGGCAGCAGTCCCATACACCCCACGCCTAAGGACAGAAGCCCCCATATAGTATGAGGAATCTTCTGTGAATATCGCTCTTTGAGGTCATCCATTAATTGGCACCAGAGCAAGAACCTGCCTCCACACTGAAAAAAGATGGACCCCAAAAAGTGTTCATGTGTGTTAAAAACATTGTTCCAAATAACACTTCGGGAAAAACTTTGAAGTATAATTCATCGCCTCCCTGAATGTGATCCAGAAACGGCACCCTAGCCACACTGCAGCCCCTCAAACTCACCGGGCCAGCGTCTTGGCACACTGTTCTCCTCTGAGCCGTTGATCCTGCTGCTCTCTGCTCCTTGCCTTCTCTGGTCCAAACAACCTCCCCAGCTCGCTCATTCAGCTGTGCAGAAACCACACCTTGTTTAGTTGGAAAAGCAGTCAAGTGGAGTCGGGTGTGAGTGATAATTAGTGAATGCCTGACTCTGCCTGACTATCAATGGGACAACTAAAGTTCTTTCTACAGGCGGTTTCCCTTACACCCCCCCAAGTTATTCCTATGGGAAATCTTCACTGCTCCCAGTTGCCTCCTCCTCGTCCCATTATTAGTTGGAAATGGGGACGGGGAGATGGAATTGGGTTTGGAAATACCCCATGAAATCTGAGGGAAAGGGCTTTGAGGTCGAATGGTATAGTAGAGGAGAATGCATCCTGCCACCCCTCCAGGGAGTGGTCTTGGTTCATAAAGTCTTTTAATCTTGTCTGCAGAGTAATTATAGCGACAGGAGTCTTGAGGAGGTTCATGACCCAGACAGGTATAGGACCAAGCGATCTTAATACAGGAAGTTTGCCCTTGCATCTTCTTCCTCCCATTTCTCAGGCAGCTGACTCCCTTTTTCCCCCCCGTTAGGTCACAAGTGAAATGAATCACAGGCCACAACTCCTGAATAAAAGTTGTAGGAATCAACATAGCCCATGAAGGCGTCTGGGATTTCCTTTTCCTCCCCAATTGCCCCATTAGGATACTATGTCTTGCCTGGGGTATCCCCCTTCAGACAACGCCAGGTTCCTCAACCCAGGTGATCCTCCCTTGCTCATCCACCCCCATGGTTGGGATCCAAGAGCGATGGCCCTCCCCTTGCCACCTGATAGAGGACTTTCGGGGTTTAAATGGGAGAACACCCTTAGAATTCTCACAAGGCTCAGAAAGCAAACCAGGTAAAACCTGTTCAGTGATCTGGTGCAATCCCCAAATAACCCATGTCTGAATGTGTATGCAGAATGTGTTCCAACAAGGATAAACAAGAAACACTGAAACAGTTGACACTGTACTGTCCGGGAACTCTTTCCCTAAGGCAGCAACATTTTGAGTCTTTTATCAATGCCGATTTTATTAATGCAGAACAAAAAATGTGATCTAGATTGATGGAAGGTTACAGTGTTTCTCTTCTTTTTGCCGTATATAGGTTTCTTGTTGCACTTTTTGGAATGTAACATGAACAAATTGGCCATATTATCAATTATGGAATTTTATCTACAATGGAATTTAGGTTTTGCAATGAATTTGTGTACTTTGTAATCTGCTTTGTTTTACTGTGATGTTGTGAAAGGTTTATTTTTAAACCAAACACAATAAAATGTAAAAAAATCAAATAACCAAGACATTGGCTTCCGGAGAGAAGGATGGTGACATATATCCCTGCTAAGGCATGGTCTGTCCTCTAAGGGGGAGGTCACCCCAATGGTATCCCGCTTGCCCTGTCTCCTAGGAGGTGTGTATCTTAGAGGGCCCATCTCGCTAGTTTCCAAAGGGGGGTCGATACCCCTTGTGGGCGGGGACACATTATCTGATTATCTGGTTTCGTCACAGTAAACATGTATACAATATGTATTTTGCAGTTATGTTTTGAGAATTTAAGCATCATTTACATGTCTGTCCATTACCACGAGGAAGTATATATCAGATCATATTTCTTTTATGAATGAATGATATGAAACTATTGGTATGTAGCCTCCTGAAGAGGGTCCAAAGGGACTGAAATATACATCTAGTGCTTGGAATAAATACAAATCTGGTTCAAAGAAAAGTATGGATATAGGTCAATTAAGACATTTTGAATATGATATGGAACGTATAGTAGGTGAGGTATCATCTCATACATCAGAGGTCTTAACATTTCTGGAAATTAGTTTTCTGATTGGTTTGCAAATAAGTTCCAGTAAATATGTAAAGGTTCTGCATTGAAGTTCTGCTCTTTTATTTAATATTTATAACCGCACTGCTGAGAAGTGCTGGTAGGTTCTCACACTTAACACAAGTATGTACTATTATGGCTTCGGTGGGTAAAGAGGGACAGTTCGCCACTCAATCCTTGGAGTTGGCCGTTGGCTACGGGGAAGGAGGGCACCTCTTCAGCACCCAAATTAAATTAATTTGTGGATTTTCCCTGGTCTCAGAACACTGGAATCTAGGTTGCATTAAAGGTGCAAGTGGCCACCTGCTAGTGAAATTAACACCTATGTTTGGATTTGTAAAGTATCTGCTCACGAGTCACGTGCTCAATTCGATGCAACCCCACCACTGACCCATGGCCAACACAGTCCAAGGTGTTTGGTAGCCTAAGGATGCCAGACAACAATGTGGATTTATCTAATGCTGCTTGTTGGGCAAGGGCTCACGCTCCTTCAACGCATCCCGTCCCTGCAGGTCACAGACTGGGGAGCAGTCGGCCTACTGACTCCACCCACACACAGACAGAGGTAGATGCAGAGGGAAGGTGACAAAGGGGAGTCATCCAGTGTTGCGTGACCCCTACCTACAGCAGAGCTTGTCTTCCAACCCTGCTCAGGAGGAGAATTTCAGCACTACATAACCCTCCCCTCACCTGGTTAGTGTGCCTGTGCATGGTGGCAGGGACTCGAGGAAAGTAAGGGTCCGACTACCACAGTGCTTGTCTGTGCATGTGTGTTTCTGTGATATGAGACAGTTATGGGGATTTGTGAAAGGGGCCTGGTCCATCCTTTCTTGGGGCATTGTGAATATAACACATGGCAATGTTCATGGGGCAATATGAAAATAGCATAGGTCAATTTCCTGGGGGCCTTTTGAAAGTGTCATGAACCAAATGTCTGAGGGTATTATGGAAGAGGCAAGATGCAACTGGAAGTTATTTTAGAGTATTGTGAAAAGTGACATGAGACAATGTGAACATGCCAACACGTGTCAATATCCCCATTAGACAATTCTACAAAACTATGCACACAACACATATTCATTGACAACCCACACTTTACATTGTAACAAAACGTGAATGGCAGCTGATGTAAACGGTTCTGAAACCCCAAGCCTATGTAATAGATCAACCATAATGTCCTCAATGCATCTATTTAATGGTATTATACCTGAACTATTACTAGATGAAAGGTATTGTGCCTTATATGAGAACTGTGCCTTGAACTCTTTCTTGCCTGTCTCCTGCACTATGTTGATATTCTACCAAGTAGTGTTTGTTGTACTGTTGTATATTTTGTGATTGTAACCAGTGCCTTGATGCCGAAGGGTTTAGTGCGCTCTATACATGTTAAAATAAATAATATATAAGTGCAAGTAAACCTACCGCTCTACATTCCAACAGGCGCCCCATTCTTTTAACATTAATATGCAATAAACTGGTAATCCATCTCCCATCACGTGTTGTGTTCTTTACAATTTCAGAAATAACTCGTATTGTTTATTCAAAATAGATTATAATCCTCCAAAACCTGATTTTAAAACCGAGTTTGTGTGCCATCCTATATATTCAGGTATATTTTCTCAAGGAGCATGTCTACTCGAATGTTCCCCTTTTGGCAGAAACTTGACCCACACCTAAAATGTATAGGGCATACAATCCTGTCTCTGTTGGTGTGTACAATGCTTTTTGCTTTACTTTATCATCATTATAAAAAAATAGACTGTTTTTCGATGGTCATTATTGCAGCATAATGTGTTGGAGATCCAACTTGAATGTAGAAAGAACTGTGTTTTTAATTAGATTTTTGACAAGCTCACTCCGATAAAATGATGAGATTATTCGTAATTGGTGTCTCATCCAATTACGGTTTCGTCCATCATGAGCCTCTTAACAGGTCTAGCCTTGATACTGGCCTCAGGATGTTGATGAGTGTGTGGGTGCCTTGTTCATGTGGTTACTGTGACAGAAGGGCAGTTTTGCAGACCTCCTACTGACCTCTTTTGAAGTCTATTAAATTAATGACCCTGTCACAATGCTGTAACCTCTTAGATCTTCATTTTAGTTATTCTTGTATTCATACATTTTCTTCGGTTATAACAATGTATCGACCCATGACAAATGATACAATATAAACAATAGCAGGTATTGATATAATTCAGTTAGCATACCGCATAACGACTCATGGCTGCAACATGTGCATAAGGGATTGCCATCAAGTTCTGTGTAGGGTACTTAAAATAAAATGCATATTCCCAGCTTCCTCCCCATTCACTGTAAAATGTAAACGCATAAAATAAACAAAACGGAACCACCTAAATGTCAAGGAAAAAGGGGAAATGTGAGAAAGAAAGTGCACAATGTCCTCCTACACACTCTCACACACAAATGGGTGCCGTTAATTATTATTGCCCATTGACAATCTGTGGTCCATGGTGCACTGCGTCTTCGAGAAGCACAGAAAGCCTTTATGAAATACGTTTTTAACTCTCTTCATCTTCTCCCTCAGGTACCGAAAGGACATGTATGGTTAGAAGGTGACAATCTCAAGAATTCAACAGATTCTCGGAATTATGGGCCGGTTCCATATGGGCTGATTAGAGGACGCATCTGTCTAAAGGTAAGCTATGTCACTTGCATGTTTCTGTTGCTTTGATATAGGACCACGCCGTCAACATTACTTGAGTTAGAAGAGATGGGAACTGTTTTTGGTGAAGGCTACAAGGCCATTACCGGTATTTGTGTCAAGATTTGCCGCATGAAGGTGGAACCATGGACTAGCTTAACTGTTTTCTTTCAGCTGGGCTGCTTTCCCCCCAGAATCAAGACAAGGGCAGCTGCGCTGGGTATTTTCAGTTTCACTAGGGAATAGCTGCAGAGATGCTGCATAGTAACATACACTTAAGCTGGTGCCTCTTTAAATGTACCTTTTGACAGCAAAGGACAGATCTGTTCTGACTTGAGTGTCGTGTAGACCGTTGATACCTCCGTCCTCAAGTGACTCACAGGGGAATCTGAAGAACACCCTGTGCCACCTTTGGGGCCACAGGTGGGAGATGTCGCTTCCCGGATCCACGGAACCTCAAGAACATCGATGCTGCTGCAAAAAAAACGAGGTTAAGTACCAGGCAATGACAGTATAACACGAATCACAAAGTCTGGAAAAGCGTACCTATCCGGTGGTAGGGAAACACGGGAGACCTAAGTGCAGGAGGTTCGAGACTCAGATGAAAGGTAGCCCCCAGATCAACAGGGACCAGAGTTGCACGTGAAAGCAGGTCGGCCCACCTGAGCCAAGGACTGGATGAGTAGCGTGAGTCCCAAGAGACAAGGACGTAGAGGAAACACACAAAGTTCCAAAGGGTAAATCCAAATGCAAGTGAAGAATGGTCCCAGGTTCAGCGACGAGTAAGCAGTTCCAAGCAGAACGAGAAAAGGGTAATCTGAGGGAGTCCAGGTGAGTAATCCAAAGTCAAGGTAAACCAACAAAAGCAAAGTCCAAACGTAGCGCCAAACAGGGTCCGCAAAACAGCTGAGAAGCGGTGACTGCTTTGCGCATCAAGCGTTTTGTAATGGGCGCTTGTTAGTTACGTGACACACTCTGTCATCATGTGACGGACACCGCCATGGGTCACGTGAGCGGACAGCTGCGCGATGCAGAAGCGTTCTGCCGATCCTTCTGGCGTGTGCTCTCCATGGTAACTGCCAGTGCAGGAAAGGCTGCAACCGGGTTCGAACATTACACCTGGTACGGCGCAATCGGTCCTGTGGGGCAACCAAATCACGTGAGTCTCGTAACCTGGGAGTAGTGTGCGAACAGGAGGGAGGTGTTGTGGGAATGCTAGCTGTGTTCTGGTGTTCGTGTGGATGCTTGAGGGAATGTCTAACATAGCCCCCCCCAAAGGCCCACGACCCCGTGGGCAGGACGGATTGTCCCGATGGAAGCGGGACACCAACCGAGGAGCGCTGACGTCCAAGGCGGAGACCCAAGAGCGCTCCTCCGGGCCGTAACCCGCCCAGTCCACAAGGTACTGGAGACGGCCCCTAATCCAACGAGAACCCAGAATAGCAGACACCTCAAATACATCTGGGGAGGCCAGAGACACAGGGGCAACTGGGGCACGGAGACGGGAGTAATCTGGGCAAGGCTTGAGAAGGGAAACATGAAAAACGGGATGGATGCGCCAGGAGCCCGCGAGAACCAGGTGGAATGCCACTGGATTGACCACCTGGGAGATCACAAAGGGACCAACAAAGCGGGGCAGAAGCTTACGGCAACCAACCAGGCGTAGGTGACGGGAAGACAACCACACCCGGGAACCCACCGCAAAGGGCGGAGCAGCCAGGCGCTTCCTATCAGCACGGGACTTCAAGGAGGCCTTCGCCTCAGTAAGGTGCACAAGGGTACGAGCATGAACAGCAGACAGGTCCCTAAAACAGGCCGTGGCAGCGGGATTCAAGGACACAGAAGCATCAGGGACGAGCAACATCTTGGGGTGCTGACCATAGAGGGCATAGAAAGGAGACAGGCCCGTAGCAGAGTGAGCTGCGTTGTTATAGGCGAACTCTGCAAAACGTCCAACCAGGAGGACTGCTGTTGCAAAATAAGACACCGGAGATACTGCTCCATAGACTGGTTCGTTCTTTCGGTCTGCCCATCAGTCTCGGGATGGTAGGCCGAGGAGTATCGTGTATCGATGCCAAGCAGTTTTGTCAGGGCCCGCCAAAAACAAGAAGTGAATTGTGATCCACGATCAGAGATAAGAACAGAAGGGAGCCCAAACAAGGAGAAAACCGAATCAAAAAATAAGTTAGCCGGGACCGGAGCAGAGGGGATCCCCTTACAAGGAACAAAGCAGGCCATTTTGGTAAATGTATCTACCACTACCAAGATGGTATCAAAACCATGCACCCTGGGGAGATCGGTCACGAAATCCATAGTCAACGTGTGCCAAGATTTCAGGGGCAGAGGTAGCAGCAGACCAATCGGGCGACCCCTTCGGTGTTTGGATTGTGCACAAACAGAGCGGGTGTTAATGTAACACTCCACGTCGCGCTTCATAGAAGGCCACCAGCACCAACGCTTTAGGAGGTCCATAGGGCGCTCTTGGCCGGGATGGGGATTAATGGGGGCGTCATGGGACCATTCAAGAGCCAGGTTCCGGGTGTCGGGCGTAGGGAGAAACAGGCGATCGTGTACGAAGGGCAAGCCGTCGCGGTACACCGGATCCCAATCCAGTAGCTGGTCAGGGTGACTGCTCGTCCATGCACGTACAGAATCCAACGACGAGAGAGAGGGAGTACACAGACAGATTATGTGGCTTTTGTCTAGAAGAGTGTCGGGAAAGTTGGCAACAAGACCCCGCCCGGAGAACGCGACAAGGCATCCGCCTTCCCATGAGTAACCCCAGGACGATAAGTGATGTGAAAATCAAAAGCGGCAAAAAAGAGATGCCACCGGACCTGTCTGCTGTTGATGCACTTCAAGGAGTCCAAGTCCTGCAGATTCTGATGGTCGGAGTAAACAGTGACTCGATGCTTAGCCCCCAGGAGATGATGGCGCCTGACACGAAAGGCATCCATGACAGCCAGGAGCTCCTTCTCTGTCACTGTATAATGGGCCTCTGTACTGGAAAATTTACAGGAGTGGTACGCCACCGGGTGTAATTTGCCTGATGTCGGACAAGTCTGAGACAATACTGCACCGAGGGCAAAAGAAGAGGCGTCCGCCTCGAGTATAAAAGGGAGCTTGGGATTGGGATGCTGAAGTATCGGAGCAGTGGTGAAAGCGGTCTTCAGGGCCTCGAAGGAATCCTGCTGCTCCTTCCACGAATGGTAGGGAACCTGAGGACTAGTCAGAGCCGTAAGGGGGGCTACAATGGCAGAAATGGATGAAATAAAGCGCCTATAAAAGTTGGCGAAACCCAAAAAAGCCTGTAAGGCCTTGAGTGTCTGGGGAACCGGCCATTCTAGAACCGCTCGCACCTTGGACTCGTTCATGGCTAGGCCCCCAGGGGTGATGTGAAAGCCCAGAAACTCCACAGATGTTTTATGAAACTGGCATTTTTCGGGTTTGGCGAATAGCGAGTGCTTCCTTAGACAGGACAGGACCTCCCGGACATGCTGCACGTGTTCATCCAGGTCCAGTGAAAAGATCAGGATATCGTCCAAATAGACTACCATGAACACATCCAGAATGTCCCTGAATATATCATTCATAAAATGTTGGAATGTGGCCGGGGCATTGCATAAGCCGAAGGGCATGACTAGGTATTCATACAACCCGAAACGGGTACAGAAGGCGCTTTTCCACTCATCGCCCTCGCGTACGCGCACCAAATTGTACGCGCCCCGGAGATCTAACTTGGTGAAAATGGACGCATGGGATAAACGGTCCAGGAGTGGGGTGATCAAAGGGATTGGATATCTATCCTTTTTAGTGATGGCATTGAGGCGACGGTAATCTACGCAAGGGCGGAGGTCCCCCTCCTTCTTAGGGAAGAAGAATATTGGGCTTGCAGCTGGTGAGGTAGAGGGGCGGCTGTGGCCTAATTGTAAGGCATTCTGGACATACTGCTTCAAGGCTTGTTCTTCTGAAGGGGACAGAGAATATATTCTACCCGAGGGAACGTTAGAGCCCGGGACTAGTTCAATCGGGCAGTCATAGGACCGGTGTGGGAGAAGCACCTCGGAGGAGCCACAATCAAACACTGTCTCGTATGCTCCGTACACAGGGGGAATCCCATTAACCACCCCCCCCCCCAACAGTATGGGAATCCGCAACCAAGGGCCCATCATCTTCTAACGTGAGTTGAGCAATAGCTCCCAAGGCCCGTGATGGTGTGTCTGCCTCATGGTGTACCGGGAGACAATAGTTTTGACAGATATCCGATTCAAAGAGGACCGTACCTAATTTCCAATTGATGAGCGGGTTATGCTCCCGCAGCCAGGGTATTCCCAATATAAGACCAAATTGAGGCATGGTAATCAGGTCAAAACATATTGTCTCTGTGTGAATGTCTTGTATAGTCAATAAGAGGGGAGCCGTTTGATGCCTAATGGGACCAGATATCAAGGCGGTACCGTCCACAGCTTGGACCGTTTCGGGTTGGGTTTTTACCACTAAAGGCAGATTGAGAGAGTGGGCTAGAGCGATGTCAATGTAGTTCCCTGTGGCACCGGAGTCGATGATGATCATGACTGAGTGAGAGGTATCCGCAGAGGGACGAAGGGTGGCCTGTACAAAGATGGGTTGAATGCGAGAAAAAGCAGGGGGTGTATCCGGAGATGAAGACTGGATGCTCGACCTGGTCTCCGGGTCTAGGGTCGAGCAGTCCAAAAAACCTGGGACTTCTTGGTACTTCGCGGGCATTCCTTAACATAGTGTCCCGTTAGGCCACAGTAGAAACATGCGTTGTCCACCCTCCTACATTCTCTCTCTAGTGAAGTAATGGGGCTCCGTAACCCTCCCACTTGCATTGGTTCCTCTGAGGTTGAGGTCGGAGGAGGGATAGCTGCTGGTTGAGAGAACCCTAACTCAGACCTGCGCTCAGAACGACGTGCGTCTACCTGCAGTGCCAGATCTACCAATTCCTGGTACTGAGTGGGCAAAGAGGGAATCACTGATAAGGCGTCTTTCATTGAATTGTTAAACCCCCTATAGAAAACAACCGCCCGTTTGCTTTCCGGCCATGAGGTTTCGGCGACCAGTTGGTTAAAGCGGGTGATGAATTCATCAACAAACCCCTACCCTGGGTTAATTCTAACAGCTCCAGATCCCTGGACTGTACTTTGTGCCGGGTGTCGAAGACTCGAGACATCTCAGTAACCAGTAGGTCAAAGTCATAGAGAACCGGACTGTTGTTCTCCAATAAGGGGTTAGCCCAGGCGGCAGCTGTGCCAGCCAGGTGATACAAGGTAAAGGCCGCCTTGGTAGTGGCGTCAGGGAAGGCTAGGGGTCTGCACAGGAAGTGTAACTTGCATTGGTTGATGAAGGTCCTGAACTTCTTGGTCGCCCTGGTAACGTTCAGGAGCTGCTAGGGGAAAAGGAGCTGGAAGGAGCACAGGAGTCGGAGCTGGGGCGTTAGGCACTGGAGGTGGTGTGATGGAACAGCAGCATCCCCGAATGCAGGATCTGCAGGAAGGGGATGTTGGACACGCTGTATGGAATCTAGCCTCTGATGTATAACCGTGTTTTCAGCAGCCATATCCGCCCTCAGTACTATAATTGCCTGAACTAGTGCAGCTATGGGTTCTTCCGTGGATCCCTGCATGGTGCAACACGACTATACAGCTTCTCAGTCTGTTCTGACTTGAGTGTCGTGTAGACCGTTGATACCTCCGTCCCCAAGTGACGCACAGGGGAATCTGAAGAACACCCTGTGCGACCTTTGGGGCCACAGGTGGGATATGTCGCTTCCCGGATCCATGGAACCTCAAGAACACTGATGCTGCTGCAAAAAAGAACGAGGTTAAGTACCAGGCAATGACAGTATAACACGAATCACAAAGTCTGGAAAAGCTTACTCATCCGGTGCTAGGGAAACCAGGGAGACCTAAGTGCAGGAGGTTTGAGACTCAGATGAAAGGTAGCCCCCAGATCAACAGGGAACAGAGTCGCACGTGAAAGCAGGTCGGCCCACCTGAGCCAAGGACTGGATGCGTAGCGTGAGTCCCAAGAGACAAGGACGTAGAGGGGAAACACAAAGTTCCAAAGGGTAAATCCAAATGCAAGTGAAGAACGGTCCGAGGTTCGGTGACCATTAAGCAGTTCCAAGCAGAAGGACAAAAGGGTAATCCGAGGGAGTCCAGGTGAGTAATCAGAAGTCAAGGTAAACCAACAAAAAGCAAAGTCCAAACGTAGCGCCAAACAGGGTCCGCAAGACAGCTGAGAAGCGGTGACTGCTTTGCGCATCAAGCGTTTTGTAATGAGCGCTTGTTAGTCACGTGACGCGCTCTGTCATCATGTGACGGACGCCGCCACGGGTCACGTGAGCGGACAGCTGCGCGATGCGGAAGCGTTCTGACGATCCTTCTGGCGCGTGCTCTCCATGGTAACTGCCAGTGCAGGAAAGGCTGCAACTGGGTTCGAACATTACACCTGGTACGGCGCAATCGGTCCTGCGGGGCAACCAAATCACGTGAGTCTTGTAACCTGGGAGTAGTGTGCAAACAGGAGGGAGGTGTTGTGGGAATGCTAGCTGTGTCTGGTGTTCGTGTGGATGCTTGAGGGAATGTCTAACAAGATTGCGTTCAAAGACGTTAAACTACACCTACGCATTTGCCAAGCTTTGAGTTTATCAACACCTCTTGGCGTACTTTTTGCCCCTGACTCGGCCACTTCATGAGTATCTGCAAAAACAGTAGCCCTATTCCATACCAGACCAGTAGTATGTGCTCCAGAACACCCAGCCCTTTAAACCTGGATATTGCCTCTGCATAACCTGCAGACTGGCTGAATCACACTTTCAAATGTAGCCCCGGATGCTGTAAGCTAAATACTCCTTTTAAGGTGGCAACAGTACTGGGTTACTGTATACAATGCCAAGTTCAATGCTGGCATGCTCCCGCTGTAAAGCGCTCTTCTGCTCTCGAGCAAGGTTTGCCGTATGACCAAAGTTCATTTACACTAAAGTTTAGAAGGCATTAAAATACTCCAGTGAACACTTCTAAACAGTTCAGCACTTCCTAAACCACTCACGTGTACGATTCCCTACTGCTTCTTCAACTTCTTGTTGGAGAAAATTCAAAGAAGTCGAAGAAATCTTGCTGAACAATATCAGATGCTAGACACCACATTGACCCCTGCCCTCCCCATGATACGGCCCTCAATACTTACATGCCCCGGGGACACATCACATGCGCCGTAGTGCAGGTTTTAAAAAACCTGTTTGGTCTCTGTTTCTAACGTTGTCGCTTCCAAGCTTTTATTGGTCCTATGTGCTAGTCAAATAATGTGCTGACCTGCTTTGCATGCCAGTCGAAGCAGTTAACAATTCCTCTTGACCACATAGCATTACCCTAAACATTTCAAGAATTCTGTGCTTAAACCCTTCCTAAAGAAAAAAATGTCAACTCCTTCCTCCTTGCCAACTGCTGTGCCTGTCCAAAACATGTGTGGCATCAACATTGCAAGGCTTCCATGATCACAGCGTCCTTCTGGGTACTTGATAACCAGGCTACTAGCTGACTTGAACAATATTTCCTTGTGCCTCTGATTTGACTTACTGTGACCTTTGACATTTATTGTACCTTATATAGTTGAGGGCTGCCTGGTCAGAGGAATCCAGGATCTCCCTCACGCTACCTTCAGGGTTTAAATGCTTCAAACTGGGTCCCTACTTGTCTGGCGCCACGTTAGTTACCATTGCTCCCAAGCATTCCCTTCTGCTGTTCAAAATCTGCATGTGATCAATGACGGTGGTGTTTTGACCAGACTGTTCGGTCACTCCTGGGAAGTCTACACACAGATCTAGGTACGTACCAGTGGACGGAGAATACAGTTTGGCACACTAACTGAGGGCCAAAAAGTGGACTTGAAATGTGTCTCTTAAGCAAGGCTCAAATCTCGTTCTCACAGTCTAGCATGCTTAACTGTTTAGACTGACTTGCACCCTTTGTCCAAGTAGATGTCTAGGTTTCCTTACATTACTCATGCAGTCCAAGAACGCACAATCATCAATGTCAAGTTAAATTATTTAAACATACCACATGGGCCTGTCAGAGTAGCATGTTGAGCTTACAGTGCCCAATATGTCAGTTACACAAACATCGTCCAGAATCAAAACGAGTGATAAGCTTTACCTAACCCAGAAAAGGCTCCAGGGACTGCCAGATGCAGTTTGAGATTTAAATGCCTGTGTCTTGCCTGTAAATGGCTAGCATAAAAATAGTCAACTCTCCTCTCTTCCACCACAATACCTACATACGACCAACATCTATATCCCCAACCGAACAGTCTGCTCTACCCAACCCTGAACTAGTTGACCAAGAGTAATGTGTGCAGAACAATTAAGGTTTCTGTTCAAAGTCTAAAACTTTAAAATAAAATTCCTCTGTCCATCAGAATTGTCCACAGCCTTCTTATTCAGGAGGTCTCTCAAAACCCACCTTTTTAATTAACCATGGCGACCAGAGTACATGTCTCTATTCTCTGATCTGCAAAAAAAGGCGTGTATGCTGTGGCTTACACAAAGTATAAAGTAACCTACATTGTAACTCAGTTTTGAGGGGATTGTTTCCTCCGACGTATTCCATATCTTTGACAGTAATTGTCAGTAAGTGCTGCTTCGTAAAACTTTTTTGACGTAGATGTCGATGACGTCAATACGCTTCCTCGAGGGCCTCCGCCGACAGTCGACGTCACGGGTTGCTATATCTAGGACGCACAACGCCCGTAGCCTAGAACGTGTTCGCTTCGGAATCTCGGCGTGCTCGATTCTTCTACTTTGTTAAAGTTTGAGATCATGTTTTCGTCTTCTTCTACCCCGAAGTTGGGCTTCCAGTGCGGTTTCAAAATGTCCATCACGACGTCTGCCTCTGGTGCTTCGGTGAAAGCCAGGTCACCGACGACTGTGATGACTGCCAGTCCCTGACTTCGAAGGCCTTGCGGGAGCGGAAGAAGTCGTCAACAGTAGGTAGGGTATCTAAAACCCATAAGCTGAAATCTGCTGGGCACTCGACCGACGACTCTCTGCGTCGGCGTAAGTCCACGCGCGGGTTCTCGGAGTGGTTCCCGCCATTCCTCTGCCTCTTTTAGGCATTCTCGGAAGTGCCGTCACAAGTCGCCTTCCCCGTCCTCGTCAGAGGACTCCGCCAGAAGGCGGGTAGCTTGTCCCACCAAGCATTCATCGTCAGCGGAATGGGACGCATTCCGCAAGGAGATGATGGCGATTTTCAAATCGCACAGCACCGCTCCGTCCGCGCCTTCAAGAGAAGCAGGCAAGGAACAAGTTAGAGCCACCGCTCGCACGCCTTTGGGCTCGGGAGGTCGGCGCGATCATCGGGAGCCGTCGAGGTCCCGATCGGACAAGGTTGATCGCACATAGCCATGCCAGGTCCAGGTCCCGGTCCTCGACGCCGCCGAAGCCTGTGAGGCCTTCTTAGAATTTGTAACAGGAGGGACAGCCTCGGGTCGGGCAGGACAAAGAGGCTAGCATATAGTTATATACAAAAGGGTCTTCCTGCCTTCAAACATTTACGATTGCAATGATTTAAATGCAATGAACATTTCCAATCCTCCAAGGTTTGGTCAGTAAAACATTACAAATTATGCATTTACTGATAAAGGAATTATCCAAACGCTGGACTTACATCATAGTGGCCTTTTTTAATTTGGCTACACATATAAATTTGTAATTATAAGGTGTGAACAAAATAAAGAACATTTTCAATCAAATGAGTCACAGTTTTCTCAAGTGTTCTACCAAAAGATAAAAAAACAGCAATGTGAAAACAGGTGTATAAACAGTAGTGAAAAAAGCACTTTTATATTCAATGCATTCATCAAATTAGGTGAGTGTTACAAATGCACACACTCTTCAGCCCATATAAAGTCCACAATGTATCTGTGAGTAATAGCAAAATAACGTCCAGAGGACTGTTGGGCTGGTCCACTTTAAAGTGGACGGTGGGCCTAAAAAAGTAGGGTCTATTGTAGCCTGGTTTAGAAAGGTATAACCAGATGACTGGTCCGATGTCAAAAACTAGAAGTATTGGCGGTTCTTGTGGTCAGTATTCACAGTTTATAACTCCAGGAACTGTGTGACCTCAGATGTTTCGGCTGGTTGGTTGTAGAGCCGCCTTCTGGGGCCAAGGTTAAACAGGTCTCCCTATAGATTAAATAACACAACATAAAGGTGTGTTTAGATAGTCCAGAGAATAGACGGTACCTATAGAGAAGAAGTGTGGAGGTTAAAATGAGGGCTCTCTTTTTGGAGTTCTGAGCAGCCCACGTGAAAGAGTATTACAAAAGGATCCTGAGACCCAGTAAAGTAACCTTCAGTGAAAGCTGCAAAAGGGTTGCTGCTTCAAAAAAGTGGTGGCTACCGTTCATGGGTGGACGTGGTGTTTCAGCTGCTGAGTCGTGCTGTCAGCGGTGGCCTGTTAAGAGGGGAGAGACAAATGTCCCACATCAGTAATGTGCCGTGACCTGGGGCTTAGATAAGTGGTAATTGGTGGGTCGCAGCAAACGGAAGGGGTAAGGGTTGCGGGCAGTCTGTAGGGACTCAAGGCATCAATGCCGTCAGCGCTATGTCCGTCGAGGGACACGCTCCGGCTCCGAGGAAGTAGTTGTCGCCGAGGCCGTCAAAGGACATGCTCAGAGCTCCGGCCTCAAAGTCGTCAGGGCCTCGGTCAACGTCGATGCCAATTCCATCGGCGCCCTCGACGCCTTTTGTGGAAAATTTACCAGAGGTGCCCCAGAGGGCTGTGGAAACTCCAGGGAAGGCCCTCAGTAAGTCGGTGAGCCCTGTCTTTGAGCCCTTCTCTGGTCAACCCCCCCCCCCCTCAGGCTAGATTTATTCCAGCCTTTGGACTACATTTCAGATGTGGAAGAAGGGTCAGGTGAGGAGGAGGTGGTGCCTCCTGAGGTTCCTGATGACCTGTTGTCTGGTCACAGCCAAATGGAAGACCTGCGTCAGTCCTTACATGACGCCAGTGGTCTGGACACCTCTCCGGATGTTGAGTTCGGCAGGCCAGTGTCTGGTACACATGCTGAGTCCTCGTATAGGCGTCTCATGTCGAGGGTGACTGAGTACTTGGGGTGGTCTGCTCCACCTGTGGATTTTCTGCAGGATGATCTGACAGACATCCTGGACCAAGGTCCACCCACTGCCCCGGTGTTGCTGTTTCACATGGCCTTACAAAGATGGGTGGCGGCGGCTTGGACTGCTCCGGAGAGTCTCCCGGTAGTGAATAAGTAGATTCCGTAAAAATACTGTCCAGCCAGTCGTGACCCCTGCTACTCGTCTACGCACCCCACTCTGGAGAGTTTGGTGGTGCAGGCGGCTACAGCCCCAGCGAAGTAGGCTGCGTACCCTACCATCCCTCCTGATAGGGACGACAAGCGCTTTGATGGTTGGGCAAAGAAAGTATTTTCATCTGGGGGTATGGCTTTAAAGGCATCCAACTCCGTGTGTGCATTGGCAAGATTCACTCACACTTTGTGGAATTGTGCCTCTTTGGCGGCTGAACATATTCCCGAAGGGGAGGAACGGGATGGTTGTCTAGCCCTCGTTCAAGATGGCAAGGATGCCATGTGTGAATCCGTTAAGTCGGGTCTGGACATGAAAGACTGTGTCAGCCGGTCCATGGTGGCGAGCACCCTGATGCGCAGGTTTGCGTGGTTGCGTAAGTCGGGGTTTGCTCCTGATGTACAGTCCCGGCTTCTCAACATGCCCTTTGATGGTGTCCATCTTTTTGGCAGCAAGGCTGACGAGAGCCTTGGGAGGTTGCAGACCTCCAAAGCTGCAGCAAAGTCCTTGAGCGCTGCAGTACGTCAACCTCCGCCTTTTCGTCCTAGGGGACAGCAATGGAGGGGAGGTTCCTTTCGATACTACTCTTCCTTTGGTAGATCGAGAGGAGCTGCCAGTCAAAGGGGCCAACGTAGGAGTACCAGAGGTGGAAAACAAGGTACTCGAGGTGCCAAAGCCGCTCGGGCAGTTGCCTCTTTGCTCTCAGGCACTGCCGAGCCACGTCAGCTCAGTAATGAGGCTATGTCCCATGGTTCGCCTGTTGGGGTAAGACTGACGCAGCATCTTGTAGAATGGCATGCCATTACCTCGGATGTCTGGATTCTGGAGATCA
Organism: Ambystoma mexicanum; assembly: GCF_040938575.1. Classification (NCBI taxonomy): domain Eukaryota; kingdom Metazoa; phylum Chordata; class Amphibia; order Caudata; family Ambystomatidae; genus Ambystoma; species Ambystoma mexicanum. The sequence goes on along the minus strand of NC_090934.1, from coordinate 685,197,153 downwards.
TAGCCCACAGCTACTGTCTTCTTTTCCGGTAGAGGCCTCACGACAATCCACCGGGGAAGCTCTCTTTGAAGCTTTGAAGTGCCTGAATCTGCTCCTTGCGCAGGAAATCCTATCCCGGCTGGAGAAAGACGCCATAGAACTGGGATGGTATTCCCCATATTTTTTGATCCTGAAAATGGATCATAATGGACTTGCGTGGTTTGAACAAGCTCCTCAGGAAGGACAAGTTCAAGATGGTTACTCTTTCTCAAGTCCTCCAGGCCATTCAACTTCAGGATTGGTTGGTGTCTCTCGACCTCAAGGATGCTTACTTTCATGTGCCGATTCATCCCAAGCATAGGAAGTACCTGAAGTTCGCGGTTGGCGACTCGTATTTTCAGTTTCGGGTCCTGCCGTTCGGATTGAACTCCGCCCTGAGGGTCTTCACCAAGCTGATGGTGGTGGTGGCAGCGCATCTCAGGAAAGGGGGGATTCACCTCTACCCCTACCTGGACGATTGGTTGATCAGAGCGCGCTCTCCCGAGCAAGTCCTGGATCATCTCTACGTCACCTGCCACTCCCTTCACAAGCTGGGCTTCTCCCTCAACTTAAAGAAGTCTCATGCGAGACACCTACCCAGCGGCTCTTGTACATCGGAGCAGTGCTCGACACATCCCTGGGGTTGTGTTCGCCTCCCCAGGTGAGGGCTCATCACATTCTGCAGATTGTACATCGGAGCAGTGCTCGACACATCCCTGGGGTTGTGTTCGCCTCCCCAGGTGAGGGCTCATCACATTCTGCAGATGGTAAACAAGTCTCAACGTGCCCAGATTCTCCCGGCGTTCGAGTTCTTGAGGTTGCTCAGCCTCATGGCATCCTGTATTTTCCTGGTGCCAGAGGCCAGGCTGCGGGTGAGATCTCTGCAGTGGGCTTTCAAGATGCAGTGGTCGCAGTTCTCCGGTAGGATGTCTCATCCCGTTCATATTCTGCCCAAGGTCGCCCAGGACCTTCTGTGGTCGGCCGTAGAAGGAAATCATTTGAAGGGGGCTCCGTTTTGGCAACCGTGGCCGTAGGTGACAATCGTAATGGACGCATCCCTCACGGAGTGGGGAGCTCATGTAAACGACTTGACGGTCAGCGGCCGTTGGTCTCCGTCGGAGTCCAGACTCCACATCAATCTGTTAGAGCTGCGGGCTGTCAGGCTAGCCCTGAAGGCTTTTCTGCCCTCTGTGTGGGGGAAGAATGTCCTGATTATGACAGACAATACAGTGGCCATGTACTACCTCCAAAAAAAAGGGGGGGCAGGGTCACTGCCATTGTGCAGGGAGGCGATGCAGCTCTGGTTCTGGGCCATCCAGCAGGAAATTTTAGATCTCATCATTTCATCTGGCCGGAGACGAAAACGCAGCGGCTGTCGCTCTGAGCAGGCAGAGCACGGTCTCTCATGAGTGGGAGCTGGCTCAGGAAGTTCTGTTGGAGTTCTCCAGCATGGGGTCTGGCATGGATTCACATGCTCATGAATATTCCCCGCCAGACCGGGAATCCTCGGTAAAGAAAAAATCAGTATCAGTTTTGTTTCTGATCTGTCTTTCTCAGTAGTAACCAATCACTGGTCTCATGGTCATACTGCCCCCAGCCAATGACTGCCCTCTCCCTAAGCCCCGCCTCTGGCAGCCATCCTCAGATTTTTACCGCACGCTCAAGTGTTGGGAGTCCTCGTGTTCAGCTCTCGAGTTTTTCTCATTTTTCGGTCAAATAGAGCCTCAAGCTCCACCCTCTCTACATCTGATTAACGGGGATCCATTTCGGATTTTTCTACGCCCCTCAAGGGTGAAGATTTTGTTGATTTATGCTTCTTGGAGGAGTCCAGGAGTTTCTGTGGCCTACCCGGACATGGCCCAGGAGAAAGGAAGCTTGACGCCCCGGAAAGCTGTTCAGGGTTTGCCCTGGATTGCAGCTGCAGAATGGGGTCAAGGAGGACGAGCAATCGAAATGTCTACTGCCTTCATGAGGACAAAACGCACGTGGAGAAGGACTGTGCGTTTTGCAGGAACATGTCGGAATGGACCATCAAGGACAGACACCTTCGTCTCTCCAACTGGCTAGAAGGAAAGAGCCCGTCAGGTGAGAAGAAGAAGTCATCTGAGCGGTATTCGAAGTCCTGTGAGGGCGCCCCGGCGAAGGGGGCCCCACAGAAGGCAAAGCACCGTGAGTCCGCGGGCACCGGGAGTGCCGAACGGTCGGGCTCCTCGGCTGCCAGGCAGGGCGCTTCCTCTCCAGCGCCATCGACCACGAGCCAACGCTCTGGCTCAGGGAAGAGGAAGGCCGAGAACCCGGCGAAGCTTCTGGAGAGGCCCCGGTCGAGCTCCAAGGATCCAGCCGAGGGGGGAGCGAGGTGGTGACCCTCCCCCCAAGGTGAAGGCCCCAGGACCACAGAAGGTGGTAAAGGCCTTGATTCACCCGGCCAAGGCCTCTATCGAGGAAGTCACGGCGGCCCTTGTGCAGCCTGTGGAGGCTACACCAGTGGAGGCGACCTCGGGGCCCAGAGTCTCCCTGCCTCCGCGGAGGGAAGCCTCTTTCAGACACATCGAGAAGACCCCCGTGAAGACCACAGCGGGAAAAGAGGGGGGAGCGGTGGCCATTGTGGACACGGACACAGCCTCTGAGGAGGAACTGGTTGAAGTTTAAGAGGGCCTCGACGAGGGCGTCAGAGGCCCGGTCCCACGGGAGGGATCACGACGAAGAGGGCGACGAGAACGACAGCGGTACCGGCGAGGGTCCTAGTCACCTGTCGCGCCCCTCGCTTCCGGAGCCGCAAGACAACTCGGCGGTCATTGTGTTGGCAATACAATCCTTATGTTCGGAGATGAGGACGAGATTGCCCCTACCACCGACGGAGGAGCCGGAACCAGGCCCGTCGGGATGTCCCCCAAACAAGAGAAGACGGACCCATCCAGCCCCGCCTTTTCAGCCCTCGTGGCCTACTCAACCTTTGCCCACGTCCCCCGTCCCTGGGGATGACACGGGAACGGACACGGCAACGACGGGTACCGACGACTACGGCAGTGACGATGGGACGGAGGTCTCATCGCCTCCAGACCGGGCCTCCCCGCCCGACGAGATCCATGCAATGATCGTCCTTTACCAACGGCGCGAGGCCAAGAGGAAGACAGTCCTTGTCGTGCCTCTGCTGGATGACATCTGGGACGAGGGTCTCACCCTTCTCAAGAACCCGTCTACGACGCCTGGCAAGAGGGATCGGTACAAGAAGTAGTACCGGGTCCCCGACGCGGCCCCTTTGTGCCTTAGGGCACAACCGGCCCCTGACTCGGTCGTCTCAGCGGCGGCCAAGAAGAAAGCAGGGGGGGTCATCGGCCTCGACGTCAACTTCCCCGCCGGACGGCGAAGGAAAGAAGCTGGACACAATGGTACGACGAGTTATCTCGTCGGTGGCAACAACGATTAAGGCGGACAACACCCTCGCGATCGCGGCCCGCTACGACAGGGAGTTATGGTACAGGATCACCCCCTTGTTGGACTTCCTACCGGACGACAAAAGGGCCGAGGCCCTGGAGATCTTGCAAGAAGGCGAGGTGGCGTCGGACCACGCCATAACGGTGACAACGGACATTGCCGACACTGGTTTCTGCCAGCTAGGCAACAGCGTTTGCCTTAGACGACGAGGGTGGCTCAAGGTGACGGATTTCCGCCAGGACGTACAAGCCAAGGTTTTGGACATGCTGTTCGACGGGAACAACCTGTTTGGGAAAACAGTGGATGAGTCCCTCCAAGCCATCAAGGCAGACACAGAGACAGCTAAGGCCCTAGGCATTTTCCGGCAACGAAGGCCGTCCTTTCGGAGCTCCGGAGGCAAGCAGGGTGCCTCCAAGGGATTCGGCAGTGGCTCCTCCACATACCGCCAAGCGGTCCGCTCCTCATCGCAAGAAGCCTATAGAGGACTAGGCAAGTCGGGTGGACCCCGCCGTCGTCGCCAGGGAGGCCAGGGGGACAAGGCGTCCTCCAAGGAAGATTGAACCGACCGTGGCTTCGGGCCCCCACCGTAACACCCCGGTGGGAGGCCGGCTGGCGAAGTTCGTCAGCGTGTGGGAGTCCATCTCCACCGACCATTGGGTGCTGGACGCCCTGGCCCCGGGGCACGCCCTCGAATTTCTAAAAAAGTGCCCCCGCATACCACCCGTGGTCAGGAAGTAAAATCACGTCCCTCAACTGCTGTTGGAGGTAAGGGCAATGCTCAAGAAAGGTGCCATCGAGCTCGTCCCGAAGAGGCTCCAGGGCTCCGGAGTATACTCAAGGTACTGCCTCGTGAAAAAGAAGACGGGAGGATGGCGATCCATCCTAGACCTGCGACAACTGATGAAGTACATCGAGGCACAGAAGTTCCGGATGGTCGCCCTCCATCACGTGCTGGGACGGCTGGAGGAGGGCGATTTCCTGTCGTCGTTGGATTTGGAGGATGCATACTTTCACATTCCCATTTTAAAAGGACACCAAAAGTTCCTCAGGTTCGTGGTCCAAGGGTGGCACTACCAGTTCAAGGCCCTCCCGTTCCAACAGAAGTCGGCACCCAGGGTTTTCACCAAGGGTCTCGCTCCAGTGGCGGCGCGGCTGCGCCTACAGGGGATCCACGTCTACCCCTACCTGGACGATTGGCTCATCCGTGCAAGGACAAGGGAGCTCGCCGTGGAACATACAGCAAAGACCGTCCAGCTACTCACAGACCTGGGGTTCTCCATCAACTTCCCCAAGTCCCACCTAGTCCCCTCGCAAGTCGCACTGTTTCTGGGAGCCAAGCTCGACACAGTGTTGCGTCTGGCCTCACCGTCGGAGGAGAGGACAAAGGCCATCCTAGGCAAGGTGCAGCATCTGCTGGCCACGGACGTGGCCAAGGTGAGGTCCATCAAGTCCCTCCTCGGGATGATGTTCTCTTGCATATATCTTGTGCGCCTGTGCAGGCTTCGGATGCACCCTCTACAGGAGTTCCTCGACGCCCGCTGGATATAAGCAACGGGCAGCTTCGAAGACAGGATCCCTCTCAACGAGACCTTCCGTCGAGCGATCCGGTGGTGGGGCACCCGCGCTCATCTGGCGGCAGGTGACAGTGACGACGGATGCCTCCCTGGAGGGGTGGGGAGCGCATACCGGAGATCTTCACGCGAGAGGCCTTTGGCTCCCGGAGGAGAAGCCACTCCACATCAACATACTGGAGCTCCGGGCAGTGTTCTGGGCCCTCGGGTCCTTTCTCCCGTACCTCAAGGGCAAGGTAGTGAGGATCTTCACCGACAACACCACCACCACAATGTTTTACATCCGGAAGCAGGGCAGAACCAGATCCCCAGCCCTATCCAAGGAAGCCCAGGATCTGTGGCATTGGGCCGTTGCTCAAGGGATGTTTCTGGTGCCGTTTCATATGGCAGGGATAAAAAACACCATTGCAGACTCACTCAGCAGAGAGCTGCGCTTGTGCCACGAGAGGGAACTACGCCAGGATCAAGTGGACCGACTCTTTCAGCGATGGGGCAAACCCCAGATCGACCTGTTCACGACGGCGACGAACTCCAAGTGCCAGAGGTTCGCCAGCAGGTTTCCCCAACCGAGGAGCATGGGCGATGCTTTCTCGTTCCCCTGGGACGGCCTGTTCCTATATGCGTTCCCTCCGTTGCCGTTACGACTCATCAACCAGCTCAAGAGGTCCTGGTGCAGAATGATCCTCGTCGCACCGGCGTAGCCGAGACAGATCTGGTTCCCGGACCTTCTGGACTTGTCAGCGTCCCCACCAGTTAAGCTGTCGACGGATGCAGATCTTCTCTCCAGAGAAGGAGGCGCAATTCTTCATCACGACCCAGAGTCGCTGAACTTGCAGGCCTGGCTCCTGCAGCACTAGAGTTTGGATGATACGATATCCCAGCCGACTGCAGAGAGGTTCTTGCGAAGGCCAGGGCGTCCTCAACTCTCAAGTGCTACGAACATAAGTGGAAGAGATTCTCTATCTGGTGCCAGGTACAGAAGATTAACCCTCTGCGGATTACGACCCCTCAAGTATTGCCGTACCTACTGTCGCTAACCAAAGCTGGACTATCTAATGCTTCAATCAAGATAAACCTGGCAGCGATTTCCTGATACACCAGGACTACAGGGCGGTCATCCATGTGGTCTCATTGCCTGGTTAAGGAATTTATGAAGGGACTGTTTCGATCATTTCCACCGGTGAAGGCGCCAGCCCTGGCCTGGGAACTCAACGTGGTGCTGACTAGGCTCATGGGTCCACCATTCGAGCCATTGCATTCAGCCCCGTTGAAGTTTCTGTCGTGGAAAACAGCATTCCTGGTGGCCATCACCTCGCCCGACGCATGGGAGAGATCCAGGCACTATCCTGCAAGCCTCCATACCTCACTTTTCATGATACGAGGGTAGTGCTGAGGACGCACCCCTCCTTCATGCCCAAGGTGCCGTCGGACTTCCATCTCAACGAGCCCTTGGTGTTACCAGTCTTTTTCCCGTCGCCTTTGTCGCTGGCCGAGAGGACTTTGCATTTGTTGGATGTAGCTAGAGTGCTGAAGTTCTACGTGGACCGAACAAAGAGTTGCCGGAGGACATCACAGCTGTTTGTGAACTTTGGACTTGTGAACCAAGGGAAGGCTCTCTCGAAGGCTTCCATTTCCAGATGGCTCTCTGGCTGCATCATGCACTGTCATCGGTTGGCAAACAGACCGTTGCCCGGCCGTCCGAGAGCCCATTCGACCAGAGCGGTCGCTGCTACCACGGCGTTCTTGTCTGGTGTGCCCCTGCTGGATATCTGCAGGGTTGCTACGTGGAGGTCGACGCACACCATCACGAGATTCTACTGCATCGACCGGTATTCCAGGGAGGAGTCCAGGGTTGGCCAAGCAGTGCTGGGCAACCTGTTCGCTTAAGGTGAGCCTGGTGAGGCGGTAAGAAATTATTAATGTTGAGTTTTGATGTAATGCTTAATGTTGAGCCTTTGCCACCTCCCGTGGTTGTGCATGTGTGTACTGCTATGTATTCTTATATTCATGAGCATGTGAATCCATACAGGTGAAGGAACAAGTTACTTACCTGTAACTTTTGTTCTCCAGCATGGGTCTGGCATGGATTGACATGCAAACCCTCCCTCCTACCCCTCTGCGGCTCTTCACTTGGTCATATTGCCACTTTACGTGCTACCAAATGTGAGGATGGCTGCCAGAGGCGGGGCTTAGGGAGAGGGCAGTCATTGGCTGGGGGTAGTATGACCCAGAGACCAGTGATTGGTTACTACTGAAAAAGACAGATCAGAAACACAACTGATACTGATTTTTTCTCTACCGAGGATTCCCGGCCTGACGATGGGGAATATTCATGAGCATGTGAATCCATGCCAGACCCATGCTGGAGAAAAACAGTTACAAGTAAGTAGCTTGTTCCATCTTTGCCCTTTGGGGAACCCAGCAAGTGGATCTCTTCACCACCAGTGTCAACCGGAAGTGCAGGAATTTCCTCCGAGGAGCCTTAGGGGACGCGTTCGTAGTGGAGTGGTCCTTCCCACTGCTGTACGCGTTCCCTCCAGTCCCCGTCATTCCGCAAGTGTTGCGGAGGTTACGTCGGTTTGGTTCCCGGATGATCCTCATTGCTCTGGCATGGGCCAGGAGAGCGTGGTACCCGGATCTTCTAGACATGTCCATCTGCCCTCCATGTCGTCTTGCCTACCGAGACGATCTGCTCTCACGGGAGGGGGGTTGAGTTCTCCATCCAGAGGTCAAGTCTCTCAGCCTTCATGCTTAGTATCTGAAAGGCTGAGGTATAAGGATTAGGACCTCCCTGAAGACGTGATGGAGGTGTTGCTTTCGGCCAGAAGGTCCGCAACGAAATCCCTGTACCGTTGCCATTGGAGGAAGTTCTGCGACTGGTGCAGGGTACAGAATGTGGATCCTTTTCAATGTTCCGTTCCTTTGGTTTTGTCTTTTTTGCTTTCTTTAGCCCACAAGGGCCTGCAAGTAGGTACCATTAAGGGGTACCTAGCGGCGCAGTCCATTTTTAAGCGCTCGTCTGAGGAATGTTCTTATTTTAAGATCCCTTTTGATTTCTCAGTTTCTAAAAGGGCTAATTCATGCATTTCCTCTGTCACCTTTCCTGGTGCCGGGATGGAATTTGAATTTGGTTCTAAAGTTCCTAATGGTAGCTCCGTTTGAGCCCTTACGTTCTTGCCCGCTGAGACTGTTGTCCTTTAAGACTGTATTTTTGGTTGCGGTTACTTCCGCACGCAGAGTGAGTTGCAGGTACTCTCTGCCAACCACCTTTTACGGTGTTCCATAAACACAGGGTTGTCCTTAGGGTACATCCTTCTTTTCTTCCGAAGGTTGTGTCGGAATTTCATTTAAGCCAGAAGATGGCTCCTCCGGCCTTCTATCCCCCTCCGCATCCTGGTAAGGAAGAGGAGAGGCTCCATTGGTTGGATCCTAGGAGAGCTTTGAGTTTCTATCTCTCGCGGATGTCCCGGCTCGGAGTGGACGATCAGCTCTTTGTTGGTTACGCTGGAAGGCATTTAGGTCAGGCTGTTTCCAAACAGACCTTGTCCAGATGGATCATTTTGACAATCTCTGAATGTTACCGGTTGGCGGGTAAGGACCCTCCAGTAGGCTTACGGGCTCACTCCACTAGGGGTGTGGCTGCCTCCACGGCTCTACAGAGGGGCGTTCCGCTTCGCAGTTTTTGCGAAGCAGACACGTGGGCTTCTGTCTATACCTTTCGTGAGACACTATTCCCTGGATTCCATTCATGGGCAAGATTTGGTCTTTGCTAAGGCAGTCCTATATTCTGCAATTTGATTGGACATTCTAAATTGATGAATTTGTAAATTCTTTTCCCACCTCCATACTTTGGTACTGCTTTGGGAGTCTGTCAAAGATGTGGAATACGTCAGAGGACACAATCCCCTCGAAGAACAAGTTACTTATCTTACCTGGTAACGTTCTTTCGATGGGATGTTCCTCCGACGTATTCCACATCGTACCCTCCCAGCCTGCCCCTCTACAGAATTTCTTATGCGATTGCAGCTTACGTTTCTGCCAGGCTTTCTGCAGTCATACTGGCAGGTGGTTGGTGCCACACGTTCTGGGAAAAAACTACAACTACAACTGAGGCTACTGGCGTTGTGCGTCCTAGATATCGCATCCGGTGATGTCGACGGAGGCCCTCGAGGGAGCGTATCGAAGTCATCGACGCAGGACGCCTACGCTGAAAGTTTTCCGAAGCAGCACAGCTGTGGTAATTACTGTCAAAGATGTGGAATACGTTGGATGAACGTCCCATCGAAAGAACGTTACCAGGTAAGATAAGTAACTTGTTCTACTCCTTGTAGATGACAGTGTGTCAGATGCCTTTCCACTTAGAGGAGGGGACCCAAATCTCCTCAAGCAGTCTAACCAAAGAGGTTCAGGTCCTTATTAGACACATTTATGTAGCTACTTCCTTTTCCATTTTCCAGACATGCATCTTTGCCAGAGCCCTGTACATTTGACCAATAAGAAGGTGGTTTTGTATCCAGTGACAAAGGGCTTGGTACAGTTGTGTTTTTAATAGGAACAAGCCATGGACTAGGCGTGAAATGCACCATCAAGTCAACCTTATCCTACTCCTGCGTCCCAGCTCCTCCTCTGAAGGTATGGGAAGAGACTCAAATCAAGCGTGCTGCGAATAAAAAAAGGGATGAGCAAAAAGTTATATTTGACATAGAGGCTTAAGCAAATCAATTTCAGACATATTCAAGGATAATTTCATCATCCCATTTGGAGGATGTACTAGTGCATAGCAAATGTGAGGTGGCCCCTTTCGCTGCTCTGCAGATTTCTGGGTCTGTCTCTGGAATGACATGGAAGTTATGTTAGCTCAGTTACTCTGAGCAGTACGAATCTCTGTGGGAGAAGAGCCATTCAATATATTTACTGGATGCAATGGAGGCCTTACAGGCTGCTTGTCCTGCATCAGAATCCCAATGAGTGACAAAAGGTGATAAAATCCATCCAAAGACCTTGAAATGTGCATTCATCCCAAGAATAATTTAATGGAGCCTTCCATGACCCCCAGATTGCAAAGACCTTCCTCAATTGAGGACCTGTGTGGTGTGTTGAATAGAGTATATTCGTCCCTTCTCCCCAGGGGGAGCCACCCTCTTTTAGGCTAGGGAGGTGAACCCAATAAGCAAAACCTTCCCTAGGGGCGTGGGGAACTGGGACCTCGCTGGGAGTGATCCACCCGCAGGGGACAAGTACTCCTATTCCCATGTGGAACTCCCTGTAAGGAACACTATATCTGTATGCATGGTAATTCCGGAAGATGTTTCATTTAACCATGGGACTCAAAACAATCTTGAAAGTTTCTCCGAACATTTGTCTGAAAGCAATACTAGTTACTATGAGGATTTGACAGTTGATTATACCCAACACGCCCCTTCTTGGTCATGGAGGAGAAGGACTACGCGGGGTGAGCCTCCGGCATGTGTATGTTAGTTAAAGACAGAGCTGCGCATCACAGCGGAGCAGGCTGTGGCGCAGGCCTTGAGTGGAGGAGAGCGATGCCGCCTAGCACGTGACAAGCCGTGAAAACGCAGAAAAACAAGGATTGAGCAAACCCTGCCCCAGCTGGAGGCGCGACCACACAGAGGACGGAGCCCAAGAAACTATGCCAAATCCATATGGTGAGCCATGAACCAGTCCTCTGCTTGCCACACCTAGATCGACGAGCAAAGAGAAGTCGAGACAATTGAGGTACAACACTCCGGAAAATGCCACAGAGCAACATTGGAAACAAGTCAAAGCTGCCTCACCAGAGCAAACCCCACCTCAGAGAAGGTACATGGGTTGCTCATGTTGGATGGGGTCAGAGAAGCCAGAAGGATCAAGGGGAAACAGGAAGAATTGCACAAATCTCAGATCAAGGGCATAAAGGCCCTGAGTGCAAGAGAGTTCCTCAAGCATAGGGTTTGTGAGAGGACAGGAGATCTAGGTATAATAACGTGCCTAATGCGGAACCTACCAACATCCATGGGGGAATAAGTAAGACTATACGACTGAGAGACACCTTCCCCACAAGGGCTCAAAGAGAGAAATATAGAACAAATGAAAGAGGTCAGAGGACCCAAGTATCATAACCAGCCAAATGGCGTACATATACTATTCGGGACCAAGTAACGAGTATTCGCTAAAGGGTTACCAGCACCCCTTGGGAATAAGTAAGACTGTGGGGGACTGAGTGAGCCACCAGCACCAGAAGAGCACAAGGAGATAAATATAGAACAAATTACAGAAAGACCCAGACCCAGTGACACTAAAGTGTGAATACAGGGAAGAGAGGCCCAGCCAAGTGGTGAAAATGGGGTTAGGAGACATCCCTCATTCTTCACGAATACAGATCTTCAATATTTTCAGAGAATGTGGGCCTAATCGGGTTGGGCTGAGCAGTAAAAATGCAGCAGTAACTTTATTACCGCTGCATTACTGCTCCGCCCAATCCCGAGTTTGGGGGAAACTCAGAGCATTCACCTCCGACACTTAGCTGGATGTGAATGCACCGGCTTTCTGCCATTTTCGGAGCATTTACTGCCACAGTAATTGTGCTGAAAATGCCCCATTGAGCCCCATGGATTAATAAGAATGGGGATTTACTGCGATAACGCACCTTGTGATCTGGTACTTGTAGCACTGCACTAAGTTGCAGTAACGCTAAGTGAATTGGATGGTATCCCAGTGGATTTACTGCCGGGATACCGCCCACTCGGGATTCGTCCCTTTGTGTTTGTTTTTTTAGAGCCTTTTCGTGAACCTTTTGCACAAGGACAGAAGAAGGTACCAAAGAATGAGGTAGAGCTAGCCAGCAGACCCAGGATGGGTAAAATGACATAACTCTAAAGGCAGGATCTTCTGCTTAGTTTAGGTTCTGTGTTCTTCAGTGTTCGGGTCAGATAGATGGTCGGTTTGGACCGAGGACTTTGTTTATTATTTTGACTTTTGACGAGCAGTCTCAGTTTTGCAGGGAGGGTATCCCCTTTTAGCAATAGGGATAGAAAGGCGTTTTCCCTCTTCCTGTTAATAGAAAGAGTCTTAACATTGAACCTTTTAGTCCTCCTTCTGGCTCGCCACATAAGGCAAAGAAAAAGGTGACACTCGGAAGAAAAATCTTTGAAAGAAATTGGGGTGTGTGCTGGAGCACATGATCCTTTTGGAGAATTGTGGTATAGTTATAAGAACCACAAGTTGCAAAGGTTACACATGCTTCCAGACAAAGTTAAGGGGGGGGGGTAAGAATTGCAATTTTAGAAACAAATCCATTAAAGTTCTCAAAACGTGTGAACTGTTTATGCATTAAATGTGCTAAAACCAATTTAAGGTTCCATTTGTCCAGTGTTTTTTCAGTGCAGGTACGACATGAAAAAGGCTAATGAGATGAAGTTTGACCACCTAATGGAACACAATAGACAATTTTTATAGGCTCCTCTGTCGGCCAAGTAAATCTTACAGTTGGCTATTTGCACTCCTGATTGTAATCAATACATAGAAAAAGGCATTGGGCCTCATTACAAGTTTGATGGTAATTCTACTCTAAATCCGCCAAATTACTGCCAAACTCTATTACATTACCACCACTTAGTCCTGTGTATTGACTGCCGGATTTCAAGTGGTTGTAGGGCGGCGTTAATCCCCATTTTTGGAGTTCATTGGTATTTCGGTGGAATTACCACTGGTGATAATTCTGCTGATTTTTGCAGTTAAATTGGAGGATTTACTGTTGGCTTTTTGCTGGAGGTAAAATCTCCACCTTTCCACCAAACGCATAGTATGGCGGTGCGGTAATGCTGCAGTAACTTAATTACCACCATTTTACTTGCACTGCTGTACTTTTAATGAGGCCCATTGTGTTAGTTAAGGGACAATCACACAGATTGATCGTGTTCCCTCTTCGACAATGAAAAAACACTGTGATTTGCTTTTGTAAAGTGAACTCTTGGATGCGTGTGAAGTAGCTGACTGAATGTCTTGTTTCTCAGACGAAAGACTACAACAGGAAAAGATTAGCTCTACAGGAACTAAGTACTGAAGCATAACGATTGTTGGTGGCAGGTGGCCTGGAGCTGATGGCGTGCAGCGGCTGATCCGCTGAGCTCCGGCCGAGACGCCGTTTCCTGATCCTTTTTCTCCAGCATACGAGTAGCAACAACCCGCTGAAAAGAACACAGTTGTGGGGGAAGCGGTTCCCTCCAAGAATCTCTCGAAGGGTTGATTATCTGACCCCCTGGACAGCAGTGGTGGGCCTGGAATACGCTCCCTCCCCCGCCGGTCCCGGCTCCAAGATGGTGGCCTGAACAGCTTGGCGGGGTCCCCGTGTGGAGCGCACACACTTCCGCGCTCCCAGGCCTGTGCACCAGTCGGGATCGGAGTAGAGGCGTCAACTGGCGACACCCGACCGAGGCAGGCGCCGGAACCCCGAGCTCTCGCCCTGCTCCCCCTCCACCGCAGAGATCGGCTCCGGCTGGCATGACGCGCTGACGAGGGAACACGCGAGGGTCCCCGAGCTTGCGGACCCCCGCACCATGACCAGACGGCGAGCGCTCGGACGGAGGAGCACACAGAAGAATGCGCCGTCGCTGCCAGCCTCTGGACCCCAGGAGCCACCCCAGATCCTGGTCGAGACTGCGGAGTGAACTCGGGACGCAGGAGCCTGGCGAACGAGGTGCGTGCAACCGTAAGACACCCGCTAGCGGGACCCCCGGTTCCGCCCTCCCTTGTCGCCGCCTGTGCCCACCTCCTAAGCTGGAGCATCTCCACTGCTGTGCCCCACGCGCCCCAACGCCTATACGCCTGTGACCGGAGTGCAAACGCGGTGGGGGCAGCGATAGCGAGAGCCTGGATAAGCTTGTGGAGGCCCGGAGTACTCACGTCACTGGCGGCCAGCGCCCCAGATTTCTCCCAATTACACTCATTGAACACTCTGGGCACGCTCTACTCGAGAACCTCCCTTCTGGACACATAAATGGCCCCAAACTTTTTACTCCGGCGGTTGCGCGGATCTCGAACTTCAGCGCACCTGCTCCCCCAAAATGGCCGCCAAAAACAAAACTAAAGCTGCCACCATGGATTCCTTTGTTTCAACTAGGGCTAACACCCCCACCCAAGCCAAGACTAGCCCCGCCGAAAACACTCGGACGACTGAGGCGGAGGCCAGTGACAACCACTCCCAAATCCTCGATGCTATTGCCTAATTGAAAACCCATATCGACTCCAAGATCGATGAGTTTAAGATAGACATACAACTCATCAGACAGGATGCTCGCAACTTGGCAGAGAGGGTGACGACCTTCGAGAACAAGGCAGAGGAAACGTCCGGGACCTCCACAGCCCTACAGTCCGAAGTCTCAAACCTGAAAAGGAAGGTCGCAATCCTCGAGGAAAGGGCTGAAGAGGCCGAAGGTCGGGCCAGGCGGGGAAATAACAGGATCCTGGGAATCCCGAAGGGGAACGAAAGCTCGAATACCACATCCTACGTCGAAACCCTGCTGATACAGGAGATTGGAGCCGGCAAGCTGTCACAGGGGTTCGCGGTCGAAAGGGCCCACAGGTCCCTTCAGAAACGGCTGCCCCCCGGCTCACACCCACGACCAATAATAGCCAAGATATTACATTTTCAAGACAGGGAATTCATATTGAGACACTCCAGGGAAACAGGTCCTATTGAACAAGGAGACTCCAAGATCTCCATATACCCAGACTACACTCAGAAGGTGCAGAGGGATAGGAATTCATTCGTCCCAATCAAGGCTAGGCTTCGCCAACTGAACTTCAAATACAGGTTGCTCTACCCGTCCCGCCTAAGAGTCATCTACAACGGCCGAGTGGTATTCCTCGACAACCCGGAGGCAGCCAACATGTGGCTAGAAGATAATAACCTTGCTGAAGGCAAGGACGCTCCACGGAAGGAAGACTAAACCCCATAGACCTTTTCACGGCGTCCGCACGCGGCCATAAAGCGTGCATGAAACGCACATTGCCGGACCCCAGAAGGTAATCCAGTCAACAGTTTGCCATAGGAAACGGCCCTCGCTCGGCCCTGCCGCCTCGCACCAGCCCCACCCCCAGCGAAAAACAAAATAGGGCCAGTTCTTTGCCCGACCCGACTCGCGCCCGATCCCCAGATGGGTTCAGACGGCTCGAGTGCACCTGAGCACCGCGACAGTGTTGTAGTCGCTGGGTGCACCAGTTTGAGTTATGTTACCAGTTTCGTTAGTTTCGCAGTCTTCGTTTCACTAATGCTAGTAAGACACAAGATGGACACAGGTGATAAACCAAGTGATTGCGAAGCAGATGACGCCACCATGCAGCCCGCTATCCGCGGCCCGACACCACACCAGGCCACAGGGATTGTATCTCATCCCTAATCCAGTACACTGAACCAATGGCGTCACATCTTACTGTGATGACGTGGAACGTGAGGGGAATGGGCTCGTACCTCAGAAGGAATCGCATTCAATCCTACCTCAGAAGAAAGAAAGTCTCGATTGCGATGTTACAAGAGACCCATCTCACGGAGGACGCAATGTCCAGACTAGCAGACCGATGGGAAGGGACTTTGTGTGGGTCCCCATACTCCAAATATGCGAGAGGCGTACTAATATGGGTGAACCCGAACGTGCCCTTCCAGCTACAGGGGTGCAAATCCGACAAGGCAGGAAGATTCGTGATAATGTGGGGCACCATAGAACAGACGCCGATTTGCCTGGCCAACACATACTTCCCACAGCACGGAATCCCGTCATACCTCAGCGTATTCGTGGCCGTACCTTCATATGGGGTGGAGACTTCAATTGCGTCATGGACACAGCCATGGACAGATCCCTTCCTCCCCCCCCCCAATCAAGCAACCCCGCAACTCGCACCCTGACGGAAACCATTAACCAACTTAACCTTGTGGACATCTGGAGGGCACAACACCCAGCTGACAGGATCTACCCACACTACTCAGCCCCCCACAGAGTCCACACAAGAATTGATTACTTGTTCATAGACAGGGAACAGGTCCCGCTGGCAATAGCTTCCGAATACTTGGGGAGATCTATCTCTGACCTCTCCCAGCTGAACATGCAATGGCAGCTAAGGGGACCCAGACCCCCGATTCCCTTGTGGAGGATGCCCACCGCGACACTAGATGACCCGGAGTTCAGAGAAGATCTTGCTGACAGATTGGAGGATTATGTCGAAATCAACAAAGAATCGGTGTCCACCTGGAGCACACTCTGGGAAGCCATGAAGGTGGTTACCAGGGGAGAAATCATATCCAGAGCTGGCGGCATCCGCAGACAGTTAAAGGCGACCCTGGAGACACATGAAGCAGAGATCACCCGCATGGAAGCCACCTCAGACATTTCTCCAGAGGTCGAAGGGAAACTGAAAGTAGCCTGTGAAAATTGTCAGAAATCCTGGGATAGACTGGAGAAATTTGACTTTGCAACATTCACCACTAGATCCCACAAAAAGTCAGACAAACCGGGCAGACTGCTGGCCTGGCTGTGTAGGCGTGAACACCCCAAACACCTGCCCACGGAGATAAGGGACGATGAAGGAGTATCCCACAAGACGCAACGAGGCATTCGCTAAATTCTACTCAAAACTGTATGCCCATAAAGCCCAGATACCCACCGAGTCATTAATAGAAACTCTGGAAGAGATAGGCTTACCCCGAATATCCAGCGAGCAGAGAGACGAACTGGAGCTGGAGATCTCTCCCGAAGATGTTAGGGAGGCTATCAGGTCGCTCGCCACCAACAAGGCCCCTGGCAGTGACGGCCTCCCGCCGGAATTCTACAAAACATATGAATCTATTCTCACTCCCATCCTACATGAAGTTTACCAGGAGGCCTATGCGAACGGGATCTTGCCCAATACTATGAAAGAGACTATAATCATCCCCATGCTTAAGCCGCACAAACCACCCACTGATTGTGACTCCTATCGACCTCTGGCTATGCTAAACTATGACAGCAAGATCCTCACCTCGATATTGGCCAGCAGACTTGCTAGAGTGATGGGGTCCATAATCCACGAAGACCAGAATGGATTCGTTCCCGGACGTAACACCACAGCTAATCTGAGGAGGCTACAGCACATCATGGCCGAAACCTACGAGTCCAATGAAGTTCTAGCGATACTGTCACTCGACGCCATCAAGGCCTTCGACTCCATCTATTGGGAGTGGCTTTTGGAGGTCCTGAGGAATTTTGGTTTTGGTAGAGGATTCATTAGATGGATTCAGGTACTCTACAACTCCCCGACGGACAGGGTCAAGACAGGCAGAACACTATCGGAATCCTGGGAAATACAGAGGGGCACGAGGCAGGGATGCCCACTCTCGCCCATGCTATACATACTGGGTCTAGAACCGCTCGCCATATACTTCCGACAACAATTCTTCGATGCTGGCATTAAGGTGGGCAACGTCTACAACATAATATCGCTATATGCGGATGATGTCCTTCTCTACCTAAGGAATCCCGAGGCCAATGCACCGACTGCACTGGAGGTACTTGATAACTTTGCGAAATACTCTGGAATACAGTTCAGCAGACACAAATCCTCTGCATTCCCCCTAGCCAGATTGCGAGACACCCCAGCAAACGACCTCCCGCCCATAGGGATAAAGTGGCAACCAGACAAGTTCCGGTACGTAGGAATTAATGTGGGCCACACTCCGCAGCTCACACATGAGCACAACACTGAAGTCGCAGTCACCAACCTCCGAAGATCTATAAAATTCTGGTCCAAGCTCCCACTAGCGATGGTGGGAAGAGCGGCGATCACCAAAATGATAATTCTCCCCAGATTCCTATACTTCTTTGTGAACATTTCCTACTATGTTCCGCCGCACTTCTTCAGGAAACTAGTGGCTATCATCGGGGACTTTTTGTGGGGCCCCTATAGACACAGACTGTCACTGGCCACGTTAATTCTGTCACATAAAGAGGGAGGAATAAAACTCCCAGACCTACAGCTCTACTACCTGGCCGCTCAGCTCAGCCACATCACGAAATGGTCATCGGATGAACCAACGACC
Source organism: Ambystoma mexicanum (assembly GCF_040938575.1). Taxonomy (NCBI): domain Eukaryota; kingdom Metazoa; phylum Chordata; class Amphibia; order Caudata; family Ambystomatidae; genus Ambystoma; species Ambystoma mexicanum. Next base: position 685,179,063 of record NC_090934.1, on the reverse strand, counting down.
GAATTAGGGCTACTGAAACAATACCACATCAACCTAATCCCTAAAGAAACTCTGTGGTACCCTCTCCGACAACCCTTGGACATCCCCCTAATCGTTGAACTCGGCAGGAAGATATGGGCCAAGACCTGCTACATAAGGAAGGTGAAGCACCCGTACTCTCCTGACAACCCTATAATGGTGGATGTGTGCAAAACGAGGGCAGACCTCTCTCTAGCTAGGAGATGGGAAGAAGCTGGCATATACACGTGGGGGGACTTGTTCGGAGAAGAGGGATTCAGGGACTTCGAGTCGCTACAGGACATTGAAGGACTCTCCAGGGGCCAATTTCTCTGGTACCACAGGCTCAAACAGGCCGCCAAGAAGCAGTAGAACAGCTGGCCAGAGGAACCCACCCCAGATCCGCTGCTGCAGGAACTGCATGACCTCTCGGATGGATGGAGACCAATCTCCAGGCTTTACAACAAGCTCCTCGATGAACCTAATCCCAAAGGAATGACACTGAAGGCGAGATGGGAAGCAGACCTTGAAACACCACTCACCGACAAGGAATGGGAGGGAGCACTAATGCACCCCAAGAAGGTGTCAAGAAACTCCAGATTTGGCCAAATACAGCTGAACGTCCTCCACCGAACTTACATGAGTCCCCAAAGGGTTGCTTCATTCAGCAAGAGGGTCTCACCGCATGCCCATGGTGCGGGAACGACCAGGCGGATATGATCCACATGTTCTGGACTTGTACGAGGGCGATGTCACTCTGGTCCAAAGCCAAACAGTTTTGTAAGGACGCTGGAATGGAAAGATATGACTGGACACCCGGAGAATGTCTACTTGGGACCTACCCCAGACCAAGTAAGCTCAAACATATTGTGAAGTTGATGGACCTTTCTTGCATATTAGTAAAAAGAACCACAGCAATGGCCTGGAAGACGCCTGCCGGTCCCAGGTATGAACGGTGGCTACATGAGCTGGAAAGATGGACGGCTGCCGAAACCAGAGCCTGGCAAGAAGGAACCATAACCAGTGGGGACGCCACAAGCGGCACCTTGGACTCCTGGAAGGCCCTCCTGAGAGACATGCGCTTCAACGCAGACCATAAGCCTCCCTGGGAACCCATAACGCTTTGTAGTATTGTCCTTTTGCACCACCACAGAGTCGATGCCCCCTGAAACTGTTTTCCCCTCACTTCCCGAATAATCCGTATTCTGTTAATCACAAGCCATCTTGGACTTTAATTATATCATCACACGAAGACTGTTGTTTTTGTTGTTGTTCTTTTTATTTTTTTGTTATAGTTCTTAAAGTTTGTATTCATTAATTCCTGTTTCAACACCAATAAAATACTTAAAAAAAAAAAAAAAAAAAATAACGATTGTTGGTAAGGGAGGACTACTTCCCTACCAATCCCTGATAGAAGATAGTTTCGTAGAATAGATGGCATGGCTTGGTCCTGACGGAGGTAGTGTCATTAAGAACCAGTGTTCTTTTTCCCTCGCCGTTGCTATAAGGATACTAGTGTCGGTGGAACTAATCTTTAACTTCTGATCTCTTATGCGTTTGTGGGGATAAGGACTGAGCATAAAGGAACAGATAGCTCTGTCACAGGAGTCTGCAGCCTTTTGCTCTCCAGGTGTTTTGTACCACAAATCCCATAAGTCCTAGCCAGCATAGTCAATGGTGAGGGATCATGGGAGTCATAGTCCAAAACAACTGGAGAGCCAAGGTTGCAGGTGCCTCTGCTCTACTATAAGGCAGTCTATGATGAGTTTGGATTAATTGAAAAGCATTGAATAAGCCTCACCGCTGAATGAAGGATAATTGCGGTTGAGGCTGGTCCCCTGCTGTTTGCTGATTGAGGACAGAGTTTTTTCCATGCTTAAAAATTAGGAAAGAGCTCAAGAAATTGTACAGATTTTACAGGCTAATGGGAAAGGATTGGAAATATACAAGGAATCTTCCTATGCTACATTCAAGTCCTGAGGAAGACGGACATCAGCTCGACTAGTGAACTAGATGTGTTTCCGTCAAAACTAAGAGAAGGGAAGTTTATATTGAGCAGTTTATTTAATTTGGTTTGTTTGTCTCCTCTATAACCACTTTTACTTGACGAATGTCGAATAGGTTTTGTCTGTATTTCAGCTGAACAGCTCAGCATTCTGTTCAGGGCCAGACTAGGCTTTGTTTGCACTTTAGATGAACATCACTTTGTTCTGTTAAGTTTATTTCAATGTGTGTACCACCATTAGATGCAAATTGATGTTTTAACTTGGAATACTGGTTGGATATGTGATTTGCGGAGTTGCACATTACATATTGCTATTTGCACAAACTATATTGCTTCTTTGCACAGTACGACGATTTATGTAATTTGCACACATTGTTAATATTTATGAATTGTGTATTGTCTTTTGTATACATTTTTATTCAAATATATGAATGCATAATGTTTCATTGATAATTTTGCATGCCACAATCCTCTGGTATTCTTTGAATCCCTATTGAAATAATTTGAATTTGTTTCCGTGAGGTATCAATATTCTGTAGTTTTCCAACTCGGGATTATCTGTAGAAGTTCACCTCCAGGCCAATCCTCTACCCCCTCCAATTCCTTCCATCTCTACTTTCCTCACCTCTCCTGAACGGCATATCTTTTCTGTTTTGACCTCCCACTGGTTATCTTTACTCTCCTTGATGTTCCCCTATGGATTTATCTGTTTCATTTTTCCCTTCTTTTGGCTGCTCCTCCATTCCCTCTTCCTCTCCTATACCTCCCTTTTCCTCTGCTCTTCTCTAAACTCCTCCTTTCACAATCTGTATATGATGTATATTTTCCCTGTTGTACGTTATAAATATAATTCAAAATCTTTAAATCTGCTTCTTTTTTCCTCTTTTACAGAGGTTTCTCTCAGCTCCCCTTTCCTCATTCTAGTGATTCTCTCCTTCTCGGCTCCTCTTTCACCTCCTCTGCTCCTCCTATTGATTAGCTTTCCTTCTCCTCCTAGTGCTGTCCTTTCCTTCCCCTCCCACCCCTATCTCCTACACCTCACCACTCTCTGACCATCCTCACTGCCGTTGCGCCGTTATTATTAAGGTATATGAGCCCGTACCTGCAGCATGATTGTCTATCACTTTTTTTAGTGCAATTGGTTGGCCCATTGACACAATTGTTGACTTGTTACCTTCAGCCATGGATTTTGTTTCAGGTGAGCTCTCGAATTGGCTGTCCTCACTGGGACTAGAATTCCCCCCCAAGCTGCATTTCATTTTTTTGGCTTTAGTTAGCATGTATCTGTAGCTACAGCCTTCTGCAAGACCAGCCACAATCTTGGAATTGTGTGTTTACAGTTTGTGAACAGGGATGCATAACAGAGGCTTATGTTCCTGTGCACAAGTTGCATAAGTTCTGATGTTGGATAACGCTTTATTGGCCTCTGCACGTGAGAGAAGGGACTGTGAGAGTGGTTTTCTCTCAGACAAGTTACTAATAGTTCCAGTCCTTGAGTGGTGGCCATCCACAAGGGTGGGCCTGCCAGGTGATGTCAGGATCAAAGGAAACAAGAGGAAGGCAGAAGCTTGATGAGAACAGGTGTCCAGAGAGGTTTGAAGATCTGACCAAGATGGGGATTGGCTGGGAAGTCCGTAAGGATTCCAAGGGGTTGGCGGGGGGTGTGGGGGCTCCATTATGTTCTGAATAAGGTTTTCTTGAAAATCAATCACCAGTCCAAGATGGCCCCCAGATTAGACTTGTAGAAGTAACATAGACAAAAGACAATCTTTACAAAGGATTGTATCCCAATGTCGGGTGTCTGGTCAGAGCTTTGTCCTTATTCTCTCCCTGCGTCCATCTTTCTTTCAGCTTTCACTCTCTCCCGCCTCCTGTTCTGAAACAGTGTTCACAGAGCACAGTTACAATCAAACTGTTATTCCACTCAGCATGTATGTGTGTTGAAGAGGTAGTTGGTAGAGCTGAAGCCGATGGTAAGGGTAGGAACTTTGCTCATACGTAACAAGGACATAAAACATCGAATAAAATGTAGGGAGCGGCACAAGGGCGCGCAGCTAATTGTCAAGGTACCAGAAGAAACTGAGTCCATGTCAAATGGAGTACAGGAGGAGTTCGGGGGATAGATGTACACTAGTGTTATGCAGAAGTCGAAAAACATCCAGCAGACAAAACACAAACTGTACCAAGGGTTACAACTAGGGGATAATCCAAGGCAATCCAAAAGTCGGGTCCGAGGTCTGGGCTGGTTAGAAATAATATGTGGCACAATATAGAAGTACAACGAAATGCTAGACTCATCTAAGGGTTTGTCAAGCGCCGGTTCCGTGGAGATGCCAGTCTTTCGTTTGATTTCCTGATTTCTTCCAACATAGCAGCACCTCATTGCCAGGGCGGTACGCATCTGACCCAGCACGTTATGTGCTGGCCGTAACATGATGTGCTATCTGTGATGCCATAGCAACCACCACTCTTTTCCATAGCGGCCTTGGGAACAATGCGTGGAGAAGCTAGTGCGTCTGTGATTCCTAACACCTCTTCACTCCAGTCTCACATTCTGCACTCTTCCCTTCGTATTCCTCTTAACCTCCCCTTTCGGTTTCCCATGCGACCTGGCTTCCCACATCCACACACTTTCGCGCACCCATTCCCAAACCACCTCTGAGGGTCTCCCTGTGCTGCACTGCTTCCACGGCATTGCAGTTTTATCTGCTTTCATGCCTGGTGGTATACCCTGGAGTCCCCAATGCCTCTGGGCAGACTCACCGTTATTTTACAGCATTCCCGACCCATGACACATTGTGGCGATGAAGCTTCATCCCTCGGATAGCTTCCTTCCTCTTTCCCAACAGCTCTGCACTTCCTCGCTGGCTTCTCTACGCGACTGGGATCAAAGGCTGTAGCTTCTCGGCACAACCGTATCTCTGGTGGCTCTGCTGCTGCTCCTGGAGCACGACAGTCTCCCCATGGTGCCTGCAGCGTCTCTCCTTGCCTTGCGCCATGCCAGTGAGCTACCTTCACAATGACGAGCTGCTGCTTGTGAACTCCTGCATTCCCAACCTCCACCAGCATGGTCGTTCTCTGTACTGCTGACTCTTTCTGCCTGTCAAGCTCTGCTTTCCTTTCCTGCTCTCAAGTGCAGATACCATCTTTAAATGTCCCGCGCATTTGAGATCCATAAAAACTAGTCTGAGCATTCAACTTGGTGTTTCTCTTGATCTGCATTGACGACTCCTTCTTTCTTTCTTATCTCGGTACTTGAGGCTTTGTGGGAGGTGAAGTCCATAGAGTTTCCTGGATATCCGAAATTATGATGTTCAAAACATTTGTTCAGAAAATCCTTAGAAACAGGAAATGTTAGGTGTTTCTTATGGGTGTGTGTGAGGTATGTAGGGGAGGCATGGTATCGCAAGTATAACACTGACACAAAAGATACAATTTGTAAAACCTTTATTAACTTGGTGGGGTTTGGAACAATTCCTACTTTGCCCTATAACTAGGATGGGAGTCGTCTCGACCATCAAATAATGAAAACAGTCTTAGTCGTGTCTGTCAAATAAAAATGGCCTATGCTACCAAAAACCTAATGCCTGCACCATCTCATGTACAAAAAGGTGTAAAGGAAGTGTGTATATAAAAGGAAAATCAGTGTTCGACAAAGAATAAATGTGGCTGAATCCGCTCTCCTCCCCATGTTCAGACAGCACGGAATAAGGCAGTCTCTATAGCAGCTTTTTGGATGTCAAAGACTTTTGAATGGGCTGGGCTTCCTTTTCAGACCTCCGCAAGACCACTTCGGCTTAGTATTCAATATTCAGCTTTTCCTCTTCCCTTCTCTCTGTGTTAACTTCGTTCACTTTTGCTTTACAGTTCATTCACCTTTATCGCCTCACACAATACATCTTTCCCAGAGACTTTCGAGTGGGCTACTCTTCTTCGCCGGACCACTCCGTTACACAGCTCCGCTGATTCCACAGCTGTCTTTATCTCAAAGTTCATTCATAGGTCTGCCTTTCCTCGTGTCTAATCCACATGCGTGCAGCCTTCGCTTGCAATATTTTGTTGCAAAGTTCAATCTTTCTTAACAGACACCGGTCTCTCAGGTCGCTTGCCAACTCACTGGCTGTGTGCGGTTCCTTCTTGCTTTTTCAATTTTCAATACACAAGTCAAGGTTAGTACGGCAGGCTTGGCCTTGCCTCCCTAACTCTTCCGTTCACCCAGGAAGGTTGCTGGCGTCCTTGAAGCACAATGCAGTTTTTGATATTGGGATCTGGCCTTCTCCACGTGCCTTTCGCAGCCTTGTGGTGGCAACAACTTCCTGTAAGGAACACTTTGGGTTTTTTGACCCCCTGTTCTCATCCCTTGGTCTGTCGCTCTGCTCCAATAGGTTCACCTTCACCCCAAAAGTTCTGCTCGTTCTCGTGTTCACCTTGCTCAGAGTGTTTCTCTAAGTTGCGCTGAACTGGGGTGTCCAACCCAGCCCTTTAAGACGAGGTAGCAATACTTTGAGATGGATGGAGATGCAGAATATACTCAAACATCAATAATCAAACTGACTCAGGAAGTTGGCAAAGCGCATCTGTTTTAATATCCGTTATCTAAAACAGGGAGTACAATGAACATCACTGAACTTGCTCGATCTTCACACTCAATGCATTTAATTTAAAAAAATCAACATTTATAGTAACAACCTGTCATCATTGACGTCAACCTACATTGCAAACTACAAAAACCAACTTGGGAAGGAGATAGGCTTACAGGGAACATCTAGGTATACGTTCCACACTTGTCAGGGAAGGTGATTGGGTTTCTTACATCAGGTGGGGCAACTAAGCCCTCCTCTAGTGCAGGTTTCTACAAACGTCATTAAATACACAACGTCCCATTGGTTATACAAACTATAGGGCTCTCTTTTATGTGGCCCTTTATATTTGGTTGGAACCCTTGTACCCCTCTGGTAATTTTCCACCTAAGTAAGCAGCACGCAGGCTGGCATCCAGGTGCTGGTGGGCTGTTCATAACCATAGCTTCCCACCAATAAGCCTGCCATCTATCATCGTTCTTGCAGACTACTAGTGAATTATGGCTTTGAACTTGGCATTGGTAATGTTCTATGTGCTGGAGAATATGAGGGAGTATAGGCATACTCTGTCTTCTTGGTTTCGATACAGCTCGTCCCAAGGTCTTTTTTCATCTGACCATGTGATTGCAAACCACGTTTTAGAGCCTATGAATTTAAAATACTATTAAATGATGAACCTCTGACGTCTTCGATGTTCTCGCTCCACACTTAAGAGAGGAGCTTTTTTCTTTTCACACGTTCTGTAACCACTGCTCGGACATTCAGGCCCACAGTGGCCTCGACCTCATGGTCTTAGGCCAACCAAGCCTTTCTTTGATTCACCTCCATGGTTCAGTTTTCAATTTCTAACTGTGACACACTGAAAAAGTCTTCTTGCTTACGGGACCCAGCTCTGCTAAAGTACCTTCATAAATCATTCATAGTCCATACATTTCCTATGCGATGATGCACCAATGTATATGCAGTCTATTCACTACATAGCCAGCCTTTAAAAATACTTTGTCTACTTGTGTTACTGCATCTGTACAATTGTAAAATGACTTGATATCTTCTTCATTATTTCTGTAGCATGAACATCTTCATCTCGAGCTCGAAATGTTGCTCCTCTTTAGAGCCTGTAGAATATTTATGTTCTCTCGTCTCTGCATCTCTTCTGGGTGCGTCAGCTCTGCTTCGTTATGATGTCTCCAATCGTCTCTTTTGCTTGGTTTTCACACTTCCTCCAGGATTTCATTTAAATGGCCATCATATTGTCGAGAATGCATGTATGGCTTCCTCAATGGGAACCTTACTTCCAAGATTCTCTTTGGTATAGGTATTTTTATTGGACCTGCAGGTGTCTCACACTCTGGCTCCCAACATATAGGCAGCATGGGGGAGCAGCTTTATGGCAGGGGTATCTCTACACTCCCCCCCCCCCCTCTGGGCGATTCATTGATCACTCTCATATCAACCTTCTTATCTAGATATCCTCGTCTGATAAACTGCTTCATTGGGATCCATATCTTTGACTCCCTTCAGGCATCCTACTGATTTCACATGCTCAGCAAATAAGCATGCATTGTCCACTTGGACTGCAGTAGATCCACTTACCTGCATACTTCTTGTGGTTATTTGGATACAGGAACTTTGTTCCCTCGGGTGCATGAATGCTGGCCTTCACGTTGTCTCTGATTTCTTCATCTGTCAGCTCTTTAGTTTTCCATCCTGATTCAACATCCTACAGCTTTCTTTGCAGTCTTCTTGCATCGTAAGATTATTATCCTGATCACACAAAATCCAAGCAATACGATCACTATCAGGGCTCCAAGGAACTTGAATATATCTGCTATCCATTGTGGAACCCATGAGAATATTGATCCAAACCAACTGTCATCAGCAATGTCTTCCACTTCGTCTTATCTGGACGTGTAACTTCGTCAGCATCGATATGGCATATGTCAACCTGCCATTTCCATCATGCGAAGGTATGAATGTGCAACATGATTCTCCAATTTTGGCACAAACACCTCCATCCATAGCTGTAATCATGTCCAGGACATATCTATTCTGAAGAGTCATCAGTCGTATAGCTCTCGGCTCTTCCTTGATAGCATTGAATCCCTTTATGGTAGTGTTGATCGTCAGCAAAAGCTCCCATCTGGTTATTTGTAACCACTTGGTATTTGCATCGGTCTGGATCCTGGGCATGAAAATGATCGTGAATATAGATGAAGTCTTACTAAACAATCTGTGTTCAGATGGGATAGAATCAAAGGATTCTATTGACTTAGCTGAGAAATAGTTCCCTCTCTTCATCCGAATCAGGAGTTAAGCAGATCTGTTCTTCCTCAGGTGAGCATCTGCTATCGGGAACTCAGGAATGTTCTGGTCACTTTTAGGAATTACCAATGCTGGAACATGGATATTCACTATAGAACATAGTCCTCCCCAATCCTTGGCTAGCTTCATATAAGCGCTGGATCCATAAACCCAGTAGTGATCCATTATCACTGCTGTTCCAATGCTCATTCCTGGCACATGAAAGATTCAACCACAATTCTGATTCTCTCCAAGGTTTCTTGTGCCATTATTTCTGAAACATAGCTTTGCACTATCTGTAAGGGCCCTCATTGTCTTCTACCCCTTTAAAGCATACTTCGATAGCTTTTTCTGTACTAACTTAGCCTCTCAAGCTTCCTACCGTCTTCTCTCTTTTGATTTTTCTCTTGCAATGATGTGCTAGGGTCAGCTGTATTTCTGGCCATGGTTTTGCCTCCATACTGTTACGCTCACCTGGCTCCCACAGGGGAGTCGATCTGAACTGGACAGCTGAGGTCTCCACCAATGTGACGCGTAGTGCCGAGATGACGGACTGGACTGGCCCACCTAGCTTTGTTTGCTTGGCCCGTAGAAATATTCTTCTGCAAATGGAGAAAGGGAATTAACCACCCGTGGAGTTGAGCATTAACCCCCCCACTCCCGCTGTTCTCCCCACTGATCACCTTTGATGTCCCCTCTTATAGTCTCACCTGATGGTTTGAAAAGATGAGCTCTCCATCCTGCATTAAGGGCAGGGGCGCGTATATAACCAGTTGCTTCACTGGCTCGAAGGAATTGGTGAGTTCCAGAACAATATTGACTGTGAGATTCCCGCCAAGACACCATAAGTATGTAGTTCGTATGAGTTCAAATGTCTGACTTTCACTCTGTCCGATTCCTTGCAGGTTGCAGCTTGACCCTAGCGAAGAGTTCCTTGTGGCAACAGGTAATATTCAGGTAAGGATTTGTATTATCCAACACTGTTCGATAAAATAATGTCAATATGTAACCTGTTGCTTTCTCCCTTATTCAGGGGCTGAGAGAAAGTATGAAGTCGCGGGGAATAATGCCTCCGGTGGTAAAATCAGGTAAGTCTATTGAGGTGAGGAGGTTTCCCCTTGTTTGTCCCTTTGTTTCACCTTGCTGTCCTTTTGTTTCCCCTTAGGGGCCGGGGTCCGGCGAGGGTGCAGTGGAAGCTGTGCCGACCCGTGAAGAGGAATAGTACCCCGGGTGGTAAAATCAGGTAAGTCTATGGGGGGGTAACTAATATTACCTCTGTGTATTCCCTTGGCTCACCTTGCTGTTCTTGTCTTCCCCTTAGGTGCCGGAGTGTGGCGGGAACATGCAGAAGGATGCGGTGCAATGTGAAGATGCTGCGAAGGCCGGTGAGTTCAGCGCAGCGCTGCAGCAGGCGAGGCGACGCGCATAAAATAACTTCTTTCTTCCAGCTCGAAGGCGCGATGGATCGGGAATTCAGATAAGGATCAAAGGTGTTGCTCTTGTTCTAACCTTTCCTCCTTCTTTCTCCCCTTTTCTAGGAGCTCTGGACTCGAGGCGGGCGTGGCAGAAGACTGGGTGCAGACTTGCAGGCACGGTGAGCGTTACGCTGCTGGATGCAGAATAATGCGGAGCGTGTGCTGCTCCTCGGGCGTGGTTTAAATAGCCTCCAAAGTAGTCCCTGGTAAGTATTCCTCCCTAGCCCCACCGAGTAAAAAAATAGTCCCTAAGTAAAGTAGTCCCTTCCAAGCCTCTTTTTGACTTGGAGCTCTTGCAGCAAGGTCTGCATCAGGTAAGTTTGCAGCATGGTCTGCATCAGGTAAGTTTTAATCTATGAGCCTGGCGCCTATGGTGCCAGGACTGACTCTCCATATGAGCCTGGCGCCATAGACGCCAGGACTGCACCCAAATAGCCCCTAGCAGGGGTTGTTGGGCTTGCTTGGAATGACTTGATGCCTGCTTCCGGGGTTGCTGGACTTGGTCTGGGTCCCCGGGGGTAGGCATCATGACACATACCCCCCAACTTCTTGAGCTGGCTCTGCACCTTGTCTGGCAGCCCTTGACATAATATATGATAGAATACAGGTATAGAATACAGATAAGTCTAGACCATAACGGTTTGCATCCATTTTCCACAATGTCAATGGTTGCTTTGTAGCGGCCCATTACTACCCACGCTCTGCAGATAACCACTCCTCCTTCCCATTCGTCTGGAGAAAGTACTGATCCCCAAATCTGCATTTGGCCTCTGTTTTCCCATCTTCAAATTTCTTCTGAAGATTTTCCTGGACTCTCAAGTCTTCTGTTCACTTCCCATCTGATTCCAGCCCATTTCATTCCAAGCTGTTCATATCTTGTCACCTGATTTCTGGTGTGGGCTCTTGCTCTTGATTTTGTCTTGAACATAATCATCTTCATCTGAATCTGTCCATTCTGTTGCCCATACTAAAGAGGCTGTTCTGCCCATGAACTGACCTCTTGCTCGGCAGAGTGCAATGTGAGATAGACAATGTGCTGTCTGAACATCTATTTCAATGGCTATTAATAGCTTGGACTTCCCCATACTATAAGGCAGGAGTGCACATACATAGCATACCTCCTCTGAGGTTTGTTTGCCTACCTCTTTCACGTGCTGATACCATATAGTGTTCCCCAAATGTGCGGTGCTATCTAGATAATCATTCAATTCATGATCATCCTCTGTTGAACTGCTTAGGTCTCCTTCTTGCCTCATGAGCTTCTATAATCATCTCATGAAGTATATCAGCATAATTCCTTCTCACTCAGGGAATCATAGGGATGTTTGTCATTGAAATCGGTGTCTTTACATGTACTACTGGTGTAGAAACAGTCACATAAGGTCTCTCCCTATTGGCATAATACGAAGGTATCCAAGAATCATGAAAAACTTGCAAAGCCGACCTCCTCCCCCACCCTCCCCAAAGGGAAGCCTAGACCTGGTGCTCTCTCATTGTTTGCCACATTGTTGTTGCTATCAATGTTGCCCATAGTGCTTATGATTACTTTTAAGGAAGGAAAAAACATTTTTTTTATCGTCCATCTCATGACATTTTCTGGCAACCGTTGGCTCTCCTCCACAAGCAACCAGCTGATTGCAGGATGGTTGATGGGTTTCGGAATGAATACAAAAGAGTTGTCTTTTCGCCAAACCCAATGAGGATGTGCTTCCAGTAAATAGTAAAAGACCAAGGCCAGTAAGTTGTTAATATCACTCAATGGACCCATCCATGCATTCAACCGAGATGCGTCGGGCAATAAACAGATCTGCATGTATTGGGCAATTTATCACAGGTCAATTTCTAGGATCCCTCAGAAATACACAAGTATTGGTTTGTTGTCCAACAAGATGAGGATACTCTTCAATCAAGAAATAAAAGACCATTCCAAGCAGTTTGTGTGCGTCTTCGTCAGACAGGACCTTCTGTGCTTGCTGTACTATACCCGTGTGACTGGTGGATTTGCTCTGATAGCTGTGAGCAGTCTCTTCACGATTGGACCATTTTTAGGATCTTGCAAAAACCTGTGTATGTCAACAGTTCTCCCAGCCAATGAAGGATATGCACGAAGAATGAAGAGAAAAACAGAAAAAATGGTCCGATAAACGCTGCCATTAGGCACCACCATGGGTGCCTCCAGAGAGAAACTCTGTGAGAAAGGAATCGGGGAACTACTCCTTTTCCAATCATTAAAGATGAACTCTAGCTCTGGCATTTCTTTTCCCTTCAAGACTTCAATATGTCTCAGTCCAATGTTAGCAAGCTCCTGTGGCTCAAGAACAATAGCTTTTTTCACTCCTTTATTAGCAGCTACAAAGAGTGGTTTGTATGAACCACAGTCCAATGAACTCTTTATCTGTCTACTGGACAGTCTGTGCGTCGTCCTTCCTCGTCGTTGATCTAGTCTGGACATGCTGAACTTCTCCGTGGCTTGCTTCCGAATGGGGTGGGGGTGAAGCAGTTTTGCCGGTGTAGATCGTCGTGTCGCCGAGAAATATTCAAGCGTGTCTCCCTAAGACCTTCACTGCCGATGGTGTGACATCCTCTACGATAAAAGGACCATTAAATCTGGGTTGATGCCATTTGCGGACAAAGTTCCTCATCAGAATTTGATCTCTGGGAAATTACTTTGGCAAGATTAATTCATTTGGTCTGGTTGCTGTATGGTGTTCATCTGTGTTCCGAGACTGACACCCCGTCCGCTTGAGTTGATGTAAAATGACAGAGATACTTTTAGTCATACATGTTAAGTACGCACGTAACTCGTCTCCTAACAATTCTGATGTTGTCTGGGCATCACTTCTAGTCCTCGATGGAGGAGTGAGAGGCGTTCTAATGTGCCTCCCTGTTACTAGTTTGTGGGGCGTGAGTTGAGGGTCAGAGCCTGGTTGAGTCCTCAGTGCATATAATGCAAGAGGCAGGCAATGTAGCCATCCTCTTTTCAAAGTATCCTTTAGTTTAGCTATCCTTTTCTTGAGCAGACCGTTGAGTCTCTCACATATCCAATTTGCTTGCAGGTGATAAGCTGAGGAAAACGTATGCTTTATACTGAGCAATAAGCTAACTTGTTCGAACACTTCATTGACAAAATGAAGGCTATTATATGATCTCAATACCTCAAATATTCCCCATCTAGAAAATACTTCTCGAACTAAAAACTTTGCAGCACAAGTAGCGTCTGGGTGTATGCATGGACCAGCTGTGATCCACCTAGAAAAGGGACACACCACCACTATCAGATATCTATATCAATTACAAACTTGCAGCATGTCAACATAATTGATATGTAAATGCTGAAAAGGACCATTCAGTCGAGGTATAACTCCTCTGACTGTTCACAGCATGTGCCCAGCAGTAATCTTTTGACATGCAATGCAATTTACTACATAAAATGCAACGTGTTAGAACAAATTTGGTATAAACCAGTCCTCCGCAATAGTTGCTGCAAGGCTTCTCTAGTGACATGCGCAGGATAGTGTAGCTGTTCCAACGCCACCCTTAATAAGGCTACAGGCATCACCGGTTTACCAGTGCTTGCCTGTCGCCACAATGCCTCGGAAGGGGATAAATAGCACCCCCTTCGTGTCCACAGATCTTTCTCATCTTGTGGTGCTCCACCTTGAACTTCCATCAATTGTGTCTTTGATAAGTTATTAAAGCTTTCATTTACGATCATCATCATCACCACCATTCTTTCATTCACATCAGGTGTATCAAAGCTCATAATGTCTGTTGAATATGCAGCTCTTTTTGCTTCTTTGTCTGCGGCTTGGTTTCCGCGTGAAATAGTCTGCTCTCTTAGTGTGCGCTGCGCATTTAACAATTGCAATGACTACTGGGAGTTGTAGTCCTTTAATAATCTGTCCAATAAGGCGATGTGTTGCACTGGAGTGCCGTCCGCTCGGAGGTAGGTCCTCCTTTTCCGGCGTGCTAGCCCTGCGTGTACTGTCATCTTCACATAGGCTGTGTCACTGTACATAGTTACTTCCTGGTCTGCGTTGTTCTCAAGGTCGATAATCGGCACCACTGATTCTCCAGCAAGTGCTAAAAAGTGAGACGGTAGTCGTGCACTTGTCATTACTCCGAATTCCCTGTTAACCGTGTGCCTGATCACAGCGGCGCCTGATTATCTTTGCCCATCAGTTTGATTGATTTTTGAAGACCCATCAATAAAAAGAATCTCCCCAGCTGCCAAAGAATGTTTTCGCTCTCAGGATCTCATAGAACTACTCACAGTTTGAGCAATCATGTTCATGCTAGTCTTCTGCCAGTGGTTCAGCTACAAACATGGCAGGTTTCACTGTCTTACATCTGATTATTTTAATTGCTGGATTCGATATAACCACCTTATAAGCAGAAGCTCTTTGAGACGTCAGTGTACCTTTTTGGGTTTTTCCAAAACAGCAAATAATGCATACTCAACAAAATGTCATAGAACACCCCATTACTATGCTAGCGGACTTCTCAATGGCGAACGCGGCGGCTGCCGAAGATTGTTTGCATGGGAAGTGACCCCTCATTGCTGGGTCTAAAATCCCACTGTAATATGCTGAGGGCTTGTACCCGAACGTAGTTCTGTGTGAGTACTGCTGTCATGACTTTTCCATGTGTGTGCAAGAATAAAAAGAATTCCTCTGAATAATTAGGAATCCCTAAAACTGGAGCTGTACAAATTGCCTTTTTTAACTAATCAAACCCTTCCTCCATTTCCTCAGTCCAAGCAATCTTTTCTTGATTTGCATTGAGCCTTTTAAAGGATCTGCACCAATGGCCTTGTGTATTAACTATAATCGAATACCCATGCTCTTACATAATTGCGTAGTCCCAGGAATTGCTACATATGCTTTATCGTGTGCGGATTTGCTGTTTTCAAAATTGCCTCAGCCGTTTCAGGTGTGAGTTTCCTTCTTTCATGCGAAATTAACTGACCAATTATAACACCTCTTCTTGGCAATACTGCAATTTTTTTTGTCCAACATATATCCTTTATCTGCCATTAGCTGAACTGAGTCCCCTCTGCACTCTTCTTCTGACATCCTGCAGACCAAAATATCATCTACATATTGCAGCACGACACTTGGCAAATCAATATTGTTTAAGTCCATCTGCAGCCTCCATTGAAAATCAATGGAGACTCACAGTACCCCTAGGGTAATCTTGTGCTTTTCAACTTAGTATGTCTGAACGTAAACAACATCAGATCTTGGGAATCTTTATGCAATGGGTTTGACAAAAATGCATTTTTCAAGTCAATCACTGTGAAATATCACGCCTCAACAGGGATACTACATCAGTTTGTTGCTGGATTAGGAACTATAGGAAACTCAGCCTCTACAATCTGATTAATTTGGCGCATGTCCTGAATTAAACGCCATGACCCCCCAACACCCTTTCAATTTTTTGACGGGATACACTGCGGTATTGCATGGTGACTCTGATGTCACTAAAATGCCTTGATCCATCATGGCGGATATTGTCTTAAAAATACCCTTGTCTGCCTATCGAGACATGGGATACTGTCGTGCTCGAGGTAAATTTGCTCCTGGCTTCAGTTTAATCTTAACTTCTCCAACCCCCTTTAATAGCCCTATCTCATAAGTGCTCGTTGTCCATAATGAAACTGGCACCTTCGCCATGTCTTCATCAAAAAATGCAGGGCGCTGTCTCACGATCGTCATTCTCTGTGGAACCTTGCGTCTTTCTGCCCTAACCCCGAATGGTCATTTCGGACACTACTTCGTCATCAGATGGGTCATCTTTGAATGTGTCCTCATCAGTGACTTCAGTTAATCTGTTACCCTCTCCAAAAGCAATTACTGTGCTCCATGCTCTGCCTTTATCATCAAATCCTATAAGCATAGCCAAGACCCCTCTCACCACAGCTGCTTGTAACTCTAAGGGAAAAATCCGTCCCACCTCATCGTCCATGGGAATTTCTGACCTAAAGAGAAATTCATCAGGTATTCTCATAGTCCTACCCACTAAACCAGGCAGCCATGTTAACAAAATGCATACCCCATAATGAAATACTTCTGGGTCTAACAGTACCCCTCGTATGGCTATTTGTCCTGTAAATGCCATGATGAATTTGCTCACATTTAAATAATGTATTCCTAGCGTTAAACACACTATACCTTCATCAGTAAAAGAAATCGTTATGTTCAATTTTGTCATTAGATCTCGACCCAGTATATTAACATGTGTCTGTTTTGAAAATAACAATGGGACAGACATATCACATTCTCCTATAGAGACTGGCAATTCTTCAGTAAAAGGAACTCTACTTGTAGCTCCAGTGAAACCTTGAGCATTCATGGCATTACCTGATAGTAAAAATGTTCCCTCCCATATACACGAGCGAGTTGCACTTGTGTCTACCAAAAAATATTTGCCTCCAATCGTGACGTCAACCCTTGGTCCCTCTTGAGGATCTGGCGTTACTGATAGTACTGAACACATCAAGTCACCCAGTGAGCTGTCCTATTGTGGGTACATGCTTATTCCTGTGCCTGTGAAGGATTCCCACCCTCAGCAGTGAAACCCCCTATCCTAGGAGTCAATAACTGTCCTTTGTTTGCGCTTTGCTGTATCTGCATGGGTGGGTGCTGCGACTGCCCTTGTGGCGGATTCAATGGTGCTTGCTGTGGTTGTAAAGCCTGTTGCATTCTCGACGCTTGTGCTTGATACACTGTTTGATCTTGGGTAAAACCGTCCCTATTTTGTGAACTATATGGAGGCAGATAAGCTGTACCCCCCCCTTGAGAACTGCCCATTCTGCTCATACCCTTGGCTCCCACATGTTTGTGCTATGTGCCCTGTCATTCCACATGTCCAAAATACAGGAGGGAACCTTCTAATTTGTCCTCCCTGCATGCCTTGATCATCGTTCTGCATGGGCTGAAACCCACCATGGTTACTCTGGAAATTCCCTTGATTATTCTGAAAGCCTCCTCTTCCACAGAAGTTTCCTCTACCTCTTGATATAAATCAATTTCCTCCTTGATCGAACTGCCATTGGTTATTCACCTGTGGCATACCTGCTGCTTGTGTTCCTGACCCTTCTCCACTAGTTAACATTCCCCCTTTATAGCATACTTAGATAGCTTTTTCTGTACTAACTTAGCCTCTCAAGCTTCCTACCGTCTTCTCTCTTTTGATTTTTCTCTTGCAATGATGTGCTATGGTTAGCTGTATTTCTGGCCATGGTTTTGCCTCCATACCCACCAGCTTCTTGAGCTGGCTCTGTACCTTGTCTGGCAGCCCTTGACATAATATATGATAGAATACAGGTATAGATTTTCCCCATGGCTCACGCATTTCCAAGCTCCACTGCTCTTGGAAATTCTAAATATAAATAAGCGGATCCTCCCCTCGTAAGTGCCATTACAGCTCCCAAATACAACGGATCCGGATACTGTACTCCAAGCGCTTTCCAGGCGGCTGCTCTACAATTATTAAACGGTGCTCCATCATGAACTGTAATATCAAAGGAGGAAACCCGGTAGGCTACTGTATATATCTGTTGACAGTATCTACTCTGTCCATATCCGGCTGGATCAATAACATATTAAGATAGAAGACAGAGCTAGAAGTACAGGTGCTAATCTCAAAACATATAGAAAGAGAGGGGGACCAAACGCATCTAAAAAACTATAAGTTTAATTTTAACAGTGGGTCAAATTGTTAAAAACATGATTAAATTCAGTGGTCCACAGTACAACACTAATACAGACAGTAATATACAAAAACCATAGGAGTAACGTAATTGGCAGTCAACGCTGAATTGTACCAAGATCAGAACAAAACTCGGTACCTCTAGAACAACCTATTGTGTACCATATTCCATTCGGATTGTTATCTAATATTCTCACTTCTCTGTTTTAAATCCAGAGGGTTATCTCAACATGTTTCTGTTCACCAATGTAATTAACGAACATTCATCAGAAGAAAACCCTAAATAACACGAAAAAACAAATTCCTATGAAGTCACAGACTTGATCTGAGTCAGTCTCATAGCACCTGTGGGGTTAAAAACATAAAAACAAAGAGTCTGCTAATTAATAGCTAGAATGCTTTGAAAAGTTCTCAATAGGTGAACTATAGTACCAAAAAGGAAAAAAGTTTTACCTTATATGGTGCTTGTGGGGGCTCTCAACTTAATGGATAGGTTGGAATAAGAGGATGAATCGGTCCTATAAATAAGTGCAAATAAGTGCTTGCAACAAATAGCTAAATCAGTGCACCTAGCACAACAAATAATTCAGGGAATCCCTTCTAAACAATTTGTGGAAATTATCCACTGGTGGAAAAGAGGCAAAATCAGGGCTCACCTGCCGTGGTGCATAGTAGGCAAGTTCGAGCCAGTGTCTCACAGTGGCGCAGGGCAGCTCACCGGCACGGGACCAGTATATCTTCTCACTGAGCCAGCAAATGCTCAGAGAGTTACGAAACACAACGATGGGATCTGTAACCAGGACACACAAGATCAAAGGAGCTTTAAAGTCTGAGTCGAGTATCAAAACACGTCTTCGTATTCTCTATAAGAACGTGAATTGGTAGGGTGAGCATGAAAGGCTACGACAGAATAGGGGTATCTATAATGAAAAATATAATCACAGATAACACAAGGTGTGCAGCGCCGTGCCAGATGGAGCCGGAATTTTTTTGTCTTGTTTATTATTCAGGTACTCGGTCTTCAGGCGTCACGCTCCTCCCCAGCGCATGTCGACTTCTACAGGGTTCAGCAGGTGTCCATCCTGCAACGGGCTCCTCCCAACTTTAGACCCCTACGCCCTCTGCATACGTTGCCTTGGCCCAGACCACGTTTGGCAATCATGTTCGGCGTGTGACTCGCTGTCCTCAAAGTCGCTGAAGAACAGACTAGCCAGGTGGAGGGAGCTCTTCCAGAGGTCACCTCCAGAGGATCTGAAGAACTTTGTGAAGCATCGAACCAGGCCCAAGGTAGGGCCGATATTCTCCATCGCACCCCGCAAGGGAGACTCCTTCCCAGGGACTCTCCCGCGTGGGAGGGTCAGGTCAGGTCCTTCTACCAGCACGTGCACCGAGGCTGCTTCAGCTACCGGCCTTCGGTTCGAGGGATCCTTGGATCCTCCCGGGCGCAGAGTTGAGGGACCAGAAGGTTCTTTTACCGGGTCTACACCCGAGGGGCTCTGCTCTTTTACCGGCATCATGGCCGAGGGGCTATGCCCTAATACCCACAATACGTCCGAGGGGGCGCCTAAACACAGCTCTACCGACCCCCGGGTCGAGGGTGTCGCACTTGCCTAGGCCCGAGGAGAAGGGTAGGCCTTGTGATCCACATGCAAGAGTCTTGGAGGAGGCCGGGCCGAGCACCACGTCGCAGGCACGTGGCAGGCAGTTCGGCAAAACGGCCGCCGCACCAGAAAGAGGCACCCGTCCGACGCCTTTCCAGGAATTCAGCGAAGAACGAGTGACGAGGTGGGACTGGCCTCAACCAGGTATGTGGCCTACAGTCTACCCCTCATTTGCGCAGGGCAGCTTTCCTTTGCGTCCATATGGACAGGGTTTGCAGCGGCTCCAGCAGCTCCCTACTACCCCGTTGGCACCGCCTGCCACCTCTTTGGCCATTGAGGAGGTGCTCTTCAAGAGGTTCCTCGGCCTCATGAAGTCACCTCAGATGGTTATCATCAAAGACTCCATTAGGGAAGTCCTCCCTGCAATGCTAATGGCACCACAGATGCCTTTGCCGACGCCCCAGGTCCCAGTACAGCCACCTCCTCCGGCTCCCCAGCCGACTCCACAGGGGGCTTGATCACAGCCTCCGCCTCCTTCTCAGTCTCCGGCCACGGGCTCTGTACCCCAGCCTCTGGCGCCATCTCAGGATCCAGACATGCCATACTCAGCCAGGGCCTTCCACGAACGTCTTGCTGGTCTGGCGGAGTACCTAGGCCTCCCCCAACCCGAGGTTGAGCAGCCGGCAGAGGGGTTTCTGGCTGAAGTCCTCAAGCAATGCCCCTCTGCCAAATTGGGGATTCCTATGCAGACTAATGTAGTCTCCCTGGCGAAGAAGGGCTGGCTCAAACCCCACTCGGCCCAGCTGGTCTGCGGCTTTGCTATGCAAGGAGGAGAAGATTTTGGAGGCGTATGGCAAGAAACTCTATTCCAACGCCTCTTTACATCTACGTCAAGCCATCGCTGATGCCGTGCTGGCTGCAGCCAACCAGAGGTTATGGCTGGACATTGCGTACTTCCTCCCGGAACTCCCCACCCAGAGCCAATTGCGCTTTAAGGCGGAGCTAGCTTAAGCCACGCTGGTGGCAAATGACCTCATGGAATCCACAATGGCTCATATTGATACCTCAGGCCGTGCCATCTGCATTGCCATAGACATGAGAAGAGCAGCCTGGCTCAGAGCCGGCGCAAGCAACAAAAAGGGCGGGTGAGCAAGGGCTTTTTCCAGTCCCCCTCTCAGCTACAGCCTCCGAGGGAAAGAAAGCATGACACGCTCCTTCGGGTACACGTGTCTACGGTGTGGGGCAGGCTTGCTCTCCATGCATATTTCTGGTGCCTGAATTTCACAGACTCCTGGATCCTATCCGTAGTATCCACGGGGTACCGCCTTCTTATCCCAGCCTCTCCTCCCTCCTCCCGTCCACTCCCACAGGTTGGGACAGCAACTCCTTTGGCAGAGATCCGGTCGCTCGCAGGGAGCCAGGCAGTGGAGGAAGTCCCAGCCTTCCAGCAAAACTTTGGCTTTAACTCCAGGATTTTCGCCATTCAGAAGAACCAGGCAGGCCTGAGAGTTGTGCTGGATCTTTCCACCCTCAACCTCTCCTTACCCCTGCAAAAATTCAAGATCGTTACTCCAGCTTTGTTAGCGGAGACATTGCACAAAGGAGACTGGATGTGCTCCCTGGATCTGAAGGACACGTACCTACACGTCCCAATTTGGCAGCCCCATAGTTCTTTCCTATGGTTCAGGATCATGTGCTACTATTTTCAATACAAGGTCCTTCCTTTTGGCCTCAACTCGGCCCCTAGGGTTTTTACCAGACTCATGAATGTAGTGGCGGCCCTCCTCAGAGCGCAGGGCCTCCACATCTATCCATACCTTGACGACTGGCTCGTCAGGGCTACATCTCCGGAAGCGGTTCACCACTCTTCCCATGCCCTTATGAACACACTGCACAATTTGGGCTTCTCACTGAATCTCAAGAAGTCACAGCTGCAGCCCACGCAGACTGACATTTCTCGGCCTCAGCTGGGACATGTGCTGCGAGAAGGTCTCCCGTCGGAGGACAACATCTCGGCCATCAAGAGGGCCACCGCCCACTTCCTCAGTAGAGAGGTGACCTCGGCATGGTGGTTCCAACATCTCCTGGGTCTACTGGCAGCGGTCCTATTACCCGTGCCGCACACAAGACTAAGGATGAGTAGGATTCAGCTGCACTTTGCGGCCTCATGGAATCAGGAGCAGTGCTGTCAATCCGAGATGATCGATGTTCATCTCTCCACCCGGACCTAACATGGTGGTCCAGGGATCGCAAACTACGGACGGGCAAGCCCTTTCAGCCGCCCTCCCCACAGGCCACCACCACCACAGACTCCTCGCTCGATGGCTAGGGAGCCACCCTGGACGATCTCAGTCGACGGCACCTGGACTCTACAGGAGCAGGAATACCAGATCAATTGGTTGGAGCTGAATGCCATCTGGCTAGTGCTCAGAGCATTCCTACCACTTCTCAGGGGCAAGGTTGTCCTCATACAGACAGAACACAAAACCAGCATGTATTACGTCAACAAGAAGGGAGGCACCAGACCCCCTCCTCTGTGCAGACTGGCGATCAGCATGTGGGAGTGGGCCCTGGAAAACGACATTTACCTCACGGCAGTCCACCTCCTGGGGGAATCCAACCTGGAAGCTGAGAGGCTCAGCAGGCTGGGAGCAGACAATTACGAGTGGCAGTTAAACAACCTTGTTATCCAGGAGATCTTCAACAGGTGGGATCACCCCCACATGGATCTCTTTGCCACCTGGCACAACAAGAAGTGTCCCCAGTTGGCTTCCTGGCAAGGTCAGGTCTCCGGCTCTCTGGGCGATACATTTCACCTCCAGTGGACCGGCATGAAAGCCTACGCCTTTCCACCCATTCCCCTGATCCACAGGGTAATTTGCTAAATCAAGGAGTCTTGCCGACTCCTCATCATTCTAATAGCTCCATGGTGGCCGGCCAGGCCATGGTTTTCGGAGCTACTTGTTCTCGCTGAGGTCCCCCGATTCACCTCCTGATGGGGCCAGCACATCTTCTGGCACAGCAGGGGGGCAGGGTCATCCACCCTGCGCCAGGGGAAACTAGCCCTCACAGTGTGGTACCTGAGCAGGTAACACTTTGGCACCTTAGCCTCTCACAGGCCAATCTGGAGATCATACAAGGCGCCAGGAGCAAGGCTACCAGGGCCCAATACAAAAGCAAATAGACCAGATTCTGCCACTGGGCAAACTCCACGGGAATCGACCCCTTGGCATGCACTTTGGACGACGTGCTCTCCTTTTCGGCGCACCTCGCTCATTCAGGCGTGCAGGTGGACACCTGCCGCACATACCTTGCAGCCATTGTGGCTTACAAGAAGTCGGAGGAAGGCATTTTCTCCTCCTCCAACCCCATTGTCAAGAAACATCTGACTGGTCTCGCTAGGCTCTATCCCGCCGTCAAGATACGGCACCCTGTGTGGGACCTTAACATATTCTTGGGCGCACTGGCGCACAAAACATTCGAGCCAATGGCGTCCGTGGACATCAGGCTGGTCACCATCAAGACAGCCTTACTAGTCGGCCTTACCTCGGCTCGTAGAGTAAGCGAGATCCAGGCACTCGTCGCCTGTGAGCCATATACCACCTTTCACAAGGACAAGGTAGTCCTGCGGGCACACCCAGCATTTCTGCCCAAGGTTCCGTCTGCGTTCCACTTGAACGAGGAAATAGTCCTTCCTACGTTTTTTCCCGATCCCAACGACGAAGCACAGGGAGTGCTGCACTGCCTGGATGTCAGGTGTGCCCTGAAATTCTACTTGGACAGGATCAAGAGCTTCCACAAATCAGACGCCCTGTTTGTCACTTTTGGAGGCTCAAGACCAGGCTATCGGACTATCAGGCCTCTAAGGCTTCCATATCCCACTGGATGGTCTCTGCCATCAAGGAAGCATACGAGGGCCAGCACAAGCCGCTTCCGGCCAACATGCATGCCCAAGCAGTCCGGGCCAAGGCAATGGTCATCGCATTCCAGCGCCATGTCCCTTGACAAGTCATAAGCAGGGCAGCCACTTGGGCCTCTCCCTCGACTTTCTGCAAGCATTACTGTTTGGATGCCGGCTCTAGATCTGAGGCGGCCTTCGGACAGGCGGTTCTCATGAACCTATTTGCTTAAGGAGGGTCTCCTCTCTACCCTGGGGCTACAATCAGTTGTAATTGCCCATACAGTATGGAGGAAAGGGGACGGGATGTTACTCACCGTAGTGACTAACGTACTCTTAGTCCATAGTCCCCTTTCCTCCATACATCCCACCAACCTCCCCCCTAATTATACTGGTGTCATTAGGCAAAGTTAAATCTATTGTCGACGCGTCAATGGGGACTGAGGTGTGGCGCCGGAGGGCGGAGTCAGGGCAGCGCATGCTCCCTGGGCCGCACCGCTGCACGCCTCTCAATTTAAAGGGGAAGGTTTTTTCTGGTGAAAAGGGTTCCGTCTCCCGTCCCTTGCAAGGGGCGCCCATACAGTATGGAGGAAAGGGGACTATGGTCTAAGATTATGTTAGTCACTACGGTGAGTAATTTATAATTTCCTATGCATACACGTTGGTGCATCACTGCAATCTATTCACTACATAGCCAGCCTTTAAGAATACTTTGTCTACTTGCGTTGCTGCATCTGTACAATTGTAAAATTACTTGATCTCTTCATTATTTCTGTACCATGAACATCTTCATCTCGAGCTCAAAATGTTGCTCATCTTTAACACCTCTTTAGAGCCTATAGAAGAATATTTATGTTCTCTCGTCTCTGGATCTCTTCTGGGTGCGTCGGCTCTGCTTCTTCATGACGTCCCCAATCTTCTCTTTCGCTCGGTTTTCACACTTCCTCCGGGATTTCATTCAAATGGCCATCATATTGTCGTCAATGCATGTATAGCTTCCTCAATGGGAACCTTCCAAGATTCTCTTTGGTATAGGTATTTTCACTGGTACTGCACGTGTCTCACACTCTGGCTCCCAACATATAGGCAGCATGGGGGAGGAGCTTTGGGTGGGGGTACTTGGCTCCACCTCTACAGCGCCTTTTATCCGTGTGAGGTGAGATATTTGGAATCGGGTGTATGCACTTGAAGTCAAGTGCCTGACTTTTCCTGACCCGATTAGTGGGACATGTCCAGTACAATGTATAAGAGTTAGACTTGTTGGTGTCAGTCGCCCTCTTCCTCGGCCTAATGTTTGTGCAGAGGGTGGGTGGGGTAGTTGGGACTTCGGATCCTAAAAATAGAAAGGGTTGGATGTGCAAAAAAGGTGGGCAATACTGCGTCTCACCCTCGGCTGCCTCACCCCCACTCCCTGGAGACCCCTCACCCAGGTGATCC
The DNA here is from genome assembly GCF_040938575.1 of Ambystoma mexicanum. Classification (NCBI taxonomy): domain Eukaryota; kingdom Metazoa; phylum Chordata; class Amphibia; order Caudata; family Ambystomatidae; genus Ambystoma; species Ambystoma mexicanum. The sequence goes on along the minus strand of NC_090934.1, from coordinate 685,154,056 downwards.
TCCCGCACTGGTCCACCCCCATGGTCTGGATCCAAAGGCAATGGCCGTGCCCTGGCCACCTGAGAGAATCCCCTGGGGACTAGCGGGTGAGACGGCCTCTGATTTCTCCGTTATTATTGGATTTGTCTAGGGTGAGGTTCAGGAAGGGGCTTCTGTGTTTTACAAGGGGATGGCTTGTATGGTGACAAGCCATCAAGAATTTAGGAATTATGAGTTGGTCTTCTTTAAGAAGGGAAGAATACCGCATCTCTCCTGATGGGGTCACCACCTTCCCCCAACAGCTGTCTCCTCCCACGTGATACTCCCTCATTATACCACCCCCGGGGTCAGGATTAGGTAGTGGCTGCTGTCCGCTGGCCTCATGGGAGTGGATCTCTGGTGGGGGATCATTGATGACTCCACAGGATTCATCACACGGTGCAACTCTCATTTCCATTACCACACATCTGCACTGCTGCAAATTGGTCTTCTCTTCATACCTTACCAGACATTATTGCCTGGATTCTGCATGTGGTCAGGAAGCGAAGTTTGGGAAAGCTGTTTTGCACAGAATTAATGAAAAGTACATTTTCTATTCCCACCTCCTAAAACATATGCATATGGGAGTCTATCAAAGATGAGGAATACATGGAACAATTCAATCCATTCGAAGAACAAATTACTTAACCCTGGTATTGTTTTTTCGACTGGATATTCCTCCGACATATTCCTCATCACCCTCCCAACCTGCCCCTCTTCCTTTGGGAGAATTTCCGTGTTTTGCAACATCTGTTCCTCTTGTGGCCTTAGAGACGACTGTGCATAGGAGAAAAACAAAGAACTGAGGTAACAGGTGTGGTGCACGGTATATATACCGACATCGATGTCATAGTCGAGAGCGGACAGAGACCACTGAGGGACGCGAGATCTTTGTCACGACAGTGCGCAGCACCTTCTGCTGCGAAAAGAATTTCCAACGCAGCTAACACTGGATGGGATATATCAAAGATGAGGAATGCATGGGAGGAACATCCAGTATAAAGAACTTTGCCTGGGGTGAGTAATTTGTTCTGGTGATCACTTGAACAATCAATTGCAAGTAATGTGCTGTGTAGTTAGCACGGCTTTACATCATATATATATAATTTTTGTTGAATATTATGATAACTATTCCAAAAATAACTTGCCTTTTCTCTATTCAACCCGATCAATGCGCCTACTCGGAGCACACGTTATGTTAAAACCATGTGCTATCTCGAAACTCGTTTTTTTAAAACATAATGGACCCTGTCCATAATAAAGACGGGCTATATTAAGTCATTGCTGGCGGCAATGTTTTGATGGAGTGCATTGTATATTTTTTTTTCATTCTGTGGAGCAGAGTTCTAGCCTTCGTTTCAATCGGAAATTCTGATAATTGGACTAAAATATTCACTAACAGCGATGCAAATCGCGTTTTCAACCCCTTATGTTGTATTGGTTTCCAGGTGCTCCACATACATTTCACGATTTCATGCTGATTAAGTAATTATACAGGCACATATAACATTGTCAACATTTGCTCTAAAACAGTTCTGATTTTCAAGATTCTGGCCACAAGATTGGCAAAAATATTGGTTCTACTAATCATCCGTGAACCAACGGAATTCCTCTGAGTGAAGCACACATGATATTAGACTGCTGAGACTGATGATGCTAGGAGGGATGGCCTGAGCTTTGGGGTCCTGGCATTGGATACCACAAAGGCAAGGTAAATTGGTCCTACCTGTGGGAGGTATTGCAGTCCTTTGGGCAGACATTCCAACGGATGGTCCTAGCTAATTACCACTCTCCCACTACAGAAATATGGGTTAATCAAGGCTGTACAAATCCCTTTGGAATTTCCAGAGGTACAAGACAGGGTTTCCCGCTGTCTCCCCTGATGTTTACGCTCATTATGGTATCTTTTGCTCAGAGGACAAGGGACAGTCCTGAGATACATTGGGTGGTGGTCGACTGGGTCCCATACAAAATGTTTCTATATGCCAGTGATGTCATGTTAATGTTGACAGACCTTCCAGCCTCTCTGTGCCACTGTGTCTGAACTGGTATGTTTGGAGGAGGTGTCGGGCTTCTCGGTTAACCACCAGAAGTCCTCTGCACTTAGCGTCCAGGTACCCTGTGACACTACAACCATGCTACGAACTGTGTTCCCTTTTACAGTGGGAAACTGGCTCCATTGCATATCTAGAAATGTGTATACCCTCCTCCCCTCAAGCGACCTACAGTGTTAACTTCCCTGGATTGTTTAGCGAACTAACCAACGTCATGTAATGCTGGAATACACAGGAGATCTCATTGATGGGACAGCTTACCGCTGTAAAAATAAATCTCTTACCGATATTCATGTACTTCTTTCAAGCCCTTCCAGTCAAAATTCCCACCCCTGCTCTGTTAGCATTACAACGTAAGGTCCAGAACTTTATCTCGCAGGATAAGAAACCTATGATTCCCGAGGAAGTGCTGTTGAGTGACTCGAGGGGTATGCGTGCACCCAACCTCATTAGGTAAAAAAAAAAACTGGCTGCTCAGATTTCCTGCATTTTTTTCTTTGATAGAGTCCAACTCCCCTTTCAAATAGGTCAACCGGGAACAGGCCAACTCCTGTTGTACATTAGCTCAGACATCACTCTTTTATTGGGATAGAGCATTAAGGAAGATTGGGGTGGGCCAGGCATAGGCCATTTCTCCACGGTCTTCAGTATTCCAGATTTTTCTCCAGGCCTAGCCTAAAAGGCTTTCTTGCATTGGATTGCTGGGGGTCTCCAGTACCTATATTAGTTCTACCGGGATGGATCACCCATCTCTTATATTGACTGTAATACTACATTTTCCCTCTGTGAAAATGAGATACTTGGATAAACTCAAATTTGCCACTGGGCATCTCACCCTACAGTGAGGAACAGAGCAGTATGTAAGCATGTTGGATTGGAACTTGCCCTCATTGATGTTACAGTTTGGGGTAGAATTCTGGGTCTATAAATTGCTGAGTGTTGACTTGTTGCATGTTAATCCTGCTTATATTTCTAATTGGGAAACTGATGTGGCCCAACCAATAGACAATGATACCTGCAATGAGATTTGCGCTAGGAATCAGAGCTCTTCTAAATTTGCTACTAATAGAGAGTGCATATCCAAAGTCGGTTATAGATAGTATTTGTCTCCTATAATATCACACAAAATTAACCCAACCTCGGATCTTCCCGGCTGGCGCGAGTGTGGTCTTCAGGGGAGTTCATTCCACATGTGGCAGTCTTGCCCTGTGCTCAGCACCATCTGAGAGACTATATTGGTCCTAATTAAGGCAATCTCTGGGGTAGATTTACCTGCTGGCCCGCTAGTTGACCTGTTGGAAAGTTCAGTGTAAGACATCTATCCTAAATCATGGTCCATTGCGCAACCAGTCACTAACTCTTACTTGCCGCTAGGATCACTATTGCCAGAGGATGGAAATATCCTGAGGGGCCATTGCTTGCACACTGGTGGGTTAAGGTGTGGGACATACCAGTTGCAGAAAAAGTCTAGACTTGCATGAACAATCAACTGACCAAACACCTAAATGTTTGGCTCCCATTTGTTGACTGTCAGTGTTCCGTCCCTTACCTTTAAACTTCTCCTCCTACAAAATAACTCCTTGATGTGAAGTGATTGGTGTTATGTGGGGTTGTGATTGTTAACTTTGCAGATATAGATGGATTTTGTGCTGTTAAGAGAGCTGTTGCTGTAACATTACCACACTTGTTCCACCGCTATTCTCATTTGACACTTTTGTATGTACGGCATCCTTGTTTTGAAGAAGAAGAAAAACAGTTTTGATTTTCAAAATTCCATTATGGCTTGGCCTGCCATTTTCACATTCCTATATATGTCCAGAAACAGACCACCAGAAGTGACATAATGTTAATCTTAGTTATCGCCCACATCGAAATTCAAAAGTAGAATAAATGGCAACTTTCAGAATCCCATACATAATTCTGCTCTGAGCGTATTACCAAATGTCAGCCTTATTATGCAAACTTCTTAGACAATTTGTATCTTCAATAAGCATTTACTAGCTTGTCAATATGAAAACGGTAAAAGCGAACATTATGTAAAAGCTAGTTCTGACAAGGACAGGTCATGCTAAGAATGACATCTAATATTATGAAGTGTTAAATCAGCAATTCATATCTTGGATACTGACTTTTAATCAGATTGCATACATACCCCACTATTCCATAATAAAGTGGAAATTATGCAATATCTAGTTCCAAGAACAATGTGCATCCATTTCATGCTTTGCCATATTCCGTTTTGTAAGAGCAAGATATAACTATTTCAGATTCTGTTGCAGTGTTATGAAAAACTGTGATGTGATAGATGGATTTACATTAAAAAAATGAACTCCAATTGGTTGCTTTACGCGGGTTGTTCATGGAAAACACATTGGAAATGGCTGATGTGTCTATCCTGATTTAATTTGTTTCAATATCCTAGTAATGTTTCACCTCTTATTGGTATTGTAACTGTCTCAAGTCATACGAAATGCAATTGTTTAATCAAATATCTGATCTCGTAAAGAGTTGAGTTACTGGTTATTTTATGTTTTCTGAACTGATGTTAGATTTGTGTTAGGTTACGTGTGCATTTGTCTTCCTGCTGATTAATCCTATATAATAGATGCTGTTTGTGTCACTGATAGCATAAAACACATTTGAAGTTTCACAAGCGGCAGACATTTCATTTCTAGAACTTACATTTCTAAGGAGTTGTGCTCCGCATGAGCTGTTTTTGTCACAATGCGCTTTGCTTATTATCAATGTGCCAACCTTGTGGGCTGAAAAGATTATCTGCAATCTGTCTGATTTGCAGAAACCTCTGATGTTTCTCTCTGCCTGTTTTTAGCTCACATTCATTGTCATTTGGGTCAATCTGTGTAGGGTCATCTCTAACAAATCCCGTTGGAAGGCAAAAGAAACGCTTGTCATAAAAGACACATAGTTGTTTGGGGGGGGGTGTGGTTCACCAGCGTTTTCTACAGTAGACGAGCCCACCTGATTGTGATAACAGTTGACAAAGACCTTAAAAGCACCCGGGCCTGCGCAGCAACACCTTTTAAGTGACTACACCCTTTCCCATGACCACAACTATTCATTTAATTACACTTCTCGGGTGTCTAAACTGAGTCTGAGCGGCCTTAACTCCATAGGCAAACAAAGTGGCGTCCTTTTGTCCTCAGAATGTCAGGCAAAGAACCTTCCAATTGCCTTTCATCGAGTGGCGCCTGGCATTGGAACTGGTATATTCACTTGTTTTGCATTCCTACTTCACTTTCATGATCAGGAATGTTGTCATAAAATCCAAACAAATAATTACTGAATATCTATTAAACCATGTTTCAAATACAGGTAGTATGCATCTTCCCAGACTGAACTGTACATAATTACCCATTTTCTTCTGAAAGTGTAGCATACGTTTTTTAAACATTCTTTGTGATGCTTTGCAAAACGCATTAACTAGAATTATAGCAATCTTTCCTATTCAGCAGAGAAACTCAATATGACTGTTGCTATGGTAGGTTGAAATGCCGGAAACAGCGGGTGATGAGCATTCCACCAATCACATCGACTATTTTACATATTAAAACGTGCTTCGTGACAAAAAAAAGGCCCCGCCCTGAGCCTAAAAAATCTTCATCTCAGGAAAAATGCACAGCTCTAAGTACCTGCGTCAGCATGGTTTAAAAAAAATCCCTGGCATGGTTTAAAAATGAACCATGCTGACGCTAGACATCAGGACAGCAGGTTATTCACACCAACATTACTGCACCTCCTGCCACGTCGTTCCCCATTCACACAATTGCTTAAGATTTGTCGGCGACCCACGTTGCGTGTCCCCAGTGACCCTATTGTCCAATGCTGGCCCAGGAATATGCTGAGGACCTGTTGAAACCAGGCAATTACCTGAACAATTACTAAAGCTTTGAAATACTCTCGACTTGCCTTCCAGCGAGAACGTCCCCGAATCCCACTGTCTAAGTCAATTACAGCCTCGTTGCTGGGCTCCTTCGGTTATCTAATATGCCAGAAAGAGTAGGTGTAACCCAACTCCACTCATTCTATGAAACTAAGCTCAGCTTTGACTCCAGTCAGTCTAGTATCTGACCTGCCATGACACTGAAACTGCTATCCTTTTGCTATCTGGGGCATACTTCAGCCCTCACTGGGTCTCCTCTCCATGGTCCTACGAAAGTGGTCAGTGATTTCAACACTACAGTACAGAGCATCCTACCAGAGCAACTAACTTCAGATATAATTATCACTGTCCCTCGTCTCTTATAAGTTTTCAGTTGAGGACCATGTCCGGTTAGAAGCCTGCTTATCTGACTCTGTCCTGTCCTTTCTGGTGTACCACAATAATACTCCTTTAAAACCACCATACATGAATCTAAGGAAGGATCATGAGAACCATATATATATCTGAGCGTCCGTGAACCTCATGATTTGCCAAGCGCTTTGGGCCCTGTTTGTGGTCTAGTTTGCAGAGTGGACTAAGCATTAAGAATACTGGCTCGGTCAGCCACCATGACGCTGCTGCCTGATATCAAATGGTGGCAGGCAATCATTGAAATAAGCACAACACATGATGCAGAGTGAAACTGAGGAGCAGAGACCTGGGGAAAGATGGTATCATCGGGAGCACACGAATAACGAACAATCCCACTAGTGAGGAAACTGACCCACCAACCAGAATACTCATTGAGACTATCTCTGCCCAAGTCCATCTATAAAAAGAGGCAGACGCAGCCTGACTTTCCGGTTGTTTGGGGCATGCTTGAATGCCCGTTGTGTTGCAGATTCAGTTGGAGGAGAATAGCTAGAGAGACCGACCTGGCATTGGCCAGACAGAATAAGTGTTAAAATATAAAGGACTCTTTCTCTGGTTCTTGACTTAGTCTCTGAGTATGCATTGTGCTTCATGACCCTTATTTCTTCCTTGGGTTAAAAACGCTGATTCTCAGTCCAATCCTCTTTCCTTTTGTTATTTATCCTCTCACTGAGATATGTAGATAGTCTCGGTTTGGCTCTTCCTCTTCTCTTGCGATTTTACTGGGACAAGTATGTTCGTTACTTTTGGTTTGTTTATTGGGTGGAATATCACTGACCCCTTTTTCCTCTACGCCTGTTCCCGAGATCTCCTGCTCTGTGTTACCTGCAATGTAAGGGGTCTGTGTCACCGGGTCCGTGTTCTCTTTTCCTTCTTCATATTCGATCAGGAAGACTCTCGGACCTTCCTCATGGGCTTTTGGCTTCCCCTTGTTCACCAATGTGGAATCTGCTTAAGAAATCAACTTTCTCTTGCTCTTTCCCTTTTCTATTCTGGATGGTGAAAAGATAGGGTTGCAGTTCAAGGAACCACAGGGTAATGCAAGCATTTGATCGTTCCTAAGATTTGGCCATACGGATGGGGAATGGTCGCTTAGTAGTCGGAACGTCCAACAGGTTAAATAGTATTTTAAATATGTCCCGCACATTTAATGGATAAAGCTTCTAGTTCAATTATGCCATAGTTTTGCTGTCTCGGAAACAACTTATGGTTGATGTAGAAGACAAGGATGTCCTATGCCGTTGTATTCCTGAGAGAGGGAAGCACCTAGGTCCACCTTTGAGGTGTCTGTCTCTAAGACACATTCCTTATTAAAGCCAGGGACTTAAGAACAGGTTCACTACATAGGATGGCCTTGAGATTGTCAAAACTGTCTTGATCTTGTTTCTCCCATCTTAGTTTTTGTGGTTCCACGTTTTTGAGCTGATCGGTTAAGATAGCCGTGACAGTGCAATAACTGGGATTGAATCTACCGTAGTATCTCGTAAGACCAAAAAAAGCGCAGTTTTCTTTTTGTTTTTGGAGGGGGATTCTGTTGGACAGCTTTAGCCTTTTCTGTCTGCGGTTTTACCGCCATTGCCTACAAAATAATCCTAAATACCTAACCGCTGATTGTGCCAGATGACACTCCTTCAGATTTGCTGTCAAGTCTGCTTTTCGTAGAGCCCCGACTATTTCGTACAGCTGAAAAAGATGTACTTCCCAGGTCTCACTGTGAATTAGGATGTCATCGAGGTATGTTCCACAAAAATGGGAAAAGGGTTGCAACACTTGATCTATCAATCTTTGGAAAGTAGTGAGGGACCCAAAAGGCAAGACCTTAAATTGGAAAAATCGCAGATGAGTGGAAAAAAGCATTTATTTTCCTTTTCAGCAGGGTTCAATGGAATCACTTGGTTAGATTGATTGTGGAGATGCATGATGCATTTGTCGATCAAATCATCGATCCTAGGCAAGGGATAGTTTTCAAATTGGGAAATGCAATATTACTTCCTAAAATCGATGCAAAACCTCCACGACCAATCAGGTTTTGTTACCAGGACTATTGGCGAGGACTAATGTCTTTACGAAGACTCTACGATGTCTGATTCTAGCATATTTTCCACATCTCTGAGAATTTTTTCCTTCAGGGACCCTGAGGGGATTTAAATGTACTATTTTGTCTTGGGGAGTTTTAATAGTATGTACATTTTTCACAAAGCAGTCACTGAGCTTATCACTTAAGACGTCTGAAAACTGCTGTAAAATGTCCTTGACAAAGTCCTGTTCTAGGGTTTATTCAGAAGAGACCACAGCATTCTCTTGACCCACCTCAGTTAGCAATGTAGCTATAATTATCGAAGAGCTTTCATTGGGGTCCACTTTCCACTCTTTCAATAAATTAATATGGTAAAGTTGAGTTTTCTGCCTCTTATCTGGTTGAGAAACCCCGTAGTTATACAGCCTTTTTTTTTCTTCAAGGATTTCAGATGGCCCATACCATTTTGATTGCATTTCCTGGTCCGAGGAAGGAAATGGGACAAATATTCTTTAACCCACTGAGAAGGAGTGGGTGACAGCCTTTTTGTCAGATCTGATCTTTTGAGATTCTTGGGCCTGTTTTAAATGTATTTTTTAAATAACAGTTAGAAAGAATGACACATTTTTTAAAACCGAACAGCAGAATGTATTGCAAATGATTTCCCCTCTCTACAATAGCCAAATCTCTAACACATTTCCCAAAGTATACGATCCGTAGATATAAAAGGACAGGACAAACCAATAAAACATTATATAAATTCTCCCTAGTATACAAATCATTACAGTATCTACAATGTGCAAGTTCCAGTGGAATACCCCCTTCTACTTCCTATTATCTAATTTGTCTGAAGAACATTAAAACAAAACCTCATGAAGCAATCTCTCAACCATCGATCTGGGAACTTTTACGAATATGGTTTCAATATACTTACCCTCATATAAACAACCCCAAATGACCATAGACAAAGAAACTAATAAGTCTCTCGCATATCTATCCAAAAAAACAATTGAACAGCAGTTTTCACTTTTCCTGGATTTACAATAAGAATTTCAGGAGTGATATCTATTTCAGTCAGTATTCCCCAAACGGTATTCTCTAAAATCCAATGGTGTTTTCATTCCCATCAATTCTATTTTTTCCATCTCCGTGCATAATATATCCCATGGGGAAGTTAGAAATGTACGGAATAGTGCCAATGGTTTTCATTTGATACAGCTTTTCAAATATTGTAGACCTAGCTCATGGCGTAACGTCACAATCGGAACACTTTAGGCAAACAGTGCAGAACTGTTTTCCACAGTGTTGCTTCATAGTAATCCATTTCAGCAAAAATCCAAACAGTGTAATAACAATCTCTCTTACTAGGGTCATAGGTTGCCTCAGTTGTTGGGCGGTCTTAGAAATCGGTACAGCCTCTTCCCTTTTAATGATTTCCTGTCTCCTCCTCGGGGTCTCCCGTTTAACCTGTTAGCCTATTCTCTCAGGGATAACGTCGCTGGGTTTCCATTTAGTTTGGCTTGGCTTTCCATTCACTTGCCCAAGCCCTTTTCCTCTTCCAACCTCTGGTTCTCTGTATCTTCCATCTAGATGGCTTTTCGGTATCCCAGGTACCGGTTTGTTGCGCAGCCTGATCTGCATAATGGTATCGGCGTTATTGCTCGGACTGTGGGATGTATTTACCCATGCATCCGAGCCCTACCTCAAAACTGTGCAGTACTGACATGGAAAACATCATGATGGCCAGAGCTTCCCAGAAAATGCACAGGGAAATGCATGAAGAATAGGCTGCCACTCATTTTTGCCGATGTTATGGGCACAGAAGGACACTGCCTAAAACCACCATTGGACTACCCACACAGTAGTCTGAAACCATTGGGAATGGCAATGCTGATTGCCAAAAGCAAACCCATAACTGTTGGGAATTCATTTTCTTAAATCCCAAAAATGGGTGCAGTACCAGTACTCACCACTATCCAAAAGCCGGCATTTTAAAACAACACCAGATTTTACTTTTTGCAAAACTGAATAAATGAACCCAAAACAGGCCAAAGAAAGACTTACTGAGAGGTGGATACAATCTAAAGTTATATTCTGAAGTGACTTGAAGGTTTATAACAAGACTGGCTGCGCTGTGGATTTCAGCAGTTTAAGTAAATTTGGACTGAAAGACACTAAAAAAAAATCTAAATGTTTAAATTGACTGAGTGACCTACTTTTGAGTGTCACATAGGTTGCAATTGTTTAAATGTCCTAGTTTTAAACTTAGAATCAGCAGCCTTCTAGCTGCATATGTGAAAATGTTTAGTTTTATTTGAATGCAGAAACTGGGGAACAGAAATGACAGCTTAAAGAGATTCCAATTTGCCTGGCAACTACCCCCATCAGGAGTGAAACTTGAGTCACAGCTGTGTTCCCAGGCCTAGCTGCCCTTTTGCTGCTCACACCAAAAGGGATATGACACTTCCCTGATTGAATTACCTGGGCTCTGCAGGAAATTGAACAAAGCCCTGTCCTGACTCGGGCAAATGTTTTATTGGTGGGAGTCGTAAATGGAGCTTCCTCTTGGCAGAAGCTGGGAGTGGCAGGGTCTCTGAGCTTGGCAGAAACTGGAAAGACTGGTTTCTGTACCATGTGACCTGAAAAGACACACCTCTATAGCCAGAATATGGTTTTAGAAAAAGATGAATAACTCATAGTACGGACTTGTGAAAATTGTATAAATGACACCATAATTCTTGTGATTTTTCTGCCCACATTTTAAGAGGTTTTTAGAACCGGTGGCATGTTCAGGGGGGTTTTAGCGGAAAAGAGGATATTACTCAAAATGTGTGCATGTGAAAAATCTGACACTTCATCAATTAATGTCCATACTCCTTGCGCACATGTGTGTAAATTTGGGGTAATGTCCGGAATTGCAAACCAGTTAAAAAGTGCAAAATATTGCCATTTCTGAATGCAAGCTCCCAGGTAGAGCAGAGTTTGAACAGGGTATACCTCCTGTAATGCATGATGGGTGCATATGATTTTAAAACAATATGTACCTCTGCAAATATGTATTTGTTTCAAATCTAGATTTGTGTGTAAGTTGACAGGAGGAGTGGACTCTCTGCAAGCCATAAAATGACATCACGCTGACACACACTTCCTTCCCCAATCAAGTGAGAAATGGAAGTTTGACCACTTAGAAGCTGAGAGAAAGGTAGGGTCAGTGATGCTAGAACACACCCATTTTAAAAACACATAAAAGCAGACAGACAGGACAGATAGGGACCTTCAAATCCATTTGCAGCTGGAAGCTCTGCCGGGAAAATCCATACTTTACCTCCCTCAACCTTCAGAGAGCAGACATAGAGACTTCAAATCTATCAAATTTCCAGAACCAGAGAGAGAGCAGAGCTGACCCAGGCCAATGTTAGCAGAACCAGAGAGAGCTGACCCAGATCACTGTGAAGTGCAGAGACCAGAGTCCCGTCTAAAACCTGACCAGATCCATGGCGAGGCCCATTTCACTCAAGAATATAGTGTGAGTACCTAGAAAACTGTGCAGAACCAATCTCTTAGTTAAAATAATATAATTCAATCTAGTTTAATCTAAGTAGAACTGTCTCCTAACTGTCTCCTGTCATTTGTAAAGCTGTCACCTGTCATTTTCTAGTTGCAAGCTGCACTTGTCTTTTTGAACTTTAAAATTTCAAATCTGAAAAACGACCTTTATTTAATCGCTCATATCTCCGCAACCGTTTGTGCTAGATACTTGCAGTAACTTTCCCCTGAAAGTTGAGAATCGTGGCTTTCCTACGAACCTAGAACCGCATTCCTTTACCCTATAGTTTTGCCGTAATCGTGAAAAACGCACTCGCGAATTTTGCCGCGATTTGCAAATTTCTCCACGTGTGAAAACAGAAGCTGCTTGCCTTCCATTTGCTAAAAATTCGTTTAACCTGCTAGTTACACCCTAGATCCTTGCTAAAGTGAGCCTGGACTAATATTAACTTGATTTCACTCACCCTGAACCTCTAGAGGGAATTAAAAGCATTTTAGTATATTTTTCTTTTTCTTCATTGCCAGCACATATCAAAGCATTTTGCCTGTGTTTTCAAAACTCCTATCTGTTTTCTTTAAGCGTGCTTGGGGGGGATTGAACTGAATTACATTGATTGCATTTCTGAGAACTGTGTGCTTTCCTCCCATTTCCTTGCATTGCATAAAGAGGGGGGAGTGAATAGCCAGAGAAAAGTGATTACATTGTTTGGTTGAAATCATATTGAGTATTTTCTGTACTGCATTCATTGAATATTGCATCCACCTGAGCTTACATAAAGCATTCTGTACCACCTTCTTCTTTTGTTCCTATTTACCAGTGTGCTACCTTATCCATTTCATGTCAACTCCTTAGTGATTATAAAGAAGTGTGCTAGTGCCAGATTCTCCGTTGTTAATCTTTATCATATCAGATTAAGTGTGATATTCAATTATTAATTTATTATAAAGTGTGATATATATATCTATATTGTTTAAAGTCTCAAATAAACCTTTTAACTTGCAAAACAGAACTACTTCTTGGCTCAGTGGGGTCAGGGGGATTCCAACAGAGGGGTGTTATATAGGGGTAGTCATCCAGAACGCATGAACTGGACATAAAGATATATCAATAAGGGTTTTCATTCAGTATTATAGACTAGGCGTTGACTTAGCTGTAGTGTTGAATTGTATCCTCTTACAAATTGGGGGCTCGTCCGGAACGTTTGGGTTAGAATACCACTTGTGCAGCTTAATACAGCGTGCCAGCTGACCAGATACACATATCCAGTCGGATCACCACGCTGCATTACGCTGTGAAGCATTCCTCAAAAGGGACACTCCAAGAAAAGTTCTGTTCTGCAAAAATAAAATACAAACTTCTGTAAGTCAGGACAGAGACCAATCTCTAGAATGACGACCTTGGTAGATATGAAAATAGCCAGAGAGCACTTCTTACATAAACTATTTGTGAGAGGTGAATGGGCTGAGCAGGGCCAGGATGCCTGGTTGCAGGCCATCACGCGACAGGTCACTGAAACAGGGTCAGACTTATGGAGAGATCAGGGTCCATTACATGTGGCCCTGAGTGAACTATATATGGCTCCTAAGGCCAAAGATGAACACGACAAGATTGTTAGGATAGCGGCATATTTATATTTATATATGGGAGCCATACAGAATAAATGTGCTGAAGGCCATGATCTGGCAAAAAGACAACAGATGGCGTTAGAGAAGGCCCAATCTGATCTGGACTCTTCTGAGCAAAGGCTGCACAGAAGCCAGGAGTCAGAAAATGAGACCAGACAGTACATCACTAAAATAAAGGAGGATATGGATGTGCTGCAAAAGGAAAAGTCAGAACAGGATACCAGATTTCTGGCCTTGCAGAAGGAACACCAAGAAGGTTTGGACTCCCTACTGCAAAGCCAGAAAAAGCTGGAGCAACAGCTAGACTTCAATAGGGCATGTGCTGAGCAGGTAGTCACCCTGCAAAGCCACCTAGATAGGGAGAAGGCAGAGAGCAATAAACTGATTTTGAAAGACCTGGATACCCAGGCAGAGTTTGATGAGGAGCGCCAAAAAGCTGGTGCCTTCCAAAGGCAAAGGGACGACCTGACGGTACAGATGCAGACTCTTAGTCGGGAAAGGGACACCTTAGGCCAGGAAGTCTGCCACTTAAAAAGAAAAATGGAAGAAAATCACCTGGCCCACCAGGGACTGGGTGACCTCCAAAAAGAACACCAGAACTTGCTAGAGCACACCAGGAGGGTGGAGGATGCTCTAGCAAGAAAGGAGCAGGCCAATAGGGACACAGCTCAGGAGGTAACCCTCCTGCAGCAAAGACTGGCCCAGTTCTCCAGGACCAACCAGGAAGCACAGAGGGAAAATGAGGCCCTCTGTCAACACAATGATAGGCTCCAACAACAGGTAGCGATGCAGGAGAGACTGATAGAGTCCAGGAAGGCCTTAACTGAGGAACTGAAGGCACAAATGCAGGCTCTTGCATTGCAACAGGGAGCAGGGGCGGATAGAGATGAGGTTCGCTGGGAAAGGGAAACTCCGGAGCATAACCTCAGGAGCCCTAGTACCAGAGGCCCTCATACCTCTCAGTCCCTGGACTCTGCCACCCCCATGTTCCCCGGCGCACATGAGCACCGGGCCACCGGGATGGCAGACTACTATCCAGGCAAAAGTATGGGGCTCATAGGCCAGTACCACCCAGGTATGGAGGGGCGGGCATCCGGGTATGGGCACCCAAGCGCAGTGCAATTTAGTGGGGAACCCCAGGAGAGTAGGCCCATTAAGGGCATCCTGAAAACCTCTGCCCAGTTAGGTCAGTGGAGGGGGTACCCATCAAATCCTGGCAGCAAGGAGGAATCTGAAGACTCCTCTGAACTGCGCAGGACACAGGAGACCAGGTCCCCACATTCTGCCAGCCATTCCCAGGCTCGCAGAATCCGGGAAAACCTGGAAGAACAGACGGGAACCTCTGGGAGCAGTGCCTCTGAGTCCGAGGACGAATGGACAAGGGTCACCCGAACCAAAAAGGCCAATAAGGCAAAAAGGGCCTTGCTTAAGGACCCCTTAAAGCAGATTAAGGCGATCAGGAGCGTCATCGCGCCTTACCATAAGAACGCTAAGTATTCTGTTTGGGAGCACTTAGAGTTGTTTGAACAAATGATGGAGACTTTCCATTTGAAGGACAGCCAAAGCTGTATTCAATATGTAAAGTGGACCTTCTCCCCGGAATACTCCAGTTTCTTTGTGGGGCTGGAGGACCAAAATCATTTAAGATGGTCCACCTATAAGGCGGCCATCTTGAAACATTTTTCTGTTCACAGAAATCCTCAAGAGGCTCGCAAGGCAGCCTACAATTTGCAATGTGGGGAGGATCAGGCCCCACAAGAATTTGTGCAGGAGTTAAAGCGGGCTTTTGCACAGACCACAAGAAGGGTGCGCACGGATAGCAGAGAATTTATAAATACGTTTTTCCATGCCTTGCCCAAATATATCATGACCCAGCTCGTGAGGGATTTTCACGAGAAAAGATCTTTAGACTGGGTCATTGAACAGGCTACCCGGATCTATGAGGTGCAGAAACCGATAGATAGCAAAAGTAATGCCCAGAAAAACCCCAAAGCCAACAGCACCCCTGCTGCTGCCAAGGTGGCAGAGGTAAAGGTCACCCCCGTTTTGGATTTGGAGATGGGGGGCCTAAAAACCTACCTGCACCTAATAATGCTAGGCCCAGGAGGTCCTCGGGTCAGTCACAGACAGGGAGCCAAGGAGGCAGCCACACAAATGGGGTCCCCCGCTCTCCTGATTATGTAAGTCCCCGTTAAAAGGGAAATCGACCAATCCTGGGTTATGTGTGGACTCCTCCAGCCCAAGGGGGGGGATCCAGCCAAGCACCTAACCCAGGGAACTTCCCTCCAAACTTCCCACAGGAGGGCAGAAATTTACCAAACCCTGGGCAGAACTTTTTCCCCAGATATCCACCCGACTTTCAACCCCAAAACCATCCATCCTTCTTTCCCCAATTCCCTGAGCCCAGACCACTGAATCCGGGAGAGGGGAGGCCAAGGGTGGAGGGGTACCCAAATCTTCCCAACCCGGGGTATTACCAGAGGAGGGACAGCTACCCTTCCCGGGATCAGCCCAGGGGAGAAAACAGGGCCCCGTATCAGCCTGAGCGGGTTTCCCAGTTAGAGCGCCAGGTTCAAAACATGGCGCGGGATCTGGGTCACATACTGAGGGCTCAGCAGAACCCTCAGATCGGCATGCCGGTGCAGAACGCACCCAACTCTGGACCTGGTGCTCCAGAACAATGACGGGGGCAGCACCCCGATAACTCACCGGTTCCCAGGGAGGAGGCACAAAGGGAAGGGGGGTGTAAAGCTTTGGAGGAAGCTTCCTTCCTCACTTGTAAACAGCCCCTGGAAACCCAGGAACCGGAAACAAAATATCTTGCCCCGGAAAGTCTGCCTCCTAAGGAGCAGAGGGGGGGTAGGAGAAACAAAAGACCCAAACAGACTCAGTTTGAGGAGGAGGTACAGATCTTCCAATTTGAGGGAGAGGGATCCTTAGAGGATCCTGGGAAAAGGATCTTCTACTTCAGAGAGGGGGGGAACTCCTCCCAAAGAAAAATGGGTCCCTAGGGATGCAAATCCAGACTGGGGAGATGTGGAGACTGAGCTACCGCCGCCCACCATCTCATCCCAGAACCAACAGCAAGAAAATCCCCTGGTTCAAACCCATCCTGGTGACTGCCTCCAAAAGGGGGGGGGCGGCCCAGAACCGGAGCCAGGGGAACCCACAATGGCTCTGATCTCCAGTTGCCAAATTTTTCTTTCAGATTCCCAAGGCTCTCCACAGAATTCTGCCCAAATCTCTTCGCTAGCGATGTCCAAAACCAGAAAATTAGCCCACCAGTTGTCCAAAAATGTACATTATCTGTGCCCCCTTGAGGAGAAGGAGGGAAGATATTATGCCCCGGTACAAGTACAGGGGCAGGGTACAATCTCGGCACTGGTGGACACTGGATCTCAAGCTACCCTTCTGTCCAGAAGGGCCTTTGACGAACTGAATGCAGGAAGGGGAGAGAATTACCAAATTCCTCTCACCTCTCTTCCTGGACAACTCCAGAACTTTGACGGGAAGGAAATTCCCGTTGAGGGGACGGCAGACTTGGACATTAAAATTGGGCGACATAAGTTGAAACACCCGGTCATAGTTGTGACCCCAGAGGGCACCCCTTGTTTACTAGGGAATGACCTCTTGAGAAGGTTGTCACCCCTAATAGATTGCGTAAACAAGGTCCTCTGGACCCAGACTAGCCGACCAATAAAATTAAAACAGAGTGTTAACCATGTTAGTTTAAACGGCACCTGCCACATGGTTGAACAAAAATCTGACCAAGTAGAATTTCACTTCCAGAACAACCAGATTCCAGACGTGACAGTAATAGCAGTAGGACAACAGACTGGTGATGGGGGGTCCTCTCTATTTCTGAAAATCAACCTTCCTTCCAGTTTAAGGTGGTATTCCACGCTGGAAGGAAACACTCTGAAATTCTATACTAATCCACAATCGGAAACTCCCACTCCTATAGTCCAGAAAGATGTGAAATCAGCTCAGAGCCTGGCTGATATTCAGCAAATTGGAGAGCAGTTGTTCATTCCTATTCAGTTAAATGATGGGAAGGACTATATTCTCGCTCGAGTGTGTGTGAACAACGGTAAGAGCTTCATCAGCGAAGCCATGTTTCGCCAACTCCCAAAAGATCCAGCCATTCCCACCTTCAAACTGATAGACAAATGGGAAATGGACCTGGAAGCACCTAATTCCAAACATCTCCTGCCAAGCAGGTGTATGCTCAAAATCTCCATTGGCAACAAGAGCATAGTCCATAATTGTTGGGTCGTGCGAGACGTCACTGCCGCCTTTTACTTAGGCAGTGACATTCTCAATCGCTTTGCCATTAGTTTGGACCTAATAAACTTCAAAGCTTGGTCCCGAATAGCGGATAATCCCATGGGCTTTGATGATCCAGAAAAAGCATTTAGGTCAGCTCAATTGCTACCTTATGCAGTTGAGATTCAGGTTAAAGAGGAAGTCACCATCCCAGAAAGGACCCGACAATTCTCCCTGGAAGTGAAAGTTAAAAGAGGACAATATTTGCAAAACCCTGATGCTTACATACATCTAAATGCTTCTCTCCAACAGCAAGGGTTAGGGGTAAACCCAACACCATTAGTCAACATAGAACATGACACCATTCCAATAGAGGTGGATAACAGCGACTTGAAGAGTATTACTCTAGCCGCAGGCACCATTATTGGAATGGCGGTTGATGACCGACATTTCTCCATTGATCTTGGAAATGAACTGTTAGGACCAATCCCCAAGGACTGTTTTGACAGTGACAGTGATGACAATACAACACCAGACAGGATTTTTACCCGGCATGGGGGGAACTTCCTGGTGTACATTTCTTGCCCTTATGGTAAGGAAGATGTGACTTGTGACTTCAGGAGGGATGAGGTGATTTTCCAAGTCCATGAGGGCTGCCTTTCCCACCTGAAGCCTCCAGTCCAAATCAGCACTCTGACCAGGGACTTCTCCAACCAGCTGGAGGAGGCCGCGGAGATAACCAAACCAGAAGTCTTTCCAGGCTTCAGGCAGATGGTGGAAGAGAGAGTCAACCTAGCTGATGCCTGTGTGACTCTGGAACAAAAGCAAAAGTTGAAACAAGTTTTCTTGGATTTCCAAGATCTCTTTGCGGTAGACTCATATGACTGTGGTCGCACTGACATCCACACAACAACAATCCCCACGGACCCTGGCATGACTCCAGTGTTTGTGAAGCAATATCGCTTGCCTCTCGCATCAATGGAGTCCCTTACTGAAATAATTAAGAACCTTGAGTCCAGGGGAATAATCCATCCCATCCACAGCACCTTCAATAACCCAGTGCTGGGAATATTAAAGCCAAACGGCCAGTGGAGACTCTGTGCTGACCTCAGGGAGCTCAACAAACGGGTCCATACTTCCCGATGGCCTCTTCCCTACATTGACCAAGGGCTGGCCCAGATTCAGGGGTCACAGGTATTCACTGCAATAGACCTGACCAATGGATACTGGACCGTGCCTGTCAGCAGGGAGGACCAATACAAGCTGGCTTTTACCTTTGGGGGCCAGCAGTATACATGGACCCGGACTCCCTTCGGATACCTCAACTCCGGCAATGAATTCAACATTTTCCTACATAAGGCCATGCCCGACCTGGGTGCGAGGGGTAACCTGGCTTATGTAGATGATGTCCTCATCAAAAGTTCATCTGTGGAGGAACACATAGCGGAGATCCGTTATGTTCTGACGCAGTTGAGGGCCGCCGGAGCAAAACTTTCCTTTCAGAAAGCACAGTGGTGTAGAACCCGTGTTAATTTCTTGGGGCATGAGATTACTCCTCAGGGTCTCTGTCCCCAGGAAAAGAAAGTGGAAGCACTTCAGAAACTGAAAGACCCCACAACTCTGCGAGAACTAAGGAGCCTCCTTGGACTGACTAATTACAGCAGAAAGTTCATTGAGGGCTACGCAGAGAATACCAGACCCCTGATTCATCTCCTGAAGGGGGGGTCAAGTGGGAATGGGGTCCAGAACAAGCCGAGGCGGTAAAACAACTCAAAAGAAGCCTCTCACAAGCGCCTTGCCTAGCTTACCCTGTCAGGAACAAGGAGTTCTTCCTGGAGACAGGGTTCTCTAATACGTGCTTGACGGCAGTATTATACCAAAAGCATGACAAGGTCAATAAAGTAATCTCCTATGCGAGCAAAACTTTATCCTCTGTGGAGGAAAAATTCAACGATTGTGAGAAGGTACTCCTGGCAACGGTGTGGGCATTGAAGAATTACCGCCCGTTTATCCAGGGGGAACACATCATAGTGGAGACTCCACACCAGCCTCTGCAATATCTCCAAAGTGACAGAATCCGGGCCGGAAATGTGAGTAATTCCCGAATTACTTCCTGGATTCTGTCAATGCAAGGCTTTCCTGTGGAGGTCAGATATGGCCAAAACAAGAAGAGTCCCCTCGCGCAAGGTCTGGCTGACTTGCATGATTGTGCCAGAGAAAACTGTCTCGAGGACGAAAGTCTGAAAATCAAGGACAACATGGAGGCATACCTTAATTCCCCCCACAAAGTCTTTGAAGAGGACAAGTGTGAGGGAATGCCCCCTGTCTATGTGGATGGATGCTCTTGCCATGTTGACAACGACGGGGAGAAAGAACTGGTGGCCGGTGTAGGGAATGCATGGGTGAATGAGTTCCCAGAACCCTCCGCTGGATACAAAATTGGTCCCCGAAGTAGTCAGGTGGCAGAATTGATGGCTGTGCATCAGGCCATCCTCACTGCTGTCCAGCATCAACTCCGCGAACTGGTCATAATCACAGATTCGGATTATGTACGGAACGGGTTCGTGGAGCACCTGGTTAATTGGAAAACCAGAGGCATGTTATGTGCTAACAACAAACCCTTGAAACATGGGAAGTTGATCCAAAACATTGATGATCTGGTCACCTCGAATGAGATGACCATCTATTGGAAAAAGATCAAGGGTCATTCCAAAGTAGAGGGACCAGACAAAACTGGAAATGACTTAGCTGATCAGCTGGCCAAAACTGGGGCCATCCAAGGGGATCTAATTGAGATTGAGTCCCTGTTGGGGGAAATCCAGGTCACTGCTATCACTAGGTCCCAGACAAATGCTCACAACGACCTTTCAATTGCACAATGGAGTAAGGAGACCCCTGATGCTGATTTGATTACAGCTCAGAAGGGGGATCCAGTTATTGGTAAATTTTACCAGCACCTTGAGGACCCTGAGAACTTTCCCCTGACGGATACCGATTACATTGGGAAAGAGGACCTAAGAGTGTTGATGAAATGTCCAAAAATGTTCCGGATCCAAGACGGTTTGTTGGTAAGGAAATCCAAAGCTGGCCACGATCAGTGGGTGGTTCCTACCTCATTCCGAAGCCTGATGTTAAGTCACGCCCATGATGCGGCCACCGCCGGTCATAGGGGGTTTCACACAACATTGGAAATCTTAAGAGAGGTTGCATACTGGCCACACATGGGGCAGGACCTCGACCAATACTTGAAGGGGTGTCTTGTGTGTGCACAATTTCAGCCATCATCCCTCACGCACCGCGCGCCTCTCCAAAAGCGGGGGATGACACTGCCATGGTCAGATTTACAAATCGACTTTGTAGGCCCCGTGATTCGCTCTGCTAGGGGGAATAAGTACATGTTGACTGTGACATGCTTGTTTACCAAGTGGGTGGAATGTCTCCCAGCCCCAAACTGCAAGGCAGAAACGGCAGCTGCCTTGATGATTAACCACATCTTTTCCCGTTTTGGTCTACCTCAAAGGATTGAGTCAGACAGAGGTAGCCACTTCACCAGTGAAGTAATGACAAAGATGTGGGAGATACTGGGGGTCAAGAGAAAGCTACATATTGCTTATAGACCAGCTTCTTCTGGGGCAGTAGAGGGATATAACCGGACAATTGTGAGCATATTAAAGAAGTTTGTGGCAGATTCTGGGCCAAGTTGGGATATCCGATTACCTCTGGTCCTAATGGCCATCATATCTACCCCTTCATCTGCAACCAAAATGTCACCATTTGAGTTGATGACTGGGCGCAAGATGGTGCTTCCTCAGCATTTGCTCTATAGGACCCAAGAGCAGACACTGATAAATGCCTCCACTACTCATGAGTATGTGGAGAATTTAAGGAAACACCTCCAACATGCTTTTGCTTACGCTCAGCGGAATCTAGAAAGATCGGCTGATAGCATGAAGACCCATTATGACCTGAAAACTTCCAGGAAGGAATATCAGGTGGGAGACCGGGTCTACCTATACAACTTCCAAAGGAACCAGGCCAAGCAGCGCAAATTTTTGCCTACATGGAAAGGACCCTTTGAGATCATCGACAAGATCTCCCCTGTGGCCTACAAGATCCGCATCCCCAAAGGCGGTTCGGCAGAGGGGGAAGACAAGTGGGTCCACATAAACCAGTTGAAATGTTGCCATCCCAGGCACACTCTGCAACAACTGGAGGAATCCTCTGGAATCCTAGCGGGTACTGTCTCCGACTAATTCAGTTCCAATCATAAAACATACCACATCTAGTCTCTAAAATATTGTGATTTGCATGAAACTGTCTTTTAGTTATACTGTTTGTTTTTTTTTCAAAATAAGAATGTAATGTTTTGTTATGATGAAATGCATATGCTGCCCCACTATCTCAACAGTGGTGGAAAAAGGTCTATGAGTAGGTATTGCCGCTTTTGCTTTATCATCCTAGGAGAGATGAAACCATGGAGAATGACCAAGGAGGACGATCCGGAGACCGCGAGCAGAGACGCAGCGGGCCCGGGGTACCGCCCAATCTTCCCATCAGGACCGGCGAGGAGAACCGATCGATCAGTACCGGTTGGAGGAAAAGATGCTGAACTGTGCCATCTATTGGAAGAAGATGAGGAAACATCCCAGGTCTTGCGAGTCCCATTCGTGAAATAGAATGGCCATCGCAAGAGGGGGGCTTGTGGGATGTATTTACCCATGCATCCGAGCCCTACCTCAAAACTGTGCAGTACTGACATGGAAAACATCATGATGGCCAGAGCTTCCCAGAAAATGCACAGGGAAATGCATGAAGAATAGGCTGCCACTCATTTTTGCCGATGTTATGGGCACAGAAGGACACTGCCTAAAACCACCATTGGACTACCCACACAGTAGTCTGAAACCATTGGGAATGGCAATGCTGATTGCCAAAAGCAAACCCATAACTGTTGGGAATTCATTTTCTTAAATCCCAAAAATGGGTGCAGTACCAGTACTCACCACTATCCAAAAGCCGGCATTTTAAAACAACACCAGATTTTACTTTTTGCAAAACTGAATAAATGAACCCAAAACAGGTCAAAGAAAGACTTACTGAGAGGTGGATACAATCTAAAGTTATATTCTGAAGTGACTTGAAGGTTTATAACAAGACTGGCTGCGCTGTGGATTTCAGCAGTTTAAGTAAATTTGGACTGAAAGACACTAAAAAAAAATCTAAATGTTTAAATTGACTGAGTGACCTACTTTTGAGTGTCACATAGGTTGCAATTGTTTAAATGTCCTAGTTTTAAACTTAGAATCTGCCTTCTAGCTGCATATGTGAAAATGTTTAGTTTTATTTGAATGCAGAAACTGGGGAACAGAAATGACAGCTTAAAGAGATTCCAATTTGCCTGGCAACTACCCCCATCAGGAGTGAAACTTGAGTCACAGCTGTGTTCCCAGGCCTAGCTGCCCTTTTGCTGCTCACACCAAAAGGGATATGACACTTCCCTGATTGAATTACCTGGGCTCTGCAGGAAATTGAACAAAGCCCTGTCCTGACTCAGGCAAATGTTTTATTGGCGGGAGTCGTAAATGGAGCTTCCTCTTGGCAGAAGCTGGGAGTGGCAGGGTCTCTGAGCTTGGCAGAAACTGGAAAGACTGGTTTTTGTACCATGTGACCTGAAAAGACACACCTCTATAGCCAGAATATGGTTTTAGAAAAAGATGAATAACTCATAGTACGGACTTGTGAAAATTGTATAAATGACACCATAATTCTTGTGATTTTTCTGCCCACATTTTAAGAGGTTTTTAGAACCGGTGGCATGTTCAGGGGGGTTTTAGCGGAAAAGAGGATATTACTCAAAATGTGTGCATGTGAAAAATCTGACACTTCATCAATTAATGTCCATACTCCTTGCGCACATGTGTGTAAATTTGGGGTAATGTCCGGAATTGCAAACCAGTTAAAAAGTGCAAAATATTGCCATTTCTGAATGCAAGCTCCCAGGAAGAGCAGAGTTTGAACAGGGTATACCTCCTGTAATGCATGATGGGTGCATATGATTTTAAAACAATATGTACCTCTGCAAATATGTATTTGTTTCAAATCTAGATTTGTGTGTAAGTTGACAGGAGGAGTGGACTCTCTGCAAGCCATAAAATGACATCACGCTGACACACACTTCCTTCCCCAATCAAGTGAGAAATGGAAGTTTGACCAATTAGAAGCTGAGAGAGAGGTAGGGTCAGTGATGCTAGAACACACCCATTTTAAAAACACATAAAAGCAGACAGACAGGACAGATAGGGACCTTCAAATCCATTTGCAGCTGGAAGCTCTGCCGGGAAAATCCATACTTTACCTCCCTCAACCTTCAGAGAGCAGACATAGAGACTTCAAATCTATCAAATTTCCAGAACCAGAGAGAGAGCAGAGCTGACCCAGGCCAATGTTAGCAGAACCAGAGAGAGCTGACCCAGATCACTGTGAAGTGCAGAGACCAGAGTCCCGTCTAAAACCTGACCAGATCCATGGCGAGGCCCATTTCACTCAAGAATATAGTGTGAGTACCTAGAAAACTGTGCAGAACCAATCTCTTAGTTAAAATAATATAATTCAATCTAGTTTAATCTAAGTAGAACTGTCTCCTAACTGTCTCCTGTCATTTGTAAAGCTGTCACCTGTCATTTTCTAGTTGCAAGCTGCACTTGTCTTTTTGAACTTTAAAATTTCAAATCTGAAAAACGACCTTTATTTAATCGCTCATATCTCCGCGACCGTTTGTGCTAGAGACTTGCAGTAACTTTCCCCTGAAAGCTGAGAATCGTGGCTTTCCTACGAACCTAGAACCGCATTCCTTTACCCTATAGTTTTGCCGTAATCGTGAAAAACGCACTCGCGAATTTTGCCGCGATTTGCAAATTTCTCCACGTGTGAAAACAGAAGCTGCTTGCCTTCCATTTGCTAAAAATTCGTTTAACCTGCTAGTTACACCCTAGATCCTTGCTAAAGTGAGCCTGGACTAATATTAACTTGATTTCACTCACCCTGAACCTCTAGAGGGAATTAAAAGCATTTTAGTATATTTTTTTTTCTTCATTGCCAGCACATATCAAAGCATTTTGCCTGTGTTTTCAAAACTCCTATCTGTTTTCTTTAAGCGTGCTTGGGGGGGATTGAACTGAATTACATTGATTGCATTTCTGAGAACTGTGTGCTTTCCTCCCATTTCCTTGCATTGCATAAAGAGGGGGGGAGTGAATAGCCAGAGAAAAGTGATTACATTGTTTGGTTGAAATCATATTGATTATTTTCTGTACTGCATTCATTGAATATTGCATCCACCTGAGCTTACATAAAGCATTCTGTACCACCTTCTTCTTTTGTTCCTATTTACCAGTGTGCTACCTTATCCATTTCATGTCAACTCCTTAGTGATTATAAAGAAGTGTGCTAGTGCCAGATTCTCCGTTGTTAATCTTTATCATATCAGATTAAGTGTGATATTCAATTATTAATTTATTATAAAGTGTGATATATATATCTATATTGTTTAAAGTCTCAAACCTTTTAACTTGCAAAACAGAACTACTTCTTGGCTCAGTGGGGTCAGGGGGATTCCAACAGAGGGGTGTTATATAGGGGTAGTCATCCAGAACGCATGAACTGGACATAAAGATATATCAATAAGGGTTTTCATTCAGTATTATAGACTAGGCGTTGACTTAGCTGTAGTGTTGAATTGTATCCTCTTACAGGACGCCTGGTCCACCACTCGCTCTCTGTGGCTAGGCCACTGCTTACTGCTCCTCTCTCCCTCCAGATGACATGATGCTGCACGTCCACCACCTCATCTTGGGTTCAACATCCGGTTTGTAATCCGCAGGCTTCCGAGAGATCTCAGTCTCCTCCCCTTGCTGAAGTGATGTAGCCGTGAGCCTTCCCAGGCGTACATTCGTCTCTCTTGCTCTCTCTCTCTCTCTCTCTCTCTCTCTCTCTCTCTCTCTCTCTCTCTCTCTCTCTCTCTCTCTCTCTCTCTCTCTTGAAGCTCTTTGGCTTCGTAATTTATCATCTTCGTCTCAGTTAAATACAATTCTTCCTTTAAAGGGATAGCCACAGTTTCTGTTACACAATAACATTTGTTCCTCCTTCATACAATTCCTTGTAGGATATGGTTAAAAAGGTCAACTTAGAAGACTCTCTCTGGAGTTCCTCCAAGGAACAGGAGTCCTTGTCCCCACAAGGGGGAGTCTCTTTCAGTGAAGTCCTGCTTGCCTCTTCCCCGTAGGAGAGGGAACTGCAAAGCAGGTTCACCTCCCTAGCCACATGGGGGAGGGGGCCTCCGCCTTTGGGGAGAAGAGGCAAATTCATGCGATTCGTCACACCTGGTTATTAATCACTGTCGCACATTGGAGAACACCTAGAACAGGCAAAGCGAAGGGGCTTGCCTCAGTAAAGTAACCAGAAACCCCTAGCGCAACAGGGGTAATGATATAGGGATTGCTCTGATATTTCAGCAAAGGCTACAGCAACACAGAAGACTGAATGGCATTGGGATCATTGGTCAAGACCAAAGCAAATATAAGGAAGTGTGATGGGGTACTTAAAGCTACCCTAAGTCTAAGTGCCTCGAAGGAAGCTTTCCTGGGTGAGGACATGACATAAACTGGTGATTTATCGGAAGGAAAGGAAATGGGCTCATGGCACTAAATCCTGAAACACTTGTGTATAGGCGCGTTATAAATGCCATATCATATCATAGAGTAGGCCCTTCACTGAATTTATATTATCCTTGACAGTAACAGTAAGATAGTCAGTAAAACAGAAAGATAGTCCTCATTCTTTGCTACTTAAATCAAGGTATGTTTTAGTATTTTTGTTCTCCAGCATGGATTCACATGCTCATGAATATTCCCCGTCGTCAGGCTGGGCATCCTCGGTAAAAGAAAAAACAGTTTCACTTTCACTTAAAAACTGTATTTCTCCACTAAACCGTTCACTGTCCTCTGTCATACTGCCCCCATCCAATGACAGTCCTCTCCCTAAGTCCCTTCTCTGGCAGCCATCTTCAGATTTTTACTGCATGCTTCAGTGTTGGGAGTCCTCGAGTTTGCTCCACAAGCTATTTGTATGTTTTTTTTCATGTTTATAGATGCAAAAAGTTCAATTTTGGTTTCAAAGAAGCCTGTGGGCTCCTCAGAGGCGAAGATTCTACAAGGCCATGTTGGGCCTACTTCATGCCCTCTTCAGGCCCTGCACCAAATGCGGGCTACCAAATGTTTTGTGGAGGACAAGCACCTGCAATGCCTCTAGTGCCTGCACTTGAACCGGAAGGAAGTAGCGTGCGAGAAATGCCTCCAAGAAAATTACAAAGGACAGGCATAGTAGGCTGGTGGCATGGCTTAACATGAACAAGGCCTCTGACCCATGCTCCGAGCAGGATCATGCTTAGTCCGGGACTGGCTGGTCTGAGGAGCGGTCTTCCAAGTCCTTTGAGGGCGCCTCATCCGTGGGGGCCAAAGATAAGGCCAAGAGCTTGCTCCCATCTTAGATTTCGGGTTTAGTTTAGGCGTTTATCTCACCCATTATATAGTTTAATAAACACCCTTGAACGGTGATCGCTTGTGTCTGTCTTTACTGTTGTCACCATGAATTCCTTACAGGCTGGACTGGCGCACGCCTCCATCAAGGTGCATCTGGCGGCTATCTCCCGCTACAGCAGGTCCCCAGGAAGATATTTGCTGTGGTCCCACCGACTCGTCAAGGAGTTTCTCAATTGACTTTTCCAATCTTTCCCGTTGGTGAAGGCTCCTGCCCCGTCGTGGGAACTCGACATGGTTCTTACTAGGCTCATGGGGGCCCCCTTCGAGCCTATGCATCAGGCCCCACTCAAGTTTCTCTCATGGAAGTCCCCTTTCCTTGTGGTCATCACCTCTGCCAGACGTATAGGTGAGATCCAGGCCCTACCCTGCAACCAACCGTACCTGACTTTCCACGAATCGAGGGTGGTGCTGCTTATGCACCCCTCTTTCATGCCAAAGATTCCATCAATTCCATCTCAACAAGCCTTTGGTGTTACCTGTTTTCTTCTCGAAACCTTGGTCGCCGGCAGAAAGGGCCTTGCACTCGCTGGACGTTGCTCGTGCCCTGAAGTTCTACGTGACGCTCACAAAGAGTTTTTGGAAGACTTCACAACTGTTCATGAACTTTGGTCCTGTGAATCATGGGAAGGCCTTGTCCAAGGCTTCCATTTCAAGGTGGCTCTCCGGCTGTATCATGCACTGTCATCGGTTGGCGATCCGACTGTTGCCGGCCGGCCGAGAGACCACTCCACCAGTGGGATCGATGCGACGACGGCGTCGGCGTTCCTGTCTGGTGTGCCCTTGCTGGCCATCTGCAGGGCTGCTGCGTGAAGTTTCCACGCACACCTTCACAAAGTTCTACTTCTACTTCCAGGGAAGAATCCAGAGTCGGCCAAGCAGTGCTACGCAACCTGTTCGCTTGAAGTGAGTCTGTTCCAGAGACGAGGGTTATTGCTTCTGTTGAGGCTTGCCACCTACTGTGGTTGTATAATGGTGTACTGCTATGTATTTGTTATTCATGAACAAGTGAATCCATGCCAGACCCCATGCTGGAGGTTTAAGTTACTTACCTGTAACTATTGTTCTCCAGCATGGGTCTGGTATGGATTCACATGCAAACCCCACCTCTGGGGTCTGTGTGGCTCTTCTTGGTCATACTGCCACTTTACGTGCTTCTCAAATCTGAAGATGGCTGCCAGAGGAGGAGCTTAGGGAGAGGACTCTCATTGGATGGGGGCAGTATGACCCAGAGGACAGTGATTGGTTTAGAGGAGAAATACAGTTTTTAAGAGAAAGTGAAACTGTTTTTTCTTTTACCGAGGATTCCCAGCCTGAGGACGGGGAATATTCATGAGCATGTGAATCCATGCCAGACCCATACTGGAGAACAATAGTTACAGGTAAGTAACTTAAACCGTATTGTGCATTTAAAGTGACGTGTTTTGTCTTTAACGTCCTTCCACACTGCAGGGCAGAGGTGTGTATTTTTAGCTTAGAATATGTGTTAAATGTCAGGGACTGTTTGCTAGGTTGATGTTGACTTGTGAAGAAATAGGCTATGTCAGCCATTTCGTTTGTTGTGCTACTTTTTTTTGTTTTAATCTGTTTTATTATTTTCGCAGTGCAGTCGAACAGGCAACTTAAACACAGTATTATCAGCACATACAAGCATTTGCTACAAGTATCAACTTTTCCCTCACAAGCCAGAGTCCAGTCTCTCCACACTGTTCCCTTCTTTCCTTTAACTTGTAATTAACCTTTGAGCAGAACAGTGCGTGATGCATAATCAATAGTCGTAATAGCAGTACCTAATTTTCTAGGTGCATAAACCCACACAAGTGCAACTATATCCCATCCATAACCACATTACTCGGCTCCCCCTCTTGTTGCCCTCCACCATTCCCCTTGTAAACTCCCATAATCTCTATATTCGCCCCCTTTCATTCCAAACCCCTTCGACCTTGTGGCACGCCCCTTTCCTGTAACCCTGTGTCATTGTCCCACCACCAAATCTCTCCACCCCTGATATCCAGTCCCGCTTTGGCCCCAAAATCAAATCATTGAGCATCTGCCCCAGTCCATCCCTACGCCTGTCCCCCTCTGTCCCCATCTGTGTCCTTAATACTGTAATCTCTGCAAAACCCCATCTCGGCACGTCTCTGACCCATGCTTGCACCGCTGAACCCGTGGGGTTTTTCCAGGATATCTCGATGCATCTTTTGGGCGGAATTAGTAAAAACTGGGCCATTTTCCTCTTGGTCCTGTCCCTCTTTCTCTTCCCTGGTAGCAGTCCTAATAAGCAAATAATTGGCATGCACCCATATGTCCCCCATACCAGCGTATTGATATTGTCCACCACTGTTTCCCAGAATGCTGCAATAACTGGAAAACCCCAAGCCATATGCTTGAAGCCCGCTGAGTTGTCTCCACATCTGGGGCAATTATGTTGGTACTCCATGGTCCATGGCATGAAGCCTCGATGGGGTCATGTAGATGCTATGTAGAAAGTTGTATTGGATCAACCTGAAATGTAATTTTATTGGGCCATAGCGCTCTATATATCATTGGTATGACCTCAAAGCGATGGTAGGTTGAACGCCCTCTGGGACCGCAGTCCAGGTCAGTAGAGCGATTGTCATAGGATGCGTGGGTGTACCAATTATGTGTGCTGCTGATGCAATTGCCTGAAGGTGGCTGCATCCTAGCGTTGGGTGTGGTGGTGGTGGTGGTGATGATGATATCAGTTGAATGTGTCCAGTCTGGAGGGTGGACATCCAGACTGGGTTCTTGCTGCATTAGGCCTGTAGGACGCTGTGCAGCTAGGCCGGTTTGTCATGGGATATAGCTGTGTTTTATTAGAGTGATGGGTGTTTACGGGGTAGTGTTCGTATGTGAGCAGCTAGGCCGAATTTATCGAGGGGTATAGCTGCATTCTACTTGTGTGATGGTGTAGAGTCGAGAGTAAGCGTAGTGATATGATATTATGGTTCCTCCACAAAGCACCTAAGCACAGTGCGCTTCACAGGCGCTCGATGACAATGGAGGGAACGAGGGGGAATGCAAAGACACTTCTATAGGTCATGGGCAGCACGAATGTGAAGACTAGCTAATGTATGCGGTCTGGAGATCCAGACCATGCATGTGTTTAAGGCACAGACAGGAGTGTATGCCTCGCAGTGATACACAGGGACAGCAATATCGCTGGAAATCCGGGGGCGGGGCACAAAGCGACAATATGGACCAAACGGGCAGGGAGGGGAAACAATGGCATAATGGGAATTGCGAGGAGTTATGACCCAAGGAGATAATTATTCTGCATTTCAGGGATACAGTTGATTATAGCCAAATGAATGGGTATATTTATTGATGACATGGTTGTCTATTTATTCAATGGGTTGTTAGAAGTGTAGTCACCTCGGAAGGTTGAGGTTGGTGTTATGGAAAGAGGCAGGTTTTTAGAGCTTTTTGGAAGGCCATGCAGTCTTGGGTGTGTCAAATAGGCGGTGGAAGCGAGTTCCACAGAGTCGGGCCAAGGTTGAGAAGGCGGATCCTCCGATCCTGACAGTTAGTGGTTGGGATCACTAAAAGGAGGGTGGTGCTTGATTTTAGGGTGTGGGGTGGGAGGTATGGTTTTAGCTTTTCTTGCAGGTATAATGGGCCGTTCTTGTGCACTGCACAGTGAGTGATCCACAGGGTCTTGAAAGTGGCCCTTCGTCCAACTGAGAGCCAGTGGAGGGTTCGGAGAGTAGGAGAGATGCGGTCTCTTGGACCCAGGGCGAGGAGCTGTTTTAGAGGCAGCGGTTTGCGCTCTTTGAAGTTTATTAAGATGGTAAGCCTAGGTATAGAGAGTTGGCATAGTCCAGTCTCGACATTACAATAGACATAACAGTGGCAAGTCTGTTTGGGAGGGAGAGGTAGGGAAAGATGATATAAGAAGTTTGAGATGGTAGTGACAACATTTAGACACATTGCTGATCTAACGGATGAGGGTTAGGTCAGAGTCCATAGTGCAGCCTAGTTTATTTACTGTGTCGGAGGGGGGGGGCTTGGCCCAGGGGACGGGGGGGCAAGGGAGTGGATGATGTAGTAGGGCAGTGTTGCCGCACACCATGATTTCAGTTTTGGTGGGGTTTAAAAGGAGGTGGTTTATTGTCATCCATCGGTCAATATCTAGAAGACAGGCTTCGAGGTCGGGCTGGAAGTTGGTGTTCGAATTGTGGATTTTAAGGATGATTTGGGTACATCAGCATAGTTGTAGCACGAAATGTTGTGCAAGAGGATGTTTCCAGGAAGGGTGTATACATAGAGGTTGAATAAGAGAGCATGTAGACACGCGCCTTGCGGTACTCCAGTTTAACCAAGCAAGCAGCTGAGACAAAACGGGAGAGGAGGGTTATTTGTTTCCTGCTGCTGAGGAAGGAGGCCATCCACTTGAGAGCAGTGCCATGGATTCCAAGAGAGTGGAGACGGTCATGGAGGATAGAGTGGTTAATCTTGTGAAAGGCTGCAGAGAGGTCGAGGAGAATTAGTGCAGCACATCCTCCAGACTCTGCAGTGATCTTAAGATCATCCCAGATAGAGGTCAGAGTGGTTTTGGTTCCATGTCGTGGTCTGAAGCCTGATTGTGCTTGGTCAAGGAGATTGTTGGATTCAACAAAGGCGTTTAGCTGGGAGTATGCTGTTCAGTCGATGAGTTTTGCAAGGAATCTGGTGTTCGAGATGGGTCGGTAGTTTTTGGGGTCAAGGGGATCGAGGGGTGGTTTTTTAAGAAGGGGCTTGAAATGCCCAATTTTGAAGGAATCTGGGAAGATGCCAGAGCTGAGGGAGTCATTTAATATGGCTCTTGCATTTTCTCCTGCGCTGGTAGACGCAACTATTTCTTTAAGGACACAGGAAGGGCCGGGGTCAAGGGGGGGAGACAGATGGTTTGATAGCAGATAGTAGGTCTAGGAACTAGTCTCTGGAGATGGGTCTGAACAGTGGGGGAGTTGTGGGTCGGGCGGAGGAGGAAGGAGGGGTTGTTGGATTGGTTGGTTGTTTGGAGGAGGCAGTTTGTTGAGGGAAGTCGTCCTGTCAAGAGCGGTCGTGTAGAACTGTAGGGAGAGGGAGTCACAGAGTGATTGAGATGGGGCTGATTGGGTAGAGGTGCAAGTGGGTTTGACGCATTTAGATATGATTCTATGGAGTTCTTTGCTGCGGTTTCCACAATTGAGAAGTTGTTTGTTGTAATAGGTTTTTTTGGCTTTCCGGATTTCAGCTTTGTAGTTACAATGGTGCAAGGCGAAAGTGGATCTGCTGAGATTGGTTTTTGATGCTCACCATTTGTGTTCCAGAGAGTTATTGCGTTTTTTGGCGTTCCTCAGTTCGGGCGTGAACCATTTAGGGAATGGTCCATTGCGTGAGGAAGTGGGGCGTGAGGAGGTGAGAGGAATTAGATATTTATTGAGCCAAGAATCGAAGGAGTCGATGGTTAAAGATCCATATGGATCCAGCATTCGAGGTTTTGGGGGGGGGCTGGGGGTTGGGAGGGAGGACAGGGGTAGTGGGGGGAGGGGCAGGGGTGAGGATGGAGAAAGGGACTACAAAGTGGTCGGATCAGATGAGTGGGTTGGGAGGGGATAGATGAATCAGATCATGGGAGCTGAAGATTGCATCAAGGGTGTGCCCCCTTGAGTGGGTTGGACCGTTCATATGAAGGGAGAGTTTGAGGGCATCAAGACTTGTCGACCAGTGGATGGGTCATGGGGTTGGTGGGAATGTCCAAGCAGATATTGAAGTCTCCTAGGAGAGTAAGAGAGGGGCGATTTACTTAAATGGTGGCTTCAGATTCACAGAGGTTGTTTGAGAAATGTCTGTCGTAACCAGGGGGTCTGTAGATGAGTGGGCAGCATTGGGAGAAAGTCGGAGGTAGCAAGAGTTTAACAAGAAGGGATTCACATGATGGTATGCCTGTCTGATATTCGACGAGTGAGATGGAGAAATGAGAGTTGAAGAGGACTACCACACAGCCGCCTCTGGAAGCTCTGTTGTGTGGAATGAGCGAGTAACCGGGGGGAATGCTTCGTGTGATAAAGACTAGGTCCGGTTTATCAGAGGTGAGGAGGTCGAAGATGCTGTGTCTGTTTTTCGCTACAGAGTGGGCATTAAAAAGGATGCAGTTGACTTTGGTGTGGGGGATTGGTCTTGGAGGAGGTCATCAGGGTGGAGTAAGAAGAGCTTGGGAGATTGGAAGGGAGGAGGGAGAGGTTGTGACTTTCAGGGTCATTGAGACAGGGGGAAGAGCTGTGGTGAGGGGGTAGGGTACCAGTGGATTCTGAGCGATGGGAGATGGGGTTCCAACGGTGGAGGCAGGGAAGAGTAGGCGGGCAGAGGAGGATATGTGTGGGGTGTGGGTAGAGTCAAGGAGGGGCGGGCGAGTTGACAGGTGGCCAGTGGGTGTGAGCGGGTTTAGGGGTTTTGAAATTGGGGTGAGTCTCGAAGGGTTCAGGGGGTCTGGTGTGCAGGGTGAAAAGTCGAGAGAGAGGGGGGTGGAAACAGGGCGAGGGTAGGGGGGTGAGATGGGGTGGGGGAGAGAGAGATTGGGAGGTTGGGTTGAGGTAGAAGTGGTGAGGAGTAAAGATTCGAGGAGGGGGACCAGACTGTTTTTCTACTTTTCATGGGTTTTGGTTCAATAGGGGTGTGAGAGTAGGGGGGTCGCAGGGTGATGGAGATGAAGCTACCGTCCTTGCGCGGGCAAGACTTGCTGCTTTTAGGGAGGGGAAGTGATATGAAGGGGGGTTGTTAGCAGGGGTTGAGAAGGGGTTAAGGGGGGATAAGGGGGATGGGCAGTTGTCTGATGGGTTAGGGGAGAGGGACAGGGGTTATGGGTGAGCGAAAGGGGGGAGGGTTGTTCATTGGAGGGTGGAAGGAAGGAGCGGAAGAAGGTGAGGGTTTGCGGCGCTGTTTGGAGCACCAGCTGGCTCCTTTGGCTTGGGAGTTTGATAGGGGGTGAGGTGGCATGGCATGGGGTATTAGGGAGTTCTCAATAGCGGTCAGATGGAGGGGAGGAGGGCGATGAGTTTGGGTGGGAAGGGGGAGGGGAATAGGGTTCTGCAGAGGGAGGTGATTGGCGTGTCAGAGTGCACCTCTGATTTTAGAGTTGGATGCGGGGTGGTGGTAGGAAAGTGGGCGAGCGGCGTTAGGCTGCAGTGAAGTGCGAGGGGAGGTTTCTAGGGATGTTCTCACGGGGGGCTTGAGAAGGTGGTTGCTAGAGCACGGTCCAGGTGCCTTGAGGTGTGAGTCAGGAGGGTGGGGTGGGGATTCTCGAGATCGGGACGGGAGCGAGAGGGGGATTCTTGTGAGTCAGTGTCTCTATTTGGAGTTGAGAAGCTAGGGATCGATGAACTAGTCGTGGTAGATGGGCCCTGGGTGGGCTAACAGGAACAATTTCAAAGCAATCAAGAGCGACTGGCAGAATACAACACAGTAGTAACTAAGGCGCGACAAATTCTAAGTGTGAGTGACAGGTAGATCACAACACAGTGGTAACTAAGGCGCAACAATTCTAGGCTTTTTAGACTGGCAGAATGTAACACAGTAGTCTCTTGGGCACACTACCTATCTAAATTCGAGAGGGACAATTCTAAGCATCTTAGACTGCCAGAATATTACACAGTAGTCTCTTGGGCACACTATCTATATGTGAGATAGGCTAATTGGTCCAGACGTCTCTGATTTGTCCATACTTGGATCCAGCCAACAATTGAAATCCCCTCCCTAAATGAAAACCCCATCCGATCCTTCCCCACCCTCTGCTACAGTGATTTGAAGTAGGTCTCAGTGTCAACGTTTGGTGCATAAGAGTTCACTATACTGAGGGGTTGTCCCTCCAATGTTCCATGCAGTATCAAAGTCCTACCTTCTGTATCCACCCATGTGTCTGTAATGTGTACCAGGGTATCCCCCTTATCCAAATCAAGGCTCCTCTCGCGTAGGAGGAATATATTGACCCGAATACTCTACCTCCCCATTCGCGGTTGAGTTCCGCCAGATCGGGGCCCAACAGATGCATTTCCTGGAGTAGCGCTAACTGTATAGCATTCTGCTTAAAAAATGCCCCCATTTTAATTCTTTTCACTCGCTTCCCCAGGCCCCGGACATTTCAGGTTTCTATCTTAAATATCATGGCGCTTGGCTGTCCCCATGTCTATGCACCAAAACTCTCCTCTTCCTGCACCAATCAAGCTCAGCTTGTGCAATATAATAACATACTGTCAGCTTCGAAATAGCTGCACATTAAACAAACTACCCCCCCACACCCCCATATCCCTTCCATAACAGCAAACCGCCACCCCATCTGTAACTCCCAGGGTCAGATGGGGCCATAAAATGTTCTCAGGCACCAACGAAAAAGGGGCCCACAGTTGCAAATCGGAATTCATTCCTTTTGTGACACTGTTTGAATAGTACCCAAGGGGGAGTTATTTGACAAAATGTGATCAAATTGTGCATTTTAAAGAATATTTATTCAGCAACACTGGTCAAAACTATTAGCCGCATAGTGAATTAACTCATCAAACTGACCCACATTGGCCAAAAAAGTGGCCCACTTTGACCCAACAAACGTGCCCACACCAGCATTTTCTGTTTTGGTTCGCCATGGGCCTATTGCCCTATAGGCCAG
Organism: Ambystoma mexicanum; assembly: GCF_040938575.1. Lineage (NCBI taxonomy): Eukaryota > Metazoa > Chordata > Amphibia > Caudata > Ambystomatidae > Ambystoma > Ambystoma mexicanum. The sequence goes on along the minus strand of NC_090934.1, from coordinate 685,117,980 downwards.
TCCGAACCTGGTAACACCCCACTTGAAGAACAGTCTCTGCCTCACCCCATCCACTGCTCGTACAATGTGACTCCTCTCTTCAGCCCTCCTCAATTCAAGCAGTGCCCCGCTGCTGCCACCAGATGACCCCCAAATCATCATAACCAATGGCGCCATGTTGCTCCTCCTGGGTTCACCCTGTGGGACAAACGACTCCATGGTTTCGGGTGCATTGCCACCTTTTGTCGCTCCACTGACTTCTCAGCCATACCAAATTGGTCCCATAGTTTCTGCCCACTTCTTCTGAAGACCCCCAGGGTAATTTGCCTTTCTTACTCTGGCCAGTGGGTCCTAGCTGTACGCCCCACAGCAGTATCTGTTAATTTCACACCATTACACTCCATCTGCAAGTCTCCCGCTTTTCCCCTGGTTTCCAACTAGTTCCACACTTCAGACGCTGTCAAAAGAAAGGAGGATTTGCCCTCTGCCAGCACCCTCAATTTCGCAGGAAAGAACATCATGTAGCACAAATTGCAGTCTCTCAATTTCCTGTTGATGGCATCAAAGGATCTCCTCTGTCTCTGGACCTCTTGATTGAAATCTGGTGAGAGGGGTATTCTTGCATTCTCTCAGAAAATTTCCTCGGTGTCTAGCTTCCTGGGGAATGGCATCTTTGTCTCTGAAATATAGCAATTTTGCCACAATTGCACATGGAGACGCCCCCAGCGTCCTCCACGGCACCCTGTGTACCCTTTCCACTGTGAACAGTTTGGACAGACCCTTCAGCCTGAAGTCCTCTAGCAAAAGTCTCTCCAAAAACAACTCCATGCATTGGCCCTTTTCTCCCTCCGGCACCCCGATCAGGCAAATGTTGCATCTCCTAGCACGGCCTTCTGCATCTTCAGCCCTTTCTTCAAGCGTCCTGGTTGTCCCTAACAGGCCCATAAGCTGGTCTTTTCAATAAAATCAGTGCTTCTTCCACGTCACTCACTCTTTGCTCCACATAAGTCACCCTTTCGCTGATCTTCATGTCTGCCTGTATCAGGGTTACATCCACTCCTACATCTTGGATATTCCCTTCCAAGGACACTCGATTCCTTAATTGCCATCAGGAGGTTTTCCATAGTAAATGCCTCTGGGGTGTCAGCTCCCCCTCTTGATTACTTGCTGCCTCGCCCAGTGCCTTCCCCTGCTTGGGCGTTGCTCCAACAAACTGCTCCATTTTTGTTGCCGCGGGGATACCAAATTGCCCTTCACCTCCTCACTGCCTGCCCAGGCCCACTGAGGCACGCTATCGGCCTCCCGACAAAACACTCAATCTGCCACGCTCGGGCTGTGTCCCCAACCCGCTCCAGTGTGCCAGTACTCCACCAGTGAGCACCAACTATGTCCTGCTCACCTTCTTGTTGTAGTAAAGCGACCTGAGGGCTGCAGGTCAACGAATCGCACATGCACAGGGCTAAACTCCACTATAGGTGCCGTGCCAGGTGGGCTGCCCCCTCCAAATCATCTGTGCCCTAGGCAGCAGATGGGTGTCATCATGAGGCCCCATGCCAGTTGCAATCCTGTCTCCAATACTGACTTGGGCCTCTTGACGGCACTCTCCTTCCACAGCACCCCTGTACTGCCAATGATGTGTCTCCAGCTTCACTTTATCCCCTGGCAAAGCCTTCCTTCTCGGTTCCATCAGTGCTGTTTATCCGCCTCTTCCAATGGCAGCTGGGTATCTCTGCAGGACTTTCTCCTCCCGGTTTCCGGTAGTCTTCTGTTGGAGCCCCTTGCTGTCCTGGGAGCTGATTCACCACCACAGACCGCGGTTTATATTGCAACTACAAAAAGCCCTCCACCAGGCTCTGCTGCTCTGTCACTAGCCCACTTCCACCGCAGGGAGCCTCCAGGGGCTTCACCCTGTGCAGGCTAACAACCATGCTGTTGTCACTGCCATGTGCGGTGATCAATCTCTGCCATATAAGCACCTCTCAGTGCGGGAAAACCTGCACCCAGGCTGTCTGCACTCGTTCCTGGCACCGCCTCACCATCGGTAGATGGCCCGATGGTGCGTATTACAAATTTCTATCAGGAATCCAGTCGGCGGACCACTTTTCCCGAGCTTTACTGCTGCATCGCTCGGCTCCTGGCTCCCCGTTATGCCAAGTTGTATTTGTCCATGCAGAACTATTTTCTGGGATCAGCACGCACTAATCCTTGCTTTTGCTAGTGACCCTCCCACTAGCATATGCTAGTACTGAAATAGCTTCTTGAAACACTACATGGCCTTGAGAAAGCATGTGCTGAAGTGTGAAACATTTGCCGGCCTACCACTCCTGTTATTCTATTGCTTTATCTGTACGACTTAAATTCTTTATCTGTATGACTTAAATTCAGTATAGCACAAGCATAGTATTGTGTTTGAATAAATGCAACTTTGCACACAATTCTACAGCTGATGTAACTGGTCTCTTTTGGTGGGGAGTGGGGGGCATTCATACGAGTTTGTTCGTTTGTTTAATGTGCAACCTACCAAACTTACCACAGCAAATGTTCCAAGCTATAAATGTGCACCACTCGCTTGTCTTGAACTGGGACTTCTCTGACTCCTTTATTTTCCGGGCCTTGCAAGAATCCTTCTGCCAATTCCCACACAGCAGTAGTTTACTTCTTACCATAAACGCGTATTCTGCCCACCTGCCACAATAATTCTCATGGATGCCCTTTAACAGTGCATAGTATTTAATACTTAGACCAAGGGGAGTGTGTTTCCTATAAAAGAATATATAATTTTCATGTCAATTAGTTTCCTCTCAGCTGTACTAGCTTGGATCGTTCCTGGGCCACAGTCTTGTCCCTTTTTGTTGCAACAGCACTTGCTTGTGGACTGAACCCATAGCATGGTACTCATTTTATAACCCACTTCTTAGCCATAGGCACAGCAATGTTCTTACTGTATTTTGTAATTGTTAATTGATGCTGATAACATTTGGTCAAAGTAATATACCAGAAAAATGATCTTGGTGCTCAAATGAACCATGAATTGAGGAATGGATCTGTAACTCTTAGCCGACTACATCAAAAGCCAGGACTTCATTTTTTGTTTTTTGTTGAACTTCAGGTGTATTTTTGATGGTTTCTAACCATCGCAACAGGTACTGAAAATTGTATGGTTGCACATGCTGTGTGTAGAGTGGAAGAACATACCAGACCGTGTTTTATGTTCAGTAAGCATTGGCCACCTTTATTCAATGCTGTAATGGTTATGAGGTTAGGACATTCTCTACATACATTGGGATATTTTCCTTCGTTTCCTTTCTTTCCTTTTGTTTTTGAGCTTCACGGCATTGAGTTTTGGCTCTTCATATATTTATTTTTCCACTTGAAATTGTATTAATTTTCCTGAATATAAGCAACATAAAAAAAGACTGTCTGCTGCCTTTTTTCAAAAACCTCATCCAAGATTTTTAAAGACTATCCAAATCTAAATACACCTTTATTAGTGTGAAACAGCTATTTCAGCTGCTATGCCTCCATAACCAGGCTCTTCAGTACATACGTTTATTGGGAATCGTACAAAAATGTCGACCTGGCAGTTGCGACGGCCGAAAAGGCTGACTTTTTTTAACACCCCCTTACACCACATATATATGTGGTGTAAGGGGGGTCGTCATTTTCGGCTGTCGCAATAATCACATAGATCCTGTTTATTGGCCTAATTGAGATAATGGGGCAATATTTGGTTAACTTGTAATATTATCATGTGTTGTACTATGCTATGCTGTATTTTGTTGAGGTGCTCAGCTACCAATAAAAAGACCTCTTTGCATAGCTGCGCTGTCTCTCTCTTTCTCTCTCTCTCTCTCTCTCTCTCTCTCTCTCTCTCTCTCTCTCTCTTTCTCTCTCTTTCTCTCTCTCTCTCTTTTGCTCTCTCTCTCTTCTCTCTCAAAACTGAAACTGCCAAACAATATGGTAAGATAGCCATGTTGTCATCAAAAGCAGAAGTGATCACCCAAGCTTCTTAATGGAGAAAGGTAGGGTCTTCCAGAGGAGATTGGCAACTATGGAGGCTTTAGCCCTCATGAACCGAGATAACAGGAATCGGTCTAAACTTGAACTTCCTTAGCTGGAAAGGGTAATCCTTCTTCAATTTTCTGTCCTAGAATGTGGGCCAAAGTTTCAAAAGGACTGAATCACCATGCAAAGGACTTGATATGTCACCTGCTTGTAATCTGGAAACCAGTGTAGCGGTTGGGGAATTGATGTGAAGAGAGCGTCATTGTGTGTTACAGCAATTTCCATAGATCGTCAAGCACGTTGTTTAGAAACTAGAAACGTAAAGTAGCCAGTGCAGTTTCTGGGTTTTCAGTGAGTTTTCTTAAATAATATAATAAAGTTGATATTTCATTTCCAGAAATATTCATCCGATGCCTATGTATTTGATTATAATAGTAGATAACTGGGCTATAGCTGATCTGTTTGACCCCTTGTTTCTTGTTTTGCAGATTTGGCCTCTGGATGCATTTGGATATCTGCAGGAAAGTCCTAATGGGCGTATACCTCGTGATGATTAAACAGCGTGCAGTGTTTCACTCTAACCCTGTTTCTATTTAATATTAATTTACAATAAAGTATTGTTTTTGTAACCATGGCAATTCCATTTTTGGGTTGTTGGGTTGGAACTAGATTTTTTGGTTGGATCTTCAGGAAGGAGTTAACTCAACTTTTGTATGATGAGATGTGATGTATGAGATTGGTGTTGTTGGATCTGGACTAATGCTTCCCTACTTCATCCTTTTTGATGCTGTGCAATTCTATTTCATTTTGTTATGAAATTGGTATTGACAAATTTGCTACGAGTATTGGGTCGTATTAAAAGACTGAACCCACTATCACATCTAATATGGGAAATGTATTTAAATTATTTAATTGTACCCTAAAAGGTTAATAGGCAGACCTAGATTCCCAGTTGCTTATGCCTAAATATTACTAAAGTGCAAATACACTTTCTAAAACATTCTCAACAAAATGGAGAAAGAACTTTGTAACTTCATGAATGATCCTCTAATTATTAAGTATCTCAGTTAGGGAAATGTGTCGAATCCAACAATAAATACTTATATCATCCTGAGTACTAGCGGGTGCACAAGTGGGATATCTGCTGGTTGTAACCCTGGGTGTGGAGTCGGCTGCAATCCCTACTAAATGAGTGGATAATCAGCTTGGATTTGGCTTCCATGACTGTGGCAGACAGTCCATTTGTCAATGGATATTGTGTGATTTGAAGGCATCATGAAGTAAACACAGACAACTGAATTTAAAATTTGAGTTAGAATCTTTTATTAACAGAAAAGAGGTTGGAAAAAAGCCTATCTTGCCCTATGCTAAGATGGAATGTCCCTACCTAAATAAGCGAAGAATAGTCAACCTCAGAAAGTCCAAAGTAAAACTCTGTCTCTGTTCAAAAGCATATGCTTGGCCTCACATCTACTTGTATACAATGTGTAGGGATGTCAGTGTCAAAATGAGAAGTGTTCAAATAAATGTTCAGAGCTTCTTCCAGCTCTTGGTGTGTAAACGTTTTCCCTTCCCCAAAGTTCAAATAGTTCACAATGCAAAGGGGGTTCCCTTCTCCAAGCTTGCAAGTCTTTCACAACACAGTTCTTTGTAATACTTTCCAGCTCTTCTGGTTTGGTTGTCTTTCACATGGTACAGTTCCTTAGTTTCAGTTCTCACCAACCTTCCTTTATATTTAATCACAAGCTTCTTTGCGAGTATTTTATTTTAAGTGGCTTTCTCATAGGTTGGTGTCCTCTCTCTAGGTGCAGTTGTCGGAGCGCACGGTCCACCCAATACAGGTCACGCAACCAAGACACCTGTCTTGCCTCTTCTTCCTTGTATGCACATTGCCACTTGTTCAGCTTCACAGTGATGCCTGGTTTATTCTCAGTTCATTCTCATGATGCTTTATCATTACTTGCATTTTCACATATTCGTATGGCTCTTGCCCATGCTTGTTCTCTCAAATTACACAGTTCCTTAGCAGCGTAAAATTCCTCTAAACTGCTTTCATTCAGCTCCGTATTCAACAGTACTTGCTTTTCATTTGGTTCGATATTCAAAAGTGTTTGCTTTCTTGCTTTCATTCAAATCGGTATTCAAAAGTACTTGTTTCCATTCGGATCGGCTTTCATTAAAGTTTGCACCAGTGTAACATGCTTGCCTGCCGCCCCGGTGTCCCTGTTCCTAGGTTGACTCACCGGTCGGTGCTTATGGCGCTCCAGTGAGGCTTGCGGCCTCCACAAGCTTTCTCCTCCTTGTGCGGCGCCTCACTCTTTCTCCACAGCTCCTTGCCACCACTGAGGCATCTCTCGCAGCTCAGGGCTCACAATGAAGCGTTGCTTGGTCACGCCGGTTTCCGTTCTGTCGTCCACCACATGCCTCCAGCTTCTTTCAGTCTTGCTTCCCGCTGCTAACACTCTGCATCTTGCTGGGGCTCTCGAGCACTCAGTATGCCACGCCGCCTTCCAGGAAAGGTCTGTGCTCCTCCAGCAGTCGCAACAACCTGCTTCCCCAGTGGACTCCATTTTCACAGTTCTTGCTGCTTTTAAACTTCCTGCCAGTTGGATTAGTCTGAAAAGGACTAGACCGCTCATTGCTGACTTGGATGTTCTGCATTGCTCTTGCTTGCCTCCTCCTTGTACCAGTACATAACTGGTGTTTGTATGTGTGTGTGTTAATAACATGAGGATGTATTTCTCTAGTTGGTCTCTTCCTCGTCCCAGTCCTAACTGGTGTCTATTGGGAAATTATTTACAGGAAAAGTAGGGAAGGGATTGACAATACCCCATAAAGGCTTGGGGGACATTGGACTCATGGTGAAAGGGAAATGGGATACCGTGTCTCACCAAGGGTGCCTCATCTCCACTCCCTGAGTCTCCTCCCCCCAAGTAGTCCCCCCTTGCATATCCATCCCCAGGGTCAGTATCCAATAGCGATGGCCTTTCCCTGGCCACCTGGGAGGAGGATATATTAGGTAAAGAAATGAGGACAAGAGGGAAGATGAGTGGGCACCACTAATTGTTGAATCCACTTTCGTCCAATTTTCAAAAAATTGTAAGCAATAGATTTGCTTATTTGTACAATCGGTATTCAAATGTTCAAAAGGAGCTGGCTGTGACAAATTTGGAGACACCCAAATCTAAAATACATGTGAAGCAGAAGACCAAGTGGAAAGCAAGGTCACACAGCCGCTCTCAAAAGCACCCCAGCAGGGTGTGTAGGTAGTTGAATCTATTTGAAGTTGTTTTCAAAATAAAAATTATTCTTAATAGAAAGTAATGATAGTCTTGAGATTCAATTGTTTTCCAAAATTAATTTATCCACCGAGAATTTGAATAAGAAAATCGTATACATATCATGTGATGAAAAGTCACTAATATATCCTTAGTGAGGAGGAAACCGCCATATATGTTTTTTCAATCAGACCATAAAAAATTGCCAATGCATTTCGGAATAATATTTCCTTCATCAGGGCTGGTCTATAAGCAATATACATACAATGAATAGATAGTACATAATCAAACCAAACAATAGTGACATATAATATAATCAACATACCATATTGTTGTGATTGTAGAGGTACGTAGATGGTAAACAAGGAAAAAAGAAGGAAAAAGAAGGGTAATGAGGTCCTGTTGGATGTAGATAAAGACCATTAAACAATATGTAAAGTGAATGCAGCGAGCATTCACGGAAAGTATTTTACCTGAGGCGGGTTGTAAGCACAATATGGCGTGAGTGGCTTAAAGAAGCTTTCGAATGTTTAAACTGTCTATAAGGAGTCAGCGTTGAAGCGCAGCCTCCAGGAGATGGGCTGAAATCAAAAGGTGTATATAGTTGCAAAAACAGGTCTGATCCGTATATAGAGACAAAATTCTAGCAGTAATGCAAACTTACCCTACGAGTCGCAAGGAACAGGCGTTCTCCTGTGACCGGCTCGCGTACATCTGAGGCTATCGTATCAAAGCGTCGCCAAGGCAAAGCTTCCTTTTAAGGACACGTGACCGCGAAGCTTCCGCGAGGAGCGCGCGATCAAAGTAAAGACACTGCAATCAGGCCAGTGGGCTCGAATTGCAATGATCCACATATTTAACATACCTCATCTCTACCCAGGCGGAATTGTGGTCACTGAAAAATCTGAAATTTAAAAAAAGTTGTACTGTAATGAAAATAGAAAAAATACAGTGATAAATGGAAAAGCAGCATCATATAGAAAAAGGGACCTAGTACATGATCCAAACCATGCAGAATATATGGATCGGTATGTGTGGTTCTGAAGCTGCCGGTACAAACACTATCGATTGGTGATGTATTCTTAAGTGGTGTCCCTCTCCCTGCGGCGAGGGCCCTAAAATAGCTACATTGCGAGTAAACTCAAACTAATGTATCATTATTGTGAAATCTACGCATTTGCATGTAATCAACCCTGCTGGTAGTGGTGACATCCTAAGATGTCCGGGAGGTCCATCAGGGTTCCATTGCTGCAATACAGTTGTACATTAATGTCATGTTCATGGTAATGCTTAGGGTCAGGACGTATGTCCAAGAGATACAACAAAGTTCCATTGCTTGGATACAGTTACACATCGTAGTAATCATTCACAAATATAGTGTGAAGAGCAGTGTCATCCTGGTTCATGAAGGGTACAAGGATAATCGTACAGTACAGTTACTAACACTCAGGCATGACATATAGGAAATAGTGCCAGCAGTCAAGAACATATTGAACAAATGTTAGGATCATAAAAAACAGTGGTAGTTGATCTCTTCATTGATGCCATTGGGGGTCAAGCTACTTAGCTTGTCGATCCAGAATGTGTCTCTACGGTTTAGACGTTGGTTCAAGTCTTCATGGGGACTGTTCTTCGTAAGTGTCTCTAAAATCATGAATCTCATCTGGGTCAGATTCTGTCCATTGTCAACCCAATGACGGGCTAGAGCTGAGTTCATGTTTGCATTGCGGATGCATGACCGATGTTCATTCCATCTAGTTTTGGCCATTCTGGTGGGTTGACCTACGTAGAACTTGCCACATGGGCATTTGATACCATAGATGGTATTTACACTGTCACAAGTACCGTATGTTTTTAGTAGAATCTTTTTCCCTGTTCTGGGATGGTTGATGACATTCCCCTTGATTATTGAGTTGCAGTTGATGCAATGTAGACAAGGGAATGTTCCAGTCCTTTGAGTTATAGGCTCCTTGAGAGGCGGCCTTGTATGTACCAATTCGTCCCTAAGGTTTCTACTCCGTTGGTAGGTGAACACTGGTAATTCACTAAACAAACCTTGAACTCTAGTGTCATTTCTCAAAACACTCCAATGTTTATTGATGGTTTTCTTTATTCTGTTGCTCTGGACCGAGAATTTAGAAACATACACAGGTGTCTTCAATTCTCTCTTAGTCTTTGGATTCTGAGTGGTAATCAAAGTGTCTCGTGCCAGGCTGCTCACTCTGGCGGATGCTGTGTCGAGTTCATTCTGTTTGTAGCCTCTCGCTAGAAACTTATCCTTCATCACAAGCTTTTGGGCTAAGCAATCTTCTGGGTCGCTGACTATTTTCTTCACCCGAAGCAGTTGACTGTACGGGAGGTTCCTAAGCAGACTCGGTTGATGGAAGCTTAGACGGTGTAGGAGATTATTACGATCTGTGGGTTTCCTGAATAGCGAAGTGCTGTAGCCAGTTGATTGCTTTTTGATGAGAACGTCCAAAAAGGTGATTGTGTCATGGGAGATCTCTCTCGTGAACTGGATACAATCACAACAATATGGTATGTGGATTATATTATATGTCACTATTGTTTGGTTTGATTATGTACTATCTATTCATTGTATGTATATTGCTTGTAGACCTGCCCTGATGAAGGAAATATTATTCCGAAATGCATTGGCAATTTTTTATGTCTGATTGAAAAAACATATATGGCGGTTTCCTCCTCACTAAGGATATATTAGTGACTTTTCATCGCATGATATGTATATGATTTTCTTATTCAAATTCTCGGTGGATAAATTAATTTTGGAAAACAATTGAATCTCAAGAGTATCATTACTTTCTATTAAGAATAATTTTTACTTTTGAAAACAACTTCGAATAGATTCAACTACCTACACACCCTGCTGGGGTGCTTTTGAGAGCGGCTGTGTGACCTTGCTTTCCACTTGGTCTTCTGCTTCACACAAAGAAATGAGGACACCCTCTGATTTCTCACAGTGACGAGTGTTTCTTCCAAATGTCACTTCTCTAACACGAAGAACTCTCTTAAATATACGCTACGTAAGTGTTGATTGTCAAGCGCTACAAAAATAGAAGTCACTGCAAAGGACATTTCCTAGCGCCTTGGCAAGCAGAGGAAGCAAACATAGCAGGTCTTGAAAGTGATGTGCAAGATGCCAAAATTGCCACTGAAGGAAAATCAAACCAGTGGGCCAACAAACTGCTCAAAATTAATGCTGGTCCCACAACATCCTGCAGTAATGTATACTGTAAAAAAAAAGGTGGCAAGATTTTAAATGCAGGATCATATTGTACAGTTATCTACATGAGTAAGATACTCCAAGAGTTTCTTGATTTTGTAAACATTTTTATTCTTTTGGCTCATTCGTTAAATATGTGCGGACATCAGCCAATTCACTATATCTCTACCACCTATGCAACAATATTTATTTATTTTTATTTATTTGTGTATGATTCAAAGAACCTTTACAAACACAATACATTTAAAATTGCAAACAAAATATAATACAGTATGTAAGATTAAAAGATTAAATCCAGTCCAATTACAAATACAGATACAAGTACCGATCTAGATACAAATACAGATACAAATATAGAGACCAGCCAAGCGGGCAGTTCACACAGTACAAGGTTCGGAGAGATGTTACAAATGTACACTTTTATCAATTTACACTTTAATAAATTCCAAATTATTTGCAAATTCCAAATCAGGGTTCTTCCTTCTAATGCTTCTGTCTACAGCTACTCCCTTACCGTTCCCTGGTTGCAATATATACAATAAATACATTGAACCGAGTGAGTAACATCATTTGGGTACCCCTAATTAAAACAACTAAAATCAAATCTCATCTACTCGTTGAGATATGCCATAAAATCAGCAAGGATCCCCCTACATGGGCTCTCAATAAATACATAAATATTAAACTAATATGGGGGCGTACAAACGCAGTACCCTCACTATGTCAATTAACTCAGAATAAAAAGAGTAACAGCCTTCACGTAGAAACTCAGGGTATCCCATTCAGGACACTTGGACTAGATTTCATCAGCGAAGGTTTTTGACCACCAGGCACCATAGGCGAAATAGAGCAAACAACTCTTTCAGATTCTGAATTTATACAATAATTCCAGAAGTCATCATCTTTTATCGCTTCATACTCGTAAACAAAGGATTGTCATATATGCAGCCCCTAACTCTTTACTGAGTAAGAACGTGCCGAGGGGTTTCTAAGGCCCCAGGTACATTACAAATTCGACATATCCTATCCACTTCAGGAATCTTAAGAAGCCTAGCGCCAAGGATTATCAGCAGAGGAAGTTGATTTGTTCATAGTTTCAAAAGGAAAGACTGCATTGCCGGGCACGGACATTGCCTCAGATATCGTTGGGTTTGTAGGTAGGAATGAGTCTCATTCGCTACATATGTGTAGTTAGTAAAGGTAGACAAATGTGAATAATTGTTTATCCAATCCCACTTCCTTACTTTGTTTTTAAACAATTGATTCAATAAGTGGACCCTCATCCCTTGTGTAAAGTCAGGGCACCATCCTATCCACTCATATATCCTAGCCATTAGGTTGCCATATTCGGTTTCCTACTGTCTGTTAAGGCAGCCTTCCGACTCACTCAGGGTGACTATTAATTTACACTGTGATCGAGAATTAACTTGAATGTGCAGTAAACCCTGTCTCGTCATCAATTGTCCTTTCAGGGACACCAACCCCAGTTCTAATCAAATGTACTCCATCAGGGTAGAGTAATTCAGTTTTAATAACCTCTTATAGTCGCTTATAGTTGCCCCATATAGAGCGACTCAAGCCCATACAATACCGTCGGACAGAAGCATTGCGAATAGAGCACAATGATTCCGTCAAAGGTTTAGCCCACTGTCTTAGCCGAGAATGTCCTTTTTAATGCAGTTAAGTGCCGGGCCGTTATGCCCTTAGCCTCTTTAATTTCCTTATAGGCCCTATTAGCACTCCCCTCGAGACCCAAGTAGGCATGAGTCCACATACTCAATCCTGCACGAACAAGTGTCAAACCTCATATACCTCAAAGCTGTTCAAAGAAACCGTGACCATACTGCACTGCCTCCATCATTGTTCCTCTGTAACCTCGTAACAATTCTCAACACGGTTATTGAATGTCTATAATTGTTTTTGTAACAAATGTCATGACATGCCTCAAGTGATATTCTGCCTCCGGGCCGCTGGCTGCTTTATAAATCCAAAATAAATAAATAAAAATAAATATACTTGATTCTTTTAAGCGAGATGATCGTTACCTTAGTCTTCCCCATGTTAATTATTAAATCATTATCCCTACCAAACCCTGGTAGGGTTTCAAACATGGCACGGGCACCTGAAAGGGTGTGATTGAACATGACCAGGTCGTCTGCGTACAACATGCAAGAAATAGGGCAGTTTCCGATCCTTGGGAAGAATCCAGCTCCCAGTCCAAAGCACTTGGGTTAATCTGCCATATATGTTCTACAGGAATGGGGCCAAAGGACACCCCTGTTTAACTCCTCTGTATATCTGCACCAATTGAGACATGGTGCCCTGGTCATCTAATCGGACACCGGCTTCGGTATTAAAGTTCAGGCCCCTGATGAAGTTCAAAAGCCATTCCGGGCACCCCCAATTTTTTATTTTTGCCCTCAGCTTCCCCTGGATTACACATCGAATGCTGCACCGAAATCCACAAAAGTGACATAAAGGGTAGCCCCACCAGCAGCAGAGGCGCCCTGGCAAAGCTAATCTAGGACCCTCAAGTTGTGTACCGTGCTACATCCAGACCGAAACCCTGTTTGGGTAAAGTGCAATAGATGAGTGCTTACAGCCCAACTCTGAAGGGTCCTCGGTGTAAATCTAGAGAAAATGTTCCCAGAAACATCCAGAAGAGACAACAGTCTGTAGTTGTCTGGCGTTAACCAATCCCCTTTATTGTACACTGGCACAAGAACTGACTGCTGTCACGAGATGGGGATAGTTTGTACACTACAGACTTTATCAAATAGAGTCTTAAGTATTTGTGCCGATCTACCAGGGTTTTGCTTTAGAACCATGTTGGCCAACAAGTTTGGCTGGGTGCCCTCGAGTCCTTAAGGCTCTGAATTACCTTTTCAATATAGTGTTCCCCTATTTCCTGGCACCACTCCTTCAACAGGAAACTAGGGGAACCAGCGTCTACTTGTGCCCCCCACTCTCCTTAATGTACTCAATCCATCTACCTTCCTGTATAGGGTTTAATATCTTAGTTCTAGGGCCAGATCCACCCTTGGATAGCTCCGCCCATATGTTCCTGGAGTCACCCCCGCATAACACCATAAACATATTTTGCCAATGGGAGTTTAATGTAGAGCATTTCATTTATAGTCCCTTTTGATCGGTTTCATCCTAAAGGACCTCTCCTTGGCAGGGATCTCAGAGTGGCGGGACAGCCTGAGTCTATGCCGCATCGCACATTTTGCATCTCTTATAGCGCTATCAAACTTGTGAATAGGATTAGCGCAACTAGAGATGGGTGCCATGTCACACGTGCCAGTTATCTCTATGTCCTTCATCCATGCCGCAAAAAACAAAAAGGGGTACCTGTAATAAATCCCTAGTCCTACAGGTAATGAAAAGGAAAGGAGAAAATATGAAGCACATGGACTAGTGGATAGGAGATGACGGCACACAATACTTTCGGCTTGGTTTGTATTTCCAAGCTTTTTTTATTTTTATTCAAAAAAGTTCCATATATCTAAAACATCATTAAACAACAAATAATACCACGTAGTTCGCTCTTTCTCTCACTCACACTCATATGTTCCTCATCACACAGTCCAAATTGGTTTCACACATAGAGTAACAGTAACACATCTGTTACTTTTCTGTTCTTAAAGATTGTATGCTAATAAAGTCCCTTCATTCATCCAAGATGACAATATCTGTATGCTGTTGTTCCCACAGATCTTCACGTCGACACGTGTTTCAATTGCTATGGTGGAGCATCAATAATAGTGCTCTCACACTATCGCAACCTTCTTCAGGACTAAACAACCAATTATAATTTCTTGCATGTATGCCAGATTGAGCCACACCATCTACAATAATAAAATACATAAAACATGTGTCAGTCTTTAACACTTCTGTCATCCTCCTTTATATTAACAACATACATATTAATGTTACACACTGAGCAATCCCTTAGATAGTGCTCCATCTGACTCACCTCCAGGTATTGTGGAGGAGGTCAAGATGTACTGGTAAAATTCCAACTCGTCTTCTTTAGACTCTTCCAAATTATTTCAGTCTTACCTAATGGGTACAGAACGCTCATTTAGCTATTACCGCTATTGTCAATCTTGATTGCAAAATGGCCAAAAACAGTCAATAAACATATCACTTACTCGAACGGGGGTAGAGCACTTCACACGTTCAATATGTCCTCTTCCAAGACCTGTGATATCTGTACTTTGTTACATCTAGAGAAAAAGAAACGGCCACAACTCTCTACCATGGTCAGCTCTGGCACCCCTCTCATCTTTTTCATATCTCACAATGTATCCATAACCAATTCTACATTTCAATCTGTGTACTTACTAGATGTACATGAGTCTCCAAATCTGTGTCAGTCTTCCCTGTTTGTATCAACATTGGATTCCCACTTGTCAAATACTCAATGTTTATCTGTAATATAGGGGCATAAAGAGGGCCACATCAGTACTTCATCCATGCCTCAATTCTGTTGGGACCAAGCAGAGCTAGCCCTTCAACTGCTTCCTCTGTGAATTCACTAATATACTTACCCACCTTGTGAATTTCTCTAGTGGCCCAATGAATGCAGTTGCTCCATGGTTAGTTGTTATACCGGCTCCTCCCTGAAGCTTCACATGGAAAATGGAGATGTTAAGTTTAATGGCCAAAAAATCGTGGTCACCGCAGTCATTATAGATCACCTTAAGTTTAGTGGCAGCCAAAAGACACTGATTAATCCCAAAATAATAATCTAGCGTCAATTCCCATTCCACATGTACATCCCTGGGATGTCACCCTTTTTCCGGCCATTCAGCATTACCAGATCCCATGATCTCAAGAACTTAATCCACCTCTTACCCTTGTAATTTGCCTTGTCTTGAAGCATAATACGCTCCACGACCACAAATTTACATGGGGCACAAAGTCATTTGTCATTACATTTAGCGTTAAGGTCTCCTCCCAGAAGCACATAGTAATCCCCACGGGCTCTGTTACTCGCAGCCAAGACCTCCTCTATCTGCTCAAACAACATTCCCATTGTACCTAAACCCAGAGTGGCAAATACATTTATAAGGAGCATCTTTCATCTGCTACCACGGGAGTCTGACCACAACTCGACAGCCAGCACATTGGCCCCTATTGTCACTGGAGACACTCTGCGATATGTAATTATATTTACATTTTCCATATGTATAAAAATGTGAACACTCAAAAAGGAGAAACCATCACCACGTTCCTCACTTAGTGACCAAAGAGAGGCAAAATCGGCACATCATGAAAACATATTTTTCAGAAACATGCTCTTCTCAAAGCTAAAAATGCAGACACATGACGACATAAATTGCTGTATGTCCAACATGTTTCTGTCTTTGTGTCTTCAATGGCTGGCATTCATCAGGGAACATTGACCAGTTATATATCAAGTATTGTTTTACAATTTGAATCACTAGAGATTTAGATATTTCAACAGATTCAATGTGCTTTCTCTTCCTTTGTGAATACCAATCTATCTGAACCAAAACTGGTTCATATTCTATTTGGTTTCGACATTTATTCCCATACATTTACATTATACATTTTTTTAACAACACAAGGTGAGTCGTGTGGCCTTCTTATGATAAATATGTTCAAGGCATTGTCATAGGACATCCATTCCTCATGTGTTGTATGTACAAGAAAGTACAAGAAGTCTTCGTTAGATTAAATTCTCATCAAGCAGTACATGCAATATTCACTTCTATTACATTACCATTATAAAGATTCTGTATATCCTCTCCATACCAGCTCTCTTCAGAAGTATGGTATTATCAGGAACAAATCCTAATCCTCAACGCATCTACCAAGAGCGGAAGCGTAGGTTACCACTCCATTGTTGGTGGCATCATACAAGCATCTAATTTTTCTTTTCAATATTTTTACATCAGCCCTTCTTGTATTTCAAAGTCTCTTATAAAATGTAAAACATCTTCCCAGAGCGATGGCTCCTCGTTCTTTCACTTTCACGTATCCAATTGTAGCCTTGTGCAACAAAAACGAGTAACTGCATTCAAAGAAGGAATGCATTAGTTTAGGACCCACAGTTATACACAAAATCGCATACCTGTTTGTTTTCTAGCATGCACTCTGTAGCGAAAAACAGTCTGCAAGTATTTGTGTCCCTTACTTTTACATGTGCATGTGGGAATCCCAAATGGCGCAACAGGTTCAACAATCCCAATGTAGAAAACACTCCTAATGCGATTTGGATGTAGTCCGACAGCGTGCAGTCTTATTTGTATGTTAAACATATTCTCAGCGTTCCAGGTGTAAAGTCATGATATGATCTGATATTATTTGGTATGTATAACACGCCTGTACACAAGTGTTTCATGTGACTCTTCCACGTGCTACGTGCCGTGTAAATCTCTTCAGGGAATGCATTCCCTATGTACCATTGCATCTATGGGCACCATATTGTAATATCCCCTGATGTAAGAACACCCCCCTGATGTGCCTTGGTTACCAATGTGTAATACACAGGGTTGTGGTGATATGGGACAATAGGTCACAATAAAAGTAAATAGCTGTAAAATTAAGAACAACCCCATCATATCAGGCTTCATGTCTGTATTCCTTGCAAGCGAAGTGAGAGGGGCATGGTTAGTAACAGCTTTGAAACATCTCCCTTAAGGTAATACGTCAGAGCATCCATGGCACGCTTAATGGCTAGACACTACTTTTATGACAGCATAGTTTTTCTCTCTTGTATGTAGTTTTAATACAGCATGTTCCCTCCAATTATGCTTTTGTGTGAGGGCACCCCAAAGGCCTATTCTAGAGACAGTTTTGTAGAAGGAATGGTTTTAAAGGGTCTTGCATAATATGGAGGTTGGATGGCACAGCAAGCATTTCAATGCCTTGAAAGAACTGGTCAACTTGAGCTGGCTTGGTTTTGATGCTTTTAGCAGGTGTGTAATGAACCTGCAATGCTGAAAAACGGGTGCACTAAATGTTGATAATGCCTCACTAAGCTCAGGAACGCATGACGTTCTTCATTTGTGGCCAGCAAGGTATTCCTTCTGTATTGATTCTACCTTTGTCTCTTGAGGTTGTACAAAACTTTTCTCAACATTCAGGATCAAATACTTTTCTGTGGGTAAAGCAAGATGACATTTGATAGGTTTGGCTTTAGGGCAGGGCATTGGAGTCTTTGCATGACCAGGTTCTCATACTTCGTATGTTCCTTCTCATCTCTAACTATAGATGGCTATATCATCTAGATAAGCACCAATATATGCCTGGTGCACTTGATCCACTGATCACTGGAACATTGTGGTACCCCAGAGGCCAAAGGGTAATAATAGTAACACTATGTTGGAAATAGAAGAGTTCTCGTGGTTCCCCTAAAGCTGGGGGAATACGCCAATATCCCTTTATTAGATCTAACATGGAGCTGTACAATGCTGGTCCAATTCTTTCATTCATCTCATCTAACTTGGGCATCGGGTAGGAATCAAAGCATGATATTTTGATCACTATGAAAGTCTATGCAGAATCTCCAACTGCCATGCACTGTTGTCACTAGGACAATGGGAGAAACCCAGTGACTCTGGTTTGGTAACACCCAAGTTGAGCATCTTGTGTACCTCTGCCTGGATGATTTAGCACCTTGCTCCTGGCAAATTGTAGGGGTGGATTCCGAGAGACTTGAACAGCGGTATGTGGATGTGATGTATACAATTTTTAACTCAAAGATGTCCTGGAAAAAGACTAGGAAGTCCAGGAGATCTGCTGTTTGACATGTTTTCAGCCACTCAGAAATGTCCCGTGTTGCTCTCAGGTAGCCAGTCGGTGGGCATTATTACATCAGTGAATGTTAGCCATAGATGTTGCATCTTCAGGATCCCACTAGGCTTGAAACCAAATGACATGATATACTTGTGATGTCTCCTTTCGGTCACGCTGCTGGACTTGATAAATGTGATCACTTAGAACTTATCTCACATAAGTCATGCTATTGCTATAGAAGATTGTTTTTCGAAGTGGGAAGCAAGACCACGACTGGTGTTCCACTTGTAAACTCCTCAAGGGTGCTTGGTAATCTTACAGCTACTTTTCCTGGATGTCTTGAGATGTTTTTTTTTTTAAATTTGTTTATTGGCATTTATCAATGTTATTGAGATGTTGACATACAAGGTCCTGTATCGGTATCATTCGATCTTTCATATTTTGTACAAGTTTGAGGAATTCAAAGTTGTTGCCTCCCAATTCTCCAATGTCTCTACATGTTATATCCATTACATCTCTAGGTTTCTGGCCATTCACCAATATAAAGGAAAGCAAATAGGGACTGACATATCAGCTCAAACCAATTGTTCATGGACCAGTTTTCTTTGCTGGTTCATTATGTTCTCATCAAAAAGCTTGGCCAAGCGGTCTGTTTGGATACGATGAACGGAAGTATGGATGGTTCAATGTGGAGAAGTTCTGACATTAAGTTCAACATCAAGGTTGAACCCTGGTTGGCTTGGATTATTTCAGGAAAACCAGCCGAGAGGAAATAGAGAACCAAACTTCTAATAATCTATTGGGTGGTTTAACCCTCTTAGTGAAAAGCCTGTGGAATGCATGCGACATAGACCACAACTAGGATGTATTGGTTCCCACTTTTGGGTGGGTTTGGGGACCTAAAGTATCTATCCCCAGTCTGGAAAAGGGTACCTCAATAATGGGTTGCAGCAGAAGTGGGAGTCGACTGAAATTAGCTCACGGTTTTCTGACAAATTTGGAAAGATTTGCAATATTTCTTAATATGTTGGTAGAGTCCCAGCCAAAAGAACCTACCCAAAATGTGGTCTTGAAGTTTGGCTTGCCCCGATAGCGGGCTGTCAAAAGGGATCATGCAAGGTTGAAAACTTTCTTTCCTGGTGAACCAGAAGTAAGTTTCAGACCGGAGGACACGGTTCAACACAAATGATTTATTTAAAATAAAAGAAAACACCTCTATAGCCCTATTCCTAAAAGGTGTTTCCCCTACTAACAAAACAAAACTACAGCGCTTGTCAGGCTGACAGGTAACTCAACTATCAGTCCCCTTCTTAACCTGTCCAACTAACTGAGCCTACCACTATAAGAAAAGGAAACAAAAAGATGAAGGAACGTTTTTTCACACTGAAGGTCATCAGTGCCACTTGGCTGCCCCCTCGACTATAGGCACTTTTCCAAATTAAACGTTCTTCCGAGGACATGGTTCCTGGCCTGGGTCACAAGCACGACTTCCAAATGAAGAAATCAAAAATGTTCCAAGTCTATCTCAATTCCTCTTTTTACAAAAGTCACTTTATTCCTGGAAGGTGTTCAAATGTTAGAAAAAAAGAAAAACAAAGGTTTCAATGCTCAGTTCCTTTTGTTACAAAGTCACTTCGTTCACAAAAGATTTGCAAATGTTCCGAAAAAAAGATAACTGAGTTGCTCGATTCAGCCCCCTCCAACAATGCTACACCTGGAGACCCCACTCGCTCACTCAAGCCTTCAAACTCCGGCTTAACATGGGCATTATGTTTTTCAATCCACTTCTATGGCTTTCAGCATGAATGTCAGTTTTTGTGCCCCTCGAGACAGCTCAACACTTTTGAGTAAGTTCTCGGTTTCTCTAACCCCTGCTATTCCCTGGTCTACCTCCAGCAGGTTTGCTTCCCTTTCTCCTGGTGGGACTTTTCAATGCGGCTCTTGTGGCCTTCAGTGTTTGTACCAGTTCCTTGTGACTCTGGAGACTTTGGTTCTTCTTCAGGTAGTTCACCAGCCCACTAGCAGGGAATGACTTGGGGTTTGGGTTTTCCTGCAACGTTCTACCACCTGCCTACCCTTCCTCCTATGAGGTCTGTGTTCCTGTCTTCTTCCGGTGCTTCTGCCAGGTAGTTTTGTTGATTCCTCTATCGGCCACGTACCTGCTTCTTGCTCTGGTGGCCCTGTCAGGGCCTCGCCGGTACTCGCCATTCTCTCTCTCAGCCCCCAGCGACTCTGGATTTGGTTGCGTTTCGCAGGGTCGGGCCCACCACGTGCTCCAATTGGTCCCACCTGCAGACAATCTCTGTTCTGTGCTCCAGCCGTACAACAACTCTGCAAGTCTCCTCCCCTGCCATTATGCTCTGCCTCTGGGATCCTCCTCCACTGGGCGGAGGACGTCATCATTTTTATAGGAGTCTCTGTAATAATTTTTATAGGAGTCTCTGTAATAAGAGGCAGATGTCGAGTCTGAGGTGGGTTCAGCAGGGGTGTCCGTCAAACCAAAAGGTCTTATCACATTTCTAACTTCTGTGGCCCCCCATACAGGCAGAGTACAGATTTCACAGGGGTCTTTCCCTTACCTTGGGAGTCCTCATCCACTAAGCGGGACTCACTCCCAGTGAGGTCCCGCTTGCCCAAACCCTTAAGGTGGTTCTTGTGAAGCTGGCAGTGGCTCCCTCTTGGGGGGGAAAAGGGACATATTTCTAAGATTTGTCACACTTTCTAAATGGGGGAGGGTGCAAAATCTATCCCTGAGTGATCGCATCCCCTTTTATAATATTTTTGGACCTATACAGTTATCCCCTTCTTTCCACAAAAAGACTGGTGTTCATCTACCCCTTTTTCGTGGGGAATAACTTGTTCAAAGGCATGGATCAAATTGGAGCTGTTCACCTGGGCTTCTGCCTAGTCAGGGTTGAAGGGAAGCTGTTCTGTTTGACCCAGCAGTGCGGTCCGTTCAAGGTGTGAGTGGGTGGAGACAATAACTTGTTGGCTCATACGAGTGGTTGCCAGGGACAGCACCTCAACGATTTCTACCTTATAAATAAGGTCACATGTTAACTGGACAATGGAGCCATGATTGTATTGAAAGTCCTCCACAATACCACAAAACCTTGATCAACAACTATCCCATACTTCTTTGCAAACACAACTTGGCCACTATTCTACCATTGCTCCAATTGTGCATTTGGACCTTCTGCTCTGTAAATCTAAGGATCCCTGTTAGTTGCGCATGCTCAAAAGTGCAGCGGTCCAAATCAGCTGTCCCTGATACGGCTTGTAAGGGAAGCATGGCCGGTTGGATGTCATTGCGAATTTCAGTGGGCATGTTGGGTCACGTTCAAAGATGTGAAGAAGTGCCCTGCCTTATTCCATGGACCAGCAAGGTGGTGACTCAGGAGCTGGGGGTAATATGGGGAGGAGATTTTGGTCACCCTACCCTTTGCCCCATCAGTTGTCAGTGAACTTTCACCGTGCCTTACTATAGGACAGTATTGAGGGGCCTTGACTCTCACCAGTCTACACGGGAGAGATGGCCCACAATGAAGTTACCCTTCTCAAACCCCCTTATGCAACCTTTCAGGGCAAAGATAATGCATCCCCTCCCCCTGGAGCTCTCTCCTAGCAGACACAAAGCTCCAACAGACAAAATACAACATTCCCTCTAAGGAAAATTATTTCCCTTCACTTGACAATGGTAGCGTGTGTTGAGATGCATTTGCAGCTTCACCCAATCGATCAAAAAAGTAATTTCATAAAGTTTGCTGGACCCATAGTGAACGCTGCATCTTCACGGATACAATGTTGCCAATCCCCGACAGTCCAAATGTAGAGAAAGGAAATGAAATTACTAAAGCAGGGTTCCCTTGATGGAGATCTTACACCTGGGATACAATATTTCCTTTTCAGTGCATGCACAATGCGAAAACAGAAACAAAGTCTTTACCAATCCTTATCCAGTGTGTTTCCAGCTCATAAAACACATCCTGGAAGCATAGAAGACCACAGCTTAGCACAGCCAGCACCATGAAGGGGAGGAAAATTAACATTCAGGATGACATAAAGCCAGTCGTGGGATTGATTCTGACAAATGAGCTTTATAGCAGCCCACGGTGCACTCGGGGACAACAACCAACCCCAACCCTCACCCAAATACAGGCCACATGTGCAGATCCTCATTGAAGTCCCACCCAAGGGGAATATAGGCGCACCTAGGCCCACCTGCTCGGTCTGGGTTGCGAGAGGAGGAGTCTAGCGTTTGGAGAAGGCTAGAAACTGGAGAGCGGTGGAAGAAGCAAAGGCTGGCGACACAGAGACGAGTGATGAGGTGGAGTAGCAGGAGGTGATAAAATCAATGAGGGGAATGGGTGGCGAGGAAGAGATGGTGAGAGTTAAATGGTTGACAGTGGAGGTAGAAAAAACAGGAGGAGGCAGTGAGAGTTAAAAAGGTGAGGATGTGGGAACAGGGAAAGGAGACTGAAGGAATGAGATGGTGGTGAGAGTTAAAAGGGTGACAGAGGAGAGGCAAACACAGGGACGTCATTTCACCAAAATGCCAGGGGTAGAGGAAATTACATCACAGGAAGGGATGTCATTTGATCCCACCCTAGAGTGACATCATGGGAAGAGATGGAACACAACATTTCACCCCTTGACAAAACAGGAAGTGGCATCACACAGCACTATTTACAAGTACACGATGAAAAATATGATTACAATATCAATGTAAAGTGATATACATTTCATGCAAGAATGGATCACCATATGTATAGTTAATATCAGTGCGTATTGGCCCATATTACCAAATGACTGTGAATGCAAGCAGACATTTAAGACCAAACGATAATTATGTGTCATTATATAGCACTCCATATAGAACAAATACATACAATTACACCCAACCTGTGTTGGTACTGATTTATCAACCTTAGCAGGATGAATGTCTGAATTGACCTTGCCGGGATTCGAACCTACAACCTGCAGATGTCACACACATTGCAGCAGCGAGCCCTCAACCCATTGAGCTATTCTACTGGCTATAGCTATCAGAAAACCAGCCAGTCCACAGTCGCATGTGTGACCGTCTGGCGACCCCTAAATGACGTCCATGAGCAAACAGCAAAAGGACAACAATTGCAGGAGGAGTTGACAACATTAGGGGGTAGAAGTCAAAAAGAGGTATGAATCAGGGTACATGAGTACGTAGTAACATCAGAGGCTAGAATGGACATAGAGGAGGTAACATTAGGGGGAGACCATGGAAAGGAGGAGGTTGCATCTGTAACATCAAGGTGAGATACCCTGGAGGAGAAAAAGCACAGATAAGGAGGTGGGCTAGAATTAGTAACAGGAGCCCTGAGAGGTTGAAGAGGATATCAAAATATCAGGTGGTGAAGAAAGGTCTGAGGTAAAAGGAGAGAAATATGAGGAATGTTCTAGTGGGCAGGGTAGGCTGTAGGCAGAACCGGTGAGTGGGGGAGGCGCTGTATATCCTCCACAGATGGGCTGGGTGATTGGTTACCAGATATAACTGTTTTCCTTTTCCTTGTGTCCCCACAGCTTGCAGTCCCATGGGCATAACCCAAAAAGAGGCAGTCTACCATTTTGAATGTATTCCGGTCATCAGATGCCCTCTGAATAGCTAAAGTGATTCTCAGTATGGTTATTTCCATGATGCCTGCTTCTTTCTTGGTGTCTGCTGCCCCCATATGCCACCTCAGAGTCCAAAATCACCCTGCGTGTAGCGACACCCAACCTCAATCAGCTCTTGCAGCAATACTGCCCAACAGCAAGCAAGTGACTTTGTCAAATACCTCTGAACCTCTCCATACATTTTTTTTTGTTTTCTACTGGCTTATTTTGCACCCCGCGCAAAAACCTAGAAAGGTAGTTCTGCTTCCTGACCTTTTTCCTACTGCATGGTGTCCTCCAATGGTAATGTCTCTCCCAAAACTATGTCTAGCACTGGGAGAGCATTGGGCCTAAATAAAAGAAGCATACAGCATGCTAATGCCAGGGGCCCTCACAAGTGGGAATACAGCATCAAATCCTTCCAATGCGAATAGAAAATTAATGAGATGCACATAGAGGGAAGGGCTGAAATAAGAATGATGTAGATGGTTCTCTAGCCAATACAGTATTAAACCCTTCAGATGGAAATACAGAAATTGAAAATGTAATGGTTTACTACAGGGGAAGAGACAGGAAAAGAAACGCGCCATACCGTGGAGTGCAGCAACTCACCCATGGCAGTAAAGAGCACATTGATCTTCATTGGAGACATTCTGATGTTCTTCATCTTTGCAGTCCCACTTCCCTTCACCTTCTGAGGTCTCTTCCCTTTCATTGCATGCACATCACAACTCAAAGCTGGTCCATTGACGCAGTCAAGCTTTTATGTAGCATGGTACCCTTCTTGTTGTAAAACCATTTGGGGCCCGATTAATGGAATCTTTTGCAGTGAGAATCAGGACTTTGTGTGCCATTCTGCACACAAAATCCCCTTTGTGGATTCATGGAATCCACTGTGCAGGACTTTTCCGGGCTTTGCAGGGACTTCGTGCAGCCCCCACACATCTCTGCGAGTGGTCGAGCACCTTGCATGAGATTTCTCACACAGTGTGGGCCGAGCCTGCACGTAGAATAAAATAGTGGGGGAACTTGCATAGTCCCCATTTTCCACGCAGAATGAGGAAGAATAAGGAAAAATGTTGGTGTGTTGAGGGACAGTCGATGCCAAGCAATCGCATGCCCAGTCCACCGCAAACCCAACCGAATTCGTGGATTTCAACGTGCAACCTCGCGTCGGGAAAGGTCATGCGCAAACCCTGTGATCCATCCGCCACATGATAGCTGGCGTAAAGGTCAACGCACAAAGGAAACAATCCGTATAAAGTATGCAATGCACACCAAATGAACATTGGACAGCTACAATGAACCCTCCAATAGCAGGCGCTATCGTACATGGACACAGAAGGAGGAGGAGGATGCTTAGGGCCCGGATTTTCACACAGCGCACCACCCTGTTTGGGATATCTGATGACCAGGTGTATGCCAAGTACCGGTTCCCCCCAACCCCATGTTATCGTAGACCTTGTCAGGGAGTGGATAGCAAGACCTAGCATCACCCACCATCTGCTCCCAGACCCTTACCACCCTTGGAAAAGTGCTTACTGCACTACATTTCTCTGCAACTGGCTCCTTCCAGGGTACCACGGCCATAGTTGGTGGGATATCACAGTTCACACAATCCTGCTGTCTCCACCAGGTAGTGGGCTGCATAACAGCACATACGTGTGTGCGCATGCTTTTATATATATGCCCAGAACACTGAAGGAAAGGCAGTGTGTGCCAGGAATTCTACATGGTAGCACACTTTCCGTGTGTACTAGGTGCAATTGACTATACACATGTTGTGCTACGGCCCTCCGATTAAAGGAGCACATATAACGCAATCGCAACCACTGGCATTTCATTAACGTGCAGGTAGACTTTTACGTTAATGGACTAAAAATGCAATTTCCCAGGCAGCACGCATGATAGCTACATCTACCGCCAGTCACCACTCCACTGTGCCCTGGCATCAGGAAAATATGGCAACACCTGGCTCATCGGTGAGTATGAGCCTTCACACACATGCATGCCCGTGACACACTGAACAACAGACCAGGACCATAAATGTCTATAACAACCATGTTAATATTTTCAGGGGACAGTTCCTACCCACTATCACCGTTCATAATGACACCATACCGGAATCCTGCCACACCAGCTGAGGTAAGATGCAATTCAGCAAATGTAGCCACTAAGGCCGTATTTTTTTTTTTAATCTGTAATTTCTAGTTTCTTACAAACTTTTATTACTCTTTTTTTTATTATCAACTTTCCTTTTCAGTCTCTCCATTATCTCATCTTGATGATTGATTATATTCCCGGTTGTTTCAAATTAACGAACAAGTCTATGACTGCACAGGTCAAGTGAACAGAGTTCCCACTTAGGATTCGCACCAACAAATCATCCATGTTGTGAGTTAATGGAGCAAACTTGTGCAAATGTAGCGTTCGAAGATCTTTGAGCGATAGACATTCGATCAGTAGATGTTTTGTCGTTTCTGGATGATTTGCTCAGAACCTACATAAAGCATCTTTTACGTTGTCGATGTGTCTGACAAAGCACAGTTGCCTGGTCTTGAGAATATTTATTCTTAAACATAAAAAGCGATCTCTGTGATGTCGAGAGGGGAATTTGCACAAATATTTCGGCAGTTGATCCAATTTATTCATTGACATCCCCAGATCCAGGACGGTCGTTAGTTCGTGATATTTTTCTAGATTAACGATCCATTGCCACTGTCGAACTTTTTTCTTAGCATTTTGAGGCCATTCCAATAGCATCTCCAAGGTGACATTTGCAGCATTCATATTTTCTTTTACTTTTTTGGACCACATGTCTTGCAAGCATTCCATGTTTGAATTTTCCTGAGATGTGAATAATTTAAATGCTGGTTCCGGCTTCTCAATTAGCATCTTTCGTAACAGAGCCATCGATTTCCAAATGACAGTTCCATACATAGACTCCAGTCCCAATTCATGGCGATTTATTGTCACTGATGAGTATTTAGGCAGTCTTAACACACGTCGCCAGAACAGGCCTTCAAATGTTGACCAGATGTTTTAGTCAATATCCCAGCCAGTCTCAGCTCTGAACGTTATTGCTGGGATCGCCTTTTGTAAGTAAAAGGTTCGCACTGGAATTAATGAAAATTTCCCATATAATGAGTGTATTCTGGCACCTTGAAGCGCTAAAGTTTTGATTCTTTTATTAAGATCATTCACCCAACTCCATTCTCTTATCGAAGTACTGATGGAAATACCCAGGTAGCGGATCTCGTTCACTGTCTCAATCAGGACATTGTTGATTGTCCACTTAAGGTTTTTGTTTCTGTTGCCCTCAACAGAGCCAAACTTCATTATCTTGGATTTTTCCACATTGATCTTCAGATCGTTTTCCTCCATGTAGATGTCTAACATGTTTAGTAACCTCTGTAAACCAATTTGCGTTTTATCGATCAGTACAAGATCATCCGCGTAGATCAGGCATCGTACAGAATGTCCGTTAACTTTAGGGGGGAAGCAGTGAGTTTTTGCTAAAGTTCCAGACACGTCGGCGATGTAAAGTTTAAATAGGACCGCAGCCAGCGGGCAGCCCTGTTTCACTCCCTTATTTGTTGCAATCGGATCAGATAAATCACCATTTTCATTTAGCCTTATTCTAATCGTAGTTGCTTCGTGTAAGGCTTTTTTAGGATTTAGTATATTGTCTGGGCAGTTCCATTTTTTCAGCTTCCTCCAAAGCTTTGCCCGATTTATGACATTGAACGCTTGTTGCATATCGATAAATGCAAAGAACAGATTTTCTTTTCTTCGCATGGTGTCAAACTTCAAGAGGTTCAATATGGAGAGGTTGTTTTCAGTGCCGACTCCCTTGGTGAAGCCAGTTTGCCTATCATCGTTAAGACTGCACCCGAGGGCCCAAGCAGAGATTTTTTTCTGTAAGAAGGTTGCAAATACCTTTCCGATGGTATCCAATAATGCAATTGGTCGATAATTGGCTGGGTCGCCCCTACTGCCTTTTTTGTGGATCGGAACAATTATTGCCTCAGACCAGGCGGATAGAATTTTCCTAGATTTTGCTATTATCTTGAACAGCTCGGCTATGAATTTGGACCATTCATATGTGTGTTGTTTGAGCATCATATACGTGATGCCGTCCGGGCCTGCTGCTCTAGAATTGTTTTACTTTGCTATAGCGGAAGCGATGTTACCCATCGTCTCAGTTGTGTCCCAGCAAGATTCGGCAGAATTGTTATCCTCCTCAGCAGGTCTAACAAAAGATGAAAAGACTTTCTGGAAGTGACTCACCCAGGAAGCTTCAGGTACTCCATTTGCCATTGTTACAGCCTGGTTTAGATGCCCTTGATTTAAGATTTTCCAAATTACTCTGGTGTTATATGTTCTTATCAAAGAGAGCATCTCCTCTCCGCGTTCTTGGTCACGCTGGTGTGCAAACGGTATTAACCAGTTTCGGTATCTTTGTTTTCGTTGTTTAATTATGTCTGCGCTATTGGTACCTAATCTGGATCGCATAGTTTTTAGATCTTTCCTCAAAATCTTCTTTTCCCTATTTAAGCTTGCACTCCACATATGTTTATGGTTGAATGCAGGAAGATGGTATCTTGAAGAATGTGTGTTCAAGTTTAGAAGAATTGCTGGGTATTTGGTGAAGTCTGATCATTCTTTAATTTCTGACTGAAAGGCTGAAGTTAAGCGCTGGATCTGTTTGGTTTTCAGCCTGAGTCTATTACTCCCGGAGTTCACTTCTAGTTGGGTGCAAGACGTGCCGCTCAAAGGTCTACACTGAGGTTTCCAGGACATTATCAATGGAAAGTGATCGCTATTTTTCGTAGGGGTTATTAGTAGATTAGTGATTTTGGACATCACATTATTAGAGGCCCAAATATAGTCCAATGTTTTCTTCAGCCCCATGTTTTGCCACGTAAATTGTGGCAGTGAATCGCCAAGCACATTGCCATTCACCATAGAACAGTCTCTGGATTCCATTGCCTCAGTCCAACGTGCTCTTCTAGAGGAGTCCCTAAAATCGTCGGATAGTCGAATGCCGCTTTTCTGTTGGTTTCCGTTAAACCGGGATATGTTTAGATCACCACACACGATGATCCAAAGGTTATGGAGAGACCTCTGATTTTTGTCAATTATAGTTGTTATTGATTCAATGAATGCGCTTGCAGAAATCTTTGCTGGGTTCCAATATATGTTAATTAGCAGTAAATGTTGAGAAAGATGTTGGTCTTTCACTGCTCCGCTGGTTGTGTTTACAAGTAAGGACGCCTGGACATGTCCAATTGGATTAAGTGTTTCCTCCACTTCCCAGTTTGTTCCTGTTTTAATCAGCATCAGGAGGCCAGAGAAAGGATGGCCTCTTATGTTTTTGCTTGCTGGGTTTATCAATGTTTGGTATCCGTCTTTGACTGGTAGTTGTCGCAGCCATGTCTCCTGCAGACATATTATAAAGTTATCTGATAAGTCCACTGGGAAGTTGTTATATAAGTGGCTGAAGCCTCCAGTGTTCCACGAGATCAGGGTGGCAGCAACGTCCAATCCATCGTGGGCTGGTTAATATTTTCTTTCTGATTGCTGTTTGGTCTTATTGTTCGTTGCAGACGTCGAGTTTGAGTTCAGGTGCATCCGAATCTGGTCACGAAGTTGAGACAGAGAGCTCTTTGACTCTGACCTATCCAAGCCTGCAGATCAGATCTGTCTTATCTGCTCATGATGTTCGGAGATCTCAAAACCAAGGCATAAGATGTCATCCTTTGCACCCGTCAGGGACCTTCTGACTGCTTGCGAATTAATATGTAGCAGTACGCAGTCGACCCGTTCTTCAGAGATGTACTCAACAATTTGAATATCATCTGAGATGATTGTCCTTAGTTGGGGCACTGAGTGCAGCAGGCGCATTACGTTGCCACATTTCAAATTTACGTCACTATCATCTACCAAAACATTTGCTAATTTTATTTTTTTTGATGAAATGGACTGCTGCCCAGGAATAGTGATCTTAGGCGTTGGTTGGCCAATTTTTTGCTTTTGAGCAGCCGTTCGTTTGAGATTTAAAGCAGTGACTAATTTTTCATTGAAGATTCCAAATGATGCCTTTATGTTGGAGCAGCTAGGCACTTCCAAAGGGATCTCCCGGACACTAGGGGAGACTGGTCTTGTAATGCCATTGGATTCTTGCCTCCCATCATTCAGTTTATGCGACACCTCTATGATGGATTGAGATTTCTTATGTTTGTCAGTGTTAGTTTCAGTTTCTTTCGTTATTACGTTAACATTTGGTGCACTCGCAGTTTCAGTTTCTTTCATTATTGCGTTGCCATTTGTTGCACTCTCATTTGAGTCTACCCGATGAGGTGAACTAACAGATGAGCTGGCTGAGATCAAATTGCCACTTTGTGTTCCGTGTGTTGGAACTGGTGCAGTGGAGACTAAATCATGACAGCTGCAGTGTCCTGTGTCCTGTGTTGGCCGTCTTTGAAGAGGATGTGCTTAGATTCGAAAAGGACTTTTTCATAAAGTCCAACAGCTCGTCCATTTGGATCCTAGCTTCATTTGAGTTTTTTTCAATTAGCTGAAATATTTTTTTGAAACCATCTTCCATCTCAATATGTTCGTTTTCTTTTTGTTGTTGTTGGGTGTGGAACATGAGTTCCATCTTTAATAATTTTTCAGCTAAGTGCCCAACTATGTCTCCATTGTTGTGTATTGCTTCAATCACACTTTCATATACTTTTATGAAAGGGATTAGAGCCTGAGATGTCGCGGCCAATACATTGTGTATCTGTATTGCCGCTGCAACAGATAAGTTTGTTTTGACATCAGTTTTTAGTTCCATTGGACTTGCTACATTGTCCTCACAGTGACTTTTGTGGTCTCAGTGATCTGATAGCCGGAACGGCGGTTGGTTATCTCTACGTGTCTCTGCTAAATCACAACTATGAGCATTTAGAGGCGTGGAGCAGTTTGGAGCCTTGTTTCCGCCTTTTTTAGTCAATGGTTTGGTGGGAAAAGGTGCTCCACTTGACTTTTCGGCGAGACCTTCTCTTGAATCTTGGGACCGATTCGGGCCATGAACATCCCTCTCCCATCTCGGGGAGCTGACAACTGAACTCTCATTTTGCTCCTGGTAGTTTGGTTTTTGTGGGAGATTTGTCATTCTTGCTTCCAGAGTGCTGAATTGGTCTAAGGACATCATTGGACTACTTCCATGGCTAGTTCCATTTTTGTCCCTGGAATAGCTTTCTGCTAGCTTCGCCTTCATTGATTCGAAATTGGCTTGAAGTCTCAAGGTAAGTCTGGCCTCCCGTCAAGGTAGGTCAAATTCGTTGTTATTCAAGCTCGCCAAGAGAGTTTTTTGTGTTACACCAATTCACACTTTTTCTTTATTGTTTGATTCTGAAATAACGAGGTTTGGCATATCCAAATCCGAAGTTCTATCAGTCACCGACAGATTAATGAGTGGATGACTCGTCTGAGCCAATGGAAGCTCTTCGGAGTGAGCACTGATATGTCCTGGAACATGTTTCCGAAAATGAAATCTTAGAGCTTTGGTGTTTGTTAGGGTGCGAATGCGTTCTGAATTCAGAAGCTCAGCATCCGTCACATCAAAAGGAGAAAAAAATGTTTATTCTCCTTCCTCGTTATTTCCGTCTTCTGAGCCACGTGTTTGTATGATTTTAGTTGTTTCTTTGTTCATTATGCTGATGGCCTGATCAGAACTGTGGGGCTTAAGAGTGCCTACACCATGTATATTTTGTTGGTTTAACACGTGCTCAATCAAAGTTTGTTTTCTTTGTTCTTCAAGACGCATTTCACTTTTTACGTCAATTCGAGCGGTCTGATCGCGTCCGATTTCGTCATATTCGGATCGCTTCTCGTCGGCCTTACCTGCTGTTTCAGAGACAGCGGAAACTGGGATTACCCCAGCATTAGACGATACTGAGTGATTGCGGATTGTTTGCTGAGATTGGAGAGCCGGGCCATCCGTCTCCGTGATGGTGTCATCTCTAAAACTCTGAGCAGTTGGCACATTTGCCAAAACAGAGACATCGGCTGTAGCAATTGGCAGAGCGGGTGGCGGAGAGTGGAGGGGAGGAGGCACATGAGTCACACAAGTCAAAGGGGGCATGGCCGTCAGCCCCTGTGGGTCGGAGCTCAGAGGTCCACTCTTTCGCCTCTCATTCCCCCTCTCAATTCCCACTCCTTTCACACCGTTCTCACAAGAGTTTTGAACAGCCTCTGAGACAGCAGACGAGAGGCTCATGTCCCCGACTGCATCTGCCGAATTCATGGGGATTCCACTCCTAGTGCCAGAAAGATATTGTTCTTTTAAACGTGTTAGGGAGCGGGTGTCCATGATCAGATAGTCTTACCTGGCAGCTGGCTTCCTGCCGCCGACTGCTGCTGACTGAAACTCAGCGCGAAACTCTGCACGCGCTCCACGCTGTCCTGGCCTTTTTGAGGAATGTTGCCCTTGTTTTCCTTAAAGGCACACTTCTTAATCCACTGAACCAGATAGAAAAAAAACAGAGAACGCAGGATGTAGCTGCAGCTCCTCTCACTATGGTGACTGCAGCTGACTGAAACTCAGCGCAAAACTCTGCCATAGTGGAGTGCACATTTGGGGTACTTAAGTCAAATTTCTGCTCCCTTGACCACACTGGTGGGGTTTTGCTATATGCCCCACCAGTAGTCTGTAAAATCATAATGGCAGCATGTGTACTGCACAATGTCACCACACAGCGTGGTGTACCAGTGGAAATGCAGGTAGGACATGACCCTTAGCCACAGACACCACCCTTGCCCTTGGTTGCCCAAAGGGCACGTGGAGAAATTCACACACCCAGCTGGTGCAAACATATTCCACCTAAAAACCTGTCCCCGTGGAGCACACACATTGAGGCCACATCCCAGGTGCCATTCAGTGATGAATTGGGGCCCCATAACAACACCCTGAGAATGTGTGTCTGGGAGAGGCAAATTGTGTGTGTCTATTAGTCATAAAATAACATGCACAAACAGTGCTCCAGATAAGATTTTTAAGTGGGAGTATTTAACTCCCTATTTTTTAAAGTTGGGAAACAAATGATTATTTGGGGAGTAAAAATGTAAGTTCAATTCGCAAGTATAAGAGAGTAAAAATATGTTTCAACTGAAAACGTGCATTTTTTGGCAGTATTTATTTTTTTGCACCTGGTTATTTATGCTCATCAAAAGATACAGGTTTACTTCTTCCAATCGGGCACTTCAAATAGTATTTTCTTCCTGTGATACTATGTGCAATACTGGGCGAAACATATCCATGTCGCTGTGAGGGTGAAAGCAGGGGCTCAAGATTCCACATGCCTTTTACATATTTTTTGTTAGGAGTATTTTAACTCCCTATTTTCATTTTTTGTATTTGCCATTTTCAGGGAGTAAAAGTGGCGGATACATCGCTTATCTGTAGGGCTGTGTACAAATCACTGACACAGTCATAGAACTGGAACCAACAGTGTCCACGTAGTGCACCCAAAAGCACAAAAGACAAGCAACAAAGTCCCCACCAACGTCACATGGACACCAACAACTATTCTGCACGTAGCACCCTAACAACGTGCGTGAGATCACAAGTAGGAAGACATAGTAGAAAATGGAAATGAGCAACACATGTGAGTACTGCCCTGGACCATCTATGCATGTTCCACAACAATATACAGGTCAGAGTGGCTAACCCATTCTCTTACAACAAGCATGCTCAAAATACACATGCACATCAAAATAGTCATGCAAACTTTGAGAAATGCAAGTGCACTGCAAGAAAGATGCACAGCTCACCTCACACCTTTTCCATTGTGAGCCTGCACCAGCTGTACCATGGAATGCATGGATGTCCCCCATTGTAGACCTGCAAACCACCCAACTCTGATGTTGTGTTCCGTACACGCATACAACAGCAACGTCCCCTTCAATCCCAGCAACCATCTTCCTCTGGGGCAAACAAGGGGGAACAAAAACAACGATCTTACTAGGCCCAGTGACATTGAGAACGTGCAAGTGCATGGGAGAGGGGAAAAGTGCATGAGAGGGGTGGAGAAGTGGAAAGTGTGGCGCAAAGGAGAAAACGGATAAATAATAATAAATAAGTAAAAAACAAACAGCGGTAGTGCAGCCAGCAAGCGGCAAGTGCTGGGTTCAAGGCAGCAGACAGGGTATGTCTGATAAGTGCAGGAAGAAAAGGGGGGACTGCATGAGTACAGGTACAGACCCAGAACCCAGTAAAGGGGTGACCCGGAGGGTGGCAGAGTGAGCACGTACCAGGGCCCGGAAGACAGACGGTAGGCCAGGTGCACGGTGCTGAGGGAGAACAGATCATCAGGGGAGGGGAGGGGGTGTAGGCAGAGCAAAGAGGAAGGTCTTGAGGTGCTTCTGGAACCAGAGATGGTTCTCCTAAAGTTTCACAGTGGCAGGGAGGCTATTCCAAAGGGAGGCTCCAGCTGAAGACCGATGTACCCCCGGCTTGTTACTTTAAAAAACGACTGACCCTGAGGGATTTTGAGGTAGAGGAGCGAAGAGCTGAAGAGGGGAGGCATTTGCGGAGGGATAGCTGAAGGTATTTTGGACCCAGTCCCTAGAAAGCCTTGTTGACAATGCAGATGGTTTTGAATTTAATCCTTGCATCCAATGGGAGCCAATGGAGAGATTTCAGAGCTTTAGCGATACGATCCCAGGGCTTGAGGCCAAGGACATGTTTTACAGTCCTGTTCTGGATTAGTTGCAGAGGGCGGAGAGTAGAAGCAGGTAGATTTAGAAAGAGGCTGTTACAATAGTCCAACCTAGAGAGAACCAGAGCTTGAGAGACAGTGAGCTTCTGGGGGAAGGAGAGGAAAGGCAGAGTACCTTTGAGGAGGTGCAGTAGGATGTTTGATTTTTTTTTTGAGACATCAGAGATGTGGGTGGCGAAAGAAAGTGTGGAGTCAAAGATGACACTGAGGTTCTTAGCCTTGCAGGTTTGGGTAGGAGGAGGGCCAAGGGAGGCCAACCAGAGAGTGAGGGGAAAGGAGGGTGAAGGTGTGCCAATGAGGAGGATCTCCGTCTTGCTGGCATTCAGACAAAGATCATTGGTAGCACATCAATCCTAATTGGCAGTTAGGCAATTGGAGATGAGAGAAGGTGGCTGAGGGCAGCCTGAAAATGAGTTGTGTCATCAGCATAGCACTGGAAATTGAAGCAGAAAATGGCAATGCAGTGGGCAAGAGCTGCCAGGTATTGGTTGAAAAGCCAGGGTGAGGGGTTAGACCCCTGGGGAACACCACAGATAAAGAGGGAAATAGAAGATGGGAAGGACCGAAGTTGGACCTTGGAGGGTCGATCAGAGAGGAAAAAGGTCAGCCAGGCCAGATCCTGATCGGTGATACCCAGGTGATCAAAGATAAGGTTGAGCAGGATGGTATGGTTGACCGTGTCGAAGGCAGAAGAGAAATAGAGTAGGATGAGGACAGAGGGAATGTTAGAATCAAGGTTGAAGAGCAGATCTTCACAGATTTTCAGGAGAGCAGTTTCCATGATTCTGGCAGCTCTGAAGCCAGACTGGTGGTCGTGGAGACAGTCAACATAATTGGAATGAAGGTTAAGCTGAGAGATGGCCAGCTTTTCCAGGAGTTTGCCCAGAAAAAGGGGTAACAGAAATTGGGCGATAGTTAGCCAGACAGGAAGGGCCGGCTGTGGGTTTCTTGAGAAGAGGATGCACAAGGCAGTGCTTCGGAGGGGAGGGGATGGATCCTGAGGCAAAGAAGTGGTTGCAGAAATCAGCCGGAGTGAGGGTATCAACATGGTCCTTTTGATAGTTTAGAGGAACAGGGATGAACCTGTTTAGATGAAGCTTTCATAGATTGGACCTGTCTAGCAACCTCATCAGGGGAGAAAAGAGGAAAGGATGAGAAAGAGGGAGGGGGAGTGGTTGAAGGAGGGTCAGCATGCACAGGGAGGGGAGGGAAGGGCAAAGGGAGAGAAGGGTGGACAGGATGTCCTGGGTTTTTGATATTAAGTGAGAGGCAAGGGCATTGCAAAGAGCCTGGTAGGCAACG
Source organism: Ambystoma mexicanum (assembly GCF_040938575.1). Taxonomy (NCBI): domain Eukaryota; kingdom Metazoa; phylum Chordata; class Amphibia; order Caudata; family Ambystomatidae; genus Ambystoma; species Ambystoma mexicanum. Next base: position 685,081,996 of record NC_090934.1, on the reverse strand, counting down.
GTAGGGGTAGAAACGGCAGCAGGGTTTGCCAGCTCCTTGCAGATTTTAAAGAGTTCGGCTGAGTTGTTAGATGCTGCAGAGACACAGGCTTGAATGTGGACTTTCTTCTTGGTGAGGACAGAGATTCGGTATTGCCTTTGGAGCAGGCGACAGGCCAGTTTGTCAGAGGGTGAACAAGAAGCCCTCCATTTCCTCTCAACTGCCCTACACTTACATTTAAGTGTGGCTAGGTCAGAGTCATACCAGGAATTGCATTTGAACTTCAAATGGATCCTCATGACAGGTGCAAGAGTATCAAGAGTGCCAGAAATAGAAGAGTAGAGCAGAGACAGGGCAGTGTCAGGATGTGAGCCAGCCAGAGGTGGAGGGGGGAGAGAAAGTGGGTGGCAATGTTGGGGCTAGGCTTGGCCTGGAGGGAAGAGAGGGAGAGATGAGATGAAAGGAGAGGAGAGGAGGGAATGATCGCTCCGGGATAGAGGAGTGGTCAGAGGGATGGAGAGGGGGAGGGCAGAGGAGATCAAGACATTGAGTGTGTGCCTTGCAGAGTGAGTCGGGCCAGAGGGGAGCATGGATAGGGAGAGGGAGTCGCAGATGTCACAGAAGAGTAAAGAAGAGGAACAAGGAGAGTCTAGATGGATATTGAGGTCATTGAGGAGGAGAAGTTGTGTGCTAGAGGCCAAGAGGTAGGAGGCGAGGTCCGCCCACTCAGAGAAATTAGGTGATTTGACCAGTAGGCCGGTAGATAGCAGCCAAGGTAAGAGAGTGGCAAGGAGAGAGAGAGCCTAAAGACGAGGCATTCAAAAGAGGAGTAGGTCTGAGTGGGAATGATAGAGGCACAAATCCACTCAGGAAAGATCAGGGCTACCCCACCAGCGGATCAGGAGGATCTGATATGATAGTTTATTTATATAGTGCCTATACACAATGTGTTTTAAAGCGCTTCAAGGCAAGGGAGGGAACAAGGGAAAATACAATGACAATCTTACATTCTATGAACAGTAAGGATGTGAAATTAACTATCATACTCGGCCTGATAACATTTCAGATAGTGCAAGAGCTAAGACATAGATAAGGAAGGGAGGGGGAGAGTGGGAAGGAAATGAAAACAGACAGGCGAATGTAGCAATGTAGGCGAACAAGCCTGTAGAAATAAACGAGTTGAAATAGGGAAAACTATGGTTAAGACAAAAGACGTCTTGGGTAAAAACAGGTGAGACAAGGCTCTTGGCGAAAATGTACCTGAGATTCTCTATGTTGCCAAAAATAGGTGGTCACAGTCGTACTGTGTAGCCCTTGCAGAACGAATATGATTTGTGTATCCAAATGATTTCCTCATAGTAAAGCCTGCAAAATAGTAACCAAAGGGTGTGTGCGTAAGAGACAAGCTAAGGGGAGCGAGATCTCATTTGCATACAAGATTCTATGCGCGAGTAAAATCGAAACCACGTTGGAAATCTCATGCCTACCTGTTGTCACGGGGTTAGATCCCCTGCGTTGTGGCTCCCGCAGTATGGGTACACACTGAATTCTGAGACCAGACAGAACCTTTTCAAGAGGTATAAGGAGTTCCGGGTGTTACGTACTGTACCGTGGTCACGTGTAACACTTCCGAATCACGTGATATGGTAAAGGAGGCGTACGAGCGAAGTGTGAATTATAAAGCATGTGTCATGTAGGAATGATACATACCAAATGGTACATTGGTTGGCAATAAATAAGCGAAATGTTCAATGAAGCCATTAGTAAATACTAAAGGTATAGGAAATTAGTTGGGGTAGGGAGGCGTACGGGCGAAGCGTGCATTCCAAAGCATGTGGCATGTAGGAGTGATGCGTCCCAAATGTTACATTGGTTGGCAGAAATTAAGCGAAATGTTCGATGAAGCCATTGGTAAATGTGGAAGTATAGGAAATTGATTGGAGTAAACTTTTGCTCCAGACTGAATATAGTGCTGAGTTAATGGATGGAAAGAAAAACTTGTTTGGCTGAACATGCGAGTCCTGATTTGTTGCAATTCTTAGATTTAAAGATCCAAATCATCAATGGGGCCTTGCACACACAAACCTTCAGAAAAACAACGGCTGTGAACGCCATTCTCCATGCCTTGAGCTGCCATAGACGTTCTGTCATAAACAATATCCCATTCGAAGAGTTTCATCGTGTCCGCCGTCGCAACTGTAGCTCCCAGTCTGCATTTGAACAGGAGTGTGTTAGGATCAGGCAGAGGTTCTCTGAAAAAGGCTATTCAGCCCAATCCATCAACAAAGGGTTGGAACGTACTAACAAGATTACAAGAGAGTCGATTTTGGCTACTCACAAACCAAAAGATACTTCAAATCGCACTGAGGTTCAGTTTATCACTCAATATGCCCAGGACAGTGGCAATATGTATCAATTACTTAACAGACATTGGCATTCATTATGTCTCGACCCTGATCTACATGCCTACATTTCCAAACGACCGAAATTAGTCTTTACCAGGAACAAAACTCTTAGAAATCAGCTTTGTCCCTCGTTCTTTGAACCAAAGCCTGCCCATTCACAACACAATACATGGCTCAATCCGAAACCTTCTGTTTTTTTTAAAATGTGGAACATGTAACTTCTGCCAATTCACTCTCGGCAAGAATGTGTTCACATGTCATCAAGGTCTCTAAATACAGATTCGTGACTTTATCAATTGCAAATCAAAGTACATAGTCTATGCCATCTTATGTGTATGCCAAAAGGTGTATGTAGGTTCGACAATTAGAGAATTGCAGGTTTGAATCCGCAAACATTTCGCTCACCTTAAAAGTCAGGATCCCAAATTGCCTCTTGCAACCCACTGGCAAAAATGTCATCAGTTGGATTCGGTTAAAGACCTAAGGTTCATTGGACTGCTACAAGCACATGCCCACCCGAGAACCGGCGACCGACAACTACAACTTTGTCAACTTGAGGCACGGACCATTGCCAAACTCAGATGTACTAGTCTGGGACTCAACAAAGATGCAGAACTGAATGTCTTTCTTTAACTACTCACTCTGATTTCAATGTATTAATGTTGGTACAGTCTCCCTCTGTTAGCATTCTACATCTTACTCCCTTTCGCCCTCCCTACTTTCTCCAGTCACTTTATCACGATATACCAGAATATTTCATTTGAATTAATGACGGGTGTCCGTTCTGTTCTTGCCCACTACTCTCACATTTCTGATGTGCTTGTAATCCATGCAACTTTGTTCACCCCCTGATTTAGGTCCATTTACCTTACCCACTTGGTACATAACACGTCTCCACTCATTTCTCTCATCTGGCACAAGTATACACACATACTTATTCCTATCATCCAACCATATACTTACTTGCGCAACACTAACAGTATCCCCCTTCTTACTAACTATTTTTTATTCGGCCAAACAAGTTTTCCTTTCCAACCATTAACTCAGCACTACATTCAGTCTGGAGCAAAGGTTTAATCCAACTAAGGTAACATTTGGGACGCATCGTTCCTATATGCCACATGCTTTGGAATGCTCGCTTCGCCCATACGCCTCCCTACCCCAACTAATTTCCTCTACCTTTAGTATATACTAATGGCTTCATTGAACATTTCGCTTAATTTTTTGCCAACCAATGTACCATTTGGTACGTATCATTCCTATATGACACATGCTTTGTAATTCACACTTCGCTCGTACGCCTCCTTCACCATATCACGTGATTAGGATGTTACACATGACTGCGCCACGCTGCGTAACCCCCAGAACTCCTTATACCTCTTGAAAAGGCTCTGTCCGGTCTCAGAATTCAGCGCGTACCCATATTGTGGGAGCCACATCGCAGGGGATCTAACCCCGTGACAACAGGTAGGCATGAAATTTCCAACGTGGTTTCGATTTTACTCGCTGTACAAATCAAGACCCGGACCAGGTTTGGGTTGCTGAAATTATACTTTATTCTTGTGACTTTAAACCAAAGAAAGTATAGTCCATGAACTCCTTGAGAGTTACTTCACTCTTAGGCAGCCTTCCAGGGACGTGACATAACCCTCCTAAGGCTCCTTGGTGTCCAGATAGGCCCACCAGTTGTTCCTTCTCTCCTCGTCCTCTCCGTATGACTAGGAAAATCAACAACAAACGGTGGATTAGTTCCCGGGCTTTTATGTGATGTGAGTGACTTGCTTCCCCCCAATGGAAACCTCCCCTGTCAATCTGGCTTCCCATTGGCTGGTATTGCCATGTCCCGCCTCTTTTAAAGGCTGCCGTTGCTTTCCAAAGTGCCTGATTCCGCTGCCTGCCAGGAGAGACCCGCTCCCAGGCAACTCCATCCCGTGAGTCCTCCCCCCTTTGGAAGTCTCTCCCTCCCGCCATGTGGGCTCGTGTATCCGGCCGCTCCAGAGCGGACCGCCTCGCCGAACAAGCCGTCTCTCCCTCCTCTCCCTTCTCGGCGGTGAGAGACGCTCGGCGGGCCGTGTGGGCCGGCTTTCCGCAACCACCCGTGTTTCCTGCGGGTTCGCCGCCACCAACCCGGATCCCGGGCTGCAAGCCCCGGCGTCACCCCTGGCGGGTTCAGGTGGCGGGAGGGGGCCGCGCTTTCCGTCTCGCGGCCTGTTGCCGCGATCCTGTGGAGTCCCGGGGAGGACAGGTGGGATGGGGCTGCACTCTCCGCATCGTGGCCCGCTGCTGCCGTGACCCCGCGGAGTCCCGCTACCCCTCCCGGCACCCCCTCCACTCCGGGTCCCACCTCACACTCGCACATAGAATCTTGTATGCAAATGAGATCTCGCTCCTCTTAGCTTGTCTCTTACGCACGCACCCTTTGGTTACTATTTTGCAGGCTTTACAACAGCCATTATCCTGTATGCCACAACAGGGCACTCTACATACCCAGATACTGGATCCCATTCTACACGTCCAGTGCAAGTTTAGTCCACTTCCTTCCCCTCCCCAGCCTGGACATATCCAAGGCTTCCACAATCCTTTTGGCCCAGAAGAAGGCTGATAATTCTAAAGCCGAAACGTCACTGCAGCAGGCTTTTGCCTGCCTCCAGTCAAACATCAGGGATTTTTCATTTCCCGACGTAGACCAAGGATTGGCCATCACCCCACTAATGTGCAAGACTTCACTACAAAACAGAACTTGGCTTTTCTAAACCAAATTGCAAAATGTCAGACTCTGTACTTTCCAAATAATGCCACACTTGAGTTGTGTGCTCTTTTTTTTCTCCTGACCAAAATGTCTTGTACACAGCTACCTAATGGCACTCACAGAACACAATGTACTTAACTTTCTGTGTGAATTTTCTTTTTGGTATAATTGTATTATATTCTGATGCCATAAACACTGACTGCATTAGAGAGTACTCCAGCTCTGTCAGCAGACCACAGTAGTAGCACAATTGTGTATATATACGCTTTAAAGGGTTCCGGTTCAAACATTAAGAACCTATTATTGTTGCAGACAGGTTCATGTAAAGGAAATATCCTTCTAACTAAATACAAATGTTGGTTGCACTCCTAAATACAGAATCTATGCTTTGCTTTGAATGAGGACAATCCTAGTGTTCAACATTGTCTATTTTTCTATGATCCATACACCATGGCAATATGTTGCACAATGAGTCCTTTTTGCCTGAAGATGTTTATGTGATTTTCTTTTAGACTACATGTAAATAAACACATGTCCCCTGATTGAAAAGGGTGCCCAACAATTGACATGATTTAATCTGTTTTGCTGTTTCCTAGAAAAATGCGAGTCCATGTTTAAGCTCTTGCAAGTTTGGAATAGGGTGATTACTTCTAAACACCACTACAGTTCACTTTCAATAAAACATTCTAAAATCTGAGAATTGTCTAACTTTGATCGGCAGTAACCACCCCCCTTGTTATACAATTTTTCGCCAAGAGCCTTGTCTCACCTGTTTATACCCAAGACGTCTTTTGTCTTAACCATAGTTTTCCCTATTTCAACTCGTTTATTTCTACAGGCTTGTTCGCCTACATTGCAAACGGTTGCAATTGCCTTTTTCTCAACCATTTAAAGGTTTTGAAGTGCTCGCTGCAACCATATTTACGGTAACCAACTTTCTATGTATCGTATGTAGTGATTTCACTTGGTCTGGCTTTTTTAAGAACACCCTAATCTCCTTTTTCAATCCCAATCGAGCTCACCGCGGGCTGGCATTTTACTTGCATCCTTTCCGAATATACTTTTCTCACATACTCTCTAACTTATAGTTTTTGAGACAGTATTCAAGATTTGGACACCTCACCCACCACTTTTTGACAATATTATACCTATACAATCTGGCTTTGGCGCGCTGCTCGAACATATTCTTCCATTAGAATTTAACGCACCGTTTGTGGCACTGAACCAGTAACTAACAGAGGACTCACCAATTGGTCTTTTTGTGAATGCTCTCGTCGTGGTTTTCTACTCAACCACAGCACAAGTAGACAATGAATTGTTTTTGACTGTCCATTTAGGACCTCCCTTCATTTCACTTTTTTCCTTCCCTTTTTTTGGGTCGCATGGTTCCCCAATATCCTGTTTCGGACACAACGTCATTCAACATCTACATTGGTAATGTTTTGTTATATTTGTTTTTGAATACTATTTTGTGCTTATGTGTTTCTTCTTTTGTATTTGGCCCTGTACTCATGATCTGCGTGTGATGTTAAAATGTGTTCTTTCCATTTCTGTTTGTACCGAGGCCTGCACATGCACTTTACTTTTGTTGCTTTTCTGCAATATTATGTTATGTAGGTTTTTGATTTGATTTAACTATATACAGTTTTGCCTTCCAAAGGACCCGGTGTTGGGTCAAAACACGTGTCGGCAGACCTGTTCTAAATTCTACTATAAACTTTCTTTTCAAAACCAGATGGCTTCACAACTTTGACATTCTGTCTGAATCATACTCATTGACAAATGATTGCTATTTTACTTTTGTCTGCTACACCTGTATCCTATTCAACCCACATTATGTGCAGCGCACCTTGAATGAGGCGACACTCCCTCTTTCTTTCTTGCAATTTGTAGTAGTTTCGAGGTAACTACTAGTCCCTCTGGGATGCAGCAGCTTCTATGTCATTACAATCTTGTGGTTTCACATGGGTCTCTCTTATCTACATTGTTGCCCAAGTGCCTCACCTACCCGGCATACCTTGATCCAGTCTCACGCTGACATTTCAGATATGGCTGGAGTGGGGGCTGAGGGGGCAAGAAAAAAGCAATTAAGTTGAGTGGGGAGGAGACAGACGAGGTTGCTTTCATAATAGGTCCAGGGACAATTGTGATAGAGTAAGTGTATAGAGGAAAGTAAGGGAAGGAGGGGAGGAGAGAACAGAGAGTAAGCAGTCAAAAAGAGTGGGCGGGGCTTGCTAAGTGTGGAAAAAGAGTGGCAACCAGGAAGGCACCAGGTAGGCGGGGCTTATGCCAGGTCACCAAGATCCACTTAGGAGAGTGTCAAAGCTCGTGACAGAGATGGCTATGAACCACATCTCTGTCAGACCCAAGACATCAAGGTCTAGTTCTTGAAGGAGGTGTCAGATGTCAGAGGAGTATTTGACAGCAGTGCGAGAGTTGAGTGTGGCAAGATGGAGAAGGTTGCCAGCCTTAAAGACCTTCTGGATAGAGGTACAGATCAGAGGTACATCCTGCAGAGGGGAAGGAACCCTAGGAGGAGCAGAGGAGGAGGTTAAGGTAGCCGAGGGAAGGGGGGGCAGGGAGGGGACAGCAGGAGATGAGAGGAAATTGAGGAGGTGGGGGAAACACCTATCAAAGAGGAGAAGGTTGGCCTGAGGGCGTTGGACCATGACAGTGCCATTAAGGTAGACATTAATGACTAGTTGTAGGAAGCCATGAGAACTTCCCAGCGGGTGCCACCATTAATGGGAGGGGATGAGATAGGAAAGAACACAGGGATCATATGAAAAGTCCATAAATCTGGCGAAGGAACGAAAAAGAGGATGTCGGTGAGGGTCTGTCTGGAGGAAGCATTGGAGTAGGTGTCAGCGACAGGGAGACCGTGGTTGGAGGCCAAGATATCCTTTTTGAATTTCTTCCTGCCAGACTTAGTGAGAAGGGAAGGGAAGTCAATGGAGAAGCAGTTGGAAAAGATAGGAGAAACAGAAAGCGCCATGGTAGTGGAGGCGAAAAAGGAGGGAGAAGCATGAGGGGGTAAGGGAGGTAGGTATGGAACAAAAGAGAGTGGTGAGGTCACTGGGCTGGCAGGTTACAGAGAAACAAAACATCACAAGGAAAGTACAGTAACATTTGCAAAAACAGCATAAATTTGACTTCCCAACAAAAAGCAAAAACAGCAAAATTGGACTTACACCCATTTACACTGCAATATGTGCCACCCTGAGTGCCGTGCAACAAATGTAAACTATAACTCACCAGCCATCCATCACCATGTCTCCTTGCACCCATGCAGCCAGATTCACCCATTTCACATCAATGAAAACACCTCACACAGTTACACCACACCCACTCACAACACCTACACTGCCTGCCCCCCAGAGTGCCATGCATTGAAGGTGCAGGTACCACTTATTCCTTGGCATGTCGTGGTGATGGGATAGTGTGAACACTTTGATCTGGCTAGAGTCAGAAGGACAGTGAGAGGACTCACAAATAGAGATCAGTGAGAGCTTGGAAACCCAGGATCTCCTTGGAAGTACTCCTACTGCCACGAAATGGCATCCCCTGATTAATGTGGCAGCAGGACAGTGCAGTAAACACTGGCAGGGGGGCCGATGGTGTAAAGCCCAAGACAATGGGATGAAAACATATCTGCAATTACATTGTAGACTGGATCTGGCAGAAGGCTGCTGTTCACAGAGGCAGCAGTCATACAGGAAGACAGGGCACAGAGGCAACTGGCATTAAAGGGACAAGCAGACATGAGAAAGGAATGAGAATCAGACGGCAAGGACTCTGCCACACAAATGGGAGAAGGCAAGAGGAAGGGAAGGCAGACTTCGCAGGGACTTGAATAAACGGTGACCAATTTTCTGGCAACTGAAGGAAGCTTTGAGATGCACTGAGCAGCTGTCAACAGGCTGCTGGTATACCATGCATGGGACATGTTGTTTGCCATGCTGAACAACACCTGGCCAGTGGTGTGTGCCTGGTGTCTATGTTTGTCATGCCCACCAACAGGATAGTCCCACAGGTGCACACCTTCCCCTCACCTAGGATCAGGCAGGCAGGACATTCCCACATATTTAACACTCTCAGGTCCAGGGAAACCAGGGTGGGAGCCAGTTGGGCTCATTCTTGGCGCACTTGGTGCTTATTGCAGTCAGTAACACTGAATTAGGCATAGATTTCCTGTTGCCCCACCAAATGGCAGACCAGCAGGCCATGAACACTCTTAGGGAGTGCAGATCCAGTTGATGGGAGTGACTGGCTACAAAAGCCACTCCATGCGTGCTGCCTTGCTTCGCATTGTTTCTGCATAGCAGCTAATGCTTACCGGTGAACTTCTGAACTGCAAGAAAGAAAGAAAGAAGAACAGAGGTTAGAGACCTGATTGCAGCAATCACAGATTTCAGCCTGCAACTCACCAGCTGCATCGCGCAAGTTCTCCTGTCACAGCTCCGGTCTCGCCCATTCCTCAGAAGTGGCGACTTCCATCCCTCACCTGGCTCGTGGTTCTCCTGCTCCATCCCTCAGAAGAGCCTGCTTCCATCCATTACCCGGCTCGTGGTCCTCCTGCCCCCTCCCTCAGAAGCTCCGGCTTCGATACCTCATCCGGATCGTGACTTCACCCACTCCGGAGCTCGGCAACAGACCGCAACTGCAAAGAGAAAGAAAGAAAAGATAAGTAAACGAAAGTGGCATCGGGTAAGCATGCGATGGGTTGATGAAACCTGCAAATAGCTGTCATGGGTATAAGCACTGCTGAAGCAAGAGGGCAGCTCTTTCCTGCACAAAGCCATTGCAGGTCCTTTGAGGCACTAGTGTCCCAACCACCAAGGGACACCCCGAAAGACATTGCCAGTGCCTGGACATTCAAGTAACAGCGCGGAATAGCGCTGATCATCTGCAATGAGTCTGGCCAGACCGCTGAAGGCATCAGCAAGACTTGGGCCACTTGACTCTACAAAGGCCACCCCACAACTGCCTTACACATCAAGGGACAATGAAATGATGCACTATCAGGCCACAGCCGGTCTGGGCCTGAACACCACTGAGGAAACTGGTGGTGCACACCATTATAGATGATAGCGCCCCTGCTATGAACGGCAGGATGGAGAGCCCACCATCATAAACACCCAGGTGAGCTGAGCACCGAGTGGGAGGACATTAAGGGAAACCAGGAGGAGGTCAGGGAAGGCGCTGGGTAGCTCCGCAGAGGTTTCAGGCCGGTAACACGTCTTCTCTCAGTAGGTAAAGCTAGACAGCGCTCAGACGCACAAGCAGTACTAGTCATCCCAAGGGTCCAGGCGCTCCCACAGAGACAAGGTAAGTGTTACAGTGGTGAACATGGCATCCCCCAAATGGCCAGCAATGCTGTGCTGTGTATGGATTTGTTCTCAAGACAGCCCCCCAGAAGGGGCAGAAGGACCAAGAGTGGAATACCTGTGTGGGTAGACATGACTACAAAAGCTCAGTGAATGTGATGCCACACGGCAGGTAAGACGCATGTAAAAACTGCAAGGTAACACTCGCCATCACGCCCATCACCATGTGTCCCAGCACACATACAGCCGGACCTGCCACCCTCATGACAAATCGCCACCATATAGTGGCAGCCTCCCTCACAACAATCACCTCACAACCAGTGCCACCCTGATTAGCATGATAAAACAGCATGCATAGACACACCAGCCTACCATCATCATGTGTTACAGGCACCCATGAAGCTGAACCCGCTCACCTCAGTACAAGGAAAAGAAAAACAATCCCACAAAGTGCCAGACTCCCTGCCACCAACGACACCACAAGTGCCAACCTGAGTGCCTTTGACTTACCTGCACAAGGTACCCACCTGGCTCACATCCAATGCATCCCACCTGAAACAACATTTTGAACTTGCAAAGACATGCAATGTATCAATGTAAAGATACTGGACAACCGTGATAACTAAGCATGAACAACCATCAATATCATCACAGCAAAACTGACAAACGGAGAAAACGCTAGCAGAAAAGCAAACGGATTACAAGCACAGCACAACATGCATCCTGGAAACAGGTCTCACGTGGGCCTTTGGGTCGACCATGGATGCAGGGTAGGAAAAGGATACCAAGTGAGAAGTTAATGTCACAGATGTGGAAGTACAAGTGTGGTAGCTGATGAGGATGACAGAGGGCAAGAAGGAGACAGGACACAGAGTGATGAATGCATAGCAGTGGAGTGGAGACAATGAGGGGGATAGGGGAAAAGTGGTGCAAGAAGGAGTCTGGCTGGTGGCGAGATGAGGATGGATATGTCTGACAATACAGTGGGTAAGGGCAGAGAGAGTGTTTTATGAGAAACCAGGGGGTGTGTCACCCGCTAGTCTCCAGGGATCTCTCTGTCAGGTGGCCAGGACACAGCTGTCGCCTTTGGATCCAGACCCTGAGGGTTGACCATTGTGAGAGGATCATCTAGGTGAGGGGTCTTTGGGGAGTGGGGGTGAGGCAGCTGATGGTGAGACGTGGTATTCCCCCCTTTTCTGTTCATCTACCCCATCCTATTTTATAAGGTTTTTCCAAAGTCCCAACACCGCCCGCCCCCTTTTTCACAAACACTGGGAAGAGTAAGAGGATGACTGAGAGCAACCAGACTAACTCTCTCACATCATACTGGACATGTCCCGTTAAACGGGTCAGGCAAAGTCAGGCACTTTCACTTTCCTGTAAGTGCATACACCTGATACCAGTTGGCTCTCCTCACACGAATAAAAGGCAACACCTAAAGAGACACTCTGAGCAGGGCGGAAACCCAAGCACAAGCAGAACTTCCAGGATGAGGGAACAGCTGCTGGAGCAGAGCAACAGACCAAGGGATGAGAGCAGCAGGTTGAAAACCCCAAGCGTTCCCTACTGGAGGTCGTTGCCTCTGACAGACTGTGAAAGACATTTGGAGAAGGACAGATCCCATAAATGAAAATTGCATTGTGTTCCAAGGACGCCAGCAACCCTTCTGGGCGAACGGCACAGTTGGGGAGGCGAGGCCCAACCTGTGGTACTAACCTTGACTCGTGAATTGAAAATAGCAAAACAAGAAAGAAGCGCAAACAGCCAGTGAGTTGGCAAGTGACCTGAGAGATCGATGTGTGTTAAAGCGGATGAAGTAGCAATAAAGTATTGTAAGTGAAGGCTGCACGTGTGTGGAGGAGACGCAAAGAAAGGCAGACCTGTGAACGAACATCGAAGTAAAAATCAGCTGTGAGATCAGTGATACTAAGTAACGGAGTGTTCCGGCAAAAGGAAGTAGCCCATTCGAAAGCCTCAGTGAAAGGTACATTGTTTTGAAGTTAAAAAACAAACAGAGGTTACCGTGAAGTTTGAGTCAAAGTGGTCCTGCGGTGGTCTGGTAAAAGTTCCATGCACATTCAAAAGTCTTCTAAATGGGTACGAGCCTGATAGAGGTGGATACGAAGTACAGTAAACTTGGGGAAGGGGGCCCCTTGCAAGTTTGTGTTTTGACTGTGACATGAAGGTCTGGGTCGGGCAGAGGGGGTCCTTTGTGAACTGTGTGCTGTAAGGTCTGAGCTCGGCAGAGGGGGACCTTTGTGAACTGTGTGTTGTAAGGTCTGAGCCCGGCAGAGGGGGACCTTTGTGAATTGTGGACTTTACATTGGAAATACAATTTTGGAAAGTCAAGGAAAAGACTTTAACGTGGAAGGCCAGACAGGTCTCAATCCACAGTTTGGAACTGCTTAGAGTATTAGAAACCGAGCCAGAGTGTGTCATCCTGCCTACAGGGACAGTGTTACTCTGTGAGGTGTAACTTGAGGAAGAGAGCTGGTTCAATTACCTTTTTTATTTTTGAACACTGATTTTTCCTTTTACATACATTTCCTCTTTTACACTTTTTGTATAAGACATAGGGCAGGCATTACGTTTTATTGGCATAGGCCATTTTGATTTGACTGACGCCACTAGGACTGTTTTGTTTATCGTTTGATGGTCGAGACTACTCCCATCTTAGTTCTAGGGCAAATTAGGAGTTTCTCCGACCCCAACATTTTCAAAAAAGGTTTTACAAATTGTATCCATTGTGTCAGTGTCATACTTGTGATACCATGCCTTCCCTACAGTGGCCAAGAGAGGAAGACGGAGACAAACATTTGTGAAAGAAGCAACCTGGTCAAAACTACCACATGTAGTGGGTGTGGAAGGACATAAGTGGGTGATGGAGAAGGTCAGACTGGCAAAGAAAGGCCACCTGTGAAAGGTCTATCAGCAACTTAACATCAAAGATACAACATGCACAGCCCACCATGGCATGCAAACAGAAAGAGACCCATGTCTGCAACATCCTTGCAAAGAAGTGCCTACAACCACATACCCATACCCTGCACCAACCAACAAACCCCACACCCCTGTTGCACACCACTGGGAATGGACCTCAGGACAATATGCAGCTGTTCACCCTCCCTCCAACAGACCATGCACCCTTTGCGAGACAGTCCCAATAAGTGTGCGTGAATCATAGGATGCACTTGGAAAACCTACAGAGACAACAGATAAAGACAAGCTCGGGGAGTGGATGATGTACCACATGCATGGGCGGACCTCCCATGGAGTGCAGTCGCTGGATGAATCGGGATCCACTGCAACAACATGGGACATTGTATTGCACCATCCATAGTCATTAATTAGGCATACAGCTCATATGTGCCAATATTTCATCAACCCATTGTTACCTGCACATGCCAACCAGTTGTCCTCAAGACAACTATGGCAGTTGACACCACTGTGTATGGTTGCATGTCCACTACTGCACTCATCATTCTTTTGAGAGGGTAACAGCACATCTCTCAAGAAATAAACAATTAAATGAAAGTGAGTCCATCTTGGATTGGGGGAAAAAAACACATCATGGACAGGGGTATTGAAAAATAAGAATAAAGGGTAAAAAAATACAAATTCTGACCACACCGGTCACATTAAAAATGAAAAAACATGTCCATCCTGGATTGCGGGGGAAAGTCCACCCTGGAGGGGGCAGAGGGTGGGTGCATGTCAATAGCCACATGAGTGGAAAGAAATTGAAATAAATAATTTCCTTCCATGGGCTCATGGGCATCACAGCAACGCTGCTTCCAGAAGCAGGGGTGTGATGGGCCTCCCCCATCCTGCAGTTGATCTGCTAGTGGTTGTGGTGGTAGATACAATCCAAGCAGTGCAAAGTCCTGATCTTACTTGGCCAGGGCCAACTGTGACACAGATGCATGCACCAGCAGCCCAATGTATTTATTTATTTATTTGGTTTGGCAGTGAGGTCTCAATGCACTTCCTCACGAATAGCCACAGAGTCTGTATGCATGCTCACTTCTGACGCATCGAGTTGCTGGGACAGCATCTGTCTCAAGGCGGCCATCTCCTTGTGGAGATGTGTTCTTGTGGCTGAGAGTTCATCATGCATTGCAGTCCTGAAGCATTGCACGCCTCAGGTCCTCTCGATGCGCCCGAGCATCTGCATGTAGGGACTCTGATCAGCCCGTCAGCCCTTGATATTGGCCTCCACGCCAGGTTGGTGGGACCCTCTGCTGTAAAGCCCTCGCAGGACAAGGCCCCGGTGTTGAGCGACGCAGGTTCGCAGGAGATGCTGCCAAACTTTCCACATAACACATTTGTTACACCCACACTACCAAGCCTATATAATCCGAGGATCAGGACCATCTGCAGCAAAGCCCTTGCAGGACAAGGCCGCAGTGTTGAGCGACGCAGGTTCGCAGGAGACGCTGGCCGACTTTCCACGTAACACGTTTGTTAAGTCCACGCTACCAAGCCTCTATAATCTGAGGTTCGGGACCCTATGTGGCAAAGCCCTTGCAGGACAAGACCACAGTGTTCAACAACGCAGGTTTGCAGGAGACGCTGCACGACTTTCCACGTAACACGTTTGTTAAGTCCACGCTACTGAGCCTATATATTCCAAGGTTCAGGACCCTCTGCGGCAAAGCCCTTGCAGGACAAGGCTGCAGTGTTGAGCAAAGCAGGTGTTTGGTGAGGAAGGGGTCTGCAGCATAGACTGACTGCAGATGTTTCACCCTCCTGTCTGCGGCCGCCAGGTAAGAGGTTGGGAGTTTGATTGCTGCACTGCACTTCCTGCCCTCCTCCCGCACCCTCCACCTGCTTCACACATATTCTTGCCCCCTCACCTGCTTGACCTTTCGCACACCAGCTGTGCGCCCCCCATTGCCTCTGCACGCGTGCCGTAACCCTGCCTGGTCCCTCACAATTCCTTGATTGCATGTCAATGTCACCCTTTCTCGTTCCCCTGACCGTGTGATCCGCACTTGCCCAGCTCTCTGCCCGCCTGAAATTCTCAATTGCGTGGTTCCTCGCAACTCCCCTATCGTGTGTCCTCGTAACTTCTGCGCAATTCTCTTCCTCGCCTGCGTGGTCCCTTGCAATCCTTGACTGCATAGTTCCTTGCTTCTCCTTCATCATGTGTCCTTGCAACTTCCTCGCGTTCCTGACAGAGTGCCCCACACATTGCCTCACACTGCCCACTTGGTCCCACGAAATCCTTGACTACGCGGTTTCTTGCAAACTTCCCTATTGCGTGTCCTTGGTACTTCCTCGCTATTCCCTGCCTCACACTTGCCCTGCGTGGTCCCTCGCAATCCTTGACTGCGTGGTTCCTCGCTTCTCCATCATCGTGTGTCCTCGCAGCTTCTTTGTGTTCCTGACCGCATGCCCCACGCATTGCTTTGTGCTGCCCACTTGGTCCCACGCAATCCCTGACAGCGCGGTTCCTCGCTAACTTCCCCTATCGCATGTCCTCACTACTTCCTCGTGTTCCCTGACCACGTGCCCCGGGCATTGCCTCCTGCTGCCTGTGTGGTCCCTCGCAATACTTGACTGCGGGGTTCCTGGCAACTCCCTTACTGCGTGTCTCGCAACTTCCTCACGTCCCTCAACTGCTTGTTCCGTGCACTTCCTCCTGCCCCCCTCTCACTCTTCTGCTCACATGTGCCACTGCTCTGCCTGGAATGCCCTGATCACTGCTTTCCTACTATCCTGTTCTGCCTTATCCTTGCCTACTTAGGTTACCTCTCTTTATTGCTGTTGTTTTCCTCACTCACTGCCCTGTTTACTTACATTGCCTATATTTCTCCTTTTATTCCTCCCTCAGCTAGGTCCGCTTTCGTCGATTTCTCTGTTATTGGTTTTCTGTTGTATTCGCCTCACTGACTGCCCTGTCCTATTCTGTTCTGCTGATTGTTCCGCTGCATTCTCCCTTCCTCTAGGTTCTCATTCGCCAACTACTTTGTCCTTGTTTTGGTTTTGTCTTCTTAGCAAATCATTCATTTAGCAAACTGCTCCACTATTGTCTTAGCTCTTGTCATATTGTTCAATTGTCTACTATTGTCTCGTCCCTATCTGTCACGTCTGCTTGCACCCCTCCCTGTGTCCCCCCGCACCCACTCCTGCCACCCCCTTTCTTCTTCTTCTCTCCTCTCCCTACCTACTCTATGGTGCTCTCTGTTTCTCCTATCTTTTCTAACTGCTTCTCTATCGACTATTCTGCTCTCCTCACTAAATCCGGTAGGCAGAAGTTTAAAAAGGACATCTTGGTCTCCAACCCAGACCTCCCTATAGCTGACACCTATACAGTACCTCCTCCAGACAAACCCTCACTGGCATCGTTTTTGTTGTTCCCATGCCAGACCTATGGACTCTTCATTTGGTCTCTGTGCTTTCTCCTTTCTCTTCTTCTCCCATTAATGGTGGCCCCCGGTGGGAGGCCCTCCTGGCCTCCTTCCACTCCTCTAAGGTCATCATTAATGTTTACCTGAATGGCACGTCTTTGTCCAAACCACTTTTTTCAAAGGGTGGACGCCATCCCCCGAGTCAGCGAGGTGACTGGCCCTCATAGGAAAGCCTTCTTCATGCATACACAGAATCACCC
Source organism: Ambystoma mexicanum (assembly GCF_040938575.1). Lineage (NCBI taxonomy): Eukaryota > Metazoa > Chordata > Amphibia > Caudata > Ambystomatidae > Ambystoma > Ambystoma mexicanum. The sequence continues at coordinate 685,064,923 of NC_090934.1, read as the reverse complement.
TGCTTCATGCCTAGAGCGGTATTGTGTATGCATAAAGCAACACTATTCCTTTAAGAGCAAGCCGGCTGGGCCAGAGAGCGAATGGGGCACACAGTGTACTGCTACACACGTCTCACATGTGGCATGCATGTAAATGACTAAACCCGTCAATGTAGACTTGCGGCACATAGACCTCCTCCTGGAGCCGGTGCTGGTCAGGGCAGGGAGAGGCGTTAGCAGCAAACGGAGAGCGAGAGGGAAAGGCGACTCAACATTTTATAAACCTGTGCCTGCTGTGAAATGCACCATTATAAAACAGCGTCAGTAGTTGTAACGCTTCAATCCATTTGTTTGAAACGTGTTTCGTGTATAATTTGTGATAATCATTGGCTCCCAACCCCCAACACGGCACAAAGGCAGATGGCCCAAAGTGTTTCAATAATCGAAATACACTGGAGAGGCAGGCTGCAGACATGATTAAGATGGATGGGCGGGTGTGCACCCTGATATTCAATACCCCAAACGTTTTAACCTCCATGTAGTACCACCTACCTGCCACCCTGGTCCACTGCGTCATTAACACCAGCACATGCTTTCGATTTCACGGGCAGCAGGAGCTTTAAATTCGCCCACCGGCCGGGATAACGAGCTGTGGGAAGGAAGCAGGTCAGGGCAACCTCCGTCCACATCAGCTGGCTGGAGTGTAGAGCTGTGGTGACGGTGAAAGGATTTGGGATTATGCGCACCAATGCCAGGATCTGTCCTTGACAGCTTGTGTGATCGTGGGGTCTCGAGCGCAAGCGCCTTGGTAAGTGTGAAGCACCTGCTAGAAGGCACACACCCCCTTCAACATGATATCATTCTTCTGCTCAATGAAGATTAAACCTGCTATCTGCGCAGGGAGTATTAATTCTATTAAAAACTAGGGGGCGAGCATTATGCTTCAACTTCTTTAATTTACCACTCTTCAGCAGTTTTAACAAAACTCAAAAAAACTATAACAAAACACTGAAAACCGTCTGAAACAGACTTTTCTTCTTTTGAACTACAATCCCCATAGTCTCTGTAGTCCATCTCACTCCATGCTCAGCTATGACCACTTCCTGTCCCCGAGCTCCTCCTCTCTTTTACTCGCTCTGAAAGTCACTCTGAGAACTCCACACTATGTCCTGCAACTGGCAACGACTTGAACCACTCCAAACGAATGTCGAACTTCCTCGACCGAGGCGACTACCTCTGCTAGTCTCCTACTTCAATTGTTCTTCTGCTCCTCTCCTAGGAATAATAGAAAGCAGAGAAATCAGGGTGGTGTTCATGTATTGACAATAACATCATATTATTATCGCATACGATTATCCATTATAATGCACAATACATCACTTGGGTGGGAATTTAATGCTCGCATCCTAGTCTTTAATAGAATTAATACTCCCTGCGCAGATAGCAGGGGTAATCTTCATTCTATGACAAGACTGGAGGCGAGCATTATGCTTGTTCCACGCTTCCCAACACTGCGACGGCTAAACTCTTGGTCGGCTTGAAATAAAATTCTTTAAAAGTTCGATCATTTGACCAGTCTGCTGTCAACATAATATCTCTAAGAGATAATCCTGTTTTAAACGCTTTAGATGCCATAGCTCCGCGCACCGAATGTGCTCCATACTTCCCCACATCTATCCCTGCTGCCTGCATGATTTCTTTAACCCATCTGGCGATAGTCGCTGTGGATACCCCTTTGAAGGGCTTTCTGCATGCAAAAAGCAATTGCTTAACATTCGCTGCTCTGTATTCTGCCGTCCTGCTCTCGTACTCTTTTATGCAGCTTGCTACGCACCATTTGGGTCTACTCGGGAAATATGGGTAGTGGACTGAGGATGTCCCCATCTTAGTACTTCCCACTATTGTAAATGTTACGCCCTCTGGCCCGAATGACTTCCTATCTACTTCTAGGGCCCTCACGTCTGACACACGTTTACAAGAAACTAGGCACAACAGCATTGCTAACTTTCCTGATAACTGTTTCAGTGATAAATATCTGTTCCCTGGCCAGCTCTCCAATAGCTTAAGAACTGACAGAACATCCCAGACCGTCTTATATCGAGGCTCTGGGGGTACCTTAAATTTGGCTCCTCTAATAAGCCGAACCACAGCTGGGTGCTCACCCGCTGGTACACCCTTGATAGGGAGATGGCCCGCGGATATAGCGGACCTGTACAATCCTATGGTGCGGAACGCTTTACCACCTTGCAATAATTGAGCTAAAAAGTTCAAAATCATCACTACAGGCGCAGAAACGGGATGAACACCTCTCCCTCTGCACCAGCTCATCCACTTGGCCCAAGCCGCGTTGTAGCTCCTTCTAGTGGACGGGGCCCAGGAGTCTGCGATGAGCTGCACAGCCTGAGACAAAATGCCTGGCAACGCCCAGCGTCTCCTGATATCCTGTACGCGATGAGCGGGAGTGTCCCCCCTCACTCTCAGAGGGTGATCCGACCCAGCTGGGTCCGTGAGCAGGTGCTCTCCTTCTGGGAGAAACCTCGGGTAATCCACTGCTAGTTCCATAAGCGCCAGGAACCATACTTGCGACTTCCAGCACAGCGCTACTGATAGCAACTCCGCTGTCTCCCTCCGACACTTTGCTAGAACTCTGCTCAGCATCAGGAATGGGGGAAACGCGTAGTGTGGACCTCTGCTCCATTCTTGCAGGAAGGCATCCGTCCCTTGAGCACCCGGGTCCAGCCTCTGCTGTCTGGGCGTTCAACCGGGATGCGAAAAGATCTATGTGTACTGGCCCCCATCTCTCGGTCATCCTCTGAAACACTGCTGGATCCAGCCTCCAATCGCTGAAATCCGTGAGGTAGCGAGAGTCCCAGTCCGCTATTATGTTCAGCGCTCCGGGGAGGCACTTCGCTGTGACCGACGTCTCAGACTGTAGGCAGAAGTGCCAAAAGTCCTTCACTAGCTCGGCTAGCATTCTGGATTTGCTGCCGCCTAGGTGGTTTATATATCGCACTGCCGATGTGTTGTCCATCTTTAATAGGGCGCACAATCTTATCTCCCCTTTCGTGAAGGCTCTGATCGCGAAGGATCCTGCTAGCAGTTCTAGGCAATTTATGTGTAACTGGAGTTCCTCCTTGCTCTATTTCCCCCCTGTCTGCAGGTCTCCGCACCTTGCGCCCCAGCCCAGACGGCTGGCGTTGGATTCTATAATCAGATCTGGTCTGTCTCCGAAAATGGCACGTGCATTCCAGGCATCCATATTCTTTAACCACCATTCCAGCTCTGTCTTGGATTCCTGATCTAACGGCACTGATTGGTGATATCTCAGGCCTTGCTGCAGATATCTTATCTTCAACCTCTGCAGTGCTCGATAATGCAATGGCCCTGGAAATATGACCTGAATAGAGGCTGCTAACAGCCCTACAATCCTCGCTAGAGTTTGGAGGGACACTACCTCTCTTTGTAGGCATCCTCTCAATTCCCTCTTGATGTTGCGAATCTTCCGAGCTGGAAGCTCGAGTGTCACTTTCCTGGTATCTAGGACGAAGCCCAGAAAGTCCAGTCTTTGCGCTGACTCGGTGTCTGACTTTTCTATGTTCACTAGGAACCCTAGGGAAGCTAAGGTCCTGGACCCATCTTGCCTGGTACTTGAGGGTCTCTCGATCCTTGGATAGGAGCAGTAGATCGTCTAGATAAATGATCACTCTTATTCCTTGCTCTCTCATTGCCGCCGCTACTGGCTTCATCACCTTGGTAAAAGCCCATGGTGCTGAGGCAAGCCCGAAGGGCATATTCTTGAACCACCAGAGCTGTCCTTTCCAGTGAAAAGCTAGGAAAGATCTGAATTACTCTGCTATTGGGATCGTTAGGTAGGCATCCTTCAGATCCAGTCTCGTCAGCCAATCCTTCTGTCTGAGCGAGTCTCGGAGTTGATGGACGCCCTCCATCTTGAAATGTTGGTAGACTATCCAACCGTTCAACTCCTTTAAGTTTATAACTGGACGCACATTCTTTTTTCTGTGCGCTAGAAACATATTGCTTATAAATTCGGGGTCTCTCGGGCACCTTTCTATGGCGTTCTTCGCCGCTAGCAGGTCTAGCTCCTGGTCTAGCAGCCTATGCTCTGCGCGCTCCAGATGCTGCTGATGAAGCCTGTGTCCCTGCACGGGCGGTTGTACGAACTCTAAGCGCATCCCCAAAATCGTTTGTAACACCCAGGCATCGCTGGAAAGCTCGCGCCAGTTTCTCAAGAACATGCCAGTTCTCCCCACCCTGCCCCCCACTGGGGGATAGTGCGCTGCTCTCACCTTGAGTGAATCCTTGACCCGGACCCGATCCTCTTCCTCTGCAACCTCTTGGGAAGTGTCCTCTTGACGGGAAGAAGAAGTCCTGCTGCCTATTCTCCCAGTATTGGGCCCTGGGATTCTGGGGTCTTCTTCCACTCCGGTTGTGACCAGCCGAATGACCCCTGTGGCGACTGGTCCCTCCAAAATCTCGGTTGGGAAAAATCTTCCGGATGGAAGCCTGCGCCTTCTCCAAAGACGTGTAGGTGCCCACAAAGCGGCCCATTTCTTTGCCGAAGGTCTCTCCGAAGAGGAGTCCCTGAGCTGCCTCTCCGGCCTTGTAAGAGGCTAAATCACTAAGCTTCTTGTCAATTTTCAGTAATAGGCCTCTCCAGCGTTCCGAAGCGATGGCGCAGTTCGCATTCCCTAAGAGGCATACTGCTCTCTGTGCCCAGCCTGCCATGGCGTCGGGGTCTACCTCGTCCCCCGTATCTCTGGCTCTCTCAGCCAGATCCATGATCTTCGCGAGTGGCCCCGCCAGGTCCAACACTTTCTCCTAGCAACTCCTCCAAGATCTATCAATACCCTTACAGGGGTCTTTGCTTGTTTTCGATACGAAAGTTAGCATTTTGGGGCCCAATTCTGGTGTCTCGCCACTTTTCCTGGGAGGTCCGGCCTTGGGCACTCCGCTCGAAGTCTCTGGCGAACCTCCTTGTCCAGCGCTTTTCTTAACCTTTTGGTCATATACTGAGCCACTCCTGGCGAGGGCTGCCAGTCTGAGGATCTCAGATTCCGGATGCTGTCCGGAATCCGATCAAACATACCTTCCTCCTCCTCTTCGAGGTGTTTCTTCTTGTGGATTCTTTTGCCTCCGCTGGGTCTGGGTTCCTCCTCTTCATTTCGTTCCTCCTCATCTTGGGAGGGAGGATCCCCTTCCTCTGGCTCTTCTTCCGAGCCGGGGTTCTCTTCTCCATCTCCTTCTTCCCCTGGAGTGGGGGTCGTGAGGTCTGGCACAGTCTGACGCTGCATATATGCTTCACGGAGCTTCACGAAAGCATCAACGACATCCAGGGCCTTATCATTTGCCCCATCCGAAGGGCCCTGGGGTCGAGAGGGGCTTTCCTCTTTCGGGCCTTTGTACTCCCAATGACCCTGATTCCGAGGGTTCCGTGGGCGTGTGCTCTTTTCGTCCGGCGCTGTCTAAGGGCTGGATCAGCATAGCCTCTAGGGACTCCAGCCTATCTTGAAGGGGTTTAAACCCTTGCACCACTGCATCTATAAGTGAACTTCCCAGCACCTCCTTGAAGCTGGCAGCAAGGTCTGAAGGCTGCTCCTCTTGCTCCACTCAAAGTCCAACGTTAAGGGATGGTGCTGTGTGCCTGATGTACCCGTGAGGGTGTCACTGCACGCCCTTTCACTATAGGTGCTCACAATCTATTAAAATAATAAATCCTTTATTGTCCGTCTCTTACTTTTAATAAGTATATATATATTTATTTTTTTTATAGTGGCTGCGCCGGACTTATAACAGTTTCTAAATGAGCCTTGCAATGGGCGTTATTCGTGTTGGCCTCACTGTCTGTGAGGAGCGCTGTGTAAGCCTCAATGAAATGCCTTTCTTTGCCACGTGAGGCTGTATTCCTTCAGCCGCTGCCTGCTGATTGCTCTGCGCTCCGAGTGCATGATAATAATACGAGCTCCTGCTCGGAACTCGTTCGAAGTATTCTCTGCAGCTACCGCGTAGTTTAATAGACAAACACCGCCGGGCCCGGTCTCCTGGAAGTGCTCCGCTCCGCGTCGCAGGACTGAAGCGTGACTGCGGAAGCACCCTGCTCACTCCAGCTCTGCCCCTGCAAAGGCGGGGGTTGTAGGGCCCCAGCGTGCAAGAGCGCTGCTGACCCCGCCTCCCAGAGGGAGGGGGCGGCTCTCAGAGCTTGGAGTCTCCGCTGCCTCGCCTTCGCACTGGAGGGGCTGGGGCTCCGTATCTCCGAACGGCCCCACAGAGCCGCGGCAAGCTCCTCAACTACGGGCAGCCATCCCTAGGGTGCCGTAAGTGCGCACGGGGCAGGCGTGTCGAGGAGCCACCTGCTCGCACGAACGAGCTACCAACGTGGGCTGTCAATATGACGCCTCCTAATGACATTGAATATGCACTTCTTATCTCATATGTCTGACATTAACGCTGCGCAGCGCCAAAACATGATATGCATTCCTGCGCTTTAGTCTGAAACCATATGTTAATAACGCTATCCTAACTCTACGAGCTGAAACTATCACATTTCCACATTCAGTAGGAGAATAACTAGAATAGTACTTATCTGCTTGAAGAGCAGTAAAAGAAGAGGAGGTGCTCAGGGACAGGAAGTGGTCATAGCTGAGCATGGAGTGAGATGGACTACAGAGACTATGGGGATTGTAGTTCAAAAGAAGAAAAGTCTGTTTCAGACGGTTTTCAATGTTTTGTTGTTTTTTTTGAGTTTTGTTGAAACTGCTGAAGAGTGGTAAATTAAAGAAGTTGAAGCATAATGCTCGCCTCCAGTCTTCTCATAGAATTCATTAAGTAATTGTGCACTTTTGGGGGATTATGGCCCGAGTCTTGAAACAGGATCACACACTTAATTTAAGTGGTGAAGCTGGGAGTAGTCTGCAACTTGACCTCATATTCTCTCAGGTCTAATTAGAAATGTCTTTAATGTGCGGATTTCATGAAAACTCTTTCATAAAGAGAACTTCAAAAGTGCACAAATCATAAACCAGTTTGACAAATATATGAACCCCTATAGAAATATGTTAAGTCAAAAAGTAATGTGTCCAGTAGCCTGCCTATTACAGCAACAGGCATATACTGCTTTTGAACAACTGAAGGTAGAGACAGCTACTCTTCCATTTCACCCCCTCCCCTTCATTCTGAATACTATTATGATTAGTAGTAGTTTTTGTATAGTGCACTATGCACATAACGTCTTTAGTTTTGTGACAGCGAGGGGAATGGCAGCACGAATGACAAAACTCATCAAATGCACCACTTATGAGATAACACAATGTGTCGAGTGCTCATTGCAACACGCATAATCCGCAACAGTAAAGGTTCGAATCTTGCAATCGCAGACTCTGGTGGCACATCTGAAATCCCTGAGGTATCACACTGCCCCAGAGAAAGACTCAAAAGCCCTGAGTCTTCGGACCAATCTTGGAGGTATGTGTGGGCTTCTTGCCAGTGAGGCATGGGAGTCTACTGGGCCATTAGGGGCGTCTGGTGGCCCTTGGGCTCCTGCTTGTAATAGAACGTAGCATGCTTCTGCTTGCACTGGTGGCATGTGGGGAATGGGGACTTCAGCTGATACTTGGATGCAAGGGGCTGCTGCTGCCACAGACACGACATTCCATGGGGTGAGTGACATGATGTGGCATGCCACATGGGGTGGACAGTATAGTTTGAGATAATTGCGTCTCAGGACAATTTGTTCCTTTCTCCAACTGCACGTGTCAATGACATTTTAACAGCCATATTATGTAGGTGTAATCCAGCCGTGGAGTGTGGTTATTTGCCAATTAAACTAGGCACGTGTTTACGCACTTTGAACTAAATGTGTACATGTCACTTTATGTTTACTTACTGTGCATATATTAGTGGGTGTCAGCATTTGATTTTCACTACGGTGGGGGAGCATAGATTAGTGAGGGAGCTGTACCCATTCCCAAGTCGAAACAATACGTTGTACAGAACATTTTGCACAGGGCTCAAGTCCTGAAAATGTAAGTGTCGGACTCATCAACAAACGCGTTTTTTTGAAAACGTTAAAAGGTGTCCATGTTTTAAACTCCAAGAACCAATGCAAATGTTTTCCCTGGCACATGCAGTACCGAAATGGGATATTTCCCCTTTAGTTGCTTGTTATTTTTCATCAGGTAATGTAGTGCAGTGGTGAAGTGTCCGGTCTATAAACCTGATGACTGCAGTTTGATCCCTGAGGGCGGCTTTAATTAATAAATTCAAAGAGGACAATCAATATTTCTTTTTTTAGCTAGGGGGGGGAACTGAGTCCCCCTTCTGAATAAAGTGGGTGGACTCCATCCGCCCGAGGTTACCCTCGACTTGAGCCCTGATTTTTGCAGCAGGACTAGGAAGAAAGCCATATGATTTACAGGAAGGTCTAAACATGTAACTTCTCAGCAACAGTCACCTAACTTGCTGAGTTGTCTTTGCAGAATTCTGATATAGGATCCCCTGCTACTCCCACACAACAAATGTGTCCTGCCTACCCCTCCAAGGATCAGGTGGTCTATTAATGAGGCTCCCTTCCCATTCTGAAGTGAGCACCACTTGCTAATTTTGCAAGATGCATGCTAACATGACACAAAGCATGAGCTCAGCAGGAGAGGTGCAGAAACCCTGCCACAACCAGTGATTTAGATTAGCATAGCAAGGAAAACAGATGCAAAGAGTCCCTCTTTCCCTGTGAACTCAGTGACTATGCTTATATTATTGAGCCCCCCACTTTTTTTTTTAAAGATTTGATCCTAATTTTTTTATATTTGAAGACCTGAAAAATTGCTTACTTCCATGTCTCAAGATCTCCCAGGTAAATAGGCTCTATTGCACTATGAGGAAATCCTGTGGTAAATGCAATCTGCCCTGACTCCCTCAGGCCCAATCCCTGTCCCGACATGACATGCTTGGAGTTTTTCATTTCACAGCTTTATCTGTAGGGTCTGAAATAAAAGCATATTTCTAGTTTGGACAATATGGCCAAATATATACACAATAAAATTGGGATATGCCTATTAAACAGCAGTTAACTTCAGCTAGTAAAGCACAATTTCAAGGACGCTTTTGAGGCCTCTCCTCTACTGCTGCACCTGACTGATCAGCGCACTGGTCACCTGGTAACTCTCTGAACTCTGGCTCCTGCATCTCCAGTGCCCCTGCACTGCCTCCCAGCTCCCCAGCACCTAATGGTCTGTATCTGCAACCCTACAGCCCCTTTTCTCTGCACTTATGAGCCACCTGCTGGCTGCACTTGTGAGTTATCTGCACTTCCTCCTTCCACTTCTCCCCTTCTCTCTTGCCCGCACTTGTGCGATCTGAATAACACAAGGCCTAATAAGACTGTTATTTTGTCCTCCCTCTATCTCCACTTCCTTGTCTCATCTTGCCTAGAAATACTTGTGTACAGGCACGTGATAAATGCAACATCATATACCATATTTTTGCAATACCTTCCATTAAGATGGTGTTTTCAAACAAAAGTTTCAAAAATACCTTTTACAAATAATATTTCTACCAATTTCATCAGAGAAAAGATGTGTTCAAGTTCCTGAATTGCAGACTGGTTTGGTCTCAAATCCCAGCTTCTCCACTTAAGCAAAGTGTGTGCTCCCGGGGAAATCCTTTCATCTCAATATACCTTCTCTGCCAAAATTAAAAGTCTATATGAGATATTCAGCTCACACTGTCTTCTTGTTCACAAAAGCCTCACTCATGATGTTTCCACACAGGTAAATATTAACGGTGAAAATGTTTATACTGGGCGTCAGTTTATTTATTTCCTACCTTGTTTATGGCAACAAGTTTTTAATTTAACTTTCCGTGATACCATTGCGTATTGAAGACTCATTATGTAACATTTTGTGTAATATCACTGATGTCTCTATTCCTGCAATAAAAATAGTGGGGCCCAAACCATTTGCCACCCAGGTCCTCGCAAATCCTAGTACCGGCCCTGTTTTTAATATTATGTTTTCACAGCGCAACCTATTTGTAATATTTGTGCCCATCGATGCTAGATAAGGTTTTGGTAATGCATTACAAAGAAACATTTTTTATTCCTGTTTCCAGCCCCAGTAGAGCATTGCTAGAAGGTTGAAGGCGATGACACGGAGGGCAGCTTATCAGAACTCATTCTCGCTGTGTTGCTATTTTTTGACATCACAAACTGTGATCGCTGGCTTGTTAAGGTTTCAGTGCACTGTTAATCATGGCCTACTTTCATTGCAATTTGTGATTGTGTGTTTAAAATGCATTCGTTTCTTCTGGGTTGCTCGATTTCAGGTGTTATTGTTTCACTGCAATGTTTTTTCCCTGCATTTTCTGGATTTGGAATCATCTTCTTTTTTCTTGTGTTTGTTTCAGTATTTTGTTTAATTTCCTGTGTAAGTGACTTCAATCCAACAATCCAACTAAGTCAATGCCTAGTCTCGGATGCCCAATGGAAGCCCTTATTAATATATTTTGATGTCAAATTCTTTGAATCTGGATGATGAACCCTTATATAACGCCGCTCTCTTTGAATCCCCCTGACCTCACTGAGCCAAGAAGTAGGTTTGTTTTGCAAATTAAAAGGTTTATTGGAAAAATTAAACAATATATATATCACACTTTTATGAATAAATTAATATTTTATAGCACGCTTATGAGTATAATAGTGATCAACAATGGATAATATTACAATAGCACAATTCTTTAATCACTTAAGAGTTGGTATAGAAAGAATAAGGTAGCAGAGAATACTTTGTATGGTTTCAAGGAAATGCAAGATGGGAAAGAATGCAACACAGAAATAAACTTGATATGGTTTCAACAAGAGATAATATGATCACTTTTTCCCCTGTGACTACTCACTCCCCCCTTATGCAATATGAAGAGATGGAAAGGAGAGCACACAGGTTTCCAGAATACAATCAAATGCAGTTCAGTTCCAGTTCCCCCCAGCAAGCTTAGAGAAACAGGGATGATTTTAAAACACAGGCCAAATGCTTTTAAATGTGGTTGCAATGGATGAGAAAATATGCTAAAATGATTTTTCATTCACTAAAGCAGATTCAGGGTAGGTGATAGTTACTTTAGATTGGTACAGGTCAACACTAGCAATGATTCATGAATGAATATCAGATTGAAAAGGAAATTCAGCAGTTGCAAGCAAAAAACAGAAATTTTGACAGGTGGTGAAATGGAGCTAATTTTTCAATTCGTGGCACTTTTTCCGTGTGCGTATATCGCGATTACGGAAAAACTATAAGGAGTTGGAATGGGGTTTGTTGGACAGCTTAGGATCTTAGCTTTAAAATGACAGTTAAATCTCGCTTCTAGGACGTGCGGTTCAAAAGATACGGACGGTTTTGTGGAGGTAGATTTTCAAAAATAAAGCCAAGATTTCAGAATGACAGATGACGCTTTTCCAAATTTGAAATCACAGGATGGACACAAGATTCGGAATGCAGTTCTGGACAGGTTGAAATGGTTTTAATAAGATTATTTTTAATTAAGAGATTGGTTCTGTACAGTTCTAGGCTGGATACTCACTCCTAGTTTTGGACTGGAATGGGCCTTTGACTGCACTCTCGCCACCGGAGGGTCTCAGGCCCTCTAGGTTCTGGTCACAGCACACTCTCTGGTCTGCTCTCGGCACTGCACAGCGGTCTGGTCTGGGTCTGACGGGTTCTGGATACAGCTCTGCTTTCTGGGTCTGGATCTGGCACAGGGTTCAAGCCAGAAGCAAAACAGCTCGCCCGGCTGTTGAATAGTTTAGTTAGGTTGCTGGATTCTGAGGCCTGCTGAGAGGAGTTCAGCTTGTGGATTAGGCCTCAGATTCTCCAAGGTTCTAGAGTTTGGGTTCCAGAGTTTTGTTTCTGGAGTCTGTCTGGAATCTGGAGCCTCAGGAGTCTGGAGTCTTTGTCTGGATATGGTCAGGCAGCGTGCTGCGCAGGAATCGATGAGTAGTGGAAAAATGAGTGTCCCTATCTGGGTCTCAGTGGTTCTTTTTATGTCTTTCCAAAGGGGGTGTGGAGGCTAAATTTCTATGCCCAACCCTCTGAGGATCCTGATAGGTTAAAGGATTTACTGTCCTCTGACTGGAGAAAGGAGTGGTGAGTCAGAATGAGTCAGAGTGATGCTATGTTTATGGCTTGCGGAAAGAACACTCCCCTTTGCATTTACTTAGAAAAACAATTTTTCATGACCAAACATGTTTCCCAGATAGACAAGTTGTTGAGAATACATGTACATATCCCATATTAATTAAGACAGGTCTCTTGTTTAACCCTGATCTTTCTAAGAGCTTGGGTTCAGAAATGACAACTTATTCGCGATTTTACTGGGTTTCGCAATATTGGTTTTGCACCAAATCTTACACAGAGGTACACACCCTCCCTGAGCATATTACTGGAAGTTCTTAGGTTTCTAGCATAAACTCTGCATCCACAATATTAATAATTACGGGGCTTGGCCTCAGAACATCCCACAGCGTCCAACTTAGTCTTGAACTGTGAGTGCATTTTTCATTTTAAGACTCTCAAAGTTGTACATTTCTGTCAGCTTGGAACACTTTGTAAATTGCAATTTTATAAAACATATATTTGCTCTCAATTGAATTCATCCATTGGTTTATCTCCGCCCCCAGAAGCTTGGCTCTGACTCAGAGGTCACATGTCTTGTTTTTCCCAGAGCAGTATTGACAGTTACACCCAACATCAGCATATTCTATTCAATTGAAAAAGTCTATTGTCTTGTTTTTCCTGCCAGCAGAGCATCAGTCCAGGGTGCCACTCTCCATCCGATTAACAGGACCATGTGATTTCCTGCCTTCTGGTGTAGAGGCCTGAGAAGAGTAGGTCTGAAGAGTTCTCATAGAAAAGCAAGCCTTTTGAAGTCTTAGCTACATCAGGTTACTGTTCTGATCAATTGCAATAGAGTTCCTTGTGAATAAAATAGCATTATAAACTGAGAATAAGCAACATATCTTTAATCAAGTCTTTTTCCACATTAAATCAATGTGTGACACTCTATATGGCATTTTGATAGACTTCTCTGCTTTGGCTTATTTAGCTTCTGCAAGACAGCTCTCCTGTCAGGATTAGGAATCGCCAGCAGTTGTCAGTGGCGAGCACCGGTATTGCACCCATTTTTGACAGCTGTCTTTAAATCAAATGTCTTTAACATGGGCTTTTGTCCTAATAACATATGATTCTTGCTGACATTGTACTGATGTGGATTCTTGCAGTAGAGTAATGTAGAACACCCAACAAGAAGTTGCATCCTTTTGGTGGTTTTGTGAGGCATGATTTTAGAAATTTTGACAATCAAGAAAATGAATTCCCAAACAGCTCTGGGTTGCTTTTGACAATCAGTATTGCTATTTCCAAGTGGTTTCAGGCTACTGTGTGGGTATCCCAATGGTGGTTTTAGGCAGTGATCTCCTGTGCTCACTGACATGGCAAAAGTGGGTGGCAGCCTATTTTTCAGATTTTTACTGCGCATTTTTGGATGATCTCTGGCGAGCAGCATGCTTTCCGGCGGCCATTATGATGTTTCCGCTGCCAGTAATGCACAGTTCTGTTGTAGGGCTTGGATGAGTGGGTTAAAACATCCCCCACCTGAGAGTTCCATGCCTTTAGAATTGGGTATAGCTAGGTGTCCTCGCTTTACCTCAGTTCATGTGCTTTCTATGAAGGGCACATATGGGAGCCTCACACTCTATCCCTTTCTCGCACCCATTTTATTATATCTCCATCCCATTCCATAAAAAACTATCTAATTCCATCCTATACCCAACCTCCCCCTTACCATCTATTATAAAGTAGTGCTTGGAGGGCTATACTGGTGTGCAATTGGCACAGCTCTAGAACAGTGTCTGTGTCAACTGATGTTGTTTCTGAACTTGGAGGCACCGCAGGAAATGCAGTCTACTGTGGACAGATCTATGTAGTACCCCTTAACAGGCACACAACTGATGTCAAGTCCTGTGATGCCACTCCCTGTCACACAACTTCCTGTGATGTCACTTCCGGTGATATCATTTTCTGTCACACAACTTCCTGTCACTTTAACACGTCCTGTGACATCGCTTCCTGTTGGCTATGACAATGAGTCCCCCCCACTTCTTTTTTTAGGACTTGACCCCTAGGTTTAGCCCTGATCTTCCTGGAGTGGATTCCTGCCTCTGTCATTCCTATGCAGGGCTACTCCTCTTTCAAATGCCTCGTCTGCAGGCTCTCTCTCTCTCCTGGCCATTCCCTTACTGTGGCTACCATCTATCAACCACCTGGTCAGATCTCTTCCTTCCTCTCTCAGTGGGCGGACCTCTCCTCTTCCCTCCTGGTCTCTACCACTCAACTCCTCCTTCTGGGAGACTTTAACATACACCTGGATGCTTCCTGTCCTTCCTCTGGACTCTTTTGCGACCTCTGCGACTCACACTCTATTCTCCCCTCTGGCACGACTCACTCTGCAGGGCACATTCTGGAAGTTCTGATGTCTTCAGACCTTCCCCTTTCTATCCCTCTCACCACTCCTCTCTCCTGGAGTGATCACTTTCTCCTTTCCTCCCAGCTCACCCTCTCTACCCCTCAGACCAAACCAACTCCAGCACTGCCACCTACCTTCTCAGTTATCCGACCCAAGAAGCGTGTGTCAGTTGATGCTTTTGCAGCCACTTTCTCACCCCCATCCCCCTTTGGCTGACTCATACACTGACAGAGCCCTTTCAATGCTCTACTCTGCTACGTCTGATACTCTTGATGTTCTTGCCCCTGTCATGAGGATTCCCTTGAAGCCTAAATCCAAGTGCAACTCATGGTACGACTCAGACCTTGTCACCCTTAAACGCAAGTGCAGGGTGGCTGAGGGGAAATGGCGTGCTTCTGGTCTGCCTCCTGCTCCAAAGGCAATACTGGCTATCTGTCCACACAAAGAAGAGAGCCCAAATCCAAGCCTGTGTCTCTGCGGCATCTAATAACTTGGTCAAACTCTCTAAAATCTGCAAGGAGCTGGCCAAACCTGCTGCAGTCTCTACCTCGCCTGTCCTTTCCCAGGCCCTCTGCACGGCCCTTGCTTCTCATCTCATCTCCAAAACCCAAGACATCCTGTCCTCTCTCTCTTCTTCTCCCTCTCTTCCCCCTACTCCCTGCTCTTTCTCCAGCCCTTCTTCGGCCACCTCTCCTCCCTCCTTCTCTGCCTTTCCCCTGTTCTCCCCAGACGAGGATTCTAGACTAGTCAGATCTATGAAAGTCTTGTCAAAACAGGTTCACCCCTGTTCCTCCGAAACCATCAAGGACCACATTGACACCCTCGCTCCTGCCCTGGCTGACTTCTGCAACCACTCCTTCACCACAGGAGTGCACTCCCTTGTGCACCCCCTTCTTAAGAAACCCTCTACCAACCTGTCCTGCCCAGCTAACTATCGCCCAATCTCCACCACTCCTTCCTGGACAAACTCCTGGAAAAGCTGGCCATCTCCCAGCTTAATCTTCACACTGAATCTGATGGTTGTCTCCATGAATATCAGTCTGGCTTCAGAGAAGCCAGAAGCACAGAAACAGCGCTCGTGAACATCCTGAAGACCTGCTCTCCAACCTTGATTCCAACACTCCCTGTGTCCTCATCTTACTTGATCTCTCTTCTGCCCTTGACACGGTCAAACATGCCATCCTGCTCAACTGTCTCTGTGATAACCTGGCTATCACCGATCAGGCCCTGGCTTGGCTGACTACTTTCCTCTCAGAACGACCTTCCCTTGTCCAACTTGGGTCCTTCCTCTCCTCTATCTCTATCTCTACTGGTGGTGTTCCCCAGGGGTCTACACTCTCTCCCCAGCTGTTCAACCAACATCTGGCACTTCTTGCCCACCACATTGTCGCTCTCTTCCCCCAACTTTCAGTGCTTTGCGGACGACACTCATCTCATTTTCAGGCTCCCTTCCGCCACTTCTTCTCCTTCTCTCATCTCTGACTGCCTGTCTGCTATACAGGAGTGGTGTGCAGCCAATGATCTCTGTCTTAATGCCAGTAAGACTGCGATTCTCCTCATCGGCACACCTGCACCCTCCTTTCCTGTCACTCTCTGGCTGGCCTCTCTTGGCCCTCTTCCTGCTCCCCTCTATGAAGCTAAAACCTCAGGGTCAGCTTCGACTCCCCACTCTCCTTCTCTCCTCACATCTCTGACGTCTCTAAGAAGTCCCACTACCAGCTGCACCTCCTCAGAGGTATTCTTCCCTTCCTCTCCTTCCCCCAGTAGCTCACTGTCTGCAGAGCTCTGGTTCTCTTTAGGCTGGGCTATTGCAACAGCCTCTTTCTAAATCTGCCTTCTTCTACTCTTCGCCCTCTGCAACTCATCCAGAACAGGACTGCAAGACTTGTCCTTGGCCTCAAGCCCAGGGATCGTATCTCTCCAGGACTGACATCTCTGCACTGGGTCCCAGTGGCTGCGAGGATTAAGTTCAAAACCCTCTGCATTGTCCAAAAGGCCTTCTGGGGCCTGGGGCCTCAATA
This sequence comes from Ambystoma mexicanum, assembly GCF_040938575.1. Classification (NCBI taxonomy): domain Eukaryota; kingdom Metazoa; phylum Chordata; class Amphibia; order Caudata; family Ambystomatidae; genus Ambystoma; species Ambystoma mexicanum. Next base: position 685,048,397 of record NC_090934.1, on the reverse strand, counting down.
CCTTCAACTCTCTCTTCCTAAATATCTTCATTCTCGAGCTCTTCGCTCATCTGCCTCCAACTCCATCAGGGCCAATCGCTTCTCCAAGCAACGAGTTGGTGGTAGATCTCTTCCTTCCGCTGGGGCCTCCCTCTTGAACAGCCTCCCTGCATCCCTGAAACTTGAGGAGAATCATCTCCGGTTCCAGAAGCACCTCAAAACCTTTCTCTTTGCTTCTGCTTTTTCTCCTCCTCTCCCCTGCTGATTTCCTGGCTGAAACTGAAACTGCACTGGTTACCTGGACACCATCTGATCTCGGGCCCAGGTCCCCTCCCCCGCCAGTTGCACATCTGCACTGCCTTCCAGGCAACCCCCGCACTTGGGGACTGTTTTGTATCCCTAGAGTCCCACTATCAGCACTTGACACCTGATGTCTGCACTTACCCTTGCACTTGCCACCTGCTGGCCGTACTTTTATTTATTGTTTATTTATTCTATTATCCCATGTAATGCATGGTCCCCTCCCTCTTCCCCTCCGCACTTTTCCCCTTCCCCCTGACCTAGTAGGATTGTTGTATGTCTTCCCTCTGTTCCCCCTCCCTTGCCTCATCGCGCCTTGAAACACTTGTGTATAGGTGCGATATAAATGCCATATCACATCGTGTCTGACCGCGGCACACAGTTCACTTCGGTGTTCTGGTCAACCTTGTGCAAACAACTAGGCATTCAACGAGCTTTGTCTTCAGGATACCATCTCCAAAGTAATGGGCAGACTGAAAGGCTTAATGCCACGCTCGAACAATACCCAAGATATTTCTGTAACCAAGAATAAGATGACTGGGCTCATCTCCCCATGGCAGAATTCACATACAATAACACCAAACATACTGTCATAGGTATGAATCCCTTCTTCTGCACTTGGGGTTATGACCGTAAACACATCCCACACAGGGTTTTCATCCACCAAGACACCCAGAATCAATCAACTCCTGGAGGAGCTTAGGTGTACTCACAAAGAGGCACTCTGATCCCTAGAGCTAAGTAAGAAGTGCTCCAAGACTTGGGCAGACAAGAGGAGACAAAACCCTTCTTGGGACATTGGGACCAAGGTATGGCTTTCCACAAAATACCTCCCTAGGTGGGTACATTCGGGAAAGTTCTCCCCTCGCTATATTGGTCCTTTCCCCATAATTTCAAAAGTTAATCCTGTGGCCTTTTAACTACAGTTGTCCTATCGAATACAAAGAATACACCCCATATTTCATTGTTCCCTTCTTAAATCTTATGTACCCAACCCATATTCTTGAAAAATCCCAAGTCTGCCTATCAGCAGAGACCAGGAAGCAGAGGAGTATGAAGTGTCCAGATTGGTGGACTCCCGGTAGAAAATTAGCTGGGCAGGAGCGGTCCGCTGAGGGTTTCTTGAGAAGAGGGTGCACACGAGAGGGCTTCAGGGGGGAAGGGAAGGCTCCAGTGGCAAAGGAGTGGTTGCAGAAGTCAGCCAAGGCAGAAGCGATGGTGTCAATGTGGTCCTTGTTGGTTTTGGAAGAACAGGGAAGAACCTGTTTTAACAAGACTTTCATAGATCGGACTTGTCTAGAAACCTTGTCAGGGGAGTACAGAGGAAGGAAAGAGAAAGAGGGAGGAGAGGTGGCCACAGGGGGGGCGGAGGTAGATGAGAGAGGAGAGGGAGGAGGAGAGGACGAGAGGGTGGACAGGGTAACCTGGGTTTAAGAGATGAAATGAGAAGCCGGGGCCGTGCAGAGGGCCTGGGAGGGGACAGCAGAGTTAGAGACGACTGCAGCAGGATTGGCCAGCTCCTTGCAGGTTTGAAAGAGTTCGGCTGAGTTGTTCGATGCCGCAGAGACGCGGGTTTGGATGTGGGTGCTCTTCTTAGTGCAGACAGAGAGCTGGTATTGCCTTTAGAGCAGGTGGCAAGCCAGTTTTTCAGAGGATGTGCAAGAATCTAGCCATTTCCCCTCAGCCACCCTGCACTTGCGTTTAAGGGTGACAAGGTCTGAGTCATACCAGGAGTTGCACCTGGCTTTGGGCTTCAATTGGATCCTCATGACAGGGGCAAGAACATCAAGAGTATCAGAGATAAGAGTGGAGCATGGAAAGGGCTGTGTCATGATGTGAGTCAGCCAAAGGAGGCGAGAAAGTGGAGGCAAAAGCTTCAACTGATACACGCTTCATGGGTCGGATGACCGAGAAGGTAGGTGGCAGTGCTGCAGTTGGCTTGGCCTGAGGGGGAGAGAGGGAGAGATGGGAGGAAAGGAGAAAGTAATCACTCCAGGAGAGAGGAGTGGTGAGGGGGATAGAGAGGGGGAGGTCTGATGAGATCAGAACATCCAGAGTGTGCCCTGCAGAGTGAGTCGGGTCAGAGGGGAGAATAGAAAGATAGAGAGAGTCGCAGAGGTCACAAAAGAGCCCAGAGGAGGACAGGAAGCAGCCAGGTGGATGTTAAAGTCTCCAAGAAGGAGGAGTTGAGTGGTGGAGGCCAGGAGGGAGGAGGAGACGTCCGCCCACTCAGAGAGGAAGGAGGGGATCTGACCAGGTGGCCGATAGATAGTAGCCATGGTAAGAGAGTGGTCAGGAGAGAGAGTGAGCCTGCAGATGAGGCATTCAAAAGAGGAGTAGGCCTGCATAGGAATGACAGAGGAATGAATCCACTCCAGGAAGATCAGGGCTACACCCCCTCCGGAATGGTTGGATCTGGGCGAGCAGAGGATCTTGTAGCCATCAGGGAGGAGAGTGTCAAAGCTTGTGATAGAGCTAGCCATGAACCATGTCTCGGTGAGACCGAGGACATTGAGATCAAGTTCTTCCAGGAGGCAGCAGATGTCAGAGGAGTGTTTGACAGCTGAACGAGAGTTGAGAGTGGCAATATGGAGAATGTTGCCAACCTTGAAAGACTTCCGGGGAGGGCTACAAATCAGAGGTATGCCTTGCAGAGGTGTAGAGGAGCACGAGGATGGGCAGAAGAGGAAGGAGGAGAGGGCAAGGTAGCCAAGGAGAAGGCAGAGGGGGATGCAAGGAAGCCGATGAAGGGAGTGAAGGGACAGCAGGAGAAGAAAGTAAATTGATGAGGTGCAGGAAGCGTCTATCAAAGAGGAGAAGGTTGGCCTGAGGGCCTTGGACCAAGACAGTGCCATTCAAGTAAACATTAATCATGACCTTAGAGGAGTGGAAGGGGGCCAGGAGGGCCTCCCACCGGGTGCCACCATTAATGGGAGAAGAAGAGAAAGGAGAGAGCACAGAGATCATTTGAAGAGTCCATAGATCTGGCGAGGGAACAACAAAGAGGATGTCGGTGAGGGTCTGTCTGGAGGAAGCACTGGTATATGTGTTAGCGATAGGGAGGCCTGGGTTGGAGACCAGGCTATCCTTTTTTGAACTTCTTCCTACCAGACTTAGTGAGAAGAGCAGGATAGTCGATGGAAAAGCAGTTTGAAAATATAGGAGAAACAGAGAGCACCATAGAGTAGGTGGGGGAAGAGCAGAGAGGAGGATGGGCGGAGGGGAGACACTAGGGGAGGACGCAAGGAGGGTACAAGCAGGCGAGACAGAAAGGGATAAGACAATAGTGGACAAACATCAGGTTACCAGGGCATCAGGAACAGAGCAAAGTCATTAAAAAGTGAGCCTAGAGGAGGGTGGAGCACAGCAGAACACAGAACAATATACAAAAGAACAAAGCAGTTGACAAATGTAAACCTAGAAGGAGGAAGAATGCAGCAGAACACAAAGCAATACAATGCAAAATCGGGCAGTCAATGAGGAAGAGCAAAGTAAATGGCTTAAGTGGCATAGACTTCAACTTTATATCTCCGAAAATCAGACTCTGTTTAAAAGTCTGGTCGGTAAAGACTCCCGATCGATCTGGAGGATCTTAAATGGGACCCAGGATCAGCAATCTAGTTTGTAATCATGCTGTGTATCAGAGATCAAGTGGTGTGACTACTATTCTACAAAATGTAACTCTGGTAATCCAAGCACCTCACGGGCCCAGGAAAGTACTATCAAGCCTGAGATATGTAATTATGAGTTTGACACGACAGACATCTCTATGGCAATTAAAACTATGAATAATTCCAGAGCTAGTGGTCCGGATGGGGTATCAAATCAATTTGATAAGGAAGATCTTGATCTATGGTCTGTCATCCTATTCAGACTATTCCAGCGTATTGGCAAAGGTATGGACTGCCCTAGTTTGTGGTAAACAGCGACCGTCGTTCGATCTTCAAAAGTGGCGGTAGATCTAGCCCAGAAAACTAGAGGCCAATTGCGCTGATAGACTCTGCAGCTAAGATATTCACCAAACTGGTGTTGAACGATCTAACAAATTGGGCATAGAAGGATAGAATACTTAGCCCTCTTCAAACCGGGTTTACGAAAGGCGTGGGTATCCCGTGCCGTGGCTCTCTCTGTCTGCACCTCAGACATAGCCAGTCATTTTGGCAAAACGCTATACGTGGCAGTGCTGGATTTGGGTGCTGCATTTGATAATGTCAATACACAAGTCCTATGGGAAAAACTAAGACGGTGGGGAATTAAAGAGGGCCAGCTAAGAATGATCCAGCTGCTATACAGGGAAAATTCAGTAAGAATTCAGCTAAATAGTTAGGGGACTTGTCCAACTCTATCCCGATTACCAAAGGGGTGAGACAGCATTGCGTAGTTGGCCCAACAATTTACGATCTATATCTAGCTGATCTATGGAAAGAAAGTTTGGCCTGGGAGGCTATGACCCTAGATGGCGAGATCTGCAGGTGAACATCATTGCTTATGCCAACAATCTGATATTAATGGATTATACCTTGGCAGGCCTCCAAGGCTACTTGATGGCATTTAAGCTCTTCTGGAGACTAATCATTTGAAAATCAACCCCTTCAAATCCTATGCAATGACCTTCACAACAAACCACACAGGTAGCAGGTACACGTGGAAAGTAAACCAAATCCCAATTAAGCAAGTAACCAGTAAAAACTATCTGGGCTTCCTGATCTCATCAAAGCAACATCTTAGAATTCAAAATGGGAAAATGGAGACAAAAATTAACTCATCAATAACTGTGATGAAAGATTTAAAAGATAAGCTTTGTGCATACTCTCTAATGCCACTAATTGAGCTATATAAACTAAAGATAACGGCAACAACATTATATGGTTGTGGGTTAATATTGCATGCGGACAGGGCTTTCCTTGATCGATTAGAAAGTAAAATCTGGAAACCTGTTTTGAGCTTACCAAAGTCCACCCCAATGATTGCAATTAGGCTGCAATTGGGCCTGAATTAATGGTTGGCGCAATACATAAAAGATCACTATCCCTACTGACCAAAATAGGTGAAGGTGAGGAATACTCTCTGAGCTCTTGTGTGCAAGAACGCATTCGCAATGGCCTAGAGCATAAATCCTTCCTGCGAAATGTTCATAAAAATGTTAAGAACTACTTGAACATGATGCACGTGGGGAGCGCTGATCGTGCTTTCATAATAAAAAACTAAAAGTGTTGGGACAGAAACACTGATTATGAGGATCTGAACAGGCTACAACTATTTAAAAATAATTAACACTTGCGCATCTCCTCAAACAAGGTAAGATCTTATGTCCAAAGTTTTCCATTCAAAAAGCACAGAGACCTAAACATAAGATTCCGCTTGAATGTTCTTCCGACAATGGAACTTCTAGGGCCGAAACGTCTAGTACCAAGGGAAATGCAAGGATGTCGTTTATGAGGGTTAGTCCCAAACGAATCCCTGTTTCATCAGGTCCTGGAATGACCGGTTTTCCGGGAGCAGAAAATCTGGGAAGATTCATCCACTCGACCTCCTGGGTATTGTCAGACAATCTGTCGGTGAGGATTATGACAACCACAAATGAGGATCTCATAGTAGTGCTGGCAACATTGCTTGAACAAATATTTGAGGAAATGAATAAGAAAATGTTACAGGGAGAAGCAGACTGTAGAGTGATATGGGGGACCCATTAACATTGTTCTCCTGGAGATGGATTGTATTACACATACTCTGCTATGGGTTACAGGCACTGGCTGGAATGTGAATTAACTTTGTTTTGAATAGGAAAGTTATAAGTGAGTCGCTGAAAACTTTTTCCTTTCACCATGGGGAGAGTTCTTTTTTTGGGGGAGAATTGTCTGGAAACTGATCTATGTTCCTGATTTAATTATTTAATTTTTGCTCATTTTTGGATTTTAGTGTCTATTCTCGTTTTCTTTGTACTGAAGTGTAAACGTTTATTCATAAACTAAACACACTGTTGCTTTTAAATGTTTTTAAAAAGTATATACTGGCATATACATGGGTATTGGCCGAATTTTCCACAATGACTTGTTGGACAGTACATGCTGTGTGAGCTCATGGACCAAGTGCAGGGACAGTACGGATGCGGGCATGTTATGTTGTGGGCATGTGAGGGACGTGCATGATGGACACCTCTATGTGTGGCACACCTGCAAGTGCATCCATGCAGACACATTTGCAGAGAGTGACACATGTGCATGGATGTCTGTGAATGGCAAGTTGTTGCCTTGAAATCTCGGGGACAGGGATGTGATGTCACATCCCAATGCATTGTGAGCACAAGTGTACATGTGTACATGCAAGATGTTTATGCTGGTCGACACCACATGGGCAACTGGGTCCCAAGTATGTGTGGCAGTACATGTTGCTTGCAGGTCATGCTGTCACATATGCATGTTGGTTACTGGGTGACCATATGCCCTGGTGTAGTTCCCATGGCCCTGGCTGTATGTCATGCTTCTGTTGGTTGGCCATTGGTCTGGTGGCATAGCATGTTTTTGGAGATGTGTTTGTGGCCACACAACAATGTGCTGTGTCGACATGTGCATGTGTCGTGACTGTGAATCCTCTTTCACACTACACTCATGTGGCAGTTGACTTGCAGTTTACATGGGAATGTACATGTGTGTATGCAGTGTGTGTGCCAGTTCATGGTTGTAACATGCTGCATGATTGGTGGTGTTAATGTTGTGTATGCCACACATGCATCGATGACAATGACTGATGTCATTGTTTCTTGTCCCATTTTCCATAGCTCCTGCAACTCGTGATGAGGGAGGAGGCATCACTGTGGAGCAGAAGAGCAGGGACCACACCCCGGCCAGCCACTATTGAGACAAACTAATCTGAGGGAGAGTTCGCTGGGGGAGCACATGTAACATTGGGCTGAGCTGCTGGGGGTACGTCCCAGGAGGTTGTTGTGGTGGGGGACTCCACAGTGGCTGTGGGCCAGGGTATGGTAACAGAGTGAACATCCAGGGATGAAGGCTCTCGGGAGTCATCTAGGAAGATGGAGGTGGTGGAGGAGGAGGCAAGTGAAGGCCAGCACACAGGGTCTGGTGAGTGCACCCAAGAGGGTGTTCAGGCTGCACCCCTGGGCCAGGAGGATATGCAGTGCAACGTGGAGGGAGCTGTCCAACCTTCTGTCCCTGGTCCTTTTGATGCAACACTGACTACCGTCATGGATGCCTCCACCTAGACCGAGTCATCCCATGGGCCCAAGGAGATCACCCCTGAGATGACGCACACCCTGCAGGCTGGTATTGCGAGACAGATGGCCACGATTCATGATGATGTGAAAGCTACTGGTGCAGAGCTGTTACATCATCATGAATCGATGAGCCTCTACTTGGGTGTTACGCTCACCTGGTCTCTGCGGAGGCGTTGGGGCACGGTTGCAGCCCTCCCTGAACTTGAATCACCCCCTTCAGGCCTCTCCATCAGTAGAAAAGCTGTGAGCGGTGGTACGTGGTGATACTGCTCCTGCGTGGAGATAAGAGTGTGTTAGTGCCCCAATCTGTGATTGTTGTACCTCTCGAACCCTTCACCCCAAAGTATGGTTTCTTTGAGCATACGCCAGCCCATAAAGCTCACCTGTGAATTATGGCAGATAAGCTCTCCGTCCTGCTACTTCTGGCAGGGGCGCGTCAAATGGGATCTAGTTCCTTCACTGATCCCTGATAAGGATTAGTCCAGTCCAGCTGCGACTGTGCTTCTCCTTATGATTGGTAAGTCTTTCTTGAGCTCTTGTGATGCTGTTTGTTCTGCTTAATGTCTTTATATGTTGCTCCTATTTATACCCGCAATAATGTCTCTCTTCTGTTTTCTTCCCTTAGATGGAAATGCAGCCTCAATGCAGCTGTGAGACGCGAGACGTGGCCGGATCGAAGATGGATGCTACCGCAATGATCGACAGCAGGTAAGTAATGGTTTAAGGAAAGCACAAAGTATGGCCAAAGCACAACCTTCAACTGACTGTTTTTTCAATGTCTAACCTTGTCTTCTGTTTTTCCTGGCAGGCGCTGCTGTCGACGATAGAGCGTGTCGTGCTGTGGTGCAAAGATGAAGATTTCGGCGTTCCGGAAAGTGTAAAGATGAATACTTGGTTCACCAGAGAGATGTACAGGTAAGAATAGCTTCCCCCAGTTGGTAAGTATGCTGGCAGGAAGCAGGATGTCCAGGAAGCAGGATCTTCAAAAGGTAAGTCTGACCTCAGGCAACGGTGAGCATTCCGCTGCTTGCAAGTGCAGGATAACGCAAAGCGTCTGTCTTGAGGATCGGGCATTTTATATAGCTGAGATCGTGGGCATGCCCATTAGGGCCGGCTTACCAGCCACACCCTGCCACTTCTAGAGAGTGAGCATGTGAAAAGGCAATCCATTACCAGCCACACCCAAGAATAAACTTGAGGCTGCTTAATGGATGGAATGTTCAAGGTTAATGCATCTGAAGTGCTATGTCCATAATAAAAGCTTTTTGGTGTTAAATGGATGTTCCTGTTTACTTTTGTTCATGAGCCTGGTGCCATAAGGCGCCAGGACAGTCCCACCCAGGTCTCCTGTGCATGCAACACCTGCATGCCTGTGCCCCTGACTTCATGACCATGACACTGGGCCAACTGGCACGTGCGCTACTATCAGGTGGTCTCTGTGCGCTGGCACATTCACCTGTCCCCTCCTCCACTGCCTCCTCTGTGCCCCAGTCGTCCTTCGGGGGGTCTTTCTTGTCAATTCCCATAAAGGCCCCCTCTACACTAACCCCACCCACAACGCCCAGTCTGGTGGTGAGCATGTCCCCGCCTCCTTATGCCCGCAATAATGTCTCTCTTCTGTTGTCTTCCCTTAGATGGAAATGCGGCCTCAATGCAGCTGTGAGACGCGAGACGCGGCCGGATGGAAGATGCATGCTACCGCAATGTTCGACAGCAGGTAAGTCCCACCTACTACAGAAGGGGTGGTCACTGTGCCTGACCAGGCACCAACACAGGGTCAGGCAGCTGTGGGACAGCTGGCCCCTCGGGACACTACTGGCACTGTACCCCTCTGCCCCCGCAATGTGTACCATCTAGACGGCAGGGGTACCTGTGCCGCCTATGCTCAGTTAGGCAGCAGCAGATGAGGTGTGCCCAGAGGCAATCCTCACAGGGCCATTTATCATCGAGGAGTCAAGTTGGGTGTGATAGTTCAGACACCTGGCAGGAGGAACGAAGGAGACTCTGCAATATGGTGTGAATCCAAATGGAATTCCAAAGGCAGCTGATGGCAGAGAGGCAGCGGGCTAGGGAGGTGACAATTGCTAGGGCCAGGGCAGAGGTGGTGGAGAGACAGGCTCTGAGGCGGGCTGCCATCCTGGAGGAGGCTTTCATGGATGCGGAGGAGGTGGCGAGGAGTATGTTAGGGGGTCTGCAAGCCATCCAGGTAAGAACAGAGGCCCACCTCCATGCGGAGGACCAGGAATGTGAGGACGTCATGAGAGACAATTGAGCCTGCTGCCTTTGTATATAGTTCTTTTGTCTTTTGTTCTTTTTGATCCTTGGACATTTCCCATTTCCACATAGTTATTTTGCATAGTGTACATATTATGAATACAGATTTCAGTTTCTTCATCACACAGTTGTTGCTGTCTCTTTCTTCATGTGCTGAATTTGGTGTACTGTGGTATTGGAATGCATTTGTTCTGTGACTGTCACATGGGTTGGGGACCTCGCTGTGGACATGTGGGATACACTCATCACTTGTGCAGTCGTTATTCGGTAGGTGTGTCCCTCCCAATGCATAGCCACCCACCTGAACACATCAGCTATCCCCCAGAAGATGCTGCACTTGCACGTTCATGTTTTTTAAAGTCTGGCTGTACGCAACATTGATTTCCTTGGCTCACACACTCAGACAGCCTTCACATCACCCAAACTCATGCCTGTTCAACTTGTGTTACTTGCAGCGGCTTTGACAACTAAGCTTTCCTAACCAACTCCCCTCATTGATTTTTAAATGCCACTATGCCCACATAGAGTACATGGGAATCTGCCCCATCAGTGATGTCTTGCAGTTGTGTCCTCCTAGGTCAGTTACCTACAGCGCTTTGAGGACACTGCAATGGCACATGTGTTCAATGATACGTCACATTGCATTTCATTGCTTTCTTATGTCACATGTACATGGTGCGTTCACAGTGTAGCTGGTGCTACATTCTGATATCCTGTTGCTGTGCAACTGAGTGTGATGTACCAGGGAGTCCAGTGATGGGCTACAGACATGATCTCTGCAGCTGTGCCCCAGTTGTTCACGCTAGGGGAGGATATGTGGCTGATGTGCTTCATGTTGGAGGCAGGCCAGTGGAGTTTAGGTAAGTTGTTGGTCAACATTGGACTGATAGGTGTGCAATGTGCTAGGGCTAGGCTGTGGTAGTGACAGAGGTGAGGAGGCTGGTGGCTGGTGTCAGGACTTGCGTGGGCTGCCTGTTAGTGGTGGCAGAAGTTAGGGGTGTGTGGGGAGGGGGTGTACTGTCAGGGGGCTGCCTGGGGGTGGTGGCAGAGGTGAGGGGGCTGATGGGTGGTGTCAGGATCTGAGGGACTACCTGGGCATGGTGGCAGAGGTGAGGGGAGCTGGTGGGTGGTGTCAGGACTTTAGGGGGCTGCCTGGGGGTAGTGGCGGAGGTCAGGGGTGTGTGGGGAGAGAGGTGTACTGCCAGGGGGCTGTCTGGGGATGGTGGTTGAGGTGAGGGGGACTGGTGGGTGGTGTCAGGGTCTGAGGGGCTGCCTGGGTGTGGTGGTGGATTTGATGGGGACTGGTGGGTGGTGGCAGGACCTGGGGGATACCGGGGGTTAGACAGAGGTCAGGGGGGCTGGTGGATGGTGTCAGTACCTGAGGGGCTGCCTGGGGGTGGCTGTGGAGGTCAAAGGGGCTGGTGGGTGGTGTTAGGACTTGAGGGGGCTACTTGGGGGTAGTATCAAAGGTCAAAGGTGTGTGGGAAGGGGGGTTTACTGTCAGGGAGCTGCCTGGTGGTAGTGGCGGAGGTGAGTGGGCTGATGGGTGGTTTCTGAATCTGAGGGGCTGCCTGGGGTGGTGGCAGAGGTGAGGGGGCTGGTGAGTGGTGTCGGGACTTCAGGGGGCTGACTGGGAGTAATAGCCGAGGTCAGGGGTTTGTGGGGAGGGGGGTGTACTGTCAGGGAGCTGCCTGGTGGTAGTGGCGGAGGTGAGTGGGCTGGTGGGTGGTGTCAGGACCCGAGGGGCTGCCTGAGGGTGGTGGCAGAGGTGAAGGGGCTGGTGGGTGGTGCTAGGACCTGAGGGGTTGCCTGCGGGTGATAGCAGAGGTGAGGCGGGCTGGTGGGTGGTGTCAGGCATTGAGAAACAGCTTGGGGGTGGTGGCAGAGTTGAGGGGGCTGGTGGGTGGTGTCAGGACTTCAGGGGGCTGACTGGGAGTAGTAGCCAAGGTCAGGTGTTTGTGGGGAGGAGGGTGTACTGTCAGGGGGCTGGTGGGTGGTGTCAGGACCTGAGGCGCTGCCTGGGGGTGATGGCAGAGGTGGGGGAGGTCTGGTGGGTGGTGTCAGGACTTCAGGGGGCTACCTGGTGGTAATGGCAGTGGTATGGGATGTGTGGGGAGGGGGGTATACTGTCAGGGGTCTACCTGGGGGTGGTGGCAGAGGTGGGGGAGGTCTGGTGGGTGGTGTCAGGACTTCAGGGGGCTACCTGGTGGTAATGGCAGTGGTATGGGATGTGTGGGGAGGGGGGGTATACTGTCAGGGGTCTACCTGGGGGTGGTGGCAGACGTGAGGGGGGCTGGTGGGTGGTGTCAGGACCTAAGGGGCTGGAGGATTGTGGCAGGACTGGAGGGCACTGCCTGGGGGTAGTGGTAGAGGGTCAGGGGTGTGTGGGGAGGGGGTGTATTTTCAGAGGGATTCCTGGAGTGGTGGCAGAGGTGAGGGGGGCTGGTGGGTGGTATCAGGACTTGAGCGGGCTGTCTGGGGGTAGTGGCAGAGGTCAGGGGTGTACTGACAAGGGGCTGACTGGGGTTTGTGGCAGAGGTGAGGGGGCTGGTTGGTGGTATCATGACCTGAGGGGCTGGCCGGGGGCTGGTGGCAGAGATCAGGGGGGCTGGTGTCAGGACCTGAGGGGCTACCTGGGGGTGGTGGCAGAGGTCAGGGGGTCTGGTGGAGGGTTCTAGGACCTGAGAGGCTGGCTTGGGAAGATGGCAAAGGTGAGGGGGGCTGGTGGGTGGTGCCTGGACCTGAAGGGCTGCCTAGGGGTGGTGGCATAGGTGAGAGGTGTAGGAGTATGATTCTGATCTCAACATTATGACTCTACATTTCAACAGTTAGACTCATCATTTCAGCATGCACATTTTAGCGAGGGAAGATAGGTGCAACAGGGGCCCAGGGTGTGAAACTCATTGCTGGACTCAAGAGTGTGAGTCTCAGGCAGAATTAAATAGATGCCAATGCACAGAGCACATGCTTGAAATTGCACTTTGCTTCATGATGATATTCCAATGAACTGAACTGCACTAAATATAATACTAACCTAAATGTAACATACTAATTAACCCAACCCATTTAACATCCAACAGATTCCCATAATAACATTTAGTGCACATAAGCTCATGAAATAAGCTGGAGGCAGACTGGTGAAAATGCAGAATGCTCTGAAAATGGGAAACGTGCAGGCTGAATCTGCGCTTTGTGGTAGCTGAAAAATGTGAAGTTCCGTTCTGCTAAAACATAGTTTTGTTTTGGAGTAGGAAGCGCAAGAGAAAGATTAAATTGGTTTCTCTTCAGCAATGCAGTGAGCACAATAAGGAAGGCACAGAGAACAAACACGTGATGTGGGTAGGTCTGGACAAAGGGAGGTGCTCGTGATTGAAATGGGGCGTCATAGGAAAGGGTTTGGAGGCAGAGGAGAGGGGCATTGCTCTTCTGGCACTGACGGACAAAGGAGGCAGAAGCTCTGGTTGCTGAGCAGACTAGGTTCAGTGCCTGCAAGCTGATTTCTGCTGGGCTAAGGCTAAAGCTGAAGCTGTCTCCTCAGCTGACGATCCTTAGAAAAGCTGCTGTCTCGAGAATCCTTATCTGGGCGTCCCTGTGCAAGGCAGCCAGAAAGGCTGAAGAAGATTTCACTGCCATCCTGAGTCAGGAATATAGGTAAATATGAGGTTAAGTGAGGTGCTGGTGATGTGAAAGATACTAGGTAGCCCAGATTAAGTAGTTCACCATTTTAGGTGCTGTATTAGAGATTCTAATTTCAACGTGCACGTACTACTGTGTTTGTATTTCTCAAAGGTTTGCTGTTTTTTTTTTAAAGAGTATTTTTCTTGCCAAGTTTCACAAAGCCAAGGTCAATTAGCAGGGCTTTGCACAGCTAAAGCGCTGAAAGTAATTGCAAGAAGAATAACTATGAAACCGGACAACCACACCTCAATGCACTACTAGTCATGCATGGCTATCAACAGTGCCCACACAAAATCACATGATTAATTGGCCAAATTAAGAAAACATCTTGCATGATTAGGCACTTGAGGGAACACATTGATGTTCTATACTTATGCAACAAGTGCAACAAGCTGTACACTAATATGGGGTGAAACTCATATTATAAAGCCTAAACTGGAGTAGCCCAACAAGCACAAAAAACAAATTTGGCATGGAAGTGCAATGAATAGAATATCTGAGTATAAGGAGAACTTCCAGTCACACGGAAATGCACTGCTAGCACCTGCTAAAGGCAATGATGATATGATTTAATAGATTACATTTCCAACTTATCATTAAAAGGAATTACATCAAAAAACTCAAAGGAATTTTATATATTTTTTTTTCGAAACTAGGGAATGATATAAAACCTAACTGCAAACAGAACCAAGAACAACTGACCGAAAAATGGAGTGCCAGATATTGCAGCATGTGTAATCCTAACAAGATCACACAAATGTGAACAATGTACCATAATTTGAAAAGGTAAGCAACGCCACATTTTAGCACAACTGACTGCAGTTGAACATATTGATTAGTGTTACCTTCCATACACCAAACAATAAAATACTAACCTGCATCCCTTCTCTCATTTAACTCCTCAGAACCACAGAAATCTGCTCAATCATAACCTTCACTAACACAAGATTAAGGAACACGTTCAAGACTAAGGAACACATTTTTGTGAACTTTGATTGCAAACATCTATAGCATGTATATATTGCACTATACTTATGAACCATACACTGTGTATTAAAGCGATGTACTAGTGCCTTGAAAAAGCCCAAGAAAGAGGAAAACAAACGCACGTGCCTCCTAACGGAGTTATGTTGGCACAAACTGTTAAAAATTGATACACAATTATTATGAATTACGTACATAAATATACTGACAGGATTGAATTAAAAACAACAAGTTTTCTGTCACTAACTAGTGTCCATTTGTAAATTATTGATAAGCTATATTCAACAGAACTATATACTCTTAATGTGCATGGGCTAACATAGAAATGTAAACCCCCTTTTGCAAGAAGAAATGTATTTGCACTGTGAAGTACAATGTGGGCATAGGCGTCACTCTGTGTAACTTGCATAATTCTACTTTAAGATAAAGAACAGACTCAAAAAGTAATTTAGTCTCATTATATTTATTCCGTTTTCAGTCCCTTTCATTTGACATGCCTAGAGAGATGCAGACCTGCGGTAAGAAATATTTAAAAGCCAAGTAGCCGCAGTGAGCTGTTTATCTAGAGATATTGAATGAATGTGCAGTATTTCAATCGCATGCTTTACATTTGTTGAAACTCAGCCAAAAGAGCACAGTGTGGTATTGTACATAAGGTACCACACGAGGGCATGAGCCATCTATTGAGAGTGTATTAAGTCCAGCATTTGATGTTGTTAGTGACCCTGGTAAAGATAATAGGCAGCAATCTGAAATCAGTCTCCCCACTACAAAAATACCCCAACAAGCTTACCATAAATACCACAATAAAATACCACGAAGTAATAGATATAATCGCAAATGATATTTTACAGGGGGGCTGGTGGGTGGTGTCTGGGCTTGAGGGGGCTACTGTGAATTAGGTATATGCAAACAGTTTGGGTGCTTTGGGAGTAGGGGTGATGGTTCGCAGTTTTGCACGGATGCAGGCTTTCCTTATGGGGGTCCTCACGCAGGACTGCAGGGGTACAGTCTTTACTTACGGGGGACCTCATGCAGTTTAGCTGGGGTGCATCCGTTACTTACGGGGGATCTCACGCAGAATCGCAGGGGTGCAGCTGTTACTTACAGGGGACCTCCTGCAGTTTGGCTGGGGTGCAGCCTTTACTTACGTGGGACCTTGTACCGTTTTTAAATTCTGAAAAGGCCATTGTCATCTAGCAGAAGTTCCATCTTGTGAATGGTTCACTTTTTTTTTATTTCAAGTGCCACCATGCTATGGCAGGGATTCTCCTGGAGGTAACTGATTCACACTCCCTAGGGAAAGCATTGCATTGAAGCAGCACTCAGTCAGGTATAAACTGGTGAGAGCAGTTTTGGCCTAGTAGTAATTTTAAAGAAGCTGGTGCTGTGCGGGAGTGGCATTTATTGAGAAGGGCAGCTTCATTCTGTTTATGGGATGCCTTTCCAAAAACCTTTGCAAGCTCTAATTGGTACAGTAAGAGTCCCATTCTAAAATGCACATAAATATGGTGAATCTTGTGGGGCTAAAACTCAGACAAATAGATTTACACTTGTCCCGGAACTACAGTACAATGTAAACTGTTCCCTCTAACCTGTAACATTAGTGGGATGCCCATTGAAACATAAGGAGTGTAGTGGTATCTGCTATTTATTTATTTAATCGTTTTTTTAGAATGCGTCTAAAACCGGACTTGAGTTTGGTTTCTAATTGTAGATCTGGGATTCAGACCTCAGTTGCTCTGCGTGGTCTTGCTTCCAAGACCAGCGTTGCCCCTGTGCGATCATCCTATGAAAACACATACAGGATACATGTGTTTGTAGTACATTCCAGTAGGCTCCAGTCATTCTGGGACATTTAGTTCTAGATTTCTGACGTGAAATGGAAAAGAAGTCCAAGAGTGCAAAGAAAAGGCCATGACTAGAAGAGCACCTCTCGGATAGCATTCAGGAAGATGGCCTGTACAATAGAGTATACCAATATGGGGGTGGTTGAGGTTTTCTGCCCAAGGGACAGGCACTGAGGACCTCTGCCAGATGAAGAGACTCTTTGGTCTGCTGATATACAGATATCGCTAATGTCTGTTGGAGCTCTAAGAGTCTCTACTTCTGCAGTAAAGTACTTTGTGCACCTGCTTCTGGGGTTTGAAAAGGGGAGCTGCAGCACTGCCCCAAGACACAGGTTTGTGGATTTGTAGTCTAGGCCCAAGCAAAGGTCAAGCCCCTGACTGTTCTGCTTGGCTCTCTCTCTTCGCCTCAAATGCCAATCACCTGTCTGAGGTAGCCAGATCTAAACCAAATTAACTTCACTGGCAGCATGACTTTTTCGAACAAGTATATAAACCTAGGTTAGCGTGATTCCTTCCGTCTTGTTTTTTATTTACATCAGTTAGCCGCAGTACTTATAATCAACATTTGTAATTTTTTAGTATCAGCCAGCACATGATGACCCTTTGCCATGATATGAGATCCATTGTCTCAGGGAATGTATTTCCCCTCCCCAACAACAGTCTCAGTTCGCAATGACGAACGGAGCAAGCAGAACGCAGGCATCAGCCTACAACATCCTAATAATTGGATTGCTACTAGCCAATGGCTCTACGAACCACCTGGAATTTGCCATATGAACCTTACTAATTTGCCTTGAGAAAGACTGTCATGGGTTGAAACACGTGTCGGCTGACCTTCACCCAATAGACAAAGGGCCTCATTACGAGGCCGGCGGTAAGGTGTTAATGGCACCGGTAAGGATGCTGGTGCCGTTAACCCCCTACCGCTGCATTCCGAGGTCCCTTAGCAGATCCAACCAAGGCCGGCTGGTTTTACCAGCCGCCCTTAGTTGAGCCGCTAAGGGACCAGGGAGCTAATAACGGACCCGCTATTTGCAGGCCCGTTATTAGCTCCTTCCCCATTCCCATTGAGCCCTATGGGGGCTTGAATGGGAATGGGGAATGGTTTTCAGAATGGGGACTTACTGGGTCCTCCAAGGTTGGAATGACCCGGTAAGTCCCCATTCCGACTAATCGGACTCGGACCCGGACACGACTTTGGAGGCAGCCATGGTGCTAATAGCTAATAGCACCATGGATGCCTCCAAAGTCGTAATGACCCCCGATGTCTCTAAATCTTATTACAATGCAAATAAAAATCTTCATGTAACAACCACAGCTGAAACGCTTGAGATCCTTCCATTAATAAGGGTCAGAATACTTATCCTATAAGGTGACCAGGACACTTTCTCTGAAACCTCCCCTTTAAGAGCTATTGGGTTTGCCTCTTCTAACCTGTGACTTTGCAACAACAGATCAACTCCAAGAGTAAATGTGGGGCTTATTTGCGAAGTTGTTCGAGCAGGCGACTCCTTACAATCCCTATTAATTGCCACGTGTTGACAAAGTTAGATTCAAAGATTCACCTCAGTTGTCGCTGGTCACTGGATTCAGATGGATATTAAGCCCATACCGTCCATGTATAATGCCACAAAAAACACAAAAGTGACTCCAGGACTCGGCGCCAAAGAAAAAAGGATTGTTTAATAGCATAGGTTATAAAAGACATAGCTCCATGTGAGATCAGTAGCCCTCTACTTGATTACGCGTTTCGGCTTCCACTAGCCTTTCTCAAATCGGGGCTATAGTGATTAGACCCAACATAAAATTGTGTAGCAGTATTTACATTCATACCACAAATGAAAATCACATAAAACATATTGCCATTCAATTTTCAAACATGTCCACATTTGATTAGACAGAGAAACAAGGGTTGGTGAAGGGGAGGATGAAGCGGGTGCAAGAAAACAAAATATTGCCAATAAATAGACACACATAATCATTGCATAGAAAAACCAAAAGGTAAAGAGAGGAAGCAATTGCAACAATCATACCCAAAAAACGGGACGCGGATGTTGACAAACACATATGTAAAAAGAAAAGATAAATAAAATTTACCATTAGTTCAGTTGTAACAACAGAAAAAAGTTATTACTAAATAACATGCCGTGAAATTTATACAAATACGCTTAACCAATATTAGTACGAAAAAATCCATATGACTGTTGTCCGAAATATAGTTATAGGGACAAATCCCAAAGGATGAAGGTCTGTAAATAAAGAGTTAACATAATCCGAAGTTAATCTAACAGCGTGATGATCAGTTGGTCACCTAGTGGGAATGTGGCAACCCATATCTATTATAGAGTGGAAACCCATGAAGGTCACGGTCACAGTTTTTTAGAACGTTGTGGGGTACCTACTAAAAATATAGTGGAATAGCAATAACTATGCCATGAATGAAATCACACTGCAACTTGTAATGGGGTTACATATAGTCCATCCATTAAAATGCCCAATGCGGTTCGAGTTAACATGGTGTTCATGCCCAAAACTTAGCAAAAAACATACACTCGCACGAGCAACTGTACCTAATCAAATGTAACAAAAAATAATTAACAGAAAAATGAGAAATTCCTCCATGAAACCCATGAGAGCTTTCACACCGTAGCATGTGATGGGGTTATCCATAATCCATCAAACAACATGCCCACTGCGGTTCGAGCCTAATGAATCAATCACCCCCAAATCTTATCAAAACTACATACGCTTGCATGAGCGAGTGTACGGGATCAATTGTATCATAAAATATGTCTCATTTAACTCCATTTCAAACACTCGCGTGCGCGAGTAAACAGCGGTTAAGCAACTTGCTCTGCTATTCAGGTTTCTATTCGCGTCGGCTGCACAATAGCTGAAGGCAGCCGGTGCCATTTCAGTAAAAGCTAATGGGGCGTGCACATTACCATGACAACGCATCCACTCGTTGTCAAGGAGGTCTCTCTCCCACGTCTGCGCAATGTCTGCTGTGAACGGCTGCCGCTACGGCCGCCATAGTGAAGTGTTATAAACAGTATTAAGTGTCAAAGTGTAGCGCGTTGCCACACAGCTCCCTGAGCCAGGTCACTGCTGATTGCACTCTAGAATTACGATTAAGCCTGTATTTAAGCTAACATCTTGTTGCTACCATGTAAATGCTTTACATGCATTAACATCAAACTGTTACCAAATATTAGGTTGTAAAACACAGGATGCTTACATCCAAATCTACAGATAGATGCCCAAAAGTTTTTTTTGACATACATTAAGTAGTAATGAAATTCACCTATTGAGGTGTATGTTATGGCCTACAAAAAATTGCATTGGGTCAAAAATATGGCCCAACCCACAAAATCTCCATGAGTGACCGGTTCCTGTATGTTTTCCACCAACCCACCAAATTAATGGAAAGCAATATTTATATTAACCACAAACATGAATACATTCTGTCAGTGAATTGACTATTATGTATGGAAACAATTGTACCATTAGTTATACAGAAACGAAAACATCCTATAGGAATGACGCCATCTCCTTATCATTGTTAAAACCAGTAACAGTAGAGTTAAAGGAACATATGGTACGTGCTTCAGACTGCCTCAGGGCCTTCAGTCTGTCTCCTCCTCGTTTGTTCAACGTAACTTGTTTGAGACCTAGAAATCTAATGTCAGATTTATCGTGCATCTGATGACAGCTTTGCCAATGTTCGGCTAAAGGCAGAGAAATATCTTGGCTGCCAATTTTAGCCAGATGCTCACGAATACCTATTCTCAGTTCTCTTTTCGTGCTCCCAATATAAATTTTGTTACACACACAAATGATACAATAAACAACAAATTTGGTTCTACAATTAATCCCTTGCTGGATTGGCCATTGTTTGCCATGAACATCCATAAATTCAGTCGTCTGTTGATGGGCATATCTACACTATGTACACATGCCACATTTTCTGAAACCAATTGTATTGCTTGACAGCCAGGTTGTACGGTTCATTCGTTAAATATCCGGTAGTAATGATGGGCTAAGCATCGTTTTCAGAGTTCCAGCTCTCTTAAATATTATGCGAGGTCTCCCCTCTATAAGTTTAGCAATGTGGTCATCAAGTTTCAAAAGGTGGCAGTGTTTCTCTAATCTTCGTCGAATCTGCTGATGGTTGCTCCAGTATTTAGTTAAAAAGCTGGGTCCAGTTGGTTCATCCGTGATTCTATCTACTTTCGATTGAAGAATATCTTGCTGTTGCATCTGTTTGGTTCTCTTATATGCGGTTTTGACACATTTGTCCGAGGAGCTCCTGTTTTTAAACCGATGTCGTAGTAACAAACATTCTTCTTCGAATTGAATATCTTGTTGGCAATTCCGTCTGGCTCTTATGTATTCTCCTAATGGTATGCTCTGAATTGTAGGATGGTAATGACAGCTGCTTGCATGAAGTGTGGAATTAGCGGCAGCCGTTCACCACAGACATTGCGCGGATGTGGGAGAGAGACCTCCTTGACAACGAGTGGACGCGTTGTCATGGTAATGTGCACACCCCATTAGCTTTTACTAAAATGGCGCCAGCTGCCTTCATCTATTGTGCAGCCGAAGCGAATAGAAACCTGAATAGCAGAGTAAGTTGCTTAACCGCTGTTTACTCGCGCACGCGAGTGTTTGAAATGGAGTTAAATGAGACATATTTTATGATACAATTGATCCCGTACACTCGCTCATGCGAGCGTATGCAGTTTTGATAAGATTTGGGGGTGATTGATTCGTTAGGCTCGAACCGCAGTGGGCATGTTGTTTGATGGATTATGGATAACCCCATCACATGCTACGGTGTGATATCTCTCATGAGTTTCATGGAGGAATTTCTCATTTTTCTGTTAATTATTTTTTTTACATTTGATTACGTACACTTGCTCGTGCGAGTGTATGTTTTTTGCTAAGTTTTGGGCATGAACACCTTGTTAACTCGAACCACATTGAGCATTTTAATGGATGGACTATGGGTAACCCCATTACACGTTGCAGTGTGATTTCACTCATGGCATAGTTATTGCTATTCCACTATATTTTTAGTAGGTACCCCACAACGTTCTAAAAAACTGTGACCGTGACCTTCATGGGTTTCCACTCTATAATAGATATGGGTTGCCACAAACTGATCATCACACTGTTAGATTAATTTGGGATTATGTTAACTTTTTATTTACAGACCTTCATCCTTTGGGATTTGTCCCTATAACTATATTTCGGACAACAGTCATATGGATTTTTTCGTACTAATATTGGGTAAATTTTATTTATCTTTTCTTTTTACATATGTGTTTATCAACATCCGCGTCCCGTTTTTTAGGTATGATTGTTGTAATTGCTTCCTCCCTTTATCTTTTGGTTTTTCTATGCAATGATTATATGTGTCTATTTATTGGCAATATTTTGTTTTCTTGCACCCGCTTCATCCTCCCCTTCACCAACCCTTGTTTCTCTGTCTAATCAAATGTGGACATGTTTGAAAATTGAATGGTAATATATTTTATGTAATTTGCATTTCTGGTATGAATGTAAATACTGCTACACAATTTTATGTTGGGTCTAATCACTATAGCCCCGATTTGAGAAAGGCTTGTGGAAGCCGAAACGCCTAATCAAGTAGAGGGCTACTGATCTCACATGGAGCTATGTCTTTTATAGCCTATGCTATTAAACAATCCTTTTTTCTTTGGCGCAGAGTCCTGGAGTCACTTTTGTGTTTTTTCCAACTCCAAGAGTACTATACACAAAGCTTAGCACAGTTGTGTTCATTACCTAGAACCCACTTTCTTACTCTATCAGTTAAAAGGTGCACATCATTTGTTTGGAGTCACAAATGAGCCATCTGGTGATTCTTAGGACTTGTACTCAAAATTCAGCTTTAAAGTGACACAGGGAATAGAGTACTGTACAGAGTATGACATTCCAATATACTAGACTACATCCCATAAAGCAAGAAAAAATAAATACCAAGCAATACAAAAAATGTTCTCTCAACAATGTTTACTGTATATGGTGACAAAATAATCTCTGGTGGCATGGATCGATACCTGGTTCCCGATCGATTGCTGGTAAAGCAGGCAAGCCTTCTCGCCCACCAAGGTAAATGGAAACGATGGACGCCTCAACACTTATGAGTTTCAAAGGACATCTACGTCACATTCTCTTCCTCCCACTCCTCACAATGTGGCCCTGTGTAATTGTGTCAGGGATAGGGGATGTAGGTGCAAGTGCTTTGACGCACAAATGACAAGGAGCCTTTTAGAGATGAAATGATAAACAGCGTCTCCAAACGCTGTTTCTGACTTGTATCAGAGATAAATTGGAGCCACAACAGTGGCAACATGTGTTGGTGAAATGGCTGATAAAAAAATCATTATATGTAAAAATGTCACACGAGTACAGTAGAACCCTGGCTCTCAGTAGACATCTGTGAACTGTCTCACAAAGCCTTATATATATTGTTGATGCTCTATGGATAAGATCTCAGGAATCTGAAGGGGTGGAAGCTTAGAAGAGAGTGAGTGCATCAAGGGCCAACCTTGAGGAGGCACCTAAGAGTGGCGTCATGGCTCTCCTTCCCCACCATTAGCCAGTTGACAGGTTCTGCATTGCTGTTCTTTCATCTGTCTGGCTGTTGGACTCTATAATTCAAGTCCTCAAAAATCTCTAACTACATAGGGTTTTGCCACTGGGCCAGGAACTCATTGTCTGTTGTTGGCAGCAGTACCATAACCTGGTCCCCTATTTCGAATTTCCTTAACCTTGCCTTCTCATAAAAACAAGCTCTGGACAACCTGAAAAGCTTGCATGAAGTGTTGCTGTACCAAATCACTAACTAGTGTCATTATTTCTCTGCAAGTTGGGACTCAGTGATTTTAGTGCCTGCGTCCTCTTGTTGTTTCCGGTTCTCTTTCATCATGTCCAAAACATCCTAAGGGTGTTCCCCAAGCACACACTAAATCAAACAGGGTAAAACCTTTGGATTTATGGGGGTACTGCAAACAGTGCCCATTGGAGCAGCTCATCCTAGTTTTCACATCCTTTGTGAACAGTTTCCTCAATAGATTATTAAGCGCTTGATGGAACCTTTCACCCATACCATCAGGTTGGGGCCTATTTCTGGAGGTGCATAGGGTTTGAATCTGGAGTAACTCATTAACCTCCCCAAAATGATTGGACATAAAAATGGTCCCTTGATCAGTTAAAATCTCCTTAGGAAACCCAACAAAATGAAAGAGTGTAGTAGATGTTTAAGAATATGTCTGAAGGTGTTATAAAGGCATCAGGATATCTGGTTGCATAATCTACAATAACCTGGATATGTTGATCCAAGTTCTTGCGGTTTCCAGCGGGTCCCATAATATCCATGGCACTGAAAGTAAATAGGACGTTAATGGTGGGTAAGAGTCATAGTGGGGCCTTTGGAATGTACGCTCAGGAGGTTTTCTTGCAAAAGGGGAGGTTTGTTTGCAAAAAGGGGAGGTATGTGCAGTTCTACTTCAGGTGGTTTTAAATTTCCGAATAGTAAAAATGGGACAATGCATAATCTTATGTTTTAGCTACCCTCTGCTGGCCCACCGTGAGGTAAGAGAGTGCCATTTCCATGGTGGTGGGTTGAAAGGCCGTTGGTAGCGGTAAATAGAAACTGGTCTCCACACCCTTTTCACCATTGTTCCCTGCTCACTACACCAGAACCCTCGCTTCCACAATGAAGGGTCTTTTGCTTGTCATTTCCTTCCACCACTTAAACCAACTTTTTGAAAGCTGCCTTCATTGGGGAGTCATTTCGTAGAACAGCAGCAAAGTAAAGATATTTCTTAAACCCTTCTCATGGCCCTTTGGTTAAATTATGGGGATGGGTGGAGCGGAACCCCTTCTCTACTCTCCAAGTGGACACAAATTCAAAATTGTACAGTGCTCTATTGCTTCTCAGCTAGGTTTGTGCTTTATAAATCCCATACATACACCTATACATACATAATGTAGAGACTTCCAAATACCTATGGTATAAAAATGAATTTGCATATGAATTAACCAATGGGATTTCGTTTCTACTGGATTGGGGCCTGTCCCATTATTAATGAGCAAGACCATACCAGTCCTCCAGCAGTCTTTGTCTACCACGTGTGGGACGGGCACGGTATCAAGAGAGACACAGACTCAAAAGTAGCAGTTGGAAAACCTTTATTATCAAACTTTGTGGGGGTGTTGTAATGCCCATCTAGCCCTAACTCTAAGGGGGTGGTTCCTCTAACTGATGTTTTTAAGGGCTGTCAATGTATGTAAGTCCAAAACCAAAGTTTGACTGTGTCCAAGCCTATGCTTGCCCTCGCTCTTACACCAAATGTGATAGGGGGTCTTCTTAAAGGAAAAATGGTGATTCAAAAGAAAATGTAAACCACAGCTGGTTTCAGGTAGTCTTGCCCGTAGGTGTAGTTCTGCCAGTCCAAAATAGTTCAACTCAAAAGGGTTGCCCTTGCAACCTTCCACGTAGAGCTCTTGCAGCTAATCAATAATGTTCACAAGGTCTCTGGGGGTTCCCTTCCCCAAGCTTTGATCCTTCTAGATCCAAACAAAAAGACAGTTCCTGTTAGACCTCTCAGGGTTCCCTTCCCCAAGTCTAGGCCTCTCTTCACAAAGTTCATCAATGTTGTTAGTGGGCATCTTAGGGTTCCCTTACCCAAGCTTTGGCCCCTCTGGGTCAGAAGATTTGCAGTTCATCACTTTAGAACTCAACTGAGGATTCACAGTTCCATTCAGGCCTCCCACAGTTCCCTTCCCCAAGCGTAGGCCCTTTCTTACCAAGTTCACCAATGTCTCTGGTGGGGCCTCTTAGGGACCCCTTTCTCAAGCATAGGCCCCTCTTGTCTCAAACAAATATAAAAGTTCCTCTTGTCGGGATGTACCTTTCACTGTACAGTTCTTTCATGGTGGTAGCATTAGAGACTTTCGAGAATGCTCCTCACAGGTGTTACCACTCTGACCTCTAACCCACTGCCTTATTCTCTGGCACCTTTTCCTCTTTGTTGCCTCTTTCACTCTGTCCTTTCTTTACTTTGTTGTGTACCCTGCATACCCTCTGTGTTTCCTGTGGGGCATTTGCACCCTTTTCTCAAGTTCGGCTTACTGTCCCCCTCTCTCTTTGCAGTGTCTCTCTTTTTCGGGTTGCTTGTGCCCGTCCACTTATTTTCAGGTCACTGGCACCCCCTTTTTGCTACTTTGCTGTTTCTCTTTGTTTCTGGTCCTTATTTTCGGGTCACTCAAACCCCCTTTTAGCTGTTTTTGCACTGCCAGCACACCTGCTCTGTCTTTCTTTACTTCCATGCCTCTAGCATACCTTTTCTGACATTCGGCTTTCTTTCACTTGCAGCTTTCCAGCTTACGCCTGGTTCGCGTTGCCTTTACCTTTTTTTGCTTTGCTTGCTTCCTGCTTTCGCTCATCAGGCTCTTCCGTTCACAGCGCTCCTGCTCCAGCCACCCGCACACTACTGGGTTTCTCCCTGCTACACAAAACTCATCAACAGTAGGCAAGCAGGTCAATTCAGTTCAAATGGGTTTGGGTCGAGGTCAGGGTCTCACCACCTGCCCCTCAGACGCCCCTGGGACTCGTACACGTCCCAGGGGAACGAGCAACTGGCCTAAACAAGGCCGATACACTGTCTTGCATCCTGCTCCGGCTCCCTGGAGACTCACTCACAGGGGAAAAAAGGGCCCTTGGCCACCTCTTTCAATGTGGTGGGGTATGGCCCTCAGAGACGCTGGTCATAGCTCGTCTTCTGTGACTTGGCTATGTTCCTTCCTCGAATGATAGATGGGATCCAGTGGTGGTTGGACCCCTTGTGTCCTCAGGAGTGTCTTTAACCCCCTGCTGTGTGGTGGGGAAAGAACAAAATAAAAGACACAAATTAAGGTCACCTAGTTTGTGAAGCTGCATGGGATCCCTACAATCAAAAGACAAAAACCACCATTGGGAACAGTGCAAGCGGATCGCCTTAAGTCAGATGAGCGCATCCCTCACTTCAGAGGGTTGAGCTGGCGCTCGCTTAGGGCTATGCTTAAAAGAAAAAATAAAAGATCATCTGGTTGATACTACTTTCACTGACGGAGGCCTGGATTTCTGCTTTGGTGCTCTCCATGAGAGGGAGGGGAGCATCCAACATCACTGCCGCAGGGCCTGGCTCACTTAATTGGCATGCACAGTGAGGACGGGGAGTGCCTAACGTCACGGTTACCTCCCCGCCTGCATCTACCATATACAGCGCTTCCCATGGGAGGGAGGGAAGTGCTGCATGAACATTTAATACCTGCCCCCTGATAAGGTGAGCCTCAGACGCCTTGAGAACAAAGGACGAGGGCCCCCATGGTACTGGCATACGCAGCCCAAATTACACAATAAACCCCAAAATCACGCGGCTCAGCTCAAAATTAAGGAAGGGACCTCCTATGCTGCTACTGAGTCGCTGGGCTGCTCCTGACATATGCAGCCCAGTCTTGTGATTCCCCGTTTTCATGAAAAAGTTCAAAACTTCCAGAGTACTGGGTGATAGGAAGTATCTATATATCAATATTTAAAGGAACCGTACATAGCCATTTCTTTGTTTGCTTTTCCTAGTGTTTTTCATAAAGGGCTTGGGGATCCTAACCTTTGCCTTTCCTGCCCACATCCACTTCCCACAGAGGTGCACCCAGGGTGATCTTGAGCTAAGGTTAAGCGAGGGTTGTTGGAAACAGGCCAGAGGCAGCTTAATTATTTAAAAATAAGAAAAAGGGCAGGGCCACCAGGGGGCGTGCTGATGCAGGGAGCCTCAACATAGCTCTACCGCACTTTGGACCCGCAAAAGTGGTTTGAGCCACCACTTGCATGCCCCCCAACCCCCAACCGGAGTGTGAGGTGAAGTGAACCTCCCGAGCGCTTGCAGGGAGAATAATGGAACCCCCAGGCTTCTGGTGAGGGTGAAAGTGGAACAGCCCGCCTAGGCGTTCCACACGGATGAGGTACACAGCCAGCCGGTGAGCAGGGACATGGCTGCAAAGAAGGAGAAGTGAGGAAGTGGATCCAGAGAGCAAGGGGAGGTGAGTCTGTGCCCACCCACTACGGAAGACTGTGGAGATAGCTAGGGCGCCTAATCAGGAAGGAAGCAGGAATCATCCCATCCCACCTATCGCCATTGGGAGGGAGACGACACGAGAGGGCCTGTGGCACGTTGATGCTGGGTGCAGGGCACCTGCATGCTAAAGAGGTCCTAAGTTGGCGGCAAATGTTGGGGCTCCGAGTAGGACAGCCTTGAGGAGACAGCGCACGAAGCCCAAGGGGCCACAGAGGAGCAACCACAGCACACTGGGGCTACTGGGACCCCATTACTGGTACCCCACATGATAGATCAGCAAGGAATAGCTTTAGATTCCCTACAGGAGGAGTGCTGTTGGAAGCGGCCGTTTTGCACAAAGAAAGTGAGACTACAGTGTGGCTTGACAGTCCTCCTACGGTTTGACAGGTCCTTTTCTCTATTCCTCCATTCTGAGCTACAGCGAGCAGTGAGCAGCGGGGAGCAGCGAACCCTGTGCGCGTATTGAGCACTGAGCCAGCACTGAGAACCGAGCTTGCCATTTTGTGCTCCAGGTCTGCCCGTCCCTGTGTCCTTGTGTCTCGTGCCTGAGAGGCCTGCTAAGAGGCTTGGACAGAGTGTCGCTGTTACAGAGAGCCGCGCTGGAATGCGCAAGAACTAAGTAAGTTAATAGCTGCCGTTAGCCTGTGCAGTGAGCACAGAGTTTCGAGGATAAGAGCGCCCTCTCTGTTTCATTTGCTGTACCTGCTCATCTGTTGCCACCATCCTGAGTGATTAGAAGGTGGCAAGGAGGAAATTATACTGGGATTTACTGTCTAGTGTTACGGGCCGTCCAGGGTGTTCTGATTGTCATTGACCACATAGGTGGGCACTTCCCTTCACCCAGGTGGCCTCATAAGGCTGCAATTACCTTATTGGTAAGTTTGGTGGGCAGCCCACACATCGTGAGTGAAGGTTTTATTGTGAAGCCCGCTGCGGAGAAAAGGGCGGCCCGTAGTGGGGAGGTTGTTACTACATAAACTAACCTTCGTGACTGGATTGTGGCAAAAAACGGTATAAGGGGTTCCTTACTAAGGCCGGATAGCCGGATAGCCACTTTACTAACCCTCTTAATTCAATCTGTGGGTTATTAATATAATGAAGCTGAGGAGTACAGCTGCCCTCGACTCTGCAAATGGGGCAGACTGGAATGGCTCATATACTGCCCCTATGGTGAGCTCTACAACCTTGGAATCTCTGCATAGTGGAAGCCAAACTAAACATCCAGTGGTTACAATAGCATTGGTGCATGAAACCCCAATGAAAGAGACTGAAATACAGGATACTCAAACTGGTCAGACAGTTATTGTAAACCAGTGGAGACAAGGTTTGGAATATAGTTACAACAAAAAATATTCAAAGGAAGATCAAAGAATATTTTGGTAAGAAGAAACATAAAAGCACAAATGATGTGGTTGATTTAAGAAAAGGGAGTTGGGGCTCGCCAATCTTAAGAGCAGAGGATGTAAGTGAGAGGATCGCCAGTTTAAGTCATACTAAAGCCCCAAAGCGGCCAGATCCTACAGGCCCAGAAAATGAGGAAGAGGAGCTGGAGATTCATACCAACCACCCAGAGGACAACAGGGGATTGGCACTGGAGAACCCTACTCCCGAAGGAGAGAAGGAGAATCAGTCAAATGATCAGGGGGACAACTCAACCCTAAAGGCGTTAAGCTTTGTGCTTAACTAATTGGTGACAGTGTTTGAACTGTTAAAAGGAGAAGTCCAAAGTCAAGCTGGAATTCTCCTTGAACTAACGGATGAAGTAACCAAATGTGATTCCTCATTGGTGGGGTTAAGGAATACAATCATCTCCTCCATCTCCCCTATGCTAAATAACATATGAATTGTAGTGGCCAAGCAGGGGTTAGATATCGCCTCTATACAGAGACTTTCCCTGGCAAACAGAAAGGAGGATGCCTCGTCATGAGCCCAAATCCGAGACCTACTCCAGAACAAGTTCCAGAAGCCCGGTTTACAGGAGTTAGAACTGAGTGATTCTGCAGGTTCCTCCAGTATTCACGATGATACTCCGTTATCAGAATCAAGTTTAGAGGAATTCATGAGATTGGCTCAGGTTGCGGAGGCCCAAGTGCTGGAAACCGGGGAAAGGAGTGTAAGTAGCGAAGGCCAGGAAGTCTTTGGGGATATGGGGCATGCCGGTGATTCATATTGGATTGTTGCGAGTAACCAAAATCCCAAGAGGAGGAGGAGAAAGAAAAGAAAGGAAGGGGTGAAAAAAGGGCAAAAGAGCACCCAGAAAAATATTAAGAAAAACAAGGAAAAAAAACTAAAAATCAAAAAACCCGGAAAATTAAAAATGCGGGAATCCTAAATTTCGTGAACAACATCAACACAAAGAATATAGATGTTCAACCAGATACGGCAAAAGAAGTCATCTACAATAAAGGATTTGCTAAGCCAACAAATGGGTTGGGGTCTCAAACAAACATTCTGTTGACACCAAATAGAGTGCAGTTAAATGCAAAGGCACTACAACAGAGAACAGTGGAAAGTGACCTCGTAATCTTGAGAGTAAGCGTGGGGATGCAGAGTTCCTTCCCAGCACGGGCCAAAATGTACAGAATCAAAAAGAGGGGGACTCCATTATCCCACCACTGAAACTGGCTCCCATTTTTACACAAAGTAAGTCATCTAAGAGAAGATCGGTGGTTAAGAGTGCTGATACGGATGCAAGAGGAGCGAAGTTAAAAATAGCGCCAATTTTCCTCTCAGCAGCGAAGAAAGTAGGGAGTCCATCTATCGCAAGTGAATCAACCAATTTCAATGAGGCTGTATCCGATAAGGTTGGTGGGAAATCCATGTCTAAGGTTGGTGGGAAATCCATGTCAATCCAGGGGATATGGAACGGCGCAGGAAATTCGAAAGAGATTGTTCAACATGAAAATGGACCAATACTTCAAGGGGACAGGAAATTGGCACACAGTCCTCCACAAGAGGATGACCGAACTGGTTTCGAAGCCCCTAGACTGTGGTTAAAATCTACATGAAAGAACAATCACTATAAATCCTTAAGTAGATATACCATTCTAGAGGAGTTTAAGTAAGTAAAGAGCCTTTCGAAATGTTGAATTGTATGGAATGTTATGTTGAGGAGGCGACGTGTACCACCAAAAATTAATAAATAAAGTTTTTAAAAAAAAAAAAGTAAAGAGCCTTTACCTATTTGCCTCAGAGGATATAGAATATGTTAAATTCCCTGATTGTAAAAACAGTTTTATGGTTGAACTGGGGCTGAGCTCCACTAGGGCCTATGATGCAATTATAAAAGCTGCTGGGGCGTTAGAAGAAAAAGGCCTAAGAGTGGCTAGAGATGAATTCAGGTTCAACTTAAATGAGTCTTTTAAAGAGCAAGGGCCTGTTCAGACAAATTCACAGAAGCAAGAAAGATGCCCTGGGCTCCAAAGAAAAGAGGGTAGCAGAGATATGGCAGAAACTAAGAAGGAAGAAAATGTTTTGGCTGCCCCCCCCCCGAAATCCTGGCCCATGTCTTGACTCTGTCCAGTCATTTGGTCGAAAGACAAATGGTCGACGGAATTTGGTCAAAAGCCAAATGGTCGATTTTTTATTTTTATTTATATATATATTTTTTAGGTTTTCGTTTAGGGAAAAAAAGGGTTTTTTAGAAAAAAAGGGGGTTGGGGGAGACCCCCCCCCCAAAAAAAAAAGTGAAAATACAAAAAAAAACTAAATTCGACCATTTGTCTTTCGACCAAATGGTGTCGACCATTTGTCCTGTCGACCTTTTTTTTCGACCAAATGACTGGTGGTCAAGACAACTTTAGTCAGTCCGCCTTGCATTTAGTGAGTTTGAATAGGCAGGGTTCCTGCACCATTAGAGCCAAAAAAGTTAAAGATCACCTTTGGGGTAAGATGGATATTTTGATATTTGAGGAAATGTGGATGGTGAATGCAATAGAAATCGAAGGCTTCACCACTCACTGCTTACCCACAAGTCAAAAACCGCTGGGTAGACCAGCTGACGGTCTTTTGATCTTAAAAACAGCTCAGTGAAGAATGATAAGGTGATCTTTAAGGACAAAATTGGCATCTTGGCCACCGAAATTAAACTTAATTTCAATATCCAAAATCCATGGGTGGTGGTGGTAGATGTTTATTGCAACCCTGCTTCTTCTACACTTGATACATTTTTGGACATGTTGGGGGGTGTATTGTCCACAGTGAAATCAGAATTGTGTAAGGCTAATATTATCATAGCAGGGGATTTCAATTCCATATGTATCAAGAGCTTAAATTCAAAGGAGAGCGAAAGGGTCAAAAAAAATTACCAGAAGAGGCCAGAAATTGTTAGCTTTCATGAGCTCATGTGGTCTTGGGAGCTCAGAGGGGGGAAAAAGGCGCTACCACGACCTGGAGGCGAGGAGAGTCGACATCTATACGAGATTATATTTTCGTCAGAACATCTACGTTGACAGTAAATCATGAGGGGGGTAGCGACCATTCTAGGTTGGAGCTATCCTTCCCAGATATTCAGGGGCATCAGCAGTGGCTACATAAGCAAGATCTAGAGGGAAGGGGGGGAGAGTCAGTTTAGCCAAGTATGGTCAAGGGGGGGGGGGATTAAACAAAGCATTGAAGATGATTCCAAACCCCTCCCTGATAGATCATTGTCATCCAGACAATTATATTTGCTTTATCTTGTCAACCGTGCCACTCAAAATGTCAAGCAGCACCACCTGCATGAGTTTGATGAGGAAACTATGTTCAGAAAGAGGGACATGCGAAGTAATCTCAGAGCCTTAAAAAACAGAATTTGGCACCAGACAGTTTCATAAGGGAAGCAAATGGTATTAGGAGTAAGTATAGGCATTGGTCAAAAAATCAAAGAATGGCTAGACTACAAAAAGACAGCGAACAGATGTTGAAGCTTGTGGCTGAAGCTAACACGTGAGGGTTTTGGTCAGTAATGGGGCAATTGGACCAGCAATCAAATAGCACCTTGTGTAATCTGGTCTCAGAAGCCAAATGGGTTAATCATTTATCAGCTATCTTTCAGAAACCATGCGAGGAAGGGGAGCCAATGAAGTTGGAGACCAAATGGTCCCTGGCCTTGGAAGAGGAAGAAATTGCAGAGATAATCAGGTGCTCATCGCTATCTGAGGCCGCCTGTCCTAGCGGGTTGACGTATCAAATTCTTAAAAATGAACCAGAGTTCTGGGCTGGGTTCTTGAGGAATCTATTTGGGGAGATTCTGCACACAAAACACTTCCCACCATCCTGGAAAACATCGTTGATCATCCCACTCTTCAAGGGGGGGGACAGGACCAACCCACTAGTTATCGACCGATTGCGATTTTGGATATTGAATGTAAGATTTTTATGAGGCTGATAGTTAAGGAGCTTACAAACTGGGTTGATGGTGTGGGGACCCTGTCCCACTTTCAAACGGGGTTTAGAAAGGGCCTTTCCACATCGTTAAATGGGTTAATTCTGAGCCTAGTGAGCAAGTTCTCTGCTGAGAAAGGTGAACTACCCCTGTATGGGGCGTGGATTGACTTAACGAAGGCATTTGACCAGATTAGCAGAGGTTTGCTGTGGACGAAACTCAAACTGAAGGGTGTTCCTGATTCTCTATTGGCTATGTTAATAGAGTTGCATAGGGACACAACAGTAAGGGTAAGGTTAGATGACAAGGGACATCTGTCAAATGAAGTGAAGGTAGCGAGAGGAGTAAGGCAGGGGTGTTTGGGTGCCCCTCTATTTTTCAATCTTTTTCTGTCTGATTTGGGGCAAGATATTGAACCGTCCGCACTGGCCAGTCCATTCCTTAATGGGAGTAAGATCTTTTGCCTGGCTTATGCGGACGACATAGTCCTATTGGACAGAACAGCCATAGGCCTCCAAAGACTTCTGACTAAACTGGGTAGCTATGCTGAGAAAAACAGGTTAGTAATAAACCCGCTAAAATCCAAGATTCTTGTGTTTAAACATCCAAGAAAGAAAATCAGCTTTGATAACTGGTCATTGAACGGGCAGATTATACCACGAGTGGATGAGCTAATCTGTCTTGGCTGCAAGATCTATGCCAGCCCGAGAAACCAGGAACATGATATCTTTACCAAGGCTTATGATCTGATCCCCCAAATGAAAAAAATCAAAGCCAAATACTGCAAATTCTCCATCTTGCCATTGATCAAATATTATGTAGCCAAAATAATACCGGTTATTTTATACGGCTTAGAAGCGAAACCCTCACTCTGGAGTGCAAATTGGGCCAGAATAGAAGGTAGAATTTGGTAAGTTTCTCTTAATCTCCCTATGAGTACACCTGGTTGGAACTTGCGGTTTGAACTAGGCCTTGTCTCTTTAGAGTGCCGCGCAGAATGGAAGCTAATCACATTATATAGAGAGATAATGTCTCCTAAACCATTTTAAAAGCAAGAAACATACTAGAACGAGTAATGCAGATCTTGAAACTCTGATAACTAACCCTCTTAAGGTAAAACAGATTTGGAGCGGTTAGACTGGATTAAAACCACCTCTTTGGTGAGAAGCTCTAAGCCACGTAATGCGTTTCTGACGGCAGAAAAAAACGTAGGCCACTTGCCACGTTACCTAGTAAAATACCCTGACCCCAAAATAAGATCCAACTTTTTATGGGTGAGATTGAACCTGGTCCCCACTGGGGAGGTCTTGGCAATAAAAAAGCAGGAATATCTTGCGGTCAAACTATGTAAAGTATGCTCCGATCCAAGACAAAATCACTTCGACACATCCGAATGGAGTGTAAAGGGACTTAGCGAAATTAAGAAGATTCACACATAAGTGGGTTGGTCTTGTCTCAGAGCATCTTTGGGAAAGAATGATGCAGGCCAAGATATTCAGCTAACGGCAACATGGTTGAAATATTGGGAAATCTGAACCTGTTAAACTAATTATGTTGGGAAATGACCTGGTCAAGGTTTGAGGGGTTGGGAGGCAGGTTGACTCACACTAAGGAAAACTAGATCAGGTGAACATCATTGATGAATGCTGGGTAAAGGGGAAGGTCAAATGTATTCTCTTATTGATTGGAAAGCAATTCGTGAAGAAAAGGAGATGGGGGTAATTATCCCACGGTGGGTCTCAAGAAGTGGGGAGAATGGACTTATTTTATTGACATCTGTATGTAAATGGTTATTTATTCATTTCTTTTTAATTATTTTTATTCAGTCTATTTTCCCCATTTTTGGGAATTTTAAATGGTATCAGTTGATTAATAATTGTAAGGGTTCTAACGAAATGTAATTTTTTTCTTCTTGTGAACCAAATACAATAAAAAAAAAAGATCAGCAAGGAATATCGAGGCTTAGTACCACCAAAATAAAAATCTGCCAGTCATGAAGTCAAAGTTATGAATATACTTTATTCTGTACAGATACAAATATCAAAGCAGATAGCTATCTGGCTCCCAAGCACCTTGCAGTGTGTACCAGCAGACACGGTGAGGGGTGAGAGTACTGGTCATCACAAAGCATGCAGTATTTATACACAGTCCTGGTCTTTGCCCAGCCCTTCTCCAAACTAATAAGTTACAAATTTGGGTTTGTGCCCAGTTCACATGACAAATATAACAATATTAGTTTACACTTTTGACATGTTGTCCTATCCTTGGAGATTCAATGGCGATGTTGGTTCACCAGCTCAAGTTAAGCCCAGTTTCAAAAAACAAATGCAATAGTTTATTGCAAAGGCACATGGTTTTAGTTTGTCTTTCATTCAGTTCTGATGTTTGTATATGGCTGAAGCTATTGATGCAGACAACACTTGAATTGAGGTTCACTGTGGCTCCAATGTTCCTTAAAGGTACAATACTGGCAAACTTTGTTGTATTCAGCTGTGTAGATCTTTCCTTCTTTCTTGAGCTTTAGGATAAGTCCTGTTCCAAGAGATGCATAAGGGATTTCTTCCAAAGCACACGGCTGTAGTTGTTTTGCGTGTCATTGTTTGAAAGAGGATGAGTCTCTAGGTACAGATAACACTTTGAATGGGAGTTCATTTTCACTACAAGGTCTCTTTGCACTGGACAAACATTTCTGCTTTTGGCACTCCTAGTGCTGACTTGGCTCAAAGGTCATTCTGCTCAGTGGCAGCTGAAAACATGGTTAATCATTTCTGAACAGGCAGCAGGAGTTGGGATCAATATGGGGGATGTTTTCAAGATGGCGGCAAAGTCAATTCTATCTAAATCGAGTTAATCATAGGTTTTAATACAAATGCGAATGTTTTAGGCCAATGTTCATAATCGGGCGTTATTTATGCGAATATGGTTTAACAAACCCTCCTTTTGGCCTAAGCCAAGAGCATTACTGAAACATTCGCTTTACTCAAAACCCCACGCCTCGATGTCTGTACATCCTGAATCACATTCTTCAGAAATATCAATCGCCATAAGTTCCTTGATAGTAATATTCTTCATTACTAAAACATTAGTAGTTTCCTTGGGCGCATGTATTTTAGGTCCTAGTGTACCTATCGTTTGTGCACAACATCCTCCTTACATCGAACATATGGCAGGAAGACATTGTACCAACAACAACGAAACAGTAGAACACCAAGAACTACCATTACGACTTCAAAGAGTTTCCAACCCCATGATCGTAGTAAGTCCCAGAACCAAGCACTCTAGATCCCAGTTTCCCTCGGGGACATGTACTTCAGTACTCAAGGTATGCAGATTTTGAATTGCCTTAAATATAGTAGGGGAGGAGTCAGGTCCAAAAATACAGCACGGGGATCCCACCAATTTACATACCCCACCACGCTCAGCTAGGATGACATCTAACACCATCCTGTTTTGAATGGTCACTAATCTAATTGCCTTCTGCTCCAGCGTCATGTTATATAGAATATCGGTGGTCCTATTGATGGTTTTTTCCAGTACCCTTGCTAGTCTTCTGATATCCTCGGAATTCATTATCTGTCCCCAAAATGGCACAAACGATTTCACTACATCACCCATGACTTTGAAAGGAGTATCACCATTCTCATCCCGTCTTGGACGAGCTCTAGAAACTTCAGAGATGGTAGCCACATATACCACTGGTAACAAGTACCCTGCCAATCTCTAGGTAACCAAGGATAAGCTTCATTGCCACAAACAAAGTAAACGGGACCTCCTACATACAGAGGTCTGTCCTCACTGGTTAGATTCGCAGTGTTAGTACAACCCCCGGATGTACCCATTGGATGAGAACCTCCCTTTGTATACAGAAGGAAACAGAGTTGGGGCTATGGTTAATAGGATGAGAAGGAGGCATGGCATCATGGTTGCCTACGGGAGCCATCTTGAAAGAAATTAGTGACTGAAAATGTTGAGAGAGTCTATCAGAAGGCCTAATAGAAGCAACATTGAGTTTGCTTCGAATCACAAAGAGAGAACATCCCAAAGGTGTTAGGACTTGTTTTTCAAATTCATTCAAATTAGTCCCATCGAAGTTCCCAGAAATACTATTGTTCCAACTGTCAAAGAATAGTGCCCTGAGTGAGGCGTAGCATGCAGTAGTAAAAGGAAGGGGATGAATATGCCAGCCCAGTCCCTTTTCCCTGTGTTGTGGCAAGCATGAACACACCCAGCAATTTGTTCCGTTTAGAATCGCATGGGTCGCATTCATAATCATTAGGAGAGTATTATTATGATAACCCTGTCTATGTTGGGAGTCTCGAATAGGAAGAGTGTGCAAATGCACAAAAGGTGGAGACACAGTGGAGATTATTTCAGTGGGTAACAAAGTTTCAAACGGATGCACCCCTTCCATGTACCAGAACCCAAGTGCAAACATAATTACTAAACAAACCAGTACTGTGATTACAAAACAGTGGGTCCTCTAGGACCATGATCTCTGATGAACAGGTCTATGTCAGCCACAAGACCAATAGCTTGCTCCGCACGAGTGGATTTAGGACGGGACATTGTTTCTCAGAGTCCATTTAGCAGCCTCTCCATTAGGCTCTTTTAGTTCATCCGTCGGTGGCTCCTGACCACGTAGACTAGCTTGCTTGAAGGTGACTTCGCCGGTCCCTGCCTCTTGTTTATTTTTCAGCGAAAGAGTGACAAGGGACTGGCTCAATGATGATTCCTTGTGGACACAGCCGATGCTGTGCTGTAAGTTCGATGTCTCGGACATAGATCGTACATCAAGGCTCCAGGTACAGTGTGATCTGCGAACAGAGTGTCGTTGTTTCCTGAAGGAAGTGATGAAGGAGAAGCAAGATTGCTCAATGGTGAAGAAAGATCTGAAGAAGAACTTGGAGGCAAAACAGCAGTCACCCCAGACCCCACGGGCTCAGGAAGGATTTCCAGGACACCCTCAGTGTCAGTTAGAACAGACTTGTGATGAGGAACAGAGTGAACAATCTCCTTCTCTTCCCCTTTGTCAGAGGAAAAGTTATCTTCTTGATGTGCTTTTTGTGAATCCAGTGTCGTTTCCCTTCCACTCGTACAGCGGTCTGTGTGGCAAGTAGGACTTGATACGGTCCTCTCCAGCGAGGTGCGAGACAGGAGGCTCTTTCAAACGATTTGACGAGCACCCAGTCGTCAGGTCTGAGTCGATGACCTGGACCCTCGTATTTTACTGGGAGGGCTTTCTCGCACCTGTTGATAAATCAAATACAAGTTTTGAGTTAACTGGTCATAGTACTCAGAAAGGAGCAAATGCTCTACATCTTTTAACCGCTTGGGTTTGGGTACATTCCAAATATTGGCTGGTCTCCCCATGATTATCCCATAGGAAGAGAGCCCTGTCCTAGACTGTGCAGTCATCCGCATGGATAATAGAGCTATCGGTAAGGCATCTGGCCACTTCAAATTGCTTCTCGCACAGATTTTTGCCATTTTATTCTTTAATATACCGTTATGGCATTCCACAAGTCCAGCACTCTGAGCGTGTCTGATCGAATGGAACCATTTATCGATCTGCAATCTCATGCATACTTGCAGGATAACAGCAGCAATAAAATGCGGACCATTGTCCGACCAAATGACTCTCGGCAAACCAAACCTAGGAAAATATTCTTTCAGCATAGTTTTCGCCGTCGTCATTGCTGTGGCATCTTTTAGAGGAAAAGCTTCGACCCATTTACTGAAAGCGCAAATAACTACTAAAACATATTTGTCATTCTGACAACGCTCCATTTCAATGAAATCAAAGCGTATAACCTCAAAAGGCATAGAGGGGGGACCAAAACTACCCCTCCGGATCGATGTACCGTTCCCAACATTATGCTGTAAGCATACCATGCAATTTTGGACAAAACACTCAGCATTTTGAGATATTTACATTCACCCAGACAGGTTCTAACAATTTACAAATCTTTTTAGCGCATATGTGAGTGGGACCATTAGCCATCGTAACCATAGCAGTGACATAAGCATCAGGCAGCATCCATTTTTGTTACACATTTTCTACCCAACAACCTTCATCGTCTAAACTTGCTGAACCCTCAGCCCACTGTTTAAGTTCGTCTGGATTGGCATCAGCCTGAATGTCTTTTATACAACCAATTCCTATGTCTATCACACAAGTGTTAATGACCTCTTTTGTTATATACATTTTGGAATGCAAATCAAGGGCAGTCTGTTTGGCTATTCTGTCAACAAAAGTGTTTCCTCTCCTCACATCATCTGTTACTTTCTGGTGTGCTGCGCACTTCATTATTGCCAACTGGGTAGGAAGAGCAAGTGCTGAACGTAGCCAAACTATCAGGGTACCATGTTGTATCTTAGTTCCATGCGAGGTCAAAAAACCTCCCTCTGCCCATAATCGACCAAAGTTGTGAACCACCACAAAGGCATACTGGCTGTCCGTAAATATATTCATGCTAAGCCCTTTGGAAAGTTCACAAGCTCGAGTCAATACAATAATCTCTGTGGCCTGCGTGGAGTTATGCGGAATTCTTTTGGTTTCCACAATAGTGCTTAATGTAGTGATTCTGTAAGCAGCAGTGGAAGTCCCATCTGGAGGTTTGGAGCAGAAGCCATCGCAAAACAGCTCCCCTTGTGGATCTTTTAACGGTGTATCACTTAAATCAATTCTGCCCTTAGTCTCTTGTTCTGTGGCATAGAGGCAGTCATGTGACATCTTGTCACTGCAAGCAATTTCTTGCGGAAGAGGCAATAATTCGGCCGGATTTAATGAGCAACATCTCTTAATTTGAATATGCAGTGCAAATAGAATCAGCTTGTATCTTGCTAATCGTGCTGATGTGAGATGTTGTGTTTGCATTCTGTTTGATAGAACGTCTACAGAGTGA
This sequence comes from Ambystoma mexicanum, assembly GCF_040938575.1. Taxonomy (NCBI): domain Eukaryota; kingdom Metazoa; phylum Chordata; class Amphibia; order Caudata; family Ambystomatidae; genus Ambystoma; species Ambystoma mexicanum. Next base: position 685,008,684 of record NC_090934.1, on the reverse strand, counting down.
GGTACCATCACAGTTAAGGAGTGACCCAGAACCATACCCTCACTTTGTTATACCGATGCAGCGGCAGCAGCAACAGCTTTCAAAACATCTCAGAAAAGCACATGCAACAGGGTCAAGCGTGGAAGAAAAATAACCGCACAGTCTATTCTTCCCTCCATGCTCCTGTGTTACCACAGCCAAAGCGCATCCATCACATTCACGCACATACAAATGAAGGCCTTGTCATAATTTGGTGTGCCCAAAACCGGTGCTGAACACAACACAGTCTCGAGCAGATCAAAAGCTTTCTGGCAATCCATGCTCCATGGTAGAGGCAAAGAAATGCCCTTCTTTGTCAAAGCCAACATTGTTTTTTATCATTAATGAGAAGTTAGGGATCCACTGTCTACAGTACGAAGCCATGCTTATCAAGTCTCTGACCTCTAACTGTGTATTTGGGACAGCCATGCTAGAGATGCTTTGTATTCGTTCAGGTGTCAGTCTTCTCCCCTCCTTTGCAGGAGATATCCTAAATAGGTGACCTCCTGTCGACAATATTGAAACTTTTTCAATGAAGCCTTATGCCCATGTTCTGCTAGATAAATAAGCAGCAACACGGTGCCCTCCTTGCAAGCAACTTCTGAATCTGCAGCTAAAAGATCATCATCAACATACTGCAACAAAGTACAAGTGGAAGGCAACTCAAGTGTATCAAGCTGTTCCTTCAAAGCTCTACTATAAATGCTTGGACTCTCAGTGTACCCTTGTGGCACACGAGTACATGTAAACGAGCGTCCCCCTACGGTGAACGTGAACAAATATCTACTGTCAACATGTACAGGAATACTAAAGAAAGAATTCTTTGGATCCACAACACTAAAATGAGTAGCTGAAGCTGGAATCATTGTCAATATTGTAGTCACATCAGGCACAATCAGAAATTGTGGAGCAACAATTTTATTAATGGCGTGCAAATCAATAATAAAACGGAAAGGAATCGCATTATCCCCTTTCTTATACACCGGTAGAATCAGACTATTACACAAACTTCCTGCAATTTCCTCAATCACTCCTCGATGTACAAAATCAGAAACTATACTCTTTAAAGCTTGTTCACCGTCAACTGAAATCTTATACTGTGGAATACGTGGTAGTTTAACACCTAGTTTCAACACAATTTTAACAGGCTCAATTTGTAAAATACCAACGTCATTATCATCTACCGCCCATAAACATGCTGGAACCTTATCGAATTCAGTCGGTAAAGGCCTAGTCAAGAATTGTGAAACAGAAGTTTGTTGAGGTGAAATCGTTAGATGCACTCCATCCTGAGAACAGTAAATAACAGCATTCAATTCTTTCAACAGATTCAACCCCAACACATTTTCGCCACAATTCGTCGACAAAAGAAATGGACACAAATCAGTGAATGGCCCCAGTGAAATTGGTACCGGCTGAGAGACTGGACTAACCACTGGCGTACCTGAGAACTCTACAGAAATGTTGTTCTGCCCTGACATTGGAATGTCTGGAACCCGCAAATGATCAACAGAACACTTCTATGGTCCTGTATCTATCAAAAATAGATACCTCCTATTCCCCACCTTCATTTCAACATAGGACCCTTTCTGATCGACGGGAATAGGTACTGGTTCCAGACTCTGCTTCAGGCTGTCCTAACGGAACAGTACATCATCAAATGCAAGATCCTCAGAAAAATAAACCGTCGAAGGATTATCAAAAATGTTCCCATTATTAACACTATGCTGCTGACTAGCCTGTGAAAATGACTGTTGATTTTGAGTGAACTGACTTCTACCAGGACCCCCTATCCCAGGACAGCCTCTGGATCGTCTACCCATGGTAGCATATGTGTTATTCGATCGCTGCTGAAGGATCGGGCTTTGTGCTCGCCAATGACCTTCTTGTCTGCAATAAGCACATTGGTTCATGTGTACAAGACCCATTTGCGCATTACTCTGTGTTGCAAATTGTCCTCTAAACTGTGGATACCTAACTCTAGTTCCTCTTACTATTTGCTGCAACAATACTTTTGTTTTTAAGTCACATTCTTCCTTTCTATCCTCTCTAAGTCTTCCTTCTTTTCTATCCTCTCTTTTTCAGTATTGACTCTATTGTTATAATACTGATCCATGTGCAATACTTCAGACTGTGATTTAGCTTGCCAGGTGCTTTCGGAAATCATAATTTGTGATTGGATATCAGGCAACAATCCACACACAAATTTGTCTACAAACAGTCTTTTTCCTGACTCGGTACTTAAGTCCTGACCGCTAAAATCTGAAAACACTTTTTCGAACCGATTAAAACATTTGGTAGCGCCTTCAGATTTCTCCTGGATGCAAGCTGTAAACTTGTCCCAACCTATTCTTCTCTCTGGAACCAAAGTCTTCAATTTAGTTACTATTCTGTCTGGCAGTGTCAATATCACCTGTGGCAGTTTCTCAACAGCCTTCCTTTCTCCATCTATCCGTACCAAGTTGACCCATGTGTCACACAGTCCTGCCTGATCATCTACAGTTCTAATCTGTTTCCATAAATCAGCAGGTAGGTTCACAGGAAACATCAAATCTATATCACCCAGGGTGAAAACTGATGAATGCAAGCAAGATTACATTTCTTTATAAAATCCTGGTGGACTTTTCCTGATATCTGGAATAGTCTGTCTAATGGTATTCACTTCCTGTCTAGAAAATGGGATATGAACAAACTGTGAAACATAATGAGCTTCAATAGTAGCGGCTGCTGCGCCTGTTGCGGCAACAGCTGGAATTTCTACTTTAGGAACAAATGTCAGAGGAACCTCCCTCATTGGCAATTGTGAAGTAGGCAATTCTGAACATTCATTAAGCAACAAGGCTAAATCAAGTGTCAAAAGTGTCAAAGTAGCCACAGCAGTATCGGGCGAAAATGCTCTCAAACACCTTTTTCTTCATATACTCATCCTGTAGGTACTCTACCATTACCTGTTACACATTCGTTTGCATAGCCGGAGCATACAGACTAAACCTGTCATATACTTCGATGGGAGAAATTGAAACAACCGAAATCTATCCAAGAGCCTATCTTGTGCAAACACGCGTCTCTTCACTCATTGGTTTACATGAACGAAGAAATTGTTTCTGCACATATGAGGCTTCCACTCTAGTGAATGAGCAAGGGGGGTAGAGGGGTGCAATGCGTTAAGTTGTGGGAGTTAAGCATGAAGCACAAGTTTAATCCTTAGATATAAGTAGACACATTAAGTTGTTTCAGGTGCGGATGGGTCAGTCAGTCTCAGGGCCACCCAAGACTGCAATGGGGAACAGAGAGAAACTGTAACGCTCACCTGGTATCCACAGGGACACCACCTGATCTGGTTGGACTGCCTTTGACCCGGATACTTCGGATATGGTGCGCTCTCCGTCCTGCAATTCTGTGCAGGGGTGTGTTGTGGTTGGGGAGCTTCGCCGCCGAGTTGCTTCACTGGCGTGGGCCCGCAAGTCCAGTCCTGCTGTGACTCAGTTCTTCAGGTAAGTCTTTTGCTTTGTTTATTGGTCCTTAATTGTTATTGCCTCTGTTAATGTCTTTTATCTCCCTAAGTGCGGGAGGAATGGCGGAGGCGCCGAGCAGGCTGGAGCTGTGCCCGAGATGGTAGGTGACTTTGCAGAGCGCAGCGCTATGTGCGCTTTTATGAAATGCTAACCTGTTCTTCTTCACAGGTCGCTGTGATGTTCCGGATGAAGGCTGGCAAAAGGATGCGGCACAGTGAGAGGAAGATGTCCGGATTCACCGTCGAGTAAGTCTACGGCAGATTGATGGAAGGCCGCGATGAGAATAAGCCAACCGTGACTTCCACTCAGGTAAGCGTTTTTTCTGAATGATGGTTTAAATGCAAATGCAAACGCTTACTAATGTCGTCTTTTGTTTCCTTTCCTTCCTTCAGGTTGATTCCAGAGGGAGCGTCTGCTGTGATGCCGGAGGTGCAGGACACTGGAGTGAACAACAGTCACTGGATTCTCGCAGGTAATGATGAATAATGCTGTTCTGCTTCTTCTTTCCACAGATGCAGGCCCGGAATTGAGAGATCAGACCTCGGTAAACGTCACGCTGTGAGTGCAGAGCAACGCGAAGCGTGCTCTGCAGCTCGGGCGTGGCTTTTATAGTCTGTAATTATCCCAGGTTTCTTCAGGCCTGACCACACCCAAAGAGGTGTTCTAGAACTGAACCATGTGGAGGCATCCATGTTGTGCTATTGCCATTGGAGATTATGGCCTCTCTATCAATAACATGAGCCTGGCGCCAAAAGCGTCAGGCCTGACTCCAAGAGAGTCTTTGGGAGCATGATTGGGCCCTTGGGGGCCCGCAGGAATACTGTGATGTGGTCCTGAGACCCCGAATGCCAGGACCAGGGGCTGTGGTCGTGACAGAAACAAAGCCTGTTAATTGCTAACAGGAGACCCACTAGCACACTCTTATAGGGATTAGAATCCCATATTAATTATCACAGTGGTATTCTGGGACCAAAAAATCCACAGGACCAGTGTTAGTATTACATAAATAGAGTAATCACATTCAACATGCCTGTTAAATCATCATTTAGTTTCAAGCAATTATTTGGAGTGAACTGTAAGGATGTGTAAGGATGTGAAGGTGCATACTACCAAATAGGCAATTTATTCACTATTTATCCACTCTAGTATCATCTATTTCATCATTCTGTAACAAATCTAACTCCCTCTTAAACTCAAAAACCCTCTCAACATGCTCATGTACTTTCTCTGCAGTGTCCCTTGAGCGAGCTAAGACATTCAAATCCCTCAACCCCTGTAGGACATTCATGTCTGTCAAATCACTCCAAATATCAGCCAAATGCATTCCCATCCCCTCTATCAAAATATTCTGTTCGGGAATACATTCTTGGTCATAAATAACGGTTAAGACAGCTGATTTTTCACCTTCTTCTATATATGTCTTAGCCCATGCATACAATTCTATTTTTTTAGCTTTAGATACTGTACTACGGGTCACTATTCTTGAATCGGCACTTGCACCTTCAATCGCTACAAGTGGAGCAGAACCACTTGGAAAAGAAAGTTCAGACAAACCTTGTACAATTGGCAGTGGAGACACTACCGCTGGCGGTAAAGACAGAATTAAGGGAACAGCAACTGTCGGTAAGGGCGAGGATGCAGAATTGATATTGATATTTTATTTCTATCGCGCTTACACACAAGTGTTTCAGAGCGCGACAAGGCAAGGGAAGGGGAACAGGGGAGAACAAAAACAACGATCTTACTAGGCCCAGTGACATGGAGAACGTGCAAGTGCAGGGTAGAGGGGCAAGGGGGTGAAGTGCATGGAAGGGGGAACAAAAGGAGAGTGCGGAGCGAGAAGGAAAAAACAAAAATAATAAAATAATAACAACAACAAGAAGAGGAACAACAACCGGAGGAGGTGCAACAGTGGGAAGATGTAAAACAACAGGGAGAGTCACATAAGGAGGTGGAAAAAGAGAAAAGCCCAGGCTGACTACCCCTCCCTCTTTGGTCTGTCAAAGAACACAGGGAAGGGATGCACTAAAACCTGCTTAATAATAGAGCAGAAAACTACACCTGTTGGGTGAAAAATTATTTAAGACTGGATACTTAATTACAAAAGTAGAAATTTCTTTTAATATTTTCATTGTTTAAAAAATTGTTAAAAAACAGACAGTTACAAATTACAACATGCATTCATCAACAGTTACATATCAATCCATGAATTGTATGAGTCCAGGGTGCTACAGTTAACATGTATTTTAAGCATAGTTGTCAATTTCAATATGCGAGACACCAGAAAAAACACAATTAGGTTTTCCTATAGTCGACATATGTTTCGGCCTTTTTGAAATACCAACGTGGTGAGCGCTGGTCAATGAAATAATTATACGGCCATCTTCAGGACGGTCTTGCTTATTGAGAAACTTAGTTTCTTGCCCCTTGAGCATGTGGAATGTCACATCTAAAAACACAAATGTACAGAAAAATACAATTAGAGCGAGTCTTCCTCAACCAGACTAATCCCAGGGTGATGGCCGGCTATACTAATATGCTACGCCTAGAATAATGCACCCACCTGTGGTCGACAATGATGATTGAAGACCATGGAGTGGGGGCTTCTGGAACGGTTATTTGGATGCCAGGAGCCGGAAACCTATTTACAGGGAACACAGAACAGATACTAAATCGTCTGAAACACCATTAAGATGTTAGAAAAAAGGAATGTAGGTCAAAGCAGTTAGACACTTAAGGGTAGCACCTCTATGTAGGTGGGGGCCTCAACAAGCAATTATTTCAGAAGAGGAAGTGAACTTGGATAGCTATATGTATTCAAGCTTTGTTCTGTGGTATTCATCCGTGGTAATGCCTATAGAATAGGACAAAACAGATGGATAATGTAATATTGAATTCAATATCTCATTTAGGCATTTCTTATCTAAAGATTACAGCTGTAATTACAGCACTCAGTGATATTCAAGGCTGCAGGTAACTGTCAGCGACGTCAGTTAAAACATTTTCTAACCTCCGTGCAACGCCATGCACTTCGGATTAAAAAGTAACCATATGTACTTTATCTATAGCGGCACAGTTTCTACATATCTGATTTTCTGTATGTGCTGGTTTGTATCTACAGATTTCTATTAAACAGGGGGAAACTGGACTTACCAAACATCTCATGTCTGTTGGTATAGGCAAAATGTTCCGCGTTGGAGTTGCTCGGTCCGCGCTGTAAACCCTGAAAACACTGAAAGGAGGGGCATGGCCATTATTTATGTGTCAGGTGATTTTAGAAAGCGGAGCCGTGAAAAACATGTGACCGCTAATCTGCCGAACGTCTGGAAGGAAGAAAAACGTCCGTCTTAAGGACGTAAAAACCATGTGTTGCTAATACCAGGGTGTTAACGATCTTTACTAAGATCATTTAGCACAGATGGCGCAATTGGCTTTGATCGGTCATGTTTATTGGATAGTTATTCCGGGGCTTACATTGACGTTGCTGAGTCTGTTTAAAGCCAAATATGCTTTGTAGCAATTATCACATAAAAAGCAAAAATGATTATGTTGCATCAATATTCTCGAACATAGTCGAATAAAAGATGCCATACACATGTGTTGTCTTGATTCTGAAAATAATACAGCCCCATTATTACAAGTGGAAATTAATTAACCCATGAACGATCTCTATAAATCAGAAAGGGAAAACCCGAAGAGACTGTTGCATAATGGTGTCTGGGCAGAGTAAGAGACCATTGACAACGACTAGATTTTAAGGTTGTAGGAGCGAGTGCTTATCTTTAAAGGAATGAGCTCCATTCTACGGCTATATTTAGCCCATATTTCACTGTCTGCAGATGGTATATCCAATTTTGCTCGCATCTTGTCAATGTTTGATCTCTGTTCCCTTTTCTGGGGGATGGTTTGATAACTTGAATGACGCACCATACTAGGTCGGTGCACTTGTGTTTTTTTTGCGAAAGTGGGCTACCAGGGGTTTATTTTCAACTTGGTCGCTGACAGTTACCTGCAGCCTTGAATATCACTGAGTGCTGTAATTACAGCTGTAATCTTTAGATAAGAAATGCCTAAATGAGATATTGAATTCAATATTACATTATCCATCTGTTTTGTCCTATTCTATAGGCATTACCACGGATGAATACCACAGAACAAAGCTTGAATACATATAGCTATCCAAGTTCACTTCCTCTTCTGAAATAATTGCTTGTTGAGGCCCCCACCTACATAGAGGTGCTACCCTTAAGTGTCTAACTGCTTTGACCTACATTCCTTTTTTCTAACATCTTAATGGTGTTTCAGATTCATGGAAGTCCCTGCGCGTGTACACCCCGGGATGTGCGCCAAACCCGTGCATGGCGCACAAGTCACTGCAACATCCCGAAAGGCGTGCGCGACGCGCACAGTGAAAGCGCACAACCTCGGCGCATACACCAGAAAGTGAGCGGAATGGGGAACAACACGCGAAAATAAGGGCGTAACTGGGGATGTACTGCAGGGAAGCAGACGGAACGCCCACACGCACTCGAACCACACGTATTCATGGAATCGAATAGGGCAAAGCCACGCACAGCCAAAGACACGCACAAGCCGAAACACGTCCGCCACACGAAGGCAGGCGGTAGCGTCCCTGCGCATTACAAAAGTGGCAACATACAGCAATTGGGCCTGTGCGAGCGGGCTACGTGTATTTCAGGGGTTCGCGTGAAGTTTCTCACGCGATCGGGCCTGGGGGAGCGGGTTACATGTATTTCAGGGGTTTGCGTGAACTTTTTCATGCGATCGGGCCTGGGGGAGTGGGTTACGTGTATTTCAGGGGTTCGCGTGAAGTTTCTCACGCGATCGGGCCTGGGGGAGCGGGCTAAGTGTATTTCAGGGGTTCGCGTGAACTTTTTCACGCGATCAGGCCTCGGGGAGCGGGTTACGTGTATTTCAGGGGTTCACGTGAAGTTTCTCACGCGATCGGGCCTGGGGGAGCGGGCTATGTGTATTTCAGGGGTTCGCGTGAAGTTTCTCACGCGATCGGGCCTGGGGGAGCGGGCTACGTGTATTTCAGGGGTTCGCGTGAAGTTTCTCACGCGATCGGGCCTGGGGGAGCGGGGTACTACTCACCGTCTGCCTTGCGTGTAGAAGAACGCGTAGCCAACACCCGCTGTGAAGTAATATGGAAAACACACGCACCACACGAAAAGCACGTACAGAACAGTGTAAAGGCACGCGGGATCTCCAAGCCCTGCCAGGGCAACGCCCGTGCGCAAAACGTCACAGATGCGCTTACACTGTAAGGGCCTTTGGTCCAATGAAATCGCGTACGCGTGCTGACGCGCTTACGCGCTAAGGGCCTTTCCTCGATTTTCACGCTGACGTGCAGGATTTTCACGTGCCAAATCACTCCGTATCAAGCTGGCCACGCGAAAACACACGGAAGACCACGCTCCTGCCCAGAAGGCCGAATTACTGCCCCCCAGTGCCCCGAGCAGCCTCCCACGTGCCATCTGCTGGTGCCTGCCTGCCTGCTGCCACCGTGCCCTGCCATTCGGTGCCTGCACATCAGCCATCTTCAGGGGTCCAGTTGCTGTGTCCACCCCTGCTGGAACAGAAGACTCCCGACTCAGATAACATCGCTCCACAGCCCAGCCCCAGGACCCAGTTGCCCACCCACTCCTGCCCCTGGGGTTGCCATGTCGGGCACATCCACATCTGGCACCAGTGGCAACCCCCGGCCAGAGGGGCAGAGGGGCACCAGCTTCACTGCCACCGAAGTTGGTGTCCTGGTGGAGCAAGTCCGGGGGCAGTATGATGCCCTCTTCGGATCGTCCCGCGCCAACAAGGAAGGACGGGAGAGGATCTGGGCCGACTGTGTGGTTGCCATCAACGCGGATGGGGTGGCAACCCGCACCATCCAGAAGGTCAAGAAGCGCTGGGAAGACATGAGGTCCAGGACCCTCATGAAGGCCCGGCTCCTCGTGGAGGGGGGCCGGGGCCGCATGAGTTCCATCCAGATGGGGGTCCTGGAACGCGTACACCCAGCGCTCCACGCCCAGGTCCTTGAGAGGGAGACCCGTCTGGAGTTGAGCGGTAAGTGGCCAAGCATTGCTGTGCGAGACAGGGCATGTTGCAGTGTGCTGGTTGTCTGATACTTGCCTGTATGTGTGACATAGGCCATGTACGCATGTATGTGTGCAGGGACATCATGGTAATGCATGTGCGACCAGTAATGTGTGAACCGCACGGTTGTTGCATGTGTTTAAATGCGACATGGGGAGCCCTATGCAGATTGTACACATGAGAGCATGGCAGTCTCTGTTCCTGGACATGGGTGGGGGTGAGGGATGGGTGCTGATGCCAGGTACATATATGGTGTCCATGTCTGTGTGCCTGACCTGCGTGTCTGTGACTTGTGGATGCCATGGATGCATGACACATGTCCGTGACAATGTACATATTCACTGATGCAGCCTAGTCATCCTTGTATCCACTGTGATTGGGGTGTACGGGGCCAGATGGATGTGACTGAGGTGAAGTGTGTGCATGTGATAGGCATGACCCATGATGCATGTGAGTTCCATTACATTGTATGTTTCGAGAGTCCATTGGACATGTATGGAAATGTCCATGGCATGCACCATGACTGTCACTGTGTGTGTTTTGCCTGGACTGACACATGTGTTGTGGAGGGACATGATGGAAGTGTACTTTGACAGTGGCACTCATCTGCTATTGCTTCCTGTGTAGGGGACCATTGTACAGTACCCTGATGCTTGTGTTCTATGTCTCCCTCTACGCAGCGGCTAGTGAAGAAGAGGGCGGAGACGGCGCTGTGGAGCAAGGCGGCGGGGATGCCCCCACGGCTGCAGCGGAAGGGTGGGTGAGCCCCCACAGGGGCCTGCTACGGCAGAAGATGGTGAGGAGCCATCCAGGTTGGTGGTTTCCACAGAGGAGGAGGAGGCCGCCACTGAGGCGCACATGGGGCCTGGTGGGGGCATCCCTGCTGGTGCAAGTGGTGCAGTCCAGGGTTAGGGGCAGGAGGCAGCACAGGTCACCGTGGAGGGGCCTGTGCATGTCGCTGTCCCTGACCCTGTGGGTGCACCACCATGCACCAGCGGGGATGCCCCGTCCCAGGCCCGTCCGCAGGTAGAGGGGATGTCCATGTCATCTGACTCCCCTTCACCTCCGGACAAGGGGACCCCTGGCCGTATGGAGAAGGTCCTGATTGGGGTCGCGATGCGCACGGCTGTGATTCGTGATGCCGTGCGTGCTTCCCAGGAGGAGCATGCACATCATCACGAAGAGCACCGTGCCGACGTGGCCCAATTGGGATCGTCCATGTTCGGGGGTTTCCTGCATGTGTCGGCCAATCGGGCGGCCCTCTCCTCCTATGTGGAGACTATACGCCAGTCGTTCTCCTTGCCGTCTTCCGGCCCAGATGCCACCAGGGCCCCCTGTGGACCTGCCCTGACCAATGCAGCCAGCTCAGTGGGGATCCCATCCCTGCCACAGTCGGGAGTCAGAGGTCCAGCAGGGGTGGACACCACAGCAACTGTACCCCAGCAGATGGAGGATGTGCCGGCATCATCAGGCAGGGCACGTGCACGACGACGTTGGTGGATTCCATCAGCCTGGATGCAGTCGTGCTGGCAGAGGCAGTGGCGTCGGAGGCAGCAGCGGAGTCAACGTGGGAGGCATCATGGCTCGGGGCCATCAACATCGGAGGGGCAGGCATCGGCCGGAGGGCAGGAGGACCCAGGACGGGAAGTGTCTTCCGTGTGGCAGCGGTTGGGCCAGCATATAGGTGCGGAGCGGCGGCGGGCGGAAGAGGCGTGGCTCACAATGGTCAGGGCGGAGAACTCCATGCGGAGGGCCCTGAGGCGGGCCGAGTGCCTCGAGGCAATCCGCAGGGGGTTGGAGGAGCAGATGGCATCGTCCCTGCGGACCCTCGGGGCCATGGAACAGGACCGCCTCCGGGACATAGACGAGGAGTTTGATGATGCCCTGGCCCAGAACACCACGGAGTGAGCCGCTGGACTTGCCCGCCGCCTTTGTATATAGTTCTTTAGTTTTAGGTTTCCTTTGTTTCTTCTTATGATTTGGAGTCGACGGACACAGCTCCACTTTTTGTATATAGTTGCATTTTAGTTAGGGTTTTTTGTAGGTTTCCTTTGTTCAGTTGGGCTCATGGATCCTTGGATGTTTTGTACATAGTTCTTCATTGGATTGTTTTATTTTTTTTATTTTTGATGTATTCTCCATGGAGCAATGGTCTTTGCATTTATTTTTATCTCTGGGATTGATTTTATTTTTAATGTGACTTTGAACAACTTTTTTTTGGATTTGGATTTGTAGTTTTGATTTTTTTGGACGGACATGCAGCTTATCTTTTTTTCATTGCCATTGTAGTTTGTTTCATTTCATTTGCATTCATTTTTTTTAATACAATTTTGTTTTCATACTTCACTGTGTGGTATCATCTCATTGGTTTCATGCATGTCATTTTGGGTGTTTTCCCATTCATTTGCAACCATTGTGTGTGACGGACATGGGTTAATTTGCTTTATGAACATTGGGGGTGTAACATGTAATTTCCATTTCCATGTGGGTGAATGGGTTACTTGGTAGGGCCTTTTGGCTGTGGAGGCTGACCATAACGCACATGATTGGGGATTGTGAGGACCTGGGTGCAGGGGGACATGAGTGGGGGCCTGGTGGAGGCTGCCCCTGGTGACTGGGGGGTGGGGGTGGTGAGAGACATGGGTGGGGGCCTGGTGGCAGGTGCCCCACAGTGCTGGGTGGTGGGGGTGCTGGGAGACATGGGTGGGGGCCTGCTGACAGGTGCCCCACAGTGCTGGGGGGTGGGGGTGCTGGGAGACATGGGTGGGGGCCTGGTGGCAGGTGCCCCACAGTGCTGGGGGGTGGGGGTGCTGGGAGACATGGGTGGGGGCCTGCTGGCAGGTGCCCCACAGTGCTGGGGGGTGGGGGTGCTGGGGGACATGGGTGGGGGCCTGGTGGCAGGTGCCCTACAGTGCTGGGGGTGGGGGTGCTGGGAGACATGGGTGGGGGCCTGGTGGAGGCTGCCCCTGGTGGCTGGGGGTGCTGGGAGACATGGGTGGGGGGCCTGGTGGAGGCTGCCCCTGGTGGCTGGGGGTGGGGGTGGTGGGAGACATGAGTGGGGGCCTGGCCTGGTGGAGGGTGCCCCACAGTGCTGGGGGGTCGGGGGGGTGGGAGACATGAGTGGGGGCCTGGTGGAGGGTGCCCCTCAGTGCTGGGGGGGTGGGGGGTGGGAGACATGAGTGGGGGCCTGGTGGAGGCTGCCCCTGGTGGCTGGGGGGTGGGGGTTATGGGAGACATGAGTGGGGGCCTGGCCTGGTGGAGGGTGCCCCACAGTGCTGGGGGGTCGGGGGGTGGGAGACATGAGTGGGGGCCTGGTGGAGGGTGCCCCTCAGTGCCTGGGGGGTTGGGGGGTGGGAGACATGAGTGGGGGCCTGGTGGAGGGTGCCCCTGCACTGCTGGGGGGTGGGGGTGCTGGGAGACATGGGTGGGGGCCTGGTGGAGGCTGCCCCTGGTGGCTGGGGGGTGGGGGTGCTGGGAGACATGGGTGGGGGGCCTGGTGGAGGCTGCCCCTGGTGGCTGGGGGTGGGGGTGGTGGGAGACATGGGTGGGGAACTGGTGGTGGGTGCCCCTGCACTGCTGGGGGGTGGGGGTGCTGGGAAACATGGGTGGGGGCCTGTGGAGGGTGCCCCTGGTGGCTGGGGGGTGGGGGTGCTGGGAGACATGGGTGAGGGGCCTGGTGGAGGGTGCCCCTGGTGGCTGGGGGTGCAGGGGGACATGCGTTGGTGGGCAGTAGTGCAAGTTGACATGTGGGTTGGCTGGGGGGCATGGCCATGGTGGATGGGGTGCCTGCAGGACATGTGCAGGGTAGGCCCCTGTGGTGTGAGCCACCTGCAGGGGCCATGGAGGGTGTAGAGGGAACACCTGGGAGGACCCACACGTGCAATTCACGTGTGGTGCTCCCCGCGCACCCCTGAAATATGCGTACCCTGCTCGCACGGGCCCAATCGCGTGTGGAAATTCCCGCGCACCCCTGAAATACACGTACCCTGATCTCGCGTGTGGAACTTCCCCTGCACCCTGAAATACACGTACCCTGCTGATATTGCGTGTGGAACTTCACGCGTACCCCGAAATACACGTACCCTGATGGAATCGCATGTGGAACTTCCCGCGCACTCCTGGTATACACGTACCCTGCTGATTTCGCGTGTGAGACTTCCCCCGCACCCTGTAATTCACGTACCCTGATGGAATCGCGTGTGGAACTTCCCGCGCACCCCTGAGATACGCGTACCCTGCTCGCACGGGCCCAATCGCGTGTGGAAATTCCCGCACACCCCTGAAATACACGTACCCTGATGGAATCGCGTGTGGAACTTCCCGCGCACCCCTGAGATACGCGTACCCTGCTCGCACGGGACAATCGCGTGTGGAAATTCCCGCGCACCCCTGAAATACACGTACCCTGATGGAATCGCGTGTGGAACTTCCTGCGCATCCCTGGAATACACGTACCCTGCTGTAATCGCGTGTGTAACTTCCCCTGCACCCTGAAATACACGTACCCTGCTGATATCGCGTGTGGAACTTCACGCGCACCCCTGAAATACACGTACCCTGCGGAAATCGCGTGTGTAACTTCCCATGCACCCTGAAATACACGTACCCTGCTGATATCGCGTGTGGAACTTCACGCGCACCCCGAAATACACGTACCCTGATGGAATCGCGTGAGGTACTTCCTGCGCACCCCAGTGATACACGTAGCCCGCTTGCTGTGCTGGTACAGGGTTAGCGCAGCCCTTTGCGCTGGATTGGGTATATTGATGGCTTTTCCCTGCGCGAGAGGCGTTCTTGGGGGCGTAACTGGCGCTGCTGCAGGGTCGCTGCGCCACTGTGCGCCACGGCTGGTTTTGGTGGCTGGAATCCATTAATACGCTGTGCGTGGAATTGGATTTTAGCGCACACGGCTGGCGCAGGGATTCGCACGCGCACACTGTGCGCCAGCCGCGTGCGCCACTTGTGCGCTGGATTCTATGAATTACCCCCTTAGTGTCTCTTTTGTATTCCCTGTAAATAGGGTTCCGGCACCTGGCATCCAAATAACCGTTCCAGAAGCCCCCACTCCATGGTCTTCAATCATCATTGTCGACCACAGGTGGGTGCATTATTCTAGGCGCAGCATATTAGTATAGCCGGCCATCACCCTGGGATTAGTCTGGTTGAGGTAGACTCGCTCTAATTGTATTTTTCTGTACATTTGTGTTTTTAGATGTGACATTCCACATGCTCAAGGGGCAAGAAACTAAGTTTCTCAATAAGCAAGACCGTCCTGAAGATGGCCGTATAATTATTTCATTGACCAGCACTCACCACGTTGGTATTTCAAAAAGGCCGAAACATATGTCGACTATAGGAAAACCTAATTGTGTTTTTTCTGGTGTCTCGCATATTGAAATTGACAACTGTGCTTAAAATACATGTTAACTGTAGCACCCTGGACTCATACAATTCATGGATTGATATGTAACTGTTGATGAATGCATGTTGTAATTTGTAACTGTCTGTGTTTTAACAATTTTTTAAACAATGAAAATATTAAAAGAAATTTCTACTTTTGTAATTAAGTATCCAGTCTTAAATAATTTTTCACCCAACAGGTGTAGTTTTCTGCTCTATTATTAAGCAGGTTTTAGTGCATCCCTTCCCTGTGTTCTTTGACAGACCAAAGAGAGAGGGGTAGTCAGCCTGGGCTTTTCTCTTTCTCTTTAGAATCTCCCTTCCTCCAGCCCTGACCCCCCGATAACAAAAGACTTTGGGAGTACCCATCCTTATAATTATTACATAAGGAGGTGGGGCAGTGGCAACAGTCCTATGCTCATTCAAAAGCTTATCGATTAATTTGTCTGAGGTATGAAAATCCTGAGACGGATATATTTTCTGTACTCCAAGTTGAAAGCCCTATCCATACTTCTAATAGATTCCGACTGTTTCTGTTGATCATACAATAATGCTTTTTCAGAGTTAGACATATGTCGACGTGCATGTTTCTCTTTACTCTTAAGTTGCTGCATAGCTTCCTTTCTCCAATCTTTAATTACATCAAATGCTGCAGGCCTAGCCTTTTTCTTCAACAATATAGACTCTAAATACTCTATACAGGCAATTTCAAAACTACCATGAACTGGCCACTGATATTCGGAAGCATGTCTAGTTTGTCTGTGACAAATATCGTTAATTACAATACTATCTAGGCCGTACTTACAGTACATAGTACACGCTGGCGAACCAACAGGTGGCGCCGGTTGGCCTCGTTCCAAAGATTGTCTGTCTCTGCGGAATAAAGCCCTGAAACAGGTAGACAATTTCCCAGGCATGTCAGATCACTGGTGTTACCTGGCGTTGTTTGTGCTTGCAAGTGCAAAACTGCAACCAATATCAGGATTCTTAGGAATCGGGGCACGACTCACCTGATTTCAAAATACTAAGGAGATCCGATCCGATTACAAAGGATCGACGTGGCTGGCGATTTCGGCAAAAATACCTGCCTCGATTGCGGAACCCTCGTCAAGATGTCTTCTCGAACCGCTTGCTCACCGTTTAGGGATCAGATCGTGCAGTACTGTCGAGGTGTCGCGTCTCATACAAAAAGGGGCCCCTATCTCACTCTCCGATCCCAGCCCAGTAGCAACGTCCTTGATTAGTGAGGTGACATCAATCTTGAGGGTCCCTATTCGGACGCCATCTGATAGATCATCAAGGAATATCGAGGCTTAGTACCACCAAAATTGAATCCGCCAGTCACGAAGTCAAAGTTAAGAATATAACTTTATTCTGTACAGATACAAATATCAAAGCAGATAGCTATCTGGCTCCAAAGCGCCTCGCAGTGTGTACCAGCAGACACAGTGAGGGGTGAGAGTACTGGTCATCACAAAGTATGAAGTATTTATACACAGTCCTGGTCATTGCCCAGCCCTTCTCCAAACTAATAAGTTACAAATGTGGGTTTGTGCCCAGTTTACATGACAAATATAACAATATTAGTTTACACTTTTGACATGCTGTCCTATCCTTGGAGATTCAATGGCGATGTTGGTTCACCAGCTCAAGTTAAGCCCAGTTTCAAGAAACAAATTCAATAGTATATTTCAAAGGCACGTGGTTTTAGTTTGTCTGCCATTCAGTTCTAATGTTTGTATATGGCTGAAGCTATTGATGCAGACACCACTTGAATTGAGGTTCACTGTGGCTCCAAGGTTCCTTAAAGATACAATACAGGCAAACCCTGTTGTATTCAGCTGTGTAGATCCGTCCTTCTTTTTTGAGCTTTAGGATAAATCCTGTTCCAAGAGATGCATAAAGGATTTCTTCTAAACCACATGGCTGTAGTTGCTTTGCTTTGTGTGTCATTGTTTGAAAGAGGATGAATCTGTAGGCGGATAACACTTTGAATTTGAGTTCATTCTGACTACAAGGTCTCTTTGCACTGGACAGACATTTCTGCTTTTGGCAGTCCTAGTGTTGACATAGGCTCAAAGGTTAATCATTTCTGAGCAGGCAGCAAAAGTTGGGATCAAAATGGCAGATGTTTTCAAGATGGCGGCGAAGTCAATTCTGTCTAAATCGAGTTAATCATAGGTTTTAATACAAATGCGAATGTCTCAGGCCGATGTTCATAATCAGGCGGTATTTATGCAAATATGGTTTAACACACAGGCGGGACAAGGCCATTGTGACACTTTGAGCCAGAACATACCTTGAGCCCCCCCCCCCTGTTGTGGACTGCAATTGACAAGTGGAGATTGTGGAGGCCTCACATGGAAGGGGCAGGGAGGTGAGGGACCCCGACATTGGGGGTGTGTGCCTGCCTCCCTTGCCACAGAGACGAGCAACATATGAGAGAGGAAGGTACTTCATGGTGAAGGATGCAGGGGAAGAACCAGCTGCCATCTTCCGCGGTGAACGGGGTTGGGGCGCCCAAGTGCAAGTCATAGGAAGTAGTAGTAAGGGGTGCATGGAGGAGAAGCTGAAGCTGGCCACATATAAATACACACTGGGTTGCAACAGAGTTGAAGCCCCAGTGCAGACCAATATGGCTACTGCCCCGGAGGAATATGCGGCCACAAAGAAAGATGTCACTGTAATCGTGGCAGAAATCATGAACATGAGGGCGGACATCGGTGGTAGGGTTGATAAAACACCCAAAGGATAGACAAAATGGAGAAGAAGAGATTGGAGGAAGTCGAGTAAAACCAATCTTCACTCGACACCTTAGAGACACAAATGGACAGGCGGATGCCGGATATGGAACGAAGAGAGGAGGAGGTCAGGTTGAAATTGGATGATTTGGAAAACCATGAAAGGCGGAACCTTAGACTTTTTGGAATTCGGGACAGAGAGCGGGAGACGGAGCTAGACCTGAGCAGAACACTACATGAGGTCGGAGAATTGATCTTTGAGGATGACACTATTGACTAGGCGAAGATCGAGAGAATTCACTGAGCGGGGGTACAGTAGGAGGTCCGAAGTCAGTCCTCGCCCGGTTCCACAATTACTCTGATAAGATGAAGATCCTTGAGAAAGAAAAGAGGAGAGGCCCAGTCATGTACGGCACATCCAGAGTAACGACCTTCCAAGATTTGTCCTCCCTGACTCTAACCAAGAGGCGGTTGTGCTCGCCCCTGACCAAGTGGCTCAATGAGAAAGGAGTGAGGTACAGATGGGGTTCCCGTTCTCCATCTCCTTCAAATTTGACGGACACCAATATCGCCTGACGTTGGAGGATGACATTCAGAGGGTCATGGGGAAGTTGCTTGGGGAAGCCGACTCTTCAAAGAACCAGGGAGAAAAGGAGGAAGGGGATAGGCAATGGCTCATAAAGTGACCCAGGAAAAGACAGATGCTGGGATGCAAAAAATATAGGAAGCTGAATGCATCGCCTACGGCAGACATTTAGGGGCTGATTCATGGAAGTGTTTTATAATGGCGCGATCCCATAGGAAAATGTTCTATGTATCAGGCCCGTAATTTAAAGCCTGTAGCAACCAAGGAGAGGACACGAGACTGGATAGGTCACTTTCATGTTGCAGGATGGTGATGTATGACCAGGTGGCACCCTACTCTAGAATGTTACGCTAAATGGTTTGTTTGAAAGGGGTACCTGCTGGCGGAGGAGGCCGGCTGTAGCCTGGAAAGCTGCTGTTAAGTTCGGTTGTGGGGAGGGAAGTTGGGGCTCATAGGTAATGAGGTGCAGTTGGTACGGGACTGGGGGGGAATTGGTTCCAGCTGGTGGTCTGATCCTAACCTGGTGATGTCAATTGGGTGGTGTCGGGCGTCCTTTCGGGCTACTGGGGGAAGGGGGGACATCGGGGTTGGGACTAGGATATGGCTCTTCGGTCGCTGGGAGAATGAGATATGGGGTGTTGCCCGGAGAGCTAAGGGGAATCATGTGCAGGCGACTGGCAGGATGGCAGTAGTTCCGGGTGATATGGGGGAGGCCACCTGCAGGTGAGGATGCTCAATGTAAAGGGAATGAACTTACCCCCAAAAAGGTCTCTGGTGGCTAGGGAATTTCGGAGAGCTGGCTTTGACGTAATGTTCCTCCAGGAGACTAAATACGCTAAAGGAGAGGAACGGAGGGTACCCTGCTGTGTACTGAGTAAGGAGTACTGGGTTCAGGGCCTCTGAGGAAAGCGGGGGTGAGAATCCTCACAAGGAAGGGGCTGTGAATGGAGGTCTCATGGGTCTGGGCTGATAAAGAAGGTAGGGCCCTCCTGGTTTCCGGGTCCATAAGAAAGGTTGGGTTCACATTCGCAACAATTTACTGCCCAAACCAGGGTCAAATGAAGTCTTTGATGAAAACTCTCCCAAAGATGATGCTTGAAGCTACGGGCCATATAATACTGGGGGGTGATTTCAACATGTGGGCAGACCTTAAGCTCAACAGACAAAAACAGGAGGGGGGTCACACAAAACGCAGAGAGTGGAATATGGAGAGGTTCTGGAAATGTTATAGGTCTATGGGTTGCTGGACATATGGCGGCACATGCATCTGAATGAAAGAGGTTGCACCTTTTACTATGCCCCTCATGGCTCTTTCATAAGAATTGATTATATGTACATCTCAAGCGGTCTGTGGGAGGAAGCATTTCCCTGATTGCTTGGTCAGACCATGATTTGGTATCAATGGACCTGAACTGGCACGGGATGGTGTCCGGGGCGTCTAGATGGAGATGCAATGAATCCCTATGGAAGGACCCAGTGTTCCACGTGGATCTGACCAAAGAAATCGGGGAATTTTTTAAAACAAACAATACGGGAGAGGTCTCGAGGAGAGTGGTGTGGGAAGTGGGGAAGGCTACATGGAGGGGGATCCTGATCAGGGAAGGGGTGCGGAGGAAGAGAGAGTGGGTGCTAATCAAAAAAAGGCTGCGGGCCGAGATCGCCCAACTAGATAGGAGAGCCAGGGACATCACCTAGGGGCGAGAGGAAAGGGTCATGGAAGCAAGGGGTAACCGGGAAGACCTGTGACTCCTGTAGGAGGGCTAAATCAGGAAACTGTAGTGCCTGAAACAAAAGTTATGAGAAAGGAGACAAGGCGGACGCACTACTGGCCACGACGTTGAGGGAACAGCAAGCCGAATGGTGGGTGGAGGGCATAGAAGGGGTGGATAACACACTGCAGCCAGGGACAGAGAGGATCTGAGATGCATTTGCATCCTTCTATGAAAACCTCTACAAACTAGACGCCAATCCAGAGTTGGAGAAATTAAATCATATTTGGAGAGAATTTTGATGTCTAGGCTCTCCCCGGAGGAGGCCGAGGCAATGAAGGACCTGATAACCGCTGAAGAAATCAAGAGAGTGGTGACGATAATACTGATAGGGAAGGACCCGGGGGAGGATGGTTTCTCGGCAGGCTTTTACAAGACTTTTGTGACCCCCCCCTCATCCCGTTTTTGGCAGAACTGTTTAACGATTTCCTGGAGACAGGGGAGGCCCCAGAATCCTTCTCACTCTCACTGATAACGGTGATACCTAAAGAGGGCAGGGACCCCCGGCTATGTGGATCTTATCGCCCCCATCTCCCTCCTGAATCTCGATGCCAAAATGTATACACGAGTGCTGGCGGCAAGAGTGGACCTAGACATGCCCCAACTGATCCATTCTAACCAAGTGGGCTTTAGAAAGGAACGTCAGGGGGCAGACACACTGAGGAAAACCCTGCACCTGATTCATGAGGCACGTGGGATGTGGGGAGACCAGGCACTTTTATCGGTTGACAGTGAGAAGGCCTTTGACTGGGTTGAATGGGGCTTTCTCAAGGAAGTGCTGGGCAAGGTAGGCCTGGGCACTAGGATCAGGAGGGGTATCATGGCGGTCTACATTTCCCCAGGGCGTGTGTGGCAGTTAATGGCAGTTATTCCTATTGGTTTGCCCTGAGCAGGGGTACGAGATAGGGTTGTCCCCTTTTCCATCCTTTTTGTGCTCTCCCTGGAACTGCTAGCTCAAAGAAACACAGGGGATCCCTGTGTAGATGGATTCATGGTGGGGGGATGTGGAATATAAGGTTGAATTGTATGCTTACAATATGCTTCTGCATATTAGGAACCCCCTAGCCTATATATCCAGGGTAATCGGGTTGATTGAGCAGTACGGAGACCTCTCGGGTTTCAAGATCAATAGGGCTAAATCAATCCTATTCGCCCTGGACAGGGACGAAGAGATAAGTAGGTTCGCCTCACTGGGATTACTGATCAATCTGGACACATTGAGATACCTGGGGACTAACCTCATGAGGGACATGGGAGGCCTATTCCTGGCCAATTTTCCCATGCTCCTGTCCGGATTTCGCACTGATTTGGAACAATGGGAGAAACTGACTATATCATGGCTCGGTCACCTCAGTGCCCTTAAGATGGTCTGTTTACCAAGGTTCCTATATGCGTTCCAAATGCTGAGGCCTTTTTCGGGAGATAAAAGGGGCTACAGCAAAATTCTTGTGGCAGGGAAAAAAACCCTGAATAACTTATGAGGTTCTCACCTTACCGAAAGAGAAGAGCGGGATGGGGCTCCCTAATATTAAACAATACTATAAAACAGTGCAGTTTAGGATCCTCATAACCCATCTCAAAATGCAAAGGGAGTTCCAATGGGTCGGTCTGGATAACCTCCACCTGTCCCCCACCATGGTGGCTGTGGGTACGAAGAGGCAAGCTGCCCCGCATAATCCGGGACCAAACAATCCTGGGCACAATATGGGAAGTGTGGAGACAGGGTGCGGATATGCAGGGTGTCACAACATGGCCCTCTCCCCTGAGTCATTTGTGGGCGCCCGGAGTGCGGGATGCAATCCCGAATGCAGAAAGATTTCGAGCGTGGTTTGAGGCGGGGCTTGAGAGAGTTGGCCAATTGTGGAAGGAGGGCTCCTTTATTACCATAACTGATCTGGAGGGGAAGTTGGGCATATGCACTCTGTCTTTTCATATATGCAGTTGAAGGGGGTGGTCAAGGGGGAAAATGAAGGAACATGATACCGAGGGACCATACACCCTTCGAGAAGCTTTTAGATAAAAAAAGACTGAAATGAAGGGTCTGATCTCTGTAAAGGTATAGGGAACTTGAAATTGCAGGGAGCGGGCCCACATAAAAGTTGAGATGGAGATGGGAGAGTGACATAGGGAGGGGAATAGACCATGTGATATGGCTGAGATTGTGTAACGGGGCTTCTCAGACCTCGAGCCAAAACCAATTGTATGCCATAAAGCTCCTCCATAGGTGGTAATATCACACCATCAGGCTCTCAAAGATGTTTCAGAATGCGAGCTCCATGTGCTGACGCCAACGTCAATGCAGGGAGAGAGCTGACTATTGGCACATGTGGTGGGGGAGCCCTCGAATACAGGTGTTTTGGGACGAAGTGCTGGGCTGGATCAAGGAGCTAGAGGGGGTTCCCCATACCAAAATGCCTTTTTTGATTTTGTTTGGGATGGATGAAGCTGAGGGAGAACTGTGCAAGTTGAGGTGGTTGGCAGCGCCCCTGCTGCTCGCAGCCCGAGTCTTCCTAGTGATGAAGTGGAAATGTGCGCTGTCTCCACGCAAGAGGGACTGGATCAATGTGGCACTGAATAAATGCACGATGGACAGAATAACGATGGGTCTACATGGGAAGACCGCGCCTCAAGAGAACATTTGGGGGGAATTTTACAAACAAATATGTGTGCAACTGAAATAACGGAATGTCGAAGACAAAGAACGATGGCGGGTGGGTAATATGTTGATCTGGAGGAAACGGGTATGAGCTCCCCCCTGGGGGGGCCACCGTTCACCAATTCATGACCCACGAACTTCGGAAACCGACATGTAGTGGTCAAGGTGGCCAAGGTTTTCTGGATTTTCAAAAGACACGTTACTAGGGAGTGAGGGGGTATACCGGGTAGGAGGAGGTGGGGGTGACAAGATAGTTGATCGCAAGGTTTGTTGTTTCTTGTTCGTAAGGTTTGTTGTTTCTGTGTACAAAAACTAACAATAAAATAAAATGTGGAAAAAAGAAAACCCAGGAATCCACGTATGATGGACCACCAAAGAATACACAGAGTGCAATACAAATAAAACAAATCAATCTGAAAAAAATAAATAAGAAAAAGTGTAAGACAAAGTTTATTGCTGTGCCCACGTTCACCTGTCAACCTCATGTGGCTCAGGACCACCCCCCCGCTACACCTGGAATGTGCAGGTACATAGGTCTCCTACCACCCAAGTTGTCCCTGACCAGAATAATTCAGGTAGGCACCCCTCACTCCAAAGCATTGGTGTGCATAGGAATTTATCCCCTCACCTGGGAACTACCTCTTGGGTTTCAGGGTCGAACTGAAGGCCTGCTTGCTGCCCAGCTAATCTGAATACCCCCATACTTACCTAATATCTGTGATTAAAAGGTCTGTAGTGCTTCTGACCTGCTTCTGCAACCTTTCAAGTACTCTTGGACCGGTCCCTGTCAGCTGCTGGTCCCAGTTCCTCAGTAGGCCTCTATCCTTATTCTGTGTTTTCCAACTGGTTTGCATCCCCTCTAGTGCCCTGGAACTGACCCCCTCCTGGTCAGTGGCTTTACTTTCATGTGAGTGTGACTCCCATGGGTTTTACTAGGTCTATGGATTCTCTGCCAGCTACCTGCAAGACACTTATTCTAGATCTAATTCGCTAGCCATCACAGAGCGAGTTAATCATTGGCTTCCACAGTTTTTCTTTGCTGGTGGGGTCTCATTGATTTCATTACACAGGGGATAAAAGAGGTGATTTTGTCACACAGGGCGTAAGAGATTTAAGTAAAGACATTGGGCCTCATTACAACCCAGGCGGTCATGGAATGAACGGTGCTGGTAAGGGACCGGCACCGTTCATTCCGGGCTGCCCTATTCCGAGGTCTGCAGTGGGTCCCGCTAAGGAACGCCGACCAGGCATCCTTAGCGGGACCCGCTAGCAGACCGGGATGCTAACAACGGGCCCATCATTAACGGGCATGTTGTAAGCATCCTCCCCATTCCCATTTGAGCCCTATCGGGGCTCAAATGGGAATGGGGCTGTACCGGGTCCGGGTCCCGCAAAAGGGATTTACTGGGCCCTCCAAGGTCGGAATGGCTCGGTAAGTCCCCTTTTGAGGGACCCGAACCTGGTATCCGGTATGGGGGTAGCCATGCCGCTTTTAGCGGCATGGCTACCTCCATATTCGTAATGAGGCCCACTGACAAGTAGAAGCAAACTAGGGAAAGATTCAGGAGGATGGCAGTGCAGGGTGAGAGAGAGAGGGTTGCAAAAAGATAGCAACAGCTCTCATGGGCATACATAGTCACCAACACAATCCCAGGAAATGTCCTGAAGGCTAAAGTTACTGTTGTGAGAAACCTGAGGGTATTTACACTCCTACTCCCCTTCGAAACTCTGTTTAGGTAGGCAGAGAAAGGCCATCACTCTTAGACCCCCACCCTGCGGGTGGAGAAGACTTGTGAAGCCCAAGGCAAGTGGGCAGTTTAGTTTCCATAGGTCTGGGAGCCTCTGCGACAGACAGCGAGCAGCAGGAGCTGTGAATGAGCTAGGAAAAGAGGACGCCACCTGCATCCGTAGAGAAGCATTTAACTTGCTGGTGTGCAGGGGAAAACACCCGGCTTGCGATCGAGGGTCGCAAAGGTTGGCCCGCCAGCTTCAGATGCAGAGAGGAGGCAGCAGGAGCCATCGGAAGGAGACGCAGGGATCTGGTGAGTGTTGGGGAGAGCGCTTGAACACCAGGGAGCTCCTACCGGACCGCATGCAAGTATAACAGTCCTTGAAAGTAAGCAGAGTGATTGCATATTGAATACTGAACTGAATGGAAACTTGAAATTAAGCATAACAAATGCATATTGAATACCGAACTGAATTGAAACTTATTTGGGGTTCTTTGTGGGCAATGGCACTGTCCAACCACAAGAGAAAGTGAGAGCTGTCCTTGATACACCCCCTCCAAAAACTAAGAAAGATCTAAGGACCTTTTTGGGACTAATCAGATATTACCACAGATGTAGTCCAAATTCTTCAAGCAAAACCTCCAGACTGACAGACAAATTGAAAAATGCTGAGCCCCAAAAGATTAGATGGGAAGAAGAGGATGAAATCTGTTATACGACCTTGAAACAAGCCCTATGCCAAATCCCCAATTTGAGAGTAGCAGACTTCTCTAAAGAATTAATTCTCCGGACTGATGTTTCCTTAATGGGACTAGGAGCCTTCTATCGCAAATCTATGATGATTTTGAACACCCAATTCTATACATCAGCAGAAAGCTCTTTCCCAGAGAGAAAAACTATTCAGTCATTGAGTTAGAGGCATTGGCAATCAAGTGGGCCATAAATCATCTAAAATATTTCCTGGGTGTTAGGCTTTGCCTGATAACAAACCACTATCCTCTAGTTTGGATCAGTCAGAGGAAAGAATCCAACCCTCGGGTAATGCGGTGGTTCCTGGACCTTCAGCCATATTGCTTCACAGTTGAACACCGGAAAGGCAGAGAGCAAGGTAATGCAGACTTCCTCTCCCAGTTTCCCTGTGAAGTACCCCGGTCCAAACCATATTGTGGAATGGTATGTAAGAAACTGAGGGTATTCTCACTCCTACTCCCCTTGGATCCTCTACTCTGGTGGCCAGGGAAAGGCTGTTGCTCTTGGATCCCGACCCTGGGGGTGGAGAAGCGAGGGAGGTTCACCTAGGTGGAAGGTGCTTGGGGATTGGGAGCAGGGTACCAAGAGGAGAGCCATGATATCCCCCTTTCCCTATTGAAGACCAACCTCATCCTCCCCAGCCTTTATAGGCTATTGTAAGCCAGCTTCCCCCATTTCCCCACATGCGACACCTGTCAGTGCTGGGACGAGGAAGGGGCAGCTAACAGTGATGAACACTACACCATTTCTCCACTCTAGTACTGGGACGAGGAAGATGCCTGAAAAGTGCTGTGTGGGTCAGGGATGTCCCTTTAATTATAGTCAGGTAAGTTCAATTGAGAATCTACACCTGCAACCTGTCAAGTGGTTACAGGTGTATAAAAAGTAGGCCAGAGAACAGCAAGGGAGAGAGCAACAGGGAGGCCTGTTTGGAAGACACCAGAAGGGGATGCCTTTTAAGAGGAGGCAGCTGTGGTGGGTCCAGAGAAGGAGCCAGGATGCTGGCAGATATCCCAGAGGACATTTGGGGCCCAAGGCAAGCGGGCCGTGTAGTTGCCACAGGTCGGGGAGCCTCCTCGACAGCGAGCGAGCAGCAGGAGCTGTGAGTGAGCCAGGAAAAGAGAGGACGCCACCTAAGTCCACAGAGAAGCATTTAAATTGCTGGGGTGCAGAGGAAAACACCCGGCATGCGAGCGGGCTTGCAAAGTTTGGCCCGCTGGCTTCAGATGCAGAGAGGAGGCAGCGCGAGCTGCCGGAAGGAGACGCAGAGAGCCGGGGCACTCCTAGTGGACCGCATATAAGCAACAGTCCTTGAAAGTAAGCAAAACAAATGCATATTAAACACTGAATTAAACGAAACCTTGAAGTTAAACATATTAAATACTGAATGGAATAAAACTTTATGGGCAAAGAAAATAGAGGCCAGCCAAATTGCCCATGTGAGAGCAAATTACGGAAAAGGGCGCAAGTGTGAAAGAGTGCCATAGAAAGGTGGAGTATGAACAAATCCCACCCAAAGTGAACTTTTATGAGTGAATGCAATGTGGCAAGGCCAAAGACTGGAAAGTGGTGTGTGACATGTGATGGCAGAGCCAAGAGGCTAACAAGGAGAAGCCAAAGGAATGTAGAATTGCACATAAAACCAAGAGGGTGACAAAGAGGAACTAAGTGAAGGTCACTTGGCATACTAGGGCAAGTACCAAAGAACCTGTGTGCGCTGGAGAGCCTAGGGATCCTGTTTGCGCAACCTGTGATGGGTGGACTGTGCGGTCCGACAACTGCGTTTAGACCAGTGAGCCCTGAATGCTGAAGTTGAACTTGAGTTGTTTTAAACTTTGTAAAAAGACTGAAACAAGTACAAGTGGTGGAGAAGTCTTGGGGAAGGGAACCCTGAGAATTGAGGAACTGCATGTATTGTCTTGATAACAAAGCCTCAAGACCCTTTTTGCTTCTGAACTGTGTTGCATGGAATTTAGGAAGGAAAGTTGTTTGGAACTGGATTGCCTTGAGATTGAGAAAGGTAATCTTGAGACTTATGTGGAACTTTCTTACACTTCGGGAAGGGGAGCTGGAAGAAGCTCAGAACTTTGAGTTAAGCACAATTTATTTTATTATTGACATCCCTACAAATTGGTTAGCTTGAGTTGTGAGGGCAACAGTAGGTTTTGGACACAAACAGACTTTAAAGTTGAACTCTTTGACTCAGACTTACCTTAGTTTCGTTCAGGTAGGGAATACCCACCTTAGCATAGGGCAAGATAGGCCTTCTACCATCCTGACATTTGATTTAATAACACATTTTATTTTGAACTTTAAATCTGTTGTCTGTGTCTTGCTTCTTGATGCCTTCACACTGTCTAAATCTGTCATTTTGAGAATCACATCCTCCTTAACTCACATCAAGTTAGGTTTCACCTCAGAACGAGAACAGAGATAGTTCTGCTCTTCCTCATGGACAGTAACCACTTGTGTGTGGATAGTGGCAATGTCGCCGTCCTGATCCCTTTTTTTTTTGGCAGCAATCAACACCATTGATCATGCTGTTTTTAGTGACTGTCTATCTAAATGGGACCGTCTGTCAAAGTCATGGTTTGGAAAAAAATCCTTTCTTTCAAATAGAAATCAATCTTTTCCCTTTGATTTCAGTTCTAAATCTCATCCCATCAAACGTGATTGTCCAGAGGGTTATGCTCTGAGACCCATTCCATTTAATCTTTACTTTTGTCTACTGTGTAAACAACTGCACACACTTAGAACCAGTGTCATGCATAGGCAGACAATGAGGTGAATACAAAAATGCTAAAGTGTTGTTCTATGGAGGAGCAACACTTTTCTTAAAAACACCACATTCTGTTAAACTAAGAATTTGGAAGCTGGGCATCCAAACCTCTGATTTTGAACGGGCCTGATTTATGGCCTGACAAAGGCCCCTGTGACCGTCATTAATTCAGGGTGTAGACACTGTGTTGGCATTTTCCTTTGCAGAGCCCTTCGTTTGCATGATAAAAAGAGATAAATATGGCACCTGTGAGTTTTTGCTTCAAAAACTAGTCTTTTCCCTGGATGGCAACACCACTTTTCTAATTTACTGAAAGTTCAACACAACTTTAGTAAAAAAGAAAAGTGGCAGACCTTTAGAAATCCTCGTAGTGACATGGTGCTCTCGCTACTCCCACAAGGAAAGATGTTATGAACTTTAGCAGCTGGAAAGCACGACGTACACCCGTCCAATTCTTCCACCCACGTCAAAATGGTGGTGCTGGAAATTGGAGGGGAGAAAGTCAACTTTCCACTCCAGTTTTTGCCACAGTTCAGAATTTGCCCTCTAGAGATCACCAAGTATGCATCAGCGACATGTATGTGTATGGTTGCAGAAGAAGGAGGCTAATAAAAAGGTGGCATGTTTGGGGTAAATACTTATTAACCAAGAAAATATGAGAAATTCTACCTGTCCTTATTACTAAGAGGGGTTTCCTTGCTTCAACTAAAGATAAGAAGTCTGTCAGGGTGTCTATTAACTCAAAAGGTGTCCGCCGTCCTGTGTCAAGAAAACGCTACTTCTACCCCATACACTAGAAACTAAAGAATAAGGCATTACTGTTAAGGCCCCAGGAGAATGACTCCCCTTCTTTTAAGGTCAAACAAACACACTACAACCGTTTCAAAACATAGAAAGCATCATATTTCAACACATTTTCAAACTCCCCAACTCCCCCCTCCCCCTTTAAACTAGAGCCAGTTCTCACATATCATTTACGGGAACATCACTGGGTGGCACACTACCTAGACTGCCATCAACCGGGTCCTCTGTTTCGTTGTCACCCTGGTGAGGGTTTGCCAACGAGGCCACCAATTGCTGCCAGGCCAACAAGGGCCCTACTTCTTCTTCGCCCCCCCTGGTGACCGCTTCAAACCAGACTACGGATTCAGCTTCTGCCCATCTCAAGAGGTCTGTCCACCACAACTCCACCCTGGGTCTATGGGCCGCCTTCCAGCCCATGGCGATCCTACGTTTGACCAAGACATGGGCCAGGTCCTTCATCTTGCTTATGTGTTTCAAATGCCGGGGTCTAGGGAATAGTCCAAGCAAGCATGACCAGGCCGATTCCACATCCAGCACTACCCCCCCGCCAGCCAGTTTCGTCTTGACCTCATTCCAAAATCTATGCACCTCCGGGCAAGCCCAAAACATATGTAGCAGTCCCGCGTTCACCTCCCCACACCTGGGGCATTGCTGTATAGCTGATCCCCCAAACTTTGCAATCTTCCCGGGGGTTAAATAAGCCCTGTGGGTAACATACAACTGAACTCCTGGTTTATGGTTTGTTGAAACAGTTCCCAAATCTTAGAACAATCTCATGTGTCTCACATTGTCAGGGGGAATGGGTCCCTTCCCCTGATTGTAAAGTTCCAACAGATACATTCTTGGTGGGCCAGGAGAATGTCTCTCTTCACCTGATGTCCAGTCTCAGATAGACCTGGGAAGGACTCCCTTCGCCAGGTCTTTTTTTACTTTCCTGCTGGACCGGGGTACCAGGAGAAGAACTCCTATCTCCTGGTATCTTATAATAAGTTCCTTACAACCAGGGTGAACTTACTCCCTTCACCTGGTCTTCATTTTTTACACATACAACACCCAACTCTAAGTATTAGGAGGGTCTGTGACCCTGTCTTCTCTTCTTCTTTGATATGGCCCACTTGGTTCAATTTCCTGCCAAGTACTGCCACAAGGAAGATGACTCGTACCACTATCTTGCTTTGGCACCAAGACCCTGGTTTCTCTCCTTCTTTGAACTGACCATCTTGGTTTCCTTCCCTGCTAAGTATTGCCACAGGGAAGATGATTAGTGTTACTTTCTTGCCTTGGGTCCCAGACCCTGGTTTCTCTTCTTCTTTGTGTCTCATTGGTCCTCTGGACACCACTGGGATGAAGATGCACTCTTCATATGCTGTAGGGTCCCAGGCCCTTTCCTGTATGATATGATAGGTTATTTATAACGCGCTTAATACCCAGAGGTTTCTAGGCGCGGACCCGGGGATCAAACCTGTGTTGCTCCGTGTCGTCTTGCTTCCAAGGCGATCACGTTGCCGCTGAGCTATCCTCCCGAGAAAATGGTCTTCTGTATGCAAATGAGACGAGGAAAAGTGCCCAGGATACCAAACTCACACACTCTCGTGTTGGGGTCCTCAACTTCTGTATGCAAGTCAGTTGACGTATCTATGCCACTGAAATGAAGAGGAGGAGGTTTGGTGCACTTCCAACTCCTAACTGCCTCCATAGCATTATGAGTGTCTAGGGGCTGAGTGGTAATCACCGTAGCTGGCATACTGTCTGTTTCTGCGTCCCCTCTGCATCTCCCATGCGCCCTCTTACCTTTGCTCAGGGTTCTGGCATGTTGCTGGGACTTCCAGGTACTGCGGATGGACGTTGTGGCTCCTACAGTGTCTCGCTCTCGCAGGCGATGTGGGATGATGCTCCCACTGGTATCCTGTTCTCCCCTGTGTTTCTGCTGTCTCTCTGCATGAAACCGTTCCTGCCGATTCACAGAAGACTGCACTCTGTTTGCAGGTGTCTTTATGTCTCTCTCGTCTTGGAGAGCTGTTTGTAGCTCCTGCCTTCTGCGCTCTCCTCCACTGCAGCCTGTCGGGCTGGTCTCTTGTTTCTCATGGGTAGTCCTTTGTTTATCTTTGTACTCTGATGAGAGAGATGTTGTTTTTCTGCATTGGAGTCTTTTGTTTCTTACAACGAGTCAATCCTTTGGCCTCCGAGTGTCAGGTTCGTGGTCTACCTCCCCCTTCTATTCACCTGATTCCTCGGAAGACAGTACCTGAAGAGCTGCCTCCAACTTCCTGTGGTCCTTCTTCGTCGAAATCTTGCCTTTGGGTGCTCGGATCTTCCGTTCGTGTAGATAAGGTCTGGTCCCTCCGGATACCACCTTGGCAGAGATGGAGATCTGCCCTCGGGGGATCCCAGGGGGCCAGCCTCAATACCAGGGAAAAAGCCAGAAGGCAGAAAAAACCCTAGTTCTTTTCTTTAGATGGGTTCAATGAGATGGCTCTGAATTCAATACTCAAAGTCCAAATGAAAGTAGATGATGCAGGATTCCAAAAAGGTTCCAAATAAGTGAAAGAGCAAATCTGCCAGATCTCCAATTTCAGGAAGGTAAGACTGGACTAAAATAGAGGATGAAGATAAACTGAAAGGGAAGGGATCCAGGAAGGAAGCAAGGGAGTGCTAGAATCAGGAAGAAAGCAAAAGGTTATGTCAAGTGTAAAAGGTAAACTAAGAAAGAAAGGGAAAATAGGAAATAAGCAATAACGTGCACGGCTGGCCCAAACAATGAAAGAAAGGTAGGAGAGCCAAGAAAATGGGAAGGTCAGCCGAACGAGTAATAGCTCGGAACGGCTGACGGTTGGTAAAGACAGACGCCGCCGAGGAGGGAGCTGCGAACGGCCGGAAGGACTCCGTAACCGTTCGCAAACCAAGGCAGGTACAGTAAGCAAGAAAGGATAGCGCAGCAGGCGCTGGATTCCACAAAGGCAGGAAATCGTAGGTAAGTAAACAAAGATGAGAGCAGGGAGAAAACAGCAGGCGGAAGGTAACGCCGATAGCAAGGAGTGGAATGGCAGACGCCGAAAGAATAGAGTTGGTACAGCAGTAAGATCGAGAAAACCGCCAGAGGAGCGGAAAGGAAGTAAGAAAAAGTGAAAGCACGTAGACAGATGAGGAGGAAGGAATTAATGAAATCAGACAAGAAGGCACAGAAGGGTAATCTCTGGATGATAGGAACAAACGTTACAAGGGCAACGGAGCGCTGTAGATGAACAGATACAATGCGCCGGTTTGTGGGCGGAGGCGGTATTTAAAGGGACTACTGCCATATTGGGTGAGGACTAGAACGTTTCACTAAGGAATTCCATATCTCCAACGGTTCCAGAACCTCCAGCCGCAGTTCTTGACACTGAGGGCCCACCTCGTCTCAGTACTGATATTGTCAGCACTCCTATTGCTCTTAATTGTCTTAGTGTTTTCTAGGTTGGTGATACTTAAGGCATTACAATAATACATGGGCTTACTCTTAGGGAAAGTGTTTGGCATGGAAGGGGGGTTAGGGAATGTTGAGGTGTGATAGCATTGGAGAGGCTGTACCCCAAGGGGTCATCCTTGTCCCCATGTGGAGAGTCCCTCCCCATGAGGAATTCTTACATTAAACCACCTCAGGAGGACTATCGGGTAGCAACCTCCCCTCCCTTGCCTCATGAGGGAAAGGGCTCCCCTTTGGGGAGTAGTGACGCCAACTGAAGTTTCATCACATATGTTATACATAAATAGCCGGATGTCCCAGAATAGGCTCACACTCGATGGCACTAAAGCAGAGATCTTGATATACAATCTAACACATCATGGAGATTTCTGTATTCCTGCTCTGGAGGAACATCCAAATCTAACCAACCAAGCCTTTAATTTGGATGTGCTGTTACTTGGCAATACTCTAAATTAAACCGCCAAGATTTTAAAAGTGATACAATCATCATGGGACAACTAAAAATGTTTAAACAATACGTCTGCCCTTTATCTCCTTTCCCAGCAAGTCACCTTGGTGAATGCCTTGATATGTAAATAAAGTGTCTAATCTATAGACACTCCCGTCCCCTGCACACCATGAATGCTGAATAAATCAGTCAAGAATAAAGTTCAGAGTATCAATTCCATAATCTCGCGTCGCAGTAGGAATCGTATCCACCAGAAACGTAGTCCAGTAACAGACTACTTTTCTGGTGGATATGATTCCTCCCGCGACGTGAGATTGTGGAATTGATACGACGGGTTAAACTAGCACCCGCTTGCTGCATCAAAAGATCTGTAAGGCATTTTAGGTAAGCTAGTCACTTTATTTAATTAGTCAAATGGATCTTTGGAATCTTTTAAAAAGATAAGAAGGAAGTGTTTCTCAATGTACTTTTGTTAAAAGGTTAAAAAGGGTACCGTTAAGGGGAACTGTGACCATTATTGAGTCATATATTAATTAGCACACTACTATGCAGATGAAATTTTCCCTATAGATATACAGGCACCCTAACACAACTCAATATATTTTCCAGCAATGGGGGACTGATGTGAAATTGCATAATCGTTATGAATCATTGACCAGGCGGGACTGGTTGAACCTCGTTATTGAATTCTAGCCAAAACCAGCACAATAGGTGAAACTCATGTTACTCTTTGGAGTGATGATGAAAAGGTAGAGACTGCACAAATATCTATTCACGGTTCTTTTATGATTCCTTTAGGGTACTAATCGCCATACTGAGGGAGTATCCAAGAGTTACAATTGGGAATTGTAACCAAGCAGATATGAATAGTAGAGTTAATAGCTCTTCAAATCCTTAGACACCTTTCATACAGGTAGAAAAAAAAGTATTTTTTTGTTCTTTTTGCTTGTCTCTATTTGTGAAGGGGTGAAAGTAATCAAACATTATTTTCCATCTCTATTTACACCTGGGGTTGTGTAATAATCACAATCAAAGTATATATTCGAGTGTCATGTATATTAGGGAGGACAGACCCAATATTAGACTGCTAAGGGAATGGTTCTCAACTATGGTTGAATCTAAGGCAGAATGGAAGGTTGGCTAATATGTCTTGTACATTTAATGAAGTCTAGAGAAGCAGAGTAAATGAATTGAATAGTGGATATTGATATGTCATGTGTATTTATAGGTCTTTTCTATATATCTGAACAGATTGTGATACTCCTGAAGAAGGGGGTTTCACCCCGAAACACGTAGAGCTATCAACACTGAACCTGAGATCTTATTTATCCATTTACTTTTTTACATTGAAGAATTATAGGAGAGGCTATTGATCTTCTAAGTCTGATTTATGTATTAGTGTATCGTCACTGAAATGTTTGTTAATGTACTATTGCATGAGCACTTTTTTGAAACTTATATTGTAAAACTGTGCATTGTTAAACAGTAAATATATATATATTTTTTGAATACTCTGAACTTTATTCTTGACTGATTTATCCAGCATTGATGGTGTGCAGGGGACGGGAGTGTCTATAGATTAGACACTTTATTTTCTTGTTTATGGTCAGATTTTGTGTCAAAACCTGCTTTCCTCCCCTGCACCCTAAATTTTTAAGCCACTAATTGAGAGTGTTGGTAAACTTCAAACATAGATGTGCACCTGGATACCCATTTTTTGAATGCCTTGATATGTGTCCGTTTTTGACTAGTTGAATGCAGCATAGGCAGGACAGCTTTCCCTCTGTTGCACTAAAGACTTTAACTGACAGACTATTTTGTTGCCTTTGTTGCACGATGTGCTCAACATCTTTTTGATACTCACCAGTGAGTTTAATAACAACCTGCGTGTCGTCAGCATAATTGGCAAAATAAATGCCTAGGGCTGACAGAAGAGCGCAGAGAAGACGAGAGTAGATGTTAAAGAGAAGAGGCGAAAGACATGAGCCCTGTGGAACACCACATAATAGTAGGGATGCCATGGAGTGAGCATTATCCTTAGTAACTCTCATGTTCCGTGGTCCCAAAAAAGATTTGAACCAGGCAGAGGCTTCAGGGGAACATTTGCCAATTGTGATTAGTCTATCCGCCAGTAGTTGATGATCGACTAAATCGAACGCAGCGGATAGGTCTAATAATAGTAACAGGGCGATATGCCCTTTGTCAATAAGGCCAGCAATGTAGGATTTTAAATCTAGCAGTGCAGTCTCGGTCCCATGATTGGGGCGAAACCCAGATTGTTGAGAGGCTAGAATATCATGTTCCTCAACAAAAGTTTGGTATTGACAGTAAGCGATTTTATCTATGATTTTCAGCAAAAAGGGAACATTAGTGATTGGGCGATAGTTTCCTGCCTCTGCAGGATCCAGGTTTTCCTTCTTAAGCAAAGGAGTGACCCATGCTTCTTTTATGCTTTCGGGGACATATGATTCACTGAAGGATCTGTTAACAAAGGTAGTAATCCATGGGGCAAGGGTATGAATATGATCTTTAAATAAGGAGGCCGGAAAAACATCTCCCCTACAGGAAGTGGGTTTGAGTTTTACGACGATGTCGATAACTTCGGCTGTAGAAACGGGTTTAAAGGTGAAAACATGAGAATCATTAGGCGAATCCATGTTATCAAAAATGGAGGAGGTATTAGTCAATAATTTGACCTGAGAAATAATATTGTTTTGATGAGTTAGAGTTTTATTGGTGAAGCTGTTATGGATGTTTTGACACCAATTACTGTCTGCCGAGGGCATTGACATGGTAGTACAACCTTTGAGCTCCTGAAGAATGACAAAGAGCTCTTTGGAGCTAGATTTGGCTTTAGAGATCCTAGAGTTAAGATGCAATTCTTTCGTTGAACGAATAAGGGATTTATACTGTAAAAGCGCCTGCTTATAGGCATACAGACTGGACTCGGATGGTTGTTTGTGCCATTGTCGTTCCATTTTGCGTTTTTTAGAGCGGGCCTCAGTAATTTCAACTGAGAATGGAGTATAGGGAGCGTTTTTATCCTTTTTTTTTTGGAGGGTTTCAGTGGGGCTAGTATTTCTAAAGTGGTGTAAAGTGCGGATCTTATGTTAGCTACAAAGTCGCAGAGTGGCATGGTCATCTCTAAAGGGGGTAATAGAGGAATGACCGTAGTACGAAAGGCTTCTTGGGTGACTTTGCGTAGGTTCCTTGACAAAACAGGAATAGTAGGCTGATTATCTTTTCTCAGAATACAATTGTGGTTAGTCTGAAAGATTATGGAGAAATGATCTGACCAGATGCATGGATTTACAACCATGTTGATGATAGGGACATTTTTTGCTATGACCCAGTCAAGTATGTTGCCACCAGTATGAGTGGGGGTTTTAACGTGCTGAGTAAAGGATAAGGAGAGCAGGGAATCTGCTAGGGAAATGGACAAGGCATCCAAGGGATTGTCAGCCCAGAGGTTAATATCACCCAGAATAATAGTAGGTGTATGAGGTTTACAGAAGTTGCCAATAAAGGCCAGTAATTGTTCTTCGAAGGAGGGAGTATCAACTGGTGGTCTATAGAGCACCAAAAGGTTAAGAGAGACTGTAGCAGAAAGGCTCAATTTGAGAAAGAGAGTTTCACATTGATCCACAACTAGTTTGACAGATTCGTGTATATTAATAGTACTTCTATAGATCACTGCCACACCACCGCCACGTTTTTCCTGTCTATCGGAATGAAAGAAGGAATAACCTGTTGGAGTGGCCAATAATAAGGAGTGGAGGGCGGTGTCATGCAGCCATGTTTCAGTAAGTGCACATATATCCACTTTTTCCTGAACAATGAGGTCTGCTACCTCATGACAGTGCTTAACCAGGGAGCGTGTATTGAGTAATAGGTGTTTCAGTCCAGTCCCAGCAGATGCAGATATAGTTTTTGCAATCTTAGGATGGGGATTAAGTGGACTTTGGGGTGGTTGATCAGTAGATTCCACTGTTAATGTCTGCTTACTGTGGCTGTGGTTAACGACCGGAGTCATAGGTGTGGGAGTATGAGCAACACGTTGTTCTGAAAGATCGCGTGCACACTGATTGATCCTTAGTCTACGATTGCGGGCAATTGAAAGCACGAGGTCGCAACGAGAAGCCATAAGAAATCTATGAGCAAGAGTTGGAACAGCGGATCGGGGTGTGCAGGTACAGGTACTCACCCCACGAACCGCCACAAAC
Organism: Ambystoma mexicanum; assembly: GCF_040938575.1. NCBI lineage: Eukaryota > Metazoa > Chordata > Amphibia > Caudata > Ambystomatidae > Ambystoma > Ambystoma mexicanum. Next base: position 684,971,691 of record NC_090934.1, on the reverse strand, counting down.
CGTCTCAGACGCGCCGGCGCTGACACGCCAGACGTGTCAATAAATGCGAGCAAAGAACTACAGAACTGCTGGTATTTGTAGTTCTTTGCTGCAACAGATACGATGGTTGCAATAGAGCGCTTGCTCTAGCTAAAAGCAACAAGTTCTATCAAGGCAAACACAGTAATTCACACAATGCAGTCCTGAGAAGAATATAGGAAGTTATAAAAGCGATAGATTCACAAGAATTAATATTTTTAAAATGCTAGTAAAAGGCTTTCTATAGGATGGGCTCTATTTTCTTGCGCAACCTGTCTGAAAAACAGGCGAGTTCAGCGTAGTCAATTTAAGTTTAGAAGCATTCAGCGTAGTCAATTTAAGTTTAGAAGCATTAAAACATAAAGCAAAGCAAGGCTAGGGATCGAAATAAGCGTTTACCAGAAGGGCGGGAGGCTGGCCTTTAAGTAACCGCCACAAACCGTCTCAGACGCGCCGGCGCTGACGCGCCTGACGTGTCAATAAATGCGAGCAAAGAACTACAGAACTGCTGGTATTTGTAGTTCTTTGCTGCAACAGATACGATGGTTGCAATAGAGCGCTTGCTCTAGCTAAAAGCAACAAGTTCTATCAAGGCAAACACAGTAATTCACACAATGCAGTCCTGAGAAGAATATAGGAAGTTATAAAAGCGATAGATTCACAAGAATTAATATTTTTAAAATGCTAGTAAAAGGCTTTCTATAGGACGGGCTCTATTTTCTTGCGCAACCTGTCTGAATAACAGGCGAGTTCAGCGTAGTCAATTTAAGTTTAGAAGCATTCAGCGTAGTCAATTTAAGTTTAGAAGCATTAAAACAAAAAGCAAAGCATGTTGCCTTTATTGTGATGAGACTGCCCAGAAGGGCCCATATTGCAGCAGCACTTCCTCCTATTCACTGCTTGCTGTGGCTAAGTGCATAGATTTCAAGTTAATTTGTTTGACTCAAAGGCCTGAATTGAACTGGCCCCAGTGTTCTATGAATAAAGCAATGAGATACATACCTAAACACAAGTTGCGCTCTATCACAGAAAAGTGTCTAGTTGTTCACAAAATGACCAAATGTGGCAGACGTTCCTTTACCTACGTGACTGCCATATTCTGGAACTGCCTTCCATCACACTTCCAGATTAGTTTCTTGGGGCGGGCGACTGTCTTATTTCGCTTATTTCGATCCCTAGCCTTGCTTTGCTTTTTGTTTTAATGCTTCACTGAAATCCAGAAGTGGATGGCTCTAAACTTACTGGCTCTCAACAATGCAAAAACAGAACTGTTGATTTTAGGTACCCAGAAAAATCTGAAGAAACTTGACACAAAATATGACAACTTTCTGATTGGCCAACATACAATCCCCGTATCTAAGTCCGTAAAGACCTTAGGAGTTTACTTTGACCCGCAGCTATCTTTCACCCGTCAGGCCAATTATCTCAAATCCTCGTGTCATTATTATATTCAACTTTTATGGCAGATCCGTCCTTATCTGTCTATAGAGAACCTTGCTGTGATTGCAGCCGCCATTGTAAACTGCAAGCTCGATTATTGTAACAGTCTAATGATCGGTACCTCCCAGGCCAACATCAAAACCTTGCAGATCATACAAAACAACGCATCACGCGCAGTAATGGGCCTTAAGCGCAATATGCACGTCTCTGACGCCAGGCGTAGCCTTCATTGGCTCCCTGTGAAACAGCGCTTACACCACAAAGGCCTTACTACTGTGTTTAAATGCCTTCATGGCCAAGCTCCATCCTATCTCGCTACCAGGATCAAAAAGAAACCTGTCACCCGTTTCTTGCGCTCAAGTAGCAACACCGTCTTGGTTCAGCCCCCATCTATCCTGAAAAGATTTGGGGATATTAGCTTTGACTCTTGGGCTCCAGCTCTTTGGAATGCTCTCCCTAAATACCTCTCTAATAGTGAGTCTCTGCCTATCTTCAAAAAGAAATTGAAGACCTTCCTGTTTGATAAAGGATAGGTCCATTTCTGTCTTCTTAGCGTAGCTCTCTCGGTACTTGAAATCAGTTCTCCGTTATCTTCTTCCTCATTCTGCTGGTCTTTATGAGGTTTAGATTTCACCAGTTTTCATGTCTTTTCGTTCTCCTTGTCTGATATTGTTTTCTGTTGTTTTTTGTCCCTTTCCTCCTCCTGTGAGCGCCCTGAGGCCTATGGGTTGGTGGCGCAATACAAAAATATAGATAGATAGGTAGATAGATAGAGCTAAATAGACCAGTTGGGTGTGGGAGGGTAAGAAGCGGCCCACCCAGACAGCTGCCTCTGAGCTCGCCAGACAAAAAGTTAAGCATTTCTTTGTTAAAAACAAAGAAATGCATACTCAGAACCAGGCTCTGGGATGCTCTGGAGACACACACCCTGTGCGCCTCATTCTTTGTGTTGACGGCCTTTCAAGTGGGGGAAATTTATAAGTGATGGCGCATTTAACAAGCCATTGGGCCTCATTGCGAGTCCGGCGGCAACCAGCCGGTTTTTCCGGCTTGGTTACCGCCGGACTCGTTTTACCATTCCGCCTCCGTGACTCCCGGAATTACCAGGGCATTACGACCCTGGTGTCCCGGGAATTCCGGAGGCGGAATTCGGTAAATCCCCATTCCCATTGAGTCCCATAGGACTCAGTGGGAATGGGGAAGTGGAAACACCGGCACCATCTCGTGATGGTGCTGGTGTTTCCACGTCCGCCTGCAGGCGGGCGGTGTTAAACCGCCAGGTCAGACCTGTCGGGAATGCCACCTCCCGCCTGCAGGACTCGAGATCAGGCGGTCCGGGTTTACCGTCACTGTTATTTCCGGACCGCCCGACTCGTAATGAGGCCCATTGTTTTTACACAGTATGTGTTTAACATGACGGTATTATTATTAGTATTATTGGGGGATATTTATTCTGAAGGCCAGCACAAAGCACCCGTTAGCTGCCCAAATCTATGCTTTCTTCCAAGTGCCACCAAGAATATTTTTCTGTTTCTGTATTGGGGCTGGCCATGCTGACTGAGATACAGCCCCTCCTCATTTAATATTCTCCAGATACAAGAAGCAAAATAGCACTCGTACCTGATTTGAGTGGCTGCTATTGCAGCCATTTTATACTCGCACCCAAAAACGTAAGCTGTCCGAATGAGTATGTATGGTTCATAGTTACAAACATTTGAATGTTAGGGTGAGTGTTGTGAACAGTTTTGTGAGCACCAGGCCATGTGTCTGTTATGTATTTAGAGATTCACAAATAAAACCCTTTTTATCACAGACTTGTTTATCAAATATAGAGATCTCTGATCATTGTTATATTTCTGAAATGTTCTGTGATTTAATGCAAAGCAGACAGAAACACTCATTGGTGCTATCTGTCCCCTTTCCCATTCTCAGAGGTATTTTGAAAGAGTACAATTGGAGCATACCAGACTGTCCATCTTGGAATGATAACCTTCCATCAGAAAATAATTCATATGGTTAGTCTCGTATTGCCCTTTGCGAAATACAAGTGAGGTGGTGCGAACAGAACGCCCGCAACACAGGGCCAGGGTGAGTGGGCCCTCAGACCTTGGCAGGCTGGTCACACCGCAGTGTGCCAGTAGAGACAGTTTAAACTGCATTCAGGCAAGGCCTTCCCTAACACCAGGTGACAGAAGAAGCATTTGCTTGGGCAGCAACAGCTGTGTCTTCACATTAGATTTCTTCTGTAAAGTACTTTAATTACAATGTACCAGCTTTATTTATAAAGCAATGATTCATTGATATTGAGGAGGGGGTTTTGCCGTGTGACACAGAGGTGTAGTTTGGGAGCAACGTGTGCCAGTCGGTGGGCACATTGTAGTGTTTCACCCTGGGCACCAAGTTGGCTAGAAACTGCCCTGCACACGTCAAGAAATTGAGAATCATCTAAACTTTAAGAAACCAGTAAAGCCCTTTCTATTTACCAGGTAACTATGTTTTGAACTCTATTCTGGACACCTTTTTGCTTTGTTTTTAGCACCATAATGCACCTGCAAGAGCGAGAGTGTGCTCTATAAAAATAATGCCAAAAATATATAAATACTCTAGCACTGACTGTCATGAAGATGTTAATGAGCATGAGAGAGAGACATACAAGGGAGTTGGAGGCGGAATAAAGCAACAATGAAATTGTGTTGCAGGCGAGGGATGCTCATTCAGGGATAGAGCGATATGGGGTCTATTGGGCACCAGGGCCAGCACGAGGCAGGTTTGAAGTGAGAGAGGTCCATAGGAAGAAAGTAGTTTTATGAAAGGCATGCAGGGAAAAAGGTATAAAGTAAAAGTTGACAGAAAAATGGATGACAAAGGAGAAATGGTGCAGAGAACAGAGTGCAAAGGAGTCAGGTGAAAATAGTCAGAGTAACAGATACAGTGAGAGAAAACAGATGCAGGAAGAGAGAAGGGTACAGAAGAATTCAATATATGTACCATAATTAGACATAATACAAAGAATGCATCATTCCCCATACAAAACAGTTTTAAAACAGCTTTAATATATATACCTAATGCAATTTAGCAAACTATTGAAATTTGGTTTCCTGGGTTCAGTGACAAAAGAGAATGCCTACGATCCCCGACATTAAAATCTGCCTCCACCAATGTTGTATAGTGACGAGGATATGGAGAGAAAATGAAGGAGACGGGAAGGGCATATTGAGGACAGACGGGTTTGTATGCTGCCTATTTTAAAAAGGAAAGGTACAAAATAATTTGATTTTATAATTGGGGGTGTGGTTTTTTGTCACATATTTTCCATTGAGGTTTTTGTTTAACTCATTTAAAAATATAAATATACATTTTTCATTAATCTGGTTGGTTTTGTGGTGGTATTATCTTTCCAATCATTTCAAAACACAACACATAGAACTCGCTCAGTGGTTACCACCAGATTCTTGCATCATTGTTCAAATGGATTGCCCTGTGCACAAAATATTTCACAATAATTGGTCCAATTTATTTAGACTTTCAATATTTAGGTGTAAACTGCAAGGAAGGCATGGTATCAAAGTAAGACAGACACAAGTGACCACAGTTCAAGGGTGTTTAGTGAACTTTATCAAGCGTGTGATAAACTCCCATCTAAACCTAAATCTAAAGATGGGAGCAAGCTACGACCATCAAATAATAATAACCTGTTCCTAGTTTAGTCTCATCAAAATAAAAGGGTCTCTACTAAAAAACTTATTACCAAATAATGTGGGGAAATGTTCATGAAAAACAAAGAAGTGTTCACAAAATTATAAGTCAGGATGTTCAGACCGTTGGCATTCCTTCCCCATGTTTTCACCACGCGACAAGGCGGTTCACTCGAGCATAGCACACTCTTGGGCTTCTTCGGCACAAGGACACAGTTCCATTCCCAACATCAGGGTGTTTTGTGCCCAAGTCTCAGTTATCAATGTCTTTTGATTCAGAGGGCCCGATTTACCAAAACAACAAAAAGTTCCTTTACAAATATTGAAGTAGGGTGATTCACTCTTGACTCTGGATCCCCCTCAGCTGGGCTCAGATCCCTTTTGCACCACAATCTTCACCCTGGATACCCCTCTTCCGGGTTCAGATCTTCCTCTCCAAGGCCTATAGAATATCTTCTCGGGTGATTCACGGTTCACCCCGGATCCCCCTCAGCCGAGCTCAGATCCCTTTTTACAATTAGTCTCCCTCAGCTGCGTTCGGACCAATTGCAGTTTGCACTAGCAATCAAAGACTTTCGAATGTGCACTGCGTTTTGCCTGACCCACTGCAGGACAACTTCGATTACACAGATCACAATTTTACACTCTCAGTTGGATAACTAACAGACCTTCGAATGGTGACCCACGTGGTGCCGGACCACTCTGTATATGTTATCTATGTTGGTTTCAAAAGTTCAGTCACTCCTTGGATATTCAATTATATTCACGTTGCTCATCACATACGCCTTACACTCGGTTCTTTTCAGATTTTTTCATAAAATTGTGATGCTTGTGACCTCGGTTCTAAAACAGACCGGTCTGCTATCAGTCTCCTCGACTCACCGGCTGTGCTGACTTTACTGGAGCAGCTTTGTTGTAGGAGCCATGGAGAGTACCACAACGACAATCGTTCCTCCCCGCCTCGGCTATCAATGCGGGAGTGTCCCGGGTACCTTTGACACACGATGCACCTTTCTTCAGCTTTAATTCCTGCTCTTAGGTTTCTTAGGTCAAGATCAATTCCCTCCTAGCAACCCTTTCTGGTCTTGGCGTCTTTCTCCTCGTATTAAACTGCCATCTCAGAACCGCTGCTTCCTCGTGTGTTTTGCCTTGCTCAGAGTGTGCTTTCATGCTCTGCCTTTTATCCATGCAGGGAAGTTATTGGAAGTCAGGTGTGTGTAATTATCAGTAATTGCCTAACTCTGCCTGACCCTTGTGTTGGGACAGGTCAGGTATATGGCTCTGGTGTTAGTCCGTTTTCGCTCACGGTGAACTGTCCGTGAGAAAGTGTTCATGTTTGGAAAGGGGAAAGGTTTAGTTCCTAGGTATCATACCTGGTAGGATGGGGAAAAGGTGTTACAAGGAAGGGAATACTGTATCTCACCGTACGATGTTCCACCTCCAATCCTCGCACTGGTTCACCCCAAGGAACTGGTTCCAAAAGTGATGGCCGTGTCCTGGCAACCTGGAAGACGGATCCCCGGGGACTGGCGGGTGAGGCACCTTCAGGATTCTCACAAAACCCAGCAACACCATTTTCATGATCACTGGCTGTATTGTTTGTGTGATTTGCATTTATTAAACGGAACAACTTCAAGCAGCTCTGGTGATACAACAAGCCTGCAGGGGCCGTGACCTGATGGAAGCTGTGTGTCAAACAAAGCTTTTTATAATGTTTGTCAGACTTGCAGATCAGTAGGAAAGGTTGCCAATTATGTTTTACTTTTACTTTAATTGCTTCAGGTCGAATACTGTACTGCAGCAAAAAAAAAAATCACATTCACCTTTTCCAAATATTGGGATAACCACCATTATCAACATACTATGCTTGATTCTGTGGCTGCTTTTTAAAAAGGGTTTTATTTAATGAAAACACAAAAGAACTGCCTTGTCTTCCAAGGGAAGAAAAAAAGGAAGCTCTGCTTAGAGTTGGTATCCTATAGGATACAGGTTGGAAGGTTCAAGTTCTAACAAAGTCTCATCAACGACTCCAGGGGTGAGATGCTCACTGTCCACTCCCACTAAAGTCCCTAGGTGGGGGATTCCAATGCAGTCCTTCCCTACAGAGTTAACTAATCCAGAGGGGAGGTCGAAAACTACCCAGGTTAAATGCAGGTCCTCCAGGCTTTAGTGGAAGTCTGAGGTCACTTGCAGACCCAGTCCTGGTATGGGCACTATCACACATGTTACTGTTTTCTGAGAGCAAGTCTCTGGTTCAGCAGAGCGTGGATGGCTGACAGACTAAACCTAGGGACCTCTTTCAACGTTATGAGTACCGTTGCACCTTAACTAGTCCTGCCCTCATCTTTGCCATGCCTCATACTCTTGTCTCCTCCCACTGTGGATTCCTCATCTTCAGGTAAGGGACGCCACCCTATGCCAGTCCTTCAGTTTTTCATTCCTTGGGATATCTTTTTCCACTTGTTGGCATTTCCACCTCCCAAATGCTGTTTTGTACTAGATCTCCAATTCAGCTTCTCAAAGACTAACCACCTGTGCCTTGCTTCTAGCTCCTTCCACCTCCTACTGATGTTTTCCCACCTTCTCCCACTTGTCTCAGTTTCACCTTTTGTCTACCACCTTCGAACTCCTGATATTATACCACCACTTTCGCATTCTAATATTGCCCCACCGCTTCCTTGACTTCAGTACTGTGTGCTTAAGTATTAACCACCTTCAACAATCCTGATTTCCCTCCTCATTCCTTCAACCTCCTCATTGTGTTCAACCAACTCCTCCTTAAATTCCCCAATCTCATACTTGAATTGTGCAAATCTCGTCCAATCACCTCTCTACCTCCTCCACCACTTTCCCTACCCCTTTTCCAACTCTTCACATTTTCTTCTTATTCCACGATTTCTATACCCCCTCCTCCACCACCCTTCGTCGAACGACCACCTCCAATCTCTTCCAACAGTTCTCCTGATGGTGCTCACTCTGCTAATCCCACTCTTCCTCCAACCTCAACTACAACAATCCCTCTGAGGTTAAGCCCTCCTCCACTCCCTCTCATGGTATTCCGACCTCAAATCCCTCTATGTTTCCAACAACTACTTTATAACCTCCTTCTTCTCATAGGATGTTACCAGCTTTCCTCAAAATGCTGCTCCTTCAGTATCCATGCTTGCTCTACTGTCCTTGCTCCTGGATGCTCTCCAACGCTCTATGAATGGCATCCTTCCGCTACTCCAACAATCCACAAATGTCCTGGGCTGCACCTCATTTTATAGTGTTCTGACCCCTCCTCTAAACTGGCTTGCCCAGTGATTGGTTGCAGCTGTGACGTAAGGGGGACACTGCAATGGCTGGGGCTACTTCTTGCTTGTGTCACTCCAGGGTGGTGGATCCAATGAGACAAAGACTATAATAGATATAGGGCACCTATCTGGGATTTTAGTAGGCTGCCTTGTCGCTCCTGGTCTGTTTGCAGCCCTGAGCTTTGCTCAACTCCTGTTTGAAAGCCACTTCACTGGGTGTTAGATTAAACAAACCCACCCTGGGACCCTCTATCTTAGTTCCTAGCATTTCTTAAGGTCCACAGAGCTAAATGAACCTCCCATGAATTTCAAACTGCACTGTTCTATTCCGAAGATCTGCAGGTCCATTGAAACTCCATATTGGGCACAGGAACCATTCACCATAGGGTCTTAAACCTTGCAGGGTTGGTATTCGCTTTGCAAACTGCAGTAATCTTAAAGGGAATAGTCAGGAATGAGGTTATTGGTATTATGAATTACAGGGTTTCCATGCGGTTTAAATGGGGGTCCACTGATTAGCCTAGGGAGCCACGTGGATTCTGGGAGTGACATACCACTACTATGCAATGGAGGCACAGTGCCCCAGAGGATCCCACATGTATAACCTGTGAGGCCACCATCCTGAAGAGCAGGGTGTGGGGGGGGGAGGGGAGTCCCTAGCCACAGGCCCTTCAGCAATAGTGCCAAGTGGGTGTATTTAGTTGCACAGCTAATCACCACCAAACATCACACCTGCCCCTCCAGTTTCTCATTCTTTACCTCATGCTTTGAAGAGCTTTTTTTCTAACTTCAGGCAGCCAATGGATGGCTTTACCACATGTTTAACAAAAGGCTACCACCAATTGGTGTTCTTTTCTACTGCAGACAAAAACAACTGGAGACCAGCCTTTCTTTAAAGCTGTAGTGTAGCTGATCGATGGGAATTTGGGCAAATTACAACTTTGAAGCTTGTGCCAAACAAGCAGTTATCTTTTTTATAAAAACATTTTCTTTTGCTGATGCTGATATTTTTGTTTTTAATTACTTTATATATCCTGTAACTTTACTGCTTTACCTTGTCATATGTGTAGCAACAGAAACAACGTTCTTTTCTATACACTGTAATACCCGTGGTCTGTGATTTCTTTGATTACCTAAGATTCTGAGTTTTTGAAAGCACTGTAAAAAAAACTCTAGCTTGTGGGAGAACAGAGAAGGAATAGTGACCCAGATAAGCATCCTTAGATCTACAAAATCTTAAAAGAAAATGGCTATTATGCTGAAAGAAAACAAGCCACTACGTTTACTTCTAAAGATGAGTGACACCTAATAATTACATACATAATAGAAGACAACAGCAAATAACAAAATATAAATGTTTTAATTTGCATGATCCATTAATGCATTATAAAAAACAGTTGCACTCCTCACAAGAAATATATTCATTTTCATATTTTCTATAGCACAATGGAGTACAGCTTAGGTTTGAACTCCCTTCAACATATGCAGCAGAGGATCTCGCTATACTTCCTTCTGGACTAAGGGCCATTCCTAAAGGTCCGATGACAGATGGACGATAAGGAGTGAGAATAAAGTGGGAGGTCCAACACCTGTTGTCAAACTGCATATTTGGCACGTCTGGTCTCCTGAGACTACGGCTGCTAAGTTGCCCAAGTTTTTTCATTTTCCCGAACCACATCTAAAATTCCTCATGGAATTACTTGGCATTTATGCTGCCCTGACAATTTACTTCCAAACATTGCACTTATACAGTATTACTTACTACTCCTACACCTTGTCCATTTTCTTCCATGCTACTGAAAATAAGTCCCTTTGATGGAGGTGAGTTCCTGGTAGAATACACAGCTGGTTCGTCAACAGAAAACAGCAGGGAATATGCATGGACATGCACAGATCCCTCTCCCCTTGACACAAACCACCAGTCATTTCTCTGTGTGGACAGGTCAGGATAACTTATCATCTGATCTAGACTTTGCTTTAGGGAGCCTCCTCACTTAGTTACACATTTCCAATGCCCCACAATCAAGGCTTCACGTCTTGCCTTTTCTCCAAGTACATTTACTCAGATGCAGACTTCCCATGGTCTTGAGTGCCTTTGCTGGATAACGTGTATTGCTTGTGCACATGGTGCAGTTTGCTCTCTGATAGGTCACGTTGATCCCATCTCAGCAGGAGGGAAGTGATCTTCATAGCACCACATCAATTGACTTATTAAGATCTGAATTCACTAGAGAATTTGTCTGTCTGGTACATGTATACATTGGAAAAACAAGCAGAGCACTAAAGAAGCTGATTGTTGAGCACCAGTCTGGAATTAGTTTACAAAACCTGGAAGCCTCTTTGGTACATCTCTTTCTAGAACATATACATATCTTAAGGGGCTTGTACAAGAAACTGTTATATCTGAAGAATGTGGTAGCTGTTGTTTTGAAAGGGTCAAATATTAAACAAAGATGGATTTTAAAATTGAAATTGCATATGGATAACCGTAACAAAGCAATTGATTAGTCCCTGATACAAGGCAAAAGATTTCTTATTTTATTTTGATGTACAGAGGCATTACTTTCGAATTCAAAGACACTACATGACTCAATCATTGTGGCTTACACCGGGAGATTCCTTAATAGTATGCAGTTCTTCAGTTGTTAAGGGTTAGTTGGTTTGAATACAACATTTTAATAAGATGTTAGGAAAACAATGAACAACCTACGAGTGATTTCACTATGCTCACTCAATATGTTGAATGATACGGTACATTGAGAGCAGTTTTTTTCCTTCAGAAAATGCACATCTACATTTGATCAAACATCCATCAAGCAGTTAAAAGCTTTTCCAAAATGGTGCAGTCGACAAACACCATGTAGATGCCTTCACTCTTTAATCTGTGCTTGGGAATGGTCAAAAAACGGTTATTTGCTAAACTCTAAAAATGTGTACATCTTATTTTGATTTTAGATATTCAAGTAGTGATGACATTGCCATCCATAAAACATAGAAACAACATAAATGTGACTATGAAGGATCTTTTTTCTTTCTACCTTGTAGTCTCTATGGGGAGTAATTTAGGCCTATTCAGACGCAAACATTAATACATTTCAGGAGCATTTCTCCACAATGTGTCCACACTACTAAACTGGGACTGAGGAAGGCAGGGAGGAACATAATAATCCCATTTGCCAAAAATAGTTAACCCGTTCTACATTACTCTATATTTGTAATATTTTGTTAAATGTTTGTCTCAATAGTTTTTGTTAGGAGTGGTGTGACAGTACATTGTAATTTTATTCCTCTACCGTCTTGTTGGACTATTGTTAAGACAATGTTTTTTTCTCAGATAATTGTATTTCTCCATTTGTACACATACAGTATGAAGCAGCGATCTCTAGTGTTTGTGGAGAAGTGCCATGTTGTTCATGTGGGCTCCTTATGTTTGAAAAAGAAATGGACAACTACTGTTTTGGAAACATGTTCATTTAGATGTTGTCACATAGGACACTTGGGATCAAGAAGGGCACCAAGGTCGGATGCTCTTGGTTTAGTGCATGGCTTACTAGGGGAAAATATACAGTTTAGAGGGCAAGTATAATGCAAATGGGACATTTTTGAGACTGTATATATCTTCAGGGGTTGCCTCATCTGGCCAGGAGATGGGTGTGATATTTTCTCTTTCTTACCCAATATCAGTCTATGAACCTCATCAGGAGTTGGAGAGTGGTAAATATGCAGCATTAACGCCATTACCGTCGCATTACCGCTCCGCATAATCCAGAGTTCGGGGGAAACTGAGCATTCACCTCCAGCTCTGAGCTGGGGGTGAATGCGCCGACTTTCCACCCATTTTTGGCGCATTTATCGTGGCGTAATCACTGCAGCGTTAATTGCACCAAAAAATTATCCAATGAGTCCAATACACTCAAAATAAATGGGGATTTACTGCGGTACCGCAACTTGTGATCTGGCGCTAATAGCAGATTTACCGCCTGGATACCGCCAACTCGTGACGAGGCCTTTTAGGTTTTCCTTAAACCAAAAGATAATATTGGGCTGGGACAAAAAACTAACTCCAGTACAACCACTGTGGAACAATAAACACCTCCCAGAAGTGAATAAACTACCTAAATGGCACGCTTGGTCCCAATTAGGCATTACGAAAATTGGGGATGTTGTGAAAGAAAACAAAATACCATTCGCAGACCTAGTCACCACCTTTGTACTCCCCCCAAATGAGCAGTCTCACTACATGCAATTTAGCTATAAGCGCCACCTCCCCGAAATGATTGACATGCCTGACTACACCCCGCTGGAACGCAACCTATTCCCAGAAATGATCAAACACAAAGTCACGTCCACTATGTATAGTGCTATAACCTCCTTTGCCACCAATGAACTGACAGGTCTGAAAACCAAATGGGAGAGGGATGTGGGTGCCATACCTCCAGAAGAATGGGTAGCTGCACTGATGTTCCCCAGGGAATCAGCTATCACTTCTAGGCTCAGACTAATCCAACTGAAGATATTGCATAGAATGTATTACCCAAGGATACCACTATTCAATTTGGGGAAAACCACCAACCCATCCTGTTTGAGATGCAAAAGTGAGGAAGGCTCCTATTACCACATACTGTGGGAATGTACCTTTATTCAGCAATACTGGCAGCAGTGCTGCGATGAACTGTCAAGGGTAAAGGGCAAAGCGATCCACAGAAGCCCGAAACATTTGTTGTTGGGGAAAGAGGAGGACGGTGAGCTGTCATGATACGAAAAACTGTTCTTATCCACCACCACTGCATTGATCAAGGGAAATATAGCGCAACTTTGGGGTTCAGAGATGACACCGAGCTATGCGCAGTGGACCACCGATGTGGACATCTGTAATGCAATGGGAAAAAGAGTTTATACAGCTAGGGCATGCCCTGAGAAAGCTCAGAGAATATGGCAGAAGTGGGAAGATGCACACTGATAGGTAATCTGAACCGACAGACCAAACTGTCACATAAGGGCATGTAAAGAGAACCAGAACAACGAGACACTGGCGTAGCTAATGCAACTAGACGTTTTAAGAAACTATCGAACTGGAACCATGGTGGGAATTTGATGTTGGGTGATTAAGGGAAGTAATGGTTATCTCGCAATGCGAGACTGTATGTTTTTATGTTACTTTAAAAAACAATAAAATGCTTTATTATAAACAAATAAATAAATAGAGATAATATTGGGCGTCATTATGAGTCCGGTGGTTACCATGCCGGTGCTACTGGCAGGTTGCCGCTGGACTCGTAATATTTTACTGCCGCCTCACATCCCAGTGCCACCGGGAGATTACAGCTACGGCGGCCCGGGAAGTCCGGCGTCGTAAAATGTAAGTCCCCATTCCCATAGAGTCCCATAGGATTCTATGGGAGTGGGTACTCAGAAGCGCTGGCACCGTTGTTAATGGTGTGGCGCTTCTGTGAAGGGTCTGCCTACCATGGCTGCTGTGCCCAGCAGGGCCAACCTGTCAGGCGCAGCGGCCACAGCAAGCAGACACGTAGTTTGCCGGTGCAGAAACAAGGGTGCCGGTGAGCTTACCACCCCCTTTGTTTCCAGACTGGCAAACTTATAATGAGGCCCAATGTGATCCACGCATTTCGTAATTTTGAAATAGCTCCCCTTTTCTGCCTCACATTTTGGTTATAATTTCCTACATGGCTTTGTTTTGTTTACCTTTTTGATGGCTCTTTTCCATGCTGGCCTCTTGGTGACTTCTTTCTGTTTTTTACAGCCCGTTTTTCTGATGGTGGTCTCTGGACCAGGCTTTTTTCAACAATAGTACCCAACTATTACCTTTTTGTTGCCTTGTACTTTATTCATCTTACAATGTTCCATTTGACCAACAATAAAAACAAATCCCGGATCTGGATCACGGAACAAAGGTTATCTCGGTCAAAGCTGGATTGACATCCTGATTTAGTTGACTGGCATATCACTTTTCTTGAAATGATTTCCTTTACAATGTCCAACCAACCTTTCCTTTTGTTTTTGGAAATCATTATCTCCCCAAACACAACCTTGTGTTGCAATATATGCTTGCTCCAGTTATTGGCTAGAAGTAGAGTTGAGGAGGGTCCTGGATATCCCTGCTAGGGTATTGGGCATCAATAACTTTGCCTAGATGACTGATAAATGTAACTGCAGAATAAGGAGGACAGAAATGTGGAAGGATTTAACAATCTGAGCTATTTATCCTGATACAAATAATGTACATGAATATCCGCCGTCTGAGGCAGCCCTATTTCACTCTATTTGCTGTATTCCTTTGGATGTCGCTGAAGCACACACTTGACTAGCTGTCCTTGATTATCTCTATAATTAACGAGCATGTATTACAGCAAACCAGGGAAACATCTTCGGTCTCATTCTTGCTGAGTGTGTACTTTCCCCCACAACGACAAACAGATGAGTAGCATTCTTCAACTGTAACGAAAAAAGAAAAACTGTGTTACTTTTACAAAAGCATAATAGGTTAATTATAATAAGTGCTTTGTTAAAATTGAATTCCGTTATGAAGCTCATTGTGAAGTTTACTTGCAGGACTAATAACAAGCACTCTGGTATGGCAGCAGAAGCTTTTTCGGCCAGGATATTGAAATTTGTCTAGACACCAACTGGGCAGATTCAGCAGGTTGTGGCTTAGGGTGGCTGTTAACACCAGAGCCAGATCTAACAACATCAGAAAAGTAGGCACCACAGGAAGGCAGATTCAAGCCGGCACACAAATGAATCCATGAGCAACAGAGGAAACAATGTCAGATACAAAAGTCATACCAGAAACCAAGAGAAAGAGTTTTACAAATCTGCCTTCTAATTCAGAGGTAGAACCTGCTCTCAAGAACATGAAATATTCCCCTTCTGCCCATGACATCGAGGGGAGAACACACATTGACCGGGGTATTTTAATGGCTTTGTCTTCAGTGGAGAGATGGAATTGCAGTGAAGAAAGCTAACCAACTATCTTCCCTCACACATTTTAAAAAAGCCACTTGCAGATATTAACTGGCAAACTGCACTGTAGCGAGCATACAGACCTTAATGCTTTTAGGTGCTAATAGATAAGCAGAACTATGAAAATACACACAGGAGAAATAACCTTTGTTTCAGCGAGATCCTGAATACAATCACCAACTATAATCTTGAAGTCTTTCCCCATGATTTCTTTACAATTTCTTAAAATCCAAGATGACTTAAAATTCCCACATTTCAGAAGTAAAAAGTCTATGGAGGCATGGTATCACAAGAAGACAGACAAGATTGGCAAATTCAAAAACCTTTATTGTAACTTGAAAGGGAGGTTTGAAAAACTCCTAGCCTGCCCTATAGCTAATGGGAGTACTCTCGAGCATCAATGTAAACAACCAAAGTCGTAGTCAATTGTCAGTCAAAACAAAATGGTCTATATATACCCTGGCCTTACTCTACTACAATAAATGTGTGTAGGGAACAATGTATATGTAAATGAAAAAGTGTTCAAAACAATATGTCAAGGTAACTGAGCAAAACTACCTTCCCCACGTTTTTAGCACAGGATAAGGTGGCACACGGAACACACTCTGGCTTTAGATGCAAGGAAGCAGCTCAAGACACGGACCAGAGCCTTCGATGAGAAACAGTCTCTTGGTCGCACAAAGTCTTTTGTTCGCACAAAGTTTCTTATTCGCAGGATGCCTTGGGTTCATTCAACGAAACAAAAGTTAATTTCCTCCAGGATTCATAGTTTATAAACTTCAGGTTTTACAGTTCACATAGGTCTCCCACTGTCGAGCTCGGACCTTCCAAATCACAATTGCTCACAGTTTGCTTTTCTCATCGAAAACATTCGAAGGTGCAAGGGGTTTTCAGCATGACCACTTTGATTACATTTCACTTTTTGTATTCATTTTCCCACTGATCTCAGATACATTTGTCATTCATGGGTTTCTCGGCTTTTCACTTTTCCGCTTGCTCCACTATGCACACTTAAACAGAGACTGGGCACTTTCACTATGCTGGACCACTCTTCATGTCTCACTTGTTCGATTCACAGTTCAGCAATACTTTGGTGGCTTTTATTCACATTTTACTTTCACTCGCGTCTTCTCAGTATGCGCACAGCCTTTATTCTCGTGATACACTGTTGCTGCTTGTAAATGTTATCTTCCACACAGACTGGCCTTTCACGGCTTTCTTTAACTCACCAGCTTTGCTGGTTTCTGTGCTCGCGTGGTTGATCTAGGAGCCAAGGTTCATACCACAGTTGCTTCACCTCCCCAACTCGGTTGCTCCCCCATGAGAGCTGTTGGTATCTTTCGCACACAATGCCGGATTCACGGTTCTCTTTCGTCGGGGTCACTTGTGCAGCCTTCAAGATTCTTTGGAGGTAACAATCGTTTGCCGAGATGCTCAAGGTCTCTCTGCTCCTTGATTCTGCTTCTCGGCCGTCATCTTGCTCCAGCTGCTTCCCCAGACAAACTGCTCCTTCTTGTGCTTTGCCTTCTCAGAGTGTGTTCCAGTGCTCCACCTTTTATCCATGTGGGGAAAGTCAACAGGCATCAGGTGTACGCAATTGTGGTCAATTGCCTGCCTTTGCCTGACCGTACTAACAGGACATGTCAGGTGTAATGTTTCAGTGTTAGTCTTTCTTCGCTCAGACCTCATCTTCCTTGGCTAAGTGTTGGTGCAGGAAAGGGAAGGGTGAGGGATTGGATGACGTAAAAGTGTTGAAAAGGGAGGGATACCACATCTCACTATTGGGTATCCCACCCCCACTCCCAGAGGAACCCTCACCCAGGTGATCCTCCACACTGGTGCACCCCCAGGGTCTGGATCCAAAGGCGGTGGCCGTGCCCTGGCCACCTCAGCAAGAGACCTCCTGGGACTAGACAGTGAGACACCCTTTGGTTTCTCACAGTACTCCAGTCTTCAAAAAAAGTACTTTTGTAGACCCTAAAGCAGATACATGACAAAACAGGACGAAGCAAAGGCATTGATTTCTTGCAACAAGCTACAGATTTTCCAAGGCATGGTGTAATTCAACCAATACACGTAAAGCAAAATAGTACCTAAAACCCCAGTATCACATTCTTTCAAATCAACCGGGTCTCCTGTTAACCTCTCCTTTAGACATCCTGGTGGCATTTTCTCAAGTGACGAAAAATCCCACTCATAGATCACATTGTCATAGACACAAGGTGTCAAAGAAAGCTAACAAGGGTAGAGCGATCCACACTATGGCCAAGATGTAAGATAAAGGAGCGAGAGGAACGCAACCAAGTATACAAGGACCATTGAAGAGGTACCATTGTAGGGAATTTTGTTTTAGTAGGTGCAAGAAACACATGGTGGCAACAGTAAAGACAGACACAAGTGATCACAGTTCAAGGGTGTTTATTAAACTATATCAGTAGGTTGGAAAAACACCTAATCTAAACCTGAATTTAAGATGGGAGCAAGCTACGACCATCAAATAATAAGGCAGGCCTAGTGGCATCTTGTCAAATAAAAAGGCCTATACTAAAAAAAAAATATTGGCAATCCTTACTACTAAATACAAAAAGAGTGTGGAATAGTGTTCACAAAAAAGAAAGAAGTGTTCACAAATGATAAATCAGGATGTGATAGCCGGGGGTATCCCTTCCCTACGTTTTAAGCACGTGACACATCGGGACTCCTGAGCACAGCACACTCTCGAGCTTTCCCAGCACGAGATGACAGTTCCGTTCTCAGCTATCAAGACCTTCGGTGGTTAAGTCTCTTTTCTACAAAAAGTCTCTTGCCTCCGAGGACGTGTTAAAAAAATAAACAAAAAGTTCCTTTCCAATGTACATTGGGTGATGGTGTAACGATCACCTGACTCCCACGGAGGCGCTGGCCTGGTTCGCGCTGCTGTGACCTCTTCTAAGGTGATGCGCAGGGTTTGGAAGACGGACTGGACCGGGCCCCCAAATCTGGCTTGTCTGGCTCGCAGAAGTATACGTCTGTAGGCGAAAATAGGGGATTAACTGTCTGCGGGGTAATGCAATCGGCCTCCCACTTTCCCCTCTCACCCTCCTCGAAACCTTTCTTTCCCCGTAGCGTCTCACCTTAGGGTCTGGAAGGACGAGCTCTGCATCCTGCTTCTGATGCAGGGGCGCGTTGGTATCCAGTTACTTCACTGGATTTTTGGATTGGTGAGAACCAAACTTGCTTGGCTTCCAGGTAAGTTTTTTTATAATAGGTTCCCCTTGTGACCATGCATTAATGTACTAATGCTAGTGTCTTTTTCCCCATAGGGGCCAGGGTACGGAATGCCGGGGAACAGGCACCGACCCGAGATGAGAGGTGAAATCCTTGTAGAAATCAGGTAAGTCTTTAATGAGCGTTTTTTGGTAATGTCTTTTCATTCGCTCATTAACGCTGATGTCTCTTTTTCCCCTTAGGGGCCGGGGTCCGGAAATGCCAGGATGCGGCGCAGACCCGAAATGAAGAGGGAATGAATCAACTGGTAAGTCTTAACATGGAGGTTTAGCTTTCCTTATTCCCTTCTCTCTCTCACCTTTTGTTCTTGTCTTTTTCTCCCTAGGCGCTGGGGCGTGACTGCGAATCCGGATGATCGCTGCTGAACATGGAGGCGCCCTGTAAAGGTGAGTGGAATGCGGCGCTGCAGCGATCGACGCAATGAGCTTTTAAATAAAAGTCTTCCTTTTCAGGATTGTCGGCAAGATGCCTCCGGGATGCAGCGTTTTGCAGGTAAGGACTTTTCCTTCTTCTGTTCTCTTTTTCTCTTCCTTTGCAGGTGATCCAGGATGCTGGCAGGCGTGGCAGAAGTCAGGATGCAGGAGCAGACACAGTGAGCATCCAGCTGCTAGATGCAGAACAACGCGAAGCACGTGTGGCTGTTCGGTGGGGTTTAAATAGCCTTGGAAGAAGTTCCAGGTATGTATCCTTCCTCCAATCAGGTATGTATCCTTCTCCGACCACGTCCGGATGGTAAATTAGTCCCACAGGTAACGTAGTTCCTTTCAGGCCTCAAGGAGGCCGGGATCCTGCAGCATGGTCTGCATCAGGTAAGTGCACCCAAGCACTCCCATAATGAGCCTGGCGCCTATGGCGCCAGGACTGATGTCTTTTATGAGCCTGGCGCCATAGGCGCCAGGACACTGTCCAAAGGGCCCCTATATGGGGTTGCTGGGTCCTTCCTTGGGGACTGGATGTCCGCTTTCGGGGACGCAGGGCTTGAACCGGCTCCCCGGGAGCGGGCATCATGACAGATGGCTTCACCCCTGAGTACTCCTCTTCCGGGCTCAGACCCTTCTCGAATGTTAGCCTCCCTCCGTCGGATTCACTACAGCTTTTTCCAAACAATTTTAACTGTTGCATTTACAAGTTTTAATGTCTTTTTAAACAATTAATTGTGGACCTCCCTCTGTCGGGTTAACTCATGTCAACACAACGTTCATTTTGATTTCTCACTTTTCGGGATTCATCTCGCTTAGCTTTCCAATGGTTTGTCAGTCAAAGACCTTCGACTGTACAGAGGATTTTGCTATGACCACTCTGACCTTTTTCCTTGTAGCTTTTCTAAGGCCTTATGGTATCAGTAGTTTCAACAAAAGGGAGTAAACACTCACGTGGTGCCGGACCCCTCTGCAGCTTGTTTCCCCCTAATTTGTTAACAGTTCTTTGAAATTTCCTTCAATTGCTATTTCCAACTTTTGGTCAACACAGTTCGGTTTCTTATCAGTTCTCCCCTCGACTAACCGGCTGTGATGAACTGCTTGGCTTTTCTTGTCTCTGGAGTCAAGGACAGTACCACGGTAGTAAGCGTCTCTCCCTGTCCTGGTTATCAGTGTAGGAGGGCTCCGTGTACCGTTGACATCTGCTGCAACACACGCTGGCTATTGTTTGCAGTCTTAAGATTCCTTTGGCGGAGGCTTTGCGGGTCTTGGTTGGAAAGGTCAAGACCAATTCTTTCCTTGTCGCCCCTCGGTTTTCGCCGCCTTTCTCCTCCTCTTGAACTGCTGTACTTGGATAGCTGCCACATTGTGCGGTCTGCCTTGCTCGTAGTGTGCTCTCGTGCTCCACCTTTAATCCCTGTTGGGAAGGGCAAGGGAAGTCATCTGTGTATGATTCTGGTCAATTGCCTGACCCTTGTGTTGGGACATTTCAGGTAAACGGCACTGGTGTTAGTCTGTTGTCTTTCATGGTGTGAGAAAGTATTTGTGTCATAAAGAGGAGTGGACGGGGTAGAGTGTTTGCGTATCCTACGTTGTAGAATGGGGAAAAGGTATTATAAGAAGGGGGTACCGGGTCTCACCCGTTGGTGTCCCAGTTCCACTCCCTGAGGACCCCCCCCCATCCAGGTGATCCTCCCTCACTTGTCCACCCCAGGAACTGGATCCAATAGCGATGGCCATGTCCTGGCCACCTGGATGACAGATCCCTGGGGACTAGTCAGGGAGACACCTTCAGGTTTCTAACATAGGTGAGTGGTAGTTCAATAATGTCACAAGTTTTGTTGAAGTACGAATGCCCCCAGGGCTAGAACATTTTCGAGCAGACCCCCTTATGTATCTGATTTGTTTGTCCTAGGAATTTTATTTTTCTAACAGTTTAATACTTGCAATCATATAGTTATGATTTAAAATAGGAGGGAGCCTTTTGGAACGATACTGAGTGGCAAATTGGTTGTTGGTGGGTACCTTTAGACTGCCTAATAACATCTGGAAGAGATGTAGTTTTAGTTTATAAGTGTCGCAGACCAAGGGATTGACAGACCACTTGAAACTCAACTGAGGTGTAACAAAAGACTTGCATTAATTTCTAACACAGGAGCAGACACAAGGATATGCTCAAAAAAAGGATGCTTCTCCTCAAAACGGTTGAGAGTTAGGGAGAACAAAACATGTGATAGGGATATCAATTGATGTAACACATTTTGGGCTTTGTACGGGTCTTAGACCCTGAAGCCCCACCCCAATGGACTGAGACACTGTTTACTTCACTACCTGCATGCACTACAACCTACCCAGACCCTTCCTCACATAATGTGGATTGGCTCTCCATGCAGAACTGCTAGCTTTTCAAATTCCTTGTACTAGTCTACAAAGCTATCAGTGGTTTTGCTCCTTAGTAC
This sequence comes from Ambystoma mexicanum, assembly GCF_040938575.1. Classification (NCBI taxonomy): domain Eukaryota; kingdom Metazoa; phylum Chordata; class Amphibia; order Caudata; family Ambystomatidae; genus Ambystoma; species Ambystoma mexicanum. The sequence continues at coordinate 684,950,116 of NC_090934.1, read as the reverse complement.
CTATATGATTGTATCTCAGTTTACTCACCGTCTTGTTCCCTCCGATCTTCCCCTAACACTCAACATCACCATCCCATATACTCCCCCTGTGCCTCCTCTCGCTTCCGCTCTTTCTCCCTACTCGCCCCGTTCCACTGGAACCCATAACATTCAAATCCAGCCTACTGTGGATCTCTTTACAGTTCGGCTTAAAACTTAACTTACTTGCTAACGAGGGAGCTCCCTCTGCCCTCTCCCCATCCTCCCTACCTGATCCCACCACTCCTTCAAGAGACACTTAATAATGTTATTTTGCATATTTAATTAGCACTTCCCTCTAGTTTGAAGCACTTGCCCCTTTGGTAAATGTTACCTTTGTAAGTCACCTGTTTTCGTAAATATACATTATGTGTTGTTTTGACCCTCGTACATGTCCTAATATTTTTACACCATCATAAACTGGCTTACTACTTGTTCTATTTTTATCCTACTATACAGGAACCCTTTGTGGGAATGCTTTCGCAATCTGTAAATGCTTTATTGGAAGTCATTTTTGCAGGAAATGAACACCCATAGTCTTCAAAAAATCTAAAAAATACAATGTCATATATATGAAAAAATGTCCTTTATAGTGATTCATTTTCTCTTAGCCCTTGCTCTCCCTCCTTCACAACTGGTTGGGAACGCCTGCATCCGCAGGCGGGTCGGAAAAAGCAAACTCAACAAGATAGCTGCCCCTTTAAGAACTTTTAAGTGATGGCACTATTTTGCGCGTGTGCCTCCGTCTGTGGTCCGGCCCCACACTTCACCACTACATCACCAACTGACCACACCAAGTTCCTATTTAGCCTACTGGCGGTTGTGATCAAGTATATGCTTTTAATGGGGATGGCTGGGTGGGTGTTGTGAAGGAGGGAGAGCAAGGACTAAGAGGACCGGAATCACCATGAATCGCCATGAAGGTAATGTTTTTCATTTTCCTGTCGTCCTGCTCTCCCTCCTTCTCAACTGGATGGAACCAGACTAAAAGGCCTCCGAAATATGAATGGTGGAGGAGACGGCATATACAAGATTCAAGCAAATAAATTGCGAAGCACCTCTTTGCCGAACCTGGCATCTTTCCTGGAAGATGCATCCAAAATGTAATGCTTGCAAAACGGGAGTAGCCCAAGTAGGGGTCCCTGCAAATTTCAGCAATAGGGATATGCATAATGAAAGCTACTCATTCTGCCTTGGACCTTGTGGAGCGAGTCCGAAGTCTTTGCAGAGCACAAAGCATCATCAAGTCATAAGCTTTTGTAATACACGAGACAACCCATCTGGAAATTGATGCTTTTGAAGCATTATTACCAGGGGAAAGACCACCATAAGAGACAAAGAGTTGGTCTGATTTTCTGAACGGTTCGGTTCTTTCCAAATAACATTTTAGAGTCCTTGATACAATCTGTTGGTTCAAATGAAATTCCGATACCACCTCAGGTAAGAAGGAGGGCACCGTACGAAGAACTACTGTATCCCTATGAAAAATCAGATAAGGTTCCTTTGATGTGTGGGGTGCATTTAAAGGCCCCAAACAGAAGTCCTTTTCACCTGAATAGCAACATTTAAACACTGCAACCAAAAAAGGCCCTGCTTTGCTTTCCCTGTCACATGAATGGCAAGAGGTTGAACACTGCAACCAAAAATGGCCTGATTTTTCTCTTCGTTCATATCAAATTAAAGAACGATGTGGGGGCTACCCATCATTATCAATGGACAAGCAGCAATGCAAATTCACCCAAGAAGGAGAAATCAAAGAATCCTGTGACCTGCAAGACAGGATTTTAAACATTGAAAGCAAAAACTGCCTGCACGTGTGTTGCAAATAAAAATGGCTTTAAAAAGCCACAATGGAAAAAGATATAAATGGTCACACAGAAAAAGTCAGGGAAACATGGTGTGGGGGGTGACCATAGCAAATGTATCTTAGGTTTCACCCACAAAACTCCTGTAACCTGTGAAGAGACACTAATTCAGGACAAACCGGCTCTGGCACAGACAGGAACTTCACAATGAAAGCCCCACATCCAGCTGGATATCACAACTCTCCTCTAAACAATCCCACAATAAAATGTGATGCTGCTGAGGGCATCAACATTCCCTATTCTGTAGACATGATGGCAGGAGCTCAGAGATTTCAAAGAAGGCAAAATGTGTCTGAAGCATGGCAAGAAGGTGTCAGTCATTGTAGCACCCACTTCAAAGAGCAAACAGCCAATTTCAAAGGGACTTATGAAAAAACTCTGGTCACAGGCGAGCCCAGGGAGACAGATGGCTGTGGGGATGAAGCGGCCCTCCCATATGTTGAACAATACACTCCCAGTTAACATTAAAAGACTATTTTATTTTAGGCATTTCACGCAGCCATCAGATTAAGGATTTAGTTCCAGTATATGCCATTTTTTTAATGTAATTTCCAGGCGGTTTTAAGGATATAAATTGCATTTACTTGGGACTTTGGGAACTGTGATGACCAGTTAGATTAGGTTTCTGGCTGATTTGAACATGTGACAATTATGAGATTTGATGAATAGGTGGAAATTGATTTAGGAATATGCTTGATGATTTACATAGGCATAACTGTTGTACATTTTATGAAAATGACCAAAATGTGCCACATGGCCAAGCTACATCATACAGATTTGGCGATTGGCTTATCCAATTCCTCATGAGTAACAAAAACCGAATATATGTTTCATATGGCAGTGGCTAGTACAATTATGAAATTATGATATATAACTAGTTTTTGACAAAAAGTGGTAAGGGGAACAAAAGTAGGATGACAAAAGGAAAAGACAGATGATGCTCTCCCCTGAACCAATCCCAACTGGGGATGGAGAGAGGGATGGTAACTGTCCATTCCTAGCGGGAGGCATAATTACAGGGTACTCCCCCCAGATTGTAAAGTTAGTGAAGTCATTTCTGCTACATAAGGGGGACTGTACTAGGACTCAGGACAGACAAACAAAAACGGGGGAGACAGGAGAAGGAGGATGGAGAGAAGGCTGCTGAACCTTACCACCTAGAGAGCGCAGTGACCAGATATGAACCTTACCACCTAGAGAGCGCAGTGACCAGATATCTTGCCATATCTGTACAGAGCGTCCTGAGCTCCATCTGGTTTTCCTGAATCCTAAATCAAGGCTTGCTATGTAAGTAGCATATAACCCCAGCCCTAAATTGCATAAACCCTTTATTTTTGTAACAGGGCTTCTAATATTTCCTCATTTAAACCCCAAATGCCTGTGTAATTTAGTAATCTCCCCATAGAAGAATCTCTTGTTTGCCTATGTATGTTAGCATATCTCCTTTGAAAAACCTCTCAGTGGTCTGTGTAAATCCTTAGTATTTTTTTCAAGTAAATCAATTAATTCCCCAATTGAAATTCACGGTTCAAGATTGTTGCAATTCGAAATCAACCACCTTGTTCCTGGTATTTTCATTTAAGTGATATAGTCAGTAAAGTGTTGCTTCAAAAGAATTATTCTCCTTGTAACAAAAAAACAAATTTGCATCTGTTCTAGTAAACCCAAACCGTTGTTCCCATTGTGAGCAATCCCTTTTGCCTAGAAGTTTACCTGTTATGAACCTCTGACTTGTCACTGAAAACAGATTTATCTATTATATGCTAAACCTATTCCCTGTCATTGTAAGCCCCGTATAAACAAAGTCCCATTTGCCACCATATTTTACCTTTGCATTTGCTTAAAACCGATTTTCCTACTTCATTTCTATTTTGCCCTGGTGTGTTGATTATTATTCTCTAAAACTTTGCCTATCTCCTAAGTGTAAGCAATACAAATTTTCTTGTATTCTGTCCCCTAGCAGTTGTGAGAATTAATCAAAATCCTGTTCTTTCATTTTGCTCCAAAAATGGGTTTTGCCTTTCTTTGCTGGCTTCCCATCTGGTGGTGTTGGGCTTTACCCCAAAACCGATTTTCCCTCTATTTTCCAACTACTTGCCACTGACTTCCATTCAAAGGAATCAAGTCCAAATTGATGTTTGGGGGTTTGTGTTGTGGGCGGGGGGAGGGGAGGAGTGGAGGAGTGCTCGTCTGTAGGTGCTGTCACTTTGTGTGGAATTGTTATTTTCCCGTTTTGTCATTAAAACAAAAGCGAGTGTAACAGCCCATTTCCACTTGGTTGCTCTAGATGGGATATTGCCTTTGTGTTGCCACAATTTTGGTGGCTGTTGTATTTTGATCATCCTCATTTACATTGAATAATAAATTAATAAAATGTCTTATTAATACACACCGGCCCGGTTCCTAGTCCATTGTGACACGGGGTGTTTGTGGAGGTTGGGTGCAAGACGGGTTGGAGGTCTACTCAAAAGAATCTGCAGTATATTACAAATAAAAAGCGTTTTATCATGCAGCACATTCATTATAGGGGAAGGAGTTCCCTGGCGGGTGTGTGCCGTGTAATAAACTGTGACAAAGTGAGGGCTAGTCCGGGATTGGGAAAAGTTTTTTCACCCATGGCAGTGCAGCACAGCGGACTACCCACTGAAGGTACTGTTACATTTACTGGAGAGAAAGCTGGGTTTCATTGTAAAGGCGCCATCCAAAAACTTGCACGCTAGGTATCAGGGCTTTCTCAAAATAAAATATTGCAAGCATAAACTAGGCAGGAGCAGGGTGGAGATTTTGCCCGTGCATAGATAACCCAACACATTTCATAATGAGCTCCTTGAAAATTAACATGGCTAGGAAGCACCTTCTGTCCAAATTGTTAATTAAAGGGGAATGGGCAGAGCAGAGCAGGGCAGAGCAGGAACATGAAGTCTGGCAATCTATTATGATGCAACAGGTGACCTCTATAAATATGGATGTGTGGCAGGACAATGGCCTGTTACATCAAGCCCTGACTGACTTTTACATGACGCAGACCACCAAACTAAAATGGTCCAACTCACTGCATACATGAACTTCCACATGATAGTTACGGAATAAAGATACCATGAGATTTTAGCCTCTGGGCAGAATTAATCTGAGTTATTGGAGCAGGTAAAAGGGGAGTTATGGCAGGTAGAGCAGAAAGTATTACAGAGCCAAAATATTGAGTTAGAATTAGGTGACATCATCCAACAGCTAAAATATGATTTGGCAGCAGAGCAACAAATGAATTCAGAGCGAGAATCACAATTCTCTGCACTGAAAGAGGAGTACCAAGAAGGTGTTGATTCCCTGAAAGAGAGTCAACTGAAATTGAACCAACAAGTGACATACAATGGAGCTTGCTTCGAGGACATGGGTGTTCTTCAAAAACCGATTTAGCAATTGGAAGAGGAGAATAGCAAGTTAATTATTAAAGAGGTCCATTCCCAAGAGGAATTTGACCAGGAGCACAGGAAGTTGAGCGCTATGAAACAGCAGAGAGATAACCTTAGTGAACTGAATGCCACACAGTATCAGGAAAAAAATGCCCTATGCCAGGAAATGGGCCAATTAAAGGCAGGCCTGGAGAAAGGTGAGTCAGGTCTTCAGGAATTGACTGACCTAAAATTATAGAATGAAAAATTAATGGGGCATATGAGGAGTATAGAATGTGACAGAGCAGACATACAGACCAAAACTGCACAGAATGAGGAGATTAACCTCATGCAAAAGAAGAGGTATGAGTGTTCCCAGATCCTACAAGAGTTACAGAAAGAAAGTGAGGTCCTGAATGAAGAGAACAAGGGGTTCCAGAGCCAAGATAAGGTCATAGAAGCCACTCAAGCCCTGATAGCAGAGCACAAAGCTCAGGCCTTTGCATACCATCAAGAAATAGGAGATGAGAAAGAGAAATCAGAGAGATTAGAGAAGGAGTGTGCTAGGTTTAATAAGGCATTGGGGAAACCCGAACTGGTAGGGAAAGGAAGGTCAACCCCTGACCTTGGTGTGATGTCCTCTGTACAGGGGGCCTCACGCCAATTCACCACCCTATATGCGCAAGGCGCTGCTAACTTCAGGTCTACCAGTTCACAAGAACCGGGAACCACGAGGCAGCTGGACTCATTCGGCCTAGCATGATTGAGCCGGCAGGCCAGCGTCCATCAAACATTGATGGACTTGCATCACTGCTCAGGTTCAGAAATATTCTGGCAAATGTATCTGCCCAGGAGGACTCCTGTGAAGAGAAGATCAGGGAGTTAGACTGGCAGAGATATCAGCTCCAAAGGGACCATCTGGTCCACTTTGCGGATGAGGAAGAGTCAGAGTTTAGGCCCCAAAAGAGCATCCTGAAAACCTCCACCCATTCTGGGAGGGGGGGGGGGGGGAGTTCTCCACCAACCCTGGAAGGAGGGAGGAGTCGGATGAGTACTCCTATGTGCGAAAGAAGGAATCCAAGGGAAGTGACCCAGAGAGCCTACAATACAACAGGGGAGAAGAGATGAGGCCCCGTCATTTTGGTAGAGACTCCCAGTCTCACAGAATCAGGGAGCACCTAGATGAAAGGGATGGGACCTCAAATAGCAGCAGCTCTGAGTCGGAGTGTGAATGGACTCAGGTGCAGCAGAAAGTGAAGGCTGTCCAACAAAAGAGAACTCTGGTAAAAGACCCCATTAGACAAATAAAAGCAATTCAAAAATTCACTACCCTTTACCATAAAAATGCCAAGTACTCATTCTGGGAGCATCTGGAGCTGTATGACCAGATGATGACGTCATTTGGCATAAAAAACAACCATAATTCTATGGAGTTTACCAAGAGGACATTCTCCCCAGAATACTGCAGCTTCTTTGCTGGGCTGGAGGATCAGAATCATTGAAAGTGGTCTACCTACAAGGCGGCCATCTTGAAGCACTTCTCCATTCACCGGAACCCACAGGAGGCTCGCAAGGTGGCCTACAACCTGCAGTGCGGAGAGGATCAGGCCCGAGAGAATTTGTCCAAGAATTGAACAGGCATTTGCACAAACCACTAGACGGCTGCGCACAAACAGTAGGGAGTTCATTAACACCCATTTTAATGCCCTCCGCAAGTACATAATGACAACTGGTTAGGGACTTCCACGAAGAAAGGACCATGGGCTGGGTAATAGAGCAAGCTACCTGGATCTATGAGGTCCAAAAGCATGTAGGAAATAGGAATTCCCCCCAAAATCCCAAACCAACCAACACCCCGCTGCTGCCAAAGTGGCGGAGGGGAAGATTACCCCAATTGTGGACCTAGAAATGGGGGGGCCTAAAAATACACCTCCTGCTAACCAACCAAACCAGAAGCAGAGAAGACCCTCTGACCAGTCCCAAGCAGGTGGTGGCCAGACAGGCTACCCCACAAATGTGCCACCCGACTCTGCCACCTACATTAGCCCGAGGTACAAGGGGAATGGACCCATCTTGGGAGTATGTATGGAATCTCCCGGCTCAAGGGAAGAATCCAACCAGGGAAGTATGGCCCCAGGAAATTTTCCTCACAAGTTCCCTCCAAATTTTCCGCAAAACTTCCCTACAAATTTACCTCAAAAATTCACTCAGGTGGGCAGTAATGTTCCACCCTCCAATTTAAGCTTCTTCACCAGGTAACCTCCAAATCCCAACTTCCAGAATAATTATTCTCTCTCACCCCACTTTCAGGAGTCTAGACCCTCAAATCAGGGAGAAGGGAGGCCAAGGATGGAGGGCTACCAGGGAAACCCTCAATACCCAAGCTACTCTGGAAGAAGGGACATTAACCTTCCCGAGAGCAGCAAAGACTTGACCCAAGACCCCCGTATCAGCCAGAGAGGGTGTCACAACTGGAGCACCAGGTCCAGAGCTTGACCCAAGACCTGAGTCGCATGTGAGGGCTCAACAGGGCCCACAAATGAACATGGATGCCCAGAACAGCTCAATCCAACGGTCTGGCACCCCGGAACAATGATGGGGAGAAAACCCTGACAACCAACAGGTTCCAGAGGAGGAGGCTCAGGAGGAAGGGGGATGCAAAGCCCTAGAGGAAGCTTCCTTTCTCACCCGTTAAAAGGCCCCTAGAAATCTCTAAACCTGAACCCAAATCTCCTACCCCTGAAAAGCTGCAACTTAGGCAAAGGAGGGTAAGTAGGAGAAACCAGGGGACAAAGAAGACCCATTTTGTGGAGGAAGTCAGCGTCCACCAGTTTGAAGGGGAAGAATCCCTGGAGGACACTGGAAAGAAAGTCTTTTCTTTCAAGGATGGGGGGATTCCTCCCAAAGAAAAATGGGTCCCAAAAGACCCTAACATAGACTGGGTAAGTATGGGGACTGACCCAGAACCACAGATCCCTGAACACCAAAAATGTCACCCCGATGACTCTGAAATCCATGACCCAAAGGACCCTAATTTAGGCTGGGTAAGCATGGGGACTGAGCCAGAACCAGAAGTCCCTCAACCCCAAAAATGTCACACCAACGACTCAGAAATAAATGAGGGATCCTCCCCCCAAATCGGTTCAAATGACTGTCTTCAGGAAAAGGTGGACAGCACCGAATCTGGGGAACAAGGGGATTCCCACATCCCCCAAACCGGTTCAAGTGACTGTCTCCAAGAAAAGGGGGACAGCACAGAATCAGGGGAAAAGGGGCTTCCCAAACTCCCCAAATCACAGAATTCCAAATTATGTTTACAGATTCCTGAACTCTGACACAGAAAACTGCCCAAGATCCCACATTGTCGGAGTGGAAAATAAATAAATTAACTGCCCAGCTGGCCCAAAATGCGCATTTCCTTTGTCCCCTGGAGGAGAAAAAAGGCAGGTTGTATGCCCCCATCAAGGTACAAGGCCAGTGTGCATTTTCAGCGCAAGTGGATACAGGCTCCCAAGCCACCGGTATATCCAAAAAGACATTTGACCAAATCAATTCAGGAAGGATGGAAAGACACCTAAATCCCCTCGTACCTCTTCCTGGACAACTCTAAAACTTCGATGAAAATGACATTTCCATCGAGGGGACTGCAGATCTGGAGATCAAAATTGGGTGACACAAGATGAAACACCCGGTTATAGTCATCACTACCGAGGGAACACCCTGTCTCCTAGGGAAAGACCTCCTTCGGAGGTTGTCACCTCTAATAGACTGTGTGAACAAGGTCCTCTGGACACAGACTCACCGCCCAATAAAATTAAAACAGAGCATGAACTATGTAACTTAAACGGCACATGCTACATGGTTGAGCAGTGGTCTGACAAAATTGAGATCCACTTTAGGAACAATCGAATCCTCGACATAACTAATTGCTGTAGGAGAACAAACTGGTGATGGTAACTCTTCTCCATACTTGAAAATCAACCTTCCTCCCAGTTTCAAGTGGCATTCTAAACTGGAAGGAAATACCCTGAAATGCTATACTGATCCACAATTTGAAAACCCAAACCCCATGATAAAAGTTGATGAACAGCCAGCTTAAAGCTTGGCTGATATTCAGAAAAATGGTGAACAGCTGTTCCTCCCCATTCGGGTAAATGAGGCAAGGGAGCCTGTTCTCGCCAGAGTGTGCCTGAATAATGGAGAAAGCTTCATCAGCAGAGCAATGTTCAGGACCTCATTAATTACAAAGTCTGGTCCCGACTGGGGGGTAACCCCATGGGCTTTGGCAATCCTGAAAAGGCACGTCGGTCAGCTCAATTGCTACTGTATGCAGTTGAAATTCAAACTGGAGAAGAGGTCACCATCCCAGGACTGGTCCGACAATTCACAATCCCCCTAAAAATTAAGAGAGCAGGAGACTTGTGGCTGATTAAAGAACCCAGTGCGGGTAGAGCACAGGAATCCTCCGAAGAGTGCAGGTAAAGAACTGGAACCCGGATGAATATATATATATATATATATATATATATATATATATATATATATATATATATATATAAATATATATATATATATATAACAGGGAGTAATTTACGTGGTGTTATTGTACAAAAGAAGGAAATTAATGAATAAAATTTAAATAAAAATTGTTTATGAAACAAGAAGGTATTGTAACTGTAGGGTATTGTTTTGTAAATTCTTTGAAAATCTTCTGGGAAAAATGTGAGCAAAAAGTACTGAAACTTTTTTATCTTCTATTAGAGAACTAACCTCCTTAAATTCCAGCCTGGTGAGGAGAACCCCGGAGACCTGGAAGGGAAGGAAGAAAGGGGTGCCGGGCCACACCCTCCAACCCAAAGATGGAAGGGGGCTAGGGTGCCCACTCCCAAAAGAAGGAAGAAAAGGGGGTGCTATGCCATACCCCCAACCCAGAGACGCAAGGGGATACTTGAATGCCCACTCGCTGATGAAGGAAAATTACACCAATACACCAAAGGAAACCCCACTCTGCCCTACTCTTCCCCAACGAAGAGTCATGGAAGAGCAGGGGGGGGCATGTGGAGTGCAATTGAAGGCCCCAAACAGAAGTCCTTTTCACCTGAACAGCAGCATTTAAACACTGCAACCAAACGGCCCTGCTTTGCTTTCCCCGTCGCATGAATGGCAAGAATTTAAACACTAACAAAAACGGCCTGTTTTTTCTCTTTGTTCATGTCAAATTAAAGAACCATGTGGAAAGAGGCTTCCCATCATTATCAACGGACAGGCAGCAATGTAAATTGACCCAAGAAGGAGAAATAAAAGAATCCTGTGACCTGCAAAAACAGGATTTTAAACATTAAAACAAAAACGGCCTGCACGTGTGTTGCAAATAAAAACGGCTTTAAAATTAACTCACTGGTCACACAGACAAAGTCAGGGAAACATGATGTGGGGGGAGACCAAAGCAAATGTATATTAGGTTTCACCCACAAAACTCCAGTAACCTATGAAGAGACACTACTTCAGGAAAAACCGGTTCTGGCTGAGGCAGGAACTTCATAATGAAAGACCCACATTCAGCTGGATATCACACCTCTCCTCTAAACAATCCCGCAATAAAATGTGATGCTGCTGAGGGCGTAAAAATTCCCTATTCTGCAGACATGATGGCAGGAGCCGAGAGATTTCAAAGAAGGCAAAATGTGGCTGAGGCATGACACGAAGGTGTGAGTCATTGTAGAACCCACTTCAAAGAGCAAACTGGCAATTTGAAAGGGACTTATAAAAAAATCTCAGGTCACAGGAGAGCCCAGCGAGACAGATGGCCGTGGGGGATGAAGCGGCCCTCCCATATGTTGAACAAGACACTCCCAGTTAATATTGAAAGACTATTTCGTTTTAGGCATTTTGCGCAGCCATCAGATTAAGGATTTATTTCCAGTTTAGGCCATTGTTCATGTAATTTCCAAGTGGTTTTAAGGATATAAATTGCATTTACCTGGGATTTTGGGAACTGTAATGGCCAGTTAGATTAGGTTTCTGGCTGATCTGAACGTGTGACAATTATGAGATTTGATGAAAAGGTGGGAATTGAAATTAGGAATATGCTTGATGATTTACATATTCATAACTGTTGCACATTTTATGAAAATTACAAAAATTTGCCACATGGCCTTGCTACATCATACAGATTTGGCGATCGGCTTATCTAATTCCCCATGAGTAACGAAAACTGAATGTATGTTTCATATGGCAGTAGCTAGTACAATTATGAAGTTATGATATATAACTTGTTTTTGACAAAAAGTGGTAATGGGAACAAAAGGCGGATGACAAATGGAAAAGACAGATGATGCTGTCCTCTCCTGAACCAATCCCAACTGGGGGCGGAGAGAGGGAAGGTAACTGTCCAGTCTTAGCGGCAGGGATAATTACAGGGTACTCCCCCTAGATTGTAAAGTTAGTGAATTCATTTCTGCTTTGTAAGCGGGACTGTACTAGGACTCAGGACAGACACACAAAATCTCGGGAGACAGGAGAAGCAGGACGGAGAGAAGGCTGCTGAACCTTACCATCCTAGAGAAGCAGTGACAAGATCCCTTGCCCTATCCTAGAGAAGCAGCGACCAGATCCCTTGCCCTATCTGTACAGAGTGTCCTGAGCTCCAGCTGGCTTTCCTTAATCCTAAATCTAGGCTTGCTATGTAAGTAAAATATAACCCCACCCCTACATTGCATAAAACCTTCATTTCTGTAGCAGTGCATCTAATATACCCCAACTGCCCGTGTAATTTAGTCATCTCCTGATAAAGATAATCTCTTGTTTGCCTGTATATGTTACCATATCTCCAAAATCCTCTCAGTTGTCTGTGTAAATCCTTAGTATTTTTTTCAAGTAAATCAATTAATTCCCCCATTGAAATTCACGGTTCAAGATTGTTGCAATTCGAAATCAACCATCTTATTCCTGGTGTTTTTATTTAATTGTTATAGTCAGTAAAATGTTGCCTCAAAAGAATTATTATCCTGGTAACTAAAAACCGAATTTGTCTGTGTATGGTGTGCACTACCAAACAAATTCCTATTTTGCATCTGTTCTATTAAACCCAAACCCAAACCGTTGTTCACAGTGTGAGCAATCCCTTTTGCCTAGAAGTCTACCCGTTAGTCCCGGGAGGATAGCTCAGCGGCAACGTACTCGCCTTGGAAACAAGACAACACGAAGCAACACAGGTTCGATCCCCGGATCCGTGCTTAGAAACCTCTGAGTATTAAGCGTGTTATAAATAACCTATCATCATCATCATCATATGAGCCTCTGTCCTTGTCACTGAAAACCGATTTTCCTATTGTAAACTAAACCTCTTCCCTGAGCTGCTTGTTATTGTAGGCCCCAGTATAAACGAATTTCCATTTGCCATCATATTTTTCCTTTGCATTTTCTTTTTCTCAAAACCGATTTTCCTAATTCATTTCTATTTTGCCCTGGTGTGCTGATTCTCCCATCTCCTAAGTGTAAGCAATACACATTTTCTTCTATTCTGTCACTTAGCAGTTGTGAGAAATGATCAAAATCCCATTCTTCCATTTTGCTCCAAAAACAGGGTTTCCCTTGCTCTGCAGGCTTGTCATCTTTTGGTGGTGGGCTTTACCCCAAAAAACGATTTTCCCTCTATTTTCCTACTCCTTGCCACTGTCTTCCATTTAAACGAATCAAGTCCAAATTGATGTTTGAGCGTGTGTGTTGCAGGGGGGGGCGGAGTGCTTGTCTGTAGGTGCTATCACTTTGTGTGAAATTGTTATTTTCCTTTTTTGTCATTAAAACAAAGGTGAGTGTAACAGTCTATTTCAACCTGATTATATTTTCCTGTTTATCATTATAACAAAAGCGAGTGTAACATCCCATTTCTACTTGGTCGCTCTAGATAGGATATTGCATTTGTGTTGCCACAGTTTTGGTGGCTATTGTATTTTGATTATCCTCATTTACATTAAATAATGCATTAATAAAATATCTCATTAATAGACACCGGCCTGGCTCCTAGTCCATTGTGACATGGAGTGTTTGTGGAGGTTAGGTGTGAGACGGGTTGGAGGCCTACTCAAAAGAATCTGCAGTATATTAAAAATAAAAATTGTTTTATTGTGCCCCACATTCATTGCAGGGGAAGGAGTTCCCTGGCGGGAGTGTGACGTGTAATAAACCATGACAGATGACAGAGCCTGAAGCTCTCCTACTATCCTAGCCGATGTAATGGCTACCAAAAAAGCTGTCTTCCAAGTTAAGAGATCAATCTCACAAGAGGCCATAGGGTCAAACAATTTGTGCATTAATGCCGACAAAACCCCATTTAGATCGCACTGAGGTGGAGGATCACGAATAGGTGGATGTAAGCGAAGGAGGCCTTCAAAGGAATCTGGGTTGTTTGACCGTGGCAGATTTATTCATGGCGAAATTGACCGTAGTCAATTTCGCTGCAATTACAATTTTACTGTGGCCAAACTCACCCAATATATGTCCCCCTCACGCCCCTCAATACAACCCCCCCGACAACCTCAATTTACCTTTTCTCATTCGCTGCCTCTCCAGACTCTACAGCGTCGGTCTGTCCCTCCAACGCGGGTCGGATCCGGAAATGCAGAAGGTCCCCCTTTTTTTTCTTCCTCCCCCGCTTCCAATGTTCAGGAAGCGGGGGACACCCCCGCAAAACCAAAAGGCTAAAAATACCGAACATGGGGAACAGGGGACACCCCTCCTACGCCCGCTCCCCATGTTCAGTATTTTTAGCCCAATTTTATCAAATGAAATTGATCGAATGGTACTGGCCAAATTCGGTCAAATGTACCATTCGATCGATCGATCATATTGGGTAATACCCTTCAAAGAACCTCCAAAATGCCTCGTTTAAGGAAAAATATTTTTTTCAAATAAGCACCTCTTGCCGACAAATAATGTTCGCAAGTGTCAACTCTTATTCCTGTTGATACCAGATAGGTCATAAAAACATCATGTTGTCGACTGAAGCTTTAAAGGGATTTAAACTTTGGTCGAAAGCCCAATGACAAAACCGTAACCATTTACTTTGATATTGCTTCCTTGTGGAAGCTTCCCTGGAGGCAGTCATGATCTTTAGATTCTGTTCAGACAGATGTAAATGCACAAAGGTCAGCTCTTCAGGAACCAAGTCTTCAAGTACAGTAATTGAGGAGGGTTGGGGGTGAAGCACCTGCCCTCTCTGCTGAGTCAGAAGTTCTTCCGCCACCGGTAAATCTACACTCTCTGTTCCTGCTACGTCCAGCAGATCTGCGAACCAAATCTGACGTGGCCAGAACGGGACTATGAGCATCAATGTAGAATTCTGAGTTACTTTCAATCTCATCAACATCCTGTTTATCAGGGGAAGCAGAGGAAATGCATTCAGCGTCTTGTTCGACCAGTCCAACTGCAGTGTATCTCCCAAGGAATGGCAACCCCGATACCACCCACACCCAATGCAAATAGGAGGCAAAAGGCATTGTACTGGTTTGCAAAAATGTCCATGATCTGACAACCCCACTCCTGGAAGAGCATCCTCATAACCGTTGTTTTTAGTTCCCATTTGTATGGAGCGGAATATCATCAGCTCAATTTTGTGGTTTTACCTGGACCAATCCCATAATTCTTCCACGAGAATACACAGAGGATGGGAGCGAGTCCCTCCTTGTTTGTTCACATAAAACAGTGGTATTGTCCGTCTTTCCCTGAACTGAGGGAAGAAATGACTTTAAAGCATAAAAAATTGCTTTCAGCTCTAAAACATTTATGTGGTTTTTCCTCTCCTCCACTGACCAAAAACTGGGAGCTGTCAAGTCTTGAGAATGAGCCCCCCGACCCGTACTGAGTTTGTTGTTACTTCAAATTGATGGGGGGGGGGGGGGATGAAAAGGAAACTAGACAAACAGATTTTCTGAATTGTTCCACCAAATTACGGATTCTTTAATATGATTTGGGAATGGAATCCCCATGCTATTATGATCCAACAGCTGATTCCATTTGCTGGCAAGGTGCCATTGAATAGTTCTCATCCGAAGTCATGCGCAGGGAACTAGGTGGATGCAAGATGTCATCAACCGCAACAGTCTTTGGTACCACCAGGCCACTAGAGACTGATGTGTCGTGAAGACCGATTATCTGCTGTATCGCTACAAACCTGTCCAAAGGGGGAAAGGCTTTTGTGACTGCTCTGAGAAACTAAATCCTCGGAGACAGGATTTGGCTTGATTTGGCTACATTTATCGAGTAGCCTAGATCGTACAGTGTGTTGAATGTCAACTGCACATTCTGCAACACTTCTTTCAGGGATTGGGCCTTTAACAGGCAATCGCCACTGCTCTCAGAACTTTGGTGGAAACTCTGGGGGCTGAATTTAGCCTGAATGGGAGACATGTGTACTGGTAGTGTACCTTCCTTATGGTAAACCTCAGGTATTGACTGTGTTTTTTTAAAATGGGTATGTGGAAATAGGCATCTTGAAGATCCAGAGATGCCATACAGTCGTTGTTCTGGGGTGCCGCCAGAATCTGGGGTACTGTTACCATGTGAAAAGTCTCCATTAATAGAAATTGGTTGAGATCTGAAAGATCTAACATAGGTTGAATTCCACCTGTCTTTTTTAGAATTATAAAATAATGGGAGCAAAACCCCAGACATTTTTCCCTTTGGGCAACCAATTCTATCGCCACCTGAGAGAGACATTTTTTAACCTATTTGAGACGCTCCGGAGATGATTTTTGGAGCTTTGGTGGAGAAGATGAAGGTATAGCAGGAAGCGCGAGATGGTAACCTATACAAATGATGTTGAATACCCATTCCTCTTGCATGATGTTCTCCCACTGATGTAGGAATATTGCAATCCTTTCTGCTACTGGGGATGTATGCTCCTTGATGTAGATTGGAGCTGGTGGAATGTACACTCCTGGATGGAGGCGAAGGAGAAGGAGAAGACCCCTGACTTAACCTTTGGCTTGTATTTCCTGTTCATCATTAACGAATAATAAGGATTGTATACCGCACCCATCATGGCCCTTGCTGTAGTGTCCATCAAGTCCTTTATGACCTGCAGTTGTTGAATTGCAGCCTCGCTCCCATCTGAGACCCAGAATGAGAATTCTTCTGCGGCTTCCCAAGGTAGAAATTCTGAGAACCGATTCAGTGTGGCTGTATTAACTTGTTTAAGCTGCAAGGAAGCATTAGTGTAAGACTTTTTACCTTGTGCTTCCCAAGCCTTTGCATTTGTGTCCAACACCACAAAAGGTGAAGGTCCTTTACCCTTTGTTCCTAACGCAGCCGAGACTACGAAAGATTGCGCAGACAAATGGGTCTTCTTTGTGAACCTTATATTTAGCTTTCAGAGCTTTGGACCCATGAGGATCTGAATGGGGTTTACCTCAATGACTCAAAGCATGCTCCAAGACAGAAACTTCCATGGGTAACAAGGACTTTGTTGAGAGGGCAGTTTCCCAAAAACTCATACAGTCTCAGGTTTGACTTTTGGGACCATTCCCAAGGCTTGCATAGCCTTTGCAAAAATGACACAGAACATTTTTGACGGTGAAACCAAAGAATCTTCACCCTCACATTCTGTGTCCATAGACAGTTTCTGTTTTTTATAAGGAGGGACAGTTTCCTCTTCTTCAATTGTAACTAGAGTAACTACAGATGGTGCTTCTGTGGTTCCCACATTTTGAGGGACCTCATGTGTTTCTTTTTTGTCCTTAATACTTTGAGCTAAAACCTCGAGAAAAATATCATACAACATATCCCCTTGGATATCCCCTGGTCTCAAAAGGAGATGTAGAAGAATATATTCTGGACAGCTTTTGTGTTGTGTGATGAATCCAATGGTGTCATCACTCCTTTCCTGCCTGATTCTGACCCTGGGGGTGGCTATATGAGGGAGGATCACATAGAGAGAGGCAGTCCTGGGAGGGTGTCATGACATCGAACCAGAAATGGTATCCCCCTTTTTCTATTGAGGATACCCCAACCATTCCCCATGCCTTCATGGCATATTGTCATACCACACCCGCCTAGGAATGGTACTGGAAACACTTTCCCAGGATCTGTATACAAGTCCCTAAAATCTGACTTGCCTTCTGAGACTCTGCATACAAGTCCTAAAGTCCTAAAGTCCTCAAGAACTGACTTGCCTTTTAAGATCACTGAGAACCCTTTTTCAAACGTTGCATATAATTTATCATTAACAGACTACCATTGCCCTAAAAATGAAACTACTGTAACTAAGAAGATGAGCCAAGTAATGAAGATCACTGGAAGCCAGGAGCACACACTGCACCCTAGTTGTTGCAGGAACAAGTCAGATACCGGGAGATTTAAACCGGCAGACCAACTGACAGGCAGACGCTGGCTGGAGAATGCTACTTCTCCCAGTGCTGACAGAGGGACTGTGGGGCTGGTGCAGTGTCCGTCGAGCCAACCGGATCGCCGACAAGGAAGAGGGGAGCGGACTGCAAGCGGGAGTAAGCTGTAAGAATGCCAGAAGCAAACTAATGGCTTCTGGACGGTCACAGGCACTGGAAGGCAGCCTCCACACCACGGAAGCCCCGAAAGATGAGGATCAGATGAGCGGAAGCCGCAAGAGGCAGGTACGTGGAGAAGCAGAGGCGGTGTGAGGGAGCAGAACGCTGAAAGACCGCCACAGGCTTGCAGCGGGAAAACCAACATATGCCAGCAAGAACCCGTAAGTCCATCCAAGGCAAGAGGGGACACACGGGGCGTATTGACAACCCTGCCAAACCAGAATAAACGTGAATGAAGTATATGAGAGAGAACGAACATGTGAACATTGCTTAAAGAGGCAGAACAGAATAAGTATAAGAGACTGTCAGGTTTGTGAGTGTATGCAGTACACCTAAAAGAGATGCCCATGCATCATAGTATACCAGGCGGATTCAAGACAAGGCAGAACAAATATAAAAGACTACCAAGTTTGTAAGTGTGCGCAGAGCCCGCATGAGAAAAGCTGTGGCAGGAGAGCATATCAGGCAGATTAAAAGGTGTAAGAATACATATTACAAAGGCTCTGGCAGGAGAGTATACCAGGCATCGTCAAGATGAACAGTGTGTAATATAAAGTACCCAAATAAGTCCTGATTAGGATACATCAGGACTATCAAAATGCTGTGGAAACAAATTAACAAGGAGAGAAAACCTGGCAGGAGAGTACACCAGGTATCCTAACAAGATACAGACTAAGAGCCAAGTTATTTTGTTTACCAGATGTGCTGTACTTAAGGAACAGATATTCTTGAATATAAAACAGAGAGAAGCGAAATCCATAGTAAGGGAATCACCCACTGGAACAAGGAACTCCATCCTTCTGGAACTTTTTGTGTTAGAGTTACGCATTTCTGTTTTGAACATTTGTACTCTACTAAAGGCCAAAGACATTTTCTCATTTCACCTTAGAGTTGATTTTTAGAATATGAGGGCCAGAATAATACCCTTAGTTTTGGTGTTAGGTAGGCAAACACCTCTTAGAGCAGGGACATAAAGGCATTTCCGAAACCCCTTTTATTTTAATAAAAGTCTTTGATCAAAACTATGAATCTTTTGTGTCTGCATCTCATTCCTGGCTCCTCACATTTGGGTTATATATATTAAACGCAACAGGTCTGGGTACCTGTATATTGCTCAACACCAATTGTGGTGTAGGTTGAACTGGTTCAGACAGGATCTCCTTAGTCTCGGGAAAACTGAGGAAAATCTCATGTGTTTTGGGCCTTACTGGAGTCCCAAAGAGCTCCTCAGGAGGAACTGTGAAACATTTTGAGGGATCAAAGGCCTCAGAGTCAGAAATGAGATCAATTTGCTCGTTTTTGAACCTCTGGTCCCAATGCCATATTAGGGCATCTGTCCTTTGAAGACTTCTTTCTTTTATGTCTCTTCGGAGTAGTCAGTACCGAGTCCGGTACTGATCCAGAATGATCCTTATGCGTCTTATGATGAGATTTCTCCCCTTTCTTCGGTACCAACGAATCAGATGATTTTTCTGCAGTAGCCAATTTGGAAACTGATGCAGATACAGAAGAGGCAGTCGGTACCGTCTAAACCCTGGAGGCTCTGGTCTCTTTAAGGTCAATCTCACATGTTTGTCTGTTACCTGAGGTGGAAGAGCTCTTTCCTGGTACCATAGTGATCTTGTCTGGAGTGAATAAATCTTCCAGTAGTGGGTGGATTGTTCTGGATCCTTTCCCACCTGGAGGTACTAATGTTTTCCCACCAAGAGGTACTAACGTTTTCCCACCCAGAGGTACTCGCAGGTGTAAGCATCCAATGTTTTACCCCTAAACTGTCCTATGAAGACCCCGCAACTGGGGTGGCGTTCTTCACCTTGGTACTGAGGGCTGGTTCCGAAACACATACCTCATCTGCCTGCCCGGTCTCCTTCTTACCAATGTCAGCCTTTTCCTGGTCCTTACGAAGTCCTTGGTCGCCTTCATTACAGGCCCCAGCTGTGATATGGAAAGAAGACAACTCCGCAGAGACCTCAGGTGAATTCCATGATAGAAAACACAAGAACTCACTGGATGATGTATCCCCAGGCATCGGACCAGGCATGATGAGAACCAGCCGCCGAGAACTGTTTCCTACACAAGATGCATTGTTTGAATCCTGTAGTAAATGGCATGCATCAGAGGGAGGCACCACGTAAAAGCAAAATCAAAATAGAAAAGAAAAACATCCAATGAAATGAAAAAATGGGAGTGAACAGCAAAAAACGCCTCAGAAAATAGGGTTGTGACAGAGCACAGCAATTCCGACCTACCCAGAGGCAGAAAAACAGGAACAGTTGGTGACAAAGAGGTGAACGGTGGGGCTGGCATGCGCAGGGACACATGCGCACATGATAATCTCATCACTTAAAAGTTCTTAAAGGGGCAGCTATCTTTTTTTTTTCCAAACAACTTTTATTTAACATAACATGTTGTCAGTAAAGTGACAAACATTACATTGGGTACAGTGAGATATAAAAGCTGATGGGGAGCAACCCCTAGATCTGCAGACTTCCTGGCTGGCAATGTGGTGCAAGCTAGAGTTTGTTGCGTCCAAACCAGACCGCCCGCCCCACAGTTCTGAAAGCACTTGCTCCCTGTTCAGTTCAACCACAGACAGTTTTGATAACACAGCTGACGGGGCAGAGAGGAGTGAACGCTCCAGCTACCCCCTCGCTGCCTCCAGGGGCAAGGCAATTTCACAAGGGCGAGAAGTGGCGCATCATTGGAGGACTAGCGGCCATTGCAGGGTATCTATCAGCATAATCAATGAACGGGGCCCACACCGAGACATACTTTGGATAACGCCCTTCATATAGAGCCGTAATTCTGTCCGCCACAGTATGTCCCAGGCCTTGGCCCACCACATCTGAACCACCGGGCCCTCAGCCGACACCCAGGTGTGGACAATAACCAGTTTTGCTGCCAGTAGGAGATGGCCCATCAAGGCCGCCATTGGACCAGAAAGGGGGAACGCCCCACCACGTGTCCCCTAAAATCACCACCTGTGGGTCCAAAGGAAGAGACATCCACGGGATCTATTTTATTCTAGCCAGCACCTCCTTCCATTACAGGCCCAACCTGAGGCATGACCATACCATGTGAAACAAGGAACCCAATGAGTCACATCCCCGCCAGCACGCAGCAGGGTAGCCACTGTCCATGTGGTGCAGCCTCTCCAGAGTAAGGTACCATTTGTAGCAAAACTTGTATGTACATTCCCTGTCCGTGACACACCTGGAGGACTTGAGCATCCGGACCCATATTCTCAGCCATGCCTCATGCTCAATGGGACGCCCCAAGTCGTCTTCCCATTTGGACATATATGGCAAACGCATGACAGGATCACCCGTGTGCAGGAGCCTGTATAGCCTTGATATCTGCCCCACTATAGTGCCCTCTTTTAAGGTCAGCTCAAATGCAGAGAGAGATCTAATGGCACCCCTCCTCGTGATTGGATGGGAGGCCCTGTGCCTCAGCTGCGTTCATCTGAAGCGCTCTGACTCTTGTAGGTTAAAAGTAAGCTTACACTCCTCAAATGACAGTGGCCCATTGTCTTCATAGAGCTGCTGTAAGCATTCCAGACCTCCCACACCCATGCCTTAAAGCCGCCCGTCCCCTGCATCCTGGCCGTAAATGCCGGTTATTCCACATGCCCCAAACCCCTAGAGATTCACCATCTGCGCAAGGCCCTCCTCAGTAGGACCCTCTTGGATATTCTAGCCCGTGTATTCCCCCGAATGAATCAGAGGATCTTCCCCTAAAGAGAGCGAAGGTCAGAGTCCAGAACTCTCACTGCCACTGCTGAGCACAAGTAGAGCAGGCGAGGGATGAGGTTTATTTTGACTGCTGTGATGCGGCCAAACTAGGAAATCTCCTGGTGTCCCCACCTCCTCAGATCCCTGCATAATTCCGAGTGTAATGGGAGAAAATTAATGCGGTATACCTCCGATGGCTTCCTCAGGATCCGGACCCCCTGATAAGGGATGGAGTCCCGGGTCCATTGTATAAGAGCCAGAGCACCCATGGCTGCTTTCTCGTGGGGCTTGAGGGACACATACAGACCATGCGATTTGCCGTAGTTTACCTGAAAGCCCGAGGCTCGGCCGAACTCATCCAACTCCTCCAGCACCGCCACCAGGGAGGAGGTGGAATTGCTCAGTGTCAGCAAGATGGCATCCGCGGAGCAGCTATCGTTTAAGTCAGCTTTTTCCTGCCCACCTGCAGATGCAGACATTGCCAATGAGTTGGGAAGCAGAGAGAGCAGGATGAAAGAGAAATATGCATTCATGACGTCTGATGTAATTTCCCTGTGGATCATAGCCATTAGCTGAGCTTTTGACATTGAAGGCACCGCCATGGTTGCTCCAAGATGAGGACACCAAAGGGATGGACAGCTCCTGTGAGGGAGATGGAAAGTCTGATTGGTCAGGTGTGGCATGTAAATGGGGATTCTATGCACAGAAGCATCCCACAGCTTGACTATCAAGCGAGAGGACCTAGGGTTTGTACATGCCTTCGCTTTCAATAGTGAACCAAGTAATACTTGGTTGGAAGAAAGGGCCCTTGAGATCCCTAAGCCAGTGTCCATGATGGTGAGCTGGTTCCCCATGGTTATTTCCAAAATAGGTAGAGGGGAATCCATCGTGGCCCCTCACCTGATCTGACTCTGGGCTGGGGTGCATAAATAGGAGACATCTCTGCTGTAGGAAGAGCAGGTCTAGATGGAGGTGGTTTCTCTAAAAGAGGTTGGATCACCTTTCATTTTCTCCATTGATCTGCATAAATATTTCGTTTTTTAAATTGTATTGCTTATAGCGCAAACCTAGCTCAAGAGCAGCCAAGTGCTTTACAAGATGAAGGTTCCAGCATTGGGCTTGGCATCATTTTATACAATAGTGCAGTAAAGGAAAAGGGGCTGGTAAAAAAAAGGGGCTCCAATTCACCAGTTATCCACATCGCGTAAAGGTGAATTGTATGTGCAAGGTGTGCTGTGTGGTGAGTGAACAGAAGTCCCCATATAAATATATGAGGGGGGTGAGCCAAAAGGGACTGGGCTGGCCCAGCCCCTATAAAATGTGCCTCCCAGAAGTTGGATGGAGTGGGAACCAGCAGGCTTGCCATCCATACCAAGGCATAGTACTAACCCACCAGAGATATTCAATACCCAATTCCTGACTTGGAGTGTAACTTTCAGAATACTTCAGACCCTGCTCAAACAATTCATCCCCGAATGTACCCCCTAAGAAGGAAACAACGCAACTGCAGAGTGTGCATTCAGGCAGACACACCACAGCATTCCACCTCTTAAACCTGGGAAAACACGGGTCGCTAATGACAGTGCAGCTGAGACAGGCAAAAATCCAAGATGGAACAGATAGCACACAGCTCTTATATACAGCAACTAACCAATAAAAAGAAGGTCCTTGTTACAAATCTAACAGTCAATTAAGAGGAACCACGCAACAAGCCCAATCAAAACTGATGACGCCCTAGAGGCTTCAGCGAGTCACATGTGATGACACCAATACACCAATCATTAAGCCACTAGAAGAGAGGCTGGGTGAGCCCAGTAGAGGCGGTAACTGCGGTAACAGACAGGGAGTAAGAGGATGTGTTCCTTGCCACTCTTGGCTGAGACAGGGAGACTGACACTTGGTACAAGGTGGTACCTTTGGCTGGATTTCCTACTTGCTACCCAGACCCAGATACAAGTTCTTGCCTGAGGTCTAGGAAAGACCTGGAAAGTGAACCCTGAGAAAGCTGTGGTCCATGAGAGACCTAAACAGTGAATGCTAAGAAGCAAGAGGTGTGGTAGTATGCAGTACCAGACATAGGAAGAAACCCCATTCTGCAGTGAGAAGCACTTTGTGCCACAAATAAGGTACTTATCAGCATAAACAGTGATCATGGTAAGCATTTTACTGGACACATGGTGAAAGAATTATGTGAAAAATGGATACCCAAAGAATAAAATAGCCAAGCTCTGTACTAAGACAGATTTAAAATGGCCAGAACCACTTAATTTGGTATTGTTCAGTATGTGCAGCACTGCTAACAGATTGACGCCTGAAGAATGTTAATGAGCAGTACAATGCACCAAATATTCTCCTTACAGAAGAATGTGTTAAATTAATACTGAAAATTCATATCTACTATTAGGTTTTTGCATTGACAGGTTTGAGATGTGCTGCCCAAAGGACCCAAAGGGCCCTGCCACTCCATCCTGCCTAGGAACTTTGTGCCTCATTATGAGTATGGCGGTGAAGGAATAAAGTGGTGGTAATGGAATTACTACCACTTTCCCATACTATGAGTTTGGCCCTGGAGTGAGGGATTTACCTCCAGCATTATGCTGGAGGTAAATCCTCCCACTTTCTGCCAAATAAATTGGCATAATCGGAAGAATTACTGCTGCAGTAATTCTGCCAAAATCCCTAATGAAGTTCTATGGACTCCAAATGAATGGGGACTACCACTGCCACCACCGCTTGAAATCTGGTGGCAAATAGGCCGGACCAAGTGGCGGTAACGGGAATTCCATTGGGTGGTATTCCTGGCAGATTTATCTTCCGAATACTGCCCAACTTGTAATTAAGTCCTTTGTGTTTATCAAGGAGCACCAGAGGAATGTGGTGCTGCCCCCAAGGGGTGTGAGTCTTTTCAGGTATTGCTTCTCACTGATACTGTAGTTAAAGTTAAGACATTCTTCCACCAGCTGGGTGTGGCGCTCCCACTGTTGAAACGAAAGTGCTTGGATTAGCCAATCATCTAGGTATGGATAGACACACAGACCTTTTCTCTTAAGATGAGTGGCTAACAGAGCTGGGAGCTTGGTGAGAACTTTGAGCACTGATTTCAGGCCGAAGGGAAGCACCCTCAACTGAGAATGCTGTCTCACCATCCCGAAGCCAAGGTACCTGCAGCTTGGAAAGTCAGAATCGGACAACTCATTTTGGTTTGTAACATAACTGTTCTATTGAAGTGCCAAAACAATTTACTACTCCCTACAATTCTGATCCCAAAGGCTTTCTACCCAATTTATATAATCTCTACTGGTTTCTGTCACCCACTCCACTCTCTATGGATTAGACAAGGAGTTTCTAGCCCTAAGCACCCCTTCAATGTGATCACCGGCAAATGTGACTGAGATGTTCACACAATCTACAGTTCAAGCATGAATGTTCAATAAATCTCCTTAGGGCTTCCCGTTCGTGGTACAAGGGAGCAATGAGTGTCTTTAGGCCTCCTGGGCCACTGCACAGTTCAAATCGCTTATATGTAACAAAATTCTTTTAAATGTCTCTGGATAGCCTCTTCCAGCCTTATTCGGAACCCCTTTGGTTCCTACCCCTCTGTGGTACCTAGGGTTTTACACCCCTTGGGGTTGGTTTGATAGCAGTCCACTCTGGGCCCAACTGATTCTCACCCCGTCCTGGGGTCTCAGTTTCACTCCCCTTATTGGGGTATCTGGTCTCTGAGCCCCTCTCAGGCCATTTGATCTCTAAGCCCCTCTTGGGCTGTTTGATTTCTCGCACCTTCTTGGGGTGTAGGATTCTCACTCCCCTCTTGAACACTCCATTGGTCCTGCACATCATGCAAGTATGTCAGCAGTGAAGGATCAGAAACCACAGCAGCCACCTCTCTAAGGATATTCACACCACTGTCTCTTGCAATCCCCTCCTAGCCAATAAAAACCTTAGCTTCATGAGACAAGGGAGGGTAACACATATCCCCGTTAAGGGATGACCTGCCCTCTAAGAGGGGTTGGGGGAGGTTAGCCCCATTGAGATCCTGCTTGCTCTGTCCTCTAAGGGGTATTAAGCTTAACAGGCTCACCCCCTAGTCCCAAAGAGGGTGGAGAGGTGACAAATTCCATGGATTCGTCACAAGTGTTTTCGGTGGAATGCCATGTGGATTAAGGCTCCGCCATGTCGAAATATGAGAGGAAATCTTTTTAAATTAACTCAGAATTCTTTGTAGGGTTACCTCAGAAATCTGGTTGGAAATTGGAGGTCCAGGATGGACAGCCAATCCCCTGACTTGGCATGTGGGTACAGGAGTGCCCTGACTTCCTGTAGTAGAACATCCAGAAGCTATTCCAGTCTGTGAAACTGGGGGCTGAAGAGGGGCGGGGGGAGGTTGGCGTATGGTTACTGGTGGTCTGCATACAAATTCCAGATTGTGTTCTGTGAGGTTGCAGAAGGAAGCGGCTGACACAAAATTAAACAATAAAGCAAGAGTAAACCTATCTATCCCTATTCCTATGAGGGGTTTCTCTACCTCAACTAAAGATAAGGTGTCTGCCAGGATGTCGTCACCTTAAAAGTGTCAGTCACTCATGTGACTCTCTATATCCATTGGCTACCACTCTCAATCCACTTGCCGCTGAGTAGAATCTGCACAATTGCTGTGTCAGCACTCTTGGGGCTTCCCCTCCACTCAATTGTTTAGACTTTCCAAACCACCTTTCCAGCTCTGGGACCTTTGGGATTTCTTGAGCTCCACTTTCAGCTGTAGCTCCTGCTCTTCCTGGGAACTACTTTTCTATTAGTGTCTAGGATTCAGCCCCAACCTTGACTGCTGCTCCAGACACGTCACATCCTTAGAGCAGGGTCTCATGTGGTATTGGATCTTCTTCTTAGTCTCTCATCACCTTCACGTGATCTCTCTGCAACCCATGGTTTATTTGAGGCTGAAGGCTCCAAAGCCAGTGACTTCAAGGGTGCTTTCTCCTTGGAAGACAGTTCGCTGTGTCATAGCACAGTGCAGAGGGCCTTTGGGGTGCACAGGCTGGCAAGAAAGAGCAGGGTTCCTCCTCCATGTCATGTACATCCACCAGGCACCAAAGACATACTTATGGATGTAAGACTTAGACATTTGAATCCCACAATCAGTGCCGGGATTGAAGCCTGAGGCCATCAAGGGAGGCATGATGGGGTCAATTAGCAGCTAAGTACTAGCCTTGGCAATCCCAAAGCAGCATCCTAACCATGGGGATAGACCCACTGAGCTCATGGGTGCAGCAGTCTGCACAAGATATCACCTCCCCGGCCCCCACATGTCATCACGTCAGGAGTCATGCAAGCATTTGCTGAATGAAGCTGCAGTGCACTCCCTGGAGGCTGGAAAAGATTCTAATCCTAGTCAGACTAAACAATACATTTTAAAGATGAGAAATCTGCAAGATGAAAGAATCCATTAAAAAGCAAAATCCTTTTCCAAGGATCAGGACATGTCCTTGACTGCTGTTATATGCCATGGCTCAAGGTTTTGACAGCACAGACTTTGCAAACCCCAGATCCAATCTAAAAATATTTAGTCTGGCTTCCATAAATCACATCTCCAGGTTTGGATTTCGATTTGCGGTTGCACATTCCACAGAAGAAGAATCTCTTTTTTCAAACTCCACTGGATAGATTCTCCTAAAAATAAAACGAAGAGAAACAGTTGACCCAGTTGCCAACTTCTCGTCACAGTTGGTCGCAATCTATCCAGCTTTTTTTGCACTTCTATATATGGTTCAGAAAGTTTCATGCAGAGTGGTCAATGAAAGTGGGGCAAGGTTATATAACTCAAAGTCGATTTTTCCTGTTAGTGTCTAACTCAACTATAACTTCAGAGTTAAGAAACAATCTATTTTAACAGCGAGTTAAAGTCACCACCTACAAAACGTAGTCTATAAATGTTGGAAATGCTAACATTAAAGGTTACTACAAACGCCCAGTCCAAACAAAGTCCACTGCACTACAAATGAGTCCTTATTTCTCAACACACCACTTCTTCACCACAATTGCTTATATTTAAACATTTATGGAAAAAAGATGTCATTTTACAGAGGAACACAGTTCAGCTTTTTCTCATGTAAGGTGTAATAGAACCCTAACTCTGGTGTTGCTATCAACATATACAATCGAAGTAGGCACTATACAAATACCAAATAACATCTATATATATATATAAAAGTCAAAATGTGTATGTGGCGGATTTGTTGAAAAGCGCTGTTCATTAGACAATTCCATACTGTTTCACCATTCTGCACCAAATTTTGCATAGTTGCCTGTTAGGACCCTGCAGACATTACTGGCTACATGACATTTGGACATTCCACCCCTATCCCCGGATTTCAGCAAAAGTTCAAATTTGTTTGTGGCAAAGCATTGTTCCTTATACAATTCCACATCGTTTCACCAATCTGCACCACATTTTGCAAAGTTACCTGTTAGGACCCTCCGGACATTACTGGCTATATGACATTTGGACACCCCACCCCGTTCCCTGGATTTCTGCTAGTAACATATAAAAAGGCTCTTTTAGGGCAAGTTATGCCATTCAAGCATGGTTATATACTAACAAAGGGTATGAAAGATCTTACAAATTCTCAAAATTAAATATAGCTGATGGGATTAATGCAAAACCTAAAAACCATGGAAATGTTTCTAGTTATGGTTATCAGCACAATAACTCTGCCAACATGCACTGCTCATTAAGGCACACAACATCAATGAGAACACTTTCGGAACCCAAGGATTAGGGATATATGCATTTTTGCATCACCTTACAATCCTATGCAGACATTTGGCGCCCCTGGGGTCAGCATATCTAGTTACAGGTTTTCAGACCATGTCACACCAACAGTCAAGCAATGGTTATCCGGAGACACCAACACGAAAAGAGCAGGCAGAGGTATGGTAGCAGGGGCATGTGGCATGGTGCCTGGAGTAAGCCATGCCCAGGTGCAGTGACAATAGAAATATCCATGTCTCTGCCAGCATTGTCACAGGTTATTCCTAAAGGCACTCCTGGTATGTTCACTGTTAGAGGGATATGGCCGAAGTGGCCATGCCCAAGGGTTTAACATTGCATTCGGGATCACTTTGCCCAGGGCCTGGCGGAAGGCCCGCCCTCGATGCACATAGGAAATAGCTGCAAGCACTAGAGGTTGTGTCGAATTGCTACTGATCATTTCTGATGTAATTTTGATTTAATGCGCGATATCCTGAGCAATGCATGACAGGGGGGAGAGTTACCATGATTGGTGAATTTCAGCCCTGTTTAGGTTTTGCAACCTCAATTTAATTGAGGTTTTTTAGGAGAATGTGTAATGTATAGGCATGCATAGGCATATGCAAATGCTTGGCCAGTTAGAAAGATTGAGTAACTACATCCTTGTAACCAGGCTCTAAGGAGTAAATTGGAACGTACAGTGATTGCACATATCTGATCCAAGGTATTCACATCAAGGGGGAAGAACTCAGCAGAAAGTTATTTGTGTGACCTTCAGATAGATTTGGGGATTTGTAGTTTTGTTCTTACTATTCCAAATAAGGGCTACACATTCATGTATTCAAAGTACAATTGGCTACAAAGATCTACTGGCACAAGGTGTCAAATGACATAGGGCCTCTTGGCAGATATGCAGGAACAGGACGCTTTAGCGTGAATACTCAAAGTGTGACAATAACAGGTTAATTTCTTTTGAAGACACACATACCGCTGTCCCATGACATGTCTTCCAGGTGAACATGAGCATCTATTGGCCAATAATGTGTTAGCTCTGATTCTGTAAAGAAAAACATACACCTCATTCATGTGATACTAGACATGATCATCATATCTGGCCCTGTAATAACATAATATGCTTTCATCAATTAAAAATATTTAGAACACTTCAGAAATTACACATTTAAGTTAAAAACATTAAAACATATTAACTTGTTCTTGCAAATAAAATGATAAACATAAATGTATTTTTGAAGCGTGTTTGAGCATTGTAAACATTTGAAGTGGTGTTTCTATTGGGCCAAATATTTGTGTCTGTTTCTATTAGTCTAGGCTAGTACTTCGATATCCATTAACACTTTTCAAAACATGTCAGGGTCCTGTGGGTAAGAACAGACCATCAGGGCTATATGTGGTATTTTCTTTTTTTTTTGTTATTAAGGTCCTGGTCAAACAATAAACAGTCATTTTCTCTTTCTAACCAGACAAGGGACAATGCAAAGTAAACCGTTCTTTCTGCCCGGAGGGGCAATCCCAGTCGATGACTAAATATATATTGATGATGGAGCTTTTACAAAGAAGTAAATAGGCTCTGAGAAAAATAAATGTCGGTGGTTTTTTGAAGTAAGCAGATTACTTTTTTAAAGAAACACAATTAACAAGAGTCGGTAATCGGTAGTCTGTTTTATTTTTAATTTTTATTGGCATTCAAAACATTGCACCCATGATGAAAAGGCAGGGAAGAGGTGGGGGGCAAAACAGCCATAGTCTTCGGATTTTCTATTTGGTCTTGGCACGTATGGTGAGAGAGAAGAAAATTTGCACTGGCAAGCAGAAAATTGTATTTGTATGGCAACTGGACAAGCTATTGGCATACACTGGCTGCATCATAGATTTGTATTATTTGTCCCAGTCTATGCACCAACAACAAGCAAGTAGTATATGTGTAATGCCTGTGGAGGGTCAGAAGGAGGACACAGACACAGATACATTTCCAACCAGATATTAACACCTAATAAATAAAGGTCTATATTTCCCGATTGCTAGGGGTTGTTCCCTACCTATATATGAAACTAAGGTGCTTGCCAGACATCAGGAAATGTTCAAATTAAAGAGCCCGCTGTCCAAAAAATAAAATAATCCTAACGGACCTCGCCACTATTCAAAACAAACTAAGGTCAGGAGAAGGACTCCCTTCTCCTGATGCACTGGTTGGCTTGTTTTTTTAGACAGTATCTTCTTAATATCCAATCTTTAGATAGTCTTTGGTAATCTTCCTTAAATAACCGAGGTAAACATATACTTGATCTCATATACATATCTATTAAGGTCCGGTAAATGAAAGACTCTTTTAGCAGATGGGTCAGCAAGATATGACAGTCCAACTGTCACTTTAACATCATAATGTCTTTGTGTTTTCCCTTATCCTTAGGGAGTGCTCTCCAAGTGTCTTTTCGTGCACTTGGTTTGTCTTTTGATCCAGAAAGTTTGGGATATATTTTCTTAGTTGGGATTTCTTTTCTGGGTGATTAACATTCTCTCTCAATTGCCTTATCTTTGGTCTATCCAGGATATCTTTTATTTTAATGGCTTCTCTCGTAGTCTTTTCATGGCATTCTCTCATCTACCCCCCTCAGTGCTTTTCGAACACAAACTGATTCTCCCCTCTTGCCAGGGTGTTACCCAAGTTTTAATAATCTCTTGCTCAAGGTTTCTACTACTCTTCTTTTCACATTCATTTATGACAGTTCGAATTCCTCAACCTGTTATTTACGGTTTCATTCATTCCACTGGGAAGAGTTCCCTTCACTTTGTAGTATCCTCTCTATAATATATTCCTCTCTGTAGCTCTTGAACAATGGAATATTCTCCCCTCTTACCAGGGTATTCTTATCCACGGTTTGACAGTCTCTTTCTCAAATTTACTTATAATCTTCTTTTCTTTAGTGTTAAACAGTTCTGGTTTGTCAACTTTGCATATTGAACTCCGTCAGTTTCACTGGGACAAGTTTCTCCATTTACATAACAATTCCCACTTGGTCTCCCGGACCTCCCGTTACCTTTACTATCAGAGGGGAACAGGGGTGCCTGCAGCAGCTTGGGACCTTCTCTGTCTCTTGGTTTCTCTGTTGGCTTGCTCTCGCCGGAGTCCGAGTTTCAGTCTTCTCTCATCCGGCGTTCCAATGACCCTTTTCCTTAACCCACCCAGTGGCTGATATTTCAGCAGGGTGGTGTTACCATAGTGAATCGGGCAGACTGCCCACCAGGGAACTTCGCTGGTCACGCCACCACTGTGATTCGTACTCCTGTTTCCTCGATTCCGCACTGACTGTACATGCTGGGTGTTGTGAGGTTGGCATCATGGAAAGAGGCACAGAGAACAGATTCAATATAATAAAAATTCTTTTACTAATTTAATGTCAGGATGGTTTAATCCATAACTTGCCCTATGCTGAGGTGGGATTTCCCTACCTAAAGAAACTAAGGAATAGTCTGTGTCAGTAAGTTCAACTTAAAAGACAGTGTCCAAAAGCTATATTTGCACTCACAACCAACATCAAAACAATGTGCAGGGATGTCAACGATAAATTAGTTTGTAGCTGTTTTCAGCTCAAGGTTAGTCTAGTCTTCAGCTTCTTCTCCGTAAATACCAAAATGTTCCACACAATGTTCAGTTCACTTTCTCTTGGTTTTAAGGTAAGACAGTTTTGTACCATTTTAAATATTAGGATACCCTTCTCCAAGTTCATTACAGTTTCTTGGCAGCAGGTCTCGGGGTTCCCTCCCCCAAGTTCAATGTCACAAGATGTCACAAAATAAGTATCTTGAAGCTTTGTCTTTGAGCTCAATTCTAACAATTCTTTCCAGCTCAAAGCTCCTTTCCCCAAGCCTTATATGCATCAATAGTAGTCTTCCTCTTAACACAATAGCAAGTTTCCTTGTTAGTATATAGGGGTTCTGGTATTGGCGCAGTTTTGGACCACACGATCCACCCATTACAGGTCACGCAACCAGGAAAGTTCCCTCTGAGCAGTTCAAATATTCAATAAACAAGTGGTTTCTCAAAGGTAGCTCAAAGACGATCAATTTCTCAGACTTAATTTCAACTCTGCACTTAGTTCTTCATTCAATTTTAGTGTATCATTTTCCTCCAGTACATGCTTAAACATCAGCTTAATATTAGTAGGTTTGCTTTTCTATTAAGTGCATTATTCAAGATTAGCAGATTTGCTGGTTTCACTCAATTCAGTATTCAATATTAGTAGTGTTGCTGTGTTCATTCAATTCGGTATTCAATATATCAGTTTTGTTTTTTTGTTTTATTCGCGCTGATCGCTTTTCGCTATTTCATTTAACTTCACTGTTTAACTTGTAATGCCAGTATTTATTCCCTCTGCGCTATTTATAACCCGTATAACCAGCACAAAGCTCTGGATAGTGTTCCCAATGCTCACCAGTTGTAAGTGGCTTCATTCTGCGGTTCTCTCTGGCCACTGCTTTAGCGAGCCCTGCTCATGTAGGGACAGGAGTTCGGTCGGCTTCGGCTAGCTCAGAGCCTCTGCGAGGCCCAGAGCAGTGTTCCAGGCTTGTGTGTATCGCCGCAGCTTCTTTTGCTCTCACTTCCGGCGGGAGTCTTCCTTCTTCATCAGGGAGGCTTCCCTTAGTTTGGGAAATTCTGCTGGCGTCTCATCTAGGATTCCACCATGGCTGTCTCCGGATTCCCTGGGTTTCAAAGTAATCTCCATCCAAGTTCCCCAGGTCTTTCTCTCTTACTCCTGCAGGTCTTGGCCTTTTATGCACTGTGGTGCTTCAATGGGCTGCAGGTGTATTGCATCAGTCAATCTTTCCTGACTCTGATTACGAAGACATGCCTAACCTTCATACCTTTAATGCATCTTCTTCGTCCCAGTACATAAGTGGTGAAAGTGAATGGTGTTCATTACTCTTAGTTGCTTCTTCCTCGTCTCAGTACCAGAGTGGGGAAAGAGTGTGGTGTTCACTACTCTTAGCTGGCTCTTCTTTGTATCTGTACCAGAGTGAGGAGAGTGTGTCCCAAGAGGCGAAGGAAGGGGAGTTGACCTAAAATAGCCCATAAAGGTAGGAGGAAGGGCTAGATTGGTTGACTTTAGGATAACTGGGATACCATGTCTCACCTGAAGGTATCCCACTCTCAACCCCCAAGGACCCTCCCCACAGGTGATCCTCTCTTGCTTGTCCACCCCCAGGGTCAGGATCCAAAAGCGATGTCCTTTTCCTGCCCACCTGCTTAGAGGATCCCAGGGGAGTAGGAGGGAGAATACCCTCAGGCTTCTCACAGTGTTCAGCATCTGCTGTTCTCGTTCAGAGCAGTTCTGAACTTTGCAGGCTCCTGGCAGCTTCTCCTCTCGCCTGTGTTACGCTGTCAACGGGCCTGCCCAGCTTGCGTTTGCATTTCTTCTCCTCCCTCTGATTCAACGTGTCCTATACGTTCAATCTTCTCATCACAGTTGATTGGAAGTTTGTTCTTAAGAGACAGATTTTGTTCCTTGATGATCATGGGATACGTTAACTTTGCCTTCAGCCCAGTCTCTGGAATTGTTGCTGTTTTGCCTCTCAGATAGTCTCATGTATGCCATCATGGGAAACAGCTTAGAGAGTTCCTTGTCCCCTAAGGGGGGAGTCCCTCCCAGTGAGGTCCCACTTACCTAAACTCCTACGGAGGGTCTTGCATAGCAGGCTCACCTCCCTAGCCTTAAAGGGGGGGCTCCCTCTTGGTGAGAAGGGATGAATTCCTTCGATTTGACTATGCATGCATGCATGCACACACACACGCGCACACACACACATACACACACACATACAAACAAGCACAGCGAAACAATTAAAAATAGGTAATCAGTGAAGAAAAAAGTTAAAAGTTAAAGTCACTACCTATAAAAACGTGATGTCTACAAAGGCTGGGAATGCCAATGTGACAGTACCAACATTCAGTTCAAATTAAGCATTTTTGTGATAGTAATAAAGTCCATCACACTGCAAAATCAAACCCTAATTTCACTACACCACTTAGTCACAAAACTCAGTTGAATTATTCTCTACACACATCCATGCTATTGTCAAATGTGTTCTTATCAATCAGTTGTGTACTTGTGTTAAGTTTTTATTTGTAATGTGATGTACTTTATATTAGGGTAATATATAATTAGGGCAATGTGTGTATCCTCACACTACCATTCTGTCACAACCACTCCCCTCCTCCACTTCACCTTGCCATCTTATTCAAACCCTATACTATGCACCACTCACAAAGTGCTTTCTATTCATCATTCACAAGGCTCTAACCTGATCTATTCCCTTCTCCCACCTGACTCAGACTTCCTCTCCAGCGCCATAATACCCAATCACTATGCAGAAAAGTCCTTTTTCTCCGATCACTTTGACAAATCTAACATCTCAATCATGGGAAGCTTTGGCACTTGCATTGTCCCCAAGACTCCGCCAAAAAGGTGGCAGAGTTAGCCAAATGATCAATAGAGCCTCCTCTTCCACACTTCCACACCAATGTTCTCCCACTCTCCTTCAAACATATTACCAGACAACTACTGACACCTGTGTCCCTCACTATTGTCATAATCTACCAACTCATACCCCTAATCCATTCTTTACCAACCTCTATGCCCTACTTGACACACTTCTTACAAAAGCTCCCAACTTCAACATCCCCACAATCTCAAATGCACCCTAATAGAACTTTACCCTATCCTATCGGACCATTCTCTCTTCTCACTTGAC
The DNA here is from genome assembly GCF_040938575.1 of Ambystoma mexicanum. Classification (NCBI taxonomy): domain Eukaryota; kingdom Metazoa; phylum Chordata; class Amphibia; order Caudata; family Ambystomatidae; genus Ambystoma; species Ambystoma mexicanum. Next base: position 684,915,034 of record NC_090934.1, on the reverse strand, counting down.
ACTCTCCTTAATCATATTCAAATTAATGTCCTTAATGTGGTCTTCCGGTCATCCACTCTCATCACAACTCGCCTGTCTATTGGCACCCCGCCCCCTCATCCACCCAACTACTCCCTTTGAGGTCTCTCCTTGCTCCCTTATAACCACTTGTGTGACATAACACCACCTGTAAGGGTGAAATGCTCTAGTTTCTTTGATTTTTAATTTTTATTAAAACATAATACTGGTAATTTTGTTTATGAAAGCAGTATCTGCTAATCAGACCCCACTTTCATAGTGTTCCATGCCGAAGAGCAAAATGCAAACATATCCCTTGCTGGGTCCCTCTCCTGACATCCTTAGTAGCTGATTTTCAGTGGCAGTAGGGCGAGTGTAAAGGACACAGGTGCATCCTTCAACACAGCTGCTGGAACTCAAAGTTCCAAAAGACAGAGGTGACTTTTTTACTGTATGCACCTTTGGTTCATGGTATCATATTTGTGTAACCCAGACAGCCTGGTGGCAGTTATCAAAATCTAAATGTAAGCTATGTCTGACATGGTGGCTAGTGATATTACACAAATATAGAATATAAAGCAATGCCTGTGACTTTATTGTCAGCTTTGTGAGCAGTAACTCAATCACAACAGGAACTGGTGTGTCCAAGCTGTCTCTCCTGGGTATACCACAACAATCATGTGGGGCCCAGCCTAGGAAACCTTCTTTGATCCCCCTGATGAGAGTTGACACCTTCCGTCAGGGAATAGGAATCCTCTCCGGGAGGTGCCCTAATTGCAGGTGCTTCAAAGACAGTCCTGTCATGACAATGGCCATCTCACACCAGGGTGTTTAATAGTGGAGCCCTTTTAAAGCAGGCAGACAAACAAAGGAGGCAGAGTTAGAATATCCCAGAGGAGAGGTTCAGACGACAGAGGGGTCTCACTATCCTGGTTTTTGCTAGGGCTTTTAAACTTCCTGTCCTCTTCCTCTGCCCACTTCCTGCAGATAAGGTACTCTGGGAACAACATCACCAGGCAAAGGACAATTGTTACAGCAGCCTGGATTATATTCTTGACAAGGAGCTTGCTCTGGACAAATCTGCCATAACTTTGCCTATATATGGTTGAGGGGGGGGGGGGTCCCATAGCTTTTCCTATATAAGTGGGGACTCCATTAGTTGATTATTTTTGAACATCAGTACAAGAAGGATTTAGCTGGAACTCTCAATACCAAAGTTCTCTGCCATAGAGATGAAGACTCTGAGCTCCAAAGAGGAAAGCTCTTATGCCTAACCATCCCCAGATCTATATGTGAAGACCAGATGGCTGGAAAAGGCCCACTGTAACTGAAACACTGGTATGCAGCACGCTGCCACTAAAGATGACAGAACACTGCAAGCAGGCCACCAGACTAAGTTTGTACCAGGCCTTTTTTTACGCTTGACTATCTTGTAAATACAACAGCTTTATTATTTTCCTGTGTACATTTACGCACAAGTTTAGAGCAAAGGGCAGTGCCAACGTCAGGTTACTTGACAGAAACCAGAACGCTTCTTTCGATTTTTATCAACATGGATGTAATTGCAAGCCATGGAGAAAAGCCTCTGAAACAGAATATATTTCTCTGAAGTGATAAAAGGAATGCTTGTGTTCCATTCAGCTTCTGATCTGTTGTGTGTAGATGCTCATGGAGCAAACAGAAGCACTGTGCATATTTATTTTCCTAGAATTTTAGGATTGTATAATTAATAAGATGGAAAACTAAGTTGCAACTGAGAATTAACCTTTTGTAACAAATTATGCTTTTTTCCAAAAAAAGAAAACCAGTATTGCACAATTGTATTTTTCAGAGTTCCTGTGCTGTGTGCATAATCATGCATAGGCAAATCATGTTTAATTTACACTTCAATTATGTCATGATCTCTGCTTCCAAAAGGTCAGGGTTTTCCCAACTCCCTTGGAAGCAAATCCATAACCCAGGTTCCGAGTGCCAACCAGTCCCAATTGGGACCTTTTGGACCCAGTCCTGGCGCCAGTGGCACCAGGCTCATAAATATGCCCAGTCGCAGCGCTGGAAGCGCCAGGCTCATAATGCTTGGGTGGACTTACCTGCAGCAGACCATGCTGTTTACTTGCATGCCAGTTGAGTCTCTGATCCTCTTCTGTTTGGAACTACTTTTCCTGTTGGGTGGGGCAGGAGCCACTCCCTAGATTCAGAACACTGGAACTCTTCTGGAAAGCAGGAACTCTTTTCTTACCTAGGCGTGGCTGTGGAAGGAGACACCTAAGCACTACAGGAGGCTATTTAAACCACACCCGATGGATGAATCTTGCTTTGCGTTATTCTGCATCCTCAGCAGCAGAACGCTCATCGTGTCTTCTGCATCTGATCCTGGGCCTAAGGAAAAAGGCTTACCATTCTGAATCCAGTCTTCAGCAACACCTATAAAGACAAGAAAGAACAGGTTAGCATTACGGTCTTCAGTGACAGCTCTTCACTTACCTGGTCCATCGGCTGTCACCAACGCCTCGCGCTGCATTCCGGCATCTGAAAGACAAAAGCTTACTAACTCTTCGCACGCTCCGGAGGCCTTCGGCGCTGCATCCCGCATCTGAAAGACAAAACAAGGTGCGTTTAAAGACATTGGGGAACTTTAATACTCACGTGCCATTACTCCTTTCCACATCTAACCCAGTGGGTATTCCGGCACCCTGCAGCCGCCCCGAACTTGTACCTGCAAAATAAAAAGACAGTTAGAGCGCATCGTGAAGCAGGCAACAAGCGCTTACTTACGTGCTTCCAGGCGCTTCTATTCATCACACGGGCTCCATCTTCAACTCACTTCAGCCCACCATCCGCCATCGCCGGAACCCTGCAAAACAAGAGACATCATTACTAAAGACTTTAAAGACATTAGAATTACTCGAAACTTACCGTTCGTGCAGTAAACGACGGACAGCAGTCCTCTGAAGTCAAGAGGCCTGCTCCCCTTATCCAGTGAAGAAACTGGTTACAGCACCCTGCCTCGAGGCAGATGGAGAGCACGGTGTTCACTTACCTAAGGTGAGAGCGTTAACCTTTGGGGTTCTACAGGAGAAGAGAAAGGGAAGAAGAGAGAGACATTCAATAACCCAGTTCATTAATCCCACATTTTCTATCTGCAGACATCTTACCCTTCGAGCCAGACATACAGTGCACAGAGGTCCAGCCCAAAGAGCCAGCCGTGTGTTACATATCACCTTTGAAGATACGGTATACGCCCAGTCAAGACCGGCGCCTCTACGGGAATCAGGTGAGCGTTACAAATTATAAAAACAGTGTATAAAATGATGAGTATGCACAGTCTAGTTAACATCCATTCAACCTGGGTGTCACAGAGGTATATTACTACAAATTGTCAGTGGCAGCAGTGTCTTTGCTCAAGGGTGAGTGATTGTCATTACACCAATCATGTGTGTTATAGCCTCTCAAATCTTCAAGACTACAATTAAAACATCCAAAACCTGACTCTCCAGGAAGTGCAAGGGCTGTTCAAAAACAAAAAAATGAAAGTTATATTTGTAATTGAACTAGAAACTCAGCAAAACCTGTCCCTGTGATAATCCAGATAGGTATTTAACTTTATGTAGCGCTTCATACATGGTTCGTTCAACATCTAGGCACTGTGATTATTTTACCTCAGTCGATACTCAGTTTACCGACCTTTGAAGGATGTTAGCCAATAAGATAGCTCAGCTGGTTCAATGCTCGTTGCTGCCATCTGTGCGTGATCTGTAGGTTGCAGGTTCTAATCGCGGCAAGGCCGCCTCAGCCTTTTGAGGTCAACATAGGAGTACCAACTTCGATTTAGTGGTAATTGTGATAAATATGTTCCATGTACAGCGCTTTGCTGTAATAACCATTTAACCATGAGATTAGGTATACAATTTAGCATGAAGTCCTTGCCTCTCTGCGCTGTTGTATCATAACATTGGCATACCATTGAGTAGTAATAGCTCCAGGAAAGGAACAAGTTACTTACCTGTAACTGTTGTTCTCCAGCATGGGTCTGGCATGGATTCACATGCTCATGAATATTCCCCGTCGTCAGGCTGGGAATCCTCGGTAAAGAAAAAAACAGTATCAGTTTCGTTTCTGATCTGTCTTTCGTAGTAGTAACCAATCACTGGTCTCTGCGTCATACTGACCACAGCCAATGACTGCCCTCTACCTAAGCACCGCCTCTGGCAGCCATCTTCAGATTTGGAAGCACGTGAAGTGGCAGTATGACCAAGTGAAGAGCCGCAGAGGGGTAGGCGGGAGGGTTCGCATGTGAATCCATGCCAGACCCATGCTGGAGAACAACAGTTACAGGTAAGTAACTTGTTCCTTCTCCAGCATGGGGTCTGGCATGGATTCACATGCTCATGAATAAAGAATACATAGCAGTACACACATGCACAACCACGGGAGGTGGCAAAGGCTCAACATCAAGCATTACATCACACTCAACATTAAGCATCTTACCTCCTCACCAGGCTCACCTCAGGCGAACAGGTTGCGCAGCACTGCTTGGCCGACCCTGGACTCCTCCCTGAAGTCCCGATCGACGCAGTAGAATCTTGTGAAGGTGTGCGTCGACCTCCACGTAGCAGCCCTGCAGATATCCAGCAGGGGCACACCAGACAGGAATGCCGTGGTAGCAGCGATCGCTCTGGTCGAATGGGCTCTCGGACGGCCGGGCAGCGGTCGGTTTGCCAACTGGTAACAATGCATAATGCAGCTGGAGAGCCATCTGGAAATGGAAGTCTTCGAGAGAGCCTTCCCTTGATTCACAGACCCAAAGTTCACGAACAGTTGTGACGTCTTCCGAAAACCCTTCGTGCGGTCCACGTAGAACTTCAGCACTCTAGCTACATCCAGCAAGTGCAAAGTCCTCTCGGCCGGCATCGAAGGCGACGGGAAGAAAACTGGTAACACCAAGGGCTTGTTAAGGTGGAAGTCCGACGGCACCTTGGGCATGAAGGAGGGGTGCGTCCTCAGCACTACCCTCGTGTCATGAAAAGTCAAGCACGGAGGCTTGCAAGATAGGGCCTGAATCTCTCCCACTCGTCGTGCAGAGGTGATGGCCATGAGGAACGCTGTCTTCCATGACAGGAACTTCAAAGGCGCCGAATGCATAGGCTCGAATGGGGCTCCCATGAGCCTGGTCAGCACCACATTAAGCTCCCACGCCGGGGCACGGGCCTTCACCGGCGGGAATGATCGGAAAAGTCCCTTCATGAATTCCTTTACCAGGCGATGAGACCACAAGGACGCCCGTCCCGTAGTCCTGGTGTATCGGGAGAAGGCAGCCAGATGTATTTTTATGGAGGCGTGAGCCAGTCCAGCTTTGGCCAGCGACAGTAGGTACGGCAGCACTTGAGGGGCCGTAATACGCAGAGGGTTACTCTTCTGTGCACGGCACCAGACGGAGAACCTCTTCCACTTATGACCGTAACACTTGAGAGTCGAGGACGCCCTGGCCTTTGCAAAAACCTCTCTGCAATCAGCCGGGATATTGTACCCTCCAAACTCTAGTGCTGCAGGAGCCAGGCCTGCAAGTTCAGCGACTGTGGGTCGTGATGGAGAATGGCGCCTCCTTCTCTGGAGAGAAGATCCGCGTCCGCCGGCAGCTTGACTGGTGGAGACGTTGACAAGTCCAGAAGGTCCGGGAACCAGATCTGCCTTGGCCACGCCGTTGCGACGAGGATCATCCTGCACCTGGACTTCTTGAGGTGGTTGATGAGGCGGAGCAGCAAAGGCAACGGAGGGAACACGTATAGAAACAGCCCGTCCCAAGGGAACGAGAAAGCATCGCCCATGCTCCTCGGCTATGGGAACCTGCTGGCGAACCTCTGGCACTTGGAGTTCATTTCCGTCGCGAACAGGTCGATCTGGGGTTTGCCCCATCTTTGGAAGAGTCGATCCACTTGGTCCTGGCGCAGTTCCCACTCGTGGCACGAGCGCAGCTCCCTGCTGAGTGAGTCTGCAATGTTTTTTTTATTCCTGCCAGGTGGAAGGGAACCAGAAACATCCCCTGGGCGACGGCCCAGTGCCACATATCCTGGGCCTCCTTGGATAGGGCTGGGGATCTGGTGCCTCCTTGCTTCCGTATATAGAACATTGTGGTGGTGTTGTCGGTGAAGATCCTCACCACTTTGCCCTTGAGGGACGGAAGGAACGACTTGAGAGCCCAGAACACTGCTCGGAGCTCCAGAATGTTGATGCGGAGAGACCTCTCCTTCGGGAGTCAAATTCCTCTTGCGTGGAGGTCTCCGGTGTGGGCCCCCCAACCCTCCAGAGAGGCGTCCTTTGTCACCGTCTCCTGAAACGCTGGGATTTGAAATTCCGTGCCTGTCGTGAGGTGACCACGGATGCCCCACCATAAGATCGCCCAACGGAACTCCTCGTCGAGAGGGATCCTGTCCTCGAAACAGCCCCTCGCTTGGAGCCAGAGGGCGTCGAGAAACTCCTGTAGCGGACGCATCCGAAGTCTGCAAAGGGGTACAAGGTAGATGCATGAGGACATCATCCCGAGGAGGGACTTGATGGACCTCACCCTGGCCACGTCCGTGGCTAGCAGGCGCCGCACCTTGCCCAGGATGGTCTTGGTCCTCTCCCCTGAAGGGGAGGCCAATTGCCCCACTGTATCGAGCTTCGCTCCCAGAAACAGTGCTATTTGCGATGGAATCAGGTGGGATTTGGGGTAGTTGATGGTGAACCCCAGCTCCGTGAGCAACGGACGGTCCCCACCGGGTGTTCGACTGCAAGTTCCCTTGTCCTTGCCCGGATTAGCCAATCGTCCAGGTAGGGGTAAACGTGGATCCCCTGCAGACGCAGCCGCGCTGCCACTGGTGCCAGGCACTTGGTGAAAATCCTAGGTGCCGACTTTAGTCTGAACGGCAGGGCCCTGAATTGGTAGTGGCGTCCCTGAACCACGAACCTGAGGAACTTCCTGTGCCTTTTTAGAATAGGGATGTGGAAGTAAGCATCCTCCAGGTCCAAAGACGATAAGAAGTCGCCTTCCTCCAGCTGTCCCAGCACGTGCTGGAGGGTGACCATCCTGAATTTCTGCGCTTTGATGTACTTGTTTAAGCGACGCAGGTCCAGGATGTGGCGCCAACCCCGGAGCCCTCTGTGGACGAGCTCGATGGCACCTTTCTTGAGCATCGCCTTTACCTCTGACAGTAGTTGAGGGACGTGATTCTCCTTCCTGGCCACGGGAGGAATGCGAGGGCACTTCTTTTGGAATTCCAGCGAGTGCCCGTTGGCCAGGGTATCCAACACCAACGGTCAGTGGAGATGGACTCCCACACGCTGACGAACTTTGTCAGCCGGCCTCCCACCGGGGTGCTTTGGTGGGGGCCCGACAACCCGGCCGGGTCAGTCTTGCTTGGAGGCAGCCTTGCCACCTTGGCGACTGCGGCGGCAACCTCCTTGCTTGCCGCGACTTCTGTAGGCCTCCTGAGAAGAGGAGCGGGCCGCCTGGCGGTAAGTGGAGAAGCCACCGCTGGATCCTTTGGAGGCACCCTGTTTGCCTCCGGAGCTTCAAAAGGGCCGCCGCTGTTGAAGCACCCCCACGGCCCGGGCCGTCTTCGAGTCGGTCTTGATGGACTGTAGGGACTCATCCACCGCCTTACCGAAAAGGTTGTTGCCGTCAAACGGCATGTCCAACACCCTGGTCTGGACGTCTTGGCGAAAGTCTGTCGCCTTGAGCCATCATCGTAGTCGGAGGCAAACTCTGTTGCCCAGTTGGCGAAATCCAGTATCGGCAATGTCCGTTGCCACAGTTATGGCGTGATCCGACGCCACCTCACCTTCCTGCAGAATTTCTAGGGCCTCTGCCCTTTTGTCATCAGGCAGGAAGTCTAGCAGGGGAGCTATCTTGAACCAGAGCTCCCTGTCGTAGCGGGCCACGATCGCTAATCGCTAAGGCATTGGCCGCCTTAATCGTCGTTGCCACCGACGAGATGACTCGTCGTCCCATAGAGTCCAACTTCTTGCCCTCGCTGTCCGGCGGGGAGGTGGAAGTTGAAGCCACCGCACCCGCTGCCTTCTTCTTGCCGAGACGACAGAGTCCGGCGTGGGCTGGGCCCTGAGGCACAAGGGGGCGGCATCGGGGACTCAGTACTTCTTCTCGTACCTGTCCCTCTTGGCTGGTGTCGTGGAAGGGTTCTTGAGGACAGCAAGCCCCTCCTCCCAGATGTCATCGAATAAAGGCACCGCGAGGACCGTCTTCCTCTTGGCCTCTCGTCGTTGGTACAGAAACCCCTCCTTTTTCTGTTCTTCAGGGCAGAGCTGGAAGAGCTCGGATGTCCTGGTTATCATGGCGTGGAAAGAGCCAATTTCGTCGGCTGGAGACGCCCGCGGGGGGGGTGACGACGGGATGTCTGCTGTGTCATCGCCACCGTCATCGTCCGTCCCCGTATCCGTCGCCATATCCTCTCTAGGGTCCGGCGAGGCGGATGAGGGGTCCAACGGTCTCGCAGGCACAAAGGGCGGAGAGGGGTGGACTCTCCTCCGCTTGTTTGGAGGGCTTCCCGACGGGCCTGGTTCTGGATCCTCCGTCGGGGTCCGTGGTAATCTCGTCCTTATCTCGGTGCATAAGGATTGGATTGCCAACAAAATGGCTGCCGAGCTATCCTGGGGCTCGGGCAATGGCTGCGACGGACGGGATGGCCATTCCACTGGGCCCTGTTTGTCATCGTCGTCGCTATCTTCGATCACGTCAGCAGGGACCGCCACTGGGATCAAACCTTCTCGAACCTCTCGTTGAGGCCTATGAACCTCTCGTTTAGGCCTAAGGACCTCTCGTTGAGGCCCTTCTCGGTTTCCACCAGTTCCTCCTCAGAGGCTGATTCTGAGTCTGTAATGTCCACCGCCCCCCCTCTTTTTCAGCTGGGGGCTTCACGGGGGTCTTAGCAATGGGCTGGAAAGAAGAATCCCTCCGCGGTGGCAGGGATACTCTGGGCCCGGCGGGCGTTTCCACAGGCGTAGTCTCAGCCGGCTTCGCCAGGGTCGCAGCGACCACTTCGGTAGAGGCCTTTGCCGGGTGGATCAAAGCCCTCACCACCTTAGGTGCATCCTGGGCCTTTGCCTTGGGAGGAGGGTCAGCGCCTCGCTCCCCCTTCGAGATCGATCGGGTCCGCTCCAGCGGCCTACCTGGGTTCTCGGACTTGCCGGGGAAGTAGCGCCCTGCCTGGCAGCCGAAGAGCCCGACCTTTCAGCGCTCTCGGTGCCCGCGGACTGGCGGTGCTTGGCCTTCTGTTGGGGCCCCCGTCACCGGGGCGCCCTCACAGGAATTAGAAGCCTGCTCAGACTTCTTCGCCTTCTCACCTGCTGTGCCCTTCTCCAGCCAGGCGGCGAGGCGGGAACGACGATCTTGTTTGGTCCGTTCCGAAAGGTTCTTGCAGAACGCACAGTCTTTCTCCACGTGCGTCTTGTCCTCATGGAGGCACTAGAGACATCGCGAATGCTCATCCTCCCTGAAAATGTTCTGTAATCCGCATCCAGGGCAGCACCTGAACAGCTTGGATCCGGGCATCGAGCTTCTCTTGTCCTTGGCCATGTCCGTTGAGGTAGGCCGCAGATCTTCCAGAATCCTATAAGAAGTATAAACTCGATGAAAACCTCACCCTTGAGGGGCGTAGAAGAATTCCGACATGGGTCCCCGTTATCGGAAGTAGAAACGGTGGAGCTTGAGGCTCGATTAAACCGAAAAAATGAGAAATCTCCTGAAAAAGCGTGAAAACGCAGTAAAAAACTTGAGAGCTAAACACGAGGACTCCCAACACTTGAGCGTGCGGTAAAAATCTGAGGATGGCTGCCAGAGGCGGGGCTTAGGGAGAGGGCAGTCATTGGCTGGGGGCAGTATGACCCCGAGATCAGTGATTGGTTACTACTAAGAAATAGAGATTAGAAACGAAACTGATACTGATTTTTTTCTTTGCCAAGGATTCCCAGCCTGACGACGGGGAATATTCATGAGCATGTGAATCCATGCCAGACCCCATGCTGCAGAACTTATATGCCTACCCTATGTATACTATGTAAATATGCACAACCGTAAACTGTTTATCACTGCATCTGTCGTAACTGCCTTAACCATGTACACACAGTAAATATGTACCTATCGACACACTGTAATTATTGTACAGCAATGTAACCAAGCTGAGAATAACCATGCTGCTCCTGCGCCCTTATACCTTTGGGTGTGGCGCGCAATATAAACAAACAAACAAACAATAAAGTCGGCTTTCTCTGCGTTATACCTTACAGGTGTAGGCAAGTATTATTTCTATTAGTTATGTGCATTTTGTTAGCTCAATCCTATCCTATTGTTTTATAGAACATTGGTTGGACATGCTTTAATTTCGGTACTGGTTACTATTGTTGTTTGTGCTGCTTCTATACCAGCTCACCCCACTCCTAAACAGTACAGCCTGTCCATGTTAAGAAAAGAGGCGCAAGAGGTATACTTGTCCAGCTGTACCAGTTTCACCTTTATGATTGGGATCACTGCTGGTTTAATAGTAGTGTGGGGTGAGTAGGCACCTTAGCCACTGCTCATCTCTTTACTCCTGTGGAGAAGAAGCATTTTTTTTTAGTAAAGGAAAACTCCTGGAGACATGCGCCAAGTTGTTAGAACTTGTACGTTTTAATTGTCTCAAAAAATTGAACAGCCCTTCCTGATGACACGTGTTTCGGCGGGTTCGCCTTTAGCAAATCGGGGCATAATCATCCGTCATTGGTAGAGAGTAAAGTTCTTGTATTCAGTGTCATGGGTTTGATCCCTTCATAGCGCCACACAGTGGATTTCTCTGTTACACGCATCGGCTCTCCGGAGGCAAACCAGCGGAAACGCGTGTCATCAGGAAGGGCGGTTTGATTTTTGAGACAATTAAAACTTACAAGTTCTAACAACTTGGTGCATGTCTCTGGGAGTTTTCCTTCACTTGTTTACTACGGTGGTATGTGGCTTTCCCTTCACCTACTATGGTGAGACGTGACATTTTTCAACTAGTACAACTGTCAACAAATATTTAACGAATACAAGAATACTAGGTATCGATAAGCATCGCCAGCGCAAGACCAGCCTTAGGGGAAGCCAACTCAACGTGTTGTATTTTTATTTTTCACTTGTCCATCACTGAATGTAAATTTAAACCAGACTTTATGGTTTGGTACCTAGCCAAAATCCATTGCTCTCTCCTTGCACTTGCCCCTCTCCAGTTATTTTTTTTATCTTTCAAACAAACAAGCTAGTAACATTAGCTGGTGTATTTATGGCACCACCCTCCCAACCGAAATCCCCCCCCCCCCTTTCAATATTGGTTTGAATCTCCAGTTATTGCACATGAGCTCAATCAATATATAACAGTTGTGAGCCTTGTATAACAGGATAGTTCTGTTGCAGCGTCTCTCGTTGCCCCAAGCATTGGCGTTCAGTCTGCTTGGGATAGCAGATAGTTTACATAGGGTCCCCAAATGTCTGGTGGTCAGGCGTGAAGGGGCAGTGTTTTGATAAAGTTTGTTTCAACGTCATGGCAATATGTCACGTCTTGTAGCCATTTCCGCTTGGTCGGTAGTAGTCCTCTGCCCCAACACATGGCGATCCGTCGCCTTGCCAGCACCAGCAATAATCTGGCTAGTTTCCTTATCGAAGGTTATAGGTCTCGGGTGTATCCTAGCATGGTTACTGTGGGGCACCTTTTGAGTTGTTCCCGGCAATTGCTGACACTGTGTCCAGTACTTCACGTTAAATCGACCGACAGGCGGACAGCCCCTCTCTAGGTATCACCCATAGACCAGGCCTTCAAAAACTTAAACCTAGTACTTACTCCCCCATTTGAGCAAAATTACCCTGCCCCCGCCTTTTCTCCACCCACCCCTCTGCTTCAACCCTGTTTGACCCACAAAATGTACTTCTTCAGGACCGGAATGCATCTTTTTTTAAAAACTTTTATTTATTCAGCTTGGCAGCATAACACAGGCGAGCAACACACAGGGCAGGTACAATGTAGTTACAGCTGAAACAATACAGGCATCCAGTAACTGCTTCCAATGTGGACATGTTCATCAAGTACATATGCAGAATAAGCGAGTCGTAAGAGGACTGTGATTCAGGATGGGGAACCTAGTTGGGTAGGGAAAATAGCTGGAGAAGATGCGTCCGGTGTCGCATTCAAATTGGACATATAGGACCGGAATTTAAGCCAGATATCTCTGGGTCTTAAGTGAGTGGGCTGTAGGTAAGACCAGGTTTCCTCAGTGTCTGAGGCCCATGTGACTACCTTGAGCCATAGAGCATGAGTGGGGGGATGTGGGGCGTAGCCAACAGAGTAGGATGGATCGTACTGCAAGGAGCATGCAAAGGCCAGCCAGTTTTTTGGAGTCCCGGGGGAGTCCGGAGAAGTCGTGAAAGAGGCACTTTATTGGGGAGGGGTCGATAGGGTGGTCGAGAATAGCGGATATGGTTGAGCACACCATACCCCAGAATTGGGAAAGGCGGGGGCAGGACCAAATCATGTGAATATAATCGCCAGTATCCTGGCCACATCTGGGACATCTTGGGGAGTGGTCACTAAACATGCAATGTAATCTGTTCGGGGTATAATAAAACCTATGCAGTACCTTAAGCTGAATCAATTTGAAGCGGGAGTTAAAAGATACCCGGTGTATACGAGCACACATATGGGCCCAGCGTTCATCTGTCACCTCCAACCCAAGGTCGTCTTCCCATTCTCGCATCAGTTTAGTGAATTTTGGAGTGGATCTGGATTGCACCATGGTGTACAGCCTAGATATTTTACCTCTGGTGGGTGTAGGGGAGGTCAGTTCTTCAATAGTGGGGTCATCTGGCGGTAACGCTGGGAACATATGGTAGTTTCGTTTAAGGGTTTTACTGTCATGCCTGCCGGACATACCTCTGGACCAGGAACAACTTCTCCATACAAGATGAGTTACGCCCATAGAACCAGTAGACCTTTTTACTCAAAATGGAGGTTGTTCGATACATTGCCCGGAAAACGACGTCTGCATTTTTCACGTCGTTAATTTTCACGTGACTTAGGTCCGTCACGTGTATCATGGCAGTGCGTACATAAGCAGCGTGGAAATTCCATTCGCTGCTTCTGATTAAGTCAATATTGGCATTGGTAGCTGAACTCCGGACCTGCGTTCTCGCATTCCTTTCAGCAAACTTCTTTGGCCTAATTTGAGCTTGTTTTCCTCCACACGCTAATTCCTGGGTTGCGTGTATCCTGTCCGCGTGCCAAATCTCCACGCGGACGCTGTCTGCAAGTGCAGCTGTCCTGAGCTGCGTGAATCCTGTTCGTGTGCCAAATCTCCACGCGGACGCTGCCTGCAAGCGCGGCTGTCCTGAGCTGCGTGAATCCTGTTCGCGTGCCAAATCTCCACGCGGACGCTGTCTGGAAGCACGGCTGTCCTGAGCTGCGTGTATCCTGTTCGCGTGCCAAATCTCCACGCGGACGCTGTCTGCAAGCGCGGCTGTCCTGAGCTGCGTGAATCCAGTTCGCATGCCAAATCTCCACGCGGACGCTGTCTGCTAGCGCGGCTGTCCTGAGCTGCGTGAATCCAGTTCGCGTGCCAAATCTCCACGCGGATGCTGTCTTCAAGCGCGGCTCTCCAGGGCTGCGTGAATCCTGTTCGCGTGTCTAATTCTTCACGCGGAAACGCTGTCTACAAACGCGGCTGGCTTGGCTGCGTGTATGCTGTGGCGTGCAATCCTGCACGTGTTTTTCTGAACTACTTCGAACTTTTGGTACCTGTGACAGTCAACAGGTGAGAATCTTATTTTGTTCTTTGTGGGAAAGGAAGTATTTCATGAACTATTTGAAGGTGAATGTGCACAGTACATTGGACGCTATCCTGTGGTGCACCAACCCGGTATCTAGCGAGAGCCTCGTGCCGTTCGGGATAAGTCTCCCTTACTAATCTTCCCTTCCTTTGTCGTTTGTTCAACTCTTGGGACTCTTCAAGAAACTGTCCTGGAATTCTTCAGTTTAACCTTAAGGTCAGTGTCTGAATGAATCCCAATTCTGTGTTTCTTAGTATTTAACTTGGGACAGTGTCTTATGATACTTATCTATTCTAGGCATACTTCCTGTACAATTCCCACGCCCTTTCCAGTGATCCATCTCTCTGCCTGTTTTATTCAGTCAGAGAGTTGTATCATTTGGAAGGTCTAATTTGACCTGCCTACAATCAAGTCGTGTGAAGATAGGATCCGGAAAAGCCCTACCAAATTGTATCCTTTTTTGGTTACTGTATCCTTTTCAGTTGATACTTTGGTGATTTATGACAGAATCAGAAGCCATGGAGGGTACGGATCCTATAACTGTTTTCATTCAGTTAATTTCTGACTTGAGAAATGAAATGATTACGGCACAGGACATGCTACGGCATCGAATGGATGTTATGCAAGATGCCATGCATGTCACTCCTCAGGGAGTACAGATTCCAGCAGCCATTGCATCTGGATCTGGGACTACGACACCATCATTATCACAGGAAACTCTTAAAGTGGTTATGCCCACACAGTTTCCCTTGGCTCCTCTGGAAAGGTTCACAGGTGATCATAAAAGCTATAGAACCTTTGTTAATCAGTGCCAACTTCATTTCCTTTGCCGGCCTAATTCATTTCCTGATCTTACTGCTAAAGCAGCATTCGTGCTTTCTCATTTGGGTGGGTACAGCTGCTGCTTGGGCAAATCCTTTATTGGAGTCAAATAGCCCCTTGTTGTACGATTGCGATGATCTTCTGGCGGCTATGAACAAAGTCTTTGATATGCGCTATGCTACTCAAGCCACAGATCTGGAGTTGTTGAATTTACAACAAGGTACTCAACCTCTGTTGGCTTATATTGCGCGATTTAATCAATTAACGGCCGAAACCCGATGGCCGGAAGACAAGAAGACGGCTGTTTTCTACAAGGGTCTTTCAGAAGAACTCAAGGACGCTTTGTCCACGGTTCCAGTGGTTCCTACAGGTTTTTCAGAATTTCTTGATTTAATTTTACAAATCGATGCCCGAAGAAATGCCCGCAAAGGAGAGAAAAAACCTTTTCTTCCGGCACCAGTTCGTTCTGATACACCGGCACATTCTTCGAATGATCCTGAACCAATGCAAATTGGCGCGGTGAGAGGCCGGTTGTCTAAAGCCGAAAGAGAGAACCGAAAGAGAAATAACTTATGTATGTATTGCGGTTCCTCCGAGCATTTATTGGCGGCATGTCCTAAAAGACCAAATAAGCCTTCGGGAAACGCCAAAACTCGACAGTAGCAGGAGTCCCTGTGTCGAGTGTTACATCGGACTACATTACATTTCCAACTCATGCACCGATAGCTGTTGAGATGATGTTACGTTTCAATGATCAAGACTTGGCTTCCAAGGCTATGGTTGACTCGGGAGCTACTAATAATTACATTGATATCACATATTCCAAGAAATGTTCTATACCCCTTATAGACAAGAACAAACCTGAAACTGTTAATACAGTGGATGGATCAATCTTGATTTCCGGTATGGTAACTCAGGAGACTGTACCTATTCAGATGACTTTATCAAATGGTCATTCGGAGGAAATAGTCTTCGATGTCATTGCGGCTCCTCAATACCAAATAATACTTGGACTGAATTGGTTGACTCTTCATAATCCCGCCATAGACTGGGTTACGGGATTGATCCAATATCCTTCAGTTTTTTGTAACGAACATTGCTTTACCAGCCAGGTGGTATCAAATAAATCACATATGTTGGCCTCTATTGAGGGAATCTCTGCTATCAATGTGGTACATCAGAAAGGTACGCATATACCAAGTGAATATGCAGATTTTGCTGATGTGTTTGACAAAGGTCAGGCAGAACAGCTTCCTCCACATAGGCAATATGATTGTCCAATTGAATTGATTCCTGGAGCTAAAATTCCTACTGGTCGAGTTTATTCTTTGACTCTCAAAGAAGATGCTGTCTTGAAAGAATATATCAATAAAGCTCTGGATATGGGATTCATACGGCCATCTCAATCGCCGGCTGCTTCTCCTTTATTCTTTGTTCCAAAGAAGGAAGGAGACCTACGGCCTTGCATTGATTACAGGGCTATTAATGACATTACCATAAAGAATCAGTATCCTTTACCATTGATTAATGTCCTGTTAGACCAATTAGGAACTTCCAAGTACTTCTCTAAATTGGATTTGCGCGGCGCTTACAATCTGGTTCGCATTCGTGAAGGAGGCGAATGGAAGACCGCTTTTAAGACGCGGTACGGCCTTTACGAATATTTAGTGATGCCTTTTGGTCTTTGTAACGCTCCCGCCACATTTCAGTTCTTCATGAACGATATCTTCAAAGATATGATGGATCAATTTGTGGTCATTTACTTGGATGACATTTTGATATATTCATCATCCTTCCCAGAACATGTTAAACACGTCTCAGCTGTTTTACAAAGACTTAGAGAGAATAAACTTTTCATTAAAGTCGAGAAATGTGTTTTTCATACACAAGAAGTGGAATTTCTGGGTTATGACATTACCAATCATGGTGTTCGAATGAGTCATTCTAAAGTGAAAGCTATATTGAATTGGCCTATCCCACACAATCTCAAGTCACTACAGTCATTTCTAGGATTTGCGAATTTTTATCGCAGATTTATTCGTTCTTTCTCCAAAACAGTGGCCCCATTGACAGCTTTAACTAGCTCTAAAATTCCATTCTGTTGGAACCAGAATGCTCAAGCTTCCTTTGAGAAGTTAAAAGAAGCATTTACAACTGCACCTGTACTTCAGCATCCTGATCCGGATGGTCAGTTTATCGTTGAAGCAGACGCATCCAGTGTCGCTACAGGAGCGGTACTCTCGGAGGTTTGTGCGGAAACTAAGGAGGAGCATCCAGTTGCTTTCTTCTCACGTAAACTTACCCCTTATGAACAGAACTATACTGTCACTGAGCGTGAGTTACTTGCAATCAAAGATGCTTTCCGAGAGTGGAGACATCATCTTCTTGGGGCCAAACATCAGGTGATGGTGTATTCCAATCATAGAAATCTTCAGTCATTTAAAACTATGAAATGTCTCACAGCTAGACAGGCCAGATGGCATGTTTTCTTTGCTCAATATGATTTTCAAATTACTTATCGCCCTGCCAGACAACATGTCAAATCTGATGCTTTGTCTCACATCGGTGAAGAGGTGAAAGAAGAATCATCGGTACAAAATAAGCTGTTGGCAGATCACGTGATATGTAGTTGTTCTGCACAACCTTCTCTAAAAAACGACTTACAGGAGTGGGTGAAACTAAATCCACAATTGATCCAAGAATTGAAGATTGATTTTTACAATGGTTTGCCTTTTAAAAGAGGAGTACTCTATCTACCAACTGATACCATTCAGAAAAAAACCCTCAGTTGGGGTCATGATTCTTTGATTGCCGCTCATCCTGGACAGAAGAAGTCTCTAGAGCTATTGAAAAGATGGTGTTGGTGGC
Organism: Ambystoma mexicanum; assembly: GCF_040938575.1. Taxonomy (NCBI): domain Eukaryota; kingdom Metazoa; phylum Chordata; class Amphibia; order Caudata; family Ambystomatidae; genus Ambystoma; species Ambystoma mexicanum. The sequence goes on along the minus strand of NC_090934.1, from coordinate 684,897,525 downwards.
CGTCTATAACACAAGATGTTATAAATTATGTTTCAACATGTTCGGTATGCAGTCAATGCAAGACTACTCCCGGCAAACCAGTTGGTTTACTCCAGTCTCTACCAGTTCCCAAAAAACCATGGGACATGATATCAATGGATTTTGTGGTTGAACTTCCAAGAAATAAAGGCTACGATACCATATGGGTGGTGGTGGACTACTTTACAAAATTGGCGCTTTTCATTCCCTGTATTGGTGTACCAACAGCTGCTGGTCTGGCTGATCTATTCATCCGGCATATATTCCGGTTTTTTGGTCTACCTTCAGTGATCATCACTGACAGGGGATCACAATTTGCGCCACGTTTTTGGAAGGCACTAAATTTGGCATTATTAATTGATGACAGGTTGTCTAGTGCTTATCACCCTCAAACGGATGGACAGACTGAGAGAGTCAATAGCACTATGGAACAATATCTGCGATGTTTGTGCTTGCAGTTTCAGTCAGATTGGCTCAATGTTCTGCCGGCAGCAGAGTTCGCATATAACAATTCCTATCATAGTGCTATAGGTACTTCGCCTTTCTATGCTTTGTATGGGCAACACCCACGTTCCATTCCTTTTGACTCCAGTTTGTCTTTGGATACTCCTGCAGCAGGACGTACTTTTAGGGATCTTAAAAGTCTACAGAAGAAAGTTGAGCAGCAATTGGAACAAGCTAAAAAACGAGACAAGTACTATGCCGACGCTCATAGAATTCCTGCACCTGTCTACAAAGCAGGAATGAAGGTATGGCTGTCCACAAAAAACTTGAGAATACCCGGCAAAAGGAAATTGTTGCCTAAATACATTGGGCCATATGAAGTTCTCCAAGTTATAAATCCGGCTGCTGTCCGTCTGGCTTTGCCACAATGGTGGCGAGTGCATCCTGTTTTCCACGTATCGCTCATCAAACCGTGTTCGGATGCTACTAGATTACCTATACGGCCTGTTGCTATTTCAGTGAAAGGGTCAGACGAATATGAAGTGCATGACATTCTGGACATGAGGTTGCGGTCTGGAAAACCATTTTATCTGGTAGATTGGAAAGGTTATGGTCCCGAGGATAGATCCTGGGAACCTCTGTCGAACATTCATGCTCCTGCTTTATTAAGGCGATTCCACTCGAAAAGGGGAGAAGCTGCTCCTTTGGGGGGTGGCACTGTCATGCCTGCCGGACATACCTCTGGACCAGGAAAAACTTCTCCATACAAGATGAGTTACGCCCATAGAACCAGTAGACCTTTTTACTCAAAATGGAGGTTGTTCGATACATTGCCCGGAAAACGACGTCTGCATTTTTCACGTCGTTAATTTTCACGTGACTTGGGTCTGTCACGCGTATCATGGCAGTGCGTACATAAGCAGCATGGAAACTCCATTCGCTGCTTCTGATTAAGTCAATTTTGGCGTTGGTAGCTGAACTCCGGACATGCGTTCTCGCATTCCTTTCAGCAAACTTCTTTGGCCTAATTTGAGCTTGTTTTCCTCCACACGCTAATTTCTGGGTTGCGTGTATCCTGTCCGCGTGCCAAATCTCCACGCGGACGCTGTCTGCAAGTGCGGCTGTCCTGAGCTGCATGAATCCTGTTTGCGTGCCAAATCTCCACGCGGATGCTGCCTGCAAGCGCGGCTGTCCTGAGCTGCGTGAATCCTGTTCGCGTGCCAAATCTCCACGCGGATGCTGCCTGCAAGCGCGGCTGTCCTGAGCTGCGTGAATCCTGTTCGCATGCCAAATCTCCACGCGGACGCTGTCTGCAAGCGCGGCTGTCCTGAGCTGCGTGAATCCAGTTCGCGTGCCAAATCTCCACGCGGACGCTGTCTGCTAGCGCGGCTGTCCTGAGCTGCGTGAATCCAGTTTGCGTGCCAAATCTCCACGCGGACGCTGTCTTCAAGCGTGGCTCTCCAGGGCTGCGTGAATCCTGTTTGCGTGTCTAATTCTTCACGCGGAAACGCTGTCTAAAAGCGTGGCTGGCTTGGCTGCGTGTATGCTGTCGCGTGCAATCCTGCATGTGTTTTTCTGAACTACTTCGAACTTTTGGTACCTGTGACAGTCAACAGGTGAGATTCTTATTTTGTTCTTTGTGGGAAAGGAAGTATTTCATGAACTATTGGAAGGTGAATGTGCACAGTACATTGGACGCTATCCTGTGGTGCACCAACCCGGTATCTAGCGAGAGCCTCGTGCCGTTCGGGATAAGTCTCCCTTACTAATCTTCCCTTCCTTTGTCGTTTGTTCAACTCTTGGGACTCTTCAAGAAACTGTCCTGGAATTCTTCAGTTTAACCTTAAGGTCAGTGTCTGAATTAATCCCAATTCTGTGTTTCTTAGTATTTAACTTGGGACAGTGTCTTATGATACTTATCTATTCTAGGCATACTTCCTGTACAATTCCCACGCCCTTTCCAGTGATCCATCTCTCTGCCTGTTTCATTCAGTCAGAGAGTTGTATCATTTGGAAGGTCTAATTTGACCTGCCTACAATCACGTCGTGTAAAGATAGGATCCGGAAAAGCCCTACCAAATTGTATCCTTTTTTGGTTACTGTATCCTTTTCAGTTGATACTTTGGTGATTTATGACATTTACGAAGGGACGAATACTGGAGCCATGCACATAGGCCACGTCTCAAGGGCAATGGGAGGTCCAGCCACCCAACAAAGCTGCCCTACTCGAAGACGTCTCGAAGCAGCTTGTATCCCGCCTCAGCCCAGCGTCACACCATTGGTGGCGGTACTCGTGGAACCCCCGGGAGAAAGTTCCAAAGTGGGAGGTTGCCATGGAACGGGTAAGCAGCATCAAACAGTTTCCATGTTTTCGTTAATGCCAAGGATGGACAGGCGACCGGGTCTAGTGAGCCGCGTGCCGAGGGGACGGGTTGTATCACTAGGGAACGGATGTCCCGGTCACTAACCGCTAGTTTTTCAAGTCTGACATGTGGAGGGGGGGTCCGTCGTGTTAAAACAGTACGATGTGTATTGAATCTGGGAAACCAGCCAGTATTTAAGAAAATCAGGGGCTCCAAAGCCACCAATAGCCATAGGGGTAGACAAGGTACCAAGTTTAAGTCGAACCGCACCCGAGTGCCATAAGGAGGAGTTAATAGTGTGAGTCAATACTCGGAAGAAGCCCTCGCCTGGCCATAAAGGGATGTTGGTGAACCTGTAGAGTAGTTGGGGTAACACTATCATTTTCAATATCCCTATTCTGCCTGCAAGGGAGATCGGTAGCCTACTCCAGGCTAGCGTCTTAGTCGCCAGATGCGTAAGGTAATTTTGATAGTTCTCCTCGAAGGTCGACTCGAATTGTCGTGTTATTTCTATTCCCAGATAGGTGATTTTTAACTGATCCCATGTGAACCCCAGGGTATCAGGAGGGGGGAGGGTGCAATCCGTGAGTGGGAAGAGAGTGGATTTTGAGCAGTTCACCTTGAGGTCTGAGATACGACCGAAGTGGACGACGTCCTTCAATATCGGGGATAAATTCCCGGAGGGGGAACGTATGAAAAGCAGTGCGTCATCAGTGTACAAGGACACTATGTCAGCCTGACCCGCAGTGCGGAGCCCTCTATGTGCGTAGGATTGGCGTAGCATGTCAGCAAAAGGTTCTATTGCTATAGCGAAGATCAGGGGAGAGAATGGACGGTTGTCTCGTCCCCTTAGCGATCTTAAATAGAGGGGTACATCGGTCCTCAGTGCGGACCCTAGCCACAGGATTTGAATAAAGCACACTGACCCAGGAGAGAAAGGTGGGTCCAAATTTGCATTGTTCGAGGACCCGCCAAAGGTATTTCCAAGAGACCAAATCAAACGCTTTTTGCATGTCGAGAGTGGCGGCTACGCATGTACATTGAGACTTATTCTACTAATTATATTAAAAAGACACCTCAGGTTTAAAGAGGTAGAGCGCCCTGGGATGAAACCCGCTTGATCTGAGTGGATAATAGATGGCATACAGGGGGCAAGTCTTATCGCTAACAATTTGGCGTATATTTTGACATCACAATTTATGAGCAAGGGCGGGCGATACGAACCGCACTGTGTGGGAGATTTACCAGGTTTGAGTAATACCGTTATTGTGGCTTCTCGAAGTGATGGGGGAAATATGCCCGCCTCTACTGATTCCTCCCACAGAGCTATTAAGTGAGGGAGTAGGAGAGCTTTATAGCGTTTGTAAAATTCAATCGGGATGCCATCAGAGCCGGGGGCCTTCCCCGAGGAGAGGGAGTCTATGGCACCCGAGAACTCCTCCGGCATGAGCGGGGAGTTGAGGGACCCAGTGGTCTCAGGGGAAAGGGCCGATAGGGGGAGGGCATCGAGATAGGAACTGACTTCCACCATTGAGGCCTCATCCGAGTTGGAATACAGGGCTTCATAAAATGTAAAAAATTCTGAGTTGATGTCTTGTGATGTGATAGCCATAGAGCCGTCGGGCCTTTCAATCCCGGGGATATGCGGAGCCCCTAGCTCACGGCAGATGAGTCTAGCAAGGAAGCGGCCAGGACGCTCTCCCTCTCCGGATTTCCTCGCCAGGCCACGGCTATCTAAGAATTTTTGTTCACGATCCGCCAGGGACCGGAATGTGTCTAATTCCACCCCTATAGATGCCAGGGTCTCAGGGGTTGAGAGTAGTGAGCATTGGGCCTCCAGGATCGATAGTTTGGATTCGCTTTCAGCGATGCCTCTCCGGGTTGTTCTGAGAATGCCATTTTCCTTGGACAGTGCTATACCTCTAATGTAAGCCTTAAAGGACTCCCATAGAATGGCCGCGAAGACACTGAACCTGTGTTTATTTCAAAGAACTCTTCAATAGCTACCTCGAGCTCGGAGCTGAACAAGGGGTAGAGGAGAGAATGGGGTTTCATCCTCCAGTGTCTAGTTCGGTCGCGGTCCGGACCCCAACCCATGGTAATGGTCACTGGCGAGTGGTCATATAGGGTTCTAGAAAGGATCATCAGTTGTGTAACATTTTTTATCAGTACATCTGAGATCACCCATCCATCAATTCGGGAATAGGAGTCATGCACCGAGGAGTAGAAGGAGTAGGCGCGAGAATCAGGGTGGAGGAGTCTCCATGCATCAACCATAGCGAGGCGGGGCAGGAATGACAGCGCAGTATAGGCTGCCTTGGTGAGTTGGCGGGGTCTGGACCCAGATCCATCGAGGTCCACGTCAAAAATTGTGTTGAAGTTGCCCCCCCAAAGAGTGGGAACTAGAGGGAAGCCATCGAAAAGGGATGCGAGATGTGCATAAAATTCTGGGTCATCTATGTTAGGGCCATAGATGTTCAGTAAAACCACCTCCCTGTTCTGAAGTGTGGCATGGAGTAGTACATAGCTACCCTGAGGGTCTATTTGTGAGGATATAAGAGCAAATTTAAGACTCTTATGAATAAGAGTCATGACCCCACGGCTTTGGGTAGAGAAGTTGGTAAAGTATCTTTGGGGACTCCACGTTTTAGCAAATCTCATACATTGTTCGGCACAGGCATGTGTCTCTTGCAAGAAAAGGATCTTGGTCCCATGACGTTCGGCCTGCAGCTGGAATTGTCTAATTTTCTTAAAATTGCCCAATCCCTGCACACTCCAGCTCATGAAAGTCAGGTTATTTTCAGCCAATAATGCAGCGGTGTTCGTTTCAAGAGAGTGTTAATATCCAATGTACCGATTTAGCAGCACTGTTGCCCCAGTCCTTCCACGTTACCCTGTGATCCGCCTCCGCTGCCAACACCAAGCTTTTTATAACATAACACCCAACGTATCCTAACCCCACCCACATCCCTCTCCCAACTAGAGGAATGACAATCCCCAAACCCTTGAACCAAATCCAAACCAGTGGCATCAACGCCTGGGGGCCTGCAGGCCGGACTGGTGGCTCTGCTCCGGGCAAATGGCAGATCCGAATAAAACATAGTGCCTACAATGAAGCTTCGTACGTAACTTGGAAAAGGTTTTTGCACATATTAGTGTGGCACAAACTTGTAGCGGTGAACCAAGCTGAGCTAATTAAGGAGTAAGAGACTAATATATTCCTGGCGCAGGGGGGTGTCCGGTGTCGGTGACCCCCCCATCGGGACAGCTGAGCAGTTGTAGGAACATGGTCGGAGGGTAGGGTCTGCATGGTAAATGTTCATCGATGAATCTGGAGGCCTCCTCCGGGATCGTAAAAAACAAAATACCTGGTTGGCGTGCTCTATGAGCAGTTTGGCGGGATATAGCATGGAGTATTTAATTCCATGGTCTCTGAGCCTTCTCTTCACCGCTAGGAAAGTCTCGCGCTCTCGTTGGACAGCCACCGAGAAGTCAGGGTAGAGGTGTATCCTTGCGCCACCCAGCAGAAGCTCTCCCTTAAGTCTTGCGGCCTTGAGGAGGGCATCACGGTCTCAGGAGTTCAGCACCCGAGCTATAATGGGCCATGGAGGAGCGCCCGGCTTAGGTTTAGCTGTCAGGGCCCGGTGTGCCCGCTCTATAGCAAACTGTGGGGAGAGCCTCGGTGAGTCAAGGAGCGACAGCAATTTATGTTCAACAAAGTCCTCCATTGGTTCATTGATACCATTCTCGGGAACACCGATAATGCGGAGGTTGCTACGCCTTGATCGGGATTCCAAGTCCTCATTTTTCTTCTCCACCTCAAGAACTCGGTTTGAAACAGCGGTGACCTCAGCACGCAAGGCACCCAGCCCATCCTAGGCGGAGTTCACCCTGGTCTCGACCTCCGACACTCGACTGTCAGTCCTTTCGATATGGGCCTTGATGGAGGATATGGTGCAATTCATGTCATTTAATTGCCAATGGAGCGTGGTGAAGCCCTTGTGGATGAATTCCATCATGTTCTGGGATTCCGGGGTAATAAGGGATAATGAGTTAGTAGGGGCCTGCCCAGGGACCTCTTCCGACGATCTCACCGGAGTCTTTGCAAACATATTGATGGAGCTCTGCTTTTTCCCGGCCCCCTTGGTCATTGTGGCGATGACAAGGGTTGAGCGGAGTGAGGGAGAGCTGGTGGTGCCTTGGTCAGTGCGAGAGGGGAACCGGCAGGATACAGCCCCCTGGGGGACCAAGTCACTCACCAATGCCGCGGGTGGCCGCCCAGGGTGACAGTAGGATATTGTATTCAACCCTGTCAGGAGAAAGGGGTCCCCCAGATTGTGCAGACGGTTGAATTGGTGTGCAGCGGCAGGCAGCCCTACCTGCCTACCGTACCCCAGGAGGGGGGACCTAGAGGATCAGGTAGGCGATCAGTGGGTCCGGTGACCGTGCTCTCGCTGGATGCAACTACCAATGCAGCCTATAGGAACTCGGCCTGTAATAGGGGAGATGAGGATGAAGACCCAAATCCCCTGCATGTAGTCAAAGGCACCCGTCGCAGGTCACCGAAGGGTTAGACGCGGTGACACCATTCCACCTCCACGGAGGACAGGAGCTCAGGCACAAGTATCCAGTTATATTTGCTAGGGAGATGAGGGTGAATGTCTCTCAGCCTTGTAGTATTTGCCTATAGGAAGGACAGGATGTGAACTCTGGAATAGGTGATGTAGTTCACAGGAGGCTCCAGTTAATATGTGGGGCGTACAGTCAAAGTAAATGGGAGGCCATAATGATGTAACCAGGGGTTAAGGCCCTTCCGGGCACAATACAAGAGTCTAATGCGGTCCAGACCGCGCGTAGATGGAGCGAGAGGATTCAGGTGAACCCGCGCTGCAGGGACACCTCGGGAAAAGGTGGAGCGGAGCCGCGACAGGGTCCAGGCCACAGTATGTCCTCAGATGTGAGCCACCGGGCCCCAGTGCGTTCTGTATCAAGTGTTCACGGTGTCCCCCCAGGGCGGCGCAGACCAGTATTATTGCGCCTCGAGGCTGTGCACTGCCGGTAGACAATCCGTGGAGCACTGCAGGGAAGGAGTGAAGCAGTGCCACTCCACGGGGGTGTTCATAGGGCCCTCTTCCGCCACGTACCTTATGGCCACCAGGATCTGGCAGCTTAGCGCGCGTCGTCAGGGGAGCGCAGTACCTGGTGTCCGCTGGTGTACCGCAGCTCCACCCGAGCGTTGAAGTCTCACTGATGGTGGGGGGGAGGCCCTCCACTGAACAGCCTCTCCGACGAAGCACAGTAATCGAGGGGGAGGGCCGGGCAGGGCCGATGCAGGGGCAGCCGGCTCCCCGAAGTGACGCCGGACCAGCACTCAAAGGTCGGTGCACACCCCAGGCCGCATAGCTCCAACGGCCGCATCCACCCACGCCGGTGATGAGCGGCCTCAGTGCACACACAGGCTGTCCCCGATCCTCACCTCCATCCAGAGCCGCGGAGGCGTGCCATCCCCCGGCGGGCCTCCGCAAGAGTAATGGGTATCTCAGGCACGCTGGGCGGATCAGTCTGTCTCTCCGCCGGTGCTGGATTTTGGCGTGTAGGTGCGCCGCCGATGGGGGATGGTTGCAGCGGTGCCCGATTACAAGGGTCCCCGGTACTGTTTTTTGTCGGGATTTGGACGGTGGGGTCCCTGGGCTAGCGGCTCGTAAATCGTGACAGCCAGGGCCGAGTCTTTGGTCGTAAAGGTGCCATATCAGGATCATGTTATCTGCCTTCCACGGAGCTCGAACTTCAGGCGGCCATCTTGTTCGGCGCTCAACAGCGCCCCCCCAGGACCGGAATGCATCTTAACCTCTGTTGATGATACAAATCCCCTTCAATACCCCACCTTGAAGTCTCTGCTGCTCTGATTAGCACTACAGCACTCCAATGCCACACAACTGCCTTTTACTAACCTAATTTTCGCCCACACAACTGGAAACACACCTCTACCCTCCTAAACATGTTATCCACCTGCTTCCAATCTACTTCCTTCTTCCTCTTTGTCAATGGCTTTGCCCTCTTCTTCTCGCTCCGATATGGACATGTTAACTTCCTGCTGAGTGCCACCACCAGTATCCTGCCTCCTACCATTCTACCCTATTTAAAGGGCCCCACATTCTGTAGACAATTTTACAATTATTCATTGGACAATCCAACTCATGAGATACTGAACCAGCTGCCCCTACATCTGCTTTCCCTCTGATGCATGAATGCATGAGCCAAGCAGTGTGTTACAACATCAGGCCAGAGCTGAGCAACAAACTGAAGGTGGGTCATGGCATTGGTTATCCCATTAGGGCAATCCAGCAGTGGTTAGTGAAATCTCTGCCCCAAATAGAGCCTATATAATTTAGGGTGAAAACCCTTTCATGGGTAAGATAAATATAAGCATAACCCACACTGAGTTTAGTGGAACACGTTTTATTCAGTGTTTATGGGCACATGTGTATTGTGCTTACTTTAGCAGAGTGCCATAATATCTGAAGGGGTTGTTTAGAATGATGATGCTAGAACAATGGATTGATTACCCCTTGTGATCGGGGGCAGTGGAGGACTGGATGTTTCATAGGCTAGAAGAGAGGGAACTAAGGAAAACAGGATGGATAGATAGAAAGAAATAAGGAGGAAGAGCCTGTGAACCGTCCTGTAGGGCTGCTAAAGAGCAGACAAGTCCGCTCAAGATTCTGGCAGAGGAGAGACAGGGGGGGGTGCCATGGAGACGGTGCGGCTTAAAAGATGTGTGTTGACTCTCTATAACACTCAGTGGGTAAGGAATATGATCCTGCCCGTAACTGACAGTCGCAGTCGTGACTAAGAAGTTATAGATTTTCTGAGTCCCTCAACTGCACAGAGGGTATTATGTTCGTGAGTTGCCTTTGGTGTGTGAGTGATTTGTATACCCAAGTATCTGAAGGAGTGAACTTCCCACGGCAGTCCCACGTCAGGTAAGGCAGATATGTCCCTGCCCTGGAGACCTCCCAAAGGGAATAGGCAAGAGTTTAGTTTGCTAAATGAGATTCCTGATAGGATGGCAAAGTTTTCCAGTGTGTCTAGTATTATGGGGAGATGGTGGTGTGGCTAGCAAAGATACAGTAAGACATCATCCACACATAGGGATATCAAGTGCCTAGGACCGCCGATCAGGATACCCACTGCCAGGTATTCCTGGTGCATGTATGCCACCAGGGGCTCCATTGCCAGGATGTATAGCATAGGTGAGAGGGGGCAGCACTGACAGGTGCCCCTTTGTATTGCTCAGACTTCAGATATTTTTATACCTGACTTTAGCCTAGCCGTCGGCGAGGTGTACAGGAGTTTCACCCATTGGATAAACCTGTCACCCAGACCAAAGCTCTTCGCAAAGAGATAAGCAGCTACTCCCAGTAGATGGAGTCAAATGCCTTAATCGCATCCAGGGATGCAACCACATAATGTTCCTGGGAGGAGCTTGTTTGGTCAATGATGTGCGGGATCCTGCAAAGGTTCAGAGCAGTGCTGCGACCAGGCACAAACCCGGTTTGGTCCACATGTAGTAGCGATGTGATGACTTTGCGAAGCCGTAATGCTAGAAATGTAGTGAGTATTTTGACATCACAGTTCAGCACAGCTAGAGGGAGGTAGGAGTCACACTGGTATGTTGGTTTTTCGGGCTTAGGGATTGGTGATTGGTATTATTAGGGTTTCTCTCATACCTCTCATAAACTCCATGGCGTCCACCACTGCATATACATGCAAACTTATCAGAGCAGGCAAAACATTTCTATCTAAAGACAGCTGCATTATCCTGGCCAGAGTCCTCATCCTTTCTAAACTAGACTATTGTAACTCCTACATTGGGTCCAATAAATAAATCACCAAGAGAATTCAAATGCTCCAAAACAATGCCCTCAGAGCTGCCCTGGGCGTTACAAAGAGAGAGCAAATTTCTGAGTTCAGAACACAAAATAATTGGCTATCCACGAGCGACAAAATCCAGATTAAAAATGCCTCGCTCACCTACAAATGTCTGAATAACTCTGCCCCTCTCTACTTCAGTGAGAGATTCTGTAGAAAATCCTCAACCAGGCCCACAAGAACAGCTAACTTGAACTGCCTCATTGTCCCAAGAATGAAGCTCTCCACGGTTGGGGGAGGTAGCTTCCCTGTAAAAGCTGCTCAGCTTTGGAACTCTATGTTACCACCATTACGAGCTGATCAACCATACATGCATTTCAGACAGAAACTCTTCAACTGGTTAAGAGCCCACAACCAGTAAGGTCTGACTCCTGCTTGTATGATAATAGACATCTGAGTGCTTTGCATTAAATTCTGTGTTATTATGGTTCTGTATTTTTATGACATGTTATAACTATATTACTGTATTCTTTGTACTTATATTTTGTAATATTGCCTTTAACTCAAGCTGCGAATCATCTTGTAACCTCTTCGCCCTGATACCTTCGGGTCGGGTGCGCAATACAAAGCAATAAACAAACAAACAAACTAACAAACCTCCTGGGAGTATACAGCACTCATATGCTTCTTCGAAACCTTTAGGAGTGTGGGAGAGAGGGTGGAATTATAGGCCTTGTAGAATTCCTAGGGGAACCCATCCGAACCCAGAGTTTTGCATGTGCGGAGGGGGACTTGCCTCGTCTGATTCTTCTATGCTGATCGCCTGGTCTAAGGAGGCGTGCTGTTTGTCAGTGAGAGTATGGTGTTTTATCAGGGAGAAGGCCTTCTCCAGATCCTCCTTTCGGGACTGGGTGTTCATGTCTATATAAGTGCGCATAGAAAAAGGCAAATGTGTCATTTATTGCCTGCTGTGATCTCCACTGGGCCCCACACTCATCATGCAGTAGTGTAGTTGGTGGCCTGGGTTGTTCTCTTTTACAGAGCCACACCAGGAGCCGCCTCGTTTATCCTCCTTAGTGTGCGCACGGGCTGTTTGACACATATGCCACACATTTGATCCCACGCCTATATATTTCAGGGTTAGCACAACAAGCATTTAAATCTATAAAATATCCCTTTTATCAGCATGTCTGCATCAAAACTCCTTATTCAAACTCATATTTTCTCATGTCCTCTCTACCAATTGTCAGAAGACAAACTTCAAATCAATCATGGGCAGAGAACATCAACCTTGGTCCTCTGCCCATTTTACCTCCATGCGTCGCCCTCTTAGACGCCTTGAGCATTGCTGGCTCAGACACCCCTCCCCTTCCAACCAATCTGCATACTTCTATTATCATTCCCTCCTCTTACCCTATCTCACCTCTTTTTTCAACACTTGTCTAGCTACATCCACCTTTCCTCCTCTGTTTAAGCATGCGACAATCATCCCCATTGTCAAAAGAATTTCAGCTGATCCCCGCCTTACATCTATCTTTCGCCCCATCTCTCCCCTAACCTTCCTTTCTAACCTTCTTGAACATATAGTCTACTCTCAACTCTCTACCTTTGTCTTCAAGCATTCACTCCTCCCCCTACCCAATCTGGTTTACGCCGTCAACACTCCACTGAAACTGCTCTCATCTCTGTTCTCAACTCTCTCCTTTCTGCCTGCTACTCTAAGCAATCCCCCATTCTCATCCCCCTTGACCTTTCTGCTGCCTTTGATACTGTTGATCACCTCCTTCTCAATTCTCGCTCATCCTTTGTCTTCAAAGACTCTGATCTCAACTGATTCTCCTCCTATCTTTCAACCACACCTTTGCAGTTTCCTGGGGTGGCCACAACTCCCCTACCTATCCTCTCAATCACGGTCTCCCCCAAGGTTCTGTCCTTGGCCCCTTTCTCTTCTCACTTTATACTTCCCTCTTATCTCCTATCAAATCCTCTTTTGGTGTTTCACACCATTTCTATGCAGGTGATACCCAGCTCTTTCTCTCCTTCTCTTCTTTCTCCTCCGACATCCATATGAAGCTTTCTTCTTGCCTCTCCGCTATTAAATCTTGGATGTCCTCTCACTTCCTTACCCTGAATATGGACAAAACTGATGTCCTATTCTTCCCTGCCAACACGCTTCTTCCCCCTTCCCCTCCCCCTTTCATCCTCTTTTCCCCTTCCTAACTCTCCTTCGCTCCTCATGCCCGTAACCTTGGTCTTCATATTGACTCCCATCTCCCTCTCTCTCACCATATTTCTCTTACTGTTAGATCTTGCCGCTTTCACCTCTATAACATCTGTAAAATATGACCTTTCCTAACCTTACATGCTACTAAACACTTAATCACCTCCCTCATCTTCTCCAGAGTTTTCTACTGTTCCACTCTCTTCTTCAGGCCTCCCCTCCACTCACCTAACCCCTCTCAAGTCTGTCTACCACTCTGCTATCCACTCTCTCTGCCTTCTCTCCCCTCAAGACTCCATCTCCTCACTAGGTTGGCTCTCCTTTCACTCCCATCTTAAATTCAATTTCCTCTGTCTCACCTTCAAATCCCTCTATGGTATTGCCCCTCCTTACTTCTCCTCCTCCTAACGTTCTATACTCCTTCCCACTCACTCCGCGCTGCTGATTTTTTCCTACTCAATCCTCCTCCTCCACCCTGTGCCCATCCCGCTTCCGCTCTTTCCAACTACTCACCCCTTTCCACTGGAGCCGCCTCTCCCACCCCATCCGCTCTATTTCCTCCTATTCTACTTTCCGCACTTCTATCTCTTCCACTCACCTCCCCAACTCCTTTTCACTTCCTCTCTCATTTCTCTCTCTTCCCCTTTCCACACCTCCTACAGCTTCTCTCACTGAGGTCCTCTCCACTCATACTCAACCACTTCACTCATTTAATTGTTACTTATACAGTTTTCTGGTTCTTTATTCTAATGTTATGTAATGCTTGTTGTATTTCTTGTCCTCTTGTAAAGCGCTTTGGCGTAAAGCGCTATATAAAAACCTAATAAATTCAAAAATTCCAGGTATCTTCTTTTCTGACTACCATTCACTTTCCATACTTATCCAACTACTTATAACCCCGGACTAAAACCCACCTCTTCTCACTTTAAATTTCAAGACAAGTATCTTTTCATTGAATCCATTTGCAAACGTTGCATGTTGTAGATCTTCTGTCCTGCCCTCAGCGCCCACCCCGAATCAATGCCCGTTCAAGATTCCACATGATCCACTTACTGCACGAAGCAATGGAAACCACCTCTTGCTGACATTTGCTCCACTTCAAACCTTCACATCTTTATTACAGCATCAATAAACAAAGACAATAAACCTAAACGGCACTTAAAATAATACATTTTGATTCCTTTATTGCACTCCATTCAACCTATTGTCATAGTGTCTCACGAATTAGTAGATTTTTGGCTGATCAGAAAATCCTTAAATGTCAAAATTGTGAGTGCCTCGTTATTAAAAAAAAAGAAAGAATTGGGAAAAGTGCTGTTTCTGAATTGCTGTAGTTAAAAAAAATGCTACGCTTTCATCCCTGTAATCACAAAACCTGTTACTCCAAAGAAGGCTGTTTCCACAGTGCTAAAATGTAAACCCAGTTCATTAAAGCCTACCTTGGAACAAAGAGGTACAATCTGGGTGTCCGTCATTTATCACACCACAGTAGTTCGCAATGAATAATAACCTATCGGTGGTAAAATTAAACACCTTATTATATTTTAACTGCCCTTATATATTGGTGAAAATAATGTAATTAGCACTTAACATTGGGCCAAATTATATTTTTCAATGCAAATCATTAATTAGGATTAGATTAGTCTGCATGAAATTGCACTGTGTCCTCTGCCGTTTTATCTGGCACAATATCATGAATCTCATTTTACATGAGATCTAAAGCAGAGTTCACTTGGGAATGCAGCATATTTAAAGCACTCGGATTAACTCCATTAAGATTGGCCATAATGCTGCAATTAACGACAGAATCAATACATGCGTCACGAACGGGGATTGGAGCAACGTCCATGGGCAGAGAGCAGGTCTGCATTGCACAAAAACTATTCAACAAGCCTTTTTGCATTCTCTGCATATTCCCGTATTATATCCGTCAAATTAAATAGCGGGTATGCTGAATGATATGCGTTTACCTGTGTGTCCCGGTCCCGGTCCCATTCCAGTTACAGCACCAAATCTATCTATAGTAATACACATGCTGCATCATGTGTTTTTGACCAATGGAATGAGTTGCTGCAATGCCATCAGAATGCTCATCTCCCAAAAATATTATACAAGACACTACACTGGTACCTTGCTAGTGCTCTCCATGTAAAGTCTGCACTCTAGAAGAGTTGAGTTCTACAGTTAGTACCATAAAGTAAAATTCGCACGAACCAAATGCAACCGTTCACATCTAGAAAATGCAATCCTGGAAGCCTGAGGCATAAAAGGTTGTTGCTGTGCGTCGGCGGAGATCTGGGGGTTGCGGTGTCCAGACCACCAGCAAGAAGCAGCCGGAGGCCTGAAAACCCAGCAGGCAAGTGTGTGGTGGAGGGTGAGCATAGGTGTACTGCTCAGCAGAGGCAGAAGGGGACAGGGGTAGACGCCCGAAAGGGGCCGGGAGAGGGATGTAAACAAAAGGCCAACCTTGCGGGTGTTGCCTTCTCGACCTGGAATCTATAAGGTCGGCCCCAAACCAATTCAACTGATTGTAGCAACATTATAAAAAAAATTTAAAAAAACGACCTCAATGTTACGGTACAAATAAAAAGAAGCTAATTTGATTTGTACTTACATGTGTTCAATATTTGGACAATTCCAGGCACGGAGGGATTCACTTGGTTTCCATGGAAGTTTAAATAACTTGCAAAATAAATACATTTGCCACATACAATTTTATGAACATTCAGGAACACTGTGCATAAGGCAGCCCAATAGTTCTGGTGTTGCCCACTGTCTGTAGTATGGATGAGACACCGAGGCAGTGGGCAAACAGTCATGGTAGTTTCACATTCTATACCCAACCACTTAAATGACAAATGGTGCGAATACATTTGCTTTAGTCCAACGAAAATCAAATCGTCTCCAGAGCCAATACCATCACACTGTCCATGGCTTCCCACAACCACTGTGTGCCTCCAGGAATCCCACACGTGGCTGTCCATCGTAACCCATGAGGCAAATGGTGATGCAAAACTCTGGCAACTCCCTCACAGAACCGTGCCAGTAGGCGCATCAAATCTCTGGCCTGATCATCCCCAATAAACAGATCCTTGCGCTTTGCATCCATTTCTTTCCAATCGTTGCATTTGTATTTATTTTGTGTCTATAAGTGCTTTACAATTGTTGATAAATTGGTGCAATAGGAGGTATGATGACAAAAAGAGCAGGTTGCAATAGAAATGAATAGAACAAGAGACTACCAATAAAGCAAGAAATGTATTGATGAATCATAATGCAGAAAGAAAAGGAAAGTCTGGCAACATGAAAAAAGTTACAAGACAAAACAGCAGTCACATCAAACACCAGGAAAACAAGATAAGGGAGGCACATTTTTAAAATCTAAAAGAACTTAAAAAGATGTGCTTATTAACTAAGCACACCAGTCACCAACCCATGGATGACTCCACCTGAATATTCGGCACACGATCATAACAACAAACAAGCAAAGTTCTGCCAATCGACCCCATAGAAAGAACAGGAGAACGACGGCCAGACAACCAGGGATAGGGTGGATGTCACAAGTCCAAGTTGCCAACCCGGTTCCCAAGTGCAGCTTCTCAGGGTCCACGACAATTAGGTCCAGCAGCAGCACCTGGCTACACCACTCCGAATGAAAGCCATCGACAGCGGGACGTGCACAGCAGTTCCTCCACCGCTCTGCTCCACTCACCACCAGTGAGGCACCAGCGGTGAAGAGACCATAGCCACAACGGCTGACTAGCGGCAGCCTTGAGCCTCCTGCACCCCCAAACTGCTGCAAGCTGTGTCGACCTGCAGGCAAAAGGTCTCTGCGGCAGCTCTAGCACTTTCCTCGACTGTAGCCCGCCGCTGCACTGCCATCTTGCTTTGTTCCCACCAGCTTGGTGGCTCCCCCAGGACACTCTGATCCACAGATTCCCTTCCCCGAGCTTAAACTCTCCCTGTAGCCATTCCTTATTACCCTGACCACCAGACATCTAAATCACCATTGACGAAAACCTACCTACTCAGTATTTAGGCTACATACTCCTACTTCATGCCTGTTGACACGTTTCTTGTTTTCACTGTCCTTCAGAAATAAAGGAGCCCCTCACCTTTACCTGCAGCATCTGACAGCCAAGGTGCAGTTCTCTTCTCCTGCGCTCCTCACAACCGTCTGACTAGTAGTCCAGAAACCTAGACTGTCCAGATTTACATTTTAACGGATGCAAACCAACTGAATTCAAATGTCTGCTTTTCAGTGGAAACCGGAAAAACAACAATTTGTGTGCTTTGCATTTGCTACAATTGCTACCAGGAGAGTTAAAACACTGGAGAGATAGCCAGGGAAAATAATCCAATCAATTACTACTGGGTTGGGTGTTCTTAAAGCTTGACACCGTTGGGTTGCTGGGAAAAGAACGTTGATACCTGCTTTATCAAAAATACATATGTTTAAGTAATAAAATACAAATTCACGGACTTTGGGTGAGAACACAGACAATCCCCAAATAGCACATTCCATCATGAGTCTACTATTATTGCAAGACCAGAGAAGAGCATTATGCGAAAATATCTTTCTACACTTCAGTAGCAAACAACAAATATAAAACCCAAATGCAGCTGTTTTAGAAGCAACATCTGAGAAAAAGACGTCTTGTTTCTCATTGGGAGCATATATAGCTATTTTGGTAAGTAGATGGCCAAACAGCATGCCCTTAACCATGAAGGAGCAGAAGCTCGGGTCTTTAAGGATGGAATGAGAGGCAGACAGAACGTTAGGTTATTCTCCAAGTCAGAGATTTTATTAAACAAAAATGGGTTGGAAAAACACCTCTCTAGCTCTAAAGAGGATTTTCCCTACTTGAAAAAATGAAAACTAAGGATCAGTCTACGCAAAGTAGTCCGTAACTTAAAAGCCGTCCTTCTGTTCAAAACATTCTAAGGTGACCCTCACACTAGAAACAAAAAAACAAAGGGTGCATGGAAATGTCTTTGACTTGATATTAGAAAATAGTGTTCACAACCAAATATATAAGGATAGCTTCAACAAAAGGGGTTTCCAAGGAAAGACCCTTGGATCCAGAGGGTGGTCCCCTTCCTGTTAGGCAGAAACCTGTGCAGTTCTCTTAGGGACCACTGCAAAATATTTAAGACTACAGGTGTTGGCAGTAAACCCACTTGGTAGCAGTCTGTACCACCCAGATTTACCTGGTAGCTGTGGCTGAGCAGTCAGACTTCCCTCAAGAAGAGTTAGACAGTATGCAAAGTATACACAATAGGCACTCAGATACATTAATACAAGCACACACTGACCAGAGCTTTGGTATCAAAGTATATAATTATTTATTTAAAAACACACAGTTTGAAACACTCCAGCACTCTTGTTGTAAAATATTCTAAACACAGTTACTATTGTAATATGTACACCCCTTTTTCCTTATCAGATAAGTCACAGTAAAACACCACTTATTTTCATACAGAGGTGAGCGCTTAACTAGATGACACTCCAATAAGTTTGTGAGAAAGGGAGGGAAAAAGACAGAATATGGAAAGGTACACCACTCTAAGGTTCGGGAACACTGTGAGCAAGGCAGAAGAGCAAAAGTCACTGGTGAGCCAAAGTCCAAAGGCTGGGCCCACTCTTAGAGAGAGCGGAGCACAAATGCGCCCAAGATCACACAGTTACTCTAGGCTTAGAAAGTCTTGCAGAGAGTTCAAAAAGAGTTTAGAGAGGCTTAGGAAAGTTTAGCCAGGGTGTCCCAGGCTAACCCAGGTTCGAAAGCCGGGGGCTAAATCTACCCCGTACAGTCGGTAGCAAGGGAAGCCAGGCGGGACACGGTACCTTAAGTGGGAAGGATCCTCCAGCGGTGGCAGTTGTTCCTGGCAGTGGGTGCAAGTTGCGTCGTCGTCCAGGGGAAGAGAAGATCTCGACTTGGAAGAAAGATGAAGGTCGTTGCACTACCAGGGAAGAAACCAGCCGCAGAGTTTTCCGGTTAAAGGTGGTACCTTTGTTTCGCGGTCGTGGTAAAACGTGGTATCCCGGTTGCCGGGGTGCTTGGCACAGGCAAGGCGGCCACGAGGTACGTCGGGAAGGCGAAAAGACGGTGAAACTGGTTATCCCCACCAGTCAAAGGAAGAAGACTCTCCGGCGGGAGATCTCCTCTGTCGTTGGGAAAAGTGGTGAGGCGGTCCAGCAGAAAGCAAACACAAGAAAGAGTCCTGTCTATGGAGTCAAAGTTAATTGCAATTTGATTATATGCAAAAGAAATTTGAGGTGTATCTGATCCTATATTGTAGCCTTATTTATGCATATCCAAAGGATAGGAGTACAAACAAAGGAGTAATAATACACATGCACTCGTGTAAATTAAATTAAACCTGAGGGTGGTTTTTATTTTCTCTCCTCGGTCATTAAATCACTTTTTTTAAAAAGGAAACAAAAATTGGATTGTCACTTCCAATATGAAAGACAGAAATTGCATTTATACATTGATACAATTGTTCCGCATATTCACAAACATAATGCACGGAGACTTTTGCGGCATGCATAAAACAGAACCTGAATGAATGGATACATGAATATGCCGTGTGCTGACATTCTTTGAGAAAGACCAATGTACAGGCAGATTTTTCTTGTATTTAGTACATAACTTGTTCTTCTCATAATTTTTTTTTTTTTTTTTAAAAAAGTTTATTGATTTTTCAACACAAACAACAATACAAACCAAACCGTAGTGCAATTAACAATATTACAATAAAGCATTTAATCATTAGTGCGCACTACCTCCCTGATCCCTCCCCCCTCGCGAGCCAGTTTCCATGTCACATTCCGTATCTGCCGCACATGAGCGGGCCTCGTTGTCATCCGACCCTCCCGAAGCCATCCCTGTCCCAAATATGCAAGATATCAAAGTCCTCCATGCCATCAAAGAGGCCAGTTCCTCCTCCCAAGACCTACAACTCGCCTCCTGCCACACTGCTGTCTCGGCCTCCGCCCATTTCTGTAGGTCATTCCACCACACCTCAACCCGTGGCTTGCTACATTTTTTCCAGCCCATGGCTATTCTCCGTTTGGCCAGCACATACGCCAAGTCTTTCAGTTTACACACATGTTTCTGCTTCCTAGGTCTGGAAAACCCACCCAGCAGGCATGCCCAGGCGGTGTCTATGGCAAGCGTGACCCCTTTCTCTCCTAGCTTGCGCGCCACCTCCCTCCAGAACCCCTCGATCACTGGGCATGCCCAGAACATATGCGTCATGTCCGCATTTTCTTCGTCGCATTTAGGGCACGCCTGTCTGCCCGCATTCCGGAATTTGGATATCCGCAGTGGGGTCATATACGCTCTGTGCGTGACATATAGCTGTACCTGCTGCAGTCTGGCATTTCGAGATACTTTCCTGTGGTATCTTAGAGCCCGTTCCCACATCCCATCTCCCATCTGGGTCCCCACCTCGCACTCCCATTCCGATCGTAGGCCTGTCAATTCCTTCCCAACCTTCAACATCACCATCTCATACAACCTAGAGATCTCATGTCCCCCTTCCGTCGTGTCGTATATCCCTTCCAGCGTAACCTCCGATTCGTCTGCCAAGGTAAATTCAGGCCATAGTTCCCGAATTTTCCTCCCCAATCTGTGGTATGTTACATATTGGCCTCCATGTAATCCAACCTCCCCGCTAAGTTCCTCAAACGCTCTGATGGCACCCTCCTGCCACACATCACCCAATGTCACCAACCCCACAGATTCCCAATAGGTCCTAATAATCCCCCTCAGCTGTCCGTCTACCCCCGCCAGGGCAACTAGTGGAATCTGCGGAGAACACGGGAGTGGGTCTCCCATCAGTTTGCATGCTCGTCTCCACATCTTCCATCCCAGCCTCACCATCGCCGGGTACTTTCTCGTAACAGTTTCTGGCAACCAAATGACCTCCTTCAGGAAAAATGGGGCACAATCATGCCCGAATAATCTAAGTTCTGGGGTCTCTTCGTCGGAAAGCCATTTGGATACAAACTGTAGTTGGCTCGCTATGTAATAAGCCTCAAAGTTTGGGAGTCTAACTCCCCCTTTTTCATGAGAGTTCTGCAACTTCCAGAGTGCTACCCTGTTTCGAGTGCCATGCCACAGGAACTCTCTGCAAACCCCATTTATTTTAGCAAAAAAACCCTTAGGGATCATATATGGGATGTTACTAAAGTAGTGTAGCAGCCTAGGCAGAACCACCATTTTAATCATTGCTCCACGCCCCATCATCGCCAGGGGCAACTTCTGCCAGAAACTCATGCATGCGCGTATCTTCTCAACAGCCATCTCAGTGTTACACTTATGTTCTTTCTCTACCGTGTGGTAGACATCTATTCCCAGGTAACGAAACGTGTTAACTGCCCAGGGCACCTGTAGCACCGGCAGCCTCTCTATGGGGACACCCGTATAGCAGCCCAATGGGAAAATGTTCGACTTCTGGGGGTTGACCGCTATGCCTGACAACCTCGCATATCTCCCCATCACGTCCAGGATATACTGTAAATTCTCCTCCGGATGACTCAGGTACAATAACAAGTCGTCCGCATACAGGGATATCAGATGCTTTTCCCTCCCAATCTCAATACCCACAATGTCGTACTGCTGCCGCAGGTACAGTGCCAGGGGTTCCAGGGCCAGGATATACAGCATCGGGGACCAAGGACACCCCTGTCTAGTGCCTCTGCTGAGTTGCCATCTCTCGGATATGATTGCCCCCGTCCGGACCCTGGCCAGTGGAGCACTATACAGCAGCTCCGCCCATCTAACGTATCTTGGACCCAGTCCGTATTCTCTCAAGGCCGTCAGCAGCCACCCCCAATTAACCGAATCGAAGGCCTTTACAGCATCCAACGACACTATCGCCATTTCCCCGTCGCTAATGGATCCCATCTCTATCACCCGGTGGAGGCGTCTGTGGTTTTGGGTAATATTCCTCCCCGGGACATACCCTGTTTGGTCCGGGTGTACCAGTTTGCCTATCACCCTCCGCAGTCTGTTTGCCAGGACAGCCGTTAGTATCTTGCTGTCCTGATTCAGCATAGATACTGGCCTGTACGACCCACAACTATGCCTGGGTTTATTGGGCTTAGGGAGCGGTACAATGACCGCCTCTCTGAGCGATTCCGGCAACCTCCCCGTCTCGAACGCCTCATTGAGCATATCAAGCATCGGGGGGAGCACTTCCGCTCCAAAGGTTTTGTAAAATTCGCTGGGCAGGCCGTCCGTCCCTGGGGTCTTACTAGTGGGTAGTTGCCGGACAACCGCCTCCAACTCCTCCAATGTTATCGGGGCATCTAATTCCTCTCTTTCTTCCGTGCTTATCCTGGGCAGCCCAATATCTTGCAGGGTCTCCAGCATATCCTCCCGGTCACCGCCACCCGGATCCCCGTACAATTCCCTATAGTAATTCACAAATTGTTCGTTTATGCCCTCTTGGGTATCTATCTGCTTCCCATCCTCTCTAGTAATCGTCCTAATCGGGGGTCTCGGGGTTTCTTTCTTATATAGCCATGCCAGGAGACGGCCCGTTTTGTCTCCTCCCGCGTGTTGTCT
This sequence comes from Ambystoma mexicanum, assembly GCF_040938575.1. Classification (NCBI taxonomy): domain Eukaryota; kingdom Metazoa; phylum Chordata; class Amphibia; order Caudata; family Ambystomatidae; genus Ambystoma; species Ambystoma mexicanum. The sequence goes on along the minus strand of NC_090934.1, from coordinate 684,875,029 downwards.
CTCAATATATTTTTTATAGTTTAGGTTACAGAGCCTCCCCCAATGTTCCGTACACTGCTGTTGCAGTTTAAGCACCAGCTCGTTGTCTATGGGCTCGCTCTTCAACGCCCGTTCCAACTGGCTTTCTGCCCTCTGTAAATCAACCAGGACCCCATTCTGCAAGCCTTTCGATTTGGCAATCGCCACCCCTCGCATCACAACCTTAAAAGCCTCCCACAGAGTTCCCGCCGAATCAACGCTGCCAGTATTGGTATCGAAATAACTAGCTATTTCCTCCCGCATATCTTCCCTGAAAACCTGGTCTTTAAGCGCCTCTGCGCGCAGACGCCACGTCGGGATCCGCGCTCTGGGGCGGCCATATTGCCAACCCACCACCAATGGCGAGTGGTCCGATAGGACCCTCGCTTTATATTCCGCCCTGGACACCTCTGTCAAGACATCCGATGTGGCAAAGATATAATCAAGCCTGGTGTGCAACTGCTGCGGGGCCGAGTAGTGTGAGTACTGTCTCACATTGGGGTGCTTAGTCCTCCACACATCCTCGAGCTCGAAGTCTCGCAGCAGCGTCCGCAGCGCCCGGGCTGCCGGGGCGGGCCTAGTCACTTTATCGTCGGATCTATCCATCCCCGGCTCCAACACACAGTTAAAATCCCCTCCCCAGAACACCGCACTCCCAACACACCAGCTCAGGCTGGCACTCATAGTCCGATAGTACTCTGCCGTGCCCTGGTTCGGGGCATACGTGTTCACTACACACATCTCTTTATTCTCGATTGCCCCTCTTACCATAGCCAGGCGCCCCTCAGTATCCAAGATTTCCTGCCTCAGTTGAAACGGGACATGTGGCGCCACCCAGATCAGTACACCTCTGGCATAAGCCGAGTACGTGGATCCCACCACCGTTCCACCCCACTTTTTCTTTACCAGCTCCAGTTTATCTCGGGTCAAATGCGTTTCTTGCAACAATGCGATGTCTATCTTTTGCCTTCTCAAGTATAGCATGACTTTATTCCGTTTTAGATAGCTATTGAGACCCCTGACGTTCCATGTTAGCAATTTTAGCTCCCCCATAATTCACTGGTATCCTGCCCACTCCCCCCCAACCCACCCCGCTCATCCGTGCCGTCCAGATATCTCATCCAAAATGTACTCCCAGGGCTCGCGGTCAAACTTAAACTCCCCAACGCTATGTACACCCCAACTTTCCCCGCACCCCCCATTCCCCCCACCCGTCCCCCCAACACCCTCCCCAACTGTTGCCCAGCTCCACCTCGGGAACTCAGGCCCCCCCACATCTAGTTCTGGCTGTTACACACAGAGCCCAGTAGGGTAAAGTCGCCCTAACGGCCACTTAACTAAAAAACACTAAATGGGGGTGAATGGACTAGCCCCGAAAGGCTCCTTCGTATAACCACAGGTACGGTGCAAACAGTGCATTGATCATTCAGTTCCAGGCCCGACCTCCCCCGGCCATAACAGTAACTATATTCAAGTCCCATAGTCTTCTGGCTGCACTCTTTATCGTCGTAGCGCACTTAACTCTTATTGCCACCTTCATCAGCCTGGACCTCCGGCTCCTGGGGGCTGCCCTGCATGTCCAACCAACCCATGGCTTCCTCAGGCGACTCGAAAAACAAGGATCTGTTGTTGTGGATCACCTTCAATTTGGCCGGGTAGAGGAGCATATACTTCTTCCCCGCCTCTCTAAGTCTCCTTTTGACCGCTGCAAAGTTCATCCGACTCCTCTGCACCATCATGGTGTAGTCTGGGTAGGCCGTTATGGTGGCCTCCCCCCTCTTGATGGTTCCTCCTTTGCGAAAATGCTCCAAAATCCTCTCTCTGTCTCGGTAGTTAAGGATTTTGGCTATCATTGGCCTGGGCGGACCGCCCGGCGGAGGCCTCCTGGCCAATGCTCTATGCGCTCGCTCCACCGCAAAACCCTGCGACAGCACTCCCCCAGTGATCTCTTGGAGCAACATATTCTCAATGAAGTCCGTGGGGTTGTGACCCTCCAATCCTTCCGGGATGCCCACTACACGGATATTATTCCTCCGGGCGCGCCCTTCTGCTTCTTCGGCCCTGTTCTCCAGGTTGCGCACTTTCTGTTCCAAGACATGCAGGTCGGCCTTGTGTGAGGCGCAATCTGCCGTGTTGGCGCTCCCCTCCTTTTCCAGGCTCTCCGTGCGCTCCGACAGAGTCCTCACATCTTGTCGAAGTAGGTTCACCTCCTCCCGAACTTCTCCCACTTTGAGGTCAAGCACTGTTTTCAGGTCCGCCACCACCATTTCGAGCTTGGCTTCCCAAGCGGTTTTCAAATCCGCTTTCAATTCTGCGAGCGCAACTAACACGTCCTGATTTGGGCTAGCGGCGGCCATGCCGCCTGCAGATGGCTTCTCCTTGCTCCGAGCACTTTCTGGGCCTGGTGGTGTCTTGGTAAACTCATCCAATGTGGGTTGTTTCACTTTCTGTCTGACGGATTTATTCGCCATTCCACCACCACTGTATGTCGCGGGCCCGTACACTCCCGCCTCACCCCCACCCCGGGAGAGAGGAGCCCACCTTCCGCTCGCAATGGAGCGAGTCGCTTCTCCCGCACCAAGTGTACCTCCGCAGTCACTCCTTCCGCCACTCGACTGGGTCCCTACCAGCGAGTTCCTACACAATGTGGGCCCTCCGTCCCAAGGCTGCCGCTTGACCAGCACGCGATGCTCCGGCACCCAAGGCGGGTGGTCAGCTCGGGTGGGTCCTAGTGCCGACCACTGACCGTCACTGTCCAAAGCCCGTGATAAGTAATCGGTGCCCACCGAGACTCGCCGGTTCTCTCCCAGAGGCCATTCTCACACTTCACAGCTTACTTTGCCACCGATCACTACGAGAATGCCTCTTCATCGCCCCGCATGTATCTCCTCCGTTGTCCGGCATGGCCGCCATCTTCCCTCCGTCCGGGCCGTGACTCCCGGATCTTCGATCGCAATTTTTCTGTTGTTGCCGGGCTTACGAAGGATTCAGCTCCTCAATATTTATGCAGCATACATTCATGGACGGGTTCCTTCGTTCCTGACTCGCGAAAGTTAGTCTCAATGCACTTTTACACAGGATAAATGCAGGATCTTCAGGAGCTCTTCCAAGAGCGCGTCCTCTCACATGGCTTCCAAGCCACGCCCCCTGTTCTTCTCATAATTCACCTAATATCAACACCAGGTAAAATACACATTTACCTCGAACGGATAGAAACAACAAACAATTATTGCTCTAAACACAGGGCCTTGGATAGGTCTGACAAAAGCCAAGCTAGAGGGTGACCAAAGTGGATCGACGTCCCTGACATAAATCGAACCCAAGATTGTAAAGGGGGAGGGGGGACCTAACAGCAGAAGGTTGAAGGGTCCCTGGACGTTTCGGCTAAACAGTGGGTCACAGCCTTCTTCATGGAGCCAAGGTATGAGATCCCCTGTGAAAGATGAAGGGCTCCGGTGGTGGTGTCGTGGCAGGTCGGCTCAGCTTCTCCCTCATCGGATTCTTAGGTCCTGTGGCGACTTCTGAAGTTCCAGTCCCCAAAGCCCTGCTTTTATGCAGGAAACCCCCATTCACTCAGCCTAGCTGTCACTCAAACATGCTAAGTGGTGAGCCGGCCGGCTCACGACTTGGGCCAATCAGGACGGAGTGCGACTTGAGTTGCCTAGGCAACTCAGTCCAGGGTGCCTAAATCCCCCCCACCCCTCCTAAGTACCCCAGACAGAGTGGCACCACTTTGGAGGGCTTCTGTGGAGAAGCCCGCCAAAAAGTGGAACAAAGGGCTCGACTTGGGTTGGAGTCACAGAAGAGAACACAAACGCCATTTTAGAGTCAAGTTTTGGCAAAAAATACCAACCAGAGAATTAATATTAATTAAATAAACCGGCGGTATGTTCGAGGCTACCGTAAATAATTAAATAAAGATAGTAGCCTAAAACAATGGGAAATCCCATAGGAAAATATTCGCGGTTGAATATAAAAAGTAGTATCCACTGCCACCAGCCAAAACTCGATCAGGGGGGACAGAGACGTGCCCCCTCGACTAACAGACCCTGGGGCAATTGAATTGCCCCAGCCAGTACATCCACAATATGATGGTTTGTACTGGTTCTGTTCAGAATTTAAGACTAGTCAAGTCAATGGTGACTTTACATGCCCTGGGAGACAGTAGTCAGTCCCAGGGTATGGAGTCTATACTGGGGGGTCACTATGACACCCCTGTGTCACTGCACTGAGGGTGCTGTGTAACACACATCACAAAAACACATGAAGCCCTATGGAGTAAAAGACCCCGTAGCCCATTAAACACATCTAGAATCAAAGAAACAGACTCAAATCATGCCCAAGAGTGAGGGTAAAAGAGTCTCACTCTTGGCAGGAGAAAAAAATAAACCCCGAAAATCCAGCAAAGCTGCTGGGGGACTCACTAGGTTAGGAAATTCAGCCTAAACAGAGAATTCTCCCTAACACTTCCCCAGGATTATTAGGATGGTGAAACGTGTCTCTTTATCCAACGGTTCCTCTGTCAAAACGTGCATCTTTATCCCACAACTCCTTTTTGTGAAAAAATGTCTCTTTATCTAACAGTTCCTTTGTGTCCTGGTACTGGATTCACAAAGTTCTTGTTCAAACAGTAAATCCCATAACAGTCTTCTTTAGCTTCAAACAACACATTCCATAACAGGCTCTCTTTAGCTCTCCTTGCTACTTTAGCAGATTGCCTGGTATACTCCCCTGCTAGGAATTCTTCTATGGGCGTTTCAGATCCCCTGCTATACTCCCCTGCCAGGTATCTTCCTGCAGTGTCAAACTCTTTATACAACTTCAGGTGCCTGGTATACTTCTCTGCCAGGACTTCTTTGGCAAAAGTTCACGAGGTGAGGGTCTTCCATTATCCCCCCCCCCCCCTTTTCCTCTCTCAGGCTTTGCTTCCCAACTGCCTTGTGTACCTACCAGCGCTTCTGCAAAGGTTCACAAGGTGCCTTTCTCCTCCCCCCGCCCCCCGTTTAACTCTCCGAGGCTTTTCTTCCCAACTGCCTGGTAATTGTTTCACTGTTCTTTTCACTATACCATAGTGGCATATACCCTGAGGGGTTCAGTATATTTGCCTAAGGTAGCACTTCAACTCTCCGTCACATTGACATCTCATACATCCATGCTTGCCTGAGGCTTGTTGCAGCACTTTGCTTTGTTTTCAAATGTTCTTCTTATTGGTGTTTAAACGTTTACTCTTCGTTGATTGCATTTAAACAAGCTTTGTGCCTTTGTCATTTGCAACTTCATTCAGTTCACACATTCGCTGGCATGTGCATTGTAACTCCCTGGGGTCCCCTGCTGCTCTAGGCAGACTCAGTGGGTCTTCTTTGCGTCTCTGAACTTGCTCGCACTTCGACAGTGCTGCCCCTTCCCCGTCGGGGATGTGCAGATGTCCTGTCAGCATCCGATGCGGCTCTGTGAGCAACCCCCGACTACCCTGGACCAGAGAGTGCTGTTCGCTTGGCCGGTCGTATTCCCTGGAGTTTCTGCGTAGCCTCCAGCACCTCCATGGCTTTCCTTCCTCTCTGTTTCGCTTTCCTGCTCGCCACACCGGTTTGGATACCTTGCAGTCAGGAGCCCCAGCACAGGGTTCCTCGTCCTCTGCTGCACAGCTCCTGCCTGCACTGCCTCTGCCATTTTTAAATGTCCTGCTCACTTTAAAGCTAACAAAACAACTAGCCTGCACGTTAGACTTCAAGTTTCTCTTGATCTGCATAAACGCCTTTCTCTTGTTCCTCGTCTCAGTACCTGAGGATTTATGGGTGTTCAAGTCCATAGATGTTGCAGAATTTCTGGGACATATGTTGTTCAAGGATTTTACAAAGACATATCAAAACCAGATGTTACATAAGAATTGTGAGTGTTTGAGTTATAAATGGGAGCCTGTCTAGAGTAATATAGAGGACAGGTTTTCTGACTTTTCCGATAGGTTGGAACTGTTAGGTGACAGTAAGCCATTAGGGTCTCAGGCACTATAGAGTCTTCCTCAGAGGAAAGAGGGTAATACTGCATCTCATTCAAAGGGGTCACCACCTCCCCTTGGTAGCTGTCTCCTCCCCTGTGATCCTCCCTCATATATTCGCCCCAAGGGCCAGGATCAGATAGCGGCTGCCATCCCCTGGCCACAGAGGAGGAGGTCACTGCGGGGAAGTCAGCGATTACTCTGCTAGATTAATCACAGATTCCTGAAGTAAAGCCAACTGTGATCCCAGCTGTAACAGCCTGGAGAGAATACCACAGCATTTCACGGGGGAGTTTAAGCCCTAAACGTTTAGAGAGACTAACATGATTTCAGTTAGGCACATTGGGGTTGTATTTATCAGTAATCAGTTTCCATTCCACAGCTAAACACGTTAACAACTTGCCATTCAACCCAACCTCCTGCAACATTAAATGTATAGAAAACAAAACCTATATCAACTGTGAACAATGAGTTCTCGATGAGCCATTCAAACAGCAATAAGTAATCAAACTAGTTGCTAGTTGTTTTCAGCATTACCCAGCAGGGGGAAGTTCTGTGGCAACATAAGGATTAGTTAGGAACTAGTAGGTGCTTTTATATTGTGTGCCTAATAGAGTCAGCCATTTATTTCCACGGCAATGGAGTGGAGCTACACAAAAACAAAAAATCTAAATCATTTCAAGTAGGAACAAAAAAAAATCAGAGAGTAGAAGTTTCAGGATTTGCATGTGGGTCCACAGGTTGCTTGGAAGCAGTCATCCTTGTTTTCCTTGCCTACCATGACCGGTGTTCTTCCAGGTTTTCTTGTTCTGGGTTTCGGGATGGATGATTTCTCAGGCTTATTCTGGGACTCTGGGTGACGTAAGATTTCTGCCTCTAGAGGAGAATTGATGGACATGGGGTGGTTATCCTGAGAGAATGTGAGTATGTTGTGGGGACTACAGTGGTATTTTATCCCGTTAGCTTGAAGCCTGTAGGTGACTTTTGTGAGAAGTCAGACACGTGAGAAGCACATTTAGGTATACGTTTGTCACAAGTCGCCGTTTTATTAAACAAAATGCGTGAGACAAATGCCTAGCTTTCCCTAGCCTAACAGAGGTTTCCCTACCTAACAAACTATAGCTAAAGGAAAATTACCTATTGTCCAAACAAAGTTATAACCAAGAATCCTTGTGACCAGGGTTGGATCCCCTTCCCCTTTCAGTTTCAATAAAGTTATTTTCATAAACCAAGATTCACTTTGAGTAGAGGTGAGGGGTGCCGCGGTGATATTGATCCCGGCGGGAAGCTCAGCAACAGAGCGGGAAACGTCCTGACTCTGGCGTATCCCGAACGTACTGCTGCGTGACTGAAGGACTGAAAGACCAGAATACCAGAACGTCGCAATCAGAGGTGTCCCGGTATACATGCAGCATATCGGCCTGGAAATTGCGAAACGGTTAAACGGAACTGCCCTAAAATTACAAACAAAGCTGCAACATTGTCTTTGCCCCAGCAAATGAAGTGTGGCATTGCAACTACAATGGCACAAATCTGAGACACTGCTGTGATCAAAGCTACAGGATCTGATAGTAGACTCTTGAGGTAGGCTGCCTGGCTGCGAATCACAATAAGATTGTTGTATGACCCGATACTACACCGCAAAGCAGGAACCTTGCCCACATCTACTTGATGAATACCTTCAAGTCCTGGTAATCTATCACGCAGGCCCAAATACTGGGCTGCGGACTGGATGCTCCCCAGCAGGCAACCATAAGTGGAGGGCTCTAAAATATAGCAAGACACTGGCAGGTGCATTCGGCGCTGCTCTGAAAGCACTGCAACCTTCCCCGCTTCTGCAGTACTTGCATCTTATAATGAGTGGCACCCACACTCTCTGCATACATTAACTCGGTGGGTCTCAAGTACTGCAGAGACACTGGGAGTGGTTCTCATGCCTAAAGTCACGGGCTGTCAAGCTGCCGCATGTGTGCCCCCTGACACTGTGCGTTAAATACTGAGCAGTACAGCCTGTTCACTACTACACATGCAGTGTTAACGCCACACATGCTTATGCTACGATCCTACTAACCTAACACGGCAGACACTGTTGAATCCAACATACAATCTATTAAGCAGAGGCAACGATACTAAGAACAGCACACAAGCCTGAATCCCATTAAAAGTGACACAGAGAGAAGACAAATTCTGAAATAACGAAACTGGTAACTGTCCACACAGAGCATTTATCTGGCAGTGTCCCTGTACCACTGCTGCAGGCTACCAAACTCTGCGCAGGGAAACAAATATTGACGAGATCTGTTGGGCTGCCCTCCCCGGACCCCGGTAAAACAGCGTCAACTGGATCCTGGTCTGCACCTAATACCTAGAGCATACACTCCGGTGGTTCTAGGAGTCTGAAGAGATACCAAATAACATACCAAAACTAGACTGCACCCAATGGGGAAGGACAGAGCGAAGAATTCAACAACGCAGAGAAAGATAGAACAATACGCAACCTCTACCCCGGCTCCCCAACAGATGCAGGCTAAAACGAGTGTCACACCAGAAATGGAAGAAGACGCTATATCCCTAAAGGATGTCATGAAAGCCATTGCCAATTCAAGAACCTCCATGGAAAAAAAATGGATGGCATAAGTATGGAGGTGTCGCTACTGCGACACGACTTGCAGAAACTCACGGCCCGCACTGGTGAAGCTGAGGGCCACATATCAGAAACTGAGGATGGTCTGAGAACTGTAAACCGTCAAATGGCAGAAACACTGGCACGTCTCAAGGCACTTGAAGAGCTTGTGGAAGAAGGAGAAGGCAGAGCGAGAAGGAATAACATCTGGATCCTCAGCCTGCCCGAAAACGCTGAGGGCCTGAGCATGGAGCTGTTCCTCGAGCAATGGCTGACAGACCTGTTCGCTCCCAAGTCCCTATCAAAATTCTTTTCTATCGAAAGAGCTCACCGCATGCCATCGGGCAGACAAATACCTGCAGCCCCCCGCGCACAGTCATAGCGAAGCTTCTGAACTATAGAGATCGAGATGCCGTACTACAGATGGTGAGAACCAAAGGATCCATCACATATAATAGCTCCAAGATCGCCTTTTTCCCGGACTTCACCAGGGAGGTACAGAAAGCGAGACAGTCCTTTGACCCACTGAAGAAGCGCCTGCAGACTCTCAACATAAAGTACGGACTGCTATTCCCTGCACAACTGAAAATCTACTACAATGGTACAACTGTGCACTTCACGAAACCCTAGGGAGGCATGGAACTGGGCCGAAAATTATCTGGAAGGGGACTGGAGACCGGGCCGCAGGCAGGCCGGTGGCAGGGGTCATCCACATCCAGAGAGAGCGTCTCCTGAGAGACCGCAACAAGAGCCAGAACTACTGCCAAACGAAGACAATGACTGAAACAAAATGGGAAAAACATCTGAAAATACAATACACATCAGGAAACAGAATGTCAGCAATGTTATGTTTATACTCTTTCAAATCTGCAATAAAGTAAGCTACCAGAATAGTGGGCGGCCTAACTGAACGCTCCCCCACTGTGGTCACAGTGTGTATAAAATAGGTAACTATTTTATTTGTTTACTGTACACTATGATTATAGACTAGTGTGAATGTAACGTTGAGCATTGATTGGTTCATGTAAAGTTTTAGTTTATTTGGGCGACAGATGCTTCAGGTTGGGGTGAAGTGTGGGGAAGGGGGTGTTGGGGATGTTATTGTTCTTATAGGTTCCACGGGTCAGTCGTTAACACTAGACATGAGTTACACTTGGGTTTACAGGACTCTGAGAATGGAAACCATCTCTCAGAGAAAACAAACTACATTAGGTATAACCTCTACAAACCACATAATGATACAAACTGGGTCCACCACTAAACAACTATGGCTGTCAACCTGGAATGTGAACGGTCTATGAAATAGCATTAAAATAAGACTGGTGACAATACTTCAATAGACATAGTCCGGATATAGTGCTCCTCACAGAAACTCACTTGGCTGGCACTTCATGCCAATTCTTCAAGAGAACGCATTATCGCACAGCAGCACATGCAGGGTTCGTCATGGGTTCGAGAGGAGTACTAATCCTACTGCATAAGACAACCCCATTCATGATCACCAACATAATCCAAGGCACAGGAGGGCGATTTGCATATATACACGGCACACTATGAAACCAAACTCTTGCTATCCCAGCGGTCTACTCGTCTCCAACACTTTTGTCAGCCTTAATGGAGGTCATCACACCCATAATAGCTAACAATACTGTGGATATGTGGATAATTGGGGGAGACTTCAACAAGGTAATGAATATCGAAGTAGACCGTACACACAAAAGAAGTAGGAATTCTACAATACCCACCAAGTTAGCGACATTTACATCGGCACTGGGGCTGAGGGACGTATGGCACGGCCTACACCCAATTGAGCGTTAATACTCGTTTCACTACAGAGTCCACACTTCTCTATCCAGATTGGATTATTTCTTCATGCCTGCAACAAACATACATAAGGCGACAGAGGCAACCCTACTCCCCCGTGACATCTCGGATCACTCCCCGTTACTGATCCTCTTCGAAATGGTAAGACCCCTGTCCCCCGCCAACCTGGTGACTAAACAACTACTATCTGGGCTTTCCGGATCTAGTAGAGAAAATCGAAACGGCCACATCCTTATACTATGAACTAAATGAAAATTCGATAGATAACAAAGTGGTACTCTGGGAGGCCTATAAGACAGTCCTCAGGGGGGAGATCATAGGTTGGACGGCGGCACACAAAAAGGCACACAGTGAGGAGGTGGAAAACGCTGAATTGGAAGTACAGCGAGCTGAATCACTATACATAAATACGACCCTGCCTGAAGATAACAGAACCCCGATTCTTGCGCAAAAGAAATTACAGAATATAACATTAAATTGTGCAAAACAAGCCCACAGAGCGATGCAGGAAAGATTATGTGAGACAGGTGATAAGGCTGGCAAACTACTGGCATGGTTGGAAAGAAGAGATGAAGGGCACCAGCAGGTCAGATACATAACCACTGAAATTGCAGGACGGGCTTCTGCCGATCGGGATATTGCTGAGTGCTTTGCGGTGTATTATGAGGAGTTGTACCGAGCTCCTACAGGCCCCACAGAAAATACAATTCTAGATGAGATTACTCTACCCACTCTTAATAATATACAGAAAGAGAGACTAGAAGGTGAGATCACAAAAGAAGAACTCTCAACTGCACTATCACAACTCCAATCTGGGAAAACCCCAGGGCCGAATGGTTTTCCAATAGAGACATGGAGGAAGATAGGGGAAAGTGAGGTGATATCACATATGCTCCACATGTTTCTACACTCGAGATAAATAGGAACTCTCCCCCCAGATCTGAGGAAAGCAAACATTATAGTAATCCCCAAAGAGGGCAAACCTCCAGATAAGTGTAGCTCTTATAGGCCGATCTCCTTAATTACCGGCGAAGCCAAAATCTTAGCGAAAGTACTAGCCAACAGACTGCAAGGAGTGATAGAGTCCCTGATTCACCCAGACCAATGTGGCTTTATGCCCCAAGGGTCCACACAAATGAACATACGAAGGTTGTACCTAGCCATCGAGCGTGCGCCTGTATAACAGGAACCTCTTGCACAAAGTTGGAAGGACAGGATATCCCTGTATGCCGATGACTTATTAATGTATTTGAGCAACCCAGTGGACTTCTGCCCCGTAGATTCACAATTATTGGAAAGATACAGATAATTTAGCGGGCTGAAGGTGAATTGGGGCAAATCAATACTATTTCCAGTGAAGGGCATTAGTAACACTATTTCAGATAACTGTCCATACAGAGTGGAAACACAACAATTTCACTACCTTGGCATACAAATCACAGCTAACCTTGGAGATTATGTACCCAAAATCCTATGCCCAATTGTTGTTAGATTTGCAAATGATGTGAGCCACTGGATGGCCCTACCGCTTACTGTACTGGGTAGAGCGGCACTATTGAAGATGCTGGCCCCCCCATGTTTTTTATACATCCTACAAAATGCGCCACTGCACATTACTACGAAAGAATTTCACAAAAATGAGAAGATACTTAGGAAACTACTATTGGGTGGTGGTCATCCCCGGGTAGCGTTGCAAACTCTCCAACGCTCCATATGGGAAGGGGGAATAGGACTCCCACACTTACAGACATACTACTGGGCAACACAGATGGCGGTGTGAACGATATTTTACACAGTAACAAAGAACTCCTGCATATCCGTGCAGAACTGCACATGAGACAAGGGATGTCCCCACAAGAAAGTCTCTATCAGATCATCAAACAGCCACCCCCTGTCACAATAGCGATTCATACAACACACATATGGATGGAAGCACATAAACATAGGGTGCGAAGGCAAGATCACCCCAGTTCAGCTGCTATGGAAGAATAAACACGTGCCTGGACTCTCCACACTCCCCAAATGGTTGAAATGGGAGGAGGCTGGAATAGCCAGGATTAGTGATACAATAAAAGAGGGTAAAATAGTAACCTTCGAGAACCTAGCAAGTACATTTGGTCTCCCATTGTCAGAACATTATACCATTATAGACAACTGACACATGCCCTTAAAACACACTTGTCGGATCTCGCTGACATGCCTGAATGTACACCAATTGAAAGAAATATTGTTCTAGAAAGGGTCGAAACGAAAATAACATCCATAATGTATAACGCAATCTCCTCGTTTGCAACACGACCTCTCTGCAGCTTGCAAAACAAATGGGAAAAGGATGTGGGCTCGATACAACCAGAGGATTGGTCCACAGCTCTAATGCACCCTAGAGAAATTGCCATATCTGCTAGAATTAGACTTGTACAATACAAAATACTACACAGAGTATACTACCTAAGAGTGGCGCTATATCAATGGGGTAAAAGCACAGACCCTAACTGTCTGAGATGTCGGCAAGGGGAGGGAACCTTCTTCCATATCCTATGGGAAAGCCCAAAAATGCAACCCTTTTGGCAGAAATGTAGTGATAGAATATCGTTGGTCATAGGGCAAGTGGTACCCATGAACCCCAAATTGATGTTGCTGGGGGCGGAATTTGATGGAGAAATGTCGCGCTTTGAGAAGCTGATGTTTTCGACAGCCATTGGACACGCAAAACTAAATGTGGCTCAATTGTGGGGATCAGATCTTGCGCCACAATATGAACAATGGGTGGCTGACGTTGATGCATGCATTGCAATGGAGACTCGAGTATACACTACCAGAGGATGCCCCCGACAGGCTCAAAAGATTTGGCAGAGATGGGAGGACTGTGAATGAAGTACAAATAGTTGTCATAGTGGTGGATAATAGTATACATCGAATATCGTGAATGTATTTTGCATTATACCCGTTTGTTTTGCACAGGAATGCTCAAAGTATCAGGCTTATGACCCAAGCACCATCTTTGTTTAACGTTGTATTGTTTGTGGTATTGAAAGTTGCTGTTACACTCAACAGAAAATAATAAGTGTTATTAAAAAAAAGTTCTTTTCATTCAAAATATTCTCTACTGGACAAAGTGACTTTACTTTATTTCCACTCTTCAAGTTGAAAGTCAAAACAATTGTTCCTATTTAAAAACAGCGTTTTAGTCAGGATGAATATGCCACAGTTCATTAAACACAATCATAGCATTACCACTTCTCTTCTGTCATAGTTCATCAAACACAATAATGGAATTGTCACTTCTTCTTTGTTACAACCTTGCACCACATTCAATAAGACTTCAAGTTATATTCTTCCTGGTCCACTTCCCTGCCAGGACTATCACTAATTGTCCCTCTCCTTGTTTACTCTCCTAAGAAAAACAAAACTCACACAACTTGTATTCTGTGGTAAGGTATGTTAACACAATTGGTAAACAGTTTATTTTTCCAACATGCTACACAAAAAGACAACAGTTTCCACATGAATCGATTTGCCATGGGCAATGCAGGTTATACTTCTCTCCCCCGTGTTCATTGTCACAAGTAGGGCCTTTCTCCTGCTGTATCTGTCTTTCTTTAATAAAACGTCTTGGTTGTTGGTAATATGGTTTAAAACTCGCTCCTTGGAGGTCTCTGTGATTATCGCATTTCACTTGCCTGGATCTCACTCTCAGCCTAGTTTGGCTTTGGCAATGTAAGTTACAATGTCCCCTTTTTAAATATCCCTCTTCATGGGAGTTGTATCTTCTTTGATTTATTATTGCCCTATTTTGCTCGCGCAATGCAGATTAGAATAATCTTATACTGGATATCCCCCCGTTTGGCTTTGGCAATGCGGGTTACAATAATCTCCAGTCCGACATCCCAAATAGGAGAGTTGTGCCCATTTTGCTTACTTTCAACTGTTCAGTATTCAAAAGTGTTCAGCGGTCTCCCTCAGAGAGCCCTGGCGTTACCTACACTAAGCAAACTCACTGTTCTGTCCTGACGTCTCCTTCTGACATGCTGACACCATTTGTTTGTTAGTTGGGACTTCTGCAGAGTTTGATAGCTCCTGCCAGCACACGCCGTTTCTCACTGTCTGCCCCCGGTGCATGCACAACCTGTAATGCTCACTCTATGCGAACTCCACACACCACAGCGGGTTGTCGGACGCAGCAAGCTTCTCTCTCCCCAGTGTTCACCGGCGCCAATACCGCTTCCAAGTGTGTGTAAGTGTGCTGTTTGGTTGTTCGGCTGTGCGGCAGGTGTGCAGGGCCCCTGCACTTAGAATTCATCACAAATGGTATATGCGTTTTTGCGATAAGGGGATATTTTGCGGCTTTTGTTTTTGCCATTTGCGTTGACACTCTGAAATCTAAACAGTGTATATTTGTTTTGTGTTTGGTTCTTTACTCCTGAATGGTGCAAGTTAGCTTTAGGTGTCCTCATATGCAAACGAGTTGTTGAATTTATTCTTCCTAGGACATCCTATTTTTTTTTTGTCTGCTAACATGGTTAATGGCCTCAGGAGTGTGAGAAAACTCAATGACCCACAATGCCCCACGCTGCTGCCTCCTAACGTGTCTGTAATGTCCACATCCGAGGTTGATGTAGTATCGCCACCTATACCGCTAGGTGGGGTTGAGGGAGAATCCCAGAGTGAAGAGAAAAATCTGCCTATGGATGGTAGGGAGGGGGTCCTGAATTAAATGGGAATTGTCCAAAAAAATTGATAACTGCTATGATCCATACACCAAAATTCAGATATGAATCATGCTTACCTGTAACCAAATTTGCAGTAAAGGACTTAAATGATATCCTGCATTCAGATATATCATTTGAGGACCAAGACGTGGAATTTCATGGGCAGCCTCTAAATGACATGCCTGTTATAGCAACTAAGTCCCTGTCAGTTGATACTATAGACTGTTCTATGATGGGACCTACAATAGAAGCTGAACTGGGGGAGAGAGTATGGTTATCTCTCGGCCCTTCGACACCAGCAAACCGTCGGATTGTAGGTCGCGAAGATGTATTCATGCTTTCCAACCTCCCATTAAGAAAATCCAAGGCATACTCGCCCCATCTGAAGTTACAGGAAACTGATCCGACAGATGAATTATGGGAGGTGGATCCCCCTCCTGATTATATGGTAGAGAAACAGACGATGAGCTCGCCCAAGATGTCTTGCCCCCAAGCGGTCATTGATGCTCGAATGAATCTTGATATTCAAGAGTTTCACTCGAGTATAAATGATAAAGACAAGGCATTGTCACCACCTGTTAAAAAAACAGTCATATTGCAGGGACCATCTCTGACTGCTGCTTTTCCAGTAATAGCAAGAATCTTAGACCTATTAGATAAAGGTCACGAACGCTCACATTATGAGATAGGCAACTTGAGGGCAGTAATCGGAGAACTTGTGACCAATACTAATCGGATTGAAGGGTTTTTGTTCACGTGTGATGCCGTGGCTGCATTAGCCACGAAGCCCAAAAAAGATAAAGTCACGGTTGATAATTCCACTCAATCCCATGGTGACTTGGGTGGGATGGATACCGAAAAGAGAACTTTCGCTGAGGTTAGGGCCCCCAAGGTGATGATAGCCATTCACTGTCAGACTGACTACTTACCTTATGATAATGAGGGGTTCGGTAATGTGTTTAGTTCAATCCTAAAAATTTAACATGATTTTCAAGTACTGAGAGAATGTTATGGGTCTTCAAGACCCATGGGATTGGTTGTTTCACCTGTACATGAGACGATCATAAGACAGGAGGGACTTGATAGCCCCTCGCCCTTGATAGATCTGATTGATCTCACTGAAGATTGTCTAACAGTAGACGATTCCCAGGTATGTGATCAAATGGAAATGAATTCTGAAGTAAAATCCACAGTTGTGCTCACTCGCAGAGAAAAAAGACTTACGGGAAGAGCCCAGAAAAGAAGAGCTAAAACCAACTGCCTAAAGAAAAAATTAGCTAAGAAGGTGGTGAAGAATTCATATGAGCCCCCCTCTCAAGCATCTTCTGCCATCCATGTTGATGATGTGGTAATTGATTTATCACAATTAAATGAAGAATCAAGGGTACTCTTAGACCTTAAAACAAATGACAAAATGGGAGCCTTAAAGGCCCAAAAAAATACTAGTGTAAAAAAGAAATATTCTGTACCGTTGGTCGATAACTCGATTAAGTCAAATGATATCAGTAAAAAAAAAAAAAAAAAAAAAAAAATATATATATATATATATATATCCTTTCCATATGGAGTGGAAGTTGGTAGCCTCAAATACTCTCTTTCCCAATTCAATCCCATGGCTCTTAAGAGTACCTCTACGAAAAAACAAAATAAGGGACTGGAGGAGCACCTGTCCAATAAGGTTGCTCCTCATGTCCAAAATGAAAACGGTGAGCCGTGGATGCTGGGGATACTGGGCAAAGACGAACAACTATCTGCATTTACTACTTCTAAGAATGCCACACCTAGTGCGCCCACTGTTAACAACGAGACACTATCACAAATCAAAGATGAACAACCATCTGTATCTAGAATACATACAGACCCAACAAGGGCAACTAATAAGGTCACACCTACAATTTCAATCGCTATAAATTATGTGATTCCATCAAAAGTTGTACAGGAGGTGCCCCACCAAGCATGTTTTAATCAAGCTCATGGAAAAGAGGTGGGACAATATGTCCAGACTGTTGATGTGAATTCCATTGAAATTCAAGAAAATCTAATTACCTCAGAGACGCCACTCATCTTGGGATGGGAGAGCAATCCTAAGGTAAATGGTAAATCCAATTTAAATCAATCTTTCTTGCTAAAAGCCTTCCAATCTATTCCCTTTTTAACAACTCTTTGCTCTGATGACATCGACTGGGTGAAATTAACAACGAACCATAACAGGATGATATGTGGTTTCCATTCTAAGCTGATAATGAAAATGGTTTGGGAGCAGAGGGATAATTTTGAATATGTGTTGCAAAATTAATCAGAGGCTAAGATATTTCTTGAGAAGTCTGTTGCTAAGACTGTTAACGAACAACCTAGCTCTGTGATGGGTGCATCACTTCATGTCAATGATGATATGATCAAACAAATTTTTGCTTTAGCAGTAGCTCTGAATGGCTTGAATGGTTTCAATAACGCACCGACCAACACGGTTGCCCCAATTACTGTACCACCCCCCCCTAAACAACACAACAATGAGTTTCACTTTAAGTGTCGTTAATGGAATAGCTGTGGACTAGCAAACTTTCTATGATGGTGGGATACAGTTGAACCCACTTATTATTGCAGGAGACAATGCATTTGACTAATTTTAATGTAGAAGGATTTATGCGCTATTCGCAACCTGCTGACAGAGGGGAGATGGGGAGAACCTCAAGCGGCCTTGCTATCCTGATTAAAAACTCTTGCAAACTAGATTCAAAATTGATATACAAGGACGCTGCTGTAGTAGCAGTTAAGATGACGTCTAACTTGGTACATGTTAAACCCTTATTGATCCTATGTGTGTATTGGAACAAGGTGGCTACCCCATATAATCAGCTTGAAGGCATAATTGATTCTATTCTAGAGGGTGCCCTGGTTCGACACTCCCAGGTAGGGGTTTTGGTGGGAGGAGAATTTAACTCTTCTTGCTTATATAATAGGCAGAGTTTGGGTAACAAGCTACACCCGTCTTCCCCTACAATCAGAAATGGAAAACAATGGGTGAATTTCTTTTTGAATTGGGACATCCAGGTGGTAGATGTGCGAGATATAGTTGCCCCATATACTTGGTTGCGAGGGGGGCTATCTTCACTCATCAACCATTTTTTCCTGTCTACTGCCCTTTTTAAATCTAGTGACCCTGTTATAATTGAAGATTTAGTCTTTGGGGATCACTGTGCAATTGTATTGAAAGTAAATTTTGATGACTGGGGTTATAATTCTAACCCAGTACTCAAACTGGTGGAAATAGATAGACCGGGATTGTCTGTTAGATGGTCGGCATCCATGTGTTATCAGCTCATCCGTAGGATCAAATATGACTCCATTTTAATAAACAAGATGTCAATGATAAATGATGATCCTTCATATATGGATGCCTTTCTAACAAACAGAATCAGTTTCCACTTATTGGCCTTGGCTACTAAGAGAGTTCCTATTAACATCTCTAAAACACATAAGCACAGTTTCAATCTAGAGATTTTTAATTTAAAGAAACTAAAAAATGCAAGACTGAGAAACTTGGCAAGATTAAACTTGGATAGGGAACTGTATTGTTACCAGAGAAAGGAGTCTTCAGACATATAAAAATTCACTTAAAAGTGTTAAATTTAACCTATATCTAAATGACAACCAAAATATGATGTATCTTTTATTGAAAAGCGACACTCGTAACATCTGGGCAATCTTAAGATCCATCAATGGGGAAAATGTGGGCCTAAATGAAAACACTATTGATGCATTTGTATGGGTAACCTATATTACCCTAAATTAGAAAATGCCTACTAACTTTAACATGATAAAACAACCTGATCTTATTGGCCCTGATGGATTACCGGCTTGCCTTGTTAAATCTGATGTACAATTATGGGCAAAAATTATAAAATATTAAATCGATAGTGTTTTCTACCCAAGTGTTACCTAGATCGTGGTGCCACCATTATACCTATGTATAAGAAGGGACTTATAAATGATCCCAACAATTTTAGACCGATAGCCCTGACAGATGCCTCCTCCAAAGTTTTTTGACATCTTATTTTGGAGGAGCTCTTAGAATATATGCAAGCTAATGCTACCCTTTCTAAATATCAAACTGGTTTTCGCCGTTCCATGGGGTGCTCCCTTAATGCCACCTTGGTATCCCACATTCAATGGAATACCAAACACAACCATACAGGTCCTGTATATATGGCTGCTCTTGATCTGAGTGCAGCTTTTGACTCTGTTGTGAGAGAAATACTGTGGGAAAAAATGTTGCATATGGGTTTTCCGGTTTATTTGGTGGCACTTATTGCTCTCTTACATACATCGACTTTTTATAGAGTAAGATTAAATAGGGCAGGTGCTCTCACAGATTTAATACCGTCTGCAATCGGGCTTAAACAAGGCTGTACCTTTGCAGCGGTACTATTTAACTTATATATCTGTGAAATCTAATACTTCTGAGCCGATGCAATTACTTTCCCGGTTAAACTGGGTCAGAGTAAACTCAACTATGTAGGTTTTGCTGATGACCTTTTATTGTTTGACACTCACATGGCTAGACGACAAGCACAAGATCACCCTCAACAACTGCCTGCCTGAAAACTTCAAATGCATCCAAACAAGCAGAAAATCCAAAAGAGGGGGGGGGGAGGGCTAGCGATCATCCACCAGGAACAACCGGCCATCAAAATGGAAGATCCACTAAACATCGAGAAATGCGAACCCTTAATACTACGACTTTCAGTAAATCCCAAAACTAACCTGAAATTCATCCTGATATACAGACCACCAACCTACGATGCGACTTTCATAGACGCTTTCACCGAAGCAATCACCACCCTAGCCATCAAATACAACCATCTGATCATCCTCGGAGATTTCAACATCTGGTTCGACGAAGAAACCATAACTATACAAAAATCCTTAACTGCCCAACTAGCAGCCATGAACCTACAACAACTAGTCAAAGGATCAACCCACTCAGCAGGGCACACACTTGACGCAATCTTCGCCAACTAGGAGCTCATCACCACGGCACCCCCAATCCAAATACTTTGGAGCGACCACCTCATCATTCCATTCATAATCACAACGACCGCTACAACAAAAAAGCAACAAGAAAAACAACCATCATGAGGAAAAGAAATTGGAGAACCATAAAAAACTCCAACCTAACCGAGCTCCTAGAACTCAGCAAACCACAAGCATCAACCATGGAAGAAGCAGACCTAGACAAAAAAGTTGCCCTACTTCACACCTGGATCGCAACAACCCTAGACGACATCACCAAAGAAAAGCGCTTCACCCCATCACGTAAGAAAACTACAGCAAAATGGTTCACCCCACTACTCAACGCCATGAAAAGAAAAAAACGAAAACTAGAATCTGAATGGAGGACCAACAACACCACTGCAAACAAATTGAAATTCCTACAACAGATCCGCTCATATAAAAAGGAAATACAAAAAGCAAAGAGAAAACATTACAACAACCGAATCTTCAGAGCACCAAACACCCAAAAAGAACTATTCAAAATCATAAACGAAATAAAAAAACACCGGGCTGCAATAACACGCCAATTCCATCGATGAAACTCTGCGAGGACCTCGGAGACCACTTCAAAAACAAAATAACCTCCATCCAACACACCATACAAAACAGACCAAGCGATCACTGCTCAAACCCCACTGACACAGACGAGGAACATGCAAACAAGCTACGAGACTTCCCAGAAATATCAGTTGAGGCTTTCGTCAAACTGGTAAACCAAAGCAACAAATCAGGCTCTCCTGAAGACCCTTACCCCCCGGACATATACAAATCAATCCTCAAACAAGGAACCCCCATGGAATACCACAGGAACCTTCTCAACCTCTCAAACTCAACAGGTAAAGTACCACAGGCCTTCAAATCGGCCTACATCAAGCCGCTTCTCAAAGACACAACAGGAAACCTAGAGGATTTATCCAACTACAGACCCATCTCCAACATACCCTACATAGCCAAACTGCTAGAAACGTACGTCTACCAAATAACCCAGGAATTCATAGAAGAGCATTGCCTACTAGACCAGGCACAAGTTGGTTTCAGACCCATGAGAGGAACAGAATCAGCTCTCCTCTCAATATGGGACGACCTAAAAACAAACGCGGACTCGGACAACAGTACCGCCCTGATTCTCCTTGATCTGTCTGCAGCCTTCGACACTGTCAACCACGCCATCCTCATTAAGAGATTAGAAGGACTAGGGGATAACAGACACTGCCCTACTATGGATCAAATCATTCCTAACAAACAGAACAGAAACAGTATGGATGAAACCTTTTAAATCCAAACCCAGAGACTCCACGTGCAGCGTACCACAAGGATCATCCTTCTCACCGTTCTTATTCAACATCTACATGTACCTATTAATCCAACTCATCAAAAAACACGGCCTTGCATGCTACAACTACGCCGACGATACTCAAATAATCTTCAACATACAAGACACCCGAGAAGAAAACACCACACTAGAGAATTGCCTCCGCGATATATTTAACTGGATGAACCTCAACCATCTCAAAATCAACCGAGTCAAAACAGAGATAATGATTGTTTCAAAAAAAGGAGGAGACATCAACTACATCCCCTGGCCAAGAGAGCTTGGCACCACACCAGAACCATCATCAACTGTAAAAAACCTAGGGGTCCTGATGGATAACACCTCACTCTAGAGCCACAAGTAAACTCGGTAATCAAGAAATGTTTCTTCCTCCTGCGAGCAGCAAAAAGGATCCTACCTTTCAAGTCGTTCGCCAACAAAACACTTAACATCATCGCTCTGATCTGTCCAGAGTAGACTATGCCAACAGCCTATACCTGGGCATGACCGTATGACTTCTAAAAAAACTGCAACGCATTCAAAATGCAGCAGCCAGACTCCTCCTCAAGCTACCCAGAAGAGAACACATCACACCTGCACTAAAAATACTACACTGGCTACCACTAAAACGGCGAATAAAGTTCAAGTCCATGTGCATCACGCACAGAGCAATACACAAACAAGGCGCACAATTCCTAAGCGACAAACTACCCCTATATCAACCGACAAGAACACTGAGATCAAGCACCGACATACGCCTGGAACCTAAACCCTACAACAGAAATAAACTCGGAGGATCCTCTTTCTCTCACCAGGCACCCAAAACCTGGAACGACCTACCTAAACATATACGGAACACAACAAACCACCTAGCATTCAGGAAACTCCTCAAATCATGGCTCTTCTCAGCGTAACCACAACAGAAACGCACTAGAATGCGCAGACATTAAAACAACGGTTCAAATAACTCCAACCTCGGCCACTCCCAAATTGGACAAACACTCAAACCAAAGAACCATGCACTCGACAGAACACAAGATATCATGGAAAATAGCCACTTAAGGAAGGCTCCAGAGACTGATCACATACTTACCACATACCAGACAAAAGCCCTCAATGACTCACCCACTCGTACGTACCGGATGGACCATACCCAGACCGGCAGACACACATAGATAGAATTGTGGATGTTGACATGGCCACATTTGGATGGAGTTGTAAATGCTGGCCTGCGTCGCATCTAGATAGGACCTTGAATGTTAGCATGCCTGCACTTAGGTGAAACCTGAATGTCAACATGCCCACACTTAGACCTGTGAATGGTAACCTGCGTCGCATCTAGATGAGACTCTAAATATTAGCATGCCCGCACCTACGCTAAACGTGAAGACTAGCACAGGCCACACTTGGAATTGTGGACAATTGGCCTGCGTCGCATCGGGATAGGATCGATTGAGGGATAACATGCTCGCGCCTGGATGAAACTTGAGTGTTAGCAGGTGCCACACTTTGAACTGTGAACACCGGCCGATTAGCATCCAGATTGAGTTGTAAATGTTGGCATGCCCACACCTGGACAGATTTCTAAACGCTAGCCTGCGCCGCACCTGGAAAAGTCTGTGAATGCTGGCATGCCCACATGTGAAGGCAAACACGTGCCACACTTAGACAAACAGTGAATGTTAGCATGCTAAAGGTCTTGTAACCCACTAACCAATATAAGCTCAAACTCTGCATACCTATCTCACTCAAAAAACTCACACAACCATTTCTCGCCCAACAAGCCGCACGCACTTCACAACACTGCAACAACACATAAGCCAGAGCAACAGCACACGCGGACTGACACCGATCCAATACCTGCACCAAAGCTCAGTACCCGGTGTATACCGAGTTGAAGCTGCCAACAGAACACCACTCCTCTCACTATCCTACTCCCTCTTCACCCTACTAACCAACCCCCCTCCTTTTTTATCACTTACAGATCCGCCAGAGCGCCTGGGGACCAATTCTGTTGGTGACGGTGCGCGGTACAAATACCTTCAACATTTAACATTTAACAAGACCCCTTATGGGCTCCGGAATAAGTTGTATTCCTTCTCACAAATTGCGGCCGCTCATAACTTAAAGGTGAATCAGCTAATCAGCTAAAGTCAAACATAATTGTTTTTGCAGATGGAAAAAAAGACATGCCGATTTACTTGGACTATGGATGGGATCTCCATCGAAAAAGCAAAATCCATTAACTATCTTGTTTATATTTTGTCTGATCAGTATTCTTTGTATTGGTGGAAGAATAAATTGCATGCAAAAGCCAAGCCCTTAATTTCTCAAATGAGAATCATTATGAGGAAATATTGTTGCTTTTCTCTGCTACCTGTTCTACAATTTTACTTGTTAAAAGTTGAACCTTGTATTCTTTATTTCCTCGACATGTGTGTTTATGAAATATCTGATGTGCTTGACTCTTAACAGGGTTGTATATGGAAACAAGTGCTGGGATTGGCGTTATCAATTCCCAATGATACTGTTAGACACGAGTTGGGGCTTCTTCCCTTATCTGTAAAATGGCACTGGAAGCTGCTTGGTAACTATGGTAAGATTCTAAATCCTCCCTTAAACTCCCTATATGAAGACTTGAATAAACAGCTATCTCTAGGGTATCCTCCCTCACTAATAGACTTTGCTGAAAAAATGAATTCCATATTGGCACTCACGGCTATTTCTAAGGAAGATTTAATATTGAAGCTACCTAGCTGTAAAAGGAAAATGTGAATCTACTATTGGTGTTGTCAGTCTGATCGTATCGGCTTGTACAACTCGTACCACGAATATGCCCTGGTTCGAAGGAAATGGGGAACTTGCCCCAGTTACATTATACAGTTCCCTTCTTTAGTGGGATGCAATCTCCATCTTCGCTTTAGGTTGAACCAATTCCAAACTTATGAAAGATTGGTCCAATGGGGAAGATGCAATGAATTATTTCAATCAAGTGTTTGTAGATTTTGTCATAATGAAAATGCGATTGAATCTCTCCAACATTTGGTTATTTTTTGTGAATATTTTGAGCCTTTAAGATGTTATATTTTTGGGACTTATCTTAATTCGCACTCTTTAATGTCAAGATTGTCTCTATGGTCGCGGTGCATGTGGGGCAATAGCCCGAAGCTGACTATTGAATTGACTATGCTGCTAGGTGTATTAGATACTAAACTAAAGGTAATCAACTCTCTATGTTAAGACCTGGAATCAGGGTTGATCATGCATAAAGTTGACAAAACATTTTATTAACTTAGAATCTGATTGTTTTTAATGATGTATTTATCATTTTGTATATTATGTATGAAACGAATTTTGTTGATATTTGTTGTATTATGATTTAAATGTAGTAATTTTTTCTTTTCAAATTGTAAAGGTTTGTAATTTTACCAAATACAATTTAAAAACAAAATACTGCATCCTGCTGCCTGTCCTCTGCATTTCTGGATTCCAACCTCCTCCAGGCTCTCAGGATGGTGTTCCGCTGTCACTACAACGGCAGCCTTGGTCCCTTCTTCATTCTGTGGCGTTTGCTGCTTCCCCTGCTGTCTCCTCTGCAGTCTCCCCTGCTGTTTCCTCTTGGCCCGCATCAGACAGACCTTTATATGTTTAAAGGGCCTGCTTAGGATTGGGTCATTAGGAACAAAAGACAGCACCTCACACTTTGGAAACTCTTGATCCCTCTTCCTCGTCTCAGTAGTAGGGGCATTATGTGACATGAAGTCCATAATGTTCCTGGGTGTTTTAACTCCTTTTAATTTATATTGTTTAGGGTATTTACAAGGCACATGTTTAAGAGAAGATTTTAAAGGACATATAGATGTTCTCTCCGGTCTGCAACCTGAATCCCATGAAGTATCCCAGTAGTAATATTGAATTCCTGTCATCTATATGCATTACTTCTATATTTATAAAGAGAGTTCTTCTTCTTGGTATCTTGGGAAAGTTCTGAAGGGGAGGCCTGATTATGATAACATGCCATTAATCTTTTAGGCACCATGGGAACTCCATCCTCAAATTAGGAGGAATACTGCCTCTCTTCTGACGGATTCCTCACATTCCCTTGATGGCCTTCTCCTCCCATGTGATCCAACCAGCTAATACCACCTGTAGGGTTCGGATCAGGTAACAACTGCCTTCCCCCTGGCCACATGGGAGGAGACTTTAGGCTGGGATTCTGTGAGTATTCGGCAGGATTCATCACACTTTGCAAAGAGAATGGTTTTTGGCATGGGTGGAGGCCAAAAAGTCTTGATAAATTGATATTTTTGAGACTTTGAACTGTAACATGCCTTTGGCCCTAGCTGCTCACAGGATTTGGTCTTTCAAGTGAAAATTGTAGACCCTGATAACAATGTCCGGCAGGAGGACTTTGTCTTTTTGAAACTAGGAGAAGACCTGATGTGTGCGCTTTAGTAAGATAGGATCTGTATCCGTTAACTGCAGAAGGCTTCTGAAAAGATCTTGAATTTATTGTTCTGGATCCTGCTCTTGGATGTCCCTGGACATGCCTGTCAACTTAAAAAAAAGGTGGTCTAAAGCTTTATGCCAGGGAGGTCACCACAATATTATAGGTTCAAATACAATTGGTCAGTAACACAAATTTAAATACACTCCTTCTAGGATTGCTTCCATCTAGGCAACACACTTTACTTCAATGATAACATTGCCGCTTTTTGGCAAGCGTATGCATTTATTGATGCGTAACAATTTCAAACGTTTCAGAATGCTCCAATATCAAAACAAGTATGGTATCAGAGAAATGTTACGTGAACAAATAAAATATATCAACATATATACATGCTGCGTGGTTCCCTGTTTAGTATGAAGTAGGGAATTTGTAGCCTAAGTGCAAGTCATTTAAATATAGGCAATAACTAATCAAATCTGAATCTTGCAGGTTTGGATTAGAAAAATAATTCTTTTAACAGTGCGCTTTTCTCTGAACACGTGTGTGCATTCTTCTCAGAATATGTTTGCATAGCTTCCTCTGAACGTGTGTGGATAACTTTCTGTGTACATGTGTACATGTGGGTGTGTGCGCAGCTTTCAATCTACCCCCATTAATTTGCCTACAGCTCTATACATTTTGGGTTGGTGATGTAATGTTCTAGAGTAAAGGTAAAATGTTACAGCACCCTTGCCCTGTCACATTACACATAGGTCTGCATGTGTAATTCAAGAGAAGGTACTGCATGGGAAGCACTTGGCACAATTTTCTATGAATATTATTAATTCTCTGTGCTAATTTCGTTTGTGCAAACATCCGGAGTATGCCTAAACTCACGATGGGTGCAAATATGCCCGATATCATGTTCTACAATAGTGTGTCATGACTTACACTATGGCCCGAGTGATTCTACAGAGGCATGGGCCAAGGATTTTACAAATGTTTTCTTTTTTTTTTTATTTATTTATTTTTTACAAAAAACTATTCTGCATTTAAGTTGCACCAAAATGCATTCAGTTTTAACTCTCAATATAAAAATGCATTAGGCTTTAAGGAAATTACATCTCATTGGGTATTGTGTGAATCCGGTGGAGTCATCACTGATCTCTCTGTGGTAACCTCCTATCATGTGGCCCAGGACAACAGCCGTTACCTGATCCTGACCCTAGGTGGCGGCAATATGAGGGAGATCCACATGGGAGGAGACTGTCTCCGGGGAGATGCCATGACTCCATCATGTGAGACATATTATCCCCCCTTTTCCCTTGAGAATAACCTCCCCATGTCTGAAACCCTCATAGCATATTGCCATTGTTTCCTCCCCTTTTCCCATAAACAGGGAAACCCCTTTAGTGAAGTCTGTGAGATAACCTTGCCAATCTGATGGAATCACTTTAGTCAATTCCACGTATTCCATCAGAAATGACGTACCATTCAGACCTTTTAAAAATGCTCATTCAACCTCCACAAGTCAATCATTTACAATTGACTTCTGTTCCCAGAATTCACAAAATACTGAGACAAAGAAAAGGAAGGATCGAGCAATGTGGAGCAAGAGAGACTGTGAACCTAGTGAGTGTTCTAGTGTTTCCCGAAACAGACCTGTGCCTGGGAAATGTAAATAGCCCAAACAAAGAATGGAGGGCAGCTACAGTGGCGATTGGCGAAAGAGTCGAGTCACTCTGCACGGAGTGGAGGGTCGAGAAGCCAGAACCGGCGTTGTGGAGCCAGGCGGCGCACCACCGGAAAAAGAAGGACTTTCCGAGTCAAGGGACGTTGCAAGGAAGCCATGCGCCGGTGGAGAACTTCTGGGTGTTCACAGAAGAAAAGCAGCATTCCGCTTACCGGACCCGGGAGAACAACAGGCATGTCCAGTGGAAGCTGGAGAGGTCTGGCAAGCGAAGGAAACCAAACCGTGAGAGAGAAGTAGAAGGGAATCGTTCACTGGCCGACCGCGAGAGAAGCTGGCAACGCCTGCAGAAATCAGTGAGTCCTCCTGAGGGCAACAGGGACACTGGGTCGTATCGGCGAGCATGCCGAGTGCACATTACAGAAAGTTACTCACCTGAGAAAGAGCATAGAAATGGACATATAAGGGGAAAGAAACTTAAGTCACAAACACATTCTTTGCTAATGTGTAAATGTACACAGTGCCAATATGAAAAGAACAGGAAGAAGATAATATATCAAGCAGATGCATTATCCAATATCATACACAAGCAGCTTTTTGAGCATGTAGAAAACACGAATACGGGTCGAAACCCTGAATAAGCAGAAGTCCTGGAAAGGGACCAGACCAGGCAGTCACAAGTGTGTGGACATTGGAAGTCCTGGCAGGAGAGTTCTCCAGGCAATCTCAAGTGTGTGAAGCAGAGGTCCTGGCAGGAGAGTATACCAGGGAGTTGAAAAGGATTGTGTGAAGCAAGTTGGTGTGTGCAAGTGTTGCACTTGGCCAAGAGAGGCCCAACAAACTGTTCTGAAGAGACGCTACAATTGTGAAGTCAAACAGTTGTTGTACAGGTGTTATACTTGGCAAAGAAGGGCCCAAAGAACAGTTGCATATGAAAAGCCCAAGGAATAAAGAAGAGTCCAGGAGAAGGGAACTACGGTCTGGAACCAAGAACTTCGTCCTTGAAGAAACTTTCTTTGAAGTCATTTTCCTTTATGAACACTTTTTTAAAACCAATCAAGGTTAAAGACAACTCCCCTTTTCACTTAGAGTTAAGTTTGTAGGGCGAAGGTCAGCATAGAACGTTGGACACAGGACAGTTTTGTTTTTGACATCCTGACACAGACAGAGCCTTCACTTTTGTTAAGTTGGAGAAATTCCTTTTAGAGCCGGGTCAGAGAGGCCTTTTCCCCAACCCCTTTTATTTTCAATAAAAGTCTTTAACCAAAAACATGGCAAACTTGTGTCTGACTTTTATTTCTGACTCCTCACAAAATTCAATTTAAATGGAGATACAGGGCATTTTATCTAGCGCTACACCTGGGTCTTTGTCAAATTAACTGAGCCCTTGATTTCCAGCATCGATTCCTGGGATTTTACAATTGATACTATGGACAATTTGGGGTTATCTCAGGGTTCTACTTACTTTTGAAATCCAACTTATTTCTGGAGACTCAGCAGAGACCCAGTCAGACTCAAATTAATCAGCAGTAAGCTCTATTTTCAGCTGGCTGTCTGGAAATCAATGTCCAACCGTGGCTGTTCATCCCTATGTCGATGGCTTTTTTCTCCAGTCTCCATGGAGATCAGTCAACTAGGTGGGTTCAGTTCTCTTCCCTTTGGTCACCCTTTTCCAGAAATATTCTTCAATATTCCTCTCCTAATGTTAATTAATCAATTCTATTTTATAATCCTTGGCTCTACCCCAGCCTTGTGACAAGGTGTGTCGTCCATCAGTCCTAGGACTGCAAATGTAGGAGGGAATTTTATACTCCAGAAGTAAAATTGCCATTTTATTTAATTACAATAATTCTGGATGTGAATGTGAGAGATAGATTTTCTTTACGCACCAGACCAAATTTGATATGGGTTGGAAGCTATAACTTTAGTCTACAAATTGGAATTTGTTTTGAGTTGACTGGAGCTTCCCTTTCAAAGATATGATTTTTGATTACAGGATTTCTGGGGATTACATTTTTTATTTAAAATACCATCCGCTAGCTTTTCTATTCAAATTGTAAATGAGGAAATGCTGACCTCAGCCTGCTGATGTTATTGTTGATACATCCCCTGCACATTCTTCTTCCTGGTAAGAATATAGATCAAGGCAAGGTTCTTTGCTTTTGCACAAAGATCATATAAAGTATTGTATAACAACAGCTAATGGATATTATCAGGAGCCTGGAATGATAAAGATCACATGCCCCTTTGAAGTACAAAAGGTCCAGTGCCATTTGGCAGGGCTTTATTTGACTAATCTTCCAAACCAGTTATAACACAATTAACCGAATAGCGCTTTGTGGTCTCATGTTATGTGATGCGAATTCCAGGACTGGGGTTGGTCTTTTAGAAAGGTGGATTTTCGGTCAGTTCAAGACAACAAGCCACATCCAGATAGGTTCGGGCAGGTCTCATTTCAAATAAAATACTACAGTGTTATTCAAAGTGAAGTACATGCATGGCAGATTAAAATGTAACTTTTAATGCTGCTTCCTGTTTCTACATTACATTTCACATTATTTTATATTAGAACACACACGTACACATGTTCATTTATAACTGTATTTTCCAATGAGCTCCCCATTGAAAGGAAAGGCACACATTTTAATATTACAGATGTTTCTCTACACAAGGAATTCAAATTAGAGGAATATGCAGAGAAGCAGAGTTCTTTATAAGCTTCAAGGCTGCAATAAATAAGTGTTCTGAGACCCAGGGTCAGTTCTTTTGCTAATAACCATTTGCATGGGCCTTAGTATTTTTCTACATTTCTTTACCTATTAATGAGGATTGCTTATAGGTAGAAAGTTTCAACCAGAATACACACAGTTCTCGTCATGTTTTCAGCACAGATAAGCCAGTCTTTAAATACAACTAATAGGTTTTGGCAATGGTTGCAGCTCGTGGGTTTCCCTTGCACTCGGTTGAAAAATATTCTTGGGTGCGAGTGCAATGATTTACATGTCACACTTTACAGGGACATCCTTTTCATCATGGCCATGAGCAAGATGCATAATCTAATAGGAATCATACTTTTGTGAATGGTCCCCCTCTGGCTCTTTCAAGGAGGGAACTCAGATGTTCCCTGTTCTCAGAAAACTATCTGCGCTCGGTTCCATATTCCCTCACACTCCGCTAATGCAAAGGTTGTTCCTCCTCGAGCAGTTATCTAGATTCTCCTGCTTCGCCAGTAATGAGTCCCCAAGTGATTCCAGTACCTCCAGTCTTAATGAGTGTAGTGCTATTGTAAGCTTGTTCCCAGGAGTTTTCACTCCTGTTATTTGTTTATCCAGGGATGTCACTTCTTGCAATAATTCTGTTGTGTATTTCTATCTTACGACCGATAAGGAGGCATTGGAATTGGAGATCTAATTTGGTGGCTGGTGATTTCAACAATAGGTCTGGGTTAGCTGGGTTATGGGTTTGTGCCACGGCTACCAATTCCTGTTTGTTTTAGTTTCTCTCCTGCAGACATCGCCAGTACATCGCTAGATATGGGCATCTTAGAGTGTTTAGCCATCTTGGGAGTTGCAAGACATTGCCCTAGGGGTAGCTGAGAAGAGGGCCACCTGGAGAAGAGTGACATAGGGTGGAGTTTTGGGAAGGCTTTTTTGAGGTCTGGCCTTAGTATAGTCTTTTGAGTTGAAAAGATGGTTTAGGCCTTTGATAAGGTCTCCGTCCGGGAGCCAGGTGCAGTTCAGAATTTAAAACGCCAGAGAGGTATAGCTGGCGGGCCAAAAATGGTGCGCAGTGTGAGCAGGTGAACATCTTGGTTCAGGACAGGGTGATGAAACCCATTACTTGTGGAGGATATGAATTGTTAGCGTGTGTCCCAGGCAAGTGGAAAAGGTAGGTAACCTGGAGAAGCCTGCCGGTTTCTACTACCATGTCACCCCGCCTCCTTTGTGCTGCAGGATTTCTATGATGTGGCCGTCAGGGTACTGGTGGTAGATGGCTGTATCATCTGTCTACTATACAGCGCATTCTTCAGCTAGAGGGGCAATGGCAAGCCGTCAGTCGAGGTGGTAGAAGTAAGAATGACTGGAAGCTGAAAAAGGGCCCTGAGAATATGGGCACCCCGGAGACCGCAGCGAGCCACGGACAGGTGACAGGACCGGAGCCCTAACAGAACTCCAATATCATGTTGCGGCACACCCTCTGGGCCTATGTCGTATCGAGTTGCAACAAAATTACTACTGGGTTGACGGATAGGCATTGAAGTATGCAGGACTGTGCAGAGGGTCCTCCACACTAGCGTGCTCGGCTGCAGAAGCGCTGAATCGCTAAAGTGCAGTATCCCTGATTAACATATCTATCATCCCAAGCTGGAATGAGGTAGCGCCATAGCCAATCCACAGCCAGGTGGAGAGAGGTGGGCAGTGCACCATGTGAGTTGGTAATTGGAGAGCTATGATCTGAAAGTTGGGCCAAGCGTCACTCGTTGGCTGCTCCATCCCATTTGGCAGAAGTACAGGATTAAGGCATGGCCTTACTCGCTAGGTTTTGCTCCAGTGCCACAGAGTGCTTTCAAAAGGCAGCCACCATTGTGTGCGCCAAGCCATGCCCCCGCCAAAAAGCCATCTCTTATCCCATTGGGGCATCCCCCTCTCCCACCCTGAGATCAGAGAAGGTATATGGCCCATTTCACTTTTTGTTACAGGATCTGCAGATCTGACCTGGAGCTCAAGCATTCAATACAGCCAGCACTTCATATTTTTCAGTCAGAACTCCTCCAATAAGAATCCACCTTCATTGTAGGGCCGGATCCGCTCACAGCCAATTATTTTTGCTTGAGCCAATCCAATTGAAGTTTTTCAGTTCCAAATGACAGATCCATTTAATTGCCAAAATATACTTAAATCAAAATGTTTCAGATGTTTTTTATTTTTTTAAAACACAAAACATTTGACGGATTTTCACAAAACCAAGCAAATCACCCAAGTAAGACACAACCCTATTTGCTATGGTTTGGTAAAAATCAGTCCAGTGTTTTTTCCTGTACATGAGAGCAAACATTCTATGAGATTTTAAATGGTAAATGCAACTTTTGTTACCCCACCCCCATACATTTGGCACCACTGCACATAACTTCACAAAACTTCTAAAAACAAATTCTGAGGAACACTTTTTTTGCCAAGTTTCATGGCCAAATTTTGCGCATCTCAAAAATATCTCTTACTATGGAAACACTGGCTCAACCATAAATACAGTCACTAAACAGATTAAATATGTATTCAGTGAAAAACATCTTGGTTAAGAGAGAGTTAAGGTGATCAGATTTAACGCAACACGACCCCTGAAATTCAGCAATCACATTTTGAGCAAGTCACCTTAAATATTTGCCCCCTGTTACGAAGCATAGGACCACAATGATGGCATCACAGATGACATTACTGGTGACATCACTAATTACAGCATACAGGAAATCAGTGATGAGATCAATAATTACATCAAATGTGACATTACTGATTAAATAAGTTAGAATATTTTTGTTGACCGCTTTTGATATATATTTTATTACACTTAACAACAACATGACAAGGACCAATGCACTGATACAGAAATATTATACGATTATGTGTAGTAGATTCATTTGTAAACACTTATCAACTTATAAACTTTAAAATAAAAATATGTAACATTATACAAATGGTTTCAATCACGTATTAGTAAACAATTACAATACTTCATCGCAGGAAAAGTACCTGATTCTGGTAAATTTATTTGAGGTATTTCAAACATAATATAAGTATATGTAGTAGTAAAAAAAATAAGAATAGATAAAAGAGGAAACCTGTTTAATAATAAGTGTTATGAAAACAGTCAATGTTCACATTTAAATTTACAATTCTCCTCATTGTAATAACATTACATGAACACATTCTTTTCTAAATGACAAGTTTTATGAAAAAATAATCACATAGAAAAGGAAGTATGTGCCCGTGTGCCTTGTGATAATATATAATCTAAGAATTCGAAGTTTGGTTAATATGAAAAACAAATCTGTTACTTATGCTACATAATTGTATAACACATGTGATATTTACAGAAACAAGGGCAAAATACATTGTACTATGTAAGTATGAAATATGTACACGTATGTTAGGTTAAAAAACAGAGTTGTTCTATTTCAAAATGCAATTAATCAAGATAGCGATATCAGTGATGTCATGCATGATGTAATTGGTGACATCATCAGTGATGTCATGTATGATGTAATTAGTGATGTCATCTGTGATGGCATCATTGTGGTCATACACTGCGTAACAGGGGGCGCATAGTTAAGGTGGACTTGCATGAAATGAGATTGCTGAATTTCAGGAGTTATGTTGTTTTAAATCTGATCACCTTAACTCTCTCTTAACCAAAGTTTTTCCCACTGAATTTCAAAAGGTTGTGTTGCTATGTATTTTTCACGTTAAATCTGATCACTTTAACTCTCGCCACGTTTTTTCACTAAATTTCAAGGGTTTTGTTATATTATAGTTTCTTCGGGGCCCACTAGCCATGGCCTTCAGCCATGCCCATTGTCCACAGCCTTCGGCCAAGGCTACTGTACATGTTGAACCAATAGGTTCCTTTGAGGCGCACTAGCCATGGTATTCAGCCATGGCCAGTGTACATGTTGAACCAATAGGTTTATTTGGGGCCCACTAGCCTTGGCCAGTGGCCTCGGCTTTCAGCTGTGGCCACTGTACAAGTTGCACCAATAGGTTTCATCCTGGCCCACTAGCCGCCACTGTACATGTTGCACCATTAGGTTTCATTGGGGCCCACTGGCCATGGCCAGTGGCCACTGCCTTTGGCTCCAGCCTCTGTATATGTTTTGCACCAATAGAGGTTTCTATGGGGCCCACTAGCCATGACCTTCGACACACAAACCTATTTCCCCCTGCCTAGGAGATGTGATAACTGCATGTGTAAAATAACTCCCTCCCCATTACTGTGGGATTCCCCCGATAATAGCAACAAACTACACATACAGCAGCATTAAACTACCCATGCGCTTGGGATTCACCCAGTATTCCCCTGATGTCACTCGAAAATCCCAAACTCTTCCCTGTCCTCACAGGCCCTCACCAAGAGCCCCACTCCTCTTTCCATGCCCCCTCCCCACACTCCCTTCAATTGTCTTTGTCCTCCCCTGCCCCTCTCCTGGCCATTACCCATATATGACTGTTTGGTTTGTGTGATGCATTTTCTTCTCCGAGGTGAGGTGGACTTGATTGAAATGAGAGTGCTGAATTTCAGGTGTTTTGTTGCATTAAAACTGATCACCTTAACGCTCTCTTAACAAATGTTTTTTTATTTAATTTCAAGGGTTTTGCCATGCGTTAGCTTCGTAAAGGTCCACTAGCCATGGGCTTTTGCTGTGGCCACTGTACATGTTGTACAAATAGCTTTCTTTTGGGCCCACTAGCCATGGCCTTCTGCCATGGCCAGTAGCCACGGCTGAACATATTGCATAGTTTCTTGAGGTCTCACTAGCTATGGCCTCTGTACGTGTTGCACCAATATCTTCCATTTGGGCCTACTAGCTATGGCGACTAGCCATGTTACATCATTAATTTGTTACCCAACACCAATGGTGTGAATATCTGCATCCACCTAGAGGGATGGGGGAAGGTGACCTCAGCAGAGTATCTTAAGGCGTGTTGGGTGTGGCTCTCCAGGCAGCAATCTGCAGAGATCTTTGCCCCCTGCCCAGTAGGTGTAGGCACTGTAGATGTTAAATCTCTTTTTATTTCAAACTCCTTATTCCTGTGATAATTTCTCAGTAATCATTTCCAATTACAGAAATTCCTGTGGTAGAGTGACGGTTTACCGATTCTTGCGATAACGGGAAGAATTACTTAGAATTAAGTCTTCCACCTCATCACAGGCACTCAACATGTGTCCTACTTCTTTTTTCCAGGTCCCCTTACTCCATTTAATTTCTTTTTCCCTCCCTAACTCTCTCCCATTAACCCCCATCATTCATTGCTTTGTGTGACGCACCTTTTTTCTGAGTGCATAGTGCAGCTTTGCCGCAGTCTTCCCCTGATGAACTGAACATTTGCTAACCATAACTGGCTCCCCAAACCAACGCTCAAATCCTTCATTTGGTGTCTCCAGACCTCTAGCCTGATGTGACTGCTATTGCTGTTGGTATTTATATAGCACCCACGGCCAGGCCATCCAAGTGCTATCGTTCAAAACAATCAGTGTTCCCCTAGGAGTGACTATGTAAACAGAAGAGTTTGAGTCTCTTTATGATGTTGAGAACAATATTAGACTCTAAGGTCGTGGGGGAATTAATTCCAAAGTTTGGCCCAAATCTGGCCAGTGGTTTTTTCCCTACAGCTGTTCAAATACTGCATTTGTTGTGTATGGGAAAACGAAAGAGTAGGCTGGAAACTTGATTTTTATGTTTTCTTAATAACATTTTCATTTGTTGACGAATTGTTCCCAAACCTTCCAGTTTGGGGGGGCCCTTGACAAACTTTGGTTTACAAAATGTCATCCAAATCCATTGAGCAAGTCGAAAGTTATTAGCCTCTCTCAGCATCTCTACTGCAAAGCACCAAGACCAATATAAAGGTTTTTAAGGTGCAGCCTGCAGGCTCAGACTGGCCTATAGGGCAATGACTGAACCAAAAACACAAAATGCTAGTGTGGGGCAGTTCTTTTGGTCAAAGTGGGTCACTTTTTAGTTTGATAGGTTACTTCACCAAGCGGTTAGTAGTTTTTACCAGTGTTACTAAATATTGTTTAAAATGCAGAATGTGCATCACATTTGATCAAAAAACTCCCCTACTACTGCCCTACTACTCAAACAGTCTGTGACAAGTGGAATGAATTGCCATTTGCAACTATGCCCCAGTCCAACCATGAGCGCAGGAGGCACCCCATTCTCTGTCTAATATTTTAACAACTACTGGATGGATTTACCCCAAACCAGCCAAGGAACCCTGTGCTTCATTTGATTCTTATTTGGTCCAAATCTGCCAAGCGGTTTTCATGCTATGGCTGTTCAAGAACTACACTTTTTCTTTACAGGAAAACAAATCGCATTAGGCTGAAAACTAAGTTTTTAGGTTTTCTTAATAACGTTTTCATTTTTGGTGCATTGTTTACAAAACTTCCTGTTCGCTGTGGGTGTCTTAAACCTTTGGTCTACAAAATGTCATCCAAATCCATCCATCAAGTCAAAGGTTACTAGCCTGGCTCAGCCTCTCTGCTGTAAAAAGCACCAAGGCCGATAAAAGGTTTTAGGAAGCAAGGGGCATACCCCTCTGTGTCAAATATTTTAAAAACTACTGGAGAGAACCAAGGTTATAACAAAAATGAAAAGTGCAAAAAATAACATTTTGAGGAGGGAAAAGGATGAAAGGCAGCAGGATAGAGGTGGTTAGGGATAAAGAGGACACCGTGAGAAATTGGGGCGTGGGGGGAGCTGGGCACCAAGTTCATTGCTTAACGATTTGTCATAACCGGGGTTATACTGGGGATAACCAAAGTTATAGTAGAAAATGGGAACAGGACGTGCGTCACAGGAATCAACACGTTTTGGGGGGCATGGCAAGAGGAAGGGGCACCTGGTGAGTGCCAGGGAGGGCAGGGGAGAGTTTTGGATTTTGCACACTTTTTACAGATAACTGTGGTTATTTGCAGGCGATTACGAATAACCAGGGTTATTTATAGTACATTGATGCTATAACCGCGGTTATGGGGAAAAATGCTTTCTTTTAGAAGAGAGAGTTAAAGAAATCTGATTAATACAAAAAAGTGGAATTTTACAGCTATAGTGGGGGCGGGAGCGGGGGCGGGGGTAATGTGTGTGGCCTAAGGATGTGGTTACTTAAGGAACCAAATGGCGCAATATGGCAATATGTAAAGTGGATACGGCCAAAGGCCATGGCTAGTATGCCCAAAAAAACCTAGTGGTATGGCCACAGCCGAAGCCATGGCTAGTGGGCCCATTTAGGAAACCTACTGGAGTAATATATAGAGTGGCCACGGCTGAAGGCCATGGGCACTGACCAAGCCCAAAGGCCATGCCTAGTGGGACCGGAAGAAAGCTATTGGGGCAACGGCGAAAGGACTCGGCAAATGGTCATGGGCGAAGGCCATGGCTAGTAAGAAAGAAAGGTAATGTTTTGAAATATACAGTGGGCAAGCAAGGTAGGTGCAAAAAAAAACGTATTGGGGTAACGTGTACAGGGGACATGGCCAAAGGCCATGGCTAGAGGCCCGCCAAAAAACTATGGTATAAAAAATGTGAAAATCACACAAAAAAAACGTATTTAAGGTGCAGTTAAGTTGCACAGATTTAACGCAACAAACCCCTTGAAATTCAGCAGATGTGGGAAGTCATGACCAGCTTAACTCAGCGCCTTCCCGTTGCAAAGCCCATGAGCACATACATATTATAAGAGAAGGGATTAACAATGACATACAAAATGGCATTATGGGGGACATCAAGGGAGCATGGCGAGTTAAGCTAGTCATGACTTCCCACATAAGCTGAATTTCAAGGTTTTTTCAGTAAAATAAAAAGGATATATATATATATGCACATATATTTTCACAACACCAAGAAAGTAATGGTGACAGCCTTGCAAAATGTCTGTCTTGGGTTGATAAAGCTATGTATAAAATAGCATAGACAAAGACAATTTCTTGGAGAAAAGGTTTGCATTTGGGTTTCTTTGCATACCCACAATGCCTTGCTGTTGTGGCTCAGAAGGTGAACTTCCAGGGATGGCTACTAGGGGTGCTGTGGAGTGGGTGACTTATACTTTTTTTTATCAATATTGCTTGAGGCCACTTGAAACCAATCTCCACATGTATGAGCCACATGACCATGAATCCACCAGAATGTGTCAGACAACAAGAGGTGAAAGGATTCAGAGTCTCCATTGTCTCCACCGCAGGATCTACAAAAGCACGAGCTGGCTCATCAGAGTGCCTGTGGGGGCCCCAATTCAAACAGATTAGAATAACAGTCCACCAGGATT
Source organism: Ambystoma mexicanum (assembly GCF_040938575.1). NCBI lineage: Eukaryota > Metazoa > Chordata > Amphibia > Caudata > Ambystomatidae > Ambystoma > Ambystoma mexicanum. The sequence continues at coordinate 684,836,335 of NC_090934.1, read as the reverse complement.
GCCCCAAACCGAAGAACAACATTAAAAACTATTATCAGCTTGATTTAAAAAAAGGTTTTCCAGAGCTCGTGTTGGGTCATTCACAGCTTTGAAAAATGTCATTTCTTTTCAGCCTCTATTCAGAAATACAATAAATGTACATTCCGTATTTCACACAGCACAAGAGGGCGATTCTATGCCATAAAAAACACAGCAACTCCGAATGAAGACATCAAACGTAATTTAGCACTTCCTGGTGAAGATTATACACAGTTCTGTAGCGCAGCTAAAGAAAAATGTATCCATTCATGTGACAGACCCATCTTGGCCACGATAATAATAGGGATTCATACAGAGTTTTATGCCGAGCTCCCTCCACTTCTTAGGTGTTTTATTACTCCTCAATTCAATGGCACTCCAATTATCCTAAAAAGTCAACCTGTTACGGCATCTTGCACACACGTCTCAGTGGATTGCATAATTCGCTGAGCTACAGCAGCAACAAAAGCCAAACAGTATATAGAATGTATTTTTTGTAATATCTTTACATTGTAAGGAAAACAATCTATAACCAGCAGATCCAAGTTACAAGAAAACCTTTCAGCAGCCAAAGAGGGGAAAGCAGCTACAACCGATCAGCTGCTTTTTGTCTATATTTTCTCACCTTCTTTGTATCTCACGTTTATCACCATGGCAGCATAACAGTCTCACCTCCGAAAAGAGGTAGAGGGGGTACAGTGGAAAGTGGTGAAAACAGGGCAAAATGCATGAATGTGCTCTTTACGTAAAATGAAATTAATTTCTATAGCCCATCTATCTGTATTTGAACGTAGTTACTCCTTATCGGTCCCTGGCTCCACAGCCTCATTTCGACTGTTAACACCCTTAGCCCAAGAACGGTCACCACGCTTGGCATGTAACTGCACAGCTATAAAAAGCTATCCTCAAAATAACAGCCTCACAGTAGAAACTACAACGTCTGCGGTTGATTACCACACCAGCTCCAAGGTCTCCCACACCTGTCTGGAAGAGGGCGGCAGAACACAGGGTACAGGAATCACTGGTAGTTTTGGTCACCATTTGATAAAACACTGATTGTTTAGTTTATGGCTGCAAGCACACACACCCTCCGAGATCTGGCCGGTAGGAACACTCACTAGTAAAACACATTTTTCCATCGATGTAGTCAAGTGTGCCTAAAGACTCACTCCTCTTTCAGCATGAAGCAGTTTAGCCTTCTTTCATCATGACAGAATCACTTCCATAAATTCAGAATGTCTCCTTACCGCTTGCCAGAATGATCCTCAACTACTGTGTGAAAGTCGGCTTTTTGGGGGGGGGGGGGTTACTGCCCTCATTACACAAACCTTCACTTAAGGAACTTTGTCAAACTTGACCACTGCTCTGTATCCAGAGTCTTGCATCGTTCCAAGGTAGACGTCATTATGTCAAATCTCTTAATGCCTAGTCACATCTGGGCCAACATCTGGTTGCTTCGACCATCCATATGGGTCAGCGAACTCTCTTCTCACATGTATGGATTGCAGAACTCGGATCAGGCCGCAGCCTCTATGCAGCAACCCTGGCTCTTTCCAACTGGGTTAAGGTTGCAATGCAGTGGTTCTTGTTCACAGATGCCTGCACAGAGCACATGCTGCAGGATCAGCAGCCCTCTCCTTGCGGCTGATGTGCGGCTGCCAGTTGTGACAACCATCTTCCAGGGGAGAAGGTGGTTCCATTTGAGGGTCTTAATAGGGGTATCTCCTGTCCGGTTCTGCTTTCAGATCTCACCCTCAGCTACCAGCCCCAGACTCAGCCACCCCAGGGCAGAGACCCAATGCGAGAGCAACATAGAGCCAAAAGAAAATGGAACAGGTCACCTTACAGCTAGCAAAATACCACCGACTGTTTTTGCTTCTGCAACACTATAATATGGGAGAAAGGTGGGTTGATTTGGCAGGCAGACAGAGCAGAAAGACATGCAGAGAAAGGGTGCACAGAGCACAAAAAGGACATCAGTCTCCGGGGTGAACCCCAAGACAGACCTTCCCACGCAAGGAGGTCAGAAAGGATGAACCCTTTGCGTCAGGTAAAGAATGATGCAGTCCAGGAGTGTGTAGATAATGGAAGATACTCTGAGGGATTCGAGCACCGAAAAATAAGGTTAAAGAGAGGGCTGGAGATAGGCAGACTATGAGCTAGAGAGGAGCACAAAGTGCCCCTGGCAGTGGCGAGGTAAAGGGAGCGGGCGGGAGTGAGAGCAGTGTACGTGGAATTATGCACCATTGTAAGCTCATCCTTGTTAACATGACCCCATCAACCGAAAAACATCCATCTTCGACCCTGGCTGCCCCATAATTCTGTTTTATAAAAGGTTCTGCACAATCATGTTATCCAATTCAACACAAAGTAACATTACATATGTGTATTTGATCCTGATCTCTTTGTTCATTTCCCCCCGACTTTTCTACTGTTCAACACTTTTTCATGGTCTTCCTGTTGATCAGCTTGCACTGCTTAGATCCCTCTACAACTCCTCCATCAGGCTTCTGTTTCGACTCTCCTGCCCCTTGAGTGGCTGTCCTTTGAATTCTGTCTGTTTCACTTCCAATGGGCCTCATTACGAGGTGGCCGGTAAGGGTTATTGGGTGCCGGCAAGGAGACCGGTGCCGGTAAACCCTTATCGCCCTATTCGGAGGTCCCTTAGCGGGTCCAAGCAGGAACGGCTGGTCTGACCTATGGGGACTCATGTGGGAATGGAGAATGGTAAACTGAATGGGGACTTACCGGGTCTACACAGGTCGGAATATCTTGGTAAATCCCCATTCTGCCAGACCGGACCCAGATCCAGGTTTGGAGCTAATAGTGCCATGGCTACCTCCAAACTCATAATGACCCCCTATGCCTTGTTTTCAAAAGCCTCTTTAGCGTGGCACCTCTCTATCTTTCCATCCTCATCTCTTTCTACCATACTCTTCCGCTCTCTGAGTCTCAATTTCTTCTTACTGTTCTCATCACATCCCTTGTGCCCCATCTCAAATTCGTTCTTTTACAATTCTAGCTCCCAAGTTTTGGAATACCCTCCCTCTTAATATCCAATCTCTTTCCCCTGTTCTGCTTCTACTCGCCTCTTAATGTCCAGTCATACATTTTGGTTTTACCTGTAACATCTATGTTTAAGTGTTTTGGCAGAACACATTATAGAAATTCAATAAAATAGTATCGCTGGACAGTTCAACACAAAGTGACATTACATAAAATATAACATTATAGTCAGTGCTGTAATCGTTTTAAGGGTGTTATGATGGAACGGGTATAATAAGACTTTGATCTTTATTACTTACTAACAAAAGGAATGAAACGAACATAAGAATCCATTAGATAAGGTGACTGGCAGTAAAGGTGAATATTAGCAGCGCCATGTGCAGGTAGGGGAATAGGAGGGTTTTGTGGGACATGCAGTTTGCTAACGGTGGAGATGTGGTCTAGTGGCTAAGAGGTTAAATGGGAGAACCTTGAGACCTCTGCTCAGATTTTTTGAATTGACAAAATAAATAGTGCTGTCCTAGGCAGATCACAGAATATACCTGAGCCTCAAATTGTACATCTGTTTAATGCAAGTGTAAAGAAATCCTTGCATGTAGTCATGTAAAGCTGAGCTAATTACATATACCCCTCCGCCCACCCCACGTCACATCCTGGTTTCGGTAATTCCGCCACAACCAGACCTCACATATCAAGCTGTTCAGAGTATCCGACAGCACCTCATTCTTAGGTGCTTCTCATACATAAACTGTTCGCTGAAAGGTGTTCTGCTGCTCATTGTTGCAATGTCAGCGATATATCATTGAAAACATCTGCGGCATAAAATGGAAACGGCCACAAAGGCAAACAACCCTTTTACATCTTTTTGACACTTGGTTAGGTAGAAGCTCAAGCGGCAGATTTAATGAAAATAATCTAGCACTAGCAAGGTCGCATTATCACTGATAGGCCGCATTTATACAAAGCGGGCAGTCTGTTTCCGTTCTGTGAAAAGGGCAGAAAACCTGAATGTACTGTATCGAGCCGGACACGCTGATTTATGCCATTATTTCTTGTTCAAATGTTTTGTATTCGTTGTTTTGCTTAGTAACACTCCCACCCTCCCCGTTATATTTGCTCATTCTGTTCTACTCCTGCTTCTCTCATTTCACATCCTTTCACAGCATTTCCTTTCTACCACAGACCAGGGCCTGGTTCATTAGTGAGGACACAAGACACCACTATCCAGACAAGATATTCGCGCCACAACGGTGGAGATGGGCGTAGTATGAAAGCTTTATAACCTAACTTAACACCTGTGCACAGTTTCTGCTGCTGTAATATTGTGAACTTAATATGTCATAATTGAAATAAAAAAGACTTATAACCAAGTAGTATTTTAATATCGGATTTTTTAATCTTGTGTAGATGGAGGGGTTTATTGCTGGGGATTTCAATGAAGCTTAGATGTGACTCATACTAGCCAAACGTTGTCTGGAAAGCCCAAGCTGTGTGATCAGTTTCGTACTAAGTACTGATATATCTGGGAAGAAATGGTCAGGAAGGTGTGAAACTAAATTGTGATGGATCTTCAAAGATCCCCAGCAGGAGGGACACATAATAATAATAATAATAATTTGGCATTTATATAGTGCTACGAACCCTGAGCGCTGCTTATTATTACCCACGGTGTGTGGTGCTCATTTATCGACCTCGGAAGGATGAAAGGCTGAGTTTGGCCCTGCCGGGATTCGCACCTGCGTTAGCAGGCTCTGCACGATCTTAACAGCTTCATATGTGAGGTCTGGTTGTGGCTGAATTACCGAAACCAGGATGTGACGTGGGGTGGGCGGAGGGGTATATGTAATTAGCTCAGCTTTATATGACTACATGCAAGGATTTTGTGCTTCTAAGGGAACTAATCAATAGGCTCAAGTCAAACCCTGATGCAGACCGAAGGCTGATGAGTATACGCAGCCATGTTTGACACACATGCAATTCAGAACAACACATTAAGAGTTGAATGATGGCTGCTCAAATATTTTGAGATCTTATAAAAGTAGTGGCCACAGTGGCAGTGACAGGTTTATATGCCAGGAAAGGCAGGTGGGCTCCTAAGGGAGCCACCGGCATTGGAAATAATTCAAGGGAAGAGGCGGCTTATGCGTACTTTCAATGAAGGGGCATATCACTACTGAATTAGCATGACTGACTAGCATAATTGACCTAGCATAGCCTAGAACAAGAGGGACAGTTAGAGTGAGAGGAAGGAGGAGAGGTAGAGGATTGAGCAAAGGGACATGGAGATGGAGGAAAAAAGGTATAACAGTGCAATCTCAACGGGGACCAGGAAGCTTACACTCAGAGGGAACACCAGTGAAGTAGTGTCTCTGGAACAGCAGCACATAGTCGGACAATTGACTGAGAGCATCTCCAGCCCCACGCAAAGAGACTCTGAGAGTAAGCAAGTCCTTGGAAGACACACCCAGTGTCTTGACCGGCTAGAGGAGACCTTTGAACTTGTCCAAACCCAGAGTGTACCAATCACAGAAGGCCTATCATTGTACTCAATCGAAGAGGGCTTGGGAAACCCTCACACCCACAACCTGAAGACAAGACCAGGGTTACCGATCAGACACACAAGAAGCAGTGGATGTCACAACAGACTTTCTTTGTTTATGACAAGACATTACTTTATCATTCCTTTGTTGTAGTTGCAGAGTAAACCATTTTCTGTTACCTGTGCATCAGCTTCTTTGTGCCTCCCATCTGGCTACCCGTTCGCAAAAGCCAAATTATTTATTGTGTCATTATATATATATCTTTAGAGCGTGAACCTGGCTTGGGAGCCATGGAGCGCCGTACAAGTCAGAGAGCAAAATATTGTTACTGATAATTCGAGCAAGTAAACATTAGAAACAATGATCACAGTACAATATACAGATGGAAATATGCACAAGAAAGCAGGAATCTAGGTAACAAAAAGGTATTGTGGGAAGACCTAGGTCTTCAGTTCTTTCCTTAACTGAAGGAGACAAGAAATCGTCGAGATTGCCACTGGGATAGAGTTCCAGAGGACCATGGTGAGTGTGAGAATGACTGTTTCCTAGTTTTCTCCTTGCTAGTCAGTCTAGTTTCCAGTCTGGCGATGGTCTTCACTGCAAGATGACTTTCTGCTGCCCAATGTTTTTATTTTAGTTTGCCCATCAGGTAGGTTTTTATACAGGCTGTTGTTGCTTTGTAGGTTATGCAGCCACCAGATCCTAGCCAGGGTAGGGAGCCAATGTAATTTGTGAAAGGTGGGGTGATGTGGTGCAATTTCCTAGAGGTGGTGATGAGGCGAGCAGCCATGAGTTTTGCGAGGAGGGCCTTACCACCGTCCATATTAAAGATCACTAGGACCTGAACCATTGTTTGAAAGTCTAGGGGAGGGAGGAAGGGCTTGGTCTTGTGAGTAGAGAGATCTGATACTAAGCCTTTTTCAAAATGTATTGTTGGGAGTATATATTTATATCCACAATGAAGCCTAGGGATTCTGCTGAGTGGGTAAGGTAAAGGTTGAACCAATTTAAGCATATTTCATCCAGCCATCTTTGAATGGGTTCCTAGTTGTAGGGGGGGGTGAAGTATGAATTCCATCTTTTTGGGGTGAAGCAAAGCTTTAGGTAGGCACCTGTCATCCATGTTGGAATGGTTGCAAAGCATGAGTGAAAGCAGATGATATCTTGCGGACCCTTGACCTTTGGGTACAACAGTTTATAATCTGTGCACTGGTGTATCATAATGTTGAGTTATCTAGGAGTGAGCCCATTGGTTCCATAAAGAGACTAAAGATGACCAGGAAGAGAATGGAACCCTGTGGGATTCCAAAGGTGATAGGGCAGCATAGGTACCTGCGGGAGCCCATCCAGACAGGCAGGTATATTCCAGATAGCGAAGATGTGAACCCTTTCAGGAAAGTGCCAGAGAAGTGCATCCTGTGTGCAAGGACGGTGAGTAGTGTGAGATGGTCGACAGTGTCAAACGCAGCTTAGCGTCCAGGAGGACTAGAACGCATTAGTCCACTTTAGCAATATTTTAAATGGTGTCATCGATCACCTGGGTTGTTGCTTTTTCAGTGCTGTATTTGGGTTGGAACACGGTTTGGTAATCCCAGAGCAGACTGAGTTGCTTGATTTGTTTGTTGTGACGAATCACTAGATGTCATCACTTCTCCCCAAGGGGGAGCCCCTTCCCAAGAGGCCGGGCAAGTGAGGCCACTACCCGATAGTCCCCCTGGGGGTGGTGGACAGCAGTAGGAACCATGTCTGTCCAATGAACGAAGAGTAAGTCAAGAGAACTTTGTAAATCATCTTCTTCGTGACAGTACTTGGCAAGATACTGAACCAGGTCTGTCCAATGAGCTGAATAGAGAAATACGGGTCTGGGACCCACAAAGAAAGAAGGCAATCGAGAACTACCCTCTTCCTCGTGGCAGTACTTAGCAAGCCAGAAGGTCAACTGGGCTACACTGTGGAAACCTGGGTCAAGAATCATACTTGTACATGAACAGTTGGGAAAGAAAGAAAAGAGTGAAACAAGGATCCCCGTGGGAAGGAAGTCATTCTGCCTTGCTACCGCTGAGTGTGAAGTTATTGCAAAACCAATATACCCAGCGAGAAGAATGATTCTGCTGCTAGTGCTACATGTACAGGAAAAAGGACAATCTAACCAAGAGGCAAGCGGAAGGGAGTCATTGGGCATCATTACGATTGTGGCGGTAGGACAACAACGGCGCCGGTAGTGCTACTGGCGCCCTTGTTGCCATGCTGACACATTAAGAGTTCTGCTCGCGGGTGCCGCTCTGCAAGCCTGGTCAGACCAGGCGTGCAGAGCGGCACCTGCGAGCAGAAGAGGATGGTAGCGACAATACCAATATCAATGGTACCACTGCTACCATCCTCCCCATTCCCATTGAGCCTTGTGGGGGCTGAAATGGCAATGGGGACGTACAGGCTCCGGGTCCCGCACAAGGGGAATTACCGGGCCCGCCGAGGACGGAATGGCCCAGTAATTCCCCTTTCGTGGGACACGGAGCCGGACCCGAGTTTGGGGGTAGCCATGCCGGTATAAACGGCATGGCTACCTCCAACCTCGTAATGAGGCCCATTCCCTCTGGCGTTGTGTGAAAAACAATGAAAGCCAGAGACCAGGAGACGAGAGTCATTCTCCTGCTAGTTGAATTTACAAAAAGGATCAAACCACAGAATATTGTCATCCATGGGAAGGGAGTCATTCCCCCTGGTGAAGAACTTGCAACCAGAACTGTGCTACCCAGTGCAGGAGAAGGGAGTCATTTTCCTGGACCAAGAACATTGATGCAACCTTCTAGTTTAGTTATAAGTGTAGTGGATTAGAGATGTTGGCAAGGATATTCTGACAGACCCATTAGCACTTTATTTGAGTTAGGTTTTCTCTTCTATAGCAACTGCCATGCCACCTGTATGTCAGTCTCCTGCTTCTGCACCCTTGCATAATAAATAGTTGGCTAGCAACTAGCATATAATTGACTTTGCAGATAAATGGGATACTGGGGATCAGCCGGTAGTTTCCTAAATCATCTATGTTGAGGGAGGAGCTTTCCAGGACTGCGTGTATAATCCCTGTTTTTAGGACATCTGAGAATGTAGCCTCACTGAGGGTGTCATTGGCTATCCCAAGAATAGCAGTAAGGGTAGGACATGTATGTTTTTTTAAGGATGGTCGTATGGAGGATATCATTGGTGTTGAAGTCGGTTTTAAGGATTTGAGCATGTATGAAACCTCCTTGGGTGAGAGGAGAGAGAAGTTGGTCCAGGTTTGAACAGCCCATAAAGTGATATAGACGGAGCGGTCTGAGAATTTGGAGCCCCGGATGTGGAGCCTAATGGTATAAAGCTTGCTGATAAAGAAGTTATTTGATAGATTCACACTTCTCTCAGGATTCTGTACCTCTGGGTCTGGTGTGGCGTTCGAACAGTGGTTGACTACTACAAAAAGGGCTTTGCTCCAGTTATTGGTCCCCATCATGGCGGTGGTGTAATAAGTAGCCTTGGCTTCTGATATCAGGATCTATCGTTTGGAACATAAGGCCTTGAAAGATAGAGATTTTTGGACCTTGCGCAAGCATTTCTCAAGAGCTCCAATGTGGCCCAATTATTGTAGAGCAAAAGTATCTATGAACTCCTTTGAGGTTTGGCTAAAAGCTTCTAACAGTGAGAAAATGTTCGCAGAGGTCAGGAAGTTGGAGAAATGGTTATTCAGAGTTTCTACTGGAAAGTTTTTGAAGGAGCAACATGTAACAATGAGGCTTTTATCCTGACCCTTGTGGGATGTCGGGGAGTGTGAGCAGAATATGAAGGCTGCCTGGTCTGTCCGGTCAGGCACCATGGGGTCTGCGTAGTTTATAAAGTGGGACTAGGATAAGGTGAGGTCTTGGGAAATTACCCCCCCCCCAATGTGTGTGTCTGGGGGAGGGAGGGTTAGTATGTGTTGGGGTGTGTACAATGATTCTGCCTCTCCCAAAACAATTTACAATGGTTTTCTAGGGTAACAAATACAAAATAATAATAATAATAATAAAAAAAAAAATCGAACAGATTCCAAGTCACCCAGAGAACACAGGAACATCTGAAAAATGTGCCTGATGCCCTCATCACCAATATATGCCATACTTGCCATTGTAAATAGCATTGATGTCACACACAGAGTATATGCCAGCATTACCACTGCAAATCACCTTCATAAAGCTGTAGCTGAGCCCACAAAACTACATTCCACCATTGATAAAGTTTGTGATGTTGTTCCCACAATGCATGCCAGCACTGCCATTATACATAACCTTCATGATGCTGTGCTCATATTTTATGTCAACATTCCATTTGCGCCAAATCACGGGTTTGGCAGTATTTACTCCCCAGCTATGAGCTGGGGGGAAACTTGCTGGGAATTTGCCGATTTTGGGTCCAATGGGGAATTCCTGAATGGGCCCAATGGGGAATGGGGAAGGACGGTTTTGCCAAACCTGTGATCCGGCACTAATAGCGCGGGACCGGGTGGCAGTAGCGCTATTAGCGTGGGTGGTAGCCCGGCGGGATTACCTCTGGGATAACGTCCAATTCGCGATGAGGCCCACTGACAAGAGACACTGAGCCTCATTACGACCTTGCCGGTCCAGAAACAAGGGTGCTGGTAAACTTACCGTCACCGTTGTTTCTGGACCGGCCTATTACAGGTCTGCCTGAAGGAGCCATCATGCCTGAAAGGTCTGACCCTGCCGGACACAGCGGCCATGGTAGGCAGACCAGTCACGGAAGCACCGGCACCGTTAGCAACAGTGCTGGTGCTTCTGTGTCCCCACGCCCATAGAGTCTTATGGGACTCTAACAGAATGGGGACTTACATTTTACCGGCACCAGACTTTCCGGGCTGCCGGGGATGTAATCTCCTGGTGGCACTGGGAAGTCAGGCGCTGGTAAATATTTACGGGTCCGCCGGCAACCCGCCGGCAGCAGTGGCAGGGTTACCGCCGGACCCGTAATGAGGCTGACTATCTTTGCTTAAGTTAAGCACATGATGTTGGAAGAGAGATGCATTGGAACAATTACTGAATACCATGTGCTCACAAGGAGAAGGGACCCAGCAGAAACAACCACTGGTATAGCAAACCAGGGTACGGTTATTCAACTGAAAACATCCAAAACCTTCAACACATACTGTATTACAGTGTGCTATTATGTTCGAGTATGTTAGAGGAAAATCACTACTGTACGTAATGGGCCACATATATTTCTAGACAATTGAACATTCAGATGTATCTAGAGTCAAATTACAAATAAATCAAATACATTTGGTTGGGACTGGTTGATTCCGATAATTGACACAGTCTGGGAACTGGCAAAGTAACCAGTTGAGAAGGTTTACAAATGATTTGGAGATTGAAAAAGACATAAAAGAAGTGAACGAATGCACCATGATTGAGAGAATTAAAAGACTGAGGAGAGAGTTATACAAGTTCAGCCACAGAGCAGTATTCAACTATTCGGAAGATGGCTATTCTGATGGGAAGACCATCTACCAACAGAACTGCTCTCCACCCCCCCAGACCCTCTGCCACCCCCTAGAAGGAAATAGAAGAATTAAGCTTACCTCCAAAACATCAGCGATGCAGATTGGAAATAGGTGTCAGAGAGGCACTAAACAAAGGGGTTATAGAGGTAACAGATTGTAAACATACCTTCCTCTTTTATTAAGAGGTCAGAGAGGAGACAGGCAAAGGGTTAGCCAAAATCAACAATGGAAGGCTAGAAGTGGTTGACACTTTTAATAAATTGCTCACATTATCATCTGACCCCGCCAGAAAGAGAAATCTGAATGAAAAGACTGGTGTTTGTCATGACCAATGAACACAACCCATTCATACCTGCAAATGAGTTGCAATGGGGGAGAGGGTGGGAGTTGGGGTGATTAAGCCGGTTGATAATTGCTGTACTGGTATAGTATCAATGCCCTGGTACTCAAAGCTGAAGCCACAGCAAACCAAAATACAACTTTGTTTGTAAAAATGCTGCAGTTTTCTTTCTACGTTTCCCAGAGCCCGAGAAATGTAGAAAGTAAACTGCAGCATTTAGAAATACAACAATGTTGTATTTCTGACCGCAGCGGCTTTTCCTTTGAGTCCTTTGAGTCTCCTGGACTCCCCCGACCCGGGGATGCACAGGAGATTCCAAGCGAAAGCCGCCACAGTCAGAACTACAACGCTGTTGTATTTTTGATTGCTGTGGTTTTTCAACCACGGCAATCCGAAATACAACAACATTGTATATATAATTGCTGCGCCTTTGCTTTTTTCACTTTCATTTTACGTTTTCCGTGCTTCTCTGGGCTTGGGGAGCACCGAAAACATACAATGAAAGTGAAGGCAGCTTCCTCAGCTCATGCAGCTCTGCTCTGGCTGCAGTAAACAAAAGCTCCCAATAGGGGGTTTTGCTGCTTGTTTAGTGCCACCAGGGCAGACCTTAACATGAGCTGAGAAGGCTGCCTGCAATGGCAAAATGGATGCTCCCATGTAAACTCTTTTGAGCCTCATTTGCTCAAATGTTTACATAGGAACTTTCAGAAAAATGTGTTTAGTGCATGTGTTTCATTATTGCCCATCTGTTGGGACAATAATATTTTTGAGCGCACTATTCCTTTAAGCACCAAACAAAGGGTCTGCTCCAGTTCTGATGGTTGCCTTGCCCATTGAAAGCACACAGAACGTTTTATTTTTTATTATTACAGTATTATACAGTTAAGAGAAAACACAGCTTTTAATACCACCCGCTAGTAAACCGGATCCATTCCAAAAATAAACATGAAAATAAAAACAAAAAGCATTAATAAAATCATTCAATAATAGTCTTAGCTCAAGCGTCAGTTTGCCGGCTTGCTTACTTCACATTCATCTATGCGCATTATACTAAAGTCTCCATGATGTTGGTCATTCTTTTCCTAGAATAGTGAGAAATATTATGCATGCTTCATGACAACCGTTCATAAAAAGATTCCAGAGAACCTCAGCTGCAAAGTTCCTTTCAAGGCCAGCCGAATTTAGAGCCTTCATCGTAGCGTCAGTAATGAAGAACACTCAGTCAAACAATATTTGGGTGTTTCCAATTGCAACTCTCTGACACTTCTCTGGATTGTTTGTCAATCTCTCATAATCTCAAAAGACTTCACAGTGTTACATTTCAGTCAAAGATAATCCGAAAGCAGAGAATTGCCCAAAAAGTGATAGATGTATCTCGGGGTGTGAAAAACCTGACAATATTCTCCCACCCACTCCCTCGGGATCGTTCATTCAGGTGGCTTTTGGATCATGGCCCTGGGGGTGGAAAAGCAAGGGAGGATCACCTGAGTGGAGGGTCATGAGGTATTGAAAGGAGGATACCCAAAGGCGAAACATGGTATCCCCCAGCCCCAAAAATACCCCAACCTACTCTCCCGTAGGCCTTTATGTGGTATCTCCAATCTCACCCCATCTTCCCAGTCCCATTGCCAACTAATGCTGAGACAAGGAGGAGGAAACTAAGATCAGTAAAGATTACCCATAGGAATAACATGGGGAAACTAATGGCAACCTACCCTAGAAGAAACTCCAGCTGTCCCACTAATAGAGTCAGGCAGGGTCAGGTATTTAATAGTGACCATTCATACCCGACTCCACTTGACTGGTCTTTCCACTATGAAAGGTGTGGTTTTGCACAGATGGATGAGCAAGCTAGAGAGGCATACTGGACCAGAGAAGCCACAAAGCTGGGAACTGCAGAATGAAGGATCTGGAGGAGAGCAGCGTACGACGCTGGCCTGGTGTTTGAGAAGTGCTGCAGCATGACTGGGGAGCTGTGTCTCTTGAGAGCCGGAGCGAGTCAGCTTGGACGCTGCTGACGGTGTCCGTGCAATTGCTTGTTCCCTTGGGCTGCGTGCCGGGCCCATAGGTGCCTGAGGGGCAGGTGGTGAAATCCTGACCTCGACCCAAAGCATCCATAGAGAGACCGCTCGCCAGCGCTACGCTACCCGGTGAGTTTTGCATGACAGAATCTCTGGAGCGTGCGGGTGGCTGGAGCAGGAAAGAGGAAAAAGCAAGATATGTAAAGCGTCACGAAGCAGAAAGCTAGGACAGTTTTAGGAAACAAAGTAAGAAAGAAAGAGAAAGCGCGCTAGTGACACAGAAGGAGGAAAAGATACATTTGCACGCAGGAGTAAAAGTGAAGTTCAGAAGAAAAGGAAAGGGTGCGAGCAACCCAGAAAGATGGAAACACAGGTGTGCAAGAGGCACGACAGTAAGAAGGCAGTGCAAGTGTGCACAAGTCTAAGAAATAAAAGACAGTGCAAGTGTGCACGGCAAAGGGAAAGAAATACATGAAAGTGGTGTAGGAAGCACCTGAATATAAAAAGTACAAAAGCAAGAGTAAGAAACAAAGAGGGGCAAAGGATCAGAGCGGTCGCGCTAAGGAAAAGCAAATAGCATAGCGTTTTTGAAAGCCTCTGATTCTACCCCATGAGAGGATTGTATGTAAGAAAAAGTGTATATAAGGAAAAGGCACATCCTGACCAGCTGAACTTGTTTTTGGAACTAGAGGGGACAAAGCTTGGGGAAGGGAACCCCGAGTAACCAAAAAGGGACTGTGATATATTTTGTTTTGTGTTTGAAAGCAGGAAGAGGCCTGTGCCTGGGGAAGGGATCCCCGAGAGGCATATCGAGGAAAGCAAAGTGCATCCTGATCAAATGTATATTGTGTTTTAAAGCTGGAAGGGGCCTGAGCTTGGGGAAGGGAACCCTACGAGGACCAAGCGAGTTGAAGACTTATTGGTTTTCTTTAAACTTGTCAAAAGGATTGAAGCGTGGGTAAAGGAACCCCTAGAAGCTTCAAGAGAAACTGGGTTACATTTCTTTTGTGGCATTTCAAACTTGAATAAGTTGAAGCTTGGGGAAGGGAACCCCAAAGGAACCAAACACACTGAATGTATTTGAAATCACTGTAAGGGACCTGTGTAGAAGGTCTTACGAGCAGCCCCTTTGATTGAACTCATTTTTGCGACATTGACTAAAGTGCACCTGGTGAGAAGACCACCTGAAAGCAACTTTGGTTTCTCATTTTTTGTTGAACCACTACTTTCCACTTTTGACAAAAGACCCCCTAACACATTTTTGTGTATGCATTTGTGGTGTTTATTGAATAAAACAAATTGAAGATAGCCAGGGGACCACCCCGGGAGTGCTAGTGCGCGGTACAAATATCCTTTAACATTAACATTAACATAAATCCGAACAAAATGGTGGTAATGAAATTTTATAGAAAGGAAAAGAGGAATCATTTTACTTGGTTCATAAATGGTATTAGTCTGTCTTTTAGGATAATATGATGTTTTTAGCTCACCCCTCTAAAACATTTGCTTACCATTTTTTAAAGCAAAAAGCAGTGATGCTCCCCCGCCCAAATGGCAAAGGTGAACGCAACATTTGGTAAATTCTCCATGCTTCCGTTTTTAAACTTTTATATTCGTCAGACCAAAGTTTATTTTTGGAGTGGAGATTCTACCAATGTGGTTTGTGGAAGAACTTGACCGCTTTGAAGCTATTATTTGGCGAAGAGTCTTGTACTTTATTCCTCAAAGTTTCTCCATTGTGGTATTCTGGCCTGAGATGGGACTACAGTCTTGGCAAAGCAGAGTTTGGTGGAAACAGTTAGTTTTGTATTACAAGTTTTTAAGCTCTACTTCACATCTACTTAATGCAGATTTGGGAAATTGGGGAAAGCACAACTTAATTAGCTGAGAGAGTTTGGTGAACATTGTATACAGCTTTTAATAAAATTGGACGCGACATTAGAAATGCTACTCCCAAACCCCATTAAAATGAAGGAAATTAACCAATGGAGAGATTGGATCTCGACAAGAGAAACTTTGGTCGACTCCCCCCCTGTACACTCACTTAAGTATATGGGCTTCATTACGTGTTTGCCTATTTCTGGAAACAAGTGTGCCGTTAAGCTCACCGGCACCATTGTTTCTGGACTGGTAAACTCTGAGTCTGCCTGCCGTGGCCGCTGTGCCCGACAGGTCTGACCCTGCTGGGTGCTGCGGCCACGGTAGGCAGACTGTTCACAGAACCACCATTGCTAGCCTTGCCGGTGCTTCCGTGTCCCCACTTCCATAGAGTATCATATGGGAATGAGGACTTAAAATTTGCCGGTGCCTGACTTCCCGGGCCGCCGGACTAGTAATGAGCCGGTGGCACCGGGAAGTCAGGCGATGGTAAAATATTACGGGTCCGGCGGCAACCCGCCGGTAACACCGGCAGGGTTACCGCCGGACCCGTAATGAGGCCCTATGTCATAAAAAGGTGGGGACCATGGAAGGGTATTTGAGGAGGTTTGCAGACAGACCTTTTAGAAATAAAGTTCATACATTTTAGGTTAAATGTGCTTAAACTTAATTTAAGTAATATGCAAACAGGTTGCTTCCATCGCTGCATACCACATACTTCTTATTCAATGTAAGTTACATTCTTTGGTTCACACTGCATGTTAACATTCTTATGCACAGTTATCTATACATATATGTTTCATCTGTTTGTTGATCAGGTTGTCCCGGAATGGGCCCCATATGTCCTTGGATCTACTTGTTGCAGTAATTGACCTGACATACCCCTCCTCCCTTTCATCTACATAAGACATTTCTTTTAACCATTCCTGACGTGTTGGCGTTGTTCTGGATTTCCATTTCATCAGGATGCATTTTGTTTGCTACAGTGCAGTCATTGTTAAACAGTCTACGTACTTTTGTAGAAACTTTGCGTATGTCCCCCAGAAGGTATTTCAAGTATTTCAAGGGTCGTAGCATGGGAGGATCCCAATCATTTCATATAATACCTCTGCTACCTCCCGCCAGTACTGCGTTATCTTTGGACAATTCTAAAACATATGGATCGAACCTGCTCCATCTCCTCTGCCTTTCATGCCTTTATCTACTGTGTCAGGAGAGAATCGCGAGACCCTTGCCGGCATTTAGTGTAGCCGGTTCAACACTTTGAACTGTATAAGGCGTAGACGTGCATTGAGTGAACTTCCTTTGTTAGTCGGCAGTACCTCTGCCATTTAGTTTCATCAATACTCACCCAGATCCGTCTCCCATTTTGCCCTTGCCTTGTACTGTTGCACCTGGCCAGTCTATACTATCATGTAGAGCCTAATTACCTGCCTTCTTGGTACTTCTTGTAATATTATAGCATCTATGCATTCATTGGTCTCTGGTTCCTGCGGGAACGATGGCCATTTCCAGCACACTGCTGCCCTCATCCGAAAATACTGCAATAATTTAACGGGGCTATCCACTAGCTTAGCTGTAAACTCCTCTTTAGTTACGAACCTCCCTTCAGGGAATATATCTCCCAACCTCATTACACCTTCAGGATCCCAGGATCTTTGTAAATTTGGATCATATGGTGGGGGTAGCCATGGACAATTCCATAGAGTAATCTTGTCACTATAAGGAGTTGCTATTCCCAGACGTTTAAACACCCGTGCCCATGCATTGACTGTTGTGCGTACTGGGTCAAATGCACATGAATCCACATATCGGTCCTGAAGGATAACTGCCTTGATGTCCGTTGGGGCTGCCCCGTACCGTTCCAATACCAAGTGAATTAGACCCTGAATCGGCATGTACCGATGTCCTGTATACTGAGCCTGTGCCACAAAGTAATATAGCTCAAAATGTGTGGCAGCTAATCCCCCTTGGTTATAAGGTTCTGCCAGCTCAACAGGGCACCCGCCCTCCCCACACGAACTGTACCGCAATTGACAGTACAATCTGCAACCTGGGCATATCGGGATTGTATTAAAATAATACAATAGTTTGGGGACCACTATCATATTCAGTAGTGATAATCTGCCATATAAGGATATGGGGAGTCTGGCCCATAATTTTAATTTGATCGCTAATACATTAAGATATGTTTCATGATTGTCTTCATATAATGTTTTCTTCTCGTGAGACACCTTCACTCCCAGGTATTTAAGGCTAGTTGGAACCCATTTGAATCCCAATAGATCAATAGGTTTGGTAGTACCCTCAGTTAACGGGAATAGTTCAGATTTTGTAGTGTTTATTCTATATCCAGAGTGTGTTGTGAACTCGGCAACCTCCTCCATTACTGGTTTGAGATTGACCTTGGGGTCGGTCCCGAAGATACAACGTGTCGTCTGTGTATAAAGACGCAATCTGAGGGGGTCCCGCTAAATGTATATCCCCCTGTGTCCGTTCCCTTCCCGCATCCGTCAGGCAAGCGGCTCTATGGTGAGTGCAAACAGCATGGGGGGAAAAGGGGCATACCTGTCGTGTACCTCGAGCGAGTGTAATCGCCCGGGATATTACCCCGTTGGTTCGGACCCTAGCAGTTGGATTAGTATATAATAACCTGACATATCTAATAAAGTGATCTCCCAGCCCATTATGTTTAAACCCTGAAGAAGAATTTCCAAGATACAGACTCAAAGCTTTTTCAGCATCTAGAGAGGCCGCTGCTGCCTTAGCTTGGGGGACTATTTGTGAAATAACACCAAAGAGGTGACGTAGATTCAAAGCTGTTGATTGGGTGGGGATAAAGCCATGATGGATCTGGGTGCACTAGCTACTGCATATATGGAAGAAGTCTATTTGCTAACACCTTGGCGAATACCTTAGCGTCCGAGTTGATCAAAGACAATGGGGCGGGGGGGTAGAGGGGGAGAGGTCTCCTAGCCCAGTGGGCTTCCTGGCTTCAATAGCACAGATATTACGGCTTCCGACAGTGAGGGTGGGAATCATCCTGAACAATCGAGGGACCAGAACCTCCCTGTATATTTTATAGAGCTCTATCAACCAGTCCATCAGGCCCTGGAGTTTTGCCTTAGGCTAATGAGGTGATTGCTTCTTCTATTTCTGCTGCCAGTACTGGTTTATTGAGTTCCTCTATGGCCTCTGCCAGGAGATTCGGGAAGGTGCTCTCTCCCAGGTATTGAGCTATTTCCTCATTTGAGCAGGTGTCTTAATTTATGTATAGCGCCTTATAATACTTCTGGAATTCTTCATTTATTGCTTTCGGCTGTCATCAAAAACTGACCTGCAGCTCCCTATATTCCTACTATGGTCTGTGCTCCCCCTTTCACCCCTCACTACTCCTGCTAGCATTCGCCCAGGTCGGTCTTCCTCCCCATATCTGTGAGCATGGATTGGTTTAGCTATATACTGCACCTCTTGGTCCGCCAGTTCACGAAACTTCAACAAGTTCCCTTTGATAATCCCCAAAAGAGCTTTGTCTTTATTTGTGCCGTATTGATTCTCCATCTTACGTAATTGTCATTCTACTTCCCATAATTCCTGTCTAGTGTCTTTCAGTACCCCTGTAGTGACAGATTAGCGTGCCCCGCAGCCATACTTTGAATTTTTCCCAGATCGTGGCACCGTTCTCTCATTTACTTCAAAGAACCCTTCTATTTTCTCTTGCAAGGATGATACCAGCGTGCCATCTAGTAGCGCCGACGGTGGCATTCTCCACACGGGGAGGGGTCTCATGGTTTCATTCAATGATAGAGTCATCACTACTGGTGAATGGTCAGAGAGGGTGCGTGACACTATCTTGCTGCCCTGCAGCCTTCATGACCATTCTGTTGAGAGCAACCATAGATTGATCCACAACATTGCGTCGAGGACCGTCGAGTAGTATGTATACTCAGCTGTTCATGGATGCTCATTTCTCTATACGTCGATCAGCCCTAGCTGATCTATAATGTGCCTAATTGTCTGAGCCGCAGCCGTTGGTCTGCACTGCATTGTGTACGACCTGTCTCTAGTCACATCCAGGACTGTGTTAAAGTCTCCAACCTATATGATGGGGATATCCACCTCTCCCACCAGTATTTCGGATATGTGATTGTAGAAGTTCGGGTCATTTATGTTTGGCCCATACGTGTTTGCTAATGTTACTTTTCGGCCTAATAGTTCTCCTTTGACTATTACGTATCTTCTCTCAGGATCTGCCTGCACCTCTTTGGCTTCAAAGGGTAATGATCGGTGTACCATAATGAGCACTCCCCTTGCTTGGGATGAGTAGGAGGTATAGTATCTCTGTCTTCTCCATTTAGGTGCAAATCTGTTGCGTAATGGCCCCAAGGTGTGTGTTTCTTGCAGCATTATTATCTTGGGATAATGGCGGTCTATATATGCTAATACCTTCCTGGCTTTGATGAGGTTATTTAGGCCCGTATATTCCAGGACATTAATAATATTGGGTCTCCCATTTGCTGTGTAGCCATCTGTGCAATGCGTATGCGTGCATCCCTGAATATAAACTAAACTATCATCTTGTGATTCAGCACCGATCTGCCAGCCTGCCCAATAACTTTTGTAGAACCAAACATCCTGTTATTCCCGCCTCCCAGTCCCGGTCTCTTAACTGCCTGATGGGGCCTTTGTGTACTCCCCGCTTTATACCCTCCGCTCTCACCATCCCTTCTATAATCATGGAACTTTCCTGGGGTACGCTGTGAGTGGCCACCTCTTACAACGGCCAACCTGGCGACCGTTTGCACCGGCTAGTTTTAACAGTTTCTTGTGCTATATTGTTACGTTGTCTTGATAATTCAGTGTAGGGGCTTTATGTTCAGTCACCCATGTCGTTCAGTCCGGCTTCTACTCTTGGGTCATGATTTTGATAGTTCCCGTGTTCCTGCGTTGGGAGCAGGATCGATGCCTTCACATAGGCTATGGCATCTGAAGGATTTTCGAAGAAGTGTGCCCTGCCGCTGTGTTGAATATGCAGCTTTGCGGGAAACATTAGGGAATATGGGAAATGTCTGGCCCTCAATAGTCTCTTCACTGGGTCATAAGATTTTCTCAAGACCTGGACTCAGGCTGCAAAATCTGTATAGATATGAATGTTGCTAGCTTCATAAAAGAGCTTTCCTTGTTTTCTGGACAGTTTCAAGATGAGGTCTCTGTCCCGGTAACTAAGCATTTTAGCAATCATAGTGCGGAGGGGGCTCCAAGCCTAGGCACAGGGGCAAGGGCGCGATGTGCACGCTCTGCCATGAAATGTGTGAAAAATGTAGCTGCTCCGAACATGGATTTTAGAACGTCTACGATTAACTGTACCATGGGCCCTTTACAAGCCGCTTCGGGTACTCCGACAATGCATACGTTGTTTCACCTTGAACGTGATTCAAGATCGTCACATTTGCCATACACTTTTGTGTGTGATATCAGCCCTTAGTTCCGTGATATCGCGATTGTGTAGGCCCACCTTGTCCTCCACTTCTCCAATCCTGGTTTCTGATTCATTGATGCGGCCAGTCTCTTTCTCAAGTTTTGATTTCAGCGATCCAATAGTTGCTACTGTATCATCCAACTTCGGACATGAAGCCACTCTGCATGCCCATCAGTAGCTGATCTTCAAGGGCATCACCGGGCATGATGCTTTGGCCTTCTCCCTGTCCCATTTCCAATGTCCCTGGGGCCGCTGCCTGGGTGCTAGTAAACAAATCCATTGGGCCACGCCTCTTTCCTACACCTTTCATCATATTGCCAAGTTCATTCTCTATGTTCTCTTTTGTGGTACCAAATAGTAATTGGACGTTCTATGTTGCTTCTAGTATGGCGATGTACCTCCGAGTTCAGGTTGGATATCACAACTAGTGGTCCAATGATAAAAGCACCTCTGCATTTGTTTAGTGGTAAGCGCAGCACCTCCTCTTACCACTAGCCACTGCCCTCCAAGCCAGGTGGGGGGAATTTATATGGGGTGTCCAGTGTACTCAGATATAGTGAGAGGACAGCTGTTTCTCCACTGAGGGGAGCTGATGATATGCAGCTTCAGTCTGGCTTTTAGTGCGGTTTTCGGCTGCACATAGTCCCAGTAGCACCAGTATCACTACATATTACCCCCACCAAAAATATCGCCTTATATACGGTCGTCTGGAACGGCCATAGGCGATATTTTTGGTGGGGGTCTTTTTCTGGGTTTTTGGGAGTGGGGGTTGCGGGGTGTCCCCTGCTCCTTTAAAAATAAAGCAGGGGTTGCGGGGGTGTCTCCCGCAGGTTCCATGCCTTAATATTGCCGCAAAAATATGGCGATATGTTTGTATGGCGATATATTTTAGCGGGGATGGCAGGCTGTGCTAATTTGCTCCTGATCTTCAGTGCCTACAGGATCTTAGGCGATCAGTGTCTAGGTGTCTTCTCACAAGGTCTGACCTCACCAACTGTCTTGTGGCCATCAGCGTAATGTCTGTCCCAGCTACCTGTCTCAGTTCCCAGGCCTGGGGCGCCCCCCACTAGCCCAGTGGAGAATCGAGGATCCAGTGCGAACTGAAGTCTGATCAAATGGCCTAACTACGACCCTGCTAGATGTAGGCACCCAGCTCCCAGTTGAAATCACAAAGTTTATGGCTTTGACACCATTATCTGCTGTCTGGATTAGTAGTCATTTGCTGCGTGTGTGGGGGCACCCTTGTGTCTCCTACCGCTTACTTGTTATGCGAGTTGCAGGCCCCAGCAATCGTATTCCTTTGTTGGCCAGTAATCAGCACCTTCCCTCCTGGGAGACGTCCCTCCTCTCTCCCGTGTTTGCCCCTGTGATGGCCAGGCCTGTCGCCGCGGCACTCAGCCGTCCCCTGCTGTGGTCCAGGGTGGTGGATCGTCCCTGAGATAGATGCCGCTGCTGGTCTCAGATCAGCACCACAGAGGGAGAGTGAACAGTTTAGGTGGTGATCAGTGAGCGGCTCACCTTCCTCTCGTTTTGTTTCTCTGGGTTTGCTTCAGCATTTGTTTCCCAGTGATCCGGTTTCGTCTCTGCTCTCTAGAGTCATCTACTGGCCAGTGCTCACCCACCACCGGGTGCGTTTTCTTTTATTCTGTTTTGCTGTTCCTCAGTGAGACAGGAGGCTGGGTATGGTGCTGGGCAGGCTGCAGGATCTTTCAGCCCCTCCCATTTCTGGCCTGACTACGCCGTGGGTGAAAGTGGCCGCTCCTCCCTGCCTCGTGTAGGTCTGTATCGGAATTAGACAGGCAGCTGCTCCGATTAACTCCGCCGAGGCTCGTTCACCTTTTCAGCTGAACAGATTGTTTCCCGCTTTGGGCTGGGCTCGCTACACACCTTCAGCTTCCTTTGCAAGCCTTTTGATAACGTTGACCCTGGCACTAAAAGGACATTTGTTCGATCAGGATAATTCCGGCCTCTCGCTCAGGCATCCATTACTCTTGCTGCTCAACAGGGCCCCTAAATGTGCTTTTAACAAATGAGATCATATGTATTAGAAACCACTTCCATCGAAGATCTTGTTTTGTAGATTCTGTAAAGATCTAAATACAAAAATATTTGCATCAATTCATTTTAAAATGTCCAGTGTTATTATCTCGGCGGGTGATATACTTCGAGATGTGTGTTCATAATCTTGCAAATGTTAATTCCGATAACTTGTGGTTGAACATGCTGAATGGGAGCTCTAAGGCATTGGAACTTGCAGTAGTAAGGTTTTAACAGCTATGTGATTTTTATAAGAAATAATGTAGGGTTTTAGATATGAATTTTATTTATTAAATGGAGAAGAGCTGATCTTTTTGCACTAGATAGGGTTTTACGTCTGTTGTTTAGTTGTGAATATTGATTAACTATGTGATTTTAAATGTTTATTTTGCTCTCTGGTGTGTGTGTTTGTAAAGATTTGTTTTAAACCATGCTGGATTCTTCCAAGCAACCCAACAGTTTATTTTTGTGCCTTGCCAAACAATGTGGAAAGTTTGAATTACTTACCTGTAATTATTGTTCTCCAGCATGGGTCTGGCATGGAGTCACATGCTCATGTATATTCCCCATCGTCAGGCTGGGAATCCTTGGCAAAAGAAAAAACTGTTTCACTTTCACTTTAAACTGTATTTCTCCTCTAAACCAAACACTGTCCTCTGGGTCTCCTCTAAACCAAACACTGTCCTCTGGGTCATACTGCCCCCTTCCAAAGACAGTTCTCTCCCTAAGTCCCGACTCTCTGGCAGCCATCTTCAGATTTGGTAAGCACGTAAAATAGCAGTATACCAAGAAGAGCCGCAGAGGGCTGGCGGGAGGGTCTGTATGTGAATCCATGCCAGACACATGCTGGAGAACAATAGTTAAAGGTAAGTAACTTAAACCTTCTCCAGCATGGGCTCTGGCATGCATGCACATGCTCATGAATAAAGAATACACAGCAGTTCAACCTTACACAACCGTAGGAGGTGGCAAGGCTCAACAGAAGCAATTAACTCTTACCTCTAGAACAGACTCATCTCAAACGAACAGGTTGCGCTGTTTGGCTGACTCAACTCCTCCCTGGAATCCCTGTTGACGCAGAACTTTGTGAAGGTGTGCATGGACCTCCATGTAGCAGCCCAGCAGATGTCCTGCAGAGGGACACCAGACAGGAACGCTGTTGTTGCTGTGGCTGCTCTGTTGGAGTGGGCTCTCGGACGGCCAGGCAGCGGTCGGTTCGCCAACCAATGACAGTGCATGATGCTGCCGGAGAGCCATCTTGTAATGGAAGCCTTTGACAAGGCATTCCCATTGTTCACAGATCCAAAGTTCACAAACAATTGTGAAGTCTTCCGAAAACTCTTTGTGCACGTCACGTAGAACTTCAGGGCACGAGCAACGTCCAGCGAGTGCAAGTCCCTCTCTGCCAGCGACGTAGGTTTCAGAACAAAAACAGGCAACACCAAAGGCTTGTTGAAGTGGAATTCCGACAGAACCTTCAGCATGAAAGAGGGGTGTGCACGCAGTGCCACCCTTGATTCGTCGAAAATCAGGTACGGTTGCTTGCAGGATAAGGCCTGAATCTCATCTGAATGCCTGGGAGAAGTGATAGCCACAAGGAAAGCCGTCTTCTACGAGAGAAACTTGAGCGGGGCCTCATGCAAAGGCTCAAAGGGGGCCCCCCCCATGAGCCTCGTCAGCACATTGAGTTCCCACGCCGGGGCAGGAGCCTTCACCGGCGGGAAGGATCGGAAAAGGCATTTCAGAATATCCTTGACGAGTCTGTGAGATCACAGCGAGGATCAACCTGGGGATCTTGTGTAGCGGGAGATGGCCTCCAGATGTACCTTGATGGATGCGTGAGCCAGCCCAGCCTTTGCCAAGGACAGCAAGTATGGAAGGATCGGAGGATGCGTGACCCTCAGAGGGGTAATCTTCTGCGACCAGCAACACGTAGCGAAACTCTTCCATTTATGGCCATAGCATTTCAAAGTCGACGACGCCCTGGCCTTGACGAAGACCTCTCTGCAGTTTCCTTACAACTCATAACCTTCAAACCCTATGGCTGCAGGAGCCAATCCTTCAGGTTCAGCGATCCTGGTTCGTGTTGAAGGATTGCGCCTCCTTCTCTGATTAGAAGATCTAGAACCACTGGCAACTTGACTGGAGGCACTGCTGATCGGCTAAGAAGGTCCGGACACCTAATCTGCCTCTTCCATGCCTGGGCGATGAGTATCATCTTGCATTGGCACTGTCCGAGTGTGTTGATGACTCTTAGCAGGAGAGGGAACGCGTATAGACACAGTCCCCACGGGAAGGAGAACACAGCCCCCAAGCTCCTCGGCTGGTGGAACCTGCTGGCAAACTTCTGGTATTAGGAGTTTGCTGCTGTCGCAAACAGATCGATCTGGGGACTGCCTCATTAGACGAACAGGTGGTCTACCTGATCCTGACAAAGCTCCCACTCATGGCTACCCCTTTTCTTTATCATTCTCAAGATACTGCTTTGGCTGTTTTAGGGTGTTCTTACATGTAAGTTTGTTCGCATTCCTTGACAGTAACAGGGAGGGCGTTTTTTTACCCTGACCTTGGATTGGTCTCTACACACCCACAGTAACCACAGATTGGTCCCCCAGGATTATAATTCCCTTTGAACTGGTTTAGAACCATAAGAAAGTAATCTCTTAGGCGATACGATTGGAAAACACTTCTTAACCTGACGTCAGCAGGTTGGAACCCAGTGGGTGGTTACTTCACTTTTCTTTATGTACCTTACATGATATAGGCAAAACTATGTTTTCTTGCTGATCATGTTTACAGAACAAAATGTCTGCTTTATATCTGTTGTTTTTGCATATTTGTAGCAAATTCTGTTCACAAGTGCGATCCACATTTGTGTTTGGGGCATCGCTTTCGCAGTTTTTTTTTTGTTTGATTTATGATTGTTTGAATTTGTATGCATGAATGCTGTTTATTTTGAAAAAATCATATTTACAAACAAGTTTTTGGATTATATAGTGGCTACTAAGTCAAATAGTGGCCCATCAGAGTTGTTGTCATGGGTACAGATTCTTGAATATCCAGAGCTATTCTAGGGTTCAACATTTGTTGGTCATGGAGGCTAATTTGTTAGGAGCCTCCTCTTCAGTTTGTGTAATCACACCGAAATCAGAAGTGTGCTAACAAATTTGCTTGGGAAGGTCAGACCCCACTTGTATACCAGTTATTGATGCCCTTTTTTGGGCCTTCCCAGTATATAGTGATACCCCTTTAGTTTATCATTTTCAGGATACAGCTTTGGCTGTTTTAGGGTGTCCTTACAATTAAGTTTGTTCGCATTCCTTGGCAGTAACAGGGATGGTGTTTTTTTTACCCCGACCTTGGATTGGTCTCTCTACACACTCACAGTAACCACAGATTGGTCCCCCATCCTACCAGGATAATAATTCTTTTTGAACTGGTTTAGAATCACAAGAAAGTAATCTCTTAGGCGATAGGATTGGAAAACACTTCTTAACCTGACGTCAGCAGGTTGGAACCCCGTGGGTGGCTACTTCATTTTTCTTCATGTACCTTACATGATATAGGCAAAACTATGTTTTTTTGCTGATCATGTTTACAGAACACAATTTCTGCTTTAAATCTGTTTTTGCATATTTGTAGCAAATTCTGTTCACAAGTGCGATCCACATTTGTGTTTGGAGCATTGCTTTCGATATATTTTTTGTTCCACTTATGATTGTATGAATGTGTATGCATGAATGTGGTTTATTTTGAAAAAATCATATTTACAAAAACGGTTTTTGATTAAATAGTGGCTACTAAGTCAAACAGTGGCCCATCAGAGTTGTTGTTCTTTCTTCTTATTGGTGCTTCTCACTCCAATTAGGCCAGCCATCGGTCTAGATTCTTGAATATCCAGAGCTATTTTAGGGTTCAACATTTGTTGGTTCTGGAGGCTAATTTGATAAGAGCCTCCCCTTCAGTTAATGTAATCACACCGAAATCAGAAGTGTGCTAACAAATTCGCTTGGGAAGGTCAGACCCTACTTGTATACCAGAAGCTCCCACTCATGGCAGGAGCGGAGATCCCTACTGAGGGAGTCTGTAATGGTGTTCTTGTCTCCTGTCAGGTGAAGGGGGATGAGGAACATCCCCTGGCCGACGGCTCGGTGCCACAAGTCCTGGGCCTCCTTGGAGAGTGCCGGGATCGAGTTCCCCCCTACTTCCTGATGTAGAACATGGTGGTGTTGTTGTCCGTGAAGATCCTCACCACCTTGCCTTTCAGAGATGTTCGGAATGACTTGAGGGCCCACAACACCGCCCGTAGCTCCAGGATGTTGATATGCAGATCTTTCTCCTCCAGTAGCCACAGGTCTCTGGTGTGTAGACATCCGTGTGTGCTCCCCAACCTTCCATGGAGGCATCTGTGGTGACCGTCTCCTGGTATGGGCGTTTTCATATCCAGTGCCTTGGGCGATGCGGGAGCCGGCCCGCCACCTGTTGGAACTCTCAGTTGAGAGGAATTTTGTCTGTGAAACTTCCAGACACCTGTATCCAACGTGCATCCAGGAATTCTTATAGGGGTCACATCTGCAACCTGCAAAAGCAGATGAGGTAGATGCATGACATCATGCCCAGTAACAACATCATGGCCCGCACCGTGGACATCTTCGCCGAGACAGTCGCTGCACCTTTCCTTGAATGGCTGCTAGCCTGTCCTCTAAGGGCGACACCAGGCAAGACACTGGGCCTCATTACGAGGTGGGCGATAAGGGATTACCGGCACCGGTAAGGACACCAGTGCCGGTAATCCCTTAGCACCCTATTCCGAGGTCCCTTAGCGGGTCCGTTCCTCAACGCCTGGTTTTGCCAGGCGCTATGGAAGGGACCCGTTATTAGCTCCATCCCCATTCCCATTGAGCCCTATGGGGGCTCGAATGGGAATGGGGAATGGTTCCCGGAATGGGGACTTACCGGGTCCTCCAAGGTCGGAATGACCCGGTAAGTCCCTATTCCGGGAACACGGACCCGGAATGCGGTAAGGGGGTAGCCATGGCTACCTCCTACCTCGTAATGAGGCCCACTGTGTTGAGTTTGGCACCAAGGAACTGCGTGTTCTGTGATGGCATTAAGCAGGACGCCGGACAGTTGATGGAGAATCCCAGATCCGTCAATAGTCGGACGGTCACCTTTGTGTGTTCGTCGGCTAGCTCCCCCGAGCGGGCACGTATCAGCCAGTTGTCCAGGTACGGGTATACGTGTATGTCCTATAGGCGTAGATGGGCTGCCACTGGCACCAGGCATTTTGTGAACACTTTTGGGGCCGACTTGAAGCCGAATGGTTGAGACTTAAACTGGTAGTGCTGGCCCTCCATCATGAAGCGTAGACATTCCGATGTTTCTTGTGAATGGGGACGTGGAAATAGGCATTATCCAGGTCCAACGATGTCAAGAAATCCCCTTTCTCCAGTTGGCCGAGCATATGATGCTACGTGAACATCCTGAATTTTTGAGACTTTAAGTATTTGTTCAGACATCGTAAGTCCAGGATGGGTCTCCAGCCCCCTGGAATAGACTGCAGAACCTTAGAGCAGTTGGGGAACTAGCTCTATCGCCCCTTTTCGTAGTATGGGCTCGTACCTCTTCCAGATGCGGAGGGATGTGTTGCTCCAGACAGGGAAGCAGAGGAATACGAGGACGGTGGCCAGTCAAAAAGTCGAAACAATAAAGCTGAATAACAAAAATGTTGAAAACAAAATGTCAAAAAAAAAGTCAAATGTTTTATTTTTTTATTTATATGTTTTTTGGGTTTCGTTAATAAAAAAAGGGCTAAAAAAAAGGGGGTGTTGGGGTAGAACCCCCCATTTCGAACAAAAAACATACTAAAATGGACATTCGACTTTTTTTCGACTTTTTATTTTCGACATTATGACTTTCGACTTTTTGTATTTTGACTTTTTGACTATAAACCTACGAGGACACCTGCGTTGTAACTCCAAGGTGTGTCCCTGGGCAAGAGCGTCCAGAACCCAACTGCCGGTGGTGATCTTTCTCCACTCGCTGATGAACCTCATCAGCCAGCCTCCCGCTGGGGTGCAGGAGTGGGGGCCCGATGTTTTGGCTGGTTCTGGCTTGCTTGGGTACCGGCGTCCTGCCCTGCGGGTGACGGTGACTATGTCCTCCACTACCATAGGCCTGGGAGCGGCCTCTGTAAGCTTCTTGCGTTGAGGACCGGGAAGGCTGTCTGTAAGACATGGAGAAACCTATTGATGAACTGCTAGATCTTCCCCCGGAGGAGCGAAAAGACGACAAGTGCTGCTGGAGGGTGCTGAGTGAACGTGCCGTCTCTGTAGCCATCCTGATGGCCTGGAGGGAATCATCTAGGGCCTTCCCAAACCAATTCTCAATTCTCCCCATTGAAGGGCATGTGAAGTACCTGACGAAGTTAGAGGCCTTCATCCATCCCCGTTGATGAAGACAGACACTGTTCCTCATCTGGCGGAACCCTGTGTTGGCAATATCCACTGCCACCGTGATGGCATGGCCCAATGCCACGCCTCCTTCCTGGAAGAGGGTGAGGGCTTCGATCTTCTTATCGTCGGGGAGTTACTCCAGAATCGTTCCTAGCCTGTACCACCATTCCCTGTCATACCTGGCTAGGATCGCTAGGGCGTTGGCTACCTTGATTGTGGAATGCCGCCTTGTAGATCACTTTCTTTCCCATGGCCTCCATCCATTTCCCCTCGCTGTCAAGAGGGACTGACGACGATTAAAACGGGTTAGTTGAGCGTTTTCTCACAGCAGCCGACACCACCGAGTCCGGCGATGCCTGTTACCTCAGGCACTTGGGTGCAGAGTCCGGCACCCTATACTTCTTCCTTTGGGTTGGGGGATATATATATATCACAGGGACACTATAGAGTTTAAAATAGGTCTCTATCTATGAAACTGGATGAGTTATGCAAGATATAAAAAGGTTCGCTTTGAGCAAAATGAAGCCGTGAAATAGGAAAAGAAATCAGTTGTGACAAGAACAGTATTATTCTAAACTAGAGTATTCAGGCTAGACCACCAAAGATTGACACAGTAAGATCCAAGGTTGATTCACGATTTCAATCCTGTCACCCCAGCGCCCAACCCTGGTGGAAACCAGTCCGATCACTCGAAATAGGACTAATGACCAAGGATTATACAAGACAAAATTGAAAAGAAATGACGCTAGCACTTTAGAAAGTCACGGGCAGGTGCACATATATTTCGAACAGTTTTTAACAAGTTATCAGGATTACGCTAGGATGGCTTAGAGAGTAGGATAAGGACAAAGGCAATACAAGATAGGTTATGGGTTTCTATGGGGTAGGGATAATACTCACAGTCCACTTTTAGTTTTGGGATTTTTGGACCGTCAATAGATTCTGGTCACCACACGGCTGTGCGCCTGGCAAAAGAAAACAGCTGGGCCGTTCTGGTCATCTGATGGCAAGGACATTGAAATGGCAATTCTGATCACTGGATACTAAAGGTCAGCTGGATGGCAGGACTGCAGCGGGTATGCAGTTAGTGGGCAGCAGGCCAGGCTGGTTCAGGATGCTCCCCAAAGGAATACCACAGCTTTCCCATTTTTAATGGGAGATTAGTGGGTTTTTAGGATTGTGGCCTTGCAGGGAATAGGATCAGCAATGCTTGGGTTTTGCAGTGGGCTCTGGAGTAGGGTCAGCAATGCTTTGGCCTTGTGGTGGGGTCTGGAATCTGGATGGAGCAGATCAGGAACGCAGCGCGGGAACTTCAGGAAGAGTGTGTGTCTAGAGTCTTGTCAGGGACTCTTTATATAGCGCATGATGACATCATAGATTACATTGCCGGCCCGGTTTAGCTAAGCACACCTCTAAGCAACTGGTTTGGACAATCAATGTTGGCTGCCTCCCCCAAGATGTGATTCAGTTTAGGAGGTTGCATTTTATGGTGTAAAAAGACTTCCCACAGACCTTTTTGCCAAAAATCTGTCATAACAGAATTTACACATTTGTACATTTGCAGCACCTTAATAAATTACATAATCAGGTTACATATTTTATGTAGAGCACAGCAGTCCAATCCTGCAATCTGCGAGACATTGTTTGGACCGTTTAATACTTTTTAGTAATTTTGAGTATGAAAGATTCGGCCTAAAATTCCATAACTTTATGCACATATGTGGAAGATCATAAGGGATGCAAGTATAAAAATGTGCATTGGCAACATGGATGCTTTTCTTGTAATCCGCAATACTTTGCCATTTCTATTCCCAAGCTGTCAGTGACTTCTACCATGTCTTCAATGAAAGCCCATAAAATCAAATTTAAACTAACATTTTCGCATGTTTACGAAGTCTTGCTGCAGAGATAAAAGTCTTTAAAAGTTATTAATGAAATGGTCTCTGGAAGCAAATGGCAATTCTTTGTCTGTCACTGGACCATTTTTTTTCTCTTCAGCTGCCACCAACTAATTTCCTTCAGAGCAAGGTGGGGGTTTTCCAGCTTGATTGAAGGTTTATTGCCCCTTTCCCACTTCACACTTTCTTGTACTGGGAGTTTTGTTGTCAGGGGTTTCAGCCCAGACTAGCTTCTTTCCAACCTAGTAATTACCATTGGGATGTTAGTCTCTGCTGAGAGTTTTTATGGTGGTTCCCTTTCTCTAGGGGAACCCTTGGCTCTGCCAACTGGAATAACCCGTTTTTTTATTTTTTTTTAGAGCTTGCATACTCCAGCCCAGGTGGTTTAAAACCTTTATTTTCTTATTTTAGGTCCTGAATTAAAACAAACCTGTGGAATAAAATAGCCCATGTGCGTATCATCACCAGCAACAAAACCCCTTCACATTAGTAGAAAAGGCAGGCTTTCATTCAACAGTTTACTTTTAAACAGGCATTTTTCTCCTTTTTAGTCTGCAAAGCACATTTTTATACACGTGTGGTGAAAAGCAGGCATTTCATTTTAAATTCGGTTTTGCATCTCCCTCTGGATTCCCACACTGGCTTGCAGCTATAGTTATTTCTTGTATGCAGGAGTTTTGTTTTGAAGCACAGATGCCTTGAAATAGACATGGATTAGATAGCTGGAGTTTCTTTTGAACTACTGAGCTTTGATACATTGTAAAGAAAATGAACGCGTTTTCCCATGTGGGAAAAGTGAAGCTCTTTGTTGATTTTTCTCAGAGTTTATTTGACTGGGCCTGTCATTCAGAAATCATGCCTGGTTTTGCTGAAGCACAATGAGAGATATTGGGTATGGCAGGGCCTTATTAATCACAGTGGTTTAACGAAGAACAGATGGAAATAGCGCCAGCAGCATTATTTCACAGGTGAAAAAGTTTCCTTTTTAATGGGGATTTTGGGCTTGCAGCTAAACTGTGCTGCCTTTTCACTTTATTCCATTTGTATGTGTCATAACACACCGGCACGCTCCCTCACTGTGTCCCCTTGTTCCATCCTGCCCAATGTGTGCTTGGCAAGATGGTGCAGTCATTTATTTGTGTTCCTTCGAAACACAGTTTTAAGGCCATGGTGCTCACAGGAGCCAGCGCAACCATTTTGCTGTTTCTGTACAAATGCAGCTTGGTTTTGGTGAGATTTTGTTCAGTGGTTCGGTTCAATGTAGCCCACAGTGTGTAACACATCCAAACTTACATCCATTGACAATAACTTGTACTAAATCTGTGTTCCTCAATTCAAAGCGAGGTAAACAGATTAGCCTCAGTCGACATAATGTCACCATTGAGATCGCTCCATACACCTACACAGTTCAGTACAAATAGTCATGGGCAGGGCAGGCACCTGAACGCTAGTCCAACAGACACCCAAGAACTATTTAAGGATCATGGTGAACATGGGGACTATACTACGGTTGTTTCAACCACGATTACTTCACTGACTAGAGTCAGCACTGAGCCCCTACAGTCCAGCTTGAAGATTCTTCTGCAGTTATGCAATAAAATGTACGAGGGTATGAAATAACAAATGTGCTTGTTGCACTGCATGGAAGAGGGAAATGGCTGCATTGATTAACTGGAACATCGATTAGGTCAAGTCATTCAAGAAAACCCCCCATTAAAAATACTCCTGAATCTACAAATCTAGAAGAAGAAATTCAAGCAGTGTCTACCGTGGATCTGGACACGGAAAGCAACAGAGGCACATATATTAAGCATAAAGAAAGAAGAAGACAAAAGCGTTTTAAGCCTCACGAAATTAAAAAAAGTGGCCCCAAAAGACATAAAAAAAAGGCACCAACCAAGACTGATGAAACAGTTGTACCATTAGCAAACCCAGTGGTTATGATTGCACCTAGGAAAGCGAAGAAGCAGTGTAAAAGACAACTGAAGAGGACAAGGCAACATGGTGACTTTCAGACGGGATTATCAAACCTAACAACACTGCATCAAATAAGGTGTCTATCAATGTGCCTACAGAAAATGCCCCTTTATGTAGCCCGAACCTGGAAATGGATGATAGTCTTTGTTCAATAAGGGACTGTACAAATAAGGATGAAGAAAAAACAAATGAACTGCATCTACAAAACCACAAACCAGCGAATAGGGGCACTATATTAAAGATGCAAAAGTCCCAAACATCCTTTACCATATGCAAATTGTTTCCTGATAAACATAATGCAACACTGAAAAGCTCACACATATTGCAATTGCTAATGCTTATCCCCCCATTAAAAATCCTTAGCTCCTTTCATTTCTGAAGGATGCCACCATACATGCTACATGCATGAACTGTGTCTCAGCTGTAATTGTAAACATGATCAAGGAATATATATACAAAGTTTCCTTAAGGTATGATATGACCTAGACAGTTACAGCCTTCCAATTCAGCAACAGGGATTGTGAAAAACAGACCAGGAGTTGAAAATCAATACCACGATTACTAGATGTAAGGTGGTCTGTAACACAAAGGACTGCTTAGACCACCCTGGAAAATTGAAAGGGGAGGGACGATGGCTTTGTTTATTCAGGTTCCTACCAACCAGATCAACATAAAGGCCCTGACCATGCAAATGAATACACTCAAGGACATAGGCACTTTACGAGCAGCAGTGGGAGCAGTGGGGGACATGATCTATTGAGTTAAGGCTATCTTTTTTTTAATACAAGAGAGCTGTTTGACGCCACCTATATGCGTCGATGGATATAAGATCTATCAAAGCTTAGCCACAGGGCAAAAAGGATAGAGCATTGGAGGGGCTTGATAATAGGAATTTGCAATCATTTAACAGTCACGCAAATTGATACAGCCAGTGATAAAAACATCTTGGCCATAATTATACACCAACTATATGATGATAACATGAAAAATATGCTGCTCGGGAATGTCTAGGAGTCACCCGGGTAGACAGGAGGCTGTAAGAATCATGATGCATATGCAGTGCTCCAGATATGATTTTGAAGTGGAAGTATTTTACTTTATTTTGTAAATTTGGGAGTAAAATTATTTTTTAGGGAGTAAAAATGTAAGTCAAATTCTCTTTATAAGCAGGGAAAAAATATGTTTTAACTGGAAAATTGAAATGTTTTAGTAATATTTATTCCTATGCACCTAGTTATTCATACACATTAAGGATACAGGTTTACTTCTTCTGATAAAAGTAGTTTTTTCCTGTGGTACAACGTGCACTAGCGTTCCAAACATATTTATGGAACTGTGTGGGTGAAAGCAGGGGCACAAGGTCCTACATGTCAGTTTCCTATTTTTTCCTATTTTTTGTTGGGGGTATTTTTACTCCCTATGTTCTATTTTTTGGCAATATTTGCCTATTTTTAGGGGGTACAAGTGTACAAGTGGCTGATACACCCTTTATCTATAGCGTTGTGCATATATATGAAATACTTTTAAACAATTATGATTCTACTCCGCTCTCCTAAGTCCTAATCCTGGCAGAATGCACATGCGCATCTTTAAGTCTACTCTTATAACGCTTTCCCATACATAGACTTCGGTCCCTGAGGGTGTTCCAACCACAAAGCGCATTGAGGCCAAACAAATGGGGAAATGGCGCTATATAAAAGACTACAATGCAATACAGGAAAGGATGTTTTAATCATTGGTGGGGATGTTGACGCAGATTGCATTGATAGGTCCACTAATACCCAGAGATCATGTATATTCAACAAGTGTAATGAGGCAAAATGTACAGAAAAAGCAAGGTAAACCATGGGTGTACTTTTTTAGAACTGGAATTTGGTAAGGTTGAATGGAAGGTGTTAAGTACAACTGCCCTGGAAATTACACCTGGAGATTGGGCACCTGTAGAGCAACTCTAGAGGACCTCCTTACAAATGCTTATAAAATAGAGTTAGTCCTGACACTAAGCACAGCATTAAACAAATACAGTGATTACATGGTAGTTACATTTATGTTTAATTATGAGAACTCTACCCGCACTGAACAAAAAGATTGGCGATGTTGAGATTAACCAGGGGGCTAATAGGCTGGGGGGATTGCACGGAATTTAAATGTCATTTGTCACCACATACAGAATCTGAATGAGAGAGATATTGTATTATAGAGTAATAGTTGTCTTGACAAGATAGTAGACTGGAAATCTAAATTTACTGTAGAATTCTTACCTATTGGTGGAGGGCATCTGCATATAAATGACAGGGAACAAGGGGTTTATGATGGAAAGATAAGGGAATCAGGGTGGGAAATGAGGCAAAAAGTTAGGAAATGCAATAGAAATGGTCTCTAGGAAATCGAAAGACGCCCCCAGATTAGGAGGCTAAAAAAGACAATTGGGTGAAGAGACACAGATTTGCTACTAACAATGCTCAATGGCAAACGATGTAGAACGTCCTGAGAATAAGGGACACTAGGAAATTCTTGCAATTATTAAACAAGGTCAGAGGAACTAAAGCAACCCTCATTACCAACCCAATAGGTGTGGTAGAATGGCAGTCATTCATAGGGACAAAATGCGAAAAGCCGCAAGCAAATATTTTAGATTGGCCAGTGTTTTACGATGTTAACTTCGATAAATGTGACAAACCTTTGGTTGACATTACTTCTCTCTGGAGGCGAGCCCCGTTCCATGAAGCTTGGGAGGAGCGACGCTACCTCATATTCCCTCTATCGGGGGGTATTAGTGAGGGAGGACCATATGAGGAGGAACTCCTCTCCTGGGGACAAGGAAAACCACCAGGGAACTCATCACCACTAAGG
The DNA here is from genome assembly GCF_040938575.1 of Ambystoma mexicanum. Classification (NCBI taxonomy): domain Eukaryota; kingdom Metazoa; phylum Chordata; class Amphibia; order Caudata; family Ambystomatidae; genus Ambystoma; species Ambystoma mexicanum. Next base: position 684,800,306 of record NC_090934.1, on the reverse strand, counting down.
CCCCCACATAATGCTCCTAAAGCCTCTGAATCTTCCCCCATAACACCTCTTTACAAAGTATCCCCCCATGTTCGCTTGTAACCCCACTATTGTTACACTCACTGGGATGCAGAAGCTGACAGTCAGTGTAGCGATCAATCATGAAACAGGTACTGGCACAAAGAAGCGAAATACAGACATGCTGATCACTCTCCAGAACCGAGAACAACAGCCTAGTCTCCCACGAGGAAATGAACATTTAAATACTTTCAAAATCGAAGAAGGTCATCCAAAAGAGAGAGCCCAGCTGGTAAGCCAGATAGAGCAGAGATGCTGTGAGAGGCAGGGAGTTGTAATTCAGAGACGAGAGGACGCTGGTGAGAAAGGGAGAAAACCCCCGTCCAACCCTGGAGGAGAAAGACCGCGCACAGCTCAGGCCACCGAGAGGAACGGTAACACTGCCCATAGAAGTCAGACCGGCGAGTCCTTGGCAAGTGTTGAGACCGTAGTCAGAGGGAGGAAGTGGACCCGCTTGAAGAATGGGAGAGAATGGGAAATACTAGCAAAGCTGACGAGATGCCCCTTTCAGTCCCATTGAGGTCCGGAGACGCACCGCAGGTCCCTACAAGGTAATGGCAGGCACAGGCATGCCAGGGGGAGTGAAGGGAGTTGAGAGGGTTTTTGCTTGGTCCCTGGTGTAATCCCTTTCACATGAACATTGAGAGAAGGGTCACGTACCCCATGAGTCAAGAAGACTGTTTATGTAGAAGAGGAATTCTTCATTGTGTCAGTGGCAGAACCATAGCCACTGACCACCACAGAAGGGTCACAAACCCCAACAGTGAAGAAAACTGTTTGTGTGTCAGGGGAGGTCTTCCTCTTGTCAATGGATGTGGATATCCCACTGACCACCAGAGAAGGATCACGGACCCATATATAAAAGGAATAAGAGATACCAGGGACAGCAACCCTACTCCGGAGAATAATACGAGTCATCTTCCTCGTGGCAGTACTTGGCAGGATTGTGAACCAGGTCTGCCGAGTCAAAAAAGAAGAACCTGGGTCAGGACCCAACCACAGTTGGAACTTTATATGGTATTGAACAGTGTACAGAGGCACCACCAGAGTATCCGAGGGAAGGGAGTCATCCCCACTGGGACTAGTGTGACCGGTACGTTGTAATAAGAAGCATCAGGAGTAGGTAGTCATCCTCCCGATAAAGTGGCGGAAGTAAGAACAGGCTTCCAGCCAGGGGAAGGGAGTCATTCCCCTGGCCTTTGACTTCCAGGAGTTCAAAGAACTTTTCAATCAGGGGAAGGAAAGCATTACCCCTGGTACATCAACGAACCAAGAGGAGAAGAGTTGTTGAGCTTGCTTTCTTAGTTTGAGGACACTTTCAACAAGGGGAAGGGAGTAATTTCCCCTGGCGAACATTGTCTGAACTTTGCTGTGTTGAGAGTACGCCAACCAGGGGAAGGGAGTCATTCCCCATGGTGAGCACTATTGAGATTTCTGAAGTGAACTGTGATCACAAACCCAGGAGAAGGGAGCCATTCTCATGGGCAATGAACAGTTAAGCCTTATCTATGTTTAGTTATAAGTGTGAGGGACCAAACTGGGGTTATTGACACAAGATGGTGAACATTGAAGTTAAACAGACATTCTGACAGACCTGTTTTAGTGTTTAGATGAGGCAGGGAAACCCCTCATAGAAATAGGCCTTTCACTTTCTTTTTCAAGAAGAATAAAAGTCTTTGTACCCCTATGCCACCTCTGTGTCAGTCTCCTTCTTTTGCACCCTTACATAAAGAAAGCATAGAGGAGGCCGTATTAAAGTTAAAACCGCCTTGTGCATCTGGGCCGGAAAATTATTCTAAAGAAAAATCCTGAATTCTGGGTGTCTTTCTTGGCTCAGTTATATTGTGCCTTATGGCTAATAATTCATTCCAGGAATCTTCAAAAAAGTGATTTTGATCCCAGTGTACAGAAAAGGTACCCCAAAGTATCCTAACAACTATCTTGAGCTTCACTCTTCTCCCACTAACACAATCTGGCTTTCACCTGTTTCACTCCACGGAGACTGTACTCCTCTCTCTTTCTACCTCTATTCTGTCCGCATGTCACAGTAAGCTCTACTCTATTCTAATCTTACTTGACCTCTCTGCTGCTTTTGATACAGTATTCCATCCTATTCTTTGCTCTGCCTTACATTCACTGGGCTAGCTTGGTACTGCTCTTTCTTGGTTTAAATCCTACCTTGACAACGGTTCCTTTTCTGTTTCTTGGGGTGGCTTAAAGTGTTCTACTTTCCCGCTGACTCATATCTTTCCCCGGGGCTCAGTGCTGGGTCCTCTTCCCTTTTCCCTCTACTCCTACCCCTTATCTTCTATTGTTTCTTCCTTTGGTCTCTGCAAATTTCTATGCAGAGGACTGTTACCTCTTATTCCGACAACCTTCACTCCACTATCTCTTAATGCCTAGTACCAATCCAATCTTGGATGAACTCCATTTCCTACATCTGAATGCTTCTAAGACTGAAACAATTTTCTTTCCTGTCTCCTCAATCCCACCTCCCCTCTTACCATCTTCTATTCTTTTTCCACCCTCCACTCTTCATCTTTCTTCTTCTGCCCGGAATCTATATGTCACACTTGATTCTTCACTTTCCTTTACACTTGACATCGCTATTTTTGCTCTTTCCTGACATTTCCAACTCTTTAACATCCGTAAAGCCTGTCTTTTACTCACTTTTCATGCCACCACACTCCTTTTCACTGCTTTAGTTTTTTCCCTGTCTTGATTATTGCTCCTTTCTTCTTGTTGGTCTTCCTGTTTCCCATCTGGCTCCACTTCGTTCTGTTTTAAATTCTTCTGGGTATCTCGCAGATGGCACTGGACTGGCTGACCTGCTTCCTAAAGTGACCATCCATCCCAGGTTATTCTGGGCACCTTCTCCTCCACAACCTCTTTCTCCACCTGTGGTGCCCCCCCCCCCAGGGCTCCAACCTCTCGCCCGGCTCTTTAATGATTATCTTGCTCCACTGGCACAACTCATCTCCACATTCTCCCCTAACTTCCAGTGCTATGCAGATGACATACAACTCTTCTTCAAACTTCCTGTTGACCCTCTTACTTCTTCCTTCATCCCAGACTGCCTATCTGCCATCCAATCCTGGTGCACTTCCAACGATCTCTGCCTCAATGCCAGCATGACAGAGATCCTTCCTATCAGGAACCCTGCTCCCTCTTTCTTCCCCTCACTCTGGCCATCCTCTATGGGCTCTCCCCCTTCATCATTTGAAGCCAAAAAAACTTGGAGTCATCTTCGACTCCTCTCTCTCCTTCCTCCCTCACATTCAAGACATAAGTCCCTCTTTCAACTCTTCCTTCTATAAGGAATTCTCCCTTTTCTCACTTTCTCCCATAAACTCAATGTTACCAGAGCCCCAGTTCTCTCTAGGCTACACTACTGCAAAAGCCTTCTCTTGAATCTACCCTCTTCCTTCCTACGACCCCTCCAGTTTATCCAGAATAGGGCAGCAAGGCTTATCCTTGCCCTCAAGCCCAGGGACCACATCTCTCCTGCCCTAAAAACTCTTCATTGGCTCCCGGTTGCTGCAAGGATCACATTCAAATTCCTCTGCATCATCCATAAAGATGTCTGAGTCGGGGTTCCACGCTATCTGCAACTTGCTCTTACTAAATACTCTCCCTTTAGACCTTCATTTTCCTCTGCTACCAACTCTCTGTGTGTCAAGTGTTTTGTTAAACAGAGGGCCGGTGGACGATCTCTTTCCTCAGCTGACTCCCTCTTATGGAACAGCCTCCTCTTTCCTCTTCATCTTGAGCTGGATTTCTTCAAATTCCGAAAGCTCCTTAAGACTTTCCTTTTCACCTCCTCCTTCCCTTCTTCCCTCCTCTGCTAATACCACAGTTGCTGACATTGGTCACCAGGGCCCTTATGTGTGCTTCAGGGCCCTGGCCTCCCACACCAAATTGCCCCCAGCCTCCATTGCACTGTAGGCATGTACTTACATACTTACTGCAGCTGAACGCTCCCTAGCACTTCCTACACTAGGAACTTACATCAGCTGCTCACCCACGAGCACGGTCACTCCAGAACTTAACCCCACTCCCTCTTTCCCTCTACTCTCTCTGCACTTACACGCTCTGAATGCTCACAAGGCCTAGTAGGTTCGCCTTTATCCTCCAGTGTATTAATGTTCAATCCCCATGTTCCCTCCCTGTTGCCCTGTGGGAGCTTTGAAACACAATTTACTTGTATAAGTGCATAACAAATGCACAATAAATAAAATGAAATAAATTCTATTGGCATTCTTTGGCAAATGTCTCCTCGGGTCTCTATTAGCCCCTTCTTTTTTTTTTATTTGGGACAAGAGATCCCCGACAGGAAAGGTTATGAGGAACTCAGAGACTAAAGATTGGAAAGCTAACACATCGATGATGGTAAATAAGACCTTTGCAAAAAAAACTGCAGAATTTTAGATATTATGCTGCCCTCAAGCAGAGCTTTATGCTCACTGTGATGTACGATCTGGAAACTACTTTTGGGAAACACGAGATCCGGTTGTGGAAGTTGGAGGCATCCTTATGGAGGAGATTGCTGGTTGAATCCCAGAATGTACCGGTAGAAGCCATTTGACTGGAGTTGGGATAAGGTCACTACACAAAAACATGTTGATCAGAAGAGGATTGTTGTAAATTAAAGCTATGACGAATCGCATGTGCCCTCTATTGGCATTGTTGGGGAAAGCATTCAAATTTGATCGTTGCACCATGAGCACGACTTTTAGGAAAAATAACGAGGCATACTTTAGAGAAATGGGATGGTTATCACACTGGGCGAGAGGATTCTACTTCCTTAAAAAATAATTTATCGCAAAAGCATTATATTGGGTATGCACACATCAACATGAAACCAAACTGGAAAGTTATATTATGTTTTCTAGATCGGAACATAAGTTCTTAACTGCGCAGATTTACTTGATTCAATTTCCTCTGCCATGAATCAGAAGAGGTTTTCTCCTCCTGAGAATTAGTAAACCTCCTTTACTTATAGTTTGTGGGTATTGGTACGGTGTGGTCCCTGAGGAGAGTACTGCAGATATTGTAAAGTTGAGGAGGAGACAGAAAGTAACCATGTGTGTTAACATGTTGCGGTGCAATCCAGGAATGGTACGTGGCAGCTTTTTGGAAATATGTACATAATATTGAATGTATACAAAAGGAGGCATTTTGGCTCTGGTGTTTGGGGTCTCGAGCTGCTTTGTGAGGTGAGAGCCTATTATTAACATCGTAGTTTAGGTTCTACCACAGCAGAGTCAACAAAAACGTACTTAAGTGTTTTCTGTCTCCCTCCCCTGTTTGTCCCAAATTAACTTGACACTCGACAGCGTCTGGACATGCACAATCGGAGATTCAGAGAATTATGAATCTATACGTACATAGAGGGAATTGCTAGACACAAGATCGCTGACTAAGTAAATACATGTACAAGTAGTTGTGTACACTTTATTTACTTTTTTGGATCAGTGCGTAAATATATTTACCATATATAGCACTAATTAAGGCTATTTTTGCATTGTGCTTTGGTGTTAAAAAAAAACAGCGTTACTGTGGCAATAATATCCTATTATTTGAATTATGAACATTGTGAAGATTTACCGAACATCACAGTGTTTTGTCACAAAGCTAACCCATTTTCTAGAAGAACATACCCCTGAAGAAGTTCTGCTATTTGTAGGAGCATGCAAGTTGGAGCAAAACATGTCAGGTCGATAGCAACTGCATTTATGAGCAGCTGTTTCACACACCATCGATTGGCATTCATTGCTGCATATTAGCAGCATGGACATTTCAAGACTCATATTGTGGTAGTGGGCACAATTTGTTACGTGTCATGACTACACTTTTGAAATCTGGTTAGCGATAAGCGTTTGGAAATGCTTTCTTAAACTGTTAAATTTAGAATTAAAATACTTTCAGTCACTGCACAAGTCTCTTTAACGGGTGCACAAGTCACTTTTTGGAGTGTTTATAGGAATCTTGTATATTTTTTAAAGATATAATATAAGAATAAAATATATATATTTTAGTTACAAGCACTCTGGAGTTTAGTATTTTGTTACAGCAATATTGGTATTGAGCAACGATAGGTAGCCATAGTAGTAGCACCTAAGTAGCCCAAGTAACCTATCTAATGTTCAGGTTATCGAGTTACACCTGCACCTATACTGTGCTGTGTTGAATGGGTCTATATTGTATTGTCTAGTGCAGAGTTTGGGGGGCACTGGCACTTCACTAAATCTGGCAATCATCAACCTATGGTTTAGGATTGAGGAGAAATTACGATCCATTGGTATTCAGGGTACTACTGAGAGAAAAGGAGTAATGGCCTAAGACGTTTGGTACGATATATATTCCATAAGTGCACTATGGAATTATTTTGTAACAATGCAGATGCATTTTGAACGAAGTAACGCAACATGCAGGACATATCAGTACATCATTATATTCAATAATATAAAAGTACTCTGCATACTGAATGAAGCAATAAAACACTAAGGTTACAGCAGCATGAGAACTAGTGGAAAAAGAGATTAGCCTATTACACATTTTGGATATATTTTGTACAATTCTGCACTATGACTGAACTGTTTTACACTAATCGATATTGCACAATTTATATGTGAAGATTACTAATGTGTTATTTTATATGTGGAGATAACTAATTTAATGTGTATATTAGTTCATAAGAATTATTTCACATATGCATTTAAACTCCACACATATAAAAACATATAAACAATCTAAAAAGGAAACAAAAGCTAAGAAAAACATGTCAATACATATATCAACAAATCAATATATAGTTTAACAAATAGAAATAAAAGTAACACAAGTTAAGACCATGAAAATGACATACTATACAAATCATGTTTAAAGATGTAAAGGCAGGCGCTCTGTTACCAGTCTTTAGCTTCTCCTCCTAACGCACGTTTTCATGACTTCATCAATCTTCAGGGAGGCTGAGTTACTTTGTTTTTTCAAGCAGGTCTGCATTTCTGTTTCAGGTGTGACAAGTTAATTAGCTCAGAGAATTCTGGTACTTGTATTTTTCGCATTTGAATTTGCTGGCAGGTGACTGGAAACAACTCCCTCCATAGCACAAATCTTCCCCTTGATGGGGGGAGGGGGAAAGCCATGGTTGTGGCTCTCCAATGTAAGGCATGATGGCCCTGCTGCACTGCCTTTCCCGGGATTTCTGTAACAATGTTTAAAGATGTAAAGGCAGGCGCTCTGTTACCAGTCTTTAGCTTCTCCTCCTAACGCACGTTTTCATGACTTCATCAATCTTCAGGGAGGCTGAGTTACTTTGTTTTTTCAAGCAGGTCTGCATTTCTGTTTCAGGTGTGACAAGTTAATTAGCTCAGAGAATTCTGGTACTTGTATTTTTCGCATTTGAATTTGCTGGCAGGTGACTGGAAACAACTCCCTCCATAGCACAAATCTTCCCCTTGATGGGGGGAGGGGGAAAGCCATGGTTGTGGCTCTCCAATGTAAGGCATGATGGCCCTGCTGCACTGCCTTTCCCGGGATTTCTGTAACAATGTTTAAAGATGTAAAGGCAGGCGCTCTGTTACCAGTCTTTAGCTTCTCCTCCTAACGCACGTTTTCATGACTTCATCAATCTTCAGGGAGGCTGAGTTACTTTGTTTTTTCAAGCAGGTCTGCATTTCTGTTTCAGGTGTGACAAGTTAATTAGCTCAGAGAATTCTGGTACTTGTATTTTTCGCATTTGAATTTGCTGGCAGGTGACTGGAAACAACTCCCTCCATAGCACAAATCTTCCCCTTGATGGGGGGAGGGGGAAAGCCATGGTTGTGGCTCTCCAATGTAAGGCATGATGGCCCTGCTGCACTAGAATCCTCAGAGCTAATTAATTTGTCACACCTGAAACATAAATGCAGACCCACCTGAAAAAACAAAGAAACTCAGCCTCCCTGAAGATTGATGAAGTCATGAAAACGTGCGTTAGGAGGAGAAGCTAAAGACTGGTAACTGAGCGCCTGCCTTCACACCTGTAAACATTGTTCCAGGAGTCCCGGGCTCACAAGGCAGTAGCAGCAGGGCCACCATGCCTTACATTGGAGAGCCACAACCATGGCTTTCCCCCTCCCCCCATTAAGGGGTAGATTTGTGCTATGGAGGGAGTTGTTTCCAGTCACCTGCCAGCAAAATCAAGTGAGAAAAATACAAGTACCAGAATCCTCAGAGCTAATTAATTTGTCACACCTGAAACATAAATGCAGACCCACCTGAAAAAACAAAGAAACTCAGCCTCCCTGAAGATTGATGAAGTCATGAAAACGTGCGTTAGGAGGAGAAGCTAAAGACTGGTAACTGAGCGCCTGCCTTCACACCTGTAAACATTGTTCCAGGAGTCCCGGGCTCACAAGGCAGTAGCAGCAGGGCCACCATGCCTTACATTGGAGAGCCACAACCATGGCTTTCCCCCTCCCCCCATTAAGGGGTAGATTTGTGCTATGGAGGGAGTTGTTTCCAGTCACCTGCCAGCAAAATCAAGTGAGAAAAATACAAGTACCAGAATCCTCAGAGCTAATTAATTTGTCACACCTGAAACATAAATGCAGACCCACCTGAAAAAACAAAGAAACTCAGCCTCCCTGAAGATTGATGAAGTCATGAAAACGTGCGTTAGGAGGAGAAGCTAAAGACTGGTAACTGAGCGCCTGCCTTCACACCTGTAAACATACTATACAAATCAGCCCATCAAAGCCCTCCCTAATGTACCCTCAACAATCTTCCAGACATTATACAGAGCAGTCATTAATGCTGTGTTACATTAATTAATGCAATAAATCCAAAAAGCGTCACCACTTAAACTGGACGTTAAAGCAGCAAAACGGCCCAAACATGTCTAATAGATTTGAGCCAATTGATTACAATCAGTCAGTACATGACAAATCATTTCTTGCATGCCTCTCTCTCGGAAAATACGACAATTTCGCTTCTCTTTCGGCACGCCCAACTGTGGATCAATTACACACAAAACTGAAACTTGATCTAACCTTAAGAGTAAGTAGAAACGTCTTATTTGGACATCAGGACATTTAATCAAGTAACGTTGAGGAGATATGAATGTATAATTCAACTGATAATGCTTTTGATATCTTTTTAAACTTTCTAGATGTTTAAAGTTTTCTATCCAGTCCCATGCCTTATTTTGTTTGTGAATACATCCTGCAATTTCCAGAAATCCTTTCAAAAAAGGCTAAAGACCGTTTCACCCAAGCATAAACCCTATTATTTCCAGGATCTTTCATCATCTCCTGGCCCAATAGGGCAAGCAGAGGGCATTGAGGGGTTTACAATGCCTTTAATAATAGCAATCCTCTTCTCCTAGAGACTTCATACTTCAATGAAAACAACCCAAGTTCAAGGCGTATGTGCTCACTCGGAACTGAATGAAGCAGGCCTGAAAGAGAACGCCAGAATCTCCCTTCAAGCCTATTAATCCACTGCAGCTCTCCCATATATATAGCGTCTAGGCCGTACAATACTGCTGGGCAAAAGCTCTGTTTGTAGAGCTTCAATATCCCAGCATAGCTATACCCTGCAGTGCACGATGCAGATCTCTTTTTGAATCATGGCTTTATGTTTTTTCCCCTCCATCATTGCCTCATTTTTACCCATGTCCATTTCAAGCCCCAGATATGAATAAATAGGGACTTTTTAAATCAATCCCCCTGTTAATCTCAGAATGGGGATAGTTCCACGCATACCATAGCTCATAAACTTGGTCTCCTCATAATTCATGATCAAATCGGTCTCCACTAGGACTCTAAGACGATGGCCGCCCTACGCAGACCTACAAAAGTATGATCGAATAATATGATATTGCCTGCATAGGACAGCCAATCGACAGGTATTTCCAATCCTTGGGGGATATCTCTGAATCCCAGACAAAATGCTAGGCAATTCAGATAAGTGATGGTTGAACAGAATTGGGGGCAGCAAGCAGCCTTGTTTAACCCCACACCCGGTGGCGATAGGTGGCGTGCTGGCACCACTTCCGTCCAACTGCACTGAATTATGAGTTTGCTCACGTAACTGCCGAATGGCTGACGAAAGCCCTGCCGGAATACCCAGTGAGCTTAACTTCCCCCATAGCCTTACTCTGTACACTGTGCCAAATGCAGCTCATAGGTCTACAAATAACATATTTAAGGGGGGCATATCTCGGGAGGACGCTCTTCACACCAAGATGTTAAACACTAGTAGGTTATGGTAGTTGATGAACCGGCCCTAAAACCGGTTTGAAAAAGGGACAAGATATTCTGTGCCATCACCCAATCTTGAAATGACTTTAATAAGAATTTTGCAAGTATCTTGCCAGTAACGGCCATCACTAATAATAAACTGTAGTTGGCAGGATTGGTATTTTCCACAGTAGTTGTATTGCTTGCTCTTCTAACAGTACTGGTGTTGGGACAGGTCATGTGCCTTTGTTTTCCCGTCCCCAACAACTGCCACAGTATGGAGCAAAGGGTGCTATGGTCTAGGAGTTAATGGAAATACAAGATGTGTACAAGGGCGCTCTGCAACAAACATTTTATTAATTAACATTGCCTGCATATAGGCATGTGTTACATCTGCTAATCACAGACTGTGGGAGTCTAAAATCGCTTCATTTCATTTGCTTTTGTTGCCCTGCCTGCTCCGTATTGATCTGGAGCTGCCTTTCCAAGATGCCGGTTTGATTTTGCCTGCACTGCTGGGCTTGGTGCTGCTGGGGGGTCCCTGATTGGTTGGCGCACGCAACATCAGGGCCAATGGGAAGGCCGGCCCTCCTCACAAGGCCCACTCCTGGCACGCCCCACTATCTACTCTTTCCTCTACTCTCTCTACCTGATGGGGCTGCCGGAGCGGCTTCAGCCTTTCTCCTCCCCATAACATTCTCTTTGCTCCCTGCACTATGATCTTGCTTACCTTGGAAGGTTAGTCCTTAACCATTGTACCACATCACACCTGCTAATCACAGACTCTGGGAGCCTAAAATCGCTTCGTTTTGTTTGCTTTTGTTGCCCTGCATGCTCTGTAATGATCTGGAGCTGCCTTTCCAAGATGGCGGTTCGTTTTTACCTGCACTGGAGTGCTGGGCTTGGTGCTGCTCGGGGTCCCTGATTGGTTGGCGCACATAACATCAGGGCCAATGGGAAGGCCGTCCCTCCCCACAAGGCGCACTCCTAAGGCCCTGTCTACCCCTGTCCACCACAGCACGCCGCATACTCGACCGAGTGATTGCATCCCAACCCCGCCCCTTGGTCGCCAGTGCGAGTGATTGCCTACCACCCCCTCCCCTTGGTCGCCAGTGCAAGTGATTGCCTCCCACCCCCTCGGTCGCCAGTGCAAGCGATTGCCTCCCATCCCTTGCCCCCTTGGTTTTCATGGCTCTCTCATGAACCACTACCCCCTCCTAACGGGCCAAGGTTGTCGGTTCGAGTGCCTCCATGGCCCGACTTCATGTATACAAGCAGCTGTCGCCCTACGTCATTGCCATCGCTTCCGCGTTATTACCAGCAGATTGAAAATCGGTATGTACTTGCCATATTTGGCGCACTGATTGTAGTTTTAGAGTTTTCACACGGTTAATATGAAGAATGATAATATGTAATATTGACTGGCTCCATGTACCTACCCATTTTGACTAGCTTATATGTGCTCATTGCCGCCATGCAACATGTGGCCGGCACCATATCTGCTCACTGATAAAGATCCTGCATATATATGTCTTGCTGCCGCCATGCAACCACCATATACGTGCGTTTGACCATGCATTTGTATGTAGTTGCCGCCATGCAACATGTGGCTGGCACCATGTATCTGCCCACTTATTATGACCCGGTATTTGTATATCCTGCTACTGCCATGCAACATGCGGACGGCACCATACACTTACCCCTTTTTGTATCTAATGTTGTAACTGTTTTCTATCACTGTAACCTTTCAAGTAAAGCACTTTGGTACCTCAAGGTTTGGGCGCTATAGAAGAACAATAAATAAAATAAATAAATAATAAATAGTGTGGCCGGGATTGGGATCAATATAGAGCGACGCCAAGATATAGGAATCTGCCCAGTTGCACAGATTTTATCGAACAATATCTTAAGCGATGCAGCCCACTGTTCAATATTTTCTTTTAGAGCGACGTTAGCAAGGCCATTGAGACCCGGAGCTTTTGAGCATTTCAATTTTGTTATGTAGTTCGTCAGATCATCCTGGTCATATCTTAGCTCAAAAGGTATATAATTCATTACATTTTATTTGCGTACTTTTAAATTAGAACAAACTGATTTTAGAATTTTAGAAACCAGAAATCTTTTACTAAAATTGGGTTTCGGTGCTAATCTGTTATAGGAACCATTCCTAGGCTGCTTCCACGTGCTATTCTTTAAAAGTGCAGCTTTCTCTCCTTCAAACTCACCTGTTTCCCCTTACGTGAGTTTGCCTAGAACTACACATCACAAACAGAATACCTGTAGTTCTTTCACGTATCCAAAGACAAATCTGGCGCGTTAGCGCCGGCACGTCTGAGACGATTTTTGGCGGTTTATGCAAGGTTGTGCGAGGTGTGCATTTCATTGCCGTCTCATTCAGGTATTTACTTTATTCCTCTATCTTGTTAGTATAATGTCTTTTCAATGCAACCTTGTTGCAGCAATACAAAGAAATCTCAAGGCTCACCTTAGAGCCAGCCAGGATGACAGTGTTTTGGAAGACTCCACTGACAGAAACCTGCTCCCCCCCAGGACAGTAATCTATTGGGCCTCATTATAAGTTTGCCGGTCTGGGAACTACGGTACTGGTAAGCTTGCCGGTACTGTAGTTCCCAGACGGGCAAACTATGAGTTGTGCTCGCGGGTGCCTTTCTGCCCGCCAGGTCTGACCTGGTGGGCAGAAAGGCACCCGCGAGCACAGCATGCCGCATGCACGGTCACCATTCACGAATGGTGTCAGTGCATGCGGCTTCCCCGTTCCCATTGATCCCTATAGGGCTCAAATGGGAATGGGGAAGAACTTTTCCCGGCGCCCTTCAGCGCCGGGAAAAAACTACTCTGGTGGCAGGCGTGCTGTCCGCCAGGGTCGTAATGAGGCCCATTATCTACTTCATGTAGTTTTTCGTCACCAGGAACACATGGTGCTACCACTTACCAGGCCTCTCCGGCTCGGAATCTGCAGAATCATGTCATAAGCGCATTTGATTTTATTGCACTTCTGGTTGTGGTGGACGTGTCAAATGAAGCACTGGAATGCTGCCTAATGAACATGCAGTGAAAATGTTGCACTATCTTTCACAAACAAACATCGACCTCCTTTTTATTACTGAAACTTAGCTGCACGAAGCAGCTTATCCTTGCATACAGCTGGCTACCCCGATGGGCTACCTGTGTGTCTATAACAATCGAAATTGGCATCAGAGGAGGGGGGTTGCGCTAATTTACCAACAAACGTTAAACTTACACACCTCTACCCACCTCTCCCTAGATGCATGTGAAGCGTTATTTGCTAAAATTAATACTAACTGCACCTGATCTCTCAGTATTTTACTTGTGTACCGACCACCTAAACAAACACTGCTATTTGAAGAGCAGCTTCTTTCTTTTATTGGTGGCATTTCCAAAGATGTTACACCTTTTGTCATTCTTGGGGATTTTAACTTATGGACGGACAACCCTGCTGATCAGGAGGCTCTTTCACTTTTATCTTCACTTCAAACCATTGGCTTCTCTCAGATTGTCCACACCCCAACACACTCAGAGGTGAGGAAATACCTTAGATTGGATTTTCTGAAAAAAATAAAATCCTGAAAGTACAATCAGCGGAACAATGTATCGGGTCTGATCACTGTCTCCTCGGTTTCAAAATATCTATTATGCTGCCTCGTGCTAAACCACCAAAAATAATAAAACCAAGCACATCGAGGCATAACTGCAATAAAGTATCTCTTGACTCTTTTTCATCTAAAGTATTACCCCTCCTTCCGTTAATGGATAAGAGTCTATCAGGGTAATTCATAGAAATTCGCACAAAAGTGGCGCACAGTGTCCCCGTGCGATACACTGCGCCAGCCGTGCGCGAAAACATCCTTTTCATCGCACAGCGAATTCATGGATTTTAGCCTCCGAAACCAGCCGTGGCGCAGAGTGGCGCAGCGACCCTGCAGCAGCGCCAGTTACGCCCCCAAGAACGCCCTCGCGCAAGGAAAAGCCTTCAAAATTCCCAAATCATCGCAAAGGGCTGCGCTAACCCTGGACCAGTTCACAGGGCTGCCAAACAGCAAACGCCAAGCGGGGAATGTGTATTTCAGTGGTTCTCGGGAAGTTTCACACGCGATTGTCCTGGGTACGTGTACATCAGGGGTGTGTGGGAAGTAACACATGCGATTCCATCAGGGCACGTGTATTCCAGGGGTGCGCAGGAAGTATCACACGCAAAAACAGCAGGGTACGTGCATTTCAGGGGTGCGCGGGAAGTATCACATGCGATTCCATCAGGGTACGTGTATTCCAGGGGTGCGCGGGAAGTATCACACGCAAAAGCAGCAGGGTACGTGCATTTCAGGGGTGCGCGGGAAGTATCACATGCGATTCCATCATGGTACGTGTATTCCAGGGGTGTGCGGGGAGCACCATATGTGAATTGCACGTGTGGGTCCTCCCAGGTGTACCCTCTACACCCTCCACGGCCCCTGCAGGCGGCCCATACCACAGGGGCCTACCCTGCACATGTCCCGCAGGCAGCCCATCCACCATGCCCATGCCCCCCAGCCAACCCACATGTCACCTTGAACTACTGCCCACCAACGCATGTCCCCCTGCGCCCCCAGCATCCAGGGGCACCCTCCACCAGGCCCCCACTCATGTCCAACTCATGTCTCCCAGCACCCCCACCCCCAGCAGTGCAGGGCACCCTCCACCAGGCCCCCACACATGTCTCCCAGCACCCCCACCCCCAGCATCCAGGGGCACCCTCCACCAGGCCCCCACTCATGTCTCCCAGCACCCCCACCCGCCAGCAGTGCAGGGCACCCTCCACCAGACCCCAACTCATGTCCAACTCATGTCTCCCACCACCCCCACCCCCCAGCAGTGCAGGGCACCCGCCACCAGGCCCCCACACATGTCTCCCAGCACCCCCACCCCCCAGCATCCAGGGGCACCCTCCACCAGGCCCCCACTCATGTCTCCCATCACCCCCACCCCCCAGCAGTCAGGGGCACCCTCCACCAGGCCCCCACACATGTCTCCCAACACCCCACCCCCCCAGCAGTGCAGGGCACCCTCCACCAGGCTCCCACTCATGTCCAACTCATGTCCCCCTGCACCCCTACCCCCCAGCATCCAGGGGCACCCTCCACCAGGCCCCCACTCATGTCTCCCATCACCCCCACCCCCCAGCAGTGCAGGGCACCCTCCACCAGGCCCCCACTCATGTCTCCCATCACCCCCACCCACCAGCATCCAGGGGCACCCTCCACCAGGCCCCCACTCATGTCCCCCAGCCAACATGTCATCACAATCTAGATCCCTGGCCGTTATGGTCAGCCTCCAAATGCCAAACACCCACCCGAGTATTGCATCCACCCACTTAGAAATGGCAATAACATGATAGAACCCCAATTGCAAGTTTGGAAATGAACACATGTCCCTCACATACACCCAATGGGTGTCAGTGAATGTCAAAACCCATATCATGATATGCATGAAACCAATGAGATGATACTACACATTGAAGTTTGAAGAAAACATATGTATTAAAAGCAACATAAATTGAATCAAAAATAAACAAACAATAATGGAAATTTAAAAAAAATAAACCAGCATGTCCGTGAAATAATGCAAAACCACAAATCATAATCCAAAGGAAAGGTGTCCAAAGTCACAGTCCACAAAAGTAAATTCAATGGAAAATTAAAATCGAAAAACCATTGCTCCATGGGTAAATCATAAAAAAAAATGAAAATCCAACAGTCAACTATATACAGATAAACAATCCAGGGTCCATGATCCCAACAGAAGAAATGAAACCTATCTAATAACACTACCTAAAAAAAAAAACTATATACAAAAATGTGGCCCATTGTCCAAAAGGTCCAAAAAAAATGCGAATCCAAAGGAAACCTAACACTAACTACAGAACTATTTACAAGGGCAGCGGGCTAGTCCGACGGCTCACTTCGGGATGTTCCGGGCCAGGGCATCATTGAACTCCTGCTCAATGTCCCGGAGGCGGTCCTCCTCCATGGCCCCGAGGGTCCGCAGGGCCGTCGACATGTTCACCCCAAACTCCCTGCGGATTGCCTCGAGGCACTCGGCCCGCCTCAGGGCCCTCCGCATGGAGTTCTCCGTCCTGACCGTCGTGAGCCGTGCCTCTTCCGTCCGCCCGCTGCCGCTCCGCATCTATGGCGTGGCCCAACCGCTGCCACACGGAAGACACTTCCCGTCCTGGGTCCTCCTGCCCTCCGGCCGATGCCTGCCCCTCCAATGTCGAAGGCCCCGAGCCATCATGGCTCCCACCACGTTGCTGCTGCTGCTGTGCCTCTGCCTGTGCACTGCCTCCTGCTGCCTGCACATCCTCCACTGGCTGGGGTGCAGTCGTTGATGTGGCCACCCCTGCTGGACGTCCGACTCCCGACTGTAGCAGGGATACCTACTCCACCAGCCTGGCCGCACCGTCAGAGGCAGCTCCACAGGGCACCCAGGTGACTAATGGATGGGATGATGGCACGGAGGACGACTGGCGCATAGCGGGTTCAGTTGAGGAGGGGGTCTGAGCAAGCCCCATCAAACGGAGGAATCCGGCCTGGGTGACCTGTCCCAGTAGGCCGACGCGGTCAACGAGCCATTCGAGATGACGTGCAGTCTCCTCATGAAAAGACTGCAGGTCACCTCGCATGGCCCGTTGACGCAACACCACACCAGTCAGGACAGGCTCAACCCGGACCCGGATATCCACGTCAGCAGGCAGAGGAAGGCCAGTTGTCGTGAGCTCATCCCCTGCCTGAAAACGGGTCTGGACGTAGGCATCCCTGCTGGTGCAAGATGATGCAGTGACAGGATCAGCGACAGGATTGCACACAGGCACCTCCGCGGCGACCTGTGCTGCTTCCTGTCCCTGGTCCTGCACTGCACCACTAGCACCAGTGGAATCCCCACCTCCAGACCCCGTCTCTGTTGCTTGCACGACCTCCTCCTCCACCAAACCCCCCACCAACCTGGATGACTCCGTGCCATCTTCCCCCATTGGGCCCTGTGGGGTCCCAGCTGCCCCTTCTGCTGCCGAGGAGTCCAACTCCGACCTCTGCCTCTTGGACCTCCCCCCGGCAGCTGCGGCCTGGGACGCGGCACCGGACTCCTCACTCCCCGACGAGATCACAACCTGGGAGGGGAGCCAGGCCTTGCGTCTCCGGCTGGCGGTGCGATCCCCGCCACTGTGCTCCACAGCACCTTCCCCGCCCTCTTCATCAGTTGACGCTGCAGGCAGGGAGAAATAAAACACAGGCATCAGGGCACTGTACAATGGACACATACACACATGACTGTTGCACATGATTGGCATTGGCAAACCTCAGACATGGCATCACAATCGGCAACACACATGTCATTTCAACGTGCACACATGAGCCATACCACAGCCATATTCCAACTGCCAGCACCATCCATACACATACAACAGCATGAGCAGGCAAAGGTGAGCCAGACATCACATGCAACACAGGGAGTGCACTACACATGCACACACACCACCACACTTGCATGCATGTGTACACCTCAGCCAACCGTCGCAGTGTTCAGATGGGCATCCATGTCACATCTGCCAATCAGGCTTCCACATCCCGCTGTCACATGCATCCATGTTGCATCACTGTTGCACCCTTGTCAAATACACACACATGCACATGTACACAGTGCTGATAACATGCACCTGAAAACAACATACATGCATGACATCACGAACATGCCTACTTACATACACATTCATCCAAACATGTGTGCCCACACAACTGCATTTGGCATGCAAGCCTACACACACAAGCACCATCCATGTCTCACACATGACAGCCCTCGCATGTGTTAGCCTCACGGCCCTGTACACCCCCACCCATACTCGGCCCCATACAAACAGATGTGCAACCTGCACACTACTGGCACATCACCACACGCACAGCTTACAATCATGATGCATGTACACTTACCGCTCGACTCCAGATGGGTCTGCCTCTCAAGGACCTGGAGCGCTGGGGACATGCGTTCCAGGACCCTCATCTGATCTTCCGACAAGTGGCCCTGGCGCCCCTTAGCATCCGCTGCCTTCAAGAGGCACCGGGCCTTGTTGAGGGTCCTGGACCTGAAGTCCTCCCAGCGCTTCTTGACATGTTGGAAGTCGCGGACTGCCACCCCCTCCGCGTTGATGGCAGTCACGATGTCCGTCCAGATCCAAGTCCGTCCTTCCTTGTCGGCGCGCACACTTCCGAAGAGGGCATCATACTGCCCCAGGACTTGCTCCACCAGGACACCAACTTCGGTGGCAGTGAAGCTGGTGCCCCTCTGCCTCTCTGGCCGGGGGTTGTCAGTGGTGCCAGATGTTGCAGTGCCCAACATGACAACCCCAGAGGCAGGAGTGGGTGGGCAACTGGGTCCTGGGGCGGGGCTGTGGAGCGATGGAATCCCAGTCGAGAGTCTTCGGTTCCAGCAGGGGTGGTCACAGCAACAGCACCCCTGGCTGATGTGCAGGCAGCAAATGGCAGGGCACGTGGGCAGCAGGCAGTCAGGCAGCAGCAGATGGCAGGTGGGAGCGTGCTCGGGGCTTTGGGGGGCAGTAAATCGGCTTTCTGGGCAGGAGCGTGGTCTTCCGTGTGCTTACGCATGGCCAGCTTGATACGGAGTGATTTGGCACGTGAAAATCCTGCACGTCTGCGTGTAATTCGAGGAAAGGCCCTTAGCGCGTAAGTGCGTCTGCACGCATACGCGATTTCATTGGCCCAAAGGCCCCCATGCGCATCTATGACATCACGCGCATGGCCGTAGAGAATGGCACGTGTAAAAAAAAAGATACACGTCCGAGTGTCAAAGCGTGTAATTGGTGGAAATGGCCTCATCGTGTATGCGCGTCTGTGACGTGTGTATAAAAGGTACGTGTAGAACGCCATTTCCTTGTACGTGCTTTTCGTGGAGAGCGAGTGGGTGAAATCTGTACTTCTTGTTGGTTCACACGCGATTTACTTCACGGCGTTTCAAGTTCGTACTCCCTGTTACCTCTGACAGCTTTTTATCTTTTCCTTTTTTTCCTGGGCCTGTTTCCTCAAACAGCGTTCCCTTCTACTTTTGTCCTGTCTCCTCAGACAGCGTACAATTCTTCTTTTGGCGGGGGTGTTGCCAACGCGCACACATTTTTCACGCTTTTGTTCCTGGCAGACGGCGAGTCGCGCACGTATTTAACATCTTTGCTTGCCCCGTGTGTCGCATACCCCTTCAGAGGTCATTCTAGGCTGCATGTGACACGCATACGTTCATTCTTGTGTTTCTGGGTGCCACAGCGTAGTGCAGGTTTATTTTTCCACACACGTGGTCTAGGAGGGGTTGCATGCACCTTACTTCCCTTTTTTGGGGTGCCTGTGCGTTGCGTGACCCGTCATCTTTCCCCAGGGGTGACATACAGCCTTGCTAGAGCACTAGGGTATGATTACCATCTGGTACCCAACCCCTTTGACCCCCAATTGCCCAGGACAATAGTTCACAGCAACTCCCATACGCACAATAACATCAGTGCCATGGCTGGGAGGCGAACAAGCCGTAAGGGTGGCAAAGGTGGCCGAGCCCCAAGTGGTGGCCGTGGTGGATCCGGTAGGGGACGTGGCTGTGACTTGCAGGGTGCCCCTAGCCCCCCATGTGTGGAGGAACAGTCAGGGACACCCAGGCCCCCCTCCCTGGTTGAGGGTAACGTGGCTGACACCATCCATGCTCAGCCCTTGTTGGACCAGCCCACTGTGGCACCAGACCTGGCACAGGGTGACTCCATGGCTGACTTCCAGGTCAGCAGGTCTAGGCCACGTGTGCCGGTGCACGTTGATGTCATCAGGCCACGTGGATTAGGGGCAGCTAGGTCATCTGCTGGCCCGCGTAGGCAGGCTGGGGAGGCTGCAGGGGCAGCTACGGCTCCATCCACCCCACCTCCCACACACCCAGCCAGGACAGTGTCGGTCCAAGTCCATCCTGCTGACATTCCCCCTGACACCATCACACTTGAGCTAATGCCTGCACCAACTCCCATGCTGAGTGTGCAATACCACACTCCTAGTACAGAGTCCACTGGGGCTCCTGCCCCTAGTGTCCAGAGCGGCGTAGGACACTCAGGATCCCCACCACCTTCCAAGCGGAAGAGGAAGAGTGCTCGTCCAGTAGAGGCTGATGCCCCAGACACGGCTACACAGTCCGGCCCGTCAAGGAAGCCCAGCTTCAATGAGGCCGAACTGAATGCACTTGTAGAGTATGTGTCCGCACATGACCGCAAAATGGTGATTGTTGCAGGATCCAAGACCACACCTGCACAACATCTGGCACACTGGCAGACCATCGCGGACATCATAAGTGCCCTTGGAATCGTGAGGCGCACAGCTAATGAATGCTACAAGTGCTGGAATGACCTGAAGCGCAGGGCAAAGAATAAGCTGGCCTCGTCATGCCGCTACTCTAGTGACTGGAGGTAGGTCTCCAGCAGAGGACATAGAACTCACTCCACATGAGCATGTTGCTGGGACCTACGTCACGGAGGAACAGATCCAAGGCGTGGGAGAACTGGCAGATTACGAGGCATTGTCCGGTGAGTGCATATGCATGTGTGTGTCATCCATGTGCATGGTGTGTGTGAGGGCTTCTGTTTGGGTGCCAGGTGAGGGTGTGTGTGCCTGAGTGGTTTGGGTCACCCATGTGCCTCATCCAATACATTCTGCGCACCAGCATTTGGGTATAGCAGTATCCCTTCTGCCAACATTAGACATCTAGCCCAACACCACGCCAGTTGCCCTTGAAGTGTCATCTTGCCACAACATTGTTGCTTATTTTCCTCTGTTTATTCAGGCAGATTGTTTGCATACCACCACTTTTACTAGGCATTTCTCAGTCCTATTGTCACATGTCTGACATGGCTATGGCGCAGTGGACTGGCTTTGTTTCCTGGACATGATTTGTTCAGACATGTCCCTGTGCTATAGGACCATTTTGGACTGGCAGCTCAAGGTTAAACATTTGAACCATTTCAATGAAAAAATCAATTTCATGAGCAAACTAGACTGAATGAACAATTGGTGCCCTCCTCTCCCTGTTCACTTTATGGCTAGGGTACATGCCATCTGTGTGATGGCATGTGTATTTGACCTGCCAATCACAGGCCAATGTGTGATGCCACTACTAGGCAGCATGCAGCAAATGTGTTCATCTTCCATCTTGGTGTCATCAATGTGTGCCATCTGCCTCCCCTTCACACGCAGTGACGGTGCATGCATGGGAGGGTTTTAGTCATGTGGGACATGTGTCAATCAAGTACTGTTTCTGTAGCTTCTCAGCCCTAATTGTGTGCCATAGTGCTAATGCCTGTTTCCATTTGTTTTCTTTTATGTCTTTGCAGGGGATGACGCACTTGATACTGCTGGGGTTGTGGAGATGGTGCAGACCCAGGAGGGGTCTCAGGCCCGACCGACCACCAGTGAGGGACGTGGTGTGGTGGTGGGTGAGAACCCACAACTGCTGCAGGTCGTGCTCTCAAGGGGTGTCTCTGGCTGCACCTTCCCCGAGCTGTATTCAGGTGTCGATTCGGATGATGAGACCTATGTGCCGTCGCAGGTGAGTGATCCTGGGAGGGATTCTGTTCTGTCCGACCCACCTGCACCAGTCTTAGAACCCTCAATGGGGATGTCAGTGTTGGCAGGTACGCCTTTGGTGGTTACAGATGCAGGGTCACACTCCGCAAAATATGATCCTGTTCCTGGGCCAGCAGATCAGAGGGGGAATGCAGTCCTGCAGCCTCCGGCAGTGCCTGTTTGCCTTGCCCCAGACAGGTGTGGTGCCCGCCGACGTGGTGGCCGTACGCCACCTGGCAATACTGCATGGGAGCAATCCATATACGGTGTGGTAACCCAACAGGCAGCATCATCAGAGATGATGGCTCAGGCCATGGATAGGGTGGCCACTTCCATTGTCCCCCCCGAAAGGCTGACGGAGCGACTACAGCAGGCAACAGACTCCATCTGCCAGTCACACAGGGAGGACATGTTGGCATCCGACAGGGACAGGCGGGCGGCACTGGCGACTCTGCGGGAAGCCATTTCCATAGAGTCCCAGGGCCACAGGGAAGCCCTGAGGGTGGAACTCCTCTACCTCATGACGACTCTTGTTGAGCTTGAGGCTTCAACAAACAGAAGGACAGAACAGCAGCTGGAGCGTCTCACACGTACGCTCTCAGCTGAGATGCAGGCAACTAGGGCGGAGGTCCGGGCATCCCCTGAGTTGTTGCATGGGGACCTACGCACAATTATCCTCCAGAACCAGACCTTCCACACCCGCATGCTTGCTGCCATGGAGGACCAGACTAGGGCTTTTCGTGGGCTGCCTCTCATAGTGCCACCACCTCCTGATGCAGCTACAGAGGGTGAGGAGAGCGATAGCAGTGATTTTCTCACAATAGGGTAGCCGTGCAGGCCATGAGCCCATGGAGGTGTTTTTTTTCCAAGATCCACACAGGTGGGTTTTGGTGTGCACCCTGTCCTCGGACCTCCTGGGTGGCTTCCCCCACCCCCCCGGGCCCCTTAATGGCCATTTTTAATTATTTTTTTTTTTAATTTTTGTTTTTTGGACAGTGTGTTGCGTTGTGTGGCTCCCGTGGGCATACGCTGTATTGATGCTGGGCACATGCAGGCTTGTCATGAATTTGGTTCAGATGCTTGGGTTTGTGTGACACACACCCCTCCTGCTTCACGTTTCCATGGGCTTGCAAAGGGTGTGCCCAAGTGACATTGACGTACATGGTGACGTTGGACTCCCATTTGATGTGTGGGCAGTCTGTAGTCAATACTGTGTATACATTCATAGTGCATATTGTTGTTGTATTGTACACTGCATGGTGTATTGATATGTGCCTCTGCATCCATCTCATCCTCCTAATTTGCAGGTCCATTTCTCATGTCTTCACAAGGCGGTCTACCTTGGAACTGGAGTCTATGTTGTAAGCAGTCCACCTACACTCTTTCGTGACGCTAACACTGTATACTTGGAAGTGTTCGAAGTGCTGGCATTATCAGGTAGTGAGGCTACCAATTTTTTAAGTCTGTAATGTCATGTTTAAGGTAGGTTGGAGGTTGTGTAGGTGATTGGTATTCTTGGTAAGTATTTGGTAATGTGTGTTGTAGGTCCTGCATTACTGTGAGCATTTCATGTGTGGCCAGTTTCCATTAGGGACACTGTAGTTGGTGACACTTGGGGCATGTTGTGCGGGTTTTAATTTGTTTGCTCTCACATTGCATGACATGCCATGGTGTGTTGTGTGGCCGTGCCGGGGAGGGGTTGGGTGACATGGCACTGTTCTCATGTAGTATTTTGCAAGTGGGTATTCATTTCTGCAGCATGGAAGTGTGTCTTTTGATGACACTGCATTGGTGGTGTTTGTGTAGGTAGAGATGCACACATTCTGACACTTCCACATGAACAATCTCAGGCTGCTATGGTTCTGACAGTTGACTGTCCCTTTGTTCATCATAATTGTCAGGTCGAGTCATCATTGCTTATCAGATGGTATGTGCCAGGGCTGTGTGCACTCCACAGGGGTGTGATTTCTATGTGAAGTAATTAGCCACCAGCTGCGTACGGGCTGCCTCACCCCGTGCCCTTTCCCCTCCCATGCGCAGTGGGCGTGCATGTGGTTGGGGATGTGGGGCACCACCATGTCCACAGCCAAGCCCCGGCGTGTTGCAACAGTGTGCAGGACACATGCTGCCACTATGATCCTGCACACTACTGGGGGCGCATATAACAGCTGCCTGCCAGAACGGTCAAGGGAGCGAAAGCGTGACTTGAGCACTCCGAATGTGCGCTCCACTATGCCCCGGGTTGCAATATGGGCTGTGTTGTATCTTACCTCGGGAGGCGTGATGGGGTTCCGAATTGGCGTCATCATGTGGGTGCTCAGAGGGTAGGCACTGTCCCCTGGTGAGGAGGTGATGGGTATCATTAGTGGGGTAGTGACATAACTCTGCATCTGACATGCATGCATGTGCAGTGGCATTCATACTCACCAAGCAGCCATGTATCGCCATGCCGCCCAGCTTCTAGGTCCCGGCTTAGAGTAGACATTCGGTAAATGAAGCGGTCGTGGGTGGACCCTGGATAGTTGGCACATACTGAGGTGATGATTCCCTTGGCATTACATACTACCTGCACGTTGATGGAATGCCAGTGCTTGCGGTTCCTATAGATGTGCTCAGATGCCCTGGGGGGACGTAGTGCCACATGGGTGCAGTCAATGGGACCTAGCACTTTGGGGATTTGTGCCACACCGTAGAAATCCAGGGCAGCAGCCTGCCTTTCTGCAGGTGTCCTGGGCAGGTATATGTGCCTGCGGACTGATGGGCCTACAGTGATGATGTTCAAGACCTGGTGTAGGCAGCGTGACTGCGTGGCCTGTGACACACCACCCACTATGGCACTTGTCCGCTGAAATGATCCAGTGGCCAAGAAGTGCAGTACATTAAGGACCTTCTCCAGGGGGCTGAGTGCTTGGGAGCACAGGGTGGGTGATGTGAGGTCATCCTCCCACTCACTAACCAGGTCCAGTATTATGTGTGGTGGAAACCTGTACCTCCCATACACCTGGTCATCAGGCATCTCAAAAAGGCTGGTTCTGGGAGTGAAAATTTGGGCCCTCACTATCCTCCTCCTCCTCCTCTTTTGGTAACCCACGGCCACTGCTGCTAGGAACGGTATATTCATCCTGGCGTCTGAGCTTGTTTGTTGCTTGCGCGCACTTTTATGCTGTGCGGGTCGACGTACGCCTGCTTCATGCTGGCGTACGTGTTTCAGGATTGGACCATTTATTTTTTGGCGCGTTGTAGGCGACCGTGTGAATCTTCCCGCCCACCCCAGGTATACACGTAACACGCTCTCCCAGGCCCAGTCGCGAGTAAATATTCCCGCCCACCCCTGGAATACACGTACCCCACTCTCACAGGCCCAGTCGCGGGTGGAACTTCACACGCACACCGAAATACACATACCCTGCAAAATCGCGTGTGAAACTTCACACGCACCCCGAAATACAAGTACCCAGGGCAATCGCGTGTGGAACTTCCCGCGAACCCCGTAATACATGTAGCCTGCTGGTATCGCGTGTGGAAGTTCACGCGGACCCATAATACACGTACCCTGATGGTATCGCATGTGAGACTACCCGCGCACCCCAGGAATACACGCACCCAGGCAAATCGCACGGCTGGGGGGTGGGGGTGCTGGGAGACATGAGTGGGGGCCTGGTGGAGGGTGCCCCTGGATGCTGGGGGGTGGGGGTGCAGGGGGACATGAGTGGGGGCCTTGTGGAGGGTGCCCCTGGATGCTGGGGGGTGGGGGTGCAGGGGGACATGAGTGGGGGCCTGGTGGAGGGTGCCCTGCACTGCTGTGGGATGGGGGTGATGGGAGACATGAGTGGGGGCCTGGTGGGGGGTGCCCCTGGATGCTGGGGGGTGGGGGTGCAGGGGGACATGAGTGGGGGCCTGGTGGAGGGTGCCCTGCACTGCTGGGGGGTGGGGGTGATGGGAGACATGAGTGGGGGCCTGGTGGAGGGTGCCCTGCACTGCTGGGGGGTGGGGGTGCTGGGAGACATGAGTTGGACATGAGTGGGGGCCTGGTGGAGGGTGCCCCACAGTGCTGGGGGGTGGGGGTGCTGGGAGACATGAGTGGGGGCCTGGTGGAGGATGCCCCTGGATGCTGGTGGGTGGGGGTCCAGGGGGACATGAGTGGGGGCCTGGTGGAGGGTGCCCTGCACTGCTGGGGGGTGGGAGACATGAGTTGGACATGAGTGGGGGCCTGGTGGTGGGTACCCCTGGATGCTGGTGGGTGGGGGTGCAGGGGGACATGAGTGGGGGCCTGGTGGAGGGTGCCCTGCACTGCTGTGGGATGGGGGTGATGGGAGACATGAGTGGGGGCCTGGTGGGGGGTGCCCCTGGATGCTGGGGGGTGGGGGTGCAGGGGGACATGAGTGGGGGCCTGGTGGAGGGTGCCCTGCACTGCTGGGGGGTGGGGGTGATGGGAGACATGAGTGGGGGCCTGGTGGAGGGTGCCCTGCACTGCTGGGGGGTGGGGGTGCTGGGAGACATGAGTTGGACATGAGTGGGGGCCTGGTGGAGGGTGCCCCACAGTGCTGGGGGTGGGGGTGATGGGAGACATGAGTGGGGGCCTGGTGGAGGATGCCCCTGGATGCTGGTGGGTGGGGGTCCAGGGGGACATGAGTGGGGGCCTGGTGGAGGGTGCCCTGCACTGCTGGGGGGTGGGAGACATGAGTTGGACATGAGTGGGGGCCTGGTGGTGGGTACCCCTGGATGCTGGTGGGTGGGGGTGCAGGGGGACATGAGTGGGGGCCTAGTGGAGGGTGCCCTGCACTGCTGGGGGGTGGGGGTGGTGGGAGACATGAGTTGGACATGAGTGGGGGCCTGGTCGAGGGTGCCCCTGGATGCTGGGGGGTGGGGGTGCAGGGGGACATGAGTGGGGGCCTGGTGGAGGGTGCCCTGCACTGCTGGGGGTGGGGGTGCTGGGAGACATGAGTTGGACATGAGTTGGGGCCTGGTGGAGGGTGCCCTGCAATGCTGGGGGGTGGGGGTGATGGGAGACATGAGTGGGGGCCTGGTGGAGGGTGCCCCAGGATGCTGGGGGGTGGGGGTGCAGGGGGACATGAGTGGGGGCCTGGTGGAGGGTGCCCCTGGATGCTGGGGGCTGGGGGTGCAGGGGGACATGAGTGGGGGCCTGGTGGAGGGTGCCCTGCACTGCTGTGGTATGGGGGTGATGGGAGACATGAGTGGGGGCCTGGTGGGGGGTGCCCCTGGATGCTGGGGGGTGGGGGTGCAGGGGGACATGAGCGGGGGCCTGGTGGAGGGTGCCCTGCACTGCTGGGGGGTGGGGGTGATGGGAGACATGAGTGGGGGCCTGGTGGAGGGTGCCCTGCACTGCTGGGGGGTGGGGGTGCTGGGAGACATGAGTTGGACATGAGTGGGGGCCTGGTGGAGGGTGCCCCACAGTGCTGGGGGGTGGGGGCGATGGGAGACATGAGTTGGACATGAGTGGGGGCCTGGTGGAGGGTGCCCCTGGATGCTGGTGGGTGGGGGTTCAGGGGGACATGAGTGGGGGCCTGGTGGAGGGTGCCCTGCACTGCTGGGGGGTGGGGGTGGTGGGAGACATGAGTTGGACATGAGTGGGGGCCTGGTGGAGGGTACCCCTGGATGCTGGTGGGTGGGGGTGCAGGGGGACATGAGTGGGGGCCTGGTGGAGGGTGCCCTGCACTGCTGGGGGGTGGGGGTGGTGGGAGACATGAGTTGGACATGAGTGGGGGCCTGGTGGAGGGTGCCCTGCACTGCTGGGGGGTGGGGGTGATGGGAGACATGAGTGGGGGCCTGGTGGAGGGTGCCCCTGGATCCTGGGGGGTGGGGGTGCAGGGGGACATGAGTGGGGGCCTGGTGGAGGGTGCCCCTGGATGCTGGGGGCTGGTGGTGCAGGGGGACATGAGTGGGGGCCTGGTAGAGGGTGCCCTGCACTGCTGGGGGGTGGGGGTGCAGGGGGACATGAGTGGGGGCCTGGTGGAGGGTGCCCTGCACTGCTGGGGGGTGGGGGCGATGGGAGACATGAGTTGGACATGAGTGGGGGCCTGGTGGAGGGTGCCCTGCACTGCTAGGGAGTGGGGGTGATGGGAGACATGAGTTGGACATGAGTGGGGGCCTGGTGGAGGGTGCCCTGCACTGCTGGGGGGTGGGGGTGATGGGAGACATGAGTGGGGGCCTGGTGGAGGGTGCCCTGCACTGCTGGGGGGTGGGGGTGATGGGAGACATGAGTGGGGGCCTGGTTGAGGGTGCCCCTGGATGCTGGTGGGTGGGGGTGATGGGAGACATGTGCGGGGGCCTGGTGGAGGATGCCCCTGGATGCTGGGGGGTGGGGGTGCTGGGAGACATGAGTGGGGGCCTGGTGGAGGGTTCCCCTGGATGCTGGTGGGTGGGGGTGCAGGGGGACATGAGTGGGGGCCTGGTGGAGGGTGCCCCTGGATGCTGGGGGGTGGGGGTGCAGGGGGACATGAGTTGGACATGAGTGGGGGCCTGGTGGAGGGTGCCCCACAGTGCTGGGGGGTGGGGGTGCTGGGAGACATGTGTTGGTGATCAGTATTGCAAGGTGACATGTGGGTTGGCTGGGGGGCATGGTCATGGTGGATGGGTTGCCTGTGGGACATGAGCAGGGGTGCAGGGTAGTCCTCTGTGGTGTGGGCTGCCTGCAGGGGCCGTGGAGGGTGTAGAGGGAACACCTGGGAGGACCCACATGGCCAAATCGCGTGTGGGACTTCCCGAGCACCCCGAAGTACACGTACCCAGGCCAATCGCGTGTGGAACTTCCCGCGCATCCCGAAACACACGCACAAGCTATTTTTCACACAGCGTTTGTCCGTGTTTGTCGGTACCCCTTTGCACCTCATTTGTCGTAGAGGGCCACTGTATGGACCATTCATCATGGCTGTATATGGGTGCTTTTTGTTAGCGCATATTTTGGTGCACATTTATTTCAGGCGCAGGGACGCTACCGCCTGCTTTCTTGTGGCGTACTTGTTTGGCCCTGTGCGCGTCTTTCACTGTGCGCTGGTTTGCCATATTCGATTCCATGAATATGGGTTGTAGGCGAGCGTGTGGGCGTTCCGCGCACTTGCCTCCTGCACTTCACCCGTGACGCCCATATTTTCATGCGTTGTTCCCCATTCCGAGTGTTACGCTCCGTGTTCCGCCTACTTTTGTGATGTGCGCCGCGCTATGTGCGATTTCGCAGTGGCTGTGGCGCACGCTGTTGGATGACCTGTGCGCCGGCGTGCGCGGCGCACTTTTTCAGCGCACATCCAATGTTTTTCTCGCGCACGGACATCCATGAATCGATGTGCGCTGGTTTCCCTGCGATTTTCGCACCTGCACTGCGATTTTCGCACATTTTGCCACCTCTGCGCGGGAATTTTTGGCGCACATTAATTCCATGAATCAACACCTTTATCTCTGGATGACTTTACCTTTACCTTTAGAGCAGCCATTAATAAGGTATTTGACCTACTAGCCCTTATGAGACACATTAATAAGAATAACGCCACTGATTTCAATCAATGGTTTACTCCAGATGTGTTACATCTAAGAGATTTGAAACGCAAGGCTGAACGTTTCTGGTGCAAGTATCCATCTGACGAATCCATGACCAAATATAAAATCACAGTCAGGAATATTTAAGAGGAAATTCTTAGAGTTAAACAGAAGAACCTCAACGAAAGAATCCACAAAGCCAAATCAAAATCAAAGGAGCTCTTTTCTGTCTTAGAAGAACTTAAGGGGCCCACAGTGCACTTGCACTCTTCTATTACTGTAGATGACAATTGGTGTCAAGGCATTCTTGAAAGCTTTACTGAAAAAACAACAAAACACCAAAATCACATTTTGGATCAAATTAAACAGCTGCAGTCAAGTCCAGATAACTCTGCATTACCATGTGATAGTCCCCCCTAACCTTCTAATACTACTCTCTTCTCTTTTAAACAGGTATCGGAACATGAGGTTCTGGAAGTTATTCAGAGGCTCAAATCCACTTTGTGTAAGGGAGATGTTTTCTCAGCAACATTGTTCAAGTATTTTGCCAGCACACTGGCCCCTTGGGTTACCAATTTTGATAATCATTTGAAGAAGTCTTTGTTCCGGCTAACATTAAGGAGGCCTGGATAACCTCTTTATTAAAAACGAGAATCTGGATCCCACATTTGCTGGTAATTACAGACCGATAACTAATGTACCTTTTCTGGTAAAGATAATTGATAAAATAGCCTATACCCAATAACAGCATTTTGTGGAACACAACTCTATTTTAGCAAATGAACAATCCAGATTTTGTCCAAATTCTGGAAGAGAGACCGCCTTTAACGTAAAATCAAACATAACGGAAATTATTGATGGTAACGCTGCTTTACTTCTTTTGTTGGACCTCTCTTCAGCTTTCGACTTGGTCGATTATACTCTTTTGGAGGAAAGATTGATCAAAGTTGGTAAATGTACCACTCAGGCCGCTAGCTGGTTCAGGTCTTTTGTTGGACCCAGGACGGCCTATGTAGTGAAGGGCAATGCTCAATCCCTTAGAAACATGCTGACGTGTGGTGTCCATCAGGGATCATGTTTGTCGCCTCTGCTTTTTAATGTTTACTCAAGACCTTTGAGCAATCTCCTTGCCTCTCTAGGAGTCTATTTCGCAAACTATGCAGACGACACACAGATGGTGTTTCAACTGTCTGGTGTCTATACTGCAGACTCTACTAGGGTAAACAACGTTTTTTTGGCCATACAAACATGGATGGCTTTAAACTCCTTGGCCTTGGACGATTCAAAAACGGAGCTGCTGATTGTTGGAACTCAACACAAACTGAGAAGTCTTGATAATCTATACAACTCCTTTGTGATAAACAGTACAGCTATTGCTGCATCTGAAAATGTTAAAACAGTCTATTTTGACTCCCATCTTACTTTTCAGAAACATAATTCATCTATTAAATCCTCATGTGCCTTCCTTAGTAGCCTACTGTGGTACATTTTTCCTACCTGTCTGAGGATAACCGTGCCTTAATTCAAACATCCAGAGGGTACAGGTCTCACAAAATGGAGCTGTTCGTGCTTTATGTGGGCTTACCCGAATGTCTAAGGTCTCGGAGTCTTGCATGAAGCTTCATTGGTTCCCTGTTGCACAGCAGATTCTTTTTTAAGGGTTCCGTCCTGATTTTTAAGTGTCTCTCGGACCAGGCTCCTCTATATTTCTCCTCTAGAATCAAAAGAGCCCCCATCAAACGCACATCCGCTCCAATTTGGACTTGTTTCCTTTCCACAACTTTGTGTTGCTCTGAAAACGTTTGGTGGCGCAGGCTTTAACGCCTGGGCACCAACCTTTTTTTTAACTCCTTGCCTTTGGAACTTCCGAGTATGTGATTCAATAACCATATTCAAGAAACAATTCAAGATGCTCCTGTTTGATGGGGGATAGGTCGAGTTTACAAATCATTTCCTCTCTCTGTACTACTGACCCCCTTTTCTGCGCCCTGCATTTTCATGTATGTCTGTATTGTGAGCGTTCTGAGGCCTTCGGGCATGTGGCGCGATATAAGAAACCTGTAGCTAGATAGATAGAAATGAGTTGTAACCTGTGCAGTCTTGCATTTAAAGATCTTATTGATATATGGGGTCCAATCATTAACTGAAATAGGTTTTAACGGAATCTTTTTTCCTGTTACCATTGCATGCACCTAAAGCTTCCTGATCTTCTTGATGTTACCCCCTCCAAGAATTAGTAATATTTTGCCATTGTGCATTTTTCAGGGAAAATTGGTGCCTTCCTAGCCAGTTGATAAATATTTTTTTTGCCTGTCTGATTGAAATACGACATGACTTGTCGTTCACAGCGCTCCGTAGGGCCCTGATCTTCAATCTCATTCCTGATGCTAATATTGAAGTTTTTTAGCACGTTGGGTGTCATTAATTTGTAATGCCACTGAAAAATTGGCACTAGCAAATCTAGATGTTAATTGTGCTATCCATGTTTCGATCTCTTCAGGATTCTTACAACTCAACTCACTTAATTCTAAGGGACCAGTTTTCCCCATATATTAGCACATACGTCACTTTTTTCTGACCACCTAATTATATTTTTAGAATTATTCCCCTATACCCCTCTCAATAGCTTCATACAACTGCTAGCTTGAGTCAAATCTAAGGAAAGCTTAATTGTCCTATGATCGCTATTAGTGTTAGGGCAGAGTGTCAAGCCTCTTACAATCTGGGTTAATTCACGTGAACAATACACAAAATCAATGGTAGCTCTCTTGGATCCAGAGTGCCAGGTGTAACCATCTGGTGAATCCCCCAAAGTGCACCCATTGAGCATTACAAGGTCACACTCTGCCAGAAACCTAGACCATTGTTGTCCACGCCCGTTGGTGTGTTCCTGCAGCAATTTAGAGTCACATGAAACCCATTTGTTAGCATTGATCTTACTGGAGTCCTTACAATGACCATTTAAGTCACCTGGCAAAGTTATATAGTCCGTGCTAGTTGTCCACCAATTTAAAATTAATTCTATAACAGCAGTGAATATGCCTTCAGTGTTTTTCCCCCCAGGGAGGTCATAGATGTTTATAAGAAGAATTCTATGTTCACTGATTGAAGTATTCAACCGTATTTCAACTGCTAGAACATTGTTATTAAACGCATGATTGTTCAGCTGACTTGCACAAATAGTATTTTGATGCCAATTACGACCCCCAAAAGGCCTCCCCAACAAACCCTTCTGTCCCTTCTTTTGCTACATAGAAAACCCTTCAACTAACAGGTCTCCAGTCGTCCATGTTTCTTGTAAAAGAAAAATTGACGTGGATTACAACAGGGGTAATGAATCAGTGGGAGACAATAAATGAATGAATCCATGTGAATTCCAGGTAAGTTATTAGATTCACTCTTGGTTCATTAAAACATTCAGGAGCAATTTGGTAAGCCACTTACAACCCCAAATGTCATTTATGCCCTCCATCTTTCCACAGGAATCAGCCCTTTTATTTTGACTCAACTATAAACCAGGCTGTGTCTGGTTAGACTTAATTTGAGTCGAAGGCTTCTGCTTCACTTCTTTAATTATCCAATTTTAAGAAGTCGGAGCTATGGTCTCTAAGCGTGCCAGCCACCTCTTTAAGAGATGCAATGAACATGCAAGGAACTTGTCATGGAGTTTTTTATGATTTCAACAAATTCAAAGTCCACTGTGCCAAGTACTCTGAGAGAAGGAATTTGTTGTAGTACGTTTAAAAGGACCACCCTGTTAATCACGTTCCCACTTTTTGTCAAATATACACTCATCAGAGCTATAATCTGGGGTTCCACTGGAGGCACGGGGATACTTTCATTTTCTTGTGCCACCTTAGCCCTCAAGCCCCAATTCTGCCACCTTTCACACTTCTTGATTTGTGGTTCGAGTGTAGATCACTGAACCAGTAGAAGTCTCAGACTCAGTGAAACCAGACTCACAGGCTTCCAATGACTTTTTGTTGGAAGAATTTGTGGGCAAGTGTTCCTGTATCTGCCATCCCATTATGGAGGCGCTTTTCTTCGCCTGCTCCCTTTTTGGCTCTGGAAACTCCACCTAATGGGGTACTAGATTTATTATTTGCAGCATCAGAATTGGTTTTATTTACCCATGTGACGTTGCAAAACTTTCAAAGAGCGCCGCTGTTTACGAGACAGAAACTCGTCAGGTTTGTTGTCATTGTGTCATTAATTTGAGGTTCCATTTGAAAACTCTTTTTATTGAACTTTTCAGATTTTAACATCAAGGCAACAATAAAGAAAGAAAAATTGCCCCCCACACCTCCTCCCCAGGACGACGAGCATTCAAAATCCCTCATAGTCCCTCTCCGAGACAGTTCCCTCACCCTATTGTAGCTCAAGGAGTCTCAATCACTGAGGACACCATATCACTCTGTAGTCATCCTTGAGAAAAGACATAATCTCTCCCCATTCGGCAGCAAAACTTTGCGCTCTATTTTCCATGGCATATGTTGCCCACTCCAAGGCTTCTATGTCCCAAACTTTCTGCAGCCAGTCTTGTTCCTTTGGAATCTCTGGGCTCCTCCATCTTTGGGCTATCAGCAAAAGGGCTGCCAGCGTCAAAATTACTCTTGCTTTCTCCCTACCCCCCATCCTCCCCTCATCAGAATTCCCTCAGACGCCCAGGAGGATCTGCATCGGGGTCCGTGTGTCTCCTGGGCCAAAAAGCCTCTCCTGCGCCCTTTGTATCTCGGCCCAAAAAGAAGCATTGCCACCAAACGTGTTCTGCCGTGCCTACCTGCCCACACCCCCTCCAGCACCCATCCGGTCTCGTGGGAAACATCTTACGCAGTTTGGCTGGGGTGTAGTGCCATCGGAATAGAAGCTTATACCATGCTTCTTGGAGCTGGGAGGCTCTGGCTAATTTGGGTATCTTCTTCCAAAGACTTTCCCACTCCCCTCTACTGATTTCCCTCCCTAGGGCCTTTTCCCATTTCTGCATATATGGCCACTGAAGATCGGAATCAGAACTATTCAGGATCTTATAAATATTGGAGATAAGGCCTTTCGCACCGTCATTGGTCAGCAGAAACCTTTCAAATTTTGTCGGACCCCCTAGTTGCCGCTTTCCTAACTCCCGGATGTAGTACCCAATGTTTTATTTGAGCGTAGCGCAATCTTTCCTTCTCCTGTATTGCAAAAACCCTCTTGCAGTCCTCGAATGATAACAATGCCCCCTCCCGGAACATGTCACATAACTTCCCACATCCCCCTTCCTGCCAACACACAAAAGCCCCCCTGTCCAAGCCCGGGGAGAAGTCGCCATTTCCGAATAGCGGCGTAAATGGAGACGGGAAAGAAGTCATTCCCTTGGCCCGCACCATGGCATCCCAGATGTCCACCATTAGTTTGGTGATCGTGCTTTCATATAGGTGCCGCGGCCTATGCTCCTTCGGGAGCCATAGGAACTCTGAGAGACAACAGTGGGCTACAGCTCTATCCATTCTCGCCCAGATTTTTTCTCGCTGGCTCTCCTCTCCCTGCAGCCATTCCCTGACGATTCGTAACTGAGTGGCCTCATAATACCGCCGAAAATTCGGCAAAGCTAGGCCCCCCTCCTGTCTAGATGCCATTAACAAGCCGCCCCGCACTCTCTGTCTTTTCCCTTCCCACATGAAATCCCCCGTCAGAGTCCCCAGCTCCCTAAAGAAGCTAGGTGGAACAGGTTGTGGGATAGCC
The DNA here is from genome assembly GCF_040938575.1 of Ambystoma mexicanum. Taxonomy (NCBI): domain Eukaryota; kingdom Metazoa; phylum Chordata; class Amphibia; order Caudata; family Ambystomatidae; genus Ambystoma; species Ambystoma mexicanum. The sequence continues at coordinate 684,765,154 of NC_090934.1, read as the reverse complement.
TGGAATAAATACAGCAGCCGCGGGAGCACAACCATTTTCACTGCTGCGATCCGCCCTAGCCACGACACTCTAAGGCTCCGCCATATGCGAAAGTCACTGCGAAAAGCTCTAATGAGCGGGGGGAAATTCGCTGAGTACCACCCTGAGATTGTTGCCGTAATCTTTACCCCCAAGTATTTAATCCCACCCGGACTCCACAATAGGGGAGTACTTTCCCTCATCTCCTCAAGTTCTAGTCCCCTAAGCGTTAGATTGAGGATTTCTGACTTGGTAGCGTTAACCCTGAGACCCGAGGCCTCCCCACATTTTTCTAATAGGGATAGGCTAACCTGAAGCGACTGTTTGGGCACCGTCAACATCAGCAGCATGTCGTCAGCAAAAGCTGCGACCTTCTGCCGCCCCCCCCCCCCAAACGGGATGCCTCGTATATCCGGTGTTTCCCTGATCGCTTGCAGAAGGGGTTCCAGGTACAGCGCATAGAGAATAGGGGATAGGGGGCAGCCTTGCTTAGTCCCTCTCTGCAAGTTGATCTTTCTAGTAGCTGACCCGTTAACCATTATTCTAATGGATGGTGCTTGATAATTGGCCTGGACCATCATGAGAAATTCTCCCTTAATGCCCATCCTTTCCATTACGCGAAACAGAAAAGGCCACTCCACACGGTCAAAGGCCTTTTCCGCGTCAAGCGCCACCAAAACCGCTGGAGTAGATGTCCTTTGGACCTTTTCAACTAAGTGAGCCACCCGTCTGATATTATCTGCTGTCTGCCGGCCTTTGACAAAACCCGTCTGGTCGGGATGCACGAGAGAGGACAAAATAGTGTTCAACCTATTTGCCAAGATTTTAGTATAAATCTTGGCATCTATATTAATCAAAGCAATGGGGCGGTAAGCCGTTCGCTCTTCTGGATCCTTATGCGGCTTGAGGACGAGAGTCACCTTTGCTTCTTCCATCGACGGGGAAATCTTACCAGTCCGTCGAAACGTGTTGAATAGGGAAGTCAATTGCGGTGCTAATTGTGTAAAAACATTTTATAAAAGGCAGCTGTATAACCGTCGGGGCCCGGGGGCTTTATTTACTGGAAGAGCCCTGACCACCCCCCTTACTTCCTCCTCTGTGATTACTCTGTTTAAGGCTTCCCTCGAGTCGTCATCTATTTCCCGCAGCTGGACGGATTGTAGAAACCTGTCTTGCGCCTCACTAAGGGGGTTCTGGGACGTATAAAGGGAGTCATAAAACTCTGCAATGGCCTCCTTCAATTCTTCCTTCTCAGTTATCCTCACCCCATTGCCCAGTTTCAAGGCCGTGATGGCATTTTTGGCCCTTGCTCCTCTAAGTAGCCGTGCTAGAAGCATACTCGCTTTATTTGCCTTTGCATAATACTTTTGTCTCACGGCTAGGAGTGCCCCTTCCGCCTTTTTGGTACGTAGCAATTCTAACTGGCCCAGCGCCTTCCTATATTCCCGCATAGCTTTCCGGGATGGAGTTGCCCCTGCTATCTGCCTAGCTGCCTTAACCTCCGCCTCCAATTGCACCTCCAAAGCTCTTAACTGCTTCACTCGAAAAGCGGATGCAGCAATTAGATCCCCTCTGATAGTCGCCTTAAAAGCGTCCCACCGTATCCCTTCTCCCGTGTCCTCCAGCCTATTTATAGCAAAGAAGGTCTTAATCTTCTCCTCAATTTCTCCCCGAACTACCGGGTCTCTCAAAAGCGCACTAGGAAACTTCCAGCCCCATACACCCCTCCCCCTTCTACCCAAATCCATCACCACTGATACTACCTTATGGTCGGCTATTCCAATCGGTCCTACCTGTACCTCCCGAATATAACCCACTAACCCAGCTGAGACCCATATATAATCTATTCTAGATTGAGGTATATGCCTCCGCGTTTCCCTTCATCTCCCTCCACACATACCGCATCCCCGGGTTCCTAATCTTATCCTTCAATTCTGCCAACAGCACTGCCCCTCCACCCCTGGATCCGTAACCACTTCTATCCCGTACCCCATCCCATGCAATATTCAGGTCTCCCAATAGGACAATTTGCCCCCAGGACTGTTCTTCCAACACTTTCAACACCGACAGTAAAAATTGCTCCTGACCAGAGTTGGGACTGTATACCATCGCTATTGTGTAAAGGGTATCCTGGCATTCCCCTCTAACCACCAAGTATCTCCCCTCTTTATCTCTCGTGACCGCTCTCACTCTGAAATTAACTGTGTTCCGGATAGCCAGTGCCACCCCCTTTGCTTTACTATGACCTGAGGCATGCAATATCTGATCAAAGCCTCTCAGCTTCAACCGACCCTGGTCTTTGGATAGCAAGTGCGTTTCTTGGAGTCCCATAATATCGGGTCTCTCCTTTCTCACAAAGAGTTCCAATTTTTTCCTTCTCAGGGGAGAGTTTAATCCACGCACATTATGCGTTATCCACTTAAGAGGTTAATAGTTACAACTGAGATCTTCCTCTGAACAACTGTCCTCCCTCCTTTCTTCTCCTTGAATGTCGTGCCCCATCCCCACCCCTTCCCACCCCCCCCTTCCACCTTCCCTCACCAAACCCCTCCTCCCGCTCCCTGGAAGACCCCCCCCTTCCCGCCTGCTCACCACTCCCAACTCGGGCATCTCCGCCCTTACCGTACCCAAAATGGTTGCTCCTCCTCCGACCCAAGTCCTCATTTCTCCTTCTAGAGGCCCACCGCCCCTCCTTTCGAGTCAGATTTATAAGACATTGGGAGAGCTACGCCGCTCGACATTAGGATTTCCGTTTTGCCTCCTCATACCATCTTTGCCACTTTTCCTCTTCCTCTCTCCCACAGTTGACCAGCTCCATGGTTTCGGCCTGTTGCGTCCTATTGCTCCCCTAGCTCCTGAGCTCGTCAGAGTTTCCTCTAGTTCAATGTGAAGTACGTCGGCCCCTTCCTGCAGGGTTGTCACTCGCCTCTGGGCTCCCTCCCATTCAAAAAGTAGCCCAAACGGAAAAGTCCACTTATATCGAATGCCCTTCTCGTTCAACACTTTCACTAGCGGACCCATTTGCCTCCTCTTCACAAGAGTGCTAGCTGCCAAGTCCTGAAACAATGCAATCTGCTGGCCTTCAAACATAAGGGGTTCGCTCCTTCTCACCGCACGTAGTATTGCTTCCTTCTGGGCATATCTACCAAACGCCGCCAGGACTTCTCAGGGTCTCGCTGTCTGGCTTTTGACAAACCGCCCGGTTCTGTGAACCCGGTCCAACTCGATGTTCTCAGGGTTCCCTTCGCCCAAGATGCCCGCAAAGATGCCCTGGAGAACCTCCTTTAGATCCTTATCCGAGACAGATTCTGGTAACGATTTCACTCTGATGTTAACCCTACGTGATCTGTTTTCTAAGTCCTCGAGTTGGATCTCCAGATTCCTCGTAGCCATATCCAATCACTCTATGGCTTCACTGTTTGCTGTGGTTTCCTCCTCTATCTTTTGGAGGCCCTTTTCCAAGGTATCTGTCCTTTCCCCCAATTGGCGCGTTTCCTGCCTTATCTCTCCCAGGGCCTCATTCAGATCTGATCTCATTAGTTGAAATTGATCTTGAAAGGTCTTGGCTAAATTCAGTTGTAAGGCATGGAGCTCTCCCAAGAATTCCTGTCTAGTCATCATTGAGCGCCCCTCCGCAATCTCCTGATCTGCATCGTCGCCCGACTTCTCCCGGGCTGCTCCAGGGCCCTCTCTTGTGGTATGCGCTGGCCAAATTGCAGGTAGTGTTCCAACTAAATCACCTCCGGCTGGCGCCCCCTTCCCACCTTTGTTTTTGGATTTGGTGGCCATGTTGTAGCAGTCCCCGCTGTCACCTTCTGAGTTGCCAGACCCAAACAGGGCTCGTGGATGAGCTTGAGTCCACGGATCCCACCTCTTAACCCACCGGGGACCAGGGGTAGCGTTGTGAAGAAAGAAAAAAAAACAGGCAAGAGGTCCTTCAAATCCTTAAAACCTTACGGTTGCCAGAGGTGCCCCCCTGATCCCCCTCCAGTAGTCCGGCAGATCCACTCGGGGCACCACCGATTACACTGACCCCCGTGGCAGTCTCCTAAAAGCACCTCCCTGAAGTCCTCACAGTTCCCTCTGGGGGAGAGCCGCTCTCCCGCCAGTCCCTTGCAGTAGGAGCGCCTGTATCTGCGGGGAGGCAAGGGTATCACCAGGGGCCGCGTCCCCCAGGTCCCACGTGGGCCGCGCGGCACCGCAGACCGCGGTCCAGGTTCCCTGTGAGGCGGCCCCTGTCCCTCCACCCGCCGCTTCTGGTGCCAGCGGGGTGATTCCACCAGGGGGCAATGCTCCGAACCCCCCCCCCTCTGCAAATGGATCATCTGCAGTAACTGGGAGGCTGGCACTTCCCCCAGCCTGCTCCCCCTACACAGTGTCCACTCTTCGCGACGTGGAGAAGAAGAAGAGAAAAAAAAAAGTCACTGCAGCTGCCGCCTTATCTTCACTGCGTCTCACCGTTGGAAATCCTATTCTGCACGGCACCCCGATCCGACTCGTAGCCGCTCCACCGCCACTCCGTCTGCTCTTCACATGCGGGAGGGGGGGGCGAGCACACACTCCCCCGCAGCTCCTCTCCCGTCCTCTGCGGAGCACACCGAGCGAGACCCAGATCGCGGGTCCCGCTCTAATCCACCCTCGGCCCCGATCCTCGTCACCTCGCTGCTCCTCCTCGCGAGCCCCCAGCCAACAGCTGCACCCGCGGCCTCCAACCTCTTCCGCGGCTGGACCCGTAGGAGGTGGCAGCCTCACATCGAAGGCCTCCAAGGGAAGCCGCCCAGGGTTTGCGCCGGCTCGAAATTGCTCTCCGCACTCCCCTCCCTTTCCGGTGAGGCGTCTTATTCGCTAAGAACTCCTGTGAAAGGAGCGGTGGGCACCCCTATGCTGCTGGGTCCGGAGAGCGCCGTCGGCACATCTACTCAGTGCTGGCAGCCATCTTGAGACCGAGCTTGAGGTTCCATTTGTGTTAGCGTCAGTTTAGTGTTTTTAGCATTTTTAAGAGCCTCCAACTCGACTGTGTTCGGTTGATTTTTAACTTCACATGCTGTGCTGTGGTCCGGCAATAGATGACCACCTTGTTGGTGCAATGTGGCATTGATTTTTGTTAAAATGGCCCCAATCAGCGCCATTTCATCGTTCAAGCTGCCACCTAGTTTCACCAGGATTTGTAGCGCAAATTGGATTGTGGAAATTGCCGACACCATATCAAGGGATGATTTGGTTTTATGTGATTTTACCAACCACAATTACAGAGTGGTACATTTCATCGCGAACAAACATTTAATTTGGGGGTGTCCCCCCAACGCCCTCTGTGTTTTTACCCTTATAATGCCAACCCCATACCGACCCATTTTAACCCCTTTACCCCACTACCCTTTATTTATTTAATTCATGTTTTCAGTATTTTTCTGTATTATGGTCCACTCTGAAATGTACCACTCTAATGTTTTAGATATATTGACTGTGTATATGATTCATGTGTCAAATTAGCACTTGCATTTGACTCTTCACCAGTCTCAGGAAACAGTACAGGAGATGCATTTTGTCTGGGCACAGTAGTCCCTTCCAAAAGAGATATTAAATCTTCATTTTGTGTAACACTTGGTATAGATGTAATTAAATAATTCATGGGAGGTACCAATACTTGTGCAGCAATAGCAGACTAAAGCGAATAGCACAAGTCAAGTAACAAATGATTGTCAATCTTTACTGAGTGTGCCTTATCATGTGCATTTGTCAGTACTGTGTTCATTAGGATTTCCTCGGCCTGCGGAGTATTGGGTCCTTTAATGGATGTATACGAGGACATTATTTTCTTTTCACCGTTAGTCCCCCTCCTACTTTCAGGCTTGTTCTGTGCACACAGCGTTCGCTCTGCTCTTTCTCTAATGCAACTAGCGCTAGCATCCTTCTGCTTTTTGTCTCATAACCGTTCAAGCATAGATTATTGTTAGCTTTTTTAGATTTTGATCTGGTCGTCATCATGACCAGATTCTAAAGTCAAAGAGAAAGACGCTTGCAGCGGGATTAATAACGTTCAATGTTAAACCTGTAATCTAGATCTTACGTACCAGTTCAAACAACCAAGTCAATGCGAATGCTCACCACTCGCCGCCTCACTGAACCGCTAAATCACCTTACACTTTTAGAGCACTTTTACAAAAGCACGCTCTCCCGAGAGGAAGGCAGGCTGTAATGGGATTCAGCTGGTATCCACAGGAGGGGCTCAGAGGCAGGGAGTTACGGAGCCAGAAGCAGTGATTTCCACCAAACCACTGTACACTTCCAGAGCACTTTCACACGAGCAAATAACGAATTAGTTATTTTATAAATAATATTGTACATTTGTAAAAGAGTATGTATTTAGACAATCAGTATAGGCATCAGTATATACATGTTTTCTAGCATATGATTGGAACATTTGATGGACACTTTAACGAGCATGGAAGATAATTGATGAATATTTAATAATGTGTTAGATAATAGGTTTATTGTATTTTATTTTAATGTATTATACTGTGTGGAAGTCTTAATTATATTGTGTGGAAAGTTTTATATGATACTGTAAGACATTAAATAAATAAAACACATTGACACATGCTCCAGCACTTTTGCCAAGGAACGGCTGGATCAAAACAGGATGGAAGCTAGCTGTATTACCAAGGTTTAACAAAGAATTGTTCAACAGTGTTGAAACCACCACAAATGAAAGCGATAGGGTACAGGTGAATGAAGATATCATTAGAAATGTAAAGACATGTACACATGTTCTTATTAATTTTTTAACTAGCTTCAGTGGGCTGAGGTCTTTAGGGGATCCTGAGCAATAGCTTGTGCAAGCTGTAGCATTCTGTGATTAAAGCAAACAGAGAATCAGAGGAGAGATTTGAAGTTCATATTTAATTTGACAAAACAATTAATATCTTCACAAACACTAGTGATCTTGTTAGAGAGTCTAAATTAGATGTCCCGGAATCAGCCTTCTGCGAACAAACACACTTGAATGACCAGCTCAAGCAAAGAGTGGCAGCACTGGAATCTTACCAACGTATTGCGAAATGAATAAACAAGATGATGCCAAAATTCGCTCTCGCTGGAATAATGTGCGCATCAGAGGAGTACCGAGAGATGTCCAAGACCACAACCTGGAAAAGTATATCCGAGCTTTATTCCAGGAGATACTCTGAGATGAGACGGCTGATCTAATGCTGTACTGTACCACATAGGGTGTTCTCCAATTTCCAGATGAGACAAACTGTTCTCCCGGATGTCCTGGTACGGGTTCATTTTTTTAAAACTAAAGACCTCATCTTCCAAAAGGCTAGAGCAATGGATGACCTAATGTTCCAGGGATCAGACCTTCAGCAATTTCAAGATCTTTCCCAAGGGACAATGCAACAACGCAGGCTAATGAGGTCGTTGACCAGATGGCTCTCGGAAAAGGGCATCCGCTATAAGTGGGGCTATCCATTCCAAATTATGTTCCAGATAGATGGTCCCAGCATCAATTTACATCTCTCATGGCGGCGGAGACAACCCTAAAGATCACAGAAGCGGACATACACTTGCGAGATGATCATGCTCCCGAGACCTCAGCAGCCCAATGGTCACAATCAAAGTCAAGGAAGAGTAGACGCCAAGAACGTATGAGGCTGTCTATGGACAAAAGAGAAAGGAACAGAGATACAGAAGCTCCAGACTGAACGGCGAGGTTGGTGGTCTATTGGTGGTCTATTTAGCTCCCGTAGGAGCCCCATGGTGAACATAGGTGACTGAACACTTTGGAACTATGATGCTAAGTAGCTAGGTGCCAATGAAAGTAATTGGAAAGGCTACAGCAAGCTGTTTAATTTGAAATCATTTATACTTATAGGGGCATTGGGAGTGTGTGCCCAGATTGCTTGATGTTGGCCCCACACAAGGTTATTCTATTTTTGGTTTTCTTTTTGGTGTTTTGTTATACATTCAGTATTGTTATGGGAGGTGTTATTTGGCCAAGTACTGGAACATTATACAATATCCTCCTGAGGGGGGGTGGGTATTGCAGGACCGAAATACTAAGTTGGGTCTTATCTGAAGGGGGGACCATGGGTAGCGGGCCAGAATGCCAGGGATACTTGAGACTCACCTAAACCACCACAATGTCTGTTAACATATGCCGGTCAGATGGCACAGCGAGATAAGCTCTCGCCCCTGATATCTGTGTGTAGCCTGCTGTGGCAGGTTCGAATCCCGGCAGGGTCAACTCAGCCTTTCATCCTTCCGAGGTTGATAAATTGAGTACCACACTGTGGGATAATAATGCCTTCTGTTATTTTGAGCGCTCTGAGACCTATGGGTGTGTAGCGCTATATAAGAAATACATTATTATATACAAATTGTCTCCATAAATATCCAGGGGCAAAAAGGAAAGGGGTTCTCTCAAAATTAATAGAGCTCAAGGCAGACAATGCCCTGCTTCAAGAGACTAATCTGTTGCAACGGGATGAGACACAGATCATGCTGGTTCCCGCATCAGTACTTTGCTACTACCACAGCAACTAAGAAAGCAGGAGTAGCCATCTTAATAGTTAAGGCTCTACATTTTGAACAGGTGAAGATGGTAAGGGACACTCTGAGCATATATATATATATATAAATATATATGGGTAATTGTGGTCATAGCTGGTAGAGAACTCACAGTGATGTCTATGTATGGTCCCAATCAACATCATGATCAGTTGTACACCCATTTGTTTCCTCAAATAGCACAATTCCAACAAGGGGAGTTGGTAAGGGAATTTAATTTAGTGCTGGATGGTGGCTTGGACAGGTTTGGCTCTGAGTCTTCCTCTGAGATGACAAGAGCAGTTCCACTCAAACGGGCCATGGCCGACATGAACCTGATTGATACGTGACGGTACCTTCATCCCCAGCACCGAGACTATTCAGACTTCTCACATATGCATCGTACCTATTCCAAAATTGACTATTTCTTGGTGTCTCATTCTTTATTGCCTGGGATTTCAGCAGCCACTAGTGGTAGCCCTGGTATCAGATCACTCCCCTATGACCGTACACTTAGATGGTTATGGTTTGGGAGGCAGAAAGGTCCACGGGATGGAGGTTGAACGATTTGTTACTTACAGACCGTGTCATATGCTCTGCCATTGAAGAAAGGACCACACAGTACTTTCAGGAGAACCTTCCAGGGGAGGTGCCCATTACATGGGTCTGGGAAGCTCTTAAACCCACTTTAAGAGGGGAACTGATTAGTATAATATGGAACCCTTAGCCCGTATGGTACCCACCAACTTGAATTAGCGTTGTACGTGGACAACCTACTCTTTTATATGCAAGATTCCAGAACTACGTTACCACACATCTTTTCATTACTGGAACGATTCCACCTGGTTTCAGGCTTTAAAATTAATTTAACAAAATGAACGATACTTAATATTCCACGGCCGCCAGGAGTGGTTGCACATTTGAAGGGAGATCTTCCCTTTTCATGGGCTTCACGGACCTTGAAATATCTAGGGGTGAACTTGATAGCAAGGAATGCAGATCTTTATATGGCCAATATTATACCACTTTTTGCTAGGGCCAAACAGGATTTAGTGAGATGGGGGAAGTCTGAAATCTCCTGGATTGGAAAAATAACAGTTGTCAAGATGACTCTGTTACCACGCTTACTGTATGTGTTTCAGGCGTTGCCAATCTGGATACCGAGAACGGCCCTGAAGGAACTACAATCACAGATATTCAGTTTTATATGGTCCAGATAGAGGCAGAGAATAGTTAGATGTACATTAATGGCGTTCAAAGGGGCGGGGGGTGTAGCTGTGCCAGATATCGAAAGCTATCTATATGCGCCCCAACTGGTGCCGGTTCTGGAGAGTCAGAAGGTGTCTCAGGTGCAGGAAACTAAACACTGGGTGAATATTGAACACTGGTGCCGGTTCTGGAGAGTCAGAAGGCGTTTCATGTGCAGGAAACTAAACACTGGGTGAATATTGAACAGAGTGTCATGGGAACTCATTTACACAAAACATATTGGGTTTCTCCAAATGTCCGTAAGAGAGGTGAGCAGGGTCTTTTAAACTTGTGAGCCCCATTACAATATTGGGACAAAGCTGCGCGCAAATATGCGGTGATGACGTTTCCCTCGCCTAGAACAGGTTTCTGGGACAACAAGGAGTTTCCCCCGGGGTTCGACAGTGGTTGTAATTCATTCGCTGGAAAGAGGGGGGCCTGTACAGAGTAAGCCAGTTGTACAAGGATAATATCTCACATGTGAAGAGTGTAGACAAGCCTACATGTTAGGGGAGAGGGATAGGTTTGAGTATTTACTACTTCACCAGTGGGCAATTCAACCACAAGTGGCATCCGGGGGAACCGCAAGACTACTCTTTTCCAAGATGTTTATTGGGGATCCCCCGGCCCACCGAGAGCCAAGTTAACAACTCTTTTTAAGGTGTTAAATGGATCCATGTTTAAATCCCTGCATGCCTATATGTCCAGATGGGAAGAAGATGTAGGGAGGCCTATAGATGATCGCACATGGTGCAATAATTGTGTGAGAGCCAACAAGACTTCCAAAGCTGTTCACCTCAGGAAAAAATAGCTCCAAGCTATTGCTCCGATGGTACCTTACTCCGGAGCATATGCATAAAATCACCCCGACTATCCCCCTTGATGCTGAAGGTGCAACGCATCCTCAGGTTCCTTTTTCCACATGTGCTGGGAATGCCCACAAGTACAAACGTTTTGGCAGGCAGTAGTCACCCAGATTAGAGAAATATGCAGGTTCGAATTGGAGATGGACCCCCTGGTTTTACTTCTGGGAACTGAAGACAAACAAGGACATTACAAGTTAAGCACCAGAAGCTCTAGACTCTAATTACCTTTTTTCTGGTAGCGGCACGCTTAGTAATTGCACAGCACTGGAAGTAACAAAACATGCCGGGTATAAAGGAATGGTGGGCCAGAATGTGGTATGTGGCTGCCATGTCCACAATTGAGGCAGCAATGGGGGGTGAAATGTCGAAATTTTCGGCGGTCCGGGCCCCACTGATCACATTTGTGAGTGACTCTGATAATACTAACATACATCATATGCTCCACTAGATGTTCTTCTTTTCACTACTGTAGTAAGTGCTTTATCTGTGCCCCCGCATGAGACCTAATCTACAAGCCCCATCTTACTATTTACTCATAAACAATATCTGTGGATGTATTTACGAATTTGTTTTGTTTTACTTTAACCCGGATTTGATTTGTGCTTTTAGATAGGTTTTGTTTAAATTGTTGAAAAACCTGTCAGTTATGGAACAATATTCTACTAGCGAGATGCTAAAAAAAACAAATTGTAATACTTACAACCCTGACTTGTAATGGCGTCAATGTTATGGTAACAGACGCATTGTTGTATAGGACTCAGACTTTGCCACAGATTACCCACTTGCCGTCTGTATTTAAGGAAGGAACAGAACACTCTGCCATTCAAATAACTCCTCATCAAACGTCGATTGCTGAGCTGCGGACTATGTATGTTTCCGTACCCCCTCCTGCCACTATTCCCTCTCTTTTACCATCGCCTCTGACCAGTTGGTTTCATTGTACCCTACCTCCTTTCGTACAGCACTGCCTGGCTTGCTAGACAAATTTGCTCTATACGTCACTTGTTTGATGACCAGTCCTCCCTCGGGTAAACCTAGGGTGTAACCACTGCCAAGGTTAGAAAAGAAACCCAAGATACTTCATTATTCCAACTTCGCTCACACCTGTAGCTCAGCGCTCTCTTGGATCAACCCACATCTCTCCTGCAGCAACTGGCCTCCCACCTGCAGCCAACTTCTTTCCTGCTTCTCTTCATCAGCTAAAGCTGGTTAGTGTGTGTGTGTGTGTGTGTATGTGTGTGTCTGTGTATGTGTGTGTGTGTGTATGTGTGTGTTTTTTCAGGAACACCTCTCTCCTCAGCACGAAGGCATTGAATAACCCAAACCAGCCCTACCACCAGAATATTCCAGTTTCCTATATGGATAGTCTACTGCTAATTGAACAGGAGCCATCACAAGGCTGGCATTGTGCTGTTTAGGTTTCCAGTTGCAACTGTTTACATGAAGACTGTTTCCACACATGACATTTTTGCCCCGATAGGATGAGCCAAAAATAGTCTAACCCAAGGACCTTCCCATTCAAGCCTTTTCAGCATCATTTCCGAAATGCTCACCTGGAATTGGATCGTATACACATATTTTTCATCTTGGTTGCATATTTTTTCTCTTATATATCGATATTTAATATGATACAGCTTGCTTTTACAATAAGTTGCTACCAGGATAATAAGCACAATCTAGCCATCCAGGAATTTCCTCAAAATCAATCTTGTTGCTTACTATGTCCCCATGCATCCATGTATAGATTACTATATGCATCACATGATGATCTATATATGTCTATAGTCAAATAGCAGAACAGATATTAATTGGGTTAAAATGCGCCTGTGTGTATTTCTGGAAATTATTGGGAGCCTTTACAAAGAGCTGTAAGGTCGTTGATGTAGACATGCACACACATTGCTACACATACAAGTGAGTGAACAGGAAAATGCATTTCAGGCTGCTTCTTAAAAAAACAGGTATAGTTACTTGGTCTCTGGGTGAAGTAAAGGGATATATCACACTGTATTGAAGACTTAAATTCGGCCATAAAATAAAATTAGGCTATAATGAAAGAACCTTCAATTTATAACTTTACAATGAAGAAACATATTGTCCTATTTCATCCTACGAACAAGAAGAGGCGTGACCAAAGATAAATGCTAGGTTTAACATAATATTTTTGACCTGTGACATACTTTAACAAATATAACTTTTTTTGCGTAAAGGAAATGTGTACATTTAGCAGAAAGAAACAATGGCTGGAGGACAACAGGTTTCCCATGTACAATAGAGAAGGATTGGACAACAGGCAGCTGGCTTTTACGAGACACGTTGAAAAGTGGCAGTGGCTACACGCAATGGGGCAGAGAACACGGCTGCAGAGTGCAACTGAGTGTTTTCCCTACGGGTAGAACACCATTATTGACGACCCCCATTAACATGTAGGGTGTATATACATTTTTTGCAGGTTCTAATGGAAGGGCTGAGGGACGCCTATCCCGAGGCCAGAGCAGAAAGACAGCCTATCACTTCATGTAACGGCAGCCCATGTGTGACAGACCTGACCTACATTTCTCCCTTTCTTGCTTCCAACAGACTCTTGGCTATTTAAGAAGCTATTTTTGAAGATGCCTGAAAAGGAGGCAGGCCAAACATATAACGTGTTTTACCGGAAATGTTTTATACATCCATATTTGTATTTTAAAGGAAGCTTAGACGATATACGAATTTCAGATAAAGGGCAACACTAATATTAAACGCCAAATTATGCATTTATAATCCGGATCCACTGCAATCCAGTCACATCTTTTTTTCCCTCTGGAATATAGGCCACGCTGATGGGAAACAGAATTTAGAAGACCACATTTCTCACAGTTTGTCCAAACACCTCAAGAATACAAAAAATGGGATTTAATTGGCCTTCTGCAGAGTCCACTCTTTATGTATCTACATTACATGGGTCTGTAACACGGTCACGGGTGTACCTTTCTAAAAACAGTATTCTGACTTCCCTCTTTAGTTTTTGCAGTTGTAATGTTGCAAAGATATATAATCTTAAAATGGAGAAAATGCTGATAACCAAATTTAAGGACAAGTGATATGTTAGGAGTCGATATGAACCCATTAGTGATCCATAAAAGTATGTTTCAATAACCTTGGAATTTAAAATACGTCATTGTCAATAATATTGGGAACAATTATTTTTTCCAAATGAAAAGCTCACAATATCATTAAAAAAGAGAGCCCGCAAACAGCAACAGAATCGCAGACATTAAAACACAACAGCGTGTAAAGCAGTTTGCCAGCAAAAAAAGCAATTAAACTGAAATCAGAGATCACACAAAAGCACTTTGGAAATATCTGCCAAGCGCTGCTAGGCCCTGTGCTGGAAAAGCTGCTTCCACGGCATGACTGGGAGGCAGAGACCTACCACGCTGCTGCAGGTCATACTCTTTTTTTGTCTCTTCATTCCCTAGAATTTTCCACGCCTGATCGATTTCGATGAACCTCTGCACGCGCTCCTCCAGTTCTCCTGCTGGCACGTCTGCACTCTGTTTGTCTGGATGATACTGTCAATCAGAGAGAGAGAGAGAGAGAGACAGGGAGAGGCTGAGAGAGGGTGAAAACAAAAATCGATTGTACATCTCAAATTCATCTAAGCTGGGACGTGTGAACGTAGGTGTCGTGAAAAAGGGGCAAAAGGGTTGGGTGCAGGAGATTACTACCCGGCTAATTAGGCCACAGGAGTTCGCAGGAAAGCCATCGGGTGGCAGGACTGTCACAATAAGCTAGAGGGCATTTTCTGGATAATTTGCTGATGAAATCATCGGCATCAAGGGTGATTTAACTTAGGCAGATGACTAATGGCAAGTAAACATTGACACGCATAAGAAGCACACGAGGCCGATTAAGAGATCTGCTTTGAAAGAATACGCTTTACTCAGGGCAAGTGTACATTCCACCAGGAGATGTGGTCATAGGGCATTAACCATTGCTTTCAAAGGAATGCCAAAGCTGCCCTTACATTAAAAGTGGAGTGCCAATAGCTGGGGCAGAACATTCACAAAAGACCTAATAGTATGGCTGAAAGTACACCTTAACATCTTTAACTTCTTTCTAGTCCAGTGAACCAATAGCCCTTTCAGATCTGGCATTCGAAGCCATGGATCACTGGCTGAATAATTTGAGTCATAATAGTTGGGAAATGGTTATTTCAGGAACGGGCTGAAGATAAATCAGGAGGGAAAGCAAAATCGTTTGAACTGCAAGTCCCATTTCTTGCGTCTTCACCGCTGACATTAAAAACACATTCGGCTTATTGAACCAATACTGATGGAGCGTGATGAGGCCGGGCAGGCATGGCTCTCCAGTCTGCCCGGTGTCTCTGTTCCTAAAATCACTTGCAGAGAACGATTTATGACCCGAGCGTGGCCTTTTTGCAGTCCTCGTTGTATTTATGTACAGAACACTCAATTTAGGGCTTTAAATGTCTAGCTGTCAGAATGTTCCCAAGAGCAACGAACACAGCAGACACTACACAGTAGGGAAACCACACTCCATAAAATGATTTGCGATCCCACTGCGTTTATTACACCCATTATTATAGGGTATCCCGGATTCCCACTGCACACGGAGGATAAAAGAGATCAATCAACTACTTTCAACCCGTCTTTTAAATCTAATAAACACAAATATGACAGCTACTTTAAGAGCGCATTGTGCACCCAGGACTGTATATACAGGTAATTCGAACTGCTGAATCTAACCAACTTGGTAAAGATGGCACCTCTTTGCCATAATAACACCAAGCGATTACTGAATCTCTGCAAAGGAATTCAGATTTGGCACACAAAAATCATGCAAGGATCACAGGGAATGGGCGATCAAAACCGTCCTC
The DNA here is from genome assembly GCF_040938575.1 of Ambystoma mexicanum. Classification (NCBI taxonomy): domain Eukaryota; kingdom Metazoa; phylum Chordata; class Amphibia; order Caudata; family Ambystomatidae; genus Ambystoma; species Ambystoma mexicanum. The sequence goes on along the minus strand of NC_090934.1, from coordinate 684,749,593 downwards.
TTAAAGTCTAAAAAAAAAGTTACAAATGCTCTCACAACTTTAACGTGGTTGGAAGTTAATGTGACCTGCCCTAAAAACTGATGGCGTTGTCCCGCTTGTCCTGACTCCAGAAGTATTGCTATGCCCTTGTTATAACCCCCTTCACCGTATTCCCAATCTGGTCCTGTGCCCCGTATGTACAGCACCCTGATGCCCTCGGGCTTTGGAGCTTTACAAATGCAAATAAATAAATACAAAATAAATATTTGTGCTTAACCGAAAGTGGCTTTGAAGTAATTTCTGCCCCCATCCATTTTACTTCCACATCTGCAATCTGGCCACATGTCAGTCACTTTATCCAATCCTACTTTTAATCTAACAGTCCGTTGCATGATTGGGGCACACAGTCTCACAGTCTTTTTTGTAGGTAACATCTTTCCATCCCCAACAAAAAAGTGCTGTTGGTTACTGTGGCGGATTGCCATTTGGCAAGGTTGGAGAAGCCATGGCTTTTTTGATTTTTATCAATTTAATAAATTGATGCAGGTAATTCCATCTCGGAAAGGCTAATCTGATGATCAGATTCCCCTTCCCTACACTCCGTGTCAAAAGCTTCGTGAACATATGTGCACTGTTGCATCAGTAGCCTGATTGCAACGCCTGCCCTACATTGTAGTGGCACAGAGGAGGTTTAAGTCACAGGTGCCCTCTTGAAAGTTTAAGTGACAGTCAAAGTCACTGCGGCACAGGTGAGCAATGAAGATAGGCACCCCTCTCCCAAAATATAATGATTATGAGTACCCCATGCTGGTCGAAGGGTAAGCTCTAAAAATAAGATATGCCTGAGAAGGGCATAGTCCCCCTGCTTAAAAAAACCCTCAATTGACCCATCCTCTCCGGCTAACTACCAACCTATTTCTATGAAATTACTTGAAGGTCTTATCACCCCCATTCTTGCTTCCTTTCTCAAATACACTTCGTTCTTTGACCCCATTCAATCCAGTTTCCAACCTGGTCGTGGCACAGAGTTAGTGCTTGTCTCAGTGGTCGATGACGTGGCCAGGCTGACCGACAGTGGTGGTGTGGGCACTCTAATTCTTTTAGATTTGCAAGCAGCGTTGGATACCATCGACTACACCATCCTACTTGGCCGTCTGGCTGGGCCTGGCATGGCCTCTCCAGGCAGGTCCTGTCTTAATTTCACTCTTTTCTCACAGATGCTCTCAGTCTCTTTCTCTTCCCTTTTTCAGTCGGCCCATGCCCAAGTCACTTGGGGTGTCCCCCTAGTGTACGATCTACATCCCTTCCCATGAGAAACCCCATTTCTTTCCTTCCTAACCCCCCACCGCTCATTAAACTACCAATAGCTGAACTTGGAGTTGGAGGGATTAAAAAAGAAACTTTAAAGGACCGAACTCCATGGTTCGTTAATTACAGAATTTCTGAGGTCACACACCGAACCGAATGGCCCTAGTATCAGGATAGAGCCCCGGATCATTTTAGATGTGCTTCAGTTCCAAAAGGACTGGAACTACATCGCCAACAAATCAACCAGGGGTTGGCTCATCCGAATTATAAACATAGCAAACGCAGTTTGTGTCAAATTAACGAATGAAATCCAACAAAAACAGGAGCAATAAACATAAAAAAATTGTCCTGGAGGCTTATAAGAAAGAACTAGAGGAGCTGAATGCCACTATAAAAGAATTTAAAGAGATTCATCTTAACAAAAAAAAAATCCCAAAACTAAAAGATCTGGTGGCATAGACCCATGAACATATCTACCTATATAGCACTAATGTGTAATATGAGGACAATTCCTCCTCAGACACAAATGGGTATAATGTGCGACAGTGGCGGCAACCAAGAACAACCTAAAAGAAAAAAAACCCTTTCCACTGGAGTTTTTCTAGTGCAAGCAAAGAGGAAGAAGCGCAGACTGGGACATCAGGAATGGACAACAGATCAGTCCAGAGACAGGAAGCAGAGAAGAGAACCAGTTTTCCAATACCAAGATGGTAGTTTCCAGCATTTTCAGGGGAGACTGAAAAGGCCTTTTTAGAGCAACAAGGTAGAGGACGAGGACACAGCAGGAGACGAGACCAGAAATCACCCAGGATCACCGGGAGCCGAGGGAGAGGGAGGTTTCCCTCACAGAATTACTAGTTATAAATTTATCAGACCACTCGGTGACTAGATGTGAAACTCAGGTGCTACAGAGAGGTATAAGCTATGTACCTACAGCCAATTATGATTAATTTAATACACAAATCGAAGTGGCCCAACTCCTACGAAAGATCAGGTTGAAACAGTATTTTGGGGCTTTAGAACTGGCAGTAGGGAAGATATCTGGGACACCTCAGGACTGCATGCCAAATCTAAATTCTACCCACCACCCCGACTGTGATGGCAGAATCGATTACCTTTTGTTCTTCTAATGGTTCTCTTAACTACCAAAATCTGTCGACAAATGAACGACAAGCTCTAGACAACTTGAGTAACAATACCCCAATTATCATCAAGCCTGCTTATAAGGGGGAAGGGGGTGGAGTGATCGTCGTAATGAACAGAGAAACTTATGACAATATGGTCGTTGCTGAATGACAACCAGCATTATTAACGTCTCCCACGTGATCCTACAGTGAACATCAGAATTATGATAGCATCAATAGTGGAAGAAGCTACCCTTCCAACGTATCGCAGCGTTTTATGCCGTACCTAAAGTACACAAAGGAGTTTCCCAACCACCAGGCTGCCCTTTTGTTGCAGGCATTAACTTGATTCTTGAACCCTTGTCCCAATTTGTTGACTTCTTTTTACAGCCTGAGATAACACACATCAAGTCGTACATAAAATGCACTACTGCAGTACTGAATTTGGTAAAAGATCACCTTTGATCCAACAACTCAGATATTGGTCACACTGGATATAGAGTCACTGTACACACCCATCCCCCAGATGGAGACTATTTGTTGTCAACAACATTCTAGAAGATACATTCCAGAATATAAGGGGTCATCTTTACAAATCCAACGCTTACTCTTACTACAGCTAACAGAGATCCCCCTGGCAAAGAATTTCTTCAGGTACAAGGAAGAATTCTTTGAGCAACTGTCTGGAACTGCAATGGGAACAACGGTTGCCCCCACCCTTGCTAACCTTTATGTTGCCAATTTTGAAAACAACCACATGTATGAGTACAATTGCAGGATCGCTCTCTGCCGTAGATGCGTCGACTATGCTCCAAAGATCTTTACAGGGGACCACGCACAATTGGAGGAATTCATAAACTGGCTTAACACCAGAAACAGGCACCACAAATTCACTTTCACTTCCAGCAAGGAAGCAGTGCATTTCCTAGATCTGGAAATTCAAGCTAAAAATTATCACTTACGGACCAAAGTTTACAGAAAAAGCATAGCCAGGAATTCTCTACTGCAGTTCAACAGCTTTCATTTTAAAATATTGTAAGACAAACTGCCTTTTGGGCAATATCTCTGTTTCAGGTGGAACTGCTCTGAAACTGGACAATATGATGAACAAGCAAATGCACTGACTGACCGGCTATGGGAAAGAGGATATCCAAGGAAACCTCTGAGACTAGCCAGAGAATATCCTGTGAGAAACTAAACTACAGCAAGACTGTGTAGCGTATGTTCAAATCTCGACACACCTTAATGCCCATGAGATTCTTAACAAATGGTAGTCAGGTTTCAGGCAGGGGCATGGGACGGAAACAGCCCGGCTAGATCTGAAATCAAGACTACTACAGATCTTGGACAAGGGCAAACCGCAATGCTTATGTTGCTTGATTTATGTGCAGCTTTTGACCTGGTGGACCACGGGTTGTTTGTGGCCAGGCTCAAGGATGTTACAGGTGTCTCTCAAAGTGCTTCCCTCTGGGTTAGTTCATTCTTGAACAACCAGTGGTGCAGAGTGTGTAGCAAGGAGGCAGAAGCTAAACATTAGCTCTTGGCGTTCGGAGTTCCACAATGGGCCCATTTATCTCCCTCACTTTATAATATTTTGACTGTCCCTGTTTTTCAATCTCCTTGAGGAAATCGGTGTTGGCTTTAGGTATTACGTGGATGACACGCAATGTGTCATCCCTTTCTTTGGTAATCATCTAGAGGATGAAAAGACTATCCATAAAATATATCATCTTATACAAACCTGGATGATAAGTATTGGTCTTGTATTGAACAAAGAAAAGACCAAACTCATGGTAATAGGCACAGAGGCTAAATTACGGAGGATGGGTACTGAATACACTCAGTTTCTTTTGGCAGGATGCAACATAAAAAATAAAGACAAAGTGAAAATGTTTCATCCATACATCTCCCAAGTCAGCTGTAAAACCATATCGAGAGCAATTATAGGGTCAAAAATTGACTACTGCAGTAGGTGGATGGTGGGCATCGCCAAATCTGACTGCACTAGATTGCAAGCTCTGCAAAATAGTGCAGTCAGTGTGATCATTGGCCTCAATAGGAGGGATCATGTGTCAGAGGCCAGACCCAGCTGCCTAGTGGGACAATAATTGAATTCCGCCTCTTATTGATCACTCATAAACGTTTGGCTGGTGTAAGCCCTTCATACCCAACTGAAGCGCTGGTTAATAAGTCCAGTACAAGGACTCTTAGGTCCAACAATACTAATCAATTTAAAATACCAGCCTGCAAATTGATGCAGGTGAAGATTTGTGCTTTCTCTCTGGCTGCTCCCAGAGCCTGGAATGCTATCCCTTCAGATCTCAGGGAAATGGGATCCACTGCAATGTTTAGAAAAAAACAGAAGACCTGGTTGTTTAGGTGATGTTGACTAGATTTTGTCCCAATTCGGGAAACCCACCGAGTCGCATTTGGCAAACACTGCTATATGCATTGTCCACTTAAAGATGGCAGTCTTTGTACGAGCCTAAAACCCTGAAAAGCCGGCATACTGTGACATGGTCAAGTGACAGCATGTAGTCAGGCAACAGTGATGCAAATATTCTGCTGGTGTCAACTACGCAAACCCGAGGAACTGCTGCTCGTTTCAGTACGGGGATTAACTTTACCCTTTCCCGGTAAATTGCAGGACCTCTGTGCCATAGCAGGGGACATCCACCAAGGGCAACACTAGATTGGGAATCCATTGCTAGCAGTGACGAGCATGCGGCTCGAATTAAGCAGGGCTTTGTAGACACGCCCTGCTTCGAATCTGTGTATTCTACGGCATGCGTTCTCTGGCACGCAACAGTTAAATCAGCAAAATATTACCATTGGATCGTTGCTAAGACTAGCATCATAGTAGCATTGACTCCTTAGTTAGGAGTGTGTGATCCCTTAATTTGAATCACCCACACTAACGCAGCTAAGCAAATGCATCGACATACAGAACAAGTATATTCAGCAGAATACTTAGAATTCCATGCATTTTCTACCCATGATTACAGGTTTTCTCTTGCATGAAGTATCCACATGAAGAAAATATACACTTTCATACCACTGAGTATCATTTTGAGAACCACAAAGTCGAAGTAAGGCTGCTATATGTCATTTTAAACAAACAAGTGTCTAAATTCGAATAACATGATCAGGAAGTTATGGCTCTAAATGTCTAAGAGAGAGAAGTGATTGATTTCATATTAACATTCTAGGGTTCCATAAAATGTACAACACCTCACCAAAGAAGCAGAAGATGAGACAGTTACAATTGACTTGCTGGCACACGATTTGGTTCGGCAAGCGAAGTGGCTGTAAAAAGTGTTTGGCCAATTATGATAAGTCAGTATTAAATTATACTCATGGGAGCTTAACGCTCTTCAAAGACTGTTCTGAAAAAGGTGGTACCATGAAAGTAACCACTGAAACCGGTAGACACACAGGTAGTGAAGGCTAGAAAATACTTGCCAGACACTATGAATACCAGTTGGTCCGAACGGCTAGCAAGCTGTTCGACTTACTGATTAGACTTTAAATGCACTGATTCGTTTTTATAATATTAGTTTTAGCTTGCTTGAAACTCCTAGGGTATAGGCCAATAAAGTTGTACATTGCCAGATTTACCTTACTAGGCGTCCTATCCTGTTATTTTCCTTTTTATGTGTAAAAGGGGACCCAGACAGCTACTCGTTATTGGAAAACAGCATTATGAGAAATTATAAAATAACATATTCAGCCTTTGTTTACAATAACAAAAACATTAATAACTTGTTTCCTTTTTCTATCCACTAACATACAGGTGGCTCACCAGTGCAGATTAAGGCTATTCCCTGGCATAGGAAGGTTGAGTTAGAAAATGTCTCTGTCTGCCTTTGTTCTGTTTCTTATTGCTACAGTTGTGCCTAAAAACTATCGAGTACGATTAACTAACTACACGATAAGCAACTTGTTTGAGCGTGTATTTGATCGCATTTGTCGTCACACTGAAAGTCGGTCTCTCCTCAAGAACTTTTTTAACACCGCTAGATTGCTGAGTGCGATAGTCGATCCCAGCGAAAAAGGTTTGCCTGACCTAATTTTCGTGTTGAAATATACAGCTGGGGCATAACCTGTAAGGTTCATTAGGAGCAATTGCCCCCTCCTTGGGTTGTTAGGTCACAGGAGCCCTCTTGACAGCTGAAGTGACAGTCAAAGTCACTGCATCACAGGAGAGCAATTATGATATGCACCCTTGTTCCAAAATATCATGATTATGAGTAGCCCATTCTGGTGGCATGTTAAAGTCTAAAAATAAGCCATGCCTGAGAAGGGCATGAGAAGGGCATGGTCCACTGCTTAAAAAAACCCTCATTTGACCCTTGCTCTTCGACTAACTACCAACCTATTTTGCTGCTTCCGTTTTCTATGAAAGATCTCATCACCCCCATTCTTTCTTCCTTTCTTGAACACACTTCTTTCTTCGACCCCATTAAATCCGGTTTCCGACCAGGTTGTGGCACAGAGTCAGTGCTTGTCTTGGTAACTGACGACCTGGCCAGCCTAGCCGACAGTGGTGGTGTCGGCAGGGCTGGCCTCTCTGGACAGGCCCTGTCTTTGTTTCACTCTTTCCTAATGGATCGCTGTCAGTCTCTTTCTCTTCCCCCTTTTCAGTCGGCCCCGGCCCAAGTCATCTCATTTGACGTGTATGTTCAGCCTCTGGCTAAATTGATCCACTCTCATAGTTTTCGGTCTTACACATATACGGATGACACAGAATTGTGGTACGTCTGGATCTTCAACAATCTGAAGCTGCTACAAGTCTCCGCTCTTGCCTTGAGTCAATGGGCAACTGAATGTGCTTTAACGGGCTCAAGATCAACAGTGAAAAAACTGAGGTACTGGTGGTTGGGTCTCCTATAGTTTTTCTTTGAACCGCAGATTTCTGGCCCTCCTTTCTTTGTCCGTTTCCCTCCCTGGTGGCCACTGTGAAAGACCTGGGCGTTAAGATCTCAGTTTCTCTGTTTGTTGGACTGGTCACTTTAAACTCAAGGTCCTACGTAAGGTCCTTTCTTTTATACCGCTCCTCCCCCATTTCCATGCACCTGTAGTCACCTCTGCTATATTTGGTAATCTGGACTATTGCAACTCTCTTTATCTCGCTCATCTTGCGTATTTCCTCCACCGGCTAAGTTCCCCAGAATCCTGCCACTAGAGTGGCCTCAGGTTACTTATATTGTGCACAAACGTCTCCCATACACGTGTCCTACACTGGCTTTCTGTGGCTGGCAGAATCAAATTTAAGACCCTCTGCATGGTCCACCATGCCTTTTATGGTCACAATGCAGAATTTCGTTGGGACAAATTCTGCCCTTATGTTCCCACTAGATCTCTCCAATCTGCGAATGCCCTGTGCATCAGGTTCCTCGGTTCCACCACACTGTGAGCCAGATCAGCTGTAGAAGGTGATGTGACAGGCTGGTCTTGCCATATGGCAAGGCAGGAACCTGAATGTCCATGCCTTTTCTTTGATCTCTTTGTGAGGGTAGGTAACACCCTCCTATAGAGAAAGGCATTCAAGGGGAAACTGCGCTGTGCCCAGGAATCAAGCATGACCATGCCCATGCAAGAGGAGTAGCCTCACACCAGGGTGTTGCATACCCAAGAGACCTTTGATCCTAGTGAGAAGGGAAGGAGTCGGGGCGAGTTTAGATAAGGAGAATCATGTACAAATGTCAGAAGGCAAAGTCTTCTTCATCCAAGTACAGGGATTGGATCCCTAAAGCAGGCTAGCTTTAGTCCAATCACCTGTGGGGGTTTGTCTTTTAAAAAAAAGGGGATCTCACACCACTTCTTTGAATTATAATTTGGCTTCAACCTTTCAAGAAGATTTCAGTGGACCACTGTCGGGAGAGTGGATCCCTCCAAAGTCCTCTGCCGGTGTGGTGAAGACTGAGTGTCAAAGGCAGAGGCAAGCTCTGTCCCCTAATTATTGTCAGGGACCATTGGGGATAATCTGCTGCAGGAGCAAGACCTGCCACTCCACCAGCCACAATGGTACCAAGGAACTCACTGTGATGTAGAATACCTGCAGTTGTGGACCAGCCTCCCTAGTGCTTGGGAGAACGATAACAAGGACCAAAATGCATCCTTGAGCAGCTGGATTGGGACTTGCAGCAACCAGTGGACAGAACCAGCTAGGAGTTCTGTGTTCTCCAGACAAACTACTTTGATTCATGATTCAAGCCTGATTTGAACACCTTCCAACGTACAGGACCCGACATTGCTGCTTTTGTTTCTCTACCATCTCAGACCGCTTTGCTGCATATTAGAACAAGTTCACTGCCACACTGTGCCAGCTGAGCATGCCGTTGCCTCGGCTCAAACCAGAAGACCTTTGTTGCAGCTGCAGCCTTTGAGCCGCAGTCGAACCGCCAGCAATCTTCATCAAAAGTTGGCCAGGACAGGGTTGGGGGGTACTCCTTTGAATGGCGATCTTTGCTCCAACTGCTCAAACCTGTTTGTGCAATCAAGCCACCAGAATCTTCGCCGTCCCCTGGATGGTCAAACTGACACCAGTGGCCCACACAATCTGCATCTCTTTAAGCACTGCAATGTACTCCTGCCTCGACTTTACTCAGCACCTGATCGCCACATGGAACCATGCAACTACTGCCCTTGAATTTTTTGACCCGACGTGCTTGCACTGATCTAACCAGCTCAATGACACCTCTTACCACGCTGAGCCAGTCACCTGTCTGGCTTGAATTAACTGCTCCTTGCTGGCTCTCGACTATAACCACCAGGACGCTACTCGCCAACTTCCTCCGGGCTGTTACCAAATGATTCGATCTTGCTCGACCTCGAAACACATACTGGAATATCAAGGTCACTGCTTTGAATCCATACCAGACCTCAACGCCAACTGCTGGAGAATCACTCATAGATCCTAACCAGCAGATACACTCATCACAGGAGCCAAAATGTTGCCATTCATGCACCTTGAACAGGCAGCTAAGCAACCCAAACTAAATACACAGTCTCTGACCTTACTGGAGGGTTTCTATATGAAAACACTGACATCACAAAGAGACACTAGGAAAAGCAGACCGCCCCAGGGGAGGAGGATGAGATGCAGTACACCATCCAGCCCACTTTAAAATCCAAAATGGCATCTGGCTCTAATGCAACCTTAGGCCAGACCCTCGACAGACCATCTGACTCAGAGCATATGGCCTAATCAGGAAAATGTACAACCTACAGCGCCCAGCTGGAGGCTATCACCCTAAGGTCCACCCAAAGGGAGGAGCCAGTAGGCTGTAAAATCCTGATAACCCAGCAAGAATGTGAGTCCTGGGCAGCACCTAGAGGAAGGCAGATCCTAAGTGAGGGGACCTGGAGAGTTTTGGTCAGTCCAGGGAAGATCATGAACAAAGACGGCAGGTCCAGGGAGACCTCAAGTAGAGACGCTTGTTGAGGGGGAGACAAGACTGGGGAGAGCTGGACAGTCGAGAGCAGCAAACCCTAGGAGCCTTGACCATAGAGGCTCTGCAATTATTATTATTTGGGTATTTATTGAGCATGGACCTAGCTTCGGGAAGCAATGGAGTGCTTTACAATCATAGGGGGAAGGTAACAGGGGAGGGTTGCAAATTGGCAGCATGGGGGGAGACAGAGGGGAGCAGATCACAGAGTCCCAGGTAGGGTGGGGAGTGCAGGGTGTGTGGACCTAGCTGTTAACGAGGAGGCATTCCTTGACAAGCATGAGGAAACACCACAACTGAGTACTGGGAAAAGCAGACCCTTTTTTATGGTGAATTAAGAAAAGTGTGGGAAAATAGGGAGGGGTGGATTTTGTTAAAGAGTTGCTGGGAGCAGAACAAAAATAATTGTTGGATGGAACAGGCAAGAGACATATTGTTATAGAGGGAGTTAGAGTATAAAGAAGGTATTCATTAGAGGTGTACTGAACAAAGTAGTGGAACTGTGGTCTCTCTCGGTAGGGGAAGTATAGTGCAACATGTGGCAAGTGTTGCGGCCATGGCACTCCAATAGTCTAAGTGACTAGTAGCTAAGGTACCTATTATAACTTTACACTTGCACAAGGATATGAATGGACAAATCCGCTATATAGAGTGGTGAATATGGTCGTAAAAGGTAGACGAATGGTAAACAGAAAAAATAAAAGTAGTGGAACACTGCTCCCGACCGTTCCGAGGCCAGGGTACCATGTGGGAAGAGAGAGAAAGTCGTCAATAAAAGTACAAGAGGTCAAAAGAATAGTGGTAAAAGTATAGATGGGAAGTTGGAAAAGGAATAGAGAGGCACTATATGAGAACTGAGAACGAAGGCTACAGCCTCAGAGATGGAAGTGAGGTAAACAAAACACAAAAGATAGAATACAGAGACAAGAAAGACTGTTGGGAAATACTTGGAGGTGGCTATTGGAAGAATAAGAGGGAGAAAGGAGAGACCCTTCAAGAAACTTATATTGAAATAAGACACACAGTACAGTAAATATTCCCTTTGATGCAAGAGAGAAAATCCATATTCTTATGATTCCTTTGTTAAGGACCCCCCCACCCTTTGCACTTTATGCTCACCCTAGGGATGGACAGTTTTGGCCACCATTATTCTGACACTTTTAGCATTTGATTTGAGAAAACGTCTGACACTCTATATTGCTGTCACATTTGTAAGTAAATTCTTGAAACATATCCTTTGTCTGTCTCTCAGTACTGATAATGCAATAACGCACGTGGCGAGTCCACAGTCCACATGCTGTGGCCTCACCACAAGATTCTGGGGCCTCCCTCTTGGCCCAAGACGCAGGCAGACGGGTCTCTTGAGAACCAAGTAAGACCAGGATGAGAAGTAGAGGAGAAACAATGACAAGAAACAGAGGAACCAATACCAAAGCCAGGAGTCAAGGAAATAAGTGCAGGAACTTAAAGCCCACATTGCGAGTCAATTAGATATTCCCGGGATAGAACCCTGGAAGTGGATAGCCTTTAGTTTGCACACTCATAGGAGAAAACCCCTTAGTGTTTTGGTATCTCCCACCATGATTTAAGTTTGGTGTCCCTTTGTTCAGACAACCCTGCTTGCAGAAAATCCCTGGGGAATCCTTTTAGGAATTCAAGAGGCATTTTGCTTTATGTTGGCGCAAGAGCACATCAAGACCTAAAAGACTAAAACCACAGACCCTAGCCTTAGCCCATCCATCAAATTCCTGAAAGTTCCCAGGGTTTGTTAGAAGGGGAAGAGAAGTGGCTGGATTGAGGTCAGAAAAAGGGGAGAGTTGTGAACGTTTTCTGTACATTATTTGTAAAGCATAATCTTTCAGAATAGGGAGCTAAGTAAAGATTGTAAAAGGATTTCTGTTGTGTTGTTTCCACTCAACTTCAAGGCAGGCAGCTCTACCGATTTTGTAGGGTCGTTGTTTGTCTTTCCCCTTTCCACCTTCAGTGCTGCTAGATGTGAACTGTTCCCATTGGAACTTGACCTTAAAGGAGGGGAATGGTGCTAATCTGCCTACTTCTCTACCTTGTGTATTATCCTGGTATGTATGATATCATGGATCAAGAGACACGTAAGTGTGTGTGAAGCTTTCTCTGGCCGATGCGTCATGTCAGTTAGACTGGGATGTCAGAGAAGAGGCTGTCTGTGTTCAATAAAGGGTTGACAGTCATCAACAGTCTTCTCATTTAAGTTTTCCTGATTCTCTCATTATTATGCTGGACGCCCATTTGGCATTTTCCTGATTCTGTTCCTCTCTGAAAAATTGATCTCCTGCACTGGCCGTTGCAATGAAACACTCTCCTCTTTCAGCAGACTATCTAAAGAGGAGTTTGACCACCCAGTATCCAATAGTACTCTGGCTGTATCACCAGATGAACCATGTCATCTTTCAATTTTCAAAAACTTACTATGATTCCCCTTGGTAACCGAAGCAACCAGATTGATCATCAACTGCTCTTTTGCATCTGGGATTGGAACTCAACAGTTCCAAAAAAGCCTTTTATAAACACCTGATAAAGAGCAGGTTTAGATTGAACCAATCATAACATGTTTGGGCTACATCTAACTGCATATTTCTAGAAAAATGTGTAGGCTAAGCAGCCTATAATCAACCCTTGCAATTGCGACCAGGCCTGGTCACCAGATGCTGCAGGGATCCACAACGGGTAGAGAGGAGGCTGAAGCCTTCTTCCTACGTGGCAGACAAGACTAATTCACAGAGCTGCCGAGCAGCACTGGCCAGCCCATGCAGGAACACACAAACTGCCTATACCTATGGGGAAAGAAAGAGGAGATGTACCCACCCAACCTCCAATCTCCTCTCTGAGAACCTGCCTTGGTGAGACCTGGAAAAGGGGTCCGGAACATAAACAAGAACACTTGCCTTCCCTGGCTGACATTTCCATTAGGGGGCAAGCCAGAGGTCCAATGCTAGCAGAGAGAGAGATATGAGCAGGAAGTGTGGGTTATTTGGGTGAGGTCAGAGGTGGAGGATGACCAAGAGACTAGCGTGAGGGAGAAAGAAGCGGTGGACTGAGGAGGCAATTTCTGGAGAAGGTGAGGTATTAGCTAGAGAGTAAAAGTGGTACTGTTGTGCGAGTGCTGATGTTTGTTTGGTGACTGTATTTAGAAAGGCAGTGTAAGGCGTGACTCTGAAGTGTATGGTACTGAGTGGATAGAAGGAAGGTGTTTAAGTACTTTTAGTTTGGAGGGAGGTATAGTGGTGTGGAAGGAGAAGTAGTGGTTTGGAGGGTGTAGTAGTAGTTTGGAGGGTGTAGTAGTATTTTGGGGTGAGTAGTAGGGTGCAGGGAGCAGGAGCATGGAGAAGGGAGCTGTAGCGTACTCGGAGGTGTAGTAACAAAGGTTGGAGGTAAGACCTAAAAGGAGTGAGAACATTGAAGGGACAGGAGATTGGAGGGACGAGTGAGGGGGAGTGGGTAAGAGGAAAGAATAGAAAAGGGAGAGGGTAAGAGCAAGCATGTTAGGCAGAGCCTAAATAAAACAGCATTTGTAAGGCATAGCCGCCTGACATTCTGGTAGAACACTATCCACTGGAATTTGTAAGTAAAGTTAGGAAATCTCTGAGGGAGTTTACAGATATAAAGGTGTCTAGCCTTTAGGTCCTCATCACTAGCAGAAGAAAGAACTAGACTGTAGAGGTCAATCTTCTGTATCTATTAACCTGGGAACAGGGACACCTTGGTTAGGGCGAGGTGCTACACCTGGTGTGAGAGAGAGAGAGAGAGAGAGAGAGAGAGAGAGAGAGAGAGAGAGAGAGAGAGAGAGAGAGAGAGAGATATATGTCCCTAGGGCCCACAAAATCTTCAATACAAAAATTGAACCGCCTGAGACTGATAGTGATCCTTGTGCCACTATTGACTGAAAATAATAACTTGCTGGACAGTGGCACAAGTGGGCTTCAGACCCAGATATAGTACTAAATAAGTTATGTGTTCTATATGGTGCAGCATACTACTAAACTGGGGCGAGGATGGCTAGAATAATGCTTTGGTGTTCATACTGCCGAGATGTCCGGTGAGTTTTTATTTAAGGAAATCCTGAAATGTTGAGGTCTTGTATGTTTGAGCTAAACAAAAGATCTGGTACTGGAAAAGATGATTCCCTTTCTCATAAATAGAGCACAACAAGCAATTACAGAACCCTTTATCTCTAAGCCCAAACAATGTCCCTTTGAAACATCCCAGGGCTCTTAGTTTTCACCTCTCTTGTTTAACATTCACTTGTTTAATCTACGTTTTTCTGAAAACTCTCGCTTGTCATAATTATGCTGATGAGATATAACTAATTTTCACATTTCCTAAAACCATCATCACTGAGTATATCCTCCAGATTGACCAGTGAATGACGGCTAGTAAATTGCTCCCCCACCCAGAAAAAATAGAGATCATCAATACTGGCAAACATTCTCTCCATTAACTCTTCCAATCTAACTTAAACATCCCCATAACAAAGAACATGAAGTTAACACTATGTTCCCAGATCACAGAAGTGGCTAGGCGATCCTTATCTATCTTAACCCACTAAGAAGACTATTTCCATTGCCAGCCTTCCTGCAAAATACATTGCAAGCATGGGCAGCATATGTTGAGATTAGACTATGCTAATAGTCACTGTCTTGGCATTCGAGCTTATGTATTCTAAGACAGCAAAGAGTGCAAAATGCAGCGGCCCATCTGTTCTTAAGACTGGGGAGTAATGGACATAATTCCCCAGATGTAGCTTCACTACGTTGGTTTTCAGCATGCCAGAGAACTCCATTTAAAGTGTAATCCCACATTACATCAGCTCCATTAAAGATTTTCCAGCTTTTAAAAAAGCCATACAAACGGGACTGTTATAATATGAATCCCCCGAATCTGATCTGTTAATCCATACAATCACTCTGAAATGTGTACCTTTAATTTGACATCAATCCTCAAAATGAGCATTGTACTTTACTTGGGAGGATCAAATGGTTGATTGCATTTTCAAACCACAGGGACATACAAACCAGATCGGACCAATTATAAACAAGTCTACAGCTTGTACATTATACCGAGCATGTTACTCATTGACTTGTATCCTATGATTTTGATTAGCTTAATGATTTATTTTTATTATAGTTGATGTTTTGTTTGCACTTTACATTTACCTAAAGATGAGCTTAAATGTTTACTCTGTAATGCTTTAATATACTTAATACTGCTTCAAACATTATTTTACATACGAATATAAATATGGAATAAGTTTTACTTACCAATGTCAGAAGGATTAGAGGTACAGTAAATTTTGTTCTAAATCTCAGGATCTTGAGAGTTTTGTGCTGTTTGTACCCATTTTAACTTGCTCAAATTTTGCAGTACCTCAATCTGTTTGCATATTAAACGTAACTGTTTTATGAGAAGAATCCTTACCTTTGAGTACTTCCTTTTATGCCTTCACACTTGGACATGTCAGCTTCGGTTACTTACTTCAAAAGATTGGGATTCTGACAATTACTAATCCTCTAGTAATTCTGCAATTTTATTTTCCACTATCACTCTGCTGGTGTTTAATTAATCAGAGATATTAAACCCTTTCTCAGACAACATATCACTCAATTCTTCAAGGGATCATTTAGGACATTCTAGAATCTGTAACAAAGCTATAGAGGCTATAGATTACAATTAATAATATTGTAACACTTGATACGGATCTCCTTAAGTTCCAGAAGCTCCTCAAGACCTTCCTTTTCTCCACTTCCTTCCCCCTGACCCTCACCTGATAATTTCCTCCTCTGCCTTGACTGGCAGCCTGGTTCCTTCAGAGTCATACAGGGCTCCAGTCACGCCCCTCCTGTCCAGTTACCCCTGCACTTGGTCTCCCCTGACCCACCTCCACCCTCCTCATCTTGCACTTGCCTTCAGGGCCCCCCTGCCTGCACTTGACTGGGTGGCCTTGAGCCATTCCAGCCACCTTCATCGCACTTAGCTTTTGGTCCCCGCTCCTCCTCCTTCGCTTCCCCGACCCTTTCCTCCTAGTATTCCCTTGCACTCTCTTTCTCATGGGCCCCTCTGCCCTTCCTGCACTTCTCGTTACTGCACGTGCACAATCTGAATGTCACAAGGCCTATTAAGATCGCTTCCTTGCCTTCATTGTTCCCCCATCCCTCAACCTTGTGCGCCTCAAAACACTTGTATATAGGTGCATTATAAATAAGCATTAAATAAATAAATTAAAACTGCCTTCCATTTGTCTAAATTACATTGTTGGAAATTTGTAAATAAAGCTTATAAAAAAACTGCCTTAAAGTACATGAACCTCAATTTACCGACACATTGGAACTTCTTTCTCACTTTCTACACTATTCATTCACACTCCTCACTTTTTGAGTTTCATACATCCAAGTTATCACAGTCACTTCCCTCTACTATTTACGTTATTAGTGTGTCTTAGCCAATAAGAAGCCAATCCTAGGTATTTAATAACTGAGCGCTTTGCATCCTCCAGTGTGTTGTTTTGGACCATTTCTTAATAATGTGATACTTTGTTCATAATGTAACACATGTGAGCTCAACCCATTTGTGTTTGGCGAGTAGTGATATTTATTGAGGTGATGTAAAAACAGCCGACATGCTTTGCACCAAGGTTTTCTTTATTAAGGTTGTAAAACTGACAAACAGAATAGAAGTATACATTACAGCACAAAACAACATGCCAGTCAAATGTTACATTCTGGATAAATTATTCAAAAGCCTGCATGGTGCACGAAGAATGACATAATTTAAACTTTCACACGAGTACAAAAAAGGCATACGGGGTAAGCAACTTAAAGTAGTGACACTGTGCAAGGAAAAGGGGGACAGAAAGAGTGAGGCTAGGGCGATGAACCTAGAAAAGTAGAAACGTTTCATATTTTGCATATTGCTAATGCCGTTTATCCTACAAAAAGACTAATGCGCACTTAACTAATGACCTATTCTTGGCTATAAGTACTATCTAAGTGGGTCTTTAATATAAGAGTGGAATGATTAATCGCTGAATGAACACATAATTATGCTAGCATATCATTTTTTGCATTGGAAAGATGAGCTTACCCTGCATATAATGTTACTATGTCCAGGAGCTTCATTTAATTATTTAATTGTTTTTTTATAACACGCCTAATACCGTACCGAGTTTGGTTTCTAAGCACGGATCCGGGATTCGAACTTTTACGTCAAGATCAGCACGTTGCTCCTGTGCTATCCTCCGTTAGCTGAGTGGTAAAGAAGATAGGAGGATATAGTTTACGCAAAAATAATTTAAAACGTTTAAAAACTTTAAAAAAAAATTGAAAAAACAAGGTAGAGAAAGGTAGTAGCATCAGTTGTTTTGTTGGTCTTGTTCTTACTTTTACATTGAAGTTTGATGAAGCGCCATATGAGGGTGGCTGTTGCTGAGCACGATATACTCATGTGGAATGCCATTTTTTGTGTTACGAGTCGCCGGCTAGCTTGCTTGATTGACCACTGAAGGATGGGGTGGCCATTTTGAAAAAGTCTACTCTGATGGATCCTAATGCAAGGCAGACATGATTTTTGTTAGCCATTTAAGAAAGGTATGTCACTGAAGATCTTAAGACGGGGAACAATATTATTTAGGAAGCAATGGAAATACAACATTGCAATCAAAAATATGCAGTGGTGCGATCAGTTACGGTACATATGGGCCTGATTATGTGTTTGGCGGTGTGGCCAAAAACAACGGCAATGCTTACCACTGCATTACCATTGAACTATGGGGTTGGAGGTAAGGTGGAGGAAAAACCTCCAGCAAAAGGATAGAGGTAATTCCCACCACCTTACTGCCAAAAAACAGCAATTCCGGCGGAATTACCATCAGTGATAACTCTGCTGAAACCCCCAAGAACTTGTACAGACTCCATAAATGGGGACATACACTACTATAACACCACTTGTTAAATTCTTTGTATTGAATATGTCTAATCAGGCCAAACTCAACACTAAGACTAGGCAGGTTTCCTACTCTCCGAAAGCCAGAGATTTAGATAAAATCGCTCGCACTGAAATTTCTGGGTCTCTTGATTCTATTGACTCTACAGCCTCATGTGAGGAGTTTTTTACTATGGGATTCTCGGCTCTTAATGCCATATGTAATAAAACAGTTCTGCAAAAACCAAAAGCCAAGAAAGTTTGAGAAAGAAAGGTTGAGAAAGTTTCTCAACCTTGGTTCTCAGCTAATTTACGAGAATTATGCAGGTCAGTTGGTAGAACTAGTCAGACGTGGTTTAAAAAGTCTACTTCAGAAAATCAAATTAAAGCTAAAAATGCCCTGTTGGAATATAAAATGGCCATTTTTGCGGCCAAGAAAGCTTTTTTGGGGAAAAAATTACAATCTGCTAGTAATCCACCGAGAGAAATGTTTTCCATCATATCTAGGTTTTGTAATCCAGATTGTAAAAATTCAGTACCTGATCTCACAGAAGCACGAGCTAATCTGTTCAACTCTTTCTTTATAGATAAGATCGAAAAAATAAGGATAGATATTGAACAGACAATCTATGTAAATCCATTGATATGTACTACTAATTCTGTGGTATCTAAATCTGACAGTCCCCAAAATCAGATTATTGTATCTGTGTTTGGTTTTTACTCAGTCACTGAAAAAGATATTATTATTACAACCCTTAAACCTACAATCGACTCCCTCTCTCCCTTACCAGCTTATGTAGCCAAAGAATTGGCACATGAATTGACCCTTTTTATCACCACTTTTGTTAACAAGTCTTTGTTAACAGGGACCATTCTGGAGAGCTTAAAGCTATCTATAGTTTCACCTTTACTAAAAAAAACATCACTGGACGCAGAGGTTCTGCAAAATTATCGTCCTATTGCAGGACTGTCCTGGCAAGCTAAAATTCTTGAGAAGGTGGTTACTAACCAGCTCCAGGAGTTTGTTGAACATGAATTACTGCTAGATAATTACCAATCAGGATTCTGACCAAAATTCGGAACAGAGACAGCCCTCCTAATAGTACAGGATGAATTACTGAAGGTCTCGGACCAGGGGGAGCTCACACTTTTGGTGATGCTGGATCTGTCCGCGGCTTTTGATACAGTGAATCACAAAATCCTCTTAGAACGACTACAGGAGGTAGGAAGAGTCTCAGACTCAGCATTGAAATGGTTTAAGTCTTTTTTGACTAACCGCCAGCAGCGTGTGAGATGGGGAGAGTTCTTGTCGAACCTCATTTGTTTAAGTTGTGGAGTCCCACAGGGATCCTCTTTGTCACCACTATATATATCCGACCCCTCCTGGAAATCTTTAGACGGTATGGGTTGGATTTCCATTCATATGCCGATGATACCCAGATATTCCTGCAAATTACTCATTTTCAGGAAGCGTATAGTAAACTGGAGCAATGTTTGACAGAGGTAAGCAGCTGGATGTCAAAGAACTATCTACAGCTTAACGCTGCTAAGACCGAACTTATATTATTCGGTCCTAAACATTTGCTGACAGCTGCTTAAAAATTGCCTGTACCAACACTGCTAGGCAAAAATCTTCAATTTGCTTCAAAAATCAAAAATCTGGGATGTATGTAGCAAGAAAACCTGGGGGGTGAAATACGGGTGGGAGCTAAGATCAAAGCAGTTAACTTTGTCTTGAGAATGCTACGCCAAGCACTTCCTTATATTCCTAATGAGGCTCATGCCGCTGTGGTAGGGGCATTAACTAGTGCCCACCTTGACTATTGTAACAGTCAACTGATGGGCATCCCTTCCAAACAACTTCAGCGACTTCAGAGAGCCCAGAATGCAGTCATCAGACTGATATTTAAATTAGGCAAATTTACTCATGTATCATCTTATCGGAGAGAGCTACACTGGCTCTGAATTGCTGACCGTATTAAATTTAAAACAGCCTGCATTATTTTCAAATGCATTAATGGTATTGCCCCTCTGTACCTGAGAGAGCTAATTCAGCCTTATCACCCAATAAGACAATTACGCTCCTGTGACAGTCATCTTCTGGTCATTCCCCATTCAATCTGTATCTCTAGAGGTGACAGAAGATTTTCTGTCTTCGGTCCTAGGCTGTGGAACTCTCTACCTTTGCAACTTAGGACCATGAGCTCTCTTCTGCAATTTCGCCGAGCACTGAAAACCTTTCTCTTTAGGTAGGTAGCCGTGCTTTTTGGGGAATCTGTTTCAATTTGAACATTCTACCATTTCTGTTGTCATCTGCGCCAAAATACGATTAAGTTTGTCATGTGCGCGCTATAAATACAAAAAATCAAAATCAAATCAAATCAGTAATCCGGCAGGTTTCAGCCGGACCAAGTGGCAGTAACAGTAAATCCATTTGGTGGTATCTCAGCGGAATTACCGCTGAAATACCATCAAATTCATAATGAGGCCCATTAGCTCATTTTTTACAACTTTTACAACTTTTAAAACAGAAGAAGGCATCACTCGGTTCGAGTACAACACGTGGTCCTCCAATTGACTAATCTGAAGGGTAGTGTGGAGCAATGCAAAGAGGAAGATGTTCAGGAGGAGAGCAGAAGCTATTGGTATCAGTTATCCAGATGCAAGCCGGTCATCAACACTGCATGGAAGTTCGGAAAAAAATGAACAAATATAAAAATGGAAGTAAAATGAGATTATGACTTTTACATCATAATACATTTGTGTGGATTTATCCATTTTGTATTAAATCACAAATAAGCAATATTCAATGAGCAAGGAAACAAAACAGCTAACAGAAGAATAAATATCAAGTACTAAATATAGATTCAGATGAGCAAAAAGCAGTTCTGAATAGTCACGATCAACATTGCAATACCATAGTCCTTCTCCTAAAAGAACTACACGTTCATTGTCAAAGTTAAGCCCATTAGTTTTAGCTGCAAATTGATCATCCAGCTTGCTTTATATCACCTCAACTTCAGGTTCTGTCTCTTTTTAGTGAGGCTGTACATGTTGGATGCCTGCCAAAGTCATTTCTGATCATTTATTTAATATACAAGTAATATGCCAATGTGCATCTTTTTGTCCGATTGCAGGTTATTATTAGTGTATGGACCTAGTGTCACACTCACCTGGTCTCCACGGGGCGTGCTCGTGTCCGCAAGATGATGTCTGCACTGGTGTTGCTCTGCTTAAATGAGGGTGCTAGCTTGCGTCTTCCCTTCGTTCTTGCCTCAGGAGAAGTTCGCCTGCAAGTCGAAACAAGATATTAGCCAACTGAATGGAGCTGGTTTTAGTTTTCACCTCCTTCCGATTTTCCTTCTCTTCCTCTGGCTCACCTTGGTTTTTTAATGGGTGAGCTCTCCGTCCTACACACTCTGGCAGGGGCGCGGTTACACTGTCATTCCAGGATCAAGTTACTTCACTGATCCGATGGAGGTTGCTGAAGTGGAAGGACCGAAGTAAGCAGGTAAGTCTCTATTCCAATAACTCCTTGGAAAAGCTGCTTTAAGTCTTTCTGCTCAAGGTATCTAATGTTCGTTCTTGTCTTTCAGGTGCGGCATCAAGCAGCTTTCGGATGATGGGATGACTCTTCTGACAATGATGAGCAGGATTCCTGCTGGTAAGTATAGCGCTGTGCGACATGCGTTAATTGTTTGCTTTATTTAGCTTTCCTTTGCTGTGTGCGACTAACCTGCTTTGTTTTTTCTGTTCGGCAGGTGCGGCGCAATTCCAGGAAGAAGATGGAAGAACCGTTTGACGTGTCGAGTGGCGGCGCGATGCAGAATGATGGAGAACTGCTCGATAGAGTTCCTGGTGGTGGCCGATTCAGGTGAGTAGTTACCCGAGAGGGTACCTTCTGTTCGGTTCTTCTACCGATGCGGCGGTCCGTGGGTAAGAAGAAGGCGAGGTCAGGATGTTCTGCAGGTAAGGACTTCAATGCGTGAATAACTCCTGTTCTTCTCTTTTCACAGGAGCCGATGGATAGAAGACTCTGGACGGGCGTGGCAGAAGGGAAGCAAGAGCTGACCTGACACAGTGAGCGTTACGCTGCAGGAGTGCAGAATAACGCAACGCGTGTTCAGTTTGCAGGGTGCGGTTTAAATAGCCTTGCAAGTAGTTCCATGAAAATAGTCCCCTTTAACTGTATCCTGCCTCTCAGGTAGAATAGTCCCAAGCCACACCCTGTACTGAATGGCTTAGCATCTCAGAGCCAAGTATATGGACCATATGTTTAACACCTACCATGAGCCCGGCGCCATCCGCGCCAGGACTGAGTCCAGGTAAGCCTAGCTGGGGCCTGAGAAGCCCCCAAGGAAGCCTGAGGCAGGAATGGACTTGCCAGTTTCAGGGTTTTGGGAGCATGCACCATGACACCTAGCTTCAGAAAGCAGCACAGCACGTTATAAGTCAGGGGGAAGCACGCACGAGGGAAGCATATTGCACAGGAACAATACAAGTGTGCAGGATGCTAACAATGGGGATGTGGAGCGTGGGCAATTTGGCATCAAGGGATGGACATGCAACTTGCAGTTAACAGGAGAGAGCAGATGGCCCCAACCCCAGGTTAGATGGTGGGTTTAGGGCTTGTGAACCTAGGTGGCAAGGAGAGCCCACTCATTAAAGAGGGGAGTCTTGGGGAAGTTAATGTTCAGAGATGCAATTCATCAGTGGTGTGATGGTGCTCTCAATATAAACTTTGACATGCGCACAAAATGATATACACTACATATGTGAAGCTGCACTTGATGAATCCTCTCGATTTGTACTTGAAAGGGATTTGGGTATCAAATTCAGTTATCCTGTTTAATGTGTTATGGGTAAAGTGCACAATTCCCACATGCGTGAAATAATGATGGTAACCAAGTTGCTGAGGGTTCCTTCCTCAAAGCCAAAATGCTTTGACAAAGTGTATTGATCAACGTCTATGTCTCTATATATATATAATTTTAGGTTCATTTTCCATGTACAATGTGCCCGCTTTTGCGTGATTCTATGTTCTTTATGAATTTATCCAGATTATGTCAGATACATACAGATTTTCCTGTTGCCAATCTTGGACTTGATTTTAGGAAGGAGGCCAGTTCTTTATTTCGATTGGCTTTTACCATGACATTTTGACGGTACTACTTTCATAGCCAGTAAGAAATCTATATCTAATTAATGTTGCTTTTATGTTGTATTCTCTGCCACCAGTGTAGTTTCTCTTAGCCCTTAAGAACTCTCCCAGATATTATTGAT
Organism: Ambystoma mexicanum; assembly: GCF_040938575.1. Lineage (NCBI taxonomy): Eukaryota > Metazoa > Chordata > Amphibia > Caudata > Ambystomatidae > Ambystoma > Ambystoma mexicanum. The sequence continues at coordinate 684,726,495 of NC_090934.1, read as the reverse complement.
AATCATTCTTTGGTGGCTACATATTGCAATTAAAGCATTTTTGGCTTCTGTGCTTTTCCAAAAGATGGCCATTTAAGTGGCTTTCATGCACGAAGAACACTAACACTAACAATCTTCTAAAACTTCTATTAGTACGTAACTTTCAACACTTTAACATTTCCTATGTCAGGGATACGAGAACTCCTTTTGTAAAAATCTAATATAGATTATATACAAAAAATAAAAAAAAAAAATAATAAATTAGTAAAATAAACTATTCCCTCTCTGCTATGGGTGAGTAATCGATCCATTTTAAAACCACTGTTAGGAATTTCAACATATTGGAGTAGTTCATTATCATTGCTATTCCAGATGAGAACATTGCCATCATTGTAATGCTCCATAACACAATTTGCCTTGCGCATGCTTTGTAATCATCATTTAATCATACAAGGCATGTAATTTCTCATATTGCTAAATGAATAAGTTGCTCATGGGGGTTCAAACTCTGAACCCAATGTGACTCCCTTCAATTTCCTGAAAATTATTCTATTGAAGATTAACACAATGTTGGTTAATACAATGTCTAACATATCCAGTAATAGGGTGTTGTGTTGGTAACAACTGTGTTAGTTTTGAGTTGAGGGCTACTTCTGCTGCTTTGCCTAAGTGATGTTCAATGGAGGAATATGGTGTGCATACATTAATGTGGCCAATATATAAGTTGCATCTTACTCCATGTCCACTAACAATTGGTCAAAACTGTGTTTGGTTTACCATCTTGAGAAAGCGCGCTGGTTACGAAGCACATATCCGCTGTTTTTACATCAACTCAATAAGTAACACTACTCGCCAAACCAGTGGCTTGATCTCATATGTTATGAATAATTTATCACATTAATAAAACTTGGTTCTAAACAGCATTGTATGAAGGATGCAGAGTGCTCACTTATTTTACATGATGAGGAGTGAACAGACGTCTCAGGCTTGGCTTCACAAAATGAACTGCACTAGTCATAAGAAATTCTGCATGTTCATAAAAGTAAGAAGGCAGCACGACAATTCTTCTGCCAGTTGATTTCCCATGAATTAATCAATTTTACCCTTTCTTTCTGTCTTTCCTTTTGCTTTCACTCTAAACTTTCCCTTTTCTTCTGCAGATTATAGTCTAGAGAACACTAGCAGGACACAATATGCCACTTTTTGGAAACATCCACTACATCGGTGATTTGATGCATTATAAAAACTTAGTAACATATCAGGTCTAAAGAGGAACCAATTAAAACTCAATACCTTTGTGGGCCCTGAAATAAAAGGAAAATGTAACCATGTTATTATTTTAGCTATTGTGTGTGCTAATACATCATCTATACAAAGGGTTCTGTTAAATGTGCCTCAGCAGCCCAGAGGCCCGTAAAATGATGGGAGCCATTTTTAGCTAGTTTGAGATAGTTATTCCTCCCTCTAAATGTACTAGTTTAGTTCACATTGACTGAAGCACAACGAGTGCTTATTTTTGTATAACCTGTTTGGCATATGTATTGCTCCAGATGCCATGGGTCTATAGTGCCACTGACATGGTCTCCATTTATACCTCTTTAGCAATGGATCGACGGATCTGCTAAAAATGTACAATGACAAGATACCTCCATTTGTTTTCGTCGTGCGTGTTTCATTCAAATACACATTCTCCGCTCGCAGTAACAGCCACGCGGGTGGCGCCATTCCTTTTTTTATCTGGGGAAGCAACAAAGAGTCTCTCCCTGTTGCTTCCCCACCCCCAAAACCGATAAAACCCCTTCCTCACCCCCTCCCAACTTATCTGCGAAACCGGAGCTTAGAGCTGCGGTCCCTGTGCTCCTTCTCATCACGGTCGCTGCCATAGAAATCGAAAAGGGATTTAGTCCCTTTTCCCTATGACAGTGGCCATCTTTTTTTCATTACATTTTTCACCCCCCTCTGGAGATTGGCTGTGCAAGCAGCACGAATCTCCAGAGGGGGGGAAAGGAAACTATACGCACCCTGGATAAACCTCGGGCCACAATGGCGTTCACTGAGCGGGAAGATATTGCCGGTAATGGCCTACTGCCCGCGCTGAAGCCCTTGCTTCGCTCAGGAATACCATGGCTCGGGCAGAGGGGGCCATTACAGACCATGTCTGCTACCCCCTGCCGGGGGTCACACTAACTTCTCAAGTTAGTGTGACCATGATAAATTCCTCAAGTGGTATTATGGAATTGTTTCTGAGACAATAAAAAAGGCATATGGCTACCATTTCTTTACCATAGGGAAAGAATACTAGATTAAGTAACTTCCATTTGCAGTTTCCTTTCGGACATACAAGCTAAGTAGCCATCTATCAGTTTTAGAAGACCATTAGGGTTTAGAAAACCATTATGCCATCACCTGTAAATGATAACGTGGCAGATCCCTATCTTGAAATCTTCCCCTTTCCAAAGACACCTACCCTGAAGCATTGCTGGGCATGGGTGGCCCTCTCCCCCTCCTGCCCCAAATGGATGGGGCATGTCACTTAGCCCTCTCTAGGGGCAGATTGTTAGTGTTATCTGGCAATCTGTCCTTAGGAAGGGGAATTGTGTTTGTGCTGGGAGTTGGGGTCACTAGACCACCAAGGAAGGCTTTTATGAAAAAAGGGGGGGTATGGTACTCTCACCATGCAGCCTCAAATGGATGGGGCATGTGATGTAGCCCTCCCTGGGGGCAAATTGTCAGTGTAATCTGCCAATCTGCCTCTAGGAAGGGTCAATTGGGCTTTTTACTGGGCGGTGGGGGGTGTCTAGACCACCTGGGATGAGTGTATCCAGGAACAGAAGGGTGCTGGCTGCTTAGCAGGAAAAACAAGTGCATTGCTGGGTGTGGATCGCTGGATCCGCGGCCAGCAAAGGCACTACACATTGGTGTGGTGCTTATCCTGCGCACAGTATTTTGACAGCGGAAGTGACACCATTTTAAGTGTGCCTTGGGCGTTTTAAAGGCATGAACGTTGTGACTACCCCCGACCCCCGCTCAGTAGCGCAAGCTGAAGATAGGAGCATGCCAGTTGGGTTTGGTTTATGCTGGGCTGACACTGATAACGTGTTGTTTTCAGTTTACAGGTCTAGTACAGTTCAAGCTTCTCCTTTGTTATGCAAGTAGTGAATCCGCTCTTTTTAAAACACTGTATATTATGGTTGGGGCAGATTGTTAGTGGGGTGGGATGGACTCATTATGGATTTTTGGTGGTGGGAGTGGGCGCTTGGGGGAGTTATTGTGGTTGGCTGGGACGCACTTGCAGGGTCAGGCCACAAATTGCCCCCCTGCCAGCAGAACAATGCTGTTCCCCCGGGAGGGCAATTTGGCACTAGGCTATCTAGACAATGTTTTTGTGGTGGGGGTTTCCATATGCCCATTGGCCTCATTCGCATGTCCTATCAGTTTGCAGTTTACCCTTCCTTGGTGGCAGATGACCGGTATGTTCCATGTATTTGGCCCAAAGAAGGGAAAGGTTTAGAGATAGCAGCCCGAAAGTTTGGATGTGTTATTGCTGGGCTGAGTACAGATGATAATTTTCTTTTGGTTTCCTTTGCAGTTGTGGCAGGTCGAAGCTGTTGCTGGTTTATGCAAGTAGTATGAAATATGCTTTTGTGATTATGCATTGTAATTGGGGGGCGGATTGTTAGTGTGGTGGGTGGGACTGTTGCTGGAGTGTCAGTGGTATGGGTGGGAATGGGGGTGCAGAGGAAAATTGCTGAATGATGGGTGTGCCCTGAATAGAGGATGTTGGCAGCTTTGTATGAAAAAAGACTTTAGTAAACATAATGACTACCACTTTCTGAAACATGTTTGTGCTAGTAATACATAGGTTCATTTCATCTCTGCATGCAATGCACACTTCGTATGGAGCTCTTGCCTTTTACTAGGATGGTTACCATTTGTGTCGACTGTCTCCAGGTCCAGCAGTGGTCCCAGTGAGCCCTGGCAGGGTCCCCATCCTTTCCCAGGGGTCAAAGTTGCAGCGCAGGCCATCCAGAGGTCCAGGACAGTCAGGGGATATCCCTGCCCTTGGGCGCCCGTCTCCCATGTGGGTCGATCGTCCTCAAGTTCAGCAGTGGCCCCAGGGAGCCCCGGCGGGGATTCCCGTTCCTTCCTGGAAGGGAAAGATGTAACGCAGTCCAGACAGAGCTGTAGGATAGTCGGGGGTGATGGCCCCGGCCTTGAGCACCTGTCTCCCTTGTTAGTCGACCCTCCCCAATTTCAGTGGTGGTCTCAGGGAGTCCTGGTAGGGTCCCCGTTCCTTACTGGAGGTGAAAGCTGTAACGCTGCCCAGCCAGATGTCTAGGCTGGTCAGGGGTGATGTCCCTGGCCTTGGGTGCCTGTCTCCCTTGTTGGTCGACCCCTCCCCCTCCCACCCCCACAAGTTCGTCCAGCGGTCTCAGGGAGTCTTGGCAGGGTCCCCACCCCTTCTCTGAATGAAGAGCTGTAACGCAGCCTAGCTAGAGCTTCAGGATGGTCGGGGGTGATGGACACAGGCTTGTGCGCCTGTCTCCCTTGTTGATCGACCATCCACAAGTTCAGCGGCGGTCCCAGGGAGTCACGGCAGGGTCCCATCCCTCTCTGGAGGGAAGACCTGTAACACAGGCCTGCCAGAACTCCAGGATGGTTGGGGGGGTGATGTGGGGACATCGGCCGGGGGGCCTTTAGTGCCCGTCTCCCATGTTGGTGGACCATCCCCAAGTCCAGCTGCGGTCCCAGTGAGCCCCGGCAAGGTCCCCATCATTTCCCAGGGGGAAAAGCAGTAATGCAGGTTACCCAGAGGCCCAGGAGAGTCGGGGGAGATGTCCCAGGCCTTTGGCACCCGTCTCCCATAGGGGTCAGCCGTCCCCAAGACCAGTGGCAGCCCTAGGGAGCCCTGGCAGGATCTGCATCCCTCCACGGAGGAAAAAGCTTCAACATAGCCTAGCCAGAGCTTCAGGATTGTCGGGGTGATGGCCCCAGCATTGGGCAGCTGTCTCCCTTGTCGGACGACTGTCCCAAAGTTCTGCACCGGTCTCAGAGAGTCCAGGCAGGGTCCCCATCCCTCCATGGAGGGAAAAGCTTTAACGCAGCCCAGCCAGAACACTAGGATGGTGGAGGGTGATGGCCCCGGCCTTTGGCGGCTGTCTCCCATGTTGGTCGACCATTCCCAAGTGCAGTGGCCATCCCAGTGAGCCCCGGCAGGGTCCCCATCTTTTTCCGCAGGGAAAAGTTGTAACACAGGCCAGCCAGAGGGCCAGGACAGTCAGGATGATGGCCCCGGCCTTGGGTGCCAGCATCCACGGCCTTCCTGGAGCTTTGGCCGAAGCTCTCACAATGAAACTGTCCAAAATTCTATTAATTTGTGATGATTGGGACACATTCTCTCAGGGTGCCTATTTGAAAGACCACACGATAGAGACTTACTATTGAGCTAATTTCCTCTGTCAGAATAGTCACCCTGCCAAAATGTGTGCAAAGTATTGAACAGTTTTATTGTTTGTGCTTGGGCTGTAGTGGAAAGGTAGGAGGCAGGTTGGACTGGTGTGATCCGCTGTTGGAGGAGGTGTGGAAGATCTTGGGGCACTGTGTGAAGTGTATGGTGGTAAGGAGTGTTGTGTTGTGTGTGGTATAAAGAAGGAAAGTCAGTGGGTTTTGGGAGAATTATGCGCATTGTACAGTGCCCTAATCAGTGCTATGCATGGAGACTTCACTGAGCCTTAGTCTTCCTTTCTGGCAGAATCTCACTTCCATTTACCTTCCCTGATACCTCGGTATCACAGTGTAGTACGTGCAACTCTCCTTACCAACGTGCAGTACAAACGGTGGGCTGCAGGAAAAGAAACATTCACCGATTACAATTGTCCCAGCACAACTATGCCATTGGCATAAGGTGACAAATGTGACCTTTACCTCTTTCCCTGAAAAGTATGTGTCAATTACGTAATAACCTACTGTTCTCTCACATGTGAAGTGCATGTTAGATTGGGGGAAGTCTGTGTCTGGGATAGTTGCAAGAGACATGTGTTAAAGCATTTGCTGTGCTAATGGATAAACTGTACGTCTGGTCCTATTCATGTTAGTTCTTCATGTTTCCATTTCCTAGTGAGGATGAGGGTTGCATGGATTGTCGGGTACTCCTTCATCTGAAGGGCTGCAGCACATTTCACAGGCCTAAGCACATCTGGGTCTCAGAGGGATGGTGTCTCATTGCACTGGTTTGGTGTCGGGGGAAAGCGCCTTCACCAGCTCAGAGGAGTCATCTGCGATGCCCAGGTTCCACCACCTTTCCTTATAGCGGTGCATCTCGGAGCAAATTATATGGCTTCTATGGGGCAGAGAAGGTACGGGAGCTACTGATTACTGAACTGGAGTGGAGTGGATTTCATTAAGGTTCCAAACGCCTGTGGTGGCTTGGTCGCAAATGATTCCAAGGAGGGATTGGAGAACTCCTGGGAAGGAAAAGACCATTACTCCTCAGTGAGGAAATTTAATAGCCAGCTGGAAAGACTGAGCAAGGACAATGACAAAATTTGGACAATTCGCCATGGCTTCATCAAAGGTGAACTGATGTTTCACAGGAGACAGAGTGTACCTTTCTAAGAGAGGTATGGAAGTTTTCATTGAGGACCTTATGAACTTTGCCGAGACATTATGTTGGGGGTATCCCAATAATGGATGGACTTACTGGGTCATGTGACATGATAATAAAATGGTGACTAAATCTGTTGACAGTGAGACTCTGACTTCCTAGCAACTGCATAATACTTTGTTTTGGTGGAATGTCAATGTATTCAATATGTCAGTGCTGGCTATTTCTTTGCAAAGCATCACCGCATTTAGCTGCTTAATTCCACTTGCTGGCCCTTGCAGTCATTTGGTCCTTGTGACCTTCCCCCTTCACACACAACCCTATGTGAATGAGGAGGGGGTTTTGTGGAAAGTGTGCTAGCAATTGTCTTGAAGGGCCTGCCATGTACTTTCCTCATCTTCATTGCGTCCAGAGCGCCTCTGTCTTTTCACCTCACCCAATTACAAATACATTACAATGTTGCTTCTCATCTGCATTTCCCATTCACCTGCACCCCATTGGGGAGTGGAAGGTTCAACGCACAATGACTGTCTTTGAATTGGTAGTGTGGGTTCCATCCTCTTCCCCACACTTGTGTTTGTGTAATGTATAGGTGAAGATGACATCTTGCTTAGATTTTGTGTTCTCTTTGTTGTAGGCCCAGGTGTGTTGTAGCAGTCTAATCACTTGTAAGTAAGCAGTGAGCTGTTCCTTTGCATTTCACGTGTGTGTTAGCAAATTAGTACTATTTTTTTATTTAGCGTGCTCAGAGTACATCACATTGCAGAGGGCTGCTACGGTTTGTGAGCAGATTCTGGACATTATGGCGTATATGTGTGGTCTAACTCTACTAGCTTCCATACTTTGAGAAGCAAAGATACTTATTGTTTCAGTCTTTATCTGTTCTTTGGGCAGTAAAGGGTTACATCGCAACAGTAGTCATGGCTTCACGTCAAATGTCTAGTGAGGAGGCTTTGGCCTTACTGATGCAGTTTGACTCAGAACCAGATGTGGAATCTGAAACAGAATCTGCTTCTGAGGGTGAGTAGGCAGTTGATTCGGGAAGTGAGTTTTCGGTGGAGACTAGTTCCACCTCCTCATCTGATGACGAAGATAATGAAAGTGTACATCCAACTTGGTTGACACTTCACACACACAGGTTACCTGCAAGGTTGAGGGAACATGCAGGACGTGCAAGAAATGTGCCAGGTCATGACATGACTGATGAGTCAGACTGGGTGCCTCCAGCAATGGCTCAGCCCGTTGTGTCACCTTTCACTGGAATATCAGGGTGCACATAGAATACAGATGGTTTTCAGCCTATTGACCTTTTCAACCTTTTTGTGGATGATGGGTTAATTTCAGATGTGGCTGAGCAAATCAATTTGTATGCTGAACAGTTCTTGCGGTCACGGGTTCCCACTCTGAAACCCCATTCCAGGGCACAATCTTGGGTTCCAACTACAAATGTTGAGATGAGAAATGTTGGGGTCTCACTCGGCTCATGGGAATAGTGCTGAAGCTGTCTATCTCACTGTTCTGGTCTACTGAAGCAGTGTTTATAGCCCTTTTTCCAGCAATAATGAGTAGAACTTGTTTCCAAGCACTAGAACGTATGTTGCATTTCAATGACAACAACTCGGCAGCATTACCCAGAACTGACCAAATTGAGATAGGCTGTTCAAAATGCAGCCATTTCTGAAGCACTTTACTCAGGAAATTTTGGAGGGAGGTGTATGTTCCTAGCCAGAACATATCCATTGATGAATCATTGGAATTGTTCAAAGGTCGGCTTCTGTTCAACTAGTATATTCTGAGCAAGAGAGCATGATATGGGATCAAGGTCTACATGTTTTGCCAAAGTACCACTGAGTATGCCTACAATTTGAGACTCTACACTGGAAAAGACTCTAGCATAAACCCTCTGGGATGCATAGTCCATTTAGGGATAAGTAAGAAGATTGTTTGGGATCTTGCCACACCATTGTTCTACAAGGGTCACTATTTGTATGTGGACAATTTCTACACATGACTACTACTCTTCAAGGAAGTGTACAATGTGGTCGCACTGGCATGTGGTACAATCCGCAGTAACCGCACAGGCTTCCCCAGACAACGTGTGTGTAAGAAGCTGGACAAAGGAGCATGGCATTGTGGTGGGACAAACTGTTGGCAGTAAAATTCGGTGACAGAAGGGATATGCACATGGCAAGTACCATTCTTGATGAAAGTACTTCACTTGTCACTGTCAATGGGCAGGCTCAGCAAGTGCAAAATCCCAAGTGCATTCTGCACTACTACAAGTACATGGGTGGAGTAGATAAAGCAGGCCTATTGATTGAGCCATACCAGGCAGCATCCAAGTCTCGAAGAAGTTGGCCGTACACATTAGACATGCAGCTACATACAATGATTAGGTTTTATACCATGCAGCTGCTCCACAAAACAAACTCAGTTTTGAACTTTGAAAAATAAGTTGCAAAATCGCTGACCCTTGTCCATGTACGAACTTCCTCCTTTCCAGAAGGTGAAGATGTGGCCAGATTGAAAGGACGACACTTTGCTGATTATGTTCCTGCCACACCCATGAAGACACAACCATACAGAAAATGTAAGGTGTGCACAAAACAAGGAAGGAGGAGGGATACTCTGGTGTACTGTCCCCAATGCCCTTCCATGCCAGCCCTCTGCCTACAGCCTTGTTTTCTTTTGTATCATACAAATGAAAAGTATTGGGAGATCGAGTGATTTCCTGGAATGCACATCATTCCTATAAAGGGAACCAAAGGCTCTCAATTCGTGCTTGCCCTAGAAAGGAACACCACTCCTCACTGCACTGGAGGCGTGCCTTCAATAAGAATGCAACACCATTCCGACTCACTTCACTTTGACGTGCCTTGACAAGCAATGCTAGTCCTGCTCGGTCCACTTCATGTCTGCCTTGCAAAGGTATGCCACTCCGGCACTTCTCACTTGAGGCCTGCCTTAAAAAGAAATATCAGTCTAGCTCCCTCTGCTCGAGGCGTGACTTGCAAAGGAAGGCAATTCAGGCTCCCTCCACTCAAGGCGTGCCTTAGACAAGAAGAAAACACCCTTCCGGTTCCCTTGAGGCGTATCTTAGAAAGGACTGCCACTCCAGCTCCTTCCACTCGAGGCGTGCCTTGGACAAGAAGGGAACACCATTCTGGTTCACGCCCCTTTGGCGTGCCTTGGCAAGGCATGCTAGTGCAGCTCCCTCCACTCGAGGCCTGCCTTAGAAAGAAACCTCTGTCCAGCTCCTGCCACTCGGGGCATGCCTTGGACAAGAAGGGAACATCATTCAGGTTCACTCATCTTTGACGTGCCTTGGTAAGAAATGCTACTCTACCTCCCTGCAATCGAGGCGTGCCTTGGAAAGGAACGCAAATCCAGCTCCTTCCAATTGAGGCATGCCTTGACAAGAAGGGAACACCATTCAGGTTTCTTCAACTGGAGGCGTGCCTTGGCAAGCAATAGTAGTCCAGCTCCCTCCACTTGAGACGTGCTTTAGAAAGAAACACCAGTCATGCTCCGTCCACTCGAGGGGTGTGTTGGATAAGATGGGAACATCATTCCAGTTCCCTCCACTCAAGGCGTGTTTTTCAAAATTTGTAAAAGCCACTTTGGCTCCCTCCCTGGAGGCCTAAGTGTAATGAAAATTGTAACTGGACACCATTTATATGGCGGCAGTGTCTTGTATAACTGCTACCACAATTCTTTTTCTTTTTTACTACAGTAAAGGTCATGGTTTGGGTGACGGAAGTGTCTTCTGTTACAATTATGTAGATATGATTGGTGTGTGTGTGTGTGTGTGTGTTTGTGGGAGGTAAAGCTGTGTTGTACATGCAGATGTGATTTCTGTGTCTGCACTCTGCCATCACTGGGGAAATGATTACCATGTTGGCGGATGTGTATATAGTGTGTGTATTTTTGCAGATTTGGATGGTTCAACATGATTGTTCAATACTGGCATACTTGCTATGTGCGTACGTAAAGTTGATGTGAAAGACATCGCCTGGAGACCAGGTAGCCACGTGAGCGGATGTCCACTTGCTATGAGTGTGCAGATACGGTTGGTGCCACATGATATTTCAATGCAGACACAGTTGATATACAAGTACATGAAGTTGGCGTGGGAGATATTGCCTGGAGACGAGGTTCCCTTGTGAGGAGATGTCCACTTGCTGTGAGCGTGCAGATACGGTTAGTGCCACATGTCATTTGAATGCAGGCACAGTTGATCTGCAAGTACATAAAGTTGGTGTGAAATATATCGCCTGGAGACAAGGTTGCAATGTGAGTGGATGTCCACTTGCTGTAAGTGTGCAGATACGGTTGCTATGGAACTAGTGATTTGGTAGTGGTGTGACTGCTGAAATGGATGGCTAGTGACTGCAGACACGAAAGATGTATGAATGGCTAACCCGTTGGTGCCTTGACATGATTCTTGTATTCCCAGAGCACTTGGCATATGGATGATTTGCCCATTTTTGCTCAGGTGAGGACACCCACGCATATGAGGTTTGGCTTTCATTGGGACATATGTGGAAACCTGGGAAGGTAGGACAAGTGTTGTTGGCAGGGTGTTTTGGTGGTTTCCCAGTGGCAAATGACTGAAAACTGTTTTTCCCCCTACATTTTGCACTTTGCAAGGGCTTGTGGGTAATAATTTCTAGGGCGATTCGCGCAAGTCAGACCTCTGTGGATTCCCACGGGTGTCTTATTTTAGTTTAGTTTATTTGCTTATATAGCGCAATGAACCCGGGGGTATCTGGGTGCTTTTACTTGAATATACAATTGTTAAAAGGAAACTGGTAATGATATTACATGGACAGGTGAAGACAAATAGTGGCAGAAAAAGTGCATTGCCGAACATATAGGTACTTGACTTGTGTTACAGATCAAGTCGTATATTGACAGATAACATAGGATTTAGAGAGCAGATGTAGACAGTGTTCTTATCTACTGCTGATATGTTCTGAAGATAAACCTTCAGGACGGTCACCTAGTGTTACATATCTAGTCCTTGTGGTCCCATGGTTTAAGCAGCAGTCACAAGGGCGATGTGTGTCATTAATTGGTCTGGGAGAAGATCCAAGATTTTACTTTGTTCCGGAAAGACGGGAAAGAAGGCTCTGCCCTCAGAGCAGTGGTAGAGCATTCCAAGTCTTGGCTGCTAGCACTGAGAAGCTAGATCCCGTTTGAATTTGTGGATGTTGAGGCAATGAGCGTAATTGGCTCTTGTAGGTCTAGACAATTCTTTTCTAGAGAATGTCGACAAGGTACTAGGGGGCTGAGTTCGTCAGACATTTGTAGGTGATCATTAGGGTTCTGAATGTGATCCCATCTTTTATTGGGAGCCAGTTGAAGTTACGTCTGGTTTGTGAGATGTGGTTGGAACGAGGAATGTTTAGGGCAACTCTAAGGGCCTTATTTTGCAATACTTGTAACTTGTTTAGGTTTCGCTGATTAGTGCCCAAGTATAGAGTATTGTCATACCCCAGTTTATAGAGTATAAGAGCTCTTGCCAAGGTGATGCAGCTGTTGGTGGACAGGAAGGTTCTGCATGCATTTATAAGTTTGGACGTGTATGCAGTTGCTGATGCTGTTGCGTTTACTTGTCTAGAGAGGGATAGGGTAGAGTCTGGATAGACTCCAAGCGTTTTGGAATCCTTGTCTACGATGAGCAGTAGCTCGGTCTTATCATTGAGAGAGAGACCCTGCTTGGCCATCCAAGCTTGTATTTTGCTGTATATTTCGTTTAGGAGTGTTGAGTCTAGGTTGTACATGTCTGAAAGTGTAATGATGATTTGTGTATCGTCCACGTAGTTGGTGTAAGTAACACCAAGGTCATCTAACTGGTCAAACAAGAGCTTTGCGAAGATGTAAGGGTTGGGGAGACACACGAACCCTGCGGGACTCCACACGTGATTGGCGTCTTCTTTTCAGAAATCCATGGGGTTCCCTGTTTTCCTTGGTGGCTGCGACACCCCAGGCCCAAATCTGTAGGTTGTCCACAAGAGCAAAATCCTGCAACATTTGCTCTCCCAAAACACCTTGGGATACCACTGGTTTAGCCTTTTCTCTTTGCGCCCAGGTAGGCGCACCCACACATGTGAGCGACTGTTTTCGTAGGGACACCCTTGGGCACGCGGGAAGGTAGGACATGTGTTGTTGGTGGCGTGTTTCTGTGTCTTCCTGGTGGCAAATGTCTGGAAAAAAAAATGTTTCCCCTAAATTCTGCACCTTGCCAAGGCTTGTGGGTAATATATTCTAGGGCAATTTGCGCAAGTCAGACCCCTGTGGATTCCCACCGGTGTCTTATTTTTCAGAAATGCATGGGGTTCCCAGTTTTCCTTGGGGGCTGTGACACTCCAAGCCCAAATCTGTGGATTGTTCACAAAGCCAAATCCAGTCTTCCCCATGGCATTTGATGAACCAGTGGTTTGGCCTTCTCCCTTTGCGCCCAGCTAGGTGCACCCCAACATGTGAGGTACCGTTTTCGACAGAACACGTGTGAGAATGTGGGAAGGTAGGATATTTGTTGTATTCTCTTGGTTTTCATAACGTTTTCATACATTTTCTACTGCACTTTGTTACACAATTCTTTCATTTCCCAAATGTAACCTACATTTAGTTGCTGCTTTAGGCACTGTACACTTTTGTAACCTGCACAAGTCGGGGGAGAGGGCGCTGTTGAGCAGCCCGAAAATGGCTGCCTAGCAATTGTGCTCCATGAAGGGTGGTCCTACATCTCGCCACATAAGCGGCCTGAGCCTCTCTTGCTGGGGCTCCGAACATCTCCCGCACAGCGCTGCCTATAGGGCCCAAGTTTCAGTGAGAATCGGTGCCTGGGGAGTCCGCGCCACTTTCCTGAGGATTGGGGCCGTGAGGAGTGGGCTGCCCCTTAAACTGCTGGAGGCCTGGCCTGGGTCTGTGTTCAGGCGAGGCCGCTCCCGGTGTCGTGGACCTGCCTGGTTGGCGCTGACTTTCTGCGAACGCCTGTTCCCTGTGTGCGAGCCACGGCGGCTTCACCCACTCCTCCTGCCCGAGGGCTGCACGGCTCCAGCTGGCAGACCGTGCCACGCTGAGGCCCCGGGCTGTGTCTCCTGAGGCCCTCGTCCGGTCTTCCTGCTCGCCTCGTGGACTCCCCCGCCCGACCGGCTCTGCCTGCTCCGCTGCATCCTGCGGCTCCCGCGAGGGGCCAGCTCTCACCGCGGCTGTGCCTGCCTTGCGGCCCGCCATCGGATGACAACTGACATACGGCCTAGCGCCGCACCCGGCGGCCGCGGGCTGCTCAGTGAGCAGGTAAGGAGTTGCTGGGGAGGGGAGGGAGGCCCGGACTCTCCACCAGTTGGTCTTGCTACGCTAGAATAAGCCCACGGACATCTCCTTGCTGCCAGGGGGCCCTCTGACCACACTCCCACCTGAAGTTCACCGTGGTCATTTGACACCCGAGTCCTGGGCGCACGTGTGCTGCGCCCCCCCCTCCATGAGAACATCCATTCATCCCAAGGACAGTCTGCAGCTACATCCCTGCCTGGTGGCTACCTGCATCCCCAAGTAGACAGCACCTTGCTTCCTGGACAGGTGGCCCTGCTGTTCTTGGCCCCGGATTCCGGCAGTGGCCCAACTCTAGCTGAGGGCAGTTGATTCCATCTGCGGCCTGGGCAAAATAGCACTGGTGGCAATATCCCGGCGGACTCTTTGTTGCTGTACCAGCAGCCACTTTACATACTCTATTGCCCCCAACTACACTCTAGCAGCTCAACAGCGGGACCATCTGGCCTCCCTGATATACCTAGCGCAGGAGGACCACGGGCATAGCTGGCCACATCGATCCAATACTGCAACCGTTCTTCCCCTTTATTTCAGCGCCCCGAGACCACTGGTCAGCAAAAACTTGGCACTTTGCCCTTGCCTCTCACTCTGGTTTGGGTTAGACCTGTTGGGTCACTCCTCATGACGCTTGCAACGTCCAATAGATCTAGAGGGACCAACAAAGTGGGCGCCATGGACAAGTTTGCAAAGGCTACCCCACGTGCAAACCAGGGCGCTGCGACATCCGGCCAGGGAGACCCCGAACCCGAGTCCCCCCTGGAGCAGTGGCCCCTGATCTTACTGCCATGATGGAGTCAATGGCCAAAAATGTTGCCTCGTTCCAAGAAAAAACTGGACGATATCCATGCCAATGTCACTTCCCTTAAATCCTGAGTCGATCAGGCGGGAACCAGGATTACCAAGGCGGAAAACATAATCGGGACTAATGAGGATCAACTGCACACTCTGCAGGATGCGGTGGCCACAGACTCGCGACATGAAAATGGTGAAGTCAAAGTGTGATGACCTCGAATCCCGCTCGCGCAGAAACAACCTGCGCATAATTGGGGTCCCTGAAAATGCCCTGAAAGGGCGCATGGAGTTGACAGTCGAAAATCTACTTAAAGACCGATTGGGAGAACCCGCACTATTCCCTTTCTTTACAGTCGAGCGGGCTCATCGGGCCTTGTCCCCACACCCCAGGCCGGGGGATCTCCCCAGACCCATCATTGCCAGGATCATCAACTATAGGGACCGGGACCACATTCTCCGCTTGTCACGTGAAAAGGGCGACCTATGCCTTGACTCAAATACCATTCGGATATTCCCTGACTTTTCCATCGGGGTGCAACAGGAGAGACGCCAATTCCTGGGAGTCAAGAAACTGCTGCATGAACGGAACGTCCCCCAAGCAATCCTCTTCCCGGCCCGGCTCAAGATTACCTTTAGAGAAAAGTTGTATTTTTTTACTGTGCCGGAGGAGGCTGTCAAATACATAGAGGCCCAGATCCCACTGCCTAATCCACAATGGCAACCCCATGGTTGATGACTAGACCCAAACCACCTCGTATTTCAACTATCTGCTTATTATTGTTTGTTCTTTCATGTGCTGATAGTATTGTAACCTTATTGGCTCACCCATATGTACGCATTGAATACCTGTGATCACATTTGCACAGTTCACCGTCTGTGACCACGGGCGGTTCTCCGCCATGCTTATTTGCTTGCCATTATTGACTAACTCTTCCGCTGATTGCTGACCCACTTGTTCCTACAGGCCTGAATGCTGACCGCCAGGGTGCGGGGGGGGTGAGGGGTACCGCCCTTTGGGCAGCTCTACCCTTTTTATTCGCTCTGGTTCGGGCCATGTGGGTCAGGTTTGATCATTCTGCATATGTCTGTTTAATGTGCCGCTGGTAACCTAGTGCCATTTATATTTTCCTAAGTGTCCACTACACAGCAACGGCGCACCCCACTGCGATTGCAATGTTTAATCTTGTTAATTTGATGTTGGGCATTGGCCCCGGTTGGGGCATTGGAATTGCGGACTCACGTTGGGGACTGCATGTTGTCCCCTCTTCCATCCATGGGACATTTTGGTTTTGACTGGAGGGGGGAGAGGGGTTACACTGCCTGCTTGGATGGGGTGGTGCGGGTTTGTTTTGTGTTATGGAAAAAGGCGGAGGTGGATTGGCTGACCACAGAGCATCGGGAGTCCCCAGTAGGGGCGGTTCACGCCTTGAACTCACTCTACGACAACGGTGGTGGGATGTTCCTTAGACTATTAAAATACCTGTAACAGTGATGTCCTGGAACATACGGGGCCTGAGCAATCATACCAAGGCTCGTAAAATTGTCGTACACTAACAGATATGGTTGCAAAATACTGCTCCTGCAGAAGACGCACTCCACGGGGTCTCTTACCAAATGTATGGCACCATCATGGGGCCCACACAGATATTTCACTTCATATTCCACACGTGCCAGAGGGGTGTTGATGATGATCCATAAATCACTTAAGTTTGTTCTCCATAAGAGCTATATAGAGCCGGAGGGGAGATATATTGTATTGCATTGCGCAATAGCTAACAGAGATTATTTGCTGGTGAATACCTATGGCCCTAATGTTGACTCCCCCAACTTTGTCGACCTGGTGGTGTCTATATTGTTGGGGTACGTGGGGGTGCAGATTATCTGGGGTGGGGATATGAACTTCATATTAGACACCATGCTGTATAGGACTGGCACAGCCCCCAGATCCCTGTCTGGTGCAGCGCGCAGACTACTGGCACACAGCACAACACTCGACATTCACGATGCATGGAGGGCACTACATCCACACAGTACACACACTACTCTTCAGTACACGACAGCTCCTCCAGGAGTGACATGTTTCTATTATCCTGTGCTATGCTGGGTAGAGTGGTGGAAACACGGATACTTGCGCGCACCCTGTCGGATCTTTCACCGATCTTGATATCCCTGGAATTGGGAGTACCTCCCCCTACCATCAACTCATGGCGATTCAAGTCGTCCGCTCTGCAGATTATTGTATTTAAGGCGGACATCCTTGCTGATATCCAGTCATATTTTGAGCACAATACGTCCCAGTCCACCACCCTGGGAGACTGCTGGGATTCATTCAAAGCCTTTATCAGGGGAATGTCCATTTCTAGGGAGGCTGGAGTCCTCAAAACTATAAGAACTGCCCTTACCTGCTCCGAAACTAAACTACGCGACCTGGAGCGAGCCCACCCGGCGTCGGTCGACCCGGGCGTTCTCTCCCAGATTAGCAAAGAGCTCAAATTCTTTAATGAACAAGCCACTAGGGAAGTCCAGTACTTCAGCCGTCCAAAAGCTGCGTGGAAATACGGCGAGGGTGATAGACCCGGCAAAACACTTGCCTCATTGGCGAAGGGTGAGTGGGGCCTAACCCAAATTACCTGCGTCAAGGATAGTCAGGGGGCAATACAGTGGTCCGACCAGCAAATCCTGGAGGTCTTCACAGGCTTCTACTCGGAACTATACTCTCAACCGCCAGAGCATAGTGACTCCCAAATGCGGGATCTCCTTGGGCAGATACCGATTACCTGTGTCTCCCCCGCAACAAGAGATCAACTAGATTCTCCAATTACATTGGATGAAATAGTGGAGGCCATATCTAGTTTCCCTAAAGGTAAGGCACCGGGCCCCGACGGGCTAACGGCTGAATTTTATCAGGAGCATGTAGCTATATTGGCCCCCAAATTGCTTGAAGTATGGAACGAGTCACTCCGGCTAGGATCCCTTCCCCCAACACTACGTGAGGCCGTCATTACGGTCCTACTCAAACCTGGGAAGCCTGGCGTTGACTGTGGATCATATCGGCCCCTTTCACTGATGAATTTGGAAACTAAAATCTTTGCCAAGGTGATCGCTAACCACTTCCTCCCTGTCATGTCATATATGGTTCATGATGACCAGTCAGGTTTCGTGCCCGGGAAGGTCCACGTCCCATAACATTAGAAGGCTGCTTAATGTCATGTCACTAACTGACCAGGGTGTAAGTGCAGTCGCCGTCACGCTGGATGCTCAGAAGGCATTCGACATGGTGTCCTGGAAGTTCATGTGGCTCGTCCTGGAAACTACAGGCATAGGACCCAAGATGATTGCATATATTAAGTTGTTATACACCTCCCCGGTTGCCAGGGTCTGAGTCAACTCCCAAACGTCTGCTTTGTTCCCTCTCTTCAGAGGCGTTCGACAGGGATGCCCGTTCTCCCTGATCCTATTCGCCCTGGCAATCGAGCCAATGGCGGACTACATCAGGGAGCGTCACTCACGTAAAGGGATACAGCTGCAGGATACCCCCGAAATTATCTCACTCTACGCGGACCACATGCTGCAGTTTATCAGAGATCCAACTTTTCACCTTGACCCAATCCTACGCGACATCACCCGCATAGGCACATACTCTGGTTTCACTATTAATTATACTAAATCCAAGCTCTTCCCTCTCACAAGCTCCACTGTACAACCTGCCACTGAGTACTCGCTCTGCTGGTCCCCTGACGGGATTAAATACCTGGGAATCCAGGTGTCCCTGACCAAAGACACACTGCTAGCAGACAACTACCTGGCCGCGGCAGAGCAAGCGGAAGCCAGGATGGCGTGCTGGCGTTCCCTTCCGCTATCACTAGCGGGGAGACTCTCGCTTATAAAGATGATACTGCTCCCCAGGCTGCTATACATATTTACTAATGTACCTATCTGGCCCGGTAAGAGATACTTAACAGATTTACACAAGCTGTGCGCTCAGTTCCTGTGGCAC
This sequence comes from Ambystoma mexicanum, assembly GCF_040938575.1. NCBI lineage: Eukaryota > Metazoa > Chordata > Amphibia > Caudata > Ambystomatidae > Ambystoma > Ambystoma mexicanum. The sequence continues at coordinate 684,707,785 of NC_090934.1, read as the reverse complement.
TCGGGTGCTGTGCGTAAAAAATGGTCTGATATGACACTCCCCTACGAACGAGGTGGGTTCACCGCCCCTGATATGCTGCGGTATTGGATCGAAGCACAGGCACAGTTTGCCTCTTACTGGTACCCCGGGCCCACTCCCCGCCCCCATGTCAAGCTGGAGTCCCTTGCGGCAGCCGGCACCAACATAATGTCTTTAATATTACACCGACGATACGAACCGGACTCGACCATTGACCCGGTCCGAACCACTGTGCAAGCGTGGGGTCGGATATTTGCCACATGTGATGAACAACACCCATACTACAAGTCGCTTCCCGCATGGCGATTTCCCGGGCTGAAACCCACGTACGACATGGCCCTGGCACGACACTGGGACCTTGCCCTAACCGATTTCTACCTGGACGGGCAGTTCATAACACTGCAGACTTGGAGACCGGGCCACTCGGATTCACCACTGGAACTCTTGCAATTTTATAGACTTTGGGCGGCCTTCCGAAGTGCTTGGCCTGAGTTTCCCAATGAATCCTCGGACTCCCCCGGGATTTCCTATATCGCCGATTAGGGTGGCGCCCACGGGGTGATCTCTTCACTATACAAACTTCTCCTAACTGGTGCCCCACCACAGCCTTCTAGTGCCCGGGATGATGGGGCGTCCGAACTGGAATTGGAACTCACAGACCAATTGTGGGAAAAGATGTGCTCTGATACTAATAGACTCTCCCTAAACTTTCGCTATCGCACCATTCAGTACAAATTGTTGAATAGGCTGTATTACACCCCACGTAGGATCTCCAGGTTTGTGCGCTCCGACCCACGGCTCTGTCCTCGCTGCGGCACGGAGGGAGCAGGCCATTTGCACATGTTTTGGGATTGCCCGAGGCTGGCCGCATTCTGGGATGAGATGCTGAAAACACTGTCGGAAATCTGACGCGGTTATTGATCCTGACCCGATGGGGGTTCTGTTTGGGGTGTGGCAGGCTGAGGGGGCTAAAGGGGCAGCTAAATTCTTAAATGTGAGCTGTACAATTGCTAAGAAATGTGTTTTACAGAACTGGAAGTGCTCCCCCCCCCACATTCCAGAAATGGTTGAACTTATTAACATGGTCCCGGAACTGTGAAGAAGTGTTTCTCAGTATGCTCCCGGCCTGCTCCCGCCCCAAAAACATATGGTCCACCATCAACAGCTACCTTAACTGCCTAGACGCACCCTCTTCTGTGGACAATTCCTCGCAATCATCTCTGTTGAGTACCGCAGCTTTGGATGCTCCGTGATGCTGTATTTCTTATTTTTTATTGCGTCACTGTTCCTATGTACCACCGAAACATGTATCTAATCATTTCTGGCTGCTCTGATGTATGTGTATGCTATTTGCCTCTGCCAACAAAAATAAAAGTTTAAAAAAAAAAAACCTGCACAAGTCACCTACCCTTCAAAAGGCCTGCCTGTGCACTTAAAAAAAATGTATGCTTGCCATTCCTCACCACATTTGTTTTCCTTATCTACACATGCTAAGTACACCGGATTAGGCCGTCAGCATAAAAAAACCTGTGTAGCATGGTTCAGTTTTTTGTGTGTGGTATTGCTTGTTTTGTGAAACATTACAAAAAATGTGTGATTTCCTATCTAGAAGAGTCGGGGGAACGTAGCAGTGAATTGCTTTTCTCAATATTCACAGAAGCCATTGCCTTACTGGTCGAACCACGTCCATCACATACCTTTTCTTCTGTCATTTTTCAATTTTTTTCCCCAAACTATGGGAATTTGACCTACATAGTTGTATCGCGGTTTATTACGTGGTCACACTCAACTCAGGGAGTGACTTTCCGTCAATGGATGTGACGCACAACAAATCACTATGATTCATTTCAAGTTCTTTTTGGTAAGGCCTGCAACCCGTCTCGCACCCAACCCCAACAAAAACCGGTGCCGGTGTGTATCAAGAATATATTTATTAATTCATTAATTTAAATCAAATTTGACAAACATTATCATCAGCCACCAAGGCTGTGGCAACACAAGAACAAAATACCTTATGTAGTACCACCACAGAGATGATGCAAAATATGCAGTTACAATTGTTTTATTTTAAATCACCCCAAAACAGAATAGAACAATTCAAGACACGCAATAAGTGCAGATTGAAAACACAATGTTATGATACCATTCCTCGCAGCAACCTTCACCATCCAAACATCAATTAGGCTTGACTCCTTTGAATGGAAGGCTGTGGCAGGGAGTGGGAACACAATATGAATATCGGATTTTGAGCATTAATCACAGCTGCAATGGGAGAAAGAAAAGCACATGGGGAAATTCGTTTTGCCACACCTAAAAAGAACAGGTGGGGCTTTGGGGTTTTGATCAGAGCACAGTGGGAAAATCTGTTTTGGGATTAGGATCTCTAATGCAAGGTGAGTACGAAAAGAAAATGGGAAATTAGTTTTGCAGAGCACAATGGGAAAATCAGTTTTGGGATAGAAGCACAGCTGCAATGTGAAATAATGAAAAGCAAGGGGAAATTTGTTTTGCACCCTGCGCACTCACGTGGAAATAGGGCTTTGGGATTACTTCTTTTGGCAGATCTTTATGTCTATACCGGTTCAAAACATTGTTGGTTTTGAATGCCAACAATACAGATCCTGTGAATTCAATAGCGGAATTAATTGATTTACTTAGACTAATATGCTAGGGATCTACAAAGATACATATGATATTTTCAATGGAGAAATAACTAAAACAATGCTGGAAGAATATAGGGCTTACACAATCTATGACTTTGGGTAGTCTTACCTACAAGAGAAGTCTGGACTTGGCATCAGGAAACATCAGAGCACTGCTGGGACAGCGAAGGGTCAGTCAAAGATCTTCTCCGAGTTCTCCAAGGGGCCCCAATCAGCTTCTAGGTCTCCTGGTTCATCTCCAATGCAAACATAGGCCTCTCTGCTGGGATGTTATTTGCCAGGTTTCAGCAGCAGGTCGCCTCTCGGAATTATTGGAAGAAGTCCAGCTCTGATGCAAACTGGTTCATTTATATGGCAAATGACATTACTAACATGTCATGATTCGCGCAAAAGGGATTGGTTGATGATCCCTACCCACCTCCTACCTGTGTGCTGATGGGACAAGGGGATGGGGGAGTGCTTTGGGATAGCTGTGGGAGGAGAGAGCATCATCATACCACTTTGACAGATGGCTTGGTTATGTTTTTTAACTCAAAATCTCTCAACATGGCAAATACCCTAAATTTTCAAATCTTCACATATATGAATATATTTATAAGAAGTACATTTTAAAGCAAATCAGATGACACTAGTCTGGAGTCTGCACGCCCTTCTTGTGCAGACACAGTTTTTCTTCATTCACTCAGGAACCACTTTACAGTCGTCATATTAATTATTACCGGCATGCTTTCACCAACTTTCGCATCTCTTGGAATCAAGGGAAGGCCCAAATCACATTTTTCATTAATAACTTGAGTTGTGTTTATCCCACCAAAATCGTTTTAGCATGGTTAGAATGGGGTGACGGTCACCTTTAATAAAAGTCTAGAATTACCATTGTGACATGTACGCTGTCCATGTTATGTGATAAAAAGTATTTCTCCCATTTAGTCAAACTGCAGTTTCACAATCTCCTCTTTCACTTGGCCCCCACTTTTTTAAAGTTTAATTTCTCTTTAGACATGTGACTAAGCAGAGCATGGTCTGTGTTTAGGTTCCACCTCCCCCTTCAATGACCTATTGCCACTAATGGACTTTTTATGATAATTGTGACCTGGAGGTCACTCCTGCTGCAGAACAGACCTGACTTTATCTGGTCTCCACCGCATTTCTGATCTAAAAGTATTCCTGCTTGTATTTTTAAGGAAGGGCAATGATGGATGAAGACAACAGGTTAGTTTCAAGTTTGGAGAAATGACCGTCCATGTACCCTGCAGCAAACAGCCTTTAGCTCGCACATAATGCATTTTAAATGACATTTTATAAGGCAAACAGTTTCAAAAATACATGCGTAATTCTTTGAAATTGTCCTTATGTTATGTGAACACCATGCCCAAGCTTGGAAGTCTAGTGGGCATTTCACTTAGCATACTGTCACGTTGGAGGGAAAAACAAAAATGACATTCTTTTATTTAATTTACATGCAATGCTCTGTTTCACTTCAGCTGCTTGGAGCACAATTCTGGTATCCCATTGAAGATATTGTGCACTGCGTTTCTTGATGTTTAAGTGCAGCTCTCCATGGATTGAATCAAAACATCATTGCTACGTGCCTTTCTTTTCTTTCCTGAAAGGCATTGCACACATCTTTGCACTTTTTAGAGTCGGGCCCACTTTCTTTCCTTAGATTTCAGGCCTGTTTTTGGTTCCATAGGCCTCAGGTCTGGAATCATTTCTGTGCTGGCCTTATGATTCGGTGGGCATGCACAAATGACTCTCGCCTCTTTATTTCTGGTATCCAGGGGATGTATTTCACCCCACAGATTCCCCCCTCCTGGCTCTTTGATTAATGAGATAGAGAGAAGAGCAAGGAGAGAGTGGGGTGTCCGTTTCCTTGTGGCCTGTGTTTGTTCAGGGATTTCCTTGGGAGCACGTCTGTTCTTTTCCTTATCTTAAGGGAGTGGCGGTAGGGTCTGCACTCCACTCTTTTCAGATTTTGGTCATGGACCCCTCCCTTTCCGGTAGCTCCACCTCCGGCCTGTAGAGGCAAGGAGTTATTTAATCTGACGAGAATAAAGGAGTGGTTAAGTATTTCATACAGTACTGCTTTCCCCGGTACTGATGTGCAAATTGACAACAACACAACAAGTTATATATCGCATTTTTCATGGCACCACCATTTTGGACATGACCCCTGTCTCCTTCTTGGTGGTCTTTAAGTCGTAGTGGGTTTTCATCCCCTCTGCCGATTTTTCTAAATTTCGATGAGCGTAAGCAAAAACATGCTGAAGGTGTTTCCGTAAATTCTCAATGTACTCATGGGTCGTGGACACGTTGATCAGGGACTTCTCTTGAGTTTTGTAGAGCAGATGCTGAGGTAGCATCATTTTTCATCCAGTCATGAGCTCGAATGGTGACATTTTTGTCGCAGAAGATGGTGTAGACCGGATGGCCATTAGGACAAGCTGTAATCGGATGTACCAATTAGGTCCAGAGTCCACCACAAACTTCTTCAAGATGCCCACAATTGTATTATTGTACCTCTCAACTCCCCCACTCGAAGCTCGCCGGTAGGCAATGTGGAGTTTTTTTCTTTACCCCTAGTATCTCCCACATCTTTGTCATCACCTCACCGGTAAAATGACTTCCTCGGTCCAACTCAATCCTTTGGGGAAGGCCGGAACGCAAGAAGATGTGATTGATAATTAGGGTGGCAGCTGTATCTGCCTTGCAATTTGGGGCTGGAAGACATTCCACCCACTTGGTAAACACGCATGTCACGGTCAACATGTAGAGCGAATCACTGGCCCGATGAAATTGACTTGCAAATCTGACCAAGGCAGTGTCATTCCCCTTTTCTGTAGGGAAGCTCTGTGTGTGAGGGAACTTGGCTGAAACGGAGCACACACAAGACACCCCTTTAAGTACAGGTCATGGTCCTGACCCATGTGTGGTCAGTATGCAACCTCTCGCAAGATTTCTAAAGTTGTACGAAACCCCCTATAACCGACAGTGGCCACGTCATGGGTGTGACTTAACATCAGGCTCCGGAATGAGGTAGGTACCACCCACTGGTTGTATCCAGATATGGACCTCCATACCAACAAACCACCTTGGACTCGAAACATTTTGGAAAACTTCATCAACACCCAGAGATCCTCTTTCCTGATATATTCAGATTCGGTCAGAGGAACATTCAGGGGGTCTCCAATATGTCAATAACATTTCCCAATATCAGGCCCCCTTTTTGTACCGTTATCAAATCAGCACCTGTTATTTGTTTACTCCACTGGGCAGTTGAGAGTTAATTTTGGGCATGTGTCTGGGACCTGGTGACAGCAGTGACCTGGATTTCTCCCAACAGGGATTCGGTTTCTATGAAATCCCTGTGGATGGCTCCGGATTTGGCCAACTGGTAAGCCAAGTCATTTGCAGTTTTGTCTGGCCCCTCTATTTTAGAGTGACCTTTGACCTTTTTCCAATAGATGGTCATCTCATTAGAGGTGACCAAATCCTCAATGGCCTGGATTAATTTACCATGCTTGAGGGGTTTATTATTCGCACACAACATGGCTTGATTTTTCCAATTAATCAGGTGCTCCACTAACCCATTCCTGACCTAATCTGAACCAGTGATTATGACCAGTTCTTTGAGATGGTGTTGCATGGCAGTGAGGATGGCTTGATGAGCCACCATAAATTCTGCCACCTGACTACTTTGAGGAACTATTTTGTGCCGGGCAGAGAGCTCTGGGGCATCATTCACCCAGGCATTTCCAACGCCAACCATGGAAGGAGAACCCATCCACATAAACTGTGGGTATCCCCTGGCACGCGTCTTCCTCACAGACTTTGTGCGGGGAAGTAAAGTATACATCCATGTTGTCTTGGGTCTTTAGACTTTCATCCGAGACAGTTCTCTTGACCACAGTCATGCAAGTCAGCCAAACCTTGCGCTTGGGAACTCTTTTTGTTTTGGCCATATCTGACCTCCACAGGAAAGCCTTGCATGGACAGAATCCAGGAAGTAATCCTGGAATTACTCACATTCCCTGTTCGATTCGGTCACTTTGGAGCTATTGCAAGGGCTGGCGAGGAGTCTCGACAGTGCTTCTCCTAGATGAACGGGCAGCAATTCTTCAATGCCCACACCGTTGCCAGGAGTGCCTTTTCACAATCGTTGAATTTTTTTCTCCACAGAGGGCAAGGTCTTGCTCGCATACAAGATTACTTTGTTGACCTTGTCATGCTTTTGATATAATACTGCTGTTAAGTATTTGAGAATCCCGTCTCCAAGAAGAACTGCTTGGGCATCATTTAGAGTCTGCCGGTCCGGAAACAACGGTGGCCGTAAACCCCCTGCCACCGTTGTTTCTGGACCGAAAGATTACAAGTTCTGCAGGCGGGTGGTGTCACTCCCGCCAGGTCTGACCTGGCGGGAATGATTCCACCTGCCCGCAGACAGAAATGGAAACACTGGCTCCGTCATAGAGCCAGTGTTTCTATGGCTCTGTCCATTCCATTGTCCCCATCCCCATGGAGTCCTATGGAGGCGGTAATTCATTCCAAGTCCGGCAGCAACCGGCCGTTTTTTTCCGGCTTGGTTACCGCCGGATTTGGAATGAGGCCCCTTGTTTTTTTATGGGGCAAGCCAAACAAGGTGCTTGGGAAAGGCTTCTCTTTAGTTTCACTGCCTCTGATTGCTCTGGACCCCACTAACACTTGACACCCGGCCTTTAGTAAAGGGTCGCGTGACCTCTGCGTAGTCTTCTATGAAAATTAGTGCGTCCATGAAGGCTTCTTAGTTCACACAGAGCAGTAGGGTGTTTTAATTTCAATAGAGCTTCCAACTTTTTCACCTGGTGACTGAGACCCTCATGGGTGATGTAAAGCCCCAAGAAGTTCAGGCTGGTTTTACACCACTGTGCCTTCTGAAAGGACAGTTTTGCTCTGGCTTTCTGCAACTGGGTCAGAACATAGTGTATTTCAACTATGCGTTCCTCCACAGTTGAGCTTTTGATTAAGACATCATCTACATAGGGTAGGTTTCATCTTTCAGTAAAGTCAGGCATGGCCTTGTGTAGGAAGATGTTAAATTTGTTGCCAGAGTTTATGTATACAAAGGGGGTTCGGGTCCACGTATTGCTGTCCCCCGAAGGTAAACGCAAGCTTGTACTGGTCTTCCCCACTCACGGGTACTGTCCAGTAACCGTTGGTCAGGTCAATGTTGGTTTACACCTTTGACCCTTGGATCTGGGCCAGTCCCTGATCGATGTAGGGAAAGGGCCAACTTGACATGTGGGCTAATTTATTTAACCCCCTAAGATCTGCGCAAAGTCTCCATTGGCCATTGGGTTTGAGTATCCCCAGGACCGGGCTATTAAAGGTACTGTGGACTGGACAATATAATCTCTGTGAGTGACTCCATAGACGCGAGAGACAACCGGTATTGCTTCACAAATACAGGAGCCATCTCAGGGTCCGTTGGTATGGAGGTTGAATGTATCTCTGTGCGCCCACAGTCGTACAAGTCCAAGGCAAAGACTTCCTGAAGATCTCAAAACACCTGTTTCAGCTTCAGTGAGGTTGATTTGTTCCTCAACCATATGCTTAAAGCCTGAAAATACCTCAGGTTTTGCAATTTCAGCGGTATCCTCCAGTTGAGTGGAGAGATCTCTTGTTATGGTGTTTGCCTGGACATGAGGTTTGAAGGCTAGGAGGTAGTCACTGTTGACTTGAAATACCACCTCATCCTTCCTCATGTCACAGGTTACCTCTTCCCCACAATAAGGGCAGGAAGAGTAAACCAAGAAATCCCCCCCTTGCCAGAAACCAAGAAACCCCCCCCCCCCCTTGCCAGGTGAAAATCTTTTCCAGAGGGATATCTTCGTCAAAATTGTAACAGTCATTTGGAATTGGTCCCATGATCTCATTACCTAAGTCAATAGAGTAATGTTGGGCTTAGCACAGCTTCTAAGTGTATGACACACATTTCACAGTGATTGATCTAAAGAATGCATTCTTCTCATTTCGCCTCAATGAAGATCCGACTTTGTTTTCATATAGAAATAAAAAGTGGAAACATACAAGAATATCCTAAGGGTATTTTGAGCCCCTTTCTATATTCAATGGGGTCCTACAAATGGACTTAGGGTATGTACACCTTGACAGCACAGTAATTCAAAACGTGGACGATATTTTGGTGTGCAATGAGACATAAGAGCAGTGCTGAAAGGACTTGATACAGGTGTTGACAGTCTTGGCAGACAAGGGGTACAAGGCTAAATAACAAGATCGTCAGAAGGAGGTTCTATACATTGGGGATCTCATATCACAAGAAGGCAGGAAGGGGACCTCTGAGAGAGCAGAAGTAATCATGAAAACACTGCAGTCAAGGACAGTGAGAGAGATGCAGCAATTTATGGGTCTTTGTAACTACTGAAGGGCGTGGGTCTTTGATTACAGCAAATATGTTAGGCTCCTCCTAAAAGGACTCAAAGAGGCTCAGAGAAATGACAGAAAGATAGCCATTTGACGAATTGAAAAGAGCAATATGCACAGCACATGTTTTGGGGATTCCTGATTACAGTGCAGAATTCCACCTATTTTCACACTCGAATGGGGTGGTAATGACAGCAGTGCTCACCCACAAGACGGACCTGGAACACAAACCTTTGGCATATTAGAGTGGGCTTTTAGATCCAATATTAGAATGGGCTGCAGAAGAACACTGTATGTAGAGCATGCCCTATTCACCATTCTTGAGAACCCCAAACGCACACTGACAACACAGAGCACGTGGGGAGGAGGTGATCATTTCGAACCCAGCACTCAAGATAGTGAAATGCAGAGTTGTGAACCCAGTGACATTTATAGCAGAGCCAGTGGAGGAAGAAGATTATGTGCATGACTGCACCAAATACATAAAGTATTATGACAACATATCCCATGTCAGAGAAAATGCCCTCAGAGGGGGGGAAATACTCTATTGATGGTTCCTTGACAATTCATCAGAATTTGAGGGAAAGGCATACTGGGACGGCAGTGGTAAACATGAGACAGAATGGGATCTTTGAGGTAGTGGCGAGATTGCCCACAAATCGTTCAGCACAAGCAGCAGAATTAGTAGCACTTATTGTGGCTCTAGAGACACACAAGGATGAGATCACAGTGTACTCAGACTCAGCCTACGTGACATAAACAGCACACGCAGGACTGTCACGTTGGAAAAGACGAGGCTTTGTACGTGCTGATGGCACACCAGTGCAGCACGCGCCCCTATTGGATAGGCTCATAGAAGCACTACAATTCCCATCGTCCATTGTCGTGGTGAGGTGCACGATCCATGTGAGGGGGGAGGACATATTCTCCCGGTGCAATGAAGCTGTTAACACAGAGGCCAAAAAAGCAGCATACTTTCCCGAAATAACTGAATTTGACACCACTGAGAGCGCAACATGATAATGAAAGAAGGCTTTAATTCCTTGCCCATCACACAGATATTAGAGCTGCAGGAGCGAGCACCATCAGAAGAGCAGGAGATGTGGAAAAGGGGGTTCTCAGTACCCCCCACCAATGTAATGTGGGCACTGAAATCCCAGTGACTAGAACACAGTGCCTAATACATTTGCACTCTGCACGACTAAGGGCCAGTTCCAAGGGAAATGGGCCACATTGAAGTGGATGTCGCAAAAGATGTTCCCCTATGAGGATAGCTAAAGATAAAAGCATTAATAGAGGACTACTGGAAAAAGGATTGCATGACAATACATACTGGATGGCCCAAATAGAGGGGATGCTAGAAAACCAACCCAAAAGGAGTTACGATGTCCAAAAAAATGGGAGAAGAGAGGTGGGGGATGCCTGGGTGTTGGGAAGAGCTTCAACTATTTGTATATGGGCAGGTGTTCACAGGAGACTAATGGGTTGAGGGACTGAAGGGGTGCAAAGCACAAGCACTTTTGAAAGTACCAGTAGAAGTAGTACAGAAAGAGAATGATGAGTGCCTCAATGAACAGGCCGAGTATTCCAAGTTGCACGTGTGGGTAGAAACAGAAGCAGGCTCCATGCCCCCAATACCCCTCAAGAATGTCTCATTATGTTTCCAGAATGATGGCCTGGTAAAGATTGCAGAAAATGAGGGCTGCAACCGGATATCGAAAATACCTGGTATGAAAGTAGGTACGTAGTACTCACAGATCACTACTGGGTGTGTGGCACCAGAGCTTACATGCAGCTGCCTCCAAAATGGGGAGTGTGAGGCAGGCATGGTATCAAGAGAGACACAGACTACAGTTTGAAAACCTTTATTATAAAACTTTGTAGGGTTGGTGTAATGCCTAACTGGCCCCAACTCTAATGAGGTTGTTCCCTCAACTGATGCTTCTCTCACTCTTAAAACAAATGTGATGTTAGGTCTGCTTAAAGAAAAATGGTGGTTCAAAAAGAAATGTAAACCAAGGCTGGTTTCAGGTAACCTTACAGTCAGGTTTAGTTCTGCCAGTTTAAAAATAGTTCTAAGCAAAAAGGGGTGCCCTTGGGATCTTCCAGGTAGGGTTCTTGTTGCAAGACAATGCAGTTTACAATGTCTCTGGGTCTCTTGGGGTTCCCTTCCCCAAGCTCTGGTCCCTCCCTTTATTCCAAAATAAAGGGACACAGTTCCTTTTAGGCCTCTCAGGGTTCTCTTCCCCAAGTCTAGGCCTCTGTCTTTACTTTTTTTTTTTAAACCTTTATTTCTCAGTCATATAACAAGCGGTTGACAGCGGCATCGCATAATGTGTTTACAGACCATTCACCAACACGGCACAATAGCAACGAGTCATGAAATTAAGAAAGAAATTAGAACTTAACAGTAATTACACAGGTAACATCTCCGTGCCTGACCCAGTCAGCGGCGACTACCGCTGCAATGCACTCATGTGTTTTGGGTCCTAGAGGGAAGGAAGGCCCATTGTTTGCGGAATGCTGCCTTCATATGGTAGTACTGCAAGATCAGGGTTGGCCCTCTCACCCCAGCCCCAAACTTCCCAAGGAAGTCCTCACAGGGCACAAACTGCCCCTCCAGGAACAGATCCCCTATGGTCAACTGTGCCTGCACACCCCAAGATCTCTCGAGATCCTTATCAAAGGTGGGAGGGATTTGGGGAAAACCCCACAGAGGGACTGCCTTGTGGTATGGTGTCTGAATGTCCAACCTACGGAATATCTCGAGCATGCGTCAATGGTTGTTATTGCTGGGTCGAAAGTACAGGAATCTATTGTATTTATTGGTCATTTATAAGGATCCACGTGATCCGACCGCGGGTGATTTTGCTGTGGCCGGAAAGTTTGCATGAGAAAGGTGCCAACCACCAAAAGTTTGCACCTTTCTCATGTGAACACATGTACATACCCACAACCCCACCCCCACCCACAACACACCCATGACACACCTCCACCCACACCCCCAACATAAACAAACCCCACTTACCTTTTTCTTCACCCTGAGTCCCTGCGGCACCAGTTCCCTTTCACTTCCGAAATCGGGAACTGGCGCCGCAGGGTCCTTTTCTTTCTTTTACGGGGGCTGCAGGGGTTTCCCCAATAATCCCCGCTCACTATACCACACAGTTCTTTTCCTTACCTGCAATCCTACCACCAAAGGTTCGAACTTTTGGTGTTCGAACCTTTAGTGGTAGCATTTTTAGAACTGTTTGTTCATGCAACCGTTTAGATACAGTCTTTTTGTACAATACCATTTATAAGGCACTTATACAACAAAACAGTGTTTCAAAGCGCCACAAGGGAACAAGGGAGAAAAATATACAATGGAAATAACGGTCTCAGCCAAAAAGACTGAATCCAAATGACCTACCCATCTAAAGTTCAAAAATAGGTACCACCAAATGTTCTACCTACCAAAAGTATGACTTTTGGTAAGTATAACATAAAAAGAGCTGTAAGGGTGTCCCACGCAGCTGTCCCGCAGTCATGATAAAAAAGAAAGGTTGGAGGCCACCAGGAGGCGCAGGCAAGATGGCTGCCTGATCTTCAAGCTCCCTGCATGGCCCTGGGAAACAAGCAAAAGACCATGCTTTAATATTCAACAAGCCCCAATTGCCAGCTAAATCCGAAAAGGGGAACCGATGAGGAATATGAGGGAGTTTCCGCGGTCCCGGGAGGTGCCCCCGTTCTCCCACTAGTGGCGCGTGGACCACGGCTCCCCCCGATCCTCCAAGCACCCTCGTGGAAGCCCCGCGCCGGGAGCTGTGTGGTCGCTGCTGAGGGAGGAGGAGCCGGGCCTCCTGTCAGCGCCCGCTTACATAGCGAGCGGCACCCGACACACCATCGCGGAGCCGGACGGACTCCAAGAATATCTCTGTTGGTCGCCGGCAGCCTGCCCCCCCACCGCAGCTGACAAGCAACGCAGGGCCGCCGTGGCGAGGGGAACGCAGCGAGAACCGATCGCGGCACCCCGCCATGCGAAGCACAACACAGGGCGTTGTGGGAGCCGTGTCCTCCCCACCGACTCCAGCACCTCAGACACGGTCTGGCCCCATCTTCGTGGCCTACATCCCTGCACTGCCCCACTGCCACAAGACCAGCAGGGGCCCGCCCTGTACAACCCCCCCAGGGGCATCAATAGCGGGCAGAGGAACTCGCAAAAATACAGAGGCAGGCACAGGTCGTCGCAGGAGCGCGCCTGGGCCCCATCTCTGTGGCTTACATCCCCGCACTGCACCGCCGCCACAAGACCAGCAGGAGCCCGCCCTGTACAACCCCCCCAGGGGCAGCGATCGCGGGCAGAGGAGCCCGCAAAAATACAGAGGCAGACCCGGGCCGTCGCGGGAGCGCGCCTGGGCCCCATCTCTGTGGCTTACATCCCTGCACTGCACCACCGCCACAAGACCAGCAGGCGCCCGCCCTGTACAACCCGCCCCAGGGGCAGCGATCGCGGGCAGAGGAGCCCGCAAAAATACAGAGGCAGGACCGGGCCGTCACGGGAGCGCGCCTGGGCCCCATCTCTGTAGCTTACATCCCTGCACTGCACCGCCGCCAGGACTCGGGCTAAACAACGAGGCTAGTGACTCAGGGCCCTGGGACCCCCCCAGAAGGCACCCCGAGAGGTCCCTGTAACCCAAGGCGACCAACACCCCATGAGCTGGAGAGAGACTCTTGCGAAGTACCAGTTCACCCCAGGAGACCTCAGAATGGAGACCGGCCCCACCGCCGTGCAGCCCCCAGATATGAACGCCATGCAGTGTAACATTCAAATGATCCTTGAGGAGATCAGGGGCATGAGGCCAGATATGGGCGCCAAACTGGCAGACCTCACGGCCAAGGTCTCTTTGCTAGAGATGATGGATGGAGGGGGTCGAGAATAATCAGGCATCAACGGACCTCCTCGAAACGCAGATTGACACCAGATTCAAAGAACTGCAACGCCGCGAGGAGGATCTCCGGCTCAAGGTCGATGATTTGGAAAACCGGGAGAGGAGGAACAACTTGAGAATTTTCGGCCTCGAGGAGACAGAAGCAGAGACCCCGGTGGAACTGGAAAGTAAAATCCAAGAGATCATCAGAATTGTCCTGGGGTCAGACTCAGGCAAAACCCTCCTGCTCAACAGGGTCCATCGGGCCGGCGGTGGAGGCAGGGGCCCACGCTCAGTCCTAGCAAAATTTCATTATTACAGAGACAACGCTAGGGTGTTGGAGAGGGCGAGGACCTCACGCGACATCCAACATGGGAATTCTAGGTTGACAATATACCAAGACCTCTCTGCCCTCACACTCCAGATGAGAAAGAAAATGCGGCTCTATCACAAGATGGCTACAAGAGAAGGGAATACGATATTGATGGGGTCATCCATTTTACCTGGCGTTCGAATGGCAGGGCCAGAGATACCAGCTAGTCACGGAAATGGACATTCAAAGAGCCGCAGATGACCTTACGGGTGACCTTGCGGGAACATCGGAAGACCAGAATGGAACCGACGGGGGACACGGCCGCGCCCCTTGGGTCCCGGCCCTCTCTCAATGGAAGTTAAAAGTTAAAGGCAAATTTCAGAAAACCAGGCACCCCACCAACGGATCGGGGGGACCCCACTTGATCACACACGCGGCACCCAAGGCTTAATTACCACGCCAAGGGTTGATCCATGCCCTTCTGGAGCCCACAGCGGCCTGATGACTTTGCTGGTTGCACAATGTTTTTCCCATCGTTGAAAGGGAGTTCTTTGTTCAAATGACCCAGGTCAGAGTTGAAATGTTGCCCATTCAGAGGCCGTTTTATAGTTCCATAGAGTGACACTTTGTGGTTCTCCTTTGAGAAGTGTTGGCGGCCTTTGGCCCCGCACCGCGTCAGTCACCACGCGGGACAAGGGGTGTTGACCTTATGCCAAGGTTGGGGGGCATAATGTGTGGAGGGCACCACCACCGGACCTCCACCGCCAGGAAGGAGGGGCTGATACTTAGCGGAGTAAGGCATGACGAAAGGTGTTACACCAAAAATTATTTTTCCCAGGGCCGGGGTAGCGACCCTGGCGGTTCGTTGCTCGCTTCAACCCCACCTGGGGAGCCGGCGGCGAACGCCCTACGAAATGGGTTAGGGAGGGGAGATGGAGTCTTTGATGGGGTTAAGGGGGAGGGGGGAAACCAGCTCAAGCCATTGACACTTGTTCTGCAACGGGTTCGGAATACCATACACCTACAGGGGTCTAAAGAGCACACAATGAAAGACGATAATGATTGAAGGAAAAATAGGCACGCTAAACGTCAAGGGCCTCAACTCCCAGAATAAAAGGTCCCTCACGAGCAATATGTTCCGTAAACACCGCCTAACAGTCCTTTTCCTACAGGAAACACACTACAGGCAAGGCAAGGAGTCGAAAATAAAAGGGAGAGAGATTGGTGGCAACTACTGGGCCTCACATAGGAGTTCGAAGAAGGAAGGGGTGGGCATTCTCCTGGGCAGGACGTTTCATCTTACGGGAGAAGAAACCAAAATGGGCTTCGGGGGTCGGTTCCTAGGCATTAAGGGAACCTGTGAGGGAGGGCGCATCACCGTGGTCATTCTATACGCACTCAACACAGGACAAACACGTTTCCTTACCCAGATCTTTGATGTCATGGACGAGTGGGCAAAGAGGGGCATGATACTGGGCGGGGACTTCAACCTCATAATGGATCCCCGTCTGGACTGGTGGTCCACAAAGGGGGTAGGTCCACATTGGTAATGTTCAGGGGAGAAAAGACCGAAGATTATTTCGAAAAGATAATCTTCGGTCTTTTCTCCCTCGAAAATTTCCGCTTCGGGCATTCAACCCCAAATCAAAAAATAACAATGATTACATAGAAAGAAACAGCAGTCCTACTAAGCCTTGTGGTAGTTGGAGCGTGCAAGTGCAGTGAAAGAAAAAGAAAAAGGGGGATGGGGATAGGGTAAGTGCTATTAGGGTCCCTTAGGAGAGAAGTGCCAGAGGTGCCTGTTGGGGGTGGGGGAGAGCAACAGGTAAGTGCATGGGCGTAGACAACCCAGGGTACGTGGATGGTCT
This sequence comes from Ambystoma mexicanum, assembly GCF_040938575.1. Lineage (NCBI taxonomy): Eukaryota > Metazoa > Chordata > Amphibia > Caudata > Ambystomatidae > Ambystoma > Ambystoma mexicanum. The sequence continues at coordinate 684,691,593 of NC_090934.1, read as the reverse complement.
ACCGCCCAATTGGTACGTCCAGGGTGGAGGCGAAACCACCCGACAGGCGGGTGTGGGGCCAGTGGGCAGAGCTGGGGGCAATTGAGTAGAACACCAGGAGCCTGTTGGACTCTTGAGGGACCAAGCTGCCAATCTCAGCGACAGAGGGGCTGGTTAGCACAGGAGGGGGAGAGAAAGGTCTTGAGTTGTTAGCAGAACTTGAGGTGATCCGGTTCAAGCTGGAGAGAGGGAGACTGTTCCATAGGAGTGAACCAGCTGAGGAGAGAGATCTCTGCTTGGAGAATCGTTTGATCAACAGATAGTTGGAGCCAGAAGATCAAAAGGGATCTAGAAGGAGAGCATTTAGTAAGAGAGAGTTGCAGGTAGCATGGTCCCAGGCCCCAGAAAGCCTTGTGGATGATGCAGAGGGTCTTGAATTTGATCCTTGCAACAACCGGGAGCCAGCAGAGAGATTTTAGTGCTGGAGAGATACGGTCCCAGGGCTTGGGGCCAAGGATAAGTCTTGCAGCCCTATTTTGGATTATCTTGATTTATGCTATAAAATGTGTATGCAACCAACTTTATATAGACAGCACCATCAGGACATTAAAACAAGGATTGGAGAACACATCAGAGCATCATCAAACGAGACCCAAGATTGCCACTAGCTACACATTTTCACATAATCAGGAACAACTCTGTCAACTCAAAGTCTTTGGGATAGAAAAGGTATCCCTTCCACCCAGAGGTGGCAACCTAGAAAAATATTTGAGAAAACGAGAAGCAAATTGGATTTGCACTATGGACACGTGCCACTCCGGCCTTAACACAGACCAGGAGTTATACCATTTTTTATGAAATACACCATCATAATCACATTATGCTATATTGTTTTTACCTAATTTGATTGTCTTTTCATTTTCAATAATATAATATGACAACTCTCTACCTATGTAATGAACCATTATGATTATCAGTTCAGCTCAAGAGACCATTTCAGCTTCTCATTCGGTCTATAAGCTATCTTCATCACCATATGTACAAATGTTCTTACTGGGACTATCACTTCAGCTTAAGTGACCACTTCAGCTTTTTCATGCATCTGATTATAACCAAGACAAAGCTAGCTTTATTTGAAAAAAACAAGAAACAAAGAAATTAATAAATATATTCAGTAAGTAGAATTTTTCCTCCAAGTAGAAACAAAAGAGATGTAAAAAAAATGCCAGGTTCGTCTTCATGAACCAAAATAGCGATCACACGTAAACCACGCGTGATGTCATTGCACACGTACACGGGATGACATCACTGCGTGATATAAATAACGGCCATTTTGATACAGAAAATACCATGGCAATCGTACCATTGTCAGAGAGCATCTATAGACCAAGTAATCCATTTCTTCATGTAAGATAAGGACGCAAGCTATAATCCTTTCTTTCTCTAGCTATGACTAATCTAATGGCAAGCACAGTCTTCAGCATTCTGAAACATTAATTTACTTAAGATGCATATCATATGCATCCAATTTCAGGGCAACTATATGAACCAATAGTACTATCTACAACATCATTTAATTAGAGCTACATGCATCTAATCTAATGGCAAGTATGGTCTTCAGCATTTTGAAACCTTATTTTACTTAAGATGCATATCATATGCTTCCAATTTCAGGGCAGCCATATGACCTAATAGCGTTATTCACAACATCATTCAATTGGAGCTACAATCATTCTACCATTATCTACACAGGCATCTGATTGCAAATTGGTCCATATTCTTGTTTTGTCGGACTCAAATAAACCTACTAACTATAATGAAACAACAAAACGAAGAGAACAAAATGTTAGATTTAATTGAGTAATAAACACTTTAATCTCATTCAAAAGTGCACCTCGTGAAGAACCGCTAGACAAAAACTGTGGGAAAACACGTGTCGGGGAGCAGGCAACAATGTTGAATATGCAACAAATATTAATGTGAGCCTAAAACAAGGTTGAAAGAAAAAGGGAAAACTTTAGCCACATTCTACTTTGAACACAGTGAATTTAAACTGAAAACATTTCTCCTTTATTTATTTGAATTAAGATAATTCAAGAGGCTACTCATCTATCACAGTGATATTACCAATCAATAAACAATAGATTTTTGTTTAGAACGCATCATTCATTTAAATATTATGGTGAAAGTGCAAGTTAACAAGTTACCTCAAAGCCCTGGCCAGCTTTAGGGCATAGTCACTGGTAGCAGCGCACCTTCTTGATTGTTTACTAAACTTTGGAGAGCGCCAGTGCTGCTAAAGGCCAGCTCTGAAGCCAGACTGGTGATCATGGAGGCAACCAACAGTTTCAGTATGTAGATTAAGCTGGGAGATGGCCAGCTTTTCCAAGAGGAAAGGAGTGATGGAGTTCGGGCGATAGTTAGCTGGAAAGGAAGGTGGGGCGACAGAAGGAGAGGCTGCACAATGCACAAACAATTCACTAGGTAGCCTAGCAGCCGAGGGCAGGCAGGTGGATGCGCAGATGTAAAGTACACCGAGATTTGAATTATTCCAAAAGCACAGCAATGCAGTAGAAAAATGGAGGATGCACAAATGTAAAGCACACCTAAAGTAGGATTTTAGCAAGGCATTAAGAGCAGAAAAGCATCCAATGAGAGGTACTGCAAGAGACATATAGCAATTGGCACAGAAATTAAGATTTACAGTTAGGTTAGTGGGGAAAAGGAGGCACAAACAACCAGGCAACCACTGGTAGAGGGACCATTGGAGGTGTGTGGGCCAGATCAAAGAGAACCTGGGTTGCTTACCGGTGCATTACAAAAGCAGGAGTTATGTATGTTCGGAGCATGTATGGGGTCACTGCCAGTTTGTTTTCTTTTTTATTTTGGGAGACTTGCCTGGAGGCAGGGTGATGGGGTAGCGGCATGGAAAGGGGCTTCCTCCAGCTCCGGACACGGCCTCCATGTACCGGTTACTAAAGATGACCGATCTCAAATCAGTGGACAATGCCCCATATCTTTGCAGAGGCAGATGTACCGCTGGGGGCCCATCTGAGTACCAATGGCAGACCAAATTAGCCTGTGTGGCTATGTAGTAGAGCTCAAAATCTGGGGCTGCAGGCCCCCCCCACTCCCTCCCGTACGGCTCAGTCATTTTATCCCAGGAGATCTGTGGCTCCGAGCGGATGCAAGGATTAAATTAAAAACCGTCTGCATTGTCCACAAGGCTTTCTGGGGCCTGGGTCCAAAATACCTTCAGCTATCCCTCCGCAAATACTTCCCCTCTCGAGCTTTTCGCTCCTCTACCTCTAACTCCCTCAGGGTCAGTCGTTTTTCAAAGAAACGAGCTGTGGGTATATCTATGTCTTTGGCTGGGGCCTCCCTCTGGAACAGCCTCCCTGCCACTCTAAAATTTGAGGAGAACTATCTCTGGTTTTGGAAGCACCTCAAGACCTTCCTCTTTGCTTCTGCCTTCGCTCCCCCTCTCCCCTGCTGATCTGTTCTCTCTTGGCACCGTGCACCTGGCCACCCTCTGTCCTCTGGGCCCAGGTACCTGCTCACCTTGCCACCCTCCCTCACTGCCTCCGGGCCAACCTTTGAACTGGGGTCTGTATCTGTACCCATACAGCCCCCCATTTTTCTTCCTGCACTTATCAGACCTACCCTGTCTGCTGCCTTAAAACCAGCACTTGCCACTTGCTGGCTGCACTACCACTGTTTGTTGCCTTTATTATTTATGTATTCATTATTATTTTCTCCTTTGCTCCGCACTTTCCACTTCTCCCCCTTCCATGCACTTTTCCCCTCCCCCTCTCCCGTGCACTTGCGCGTTCTTAATGTCACTGGGCATAGTAACATCCTTGTTTTGTTCTCCCCTGTTCCCCTCCCTTGCCTTGTCGCGCTCTGAAACACTTGTCTATGTGTGCGATAGAAATAAAATATCAATATCGCTGCAAAAAATATGGCGATATTCTTGTATGGCGATATTTTTGCGGGTATATGAACACATGGAACCAAAATGGGGGAAGGTAAATAGCTGTTGAGGTTAAGCTATGCTTTTGTCTCCTCCGAGGCTCCTCCCTGCCTGCTTCTGTTATGGTATGATATTTCTGCCTCCCTATTTGATCAGGGACAGTGGGACTTGCATATCCCATGAAAGCTTCAGGGACTTCTTCCTCCACGCCCATCTTCCTGTTGGCACACCGCGCCTCACCTGTGGCTTTCCCATGGGGGCAACCCCGGACTCTCCTACCCAGGTGATCCGCCCTCATCCACCCCCAGGGTTGGGATCCAAGAGCGATGGTACTCCCCTGGCCGCCTTCTCACAGGAGGCCTATGTCTCCATGGTACTACTAAATACCCCAGTCCTGGTAGTAGCCCAGAAAGACAAAGATTGATGGGTTCCCCAAATGGATGCACACCAGAGGAAGAAAAGTCCCTAGAATGGGTAAAAAGAGGAAATTAGGTCTCTGACAAGATGGAAGCAGCAATTCATGTAATACCAGAGGAGCCCAGACTGTTCAGTACAACAGAGATGTTCTTTGCTTCTGTTGTTCCTGGGATACAAACGTAAATGCTAAATGTGTACTAATCACACGTTGGGAGCTGTTACAATTAATTCAACAGTAAAGGGATTTACCGCCATGAAGGAGGATCTCAGAGCCGTGAGGCTTGTGGCTCTTCAAAATAGGTACATCCTCTACCTCATCACAGCCACGGAGGGTGGCATATGCACACAAAGTGATCGTCCTGTTGTACCTACATACATGCCAGTGATGTAGAAAAAGTTACTATCACAGAAGCTATAACACTGCTAACAGACTTGCACACGAAGATGGGGGAGGAAGCGGACACAGTGGGGCAGGATAAAGATTGGCTCATATATCTATTCTCCTGGATGCCCTCCTGGATGCCCAAAGGACTAAAACTACTCATAGCTGCACCAGTGTTAGTGTTACTTGGATTCTCTGTCATTAGAATAGCCATTTAGAAGACTGCCAGAAAACGGTAGGAATGAAAATACTGGTAGATGTGGACACTAAGACGGATGAGCAAACACAGACTGGCTATCTATTTCTGTTTCGTATCAAACAAAGCTCCATTGTTCCTCCAAGTACACATTTCTGTTATCCCAGAGCCCCTTGCAATTATGTGGGATGTTGGGTGTTCTGCAAACCAGACAGACAGTGCTGCTATATGACCTGGAGCGTGGACGAGCATATAAAGAACTTAGGTTACCTGAAGGGGGTGACAGATATGGATCCCTAACATACCCAACAATGAGGAGGGTCCTCCGCAAAGTGTGGTCGAGAACTTGACCAGAGGGGGGAATAAAGCGAGACAAATGAATGTGTCATTCATTACGTTAGCCCCTCCCTAGTCCTGATGCTATAGAAACGGTACATGTACATCACTTATGGTATCCGATGCCTCCCCACAACTGTACCGCAGGTGTGAGAGACAGTACTCACAGAGACAACCCTACTGTCCGTACCCAGCAGGGATCACAGAAGAGCTAAATCTGCAAGTTTTGGAGGATATAAACATGTTGTGACAAAGGTGATGGAAGCAAATGATGCCACTATTGAACACTGACACAATTCGGTGCATTAGACACGAAGAACATATGCATCCACCACAAAGATACACAAACACTAGGTCAAATTGCACTTAGACATGAAGAATACATACAATGCTTGCTTAATGCAGAACACACCTAAAATTAGTGGCCATGTACAACAAGATGGACGGCGCAGCCACATGTTGGTGAAAGGGAGACATTGAAGAAGCTTTGAAGCTGCAAGGGGGCCTGGTTCGCTGAGTTAGCAGAAAAGCCAAACCTGAACAGCTCAGACAACAAGTGCCATTGTTTTGCCAAGGTTACTAGGAAAAGAAAGGTTTGAATCGAGCCCCAAGAGAACAGACGATAACAGTTCCCAGGCAGGAGACACATTCCGCTCAGATCGAACAAGGAAGGTCAGAGTGCCACCAACTCGGACTTAATAGTGAGAGGAACGTAGTTTGAACAAGTCTCTAGAGGCCAAGGAAGGCAATGACACCCATGGTAAAAAAGGCTAAAATCCTTATAAAAGCTGAGAAGAATAATCCAAAATGCAGTCCCCACAGATGTGACCGACACACAACAGATACAAGGTAGTGCAATGTTGAAACCGGGACGTCCTGATTTATGGCCTACAGAATCAGAAATGGTAACCTTACTGGGACAAGTAGCACCCTGGTGCCGTTCTCACCACCCCACAATGTTACTCATGCGCTGGTAACCTTCCAAAGTGCCAAGGCTGAGAATAACACCAATGACCAATCCCTACCCAACTTTAGCCAATTACACTGCATTGTGATGACATGTTTTTACTTGTATATTTTAGTAGGTGGTCTCAGGCAGAGCCACCATACAAAATGTGACCAATGACTGCACTAACCCCTATGGAATGTATAACTAGTAAATTCCCCTAACCAATCCCTTTCCACCTTAGGTTTTCCAAGATGAAAAGTGAATTGTGATGTCATACCCATGTTTAAGGTACTGTTAAGCTTGGATTTGAGAGTTGGGAGATCACCATGATTTCCATAGATTTCCAGTGGGTTTTATTAAATAAAACAGTTCTTTGACAAGTTTTTGGACTCAGGATTTCCCCTGGCCTGCCCTCGTTGCTTATCCCCAGGGGGTTTCCACCCCACTGTAACAGGTGACTGGCGAGTTGTTTTATTGGAGGCTGTAAATATTTGCCACAAGTATGTGATTGCGTCCGAGCACAGCGAGGGAGTCCGTATTAACGTGAACTGTTTGGTGGGGCAGTGGGCAGGCGGGTCATGGGGATTCTTCCACTCCCCTGAGAAAATGTTTTGAATAATGGGTTAAAATGGTGCATTACACAGCACACTTTCTGTGAAAATGTGGGTAAAAGCCGAGACAGTTTGCAATCTGTTTTGTAGGGTGTAGAGTTACTCATGAAAAAAAGTAAAATAAATGCAAGTCACCAAAAGTGAACAGGCGCATTTCCCAATGCATTGTCATGGCGGTCCCTTCAATATATGCCAGTATAAAAAACAATTTCATGCTGGCTGTGCCCATACATTTCGATGCTGGCTTCACCAACACATGCTAGTATTCCCATATAAGAACATACTCATGTTTGCCTTGAGATGTTTTTTATAGTATCATTACTGGCACTAGGCACAAAGCTGGCTCTGCCAATATATGCCAGTACGTAAGAATATATCCAGTTTGGTTTGGCCATTAAAAGTGACATGTCACAATAAGAATATTTACTATTCACCCTAGGGTGGGTGTACCCCTTAAACTTGTAGACACCTGGGGCGAGTTAGAAGTAAACCACAAAGAGTGCTGTCTCACGAAGGCAAAGTAAATGTAACAAATATAAACGCATTTAGTCACAAAAGTGTACATAAAATCAAGCAGGTGGCAAACAATTCCGAGAACACTCAAGTGGTTCACAATGGGTGTATTTAATACATAATGATACAAATGGTGGGTTAGGATAACTCCCTAAGTAACAACAACATGAATGTAAATAGTCAAAGAATGCATACGAGTACAAGATTATGGGACAAAGGCTACTTATGCCCATCGCAACCTATAAACCATACACAGAAGCACAGGTACAACAAATAAAAGAAGTCAATGAATTCAAAGATACTTCATACCTAGTTTCATACACCAATGATCGTGTTGGACCTTACACTACAACCATGGTCTAATATCAGACCATTAGTAGTGGCCAGTGGTCAACTAGAGGGTGATAAAAGCAAAACACAACTGTAATACATTGGTTTTCACAGTAAATTAATATCTTCCCTATTACTAGTTTCAACGGTAAAAACACTTTATTTTACAACATCAACCATCTTCCTCAGGACCTAACAAACCTGTGGATCACCTCCCTTCATTTGATTGACGCAGGCTGCTGTCTCAAATGGGTCTTCATTAGGTGGCTTTTTGTAGGCTCTTTGTGCAAAGATCAAGACAAGGGTATACTACTTTATATCATCATCCAATTTATTCTACAACCTAGAGGGTAATAATAACAAACACATATATTAGCTAGTGTCTGAATAGGTGCCATGACATTTTAACATACCTTAGTTAAGTGAGAGACAGGGTGTTACTTAGGGGCTTATCCTAACCCACCATTTTTATCATTCTGTGTTAAATGCACTCAATGTGAAGCTATTGAGTGTTCTTTGAATTGTTTGCCACCTGCTTGATTTTATATACACTTTTGTGACTAACTGCTTTTATATTTGTTACATTTACTTTGCTTTCGAGAGACCCCACTCTTTGTTGTTTATGTCACAATAAGAAAACATGTCCAAACTAGTTCCAATGCAAGCCAGTCTAGACCCATAAGAACACTTATCATACTTGCTTTATCATAAATGCTCATTAAATAAAAAATCATGCTACCGTAAGAAATATACAGGCTACACCAAAACGTCAAGTCTAGCGAGGTAATACTACTTATCATGCTTGCTTTATCAAAGATGCAAGTAATAAATCTCATGCCACAGTAAGCAATGGCTAGACTAGCTGCACCAAAATGCCAGTCCAGCCAGGTAATGACACACATGAACTTGGCTTTGCCCGAAAATACCAGTAAAGTATGGAAAGTCAATAAAGGATGTGTCAAAAATGCTCTAGTGATCCCCAGTCTCCCAGGGCGCGCCACGCGCCACGCGCCACACACACACACACACACACCCCCCTCCATAACACATACATAATCTGACACGCACTTCACACACGCAAAATATATATCAATTTTTAAAAAAAAAGCCTTACCTGTTTTTCCAGCTTTGGTCTGTCACTCCAGGCTCCTCCGTGGTGTTCTCAAACAGGAACCCGGATGCTGGTAGATCTTCCTGGATGCTGTATATAAGCCGCGAGGAAGCCGGAGGAGAAGGGGTTGGAGCTGAACATGGCATGTGGCATGTGCCACATATCATGGTCAGCTCTATCCCCTACTGAACGCCTCTGCCTCACACTGCAAGCTCCGGCACAGCCTTCACCCTGATGGGGGAGGACTGGGCCGCCCCCTCCTCCCCCCAGACCTGGTGTGGCCAGGCAACTTGCACTGTGGGGGCTCCTGCCACGCCAGTGAAGCATACCTAAAGGCTTGGAGGAATACACCTAGGTTCCCCTGTTTTTTTTAAAATCACCACTCTAAGGTAGTCCAGGTAGGATAAGGAGGGAAGCTGGGGGAAGGGAGGTGACATGGGCATAAATGCATTAAGGTATTTGTTTTTTTTGTTGTTGCAGTATGGGAGTGCTGGTTTGTATTATTGCACCACCTTTCGGCCAACTGTCTGGCTAGAATCGATCATTATGGTCTTCTGGTAGGGGATAAGGGGATACATTTGAAGAGATATCCTTGCAGATCTCACTCAATCCGAGCAAGATTCTGACAAGAATGTTTCTCTACTGTGCCCTAGTTTGAACACCTTGACATCTCCCTGCCTCAGCTTTGCATATAGCCCCTTCTAGGCTATTTTAAAGGCTCCCATTGATGTTGAGAGCTTCAAAGAATGGCAGCCATCGATTTTGAGAAGCATAAGTATCCATAGCATTTTTAAAGTCAAATTGTGCTTTCACTTGATAAGCAACTTATTTTTACCATGCTTACCTTCTTTAGAATACCATGGCCCTCATTACGACCCTGGCGGAAAGTAACTGACATGACCGCCATAGCGTAAATAGCGTTTCCGCCATTGCACGATGGAGCAAAGTGCGGCCAATTCCGACCCATCGGGCACGAGCACCACGCCATGGCGGAAGTGCAAAGTCCGCGATGGCGGAAATGACCCCAAAACGGCCCATTCCGCCGTCGTACGGCGCCCGAGGTGCAATTCCGCCACCCATCTTAGCGGTCACCGTAATGAGCGGTCAGCGCAAATTACGGTCACCGTAAATATACGGAAACGGAAGTAAAAACATGGGGCCGGAACGGGAAACAGGACGCCGTACACCTATAAAATCAGAATCCCAACACAACCATAAAAAACCGACCCTGAGACACATCCCAACCCGTTAGCCACCCCATAATAAAAAAGAAAAATGGGAAAAGTTGCTAAAAAAGCGTGCGATCGCAAGCGGCAGGTCCACTTCTCCCATGAGGAACTCACCGTGCTCACAGAGACCCTCCAGGAGAACGCTGCCGTCGTCTTCTCGACGCAAATGACCAGGACGGCACTTGCGAACAAGAAGGACATATGGGCCCTGGTGGCACAGCGGGTAAGTGCGGTGGGGACCGCACCCCGCAACCCACAGCAATGCAGGAAGCGATGGGACGACTTGCGGATACGCGTCCGGAGCATACTTTCAGTCAACCGCAACATTGCCACAGCTACCGGGGGAGGATCTGATTCACCCATCAAGTTGACCCCCTGGGAAGAAATCTGTGCCTCCACCATTGGAATGGAGAGCATAGAGGGAGTCGGAGGGATGGAGAAAGGAGTGCAGACATCCGAAGAATCAGGTAGGTGGGCCAAATTAAACAACGCTAAATTCACAAAGTCCAATCATGTGAAGCACCATGTGTCCCCATAGTGCAATAGAAACACATGTCCAGGAGAACGTCCACATACATTGCCATGATAGCGCCCTGTAAAAGTCAGATTAAATACATAAATAAGTAAAAATCCTAAAAACACCCTCTGCATGTGCAGCATGCACACCCTAACTGCAGGCTGCAAAATAACTGCACCCTCAATCCACACGAAAATGAGACCTCCCCCAAGGCCCTGACCCAAATCACCCTCAGGTACCACCCCAATGCATGTGATACATTGCCATTCCAATTACAACAGACCCATAAATAACGCTTGCCCTCCTTTACTCCACCACAGGGTCCGAATCAAACGACGAGCTTCAGGACACCCCTACCAGCACACCTGCAAAGAGGGCCAAGACCAACGGCCAAAGACCCTCCACCTCAGCTGCACGGATCAAGACACGTCAGCAGCACGAATCGAGTGGCAGCACACTGGAGGGGACATCAACAGGCACCCCAGCAGCCAGCATGTCCACAACAGCAGCACCACAGGTCCCCCCAATGGATGCCACAGAAGGCACTGCTTCTGGTGGCAGCAGCACCATAGGTGACACTGCTTTCATGCCAGCATGCTCCGACACAGAAAACGGTGCTGTAGATGTAGGATCCATCCATGACCTGTCCCAATCCCCCTGTATGTTTCATCCCGTACACCATGAGGACACCACGCAGGGGCACCCACAAGACGACGACTGGCCAACCCCCACAAGGCCTGTGGCAAGGCAACATGAGGTGATCAGCCCCTCTGTGACACCACCGGAAATGGGCATGGCCCAGCAGAGGCAACAGTCCCTCGAGCAGATGACAGTGCAACAGCAGCAACTGGCCACGCTCCTCAAGGAGCATGCTGATGAATGTGGGGGTTCTAAGGCAGCCATTGAAACATCTACTGAGACACTTAGGGCAGAAATGGAGCGAAGTACAGAGACACTAAAGGCACAAATTGAGGGAAGCACCGAGAGCCTGAGGGGACAAATGGAGAGAAGCACCGAGAGCCTGAGGGGACAAATGGAGAGAAGCACCGAGAGCCTGAGGGGGAACTGCATGCGACGTCCAAAGATGTATGTGTTGAACTTGCCGCTGTGCGCCGTGTGCTCACTGAGCTCTCACAAACCCTTAGGGACATGCATGGACGTGAGCAGGCAGAGACAGCATCCGTTGCAAGTTCCGTCCAGGGCAGCCCCCAACGCAGATCTGGGAGGAACCTGCGCTCCACAGGCAGGGGTGCCCCTGATACCCGGAGAGGGGGCTTGCAATAGCGTCTGACCAATGACAATGAGCATCTCTGGACACTGGTGTTCTGGGGGGAGGTAGGAGGGTGGAGGGGGTGTGTAGGGTTCTTCCGGGTGGCGGGTCGATTGGGTGTGTAATACCATTTCACATTTGCAATACATATATACACATTAATCCAATGAGATGTGTGGACATTGATCTTTGTGTACAAGGCCTTTCTTGGCGTACAGGCCACATTGTGCATGTTCCCGACACACACAGTGCCACAAGTCCCGTGTCCATGTAACAGCCACCAGGCGTGAGTACTAGAAGCATGCATCTATGATATTCTGACGAATCTCACGGGCCTCCTGTGCCTCGCGGACTCCTTGAGTTGCTGCCACATCCCCACCCTCATCATGACCATCTTCAGGTGCTTGCAGTTCTGCGTCAGGGGGCATGGCCACATTTCTACGTACGCACATGTTGTGTAGCATTACACATGCCATGACCATCTTTGCAACCTTCTCATGGCGGTACAGGAGTGCCCCGCCAGACCTGCTGAGGCAGCGGAAACGAGCCTTCAGTAGGCCGAATGCCTGTTCTATGACTACACGGGTACGTGAGTGGGCATGGTTGTAGTCCTCCTCATGCTGGTTCTGTGGGTTCCGGATTGGTGTAAGGAGCCATCTCTTCAGTGGATACCCGGCATCACCTGTATGTGGACAAAGAAGGATGTTTGTGGAATAACATTGCTACGTACGCACCCCCCCCCTTCCTGCCACGTCATTGACGCATCACCTACCCCACATTCACATGCATTAAATGAGACTCACCGAGTAGCCAGGATCGGTGCCCTGCGTGTCGCTCCATGTAGCGTGGTACTGTAGAGTTCCTCAAGACCATAGAGTCATGGGTTCATCCTGGAAATCGGGCACAACAATGTGTAAAGATCCTGTTGGAGTCACACACCATTTGTACATTGATAGAATGATATTGTTTCCGGTTGCGGTACTGGACCTCCATGGCATGTGGGACAACCAATTCCACATGGGTGCAGTCGATGGCACCAATGCAACCCGGTATGCCGCCAAGTGCATGGAATCCCACTTTTGCGTTTGTGAGCTCCTGCTCCGAGCGTGGTAAACAGATGTAGTCGTCTGCGTGCTTCAGGAGGGCATCAAGCACTTGGAATAGTGTCCGTGACAATAGTGGCTGTGAAATGCCATGCAACTGTCCGACTGTGTGCTGGTAGGTGCCTGTGGCCAGGAAGTGGAGTACAGACACCACCTTCAGTAGGGGTAGAATGGCGGTTGGGCTATCTATCATGCTGACAAGGTCAGCGTGTGTCATGTCGACAATGGCGGTTATGGTGTCCCGGTCCAAACGGTAGAGGGTGTGGATCTGCTCAGCAGTGAGGTTGAACGGATTGGCACGGAGGCGTGGGATTGCGGGCTGCCTGCGTGGTGGTAGTGGCTGTGCTGGTGGGCCTTGCTGCCCCTGCCTTGCCCTCCTCCTCCTCCTCCTGCGTCTCCTCTGTGCGGCCGGTTGTTGCAGTCGTTGGTGTTCGTCTTCTTCTTGAAGTTGGAGTACTTGCAGTGCTATCAGGTCCCCCAGGCCCAACATCGCTAGTCCTGTCGGTAGCATTTGGGAGTGGGTGTGGTTGTGGGAGGGGTTTGGGTATGCAATTTATGTGTTTTCAGGCTGTATAGCCTCCACCTGTGGTGATTCATTTCACCTGTGCCAGCTGCAATTACTTTTGGGCGAGCACGTCCCGCACACAACGCTGCTATTTGACGCATGGCATCTTGCAATTACAATCATGTATGTGATCCCGATGGCAGTGAAATATTGGTTAATATGTTGATTCTGCTATGGTCCCATTGTTTCACATACTATTTTTGCAGTCGCGGACAAACTTGTGAAGGGTCAGTGGAATGTAGTACTCGATCAACGGTGGACCCTCATGCAGCACTGTACCGACGTTCACCGACGGGCGGGGAGTCCCATTAGTGATTGAAGCCAGTTGCCATTTTCACACACAGCCGCACTACATAGATGTATTTGTGAATCCAAGCGTTCACAGATGCCTTTTCGACGTGATGTTGCAAATGAGGAATTCGAAGGACAGCACTTTTGCTTTTCAACTAGCGGCGAGGAGACGCCCACAGGTCTGACTGGAAATGTAACGTTCTATTGTTGAATGTCCTTGGGACAGGGCCCATGACGAGAATGCAATGATTGATGTGAATTGAATGGGATGCGCAATAGCGTAGTGGACGATGAGGCAGGACGTCCCCAAATACATGTTACTTCACTACACTAGTGAACCGGGCAGGAGCACAGTGGATTTTGCAGACTGCATTCCGCACAGACTCAATGGAAATTTCAAATGTAATGTGAGTAAATATTCAGGCGTTTCTATTCCGGGATGAGGGAATGATGAATGGATGCATGGACAGATGATTTAATTGAGAGTTTGTCATGTGCATGGCTTTTTGATATCTATCCCCTTCCCCTGCGCTATGTGATGCAAAGCTGCCATAGTGGGTCCATCATCTGTCTGCCCTTGTTGAACCCTCCCTGTCTCGACGCGCCTTCAAACACTTGTGTCTGTGCACGTTACTAATCACATCTAATGGATTCTGTTTTGACAGACGCATGCACACATACACTCGTTAGTAATAGTGTATTGAGCTCGATTTATGTTGTTATGATTCGCAAGTGATTTTTTGGTGACATTAATCCTTTTGAGTGTGCTAGCATGCATATGGTTGCATATTTAGTGTGTTGAATGAACTGAGTAATTCATATGAAGTTCGGATGCCCATGCTATTATTTTTTTCTTTTGGGTGACAGGTATCTCCTCCCCTTTTGCCGCTGCCATCTGTACGCCACTCCTGCAGATGGCTTTTTCACTCGACACCTGCAGCTTCGAGTTAATCAGTGGAGCACCATTACGATCTTATGGGACGATCGCCAATGGGCCACATGCCCTTACGCAGTACTAGTGGCTAGGAGCAACATATGTACCTTTCAGCTGGACTAGTGCCTACTTCATGGGACTGCCCTGCGGTTCTAGGCGCTTCCGTGTTGCCTTTTTGGTCGTAAATGTAGGCCCTGTGTACCATGAAGGAACAGGGCGTCACACAAGTAGAAGCTGGTCATTCATTGCGGATGCAGCCCACAGTGATGGAAATCATTTGGGAGTTAGTTTGTGAATAGCTGTATGGGCTTGGTGATTTGGATGTGCATTAAAATTATGTTCAGATATTGACCGTGTGGCCTTATTCTTTACTAGTGATGTTGCATATTCCGATTTGTAGCGCGATGTATTGTGAGATGATCTGCATTGGGTTCCGGCTTCTGAGTGGAGTTGTGTGGTACTGTACTGGCCGCGTTTGCCTACGAGGAGTTGTGCAATGTGGGCAGGGAGTGGAGTACAGGCACTCAGTAGGGCCATGTACGGTTGGTTCGCGATGCCGTAATTCTCACCATGGCGGAAAGGTACTTTCCGCCATGCTTGATGGCGTTGAGTACATGTCCGCTAGGGTCAGAATTTGCGTACCGTTGCGCCATGGCGGAAATTACGGTTTTGCAAGGCGCGCGTGCGCGTGCTTGGAGCAGTTAGCGTTGGCGTTCACTACGGTGTCGCTAATGGCATCGTACTTTACGGTGATGGGTCATGATCGCAACGAGCGGTATTCGATGGCGGTATTTCATTTCCGCCTTCGTTTTTGGAATTCCGCCAGGGTCGTAATGAGGCCCCATGTCTTTTTTGGTCTTCTCTTCTGCCTTAAGGGAACAGAAAATAAACTGCACTACACAGGCAACCCTTTCAAATGCTCCTTCTTTTCTATGCAAAGTTCCACGTCTTTCCACAGAACTTTGAGTTTCGCTACTGCTACTTCTTTATTAATGCACTCCCAAAGGTAGGAGGGAAACAGGGCATGGGTGTCCCAATCAGAAGGATCTCTGTTTTACTGGCATCAAAACAGGAGATCATTAGCCACACACAATGCCTGGATGGCGGTCAATCCGGCATGAGCGAGGGGGAAGAGGAGGTAGTAGAGGGAAGTTTGAAGGAAAGCTGTGTGTCATCAGCATAACATTGGAAATGAGGAGAGAAGGAGGAGATCAGGTGTGCAAAAGAGGCGAGACAGATATTGAAGAGCCACAGCGATAGGATAGAGCCCTGGGGGACAACGCAGGTAGAGGGTGTGGTAGTGGAGGAGAAAGGGCCCACTTGCAACTGGGAAGGGCGGTTAGTGAGGAAAGGGGTCAGCCATTCCAGTGCCCGGTCCATGATGCTGAGGCTATCAACGAGTCATTTTATGAGGATAGAATGGTTGACTGTGTCAAAGGGAGAGAAGGGATTAAGGAGAATGACTATAGCAGAAGAGTTAGAGTCAAGATTGGCAAGCATGTCTTCACGGGTGTTCAAGAGCACAGTTTCCGTGCCTCTGGATGCCCGGAATCCAGATTGATGGTCATGGAGCCAACCAATAAGTTCAGTGTGGAGGGTCAATTGGGGGTGGACCAGCTTCTCCAAGAGTTTACACAGGAAGAGGGTAGTGGATATAGGGCTATAGTTAGCAAGGCAGGAAGGTTCATTATGTGGCTTTTTCTTTTAAGAGAGGTTGCACAAGGGAGTGATTATGGGATAGAGGGAAAGAGTCAGCGGCGAAGGAGTGGTTACAGAAGTCGAGCTGGGGCGAGAGAGGAGATGTTGTCTTTAATGGTTGTAGAAGAGGAGGGGAGCACCTGCTTGGAGGAGACCTTCATAGAGCGGACAACTTTAGAGACCTCATCCGGTGCTATGGGCAGGAGGAAGGAGAGTGTGGGGGTTGAAAGAGGGGAGCCATGGGAGGCACGGGAGCGAGTGGCGATGGGGGTGGAGGAGAGAGAGGACAGGATGTCCTGAGTTTTAGATATGAAATGGGAGGCAAAAGCGGTGCAGAGAGCCTGGGACGGAAGCAGAGAGGTAGAGACTGCAGTTGGATTGGCAACTTCCTTGCAGAGAAATTATGAACTGGTGACAGGCCCGTTTGTCAGAAGATGAACCCAAGGTCTGTGACTTCCGTTCAGCAACTTTGCACTTACGTTTCAGAGATGCTAGATCGGAGTCATAACAGCAGTTGCACTTGGAGGCAGGTTTTAGGTGGATCCTCATGTCAGGGTCAGGGATGTCGAGGGTATTAGAGATGGAGAGGTGCAGATTAGCAAGTGCGAGTAGATTCAGGAAAGCCAGCTGGATCTCAGGACACTCTGAACAGATAAGGCAAGGGGCCTGGTCACTGCACTCTCAAAGATGGTAAGGTTCAGTAGCCTTCTCTCTGTCCTCCTTCTCCTGTCTCCCCGGAGTTAGAAGCAGACTGACACTCGCTTCATCGGTCGAATGGCGGCAAAGGAGGTTGGCAGTGATGGGGGTGGCTCAGATAGAGGGCTAAGGGGCCCCAAGAGCTTGGAGAGAGTGGTCAGACCAGGAGAGGGTGAGGGGTGACCGGGTTAGAGATAGGGATGTCACCAGAGATGAGGGTATCCAAAGTGTGTCCGGCGGAGTGGGTTGGACCACAAAGAAGAATAGTGAGTGGGGGAGTCACAGAGGACATGGAACTGTGAGGTGGCTGATTCAAGGGAGTCGAGGTGGATATTGAAGTCACCAAGGAGGAGGAGTTTGGAAGAAGAGGTCAAGAGGGAGGAGGCAAGGTCGGCCCACTCTGATAGCAATAGGGCCAGGGGGCAGGTAGCTCTGTTTCAGTCTGTTTTACCAAACAAGAGTATGAATGAAGTAATTGGGTCAGAAAAGGGGGCAGTGGTGTATATATATATATATTATATAGCTTAAACTTAGTTACTAAGTAACAGAGCACTGTACTAAACAGGGTGGTGGATACAGGGAGGGAGCAATGAGGAGAAGCAGGGCATGGGAGAACAATGAATAGGGTTGATCCCCTTTGGCTATGTGCATGTGCACACGCCGGGAGATCTACAGAGATCTGTGGGGAACCTGTCCACATATGCTCCAATTCTGGCACGGGATTTCCAGCCTTTCAATACTGGGTTGAAATGGTGTCATTTATGAGCTCTGTTTTTAGCAAAGAAATCGGACAAATCACCATGCAATGTACATGTAAGTCTCTAACACATGAAAAAAGCCAGGCGTGGCCCACTGGTCATGCACCAGAATGACTTGTATGATTTGTACAGAGAGAGGTAGCGATCCTGTGATACTGATTACTTTTTCATAAAGGGTAGAGAGGTGGCAGGTCGCTACCCATTATGAATATGTCTCCCGTTGCTACAACCATCCTCTCTTTGTTATATATTGTCTGGTTGGGTTGTTATAGAGTTTGTGCAGGTTTCAAGTCCTCACTATAAAACTAAATGTTATTTTAGCCCTGTAATTTACACTTTGTTTTCCATACAACTTGATCTCATGACTTCCACATTTACATTTTTTCAATTTTGCCAATTGTTTTGCCATAAAAACATTTAAGTATGGTCAACAAATTAGGCTATGGCTTACTTTTCCTTGGCTGAATTCTGTGGCCTGGCATGAAAGCAATGTATATGAACTGGGGATATGTTAAACTGGCAGTGAATTATATTTTTTGACAAAGCAGAAAATGATATATGCATAACTTTTTCAAAAATGTTCAACACATTGATTAAAATACTCGTCACATTGTTTTTGCACATGCAGCACCAAAAGAGACAAATTAACTATCCTTGTTGAAATCCTGGATGCAGATGCAGGTGCGCCATCCAATAAAAGGCAAAAAGGTGTACCATTACCATCCAGAGTGGGAAAAAATTTTGTTTCTTCCCGTCACGGCTTATTACACGGCACACGCCAGCTAGGAAACTCCTTCCCTTACAATGAATGTGGCACACAATAAAACGCTTTTTATTTTGAATATACTATGGATTCTTTTCGAGTAGGCCTCCAACCCGTCTCACACCCAACCTCAGAAACACCCTTTGTCACAATGGACTAGGAACCAGGCTGGTGTGTATCAATATTATATTTATTAATTTATTATTGAAAGGAGTATTATCAAAATACAGCAGCCACCAAAATTGAGGCAACACAAAATGCAATAATCTCTACAAAACAACTAGGTTAAGATATCCTATTAGTTAATTCACATTTTTAATGCCAAAACAGAAAAAGAACAGTATACCACAAAGTGATAGCACTAACAGTTAAGCACTCTCCCCTGCAACACCCCCCCCCCCAAACATCAATTAAACTGGATTCCTTTGAATGGAAGGCAGTGACAAGGAGTAGGAATATAGGGGGAAAATCGGATTTGTGGTGAAGCCAGTAAAGGAAAGGAAAACCAGTTTTTGGAGCAAAATGGAAGAATGGGATTTTGATTATTTCTCACAACTGCTAGGGGACAGAATAGAAGAAAATGCATATTGCTTACACTTAGATAGGCAAATCTTTATAGAGAATACTAATCAGAGCACCAGGGCAAAATAGAAATTAAGCGGGAAAATCGGTTTTGGGAGAAAGCAAATGCAAAAGGGAAAATACAATGGTAAATGGAAATTCGTTTACACTGGCGCTAACAATGACAAGCAGCTCAGAAAAGGGGTTTTGCTTACAATAGGAAAATCGGTTTTCACTGACATGGACAGAGGCACATAACAGGTAGATTTCTAGGCAAAAGAGATTTCTCACACTAATGAAACAAGTTGGGGTTTAAACTGACAGATGCAAATAGGAATTGGTTTAGTGACGCACCCAATACACAGACAAATTCGGTTTTCAGCTCACAGTGGGAATCATTCTTTTGGGGCAACACTTTAATGACTATAACAATGAAATAAAAACACTAGGAACAAGATTGTTGATTTTCGAATTGCAATGATCTTGATCCGTGAATTTCAATGGGGGAATTAATTGATTTACTTAAAATAATACTAGGGATTTACACAGACAACTGAGAGGTGTTTCAAAGGAGATATGCCAACATACACAGGCAAACAATAGATTCTTCTATGGGGAGATGATTGAATTACACTGGCAATTTGGGTTTTCAATTGGGATATTGCATGTACTACTACAAAAATGAAGGGTTTATGCAATTTAGGGCTGGGGTTATATGCTACTTACATAGCAAGCCTTGGTTTATGATTCAGGAAAGCCAGCTGGATCGCGACACTCTGAACAGATGGGGCAAGGGGTCTGGTCACTGAACTTTCAAAGATGGTAAGGTTTGGCAGCCTTCTCTCCGTACCATTTCTCCTGTCTCCCCGGTTTTTGTGTGTCCTGAGTCCTAGTACAGTTCCCCTTATATAGCAGAAATTACTGAAGTACCCTGTTATTATCCCTGCTGCTCGGATTGGACAGTTACTATCCCTCTCTCCACCCGCTGTCGGGATTGTTTCTGGAGAGGAGAGCATCATCTGTCTTCTCCATTTGTCATCCTCCTTTTGTTCCCCTTACAACTTTTGGGAAAAATCTAGTTATGTATTATAACTTCATAATTGTACTAGCCACTGCCATATGAAACATATATCCGGTTTTCGTTAATCATGGGGAATTAGATAAGCCGATTGCCATATCCGTACGTTGTAGCATGGCCATGTGGCACATTTTTGTTATTTTCATAAAATTTACAACCGTTATGAAAATGTAAGTCATCAGGCATATTCCTAATTTCAATTTCCACCTTTTCATCAAATCTCATAATTGTCACATGTTCAGATCAGCCAGAAACCGGCCATTACAGTTCCCAGAGTCCCAGGTAAATGCAATTTATATCCTTAAAACCGCCTGGAAATCACATGACAAATGGCATGAAATGGAAATAAATCCTTAGTCTGATGGCTGTGCAAAACGCCTACGAATGAAATAGTCTTTTATATGAATGATGAGTGTGTATGTCAGCAAATGGGCTGGCCGCTTCATCCCCCACAGCCATCTGTTCCCCTGGGTCAGCTTGTGACCAGAGGGTTTTTATGAGTCTCTTTGAAATTGGCAATTTACTCTTTGAAGTGGGTGCAACAAGAACCTGCATCTTTTCGTCATGCTTTAGCCAAGGATTGCCTTCTTTGAAATCTCTGGGCTCCTGCCATCATGTCTGCAGAATCAGGATTTTCGACGCCCTCTGCAGCATCACATTATAATGCGGGATTGTTTAGAGGAGAGGTGTGATATCCAGCTGGAAGTGGAGCTTTTCATTGTGAAGTTCCAGCTTCAGCCAGAACCAGTTTTTCCTGAAGTAATGTCTCTTCACCGGTTACAGGAGTTTTGTGGGTGAAACCTAATATACATTTGCTTTTGTCACCCACCACATCATGTTTCCCTGACATTTTCTGTTTGAGCAGTGATATCTTTTTCCATTGTGGCTTTTTTAAAGCTGTTTTTATTTGAAACACATGTGCAGGCCGTGTTTGCTTTTAATGTTGAAAAATCCTGTCTTGCAGGTCACAGGATTCTTTGATTCCTCCTCCTTGGGTGAATTTACATTGCTGCTTGTCCATTGATAATGATGGGTAGGTCCCCTTCCACATGGTTCTTTAATTTTACATAAGCACAAAAGAAAAACCCAGACCGTTGTTGGTTGCAGTGTTTAAAGGGCTGCTGTTCATGTGAAAGGGAAAGCAAAAGCCTGGGCCGTTTTTGGTTGCAGTGTTTAAAAGCTGCTGTTCAGGTGAGTGGGCCTTTAAGTGCACCCCACATTCCAGTGTAAAAAGAAAATGTGTATCTTTAATCTACGGTGTCCACGTTACAGTGGAGGGTTGTGGGGGGCTCAAGAGTAACATTGATAGGCATTTTGCAATAATACACACAAATGATGCAAATATCTTTCCCGAAGTAAGCGGTCTGCGATCCTAAAAAGTAGGTCAACTAAACTCTGCAATGCAAATGCTATTACAGAGATATCCTTCAAAGTTGCTTATTATTTGATGGAAACCAAATGTACTTTTACAGATGGTGCAATTGTGAAGGCCACAGTGACTCCCGTGGCTGGGTCTGTTGTAAGAGATTTAAAAAAGATTTCCTTAGTGTATGCCTGCCATGTCGGGTGTGCAGTTATGTGCAAACACTACGGCAAGGAGCATATCTGCACTATCAGCCAATGTGATCGCCTATCTCTGCACATCTGCCATTTTCAGACATGAACATCTTGAAATCAAAGCTTTAATCCTATCGGACAGCATCTGAGTGCTATTTTTGTATGAAGCTACACACCAGATTACTGAGCAATGGTGGATTGCATGCAGTGTCAGCCTTCACATTGAAGGTCTTGATTGATTTCCTACATTTTGAGTTGACCATTTTTAGGAGACATCTACTAATAAAAAATAAAATGTTTATGTAGTTATTAATATCCTGGTAAATGCATACTTTATTCCTTTTGTATATACAGAGCAAATAAACTGCACAAAAAAAACTTGGTACTAATTTTCATACTCCTACACAACACCCCAGTAGCTACCGCTTAGTCACCATTAACTACAAGTAGCTCTTGCCAACATAAAGTGTGGAGACCTAGCTCTAAAGGGACTGAAATAACATCCTGAGCACCTTGATATGCTAGATTCTAGTTTCCGTTCCTTACTGTATTCCCTTCGTATGAGCTGAATGTTGGTCATACTTCTGGGATTAATCAATCTCGTGGCAATAAAGTGAGATTCATCCTATTGGAGAATTGCAGTGGAACCCAGAGTTAAGTCAAATCTAAAGAGGGATGATTCGATGTTTACCCCCATCCAAGCAATGCTATCAGATAGCCATGTGCACTTTCCTAAACTTATAATTATAGACCCGTTTAATATCAGAGACTCTGGGCTCCTAGCTCAAGATTATACTCTACAGAACTCTGTAGCATCTAGTTTCTGAGGTTTCCAATTTCATACATAATACTCAGAATTGCCTAGTCGTCAGAATGCAAGAGCGCTTATGCCAAAAAAAAATTCTAATCTAGAACCATGATTGAGGCTCAATTTTCTTATCCGAACACTGATGAGCAGTGATTCTTACTCGAAACGCTTGGGCCATTCATAACAAATATAGATTTATATTGTTTTTACAATTCTAAGTGATCAAATGACATATTTTTTATATTCAAAATGTACGCTATGTTATAAGGTGACAACAAACCATTGAATAAATACCCTTTAATGCTCTATAAGTACAGGACAGGCTATTCAGTTTACCCTGTTTATGATGGGGATTCTGATATTAGACTGTGCCTGATTAAGACTACTTTAGGCTTCGGCCAGTTAATAGTGTGCAGGGGACGCAGGGTTCCTAATTAGGATTACTTTTTCTTTCAAAAGCGGTTAGGTAGCACAAGGCATTCACATGTGCCAAATTGATATTAATTAAGGCATAGCATTAGCTACTCAGCTTTTAATGCAAATTTGAATTTCACCAAATATCACTTTTAAGGTATCCAATTTACCACTATAGTCTGCCCACAGTGAAGGGCTAATTTTGGAACTTCAAAAAGTCATCCCATATGCTATGTTTTTATGTTGTCTTATACCGCACACTTTTACCATTGGCATGGTCTCCTGGAGCTCAATATAGAGTTGTATGTGCTGTTTATCTTATGTTACATTACTCTTCTCTGAATGCGAATTATGAACTTCACTGAGTTACACTTTTTAGGGTGTCCTTCCTCATTGCTATACATTGCCGGTAGTGAAGGGCTTCTTTGGACCTTGTAAGCAGTATTTATGTAACGTTTTGTAAAATTTCTGAGCTTTGCTCAACATACTAAAGAATGACTTTGTACGAGACAACACTTAGTACAGTTTAATTATTTTGTTACAAAGAAATCCTTCAAGCAACTGAACAACAGGCAACCACCCAACGTCCACTATTATACTGTCATGTGTGTGCTTTAAACTGCTCTCGAGAGGGCTTGTACTGCTGCTACCTTGAAACAACACATAGCAGGCTTTGCTCTGAGGCCTGCACGGGTCATTGGCGACTAATTAGGTAGCATGTCCTGTCAACACTTCCATGCTCCTTTCAGATTAATTGATGAATGTGCCAAATTAGGGACACTGTGGCGCTGACTTTCGATTCCCTGGGCTGCTATACCTGTGAGACTCAGGGGGAGGGAGGGCAAGGGAAATATAAAAAGGTCACAAGTTAACTGTATCTGTCCAGGATTTGAAACAACAGAAGGCAACACCATGCTGAAAGGTTAATTACATACACCTTGTTTGAGGCGACATTCCCCAGAGCAATAATTTCCCTCCCTAGTAAAAAAAAGCCTAAATAGGAACCTTCTGGCAACTTTTCACACGTCATACCTAGTTAAATGCGTTGACATTATGAGATGTGGCCTTATTACTAAAATGTGACTTCGGATCAGTTTGTGGAAAGGTATACCATCGGCCTCAATACAACATCTATGGAGAACTATGGATTTCTTTTGTTTTGGGGGCGAGCGCCCTAATATGAAAAAAGATTTTTAGTGCACAGGCATTTTTGTAGCTTTGTATTGCACGAGTCTCCTTTGTAAAAAATACAATTATCAGCAATCAGACTAAACCCTGTGACCGAATGTACGGAACCTGCTCAGATTCTCAACAACGTCGCACAAAGTACTGCCCATGCGCCATGCCTCTACTACGTTGCACACAAAGGTGTGTTATTATAGACCGAAGGCGGGCGCATTACCACGGGAGAATGACCTGGCACCAAGTTATAGCCCGAGGCAAAACCAAGTGCAATAAATTGTGGGAAGGGTCATTACCATAATGGCCCCTATTGAGGTCGACAAGGCTATTAGTAGATAATGGTAGTAGCAAATCATGTTTTGGAGCTTTGATTCTGAAGTAAAATGTGTTTGTTTAAAAATAGAAAAGTAAATCGTCAAACTGAGTAAGTAAATTAAATGTGGTTTTATTTTGTAGTATTCAAATAACAAGCTTGCCGTCATACGTTAAGCATTTCAATTGTAAACATGGTTAAAAACAGAGTGGGTTTAACATGAGCATGGATTAGGGGTCGTGCAAAAGTAAACAGTTTTGCTATAAGAAATTGAAAGCATTTTCCCATGTTTTAGCTTTCTCGTTGATGTGCTAAACTGGATGTTGAAGTGGGAAAAATGCTGCTCTTAGAGAGGAAGTGTCTTGGTTGAAAGACATCTTGCCTGGAAAGTGTATTATTGTTTCGCTGTGTGATTTTGAAGTCAGACTGTTCAGATTGCTGTCAATATCAGTAGTTATTGACTGCGCTCGCAACATTCTGATTGCCTGAGACCAGGTCAATAACTATTTGCATGTGCCAAATAATGTTCTCTGTGATACTGGTAGTTTGTTCACCACTTACGATCAGAGAAACTATACATGTAGAAAAAGAAAAAGGTTTCCCATCTGCATTATCTTCAGTGTTATTCAGTGCACTGGGATAACACAAACTCTTTATACAACGTAATACAACATGTTGGAGCTCAGCTATTATGTAAAGTCAGGTGTCACCAGTCCTTCATTACTGTTTGGCGTTTGTAATGTAGCAGGCTAAATCCAAACGATAGTCCAAAGGAACTCAAAATTATCAAGTTCATAAGAAACATACATAAAAAAGGTATAGTAATGAAGATATCCTAGGGCCACTGATAGGTACATCAGGTAAGTATTTTATTGGCTACATCTTACAGTAGAGTAATGCATACCCCTATTCTACACCTGACCTTGTATACCCTGACAACACACTTGCAGGCATCCACACCGAGAAAGCCAGGGGGATCTAGATATCCCAGAAGGGCTTGAAAATCAGCATTGGCACCACTTGAAATGCATACAAACGATTGGGATATATTACAAAAAAGGTTCTTCCCAGTGGGAATAATTCAACAAATCATTTTACAACTTATATTCACAAAAATGTGTTAGTTCAGGCAATCAAAAAAGTCATGTCAATAAATCAATCGAATGGCACTCATTTCAAAAATTGTATTTGAAATGCAAAAGTATGTATACTGAAATAATTAAAAGCACACTATTGAAAAGAAACAAGCAGAAAGGGAGCTAGGACACATATTCCAAAACATAACTAAAGAAATATTAGATAACTCAACAACAAAAGACAGCTTAATTACGTGTCAAATATGCAGAAAAGCATCAATCAATCTTCCTTAGGTGAAGGACACACCACAGTGAGAAGTTCAGCTTCTTCTCAAGACAAATCCAATTTATAAACAAACAGAAGTAGATTTTTCGGCTTATTCACCCAGTAGTTGTGAATAATCAGAAAAATATACTTCTGTTTGTTGCTAATGAACGTTAACAATCCGCAAGATAAACAATGACTACAAGCAGGTACATTTATCACAAATGTTCTTGTGCTGAGTGCGTTTAAAACTTTAGAATACAGTAGACAATCCAGAGGCGACCTTTTAGTTTCATGTCACATAGCATTCTAATATTTGTAGTGCTTCCATTTAATATGGTGACAATAAAGCTAAAATTATTTATTCTCCTTTTGCACAGAGTTTAAAAACAATATCATTATATTGGTTTATCTTGTGATTTGTGTACTTTCCAAGTCTGGTCTACAAAAAAGTATTTTTAGTTCATAAAAGTCAGACAAACAAATAATGTGTACCTTGCAATTTGACAACAATTGGAAAATGTGGTTAAAAGTTAAATTGCAAACTGGGGACAAAGTCTGAAATCCTTCAATCTCATAGTGCCTGGCCTGTCAAAATTGCCAGTCCATAATATTTCAAAATGGTCCGTCCTCTCCAAAAATCAACACTCCTGATTTAAATGGCTATAGTGTCGAGTTATATATAAGAACAGCAGGCACGTCATTTGGGGGTCACCAGGAGTATCCCTTGCTATCCCTGTGGTCTTCCTTGTTACTCCTGAAAAAAAAAAATCTTTTTTTTTTTTAAATGTAAGCTCTTAGGCTGTGGTGGCTCTTTGTTTCTGGAGTGGCTGGCTGTCTTGCTAAGGCCTCTTAAAAAAACACGGGGTTCCAAAAGTGTAACACTTTGAGCACTGACCCTAAATAAGAAAGAATAGGAATAACAAATAATGGGCCTCATTACGAGTTTGGAGGTAGCCATGCCGTTTTTAGCGGCATGGCTACCCCCAAACTTGGGTCCAGGTCCCGCAAAAGGGAATTTACAGGGCCATTCCAACCTTGGAGGGCCCAGTAATTCCCTTTTGCGGGACCAGGACCCGGTACATCCACATTCCCATTTGAGCCCACATAGGGCACAATGGGAATGGGGAGGATGCGAACAACGGGCACGTTAATGACTGGCCTGTTGTTATCATCCTGGACTGCTAACGGGTCCCACTCTGCACGTCTGGTCTGGGTAGGCATCCAGAGCGGGACCCGCTGCAGACCTTGTAATGTGGCAGCCCGGAATGAACGGTGCCGGTCCCTTACCGGCACCGTTCATTCCGCGGCCACCACACTCCTAATGAGGCCCAATGTGTCTTTCTGGAATTCTATACAATAAATGCCAGACTCATTAAAGGTTTGTTTCAGTCACACTTCAGCGGGCGATTCACTGATTGAGTCTGTTCTTAAACACCTCAACTCAGCCTTTCATTATTCTCAGGTCGCTAAATGGGTACCAACACAGGTTGGGCGATATTGTATGTATATCTGTTCTATATAAAGCGCTTAAGCGTAAGTGCTATATAATAAACGCATCATTATCATTTGGCCTTGGACGTCTGCTCGCATTCACAGTAATTTGGTAACATGGGCCTATACACGCTATTAACACTACATATGGTGATCCATTCTTGTATGAAACGTATATCACATTATAGTGATATCGTAACCATATTTTTTGTAGTGTACTAAGGAACAATGCTATGCGATGCCACTTCATGTTTTGTCAAGGGGTGAAAGGTCGTGTTCCATCCCTTCCCGTGATGTCACTTCGGGGTGGGGTCAAATTATATCACTTCCTGTGATGTCATCAGAGATCACAGGTCGTGTGATGTCACTTGAGCTACCCCAGGAATTTTGGTGAAATGACGTCCCTGAATAACAGTGACCATTGATATGTTACATACCACAATTTGTCTCTTGCCACACTCATGACTACACCAATTAAAGCTTGGCCTCTTATAATCTCAGTGATACAGTGGAGGGGCAAAACAGGGTTTGAATGCACTCAGGTTAAGTTTTTTCCTCTACAAAGTAAGTGTCAGTAGCTGCAAATCTGGTTGACATGGGTATTGCCCTGCACCTATACCCAAATTAAGCAAAGAACAATTGAGTCAACCTGAATAATTGCGCTATTCCAATTTATATGTAATTCAGGATAATATAAATATATATATATATATATAATATATATATAATAATTGATAATATTTAAATATGAAGTTGGGTCGAGAAATATACACAATATACATTTGTGGTTTGTGTGCCTGTTAACGTTCTAGCTGACACATGTTTTGACCTTCTCAGTCTTTTTCATTGCTGATATTCAATTTAAGGCACTCATCATATTCCATTAGCATTCATGGATTCCTCAAAACTAGTACTGGATAGCAAATATTCAACGTTTCCATTCACAATCATGGATTCCCGCTTATAATTTTCATTTGTCCAGTTTACTCATAGAGATCATCTATAGGATACTAATTCTAGCCTATTGAATGGCTTTGTTAATCAATACTCATGTCAATCAATGTTTGTGTTTAATGATCAGTCAGATCAAGTATTATTCTTTCAAGCTGAGTTTATAGATGTCCTGTAAGACTGAAAAGGTCAAAACCTGTGTTGGCTAGAACTTGAACAGGCACATGAACAGTAACTGTATACTGTGTGTTTTACTTGACCCAACTTGACATTTAAATATTAGGAACAAATCCTGAATTACATATAAATTGAACAAGTGCTCTTATAATCTCAGTCTATATCTGGGTACATGCAACAATCGGATAACTTCCG
This sequence comes from Ambystoma mexicanum, assembly GCF_040938575.1. NCBI lineage: Eukaryota > Metazoa > Chordata > Amphibia > Caudata > Ambystomatidae > Ambystoma > Ambystoma mexicanum. Next base: position 684,662,901 of record NC_090934.1, on the reverse strand, counting down.
ATCTGCATCTTCCCTCTATGTCTCTCTATATTGTGGTATGTGCACATTTCTCATTGCTTCCAATCTTTCTCCTTCATCCATGCTTCAGCAGTTGTACAATCTGTTAGGATGCTCATCTAAGTTCCCCCACCTATGCTACGCTACATGAACATTTGGCATACGGCTACTGATCCGTGTCCTGCATCTATACTACATCCTCTATACCTTTCTGTGGCTCTTAATGTTTAAATGTGGCCTGTACCTATGCTAGACCACAAGTACCATAATTATGGACTGCTAAAGTTGCCCTTGCATTGCAACCATTTATCATTCCCATTCCAGCATGGATGACCGGTTCAGGGGACTTTGAGGTAGTTCCCATAGTTATTATAAGCATTACTAAGGGAACATACCAAGCCATAGGTTTAATTGTATATGTTTGGGGGGACCCAAAGTTGTCTGTGTCCCAAGATACGTTAAGATGGCCCTGGCTTAAAAGGATCGGACACAAACTCACAGGGAATAGAAGATAGGACAGGTGAGAAACAAACCACCAAAGCCCCATCTAAAGCACAGCTATGTTGCAGTTTGGTTTACTTCATTAGATACAATCATTTAATCAATTTCTGTTACTTACATGTATGCAAATGGAGAATGGGCTTAGTAGTAAAATCTTGTTACAAACTATTTCCCTCCTCTGACTGCAGGATGTTGGATGTTCATGCTACCCAGGTCAAGTATGCATGGAAGCCTCATATCCATATTCAGAGCTGTTTCCCACCTGGAAACCTAAGCCTTGAAGGAAATCACTGGGAGCTTCTGTAGAAAGACCACATTGCTAAAACAAACACAAATAAAGCCCAGTAATATCTGTGATATTCCCGACTCTGACCTAAGCAGTATGGTTTGACCAGCCACCCTTAAGGAAGGGAGTTAACTAACATCTTTAATGGCACATTTACCAATATGCGTTTCTGCAAAACACCAAATTCTTGTATGTGTCAAAGAACGACTACATGCAGTATGGGATTTCAGTCTGAAAGTACAGGCATACGTGAGGTAGTTTACATTGATCGCAAGTTGTACCATGTCAGTTGTAAAATAAACTAGTTTGGGTTTTGGGGTTTACTTCAAATCACATTCTAGCATGTACATGAATGCAAAATGGCATCAGATACAAATAGCAGGACTTGTAGGTCATGATTTGAGATCTCTGTTTTGGGTTATTTTAAAGAAACAGGAGTGTGATAAAGGAAAGATGTTGGGTGAGAAAAGGGGATCATGTTTTTTTAAATTTTTTTTAGCATTTATACCTTTAGTAGGCTTATGAATGTTCATATTTAGCAGCTATGTTTCATGCATTTTACTGTTCTGTGCCAGAGGGAAGAACATGCACATGCTTGAATTCTGCATGGGACAACTATTTCTTCTATTATTAAACAGTTAATTAAATGAATACTGTTTAGTTGGTTAATATTAAAATGCACTATTTATAATTTTATGAAGCTACTGGTACTCAATATGATGCAGTGGATGTTACACCTTTGCCTGTGTCAATTCTTTTTAGTGAGTATGGATGCTTGAGTCATTCACAATGCAATAGGTGCAACTGATTTCGAAGCCCTAACACAGCCCATAAAGCAATCTAATATGCAGCTAAAACAACAAACTGAATCCCAAAGTAAACCACTTTCCTTTTTTGTAGAACTTCAATTGTTTTACCACAACAAGCTGCATGCCCTTTTCAATGGCTAAAGCCTGGTGCTCTTATCACACAGTTTCTTAATCTGATTGTCTTGAAAGTACAATCGTACATCTCTACGAATATTGTTTGTGCTCACACTTTACTTAGTTTTCTAGTGCACAAGAAGTAGGCATTTGGTTGAATTGTGTCTTTTAACTAGTTAAAAATATTCAATGGCCTAGAATGGTTTCAACTTTCAGATGGTCGACGGGAACATAACAAAGAAAGCACACACATAAAGAAATGCTGTCTCCTTTCGTCACGGGTGCCGTCACTGATATGCAGATAGGACTAGGCTAGAAACCCTGGCTACACCACTGGCAGACACTACGTGCTTTTGCATTCTCAACACCAGTGCCCTGCAAATGTCCCTCCAGAATATTAATAAGGTGACCCACGTACACCGCAATGCAAAGAGACCCTTTTCCTTATGCCTGATAAGTGAATTAAGAAAAGGGCAAAGTTACGGCAGAGTCGCAGCTCAGCACTGGGCAAGCAACGGTACACGGCAACATTTGACCATTTATACAACTGGTCCATACCTTCACAACTCTTTTGTTATGAGAGCCAGCATAGATGTCCTAACTAACAATTCTGGGTCATAAAAACCAACGCAGCTGGATACCCACTTAAAGTAAGCAAATGAAAGAGTAAGAGCTCAAAAAATGCATGTGGTTATTAACTTGAGATGGCATTTTCACATGCACACTATTTAATGGCGTCACCTTAGACACAGTGGTATTGGATGCAAAGGGGGCAAACACTGTGTTGGTGCACTTGAAAAGAATGAGTGGCAGAAAGGAGGACCAGATTTCAGGGACCTTGGGGGGGAAAACATCTTTGTTGGGATGGTAGGGATCCCGATGGAAACCTGCCCAAGTTCTTCAATGTACTCCTTTGAGTAATGTGACAATAAAAAACAACAGGTGAGAAGAGTTTTAGGGACGTTTTGTTAACTGGGCAAATGTCTGCGTTTGAAGAGCAGTGATCCTTCTGAAAAATAAGGACCTGTATGGCAGCGCTTTTGGTCTATGCCATAAAGAGCTGGGGAAGGAGCACCATCTAGCAGTTTATACAAGCAATCAATGAAAGCAACCTGAGAAAGCAAGGTGTGCCAGTCTCATGCAGACTTCTTCCCCAACCAAGAATCGAAAAGTTGAAATGCTGCACATAATCCACCAAAATCGAGTTATGCACAGAAACATGAAGTAAAATGGCTACTTTATTTTTTTGTGTGTGTGTTTTATTAGTTAGTCAAATTTAAACCTTTAATATTCCTCCATTTTCAAATTCATCATCATAGAATGGGCATCTCCAATGTTCTTCAAAATAGGTTAAAATTTGCTGATATTAGTTTGTTCAATCTAATCGGCCTGCTGGAGTTGACTCACAGTCCAGGACTGACTTCCTCATGGTCCAATTTTAGGGATTCGTCAAATTTTAATGCGTCTAAGGTTCTACCGACCCTTTCAACCGTCAGCAGCCGCTCCCAGTATTCTTCTTCCGTCTCCTCGGTGATGTTACTAATATAACTGCCCATATAGGCCTGTCATTTCGATTCCAAGTTCAGGCAGACTAGCATCACATGCCTGACAGATTCTAGTTGGTCTTTATTCTTACAGAACCTGCAGTAAGCTTTTGTTTTTTCAATGATCCTTCTTATCCATTTTACCTCTCTGCAGTGCCATATGTTAAGTCTGCATCGCATCAGCAAGTCTCTCTAGTGGTTAGATGGGAATTTCATCAGGTAAGGGGAAGTCGATTTAAGCCTTTTTTTTCCCAGATAATATTATAACACAGGTTTCTTTTCAGTCTTTTCTCCTGTGTTTCATCCCAGTCCTTTTCCCGAATAATTCTTTTGGCTTTATCTGGGTTGTACTTCAGGGTATCTTCCGAGACATTTGCCTGTTCGAAGCTTGCTTTGCATCTTTTTATCCAGTTGAGGAACATCGTGTCTTCATTTGGTACCTCCGTCTGTACTAAAATTTCAAAAGGCTGAGCCGGATTGTCAAGGATACACTTTCTATAAAGGGATAAGGATTTCCATAGCGCAATTGAGGCCACAGATTGTAGCCTTAGCTTGGTTCTTAGGAGCTCTAGCGGTTACGAATTCGGAAGGCGCAAGATCTTTCGCCAAAAATAGGCCTGGCATATGTTCACCTTGGTGACATTTTCCTCGTTTTTCCCTGCATATAATGCAGTGTAGTGCTGAAACCAATTTTCTTCTGAGACTTGGTTGACACCTATTGCCGATTGATTGAGGTCCCTGTTGTTAAGTAGGTCCCACATACATCTTGAATTATTTGTGGATATTGCGGCTATCATTTGTTCAGCATCTCTTTGTAATCTCAAGTAGCGGGTTGAGCGCAGCCAGTTTTTATATGTTTGCCGACACTTTCTCAGGCGTTCATCTCTCTCTCTACTGTTGTCCTTTTTTATACATATGAGATCTGCTCTATATTGTTTTCATCTACCAACTACAAGCTCGTCATATGCATGTTTTTTTTTTTATTTGCTTAGTTTTGGTTGAATCATGCTTGACCACAAAAGCTTCCAACAACCATTTGTACTCAACCACCTCTTCATCGTCTATTGTGGCATCTTTGTATTCTTGCACCAGTTTTGGGATCACCTGACTTTTTATCCTCAATCGATTTCTTCCCCATGAGACCTCTGTCTGCATCGTTCTTTCGCCTCCTTTGGTTGGTCTCATTTCCCAGACGAGTTCTATTGCCAACAGACAGTGGTCGCTAGTCGCTTGTTTAATTATTTTGAATGAGTTTATCCCAGCTAACGTGTTCCCTCCTACAAAGCAATAGTCTAGACACGCTCCCGATTTACCACTGTGCCATGTGTTGGCACCAATTAGATCTCCTCTCGTCTGGCCATTCAGCATTCTCATATCACGGATTCTCATTTCCTTCATCCATGTTTTTTCTTTTCCTAATAGTTGTTCTATTTCTTTGATTTTACCCTCCTTTTCTAGCAATTTGATGTTTAGATCCCCATTTAATAGTATCCGCTGATCTTTTTCCTCCGTCATGGATTTATCAATGGTGTCCATGATTGATTTTAGATAGGTCATTGGCCTAGGCATGTTTTCACTCCAGTAGGTATTAATCGGAATCATTTTTTCCGGCACTTCCCTTTCTTCCACTTTGAATCTTATTTTCAGTATTTGCACGTATGGATTTGGCGTGTAATGTTCTAGCACTTTTAAAGGGCTTTCCATTTTCTTTAGTATCATAAGGCCTCCAAATGGTCTTCCCTTAGGGCCTTTTCTGGCCGGGTTGATATAGACTCCATAGCCCTCACACACTGGAGGTTCACGCAACCAGGATTCCTGAATCGAGAGGAGGTCATATTTGGCTAAGAAGCCGCTGTCTTTTGAAAGCAGGTGTTTAAATCCTCTAGTGTTCCATGAGGCACAATGGACGGGTCTCTGTTTACCCTCCTCACTTTATTGTTTCTTCTTAGAGTTCACGTTGCTCGCCATCCATGACCAATCGTTAACTTTATTTCCTGCTTTATTTCAGCTACTTTTCATCCTCTTGGGATTCTCTGAGTTGTCCACCGTAAATCTCAGGGTTTTCAATGTCTCGTCACTTTTTTTTGTTATTGACAAGTTTTCTTTTTGGTTTTTTTCTTCATCTTTTCTTTTTTCTTTTTCGTCCTTTTTTAGGGCCAACTCCTCGACAGATCTGTTTTTTATGCGATTTTTCCATGTAGCATTTTCTTTGTTATGTACTGAAATCTCCTCTTTGGATTCTTTTCTTTCTTTCATTGTTGTTTTTGGTTTATTTTTCTTAAAGTCATCACCCAGATCCTCGAGTCAAAAGCCCTTTTTTTTAGGATGTCACTAGCCGCTAATAACTTCTGCTTGGCCTTGTAAGAAGTCAGATGTAGTATGACTTGGTCCATCCTCTGTTCCCTTGGGAATTCAAATATTTTTATATCATCAGTTGATATCGTGCGTAAGGCTGCAGTTTGATTGCAGAGCTCCATCACATAGCTCCTGTTTAGCACCCCCCTTCTAGGGCCGTTAGTTGTGGTTTCTAATTTGAGGTAGCATCCTTTGAATAAAATAGATTTCCTCGGGGATGGTAAGGGGGACACTTTCCTTTTCTTTACTTAAATTTGCTCCTTGGCTTTGATATAGTTTTTTGATTTGGACGGGGATTTCCCTGTTGCTTACATGTTTCCATCTCTTTCTTGTCCTGCTCTTCCCTTTTTTGTTCCAGGGTTCTGAATTGGGCAGAATCGTTTTCAGTATTGCTAACAGGTTTTCTTTCCAGTGCTTCTGGTCTTCTGCCTGCCTTCCCGATGGTCTCTGGGATGGTCTCTCTTTGGGGTTTCGCTCTCTTATGATCTTTTAGATTAAAGGCCGGGTCAGCGGTGTCCCAGTTATCTATCGTTTGCCATTCCGATAGGCTAATGCTTTCCCAGCCTTCCTCGTCGCTGATGTTGTCCATTAGTTCAATCAAATCACTTAAATTCGCTGGCTGCTCTCATTCTTCCCGTTTAGCCTCTGTTGCAGCATTTTTTAGACCTTTTTCTCCATTAGTCTTTATGCTATCAAACTCGCTCATGGTCAATTCTCTTCTGGGCTTCTTTACACACTGTATGTTTTCTCTTCTGGGCGGTGTTATTAAATTCCTCAAAAAAGCTCTTGAACCATTTACTTTACGTTTGAGAGCTTCATTCTTTTGATTTTTTTCCCTTTTCGTTTCCAATTTTTGCAGGAGGTATTTCCAAGGAACAGGCCCACCAAAAGGGGAAAGAGTGTGCAAAAAAAACAAAGTTGGATTGATCCGGCTGAGCTAGGGCCGGCTCGGGGGTCGTAACACTTTTATCCTCTACCTTTCTCCCACAAGGGATCAGAATCACATCCTCAAGTTGTAGCTCTATTTGTTTGAGGTGGGCACTGTTGCCCTGTTTCAGTTTCATTGGGCCTTTCCCTTCTTTAGGGTTTATTCCCAGAAGATCTCCATTGTTCTTTTGTTTATGTACAGTTCTCATCCATTTGCAGTCCTCAAGGACCGCTTCCATCAATAGGGATTTGTCATTTGCGTCTCTTCTTGCTAGTTCACTGAGGCGACTTTTCCAGAGTTGTGTTAATTCTGCTCCTTTGTTTATTTGTATATTTAAACTCTGCAAAGACTCTTCCATGTGTACTTTTGCCTCTTTTATTTGTGTGTTGCTGGTAATCACCTCTTGAACGGAGTCTTTAATCACCTCGTAAAGTTTTTTAAAAAAGGGGCCAATGTAATATTTAGCAAGGCCATGATCACTTTTTGAATGTGCTCCATATCCTTTTCTCTTCCAAGTTTACAGGCTTCAGTTGTTATCTGTATAATAATATGTTCATCCAGTAGCTCTCCTGTGCGCAGGCTAGCGTCTTCCGATGCTGGTGTCTCGATCATTTTTTTTGCTTTTTGATCCTCATAGTTTGGTACTTTTAAGATTTGATCTTTCTGTGGTTCATCCTGCATAGATGGATTTCCTTCTTCGGGGGTTGGTGTTGGAGTCATTTTCATTGATGTTTGACTCCCCTGGTGTTTAGTTGCTATCATGACAGAGTCCTCCACCCCAAAAGATCTCCCTTCGGCTTGATCTTTGTCCAGTGCTGCCATTCTCTCGTTTATTAGGGAGAAGCTCTTTCTTTTCTCTCTTTCGATTTTCCACATCAATATGGTTATATCTTGCAAGATTTTATTTGCTAGACTTGAATTGCTCAGGTTGGCTGGTGGTCAATCGAAGTTCCCATTGGTACCAAGTCTTCCGGATATAATCGTCCTCCCCGATTCTCTCTGTACTTGTTTGTCATTGCGTACAGGGGTGGGGTGCGTTTTTATTAATTTCATTAAGGGCACTTAGATGTAAGCTCCCTATTTCTCATTGGCATTTTGTAGTCGTAGCCCTTCCATCCATCTGGTTATATTTTTGATAGCTTTTTCCCTTATGATCTTGATTTGAAAAGGCCTTCCTATATGGCTGGAGGAAGATAACAAACATTTCTGGGGTTGCCTCCGTAGTGTCAGTATGTTGTGACTTTTCTCCCAAGGCGGTAGAGTCCTGAAGGACTTCTTCCAATTGACCTAATTCAATCACGTCCCACTGTTCTCCATGTTCCCATGATGCCTCTAATGCCTCTAATAATTGCGGTTCCCTAGTGGTACTGTTAAGAGGCTCGGAGGCATGGCTGGGTTCCTTTATCAAATCAGCTCTCCCCTCTGCCGGGGGGTCATGTTGGTCTATCATGCCCTCGCCAGGAGAGTGTGTAGTCAAATTTGAGTTTCCGGCTAATACACCATCGATTTTATTAGAGGGGTACTGCCTATCACTAAGAGCAGTCGGGAATAATTCCAAACTAGGCGGGTTCTAACTGGCCTCGGTTTCACATCTTGGCTCAATAATCTCACTTTCTCACTTTTGATGTCTGGTCTTCGATCGTCGAAAGCTTTCTCAGGAGGAACCCCCGAGGGCATGCTAGGTTCATCCAGCCCTCTTTCAGACTCCTTCAGCGGGATAGAGCCATATCTTGGAGTCGTTTCGTCTGAAACACCAACAATTTGTTCAGCCACTTTCCACTGGCCTGCGTGTATGTCAGACGGCTTATGCATTACAGGGTCTAGAAGTGGGTGGTTTAAAGTCTCTGCTGCAATAGGGATAGTACAGGCCATGGGTTGATCAGGAGATTTTGGAGCCAGCCGCATATTATCTTCCTTATCCAAGCTCAACAATTGGTGGCTTGCCATTTCCGTGTTGGCCAAGATTGCCCCCACAGATAAACTATTGCGCTTTTTGGTACAAAAGGGTAGCCGGCTCTGTTTAAGCATTGATGTTTTCAGTGTATGTTCCGGACTCCCATTTACCTCTGGGAGTGATGCAAATCTTTGCCTTACCTGGAGTCGAGTTCTCAGTGCAGTAGCTTGAAGATCCGGAGTTACGGGAGCCGACTTCATTCCGGTGTGCATCTCCTCTTAATGATGCCTTAGTTTCGGTCGAGTTGGGCAGCCTACAGCCAAGCCAGAGCAAGCAGCCAAACAGCTCAACAGCAGTAATATCCACCTGAACGATGCCCTTTGCGCGCTCGGGCTTAGCGCCGCAAGGGTGTCTTGGTGCTAGTTATGTAGCACTTCCTGTAGGCGTCTCTCGTGGCAAAGGGGCGGGCAGGGGCGGAGCCAACCAGCGCAACGACACTCTCTCCTGCACCGCGTCTTCCTTTTCCTTCAATTCAAGCCGCGTTACCCTAACACCTCCAAAGTCCTCCAGATGGCTGGCAGAGGGCAGGCGAGGGGGTCACAGCCACAGCTCAACAGCATTAATATCCATCTGAACGATGCCCTTTGCACTACTTTATGCTCTTGTTTATCCTAGAGGAGGTGAAGGGCTTAAGACGATAAGGTAAAGCAGCACAAGAAACCCTGGTATTGCAGAAGAATTGAGGAAGATGGCTTTGCTGACGCAGCTTGGAGTTGACTCAAGAGTTATTAGTTCCAGAAGCCATAAAAAGATAATTGTATTTGGTAACCCAATAATCCAGGAACAACGAAGAAAATAAAAATAACTAAGTGAGGTATAAGGATAATAAATCTACTAGTCGCCAATATTAATGGCCGCAAAATTGAAGGAACACCATCCAGTTTATATGGCATTCACATCAGTGGGAACACGTTTGCTCAGCTAGCAAAACCTATATTGCCCACTCCTGGGAAATAATATCCACTGGGAGGCCATTACGTTATGCTTGAAAGACCAGCGCTGGGGCACACAGAAAAACCTGCTGATAAAAACGTGTTTTGCCATTTCGTATTCTTAAGAAAAATGTGAGAGTCCTGGTGAAAAGAAATATTTTGGACTTGTTGAATGTCACCTGGAGATGGGAGTAGGCCCGTTGGTTGTTCAGTGAGAGGATTTTCCTCCGAGGAGGGAGCCTACCACTTGCTTATGTAGAAACTCCCCATTATGTTATGTGATTGGACATTTGTATAGCGCCTTTTACCATTGGTAGGATTCCAAAGCGCAGTGGATTGAACGCCCTCAGGAACCACAGTCCAGGTCAGTGGAGGAAGTAAAGCACTACTTGTGTGCACTCGGAATGGGTACAGCCAGCGTGCAATAGGTGGTGTTAAGCTGCATGCTAGTGCTAGATGTGATGCAGTGGTTGTGTGAGATCAGTAGAAGGTGTGCAGCAAGATCAATGGACTTGGTTATCTGCATTCTGGCGGTGCTGGTGTTTGAGAATGAGATTATGTGTGCAGCTAGACTGATTTTGAGGGGGTGTAGCTGCATTCTCTTGTTTGTTTGTGTTGAGGAAAGGGGATAGTGGTGTGTTTGAGTGTCTTGTACATCATCATAGCTGGGGCATAGATCCACACAATTATGAGAAATTTCATGTGAGGGTTTGACCCCCCCTGCTTGGAAGCATTCAAAAGGTGTGAAACATTGAAAAGACATGGCTGCTGTTGGTTACTGAACAGAAGGTAAAATCCAAATGTAAGTGTGGATAACATGCAACATCTGATAATGTAGAGGGGCAAAGAAAATGGAATTCATTCACAAAGAGCACTAAGGTTTGGGGGGCCTCTGGAACAAAGTCAGAGAGTGAGGTGTTTAGGCAGTGCACTATACACCCTTTAATTTGGAAGACAATACATGCCCTAGCACTGAGAACATATTAATTACAAGTTCACCACTTCAACATTTGGTCGAGCTCTGTGCTGGCCCCAGATTTAGGGTGACCAGATTCTCAAAATAAAAAACCAGGGCCATCCACACACATTTAACTAAAATTAACACCCACCAATAACCCCTCTAATCCCCCGAAATCGTGACCCCACACTATTTTGAGCACTTCTCCTGGATACAACAAAACAAATAGTGCGATTTTTACTGTGAATATAACCCAGCCTTTGCTCCGATTGATATTTCAATGTGCTTATTTGCAAAGGTGTCTGTGGTGGAATCGGTTAATGCATGGGGCTGGTATCTCCAAGGCAACGGGTTCGAGCCCATAGAGTTCTCTAAATTGTACTGCAATATTCTGATTCTTTAAGCTATTTATTTCGCTGCTGACTGTGAAATGGTGGTAATTTCAAGCAGTTAGCTGGGATTGTGGCAATGTTCGCCCTCCCTTTACCAAAAACCGTGATGAGGTTTTTAAATAAAAAAATCTCTCAGGACGAGGGGACAGAAGGTCAAATTACATGACGGTCCAGGCAAAACGGACACATCTGCTCACCCTAAGCAGATTGAATGTAGTTTCGGAAACTGATCAAGGGCACTCGTTAGAAGACCATTCTCCAAAACTATGTGTAACCCCTGCATGTCAGTTTCTGCCTCGTTTCCACAACAGAGTTCTTTTCAGGTATTGCTTTGTGGCTCCCTCTGCCACCAGAATTACACTACATAGCACGTAATCTAGACAGTGGTTAGTGGTCTGTAAGACACCATTCCCTTGCCCTACATGGTGACTACCCGATCAAGACTGCAGCTGAGACCGGTGGCCTGGTCCTCATGAACCACACAGGATACCAGGCACTCTATCCAGTCGATACCAGCACCCTCCACCCTCCACCCCCACTGCAGTTCCCCCTATGGGTCTGGTGGCTGTTCATCCCACCCTTGGGGTTCATCCGCCCTAGCACTTAGCCTGAGGTCTCCTCTCTTGGCTCCCCTTGGCACTTCCTTCCCGGGCCCCCACCAGCACTTGTCTGTTCCTTGCCCTGCGCCGCACCCATCCCCATTTCATGCACTTCTCTTCACTGTACTTGCATGTCCGAATGCCACAAGGCCTGGTAGAACCACAATTGTAGATGTACTGTTCTTGCCAATGTTATTTAGTCCCCTTGTTCCCTCCCCACTTTGCCATTTGGCCCTGGAAACACCATTCTGTTGTATAGGCGCCTAACAAATGCTCAATAAATACAAATAGAAAATACAAAGGAAGGCATGCCCTTCATGGCTCAGAGTTTGGTTTGCTAGAGCTGCCCATCCTCTACACTTCAGGTCAGATTCCTCCCACTTGTAAGAGTGTAATTTTAGGTGTTATTATTACCCAATTTAAGAGTACTCAAGATATCGACATCAGATTAATGATGGTCTGCGTCAGACTTGCAGGGATTTGAACAAGCGAGGTGGAGGCTGGCCTTAGGTCTAAGGTGAATCCATTAACTAGTGAGATATTCTATGGTAACAGCTCTCTTGCTGCCCAGGACAGCTTTTAACATGAACTCTGTCGCTACTAAACCAGTTTTCATATGTAACACATCAAACACTACAGCTACCTTTGCAGGCACTGCCTAGAAGACTCCTATCAAAAGTGAAGGGTTGCAGTTCTAATCAGAATGGAAAGAAGACCTTGAGCTTCACTTTATTGGAATTGCCAGATTCTGGGCAATACCTTAGCATCACCCAAAAGGAAGGCAAATAAATAAACAGATCAATAAATAAGCCTCACAGTCCAAAGGTTGCCAAATTGTCCCAAAGCCTTTACTGTATCCGAATCATTAAATAGGTGCATTATTAACCCACTTCTGAGATTACCTTTGTCTTTGTTGAGGGAATGAGTACTAACTGAACGAAAGATTTACCTCTGGTGCTAAACACTTCTGACTGGACGACAACATATTTTTAGTATCTGATAGGCAGGAAAAACACGTTAGCAAGTAAAGAGACTTTAGCCTGTGACAGCAAGTATGTATTCCTTTAGTTATTTACTGGAAAATAATTGGTCACATGGGCTGTTTAGGGACACACCTTGGCACAAAGATAGGAAATAAACATTGCATTAAAGCAAACAGCGCCTTTGACGATGGACCCTAGAGGAATTAAACCATGGCTTAAGTAGTGACCGGAGTTACAGTTTCATTCATTTCAGACAATTAATGTCAGATATCATACAAAACAAACTACGAGAAAGCACAGATCTTTCCAAGGCCAATTGCATTCAAATACATTAAGAAATAGTAAGTAACCCGTTACCGGCAAGTAGAATTTAAGTAACAGTGGCGTTCATTTTTTAGGAGCTGAAACTAAGAAACATACAGAACAGCTGATTGCAAGGATTACCCAACTATAACACACTACTGCCACCTAATGCATGCCACAATATTACTATATAGAAGGCACGGAAGGTCGGTCCTGCAGCACCCGGGCTCCGGAGAAGCAGAATTACATCACTTGAAATGTTCCCAGCGACATTCATCGGGTGTGTTTGGCAAACTTCATTCAGCCATAATGAAATGCTGGTTATCATCATATTCCACAACTCGCTTGATGGCTAGGAGGCAGAAGAGGGGGCCGGGGGGTGACAGTACAGCTGTTATGCTATGCTAATATGCTGCCAAACTGCCCAGAATCACAGCCGTTGTATTTTCAGAGCACCTAGGCTTGACTGTGCAGTGGCGTACTGGACCCAGCCAAGGGCATCTTTACCATAGTCTGCTCCAGGAATGAAAATTAGCATGGGAAAGCGGGAAATAGATGCTACAAAACACAGGGCAGGAGTGAAGGAAGGATGCAGCAGGGGAAGGAGTTCGGTCCTGCTCAGTGGACCATAGTTCTGCAATAGAGAAGAGGCTGATATGTTCTAAAGTGTTCTGGTAATTAGGCTGTGTTTCTAAGGCAGATGTGGATAATTGTAAGGTACTGTTGGATCCAGGAGGGCTCGAGAGTGTGCTCGTGCAATCCTGTAAGTTTGGTGGCTTATTTGCCTGGGCATCTCCATATGTTGCAGCAAACATCCGCATGTTAATCCTATAGCTGCCAACTGAGCGATGAGTGGCACAGTCAAGAATAGACTGTGCATAAAGTGAATGTTGTTTGTAACAGAAAGTAAGGGAATGAAGTGGTCAAACTAATACAGTGACATTGGAGAAAAAAACTGCTACCTTGATGTGGAAAAGTTATTAAAAATGTGTCCCATGTCATTTCGTGCTAGACTATTTTAGATTACAGGGAGACAAGTTGGTGCCTTACATTGTGGTAAGCTACCAGAGTATAGTAACGCTTTTATTTTTTATTAAAATGCTATTTTGTTTAGAGAAAGGCTGAAGAATATACAATCCATCTAAGCAGACAAACGGAACACACAGACAATTCCATAAATAAAAAAAATAATTAAGTCACTGACCTTTTACCAAATCTAAAACATCAATTAAAAATGTAGTATAGGCAAGAGAAAGAAATCCGATGCATATATGAATCCATCTGGCCAACACTATCCTGCTCGCACATTCAGAACTTCCTGTCCCCGTTCTCCGCCTTCGATCACCTCTGCAATTCAGTTCTTCGAAACAAACATGACCCATGACCTAGGACCCCTACCCAAAATACGGACACCTACTCTACTCCTAGACTGCAAACATTCCCTTGCTGGCCACACCTCTGCACTGGACTCTACCAAATCCTCCTACTTCACAAACCTAATCTCATCCCCTTTTTGATCACCTGCACAAACTTTCAAGCTTTGCCAACACCTCCCAAGCTAATATCTATCACCTCCTCGATTTCTGCTAAGGACCTGGCTCACTACTTTTCCTCTAAAATCGCTAGAATTTGTGACACTCTCACAGCCCTTCCTCTCTCCCTCCCAAACACCCCTTCTGTCCACCACCTCGAACCTCTAGCTCTCTTATTTTCAACACTTCTCTCCAACCTCTCCCATTGAATTACCTGTCTGATTGTATGTCAGTTTTCTCACCATCTCGTTTCCTCCGATCCTCCTCGGCACTCATCCTCTCCAACCTAACCAGTTAATTAAGACTAGAAAGGTTGTTATCACCTCTTTGCAAAACATGCACTTGACTTTGGTTCGAGAGGTGTTTTTTGAATAATCATGGGGGTCCTGTCACCATTTCTCCTCTCACACCAGCCATTCTCACGAAGGAGTCATTCTGATTTAATACCCAGCTGGTTTTAAAACTTCTGTCTCCCTCTAATACCCTCAGGGTAATATTTTGTAGTTTGCAGGTACCTTTGGACTGACACAAGTTCTCTTTGTGAACTTGTACAGCCCCAATTATGACGAACCAGACTTTTGGAGTAGTTAGTCTTAAGTACTCAAGTTTTCAGATACTTCAGAGTAGTTATTTTAATATAATCCTTAATCTGAAGCTCGATAATTTTGTTACCGCCAAAAAAGGTGACAGTAACAGAATTACCAACACATTTTTACCACGCAGCCGAACACGTAATGAGGCCATTAGTCTCAATCACTTGCCCATATCTGTCTGAGCTCTTGAACTCTCACTCTTCGCTGAACTCTTGACTGACTGCTTCAAATCTGCAACTGTCTTACCCCTATTGAAGAAACCCTCTGCTCACCCAAACATCCCAGACAACTATTGCTCACTTTATCCGCTTCCCCATTCTTCAAAGGTCCTTGAGCGGGTGGCCTTCAACCAGACCACCAAGTACTCTGAGGATAATGGCCTTGGAGATCCACTTCAATTTGGCCTCCATAGTAAACACTCCACTGAGACTGCACTCATGCAGGTCTCCAACTTTCTCTCTGATGCTCACCACTCCAAATTCTCTTCTATAGTCATCCTTTTGGACCTTTCTGCTGCATTCAACACGGTTGAACACACAACTCTCCTCCCCGCTCTCCAGAAAAACTTCGGTCAAACCTATTTGATATTGATATTTTATTCTTATCGCGCTAGTACACAAGTGTTTCAGAGCGCGACAAGGCAAGGGAGTGGAGGGGAACAGGGGAGAACAAAACAAGAATGGTACTAGGCCCAGTGACATTGAGAACGCCCAAGTGCATGGGAGAGGGGGAGGGGAAAAGTGCATGGAAGGGGGTAGAAGTGGAAAGTGCAGAGCCAAGGAGAAACAGATACATACTAATAAATAAATAAATAACTAAATAAATAATAAAGGCAACAAACAGTGGTAGTGCAGCCAGCAATTGACAAGTGCTGGGTTAAGGCAGCAGACAGGTTAGGTCTGATAAGTGCAGGAAGAAAAAGGGGGGACTGTATGGGTACAGATACAGACCCCAGTGCAAGGGGTGGCCCGGAGGCAGTGCAGGAGGGTGGCAGGGTGAGCTGGTACCTGGGCCCAGAGGACAGAGGGTGGCCAGGTGCACGGTGCCAAGAGAGAACCGATCAGCAGGGAGAGGGGGGAGCGAAGGCAGAAGCAAAGAGGAAGGTCTTGAGGTGCTTCCGGAACCGGAGATGGTTCTCCTCAAGTTTTAGAGTGGCAGTGAGGCTGTTCCAGAGGGAGGCCCCAGCCAAAGACAGATCTACCCCTAGCTCGTTTCTTTGAAAAACAACTGACCCTGAGGGAGTTAGAGGTAGAGGAGCGAAGAGCTCGAGAGGGGAGGTATTTGCAGAGGGATAGCTGAAGGTATTTTGGACCCAGGCCCCAGAAAGCCTTGTGGACAATGCAGAGGGTTTTGAATTTAATCCTTGCATCCACTGGGAGCCAATAGAGAGATTTCAGAGCTGGAGAGATACGATCCCAGGGCTTGAGACCAAGGACAAGTCTTGCAGTCCTGTTCTGGATTTGTTGCAGAGAGCGGAGAGTAGAGGCGGGTAGATTTAGAAAGAGGCTGTTACAATAGTCCAATCTAGAGAGAACCAGAGCTTGGGAGACCATGAGCTTCTGGGGGAAGGAGAGGAAAGGCAGAGTACCTCTGAGAAGGTGCAGTAAGAAGTTTGACTTTTTAGAGACATCAGAGATGTGGGCAGAGAAGGAAAGTGTGGAGTCAAAGATGACCCCGAGGTTCTTAGCCTCGCAGATGGGGGTAGGAGGGCCAAGGGAGGCCAGCCAGAGAGTGAGGGGAAAGGATGGTGAAGGTGTGCTGATGAGAAAGATCTCCGTCTTGCTGGCATTCAGACAAAGATCACTGGCGGCACACCAATCTTGAATGGCAGTTAGTAAATAAGAGATGAGAGAGGTAGAGGAGGTGGGCGAGGGCAGCCTGAAAAGGAGTTGTGTCATCAGCGTAGCACTGGAAATTTGAGCAGAAAATGGCAATGCAGTGGGTGAGAGTTGCCAGGTATTAGTTGAAAAGCCAGGGCGAGAGGTTAGACCCCTGGGGAACACCACAGGTAGAGAGGAAGATAAATGATAGGAAGGACCCAAGTTGGACCTGGGAGGGTCGATCAGAGATCAGGGGATGCCCATAGGTAACCCCTGCCTGCACAGTCAAGCGAATCACACCCCTTGCTATAGGGCCATTCAACACTCCACCTTCACTCATGGGCTTCAAGCTTAAAGAGTTGTGCCCTGTCCAAAAAGGAATAATTTTGCTGATCAGAGATGAGAAACAGGTCCGGTCTTACAGGTTCTCTGCAGGATTTTAAACATCTTTTCATGACTAACTTTTCCCTGTAAGGAAGGTTTAAAAATGATACAAAGCAAGCAAAATGTTAAGTGAACTGATCTTTCATCTGATATTCATACTTTAAAGTTAGGGTCAGGAAAAACACCTACAGGAGCTACGGAAATAACTTGAAAATTGTAAATGGTAGATCTGTATAACACTGTCAAGGATGGGACAACACAAAGTGGGGTTCTCCAGGTGGTTCCTGCACCTCTGGATGTGGATTTCATCCAACAGAGAAAAATAATCGGAAATCATACTCTTACAAGTTTCTGTCCCTCCAGGGATGCCCTCTCTAATAACCAAAGTGACCAACACAAATGTCCAAACGTACTCTTATCAAGTCCTCCTGGCTTACCCTTCTCCTACAAAAGAAAGGTTCTCGAAGTTTGTTCAAAACCTAGCTCAGCAACGTCCGCCCCTAGTCTACAAATACATCAAGAAAATTCCCTGGATATCTCTTTCGAGGGTGCCTAGACCTCTTCAGGCTCTTCTTGTGTCTTCTCTTTGAATTAAGTCCTTCCTCTGCGTCTCAGTTATTTCTCTGGACCTCGCCATAGCCTCTGGTATTCTTGAGATATACTTTGATAGATCTTTGATAGAATTGTCCAGACCTTACCACAGTCTCTCAGCACATCATTACTTCCTAGGCCAGGGCACTCTTGGGGTGGTCATGAATAGTCCCCAGGAGCAAGATGGTTTTATGTTGTGCGTGCTGTATTGATGACTGGGGGTGCGGCAAACTTGAGTGCGGTATTACAATCTTATATATATTGAGTGTAGTTAATTGTGGATGGGCTATGTTAACTTTTTTGTGCTACTTTTTGGTTTGGACTGATGCACATTAACTTGCATGCATGCAGAAAGATAAAAATGTTAAACCCACCAAACAGACAGTTCACACATCGGGAGCTTTGAAGTACATGGAAAATAAGAGACAGGAAGGGTGTTTTGCACATGCAAGGAAGAGGACTGGTTATGGAGAATAGGTATGAAACATACATGCACATTGATGCAAATATATGGGGAACCCATGAACAAATTAATAAAAGAACACGGTAATAGGGGCTGTTTGCAAAATGCACTTTCACTTTTGAGAAACTGACTCTAACGTTTCCAGAGGCCACAGAACAACTAAATAGGTGACATTAACCTTCGGGGTCAGCGCAGCTGAAGAAGCTGACCATCAGTTTTTATGGTTTGATAAATATCGCAGACGGAAGATACAATCTCCTGATGCATGAGAGCATGACAGGAGGGGTTTCATTGTTTGTTCTGTTCAGCCGTAAACCACGGGTGACTCAGTGCTCATGGCTAACGGGACTGAAACTAGGAGTTCCTATTGTATTTTAGATGTGTTGTGTGTGATAAAATGGCAGTTATTTAGATTAGAATGTTTGTGTGGGGAATGAGATAGTATCGCTAACTCAAAGAGAACTTATTTACCCAGCCTCCCTTCATATCGCTTGGAATATTGATGCAAAACCATGTTAAAGGTTAAAAAGGCTTAGGCCAGTTATTACTAGTAATGACTTATGTTTGCATACAAATGTATAACTGGGTGATGATGTCATAACCTACCTCGGACAAATCCCAAGAAGAGGTGTGTTCTACATGTGATCTGAAGAAGGTAGTTAAGATAAAACTGGGCAATGAAATGTAGGAATTGGGGGAGAAATGAGATTTCTTTGAAGAGGAGTTGTCCAATCACATGTGTGGGGTAGATTGTAATAAAGTATCCGGTAGTGTTTTAACTTTTGCAAAAATGTATATAAGATGTCAACTGATGTGGTTTGTTGAGACTTGGGTTAGTTTGATCTTACAACACCATCAAACTGCTCCACCGAAAAGTGTACAATAAACTTGCTTTATATACAAAACGTTCACTTGTTCTTGGTGGGCCTGCTTGGATTGACGGGATTAAGGGGCCCACCCTTACAGCACTCACTCCACCCCCTGAATTTTCCAGCCCTCTCCATTGCCTGTTTTCTTTATCAGATAGAAAGAGTATTTCCCCCAGCTCAATCTGGTTCCTTGTCAGGCAGTTAATATTCTCACCCTCCTGCCAGGGGTATCTCCTTGTCAAGTTTCTTCCCGTTCAGGCTTCCCTTTGGATGGCACAGTCCTTCAGCCTTCCAAATCACTTTTGTTATCTGTGGCAACACCCCACTGTGGGTCCTACATCCTGTCCAAGATGGATACTAATGGTGGTGCTTCTGATTTGTATTTAGCAGAGTTTCCGATCCAGCAGTGCAAGCAGAGCGACTACCTCAGTCCAAGTACAGTCTACCTGTTTCCCCGGAGAGTTAACACGTCTGCGTCCTCTGAGCTTGTCCCCCTTAGTGATTTTCCCTGGCCCTTTTTATACACCTGGATCACAGGATCTCTGTGTAAGATGGGCCGGGATTGGTCTTATTCATTATTGCCCTGTATTAGGTCTTTTGATTGGCCCTTTTTCCATTGATCTTTTAAAAATGGTTTGTAATTCCATTGTTGCCCTCCTCATTTTGGGTGAATGTTTTATTAACTGGCCTGTATTGTTCTCAATTACCTGCTCCCAAGTTTTAAACACACAATGTGAGCTGGGGGCCATCTTCATATCACTGGCATACTTGTTTGCAGTGTTTTGCAGTTGTCAGGGCATGTGGGAGAGCTGGTGTGGCATGTTCTCCCAGCACCCGATAGGCGGTCAGGATACTTCCATCCTTCTGAATATGCAGCTAAGTTCGTTCAGCCAAACACTTGGGGTCTGGGGAAAACTTTTGTTTGTGGTCTGCCTCTATCAGAGCCCAAGGCTGCTGGAACTTGTAGTTCTATTTCAACTGTTGAGGGGCCAGTGAATGCTTAGAGGAATTGTAGATGGGGCGACGAGCCCAGAGAATCCCACTCCATTCACGCACTGGGAGGTTCAATGGGTAGCAGCCAGACTAACCCCGTACCTGTGGATCAGCCTGTGTACTAAACCCCCCACTCCCTAAAGCCCTGTGTATTAACTCACCACAGTGCCCAATCTGCTGCATTTTATATCGACACCTTAGAATCGGTTAGTCTTTTACTTTTGTGACCAACTAAGCCAGCAGATCTTTGTGGCTCGTATGACCCAATTTCTTTAATACAGACAATCACATCTAGACAAAGCTGTGGGATGCAGATTGCTTCCGTAAATACCCCAGATTTCCTTAAACGATTAAGCCAGCTCCATTCCTGGTTGTTCTAGGTCCTACAATCTACGTTATCTTTTGTCATTTCTCAAGCAACTTCAACCTACAATTTTAGCCAAGTCGCCCATGTTGGATGTAGAAAAAGGCATTTGACTCAATTGAATGGCTTTTTATTTTCTCAGTACCTAGACAGATGAGAGTCAGTAACACCTTTCTTTCAATGGTATGACTTTTGAGGGCAGGCTATACTCTTCAGGAGCTGTGTGTAGCACTGGCAGATCTCAACAATTCAAACAGCTGCAGCACCAACAAGTGTGCTTGTGATGTGTGCACAAAGCATGCACATGGAAATTGTGCGCTCAAAAGGTACACTTTAGAAAAAGCATGAAAAGGGTTAGGTTTTTGTATGTATTCTATGGTGATATATACAGACATAGGGGTTCCTGGGAGTAAGGGCCAAAATGATGACTATCGGGATAAGGAATTCAAATACGGACTGCTGGAATGAGGGCTCATGCTACAGACTTTATGAGGAGGCTCACATTTGGGTTTCTGGGCTGAGGGCTCAATTGAGCACTGCAGTTACAAGGCCTCCTATTGTGATTGCTGGAGTCAAGAGGACTCTTTGGTGAGTCAGAAGGACACAGACTCTATGATGACATGATGCACAGCATTTTTTTAAAGTAACAATATAAGGCCTAACTTTCCCTATCTCTATGGGTAGTCCCTACCTAGGTTTCTAACTAAGGTTCTTGTTCGTCACTCAAACGTCCAAAGAAATAAGTCTGCTGTTCAAAAACTACTGTAGCTGACCCTACCACTATGAACAATTACTTAGGACAGGACAATGACTCCCTTCTCCTGTGTGTACTTCTAGTACCATTCTGTATACTTCTCCATTGTAAACAATCAGCAAATAGTCTCTTGTGAGTTCTTGAATTAGTCACTTTACTGCTTCAAGAGGGTTACTGAGTTTACCCTCCTCTTTGGGAATCCCTTTTGGGGTTCTCTTATAAGAGCTATTGTCCTGATTGTTTGTCTCAAAGTATCCTTGTAAGGTATTATCACTTTGATAGGCTTTCCCTCTTGGGCAATTGTAGCTCAACTTGTTTTGGTCTACTTGACTTTGTATGTGGCTCAGTTGTCTATTTCCTCTAAACTTTGAGTCATTTCTTTCTTTCTCTTTGGTACTGTATTCTTCTTGTAGAAGATATTGAGTTGCTTTCATTTCCGGTTTAACTCTGTTTTATCATCTCTACTGAGACAAGTTATTTGTGTGGCATATGGATTATCCCCCAGGTCCTCCCGTGCTTCCTGTTCTCCCCGTTACCTTCATTCTTGATGGAGAACGTCTTTGGGAGCTTCGTTGTTTCATTGTTTCGAGACCTCCTCCTGGGTCATAGACCACCCTTGCCTTTTCTATGCTGTTGTTCCTCTCCCCCGGTCACTCATTTTATCACACTATCCCAATGCTTCAATGCGGGATCGGACACCCTGCATCTCGTTATTGGCGGTTGTCTAGGCGATGGTTTGTGGATCAGCTGTCCACCATGAATTCTCCTTCGTGGTCTCGCTACCACCTTCTCGCAGGCTCCTGCCCTGCTAGTTTCTTGAATTCGCCGTAGCTTTGGCATCCTGCTCTGTGATATCGAGCGAGTTTGAAACTTGCAGGCTTCCTGGTTTCAGTCTTTCCCAGGTTCTACACAGCTTGGGAGCTTCCCAGGCCTGCGTATATGTTCCTCTCTCTCTCCTTGCTGCCTTCTCTCTGAGACACGTTAATACAGGTTCTAGTCCCAGTGGATAGCATATATTGATTTAAAGGGACATGCTCCTCTTCCATAAGATAATGGCATCTCTCGGGTGTCTCTTCGTCCAAGTCATGGTATTTCATATTTCCTGGTATTTTTGAACATCTCATTTAGGCCTCAGTATGCTTTAGGCAGTTCCTCACAGGAACAGGAGTCCTTGTCCCCCAATTGTCCCCTAAGGGGAGTCTCTCCCAGTAAGGCCCCACTTGCCTGCACCCCTAGACAGGGTATTGCGGAGTGGGCTCAACTCCGTAGGCTCACTGGGGGGAGGGGACTCAAATCTAGAACTGCAAACTTTCAGAAAATAAATTGAGGACACTGGATGTCATTTTTTGAAAACAGTCAGAGAGGCCGAGTTTAGCAAGCCCCTAGCAGCCTTGGGATGGAGTCCACCCCCCCCCCCTCACAGAACATAAAGCAATGGGTTGAAAAGGTGAATTTTAAAGCTTTTTCTTTTCAATAACATTGGCTAAAAATTGATTAGTTAGGAGACTATTCTAATGGGCTGTTAATGAATTCATCCAAAACTACAATATTTTCATAACGCCTAAAAACATTCTACCCCTGCTGCAGCAAAGACACGTATGTGCCCTAACCATCAGCATCATATATGGCAATTATAAAGCATGCATTCACAAAACATTATTTTGCGTATCACTACAGGGGCAGAAATTCTCCCACCCAGGCAGTGAACATTGGCATGACTCTTCCTCTGGTCAAAATTGTGCATTTTACAGAACATCTCTGAGACGTTATAGGAAACAAGTGAGAGGATTTAAAGGCAGCTCTGACCTAAACTTCTTAGCAACAGTCTGACAATCTGCTCAGCTACTTTTGAAGCTTTCTGCTTTAGGATTAGTCACTCAACATTCAACAAATTTAACGGTGTACTCCTGATGCTGCTCAAAACGTTGTATAACATTTAAATCCACTAGTGATTCCCTCGCTCCTGTCTCAGCCCCCATAGACCCTCTTTGCACAGCCTATGCTAAAGCCAAAACTAGTGGCATTGGCATTGCTGGTTTAGTTTTTATAAAGCATTTCTTAGGATAGTCACTGTTTTATCCACTCCCAATTTTGACACTTAAGTGCACTGAAGCACAGAGCAAGAAGATGATATGCCCAGAATCACTCAGTTTCACTCAATTCGTTTCTCCCGTTCCCAGATGACTTACCTGTGACTCCAACAGTTGGAAACATGTACGTATTATCATATCACGAAAACATTTACCACATATTTTTGATACTTTTGAGTAAACACTGATTGATTAACCTTGGCACAGGATGCCACATATCTTTTGTAGACCTATCCCCCTGGGAATCTCCCTACCTACCAAACAACGCAGGCTATCATTTATTTGACTTTTGTGAACCTGGCAAATTATAAGAGGATACAGAAACATGTCAAGCAAATCAAGTAAAATTAGAACAGAGAATAAAGATCTTACAAAAGCAATGTAGTGAAAAGGGTGGATTAAAACATTAGAAATGCAGCTATGGTATTCAACAAAGTGGCACGTCAAACACAAGGGAGACAAAATGATATTATTTAAGATGCGACAAGGTGACAAACTTGATGAATCAAAACATACTTTTGTATAGCAACATATATGGTGAACCGATACATTTGAAAATAAAAGGAGACCACACACGCAAAAGCTGGAGTCCCAGGTTGTAAAGCTGGGGACAGCAGTAAACACTTGCAGCTTCACTCTTCTGAATGTGAATTGTCCCTTCTATAACTCATCTGGTCCAGTGTTTATGAAGTTAATGCCAGCTATGAAGACTAGTCACCCAAAAAAGTGCCTGAAACACCCCCTACAATCTCTGTTTAAAGCACCAGCCCAGGGCAAAATAAAAGAGAGAGAGAGAGAGAGAGAGAGAGAGAGAGAGAGAGAGAGAGAGAGAGAGAGAGAGAGAGAGAGAGAGAGAGAGAGAGAGAGAGAGAGTGTGTGTGTGTGTGTGTGTGTGTGTGTGTGTGTGTGTTTTAAACAAAGCAATGTGTATATGATTGAACAGAGAGAAATCATTCTGGGTAGCATTTACCATGACATTTTTACAAAGCTTCCTAACCTCCAAATCAAGCAGCGAGATTACCAAAGGTTGCAGCACTTTAAATCTGAAGCTCCGGTACCCAGATACCATAAAAAGAGACATTATTGGTATTGCTCTGGAATCAAGGAAATGAATAAGCGATACAATCAGTAAGTACATCACCTTCATTCTGTAAATAAAACCAACGCAAAATGTGCTTAACAGGCTTTCTTAATTGCTCATTTAGGGTTTCAAATGTGGCATCCCCTGTGAAAATCTAAAAATTAAACCAGTAATCATAGCTTTAGGATTTTGCCACAGTACGAAGCAGCAAGGAAGGACTGATAGTATGTAAATATTCCCTAGGCAGGCACCAGTCTTAAATTAAACGCTGTGTCAATTTAAACGCGTTTTTTCTTTCCAAAGACAGACCTCTTTAAAAGGTGTTAACTTCGCAATGATATTTTACTCTGCTTTTCGCTCTTTGGCAAGGGGCAAGACATGCGCTTAGGGAATAATGAAGTTCAAGGAGTGATTCCCGTTATTCACCCTGTATTATAAACTCAGGGAACTCACCCATTGTATTTGCATTAGGAAAAATATCTATTGTAATCTAGGCATACACAGATGCATCAGAAGGGTGAGTTAAAGGGCCCCAAAGATGATTTTGAAATGGGGTAAGCCTCCATGCACCTTCAGCCAGTCTTAAAATCAGCCATTATAGAGGGAGGTCAAGTAGAACCCATGTAAGCAAGTAGCTCTGCATAAAATCAAAAAGAGCATTTGGGCAAAATAAGAATGAACATACAAAAATCTTTTATGGGCAGCCTCTCCATATAAAAATGTGTTTGTGTGTTGAGAACGCCACCTGGGGCTCTGGGTACGACAGTGAACAGCCCGGCCTGGACTACCCGTCCATGACATCCTTAGCTAACAGGTACACAGACCATGCAGAGCTGTGGAGCAGACGATCATGAAGGAGGAGAGATTACCTCAGATAAACCGAGCCTAGGCAAGCGGGTGGCAGGCCAGGATCAATGCAGCAAGCATACAGCATGAAGCAAAGAATGGACTCTTCTTGACTGCACACTGGTCAAGTGTGCTTTGGAAGAGCGAGTGTACTCTGGTCCTTGGAAAAAGTTCAACAATGTTTGTTGTACCTAGCCACAGCTAGCAGCAGGGCATGCCCACCACTGGGCTTGCTGAAATATTAGCAGCACTGACTGAACACAAAGTTAAAATATAGTTACGGCAAACACCACACTCTCATTACATGGAGCTCTACTGTAAGCAAATGATCCCCACACAAACACGTCTCTGAGTTCTGCATAAATGACACGAGAGACTCAGCAACCTATTAGTGCTTAGGATGACAACACATTTATGCAAACAGTTATATCGTGGCACAGACTGGTCCCTGCGTCCTGCTGGTCATGGTCCATCAACAGGGCACGTCTTAAAAGGAGCTGCGCTTAATACCTTAGTTCTTGTCTTTGGATGCTCAACAGTGTTCACATTTATAGGGGTCTTTCCCTTCATTTTCAAAAACTCTGATATTTTACTTTTTGTTTTGGATCCCTCACACATTATTCCCCTACTTCTGGTTGGGGTAAACATGTTGGCAACCATTTTGATTAATAAACATAAGCCTGATGCACTTCCTTTAATGGATAATATGTCCTTTACTGCGTTGGATTCTCTGGTCAGTTGGAAGGAGTTTTGCCATTTGAGTGTTCATGTCTGTCAAAGTAGGACTCTGTTGTACATTGTTAATCTTGTAACCACTTTGTAAAGACTGCGTACCTAGCTGCCCAATGTGTTAAGTTGCCACAGTCAGAGATTTCTGGGGTTTTGTTTAGTAAAATGGTCGTGCAGTCTAGGTTTCTGTACTTGTTTCTTAACGTTCCAATGTATGTTTCGAAAGTCCTTTTCTACAAATTGCACTCAAAAGTTTTGTTAATGATTTGGGTGGGTGAACAATAATGTCCTTTCTCAAAAACAGAATATCCAGAGTGCACTGGGGGGACAAGTTCTCCCTTGAAAAAGAAATCCTCTGTGGAGTTCCCCAAGGGGCCAGTATGTCACCCCTACTGTTCAATCTTTACTTAAAATACCTATGCCTTGTTCTAGACCACATAAACACCTATTTCACTAACTATGCTGACGACACACAGCTTGTATTCGAACTAAGTGGCAATTATCAGAAAGATAGCGAGCAACTTACCACGATATACAACCACGTGGAGCAATGGATGGACACCAATTGGATGTGCCTTAACGGAAAAAAACGGAACTCATGATTTTCGGCTCATCCTCTGCTCGTGCTAAGCTACCCGCATCCTACACATCCTTCCACATTAAAGATACCCCCATTCCGGTCCTAAGCAAGGTTAAAACCCTAGGTATGCTGCTAGAAGCATCGTTGGGTGCGGACGCCCAAGTACAGTTCATCCAAAAAAACTGTGCCTACCACCTCCGTCTAATAAAAGCCATCAGACCTTTCATATCCGAGGAAAATTGTGCGACCATAGCAAGAGCCACCATCTTATCGCGCCTTGACTATGGCAACGCTCTAGTCCTGGGAGCCTCCAAGCAATGCCTACAAAGCTACCAAATTGTACAGAACAACGCGGTAAGAATTGTCAAGCTCAAAACTAAAACAGAACATATCAGCAACTCCAGAAGAGAGCTTCATTGGCTGAAAATCGAAGATAGGGTGCATTTCAAAACCTTAACCATCGTTCACAGATGCATCTACGGAAAGGCACCAACCTACTTAAAAACTAGGATCAAACCATACGTTCCTAATAGAACACTGAGATCATCCCAACTTGTTAAAATTGCTACGTCACCTCACAAACTCAAAAGTGGCTTAGGTAGAGCCTTTCCAACCCTTGCAGCCAACCTTTGGAACAACCTACCAGACCACCTTAGACTGGAAACCAACTACTCGCGTTTTCGCAAACAGGTAAAAACCCATATCTTCAAATAAACGGCCATCACGGCATATGCCTCAGTTAGCTTAATTCTATGTGACTGTCCCGTCTGCTCTGTCTAATCACTATCTGTTCCGTCCGTTCTCGTGTCCTTGTTTCTGCGCCCCGAGGCTCGCGAGCTACCGGCGCAATATAAATATTAAATAAATAAAAAAATAAATAAACAATCCCTGATGAAGTGCGATGTATTGCTGAGATCATAATCTGATGGCAGTTTGGTTGTTCCTGAATTTGAATTATATTAGTGGATGTCTCGAGTCTCATCCGTTTCTTTTTTGTTGTGATACGGTCCTGAATCGGATACATGTGTTCTTGGAACATGCCTTTGTGGCCCTGGACAATCACAGGCTGTTTAGGTTGTTCATCTCACTCATAGAACCGGCTTTTATTGTACAAAGGGAGGAGAGAAAGAGAGAGAGAGAGAGAGAGAGAGAGAGAGAGAGAGAGAGAGAGAGAGAGAGAGAGAGAGAGAGAGAGAGACTCACATCAGCTAGGAAAGGTCCTGAACTGCGTGATGCAAACCAGAAGGAGCAGTACACCAGAAAGAGCAGTACACACGTAAGAGTATCAGGCAATACGTCAAAGCCAGGGCCAGCGAATAGCCCAAGAAACCAAAATGGCCAGACAAAGTTGGTGGCGAGACTAGGGATAAGAATCCTTGGTGGACCAGGTGTTCAAGTAACGTCACCGATACCACTGATGACTGGAAGTACCAGTAGGTACTGTAAGGAAGGCATGGTATTGACGTAAAACGGACACAAGTGACTGTTTTACGTCAATACCATGTTCAAGGGGATTTATTGAACTTTCACAAGTGGTTGAAAAACGCCCATCTAAACCTAAATCTACAGATGGGAGCAAGCTACGACCATCAAATAATAATGCAGTCCTTGTGGAGTCTTGTCAGTCAAAATAAAAGGGCCTATACTAAAAAACCTATTGCCAGTCCATACTGCTAATTTACAAATAGTTTGGTGGAATGTTCGCGCAAAAGAAAGAAGTGTTCACAAAATGATAAGCCAGGATGTTTGTGCTGTTGGCCTCCCTTCCCCACGTTTGTAGCACAGGGAAAGGCGGTTTACTTGAGCCAAGCACACACTCTGGCTTCCTCGACACAAGGCTACAGTTCCAATTCCAGCATCAGGGCCTTCTGCGCCCAAGTCTCTTATCAAAGTCTCTTGATTCAAAGGGCGTGATGAACAAAACAACAATAGAAAGTTATTTTCTTCTTATAATGATGTGATTCGGGTGTATCTCCCTGAATCCCCCTCAGCCGGGCTCAGATCCCTTTATTTTCTGATTCCAAAAATATTCCTTCTTGGTTGACTCACGGTTCACACTAGATCCCCCTCAGCCGGGCTCAGATCTCTACTTTACATTCAATTAATCTCCCTCAGCCGCACTCAGACCAATTGCAGTTCACTTTATACTTATCAAAGACTTTCAATTGTGCACAGGGTTTAGCTTGACCTGTCGCAGGACCACTTTGATACAAAGTTCCCTTTTTACAATGCAGTTGCCATTCAGTTGGATACCTAACAGACCTTTGAATGAGCACCCACGTGGCACCGGACCACTCCGTACACGGTATCCTAGTTGGCTTTTTCAAAGTACATTAATTCCTTTAGTTTCCACTTGTTTGCGCCTCTCATCACATGCGCTTCAAACACTGTCCTTTATGGATTTCTTCCTTCAATGATGCCACTTGCAACCTCTGTTCAAACACAAGCTGATTTCGTATCAGTTTCTCCGTTTCACCGGCTGTGCTGCTTTTACTGTCATGACTTTCTTGAAGGAGTCACTCCTCTGGGCCTGGGTTACTGACACAGGAGCGCCCCATATACCTTTGCTGCACAGCGTAGGTTTGTTCAGCTTCAGTTCCCGGTCTTAGGCTTATCACATTCTGAGGCTCATGAAAGTAGTGGTTTCTGGAGGTCAAAGGTACTTCCCCCCCCTTGCAACCCTCTCCGGTCTTGCTGCCTTCCTCCTTGTGTTAAATCGCCATGTTGGAACTGTTGCTTCCTAGTGTGCTTTTCCTTGCGCCAAGTGTGCTTTCGTACTCCGACTTTTATCCGTTTGGGGGAAGTGTGATGGGAGTCAGGTGTGTGTAATGATCAGTAATTGCCTGATCTTGCCCGACCATGGTGGTGTGACATGTCAGACATACGGCTCTGGTGTTAGTCCGTTGTCGCTCATGATGAACTGTCCGTGAGAACGTTTTTGTGTTGTGTTGGGAAAGGGGGTCGGGGGCGGAGGGTTTGAGCTTCTAGATATTCTACCTTGTAGGATGGGGAAAAGGTGTTACAAAGATGGGGATACCACCTCTCACCCTTCAGTGTCCCACCTCTACTCCCTGAAGACCCCTCATCCAGGTGATCCTCCCACACTGGTCCACCCCTAGGAACTGGTTCCAATAGCGATGGCCGTGTCCTGGCCACCTAGATGACAGATCCCCAGGGACTAGCGGGTGAGACACCTTCAGGTTTCTCACAGTACGGTCGCGCGCAGGACGACGCAGAACGTGCAGAAACAGGAAACCACGAGAAAGGAGATGCTGAAGCAGGGGAGACGCCAGCAGACTGGACAGCGAAAGACCTACAACAACAAAAACTCCCACAGACCCACAGAGGTTCTCCAATCATCAGAAAGGTGACGGGTAGAACAAGAGGCCTGGCGAGACCCCAAAGGATCATCATAATAATCAGTTCACTCGTCCCAGTACCAAATCTGAAAAGGAGTTGATTTGGAGAAAAAGGGAACCCAAGAGGAATAATTGAATTAAACGAACTATTGAATGGGTAAATACCAAAGGAAAATTAGAATAGATAAAGCTACCCTGGGAAAGGGAAACTTAACTCGATATCCTGTAACATAGTCAAAATAAGTTTAAATAGGAAACGAGATATGAGCAAAAGTCTAAAGAAAGTTAGCAATCGAATCACAACTTAAATAAAGTATATCAAGAGACTGTAAAGGCCTACACTGATAATCCAAATCAGAAACAGGGAATAATAAGAGAATTCTTAGAGGGATAAGACAGGAAGAAAGAAAGCCAAGTAATAAGGAATTAAAGAGTTTAATGAGAAGAATCACAAGAGACTATTCATAAGTCATCTATTGAAAAGTCGGTACTAGGAGTACCCCAGAACATTGACCTCAGAATCCTTTTCAAGAGACTATTTTTGTTTTATTCACATACAGAAAATCTGGTACTAGGACCACTCTGTACACGGTATCCTAGTTGGCTTTTTCAAAGTACATTAATTCCTTTAGTTTCCACTTGTTTGTGCCTCTCATCACATGCGCTTCAAACACTGTCCTTTATGGATTTCTTCCTTCAATGATGCCACTTGCAACCTCTGTTCAAACACAAGCTGATTTCGTATCAGTTTCTCCGAAAGAAAGGAGTCATTCTCCTGAATTAAGTTAATTGTGCATAGTGGTAGTGTCAGTGAGGGTAGTTTGGACAGCAGACTTATTTTGTTTGGACAATCATGACTGAATGACTAGCACCTTAGTTATTAAAGTAGGCAGGGAATATTTATAGTTATAGAGAAAGGTCGGCATTATTCATTTTGCTTAATAAAACACGGACTACAATGCCCACAATGAGTCTGCGTCCTTCTTCTGACTCGCCACAGCAGGTAGACGCAGGAAATGTCCTTTAACTATATACATAAGCTTTCACTCTTCAAATTCCTGCATGGAGTGTACAACATGCTTTACAGTTTACGTTTGATTTACTAGCGATTTCTAATAGTTGCACCATGGGGCCCCATAGTGATGGTTTTTGGCACCTTGTGTGGATCTGTGAACTAATCATGCCTTTCTGGGTTGGGGTTTGTAAGCAGCGTAGTGAGTACTGGGGCAGGCTATCCTGTTCTTCCCTCTGCTTGGCGTCTTGGGCTTTACCAGGGATCGTCAGAGAAGTTTCTGCAGTTATTGAGATTGGTCTTCTGTTGACAAGATGCAAGTTGGCCATGTTGGGTTTCGTGGATTTTTATCTGTGAGAAATGGTTGCAAGACGTTGCATAATGTAATCTTATGAAGGAGACCTACTGTGAATTGATACAGTTCATGCCCAAGGATAAATGTAGCTTTTATTGTTATTTCTCTATGAATCACCGCCATGACCAGGGTGCATGTGCTGCTGCTTCTGCCAGGTCAACCCTTTGTCACTACCCATTTTATTGATGATTTGACATGTTTGATTACATAAGGTTTCTAATGTTTAAGTCCCATCTCACAAAACTCTTTTGTGCATACTTGTTTATTAAGACGTAGGCACCCCTTAATTCTTTCACAGCTACAAATCCCCAATCCTGGCCTGGCGTGCATTGTTCTTTTTTTACTGTAGGCTATGTGTAAAAAAAGCAGTTAATTTTTAAGCTAGCATGCCTACAATGTATTTACTTTGTCATTGTGCTGTTCTTACATAATGCTTTATGAAAAGGTCCATCATTTTGAAATGTAAAAAAAAGAAAAACTGTTTGTATCCCTTTATGAAGGAAATACATTAATGCATAACAGTAGCAGTTCAGACTGGGCTTGAAATGGGGCATCCCCGGGCCTTACCGATGAGGACCGGATGTTATGGCTCAAAAACCGAACTTTGAACTCCAAAACCAGTAAATATCCCAGGGGGAAAGTCTGTGCGGAGAAAGTGGGCAGGGTAAGATCCACTTTGAAGCCTTTTCTCACACATGCATGCCCGGTGAGGGGAAGGAAGCAAGCAGATTGGGGAGGGACAGCTAATCAACCATAAGAAAGAGAGATAGAAGTTGGAAAGAGGAAGTGTGGGTGAATCAGGTGAGGTCGGAGGAGGAGGTGGACAGTACCAAGAGACCAGCAAGAGGAAGGAGGGAGCAGGATATTGTTGAGATGAGGTTTGGGACAGGTGAAGCGTAGGCATGTTAGCGTTCTGTAGTGTGAACGTGTGTATATAAGACGTGTGGGTAGAAAACACAGTGTAAGGTGTGAAGTGAGAATAAGGAGTAAAAGGAGGGGGACTGAATAGTGGAATGGTAGTGTGGGATTGGTAGTAAGAGGAGGAGTGGTAGAGGAGGGTAGTGGAGAGGAAGGAGGGAAGAACAGTTAACATCAAAGGGCTGAGGCAGGATAGAGGAGTCGTCAAACAACAGAGGGACAGTAGGTTGGTGGAGAGGAGCAAGATGAGTAGAAGGGAAAAGTAACAGTGAACGTAAACGGAACCAGGTGAATCTTAATGAGCATCTGTAAGGCACAACCCCCAACTATCCCATCAGAACACCAACATCTGGTGAGCAGTGAAAATTAGGACGTCCCCGATGGAGGGAGAGAGAGCCTGTTTTCAGGGACATCAGTAGCTCAAAGCAGACAATAGAGGGCCAACAATCTCTAGCACAACCAGGGGCTACGGACTGCCTAGGTTAAAGCAGAGGTTTGTGGGAAGATGAGAGAGAGAAGGACGGCCATAGGTCCCTTGAAAAAATGAATAATGGGGAAGTGGAATGCACGCCAAAATGGAGAAGGCTGTGTTGGGAGACCCCACGTAGAGCCTTAGTTTTGGGTCAGGGTATTAACAGACCCTGGTGAGGTGTGCGTTGTATATGCAGACTGGGACCCCCCTATGGCAAAGACAGGCAGGCTACCCAAGAAAGTGAGCTCACAAAATAAGGCACCAATGTCTTTGCAGAAATATGGAAACACATTGATTACAGACAGGGAAGTAGGCTCATTGCCAGCGGAGTAAGTTACGCACACTAGACCTGGATGATTGTCTGCACTGGCCTGCAGGCACAAGGAGGGGCATTGATGAGAGGGATACTGGCTAGGCACACCCACAGGGACGGGCACAGAGTGTGACAGAGTGGGAGAGTAAGGGGCACACAGAGAGAGTGGGTGAGGGGTGCAGAGAGTGACATAGTGAGGGGCACAGAGAGAGAGAGAAAGAGAGAGAGAGAGAGAGAGAGAGAGAGAGAGAAACAAGAGGCAGCAGCAGAGGAAAGCAGGTTGGGGATGAAGGGGCACATGAGGATGGAAAGGGAGTAGGCCAGATTGGGAGCAGTATAACTGCTGGGCTCTCTGTAGTTCCCCTGCGCCCACCCATGCATCCAGCATTGTAGCCCTGGTTCTCTGTCCACGTATAAGGCTGTTGCTACACCCCTGCAGAGCCCACCAATGGGTTCTAGCTCCTGAGTCTTCCCAATGGAATTGGGATGACTCGGGAGATCCATGAGGGACGGTTGCTGTTGGCGGAGCTGGAGTGAGCGTCCCTGCAGGCCTGTTAAATAAAGGGCCAGAAAGACTTACCTTGTGTCTTTGTGTTTCCTCACTGGTGACGAAGAGTCGGAATGGGCCTGTGGGAGACCCAGAATCTAGGAAAGGAAACGGGCGATCTGGCCTTTCCGTTCCGGCCGTGGTTTTTCCTGCTGAAGGCCACTGAGAGCGGCGAGCACCCTCCTTTCTCAGCAGCTCACCCCTGCCACAGCAAGGACGACGCATGACAAGGGGTGGAGCTAAGGAGGGGGGCACATGCATATAATTGAATAAATGGGGTGAAGCAAAACAGAAAACAGCAGCTGCGCAACGCTTGCAGGCTAGAGGAAACCACCCGCGAGCATCAGCGCAACATGCAAGGCAACAAAAGGTTGCCAGGGCAGCCCATAAACAAGACCTTGAACTAATGAGGCCTTGAAAAACAGAGCACAACAAGCAATAAATTCATAGATATAAACTGTCAATAAGGAGAACGAAAATGACACCCAGTAAACAAGCCTTATGGAGGCCTGTAGATGTATATAAAAAAGAAATTCAATATTAATTTCACAAAATCACAAACAGATATTGTGTGAATAAGGACTGCATTGGCCTGGAGAAGTATATAAAAACAGATTCAACATTAATTTCATAAATCACAAAAATACATTTTGTGAATAGAGACTGCATTGGCCTGAGAGAAAACAATTTAAATTATGCAAACATGGCAGCAGCCAGCATGGCCCCACCGCCACCCTTCTTACCTGAACCGGGCACACCCGCAATCAGGTAGGACAGATGGAAAAAACTGCTCGACACCTATTTATTAGCAATAAGTGGTGACAAATTCACACCAGATGAATATATACTAGCGGAACAAAAACTACAGGAACATTTTGAACCAAAGAAAAACATAACTGTTGAACAACATTTTTTGAAAGGTCCCAGGAACCTCAGGAGCCTGTAGAATGTTTTGTGGCAGCTCTCAGAACTCTAAGCCACACCTGGGATTTCGGAGCACTAACCAATTCCCTAATCAGATATCAATTGGAACGCTGCACCAATAACACAAGGGTACAAGAAAAGTTACTCTCTCTAAGGATTTACCACTGGAGCAAGCAATCGAAGTTGCAAGAGGAATGGAACAAACCTCTCGCTACATGAGAAGTATGAGGAACGAAAGACAGGTACAAGAAGTCTCCGCAATAAGGCAGAACAGGAAAACGAATGGAAGGAAAGAAATAAAGTGCTATAAATGTGGCAGCAACAGACACCTTGCCTCAAACATATTCTGCACTGCAAGAGCAAGTCATGTGGCGACACAAATTAAGCACGTTCTCGAAGTAAGTGCTTTGTCAGAAAAAGGAAGGGGCCTGATGTGTTTATAATAAATGGGAAGGTGGTGACTATGAAGGTGGATAGCTGCTCTCCGTGAACCATAATGTCGCTCAAGACATATGAGGAGTGTGTAGAAGGAAAGATGTAGAACTTTATCAGACATGATATTGAACCATATTGAACCATATGTGAAAATTGAGTTAATGGGGAAATTCTCGGCTGTTATCAAATACAAGGGCAGAAGCTGTACTGCAGATGTGTATGTTACTAAGGAAGTGTCGTCTCTGCTAGGTTGGCAGGAGCAGTACAACCTCCGAATTCGTATCCAGGCCAACGCTGCCACACCAATAACTGTAGCTGAAGTAAGGGACAAATGGGAAAGGAAATTCCCAGAGGTGTTCTCGGAATTTCTAGGAAAACTAAGAGACTTTGAACATTGCATCAAACTTAAAGAAGCAGCATTACTAGGGACACAACCTGAGGTCAGTTCCACGGCAGTTAAAAGAGAAATTAAAGGAAGAATTGAAATAATTACTTCAAAAAGGCATTATTGAGCGTATAGAAAGTTCTGTGTGGTTATCGTTGGTTGTAATAGTGGCAAAAACCAATGGGAGCATCAGACTTTGTGTCGATTTAAGAGATCTGAACAAGAACATTTGGGTAAATCGTCACCCGTTGCAGAAGCGTTGTCAAGCTTAAGAAATTCCAGAATATTCTCGGTGATAGACTGTTTTTTTTTTAAATTTGTTTATTGGTTTAATAACATGAGGTAAACAAGAAAGAAAACTAATATAATTGGTGATTGGTCAAGCATATCAAGGAAATACCCAAAACTCCACCCACCCTCCTCCTCCCCACCCACCCCCCGAAGACCACGTTTAGTTCACTGTTCCTCTCTAGTCCGTGCCCGCGTCCGGGCAACTCTCTCCACTCCGCTCCGTATCATCCGCCTCAGGGTGGAGCAAGGGCACCGTCAGAGCCACCCAAGGGTGTAGTTTCTCGCTGGAATCTAGTCTTTGCACATGGATAGCCGTTTCCCACGCCGCGGTTTCAGCCATGATCCACTCTCAGTGATAGACTTGTCTTCTGCATATCACCAAGTACGTCTCACTAGCAAGTGTCAACATCTGACTGCTTTTGTCACAATTGAGGGGTCATTAAAATACTGCAGAATGCCCTTTGTATTAGCCTCAGCAGCGGCAGCATTCCAGAGAGTGATGGAAAAGGTGTTAGAGGATGCAGAGGACCAACTAAGATCATTTTTAGGGTTGGCAGAGTATTATCATAAGTTTAAAAAAAATGTTGTAGTCATATCCATGCCAATGAGATCTTTACTCAAGAAGGGGGTCAAACTTAATTGGTCAAAGGAATGTGAAGAAGCAATTCAAAGAATACAAAGGGACTTTGTGAAGGCACCGTCGATAGGGAAATTCCGTCCATGAGACAAGTGGGTTCTCACACTGGACGCCAGTGTGTTGGGATTAGGAGCGACTCTCCCTCAGCATAATGGAGACAAGGAAGAACAGGTGATAGTGTTTGCGTCAAGGACATTGAAAGGAGCTGAAAAGAACTATTAGGTCATTGAAAGAGAAGCTTCTGCACTGTTTTGGGCGATATTGCATTTCAAATACTTTTTGTGGGGCAGGGAGTTCATAGTCAGATCAGAACATAAGCCATTAGCACAAATGTTTGAATGTGGGAAATGGGATGCAGGGTCACCAAGAATTAGTAGGTGGTACTTAGGATTGCAAGGCCATAACTCCAAAATGTGTTACATTCCTGGAAACCGTAATGTGGTTGCAGGCTGTCTATCACATATGCCTGTGGCACTGGATTAGGAGAGGGATGATGAGTGGAAGGAAGAAGTCATTTTTGCAAATGTGGAAATAGGAAGTATAGAGCAATTGGAATAGGAGAATTGTGAAAATATGTACGAGGATATGAATATCATTAAAGAATGCAACGTTGTAGGTTGGCCAAATAAAGACATTTTAGATAAGAGATTTGAAGTTTGGTGGGAAGTGAAAGAAGAATTGAATGTAATTGATGGAAGGCTCAGGAGAGGGTTGTGTATTGTCCCTCCAGAGAATCTCAGAACTCAATTAGTGGAAACAGCTCACCAGGGCCATTTAGGGGTGAGTTTCACTAAAAGAAGGCTAAAATAGAGCTTTTGGTGGCCAGAATGGATGCTTGGTGGAAATGTATGTGAGGAATTGTGTGCCTTATTGCTTCAGTGATAAAAAACCAAGGTTGTACGTGGAACCCCGCTCGTTCAAAATGTTGTTCCTGTGCAGCCCTGGAGTAAGGTAGCAGTTGACATAATGGGTCCAGTTCATGGATTAGGGGAGGGATTGAGATTTTTGTTTGTGCTAGTTGATTTTCATACCAAATGGGTAGAGTGGAGTCAGAGAAGTGACAGCAAAATAATTAGTGGCATTCCTGGAGAGAGTTCTTTTAGGGAAGGTTTTCCCATGGAAATAGTCACCGACAATTCAGTTCAGTTCAGAGTTCATGAAAAGGTTTTTGAACAGTTATGTCATTAAACATACACGTACGGCATTGTGCCACCCAAGGCAAATGGATTGGTAGAGAGAGCCAATAGATTCATTAAAGAAGAAATTCAGTTAGCGTTAAGATCAAAGTTGCCATGGAAAGAAGTATTAAATCACATGATGTGGGGTTACCTTACCAGAACGCATTCAGTAACAAAAACATCACCGTTTGTGTCATTAAAAGGGAGGGAGCCAGGCACGCGATTGTGCCCTGGGTGGCTAGGTTTGGTTACTTCAAGAGAGGTGAATAGGGAAGCTATAATGAATTGTATAAGGAGGTGTCAAAGAGATACCAAGGAAATGTTTGATGTGAAAAAAGGAGCAAAGAAGCAGAATTGGAAAGTAGGAAGTTGGGTGATGATTCAAAATCCCAGGTACACTCAAAAGTACATTGAAAGCAACTATATTGGTCAAAAAAGGATTTCTGCTGTTCAGACTGGTGTGGTCAATGTGTAAATTAGCGAAGTATGGGGAAGGTCAGAATGGGATATTAGTGAACACAAATTCTGAGGATGTGGTGTCAGTGAACACAAATAACAAGGGTGTCGATTTATCTTTGAGAGATTGAGAAGAGAACCCAAATGGTTGGAAAACTTTGTGCGTAAATGATCTAGCATATGCAATTAGGACAATGTTTAGAAAACAGTTTAGAGTTTCACAGTTATTATCCTTAATGTAATTTAGATATTCTAGTTCATGATCACCTTGTTATTGTCCAAAGTCACATTCCATCCCTGTGCCCCTGTTCCACATTCCTGTTTTGGTCTTGTGAGTTGAGGGTTAATGTTGAGGATTATTTTGGGGGGTTTGTTATGGGGGGGAGATGTGTTGGGTTCTAGCGCCTGAGTCTTCCAAATGGAATTCGGAATACTCTGGAGATCCATGAGGGACGGTTGCTGTTGGCGATGCTGGAGTGATCATCCCTGCAGGCCTGTTAAATAAAGGACCAGAAAGACTTACCTCGTGTCCTTGTGTTTCCTCACCCACCCACACGGTCCAAGAAGGAAGGGGGCACGGATTATGACAGGGTGTAGCATGACACATGCAGGCACAGCCCCCCCCCTCTTGTACGGCTGTCTCTTCGCCCCCCGCCCCACACAGTTGTCGAAGTGACAGAAAGGGGAGGAAGAGCTCACAAGATGGGGACAGCAGGGTACACATGCAGGGATTGGGGATGGGACGAGTTCCTCAGGAAGAGGTGATTCACTGGCTATATAACTGGCAGCTGTAAACTGTGCTTGAGGGGCGGGGGGGGCAATTCTCGTGTATTACATTGAAATGTAGCAATCCCCTGTGTCTGGGCCAGTGCAGCCACATACAGTGAAATACATTTGTGGAATTGAAAAGTAATAAGATACATTAAAATGCACCAAGTGACATGCAATACATTAAAATGCAACACAAAATGCAACACATGACATATATAGGAATCACAGGTATGCAATACATTGAAATGCAATATATCAGAAACAACAGACATCCACCCGCTGAGACTGCTATTTCCACATTTCCATAACAAAAACCCTTGAACCGGCCTTGAGGCCGAGTGTTTTCTGTGCCACGTGGTGACAGAAGCGGGATGCAAGTAGACCCTGATAAAGAGGTTGCCCATGAGGCATAGATGTTTAGATTAGTGAAACTAACTAGTACCGGATGGCTAGCTACCAGTGTCACCCCAGAGGGCCGCCAAGTGTGACCTATATGCAGGCGAAGAACTATTCCACCCCAGACTCAAGCTATGGTTCGGACCGGGCTGAAGATGGATGTACTTGAGGAAACATATGGAAGAATAGCTCCGAAGTCTGGGCTGGCATCACAATATTCGGTGGAGTTTAGAGCAGGAGTGACTGACCAAGACTTCGAGGGGAGGTTAAGGTGCTCTTGCTCAGCATAGGAAAATGGTAATTCATCCTAAAATAGAGCAAGTTGATGGAGAAGTGGAGACAATAAATTCCACAGACCTAGGCGGGTCAAGTTTTGGAGAGATGACAGAAGCCCAGGGAGAAGAAGAAGCCCCAGCTAACCTCCGACCCCAGGGTCTGTGAAATTTAGGACAGCTCATAGATCAGATGCTCTCTTGGACCAGGACAAGAAGAATATGATTTCGGAGAAATAAAGCAGTGTCAATGCCCACAGCAGCAAAGTTAACCATCAGCAGCTGTTGGTACCCAAACAGTTTAGAAAGGCAGTGTTGGAGCTTGCCCACTCAAATCTGACTGCTGGACATTTGGCACCTGAGAAGTCACAGAATGTATTTGGTAAGGTAAAGTAAAGTTTATTCGAATTGTAAGAATCCCTTAAACAGCACATATAAAAAAAAAAGAAAAGCGGGGCGTGGTCTGGAGCGCCACTGATGAGGCTGCTCTGTTAATGGCCTCCGTAAGGACCCGCGGCTCCAGCTGAAATCTAGCCGGCTCCAGCGCCGCCGCCGCTGTTCCTATGGCGGGAGAAGCCGGCGGAATCTCTGAGGCATCCACCGCTTCAACCTAGGAGAGCGATCGCAGCGAGAACACCGAAAACGCGGCGACGGAGCGCGACGCGGGTGCCTCTCCACGCCGAACCAAGATGGCGGCCGCGGCCCAGGCCCCTCCTCCCCACCGACACCCAGGGACGAGACGTCCGTAGGGCCCCCTGCTCTCGCCCTCTGCCCCGATCCTAAGCTTCGCCGGAGGGGCGGTCGCTCCGGCCCCCGGAGCCCTTCCTCCTGAGGCCTCGGCGGGGGCTCGGGTGCTTCTCCCAGCCGTCTCCCCCCTCCATTGGATCGGAGGCCGGGATCGGCGTCAGCCTTCACCGCAAGCTATACCCCCCAGTCCAGTAGACTCTCCGGCCTCGGAGGTGGTCCCTCCTGGAGGAGGGACCCCGTGCAGCGGACCAGATCGCGGAGAGGACGACCAGACCCCCGAGGCCCCCTAGCTTCGAAACCTGCGGTGGGGGCCCTTTCACCGCCCCCCCGCCTCTTATCCTGCCAACGATCTACCCGGACGGCGGAGGGGGCCGCGGCTTCTCCCTACAGCCCAGCACCCTGGAGGCGGTGTCGGAGGTCTGACTGGGTGAGTGTCCGCCGTCCCCCCACGGTCCCCCCCCAGCCTGGACCCAGAGTCCCCCCTTCCAGCTTCCTGGGGCGCCCCGGCCCACCAAATACCACGCCAGCCAGGAGAGTGTTCGGGTGGTCCCCCCCCCTGACCACTCAGCCTTCCCAGACCTCCTGAAGACACCCCCCACGTCTCCGACCATCTGAACATCCTGGGGCGCTCCTGCCCACCTCATCCACCAGGCCTATCATCCTGGATAGCTCCGGCCTCTTGGCTGGGTGAATACCTACCGCGGGCGGAGCCGACCCCCCCCCTCCACTACATCCAGGAGTGGAAAGACCTAAGCATAACCACCGCAAAGCTGACACCTAACACGGTAGACGGATCACTCGCCATGCACAGCAGATTCCTCCGAAACTAATCATCCTCCCCAAAGCGCCCCCCACCAGGAGCGTCCAGCCAGAAGAAGATCCCCTGAATCCCAGCCCCAGCAAAATGTCGAGACTCACCAAGCCAGCCAAAACCACGGACATTTCCACCATGCTCCTAGCAACAGACAAGTCAAGAAAACCGGACCCCTCACCTAAGCTTACCCCGCAAAAGCCCTCAGAAGAACAAGGTAACCTCGCCACCAGAGATGACCTAATGGCCTTCATGAGAGATATTAAGGCCGAAATTCGGTCCTGCATGACCGAGCTCACCACACGACTTGGACAAACCGACCAGCGACTCACGGAAGCAGAGCAGAGGATAGGAGAAACCGAAGACCTGACCCAGAACCACGATGCGGCCATAATAGAAATGCGTCGTGAGATCCGAGCGCTT
Organism: Ambystoma mexicanum; assembly: GCF_040938575.1. Classification (NCBI taxonomy): domain Eukaryota; kingdom Metazoa; phylum Chordata; class Amphibia; order Caudata; family Ambystomatidae; genus Ambystoma; species Ambystoma mexicanum. Next base: position 684,621,855 of record NC_090934.1, on the reverse strand, counting down.
CAGTCCAGCAATGAGATTCTCACATTCAAGCAAGAAGACTTAGAAAACAGGGCCCGACGGAATAACTTGCGCATCCGTGGGGTCCCAGCAACGATCCAAGATAAAGAGCTCCCGGAGTATATAGGCAACTTCTTCCAGGCTCTCCTTCCATCAACGGACAAAGCCCAACTCATCCTGGACCGAACCCACAGACTACGCCCGAGACGAGGTGTAGATTCAGACGGCCCTCCGGATGTGATCACGAGAATACACTTCTACGCGATCAAAGAAGCCATCTCGGCAATAAGCCGCTCCAAAGATGAACTGTCGTTCATGAGCACCCCCCTACAGATATATCAAGATCTCTCCCCGATCACCGTACAGAAGAGGAGAGCTCTCAAGCCCTTGACCCTATTCTTCCAGAGCCAGCAAATCCGTTACCGTTGGCTCTTCCCCGCTACTCTACAATTCTCGTTCCAGGGAACTCTACGCAAAATTAGCCATCTAGAGGATGCTAAATCGATCCTCCGCCCAAACTCTCCAGAAACCTTGACCACCCCTAGTCCACTCCTCCCGCCAGGGGAACCAGATCAATCACCTCAAGGACAGCAACAACCCTGGTCTAAATCGCAAAGACGCCGAAAGGTGAAATGATCTAGAGGTCAGCGGCCACGATATTTGGTCCGACGCTGAAGCCAAAATGAAGCATGGCAACGCCGCGGGCCCCGAACGGTCCAGTCCCCCCTCTCCAAGGAGTATGCCACCTACCAACCCTTGGAGCCGAGCGGATCTCAATGGTTCGTCCCCCGCCCTGTTGGCGAGGAAAACTGTTTGGGCCACGTTGGCCGTAAGGGCGGCTGCGGAGAAACCTCCAGCCCCCGTACAGTTGGGAGTTCTCCCACCCGTTTAAGTTTGCCCACCCGTTGGTGGCCCCACTCAGACAAAATATTGCCCTCCCGTTGGAGGACACAGAAAACCCGGCTGCAGGAGAACCTAGCTAACTCGGAATCTCGATATGAAGACTGAATACCCCCAACCCACCCACGAGGAACAGTATCCCACCCCAGAAGGCACCCAAGAGGCCCCCCCCCGCTGATCCAGAAGCTAAGGTTCCTAACACTGAACGTTAGAGGCCTCAACGCCCCACAGAAGAGGAAAACAATCCTACAACGCATCCAGAATGAGAAAGCCTCCGTTGTCTTCCTTCAGGAGACACACTTGATCCCAGCTGACTTCGCAAGGCTCAGAGACCGGCAATTCCCAACGCAGTTCTTGGCTTCGAACGGAATGAAGACGGGTGGCACGGCTATTTTAATCGCCAAAGATTTGAAGCCTCAAATCCTGGACTCTAAACGGGACCCAAACGGCCGCTTCGTAGCGGTGAAATCCCAAATCCTCGGCCAAGTATACACATTGATTTCAGTATACGCACCAAACCAAGAACAAGAGGCATTCTACTCGACCCTGGAAAACTCCCTGCTCCCGTTTGTTGAAGGTCAGACCATCATCGGGGGAGATTTCAACGGAGTCCCCAACCCACTGGTAGATAGATCACACCCCCCTGCCCGCGGAGACTTTGGCTTGGCGATCGCCCTACTTAAACTGTTCCGAACCTTCGAAGTGGTGGATACCTGGAGGATCCTCCATCCAGAGGAACGAGACTACTCATGCTATTCTTACGTGCATAGGACTTACTCACGTATCGACCTCCTACTGGCATCCCCCAGATCCTGTCATACACAGACGATGTCCTCATAGGCCCCAGAATCCATTCAGATCATGCCCCCGTGATGCTAACGCTAAGAGCCTATAACCCGGACCCGCCCCCAAGACGCAGATGGTCTCTTTATGACCCGATTCTAAACGACATGGCGACGAGGGACGTAGTAGCTAAAACCATCAAACAGTACTTCGAAGACAATAAAAACGAAGACACCTCCCCAGCAACGACATGGGATGCAATGAAGGCCGTAGTACGAGGGGTGCTGATCTCTCGAGGGGCAGCCTACCACAGGCAAAAGCAACAGACCCGCTGCATCCTAGAAGACAAGGTTCTAGAGGCAGAAACAGCATGTAAAGCTAAGAACTGGTCCCCGAGAACCTACCGAATCCTGCAGACGGCACGGAGGAAACTAGAGGCTCATTACGCGGAGGACACAGCCCAGCTATTAACCAAGACGAAGCAGAGCTACTACGCCAGGGGAAACAAAGCTAATAAATTCCTGGTGGAAAAACTCGCAAGAACCAAGAAAAGGAACACTATTCTAAGCCTCCGAGACCCCCAGGGTGCAGCCCAATTCGCGGATCGAGATAAGCTGAGAATTGCAGAAGCTCACGTCACCGAAACCATGACAGCTACCCAAAAGCCCCAGGAAGAGCAGCAGTCCTACCTACGGGAAGCCGCCTTGCCTAAGCTCTCAGCTACGAGCAGAGAAGAATTGGAGGCCCCGAGTACCAGCGAGGAGATCGACGATGCCGTTAAAAGCTTAAGAACAAGAGCCCCGGGCCCGGACGGTTTCTCGTCCCGATTCTACAAACTCTTCCGGCCTCAGCTACTAGCCGCAATGACGACCCTCTTCAACTCCTTCGCCACCTCTGGATCAACAACCCCGTCAATGAGAGAGTCAATAACAGTATTAGCTCTGAAACCAGGAAAGGACCCCAGCGACATAGCAGCCTATCGACCCATCTCACTACTAAACCTAGATGCGAATATCTACTCGAAGGTCTTGGCAAACCGATTAGCGAGGCTTCTCCCGGACATCATAAACCCAGACCAGACGGGATTCATCTTAAACAGAGCCACCACAGATAATACACGCAAGAGTCCTCAACCTGATCGAAATAGCCAGACAAGATTCGAAAAAACTCACCCTGCTAGCCTTAGATGCGACCAAGGCTTTCGACAAAGTGGACTGGTCGTTCCTCCGCCTCACTCTGGAGTCATTCGGCATTGGGCCCTCCTTCCTAAAGCTCACCCTGCTCCGAGTGAACGGCCTCCTGACTCACCCGATCTCCCTGACATGCGGCACCAGACAGGGCTGCCCCCTCTCCCCCCTGCTATTCGCTATGGTAATGGAATCACTAGCCCAGCGGATTCGACTTAACCCTAGAATCAAAGGCCTCCAAGTGGGCCCTACCCAGCACAAGGTAGCGCTCTACGCTGACGACGTGATGATAACCATCACAGACACCTCGCAATACCTTAAAAGCCGCCCTAGCGGAAATCCACAGATTTGGGAGAGTATCCGGAGTCGCCATTCACTTTATGAAATCGACAGCCCTGGGGATAGGGTTGAGCCAGAGAGAGAAGGCATCCTTCAGAGCTCAATGCGCGGTCCCGTTAAATGACACATCCATCCCCTACCTCGGGGTGCAGATCCCCGCTAATCCAGGAGACATCTATCGGATAAACTTCCCCCCCCTGATGAAAGCCCTGGAAAAAGACCTAGACTCCTGGCACAAGCAGGAAATATCCTTAATAGGCCGTATCACAGCCTGTAAGATGAACCTGCTGCCACGATTCCTGTACGCCTGCTCGGCTCTCCCCATCATAGTCCCTCGCCCACAACTACAGAGACTGCAAAGGAAGATATTTGGATTCATATGGAGGAGGAAGGCCCGCATTCCCCGGAGGACAATGCTATGTGCTTCAGACCAGGGAGGTCTAGGGGTCCCTGACCTCCAAAAATACCTAATGGCGGCGCAGATAGCGCATACTAGGGCTTGGACTATAACGTCAGGGCGCCCCAAATGGATGGACATAGAGCAGTCCAGATTACCCCTCCCATTACGCTTCCTTCTACACTTGCCAACCGCACTGCGCCGGACATGGCCAGCTATATTATCCTCAACCAAGCAAACATTGAAGGCATGGGATTGGGCCCACAAAGCCAGAGGTATCCCGAGAGCGCTGGGCCCCTCAGCCCCAGTCTTCCACAACCCGGCGTTCTCCCCGGGGAGCTCACCCCACTAACTTTAAGAAATGGATCGCCGGAGGACTCTCTTCCCTAAGCCCACTATTTGAAGGAACCCAGCCGCTGACATTCGCCCAATGCAAAAGTGCGTTCAACCTCACTGAGTCAGACAGATTCACGTACTGCCAAATCAGACACTGGTGCACACACCCCCAGACGCGAGAGGCGGCCACCCGGACCCTGGATGCCCTGGAACTAACAGTAGCGGACCCCCCCTCCCGAGGACGGATCTCGACACTACACCGACTATTCCAAGAGAACCTCCTGTCCAAGAGAGCGACATATATGGCGCAGTGGGAAAAGGACCTAGGACACGCAATCCAAGATCAAGACTGGATCGATATATGGGCCCGCACACGCTCCTCATCCTTCTGCATCACCAACCGGGAATGTGCATACAAACTGCTCATGAGATGGTATTTCCCACCACTACAACTACACCACTTCAACCAGTCACTGGACCCACAATGCTGGCGTCGATGCGGCGTGCCAGGCTCCTATCTACACATGTGGTGGTCATGCCCGGTGGTGAAGAGCTTCTGGACCCAATGTATAGGGACCATCACAGACATAACCCAAATTCCACTGCCACTGGAACCGGAGCCGCTACTGCTGGGGACCCCGATCCCGGACACCTACCCGAAAACGGGCGCTCCCGCGACCCTCATCACGCAATTACTCCTAGCCGCTAAAATCACAATAGCCCGGACATGGAAGACCCCGGAGGGCCCCCTACCGGTGCTATGGTGGCTGAAAATCTGGGACATCTTCATTGCTGAGAAAGTGATGGCAGCAAACAGAGGCCGCCTCCATCAGTTCACAAACATTTGGTCGCCTGTGATTGACTATGACTTACGCTTCCCGGCCATGACATACAAACCGCGCCTAGTGCAATTGGCCCAGCAGGCGGCGGACAGGGAACGGTCCCAGCTGATGGAGGAGCAGGCCCCAGAGGATAGCCAAATCCAAGACTTGAGGACGTAAGCGGGGAGGGGAAGGAGAAAGGAGAACCGAGGTGGGAAGAGACAGGAGCGAATGAATCAGTAATCGGACCTTATGGGGAGGGAAATAGACAGTCCACGGTAGACCCCCGAGAACAAGAAGTGGGGTTGGGTGGGGCGGATGTAAATAAGCGGATTATAACTCCGAGATAAAGTGTTAAACTGAGATGTCAATGCTTTCTCCTGTATGCCGACTGAAAATAAACAAGTTAAAAAAAAAAAAAAAAAAAAAAAGCAGTACACCATAAGATAAATGAATACAGATTCTTTCCAGTTCATAATATGAATACTGAGACACACAGAGAACATATAGTAGGTTAAAATCATCATGATGCAGCACAACTAATCTGTAGAAATCAAAGCATCCCACAGCACATACAGGGCAAGAGGGCTACAGACTAAGGAGCTTGGATCTGCCAGGCCAGGCTCCTTTCAAATAGCTGGCAAGAGCAAAGGCGGTCCCCACATTGGGAAGGGACAGCAGCCTGAGAAAAGCTGGACTCCAGTGACGGAATACAGATTCACAGAGGAAATTTAAGAGAAAACATTTGCGGATGTCGTTATAGAGTGGGCAAAAAAAAAAAACTAAGTGTTAAGAGAATCCCACTCTCCGCGTAAACAGAACCTATCCCCTTTATGCTCCCCGGTGCAAGTCACTGACTTTAGGTGGAAACCATTTAACCAGGCCCTTGTTAGCAAAAACCGTTGGAAAGAATTAGTACCTTTGTGATTTAAAGTTTTTTTAAATTAATTATCTATAGGAACTCGGGGGAAATAATCGACAAAAAATCATGAATAACTGTAGTACAGTGCCATGGATAGGACAACACAAAGTGGTGTTCTTTAAGTGTTGCCTATACCTTGAGGCAATTTTTGCAGTCAACATAAAAGCCTCAAACATAATCCTAGCAGGTAGCTGTCCCAGCAAGGATTCCATTTTCGATAAAAACAATATGAAAGGTGATGGCCAATAGAAAAGTCCAACCTACTCTTAAAATGTAGTTTTGCCACCATAGTCTGCAAACAAACAATGGGAAACCTCTTCTAGGAAGTGCTCTCAGTTCTGGTCTCTCCTCAGCCTTTCAGTTTCTTAATCAGACGTTTTGAGGGTATTTTTCTCTTTTCCAGACCTCTTCATAGTCTTTTTCTGTCTTACCCATAGCTCTCTGCGGTCCATCTCATTCGCTAGACCACACCACAGTATTTCCCTTTCTTACCCAGACCATTCCATAGTCTCCTGGTTTCCACTCAGCACTCTGGATTTTCATAGGCCAGGGCACTTGGTCCTTCTACTGCGTTTAGCTTTGGGATGATGGCTTCTTTTCCTTACAAAAACACAAAGACACATACACACCCCACTTGTTTCTTCTAGATTGAAAGAGTATTGCTCCCTCCTCAATCAGGGCCAGGCAGCCAATAGTATTACCATCCTGCCAGGATGTCGTTGAGCTCAGGATCCTCTTCGAAGAACCCAGTTTTTAGGTCTCCCCACTCTTCCAGGCCCCTGTGGCAGAATATTGTGTGCTCTGCCTCCTGCACAGCACAGATCCTTATGGCGCGGTCACTGCGTAGGACTGGAAGAACTACTGCTGGATAATGGCCAACAGGTAGATTACTTTGGTGCAGGTAGCGGTCTATGCTTTCTGCAGGAAGCGGTGGATAGCACATCTGCTTCCTGCCATCCTAATCGGCCTTCTGCAGATCCTTTTGTACACCTGGGCCAGTCAGTGGATTTTTAAGCCAGCCAGGGATTGGTCTCTCTTTCGGGTGACCTTTTTCGGGTCTTCTAGTTGGTCCGTTTTCCATTGGTACTGTATTTGGGTTTTCAGGTAATTAATTTTCCCACATTGTGTAAATGGTATAATGCCTCCATTATACGCACCTGCAGCTTCAAATATATGCCGTACCTCAGTACAATATTGGAATTCATTGTGGCTTTGTTTTCGATTCCACTGTGTTCTTTGGCTGCCTATGATTGTGGTGAGTGCAGTGTTCTCACCTGACTGTTTAGTCCACAACCGGCCTGGAACCTGCCTTCCCCTCTTCCATGCAGGAATGCAGGGCTTGTTAATGGATCGTGGATAGGTATAATTTCTCTCCGCAATCTGTCCTGTTCAAGCACAGGGTCTTCTGGGACTTGTGGTCCCATTGTGATGTTCAACCTTCTGGCATCCTCTGTGAGGCAAACATAATAACATATCATGGAGCCGTGACAAGTCCAGGGAATCCCGCTCCATCCACCCTGTGTAAGGGACATCGGTTAGCAGCCGGACCACCCCATTCTCATGTGACTCGGCCGCCTCATGACATATGATACGTGCCTCCAATTCAGCACAGTTCCCCATATCAGATTATGTGGAGTCTAGGGATGTTGAGGAGCAGTGTGCTTGAGTACCAGATGGCTCTGGAGTGTGACGGTATCCCAATATGGGACTGAGTTATACAGGGACATTGTTGTTAATTGCCATGTGAGTAAGACAGAGTTTTCATAATGAAATGGAAAGCAAATGAGAGCCGGGGTGCATTTTTCAGGATTTAAGGTGCATAGGGCCTGAAGGTTTCATATTAACCATGCTGCTTTGTTCTGGATGACTTGTTGATTGGTCTCAATAGATGAAGGGAGCTGATAAATAAGGAGTTGGTGTAGTTGGAGGATGATGACCCTGATGAGAGATAGAAAGTGGCAAGTAAGACGGAAAGGGGGGATGACGGCAAAGTTGAAATCGAAATTGCGGATATTTACTAATTGGTTGGCTTGTTGTTGAAGGCAAAGATTGTTATCAAATTTAACCTGGCGGTCATATACTGATTTAAGAGAAGAATGTGCAATTTTCAGGCCAGTCATTCAAAGGTGGCAATTACCATTATTTTGCGCTCCGACAGATTCTAGACAAAGCAAAGCATTATGGCAGTATGTGTAGCATTTCAAAGTTAAGACTGTAGTGTCAAAACGTATCGAAAATACATTTTCTCACTTCTCAACCAGTGTCACATTTTATAAAATATACCACATGCATGACTATTGCATTCTATATGTGCACAACATATTCCACATTTCTTCTCTGTATTTAAAGAATCTCCTCTAACACTAGCATTAACACGAACATGTACATTTTGCTTTCGATTTTGAAGTGCTAGCCCTTTAAATGTTAATTTCCACTGCATAACAGCTGCAGGCGCATTTGGAGACAAACGTTTACTGACACTAAAACACATGAAAATATATAATATATTTTTTTAAACAGAAATCCATATTGATGAACATGAACAATGGCCTTAACATGAGTTTCCTCAGACAATAGTTTGCATACTCATTAATTCAAACGATATAGCATAATACTGATTTTAGAATAATTAATTGCTTTCATAAATTGAATAATTATGAAATTTGTTTATTAATTGGCTTTGAAACCAAATCACTTTTAGCTACCGTTTCCTCTAGACTGGTAGATAAATAATTTGCATCTTGCAAAAAAGAATCATCTATTATATCTGGCGTGCACTTTCCTAACATAATTACTAGTTGTGTTAAACTACACCATGCCTATCACTATTGGACTGCCCTAACCCATTCAATGGTATGGTGGATGAGATGGCAGCCGTCATTTTCGGACCATTCTAAGTTACCATAGCAGACAATCAAATCATAAGGCTTCTAGAACATGAGCGAAAGCAATAGACACGCACGGATTGAACAGAGAGCATTCTCTGTGAGTTATGGGCACTACTGAATAATTGTCCATTCAGGCTGTAGTGATAAAGAGGGGACTGCAGGCTTCTGTTGGGATGTCAGAGTAGACTAAACCTACATACCATTAGATTTCACCGCTACAGCCCCACACCCCACTTTGGTCACTATTGTTTAAGGACCAGCAAGCAGTAGGTCACTTGCCACCTCAATTCTACACAAACAACCAGCTCACCCTTTCTTACTCACTAGGAGTCAAGTGCCACTAGCCGACAGCTAGTGGCCAGTGCATGTTTTGAGCCCTGCTCTAAGAAAAATAGATCAGGTTTACAGCTTGACAGGGTCATGCCTGAAAAATGTTTTAAATGAGGACTGAATTAAATAGGTAAAATTAAACTTAACCCTAGGAAATGATATGTAAAGTACTTACTACTGCCTAGTCCCTGTGCTTTTCTGGGTCCACTAAGCAATCCATAGACAGTGGTGCAGAGTTAGAAATGAGTGCTGTAATTTGAGAACAGTTGTTCTATTTCCATGTGAGATCATGACTTTGTGGATCAAGGCTTATAAGAGGGCGAACAACAAGTTATCAGTTAGGAATGTACAGTTGAAAGCAACTGACCAACCACCCATGTGTAAGTGAGAACAAGCAACACTTGAGCCACGTTGCAGAGACATTTTGAGAACGCTACTCAAGAAATAATGCAGAGTTGAACCAGCGTTACCAGGTGATAATGTCACAAAAACCTAGTTAATAGGCCCGAGGAATGCAAGTTGTTATTTTCCTGCCGGCCTCGGTATTACTCCTATAACATCTTGGGTAAACGATTGTGGTGCTAAAAGGGCTTTACTTTAGAACAAACGCAGGCCGAGGCAAGTGCATAAGCTGGGTTTGCTCACACAAAAAAAAAAAAATACAAATAAGGTGGCTATCATGGAACTGACCACTCGGACTTCTGCATGATCCCCTTAAGTGCACCAAGGGAACAGAGGGACTCTGTTGGGTGAGACGTGGTATTTATCATCTTCCTCCAAAAATGACGGATCATTGATACCGGAATATGCATGGACTTGCTGTCAGAAAGAGCTTTGATTTTCCCACGCTAAATATCTGAATGCAGGGTTCGAAAATGAGGGGAGCTGGGAGCTACTTAGCTCCTGCTTCTAGCATAGCGGGCCTGGTTAGCTTGAAACCATCAGCTGCCAGGAGCTACTTTTGGCTCCTAGAGCCAACTGCAGATTCCAAACATGCAAATGCGACATTAAGTTGGAGTATTTGAGAATGTTAATAAACAACAATTAGAACATACCTAATGCACATTTGAACACAATAGTTTATAAAAAATGGGCCAAAAGTTAAAGAAGCATTTCTGGCAGCTCCTGCCTACTGGGTGATGCCCGATACCCTGGAGCTGGTTTTAGCTCCGGCTCATCGGATCTCAATTTCGAACCCTGTGAATGTAGATGAAAAAAATCGTAACCAGTTATATACTGGGAGTCAGAAAAAAAACCTAGAAACCACTAACATTTATATAGAAGAAAACTCCTATAAAAACCATGGAAATAATAAAGAGGAGTCTTTAAATGTTACTAATGTACACCATGAAAACCCCTATTCCTCTGAAAGCCAAATTATTAATTAAATCCTTATAATATTCCTTTAGGGACCAAAAAAAAGGGAAAGAAATTAACTTGGTGTTGACGTTTCCTTTATAAAAGCTGATCTTTACACTGTGTACTGTAAGGAACTCATGGTGGCAACAATAAAGACAGACACAAGTGATCACAGTTCAAGGGTGTTTATTAAACTGTATAAATGGGTGAGAAAAACGCCTAATCTAAACCTAAATCTAAGATGGGAGCAAACTACTACCATCAAATAATAATGAAGTCCAAGTGGCGTCTTGTCAAATAAAAAGGGCCTTTACTAAAAAACCTATTTCTATTCCTTACCGCTAAATTACAAAATCGTGTGGGATAATGTTTATCAGAAAAGAAGGAACAAGTTACTTACCTGTAACTGTTGTTCTCCAGCATGGGTCTGGCATGGATTCACATGCTCATGAATATTCCCCGTCGTCAGGCTGGGAATCCGTAGTAAAGAAAAAAAATCAGTATCAGTTTCGTTTCTGATCTGTCTTTCTTAGTAGTAACCAATCACTGTTCTCTGGGTCATACTGCCACCAGCCAATGACTGCCCTCTCCCTAAGTCCCTCCCCTGGCAGCCATCCTCAGATTTGGTAGGACGCAAAGTGGCAGTAGGACCAAGTGAAGAGCCGCAGAGGGGAACGAGGGAGGGTTCGCATGTGAATCCATGCCAGACCCATGCTGGAGAACAACAGTTACAGGGAAGTAACTTGTTCCTTCTCCAGCATAGGTTCTGGCATAGATTCACATGCTCATGAATATAAGAATACATAGCAGTACACATATGCACAACCACGGGAGGTGGCAAGGCTCAGCATTAAGCATTTCAACAACTCAACATTAAGCATCTCTTACCTCCTCACCAGTCCCACCTTCAGGCGAACAGGTTGCACAGCACTGCTTGGCCGACCCTGGACTCCTCCCTGGATTCCCGGTCGACGCAGTAGAATCTCGTGAAGGTGTGTGTCGACCTCCACGTAGCAGCCCTGCAGATGTCCAGCAGGGGCACACCAGATAGAACGCCGTGGTAGCAGCGATCGCTCCCGTCGAATGGGCTCTCGCAGGATGCAGCTGGAGAGCCATCTGGAAATGGAAGCCTTCGAGACAGCCTTCGCTTGGTTCACAGGTCCAAAGTTCAGAAACAGCTGTGATGTCTTCCAAAAACCCTTTGTGCGGTCCACGTAGAACTTCAGCGCTCTAGCTACATCCAGCGAGTGCAAAGTCCTCTCAGCCGTCGACGAAGGCGACCGGAAGAAAACTGGTAACACCAAGGGCTCGTTGAGGTGGAAGTCCGACGGCACCTTGGGCATGAAGAAGCGTCCTGGGCACTACCCTTGTCTCGTGGAAAGTCAAGTACGGAGGCTTGCAGGAGAGGGCCTGGATCTCTCCCACTCATCGTACGGAGGTGATGGCCACAAAAACGCTGTCTTCCACGATAAGTACTTCAACTGGGCCGAATGCAGAGGCTCGAATGGCGGCCCCATGAGCCTGCTCAGCACCATGTTGAGCTCCCACACTGGGGCTGGAGCCCTCACCGGCGGGAATGAACGGAACAGTCCTTTCATAAACTCCTTCACCAGGCGATGGGACCACAGAGATGATCGCCCAGGAGTTCTGGTGTAGCGGGAAATCGCAGCTAGATGTATCTTGATGGAGGCATGAGCTAGCCCCGCCTTGGCCAGCGATAGCAGGTACGGCAGCACTCTCGGGGCCGTAATCCGTAGGGGGGTAATCTTCTGTGCGTGGCATCAGACAGAGAACCTCTTCCATTTGTGTCTGTAGCACTTGAGAGTTGAGGACGCCCTGGCCTTTGCAAGCACCTCCTTGCAGTCCGCCGGGATATCGTACCCTCCAAACTATAGTGCTGCAGGAGCCAGGCCGGCAAGTTCAGCGACCCCGGGTCGTGATGGGGGATGACGCCTCCTTCTCTGGAGAGAAGATGCGCGTCCGTCGACAGTTTGAGTGGGGGGGGGGGGGGGGCGACGCTGAAAAGTCCAGAAGGTCCGGGAACCAGATCTGCCTCGGCCACGCCGGTGCGACAAGGATCATCCTGCACCGGGACCTCTTGAGTTGATTGATGAGTCGCAGCAGCAACGGCAATGGGGGAATGCATGCAGGAACAGGCCATCCCAGGGGAACGAGAAAGCATCGCCCATGCTCATCGGCTGGGGAAACCTGCTGGCGAACGTCTGGCACTTGGAGTTTGTTGCCGTCGCGAACAGGTCGATCTGGGGTTTGCCCCATCGTTGGAAGAGTCGATCTGTTTGATCCTGACGCAGCTCCCACTCATGGCACGAGCGCAGCTCCCTGCTGAGTCAGTCGACAATGGTGTTCTTTATTCCTGCCAGATGGAAGGGCACCAGAAACATCCACTGGGCGACGGGCCAGTGCCACAGATCCTGGGCCTCCTTGGATAGGGCTGGTGATCTCCCTGCTTCAGGATGTAGAACATTTTGGTGGTGTTGTCGGTGAAGGCCCTCACCACCTTGCCCTTGAGGGACGGAAGGAACGACCTGAGGGCCCAGAACATGGCTCGGAGCTCCAGGATGTTGATGTGGAGTGACCTCTCCTCCGGGAGCCAAAGGCCTCTTGCGTGGAGATCTCTGGTGTGCACTCCCCATCCCTCCAGGGAGGCGTACGTCGTCACCGTCTCCTGATGTGCCGGGGTCTGAAAGTCTATGCCCGCCCCGAGATGCACACGGGTGCCCCATCACCGAATCGCTTGGCGGAAGGCCTCGTTGAGCGGGATCCTGTCTTCGAAGCTGCCCGCCGCTTGTAACCAACGAGCGTCGAGGAACTCTTGCAGAGGACGCATCCGCAGCCTGCACAGGCGCACCAGGTAGATGCATGAGGACATTCATGCCGAGCAGGGACTTGATGGATCTCACCCTGGCCATGTCCGTGGCCAGTAGGCGCTCCACCTTGCCCAAGATGGCCTTCATCCTCTCCTCCTATGGAGAAGCCAATCGCTTGGCTCCCAGAAACAGTGCGACCTGGGACGGAACCAGGCGGGATTTCGAGTAGTTGATGGAGAATCCCAGATCCGTGAGCAGTTGGACGGTCTTCGCTGTGTGTCCAACGGCGAGTTCTCTTGTCCTTGCACAGATGAGCCAATCGTCCGGGTAGGGGTAAACGTGGATCCCCCGCAGGCACAGCCGCGCCACCACTTGTGTTAGGCACTTGGTGAATACCTGGGGCGCTGACTTTAAACCAAATGGAAGGGCCTTGAACTGGTAGTGCCGTCCCTGGACCACGAATCTGAGAAACTTTCGGTGTCCTTTTAGAATGGGGATGTGAAAGTAAGCATCTTCCAAATCCAACGCCGATAGGAATTCGCCCTCCTCCAGCTGTCCCAGCACGTGTTGGAGGGTGACCATCCAGAACTTTTGGGCCTTGATGTACTTGTTTAACCGACGCAGGTCCAGGATGGGTCGCCAACCGCCTGTCTTCTTTCTGACGAGGAAGAATCACGAGTACACTCCGGAGCCCCGGAGCCTCTTTCGGACGAGCTTGATGGCTCCTTTCTTCAGCATCGCCCTTACTTCCAACAGCAGTTGAGGGACGTGGTTCTCCTTCTTGGCCACGGGAGGAATGCGGGGGAACTTCTTTAGAAATTTGAGAGTGTGCCCTTGGGCCACGGCCTCCAGCACCCAACGGCTTGGTGTAGATGGACTCCCACACGCTGATGAACTTCGGCAGCCGGCCTCCCACCGACGCTACTGCCGGTTCAGTCCTGCTTGGCAGCGGACTTGCCGCCTTGACCTCCTTGGCGACGACGATGAGATCCTCCTGACTTGCCTCGTCCTCTATAGGCCTCTTGCGACGAGGAGCGAGCCGCCTGGCGGTACATCGAGGAGCCACCGCCGAATCCTTTGGAGGCACCTTGCTTGCCTCCGGAGTTCCGAAAGGGCAGCCGTCGTTGCTGCAAAACTCCCAAGGCCCGAGCCGTCCCCGTGTTGGTCTTGATGGCCTGCAGAGATTCGTCTACTGTCTTTCCAAACAGGTTGTTCCCGTCGAAGGGCGTGTCCTGGCAACCTGGATGACATATCCCCGGCGACTAGTAAGTGAGAAACCTTCAGGTATCTCACAGTACTCAAAGTCCCACAATTTTCAAAATACTGGGACGAGGAAGAGGGCTGCAGAGGCACGAGAATTCAAGTTACAGCGTATTAGTAGTAATGACCCATACCTGAAGAAGACTGGGAGGCATAAAAGGCCCCCTCAGGTACAGGCCATGGCAAAGAGTAGCAGCATGAGGTGGAGTAGTTGTGACTCCTCCACGTGGCAGCAGGAGCAAAAGTTAAAAGATAGCAGAGACACCTGGTCCACCGTCATGTTGCAAATGGATGCCAGTCCAGAGAGGGTCTCATCTGTTCAAGACCTTGATTACAGAAGTTGCGCATCTGGATGGGTTGGGCTTGACAGCTTTCCCTCTGAGGATTGCAGCTGCAGAGGTTGTGCAGTGGGAAACCTGCCAGTTGAAAGGTTTCCCCATTTGCAGTCAGGCTTCGTTGGCAGGCGAGCACCGGAGAGCCATAGGATTAAGGAGAGCTCCTTTATCGAGAAGGAGAGGTTACCTGCCCGTGCACGGAAAAAGAAGCAGAGGACCTGGAGGCAGCAAGGCAAATGGATGCGCACAGCAGACCTGGTGAGGTCACTGTTACATTGTGACAGCAGAGTGCCGGTAACCACCTGCTAGCCAGTCCGGGTGCCTTGGGCACAGAAAAGGTGTAACCTAAGTGAAATGGCGAAAGAAACTTTGTTTTGAATAACAAACTGATATAAAGCAGAATAATTGTTCAATTGCAAACCAAACTGATTTACAAAGAAGCAAGTGGCAGAATAAAAACATAATTATTAGACCAGAAGGTTGTGCATATCACCATGTGGGTCAGATTAAAAGCCACCAGCCGGAGGAGGCAATAAACCGAAAATCCACTATAAACAACTGTTGCCAAAGCCAAAAGAGACTTACACCAAGGCAAGTTATAAAGACCCAAGATTGCCAAGGTCGAGAGAAGGTAACTAGGAATGTAAGTGTTTGCAAAGCATATTGCTCCTGTGTAAACGAGGTAAGAAAGACTGGCTTAAACCCACGTTGCCAAAACCAAAGACGTGTGAGAGGGGAAAAGAAACATTATCAGTATTTGGTCAATGCAGAAGAGAGGAAACAAAAGTAGAAAGAGAGGCGTCTTTCTGATAAAAGGTGTTCAGGAGGAGTGCAACATAACTGACATTGCCTGTGGCAATCACAAGTGTGTAACAGCACCAATGTGTATCTGGTCTTTCCAAAAGAAGTGGTAAAACTGAATGCTGTGAAGAAGCAAAAGGCATTGCTGCAGGGTTTATTTTGAAGCAAACATTAACCAAGAAGTAGTTTTTGTAGTAAGTAGTTTTAGTCCTGGCAGGAGAGTACGCCAGGGCCAAAGACCTTGTAGAGTTAGACCTGGCAGGCAAGTGGACCAGTTAGAAGAAATTGGAGTACTGAGATGTGGTTAAAATGTTATGAAATCTATTTTTGAACTATTGTTGAACTGTTAAAAATCATCCTGATAAACTGTTATTGCTGAAGCTGAAGTTTGTCAAACTCTCTACCACCCGTTGGGAGACCCAAAGACCTGTTGAGTGTTTTCAACTATTGGAACTTTGTTACAAAAGTCCTGGTTTGAACTTTGCTCTGTCAGGGACTTTGACACTCTCTTCCCTGATGGCTACAAGATCCTCTCCGCGCCCAGATCCAACCAATCCGCAGGGGTGTACCCCTGATCATCCCGGAGTGGATTCCTGCCTCTGTCATTCCTATGCAAGCCTATTCCTCTTTCGAATGCCTTGTCTGCAGGCTTTCTCTCTCTCTTTCTCTCTTACAGTGGCTACTATCTATCAGCCACCTGGTCAGATCACCTCCTTCCTCTCTGAGTGGGCGGATCTCTCCTCCTCCCTCATGGTCTCGACCACTCAACTCCTCCGTCTTGGAGATTTTAACATCCACCTAGATGCTTCCTGTCCCTCCTCTGGACTCTTTTGCAACCTCTGCGACTCTCTCTCTCTCTTTCTATTCTCCCCTCTGGCCCGACTCACTCTGCAGGGCACACTCTGGATGTTCTCATCTCCTCAGGCCTCCCCCTCTCTATCCCCCTCACCACTCCTCTTCTCCTGGAGTGACCACTTTCTTCTTTTCTCCCATCTCTCAGTTTCTACCCCTCAGGCCAAGCCAACTCCAGTACTGCCACCTACCTTCTCGGTCATCCGACCCATGAAGCGTGTGTCAGTTGAGGCTTTCGCCGTCACTTTCTCTCCCCCTTCCCCCCTCGTCCTCGTCCTCCTCCTCCTTCTCCTCCTCCTCTGGCTGACTCACATCAGGCAGCACTTTCCGTCTCTGCGGCATCTAACAACTTGGCCGAACTCTTTAAAATCTGCAAGAAGCCGGACAATTCTGCTGCAGTCTCGAGCTTTCCTGTCCCCTCCCAGGTCCTCTGCACAGCCCCGACGTCTCATTTCATCTCTAAAACCCAGGATATCCTGTCCACCCTCTTGTCCTCTCCTCCTCCTCCCTCTACTCTTTCCTCTACCTCTGCCCCCCTGTGTCCACCTCTCCTTCTTTCTCTTCCTTTTCTCTGTCCTCCCCTGATGAGGTTTCTAGACAAGTCTGATTTATTAAAGTCTCGTCAAAGCAGGTTCTTCCCTGTTCTTTCAAAAGCATTAAGGACCACATTGACACCCTTGCTCCTGCCCTGGATAACTTCTGCAACCACTCCTTCGCCACTGGTGCCTTCCCTTCCCCCCTGAAGCACTCTCTTGCGCACCCTCTTCTCAAGAAAACCTCGGCCGATCCCTCCTTCCCAGCTAACTATCGCCCGATCTCCATCACTCCTTTTCAGCGCAAACTCCTGGAAAAGCTGGCCATCTCCCAGCTTAATCTTCACACTGAATCTGTTGGTTGTCTCCATGACCGACACTCTGGCTTCAGAGCAGCCAGAAGCACGGAAACTTCTCTCCTGAACATCTGTGAAGACCTGCTCCCTAACCTTGATTCTAATCTCCCCACTGTCCTCATCTTACTTGATCTCTCTTCTGCCTTTGACATGGTCAACCATGCCATCCTGCTCAATCGTCTCCGTGATAACCTGGGTATCACCAATCAGGCCCTGGCATGGCTGACCTCTTTCCTCTCAGATCGACGCTCCCAGGTCCAACTTGGGTCCTTCCTTTCCTCTATCTCACTCTCTACCTGTGGTGTTCCCTAGCGGTCTAACCTCTCTCCCTGGCCGTTTTGAGGGTATTTTTCTCTTTTCCAGACCTCTTCATAGTCTTTTTCTGTCTTACCCATAGCTCTCTGCGGTCCATCTCATTCGCTAGACCACACCACAGTATTTCCCTTTCTTACCCAGACCATTCCACAGTCTCCTGGTTTCCACTCAGCACTCTGGATTTTCATAGGCCAGGGCACTTGATCCTTCTACTGCGTTTAGCTTTGGGATGATGGCTTCTTTTCCTTACAAAAACACAAAGACACATACACACCCCACTTGTTTCTTCTAGATTGAAAGAGTATTGCTCCCTCCTCAATCAGGGCCAGGCAGCCAATAGTATTACCATCCTGCCAGGATTTCGTTGAGCTCAGGATCCTCTTCGAAGAACCCAGTTTTTAGGTCTCCCCACTCTTCCAGGCCCCTGTTGCAGAATATTGTGTGCTCTGCCTCCTGCACAGTACAGATCCTTATGGCACGGTCACTGCGTAGGACTGGAAGAACTACTGCTGGATAATGGCCAACAGGTAGATTACTTTGGTGCAGGTAGCGGTCTATCCTTTCTGCAGGAAGCGGTGGGTAGCACATCTGCTTCCTGCCATCCTAATCGGCCTTCTGCAGATCCTTTTGTACACCTGGGCCAGTCAGTGGATTTTTAAGCCAGCCAGGGATTGGTCTCTCTTTCGGGTGACCTTTTTCGGGTCTTCTGGTTGGTCCGTTTTCCATTGGTACTGTATTTGGGTTTTCAGGTAATTAATTTTCCAACATTGTGTAAATGGTATAATGCCTCCATTATACGCACCTGCAGCTTCAAATATATGCCGTACCTCAGTACAATATTGGAATTCATTGTGGCTTTGTTTTCGATTCCACTGTGTTCTTTGGCTGCCTATGATTGTGGTGGGTGCAGTGTTCTCACCTGACTGTTTAGTCCACAACCGGCCTGGAACCTGCCTTCCCCTCTTCCATGCAGGAATGCTGGGCTTGTTAATGGATCGTGGATAGGTATAATTTCTCTCAGCAATCTGTCCTGTTCAAGCACAGGGTCTTCTGGGACTTGTGGTCCCATTGTGATGTTCAACCTTCTGGCATCCTCTGTGAGGCAAACATAATAACATATCATGGAGCCGTGACAAGTCCAGGGAATCCCGCTCCATCCACCCTGTGTAAGGGACATCGGTTAGCAGCCGGACCACCCCATTCTCATGTGACTCGGCCGCCTCATGACAGATGATAAGTGCCTCCAATTCAGCACAGTTCCCCATATCAGATTATGTGGAGTCTAGGGATGTTGAGGAGCAGTGTGCTTGAGTACCAGATGGCTCTGGAGTGTGACGGTATCCCAATATGGGACTGAGTTATACAGGGACATTGTTGTTAATTGCCATGTGAGTAAGACAGAGTTTTCATAATGAAATGGAAAGCAAATGAGAGCCGGGGTGCATTTTTCAGGATTTAAGGTGCATAGGGCCTGAAGGTTTCATATTAACCATGCTGCTTTGTTCTGGATGACTTGTTGATTGGTCTCAATAGATGAAGGGAGCTGATAAATAAGGAGTTGGTGTAGTTGGAGGATGATGACCCTGATGAGAGATAGAAAGTGGCAAGTAAGACGGAAAGGGGGGATGACGGCAAAGTTGAAATCGAAATTGCGGATATTTACTAATTGGTTGGCTTGTTGTTGAAGGCAAAGCTTGTTATCAAATTTAACCTGGCGGTCATATACTGATTTAAGAGAAGAAGGTGCAATTATCAGGCCAGTCATTCAAAGGTGGCAATTACCATTATTTTGCGCTCCGAGAGATTATAGACAAAGCAAAGCATTATGGCAGTATGTGTAGCATTTCAAAGTTAAGACTATAGTGTCAAAACGTATCGAAAATACATTTTCTCACTTCTCAACCAGTGTCACATTTTATAAAATATACCACATGCATGACTATTGCATTCTATATGTGCACAACATATTCCACATTTCTTCTCTGTATTTAAAGAGTCTCCTCTAACACTAGCATTAACACGAACATGTACATTTTGCTTTCGATTTTGAAGTGCTAGCCCTTTAAATGTTAATTTCCACTGCATAACAGCTGCAGGCGCATTTGGAGACAAACGTTTACTGACACTAAAACACATGAAAATATATAATATATTTTTTTAAACAGAAATCC
Source organism: Ambystoma mexicanum (assembly GCF_040938575.1). Lineage (NCBI taxonomy): Eukaryota > Metazoa > Chordata > Amphibia > Caudata > Ambystomatidae > Ambystoma > Ambystoma mexicanum. The sequence continues at coordinate 684,602,145 of NC_090934.1, read as the reverse complement.
ATATTGATGAACATGAACAATGGCCTTAAAATGAGTTTCCTCAGACAATAGTTTGCATACTAATTCAAACGATATAGCATAATACTGATTTTAGAATAATTAATTGCTTTCATAAATTGAATAATTATGAAATTTGTTTATTAATTGGCTTTGAAACCAAATCACTTTTAGCTACCGTTTCCTCTAGACTGGTAGATAAATAATTTGCATCTTGCAAAAAAGAATCATCTATTATATCTGGCGTGCACTTTCCTAACATAATTACTAGTTGTGTTAAACTACACCATGCCTATCACTATTGGACTGCCCTAACCCATTCAATGGTATGGTGGATGAGATGGCAGCCGTCATTTTCGGACCATTCTAAGTTACCATAGCAGACAATCAAATCATAAGGCTTCTAGAGCATGAGCGAAAGCAATAGACACGCACGGATTGAACAGAGAGCATTCTCTGTGAGTTATGGGCACTACTGAATAATTGTCCATACAGGCTGTAGTGATAAAGAGGGGACTGCAGGCTTCTGTTGGGATGTCAGAGTAGACTAAACCTACATACCATTAGATTTCACCGCTACAGCCCCACACCCCACTTTGGTCACTATTGTTTAAGGACCAGCAAGCAGTAGGTCACTTGCCACCTCAATTCTACACAAACAACCAGCTCACCCTTTCTTACTCACTAGGAGTCAAGTGCCACTAGCCGACAGCTAGTGGCCAGTGCATGTTTTGAGCCCTGCTCTAAGAAAAATAGATCAGGTTTACAGCTTGACAGGGTCATGCCTGAAAAATGTTTTAAATGAGGACTGAATTAAATAGGTAAAATTAAACTTAACCCTAGGAAATGATATGTAAAGTACTTACTACTGCCTAGTCCCTGTGCTTTTCTGGGTCCACTAAGCAATCCATAGACAGTGGTGCAGAGTTAGAAATGAGTGCTGTAATTTGAGAACAGTTGTTCTATTTCCATGTGAGATCATGACTTTGTGGATCAAGGCTTATAAGAGGGCGAACAACAAGTTATCAGTTAGGAATGTACAGTTGAAAGCAACTGACCAACCACCCATGTGTAAGTGAGAACAAGCAACACTTGAGCCACGTTGCAGAGACATTTTGAGAACGCTACTCAAGAAATAATGCAGAGTTGAACCAGCGTTACCAGGTGATAATGTCACAAAAACCTAGTTAATAGGCCCGAGGAATGCAAGTTGTTATTTTCCTGCCGGCCTCGGTATTACTCCTATAACATCTTGGGTAAACGATTGTGGTGCTAAAAGGGCTTTACTTTAGAACAAACGCAGGCCGAGGCAAGTGCATAAGCTGGGTTTGCTCACACAAAAAAAAAAAAAATACAAATAAGGTGGCTATCATGGAACTGACCACTCGGACTTCTGCATGATCCCCTTAAGTGCACCAAGGGAACAGAGGGACTCTGTTGGGTGAGACGTGGTATTTATCATCTTCCTCCAAAAATGACGGATCATTGATACCGGAATATGCATGGACTTGCTGTCAGAAAGAGCTTTGATTTTCCCACGCTAAATATCTGAATGCAGGGTTCGAAAATGAGGGGAGCTGGGAGCTACTTAGCTCCTGCTTCTAGCATAGCGGGCCCGGTTAGCTTGAAACCATCAGCTGCCAGGAGCTACTTTTGGCTCCTAGAGCCAACTGCAGATTCCAAACATGCAAATGCGACATTAAGTTGGAGTATTTGAGAATGTTAATAAACAACAATTAGAACATACCTAATGCACATTTGAACACAATGGTTTATAAAAAATGGGCCAAAAGTTAAAGAAGCATTTCTGGCAGCTCCTGCCTACTGGGTGATGCCCGATACCCTGGAGCTGGTTTTAGCTCCGGCTCATCGGATCTCAATTTCGAACCCTGTGAATGTAGATGAAAAAAATCGTAACCAGTTATATACTGGGAGTCAGAAAAAAAACCTAGAAACCACTAACATTTATATAGAAGAAAACTCCTATAAAAACCATGGAAATAATAAAGAGGAGTCTTTAAATGTTACTAATGTACACCATGAAAACCCTTATTCCTCTGAAAGCCAAATTATTAATTAAATCCTTATAATATTCCTTTAGGGACCAAAAAAAGGGAAAGAAATTAACTTGGTGTTGACGTTTCCTTTATAAAAGCTGATCTTTACACTGTGTACTGTAAGGAACTCATGGTGGCAACAATAAAGACAGACACAAGTGATCACAGTTCAAGGGTGTTTATTAAACTGTATAAATGGGTGAGAAAAACGCCTAATCTAAACCTAAATCTAAGATGGGAGCAAACTACTACCATCAAATAATAATGAAGTCCAAGTGGCGTCTTGTCAAATAAAAAGGGCCTTTACTAAAAAACCTATTTCTATTCCTTACCGCTAAGTTACAAAATCGTGTGGGATAATGTTTATCAGAAAAGAAGGAACAAGTTACTTACCTGTAACTGTTGTTCTCCAGCATGGGTCTGGCATGGATTCACATGCTCATGAATATTCCCCGTCGTCAGGCTGGGAATCCGTAGTAAAGAAAAAAAATCAGTATCAGTTTCGTTTCTGATCTGTCTTTCTTAGTAGTAACCAATCACTGGTCTCTGGGTCATACTGCCACCAGCCAATGACTGCCCTCTCCCTAAGTCCCTCCCCTTGCAGCCATCCTCAGATTTCGTAGGACGCAAAGTGGCAATAGGACCAAGTGAAGAGCCGCAGAGGGGAACGAGGGAGGGTTTGCATGTGAATCCATGCCAGACCCATGCTGGAGAACAACAGTTACAGGGAAGTAACTTGTTCCTTCTCCAGCATAGGTTCTGGCATAGATTCACCTGCTCATGAATATAAGAATACATAGCAGTACACATATGCACAACCACGGGAGGTGGCAAGGCTCAGCATTAAGCATTTCAACAACTCAACATTAAGCATCTCTTACCTCCTCACCAGTCCCACCTTCAGGCGAACAGGTTGCACAGCACTGCTTGGCCGACCCTGGACTCCTCCCTGGATTCCCGGTCGACGCAGTAGAATCTCGTGAAGGTGTGTGTCGACCTCCACGTAGCAGCCCTGCAGATGTCCAGCAGGGGCACACCAGATAGAATGCCGTGGTAGCAGCGATCGCTCCCGTCGAATGGGCTCTCGCAGGATGCAGCTGGAGAGCCATCTGGAAATGGAAGCCTTCGAGACAGCCTTCGCTTGGTTCACAGGTCCAAAGTTCAGAAACAGCTGTGATGTCTTCCAAAAACTCTTTGTGCGGTCCACGTAGAACTTCAGCGCTCTAGCTACATCCAGCGAGTGCAAAGTCCTCTCAGCCGTCGACGAAGGTGACCGGAAGAAAACTGGTAACACCAAGGGCTCGTTGAGGTGGAAGTCCGACGGCACCTTGGGCATGAAGAAGCGTCCTGGGCACTACCCTTGTCTCGTGGAAAGTCAAGTACAGAGGCTTGCAGGAGAGGGCCTGGATCTCTCCCACTCATCGTACGGAGGTGATGGCCACAAAAACGCTGTCTTCCACGATAAGTACTTCAACTGGGCCGAATGCAGAGGCTCGAATGGCGGCCCCATGAGCCTGCTCAGCACCATGTTGAGCTCCCACACTGGGGCTGGAGCCCTCACCGGCGGGAATGAACGGAACAGTCCTTTCATAAACTCCTTCACCAGGCGATGGGACCACAGAGATGATCGCCCAGGAGTTCTGGTGTAGCGGGAAATCGCAGCTAGATGTATCTTGATGGAGGCATGAGCTAGCCCCGCCTTGGCCAGCGATAGCAGGTACGGCAGCACTCTCGGGGCCGTAATCCGTAGGGGGGTAATCTTCTGTGCGCGGCATCAGACAGAGAACCTCTTCCATTTGTGTCTGTAGCACTTGAGAGTTGAGGACGCCCTGGCCTTTGCAAGCACCTCCTTGCAGTCCGCCGGGATATCGTACCCTCCAAACTATAGTGCTGCAGGAGCCAGGCCGGCAAGTTCAGCGACCCCGGGTCGTGATGGGGGATGACGCCTCCTTCTCTGGAGAGAAGATGCGCGTCCGTCGACAGTTTGAGTGGGGGGGGGGGCGACGCTGAAAAGTCCAGAAGGTCCGGGAACCAGATCTGCCTCGGCCACGCCGGTGCGACAAGGATCATCCTGCACCGGGACCTCTTGAGTTGATTGATGAGTCGCAGCAGCAACGGCAATGGGGGAATGCATGCAGGAACAGGCCATCCCAGGGGAACGAGAAAGCATCGGCCATGCTCATCGGCTGGGGAAACCTGCTGGCGAACGTCTGGCACTTGGAGTTTGTTGCCGTCGCGAACAGGTCGATCTGGGGTTTGCCCCATCGTTGGAAGAGTCGATCTGTTTGATCCTGACGCAGCTCCCACTCGTGGCACGAGCGCAGCTCCCTGCTGAGTCAGTCGACAATGGTGTTCTTTATTCCTGCCAGATGGAAGGGCACCAGAAACATCCCCTGGGCGACGGGCCAGTGCCACAGATCCTGGGCCTCCTTGGATAGGGCTGGTGATCTCCCTGCTTCAGGATGTAGAACATTGTGGTGGTGTTGTCGGTGAAGGCCCTCACCACCTTGCCCTTGAGGGACGGAAGGAACGACCTGAGGGCCCAGAACATGGCTCGGAGCTCCAGGATGTTGATGTGGAGTGACCTCTCCTCCGGGAGCCAAAGGCCTCTTGCGTGGAGATCTCTGGTGTGCACTCCCCATCCCTCCAGGGAGGCGTACGTCGTTACCGTCTCCTGATGTGCCGGGGTCTGAAAGTCTATGCCCGCCCCGAGATGCACACGGGTGCCCCATCACCGAATCGCTTGGCGGAAGGCCTCGTTGAGCGGGATCCTGTCTTCGAAGCTGCCCGCCGCTTGTAACCAACGGGCGTCGAGGAACTCTTGCAGAGGACGCATCCGCAGCCTGCACAGGCGCACCAGGTAGATGCATGAGGACATTCATGCCGAGCAGGGACTTGATGGATCTCACCCTGGCCATGTCCGTGGCCAGTAGGCGCTCCACCTTGCCCAAGATGGCCTTCATCCTCTCCTCCTATGGAGAAGCCAATCGCTTGGCTCCCAGAAACAGTGCGACCTGGGACGGAACCAGGCGGGATTTCGAGTAGTTGATGGAGAATCCCAGATCCGTGAGCAGTTGGACGGTCTTCGCTGTGTGTCCAACGGCGAGTTCTCTTGTCCTTGCACAGATGAGCCAATCGTCCGGGTAGGGGTAAACGTGGATCCCCCGCAGGCACAGCCGCGCCACCACTTGTGTTAGGCACTTGGTGAATACCCGGGGTGCTGACTTTAAACCAAATGGAAGGGCCTTGAACTGGTAGTGCCGTCCCTGGACCACGAATCTGAGAAACTTTCAGTGTCCTTTTAGAACGGGGATGTGAAAGTAAGCATCTTCCAAATCCAACGCCGATAGGAATTCGCCCTCCTCCAGCTGTCCCAGCACGTGTTGGAGGGTGACCATCCAGAACTTTTGGGCCTTGATGTACTTGTTTAACCGACGCAGGTCCAGGATGGGTCGCCAACCGCCTGTCTTCTTTCTGACGAGGAAGAATCACGAGTACACTCTGGAGCCCCGGAGCCTCTTTCGGACGAGCTTGATGGCTCCTTTCTTCAGCATCGCCCTTACTTCCAACAGCAGTTGAGGGACGTGGTTCTCCTTCTTGGCCACGGGAGGAATGCGGGGGAACTTCTTTAGAAATTTGAGAGTGTGCCCTTGGGCCACGGCCTCCAGCACCCAACGGCTTGGTGTAGATGGACTCCCACACGCTGATGAACTTCGGCAGCCGGCCTCCCACCGACGCTACTGCCGGTTCAGTCCTGCTTGGCAGCGGACTTGCCGCCTTGACCTCCTTGGCGACGACGATGAGATCCTCCTGACTTGCCTCGTCCTCTATAGGCCTCTTGCGACGAGGAGCGAGCCGCCTGGCGGTACATCGAGGAGCCACCGCCGAATCCTTTGGAGGCACCTTGCTTGCCTCCGGAGTTCCGAAAGGGCGGCCGTCGTTGCTGCAAAACTCCCAAGGCCCGAGCCGTCCCCGTGTCGGTCTTGATGGCCTGCAGAGATTCGTCTACTGTCTTTCCAAACAGGTTGTTCCCGTCGAAGGGCGTGTCCTGGCAACCTGGATGACATATCCCCGGCGACTAGTAAGTGAGAAACCTTCAGGTATCTCACAGTACTCAAAGTCCCACAATTTTCAAAATACTGGGACGAGGAAGAGGGCTGCAGAGGCACGAGAATTCAAGTTACAGCGTATTAGTAGTAATGACCCATACCTGAAGAAGACTGGGAGGCATAAAAGGCCCCCTCAGGTACAGGCCATGGCAAAGAGTAGCAGCATGAGGTGGAGTAGTTGTGACTCCTCCACGTGGCAGCAGGAGCAAAAGTTAAAAGATAGCAGAGACACCTGGTCCACCGTCATGTTACAAATGGATGCCAGTCCAGAGAGGGTCTCATCTGTTCAAGACCTTGATTACAGAAGTTGCGCATCTGGATGGGTTGGGCTTGACAGCTTTCCCTCTGAGGATTGCAGCTGCAGAGGTTGTGCAGTGGGAAACCTGCCAGTTGAAAGGTTTCCCCATTTGCAGTCAGGCTTCGTTGGCAGGCGAGCACCGGAGAGCCATAGGATTAAGGAGAGCTCCTTTATCGAGAAGGAGAGGTTACCTGCCCGTGCACGGAAAAAGAAGCAGAGGACCTGGAGGCAGCAAGGCAAATGGATGCGCACAGCAGACCTGGTGAGGTCACTGTTACATTGTGACAGCAGAGTGCCGGTAACCACCTGCTAGCCAGTCCGGGTGCCTTGGGCACAGAAAAGGTGTAACCTAAGTGAAATGGGGAAAGAAACTTTGTTTTGAATAACAAACTGATATAAAGCAGAATAATTGTTCAATTGCAAACCAAACTGATTTACAAAGAAGCAAGTGGCAGAATAAAAACATAATTATTAGACCAGAAGGTTGTGCATATCACCATGTGGGTCAGATTAAAAGCCACCAGCCGGAGGAGGCAATAAACCGAAAATCCACTATAAACAACTGTTGCCAAAGCCAAAAGAGACTTACACCAAGGCAAGTTATAAAGACCCAAGATTGCCAAGGTCGAGAGAAGGTAACTAGGAATGTAAGTGTTTGCAAAGCATATTGCTCCTGTGTAAACGAGGTAAGAAAGACTGGCTTAAACCCACGTTGCCAAAACCAAAGACGTGTGAGAGGGAAAAAGAAACATTATCAGTATTTGGTCAATGCAGAAGAGAGGAAACAAAAGTAGAAAGAGAGGCGTCTTTCTGATAAAAGGTGTTCAGGAGGAGTGCAACATAACTGACATTGCCTGTGGCAATCACAAGTGTGTAACAGCACCAATGTGTATCTGGTCTTTCCAAAAGAAGTGGTAAAACTGAATGCTGTGAAGAAGCAAAAGGCATTGCTGCAGGGTTTATTTTGAAGCAAACATTAACCAAGAAGTAGTTTTTGTAGTAAGTAGTTTTGGTCCTGGCAGGAGAGTATGCCAGGGCCAAAGACCTTGTAGAGTTAGACCTGGCAGGCAAGTGGACCAGTTAGAAGAAATTGGAGTACTGAGATGTGGTTAAAATGTTATGAAATCTATTTTTGAACTATTGTTGAACTGTTAAAAATCATCCTGATAAACTGTTATTGCTGAAGCTGAAGTTTGTCAAACTCTCTACCACCCGTTGGGAGACCCAAAGACCTGTTGAGTGTTTTCAACTATTGGAACTTTGTTACAAAAGTCCTGGTTTGAACTTTGCTCTGTCAGGGACTTTGACACTCTCTTCCCTGATGGCTACAAGATCCTCTCCGTGCCCAGATCCAACCAATCCGCAGGGGTGTACCCCTGATCATCCCGGAGTGGATTCCTGCCTCTGTCATTCCTATGCAAGCCTATTCCTCTTTCGAATGCCTTGTCTGCAGGCTTTCTCTCTCTCTTTCTCTCTTACAGTGGCTACTATCTATCAGCCACCTGGTCAGATCACCTCCTTCCTCTCTGAGTGGGCGGATCTCTCCTCCTCCCTCATGGTCTCGACCACTCAACTCCTCCGTCTTGGAGATTTTAACATCTACCTAGATGCTTCCTGTCCCTCCTCTGGACTCTTTTGCAACCTCTGCGACTCTCTCTCTCTCTTTCTATTCTCCCCTCTGGCCCGACTCACTCTGCAGGGCACACTCTGGATGTTCTCATCTCCTCAGGCCTCCCCCTCTCTATCCCCCTCACCACTCCTCTTCTCCTGGAGTGACCACTTTCTTCTTTTCTCCCATCTCTCAGTTTCTACCCCTCAGGCCAAGCCAACTCCAGTACTGCCACCTACCTTCTCGGTCATCCGACCCATGAAGCGTGTGTCAGTTGAGGCTTTCGCCGTCACTTTCTCTCCCCCTTCCCCCCTCGTCCTCGTCCTCCTCCTCCTTCTCCTCCTCCTCCTCCTCTGGCTGACTCACATCAGGCAGCACTTTCCGTCTCTGCGGCATCTAACAACTTGGCCGAACTCTTTAAAATCTGCAAGAAGCCGGACAATTCTGCTGCAGTCTCGAGCTTTCCTGTCCCCTCCCAGGTCCTCTGCACAGCCCCGACGTCTCATTTCATCTCTAAAACCCAGGATATCCTGTCCACCCTCTTGTCCTCTCCTCCTCCTCCCTCTACTCTTTCCTCTACCTCTGCCCCCCTGTGTCCACCTCTCCTTCTTTCTCTTCCTTTTCTCTGTCCTCCCCTGATGAGGTTTCTAGACAAGTCTGATTTATTAAAGTCTCGTCAAAGCAGGTTCTTCCCTGTTCTTTCAAAAGCATTAAGGACCACATTGACACCCTTGCTCCTGCCCTGGATAACTTCTGCAACCACTCCTTCGCCACTGGTGCCTTCCCTTCCCCCCTGAAGCACTCTCTTGCGCACCCTCTTCTCTAGAAAACCTCGGCCGATCCCTCCTTCCCAGCTAACTATCGCCCGATCTCCATCACTCCTTTTCAGCGCAAACTCCTGGAAAAGCTGGCCATCTCCCAGCTTAATCTTCACACTGAATCTGTTGGTTGTCTCCATGACCCACACTCTGGCTTCAGAGCAGCCAGAAGCACGGAAACTTCTCTCCTGAACATCTGTGAAGACCTGCTCCCTAACCTTGATTCTAATCTCCCCACTGTCCTCATCTTACTTGATCTCTCTTCTGCCTTTGACATGGTCAACCATGCCATCCTGCTCAATCGTCTCCGTGATAACCTGGGTATCACCAATCAGGCCCTGGCATGGCTGACCTCTTTCCTCTCAGATCGACGCTCCCAGGTCCAACTTGGGTCCTTCCTTTCCTCTATCTCACTCTCTACCTGTGGTGTTCCCTAGCGGTCTAACCTCTCTCCCTGGCTGTTCAAACAATACCTGGCACCTCTCGCCCACCGCATTGCTGCTCTCTGCTCCAACTTTCAGTGCTATGCGGATGACACTCAGCTAGTTTTCAGGCTCCCCTCGCCACCTCTTCTCCTTCTCTCATCTCTGACTGTCTGCTATCCAGGAGTAGTGTGCCGCCAACGATCTCTGCCTTAATGCCAGTAAGATGGAGATTCTTCTCATAGGCACACCTGCACCCTCCTTTCCTGTCACTCTCTGGCCGGCATCCCTTGGCCCTCTTCCTGCTCCCACCTGTGAAGCTAAGAACCTCAGGGTCATCTTCGACTCCACACTCTCCTTTTCTCCTCACATCTCTGACGTCTCTAAGAAGTCAAACTACCAACTCTGGTTCTCTCTAGGCTTGACTACTGCAACAGCCTCTCACTAAATCTGCCTGCTTCTACTCTCTGCCCAAACTCATCCAGAACAGGGATGCAAGACATGTCCTTGGCCTCAAGCCCAGGGATCGTATCTCTCCAGAGCTCTGAAATGTCTGCATTGGCTCCCAGTGGCTGCAGGGATTACGTTCAAGACCCTCTGCATTGTCTACAAGGCCTTCTGGTGCCCGTGGCCTCAAACCCTCCAACTCTCTCTTCGTAAATACCTTCCTACTCAAGCTCTTCGCTCCTCCACCTCCATGTCCCTCAGGGTCAGTCGCTTCTCCAAGCAACGAGTTGGTGGTAGATCTCTTTCTTCGGCTGGGGCCTCCCTCTGGAACAGTCTCCCTGTCTCTCTGAAACTTGAGGAGAACCATCTCCAGTTCTGGAAGCACCTCAAGATCTTCTTTACTTCTGCCTTCTCTCTTCCTCTCTCTTCCTTTCCTTTACTGATTTCCTCTCTGATACTGCACTGGTCACTTGGCTACCCTCTGGTTTTGGGCACAGGTCCCTGCCCGCCAAGTTGCACACCCGCAATGCCTCCCATCAACCCTTGCACTTGAGTCTGCATCTGTAACCCTACAGCCCCCCTACCTGCACTTTTGGACACCTGCTCTTTGCACTTACCCTTATACCTACCACCTGCTAGCTGCACTTCGTTATTGTTTTGATCCCATGTACAGCACTGCCCCCTCCCCTTTCCCCTGACACTTTTCCCCTCCCACCCTCCCCTGCACTTGCATGATCACAGTGTCACTTGGCCTAGTAAGATGGTTGTCTCTGTCCTCCCTCTGTTCCCCCTTCCTTGCCTCGATGCGCCTTGAAACACTTGTGTATAGGCGCGTTACAAATATATTATAGTTACAAGACGGAATTCCCTTATCCTTTTGAACTGTTATTTGAACTCCTGTTTGAATCTGGGAAAGGGGAATTTAACCAGATTATAAGAAGGTACAGTTATCAGGTCTTGAATATAATTGAATTGCCATACATTTCCTGATTAAGTTTGCTGTATGCACAAGTTGAGGAACAGAGTGTTCCCTTTAGCTTATTTTGATAGGCAGGGAAATCATTGTCAGGGTAGGGATAGTGAGGCATTTATCAAACCTTTTCAGTTCATATAATGGCATCTTTTAAAAAACTTTCACATAGTTGTCCGCCTCACATAATACTTGGCACCATATTTACACTGTGGCGGGGTGGATTCCTTTTGAATGAGAATATTGATAGACATGCAAAATGTTCTCTGGTACAAATACTTTTTAGATACTGGAGAAAATAAAATGTTTTAAACCTGCTGAGTGATTATAACGAAACTAATTATATGTACATGTTAACTGAATTGTGTGACTGAATGTGTTTATTACATTTAGTGCGACTGTTACAGGCAGGCCAACTCCAACTGTGTACATAAGTTCTCAACATGTATGTACCCGATTGTGACTTCCCCTGCATAAAATAAGGGGGCCACATTTTTTTTCAACTTCGATTATAAATAGCCTGTTTATTGTTGGCGAATTGGGGGAGGGGCTGTATACTAGAGAGCATTACATTAGCGATTGCCATTTAGTGAAAATACCAACATGTAAAGAAATAGGTCAACAAGGGGGAGGTTTAAGGTATGTGGGGGTGGGTGTTGTGCGAGATGGAGTAAGGAGGCTGACAAGGTGGTATCATTTTGGCTATACTCTTATTCAAATAAAGAAATTAATCTCTTCTCTCCCTTTTCTAGAGCGGATTTCTCTACCTCAACCTAGAATAACCTGGGTGCTCGTCAGGATGGAAGTCAAAAACCAATATACCGTCCTCTGTCCAAACCAACTACTTTATCCCAACCACTAACAAATAAACCAAGAAACAAAGGTTTCAATGAACATCTTATCCAAGCCAACAGGAGAATGTCTCCCTTCTCCTGGTGAAATAATCCAGTCCTGGGCCGAATTAACAGCAGTCTCTTCAAATATGGTCCGATTTACTAAATATACCTAGACCAGTAGAATTTCTCTCTTCTCCTTGTCTGTCTGGAAGAGGTTTGGAGACTGTCTTTTGATAGTTCTTTGTACAACTTTTTAGAAGTTTCTTCACTTCCTCGCAAGCATTTGCAAACAGCAGAATTAGGCTTTATCAATTCTTCTTCTTATTGCTGGTACTTTATCAGGATTATTTATGTTTACCAAATACGCTTAGACCAGGAGAATGAATCCCTGCTCCTGGTCTAGCTGAAAGAGTTTTGGAGACTGGACAGGCCTTTGCATAAGTCTTCGGATGTCTCATTACTTCCTCCCAAGGCGTTGTGAACAATGGTGTTAGGGATTTATCCACTCTTCTTATTGCCGATACTTTATCAGGACTTCTTCTATCTCGACTGTTAGGGAGATTACTTCCTGACAGTTCTTTGTCCTTTTGGCATTTTTCACATATGGAACAAGTTACTTACCTGTAACTGTTGTTCTCCAGCATGGGTCTGGCATGGATTCACATGCTCATGAATATTCCCCGTCGTCAGGCTGGGAATCCTCGGTAAAGAAAAATCAGTATCAGTTTCGTTTCTGATCTGTCTTTCGTAGTAGTAACCAATGACTGATCTCTGCGTCATACTGACCACAGACAATGACTGACCTCTCCCTAAACCCCGCCTCTGGCAGCCATCTTCAGATTTGGTAGCACGTGAAGTGGCAGTATGACCAAGTGAAGAGCCGCAGAGGGGTAGGCGGGAGGGTTCGCATGTGAATCCATGCCAGACCCATGCTGGAGAACAACAGTTACAGGTAAGTAACTTGTTCCTTCTCCAGCATGGGGTCTGGCATGGATTCACATGCTCATGAATATAAGAATACATAGCAGTACACACATGCACAACCACGGGAGGTGGCAAAAGGCTCAACATTAAGCAATACAAAAAACTCAACATTAAGCATCTCTTACCTCCTCACCAGGCTCACCTTAAGCGAACAGGTTGCGCAGCACTGCTTGGCCGACCCTGGACTCCACCCTGGAATCCCGATCGACGCAGTAGAATCTCGTGAAGGTGTGCGTCGACTTCCACGTAGCAGCCCTGCAGATGTCCAGCAGGGGCACACCAGATAAGAACGCCGTAGTAGCAGCGATAGCTCTGGTCGAATGGGCTCTCGGACGGCCTGGCAGCGGTCGGTTAGCCAACCGGTGGCAGTGCATGATGCAGCCGGATAGACATCTGGAAATAGAAGACTTCGAGAGAGCCTTCCCTTGATTCACAGGTCCAAAGTTCACGAATAGCTGTGATGTCCTCTGAAAACTCTTTGTGCGGTCCACATAGAACTTCAGCGCTCTAGCCACATCCAGCGAGTGCAAAGTCCTCTCGGCCGGCGACGAAGGAGACGGGAAGAAAATAGTTAACACCAGTGGCTCGTTAAGATGGAAGTCCGACGGCACCTTGGGCATAAAGGAGGAGTGCGTCCTAAGCACCGCCCTCGAGGCATGGAAAGTCAAGTACGGTGCTTTGCAGGATAGGGCCTGGATCTCTCCCACTCGTCGTGCAGAGGTAATGGACACCAGGAATGCAGTCTTCCACAACACAAACTTCATCGGTGCGGAGTGCATCGGCTCGAATGGGGGCCCCATGAGCCTGGTCAGCACCACTTTAAGTTCCCACGCCGGGGCCTTCACCGGCGGGAACGACCGGAACAGTCCTTCCATAAACTCTTTTACCAGTCGATGGGACCATAGGGACGTCCGTCCTGTGGTTCTGGTATATCTGGAGATCGCCGCCAGATTAATCTTAATGGAGGCATGGGCTAGCCTAGCCTTTGCCAGCGATAGCAGGTACGGCAGCACTTGAGGGGCCGTAATCCGTAGGGGGTTTATCTTCTGTGCTCGGCACCAGATAGAGAACCTCTTCCACTTATGACCGTAGCATTTGAGAGTCGAGGACGCCCTGGCCTTTGCAAGAACCTCTCTGCAATCGGCCGGTATATCGTAGCCTCCAAACTCTAGCGCTGCAGGAGCCAACCCTGCAGGTTCAGCGACGCCGGGTCGTGGTGGAAGATGGCGCTTCCTTCTCTGGAGAGAAGGTCTGCGTCCGCCGACAGCTTGATGGGAGGGGACGTTGACAAGTCCAGAAGGTCCGGGAACCAGATCTGCCTCGGCCACGCCGGTGCGACAAGGATCATCCTGCACCGGGACCTCTTGAGCTGGTTGACGAGTCGAAGCAGCAACGGCAACGGAGGGAACGCATACAGGTATAGGCCATCCCAGGGGAACGAGAACGCATCGCCCATGCTTCTCGGCTGGGGAAACCTGCTGGCGAACCTCTTGCACTTCGAGGTCGTCGCTGTTGCGAACAGGTCGATTTGAGGTTTGCCCCATCGTCGGAAGAGTTGATCCACCTGATCCTGGCGCAGTTCCCACTCGTGACACGCACGCAGCTCCCTGCTGAGCGCGTCGGCAATGGTGGTTCTTTCTCCTGCCAGGTGGAAGGGAACCAGGAACATCCCCTGGGCGACCGCCCAGTGCCACAGATCCTGTGCCTCCTTGGATAGGGCTGGGGATCTGGTGCCTCCCTGCTTCCGTATGTAAATCATTGTCGTGGTGTTGTCCGTGAAGATCCGCACCACCTTGCCCTTGAGCGACGGGAGGAACGATTTGAGAGCCCAGAACACGGCTCGGAGTTCCAGGACGTTGATGTGCAGTAGCCTCTCCTCCGGGAGCCAGAGGCCTCTTGTGTTGAAATCTCCGGTGTGGGCGCCCCAGCCTTCCAGGGAGGCGTCCGTCGTCACCGTCTCCTGGTACGCCGGCGTCTGAAAGTCCTTGCCCGTCGTGAGGTGCGCTCGAACGCCCCACCACAGAATCGCCCGCCGGAACACCTTGTTGAGGGTGACCCTGTCTTCGAAGGTGCCCGTCGCCTGCATCCAACGGGCGTCGAGAAATTCTTGAAGAGGGCGCATCCGTAGTCTGCAGAGGCGCACCAGGTAGATGCAAGAGGACATCATCCCCAGGAGTGACTTGATGGACCTCACCCTGGCCACGTCCGTGGCTCGCAGACGCTGCACTTTGCCTAGAATGGTCTTCGTCCGTTCTTCCGACGGTGCCGCCAGGCGCCTCACTGTATCGAGCTTCGCTCCCAGAAACAGGGCCACCTGCGACAGCACCAGATGGGACTTTGGTTAATTTATGGCGAATCCCAGGTCTGTGAGTAGCAGGACGGTGCTTGCAGTGTGTTCGATGGCGAGTTCCCTCGTCCTTGAGCGGATGAGCCAGTCGTCCAGGTAGGGGTAGACGTGAATCCCCTGCAGGCGCAGCCGCGCCGCCACAGGTGCTAGGCACTTGGTAAAGACCCTGGGGGCCGACTTCAATCCGAACGGCAGTGCTCTGAATTGGTAGTGGCGTCCCTAGACGACGAACCTGAGGAACTTTCAGTGACTTTTGAGGATGGGAACATGGAAGTAAGCATCCTCCAGGTCTAACGACGATAGAAAGTCACCTTCCTCCAGCTGTCCCAGCACGTGCTGGAGGGTGACCATCCTGAACTTTTGTGACCTGATGTATTTGTTCAAACGACGAAGGTCCAGGATGGGGCGCCAGCCGCCCGTCTTCTTCCTGACGAGGAAGTACCTTGAGTACACCCCGGAGCCCCGGAGCCTCTTCGGGACAAGCTCGATGGTGCCTTTCCTGAGCATCGCCCGTACTTCCAACAGCAGTTGCGGGACGTGATTTTCCTTCCTGGCCACAGGTGGAACGTGAGGGCACTTCTTCAGGAATTCGATAGAGTGTCCTCTTGCTAGGGTATCCAGCACCCAACGGTCGGTGGAGATGGACTTCCACACGCCGACGAACTTCGTCAGCCGGCCTCCCACCGGGGTGCTTCGGTGGGGGCCCGAGGCCACGGCCGGTTCAGTCCTGCTTGGAGGTGGTGGCCTTGCCGCCCTGGCCACCTTGCCGACGGCGGCGAGGCGCTCCCTGCTTGCCGCGACTCCTGTAGGCCTCCGGAGATGAGGAGCGTGCCGCCTGGCGGTAGGACGACGAGCCACCGCTGGATCCCTTGGAGGCACCCTGTCTGCCTCCGGAGCTCCGAAAGGGCAGTCGTTGCTGAAGGGCTCCTAGGGCGCGGGCCGTCTCCGTGTCCGTCTTTATGGCTTGGAGGGATTCGTCCACCGCTTTCCCGAACAAGTAGCTGCCGTCGAACGGCATGTCCAACACCCTGGTCTGGACGTCCTGACGGAAGTCGGTCGCCCGGAGCCAACCCCGTCATCGTAGGCAAACACCGTTGCCCAGCTGGCGGAACCCGGTATCGGCAATATCGGTTGCCACCGTTATGGCGTGGTCCGACGCCACCTCGCCTTCTTGAAGTATTTCCAGGGCCTCGGACCTCTTATCATCCGGTAGGAAGTCCAATATGGGGGCCAGCTGCAACCAGAGCTCCCTGTTGTAACGGGCCTCGATCGCCAGGGCGTTGGCCGCTTTGATCGTCGTCGCCGCCAACGAAATGACCCGCCGCCCCATGGCGTCCAACTTCTTTCCCCCGCCATCCGGCGGGGAATTCGACGTCGAGGCTCCTGACCCCGCTGCTTTCTTCTTCGTTGCCGCCGAGACGACCGAGTCTGGAGTTGGCTGGGCCCTGAGGCACAGGGGAGCGGTTTCGGGGACCCGGTACTTCTTCTCGTACTGGTCCCGTTTGGCTGGTGCCGTGGAGGGGTTCTTGAGAACCGACAGGCCCTTCTCCCAGATGTCATCGATTAGAGGCACCGCGATGACAGTCTTCCTCTTGGCCTCCCGGCGCTGATAGAGGAAACCTTCGGGCCAGGTTGCGGGTCCTCCGGCCTGGGGCGTGGTAATCTCGTCCTTATCTCAGAGCATAAGGACTGGATCGCAGACAAAATGGCCACCGAGCTATCCTGAGGCCTAGGTTCCGGCTGCGCCGGAAGGGAAGGCTGCTCTTCCTCGCCATCGTCGTCTTCCTCGGTTATCTCCCGAGGATCTTCCTTACGGGATCGAACCTTCTCGAATTGGACTTCGAGATTCCTCACGGCCTCGGTCAGTTCCTCCTCCGAGGCTGACTCCGAGCTCGAGGAGGCTACCGTGCCCCCCCTCGCTTCTTCCATCATGGTGGCCATGACGATGGGCTGAAAAGAGGATTCCCTCCTTGGCGGCAGGGAAACTCTAGTCCCGGAGGCAGTCTCCGCTGGCGGGGTCTCTGCCGGCTTGGCCAGAGTCGTCGCGATCGCCTCGATGGAGGCCTTTGCCTGCTGGGTAGGGGCCTTCACCACCTTAGGTGCGTCCCGGGCCTTCTCCTTAGGGGAGGGGCAACGCCTCGCTCCCCCTCTTCCGAGATTGGACAGGGCTTCTCCCGAAGCTTACCCGGGGTCTCGGACTTCCTCTTCCCCGAACCTGAGCGCTGGCTTGCGGTTGACGGTGCCGGGGAAGGCGCGCCCTGCCTGGCGACCGAAGAGCCCGACCTTTCGGCGCTCCCGGAGCCAGCGGACTCGCGGCGCTTGGCCTGGTGTTGGGCCCCCGTCGCCAGGGCGCCCGCACAAGACTTAGAAGCCCGCTTGGACCCTTTCTTCTTCTTCTCACCCGTTGAGCTCTTCTCCAACCAGCTGGCGAGACGGGATCGACGGTCCCTCATGGTCCGCTCGGACAAGTTCTTGCAGAACTGGCAGTCCTTCTCTACATGAGTCTTGTCCCCATGAAGACAATGGAGGCATCGCAAATGTTCGTCCTCCTTAAACACATTCTGCAGCCCGCATCCAGGGCATCTGCGAAACAGCTTGGGTCCGGGTGACGAACTCGCGTCCTGGGCCATCTCGAAGTAGGCCGCGAATCTTCTGGAATCCTCCAAGAAGTTGATTCGATGAAATCTTCACCCTTGAGGGGCGTAGGAAATTCCTGCAACGGGTAGCCGTTAACGGGAGTAGAAACGGTGGAGCTTGAGGCTCGATTAACCGAAAAAATGAGAAAATTCACCTGAAAAAGCGCGAAACACGCAGTAAAAGCTCGAGAGCTAAGCACGAGGACTCCCAACACTTGAACGTGCGGTAAAAATCTGAAGATGGCTGCCAGAGGCGGGGCTTAGGGAGAGGGCAGTCATTGGCTGTGGTCAGTATGACGCAGAGATCAGTGATTGGTTACTACTACGAAAGACAGATCAGAAACGAAACTGATACTGATTTTTCTTTACCGAGGATTCCCAGCCTGACGACGGGGAATATTCATGAGCATGTGAATCCATGCCAGACCCCATGCTGGAGAAGTGGAGTTTCCCACTGTGACGAGGGAGTTTACTCCCGAGGCACTCTTGAGATTTATGGTTTTGCGTGTCACCACTGTGACAGGGGAATTCACTCCTGAGGAATACTTGACTCTTGGTTCTCTTGGTATCAGTACTGTAATGAGGTGGCATCACCACCGAGGACTAATTGACACTTGCTTCTTTTGGTATCACTGCTGTGATGAAGGATATCACTTCATAGGTTCTTTGGGTACCACTACTGTGATCAGGGAGTTCACTCCCGAGGAATAATGGACTCTTTGGGCTCCCTCGACCCCATCAAGCTTCCCTCCTCCCGCCCCCCCAACTACCGCTAACTGTATCTTCACTTGGGAGTGCTACTGGTACTTCCCAGGGTATCAGGTCGCTGTTGGTTCTGCACACGCTCAGCTTGTCTTCCTGCTTTCCTCCTCTCTGGTCTGTGCCGCTCCCTACTACCAGCGCCTACTTGTTTCCTCCCCAACTCCGTCGTTCACCCGGGAGGATAGCGGGCTGGTTGGAAGCGCTTTGAAGGTCTGTCCTTTCCACTTCCCTCTGTTTAGACATGCAACGCTTACGGCTCCCTGGAAGGATAGTGTTAGGCAAAGTTGTATGCAGTACCGTGTGGGAACACTACACACAACTATGACTACAGGTGTAAGCAAACCAACACAGTTTTGGTAGCGGGGCTGAGCAGCCAGGCTTATCTCAAGAGGGGAATGTGAGCAGTAATGATGTTACACGAGGTCTACAATCACAGGTGTTCAAATAAACTCTTACACTCAAGGTTTCTTGGATAAATACTTATTAATTTATCAGTCAGTTATAAAACATTCATTAGAAGGAGGCACTATAATAACACACAAATATACTTCAATACTTTTCAAACGAGGAGTAAAAGGTAAAGGTTATCAGAACATAAAAGACTACAATTATTCTTAGTGCAAGTACTATGAGTTCACCAGAAGAGTCAATTCAATTGAATAGGCTAGGCCAAAGTCAATGGGCTAAAGTCTTGGATAGGATAAAGCGGTTCTGGTAAGTAAACAGTAAAGTCTCTGCACAAGTTCTCAGAAGTAGTTTGTAAAAAGAATAACCATATGTAGGTTACAGGCTGATTAGGCTTGTGAGTTGCAAATGTTTCAAGCACTTTCACTGCAAGAGGTAATTTCTCTCAGTTTTGATTCACAGTACCTGACAATGAAGAAAAAGAGGCAGCTGATGACTTCTGTTCCTGGCAGTTCCTTCAGATCTCACGGTTCATGGGCCTCAGTCGTGGGGACAAAAGGGAGGACGTCGGGGGACTCCTGCACTGCACTGAGACTGGTCAAAAGCTCGCAACTGGCAAACCTCAATTCCGGTGGCTGTAACTAACGCACACAAGCTGGTTTCCCTCTCCCTGGTCCTTCGGTTTCCTGCAGCAACTCTGAGGAAATTCAACCAGCTCCAAGATGGGTGTCCATGTGGCTTACTTTGGAGTTAATTGGTCCTTTGCAGGTCTTCTCTGTCGATGCGAACTTGGTGATTCGGGCCTGCAGCAGGGCTTCACCAGGCAAACCAATGGTCCAGGAGTTGCAGCAGGCATCCTCTTCAAGCTCTTCTTCGGTTCCTTCGTCCAGTGGTCGACTCTGCCTTCCAAGCCAAGAAACTCGCCTTTTATTCAGTTCTCTCCCATTCATTCCAGCCTAGCTGTCACTCACCCAGTAGGGTGGCTGTCCTTGCTGGACATTCAGCCGGCCAATCACCACTGAGTGCATTTGGGTCTCCTAGGAGACTAAGCACAGGGAGTTTCGGGCACCTCCCTCACTTCCTGCGGTCTTCACTCCTGAACCCGCCAAAGGCAAATGAACAAAGAGACCAAACCTGGTTTGGCGCACAGAGAATAACTGTAGAAGGACCTTTCCACAAAGAAATGGCAAAAAAAGAAGACTAGGACCTGTTTTAACAAAGGGGGCTCAGACGTCATCTTGAAAAACATGGCTCCTGCGATTTAATGTTACCGGAGCTGCGGACAGTTCACGGCCGGGAAAAATCATGGTAGTTTCTTGTAAAACCACTGCAACCAGCCATTCTGAGAGGAAAGGGTAGCATTTAACAGCTACATGAGTATCTAGACACAGGGGATACTAAGCAACCCCCTCAGCACTCTGTTGTAAGATAGGGTGTGCTGGGTCTAGGAATTTAAAAGACTAGTAAAGTCAATTTCACTTTACTTACTCTGGGAAACAGTAGTTTATCCCAGAGAAGGTAGTTAAACCTTGGGAAAGCCTGAAAGGCTTCCCTGTGTCACTGCACTGAGGGTGCTGTGTGACACAATTGCAAAAGATGATGCCTATGGAGTTGGCTAGACTTTATAACCAAAAGAAAAACACAGAAAACAATAAGAATTAAAAGTACAAAGTCCCAAAGTTCAGCAAAAGAGCTGGGTGTCTCTAAGGTAGAGAGGAATTAGTACATTTTTCAGAATTCTCCCTAACAGATAGCATTCCAGCTGGACTTTTGCTCGCTCTTCGCAGCAGTCGATTAGCCCCTTGGCCTTCTACATTCCACAGCCTGGTACGCATCTGCCCCGTAAAAGCTGTTCCTTTTCGCCCCCAGCCTCGCACAGAGTGTGCTTGTGCATGCCACCTTTTATCCTGACAATGAGTGTTAACAAGTGTCAGTTGTATGTAATATGTACTATGTGCCTGACTCTGCCTTATCTCATTAGAGGGGCAGAGCCATTGTAAGTCAGTGGAGGCAATCCTACTAGCCTCATTTCTCATCTTCCTCGGATCAGTAGTAGTGTCAATGTGCACTAGGGAGGAATTATAGGAGTTGTAGTTTCCCATAAAATAAAACAGGGATATGGGTTGGATGGATTACTGGAAGAGGCGTATACCATATCTCACCATCGTGTGCTCCTGTCCACTCCCTGAGATCCCACTACCCAGGTGATCCTCCCTCACGTGCCCCCCCCCCCAGTGTCGAGATCCAAAGGCGATGGCCCTTCACGGGCCACCGGAATACGGAATCCCTGGAGACTTGTGTGTGAAACACCATCTGGTTTTTCACAGGAGCGACATTCACAATGTACTCATCTTTGCTTTTTTTTTGGGAGTTGTGTTCATGTTCAGTCATTTTGTGGCACAAATGCAGGGCTATTCGATAAGAAGCATCAGGCACCATGTCCTTGAATGTCTATCAGGTGGGAAAAGCATGCTGGTGGGATAGAAAAGGATCAGAGGTTGGTAATATTTAGTTTACTTCTGGATTATTTTAGATAAATGTCCACTTACCTTAATTGCTAGTTTCTGATACTTCTGTTTTAGTTCTGTCAGGCTGTCTGTAGACTTGGCACCCAACATGCTATACCAGTCCTTTTGTACCAATCTCCCAGTAGCCATCTTCAGACTCGCTTCTCAGGTTCTTTGACACTTTAGGACACAATTTTATAGAATTTGTTATACACCTTTGTAAATCAAGCACTGAATAAATACAATACTTACAAATCCACATCATTTAAAAACTTCACACAGGCTGCCAAGTACCTGTAAAAGTAGTATTATTATTACATGCTTTCGTTCGAAAACAAACCGAATAGCATATAATACTGTACAAATCCGAGTGAATCGGTCTATCTTTTGGCTTAGCTTAGACAGCTTTTGTCTTGCTCAGTATAAAAATAGACCAACACAACACCAACTATTCAAGGGGCAGATTAGGCTGTTTGATCTCATCTACAATTAGAGGTGGACTGGGAACCAAAAAGTGGCCATGGACTCTTTATTTTAAAGTCACCGTATATTACACCCTGCAAACGAACATTGTGTGAGAGAATGACCCCGCTGAGGAGGGGTTAGGGTAATTTCCTCCCAAGAAAATGTACAAATAAAGGTCCAAATGGTGCATTGCAAGGCACATTATGTGTAGATAATAAAAGTAGACTGACAACAAAAACGTAACATTTAACATCTATTTGTTAGTAGAATATGTCTACTCACCATTCGTCACATGTCTAGAAATATCCTACCCAATCAGGGAGGCCTACAGCACAGTAGCACTGAGTTCTCATTGATGTGACTAAGCTCAGTAAAAAACGTGAATGGTTTAGAGATATTGCAAGGTCTTCAGTCCATCATTGTATGTTTATTTGCATTTGACTCTGCAACTGCCACACACAGTTCCTCTTGAAGAGAGACTCTATACTGTCGGCAGCCACCTAACAATTCCCTCCCACTACAAGCACTCATCACTTTAATGCTAGCATGTTTTATCCCCAGGACGACAGACTGTGCTAATTCTGCACTGTATTGCACTGCACGGTTCCAGCAAGCAGGAACCAACAGTTTCCCTCAACCGAGAAATCAACACTGTATGCATGGTACAAGTTAGATTTTAATGTCTTGCTCTCTGAAATATGCAAAGTCGAATGGGGCAGGAGTAATACGTTACTATACGTTTGATCTTTTTAACAGGCTACCTTCAAGTATGCTCTCTTGTATATGTAAAAAGGTTGCCTTATTCACATGCTAAACATCATCAATTGGCAAGGATGAGATACCTAAATGATGTATTTATTGCTGGATGGGTCTTGCAAGTGTACTTAAAATTAGGAGTGTACACTGTGGCAAGCCAGAAGGAGGACTAGGACCAGAGGATATACTTTCTAAATAACTTCATTTAACTTAAAAGGAAACGCCTCACTAAACCTACAACTGAAGGGGACTTGCCTTCGTATCAAAACTAAACGAATGTACTCGTTAATAGTCAAAAGAAATCTACAAACACCCTGACAGAACTAAAAGTATCAGAAACTAGCAATTAGGTAAGTGCACATTTATGTAAAATAATCCAGACGTAAATAAATTATTACACCCCTCTAATCCTTTTTATATCCCACCAGCCTGTTTTTCCAGAAAAATAGTCAATAGTCCTCTGTCCAAAGATATAGAAAAGTTGGCCATCTCTCAGCTTAACCTTCATTCCAATTATGTTGGTTGTCTCCATGACCACCAGTCTGGCTTCAGAGCTGCCAGAAGTTGCTCTCCTGAACATCCTTGAAGATCTGCTCTCCAACCTTGACTCTAACATTCCCTCTGTCCTCATCCTCCTCCATCTCTCTTCTGCCTTCGACACGGTCAACCATACCATCCTGCACAACCGTCTCTGTGAAAACCTGGGTATCACTGATCAGGCTCTGGCCTGGCTGATCTCTTTCCTCTCAGATCGACCCTCCCAGGTCCAACTTGGGTCCTTCCTTTCATCTATCTTGCTCTCTACCTGTGGTGTTCCCCAGGGGTCTAACCTCTCGCCCTGGCTTTTCAACCAATACCTGGCAACTCTCCCCCACTGCATTGCCACTTCCTGCTCAAATTTCCAGTGCTACGCTGACGACACTCAACTCATTTTCAGGCTGCCCTCTGCCACCTCCTCTCCCTCTCTCATCTCTGATTGCCTAACTGCCATTCAAGATTGGGGTCCCGCCAATGATCTTTGTCTGAATGCCAGCAAGACGGAGATCCCCCTCATCGGCACACCTTCACCATCCTTTCCCCTCACTCTCTGGCTGGCCTCCCTTGGCCCTCCTCCTACCCCCACCTGCGAGGCTAAGATCCTCAGGGTCATCTTTGACTCCACCCTTTCCTTCTCCGCCCACATCTCTGAGGTCTCTAAAAAGTCAAATTTCCTACTGCACCTACTCAGGGCAACTCTGCCTTTCCTCTCCTTTCCCCAGAAGCTCCTGGTATTCCAAGCTCTGGTTCTCTCTAACTTGGACTATTGTAACAGCTTCTTTCTAAGTGTACCTGCCTCTGCTATCGGCCTTCTGCAACTAATCCAGAACAGGACTGCAAGACTTGTCCTTGGCCTCAAGCAATGGGATTGTATCTCTCCAGCTCTGAAATCTCTCCATTGGCTCCCAGTGGATGCAAGGATTAAATTCACTAACCCTCTGCATTGTCCACAAGGCTTGCTGGGGCCTGGGTCCAAAATATCTTCAGCTATCCCTCCGCAAATACCTCCCCTCTCGAGCTCTTCGCTCCTCTACCTCTAACTCCCTCAGGGTCAGTTGTTTTTCAAAGAAACTAGCTGGGGGCAGATCTCCGTCTTCGGCTGGGGCCTCCCTCTGGAACAGCCTCCCTGCCACTCTAAAACTTGAGGAGAACCATCTCTGGTTCCGGAAGCACCTCAAGACCTTCCTCTTTGCTTCTGCCTTCGCTCCCCCTCCTCCCTGCTGATCAGTTCTCTCTTGGCACTGTGCACCTGTCCACCTTCTATCCTCAGGGCCCAGGTATCTGCTCACCCTGCCACCCTCCCGCACTGCCTCCGGGCCGCCTCTCGCCCTTGGGTCTGTATCTGTACCCATACTGCTCCCCCTTTTTCTTTCTGCACTTATCAGACCTACCCTGTCTGCTGCCTTAAACTTAACACTTGCAAATTGCTGGCTGCACTGCCACTGTTTGTTGCCTTTCTTATTTATTGTTATTTATCTGTTTCTCCTCTGCTTCGCACTTTCCACTTCTCCCCCCTTCCATGCACTTTTCCCCTCTCCCTCTCCCATGCACTTGCACGTTCTCAATGTCACTGGGCCTCGTAAGATCGCCGTTTTGTTCTCCCCTGTACCCGTCCCTTGCCTTGTTGCACTCTGAAACACCTATGTACGAGCGTGATAGAAATAAAATATCAATATCCAGTAAACTGGCTCTACCACTTAGAAAAAATGTAAAACTAAATTAGCTAGGGTGTTCGCCACTCAGGGTTGTTCACCCTGATCTATCTCAGGTGTTCAAGGAGTTTTTCCTGGCTCTGGAGTCACTGGTTATACTTGGACAACAGTTCTTATTTAAGAGTTCTTGTCAGATCATCAAAGTTCTTCAGTTTCCCCAAGTTCAACACAAAAAAGTCTTAAGTTCCTGCAAAAACAAACTGTCCACATTTCTGTAGGTGGAGGGCTATTTCTCTAATCCTTCTCCACCTCTTTCCTATTACAAATGTTGGGTGCTGCGCGTTCTACTTCTGTCTGCTCTCCACTTTGTTAATGGGCCCTGGTGGTTCTGTTGTGTTTCTCTGTGCCAAATGTCTCCCAGTTATCTCTATGTTATAGGGTTGACACCTCTTTCACTTTGCGTCTTTTTGGCTTCTATACTGTTCAGGATTCTCAGGCTCCCCCACAACCCTCTTCCTAGTCTTGTATTCTCTTTCTTGTCCGACTCCTGTGACCCTTAGGGTATTAGGGATGCCCTTTATCCCTCCTTGTTCTTTCACTTATCCCTCTGGAGTACTGCTGACCTGTGTCTAGTTTCTTTCAGCTCTTGGTTCAGATGTTGAGAGCCTCCATGCTCCCCTCATATCTGTTCTTCACTTTGTTTATTAAGCCCCTTTCGCTACATTGTGTTCCTCTGTCCCATTGGTAGCCTATCTTCTTTTGGCTCTCTTAGCTCTTGTGGGTTCCTGTGACCTTTCTGGACATCGTAACTAGTCGGGTTTCTCAGGCTCCCGTAACCCTTCTCTCGTACTTTTTCTCTCTCGGTCTCTGGGCCTCTTTGACCCTGGAATGGGGTTAGGGCAATCCTTCCTACTTCCCCACTCATTCTTTCCTCTCTCTGTCTTCCTTCGATCTGGGCAACCTGCATACCTTAAATGTTGCATGGTTTGCTCCAGTTTGGATGCATCTCTTCGGCAGCAGTGCCATTCTTGACAGCTTGCTGCTCCCCGGGATTGGGTAACAGTGATTCTCGGGTTCCGCTCGTCTCTGCATTCTCTTGCCCTCTTGCTCTCGCGTTGCAAGCAGAGGATTAACTTCGCCCTCGGTTACTAGTTTCGGCATCAGTTCATAGGCACATGGCCCACCATGTCCTTGGAGTGGTCGGGCCTCCAGGTAAGTTTTGTTTAGTGCGGCCTATACCTCAGATCCCACACGTCTCAGTGTCGGGTCGGCGGCGTCTCCGTTCACCGTCCGCCTCGCTCCTGCCACAGCCGACTGCTATTCAGCACAGCACCACCACCTTCGACATCCCTTCAAAGGATTGCCCCTGTGAATGGCTTCTCTCCCTCCATTCAAGGGTTGTTGGCCCTTTATTTCCGCCGTTCCGTGACTTCAAAGGGGTGTATTGTTCACTGTCAGCTGTCGAGCCTATGGAGACTTCAGCATTACCTTTAGCCAAACAAATAGTGCTAATGCCACCGTTTTTTTGAGTCCAACCTACAGAGGTATTATCAGTCTCTATTACTCCCATGTAGGTAGATAATTTGTTTGGTATAGGAAGATCCCTGTGAGAATGGGAGGACTTGTTTCCTAAAGGACAGTCACTCCCATTGGGTCCCGCTTCCCCAAACCCCTAGGGAGGGTTTTGCTAAGTGGGCTCATCTCCCTAGCCTCAAAGGGGGTGGCTCCCCGTAGGGAAGAATGGACGAAGATTCGCCACAACATAGAAGTCAAATAGTCAAGGTTATACAATTCTGCTCCATGCTATTACTGCCAATCATGCCCACGCTTGCTCTGGGAAGGAGTGATAGCGCTGCACATCTCACATTTTCAAGAAAAAAACAGTACTTGTTTATCAGAGCCATGGTAGGGTATGCAGTGTTCTGTTTGCTTCTTCATATCATCAATGTGCGTGTGCTGTGCCGCAATGCACTAAATTCAGAGTAACCACACAAAAGAGGCCCATTGCATAGAGGCCAACTGGAAAATCTCCAGAATTTCTTTAGGCAAGTCCGCCGCTGTGTATAATTAGCTAAATGTAGTCAGATCAACCTAGCAACACAAACCCTCCGACACATTGTAAAATAAAAATCACCATCTCAGGACCAAATACCATATTTGATCCACAATAGTTTAGGACGGCATCGAAAAAAATCAATAGTTTACAATTCAATTTGATGTGGCAAATATTGCCAATAACAATGCAATTGCATATCTGGTCATTTATAGGAATGTGACACAGTCAATTGCAGGAATCCCATCCACTATATATTTTAGGATAGTTACTTCATGGACTTAACTTCCCAAGTTTGTGATAGGTGGAGCATTCCATTGTAATTTTGGCATTCTTATGGTTTGTATTTCTGTAAATATTTAGAAGTCTTTAACTTTTATTCTTCCGATATTTCAAACCGAAACAAAGTTTATTTGGTTGATACTCGAAGCATACATTACTTTTATGCCAGTATGCCAGCTGATGTACTTTTTTTATTGAAATTGTCTTTTTTTTAAATTTAAGTTTTATTGGTTTTTGAAACATATGAATAGAAAGAACGAATACAACTTTCTTGGTATCGTTATCAAGCTACATCAAGATAACTTTGTAATCATAAAGAAACATGTCTATGTCATTGCAGACAGTACCATTCCAATTATGTTATTAACTCCCTTTCCCACCCCCTCCCCCCAAGACAGGCATATTTTTTACAGAGTTTGTTGACAGAGATGTATTTTCAGTTGTAGTTGGGACACAGGTCAGGTTATTTGTTTACTCATTTTTGTGGCTTGCAGCAGGCCCTTTCCCATATGGTTTGGTGAGTGGTGTATGATTTGTTATTGAGTTTGTGAGCTAAGAGGCTCTGAGTTATTGGAGCGGTTTCGTCCCGCATTTGGGACGTGTAATGCTGCGGAATCACACCAGAGTTCTTCTTGTCGGGCAGATTTCCCATGGAGGGTCGCTGTAATTTTCTCCATCGTGTATATGTTTGTGGCAATTCCAATCCATTCTTTTTTTGCTGGGAGGTGTGGGGATTTCCATTTAGTCACTATGCCTGCTCTCGCTGGTAGTAGTAGTCGGGATGCTATTCCTTTTATTCTGATTAGTTCTTCCTCTTCTAGGCCACATAGAGGCAGGAGAGGTGATGCCTATCTATCGATACCATCTGTTTGATCCAACCTAGAACCTCACCCCAGTAGATGCGTACTTTAGGACAGTCCCACCACATGTGGCAGTAGTTGGCGTTAGTTCCACATTCTCTCCAGCATTTTGGGATGTTGGTCCGAAACATTTTGGATAGTCTGTGGGGGTCATATTCCCATCTGTGTAGCAGTTTTATGGTGTGTAGCTTATATTGTGCGGTCATTGATATTTGAGATGGCGTTTTGCAGATTATATCCCATGTGTGTTGATCAAATTCTCTGATGAAATCCTTCTCCCATCTATTTTTGAGGCTTGTGATTGGGTTCTAACCTTTGTCGAGTAGTGCTCGATAGATGCAAGTGATCAGCCCTTTAGTCGTGGTGGCTGTCTCGAGAATTTCTCCAATGTAGTGAGTTTCCTGCATAGCTTTGCACGCCACTCTCGTTTAGACAGGACGCCTTTTAGGCATTGGTATAGGGTGCAACTGGAGGGCTTCCTCTAGCTCGGAGATTGCGATGAATTTTTCATCCCTCCATAATTGTCCAACTCTTTCTAACCCCGCTTCAAACCAGGATTGATATCTGGGGTGTTCTGGAATTTCTTCTCTGATTTCTGGGACTCACAGATGGCTTAGGGGGGGAAGGGGGAGGCCATGTTATCCCTAGCATTTCTTTTCCCTCTTCCATATGTCCCATATCATTCCCAGGATGGGGTGGTCGTGCAGTTTTTCGCATGAGCTTCGATCTGGGGACCCATAGCCATTCTGAAAGGGTCGCCGGGGTCAGGTTGTCATTGTCTCTTAGATGGGGAATAAGTACTATCAGCTGGACCGCTTGACAATACAGCTTGTTGACGGGGAGGCCTACACCGCCTTGCTCTTTGGGGAGTATGAGAGTTTCATAGACTATTCTGGGTTTTTTCCAGCCCATACGAACCGTAGTATCGCCCTTCTTACTTGTTTAAAGAAATCCTCTGGGATCCTCACAGGGAGAACCTGGAATGGATATAGGAAGTGGGAGGCTAACCATCTTGATAGCGTTAAGACATCCCATCCATGAGATCGTGAGGGGTCGCCATTTCGCGACGTCTGAGTGAAACGCAGTGAGGAGTTGTGAGAAGTTGGCCTCGTATATGTCGGCAATGTTTCTCGTTATCGGAGTGTTAGGCCTCCGATAGTAAGGCCCAGTTGGGAAAATTCAGAGAGTTGCTGTGTGGTAGGTTCGTGTAGTGGGAAGAGGATGGATTTGGTTCTGTTGATTTTAAAGCCTGATAATGCGCCGTATTCCTTGATGAGTTGTATGGCGCGGTGTATGGATGTCATGTGGTTTTGAACATGGAGTAGGACATCATCGGCGTATAGGGCCAATTTGTATTCTCTTCCCTGGACGTGCAAGCTTTCAACTAGTTTGTCGGCTCTAGTTTGTTTGGGCTAGGGGTTCTAGGGATAATGCGAATAATATTACCGAGAGGAGGCATCCCTGCCTCGTGCCTCTTCCCAAGGAGAACCATCATGAATATTGTGAATTCACCATTACGGATGCTTGAGGTGAGTTGTATACTGCTTTAATTCCTGGTCGAATTGTCGGGCCGAGGCCTATTTTTTTTAGCGTTGCCTCCAGGAAGTGCCATTCAACTCTATCAAATGCCTTCTACGCCAAATACTCCCTGAGAGTAGATCAGGGGTATTTGGCATTTTCTTAGTTTCATGTATCAGGTGGAGGGTTTTACGAGTGGAGTCGGCACCCTGTCTTCCAAGGATAAACCCAACCTGGTCTGGATGGATTATGGAGGGCATGTGTGTTTCTAGCCTGCCAGTGAGTACTCATGTGTATATTTTGGCATCGATGTTAAGGAGGGAGATAAGGTGGTACTGCTTGGGGTCTTTGCCGTCTTTGGGAATCACTGAGATTAATGCTTCGGAGAAGGATTTTGGCGCTGATCCGGTCTGGAGAATATGGTTAAAAAGCTCAACCATAAATGGGAGGAGAGGGTCTATTAAGGTTTTGTAGAACCCCATGGTGCAGCCGCCGTTTCTTGGGGCTTTCCCTGTTGGGAGCCTTTTGATGGTGTATTCTATTTCTTTGGGGGTGCTGGGAGATTCAAGTGTATCAACTATTTCTTGGGTGAGTCTTGGCATGGTAATCTTGTCCATATATTCGTCCATTACTTTCTCATCCGGTACGGTTTCGGAGGTGTACAATTTGTTGTAGAATTCGGCGAAGGCCTCTGGGACATTGGTGGAGCTTGTTGGTTGGGTATCATTTACATTTTCTATGGATGACACCCATCTTTCTGCTCGTTGCCCTCTTAGTCTGGATGCTAGTAGTGCATATGCTTTGTCACCTTTCTCGTAATGTTTTTGTTTTAGGAATTGGAGTTTATGAACAACTCGGCCGATCTCCAATTTTCTGGGCCGCTTCCGCCATTTGCTTTCCTCTCTCAGCGCCATTGGATTGTGCACAGAGGTCTAGTTGTGAGATCTCATTTCTGAGCTTATTTTCTATCAGTGTTCGCTCCCTTTTCTTGGTTGCACCCTCCTTCATTAGTATACCTCTCCAAGTTGCTTTCCCGGCCTCCCATACGACACTTCCCCTGTATTATTTCGGTCGAAGTATTCACCAATTTCTTTTGCCAGTTGTTCATGGAATACCGGGTCCTTACAAAGTGTTTTGTTGCACTGCCATTTCGAGTTTCTGTGGGGAAGCGCCAGTAGGCTAAGAGTGCCCGGTGACCATGTCATGGTCCGACCATGTAATTGCGTCTTATAGCTTATAGGTGTTCATCATTTCAATTACTTCGGAGCAGCCGGCTTCAGGTGGTTCATTCACTCGGGGGTTACCAGCTTGTCTGTCAAGTGCAGGGTCAGCCCACATGTTGAAGTCGCCCCCCAGGATCACTTCTCCTTCCGCTTCGAGCATAACTTTGGGCACTATGGGACTCATTACTTGTATGGAGGTAGCCATGATGCTATTAGCGCCATGGCTACCCCCATACCGGGTCCGGGCTCCCTGAATGGGGAAATACCAGGCCATTCCAACCTTGGAGGACCCGGTATTTCCCCATTCAGGGAACCCATTCCCATTCGAGACCCCATAGGTCCGTAAATTGCACTTTTCTCTTCTTTGTGAGCCCTCCCTGGTTCCCCCTTCCCTTATTGTCCTGGCTGTAGTGTGCACCACTGCCAATGAAGTGTTCTCATCATTCTCCCCACCTTTCGTGTGTTATAGATGCATGATGTTTAAAGAAAAAATTTGTACTTCTTTTGCAGTTGTCTGCTTCTTGTCCCCGTGGTTGGAACCATTCACTTGAAGGCAGTCGATGTTTGGATTTCATGTGTTGCTGCACCTCGGTTATTTATTGTTGTGGTCTCTGGCTTTTATTGTTCCGAGTTGGAGGGTACATTCATCCTTCTGAATTTCCGTTGCACCAGAGATTTTTTTCCACCTTGGTCCTTTTATTTTCCATGAAGCCTCTCTATTTCTTCCATCGTCTGAGGCTGATCCTCCTTCCTGTCCTCCAGCTATATCTGCTATACATCCCACAATTTATTTTTCAGTTGAATCAGGGAGCCATCCCATTCGAATGTTAGCGCGAAGGGGTATTCCCATCGATATCTCACGGCCTTGTCTTTCAAGAATTTAGTTAGCGGGAGACATTTCCTTCTCATTGCTAATGTGAGAGAAGAGAGGTCCTGGTAGATGGTTATGTTCGATCCTTCAAGGGGAATGTGGGTGCCTCTTCTGACCTCGTCAAGGATTCGGGCTTTGTCCGCGTAATTGTGGAATCTAGCAAGTTTTGATCTCGGTAGGGGGCGTGGCTACATGGCCACGGGCTAGGACGTGCTCCCTATGAGCTCCTGCTGATCCGACCAAAAAAACATGCTTTGAGCCCGCAGAGTGCTGCCTTATTGGAACTATGAATACATGAATATGAGAGGCATATGGAGGTCGTGGAGCTGGCGCTACCTGTGTACAAAGTGCTGTATTGTGAGCTAAGGAAGATAACAAGCTTTGGTCGGCGAGAGATACAAAATGGCGCCCACAATTGAACAAAGGGGTGAGCCTTAGGACAGCTGCATTGGCACATCGTGGAACGGCGTCGCTCGCCAATAAAAGCGGATCTGAAACATTGGAGAGGACCTGGATGCAAGTGAACGGCTGTAACAAGGATCGTACATTGCGGCCTACGTGTATCAAACCATCGCCGTGAAGGGAAGCAGCGGTAAACAGTGGAGATTCAAACAAGATGGCGCCCGATCCCACCCGAAGGTCGGTATCTATAGACCAAAAATAAACATAACGCATGCCGGGGCAAGGAGGCCGGGACACACGAACACTGCTGGTGAAAGGTTCTGTATGTGACGGAGGAACAAGTGGGCACGCATCGTGCACAATCCCCACGGACATATCAGTGCCAGCGGACATCGGAGAGGTAGAGACCAACTCTGGTCAACACACCACATAAAGCAGTACTGACTTTGGTTCCAGGGCAAGGCCCAGGTGGTGGCGACTTGCAATTACTCAACCAAGAGTGGGATAATGGCGGTGAGAGGAGGTAAAGTGAAGGCTAAACAATCAATGATAGATATATTCTCTAAGACCCCGACCACCCCAGCACAGACCCCCACCAGCGGGTAAGCGGAAGTCGCCCCCTTGAGAGATGACCAGGCGATTCTGGCTGCTATCACAGAACTGAAAACTTTGTGGTGGACAACAATGGCAGACTTGAAGTGGCGCTGGAGACTAAAATAGACGCAGTGGGCTTAAAGGTCAATCTATTGCGGCAAGACATGAGGGCGCTAGCGGAGAAGGCGACCAGTCTGGAAAGTGCGGTGAAATCCGACACAGAAACCAGCACCAGCAATACTTAAGAGGTCCACGTACTAAAGCAGCAAGTATCGAACTTAGAAAACTGAGCAGAGGTAGCCGAGGGAAGAGCGAGACGTAATAACATACGTGTGGTGGGCCTTCCAGAAGGAGAGGAAGGCCAAGATCCAACGGACTACGTAGAGAGCATGGTTATACAAGAGATTGGGGCCGGCAAGCATTCTCAAGGATTCGCAATTGAAAGAGCACATGCAGAGGCCGCAACCAGGGACCCCGCCCCGAGCGATCATAGCGAAAATCCTTAACTATAGAGACCGTGAGAAGATCCTGGAGTTCTTCAGGAAAGGAGGGAAGATAAAAAGAGCGGCAGCGACCATAACTACATACCCTGACTATACCATGCAAGTACAAAGGCAACGCTACGGATTTGTAGCCGTGAAGAGGAGACTACGCACGGCTGGCCTTAAATGCATGCTTCTGTATCCTGCAAGACTCAAGATAATATACAAGAGCAAAATATATTTCTTCGAAACCCCGGAAGAAGCGACGAACTGGCTGGACGCCCAAGGATGCTTGGACGTTGAAGAGGATCAGAGACGAGAGGCACAAGATAAGTGATGTGTGGCAATGCTATGGGTTGCCGCAAAAGAGATATAATGGGGGCTACCTAGGGGCATGACATTGATTGCTCAAGATGAGGGATGCTGGACATACTGGACTGGAATATAGATGGCACTGTCAAATATTGATATTGATATTCCAATGTGATTACTAATGCAGGAGCCACTAACGGGACGTGACCTACCCCCCGGTAAATAGAGTGAGGAGAAAAGCCACTAGGGCTGAATCACCCCGCTGAGCCCCGAGCGTGCGTATTGTCGGGTTAAGGGCTAGACCGGGGGTGCCTGAGATCCAGGGATGGAGCTGGGCAACAGTTGGGAGGGTTGGGAAGTAGTGTAGGGGTAGATATTGTGTTTGGGCAAGTTGGGGAGGGGGATGGGGAAAAAGGAGGGTAGGGGGGGTGTTGGGGAGTTGAGTGTGTTTGGAGTTGGGGACCAAGCCTATATGAGTCTACACGCGAGAATAAACGCTTTGAATAGAATCTGCACCGGTAGGTGGATGAGAGACAGATTGATAAATAATGTGAGAACTCAGAATTGTTACGTGGAACGTAAGAGGGCTCAATAGTTTCCTGAAGAGGAACAAGGTTATGATGTACCTGCGCAGACAAAAAATAGATATAGCTTTGATCCAGAAAACACACCTCACGCGCGATAAGTTAGAAATGATTTTTAAAAAAATGGAGGGGACCGTGGTAGGTGCCAAATATTTGGCCTACGCCAGAGGTGTGATCACATGGGTGGCGCTGCATGTCCCTTTCCAATTGCTACAATCCACGGTGGCAGAGGATGGAAGGATGGTAATGATAAGAGGGTTGATAGAAAATAGAGAAATAAGTATTATTAATACATATGCCCCGAACCAAGATACAGCAGCGTATTTTAGGTCTCTGTATAGTAAGATGGGTAGGTGCCTAGGGGGGGGGGGGGCGGTGGTCTGGGAAGGAGATTTTGATTGCATACTCAATCCGAGAATTGATAGATTGGATAATAAAATAGACAGACCAACCCTAGCAGCCAGAGAGCTGCAGACACTGCTGACGGACCTGGGGTTTGAAGATGCATGGAGAGCGCAACACATGTCAGAAAGACAATACTCCCATTACTCACCCCCACAAAATTTGCACACTAGGCTGGATTACATGTTTGTCACGCACAAACTAATGTCGGAGGTAACACTTACAGAATACAAAGCTAGGGTCCCATCCAAGATTGAGTTGTACAAATTCATAAGAAAACTTAAATTGAAAGTATTCTTTGAGGAGTTAGAACCATACGAGAACACCTCGGATGCCCCAGATTTTCAAGAATTCAGAACTAAGAGTGGCTTCATACCACCAATCTCAGTACCATCAATTGATATTTTTCAAAAACTTGTTACTCGAGACATTGAACGGATCAGTTATAAAACTCCACCGCATAGAAACATGAAACCTCATGAAATAAAAATCATCGGAGATTCATATTGTGATAAGGATGTCACCATACGCCCAGCTGATAAGGGAGGCGCCCTAGTCATCATGAACACTACAGATTATAACATTGAATGCATCAGACAACTGCAAGATCGAACCATTTATGCACCTTTAGACCAAGACCCCACTCTTTCTATCAAATTGAACCTTGAGATGTTGTTGGATAAAGCCATGAAATTAGACTGGATAAATGAACACACCTATAAATTCCTCAACAACCCACACCCAAGGGTTCCCAATTTCTATACGTTGCCCAAAATTCATAAGGATCTTGTTAAACCACCGGGGAGACCTATTGTTGCTGGAATGAGTAGCATCAATCAACCATTGGGAGTGTATATTGACTTTTTTCTGCAACCTCTAATACAACAAACTTCCACATACGTTAGAGATACCACACACTTCTTACAGCAACTACACTCTGTTATTTTTGATTGTGATCACCTGATGTTTACCATTGATGTGAAGAGTCTATACACATCTATACCTCATGACCTTGGGATAGAATCAGTTGAATGGCTGCTGTTAAAAGCACCAGAAATTCGAGCACAGAAGGAATTTATACTATCTCTCCTTCACTTTATTTCAGAGAACTCATATTTTCAATTTCAAGACAAATTCTTCCTTCAAGTGTCTGGTACATCAATGGGGGCCACTATGGCACCATCCTATGCGAACTGTTTTATGCATAAGTATGAAATGGACCATATACTGAATAACCAGGAATGGAACAAAAATATACACCTCTGGTTACGGTTCATCGATGATATTTTTGGAATATGGACAGGCACGGATGAGAGCTTCAGTGACTTTTTCACATATCTTAACAACATCGACCAGCGCACCAAAGAGACCTCCAGAGACAGAATCACATTCCTTGATGTTCAGATTGAGAAAAAAGACGCCAACTATTCTACTACATTATTTCGAAAAATCACAGATCGCAATAACTTACTTCACCGCCTGAGTTTCCATCAGTCCAGTTTACTCAAAAATCTTCCTTACAGTCAATTGTTGAGAGTTAAAAAGATCGTGAGCGATCCTGAAGACTACTTAGCACAGCAATTGAACATGAGAGAGAAATTTGAAGCACGTGGATACAGAAAGGATGAATTGGATTTGGCAGTCCAGAGGGTTAATTCCCTTGATCGTGACAGCCTATTGAAAAGTACTACTAAACCCAAGAAAGAACTCAAAACTCCAGTATATGTTTCTAAATTTTCCATTCAGAGTAACAAAATAAAGAATTCCATTAAGAAACATTGGAGCATTTTTAAGAATGATGTAAGGGTCCAGAATCTATTTGAACAACTTCCAGTCTTTGCTTATCAAAGGAGCAAAAACCTACGAGATGAACTGGTCCACACGAGGCCACCGATAAAAGAACCCATTACTTCACGCACAGGAACATATCCGTGCTTACATTGCATCAATTGTAATTTGGTGATCAAGGGTGACACGATATACCATCCCAGAACAGGCAACAAGATTTTCCTGAAGACATTTGGTACGTGTGATAGTGTGAACATTATATATGGTATAAAATGCCCCTGTGGTAAGTATTATGTAGGGCAGTCCACGAGATCAGCAAAGGCACGTTGGAACGAGCACCGTTCGTGCATACGTACATGTAACACCAACTCGGCGGTGGCACGCCACTGGCGTGATGAGAGCCACAACCTGACTCAAATTAGATTTGTCATTCTTGAAGTGTTAAAGAAATCGAATCCCCATGAGGATTTGGGCCTGCGACTCAACCAAAGAGAAACCTTTTGGATAGACAAACTTGGGAGCCTCTACCCAAATGGCCTAAATGAAGAGATTAACTATCACTGTTACATTTGAATCATTGTTTTCCATGCTTGACTTAAGAGGATTATGTTGATACATGAGTGACTAGTACATGATTCCCTTCCTCTACCAATGTACATTTATACTGGGACACTTTGGATGACCTCTCTCTTTAAGGGGGTCATTCATGTCTTTTATTTTAGGATTCAATATGAATTGTTATCACATTAGGATCCAATCACCAACGTTTACACACCATTGTCGCCCTTCCCGAACTTAGGTTTGGGACCCAAGGTAGCACCTTCCGGGGGCTACCGCATGCGACTGGTGTATTTATGATAAATGTACATGATATATCTACGATTACACCCATTAGTTGTTTATGTAATGGTTTAGATACACATGCTACCCTTGCATGATTTTTTCCATATATCGCAGTGTGTCTAATATGCTTATTATTATCATTATTATTATTATCACAATGTTTGTTTATTTTATCTATGACATTTTCACTCATTTATACACAATTGTCAGTATGTTTTCTATGTCTATTAGCCTTTTTTCTCATATTCAATTTTCTGTTCTTTTCCTTCTACAATTCTACATTTATCAGTAGCTTTACTGTAAATTCTTTTTTATCTGGATTCCTGGCTTGAATTGCCTGATTGCATGGAGTGCAATCGTCAGTATGTTTTCTATGTCTATCAGCCTTTTTTCTCATATTTAATTTTTGATTTTTTTCCTTCTATAATTCCGTAATTATCATCAGCTCTACTGCAAATTCTTTTTTATTTGAATTCTTGGCTTGAATTGTCTGATTACATAGAGTGTAATCGGCAGTATGTTTTCTATGTCTATCAGCCGTTTTTCTCATATTTAATTTTCGATTTTTTTCCTTCTATAATTCCGTAATTATCATCAGCTCTACTGCAAATTCTTTATTTCTATGATTCTTAGCCTTGATTGCCTGATTGCATAGAGTGCAACTGCCTATCGGCATCGTGTCGATCAATGGACACATTTGGTTCACGTGTTTATATTAGTATGAGTAACCTTGGGAACGCTGTTCCCTGGCAATGCGGAATGGCGTCCCCTGCTTGACCGCAATCCCAGCCTCAGTACACTCGTAGCTTTACGAGTGCAGGTAAGCCTGCAGACCTCTACAACTAGTGTGTATGACAAATTCTGAGACAACCCACTAAAACACATGTTGTTGCACCTACAGATTGAAGAATTGATTTGGTCTGGTTTCCAGACCTTTGATCTTGCGTGAAGTTGTCGTCAACTCCCCGCACATTTTTTCCACGGGCTACCTCGATCCCTTGAGGTAACTTTCCTTGGTTTTCTGATCATGTTCAAATTAACTGTTATTTCATTTACACATTATTTATTTTGGCATCTTTTCTTTTCCCTACTGTCTGGCTTAATTCACCTTTTCCATTTACCTTGCAACTCATCGAAAATTGGTATGTTATTTTTATATTGTTTTCACGCATGGTTATATTTTGTAACACAATCACGATTTTGTTTATGTTTTTCAAAACTTGATGCTTCTGGTATAAATGTTCCACAGTTTGTGTAAATTAGACCTGCCCTGATGAAGGAGCTGTATGCTCCGAAATGCATTGGCACTTTATGTCTATAACAATTATGGGATGAGTTAGCCGCGGCCTCACTAAGATTTTATTAGTGACCAACTTGGAATTTTCTTTCTGATAAACGCATATTAAGTTTGCCCACGGAGACAATGACGAGAAGCTTGGCTCTGGTTGGTTCCGGAACCTCCTGGAGGCCTTCCTGGAGTAGGTTCAATTGGGCGTCGACGTAGCTTGCCAGTAACATCGTGTTATTGGCAATCCGGACGGTATAAGCAGCCGCAGACGTGACCCATTTGCCTAAGGCATACTACCTTTTGGACTCCTTGTCCGGGGATGACTCTCCCGTGGCAAGGGGAACCCCTGCTCTCTTGCGAGTGTTGGTCACCACCAGCGAGTCCGGGATTGC
Organism: Ambystoma mexicanum; assembly: GCF_040938575.1. NCBI lineage: Eukaryota > Metazoa > Chordata > Amphibia > Caudata > Ambystomatidae > Ambystoma > Ambystoma mexicanum. The sequence goes on along the minus strand of NC_090934.1, from coordinate 684,563,637 downwards.
GTGTCCTTTGATATAAAGCGGGTCGATGGGGGAGGGCCGGAAGAGTTTTTCGACCCTTGGATTCACAGCCCTAGTCTGAGCGGGTGTGCGTAAAGAAGGGGCCAGCCGTCTCTTTACCGAGCTCAAGAGAGGAATAGACTGGCTTGCCGGAGGCTTGTCATTAATAATGTTTTCTGCGAAATCCTGATCAGGCAATGCCTCAAGCGTGGCAATTTTAAAGAATTCCGCTGCTTTTTTCAACGTGTTGTTGAAAGCCATTTGATCATCCACCGGGGGAGCTTGCCGAACCAGTGTGGATGGGGAAGAGTCGAGGCAAACGATATCAGAATTGTGATCGTCCTGCTGGGGGTCCTCCCAGTTGTCCGTTGCGCCTTGATCTTCCCCATAATTGTCCAGAAAAGAAGTCTCCTCTTCTTCTATATAGATGTCTCTATACGTGTCCTTCTGGACATCTTCTTGATAATCAACATAGTGTTGAACATCTAGGTGTTGGGCAACTTGTGTGTGAGGGTTAGGGTCTACCTGAGCTTTTTTTGGCGGCGGTTGATCAGAAGCCCTGAAAACCTGCTCCAGCCGATCCATATACCCCTCAAATTGTTCCGTAGTCCACTTGGATGACCCAAATGGACCCAGCTGAGCAGGAACAGGGTCCTCCGCCTTAAGGCGTTCAGAGGATCTCCTCAGGGTGCTTGAGAGGGGTACCTGGCTCTCTTCGTAAGAGTCCTCAGGATCGTCTTCCAAAACTGTGGAAAACCTTTCGGCGGATTGGCCCATAACTGTGGGCAAAACCGGTACTAGGCCCACCGCTGTAGCAATCCTATTGATACTCTTGCTGATGGTTACTGAATCTTCGGGGGACAAAGCCTCCGATGATGGTTTCTCGGGTAGAGGCCTCCTGGTAGTTAGAGGCCTACTCGTAGTTTTCGGGCCTAAACGGGCCTGGGGAAACCTTGAAACTCGTGGAAGTTTCTTGTTCAGAAACTTTGGCGTGTGTAGTTTGGGGAGTAGCGCCTTTGTTATGTTTATTAAGCCCAGTCGTCATGCGCTGCTGCGGATGCGGGTAAGGCTTCGGATCAAATCGATCCGATGGCGCTTGCGCCTTCTTCGACGAGGTCGTCGAGGAGGGCGCTTGGGTTGTGTGTTTTGTGCGGTGCGATTGTACGCCCCTGTCATCGGGTGTGGTCCCTGTAGCAAGACCGGAGTCGAGCCTGGAAGGGTCGGGGACGGGCATGGCGGCTCTAGAATCGTCCGCTTCAAGGTCTACAACGTCTGCGTTGGACGTTTGGTCATCCGATGTACCCCCGTCACTCTCGGCTGGTGTCGTGGCAGGGGAGGGAGGCTGCACGTGTGACATACCATACGCGGCCCACCGCTTCAACCGGCGCTCCTTAAGGGATTAGGTTTAGGAGTTTAACGCCGAACACCGCTTTAGTGCTCTGGGGGAGACAAGCGTACACGAAGTGTGCTCGTCTTTCCACGGATATCTGACCCTTCACAGAGGGCAGAATCTAAATGGAGTCCTTTCCATAGCAGAAGGGAAGGGTGACTAGACCAAAAAGGAAAGAAGTGGAAAAGAGGAAAGACATCATAGCAGTATGGCAAACCCCGAGCCCACTCTCCCTACTGTGTAGGCCGGCCAGAAGGCTCGACCACTTGGAGGTCCGAACGCCGGATCTTAGGTGCCGGAATACACAGCCGTAGACGGTACCCCCGTAGTCTTCGTCGAAGATGTTCTTGATAGGCGAAGTGACTTAACGGGGATTAAACCGACAATTCGGCAAGATAAACAATGTCTCTTGAAGAGCTCCGCTATAGGGCGACCAGTTATCTGGGCGGAAAAAAACAATCTGAGGGACCTCGGCGCGTGAGGGATTTTGGGTACTACACACGTCACGATAGGGATAGTGTTTCAGACACGCCTATGCCGACGTCCCCTTTCGGTCCCCCAAAAGACAAGATGCAATACTCCGCGGTTACCACTGGATGTCGGACCATATGCACAGCATGTGATTCTAAGCAGATTAACAAGCATCAGAAATTAGTTTATTTACACCTTACTAGGTACGTATTCCTGTTTTTTTTTACCATGTTTTAGTTTCAAGATCATTTTGCTCATCAATATGATCACAAAAATTAAACATGAAATCAAACATCTCTCTGAAACAAAACTCCATGAATGTATAAAAGTTACTCAACACAACAAGCGAAACCTGGTTGATCAGGGGGCGTGGCGTTACTCAACACAACACCCGAAACCTGGTTGATCAGGGGGCGTGGTCTGGCAGAGGACCAATGCTGTCACCCTTAGACGAGAGCTCTCTGGGGCATGGAGGCTCTCCCTCCTTCCCCAATTCTGTTAACGATATTTAATTGTCTCTGCTGTCCATAATGTCAGGGGTTGTCTGTCAGCACTGAGCGAGGTCACTACAACGCGGCTGCAGACCCGAGGGAATCGGACAGCCTCGCTCAGTCGCAGGGTGGCCTACAAGATGGCAACGGTGCATCCTCTTTCTTGGACGGTGGTGCAGATATTGCAATGGGCCTTGGCCTGCCGCTGCAAATGCCTGTGCGGTGCGCAGTCTGAGGGTGGAGGATCAGTCTCCTGAGTGGTGCGCTTCTATGTGGGAGTGCATTTCGACATGGTCTGCTTGAGTTGCCCTGGTGCCTCTCTGTGGCTGGTGCTGCTTGGGGGTTGTTCGACGAAGGGGAAGCTGCATTCACCAGCAACAATGGGATTGCGCGACTCTGGAGCCCCTCATGCTGCCTTCACCCACGGAGGGCCAGCGAGGTTGGTCTGAGTTGTAGTGGGGGCAAACAGGCCTCGGTGCGTCAGCGAGTGTGCTGGAGAGACAATGGATAGACTTTGAGCTTTGGCACATATGGAGTGGGAAGTGTGCACCATGCCTAATTACCCACCTGTTCCTACTATGTCCACCTGCACGTGCATGGTTTTGGAAAGGGGGTGATTAGCCCGAGAAGACTTTCAGCTCCCGACGACAGATGCAGAAGGTGTTGGAAGGAACAATAGCAGATAGCTACCCCTGCAGTGTTCCTACGTCAAATACAGTTGGTCAAGCTGGAGTGTGTCTGAGCGACGCATGATCTGCCCCCCCCCCCCACCCCCACCTGAGATTTGCAACACCTGAGCCCTGACATACATGTAGAGGATTACCGGAAGATAGCATCAGGTCTAAAAATGTGTCTAAACACAAGGCCTGCTCAGATGTGGATATAAAGGTCCTCCTCGAGACCCTGCAAAAACCAAAGGAGAAGACCCAACAGGCGGTTGCTCAAGTTTAAATGCATGGGGGTACCGAGGAGGGGGCAAGCACTACGGCATCTACAGCTGATCTTCAGGCACTCGTTCCGGAGTTAAAAACGGGACATCCAGAAGGGCAATGAGGCATTGTCACACAGTATTTTAGAAATGGATTGCCACCTTCAGAGGTCTGACAGACACTTGAAATAGCTGGACGATAAGCAGTACGAGTAGGCACATGAGCAAGATGGCAAAACTCAAGAGGTGATGGCTGGAAGGTTTAGAATGAATCTTAACTTCGGGCATTGCTCTGGGCATAAATCACCCCAAGTGGGACGAGTATGCACAGACATGGGTCCGGAGCCTGCTGAGCCTAGAGACTGAAGCAACCAACTTGAAGGGGTGGGATCAGCAAGCAGTATCATGGATGGGTAGGCTCACTGCGGTAAACACATCCGTGATACCGAGGCTGCTTCATGCATTCCATACCCTGCCCCTTCGATTTCCCTCGGCACACTTCAGAATGAGATATTGAAGTATGTATGAGGAAGGAAGAGATCATGGATTAAGAGGAAGATTATGCTAAGGAGACAACTGTCAGGAGGCTTAAGAGTACCCGATGTTAAAACATTTCTGGTGGTGCAGATGTTTCACTGGGGGGTACAGGGGTGAGTGAAAAGCTGGATGGATATTGAACAGGCGGCGACTGCTTACCTCTGCAACACTTGCCATTTTTAAGCAGAAGGGGTATATCGGTGCGTGAAGCTCTCTTGTATGCGACAAAGGATTCACTTGCACAGTGGGATAATGCAATGCAGCTATGTGGTGTCTCACCTGGGTTGGGTCCTCTCTCCCTGGTCATGCAGAATGCACATTTCTCTCTGGCGCTGAGTGGTAACGAGTTTGCAGCCTGGGAGGTGCAGGGAGCCTTCACCTTAGGAGCACTATACTCGGCTGCCCTCACACTCACATTTGAGCCTTGAAAATTGAAGTTAGAGGTCGGGGAACAGGAGCGATTTTGAACAACCACAACACAGGGTATCAAAAGGAAATTCACGAGAAGGGTATACGAGTCCCCAGAGGTTTAGAACTGACATTTAGAGAAGGCATATCTACAAAGTGAATATCTAAAGCATATCTGCTATTGCAAGGACATTTGCCCTCGGACTCCCTAGCTTATGCGGAAAGATGGGGCATGGAATTGAATGTCCCAAATGAACAAGACGGGCGGTTTCACATTTGGGAAAGGGCCCGAAAATCATCAAGATGTGTCACAGCCAGAGAAAATGCAGTCAAAATATGCCTTAAAATGGTACTTGACTCCTCAATGCCTGAGCAAAATGGGTCAGGGATTGTCGCCACTATGTTGGAGAGGCTGGGGCATGGTGGGTGATTTGGGGCATAAGTGGTGCAACTGTCCGGTGGCCACCATCTATTGGAAAGAGGTCTTATCTCATATTAAGGATATCACGGGTTGGTCTCTACCATGGGATCCGATATATGTGGTCCTGGGGGAAGAGGCGGTGGACCTGGAGAGAGAGTATCTGATGTCGGGACTGAGTGAAATCATGACCACCACCTACTTCCGGCAGCATGACTGGTGTTTGCGTGTCAGTGGAAGGCTACAGTGGAAGGCTACTTTGGGCCCGGCAATAGCATATTGGTCGGTGAAAATCTGGGAGGTTTTGGCAATGGAGAAGGTTTCACCACTTATGTCAGGGACCTACCAGGGATACCGACGAGTATGGTCTCCTGTCATCGACTATGTGAGGGATAGGGCACACCTGTACTATAGACCGAAACTCCTGAATCATTTCTCATTGCTGTAGGGTATGGGTTGGGGAGGTGGGTGCCTGGGGTCATACATAAAGCAGGTAGGACCGACTGGGGTGGGGGAGGACAGAGAGGCAAGAAGGGTCCTGTTTTGAGAAGGAGTGGAAGTGGGGTCCCGCTTCATGGGGTTCTTTGTTATGCTTATGGTACGGTGCTATAAGGGGTGGCAATGCAGAATGTATTTCTCCTGCTTGCTGCTGTGTTTATGTTAAATAACAGCAGTGAACATATTTGCTTACACTTCAATGTTGATGCAGAATGTTCCCGGTAATGTTTGAAAATGCTAAATAAAGCTTGATAAAATAGGCTTAAACTACATTTTTAATGTTTATCAATAATATATATACTACTACATAGGCGACTTAAGATCACTTGGAATTTATCATTCTTGATGGCACATAATCTATTGTAATACTTTTTGCAGACGCTATCCTGCAACCAATATAACTCTTATCAGGATACATGAGATTAATGGTCCAGGTATTCTATCCTATGGGAAGAGGATTATTAATTCAGGGCGAGCAAACCATAATATCACAAGTATGGGACACGTGCAGGTTAACATATATGTTAGAATTCACAGACAACAATAATAATCTGACACACAATACGGTAACGATTAATATAATTCCTAATGCACTGCATAATCAAGGTATCTAACCATGCTAGCACATTACACAATGCCTTACTACAGACAATATATATGTATGTATATATATTTGCCCTGTAGTTTAACTAATAATCTCCGGGATTTGGTTTGCATTCTTATGAGCAGAAAGATCGAGGTGCAGAACAGTATGCACATTGCGAAAGGCTGTGTTATGACATTATGTAAAAAGATAAACACCACATACATTTTGGCTGAAGGGACTTGCCTCTAAGACCAGCTATATATTTGAGGAGTAAGACAAATGAAAGGCGTAGCAATGAAGACCAATCAAACTATTCTATTCTTCAGAGAATGAACTGAAGCCCAAAAGAGATGCACAAAGCAAAACCTCCCAGTCTCCGTGATCGCTTTTTTTCTTCTAATTCAACATGTGTGTTATGCTTATAGAGCAGTACAAAACAAAAAAATAGAAATATGAAAATGTTTCAAATAGCCACCAAGCCATTACTCTTATGAAGACACACTCTACAGCTTAGCTTAAATTAGTTAACTGTAAGAATTCCTATATAGCCTACAGACAGAAAAAGGTAAGGAGGATGAAGACAATACAGGAAGAGACTATTTGTGATTTCGGTATCACGCACAAACACCTAAAAGATATCGATCTGACTTAAGTGTAAGCATTGCTAACAGAACGTACAATCACATGTATATATCACCATTAGTTGCAGGTAAATGGTGCTAATATAATAAGTAATATGAAACACTATACTCAACATATTTAAAATAAAAGAACATGGCTCCCCAAGTTATACCGCTAAAATAAGATAGTCTCCACACACACCTCCAATGGGTCAATGCATACCTGTGTGTGATCCCCTTATCAATCAGGTTTAAAATCTATTAATTGGAAAGATGCTGGAAACCCCTCCATTTCCTATTGGTGACCGTGGAGCAACTGAACCATATATATGCAGTAGAGATCTTTTCCAAAAGAAAGCACTTGATTTTTCTCCCAGAGCAATAACATGATCTCCATTTACAAAGTGCATTTGAAAGTTGGACATCCCTCCAGTAATGGACTGATTAAACTATAATAATGTGCAGCCCTATTTGAACGCGGGCCTGCGCGCCTCAGCAAGTGGCCTCTCAAGTGGCCTGTTGTGCCGGAAGCTCTGGGAAGGACTGCCTCGATGATTGTGCTTCGCGTTAATCTGGATTTCTGAGTTTGAACTCTAATTAACTGGTGACTATACGAATGTTACGGACTCATAATATATTACCCTAATACCAGCACACATATGTATAAACCGTAATAAATGCTGATTTATATGCATCTTTGTAGGACACGTAGCCCTATTTGAAGGCGGGCCCGCGCGCCTCAGCACGCGCACCTCAGCAAGTGGTCTCTCAAGTGGCCTGTTGTGCCGGTTTGGCCTGGGGCAGGGGACCTGTGGTGGCTCCCTGCGACTTTCAATTGCAACGTGTGGTTTGTTTAGGCAACTGGTAAGCACTGAGCACAGCCGGCCGGGACCCGTTTTTGTCTCGGGTTTCTGCCCACTTATGTCTCTGCAAAAGCTGCGGATTCTATAGAACGGCTGAGACTGGAATTGTAAATACTTTACCTGGTGCAGCACATTCAGTATTAAGCGAATGAGCGGCCCGTATGTTATAAAATCCAGAGTACACTTGTCAACACAGGCTGTCTGTTGCGATGGTGTGTGATTTATAGCTAGCACTTTGTGTAAAGCAACTGTAATAAATATTACAGAGAATATGTAAACGGAGGTACGTAATTGCTTGCTAACTAATCAACACAGAGCAAATGCTACATGTATTTTCTGGACTGTCGTGGTCGGAGGTTAAATAGCGATATGGGAATAAAAGTGGGCAATGGCGTGAAAAACTGGTAAGGCAAAGCAAATATTGCCTCCGTACTTCCCGCTATAATGACAAGACGTATGAGTCTAGCCTGCGCAGCTGCCCTGCCGTTGCCAGGGTCATTAGATACAGATGAGGATCTGATAGAGTGTGTGCAAATATGTTCACTGGGTAGGGAGGGTGACGACAAATTCGAAGAATTGCTTGATTTATCTCAATCATTATTTGGTAAAGGCTACAAACAGATTAGATCTAACATGGCTAACGCAATTCCAGCAAAAGAACTAAATTCAAGCGATCTATATGCAAATACTCCCCCAATATTTAGCACAGGTGAAATAACCCTGTTGGGGCTTTCACAAAATCTTGACCCGCTCTCTAGATATTCAGGGGAATTTGTGGACAACACCAACGATGCCTGGTGATGTTAGAAATCAAACAATGAATAATATGATGCTTATTAAATAAAAAAAAACACATTCAAGATTGCTAAACGAAATAGTAATGGTATTAACTGCCTTGCCTGAGTTGTGTAGGTGAACTGTGGATGGTATGAAAAATGGATCATCTTGTGGATTCTAATCCCATACTCAGCCTTCCACCTTAGAGAAAGGAAGTCTCAGGACATATAGATGACACTCTAGCATCAGCGGTGGTGGTCGAGCCGGGACAGGATAATAATGTTTACCATATTATACCCTCAAGTAACCTTGAAAATGTAAACCTAGACCCCTGCTAGGCGGGACGTAGACTTGATGGGGTCTCCCAAGAGTAATACATTGGAACAATTTACTATAAAAATACCCCCAAAAAAAGAAAAGAAATTAAGACGGAAACACACATGTGCCATCAAGGCTCCAAACATGTCCTCGCATAAGTTTATGCATACTGTGTGGAATATCAAAAAGATAAAGATGGCACTCACGTCTTAGACCGTCATAAAAAAGTAATAAAAAAGTAACAAAAATACTGACTCTCTGGGAGATAAAAGACCGATAGTAAACAATGAAGACGTGACCTGTGATAAGCAATCTTAATATTCTGACGGCAATATAAGGTTATCAGACACTCAAACACAAAGAAATATCTGCAAAGGTTGATAGGAATCTTAAAATAATGTAACAAGGGGTGTTGGATATTTTTGACATCTTCAAAAACCCTGAGGTACCGTCACGTACCAACACTCCCACGTCTGCCGCCCAGATAGCATGGCAACGGCGAACACTACGAAAGCTCATACAGCTCTGTGCTCAGATGTTGAGAAATCCCCTTGTGTGTCCAGTAATACTGAGAATGGCACTCACCCTTGACCTCATTCATTGCATTTTGGTCTTGCAGTCCCTGTTTTGAGTAATAGCAGAATCGAGAACACCAGTAAATGTGCCTCGAAGGAAGCACCGGCAAAAGATTCTGCACCGACAGTGGTCTGTCCGTTGCAACAGTGAGTGCCCTCATAGAGAACATACTGAATAAAAAAATATTAGACGCCAAACAAAATGTAGCAAGTAATGAGCCTACAATATCGGGGCAAGGGGCCATTGTCGATCATTTGAAAATGATGCAGTCTGGGGAACAACATGATCTGAGAAACACCCAGGAAGCTAATTATCAGCCTAGAGGTGTCATATGGGGTAAAACACAAAAGAAATTAGGTGAGAGTGATATACATCATAAGTTGGGTGCCTCTTATAGTGTTAAAGATATCAACAAAGATTTAAATAATGTAACATCTAATTTTCTAAGAGCACCTGCTTTTCCAAATGAGCCCAGCTTAACAATGTATTATGTGTTTGAGGATGGGGGTCCAAGGTTACTGAACAGGCCATATATACCAAATCTATTCGGCGATATCCAAGAAATTAGCCTGATTTCATCTGCAGACATTCAATTTGTGTATCTTATTCACAATTATACAGATGATTATGTGAGGCTCATAATTTCTTCTCCTTCGGTAAGGGCCTTACTCATGAAAGAGGTTGGTTCTTTACAAAAAAACAAAAAACAAAAAAAGTTTTGATGTAATTCCATATTTAGACACCACTAATATGAAACCTGCGCCCAATTCGAATATGGTACGAATGGAAAATGTAGAAAGTCATGATGTAATAAACTCACATCACAAAGTGGGTTCCTCAATTATCGCAGAAGCTAGGTCCCAACTGAAGGACATGCAGGAATGGCGTTGGTTGGCTCTCTCTCTGCGAGAATATATCGAGTAATTAAAATCAGTGAAAAAACCCCTATAACAATGATACTTCATATAGTCTAGTCTCTAGGAACACTAGGGGTTATTCTCAATTTGTTTCAAATATTAATAACTGTAAAATATCAGAACAGTTTGATTTTATTTTGCTCCAAGAGACTTGGGTCACAGGTAATTTGATGTTGGATGCATTTACCTCTATATGTATGGCTGCCAGAAAAGGACATAGGGGCCGACTGAAGGGTGGCTTAGCCCTTGCATATCGCGGTGATACCTCAATTGTGTTGGAGTCTAAGTCTCGGATTATGGAATGCACCATTTCTGCAACTTTTAAAATTAAAACCAAAGGTTGTATTGTTCCCATTATGATGCTTAACATCTACTGGAACACTGCTGAAAATAACGATGAGCAGCTGTAAAATCTGTTAGCATGCTTAAAATTTACGGATTGGTAATTGGCGTGACCTCAACCCTCGAGGCTGTATTTTGCTAGCGGGTGACCTGAATGCAGATGGCAATTTATCTTCCGGTGATGTGCAGTGGGCTTTGGCCACTCTTCATTCATCATCAATATCATCTATGCAGAAAAGATACAGAGGCAGCTTATGATTAGCTTTTGGTGACAGCTGGGGCCTGCATCCCATGTTTAACAGCAAGGCCACGTGGCAAGCGAGAGCAACCAGCTCCATAACAGACATTTTTCTGACTATAATATTACAAGTGATATTTTCAGTCCAAGATCTTTAAATATGATCACACACATGCTCTCCTACAATATTTTATTTTTAAATGAGGTGTGATCAGATATTGACTTTTTAATTTTAAGTATCTTTTAGATGGTTTCAGTGTATATTTGGCATTTCAATACTTCTGGCTCCCTTATCTTAACTTAATGTATACACTACAAATAATGGTATGTGATGAAGTAAAATTGAAATAAATCTGTTAAGGCCGCTTAAACAGCGAGGTCTTAAATTGGAATGTGAAGGAACAGATTTGTTCATGCTTAACCATCCAGGCCGAAGAACATTTTCATTTGAAGGTTTTGGTTTCAAATGTCCCCATCAGAAAATGTTACATGTTAAGAAAAGGTTGCAATACTTTCGCAACTGCTTCAGTGAGCTTTAAAATGCGTTACTCTAGGGCCACGCCTTCTGATACTGACACTGCATTTTTTTTTGCAATGGAGACCGCATTATTTCAGGGTTTTCAGACATATCTGGATAGTTAACCTTCCAAGACTTAGCTCTCCCTCTATCCAAATCTTTAGACACCTACCATACTGGAAAATTACGTTTGTACATAGTGGTCCTTTTTATTGTCTGAATCAACCATCTTGTTATGTAATCTTAGTTTTATCCAGGTTTAGGGCATGATATCTCAAGCTGTGCACCCTTTAGGCACATACATAGTGAAATGCATTGAAATATATTCAGGCAGTCAGCATTTATTAACAATTATGAACAGAGTTTCTTGTTCAGTTTGAATGTCTGGGATTTTGCCAGACATCTATTGTTTTGCAACACACAGGTACATTACAATGACAATACTTCTGCACTCCACTGGTCTGGTGTTTCAATTGTTCCGTGTTTTGGTAAATAGTTCTAAATGTTCCTGTAAACAATAGCAATGTCCTAAAGACTACGATGGACTACAAAACCTGATGGGGTTTAGAGATAATTTAGCAACTTGCTACGAAGCAACTTGGCAAGGCCTTCAGCGGCAGTAAGAGATTACTCACCAACTTGCTAAGGCCTTGAGTAAGACATTATTCGTCAAGGGGAGGAGACAGCTAAAGTAAACAGCGCTCTGATGCTATAAAAATCCAACATTCGCGGAACTGACGGAATAAGACAGAATAAGAATGACGGAATAAGACAGGAGGCATATGAAGCTGGAAGGACCATGAAAGCAGACTGGAACCACTCTCCAAGCAGGCCAATGCAGGGAGCATGGGGGAATATTCCTCCTTTATTTCTGTCTGGATTTTGAAGCCTCTGAAATTGCATTTATGGGCTTCTGAGTCTTAGAAAGACTTTGCTTTTTGAGCAGAACTTCTATTTTGGACTGAGCAGCACATAGAATCATTTCTATGGCAATCCACTCACCACATATGGACATATTTTATTAATAATTGCATGTTGTTTGCACCATGTTCAATTCCAATTGACACAATGTTTTTAAGGCAGGTATACCTATTTTGGCTGCTTTTTGCAAAGAGACCATGGTGATTTTGATGGGTGGTTTTTCCAATTGGATTTGATATTTTTTTAATTATTCTTGGGTCTGTGCAAACCACAGGCCAGCAGGCATCCAGCCTCCAGCTCTCATCTCCATACCCTCCAAGGACAGTAGTGAGTATGAGGGGCTGTTGCACATCTTCAATATCACTTTGGGAAAGAGGAGAGGTCTCGTAATATCTAATGAGGCAGTCAGTTGCTTTTAAAGTGGCTTTTATACTTCTGAAATGGCTGTCTGGTATTGAGCAGACAGAGCCAATGACAATGATAGCTGCATATTCATTGATAACGTATTGCATTTTAAGTGTGTTATGTGCAGTTAGAATACTAGTAGCAATCTTTTTTACTAGTAATTTCTCATAATAAAACACATTGCACTATACAGGAGAGTATACCAGCATTCCTTGAGTGTTCAGTATTGAGAATGATCAAGTCAGAAATATTACAGCACATACATGAAGTTTGGGGCATCTATTTGAAGTACTGTATATTGACATATTGTATATGGTGCATCTTTTGTAAAGAAAAGATTAAGTAGAAGGTTTGAGCAGTGGATCATCAATAAAATATATGTGACATTAGTACATTGGTCCTGTGTAGATGAGTCAGAGTAGTTACCTACTGCAGGGGTCTGTTGCCTACTCTCTCATCTGATGCACAGTGACAGGTATATTCTACCAGAGCTCCTACTGGGGGGAGGGGTGTAGGACACTCCCGGAGGGGTGGAGGAAAGGCGCTGTGAGGTAGAGGTGATATAAATCACATCAATCTGATCAATTCATTTTACCAATGTTTTGGTCCCACTTTAGTGCCGATACCGGCCGGACACATGCTTTAGATAAACTGTTTCTCATTGCATGACTGGGTGGCTCCTCGTCATTCAACCGGGTTCGAAGTACCTTTACTTTCATGCCCTAGCTACAAATTAACTGTTAGTAAGAGAAGGGTGTGACAGACACGATTTTGCAAGCACATTAATGTTCAAGCACCCACTATTTTATAACATCAGTGGACTTGAGGTTAAGCGCCTGCCTGGAGTACCCATAAAAGATCGGAAAACAGAGTTTGAACCTGGTAAACTCATCAATCAACTGGGCCCCAAGTTTTGATCTGCTCAATCAATGTTATTTTGTGGTATACAGTGGACACTACTCTCAAAACTGGGCCTTATTACGAGCTAGGCGTTATGGCAAAGAAATGGCGATAGTGGAACTACTATAGCGCTACTGCCAGTTTCTGGCACTGTGAATTCACAGTTTGGAGGTAAAGTGGAGGATTCACCTGCGGCAAAGGAGGTGCATTCTCTACTTTTCCTTTCACATATTACTCATTTACTGTGGAAAAATTGCCACTAGCAGCAAATCTGATGAAATCCCCATGGATTCCTATGCAAACGCAATATGACGTCATTTGTGATGAAGATTTTTAACAAAAGAGCTTGCAACCATGTAACCTTTGAGAGCTAGCTGAGACTTTGTGCTTATTGCAATCCCTGATTTTTGTTATTTGTTAATAAACCAGGCAGGATTTCCTGGCCGGTTTGTTCCACTTTACTGGGGATTCCCCACAACCTTAACATGTGGTAGCGGTCGGATGGATGGGCATCACACTTGGATTGTCGAAGCCTCCTTGCTGAAACCGGACCACTGTGAACGTGGACCTGTGAGGAGGTAGCTAGGAGCCCCCTTTGAATAAAAATCCTGTCCGATCCACGCGGCAGCATCACGCAGACAGAGGGCGACTGGCTGATCGAGGGAGGATCGATGCCGAATGCTGTCAGCTGATTCACAGATGTAAGTAGAGCACTGATGTGGCAAAAAGATATTGGCGGTAGGGAAATGTGTGTATAACAGGGTATAAAGTGATGATACAGGATTAAAGGAATAGTGGACTCAAAAATGTTATTGTCTGATCGTTCGGGCATGTGGTTTTAAGCAAACTGATCGATCATAAAAACACTTCCTATGCATCTTACCTTAGTTTTCCACACTTTTACATATGCAAAATCAATGAGCGGACGTGGCCATCTTGTGCTAATCTTATCTCTGGATCGATCACACTAAGTTCAAGTGCCCTGCAGCACTAAAGTCTTGTGTCAACGTTCCCTGTGCGCCAGCTAATGACGTGTCTCCTTGGAAATGGCAGCACGCCTCTTTCCTCAATAAGTATAAACAGACCGTTTCTCATCAGACAACATCAGAGTTGCTTTTTCAATCGTTTAGTTTTTATTTTGTATAGTCTGTAACTCGTTTCTGCTGTGTTCAGCTATCTTCGTTGCTCAGAGCCTCTGCGAACAGATACTTATACTAGCATTGCTATATATTTTAATTTTGTCGTAAAATGGCAACAATACAGCCCTACCAGTACGAGCCGGAGTATTCCGAGGCGGAATTAGTTGATAGAGAAAGATGCAGAAACGATGGGGCATCGGACGACAGTTGGGAAGACAAATCACTGGATCCTGAGCCAGAGCCTAGTTGCATGGAAGACCTGTCCACCTGGTGTACCTGCAATCAGTGCGAGGTCATGCCAACCGAGGAGGAGAACTGCTGCTGCGGAGAAAACTCTGGATGCTTGGCCTACATATCGGAAGAAGACACACCGCCGCTATGCGTTACCGAGCTGCATGACTTCAGGGCAGCCTGCCTCACAAGGTCTGTGTTGAGGATTTTGATGCTGCTTATGCACGAACATTGCACAACAGTTTGCCCTCGCAATCCAAGTAACGAGTAAGTGTACTCCAGATGTGATGTCACTTTGACCACTGAGGCCACTAACATTTCTTGTTTGTCTCCAATATTGGCGTAACTTTGATCTATCACTGGCAAATAAATGTAATCTGCCAATTGAATACATTTCTCGCGTTTTAGGGGAAATCAGAGTGTTCATGTTATGGGTCTTTCACGTTCTACTAAGAAACAATATTTCTCTGTGCCCCAAACGTTATGGATTGCATGGGTGTTCACTTTTGTAATGTTTCTACACTTCAAAGCCCAAGTTGATTGATACATGAAGTAACATTTGTACAAGCAACTATGCCATAGGATAAAGGGTGCATGTCCAAGTAAAGTTTGTACACTTATCAGGTTCATTTAAATACAGTACGTGTGTTTCTCTTCCACAGGTGGTACAGGCTGGTGGCCTACCGTTCATTTACATGGTGGCTTTATGGGAGGCTTGGATTCCACGTTCGACGAGTAATACCCGCTTGCGTCGTTGGAGCCATTCGCGCCAAATTTCCCAGTGACAGCAGACAGTACAGGGGATTTTCCCACACTGCGCTGCAACCCGAAGTATACAATGTGTATTATATTTGTGGCATCAACATCAGCAACAAAATAAAATACAAAATAAGTTTTATGAATAGTTATTTAAATTTGTCAGTGAATCAATGACACACTCACTTGACTATGAAGGACATGAAAGAATGGTTGGTGCCCTTTAACGCTCACCTCCTCTGCAACAATCCATCCCCCCCTTGGCTACCAATGGCAGTTTGCACGTGTGGCCGTGCGCTCCCAAAGTGGCTGGCAGGGTTGGAACGGCCAAGGTGCCACACACCATGTACACTTCAAAGGTATCTTCCGCACAGGGGCCATTGTTCACATGGCCGCCCCGGACCCAGCGTCTCCAGGCTCCCCTGAAGCAGAACGCACTCCTACAATCTACATAAGTGTATCTTCCTACAGCACTGTTCTGGCCCTTTTTCTGCATGCCTCTTGCCCATCCATCCCCCCCTCCACTATCAATGGCAGTTTGCACGTCTGGCCATGCGCTCCCAAGGGGGCTGGTAGGGCGGGAACGGCCAAGGTGCCAAACACCATGTACACTTCAATGGCATCTTCCACACAGGGGCCATTGCTCATATGGCCTCCCCAGATCCAGTGTCTTCAGGCTCCCCTGAAGCAGACTGCGCCCCTATAATCCACATAAGTGGATCTCCCTTCAGCAGTGTTCCAGCCCTTTTCTGTATGCCTCTTGCCCATCCATCCCCGCTCCACTATCAATGGCAGTTTGCACGGGTAGCCGGGCACTCCCAAGGGGGCTGGCAGGGTGGGACCGGCCAAGGTGCCAAACACCATGTAAACTTCAAAGGTATCTCCCGCAGAGCTGGCCATTGTTCACATGGCCTCCCCAGACCCAGTGCCTCCAGGCTCCTCTGAAGCAGACCCCAGTCAGAAACATGTCACACATTCACATACACACCCACTTTTCTAATCCTTTATAAACCTCTTGATATTTATCCGGGGAACATCTCTGAGCACTGGAGGTCAACTCTTGATCGTGCTACCTGTTCTCCTGCTACTAACTCCCCTGCTTGCTGAATCTAATTGTTTGTTAGTCAAGGTAAGGGCAGGTACCTATAAACTTCACTATATTCATCTCTTTCTGATCTGAAAACATTCTATCTATTTCGACCGAATGTACCCAGTAGTGTAATGTTTATTCATCTCAATAACTTTACCATTGTCTAATGTTTCAAGTGTTCTGATCTCGATATATAGCACATTTCATCAGTGTCCATTGTAATAGAATCGCATCTTTCTCGAACCATGTCTATGAGCATGTTTCCTTTTGATGCATGAAAGTACATTCAACGGACGAGTAACACGTTACGATTTGCGTTATATCAATCAATTCTGTATGAAAGTTATCTCAGTGTATACTCAACTACGCTACACAGGTTTTGCTTCTTTGACCAAAACAAACATTGCATAGAAAACTGTGATATAATTCCATCAATCTCATACATACAGAATTTTTTTGTTGTTGTAATTATTCATACTTTTTTTATATAGATCTTATAGATTTTTCAAGAATGCCTGCTTGTATGGTTTTGGGTTGCCGATCTTGGAGCCATGTCAAAAGTCAGGGCACAATCCTGCATACATTCCTGAAGGATATTGATTTTTATAAGATGAGTTCGATATTGTGGTTTTGCAGTGGACGAGATTGAAAGTAGAGCCTAGGCTGTCTTGGGATACTTGAGGACCAATCGATTCCGCATCTGCAGCCTGCACTTAACCCAGGATATGTACGACCAATCGAAGTACACAAAAAAAGTGTCAACCCAGAATGTTTCGTAAATTGCTTCCAAATGCAATTCCAACTCTATTGATGCATGCGCTGCTTCAGGTGAGTCCCAGGTGATTAGGCGATGGAGTACTGAAAAGGTAACTTCATGAACGGATTGGTGCTTTCGGTGTAAATGTGTCTTACTAAAGTTTGCATATTTACCAGATTGTATTACATTTTAACTATACCACATTTTACTATACATCTGTCCCTGGTTTATGGATCCTCAAATGAAGTCATTATGACCATGGAAAACAATGCCATAGTGCCCTCTACAAGAAGCATAATGTTTTCGGAATTGGTTGCTTGACATGTCAATTGTTTTAGGAAAGCATACAGAAGGAAGCATAGACCCTCGCAAGGGACGAAACCACCGACACGTCCTGTATACCAATGGTGAGCCTCACATACTTGCATAAGTTTGGACAGTTGGATTCTCCCACATTTCTAATGCAAAACTAATTTTCCCGTGTACCACTTTATGACAATGCACTGAAAATGTAGGGGCAAGATTCTACCACCATTTATTTTCAGGAGTCAACAAATACTTCGAGGGCCTATCAGGTAATCTTATTTCATTTTTCAATTACGAGAATGTATTATGCTTGGAATTTCAAATAATATGAAATCGTTTATGTATCCTGTCGGTTGTTTACACTAGGTGTCATTTATGGGTTTCTCTGTATATGTACCATTGTCTGCATCCCATGGTCTCTGTTCCGTTTCGCTGTTTTCATCCGTACTAAAACAAGTACTGTGTTACAGGGGGATGCTGGTACTTAGACTACAATTACATCGTCCTTTGCAGCTGGTCCAGAGTATGAGGTATACATACTTACAGTTCCCTTAAATGAAAGAAAGTAAATCCTACTAGACAGTGACAATCATATAAATGTGCAGTGTTTCAAACTTTTCAGATTTCAGTTAGAACGTTACACTTCCTCCCAAATGCAGAATACATTGCAAAATACAATCAGTATGTTTTGCACAGTGATCTCTGATCAAGTACGCTTCCCATCAATTAGGTGAAATTTGAAATGTATATTTTGACTTAATGACATATGCTGTTTGCGGGGGTATGTGTGTAAGCACTGTGTGCAATGAAAGGTTTTAATTTCCAATACGATTGACTTTTGTTTTCTTTTTAATGCATATTCTATTCAAGGAATGTACACAAGGTGTGGAATTAGAAGTGGAGGCACATGATCAGAGGAGGCGGGTCAGCTTGCCAGAGCAGTCGTTGCAGAGAAGACCACGGTTTCACAGAAAATCAAGAAAACAAGGGTAACTAACAAACAATGTTGTTTTCTAGAAGTTTTTTGGGCTGGTGTTTTCTTCATAACATGTTTTGTATTTAAAGTGCTATCTGCTGTGTGTGTGCTATACATTGAACATGTTTTTACAACACATCTCCTAGAGGCCCAGAAGGAAAAGAAGTATAGAAACACAGACAACAAATGAAACCAAAGATGCCACTTGCCAAACAGATTTCACCATGGAGCAACTACTATTTGAGGCACAGTGTGGCCCTGTCAATAAGCAGACTTGTGATGCTTATGCCCAATGGCCTGAAACTGAATTGAATGTAAAGGGCGAAGTCAGCAAGTGTCCTGGGACCATTGCTACAATGTGAGAACTCGACAAGATGAAACTGAATATAATGAAGATGCATTGGAATTCCTCGCAGACCACTTGACAGAATCTACACCCGCAAAAAAAGGCCCACCCAATAAACATTCGAATTTGACGGTTTCTCCAACTCGTGTGCAAATAACACAAGCTGAACTAACAGAGACTGAAGCTTCAAAGCAATTGACCGATGAACTTGCCAAAGATCTTGACTTCAGTTTGGCTAGTTCAGGCAATTTGTCCACCACAGTTAAGTCACAAACCACATTCATGCAGGACGATTGGCTAATAAAGGAACAAAAATACATTGTATTCAACAGCTGCCTGATAGACATTATACTGATACTGAAATGTGTCCATACATTGAGTTGGAAAATATGCGGGCAGCCATTGGTTCATGTGTCTTGTTTATTACAAGGCACTAACCTGAAAATCCAAGCCAGCTGTGTCCACCTCAATCATACATTTTCATGGTCCGCACAATCGATGCTGGGCAAAGTGCCAGCTGGAAGTCTACTATGTTCAGCAGTTTTACTTTTCAGTGGGTCCACTTTCAGTAAAATGTCCAGTTTCTGTCAATTTGTGGGAGTTCAGTTCCTTGCTAAAACCCAATACTACATATTTCAAAAGGGAATTCTTATTCCCTGCTATTAGTCAAGCATGGAAAATTGCACAGATGTCAATTGAAAGCACATTCTCTGGCAAACGGTTCAGGCTAGCTGGCGACGGACAGTGCGATAGCCCCGGATTTACAGCAAAGTACTGCACATACCACTTTCAAGACATGGAAACAAAACAAATTGTGAGTTCGGAGATCGTGCAGGTGTCCCAATGTAAATCCTCAGCGGCCATGGAGAAACATGGTTTCATAAAATCCCTCGGACATCTTCAATTGAGGCGAATGCAAATAGACCTCATAGCTGCTGACAGACATGTTTCAATATCCAAGGCTGTGCGAGAGCAGTTTCCAAACATTTGTGATCAATTTGATGTATGGCACGTTGCCAAATCAGTGAATATAAAAATCACAGCTGCTGGTAATGAAAAGGGTTGGGAAAATATTTTACAGTGGTCTCAGTCTTTCAGCAATCATCTTTGGTGGAGCTCCAAAACTTGAGATGGGTCTGTGGAAATTCTACTTGAAAAATGGCACTCATTGATGCACCACTGTTCCAACGTTCACTCATGGACACAAAACCAACAATTTCACAAAAGTGCACATGGACTGTTATCGGAGGAGCAGGAACGCAAGAAGAAGTGGTTGGTGCCATGTTCACCTCCACCCAAAGCTCTTGAGAAGATTGTGTATCACAAAACTCTTTCAACAGACCTGAAGGGACTCACTGAATTTTGTCACACCGGAGATTTGGAGGTGTTCCACAATATGTGCCTAAAGTGCATGCTCAAAAGGTTGCAATTCGGCATAGACGGTATGCAAGCCAGAGCATTACTAGCCGTATTAGCGCATAACGAGAACCTGAGTAGAGAACAATCGAGAACTGCTGGAAACTTTGGGATGCTTCGTTAAACCTTGGCCTTTGCAAAATGAAGCAAAAAATGGGTGGCAAAGCCAATATACTAAGAAATGGAATTCAATTTTTTTAAGGTTCTCACTTTGACTGTGTTGGCCATGCATACACATGGAATGAATCCTGATGTTGTTCCTAGGACACATACAATGCCAACAAGCCCTGTCCACCTAAAACTGAACTTGTTGAACAGTTGACTTCCCGGTATAAATGATTTGCAGTGGTGTTCTTAATGTGCCAACTATAACTTTTGGGATATGTTCCCCAATGTTTGTACATTGTACACCAACAATGGAATGCTATTAAACTCGAATTTCAATGCTACAAAAAGTATAAAGAAGTGTTTAATAATGCCTATTTAATCCAGTTTATGATTCATTAAGGTATATCTTTTCCCTTCCCTTCATTTATATTACTGGTCCTATAACGATAACATACATGTCTGTGGTTGCTAGGTGCCTGTAAAACCCTCTGCTACACCCAAACCACATCCACACATGCAGTGCATGGCTCTGGCGTTGATGGCCTGAATTGTCTTTTCAAATGTACCCTCTTTGTCAACTTTTTTCGCCGCTTTTTTCCCCCTTCACCCCTTTACTGGACTTGTGGGATCATCTGCCCTGCTTGGGTCCTCCGGATATAGGTAGACGTGTGTTGCTTTTTGGGAGAATATATCACTACATGGGATAAGGGCCGAGATTTGGGTCCTTGACTGATTAGGGCACGGGAGGGTCAGATGGATATCAGCATGAAAGAACTGCAGGGTCTGAGCTGGTGGGTTCAGGCCTGGCAGAGTGGAGGTTGTTAGTGCACAGGAAGTTCAGTGGCGATGAATGGGCACTTGGTTTTATGACTGGTCAGTGTCTCAAGTTATCCGCAGAGCACATTCCTACGCGATAACAGGGCGCACGCAGACTTTGCAATGGGGAGGAGATGGTATGGGCTGGATGAGCGAGCCGCTGTGGATGGGAGAGCTGCATTTGTACAGAGAGATGGATTTTCCGGCCTAGCAGAAAGATGTCATTCAGACTATGTCATTCCGGCTATTTCAAAATGGTTTCCTAATGCTGGGCTTGAACCTATAGTGTATGTGTTATTGAGATGGGGTGTGGTGTAACGGAATGTCGCGGGGGTTGGCTACGCCTCCCCCCTTGGTTATTACATATGTTATGTTTCGAGAGTGACGAACGAGGGGAGGGGGGCAAGGATCATCTACTTCCCAACACTAGTAAGGTCGTTGTCTTGGTCCTCCCTCTGTTCCCCCTGCATTGCATCGTCGCACCTTGATGCACTTGTGCATTGGCGCGTTATAAATGCAATATAATTTCATCATATGCTATCAGGTTCTATTTCAGAAAGACACAAATGGAATCTTAGGTTACACCAGACTTTCAGTGGCTTGTATTATCAGTTTTACTGAGCTTCAGTGTAACTGGTGTGTGCCAGCAAACGATTCATACATTTTTCAAACGTCACATTGGTCGACTGGGCTCATCGCTCCCATGGAGTGAAGGTCACTTTGTTTGATGTTGCTTTTGGGGAGTTCACACCGACACGTCTT
This sequence comes from Ambystoma mexicanum, assembly GCF_040938575.1. NCBI lineage: Eukaryota > Metazoa > Chordata > Amphibia > Caudata > Ambystomatidae > Ambystoma > Ambystoma mexicanum. The sequence continues at coordinate 684,541,816 of NC_090934.1, read as the reverse complement.
GTACAGTATGTTTTAGATTTATGGCTTTACTTCACAAAAACAAAAACCGACCAGGCATACATGCTCGAAAGAAGCTTCAATTGTTATTCGACCTTGAACAAAAGGGAGGATTCGCTATGACTTGAAGGGCGAAAGGTGTTGAATAGCCACAAAAATGATAAGATTCACCGTTTTAAAACTGGACATTGGAACATTTATTTTCATTCTATGGAAACCGTTGTTCTGAGCGGACACTCTGCGATACGCCAAGAGAATGGAAATAGCAATTATGATGTAAGTTTAACTATTCAGTTTAAAGACGAGTTTATAGATGAATGAGGAAAGGTTTCATTTTCTGAGCGGTATTGCTTGCTTACATTGTCATGGGTTGTTAGTTGGAGCATATTGTCATGATTACCTGCAAACACAACCTGAATGCAGGCTAGTTATATCTAAAGCACTTCGTCCCACGGCATATCAGTGTGTGCTATCAACATTGTATTATTGGATGAGCTGGGTGCAGAACATTTTCCAAGGGGACTTGGGTCGCTTGTCGAAATTTGATGTCGCCAGTTCCGTTACATTTAAAAAAAAAAAAAAGGCAGCAGGCGCCCCTCGCTAGAAAGAACATGGCATGATAACCTTTTATGTGTTTTTTTCACACTTTGAGTGTCCGCAGCTGTGCGTTTCCACTGTTTGAGGTTTGTGTTTGTTATTAGGTTTCACTCGGTGCAGAATTACAGGGTAAATGGATAAAGTTGAATAAAGAAGGGCTACAAAAATATATTTTTATTATGTTTTCTACAAAGCTACATTTTGCCGTTCTGCGAATGCCATCGCTTGCAGATACCGACAGATGGTTTCTTCAGCCAGAAGTGGCAGATACGCCTAAACGGATGGATTTACTTTACGTTGATGTGGGACGATCGCCCGGGACCGATATGCCGTTTCACGGTACCAGCGACAAGGAGCAACTTGTCATTGTTTATGGTAGTCTAGCAAGAAGCTGATGCCGAAGCATTGCGATTCAAGGTGCGTCGAATGCACATCTTCTCCCGAAAGGAACACTGCGTGCCTCATGATAAAGTTTTGATACTATAACCGAAGAACTTAAAAAAATTGCTGGTAAATTGAAATCACTGGATGTTTTCCGAGCGCTCTTTGGGAAATAAAAGCACATTGTAAATTTCAGAGTGCTGATGTTTCCTTTAAAAATAGTGTTTTCTATTCCGATTTGGGACGTGCTGTGCCGTGAGAGGATGTGTGTGTTGATATTCCAGATTTTGCATCAACTGACATTAAGACGTAGGTGATGACTGGGTGCGTTTGGCTCCGCTGCCCACTAACGGCATGAAAATAGGTGGAGAATATCGCTAGGAATAGTGATGTCAGCTTCAGGGGGGGTGATATGATTTAGTGCTGCAGGGGCACTTCAACTTAGTGCGATCGATCCACGGATAAGATTAGCACAAGATGGCCACGCTCGCTTGTTGATTTTGCATGTGTAAAAGTGAGGAAAACTAAGGTACGGTGCACAGGAAATGTTTTTATGATTGATCACAGATTGCTTAAAACCACAGGCCCGAACGATCGGGACAATAACAGTTTTGAGCGCACTATTCCTTTAAGTATGAGGCGTATACCTGCAACAAGGTTGTAGAAGGTGATGCACTAGAACCTGGAAGATGGAGGACAAAGATAAAAGACTTCTCTAGACAAGGGGCTACAAAGAGTGCATCTCCTACCTCCAGCGGGGGGGGCGGGGGTCAATAAGAGATTACCTTGTTAGAGAAAAACAAGAATATTGCTATGGGGTATTGGAAGAAACTCATGGTGACAACAGTAAAGACATATACAAGTGATCACAGTTCAAGGGTGTTTATTGAACTATTTGCAGGGTTGAAAAACATCTAAGCTAAACCTAAAATCTAAGATCGGAGCAAACATCGACCATCAAATGAAAATAAGGCAGTCCTAGTGGTGTTGTGTCAAAATAAAAGGGCCTATGCTTAAAATGAACTATTGCCAATGCCTTACTCTAAACACAAAAAGGGGTGCGGGATAGTTTTCAAGAAAAGAAAGAAGTGTTCTCAAATAATATGTCAGGATACAGCAACTTGGGTCTACCCTTGCCCGCATTTTAAGTATGGGGTAAGGTGGGATCTTGGCGCACAACACACACTCGAGCTTCCTCGCAACGAGTCAACAGTTCTGTTCCAGCTTATCAGGATCCTCGATGGCCAAGTCTCATTTCCCTAGAAAGTCTCTTGCATTCGAGGGCCTGACGTGTTCAAATAACAAAACAAAAGGTCCTTCATCGAAATGAAAGTTTGTTTCTTGGTTTCACTTAGGGTGAGGATTCTTCACCCCTGGAACCTCCTCTTCCAGGCGTAGATCCCTCTTTCAGAAATCTTAATGTCTTTTTAAACAGTTCCAGTGGACGTCCCTCGGCCGGGTTCACTCTTGTCAACACACTGTTTCTTGGGACTTCAGACTTGCCCCCTTCTCATCAGCATCCCTTGGTCGGGTTCACCCTTACCAACTTCACATTCACAAATGATAACGGGATTCACTTCCCTTGCTTTCTAATGTGGTGGGATTCACCTCCCTTGCTGTCTTTATAGTTCATAGATCAAAGACCTTCGACTGTCCGGAAATTTTGCTTGACCTCCTTTATGACCACTTTGACCTAACTTGGCGGCTCTCCTACAGCCTTCTGGTTTTTGTAGTTTAATTCCCATGGGGATCGACCAGAGTCCCTCGAGTTAGCACCCAAGTGGTGCCGATTTCCCTCTGCAGCTGGTCTCCCCTTTACACTTTTCACAGTTCATTGAACTTGGTTCAAATTTGCCACTTTGCGATTCTCATTCAACACAGCCCGATTATTATCGGCTCTCCCGTCGACTCACCGGCTGTGATGAACCGCTTGCTTTCTCCATAACTGGAGTCAAGGCAGGTACCATGGTAGTAGGAGTTTCCCTCACTCCCGCTTATCAGCGTTGACACGCTCTGTGTACCGCTGACATATGTTGCATCACACTTGGGCTATTGTCCTCCGTCTTACTATTCCATCTGCAAAGGTTTCGCGGGTCTGCGCCAGAAAAGGCAAGGCTGCGTCTCTCCTGGTCTGCCTCTTGATATTCGCCGCCTTTCTCCTCCGCTTGAACTGTCGGACTTGGATAGCTGTTTCGTTATACAGTCTGCCTTGCTCGTAGTGTGCTCTCTTGTCCCACCTTTTATCCCTGTGGGGAAAAGAAAGGGCAGTGAGGTGTATGCGATTAAGGTCAATTGCCTGACTGGGGTTGGGACATGTCAGGTAAACAGTTTTAACATTACTTTTATCACTGTATAAGAAAGTGTTTGTGTTGGAAAAGGAGGGGGGTTTATAGGAGTTGTATAATGAACAGGATTCTTATCGGGAACTTTACAAGGGGGATTGTGGGAACGGTAGTGTTTGGTCAAAGTGGACCAGGAGTTCGGAAAATAATTAGTGGGACGTGAAGAAGAATGACCAGGAGTATTAGAGTAAAACAGGAACGACAGGATTCTGGGAGATGTAGTTTTTCCTTGTATCGAGGCGGTTCCTAGCAGGTTTGTCAGACATGGAGAGGTTGTTGGACTTGGGCAGAAGAGATTTAATGGGAGGAAGCGTGGCAGAGGTATTATATCCTATGAAGGTTTCCGGGATGTCATCCACCTCTTCTTTTACCTCAGCATAATACTGCCTCTCCCCTCGGGCCTTCCCCCCCCCCCGAGCATAACCCAGGGTCCCCCTACCCAGGGGGTCCTCCCCATTGGTCCACCTCCAGGAACTGGATCCAATAGCGATGGCCGTGTCCTGGCCACCTGGATAAGAGATTTCAGGGCTCTACTCAGCAGAACAGTGTCAGGTTTCTCACAGTATTGTTTTTTTTTTTTTAAGGTGGACCTGTGGTTGTGTGTGTGTGTATATATATATATCACTAACAAAAAACGTTGTTAAAAAGGGACATTATGGTTAAGTTGCACTACTAAAAAACCTAGGAAATTCAATGGAAAAACGTTGCTACAGGGACGTTATGGTTTCAGGTAAAAACGTAAAACCCTAGAAATTTGCCAGTTATGGTAAGGTATGCAACCATAACTCGCGCTACCACTGGGCACTGCAAGGACTAACACTCATGACCTCAAAGATGAAATCACAAATGTCATTGATGACATCACGGATGCCATCACATGTCTGGCTCCCTCTTTTTTTGTCCACCGACATATGTAGGGCAGGTGGTTTTCTTCATTGACGCAGGAAGTGAACATTCAAAAGGTACTTCTCATATGTCCTTACACTCTTTTCCTAAGGGTTCAGTCACATCCTAGGAAACATGTATATAGGGGAAGAATCAGCCCAGAAACATAGCAATCACTTCTGTGCATGAAGATAATCAGTTAGGTTATGAACACTTTCTGGTAATACTGCTGCTTTTTTGCTTACTTTACTTTCCCGGTATATGGGCATATTTGTGTGCGTTGGGGTCTCTTTATGGTTTGTGTGTAGTAGTACAAGTGAGGGGGTATTAGCTACTTATTACATGTTTAACAGTACGCGGAATTCGGAAAATAAAGCATTCAACATTATACTTTGTAACATGGGAAAAATATGAATATTGGACCTTCATGGTGTATGCTGCAGACAACGCCTACGTTTCTGCATGAGGTGGTTGCTATACTGGTAAGAAGTCTGTAGTGCAATGGTGTTTATAGCAATGGATTTTAGACTGAATTATCTATCTCATGATAGTTCTCCTCTGATAATTTTGTGTCAACATTATATTGACAATCATTGTGGAGACTTGTTTTTAAAACTAAAGGCACATGTGATGGCATCAGTGATGTCATCAATGGCATTTGTGATGTCATCTTTGAAGTCATGGGTGTTAGTCCTTGCAGTGCACAGTGATAGCACAAGTTATGGTTGCATACCCTACAATAACGGGCAAATATCTAGGGGTTTTCGGTTTTACCTGTAACCATAACGTCTCTGTAGCAACGTTTTTCCATTGAATTTCATAGTTTTTTTTTAGTAGTGCAACTTAACCATATCGTCCCTATAACAATGTTCTTTGTTAGTGAATTTCATAGGTTTTTAGTAGGTGTTTTAACAATGACGTTGTTTTATCATAGTTTTTCAGGAAAGGTGAAAGGGTTTTAGTAGTGCAACTGAACCATAGCGTCCCTTTAATAATGTTTCTTTCACTGAATTCCATTAGTGTTTAAGAGGATACGCTTAGTTTATATAGATGTACTATACAGCATACTGAATCCGGTGGCTCTATACTAACAGCCACAGTGGTTGGGAACACTGCGTCTGTTCGCGAACATCGGGTGGAGTCCAACATGCCGAGAAAGGGAGGGGTGGTCATAAAAAGTGGTAACATGCAGCAAAGACAAAAACCATATAGAAACAGCAACAAGTGTGTGAATGGGAAGGGAAAATGCTTTAGCTGTACAAAGTCTGTACTTTCGCAATAAAGAGCGCAAAGGCATAGGGTACACAGCATAATGGAATTCACCAACAAGAGAAGTGATGTTTGCCTTCATCAATGTTACCGCACACCTGATTCACAATCCAACAAAAGGCGAAGAGGCAGAGGTAGAGACGTCCACTACCGAGAACAGAACATCACTGCAACGTGGTACACAAAAGTTTATGTTGTAATTGCACAGATCCGGTAGTGTACAATAGTAGGAAAGCATGATGTTTTCTGTTTGTGCACAGCAATGGCTACCATCCTAGAGCGACTGGAGGAGAATTTTCCACATGAAGAAATGAGTGAGGACGATAGCCCCATTGGCACCTGCCACACTGTGAAAAGGGAAAGAGTTACTGCATGGGCAAGCACTCTAGAATGGCTGGAGGAGAATTTCCCGCATGACGAAATAAGTGAGCATAGTAACCCCATAGGTAGGGAACGCAGTGGCAAGATTAAGACAATTACAATATAGCGCTTCATGTAAATTAACCATATGTGTTGTCCTTTAACAGAACATACGGGAATGCAAAGGAGTACACCAGAAGTGGCACCTTTTGCACAGCAACAAACGGCCACCGAAACTGAAGTAAACACAGAACATATAAACGTACACCGCCTGGACGCCAAAATGGATGAATTGCTCCTCCAAATTGGTGCCTTGAAATGTTTTGTAGAAGAACATATTATGGGGAAAAAAAATATCACTGCCCGACTTGCACATGCCCGCCTTCCCCATTTCCCAGCCCCCCATCCCTCAAATTATGTGTCACGAGAGATGCTTCGATGAGACCTCAATCCCTTCTTCCCCTCACCAGCAGCTTGTTGAAATGGTAAAATCCCCAGTATAGGTATCGGTTTCTGGTCCCTCCCTTCCCTTTCCGAATAGTGGCTATGAATGTGTGCTAATAAAGGTTGATATGTTAATGTGTACTGATTGTACATGTGCCTTTTCCTTTATTTTAAGAAGGCCATTGTAAGTGTGATGGGCACAGCACTAGTGGGGATGATTGCAAGTGAGGAAAATGGAGGAGTCGTATGACCGCCGCACCTGGATGCCCTATGCGCAATCACAATGAAAGCATCCATAGGACGCCAGTATGGGCAGCATATTTGCATGCACAGAACCGCCTGTAAGTAGTTTCAGGACCATACGTTTGTCGGTCACACGACTGCGTATCTCATCCTGTGATGTCTGGTAACACCGTCCCTGGTCAAGATATGCAAAGAAATGTGTAATGGAGTTGTAGTAGGTGGAAGCGCACACCCACGTCCTGTGAGTACCTTTGCATGTAAACATTCCGCCTACTGTATCGTGCTCACACCAAGCTTATGTAGAAATGTTCAATGCATGTGTGCCGTATATTTGAGTAGTCCGGGGATGTCAAGAGTATTCGTAGGAGAGCTATGCACGTGGCCACAAAGTATTACGGCCAATATACGTCCCACAGACAAGCGTCCAAATGGAGAACAATGGCGACGTCACCATGGTAATGGAACAACGCTGCGTGTGATCCCTTATTCAGCGGACACAAGCCAGATCCGTGCACATCGAAAGAGGACAATTTTCTGCAATGTATGGAGTGTTACACTGAGAGTGCACCCTTACAGAGATCCTACACTCTTCCTTCTGCATATAGATATTGTAGAGAAAAGACCTAGGCCTATTTTGCGGTGGCACATGCTCCACAACAGTCCTATAAAAGGGCACACCCTACAAGTGCGCTGCAATCCCTGTTTGGCTTTCCCGAGAAGATCAGCGGTGCACATTGCTTCGTGCAGAAATTGCTTTCTCACCAAATGTGTGCCTGCAAAGTACCTCTCCAAGTAATGGCCACCAGAGTTTCTGCTACTACCTCCAACTCAGGAGCACCCACACCCTCACCACCAACACCTCCTTCTGAAGGTCCTGAGCAAGGGAACAGGCGTCATAATGTAGAGGGACATCGAAAAGGAAACGTGAATAAAGTAGAAGAAATCCCCATTGCCTGAAGCCAGCGTGAGTCGTGGGTGTGGAAGCTATTTAGGAACGTTGGAGATGTGCCAACATCTTGTGCAATCCAGGTACAATGCATTGAGTGCAACATAGTACTGAGTCACGGAAAACCTGGCTTGTAAAGCTACGGCACCACTTCCATGCGGCGGCACTTGCTGTTCGGAGAGTTGTCCCCTTCCAAGCAGGCAGTAGGTTATTTTCCTCTACAGCATCCTCTGCATCTGCTCCTGCCACCACTAGGGACACTCCAGTGGGACACTGCATCCTGCAAGCATCCTTGGAGGACATACACACTGCAACAGACCCGTACCTTTTGAAGGTCACTGTATTGTGCAGATACTGCGACATGTACTGTTTAGTGGGGAACATTTTCTAAGTGCTTTTGGAGGCTTTGCTCCGGAAGCATGGCAAAGAGTGCCCCCTACCCAAATCTCCCTTCCATTGCTGGGTTTTGCGGCATGTTTTATAACAGGAAACATGCTACACAACCAGATATGGGTGTTGGGGGGGTATAAAAAGGCTCTTTTCAGAGCCACCTTGCAGTGTTAAAAAATAGAAGTTGAAAGAAAGCGTGCAGGCGGTGACGCAGCCTATGAGCACCGCATACAGAGATGGCAACAATGGGGGGCGCGACTCAGTCAAAAGCATTGTACGCATTTGAAAATCAAAGTGGTGGCTCTGAAAAGAGACTTTTTTTGTACTCTTTGTGTTTGCAACGTTGGAAGTGGTGAACAACCACAGGGAAAATGCTTTCTAGACTTGCACGAAGTGCCGGACTGCATTTTGGATATTACGCAGAAACAGCTCATTGCCAGCATCCGTCATATGAACTGCATCTAAACGAAAAATGTTGCTACTACGAAATGTAATGTTTTCATTGTGGAAGGAGAACATGCCAACGTCGCGCAAAAAAAGCACAAACAGCCTTGTTCACATTGTGCCACGCTTTCTCCATTTGTGGGCCACACAAGGAAGAATGTAGCCACATCTGTCTCTGGGCAATGCGAGAAAAAATAATGTGTAATTTTGGAAACATTTCCGTGAGTTGTCGAAATGTCTCCTTCATTGCAAACTGCAGTGAAATTCCGCTAACATGCCCTAAACGGTTCACTCCACAATGAACAATAATAATGTCTGGATGAGCGAGCATCACCAAACTGGCACAAAGAGGACCCACATGGAGCCACTTCATCCCACGTATTCCGTACCACTGTACATCGACATTATGGAAACCAAGGTGTGCTGCCAGTGCACAGCGTTCAGCGTAAACTTGTACCCAATGTATCCAGGAGTCGGCCAAAGGCCATATAGTCCACCTACTGAATGTCACACCGTCCCCTTAGCCATCTCCCCTCCTATTGGCAAGCAGACGTTCTGGCACAATCTGTTGCTACACACCACACCCAGGAAATCATATTGACCAATCCCAACTCCTGCACAGTCCCATTTACATTGCAGTCAACCTGAAAAGACCCGGATCCAGCACATGCACACCTCCAAATAGCATGGCTTTCACGAACATATGGCCCTGTGTGGGGGCTGCACAAACACATTTTAAGCGTCATAGAAAATGGGTGTCTTGGTGGAAGTTGTGAAAAGTGATTTTTCTAATTTTGCTAAAGCAATGTGTAAAGAAACACCTTTTTGTGTGCTCCTTGTTAGGGATTTCTCTCTGCTTTCCCTCCGTACATTTCTACACAAGTGTCTGCAGCGTACATTGTACATAGTGCAACAGATTACTAATTTCAATAGGGGAAAAAAAATATCCAAGCTACTGACAAACGTCACACTAGAAGCACTAAGGTTCTCATGGGCACAGAAGCACATTCTAGCATGGAAAAAAGCATACATACACCTGAATCGATAATCCATATTCCATTTCCATGAAAAGCACATTAAGAACATTTCCATGAAAAGCACATTAAGAAGGACAGCATGTAGTATGTGCGCTTTCCCCAACTACCGCGAGGGCCGCGCCCAGTAAAGCAGGGCCAGTCCTCCTTCCCTTACCAGTACTCTTACAGGCACTCCCTGATTGGCTACTGTTAAACGATTACATACGCATCTACCAATTATATCCAAGAATTGTGCATATAATGCTATCACATCTGTTGAACAGTCCATACCAACCACTAAACACGCAGAGGTCAAATGTCATGTGAATCAAAAGCATCTGCATGGGAAAGTACTGTAACACGATCTACGAGTTCTGCACCCACATACATCGGCATCGCTACCCATCACCACGCCTAGTAGGTATTACTATTTTTTGTACAGTACAGTGGCAACTGTGTTATAAATTCGTAGCAACATGCTACCTAGCAGTGAATCTCCATAACATACTCAAAATTCTCCCATCACCTACCATTAAGTGGTAGGTGGTGGCAAAGTTGCCGTTTGCTCGTAACAGCCATTGGTATATGGAAACGGTTACTCTGTTCTTTTGTTCTGTCAATTTTACAACGCTTTCCCCCCATTAACGCACCACCTATCAAATTTGTAAAAATCGCACACAGAATGATCAGGAAGCCTTTCCCACCAAACTAAGCCAAGTGCATACATTGCAAGCATAACAACAGTTTCCTGCCGCACGTCATAGATAACAACAGTAGTTAAACAATAAAAAAATGTATGCAACTTTTTTAGTCATCCTTCTGCGATGCGAAGGCATACACTAAAATACAGACGTGTTTCATAACGAGTCATAAGCCTTTCTCTCTCTCTCTCTCTCTCTCTCTCTCTCTCTCTCTCTCTCTCTCTCTCTCTCTCTCTCTCTCTCTCTCTCTCTCTCTCTCTCTCTCTCTCTCTCTCTCTCTCTCTCTCTCTCTCTCTCTCTCTCTCTCTCTCTCTCTCTCTCTCTCTCTCTCTCTCTCTCTCTCTCTTCCTGCCAAGACATCCCCCTATAGTTTTGAATAATGTATTGCACAAATGTAAGCACTATACCATTAGCCAACATATGTTGTTACCATCTTCTTATACAGGTGCAGTACTACCTCTGTCCGGAAAGCCACTTGAGTGTGCACTTCAAAATAAAGCCTACAATAAACCTACTCTCAGCAAGCAACAAAGTAAGTACAATACCATCATACTGTTATATGTCTTACTAGAAGAGTGCACTATTGTTGTATTGTAGCATATAGATGTGAGGCCATCCACCAGTATGTATTTCATTGTTACTGATGACACCTCTACAGGTGCTCAGTGTTTGTTATGCCGCCACCATTAGACTAATCCCCACATAGTAAGATACTGTCCCCAACCAAAAGTTAGAGACCACTGCACAGTGACACACTACCAGTTAAATGCCTACCCTCCTTTTGACCCACTCATGCATATTGCACACATATACATTTGAAAATGTGCACACCCACACTTCCCTTTCTTCACCAACAGCTACAACGCAATGCCTCCCAAACTGCAACTCCATAGAAAGCAACGCAGAAAGAGAGCCACGCAACCTAAAAACACAGAAAGTAGCCATCCACTGCAAGCTGAAAGTGAACTGAAAGTTGAAGGAGAAGAGGTAATTCAGTCATTAAGGAAAACAGATGCATCTACCAGTAAAGACAGTGGGCCTCATTATAAGTTTGCCGGTCCGGGAACTACGGTACCGGTAAGCATGCCGGTAGCATAGTTCCCGGAAAGGCAAACTGCGAGTTCTGCTCACGGGTGCCATTGCAGCTGCCAGGACTGGCCTGGCGCCCGTAACGGGACCTGCGAGCAGAGCATGTTGGATGCACCCGCACCGTTTATAACGGTGCCGGTGCATCCGGCTTCCCCATTCCCATTTGAGTCCTATCGGGCTCAAATGGGAATGGGGAAGACCTTTTTCCTGCTCCCGGAATGGGCAAATACCGGGTCCGGCAAGGCCGTAATGACCCGGTAATTGTCCATTTCTGGCCGCCGGAAAAAAAATACCGGTGGCAGCCATCCCTGTATTACAGGCACGGCTACCACCAGCCTCGTAATGAGGCCCAGTGTAGTTGATAGTTGATGAAATATGAGAATGGGAAGAAAACCGCTAAGTACAGTGCAATGCACACTACTGCTAAGAGAGCACATACAAATGGTAATGTAACCACAAGCAAGCATTCTAAAAAAGTAATTGTACAAAGAATATTCCACCAGAGTCCTTCAGAACCTTATAAATAGAGGGCGGAAATCAACCTCAAACATCAAACCAGAAAATGAGCGTGAAACGGAAATAATTTTGAACAGAATTAAACCACTAACAAGATTAGTGGTAAATTGCAAGCACTACTTCGAAATAAATCCCTTAGCCTGTATTTCTGGACCTGCATGCAAAAGCACCTTCCACTGTATCAAAATGTTAGCAACCCACCATTCAACAGTCAGAAATCTAGTTTACAAACTGTACTATGCAAAACGTCCAGCTTTAGCACTCCAACATTTAAATGAAATTCTCCTACACGGTACAGCCAAACAAGTGCTTGGTGAAATAGAGCATATCCAAAGGAAATATTGTGGAACTGAAGAGCATTTACAAACTCCAGCATTTATTGACCACAGTGCAGCTATCAACTTTTTATATCTGTTATGCTCACCTGGCTCCCACAGAGGCGTCGATCGGAACTGGACAGCTGTGGTCTCCACCAATGTGACGCGTAGGGCCGAGATGACGGACTGGACTGGCCCACCTAGCTACGTTTGCTTGGCCCGTAGGAATATTCTTCTGCAAATGGAGAAAGGGAATTAACCACAGTGGAGTTGAGCGCAAATCCCCCCACCCCCGCTGTTCTCCCCACAGGTCACCTTTGATGGCCCCTCTTATAGTCTCACCTGATGGTTTGAAAAGATGAGCTCTCCATCCTGCGCGTTGATAACCAGTTGCTTCACTGGCTCGAAGGAATTGGTGAGTTCCAGAACAATATTGACTCCGAGATTCCCTGAAAGACGCCGTAAGTATAAAGTTTGGAAGAGTTCAAATGCCTGACTTTCACTCTTGTCCAATTCCTTGCAGGTTGCAGCTTGACCCTAATGAAGAGTTCCTCGTGGTAACCGGTAGTATTCTGGTAAGGATTTGTGCTGTCCTTTTGTTTCCCCTTGGGGGCCGGGGTTCGGCGAAGATGCAGTGGAAGCTGCGCCGACCCGTGAAGAGGAATAGTACCCCCGGTGGTAAAATCAGGTTAGTCTATGGGAGGGTAACTAATATTCCTCTGTGTATTCCCTTGGCTCACCTTGCTGTTCTTGTCTTTTCCTTAGGTGCCGGAGTACGGCAGGAACATACAGGAGGATGCGGTCTGATGTGAAGATGCTGCGAAGGCCGGTGAGTTCAGCGCGGCGCTGCAGCAGGCGAGGCGACGCGCATAAAATAACTTCTTTCTTCCAGCTCGAAGGCGCGATGCATCGGGAATTAAGGTAAGGATTAAAGGTATTGCTCTTGTTCCAACCTTTTCTCCTTCTTTCTCCCTTTTTCTAGGAGGTGGGCGTGGCAGAAGGCTGGATGCAGACTTGCAGGCACGGTGAGCGTTACGCTGATGGATGCAGAAGAACGCGAAGCGTGTGCTGCTCTTCGGGCGTGGTTTAAATAGCCTCCAAAGTAGTCCCAGGTAAGTTTTCCTCCCCAGCCCCGTCCGAGTAAAAAATAGTCCATAAGTAAAGTAGTCCCTTCCAAGCCTCTTTTGGCTTGGAGCTCTTGCAGCATGGTCTGCATCAGGTAAGTTTTAATCTATGAGCCTGGCGCCTATGGCGCCAGGACTGACTCCCAATATGAGCCTGGCGCCATAGGCGCCAGGACTGGACCCAAATAGCCTCTAGCAGGGGTTGTTGGGCTTGCTTAGGATAACTTGATGCCTGCTTCTGGGGTTGCTGGACATGGTCTGGGTCCCCGGGGGTAGGCATCATGACAGCATCACACATACAGAAAAGAAATAGACAAGTTCAAAAGCACATCTGCTTAAATGCCAAACCAAGTATGTGTGTGTTGTTGTAGAACTTTCTACAGAAAGAGCACCAAAAGTATAGATATAATGCAGGAAATAGAAGTCAATGAGGAATCCCAATGGTTTCAATTAGCTCTGTACCTTATAGCTGAAAACAAAAACGACATTACGAACACCTCCATACTGTGCACATACGGCACTGCAAAACTTGACAATAACCAGGCCTTCACGGGCAATTAGTAATAATTTGGAACTATTTCCACTGCCAAAACGCACTGCATCAGCTTAATTTGTATGAGAGCATTATAATCCAAACAGTGCACCCATTTCAAGCAATAATACGACTTCAAGCGGAAACTGCTAAATTGCCTCCCACGAATTACTGAGAGGCATTTGTGGTAAAGTAATTTATTTACCATTAGAGCTCAAAGAAAAAGTAGACACTCTGCGAGTGCAAAGGCCAATACAAGAATCTTTGATTATCCTGGTAAATGGTGTACCTACAAAAGACAAAAAAATGTGGCAGCAACTAGTGGACTTAACCAAAGTTAAGGAAGCGTTGCAATACCTTAAAAAAACCAGTGAATACTACATGGAAATAAACGTTCAAGAAAACCTGAGAGAAACAACTGAAATAATTCAGGACTCCTCAACAACTGGCCAATTTGAACGTCTAGATCCTAGTGCAGCCTCCAATATTTTAGACCACTATACAATTCAGCTACTGCACTCCAAAAACACCTTAGACTATGCACTAGAAACATATCAAATGCGGCAAGCCAAAGGAGCAGCAATCAGTATATGGGAAAAAAGTGTGTAAGCACAAGCCTTTCCTCTACTCTTCCCGATTGGAAAAGGTGGAAGATATGATGAAAGATGCACACAAAAAACAGTATCAGAATACTGCTGTTTACAAATGTATTCTGAAGACCCTAGATTTAGACAGAACGTGGAGTACATATTCCACCTTTGAAAGTGAACTGGCAACGCTGTGTCATGAAGTTGCCCTCACATTAAAAACAGGTTCCCATTTTCAAAACATGTCTGCTACACAGCTACTTGAAAAGGTGCAAGAGAAGGACAAGGTTTTACAGTCAAGTATTACAAATCTCTTGGCAAACATGCGTGGTACGAAAGAGTACTGGTTCCGATGGCACACAGATGTACGGTGTATGCTACGGAAACTTGGGCCACCCACATGGTTTGTCACTTTAAGTTGTGCAGAGTATGCATGGGAAGACTTGTACACTTTCCTATGCATAGCAAACAAAAACAAAACAGGTGTAGACATGAAAACACAAGGAGAGCTTTGCTCTCTCGATCCAGTAAATGTTTCACGCTACTTTCATCATCGCTTCCTTGCCATGCTGCACTTCATTTGCAATAAAGCACGTCCTCCTGTAAGAGAATTGGAACACTTCTTTTGGAGAAAAGAATATCAAGCCAGAGGAGCACCACACATCAACATGCTTTTGTGGATTAAAAATGCTCCTAAATTTGGTGAGGAGAGTGATGAAACTGTGTTGCAGTTCATTTACAAATATGTCACTTGCGAAATCATTTCGGAAAGTTGACAGTGACCTACGATCACACATTTTGCAATTCCAAAGACACAAGTGTGGCAAGTATTGTCGACACAAATATAAGAACAGGGGCAAATACTACACCAAATGCCTCTTTGGTTTCCCTAGACCAGTTTCAACAACAGGCCAAGTAAACAGCTTCATGTCTTCGGTTCGACACAGTGTGAAAGGAAAATCTCCTAAGAACACATACTGCATAAAAAGGAGCGAATCATCAAAGTACATCAATGATTACAATGCAATTATTGCCCTCCTATGGAATTTCAATGTTGATGTTGATAAGTACATTGCAGACAATTCCACTGCAGTTGCACGATATGGCACCGCCTACTTAACCAAAGCAGAGAAAACAGAGCTGAAAGACCTCTGGGATTACATATCCTCTGACAAAACGCTGGCACAGAAATTGTACAGCTTTGGCATTAAAATGCTGTCCAGAAGAGAATGTGGCAGCTACGAAGCCGCTGACTGTTTAACCGGCACCGCCTTATATGGAAAATCTGACAACATAGTGTCGCTAAGACTTGGGCCTGCTGCATCCAGAAAAAGAGTACTTAAATTGTATGAATACATACAAACAATAGCCAAAAGCAATCCCAGCAGCCAGGACATTTTGAAGAACAACTTATTGGACACATACTACCCGAACAGGAGTATTACTTTAGAAGCCTTGTTCCTGTACCAGATAGCCCAAAACTTTGCATACAAAAACAACATTAAACCAAATGAGGAAAGAGGTAGATACAGAGTGGAAAGTTGTGAAGGCAGCCTGGTGAAACTTACCAAACACAGCCTAATTAATCATATGAAGTTGTCCTTAAAAATTCCTCAACACTGAACATCCTGAGTTTATCATCCTGTTTGGTGGGACGAAACGACTTGTGATTCCAGGAACAGCTTAGATACTATTGGGAGAAGCTCCGTGGCAACTTTCAGCCCAGAAACCCTAATCCCTGGGGTGATAGAGCGAAGAGAAGTTTCGGCGCATAGGACACGAGAAAGCTGACTTCAAGATGGCTGCCGCGGTCCGATTCCCTTAATGGATGGAATCTCCTGGTGCCCGTAGTGGGGGAGGACCTCTGTGCTGCTTCGCGACGAAGCCGGATGATGGAGAGCGGCTCCTGGTGAACGACTACTGGAGTGCAGGGAGCGGGGCTGTAACCCGAGGCCCGGCTGCTGGGGTAACAGTGTGTAGCAGACACCGCTGGAGCTGTCCCCGAGATCGGAGAGTCCACAGTTCCAGCCACGCCCTTCGTGATAGGGTGAGACGTGCGCCTAAGAGACGGAGGACAGGCTGAGACACACAGCCTTATATCCGCCGGCCGCAATCTTCCTGAACACCCGACGCTTCTAACTGGGAGAATCACTGGTGCTTCCTTGGACGTTGGAGCGCAAAGCTTGGTGGACTACACCCTGTGACAACCTGCGACCCACGTCCAAGATGGCCGACGGAGCCTGGTAACGGCCCTGTGTGTGGCGAGTCTTCCCCTCCGCCCCGTGAGTTCGGGCCGTAGCGCCGTGCGGAGAGTGACCTGCGGGACGAGACCTGCGCCTGTACCAGAGACGCTTTTGAAGCACATCAAGCAAGTAAGTGGGCTCCCTCCCCCCTCGGTCTTTCCCGCCAACACTGAACAGTCAACCCAGGGAACACCTGAGGCGAGGGGGTGATCTCTTTCCACCGGGGAGGGGATTGAGAGTGCGGAGAGGCCCCGCAAGCCAACAGAGGGGGAAGAACCCAGTAGAAACCTGGGGTTACGCCGAGCGCCCTTGGCGGGGGATACTAACGGCCCCAACTGGGAAGCATCCTAGAACACGAGCCCCACCCAGCAACTGCGCCAGTTGAAGGACAAGCCACAATATAGTGCATAATTGGGGGGAGGAACCATCGAGGAGCAGAACCAACGCGGGTGCCGGGCCCCGCCAAGACTCGGCTGCTGCCCCAGTACTGATTAGGAGGCACTAATCCCCCCCACTGCGATATTCAACACACATCAAGATGGGGAAAGACAGACAGAGGAAAGCATCTACCCAAAGCAGCATGGACCAGTTTGCGGTTGCCGCCGCCCCGGCTCTCGCGGGAGCAACAACGCGAACAAACTCCCCACCAGATGAAGAATCCCTCTCCTTGCGGGGCGTCATGGTGGCCATCGCCAGCTCCCACTCCTCCATGGCGATTAAGATGGATAGCATTGCAGCAGATGTCTCTTTCCTGCGACATGCTCTACACAAGTTAACTTCCAGAACTGGCAAGGCCGAGCACCGTATCTCAGAAGCAGAGGATAACATTACTGGGATTAACAGGCAGCTGTCCCAAGCCCTGACCCGCCTGAAGACCCTGGAAGCCAGAGTGGATGAGGGAGAGGAAAGGTCCCGCCGCAATAACATCCGCATTCTGGGCCTGCCGGAGGGAGAGGAGGGGCAGTGCATGGAATTGTTTCTCGAACAGTGGCTCACAGACATCTTCGAACCCCACTCTTTCTCAAAGTTTTTCTCTGTGGCGAGGGCCCACAGAATGCCCTCGGGTAGACCGATCCCAGGCACTCCACCCCGAACCATAAATGCCAGATTACTTAATTATCGCGACAGAGACGCTCTCCTGCAAATGTCGCACTCACATGGGTCGATTACACACAATGGGTCGCGAATAGGTTTTTTCCCCAGACTATACCCGAGAGGTGCAACGCGCAAGGCAATCCTTTGAGCCACTTAAAAGGCAACTGGCGCAGTTAAAGGTGAAATATGGCCTTCTCTTCCCGGCCCAACTGAAGATTCACCATAAGGGATCGACAGTTCACTTTACGGACCCACAGGAGGCCTGGAAGTTGGCCGAGGCTCATATTGAAGGGGATTGGTCCACGAGACCACGAAGACAGAGAGGTAGAGCCCGACCCAGGCCACGGCGAGCCTCCCCGAGGATAGATCCGGAGCGGGAGGAACAGGAAGCTCCAGAGCCGGCTGCTGAACAGGATGAATGCTGAAAGAAAATAAATAAATAAATAAATATCCCACCCTGCAGCGGAGAGACGGAGTGCTCCGCTGCAAAAAACAGGCGCACCGAGGACATACCCCCGTCTGGGTCACGAGAGGCGCCCCACCATACAAAACGCCAACATTCGGCGCAAGAAAGAGGACCCCCCTAAAAAGGACCTTTCCTTGGAACTTATTTAGAAGTTAATTTGTATTTTGAGTTACAATGGGGCGACAGATGCGTCAGTTGGGGGCGAAGTATAGGGAGGAGGGAATTGGGTATTTGTTTTTATGTTTACAGGATGGACAGATTCATTGGGACATTGTTGATCTTGAGACACAGGGTTTCGATGCAGCGTGGGCCGCTGTTCCCTCCCATGGTATGCATGGTTACAATGGTCAGTGCCCAGAGAATGTTGTTGCTAACACCCACAAACGCTTAAATGACTTTACAAGACACTAGGACTCGAACCTTAAAGCTCCTCACCTGGAACATAAATGGTCTGGGGAGCAGTCTGAAGAGGCGATTGGTGCGGCCATTCCTTAATAGACACAGCCCGGATATTGTCTTCTTAACTGAGACCCATCTAGCGGGAACAACCAATGCACTGTTTAGGAGATCCAATTACCGCACAGCAATACAAGCAGGATTCACGATGGGAGCCAGAGGAGTAATAGTACTGATACATAAAAGGCTTCCTTTTACCCTTACGCACACAAGACAAGACACTGGAGGCAGGTACACGCATGTCACGGGCACGCTCTGGAACAAAACGATCTCCCTACTGGCGATCTATGCCCCACCTACGCTGCAAGCCATGTTAATAGAAGAATTCACACCACTGCTCACTATGGACACTTCAGACATGTTAATCCTGGGGGGTGATTTTAACGATGTCATGGGCAATGTCCGAGACTGCACACACTTGCGCTGTAGAGACCCCAATCACCCTACTAATCTAGCTACCTTCGTCAAAGCGTTTGGAATTAGAGATGTGTGGTGGGACCTCCACCCGGAAGGCAAAGAATACTCCTATCACTCTGGGGTACATGCATCACTGTCGCGCCTAGATTATTTCTTTATACCAGCATCATTAATACATATGGCGACACAGGCAGATTACCTCCCAAGAGGCATCTCGGACCACTCTCTGCTACTAATGTCTATTACGACGCATAAACCAATCCCACCACCGGTATGGAGGCTGAACAATTACCATCTAGGGTCCCCGGAGTTACTGGAACGTCTACAGAACGCTAGCATAATGTACTTTGAATTAAATGAAGGAACAGTAGACTCCCCAATTACTCTATGGGAAGCTTATAAATCTGTAATTCGCAGAGAGATCATCTCCTAGGTCGCGGCACAAAAAAAAGGCACACCTGAAATTAACAGAAGAGACAGAAACGAACGTCAAATTGGCAGATGAAACACACCTACTCCAGGACACTCCAGACACGAACAGAGCTCTGATCCTAGCTCAAAAAAAGATTACAAAATATTGCATTAGACAACGCTAAACAGGCACACGGGGCGATGAGAGCCAGAATCTACGAAACAGGCGACAAAGCTGGGAAGATGTTAGCATGGCTTGAGCGGAGAGATGAGGGACACAACCAAGTAAGAGTGATCACAACACAAAACGCCAAAACGAGATCAACAGATGCAGATATTGCAGAGGAATTTGCAAAGTACTATGAAAAACTATACAACGCACCTGAAATTCCCCCTGAAACCTCTGTGTTAGAGAAGATCGCACTTCCCTCTCTTAACGCTGAACAAGCGGCTGGGCTGGAAATGGAAATCACAGAAGACGAGATAGTGGCGGCTATGATGCAACTCCAGTCTGGAAAGACGCCCAGCCCGAATGGTTTCCCCATTAAAATTTGGAAGGCGATAGGTAGAACCGAAGTAGCCCCACATTTACTCAAACTGTATCAGCATGCCCGAGATGAGGGCAGTTTACCAGCGATTTAAGGAAGGCAACGATCATCGTGATACCCAAAGCAGACAAACCCCCGGACGAATGTGGCTCTTTTCGGCAGATATCTCTCATTAACAGCGAGACGAAAATACTGGCTAAACTGTTGGCGACACGCCTACAACAGGTTATAACATCCCTAGTACACCCAGATCAATGCGGTTTCATTCCTGGTAGATCTACGAGAATGAATATACGCAGACTTCACCTAGCTATTGAGCGCGCCCAGACCCTGGACATCCCCGTGGGAGTACTCGCGGTGGACTTTGAGAAGGCCTTCGACTCGGTCCACTGGGAGGCGCTCTGGGCGATTATGCGTAAGATGGGGATCGGCGAACGATTTATAACCTGGATCCAACTACTGTACGAAGCACCAATGGCTGAAGTAAGGGTGAATGGTTGGACGTCGCGATCCTTCGCCCTGGGGATGGGGACAAGACAAGGCTGTCCACCATCGGCCCTCCTTTTTGCGCTGGCCATGGAACCACTGGCCCAATGGCTGAGAGACACGCAGACTTGGAAAGGCATCCCTGGAGGACCAGGGTGGGAAGATAGAGTCTCACTATTTGTTCAAAATACTAACACTTCCCCGCTACCTGTACGTACTACAGAATGCTCAGCTGCACATACAGACCAAGACGTTCCAGGAGATAGATCAAGTACTTCGGCAACTCCTATGGGGTGGCGGACACCCGAGAATAGCACTTCAAACACTACAAAGGTCAATATGGGAAGGCGGTATCGGTCTACCGAGACTACAGACATACTACTGGGCTAGTTAGATGGCGGTGATAAACGACGCTCTACACGCCAATTCAACATTACCACATGTGAGAGCATCTAGCCCCATGGAATTATATGCTGTGACACCTAGAGCATCTCCTCTGGACATGACCTCACACACACCACGCATCTGGGCGGAGTCACACACCTTTATAGGATGGGGAGATAAGATCACTCCACTACAGCCGCTGTGGAATAACAGGAACCTCCCCGAGGTGATCAAACTGCCGAAATGGCCAGTGTGGACCAGACATGGTATAGAAAAGGTGAAGGACGTTGTAGCAGAAGGAGCCATTAGACCTTTTGATGAATTAACCTTGACCTTTGGCCTCCCGGAAGCAGAGAGATATCACTATACACAGCTCAGACACGCTCTGCAGCAGCACCTCCCCGCTCTCTCCGACATGGCAGATTCCACTCCACTGGAATGGAACATAGTGGTGGACCATATCCCAGCCAAAGTCACCACGGTTATGTATAGTGTTATTACTTCTTTTGCCACACCAGAACTGGAACGATTGAAGTCGAAATGGGAGGCTGAAGTGGGAGAAATTATGTCGGAAGATTGGATCCAAATCCTAATGTACCCCCGTGAAGTCACCATATCAGTCAAACTACGCCTGTTACAGTTGAAGATATTACACAGGATCTATTACCCAAGAGTAGCCCTGTACCACTGGGGCAAAATAGCTGAACCCAACTGTTTGCGCTGCCGAGAGGAGGATGGAACCTTCTTCCATATACTGTGGGAGTGCCCAGTAATTAGCCACTACTGGCAGCAATTCTGCGATGTACTATCAAGGGTTCTGAACCAGACGATCCCCAGAGATCCCAAACTGCTGATACTAGGAGTGGACAGTGAGATAGATCTGTCAAAATACAAGAAGCTCTGCCTCATGACCACAACAGCGATAATCAAGAGGAACATAGCACGCTTGTGGGGAGCAGCGGAATCGCCGCAGGTGGATCAATGGATAACGGATGTAGAAATCTGCATCGCAATAGAAAGGAGGGTTTACAGAGCCAGAGGCTGCCCTGAAAAAGCAGATAAAGTATGGCAGCGCTGAGAAGACACGTTGTGAAATACTGAACTTTTAATATCATAGCATCATGGACTAGGGGCTGTGGGTGATGCTGTCGAAGACCTCCTATTGTACCAAACTGCATTACGTTGCGTATCAAAGACTGCATGAAAGCATACAGTATGTGTCCCACATGAGTGTTTACTTCCATCCAATGTTATTTTTACCTCTGTTATTATTAATATTGTTGTTGTTTAAACGCTGACCCCGGAAGGCCCAGCGGTTGTATGTTATAAAACCAATAAAATGTGTTATTAAAAAAAAAACCTCCTCAACACTAAGAACTGTACTACATTGCTCTACTGCAACTTTTAAAACTATGGAGAAAAGAAGATTTATTAGCCACCTAAACCTCCCATGAAGATGCTTTCAATGCCAGTCAAAGTACAATTACAGATGAAAACTTTACACTGTACAAAACCATATTGGACAATGAACGCCAACAAGAAGAAGAACTTCAAGTACAACTAAATTTAGACACTTCTGAGAACAGTGAACTTTCTCAAACAGGCAGCCAAGAACCACTTGGACAGCCACTCATAGAAAATGAGGCAGAATTAGCCATGACGGAAGTAACCACCACTATGCTTCAGTATGAGCTCTGTGCAGAAGAGTTGGCAGTACTGAAATCCCAACTAAACAATGAACAGCGTACCATTTTTGTCGAAGTAAGTGAAACCATTGAACATGGTATACAGCACAGAGTAAAACTTGCAACTGTGACAACTACAAACCTGTACTGCTGTATGTAAGTAGTCAAGCTGGGTCAGGTAAAACATTCTTAATAAAGATTATCAATAAATACCTCCAACAATTAACAAACAACAACCTTTCTGCTGTTGTAACTGCTCCTACAGGTTTGGCTGCCTACAACATAGGTGTAGTCACTCTACACCGATTGCTACTCGTTCCAGTAGAACACCAAAACAAATTAGAGTACTATAAACTGTCAGCAGAATCTGCTATGAGCTACGCAGAGTTTTGAAACAAATGAAAATGCTCCTAATAGATGAGGTGAGCATGGTCTCCAACCTAATGTTGGCTTTTATTCATCTCAGATTGCAAGAGGTCCTCAACACAGACTATGAAGGACTCTTTGGAGGAAAACATGCGATTGTTTTCGGAGATCTCCTTCAATTAACACCAGTCAAAGGTGAACCTATCTTCAAAACCTTTGGACACAAAGAGTGCCATAAAAGTCTTGGAAGCATCGGGAATGTAAATCTCTGGCAACATTTCCCAGAGAACTAACTCAAAACATGCGTCAGTCTGCAGACCTCACCTACGCCAACATTTTAAAAAAAACATACGGATTGGTGTACTATCAAAGGAGGTGCAGTCTACCCTCAATACTAGATGCATCCTTGAGCTGTTCGCTGTATATTTTTCCTGCATCACCATGTACAACAAAGTCAACCTGTACCCCCCCCATCACATCAATCAAAAGTACCATTTCCACTGCAATGGTATTGTGTTACCATGTTACAAAAATTATGCACTGCCTACACACCATGTATAATTACTATACACATATTATAATGGTTGTTTCCAATGGCTGAATTCCATTTCTGGACACATATTACATTGGTTGTGGCCAGTGGCCAGATTCTTGGATTCTTCTATGGCAGGGGGCAGTATTTCTTATGCTCATTGATTGCAGCTCCAAAAGCACTTAGAAATTCCTTCTGCCTGCAGAATGGTGGGTTGCTGTATGTACAGAGGAATGCTGTCTTCGAAAGATATGGATCAACAGCCTGTTTTATTTCCTGCAAGGTAGCTGGTGGGATTTTGTGTTCCGCAGAATTAGGCTGTGTGGATACAGTATTGGTTGAGGACGATGAGGTGGAGGACGAAGGCCTACTACTTGCTAAGAAAGGAACAACCTTTCTGAGAGCATTGCTGTGGTTGGATTTGGTGTGGCAGCGTATGGAGGTGGTTCCGTAGGAGTACGGTCCAGGTAGTCCGCGACTGAGTACAAAGTTGCACTCAATGCATTTCACTTTGGTAGCTTTAGCCTTTGGTACATTCCCAACAGTGGTAAAGAACTGCCACACCCATGATTCTCTCTGGGTGATAGATGTAGGCACTTCCTCTATCTCATCTTCTTGTTCCTGTTCATTGTCTTTGGAAGTACTGTGCTTTTTTTGTAGTGTAGGTCCTCCAGCTGGTGGAGGTGGTGGCTCTTGGGGAGGAGGGATGTTAATAGCTGATGCCATTTTTAAGAGAAATAGCAGTTTTGCTAATATTCTTCCAGGTATGTGCTTTGTACTAGATTGTTAATGGATAATGAGTAAGTATAGGTGTAGGAGCTGTGCACAGGTACATTTTGAGCTTGAAAGTTCCTAGATCAGTCGAAAAATGCAGTTCCAAACAGTCCTCGAAGCACGGACCCGATCGCGAAGTGCGGACGCCTTCGCAGACACGTAATCATGCTGCGTGTGAGAGCATGGTCACGTGGCACTGTCCAGACGGTCTGTGATGACATCAGACGTTCGCAGACGTCGACGGATGCAAAAACAGTGGAAAAAGTGTATAGAAGTGTTAAAAATGATGCTAGAAGGTGGGAAATGGCAGAACTTTAAGGTGAAATATTGTAAATTGGAAAGAAGTATTGCTATATTGGGGTAAGTATGATATTGGTAAGTTGTAGGAAAATAGCATGCACTGGTAAAAACCCATGTAATTCAGTGAAAAAAACTTTATTTAAGGGACATTATGGTTACAAGTAAAACCGAAAAACCTCAGAAATTCACGAGTTGTGCTAAGCTAAGCAACCATAACTCCTGCCACCACCTTGCACTGCTAAGACTAACACCCAGGACATCAAAGATGACATCACAAATGTCATTGATGAATATCACTGATGACATCACATGTGAAATAAATTTTGATGAAAAGTTCCTACAAGTGGTTGTGTTTATAATGTTGCTGACAAGATGTCAGGGGTGATCGGGTGACCTATCATGAACAACTTAATCCATTAAAGATATGTACTCATATAAACAACAATGTATTGGAGTGTTGTTAATACAGAAACCTAATCATACATAAACATAGGCAATGGCTGCAGCATGCACCATAGAAGTACAATATTTATAATCTTGTAATTTTGGATAGTAAAATAATGAACCCTACCTTATCAGAGGTTTGAGTAATGTTAAACATGTAATAACTAGCTAACAATTCAGGACTTACTACACACTTGTGCTAGTACAAACAATACATATGAAGACCCACAATGCATACAAATCAGAGGCACATACGGGTAAACTAAAGTAAGGAAGAAAGAAACAGCATCATCAGAAAATGTTAACAACATTAAAGCTTATCTTCATGAATACAAATGAATTGTGTGTTTGAGGCCAGCTTATTGCCCCATGTATGTGCACCATGTGTACTGTTTTATTATCCGTTTTCTCCTCCTCTCCCTTCTCCCTCTCTCTTCCCCATCCCCCTTTGCATTTTTCTATGCACTTAATCTATCAGAATTGTCCCAGGACCTAGTATGATAACAACAAATGTTTGTACCCCCCCCCCATTACTTGTCCCCCTCTCCCTCCCTCATCCCCCTCCATCACTATCAGAAATGTTGGAAATGTTGTCAGGCCTAGTAAGACAGTCGCTTTTTTTGTTCCTCTTCCTCGTTTCTCTTTCACCCTCCCTCACCTCTTGTTAATCTCTGGCTCTACCAGAAATGTTGTCAGGCCTAGTACGGTAGTCGCCCGTCTGTTTCCCATTTCCTTCCCATCTTTGTTTTAGCTCTTGCTCTATCTGAAATATCATTAGGCCGAGTACGATAGTCAATTTCACATTCTTGTTGTTCATGGCCCGTAAGAACGTAATTGTATTTTCCCTTGTTCCATCCCTTGCTGTGAAGCGCTTTGAAACACATTGTGCATAGGCGCTATATAAATAAACTATCATATCATATCATATCATGAGCTGAGACCAAACCCTAAGGAAAGTGTTTTAAGAATATACGACAAGGTTAATGTCTAGATATATAGCTCCTTTTGAATTTTAATATTCTGACTGTCATTGAACAAAAGCACCTAATACATGTGAAGACTCATAATGCATACAAACGGGAGGCACATACAGGGAAACTAAAGTAAGGAAGAAAGAAAAACCATGACTAAAATATGTTAATAACATTAAAGTGTATCATCAGTGATGTCATCAATGACACTTGTGATGTCATCTTGGATGTCCTGCGTGTTAGTCTTAGCAGTGCACAGTGTTTCTGAGGTTTTTTGGTTTTACTTGGAACCATAACGTCCCTTTAACTAACAAAGGTTTCACTGAATTTCATAGGTTTTTATTAGTGCAACTTAACCACAACATCCCTTTAACAAAGTTTCTCATTGTATATATATATATATATATATAGGCTACATTACTCACCGTAATTGTATTTCTGATGCTTGGATCTGCTAGATTCACATGCTGTGCATAGGCCGACATCTAGTGGAAGCTACGGAGTATTACAGTTTGTTTTTCGAAACTCGAAAAGGGGCGTCGATCTAGGGCGTGCCAGTAATACTATCCCTAGCGTGACGTCCAAGAGAGTGCTTGCACCAATAGCAGAAGTATCAGTGGTAGAAGTACTAGTAGTAGTGAGATTTTGTGAAGCAAAAGTATATTGTGTGGGAAACATGGAGTTGTGGTTTGGGCTTGTAAAATGAAGTCCAGGGCGTGGGCAGCGATTGTGGTGCTTGCCCGGATAATTGTTTTTTTTCACATGAGAAGGTGTGATGGTAGGAGGAAACAAAGAAGTAATAACATCAGAGAATATAGGGTGTAGGGGAGTAAGATGAGAAGTAAGATTGTCACAACATTAAGCTTTGTGAAGTATTGGCAGTCAATAGTGTGACGTGCCAGCGAATAGAAAATACTGAATGCGTGATTTGGCTGAATTTCAGCCGTTGGAAAAATCTGACAGTCGAAAAGTTCAACCAAATCCTACATTCAGTGCTGGGGGATGCGGGCGCGTCCCCCACACCCTTGCTCACTATACTGGGAGCAGGGGTTGCGGGGGACACCTACGAGAGAAAGCTAGAGGAAGCAAAATTAGTTCAGAAGAAATTTTCCAAGCTTGCCATAGAAGGGGCAGTGTTAACGAGCGGTGAGGGAGTGCGTGCACTAGAGGCACAGCAGGTGCAGCCACAGGCTAGAGGTAACATAGCAGGGAGAGGAGAGTATAATTATTGGCCACGAGGAAGAGGAGGTGTGCAAAGAGGCAGGGGAGTTGGGCCTCAAACATCACAGGGAGACGGGTTTAATGAGGGACCTCTTAGGTTTGGAGGACAGTCGCAGAAATGATGGTCATGCAGGAAAATGGGACACATTGCCCGAGCATGTAGAAGCAGGGGAGGGATGCAACAGAACTGGCATAATCAAAGAGGGCGGGGGGGGGAACAGTATATCCTAACACCATACAGTGCGGAGGCACCAGAATATTATGCTCAGAATCACACACAGTTTCAGAGATTTGCACCACAAAAACAGCCTGTTCAGCAGGGAAGGCCAATGCAAGAACAATCAGCCCTGACACAATCGCATGCAGGCACAACAAGCACAGACGCAGCTGCAAGCAACCACACAACAAAATGCAATCACGACATAGGGCACAAATGCAGGGTGACCAACGACAGCTCCCAGAATAGGAGGTAGTGTGACCATGGTGGGAGGAAGTCCTTTTACCGGCATAGGGATGAGTTTGTATCCACAATAGAACAGCTCACAGAGAGACTTGATGTGTTCCATCTTATCAGCTACACCAGACCCAGGTGAGGAACCACGGGTCGAAGTAACCATAGGTGAGGAGACGTTTTCCTTCCTTGTCGATTGCCATGAATGCACCGTATTTTTCTGGGGCGGCATTCACTGACGATTTACTTATCCAGATAGGGAAACATAATCTTTCCATGCCACTATTATATTCCTGAAAGACACCAATAAATATTCTAGGAGGAGACTTGATAAGCCGACTCAACAGGACTATACCCTTTAATGAGATAATATGTTCGACCCCAGAAATACAGTATGTAAAGGTGTAACAGTTTATATCAGCCGTCTATGTCCAGAAAGCGCAAAGGGGTGGGCCCCTAGATCCGGAAGTATTTTTCTATGTGGTCCAACTACTAAACGCATGGCTCCCTGGAATCGAAGGCAGAACTTTGCATCTACCTTCAGAATTTTTATTCAGGCCTGAAATACCAATTGATGAGGAAGTAGGACACGTGATTCCAATTGAAGTAGAAGGAGACATAGTGAGAGAAGAATGGGCGATTCTACATGGAACTGGCTGGAGGACAGTAGTACCATTAGAAGAGGGAAGTCGGCTGACTTATTTGACAAATAACTATTTGCAGATGAGGACACAGATGATGAAGTAGTGTTTTTTATAAGTCTTACCTATTGGATTAAAATTGAGAAGAGGGAAGTGCCACATAAAATGTTACTACGGAAAAAAAACAACGTTCTTCCAGGAAGACTTGGCACACGTACCAAGCGTACTATGGACTAGCAGTTCATATGATGTCGGTCTATTGCAAGGGGCAGGAGCGGCTAAGATTAAACTAAAACCAGGAGCAATTTTGTTGCAGGTAAAGCAGTACCCCATGTCCAGAGAAGCAGATGAAGGCAGTTATGATACGATTTCAGCTTTAGTGAAGCACAGGATATTGGTGCCATCAGAATCCCCGTGTTATACAGAGGTATACCCAGTGTAAAAAAATAACATGAAATTTAAATTGAATGTGTGGGGGCGGAGGGAGGCAGGGGGTAACAAGATTTTGTGAAGATTTATTTATGAACTGTGTCCCCTGAACAGCATTGTTGAGTCAGAGTTTACATTGGTTCCGAACGCTGCTACCATATTATGTAACATCCCATGCAAGGCTAAATACTTTACAGTAATTGATTTTTTTTTAAACACATTCTTTTTAATTCGACTTCATGGAGGAGTCACAAGACAACTTCATTTCCGTATGGAAATAGCAAGTAGAAACCCCAGGGGTATTGTGAATCCCCTTCAAGATTCAACCAAACCCTTCAGATGGATTTGGGCAACGTGCATCTTGACAGTACAGTAATAAAATATGTTGACAGTATTTTGTTAAGTAGCGAGACAAAAGAGCGGTGCAGAAATGACTCGATACACTTGATGACTGTTGGCAGAGAAAGGGTACAAAGTAGACAAAGAAAAAACACAATTTTGTCAGGAAGAAGTACTGTATATTGGACAACTGATATCCCAGGAGGGGAGCAAGGTAACTCCTGAAAGGGCAGAAGCAATTATGAAGACAGCCAGACCAAAGACAATAAGATAAATGCAGCAGTTTTAGGGTCTTTGCAACTATTGCAGAGCATGGGTCTTTGACTACAGCAAACGTTAGACCCCTTTTGAAAGGGCTGAAGCAAGCTCAAAAGGAGGACAGTGACATAGTCTGCACAAATGAAATGGCGGGCGCACTTGATGTGTTCAAAATGGCACTATGTACAGCACCAGTTTTAGGGATCCCTGACTACTGTGCAGAAATCTACTTATTTTCACACATTCGAACGGTGTGGTAATGACAGCAGTGCTAATGTAAAAGACTACTTTGGGCACAAGCCATTGGCATTTTACAGTGGGCTCTTAGATCCTGTTATGCGAGGCGATTACCCCTGGGAGCAATCATTGGCTGCATCAGCATTTGCAATTCAGAAGTCTGCCAGTATTTCGATGGGATGTTTGGTCACGCTATATGTGGAACATGCCTGGTTTGCCATTTGTGAAAAACCTAGAAGTACATTAAGTATACAAAGAGCATCTGGATATGAGGTGTTTATCTCAACTCCAGAGATTAAAACTGTTAGATGTAAAGTAGTGAATCTGGCAACTTCTGTAGCAGAACCAGTACAGGAAGGAGAGTATGTGCAAGATTGCCCCAAATATACAGAACACCATGATGAAATACCACAGGTTAAAGAAAATGCCTCGGGGGGGGGGGGTGGGGGCTTTTCATTGATGGTTCATCATCAATCGACCAGAGCACAAGTGAAAGGCACTCTGGGATGGCAGTGGTAAAAGCAAAACTAAACTGTAACTTTGAGGCACTGAAAAGCACAAGATTGTCTTGGGAGTTTTCAGCGCAAGCAGCACAGCAGAGTTAGTAGAGCTTATTGTACCACTTGAAACACATGCAGATGAGTAAGTAACAGTGTATTCAGACTCCGCCTACATGACATTGACAGTGCACGCAAGACTGTCACGGTGGAAGAGGCATAGTTTTCTTTGAGCGGACAGCATGCCAGTGCAACATGTGGCACTGTTGGACAGGATTATAAATGCACTGCAGTTACTGTCAGCCATAGTGAAGTGCGCAGCCCTTACTAAGGGCACCAATTTAATTTGTTGCTGTGAGAAAGCAGCTGATTTAGAGGCCAAAAGAGCAGCATATTTCCCTGAAATAAATTGAGGTTGACACTGAACCTAACAAATATACCCGAAAACGGAGCATGGTAATGTATTAAGGATTTAATGCACTATCCATATCTCAGATTATTGAATTACAGGGACAAGCTCCATTAGAGGAGCAGGAACTTTGGAAACGCAGGGGGTGCTCGCTTTCCACCACAGATGCAATGCAGTGACAGGACAGCACCCAGAAGCCGGTTATGACTCTTGCATTACTTAATGTAGCGTTAAACCAGTTGTATTATTCAGCATACACAACACAAGTTCTGATAGTGGAAGAGTGGTTTATGCCCAACTTGATGGACCATGTGGCAGCATTTATTGTACAATTCTTTATTTGTCAGCAGTTTAATGCAGGGCATACATTGCGAACAGTGCGAGGAACAATACCCCGGCCTACTGGACCATTTCAGCGCCTGCATAGCGATTATTTGGATATGTTCCAAACTTGTAACGGCTACAGATACATAGTAGTCGTATGTCCCTTTTCTTGATGCATCGAGGCAGGTCCATGCAAACTTCCTGATGATTCGTGTGCAGCAAAGTTCCTCATGCACGAGGTCTTTCCGAAATGGGGAGTATGCAAAGTTCTCTGGTCTCAAAATGGGCCGCATTTCGTAAATGACATGTTTGAGCAGATCACAATTCTATTGGATACTAAGCTTCTCATCCGCTTATCATCCGCAGGTGAACGGACTATGCAAACACCTCAATGGCCTGCTCAAAGAGGGAATTGCCAAGCTAAAAGCTACTCTGAGGAAGGGATGGCTCCATTGCCTTACCTTAGCCCTATTTGCATTACAAAATCAACCCGGCTTAGAACATCACCCGACTCCTTATGGGCTGATGACTGGACACCATACGCACATGCCTCTTGCTCCCCCCACTCGAGCACAAACTGATGCCCACACTGTGTCGAAAGTACTTGGCGAAGAAATGCATGATTATTTAATGGCTATGACCGCAAATGTTTCTTTTATGTCTCAACAGCTTTGTTCCCAGCAAGGGAGGTCAAAGAAGAATTATGAAGAAAACAAACAACCTCATAGAGATACTTTGTTAAAGCCCCCTGTGTTATATCCAGGTGACCTTATCCTGATTAGGAATCCTATCCGTAAATGACAGAAGCTGCGTTTTGAGGGCGCATATATAGTTGAAGAAGTTTCTCCTACTGCAGTAAAAATTCATGGCAGATGAGCATGGCTCCATCTCAGCGCTGTTAAACCCTACAAAAGATGAGACCTCCCTGCCAGAAGTCCCTGAGACTGGGAGGGAAGAGGAGATGACGTGGGTCCAGAGCAGAGCTGTGACTAGAAGCCGACAGCAAATGAAAACCTAAGATCGACAAAGGATAAAAGAGACTATTTCTGAAATCTGCAAATGAAAGGAACTTTTGAAAATTTCTTATAATAAAAACTGTGCCTGCACAAGACACATGACCTGCACTTTCTTTAGCTACAGAAGCTTATAGAATAGATGTTTTGCTTAGAAACCATCTTTCTTGAAGTATTATCATATATTGTGAACTCTTATCCTGCTTTAAGAAGAGAAAACATGACCTGACCAATGAGGCTATTGTTGGGAGTCTAGCATATCTGAAAACATGTTGAATCTTTAAACGAGTTTTCATCATTGTACTAATACAGTTTTTACAGTTATTCTAGTAGGCAAATTACTTTGAAGTAAGCAAGCAAAGTACAAATTAATGGATGTTGCCATTAGAAACACTATTGTTTTTTAATATTTTTCTACATAATAGATACTTACTCTGCGTTTAGTAGACAAAATGTTAGCTAACCCGAAGAATTATTTTATTCTTGAAAAGGATCTTATTGCAAAAATAGTGCAGTTTTTCCTAAACGTATTAGCATTCCTTTACAATACACACAAATTAACCACTGAAGAAATACATTGGGATGGTTTAATTCTGTGATTACACGTGATTATTTTGAACATACAGACAAAGGGCAGTGATAGTTATAGCTACATTCTTTACATTCTGTGGTCTCTATTTCTACATTATTTTATTTCATTACAAGAAGTGGTTCTTTATAATGCCTCCAAGCCCACATATGGAAATACAACCCCCGTTACCCTACTGAATGAGGTTACCACCCAAGAGTTCTTTACAATTAACAAACAATATAAGCATCTCAAATGAGAGATAGCGGAGGACTTTGGGACATGAATTTGTATTTTACTGATCATGCCCAAGTAGCCAATAACATGTGGTATAAGCACGCGAGTCAGGTGGGGTGAGAGACATCCAGGGGGAGCTGTAATCTGTGTTCCCTCATTCCCTATGCTATGAGCACATCCAGAGTTTGTATAGCAACATACATACCCAGAGCGAAGGCGCACTGCCTGACCAGAGGGCAATTCCCAGGCCAGACTGCTTCACTAGTAGGTGTGAACAAAGCAAAATCCCAAATAGCAGATAATTACATGCAGGATATGGAATCCAGAGCAGATGAAGGCACAATGCATAAAATAATACGATATGAACAGCTTGGAGCAAGTAGAGTAGGGATCACAATAGAAGACAACAATATTCTACAATGTAATGATAAGAAAGGGAAGGAAATACCGGGATGATGGGAAAGAGGCCAGCTGCAAATAAAAGGGATGGTACTCATACTAAAAGGATGGGCTGAAGGACCTTAGTGTGCAAAGCATGGGCACTGTTGGCACAATGGGAAGAAGATGTGGTAAATGCAAATCAGGTGTCTCGATCAATGGCCTAAGATTTAAAAATTACTAATTGGGGTTGATGATGTGGGGGGGCCATTGCAGATAATACCCCTGAAGAATGCCTCCCGATGCGCTATCACAGGTCCCGCTTTTTTCTCCCCCCCCTCTACTGATTGCTTCATACCAGGCTGCCGTTTGTGCATCTGCCCACTTCAGGAGGTCCGCCCACCACCTCTCTATTCTGGGCCGCTGGGCAGCCTTCCAACCCATTGCGATTCTCCGTTTGGCCAGGATGTAGGCCAGGCCTTTCATTTTACTAATGTGCTTCAGCTTGCGCGGTCTGGCGAACACCCCCAGCATGCATTCCCAGACTGACTCCACTTCCAGCGCAATCCCCTTTAATGCTTTTCTGCTAGGCGTAGCTTAACCTCAGCCCAGAATCTGCCCACCTCCGGGCAAGCCCCAAACATGTGTATCAACCCAGCATCCACCTCCCCGCACAAAAAGAGAAAACTATTTCACAACAAAATCAGTGGAAGAAGGAACAAGTTACTTTCTCCAGCATGGGTCTGGCATGGATTCACATGCTCATGAATATTCCCTGTCGTCAGGCTGGGAATCCTCGGTAAAGAAAAATCAGTATCAGTTTCGTTTCTGATCTGTCTTTCGTAGTAGTAACCAATCACTGATCTCTGCGTCATACTGACCACAGCCAATGACTGCCATCTCCCTAAGCCCCGCCTCTGGCAGCCATCTTCAGATTTGGCAGCACGTGAAGTGGCAGTATGACCAAGTGAAGAGCCGCAGAGGGGTAGGCGGGAGGGTTCGCATGTGAATCCATGCCAGACCCATGCTGGAGAACAACAGTTACAGGTAAGTAACTTGTTCCTTCTCCAGCATGGGGTCTGGCATGGATTCACATGCTCATGAATAAAAGAATACATAGCAGTATACACATGCACAACCACGGGAGGTGGCAACAGTCTCAACATTAAGCAAAACAACAACTCAACATTAAGCATCTCTTACCTTCTCACCAGGCTCACCTTAGGCGAACAGGTTGCGCAGCACTGCTTGGCCGACCCTGGACTCCTCCCTGGAATCCCGGTCGACGCAGTAGAATTTCGTGAAGGTGTGCGTCGACCTCCACGTAGCAGCCCTGCAGATGTCGAGCAGGAGCACACCAGACAGGAACGCCGTAGTAGCAGCGATCGCTCTGGTCGAATGGGCTCTCGGACGGCCGGGCAGCGGTCGAATTGCCAACCGATGACAGTACATGATACAGCCGGAGAGCCATCTGGAAATGGAAGCCTTTGAGAGAGCCTTCCCCTGATTGACAGGTCCAAAGTTCACAAAAAGTTGTGATGTCTTCCGAAAACTCTTCGTGCGGTCCACTTAGAACTTCAGCGCTCTTGACGTAGAGGCCGAAGCCCCCCCGCTTTCTTCCTGGCCACCGCGGAGACGACCGAGGGTCGGCTGTGCCCGAAGGCACAAGGGGGCCGCGTCCAGGACCCGGTACTTCTTCACGTACCGATCCCTTCTCGCAGGCGTTGTGGATGGGTTCTTGAGGAGGACGAGACCCTCATCCCAGATATCGTCCAGTAGAGGTACAGCGAGGACCGTCTTCCTCTTGGTCTCACGCCGTTGATAAAGGAAACCTTCCTTCTTCTCTTCCGGGCAGAGCTGGAAAAGCTCGGATGCCCTGGCGATCATGGCATGAAACGATCCAATGTCGTCGGGCGGGGAAGCCCGGGGAGGAGGTGACGACGGAAGATCCTCGTCGTAAACCTCGTCGTCTGTACCCGTCGCGGCCGTGTCTGTCCCCGTATCATCCCCACGGGTCGTGGACGGGGAGGAGGGCTGAGCAGGGCGCGATGGTTGAAAATGAGGTGGAGGACGAATCCTTCTTCTCTTAGGAGGAGGGCTCCCAGAAGGGCCTGGCTTCGGGTCCCCCGTCGGGAGCGGTTCCTCCGTTGGTGGTAATGGCAATCTCGTCCTTATCTCCGAGCATAAGGACTGTATAGCCAACAAAATGGCCGCCGAGTTGTCCTGCGGCACTGGTTGAGGGTATTCCGACGGGCGGTCAGGAGCCTTGTCGGCTCCCTCGATGTTCTCATCGTCTCCTACGTCGGGGTCCCTCCCGACGGGCTGGTCTTCTTCCATGCCAATGCAGCAGCTTAAGACTTCGATCAGCTCCTCTTCAGAGGTTGAGGCCGAATCCACGACGACCTCCTGCCCCCCTTTTTCTTCTCCGTCGGAGGTTTCACGGGGGTCCTGTCGATGGGCTTGAAAGAGGACTCCCTCCGCGGTGGCAGGGAGAATCTAGGCCCCGAGGTCGCCTCCACTGGTGTAGCCTCCACAGGCTGAGCCAGGGCCGCCGCGACTGTCTCGATAGAGGCCTTGGCAGGGTGGATCAAGGCTTTCACCACCTTAGGTGCGCTCACCGCCTTCTCCTTGGGGGGAAGGTCACCGCCTCACTCCCCCTCCGATGGGGCCTTCAAGCTCGACCGGGATCTCTCCAGGAGCTACACCGGGTGCTCGGCCTTCCTCTTACCCGAGCCAGAGCGTTGACTCGTGGTTGATGCCGCTGGGGAGGATGCGCCCTGCCTGGCAACCGTAGAGCCCGACCGTTCGGTGCTCCCGGTGCCAGCGGACTCGCAGTGCTTGGCCTTCTATTGGGCCCCTGTCGCCGGGGCACCCTCAAAGGTCTTAGAAGACCGCTCAGACTTTTTCTCGCCTGACGGGCTCTTCCCTTCCAGCCAGCTGGCGAGACGCAGATGGCGGTCCTTCATGGTCCGCTCCGACATATTGCCGCAAAACGCACAGTCCTTCTCCACGTGCGTCTTGTCCTCATGCAGGCAGTAGAGGCAAAGGGCGTGTTCGTCCTCCTTAAATGCATTCTGAAGCTGGCATCCAGGGCAGACCCTGAACAGCTTTCCGGGCGTCGAGCTTCCCTTCTCCTGGGCCATGTCCGAGATGGGCCTGAGAAACTTCTGGAGTCCTCCAAAAGCGTGGCTCGACGAAATCTTGACCCTTGAGGGGCGTAGAAGAATCCGACACGGGTCCCCGTTGATCGGATAAAGAAACAGTGGAGGTTGAGGCTCTTTTGACCGAAAAAAGAGAACATTTTCCTATGAAAAAGCACGAAAACGCACTAAAGCTCGAGAGCAATAGCACGAGGATCCCAACACTTGAACGTGCGGTAAAAATCTGAAGATGGCTGCTAAAGGCGGGGCTTAAGGAGATGGCAGTCATTGGCTGTGGTCAGTATGACGCAGAGATCAGTGATTGGTTACTACTATGAAAGACAGATCAGAAACGAAACTGATACTGATACTGATTTTTCTTTACCGAGGATTCCCAGCCTGACGGGGAATATTCATGAGCATGTGAATCCATGCCAGACCCCATGCTGGAGAAGGAACAAGTTACTTACCTGTAACTGTTGTTCTCCAGCATGGGTCTGGCATGGATTCACATGCTCATGAATATTCCCCGTCGTCAGGCCGGGAATCCTCGGTATAGAAAAAATCAGTATCAGTTTAGTTTCTGATCTGTCTTTCTCAGTAGTAACCAATCACTGGTCTCTGGTTCATACTGCCCCCAGCCAATGACTGCCCTCTCCCTAAGTCCCTCCCCTGGCAGCCATCCTCAGATTTGGTAGCACGTGAAGTGGCAGTATGACCAAGTGAAGAGCCGCAGAGGGGTAGGCGGAGGGTTCGCATGTGAATCCATGCCAGACCCATGGTGGAGAACAACAGTTACAGGTAAGTAACTTGTTCATTCTCCAGCATGGGGTCTGGCATGGATTCACATGCTCATGAATATAAGAATACATAGCAGTATACACATGCACAACCACGGGAGGTGGCCCAAGGCTCAATATCAAGCAATACAACAACTCAACATTAAGCAACTCTTACCTCCTCACCAGGCTCACCTTAGGCGAACAGGTTGCGCAGACTGCCTGGCCGACTCTGGACTCCTCCCAGGAATCCCGGTCGACGCAGTAGAATCTCGTGAAGGTGTGCGTCGACCTCCACGTAGCAGCCCTGCAGATGTCGAGCAGGGGCACACCAGACAGGAACGCCGTAGTAGCAGCGATCGCTCTGGTCGAATGGGCTCTCGGGCAGCCGGGCAACGGTCGGTTTGCCAACCGGTGACAGTGCATGATGCAGCCGGAGAGCCATCTGGAAATGGAATCCTTCGAGAGAGCCTTCCCTTGATTCACAGGTCCAAAGTTCACAAAGAGCTGTGATGTCTTCTGGAAACTCTTCGTGCGGTCCACGTAGAACTTCAGCGCTCTAGCTACATCTAGCGAGTGCAGAGTCCTCTCAGCCGGCGACGAAGGCGACGGGAAGAAAACTGGCAACACCAAGGGCTCGTTGAGGTGGAAGTCCGACGGCACCTTGGGCATGAAGGAGGGGTGCGTCCTCAGCACCACCCTTGTGTCGTGAAAAGTCAAGTATGGAGGTTTGCAAGACAGGGCCTGGATCTGTCCCACTCTTCGTGCAGAGGTGATGGCCACGAGGAATGCTGTCTTCCACGACAAACTTCAACGGTACTGAATGCATAGGCTCGAATGGGGCCCCCATGAGCCTAGTTAGTACCACGTTGAGCTCCCACGCCGGGGCAGGGGCCTTCACCGGAGGGAATGATCGGAACAGTCCTTTCATAAATTCCTTTACCAGACGATGAGACCACAAGGACGCCCGTTCTGTAGTTCTGGTGTAACGTGAGACGGCAGCCAGATGTACCTTGATGGAAGCGTGAGATAGGCCAGCCTTGGCCAAAGACAGTAGATACGGCAATACTTGAGGGGCCGTAATCTGCAGAGGGTTAATCTTCTGTGCTCGGCACCAGACAGAGAACCTCTTCCATTTGTGTCCATAGCACTTGAGAGTTGAGGATGCCCTGGCCTTTGCAAGAACCTCTCTGCAGTCGGCCGGGATGTCGTATCCTCCAAACTCTAGTGCTGCAGGAGCCAGGCCTGCAAGTTCAGCGACTCTGGTTCGTGATGAAGAATGGCGCCTCCTTCTCTGGAGAGAAGATCCGCGTCCGTCGGTAGCTTGACTGGTGTAGACGCTGACAAGTCCAGAAGGTCCGGGAACCAGATCTGCCTCGGCCACGCCAGTGCGACGAGGATCATCCTGCACCGGGACCTCTTGAGCTGGTTGACGAGCCGGAGTAGCAACGGCAGGAATGCATAAAGGAACAGGCCGTCCCAGGGGAACGAGAAAGCATCGCCCATGCTCCTCGGTTGGGGAAACCTGCTGGCGAACCTCCGGCACTTGGAGTTTGCCGCCGTCGCGAAGAGATCGATCTGGGGTTCGCCCCATCGTCGGAAGAGTCTGTCCACTTGATCCTGGCGCAGTTCCCACTCGTGGCACGAGCCCAGCTCCCTGCTGAGTGAGTCGGCGATGGTGTTTTTTATCCCTGCCAGATGAAAGGGTACCAGAAACATCCCTTGTGCGATGGCCCAATGCCACAGATCCTGGGCTTCCTTGGACAGGGCAGGGGATCTGGTTCCGCCCTTCTGCCGAATGTAAAACATCGTGGTGGTGTTGTCGGTGAAGATCCTCACCACCTTGCCCTTGAGGGACGGAAGGAAGGACCTGAGGGCCCAGAACACTGCGCGGAGCTCCAAGATGTTGATGTGGAGAGTCTTCTCCTCCGAGCACCAAATGCCTCTCGCGTGGAGGCCCCCGGTGTGCGCTCCCCAACCTTCCAGGGAGGCATCCGTCATCACCGTCACCTGGTGGGCCGGGGCTAGGAAGCCGGTTCCCGCTGTCAGATGAGCGCGGACACCCCACAATCGAATCGCCTGACGGAACGTTTCTTCGAGAGAGAGATCCTGTCCTCGAAGCTGCCCGTCGTCTGGATCCAGTGGGCATCGAGGAATTCTTGCAAGGGCTGCATCCGAAGTCTGCAATGGGGCACAAGATAAATGCAGGAGGACATCATTCCAAGGAGGGACTTAATAGACCTCACTCTGGCCACGTCCGTGGCCAGTAGACGTTGCACCTTTCTTAGGATGGTCCTTATCCTTTCCTCCGACGGTGAGGCCCGCCGCGCCACTGTGTCGAGCTGTGCTTCCAGAAACAGGGCGACTTGCGACGGGACCAGGTGGGATTTTGGAAAGTTGATGGAGAACCCCAGGTCCGTGAGCAGCTGGACGGACTTCGCAGTGTGTTCCACGGCGAGCTCCCTTGTCCTTGCCCGTATGAGCCAGTCGTCCAGGTAGGGGTAGACGTGGATCCCCTGCAGGCGCAGCCGTGCCACCACCGGTGCTAGGCACTTGGTGAACACCCTGGGCACCGATTTTAATCCGAACGGGAGGGCCTTGAACTGGTAGTGCCGCCCTTTGACCACGAACCTGAGGAACTTTCAGTGCCTCTTTAGAATAGGGATGTGGAAGTAAGCATCCTCCAAGTCCAACGACGACAGGAAATCGCCCTCCTCCAGCTGTCCCAGCACATGCTGGAGGGTGACCATCCAGAACTTCTGTGCCTTGATGTATTTATTTAGTCGTCGCAGGTCCAGGATGGGACGACATCCTCCTGTCTTCTTCCTCACGAGGAAGTATCTTGAGTAAACTCCAGAGCCCCGAAGCCTCTTCGGGACGAGCTCGATGGCACCTTTCCTCAGCATCGCCCGTACTTCCAACAGCAGTTGAGGGACGTGATTTTCCTTCCTGGCCTCGGGAGGAATGCGGGGGCACCTCTTCTGGAACTCGAGGGCGTGCCCCAGGGCCAAGGCGTCCAGCAAACAACGGTCGGTGGAGATGGACTCCCACACGCCGAGGAACTTCGTCAGCCGGCCTCCCACCGGGGTGCTTCGGCGGGGGCCCGACCCGACGGACGGTTCAATCTTGCTTGGAGGCCGCTTTGCCTCCTTGACCACCTTGGCGATGACGGCGGGATCCACCTGACTTGCCGCGTCCCCTGTAGGCCTCCTGCGACAAAGACCTTGCCGCTTGACGGTAAGTAGAGGAGCTGCTGCCGGCTCCCTTGGAGGCACCCTGTCTGCCTCCGGAACTCCGAAAGGGCGGCCGTCGTTGTTGGAGCACACCCAGTGCACGGGCCGTCTCCGTGTCCATCTTGATCGCCTGAAGGGATTCATCAACCGCCTTGCCAAAAAGGTTGTTCCCATCGAAGGGAATGTCCAAAACCTTGGTCTGAACGTCCTGGCGGAAATCCGTCGCCCTGAGCCATCCTCGTCGTCTCAGGCAAACGCTGTTGCCCAACTGACGGAAACCGGTGTCGGCGATGTCCGTAGCCACCGTAATGGCGTGGTCTGAGGCAATCTCACCTTCCTGCAAGATTTCCAGGGCCTCAGCCCTCTTGGCATCTGGAAGGAAGTCCAACAGAGGGGCGATCTTGAACCACAACTCCCCGTCGTAGCGGGCTACGATGGCCACGGCGTTGGCCGCCTTGATGGTCGTCGCTGCAGATGAGATGACCCGTCGTCCCATCGCATCCAGTTTCCTACCCTTACCGTCCGGAGGGGAGGTTGAAGTCGAGGCCGATGCTCCCCCCAGCTTTCTTCTTGGCCGCCGCCAAAACGACCGAGTCCGGGGTAGGCTGCGCCATAAGGCACAAGGGGGCAGCGTCGGGGACCCGGTACTTCTTCTCGTACCGGTCCCTCTTCGCAGGAGCCGTGGCAGGGTTCTTGAGGAGGGCGAGCCCCTCATCCCAGATGTCATCAAGAAGCGGTACGGCGAGGACCGTCTTCCTTTTAGCCTTGTGTCGCTGGTAAAGGAACCCCTCCTTCTTTTCCTCAGGGCAGAGCTGGAAGAGCTCGGATGCCCTGGAGATCATTGCATGGAAAGATCCAATCTCGTCGGGCGGGGACGCCCGTGCAGGGGGGTGACGGGGGGCACGTCCTGTCGTCGCCTCCGTCGTCATCCATACCCGTCGTAGTCGTGTCCATGCCTGTATCATCCCCGTGGGTAGTGGACCGGGGGGAAGGCAGAGAAGGCCGCAGAGGCGGGTGAGGAGGCCTAGGATGCATCCTCCTCCTCTTAGGTGGTGGGCTCCCCGAAGGTCCTGGCTCCGGATCCTCCGTCGGGTCTGGCTCAGGTTCCTCCGTCGGGGGAAAGGGCAACCTAGTCCTTATCTCCGAGCAGAAGGACTGGATGGCTGACAAAATGGCCGCCGAGGTGTCCTGCGGCGCCGCAAACGACGGGCGTGAGGGCTCTTGAGGAGCCTCGTCTCGTGGTCGATGGCGCCGGGGAGGGTGCGCCCTGCCTGGCAGCCAAGGAGCCCGACCGTTCGGCGCTCCCGGTGCCCGCGTTCTCGCGGTGCTTAGCCTTTTGTTGGGCCCCCCGTCGCCGGAGCACCCTCACAGGACTTAGAAGACCGCTCGGACTTCTTCTTCTTCTCGCCTGGCGGGCTCTTACCTTACAGCCAGTTGGCGAGACGGAGGTGGCGATCCTTCATGGTCCGTTCCGACATGTTTCCACAAAATGCGCAGTCCTTTTCCTTGTGCGTCTTGTCCTCGTGGAGACAGTAGAGGCATAACGAATGCTCGTCCTCCTTGAAAACGTTCTGAAGCTGGCATCCAGGGCAGGTCCTGAATAGCTTCCCGGGCGCCGAGCTCCCTTTCTCCTGGGCCATGTCTGGGGTAGGTCTCGGAACTTCTGGAATCCTCCAAAAGCGTAACTTGACAAAATCTTCACCCTTGAGGGGCGTAGAAACGGATCCCCGTTGATCGGAAGTAGAAATGGTGGAGCTTGAGGCTCTTTTAACTGAAAAAAATGAGAAAATCTCCTGAAAAAAGCGCGAAAACGCAGCAAAAGCTCAAGAGCTAAGCACGAGGACTCCCAACACTTGAACGTGCGGTAAAAATCTGAGGATGGCTGCCAGGGGAGGGGCTTAGGGAGAGGGCAGTCATTGGCTGGGGGCAGTATGACCCAGAGACCAGTGATTGGTTACTAATGAGAAAGACAGATCAGAAACAAAACTGATACTGATTATTTCTATACCGAGGATTCCCGGCCTGACGACGGGGAATATTCATGAGCATGTGAATCCATGCCAGACCCCATGCTGGAGAATTGAATGATATACCAGATGAGCACATGTTATTCAGCAAAACAGCAGCGGTTCCCTCTGCTGTATTTGCTCCTGGTGAGCAAGCTCCCACAAATGCTAAATGGCTTCAGATTATGAGGTGGGAATTGCTGCAGACAATTAACACCACAATGTAAGGTTTTAATGCCATAAGGGCAGAGTTAAGGCCATAATACTAATGTCCTGGCATGTGTGCAGAGATTGGTCCCTCTTGCTGCACATACCCATCTGCTAATGATGAGGAGAAGGGCACCCTCTCAGAAGCGATAACAATCCTAACAGACTTGCAAACATAAAATGACAGAGGAGGTGGGGGACATCCTGAACGATGATTGGTTCTCATACTTGTTATCATGGATCCCCTCCTCGCTAGCAAATGCATCCAAGATACTGATAGCAATACTGGTACTATTGAGTTTCTGCATCTTGGGACCAGCAATAAGCCAATGCAAAAAGACTGCAAAAAAGGCGATTGGAATGAAGATAGTAATCGACATGACCAAACAGGTGCATAAATACACACAGATGGTCTACCTCAAACAAACATAGATCAAGATCCTATCGTCCATCCAGGATCGAACTTTTGTTATCCCCGAGACCACCACAACTACGTGAGACATTGGGTATTCTGCAACCCAGATGGGATAAGCTGCTACATGAACTGGAGTCTGGACAAACACGTGACGTACTCAGGTGACTTGTGGGGGGTGGTGAAAATCTGGATCCCCAAAACAAACTATTCAGGGGTTTGGGGGCTCAGAAGAGATGTTGTTGGGGACACAACCAGAGGGTGGAATGCCGAGAGACAGGATGTGATGAATCTTACGGTTCCCTGACTGAACCCCTGCCTAAAGTTTCCTCCCGGGAGGCCAGGGAAAGGCAGACGCTTCCTGATCCAGACCTTGGGGGTGGTGTACTGAGGGTGGATCACATGGGAGGAGACAAGGCCCAGGGTGGCGAGGAGATCCCGTGGGATGAGACGCAGCATTTCTCATTGAAAGGGAATAGCCTATCCAAGATACCAAAACATGTAATGGCCTATTGTTGTTATGATTCATCTGGTCCCCATATTAAGTTTATAGATGTGGGCAAAGTGGGTGTGACATCTTTAAATACCACACTTAAAGAGAAACCAGTTGAGTATTGTATGGTTAAAAATCCCCCTTGCTCCCAAAGGTACAGTGAAAGGAAACCTGTCAATAATGATCTAAAATAACTGCCTTCCCCTTCTCAAACAAAACATGGTGAGGTATCTTTAAAAATGTATGAAAGAAATAATTCAAAATTCTACATTTAAAAGTAGCAAATTACTTAAATCTAATTTTGTATGGGCACAGAGTGTAAAGAGTGTGTGGTCTGCGATGGCTGGGGTTCCTCGCTGCAGAGAAACTTGCAAAAACCTGTGGAGTCTG
Source organism: Ambystoma mexicanum (assembly GCF_040938575.1). Lineage (NCBI taxonomy): Eukaryota > Metazoa > Chordata > Amphibia > Caudata > Ambystomatidae > Ambystoma > Ambystoma mexicanum. The sequence goes on along the minus strand of NC_090934.1, from coordinate 684,498,396 downwards.
TTTCTGCTTTCCTTGTTGGAGTAGGTGGAGCCCTATCTGGCACCAACATATTCTCACTAACTGCAGAGTGTAAGGCAAGTGTGATCTGCGTTGGTCAGCGGTGTAGGTGGTGCAGGCGGTAGCAAAACGAAAAGGCGATGGCTGGAAGGTTTTGAATAAATCATAACCACAGACACAGCTCTGGGCAAGCCATTGTTTTTCAGCCTGCCAAGCCAATACAGAAGGGGAAAAACCATCTGCAAATCAGGCTTGGTCCTACCCCAAAAGGGGCAGTCTAGCCCAAACTGCTAGGTCACATCCCTTTTCTATGAGACCACCAGCATCCCTAGACATGTTTCAGCCTTGTTGGGCATCATCAGTGAGGAGTATCTTCGGTCTCACGGCTGGGCATACCCGTCCCACTCTTGGTGACTTTAGCAAAACGAAAAGGTGATGGCTTGAAGGTTTTGAATAAATCATAACCACAGGCACAGCTCTGGGCAAACCTCCAGACCATTGTTTTTTCAGTCTGCCAAAGAAGGGGAAAAACCATATGCAAATCAGGCCTGGTCCTGCGGTGACATGCATGCGAGTTTGAATCCTGTTCACCTCTAACCGAAGCGAGGCAGCAAGTTACATTTTACGTAGTTTAACTGATATTTTCCAGTTAGGAAACTTTTGCACCTCCCACATATGCCTTTCTTTCCCCAAACGGTGTATCTGGGAAATGAACAGATACGATTTGAGAAATAGCGTGTTCCCGCATTTGTCGTTCTATTCAAATATTACAAAATCAAATGCGAACTCTAAATCTAAACTGAAGGGGTTTTCGTTTGAGAATTCTAACGGGGCATCTGGACCCCAGTCTCTGCTGAGAACCATGGAACAGGTGACCACGGAGGCTTGTTCCTTGGCACTCACTGTTAATAGCTGTAGAGTTTGTGAAGTGAGCAAAGAGACTTTATGTGAAAGTAATGGACAACCCGGGTCTTGCGTGCCCAGGTTTTTATCTGCTGCATTGCTAGCTGCTCCTTCTCCCTCCCCTGCTCTAAAACAGGTCTGATTTCATGCCTCCTTGTTTGTCTCTACTCCAAAATCGCAGTCGCGGTTTCCAGAGTTCTCCAAGACGGCCCCTCTGCGGTCCATGTGCAGCTGAAAGGAAGCTGGTATCTTTCAATTTAGCTCTATGCAATCTCATTCATTTAATTACTGAGACTCGCCCATAGCGCAGCAGGGTTTTGAGGCCCCGTTCCACTATACCGCCCAAAGCACAGGAGTAACAGGAGCAATAGGAGGGTCCACTGAGTCTATAGGAAACTGTGAAGCTGTAGGAAAGCAGGCTTTCCTAAATGACTCTCTTGATGCTTCTGACAGAAAGCAGTGAAATTCTAGAGGAAATTACGACCTGGGGATAATTTCCTGCTGCGAGGACGAAGGCTTACTACAGCAAACAAAAATGTGGCTGAGTGTTGGTCGTTCTTCCTCTATGGTGGAGGTTGTTGGATGTCAGCTTAATACTACCTTCTTTCCTCGGTAAATGGAGGCTGAGCAGGCTTGAAACATGAGTAATCAGAGTTGCTTGTTGGAGTTTAAGTCCTTACCAACCTCTAGTATGAGGCAAATAATTGTTTATATTGAATGGGGAGACTCCTGAGGGTCAGAAAGATAAATCACCCCTGTTGGAAGAATTTGGAGCTGAATTAACAATAAAGGATGCTGTGGGCCCATTGATTCTTCCCAATGCTCTGGGGAATCTGGGGAGTTCTCCCTCTCCTGCTTTAAAAGGAAATGTTGAATTGTTAACATTGCAGGAGAGTGGTAAAATTCTCAGAAGCAATTAATGTCTTCAGGGCCCTCAGGCCTCTCCAAAGGGTTGTCAGGAGTAAAGAGCTCACAGCACTGCATGGTCAGCAGGAACTGGTGTCATGTGCAGTCAGAGCAAACGCAAATCTACTTACCATTTTAAATGAAAGGGCTATATTGTAGATCTCTTATAGATCCAGTCCCCTGTTCTGCTGCAAGCCAAGGGTCTGTAGCTCCAAGTGGGCTGGCAGTCCCTGAGGTTTTGGAGTGGGTGTTAACAGGGGAAAGGGTCAGTGGCCCTAAGCCTCCTGCATCTGAGTTGATTGCCTGCTTTGATGAGCTTACGTATGTGGCGTTGGAGCGATTATCCCCAATTCATCGAGGCATAATCTTGGTAGCTGAAGAACTGCTGGCGGGTTTGGGGGCAGGGAAGATGTCTACCTGGAAGCAGAATAAGAGAATTTTGTGATCTTTGACCCTGTGAGGATTAAGAAAAAAGAAATTATAGCAAAAAGCTCTGGAGCCTCCTTCATCCTGCAATAAAACACATTTAAAAAACAGGAAGAATTCGTAAAAGTATCCTTCTAAGGGCTCTAGAGATTTTTTGCATAATTTGGTGATCTCCCAAAACCTCTTCCCAACCACAAGTCCAACACAAACCAAAGAAGGTCTTCTAGCAAGGTTGAGGTGAATAAGAAGTTAGGTCTATCCCCCTCAGATGGTATATTGACTGTGGGTGAGGGGCCTTTTCAAATTGATTCTGTTAAAATGGGGTTGACTATGGGAAGTAACCCCAAGAAAGAAAGATTATACAGGCAGTCACGTTGGTGGAGGTTCACTCAACAGGTCCCCACCAGAGACTTTTAGGGTAACCAGAAATGGTGCAGTGTCTAGGGAACAAGCATTTCTGATGTTAGAGGAAAGAAGAAAGCAGATAGGTCATTCTGTGATAATAGGTTGCATGAGATTGGAGAACTCCAACTTGAGTCTTATTCTTGAACGAGTGTTGTAGGATAGAGTGCCACAAACTTTAAATAGATCTTGTGTTTTAAACTTGCTAAATAAAGTACCAATTGTCATTCACATACCTTCTTCTGACATTAACTTGGTGGAATTCTGTAATAACGTGTGGTTGGACAAAGTGCTTTTTCATCTAAACTCAAGGTTGGTGTTGGAGCAAGTCCTTCAGGCCGCACCACATCTGAGGTTGTTGGGTTTTTCTGTCGCATTAAGCAGTGTTAAGGAAACTATCTCCAGCTCTGCATCAGAACCTAGAGTGCAAGTAGTTGAGGATGCTGGTCATCCCCAACCAGCAACCCTACTGATAAGGTGTGGAGTGGGAGGATCCACCAAAAAGCAAGTAGTAGATCCTGTGGACGCAGGGATGAAATGAGAAGGGGAGATGATTGTAGTTGGTTGGCTGCAACACTACACTCTCATAAATATTAGCCACTAGCCCCCTCCCAAGGAACTGGTTTACTTTTAAAATTCTGTTGTGGAATAGCAGGGGCCATTTTCATCTCTTTTCAGAGCCAGGCAGTGTGTTTCATGGCCATGGATGGGTATATGGTTCTGCTTTTCTCAGCTTATAAAGGGAGACAAGAGGCGTCCTGCATCGGGGTTGCTGTTTGGTGTGAGGAATGACATTGGTATATCTGCCATGGCCCTGGCTCCGTATAACCCCTTTATCCCAGCAGTAGAATTAGAGTGGGATAGAGGGGAAATATCCAGAAATTAGTTTCACTTTAATATTAAATCTTTATTGGAACCAGGGGCTACAGAGCAATCAAAGTTTTTCGAGTCTATTGAGGAGATAATCTTTTTGTGGAAAATTAAGAGGAAGAATTCAGTGCTAATTTGTGAGGCTATTAATGAAACCTGCCTCTAGTTAGCGACGCAACAGGCAAGTACCAATTAGTACACGTGGTAAATCTTGGTCAGCACTAATGAAGGCAAGGGAGCTTAGTATTTTGAATGGAATAGTGCCCAGGCATTGTCCACAAATGCATAAATGGCAGAAAGGGACTTGAAAAGTATCCTGGATTATTGCTTTGTTTCTGGGGAAACCTTTCAGGAAATTATCCATCTATCAGTTTTGCCCCAGAATACGAGTGATCATTTACCCCTCTTATTGAATTGGCGATTAGTGAATACAGAATCTTCCAACCTGTCTTACCTCATTAAATTGGAGGTTAATATGGGTAAAAATTGTGTGGCTTGGAACAGAGCTAGTATGCAATCATGCTATTGTATTCTATGGCACCTGTATTCACACAAAGAACTTGGGGCAGCATTGCTCCAGATTCTTTACAACGCTGTCTTGGATCAGATTGATTCATTAATGCCATGGTAAAAGTCGAAAAGGCTGTGTGGTGAGGAACTATGAGTACGACGTGAGGTGCAGGTGAAGAGGAGGGAGTTGAGAAAACAACTTTGTAAAAATAAGGGGTTAATTGAAGGGAGTACACTTAAAACTGCACATAAAGAGTGGCTGAGGTTTCATCACTATGCAATGGTGCTGAAAGATTCTCAAAAGATGCTGCATCAGATACTGACCCAGGACGCTAGACAGTTCTTGAGATTGATTAACCAAGCAACAACAACACTCTCATATACCCAGGTTAACCCGATATCTGAAGCAGTATGGATTGAGCATTTTGGGTCAGTGTATTCGAGGAGTGGCAGTGAAGGGCATATCACAATGGAGCGCATCACTGAACCCTGGAAGTTAGACTTTGACGAAGATGACATTAGGTTGGTAATTAATAGTAGGAAGAACTCATGTGCTCCTGGCCCAGACGGACTATCTAACATGGTTCTGAAGGAAAAACTCTAATCTCTGGGCCCTGCTACTGGGTAGTATATTTGATGTGATATTATCAACTCAGCGTCTCCTAAATCCTGGACTGAGTCAATTATAGTACCTGTACATAAGAAGGGCTTAAGGACCCTAGCAGGTAATTACTGCCCAATAGTGCTACTGGATATTCCAGCCAAAATCTTAGCCTCTCTTCTTTTAAAATAATCATCTCTGTGGGCTAAGAGAGAAGGCAGGTTGGATTTGTTCCAAACAGGGTTCAGGAAGGGGCCTGGTACTCATGGAAATGCCTTTCTTTTTGGTCTATTAAAACAAGAGGCCATAGTGAAGACTAGGCCTATTTATATAGCGTTTATTGACTTCACCATGGCCTTTGATAGTGTGAACAGGAACCTTCTTTGGAGAAAATTACAACTGTGGGGTTGTCCGGCTAGCTAGCCTATTACAGATGATCGTTGCATTGCATTTGAATACCTCAGTGTGTGTTAGGTTGAGCAATCGGGGAAAGCCATTATCAAGGAATGCTAAAAGACGTGGCCTTAAGCAAGTTTGTGTCTTGACCCCACTTTTGTTTAGTTCATTCATTTCGGATGTTAATGAAGTCTTTGAAAACATGCGTTGATTTCCTCTGTGTTTTGCAAACTCGAGCTTGCATTGCTTATTATATGCGGATGATTTAGCAATGTTTGACTATACCCAGATTGGTCTGCAACACAAACTGGAGGCACTGGGATCCTACACTAGGGCCAATAACCTGTTTGGCACCAAATCAAAGATTTTAGATCAGGAATGAAGTAAAAATACAGAGAATTTCAGTGGTCACCAGGAACGGCGAAATTGGAACATGTCCCGAATATCTTATATCTGGGGATACGGGTGTTTGAACAACAAAACCAGGCAGAATTGTATGGTTATTAAAGAGCAAAAATGACCGCCTTAGCTGCACAAGCTACTACAATCAATCACACAATTTTGTCAATTTTCACTTACTCCTTCCCTGGAATTGTACAAAATGAAGCTATTACCTACCATAACATATGGGACAGAAAATCTTTGTCTCCCAGTTCTGCTGGATTGCAAGGTGCTGAAAGGCCATTTTTGCCGCTAGGTTTTGAATCTTCCAAATGGGTTTCCAGTGGTCGGATTTCCGATATCAGTTAGACCTACTTTCAATCAGATCTGTGATCCTATGGAAGAACCTTTCCTTATTAAATAAGATCATGTATGCGGAGGAGGGATCAATCTGGGTGGAATTGAAAGTCCTACAGGAGAGGGATATTTGGCCATCTTTGTCAAATTGGTTAAAGAGTGTGAGAAAATTAGCTCCGAGTACAGCATATCATGCGATATGTTATACCGAACCCCCTTGAAAGCAAAAAGAAAGCTCAGTGAAACCAACTGGATCCATACAAATCGAGAACGTCCGAACATATCGTCTGTATGTCGACTTAATCCTTAATGTGAGACCTATTGGAGTATCTCCGGCCTACTTGATTAAGTCTCCAAGTGCTTTCTGACGAGCTCAGACAATGAGATTAAGATTAAACTTGGTATTAATGCGTGAAATCATCGGAATTAGAAATAAGACACAGAGAGATCAAAGGACTTGCAGAGTATGTAGAAGTATAGACCTGTTGGAAACTCTGAAACATATTTTATTAAATTGTTATGCACTGAAAGATAGAATCTTATTTCACAATGACTGCAGAAATATGAAGTGCTATCAGCAGAGGTGGTGTGGCAGCTTATGTTCTCTTATGGACAACATCAATGGACTATGGAAGCTGTGCACTTTTTAAAAGGACATTTTATCATGAACTTAAATTTCATTTGAATATGAAATGTATTCATTTGTGTGATTGTATCAAATTGATGTATTTGTTAAGGTTATGTGTAACCATATAACAAAACAAAAAAGAAATGTTGCTTTTTGGGACTTTAAGTTACTGGGGCGAAGAAGAGGGCTGGAGAGCAATGCAGGCCTGAAGGTCAAGCAATTAAGTCTAACAGACATAGTGAGGCTGAGAGGCTTAAAAAGGACCCCCTAACGTGCAGAACATTAGTAGCAGTTTCACTAGTTGCTGCAGTTGGAGCTGGAGCAGTAGAAGCAGTTGGGGCAGAAGGACAAAGCAGCAGAAACTAACACGCTGCTGGAGGAATCCATATAAGTGGGAGAAAAGAAAGGGTGCCGGGACTACAGACCAGCAAATTCCAACTGCCAGTCCTGAGAGGGTCCTTTTCCCTCAAAGTTTCAAGTGGGTGCCCAGCAGGAAGCATGAGAATTCAAGGCTCCCCCCCCATGTGAACCTGATTGCAGAGGTTTTGCAGCGAGAAGCATGCAGCAGACCGTGCTTGGAGGCTGGCGTGTTTCAGAGGGTTATGGCAAGCCGAACTGTGTGCCTGTGTGGCCAGACTGAAGACAATTTAAGAAGACAAGTGTGTCAGTTTGGGAGCGAGAGCCAGCGTGGTATAAGTCCTGCAGCCTGCAAAGGGTTTAACGAGAGGTTGGTGAGTGTTACAGAGCGTTCCCAACCCTTGCGCATTGTTAAAGCTGGCAACAGTAGCAGCAGTATTCACTTGTGAATGAGTTAACTGAAGGAAACCCAACCAGTGATTGACAGAAAATGGAGTGCAACAAATGTAACACTTGCGTATAAGTATAAATGTTACTCCAACCCTTGTTGAATATCGAACTAAAGAAATATAGCTATAACAACTTAAATAATTGTTGCGTGTGTCTTAAGGTGATTCTAACAAGAGGACAGAATCTGTTTAAAGTGACAATAACCTTGTAAATCCTTTAAAATCAAGTTGCTAAGCTTTAATATTATGAGATGAAGAGAACAAACAAGCATTACCTAAAGCCAAGAATTGAACAAGCATTGCCCTAAGCCAAAGGAAGTTAACAAAGGTCTATAACCATGTCTACAGGTAAAGTTTGTAGATGATTGACTACAACTTGAAAGTAACAGCAATTAGTCATGAACTCACATTGCCAAAGCTAACAGAGGTTAAGTTGAAAGTACTTGGTTTATGATCCAGCAGAAAGACAAGAGTGGCTGAAAAGTTGCCCTTTAAAAAGCTAGTGTTCAGAGGAGAGAAGCATTGCTTGTCTAACAGATTTAAAGGGCAATGATGCAAATCTGGTCTTTATCACAAAGTTGTGGAAAGTTGTTAAGCCATCAAATGTTGAAGACGATGTGCTACCAAATGTTGAAGCCGAGGTGAACTTTAAATTGAGAGTAGATCTGAAACTTCAGAAGCTTATACATTGAGGAACACTGTGGAGCAGAAAAGTAGAACTGCAAGGGTTATTTTTAGATCGCATAGGCCTGGCAGGAGAGTGGACCAGGCGTAAGCTCAAGTGGTAGACCTAGAGTGAGAGTAACCCAGGCAGAAGAATATGCTATGAAGTTATCCTGGAAAACAAGTTGTTGTTGTTCACGGTGCTAAAAAGGAAACACTGTGACATTAACCTGATAAAGTAGCAGTTGTTGTTAATGGTGATTAGAGGGAAGCACTGTGAAGCTCTTCTGATAAAGAGCAAGTTGTTGTTTGTGGTGCTAAGAAGAATGGAGTGGAGAAAGCCAATATCAACCAACTGTGTTCTTTGAATCAAATACGTTGTGACAACAATCATACTGATCATGAATATCACTGGTGCTGTTTGATTAACTTTAAAATATCAATTTCCAGGAGAAGGGAGATCTTTTCTGTGTTGAACTGTGGATTATTGGAAGTTTTCTTTGACAAACTGACTTTGCCAAGAGCTGCGTTGGAACATTGTTTCAAACACAGATTTCCTTGTTTTTTTGTCGTTAAACAGTGTGGAACTGACTTTTAAAACCTAGACAAGGGGAATTCACCCACTTTACAACCTGAGACTTTGAATGTGTTGCTATTACAAGTATTGCTATTGTGAATTGCCATATATTTTCTTGTCTATTTTATGTATATGTGTGAGGGCCAGATATCCTTTATTAGAGTGTTTTCTTTAGCTTATGTTAGGCAGGGAAATTCGCATCAGAGTAGGGATTATGAGGTGTTTATTGAACCGTATACTTTACTAAGTTTTGGGAAAAGTCACCTAAAAGTTGCCCACCTCATATTTCTGACCCCTCACACAGATGAATGCATCATCTAAAGCGACAGCCCCTCCCCCACCTCCTTACCGCAGATACAAGAGACGATACTCATTGAGACAGCCATATCGACCATATCCAGGAGAGGTGCAGGAAGAGATTAACCTGATGGCACGGATATAATGAAGACGAATGTACTAAACTGCCAATGGAAGTATATGCACTTACATCAGACATGAAGCAAACTGCATTAATCATGAAGCTACACAGACATTAGGCCAAAATGTATTTAGATATGAAGAATATATACATCTCGGTATAAGATGACACAGTTGGTATAGGCAATGAAAAGCAACATGAAGAAAAAACATGTATAAGATTGCTTAACGTAGAAATGCAACAGGAATGGGAAGCCATCTTGGATCAGTTGATGAGGCCGCGCTACACAGAATGAGAAGTTCGAAGCCGCAGGACACGATGGACTGAACTATCTGAAAGCAGCAGAATAGTGCTGAACGAACAAAAGCAGAGCAGCCCCCTTTCCAAGGTTACTGTGAAAATAAGGGAGGCTTGGATAGCTCTGAAGAAGACAAGAGATAGCAGTCCCTGAACGCCAGACATATTTAATTTAAGATTAAAAGAAGAGCCAACCTTTGAAAGACAAGAGATGGATAGACCAAGTCTCTAAAGGTCAGAAGAGGTAATGACACTTGCCTCAATATTAGTTAAATTCACAGCAAAACAGTTTGAAACATGGTCTCTTCACACATGATTCATGATTGGAGCCCTTCCGAGTAATTCTAAATTCAGACATAGACAGGCTCCTGCTCGACTCCCTTAAATTTACAGAAGTTGCAATTTCCGACAAGGTCAACTACAAAGGAGATGTCCTGGCTCACTGCCTAGGAGATATGGGATGGTGGGGTTATAATTATGTGAAGCAGCTCCTGGGCTCCGTCACCCCACTTCGATATCAACTCGTATTTCTAAAACTTGTCAGCTGTCCAAGGTCGGTAAAACCAGTGGCAACTAATTATTCATAGTTAACTATTATTTCTCTGTCCATGTGGCACTAGTCAATTATTTAGAGTGACAATGATGTTTTCTTATTTTTAGTAATTGAGGGTGGTCTAAGGTGTGGCCATCAGATACGTTGTGTTCAATGAAATGCTTAACCTGTATACAATCTATAAGTAGCGTACCCTACTAACCAATCTCATCAGTTTGTAAGGTTTTGTAATCAAGAGTGTAATATAAAGTCATTTGTGACTAAGATTTGTAACAAAAGAGCTCACAACCATGTAATCTTTGAGAGCTAGCTGAGACTTTGTGCTTACTGCGATCCCTGCTTTATGAGATTTGTTCATAAAGCAGACCTTTTTTGCCATTTACTTTGACGCCGTTTGTTCTTGGTTGCAGGATTTCCTGGCTCGTTTGTTCTGCTTTACTGGGGATTCCTCACCACCTAAAAGAGCGCACAACTCCTTCATGTTGATGCATTCAGTGAATAGTGCATTTAACACCTGAGCCATTACAGAATTCCTATCAAGCTTGTAGGATGGGGGCGAGGCTAGATGGCCGCGTGAGAGGACGTGTTCACTAAGAGCCCCCGCGGATCCGACATTGATCCTTCGGAATAGTAGTGTTTCACCATGGCCATGCATGCCTGCCGCACACCCGCTGAGGCATGACCAGTGGAGGCACAAGCTGAGCACGGAGACGGCTTGATCTGCAGAGGGACGGGAGAGTTGTATCTGCCGGAAGAAGTGCGGTGCCCAGGTCTCAGAGGGGCACAAGATGGCGGACGGCACACAAACGGTCATAAACTGACCGCCGCGCCACGACCGAGGCAGCAGGCCAGCGCAATGGAGTTCAAGCCAGCTGGGTCCGTGAGGGACAGCAGAAGCCCAGCTTGCATGCCGCTACAGGAGGACCCGAGCGGAGGGGGGTCCTGCGCAACCAGGAGTCGGTGACCGTGGTCCGTAATATGTGGAGTGCGGCTTGGGACCACTGAGGCACTGTCAATAAGACGCTGCATAAGGCTGGGGAGGATTGCCCTCGAACTCGCTGTTGCCGCGGAATGTTGCACAGCTGTGTGGCTGCCGCACTGTGTTCGGCGCCTCTGCCAAGCATCGGGGCTCCCGGGGATCCGGAGGCCCCCGTGGTGCCTGGACACGGAGGGGGCTGGAAGTGGCAGGAGGCATCGGCCCCTGAAAAGACCCGTACCGCAGTGCGGGAGGCGGCAGCGCCCGCCCTACACTGGCACGGTGGCAACAGATGTGTCAGGGCCCAGTGAGTCCAGCCGTGACGGGACCATGGCGCTTGGGCCAACATTGCAGGAAAGCATGACTGCCCGGTTGGAGAGATCTCCTATGGGATTGGGGGCCCGAAAAGACATTTGCCTAGCCTAAGATCCTGGTATGTAGATGGTTCCCTGGTGGATGTGCAGTGAGCGCATTCTTACGTGCGCCTGCAGCGGTGGGCTACACTTGGGGATACAGGCCTGTGGTACTGCAGCGCCCGCAGCAACGGAGCGGCACCAAGCCGCAAGCATTGGCTGAGCGGTAGAAGCCTGAGTGCCGGGACCCATGGACAGAAGTGGGCCGCACTTGGGCCAGTGACACTGGGAGCTGGATGCCAGGTCGAAGCCACGGGCTCAGCCCCCTGTGGGAGATGATGCGCAGGGACATTGCGCAGTGCCAGGGCCCCCACTCAATAAGCCACGTTGGGTGGGCATGTCAGCGGGCCGCTGAGCTGGAGCTTCAGTCTTAAGTGGACCATATAGCCCACACAGTGGGGTGGATCATACCAGAACTTGGTGGTGCCGTGGCTTGAAGCCCGATTGGGTTGGATAGGCCTGCTCCAACACGTGAGAGGACACAACCCATTCCAGGAGCGGAATAGGCAGCCTGCTGATACCTGTGATACGGACTGATTGGGCCCAAATACTAAGAGCTGCCTGACTTTGCCAAGGCCGGTGGGCCATAAGTGTTTGGGCTCGCCCACACTTCACTGGTGCAGCACGATGACCAATAAACCCGTAAGACTAAAGGGCAAGCAGCCCACGCTTGACAACTATGCCAGGACATCGCCAGGGGCAGAAGGGGCCAGGAGCAAAGACAAAACTCCTGTGGGAGGCATGGACACAGCGGGCATGAACCAGGAGATCCTCGCCGCAATCGCGGACCTGAAAGTGGCCTGGGAGACCAAACTGGAACTGGCCATGACCGAATTGAAGGCGGCACTGGAGCTCAAAGTCGGGGCGGTACAGGAAGAGGTGAAACTTCTTCGGCAGGCTGTCAGGACACTGGCGGAGCGCACTGGGGACCTAGAAAAAGAGATGGTCCCAAATACAGCGGACTGCGTAGCCCACAAATTGGAACTTCACGCCCTGGTGCAGCGCGTGGGCAACCTAGAAAGCAGGGCAGAGGAGGCAAAAGGACGAGCCCGAAGGAATAATATTTGCATAGTGGGATTGCCGGAAGGAATTGAGGGGTCGAACCCCACTGAGTATGTCGAATCTATGCTATTGCAGGAGATAACCGGAGGAGCGCTGACCCAGGAGTTTGCGGTGGAAAGAGTGCACAGGGCTGACCCAGGAGTTTGCGGTGGAAAGAGTGCACAGGGCTCTGATGAGGAGGCCGCCTCGACACTCTTAGGCAGGACCAAACGCGGGGGGTCCCGAGATCCAGGGATGGAGCTGGGCACTTGTTGGGGTTGGGCGGGGAGGGGGGAGGGAAGGGGTTGTGTGCAGTGGGTTGTAATTAGGGAAGGGGGGGAGTTTGTTGGGAGCGGGAGGGGAATGAGCCAAACTATATGTAATCAGGAGCGAAAAGTGAAATGGGGAGTGGAGGTGGGATATCAAATAAATGGCGTCGGGTAGCCTCAAAGTGGTGACCTGGAATGTGAGGAGCCTCAATAGTTATTTAAAGCGTAATAAAGTAATGATGTACCTAAGAAGGATGAGGATAGATATAGCACTGTTGCAAGAAACCCACCTCACCAGAGAGAAACTGGAGGTGGTTAAGAGGAAATGGAGGGGGAGCGTCATGGGAGCTACATATTCGGATTATGCGAGGGGAGTCATCATATGGGTGGTACCGCATGTACCGTGTCAGTTGCTCCGGTCGACGGCGGATCCGGAGGGTAGAATGGTGGTAGCACAGGGGCTGCTGGAGAACCAGGAAGGGAGCATTATAAATCTATACGCCCCCAATACTTACTTTAGGTCTCTATATGGTCAAATTAGCCCTATGTTGGGTGACGCGATCCTATGGGGAGGGGACTTTAACTGCACTCTGAATCCTAAAATAGACAGGTCAGACAGTAAGCTAGACAAACCCACCCCGGCTGCTAAGGCGCTGCAGGCCCTGTTGACAGACTTTAAACTCAAAGATGTCTGGAGGCGGCTGCACCAAGCAGACAGGCAGTACTCACACTTTGCGGCGCCACATGACCTGCACACAAGGCTGGATTATGTGTTTGCCACGGCTGAGATTGCAGGAGAAATGGTGGGCACGGAATATAAGGCCAGAGTGCTTTTGGACCATTCCCCCTTGGTCCTGGAATGGCGACACCAACCCCTTAGGGCGCGGATCCCGACGTGGAGGCTCAGAGCTGAGGCCCTGCAGGATTCAGGATTCCGAGAGGACCTGAGGGAGGCGATCACGGAGTACTTCGACATTAACACTGGTAGCGTGCAATCCGAAGGAACAGTATGGGAGGCATTCAAGGTGGTAGTGCGGGGGGTAGCCATATCAAAATCCAGAGGGCTCCAAGGAGGTATAGAACGGGAATTGCAAGAAACGGAAAGAGAGATGGGGGACATGATGAGTAGGGGATGGAGTAAGGATGAGGTCGCTATAACAAGCCAGCAGTGAGCTCTGGGATAGACTATGTAAACTGAACTACAAGAAATATGTGGAAAGGCAGCAAGCGGGTGGTGACAAGCCGGGCAGACTGCTGGCCTGGTTATATAAAAATGAGACACCGCGACCTGTGATCAGAGAAGTTACGGGCGAGGAAGGCCAGATCTGGGACACCCAAGAGGGAGTGAACGAAGAGTTCCTCAGATACTATAAATGTTTGTATGAGGACGGGGTGGGGGGGAAATATGGATCAAGAAATCCAAGAAACACTAGAAGACATAGGCCTGCCATCTTTAGATGACTTGGAACGGGCAGACCCGGATGCCGTAATCACCTCAGATGAACTAGAGACAGTGATTCAACCGCTGCTGACATGTAAAGTGCCGGGGTCGGACGGACTCCCCAGTAATTTTTATAAAGCATATAAACAAGAGTTGCTCCCGTCGCTGCTGGCCATGCTTAATGAGGCTTATGAACGCGGGAGGTTACCAGAGTCCCTACGGGAGGCAGTGATCATCCCGCTCTTGAAACCGGGCAAGCCAAGTACAGACTGTGGGTCATATAGGCACTTATCAATGCTCAATCAGGACAGTAAAATCCTTACAGCTGTGCTGGCCAATAGGCTTAAACGAGTCATCGGCATACTAATACACCCGGACCAAACGGGTTCCGTCCCAGGCAGGAACATAACTGATAATCATAGGAGACTCCATCACATTACTGACCAAACAGAGAAAGACCCCTGCAAGCTGGCTATTGTCTCGCTGGATGCGGTCAAGGCCTTCTATTCAGTGAGATGGCCCTGGTTGATGGCGACTTTGAAAGAATATGGGATGGGGCCGGGTACCTGAGATGGGTTAAAATGCTATACAGCTCCCCAATAGCGAGGGTTAAAACGGGCGCTATAATCTCAGATAAATCGCAACTTGGTAGGGGAACAAGACAGGGATGCCCCTGGTCACCCAGGTTATACATCCTTGCGTTGGAGCCACTGCCAGTCTGCCTGAGGCAACAATACGGGGAGATAGGGATCCGCACTGCAGGAGGTGCGCATCTTATATCTCTGTACGCTGATGACATGCTTTTATATCTGCGCTTCCCGGAGGAGAACCTACAATATGTCTTGGATGTGATGGAACGTTACGCTATCCTCTCCGGCATAGCGGTGAACCCCAGGAAGTCCAATGTGTTCCCCCTGGGGAGGTACAAAGGCACCCCATTGGGCAGACTGCCCATCTTGCCAATACCTTGGCGAACAAAGACGTTTCGATACCTAGGTATCGATATATACCACACGACAGAGGCAGAACACAAACACAACACGGAGAAGGCAGTGGAAGGTATTAAAAATAGCATGGTATTTTGGTCCAGGTTGCCCCTGGCCATGATGGGGAGAGCGGCCTTGCTTAAGATGATAGTCCTGCCTAGATTGCTACACTTTTTTGTAAACATCCCGTATTTGATCCCAAGACGCTTCTTTGCCAAGCTCCATAGGCTGTGCAGGGGTTTCATATGGCATAATTCTAGGAATAGGGTGGCCCTCTGAAAACTACAGAACTTATGCGATAAGGGGGGTATAAACCTGCCAAACTTTGAATTATATTACTTGGCGGGACAGCTATTATATGTGGGCAGGCGGGTGTCCGAAGAGGACACGGCTGAAGCCAGGCTTCTGCAGAAGGATCCAGCTCCCTACTTCCTCAGAGCGACAGTGCGGTTGCCTAAATTTAAGATACTAGAAATGGCGGGGTTGTTGGTGCTCGGATGGGAGGTGTGGCATAGAGCATGGCAGACAGTGGGTGACCCAGCTCCGTTCTCCCTACAGGTGCCGTTAGTGGCGTTATGTGGGGGGAGACCTCCAAAAAAATAAAAGTGGCCCGCAGATACTGGGAACCGGAGGGCGTGGCCAACCTGGGAGATTTATGGCAAGAGGGGGAAGCATTGGATTTTCAGAGATTAATGGAAGATACCGGGGTACATATAGGCCAACATATTACTTATTCTAGAATCATTAAACGGGTGAGAGAAAGGTGGCCTGGGGCAGTGCTAGCGGAACAACCCGATGCCACTATTGAGACGATGTATGATGTCTCGGAGGGTGGGCATGAAATATCTCGTATATACTAGTTATTTGGAACTAGGGCGGGGAAGGAGTTGCTCCAACTGAGGCGAGACTGGGAGGAGGCGGTGGGTGAACCCATGACGGATGGACAGTGGGATAGAGCCCAAAGGTATCATAAGAAGGTGTCCCGAAATGCAAGACTTCAGCAGATCCAACTATATGTCACTCATAGAGCATATTTGACCCCCGGCAAAATAGCCAGGTTTGGCGGCCCGGCAATACAGAAATGCCCCTGGTGCGGAGAGGAGGCGGCTGGGTTGCTGCACATGTTCTGGGCTTCTCTTCTTGGAGTTCGCGGTTTTCTTTTTCCTGGACGAGCGAGCCTTGTAGAGGTTAGGTCTAGAATCCTCTGAATCCAGTCTGCTGGGTTACGGCGAGCGCACTGGTTTCTGACTCCCGGCCACAGCAGCTCCGGGACTTGGAAGGCGTTCAATGTTCCTGGGAGGATCCGGGACGGAACCAGGACTGGGAGGAATAAGGTAACAAGGCTCCGAATACGGAGGTCGCGAAGGGGAGAGGAAGGGAGACCAGGAATGATAAGAGGACGGGCACCAGGGATCACAACAGTAAAGGACTGGGAACTTAGAACAAACTTGCCAGAACGAAGGTGCAGGCAAGCAGAGCGTTGAGACGCGCGGAAGCGCGGGGCGTGTCTGTTTTCAAGGAAACATGTGCATGAATACAGAAAGACTAGACTGCGCGGTTTCTTGGCATCGGCCATGTTGAAAGGGAGTGGAGTAAATAGTTATTGACTGAGGGACCAGCAGACCAGAAGGGTCGATATCGCCGATTCATGACATTCACTGACCCTTGAGTCCCTTTCATGAATAATGATTATTCAACATCTGCGTTCTTTCCTGCAACATAAGCATAAAACCATCTACGTTTGGCATTTGTTACTTCCTGGAATGTGTGTGAAGGGGAATTTTCGTCTGACATCAGTGCGTCACCATGCAAGGTATATGTCCTGCTTTTTGTTCCATGTCTATAAAAGGAAGTGATTATTGTTGCCTCAGCAAGATGTATGTTGTTTGGTAAAATCCCCCATTGTATAAAATGTGATGAGACGCTTGTGTTGCATGTCCTCGCGTGCCAAAGCGGCATCTGCATCTTGAACATGTTATGACACGCCCTCATAAGAAATATGAATTAACAGCCTTTTAGAATGTCCTGCCTTTGTGTTCCTCACTGCAATGTCCGGGATTACAGCCAAAAGTATTCTGGCAGGACATTGTATGTCTGGAAGTGTCTCATTTCTTTGCCAGCCGTAGCACTGTTAGCATTTTCCTACAAAATGTATCGACTAATGTTAGCAGCTCACTCAGACATCACCACTATGATGATGGACTGCAGTCGGCCCTTTTGCAAAAGCCTTTGTCTTGATTTAAATAAATAATTGTTAAACTCACTTACTAGAGTGTTTATTGTAGGAGACCCCGGCCTTGTGGATTTAGAATTTACACCTGTAGAAAATGAATGCCATAAAGAAAGAGATCAGATCAGTCTTGTCCAAAGATCAGATCTCCCTCAAAGAGTTAGAGAGGATAGTGGTGCACTTGGCCTCATCCATCCAAGCGATGTTTCCCGGGCCCCTCCATTTAGTGCCCGCAAGTGCCTCAAGATTCAATACCTCTGACAGTGAATGTCTTCAGAGCACACTGTGCCGATGTTGCACGACACAAGCACGGAACTGGCCTGGTGACGTCGACACATGGAAGCGTGGCAAGGAAGGTCATTTTCGGCTCTGCTGCGGACCTGATGATAGAGTTGGATACCAGCCGCAAAGGTTGGGTGGCCCACTGCGGAGAGCTGACTACCGCATGGTGATGGCCCTTAGAGGAATCCAGGCTTCACATTAACTGCCTGGAGCCGTTAGCAGTTTCCTTTGCGATCAAATGTTTAACCTGGGACAGAGTGCAATGCTGCATATTATTGAAAATTGACAATGTCTCAGTGGTACAATACATCTATCGTATGTGAGGGACGAACGCCAAGTGGTTAGCTTAGTTAGGCAAGGATGTATGGCATTTCTGCCTGGATAAAGGCCAGAGTGTCACAGCGCAGTACCTTCCAGGAATCAGCAACCAAGTGGTGGTCTGTAATGCCAGACACTTCAGGGATTCCAGCGACTGGAAGTTGAACAGCTCAGTTTTTCATGAGCTGATGAAGAGCACAGGTCCCTGCAAGTCGGACCTCTTCGCATCCAGGTTGACCCACCAACTGGAACGATTCTTCAGCTGGAGGCAGCGGCAACAGACACTTTCTCACAGCAATTGGATCAGTGTAGGAACTACGCCTTTATCCCCTTTGCAATGACTGGGAGGGCACTGGTGTATGTAAGTCAACAGCAAGCAAGATTACTTCAGCTTGAAGGAGTCAGGCTTGGTTCCCGGATATGGTGGTGCTCACCTGCGACACCCAGATCCTTTTACTGGACGAGCCAGGCATTCTGGCAGACCCACCAGGTTTCCAGCACTCTCTGGTCATGCTAGGAAATCTACAGCTTGTAGCTTGGGTGATTTCAGGAGTGCCTGGAGAAAGCCAGGACTATTGCGAGAGGCTGAGCGCTTCATTGAAGAATCCTGGGCACCCAAGATGGCCAAATCCTACAGGATGGATTGGAAAAGATGGCTCAGCTGGTGTATGGTTATGGACATGCATCCCGCTACAGCGGATGTGATCCACGTAGTAAACTTCCTGGCAAGCCTAGCTGCTCAGGTTAAGGCCCATAGAACAGTGAACACATTCAGGTCTGTCATCTCTGCGGGTCACAAGAAAGTGGACAAAGCTCCGTTCAGCGAATACACCCTAGTTGTCAGACTGCTCAAGGGTGCAAGTGTGATCCGGCCGCCCATTACCCAAATATTCACATAGAAAGTCGAGTTTTCATTGCGCTCCATAAGACTTTCAAGGCAGTGTCCAACGCCACCCTAGCCAGGTGGGTGAAATGGGTAATGCAAGAAGAAGCCATAAACACTTGTCGATTAAGAGCGCATTCCACGCGAAGGGCTATGGCTTTCAAAGCCTTTGCCAGCAGAGCTCGACTGCAGGATATCTTCAAGGCCGCACACTGGTCAAGCTAGTTTACTTTTAAGATCATTACTAAGCAAATCAACCAGGTTGCCGCGTTGGTGGTAAGTTTTAAACAAGCATAATACGAGTCTCTGGTCTTGACATAGAATCCAGATTTTTCATACTAACATTCTGGAAAGTCATGATTCTATTAAAGACACAGAGGTGAAGTGTTAACCGACCTGTCCAATTGCTAAAATCTGTGTAGATAGGGCACAGTGAGGCAAGATGAATGATTACTGCAAGCGCAAGAAGCGCAGCACAGCGTTAGTGGCGATCGCCCACCCACGGTTAACGTTAACATGGTTGTGTTATTTCCTTTTTTCTTCTATCTGGGCAGGTGTGAGGACCCAGCACTGAAAACCTGCAGGAGCAGACAAGTAGTCCGCCAGAACCCTTAGTCTGGTTCACTCAGCAGTCAGTTACATACAACTACTGCGCAGGCCAGGACGGGGGAGGGGGAAGTGGATAAAACAACAAAGAACAGGTCTGCTCTGTGAACCTCCTACTCTAGGATCTTTCAGTGTTCAGGAAACCTGCAATAAATATGTCCATGGTTAGACATTTTAACAAACCAGTACACTTTCCTATATTTTGTCCCACCTTCCCCCTTGTTACCTTACTGCCTCCGCCCCAAGCCTGGAGGCCAATGTGAAAAACAAAATGACTCTTAAGTTTCTCTTCACTCCATCTCTGTTTCTCTATGATGCTTGCACTGCTTATGCTCGAGAAACGTTTGACGATGCAAATTGCAAGAAAAACACGAGTCTCTTTAACGTTGAGTCTCTTTGTAAACAGCAATTAAGTAGCTTTCTGTCAGGATTCCAGGCACCAGTAGCCCCAGACCACACTGGGCTAGTGTTTCTGGAACAAGGTATTTGCACAACACAGGCGCACATACACTCAAACCACGTTTTCATTCCATTCATAAAAACATGCGACTCTATTCACCTCAGCAGTCCACTCATTACGGATCCCGGAAAGCTAAGAAAGTCTGCAGTAACACGCTCTACGAAAGAAACTGGAGGTTACCATGGAGACTGTGGCGCCCCTGTCACGATTTACGCCACGCCTCCTATCCACGAAGCATGCACGTTGCTGGTCATGTGACCCATAGTACTTAGGCACCGCCTATCCTTGCTTCAGTGCTTTGGGTTTTTGCGGAAGTACGCTTGGTTTTTGTTCCTTACGTTGATATTGTGGATTATCTACTGCCTGACCTTTTTGTCTGTTTTTTCAATCTGCCTATTGTGTTGCCCCTGTCTGTGCCAAGTCTGCCTTGGATTACTGTCAACTTTGTGTTTACTATGACTCGGAACTTGCTACAGGACTGCTTTGCCTCGCCCCCTGTTACCGTCGCCTGCTGTACTGTTGTCGACCCATTTTTCCACCCAGACTCCACACCAAGAAATATCGGAAGCATTCACGTATTGGATTTTACTTGCTGCGCACAGACTACTGATTGCCTGTGTGCGTTAGCGGTGAGCCATTAGGCGTCCACGTTCCATCGGGCTAGGTGGCTAAAGAACTAGAGACTTCCGATACCGTTGTAGGCGTCCTCGTGCCGTTTTGGGTTAGTTGCTTAAGGTAATTGCTTCCTCCTTTCTTGGTGCTTCAACTGCTATGAACTACCATCTTTATCTGGGAATCAAAGCCATCTGCATCTGTGGACACCTCTTACATCACCTACGGTAGACACAGCACTTCACACCGCTACAGATCAATCCATTTCCTGTCTTGCTCAATGGCTTTTGTTATATAGTAATACTTGGGTATATGTATTGCAGAAAAACACAGAGTTCCAAATTCACCCATTAGGAAGGATACCGCTCGCAGTCTCCTACCTCATTCATGATCATGTTAGCCTCTGGTTGAAGTGTGTTTGGTTGTTGCATAGTGTTTTGTTCCGCCTCCCTAACCTAGTTCTTTTCTTGTTCTTTATGTAGCCAGGTTATCCTGTTGTGTCCATTCTTCCAAAGAATAAATCCCTTTGTATCATTACAGTACATATCCAAAGGGTTATATTGTTAGGAAGAATTCTTCCCCTACACTACGTGTTCAAGTACAAAGGCGAATTCTGACACTTGCTCAGGGTATATGTATTTGACACGTTTAACTGGAAATCGTATTGCCAGGTTACCACAATGTTCTCCTTCTCCTAAAACGTTCTTACTGTATGAGGGGAAAAGAAATTAACTGAAGAAAAATGACACACGCTTTTTCTGAAACCTCTGCTTGTGCCTGCGACACGATGCAAAACTGACAGATATCCACTAATCCTCGGCAGCTTCCACAACGCCTTTGATCCAACGCATGGCTTCCCTGCTTCACAGTTTCCAAAGGCTGAGAAACTTCCGATGCGTTGCTTGACTGTTACAACACGACGCTGGACCACGTCTTTATGTACCCTCCTCTAATGCGCATCTGAAACAATGAAACCTCGCACACACGATACGGAGCTCCCAAACTATTTACAGATCATTCAAGAGCGCACTACCCTTGGAAAGTAAACATTGCACTTGGTCACGCACTTGGTCACGCGCCAGTCATGGAATGAGTTTCCTTGCTTTTCTGCTGTTGATCGCGCAAATTTACAGAGTACATTTTGATAACCTTTGAAACATCACACAGTTGACTTTCCATTAAAGACTGACCTTTACTTGGCAGTCTTATGTTTGCTCAATCACCTCTTCTGTTTAAAAGTTCTTTTAACTAACTGATCAATTTTCCATCAATCATGTCATAACAAGTTGCATTCTTCAGTAAATTTACAGTCACTTATCTGAGATAGTTTTCACTGGATTTTCCATCTGTTATTCTTGAAATATTTCAGATCTGGTCACTTTAGTTCTCCTTCTATTTTTAATGGAGCTTCTTGTAGCTGTGACCTCTCTTGGAAGAAACTCGAATGAAAGGCAGTTTAGAACCTCTCCAGAGGTTCCAAACTACCTCACAGTAGTCTTTGGAGCAATCATTGTTGTGCAGGCAATACTCCATCATGGATTGGGATAATTGAAGGTGGCTGATTACATGGTTAAGGAGAAGTACAGTTCAAGCCAACTTAACCCCAAAATTAAACTAAGCCACTAGCCTCTTCCTAACAGGATGCCTCAAAGGGAATCTGCTGAACCTCCAAGGGAACCTGACAGCAGGTCTGGACACCAAACAAGCAGACAACACAGGGCGGAACCCTGCCAGATTTGGATGTTGTATCGTTCCTTACAGGTTTTGGTCTTCGTTATGCCCTGTTCGAGATGGAGTCGTTCATTAGGAAGCTGCAGTGAGCCAGTGATAGAAAGTCGAATTAGGGAGGAGGACTTTTGTGAGGTGATAGGACCGTAACATCATGATTCATGGACAAGTGTCATGCCTGAGGGCAATAGAGTTTCAAACTGCAAAGACTACGTTGTCACAGAAAATTGTTGTTTTCTTTGATTTTTGTTGAATTGTTTTTAAGATTGCTGCTTGAGTTTTAATAACGAAGAGTAAGCATAATACAAGCCTCTGTCTCTAATAGAATCATGACTTTCCTGAAAGTTAGTATGGAAAACCTGGACTCTACCACAGTACTAACTGCCTTAATAGAATTTACCATCAGACAGCATTTCTGGCTAGTCCCTTTGTACTGTCAATGTATTCCATATTGTGTCATGGAGTGCCCCCTACATTTCTCTGTCAACAGAGCTGCCAAGTTCCCTAAAATCACAGGAGTCTCTAGCAAAAGGAGACAGACACCTGCACTCTCGTATTTGAATAGAATTTTCTTTCTACATCTGCAAAGATCTTTAGCTGCGCCTCAGACAGTCCCTTTGTTTGTGGCAATGCTGGGCAGAAGTAAGTAACACACTGCTGAACACAGCCTCAGACAGCACATGCTGGTCTGACTGGGGCTAAGCTGTGTCCTGTACACCTCGACTGCTGAATTTCCAGCTGATCCCAGTGGCAACTTTGGATAAAGGGGGATACATGCAATAGATAAGAGGATCATGGGTGTAATTTCAGCACAGGTGGTGTGCGGCTACATAGCCCGTGTGATGGTCTGACATGCATATTCTGTCACACAAACATGACTGTAGTGTCTGACAGGACATATTTTTACTTTTCTTCTAAATCTGACCAAAAACCACATCCTGCAGTCTCATCTTAAGCACAGTTAAGGGTTTCTATGACAGACTTTTAGTTGTTTAATGTGACATCAGGAGAGGACCTTGAAATTCTCTTATTGATTTCATGTGCAAGTTCATCACTACCAGGTCAGTTCCATGCTGCAGACCCCGGTCAACGTCAATGGATAGGCTTATGGAGGGACTACTTCACCTTAATGTCCACTTCCCCCAAGCCTCAGCTCAAGGAAAATCAAGACCCTTCCCAACAGATTGGTTCCTCTGAATGTCACTGTGGCTGGTATGTCTCACACTCTGCCCAACCTCTATTGTCCTTCAAAGGCATGCATGAAATGGACAACTGCCCTAAGGCCCACAGCTTTATGGAAGAAATGGCAGCAATTCTATGGCTTTTCCCCTAATCCAGTCCATGTTGGTAAGAGAGTAACAATATTCTTATACAGCGGGCCCATGTGAAATATAGCTCTGTCTTAAAGTCTATGTGCCATATGTTTGTCTTTCTGTAGGCAGCTGATATAGATGTGTGTGATGTGTTGCATTTTGATACGTCGATCATTTTGGGTGGCCCATTGCTTCTGAGTCACATTTTACATGTTACTTTTAGGGATCTCAGGAGTGGGTCAAAGAATAGAAGGAAAGAGTGACAGTATAGCTAAAAAGAATATTTCAAGGGATACATGGGCTAGATGGAGACTGGGGGTTGCATGGTATATTAAACAGACCAGGCATTTCAGCTACATAAGGAAAGAAGGAAAGCCCTTTATCCTGGAATAGGGAGTGCAGAGAGTGGAGGCTCAAAGCAAAGGAACCAAGTCAAAGAATGCATCAGACAAGGGACACAGGGTTTCAGGAGGCACCTTCACTATGGGAGGAGGACGTACAGAGGCAGAACGGCCTGCCACAACGGGCAATAGCACACAAATGGCAATGGGAAACTGAGGTGCCATAGCTGCCAACAAATATACGCTTAAAGTCAAGATTTTTCCATGTGGACATGGTGGGTGGTTGTGGAATGCAAAACCCAGTCTTGCCCTTGGCATCTCTGTACTTATCACCTTTAAATCAGACTTCTGTTTGCTTCAACTAATTCTGTGAACATCTCTCCTCGTACCTTCTTGTCTTATATTACAACGTTCAGCACTTGCATGTTGAAATCACTTAATTCACATTCTCATAGAAAACCTGGACTCCCTTTTTGCTGAGATTTGCAAAGGTTATTTTATTTCAAGGCTTGCTGAAAATACAGATAAACTTTAAAAGAATAATTTTCAAGAATAAATGTAAAGTCAATTTATATTAAAATATAATAAAGGATGACGGTGGATTAGCACCCTTCACAACAATAGTTCAATACTCTATCACTGTGCTATCAGTGCTAACAAGGCTCTCATATTTCTTTCAACTAGTGTGTATTTTTGCTAGTCGGTTGCTATCGCGCAAGTCTGTGTTAATGATCCTATCAAGTGTTTCAGCGCTGTTTGATGCAGGGGTGTCAGTCAACTAGATGCCCTCGATCCAATTCCACAGGCTGAAGCCGATACCAAAACTAGCAACACCCACAATACAATTCTACACATCTGGAGACAAACAGCCGCCACCACTGGAAGGAGAATTCAATATGCACATCTTGCACTACAGAGCCTCTACTTCGACCCCATGTTATACTACTAGTGCCTCAAAAGACAACTTGCTCAGTTGAAACATGGCTCAGGATCTGGGACTGATCCACTTACCATTTAATGAATACCAAAATGAGATTTATTCCAATGTTTAGAGGTTAGTTTAAAACGTATTTTAAAGGATACCGTACCGGTAAGGTCAAACATTGCTGCTGCACAGGATTTATTCATTGGTGTTGTGGCATTGCCGTTATTTGATTTAATGTTAGACAAAAGGTGAAAGATAAACCTCAGACACCGGAAGGCTAGAAATTATTGAAAATCGAACGTCCCACACCTTTGCTTTCACTGTTATGGATTGCGACAAAACCTAAACAGCACAGTGAGGTATGCATCGGTGTAGACTTGCGGTTACCCAGCCGGCACTAGATGGTATCATGGCTAATCTAAAAGACACGAAAATATTTTATTCAATCGATTTGTTGTCCGTTATGCCTAATTGTGAGCTGATCCTCTGATGGAGGTTTGTTTAGATACAAGCCACTCATTTTCAGGTTATCAGCGGCTACCAAGGTTTTTCAACATACATTGAAAGGGTTGCTACCTAGCCTAGACATTACATTATGTGAGTGATGATGTCCTGATATATTGAACAACTGAAAAAGAAAATCTCAAGACACTTCAAGTGATTTTCAGTCAATTGCGTCAGAAAGGACTTGTATTACATGAAAAGAAATGCCCTTTCATGCAGTCCAAGTTACACTTCTTTTGTTTTGTATTCCAAGGCATAGTCATCTTAGTTGATCCTCGGAAGGTGGCGGGCATGAATGACTTTGCATAGCCCATATCCCCTTCTGCAGTAAGCACTTTCCTAGTGTAGATACATTTCTGTGGTATCTCTATCCTGAACTTTCCCAAAATAATGTAGCCACTCCTCCATCTTATGTCCAAAAACATCAAATGGGTATTGAGTGTTGTTGCAAAGCATTTGAAGTCTCCAAAGCAATTCTAACAGAAAATACCACAATGGTATTTTTCAACCCTCTTAAACAGTCAGATTTATTGGTTGATGCTAGAGTTGTGGGCCTAAGGGATGTGCTTGCTCAGATGGACGACTGGGTGAGACGCCCCTGCATTGATACCAACAGAAATTAGACATTCACAAATAGAGTGTGAGATGTTCCTTGTTCTGTTGTGGTGTTGTCATGTCCACCTTTACATTTTTGATAATTCTAGCATGATCGTGATGGACCCAAAACCCCTAGTGACAATTTTCCAAGGGTCATTTCTTCGCATACCGCTGCCATTAGAGCACTAGATGTTGCAACTGTAAGATTACGTGGTCACTGACCATTTAGAAGCAGTGGCTGGCAACCCCATGGACTACCTTCTGGGTCATCCAGGTCTTCAGGTGTCCACACCGCAGGCAGTGGAAGTTGAAGCAAAAGCTCTGGTTAGCATGGTCAAATGAATGTCATTTTGATTGTCCTGTTACTGTTTAAAATCGTTGTTGGCTGTGTGCACATCTTGATTGTCCTGCTGATATTGAAATTCCTTTTTAGCTGTATGCATAACCTGCTTTTCATGTGAATGTGTTCACAAGTCCACCCCCTCTGTACTCTGTCTAGTCTGCTACCTGTTCCCTCACACTCCCTCAGTCCCATTGTCCCTCTGCTGTTATTCCCCTCAGTCCTACGCCCACTACCCCCCTTTCCTCTGCGTGTTAACTGTTTGTATGTGCCTATTACATCCACCAGCTCCCATTTGTGAGGATACTCCATTTGAATGGGTGTGCTCCTTTGATACCTGGGTCCAGCATGGTTGACTGTGGTGCAAGCTATCTCTAGGTGAGGATGTTTCCTATCCACAACAGGAGATCAACGAAGAGTCATGGTTATTCAGGCTCCTGTCCTGTCAGTTGGTAGTATCAACCTGTCTGGTCAGCATACACATCAACTTCCACAGCTGAGCTGGCTCACAGGAGCTGAAATTTGCCTGATATCAAATTGAATGTGGCTGCAATGATCATGAGTAGTAGTATGCCTAAACCTATGCATAGCTTATCTTTTATTTACCATACCCCCTGCCTGGGCTACTTTTATCATCATAGTTTTGATACAGGGGTGCATATCTTAAATTCATCCCCTGTGCTGCATAGACTTGGCGGCCTCCACAGCTGTCAAATCGGCAACTGTGAAGCCTGAACCTGCTCACTCCTACTGGTAGAGAAAGCACTGCAGATCAAGATACTGATGCAGCAAGGCACAGATACGAACAGTGCATTTAGTGTTGAACTCATGAAAGGGGAATCTCATCAGCAGATTGAATTACCTGCATAATTTTATTAAGTAATACAAATCTAAAAAGGAAGGGCTTTTCACACTGGCCAAATGATAATCTGTCACAAAGTCCCACATTAAGTCCCCAGACCAGTCATTTGTGTCCCCTGGTGTACTCACTAAAGCACATTTGCAGCATTGGGCATGGTCACATTTTAATTTAAACACTAATAACTAAACTTTATGCAAAACTCTCTTTAAAAAAAAAATGCAACCTAGACCGCTCCATGTTACAATACTGCTCAACCATATATTGAATCCCATAATGTTGAACTCCCAGTTCTATTTTGTCCATCTCAATCAGACCTTCCAAGATATTGCGGCATTAAATGGCAAATTCTGCGGCATGAAATGGCAAATATTGCGGCACAAACCTTTATTTATTGGGCATTTTTGCAGGACATTTTGTATTAACTGGAGGGTGTAAGATTGCAACATTGTAGGAAAGAGGCAGAGTGCAAGGCTACAAGAGAGACACGGTGTCATTATTATATAGCTTTTGTATTTTTTTAATAGGAAGAGTCCCAGATGTCTCTGGCTTGGCAGAACCGTTTTTGTTTTGGCTACATTTTTGGTTTAATGTGCATCCCTATTTAATAGTATTAACTAAATTGATCACTATCGGTTGGAATGCTGAAACTTTTCCCCTTCTATGTTCTCCAATCCCCAAACATCCACACACCTCTCTCACCAAAACACATCACACATTTCACCAACTCCCCATTACAACATGCATTCCTGAACCTCTCACTCTGTCATACAAATACTTACGTGCTATGTCACACTGTCAAGTCACAATTTGCACTCCCCAGCCCCTATCAAACCCCAAATAAATCATACTCCCAACTTACACTCTAGAATTCCTCCCGCAATATACAGTCCTTCATTCTTTTGTGCTGCTTCTGCATATTGCATCCTTTCTCCCATTCTATCGCACTCTTCACTCACCCTCTTTCCCAATCTGCAGCTTACTGCCTCTTTCCGGCCAACCGCTTCTTCTCTGCTTTCCGCCTCACTGCTCCCCCTGACCACACCCTCCCTCTACTTTCTGTACCTCCGTTCGCTCTCAGATTTTTGGCCCACCTCATTACTGCTTCCTCTGCTCTCTTGTGCACCGCTTCCTATTCTGAACCACTTCTCTCCCTCTGCGTTATTGCCTATCACGTCACATCTCTCCCTCTCATAGTGTGAACATTTTTTTAAAATGTAGATTTTGACCCAGATCCTCAAAAAATGGGGCATTTAAAAATAGAGCCGAGGATATGCTATTTTTAGATAACCCATTTTTGGAAATGAGCAGTTAACCTTATTCTCAAAGGTGGCCTGTGCATTTCCATGGGGCTGAGTTGTAGAGCAACTTGTGCGCTGGCCAGCTACCTTGGATAGGGTTCTGGGTTGTTTAACCGAAGTGCAATTATTGCGGTGGAATTGACCGTAGTCAATTTTGCCGCAAATAGATTTGCACTTCAGCCAAACAACCCAAAATGTACCTTTCACCACCAGCCCACTCCTCCTACTTAACTGCTTGGTCGCTGCCGCTTCCCCTGCAACCCTGCGGTGTCAGATCTGTCCCTCTAACGCAGGTTGGATCTGACACCAAAAGGTCGCTTTTTAGGTTTTTTTTGTTTTTGGACTGCCACCTCAAATTTTGAGGAAGCTGGGGACACCCCTGCAGCCCCCAACCCCAAAAATACTGAACATGGAGAGCGGGTGACACCCCTGCAACTCCCACTCCACATGTTCGGTATTTATAAAAATCGATCGAATGGTACTGGTGAAATAGGTCAAATTGTACCATTCGATCAATTTTTGGCAGTCAAAATGGGTAGTACCTTGAATAGAAGCACTCTCTCGACAGTGTTCTGCAAGCTCCCAATGCCTTTCACAGTGACAGGGGCCTGCCACTGTAAAATGCCACACAAAAAAAGCATTTCTATCCTGTTTGGGGAACAGAAATGCAAGCGACATAGCAGCGGATCATACCTTAAAAGAAATGCATGACAGGGTCACGAAAACGCCCCCTGATTTGCTCAAGGAGATGAAAAAGGCCATCTGAATGGGCGTGCATATAAAATCCACAAGGGACATCTGAATGGGCACATTTTAGTAAAATGTGCCCATTTAGGTGTCCCTTGCGGGTTGGGCTGCTCTTTTTTTGTGTGAAAGTGATGAGACGTGTTAGCGCATTCAATTTCTTGCGTTAAAAGGTTTTGAGAATCTGGCACCATGAGTATTATTATTATTTTTTTTTAAATAGTAGTTTTTGCATTTTTTTTTGCAAAAACTGTAGTTTTTTCCCCCCAAAACAGCCATTTTCGCAGCATTTTGCGGATTGCAAAATCGCTATAGGCTGGAGGGTCTGCTCAATGGTTGTGTTTCATTTAATTTCAACCCAGCCAGTGAACTCTAATCCCGATTTCACATCCAGAGACTTAATAGTCTCTTGGAGTACGGTCTAGTGCTCTCTGTGTAGGTGAGCTCGATTGGAGTCGAAAGACATGCATTTACATGGTCTGGTTGTATTTCATACTTGCTTACTGAGTGATTTATCATCCCAATTTCATCTACAGATGCTTAATGCTCCCATGGCAAACTATCTCTCTTTTAGTGAGGTCCACCAAATCACACATCTATCACACATGGAACTGCCAATGGCTGTAAATGAAGAAATACCAGCTCCCGACTAGATGAAAAAAATCCACGTATGTACAAAATGAAGCCTCTGTATTATTGCATCACAATAAAATTACATTTGGTTTTAGGACATTTTGTATCTGCTTCATTTACTCTTCTAGTCAGTTGTCCTTTCAGTACGCTTACTGCTGCTGTGTCTTAGATGACTGCAATCACTGTCCTCATTCTCGTCAACTGTGACAACAATAAAACAAACTTGGGAAATTATTGTACAGCACAGGCCACGCAGCAAAATAAGATATATTACACACTCTTAGCACCGGCATAGCAAACTACACAGGAACTAAGATCTGAGCGGGCGGGGAAGAAAAGGAGGAGTGGGGAAGGGAAGGGTTATTGGCTAGCAGCACACAGGCTGCTCGGAACCCGGGCTTGAACCAGAGACTACAGCTTGTGTTCCGAGCTTCCTGATCGGCCAGCACCCCCTTCCAGGGTGCAAATGAAAAGAAAAGCATAATGCACATAATACATTATGTACTCCGGATTGGTCGGTGCAGTACCCATGGGACCGGAACACTCACAGTAATGGAAATCCCATTTCCTTGCACCAGACTCTATTTGGCCCATGTGTTCAATGCTCCTGCTGGTGCTGCATCTTCCAAAAGGTATGCTCCATTGCTGGTAACTTGTTTTGGCTTCCCTGTAATTGAGTGACATTTTTAGCTTGGTGCGCCCAGCACACAGCTCCTTCTCATGACCCTCCTCTCCCCAGTGCCCGCCGTCCCCTCCCTTCCACAGTGCTGTGGATTGCCCAGTGCACTACCCACATGACCGGAACAGCCTGATTTCAGAGGCTTCCCCAGCACAGCCTTCCTGTGAAGACAGCTCAGTGCCACAGCAAAGGGCACCACCGTGGTGCAGCTACATCACCCATTTGCCTGTTTGCCCTAGGGGGCCCAAGCTAGACACCCAAAAGCTGTCCACAGACAACTCCAGTTAAGAAAGGAATATTTTGGTTGCATAGCCAATGCAGCATTTTTAACTCTTGACACTGTTTTGTATCTACCAAAACTATTGTATTACCACAATAGTTTCCTTAACGATTTTTCCATTGTGTCAAATTTAGCTTCATTTTTTTAGTATAGTTACTGTTTTTGAACTTAGCGCCATCTTGAGTATAGCCACTGTTTACAATTTTAACTGATTTTATGGGGATAGCCATTGTACTGAATATAGCCGCTTCTCTGTGTATGATAGAATTTGATGTGATAAGTCATTTATAAAAGTGCCGTACACAAGTGTTTCTAGGCGTGACAAGACAAGGGAAAGAAGACGGAGGGAGGACAAGACAAACAAGCTTACTAGACCTTGTGTCATTCAGATCGTGCAAGTGAGAGAACAAGAAGTGCAAGGGGAAAGGGAGGGGGGTGTGCAAGGGAGAGGGGCGGAGAAAACAGGGCAGCAATGCGCGGAGTAAGTGAAGCCAGGGCAGCGCAGCTCTGGGTAGTGCAAGGAGGACACGGGACCTATTGGGTTACAGTTACAGCCCCTAGGTTCATGGTACGCCTGGAGGAAGTGCAAGGGTGACTGATCATGAAAGAGCCTGCTACCCAGTGAGACTCTCAGGGTAGCCAGGCAACCAGTCTGTAGCACAGACAGATAGGTCAGGTAGGTCAGCAGGGGAGGGAGAGAGAGGAAGCAGAGGAGAAGAGGAAGGTTTTAAGCTGCTTCCGTAAATTCAGGTGGTTACGGCTCAAGTTTGAGTGGGGCAGGGAGGCCATTCCACAGGGAGACACCTGCAGAGGAGAGGGATCTACCCCCACTCTCTGCCTGGAGAAGCGCCTAACCCTTAAAGAGTTGGAGGTAGCTGAGCTAAGGGCTTGAGAAGGAAGGTATTTTGGAAGAGAGCATTTGATGTAGTGCGGGTCCTGGCCCCAGAAAGCCTTGTGGACAATGCAAAAGTTCTTGAACTTGATCTTTGTAGCCACCGAGAAGCAGTGAAGAGATTTCAGTGCTGGAGAGATACCGTCCCTGGGCTTGAGGCCAAGAATAATTTTTGCAATCCTGTTCTGGATTAGTTGCAAAGGGCGGATAGTGGAGGAAGGCAGATTGAGAAAGAGGCTGTTGCAGTAGTCCAGCCTAGAGAGAACCAGGACTCTGGAGACAGTGAGTTTCTGGGGGAAAGTGGGAAAGGGCAGAGTCCCTTTGGCGAGGTGCAGCTGGAAGTGGGACTTCTTTCAGATGCGCAAGATTTGAGGAGAGAAAGAGAGAGTGGAGTCGAAGATGACACTAAGGTTTTTTTGCCTTGCAGGAAGGCGAAGGAAGAGGGCCAAAGGCAGGTGGCTAGAGTGAGAGAGGGAAAGCAGGGGCAGGGGTAGCAATGAGAAGGATCGCCGTCTCACTGGCATTAAGGCAGAGACCGTTGGAGGTGCACCAATCCTGAATCGCGGACAGTCAGGAATGAGCGAGAGAGGAGAGAAGGCTGAGGGGAGCCTGAAGGAAAGCTGAGTGTCATTCGCATAACACTGAAAGTTAGAGGAGAAGGTAGCGATCATGTGGGCCAAAGGGGCCAAGTAGAGGTTGAAAATCCAGGTTGAGAGGATAGCGCCCTGAGGAATGCCACAGGTAGAGAGAGAGAGGTGGCAGAGAGAAAGGGACCAAGTTGGACCTGGGAGGGGCGGTCCAAGTGGAAGGAGGTTAGCCACTCCAGGGCCTGATCCATGATGGCCAGTTTCTCACAGAGACGATTGATCAGGATGGCGTGGTTGACCGTGTCAAAAGCAGAGGATAGATCAAGGAGGATGAGGACAGAAGGTATACTGGAATCAAGGTTAGAGAGCAGATCTTCACATGTGTTCAGGAGAGCAGTTTCTGTGCCTCTGGCAGCTCTGAAGCCAGACTGATGGTAATGGTGACAACCAACAGATTCAATGTTGAGAGTAAGATGGGAGATGGCCAGCTCTTCCAAGAATTTGCCCAGGAAAGGGGGTTGGGCGAAAGTTTGCCGGGCAGGTAGGATCGGCAGACGGCTTCTTGAGGAGGTGCACAAGGGGGTGCTTAAGGGGAGAGGGGAAAGTTCCAGTGGCGAAAGAGTGATTACAGAAATCGGCCAAGGCTGGAGCGAGGGTGTCAATATTGTCGTTGATGGTTGTGGAGAAGCAGGGGAGCACGTGTTTGGACGACACTTTCATAAATTGGACTT
Organism: Ambystoma mexicanum; assembly: GCF_040938575.1. Lineage (NCBI taxonomy): Eukaryota > Metazoa > Chordata > Amphibia > Caudata > Ambystomatidae > Ambystoma > Ambystoma mexicanum. Next base: position 684,465,734 of record NC_090934.1, on the reverse strand, counting down.
GTCTAGAAACCTTGTCAGGTGTCAGAGAGAAAGAGGAGAAAGGAGGAGGAGAGGGATAGATGGCCAAAGGGGGGCCGAGAGAGGAAGAGGAGATAGAGGACAGGATGCCCTGAGTTTTAACAGAGAAGTGAGAGGCCAGAGCCATACAGAGGGCCTGGGAGGGAACAGGAGAGGTGGAGACTACAACCGGACTAGCCAGTTCCTAGCAGATTTTAAAGAGTTTGGCCGTGTCGTTAGAGGCCGCAGAGATGCAGGCTTGAATGTGTGCTCTATTCTTGGACAGGACAGAGAGTCTGTATTGCCTTTGGAGCAGGCGGCAGGCCCATTTCTCAGAGGATGCGCCCGAAGCCCTCCACTTTCTCTCAGCCACCCTGCACTTGCACTTGGAGGTAGGCTTCAACTGGATTCTCATGACAGGGGCAAGGATGTCCAGGGTGTTGGAAATGGAAAGATGCAGATTAGAAAGGGCTGTGCCAAGGTGTGAGTCAGCCGTAGGAATAGGAGGAGCAGAGAAAGTAAAGGCAAAGGCATCCACTGACACACGCTTCAAGGGCAGAATGACCGAGAAGGTAGGTGGCAGTGCTGCAGGGGGCTTTGCCTGAAGGATAGAGAGTTTCAAATGAGAGGAAGTAGAAAGTGGTCAGTCCAAGAGAGAGGAGTGGTCAGAAGGTTGGAGAGGGGAATGTCTGAGGTGATAAGAACATTCAAAGTATGTCTGGCAGAGTTTGTCGGGCCAGAGGGCAGAATGGCAAGAGAGAGTGTCTCAGAGGTTGCACAAAAGCCCAGAGGAGGGATTAGAAGCATCCAGGTGGATATTGAGATCTCTGAGGAGGGGAAGTAGAAACAAGGAGAGAAGAAGAGAGGTTGGTCCGTTCCAAGAGGAAGAGGGCTGCCTGGCAGGTGGCCTGTAGTTGGTGGCCACAGTTAGAGAGAGGTCTGAAGAGAAAGTGAGCCTGAAGACCAGGCATTCAAAGGAGGAGTAGGCCTGACAGAGGCTGGAACCCACTCCAGAAAGATCAGTGCTACTCCACCTCCAGGTCAGTTGTTTCAGGGTTCGGAGAGGATCTTATAGCCCACAGGGAGAAGAGTGTCAAAACTCGTGACAGACATGTCTTGGTGAGAGCAAGCACATCTAAGTCGAGTTCTTCGAGGAGGTGACAGGTATCAGAGGAGTGTTTGATAGCAGAACGAGAGTTGAGAGTGGCGACGTGGAGCAGGTTGCCACATTTGAAAGACTTCTGCGGAAGGGTACAGGCTTGAGGTACACACCGCAGAGGTGGTAGAGGGCCCCGAGGGTGGGCAGAGGAGGAAGATGAGGTTGCCAAAGAGGTTGTGGAAGGAGTAGCAGGAGAAGGGAGGAAGTTGTTAAGTTGCAGGAAACGCCTATCAAAAAGGAGGTGATTGACATTAATGATGGTCTTGGAGGAGTGGAAGGGGGCCAAGAGGACATCCAACCAATTGCTACCGTTGATGGGAGAGGAGGAGAAAGAAGAGATAACATATATGATTGGTCCATAGTTCTGGCGAGGGGACGACAAAGATGATGTCAGTAAGAGTCTGTCTGGAGGAAGCAATGATGTAGGTATTAGCGATAGGGAGGCCTCGGTTGAAGACCAGGATGTGCCTCGAACTTCTTTCTTCCAGTCTTAGTGAGAGGGATAGGGTAAGAGATAGAGGAAGCAGTTAGAGAAGATGGGAGGGACAGAGAGCACCATAGGAGCTGCAAAGGAGGTAGGTGGAGGGGAAGGGGGTGGGAGAAGAGAGAGAGGTGCACAGCCCTGTGGCACACAAACCAGAATGCGCAGGGGAAGGAGGAGGGGGTCGAAGTCACAACAAAGGAAGACACACAAGGGGAACAAGTAACTTCCAACAATGAACAGCACGTCTTGTGCAGTGGGGGGGGGGGCGTCTAGGTGGGAGCCTAGAGAGAACCAGCAAAAATGTCACAGTTACCAGAATGCATAACACCCAGATTGGACTTTCCCACAAGGTGGAAAAAAGGCAAGTTTTTGAGCACAGCACAATACAACAGACCAAGATTCGACTTACCTGATCAGTCGTATCGGGTTGATGGCTGCAGGCTACATGTTACCACGGCAAACACTGTATAAATGTCATAGAGCCAGTGTATACATTTTAGCTGTATTCTATAGTATAGACACTGAATTTAGCTGCATCGCCGAGTATAGTGTGATGAATCCCTCGATGTTGTCACTTCTGCCCGGGAGAGGGACCCTTCCCATGGGGCCAGGGAGCTGAGGCCGCTACCTGATAGTCCCCCTGTGGGTGTTACTCAGTGGGAGGATCCCATGGGTGGGGACCCCCTCTCTGGGAGGAGTGAAGACTGTCGAGGGAGAATGCGGTATCCACACCATCATGCTGTTAGACAAGAGATAACCAGCTTTCTATGTAGCACTCAAAAAACCCCATCCTCTCTTCTTTCTTCTCTTGCTTCCACTAATTTCCTTATACATAGCAATTGTGTTTATCAGGCAAATAACACTATGACGAGGAAGAGTGAGGGAAGAGTGAATATGGATAACCTCAAAAGTACTGTCACGAGGATGAGAAGAGTGATGCAGAGCCCTACCTACACCTACGCGGATCCGATTTGAGCATGCTAGCTATTGCAAGTTAGAAAGCAGTCAGGAAATAAACACTCACAAGCATCCCCCATAGGGTCTGTCCTTCCCCAGAGCAGCTTCCCGCCGGGAAGCCGAATGTCGAGTAGAGGTCCCTTGGCAGACCTGGCTTCCCGGAACAGAGAGGCAGAAAACCGCAAGGCGGGGAAGCAAAATGAATTACATGATTGTGGGATCCGGGGTCCGGTGGTAGAAGCAAAGTCTCCCGAGTGGTCCAGACAATACTCGACGCTCTGAGAGAAACTACTGTGATACAGCCGCCGAACGAAGACTGCGAGAGCCCAGGGGAAGCTGGCTAGTGTTTCAGAGGAACAGAACCCTCGCAGACCAAGTACAAAGGTATGCGTAGGGGGACCGGGCAGGCATGGATACCCCATAGCAGCTAAATTCAGTGGCTATACTAAAGAATACAGCTGAAATGTATACAGTGGCTCTATGACATTTATATGGTGTCTGCCGTGGTAACATTTAGCCTGCAAAGCCATCTTCCTCGTCTCAGTGGGACAGAAGAGAGACACAAGTTGAGAACGGAGGGGGTGAAAGAGCGCCCAAAGAGACTGAAAGAGAGACCTGGCAGGATAGTGAACCAGGCCCAGTTAAAAGAGATTGCAAAGCTGCAGGAGGGGTCAAGGACCCAAACATCAAAATAGCCAAGTTGAAAAGGGATGGGGTGAAAGAGCACTCTAGAGAGACTGAAAGGGTGCCTTGGCAGGTTAGTAACCCAGGCCTAGTTAAGATACATTAGAGTTGAAAAAGGGTCTGGGACCCACAGAACGAGATGAGAAGTCCAGGGGAAGAGAACCTTTGGCACAAAGTATGAGAAGTCCAGGGGAAGAGAACCTTTGGCACAAAGAACAGGAAGTCCAGGGGAAGAGAACCTTTGGCACAAAGCATAAGAAGTCCAGATGAAGAAAACCTTGACATAATTTATGAGAAGACCAAGAGCAAAGAACCTTTGGCACAAGTTGCGAGAAGTCCAAGGGGTGAGACTCTTTATGATATGATAGGATAGGTTAATTAGGATATGATATGGCATTTATAATGTGCCTATACACACGTGTTTCAAGGTGCAATGAGGCAAGGGAGGGGGAACAAAGGGAAGACAGACAACAATCTTACTAGGCCAGGCGTCATTCAGATCACACAAGTGCAGGGGAAGGGGAAAAATGCGGGGGGGAGGGGACAGTGCAGTACATGGCATAGATAGAATAAATAAAAGCAGTAAAAGCAGTAAGTCAAGCGTACGGCCAGCTGATGGCATGTGCAAGGGTGAGTGCAGACATCAGGTGTAAAGTGCTGGTGGGGGACTTTAGGGATACAAAAAACAGTCCCCAAGTGCAGGGGTAGCCCGGGAGGCAGTGCAGGTGTGCAACTGGCGGAGGAGGGTATCTGGGCCCCAAGGTCAGAGGGTGGCCAGGTAACCAGTGCAGTCTCAGTTATAGTCAGGAGTTCAGCAGGGGAGAGGCGGAGAGAAAGCAGAAGCAAAGAGGAAGGTTTTAACGTGCCTCCAGAACCGGAGATGGTTCTCCTCAAGTTTCAGGGTGGCAGGGAGGCTGTTCCAGAGGGAGGCCCCAGTTGAAGAAAGAGATCTAACACCAATTTGCTGCTTGGAGAAGCACTAACCCTGAGGGAGTTGGAGGCGGATGAGCAAAGAGCTCGAGAAGGAAGATATTTAGGAAGAGAGAGTTGAAGGTATTGAGGCCCCAGACCTCAGAAGGCCTTGTGGACAATGCAGAGGGTTTTGTACTAGATCCTCGCCGCCACTGGGAGCCAGTGCAGAGATTTCAGTCCTGGAGAGATACGATCCCTGGGCTTGAGGCCAAGGACAAGTCTTGCAGTCCTTTTCTGGATGAGTTGCAGAGGGCGGAGAGTAGAAGCAGGCAGATTTAGAAAGAGGCTGTTGCAATAGTCCAGCCTAGGGAGAACCAGAGCTCTGGAGACAGTGAGCTTCTGGGGGAAGGAGAGGAAAGGAAGAATACCTCTGAGGAGGTGCAGCTGGTAGTGTGACTTCTTAGAGACATCAGAGATGTGAGGAGAGAAGGAGAGTGTGGAGTCGAATATGACACCGAGGTTTTTAGCCTCGCAGGTGGGAGCAGGAAGAGGGCCAAGAGAGGCCGGCCAGAGAGTAACAGGAAAGGAGGGAGCGGGTGTGCCAATGAGGAGAATCTCAGTCTTGCTGGCATTAAGGCAGAGATCATTGGTGGCACACCACTCCTGGATAGCAGACAGTCAGGGATGAGAGAAGGAGAAGAGGGGGCTGAAGGTAGCCTGAAAATGAGCTGAGTGTCATCCGCATAGCACTGCAACGTGCTTAATACCCAGAGATTTCTAAGCGCGGACCCGGGGGTCGAATCTGTGTTGCTGCGTGTCATCTTGCTTCCAAGGTGAGCACGTTGCCCCTGAGCTATCCTCCCGAGCAAAAGTCACGGAAAGCCCAAGGGGGAAAGACCACGTTGGCACAAATCAAGAGACGACCAGAGGAAGGGAGTCATATCCTTTGGCAGAAGACAGAACTGTGATAAAGAGACTATTGATAAAGAGAAGCTGAGGAACACTTGGGGAAGGGAGACGCCCCGAAGAAGGGAGTCATCCTGTTCTAAGCAGTGTGTAGTTTAGTTATAGGTTTTCTGTTAAAAACCTATAACTTATCTACAACCTGTTAAAGTGTAAGGGACGGAAATAGGTTTAGGACACATGACAGGGAACTTTATACTTTTGACGGGCATTCTGACATTATCCTTCTTTTTGGTTGAGGCAGGGAAAACCCTCTTAGTCATAGGGAGAGGTAGGGTTCTTGCTCATTTTCAGTCCAATATAAGTCTATACCAACAAGCATGCCACCTTTGTGACCCGAGTATACTTCTGCACCCTTACAATAGCCACTGTATAAAAAAGTTACTGATTTTTTTAGTATAGCCACTGTGCTGAACATAGCTGCACTGAATTCAGCTGCACTTTGAATCTGCCACTGTGTTATTTTTAGTTCTCCGAGTATAGCCCCTGCACTGAAGATAGCTGTAATTGGAGGGTAGCATCTGCTTTATTTCTAGCGGTGCTTGAACCGCAGCACTGTGTTGAACCTAATTGCCCCTGAGCTGCATTGGACATAGCTGCATTCAGAGTGCAGTCACTGTTTAACGTTAGCTGTACTTGAACTTCTCCAGCGCTCCCACGCTAGCAGCGTTTCAGAGTTCACTACTGTGTTAACTCTAGTTGCATTCTGAGAATAGCCATTGCATTGAACCTCCCTGTAGCCATACACTTGATTATAGCAGCACTGCACCCTCCACAAATCCATCCCTTGGGGAAGAACTACCCTGCTCAGACACCTCCCTCTGCCCCCTCACAAGCCTTAGCCCCAACCGTCCCACACTGCCCTCTAACAACACCCTTGAGACCACCCTCCCCGGGCTCCTTCGCTCCTCAGTCTTTGCATCCCTTAGCGCCACTCATGCTTCCCTTACCATCACCCCTTCCTGGGCCGCCCCGCTGACCTTCACACACACAACACAGGTACCAAAGAACCCCCTCAAACACAGAATTTGAAACACCCAAACCCTCTCATCTCTGCAAACCTCTCCCTATCTCTCCCCTAGTCCACTGCATGCACCCTCACCTACACCATTACGACTTCTGCCACCTCTCCCAACCTAGTGAAATCCATCTTCAACACTTCTTTCAACTCCTTCAGCACAAACCCCCTTCAGCCCGCTCGACAATCCCCTGGAAATCTTCCTTTCTTCCAAACCCCTTTCATAAACGACCCCCCTCAGTGACCCCATTCACCACCCTACACCTTCCCCTGCCCCTTACCCTCCTGACTCCACGCCTGCAATCCCCTCTTACATTCTCCCTTTACCCCCTTTCCCACTCCAATCCTCCTCCCTTGGAACCATACATCACGCGCCCTCCTTTCTGACCTTCAAAGAAAACTCAGAGCCTCCCCATCCCATCTTGAAATTAGAGACAGCTCACCCTCCCCTAACTACCTTTTCCCTTCTACTTCCACCATCTCTCCCACTCCCTTCACTTCCTACACTCAACCTTATTCACACTGCAATGCCCAATTGGGGCCCCACCAGGGGATCCATACCCTGCCCTCCACAACACCAAAAAGGCACTCCGTAGCCCGCCTTTCCGGGGCAAACAACACCTGCCCCTGCTCCTTACTCTCATGCATCCTCATTATCACCAGATCTGTCGCCAAAAAGCGCATAACATATACAACCTCATTTCCTCAGAAAATCCAGGCACCCCTTTCATCACAGAAATCTGGTTCTCTGATGACTCCCGACCCATTGCCCACAAGGCAATACCCCCAGGCTACACACTCATCGGCCATAACAGAACTTGCAGATCAGGCGGGATCGTCATCCTCCACAAATCACACCTCTCCATCTCGCACTCTGAGCAACAAGCGTGCAATGCAGACTGTGACTCAGTCCCTGTGAAATATCTCATCAACCCATCTCTTACACATAGCTTTTTACTGATCTACAGACCTCCTGGCAACTACCTCCTACTCAACCCCAGAAAAACTGAAATCATGATCTGCGGGAAGACAGTCTATTCCCCCAACCCAGCCCTTGCCCATCCTCCCTAGGTCCTCCCTGTGCCGCATCCAATGCAGTAAAGAACCTGGGATGCACCATGGAGACTTGTGCCCAAACCTTGCTATCTACACCTCTGCATTCTAAGACGTATCTTGTCTTACCTCATAACCTCATAGTCACTGCGATCATGACCATCGTCTTCTTCAGCCTTCACTATGCCAATTCTTTTTACCTGGGTGCCCCACAATTCAACTCGGAAAGCTCCAAGAGGTCCAAAACACTGCAGCTAGGCTCTTCCTGAACCTTGGCTCCAGAGAGCACATAACATCCACCCACCGCGTCCTCCACTGGCTCCCTGTTTGGCGACGGACCGCTTTCAAAGTCATGTGCCCCCCACAAGACAGGCCCAGTATATCTCCAAAAGAAAGTACTCCATTACCAACACAACCGAAACTTTCGATCAGACACCAAACCCATGCCTCACTATGGGTTATTCAAGCAGCTCTCAGGTAGGCTGGGGCAGCAATGAACCTGCAAATAAAATGTACCGAGACAAGAGAAAAACTCCAGCAGACAACAGGACAGAATGCACGCCAATTCTACGAAACAAGCCAGAGCACAAGGGTATGTATCAAGCTCCTTCCGTTTTTCTTGCTTCTTACTTCTAATCCTTTTCCATTAATACAAATATATTACATTACAGAGCTTCTGAAAACGTTCATTGGGAAGACTGAATGTACCATATGTAAGTGCTGTTTAACCTAAATCTCAAGATTTAGTAACACTTGTTAATGAAAACGTTTTCGTGAATCTGTATATACTCTGCAATATAAGTTATACATGTTATAAGTAAAATGTAATTGTACTGTATTTATCACACCTCATATAGTAAATTGTAAAAAGTATGAATTAATCTACACAAACACACACTTCAATATTGTTACTATACTGTTTTGGAAAACATTTAAAGAATACAATAGGACATTTTAAGCATTAGACAGTAACATATTGTGTATGGAACTGTTCTTTACATTTAGTATTATAGAATAACATTTGACTTAAAAACAAAAAAAGGACTAACATTGAAGCACATGACAGTGCACGGAGGAAGTGGGTTTTAAGGAAAATGACAGCTTCTTTGCTGCAGCAGCGTGGTGGCTTAGTGGATAAGGATATGGACACAAGTCCCGGAGCTCGTTAGTTCGAAAATTATTTTTTCTTTTATGACATTGTTTGGCATGTAGTGACATGCACATCTGAGTTTTATTTCTCAATTATGACATTTTTTGGCATTGCATGTGTCACCTGCCAGTGGCACGTGTCACTTGTAGAAGGGACATGCAGTGGTATGTCACATGCCATGTTCGGCTCTTACCGCTAATGGGGCTTTGGGCACTTGGTGAAGGAGACGCTAGGAATTGCACAGACATTGAAGGTCTGGCAAAGGGGGCAGAGCAATTCGGGGGTATCATTAATGTCATGCTCGAGTGTCCGTTACTGGACATAGCTGCCTATTGTCAAATTCACATTTCTGACATACAACCCGTCCAGATTTTTGTCGAAAGCATTCCAGGTGTATAAATTGTGCACATTACCACTTGTTTTGTCTTTTGAATACGTTTTGGAGCACATATTAACTTAAGTTTCAACCCCATTCTCTCCACTTCAACTGGTTGTCTAGCATAGGTGCTCCTGGGTGCAAATGTTTGGGTGCACTGGTGTTAACGTTGTCGGCTTGCAACCTGAAAGATTTCCTCTCTTCCCCATGGCCCTGAGGGGTAGCTTATTGTAGCTTATTGTGGTGCAAAGTGCTATAGAAGGAACACAGCTTGATGTAGTCTTATGGTAACAGTCAAAGCATAGTGATGTGACAGAGGGGCGTCAGCTTGTCTATGTAGAAAGACAGGCACTTGATCTTTCCCTCTCTAGCTACCGTATTTGTTTCCACATTCCCTGCTGCCTTTCAGATAGTCTAATTAACTCCGCCTGCATCTGTAGTTTAGGCTATATATGCTCTCGCTACAGATGACGTATGCATTCCTATACTCTGATAGCCTGTTCTCATGTAAGACACCGCCCTTTATCACCATGAACTAAAATAAACTCTGAACCGTTTTGACCTCAAGGTGCTGGGTCTGTTTCAATTTCCACATGCTACTTTTACTATTCCATCCCCTTACCTATTATTACCAACAACATTCACAGGATGGACCACTCACACTGACTGACATGGCATGAGAGAAAATACATCCCAGATTAACAACCACCATTTGGAGTATGGAGGCAGCTTTGAGAAAGAAGCAGACTAGTGATCAGTATTAGCTTTTTAGCTAATGTCAATTTGCATTTGATTTACGGAAAACACATTTGGAAAAAGCTTAATTACAAGTCCCAGAAATGTAAAATGCTGTTGAAAGAACAGCCATGGCTGGATGGGAGTTGTCAGGCTTATTGTGGGACCCCTTCTCAATGCTTAAAAATTCGTTGGAATGTACTCCCTCATTATAGATCTATTTAGTTAACCAATTTCAAGTGAAAGTTACACCATTCATGACTTCCATTCTCGCATAAACTCTCAAACCTGCTTACTTAGAACTGCATTTCCATTAGGAAAATTAAGCTTCAACATTGAGCAAGATGTCTATAATACTGCTGTACGATATGGATAACAAGTGCACAATAAAGAACAACTGAGGAGATTGAATAACAGACCAAGCCTGTGAATGGCTAGGAGAAACAGGGAAAGGTCAGTCACAAGCCAGTGTACCTAGCTCGGCCTATTAGCTCATTTGACAAAATTAATACGATTCTGTTGGAAGATATTATCTGACATGATTTTATGACTGCCTTAGGCCACCAAGGTTGTTAATGCTAGATATGCCTAAACCGTTTTTTAGAAGTTCTTACTCATAAAAATGTATTTGGTTGGACAATAATTACGTTTATTTAAATTTGCAAAAGGCCATTCTGTTATTGATGTACATTTTATAAAATGGTTAAAGAATCGTTCTCATCTTTTTTTCCCTGCGAATTTCTTCTGCAATGTTGGTTTGGTGGGTTAACGTTCCCACTGCAGTGATTTATGTGAAACCTGCAGCCAACTCCCTGCTCCCGATTCTTTACCCACTGAGCTATGCAAAGGATTCACAGGCTTTCAAAGCTTAAGATAAAGCTTCCAGCAACATCTTTACACCCACTTTTAAAACGAATAACATTTTAAGAAATTAAATAATCAGTGCCATTTACTGACCTGGCAAGAGTGTTAATGCACTGCTTGTTAAAATCTGAAGAGCTTCACGGTCAATGGCTCCAATTTTGTCAGAAGCAGCTCATCTTTTCATCATGCCCAGGTGTAAAATTTTGTGAAATGTAATTTTCAGCCTAACATAATTTATTTTCATAATTAAGATTGCCTTTTCAAAACTGAAATATACGTACTTACAAATTGCTCTACAGTTTTCAAATTGATAAAAAGGGGAGTGTCGAGGGGATGAGGCTTAAAGTCTGGTTTGTGGTTCAAACAAAAGGTGTCAACCCTAAGTGTAAGGCGGAATTGAGGAGCACAAATTCATGCCCAGCACAGTATAATCTTAGCGAGAGTTGGGGCGACCCAACCCCCACCCCCTCCCACTCCCCCCAAGCAGCACATTGGAGAAACCAGGTAAGGAGAGACACGTCTCCATAGCTCTTAAGTTTCCCATGGCTATAGGTGTCCTGTTTTTGCTGGAATTCCAGGACTTGTAGTGTTCCTACATTTCAAAAGGGGAAAAAAAAACTACACGTCCCAGAATCCCAAGGGGAAAAAAATAGGACTTTCACGTCCGGCCACGAGGTACTTGAGTGCTCTGCGGCTCGTGATACCAAATTCCCACCCACCTGAAGGCGCAGACTAACAGTGTAGAAGAGGAGTCCCTGTTGGGAGAGAGCGGGAGCGGAGGGTAAACGTAGCACTCACGTTATCGGCTGTCAGCTCACTTTAGACAGACACATGCCATTGCTGAGCATATTAATATTAATTCCTTTTAAAATCCAAATTGTGAAAGTACGCGTAAACCATTATAAACTTTACATTTTGAAAGCCGATGCGTGAATAAAAGAGATAAGTACATACCCGTGGTGCAATCCACACTGCTGTAAACTGCTTCTTCCGCCTTTGAAACGATGTCCTTTCCCATTGGCCAGTTTAGCATGCAGTCTGTTAGTTGATTGGCCAGAGGCATCGAGCCCCCAGGATTCTCTTCTGTCAACAATCAGAACAAAGATGGCGGCTTCCAGGAGCTGCATTGCAGGCGAAGTTAGCGCGACTAGCTTCCAGAGAAACAAGGACGGGCAAAGCCAATAGTTTTGGCATTTGCTAATGTCCATTGCAGTTTGCATTTATAGTTATAGGAAGCAAGGCGGATACAGCAAACCCGCAGAGATGGATGCAAGAAAGGATGCAGGGATAGAAGTTTGAGAGAGATAGAGACTATGTAAATAAGGATGCCAGTGGGAGAGTGGGGAGATGCGACAGAGAGAGGATAATAGCGGCATTGTAATTGGAAATAGTATGAGTAATTAAGATGCCCTGGGTGTTCCTTAGTTACCATTAGCATATTTTTTTGTTGAAAAGTAATCTGAACAATACATGTGTTGTAATTTTTATTACAGCAGGAATGTTGTTTTTAGTTATTGTTCTGTCACACCATAGATTGCGACTTCATTGCAGGATGCCTCATTCAATTTAAAACCGCTCTTGTTTTCACCCATTCTGAAGAAAAATAAAGGTAAGCCGTGTTTTATAAAAATGGAAACCTCAAATGATAGCATTTATCCCTTCCCATTTCCAATGGCATGGCCTTTTCTCGGCGAACTTGTAATGCATTTGCTTTGAAATCATACATCCAAACTAAAAAGTAGGCTTCTTCCCTGGTTGCTTCATTAACAATCTTTAATATTTTAGTTTGATGGAGAGGCATTGAGCCTTTGGCAGTATGATTTTACAGAGGGGCTCATGGAGGCTGGGAGTTGTCTGAGTGCATGCAAGATCGAAGAAATGCCAAAGGGGTGTGTGTGTGGCACACTTAACATTGTGGTCAGGTTGCAAGATGCATATCTCATATATGCCCCTGAAAGGTGACAAAATCGGGCATCACACTGTGTGCTCCATCTGATGGATCTAGAGGATGGAGTGATGGATAAATAGAGACACGTTATCAGTCGGGGAAAGGAGGGACAGATTAGTAGAGACACCAGCGAGACAGGGATGGGTAGAAGGAAACAGGGGAGAGCTCCAGGCAGAGCGAAGAGATATTGAGATGAACATGATGAGATGCATCAACCAAATTGTGCTAGAGAGTGTACCAACCATCACATCATTCCCAGATTCTAACTGTCATCGCTCCATTGCTTACATGCTGTTATCCCTATCCCCAGAAACTATACTTCCACTCTTGGAGGATGGACAGAAAATGAACGAGGTAAGGATGGAGCCAGAGGGTGGAGATATTTAAACAGAAAGTGAATAGATGGCAAGGGAGGAGAAGCTGAGGAGACAGAAGAAAGTAGGTTGGAAACAGGACAGAAGAATGGACACAGAGGATGATGCAGGTCTCTATTCTCTCGCCCTGTTATTCAGTCTAGGCTTGGAACCCATAGCTGATCTAGTCAATGCTATGGGTGTGTCTGCCCATCAATATACTGAGGATACTCAGCTTTACATATGTGGGTGTCTGGGTGCAATATTCAGCTGTTGACTGGCAGCATTAAGAGGAACAAGCAGGGAATGGCAAAACATTTTGTAAAACTTACTACCAACATGACAGAAACAACAGTGTAAACTGCCGACTCCATTGTAGATACCAGGTTTGGCAGGGATTGGAAGCGTATGGTGCTGTTCTTTTCTTAGCCTTGCCTGCCTAGTCTTAGCAGGTTAGGTTTAGCTTTGAATGTCTTCACCTTTGACCGGGAGGTTCGGGTATTTGTCCTTTCTAGCATGGATGGTGGGACCATTGACCTATTTGGCCTTCATCGGTCTACCCGTGCCAAGTTGAGGGTGGTCCTTTGTGGTGCCACCAGGCTGAGGCAGGTGCAGGATTTTTAATCATATCACTCCAGTATTAAAACATCTGCATTGGAAACCACTTGTGGCTTGGATTCAGTACAGGGTACGCTGGTAGGCTTAGAAGGACGTCCACATGGGGGCAGCCATTTATTACATTGAGAAAATAAGCATCATGTGGGTGTTCTCTAGGGCTTAGGCATATGAATACTTTACGAATGGGGGTGCACTCTGCAAAGCTGCCACCCTTAAACACTCTTTATTTGGCAGTGCTCTGCATGTGTGCAATCTTTAACCCACAGACGTAGGCCTGCTATGATAATATTGTATACATCTCTTTAAACCAGGCTCTGAGTTAGGTTGGGGAGCGTCTGCAATTTGGTTAGTCTGCTTCTGTGTAATTGGATTTTGATTTTCTTGTATCTTTTAAAAGTTGCACAGAGCTCTGACATCTATGTGTTTTGTACAAGCTCAACCGAAAATCGAACCAAATAAGATGGCGGGTTGGAAACAAGATAAGGGGATGGGGGGGCACTACAGAGCCCGGCCAACATGGCAGTTTCCTTCTGAGCTCCGTGCAAGGCTCTTGTAAATCCTGACAAACGGCCGCTTCTGAAGCAGTTCAACCGCCAGAACGGCATGGTGGAGTGCAGCTGAGCCCCCCCTTCCTGAAGCCTGCAAACTGGAGTGAAAGTGCTGGCTGCTGTTTCCATATGGCACCCTTGCATGTACAGCAGACACGAGGAGGAGCCGGCAGGAGGAGGAGAGTGCTCGGTCCTTGGCCTGGTCGCGACAACATAACTGCGTGCAGTGGATTGGGCAACCACGAGGTGGAGCGGCCCGATTGGGGCAGCAAATAAAAGGCAGTGCGCAAGAGGCACGAGACGTGCGGACGGCCCGGGAGCGGAGGCAGTTCGGAGCCCACCGACAAGAACTACAGCCACCTGGTGCCCTGAGCGGGGAAGGTGAGAGGCGGGGGGGGAGTGTCGCGTAGCACAGGGCCTTCTCCCCTGCCCCTCTGAAGAAGCACCACGCAACGCCCCCTGCGCGGTGATGGCAACCCCGTGACTCCATACTCTGCAGTTGGGAGCAGAGACAGTTTGGAGCCTGCACCCCCCCCGCCAAGAGCACTTGCACTGGGTGATAAATGCCCACAAAGCATGGGAGAGGCCCAGAGGCGGGCACACTCTGATGGGGATGCTGCACGGCACCTGGACACAGTGCTGAGAGATACTGGCATGGAGGTAAGTGGGGACCCAACCCCCAGGCTGTAGCCGGCGAACAGGGCGGCCTTGAGTAAGCTGGAACACGGGGGATCCCAGGCAGAGAGTGCAGGAGAGGCAACAAGACTGGTGGCTGGACTTGGAAGACAGGCGTGCCCGGGGAAGATCCTCATGGTTACTGAGCTGATGAAGGGTGGCCTCAACAATAAACTTGGCCTTCCATTGTGACGTATTACCCATTCTCCTGGAATAGGGGGTTGGCTGGCTGGCTCCCTCCCTTGTGGCCCAGGGTTGCCCAGAGATGCCAGTGGGAGATACTGAGTCCTCGTGGGTCCCACTGGAAGGGCCCAACTTTACTTTAGCTGGAGTGTACCACGCGACCAGCGAGCAGAGCGTGCGCAGCGGCAGAAAACTCAGACGTCTCCGCCCGCAGCGCTGGGCCCAGTGCAGGCCCATGACTTTACTGCGTCTGGATCCACTGCCAAGGCATCACCCGCGGTCCTTCACAGGGGTCAAGAGGCGACTGAGGGATCACAACATCCAATACTCTATGCTATTACCGGCAAAACTCCAAATCCAGCATGGGGGGAGAACACAATTCTTCACATCGCGAGCGCCTTCCTGTACGAGATCGGCGGGCACTCTCCCTGCAATAACCCAAGGCCTTAAGGGGACGATCGAGAACGGGGTCGAGAGGACCGGAGAGATCCGGGATGAGGAGTCTCAGGTCGCTTGGAAATAAGAAGGGTTATGCGAATAGTTGCACAATGCCCGTTGACACTTTAATCCTTAGTTAATTTGCCTTTGTTTGTTCATATACCACCTAGCGGTGGTGGAGCCTTGCAGACTTGGCCTGGCACTAGCGGCCCGAACACGGCAACAGTATGGTTCATGGTTGGGGGGCCAGGATGGAGTTAACGGATGGGTTGGGGGTTGCCCGTGGGGGAGGGAGATTTGGGAGGGTAAGGGTAGGGGGGGTGGCTGTGGATTATTTGGGTCGGGGGAGTAGTAGGCTAACTGGAGGGGGGAGGGGATTTAGGTTGATCCAGGTTCTCAGGAGTCCGGTTCTCGTCAGTACATCTCACCACTAAATCCGATGGAGCAGTCAGATCACAAATAGAATAAAGGTAAAATGGGGGGCACCCCTCCCAATGAAAAGACACTCAGGGGATCACTGGGATTCCGGGTAGCAACATGGAATGTTAGGGGGGGACATCCCCTCCAAGAGTTGGAGGGTTGCGCAGTACCTTGAAAGGCAACAGAGCGATGTGGCCTTTATCCAAGAAACCCATCTGACCCCCTCTCCCGAGAACAAGTGGAGCGCCAACTGGGGATGTCACAGATATTTCTCCTGCTATTCGTCTTACGCCAGAGGAATCGGCATCCTGATCGGCAGAGGCATCAAGTTTCCCCTGATCTCAACTGCGAGGGACGACGATGGGTGGGCACTTTTGGTACATGGGGTCCTCGAGGACGCATCGGTGGCCCTGGTAAACTTCTAGGGCACCAATGTGGACTGTCCCTACGCGTTCGACTGGGTCATGGTACACTTGGTTCAGTGTCAGGGCACCACCATAGTGTGGGGGGGAGATCTGAGCACGGTGTTGGACCCCTGCCAGGACAGGACCGGAGTGGGACAGGGCAGCAGCCCAAGGCCTACAGGTACGGGAAATATATAGGACATACAGGCTTATTGACGCTTGGAGACACCAACACCACCGGGACTATACGTACCACTCCTGGGTTCATGGCTCCAGCTCCAGACTCGACTATCTGATGGTGTCCCCGGAGAGGGGTTCCACTGGGGAGACTGTCAGATACTCCCGCGGGCTCTCTCCGATCACACTCCCGGTGATCTTGGACTGTGGACTGAGAAGGCCAGGGGGAGGAGGTTAATCCTGGCTCTGCAAGACATGGTGTTCTGCCAGGAACTGCGAGGAGACATTCAATCCTACCTCCAGGATAACGAGGACTCCATCTCTTCAGTCAGGATTCTCATTAGAGGGGTGTGCATGCCCAGGGAAAACTGAATTCTCTGTGGAATTAGAAGGGAACTCAGGAGGGGAGAGGTCAGACTCAAGGAGCTACAAAGTGAATATGCAGAGTCATCAAACTCACGTACCCTGGCACAGTTACAGGTGGAGCTCGACAAGTTCATTGCCAATGCCGATCATGAGATTCGGTTCTTGTCCTGCGGCTGTCAAGTGCGGCAATATGGTGAGGGACAGAAGCCGAGGGCATTGCTGGCAAGACTGTTGGCTGCCGACATACAACTCCCCCACGTGAAGTATGTGACAGACCCCCCTGGCTAAACCTGTGTGCTCTGAGGAGGGTATTGCAGCGGTGTTCCGATCCTTCTATGAGTGTTTATATAGATCTAAGAACTCGCAGGATTTAGAGACGCTGCAGCGCCACCGCAAGGAAGTGGCACTGTACTGGGTAGAGGCTGACCGCCATGAACCTCTCGAGCAGACAATTTCCTTGGAGTAAATCCTAAAGGTAATTAAAGAGCTTGTTGCTGCGTGGAAGTCATCGGGCCAGATGGCTTAACTGGTGAGTTTTACAAAGCCTATGCCCCTATCCTGGCTCCGATACTCCTCCGGGTATATGAGGAGTCACTCACGTCAGGATCACCCACCCCCCACGTTGTGAGAGGCCAATATAGTATTGAATCACAAACCAGGGAAACTCCCCGAAGACTGTGCCTCCTATAGGCCAATCTCTTTGATTAACCTCGACAGCAGAATATTCGCCAAAATCCTTGCAAACATGCTGCTTCCATTGATGCCCAGACTGGTGCTAGCAGATCAGGCGAGCTTCATTCCCCGGAAGAATAATACATTCAGGCTCTGCCGCCTTTTCGGGGTCATGGGGGCACTCGACTGCACATCTCAGGTGATTGCAGTGTTTTTAAATGCCAAAAAGGCCTTTGACTCTGTCGAATGGACTTACTTGTTTGCGGTACTCCAGAAATTTGGACTGGGCCCCTATTTCATTAAGATGGCTCCCTTTTATACAGCAACCCCTCAGCGAAAATTTTTGTCAGATGCGCGAGATCAGCCGGCTTTGAGATGGGGAGCGGGACCCGACAGGGATGCCCTCTTTCCCTGCTCCTGTTTGCCTTGGCAATGGAACCGTTTGCAGCGATCCTAAGAGAGCGACCCATTCAAAAGGGGCTCAGTCTCAGCCCACACAGGTTGATCATATCTCTCTACGTGGACGATCTAGCCCTTACAGCAGTAACCCGGAGGACAATCTATGCCTTGTGATGAGGGAAGTGCTGCGTTTTTCAGGCCTGAGAATCAACTACATTAAATCTGTGGTATTTCCGCTAACGGAAGGAACTGTGGAGTACAGAGACGAGTTAGGCCTCATGTGGGAGATGGCGGGAGTTTGGTACTTGGGAGTACTGGTGTCGCGCGATTGGGAGGAACTATACCACGATAACTATGGGAGGGCGACTGAGAAACTTCAGGAGGCGGTGGCTAGATGGCGGATGCTTCCACTCACACTAATTGGGTGGATCTCAATTGTTAAAATGATCATTCTCCCCAAATTTCAATTTCTCTTCCTCAATTTCACCCTGCTGCTGTCGGGCGGCTTCTTTCGGCGACTGCAAGGGCCTGTCCTTGATTTAGTATGGGTAGGGAGGTCCAGCGAGCGTGGCCTGCACGATGCTGACACAGCTGACAGCGAGGGGGGGCCTGGCTCAGCCCGATCTGGAGCGCTATTATTGGGTAGCCCAGGCGCACTTCCTGGGACACTGGTATGCCACGCAATTTGTAAGACCGCATGTATAAGTGGAAAGGGCATTGGTGACCCCCCTATTTACTCCTGGCGATGATCCAGGGCAAGACGCGGGTGACACCCAACACTCTAAATGTGGTTAAAATTACTTGTGCGGTTTGGAAAGAAATTGCAGGGAGGGTGGCCCCACCATTCTGTATTCACCCATCCTTCCGAGGGTGGGCCCCACCATTCTGTATTCACCCATCCTTCCAGCGCAACACATCCCCGGCTTACTTATAACCAATGAATGGGTATATATCTTCAATGGCCCAACAAACTGAAGATTGAAAACCTCGGCAACCTGTTCCTGGATGGGGAGTTCCTCACAGCCCAACAGGCAAGGGAGTGGGGAGTGGTACCTCGGCGCGGGATGTGTTTATGTACTTCCGACTGTGACGTGCATTTAGGGCTCTCCTACTTCTTTCCCGACGCAACCCTTGGTGTGGCCGCTACTGCAAGGGGTGATTCAATCACAAGGGGCAGGCACCTGGTCTCATAAATCTATAATGGCTTGCAGTCAGAGATACCCTGGGAGGGAGGAGCCCCGAGGAGGCAATGGGAGATAGCATGGGGGAAACCATTAATGATGAAGACTGAGTGTATGTGTTGAAACAAACTCAGAAAGACTCCCTAAATTCCAAATACAAGCTAATACATTTCAGCTTCCTGCACCAGGTCTATTATACCCCTCCCATGCTCCATAAGCATTTTCCCGATACCCCAGCCATATGCGGCAGGTGTGGTTTTGCCCCGTTGTGGTTTCTCCACTTAGTGTGGGATTGCCCATGGATGCATGCGTTCTGGTCGGGGGTGCTCACCAAAACCTCTCTGATTGTAATCCTCCTCCCCCTTGAGGGTTTTGAAATCCGTCTCCTCTTCCTCTAAATCCATTCCCTCTACCATGTGGCCAAAAAAAGCTTGACTTGCTGCAATGAACCAGTAGAGATATACAAAAGATCCTGGAGGGAACCCTGTTCTGCATCAATTCTTTAAAAAATACTGGACAGATTCACACCAAATCACCAAAAGGCACATCTGCAACTCCTTGTGCCCAACCTACAACCTATTTCGAATTTGGAGCAAACGCATCCAGCTGTTTTTGTTCTGCGCTTGTTCAATGAATGCACATTTTTACCTATGTGAAAACCTGCCTATACAAAATGTGAAAAATGTCCCTTTCTCCAATGCTTTATAACTTTTAAACCGTAGGAAGAATTTGCACCAAATGTTCTTATTTTGGGGTGGGGGGGTCCCAGGCAGATAAAATCTCAAAATATCAGATACATCAAATGAGTCAAAAGCTATTAGGAATATAATATTTGTAAAGTCAAGGAATCATAGATTTCACCTTAACAATAGGGTGACGAATAGACCCAGGAAACAATAGGCCTATCAGCTTGATAAATTCAGACAGTAAAATATTGTCAAAGATCTTGGCCAAAAGGCTGGAGAAGATTTTACTCAGGTTGATACATCAGAACCAAGCTGGTTTTATTAGGGGTAGAGTCTCAGCAATTAATATGAGGAGATTACTACCCACCCTGGAGGCGTGTCTGAAAATTGCGCTAGATTCAGTGGTCCTGTCTCTTGATGCTGAGAAAGCATTTGATAGAGTGAGGTGGGATTTTTTGTTGTACATGATGGAGAGAATGAACTTTGGAGGGGAATTTCTGAAATGGATCAGGGTGTTATACACTAGGCCCACAGCAGAGATTAATACAAATGGCCAGCTTTCCGAGAAACTTGAGTTGCAGCATGGGACACGTCAGGGGGGACCGCTATCCCCTCTACTCTTTGTGATCTCTTTGGAACCTCTGGCAGAAGCGGTAAGATCAGATGCTAAGATTGAGGGAGTCAATTACAATGGGGTGTGTCAGAAGGTCTGGCTATATGCTGACAACCTGTTAGTGCTGCTACAGAAGCTTGGAACATCGATTGAAGAACTGATGAAGGTAATTGAGGATTTTGGTCTAATATCAAACTATAAAATCAATTGGACCAAATCAGAGGCTTGCCATGTTCAAACTCTACGAGCAATATATTAGTTAAGAATTTTGTTTTTAAATGGTGTCCATCCAAGATTAAATGCCTCGGCATCTGGATCAACGAGAATCTGAAGGAGATGATGAGTACTAATATGGATTTGAATATACAAAAGATAAAATCTGAAATTAACTGTTGGTTTGCACTCAATCTGTCATTAAGTGGTAGAGTCAATGCCATAAAGATGTTACTCAGCTCCCCTATTTAGGCTATTCCTGAGTACACACAGGACAAGTGCCACATTACTACCACTAAAAACATCACCAGCCCTAAAATAAAGGGAGCTCTGATCAATGCCAGATCACTATTAGCTCACGCTACAGAAATTGCCGATCTAATCCTCAATGAAGACCTTGACTTCCTTGCCATTACTGAGACCTGGTTGCACCCAGCAGCAGGACCCATGATTATGTTGGCAGTCCCAGATAATTACTCCATCCTGAAACAAGATCGTCCTAATTCCAGAGGAGGAGGTGTTGCCATTATCCACAAATGCAGTCTTACCATGAGACTAGCAACACCCACCATCGTCCCATCGTGCGAAACACTATCAGTCAAAATCCCACTTACCAACACCCAAACTCTCAACATCCACCTGATTTACCGCCCACCAGGCCCCATTGGTACTTTCGATGAAGATATTAATACCATCCTCTCCAGTAACCTTACAAGTTCTACCCAAGTTCTCACCCTGGGGGAATTCAACATGGGCTACAATGATCCTGAAGACCATTCCGCCAGCACCATAGTCAACACTCTCTCAGAACTAGGTTTCACGCAAAGAAGTATGGCACCTACACATGACAAAGGCAGAACACTCGATTAGGTGGCCGATTACAACTGTCTAGCGAACATTACAAACACCTCACCCCTAGCCTGGACCGACCACCAACTGGTTTCGTTCCTGCTCTCTACTGACAGACCCCACCTATTTTCAGGGCCCCACCCACCCTCACAAGAAATAAGAAAACATGACCGCTGAAAGACTCATCCCAAACCTACTCCCTACACTCAATTCACTCCCAGACAACCTAGACCCTGAGACCTTGGTTGAAGAATATAATAAGATCATGGCCACCTCGCTGGACCTAATTGCCCCCCTCAAGCTGAGACCCAGCAAACCAAATACACACCTAAACAAATGGTACACCCGATTCCTTAAAAATTTAAGGCAGCAAAAAAGGAATTGTGAGGCCACTTGGAAAAAATCCCCCTCAGCCGTGAATTGACTCAAACTTTCCAAACTAGCCACACTCTACAAGAAAGAAATCTACCTGGCTAAACGAACCTCCTTTCACTCTTGCATATCCTAAGCAAAATCAAACATGAAGGAACTTTTCTCCATCCTTAAAGAAGTTGAAACCCCCATAGTACCTCCTGACACCTGTACTAAAGACAAAAACTGGTGTTCAGAAATTCAAAGCGCCCTAGCTAACAAAATCGCGACCCTCCAAAGTAAAATGTCCCTCAACGACGCTCTTCCCTCAAAAACACCAGACACGCCCACACTCACAGATCTCCCTCGCTTTAACTTCTCTAAAGTCACGATTCTCGAAGTAGAAAAAATCATCTTGTCTCTGAAACCCTCCAACTGTCAGGGAGACCTGTGCCCAGCACAGCTCATTAAAGATGCCGCCCGTGACCTCTCTGCCTTCATCACGAAACTGATTAATGCCTCCTTCGCCACTGGCTCTATCCCCACTAATCTGAAACAATCCTGGGTACTTCCACTATTAAAAAAACCCACACTCGACCCAGCTATGCACACTGACTACAGACCCATAACGACCATTCCCTTCCTACTAAAAATCCTGGACAAGTTCTCTTATGTACAGATACAGAAGCATTTGGAAGAACACCATCTATTAGGCTCTAAACAATCAGGGTTCCGCCCTCAACATGGAACCGAAACCGCCCTCATTGACTTGAAAGCTCAGATCGATACGCTCAGAGACAACGGGCAAGTTGCCCTACTCCTCCTCCTCGATCTGTCTGTCTGCAGCCTTCAACCTGGTCGATCACTCTGTCCTATGCACACACCTCCACACATCAGCTCACTTCTCGGCCGAGGCCATCACCTGCATTACCTCTTTTCTCAACGGTAGAACCATGAGGGTCTTCTCACCTACTGTGGTGGCAGACCCCATTCCCATCACCTGTGGCGGCCCACAAGGCTCCTGTGTCTCACCCACCTTATACAACATATTTACCAAGCCCCTTTTCGATGATTTGGGTCATCTCAGTATCACCTACACTAACTATGCAGATGATACCCAGATCCTCCTTCCGCTTTCAGGATTTGGCCTTGCTAAATATGGTGTACATCATCATCCA
Source organism: Ambystoma mexicanum (assembly GCF_040938575.1). Lineage (NCBI taxonomy): Eukaryota > Metazoa > Chordata > Amphibia > Caudata > Ambystomatidae > Ambystoma > Ambystoma mexicanum. The sequence goes on along the minus strand of NC_090934.1, from coordinate 684,443,110 downwards.
GGCATGGATGGCCCTACATGGACTATGCCTGAATGATGATAAAACTGAACTCATCATTCTAGGCACCACATCCAGCCTAAAGAAACTTGTCCCTGTGTACAACTCTTTCATAATGGAGGGCAACAACATTAAAGTTGGACAAGAGGTCCAAACTCTGGGCTTTTACCTGGACTCTAATTTCTCCTTCAGAAGACACGTGAGCTCCCTGGCCTCCTCCACGGCATATACGTGTAAATTAATCTGCACAGCTAAACCATTTCTGTCTGATACTAGCTGCCTTACCCTTGCTAGAGCCCTTATTCTGTCCCGCCTAGACTATTGTAACGCCCTCTATCTAGGATCATCCAAGACTACCACTAGCAAACTACAAACTCTCCAGAATAATGCCCTCAGAGTGGCTCTGGACATCTCCAGAGGAGAGCACATCTCAGGATTTAGCGAACAGAACTGGCTATCCATCAATGACAAAATTCTTTTAAAAACTGCATCGCTCACTCACAAATCCCTCAATAACGCTGCCCCTACCTGATAAATAGATTCCACAGACAACCTTCCCTGAGACCCACCAGAACTGCTTACAAAGACTGCCTAACAGTCCCTAACTTTAAACGAGCCACCATAGGGGGCAATAGTTTCCCAGTGAAAGCAGCCAAACTGGAACTCCTTACTTACTCTCAGAGCAGACTTACCCTACCAGAACTTCCGATCTAAGTTAGTTTCTTGGCTGAAAATGTAGGCCATCAAAGATACTCAAGTGACCCGCACAGACTGTAAGCATGTGCGCCCACTTGTCTATATGTATATATTATCTATGTAACTCAGTGTTGATATGTATATAATTTTGCTGTACCTTCCTGTCTTTCTGTATATTCTATGACTATTGTAACTAAGCTTCGCATATTCTTGATAAAGCTGCGCCCTGATACCCTCGGGTACGCTCGCGCATTACAAATAATAAAACAAACTAACACCCAAAAACACCTCTGTTTTAAGCATGATCCCTCTCCCAGTGAGGAAATCAACTTGGAGGAAGTTGGACAGCATACTTCAGTCTTTGCTATGGCAAATTATGGATTAAAATTATGGAAGCTACAGCTTCAGCTACAGCTTCAGTATGATAAAGGGGGTTTGAACATCCCGAATTTTGCGAGATACCAGCAGGCCTTCACGATCCGACATATCAAACTATTTATATCGGATCAAGAGGATGAGTGGGCTAAAGAGGAGGTGAATGGGGCAGGGCCTTTAGACACCTGGGCTATCCCCTCTGCAACAAATAGGGAACGTGTAGCCAGATCTGATTTAACTGAGAGCACTCCAGGTGGTTCTGATTTCTCAGAACCACCTGGAGTGCTTACGAGACAACTACAAAATTGAATCCTGGAAGGTCCGACACTTCTTCCATTTGGTTGAATCCGAATATTAAGATAGATAATAAAATCTTATTCTGGGGTAGCTGGTTCACAGTGGGTATTAAGAAAATTGATGACTTATTTGAGGGGCAGAGATGGAAAACTTTCAGAGAATTGAAGAATGAATAGGAATTGTTTGATGGCTCTTATGGTGATTATAGGAGACTGACTAGAGCGGTGAACTTGCCTACTTTAGACAGATCTAACTTATTGTCCAATCTTAAGAAGATCAGCAACAGTGATCATATGGCCTCTAGGACGTATAATCTCTCAAGTGGGTTCTCTGATGTAAATACGAAGAGTTTGGATTCCTGGTCAACAATTTTGAAGGAAAAAATGACTGGACAAAGGAGAATTGATCTTTGTATGAACATAAAAGGATGTCTTTGAATATAGGGAGAGGGCTCGTCAGGTGAAGATCCTCAATCAAGTATTTTGGACACCAGCTCGGTTGTTTAAGCAAGGCTTAACTGATATGGATATTTGTTGGAGTTGTGGTATGGATTGTGGCACGACGAAACACTTATTCTGAGAGTGCATTATGGTGAAGGATTTCTGGTACGGCATTGCCAAAGTGATGAATAAAGTGTTAAACATAAACATGGACTACAAGTTTGAGACAATGATTCTAGGAAAAACCACTCTGCTAGAGTATTTGAATGGGCATCAAATAACTTGGATTTTGAGAGGGGCCTCTGTGGCAAAAATACTAATTTTAAGGGACTGGAAATTGAAAAATATTATGAGAAGTGACATTTGGTTAGAGGAAATGTATCACATCTGTAATATTGAAAGAGTGGTTTACTCACTGCAGAATCGTTGTTTCGGAAAATCTGGGGGACTTTTTTGAACTTGGACCTGGCTTGAACATGCGTCTCTGGGAGTGGATGGCTGCGAAGATATGTACAATTTTCTATTATTTCTTATATTAATGTTACAGTCATGTAGTTTTAAGTTTGAATAACTACAAGTGTTTACAGAATTTGAAACCATGAGATATGCTCTTTCCTGGAGGGTCAGGGTTGGAGGGGAGATTATTCAAATGTGGTTTTGGGTTTGGTTGTTTGGTGTTTTTTTTTAATGTCTTTCTTTTTTGATTACCTTGCTTCTATGTTGATTTGTTCTTTGGGTTGCAGATACTTCTTGTTGGGGGATTGTTCTTGAATGTTTGTACCTTTGGTGGGGAGGGGGTTTGAAATATATTGGTTTATAAATGTTCTTATGTTTATTCTTGTTGTGAAAACTTCAGAATACATTTGTTTAAAAAAAAAAGAACAAAAAAAATAATAGGGTTACGACTGTCACCCTATAATAGATGCATATATTTACTTTGATGAATCTGGAGTATGCGCCCCTTCTCCCCATAGGGGAGCCACCGACTTTGAGGCTAGGGAGGTGAGCCCACCATACACACCCACCTTAGGCCTCTGGGCAAGTGGGACCTCACTGGGAGTATTCCCCTCGTGGGGACAAGGACTTCCATTACAACATGACACTCCCAGTCAGAACTACCCTTTCTGCATATATGGATGTCAGAAGAGCTGTTGAATTCCCTGCTAAATCTATAAGTAACAAAGATCCTTCTGTGATCCTATTGGCTTCAGGTAATGGTGAATCTCACCTGAGTGCCATAATCATGGAAGGCGACATCATTTCATACATTCGAAAGATGTCTATGATATGATATGATAGGTTATTTATAAGGTGCTTAATACCCAGAGGTTTCTAAGCGCGGACACAGGGATCGAACCTGTGGTGCTCTGTCACCTTGCTTCAAAGGCGAGCACGTTGCCCCTGAGCTATCCTCCTGAGACACCCACAGGACGCAAGCATTTTGTGAATGGCGTGGGAACTCCCACGGTGGGAGGAGAGCAAGTGATATGCAGATGAGAACAAGTGGAGCACCTACGCCCTGGAGGGGCGGAGCTATGTTTAGCCACAAAGCCAGCAGTGATAAGCAGAGCGAGAAACCGGCTAGCTGGAGGCTGGACAGCGGGTGTCTTGATCGAGCAAGAGGCACCAGACAAGTGGAGATCGAGGATTAGAAACACAACTGTCTTCAAGGTTGATATGACCACTGGTGGGCCTGGCAGCCAGAAACCAGCGCCGAGACCCGAGAGGAAAGAGGAGCCCAAGATCCCGAGCTCCCATCGACAGGTGTCATTCCCGCCACGAGAGACATTGGCCAGGATAGAGATGCTACGGACCTGTGGAGGCGAACAAGGTACATGACTGTGGGATTCCAGGAGCACAGAAACCAGCGCAGGTACGAAACCCAGATCAAATTTAACGGCACACGGCCCCATTGAATCAGAACACAAACAATATGAAAATTGTACTGAAAGGCTAGAATAGCAGCCAATACTATGAACAGTTAAGAGAACGTAACAGGCATCCGGTCCCTCTGATCCTTAGAGAAAAGGGATGCAAACAATGTAATACAAGGATGAAATAGCCAACCAAGTACGCCAAGTTAAGAGAATGAGACGGGCACATGACCCTCACTAAAAGATACAGAAACTGTACATTAAAATCCTCAAAATATACACAAGATTAAGTGTGAGGCTCTTCTGCTACACTTTAACATATCTGTTTCTCTGGTCATTCATATTCTAATAGTCTATCGTCCTTCTGGGACATAGTCGCCCTTTTGCAAGTCATTTCGTGAATTTATAGCCAGTCTCCGCAATCATTTCTCCCAGCTGCTGATTGTTGTGGATTTTAATTTGAGATCTAATGCTCCACTCTCTTCTTCTGCCTCTCAGTTTCTTGACACAATGAAGGATTTTGGCTTCGAGAAGCTGGTTGCTGGTTGCTGAGCCCACACACTCTCGTGGTAACTTACTTGATCTTGTTTTCTATGAAGTATCTCTGACTATGATATTTGCCCCTTTCCTATTACCTGGTCTGATCAATTAGTCATTCCTTTTATAATCTGCACCCCATTTGCTTGTTTGGCCCCAGTAGCCAAGACTGTTCCTAAATATTGCTGGGTCTCTGTGGTCAGGGAGTATATTATTGCCTCTTTGGGTTACAAATTCAGTTCAGTGAATTCTGTTGATCTCTTTCCTTTGTCAGGCATTTACCTCAGTGGCCGATTACTTGGCTCCACTGAAATCATGTAGAGTTTGTTCTCGGCCCTTTGAACTCTGGTTGAACAAGAATTTAAGATCCCTTTGGCTTAAGCAAAGTCAATCAGAGCGCAAGTGGCGTTCCGCCTATACTGATGAGGAGAAAAGGAAGTTCCAGATTGCCTCCAAGCAATATAACCTGCCCATCAGAGAGGCTAAATGCTTCTATGCTGACAAGATGACCCGGGCCCTGAATCAACTTAAAGAGCTTTTATCTTTAGTGCGGTGACTATCTGCAAAGTTTACATCCTTGGTTGGGATCACTCCCTCCCAGGTAATGTGTGACTCTCTCCGAATTCTTCATCAACAAGTTTGTAGACCTTAGGAAGAATATCTTGCTAGGGGGGCCCAGAACTGGCGCTCCGCCGGCCAGTCTCTTAGTAGTACCCCCTGCCTGCCTTTGGTCTTCTTTCCCGGTATTCAACTCTGCTGACATCACATTAGCTACTGGCTGTCTCAAGTCTGCCTCCACGTTTAAATCTCTCCCTTGCTCTGTTCTTAAGGAAATTATGCCATCCATCTCTCATCTGGTGACTCAAGCTATACATCTTTCTTGCTCCACATGCTCTATCTCTGCAGCACTTAAGCAAGCACTTATCATTCCTCTCTTGAAAGAGCATTGTTTGAATCCTGCCATTCTTGCAAATTTCCACCCCATTTCTCTTTTTCTCTTTCTTATGAAGCTGCTCAAATTTCTGATCTCTCCTTTATTAAGTTCTTTTCTGGAGAGTTCTGATTTCCTTGACCCTTTTTAGTCAGGGTTTTGTCTGGGCCAGGGCACACAGAGTGTTCTGTTGTTGGTGGTGGACGACTTCAACCGGTTAGTTGATAGGGGGAGTTGGAGCTCCTGATTCTTTCAGATCTATCAGCAGCTTTTGACAAGGTCGACAACTCCCTCCTGCTCAGCTGTCTCTCCTCCGTTGGACTCTCTGGCCTTTTCCTGTCATGGTTTACCTCTTTCCTGGCTGATAGGGGCCAGGTCCTCTTGCTCTCCTCCTTCTATTCCTCTTCCCTTACACTTTCCTGTGGGGTCCCCTAGAACTCAGCCTTGTCCCACACTTTATTCAATGTGTATATCAGCCCCTTGTACCGCTCATCCATTTCTTTGGTATCCATGGATTATAATGAAAAAAATAAAATAACAAATTAAATATTAACGAAAAAATACAGAAAAATAAATACATGGGGTATTGGGGTAAGGGGTTAAGAGGTGTGGAGGTTCGGGGTGGGGTTAGAAGTGTGGGGGAATGGGTTTTTTGGGGGTAGGCCCCCTAATTAAAAAACACAAGTTGATTTGTTTGTTCCTGTTAATATTTAATTTGATATTTTTTGATTTGTTGTAATAACAGAACCATTTCTTTGGCTTCCGCTGTTACTCCTATGCTGATGACAGGCAAATCATTGGTCAGCTGAATTAACCTCTGCCAGACATGATGTCTCAGTTTATGGGTTGTTTGGAGGCAGTCAGAGATTGGATGAGCAGCAATTGGCTTAAAGTGAATGGCGACAAGACTGAGATGCTGGTGTATGGCTCCCTCTTCTGCTTCCCCTTCTTCTTCTCTCTGGACTTCTTCCTTCTGGCCCCCTGAACTTTGCCCCCTTCCCACTCCTGTCTGTGGTGAAGAACCTTGGCTTTCAAATCTCTGCATCTCTTTCCACTGCAGCACAAGTAAGCTCCATCTGCCAGGCTGGACATTACCAGTTTAAAGCTTTGAAATGTCCTCTGTTTTCTTCCTTCCCATTTTCGTGCTCCAGTGGTTGCTGCCCTTATTTTAAGTCATATCGACTATTATAACTCTTTGTTTCTCGGCCAACCTTTATATCTTATTCGCCGTCTTCAAAGCCTCCAAAACCTGGCAGCGCTTCTCGCCACAGGTGTTTCTTATGGTTCTCATATTTCCCCTACGCTCCACTCCCCGCACTGGCTTACTGTTCCCAAGCGCATACCATTTGAATCCTTGTGTGTTGCACACCAGGCCTTTTACTTCCTGGGTGCAGAATTACTGGAAAGCGAAGTTCCCTCCTTATCTTCTGGTGCGATCACTCCGCTCCCAGGAGGCTTGCTTAATTTCAGTCCCTCGGTTTCGTCTGGCTAGGAGTGGTGGGTACTCTTTTCCTATCACAGCAGGCAGACTTTGGAACGCCCTACCACTTCAGTTTAGGACTACCAAAGACCACCTACAGTTTCGACGACAGCTCAAGACTCATCTCTTCTAGTTCCAACTCTTTCTCCTTCGAGTTTCCCTGTTGCATCCTCAGCGTCAAGATTACTTTAGTGTACACATGCTCTACAAATACTTCTAACATAACCTATATTACAGAGGTCCCATGTTGAGATAGAGTACAAAGAATTAGAATACTCTAAAACCCGGACAGCACATTGCATAAATCAGAGGGAGCAGTGTTATTCGACAGGGCAAGAACCCCAAGCTAAATTATATACTGAGAGATAAGGCTTTTGACCACAGAGCTAACCGACGTTTGGGAAGTCCCAAAAACAAGTAAAAACAAGGAACGCTTTCCTTATCAGAGGGAGAGAGAAACCCTTACAGAAGCCAGGTGCTGATTTTCCAAAAAGGTTTTGGTACTAAAATTTTGAAGACCATCTACAAGAACTTTAAGACTGAGAACAAGTCAACTGCAATTGGGCCAGGCAGAAGTCCATACTGAGGCTATGGAACAAACCTCCCTTTTCTTTGGAGTTAGGTATTTTTCTAAAGTGGTAGGGCCAGTTAAATACTTAGGATTCATACAGAAGACCTTTTTTATTTTTGTTAGGTAGGGAACTTACTTCATAGCAATAGGGCTAGTTAGGCATTTTACTTTGTATTTAAATATAACTCACGAATCATGGCCACATGTAGTCCGAGTTCTTCTTCTGGTTCACCAAAATACACACACATATTTGACCTTGGTCAAGGTGCAGTTAAGTTGCACAGATTTAACGTAACAAAAGCCTTGTTGTGGGAAGTCATGGCCAGCTCGACGTTCTCCAGTTGATGTGTCTCATAATGCCATGTCCCCTATGATGGCATTTTGTTTGTCATTGTGAATCCCTTCTCTTATAATATTTTTGTGTTTGCGGGCTTTGCAACGGGAACGTGCCGAGTTAAGCTGGTCATGACTTCCCACATCCACTGAATTTCAAGGCTTTTGTTGTGTTAAATCTGTGCAAGTTAACTGCACCGTAATGAAGGTTTTTTCAGTTAATTTCAAGGGTTTTGTTATATCATGTTCTCCCCCAATGTGTTTCTTTTGGACCCATTAGGTGGCCACAGCATAACCACGGCCTTCGTGCTCACTGGCCAGGGCCATATTGCACCCCTTGACATGTGGACCCAATAGGTTACCCCATACCTCACTGTAGCTGTAAAATTCCACTTTTTTGTATTCATCTCTTTTAACTCTCTCTTTTAATTTGGAAACTTTTTCCCCATAACTGCCGTTTTATTAACAATGGACTACAAATGACCCTGAATATTGAAAACATATTTGTGGTTATTACACATGTGGTGCACTTACAAAAACCCTGAATATTCAAAAATAATCTTGAATATGAAAAAATAACCTTGAATATGCAAAGACGTTCGAGCTCTGAATTTAGTCCCTAGCTTCCACCCACCTTCCAACTCCCCAATTTCACATGATGTCCCTTTTCCCCCTCCCCACCTCTAGCCAGAAGACATTTAATCCTTGTTCCTCCTCCAAATGGCATTTTTTCATCTTTTAATTTCAGATAACCCGAATATTACCCTGAATATTCGCAAATATCTCTTGCATCGAGCAAAAAAAAGAAAAGAAAGGCGGCTTTATCAGTTCTGAAAGGCCTCTCGGCTGCAAAGCACCATGGGAGATATCACTATAATTTCGAGAGGAAGGCACCTCCTATTTAAAAAAAACTACTAGACGCTATAACCCCCCAGCCCACGGAAAGCGAGTCAACGCTTTGTGCCCAAATAGTTTCGTACCTGGTCCAATTCTGTCCAGCGGTTTCCGCTGTACGTTGGAGCAAAAATTGGGTATTTTCGTCTATGGGAAAACGAAAGGGGACTAGGCCATTTTTCTGTTTTGTTAATATCTTCTTTATTTTTTTTATGGATCTTTCCCAATGTTTCCAGTCAGAGGGGCAGAGGGATGTATGTACAATTTTGTTTGCAAATTTTCAGCCAAATTCGTCATGCGAGTCAAAGGTTATTAGCAATTAATTTTTCGGGTTTACTATGTAATACTGAACTTTATATATTACAGTTACAGGGGCTGCAGAAGCGGCCTGGTAGTTATGTTTAAGTTGCTGAACTCCTAGATATAGCACTCTTTTGGTGACTTATAACTTTGGCGCCATTCAATGAATCCTCACCAAACCTTGCAAAAAAGTATATGACCCCTTCATAACGTTTTTGCAAAGTTTGCTGCAGTTTCGACCAGAGGGGCAAAATTATAGGGGAAGTCCCAAAATGTGTGGGAATCCTCATAGATGTAATGGAAAAAGATTTTGCTTTTGCCTACAGCACAAACCGCTGGACGGATTTTCACCACATTTGCGCTAGGAGCAGCGTCTTGGTCCCAAAAGCGTGCTTTTGTAAATTCAGTGTAAATCCGTCCAGTAGTTTTAAAAAAAATGCTAAAAAGTAGGTAAAAACAAATTAGTTATAACTGGGTTCAGTCCGTGGACTCACTTCCTGATTCGGGGTCTGCGGACAATGGCCAATCAGGAGACGGTGTGCTGTTCGCGGACATCGTACCCACCGACTAATTGAATGGTGAAAAATGTGAGGTGCATCATATTTTTCAAAACGGTCGCCATGCTTGACCCGTGAATAGCCGCCGCTGACTGCGAACAGCGCAGTGAGAAAAAAGTCTGGAAAACACATTTGGGGTTATTTTGTGGCCAAAAGAGGGCCTGGAAAGGGTGGAGGCATGGAATAAAGTTGGTATGGAGCTGAGAAATAGAGGTTTGCTGGTGCTGCCAAGTCCATTGTCAAATTTAGTGTCCACAGACATCATTTGGATGGCAGGGGTATCTGTGTGAGTCTTGTATTTTGAAGGTGCTTTGCACGCACTTTTTATATGGTTTAATTATATTGTGGTGGTTGTGGCCAGTGTCCAGATTCTTGGGGGCACTGGCAATACATAGTATAGTAATGTGTATGGTAATTATAGGTACACTAGGGAGAGTATACACTATTTGTAATAAGGTGGACTGCTATAATCGTAGTATCAGTGGTATTTACGATAGTAGGACAATTGAGGTTAGTGCTCCTTGATGTCTCCTCTGCCTTTCACATGGTCAACCATTCTATCCTCATTAAACGGTTACATGATACCTTTAGAATCATGGACCGGGCACTAGACTGGTTGACCTGTTTTCCTCACTACCCTCCCTTCCCAGCTGCAGCTGGTCCATTTCTACTGTCCTATAATTGTGGCTCTTCAATATCTATTTCGTCCCTCTGGTTCACCTGATTTCCTTCTACTTTTCTCATTTCTAGTGTTATGGTAATGACACACAACTTTCCTTAAATTTCCCTGAACTAATGTCTTTTTCTCGTTTTTTATCCCTGATTGTCTGACCGCCATCGAGGTATTTTGTGCAGCTAACAATCTCTCTCTCAATGCCATTAAGACAGAGATCTTCTTTTGTAACACATGTGCCCTGTTTTTCTCCTACCTTCTGACCGCCCTCTTTTGGCCCTCTACTCTCATAATCCTATGATGCCAAAAACCTTGGGGTCATCTTTTAAGTCCTCTCTCTCCTTTACTACTTAAATTTTGGATCTTGTAAAGAAAGCCCACTTTCAGCTTCACCTTCTTACAGGCATTCTACTGTTCCTCACCTTCCCCCAGAAGCTCAACGTCTCTAGAGCCCTGGTCCTCTATAGGCTGGACTACTGCAACAGTCTCTTCCTTAACCTCCCCCTTTGTTGTCTACGCCCTTTATCGGCTAATCTAGAATAGGGCTGCCAGACTTATCCTTGGCGTCAAGCCCAGGGATCGGATTGCGGCAGCCCTAAAATGTGTACATTGGCCCCTGGTGGTTGCAAGGATGAAATTCAAGATCATCTGTATCATTGACGAGGCTTTCTGGGGCTTGGGATTACAATATCGCCAACTTAGTCTCCCTAAATACTGCCCTGCTAGAGCCCTTCCACTCCTCTAACTCAAATTCTCTGCTTGTCAAATGCTTTTTGAAACAGAGAACAGGAAGCATGTCTCTCTTTTCGGCCGGTGCCTCTCTTTGGAACAACCTTCCTACCCCTCTTATATTTCAGCTGGACCTCCTTAAGTTACGAACAACTTATGAAAATGCTTCTTTTCTCTTCTTCTTTTACTTAATCCCTTCCCTGCTAACTGTAAGGAACTCGTGGTGGCAACAGTAAATACAGACACAAGTGATCACAGTTCAAGGGTGGTAATTGAACTTTATAATGGGTGAGATAAACGCCTAATCTAAGATGGGAGCAAGCTACGACCATCATCTAATAATAAGGCTGTCCTAGTGGCGTCTTGTCAAATAAAAAGGGGCTATATAAAAATAAATATTGTCAATCCCTACTACTAAATTATAAGAAGAGTGTTTGGATAATGTTCACCAGAAAAGAAAGAAGTGTTCACAAAATGATAAATCAGGATGGTATGGCTGGGTCTCCCTTCCTCATGTTTGAAGCACGGGACAAGGTGGGATTTTCGAGCACAGCACACTCCTGGACCTTGACAGCACAAGGTTCACAGTTCAGTTCAACGATGGCGAAAACCCCCTCAGAGTCTAAGGTCCTCATTACACGGAAGGCGGTAATGATTAACGGTCACCGTTAATGGTAACGGTGGCCGTTAACCATTACCGCCTTACTACGAGGTTCCTTAGCGGGTTGGTGCTTTAACGCCTGCTTTTTGCAGGTGTTAAAAACCAACCCGCTAAGGGACCTTGGTGCTTATTACAGCACCGCAAAATTGCGGTGCCGTAATTAGCACCTTCCCCATTCCCATTATGCCCTATGGGGCAAAAATGGGAATGGGGAAGGGCAGTGGTGGAAGGGGGAATTACCGCCCCGCCAAACTTGGAATGGGGCGGTAATTCCCCTTTCCACCAAGGCAGTGCCGGTATTTTACCGGCATGGACCAAGGTACTAATAGCACCTTGGTCCTCCGCCTTCCGTGTAATGAGGCCCTAAGTCTCTTTTAGTAAAAGTCTCTTGCCTTAGAAGGTTTGCTGATTCAAAGTAAAAAACAAACACGAGTTCTCTTGGTGATCTTGTAACTTGGGCGATTGCTCTTTACCTCTAGGATCTCCCTGCCGGGCTTGGATCCTTTATAAAAACGGGCCTCCCTCCGTCGGGTTCACTATGGCCTTTCTTCAACACAGTTCATGAATTCCTAATGCAGTTCATGTATTGCTCAGTTTCATCAGAAACTGGTGCTTCTTTCTCCTAGCTCTCTTTCAGCATCCCTCTGTTGGGTTCACATTTGCCAATTATCACAGTTCACAATTGTAACGGAAAGCAGGGTTCCCTTCCCCTAGCTTTCCTCTGGCAATGGGTCAGAGACTTTCGATTGTACAAGGGTTTTGACATGACCCTTGTAGGACCACCCTGACAAATCACACCACCCTTTCCTAGGGCCTTCTGATTCTTGTAGTTTCAAAAACAGGTCCCGGTCAGAGCCTTTCGAATGAGCGCCCATGTGGCGCCTGACTCCTCTGCACCTGGACCTCAACTGGGCTTTCTTTAGAGATTATACATACACACAAGTTCTTCTGTTAACACTACTGCTGTGTGACCAAGTTATCACAATAACAGTTTGAATCAAATGGTAATCTCACCTTAGCAGACTGCAATATTCCATGGAAAGCCAATGCTGAATGCAAGGACCACCCCGAACAACGCGCCCCTCTCTGCTCGGAAACAAAACCCCGAGAGGAAGTACGTGTCCATCAGGGAAACCCTCTGGGGTAGAAAACCCTGGTTGGAAGTGTATCCCAGTGACTTGGATGCGGCTTGAAGACAGCGTCACCGATGTAATGGAGGTTCAAACTCGGGAAGGCTTCTTCTGGAGAGAATGATAACAGAGAAGGGTGAGAAGGAGGAAGGAAGTGAATCTGACGATAAGAAGGTAAGGAACAATAAGATCTTCCCCTAACCTCTGAACCTGTCGAGTCTTGAATACCTGGAGAGAAGCCGAAGAGGCGGGAGCTACTGAGGGCGTTGGAGCGAGAATCCTGTCAAAGATAGAATGGTAAGTTAAGCACTAGGAGCGGAAGCCTACGAGACCCAGAGGGATGCTTTAAATATGATTTGATGTTAACTGAATATTACCCGGGGAACAGTAGCACAATGACGAAGAAACTGTGTCTTGTTACGAGATATGGGTAGCACGACGAGGGGTCGGGTAAACTTCGGAAGATGAGGAAAGATTCTGCGAAATAGGTTATAGACAGAGTTAGTATAAGTTAGAGAATGGGTAGGTAGAATCAAGGGGAGAATGGAACAATAATATCTAGGAGCGAACTCACGGAGCATCAGCTAGAACAGTAGCGACGCGAAGAACTAACCAACTTCGTGAAGTATAAGGAGTCACGTGAGCCTCACGCCGTGCTTCTGGTGAACGTGAAAAGACTGGAACTCTGCATTTGGAACTGTTAGTAATGCGATCCGCCATCTTGGAATTACCGCTCCGAATGGAGCTACAGAGCCGGTTTCGGGACCATAAGGTCCAATTCTTGGAATGTGTAACAGTAAACCCCCTTCTCCTGGGAGGCGACACAGGTTTCCCAGAATGTAATCTAAAAAATCGTCGAACCAGTCGGGGTGCGTGAACCCCTGAAGCTGGTTCCCAAGTCCGTTCGGCCGCAGAATAGCCCTTGCAGTCCACCAGAAACTGTAATCTCCATTTGTGATACCGGGAATCACAGATGCTGGCGACTTCATATTCTGGGCCAGTATCTGTCGAAATTGAGGGTGGATGAGTATTATCTGACCGATGAAACCGGTCTTGAACTGCATTTTTGATCTGAGACAGATGGAATACAGGATGTATCCTAGACCAGGATGGAGGCAGCTCGAGTTTGACAGCAGCTGAACCCACCAAAGACCGAATCTTGAAAGGGCCAAAATACCTTGGGGACAGCTTAGAGGGAACCAGATGACAGGGGAGAAAGCGAGAAGCCAACCAAACAGAATCTCCAGGTTTCAACTGTGGGACGTCTCAGTGATGTCTATCGGCCATCATCTTGGCTTTGTCTTGAGCAGTTTGTAAGGATATCTTAGCGAGTCTATGACCTTCCTGGATCTCAGATATGAGGCCATCTACTCCTGGGCAGCATGAAGGGGAACTGACAACAGAAGGTACAAATGATGGATGAAGTCCATAAGAACTATGAAAAGGACTATTGTGAAGTGCTGAATGTCGAGCATTATTATAGGCAAATTCAGCGAATGGTAGCAATTCCAACCAATTGTCCTGGGCAGCTGATATAAAACACCGAAGATAACTTTCCAGGGTTTGATTAAGGCGCTCGGTCTGTCCGTTAGTCTGCGGATGATATCCAGAACTGAGCACCCTCCTGATCCCCAGGACACGGCATACTCTTTCCCAGAATCTTGATGTGTATTGAGGGCCTCGATCTGAAACCATAGTGTCTGGTAAACCGTGCCTGGAAAAGATTTCGGAGATAAAGATTTTAGCCATTCCTTCAGCACCTGGCAGTTTGTTCAAGGGAGTGAAATGGGCTAGCTTAGTCAAGTAATCTATGGTGACCATTATAGTAGTCTTATTATGTGAAGCGGGAAGATCTACGATAAAGTCAGTAGAGATCACCTGCTAAGGGTTATCTGGAATCGGCATCCGGGTGAGTAATCCCAGAGGTGGAGTCCTAGGATTCTTGGATTGGGAGCAAACACTGCATGTCATGACATAATCCTGTACATATTTGCGAACCTTGGGCCACCAAAAGTGTCGGTGTACCAACTCTACTGTGCCTTGAACACCTCGATGACCAGCGGCTCGAGAGTCGTGGCACATTCGTAACACTTCTTGTTGTAGTTCCAAGGTGGGCACCAAGACCTGGGATTTGTAAAAGTAGTACGAATTATTCTGGACGAGAGGAGAAGTGGAAGCAATCTCCCTGCAGAATGCCTGATTAGTTGTGGATGCAGTCTTTAATTCTTGTTGAAATTCGGTAATGACTGAGATGAATTTGGCTTTGGGAAATAAGGGTTCCGAGCTGAATTGAGAGATGGGAGAGTCTTTACGAGAGAGGGCATCAGCCCTTAGATTTTGTTTTCCAGGAAGGAAGGTGAATTCAATTCAAAACGGGAGAAAGAAATATGCCCAGCGTGCTTGTCGACTATTAGTCGTGTGTGCATTCTCTAAGACCTTGAGATTTTGATGGTCCGTTCATACTTCTACGGGAAAGGAAGAGCCTAATAACAAGTGTCTCCACTCCTCAAAGGCCCTCTTTATTGCCAGTAATTCCTTCTCGAGTACCGAATAGTTCTGCTCAGAGGCATTGAAGGTCTTAGAAAGATAAGCGACAGGTCGTTCATCTCCCTGATCTGTGTGTTGTAGTAGAACCGTGCCCAATGCATGATGAGAGGCATCAGTTTCTACAAAGAATTGTTTAGTCTGGTCAGAAGGTACCAAAATGGAAGCAGAAGTGAACATGGTTTTGATAGTCTGAAATGCATGATTGGTGGAATCGTTCCAAAGGTACGGGATCCCTTTCTTTAGGAGTCGAGTAAGAGGTAGTATTATTTCCGAAAAACAAGGAATGAATTTTCTATAGAAATTGGCGAAACCTAAAAAACGTATCTCCTTAACGTTTGTTGGTATTGGCCAGTAGATTACAGCAGAGACCTTTTTTAGATCCATGGAAATACCTTGTGGTGACATCATAAAACCAAAATAGGTCACCTGCCTTTGATGGAATTCACATTTGGAAGCTTTACAGTAAAGCTGATTATTCTGCAAGCGTTCAAGTACGGTGTTTACATGTTTAATATGCTTCTCTTGGGAGGAGGAGTAAATTAAGATGTCATCTAAATAGATGATAACAAAATGGAATAGAATGTCAGATAAGAGATGGTCCATAAAGCGTTGGAACACCGCAGGAGCGTTAACTAAACCAAAGGGCATTACATGGTATTCGTAGTGGCCGAATGGTGTTCTGAACGCTGTTTTCCATTTGTCTCCAGGGGCAATGCGGATGAGATGGTAAGCCCCACGGAGGTCTAACTTTGTGTAGAATGAAGCTCCTCT
Organism: Ambystoma mexicanum; assembly: GCF_040938575.1. NCBI lineage: Eukaryota > Metazoa > Chordata > Amphibia > Caudata > Ambystomatidae > Ambystoma > Ambystoma mexicanum. Next base: position 684,427,317 of record NC_090934.1, on the reverse strand, counting down.
AACCGCTTAAAGGATGTCTGGGATTAATGGCATAGGATACTTATCTGCCACCGTAATCTTATTGATCCCTCGATAGTCAATACATGGTCGAAGTTCATTTGTATCTTTTTTTGGAATGAAGAAGAGTGAGGCTTCAGCGGGAGAAACTGATTTGGTAATGAGTCCGTTCTGTAAATTGGCTTGAAGGTATTCTCTGAGGACTTCCTTTTCTCTCTGAGAAAGCACATACATTCTCCCAAAAGGAATGGGTTTATCAGGAAGTAGTTCTATATGACAGTCATCTCTCCTGTGAGGTTGGAAGGTAGGAAACTCGGGATTGGAAAACAGACTGGTATTTTTGATAGCATTCTGGGATAACCTACAAGTGATTAATAGTTGAAACTAAAGGAGATCTTGAATTTTCGGTTGGGATGTGTATTCCCACTGACTCTTGAGACAAGCAATGGTTAACACAAAATTCAGAGGCAAGAAAGAGAGTACCAGCAGACCAGTTAATAAAAGGGTTATGTTTCCTTAACCACGGTAGACCCAAGATGAGGGGAAAATGGGCCGCTTTGATTAAATCAAAGACTATGGATTCCTTGTGTGTGGCAATCTGGCAAATGACTGGTTGTGTCTGTTGACGGATCGGGCCTGAGCTTAACGGATGACCATCATCCCCTTGGATAGGGGTGATCACAGTTTTGGGTATACACTTTATCCCGTGTTTATTTGCCCACTGGTCATCCACAAAATTCCCTGAAGCTCCACAGTTGATTAATGCCGGTATGCTTTGTAAGACCTGTTTGGGCAAGACAATGGTAACAGCAATAACCCCCATATTCTGAGTGGTAGTTGTAGTGTCCAGATTTAAATTGACTTGCTTTGGGGAATCAGATTCACGAGTCCCTACCATTGTTCCCCTTGCGGTAGGGCTTTGTAGTTTCCCGACCCCGTAGCCTGAGTAAATTGGGGAAGGGACTAAGAGGCACTCTCTTAACACATGAGACGAGGATACACAATACATGCACAAACCCAAGGTCTTTCTTCTCGCTCTCTCAGCAGCAGACAATGGTCCTCTTACTGTCCTGATTTGCATAGGTTCATCAGTTGCTACAGGCTTACTAGTGACGGAATGGTGCTCGAGTTGGAATCGTATACCTCGATTTCTTTTCTTTTCATGTGATCGTTCATGTAAGCGGTAATCGATTTGCATGACGAGAGTGATCATCTCAGCTAGATTGGCTGGACAGGGAACTTTGGCAACCTCATCTATTAGATCGTCCGACAACCCCCGCCTAAATAATGTGAGCAACCCGTCATCAGGCCACCGTAACTCAGAGGAAAGCTGCTTGAAGAGCGTGATATAAGTGAAAAGATCTGTACTACCCTGTTTTAGGTCTACCAATCTTTCTTGTGTGGATACTGTAATTTCTTGTCTACTAAACATTGATTTCAGACTGTTGGTAAAGGCTGAATACGAGTCCAAAATCACATTGTTTGAAGTCATGAAGGGTGTTGCCCAAGCTAAAGCAGGCCCAGCCAGATGAGAAATCACAAAGCCGACCTTGTCTTTGTCGGTGGCAAAGAATCGGGATTTAAAGGTAAATTGCACTCTGCAACTATCAAGAAACTCTTTTAGTTTGTGAGGGTCACCGTCAAATTTGCCGGTATTTAAACTCAATGGTGGTGAGTCCGAAAAGGCACGGGTGACCTGCTGTCGCAACTGTGCGTTATCATGTTTGAGAGATTGCATCTCTAAGGACATGGTTTGCATAGCTGCAATAAGCTGTTGCATTTGCTGTTCCATTGAAACTGCAATCTGCCACCCCTTATTTTGTTGGCGTCGCTAACTGTTAACACTACTGCTGTGTGACCAAGTTATCACAATAACAGTTTGAATCAAATGGTAATCTCACCTTAGCAGACTGCAATATTCCATGGAAAGCCAATGCTGAATGCAAGGACCACCCCGACCAACGTGCCACTCTATGCTCAGAAACAATACCCTGAGAGGAAGTGCGCGTCCGTCAGGGAAACCCTCTCGGGTAGAAAACCCTGGTTGGAAGTGTATCCCGGTGACTTGGATGCGGCTTGAAGACAGCGTCACCGATGTAATGGAGGTTCATACTCGGGAAGGCTTCTTCTGGAGAGAATGACAACAGAGAAGGGTGAGAAGGAGGAAGGAAGTGAATCTGACGATAAGAAAGTAAGGAACAGTAAGATCTCCCCCTAACCTCTGAACCTGTCGAGTCTTGAATACCTGGAGAGAAGCCGAAGAGGCGGGAGCTACTGAGGGCGTTGCAGCGAGAATCCTGTCAAAGATAGAAAGGTAAGTGAAGCACTAGGAGCGGGAGCTTACGAGACCCAGAGGGATGCTTTGAATATGATTTGATGTTGACTGAATATTACCCGGGGAACAGTAGCACAATGACCAAGAAACTATCTTGTTACGAGATATGGGTAGCACGACGATGGGTCGGGTAAACCTCGGAAGCTGAGGAAAGATTCTGCGAAATAGGTTATAGACAGAGTTAGTATACGTTAGAGATAGGGTAGGTAGAATCAAGGGGAGAATGGAACAATAATATCTCGGAGCGAACTCACAGAGCATCAGCTAGAACAGTAGCGACGCGAAGAACTGACCAACTTCGTGAAGTATAAGGAGTCACGTGAGCCTCACGCCATGCTTCTGGCGAATGTGAAAAGACTGAAACTGTGCATTTGGAACTGTTAGTAATGCGATCCGCCATCTTGGAATTACCGCTCCGAATGGAGCCACAGAGCCGGTTTCGGGACCATAAGGTCCAATTCTTGGAATGTGTAACATCTTCTTCTTGCAAATTCCTTTTGTTCAAAAGCAATGTTGCTACTTGCAACGTTGGGCTCAACACAGTTTGGTTTTCTATCAGTTTCCTCCGACTCACCGGCTGTGTTGAACCCGTTGGCTTCTTTGTTCTCTGGAGTCAAGGATAGTATCACAGTAGCCAGCTTGCCTCTCTGCCTGTGTTATCAATGCGGGAGGCCCCCGTGTACCATTGACATCTGCTTCTCTGCACGCCAGCTGTAACTCCTGGTTTATAAATTTCCCTTTCAGAGGCTGTGTGGGTCTGAGTTGAAAAGGGCAAGGGAAATTCCCCCTTCGTCATCCTTCCAGGTCTCACTGCTTTTCTCCTTCCTTTGTACTGTCGGTTTGGTGTAGCTGTCTCCCTGTGCGTTCGGCCTTGCTTGAAGTGTGCTTTCATGCTCTGCCTTTTATCGCTATGGGGAAGGTAAAGGGCCATCAGGTGTGCGTGGTTATTGTCAATTGCCTGACTTTGCCTGAGCCGAGTGTTGGGACCTCACAGGTTCCAAGCCCTATATCTAGTCGACACCAGTACACCCCTTCAGTACTGCCCTCGTGGGTATACCGCCTGGCATCTGTGTACCCCACCCTTGGCACTCCTCTGCCGCAGCAGTTACCCAGTGCCCTCCCACCTTGGCATCTCTTGGCACTTTCCTTCTGGGCTCCTATGAACACTTGGCAATCCCTGCTCCCCTTTCCATTCATGCACTTCTCTTTCTGCACAATGCATATGTGTATTTATAGCAGCATTGTGTACAATTATTTTGGAAAAGCAAGAGAAATGCAGATCCGAAAATTTTTAGAACATTCTTAAGTGGCAGTTGGTGTGTCGAACTTTAATTTGTTGATAGGGTTATATGTAGAGTTTTTTTTAACTGATTAGTGTATAGATGTGTGACTGTTTGAAAGCAGGCAATGAGAGAGTGTTACAAACATAATAGTAAAAAGGGTAAAAGAGCTGTCTTGTGCAGTGGTATGCACGTGCAATCTAGGTTTTTTAATGATGCATGGCCTGGAGAGGGGACTGCAGAGACCACGGATAGTCATGAAGGTCCATGGATTACGGTCCTTATTGTATGCTATGTATTTGGGACAGAAAACTGTTTCTGCGCTATTTCTGTTTCTGTAGTATACAATTGTCCATTATTTCCATTAGCATAGTAGAAAATACTAATGGGAATGTTAGAGAATCTTATTGTTTCGGAATTACAACAGTGAGTAGTTCTAGAAGTCTCAAATCTTTCTTTCTTTCAGCTGTATCAGCAGAGATTCTCCGAACTGTTAGGTAAAAACAAACAATGTAGTGAGCTCTAAATGCTCAAATTAATGTTTTTAAGTCAGAAAATTACTATAAAACTAGTATCAAGAGAATGATTACCAGATACTGTTAGTGGGTGTGGAGGGACAACAATATCCACGTGATTGGAAAATCTTCAGAGTGACTAGTAAATAGTAGACTCCGCCAGCAGTATCTATAAGAGGATACATGTAAATCTGATTAGCCACTCATTCGCTCTAATTTGACTCCCCATTCAGTTTAGGCTTCAATAGAACTATACTTATTAGACTTCAACTTACCTTCATAAGGTTAGATTCAATGAGCACTCATAGCACAAGAGAGTTGCAGTAGCTCCCAGGTTCTCCTTGGTAATAACACAGTACTTTTATCCATCTGAGCTTCAGTTTCTTCGTGTCCAGGAATCACTATTTAGCAATTCTGACTGGGGTAAAAGAAAAAGTTCCCATCAAGGCACGGTTTTATTACCCTAGTATTTGAATTATTATAAACTGGAATGATTCACTTTTCACTTGGTGCATCTTATTTATCGGTCAGGCTTTAGCCTCATTGCCCTGTTTAAAACGATAAAGCAACCGTTTGTAAATCACATTGTAGAGTGTTATAAAAGGCTGTATAATATATAGTTGCAATGTTAAAGTTTCTCTCAGTACATAGGTCTCGGCATATTGTTATGCGCGTTATTAACTGCATTTACATCTAACTACGGTTTACCTTGGAGCTCTCTGTTCGTTCCTGCTACGCGTCTCGTGGCTTGATTCACATTCCGTAATCTATAAATGAATACAGCGATCGCTCGATTGCTTTCGCCAGTATATTTACCGTTTGACATATCGGCGTGGTAGCTCCTTCAGACTCTATGACTATGGTGCTTAAGACTACTTCTATGTTGTTTGTGAAGTGTACGATCAGGCATTGTATTATCGACGGGCCATCTTGGAAAGGTATAGGCCTATGTAGCTTTTATCCTAATAGTACAGTCTCTTATTGTTAGTTGGACATGATCCATTGGGTTTACAATTGTTATTAACCAGATATGTTGGAGTATTTAACAATTAAGTTTACTTCATGTGAGTAAAATACTATTTAAGCCTCACCATTCGGGACAACCCATGGTCGTCAAGGGAGCCATCTATGTGTGTCTCTTCATATGCGTATTATCACTATAGCCATCCAAATGTATAGGGTATGTAGCAGAGAAATGGATGAAGAAAAATTAAGATTGGCCATTTAAAAGTCTCTGTAAGGGTAGATTTATTACAATCTATTAGATAGCATCCTATATATTGGGCTCTTCCCATAGTCTAACTGTCTCCCCAGTTAGTCTAAAAAGTATCTTTCATGCAGACACAATCCAAGACTTACCTTAATAGGTAGATGTCATTTATTTTATTTTATGCCATTTAATGGCTTCATTTAGACCTTGGGTGTCGCTGTTGTTCTTTTTGAAAGAGTTTCATCTTTCTAATATTTTAATTCTGTCCTTTCACAGTTAGCAGTACTGTCCAATTAAATGCTTCATGACCATGATTTTTATCCATGAAGTGTTTCACCATTGCTGCTTGTTTGATTTTACTCTTCAGACAACTCCTGTGTTCTATTATGCATGTTTTCACTTTTCTACAGGTCGTACTTATATATATAAGTCCACAGGACATCTGATCATGAAAATTACATGGTGGGTGTTGCAAATTGTAAAGGTTTTTTGTTCCCATTTTCTGTTGTTACCTATGTCTATTTCTTTTGTTTTGGATGTCATTTTGCAGACTCCACAGTTACCACATGGGTAATGTCCCCTAATGGGATCCAATCCCCATAGTGTAGTAGTATTTTCAACCACTGGTGTCTTAATCCTGAGTTTGCTGCTACTTGCGCAATTCCCTATTGATTTAGATTTTTTGTAGGCGAAAATTGGAAGAGGCAGTTTGGAATTTGCGGTTTTAAAAATCCTCCAATGTTTTTGAATGATATTGCGTATTGCAAGACTTTGTTTGGTAAAAGTAGTCACACACACAATTTTATCCTATGTAATTTTTTGGACTTTCTCTTCCAGGAAGGCCTATGCTGTCATGATGCCTACCCCCGGGGATCCAGATCAAGTCCAGCAACCCCGGAAGCAGGCATCAAGTTATTCCAAGCAAGCCCAACAACCCCTGCTAGGGGCTATTTGGGTGCAGTCCTGGCGTCTATGGCGCCAGGCTCATATGGAGAGTCAGGTGCCAGGCTCATGGATTAAAACTTACATGATGCAGACCATGCTGCAAACTTACCTGATTCAGACCATGCTGCAAGAGCTCCAAGCCAAAAGAGGCTTGGAAGGGACTACTTTACCTAGGGACTATTTTTTTTACTCAGGTGGGGTTGGGAGGAATACTTACCTAGGACTACTTTGGAGGCTATTTAAACCACGCCCAAAGAGCAGCACACGCTTCGTTATTCTGCATCCAGCAGAGTAACGCTCACCGTGCCTGCAAGTCTGCATCCAGTCTTCTGCCACGCCTGCCTCGAGTCTGGAGCTCCTAGAAAAAGGGAGAAAGAAGGAGAAAAGGTTAGAACAAGAGCAATACCTGAATTCCCGATTCACAGCGCCTACGAGCTGGAAGAAAGAAGTTATTTTATGCACGTGGCCTCGTCTGCTGCAGCGCCGCGCTGAACTCACCGGCCTTCGCAGCATCTTCACTATCCACCGCATCCTTCTGCATGTTCCCGCCGCACTCCGGCACCTAAGGGGAACACAAGAACTGCAAGGTGAGCCAAAGGAATAAACAGAGGCAATATTAGTTACCCCCCATAGACTTACCTGATTTTACCACCGGGGGTACTATTCCTCTTCACGGGTCGGCACAGCCTCCACCGCATCTTCGCTGTACCCCGGCCCCTAAGGGGAACAAAAGGACAGCAAGGTGAAACAAAGGGACAAACAAGGGGAATCCTCCTCACCACAATAGACTTACCTAATTTAACCGCCGGAGGCATTATTCCCCGAGACTTCATAATTTCTCTCAGCACCTGAATAAGGGAGACAGCAACAGGTTACATACTGACATTATTTTATCGAACTGTGTTGGATACTACAAATCCTTACCTGAATGTTACCGGTTGCCATGAGGAACTCTTCGCTAGGGTCAAGCTGCAACCTGCAAGGAATCGGACAAGAGTGAAAGTCAGACATTTGAACTCTTACGAACAATATACGTACGGCGTCTCGCCGGAAATCTCAGAGTCAATATTGTTCTGGAACTCACCAATTCCTTCAAACCAGTGAAGCAACTGGTTATCGACACGCCCCTGCGCTCAATGCAAGATGGAGAGCTCATCTTTCCAAACCATCAGGTGAGACTATAAGAGGGGACATTAAAGGTGATCAGTGGGGAGAACAGCGGGGGTGGGGGTTAACACTCAACTCCACGGGTGGTTAATTCCCTTTCTCCATTTACAGAACAATACTCCTACGGGCCAAGCAAACGAAGCGAGGTGGGCCAGTCCAGTCTGTCATCTCGGCACTAGGCATCACATTGGTGGAGACCGCAGCTGTCCAGTTCAGATCGACGCCCCTGTGGGAGCCAGGTGAGCGTAACACTCTCTATTGTTGTTAAAAGCTCATTTTGCTGCCTTTTTTTAATCAATTTTTTGGGGTAACCTCTTTTCCTTAGTTTCTTCATAAGGATATATTCTTCTTCCTCATAGGAACTCTTTTCACTCCTCCTTCTTTTTAGCCTTAAGAATTGCCCATAGCACAAAATGTTTTTTAGGTGTTTAGTGTGATGGCTTTGGTAGTGTAATAGTGAATTACAACTGGTTTTGTATGATCTGTTTTACCAACAGCTCACCTCCTTCATAAAAGATATTCAAGTCTAGGAAGTTAATCATTTCCTTATTGAGTGTCATCGTGAATTCTAAATGTCTGTTACGTTTATTTAGCCATTCAAAGAACTCCATTGCTTTCTCCATAGTACCTGACCAGATTACTAGAACATCGTCTATATATCTAGACCAGTCCCTAATATATTGCTTATAAGGGTTGGTGGTATAAATGTGTTGTTTCTCGAACATTTCTACATATAAATTTGCCAGGCTTGGGGCCATGGTGGCTCCCATTGTAGTTCCCTCAATTTGCTGGAAGAATTCCCCTTTGAACTCGAAGTAATTTTGTGTAAGTGCGAGTTATATGCACCACATTATAAATGAGGTGGGGATTGGATCGTTGTCGGTCCTTTCTAGCAGGATTTCTTCAATCTTAGCTAAGGTTTCCTGTTGGGGAATGTTAGTATAAAGCAAAATTATATCCAATCCCATTAGATAATTTTCATTAGGATCAAACTCTAGATGTTCAAATGTTTTAATCACCTGGGTTGTATATTTGAGGTATGATATTCATGTTTTTTACCTGTCCCTTCAGATAGTGATCCTCGAACTTGGAGAGGGGTTTGAGTAAAGAGTTTATACCTGCTACAATTGGTCTACCAGGAGGTTTCACTAAGGTCTTATGCATTTTAGGTAGACAATGGAATGTTGGTACCGAGGACTCTGTATTGATCAGGAAAGTGCTTCCTGTTTGCTTATCCATTCTCTGTTTTTGGCTTTTGTTACATTTGAATCTATATGTTTAAGAGGTTGTTTAGTGGGACCCTCCGTAAGTTTTTCTTATAAACATTAGTATTCTTTAGTTGGGTCAGACATTCTGTAATGTAATCTGTTTTATTAAGTATAACTATACCTCCTCCCTTATCTGCTCTTTCAATTACAATATTCTCATTCTCCATTAAGGTTTTAAGATGTTGGTGTTCTCCAGTTTAGCCACGTCTCTCAGGACTTTCTATAAAAACAATTATTGGTTCTGGGGAGAAGGTATGCTTAGGGGGATAGAATGAGGAGGCAATTCTTAAACCGGTACAGTTCTTGAGCTTACCTTCAGTTGAATCTTCAGTTTTTTCAACAAAGAATTCTTTTATGTGGCTCTTCCTCATCAGTTTGTAAAAATCGGTCCTGAACTCAAATGGGTCATGTTGCTTACTGATTTCATAGTGTAGACCTTTATTCAGTACTTGCTGTTCCATATTCGTTAAGATTCGCGCTCCTCGTTTGCCTCTGATCGTTGTCCCAGTTCCCTTTTGTTGTGTCCTTGGTATAAAAAAGAGGTATGTGATTTAGTGTTTCTGTTTCCTCTTCCTTGTCGTCTATTTGGTTGTGCTCTTCCCCTATTATAGAGTTTTCTTTAATTTGAGGTACCCTCTCCTGGGTCGTCCGGGTCGCTGCTATGATTACTCATACTATACGAGGTGGCTCTGAATTGTACTCTTCTCGATTGGTTGTTCAGTCCTCCTTATTGCAACAATGGGTTTTTATAACCAACTTGTACATAGGGAAACACTTTGTCATGGCTGAATTTGGCTAGATCTTTCTTGAGTCTCTGTATACATTCTTGTGTGTTTTTCTGCTTCTATTCTTTTTTTTGTAGTTTTCTAGTGATGTTCATTTTTTTTATATCTTCCTCTATTTTCTTAAGATCTATTTCAATTTTTTCTACAGTTTCTTTGGCTCTATCGATTATAACAATCAGCCAGTCTTGGCCACAGCGATTGGCAATGTAGCTCCGTTGTACTTTGAACTTTTCGTTATCTAAGAATAGAGAAGGTTTATTCTGAACAATTAAACCTTGTGGTAAGGATTTATTTTTGAAATACTCTAGCATTATAGCTCTGTGGAGTTCTGAACGAATAAGCCTTTTGTGTAGTTATATTATCTCATCCCAGTCATTGGGTTTTTGGTTTTGTTCCACTAGTTCACTGTTATTCAGGATGGAAATGGCAGTTATTAAGGCTGCTGCATAGTCATCACTGTATGCTAGGATTTTGTCTTTGTCCATCTTGTTATCGCTTTTGAAGGATTTGGGAATAAATGGGGTGGCAGTAGGAGTATCCCACAATAAAGTAATTCCTGTGACTAGTCATCCATTGTGGTCACTCTAAATTTGGAGGGAATCCCGCGAGACACTAAAATATTTAGTGTGATCCCTACCTTTTTTTCAGGTCAGGGAATATTTAAGTATTTAGTAAGGTAGTTGGATCATTCAGAGCAGTTCAGAGAATCTCATGGTAGTTAGAAAAGTACAAGAAAATGTGTTAAACATATCTGTAAAAAATACAATTAATGAATCTAGAGACAATTAATGATACATTCATTCAGATAAAAACTATTAAAAAATAATCTGTGACTGTTTAAATCCTGCTGTTGGTACTTGTATGACAGAGTCAATTAATCAATAAAGAAAAGAAAAGAGAATCAAGGCTCTTAGTTAATGCTGATAAAGCTGAAAGTAAGGAAGACTTAGACTGTACTTCCTAATAGCCCATGTGACTTCTATAACTACTCCTGATGAATGTTCCAGAATTACAACAGTGAACAGAAACATGTTGAGAGCTATACCTAGTAGAACATTGTGATACCAGGCTAAATGAAAATAACAAGTTATATATGTTTATAACCCAATTGTTCAATTTACTCTCAGTCATACGAGTACCAACAGCAGGATTTAAACAATCACAGACTATTTTTTTTATAGTTTTTATCTGAATGAATGTATCATTAATTTTCTCTTGATTCATTAATTGAAGTTTTTACAGATGTGTTTAATACATTTTCTTATACTTTTCTAACTACCATGAAATTTCTTGAACTGCTCTTTATGATTCAAGTACCTTACTAAATATTTAAATATACCCTATTATATATATAGGGATCATACTAAATAATTTAGTGTCTCTCGGGATTCCCTCCAAATTTAGAGTGATAACAGTGGCTGAATAATAATGTTTGAACACCGGTGCACACCTAATGTACAAAGAATTTTTAGTAATAACTTTAGATATCAGTCTTCTGTCTTAAGGTGCGGGGGAGGAACTGGGATCATGGCACAAAACCCCTACAAAAAACAATGAGAGAGAGAAGATTCAACCTAGGAAACCTCCCGTCCCTTGCATACTTTCAATTGTTTGGATAAAAAATCCAATTCTGCAGTTTGTCAAAGAATATAATAAAGTGTTATGCAAAACAAAGCTAGACAACCAAAATCTTATGTACAAAATATATTATATAGAAAATTTGTTTCAACATCAAAGAAAAATTATTGTTTGTAAAAAAGGAAACAATGTAGCATCATTGGTGAACATAAAAAGTTAAGAAGAGATGGAGTCCGATTAATTCAGCGACGCGTTTTGAGGATACTTTCCTCTTCTTCATATGGCCAAAATGGACTCTTTAAAGAAAAGAGACAACGATTTACAACATTATAATCAAAATACTACACTCAATTCATTTTCTTATACATGGTAGGTGCGTAAATTAAACAATCAGGTTTTTTCCTGGAGTTGGATATCCCTATCCTAATGAAATTACATTCTTTTCACTGTTTTACAATATGTTAAAACCACAATTAAATTTATAATTAAAGCTTCATGGTGAAATTCCATTTTTCAAGCAATGTCTATTACAGTCAAGTGTTCAAGGTTAAAACCCTCATCAAATAATCCTAACACTGGTTGGTTGACTGATGTTGATCTGGATTGTCCCTTCATAGTAATACCAAATGGGGTAAGGGTCCATTTAACAGTTTGGGAAAGGAAACAGAGGCTAAAGTATAAGGGAGAAAGTAATTACTAAAAATGGTGTGTGATAAAAATCACAATTGGATTGAGTAATGAGAAAAATATCTCGGTGAGGCGGATAAAACTGGTAATCGGTCCAATGGTTCTGAGAATTGTCATGTGTTGATTCCAAAGGTGAACTGCGCCCTGGAAGAATAAAAGTGTACAATAATGTATAAAGAGAACACAGCAAAAGTTGTTAAACGTCCACTATCTGGAAGAGTCATGCCTAGAGGGCATCCAATCGGGAGTAATTAGTACAGATTAAATCCGCTCAAAAATGTTTTCAGGATGTAAATAAATGCCCGCAACTTCAGACAGAAGACTCCTAACTAGAGCGGGGATAATCCACTCAATCTGTGGGATGATAAATACAATAAGGAACTGGAGATATATTTATCCAAATCAGTCACCATATATATTTTTAAAAAAGGGGCGTGAATTGGAACATAACCACAGAAATGTCTACTCCCCTACTGCTGTGTTCCCCATTCTCACAAAGTAAATGTGGATGCCGTTGTTTCCGACATCCGTATTTTTGTTGAGTTTCAAGCGCAAGGACGTGCTCATTCGGTATCACGATACTAAAAAAATGTGAAGAGTATGGGTGAGAACCTAATCATTTATAGATAGTCCCTAGTAGAGAGAAAGGTGTTCAAACAGTCACGTACTTGTGTCTCAGTGGACTACAGAGTGCAAGGTCCGCGTTGATGGTCGGTATCTTCCAAGGTTGCCATGGAAACTAGACGCGTCATCTTGGAAGCAGCTAAATAGTGTATATTTACTGGAAGTAGAAATAGGACAACTGGTCTTGGACGTTCAAGTTCTCAATATATATGGTGTCTTAGTGGGAAGAGTATATAAAATGTGAAAGACTTCACACGGTATTGCACATGATGGTGTAAGCTGCATCTTAAGGCAAAGCTCAACTGAGGCTTCCTAAGTCAACGTGTACTACAAGATAGCAGCCAAAAAAATGAGAATGTGTCTAAAAATAGTTCTGAACTAGTAACAAAAAAAACCTTAAGTATTTATTAGAGAATAATGAGGAAATGTAAAAGATATAGTTATAAATAGGTGGCCTGACACTAGCTCAATGTTAAAATAAGGAGTGTACCGGAAGACCGGGTCAAATTAAATTCAAATTCAGAGTGACTCTGGACATACAGATAATATCAGCCAACCAATGTAGAAAATACTCAAAGTACCAATTTAAATATACAAACCGACATAAAAAGAAGACATTTCTACAGGAATTCAATTGCAGAATAAGCAAATCCACAAGTTTTAAATAGAGCATATTCAACATGACTCGATTCATTTACAAAATGTGGCATACACCTAAACAGAATATTTGTTGTATTCAAACAAGAAATGGGAACAAAAAATAAATAAAAGATTGAATAATAGAGTGTGTTATATAGAACACGATTCACCTACAGTGTATGTTGTTAATCAAAATACATATTATCTTACATATTATAAATAGATATAATTGATCAAGAGTAGAAATAGATCATGCATATCTCAATGAAAACAAATACAGTGTGATCACATCTGACAAGCTTCACAGGATTCTTCAGAAAGGTCCTTTTGGTACTGTATAGTGTACACATCTATTTCAACAGGAGTTTAGAATTCACAAATAACAATTCAAGGAGAATTCCTCATTCAAACCCCATGGATGTATGGAGCCCATCGTGTCAATCCAGTAAGCTTCCCTTTGCAGTAAAAGAGAATGAAAGTCACCTCCTCTTGTGGGACGCTTCACTACTTCAAGGATCTGAAACTTCAGTTGTGCAATTGAATGTTTTTGTGAATTGAAGTGGCGAGCCACTGGCGAATGTTGGTTATTCCACCTTATGTTGGACTTGTGCTCAGTCAACCTCAATTTTATTGATCTTTTAGTTTGTCTGACATATACTTCACCACAAGGGAATTTTAACAGATAAATTACTCCCAATTACATGCAAGTGGAGTAGTCTCTGAGTTAGATTTTTTTTTCCAGTTCTAGGGTGGGTTACCACATTAACTTTGATGACATTATTATAGTGTATACATCCCAAACAGGGAAAGGTACCCAGTTTTCTGGTGGTTAAGAATTGTTGTTTGTCTTTGGGAGTCCTCTCAGCCTTAACCAATTTATCCCTGTTGTTTTTACCCCTTTTAAAGCATATCATCGGTGGGGTAGGGAATAGCTTTAGAAGGGTCGGATCATTATGTAAAATATTCCAGTGCTTCTTAATACTTTTCGAGATTTGAAAGCTTTGCCTCGAAAACTTTGATATGAAAAGAAGCGGAGCTTCTTTAACCTGTGTTTTAGGTTTTAGTAAATCGGTACGTGTTATCTCAGAGGCTCTGTTTTTAGCTTCTTCTAGAATCTCAGGAGGATAACCTCTATTTTGAAATTTGTCAATAAGGTTAGTACACTCATTCCCTAGCTCTTCTGGGTCAGAAATAATTCTCTTAAGTCGCAGAATCTGGCTGTAGGTCAAGCTCTGGAGAATTGCCCTAGGATGAAAACTCAGGTAACGTAATAAATGATTGGCATCAGTTGGTTTGTGATAGATAGATGTGGCCATTTTGTTATCAGCAATTCTTAGATTGACATCTAGATAGTGTAGCGAAGGATTATCGATCTCTATGGTGAACTTAATTTGTGTGTGTACCAGGTTAAGATATTCAAAGAATAGACTGAGGTAATCTTTTGTGCCACACCAGATGCCAAAGATATCGTCAATAAATCTTTTCCATGTGAGAATATATGTGGACCAAACGGGGTGTTCTAGGACATGCTGACTCTCAAATTGAAACATAAAGGTATTGGCATATACAGGAGCCATTGATGAGCCCATTGAGGTACCCAAAGTTTGCAAATAGTATTTGCCTTGAAATCTGAAATAGCTGTTATAAAGAATTCAGTTTAGTAATTCCAAAATAAACTGAGCATTGCCTTTCAACCGAGAGCTATTCAGGAGCAGCCATTCGACTGAATCTATCCCCTCATTGTGAGGAATTAATGTGTACAAGCTGCATACATCAAGGCTGAATAATATGCAGTCTGTGCTAAGTGCTGTAAAATCTTTCAAACCATTCAGGAAATCCCTAGTATCGTTCAAATAAGTTGATGTTGCCTGTATAAGTGGTTGTATTAGTCTATCTGCCAAGGGATCAAAAATACTCTCCATCCCGGCAACGATAGGTCTTAGGGGAGGGTTGTATTTGTCCTTGTGAATTTTGGGGAGGCCATAAAATACTGGTGTTCTAGGATGGCAGTTGGTTAAGAATTGATGAGTTTTATCACTGATCCACTTATTTTCTTTAGCCTTTTGTAGTGTCTTGTTGATCAATTCCCTAATTTCCGGTAGTGGATCCCTATCAAGGATAGCATAAGTGTCAGTATCATTAAGGATATCTGAGCATTTGTTCATGTATAGAGATGTGTCCATGACTACAAAGGCGCCTCCCTTGTCAGCAGGTTTAATGGTAATAGCTTCACTTTTGGCTAGGTTGTCCACTAAGTCAAGCCGGCAATTCTTGATGTTAACTGGTGTTTTTCTTTTGCAGTCAATTCTGTTTAAGTCGTTCAAAACACTCTTCTCGAATAAATGGCTGAATAGTCACAGGAATTACTTTATTGTGGGATACTCCTACTGCCCCCCCCCATTTATTCCCAAATCCTTCAAAAGCACTAAAATGGTGGCCAAAGCTAAAATCCTAGCATATAGTAATGGCTATGCAGCAGCCGTAATGACAGCCATTTCCATCCTCAATAACCGCGAACTAAGGGAAAAAAAACAAAAACCCAATGATTGACATGAGATAGTACAACTACGCAAAAGGCCTATTCGTTCAGAACTCCACTGAGCTGTAATGCTAGAGTATTTAAAAAATAAATCATTACCACAAGCTTTCATTGTTCAGAATGAACCTTGTCAATTTTTAGATAACTAAAAGTTCAAAGTACAATGGAGCTACATTGCCAATCGCTGTGGCCGAGACTGGCTGATTCTTATAATTGATGCAGCCAAATAAACTGTAGAAAAAATTGAAATAGATCTTAACAAAATAGAGGAAGATATAAAAAAATTAACATTACTAGAAAACTACAAAAAATGAATAGAAGAAATCGAAAAAGAAATTAAATATTTCAAGCAAATAAACACACAAGAGTGTATACAGAGACTTAAGAAAGGTCTAGACAAATTCAGCCATGACAAAGTGTTTCCCTATGTACAAGATGGTTATAAAAACCCATTGTTGCAACGAGGAGGACTGAACAACCAATCGAGAAGAGTGTGATTCAGAGCCACCTCGTATGCAACGAGTACTAGTCTCTATAAAACTAAAGAAAATGTAAACCCACAATTCCAATTTACCTCAGTGACCCAAGACACAGTGTCTGACACTATTGCTAAACTAAAAGCCTCCAACTGCAAAGGGGGCAACTACCCAGCCCACTCAGTTAAACTCTGTGCCCCCCTCCTCACCCCCACCATTACCAATTTTGTGAATGCCTCATTTAATACGAACACAGTCCAGGCAAGTATAAAAGAAGCATGGGTGACCCCAATGCTAAAAAAAAATCCCTTGACGCAACTGTACCCACCAACTACCAACCTATAACTGCAGTACCATATCTGCTTAAAATTATTGACAAAATAGCATATAATCAATTACAAGCTTACCTTGAACAAAATCAGCTCCTTGGAGATAGACAATCTGGATTCAGGCCCAACCACAGCACAGAAACAGCTCTCTTGGGCTTGAAAATCCAGATAGACACCATAAGGGACTCAGGTAAACTCGGCATATTATTGCGGCTAGGCCTATCCGCAACATTTGACTTAGTGGACCATGATAAACTATGTGCCACTGTGGCAAATGACTTCTGCTTCTCTAAAAAATGCCATCCTCTGGGTGAAATCCTTTCTAGCTGAACTTTCCTCCAGAGTAAGTATAGGTAAAGAGGCTGCCGACCCCATACCAGTCCCCATTGGGGTACCCCAAGGGTCCTGTCTCTCGGCAATTTATACAACGCGTACACCAAGCTTTTCTTCTCAACCTTGGACGCCATGAGTGTCATCTACACCAACTTTACAGATGACACCCCGATCCTCACACCAATCTCAAGTGATCATGCCCTGCCAGCGCATGCACAAACAATCTAACTGTGGTACTGGAAGTCTGGAACGGAACCCTGCTTACCCTGCTGTGTGCAGCCAGTGCCAAATGGTCAATGCAGGCGTCTGCTCGCCTCGTCATCGCTGGAGGAGCACAGCACTGGTAGTGGCAGCCAGGAGGTCCACACAAGTGACATGCCGAGCACACTTTGGCACATGCGGCTTCGTGCCCCACAATGCGCAGGTGCGAGCCGCCACGGCACGGGCACTATCATCATCATGCAAACAAATGTATGTATCCTTCCTCCCCCAAGAAAAGAGTCTGTATGTATCAAGGCCTATTACATTAGAAAACAGATGGGGAGAATTGGCATATCAGGAGGGACACAAAGCTTTAAAGTGTTTGGTTATTTTCCCATCCATTGACTGCCCGTGGTCATGCTAATCCCTAAGGCCATTCACACCCAGTTCCTGCCTCTGCCCAACAAAAACACCTCCTCATGTAAACTCTTTGAGCTCACTTTAATCAAGCCTTACCATGAAACTTTGCACTCACAGCGGCTGCCAGTGTTTTGTCAAAGCTGTCTTCTGTGAGTTAATGAGTTCATTGGAGTGGTAAACGTGCTACTGGTATAATAACAATTTCTTAACCAGGTCTGTCTTCTGCTACTAGATATATAAGCACTATGTGTGTCCTTCATTGAAGTCCTGTTAAACACAAGCATTGGCAAAGCCAACAGTTTTGGCTTATGTATGTGTAGTAGGCATTTGCCAGGCACTTCTATTAGATGCCCACGTATGTGCTTTGTGCACCATTTTGCACCAGCTTCTATCAATAGCCAGTTGATACCACTACGGCAGTGCCTGGCAAGTGCCTTTCTTATGCCTACACAAAAGCCCCAACTGTCAGCATTGTCAATGCTTGCTTTCTTTGCATTCTGTGACTTAAAGTGCTGTTTGTATAATCGGAAATCCAGCACAAGTGCAAGAACACCGAAAAAGAAATGAACTCCACCACAATGTGTGTACGTCTTTACATACACACTAGCTGGAAGGAGAGCACACATCTGATAGGGAATCAAGTCAGTACTGGGGAGAGAACACAGCTTCAGCACAACCAACCCAGCTGCCAGACCCATCTGTCCGTTATTTACAATCAAATAAGTAATGCAGGAGTTAGTGAACTGCATGCAAATTTAATGCACAAGACAATGGTTAGTCACACCTGCCAGTGCCTGCTGAAACCATACATCCCTAGAAATACTGAAAGCAGAGCAACAACCAGCAGAGCTGCTGAAGCCCAAAACTGCAGCTTCTGTTTTCGGTCCTGATCTGCTGAAACTGAGGGAGGACAAACTGCCTGATATAATATGTGATTCAGCATCATACCAAAGGATGAAAAAAAAACATGCTACTCCAGAGCAAAGATACAACACTTCCCCAACGAAGCAGAAAAGTGTAAGCATATACTTTTCTTTAAAGGCGCATTCGAATTTTAACAAAACCAAGTGCCAATGCCATCATTAGAGCGCTGAACAATTAAAAAAGAATGCTTCTTTCCAGGCACGACTCACCATCCAGCAAAATCTCCCATCCAGCAGAATCTTGCGACTGTGCAGTTGGGTGGTTTCCCAGTATGCAGTTAATAGGTTTTTGTGTTGCTGTCAAGTCTTCGGAAAGCGTGAAACCTCGTTCCCTGAGCACAGCATCGATTCCCCACAGGTGTCTCCAGACACCGTCCTGTAACGGGGATGGTGGGAAGTTTGTTTCCTACAGCCATTGTGTTCCCTCAGCTGGGTGTTCGGAGGGACTGGTAGTCCATCCGATCAGTGAGGCTGCAATGTAGCCAGGAAGTGAGCAGGGATGGCCCCGGCCTTAGCTGCTGAGCACACTACGGCACGTGCAGTTTCGCACCCTACAATGAGCAGGCACAAGCCGACACAGCACTGCATGAAGCATTATAATGTGCATGAATTTATGTATCCTTCCGCCCCCAAGTAAAAAGAGGCCCTATGCCTCGCAGCATACCGGCGAAACTCCCGGTGGGGCAGTCAAGGCCTGCTATTCAACCAATTCTAGTTAACTATATATAAACTTAAATACCCACCCACGGTAGGATATTATCCATGCCTCCGTAGGGTAGGCTGCTACTACTAACTGTAAATAATGCAATTGACGCAACTTTTTGTACCTTTATTATTTGATGTACTTTTGGAATATTGTTAAGTGTATTATAAGATGTCTGCAACAACGCTGTGATACCCGAGGGTCTGGGCGTTTAACAAATGTAATAAATAAATTAATAAAGTATAGTACGAGTAATGATAGCAGCGACCCAGCCGACCCAGGAGAGGGTACCTCCAATATAAAAAACTCTATAATAGGGGAAGAGGGCAACCAAATAGAGAACAAGGAAGAGGAAACAGAAACACTACATAACATACCTTTTTTTTAATACCAGGGACAAAACAAAAGGAACTGGAACGGCGATCATAGGCAAACGAGGAGCGGGAATCGCTCCTTGTTAACCTTTCAGATCATCTCCTTACAAATATGGTACACCAAGTACTGAATAAAGGCCTAGGCTATGTGATCAGTAAGCAACATGACCCATTTGAGTTCAGGGCCGATTTTTACAAGCTGATGAGTAAGATCATCATAAAAGAATTCTTTGCTGAAAAAACTGAAGATTCAACTGAAGGTAGGCTCAAGAACTGTACCGGTTTAAGAATTGCCTCCTCGTTGTATCCCCTAACAATACCTTCTCCCCAGAATCAATACTTTTTAAAAAGAAAATACTGAGAGACATGGCTAAACTGGAGAACACCAACACCAGAATTTTTCTAAATCTTAATAAACTTGAAAAAGAAGCTCTTAAAACCTTAATGGAGAATGAGAATATCGTAATCAAAAGGGCAGATAAGGCAGGGGGTATAGTGATACTTAATGTAACAGATTACATCACAGAATGTCTGACCTAACTACAGAATACTAATGTTTATAAAAAGCTCACAGAGGATCCACTAAAGAACTTCTTAAACAGATAGATTCAAAAGTAACAAAAGCCAAAAACAGAGAATGGATAAGCAAACAGGAAGCGCTTTCCTGATAAATACAGAATCCACGGTACCAACATTCTATTGTCTACCGAAAATACATAAGACCTTAGTGAAACCTCCTGTTAGACCAGTTGTAGCAGGTATAAACTCTGCACTTGAACCCCTCTCCAAGTTCGCAGATCCACAAAATCATACCTCAAAGATACAACCGAGGCGATTAAAACATTTGAACATCTAGAATTTGATCCTGATGAAAATTATCTAATGGGATTGATATAATTTCCTTTTATGCTAACATTCCTCAACAGGAAACCTTAGCTGTGATTGAAGAAATCCTGCTTGAAAGGACTGACAACAATCCAGTCCCCACCTCAATTATAATGTGGTGCATAGAACTCGCACTTACTAAAAATTACTTCGAGTTCAAAGAAAAGGGAATTCTTCCAGCAAATTGAGGGAACTGCAATGGGAGCCACCATGGCCTCAAGCCTGGCAAATGTATATGTATAAATGTTTGAGAAACAACACATTTATACCACTAACCCTTATAAGCAATACATTATGGACTGGTCTAGATATATAGACGATGTTCTAGTGATCTGGTCAGGTACTATGGAAAAAGCGATGGATTACTTTAAATGGCTAAATAAACATAACAGACATTTACTATTCACAATGACTGTCAATAAGTAAACGATTACCTTCCTCGACTTGACCATCTTGCATGAAGGAGGTGAGCTATTGGTAAAACCATATCATAAAAAAAGATTGTAATTCAATATTACACTACCAAAGCCATCGTATTAAACACCTAAAAAACAATTTGCCCTATGGGCAATTATTAAGGCTAAAAAGAAACAGCAGTAGAAAGAGTTCCTATGAGGAAGAAGCAGATATCCTTATGAAGAAACTAAGTAAAAGAGGTTACCCCAAATAATTGATTAAAAAGGCAGCAAAACAGGCTTTTAACAACAGTAGAGAGGCCCTCCTGGAAGAGAAAGCCAAAAAATTACACAGGATAAAATTGTTTGTGTGAATAATTTTACCAACCAAAGTCTTGCAATACACAATATCATTCAAAAACATTGGATGATTTTTAAAACTGCAGCTTCCAAACTGCCTCTTCCAATCTTCATCTACAAAACATTCTAAATCAATAGGCAATTGTGAAAGTAGCAGCAAACTCAGGATTAAGACACCAGTGGTTGAAAATATTACTACACGATGGGGATTGGATCCCATTAGGGGACATTACGCATGCGATAACTGTGGAGTCTGCAAAATTATGTCCAAAACAAAAGAAATAGACATAGGTAACAACAGAAAATGGGAACAAGAAACCTTTACAAAGTGCAACACCAACCATGTAATTTACATGATCAGATGTATAGGTAAGACCTGTAGAACAGTGAAAACACGCATAACAGAACACAGGAGCTGTCTGAAAAATAAAATCGAACAAGCACCAATGGTGAAACACTTCATGGCTAAAAATCATGGCCATGAAGCATTTAATTGGATAGTAATGCTAACGGTGAAAGGGCAGGATGAAAATATTAGAAAGAGGACTCTTTCAAAAAGAACAAGAACTAATTTACCAAAATAAAAGCAATACCCAAGGTCTAAATGAAGCCATTTAATGGCATAAAATAAAATAAATGACATCTACTTATTGATATAAGTCTTGGATTGTGCCTGCATGAAAGATACTGTTTAGACTAACTGGGGAGACAGTTAGATTATGGGAAGAGCCCAGTATATAGCATTCTATCTAATAGATTATAATTAAAGTACCCTTTCAGAGACTATTAAATGGCAATCTTAATTTTTCATCATCCATTTCTCTGCTACATACCCTCCATATCTGGGCGGCTATGGGGATAATATGCATATGAAGGGACACACATAGATGGCTCCCTTGATGACCATGGGTTGTCGTGAATGGTGAGGTTTAAATAGTATTTTCCTCACATGATGTAAACTTCATTCTTAAATACTCCAACATATCCGGTTAATAATGATTGTAAACCCAATGGATCATGTCCAACTAACAATAAGAGACAGTACTATAGGATACAAGCTATATAGACCTATACCTTTCCAAGATGGCCGATTGATAATACGATGCCTGATTGCACATTTCACAAAAAAACATAGAAGTAGTCTTAAGCACCACAATCATAGAGACTGAAGGAGCTGCCACGAGACACTTAGCAAGAACGAACAGAGAGCTCCAAGGTAAGCCGTAGTTAGATGTAAATGTGGTTAATTACACGCATAACAATATGCCGAGCCCTATGTACTGAGAAAATCTTTAACATTGCAACTGTATATATCCAGCCTTTTAGAACACTCTACAAAGTGATTTATAAAAATCTACTTCATCGTTTTAAACAGGGCAATGAGGCTAAAGCACGACTGATAAATAAGATGCTCCAGGTGAAAAGTGAATCATTCCTATTCATAATAGTTGAGACTACTCAGCTACTAGGGTAATAAAACCATGCCTTGATGGGAACTTTTTCTATTACCCCAGTCAGAATGACTAAATAGTGATTCCTGGACACACAGAAACTGAAGCTCAGACGGATAAAAGTACTGTTATTACCAAGGAGAACCTATGAGCTATTGCAACTCCCTCGTGCAATGAGGGCTAATTGAATCTAACCTTATGAAGGTAGGTTGAACTGTAATAAATATACTGCTAAATATGGCTAAGATGAATGGGGAGTCAAACTGGAGCGAATGAAGGGCTAATCTGATTTACATGTATCCTCTTATAGATACTACTGGTGGAGTCTATTATTTACTAGTTACTCCGAAGATTTTCCAATCACTTGGATATTCACCCACTAACAGTATCAGGTAATCATTCTCTTGATACTAGTTATATAGTACTTTTCTGACTTAAAAACATTAATTTGAGCATTTAGAGCACACTACATTGTTTGTTTTTACCTAACAATTCAGAGAGTCTCTGCTGATACAGCTGAAAGAGAGGAAGACTTAGACTGCACTTCCTAATAGCCCATGTGACTTCTACATCTACTCATGATGAATGTTCCAGAATTACAATAGTGAACAGAAACATGTTGAGAGCTATACCTAGTATAACATTGTGATACCAGGCTAGATGAAAATAACAAATTATATATGTGTATAACCCGAATGAAAACTAAGAGCCTTGATTCTCTTTTCTTTTCTTTATTGATCAATTTACGAGTACCAACAGCAGATAGTTTTTATCTGAATGAATGTATGTATCATTGTCTCTAGATTGATTAATTGTATTTTTTACAGATGTGTTTAATAAATGTTGTTATACTGTTCTAACTACCATGAGATTCCTTGAACTGCTCTGTATGATCCAACTATCTTAATAAATACTTAAACAGTTGTAAGTTGAACATTTCTAGATCAGCCGAAAATGCTGGTATATTGCGGGTAAGTATGATATTAGGATGTTGTAGCAAATTAGGGTGCACTGGTAAAAACCCATGAAATTCAGTGAAAAAGGGTTATGGTTAACTTGCAAGGGGAACATTGATAATGACATTTTTTTATCACATGAATTTTGCCTTAATTTAAAAGTTTCTTAAAGTCTTTACTGATTTGCCCCAATTTTGCAGACATCATCATGATTACATTATGTACAGTTGGGGGTAGGGCTTCTCTTTCTGACTGTTGGGATTCTACATTATTAAAGTGGGGTGTTGTTTCTTCGTGAAAACTATGCACTATAAGAAAAAAAAAGATTTTTATTTCAGTGAGGTATGTACAAATTATATTATTTATTTTTATTAAAAGATGTATTGTATACCATTAGAGATGTTTTCATCACTAATTTCTTCTTTTGGGAAGTTTTCTTTCAGCCATTCAAGTGTGTTTGCCGTTTATGTGAAAATAAGTTTTTTTACTTATAAGAAATGTTTATATAATAGCAATAATACAACAATAAATGCAGTGTACTTACTATTTAGTAAGAGTTTATTCTTCAATAAGTACCTGGTGTATGTGAGTCTGTATGCAGATTTGTACTGAGGTGATAACATGAGGTGTACAGTTATGGTTTGTGCTTTGTGCATTCCATTATGTTGTGTGCTACATGATCAAATTATGTGTACATTTTCAAATGATGACTGTACAAAAATGTATATTTCGGTGTAGCACATATACGTAATGTTGTTTTATGCTAATGAGTTTGATGGTTGAAGGGTAGAAAATGTTTTGTTCTCCCCTGTGCTTCTGGTCTTTGTGAATGCTACTTGATGTCCGCAGACATACATGCTGTCCGCAGACTCTACAACTGCTACATTGGGGGTAAGTATAATATAAAGAACTTGTAGAAAATTAAGGGTGCACTGGTAACAACCCATGAAATTAACTGAAAAAACTTTGTTAAAGGGATGTTATGTTTACAAGTAAAACTGAAACCCCCAGAAATGTGCCAGTTATGTAAACTAAGCAACCATAACTCACCACTACTGTGCACTGCTAACACTAACACCCAGGACATCACAAATGTCATTGATGACATCACATATCTAGGCAACTTGTTTTTTTTCTCTGATATATATATATTCAAGGAACACACTTTACTTGCAGGGACGTTAAGGTCAGAACTTAACAGAACAAAACCCCTGAAATTTAGTCGAAAGCAACCTTACCTTCGTGCCCCCTGTTGTGCAGCCTATGACCACAATTATGACATTTGTGATGTCATCACTGGTGACATCACTAATTACATCATCTATGACATCACTGATGGAATCTCTGATTAGATTAAGACACTGACATGCTACGGCCAGTGCCCAATCCTTTTGCCTGTGCTCACTGTATAGTTCAACACATTAAGTGGGAAGTGGCCACACCTTTCGTTTGTGCCCACTGTATATTTTACAACAGTAACCGGACACTAGCCATGGCCATGTCCCCTTTATATTTTACCACATTAAGGGGCCACTAGCCATGGCCTTCATGCATCATCAGTGGCCACGCCCTTCAGCCATCCCCCCTGCTTACCATAACTGGTGAATTTCTGAGGTTTTGCGGTTTAACCATAAAGTCCCTTTAACACCGTTTTTTATTGAATTTCACAGGTTTTTATTAGTGCAACTTAACCATAGCTTCCCTCTAGCAAAGTTTTTTCAGTGAATGTTATGGGTTTTTATAAGTGCAACCTAAAAATAACTTCCATTTAACAAAGTTTTTCAGTGAATTTCATAGGTTTGTTTTAGCGCAACTTAACCATAATGCACCTTTTAACAAAGTTTTTTCAGTGAATTTCATGAGTTTTTACCAGTGCATGCGAATTTCCTACAACTTAATAATATCATACCTACCCCAGTATATCAAAATTTGTGTCCAATGTACAAAGTTGCACCTTAAAACTCTGCCATTTCCCATCTTCTAGCATCATTTTTAACACTTCTATACACTTTTTGCAACTTTTTCCACTATTTTTGTGTCTGTCGATGTTCGCGAACATCTGATGTCATCGCAGACCTTCCGGACAGTGTCACGTGACCGCACGCTCACGCGCGGTATGATGACGCGAACACGTCCACACTTCGCAATCGTGCAATCGTGTCTGTGCTTTGCAGACAGTTCGGAACTGCACTTTCTACTGATCTAGGAACTTTCAAGCACAAAATGTTCCCCCTGCACAGCTTCTACAACTATTATTACTCATTATCTCATTAACACAGTACATACTTGGAGGAATATTAGCAAAACTGCTATTTATCTTGAAAATGGTAGCTGTTGCCATTCCTTCTACCCAAGAGCCACCATCACCAGCTGGAGGATCTACACGACAAAAAAGCACAGTACTTCCAAAGACGATGAAGAGGAGCAAGAAGATGAGTTAGAGGCAGTGCTTACCTCTAGCACCAAGAGAGAATCAGGGGTGGGGTGCTTCTTTACCATTGTTGGGAATGTGCCAACGCTCCCAAAGTGAAATGCACTGTACTCAGTTGCAGACTACCTCGACAGTACTCCTACGGGACCACCTCCATGCGCCGCCACACCCAATCCAACCATTGCAGAACTCTCAGAAAGGCTGTTCCTTTCTTAGCAAGTAGTATGCTGTCTTCCTACACCTCATCGTAATCAACCAGTACTGTAACCACACAGCCTACTTCTGTGGGACACAAAGTCCCATCACCTACCTTGAAAGCAATAAAAGAGTCTGTTGATTCATATCTTTCGACGACAACAGTTCTCTGTATACATCACTCTGCATGGGGGGGCAATTTCAAAGTGCTTTTTAACCTGTAATGAAGGCGCATGAGAAACACTGCCCCCACCTTAGATGTAACACACGTGCAACATCTTCCCCTGTCCACCTGCCCTTCCATTTTGATGCTTGGTGACTCTTCCCTCATTTCCCTCCCCACCTTATTTTCTAACCTCTCCTGCAAAAAAAAGAAAAAGATCAAAAAACAACAAAAAAAGGTTGTCTCACTGTAGGAAGGAAAATCCTTTCCCAAGATGGCCACCATGGACAGGGAAGGCGGGCTCCATACAGAGCCCCTCTTCCCTTTCCATGGCATCCTGCAGAAGGGGAAGAGAGAGCCCTATGACCATATTACCACAATCACATTTTATTTTCCTTTCAAACTGATCCTAATTTCGAAAAAAGATTTACCACGTAGTGGACATGGCCACTTTATCCCCATTTGTCGTCCCTCGTGGTCATGGCCAGTAGCCAGATAGTTCGGGTCATGACCTTATACCATGACCCAGACAATCTGGCCACTGCCCATGGCCACAGGCTATACCTCAGTCACCAAAGGTATATCACTATTTTTTGTACTTACATTATGGCACTTGTCAAAAAATAAAACACGGACACATTTGCAAAACCATGCTTTCAGGACCTTGCCAATGCTCCTTACACCAGTTTGCTGGAACTCCGCCCATGTTTTATTTTTCAAATGTGGCAAAATGTACATACATACAATAGACATATAACTTAGCCCCCACTGGACAAAATCCATTCAGACGTTGCACGAACATTTAAGGTTGGTTCTCTAATCTTTCTGAAAACCTTTGTCCATAGTCATCAAACAGCAACAAATTGCTCTAATTTAGCCCCCTCTTGACAAAATACCACCAAACATTGCAAAAACATTTATACCTAGATCGAAAATCCTTTTGCAAACTTTTGTGCAAATTTCATCAAATAGCACCACATTTATAAGCCTTTACAGTATTTTGGGACCCCGCCTCTAATTTTGTTCCCTCTTGACAAAACAGCGCCACACTTTTCAAAACCATTTGGAATCAGTTCTAGAATGAGATTCCAAAATTTCATGCAGTTTAACCCTGTAATGGACAAATAAGCATAGATGCCCACAAAACATCTAATATGTTCGCGGACATCACAGGAAAGCCCTGTTTTTTTTCGCAGACCTGGGAGAAGAAACACACCCATTTTTTGGCTATTTAAGGCCATATCCCATCCCATCCTGATCACCCCTCACCTCCCCAGAGATTGTTTCTTTAGTTTGAAAAGTGCAATGCTGTGTTTTTTTATGTTTTACCGCGATATCCGCAGATACCGGCCGCTGTCCACGAATCCAACATGGCGGCCATTTCCAAGAATATGATGCACCTCATGTCACTTTTTTGATTGACCAATCAGCGGGCGCACCCGAAGTCTGCGGACATGACGCCGTCCTCTGGACCAATTGGGGCCCGTCCGCGGAATGGACAGGGAAGTGAGTCCAAGGACTGAAGCCAGATATCGCATATTTCTTTGTACCTATTTTTTGGTCATAATAAAAACAAAATATGGAACAGATTTACACCAAATTTACAAAAACACGCTTTCGGGACCAAGCCGCCGCTTCTGCTGCAAATGTGGTGAAAATCTGTCCAGCGGTTTGGGCCGTAGACGTGAAAAAAAATGTTTCCATTGCATCTATGGGAAAAACCACACATTTTAGGACCCCCCTATAACTTTGCTCCCCCTTTACGAAACTGCACCAAACTTTGCAGGATCAATCTGTCAAGGCCATATACTTTTTTCGTGAGGATTCGTTTAGGGGGGATCAATTTATAAGCCGCCCAAAAAGTTTTCTTCCTATGAGTTGAGCAACTTAACCCTAACTACAGGGCTGCTACAGCAGGATAGCGTGGGTTTTCTTAGTTTTAAATATCTCATAACACATAAAAAAACACATGGCATCCACATTATTTTTGCACTCTAAAGGTCAACCTGTCAGGAGGCCCACATTAAAAGAGCTTCGATCTCTGGCTAAGGAGCTGCGCATACATGGAGAATTGCAAATTCAGCTTGCACCTGCAAGGCAAACTAACGTCATTTTAGTTTGCCTTGCATGTGGGGTAGGTTCTAGAGGATCCAAGAGGGGTTAAGTGTCAGGGAGGTAGTTTTAAGGCAACAGGAAGGTGCAAGAGCCTGTTGTTAAGGCAACAGGTAAGTGCCAGACAGTGAGCACTGGATGGAGGGCGTGCCACCAGCCCATCAATAAATGCAGGCCTGTGACGCAGCACAGGCCGAGTGGTGCCTGAAGGCAAGTGTAGGGGAGGGCTGCTGATGATCAGACAGAAGGCCAGGATGCAAAAGGACACAAAAGAGCCCAGGCCACCAATCACAGCTACTGTAGGGTGTAGCACGGTAGGGAGCGAGGGAAGGTGGAGGAAAAGAGAAAAGTCTTAAGGTGCTGGTGGAACCTGAGGTGATCCGGCTCAAGATGGAGAGAAAGGGGGAAGCTGTATCAGAGAAGGGAGCCAACTAAGGAGAGGGAACAGCCACCCGCTCTCTGATTGGAGAAGCGCTTGACAAGCAGAGAGTTTGAGCCGGAGGATCGGAGGGATCTGGAAGGAGAGTATTTGGTGAGAGCAAGTAGCAGATAGCATGGACCCCCAGATACTGAGGGGTTTACATTTTAATCATTGTAGCAACCGGGAGCCAGTGGAGATATTTTAAGGCTAGAGAGATATGGTCCCTGGGCTTAAGGTCAAGGATAAGTCTTGCAGCCCTATTCTGGATTAGCTGGAGGGGGCGTATAGAAGACGAAGGTAGATTAAGGGGAGACTGTTGTAGTAGTCCAGCATGGGGATGACCAGAGCTCTGGTGACATTGAGCTTCTGGGGGAAAGTGAGAAAAGGGAGGATGTGTCTGAAGAGGTAGAGTTGGAAATGAGCCTTCTAGACAAGTTCTAAGATGTGCGGAATGAAGGAGAGAGAGGAGTCAAAGATAACTCCCAGGTTTCTGATCTCAGAGGAAGGAGAGGGGGAGAACCCATTGAGGCTGGCCAGAGTGAGGGGAGAAAAGAGGGAACAGGAGCCCCAATAGGAAGAATCTCAGTCTTGCTCGCATTGAGACAGAGGTCATTGGAGGCACACTTCGACTGGATAGCGGACAGGAAGTCAGGAATGACAAAGGAGGTCAGAAGAGATGCAGAGGGTAGTCTGAAGAAGAGTTGGGTTGCGTCTGCATAACACTGGAAGTGTGGTGAGAAAGTGGAGAAAGGTGATTGAGAGGAGCGAGATAGATGTTAAAGAGCCGGGGCAAAAGGTTAGAGCCCTGGGGAAGCCACAGGTGGAGATAGAAATGGGAGAAGAGAAAGAACACAGTATAACATGGGAGGGTCGGTCAGTGAGGAAGGAGGTCAGCCAGTCCAGTGCCTGCTCCGAGATACCAAGGGTATCATGGAGCTGTTTTATGAGGATGGAGTGGTTAACCGTGTCAAGGGCAGAGGAGAGATCGAATAGAATGAGAACAGCAGGTGAGTTGAGGTCCAAAGATGCAAGCAATTCTTCATTTGTGTTCAGAAGAGCAGTTTCCGTGCCTCTGGATGCCGGATTCCAGATTCATGGTCGTTCAGGCAACCAACAAGCTCAGTATGCTGGACCAGTTGGGAGAAGACCAACTTCTCCAGGACTTTCCCAAGGAGTGAGAGAGATGGGGTGGTAGTTAGCCGGACATGATGGGTTGCCAAAGGCTTTTTCAGGAGGGGGTGCATAAGAGAGTGCTTGAGGGAAGAGGGGAAAGACCCAGTGGCAAGAGAGTGATTGCAGATGTCCACAAGTGCAGTGCCAAGGAAGCCGATATTGTCCTTAATAGTTCTGGAAGAGCAGGGGAGACCTGTTTGTAAGCGACCTTCATAGAGCTGACAACTCTAGTGACCTCATCCCGTGCGATAGAAGGAGAGGACGAAAGCGTGGATGAGGGAGGAGTAGGAGCGAAAGGCAGCAGGGGAGGGGATGAGGAAGGGGAGGATGAGAGAGAACTCAGGTTGTCCTAAGTTTTATCAGTGAAGTGGGTGGTCAGTGCAGGGCAGAGGGCCTGGGAAGGAAGAGGTGAGGTAGAGACTGCAGATGGATTGGCTAGTTCCTTGCAGATTTTAAAGAGTTCAGATGTGTTGTTAGAAGCTCCAGAGATGCAGGCCTGGATGTGAGCCCTCGTCTTGGAGCAACTGGAGAAATGATATTGCCTTTGGAGAAGACCACAGACTAGTTTTTCAGAGGATGAGCTTGAGGTCTGCCACTTCTGTTCAGCAGCTCTGCACTTGCGTTCCAGGGCTGCTAGATCAGTCATACCAGGTGTTATGCTTGGAGTCAGGTTTCAGGAGGACCCTCATAACAGGGGCAAGAATGTTGAGAATGTGAGTGATAGCGAGTGCTAGATTATTGTGGAAGGAGGACGGGGGTGAAGGAGGGATAAAAGGAGGGTCTGGTCAGGCCAGGATAGCAGGGTGAATAAGCAAGAGATCAGAATGAATGAAGTCATCGAGATTGTGTCCAGCCGATGGTTAGGGCCTGAGGGGAGAATAGAGAGGGAAAGAGAGGGAGATAAAGGTACAGAGGTCACAGAAGAGAGTGGAGGCCGTGACTGAGGAGTCCAAGTGGATGTTGAAGTAGTCACCCGGGAGAAGGAGATTGGAGGTGGAGGTCAGGAGAGAGGAGGAGGAATCGGCCCATTCTGAAAGAAAAGAGGAGATAGGGCCTGGGGGCCTGTAGATAGTAGCAATGGTCAGAGAGGAAGTGTGAGAGATGCCAAACTTGCAGACTAGGCTTTCAAAGGAGGAGTAGGGCTGGATGATGGTTGTGAGGGAAGAAGGGACCCACTCAGGGACGATCAAGGCTACACCACCATCTGTGCGGTTGGGATGAGATTTTGAGATGATCTTGTAGCCGTCAGGGAGAAGGGAGTCAAAAGCAGTGACTGAGATGGCATTGAACCACATCTCGGTGAGAGCGAGGATGTCAAGATGAAAGTCTTCAAGGAGGAGGCAGATATCGGAAGAATGTTTGATAGCAGAGCAAACATTAAGTGTGCCTAAGTGGAGCCGGTCACCACCCTTAAAGGTTTTCCGAAGAGGGGTAGTGGGAGTGGTACACCCATCGGAGGTTGTGAAGGTGGTGCTGAGAGAGAGGAGGGAAGAGTAGCAGAATCAGGAAGGAAGTTGATAAGGCACGGCAGACGCCGGTCAAAGAGGAGGAGATTGGGTTGTCTCTCTGCCCAATCTCGCAGCTGTGATCCTTGACGACTGTGTAAAGTGCCCCAGTGGACACTCGAGACTGTCTTTCAGACATTTACATCTGAGGCTGATGCCCTTGCTCCTCACAAGCCTTCCTTGGTGAAGACCCGAATTCGCTGTAGGCAGGCGGAAAGGAAATGGAGGTTGGCGTATCTGTCAACTAACTGTGCCTTATACCAGCTCGCTATTCTCGATTATCATAGAACCATTGTGTCTGCTAAACAGACGTACGTTAGCATTAAAATTGAATAGGCCATAAATCAACCCAGATCTTTGTTCTCGGTTGTTCAGTCTCTATCAGTACAGGCTAAGTCATAGTCTGCTATTCCTCCTTCTCCGGACCTCTGTGACTCTTTGTCCATGTTCTTTGATGAGAAGATAATTACCACTCGCAAAGATATTGATGGGGTTTGAGCCCAGGAGTTGCAACCTACATCTTTTTGATGTTCCATCTGCCCTGTACCTGCTCTGAACGCACAGTGGTCTTGCTTTTCTGTGTTTTCTGATAGGGAAGTGCTAGCCGTTCTTAACAGTATCAAGTCAGCGTCAGCTAATGTTTCCGTCCCGCTCTCTGTACTTAAGGACATCTCGGATACTATTGTTCTGACACTTACTGAGGCCATTAATGAGTCCTTTTCTTCCAGATAATCTTAAACACGCCCTGGTCCGCCCTTTGCTGAAAAAGATTGGCCTGGATCCCGCAGTTCTATCTAATTTTCAGCCCATTTCCTTGCTTCCATGCCATATAAAGCTGTTGGAATCCCTGGTGTGCCCTTTCTTGGAGTCGTCAGGTTTCTCCGATCCTTTCCAGTCAGGCTTTGCCCCGATCGGGGTACTGAGTCAGTGCTTGTCTCTGTTTTAGACAATCGGACACGTATGGTTGATCAGGGTGAGGTGGGAGCCCTGATTTTGGTCGACTTATCAGCAGCGTTTTACCACCCTACCCTGAAGATGTGCCTCCAGGCTATTTGGGACTGGATGGCCTTGAATTGGCTTAAGTTGATTGGAAACAAAACAGAGGTGCTGGTGGTTGGTACACCACTGCCCTCTCTGTTTTGGACCCTTGACTTCTGGCCTGAGAGTCTTGGCCCGTTTCCCCTGCCGGTCTCTAAAGTGAAAGATCTGGGTATAAAAATCTCTGCCTCCCTGTCTATGGCTGACCAAGTTTCCTCAGTTTGCCAGAAAGCTCACTTCAAACTTTGGACTATTCTCAAAGTTCCTCCCTGTATTCCTCTTAAATTTCATGCACCAGTGGTTTCTTCCCTGGTTATTAGCAATATTGACTATTGCAACGGCCTGTATCTTGGTCTTCCACGCTATCTGCTTTAGTGCCTTCAGCTATTGCAGAATGCGGCAGCCAGGGCAGTTCTCCATCCTCTATTTGGTGCTCGGATGTCTCTCTTTGCATCCACTTCACTGGCTTCCCGTGGAACAGCGTATTAAATTCAAATCCCTATGTTTTGTGCATAAGGCTGTCCACAAACTAGAAGCTGAGTCTCTTCAGGCTAAGTTCAGTATCTATAAACCGGTCAGGCCACTTTGCTCGCAAGCATTGAAGACTGTACAGCCCCCTAGGGTTAGACTTGCTCGAGTGGGTGGCCATGCTTTTTCGGTGGCGGCAGCAAAATCCTGGAATCTTCTCCCGCTCTCCTATGCGTAATATTGAGTCTCACCTGGCATTTCGTCGGGTATTGAAGACCTTTCTCTTCTAGTCCCTCTGGTTCCTGGTTGACGTCACCTTTTAGTTCAGCACCAAGATGCCTTCGGCCTATGTTGCGCTCTGTAAATGCAATTAAGATAAGACCCTGGTCCATTATAGAGCCATTGTGATAGACATTAATGAGGCACCTCAAGGATGATAAGCCAGCCAAGAGAACTATCTAGTGCCACCATTAATGGGTGAGGAAGAGGAAGGGGAGAGCGTGGAAATCAGATGCAGAGTCCATAGATCGGGAGAGGGGACAGAAAAGAGGATGTCAGTGACAGGTTGTCTGGATGTGGCACTGACGTATGTGTCTGTGACAGTTAATCTAGGATTACAAGAAAGGAGATCTCTTGAGTTTTTTCCTTCCAGACGTAGTGTGAGAGGGGGTATAGGTGATAGCATAGCAGTTAGAGTAGATAGGAGAGATGGAGAGAGCCTTAGAGGGAAGTAGAGAGGGGCGTGGTACAGGAGTAGATAGATACTGTACAGGCATGAGACAGCTCACCAGGTAGCCTAGCAGCCGGGGGTAGTGGGTAATTAAAAAGCAAACGAATATTTGACTTCGCACAAAAGCACTCAAATAGCACAAAAGCGAAGGTTGCGACAATTTAAAAAGCACACCTATGTTTGAATTTGCACAAAAGCACCCAAATAACACAAAAATGGAGGCTGTGACAATTAATTTAAAAGCACACCAAGATTTGATTTTGCACAAAAGCACTAAAGTAGCACAAAAGTGGAGGGTGCGAAAATTTAAAGCACACCAAGATTTCACTTTGCACAAAAGTATGTGTGAGGACAGGAATGCAGAAGCCGTGGAGCAGCACTTCCCCTAACTTCCCCTACCTTTCCACAACCTCTCCCTTACCCTCTACCTGGTTTCCCTAACTCCTCCTACCCATCGAACCAACAAAACCCTAAACCTCCTGCCCTGCTGGGGTTACTGAGGTCTGTGTGTATTAAGAACTGCAAACCCCACAACTGTACTGGGGCGAGAGGTTTGTGCTACCCCTGCGCAGGGCAACGTGGATTCACTCACCCTAACTGTATTCAACATTTCAGCCAAATCTGTTGCATAAGTCAAAAGTTATTAGCAATTCATTTTTGTGGGTTTCCTGTGGGAGCCCGACTCACCTTAATCACCTTAAATATAGGGCTGTGACTGCCGTCCTATTATATTACATGGCCTGCAGTAGTGGCCCTGTAGTTATGCTTACGTTTCTCAGCTCATAGAAAGAGCACTTTTTGTGCAGCTTATAACTTCACACCCATTGGACGAATCCTCACTTTGCAAAAAAAGTATATGGCCCCTGGGAATGATTCTGCGAAGTTAGTATGGTTTTGTTCAGAGGGGCTGTTTGTGCCCTCCCCGTCTTCAACGTGCAAGAGAATAAAACGGACACTCCCTGGACGGGGAATAAGGCAAAGAGAGCAGGCTGCGAGAGTTCAAGGAAATCTAGATCTCTGAGAGCGCTCTGGCAAAATTAATGTTACAGTACATTATATAGGTACAATGACACGTCTAACATACAATGCTACGTTGGACCCGGATTGGTCAGCCAGGTTGGTGTCTTAGGTGTGGGCATCATCTCTTCCTCCTGGTTGTTTGTTTGGTTGGCGGGAGGATGGACGTAAGATATCTGTGCTCCGAATGGGTGAAGGTCGGGACGCCGTGAAGCAGGGTGGTCACAATCTAAGCTAAAGTATACATTCGAAATAATGCATGCACTAAATAATAGTTGTTCAAAAAGACTCTCAGTAGTTTATCATGTCACTATACAAATCACACAGGTGTCTATATCATCTATAACATTTGGATTATACAGGTCACAGGTTAAGGATCTTGACCACTATGATACACTGATTGAACTGTAGGTTTAGTCTCACAAGAATCTCAGGTATGTGGCATTTGTTAGTATTAGGCACGATATACTGCAGCAGGGGTCTAATGTTATTTGGGGGTCTGCTGTGTGGGCATCATGGCATGGTCAGTGGTCTGGCACATGAAAGGAATATCTTGCACGGACACAGGGTCAGAATGGCAGTAAGTTTCCATCGGCGAGGGTGTGGGGGCAAGGACACGTTTGTGGAGATGAACGAGCTATGTGCTTAGTTCATGGTGGTTCACATGCAGGACAGTGATCTCAGAGGAAGACTGATGTGATACATATATTAGTTGTTGCAAATACCTCCGGCTTCAGCGTGAGAATGGAGCTGCAGAGTTTTCCAGTTAGAGTGGGAACGAAGGTGGGGGCAATGTGCTCTGTGTGCCTGAACACAGTGAGGAGAGGGAGAGAAGTGTTTTATACTATCGCAGTGAGGCCTGGTCACCAAGATGGAGTCGAAAGGGGGTACAAAAAATGGGTGCCCTGTGTCCTGCTCAGTGGTCCCATCTACATGAAAGTCAACGAAAATTAACATTGCATAAGGGCAAGGGGCGAACCCACTACTGGAGGCACTTGGTCCAAGTTTTGTACTAAGAAATGAAGGCAGAGAGGGGCCTGCTGGCCCCTCGCTCCCACACATTTCCCCCTTTCGTTACATCTAAAGTAACGAATATTTATTTTTTATCCTTTTCATTCTCCCTTTGGTAATACTCAGCCTCCGCAACTGCTTCGTCCCACGCTGGGGTGCTCTTTATTGGCATCCACGCCCTACATACACTTCTTAAGCTATTCCCTCTTCTGGCATATTCGTCTGGTGTACACATCAAGTAGATCCCACCATCTCCATCTAAGTCCACCCATACCTCTCTGTACCATTGTAGCTCCCTTGTTCCTTTATTGCTGTGTGGTGCAAATTGTCCACCCTCTCCCCGTATTGCCTGTAAATGGTGTCATCGTGTATTGTGGTGTGTTGTATTCCCCTGTTTGTATTTGTGCATCTATCATAGTAGCTACCGTTGTCGGTCAGCCCATTGTTACCATCATCATAGTTGAGGGAGGCATGCTCTTTTCACAACACCAGAGTCCCAGTTGGCACACACAGAAGAATAGGAGCACAAAGACGATGATGGGGATGAGTATTTTCATTGCCACGTTTACCCATGATGGTATCCAGCTGAACAGATTGTCGAACCATGTGCTTTCGTCTGCGCCTCCTTCTGTTCTCATCCTCTCTCGTAAATTATGTACTGCTGTTATCACATGTGAGAGTGTCCCGTTATCAGCATCTTCAGTTGGCACGAATGTGCAACACGCCCCCCCCCCGATTTTGTCGGCAAACACCACTGTCCATTGCCGTAAGGAGATCTAGGACATATCTGTTTTGCATTGTCATTAGGTGCAGTGCACAGAGCTCTATTTTTATAACGTTGAACCCTTCTTCACTGTCGTTAGCCAGTTGGATGAGCTCCAAGCGCACTATCTGCAACCATTTGGCATTTGCTCATGCTTGGACTCCCAGAGCAAGGAGCGATGCGAAAAATGTCTCTGCTGATGAAAAGAGCTTTTACTTCTGCGGGATCTCAGCAAGGAGTTTCGATGATTCTGATGAGATGTAATTGGAGGACCTTTTACTTAGTGATAGTTTTTTCTTCAGTTCATATTCTGACAATAGTTTGTAAACTGGAGCTTCTGTTATCATTAGTTTGGGCGCTGTCAATGGTTCAGCCGATTGCCCTGCTGCCGATATGCCAGCAGATTCTCCTGCTGCCGATTTGCCAGCCAATTCTCCTGCTTTTCCTTGTATATGACTCTCTGGTATTACCATCAGGGCTGTGTGGAGGGTGGCCAAGGCACAAGTACATTTCCATGCTGTTGGGAGGTGTAGATAGGCTTGTTTGCCGCAAATCCAGTACATGTCCATTAGTGCAGCGGTACCTTTCTTCATGTCAGGTATGATTACCGTCTTGTTACATTTCTCTGTTTCCCCCATGTTCACTCTTCCTTCCCCATGGAAACACAGTTCATGTGGTACTTCTTTCTGTATTTTGATAGGTTTTTCCAATGCTGTTACCCATGTTAGCTTAGTTACGTGTTGCGACCAGATGGGGGCGCATAATCCTTTTATCCATTGGAAGGTGTCTTCAGGTAGACCCCGGGGGGCTTCTGCTTTGCATTTGATAGTTTCATTGTGCTACTTTTTCTCTGCATACCTTGTTCCCTTGATGACAAGAAATGGTTCCTTAAGACAAATTACTCCTTGGCGTCTGCTTGTACATGTTCTCTCATTTTCCAGTCTTTCCATAGTGACAGTGTGTGCTTGGAAGGTGCTTTTTATCCTACACAAAACTAAATGAATCAAACACTGGGCCTCCGACAAGGGCACTTCCTGTGGTACCAACATTTTCGGTGTCCCTGATGCATGTGGTATGAGTGAACAAACATAGCAGCTCTCATTTGTCGCCTTCTTTGCCGTGGCACTCATGTCCGAATACCACTTGTTTGATTGATCTGGGTGGGGGGGGTCTTCTATCTCATCTAACCCCAGGTCATGATAAATGTTGTATCTTTTCCCTTCCGCCCCCCTCTTCCTTCTCCTTCTCCCTCCCTCCTTGTAGTTCTTCACTCTTTGGTAGTGTATTGGGAATATGCCCGCCCAAGCTGTGTCATTACCGTTAAATATGTTATCATGTGTGTACTCATTAGTGGCAGCAGCGTAATATGAGGTAGGCTCTACTGTTGTTTGTGCATGCGAGCTTGTGTTAGCTACATTGCTTGGCCAATAGTAGTCGCCATCATATACATTCAACTCATAATCATTACTTATATTTATACTCGGATGTAACAAGGAGACACTTGTTGGATATGCGGCGGAGTGTTCTGAAGGTTGCATTGGATTTGTACCATTAGCATCAATGTCATATGTTTCTTTCCACATTGTCTTTACTCCAGTCCATATTAAGTGCGAACCTTCTCGTATCAGGTTAGCCCCGCTGCCCCCCCTTGTGCATGTCATTAAACAAAGATAAAAGTGTATAGTACCAGGCCATGAAAAATAACATCACTGAAAACAAAACTGCAGCACATTTCAAAACACATTCAACATTGCTGAACCTATTAGCCCTAATGGTGTCCCTATCGCTATCTAACATAATGGTGTTTTCGGTGATTGCGCTGTGTTGGTCCATTTGCCACCTGCAGGGGCGATACGAAGTTGTTAGGTCACCAGAATAAATACAGTTGTATATCTACATATTTACTTTTAATTCTTTACTCATTTTTTCTATTTACTTTGTTTATTCTTATTTTAATTATGTCCTTTGCTTTAGGCATTTCATATCAAGATAGAGAGAGAGAGATAGTGATGAAAAGAAAGTGGAAGGAGAAAATGACATGGACATAGTTCACTTTAAACCAGAGGGCGTGTCGTCACTTTCGCCCTTTACAGGTTCTGTTTACTTAAATCACATCATCATTGTGTCTGAACCTCATCCGCGGTGCCGCTTGCACATTCCTGTTCAGTCTGAGGGAGTGTACTATCGCGTGCCCTCCTCACATCCCAGAGGTGCACCCAATATTTCAGTCCCTTGACTTTAACTGCAGTGGGCATACTATAAATGACCTTGTAGGGGCCATGAAACCTCTGTGAATTCCATCTCCTCACAAAGCTCCTAACGTAGACCTCTGCTCCTGGCATCAGTGGCCCACTTGGGCTGTCTGCAGCTGGCGTGGTAGTATCAGTTGCTACATTCTCAGTAAATGGTGGTGCAATTTGTCGCGCTATGCTGCGGACTACACGCGTCAGATGGGTCAAGTATTCCTTAAATTCCTCCCCCAGCACTGTGGCAGCTCTGTGTGCGTCTAATGCTCTCCTAATCGGGGAGAGTGGTGTGTGTATTCGCTTCCCAGTAACAATCTCATGGGGGCTCAGATGGTGGTCCTTGCATGGTTGCGTTCTGAGTTGGAACAGTGCTAGGGGTAAGCAATACACCCAGGTTTTTTTCAGCGTATTACACAATTTCAATAGTTTACTCTTTAGTAATCCGTTGATCTTTTCCACCATCCCATTCGCCATCGGATGGTAAATGGAACACAGTTTGTGTTTCACCCCCAAGAGTGACGTCACTTCCTTGGAAAGGTCATTCACAAAGTGGGTGCCGTTGTCTGATCTTATCACATCACATATTCACCAACGAGAAAAAACTTTTGCACCAGGAACTTCGCCGCACACTTCGCGTCTGGGTGGGGACATGGACCCGCTTCCACCCACCTTGAAAAGGGACACACCACCACAATTAAATACCTTGCTCCATTACATCGCTCTCCCATGTCCGCATAGTCTATGTGGAGTTCCCTAAATGGTCCTGTTGGTCGGGGCAGGGTACCACGCAGTGTTCTCAGTGTCATCCCTAAATTTAATGTTTGGCATGTTGTACATTCTACTACAAATTTTGACAGATGTTCCTGTAAATTGGGGACAAACCAATGTTCCTGGATGTCTGCAGCAATATGTTGTTTTGCTACGTGGGCTGGGAAGTGCAGCTGTTGGAATGCTACTTCTAGTAATTCTACTGGCATCACTACCTTTCCCGTTGTCTCCTGTCTCCAAATTAAGTCTGTGGCTGATTGTTTGCATCCCCGTTTGCTCCACAACTTTTGCTCCTCCTGTGGTGCTCTCCTTTGTAGTTCTATTATCTAGGCTATATTGTGTGTTACTGTACGCCTCTTCTAATTGCTCTGTAATGGTTGGTTTCACAACGCATTCGATTGTTGGTGTTGTATTGAAATACGAGGCCTCCTTCGCTGCGGCGTCGGCTGCCGCGTTTCCCAATGAGACTGCATCTGTGTTGTTGGTATGGGCTTGGCATTTCACCACTGCCACTACCGATGGTTCTGCTAATGCATCTATCAATTCAGTCAATAGTGTGGCGTGCTGTACTGGGGAGCCATCCGCACTTCTGAACCCCCTCCTACGCCAGCGGGATAGCTCTGAATGGACTATGGTTGTTGCGTATGCTGAGTCTGAATATATTGTTACTGTGCATCCTTTGGCTGTGTGCAGTGCCTCAATCAATGCAGTTAGTTCTGCTGCTTGTGTGGAGTAATGGGACGGGAGGCGCTTGTGGACAATTGTTTCATAGCCATCTTCCTCCATGCGTACTACTGCTATCCCTACATGCTTCTCCCCTGTTTCAGGGTTTATTGATGCTGATCCATCTATGAAATATATCTCTCCTTCCTTCAGGGCGTTTTTGCTCGCTTTGGGAATGCCATCGCCCTCCCCTTCATAGGTGGTGCAGTCGTGTTCCTGCATGTCCTCTGTGGTGCATTGTTCTGTAATTACTGTTTTGCACCTGACAACGTGTATGTTGGGGCTTGAAATTATTATCTCATATGTTGTTGCTCTCTGTGTTGTTAATGTTGATTTTGACCTCTCAAGAATTGCAAATAAGGAGTGTTCTGCATATAATGTTGCCGAACATCCCATCACGATTGTGGCACTTTTTTTCAATGGCGAAAGCTGCTGCAGCGAGGGACTGTTTGCACGCGAAGCTTCCTTGCATCACCACATCTAATGTTCCACTGTAATAGGTCAATGGTTTGTGTCCTAATGAGGTTTTCTGTGTGAGCACTGCTGTCATCAGTGTTCCATTGCAGTGTGAAAATAAGAAAAATACCCTCTCATAATCTCGGTTCGTGAGTACAGGAGCATCTGCAATGAGGTCTTTTAGTCTAAAGTACTTTGTCATCATGTCATGTGTCCATTTTATTGGGGCTCTACTCTTCTGTACCTCTTTCAATGCTTGTAGCAATGGACGTGTGTATGCTGCGTAATCAAGGATCCATGCTCGGCAATAGTTACATATGCCAAGAAATGTTTGCATGTCTTTTACTTTTTTAGGTATGATTATGTTACGTATAGCAGCTGCCCTGTCTGGGAGTATCCGTTTTCCATCTTTTGATATTAGCTGTCCGAGGTATACAACGTCTGCAAGGCAGTATTGCAATTTTCCTTTGTCCAC
Organism: Ambystoma mexicanum; assembly: GCF_040938575.1. Lineage (NCBI taxonomy): Eukaryota > Metazoa > Chordata > Amphibia > Caudata > Ambystomatidae > Ambystoma > Ambystoma mexicanum. The sequence continues at coordinate 684,386,247 of NC_090934.1, read as the reverse complement.
TTTATACCCCTTGGCAGCCAACACGTTTAATAGTGTTATGGAGTCTTCTCTGCACTTTTATTCTGTAGGGCTGCAGACGAGTAAATCGTCTACGTATTGTATAAGGGTGCTCTCTACATCTATGTTTCCAATATCTTCACGCAATACTCTGTTAAAAATGCTGGGGCTTTCGCAATACCCCTGTGGGAGTCTGTGATGTTCATACCTGTTGTTTCCTAGTGTGAATGCTGTCAGGTACTGCGAGCCTGGGTCAAGTGGTATGGAGAAGAAAGCATTCTTCAAATCAACCACAGTAAAACATGTAGATTCTTTGGGTATGCTGCACAGTATTGATGCCGGGTTAGGCACTAATGGGAACTGTTTTTGAATGACATCATTGAGTGGGCGGAGATCTTGGATCATCCTCCACGCCCCTCCTTTTGCTTTTTTGATCGGGAAGATAGCCGTGTTACACAGGCAGTTTGATGGCACTATAATACCTTGTTTTAGGAGTGCATTTATTGTTTCCCTAATCCCTTCCTCTGCTTCTCTGGATATGGGATATTGTTTCACTCGTGGCGGTATGGCACCTGGTTTTAGTTTTATCTTTATTGGTGTAACCTCCTGGAGTAATCCTACATCGTGGGGGCCTATAGTACAAATTTCAGGCGTCACCTTTGCCATGTCTTCCTCAAATATTGTCGGCGGGGCATTAATGCTAGCCATAAGTGGGTTATGTACCTCTCTGTACTGGATCATGATGTCACATGGTATGCTTATTTCCATTATTATCTCTCCGTCATCTTCGTTATCAATGAATAATTCCTCATCAGTTATGTCTCTTAGCATTATGTTTGGATCTATGCATAACACAGTTCTCCACTCACACCCATGCACGTCCAATCCTATGACCACAATGCGTTTGCTTGATACCTGAACTGCCTCAATGTCTATGGACATGATCGTGCCTGGCACAACATCTGTGTGTGCAATTGGGCCGAATATAAAATCTGATGGTGTTCTCCATTCCTTTCTCGTTATCTCTGGTACCACTTGGGCTAACACTTTGATGCCATAGATAAACATGTCTATGTCAATGGGTATTCCTTGTACTACAACTTCATTCATCACTGTGCTAATCATCAACATTGCTCGTACTGGGCATACTCCTGGGGTGGAACACACTATTCCCTGCTCAGTAAATGAAATGGTCATGTTCAATTTACTTAGCAAATCTCTGCCTAGTAAATTGATTGGCGTGTCTTCGTGGTACAGTAAGGGTGCGCGCACGTTTTTTCCCCCCACCGTTATATCAAGATCTTTAGTGTAAGGAACTTTTAAAATATCCCCAGAGAACCCCTGCGTTTCCAAATTCCTGCCTGAGAGTGGAAACCGCCCTTCCATAAGACATGATTTCTCTGCTCCTGAGTCTACCATGAAGATAAACTGCTTGTTTCCTATCTCTGCCCCCACTAGTGGTTCCTCTTCTGCACGTAGTGTGGTGGATAGGACTGGACACGCAAGTGTTCCCTGTGGGCTGTCCTAGTCTGCATACCTTTCTTGCCCCGGTACTGAAAAGACATTATCTCCAACCACTGTTATGCCACGGAATGGTGCAGGTGCGCCATTTGCAGCCATTGCGAAACAGTTATTGTTTGCGTTTCCTACAGCGTTTTGCCTTGTCATGGGTTGCGATGCACTGTGATGTGGTTGTGGGGGTGGCTGTCTTTGCTGCTTTTGGGGTTCGTTATAGCACTGGTCTTGTTGTCTTCCCCCTCCCATTGGTAATCCATAGGGGCTACCTGGGTGTGGGCATCCCCATCCTTGTTCGTTTTCCATGGGCTGCTGCCCTTGGAAATACCCTAAAGGCCGCATTCTGCAATCTCTTGAATAGTGTCCCCATCACCCACAGTTCCAACAAGACCCTTGCGGTCCTCCTCTCATCCCTTGCCCACCAAATCCTCTATTCCCCATACCTCTGAACCCCCCTCTCTGGCCACGGTACCCACCTCTTCCTCTTGCCGGTCTTTCTTGCCACTGTGATCCTCTGTATGACTCCTCTTCGTTCCACTGTCTGTGTTCTCCTGCTGCCCGCAACACTGCTATTGCAACTGGTCGGTTTCCTGCTCCTTCATCCCCCTCATTTTCTCTATCTGCGGCTACGCTGGCGTTTATGGCGGCGACCTTCACTAATTTGTTCTGTACCAGCTTTGCCTCGTCTGCCAGCCTTTTTTGTGCTATCTCCTTTTCCCTCTCTTTGATCCTCCTGCAGTGGTGTATAATTATACTCGGAATTTCAGGCCAACCCTTGGATTCTATCCCAGCTATTTTATCCAAGGCCTTCTGTACCTCCTTCGGGAGCCCTTTCTTGATGATAAAATAGAACAAGGCGGTGGATTGGTTCCACGCCGTACCAGTTTCGCTTCTCCACAAATCTTGCACCCGTAGTATGAATTGCACAGGATCCTCGTTCTCCTCCATTGTACACCACATCACTAAATGTAAATCTGGAATGCCTGGAAACGTGTGCCGCAATGCATCCCATACTTGTGCTCGAACGTTGTTAACCAGTGACCCATCGTGGCGGTCACAACTCATTGTTACTCCGGGAAATCCTGCCTTTTCCCACACCGCGTCTGCCTGGTCACCAATTGCTGACACTAGCAAGCTTTTCACATCCCCTCTTGCTAGTGGCAATCCTGCCGTGTTCTTTTCAAATGCATGTATCCATTTCCCAGCCCCTCCCGCTAGTCGGGGGAGCACTTTCAGCAGGTTGTTTTTGTCCATTTGGGCCCATGGAATGTAGTGCGGCCTACCTGCTCCCTTATGTATCAACGGCATCTGTAACTTATGTCTCCTTCCTGTTTTACTTACCGTCCCCTTTTTTACCTTACTTACCAACATATACCCTACTCGCTGTCTTAACCTACCCTGCCATCATGGAGGTGACTGTGGGTCTGAGTCATCGAAATGATGTGGCAATGGGGATCCTACAGCGGCCACTCCTTCCTCGTATTCGTCTAAATCACTCCACACCTCTTCTATCTCTGCTTCTTGCTCACCATTCTCCTCTTGTCCGTCCCCTTGCTGGCTTTCTGCGGTAGCTGGGTGTATGATTCTCACTGGTTTGTCATTCAGATGGAACAGGAACTCTCCTGATTGCCATTCTTTTTCTCGCCCTTTTGGTATGTGTGTCCCCTGCAATCATATGGATCGTGCTGGCTCTGAAATTGCTGGCGCCACCTCTTCTGTTGTACTTAGTGAGGGTGTGAGATCTGTCATAGACAATGGTGGTACCTCCCCTCTCCCTGGCAGCATTTGGCCCCTATCACACATTGCTCTTAGCCGTGTTATCTCCATCTGTGCATGTGGTAGCTGGCGGTCTAACTCCCCTGTTAAGTGTGCTAAATTCACGGGGGGTGCACTCGTTGGGCCATACAAACCTCCTTTGTCATAGGGTGGTGGTGCTGTAGCTACCGCTCCATTTGAGGGATGGGGGTGAGGCATGCCGGTACATACAGAGGCTCGCTGTACCCCACTGCTGGTCTTGTCATTAAAGGATATATTTTGGTTGTATTGCCCTCAGCTGTGCTTGTTGTGCACACGCCCTTTGGCGTTCCGCTTACATCTTCCTGTGGTTTCTGTTTTTCAGTTGTTCTTCCTTTACCTACCTGTGCTGTGGGGGTAACTTCCTTGAACATTCGCCATAGATCCAGCACTTCCCTTCAATTTTGTAACTGCTTCCCCTTATATCTTGCTAGCAAGTGCGTAGCACCTAAATCTAACACCCTCTTATCAAATGACCCTCCTTCTGGCCAAATCAGCGTTACACTGTCTCCTTTTATCTTTGTCAACCATTGATCATGGTACCTTTGTATCTTTTCACTGTATAACGGAAGGTGTTGACAAATATGAGCTAGTGGTGTTATTCCCCACATGACAATGTTTCTCCCCCTAATCACCTTTCCACCCACTCGTCCTTTCTTTTAGACCAACCATATATCAAATGCTTCTCAATTACTAGTAGTTTTTATGTATCAGTATTCACTGTTACTTTTGTAATTATTGCATTTCCAAATTCAACAGTTCACTTTCGCATGTGTACCACTTTACCAATCAATCAATTAAAATACTTTGATATTCTTGACCAAAAAATAGACAGAACATGGAAACGCATATAACACATAACATGCACATGCACTACCTGTGCGCTTTTATTTCCTCTTTGTTCCCGTTACCAAACCTTTCCCCTTTTCACCTACTCTTCTCATTCACTCCCCACCTCTTACACCCTTTTACTCTTCTCCAAGAATTCCTTTCTTACACGGAAAAAGAATATTCTAAATAACTACTCCAATACTCAATATACGAGACCCCTACTATTTTCTCTTTATCTTCTCTTATTTTATCTGCACTGGACGAGACAATGCTACGCGGCGCCGCCTTCTACCCCTATCGGGCTAGGATACCTCTTCTCTTCTTCTTCTCACTTCTCACGAAATCTAATGGCCATATAAAGGACAGATCAGAAAAGCCTCATCATCGCTCACACAGGCCCTGCTCTTCGCTATAACCCATTACCACCTGTTCTCCTGTTCCCTTCTATTCCCCATTACCTTTCCTTGGTAACCTTCGCAACCGGCACTCACGTGTTCAGTCAGGTGATCTGAGGGTCACCGTTCGCGGTCCGACCCCAGTCAGGTTCGCACCCCAACCAAGCCGTGGCCCGCCTCGGCGAGCAGCTTTTCAGTTGTTGCAAATACCTCCGGCTTCAGCGTGAGAATGGAGCCGCAGAGTTTTCCAGTCAGAGTGGGAACGAAGGTGGGGGCCATGTGCTCTGTGTGCCTGACCGCAGTGAGGAGAGGGAGAGAAGCGTTTTGTACTATCGCAGTGAGGCCTGGTCACCAAGATGGAGTCGAAAGGGCGTACAAAAAAATTGATGCCCTGTGTCCTGCTCAGTGGTCCCATCTACACGAAAGTTAACATCGCATAAGGGCAAGGGGCGAACCCACTACTGGAGGCACTTGGTCCAAGTTTTGTACTGAGAAGTGAAGGCAGAGAGGGGCCTCCTGGCCCCTCGCTCCCACACAAGGCCAAAGTTATAGGGGGGCCCGAAAATGTGTGGAAATCCTCATTGACGCAGTTGGAAAAAAACATTTTTCTCACACCTACAGCCCAAACTGCTGGACGCATTTTCACAAAATTTGCGGCAGGAGTGGCGGCTTGTTGTAAATTTCGTCCAGTATTTTGTTTTTAAAACAGCCAAAATATAGGTAAAAAAATATTAGTGATATCTGGGTCTGGTCCGCAGACTCACTTCTCTTTTTCAGTCCGTGGACACTCCCCTGAACCAATCAGGGGGCGGCGTGATGTCCGGGGAGATCGAACGCATCCGCAGATTGGATGGTGGAAAGCATGAGGTGCGTCATATTTCTGAAACAGTAACATGTTGGATTAGCGGACAGCCGCCGGTGTCTGCGGATAGCGCGGTGGGGAATAATTCTGGAAAACATATTTGGGGTTATTTGGTGGCCGAAAGAGGGGCTGGAATCAAGATGATATAGAGCTGTTTTTCTAGTTGAAAAAAATGGGTGTGGGGGCCGCCCTGTCTGTGGACAGCGCAGTAGTCTGCAGACAGCGCAGTGAACAAACAGATTGGAAAACACATTTTAGGTTATTTGATGACTGTAAGAGGCCTTGGAAACGGTGGAGGAGTGGAATAAAGATGATATGGAGTTCTTTATATAGGTGAAAAAAGGGTTTGCAGATGCCGTTGAGTCCATGGGCACTTTTAGTGTCCCCAGACATCATTTCAACTGCAGGGGATCAGGGCACGTTTTGTTATTTGAAGGTGTATTGCACGTACTTGTTAAATGGTTTAATTCTATCGTGGTGGTTGTGGCCAGTGGCCAGATTCTTGGGGCATGGCCGTACCATCACAGTAGAGTAGTAATATGTGTATAGTAGTTATAGGTAATGTAGCGGGAGTATAAAGTGTTTGTAATGTGGTGAAAATATATAGTTGAACTGTATATGGTATTAATGATTATAGTACAATTGAGGATAGTGCTTATGTAATATGTATTTGTTTATTCTTGGTATGGTTACTTAGTTGCATACAGCAATGAAGCTGGAATCTCTGGTTCATTTTCTGTGGGAAGAAAAAACTGTCATTTGTTAAACAGGATAGTTTAAGAGATTTAATTGCATACAATTTTACATATACATTTACTTTTGTTGACCCTCATAAACAGTACATTCTATGTACGATGGTTGGTACAACGTTAGTGTATGATACACCATTGTTGTATTGACATTAAATAATCATTGGGTCATGGAAGAAAGAAATCCATATAGGATAAAAAAAACTATTACAATTATGTGAGTGTAAGTGTGATAGTGTATTTGTTTGAAGTATGTTGTCATTAAGAGAAACTTTAAAGTAGTTAGATATCTGTTGGTGTATTCTAACCACATTAGCCTTTAGAAGTTTTACTTTAACAAGTATTGTGATTACGTATTTGAAGTGTATTGTAATGAAGGATATTTTTGAAGTAGTTATATTGTGTTTTAAAAGTACCATTGTAGTATTATGGATGTAGTTAGATACCTGTTGGCGTATTCTAACTGTTGATTGTGCTACAGTTTACTGGGTAAATTTGGGTTGAAGGAATACTAGGTAGGCATTTGTTAGTTTTGCTGGTAACCTATGTTTAGGAGTAACAGAGGTGTTGTTACATTCAAACCAGCCACTTCTTTTTTTAATATATAGAGCCTAGTGCCCTGAAGTGGTTGTGGCACCAGTGTGGTATATTATGCCTACTGTTGTGAAGTTTTTTTTGCCAAGTAATACTTGGCCGTGTGTAAAGCTAGTGAGCTTTCAGTTATATTTGGTATCATCTGCATTGTACCTTAGAAGCATTAGTGTATGTTTATTTGTATGCTGGAACGATTGTCTGAATTGTAAAAAGGGCTTAATATCCCATGATTTGTATTCTGCAGAAGCTGCTGAAATGGAATGGATTCACAATTTGGTATGGATACAAATAGAAATCGTTTGTTAGGGATGTGCTCTTGTGAAACATGGTTGCAGAGAGTGCATGTATTTTTCCATGTGTATGAAATATGGAATATTTCTTTAATAGGGATGTTTTTAGGTTCCATTACTTGTAGTAAATACATTAGGAATTCTTGGGGATCTTCTTGTGTGGTTATGGTAAATTGTTCAATTCCTGCACGGTAGTCCAATTCTTGTTTTATACCTGAGACACTGCAAGTGGTACCACGATTATTTGTGGCATTTCCATGAAGGATGAGCGTTTGCAAACACAGCTGATCTGAGCCATTCAAGTAAATGTTGTGATCAATTGGTGGCCATTGGAAGAGAAGATTGATTGTTACATTTGCCTAGCAATTTACTCCAGTTGTGTTGCTGAATTTAAATGGTCCTGAGAGTTGTGTCTCTGCATCGTTTGATGGGCCTGCAGATTTCTTTTGGAGAAGAGATATTTGTCTCTTTCTCTTCTGATGGAAGTGCAGTTGTGTTTGTAGTAGACTATTTTGTGGTTGTATTATTAGGTGGAGAAGCAGTTGGTTGTTGTTTCTTTAGCTGTATTGTTGGGAGATATGTTATAGGTTCTGTTTGTATTAGTTTTCTTTTTAAAGGTTTTCTTTTTTGAGCTACTGGGTACATATCTAGATGAGGGTGTATAGTGCACGTAGACTGTTGTATTCTAGGATGCAAGGAATATCAGTGTAAAATGTGTTTGCATCTTAGTTAACTAGGAATAGACCCTTGAGTGTACAGAGACGTGAAAGTGCTACATAACTCATACCTTCTTTAAAGACTGTGCTGCCAATGTCAATCAATGCGTGATCTAGGGTTAGACCTTGCGATTTGTGAATAGTGACAGCATATGCAAGAGACAGAGATAATTGTTCTCTGCGTACCTACATGTCTTTGAAAAGATGGAAGCATGCTATTGTGCGGCCTACTTTCTTAACTTCTGCTAGTTTGTCAAAGTGGGTGTTGACAAACTGAATGCTGTCATGTGGATATATTTTCAAGCCAACAACTGTACCAATTGCTCCATTGACTAAACCTTGTTCTACGTCAAGGTTATATTTTAGAATTACTCTGCAGTTTAGATACAAAGTTAACATTTTCTTCAATCCAGCTGCGTTGGAGATACATTTTTCTAAGCTAATTATTCATGCTGTTGCTTGTAGACACATGAGAGTGTCATGCCATGCACTTCTTGTTTGTCTGTGACATGGTATAGTATGGTAATGTTTATTATTAAAGTGCCTATACACAAGGCAAGTGTTTCAAAGCACTCATGTGGAGCTGATATGCAGTATGGGTTGCATTTCTTTTTTTTAACATTGTCTTGTTGGAGGGGGCGCTAGTGAGCCCAGCCAAGATGGCCATGAGCTCCTGATCACCTAGCACGATCCAGAACATATCCAGAGGTTTCCTGACTACCCTAATACCAGTACGTTGGGACACCCATGACTCCGCCGTGATGAAGCCAGAAGTCTGAGGTTGTCCGGAATCCTGAGAACTGGGGCACCACTTAGCTGTGGAGCGCAACGGCCTGGAGGCAGAAAGGAGGAGGAGGCCCTGAGCGGGAGTCTGCTTCGACACAAACAACCACATAGGGAGCAAACACAGCTCGACGGCCAAAAGAAATCTCGCTCAATCCATATTTGTCCCACACTGGGTGGGCGGGCCAAGACCTGTGAGCGAGGAATCGCAGCATACCCATGACCCTGGAAAAGCCACAATTATATATGGGAGGTGACCGCAAGCCGGAATAAGAAGTTGAGAATGGTGACACCTGGCCAGCAGTGATCCCGAACTGCTTGCGCTCACATAACAAACCGCCGAACAATACGATCCGGGGCAGCCTGCAATAGGAGGAAAAACGTAGCGTACCACACACTGGTCCGGAGCAAAGGAGATCCCAGGACTCGAGAGAAGGTTCGGCTGTGAAATGAAGGGGACAAATGCGGCATCAACCCGCGGAACATATAGAGTCACACAGACTCAGAGGGAGATAAACAAATGAGCAACTGTTAAGTGACACTTGTCTAGGAGGTGGGTCGGAGCGGCCTAACATCCTGGTATGTAAGACCAAGCGAGCCACTTAACTCTACAACGCCAGGTGTGCAGAGAACCCGGACATTGTCAACAGCAGCATTGTAGTGCCTGTGGATGAACATGCAACCCTTGAGAAGATCTGGTTCAACCCGTGGGTGGTGACAGCCCACTATACAAGGTGGGAATGGATTGCAGGCCCAGCTGCAGCTGGGACTTCGGGAGACCGGAGTGAGACAACAAATCGTTGGAGCGCTGCTGCACTGCACTCAGAAGAACCACCCCTCATGAGGTCAAGGAGAGCATTCAAGTGTGAAAGGGGACTGGGAGAGGGACATAATATTTCACAAACCCCTATATTGAGGTGGGCAAGGCCTGCCCGTTATCAGCAGCGAAAACGGGGGAAGAAAATCTAGAGTGAACACGAGGGGAGGGCAATCTTTTTCACATCCTGGAGGATGCCAACGCCTTTTTGGAACTATAACCAAGGATCCCCCGGCAGCGAGGAAACAATGGGTGACCTCAGACCTAGAATATTATATGCTTTGATAATATGGGATAACTAAAACAATGGGAGTAAGATACATGTAGTTGGGTTTAACCGCACGATAATGGAGGTGTGATGGTTGGCTCGACTTCAAGCTATCCCCCATGCAGAAGCTCAAGTTTTGTGAAGATGGGTTACAGCTGAGGGGTTGGGGGGGGATCAGCTATAAAGAGGGAGGGGGAGACTGGGGGTAGTTCAGAGGGAGAAGGGGGTGGGCACCTGGATTACTGCCAGATTGGGGTTATCAGTGGGGGAGGTGAGAGGGGAGGAAAGAAGAACAGCCGCAATTCAGGGAATGAAAAGGGTACCAGGCAGTAAGTATTGTGCTGGTAGGGTGGAAGGAGTCAGAAAGCATCACATGCATACTGGGAAATTTGGAGGGGATCTGCTTCCAACAGACGATAATGGCTGCATCACTTAAATGTACCACCTGGAATGTGCACGGACTGAACTGCCCGTTTAAATGGCGTAAAGTCCTGTTATACATGCAACATCACCAGGTGGGGATCACATTCCTGCAGGAGACCCACCTGGTACCGGGGGAGGATTCTAAATTTGCCACCGATACTTTTCGTCCAACTCCTCGTATGCAAGAGGGGTATGTGTACTGATCCATAGCTCAGTAGAATTCCGCCAGACAAATGTGGTTAAAAATGAGGATGGGAGAAGCCTGATCCTACAGGGAATCATACAAGGCAAGTTGTACACCCTGGTCAATTATTACGGACCTTATCAGGACAAGGTGGAGACACTAGACAATTGATCAACAGCTGGGGAGGCTCACACTGGCGGAGGTCATTTGGGCAGGGCACTTTAATGCGGTCAGGGAGTAACTATCACATGGTTCCCAGGGGGACGAGCAAATTACAAGGGATGTGCCTGACGTAGGATATTGGGGATGTATGGAGGGTCAGTAACCGAGAGAGACACAAATTCAAGCACCACTCCTCTGCCCACGACTCAGCTTCATGATTAGACTTCTTCTTGGTTTCACACACACTGATGGTGAAAAACACCCGGTTAACAATTCTTGCACACACACTGTTAGATCATGTCCCAGTCCTGATGATGATCCAAATGGTAGGCCGAGAGAAAGGGATGGCCCCTTGGCAATTTAAGAGTGATAGCCTCACGGATATGCTGTTCCGTGATGGTCTAGGTGAGGCAATAGACCCGTTCTTTGAAATCAATGCCAGCTCAGTGAGCTCGCCCGGGGTCCTATTGGAAAGCTTTAAGTGTGTGATACCGGGATAATTGGGGATTCCAATGGCACGTAGACTACACTCGCTACCTCTGGATTAATATTGCACGTGAAAGGGAGGTGCTATACAGGCACAACTATAGAAGCACGCTTGAACAGACGAGGGCAGCCATGGATGGGTGGATGTACTTACTATTGAATCTCTATGGCAGAATTTCGCTGGTCCAAATGACGTTGCTCCCTAGGTTCATGTATGTATTTCTAAAAGCTCCCATAGCGATACCTGGGAAATACTTCCAAGATTTGAAAACTGCAGTAATATGGTTTATTTGGGCAGGTAAACAAGCTAGAGTTTCCTGGGATAAACTGAAGGCACCCATACATGAGGGGGGCTTAGAACTACCAGACTTTGAAACCTACTACAAGGTGGCGCAAGCAGGGTTTCTCCTTTATTGGTTTAGGGAAAAAAGGGACAGGGGCCATGTGGAGGTGGAGAGAGCGGGGCAGCACCATCGCTCTTGCAGTCCGTAATTCTCACAGCACCCAGCAGCCATACTCGAGCGCAGAACATGGTTGAGGTTACGTGTAAAGCGTGGGACCATTTAGAACGCACGTCTAGGGAAGAAGTCCTATACTCCCCCAGGCTACCGTTTATACACATGCCTGGAGTTCCTATCACGGCGAAGCTAGTTTCACCGCTATGATGAGAGGATTGGGGATCACCTACTTTGGGGACCTCTTCCCGAACGGGACATTTATCACACTGGAGGAACAGAGAGTTAAGGGGGAAATCACAGCATTGGAAGTGTACCAATATTATAGGCTGCGGGTATCTCTGTGACAGCTGTTCACCACGTTTCCCGAACAACCAGAGATAGCACCAATCCAAATTTCTCCAAGGCCAATGCGATAGCAGGGTGACCGACGCTATATGCTGCGTGCCTCACAGTGGGGGAGGAGACAAAAGCCTCTCCTTAAAGGAAAAGGGAGCAATCCCTGGGACGGGAGATTCCAGCTGGGGCATGGAGTTATTGTTGTGAGGGGACAAAGAAAGGGGCAATTAGTGCGAATCTCAAACTGATAAACTTTAAGTACCTACACCAATTTTACTATACACCTGCTCGACTCAAGGGGTTATTCCTGGATACTTTGGAAAGCTGTGTGAAATGTGGTATGGCCCCAGCTGACTTTATACATGTGGCATGGGAGTGTAGAGGAGCCAAATGCCTCTACCAGAAGCCCCGCCCCTATTTTGCCTCTATGTTGGAAGCCGGAAATTGCTACATGCACAACGCCAATAATGGTACCTATCCCACAAAGAATTCTTGAAACAAGGTATCCATTGAGAAAGCCCTACATGATGTACCCGCAGAGAAATTACAGTGTCTTTAAGGAGGTCCCTGAAGAAGTGTGAAGTGACAAAGGCAAGGGACTGGTGACATCACATGAAGCAGAGGTGACGCACCAAGATGAAATGCCAAGGAAGAGAGTATATAGACCTTATAGAATCTGATGACGAAGTAAAGAATTGAGTAACATTTCATGTGCGGAATGAAGATTGCACTTGCGAAAAGCACTGAAGAAAATGCAAAATTGCTTTATAACTGTACAGATGCTATAACGCAAATAAGGATAAGAGACCATGAAGGCTGGCTATATGTAGTGAATAGACTACAAGTGGTGCCACCTATATATATATATATAATCTGTATGTTCCACGTCACATTTTAGAAAGCCAAGACCCATGAAAGAGAAGGGCTGAAAGTGTGGCGCAGCAGAAAAAGGCAGCTGACGATGGAGGAAGAATCGAGAATGCTTATCTGGCCCAGTGTCAAGGTTTGAGGCAGACAAGAAACTGGTTATCTATTCGAGAAGATACAATGAACGTGAGAAGCGAGCCAAGCTCCTGTTGAGGTGCAATGGAAAAGCACTACGAGTGCCAAGTTTTATTCATTTAATAGTATTAAATGCAAGGAAGGAGCTAAAACACGGTCTCCTGCCACATGCGGCAGATGGAAATAGACTTTGGCCAAGTTACGTCGGGACTGAGGATAAGAATGTGCTCACACTCCCTTCTATTCTTAGGTGCAGTGATACTTTGTAAGGCCGAGTTCAAAGACAATTCAAATGGCAGACAGCAGGAGTGATGATGGGCTAATTGGGTGGGAAGGCATGGTCAAGTCCACCAACAAGCACTTGGGGTACCAGCTTGCGTGCTGTTAGCGAGTGAAATATTCCAGAATAGTACAAGCGTGCCAACCAATTGTAGAGGGCAACATAGCAAAGAGCTTTATAGTTTGAAAGCCAATGAAATGTTGTGTATGGATGACAATGAAGATGACTTGCACTAGGGGTGGGTATATTTGTCCACCTGACTTTAGGGATCCAATCATAATCCTATCCCCTATATAAAGTATACCTAAATGTTCCCCGTAGACCAACCACAACCCAAAGTAGGATTGCCATGTAGTATGATGTCAATGATGACAAGTTTTTGCTATAAATGTGTATTTTTTCATTAAAAACTTTGAGAGACCTGAGCGAATGCCCATTGATGTCCGTTGTACTCTCTGTTTTAGACAGTTGCAAATAAAACAGCTAAGTTTTGCCATCTTCCTGAGTCGGTCTTATTATTGGTTTAAGAGTAAATTCTGCATCCTCATCCATCCAATAAAGTGTGACCTCACTTGAAGGGCCTATGGGTTCATGTGGTAGAGATAGGATGGTTTCAAAAGACCCATCGACCAGTAAGTTTCTATTGTTTCAGACGATCGGACACCCTCCGCCATCTAGCCCGAAGATCGCAAAGTTTCCTGTGTAGAGCGGCCGATATAGAATACTTGCAAGAAGATCAATATAGGTGGGACGGGTCCCTCTTTGACGAAATCCCTCCTGGTTTCCACAGGCGCTGAGCGGACGGAAGGTGACGGTGGTCAATTGGAGGAGGGGAGACTATACCGAAGGCTTTGAGTTGAAGAGCGAATGGTGAGTAGACTAAGGGGCCTGCCAAAATAAGGGAATGGGATTGTGGTGACATAAAAAAAGTAACAGGGGTCTGTTTGAAAAATAATGAGGACCGTTTATAGTAAAACCAGCATTGGTGTTTATAGAACCCGGTTTCCTACCTCAAGGCAGGTCTGGAAGGACTCATTTCAAACCCCAATCGGGTTATAAATAGGTGGCACATAAATAGGTTTATGATAGGGATTGACTCAAACTCCAATCGGAGTATTTTAGGCGCTAGGAGAAAAGGAGTACCATGGTATATGTATATTTATATATATGTGTGAAAAGTCGTCTAGTCTGTCTGTTTGTAGTGTATTTTGCAATTGAAAAAAGGTGCCCAAAAGCGACAGGAGTTATTACCTATTTTAGGTCATTGTTGACGCAGACTGAAAAATAGGTTGAGATAATTGAGAAATAGAGGTTTTGAGCAGCGAAGGAAGGAGCACGCTCATATTTGTTGTTTTTCTGAAACGTATCTGTGTAAACAACGGTAACTATTGACAGTAAATTGAGACTCGTCACAATGGGAGATATTACTCCATTGATGCACCTGTTAAGAGTCTGCCAAAACACGCGCCTAAGCTCAAACAGTATAGTGCAGGAAGGCTAAAGGGCACAGCAGATAAAATGTTCATGCCATGGCCACAAGGGGGATCGCTATTGAAAGCGGCATTGCAACACATGACCACATACTTGCACGCTGCATACACAGGGAAGAAATTACAGAAAAGGTTAGCTAATTTAGAGCTCTGGAAAATCAGGAAGAGAGAGAGGATCCACCACCTGAGAACTGGATCCTAATCAGTGTAAGAAGGAAGGTGTTGAGCCTTCTGCTCCCCTTACCTCATTAGAAGAAAACGGCGATAATGTAGAAAACGTAGGAGTGTATCCGTTAAAGGAACTAAAAGCGGTGACAGGGTATGGCAACCCGATATATGAACCGTCTGTGTATAGCAGTGGCGATAGTCCAGAAGAGGCTAGAAGAAAGGAGGAGATCTTTAAGATCTTACAGAACCAGGAGAAGAAAAGTGAATGATCGAATGTACCCACAGACATAGAACGAGAGATTAAGAGATGGAAAGGAGAAAAGGATAAAGCCGACAAGGTAAAGCTCATACAGAACAAATGGATGGGAGGACAGGTATTGCTCAAGCTTGATGGGAAAAGTATCGAGGAAGTTAGGCAAAGGGAAAATCAAGATGAGCAGGATAGAAAAGACAAGGAACGAGAAAAGCGATTGAAAGAGGATGAACATAAGAGAAAGTGTAGGCAGAGGTGAGAACAGATGTATCAGGAAGAACAGCAAAGGAAAGAAGAAAGGGCGGAGGAGCAAAGGAAATATGACAACAGACAGAGAGCAATCAAAGAACGAGATAGGAAAGAAAGGGAGAGAGAAGAGGAGGAAGCGCAGCAATTAAGGGATAAAAGAATACAAAGACGAAGGGAAGAAGTAGAGCGTAACTCGAATGAAAGAAGGGAAGGGAAAAGACAAGAAGAGGAAAGAGTTAGATGGGAAGTGAGAAAGCAAAGAGAGTTAGATGAAGAAATGGAGCAAAAAAGTAGACAAAGGGAGCACGATATTGATAACATTCAGAAAGAGTTAATGGAATCAAGCCCAGTAATATCATGGCAATATACAGGAGTTCCTCCCATTAGAGGGAGCAATGCCAGGGTCATCTAGGGTATCCCTAGATGGGAATTTCGACATAGGGAGCATCAGAGAGAGGATTGATAAAGCCTATCAAGACTTAAGAGAAAGTAGCAAACCGGGAAGCCGAGGGAAGCGAGCACAGTCCCTGGTCTTCCAATCACAAAGCGAAGAAAACAACCCATTCAGTCTCGAGCATAGAGCCTTGTCCTTAGACAGGCTGACTTTAGATAAGGGTGAAGGGGATGAGAGCCATATTAGCTTGGGGCTAGATATGTCAGACGAAGAAAGAGAAACCTTCCGTGGGGAGGAGGGAAGAAGTGCATGCAGCCCCGAGGGATGTCTGCAGACAGACAAGGAAGTAAGATGGTCTGTTCTAGAACTCCCTAAAGATAGGACGTCAGATCCTATAGCGTATGCAAAGCAACCTAAAGGACGATCGCATAGCGAGAAGGGAGAGTCATCACCATATGTGAGCAGGCTGAGGTCATTGCTAGGTAGTAGGCGATCAGGAACCATTGTCCCAACTATAGATAGGCAGATAATGGGAGCTGATTGTGGATTTGGGTTCTCCCAGTTCCCTTTATTGGGGAAAGGAGGGGCCAGACAGCAGTATTTTCCTTAGCCCAAATGGATAAGGATAATTAAAGGTGTACATTTCCCAGTTTAATGGCGGGTGCAGGAAAATGGATTTATGAACTTGAAAAAATGACCAGGGGAAATATCTTAGCAATGGGGGACATTAAGGGTCTCCTAGCAGCCATTCATGGGGAAAGGGCTGATCATATTTGGACGAGAGCAGGATACTCAAGTGTCACGACACAGAACACAGTGAACGATGGAGCACCATTTAATAATTGTAGAGCAGATGTCTAGAGAGCGCTCAGGGTACTGTATCCTGGTACATCAGATATGGGTGCAATTATGGCACGTAAGAAGAAATATGACGAAGATCCGTTTGCTTACATTCAAAGTGTACAGGAACAGTGGACTCTTGAAACGAGGGAGCCGTGGGGCTAAATCAGTGGCAGTATTTTACCACATTCTATGTCAATGATTGCCGGAACAGGTACTGAGACAGCTCAAGAAATGAGTGGGAATGGAAGCGAAGCCATGGGCAGAAATACAGTTGACCATAGTCCATCACTGTCGGTTGTTGCAAGCAAAAAATAGGATGAAGGAAGATGTTAGAAAACTTGTGGAAGCCAAGTTAGTTCAAAAGAAATTGTCAAAATTGCCATAGAAGGGGCAGTGCTCAAAAGTGGAGAAGGATTGGGAATGCAACAAGCAGTGGGTGCATCACAGGTGAATGATCAGCGCCAAATGGATCAAGGAGGGAATGGGTTTATGTCGCGAGGCAGAGGAATGGGCTACAGAGGAAGGGGAGGTTTTCAGAATAATCAAGGCGGTTTTGAAAATATGTGGAATGATAATCAGAATGTGCAAGGAGGATTTAACCAAGGGGGACAAATCAGAAGAGCTCTTCCTGTATATTGGACATGTGGGATGACAGGGCACATTGCGCGCACATGTGGAAGCCAAGGGTATGTACAGAATGGGCAATTCTCAAGAGGGAGGACAGCTTATCCTCCAGCATATAGCTCAAAAGCTAGGGATGGGTTTGTCCAAGATCAGATAGTGTATCAAGCACAAGCGCCCCAAATGCAACACTCATTGCAGCCACAGTAAGCACCATTGAATCCCCCACAAGGGCAGTCACAGCACACACCCATGCAGATACAGCAGAATACAAACAGAGGACAGCTACTGACACCTAGAGTACGGGTGTCACTGTGGTAGGAGGAAGTGCTTTCACAGGTACAGGGCTAGGATAGCTAAGCAGCAACGTGTTCACCTTGGAAGCAAGACATCACGAAGCAACACATGTTCGATCCCCGGGCACGCACTTAAAAACCTCTGGGTATTTAAGCGCGTTATAAATACGCAAATAAGACAACAAAAAAAAACAATTCCACTACTAAAAAACGATTCCTGTAACAATGCCTCGATGCCCGTGGGCTGTGTGAGCGCTTTAAAAATGCAAATAAAAAAAATATATATATATGTATCCACAATAGGACAGCTCACAGGGCGACTTGATGTGTTCAGTACTATCGGTGACACCAGACCCCCAAGAGGAACCAAGTGTTGATGTGACGATAGGAGGCAAATCTTTTTATTTTTTAGTAGACACTGGTGCTACTCGTTCATGTATACGAGAGGGAAAATACCCAATGTCGGGAAATGCCCTGAATACTCAAGGATTCTTTGGAGCTACGAGTCAAGTTCCTTTTACTGACGGATTACCAATCTCCATAGGAGAGTGTGACATGTCTGTTCCATTATTGTATTCAAGGCAGACACCGGTTAACATGCTAGGATGAGACTTAATGATAAAACTTAAAACGACCATTTCTTCTACTGGTGAAGGCATAGTGTATTCTACTCTAGGGTTACATTATATGAATGTCGGTGAATTTATATTGGCATTTACAGGGCAAATGGCTCTGTGAGGAATGCCATTAGAGCCAGAAGTCTTTCTTTATGGGGTATGCATTTTGTTGACATGGCTACCTGGCTTAGTGGGAAAGATTATGAGAATGCCTGATGAGTTTTAGTTCAGGCCACAGATACCTATGGACAAAGAGGGGTGGGGGGCAGAATATTCCCCTAGAGTTAAATGCAGCCATAGTGCGAGGGGAGATGACCATCCTTGAAGGAACCTTTGATGAGGGCAGACCATGGAGAACAGTGATTGCCATTGGGGAAGGGTATAGATTGACTGACGTCACTGACAAGGATATGTTTAGAGAGGATCTATCAAATGATGAAGTGATATTCGAGATGTGTATTACATATTAGATCAGAATAGAGAAAAGAGAGATCCCACAGCGAATGGTGATAGTACGACAGCCCTCAGCATTTTTTTATGAAGATTTGGAAAAAGTGCCAAACTCTTTATGGACTACAGGCCCGTATGACGTAGGCCTATTGAAGGGGGTAGGGGCGGTTAAGCTGAAGCCAGGAGCAATTTTACCTCAAGCAAGACTGTACCCAATGTCTCGAGCGGCAGATGAGGGTATTTTTAAGACTATATCAGCCCTGATGGAACAACGTATTTTAGTGACGTCAGAGTCACTGTGTAATACCGTGGTGTATCCTATCAAGAAATCGAAGCGAGGGTTGTGGAGATTCATACAAGATATGAGCCCGATTAACCAGATTGTAGAAGCAGAGTTTCCTTTAGTTCCTAATCCGGTGACAATATTATGTAGTATCCCAGAAGAAGCACAATATTTTACAGTGATTGGCTTGAAAAATGCATTTTTCTCAATTTTGTTGCGTGAGGACTCCCAAGATCTTACATCATTTACGTTTTGACAAACTAAACTGAAAAGCACTTGTTGGCCCCAAGGGTACTATGAGTCTCCATCAATCTTTAACAGGGTCCTTCAGATGGACCTAAGCAATATTGATTTGAAAAGCGTTGTGATAAAGTACGTAGATGATATTTTGGTTTGTAGCACAACAGAAGATGAGTGTAGACAAGACTCGATTCAGTTAATGACTATCCTGGCAGACAAGGGATATAAGGTAGACAAAGAGAAGTTACAATATTGTCAAGAAGAAGTGTTGTATATAGGCCAGTTGATCTCACATGAGTTAAAAAGGGTCACACCTGAAAGAGCTGAGGCGATTATGAAAACAACAAAACCGCACACGGTAAAACACATGCAACAGTTTTTGGGATTATACAACTATGTTAGAGCGTGGGTGTTTGATTATAGTTCAGATTCAAGGCCCCTTTTGCAGGCTCTGAAGAAAGCACAAGTGAATAAGGAAAAAATAGAATGGACTGAGCAAATGGAGGGAAGGTTTGAAGAACTGAAGAAAGCAATTTGTACAGCTCCAGTTTTAGGAATTCCCAATTATGACGAGGAGTTCTTTTTATTTTCGCACACGAATGGGGCAGTCATGACAGCAGTACTTACATAGAGAACTACATTAGGGCATACACCTTTTGCATATTATAGTGGAATTCTGGATCCAGTTATGAAAGGGCACTTTCCTTGCGAGCAGTCGCTGGCAGCAGCCACGTTCGCAATAGAGACTCTACTAGTATTGTGATGGGGATCTCCATGATACCTTTTGTAGCGCATGCTTTGTTTGCCATTTTGGAAAAGCCCAAGGGTGCATTGACATCTCAGAGAGCTTCTGCATATGAGGTAGTTATATCGAATCAGTCAATCAAAATAGTCAGGTAAAAAATAGTGAACCCTGCCACATTTGTAGCTGAGCCTCTAGTAGAGGGTGAGCATGTGCATGATTGTGCTAACTATGAGGAATTCTATGATGATATCCCGCGAGTAAAGGAAAATGCGTTAGCAGGGGGAGATTCTCTTTATTGATGGTTCTTCAAACAACTGGGTAAAACCATTCTGTTCAGCTGTGGTAAGACATAGAGCGAATGGTGAATTACTTTTCACTGCAAGCAGCAGAATTGGTGGCACTTATTGTCACACTTGAGAAACATGCAGGGCAGGAAGTAACAGTGTACAGTGACACCACCTATGTGACGTCAACCGTGCATGCAGGGCTAGCACGATGGAAAAAGAGGGTCTACCTCCGAGCGGATGGCACTCCAGTGCAACACAAACATTTTTGGACAGGCTTATTAAGGCACTACAACTCTCAGTAGCCATTGCAATAGTTAAATGCACAGCACATACTAAGTGAACTGACTTTCTCTCTCGCAGGAACAAAGCCGCAGACAAAGAGGCCAACAGGGTTGGATATTCGCCAGGTATTTCAAGTGTTGATACTCTAGATGTAAAGGAAAAAGTAGTCAGAATGATGACAGTAAATGAAGGGTTTAATCATTTATCAAGAACACAGTTGATAGAGGTTAAACGCAGTGCACCACAGGAAGAGCAAGAGTTGTGGAAACGGAGATGGTGTTCTTTATCCCCCTCTGAAGCATTATGGCAACAGGACAGCACTGGAAAGCCAGTGATGCCAGTGGCATTGTTAAGGGTAGCGCTTGAACAACTGCACTACCCCGCACATGTAACTAGGGAAAACCTTGCAGCAGCTATCGCGGAGGATTGGTTCATACCAAACAAGTTAGAACATGTTGCATTTATGTAGTAAATTGCATCGTATGTCAAAAGTTTACCACTGGGCATACACTGCGAACAATCAGAGGAGTGATTCCGCAGCCGAATGGTCCGTTTCAGAATTTACATATCAATATGTTGACATGCTGCAAGTATGTAGTGGATATAGGTATATGATAGTGGTGGTGTGTCCCTTTTCTAGGTGGATCGAAGCAGGTCCTTGTACACACCCTGATGCCACTTGTGGAGCAAAGTTCTTAGTTCGAGAAGTCTTTCCCAGATGGTGAGTGTGTGAGGTGTTGAGTTCCGACAATGGGACTCATTTTGTTAATGAAGTATTTGAACAGATTAGTCTATTACTAAGTATAAAACACAGGTTTTCTTCTGCTTATCACCTGCAAGCGAATGGGATATGTGAAATGGTCTCCTTAAAGAGAGAAAGGCGAAATTAAAATTGACACTGAAGAAGGGATGGCTTTACTGACTGCCCCTTTCATTATATGCATTAAGGAATCAGCCTGCGTTGGATCACCATCTCACACCCCACGAGCTGGTGACAGGGTAGTGCATGAGTATGCCTTTGTCTCCTCCATCGAGGAGCAGAAGTGATGCCCAGAAGACTGCAGAAATGTTAGGAAATGAGTTACATGCTTATTTGACATGTATGACCACTAGTATCTCTGTCATTTCAGATCAACTCAAGCACAAGGGGGGGTCGGCCTCAGGACACAGATGAAGACCATTCAGCAACCAGAATTCAAGAACTACTTCCTGTACCTAGATGTTTTATTGGAGACCAAGTTTTAATAAGGAACTTCACCCGGAAGTGGCACGAGCCACGCTTTAGTTGTCCCTATGTGGTGGAAAACATTACTCCCTCATCACTAAAAGTCCAGGAGAGACGCACATGGGTCCATTCGAAAGACGTAAATCCATACGCTGGTGAGACCGATGCACCCCCAACTATTGATTCAGAAGCAAGACAAGAAGTTGTTCAGCATGTGCAGAACCGATCGATGACGAGGAAGACGGACGCTGCTGATTAAATAAATGCAAGTGTGCATTTGGACTGAGGCTCTTTATAGATATTATAGCAAGAGTGCAAACCCAGTGCTTGAGTCACAGGAATCTTTGGAATTGACTTTCAAAACTGTTGACATACTAAATAAGCCAAACCTGGAGTTTGAATTTGACGACTGGAAACGTGAGCAGTTTCCAGACTCGCTCTTCACTGAGTTTCTTTTTGGTTAATTCAATGGTCCTAACAGATGCTGATGCCCATAGGCTACTTCTCGCTGTTTTGTTTTCATAGTTCGAGCTGATCCTGCTCTTGTTGGGTGCATTACTGATATACACACTTTTCTGCGTGATCCTAAAAATGGCCCTGCAATTAGGAGGATGCGTATGGCCATAGTTGAACAGATCCTACAGTTACCTGAACATTTAACAGGGTTGCCTGATTAAAAAGGCTTTTTCCTTCCTTAGAGCAGTATACAGGCACAATGAGGAATGTCAGAATGGTACAGTTTTGGAAAATGAGCAAACTCAACGAAGTGTGGAGAATCGTAAATGGTGGGGATTGATGTATTGGTGCATAATATATGCATGCTCAGCATTCATTGTTGTTTTCTTGATGTTGCTAATACATACTGTTTACTTTATTGGTCCAAGCAAGGTAGGAGTCCCTTTGAGTCTGCCCACTCCAGTGACCCCCACATAATGGTCTATACTGAAAGACCAACACCATTTGTGATATTTCCCACACCATTAGCTCATGTAAGATTGCCTATTGCTAAAGCGAATTTACCGATGATCTCCCCTGTAAGAAAGACCATTACTGATGTACTTCTTGAGTATTATGGTAGCACTCACTTTGCAAGAGGAAGACACAAGAGAAATATAAGGGAAGAGGATTATGAATTAAATGATTATCTAGACAGCACAGCACACTTGGGTAATAACATGTGGTATCAGCACATGAAAAGGGTAGGAGAGAGAACGTCCAAGGAGAGTTGCTATGTTTGTGCTCTCATACCTTATGACATGGGGAATTCCAAGATATTCATAGCTATAGAAGTAGCAGTCTAGAAAGTTCACTGCCTGACGCACCTTCCACTCTGCCATACGAGAGGTATGGGTTACTGAGAAGACAGCTCCAAGGGAAGATGACTATGTGCAAGATTTAAAGACAAGAGAGAGACCAGTAACAAGAGGTCAAGTGATAAGATATGAACAGCCTGAAATAAATGGAGCATGAATCAGATGGGAAGAAAATAAAGTGCTCAATTGTCAAGGAAAGAAATATAAAGATGCAAGGAGAGAGGTCAGCTGCAGATCAAGGGAACAGTGCTAACTCCAGAGGGATGGGCTGAATATGTAATGCATAAGCACTTACAGGATATTGTGAGCCGGTTATTGATACTCGGGAAAATGAATGCCAACATCATTGGCCGAGGATTGCAAAGTTGCTGACATGGTTTGATGATAAAGGAGGCCCCGTTTCATATAGTGTCTCTAGTGCAGAACTGTGCTTCAGAAACTATGGCACAAAAAGAGTTGGAATGAATCGGCAGTGCAGCCACATTTTTTGATGTACCAGGAATGAAGGATGGAACAGTAGTAATAATGGACCACTGCTGGGCCTGTGGATCCAGAGCATATATGAAGTGCCCAAAGACTGGAGAGGGCTGTGTTCCATAGTACTCATTCGTGTTCCGGCATTGGTGATTCCAAAGAGTGACCTTAACATTGCAGAGTTTCCAAAAGCAGATGCTCACATGAGGAAGAGGAGATCAGTTGGATTTATTAATCGAACAAAGAGAGAAAATTACTTTTCAGCCAAGCCCATAGAAGCTTTTGATTCTATTCTGTATGAACACAGGTTGTTCAGTCAAACTGCTTCAGTAGTCACAACTATCTTCATGCCAGGAATGCAGAAGATGGTGAATGCAAAGTGGTTGCAAATCACTTGGTGGGAGCTCCTTCAGACGATCAACACTACCATAAAGGGATTCAACGCTATCAAGGAAGAGTTGAAAGCCATAAGACTGATGACCCCGCAGAATAGATATGTTCTGGACATGATTACAGCTATGGATTGAGGTGTTTGTGCCAAAATCGGAGAATCATGTTGCACATACATACCTTCTCACGATGACGAGAATGGGACCCTGACAGAGGCCATAGCGATGCTGGTGAACTTGCACATCAAAATGGAAGATGAGACAGAAGATATTATGGATGATAGCTGGTTTGCATCAATCTTCTCATGGGTTCCGCAATGAATGGCTAGTATCTTCAAGTTCCTCGGAGCACTATTGGTAATGATCATGTTCGGATTCTGTGTGATCACAATAATAATCACACAGTGCAAGAAGACAGAAAAGAAAGCAGTAGGAATGAAAATCATGATCGATGTAGAGTCTGGATTTGGACCCAACGAGCTGAGAGATGAAGAAATCAGAAAATATATAGAAGTGAGCCTTCTAGCACCTGAGAGAACAAAGTTCATATATCCAAGAAACCACAAGAAGTATGTGGGAAGATGGATCTACTGTAGCACGAATGGACAATGTAGTCACATGACCTTGAGTGTTGATGAACATGTCAAATAGGCAGGATCTTTGAAAGGAGTAATGAAGATATGGACTCCAAAGAAACACTTTTTCAGACGAGGATGTCTAGATGTGAAGACTGTGAAGATTGATGGAAGAGTGCTCCATGAATCAATCAGAAGGGGGAGTGTAGAGGAGGAGCCAAATACTTCCACCGTAAGTCCCACCTCTATTTTGCCTATATGTTGGAAGCCGGAAATTGTGATATGCACGACGCCAATAATGGTGTCTATCCCACAAAGAATTCTTGAAACAAGGTATCCATTGCGAAAGACCTACATGATGTACCCGGGGAGAAATGACAGTCTCTTAAAGGAGGTCCCTGATGAAGTGTGTAGTGACAAAGGCAAGAGACTGATGATATCACATGAAGCAGAGGTGATGCACCAAGAAGAAATGCCAAGGAGGGGAGTATATAGACCTTACAGAATCTGATGACGAAGTAAAGAATTGAGTAACATTTCATGTGCGGAATGAAAATTGCATGTGCGAAGAGCACTGAAGAAAATGCTAAATTGATTTATAACTGTATAGATGCTGTAATGCAAGGAGGATAAGTAACCATGAAGGCTGGCTATATGTAATGAATAGACTGCAGGCTGTGCTGCAAATATATATATATATATATATATATATATAACGAAAACAAACAAGAGGAGGTTACCAAACTCAAGGGATAAGCAGAGGAGGTCGAGCAAAATGAGGAGGGGCAGAGGGGCAACAAAAACAGAAAGCAGCATCCCGGACAGATTACTGCGCTCTGGGACAGAGCCAGTATAAAGAAAGAAGATAGTTTAAAAATCATCAATCTGTCCAAACATATTTTGACTGCACAACAAGAAAAAGTTCTGCACTTGGGTCTAAATGTTTGCCCCACTGCCCATTTTAACTATGTACAAACTCGAATTGACTTCGACCATTTTGTGCGCAAACTACGCTTAAGGAAATTCTTTGCAATTAACCAAAGCACAATGAAGAGGCCACCAAAAGAAGGTGGTAGAACTGAAATAACAATCAATGACATCGAGGCACTGGCAGATTTGGTTGATCTTGAAAAAGGAAAAGAAACAGAACGTGACACAAATCCAGAATTGATAACAATAAATTTAGACAAATTAAACATAAGAACAGACTGGACGAAGAAGAGCAAGTTAAAACAGAAGTCAAAGTTTAATCCAATTAACAACTTGGGGAACAATATTGAAGCATTCCAGACACTCATGATAAAAGACCTAAAGAAATTCAGGAGAAAGAAAAGATCAAGATATAAAGACAATTTATCAATGAGGACCGGGTGGCTCTGAAAGAATTACAGACCCTTGACACCTACATTATAAAGCCCTCAGATAAAGGACGCAATATTGTCCTCATGGACAAAGAAGATAACAGTAAGGGGGCATACAAGGAACTTAACGATAAAAAGTGTTATGAGAGAGTGCCAAACAACCCGAGTCAAGAATTGGAAAACGCGGTAAATTATTTCCTTAAGAAATGGGAAGAGAAGGGCATCTTAACAGATGAAAATTGTATATTCCTTTCAACCCCGAATGCAACAATTCCCACAATATATTTTCTCCCGAAGATACACAAGGACATGAAAAAACCTCCAGGGAGGCCCATAGTCTCATTTATAGGTTCAATGTTTGAAAATATGTCAAGATATATAGACAAGACCCTCTTTCCCTTCGCGTCATCTCTTCCATCCTATTTAAAAGACACAACAGACTTTCTCACACGTATTGAGAATATACCTTGGGACACAAACTATATACTGGCTACAATGGATGTCGTTTCTTTATACACATGCATAGGACACGAATACGGCATCAATGCATGTGAAAGCTTTTTAAACACCAGATCATTAAATTACCTGGAACACACAGAAATGATTCTTGAAATGATCAATTTGTGCCTCACAAATAATGTTTTCTTATTCAACAATGAATATTTCAGACAAGTGCAAGGCACCGCAATGGGCACAACATTTGCCCCATCGTATGCGAACCTGACAATGGGGGCTTGGGAAGCAAAAGATGTATGGTCGGACAAAAAACAAATATCCACGGAAGATGTTGTATTATGGCTACGATACATTGACAACCTTTTTATAATTTGGAAAGGGTCAGAAAAAGCCTGGGTAGACTTTGTGAAAACTCAACAAGAATGAACATAATTTAAGGTTTACAGAGACACATAGTCGTACCTTTCTAACCTTCCTGGATGTGAACTTAAGGATTGTGAACCAGACCCTAACAACTGAGCTGCACAGGAAACCTACTGGAACCAATACCCGTCTGCATGCGACGAGTGGACATTCCAAGAACTTGGTGTGGAGCATCCCGTATGGGGAGTTTATAAGAATTAGGCGTAACAGCTCCACCCTAGTAGCATATGATCATGGCAGTAAAAGCACAGCATTTGGCTTCCTTGAACAATGCTACCCCAAAAAAGTTATAGAGAAGGCATACATGAAAGCAAGAAAACAAGAAAGATCGGAACTCCTCACAGGACTACACAAGCCAGTTGAACAAATAAATGAAAACAAAACTACGAGAATTATTCTAACCTTTGATAATGAGGTAACAGAAGTAAAACGAATATTCCGTAGACATTGGAGGATCTTACTGGCAGATAAGGATTTGGCTGCAAATCTGAAAATGAATCCTGAAATAAGCTACAGATGGAATTGATCTCTGAAAGATAGTTTGGTACAAAGTTTCATGGCATGGGACTGTCCATCCACAAAAGAAACATGGCTAAAAACACAGAAGCCAGGCTTCCGAAAGTGCACTTGATGCAATATTTGTAAATTTGCAAGAAATTGTGTGTCCTATGAACATCCGGTGCTAGGTAATTCCATCACCATTCAGGAGAAGATCACATGTGAAACAGATTTTGAAGTTTAGGTACTGGCATGTGCATGCAAGAAATGGTACATCGGGAGTACTAAGTGTAAATAAAAAATTTGGATCCAACAGCATGTGAGGGCCATTCAACACCAAGATCCGAATTACCCCATGGCCAAACAATTTAGTGATTATTATGAGGCTAAGATGGACAGTTTTTACTTCTTTGGGATACACAAGATAGAGATTGATCCCAGAGGAGGTAATAGAGAGAAGAAACTTCGGCAAAAAGAGACTTGTTGCATCCTAGATTTTGAAAGCAAAACACCCAGTGGGCACAACACAGATGAGGAACTATATACGTTCCTGGGTTAATATTTGAACTGTCATGATGCAATAAGACCGATATAATTTTAACCGGAGTACTGATGTGGACCATGATATGAAAGCAAACTAACTCTCCCGAGTAGACTGGATCCAGTATGAGAAGAAAGGATTTCCTGAGTTGTAATAAGTCCTTTTGCCCTTTTGGAGATCTTGTCTGTTGTGTTGGTCTTTTTGATTCCCACCTTCTCTCTTCTCCAATATCAGGTTAACAGTAGAGACTGTGTCATTTTAATTCACTTGATCCAACTCACAATGTAGGGTTTTGATTGGATGTGACATGTGGGCGTTCATATTGAGATTTTAAACCTTCTTCTGGTTTTAATCTGCATATAGAGACCGGTACTTGTCCTTGGTAGCACTATAGGCACTTGCACTTTCTGGAGGGAGAGATGAATAGCACTTTTTTAAAAATTGCTGCTAGCACATTGCACTTTGGACCAAGGAACGAGTATCATGTGTATATATAAACTGAAGGCCATTCGGTGACTGTTTAGCTAAATAACCGCCAATTCGTAATATAAATTATGGCAGGCCTTGTGAAGGACCTTTTGGACTTAGCAAATATGTGCACTATGCACTTTATGCTCATGCTGCTGACATTATGCACTTTACAGCTATGCTGCGAGTAATCTGCAATACTTTTTTGGATTAAGTAATATGTGCACTATGTACTTTATGGTTACGCCGATAGCACTATGCACTTTTTAGCTATGTTATAATATGAATATGAATAATATGAAATGTATTTCATTATTTATAATATCATTGTATTCCTACTACCATTGGAATTAACAAAGACTATTATCTGTGCAGGGTTATGCAGCAGTTCATGTGATCTCCACCACAGAATGAAGAGGCAACGACAAGCACTATGCTGGGACACACAGACCTTATGTAAGTTACTGGTACCTTTACCAAATGGGTTTCATGACATGCTACCCAACAAGGAGGGCCGAGATATACATAATACGGGCTAGCAGCCTGGGTATGGCAAACCCATTTGATAGATGATAGAACAGACCCGTTCCAAAATGGCCGACACAGTTTTTCAGCAGATAGATTGGGTAGTCCTCTCTCTATGTCTGTCCACATGTCACATGGGGTATTTTAACCCTCTACAATGTTTGCGTCACTAGTTGTGAACAAGCGGTCAGTGGACTGTGAAACGCGTAGACTCCATCTACTATGCGCCAGCTACCTGGGGAGGGCCACAATGTGAGTGGCTTGTGAAAACCTTTTCTTGCCATGAGGATGTGCAATGATTTTATGTAATTTTTTGATACCTAAATAAAGTGGAACAATTTTGCATTTTGGTTTCCTGATTTTGTGAATTCACTTGGGACCAAGGAGTGCTCCTCCACCAACTGCGGAAACGACCGCTGAAGCAAGATATATATATATATATATATATATATATATATATATATATATATATATATATATATATATATAATCTGGATGTTCCACGTTGTATTTTAGTAAGCCAGGACCTGTGAGAAGGGCTGAAAGTGTGGCGCAGCAGAAAAAGGCAGCTGATGATGGAGGAAGAATTGAGAGGGCTTGTCTGGCCCAGTGTCAATGGTTGAGGCAGCCAAGAAACTGGTTATCTATTCAAGAAGATGCAATGAACGTGAGAAGCGAGGTGAGATCCTGTTGAGGTGCAATGGAAAAACACTATGAGTGCCAAGCTTTATTCATTTAATAGTATTACATGCGAGGAAGGAACTAAAACACGGTCTCCTGTCACATGTGGTAAATGGAAATAGACTTTGGCCAAGTTATATCGGGACTGACGATAAGAATGTGCTCACACTACCTTCTATTCTCAGGCACAGTGATACTTTACAAGGCGGAGTTCAAAGACAATTCGAATGGCAGACAGCAGGAGTGATGATGGATGATGGGCTAATTGGGTGGGAAGGCATGGTCAAGTCCACCCACAAGCACTTGGGGTACCAGCTTGCGTGCTGCTAGCGAGTGGAATATTCCAGAAAGGTACAAGCGTGCCAACCAATTGTAGAGGGCCATGTAGCAAAGAGCCCTATAGTTTGAAAGCTAATGAAATGTTGTGTATTTGATGACAATGAAGATGACTTGCACTAGGGGTGGTCATAGTTGTCCACCTGACTTTAGGGATCCAATCATAATCCTATCCCCCACAGAAAGTATACCTAGATGTTCCCCCTAGTCCAACCACAACGCCAAGTATGTTTACTTTGCCACGTAGTATGACATCAATGAAGACAGGTTTTTGCTATAAATGTGTATTTAAAACATTGAGAGAATTGAGCGAACGTCCGTTGATGTCCGTTGTACTCCCTGTTTTAGACAATTGCAAATAAAACAGCTATGTTTTGCCAACTTCCTGAGTCTGTTTTATTATTGGTGTAAGAGTAAATTCTGCATCCCCATCCATCCAGTAAAGCGCTACCTCGCTTAAAGAGCCTACGGGATCACGAGTGTCCCCCCCACACTAGCATTTTGGACACAGGTATTTGAAACAATATCTGGCATTACAGGGGTTGAGATAGATCCGGATCCAGTAATGGTGCTACTGCGGTATACTAAACTAATACCAAAAAACACACAGAAACTGATTGGGTTGATACTAATTCTAGCCAAACAGCGGGTGGCATTGATGTGGGGAGGGAAACAAAGACCCTCGGTGGAGCAATGGAGGGTGGATATTATGTATTGCCATGACAAGGAAAGTGAGTGCAGTGCTCTACGGCGGACCAACTCTAGTCAGAGTGCAACATGGGGCCCTTTTGTACAGTACTTGATTGGTGAAACCTAAGTACTGGTTGGAAATCAACAGACCCTGCACAGTCAGAGAGATACCGGAGAAGGTCAATGCACAGACCTCCACAACAATACGGAATAAGACCTGAAGCAAATTCCCACCTCAGGGAAAAAGGACCAACCACGGAAAGTGCATTAACATATGATGCATAAAACAGTATATGTACTTTGATTCCCTTTGAAATGTACTGCTGAAAACTGGGGGAGGGAAGGGATGGGTTAATGTTGAAGTTAGCACCTCAGTGCTTGTTATGTTTGGAAAATGCTAATAAAAATAAGTTTAAAAAAAACATTGGGGGCCATTCCGAGTTTGGAAGTAGCCATGGTTCTATTAGCAACATGGCTGCCTCCAAAATCGGTCTGGGTCCGGGTTCCTTGAATGGGGACTTACCGAGTCATTCCAACCTAGGAGGATCCGGTAAGTCCCAATTCAAAATACCAATCCCCATTCCCATTTGAGCCCCCATAGGGCTCAATGGGAATGGGGAGGGAGCTAATAACGGGCCCGCTAATAGCGGACCCGTTACTTGCTCCCTTAGCGGCGCCCGCTAAGGGCAGTTCGCCCTTAGAAGGACCCGCTAAGGGACCTTGTAATAGGGCAGTAGGGGGTTAACGGCACTGGCATCCTTACCAGTGCCGTTAAACCCCCTACCGCCGCACTCGGAATTACCCCCATTGTCTCGTTGAATTGACTACAGCTTGCAAGGGTTGGCATTAAGGGCATGCATTTTATATTTTGTTCAGTTAATTGTTCCATGACATCAGGAGCAGAATTATTTTGCCATATAGCTCATGTATTAGTTTACGATTTAAGATTGTTTTGCATCTTTAGTAAGCAGACCAGTTCTAATTCTTTTGAAAATGTCAGCATAGCTGAGGTCTGCAGACTAATGCATGTTTTGAGTTAGTTCTCTGTACTGAAAATGTTGCCAGAGATTTACATTTCCAATGCTGCTGAGTATGTTGCAGCATTGGTTGTGTCCTTATGTTTTGAAATTGGGTTGACATTTTGCTGGTGTTAACTGTTGGAGGTTTCCAAAAACAATAATGTGTTTCCTCCAAAAAGTTGTTTGTAGTCTGTTTTTAGGACTTCTTGCATTCTGAAGTGAATTGAAGCCAACATGAGGTTGGAAACCATGCTTACTTCATCTATCAGGAGCACTTTCATTTGTTTCAGAATTCTGTGTACTTCAGTGGCAGCTTCTGCTGATAATTTGTAGTATTCTAATTTGTTTTGGTGTTCTACTGGAAAGAGCATTAGTCGGTGTAAAGTTACATCTCCTATGTTGTAGGCAGCTAAACCTTTGGGGGCCGTTACAACAGCCAAAAGGTTTTTGTTTGTTAAGTTTTGTAGAAATGTGCTGATTATTTTAATTAAGAATGTTTTTACCAAAACCAGCTTCACAACTTACATACAAGAGTAGAGATGTATACTTTTTTCAGCTACAAGTTTTAGTTTCATGTTTAAAACCATGTTCAATTTCTTCAGTGATTTCTAGATACATGCTGAATTATTCATCATTAAGCTGTGATTTGAGCACTGAAAAGTCTTCTTCAGATTGTTTATATTGATACATGGTATTTTCTACCTCAGTCATAGCCATTTCTGCTTCATTTAGATTGAGTGTTTCTCCAAGTGGTTCTTGGCTTCCAGTGAGGGTAGGTTGACTTCCCTCACAAGTGTCTTTATCTAGTTGAGCTTCAATGTCTTCCTATTGTTGGCGTACATTTCTTTGTATTCTTTGATATTGACATTTGTTATACTGCTTTTATTTGCTTTGAATGCAGCTTCAAGTGAGTCATAGTCACCTAATAAGTCTTCTTCTTTTCTCCAAGGTTTAAAAAGTTGCAGTAGGGCCATGTAATACAGTTCTCCATGTTGCAGAGATTTAAATGATAACATTGTATGATTAATTAGTCTGGGTTTGGTAAGTTTCACAATGCTTCCTTCACAAGTTGAGACTGAATATTTGCCAGTTTTTTCATCTGGTGTAACATTGTTTTTGTGTGAGTACTGTCGGGCAATTACATTTCCTGGCTGTTGGGATCATTTGTGGCTATTGTTTCTATCTCTTGGTAGGATTTTAGTACTCTTTCTTGAGATGAAGCTGGACCAAGATTTAGCCAGACAATGTATACTAGTTTGCCATATAAGGCCGTACCTGTTAAATGGTCTGCAGCTTTGTAGCACCCAGGTTCTCTATCGGAGAGCATTTTGAAAAATGAAGTTGTACAATTTTTGTAATAGTGTTTTGTCAGGTGATATGTCATACCAGAGGTCTTTTAGCTCTGTTTTCTCAGCTTTGGGAGATTCTTTGTTTTCTTTCAGATATTGTAGGGCTTGTCTAACTTTGTTTAAGCCAAATCGTTTTTACCAATAATTTTTGTCTTTTGTTGGTACACCGTTAACTAGTACAATCAAAGATATATTTATTGGTTGTTGTACTCCAGAGTTCCACATTTTCTTTAAGATCTAGTGGCAACTATACTACTTTGCTACAGATGCGCTTTAGTAACTCAGATGGAGGTAATTTAGCTGTTTTTGAAGGTGTATTATAATTTGAAATGGGTGTACTTTTTGGATTAAAATGCTTTCATACAAGTTAAGTTGTTAGGGAGCCTTTGAAAGTTATTAGTGATAGCATGTGACAGCATTTGGTTATTGTCAAGCTTTGTTTTGCAGTACGTGCAAACTATTGATGGGCCAGTTATTTTGTATTTATTTTCGGATGATAGAAATAAAGCTAATTGGAACCATTGGACTTCCTCATTGTCCTCTATTTTGTAGGCCTTATCTACTGTTTTTGTGCTCTTTTTTATAAAACTTTCTGCGACAACAGACACATACTTGGTCTGGTATTTCAGCAGATGTGTTTTGAAACTTAGCTATTTCTTTTTTGTAAGTCAACTTCATTTCCAAAGTATTTACTTTGGATGTGCTCTATTTTTCGAAGAAGCTCTTTGGCTGTTCGATGTAGGAGAATGTTATTTAAATTTTGCAGTTCTAGAGCTGGACCTTTTGCATAATATATTCTATGCACAAGATTCTGTATAGCAGGCTGTGACATATCTTTCAACTGCAGTGGAATCGTCTGCAATGTATTATAGGTCTACGTTTACATTCCAAAAGAGGGCAATGATTGCATTGTAATCATTGATTTACTTGGATGCTTCGCCCCTTTTAATGTTGTATGTTTTTAGAGGATTTGCCTTTTACACCGTGTCTAACAGAAGACAACAACCTATTTATTTGTCCTTTTTTGCAAACTGGTCTAGGGAAGCCAAGGCGACATGTGGTATAGTATTTACCTTTGATTTTATATCTGTTAGCAGTATTTGCCACACTTATGTTTTTGGAAGCGTAAGATTTATTTACATAGGTCACTATCTGTGGTTTCTGAAGGGATGTCGCAAGTAATGTACTTTTCAATAAACTGTAAAACAGTGGCACTGCTGTCATAGCCAAATGTGGGCGCATCTTTTATCCTCAAAAGCATGTGGATGTGTGGTGCTGCTCTCTATTCTCCCCAAAAGGTTTTGCACTTCTCCGAGCGGAGTAGATTTTTTTTTGCAGATGATGTGCAGCATGGTAATGAAGCGATGGTAAAAGTACCTTGATACATTGACAGGGTCAAGAGAACAGAGTTCTCATGGTGTTTTTTATATCTATTCCATCTTTATTTTGGTTTGCAGTGCAGAGGTAGTCGTGCACGTCATCCCATGCATACTTTGCACAACTTAAAGTAACAAACCATGTGGGTGGGCCTAGGTTCCTTAGCATACAAAGTACATCAGCGTGACATCGGAACCAGTAATCTTTTGTACCATGCCTGTTTGCCAAGAGACTTGTGATACTTGACTGCAAAACTTCATCTTTGTCTTTAAGTTTTTTGAAGCAGTTGGGTAGCGGATATGTTTAAATAATTAGAGCCTGTTTTTAATGTGTGTGCAACTCCATAACATAGAGTTGCTAGTTCACTTTCGAACAGGGGGTGGAAAATTGTCTGGACCTTTCATCATATCTTCCTCCTTTTCCTGTTGGAAAGAGTAGAGGGAAGGAACGTGCTTCTACACTTTTTTCCCCATATGCTCATTGGAGATCCTTTTGCTTGACACATTTGATATGTTTCTGATGCATCTTCAATGGTGTCTTTGGAGTGTAGTGGGTGAATTGTATATTGGTCTAAAATGTTGGCTGCAGTAACAGGATCTACATTTTGAAATTGGCCAGTTGCTGGTGAATCTTGAATTATTTGCATGGTTTCTCTTAGGTTTTCCTCTATGTTTATATCTTTGTAGTATTCTTTGTTTTCTTTCAGATATTGTAGGGCTTGTCTAACTTTATTTAAGCCAAATAGGTTTTGCCAATAATTTTTGTCTTTTGTTGGTACACTGTTAACTAGTACAATCAAAGATTGATTTATTGGTTGTTGTACTCCTAGGCTTCTACATTTTCTTAAAGATCTAATGGCAACTATACTACTTTGCTACAGATGCGCTTTAGTAACTCAGATGGAGGTAATTTGGCTGTTTTTGAAGGCGTATCATAGCTTGAAATGGGTGTACTGTTTGGATTAAAATGCTTTCATACAAGTTAAGTTGTTAGAGAGAATTTGAAAGTTATTAGTGAGAGCACGTGACAGCATTTGGTTATTGTCAAGCTTTGTTTTGCAGTACGTGCAAACTATTAATGGGCCAGTTATTTTGTATTTATTTTCTGATGATGGATATAAAGCTAATTGGAACCATTGGACTTCCTCATTGTCCTCTATTTTGTAGGCCATACCTACTCTTTTTGTGCTCTTTTCATAAAACATTCTGCGACAACAGACACATACTTGGTCTGGTATTTCAGCAGATGTGTTTTGAAACTTAGCTATTTCTTTTTTGTATGTGTTTGCTAGGAGATTGATGTTTGTGAGGTTTTCGGTAATGTTTTCTGAAGTTACTGAATTTTCTAAGTCATCTTCATTTCCAAAGTATTTACTTTGGATGTGCTCTATTTTTTGAAGAAGCTCTTTGGCTGTTCGATGTAGGAGAATGTTATTTAAATTTTGCAGTTTTAGAGCTGGGCCTTTTGCATAATATATTCTATGCACAAGATTCCGTATAGCAGAATGGTGTGTTGCTAACATTTTGATGTGGTGGAGGGTGCAAGCAGTACCTAAAATGCAGGCTAATTAATGGCCGTAATGTCCATTGTGGCTGTGCACTGGACAGGAGTCCATGTTTTGTACATTTTTCATTTTATTTTTGTCTCTTAGTTTGACATAGTGACTGAGGAATTGTTGTAAAGATTTAAAGGATCGTTGGTATATATTGCACAATGAGCGGCATGTCCATTTGTACACTGGATGGTTTGTTGGGGTGAAAGGAATGTTTGGTTGAAAGTTTATTGGGGATGTTTTTCCTATAAGGGTTTCTTTTGCCATACTGTCACCTACCATTTCATACCCACAGCCATGACCTGTCTATGGCAATTGTTTTTTTTTGTTGTTCTTGTTAATAAGCCTCTTCATTGAAATATGGTCCTTTGCTGCTTGTGTGAATCCATTCACCTTCACAGAAGTTTGAAAAGTTATCTATATTGACAGTGCACATTTTTAGAAGTACTTTTTGTAATTTATTAATTAATTTAGTTAGTGGTTTCATTCTGTTTCAAATCAAGGTAAACAATGTTCTCTTTAGTAGAAATGCGAAGTCAATTAGATTTTGAAGAATTAGTCTCCTGTGGATGTTTTTAAGTGTAGATTGTGACTTTTCAACTTTTGTGATAAGATTGTGAAGAACTCCACAGTGGAACATTTTTTGTAACACTCATTTTGGGATTGCTTTATAGTGGCTATGTTAACTCTGGTAGATATAGTGTTAGGTTCTTTAGTAGATCTGGTTTTCTTTGTGCATGTTTTTTACTTCTAGTTTCTGGAAGAAGGGGTCTTACCTTTTTTGGTCGTGGCTGGTTTCGTTTTGTTGAGTGAGGCTACTAGCTCTTTCATTTTATTGTTTTCTATGAATTGTTTTAGAGGTGGATGACTATATGGCTTGCTTGTATTCTTATCTGCTCTATTCTTTATTTTCTATGGAGTTGCTTTTTGGTAGGCATTTTGTTGTGTCTGTTGGGGAAAAATAGAGTATGTGTTTGAAAGTTGTGGAATGTATATTCATGTATGGTGCATGGGTATGTGGGTGTGATTATAGAGAAGAATAGAGTGCTGTTTGATTGTGAAGTGTCATAATAGATGTGTGTTGGAAGAGTGAGAGTCTGTAGGGTTGAGATGGGCTTGGCTTAGTGAGCAAGGGAGTGGTGGTGTGATTGAATAAGTAGGGACATTGTGATGTTTTGAGAAAAACCATGGGTGTTGTAATGGTGGTGTTGAGATGGGAATAGAAAGAGTGTGAATGGCGCAATAAAATGGGTTTGAGTGAAATAAATGTTGATTGGAAAAGAATACTCTGGGCTAATATATAGTGGAAGTATATGTTTACAATTACAGAACTATACATGGTACATTAATGTACTTACTTTGGAGGTTTCAGCAATCTTCTTCTTTCCTGTAATTATAATTAGTGGGTATATGTGGTAATGGTGAAGTACCTTTGTAAGCCAGGTTTTTATTAATGAAGGTAGGAGGAGTTCTTGGGAAAAAGAGTTAATGAAGTTATGTTATGGGTGGTGTACTTATGTGTGTTAACTATTTTGTTAGAAGAATTGGAGTGTAAGTAGTTGTGTTTTGGACCTTGGAAGGAACACGGCAAACATGCACGTGAGTGCATATCTAGGTGATTTTTGTGCTGCTGGTTTTAATAAAGGAAGTGCTCTGTTTGTGGTGTAATGTATTTGTATTGTATTGTGTTGCAGTATTTTTAAAGAATAGGGAAACTGTGGCTTAGTGGTAATGCAATAGCGGATTGTTGTTGCAGCAGTGTGGTGTCTTAAAGTAGAGTTTGGGAAAGAAGAGTACTTTATATGTATGGTGAAGTGTTGTATATAGATACTTTGGTGGTATACAGATGTGTGAGCAGATGGAGAATGGTGGTAGTGTAAGGGATGTAATGAGTGAGGTTGGAAAGTCTGACTTTTTATATGGACATTTTAACTTTGATCAAATTGGTCCTAAAAAGAAACATTTCTAAATGCCACAGCATTATAAGTATTTTCTGCTTGATGTGAGCAAGTGCTGAATGCCGCAATGCATGTATTTTGCTAGAGTGGTTAAAAAAGAGAATATGTTTATTGAGAAGCTTATTACAGGGTAAATAGCAGGAGCCCTCTACAAATATATTTGTAAAAGAGTTGCAGAAAATACTTAAAAAATATAAGCATACCTGTAATATGTATTGTTAGATGCAGATGTTGTTGAATCTAGAAATGGAAATCTTGGAGCGTTACAGAGTAGTTTTTAATGCAGATGGCTGTAATTAACAGGAGATATATACTCTGAGAGTTCAAGTGCACATATGAAGTGTTGAACAGATGACAGAGTTAGGTGTACAGTTTTTGGATGTGATTGGTGGATGGATGTGTGACTGTTTGAAAGTAGCCAATATGGGAGTGTTAGAAACATGAAAGTGGAAAGGGTAGAAGGGCTGCCCTGCGCTACGGTGTCCACGGACATTGTGGTAGTCTGTGGATGGCGCGTGCCACATCCAGGTCTTTTAAGGGTGCCTGGCATGGAAAGGGGACTGCGGAGACCATGGACATTCGTGGCGTCCACAGAAATCTGGGGATCAGCCTATCAGGTTTTCTGTGTGTGGGGTACAGGAAGAGAGGGTTGTAGGAGTTTTGTGAAGTACTGAAGATGGCTACGGCTAGGTCTTTAAGGAGGCAGATTGTATGGATTTTGGGGGACTCTTGGATCCATTGGCTGAAGGTCTATTCTGAGCACTGTGGATTGTCTACAAATCTTGGATTCTATGAATTTCAAGTGTCATGGTATGAAGTGTGATGAATGAAGTGGGCAGATTTCCTCCTGTTTTGTGAGAATATGGTTCACTTGAAACATCTGGACATAAATGTTGTACACTGTGGTGGGAATAGTGTGGGCTACGTTAATGGAATTTCATTACAGTTTCCAATGAAGGATAAGTTTTGAAAGTTGATGGAATGGTTTCCACATAAAAAATATATATATATTTCTTGGATTGCTAAGAGACAAATGTGGATGCGTTCTCATTTATTTTATCCACAAATGGAAAAAGCAAGGCGCAATGTGAAAAAAGCTGTATGTGTTTTTTTGTGAGATGTTGGTATCTCATCTTTTCTAAATGAAAACATTAATTGTTATACTGTCGAAATTTTTCAAGGAGATGGACTGCATCTAAATGATGTGGGCAATCAGATTCTGCTGGAAAACATTCAAAATGCATTGAATCAGTTTCTGTAAATAAAATATGGATTCAAGTATTCGTTAGAAGTTGTATTGAATAAAAATGAAAAATAGAAATAAAATATTTAAAAGACAAATAAAAGGTTCTTTTAAGAGCCACCATCTTTGCCCAAAAAACTATTAAAGTGATTTTTATTCCCCCACCCCACCCCTGGAATTTTCCAGATGTCTGTGGACTACTGCACTGCCGCAAAAGGGCTGTGATTTTATTTTTCGAATTCTATCTTTTAACTGTGAAAAGTGGCTCCTAAAGGGACCTTGTTTGTGTTTTTCTGATTTAGTATTTTTTGGGTGTTTCTCAAATATTTTTTCAGGAGAGGCAAAATAAGGTGGGGGAGGGAAGGGAAGGAAGGGGCTCCAAGCACAGAGACAAGGAGCAGGTGGACAGTGGAAGATTTTGTCTGAGCCTTAAATCTTAGGTGGGGGCAGTGTTTTTCATGCTCTTTCACCAAAGCCTCGAAAACACTACAAAATAGCTCCCGCCTACAGATTGTTGCGTCGCAGTACAAACATAAAACTGTGACCCTCACATGGTAAGGGTCAACAGTGCATATTTATGGCCTGCGAGGCTGCTGGTGGCATCCTCTGCCCCAAAGGAGTACCCTTTGTGGTGGTAGAAGCAGTTGAGGAAGATGGAGTAGAGGAAAATAGCCTACGTCTCCCTGAAAAAGGAACAGTCTTTTTCAGAGCACCCGGGTGGTTGGATCTTGTGTGGTGCTGCATGGTCCAGTAGGAGTACAGCCCAGGGTTTCCATGACTGAGTACAACCTGGCATTCATTGCATCTCATATTGGCTGCCCGAGCCTTTGGTACACCCCCAACTATGGTGAAAAACTGCCACACCCATGACTCACTCCGGGTACTGGGGACAGGCACTTCCTCTACCTACCCTTCATCTTCCTCTTCCTCCTGATCCTCATCTGCATTTCTGCATCTGTTCCCCTGTCCAGGCGCTCCAGATGGTGATGGTTGTGGTGGTGGCTTGGGAGGAGGAATGGCCATAGCAGATGCCATTGATGCAGGATTACAGGTAATCTCCACAGCAGGTGTGTCCTGTACTGTCTCCTGGATAGCCATATTGAGAATGAGGAAAAGTAATGAGTGGGTTACTTCTGAGGAACCGTCTGCAGACAGTTGTTCTGTCTGCGGACTACTGAGTCGCAAATAGGCCTTAAAATGTTGTAAAAAGTTGCCAGATCAACCAAGAATGGGCCTAGGAGCTTTAGGAGGATACACTTTCAACTTTGAAACTGAATTATCCACCAATCTACAGTGTTTGAACTGTCCGTGGAGCACAGACACTGTTCACGGTTAGGCAGTCAAGCCACATGGGTGCGGTCACATGATGACGTCTGGGGACATCCACAGCCTTGACGTCCCGCTGTAGACACCAATCCGGCAGGAGACGCAGGATGCATGTGCGTGTGCGTAAGTGTCCATAGAACAGGCACGCTGTCCGCAGACTAATTAAAAGTGTGTCATGCAAAACCGAACATGTCCAAACCAACGCACGTGTCCGGGGGCACCTCCATTTTGAGTGCAGACACTCCAGACAGTCGCAGTGTCCGCAGACTCTTAATTGGGCTCTTAAAAAAACCCAAATATAACAGAGCAATGCAACAGATATGTATAGTATAAAACATACATTTATTTAAGAAAGGGATGGAGTATCAGGATGGGAAACATAAATGGGAGAATTAAGAATTTCTGTACCATAATGATAAGGGGAGGAAGGTAGTGAGGTTTCATCAAAGCATTTTTCATTTACATTTTGGGAATTTGATGGGGGTGATTGCTGGGGACAAGGGGGGACAGGTGCAAGAAGGACAGTGATAATGAACATTTTTAATCACATGAGTTTTGATATAATTTAAAAGATCCTTAAAGTCATTACTGATTTCATCCAATTTTGGAGATAACATCATGATTTCATTATGTACAGTTGGGGATAGGGCCTCTCTTTCTCACTGTTGGGATTCTGCATAATTACATTGGGTTGTTGTTTCTTCGTGAAAACTATGCACTATAAGAAAATGAGATTTTTATTTTAGTGAGGTAAGTGCAAATTACATTATTTATATTAAAAGGTGTATTGGACACCATTAGATATGTCATCATGACTCATTTCTTCTTCACTTAAGTTGCCACTTCTGTGAAAATAAAAAATAGTGCTTTTTGCTTATAAGAAATGTTTATATAATAAATAGTAATAATACAGAAATAAATGCAGCATACTTACTATTTAGTAAGAGCTTATTCTTCAATAAGCGCCTGGTGTATGTGAGTCTGTATGAAGATTTGTACTGAGGAGATAATATGAGGTGTACAGTTATGGTTTGTGCTTGGTGCATTCCATTATGTTGTGTGCTACATGAACAAATAATGTGTACAATTTCAAATGATGACTTTGTACAAAAAGATATATTTGGGTGTAGTAAATATACGTAATGTTGTTTTATGTATATGTGTTTGTTGGTTGAAGGGTAGAACATTTTTTGTTCTCCCCTGTGCTTCTGGGCTTTGTGAATGCTACTTGATGTCCGCGGACATTCATACTTTACGCGGACTCTACAACTGCTACATTGGGGGTAAGTATAATATAAGGAACTTGTAGCAAATTAAGGGTAGACTGGTAAAAACCTATGAAATTCACTGAAAAAACGTTGTTAAAGGGACGTTATGGTTACAAGTAAAACCGAAAAAACCCAGAAATTCACCAGTTATGGATAGCTAAGCAGCCATAACTTACGCCACCGCCATGCACTGCTTAGTCTAACACCCAGGACATCAAAGATGACATCACTAATGTCATTGATGACATCACTGAGGATATCACATATGAAATTAATTTTGATGAAAAGTCCCTACAAAGGGTTGTATTTATAATGGTGGTACCAGGATGTTAGGCGTGATCAGGGACCTATCATGAACTACTTAATGTATTAAAGAATGTACTAAGTTAAACAAAACATTATATTAGAGTTTGGTTGTACATACACATCAGCAATGGCTCCAGCATGCACTGTACAAGCAAGTACAATATTTTTAATCTGGTCATTTTGGATAGTAAAATAATGAATGCTACCATATCAGAGTTTTAAGTAATGTTAAACAAGAAATAAATAGCTAACAATTCAAGACCTGGTATACACTTCTATTAGTACAAAAAATACATACAAAGGCCCACAATGTTCACAAATTACAGGCACATAGAAAGAAATTAAATTAAAGAAGAAATAAACAACAGTACTACAAAATGTTAATAACATTAAATGTTCTCTTCATACAAATTAATTGAGTGTTTGAGGCCTGCTTCTTGTCCCATGTATGTGCACAATGAGCTGAGACCAAAGCCTAAGGAAAGTAGTTTAAGAACAAACGGATGTATGTGATTATTGCGACGGCCAAAAATGTCCACTTTTTTTAACCCCTTTACACCACATATATATGCGAGGGGAGATCCCTGCAAGCCCCCCTTATTAATATTATATTCTATACCCCCCACATATATATGTGGTGTAAGGGGGGGACCAAAAACAAAAAGCATTTTCGGCTGTCGTAATTGTGAGGGCGACATTTTGGTATGATTACAAACAAATGTCAAGGTTAACGTCTAAATACATATCAGCTTTAAAATGTTCATATTCTGACTGTCTGTAAACAAAACCATCTGGACTAGATATGTCAGTAGTGGGCAAGTTGTTGTCCTCTCACCTCTCCTTTTGTGTTTGTACTAGATATGTCAGTGAATGAAA
The DNA here is from genome assembly GCF_040938575.1 of Ambystoma mexicanum. NCBI lineage: Eukaryota > Metazoa > Chordata > Amphibia > Caudata > Ambystomatidae > Ambystoma > Ambystoma mexicanum. The sequence continues at coordinate 684,343,858 of NC_090934.1, read as the reverse complement.
ACAAGTGGCCTAGATATGTGATGTCATCAATGCCATTTGTGATGTCATCTTTGATGTCCTGGGTGTTAGTCTTAACAGTGCACGGTGGTGGTGCTAGTTATGGTTGCTTAGATCACCATAATGGGTGAATTTCTGGGGGTTTTCCATTTTACTTGTAACCATAACATCCCTTTCACAACGGGTATTCACTGAATATATATATATATATATATATATATATATATATATATATATATATATATATATGTATTTACCAATGATGACTGGAATCTGTTTTTAAGAAACTGGCCTTCCTGGGGGATATTCCAATTTTAATGAAGTGCTTGGTGAACCCGGTGATTCATTAAACTCGGCATTTCACCTGGGTGGTTATGGTCTATCCAACTGTAATGTTAAGTGTTACCTAGCTGGCGTAATACTTCAGCTTCATCTGATAATGTATTTAATAATACAATGCCACCTTTTATCTAGAGGTTTAATGATCACGTTGGTATAGGTTTTGTATGGCCTCATTCTCACCTTTGCTTAAATGGTACTTCCGAAATTCTGGCTTTTGTTCAAATTTACTTGCATGGTTGTAAAAAGTAATAATTTCTCTTCCTATGTGATTAGTGGGTGGCATAAAGGTAGAGAGAATGTGTGGACCAGAAGCATCTTCTGCTGGATTGTACCATGAGGATTCCCAGCCTAACAGCGGGGAAGTATCATTTAAATATCAATTTCTGGAGGACCTCCCATGCATTGAATGCACACAAACTACTGTTAAATAACAAAGTAGAATATGGATGTTTTCCATTTACAACAATTCATTTGGTAAATGCTGCAACTCTCTTTGTGCAGCGCTTTCTATTGCTTATGATTGCTCCATTCGCTTTACGCACCATCAAAACATAGAAAATTGTGTTATTTTGCTGACATTAAATATATTATGTAAAGTAGTGACCATGAAAGCATTACATGCTTCACAAAAGACTTTTTATAAAACTGATCTCATATGTTTTGTCCCAATTTGTCAGTGTATTATCAGCATGACCTTTTACAAATAGTACTTTGGTCTATTCCTTGCAGCAGGCACACTCAAATAAATAAGTGTTGCTACATTTGCATTCAAGTTATTTTTCAAGTGGCATTAAGTGTTGGAATTGTATTATTGTTCAGCAAGGCGGTACCTCATAATTTGATTATCACATTAAGTCTGCATCGTCGGAGGATGCACAAAGACATAACTAAATCAGGCATTTTCCCAAAACAATTGCAGACCTTGACAGTACATTTACTGAATCTAGAATGAGCACCTCCACAAAAGTCATAACAGAAATGTAACCAATAAAATGGCTTGCTGTTTAGCACCACAATATGCCATTGGTTCATTGTTTGGGTCTTTAAATGGGCTGCAAAATATCATGGTACACATTGCTTGTGAAACAATGACCACAAAGCAAGAGGCTATAAACACTGCAATTTCTAAGGTCATTGATTTTGGCTTAGGTTTAAAAAAATATATTGACGATACGTTCCAAATTGCAATAATAGGTAGCGATTTCACGGCTGTGAAGCTATTAGACTGGTATGTCAGGTATGATTTACAGAAGAAAATTAATCTCTCAGAATTGCAATTTAGGAAGTCAACTAAACCAATCAAAATGGCAGAAAAGCCCTTAACAATGCTGGTAGGAATGGACTCAAAGAATTACTCAAGATTGTATGCAAACCATCCCTGCAGTTGCACACATGATGAAGATAATCAATTGACCTAATTCATCTACGTTTAATGGAGAAAATCTAGTGTGGAGAGTGGAGTATTTCTCTCAGGGGTCTTGGTCATGGTGAAAATCTGTGTAGGAGGAAAGGTGATGGTCTTGACAATGCGTTAGGAACACACCGGCCCTCTCTAGAACTTTCAGTATGGGGTTGTGAGAGGTCTGAAGTCCTCTACCAATCTCACATTTTTTGGGCTGATGTGAGTGAATTTGTGATTACTGTCAGAAATGAGGAGAAGATCCTGTGGGTCTCCCCATTCCCAGTTAGTAATGTTCTAGTGTGTGTCAATGTGTGGAGAGGTGGAGGGAAGAGAGAAGCAGGCAAAGGCAGAAAGAGCAAGAGTGAGAGAGAAAGGGATAGAGGAGCGCAGGAGGAGTGAGGAGAGGGGAGAAAAGGAGCTAGTTGATAGAGTGGCGGATAACGAGGAACATTTGTCAAGGACGGGATGAGCAATGTGAGATATACTGGGAATGGGCGAGAGACAGTGGGTAGGAAGAGGGCAAGTGTGCGGAGGGGTAGACAGCATATAACATTTACGGAGTTGACAGGATGGGGGTTGATGTGAGTACAACAGAACATGGTGTGAGTGGGTTTGGAAACTATCATGAAACACTTAATTATTAAAATGCACATGAAAGTGCTATAGTGTAAGACCATTAGTAAACAGGGACGATCATCAATACATATTTATAAAAACTAATACTGATGCTTAAAAGTGATTTTTAAGCATATTCCAGACTAGATGTAAATTTAAAGCAACGATCCCACCTCTCACTTTTTCTCCATACATTGTCTATATACCCTCTTTGCACTTCATAGCTATGTATTGTAATCATGTTTTCTATGGAGGTTCACTTACTTTTCCCATGCCCTACACAGTGCAACCCAGTGTTGCCTGTCAAGCCATCTTGTTTTAATAGACAGACCTGCTGGAGGTAACATAATGCTCTGGTGAGACAGATCATAACACAGTTCCCTGCTGCTGATGACACGTGCGGCCACCATACCTCTATACTCTCCCAAACTCTTGATGCAATCACTTGTCACCATCGAAATGAGGAAAGCACTCTTGTTGACAATGCATATCAACAGAGCGTTTGTTAGTTTTCACTTTATCCATGTTTGTGTCTGTGGTATTGTTTTCCCACATTGAAAATGTTGTTAAAGCTAAATATATGTTATACCAAATCTCTTTCTACATGACATTACGGTTATGTGTTATAAGATGAGGTCATGACCCATCTCACAACTTCTTAATGACCAACTTTCTCAAACCTTGACTGTGCGCACACTTTTTGAAATATAATCCTACATTGCAGCCATGAATACAGGCATTTCAATATGCATACACATCTTTTAACATGAACAGTAGTTATATTTGTCAGCTTGTGCACTGTGAATTGATAACTCATTTTGTAGTCCATACCTTTAAGCACGTTGTTAACAATGTGGGCTATCTTAGTGAGAGGAAGACCTGTGAACAGTGCTCCAGATAAGATTTTAAAGTGGGAGCATTTCATTTACTTATTTAAAAAAAACATGATTTTTATTATTTTTGTACAGCAAACAACCACAACACAACACAGTTACACATGTGTCACTTGAAATAACATGTGAATCATACCATATGAACTCCCCAACTCCCCCCCACCCTGTCTATGCCTGCTTCAACGTTATTCATTGTGTCCACAGTTCGCATCGTGTGCCTCGTCTAGTACAGCAACTTCCCTTATATCTGGGTTAAACAAGTTCACTGTCGAGGCAATCCACTGCTGTATGTCTGTGCCCAGGTCTAGTTCCTGTTTCCTCCGTGCCTTCTCCCACGCCCCAGTTTCAGCCGCTGACCATTTCTCCAAATCCTCCCACCATCTGGCCACACTTGGTCCCTTAGCATATTTACAATTCATGGCTATAGGTCGTTTGGATAGTATATACATTAAATCTTCAAGTTTGTTCAACGGTTTGTTCTTCAAACTCCTCCTGTATCTACCCAGCATGCACGCCTCAGGAGCTTGTATATCCAGTCCTATACCACCATGGGCAGCTTTATGGGCCACCTTCACACACAACGCCAGTATCGCCGGGCATCCCCAGAAAATTTGTGTCATCCTGGCTTCTTCTTCCCTGCATTTAGGGCAGGTGTTTCGGAGCTCAACCAGGCAAGGATGGGGAACAGGTGAGAACAAAACAACGATCTTACTAGACCCATTGACATTGAAGAACATGCAAGTGCATGGGAGAGGGAGAGGGTTAAGTACATTCCTGTTTACCTGCTCCCTTGAATTTTGCAATTGCCGCTGGCGTGAGGTATGCTCTGTGTGTGATGTAGAGTTGTATTAGTTGCAATCTGGTGTTTCTGGAGACCTTTTTATGGTATATAGCTATGGCACCCCACTCATTATCTCAAATTCATTACCCAATTCAACTTCCCACCTCCCCTTACTCTTTAGCTGAACCCTCAAGTTTCTCCCTATCAATATTTCATACATTCTTGAAATGTCATGTCCACCCTCTGTTACACTGAGCAGGTTCTCTATTTCCTCACTTCCTATCGCCTCGTCGTTGATGCAAGGCCACCTCCCCTTAACTACTCTCAGCACCGCACTATGCAATAAGAATTGCCCCGTGTGTATGCCAGCGATTTCCTGTAGTTCGACAAACTTCAGTAACCCTCTCAGATCGCGTAGATCCCCTAGTGTGGCAATACTGCAGGGCTCCAACTTGGTCCGTAACCGTTGCACTGCTCCCTCACATGCCCACCATAGTTGCTGCTATAGGGGTTTGCGGTGAGATCGGATCTTCCAATCCCATAATCTTACAGGCTCTCTTCTAGATTTGGATTCCCAATCTCACTAGGTATGGGTGGCCCTTCTGTTCTCCCCTGGGGTCCAAAGCAAGTCCCTGAGGTACATTTTTTATAGGCCGGTTGGAGGAGAGTCGTTTCTATCGTGGTCTCAACAGCCATCCATTGTACCACATGTTGCAGCTGGCATGCCAAGAAGTACAGCTCGAAGTTCGGTATTTTCAGTCCCCCTCGCTCATAGGGCCTCTGTAATACATTTAGCGCCACCCTGTGCCTCCTCCTCTGCCATAGGAAACGTCTGCAAAGCTTCTCAAGGTCTCGGAAGAATTGCCTCAGGATGTTAAACGGGACGTTGCTAAAGTAGTGCATAAGTCTTTGTAGTGTCACCATTTTCAAGAGTGCCGCTTTCCCCGTCATAGACAGGGGTAGGCTCCCCCAGAATGCCATCAATTACTCCAACCCCTCTTTGGCTCGTGCCGTGTTTAGGGCGTGTTCTGTTTTGGGGTCGTGGTGTATATTCTCCCCAAGGTATCTGAAGGAGTCAGTGCACCACAGCAAGGGCAGGGCTGGCAAGTTCTCCTTCCCTTGCGTTGCCATCGTGGCCAGTGGGAAGAGGCATGACTTATTTATATTCATTTGGATCCCTGTTAGTGTACTGAACCCGTCAAGCACCTCCAGCACATATGGCAGGATGTTCTCTGGGTCACTCAGATACATAACATGTCGTCAGCATACATGGGCACTATATGCTGTAATCCATCTATTACAGGTCCTGCATCATTGTATTCCTGTCTCAGGTTTGCAGCTATAGGTTCGGCAGCAATGATGTAAAGCATTGGAGACAGGGGGCACACCTGTCCTGTGCCCCTGTGCAGCTGCCACTTATCTGAAAACATATTCCCTGTTCTGACCCTGGCCTTCGGAGTTGTGTATATTAGCCTTACCCACTTCATATAGTTTGCCCATATTCCCATTTTTACCATGGTGGCATACAACCAGTTCCAGTGGACCGAGTCAAACGCCTCTCTGTCCCTCGTGCTAAAGATAACATGATGCAGTCTGCGCAGGTTTTCAGAGATGTTCCTGCCTGGCACGTATCCCATCTGATCCTGGTGGACTATCAGGGGAATCACCTTCCGGAGTCTGTTTGCGAGCAGCGCGATTAGGATCTTGCTATCTTGGTTTAACATTGACATTGGTCTGTACGATCCTCAGTCCATACTCACTTTATCAGGCTTCAATAGTGGGATTATCACTGCTTCCCTCATGGTTTCTGGGAGGATCCCCTCCTCAAAAGCCTTGTTGAACTCCCTGGCAAGGAGCAGTGCCAAGGTGTCCTCAAAAGCCATATAGAACTCCCCAGTTAGTATGTCTGAACCTAGGGCTTATCGGAGGGCAACGTTCTGATTGTAGCCAGGACCTCCTCTGGGGTAATGGTGCCCTACGGATTTCTGACTGCTGTGCCTCCAGTCTAGGCAGTACTATTATGTCTAAGACATCCAGTATGTTGCTATCAGCCGCAATTGGGGGTGGTCGGCGCATAGTGTCTGATAGTACTCTGAGAAGACAGCATTTATGCCCACTTGCATATTTACCACTGTTTGATCTGAGGTGTGGATGGAACATAGTGGGGTCCTGGTAGCTTTATTTTTGTACAGCCAGGCAAGCATTCTGCCGGGTTTGTCACCCTGCGCATGGCTCCTTTCCAGGAATCGCGCATAATTGAACTTTCCCAGTCTGTCCCACTTTTCTGGCCTGCCTGCCTCAACCTGATCTCCTCTTTTATATGTTCCAAGTCTACTCTTGCCTCTTTCTCTAATACATGCAATTCATCCTCAATACCACTAAGGGTGTTCACTATGGACTTTTGGGCACCCACAGAGGCTGCCCTCATTTCCCCCCTAATAACTACATTATAGGCCTCCCACACCGTGCTCACTTTTTTCATGCTTCCCTCATTTGTCGTTATAAAGCCTGTAGTACACTTCCTTATTTGTTTGCAAAATGTAACATCTAGCAACGGCTCTCTTCGTAAATCTCCAGGTGGTCTCGGGGCAGATACTGTCCAAGTCACAGAGAGTGGGGAATGGTCCGACAGGACCTTTGCTAAATATCTCACTTCGGAGAACGCTGGCCCATTCTCAACCCCCACAAACATATAATTTATTCTTGTGTGAACGCTATGTGGTACTATGAAATGAGAGGATTACCTACCCTCCGCATGCTGTTCTTTCCACAAGTCATTCAGCTGGAAATGCCGTAGCAGTAAAGCCAACACCTTGGCGGGGGCTGGTCTCTTATGCTTAGTGTCCGATCCATCCTTAGTAGGGTCTAGAGTACAGTTAAAGTCCCCACCCCATTGTAGGAGCCCGTCCCTATAAGGGCCTATCCTTGTATACAGCGATCAGAAGAAGACTGTAGCGTCATGGTTGGGTGCACATGTGTTCACTATGCAAACTTCTCAGTTCTCTAGCATGCTGTGTATTTGGGTCATCCTACCCTCATCATCGGTTTTAGTAGCAAGGACTTTAAATGGGATGGCTGGGTCTATCCAAATCAAGACCCCTCTTGCATAGGTTGAGTATGTGGAGCCCACAAGTGCACCTCCCCACGCCCCCACCAAATTCTGTGGTTTCTGTGCATCTAGGTGTGTTTCTTGCAATAGTGCTATCCCAACTCTATTCCTCTTGATGTACATACTTATTCTACAGCGTTTAACATAGCTATTTAAACCTCTGACATTCCATGTCATAATTCTGACAGTCTCAGCCATTGTGTCTCGAGACCCAAGGTATCATGCGAGCAATGAATCTGGCATAGCCTTTAGAAATCCTTGTGCATTGTATATTCCAGGGTGCATCGGGGCTCCCACCCTTATCCTTCCCGCTTTTCCACTTAACAAACAACCCCCTTTCCCTTCCCAACTGCAAACCAAACTCACACATAACCTGTCCAGCAGAGAGATCCCTGCTAGGACTACCCTGTTTCCGCTGCATTTGAGCCAGTCCCCAGACTAGTCTCCTGGTGGCCTACGGGCGGGATATATATAGTGCCCTAAACTACTTCTCGAGGGGGTAGTGGACCAGCCTTAGCGTTACCACTAACAGGAATCTGTGACTTCCCCTTATTGCTCCTGCTATTACTCTACCGGAACACGTCCCTACCATACCATTAATAAAATATTCTCATTGCGCAGCCTGAGCATATCTCTTTCCACAGTATCATCATTACAGTATCAGATCTTTCATATCGGTCCATTCAACAGCCTCGGCACTCGTCAGGCCCTCTGACTCTGCTCCTCTGAGTCCGCTACCTGTGCATTGTCCATCCATTCTTATGCTTCCGCTGCCGACTCGAAGAAGAGGGTTTTGCTTTTGTAGATCATTTTCAGTTTCGCCGGATATATTAGCATATACTTTAGACCAGCTTTCTTTAGCCTGGTTTTTGTAGAGATAAATTGTGCCCTCCTCTTTTGGACCTGGAAGGTGTAGTCAGGGTACACCGCAATCTTCACCAATTCCCTTTGTATCGTTCCTCCGGATCTGGAGAAGGCCAGGATTTTTTTCTATATCTTTATGATTCAGTACCTTGGCTATCATTGGTCTGGGTGGTGCCCCCGGCAGTGGCTTCCTGATGAGGGAACAAGAGCCCTTTCAATTGTGAACCCTTGCGTAAGGTCTTGCGCACCAATCTCGTGTATCAATATTGTATCCGCTTCTTCAGCTCTGTCTTCCAACAACTTCACTTTCTGCATGAGGATGTCCATATCTTTAGTTGTCTGCACTCTGACCCTCGTGTTTTCCTGGACTTGTTCTGAGGGTTTATCTGTTTGTTCTGCTATGGCTTGGACGTCTTGGCGTTGAAGTGCCATGTCAATAGCCACAGCGTCTATCTTGTTCTCCAATGTTGTCTGAAGCACCACAATGGCTTCCAGAATATGCTGGTTCCCTGGTTCTGCTGAGTTCCCAGTGGGCATTGACTGGTCTTTCGCCTTGTCCCCATTGCCTGTCTCTTGTCGGTGGCCTGGACCCGATGCCAAGGTTTCCAATGTGGTCTGCTTATTCTTCGTCCTTGCCACCCTTGGTCATCATCTTGCTTATTAAACTGTGGGGTTGCTAAATGTCAGTTGTTCCAGGGGGTGATTTATTGCCCCTGTGGTCCGTGGCATGCAGACCTCCAACCCCCCAACAGGCAAGGACCAGCACTTTTGTGTGGCCCCTGCTTTTCACTTGCCCCCAGTGATGCAGTATCCCTGTTGGTGAGCTTCTCCCTCTACCTGTGTCCTCCGGAGTGCTGTCTCACTCAAGCGTTGAGGTGCATTGTTCCTGAGGTTCCAGAGCCTCCTCTGCTTGTTTTTGCCCACCAGTGGATCGGGTATGTGCAGCCAATTGCAGGCACGCTGGGAGAGATGTGCCGTGGTGGAGCCAGTATTTATGAGCACAGTTCAGTGTATAACCCCCTCAGATTAGGTGGTAGCTCTGAGTCAGGCTGTTGTGGGGACCGGGGCTGGTGACCAGGTAGATTGCTGCACTGCTATTATCAGCAGCTCATGCCTTGCCTTAATGTGTTTGGCTTCCTTCCAACAGTTGCAGATGCGATTCTTCTCGCGGTACTCTCCTACTCTGACCATGCCGCTAAGTATGGGTGGTCCGTCCGACCCCCACCAGGCGATCTCTTGTTGGTGCTGGGTAACGTTCGCCGCATAGGCTGGTAATATCACCGGGACTTGTGGCCGGTGCTGCACCAGGGTGCTGTGCACTGCTCTCTTCATTCATGCCTAATAGTGTGGGCAATTGTTCCTATAGAGCCCCCCCATGGGGGTGTTGGAGCTTGTAGTGGATTCGCTACTCAGGAGGGGGGGCGATTTGGCCTTGGGCACCTGAATGCTTGTGTTGCACTTAGACTGGTCTGGCCTCCCCGGGGTGCTGGGAGTGGTGGGGGGGAGCCTTCTTCCAGGTAGATGATTATTGTTGTCCCTTCAGGTCCCCTCCTTGTCCCCAACTCTTTACCGCTGATATGGTGTTCAGCCGGATCCTCACCCTTCCTCCGTTCTTGCAACACTCTGCTTCGTGCATGGCTGTTCTGTGGTGAGGGGTCCTCAAGCAGATGTTTGCTGCAGTTCGGACTGTGATTCCGCTCACAGTTGCTGGTAGCCCATATCGTCCGAGTCTGCACGCTTGTTCTGCAGTTGTGCCGCAACCTTGCTTGTTGGACTATACCTGTGCCGCAGGCTCGTAGCTCTCGCTGCTGGGCGCCCCTGATGCCTCGCACTAACGGTTGCCTGGCTCCCTTTGTTCCTTGTGTTGCGCAATCCGCCCGGATCACCTCACATCAGTCAGCAGGATTCTGGTGCTTCCTCCGCAGCAGTTAACATTCCAAGCGGTCTTGGAAAGCAGGGTGTCACGGCCACTCCTCGGCTATCACAGCTATATTCCCCATGGGTGCCGTGCAGCTGCTGCCGTGTCACTGTTGTCCCTTAGGTTTCGGCTGCCATTTTCTCAACCTGCTCCATAGCCTGTTGTCTTCCTGGTGATCCGCCTTGAATCTCGTCCTCTCAGGCAATGCCACTCGGTACGGAGCTTCGTTGACCCTTCACACTGCCGCTCCCTGTTTTTAGAATATTTCTAGTCAATATGGACGCTCGTTCTCCGCATATCAATGGACGGATCATCAGGAGGTTACGGAACACACGTCCTCCTTACATGGCCTCTCGCCACACCCCAAAGTGGGAGCATTTTACTCCATATTTTTTAGAGTTGGGAGTAAAATGATCCCCTGACCACATGAGGTGAGGCTACCTCAGGGAAAGGAGTGATGACATCATCAGCTTCATCACAATAGTGATGCAGAAATACAAGCAAGACACATGAAAGAACTCAAGATGCAAGGCAGTGGGAATGAAGTAGACACCCCTGTATCAAACCCAGTCACATGAATTATATATCTACTTGGTTTCACTATTAGCAGTATCAAGACTTTAAATCAGCTTGTTTTACCTGTCCTATTCTACATGTGCTAATAATAATAATAATAATAATAATAGCTGCATGAGCTATGGGATATTGTTCATGCATTGAGTGGATATTAATATTATTAAAACGTGACTGTAGTCTCACCAGTCTAATAGGCTGTTCAATGGCACAATGTATTACTACTGCTAATCCATATTCTCCCATGTGTGTCCATCCACTGCGCCTCCTAGTTTTGTATGTATGGTTAATAGTGACGCAAACCGTGCATACACCTGGTGGATTCAACGTGAAACAAAAGTGTATCAAGTGATCCTTGTGTGCATTGTATCTTCCATCCGCAAAGAGTTTCCACGTTTTCTTTTGGACTATATGTTGATTTAATGAGTATTCAAGATGTCCAAACAGTCTGTAAAAAGTTAAAGGTTGAAATGTATCTTTTATTCGCAATTTTAAAAAGTGATTTTAAAGTAGCAGTTATGATCAGTGTGAATATTGTGAGTAAAAACGTGAGAAGTAGCATTTTAGCGTCATGTTATCGTGAATCATGCCTATTTACTCTTCTTAATCGTGTCTATGCATGTAAAAGCAGCTTGATGATAGTATTTCCTGGAGTACATTTATACATTAAATGTGTTCTTAGTTCATGAAGCGTCTTAAATTGTGTGTACCCTCATCCTGCCCCGCAGCAGGAAATGGACAGATGTAAATCATTTTAAAAAGCACTATTGAAACTTTGCTCGGGCCCGTAACTATGGGCCCCAGGGCTTTACCTGACTCGGTAATACCCCCGCGGCTCAGGGCTTATTGCTTAAGTAGCAGCGTGGATATCCTTTTGGTTGTACCGGCTGTGCTATTCCCTCTTGGAATATGTGTGTTTGGGACCTGCCCCAGGGGTATGCTTCCTCTCTGGTTTGATAGTGTTGATTGTTGTCAATCGTTTCGGCATCTCGTGAGGTCTTCAGTGGTTTGACTCTGGGTGGAGTGGGTGCTCATGCCCGTGCTGCTTCGGCGGGATGGCCCTCATGACGGCAGTCAGTGGCACCAGTGTACCCGGTCTCTCTTTTGCGGCTGCGGTGCCTGGATACTTCTGCATATTGATCGGGCGTTGGGCCCTCTTGATGGGTGAGAACCTCTAGCCGGGCTTGGTGGTGGTGTAGGTCGGTATGCAGGGATTGTAGGCGGTTACAATCTGCACATCACCTGAAAGTGGCTTTCTTGGCCACATCGCCGGCATCTCCTTCCGATGGCTGGGCATGGTCGTCTGTGTGGGACCTCCAATCCGCACCTGTGGCATTGTTCCGGGTTTGGTGTCGTGGGTTTTCTGAGTGCTCGCCTTCTCCTTGGTCTGGTAGGCCAGGGTATCCCGGCTGTCCTACTGTGAGGGCCGCAATGTAGTCACTTTGGTTTTTATTTTCAATGGCGGCTGCCTGTGCGTCCACTCGCTCATGTGTTTTTGCCAGGTTGAGTATCTTGTAGAGGGGCCTTTTGAGAAGATGTTTCCTGAGTGTTGACGAGGTACACCCTTCTATGATCCTCAGTCGCATTGCCTCCTCATCATTGAAGTTGTTGAAGTCACAGCTGCTTATTTTCTACTGGAGACGGATGACAAACTCATCAATGGACTCATGTGGAAGCTGCACGCGTTGATTGAATACATAGCGTTCATAGTCCTTGTTGGTGTGTATAATCAGCTTGTCGTTGACTGCCACAAGGATGCGTTGGTATGTGTTCCTTTCTTGCGTGGGGATCATTTTTGTCATCCCTTTGATCTCTTTTCCTGTTAGGTTGGTGAATATGGCTACTTTGTTCGGCGGGTCATGGTCACCTATTGCCCGCATGAAGTCCTCAAACTCTTCGACCCATTCTTCCCACCTTTAGCTTTGATCATGGTGCGGGTGGAGGGTGAATGGGTCGGGCCATCGTAGGAATGGGGCGTGGGAAGCGGGCCCCATATTGGCAAGGGCACGGCCTTGCGGTGTCCCGTCTTGGGTATGGTGTGGTTCGCAGGTGTGGCTTAGTGGCGTCACCGATCTGTTTTACCCAGACAGTTGGTTGTTTGTAGGGCGGCAGGACTTGTGTGGCATTCTGGGCCACCTGTGGAGGTGGGCACCGTATGTGGTCTTGTGAACAGACTGGTGCGGCCTTGCAGGTTACTTTTGGGCGTTACTATGCTTTGTTGGGGTTGCTGGCGCTTGTTCAATTGTAGGGCCGTATGCGGCCATGTCAGGGCCAGGTATAGCGAGTGCTGGAGCATCCAGGCCTTGCCGGGGCCACTGCCCTTTGTGGTCTGCGTTGGCTGCTGGTGGCGTTGTGAGCGGTGCGTTGCCACTCTTTGCTTACTTGCATGGTGGGGCCTCTGTGCCGGCTAGTGATGGTGTGAGTGGTGCGTTCCCACTCTTGCTTACTTGCATGGCGGAGCCTCTCTGCCGGCTAGTGATGGTGTGCTGAGTATCTTGCGTGTGCTTTGGACTTTGCACTGGGGTGTTGCGGGCTGCCGCTCCAGAGTTCCCAGTCTGTGGTGGGTGAGGTTCCTGGCCTTCCTTCAAGGCTCAGTGCAGGCCCTAGTTGCTGATGTGTATGAGTTTGTGGTGCTCGGCAGCTTCCGCTTTCGGCGTGCTAGGATGGTGCTGGAGCTTGTCTGCACCCTTTTCCTGGCTTGCATAGTTCTGGCTGGTGGGGCGGTGCTCCCCGTCAGGTGGCGGGTGCACATGCTGGTGTGCGTTGGTGATGGTTGCAGGTCCCGCTGGTGTGCCCCGGCTTGGGCGTATGAGTTGTGGGTTTGGGTGGGGTATGCTTGTCTCCCACTTTATTGTTTTTTTTCCCGTGGCACACAATGAGGTGGCATTTGTTGCTATGCTTTGCTGCGCTGCCACATGTGCTGTTGTTGTTGTTGGTGCAGGGTATGGTCCTCAGCGTGGGCGGAGTGCAGTGAACTCCCACCTGCCTGTACCTGTTGCCTGGACATAGAAGTCTGTTACTGTCTCTCGCTGCTCTCGTGTTCTGTTTGGGGTGAGGATTGTTGGAAGGCCTGGTAAAGACAGGTGTCTATGTGAAGGCCTCTGGGTGACTTGCACTCTGTGCCACATACAGCAGTGCGTAGTGGGCCCAGAACACCTTACCGTTGTGATCAGGCTGCTGGACGGGTTCACAGATGGTGTGTGTGGTGTTCCCAGCATTTTCTCTGTCCTCGATGGTATGCGCGTGCAGGCTGGTCTGTGCTTTACGTGTTGGCAGTCTTCTTCCTGAGTCCGGCTTGCACTGGTCTCCGTGGCTCCACCGGCTCTGGCTCAGAGCCGGTGATCTGTATGCTCGCCCTCTCTTCGCTGCAGGTTGTCCGGCGTGTCACCCAGCTGGGTTCCTTCCTGTATGGTTGTCCTCGCCTGCTGCGCTTCTACTGCGGTACCGGTTGCTGGGCTCCCTTGCTCAACACTGCTTCCCAATCTTCTGGTGGCGGATGCGCGGACCCCGTCTCTGTCTGCCTCGCACTGCTGGGCTCCTGAACCCCCTTTCCTGCTGGCCAGGTCTGCCGCTCCTCCTGAGTGTTGCTGGGCCAGGTGCGCCGCAGTCTACTCTGTTGTAGGTCCTTCTTCTCGTACCGCACATCTACTGCGGTCCGGTCTGCTGGGCTTTCCTCGCCTGTCGCTCTGCTGGGCTCCTTTCCACCCGCCACACTGCGGTGGGCTCGCCTTCCTTCTTCCTCCTTCCGGCATGGAGCACCTCTCCCACAGCGTCCTTCCAGCCACTGTACCACTGGGCTACTGCTTCCTGGACCGTCGGATTCCTGCTGGGCACACTTGGCCTGCCATTCCACGCTGCTGCTGGGCATGCTCGGCCCGCCGATACACAATGCTGCTGGGCACACTCGGCCCTCCTCTAGAGCTGCTGGCCATTCTGGTCCCACCTTTCCCCTGTGTGGCTCATCAGTCCCGTCATTCCACACTACGTGGGTGTGAAGATCTCGTTGCCAGTTGTTGGACCCCAGTGGGGCCTCTGCATCTCTGCCCCACACACACGACACGGGAGACACTTCCTCTCGACCTTCCCTTTATTCCTCCATTCTTTATACTGATGTCATGAATATTCACCAACAATCTGCTTCATTTCATGAAGAGTTCTCGGAAACAATTGAGAGTCACAGAAAAGATATGTTATCAGGTCAATGCTGGAAAAAGCAAGACTCTGTTATGATCTGGAATATTGACCTTCCAAGGACTCTGCACTGCAGGAAGGAAATTCCATAGTTAGGGGAGCACTTGATAATAAGCAGGGTCCATCGCCACACTGGTAGCAGTTAAGAGCGTGCCATCCAGCAAACGTAGTTCCAGCTGGTAGGCAATATTTGTTTAGATCAGTCATCTCATCTGTGGGTTTCTGAAACTGCCAACTATAACCCATATATAGTGCTGAGCAAATGTAGCACAGCTGAACAGATATGACCAGTGTCAAGTAGATGTGATTTCAAAATACACTATGTACACACTACACATGGCAGTCTGTGTAACAATAACATTGTGCGGACTCATTGTGCAAGAGCACCTTGCACACTGGCACTGCACAACAGTACGGATGCAGTGTTGAATCCACAGTACACAAAACAATTACTTACATACATGTGAGAGACTTGCAAAACTGCAGCTGCACAGGGCATCCCAAGGCAGGACTTCCGGGGACCGAAAGCACAGAAGAAGGTTGGAGAAAAGAGCAAGAGAGCACAGGGGAAGCCAGCCACAGCCCCGCAGGAGTGAGGCAAAGACCAGGGCAGTTCTGAAAGCTTGAAGGATGGCATTTATGCCATGCTGCTGCCCCTCGGTCACAGATGGGGAGGTGGGGCGTGGGGGGGTGGCAAACGTGAGTACCTCCTGTCAAGCTTTCACGTAACTTCATAGGTCAGGGGCCTACAACATTTGGCACTAGACTCCAGATATTTTACACTACAACTCCTATCAGCTCTACCTGGTATAGTCAATGGTGAGAGGGATCATGGGTGTTGTAGTGTAAAACATCTGGAGAGCCACAAGTTCCAGGCCCTTTTATAAGTTATAGGGACTGAAATGGGGATGAGCGGGTGTGTTCCCCCTGCATTTTCAGTCTTAGAGCATTGTTGCTGTGTGCAACCACCATTTCCAGCCTTGGATACATTAATTTATATTGTAACTAGTTTTATTAAAACAAGAGCCTATTTCTCTGACAGTCTTCCTTGAATTGTCCTGAATTAGTTGAAAGTTGTTCACGTTTTATTAGCAATGGTGTTTAAGTTTGTGTGCCTTCAATGGGTTTATAAGTGTTATTGGGGCGATGGCCAGGTCTGAGGGTCTTCCCCTGCACCCCCCAACTTGCACATCCCGCACCATGAGGTGAGGCATTCCTAATTATGGACCCTGGACACTGTCTACTCTTCATAACTTCATGACTTGACCTTGCAGCCTTGCACTCCACACATGCCTTAACCTTACTACGTAACCTACTTGATTTGACCTTGCAGCCTTGCGCTCCACACATGCCTTAACCTTACTATGTAACCTACTTGATTTGACCCTGCAGCCTTGCGTTGCCCACATGCCTTGTCCATACAATGTGTCCTACCTGACTTGACCTTTAAGCACTTGCACTTTGTAACCACTGCAACCATATCTGTAACCTACTACATACGCAACTCATGTAACCAACCTCTTAAGAATAAGCGCCCAGATGCCTCTGGGTTCGGTGCACTATATAAGTGTCAAAATAAATAAATAGATTCTTGGTGTATGAATGTGCGTTTGGAAGCTTTGCATGTCACGATTCCAGCTGCTTTTGTAAGGTGGCCTAAGGTCACTGTGGGATGAACTGGCCTAAGGTCACTGTGGGATGAACTGACCCACTAGGTTCTGCCCTGCGACGTCCCTGTGTGCTGGTGGCACCAGAACCAGCAAAATGGCAGCAAAAAGCCCTATGCGTGCTAAACCTCTGAAAATTGTGCCGTGAAACCGGAAAGGATTGCTGCCAATCTACTTTGCCTGTGTCAGTGGTGGAACAGGAGACCACACTGCTGAAACCTGTCACTGGGCTGCCCACATAGTGAAAATGGAAACTACATGAAGGGCAGTGCTTTATTGCAAGGAAACCCAGAAGTGCTCTGAAATCCTTTTTTCCTTGGTTGCTGAAATTACAAAATAATGATTCAAAACATCAGAAAATATCCAACATCCTTGCTAGGTGTTACCCGTCACCTTATTTAAGGAATCCACATGAGCACACAATGTCAGGAAAAGCAGGATCGATCATAAGAATACCCACATTAAAAACTGTGCTTGTCTGGGAAAATCTGTCAAAATATGGGCGCAGTACCACCGGCCACCTGTATGACAGCTGTCATTTAATTGCATTGGAAGCTTAAACTTGTGCAGTTAAAATCAAATGGTTGGAATTAAGTGACTTGCTATCAAACGTAATATAGGTTGCAACTATTTAATCCCTATGTTTTAGAAGACTGGAATTAGAGTTCTGTGTGCCTATTTTGAAAATGTAAGTTTATTTTCATCAAAGAAAAACTTAAAGTGGATTTTTTAAAGTCAGCCTGATGCCAGCCAAAACTACAAAGCAAATTCCGCAGCTTGCCCCAACAAAAGGTACCTCCCTTCTGCTCTCTGGTTCAGGAACTCACATTCAGGTGTTGATGAAGAGGGGAGGGGATTTGGGCTGCTGCTCCTGGGAGAGACAAAGGACTTCCTTGATTGAAAAGATATGCAGATTCAACAGAAGCCTCTGCCAGAGGAAACAGGCGGGGATTGATATTGAGCCACCAGGAACTTTGGGGGTGGGAACAGACAGTTTTGTTATTCTTAAAGCACAGAAAAGTATATTTTTGAAAAGGACTGACAATGGACTGTGCGAATTTGTAAAAATTGTAAAATTACAGTTTTGTTAATGTACATTTTTGGGTACGTTTTAAAAGTACTCAGAAATCTGTGCTATTTTCAGGGACATGACTGCAGAAATTGTGGTTTTGTAGCAATTGTGGTGATGTCAGAAACATGAAACTTCATATGATTATGCCCAGATATCATGCGCACATATGTGTAAAATGTGGACAAATCTGACATTGGACATTGGGTACCAGACCAAAAATGCGAAAAATTGCCAAATCTAGACCCAAGCTCTCACCGGGACGGGGCTCTGATGAATACTTGCTCCACAAAATATGGGATAGAGATATGCTATTGCTATCAAGTTTGTAAAATTGTAAATATGTCTTGTATGAAAAGTAGATTTCATGTGCACAAACAGAGGGGAGGTTTTCCCTGGATTATAAAACACATCGTCATGATGACACTCTGTTTTCTTCTCAAATCAAGGGAGGGGAAAGACCCTAACCAATAGAATATGTAGGGGTGTGCTTAGGATAATTCAGCATATCCACCCCTTTAGAAAATACATAAATAGAGACAGCTTAGGACCTAGAAGGACACACACATATTCACCCACCAACCGATTGCTGGCGGAGCACTTTGCAAGAGAAATCCATATTCCAGATTTCAGACTCTATAATTTTGAGAGCAGAAAGGCCCATTTCAAAAGCTGAACCCTTCTCAGCTTGGCCTTTAAAAATCCAGAAACCAGATTTTACCCCAGACCTCTAAGGGGAACAAAAGAACAGCCTGGCTGTGCTGCTTTCTTGCTAAGAAACCCTGCCAGAATCCAAAGATCCAACCCAGTAGAGCCGAGCTGTGACCAGATAGCTGCGAACCAGAACCCATCAGATCCAGTCCAGTCCCACCGTGCAGTGTCCAGAGTGCTTTGATGATTGCAGAACCAGCGTGCCTTGAGTCCAGTCCGGTGTGCTAGCAGAATTCCTGTCCAGAAGGTATCCCTGACCAGATTCCTGACGGGTCCATTCCAAACATTGGTAGTGAGTATCCATAGCATAGGATTGTCACTAGCAAATGCATTGTCCATAAGTTATCCATATCCAACCCATTCTCTTATATCCAGAACTGCATTGCTAAAATCCTTTTGTCTTGCCTGAACTCTTTCTCTTACCCTATAGTCCTATAGAAGGTAACATCCTCAGCTTTCCAACGAACCCAAAACCGCATCCCAACTCCTTATAGTTATTCCACAATCGCGCTTACCGCACGCGGAAAAGTTTGCTGCAAATTTTTCGTTTGGCTCAAATCTAGCACGTGTGAAATAGCTGTTCATTGCATGTGACCTTGTTTTCAACTTGCTAGTTACTCAATAATCATTGCTAGTGTTTGTCTGATACTATACGAAGCAGCTGCCACTAGTATTGAAACCATTTTAGTGAATTAAATCCATTTTCAGTGTTTTTA